>NC_136663.1:7275139-12747639 GCF_903797595.1 Erithacus rubecula
TGTCACGACATATGAAATGATCATGTTAAAACCTGCCTAACTTGTTCAAATATTATATATGGCAAACCTGTTCTCTACCAGCAATAACTGTACTCCTTTGCTAGCTGTCACATGGCAGATGTGGGAATACAGAGAAATCTTTGTACCAGACATGCTCCACGTGTGTCATTTGAGTGGTTTTATCCTGGGAAGGGCATACCTTAAGTATTTAACAGATCATTCAGGATGGGCAAGATCTTGTTAGCAATCCCACAAAGCCTTCAGCTTGGTTGTGTGACAGATTCTCCCGGGCTGAGATGCTCAACCATTAGGAATGCAATTATGTAACTACTCTAATTGAGACTTATTTTCCCACTGAACTAATATTCCCAATGTCTGAAGCAATTGGGTAATTGAGACATTTTTCTCCACCTACCCAGTGCATCCATCAGTTGTCTGTTGTCCTATTCCCAGCACCCAGCTCTAAGGAACACCCTGCACTTGTTGGCACAGTTTGCCCTCCTAATGTCTTCTCCTCTACTTTTAGACCTTTGCTTCCCACACCAGGTGCTGGCAGCATTCCCAGTCACAGGACATGGCAAATGCTAATGGAGACAGCTTCAATTTATGTCACTGAACATCTTTTAGACTTCCTTTCTTTATTCACAACACTATTAAATCTTACGATTTTTCTTCAGAGGCTGCATGTCAGTAAAATTGTTGCATTAATGAAAAAAGAATTTCTGCTTACATTTACTTTGGTAATTCATGAAATTAAATGACTGCACCTACAGATGAGGTCCAAGGAATAATCAAGTCCTAACAATAATTATCCCTTATTTAGTGACCTTCAGATACCTTAACCTCAATTTTGGAAAATAGATGAGATTTACCAGTGGAAGATGTGGACTTATATTAGATGTAAACCCTGGCTGCATGTAGGGAACTTATCTCTATTTCCAAGCCAAATCTTAAAAGAATGTGGATAGCATTATTAAATAATTCACCTATTATAACATACAAATAAATGTTTCTTTCTTTCATAATTTAAATTGAAAACTTACTCAGTTTATGATACTGATGTGCTAGAGATTGCAGGAGAAAGAATTAAGAAACAAACCAACACCCAATATTTTTCAGCACCCAGTAATGCAGGCATCTGATAGAACATAGGGACCTGTGATTCATATTTGGCCTGCTTTTGACCCTTGAGCTTTGTAGAGTGATGAAATTTGAACAGCAGTATTTGTGTATTTAAACAGTTGGTTTTGAAAAGCCACATGAGACACTTAACACTGCCTTTTTTTTCAAACCAGTTTTTCCTCATTCCTACTCTTGCTCATACATTTCTCTTTTTCTTTGGGAAAATTCTATTATCATACTCTGAGGGGTTATTAAGTGGCACTGAGAGCAATATTCTATTTTGGAATAATTTACCAGATGTATGACCTTGGGCAGTAAGTGGAAAGTCACTTCATCTGTGTTAGAAATGGGCACAGAAGTGAGGAAAATCCCAGCACAGAGGTTGGCTGATGAGGTAATTCCCTGTAGGAACAAGCAGGCATCCATGGATCTGTGGAGCTGTTCTGGTGTTATCAAACAGAAAGGAACTACTCCATTGATACAGAATGGAGCTTGCTGTAAATCTGCTTATTTTATAAAAATGTTCCTCATGAACAGATACAGTGGTGGGTGGTAGGTTATTGCTGAGAAGCAAAATAATTTATTCTTTTTCCCCATTTAAAAACAAAGCCTTTCTTCTGTTAAAGCTTCTCAGACACTTTCTTCTTTTTTTTGTTTCCTCTCAATGACAAGCAGAGGTAGTTCCAGGTCTTACGTTTTTAGTAGCTTATATTTCCAACCCTGAAAAATTAAAAGTCTGTTCCCTAGAATTCGAGAAAGGATGCTCTTGTTTGGCAGTGATTCTCAGATGCTCATGGATGTGTTTACCTTTCTAAAGTTAATTGTTGTCTTGGACTTGGATTTCTTGGTCTTCCATGGTGTTTTGGCAGACAGAAGGAAGTGGAAGGTTATTTTTATAGCTCTATACTCTACTGCAATACTTTGATTTTTCAGTTGAGGGCTTGGAAAATGATCAGTATGAGGAAGGTTTGCTTCTCTTGAGCTTGCAAGCAGGGATGGGAGCTGGGAACACGTGGACATACTGGTCTGTTTATTTTGATTTCTATGGTAGTAACTGCTGTGGGGGACCTAAGACTTTTCACTTTTTCTTCATATGCCTCAAGTTTGTAAGAGGACCTTGATCACTCAGCAGAATACAAACGGCAAATTGCTACTGACTAAGGAAAACAACCTCATCTTCACATTGTAATGAAGATAAATCACATTTCATGCAGCTGGTGAGGAAATGGTTAAGACAAATCTGGAGGGAAAAGGGAAATACTCCAGCTGGCTGCAGACAGCAGGTATACAAAGCCTTGTCTCTCAGAAGAGAGGTGCTCTATTTAGGGGCTACAGATTTATAGCAAGAGCCTGAACAGCAGGGTTCAGTGCAGCTCAAACCAAAGGAACCTACAAAGGTTTATTAAAGGGTGACTCTCAGATGCACAGAGGGCAGGACTTCTCTATTAAAGATAAAACTGAATGCAGGAAAGGGTGGTTGGAGTAATCCTTTCCACTGACCTTTATGCCTTGACAAGGCTGCAAGGAGCCAGATATTATCCTTTGGACTTTTCCACTGGAGTTTCTAGCTAAATATTGTCTATTCCAGCAGACAAATTGGGTTAAAACTCAAGATCGTAAAGGAAGAGCAGGCAGAAGTTTACTTTGGGGGCTAGAAGCATCAGGGAAAAGCCTACTGTGACCTAGTGTGTCAGCCCTAGTGATGCAATAGAGAAACTCAATTACAAATAGAGTTCAAAACAAAAGGAAAAAGATCCTAATTTTGTGTCTGGGTTGTTGTTTTTTTTGTGAGGTATCTCTGTTGCAAGCAAGAAAATTTGGGGTTTCTCCCATGATCATTTGAGCAGCATTTTATATACCCATTGAAAGGCTCTTCTGTCATATTTTCCTTTTTTTTTCTTTATTGATTTTTTTCTCTATAAGACTTTAATTCACTCTTCTTCAGTTGCTACAGTTAAGAGAAAATTCTGTAGATCACATAGAGATAACATTTCCAGCCAACACTGGGTCACTTGCACTCACACAAGAACACAAGCTTCCTGCAGACAGCTAGTCCTTTCCTGCTTTTCAGGCCTTTTTGCTTAGTCTTTTCTTTTTTTTTCCTCCCTTAGTATTTGGGTCTTATTCTTTCTTTAGACTTATCCTTCGTGCTGTGCTCATCTCAAATGTACCAATAATTGCTGCTACTCATATGTAGTTTGATCATTTTGTGCATTCCTTGTTGAAACTATCAGTGAAACAAGACATCTAAAATATGATTCTGTAGAGTTAGAGTAATATTTTGGGTGTCTGAAATCTCTTATAAATTGTTCTGTAGAGAGTCAGTTTTTTAAAGGAAAAAATGACAGCAACAAGCCAACCCTAATGACATATTTCAGTGTAATGCTGTAATTTTAAGCCCCTGCCATGAACTATTGCTGTTGTACAGTGAGGTATTTTGCTAGTAAATGGTGAAATTATTTCCAGCAAGACCCTTTCTCTTTATTCCATCCTTCCATCAGAAAGATTCCCATCTTGCTGATTCCAATGTATTAAAAAGAAAATACTCATCTGAAGCACATTAGACACCATGTGAGTGCCTTGCAAAAAGTAAAGACGAGCCATTGTAGGTTCACATTGTTTATTTCCAGGTGTTTTTGAAAAGGCAGAAGGCAAAGGTGTTTCTTGCCTTGAAATGGATGAAGTGTCCCAAGTGCATGATCTGTTTATTGGTATTGGTGTTTTCCCTTCTTCCTGCATGTGTGCACAGCAATGTGCAAACATCTTTAGCAGCCTCTGCACTAATAAGCCTTTCCCTAGGAAGCCAAATATCTTTTTGATAACGCTTTTATCTCTTCCTTTTTCTCTGGTGCCCTGTTTCCTGCTCGCTGGAAGTCTCCTCCTTCCATGCACTTCCAGTTCTCTCTTTTCTCATTGCCATTAATTTTCTAGCAGTTTCCTTCTGAAACGTGGGTGTATTTCTGTGGCTTTTCATGGCTGATCAACTTCAGGACCTGTTGCCATCAGTCTGCTGCCATCTAAGAACTTGTTAGAGGATGGGTGAGCCAGGAAGGGATGGTCAGTGGCCACACTGGTGGTGGGGTCAGTAGGACCTCAAAGTGCACGGAAGGAAGCACAATGATTGACACTGTGATTTCCTTGTCTTGTGGAGCCTTCATTTCCAAACCTGAGCAACATGAGTCAGAACTGAGCTCTGGAGCACAAAGCCACAGAGCCCCCATGGCTGGCAAGTGTAGACCCGGAAACTCAGATGAATAGAGCCCTAAATGTTTTTTTGTTTGAGCCTCATGCTGAACAAAAAAATGATGAATCCATTAGCAAGTCCTTCTGCTGCCAAAAGAAACAGACTTGCACTTGCAGATTGCTTTCATTCTGTGCTATCAAGCCGCTGCATGGTCAGGTTCTTCAAAGCTGACACTCATCTATCAATTTAAAATGGTTTTTTTTAGAGGCACTGTAGTATTTTTTGTGTGAGTGTCTGCTTGAAAGTGTCTCATCAAGATATACTTACCTCATCAAGCATTGAAAAAAAAAAAAAACAAACAAAAAAACCCCCAAAAAACCAAAGTGGAAAATGTCTTATTTTCAGTTTATTTGGAATTATTTTGAAGTTTTTCATTAGTTTCACATGACAATGGTGCTTTTGGAGTGTATTTTGTCTGTGGTGATGTGTCAGGAGGACTAAACAGCTCTTACTAGGCACGATGTGAAAAATGTGCCAGTGGAGAGTGGACCTGGGAGGTTGTGATTTCATAAGGGGCAAGAACATCTCTGAAGGTAGCAAAATCCCTGCAATCCTAAGGATCCTGCTAAAACAGTGAACCTCCTGAATATGTAAAGGATCCAGGAGCAGATGAGTAATGTCTCTAGAAACAAGTCCTAAACTAAAGATTTTTTTTTTTCTTCATGAGATACTTTTCCAGCACAGTAAAAACATGTATATTTATAGCTTAGATTACGCTTTGTTTTGTGGGATGAAAAAAACACATTTTAAAGTTGGCCCTTTTCCTGAAACAGATGTTACTGGCCTGGGTAAATAACTTACTCAAGCATATGATTGAACAGAATTGAAAGAGAAATTTTGCCAAACTCAATTCTGACTAAAACTGAAATCTTTCACCACTTTTCTTCCTTCTGTCATACAGGCTCTGCTATTCAGTTCATCCTGATCTCTGTCTTCCAGCTGTGCCTGTTGATGGGTTATATCCAATCCTTGGTTTTGAACTTGCATTATTCCCATGCAAGAAAATCTGTGAGCAGTTTTTTTTAAAAAAGTATCATTCTCCCCTGAAAAGACTGTCAGGGTAACATCAGGGGCTTCAATGTTTGCCTTTCACTGATTTCTCACATCAAATCTGTTTATTTTGCCAGTGCAAAGATGTTTATTTCTAATTGCCACTGCTTCTAGCTCCAGCTGGCTTCTTTCCTTGTTGCACATTATCATCAGAATTTAAGGTTTTACAGGTCAAATTAGACACACAGTGACATCTGTGCCAGCCATTACTTTCAGAGATTACCCAGGTGTGGCTGAATGCAGATGGAGAAAACCATCCTCTCTGTGCAAGAGGGGACAGACTGGGTCTCCTTTTCACTTGGTCTTGATGGATCTGTGGCCTAAAAAGTCTCAAAGAAAATAAATTAATTTTTTTTCCAAGCCTACACTGAACTGGGAGCAAGAAACAGAACTTTCAAGCTGCAAATTAATTACAGTTTTTATGTATCACTGAGTCTGAGAAATAGAATGAAGGAGTTTCATGATGACTGTGGCTCTGAGTGTGATGTTTTTTCACTTACCTGAGGTGTTATAAGTACCTCCCTCAAAGCCTAAATGCACTGAACACTGCCTAGAAAACTCTGCTATGGGAGGACACAGCAATGTCAGTGTCAATGATGCCTTTACAACAACTGAGATAGTTCAAGTGACATATCAAAGCCTTCCAAGAAACTGGTGAGGGGGTGTGATGTCCTCATCCTACCTCCTGATTAGACAGGATGCACATTTGCACTTCTGGAAGACTGTGTAACATCCTCTTGTGCATCTGATTTCCTGTAAAGACAAACAGGGTGCAGGTTACTGGGTATTTACACAGTTCCACACTAAGCCCTTGAGCACACATGCAGGTCAGAGGATATTGTGATGCAGTCATTGAGATGCTGTTAGTAGCTGGAATATTAAAGGAAAAACTAACACTGAAATACAAATAAGCAACTTATTAGATTGCATATATAAGAAAATATATAAGAAGGCATAATTATCTACATAAATTATGAATGCAGGAGGCTTTATAAATGGTTTACCATGCACTTCTTGACAAAATAAATGAAAGTTTTGAGTATTGCTAACTTGCTGCCCAGTAGTATACCTGCCTTTGATAGATTTTTAAATACTATCTTAAATATTTCAACAGTTTTAGGATTTGCTTATCTGTGCTGTAGCCAGAAGTTTCACTGAATATTTTCCATGGTTGAGTCCCTTTTTGTGCAGCTTCTGTGTTTGCATGCAGTGCAATTGGATCTGCTTCTTGGGGATAGTGAGGCAGTGAGTTTGTCTGCTCTGTTCAGAAAAGCACATTAGTAGAAGTACTTGAAAATACTACTGGTTTTTTCTTCTTTTTGCTCCATTGATACACTAGGATACATGCTCTCTAAATCTCTTGGTTTAATTCCTCTTTGGAGTACAGTTTAATGCTTAAAGAAGTATTTGCCCTTCTACATTGCTATTAATGCATCCCATTCTTGAAAGTAAAATCTTGATTTAAGGAATTTGAAGAAATATTCTTAACATATTAAGTCCATGTATTAAAGGTATGCAAGCAGATTCTCAGACATGCTCACATACTGTTTTCAAAAAGGATCATCTGTATGAGTAGTTCTTTGTTTTGCTTTCTGAGATTTGTATAGGTTTTTAGAGCACTCAGACTGATACTAGCAATAATTGAAAATTCTTCACAAATGCTTGAAGTCTCGGGGGCTGGATTCTTCTGTACTGACTCCATCCTTATGCCATAATAGCTGCATTTGGTTCAGTACAGTGCAGGTTTAATCTGGGAGAGTGCAGGGGAATGGAGTCATATTTCCACGTGTTTCTGTTCTGATATTTAAAAAATACTACATCACCTGTTAGATTTTGAACATCTTGTTTGCTTTGACCACTGATGGAATACATATCATGCAGGACCCCACTGCCTGGTGCATGCTCTTCAGGCTGTCATTGAATGTCCCCGTGTGCTGCCATTTATGCTGTGAGCATCACACGTATGACCAGGGAGATGTGAGTTTGCAGGGACTCATTGTAAGCATGTCCTGGGTGAAACACCAGAGGTTAAGCAGTCCACTGTCTCCAGCTCCCCTTAGTCAACTACTATTGACATATTGTTTTCCTTGGGGGAGGAAAACTGATTTACCCTTTGGAAAAGCACTGTACAAAGCAATGTAGTTCTTCACCAAGAGAGGTCATTCATCTGTTTGTTGCTTGTTGTGTTCTGGGTGCTCTGCTGGGGACTGAGGTCTGCTCCCTTTGACCCTGCAGGGCCTTGACTCCTTTTCCATCAGGTTTTGAGTGGGATTCTTCCCATTGACCCCCATCATTTGAAAGCTGACTGTGGAGTCTGAACTAGGCAATGAGGTTGTTTTTAATTGATGAAGAGAAACAGATACCTCTCCAGGGAACTGCATCCCATCCTAGGATACATGTCTAAATAGCTGTGATGAACTGCCCTTTCTGAGGTTTTCTCTGTACAGTCACAGATTATAAAGGGAGCAAAGTAGCTTAGACCACAGGGCTGATAAGAGGAAAGATGACTCCATGCACAGGCAGTCCCAGTGGCAGCAAAAAGCCTCTGGCTCAGGATGGCAGAATTTTATACCCATAGTAAACAACTTTCAATTGCTATGTAGGCAACAACAAAAACTCTGGCAATCTTTGATGGAAGATACTCTAAGTTTTGAGAATTTTTACACCTGATGGGGAGATGAGAGAAAAATAATTTGTCCACATTTAAAATAATCTGTAATTCAGGAGATTGCCAGGAAACCTCTATTTCACTTCTGAGTAACTGGATTGTGAAGCAGAAATGATGGTAATGCACTTTTAAGTGAACATGAAATATGCAAAAATGGAGTTTAAATACATTGCAAGAGTTCTGACCCCTTAAAATATGGTGCTTTCTGGAAAATGAAGGGATTTTGGTAGAAGTCAGTGCATAACAGCACTTAAAATCAGGCAGAAGATTATTAAAATGCTGCTTCCTGTGTTATTAAAGCCTTTATCCCAATGTACTGTGGAGCAAATCCAATGGGATGCAATTACTGAAGAGTGCTCCATCTCAGTGCTGAGAGAAGCTCTTTGGTAGAGGCTGTCTTAGCACAATGTTCCTGCTCTGATGGCTTTGCATTTCCACTACAGTGGCTTCACATTTCCAGCTGAAACTTCCAAGTCTTTCATGAGGTAGGAGGATATGGCAGTCAAGGAACAGAAAGTCCAAGCAGAAATCACAAAACAGCAGAGCCACAATTCCATCCAACCTCAGCTCATTCCATATCTGTGCTCACTTTGTTAGGATCTACCAGGAAATTGAGGGCAAAGCATTTTGTTTCCCCCTGGGTCAATAAAAACTTTCCCAGAGCAAAACTGCCCAAGGGAAATGTTGTCAGGCACAAAGTCTCCAGTCATCCAGGAAAGAGTAAGTCAGGTGAGTGTCTTGAGGCAGTCTGGCCTTAGCTTGTCCTGGTATTTGTAGTACTGAGAAGGCAGAAATCTTACTCACCTCAGTCAATTTGTTCTGACTTTTTCCTTATATTACATATTCACTTGAATGATGAAACCAAGTTATTTTGTTGTTGTTCTTAATTTTTCTCTGTCACACAGAGTAAAGTTTTAGGGTCCACACCATTAGAGAAGGCTTCTCTTTTTGGGTGATAAAGTAGCTGAGAGAATTATTTCGTAGAGCTTTGCACTTGAGCAAGTGCAACTTTTAATCAAAATAAAGTTAAAGATTTCTTATTAGCATTTTTGCTCAATAATAGCAGATCTGGGTTATCTTTAGAAAATTGTTTTCTTGGAAGTGCCACTCCTTGAACAAAACAAGTTTGCTTTCATAGAACATTTTGGAAGGTATTTCTTCATACTCTGTGGTAAAGTATCAACTTCTGCTGTCTGTTGATTCAAAAATTAGAGGTGTGCAGTAGTTGCTCTGGCAACAGAGTCTCGTTTTACCCCTCTGCTCATTTCCAACCTGTTACTAAATTACTAAGCACAGGAGGGATGCATCAAAGAGCACCTAGAGACACTGCTAATGTAATGAAAACCGAGCCTTCATCTACTTAAAACATGTTGTGTCAGCTGGAAATAAGACAGGTGATTTTTTTACCCCCAAAAGTTGGCACCATGTCAGCTACTTAAAGTTTTAAAGTTGTAAAACAAGGTCTACACACACGAAAAATTCCTTCTATGGAATTTTCTAATATGTTGTACCTGGAAATATTAAATTTGTTTGTTAGCAAATTATAAGGCATCTTTATCTCTTTACTGGTTACAATAGCTGTCAGGTGTTTTTTACTATTTTTAAGTACTTCAGTAGTTATTTCCTGTGTGTATGCCATATAATGAATGTGTAGATTCATAGCTACTACTCCAAACATTTAGCAGAATGACCAGTCCTTCAGCTGGGAAGAAACTGCAGATGGGAATCTGTGCTATGGAAGACAGTACTGTGCAATTATAAAATTTTCTCACATCATTTTTGTGGGGGCAAATTCTCTTTATACTGTTGGGTTTTAGCCAGGAATTTAGCCTTGAGAGCTTTCATTCTGCTTTACAGAAAGGGTAAAATTAGGAAGAAATGTATTCTTCTGTAAAAGATGCTGTTTCTAACATCACACCGTGAGATCAGCTTGGCTCAAAGTTTTTCAAGCAAGGCTTTCAAGGCTGAACCCTTGTGCCATGTCCTGGGATAAAATGGGATAACAATCATAAGGCTCAGGGCCACTGCTGGCCTGTCCTGAGCACAGTCTCATCTCTGGTGTGACACCTACCCCAGGCACTGTGGGCATCCACCAGCACCAACAGTGGCATTGCCAGCACTGCAAGACACTTTACTGCTTTTGCTTGACTCTATTCCTTTTCATTTACTATCACCTCTTTACTGCTTTACTTGGTGCAAAGAGGTGATAGCAGAGTCTCATCTGGACACCTCTCTGTACTCTAATCCTGGTTTATAAATACTTTTGCCATATGTAACATAAGTGCCTGAATTACTTGTGTGAAGTCGTGTTTGGCTGTGATATGAGAGGTTCTATATGTAAAAATTGCCTTTTGATAGTGCTTTTCCACAGCATCTGTAGACTATTATCAAGTGGTAGGAGACCAACAAGTAAGAGCTTCCATAATGTCAGCAAAATTTCAGCTCCTTAATACAGTGGTTTTATGCTATTCAGCTTGAAAACCCAGTACTGAGCCTTTAAAATGACACTGCAAGACACCTTTGTCTAAAAGTAGGGTGCCAGATAGTGCCTATAAATGTAGATGTTTGGATTTAGCCTTACATTGCAACCTTCTCCTATGTAATTCTGATATATTTGCACCAGCTTTTTTCACTGTCATTTTTAATGTGTAATGTTTTTACCAGGTGGGCTATAGGGCTGTGTTATCACTATAGTGAAAAAGTCCACATGGACCATGTTACAAAGTGCAGAACATACCAGATATAATTTCCATACTGATTTTAAAGATCAGACTTAGGCATAACCTTGCTCCAGATGCAAGATGTGGACAACAGAGACATGTTTTGTTATAGGTTTTACTCATGCAGGTTTAAAATAACATGACTGAAGTTCTAATTGATATGACAGTTGCACCTTTCCTGGATAAAAGAGCTGGCTGCAATGTTATGCCTGGTTTTAAAACCAGTACACATGATCTGAAACAGATTTTTCATCACGGTTTTGAAATTTTCTTTTCAGACAGAGGGAGTGTTTAGGAACATTTCAAAGAAATGTAAACATGCACTTAGACCAATAACGTGTCCAGGCCAAATTTCAGTTGGAGTGTTTATTATTTTCTGCCTCCTTCCAAGATTTCAGTGGCACTTTGCTTGTATTCTCCTTAACTTTCCACACTGGTGCAGTGTGGCTGCATGTAGTTACACTTCTAAAGTGCCTCAGCCCAGGGGCAGCCAAGGCTGCTGAAAGGCTTTCCCAGTACTTAGAGGTCTGCTTTCCCATCTGGGAACAATGCTACCAATGGGCTAATGCAGCAGGAGCCAGCATGACTCCTTCCTCTGCCTTTGAGACTTTTTGAAAACTGGCACCAAGGAACTGATCAAGAGAGTAGGGGCAATACATGGTTTTACTGGAGAGACCTATTTATTCTTTCTGGTACCTGAAGATGTTTCTTGTGAACATAGCACTGAAAAAGGAATAGAAACTGAGGTTTCCCCTGGCAATTGCAGTCTATGTGTTAGAAAAAGAACCAAGATCAAAATCTACCAGGGAGGCACCATTGCTGTAGAAGGAAAGCTCCTAGCTGTTAAATGTCTGTAAATATCACATACTGTGGGATGCTCTGTAGTTTGTATGCTGCACTATGTAAACTCTCCTGAATGCTTTTTGGCAGAATTTTGCTCCCGTGCAAACATTTTACAAACTGTGTCATGAAGCAGCTTGTTTTGCCTGCAGCATCAAAGGCTTGGTGTCTCACAGCTCCCAGTGACTCATGCCTTTCTTTGCAGCTCGGTTGCCTCCCCGTGAGACAGAATGGCTGGTTAATAAGTTTGCTGAGTGTACTGATGTCCTTTTGGTTGTCAGGATCATATTAGCAAACAGTAAGATGAGAAGCTATGGATATGGATAAAAAGACTACATTAGGATAATACTAATTGCATTTAAATAGAGGAGATCACTGAGTAAAGAAAAAGGGGGAAAAAAAAAAGCAGTGACAAATTTTGTTGCCTTGCCCTTAGTTTAACTCTTCTTGTAAAAACAATCTTTGCAAGAGAAGAGAGAACAAATGAATCCAGTATTGTTTTGATTGCTTTTAGACTGGCATTGATATGCTGTGATCTTTTCCTCCCCGTGTAACATTAGAGGTAGAGGTCAACAATCTACCTTTTCTCAATTGAAGGACCATTAGCTTAATTTGGGAACAAAATTTTCCAATAAAAAACTTGCCCTGGAGTACATAAAAGCAAATAAGAGCAGTACAGCTAACCTCAGCAGTTCAGGAACATTTTATCAAAACCTAACTTATTTTAGGAATGGTGTCACAGAGTGTATTCAGAAGATGTATTGTATATTATAAATGTTGATATCAATATATGCATTATTATACTATATGTAATATCTAATATAATAATATAAAAATGTATGTAATCATGCAATTAACTATAATAATTATATGATGATATTTATATATTTATATAGTATATATAAATATAAAGAGCAAGAAGGAAAAACATGCAGATTTAGGGAAAATTAAATTTGTTCTCTTCTTCATCACTGTGTAGGTTCTATTTCTGTGATTACTAAATCTTGTAGTATTGCTGAGCTTTTCACTGAGAATGGGTCTCTTGACACATTCAATAAGTTCAATTGCTCAAATGAGGGAAAGCAACAAAGTAACACGGTGACCTTGTCTCAAATGAAAATCTCAAAGTTTTTCAATTTCAGCAGAAGTTGGATCCTCCTCATTACATCTAACTTTCGTTATGGATTCTTGGTGTGAGCCAAATTCTTTATTGAATTATGTACAAAAAAATATTGAACCAGTATAATGGAAATCCTGTGACAACAGCAGTTTTCAAGCATTTTCAGGGAAACAACTTCACACACAAAACTAAACCATGAACCCCAAATTTGAGTGCAGACCTCCCTGTGTGTGTCACAAAATCTCGTTTTAAGCCTAATTCAAATTTAAACAAAATCTTCTTTACTCATCCTCTCTTCAGTGGAATCCTCTGCTGATTTCCCCCTTCAGCTCCAACAGAGGATGAATCAAGACATCCTCACCCTGCGGGCACACAGCAGCCCCACCCTGTGACATCAGCAGCCAGAGAAGGGACTGAGATCCAAGGGTTTGAAATAATGCTATTTGTGGCTTTCTTGTTCTTCCTCTTCTACTAATGACAATACAGAGAAACGTCTATTCTTAGCAATGAAAAGCAAATACTAGCATGTCAATTTGATGTTCCTGTAAAGTGTCCAGAGAATGTTAAAATATATGTTCCACACTTCAAAAGCACATTATCACAGTGCCACACATGAAGAAGTCAGCACTGGTCTTTTTTTTTTAATATTTTCTACATATGAATCATGGGCAAAAAATAAGCTTTAACATTTGTGTTACTATTTTAATCTTCACTGGTGTTTATGAGGGATCTCAAAATACTTGTAACCCTCAGAAAAATCCCAGTGTGGGCCAGTACTGTGATCCACTCATGTTACAAATGAGGCACAAAGATGGCACAGCTGAAATTTTCCCAAGTGACTGCTGGCTGGGGCAGAGAAAGGGCACCTCGCTCTCTGAGCACCAGACATACCAGTGAGAAGTACAAATATTCTGCATCTCTCAAAAACCAACACACTATTCAGATGGCTCAGGTTTTGTACAGAAAGTAAGCAAAACCTGCAGACAATTGAAATTCTGAGTGCACTGAAGGACAGCTGATGTGATAAAGCCAGAGTGATAGCTTTGTTTTCCACACTCAGGATTTCACCCACAGATGAGTGCCCAGTTAGTTAATCAGGCTGCTGGAATGATTCTGTGCAACTTCTTCCCCTGAAATAACTTTGGCAAAGTCAGACTCATATATATGCTGTGCTCTCTGCCTCTGACTCACTCAGGAACATTCTTCAAAAGGCAGTTTTGTGTCTTTATAATTGAATTGATTCTTAAGTTGTGCCACGGGTGCACACCTTATCAAAGAAGACCTGGCACTCCATTTGTACATAATGCCCTCTCGGAGGAGGTTTAACATGCAATGTTTGTTGTTTCTAGCAGGTCTCTCTGCAGAGAGAGAGGTCGCTACTCAGGGAGGCACTTTCCTCCTTGGAAACAAGAAAAGAAATCACCAGGAAGGAGGGAAAAAATGCATCTGGGTAACAGGAGGGGATCTTGTCAATCTTCAAGCCACTAGAAAATGATCATGAAAATCTTTTGTTAGAGAAGCCTATAATGGTACTATTGCTTGTCTATTGTGGCCACTAACAGCAAATAGCCTCTGAGGGTAGGGGAGATGTAGGATTAGACAAATTGTGAAGAGGGGCTCTGGATGCTTGAAAAGTACATTCCTGCCCATCAGGGTCAGAGGGGTCAAAATAGTGTCATCATTAATCCTCAATGGAAGTATTCCTATAAACACATTGACCTTTAAAAACATCTATGGCATATATGGAATCACGCTAATGATGAACTATCGGATTTCTTACGCAAGTGGAAAGAGGAAAGTAATTGTAACAGAAACAGAAATGCAAAATGTGATTGTAAGAAACTTAAATTGATCTGGAGACCATGGTGTGCAGTACTTTTTCTACTGCTAGAAACTGCATTTAGCATGAAAAAAAATTAGAAAGCTTATAGAGTATCATAATTTTTGATGCATTTTAAGAATAAGCCTAGTTAATAAATACTTGTCAGAGGATTTATCCTTATCCACATGTGTATTTCTGGGGATACCATTGGGCTGAAGCTGTATGCACCCATTGCAGAATGGCAAAAAGGGTGGATGGAATCTTTCCTACTGGAACAATTTCATTTGTCCTTCTCAACTGTGCTTTTGAGCCAGAGTCCTTGCACAATCTGTCTTCTGTCTTCAGTACTTGGTGGGACAACTGCTTAAGTAACTTAATCAGAGTTTGCTCGTTAATAAGGAAATTGCTCTTTCATAACACACTTGAAGTGCATGAAAAGAGCTTCAAGTAGACAATGATAGACATGGATGTTACACTGAATGGCAGCTGCTAAATATATGTGTGCTGATAAATGTCTGTGAAGCAACTTCATATGGCAAGACAAGTTAAACGTTTATTTCAAACTTTAATTAAAAGTTACCTCACTAAAATTTCCAAAAGCATAGAAGTTACCAACTATTTTGAATTATTCTCCCTCTTTGTGCAGTCAGCCTGTTTTCTCTGCCATCTTGAAGAATGCACATTATCAATTCTCAAACTCATGGCACATAACAAATGTTCACAAATGAGAAAGCTGCCCTTGACAGTAGCTGTCTACTGTGCAAAGTTATATTGTTTCCAAACACCTGAATAAAAGCACATTAACAGCAGGAGTCAACAGAGGTAGTTTTATGATTTTTATTTTTAAAGGAATACTTTAAAAGTGCCCCTGATACTTTTTTAGAATCTTTTTCAACTCTATTTTTCTTGAACAATACTTACATCATCTTGATCTTTGCGGTCAAATCATTCTCTCTGTTGCATGCTGTGCAGCTCTGAAAATTTGGAATGAGTTTAAAAGTTTGAAGGACTTATTTTAACGTCCAAGCTTAACATGGATTCAGGCATTCCCTGGGTCCTCCAAAGCATACCTCTTTTTTAGGTTTCTGTAAATTTTTGGCAATACATTGTGGTCTCTACAAAAATGGAGGTATATAAGTTTGGGAAAGTCACTTAGAAGTTCTGTGGCCCTGCTGTAAAATGAGTGATGCCCCTTTTGCTCCTCATGAAGATCTTTCAGGCCAGGATCTTTCTTTTATCTGGGAATAGACAAGAGGGCTCCAATATAGATTAATACTTTGAAACAATATAAGGAGGACCTAAATCTATCTATTTTTATCCATTCACAGACAACTAAGTAAACAATGCAAAATGCAGGCAAAGGGAGTATTATTGGGCACTTACAGGGAGATTTCTAGGTGCTAAAATTAGTTAGTTACCACTTGCTTTTTCTGGGATACCTAAAACAAATGTAAACAACAAAATAATTATTTCACTGTTTTTGTGTAAAATCCAAATATTCTGAAAAACACCTTGAATTTGATTTTCATTGGCTTTTTTTTTTTTTTTTTTTTTTTTTTTCTTAGGGCAGAATACTTAATATCCACATCAACAAATCTTCAGCATTGTCCTAAAAAGATAGCATAATATATTTTGGTCTAAAAGTTTGTTATGGTTGAGCTGTAAGCACTCTAAGGTGGTGATAGTGATGAGAGTCATAGGAATCAAAGGTTGTTGATATTTGATGTTCCTCAAGATCAGATTTAGCTTTGGGGATGAACCTAAAGGTAGCAAAATCTGACTTCTCTTCTGGAGGTGTCACTTCTAGTCAAAGCTACCAGAACACAGGAAACTTAAACAAACTTAAACTGTTCTTTTCTACTGATATTGTGTGTGCAAAGGGTTTTCACCTCAATACAAGTACACACTGCTGAGACTTTACTTAAATATCAGGTGGTGCAATTTCTTATCTCTCAACATGGGTCTCATATTAAAAGAGTCTAACTTTTAATTGATAAAACAGGGCACCCAGGATTAAAAAAAATTCTTCCTGGAGAAGAAAATGTCTTTGTAGCAAGGTGCTGTCAGGGCACAAGGCAAGAACTCCATTTACTGTCTGTGCTCCTCCACCAAAGCGCTGCAGACCAGGTGCAACACTGCAAACCTGCCCTGATTCCAGCTCTAAAGGTGACCTGAACTTGACCCTGCAGCTGAAGACTCATCCACCTCACCTCACCTAAGTGCTCAGATGAAACAGTTTCCTTTCAGTTCTTTGGTGTTATTAATTGTTATTATTCCTTTAGATCTTGTGCAACAATAAAAGGGAGGGTTCAGTTCCTGGCTGCAGCAGCCCCTCCCACAAATCAAAAGAATATGACTTTCATTTTGAAAAGAATGAATAAATATATTCTGAATAAGAGGGGCACAGATTCCAAACACCCTGAAGTCTTGGAAGAAACAATTGTTCTTTCTTTCATTTGATTCATCCTCAAAGGTTCCCTATATGTGTCTCACGGAGCCTGGGTGGGTTTTAGAGCCAAGGCTTTGTTTCAGGTGAAGGTGTTGAGAGATGGCACAGGAACAATGAGACAGAAGGTGCAACCAAGGGATTGGGATTTCAGATTTCAGGAAGAGCTGCTGATTTGGGAGATCCAACTGTGAGTTATCTTTATCTGACCTGATTTTCAGTGCACTGGATCCTCTGTACTTTTGGAAAGGCAGACTCTGTGATGGGGTCTTGAGTCAGTTACCAGAAATCACCAAACAGGAAACTCTCCCTGGCAGGGAGGAGACCCATGGGCTGAGCAGCCAAGCCCCGTCTGCCACACTGACATACACTTATCTTAGCTTCCCTCAAGGAAGAGGGGAAACAACCCTTCTTGTTCTCCCAAGCCCTCCTAGTGAAGGCATCCCTGCACATTTCAGCTCTCCCTGACAACCAGGTTTTAGCCCCCAGTCAGGGAGCTGTGCAACCCAAACAGCCCTTTTAGTGTCCTCTCCCCTTTGTCAGTGAATCCCCCAGGTACTGATGCACTCCAGGGTTTCAGACCTGCAGAAGCACAGCTCAGCATTTTTGATGGCAGCTTCCTAATGTAGTACTTTCTGCAAGGCAGAAGTTACTGCTGGTTGTTTTGCCTTCAGTATTTTATTTTGGCTGAATTAAGTATAAGATGAGAAATTGGGGTGAGGACAAAGGGATTTAGATAATCTAGAAAGACCTAATGACCAATTCCATGCCCAACTTTTTCATGCTGCAAATTCACATCTTAATTTCACTACAATCCTGGAAATGAGAGAGGATTTTATTAAGCTCTGTGATAATTACATTTGGGGTCTATGTTTAATTGGTCTATCTCCCCCCAAACTTGTCTGAATAATTTAGTTAGTCCATTTGGCAAAGACCTTTCTTTTGTTTTGCACTGTAGATGTTTCAGTATTGGTTGGTAATTTAGAGTTAACAATAATTTTTGAGTAGCCAGAGTATTTAGGTATCCAAAATACAGGCAATGCAGTTGTATCTCTGACAGCATTTTTTTCTGTGGGCCATCCTTGGAGCATTAGCACAAAAGCCAATTCCTCTTCCCCAGCTTTTTGACGTCTACTTTTGAAGTACAAAACCCGCAGACTCTGGGAAGGAAAGGGTTAATATTTAGTCCCTTAGCTACCCCAGGTGTCTGCCCTCATCGAGGATTACAAGGGAGCCCAGGTATGCAGGGCCCAGCTGGAGAAAATTGCTCCATCAGGAGGGCCCATAAAAGGAAGGAGTGACCAAGTGGTGGGTCAGGCACCCAGGGCTATGGGGATTGCTTACTGAGAGGAGCTTATTTATTTATGTAATCCCCTTTTCAGCCCAGCTATGGGAAATCTTTTTAATTTTCCACAGTGCTCTCCTTCTGTGTCCCTCCATCCACCTAACCTGAAAAGGCTTTTTCAGCATCTTTCAGTAGCTTCTCTGACCCATCACAATTCTCAGACTCATCTCATCATTTCTGTTCTGTTTTACATGGTTTAATATGTCCTCTTATTTCCATATTGGCGGCTTTCAAGCTAAAAAGCCTAGCACTCTTGTAAAGACTATTAGACACCATTTATTTTTTTTCCTCTGTGGCCCTTTGTATGTAAAATGCGAGCCCATTCCATTTCAAGGAAAGGCAGTTAAAAATTGACCTACATTTCTGCTGAACTATGTCCCATGTAGCATAGTGTTCAACTTTATGGAAATATAGGGCTTTACAGGATGTCACAAATTAGTTTGAGAAGGAAAAGTATAAAGAATGGGCAGTCAAAAATATCCCTTGCACTTGCTCACCACTGTGGGTAGAATGCCTTGCTCCTTAGTTAAGGTGAGATTACAATTAGGGGTAGATAACACTAAGAACCTATTTTTCTTTTAGGTCTTTTCATTTTTATACAGCATAATTACAACTATTATGCACTTTCATCTTGAGTCATAGAAAAGGCAAACATATTATATCAGTAAGAACTTTATGTTCATAATATTAAGGTATGTTTCTGCCTAGGAAATTAACTATTTTACAGTACTATCATAAATTACAAATTTGATGGTTTAAAGAATGGATCTTACTGCCAGGAATCTCAGTGTAGATAATAACTCTGGATGTTTCCAGGTCTACAGTCACTGTTGTGTCTTAGAAATATATTCTAAGCAAGATCATTTATTCTTCCCATTAATAGAGGCATATATCTTCAAATTTATCTAGCTTTGTCTTAGTGTAATAATTAATAACTTCTGTGACATTGTAGGCCAAAGAAATTCACTTCTCTGCTTGAGGTGAAAGTGAAAATCTGCAGCAGCTCTCTGACATCTGTTTCTTTACTTGTCTCCATTGGATGTGCATTGCCTGTCTGCCCTTGTCTGCTGAGAATGGGTTTAAAAATGTTCAGTTCTTCACTAAGGGGGTCACAAGCCTTTGTCAGTGCTTGCAATCTATTTGGGTCTCAAAAATAGAGAAAATTTGGTTTATAAACACTGAGCACTCTTGCTTCAGCCAGACTGAGGCACTGTGTTGTCTTTGTACTGCTGGAATGTACAGTGAAAGATCCAGAAATAAAAGTTTGTGGATTTTTTTTTTCAGCTTACAAATACAGAGGAGAACACCTGCTCGGAGGCATACACATATATTTTTCCTTTTTTCTTTGTATTTGAATTAGGGATGTATACAAGACAGAACCTTGTACAAATTTCATGGGAATTTATGTAGTTTAAGGATTTAATTCATAGTTGTTTGAGCATTTTTTCTTCAGATTTCTTTATTCTATTTCCTTTAAAAACCCATTCATAAAAGATGTGGTGTTTTGTTCTGGCTCTGATTTGACTACAAAAAACATTACTAACAAAATAGCAGCCAGCACTGAATCCCTTTAAAAGTACTGTTTTAAATCTTTCTCCTTTCTAAACATCTTTATACTCACCTTTCCAGCAGGATTTCATTTTCCATACAGTTATATTTAAATAGCAACAAAAGCCTGACCTCCTTGATGTTCAAGTTTGAAATTTGCCTTGAACCTAATAGGACTAAAACTACCTGTTTCATCTTTGGGAGTTTCCAGGTAGTTTGATTGGCCCAAGGAGCTTCATTCCCTACTGGCACCTCTTGAGGGATTTTGTAATGAAAATAACTCATAGGCAGCACAGCAGTGGATTCCCATGAGCTACAGTGCACAGACTGGCAAATCTTCAGATATTGATACTGGGGAGTGGAAGGGATTTTTGTTTAGTAGCAAGAGGTAATGCCTGCAGAATATTCAGCTCAGCAGATCAATGTCCTTTACTGCAGGTGGGGCTCAGGACAGAGGCAGCAAGACTGGATTTTGCACCCCTGTGTTTATTGTAACTCCTGTGTGCTGCTCATCAGCCAGTTTGACTGTGCTGGACTCAGAGCTGTTGTTGGACCCCCCCCCCAGATCCATCTTTTGCTGCTGCTTGGTCCCACCTCCTGCACTGAATCATCACTGGAGGCTTTGCTTTTAGAGCAATTGCAAGAGTCATTTCCTAAAGGGAAAGAATTTTCAGTTGAATCACACAGAGCTCTCCTAGATCCATCATTGCTTCTTAATATGAAAATAATGGGTAAAAGGAAGAAAGCAGGAAAAATAAAGTATTTAAGTGTGGGATGGAGGCTTAAATGTATGGGAGGAGGCTGTAGGAGATGTAAGTTCTAACTGGGTTTATAGAATATAAGTCAGCACTCATTTATATTTTTGAAATGTTTGATAAAACAAGAAAGTACATGTACCAGAATTCTATAGAAGACATCTTTTTATAGGTGATGAAAAATGTAAATGTTCTGGTACAATTATTGAATTCCTGCTGCCTTCTATACAATCCTCACCATGTCCAACTCTTCCTCCTCCTCCTCCTCACTGGGCCTGCTAGACATCACCTTCTGCTTAGCTTAAGAGCTGACTGCAGGCATTAAACAATGTAAAGACTGTAAAAGATTTTTTTACACTTATTTAACTTTTGTTAACTTTTGTAAAAGATATTTTAGTTAACTTTTCAGGCTTTGAGGGAAAAGATCTAATGATATGTGGCTTGAAAATGAAAACTAAAGACATTAATAATAGAATCAATTATATTTTAAGGAGGATAATTAACCTGTGATACCTGGAGACGTTGTGGGTTCTCTGCCATGGCAACTTCTTAAATTGAACCTTGGTGTCTCTAATGTTGTAGCATGAAAGGCAGGAGTTACAGTGTGAGTTATTGCCTTCAAAGATAAAGGTGATCAGGCTCTCATGGAAAGTTCTCTGCTCCCCTTCTAGCTAAAAGAATTTACTTTTCTGTTTCTAGTTTTCAGTTAGTTTATCTCCATAGGTCCCTGGGCTCAGTCCTCTATGCAGACCTCTGGCCACATAAATAGAACAAATATGTGAGAGAAAACGTGCAAAAAGCAGTTATGAAAATACTTCATCAGAAGGAAGGAGAGAAGTGTTGCTATTTGAATTTCAAGCAGAAAGATCAGGGAGAGGAATCAAATCCTAGATTACAAGAACCTGGATTTGTCTCAATAGAATATCTATCTACACAGGGAGCACATTGACTCTGGAGAAACACACATTGCCCAGTGTATTAAGCTCAGGTTCAAGCTGACCTGACAATCAAATTCTAACAAGTAGACCTTTTGGAAAAACATCTTTAGATGTAATACATTCACAGTGTGTCAGGTTGGAATTGCCTTACCTCAAGCTCCATATAATATATTGCAGAAAGTCAAGTACTACCAAGTGGGAAGAGGCAATTTATGGCTAAAACTTTTGTGTTAAAGGACTATATTTGTGTAGTATTTGCTTGTTCTCAGGTCTTCACTGTGGTTGTCACTGTCCCCACTTCAGCAGTGTTTTGGGTACAGAGATTCTAGCACAAGGCTGGCAGCTTAAAGCCTTGTGAGTTTGATGCACAGGGAAACTCTCCATCTCTTTTGCCTCCATTAACAGGCAGGTTCCACAGCACTGAAACAGTTAATCCCCAGCCTGTGTTCACCAAACCTGACAGCATGGCTGGAAACTTTTTATCTTGTTCTATTCTTCCTTGTCCTTATCCCCAGCCCTTTCCATCACTCTTCTTATATCCTGAAAAAGAAATCAATCAAAATGTAGATTGAAATCCCAAGTAAAAGTCAGTGTTTCTTAAGGAAAGATAATGGCAGCTAGACAAAAGTACACCACACATTCTGACAAAGAACTATGCTGTACCCTGCATGTTCACTTGTTTCTCCTCAGTGCTGTTTATAGTGAGTTATTTCCTTTCTATTTTCAATGTGTTCCAGTTGGAAATTCCTCTCTCTGAGCATTTGCTATGATGAGAGTCATATAAATCTGGAAAAAGTAAAAGAAAAAAGATGATGTGCCAGAGTGGGTAACTTAATCCCACCCAATGACAGAATAAGGTGCTTGTTTCTGTATCTGAGGATTTTATGAATGTGTGCTTTTTCTTCTTTTTTTTTTTTTTTTTTTTTTTTTAAAGTTTTGGTTTTGGAAGTGGAAAATAAAAATCTAAGGTTAAACCCTATCTTTCCTGAAGATTATTGAAGAAATGATCCCATGAAGAAACGTACAAATGTATTCAAATATGCACTTTAGTTGAAAATGATATTTTAAAATGTTGTTCAATTAGAACTGAAATTCTGTAAGCACAGTGTTGATTCAAAAGTCAGTTCATGGTAGTGTGGCCTTAGGCTGAGGGGCAGAGACAATCAGGGACAATGCTCTCTGGGAAAAGGAGACACCAGTTTTATTTCTAGGCTGTCAAGAAGAATTCTCATTTTGAAGGCAGCTTTTGGGCACATATCCATCAGGGTCTGGAGGAGGATGGCTGATGCACTCCTTCCATACACACTTCTGACACCTGTCAGAAAGTAATGGTTTCCTGTTACTGCTGACACAGCCCAGATTCAAACCACTGGCCGGGAGGTGAAAGGCTCTGTATCCCATCAGCATCTTCCTCTGTACATTTCTCCTATTGTTCATTTTTAGTATCCTTGAAAACTTACACTGCAGAACCTCACTGGCACCAGTCAATCATAAAATAAGACAAGAAGTTTAAGTACATCTATTTTGAAGGCTCGGCAGATTCTTTCAGCCTGATACTTCATCTCCATTCTCAGATATGCTGCTCTTTTTTTGTTACTTGTTTACAGAAATGAATGATATATCATAGCCTTCAAGTTTTATTTTCTTCTCAAAGTTTTTTAGACATTCTAAAGGACACAATCCAAGAAACTAGAATGTAATTACAGATTTTGCATCTTCTGTATGACCTGTCAGAAGTCTGCTATCTCTTATAAAGCCATTCCAGCATATACTTACTGTCAGTTTGATAGAAGAAACACTTTCATTGGTTTCTTTGATTGACACATTTAAAATGACATCAGTTCCTAGTTTTAAAACCTATTGTTATTAAGTCTCTGTTGCTATTTATGTTAGAAATATGTGCATGTATGTCAAAACAATACATCAACTTTGCTGATTGGCTGCGCCTTGAATATGTTGCCATGGTAACAGGACAATTGCTTTTAATCTTTTCTAAATTGTCTTATTTGTTTGTTTCACATTCCAAGTTTCATATTTAATTTTCCAAAAGCATAATTTGATGATTATTTTTAATATTTTTAGACCACTTGTACATTCTGCACATATTATGAGATGTGCATGGGCATACACTTTCTATCAAGAGTAAAAAGAGTAAATAATTAAATGGCTTATTTGAGATAAATATCTATTACTGTGTTAGAGAGAGCAAAGGAGCTCTTCAATGTGGCATATCTGGTATTTATTGGTTACTCCTGAAGCAGTACATAGTGATTTCATTTCCTGCACAATTTGATTATCCTAGGAGGTGAGATCTTAATGTAGCACCTATGTCTTTTCTAGGAATGCTGCTGTTGGCACTATGAAAATATGAGTAAATACCTTTTGGGGTGCTTTCCTGTCTTTACTTGGAAAAATAATTCTTCAGCCAACTGGAAGAATGCTCACTATTTGCATGTGAGTTTCTAGACCCTCATTATAAACTGGCTGATATTTTTACACTTCCTGCACATATCTGGAGGGGAAGTTTGATTCTTAAGTATGTAACTCAGATAAAAAGTATCCAAGTTTCTAATTTCTTCTCCTGTTTGGTTATATAGCAAACCCCAAACAACTTCTCCTACCTCTTGGGGTCAGGCTAAATCTGTGAGAAACTCAATAAAGCTGCCTCTGTTCAAATGCATCCCAGTTAATTCCAGGCCAAATGGTGATGAATGCATTAAATTCTTGAGTTTTACCTGGAGTTATGAGAGTTAGACACAGTCTTGCATCTATGACATGTCAGTAAGGACCACCTTGGTTGCTGTATTTCAGTTGTGTGTATAGATACAGAGAGGTAAGCACACATTTTGGGTAAGGTCATGTCTGTAGAATTTTGGGATAAACCATATCCAAAAGATAATTGTGGGTTTTCATCATCTCCCAAAATAAGACCCAGAAACACACAACCCTGACAATCAGTTCAGGCTTAGGTGGGTCTGGACAAGAAATGACTTCCCCACACACACTTTTCCAAAGTAATTATCATGTTATGAAATTATTAAGCAACACACAGATCAACTTTGCATCAAGCTTTCCAGATTATTTTTTTCCCAGAAAATGGTGAATTCATATTGAATCTTTCCTCTAGAAACCTGCCCAGTAAGTTATTAAATAAAAAGTAACATATATGAAGATTAGTATTCCAAGCTTTGCTAATGTTTTGTCAAGGAAATTACAGTGTCCATTTCAGAGTGGGAGCAGTTATGTGTCCAGGCTTTATTTCAGAAAAATGGAAGATTAGATCTGTTAGTTGATTACATTAAAGAGGTTTTAAGAGCAATGTCTTATGGCTAAGGATGTATCATCATGTTTATCAGGACATATTGCAGCAAAGTTCACACATTCTTTTAAATAGATGGAAAAGGAAGATCAGAAGACTCTTGCATCTGTAGGCAGTTTTTAATTGATGGCAAAAGAAGATCAGAGAGATTTTACACCTTTTTTGCAAGGTTCCATTGTCCTTTGCATGTTATTCTGAAATGTTCTGTAACTGTAACCTCAATAACTTGATAAATACTGCAGACAGAGTCTAGAGGAGCATGTATTAGAAGAAATTTTATTACTAAAGAAAACATATTGTTGATATGAATACAATGGAGAGATTTATGTTGGGAAAGATCAACAAGTGCAAATACAGACTTGCCAGGTTCTACCTGAAGAAGAACAAACATCATATTTCAACAAATGAGAAGAAATGCACTTGGAACTCTCTTGGCTAATTCTACAGGAATCAGTTTTCACAAGGATCATGGTTTGTGATCCCAACCCACTCTTTGATGTTATCTAACCATTGTATCAACTATTTTCCTGTTACATCATTCTGAAATGACTTCCAAGGGCTTGTATAAATGCAAATAGTTTGGTGTTTTCTGGGTTCATGTTACACCGAAAATACATAAAACATTAGTCTTGCTTTTAATGAACAAACTGCACCATAATAATATTTCAAAGAATTCAATTTGAAAAGTAGCATACGAAAAGAATGAAATTCTGTAATAAGTGGTTTTACAAATAGTGTTGCCTATCTGAACGGTGGAAATACTTGAAATTATGGCTATGGGATGGAGCATTATTTCATATTAATAGAGTTATGTGCCCAGTGAACAGAATAGTGAAATTTCACAATAAATTCTGTATCTGGTGACAGTGATGGTAATAAGAATATGTTGAGTGGAATATAGGCTTGGAAGGAAGGAGCACAACATTCTTGGGGGAATTTTTAGCAGAGTAAGAAGTCATGAGTCATGTCTTGTTAAGGAAAGAGCAAAAGAGATGTCAAGGTAAAGAACATGACAAGATCTTCTAGAGTAATCTGAAGAGTATTTCACAGCCTGAAAGAAGGTTTTAGATACTTTGACACTCCCAGTATTTTATGCCAATGGGCAGGTGCTCAACCCACCTAGGACTGTGAAGCATTTGTGTGCTGCTAATCCTGGCCATAAAACACAAAGTGGCTCAGGTAGAATATAACTCTATTCCCACATCAGTGAATGTAACAAGCATGGAAAATGATACAAACCTAGCCCTTTCATGTTATAATATTAATCTCAACTGGCACAACATGAGTCCACTTTTACAACAAAGATTGGACAGTGAAAAGGAAGGGAACACATGTCAACTATTCTCACAACAAATCTAAATAATCTAATCTGGTGTGTGGTCCTTCTCAGAAGTTTGTCCAAGCCTGGTTACAAAATTACAGGTCTGTTTTCTGGGGTTTTCTTATTGTAACAAGAAAAGACTCAGTATGCTTTCTGTCTAAGGAAAGGCTCCAGTTTCAGTTGTTATATTAAGGCCTTTAGTCAGAAGCACACACAACATTTTCAGATATCAGAAACTCTTCAACTGAAAAAAGTCACAGCTACACTTGAGTGGTGTGATTTTTTTTCCCCTCATCCTTGAAATGTACCAAGCACCAATCTTTAGCATACTGTAGGTTGGAAGAAGCACTTCTGAACACTCTTTTTGAGTACATGTTCTGTACTTTAAAAAGCAGCGGTTTCCACCCCCTTGCTGTCTGGCTCTTTTCACTGAATACAATATTCATGAGAGACCAGAGAACAGCACCCTCTCCACACAGAGCAGCTGCTCCACAGATCCCACATCTACCCTCCCTGGGGCTGTGCCTCAAACCTGTTCCAGGGACCCCTTTGGGGAGTGCAGGGGCACCAGAGGCATCACACCCCTCCAGTTCTGTGTCTCTTTTGGTGCTATCCATTCATAACACCTGTGAATCTGAGTTTATTGTTAGTCTCCCATGGACTCTCCCTGGGCTGTGAGGCCTTTGACACAAGTCACAGAGGCCACACTGTGTCAGCCATACAGTGCTGCCTCTAGCATGGGTGCACGGCACCTCAACTGCTCTCTAGAACTGCTTCTAGCTCTTTTAAAATTGCAGAGTCACTCACTCCTGTGACTTTCTGGCATCACATCTTGCTGAGGAGGTGCCTTGTGACTTGCTGGCTCTGCACACTCACACAGGCTGTGTCACCTCTGCTGCCTTGTGGTGTGGTGGCCCCGTGGCTCCCTGAGTCTCTGCTCCACACCTGCAGCTTGCCCAGGTGTCCCTTGCAGGATCCTGACTGCTCATCCTGCCCAGTGGTGCCTTTGTGGCACATCCACCATCCTGCCCCTGCAGCGTGTGGCTGCTCAGAATGGCCAGTGGGACTATTTCTGCTCAGCAGGATTCTAAGGCTTTTTTGAGAAGTCTCGGAGGTATTTTTAAATTGATTCCAAAGTGCAGAGGCAGAAAGCTCAAAGCCAAGGCTTTAAGTGCAATAGGCTGTATTTTTTTGACGTGGTATTTTTTTGTCACTTGCCCTGCCTCTGCTCTGTCACTGTCCTACTGGGTTTCATTTCCACTGCTCCTTGTATGGTTCATTTCTGAGAGTTTTCTGCCTAGCTGCTAAAATCCTATATTGCACTGCAAACTGACCTAGCAAAATCTCTTCTGCCTGTGATACCACAGCCGTGATGGGCTGGAAACAGGCTGGGTTCTTCCCACTGATGATGGGACTCGTCTTGCCATGTTTTCTTATACCACAGAGCAGCAATCCCCTCAATGCTATCTCATTCTATTGCTGAAGAAATCAGGCAGTTACCCACCTACAGATAATATGTCCATCTTTTGTTTGAGGTGCAGTGCTCTAGCAGGCAGCAGAAAGCTGCAGGAGCTGCCTGAAATCTGGTACAAAACCACAAGCTCCTGTCGGGGACATTCTGTGGCCTTTTCAGGGGTATAAATGCTTTTTACCTTTTGTATCGATGAACTCCATGTCACTGTGGAGCAAAATGTCTTGCCTTTCATATTACAGATGTCAGTGTTCTCTACCCACTCCTCAAGACAATCTTACAAAAATCAGCTGCTCTGAGCAATCCAGCCTGGCCACGCTAAACCAAAATTCACTGTCTTTATTCCAGCCACACAAAGGTTAAAGATTCCCTCATGCTAGCATGCTGAAAAGGAAGGTGAAGTAGCAAAGCACCAGGATGGCTTTTGTGGTTTATAATATATCAATTTGTACAGTAAATAGGGTCTGTGTTTAATGCTCCCCTGCAGCGATGACTACTAATAATAAAAGGCCCCGAAAGGAACTGAACTTTCATGATAAAGTATTTCTGACAGCTCACTCCTCAGCACAACAACTGTTGTCCCCAGAGACTCATTCAACATTCATTTGAATCATGGAGAAAGAAGACCAGCTTGGAAGATGTTTTTTTCTGGAGTGCAGAGGGGGACTTTGATCCTAGCTCAGATAACAGCTGCTCTAGCCGAGCGGATTTTCGGGGAGATGTATCCTTCAGGCCAGGTAAGCCTCCAGGGAGGTGTCTGGTTGACCTCAAAGCCCAGGGAAGGCACCTGATACCTGAGGGAGGGTCTTTGAGTGGGCAGGAGGAGCTGGCAGCACATTTTATCTTTGTGTCAGGCTCGCGTTTCTGGCGAGAGCCAGCGCGCACAGGAAGGGAACTCCTGAAGGGATTCAAGTCGCACCTTGAATTTTTTTTCCCCCATTGTAAAATAAAAAGGAGGCAAAAAGCCAAAATACTTTGATTAGATTTTGTCTGTACTATTGTGTTTTCTCACTGCCCTTGGAGAGTACAAAGCACTTCATTTGAAATCCATGACCCTGATTTCCCAAGCTGGAGCAAAAAGCAAATACCTGATACTTGATAAACTTCTCAGAGGAAAATGAAACAGTTCATATAGTGCCTATAGGAACTACAGTGATGGGCATTATGCACATCCCTACAGTAAACAGGCAATGCTAATTGCTAAAAAATGTGTCAAATTCTTTGGTACTTATGCAAACAAAAATCCAACTGAAAATAGTTTTAGCTTTTAGGTAGGATATATAAAGATTACTGTATGATTATTTTATTCTCTCAACAGCATCTGTGCTGTTTCCTGTAAATTAATGTGAAAAATGTTTGGGATTTCTTGACTGTGACAATGCACTGATTTTCCAAAACCGATTTCATTTTAATAATTCTTTTTCTTTTCCCATTCCTGTCTTTGTGACACTGAGGTAAAGCCAGAGTAACCCAGATAGAAATTGTACTAATTAACTTTTAAATATTTTACTGCAAGGCCATTTGGAAACAATTTCCTCAAAAACTTTTGCTTCATTTATGAATATTCTGTTCATTCATTTTCTCACCAAGGACAATTTATAATTTCCTCTTAACCTGAAGTGGGAAAGGCTTTAAGATATCCCTTGATTTGGAATCTCAAATAATGCCCTTGATACTATTACTTTTAAAAGTAAAACTTATTTCAGAAATAAAGACACTTGTTGAAGTAAGTATCTAGTAAGACAGGAGATCTCCTCCTGGTATTGATTGTCTTCCAAACAATCAATAAAGATTTTCAAAAGTAATGAGAAAACTGCTGATCAAGGGCTTTTTTGAGCATTATTAAAGGCTAAAAACAATGGAAATATTATGGGAAAAAAAATGGAACACGTTTTTAAAAGTAATCTGAAACTTTCCCTCAGTCATATCAATACAGACAGGGATAGTCAAAGTTGCACCCAAAATTACCAGTGAGCTTTCAGCCTGAGAGCAGCTGGTTTGTGGCATCCAAGGCAAGAACCCTTTCTGCTGGAGTGTGGCAGCTGTCCGTGCTATTAGGAACAGAGGCAGGGAGGAATTATTTTAACTGCAGAGTTCATGAGATAAAGATAGTGAAGTATGGACCATGGGTGGGAGCGCTGCACAGGGGTGGGTTTTGGTGTTTCTGAACAAAAACCTGCTTGTGAAGAGAACAGACGTGCACAAAGTCCAGGCAATTTTCAGTGTCTTTTCCTGCATAAAGACTAGGGACAAGCCAGCAGCAGTGCACACACACGGAGGCATCCTCTGGCTTCCCGCGGGACTGAGATGTGGCAGAGAGGCATCAAGGTAAAAGAAGCCTGCTTTGGAAAGTTTTAGCTGCTGAAAGAGGCTTTGAAGATGTTTGAGGAGGAAGGATTTCTGTGGTTCTTTTGTACATAGTTTATACAGCCTACCTTTCAAACTGCTAACAGAGTCCAGAGCCTAGAAACATTCACCGCTGCTTCGAAGTTAAGGGTTTTGTCCTGTTAAGTCATTACATTATCTGAGTATAAACCAAAGAGTTTTCAGTTCTGAATAATTTAGGTGAAAGAGTTAGCCCTAGGCCAGGTGTTCTACTTAGGGAGATGGTGAAATAAATTATTCAGAAATGGAGACAGGTAAAACAGATGGAAAAGGGCGCCAAAACAAGACACCCAGAGGGCAGCTGTTTTGCAGGTCCCCTGTGAAGCACCTCACTTACTAGGAGGGCCATGGTAATGAGTCAAGCAGTGGTGTTGAAACTGAACTTTGCCTTGTTAATTCATGTAGTGGTCCCAGGGAATACAGGTACTGACACCTAGAAGCAATCACCACTGTGTCCAAGCCTGTGCAACCCATGTTTAAACATTGGAGTACATTTGCAAAGTACTTAGGACAGAGGTTCCCAAATTATTTGATTATTAAAATTATCCTCAGTGGGGAGGTGAAAAATACACTCTCTAAATATTTACTCAATTTAAACAATTTTTTGAACACATAGAATCATAGAATGGCCTGGGCTGGAAAGGACCTCAAAGCTCATTGATTTTCATCCCCTGCCATAGGCAGGGAAACCTTCCCCTAGACCAGGTTGCTCAGACCTATCCAACCTGGCCTTGAACACTTCCATGGATGGGGCATCCATGACTTCTCTGGGAAACTTGTTCCTGTTGCACTTTGTCTTCCCACTCATATCTAGATTTCAAATTTTGATTTAACGTGTGCAATTTGGAGTACATTTTTCAAGGCAATTTGGGACTCCTACTACTTCTGTTTCTGGTCACATGTGTCAATTTTCATAGAACACACCATTTCAACAATGATAAATAAAGCCCTTTGATATTAAAAGTACTCAAATAGTCCAGGAACTTATGCCAAAGCAATGAAAAGTTCTGAATTATCTTGCCATTTTTTACTGACAAGTGAATATTTTAGTGGCTTTTACTGTCAGTCAATGTTTGATTGTTTTGCTAATGACAATCACTAACTTTACTGATGGTTAGCAATGTAAGACAAGTGTTATGATGGGGGTTTTTTTTTTTTGGAACTTAAATAAACAGATCACTGCAATGCTGATTTTCATTCCCATAATACAGTAACTACTCACACAAATAATTGTCCTGGTTATGAAGGAATAAGTTGCCTGTACAAATGGAAAATGAGATACACAATTGTCCAGTGAGATGCTTTTGTGAACAGGAGCTTGGTACTTTGCCCAAGTCTGTCTCACTAGGGATGAGCTTTCACCAAGAAGAGAATCCCAATCCCTCTCTCTCCTGCTTCCCTGCCCCAGGAGCAACTGGTGAAGGGTACAAGAGAGGACATAAGGCAACTAATGTAGAGAAGAAAAGCAAAAGGAGGCATCTGAGCAAGGAAAAGAGGGAAAGAGATGAAAGACTTGACTAAAGGAAAGCAATGTGAGAAAAGAATACAGGTGTGGCAAACACTGAGAAATTCTCCTTCAATAATTTCCTCAGCCTAGATTCTGATTCTCTCCTGAAAAATGGCACCAAAGTTGCCAGGTCCCCACTGTCTTCCTGGAGAATCTGATTCACAGCTGGAACTTGAAAATTTCAACTCATCCCTATTTTCTGTGTCTTTTCTTTGTTGAGTTACCTGGTGACTGAGCCCTGTGGGGCAGGAACTCTACCTTGGCATCTTCTGGTTATGATGTTCAGCATAATAAATGCCCAGTCTCACTGGGGCTGGGTGTGTGTGGCACAGATAACACAGTTTCAGACATAACCCCTGCAGAAATCACGCTTGTAGATAGATCTGGGTAGCAACACATCCCCTATGATCTTTAAATTGCGTTTCCACACAGACAGGTTTTAATGAAGAAAACACATTCATGTTGCTGTTTCTGCAATATAGGTCATTATGGTAATAATTCCTCAATTAAGGAACTGCCAAAATCTGCTAGAGACCTCGGAAATGCAAATAACTTTTTTTCAGGTATAGTTTGTTTGTTGAAGTCACACATTTATGACATTGTGATAAACTGTGTGAAAATTAGTAAGAAAAGATTATGGCATCACTAAAATTCTAGGCAGAACTGTTACAAAAGTGAAATCTCTTGTTCAATCTCAAATGTCAGTAAAGGCAGCACAGAAGGGCTCAAACTTAACCTTATAAAAAAGTTAATATTTTTCCTTTTCAGCTTTGCTCCAGTGTAAATGTTTCTCTCACATAACACTTTATGTAATTGTTTTCCAAAATGAGTGTAAGATGACTTTCTTTGGCATCCTCAGGAAGTTTCTTTTGCTGTTTTATAGGAGTTTCAAGAAATTGTTAGATATTCTTGCTGTCTGCTGGCTCCTCTGAGCTGACATTCTGCTTGCTCTTATCTGAGATATTATGTAAGAATTTCAGTTATTTTCTAGTTAGACAAGTGAGCTAAGGATGGCACTTGGTCAATAAATCCTTTCACTTCCTTGTACCTCCTTTGATCTCCAAGGAGAGTTTTGCCATCCTCTTCAAAGAAAACAATATCTGCTGATGTCCATCTCTTCTGATTCCCTCTTGATATCTTTCCTTCTTTGTGACCATCATCGTGGCTTCCTGACTTCTTTCACTTGGTAGCTGAGATATACTTGAAATATTTACTCTTCTTTCATGTCTCTGTTTCTTGACCCTGTTCTCATCTTACCAACATTTTAATTAGCCTTATTTTCTGTCTCTTCCTCCTAGAAAGGCAGACATTTTTCTTTTCTGTTTGTTTTTTACCATTGTTTACACTGATCTCTTCATTTGATACCTTTTTCCTAAGTGATATTTTTTTCTACTTTAATGATTATCTTTAATTTGCAAGTCTGTCTGTTTGTAATCTGCATATCTGTATATTCCCTATGGCACTTTTTCTTCTGGGTGAATGTTTGTTGCACAGCAAGGATATCCTGTAAATACTACTTAGAAATGCTTTTCAAATCATGTAATCACCTTGCAGTTCTATTTTGAATTCCTACAGGAAAAAACATATATATCTAACTGCACTAGCAATGTGAGGTGAATTACCCAATAGCTCAAGAAGGGATTGTGATTTCACCTCATAAGGTTTTTCTCTTTTCTTCCCAGGTTTTATAACCAGTAAATGAGAAAGATCACAATTGTCACCTGCCCAGCCTTGGGGGCAGTGTGAGACAAAACAAAGAAATATATTCTTTTAGCAATTGCTTCCCATGTCAATGAACAGAAAGGGGTTGTCATTGAATTTGTTGGAAAACTGCCTCTTCTGCTGAGAGGAAACCAATGCAGGTAACAAATCTGGATTGGCACAGACTATGGAAGCAATAGGAAACAATCATCTACTTATCAATGAAGTGGGAAAGCTCTAAACTCATTTTCTACTACTTAAAATTTGTATCTCAAAATATGATAATATTTGTTAAAATAAGCATGAACTTCTTTTAAAAGTATGTTAAGACAAACTAATTTGTCTGAGATATATGAACAATTAAATGGCTTTGCAGGCAGAGGATTTAATAAGTGATACTGTACACACACCTGAGAAAATAATTTGGCTCTCACTTGGTTCACATCATTATAAATAGTGCCTTGATTAAACAGAAAAAAATATTTTTTAGCTAAAATTATTCTAAAGGTTCTATTTAAATTAATATTAGCTAAAAGTTCTATTAAAATCAATAAAATTCAGAAAATGGCAGTATTCCTGATGTTATTGAAAAGGCTGAGTGTTGTTTTTCACTCAGTGCATCATTAAAGAGCAAGCAAACTAATGTTTAGCTGAGCTAAACTGAAAATAATAATGGAACTGAGAAATGTGTGTTTGAAAATCAGAGAAATCTTACCAGTATATGCAGAGTTTCTCTGGAAAAGCAGATAATTTCAGGAATTACCTCATTCCAAAGTGTAGATATCATCTACTTTTTTGGATATAAATTGATCTTTCTAGGTGATTTCATGAAGGTAAACTCCAAAATGTAATGAAACTATCTTTAGTGTTTTTTACAATTTTTACATTAATATTTGGTGTGAAAATGAGATTTGTACATAACCTATAGGTTTGGTCAATTATTCTAGGAGGTTTGCAAGAGCTTGAAATTATTATCCTTCTGTTATGAAGATCTTTATCATCAGATGCACAGCTTGATCTCTTTTTTAAGATGCCTGGAAATTAAGAGAGGCTGATTTTTATAAGTCATTAGAGTAGAATATTTTATGACTCTGCTCCATTTAAGTGGGTGAGATTCACCTGAGATACATCTGAGATGAGGTTCAGGCTGACAAGACAGATGTATTTCACTTGCAAACTATACAGTGTATTTTTAATAATGAATATAATCAGCAGTATTACCAACCACTCAATGATTCAGAGTAGGTTTACCCCAATGCACTTGCTTATTATATGGGCACAGTGAACAGCAGTGAACTTCATCTTAAAAGAGTATTTTATATACACTTTGTATACAAGAGGAGAAATTGCTGAAAGTCTGAGCTTGCATTTTTAAATGTGAACTAAATTGTGTTTTATGGGAAGGGTGCTATTCTTGTAAACGTTTTTTCTCTTCTTTTTTCCTTTTTTTTTTTTTTTTTTTTTTTTTTCCCAGGAAAGGAAATGCGCTAGAAGTTGGATTTGTTAATAGCTTTCTCTGGCCTGTTATGAAACATTTCAAATTTGGTAAGTAAAATTTGGAAGAGAATTAAAATAAATTGCTTTTTCAAGGGGGCATAATTTTTTAATGGACTATTAGTTTTGGCTAACTCCATTCATTATGGCCTATATCTTTCTCAAAGCTTCTTTGAGTGGATGAAAAGCTTCATACTCTGAAAATACAAGCTGTTATTATCAGTTGTCTAATGTTCCTATTGCTTGTTCACCAATATGTTCTGACATAATTGGCATGAAATATGTGGTTTCTACTGTGACTATCAAAAATTTCAGTCTCTAATGTCAGTAGTGGACACAATTTCCAAAGTAAACTCCAGTGGCAGGTGAAATGCTACAAGTTTGGAAAGACTTTTGCTGCAATAAATTATCAAATATAAAATCATGACCCACAGAAATGAATGGATTTCTTTATGAATTTTTATGAATCTTTATGAATTTCTTTAACTTCTATGGTCAGGATCTTGGCCTGAAACATATGGACTAACTAGGATCTAAGATCTTTAAAATCATGGCCTTCTTTTAAGTAGGTCTGTGTCAGGTCAAGGTGGGAGGGGCACCAGGCAAGTTACTGCAAGTTTCAGGAGTGAATAATGGATTTCCAGACACTTTGGGGTGAACATGCTGTTTTGTCCAAGCAGGGCATGCCAGGACTTAAACTGGCATTTTCCTGCTACTTGTCTTGTGGCTCTTGACTAGAACAGACCTGTGCCTTGACTGTGACCTGCTTGCTGGCCCTACAAAAATCTCACCTCAACACTAAAACACATCCCACACTGGAGTTCAAGGTACACTCCCCTACATTATGCACTGCTTCTTTTTGCACCCCCATGTGCAAGGTTGCAACTCATTCTTTAACAGTTTGAAACTCAAGATTAGCACATTTCAGCCAAATAAAAAAGAAGTGAGATGGTGACTGAATGATGGAGAAAGGTGTTTACAATATGGAGCATCAGGGTTGTGTAATAGTGCATAATTCCTGTGTGGTCTGCTGAGAAGTGCCAATCTGTGCAATCTGTTATGGCAAAAAGCCAGAAAAGAGGCCATAAAAACTGGCACCAAGTGAAGACAAGGTACTATGGCCTTAGAGTTTGTAGCCATGACATGTAATGTGGAAGGAAGATATCATGGGGATTTAGTGCCTCTATTCAAAGCCTCACAAATCAAATCTGACTGGCCTCTTGCAAAACAAAATGTTTGCATTTCATTGAGCCATAAGCATGGAACAATCAAATCAACACAGAGATAAATTTTATCTGGGGAATCTATGGAAGAGCAAAGATAGGGAGGTGGTGAAGAAAGAAAAGACCCCAGAGGCTCACTTGGATGGATTTATGCAATGTTCTATTAAGACATGGTGATCTCCCTCCTCCAGTGCCCCCCAGCTCTGGAGGGGGCACAGCTGTGGTGCAGGAAATCCACTGACAGGCAGTCCAGAGACACATCAGGTGTGCAGAGAGCCAGCGTGGTCTCTTGCCTCATGACATTTGAAATGGGGTTGGTGTTGTCTGTTTTCAAGATGCCTTCCTGTCCCCAAGAGGTTTCCTTACAGAATTGCCAGGGAGCTTACTAAAGTGGCCTTTCTCTCACTTTAGGGTCTAAAAAGCAGAAAACTAATAATTTCCAAATAATGGAACATAATTTGATATCATTCGTGAAATGACACACAAGTCAATGGGGGGAAAACCACATATGATAAGTGAAATATTTTCAGTACTTTCCTTCAATGGAAAAACACAGTGACACTTTAAAGCTACTGAAATAAAAGGCAGCTAATATTTTAACTTTTGTATATATAAATGTGTATGTTAAAGCTGTTATTAACACACAACTTGCAGTAATGATTCATACAGATGTTAAGTAGGATTATGAGACAAATAAAGGCATAACCATTTTCCTAAATCATCCTATCCTGATCAAACAGTTCTGTGCAACACCCCAGCTATTTACTTACAACAAGAAAAAACATGAGTAGTGCTCATTAGTAGTGTAGTAAAATGGAAATATTGTCCAAGTACACATCACCCAAGCAAAGAATACTAAGTGAAACAGAGCCAAGTTTACCAGTACAACCAATTTACACTCATCTAAGAAGTTATTTAAATGTAATATTAATTTCATCAAATAACTAATGTAAGCCTGTATTTGCTGATTCAACAAACCTCCAATCACTGCTTAATTTTAAGCATGTAAGTTAATAGTTTCTATCCTGGGGTCCCTGGGAAGACCCTGCTCCCTTCCTATGAGGACCAATAGAAATAAGGGAGAAAAGTGCAATGCTTTGAAATTCATTGTTCTGCTGGTAAACTTACAAGAACAGCATATTTAAAAAGACTCAATATAAGCAATCTGCCTCTTTGTCCATCCAAAAGTTAAATATGTGAGATTATGGAATTTCAAAACTGTATGTAAACTGTACATTCATCCAACTTATTATTAGATAAACTAATTTACTAATTATGTTATAACCATTATTACAATCGTTTAAATGCTGGCTGCATAAATCTCATTATTTTCTATGTTATACAGCTCAAAACCAAGAAACACTGTGGAATATAAATAGATTAAACAGTGAGTTGGAGATGATGGAAAATGCACTATGGTTATTTGTCCAACCTTTGTTGAACAACCTTTGTTTAAACCTTTAAAATGTTATAGAGTGGCAACTACTTTCTCTAATACAAATCATTGTGCCTTGTGTCCTTGCCAGCTGCCGTGTCCAGCAAAACCTTTGGTCAAAATGAAAACTGATGACCAGACTCAACAATTTTTGTTGAGCTCTTTTATAGAGCCACAGGTGTGGCAGCACTGATATGGCAGCTGTACCTTGCAAAGAGACAAAAAGAGCATTTTGCTGTGGCACCATTGTGTATTTGTAGATAGAGCAGGATCAGGAAACAAGGATCATGTGAAACACAAGAAAGGTGATCTAGTAGATTGGGTATTGACCAGTGATTAGAAGATCAGAGGTAAAAATAAATTTGGGTAAAATTTCCTGCCCAAATTCTTTCCTATTCTGCCACATATTTGCACTGTGGCCTCCAGAGAGTCACACAGACCTAGAAAATCTGAAGATACTCAGGTTCCTACCTTCCCTTTGAAAACAATCAAGATATAAGCACCCGAATACCTTGGTGAAAAAGCTTTTAATCCTTGTGTTCTCTTCATTTCTCCTAGAGATAAATAGTGAGAATGTGATCATTTAGTTGTGAAGTTTTATGATATTGTGGTAAAGAGGCCACAGCAGTACCAAAAGCAGCTGCTTTTCAGCAGGTAGAGCCTTCAAGACAACATGAAGTTTTGGCTGTTGCAGTATTTGTTAATTCTCTGCAGCAGTTTTGATTTTTATTTTGTTGCTTCTCTGAGCACTTGGTGGAAACTATCTTGGGTCTTGTTTATCACTGCAGATTCTACTTTTATTGCTGTGTTATGGAAAAACCAAGTACCTTAGCCTGAAACTGTTTGGAGGTCAGGATAGTGGAGGGGAAATGGATTTTAGTCATCAAAACTATGAATCAGATGAATAGGATTTTTTTTTTTTTTAATAGGAGTTTGTTATAATTTTAATTTTTCTTTGCAGAACTCTGTTTCTTGAAGCACTTTCCCAAAGCTAGGGCCAGAAAAGACAATGCTCACACCTGTTTTCATGGTCCACATTTTCTGGCAAGAGATAGATCTTGAATTTTTATTTTTCCCCAAAAGGAAAACCCAACTGTGCAAAATAGATTCAGATCTCTACTGGGTACTTTTATAAAACTAATGGTAAGTTGCTGTGCTTGCAGCTGGGCATGTTAGGTTTCCATCTTGATTTTGAATAAATGCTATTGGAATAGAAGATATTTATTAGTATGGTCATTATATGCAGAGCTGAAAAATTAATGCAGAACTGGGTCTGTAGTCCTGACTAATAATTTTGCTAAACGGAGAAGACAACTGAAGAATCAATAGAAAAACTCTGCCAGATATAGCCATAGGAGAAGGGCAAGGTAATGGAACACTGAAGTAAAATGAAGTGCTTGGCAGCTTTTAGAACACTTGAGAACATCTCTGTGCAGTATTCATAGTGCCTGCCTCATCAAAGTCTGTAATGATCAGCCAGCTTAGAGAATAGAATACCTGCTCTGGAAATATACAGGACCTTGGCTCCCTGCACAGTGGATGGAGAGGATTTGTCATGGGGCCTGGCAGATGGCCTGACTTGATCTCAATTAACTCTAAATACCCTTTGATGCTGAGAGTGCATTTATCCCATGTTGTCTGGTCCATACTGATGGAACAAGGATAAACCCTCTCCCCAGAATGCACAGGAGCTGGGTCCTGCAGGCACAGCCTGACTGTAGGGGCTGATGTGCACACCATGAACACGTCCCCAGGCATCACCCCGTGTGTGTGGTCACCTTCCCCAGCTCCTGGCAGGAAAGGCTGCTGTTCCCATGCTGCAAGGTGAGCCACTGTGGGCTGTGCCTCTTATTTAAGCTCACAGCTGGTCTTTGAAAGAGCAGGAGTTGTACCCCAGCCCACATCTGCCACATTGCACCAGACTGGGTGTTCTTTACTTCTTTCATCCTTGCAGAGAGTGAAGCAGGTATATCCAGTGGCCCTCTGGCAGGACAGAGGGGATCCTGTTGCAGACAGTAACACACTGTATAGCAACTCCAGGGTGACAGGGTGACATCCACAAAACACATTTTGGTCCCCTGTCCAAAGAACTTGCCATCAGGGAATCATGAAGCTCAGAATCATCTTGACTAGCTTCTATTACGTATATATGTTACTGGAGTTTTGCCATACTGCCTGAGGCAAACTCCTGTCAAACTAAATTACATATGGTTACACAGATGCAGATGATGAACTGCCTACAAGCTCATAATAGAGATGTTAATATTGAGGTTGGTCTAGAAAAGCTCAGACCAGGACTGCTCAGCTTGAATTGTATGTTCAATTAATTTAGAATTATGTGTAACTACCAATCCCTTCTGAGTCAATGAAGTGTCTGCATCCAGAACTGGTAAGTTAGGTTTTTGGCACAGGGAAATATTTTGTCAGGGCAGAGAGAGAACTGACAAACAAATTTCAAGTTGTCTCAGAGACGTGGAGACAGAGACACTCTGTTCTGTAAAAGGAACAAGGGACTGTGTTGTGATACATTTCTAAAAGTCATATGCCATCACCTGAGTTCAGTACTTCCTTTTATTCTTAGATGTGCAAGTTCAGGCCAGGCACTGTTAGTACTAGTCAGTAATGGCATGGCAAAGTGAGCTCTACCCACACACACAGTCCAGTGATCCCATGGCCACAATTCTGGGATGCAGCACAAATCTCTGAGAAGTGCTCAGCAACCTCAACCTTCTTAAAGCCCCTGGGAAGGGAGAATGTGCAGCATGCTGCCAACATGGACTCTAAAGTGCATTTCAGTTGTGGGCCCACCAGCCTCACAGGTTAGATATTTAAACTCTCAGAACTCAGTCAAATAAGCCCAGTTTGCCTCACAGCCAAACTAAGTGCTAATTCCTTGGTTAGGATTATTTTCACAATAAAAAGGAATGGATCCATTCCATGTTGTCTGCATAATACTTGTAGGAACTAAGGTCAAAAAATATTTTTATAGTTTGGAAACTGTACTTTTTCCATCCACTCAATTGTGTTTGAAATCTTAATGTTTGAATTTCACAACAATAATAATAGTATTGCTTTTGAATGAGAACTCAGCATAGCAATTATCAGCTGAGACAAAATGAATGTTTTAAAAATTATCACTATCTGAACCTAAGCTTTTATAATGCAAGATGCTTTATAATCTGATTGAGAAGGAATCCTCATATTCTAATAAAATAAAGTAACTGGAAACAAAGTGAAATAAATAGCAGCAATAACAATACCTTTGGGGAGTAAATATTTCACATTTCAAGGGTGTCTATTCACAAAAAACTTAAATAGCTCATCAGTTTGGCCAATTCTCTTTGGTTGTGAGGAATGGAATGCCTTCATCTCAGTGGACATTCTCACTGTACTTTAGGGAGACAGTTTGTCTCCAAGCTTCTGCAATTAGACTGGCTCATGTCTGTGTAGATAGATCAGTCATTTACAATACACATGGTGAACCATAGTCACTGGGAGGCTTGGGTTCTCCTTGGATCAAAGGGAAAACCACTCCACAGAGGAGATCAGCCCAATGGGGAGAGCAGAGTTATGGGAGGAACTTCCTAACTGATAAGAGGCAAAATGCTCTGAAGGTTGTCAGTCATGTTTTGCCTCTTTTGATACAAAATCATGTTTATTTTTAGTGTCTTTGAGCCTTGCTAGTACTGAGCAGCAGGGCCAGTGTACAGCTGAGTTCTCAGCTGCTGTAGTAGAAACTGGGAGATCTCAGCACTCCTCATAGTCCCTAGACTGGGACAAGATGCTGGCCATCCTGAAAAATAAACCAGAAATTAAGTTGGCACCTGACTCTCCAGGAAAATGCTTCTGTAAGTGTCTCAGTATTTAATAAAGGGTGTCTGATGTGCTCAGCTGTACAAGCAGCCACAAACACATAAATACGACTTTTCTAGATTCAAATCTACCCTTACCAAAAATAAAATAACTTAAATGATGTCTATGGCATTACACCTGGTTTCTAGAAATGCTGAGTGGGGTTCTCTGTACAGGTCCATAAAATGCTCTTTAATACATATATAATTATATTGATGTAATGTCTCTCTTTCCCTTTTATGATAAAGTAATGTAAAAACCCCTTATAACTCCTTACATCTTTTATTGTTTTATTTTATAAATCCAAAGAAAAAGTGGCTCATAACAGTCTTTACAAACAAGCTGCATCTGTTTAATATTAAAGTGAAAAAAAGAGTAATAGAACCATTACTTTGGAATATCCAAATAACCTGAGGAAAAATAGCATCCATCTGGCCATTGGCATAACTGTTTTTTACATCAGTTGGATGTTTCTGGGATTGCAAGATTCAACACTTATCTTTAAGTAGAGTGAGTTTCTAAAGATGTAGCATCCAGAAACTTGTAAGTAATCTGACTGCTTAGAAGTACAATATTGTGTTACCAGATCTGCTGAGCAAAAGCACAATAAAGTTAATCCTTTGGTCCTGGAAAAGCTGCAGACATTGCAATGGCAGATGTGCTGGAACAGAAGTGTTTATGTTTGTTGGGGCATGTGAAGCAGCTCGCCAGTATTTGAATTTCCTGCAAACTTTACCTGAGGGCTATCGTGGGGAAGGAAAAGAGTTCAGAAGGACTCTCTGCAGCCTGTTGGCAGACTGGCAAACCTCTTCTGGGGAATTGGTAGGCATGCACCTGCATCTTCTTGAACTTATTCCCTGTGAATGGAATCATTATGGCATTAAACTGCTTTTGGTATATGGGGTACAGTATTACCATGATCAATACTCTGTTATATTTAATATCTTTTCCACCTCTTACTATGCCATATGGAAAGAAATAAAAATCTTAGGTCAAGGATTTTGTACTGTGGAGGTGTGATATGACTCTGGTTTGGCCAGAGCTTTGAGATGGAGCTGCCTTCTAGACCTTTGCCAACAGTGAGCTCCCCAGAGAAATCTGTCAGACTTTAAACTCACAAAACCAGGTTGTGCAGAGCACAAACAAGAAGGGTAATCTTCTGATGAGAGGAAACAAAAAGTAGCTGGGTATGAACTAAAATGAAAATCAGTCACTTATAGCATTTTACCTACCTACAAAATCCTTGCTGGCAGGTCTTTGCTTCCATGCCTGGTAACAGTTGACTTGGTGACTTGAATTGGTGGAACACTCAAAAAGTCAGATTCCAAAGGGCTTGAAATAAAAGTAAAATGGATTCCAGGCATTGATTTAGATTTTATGTTTAGTGATTTGTGTTTTGTATTTGCATAGGAGTGGAAGGGATCTTGGAGATTACCAAATCCATTCCTCTGCTGCTGTAAGCAGCTGTATCTCAGTCTATATACTTACTAAGCTTCACAAAACAATTCTATTTCTTTTCTTCCCAGTTTTAGTGGAAAGGTGGTACAGAACTTCAGTCTTTTGATAATCAGCAACTTTAAGTTATGGGTTGAATTTATTAATTGCTCATTAGTAATCATTTGTTCTTGTGTCATCATTGTCCATTTGCTTAAGTATCTTTTCTCTCGCTTTAGTGCCTAACCTGAATGTATTTATAGAGAGCAATTATATTCACTCTCAGCATGAATGAGCTTAGAGATGAAAGGGAGAAGGAAGCAAACATGTTGCTTCAGCCTGGACCAGCTGGAATCTCTTTGTTCAGACTCATGTAAAATGTTTTGCAGCAGCTGAATCTGGAAGCAGCATTTGTGCAGCTCATAGAAATATGATACAGATCTCACCACCTCACAGCCAGATGAGATGGGAATGGGCATAGCAAGCAGGGATATTGTCTGGATATCCGTGGGTGCTGACTTGAGAACACCAAAACTACAGTCCAGCTCAGCTGGAGAAAAAACATCTGCTTTTGACTGATGTAAACATCCATGGTGCCATTGTAAGCATTTCCCATTATCACTTGCACTTTTCTGGTGTTGGGGGTTAGGTGTCTGTCTGTAATGGGTTATCACTACCTCTGAGGTTTACTTTGAAGAGCTGTTGTCTGCTGTAGACTCTGGAGTCAGTTCAGTCACTCTGGAGTCTGTTCTTTCCTAGCATTGTGGTAAGGCTGTGCCAGAGCTATTCACACTCAGCATAATCAGAGAAGAGCAGGGATTGCCCATCTTTCAGACTTTGTGTACAAATTTCTAACACAAAATAGATTGAATAATTCAGACACAACATTCTCCACCATAGCATGTATTCAGATAAGTGTCTTAAAAGAGGACTCCTTAAGGGAAATGCAATTGCACTAAACCATTCTTGTGCTTGGTGTCATCTCATTGCCAGTATCAATAAGCACAGCTGAATATCTATACTAAGAAATGTTGGATATTTTAAGTGTGTGATTGTACCTCATCCCTTTGGATGTAAATCTTAACTGCATGAGAGCAGTTTATTATGAATGGTTTTTTAAAACAAATTTTATATAGGAAGGGTTTTTAGATCTGGAACTGTTTATACCTCCTATAGGTGTGCCATCATTCATGTTGAAAAGTATGATTTCTTTTTTCCAGTCAAAATTTTCTTGTAATTCCATCAACTGCAAAAGCAATGGAAAGTTAAGGGTCTTTAATTGTGTCAAAGATGCATCATGCATAGTAAAATCCAGAAATAGAATAAGATGCTGACCACCATAGTGTCAATAGATTAGTTACTCTGTGAAATAATGCGACTCATCAGCTCTTTTCTTCTGGAAAGTGTTTTTTTATCTTGGCTTAAAGTTAAACCCTTCCCTCTCCTTGTAGCTGACCCTTGTGCATCCTCATGTAAGGGCAGAATTTGCACAAATTTGAGCTCTTCTTACAGTTCAGTACAAACCATTCTGTCTTCCCTGAGGGAGACAGACCTACAAGAGTAGTGCAGGTCAGGGTTAGTGGTGAGCCACATAAGGAACTTGTGCAGTACCTGATTTAAGTGTAAAATTCTCACAGAGAGAAAGAAAAATGGTGTGGGTGGCCATGGTGTTTCTCAAAGGAGCTCTGCATTAAGATTTTGGAGACAGGTTTGAGTTCACCTGGTCCTTTGCCCTGTGCTTGCCTGATCAGGGAGGGAAAGCCCCATAGCAATGGAGAAAAGGACATTGCAGTAAATAACCAGAAATTAATTCTGGCAGCCTACTCAGTGAAAAGGAATGAAAAGCAGAGGTGGCAGGAGGGGTTTTTAAGGCTTTCAGACAGGGTGGTGGTTTGCTCCAGCAGCAAAACACACAACTGAAACAAGGACAAACGCAGTGTGGAAAAAGCCTGTTGGATACTTGTCTTTGCACAACAACTTCTTATCAAGAAAGCAGCTTTAACACAATGAGTTGTGCAATAAAACTCCAGTTTGCTGGCAGCGCCCTCACCTGTCTCCTCAAAATATTTGACACATAGGTCCAGGTGAAGACTAAAAAAAAAGCAACAGTCAGCAGACTGAAATCAGAAAAATGTGGTGACCAGGCATAGAAGGATGCACTCATGTGCTTTAGGGAAGGTGCCTGCATGTCCCACAGGGAGAAAGAACTGCACCATATAAAAGCATTTCCCTGAGTCAGATTTGACCTGCAGACCACTAGCTGGACCCAACAGATAAATAAATATCTCTGTAGGAAAATTTTAAATTCGAGACATTTTAAAATTAAAATATAAAATATTTATCTTCAGACTATGTCAGGGTGTTTGGGAAGGACCAAAGCAGACAAAAAATTGGAAATCTGTGATATCAAAACTGAATATATTTTTTACCAAAAGAAGGATTTTTTACAAAAAAAAAAAAATTGAAAAACTCTTACTTGAACTGTAGGAATGAGTAAAAACTTCAATTCCTACAAAGACCTTTATTTTCAACAAACAAAACCTGTCTGCTGTGAGAAGATTCACCAGGCAGATTCTCTTGTTATAGAAATATGAAATGCCCAATGTACCCAAGAAAAGATCCAACTTCCCCAAGGCTCCAAATCCAGACAGGAAGAAGGTAAAGCCACCCTGAGGAGCCTGGGCACTTCTCTGATGTCAGTGACTGACTGAAGAACATCCCCAACCCTACACTGATGATCAGCAGTGTCAAACTCTCCAGCTGGTGTGAAACTTCATCTCCTTGAGACCTGCCACAGCTTGGACAGCTCTGTCTAGGTGCTGGCACTGAGAAGTCATGGTCCAGATCAGAGACTACTGTGCTAGACACTGTATAAAGATATCACAAAAAGACATGTGGCAGCAATGCCACATTGTTCTGGGATTTCTTTTTGTTTTAACTGGATAAAAAAGCCCTGCAGTTATCCGATGCTCTAGATCTATGTACAAAGCACATTTAAAAATACAATAGGCATTCAAATGGGAACATTATTAATTAAAAGCCTCCACGTACTGTACAAATGAAACATTCTTCTCTCTACCTACTCAAGTCATTCATTCAGAAAAATCCTGGGAAAATAGTTAGGCTTCGCAATGTGCCCCATAGGTCAATGTATTCAGACTCCCAACAGACCAAGTGGAAGGACTGAGTTCCAGAACAGCAAAATCTTCACTGCAAACTCCCTCTCAAAGGCAGCACATTCAGCAATGTGCACACTCACAGGAAAATGGCTCTAGCTCTTTGCCCAGCTCCAATTTTAAATGAGTCCTTTAATATATGTGTCCATGCAAGGAAGAGATGCTGACCTCTGCTCCTGCCTGGAGCACAGAGTGGGAAGGACTTTGAAGCCCTTTAGAGTTTCAGACCCACAGCTTGCTTTAGTTTTTTTTTCTACTGTATATGTCCTAAACTTATCAATTTATACTATATATTTATATTTATACCACAAGAACCCCTTTTCTCTATGTCCAGTTACAACACGTCCCCTTTATTTAATAACAGAGGTGTCCTTGAGAGCCAAACTGTCCCTGGGCAACCCAGTGACAGGATGTTCCAGAGCATATCTCTAAGTGCTGGTCTTACAAGTATTTATTTTTACAAAAGTCCTATATCAAAAATCCTTTTTTTAGTATAGGGATGGGTCAAAGTCTGTCTGCTGAAGCCAGAGCCAAATTTCCCTCATGCCTTAAATTTTGGTGTTGTATTTCAGATCCATCCCCTAAATCAGACTGGCTTTCAGTGTTCAGATCAGAACAATCCCTATCTTATTTGCTTGCTGGCTGCAAAACAGTAGGAAGATTGTCAATACCCTGCCCAGGCTCTAATTAAAAATCCAAACTCAAATTTAATATTTCAAACATTATTTAAAATATATTAAGATAGTCAGTCTATTGCTGTTGCTCATTACTCTGTTGAAACCTAATATTAGTAACAGCATGTACAGAGGACCTGGAGCATGAATTAATAATGAGGTGCTTGTGCTGGAAAACATGCGAGAGCCCGGCTCCCCGAGCTGGCAGGCGCCCGGCAGGGACTGGTTTGCTCTTCTCTGCACACTGATCAAACCCTCTGCTCACCAAAACCATTGGGAAGGAAAGCTTTTCTGATTAGTTTCTGTCCTCTGAACACCATTCCCCCAAAAATTTTCCCAAAGAAGGCAGGCCATCAGAAATGAAGGGGGGCACACTGGGGCAAGCCCTTTAGCCCAGAGGCACTGTGCTATGGATCAAACAGCAGCGTTGGTACTCGAGCATCACCCTCCAGTGGGGAGGACCCCTGTGCCCTCAGCCTGCCCTCCCCTGCTTCAGCAATCCCTTCTAGAGGCTTTTGAGGTGAGGTTTAATCAGCTCTCTCCCTCTTTCTCCTTGTGTTAGCAGAAAACTAATGTGAAAGAGAAGAGAGAAGGAGCTTGTGGCTTTTGGCCCAGAGTGAAGGTACTGGAGATGTTTGCAGATTCTCAGTAGATAAGAGCAAGGACTCAGCAGGTCAGTGAGCTCTTCAGGTGATGCCAGAATCAGGAAAGATGTGCAAGCTAGAAAATATCTGCACCACTTGTAACATGCAATACATAAACATTTATATATATGTATCTACAATATATGCATATAAAAAATATTATAGTCATGTAAGCTGTATTTTAGCCACATAGTGATGTAATATAGAGATTGGGTGTATTTATTTGTACATAAATTCCTTTGTTATGTATGGTTTATGGGAAACTGGCTTTCACCTGTCTTCCCAGTGCCCTGTGCTGGCCTCCTCTGCCTGTGCACATCTCTGCTGAGAGTGAGCCCAGAGACCTTTGTGCTTCCTCTGTACATGGACAAATCCTCAGATGTGTACAAAAAAACCAATCACTGCTGAAGGTGTTTTTTCCCTGAATTTATCTGCACCCTGGTCTTATAAACCCTTTTCCTTCAAGATGAACATACTGCTAACCACAGTGCAGTACTCAGTTCTGTACCTACTGCCTTGTTCTCACCCTGTAAATTAAAAGGTGTGAAAGAGAAGGAAATTTGCCAGAGTGAATGAGAGAAATTATTACATAATTTTGTGTAATTTTTGCTGCAGGAAACAATTTTCTCAGCACACCTGTTGAGGGGAGAAACAAGGCTCCTTCAACCATCAATCTGTGGGACCTCAGAGCTCAGCCTGAAAGCAAAGGCGAAACGAAATACGAAAATTGCAGTGCAGCAGAAGAGGAGTCAGCTGTCTGAGGGCCTCTGCTGAAATCCCATCTTTCGGGTAGGGTTTCTGGTGCATTTTCGTGTTTTGGTCACCTGACAGCAGCTCTCTGGCCTAATTGGTTTCCTAGTTAACAGACTAAGTAATGATGTAACCAGAGTGTGTGGGAACCAGACCTGTGTGACAGATACAAATTTTCCCAGCCATACTAATTTTGCCTGCTTACCTGGTTCTGCTGCTGGTTATCTGGAAACTTGAACTACTTGAAGGATATAATGAGCCCAGCAAAGGTTGAGACACAGCTTAGTCATTTAACATAAAATTATCTCCTGCTGCAAAACCTATTAACTTTTGAAGTCCAATTATTTTTGTTACTAAACAACACTGTGTTTTAAGAGATATGGCTGTGTCTACAGCTTTTATTTACTTTTTTCGTTGTTGGATGAAGTGAGAATTAGTTGCCTTTAGCCTAAAGGAGCAAACCAGCTCTGTTCAATTACAATCCTCTCAATAACTACTTTTACTTTTGACTGTCTGCTACCCCCAGGCACACTCCCACAGTGTTGTTCATTTGTACTGTTGACTTTTGTAGCTGAATATTATCACTATTGGGTTTCAAGGATTTCAGAAAGGATCCAGCTAAGATCTGGATCTTGTTGAGCTGGGCACTATGTAAACATATAATGAGAAAGTCCTTTAAATGCAAAGTGGTTGCATCCCAAATATGGGATGCAGAGGTGGTGGTGGTGGTTGATAGGAAAGTTTTATGGCCTCAGAGCTGAGCCTCTGAAACAGTAATTAAAAAAAAATCATCATGGGAAACAGCCTCATGTAAAATAATCAGATTGGGAAAGGAAGGTGAGAGAAACGGAATGCCTGGCACAGAGGAGTTATGAGCAGCTTCCTTCTCCATGTGGCAGACAAAGAATGAAGGTCTCTAGATTTCCCTCTTCTGTAACAAAATCCCAGTAAGCACATATAGCTCATATTGGGCAAAGAAGCAGCTTGAACAGGGAATCTGCCTGGCACTTATCATTTCTGTGGTCCACAGGTTGTTCCCTTGCACATCTCTCTGCACAGCAGTTAAACATTTTCTTACAAGCTGAGGCACCCAGGCTGCTGCTGGATGGGCTACACAGCCTGGGGCAAACTCTGCCATGACCTTGGTGGCTATTGTTCTGCAGCAAAGTGCAGCTAGTATGGCTGTGTCTGACATTTTTTAACAGAGAGGGGAAAAGTTTTATGATTGTTAGTGTGCATCTGGCTGTTCTTTCACTTTACACTCACACACATTTGATAAATGGAAGGAACTGAGAGCAGAAGAAAGACAATGGACTTTTAAGGTGATGTGAAACTGGCTTATGTTTTTTCTTGAAAATAACACTCTTAAATGTGATGACAGAAGTCATGAAAGTAGCAGGGCTTTGCATACACTGATGTGGTTAATCCAGTCAGTAAAAGTAATGTTAAAAAAAGGACACCACACAGCGTTTTGATATCTTTCCATCCGAAGTTTATACGATGCCTAACACGTATGCAATGGATCTGAGGCCTGACATTTATTTAAACTCTTTGGGAGCAATATCAAACATTAATGGGGATTAGTGTTAGAACTGGTGTAAACATAGCAAACAATCTGCTGTAAGGGTATGCTCACATTTCCATATGTTATGTAGGTAAGCAGAGCCACTGCAGAGGAAAGAAACCCGGAGATGCAGTTCTCAGCTAACTGGCTCTGGGCTCAGCAGAGACAGTCACTAGCAGGGCACAACTATCTCATGATATCACTATCTGCACACTCACAAAATGCTCTGTCTAGAGTTGCAATTTAGTTTTGCAAAAGGTAAGAAAGATTTAAAGAGATGCAATTCTATTGTGCAAAACCACTAAAAAACAGATTAAAATGATTTAGTACTTCCAGGTGCACTGCAATTCTTGGCAGGAAAAGCTAATTCCAGGTGTGTAACTTCAAAAAAAAAAAAAAAAAAGAAAAAAAAAAGAAAAGAAAACCAACAAAGATCCAACCCTCTTGTCAAACCTGGATAAAAACATCAAGTTAGAAAAACAGAAGCTAAACTAGGAACAAAGTCCAAAGTACAACTGTAGGATAACAGCCTCTCCATTGAAGAAATTATTGCATATAAGTGAATCTCCCTATTACTTGAGTAAACATAGCTTGATTCCGGGCAGTATTTCAAAAGAGATAAATCTTTGGCATGCATGAGCACATAGAAAGATGACATGTTCACAGTGGGAGGTATGAGGTGGGGTTTCCAGTAGTGCCAAAATTTATCTCACATATACATACTTAGGTCAAGATCCAAAGCTGCTGAAGTAAGGAGCAAATCTTTCCACTGTCTTCAACTGGTTTTGTATTCAGCACTCACTCTCACTAGGAGAAGGGGAGGAGGAAACACATTTGTTTCCTTATTTTCAGCCAAATCGTTTACACACTTTTCCTTCTCCTTTTAAGCCTGGGGAACTGTTGTTAACTTCCTCAGGGGCAGGTCCTTAATCAATAGATGAAAATATAAACTGTACCACAAAATGGAAAATACTATCATACCAGCTAAAGTTATTTGCTTCAGCAACACATATGGTAAGGGATATTATTATTCCATAATAGAATACACATTGATTCATTTGGCACTTTTTTAAAAAATAGTTTTTATTTATATGATGTGTTTATGGACAAATATGTATTGAATGCTTTTTAAGTCCTATTATGGTTTGGTTTTATTTCCACATGTTCAGATGAAATGACCATTACTAGGCCTAGAAACCTACTACACCAATGGAAGTTCTTAGAGTCGGTGCCAGTTTTATATCCTGCAGGGGTAGTTGCCACTATATTAATATCCTGCAGGTCAAGTTATTTTTTAAAAAAAAACCCTCAACATATTTTGCAGGCTCTATGCAATTCAATATAGTGTCACCCTTAGTATGTGCCAGTTATGCATGGGAATTAAGAGCCAGGGATCAGACCTCCAAGTACCAAATCAGACCTCCAAGTAAGTAGGTTTTGTAGAAATCCATGGCTGCACAGAAGGAAAATGGACATGGCAACCTTGTCTCCTCAAGGTCTGTATGAAAATTCGTTAAAAACCAGCATTCTCACTCTGAAAGAGAAAGAAATGTTGGGAAAACTCTGCTGCTATGATCAGGGTCCAGGTGCGTGGTTCTGCATTCAGCAGCTTTTGCTCCTGTGAATACACACATTTTTGCTCCTGTGAATACACACATTTTTGCCCCTGTGAATACACACATTTTTGCTCCTGTGCATTTTTAGTGTGCTGTAACCTCAGTTTAACTAAAAGAGGGTAGAGAAACCCAATCCTTTCCCAGTTCCTCCCTGACTTTCAGCACTGCTGTCAGTGTGGCAGGCCTGGCAGAGTCATGCCCGTGCTGGCACCTTGGCATTTCTGTGAGCTGAGAGTGACACACAGAATTGTGGACACCTTTCCACCTTTTCTTGGGACTGCTGGGCTGGGTGGCCCTTTCTTGTGGCAGAGGAGCAGCTGTGGTTGCACAGGGTTTTCTGGGGCCTCTCCTGTTCCCACACAGAGCTGTGTGCACTGTTCTGCACACAGGAGAGGGGAGGGCACTTTGCATTTAATTTATCCTCTCACTGCCCAGATTGCACTAAGTCAGTACAGAGATCCTTATCTCAAAGCAGCAAGGAAAGTGAAATGTCCAGTTTTGTCACTGTGCTCTATGATATCTAGTTCAGTTCAGCTGATTTTATTCCCATGGAATTGCTGTCAATCAGAAGTGGTGGTTCTGTCCAGACTCCAGCATTAGGGCAGATGGGGTCCAAAGTGCAGTTAAAGTTGCATCAAACCTAGCATGAAACTGCTTTGGGTTTGTGACATTGTGATAAACCTGCTTTCCATTGAAAAACACTGAGGAGAGGTATAATCCTTAACTATCATTAGACTCCCCAGACTATTAAGGCTGCATAAATATTAAAGGCTTGTTATTTACATTAGAACCATTATCTTTATAGATATGGTGCTTGTTAAATGACTCATAATGCATAATTCATTCAACCAATCCTGCCCTTTTCTATGTTTATTATTCATCTGCAAATAGACTTTGATTTTTACAAACTTGTTCATTATTCATATTATTCCAGGCTCTCTACACAAACATATTTTAGTGGTCTCCTTTGCTCAAAACCTATTGTCTCCTACCCTATTTTTATCAATTTGCTTCTGTTGTTACTTGCACAGTGTAATTGAACATTTAATAACACAACTGAAACTCCCCCTGACTTTAATGAGGATTTACAGGATGGCTCTGGAGATTCATGATGATGCTTCTGCCACTGCCACACAGCCACTGACAGGACACAGTCTGCAGTCATTCATAAAGCAGGCTCTGCCTTTTATTCCCACTTGTTGAAAACACAATAATCCAGAGAGTTCTGCAGCACATGGCCAGGTTCTGAAGTCTGGAAAATTAACTTGTGTGTTTATGTACAAAGCAAGCATGGCAAGGCAGATTTCCCTGCACCACAGTATGGTGAGATTCAAGGAGAGAGCACCAGAATGGAATTTCAGGATCTGGTTCAGGCCTCCAGCCAAATATTTCCATGCAGAGTTTTTTCTCCATGTGCCTCAGTTTCTACTTCTGCAGATTGGTATCAATGCTGCTTGAGGAAGATCTTACTCTGCAGAGATCAGGAGTAAAAAATGCTAACTTTTGTATCTAACTTCAGGCACAGTTATTAACTTGCTTCCCCTGAGCTTCCTGAAAAGAGTTGTGAGAAGTTTCTCCACTGATTTCTATTCTTGGGGCTGCTGGTCAGAAGCATCTCCAAGTTGATCCCTCACTCCCTGTTGGAGGATCTGGATAAACTCAGAATTTCATAGCTTGGGTGAATTGCCTGAAGAAATACTGCCAGGCTTCTAGAAACAGTTCAGGAAATCCAGTATAATGTGTTTGTCTCTGATCCAAATACTTTGATCTGTAAGATAAGAATAGTTAACAAATGACAAAATGTTCTCTTTGTTTTCAATTCAGTTTGTCACTATTCATCATTAGTTTATTTTGGATGCACTTCTGAGAAGTTGCTACCTGCACTATGAGGAAAAAGAAATCAGCACCATACAGTAAAAAAAAATAATTTGGTAGCAAGGAACTAATTTGTTATCTGAGCCTACAAATAAATGATCATAACAATCACAATAATTAAAATTGTTTGAAATGCTTGAAAAAAATGAAATTCCTAAAGATTTTTAGAAAAAAACTTCAAAAGTGTATACTTTTACCTTTTTTATGATTTCAGAGTGAAGCTTCAGGACAAAGGTGTCAAAATGAAGCCATTTTTGTTGAAATTTAGTTTGAAATACTGTTTTCAGTTTAGTTAGGAAAAAAATACTTTAAAAATTTTTTTGATAATTGCCTTCTCTATTAAATCCTGGTCCCAATATCTTATTTTACTGGTAGAAAATGAAGATAAATTATACTTATAAATACTGAAAACTTGGAAATTAAGAACATTAAATTGGACTCAGCATCTTCTCCTTTCCTCTAGTTTTTCAGCTAGAAAAATATGACAAATGGCTCTGAATGAAACTGTCCTCTTAATTTCTAATATTTCTTCTCTTAAACATTTCAAATGGCTTGTTCAATGGCTTGTTCATCCACTTATGTTCTTCATGTTCTCAATTTTCTTTTTTTTTTTTTCTCCCATTCAATGTCCTTGCCCCTTGGACTGATGTGTTATGGAGATAAAGGGTAGTTTAGACTTATTTCTGGAGATCAGAACCCAAACTCCACCCAAGCACAGGAGGAGCAGCAGCACTTTAGATCATTGCAGTGCCTGACACTGCAGTTCTGATCCAAGTTTAGACCATCCATGATCTCAGTCCACCACACTTAGCAGAAATGCTATGATTTTCTTCATCTATCTCAAATCCAATGGATCACGAGTTATGAAGAGAACCAGAGTCCATGGACTGTAACAACAGCTCCTGGTCTCCTGATGAGCTGTGGAAGCTCATGAAAAGTGAAAAGCTACAGTACTGCTCATTTCCACCAGTCCTCATTTACCTTTCTGCTTTCTTCTCTCCTTATACCATGAGTCATCCAACATTTGATGCCTGGGGACTCCATGTGTAATTTTGTTTCCCAGTCACTTTTATCCCTTCCTCATGCAATGCATTCACATAAGCCCTGAGAGCACACAGGAGCCCTGGCCAAAATGGCTCAGCTTCCTTCCCAGGGTGTCAGAGAGCCAGGAAGAAAGGTTTGTTCAAGGTCTTGGCTCCCTCTCCTGGCTGGCTCTGCAGCAATTTTAAATGAGATTTTAGCCCTTCAAAAAATTGATGTTTGCTTACTGCCAATGCACACTTGAAACAGGAGAGAAGAGCACTCTTGTGATGAGATTCTGGTTTAAAAAAAAAAAAAATAGCAAGCTGGAAGCTAATCTCACTAAAAATATGACAAGTAAAATGTTTTTATATAGACTTTTTGAAAATATTTTATTCCTGACAAGATTTCTTGAATACATACATAAGAAAAAGGGTACTTTTAAAATTTAGTTTTTTTCTGGATTACCTGTATTTTCCTTCTGACCTGCAGGCTCTAGACTTCTACTTAATAAATGTCCCAATACAAGCTGTGTGTTATCCTTAAACAGTGGTAGCATTCCCCCTACCTGCTAATTGCTTTATTTGTCCTTACTCCTTCCGTTCCCTCATCAACAAAGGCTTTAGCATAAAGGGCAATGAGGTAGAACATGACAAGGAGAGTGGGAGCCAGAAGAGTGAATACTTCTGTAATTACACAGTAGCCTGGAGTAGCTCTTCTCAAATCAATTATGTAGCCTGGATTGCCCAAAACTCTGAGGACAGAGCCCTTGTTTTAATTTGCCTATGGAGTTATGTGCTCCAATAATGGGCAAAATTCTTCCCTTGTTACTAGTTGCCTTTTATTGGAATCCACATAATTCCTTCCTTATTTATTTTTTCTTTAATTGCTTTATTAATAGTACATTGTATTTAGCACAGCTACAAACCAATCATTGAAAATTGCCTTGCAAACATTACCAAATGAATTTTTACCTTGTCTTGTTGAAAAGGTATTGCCATGTCCATTTTCCAACAGGGAAAACTGAGGAAAAATATTGCAATGGCAAGTGATTAGAAAAAGCAAATGGAAAATCATCCATAAAATTAGGGCAAACTGTAGATGCAAAGTAAATTGTCAGATAACCCAACAATGTAACTCAGCAATCAAAACATTTCTCCCAAACTCTATGCTTGCTGTGCACTCCTCAGATTTATCCTTCTTTGGACTTTACAGCAGGCATAAACCAAGATGGTATAACAGCAAAGTATTGCCAGTGCCAAAAAGATTTCAGTAGTTTTGTAAACTTATTTTTGCTGAAGAGTTTACTAAACAGAATATGGCAGATAACAGGGACAGTACAGGATTAAGGAGAATGAGCATCTTTACTGTCAGATGATTTCACAACTCCATGCAGGTCTCATCTTCCAAAAGCTCTGCATCATTACAGAAGTCAGTGTCACAACTTCCTTGGTATCAGAGACTGGGATTTGGCCCACATGATGGTCACTGCATTCATGTGTTTCTCATTTCTTTCTTCCTCGTGGAACACAGACCAGAAGCTGTGTCCAAATGCCTGTGGAAGTTTGGAGCTGGGCAAAACTTTGCTTTGGATCCCTACTCCCTTCATAAATGAACTCCCAATAATAATAAGCAGAGTCCTGGTTGTTTTATTTAAGCAATGGCTTCAGCAATGCTCTAGTGTAGGAAAGGAAATATTTTTGATGGTACATTTAAAAGGCATTACAGCCACTGCCTGAAAGGAAAAGCTTCCAGGAGGCAGAAGGGAGGCCAGTGAAATTATTCAGGTAACTGGGTCTTCAATAAAGGGGTGTGTATGCAATAACAGAGGTGAAGGCCTGAAGTGAAATTTTTGGCAAAATTTTGGTTAACTAAAACACTGAAAAAAAAAATCATATTTCCCAGTTTGAAGCTTCCTAGACTTTTCAAACTAACTGCAAGTAAATTTAGACTGAAAACATTTTCAGACTCTTAGAAAGAGATGAACTCAATACCCATTCATGAAAAGTTTGTGATCATGTGTATTTGTCAGTGGAATAGGTTTATCTGGAAAAAAATGTGTCTGGCTCTGGTTGTAACCTTATCTGCATAACCTGTAATAGAATAACTATAGCTGTAGAAAGACTTTTGTTCTTTTTGGCACAGCTGATCAATTAGATGTGTAGGATGGAGTTACAAAAGCTCTTACAGTTTGCAGGAGTTGCTTTGCTCTTCATGGCTCTGTGAACAGCACGGTGCTAGAAATGATGTTACAAGGAGTGAATGATATTTTGAAAACCCAGTTGTTCCTCTTTATGTCATGTAGCTAAAGCCCTCAATTGCCACTGGTTTCCCATAGGATTTTGATGCCACAGAAATGCACATGAAGGGTCAGTCCTTGCTTCAGTCTGTCTTGATGGCAGCAAATAAAGGCAATGGTGTTATGACTGTTCACAGGGAGGCAAGGGTCAAGTTAATTTTTCTTCTGGTTTGGTTTGGGGTTTTGGGTGGCTTTTATTTTCAATCAGCTTTTAAAATCCATTTTTATTTTTGATGCACTCACCATCACTATATCATCTTTTCATTAGCAACCCTCATTGGCCATAAGTAACTTACCCAAAATCTCTGAGGAGGTCTCTGGGAGAGCTGGGAACTGAACCTTTCATTTCTGTAATGACAGTCAATGCACACTTCTAGATAGGGAATAGATGTAAACCTTCATTCAAAATCCATGTCAGGTTCAAAAACACCTTTTAAAAGACAGCTGACCTACTGTAGGATTACAGTTTCAGGTGAAGCAAGCCAGAGCCAGAGCAGGTCCTTACTGAATAACCTGCTGTGTGCAAGGTGAAAGCAGCACAATTTCAAGGCTGCATCCACTTAGAAAGTCCAAGGATCCATGGAGAGAGACTAATCGACAGGGAATGAACTGTACATCTTGCAAGATTTTTCCCTAGTCAAGTTGGGTGCCAGTAAAATTCTCTCAAGATGCAAGAATGAAAAGTTTAGTAATTTATTGTTGCATAGAAATCCAGTAGCTGGAGTGCAGCCTTGTCAGTGCAGTGTCACCTCCTGTGCCCGAGCATCCAGCCATGTCAAAAGGCAGCACCTTTTCTTTTCTGTAACTCATTAAATTTTACTGGGGAAATCCCAATGCATCATCATCCTGATATTAATTTGCCATGTTAGTCACTGCTGTAATGCCCAGACGGTCAAGAGAGCAGGGAATAATTGTCAATTGGAAGGAGACAGTGTTACACAGCTAGATGGAAATCACCCCTTTAAGGGTTTATAGGAAAACAATTGGTTCAGTATGGTGTCCAGCTACCTCCCCAACTACTGCTAATGCATTTGTGGAGGCATTAACACATTAAAGTTTGAGCTTGGCTCCCCCTTATCTTAGAACAGCCACCAAATGGCATTCTTGCAGTATTAACTTTCTGTCACTTCCAGCTCAAGATGTGACCTAGAGTAAAAGGCTTCCTATCACCCCATCTGCTCCCTTAACTACTCCCTTTCAAGGCATGTTAATTTTGTGTCTTCATTTCACAGTGCACAACTAGAAAAAAAATTATGGACTTGTAGTAATATTCTTCCAATTAAAAGAAAAGATTTGCATTGTCAAGGCTAATAAAGCCGACTTCTGAAGTTCCTGGAAACTTCAGAAGTTCTCAGCCTTGCCACACAGGCTGCAGGCAGGTGCACTACAAGTATTTTCTCTCTCATATATCACCACATTTGCTAAGTTACAAAGCAAAAATGAGGCAGTTCTCTATTTCTTTAAACATTTGGCTCTTTTTTGTAGCCACGTGCTGCATGCACGCTGATATAATATCCCCCATTCTTTAAAAGCTCCCTCCCACCAAAACCAACACTGATTTCTAGAACTTACAAACTCTTGTCATCCCCCCAGCTTGTCCTAGGTGACAAGGGCTGTCCTGAGGATCAGAGGCTCAGGCAGGTGTCTGCACCCACAGCTGGACAGGGAGAATTCCCATTTCTGCTCTCCCAAACCTGCAGGCAGAGCAGACAGCACCTGCACTTCATGCTGCTGCAGGAAAAGTGTTACAGACTGCAGCCAAAGCAGCACATTTCACTTGATGTTACATTGAAGGTCACTTTTTACGTGACTAAAATTAAGAATAGTGAACATAACAAAAATATTGATGAGAAATATTACATTAACACATTTCTGTGCAGCCAGTCTGAGTTGTGCACATTTGGTTTTTTAGCTGATATGCACACCTTTTTTCCTTTGCCAGCACAAGCATCTCTCCACCTCTGTGCTCTTACAAGGACTTTTTCTCTGGGAGGTGGAAGGTAAAGGGCTTGGCAGAGAGCAACTGCAGCCAGGAGATTTCCCTCATGTTACAGCTGGATCCAGAGGGCTCAAAACACGAGGGGGAAAAGGGGCTCCAAGTAGCCCAAACACTCTGGGAAACAGCATCTTTATCACTGGGAAAGCAGAGAAAGCTGAGAAAACTAAGCCTTCCTTCATCAAAATCTTTTACCTTTGAGGGTTGGGGGATTTTTTGGCGCTGTTTTGTTGTTTTTTTTTTAATGGGGAAAAGGCTGAGTCTGGTGGGGGGGGGGGGATGGAGAGCAAAAATGCTGACCTTAATTAATGGAAGGCCCACTAGAGCCGAAGGAAAGGGTTTGGCTCTCAAGGCCTGGGCCTCCCCCTGAGCCTCTCCTGGGTGTAATGAGAGAGCTCAGCTTCATTACTGGCAGCTGAGGGGAAGGGTCACTGGGGCTGGATTTGCAGGGCCCTCATTGAGGGATCACTCCATGCTGAGAGAAGCTGGCCATGCTCTTGGACACCTGGTCATTAACATTGCTAATTAGCGGCCATTAATCAGGGCCCTGGGTTTTTTGTTGTGTGTCACCGGCTCAGAGGAACCAAGTGAATAAGAAGATTGTTTCATTACCTCCACAAGAGGTGGAATGAAAGCAGTTCCCATCAGCTCAAGATGAGCTGAATTAAGGGAAAGGTTAGACAACAATTTAAGATGAGCTGCCAAGGGGGAGCTGGGGGACCTGAGCTGTCCTCTGAGAGGAAAACCAGTCACCTATAATTAATGAAATCTTCCACAACCTCACTCTAATCACCGTGTGAGCTTCTCACTGAAAAAAAAAAACTACCTATCTTTCACATCGGAAGGACGCTAATTTATCTGTTTATGAGGTCCTAATCTTGGCAAGCTTTAATTCCATAGGAGTTTTGCACTATATATACATCTACACACACAAAAGTGCAAGGATGTGTGTATAAGTGTACACTCACATAGTGTCAGTGTGTCCCTGTGCTTCTTTCATAGATTAACCTGAGTCAGCAAGGACAGTTTTCACACAGCCGACCCTACTGGCAGGGAAAGAGGGGGATAACAAAAATCTGTATTAAAAAGTATCCAGACTGTATTTAAAATATTTATCAAAATGTTTGCATTTCATATGCTGTGGCTCTGAAAGCATTGAAGAGATCTGGTGGTTTTTAAGAGGCAGAATAATTAAAAATGAGTTCTGTTTCAGTAGGTTAAAAATGACATGGGAAAAGTGATAGTTATTGGTATACATAGGAAAAAGTAAAGAATTTAATTAGTAACCAGATTGTTAAAATGCAGTGTTCTACTCCCATGCTCTATTGTCTAACTTTTGTGGAACAGGTGCCTAATTTTCCTAATGGGATACATTTTAATTGAAAAAGTAGTTTGATTGCTTCACACCAATTTTCAGTTCCTTGCTTACTTTTAATATAATAAACTCTTCTATTTCTACAAACTTAGATGCCCTCTAGAAAGTAATTAGAAGCAGGTTTTATCTGCCTGTCTTTTTTTATAAACCACTTTTTGATTTCTAAAACCAACTAACGAAAAGCTTGATTTGTTCTGCTGATGTGTGAGAGCCAGTAACTTTTAGTCATATGCACTGAGCATTTCAATCAAGTTGTTTGCATATCCATTCATTTCAGAAAGACTCTCAAAATGGATTACAAACATTTAATTGTAAGAGGAATAAAATAATTAAGGCAGTACAAGTGAAAGTTAAAAATATGCCCAAGGATTCACAACAGTTATTGGATCATTCTCATCATGGGGCATAAATTCCTTCTTGTAGTTTCAAAGAACTTTATTCAAGTAGGCACATTGCCTTTCCTAACAACAGAAAGTAAAACCGTGTTTCTTCTGTATGTGATTCTCTTTGTAGAAGTGTGAGATTGGTTAAAATGTCCATAAAACTAATCTTTGGAGCATTGCAGCTGGTCTGGAATTCTATAATATGATTTCTGGGACTTCATGGGAAAGTTGAGGGCTCAAGGGGAAATTACACAATGAACAGCTGAGAAAAAGTTGCATTCTGGCACAGAATCATGCAAATGGGGCACATTCTTCAGTTTTCTCATGACGGATTGTCTCTGAAACTACTGAGCCAAGTTGCTGAAATGCTAATGAAGGAGAAGCATCAATGAGCAGTGTCATCCTGGGGGCTTCTGAAGGGGACAGAGTAGGAGATGGAGGGAGGGGGCAAGGGGGAAGGAAGGAAGGAAGAAAAAGAGAATGAAAAGAAATGGAGCAGGAGTTTCAAATATTGGGGCTGGCCCCCTCTTAAATGGGGGGGTTGGGGAGAAATAGAGCTGTGATGAACTGTGGTGAACACGTCGCTCTTGGCTTATAAAAATGAATAAAAGCACTTAAAAGCCAAAGTCTGGCTTTGACTAGAGGGAAGTGAGTGTGGGCACTGCTAACACTGGGAGCCACCCTTCTGTTTGATACCTGAGATGGGTGTAGCCTGGGGGCTCCTAGCAGATCAGCCTGGGGGAGGCACACAGGGGACTGAGGGACAGCAGTGCAGGCAGCAGGGGTGACAAACAGGAGGAGCTGGAAGCCGTGGTGCAGCAGGAAAACTGTGACATCCTCACCATCATGGGGCATGGTGGGATGACACACAGAACCAGAGGGATGCAGTGGATGGCTAGAAACTCTTCAGAAGGGCTAGGTGAGGAAGGAGAGGCCATGGGTAGCCCTGTGTGTTAGGGAGTGGTTTGACTGTCTAAAGCTTAATGATGGTGATGATAGGGTTGGTGTTTATGGATGAGAATGAGCCAGTGTGTGCCCAGGTGGCCAAGAAAGCCAATGGCACCTGGTTTGTACCATCAATAGTGTGGCAACAGGACCAGGGTAGTGATGGTCCCCTGTACTTGGGGCTGGTGAGGCCACACCTCACAAGGCCTGTGTCCAGTCCTGGACATCTCACTACAAAAAACATTTAGAGGCTGGAGTGAGTCAAGAGAAGAGCAACAGAAAGGGGAAGGGTCTGGAGCACAAGTCTTGTGAGGAGTCTGGAAAAAAGGAGACTCAGGGGGGACCTTATCACTCTCTACAACTCCCTGAAAGTGTAGCCAGGTGAGCATCAGCCTCTTCTCCAAGGAACAAGAGATAAGACAAGAAAAAATGGCTTCAGGTTGCACCAGAGAAGGTCTAGATTAGATATTAGGAAACATTTCTTTACTGGAAGGGTTGTCAAGCACTACCCAGGGAAGTGGTGGAGTCCCCATCCCTGGAGGTATTTAGAAGTGTAGAGAAGGTGCTTAGGGATGTGGTTTAGCAGAGGACTCAGCAGTGAATGCTTGGACTTTCTTAAAGATATTTTTCCACCTAATAATTTCTATGATTCTAAGGAGAACAGGATGCCATTGCAAAAATGTGGGGAAATGGAGTAGGCCTTTTACTTGTCTCTAAAAAATGTTAACTTTTACCATGGCACAGAATTTGTGCACTTTTTTTTGTAAAGGAAAACAGTTCATTTTCCCACGGATAGGTGAGCTACCCAGATAGCCCACAGTTCAGCTACCACGCCTCCTTAAATATTTGGCTTACAAGTACTGGATCTTGAAGAACATTTATATTAAAAATACCCAGCAGGCTACATTTTGCAGACTTTCAAAATTGTTCTGTTCTCTCTCAGCCCCCAGTGTAAATGGCCAAAGGTCTCAGCAAGTTGGCACTGAGTTATTTTGAACATCTGGCTGAAGGTTGCTTCCCGTAAGTGTTCCTGGAGGAGCTGCTGGGTGGTGAGAACTTTAAAGCCTGGCCCTCAGCACTCCAGATGCAACACGTGTTATCCAAGCTTGTGGAAGGGCTGTGAAAAGCTGGCAGTCACAGAGGAGCAAAATCCAGTCATCTGCTCTTTGTCCTCAGTGCTGGTGAGAGTAGAAAATTAGTAGGTGTTGTAAGTGTTGTGCAGATGGGAGGAAACCAAACTGAGTGTTTGGGTCAGCGTGAGGCAGGGCTGTGCAGAGGATGTGTCACTGGACCAGTGCTCTGAATCCCTGGGTATTGACCTAATTTATAACCTCTGGCAAGTCCCTTAACCCATTTTGTTTCCTTTCCCAATCTTTTGCCTCAACATGTCTATTTAAATTTGCTGAGATTAAGATAACTATCTTTTCCTAGGACTTTTTATGTTGACATCCAGGATGGGGTGCCCATTTTACCTGGGTTTTTCCAGTGCTGCTCTAATACATACAGAGACAAAACCAGTAGAGAAAATGGCACAAAATGTGAAACCCACCACACGAAACCTTTCAGACTAGTTTGGGAATGGTGTTAGCAGTTAGGTGTGTTACTTTGTGTGTAATTGTGCTTTAATGGACTGCTTTAATGGTGGTTTTTACTGCTTTGAAGCCTCAGCAATACTTACAGATTTAGTTTCACAAGCAGCCTTTAAATTTGGTACAAGTATTTGCACATGCAAATCACTGGGTGGTGTCTACCTGCCCACATACTGCTCTTATTTATGTTACATCTTGTAGCATTATTATAGAGTACCAGATCTCTGGGCACAGAGCAGAACTTGTGCAAGCACCAGTTTCCCTGATGCTACAGAGACAGCAGAGAGTTGTAGGCAGGTTGGGGACACCAGAGCTCTCCCCACAGCAACAGGCTGAGGGTGGAGTCAGCAGCTCAGTGAGTGAGTCATTGCCCACCCCTTTGAGTTGTTTGGTGGGACAGTTTTGGAATATTTATCCTTCCAAGGGAGAGGCAGAGCCAAAAGGTATTTTTGAGTGAAATCATCACAAGGATCAGACTAGACCAGGAGCTGGGTTGGCCATTTCGTATTTAATGAGTGAATGATTTGGGGACAAGGGAGCAGCTATGGGGGAGACACTTGAAGGACAAGGGTCATTGCTGGCCTTTCTGAAATATCTTCCATACCTCTGCATGTGATGAGGAAAGTTTCAACTTCTGAAAATCCTGCTTATGCTGCTGCTTCCTGCCACTGGTTTCTCAAGCCAGGGCTGTAGCTTCCTGATTTGCAGTGGAAGGATTGTTCTTGCAGCCCATCTGCACTATTAAAAAAGCTGGCAAGTGCTGAGATGAAAATATGAGCTGTTTTCTGTAGGACGGCTCTACGGTTCTGTAACTGCTGGAAAGAATGTGTGTATTGGGAGGAGCAAGAGAAAGAAAAGCTGGTTGGATTTTATTGCTTTGATTTAGATTAAAAAATGGATTAGTCTTTAAGAGCTGGAGGTTATTTGGTGCTAAAAAAGTTTTTGCAATGTTCTACTCAAGCAACACTGAAAGAGTAAACAAACAAATTACAGCAAAGCAATTAGAATGCAGGATAGGTGGTCATGGGGCAAAGCAGGTCAGTATAAAAAAAGAAAGGAGAAAATCCATACATGAATACACATGGATAAAAAGGGAGCCTGAAAGCAGATTTAAGGCCACAATCTAGGACCAAGAAGAAAGATCTGATATTAGCACCCAAAGTTTTGATTGCATTTAATGGAAAAAAAACAAACAAACCACCAAACAAAACATTCTTTATCTCTCAAACTAAACTTTTCCAAAGTCTTTGGATGCAAATAAGAAATTCTGTTCAGAGGGTCATCTTAAATGCGATATTGCACACAGCAGTGTGATTACAGTGAACAAGAATTAGAAGATCCTAAAACACGCTGACAGCCTCTAACATGCCTTATTGTGCTCCAGTGCTCCAGCTCGTATGGTACAGTCAGGGGACCACACACAGTTCATAACAGTCATAATGGAAAATTGTACAGGCTGCTCTAGCTAGGCATAATTAGATGGGCAAGAAATTGAGTTTTCCAGCTTTCAGAGTTGTTTACTTGACCTGTTTTAATTTTAGTTGAGATGGAATAATACGTTTCTCCAGGAAATAGCCAGGAGTTGTCACTTTTTAGCCTAATAAATCTCATCTTCAGGAGTGTTTCTAAGAGGTTCACATTTCTAATGGCAAAGAATGCAAATTCTTTTGACTCTATAGATTAAATACAGAGTAGTTTTACAACTAACAGCATTTACACTGAACCAATTGAACTGCTTGAAAGTTTTATAGGAACCAACATGGTTTTTTTCACAATATCACTTGACCTGCTCTCTCCCACTCTGCCAGCCTGCAATTTACTTCTTCTGACATATCCTTAATGCAAGTCCTGGTGTGCCAGTGTCACCTTGAATTATGTTTATTTTGAAAGCTTGTGGACATCCCTGTTGGCCCCCCCCCAGGGAAAAGCACTTTTGGACTGACTGCTGAGAATTAGTATTGGACTGTGTTTACTTTGCTGCAAGTCCAGCAGCTCTTTGGGCTGAAATTTGAGAAGAAGCTACCAAGCCTTTTTTAAAAACAAGTGAGTCTTGAGCCATGCAACTTTGTAGGCAAACATACCAGAGGCTGCAGAGCTCAGAGCTGTTACACTTTTTTAGGCAAGTATCTGTTTATAAACCAACATAATAAATAAGGAGAGTTTGCACCAGCACAGTGTCTTTTGCCTGGATTATTGTCATGGTACATTGAATTCTGAAAATGCTCAGCTAGCCTTCATAGTTCAGCTGAAAGTTTTTGCCACACCAGTTTTGGAGTGATTGAAAAAAAAGCCATAAAAAGGTATGAAATTCAACATCCTGATATATGAGCTATGGCACAAGAGAAGAGTTGTCCCCAGAGAGCACCAATGCTTTGGGGTGCTCCTGATTGCCAGAAAGAGTCTTTGACATCTAAGATAGAATGGCACAGACTAAATCAGCCTTAGACTGTTCTCATTTACATCTCAGTCTGAATTTATTTATCCAATACCCAAAATAAGGTCTCTTTTTCACCTTTCCAGTTTTGTGTCAATATGACTAGAGGTTCCTAAAGTCACTCTACCCCAGCACTATTTTCCCAGCAGCACTCTTGCAGTCAGGTTGTCAGAGCTTCTAAGTCATTGAATTTTTTTAAATTTTTTTTTTTTTTTTGCTATGTCTGTTTAGCAGTAGTTTATTTATCAAAATGTGGGACTGCAGCATAAAAGAAAGATCTTAGTAACTTAAAGCATTGAAAAAAAAAAAAAGAGAGTTGGCATAAACCAGAAAAGTAAGCCATTTTAAGGCAAACTAAAAATATTTCTAGTAATTGAATCATGCTGGAATCTCCTCCCCACTCCACTCCCCTCTGTCTGAACCACACTTGTCCGTTTGGACCCTGGTGTGTTACCAGGACACTCTGGAAGAAACTTGTCTGGTCTTCCACACTGATTTGAGTTTTTCTGACTCAGTGGAAAATTTGCCTTGACTTCATGGCAGCTGGATCAAGCTTTCTGCAAGAAAATAAAGGATCCCATTTTCCAGGCTTTTGTATGGTGTCTCAGCATTGCAAAATCTGTTCAGGTTATTAAAAATAATTATGTCATCAAACTGATTTTTATTCCTTTATATTTTGGCTTGAAAAATAAAACAAAACAAAAAGCATAAACTCATTAAGCCCTAATCTAAAACAAAAAGTTTGGAGCCAAATGTCCATGTTCAGTCTTTTCATTCTTTAAACAACAGGGTCCTATTAGACAGAGATAACACATAAGGGTTACAGATGACAAACAGCACATTCATAGGATCTGTATTCACTCTGAACAGAAGGGGAAAAGAAGTGTGTATTTACCAGTAATTAACATGTTAACTAGTGTTTGGTGAAATCCATAATATGATTAAAAAAATAAGAATTCCTGGATTACAGGCAAGAGCAATTACTTAAATAAAAGGAACTGAAAAGTTGTCCAGAGGTATATAATAATAATAATAAAAAAGATCCCCTTCCCCAGTGGGAAATGATTACACAGTAATCCATGCCACTTAGTCAAATATCAGAAAAGGATTCCATAGACCCATAATTAGCAATGTAGCAAGCAGAGCCTTGAGAAAACAAGCTGGTCCTCAAGACAATAATCTTCATTGCTAGCACCCATCCAACAGCCTTCGACTCAAGGAGTGAAAGAGGCGGGTGAGACAATAAAGGGACCGAGCAGAGCCAGCAGGAAAGTTCCCCATGTGCTACTTTGAGTGGCCTTCAAGGGGTAAAAAGAGGAGAGGTAGGAGGGGGCAAAGCAGCCATGCCCTCCCCTCCCTAAAAAGAATGAAAAAGAAAGGAAAAGAATCCAAGTTGCCTCTGCAGAAGCTGCCTAGCGACACACAACTAATTACTACGACGGGTCCCCTGTTAGCAGATCTTGTTATCAGTAAAAATAATAATAAAATGAGCCCTAGCAGTCTGGATATCTGCAATTACAGTGTGAATTGCATGAGAGGATTATATGAAGTGCTCTTGGCGTGGAGGGTGGGGGACCAAGGCGCTTCAACTTGAGAGCAGAAAGCAGCTGCTTTGGGGCTTTGCACCTGCTGCTCACCAGGCTGTTTTCACCTCTAGACGAAAACAGGCTTCTCTCTCCTCCCGTCTCCTTTCTTTTCACACAGCGCACGAATGTAAAAACAGAGAAGGATTTTTATTTAAAAAAATTTTTAAAAAGAAAAGAAAAGAAAAAAACAAGGATAAAAAAATGGGCAGAAAATGAAATTGTCTTCTTAAAGAAGTTTCTCTGAAGCAACATGAGGGGCGCCTTAGGGCAGCCAAGGGGAATCTGAAGATGGAGTGCGGGGCCAAAGAAACAGGCAAGCAGCTCCATTTTAATGCAGAGGCAGCAGACAGAGTGCGATCTGAGATTGGCAAAGTTTCAATGTAAATCCAGGGGGGCAAGGGGGATGGGGCTGGGATGAGAAGAAAGGACTCTTTTACTGTTTCATGCTTCTAAGTCCTGCCGATCAGCATAAGCTCAGCTCGACATTCTGGGAATAGCAATGAGGCACACACAACAATCAAAACACCCTAAATCTGTTTGATGATTCAGACACTTCGTGCATCTGCACCGACAAAATGGGACTTCAATTAAATAACTTGCAGATTTCCACAGAGGGGGGAAAAAGTCGGGGGAACATGAGGATTTTTAATTAGTAACTCTGAATACAAGCCGTTTTTTTAATTAGGTGTTTGCACTACCACTTTATTCTTAAAGGGAGATTTGTAAGCGCGTGGGATTGTTGTGAAAGAAGATCCTGGACAGTTTGTTCCTAACATTTTGTTGCAACCTGCATTTGCTCCTAAACATCTTTTCTTTAGCGAAGGAAACTCAGCTACAACTCCAGGCAACTTGTTCAGATGAAGGCTGAGATTTTTTTGGAAGTTTTGAGTGCATACACACATCCATAAATACATGTAGGTGTATATGTAGTTCCCAGAGTAGGTTTCAAGGCCCTGCAAGAGTTTTCTCATTTTTTTATGTTTCAGATTACTCTCTGTGACAAATCTAGCTAAATATATATATGTAATATATAACTGTACTGTAGGCATTATATATATAACTTCACAATACACAGGGCTTAAACAGAGATGTAGAAGTTTGTCACAGAGTTGAATGAAATTCCCATATGACTTCACTGCTCTGCAGCCACTACTTTTAGAACAAACCACTAATGATTGCAAGCTTCAGAGTCTGAAAAATGATGGGTGAAATCCCAGACCCTTTGAAGTCATTGAGTGCTTTTCATTCACTATTGGGGTCAGGATTCATGCTCAAAATCTCTCGAGTGCGTGCTGGGGTGGCACAGTGATGTACAGGTCTCTCACATGCACATGCACCATGAACCTGCAAAATCTGCCTTGAAAAGGCATCCTCCCTCTGGCAGGCCATGGTTTTTGGAGCCTTACAAGACACATTTGGTCTTTTTAGTAGACAAACCACTTGGGACACTAGAATGAGGACACTTCTCTGGTAATTTTAAAGAATTGGTGAAAAAGGAAACTGAAGAATTAACATATTTTTGTTTCTTTATCTCTCAGTTCTTGGACTTTTCTTTGATAAAGCATTTACAGTGATGTTGAGGAGATTAAAAGTTGTATTTCTCAATACCCACCCAACTCTCCCCCACCTTTTCCTAACAGGGGTACAGCAAGATCATATAAAGAGGGCCCATGATCATTTATCCAAATGCAAACAAACCTAAGTATGAGGATTTACCACAGCCTGACTTTCTTTTTTAAAAAAATTATTTCATGTGTTAATACAAAGACTATTTAGCAAAAGTAGAATGCCAGGATTTGCATATGAATAGGTACCTAAAGATCAACGAGATCAACTCATTAGGGCCTGAACATCTAAACATACGAAAGTCAAAGAGGCCAGAGCTCAAGAGCCTGGCTGCTGAGATTCCCAGTGACTAATCCAAGCAAAGCTGATAGTTTTAAACTTATTAGTACTTTTTCCTGTCTTAACAAAAAAAAAAAAATTTAAAAAAAAAATTCTTTACCTGAAACCAAACCTCAGTCCAAGGAAAATAGCTTTGTGATTGTGTTTGGGACTTAATTTATTCCTTTGCCATAAACTTTCTCCCTGGCATTGGGCAAGTCATTTAGGAAGGGATCTGCCTGACCCAGCAGTATCTGTCTCGAAGGGAGGGATTTTCACTGCCTCATCATCCGGGCTCCCTTTGCAGTCAATGTAAAAAAAGGCACTTTCCAAAGGGCTGATCATTCTTGCTGTAGTATCCTCTCCTAAGACAGTGTCTAAATCTCTGGCTGCAGGTGCTTATCTCATCCTCTTGCCTATGCCAAGAGTGTCTCATAGTAGTTCAGACTGAAATGAGTATAGAGTCTGATGTGCCTCAGTTCATCATCTGTAAAATGGGATTAAGTGATTAATGCTACCTCTGTATCTCATGGGTGAATTAGGAAGTGGAATATATTATAAACCACGAGATGTTCAGATATTAAAATAGTGAGAGTGATATGAGTGCCATAAAAAGATAAGGTCCTGATCCAGTATCTGTGGCAACCAAGGGAATCTCTCCTCTGGCCTTTTGTGGGTATTAGATCAATCAATCCCCAGTGACATTATCCATTCACTGCAGAGTAAGTGAAGGTATGGCCAGAATTTTTCCACCGGCAGAGAAGGGAGAGGGTATGGGAAAGCCCTGACCTTACTCTATGCTTGAATAGTAGGAAGAGGGAAAGCACAAACAGGCTTTCAAAGCTGCCTACAGGATTTGGACACATCAGCTTATTAATGTTAGCGGAAATTGGGCATCCACATCTCTGGAAATTTCAGCCTCTGCATTTACAACACAAAAAGAGCCCAACCACAGAGGAGATATTTCCCTAATCTTGGCACCACTGCAGATTTTTGTTTGCGCTTCCTTGGATTAGACCTTTAGCAAACGACAGTGCTCGGATGCTGCAGGCAGGACACATTTACTCCTCACCCACTCCAAGGTGTAGCAGGCAGTGTCAGGGCAGCACATTCTCATGGCTAGATCTTGAGCCTGTCATTAAATCTGTCTTTTGACCTTGGGCAAGTCACTTAACCTCAGTTTCCTCTGACTGTAAAATGTAGATAAAATATTCCCTGCCTCACGGCAGTGTTGGGAAGATTAACAGTTAGACATTGTTCTGAGAGCCTTGAATAAGAGCTGTGAGTGCATGCAGAGCACTGTTTCTATTGGATACTGCTTTCTCTTTCTACATACAGAAGGGCTGACTTTTAAACTGGCAAGAAGCCCAGGCCCGTGACTAGTGGTGTGCCCCCTTTGAATGCACAATAACTACAGTTGCATGCACAAATTGGGTATCCGTGCATGGAAACTGGACACACAGTTGTTTACAGAACAGAAGAGTTTCTCTCTTGTGCGCCCTTGGAAAACTCAAGGACTCTATTTATTAAGTAGAAAAAGCAGTGCCACCACCACCCATGCAATATCAAACAGTTCCTAGGCAGCATTTTCAGTAGGTTAATAAGGTATAATATCATTCCCTCCAGAGACTGTAAGGTGGGCAGTTTTTGTTGATCTGAGTTAAAATTTCACACTCATTTTACAGCTCTTGCAGACTGTCTTGGATTGAAAGTGCCAGGCGAGACGTTTTGGGGAAGTTGAGAAGGGAAAAGCTTTGCAGGTATTTTGTTTGATGTGTGTAAATCAGGACTGAAATAAATGGCATAGGTGGAGTTTACGAAGAGATAAATTGGACTTGGCTGAGAATCTGGCACTCTTTATACACAAGCCCATAAACAAACCACAGTCAGGACAGCAGGCACGTTGTGTGGAGTCTCAGGAGGGCTGCTTGGCCAGGGCTTGGCCAGGGCTTGGGCTGGGCTACCCTTGCTCAGGAGCCCTGCTCTGGGCAGCTTTGGGGGTGTGCTGGAGCCCTGCTCTGGGCAGCTTTGGGGATGTGCTGGAGCCCTGCCCTGGGCAGCTTTGGGAGTGTGCTGGAGAGCTGCAGGGATCCCAGCAGCAGCAAGCTGGGGTGGGAGAGAGGAATGGAGGCTGCATACTCCCTCTGTGCACAGGCTCATCTCCAGGCATTTTCCATAAGCATAACTCCAAGAGAACAAAATAAGTCTCATGGATAATGTGGGGGTGAGAAAAGGAAGATGGAATGAGGGCAGAGAGCTACTGGCCAGGATAGCATTAATTTTTGCTCACTCACAGAAATCCTTTTGCTACAAAAGCTAAACCTTGAAGCTGGAATATCTCACATTTCTGTATTCTTGCTTTCCTTCTGGCTGTCACTGGAGGTATCTAGAAGAGATGGCAGCAAGGTTTTGCAGTTTTCCCGTGCCATGCAGCTTCAGGCAGTACTTGCTCCCAGAGCAATGTGCTTACAGGCACCTTCCCATGCCCCAGGCCTGGTCTGTGCCGTGGCCCTGCTAGCAGCAGGAGTCAGTGTTCCTCTCACACCTCAACACACTGAAAGGAGAAGATATTCTGGGATGGCATCAGGCCTTGTTGCCTTATTTATGGTGAAGGAGCCGGCTGCATAGGCCTCTCTTCAGGGTGGGTGAGCAGCATCAGCTTAGGATGTCCCCATCACTACAGCTTATCTGCTTTAAGCAGTAATACACTAATTTACTACTGTGGTAGGAATGATTGAAATCTTTAGACATAATGGAGGAAGTTTAATAGGGTCTACTGAGAAACCCAGGTGTTTAGATCAGCTTAAAAATAATAACCTTCTCCCCTGCTGAGCACTTTCTTTTCACAATAAGCTCAGCTTTTATTCTTAACCATAAAGACTACCTCAGACAGGAAATTATTCACGTGATTGGTCTTTACAAGTAGCGGAGGGTTTAAACTCGGGGCTGGAGAGGTCATTAGTGGACAGCCATGTGATTAACCTTTGCTTGCCCGTTTCTTTTCACACTTTGTTAACAGCTCCCATTATTGCCCTTCTGTGTCTCAAGGAAGTAGTTTATTGACAGTATTAAAAATACATAGCTACAAATTCCAAAGAGTCTATCCTTGTGTAAAACCTCCAGCAATTTTTAGCCAGATGATATACTTTGGGCAGAGCCCCTCAATTTCTAGCCAAATAGGATCCAGAAATAAATTTGCCCATTAACACAGGATCTGAGTTAATATGTTTATTTTACCCATTGCAGGACCTGTTCCTGGGCCTGTCTCAGAAAGTTTTATAAAGAAAAAAAGTCTAAGGTTTAGTTAAACAGTGCCATTAGCACTTGTCTTAACATATCACAGCTTAAGAGAAGTCACACCAGACACTGAGTATCTTTGAGCAGAGATGGGCATCCAAAGGTCTTTGAAACCTTGACCAAAATTATGAAGTCTTCCAGAACTGTGGTTTGATTTTGAGATAATCCATCTACTACTCACTTGTTTTCAAACCAAATGAGCAGCCTTGAGTTTCTGTTCTGGCCTGCACTGGCCGTGGGAGCTCTGGGTGCAGAGTGTGACACGGTCCCTCCCTCCAACACACACCCAGAGGGGCTCGGGCACGGGGCATCTCTTCCCACAGCCAAAAAAACACATTAGAACAACACTGAGGCAAAAGCAAAATGTCATGAAAAGGAGCAGAATCTCTGTGAATATAACACCAAGCAGCAGCAGTTTTGCACCAGTCTGGACTTTTCAAGGGTCTTGCATAAAATTAATAGTGAAGATGGCAACAGCAAAATACTGCAGCAAAGGCTGGGGGCAGGGGAGAATGGTGCCTCTTTTACTTATTTATTTTGCATTGTTGTTGCAGGGTAAGTTCAAGAGGGAGGTGAAAGGGGGGAGGTGTTCAATGGGGGCCTTTCCAAAGCAAAAGGGTCTTTTGGACAGAAAGAGAGTGTCAAGGCATTTTGACAGAAAGTGGCTGAATGTGTCTTTTCTAGTTAACTTCTGTGAACTGCTGGGCATTTCCACATACAAAGGGGCACTTTCTTGGCAGCTGAGGAGAAAGGGCAGAAGTCAGAGAGGGCAGAAGAGGAAGAAAAAGGAGAACATCAGTTTATGAACACAAAACTTACAGTAGAATTATTTTTTTTTAAGTAGAACATGTACAATGAAGAAAGCCTCTGGGCAAGCATAACTTCCTCAGCTGGCATTTATTTGGCAGAAAACCCAAACCTCAGTGAATTTAACTACACTTCAGGAAGCATCCAACCACAACATCACTCAGCCTGCACTCAACCCAGCAGGGTGCTGAGCCCCTTCAGTTCCTCCTGAAGTTGCTCAGTGTTGTGATGCTCAGCATCTTGCAGGGATGAGGCTGCAGCTCAGGATGGCTGTGACGCAGAGAAGAAAATTCTGAGATGTGTCAGTGATCCTGGAGGTAGCTCAGGTGCCAGTGGCCCTGGTACATAATTTCTGACATCTAGACTAGATAATCTAATGCTGACCCAGATTGCTCAGCACTACATTACATGTTAGACATGTCCTAAGAATTCAGCACTTTTTCCTCAGTTATTCTGTTTAGACTTTGGGGTTTTAAATTAAATGGGGAAATTAAAATACTTGACAGAAGTGAAAACAAAGGACACCTTTAGGGATTATGAAAGCTTCCATAAAGATAAACAACAAAGAAAGCACAATTTTTGTTTTGTTTTATCTACATCTGACTATTTCTTAAACTACAACCTAAGCCAGACTAGACCTTCCATTATGATAGTTACACATCAGAAGTGAGACAAGATTTGGAACTCACTATGAAAGAATTACATGAAAATCTATTCCCAGGGAAAGGTGAGATTAATCAGAATGGTTTAGAAACAGCTGAGATGGAGCAGTAAGCAATTAAAAAGCTGTGCAAAAGTAGACAGGAACATTTGAAACAGGAACCTCAGCAACAGCTTTTAATTGCGAAGTACATAATTTTATTTATCCAGTGGAGAAAGGTCAAAGTAAGATCCCAAGGCAAAGGCAGCTTGAAGTTTGGAATCCCCAGGCCCTTCTGGAATTGACCACTTATGTCTAAACTAGTCAAAAAGTAGTTTTGTAAGTCACAACTCTATTTTGTGTTTTAACTTTCCTCTCAGAAGTAAGAACACCAGTTAAACCAAACTCAATTAACCTACAGTACTCTTTAAGAGCAAAGGGGAATAGAGGCACAAGAGGCAGATAAGGACTCATTAGGATGATTGTGCTTTTGAACTCTGTATTAGAAAGATGTATCTGTTCAGTTGCATAAAAGTATTTTATGAACAATATACCAGTGGTGTTAGTGATGTTTTAACAGCAAAGAGCCTCAAACCAACAACATTTTAGTACTTTACCTGTACCTGGTCACAAACCTCTAATTAAAGCTGTCTCAGAGCTTCTATATATTTTTCAGCTTTCTGGAGTATGTCTTGAGTCTTGACTTTAAAAATTACCTGCTGGCTAAAATTTGTCATACAAGGACTTACATGGGAGCATGTTTTAAATAATAATAATAAAACCCTACTTTGACAGCTTTATAACTAATTATGGTGTTTCAAAAAGAGAAATCTGTCAGTTCAGGTTTTCTTAGGACCCCCTGGAAATGGTGCTGTCTGTTAAACAGCAGTCACTGACACTTGTGGATAGTTTCTAAGTGTTGGGAGGGAAGCCAGGTACCTCAGCTGAGGCATGTTTCCAAAAGAAGTTATTGCAGGTGTGTTTTATTAACTCACCACCCTGTGTATTTCTTCTGCATTTTAGGTCAGAAACTTCAAGAGCGGAGTGGTCCTGGTTCTCTTATTTTTTATTCTGACTGTAACACAAAGGCAGGGTCACACTTGGACTATGCTTTGTGCCTTTGTTTTGTGTAGAAGGTATTGTTGGTTGGTGTTTTTTGGGGGTTTAGTTTTTTGTTGGTTTTTTTTTTCTTGCAGCACTAAAACCTGAAATTTGGCTGAACTTGAGATTCATGACAGCTCTCAGCTGCAGTTATTCTGCTGTGCACAGCTTCTTCTTCCACAGTGGAGGTGTCAAGGTAGGAATATAGTCCATGCTTCTTTGTCCCAGTGTTGTACCAGAGCCGTAGGTCAGAGTCATTTTGAATTTGATCTGACTGAGAACACACATTGCATCCTTATTTTTGTCTGTCCCAGTTCTCCTGTGCTGGGTGCCACTCACCCTCTGGCCATGAATCAATTCTGCACTGTGCTCTGAACATAGCTCTTATAGATGGTGGATACAGGACTCTGTGGTATATGATGTAGGACTATCTTCTGTGGTAACTCCTGGCTGTCCTCCTTCCTTGGATGAGCCCTGAGACCTCACTAGGAGCGGATGCACTGAGGGGAAGCCTTGAGCATGCTGTGAATGAATAGTTTTGGCACTAGGTGAGACAAACTAATGTGTTTTTTAGTCACAAAGTTGTTTTGCCTATAAGTTTTTGCACTTCAAATGCTTTTTAAAGTATCTAAGTACTGCTCCATGCAGCTGTCACTGCTCCCTTGGGAAGGAGACATCCCTGTGCTGATGGCAGCAGAGCTGGTCACTCTCTATCTCCCTGAGACTTTGCATCACCATCCTGCTGGCAGCAACACCTCTGATTCTGAACTCTGAGGCTGCTCGTTGTCTCTGGCAGGCTTGGCATTCACTTGGTTGTTTTTCGTATAGTGTCTCAGTCAGAAATCAGCAAAGGAGTCAGTTACTGACAATATTCACTTTTTGTGCCTGGTTTGGTTTCCTTTATAGGCTGGACATATCTAGGCAGGTGTAAAGGCTGTTTTTTTTCCTCATGTTGGCTAATGTGACCTCAAACCTAGTTTGAGCAGGGTTTTTCAAATGTTCTAAGACTTTAGGGAATGGAAAGGTCTTCTCAGGCTTCTTTTCAGGACTTTTAGGGTACTCCTTAGAGTATTTAATGCCTTAGCAATAGCTCACTGCTATACAAATCTGACCAGAGCCACCACAAACCAGTTGCTTTTCTGCCACAACTTTGTGGCTAAGCTTTCCCATTGTAATGTTGGTTTTGGTGCTTTTTATCATTTTCTGAGTTCTGGTCTCTGTTATATCTGATATACCTGTTATGATTTGGGAGGGTGAATCAGGTGAGGAGTGTTGAAGTTGGGATCTGAGCTTTACCACAAGCTGGTGTAAGAGGAATTCTCTTCAGCCACGTGGGTCTCCCTTATTCTGAGTGTAAAAGTGGATTTACAGTCCTTAGCCCTTCCCCATTTAACTGAAAGCTTTTAGAAGGATAATTTTCTTACTGCTTTGGTGGTGGCTTGCTTGTTTGGTTGGGTTTTTTTGACTGATAGCTCCAGTTTTTAATATGATGCCAACATTAAGTGATGAGAAATTAGTAAAACAACACTTCTTCCCACCCTGTATATGGTGCATCATACCACAGTGCCAAGTATTTTTTGTTGAGAAGAGCTAAACAAGCCCCTACACTTCTTCATGGGGAATGGCCACAAAGGAGGGAGGAAAGAAGACGAATTTTTTTGACAGTCTTTTATTTTGAAATTCCAAGCTGAATGGCTTGCATGGAGTTGCTAGCCAAGGGTAGAAGAGGTGCCAGTGAAGTTTAAACACCACAGTGTAAATACCATTTTAGTCCTTTCCTTTTCTCTCTATCCATTTTTGTCCTGGAAGTCACGTATGAGTGTATTTTGTGGCATTGCTGTCTGATGCTTACATAATATCTTTGCATGCTTGTATCTAGTATTGAATATTATTTGCACTTTTTAACATTTTCATAAAAAAACAACTGAGTAGCCCCTCTGTGTTTCATGCAAGGCACATGCCTTAGGCTCAATGGGGCATCTCCTCTCCAAGCACTGCCCACACCAACTGGCATTGCCAGAGGCTTGGCTGCCTTTTCCACAGTGCTTTCTCAGGGTGCCTGGTACTCAGACTGCCAGCACAAAAGCTGATTCAGACCAGCTTGATGCTCAGGTATACTGAGAACTGAACCACAAGCAGATACCATCAAAACACATTTCACTTGTGACCTTTCACAGCCAATGAATTGGAGGGATTTTCCTTTGCTGTGGATCAAATTTAAAACTACTTCCCAGGAGTGAAAGGTCATCTCGTGGAGTCATGATATCCAGTTAAATACAGCTAAATAGAACTCGTTAGCATCACAATGAATGGAGTTATATATTACCTGCTCTGGAGGATGACTGGGGTGGGTGGGGTAGATCCCTCATCACCCTTAATAAAGCACCACAATAGCAGAGAAAAGGCACAAAGAGCACAATTTGACTAAATCTGCCCTTTAAATCTGTTTCTTCTGGCCAGCAATATGAGTGGTCAGAAAAACATGGGAAATGTCACATAAAGGATGTATTCTCCTCTTGCCATGTTTGCACTCGCGGGAGCTACAATTCCATCCAAGTGAGAATATACAATATAGCAGCTCCCGGCGGGGCTTTGATCTGCAGATACAGCCTGCTCTGAGGAAAAAGGAAATCCAGTGATCTTGTGTCTGAAATTAGATTCCCACAGAGGGGCAAGCTGCCCCTCTAGACACTATCTGATTGGCAGAAGGACTTCATATTTAAGTGGATCCATGACATCTTTTATCCTGCCAAGCCATCTCCCTTCTGGGGAGTATTTCTTGCTCTCCAGCCCTTTCCTAATGATTGTTATTTCAGCCTTGCTGTTTCTGGTCATACTTCATGAGGCCTGTTTTTCTGAGTGTAAAGTTGCATGGCTCTTTCCTCAGCACTGGCAGCAGGTCAGGGATGTGAAATGAGTGCAGGAGGCTTTGGGATCTTTGGTGAACAGGCTGTCTCAGATGGGGAGGATTCACACACAAAAGTTGGTGTCATCATCCTGTGAAGTGAATAGCTCATAGTCAATCATTTACCTTGGTGATCTGACTTTTTTTTTTTCCTCTCCCCTACTTGGCATTCTTGGGTCTTTGTATTCTGCTTCTCTATTTTCTGGGGGAGGAAGGATAGATGAGATCAAAGTGAAGGATCAGCTTCTTTGTTTATATTAAATAAAGGACTGTGAATTCTCTTAACCTTTTTTTTTTTTTTTACAAGTGGCTCCTTTGCCTATATGTGTTGCTTTGACACTTCTGTACTTATTCAAGGCTTAATGTTCATAACAGCCAAGCAAGTTACTGTCATTAGGAGTCAAACAGAGCTGGGCATCTACAGAGGTTCTTTTGCTGTTTAGTTCTTAAGGGATCATAGGGATCTCTGCTCTAGTGTCCAGTAAAACTGAATGTTGGGACTGGTGAACTCAAGAAACCCACCTCAGGTAGTGAATCTGAGGACAAGCAGGGATATGCATGCTTCAAGCCATGATGGATGAGCTGTCACTTTGCTGTCGTAGATGGTGTTGGATTTCTTCTCTGGCTGGTTAAAGCAGGACCCCAACTGCAGCAACTGTTGGAGAAATGAATCAGCTTTTGCATGTCTAGTGGCTTCAGTGCCCTGCTCCTGATCTTCCCCCACCACTGCTGCCTCTCAACGTCAGGGCCAGCAATGTGCTGCAATTCAAGAACCAAGGAAGATCAAAACCAAATTTTTTTCCAAGTCATCTGAGTGTGTCAGTAAGTTGGTGAATTTTGCTCCCTGATGAACCTACTAGAGAGACCATGGGTGTGATCCACAGCAGTGCCTCTGAGGGCTGTTCAGGCACTGTGGCTGCATTTGAAGCACCAGAACAAAATCATGGAGTTCCCAAGCCATTAAGTGGAGAAAAACTGGGGCTCTTTAGCCCCTTCCAAGGGCAACTCTTTAATATCTTGCCTCAAGTGTGATATACCAGTCATACCTGCCACCAGTGTGTTCTGCCAGCTGCAGGCAAGCATGTAAGACAAATGGGAAGAAATAATACAGAAAGGGGGTCAGTAATGAGGCTTTATATTTATTCATACTAAACCCATAGGGATTAACTATGGTGGGTGTAAATTATTTTGTTAATATACTCAAATTAACCAAAACTCCCTGCTATCAGTGTCCCTATCTAAGTATTTAGAGTGATTGACTAAGGGGATCTTGATGGAGGATGGTCCTGAGAGTAATTCAGAATATTTACACTTTTTGGGGGTTTGTTTGTTTGTTTGTTTGTTTTTGGGTGGTTTTTTTTTTTTTTTGTTTTTTTTTGTTTTTTGGTGGGGTTTTTTATTATTTTATTTTTTATAAGGCTTGAATTTTAATGACATTCAATAAACCTGCCATCCATGCACTGGAAATACCTCAAAACTTCCACCCCTGCCTAAGGCAAGCTCGACTGGAGTTAGGCAGTGCTGATTTACACCAGCTGAAGTGCCTGATTTTATTTTATTTTTATAGGGGTTTTTTTGTCCTTGGTTATAAAACTTTTACTAGCTGGAAAAGATCACATTCCATTCAGGAGCTCACTTTATGTCCTTCAGATAGGAAATCATCACCTTGGAGCAGACAAGTTTCAGCATTTCAGCATTGAGAAAAGGGGGGAGCAGGGAAGGGGAGCAGATTTACCTTCCTAACTGCACAGATGGGGAAATGCCTCCAGGAGAAGGAGGCAGAGGGAGCCTGCTCTGTAGGGAACATCTGGAAATGGAGACCTGCATATTCCTTTTCTTCATCCTCCCAGAGCTGCAGGGCAATTGTGGCCCAGAAGATGACTCCTGCTCTGCCTCTGAGCTCTCCCCATCCTCTGCAGCCTCCTCCTTTCCCACAGGATTACCCTGATGACCAGGGGCATTTCCCAGGCTAAGGCTGCCTGAACACGTAACACGATCCTGGGATCTGTCATCCTCTATTGGGTAATCAGCCACTTCTCTCTACCCCTATCTTTTAATGAGGAAATAATCCTTCTCTCCTGCTTTTAATGCAATATGTCTTTCTGAATGCATGGAAAGGCTGTGTACTTCTGAGCCACTGCTGAGTGATTCTATCAGTTGGGTTTATCTTAGAATTATTCTGCACTTTTGTGGTTTCTAAGGCAACCACACTTTTTTGAATGAACTGTGGAGTAAATGGAGGTATCCAAAATATGTGACAGACAGATCAACCTACATGATGTGCCTCTGATATACTGAGTTACCTGCATGTGGCAGTTCAACTCTTTAAACATTTCAGGCTAAATGGTATCTTGAGCTCTTATAAAACCTGATTTATATCAGCCACAAATCTGATTCTTGCTGATATGGGACATGGTGCTTAGTATGGCCAGGCAGGTGAGGATTGTGAAAGGCAAAGGTCCCTTCACCAGGGACCCAGACTTCAGTAGGTTCTGGCAGTTTTCATTTGAAAAGAACTAATTGGAAAAATACTAAGAATGTTATCATGAACATTGCTACTTGTGCAATTAAGGGATGACAGTGTTTGTTTCTGTTTTCTAAATATTTAAATATTTACTCGTTGTGAATCAAGGTACTTTCCAGTCTCCTTTTCTCGAAGGGCTTTTTTTTTCAGAAACAGGACTTTTATCTTTGAACCTTTTAAAGATAAGTGATTTTTTTTCAGTGCAAATCAGTTGAGAACTGCAGAAGTCAATCTTATTTGCACTGAGGATAGCAGCACCACTAACAAAACTGCAAGTAATGCAGCAGAAAGAGGATTTCCCTAAATCTGAAACATGTGAACATTAAATAGCAACTTGCAAGCTTGGAGAGGGATGGCTCTTGGTGTCAAGGTGCAGCTCAAGTCACCTCACTTGTACCCAGACTTTTCTCTTGTGGAATTTGCTCAGTGCTTGGAAGGCTGGATGGTTTGAGGGACTTTCAAAATTACTGCTCTGACAGCCCTGCCCATTGCACACATCACTCATATACAGCTGGAGGGACTGATTGACAGCTTCAAGGATGACTGATAGGAAAGGGATTGAGTGAAATATGGCTTTCATTTTTATTTCTTTTTTTTACCCCAGAGCCTCTCACTGGACTTGTATGGGTATTTTTACATTTCCATATTTGTGCAAGCCTGAACCATGTGTATCTTCTTTCAAATCAAATAGTTAAAGGAGACTTCTATAATACCAGATCTACAGTACAACAATGCAGCATAATATGTACTTTCAACTATTGTCCACACCTCTTTGGCAAGGAAAACTTCTGATGCAGGCTTTCATCTTGCTTCATTTTTATGTGGTTCAGTCCTGGCACTTTTAGATTCCTGCCCCTCCCCCAAAAAATAAAATATTTGTTTAATAGATTTTGCATTGCTCTTGCATTTCCATTTTTAGCACATGCAGATGTGCTCTCTCTGATGGAACCTTTCATTTTGCTAAATGGGGAGAAGGATTTTTGCACACACCAACTGAGCTGCAATTAGGATTATTACAAGAAATAGATCCAGGGAAGGTTCCTGTGTAGCTTGGTCTGATGTTCCTTGGCAACAGACAGAGGGGATAAAAAAATTGAAGATATTTCCTTAATAGTATTCACTTCTTATTTGTGATCTTTTGTTGGGCCTTGACTTCCCCCAAGCCTCTCTGAGCACCCCAAGTTCTCAGGAAAGCAGATAGGTGTTACTGTAGGGATCTTATGAGCCTTCTGTTGATGCCATCAGAACAGGACTCTTCAACAATGTGGTTGAGATATTCAGTAACTCTCCTCAAAGCAGTCAAACATTACTCTGCCTTTGATTTCAGCTTTTTCTTGATTTTGGCTAAACAAAAATTGAGGCTATGCCCACCAAAACTGCCATTTCAGCTGTCTTTATTCTGCCTTTGCCACTGAGGAAAACAGAGAAAAGCAATTCAGTTTCTAAAACCAAGCATCAATTTTCCTTCATCTGAAGTCAACAGCAATTTATGAACATATTCTGTGACATCCTTGCTGGGTTTTCTCAAAAATTGGGGTAACTCTTGCTGAGCGAGCCCGTCTCCAAAGTTGCAGCAATTTTGTGAGGCACCAACATGGCAAGAGTCACTGGGTGAATGCAGCTCAGCACCTCCAGTTGATGGAATTGTCAGGTACCCAAAATACCCCAGTCTCAGAAAGGGGCATGCAGAGAATGATCTGCTGAATTCTGTCAGGCAGCTGTGACAGGGACAGTGGGCTTGGAGCTCATGTCTGTGCTAGCAAAGCCTGGGTGTGCCAGGGAGCTGGGGGCACTTGGCATTAGGGAATTAACTCCAGACACCAGTGCTGCTCCTCACACAGGCTATGAAAACAATCCTTATGTGGGGCAGGAAGGAACCCCATGAACTACTAGAACTTGGGGAAAAACATTTTTATGTGGGAAGGTTATCTTAAAAGCCTCCAACCTATTTTTCTAAGGAAGCAATCACCTACAAAGTTTGGATAGCCTAAGGACTGCACGGTCTGAGGATCTTCTCTTTGCCAAGCAAACTCAGGAGACTATTTCTTCATGCAAGTTTAACAGTGGGTGGTAAACATGGAAAAATGTCTCTTCCCTCACACTGCAACGTGACACATCATGTATAGCTTGTCAGGAAACAATGTCTGGGTTATGTTTGCTGCCAGGTATTACTACAGGAGGAACACCTGACATGGGATATCTTTTTTTCAGACAGTTGGTGGGTGGGGTTATCCACACCACTGCAGGTATTTGGGGATTAGCTGCACATCATTCAGCAGAACTGGGAGCATCACTTAGCAGAAGCTCAAACAGTGACTGCTATGTGCAGCACATGCTTCTGTGGCTTTCTTTGAGTAAGTCATGTGAACTACTCCCAATGTCTCCTTAATCATCCTAACTTTTCTAGAAATGAAGTAGATCCTCACAGAGACAGGAAACAGTTAGCTCAGCATATTCTTATAAAGTCAGGTAATTTCTGAATTTAAAACTTAGGATTTCTGTTGACTGAGATAGTTGAGAGGGAAAGGAAACTGATATTAGCATGGTCTTCACAGCCTGTTTTCCTGGTGGAAATCAATGGAATATTCCCCCACACCACCCATATGTGCAGGTCTAGGACTATAACAAAGAGATTTGCACCACTAGAATAATTTCCCTTTAGCTAATATGTATGTACACTGTTACTGTATGCACATAGAATCATATATACACATATGACTTAGAACAGACCAGATCACTGAATATAATATAATACTAACAAAAATATTAAAAAGATAAAATACTAATTCTTCTACAGCAGAGCATTATATTCTACAGACTTGGCCTCCTTAGCAGTCAGTTGAAGGCCAGATGACAAAAGTTTGGGTATGGCAGTGTGGTACTCTTTCTTTTGACAGTCTTTCTCTGTAGCAAAGTAAAACTTTTGCTGTTATGTGGAGCCCAGATAAAACTGACAGCATGTTCTAGTGTGAAATTTTATCAGGTGAAATGCCTTCCCAGGAGGTGCTGCTAGCACTGTCTTCCCTTCCAACACAGAAGGCTCTGCTATGCTTTTGTGGCAGCACTTATTGCTAAAATGAATTCTGGGAGCAAAAATTGCCTGCTCCCTCTGAGAACCTCTTCATTCAACGTTTTTAATGATCAGGTCTGCTCTCCTTCCAAGCTGCTCTTCAAGCACCTGAGTGTACCAAGCTCCATAGCTCTTCTTCCCCCATAGGCCTGGTCCTCCAGCTCCTGTATCATTCATGTGACTCCCACCTAAACTCTCTCCATAACTGGACCTCAGAGTGGACATTATTTTGCTGTTGTGATCTCAGAGTAGCTCCCCACTGAGGCAGGATCACTTCCCCAGCTCTAATTTGATACCTCCCTTCTCACACCCTAAGAGGACACACCTGCCCTTTGAGCTGCAGCTTTGCATTGAGAGCTCATGTTGAAGCTGTTATCTCCACTGACTTTTTCAGTCTCACTCAGGGTCACGTTTTTCCAACACAGAATCTTCCATCTTACAGCTGTAATCTGCCCTCCAGGTTCCCAGATGTATCACCTTGCATTTGGCTGTATTAAATGCTGCCACACTGAATCACAATCGTTTGACCAGGAGATTCAGCTCACTCTGTAATAGTAACCAATCCTGGTGATGTCTGCAGAAACCTTATCAGTGAGAATTGTATATCATGACCCAGGCTGTTGGTAAAAATCTTTAAATCAATATTTTAAAAAACCAACTCTGCAGTTCAGACCACAAGGGGGATGCTTTGACATTTTTTTATGCATCTTGCTAAAGGTATCCTGCTAATTGGATTTCTCCCTTAAAAATTGAACCCATCACAGTTTCAAGCTATAGAACATCTATATGTGATTCCTCTTAACAGAAGTTTTAACTGAAAATTTCACTTACAGTCAAAAAAATCATTAATAACTTAATTTAAAAACTGTCTTTGTGAATCTGCTCCATAATCCTTATATCCACTCCCTAAAACCCAAAAAAATCTCTCTCAGACAGGTTTTCTAACTCTTTACCTATGTTGAAAATAGACTAATACATACACTGGTATGAATTAAGTCCTTGGCACTAATTATCTTTTATTAAAATACTAAACAAATTGTTGCTTTATTTTTCTGGGGTTGCTCTTCAACCAACCTCTGTACAGTCTGGTTTCCTAAAAAAATTATGTTTAGTCAGATAGTCAGACCAGGACACCACTCATTCTTCACCAGCAATAATTGCAATTATGAGTCAATTTGAGCTAAGTTTCCTGGTGAGACTAATATTCCAGAGTTGTTACTTAGTAGTGAGTTTTGAAAACAATTTCCAACCAAAAGAATGGAAGAAGGAGACTCAACATAATGTCCATTTTCCAGCCAAACCTACTGCCTCATAGGGACCTCACCTTGGAGAAGACCTTGGCAAAGCTGATTCAAAAGTGTCAGGGACTGATGGAGCAACAGCTCAGTGTGCTGCTTCTCTTTGTCTCTCTCCACTGTTTTCTAATGTTAGATTAAGTTCAATGTGGCATTTCTCAACCAGCTCTGTACACATTGACCACAGTCAGTGTGTACCACAATCTTGTCACAAAAATGTCTATTTTTGGTACGTACTATGTCCCATCCTTATTTCCAGTCCAATGCCAGCATCCTATAAGAAAGTGGCATCTTCCTCCTGTTTCCCACATGCAGAGCAGATATAGCTGCAGACAGTTCCTGCTTTTTTCTACAAATTTATGTAGCACTTCTCTGTTTCAGTCTAGTAATGATCCTGTGTGTGACCTGTAGTTTGTGTGTTCTTAATAAGCTTTTCTTAAACTGTTTATATTCTTTTGGTCACAGATATTTCAGGAATTCTGTTGGCTTCACTGAGCAGCAGACTACATATTTAAGATTACAGCCTTGATTTCACCTTATCTTGTTTCCATCTGCTGTACACACATTTTATATCATGATGATGCATTTACTTGCAGTGTGTACAGCTGCAATACTGACATTAATGAGGGCTTCAAGATAGCATCTTTATTATAATAAGCTGTTAATATGGTCCTAAAATGCTGCTGCTTGTGGTTCTGCCTCAATATGAAGCAGCTGGCAGCTATGTCAATTGTAATTCTGAATATATTAATATACAAGAAAATGGGAATTTATTAATATGAAGCAATGTAGAGAGACTAAAAGAGGCAAACAGGCCCAGTGCTGCAGCTGACCTGGGCAGCAGCTTGCACAGAGCAGCCACTCACATGCACCCCATGAAGTAAGGGCAAGAGTTTTTCATTGTGATTTGGACAGGAAATGAAGATATGAATTCTGCCTGAAATTTACAGTTGTTTCCACCACAGCACCCAACTCACCAAATTCTGCTTTATGATGAACTTTCTGGACAGAATTCTGCTGCATAGGAGTCTTGAACAACTTAATAGGAAAATATTATCCCTATTTTGCAAGGATATATTAAAGAAAAGTAATAGTACCAAGGTCAGGCCCTTACTATAATTGTTAGACAACTCTGGCCTCTCTGAAATGTGCTCCTCTGAGTGCAGCATCATGCAGCAGACACATCTCTCCCTGAAGGCCACATACTCTGTATTTAATATCATGTCAAAGAGCTGACTTCTGCTCTTAAGTTGGTATCAGGTAGAAAGTACAGAGAGTGCAGGTGTGATATTTGTCATGTGTTGTCTTCTCTTTCACCTGGTACTGGTGAGGGACTATCAATAGGGCAACTCATCCAGCAGCCTGGGAATGACAGCAGAGGATGTTCCCCAGAAATGCTGATTTTTGACACAGGCCCATCTTCCCATCCCAGCCTAACAACCACTGTCCACCTGGTGACAGTTTGGAAGAAAAATGAAGGTGAAAAATCAGAGCAAGAGGAACAGAGAGGGGTAAAGCTGAAGATGATTCGGGAGGGGAAAGCAACCCCTCCATAGATTGCGTTTGCCCTCGCGCGCCTTGTGAATGGGGACCGAGTCGAGGTTACACAGAGATGTTAAAAAGATGAGACACAACACAAGAGGAAGCAGTGGCAGGATGAAAGGTTCCCCGAGATCAAATGAGAGAAATGAGGACTCGAAGGGTCAGTCCTCCCTCTTATGCTTGCAAGTTGGGGCATTGGCTGTGCAAGGAACCAGGTTTGACAAAGCAGAAGGACAGACCGAGGGCTGTGGGGCCGGATCCTTCCCTCTGCTGCTCTGGGTTTCCATGCCTGACACCCCCAGAGACTGCAGTGCTCAAAGCTGGGAGCAAAGGAGCAGCAGCTCCTCTGAACCAGCTGTGCAGCAGCACTTAACCCCTCTGGGTGGGTCACAAACCTGAGATTACATCCTTGCTCCCCAAGGCCTAGGAACACTTTGGGAAGATTTTAAGAGCTCAGCGTTTAACCATTTATTTAGCAGCAAAGAAAAGAAAGAACAGGCTCTGTCTTGGCAAACATTTCTAATAATGGGAATGCTCATGAGTGAGTTGCTCACTGGAAGTCCTGTGGAATTCCAAATGTTTTTCACTGTCTGGTGAAAGCTGGAAAAACTGCAGAGCTGTAATAACCAAAAACTCCCAGGAAATATTTGGAAGCTGTGCAAAGCTCCCACAGTCATAAGGGATGTAACCAAGCCTGCAATAAGCCCTTATGCAAAGCTGCACAGTGATTATGTATAACCACTGGAAGGTGAAATCCATATCCTCTGGTAAATTCATCTTCTCTCTGCAGACTCTGGTCTAAAGTGATTAAGGAGAACAACTAATACCTCTCAAAAGTGTATCTACAACTTGAAATTGGGAGATTTTGAGGTTGAGAGCCATACTGAATTTAATGTGACTATTCTGTTCAGCTCTACACTCCATATATACAGTAGCCATAGGCCTGGCTCATTAGCAGTATTCCCACCATTACAGTAGTAAGGGAAGATAATGGGCAAATGTTAAGTAATATCCCTGAGTAACTCCAGTTTTAGGGTTTTTTTCCTGGTCCACTTATAACTATATCTTGTCTGCCAATTAAATATGGAAACTTAAATTCATTATTTGTTTACACTGTGCAGTGCAACGTGGTACAGAAACTTTAGAGGTGGTGCTAATGGAAACCAGAAGCACCAGTCAGCACAGAGCTGCAACTGGGCTGGTGAGCCTGGGCTCACTCACAGCCCTAACACTGCACTGGGGGTGGTTTTGAAAATGTGCTGATGGAAATTAATTACTTTCATAAAATGCATAATATATGAAGCGAGGCTGCTCACTGTGACTCCAGATCTTGCAAAGGTGATCTGCTACTGAAGTGGGGTTTTACTCACCAAAATTATTTTAATTTGAAATTAAATGCTCTTAAGAATAGATTTTGAGTTTAAATATTGATTCTATTACAGAAAGTGTGTGTAAGCACAATCTGTAATTTGGAATTACATCCTGTGAAAGAAGAAATTGTTTCAATTTGTTTTCACACGGTTTCCAGTTGAAATCACACCTCTGTGGTCCAAAAACTCTGAGGACACACCTCCAAAGCAACACTTAATGTGTGTGTATGTGCATTAATGAATTTCTGTTTTCAGTGAAAGAGGACTGCACATCTCAGCACTCTGAATAAGAACAGAGCATTCAATCCCTCTCCATAGCAAATCCAGCCTTCAACAAGTTAGTTCTTCCAGGGATGGCAGTGATGCAAAACTGCTTTGCAAATGTTTTTCTGGCTTTTGTTGCTAGGTGATGCCTTGGAAAACTTTGCTATTCCTGCTGAGAGGTTTAAAAAAAACAGGCCTCACATTAAAGAGTACAAAAAATAGGCCATGTTGCTCCGTAACTCCCATTTCCTAACTCCTGGAGTTTGCACCTTGTGTGCCTTCTACACTCTCACATGCCCCTCTCTCCCCCTGCCTTGGATCTGCTTGCCAGAAATTGGAGGCCCAAAAAAACACTTCTATTACGGTGCAAGAAAGGGAGAGATCGTTAATCTTTCTATGCCTGACCAAAATAAGCAATTCTGCAAGTGTGCACTGATTTATACTGGCTTTTCCTTTCTAGTTAAATTTTAGCAGGCTTTAATTTTATTAATCCTGGATGAATAGATTAATTACTGATGACATGGTTGCTGTCTTTCTCACATAGAAAGAGATAAGAAAGGCTTGGAGATGATTCCACAGTTGTTTGCTGAATCCTGTACCTGGTCTGGATGAAAAATCCCGTGACAGGATGGCACATGGGTAATTTATGAGGAAAAGATGCAGAGATGGCACTGAGGGTGGGAGGTTGCCAATCTAGGCCTATTGGTAGGGGGAATAAGATGTATTAATTCAAGTCATCATTGATATTTGTGTCTCTTGGTGCATTTTTGATATAATTTATCCAAGGTTCCAGAGATGTGGCCTTGAACTAGTATATGGCTAAACACAGTATGCTCAGAATCAATTAGATACTGCTGATCTCCTTGAAAGCTATTTCTAAAAGCTAAAGTCTGGTACTGTAAACTGAATATAGGAAGAAGCATTTTTTATATATTAGGTCAGGACAATATATCATTAATTGTTAAAAAATATCAAAGCCAGAGGAGCAAGCAGCTATTTTCAGCAGCCAGAAAATAATGATCATTGACTTTTATAGCCTCAGTTTGCAATCTGGCTCATTTAGAGCTTAAGGCTCTTTCATCAGGTTGTCCAAGTAAGAAGACCCCATATCTCATCTCCAGCAAAGTTCTTGGCATTTGGCAACTTTTGGTCTCTTAAAGTCATAGCATTTCTTGAGTGTAACTTGCACTGTACAATTCTATTGAAAGACATAAAGCCAAGAATTTCAGGCCCTATTCCTGTAAATCCTTGAATTTTCTTTTAAAATCTGTTCATGTGAAAATCTGCCTTGGCTTTGGGGACACCATTGGTATTCATGACTTTGGGCAGAATTTCTGTATGATCAGGGTCTTAAACCAGGAGGACTGACAAGCCCAGGGTCTGCCTCAAGTTTCCACCACCCATTTCTGGGAGGTTTTTGGCATGTGTGGGTTTGACTCTGCCCTGGGACTGGTTTCTCTCCCTGTGCAGCCTCCACAGCAGCCCCAAGTGCTCACAGCCACTTTAACACTTCATCAGTTGTGATGTGATGACAGGAGTTGTGTTCTGTCCCATCATCACGCAGTATCTTAGGTGAGGGGAGGCAAAGAGTCACTTTCTTCTGAGGCTTGGGATAAGTAGCACAGGAGAAAATGGCAGCAACATTGTCCAAAGAGATTGCTGCATTTCTGGCTGGTTTTTCTGGTATTTTGTTTAAGAAACTTAAGTAATTGAGAATGTAGTTGGTGACAGGTGAATTGGCTTCTTTCCATCCTTCACTATAAAGAGTGGATGGCACCTCTACTCTCCAAGATTGAGATGCATTTATTATCTAATTATGTATTCGTTGCCAGGAGAAAAATTATTAATTGCAGTACTGCTTTTCTGTGCAGAACATTTTGAGAGAAGGGGGAGCTGGATACCACGTGGAGAGGGGACATTTTGTGCTTGGTGGTGCTTAATGCCTGCTCACTAGTGAGCTTTATATGTGGATTATAGATCTCTTCAGCTAAGGCTAAAGTTCTTCAAACTTAACAGTTAAAAATCAACTGTTTGTTTTCAGAATGGCTTAGAGTGAGTTTGCTCCACATTGTGAATCTGCTGGTCTTTGTTCTTGCTGATGTCAAGGCAAATTCTCACCAGCATTCGAAATTCAAAATTTCATTTTGTTCTTGTTGACTGTCTGCAAGAAAAATGTTGTGGATCAGTCATTATTTTTGGAATAGCAATGAATTATCATTAGAAGCTTGCTCCAGTCTACTTGGTATGTACTAACATGTTTTAAACATGTTTGGTTTTTATGTTTTTAAAATATATGTCTGTTAGTGCTCTAGAATCCTCTGGGAAGGGTAATGCTAATTGTTCGGGTGAAAAAATTATTCAGTAGCTTCAGAGAAAGGCAAAACCAAAGAACAGCCTCTTACTCAGCATCATTCAATCTCAATACAGAAATTTAAGGGAATCAGCCACAGTGGAAAATAAAAAAGAGCACAGGAAAAGAAACTGTGTTCAGGATGCAAAAAGGGGAAGGGGATTCCAGTTCTGCTTTCAGGTATTTTGAAACAGTGGAGGAAAATATGTTAATTTAGTCAAATAAAACCAATTTGCAGTAGTGCTGTGCCTAGTGGGAGTAGTTCACTTACACACCAGCACTGTAAAAGATGCTGTTTAAAAGACTCTTGGAGGTCAGGGAGGACTGTCCAGTGTCTGTGGGATCTTCTCCCAGTCTGGTGAAGGGTTTGTGCCAGGGTGAGGTGGCAAAGTGGGAATTAGTGTGATCCACTGTCTGGTTTCCTGTGAGACCAAAGGGTTACAAAAGTATTATGTTTATGTCTATGTATGAGTTCCCTGATAAGGACTTTTAAACTTTTTTTTATTTGCTGATTTCATCTAAGCATCATAGCTTTCATCTAAATCTTGAAGGTTTAGGAAAGGGGGAAGAGCCCATATAAAAGATCAATACTGTTAAGTACATCTACTGAAACTTTGTCCTCAGATACTAAAGGCAATGATGAGAGGTAAATATGTACAAAACCAAACTTCATTAGCCTCTTTAACTTGCAGAACTGCTAGTTTCACTTAGGGAGTTAAACAGCCATAGGATAAGTTTGCTTGCTGAAAGGGCAGCAGGACCTGGGAAATCCATGGGGATGGTGGATCTTGGCTCCAGGCACATTCAGAAATCTGTGCAGTGAGGTGTTCAAACCCACATGACCTAATTGCCCTCAAATAGAAACAGTTATGGAGCATGGTGCAATTGTCCAAATACTCAGAAATTTGGACCCTTGCAGCAAAGAAAAAAAAAGTCTGAATAGCTGAGCTAGAAGATGAGCTAATGATTGGTTTGCTTCTCATTATGACTGGTAACTTTGTATTAGATGCCAGGAATAGTCTTTGGAAACTCCCTTTAAAGATGTGTCTTGGATCAAACAAATGATTTCCAGGCAATTAGTTGAGCAGGGCAGACTGTGTAATAAGGGCTACATGCTGCAGGAGTTTTTCAGGAGGGGGAATTTAAAAAAAAAATTCTGAAACCAGTTTAAAGATTGAGCACTTTGCTGGGGATTTTTGCTGTGTGAGCACAGCGTTCTGTCCATTTCCTAAATCTGCATTTCCAAAAAGCAGGCACTAGCAGAGACGAGCCCCTAGTGACAGGGGAGAGAACCTGGGAATCAAGGAAACACCAATACAGGTGGAGGACATGGTGATTTCCCAGGGATCCCATCAAAAAGATCATCTGCAGATCTGTACCCACAGATGGGATGTGGCAAAATCACCTTGGGAAGTCTTAGCTTGGCCCAGCAGTGATTCACTCATGCTCTGCACCAGCCACATCTGGGCCAGAAGCTTCATTAGAGTGGCAGAAAATAGCAAGCAAGCCATGGGAGGAGGAGTGAGGGGAAGGAGATCAAGCCATGGGAATGTGGACAAGCAGCTGCTGGCTGTGCTCTGGGCAGTCTGGAGCAGGACCCAAAATAAAAACAGAGAAAGCCTATAGAATGAATCCCAATGCTACTAGAGAAGGTAACAGTAGAAATATTATAGAATGTCTTGAGAGGGTGATGCCTGGCTGCAGAAAAACCTCCATTTCCATTAAAGACTTAGATTGAGGAGGTGCTGCTGGCAGCCACTGTCAGTCACAGTTGTTGCTGATACTCATATTTGCAGTCAGTATGCACTCTGGACCTATTTTCTTTTAATAAATAGTTTGCTCAGTCAAAAAAATTGAGGTTTCCATCACACTGGAGGTAATCACAGGTGGAAACAAATTTTTCAAGTCATTTTTCAAATAGTTTCAGCAGATGAAAGAATTGGAGTGAAATCGCTGATGCCTTTGGTGTGAGCTCTGTCACTGAGCTGGTAATTGAAGGAAGAGACCATTGACAATGTATTTCAAGGCTTATCCTTCACTTTGTTTTTTCCTACAGCTACTCAACCAAAATTTTATTTTTATTTCAGTTCAGAGCAGAAGCAGCCAAACCAATCATATCCCTCTATATAAAGTATAAGTGGTTTTTTTTTCTTTTTTTCCCCACTTATCAAGAAAGAAGGAATACACTGGTTTTGTTCCCCTTTTCTAGGCATGTTTTGGCTCAGCAGCCAGGAAAGGATGTGTCTCCATCTCTCCAGATATGTACTCACAGGTTGAGCTCACTGGGAGCTGGAACAAGTGAGCTGAAACCCATGAGGCTGGGCTGTCCTGAGCACTGATGTGCCAGTGGTGTGGCACTGGACAGACTGGTTCCTTGAAAGGCTGATTGGAAACCTGCCCTAACCAAGTGAGCAAAGAGAGTTGCTCAGGGGTATAATGAGGGGGTTCCTCTTGCCCTGAGGTGTTTGACATGCAAGGATGCTTGGGTTTGCTGAAGAATTTGGTCTGCTGTCACTGGAAGGGTCTCCAGAGCTCCCTAGGGATTCCTAAAGGGGAGACCCTGGTATCTCCTAACACGGCTGGAAATGGTTTGGTCATTGAGGAAGAATTTAGGTGTAAAGGTGATCTGTGTTTAGGTGGTGCTTAGGATGCAGGGGTCAGCTATCAATAGGTAGAAAAAGTAAATGTTGAAAGCAAAAATAAATAAGTGTTGCTGTGAACATACTTAAAGGGGTTCCTACCATGAGTCAGAGAGGAGGTGGGAAAGGGAAAAGATCTGGAGAGTTTTACATGGCACTAGAATTGCTCTGCCTTTTCATGTGAGGGGCAAGGCTGTGCTGGGGGATCATGGCACTGTCTGGGGCTCCATGGGGCAGTGAGTAAAGCCAGGATGGAAGCCTTGCACGGGGTTGATCTGCCCACAGATCCAAGTTCATTTTCTCATGATGCCATCAGCCCAAACAGTTTTCACCCATCCGCTGGTCGTGGCTGCTCCCCCTGTCCCCAGCTGGCAGAACCATTGTCTGTGGGTCCGTGGGGTGAGCTGGCTGGGGCTCTGATCTTCCTAGAAAATAACCTGGCCCAAATGGAAAATCTTTTTTCAGCTGCCTGGATCTGTGATCCGCTTCAGTGTTGTGGCAACACTTCCAGGGGGGAAGCAAGCAGGGCGTGGGAATATCTTAGTTTGATTTTGCCATCAGGAGCCTGCCCATAAATGTCACTGAAATTCAGAGAAAGTGAGCACCACTTTTCTTACAGGGTCACTGTGAGAAACTGTGTAAACTTCTTTCAGAAATCATGTTAAAACAATCATGCCTTCCAACTTAAACATCCCAGAACCAAAAATGTGGTATCTGCAGGGCCTACAGGAAAGGATGCAGTGTGTGTCTTTTGGTAGTGTCTGGGATGTTGTAGGCAGCACTGAAGGAAAAGTTTTCAAATAGGCTTCAATAAATAAGTAATTTTTTTTGTTTTTCTCCTATGTTCTGACTCATTAGGGATCATATTTTCTACCTAAACTGGAATTCTTTTTAAAATGTAATGACTGCAGAAGTTAGGGCTTTAAGCAAAATAGAAATGTATTGAGACTGACACTAGAAGTGTGGGAGTTGATAGCTCCAACACTTTTACTTGTAACTACTGTCAGGATTTTGAAATTCAGTTGAGTGGAGAGGTGTCATGAGGCAGCCAGTTTAGAAACATTTGAAATTGGGTAGCTCTGCCTCAGCCCTAATTGCAAAAGGAAAGAAAAGCATGTTTAAAACAACAATCTCTTTTCTCTGGGTCCTAGTGAGCAAAAATGAGGCTTAAAAGAACAATTTGTTGCAGAAGTTCCATTCCCAGCACTGAAGGATTATAGCCCCACTTTTTCTTTTTTTTTACTCACAATATGAGAGAAAGGCGAGTTCACTGTAAGTTGAAAAGTAAATAACCAGGCTAGGAATTTCTATATACAAAGCAGATGGACACACATGGCCCTTTTTGGAATACTTGGGTATGTCTCCTTAGCCACCACAGCTTGTTTTGCACTCCATGTTGCTCCACACAGGCCATTGTTGCCATGCACCTGTCTGTAATTTTGGAGGTTCATCTACCTCCAGCAAACTATACTTAAAATCCTCAGTGCTGATTAGAGGGAAGGAAAAAGTTCAGGGGAAGGGATTTCCTAGTTCACAAATAAGAATGTGCAGTGGAGCACTCACTAAGTAAACAGAAAACATGGGCAGCTGAGAGAAATCAATTTAGCTGAACAAACAATGTTCCATGTAATGAACTACTAATTATCCTTTTATGCCATGTCAGTCTGAGTGATTACAGAGCTGTGCAGTTTAATTTGACGTTTGAGCATTGCCTTGCTCCATTAGCCTCATATAAAGCTACGACACGTTGAGAGGAATTAAAAATAAAAAAAAAATGGTGGTGGGTTGTGGGGGAAGTGGGCTGCATTTATCCAGAACTAAGTAAGCACATATAGCAGTCATGGGGAAAAGAGCTTCTTCGTTTCTTCTTCTTTTGGCTTTTTATATCTTGGTTGTGGTGAGAGGGGAAGCACTTGGGAGGTGAGAAGGAGCGTGGCTGGTGCTCAACAGAAAACTCCTTTGGTGTGTTGATAACGTCCCAGTTCTTTAGACCCTGCTTTAAACTATCATTCAGGGCTTGAATAAATAAATTGCATAGATCAGACATGCACGTAGATCAAGAGAAAAGTGGATGGTAAACAATACAGTGTGGGAGCAAATATATTTTCCTGGATACTTTCTTTTTACTGAAGATTTGCACACAGTAGGTAAATCAAATCCCTAGGTGCTTGGGAAATCTCATGGTTAATCTAGGACTGAAGGACATGTATTATAAATACTGCTTTATTATCACACTGTTTGTCCAACTACCTGAACTGATAACAGGATTAGAGGGAATTAACATATGGGGAAAGCTAAAGACAGTTTGTTGGGATATATACTAGGGCTATTAACTCTAGGAGTACCAGTGAAGTACCTGTAGTCTGATATAGAGCTACACATTTTGGATTATGTTTTGCTTTCATAAAAGGCAAGGCAAGCCAAACATCACCAAAAATCTAGGAGAAATTTCCATGGGAATGGTGCAGATTCAGGGGAGCCTGTGCCCCATGTCTAGATAATACATCAACATGTGAAACAGCACCATGAGGGATAAAAATGACCCCAGTGTCCAATGGCAATATTTATGGGGTTGCATTCATTTAAGAATGAATTGAAAAGCAAATGTTTTAAAACCATTTGGTGTAACTGCCTGGCATCTCTGCTACACATGCCACTGAAACATGTGCCATGAGACTTGCCAGGCTCATTCTTTTACTTTAAATCTTAAGAAGAATCATTAGAAACTCAAATGGATTTAAAAAAAAAAAAAAAAAAGGAGAAGAAACATGGAAGTACAAAGCCTCCCCAAAAACTGGGAAACTCAAAGAGCCAGTTGAGTGTTTTGGCTGAGATGCAGGTCCTAGAGGCCAGGGGCTGGGCAGGGCTGGTTCCAGTGAGGAATCCTTCTCCTGGGCATGAGGGATGGGCCTGAACACGCACAGAGGACACGGTGGCTCCTCTCTCACACTGGCTGCCAACCCCAAGGCCCCAGGCTGTCCTTGGGTCTCCCAGGTGCCCCCCCTGGGTTGTTTTTGGTTGGTTTGTTTTTTTGTTAGCTCTGTTGAGAACTGTCCCTCTGACCACCCTGAGTGTCCCAGGGTGTCTGGGCTCCTGTTGGCTGCGCAGGCCCTGCCTCAGTCTCCTGCTCAGGTGTTACTGGGACCCAGCCACCTCCCAGGTGATACCCGCTTCTTGTGTGTTCCCTTTTCTTGTTTTGGTGCTTCTCCCAGTGTCTGGCCTGAGGCTGAGTGTCTGCTCTGCTGCAAGGCACGGCCGAGGCGCAGGCCCTCACCCCGGGGCTGAACCGGCCCCGTGTCGGTCCCTCACGCGCGTCAGGCACATTGGGGCCTTTCTGTCCCGTTGATGCTAATGGGTGTGACATGTGTCTGTCCGGGGAGAATGGCCCCCATTGACTGCGCTGCTCCCGGCCTCAGCGCAGCTCGTCACTTGATTAAGCCAAACTAATGAGGCACGACCGGGGCCAATGGGAATGTGTGGGACTGAGGCATTGCAAAAGCTGGTGGAAACCTGCGGCTTTACTGGGGGCTGGGTGTTGTTCTGCCAGGCAAAGTCACGGGATGCCATGGGCTGGAGTGTGCAGAACAGGTGCTGTCACAGAAACGAGCAGTGCCGAGAGGTTCATGCTGCGGTGACAGCACCCGAACCGCCCTCTTCAAGTGGTAATTACATGTGAGAGTGCCTTGTGTGCTTGCAGGCTTTAAAACTAGGCTCGGTCTCGGCTCTTGCTCAGTGTCTCTCTACATTCAGGGTCTGAATTTGGCCCTGTGGTTCTTTCTCTTGGGCTTGTGTGCAAGAACAGTTTTGGCTCTTCAGCAGGCAGCATCCTTTCCATCAACATGAAACAGCATGTGTGGGAAATGGGGGAAATGGGGAAAAGGGAGAAAGCAGAGACATTGTAGGAAATGTTTCTTACCTGCTCTGCAGGAAGAGTCACCAGAGGCATAACTTGTCCATGGGAGCTCTCCCTCGTGCACTGCTGGCCGCTACTCCAAGTGCAGGGCACAAAAGGCTGGAGGAATGCAGAGGGCTGGAGTCTCTTTGACTGGGCCCAAAGTATCTAAACTGGGCCAGATGCAAGAATGCAAACTCAATGCATGTGCTTGGGAGTTCAGTGTGAGCACAACTGTGCTTGTAGAAAAACAGGTTGGGAGAAAAACCAGGAGACTGACACCTGAAGAACTGAGAGCATGGACATGGCCTCTGTGAACAGACAGACCCCATAATGGCACAAAATGCTGCTTGCTGAACTGAGACCAGGAACTCTGGCCTTGCTGCAGAACACAGCATCATCCCAAACCACTGTGGTAATGTGAGGGCACAACCTGGTAGTCCAGGGCCAGACTACAAAGGCAGATAGGTCAGTTGTAGATTTTGAGAGAAAAAAGCACTAAAAAATCTCTCAGTTCTATTTAAAGACTTGCTGTTTTGGAGAGCCTGGGTGAGAAGTTGCTTGTACTTTCCCCTGTACTTTACCTGCTGGTACATTCCAGGTCAGAGGAGGTTTGTATTTTTGTCATATTGCAATACTTGCCTTTATGTAAGTGCTGCTAAGAATAAAATTAGCAGTGGGAGAAAAACATCAGTTTGATGTCTAAATTTGGAAAACTTGATGAATAAATCTATTAACTTCGTTGTAGGGAGAAAAAAAGAATAGCAATCTTTTGTTTAAAGAAAAGATAAAATAAATATTAAATAAGGGCTAATTACCCTCTCTGGTTTTCTTAGGTGGGTTCTTAAACACTCTCTTGTACCCTTCAGAGGATAAATACGAATTGGCTCTGATTTGTGGGGCTCTAGTTTGAGAAGATATGGTCAGTTGGTTCTGAGAGGCTTTGGCATGATTATCAAACATTCTCAGTATTTGTGAAGGGAAGGAGCCAAGGGGAAGTAGGGTTTGTCCTGCCAGGTGTTGGGCAGCACTGTGTCCTCACTGGCCCAGGACACCAATTAATCAGCCAGGACAGCACTGGGCAGGGAGAATGCCAGCCTCAAACTGCCCCAAGCACCACCAGTTTGTTCCTGAGCCTGCAGCCCAGGCTGTGTGGGACTGTGTGCTCCAGCCAAGCCCCACGGTGATCACAGCACACCTAAGAGTTTTTTGGCTTTGTCCAGAGCTCTGGGGTCACTGCCATCTGCACCTTGCAAGCACCTCTTTCTACCTGCCCCAAAGTTTAGCACAAGGCAGTCAAGTCCCTGTCACAGACCACAGCATTTTATGGCAAGACCTCTCTCCTATTGCCCAGTGTCTCTGCAGTTGTACCCATCACTTTCTTGACATACCCAGAACAGGTCACTTTTATCTTTATTGGTAAATTAGAGATTATTGATCAAGCAACTGAGGTTGAAAACAAGAGGCTAGAAATTAAAGTATTTATTAGTCAGATACTAGGCTAGTACAGTCGTTGTCAATCTTAAGAGGTGGATAATTTTCTGGTCATCTTGTTTGTTCACTCCTCTAAATCTTTCTGGAGTAAGAAGCTGGCATGTAAACGTGAATGTCCTGTTTAGTTCTTCTTCCCAAGGGGTAGCCTTGGGTGGTTAACAACCATTTCCTTCTCCTCTTTTGTACTTAATTGGCTAGACATGGAGGAGAGACAGTGCATAAACTTAGCAAATACTGTTTATATTCTTCCTGTAGCAGCTCTTTGGACACCTATAGGTCATTAATTCCTTTGTTTCCAGTCATCCTGCCAGGAGCAGCTCTCCTGCCCAGTATGAGCTGTTCCCTCCATGTGCTGACCCATTCCCACTGAGCCACGCCACCAGACATGTTCAGGAGGGCTCAGGACCCCTGGGACATTACTAGCTTTCTGCTGAGACTAGAAGAGATATAGATGATATGGCAATAATACAGACAACCAGAACTCTCTCTGTTTTCCCAACGTACCCTCCATATACTGACAGATTTATCTAAAAGAGTGATATTATTAATTTTGTGGAGACATCAGCCTTGCTAGCAGGTGGATGCTGCTGCTGAAAAGGGAGTGAGAGCTACACTGTGATTATGGTTCTATCACACTAAAGCCCAAAGCTGTTACTGCACCCTCCAAGAAACAGCCTCTGGTGATGGAAAGAAAATCAGTGTCATCCCATGACGCTGCTGTTCCTGTAGGTTGTGAATTTAAAAAGAGGCAGGCTGAGGAAGGGAGTTTGGAAATCCCTGATCAGCAGTGAGACTATTTTTCTCCTTTAAGAACATTTGCTCAGCTTTTTAATTTCCAATGTTTCCAGTTGCCATATCAACCTGAGAAATTCACCTGGCAATTGATGGCATATTTTTCAATGGAAGATTGAAAAACTTAGTTGCACCAGGTTCAGCATTTGTTTGCTAAAATTTCACTTTGTTATTTTACTTCATTCCCAGTATTTGCTTTCCATGTTAGCAGATGATCAAGGATCCCCACACTGCCTTTGCCCAAGCACATCTCAGGTTCAGGAGTCCATGAGCAGAAGTCAGAAGCCGGGTCAAAATGCAGCCCACATCAGTAGCTGGGAGAAAGCCTGTGGGACACATCCTATAGGCTGGGAAAGGCTATAGCATGGGCAGAAACACTCTGGCTGAGGGCAAGTGGCAGTTTCATCTTTTTTGCTGCTCTGGAGAGCAGTTGAAAGGAGGCAGAGTGGAGGGAAGGGAGGCTGCTCCTGGCTTTGCTGTTGAGCAGTGCATTGGTGTTCTGAGAACCTGCATCCAGCACCATCGAGGTGGGGAAGGAGCCTGCACCCACTCCCAGTGGTACCCAGAAATCTCTGTCCCCCCATCTGTTCACCCATGTCCTCTCTCCAGCCCATCCCTGGCCATGCATGGGTCACTCATGCTAATGGGGACTAATCTGCCCCAGTGCAGATGAATCTGCAGGGACTTTTCTGTGGTGAATATATTGTTTGATTTGTTGTGTGGTTTTTGTTTTGTTTGGTTGGGGGGTTTTTTGTTTTTTGGTGGTTTTTGGGGGTTTTTTGGGTTTTTTGTTTTTTTTTTTTTTTTGTTTAAAAGGAATAAGAATGGAAAACAAGAAAGTCAAAAAGCCCTGAATCTTTACCTTTTTAAAGTGGAGACACTGCCACAGCAGGACATAATGGCTCGCTGTGGTGGTGGTGGTTTGCCTGAGAGCCTGGAGATTTATGTAATGAGAAACACAGTTCCTGCAAGGAACATTGTTAAATCTTTTCAAAATTTCAGCTATAAGCCATTTTATTGCTAATAATATGGCTAGATTCTTCTTTTGAAGAATCTGGGAATGTTTGACAAGTGGGGAAAATGGAGAGGACTTGAGGCACCATAATCTGTATTTTCCATTTACCTTGCTTGAAGCTTGAACAACACATGTGCCACAAATGATTTGTTTATTCCTAAGCACCCCCAAGGAGCCCAGTCTCCATTCTCAGGCATATAATGGCTATTCAAATGAAAGCTTTAATAGGTTGTTGCAGAACTGATACCAATGCAGCGAGAGAAAGAGATATGCAAATATTCAAAATTAAACAAACTAGCTCCTGCTCTTTGCCTTCAGAGGTGCAGTCTCAGGTCTGGATGGTGTCACCAGTGCAATGAAACTGCTAGACTCAACTTACTGGACAATGAGTTCCTTCTTCTCCTTTCCCACCCCAATCTCTACTTTGCCTTACAAAGCCTTCACTTGAAAGCAAAAGTTATTTTGCTTGAAATATTTTCTGTCCGTAGCACTCATGGGGAGGGAGAGCCCCAGTGAGGGCTGAAATACACAACACGTTCAGATTTGAGCCTGAGGAACATTGCTGGGAAAAGCTCCTCTGTGCTGGTTAGTTCCTCATCTTAAAACAGGGCCCTCAACCTCATTGTCTTCTCCTGGGCATTTCTTCATGCTGCAGCAACAATTTTGGAAGAGTGATAGACAAAAGTCCCATTAGGGGTTACAGTCTAAATAACATCTGCTTCTGCCCACACCACAACACAAATCAGGAGCTTCACTAGTTCTTCACCCCAGTTCTTCTGTTCCACTTTTGCTCCATGTATTGTGTATATGAGTCAGGCCCCAAAGTCACTTCAAAAAAGTGAAAATAACACATCATCCACCTAACCATTGAAACTGTGCCAGCAGCTACTGTGTGCACTGAACAGCGGTGAAAAATAATAATTTTACATCAAAAACACTATAAAAGTTTTTCAGTGCCTTCCAGGTTCTTGTAAAACTACTATTATCTTGTCCAACCCTCAAGGCTTTTTGCACAATTATCAATTAGTTCTGTGGCTGGTTTTCAAAAAGGCAGTGCTGGAAAGAGGGGCCATGCAGCAAATCACACAGATGGAGGTGGAAGTGCAGCTGTGACTCCTCCACAGGATGTTCATGCACACCTCAATTCTGCTCCTGCTTCAGGGGCACAATCCCTGGAGCATCCTTGCACTTCTCTTGCCCTCCCATCTTCTGTGCTCTGATCACAAGAGCTTTGGAGTAAAGCTTGCATCTTCTTCCATCATTATTGCTGGTGAACCAGACTTTGTCAGCAATAAAATATCTCCAGAGATCTGCAACCATGTAGAAAAGCCCTGAGCTACAGGGGTTCAGCTGAATCAGACATGAGAGGGAGAGCCCCATGCTCAGGAGAAGGCATGAGAGGGATCTTACTTTGGGTGGGGTATTTGGACAGTGTTCTGGCTGTAGCAGGTACCAGAGTGTGTTGGAAGTAGTAGGAAGAGGGTTTGCACCTCAGAGATTTGAACTCTGCCCCACTGATGTTAACCAGGGCTGGACACCTCGGAGTTTCAGGGGGCAGGATCTGATGAAGGCAGATGAGGAAAAGGGCTTCAGAAAATAAACACTCAACTTTGATTTAGCTGGTGCTTTCCTTCAAAACCCAGGAGGGGCAAGCCCAGTAGCCAGAATGACAGGGGAAAGAAGATCTTTCCTTGCAAGTGTTCCCCAAATGTTCCCCAAATCTGTGTCTTGTGAGACTGATTGGAGCTGCAGCCAAAACCTATATTTGAATGTGGCTAGACAGTGGAATTAAAGGTGATCTCTGGCCATGTTTAAACATGAACTGGGCCACAAGCTACTTATGGGCTGTGGTTACAAAAAAATAGAAAGGGCTGACTCACAGTGGGCGAGCGTGAGGTTGGAAGGTTCACATGCAATCAATCCTCCTGTGCTCTGGAGGTGCCCAGCCTGTCCCAGGGATCCCATCCTCCCCAGACACCTCCCTTGACACTTGCAGGTCGTTGGCATTTCTGAAAGCCTGACTTAAAGGCTGAAGATGAGAAGTGTTTCTTTTGGCCTGTCAGCAGGACAAATGAGAAGAAAGAATGGAATTCTCCGAAGTTTTTCCAGAATGTGTGCCCAATTCAAACAGACTCACCCGCCTTCCTTGCAAGTGTGATTCCCAGATCACAGCTAAGTCTAGCACAGACTTCCCTAACACCATCAACACTGACATTAGTGTGAAGAAGCTGATTTGTATTTTCCTAATTAAAAAATATTAATTAAAAGCTGATACATCTTGTGGGAAGCTCTTGATTTTAGCTCGCCTAATTTTCAGTTTGAAACATTTTTACTTGGTCAGCATTTCATCATGAAATACATTATTTTTCAAAGAGAAGCATGTGATTCTATAGGGGAAAATATATTAAGGATAAAATAATTTTTAAGCATTAAACAAATCGGCATCTAACCAGCTGTTGTTTCTTTCAGGCCACCAATTTTCAGAAATTAAGATTACCAATTCTGGTCCTATATATGACTGGGGAGAAAATGCAAAATTCTGAAACGTCTGCAAGGTTAGAGAGCAGTTTTCCACCGAGCTCTCCTCAGATGAGATTGCAGAAATTCTTCTGTTTTCTGCTTCCTGCTTGGCTCTGCCACCAGGCAATTCTGTTCACACTGTTCTCCAAGACAAAATCTGAGCCAGGCTGAGATTTGTGCTGATGGTGAGTGCCTGTCTTTCTTTCTATTTTTCTTTCTTTAAATAAAACAATTTCCTAAGGCTTTGAAATGGGGTTGATAAAAAGCAGCTTTTAAAATGCATTTTAGTAAATAGTTTGAAACCAGACCATAAAGTCTCATAACTGTAGGTTTGCCCTTAATTATACCTCACTGACAGCCCATTTTCCTTCTCCTCTGCAACCAGTCTCCTTTTTCTTTAAGAGCAAAACATATTGTATGCTACTTTTGAAAGATTTGTGGAGTTTCACACAAATTCGACAAGATCTGTAGGTAAACAGTGTCACCTAGTGGATAACTGGCATCGATTTTCCCAAATTGTGGAAGAAGTTTGGCTGTGTGGTTTTTCCATTTTGTCCTAGAAAAAAATATTATCTCAAATTGGAAGAAGCCCTGTACTGAGAAATGGGATTGCTGCCAAATGGCTGCAAATCCAGAGGCTCAGGATTTGATGGCCAGCACTGAGTGGGACATTTGTCATGAGCATGGGCACAGATCCAGTCCCATCACCAGCTATAAAGGGGAAGAACCAAATCTCCAGCTCAGTGCCTGAAGAACAAATGGTTACAGCAGCACATCCTGAACTATTTATTTCCTGCATGTGCAAAGGTGATCAGCTGAGGCTTATGAGCAGTAAAAGTTTAAAAACCCCAAAACTGCAAAGTCCTTGGGGTAGGAGATTTGGCAGAGTGTTGGAAAGCAGGAGAAAGAGTATTAGCTCCATGGAGAAATCTCTCGTCCCGAGAGGGTGGGATGGCAACTTTGGGGATGTGGTGGCAGGTATCTATGAGAAATGATTCCTAGAGAAAGCAAGAGATAAGAGAAGCCTTGGAGAGCTTCTGAGTTAGAAGTAACAGGTTAGAAAATCAGGACATGATATCTTCAACCAAGAGTAAAGTGCTCCAGAAGGAAGAAGCACTGCTGTTCCTGAAAACAAAACTGATGACCACTTGCAGCACTTAGGTTTCTGCTTTCTAACTAACTTTACTGTCAGGATCCCTTGGAGTCAAGATGGATTTGAACCAGAGCACTGGAGGAAGAAATAAATATAAACAGAATTGAGACAAAAATGGAAAAGAGCTCTTCAGAGTCATGTAAACTCCTGGGGGAAATAAAGAGGTAGAGTTTAAGTAGCAAAGGTGAGAACTCAGGTAACTTGGTTTCTAAACAAATGAAAGACCAGCATTCAGCTGGCTTTGTGCAGGTTGGTTGGGAAGTGGAGGGTTTATGTTCCACTCTCACTGCCCATCCCTGGTCTTCCTTCCCCTGTAAAATCATCACTACAGTTTGTTACAATTGCATTTGAGTTGGGTTTTTTTCAGGAAACTTTCTCAGCTGAGCATACACTGTGTGTCCAAAACAAACACTGGCATAACTGTATTTGCTCAGTTTCAAGCAGTTTTCCTCCAAACTATTTCATGTTCCTTTTTTATATCAGTCTTCTTGGGCCAGTTCCCAGTGGCTGAATCTGAGAAGGCACCATCTTCTACTGGTCCCAACTGTGGGCATTGGCAGGTACAAACTTTGTTACATCACTTTGTGTTACTCTTTGTGTGCCTCAGTTTACTCCTCCATTAATCAGTTCTACACTGACTTTCCCACAGTGCCTTGATCCTTGGGACCTCTGAGAAATTCTCTTACCTATCCTCTCTCAGACAGTCAAACCATTACTAAATCAGACAGTTATCACATTTCCCTTCTCAAAGAAAAGGTGATAATGATTCCTTGCTCGATAAAGTATAACTGGAGAGCAATTCTGCTAAGTGATACTATGAGGTGTAATAGCACTGTATGAGGTCAGAATGTTCCCATGTGAGTTACAAGCCCAAAAAACAGTGAGTCAAAAGCTTGACTAGGTCGAAGATCCCACTCCTGGGAACTACAGATGGAAGCAATAAAAGTAGCACCTGGAAAATGCTGCTCTCATCAAGAGTGGCATCCTCCCCTGTAAATATCTGCTAACTCTAATATTAAACAAACCAAAATTTACTTATTCTGTGGAATCTGTTTCTTTTTTATACAGAGACACTTGGAGAAAATTCACAATAATTTTTAAAAGTAGCTCTTGTTCCACCAGGAAATTGTAATTTCTTTATCCAAGAACATCTAGTCTGGAGTTTGAGGAGGGCTAGCATTCTTTGCAACAGTGTGCAATAGCCAAACATCTTAAGATTCCCAGGCTGGAAGCATCCCCGCTGTCAGCAAACCCCTTGGAGGCTCTGCTTGGCCCCCTGGCAGCATGTGCTCCCAAATCCATGTGCCCTGGTGGGCTGCCAGGTCCCAGGGGCTGCAGGTACAACCTAAAGAGAGATTTTTCCAGGCAGCCTGCCTGAAGTGGAGAGTGCTCTTGTCTACATGAGAAATTCCCTTCTTCGAGTGCTCCAATGCCCTGTTTGGATCCCTTTATACAAACGTGCACCAAAAGGTGGGAGAAGGCAACTGTGAGAGCAAATGTTGAGCCAAAAAGGCAAATTGCACTGCCCAAGTAAATGAGGAATCTCTGGCAGCCAGGAAAGGATATAAAAATATAGATATAATCTCTTCAACATACATCCCTCAGGCTGTCCAGGCAAATGAAGATCCAGGGAAAGCAGCAATCTGAGGAAACAAGCTGGTTGTAGAAAACTCTGTGTATGTGCACAATATGCTATATTTCTACTCATTGAAATGATCAACATCATGAACATTTAAAACAAAACTGATAAAGAAAAGCCAAACCCAAGTCTTCCAGTCTCTCTGTCTGCATCCCCTCCTTCAAGGTGGCCACTGAGTAGTCACATTCCTGAGTACTGGGGAAATTTGAAGAGCTAATCATTTCCTCTGACTCAAAAAGGAAAAAACAGAAAAGCAAAAACAAAACAAAGCCCACTCATCATCTTTCTGAAGCTCCCTGTTTAATTCTGCTTTTCACTTGTGCAGTATTCACTTACCTCACAAACTGTTCCTCAGAGTGACTCAGCTTAGGGCATCGGATGGTGTGAGCTTGAGGACCTCAATGAATTTGAATAGAAGGTCTGGAGAAGCTGTGAAAGACTCCATGTTTCCTCAGCTTCCCTCCCAGCTGCTCAGATTTTCAGGAGTGCTATGAAATAAGCTTTTTATTTCTATTACTAGTTCACATCCAGTCCTGGAGGAGTTTGTGCCTTACAGAGAAAACATCTGGAGATTTGGGAGCTGCTGCCTCTCACACAGGGCCCATTAGCAGATCTCAGGTCATTTTCACATGAAACAACCACGTGAAAAGCCATCACTGCTGCTGGCTTTACTGGTTTAACACTGACTGGCTGTAGACTCTAATTTGCCCCCTTGTTCCTTGGGGTGGGCTGGCAGGGTAGGAAATTAATGAGGCAGCCAGGAAGAGGTGGCACCACTTCTGTATGTGTGCAACTTCAGTCTACAATGGTTTCATTCCAGCACCTCTCCCTACAGTAAATGCAGTGAATATTCTTATTCCTGTTCTAAAAGCAGCACTAAATGGGATGGTTAAGCTGAGAATATTTTCCCAGCTCCTGGAAAGGGTTAGACACACAGCCCTGAGGTGGGCAAAGTGTGTGATTGCCATCAAACTAAGCAGCTATGCTCAGCTTGTCTTGGATTTCTTTATATGAGACAAGGGATGAGTCATAAAAGCAAATGCTGAGGCCACACAGTTTGTCAAGGCTCTAGTCTAACCAGGTGTAATGATTGAGGTTTTGCAGACGAGCTGCAGTTAAGGCAAAAAAATAACAGATCGTGGGTCAAATCCATCCCTAGTGTAACTCCAGCATCATCAGGAGGAGTTACCCACGAGTGAATCTGGCCCCATGTTCCTCACTCATACAATGCAGCAAGATCCCTCCTGCAGAAGAATCAATTGGAAGAAGGAGGGAAAAAAATGCTTCTTTCTTGACCACATTAAAAATAATCACTTTTTTTGTTGCACAATGGGGCAGAGAAAACCAGTCCTAGAAACCAGAGTACAATTTCCTCAGCATGTTACAGGAAGGGAGAGAGGAGAAATTGGCATTTTTTTCATCTCTGTTCAGTTCTAAATGATGCAGGGAACAGGGGAAAGCACACCTAGATATCTGTATATCTATACCTATCTATGTTCATCTGTATCTATACAGGTATCTAGATGAGCTTTTTCCTCTTCCCTCTATCTGTAGCTATAATCTATACATAATATATGGATATCTATAGATAATTACATAGCTTCCAGAAACACAGAATTATTTAGGAAAAAAAAAAAAAAAAGGACTATCTTCTTTTTGATGACTAGACTTGATGTTTAAAAATAGTAAAATAAAAAAAGATAAAACATAGTGTTTGGTGTCTCAGCTTTTCCTTTTCATTTGGCAGGTTGTGTGTACTTGTGAGCTCTACAAGAATGCAGAAAAGTCAGAGAGAAAATTGCTAATCACACTAAACAAACACCACTGCAAGGTTTTTGGGTATACAAAGATGAAGTTTTTGTTCTTTCCCCTTTACCCCCTCTCTTCTTCAGCTAATGATACAGATGTGCAAACTGCAGGATATGACATCCTACTAAGAGTTAGGTGCAGTGTTTTGCAGGTGACAGGATCCAGGTCTGAGTCCAAAATAAAACCACAATAGCCTGAAAATTTTCTACTGCACACTTTACAACTTAAATGGCAGGAAAAGCAATTCATACAGTCAGAGAATAATCTTTCCAGCCAAATTTGTATTCCAGCAGCAGTGAGGTTCCTTCTGAGACTGTGGCCTTGGTGCAACTGCCCATTAGAAGAGTATGCAAACTAATCACATGAGCCAGAAAATTGGAAGATATCACTTGATCTGGAATTTTTACAGCTAGGAAACTTTGAGTGCTTGGGACCTCTCTGGTGGAAGTAGAAACTAGAGCCATTCCTGCATCCCAGAGTCCCAGCCAGAGGAGTCTGATGCCTCCCATCTCTCTTCTCCCAGCACCACTCCTCTCAGAAGGTTTTTGCTGATACATCCAGGGAAGGCAGAGCTGTTCTTGTACCCATTGTACTTCAGCAAACCCATTCACACCTAAACCTGTTCATTTGTCTTTGCCAAAGATGCTCCTCACACATTTCACTGGTGAAGTCCCTTTTCCTTGGCACAGCAGCAGCAGAGCACAGGTGGCAGCGAGGGGCTGCAGGTTCTGGTGTTCAGCTCCTTCTGCAGGAGGACACCCCACTCCTCTGCTCCAGCCCCCTTCATGCCATGTGTCCCACTGAGGGGATGGATGAAGGTGACAAACTTACCTTATTTTCAGGTAATGACCAACAACTTTATTGTGATATAGCTATGGATCCTCCACCTCTGAAGAGGGCCCATTTAATTTATGTTCACACATTGGGGTTTAATTCTGTGGACTATATTTAGGCCTTCTTTGCAACAAATTTTTATTTCTGTCCTGTTTCCCTCTGAGTTTTTCCTGCATCTGTGAGTACAGCAGACATCCTCTAAAGCAAGCAGAAGCACAATGTAGTTTTTATGGCTGCTCTAAACTAGCCTGAAATTCATCTTTTTGGGTCAGCTGTGCTCATTCACATTGCAAAACACAAGAGCCTCTCCGGAGCATTTTTACTACACTAAAGAAATAATGGAAAACCAAGAATCATTCCTAGCGATAGGATAGCATGAAGCATGAGCAATGTCTGGCTACAGTTCCACTCCTGATCTCTTCTCTGGACAGAACAAAGTAGGACAGTGCACTTAAAATCCATCTATTTTACGAGACTAGTAGCTGCTTTGCTGCAGTGACAAGCAGTGATATTAAAATTCTGTCACTGAGCTTTAGGATTAACACCTTGTGGGAAGCACCTTGAGTAGCTTGCACTGCTCAGCTCTGTGGCTGCTGGGGAGCCCTGCCCACACCAGGACTGCAAAGGGCTTTGGTTCGTGGCTTCTACATCACTGAGTGTTTTGCCTTGAAATACTTTGCCTGTAGAGAAGACACACTGGAATTTTCTGTAGCAGAACATGGTATTACATAAATCTGATGTTTTGACACACTGATATTTTTAAGCTTGCATAATTCACTGAATTCCACCCAAGTATTTAATTTCATCTTTTTTTGGTCAGTTTTAGGCTTCTTCAGAAAGAATTTTTTTTTTCCATTGCTCCATTCCCCAGGGGTCTCAACAGAGTTTCCATGGAGGATCCTTAGCATGAGAGGCTGGTGATGACATGGGTTTTGTCAAAAGTGATTATAAGGATCATGCTGTAAAGTTGCTGTTTTGTGGCCAAAACATGGCCTTGCAATTATCCACCAGCAATAGCTCCTGGCATCTGTGGGAGAACACAGCCTTGCAATGAGGTAGGTTAGTACTAATTACAAGATGTTTATTCAGTGTAAGTAAAATACACTGTATTTTACTCATTAGCACCCAAAATGGCACATGCAATTGGAGCAACATACTAATCCAAATAGGGGATTACAGCTAAGCAGGGTGCTGAACTGTCTGCAGTTAATTTATAGTTAACCAAGATGCTCATTTAGCCTGGTAAGAGCTCACACCCACCCAGCAGTGCTGGGAGACAAGGATCTCATCATGCTTAGAGAAGTATCTTTTCCTGCAACAAACACATCAATGCCAATAAGGTCAGATAACACAGGAGAAGACCCAGCTTCTTTATTGGTATTAATGTGTTTGCTATAGGAAGAGATACTTTTTCTTTACCCACTTAGGGATACAATGGCCTTTCTCAACTCAGCTTTTCTTCAGCTGATCACCTAATAACTAAAGCACAGTACAAATACAGTCTATTTTCTCATGTCTTGTGTTTGCTGAATCTTTCCCATGTCCATAATCAGGGCTGATCCTCAACTAGTTTATAAGAGATTTATTATGAGATCATAGCCTGGTTTCAGAAAACTCACGCCCAAGTGAATGGACATTTTTATGACTGATGAAGCTTGAAATGATTAGGAAGCAGTCTCAGCTCAACCTGAAATGGTTATTATAATCCAAGATTAAAATGTTTTCTCAGCAGTTTATGCTATTGAAGTTCCTGTGTACATTCATCTGCCAACCCCTTGCTGTGCATTTCACCAAGCTACCTGCAAATCAGATGGAGAGCACTATGAGTTCGCTGAGCCTTTTAATTGCTCTATTGAAAATGACTGAGGAAGAAGAAGACTGATAGAAAAAGAGGGTGCTGGGCTTATTAACCCACAGGTGAGGTCACTTTCTATGTATCAGCATAGAGGAGAGGCTATGAAAGGAGGAGTGGAAGGCATATGTGTCAGAAATGAGCATGAGTAGGAATAATTTGAGACAAAAAGAAATTTAAAAAGGTAAGAGTTATTGAATGGTATTAATTAATTCACTTGGTTTACAGGTGTTTTTGTTTGGGGTTTTTTTTAAGTAGTAGTTATTTGAATTTTAACCTGTTCTTCCCTTTTTTTGACAATAGTTTTACTTGTCTTGGTCTAAGGTATATTTTTGGAGTAAACCACATTTTCTAGGGAGCTGTGGAGCTTTTTTTTTTTTTTTTTGTACTTTTAGCATTTAGAGCCCACTGCTGAGCTTTCTGTTAGATGCTCACCAAGTTACTCTCTTACTGCCTCTCCTGAATGGAGTAGGGGAAGAAAGCATGGTGTAAAAAAAGCTTATGGGTTAAGATAAAGACAAGGGGGACTGCTTGCCAATCAGCATCACCAACAAAACAGAAAGCAGTAGGTTTTAGGGAAAATAGATTAATCTATTTTCAATTTAAAAGTAGAGAAGGAAAGTAAGAAATAAAAACACCCTCTCCACCTCACTTGTGCTCCCCAGCCTCAACCTCACTCCTTCATTACCAACTCTTCCACTCCCTCCACTGTGCCACACAGACCAAATGTCCTAATTCATTCACTATGGTTTTGTGATTGAGGAGGGGGGAGGGAATCCTGAAATCATGCTCATATCTGTTCTATGTTTATGCTTGACTACATTTAGTCTCTTGACTAAACACATGTTCTTGTGCACACTCTGTAAGCTCATTTTAACAGCTGTTTCTTCCTAATAGGTGTTCATACTAACAGGTATTGCTATGCAGTGAAATCTCATCATAGCGTTCTGGGCTTTTTATGTGGCTGGTCACTGTGCCCTAACCCTAGATGTATGTGCTGAATAACCCCATTGTTCATTTATAATGTCCTTGGCTTTTCTATAGCCCTGTCCCTATGATATTACTTGTGGACACAGTGGGCTGGATTGAAGACAGTGAAGTTAAAAGTGGTGATGTATGCAGCTATGTAACTGTGAGAAGAAATGTATTGATTCCCCATACCTCCTTTTCTAACCTGCTGTAAGGTGTTTCATCATGTAGGACATCATGGAGATCTTATATTTGTTACTTAACATACATTGAAAGGTCTGACTTCTCTTCCTTGCTGGCTTTCTGAATGGGAAAAGCTGTTGTTAACATGTCTTGTGTGTCAGAGATCAGGCTGCTCATGATAGCTCATGAAGCTTTGAACGTATATAGTAATAGAGGGGAATGGCAAACTGTTACATTAATGTAGCTGAAGCACAAAAAGTGAAACTATTGACCTTGCCAGCTCTGCATTTGGGGCAAATGTTACTGCAGTGAACAGAGTAACTCTAGCTGATGTCAAATAGAAGTTGTTTTGAATTTTGTTTTGTGTATTTATCATTGGTATAGATAAACATGAATACCTGAGAAGGGCTGAGGAAATTGCTCAAGACAATTGCAATTTTGCACATGTTGAAATTTATTTTTGTGAAAATTTTACTTGTAGACAAAGAGGCCAGTAATGGCCTAGAAACAAAGATTATTTCCATGGGTTCCTAAGTCACTGAAAAAGTGTTTGTTAATCAACTACTTTTTCTGAAATAATGCTCTTTTAAATCAACAAAACAAAAACGCTTTTACTATCACTCTTGCATGGCATAGAATTGGTATTCCCCAAATGGAACCAGCAGGTATCCAGTAGGTCATTCAGCACAGCTCCTGACCTCCCTCAGACAAAAGAGCCTAAGATTTACAGTGGCTGCTACCTGGAGTATATAAAACACACTGCAAAAATATTTGACAAGAGATATTAATAAGGTTGTATTGAGAGGTATGTATGAGCTACAGGGAGAAGCAAAGTGTTTAGCTGCTTTCCATTCCTTTCACCCAAATCCAGTATCAAAATCGGCTTTGCAGGGCAGTGTATAGGGAGACACAGCTTATCAATAGGCTGCTTCCCAGAGGTGTTATTTGCCTGCCCAAGGCCCCTATTTCATGGAAATACCTCCTGCCCCATAGTTGATATCCATGGTCTTTCCACTGTGTGCAGCATCACATTTGCTGAAGCAGGGATGAAGATATCGGGGAGAGAGGTGCCCAGACCCCACACTTGGCCAGCCAGTGGGTTTGTGTGGTTTGCATTGCTGGGGGCAGCCCAGAAGCCCTGTCCCTGCCTCCTGCCCAAGGGAGAGGCTGTGCAGCTGAGCCCTGTGCTGTTTGCCAGCCCAGCCCGGGTCCCTCAGCCGTGTCCAGCAGCCCTGGCTCGCGGATCCGCGGGCGCGGCATAGGCAGCGTTCCGGGGAAGCCCGAGCCGTGGCCATTAGTGCTGTGCTGACAGCAGCCTCTGTGGATAACGAGAAGCCCTTCTGCCTCACTGCTATTAAACTGCTGCCTTTTCACGAGAGGAATCCTGAATCTTTCCTCAAACCTAAACAAAAAAGTCAGTCTTTTATTCGTTTCATCATTATCTAGGGCTGCCACATTCAAATGATGCTCCAGCAGTCCCTTCATTTCCGAGTGCACACGTCGAGAAGGGATTGGAAGCCTTTTGATTAAGAATAAGAGGTGATGACACTACAACCAGTGCAGGGTTGTCATCATTACCATGTACCTGCACTTCCACAGAGCTCTCGCTCTGGGTTGCCTCTGATATAAAGCTGCTGTACTCTGTGCCCTAATTGAATGGAACTATTTTATAAACACGCATTCCCTGAATCCCAGAAAAGATCCTTTTAGAGGGGAAGATATGGGGAGGGTGGTGGGGAGGTGAGGAGCTAGATGGGCTCAGTTCCTGGCAGACCAATTTTGTCTGTGAGAGAGATTTCTTTGTTCTCTGCAAAAGTGCTTGTCGTCTATGAGCAGATATCGTGGGGTTTTATTCCCCTGCAAGTCAAATGAATGATCTGACCACCCACTTTTAATCCTGTGATTTTCTGCTTTTGGCCTGGATTACAAGTCACCTATGGCCACCTTTAGAGCGTAGCAGGCTCTAAGTTTACACAAGGCACCTAAGGGAAAAACATCCCTTCCTCCCTGGCCCTGTTTGTTAAGTTTCATATCTGACAATTTAGCTGAGTGACTTGGTCACAGTAATGACCTTTAGGTAGCAGCACAGGGAGGAAACCTGCTGTCCACCCACCAGGATGCTCCCACATGTTTCGTGAGGTTGTATTCATGTTGCATCCTAAACCCACACTGCTGATTGTGGGAGTGACACTCTGCAGAGACTTGTTAAGCTGTGTCCCTCTTTTCAAGCCCTCTGTGCTCACACTCTGGAATACCCACTGGTGATCTACTGTTTTCCAGGTTAACTTTTAAGTGCTGATTTTGACCCATATTCCTGTCCTGGCTCTTTCTCTGTTCCTGCATGACACAACTGCAGCTGTAGTAGGTACAAGTGTTGTACCTGAGCCTCGAAGGATGCTGGGCCAGTGCCTTGGTGCAAGCTTGTCCCCCACTTGCAGTTCAACAGTTAAACTAATTCTCTGTTATCTGTGTGTTTAAAGGTGAAAGGCTTTTATTGTTAAACAAGCATTCCCTGGAGCCTACATTTTAGTAAAAATACTCTAAAACTGCTGTATGAAATTATATTAATAGACAACAAAATTACAGCCAATTTCTGGTACTATTTCAATAGCTGTGTATGAAATTTACTGCATAAGGGATGTTGAGTTAAAAGTGGTCAGAGGAGCTACTTTTATCTTGGCTTACATATAGCATTACATTTACACCTGAACACAGGGTGAATTATCATCCAGAGGAGTTGAGAAGGAATCTCTTTTCTCTGGGAATGGCAATTATATTTGATTAGGTACATGGGAGCTTTTTCCTCTCCTGGCCAAGGAGCTGAGGGCAGTGCTTTGAAGACACCCAGCCTCATGATCAAGGTGTAAAGCATAATGACAAATGTGAAGTTCCTGCAGGGTCAGAGTCAGCTACAATAGTTCAGGGGAGAGGGCATCGGACTGGGACTTAAGAGGCTTGACTTGACTGCCCTGTTCTTCCACTGGGCTGCAGGACAAATCACTTCCTTTCTGTGCCACAGTTTCCTTATCTGTGAAATGGTGGTAATGAGCCTTTCTTGTTCATTTCTCTTTGTAATCGCTCCAAGAGCTGCAGGTAAAACATACTATACAAGCACTTGGTATTACCGTGTTTGATTTGTGGGATTTTTCTGTGTGATATCCTAACGCAGGCAGTTGTTCCAGATTTGCACACATGAGCTCAAGGGCTGTGGTGTTTGTCATCCTGCTGTTAACAGCTCTTCCCTGAAATCATTTGGATGTAAAGGTAGTATCCTGGGTTTGTTTTTGTTAGGATATCTGCAGCCTGCAATCTTAGTGCAACAGGATTTGTTAGTGAAGCATAGCCCTCAAACAAAAGCACCCAGAGGATGTGCCTTGTCAGATGCTCTCCTTTGCACAACGAACCCCCAGGTCCTTTTGCCTCTGGTGTCTGCTGGTCCCCTGTTGAGAGCCTTCCATGCCTGTGGTCATCAACAGTTTGCCAACATGATGAGGAGGAGGGGGAGGAAAAAAATTCCCCCTGACATGTGTAGTAACCTAAGCCTCATTCCAAATGTGTTTGCTCAAGCATTGCTAAGGTTTCCCTTCTTCCCATCCCCACCACTTCTCCCCTCAACCTGCCTTTGTTTCAAGATGGGAGGAGGCTTCTGGAGGGGTGGGGGGTTTCTGGGCAGTGCCTGCTGTGATTGGGGCACCCTTTGTTTGACAACGTGTGCAGAACCCTGGCAACCTCTTGCTAATGAAATGCCTGGAGAGGCAGAGTCCTAATTGTGAGGCGATACCCAGCGAATGTCAGAGCAGGCAGGGTGTGCATGATGCTCTTTAGTTTGGGTCATTGGAAGTGATGGATGCAGGAGGATGGTAGATTAGTTCCTGCTGAAACCTGAGAACCTGCCTGTGCTGGTGAATGTCATCCATTGCTCAGCAAATGCATTCAGACAAAATCACTGCAATCTTGGGTTTCAGGCCTAAGTGACCACAACAGGCACTCGTAGTTCCTGCCTGTGGAATAAACATGTGCTGCACACATTTCAGCGTAGTAATACTTAGTGCAGCAAGCAATCTCTCACCACCCTCTGTCTCTCCAGTGTTGTGACAATCCAAAGGCTACTCAGAAGACAACTATGTCAATAGCTTCTGGAATTGTTTTATTAATAGGTTGTGTAACTTCCCTTGGCCAGATGTCAGGGTGCAATATTTCCTTGTTGAGTGTATTTTTATTTATTGTGGTGTTTTCCCCTGTCTGTTCTGTGGAGCTGGACAATAGGGCAATAATAGGAGATGCAGGACATGCAGCCTTTCTACTATTGCAATATACAAAAAGCACTTGGTGTTATTGGTGACCTGAAATATAAAAAAATTTGTCCAAGGACACGTTTCCTCTCCTCCACACATCCAGCTCATCTGCTGAGCACTATTTTGGAGTAGGAGCTGTACAACGTTGACTAGTGCTGTGGGGTAAAAGATCTTGCTCTGATGCAAGGAGATTTTTAGTGGTAAATAGAATCTCAGGATGTTCAGCAGAAAGCACTACTTGCAGAGTGAGGTCTGGAACCAAGTCTCTTGACTCCTAGCCCAGTATGTCACCTGCACCTTGTTCCTGGAGCTCCAGCACGCTACTGCACTTTTATGCCAGAGGACTGCTTGGAGCAAGGAGTGTGTTTTGTGAAAATGAAGCTGTGGCTGTAGAATAGTCATAACAAAGTGAGGACAATGGACAGTACTATGGCTTCAGGGTTATGAATAACAGCAAGTGCTTCTTTTGCATCTTTAAGGCCTTTCTGCAGTATTTAACCCTCAAATCAAATTTCCCCTCCCATTTCCAAAATTTACAGAGCCGACCATAAAATTAGGGATGTGTCAACTGGAAATAAGGAAGCATTTGACTTTGACACTAAAATTAATTAAACTGTTATTATATTGATCTCTGCAGCATCTGTTCCACTTGTATGCAGCAATGCTGGTGTGCGCTACGGGGCCATTTCATACTGGTGGAATTGGATGCTGTGATCAGCCATATGCTGATAAAATTATTCTTTTGTCAGCATGTCTGCCTGGAATTGCTTCAGGAGCTGGAAACATTCAAAGCAACAATGCTCAGTGCTGAGTGCTTAAGATTTCTGACGTGAAAGGGACTTTTGGTGTAGTTCCACACTCCACATGCACTTCGTGCCTCACAGGTTGGCAAGCCTGTCCCTGTGTAAGCAGCTAAAAATGGACTTTTAAAACACTTCAGTTTTGATATCAAAATGTTTACTGAATTAGTTATAACTTATGTTTGCAAAGTTCCATTCAAGTCCAGTCCAGTTAAATCTGGTTCTGTTTGAGGGAGATTGGGTTGTACCCCAGAGAAGCTGGGGTAGAAGAAAGCTGATGTAAAAACCCAGGTGGAAGGTGGAAGGTATCAGTAATTAGGTTTATTTGTTGGATGGTCCTTTGTGACCTGTGTTTTGTTTCTGCAGCTTATACAGAGATCAATCCCAGGCAGCAAAATCCATCAGAATATAAGGTTTGTGAGACAAAAAGAGCTGCATTCACACTTTGCCTTCCTCTATGGTTTCCATCCAGAATTTGCAATGAGTCCCTGTTTCTCAGTGCACAAAGAATATGAGATCAATCAGATGCTGGGAGGGGAACTGGAAAGAGGAAAAGTGAACCAGCCACTGCAATGGTTTGTAAAGTAATGACAGAGGAGCTGACTCAGTCCTGAGGTCATCTGCATTCCTCCCAGAGTGGCCAGCATTGCACGTGGAGCCCTGTTGTGATTAAAAAAAATAATAAATTATGTGGCCCAATTCCATCCATGGGCCAAGACACCCTGATGATGAGCAGACCCTCATCTGATTATCTGGGTAATGTCCATATCAGTAATTAATTCTTGAATATGCACCTGAAACACAGCTGTTGCAAGCTTTTTTTTTTTCTTTTAGAAAAAGTGGCCATTTAAAGATGGGTATTGTGCTGGAGAATTTTCATAGTTTCTGTTTACAGTTGAAAGCAATTCTCTTCAAGCCTTGAAAAGGATGTAATTATTTGCTTTTACAATTAAAGCCATACAAGCAGTGAGCTATTGTTGCATGCTCCTTGAAAATGTGCTATCACTTTTGATGACTGTGATATCTTTAATCAGTTAATTATCATCACTGCTCTAGGATAAAAATGCCCAAGTAAACACAAACTCCTGCTCTTTAAGGAATTCATCTGAACACTTCTGGGTGTTTTGCACTTGTTGGGGCTCCAAGTCCTGAAAGGTTGGTGCTTTGTAAAGACTCCATCAGATGTCACCACAAGGTATTTGTCTGCCAGCAGTGGCCAGCTGAGTGATTAGCTGACACAGCTCCTCACTCCATGGGTCACTGGCAAAACAGACAGGCTCAAAAATTTAAGACATTTGTTCCAACTCCTCCTGCATGTCTTGCCTGCTTCATTCAGCTATCAGCTCTCTTGTCTTGTGCAGGAAAAATAACACATGTTGACACTTAAAACAAGCTGCTCAAAAATAGCAACTCAGCCCATGGTGGGCAGAAATACTGAAATTTTTTGAAGGGTTTTTTTATTTTTTTTTTTTTTTGCCTTACTAGGGCTTTTTGCTGTGTCTGGTAGAAGGAATGGAGAGGCAGCTCCATCTTGCATTGTGAGGACTGTGTGTGCCCTCCCTTGCACCAGGGTTACCTAACAACTACATTGACTTCCTGAGTTCTGACTTAAATTTTGTGTCCTGATTTCACAGTGGTAGGAAAACCCACATTAGCCCACAAGGCTGGTTTTAAGAGACTGATATTTTGTGTCCAGAAGTGCAGCTATCTGATTCCACACTGAGATGGGAAATTTGATTTTATGAAATTGCATTTCAGGCTGGTCCCTCCCACCTCTTTTACTCAAGCAGAACCTGTGTGAACAATAGCAAAGGGATTATTTGCTGGTTAAAAAAAAATAGTAATGTTGTAGCCCTGTAGATAAGAAATATAAATGAGTGTTATGATTGTGAGGTGTAACTAGCCATAAAAAGCTAATGCCCAAAGACAGTAATAGCAAATACCAAAGACCTATAATGGAGCTGGTGGCTTAAGAAAGAGCCAGCACAAGAAAAAAGATGATCTGCTTTGCTTAATTAAAGTTGCATTTGGCACTTAGGTTAGAAGTTGCTTTCCATTTAACATTCAGTTTCTTTGAGAATTACCTCCATGATGCTACATTGCATTTCAGGGCTCGTTTTCTTGTACTGCCTCCCCTGCACTCAGTGCATGTTATTCTCTCTTGAAGTATGAATGGCTGGTGATGAAAGCTAAGGGTGGGCCCAAGGTGATCCTGCTGGCCAAAAATCTTGCCTACATGGAGGAAGGTAAAGAGCAGTTTTCATGAAATATGAAAGAGGCAAGTGTGGTTGAAAGTCAGGGGATATATTTAGATAGAACAGGATCGTGTCCTGTGTCTAGTTTCCATGGTGTCAAAGTCTTAGCTAAATCCTCATATCATAAAAATAAAACTAGACAGAAATGCACTGTTTTAATGTGTCAGAGGGGCAGTAGGATTTGAAGATCTTGTCAACAGAAAAAACAGACGAGTATTATTCTTTTGTAGGAATCAGCTCACAAAAGATCCTACTCAGTTGACCACAAATACAAATGTTGAGAGACACAAGTCAAAGAATGTTTTGTGCCATGTGTGTAAAGGACTTTATGTAGCATACACTGGGCTTAAAATACCCTGAGAAAGGCCCACATTCTCCTAATATTAAGGGTTTAACTTTAGGGTGAGAGGGAGCCAAGTTGTTTAGATCCTTAAAGCAAAATGTTCTGCTGTATTGGTTGTGAGAAAAAGACATGCAGCATCCTACTGAGAAGTATGGCAGAGGAAAATACATCTACCACTCCTCCATGCAGAACCCCAGTCAATTTACCACTCTTTTTCATAAATCTTAGCAAATATCAGTGGCTGAATTTCAACATACCCCCTTTTTTTTTCTTTCTTCACATCCAGAAGATGTGAACACCATGAAATGCACAAATACTTTATTCCCCTTCTTTTAAACCTGAAGAAGAGGAGAAAATTAATCACAGGACACATGGTTGCTTATTTCCATGTGTCTGTGAGCACAGTTGAAAGCAAGGATGGCCATATTTTGATGCAACCCTTGTGTGCACACTGCAGTATTTCAGCAGTGCTGTCCTCAAGACTGCTGGAGTTACACAAGTCTGGGGATGCCAGCGACTCTGCAGTAACAAGCCATGGCTTTGCACTGGGGCTAATTACTGCTGGAGTCCAAGGGAGCTGGATTATTTCCTGCCAGAAAGTGCTTGAGCTGCAACAGAAAGAATTCTGTGTGCAAAGCCATTTGTGTGAGTTTTACTGTTTTCCATCCTGAATCCTGAAATTGAGGCAGAGCAGAAATTAAGCAATTTGCCAGAGGCTGAAGAGAGGCTCAGACTACAAGGGGAGAGGGGTGGGGCTGGTGACTCCCAAGACACATTCACCACTTGGCAGATTGTGCTGTCCTACCAGCATGCATTGCAAGGAAAATTAACTACCTAAATGAAATCATTTTGAAAGGACTTTTTTTAGCATCTCCCTCTGCTGTTTTTTCGGTAGATGAAAATATGGGATGTTAGCCAAAACTGTGTTCCTGCAACGGCCAAATGCTATTCAAGCACCATTACTAATGAGAGCAGGATTTGTCCTTCTGTTTGCCCTGTGCTCTTCTCCCTGCTCTATAATATGTGGTGGTGGATCAGGTGTTACTCACCACTGCTCAGAAGAAAACAGGAGAGGCATATTCACAAGAGAAGACCTAAAACTCATTGAATTCACTGCTAATTACAGAGAGGAGAGAGCCCTGTGCCTAACCCTTGCTAAATTCTTGCAAGAAAAAGTCCAGCTTCAGTAGTAAGTAAAGTATATTTAAATTTTTACTGCCAACTTAAACCCTTGCACAAGAAAAAAAAAAAAATCTTACAATGGAAATGCTGACAGGTCCTTAACTATAGTAGCAGTAGCAGTCCCTGTTATAATAAAGATGTTGCATGTTATCAATAATCCTCTTTTTGCCTGAATCCCTGTCTTTCTAAAGAGAAAGGGCTTACTGACTGGGCAAATCTATTTATAAATTTTGTCTTGGCACAAGAGGAGCATATCTCCAATGCAGTGGAGATCTGGGGAGGCAGCTGGCCTGACTGCACGCAAGCAGCAAGCTGAGTGTCAAAGCAGGGCACTTAAATTTTCTCTCATTCCTTTAAAAGAGGGAGCTGGAGGAATTAGGAAAGGGGAAAAAAAAGCTTTCTTTTGAACAAGACAGGGTCAGAGGAGCTACAAAAGATTGAGTAAACTGTCACCCTTGGCTCACTGAAGAGCTTTGAAGGGCTTTCACAAGCTGCTCACCAGTGGATGGAGTCATCTGAACTGGGAGCCAGGGTGTGCCTGCATTTATAGCACAGGCACGTGTGCCACGGCAGCCCTGGCTGATAAGGACAGCTCTTCCTGCAGTTTGCTGACAATTTGCTTTGCATAAAACCATGGAGGAGTGAAGCTGGAAGGGAAAGAGATAAGATCTCAAGAACAACACTTCTTTTCCCTTCTCTTGTCATTTTAAAAGGGTGGGGTTTTTTGGATATGCTGTGATGGGTTTTACATCTGTTCACTCCTAAGCAAAGTCTTGCAGAGAAGATCTATTTAATCAATAGCACAAACTAGCAAATAAAAAAAGAAAGTTGAAGTCCTGTCCTTTACCCTCTTTTCACATTAGTAGTAGTCTAATAAAATTTGACATTTTCCCTTCAAATGGTAAGAAACAGAGATGGCAGTATTCCTTAATGTTCCTGTATACCTGCAGCCATGCAATACCAAATAATTGTCCTATTTTCCCAGGACTTAGGTCCAGTCCAGTGTGATAGAGAATAAAGCCTCGTGGATATTTGCTAAGTGACTGTATTTGTGGGAATCAAAGCTTTGTGAGTTTATTCTTTCTCCTTTCTGTTGTTATGAATGGTTTTGAAAATCCCACTCTGAATGTATATGGCTGTCCTCTATTACATGGATGTCAAATTTCCCTCTTCTTATACCCAAAGGCTAAAGTTTACCCAAAGCAAAGAACAGCAAGGATCACATTGCTCTCTCCAAAATAGCTTACAACATGCACCCAATAAGTAGGTCACTTATCTGAATGGGATGCTGCCTAAGTAGCATGTTTGCCACAAGAGACTTATGAGCAAGTCCCCTATGGTGCACATATAATAGTGTGTCAGTCTGATTCAATTCCCACTGCTGTCTCAACTAGACCTTGGTTTAAATGGGGCTGGATCCAGGGTGTGCATCACGTGTGAACTGTGGATGGGCCTTTTTCCACAAGGCCTTGCTGAAGTCACTGGGGATGTCACAAAAGGCCAGAACTGATTGTATAACTTTTTTCAATCTTCACAAACTACTTGAATGATCCAGACATATTCCTGCAGAAAATGCAGGGGAGGAGAATAATGCACATGGCAGCATTAGCTTGGGGCATTGATGAACTCTTCAAATCTTGAAGATGACCTGACTCTGACCCTTTTAGCAGAAAGAATTTCTTTTAGGTTTGTCTCCATTCTCTGCTGGCTTTGGAAGAATTGCTCAAAGTTAGGAGGAAAACGATAGAGACAAAACTCCCAACTAAAGCAAAGGAATTCTTAAAGTCTTGCTAGAGAAGCTGTAATTTGGGGAATTATCTGCTGGCTGCTTTTGCAAATGGAGCACATTACATCCAAGAGCAATAGTTTGGGGAAGGAGTTGTGATTCCATGCTTGAAGCTGCTGAAATTGTCTTCCAGTGCTGTGTGTTTCAGCAGCATTAGAGGAAAACCTCCCTCCCTCTGCAGTGAAATTCCATGTAGGGAAGAGCATGACCCAACATGTTTAAGTTTAAATTTTGACATGACTTACGTGGAAGATAACCTTTGACTGCAAGGGCCCAGGAAAACACTTGCTGCAGGAATCATCCAGCTGAAATCTCAGCTTCCCTCTGAGTTTTGAAGACTGTGACTATAATTAGGAGGTGCCTCTGATGGATTCCACCAACACCTCTTCTCGAAAAGGACAGAAGTCAGACTTGTGTGGCTAGTGGGAGATCAAGTGTGAAAGCCAAGACTCCAACTTTACTGCACTGAAAAACAACTAAGAAGGGGTCAGCATCATCATTAATTTCAAATTATTTAAAGTGCTGATAACAAGACACAGAGAAAGAATTGACACTGACAAAAGATTGTTCTTCAAAGACAAGTTAGTTCTTCTGCAGTTTTCATTACAGGAATTGTCTTGTTCTTCAGTGGTAGAGTACAACATTTTTGAGTGATTTTAAAAAACACAACAACAGCAAAAAAACCCAGCTTTCTTATCCCTTTTTGTAATTGCACATGTTCAAAGTTTGGTGGGTCAGTCTTGGGTAGAAGAGTTGAGCATTGAACAGAATGGAACAAGAGCAGACTGCTGGACTGGACACTCTACAACCACCAGCTGCTTTATAAGGGAGAGGAGATGCCTCTGGATTCAGTGTATAGTATATATACCCTGGGTGTAGCACCCAGAGCTATCTCATTTCAAGGAACATAGAAAAGAAGAAAAGAGTTGTCCCTTATTAGATGCTCCATAAACACCTTCCTGATTCCACCCTCACCCCTCACATTGATGTTGCTCTCCCTACAGGCAGCACAGGTTTTATGCAGGTCTAGCTTTTGCCCTTGGACTTTGCACAAAATTTCAGTGCTGAAAAATATGTTTAAACCAACTGTTCTGGTTAAAGTGTAAAATTAACTGTGATTGTCACTCAGGCCTGGACCAAGATACTTCACTTCAAGGAGCACACTGTTGTGTGCAGAACTCTCCATCACAAATTAGGTGTATGTGGGTGTCAGAGAGAAGGAACCTGTGACCAGGACCTTCCTTAGATGGCAGATTTCCACATTAAAATGAACATTAGCAATTTCAGTCTCAAAAACACTTCTAAAAACAGTTAAAAGACACTGAGAGCAATAAAATATTAATCATTAGTAAGAAGGTAAAATCATTTCCCAAGGGGCATCTTGTGGTTCTACAGCTTTGCACAGCTCCTATCTCACACTTCCTTCCTCATTAGGTTGGCATTGGGATAAAAGAGCAGAATGGGTCAGGAGGTCCTGTTCCAAGTAATTAGAGAGTTGCTTCTTTTATCTAAGTGTACCTTGTTAAAGTATATCAGTGTCAGACAGGTTAATTGGAACTTTAATACATAATTGATGCTAATTTATGGTCATTTTTGTTCCAGGATGCTGATGCAGACCCCAAAGTTAGGATACAGTTTTCTTGTTATTAATTATATACTGAAAACAAATATCCCATTGGAAAGAGACCTATAATTTATTATATTCTATATATTTTCTGCCCCAAATCCCCTTGGTTCACTTGTTTCATGTTTGTTTTTAAAAAGCTCCTATTTCGCCTCAGGGAAAAAAAAAAAAAAAGTAAATGTTTATTTCTGTTTTCACCCATCAACTTACTCAGTAGAAATGTCCAACTGTGCTGCTGTGAGGAGGGCAGGAGTCCAACTCTGTAGCTGAACTGTCATTCCTAAAAAATGCTTTTCCTCCTCAAATTGATAAAATATCTGTGAAGAAGTAAATGCTCTTGTTGCATTTTAATTAATTTTAAAAGTGGAATCAGAGCTGTGCATTGGTGGATCTATGAGGAAGAAACACCTAAAAAAGGCAAATGAGAGCCAGGTGCCCTGAATCTTGGAAGCACATAGATTTCCCTGCCTGGGATTGGACTGCCCATGGATGGGGGTAGCAGCTTTCCCTGAACAGCTTTATTTAGTGTGCTTGGAGAACTGAGATTTCTATGGTGGTGTTTCATCTGAACCACCTGGGAAGTACAACAGAGGGGGTATGGGTCAGTCTGCAGGTCCCATGTAAGGCAGGAAAATCACAGGAGGTGTAGGATGGCCAGATCATTCATTTGCCTCATAGTTTGAACATCTCAGATTCAATGTCTATGGGCTTTCAGTACTTGTGCAAGCAAAACATGAGGGATGCTTTTCTCTCTTGTCAGTTTAGCTGAGATTTTAGTCTGATTTTCTCTAAAGAGGGTTCTTGTAGCATCTAAGTACAGCAGGGATTGCACAGATGATATGCTGTTATAAGTTGTTCCTGCTTAGACATATCAAAAATAATGCTGTTTCTGGGGTTAATGATGGTCCTACAAGTACACTGGAAGTTCACCTGCTCCTGAATGTTGCCAGATATTTGAACTGGTTAGATCTGAGACATGTACAACTGGTTCCTCCTTTAATTTGCTCCTCAGCTGATTTTGTTCTCTGGAAACCAGATGTGGCATAACATGATAAAATACCTGTACTGGGTTATGCTGGAACATGACACAACATGTGTCAAGTTTCTTTTGAACCTTTCTGAGATCAGGTATCAGTCAAAAGGAGGTCATTTTAATTACCAATGATTAATTAATTAGATGATTGTTGGACAGATGAATCCAAAGATTAAATAGCACTCTTAATCAGTGTCTGTAACCTAGAAGAAAAATGAAGATTTGTTTTTAAGATGAAAGAATGGAAAGATTGTTGCTCAAAATGTCAGTTATTTGTGTGATGTTTGTGTAGCATTTTAAAAGTGAGGAAATAAAGTATCATCTCAGTACAACCTCATGAACAGTGGCAAACAATTAGGAATCACTCTGCATTTCAGAAACTACCTCTTGATTTAAATATATTCCTAGCCTATTTTGGTTTTTAGATGTCCAAACTGAACTATTTTTATTCATGCTGCTATTTAGGGATTTGAGTGCTGTGCAGAGCTGGGCTGCACCAGCAGTCCTTGCCCAGTTATTCCCTGTGGATCTTCCTGCTGCTGCTGGCTGGGATGGCTGGGGACCTGCAGGGTGAAGTGATCCTGATCAAATCAAGTCAATTTAACTGCTTTCAGAATCAGCACTGATCACAGAAGATGAGGTGCAGGCATTGGAATGGGGGTGTTTTAGCTGCAGAAAAATCCTTTTGTTTAGATCTGCTGTTTTCAATGACACCTTGGTGTTCCACAGCTCCATAAATGCTGGTGCTCCTTGCTGAGCAGGGCAGTGGCCAGTTCAGCTCACTCATGTACACAGCTCAAACTTTGGTACAAGAGCAGTTCTTTGACAGGACAGCCTTTTGGAGACCAGTGTACTCAGGGAGGAGCAAAGGGGATTTTAGCACTTGGCTTCCTTCAGTATTTCAGTGATGCAGCATTTGCTTTTGCCACATGTGAAATGTTCACATTAGACAAAGATCCACCAACGCCCCATACATGGTGCAAATCACAATGGGAGGAGCAACAAGAAAGTCTGGAGGGCAGACTTTCATCAGCAACAGGAAAATGCAGAGGCACAACTGAGCTCCAGCTGCTGATGAGTTTGGACCTTTGCAGTAACAAAACTCCATTTGTGAGTGCCCAGTCAGCAGAAACTGTGGCAAAGAGGAAAGAGGATTTGAGAGTTTATTGAGCTCAGTGTTGCCTAGATGGCTCCATAGGCTGGTGTTTAACATGCCAATCTCCATGTGTCTATAACCACTCAAATTTCCTTGCACTCAATACTGTTTGCATGCCAGGCTGTAAGAGGGAAATCTCTTCACAAGGGTTTGGGATCTCGAGTGGTTCTGGTAACTCACATGGTGTTGCACTGTAGTTTTCTGTGTAGTACTTCAAATATGGCACAGACTGGGTGGTCTTGGCAAATTAAAAGTGCAGCTCAGTATTTGAGGTTTTTTATTTAAGGAGCAATTTGAGTATCTAGCAGCATACTTTCCAAAGATGGTGAGACTGAGACAAATACCATTAAAAACTGAAGCAATCTTGAGGCTATAAGGATTGCATAAAAATCTCCCTTGGCTTTTTATCTCCTTATTCTTTCCTGTCTGAGGATTTCACAAGAGAGGACTGAGTGGAATCGATTAACCTCACAGAAACTCCAGCAAGACTTAATATTCTCAAAGGAAGGTCACCAGGTTTCAGTTTGTGCCAGCACTCACTGTCCCGAGGTATTGAAGGCTGGGGAGCTGGAAGTGAACCCTGGTCTCCAGCAAAAGAACTGGAGAAATGTGCCAAGTGATTTGAATAGAAATTGATGTGGCAGTAATTTTTTTTTCCTTCTTTCTTTTTCTTTTTTTTTTTTTTTTTTTTTTTTTTTTTAGATTTTGGAAGTTGCTCCTGTTTTCAGGACTCTGCTCACCTCAGAAAGGAGGCTGGGAAATAAGGGAATAATGCTTCACATGGCTGATTGTCATTGCTTTGGTGGCACAAAATAAACAGAATGGGGAAGGCAGCAAGTGCATTAGGGCAGGGGAAATAAAGAAGCATTTCTAACCTCTCACAGCAATAGGCAGCAGGGCACATAATGAGCTCTGCTGTACTTGTGTGAACTAAGGGAGGTTGTTCTTTCCCACCTCCCTCCTGATGGCACATCTCCTCATGCCCTGTGGAGAGCAGTCAGCCAGGGTTAGCTGCAGGTAATCCTGTTTTATTAAGTGCAGGGTCTGATTTTAGGAGTTTTCTGTTGGATCTGATTGGAGGATTTTATTGTCCCTAATGGCCAAGTAATATTCCAACCATCCACTTGGAGTTGGCTGGGGTTTTTCCAGAGTTGGGATATAAACTGTCCCTTATCTTCATTGTCACTGCAGCTGCTCAGGTGAGGAGCCAGAGCCCTCAAGGAAAACAACCCCCCTTTTTTCCTGTAAATGTTGTCAGTAATTATAAACAAGTGAATCATGAGTTGTCTGGAATACCCATAGCTTTGCCTCTATACAGGCACAGGATTGGCATGGCAGACAGGCTAGTGGTGGGAATTTTCTTCCTCTCAGGCATTTCTCAGCTATTTCTGAGACTGCCTGCTTGCCCCTGCTGCTTTCTGGACCATGTGTATTGCTTTGCATAAACTAAAAAATCATCATGAATATATTATTGACTTGTGAGTCTCTTCGAGACAAATAACATGCAGAAAGTACCTCAATGTCACCTATTCCTAAGCAATCCCCCAAAGAAGTCCATGGGGGTTTGTTGGGTTTTTTTTGATAGGAAAATTCTGTAGAAAACAAAGTATTTCATGTCTTCAAAAACAGTTAACTCCAGCAGTGACTGAACAAAACTGACTAATCAGAGCTCCCTCAGGAGGGCCAGCAGAATTGGAAAAGGTAGCACTGCTCATACCAGAAGAGTAGCTTTTTTAGCTTCATCACCTGCTAGAAACACTTGAAGTGAGAAATATTCTCCTGCCTGGGCCCCAGCCCTGTAAGCAGGGCACTGCCTTTGAAGGTCCTTCCAGGTGTTGATTTTTATCCTCAGGGACACTTGAATTCGGAGGCTGTGCTTGCCATGCAGCAGATGCTGTTCCCTGGGGGGTCCTGCTGCTTGGTGCTTAAATAACACTGCCACTGCAAGACAATCAGGTGTGGGAGTTTTTGGTTTTTTTTCTTTTTTTTTTTTTTTTTTTTTTTTTTTTTTTTTTTTTTTTTTTTTTTTTTTTTTTTTTTTTTCCGTGGTGTTTTCCTGGTCTCAGGAGCCCAGGGATGTTTCTGCTGGACTGCCCTGCTTACCTGTTGCAGCGTTTTGGGTGCTGATTGCAGTGATGATGCTGCAGGGACCCGAAGCTGCTGAGCTCTGCTGTGAAAGGGTGATGTGCTCGGCAAACACTGCCTTTGTGACTGAAATGTTCTGGTGTTATACAGCACCTCTTCAAAGCCAATCACATGAAATAAGTGGAGGTACTTTATTTCAGGCGTGTGTTTCTGTTGTAAGCTGTATGTGATGCGCAGCTATGTTTCTAAAGTCTCAAGCTTCAAAAATTGATGAAGTATTGGGGCTTTATTGAGCCTCTCTTTGCAAGCTTAGGCTGTAAATACTTTTTATAGCAATTACAGAATTCGGCTCGAAAGTACAATATATCTTGAAGACATTCCCAGGAAATACCCAGTGAAATAGTGCATATCTCACGTTTAGCCACGGTGTGCCCAGCTCCCCAAAGCGTTTGTAGCTGCTGTGCTGCAAACCTGAAGCGGAGGAGCAGATTTACGTTTCGCAAATGACCCTGTAAATGCCCCATTAATTCCATGTACCTGGTTAGTGGAGGAGGGAAGAGAACGGGTTTGGTGACATTTGAAGGCGGAGGCAGAGCCGAGCTCTGAGCCTGGAGCTCCCTTTAGCGACAGCGGCGGGCAGTGCATGGCCCCGGCATCCTGCACAGCTGATGTATCCTGCACAGCTCCTGCATCCTGCACAGCTCCTGCATCCTGCACAGCTCCTGAATCCTGCACAGCTCCTGTATCCTGCACAGCTCCTGAATCCTGCACAGCTGATGTATCCTGCACAGCTCCTGCATCCTGCACAGCTCCTGAATCCTGCACAGCTGCTGTATCCTGCACAGCTCCTGCATCCTGCACAGCTCCTGCATCCTGCACAGCTCACGTATCCTGCACGGCTCCTGCATCCTGCACAGCTCCTGAATCCTGCACAGCTCCTGAATCCTGCACAGCTGATGTATCCTGCACAGCTCCTGAATCCTGCACAGTTCCTCAATCCTGCACAGCTCCTGTATCATGCACAGCTCCTGAATCCTGCACAGCTCCTGAATCCTGCACAGCTGATGTATCCTGCACAGCTCCTGAATCCTGCACAGCTGATGTATCCTGCACAGCTCCTGCATCCTGCACAGCTCCTGAATCCTGCACAGCTCCTGCATCCTGCACAGCTGATGTATCCTGCACAGCTCCTGAATCCTGCACAGCTCCTGCATCCTGCACAGCTGATGTATCCTGCACAGCTCCTGAATCCTGCACAGCTCCTGAATCCTGCACAGCTCCCGTATCCTGCACAGCTCCTGCATCCTGCACAGCTCCTGCATCCTGCACAGCTCCTGAATCCTGCACGGCTCCTGAATCCTGCACAGCTCCTCAATCCTGCACAGCTCCTGTATCCTGCACAGCTGCTGTATCCTGCACAGCTCCTGTATCCTGCACTGCTTCTGCATCCTGCACAATCTGGGACTTCAAATGACTTCTTCCTGCTTTGGTCAAGCAGATTACAAAAACAAGTGTGCTGTTGTTAACTGTGGGCTCCAGTCAGGGGCAATGGAAAACCTCAGGACACAAGAATTTAGCTGTGGAGAGTGAAAGAGGCCAAATGACCTCTTCAGCCCATCAAAAGCAAAAGATGGGTGACGGGGAAGAAATAGACTCTTCTCTCCACAGTGTGGCCTGCCACAACGAGGACACCCTGTAGGACTCTCACATCTCAAGTGCTGAGTGTGTCACTCACTGGTTTCACCTTCCCTCTCCCCCACAGCTGGGGTGGATCACCTTGGCCATTTGGAGCACTGTGTCCTATGGTCTCTTTCCCTCTTTTGACCCCCTGGGCAGACTGTGCTGGCTTCTCTGGAAAAGCAGATTATGGTGGTTTTCTCTGGTCTGTGAGCTCTGCTCCCCAGAGCCCCTGCTTTGGGAGTGGGTGCTATCAAACCTCTCCTGTACCCCCTGCCTGTCAGTGTGGTGACATGGGGCAGATAGCAGGTTTGTCTTCCAGCCTGTTCCCAGCAGCTTGTGAGCATTGTCCTCAAATCCTTGATGATGTAGGGTTCTTTTGTTGTTGCACTGCAATCCCTGGCATAATAGATTTTCAAGGAAGTAATCTATAGCTCTGATAACAAATCTTCAGAGGGCACTGATAAGTTTCTTCCCTGAAAATATATCTTTAAGGAGACTTTAAGTCCAGTCTCCATATCCATTCAGTACAGATAAACCAAAACCAGTGCTCCACATTGCTGGCAGCCTATTCTGAACTTAGACTGATGGTCTGGATGTAAAAGGTTTGATTTCAGTATCAACTGGTAATCTGGGCTGCAAAAGCTTTTCTTTGCTATCCTTCACAGTGATGTGATGGAAAAGTCCTGATAACATGCAGAGATGTTAGAGTAAAAATGCAAATTTCAACCCCCTATATTATAGGAATTTGGTGTGTTAGATAAAGAAGTGTGTTAGAAGATAAAGAATGAATGGCTTCCTCAGGAGCAGGAGCTAGTGTCCAGCTTTGGAGCAGAATCTAAATTTCCTAAACTCCAGGAGTGGTCAGATCTCGTGTTGCTCGGCTTCCAGCACACTTCAGGGTAGACAAGTTGCATGAGGCAGCACATCCAGCAAATGGGCAGCAAATCAGCAGCAGCTCTAAGTGACTTTGAAAGATGGGGAGCTGGCAGAAGGGAGCGAGAGATAAGATCTTGACAACATTGCAACTTTCCAAAAACTTGTTTTGTTTCATTCCATGCTTTTGAACATATGGTGCATCAACTTCTCATAAGCATTTAAATTTCATTTCCTAGTGTGACTGAGGGATAGTTATTAATGCAGGGTGGCGGGAGGTGTGTTCAAAAATCCGTTTATCAGATAATGGGATTAATACGAATACCTCCCGAGCCCTGCTTTGGAAACTTACTTCTAAATCTACATATTCAGCCACTACAGCAGCCACATTACAGCACAACAAATGAAAGTGCTGGACAAGCATTTTAAGGCCTTCTCTCACAATTCTGATAATAAAGCTGGAGCCCAAGTGAGGGACAAACTCTCTTCTTACTAAGTGGGTTGGAGGATGTGAGCTCCTCTGCTACTGATAACGTGAAACAAATGCAGAGGAGATTGCAGCTGTGCTTGAAGCAGAAAAGAGCAGCACCCAAACACTGAAGGACACTGTCCTCTGTCCTTCTTATTTCAGCAGGAGACATAATAGGTGCAGGCAGAGAAGAGGAAAGATGCAGATGTTCAAAGATAAGACCCGACCTAAACTGTCCTATGTGTGTCTGGCCATGCCACAGCCTGTCTGTTTGCACACACTAGCATATTAAGACTTTTTGTGGTTTTATATCTTATCCCACACAAATTCTAGGCTTTGGGTTTTTTTCCTACTTTCTCCTATATTCTTTAGTTAATTGCTTTTTTTAATACATACATTGGAGTTTGAGGTGTTTCTTGTCTGCAGAAAAGCCTCATCTTTAGAAACAGTTCTTTGAGTTTCCACTGCATTTTTACTATTGCAAGCATTTTACTTTCCTTTAAAATAAAAATACAGGAAAATGCATCAGAGGTTCTCTATATGAATAAGCAGAAGTATGTTCTGTTCTACAGGGAGAAGGGCCTTACTTAGAGTGAACTTCTGTTTTATATTTGACCTGCCACAAAGCTTCAAAAAATTATTTCCATGCACATATACAGTTTAATTCAAACATTTTCTCTCTTTAAAAGAAATCCTTGAATGGAAAAATACTATTGTGGGGTTTATTCAAGGAAGAAATGGTAAGTTTCTCTTTATGTTTGCTGGCAGAGACTTGAACAAAACTAAAGCTGACACTGTGAACCTGTAAGTGTTGTCAACACAACCTGTGGCTTTGTAGCACTGGCCTTTACAGTTCTCTCTCTGCTTGTTTCATTTTTGCAAAGCAGAGATGAAGGAGCAGTTTCAACGTGCAGAGAGCATTCACCAGTTGCAGAATGAGGTGGTTTCTAAGAGATGCTGGTTTCTACATATGTATCATCCTAGTTTTGGTAAGAAAGCCCTGTTAAAAATTCCCCTTCCCTATACAACCTGCTGCATCTCCCTATGCCCCTGCTGCAGGTGCTGCCCCAGTCCTGTGGTGCTGATGGTGCTGCTGGGGTGGGCATGGGTGGAGGAGACTTGTCTTACCCTGACTTTGCAGCTGGAGGCAGCACATCCAGCATCCCCGAAGTGCAATGCTCACCCAGTGCTTGTGTTTATGTCCACCTACTGAAGAACATGCACAAATTTAAAAGATAAGCAGTAGCACAGAAAAGTATATTGTGAGATAGGAGATGGAGTTTTATGAAGGAAAAGGATTAGTAGATATTGCAAAAAGCTTCTGCAGTAAAAGAAGTGCTGAGATTTTAATAACCTAAGGTATTAAGTTTTTATCTCCATTTTTCTAAAGCTCTGCATCAAGGTTTTTTGAGGCATAGGGAGGATTTACACACATGCATCATCTATTAATGGAACCCTGAAGTCAAGCAGAAACTCCAGGCATCTTGAGACAAATCAGGCTCAAATTTAGTAGCTCTTCTCATTATATGAGTCCAGGGTGCAGTGACAGGGTCACTGTTCTGTTTTGGCTCCTCCAAATGACAAGGTAGGCTGGATCTGTGTGAATCCAGTTTCTCCCTTTGTACAAGTAGAACACTGAAGCTGTTTACTCTTCTTACTCCTAGAAGTAACACTGTCACTGCATGCCAAAGGGGGCTTTCCTGCCCTGCTCTGATAGGGGACCATGGGGCCAAATGAACAAAAGCTGTTCCTTAACTCTGGCATGGTCAGCCTGTGCCAGGCAGCACATGGTCTCTGACAGGGGAGGGCTGTAAACAGCAGTAAGAGCATGTGAGGAGCTCAAGGTGGATATGGCAGGAGCAAGGGAGAGTAAAGTGTATGTGCAGGGAGCCTAAATCCTTAAGTCCCAGTAGGTAGACAGGGCTTTTTTTCCTTTCTTCCTAGCCTTATTTTGTCAGTAATGATTATACCCTAACTCCTTTTGAAAGAGAAAAGAGATCATTCCCTCCCAGGGAATCCAGTCCATACCCCAATTTCTTTTTTCCTTAGTGCATATCACTCTCAACAACCATATGTCCAAATCTGACCTTGCATGGATTTATTTTCCACTAGATGGAGCTTGAGTATTTCCTCACCAAGCATCCCTGCAGCTCCCTACATCCATGCTCTGGCACCAGCATCCAGCAGTGCAGTTCTGGCTCTTGGCCTACACTATTGGTATCATTCTTGCCACATTATATCATTAATGATACATTTCTTTTCCTCTTCTGAAATGCATGAATTATTTCTTAATTGAAAGCCAGAGACCTCACAAGCCAATTCCTTGTAGGAGGACTCCTGAAGTCACACACTTGTTTGCAGAGCAGCACAGTCCTGCAGATAATCTGAGTGCTTTTATTGTGGAAGACTTCAGTGTAGCTGTGTTTCATCATAAGCTTTGGGTTTTGTGCTTTGGGAAAGAAACTTCCAAAATCTGACTGGACTGTGTTCTGGTTCAGTGTGGTTTGATTACAGAATTGTCTGAATCCACAGTGCTGTAGAGATGATGGTGTGTGCAGGAGCAGCCACGTGGGCTGGTCAGGCTGTGCTGTATTTTGGCTCTGAAGGTCAGTCACAGTAGGGTTCATGTCACTACTAAAATTCACTGCAAATGGTTCTAGACAGATATGAAAACTGTTCTGTGAGGGGGTCTGTGAAGACCAGATAATCATTGGTGTTTTGTTGAAGCCTGATAGGAATGAGAAGTTTAATAGTATTTCCTGAAAAAAATCTGATTTCCCAGTCCACAAAGAAAAATTTAAAAAACCCCCAAACATCCCTTTCCTTCTATCTTCTGAAAATCAGCAATAAGCCTACTGGGTAATTTTCTGAGGTTTAATATTGTGTATGTGCCCTTCTCAGCCCACTCATATGCTAATTTCCACTGCTGTTATACTTGTATTCCATGAGCAAAGTCTTTGAGCTCTCTGAATGGGAAGGGAGTTTCTGTTATCGAGGGAGGAGGGAGCTACCAGCTGCAGAAAGAACTCAGTGCTAAGGGCAGTAAAGCCTAAAGTGAAGTTGCTGATTTCCTCAGTCCTGGGACTCTACATCTCTGAGGGGATGATATAAATCAGTCTTTTAAACCAGCTCATATAGGTGAAAAATGGTCCTCTCCTAAGTATTGCTTCCCTAGACAGTTAGGAAAGACTTATTAATCTGTGTCTGTGTTAAATCTGTGACATAAAACTGAGGGCAAGAGATGCGTCTGTAATTTTTATCAATTCTGACTGAACACCTGGAGCAGTATGACTAGACTGAAATGTCTTGGAAATCACAGCAATACCAAAGGGAAGTGTGAATAAACATGAGGTACACTGAGGAAGCAGGATTCCTTAGGGAAACATCAGATAGCAATAATACATTCAGGCTATTTTGTTTAAATTGAGAAATTTTAGCTGCCAGACAATTTATCAACTGAAAAATTCAAGATGCTCCTTAAAATCAAGTTTGCTGATCATCATTAAACTCTGATGAAGAGCCATTTTCTCTCCTCCTGAACAGGAAAATTGGAAGCTTGTTCTTGAAATAGCAGTTATTTGCTACCAGATTTTGGCCAAAAATACACCAGTCATCCCTGAAAGCCCAGGCGGGTCTGGGGTCTGACAAGCTGCTCAGCTCTGAGCCTTCCCCAGGCACTGGCACAGCTCGATGTGGGTGCCAGTTTTCCAACTCCTCCTGCTATTGTGCTTGAGCCCCAAATGATCAGTCAGTTGTGCATCCCAGCAAAGGGTGTTATTGGTTCCTGCTGCACTAGCTCCCCCAAAATACTGATTACAGGGATAAACAGTGTATGCTGGGAACTACCCAAAGTGATGGGTGAGCTTTTTGGAGCCTGCCTCTGTTGCACGTTTCAGTCACAAAAGGCATTGCCTTTTTATCTCCTCTTGTTCTCTGGCTATTTTGAAAGTGTGTTTGGTTTCCAGAGCTAATGGTGACATTGTTTGCTTGCCAGTCAGCTGATTAGCCATTGTACTTTCAAATCAGAGGGATTTAAACTAATGTTCTCTAACTGTTCTGGAAAAAATGTAACTTTACAACTAGACTCCAATAGTGGCAGAGAGCAATTCCACTCACTATTGCAGGAGGGCTGCTTTCAAAATGGGCTGTGGCTGCAGTGGGGAAAATGTTGACTGGCAGCTGGTAATGAAATGATGCAGCTGTTTGGATGATGCTGTTATAGCTGGTTTGTCAAGGGCACCTGAAGAGTCAACTATTGCACTGGGAAAGAAATTGAAAAGTTATCCTTTGAGCACTCAGAAATGAATATATCACCATTTCAGGGTCATCCTTGCAGCATTGCTTTGCATTTCCAAGACTCATTTCTGAAGGCAAGAGCACTTGGGTGATATTGCTTGATTTTGGAGTTCCCAAAGGCCTCTCAGTGGGTTGGGTGCTGTGTCAAAACTGAGGCTGGCTGTATGATTTAAGCCTCTGTAAGTCCTGTCTGAAAATTGGAGAAACAAGTGCAATTAGGGCTGAAATCAGAAAAAGTCCAAGATGTGTTCAAAGGGAGGTAAGAAGTCTGTCACATACCCAGAACACGTCCTCCCTGTGGAGCACAGGAGCTGTCAGACACATCTCTGATCTGATTATTTACAGCATCCTCACACTCCAGGCTTTTTTATTTGTATTCACAGAGAGGGACAGAGAACGATGCTTCTGCTTCCAAATGAGGCTAGAGCAGGAGAGTAGAAAAGTGTTCCTAGTGCTGCTTTTCATCTGCCAACTTTCCACCTGCCTGCCTGCAGTAATCATAATGCCCAGGGGATTTGCACCTCTGAGCTGGAGCAGGAGAAGTCCTTGGAGCCCAGGGAGGAGGGGGAGGCTCACTGTTTCAGAAGACACCAGAAATAAAACTGCCAGGCTCCAGGGGAGCCCAGATCAGAGACATAGATTCGAAGAGTTAGAAGGAGGGGAGCAATTCACCTGTGGGGATTAAGGATCCAGCTGCAGGCCAACAGCAGTGCCAAGGATGAATGTGGAAGTCAGAGAGAGTAGCCACAGCCACATAGCAGGTTCCTGGGCTGTTCTTCAAAGGCTGCCATCTCCTCTGGAGGGGAGCACTTCATCTCGCAGTCGGTGCGTTCCTCTGTCAGCTGCCTTCACACCCAGCCCTCCCACGCTCTGCTGTGACTTCCTGAACCCTCTGATGCTCCTATGCTCAAATGTACTTCCTTATTATTTTCCCCTGAGATGAATCTCTCTTGTCACTGCACTTCAGGCTATGCTCTAAGTTGTTTTTTCTTTTTGTTCTGTTACTCTCTGTAAGTGCTGGTGTATAACTGAGCTGTCACAAGGACAAATCAGCAAAATAATTGTCTCTGACGGGGTGTTCACATCATGTAAATGCCAGTGTCTGGCACAGATATTCAAACTAGCCAGAGAAACTTCTCTGAATCACAGGAAGGCTTTGACTTTTGAATATGTTGTAGGTCTGACTGTTAACTGCCCATCTTATCTCACCCTTGAGGTCCCACTCCTACCTCACCCCACCCCCCAGTTTGGAGGCAGCCTTTGCATTGCCATAATTCCAACCTGGAATATGAATTAAATCTGTGAAAGATTGAGAAAAAAACACAACTGCCTCAAAACAAGCCTCCCCATATCTACTACCCTCAGTCCTGCTTAGTGGCTCCAATTCACACTCAGGAATTGAGGATCTGATTTAGGGGTGGGGCTGGTTGAGCCCAGGATGGCTGGTGGGGTTCCTGCTGGTCCATCCACTCATGCTCCTGGAAGCTGGAATGGTTGTGGGTGAGCTCCAGCCCATCTTCAGCCTCCAGCTCAGCACTGCAAAGCCAGGCAGAACTGATAATACCAGGGAAGAGATGAGAAACACTTCTCACACGGGCATCTCATTTAGGTGCACAAAAAAGGGCTGTTTACATGCTGGATTGTAATTTATCCTGTTTTCCCTTTAGTTTGATCACAGAAGGAACAAAGACTAAATTTTATGAGGTGTGTTCAGGTATTTAATGATGTAATTAGGAAATGCAATTTGAAAGTCACACTAATTGCCTGTCTACACCATTAGCCATTTAAATAGTTTTAAAAAATCTATCCCCTTAGTACTTGACCCTGTTTCATAGAGCAATTCCTTCTACATGTGCACCCAGCCAGTATCCTGGTTGCAAAGACAAGTGAGTGACACGGTGCAGGGGAATCTGCCTTTAAGAAAAGGAGTCTCTCCTGCAGCCTTGGGGTTTCTTTCTCCTCCCATTTCATCTGTATTCTCACTCCACTCCTCGCAGACAGATTGACACTAGCCATGAGCAAGGAAAATACATGGCAGTAAAATAGGGAGGCTAGCTGCAGTGGAAGTGGTGGTGGAGAAATTTAGGAAACTGAAAGCCCTGAGGTTCCTTTGACTCCCACATAGCCAAGATCATTTTCAAAATCACTGACCTGCAGAATACAGTCAACTACAATGTCCAAATATACTGCCTGAAACCAACACCAGATTACCAGGAGGCCTCCCTGAATGTGTCCCTCATTCTTAGTCTCTTTCCCTAATCTGCTGCTGACTATTTTGGAAGACTGATTCAGGCCAGCTGTTCATATGTATGTATTTATACACAGAAATATTTTCATCTGTGCTTGCTTTATGGCTATGCCTGTTAGATTCAAGAAAGCTATCAACTTCAGAAGATGTTTATTAAAGGTTTTAGATTATTGATTTGATTTACATTACATAAACCTTGTTTATAGTACTTATTGATGAGGAGAGAATTGCACCCAAGAGTCATGTATGAAGACATGTAATTTCAGAGTAACTCAAAATTTGTTCTTAATGCCATATATGGAGATAAGATTTTTTTATGTTCTTAGCTAGACTTTAGTACTAGAAAACTGCAAGCTACTAGCTAATTATCACTGTTATTAAATGTCTGTCTTAGTGCAGAATACAGCTTATGAGCTTTAAAGCTTACACTAATCAAGAAGCATGATCAACCAGTGATGTAGGTCACTTACAGCTCAGCTGATACGTAGCTGCTCCTCAATGATGTTACTGCTTAAACATTTATATTGGTGAAATAAAGTTACAGTTCCATGAGGTAAAGTAAAGGAATAATTACATTTTGATTATTAGGAAGTCAGTCACCAATCCCATTTACACAAACACTCTAGCTGATAGAAGGGCAGAAAACTAAATAGATTGAGTAATACAACATCTGAATTTTATCAGTTGTAAAAAGAATTGGAGCTTCCCTGTAAATCTTCGTTGCTATAATATTGTTATTTTAACCACAATTACTGTTTAACATTGCAGAGGTACTTAGAGGCATGTGGTCATTTGGCTGGGGGCTATTGAGAGGGAACCTGTCTAAACCTCTCCCTTGTTTATGTAATGCAGAAATGGTCCAACATGTTTTTTGAAAAAGGACCTGAACACACATCTCAAAGTGCATGTCCTGACCCCAGTGTGATGTAAACCAGTAATTGCTTTCTTCATTCCCTGCAGAACACTTTCAGTTGGCAGGTTGCAGCCCGCAGGACTCTGTTGATAGTCAGAGCTTTTTCCTAGAAGAGAAGTGATGCACATTTGGGTCTGCATTTCACTCCTGGCTCAGGTTGCTCTCTTCTCTTGGTTCCTAAGGATATCTCCTGTAAGCTTAGAAGAAAGATCTTGTATTGATGATTGAAAATGACTAAGAAAGAAATCAGATTATGACAGCAACTCTAAAATAACTCTCTGTCCTGTCAACTACTGAGCTACTAATTCCTACTCACATTGATTTCTGGGGAACACAACTTCAGTGTTTTTATGTATTCATCATATTATAAGAACTTATGCCTGAAAAATTTAGAAACTTTTGTGCACATTAAGCTGTCATGCTGGTACTTATGGCTTGGTTCTCCTTCCTGATTTAACTGAGGAGTTGTTTGGTGAGAGAGGATGGAGAGCAGCACAGCACTGCTGATTCCTAGCCACAGTTCATAGTTCATAGTAACTGTGGCTCTTGCCCAGCAGAGTTACACCAAGGTAAGGCACTACAACTGAGTCCTTGAATCCAATGCCATAACTGACACCTGAATGTTTAAAACTGGAGGCAAGTAGTCCATGGCTGTGAGATCTGGGGCTGCTTAGCACAAGTATAGAAGGAGAATATTCAGGAAAAATTAAAAAGATTGAGAGTTTTTTAAATCTTAGAAAGTCCTTCACACTCTTTCCTTGGATTACTTGGATATATATTTGAATAATGCCTCCTTTCTAGTTTAAGTAACATTGAGGTCAAAAACCAAAGTAGCAAAACCAGGACAGTTCACAGTTCATGGTGACATTGTCGTTAACCAGAACAGGAAATGAGCCTTCATGATGCAGCAGAGGACTCTAAGGACACAGCAGCAAACTGAACTCATGTTTTGCCTCTGGCAGTGTACAGTACAAGTGTAAAACAGCTTAACTAACCTGGTTTCAGTTGACAAACAGTATGGGTGAACAAATGCCTGAAATGGGCTGCTAGGGATACAGCCAGTTTTCATCCTCAGTTCTTCGCTTAGTGGTGCTATTCTCGACTTGTATTTACGAAATAATTTGCCCAGGGATAAAGAATCTGGTAAAGGCTTGGTTTGCCTTGTGCTTACCAATGAGTGGTTTTCCATGGAGTGTGGTGTATACTGGATTAGACCCAAAACTAATTAATTTTCCAATAGCTTGTTCTAGAAGTTATTTTTAGTTTATCCTGACCTAGCTGCATTGTCATTTTGTTAAAAGCACGTTGGTAACGTAATTCAATCGGATGTACTACCACACACAAGAATCCATAAAGAAACATCTTGTGTAACAAGAGAGATGTAACAGGAGTTATCAGGTAGGAGTAAACATTTCCATCAGCTCATGGTATGAGATTCTGTGCAACATTAAACAATCATGGTTTACAAGTTGAAACAATCCATCAATGTGAAACTAAACACTCGCCAAGGATGGTAAACCTTAACTCTTGCTTTTAGCTGTCTCTGGTGTAAGAGTACATCTCTGTCTAGGTGAACCCTGCTCCATTTTCCAAGCCAGGAGGTTTGCAAAGCAGTGGCTGCCTAAACTTCTTAACATGAGGCAAACAGTCTTCTCTTTTCCCCAGCTCCATTCTTGTAATTACCTGCAGTTGTTTAGAGATAGCTTCCCCCCCCACCCCACCTTGAACTTGGCCTGTTGCTGATCCCAGTATAGTCACAGTAAAAATTTCAGAGTGGAAAATTTGGCCTCACTTCTTCAAATAATTTGTTAAGCCACAATTTTCAAATCCAGCTGCCTAGACACAGCTCTCTAACGTGTCCTTTGAAGCCACCTGCAGGGATTTAAGAAGCAATTGCCTATGTGTTGACATGTCCTTTCTGACAGCATTCACCACACGTCAAGGAGGGCATGAGCCTCTAATTCAGAGGGTCCAGTTTCTGCTGTCATACCAACATAGGTCTTTTAAATTGATGATTTCTTTAGGACCAGCAGTGGGAACAACAGAGCTTGAAGTTAAGCATCTACTTGAAGTTGTGCATAATGCCAAACTGGCACCTTAAATCTGTACTCAGCCTCTTAACATAAAGCTGAGTGTCTTGTCAAGCTTATGTCCACATTAATAATAAATCCTGGTGACACAACCTCTTTAAGAAGAACAGTAAGAGCTGAAGCCTTCTTAAGTGGAAGCAATCTGCTTTGTTGCATTTCAGTGTAGTCAGAATACTTGGAAGATCTTTCTGTTTTATTCTGTGCTCTCTCTCATTATCAGAGCTTCCAAAAGCAGCATGGTTTGGTCAATACTGTTTTAACTAGCTTATTCCTTTATCTGATTAGTCATTTTAAGAGCTATCTACTTGCTTAGAGAAGTCTGTATGTTTTGATTTTATTTTTATCCTGAATGACTGCAGTCATCTGGCTGTTTATGTGAATGATTGCAGTTTTTAAAAGCTCTGATGGATTTTTTTACTCTTGCTCCTGTTACATTCCAGATTTTTGCAAATGCAGAAATACGTATGTCATTCTGTAAAAGCAAAGGCTGTTAACAAACAGTAAATAAACTAAACTGGACTTCTGTTGTAATGGCAGACTAATGAGCCGAGTAATTTGAGTGGTATAAATAAGGAATGGCCAGAAGCAAGGGAGGCTGTAAGAGAGTCCATTGTAAGAGGAGACTGGGTTTACTAAAGCCTTTCAGCAGAGTGATTATTTAATAAAGAGCCTTATGAGCAAAGGTCCCAGGCTGGAGCCTGCTCGTAGCTCTGTATTGCTGGTAACAGGGATCTGGATCTCTTGAGTTCCAGTAGAACTGGAGGGGAATCTGGCATCATTGATGATCCAATATGATGCATTTGATATGTGTACATACAACAGATTTTGAAGCATCACAGTATAGGAAATATACAGGCATAGGCCCTGGAAATGACACCAAGATGCAATAACAGATGAGCAGGAAACTTTAGGGATTATCATCAATTATTTGAAGAAAATGAGTGGATATCATTCCACAATGCCAAGTCCTTTATAGACATATTCCTGGACAGAGAAGTGTTTCTATTACCTCCGCTTTCAGAACTGACTTACGGATATCTTTAAGAGAGCTTCTTCCTTGCACAAATCCTGCCAAGGTGTGGATATATCCTTTACTTCTATTTTATAGGGTGAGCTGAATATGTGTTGGTAAAGAGAAATCCCTGCTATCCCATGTGAGCTCTTCCTTAGCGAATATTAAACGTTTTCCCAGTATACTAACTGCCAACAAGTGGCACAGGGTACTACTTTTCATTCCTGTCTCACTTTTCCTATAATTTTTGTCTGTGCTTACTTATGGCTGTGTTGAAAGAAGATGGTGTAAATCAGAGTTTCAGTTGTTCCATCCTTCTGTTCTGTATTCAGGTTTTAAATTATTATAAGTTCATGCCTATAAAAATTTCCTTGTTTCCATCACCTGCATTTGGCTCGAGGCTATATACTGAAATTTATAGATATTGTGTAGCTTACACATGCTTTATGGAGATTTTTGAGGAACTCTGGCTCAAAATCTCCTTAGGCTTTGAAACTGAGATCATATTTGAGTGGAAATGGTGTTCAGGGAACAGAAAAAAAGAACAGGCTGAGCAAACACACTTTCTTATGATCATAATGGGTGGAAGTTTAAAGCCATTCAAAAATGGCTGCGAGGGACTCCTGAATTATTTCAGGCACTCCAGAGTAAATGTTCAGTCCCATTTATACAGTCTATGATGATAAGCAGAGATTCATCACCTTGGTTCTGAGGTGTTGGTTGATGCCAGTAAGATTCAATTAGTTTTTCAGGCTGCCAGGAACCATTCACAGAATGGCCCTCAGAGAAGGACCACTGAATGGCAAACGTCCAACCAGTGTCTCTTTGGGTTTTGCATTCCCCCAAACCTGAATTTTGTGTCATCCTCTTCTATTTAGGTGCTGAATGGCACTTAGCAATGCTCTCTGCAGCACACAGGGAGTTGTTTGTCCTTCCATGGCATTTCTCAGTTCTCAGAAATTCCCAGAGAGCCCTTGGGACATTGTTGGGCCAAGCAGACAGACATCAGTGCTTTTACAAAGATACATATGACTGGCACTGTGCTTTAAATGGAAAAAAAGGACTTGTAATATAGTTAAGATATTTGTAGTGAGAATCTGAAACTGTAGCTTGAGAATGCTGATAAAGCTGATTACTCCAGTTTATAATAAGGAAATATTTGTGCTGTACAAGTAGTGACCACTCTTCTCTGGACTGGTTCGGTTTGCTTTTGATTATCTTTTGAATTTGTGTCATGTTGAGTTTTTCCCAGTAGCAGGTGCAGATGAGCATGAAAACTGAAGCACAGAGCAGCAGTGTGCTGCTTGGGGAAATGACAAGTGACTCTATAATTTACTCAGTGGTGTGTTTCTCCTTATAATTATTGCTAATTCAAAAAAATCACTGCGTATTGCATGAGAGCATTGTGTAAGATGAGTGTAGAGACAAAACATGAATACAACCCATGCCTTATAGGCTGACAAATGAAGTGCAAGGTGCTGTTGTTTGTTTGCTGACTGCCTAAGCATGAGATGAACGATTATCTCTGCCTCAAGAGGTAGCCCAAGGTTTCCAGTCGTATCAGTCTGCCTGTTGGTGATTCATTTGTGCAAACAGTAGAAACCTGAGCATATAACTAAGGCAATTACCCACTTACTGCTCCATTCCCTTTTGAAACTCAGGATTGTATTGGAGCAAGACTGGGATGGGTGAGCCCCACTCCTGGATATGGCAAGGTAAGTTCAGACTCACAGTCCTGCCTGCAAACCTCCCCACTGGGAACTGCTGCTGATGTTTCTAATGAGCTCACGGGGAGGAGCTGGATTCACCGAGGTACATCCAGGGCTGCCAAAATGTGGCAGCAACCTATCACCCCTCCCTGGTGAAGGCTGCACCTCTGCCAGTGTCAGGAGACTGTGGGACAGGGCTGCTTTTAGGGTGTGACATTCTTTCAATGGTTCTTGTGCAGAGGTGTGAGGAAGCTGCAGGGAGAGGTTCCCCAGCAGGATGTGAAACAAGTGGAGTCCTGTGTCTGCTCTGTGCTCTCCATGGCCCAGCTAACAGCAAACTCTATGGGGAAGCTGGCCTGGGCAGTAAAAACCAGATTAATTAGCCAGGTGTGAGCCTGATGACTGTTGGAGTCATCTTCCAACCCCAGTCTTGCCAGGACAGGTAACACTGTTTTCCCACACCAAGCATTAAAGAGTTTGGCCTTCACAGGTGCTTCTTTCTTTCTGGTTTTGATCTGTAATTACTTCATACATTCCACTTCTGGCCATGTCATTCCCCACAAAGCACTGCTTGTCTGCAAATCAGCTGGAGGAGCAAACTGGAAAATGAGCAAAGCTCCCAGTGAAAACTGTAGAAAGCTTACTCCATTTTTAGTGGATTAACACAAAGTAAAGTGGTAACTGGACAGTGGTTTGTAAATATTTACATAACTAAGACGTGATAGTATTGGCCTCTGAAATCCAGTGGATACCTTAAATTAGATTAGGGGTCTTGCCTCCATTTTTAACAAGGATGGGATTGAACACTGCAACAGCTTCATAAGGCAGGGCTAGGCTGCTTTTCATTTGAAGTCATTAAGCAAATAATTGTTTGTTTGGAATTTTTAGATTAAGGACTAAAAATATCTGATTTCACCAAAAAGTAAAGTCTGCATATGGGACATACAGAGTGAAATTCCCTGGCCTGTAGGAAGAGGAAGTTTAAACCAATAGGTTTGACTGGCCTGTGAAACTACACTATCATTAACAGAATAAATGTTTTAAAATTAATTTAGCAGTTCACCAGCAGCTCTTGAAAAGAGTACTAAAAAGTGAATTGTGGAAATGTAATGACAGCAAATGTCAAGACATAGAATCTTAATCTCCCAACTCACCAGGCCATTGAGGACCCTGGAGAGAAACCAGAATCACCTCTTGGTGTGTGAGGGGTACCTCAGAAGAGCACTTCCACACAGCAGATCTGCTCACTGGAGCAAATAAAAGAGCAGTGAGTTAGAAATGCATTCTGCATTGTCTATGTCGAGTGTTGTTACCATTTTTTAGAACCACCTTTCCCATAAGGCAGAGTTGGAAGGATGGGGATTAATTGTCCCTGAGGAAATGCACTGCTGGCACAGCCAGCTCACAGCCCTATGGACTAATTAGGAACAAAAACTGCAAGCAAACACAAATCATTATTTGACCATACCAGCTTCTTCTGGAACTCAGTTTGGGTGCTAAAATAAAGTACACTGCATTAACTGAATGCTCCTGGCTTGCCCAGTCCTTGTTTGTGTAGCTGAGTGCCTGCAGGAGCATCACTGGAAGCTGATGATGATGGAAGAGGTTCATTCCCTGAATCTGTTGGAACTGATCTTGCAGATGATTGACTCTCCCTATCCACACATGATTTATTTTCTTTCCTTGCTCCAGTTCACCACTGTTCAGCTATTGTCAAAATTGGAAAAAAAAATGAAAGTTAAAAAAAAATTTAAAAAAAAAAGAGAGAGAGAAAATTTTCTGCAGGAAATAGGGATCTCCTGAGGGAGTTTTTTCTTTTCATATTTCTCTTAACCTAGCAGCATCACTGCATTGCTATCAGAGTGGAAATGTATACAACAGAGGCTGCAACCTCAGCTATCTGATCTTATATAGCACAGTCTACCCATGTACCAATTTGTAACACGTCCAAAGCCTTGTGAAAGCATCCCCTTGTGTAGAATTACATGTGTCATATTTATTTAATGATAGATTTGCTAATACAGCACCTGCTCAACAGAATTGCAGACTACACTGAAATCAATCACCGTATGCTTCCAGCAAATGGGGTAGGATATCTGCCCAGCTGAACTGTGCAGATCTCTGTGTGTTTGGTCATCTTTTTTAACACAGCTATTAATCTGGACTGTCACTTTTCAGACACATATTAGATGGTTTTCTGTTTCTACTGTATTTAACTAAATGAAAACTGATGCCCTCTCCAGACTTGGAACCAAACTGCTGGAAGTCAGTGGGTGTCAGGACTCAGGGTCTCTGTGTAATTAGGGAGAAAATTCTGTTTGCAGCCTAGAGCCCTCTCTAAAGCTTGAGTCTCCTCTTTGTGTGCATGTCCTGGGAGATGCATTTAGAGAAGTTTGAGCCTGAAAAGGCTGTATTTGGGTTACCACTTTCTGGAGATGCTTTTCTGGGATGCTTGTGGCTGCAGTGAAGTTCCCTTGGGCTCTGACCTGCTGTCACACTCGTATTCTGCTCACCCTCCACATCAGATATGCCTAAGAGATGGAAAATCCTTTTCCACTATGGTATGCTGACCTAAAACAACCCCTGGGGAGGGAGGAATGTCTGGGAGCCCAAGGGTCTCATTCCCATTCCATTTACATGCCCATTGTAATTCCACTGGCTTACCTAGACTCCTTCCTGGAGGACTAGCACTCCTAAATGCCCCCAAAATACAAAAAAAAAAATCCATTTGTCTCTGCATTTCAACAGAGTTTCCTTGCTTTTGTTTTATTTAATTTGTGTTTTCCATATTCACTTGGAAGCTGGAAGTACTTGAGCTATAAAAGGAGTTTTGTGCACTCAATGCAGCTGACTTGATTTCCATCATGAAAAATACATGAATCATCAGCTACAGGAGTATGTCTTGAATGTTTCTGAAAGTGTCTCCAAGAAAGATGAGGTAAATAAAAGAAATCTAGCTAGTTTGTATGTGGTTTTTTTTAAGGCACTAGTACTAATTATAATGTAAATAAAGTCATATTAAATAAATATTACATTAATAATAATTAGTTAATATTTAATTAACATTCACTAAATAAGGTAATTATTCCATATTCTATCAAAGGCTGACATGAGGTTAATTCTGATCATCAGTGGAGGGGAGAGCCAGAATCCTTCCATTATTAATTTAATGTCTTTTATTCACGGTTCTGGATAAAAAAATGAAGTTTGTATAAAAACTGACAATGTTTCTTTAGCTTCAGAGGCAACTTTCACAATGATGTTGCAGGCCCTCACTGTCATAAATCAAACAAGATGGTTCATCACTCCTTTTGAGATACACTTCTCACTTCTTGGTTAAAAGACTATTTTTCAGACCTGCCACAACAGCAAGGTACCCACTCATGTATTGGAGAGCTTTTCCATAACAGGAGACACCAACAGCAAAATTGTTGCTCAACTGTAAGTGTTCCATTATTGTCACTCTAAAGGGCACTGGCAAAGGAAAAATATCTGACAAATTGACAACTTGACAGCGACCGAGATAGTGAATTAATCCACCTTGGCAGAAGGCTGTTGATGAATATTTAAATAGGTTAATAGTTAACATCAGAACCCTGAAACCAAATACAGGCTGGCAGCAGTAGGGAACAGGTAAATCTGATATCTAAATTATACTGTTAGTAGTGTGCTTCAATCTCAGAATGGAAATCAGATCCTCAAATCTGAAATAAAAAAGTTAATAATCTTTCCTTACAGATAGCTCTTTGAGGAGCAGCCCTTTCTATCAAAAGAAGGTGCTTGTTTCTTTAATTTATGTGTGCCTTTACACAGGCAAATCCCCTCTTCTTTATTCAGCTCAAAGATACACACATTCAAGTAAGAAGATGGGTAAGTTCACAAAAGAGAAATATATTAAAAATAAGTGAATCCCATCTGAACTGGCATTGATAAATTTTTAATATATCCACAAGTCTTTAAATTTCTCTGTTCTTTCTCCCCAAACACAATGAAAACTACTCCCTGTTCTGACCAAGTGTGACAGATAGACAGGAACTGATCTCTTTAGGGTGGCTTTCATGGTGTTCTTACAGTGAGGATCTGCTCTCCTGGGGGTGCCATCTGCACCAGAGCTGGAGCTGCAAGAAAATGAGAAGGGAGAAAAGAGCATAAGGATGTGTGGCAGTGCTGTAGATGATCCAACCTCAGCTCTTCCCTGCAGTACTTTCTGGGTCACCTGCAGTATCTCTTTGGCAAAATGCAGAAGGGCAAGCTCAGCTGGCACCACACGCATTTACCTTGCAGAATATCATTAAAAATGTACAAGTTGGACAATGCACTTTGTCCGTATCACTTTCAGGTACTTTGGGATGGCATTCCTCCAAAGGGCTGATGCAGTTCAGTTACAGTGGTTTTCAGCCATCTCTGGGCTCTGCAATGAATTCTTTGACTAAGCCAGAATCCTGTTTGGCTCAAGAAAGGCTCCACAGCAGCCAGGCAAGTTGGGTGCACTGGAATCTATCTGCTGTCTAAGGATAACTCAATTCCATGTTAATAATAAGAGCTACTGCTGGTCAAATCCTTTTCCTTTGTGTAAATCAAATGGTGGTTCTTACAAGAGTCTGCTCTTGGTCCAACACTAATCAGTATTTTCATTAAGCACTGGGATTAGGGGTTATTATATTTGCAGATGATACCAAGATGGGAGGTACTTTGCAGGAGAAAAAGTAAATTAAAAAAAATCTTGGTAAAGTAAATAAATAGTCTGGGTGGCACTAAAATAAAAATGGTCATTTAACAAAATATGAATTATTTAAGAATAAGGAATTGCATGAACATTAGATCTTATGGCCTGCCAAAAAAGTTTCAAATGTTACAGAGCATGCATTTGCCAGTTGTCAAAAGGGTGATAGCTGCAGGGGGAAAAACAACCATTTCTTGTAATGGGTTCTACAAATACATGTGAGATAACTGAAATTATTTTTCCATTGCGTGCAGCACAGATAAGCCCCCAGTTAAAGTACCAGCTCTGTTTGGTACTTGTAAATTTGGAAAAGAAGTGGCCAGGATAATGTCCAGATGAGAGCAACAAAAAGAAAAACAGATTTTATCAGAAAACTTAAGGAAACTGGGTGATCTTCAGGTTAAAGAAGTAGGATTATTTTCATATAGTACACAGGTAGTGCTCAGTATTACACTTCATATTTGGGCCAGGATAAGAGGCAAAAAAATTACTTTTTGGTGAAGAAGATCTAGGCTAGAGGTTCAGAAAAACTGAATGTTTTGGGGGATATTGAACTTTTATGATTGATTTTTAGGAGCAGCTGGATGACCAGGATTGGCTGGTGCAGCAGGAGTGTTGGGCAGGAGTGTGGGACTGGAAACTGCTGCCCATTTTATTTTCTAGAAAACAATTGCTTACTCCCCAACTGATGTCAGTGGCACTGAAATATCTGAATATATTTTTGTGGAACAAGCAAAACTGAGGATAAGAATAAGAGAAGGAAATACAGTAACTTAAAAAACATGGAAGACTATTTTGCTTGCTATGGCTCATCATCTAATGGTTTCTTCCAGATATATTTTAACAAACAGATTCATGAGCAGTAAAATATAAAATATAAAACAGAGATTATTTGTGTCTCATTCACCAATTTATAATTATCATTTTTTTTCTGCTTAAGAATGATTTTTGTTTTAGGAAGCAAGAAGAAGAAAGAATATTATGTCAGATGTGTACTCCCAAAGACTAACTTCAGTAAGATCTACAGAGTAGGGATAAACCCCCTGTGGCCCAGCATTGTTCCCACTCAAGCCAATGAAAAGCCTGTTTTGTTTTTTTTTCAGCTGGACAATCACAGAGTTATTTTAGCAATTAGATTCACATAATGAATTAATTACATAAAATTATAAGCAATTTGTAGACAAATACAAAGAAATTAAATTAACTGGATAAATTATATAGTGTGAACCACTCATCTGTAATACTTATCTTTTGCTATTGTGTACTTCTAGAAATATTTCAAATAAGAAATACAGTTAAATGAAAGTGATTTTAAAAATATGATTGTTACAAGATTGTTTAATTAATATGTGGATTATAATAACTTCTTTTTTGTGAAATTATTAAATAAATTCCAAAACATCTCATGGAAATATATCACAAAACACAATCACTGGCAGAGTCTCTCTTGTTTTTCTGAGTCCAGCATTTAAATCTGCACTGGATCCTGTCCCTCCTGGCTGTTTTTCATAGAGCCAGTGAAATAATTTCAGATTATAGCAGTGGCACAAATCCTAGGGTAAAATCAGGAACAGGGTCAGGTTGCTCACAGGGAATTCAATGTTCCAACACTAGAACTGATTCATTACCAACTAGTTTGTTTATAGCTATCTTTGATATCTTCCGGCTACTTTGAATTATGCATTGTTGACATACCCTCAGCCAACCTCTACTGATATTAATAAAACATTGAAAACAACAGATATTCAACTAAGGACAGAGTAAAAAATAGTTGAAGACCTCTAGATTTGTTTCAACAGGGTGAGGCTTAATATCTTGTAGCAGTAGCATCAGTATTGTGCATTTGCTGTGACCAAACAGTACTGTAAGAAAACTGGCAGAAGGATAAAAATCAAACTTTTCATTCCATCAGAACCATTAGCAACTAAAAATGACTCCTTTCAGTAAGCAGGAGAGTGGGAAACAAAAATAAAAATATGTGAGGAAATTACAAAATATGGGAGATTTATAGATTTACAGCTGCAGCAGGCCTAGATGGAGAAAGTGAGACAGCAGAAAAGGGATTAGGATTAGGATTACTTATGCACTTATGTAACATTTGTTCTAAATTTGATTACAGTACTCAGTAAAATGAGAACTCAGTATTCATCATGCACAGCAAAAAACTTCACGTCAGCATCTCCATTTACACTTGTAAAAATAATTAGGAATCATTTGTAAAATGCTTTAATTATGTTAATCAGCCAATGTTTTGCTACGCTTTGAAGACATAAAAGATTGAAGGAGCTTCAGACAGAGCAACCATATGTTTGTTTGCTTCATGTGGCTGTAGGAACATCATCTGTCATGTTCTCAGCTTTTTTTTTTTTTTTGTCTGCAGAGTCCCCAGTTATCCCTGCATGGTAGATTATTGCACCCTACTTCCAGAATACTAGGCCATGAGGGGATTTTAAAAAAATAATAAATATATGCACACACCCTCTCAAATTTTGAGTATCCAGCTTCATATTTAGAAAGCTTAAGTGCTAAATACTTCCTATGGGTTTATTTATTCTGCAGCTACTTCAGAAATTTGACTGAAATTGTCGACAGGGTTTTGAAACTCTGACCCATGAGACTTCTTAAAGCTTAGCTGGAAAGGAAATGTGAAGGTGGTGTGGAATCAGTGGTACCATGACCTGTCATTAGACTTGACATATACTTTTCCTATATGATATATAACTTGCCTTGAAAGTAATCTCCAACCTAAAGGCCAGGAAAGTCTCACTCCCCAAGAGCAGTGTAAATCAACCCATTTTACTATATTTATGCTGAAATAAAGAGGGGAGGGAAAAACCCCAACCAAAAGCCTTTTTTTGTGATTGCCAATCTAAGCCATCAGTGTGAAGCAATCAGCAGTGCTGTCTGTGTGAGGGAAGCCTGACTGAGGGCACAGCCCAGCCCGTGTGGGGACAGGGAGGGAGGTGACAGCACCTGGGAGCCAGCCTGGCATTCCTGGTGGGGATCAGCCCAGAGACACACAGGCTGTTATTAGCACACGTGAACACACTGGGTTTGGGTGGGAAGGGTACTGTTGAAAGGAAAGCTGGTGGAAAGGCAGGCCCCATCCTATACACCAGCTGGAGAAGTGATTAATTTACAATTTCTGAAGAGCCAAAAACTTCATTGTAAACACTGCGTTGGAAGGAAGAAGTGTTTTTGCCAGCTTATTCTGTTGGGTAGATGCTTTTGTAAAACCCTTTTGCTGTATAAAATGCATCTCTGATAGCAAAAATTGCTTTTACAGCTGCACTAATGAACAGCATCTCCAGTGCTGAGCAAATGAAAGTGATTTTGTCTTCATCTGTGAGACCCTCTCCTACCCACAGATGTATGTGAAACCTGTGTTCATGGCCAGCATTGGCAGAGCTCTTCTGTTTTGTCCTTTGTCACCCAAGGAGGCTGTATCAGTTTTAGATGAGGCACTGAAATTTTCTTCAGCTCTCCAAGGTGTCTGTCTTGCCTCTGCTGTGTTTCCTGAGGCACTGGTGTGACCCAGACAGGCTGGAGCCCTGGGCTTTGTGGACACGCCTGTGCAAGGCAGCAACTCTTTGGGACACCTGTACAAAGCTGCTGGGGCAAAGTCAATCTCTCACCTTTGAGAAAGGAAGGGACTTGCTAATATCCTGCCACTGAAATAATGGGGAATTGATGGAAAGCACTGAATTACAAGGCTCTGTTAAATTGCTTTCCCTTTTCCCCTAGATGAGTGGAGAGAAAGGAAGGCCCTTGAAAAGGAACCTGTATAATCACAGCTCTTTGCTGCTGGGGCAGGTAAGATTCACAAGCATCCAGGTTATGTTTTCAGCATTCAAGCTGGCTACAATCCAGCCAACAGCACAGCCAGGAACACCTTCAAAAATATCCGCTTCATAATTTGAGTGCAGTATAGGAACATGTTAGCTGGCATTATATAAGCTAACTCAAATACCAAAAAATTGAATCCTGGACACAAAAAAATATGTTAGTCATGACAAGCTTACTTCATGCCAAAATCCCAGAGAGATTAATGTGACTTGTAAAGTCTGAACCAGAAGGTGCTCTCAGAAAACCTCTACCCAATCCAGCAGTTTGCCCTCTAAGACTGAAGTTCTACAGGAGGGTGCTTGAAATTCAACTTCCCACTACCTGGAGAATATTCCATATAGTAGATGTTACACTATTTTGAAGCAAGCTATTAAACCAAGAAAGAATGTACAAGCATGAACAGAATCCCCATGTTCCTTTCCCACAAAGATCTCAAACTCCTTTCCAAGGTAACATCCCTTGGTGTGTAACTGTTTTATTACAGTTGTCACGGTAATGTCCCAGGTGACTGGTGCCAAGAGATACCAGGCCCTGTGTTTATTCTCCAGAATTCAATCTTTCTTTATCCACTCAGTGGTCTTAACTGAAGTGCTAAAAAGCAGAAAAAAAAAATCCCTGTAGAATATGATGAGTTTTTTATTGAGATGCATCCTTTCTGCCGAGCAATTTTTTACAAAGGTTAACCATGAGGTGACATATGAATGTCAATAATCACTAGGGCTTATAAATTAGGAAAGAAAATTGTTATAAAAAGATGGGGATAAGAATGAATTAGTGGAAAAGTGTATTTTTATAAAGAATTAAATAAAGAGTCTGGAGAAAAATTCACATTTTATAAGGTTATCCTTGTTCATAATACAGAATTGCAAAATTATGTCACTGTCAAGGATATACTAGAAATTAATTGACTTACCTGAACACATTTTCTAACAGAAGCATTGTTTTGCAAGATTATGAGTCCTCCACTTTCCATCAAGACAGGGCCATTGGAGATGTTCCAAACTTTGAGCCAGGAGTAAAAAAAAAAAAATGTATCTCTTCCCTTAAAAGCAAAAAAAAAAAACCAAAAAAACCCCAAAAAAAACCCCAAATAAACAAAAAAAACAAAAAAGCCCCCAAAAAAAGTATTTTAAAAAGAGCATGAACAAGCATTTTATACTTCATCCTGGTCCTTCATGAAGATAAGGGATAGCTTTTCAGGATTTCAGATTTCTTCTAATCTTGGAGTTCTTCCCCAGGGAAAAAGAAAACAAAACAGCTTTAGAGAAAGCCACGAGCTGAACATTACGACCTACAGGCAACACGTAATTATAAGTTAACAGTGAGGCAGAAAGGGAAGATGAATTTTAATGCTTTCCACATGTTCCTGTTATCCTGGGGCCTTGCAAACTGAGTAGCAGAGTGTAAACTCTCTTGACTTGCATTTAGCAGGGCAGGCCATTCCCCCAGCCAGGGATGAGGTAAGTGCAGAGTGTTTTTGGTGAAGTGTGGTGCAGTGCAAAGTTCTCTGTGCCCACAGGGGACTGACAGGTTTGACCTTCTGTGTGTCACATGGAGCCCCTCACCTGGCACTGGGGATCCACCTCTCTTGAGTTTAATGTGTTGGGTAGAAGTTGAACACTCTCAACAAAACTCTCAAGTGAAAAGAAAAAAACAGTGGAGAGGTGAGGTGAGATCCAGGTTTTAACAACTGAGGGAAAGGGTAAGATAAAATAAAAATACTGCATTATTGTGGAGATCCAGTATGTGTCTTGGAAATGTCACTTTGTTCATCCTGTCATTTAGTCTGATCTTATTTCTTTCAGGGCACAAAAAAGGAGTGACAAACTGCATGCAAGGTTTCCCTTTAAAAAGTTCCATTCCATTTTGAACTCTTACTTTTTTCCTGAAGACTGGTTGCTCCAGGTAAGAATACATGTGTGTCCTTAAATGAAAAGCCTTGTGACTGAAAATCAGCCACTGGTTATCTCAATATAATTGATGCTTCAGTCAGTAAGTGAATGCTTGAGGAATAAAGATGCCTTGAAGAAATCCTCTGTCTCTCAGGCAGCCCTTTCTCTCTATGGATAAGAAACAAAACAGGCATTTTATAGTGTACATTTCTAATTAGCATCATAATGAGCAAGTAAATAATGCATAGATTAAAATACTCATTTAGAGAAATTACAAAATATTTCATTAAAACCGAAGTAATGACTGAGAGGAATTTTCCATCAGGAAAATGATATTGTAAGGAGCATGAATGAGTTTTGCTACACAAACCTACATTCCTACTCTGAACCTACATCCCTACTGTGCACCTCTTTGGTTTTGCTGTTTTTCTGTCCCAAAGGACAAAGGTGTTCTCTAGATGCAACACACGCCCTGGGCTGCTCCAAAGTCAGTGCACCAGATGAGATCACCCCTTTTGCTAGCACCTGCCTTGCCTGCATTGCAGCAGCCCCCTGAGAGCCTGGGATGGGGCAGCTGAAAGGACTCAGCTGCCAAGCACTTCAGTTTTCCAAGGCAGGAATGCTGCAGGCAGCTCACCCTCTAGCATCAGTGCTACACTTCCATCTCCTGTCATCATGCACTGGATGTGGCCACACAGCCTGACAGCATCTCAGCAGCTCCTGCTGGAAAAGGGCTCCAAAGCACCATTCAAAACTAATGGAAATGTGTGAGTGTCTTGCACAGAAAAAGCTCAGGGAGCAGCATCAGCAGCCCCAGTGACAATTTGATGGTTACGTGTTCAGGCAATGATTCTCTGGTTACCAATGTTTAATTTTATCAACCTAAAAGTAGCACCATTGATTATATAAGAATTACTCATGCACACATAAATAAAACTTGCTGGACCGAACATTTAAGTGTGTGTTTTTATGTTTATGTAAATATTTCTTTATCAGACAGGATTTGTGTCTTGATTTTTTAAACAAACATCTGAAATCATTACTCTTACAGAAACACAAGTGGAAAGTTTGTAGTCTAATCAAGAGAGACTAGGCAATGGGTTAAACCTAATCTTGGGAAGGTCACTTTTTTTTGGCAGTTGCTTTTTTTTTCTGTATAAGCCTGCTCTGTGAATTCAGGTGAGACTCTAGGGCACTATTTTAAAGTGAGGTCTCTGATGTGGGAATCTTAATTCTTCATACAGTTGACCTCTGATTTAAGAAGTGCTGGAGTGTTACTGGCTAATCAATATCTGGCTTGGCTGCTCCGCTTCAATTTTCTCTTCTGAAAACTATTTATCTCTCAAGGGTGAGATGAAATTTCATAAGTGTCTAGTGTGGGCTTTTGAGCAATTTAAAAGGTGCAAAGTTTTACTAGGCAGGATGCTAGGAAAGGCTGTTTTTTAGTGAAATTTTTCTGTATATTTGGAAAGCTGAAGTTGGAGCCTTTGCTGCACAGAGCAAACTAAATCCTATCCATCCTATCAATATACTTTCATCCACTAAAATACAAACATCTTAGAGTGAAAAATACAAACTGCAGGTTCAAATCACTTGCAAATTGTTTCCAAGTTTTGTCTGGTGAAACAGTATCATTACAGCAAATGTGGAACAGACAGCGCCAAGCAGCTTTATGTAACACAACTGCAAGCCATGGAAACAGAGGCTTGCAGAAAGTGCAACTCATAGTGGAATTTGGCAGGGACAGAGAGACAAATATTCTTGCACTTCAGAGTAATGGCATATGAATTTTAGTGTGTAGTGGTCAGGACCCTGTTCTACATCTGATGATAAAAGAGGAGCACGAATATTGAGTGTATCAGTTCAGCTTCTGGCTTAAGGCCACTCTCCAGGCACCGTGCCACAGCTATGAAATCACTGTTATTTTCGACTTCACATTAGATGAATAGGGTAGTGCAAGCTGTTTGAAACTCAGCTTTGATGTATTTAAATGTTTTGAAATAATGCCTAGCATTTAATACCGAGTTTTGCTAACATTAGCTTTCCTAAGTGTCTGATAAAAATAGTCTTATTCCCTGCTGTTAAACGCTATTTTTCTAATTAAATGCAGATGCTTAAACCATCAGCATTCACCACAAGATTCCCTTGCTCAGACATTAGATCATCCATCTTAAATCCTGAATTACATTCTAAATTTCTCTATGAACACTAAAAACAATAGTAGATACGATTATGATTCATTGCAAAAAATCCTAATTCCCTGAGAACAAATGGGAGTGGCAAGAACAGCGCTCTTCACTCACAAAAACACTTCTTTTTAATTCAGTGTCAAAATAGACTTCAGTGACAACTGTATTTGGTAGCAAATGCTCAGGTCTTTACTGCTTAAAATAATCTGCTTTAGTTCTTAGTCCCACAGGCGCAGAAGCTGCAGACTTGTATAGGTGTGTCCAATGTTAGGCGCTGAGCGCTGTTTTGTTTCCAGAAGCAGCAGCTGTTTTCAGATTTGTCACGGTAGGGAGGGACCCCTGGGGTCACCCAGCCGAGCTCCAGCCAGGCAGGGTCACCCGCAGCAGGCGACACAGGAACGCGCCCAATGGGAAGATTCCTTCCAGTGGAAGATTTCAGAGAAATCACTGCCTGACATCAGCACGTTTGTACACCCGATTTTAACAAACAGCAGCAGTGACAATGCTGCCAGCAGCAGGCAGATCCCCCAGCGCCTGTTCCCTGCTTTGGGAGACCCACACACCGGGCTTTAACTTCAAACCACTGATTATCTGCTCTCTTTTCAAAGTCTTTATTCCAACACGTGTACGCTCTGCACTTTCTGCAAACAAAACAGTCAAGTTGCGAAGCAGCTTCCCTGGGGTAGAACGGGGCCCTGACAGGCTGAAGCCCCGGCTGAGGGCACTCAGCGCTGCCGGGCTGCGGCCGGAGCCGTGTGAGCAGCTGGAGTTTTGCCCGAGGGTCTCTGGGGCGCTCGCACGGCTCTTGTGCCCCACAAGCCGCACCGCAGGGCGGCGGAGCGGCCGGACGGGGCAGCCGGGCCCGGGGCAGGTCACGGCGACTCCCCCTCACGGCTCCGCCGCTCACCCCGGGCCCTCTCCCCGCCCCGCCACGTCACTTCCCGGGGCGGCCGCCGCCGCCGAGTGTCAGCGGCCGTGCTGTGATGGCGGCGGCAGCCGCGGCTCGGGGCGCCGGCGGGACTGTGCCGCTCCTGACTCGGCGTGGGCCCCGCGCCATGGGGAGCAGCCGCGGCGGGCGGCTCGCCTGAGGCGGCGGCGGTGACGGCGGAGGGAGGGCGCGGCACTGCCGAGGGAGCCCCGCCGCGGGGCCGCGACCCGCGCCGCCGGGGATGCTGCGCTGGGTCCGGCAGCAGCTGGTAGGTGCCTCCCCGCAGCCCCGGGCCGGGCGGGCTCTCGGCTCGGCCCCGTCCCGCCGGCGCTGCCCGGCCGCGGGGGAGCAGGGCCGGGGCCGGGAGGGCGGAGAGTCCCCGCGGGGACTGGGGAGACCCGCAGGCTGCGCTTGGATCGTTATGGACGGGTTTTGAAATTATATTTTTAACCCGAATCCGAGGGTTTGGGGCATCTCGTTTTTCTGGCTTTTGGTTGTTTTTTTTTGTGTTGGGGTTTTTTTGGGTTTTTTGTTTTGTTTTTTTTCCTTGAAACCCCCTTAGCACAGAGGACAGCGCGCTCCCTTTCGTGTGGCCCCCGTTGGGAAAAGCTCCCCAAACTTCCCGGAGAAATGACGGTGCCTTTTTCCCTGGACCGACACTTCAGAGATTCTTCCTCCTTCCCGTTGCGAAATGCTTTAAGGCTTTTTCACCCGACGTGCGTCTCTCTCAAATATTTCCCCGCACCTGAGCGCTTTGCAGCCGCTGCGTGCTGTGGATTTGAAAGTGGAAGAAATGGAAGGAAAACATCCGTGAAATGCTTTTGTCGGGGGAAGCCGCTTGGAAAGGCGGCATGAGGGTGCCTGTCCCCGCTCGCTGTGCTGGGTTAGAGCGAGCAGGGGAACCCGGCCGGCCGTGGCTGTCACGTCTGTGCTGCTCTAGCAGGGAAGTACATCGAGTTTCACTGTTTTAAGTATTGGCCGGCTTCCTGCCCGACCAACGTTATCCTACTTGCATTTTCTCTAAGGGAGAAATTATTTCTAAATTATGTATTTGTAAAATAACTGCCGTTCACTGGAGTTACTTTGCATCACGGATGTTGTCCAGGTTAGTGCAAGACCTTACCTTAGTTAGGTTTTCAGATTTTAGTTGTTAAAGCTTCTGTCTCACTAATGATTTGTTTAATTTGTTGCATCGCTTTTTGCAAAGAAAAGATAAAAATTTTTGTGTTTTCTTTTTTCCTGCTATTCTTGCCTGACCTCGTTTCCCATGGCCCATAGATTTTCCCAGTTCTGTGGCTGAGGCAGAGAGCTTGTGGTGATGGTCTCAGTGCCAGCTTGACAGTGCTCAGGAGTTTGGTCTGACACCAAGAGTTACTGACCTGGAAATTAATTGCTCTGTTTGAGCTCTGACTGCACTCTTCTGTTCTGTTACAGTTGTACATACGTTTTTTAGGAAAAAAACAACTTGTTTGGTGTAACATAGCTATCATTTTTTCCACTTAAAGGTGGCTTGAGGTTTGTATGTGTGGTTTTTGAAGCAGTGTTATACTGCCTTCTGTAGAGTTTAGATTAGGACTGTATCAGTGCTAGCAGTTAATGTATCAAACATGGTTGCTTTTTTCACTGTACAAGTGTACAAGTAGTACACTGACCAGCTTTCCAGAAATCTGTTTGCTCTTAATAGAAAGTAAAAGATTAGTGTAACAGGATGAGCAATAAACTTGGTGCTAGGAGGTTTTAGTGCTTCTTAAAGGAACTGGTGGAAAAAGACTGTTTAAAACTTGCACTAGTTTTGACAGAGAAGAATTAGTGTAGTAGAAAAGCAGGATAATAAAAGGTCAAGACTCTTGGCAAACATCTAAATATGGTACTGATGAGGAAAAAATTATTGTAATGATACATGTTTTGTGAGTTTTTGTCCTGTAGACAGATGTTATTGGCTTTGTTGCTTCACAGCTCATAAAGATGAAAAATGGCCTAAGATAGGTATCACACTGCATGTTTCTTCCTAAAGACACTCAGACAACTCATCCCTATGTGTAATTGCTGATTTTACACAGATCCCACCATGTTTTCTTCTTTGCATGGCTGTGATGTTTAGGTTCTGAAAGAACGTCAGAGGTCTAAAAACATGGGCAAGGATGCTGACAAAATAACCAGAATGAGTGGGAAGAGTGGGGTGACAGAAATATTTGAATCAAAAGGTGCCAGAATCTGTGTCTGAGAGGAATGTGTGGGTTTGGATGCCTTTGGAGCGTGGGTTTGTACCTGTGCTTGATGTGGCAACGGGCTTTAAAAAAGGGTCCTCATCCATACAGGAGGGCTGGAATGTGTGGGAGTGATACAAGTGGGATGTTGTAGTAATACAAAAGAAAAACGTTGGTGTGCAGAAATGCTGGAAAAGTAGTAAGAGATTGGGAAAGGGGGAGGGACTGGCACTTTGCTAAAGGTGCTTTTAGGTAGTTGTTAAGTACTCTATATGAAACCAATGAATTGTTTTGCAACTTCTTGTTTGCTTAAGAGAACAGTATTTCATATACTGGGTGCTCATGAGTGTGTATGCTTTTAAGAACTTGCATTGTTAAGAGGGATGAAGAATGAAGCAGGTAAACTTAAAATAATGAGAGGACCTGGTATGGAATTCAGACTATTTTAGCTAAGTTTTGAAAGTGGTGACTTTGCTCTGAAGAACTGTGCATGCCTGTAGGGCTACAGAAAGGGATAGAAAGGCAAGAACAGTGCTCTGAGGAGATATGCTAAGAATGTAAGACTTCCTCCATCCTTATTATCATCTTACAAGTCTGTAACTGTTTTTTAACTGAGGTGTTAGATGTTTTTTAGTGATTTTTTTATGTCTAAGAAATTCGTGACATTAACTTTCTAGTTAATGGGATATTATAGTATGTAGTTAATAGTTGAAAGTACTTAAGTTTTAGTAAAGAAAAAATATAAAGCCAAATAAATTTACAATTCATGGCTTTGAGTAAAATGCTGTGACAGAGACAAGCTTTGGGCAGGAGAGATGTTTGGGTTCCTGCTCTGTTACCTTGAGATCTCAAAGATCAGTAGGCATGTGGATTTGGAGGGTTGCATAACACCACAGGCACAGCCAACTCTGCTTGAAAAAAGCAGCCGGATAAACAACAGTTGATAGGAATCATCATTAATATTCAGGAAAAGCATGATATGTTTTATTTGCCTTTCCAGACATGATGGGTTAGACCTCATAGCAAATCTGTGTGCAAAGTGCTGTTTCCCGTGGTCGAGTTTGTGCAGTAGCAGCACAAAACGAGAGTGCAGTGACATCTGTGACACCCGGGACTTGGTGTTGTGCTTCTCCTGTGGTGGGTTTAGGGCAGCGTTTGGGCTGTGCTGCTCTCTGAGGGTGCTCATGGAGTGCAGGAGCTGTTGCAGTGCCATTAACACAACCTGCTGACACCTTCTGTTGTCTGGCAAGGAGGCCTCTGAAAATGGTGATAGAATACCCTTGTGTGTGTGATTTTTAGCTGCATGATTTTAAATTATTAGTCATGTCAATTGGAGCAGGGTCTCAGGATTTCCTATTGCTGAGGAGTCTGAGCCTTTTGATCAGCTGAGCAAAGTACAAAGAATACTACATGGAGAAAACCTTAGAGCTGCCTGCCTGGCCCCTCTTTTATAAATAACAATTCAAGACAAGTGTTGTGCAGAGTATCTTAGCAGTTTAAGGACCTGAGTGCTGTAGTGCACAACAGCTTTAATGCTGTGGAGAGCTGGGTATTTGGGCAAATGCAGTTTTCTTATTTAACTGTAAATCAAAGGTAAAATCTATAGATTAACTGTAAAACTTAGCTACCAGACTATTTTATTTATTTTGTGGTTATAAGAAGGTTCAGATTGGGAGGGATGTCAGGAGTTTATCAAGTCCAGAAGTTTTCCATAGGCTGCACTGAGAGGTGATGGCAGGGAATGCTTTTGGCTGTTCTGTGTAGGTAGTGCCTGTCACACCTCACACCTTCCACAGCCAGCACAGTATCTGTAGGAGTGTTCTTCATCTTCTACATGTGTTCTAATGAAAAATTTCTACTAATAAGGGAATGTCCTCAAATAGATTAGCGCTGGAGGATTGTATGTCTGAGATGGGTTTTTTTTTCCTTTCAGATGCTGGTTACTGTTAAGATGTTCTGAGAGGACAGATGGTATTTTGTAATACCTTGCAGTTACTGGCATTCTGAACAAGGTGATCAGCATTTGTCTCATTGGTTGCACTGACAAGTGTGTGTTATTTTCACTTAATCATTTTACTGAATGCAGTTACTCCCCTCCCATTTCCCTCTACTTTCTGAATGCCAAAAGTACTTTAAACTATTCCAGCGACTGACAATGTAGTTTCTGAAATCATCTTGCTATTCTGGGGTACAATTTCCCTCCTCTTATTTGTTAATGAAGCCTCTTCCCCTTTCTGGCTAAAACTAACTGCTTATGTTATTTTATGCTAGAAAAATAAATGCATATTTGCTCATAAGGGTTCCTGGGTTCAGACTGTCCCTGAAATACCTTCTGAATTATCACTGAGGGATCAGCAAGGTGTGTGTTGGAACAGCCCAAAGGTCAAGGACTCCTCTCCTGTAACTTAGCACAGGAGAAAATGTGGCCCTTTTCTTGCTAGAGATATTCTTTGATCTGCTGGACCCATGTGTTTTGGGTCTTTTAACCTTATTTTCTCTTTGTATTCTGTGGCTGCTGAGGGCTGATACATTTGCAGCACAGTGTGTTCCAAAGCGTGCAGAACCTGGCCCTGTCTTCTGCCAGCTGTCTGCTCCAAATGGAGACATCCCTTGTGTCCTGTGTGTAATTCATAAGTCTTACCTTATCAAAATTAAACTCTAAGAATTGAATACCAAAAAACAATCAAACCAGTCCTGACACTGATTCTTTCAAAGACTGTTCTGAAAGTGAGAGGATCAGTGTTGTCTGATGTGCTGGCTTGATGTGAAACTTGGATATTTGACCTGTATCTTGTCCCATCCTCTTTTCTTTCCTATTCATGATCTTTTTAAGCAGCAAATTTTTGTGGTGTCAAAGTTCACTCAATAATAGGACTATTTAATTGATGGTATGATCCCCTGCACAAATGGAGTCCCTTAATAACTTCTGTCTGTTTATGGTTTCTGTATAACTGAGGGAGAAGAATAGAATTTTGTTGACAATGAGCAAAAACTATGTGTGTTCTGGTCAATAGGGAGTATCTGGTAGGATGGGTGAAAGGCTCTGTTTATTGCTAAGAGATTGTTTCTGTACTTTCAGTGGAAGGTAAAATTTGTAATCGAAGGCAAGTAAATATGTGCTGCATTTAGTAACATTCAACATGTGCTTTGAATATAATTGGTATTTGTTTTTCTAATTTTAAATGGGTGCCTGACTTCATTGAAACTGACACTTGTTTTCCTCTGGGATGGAGAGACAGAACTTATAAAAGAAAAATATAACAGTGTGTTTAAATTTCATTAAGAGTCAATGACTTGTGACTTTCACTGACTATCTGCTCTTTCTTTTTCTTGACTGTAATGTGATGTGCTCAGTAGTTATGACTGTTTTTTGTAATTATGTCACCAGGACAAACTTTACCTCTCAAAAGAATCCTTCAATTTCTAGCACAAAATCTGTTTGTTAAACAAGCAGATAAGAAGTGCAGCAAAACAGATGTGACAAAGTGTCTCTGTAAATGCAAGGTCATATCTTCTTGCAAAGCACAGGTGACATATTTGCAGCTAGACATTTTTTTTTTAATACAAACCTCTTTTCCTCTGCTGTTGAGAAAACTACTTAGCATTAGTACATACCATGGTAGAAAAGATAGAAAGTAGAACTGAGAGCTACACTGTGATTTAAGAAACAAACCCCTGCAATTCCTTGGCCTCCCACATGCAGTGACTTAAGAGGAATTTTTTTCATTGTTTATTTTGGGTAAAATTAAGTCTGGGAAAGGAGAAATTTAATGTAAATGGGAAGGAGAGATAATGATGTAGACAAAAGGCAAACTGTTTTTATCCTGAAATGTTTTAGTAGAGGGAGAGGTTTTGTATGGTTTATTCCCCAAAATACATGCTGTCATCTATTGTTGCATTTTGTTACTCCTTTGCACATTTTTGTGCTACTTTGTTGGGCTGTGCACATTTTTGTACATATTTACATTTCAGTTTGGAAAGAGAATTGCAACAAAATGGAAAGGAAGCTTAAGATTTAGCAAGCTTTAAGGATAGACAGGTCTGTACACATCTGAAAGCAGGGCATTAAACTGACATTTAAATCAGAAATCATGTTTGAAATGGAATTACAAGCAAAAATGCTCTTGGGTGGATGCAGTAGACTCAAAACTGTAATGTTTTACAGAGCAGGATTTCTCAGAGAATGGTAAAAGGAAGAGCTAGACAGTTCCAGCTGTGAACGAAATTCTCTTCCTGTGAAATTTGTTGAGCAGCCACTGTCAGCAATTGTCAGTATAATTTTGGCACACATTTTGGAAAATCCTTAAGGTTTATTATTTAATGGTGATTTTGGGGGAAGATGCTTTTGGAAAGGGTTTGTTGGGATTTTTCCGTGCCGAAAGAAAATACGAATTAGACTCACAGTGCAGGAGCTGATTGGCATAAATGGCTATTGCCTACTAGAACAAATCCAAATATTGAAAACAAGGTTTTTCAATAATGGCTGTATGAATAGTCCAGAACAGGAGCCCTTCATGCTTATGTAAAATACTTTTATAAATGATTCTTCAAAGAAGAGGGTAAACAGCATTTCATTTTAAGATAATCGTGTATATAGTATGCCAGTACGTGAAGGAATGTATGATTGCTCTGTATTTTTCTTGTCATGGACTTGACAAATGTCATTTTTTTATGGTAAAATTGCTATCTACAAAATTTGAGCTGCTTTCTAGTCTTAAGGGAAAGTTCATAGCCTGTCACAGATTTGAATGCTTTTTTTGATACTGAAAATCTGCTATAAACCTACTTAACCAATGCAGGATGCACTTGGGGGGGGCTCTTTTTCTGAGATGCTGTGGTCATTTGAGGTATGTAAAGGATTTGTGTGTTAAATGTTTCATTTTTTGCATTGGTTCTGTATTTCTTAGTGTGGCCTGTCTAGTAGTTGCTATTTCTGTGATTGATTATTTGCAGAATTGTAGCACTTTCCATGCTCAGTAGTTTGAGAAGTCTTCTGAAAAAGTAGCTTGTGATTTTTTGAGCTCTCAATTCTTATTTTATAAAATGTGATGCCCTATAGTTTTCTCCTGATGGGTGTCTGAAGTCACCCTTTAGCCTTAAAAATCTTGCCTAAAAATCTGTTCTCCTATTGTGCATGCCTGACAGGAAGATGATACTGCAGATAAAGAAAACTAAATGCTGGAGCCCACAGAGGAAAACTTTTAGTTCTGAAATTAGAACTGTGTAGTTGGAATTTCAAAGGCATCTTCATTTCCATGTTAGAGAATGGGCTGCTTTGGGAACATGTGGCAAAAGACCATGCATTTTGGACTACAGACACTGTCAAGCCTCAATGTCTCTTCAATTGCTTGGATTTTACATAAAGCTTTTATTTTTCAAAGAAAAAAAAATAAAAGTGTATTGACTGGCCTTGAAAGGTAATTTGGGAGAAACTAGCCCTGCCTTTTGGATTGAGGCTTACTTTTTAGAATCTGAATGTTAACTTAGTTTTTTCCTTCATTGGAGCTGAAGACACATTTATTGTAGAGTCTCTTTTCTTCCAGAAAGCATCTGAGCAAAAGTTATTGATGATCTGTGTGTCTGACAGGGAGCATCCTAAAATAAAGTGGACAAGGGATGTATTACAGGCATTTGGTTGGTTAAGCACATTGAGACAAGCAGATAAACCCTGTCCAATCTGGCCTTGAACACTTCCAGGAATGGAGCAGCCACAGCTTCTCTGGGTACCTGTGCCAGGGCCTCTGCACCCTCACAAGGAAGAATTTCTTTTTTTTATCTAATCCAAATCTGCCATCTCTCAGTTTAAAGTCATTCCCCTTTGTCATATCACTACATGAGCTTGTAAACAGACCCTCCCTGGCTTTCTTGTAGGTTCTCTTTGTGTATTGGACTAATAACCCTTTAGGAAAAAAAAGTGAATCTTGGCATTCTATTGAAGACACTCATGAAAGAGCAGCTGTTACAAGGTCTTAGGTTTGTATTACTGTATGAAGTCCAAAATGGATTATACTTTATAAATAATGTGATTTGGATTGTAGGGGAGGATAAGAAAGCCATTTCTTTCATTGTTGCACATTGGACTCTTTTTAAATTAAATAATTTACCTGAATCTCTGTTCAAATCCTTTGCTGGTAACAGGAACTGCACATGCCATAGCAGCCTTTGAGAATGCTGTGGCAGAAAGTTTAACTTGCCTGTTCAGCTCCTTTTTTCCTTTCTGATTTTGTTGATGTTACAAGACCAGTATGTTTGGCATGAGAAACTGGCATGAGGCAGTATGTTAGCAGTGAATGAGACCAGCTTACCTTGCTTGCTGTGTTTGCAGATAAATAGAGAAAATAGGTGTTTTTTTTAAATTCTGATCAGGGATTTTTCCAAGTTATTTTTGGTGGGCATCCTGGCAAAATAGTATGTAAAGTAAGAGCAACTTGAGCTCTGTGTGAGCAGGATTTTTAACTTTGTGAAAGGAAGGGTTATTGCCTCGTGATTTCCCAGGCCTTACTGCCTAGAGGGTGTGTTTTCACAAAATAATGTAATCTGGTTATAGGTCTTTTGGGAAGTTACAACATGATTTATTATCAGGTATTTTACACAGCTGTAGATACAGTAAGAGGGAACAGGATGTTGCACGAATAGTGCATGATTTTCAGTAGTTTTATTTCTTTACTGCAGTGATATTTAAAAGGGAGGTACAAATTGCATGGCACTGTGTACACATCAGGGTGCTTCATCTGATTCACTATTTTAGTTCTTAGAGCAATGTTTAAAATTGCTGTGAGAGGCTGTTTCTTCCTTCATGCTAACCTTTGATAAGGCAAATTCAGTTTGACTATTGCCCAGTTACATGACTGAAAGAATTATTGGCTGACTGTATGGAGTACTAAGTTACACAGACTTCTGAAAATGGGCATGGAGTGTGAACAGATCATCTTATCTGACAGAGAAAAAAGTATTCTATGTATATTCAGAAGAAAATCCAAAGCAAGAAAATCCATTTCCTCAAAACACCTTTAATCAAAATATATCTTGACAGCAGTGTAATAGCAGACTTTTGGGATGTCTGCCAGGAACTGTGGTGTTCTGCTTCTGCAGCCACAATCAGTCGAGTCACTTCCCTTGGAGAAAGGGTTTCTGAGACCAAGTTTGCTTCTGTTCATTAGCTTTATTAAGTAGTATGTGATATTCAGATGAGTTTTAGGGGAACTGCTGCTTTTGTCTGTTGTGTTCACTATGGGTTTTGAAAGGAGGAAGAGGCTCTGAATGAGGCTTCCTTCTTTCAAACCCCTTTCACTTTTCAGTGCTCACATAGCAGAAGTTCTTTCAGCAAATAAAAGTTTCGTTTTTCTTCCCCCTCTGTAAAAGCTGTGAATAATGAATAGGAAACCCTGGGAGATTATATTAAAGTATACTAATTTTATGCAAGTTGTAAGCAAAATTCCCTGGTCAGATCATTTGTGATTATCAATGCATATATTGCAAAGCTTGATAATGAAGTTGATGTGTTGTTTGTGGGTCTCATGTCAGTAATTCTTGCTGAAAAATCTGTGAATTTCTGCTATCTCACCTAACAGGGCTGTAGGTGAGGGGAGGGCATTGGTGCACACACTCATAGTGGCATTGAAGTGTTGAGTGGTGCAGTAGATGTGCATGTTCCAGCAATAAGTTGATTACAAAAGCTTTTTTTTTTCCCTTCCTTTGCACTTGCACGTGTTGAGAGGTTCTTTTTTGTAGTGCTGATCCTCATTTGCTTCCTGTGTGGTTGCCTAGTTTGTTATATGTGTTATTAAGGCTTCCTCAGCAGCAGTGTAAAACTCTTCTTTCAAGGGGAAGCTTTTTATTATACAACCAGACAACTGGCTTGACGTATTAGAAAAACTGAAAAAAACCAAAAAAAACCAAACCCAAGACAAAAGCAAAAACACAAACTAAAGTGGGAAAATGGATGGATGAGTTTTCCTTACCTGATGGCTGATGGGCAGTTTTCCAGGTGGCTGAGATGCAGAAAAAATGTAGGAAAGAGTTGTTTGGGGGTACTTATTGAATCCCATGGCTGCAATGTAAAAATTCCATGAAATTGCAGTTAAATATTTCTCCTCAGTTCCCTGGGATACATTTTTTGTGATGTTTTAAAGGGGCCTAATTTATTGCACAGAGAATATATTTGTCTAACTTTTAGAGCAGTAATGAAATCACTGTTGAAGAAGTTTAGTAAAAATTACTTTGACGAGTCATTTAAATCTATAAGAAGTGAAAACTATGAATCACTTCTTTATTTTTCTTTTTTTAAAGGTTATTTTCATTTGTGCTTTACAAATCAGCTTGACTAGAGTATCTGTGTACTGTATATAAATGGCATGCTTTTAGGCTGTTTTAAAAACCAAAGTTCATCTGGGTGCAGAACTTCTGCTGGGGAAGTGTGTACCAAAGATTAAATGAATGCTGTATTCCAAGGGTAGATAACACCTGGTTTGTTTTGAAAAATCATCTGAAGGATTGAACTTTAGCTAATAAATCTAGATTTAATTTGCAACATGAAGGTGAGAAAATCAGGTCACTTCATCTTATGGTCAAATTTTATGTAAAGGTGATTCATGTAATATATGTGCCTGTAATATACCTGGTCAAGAAGCCTTAAATACCAGGTCCTGTAATATATTCAGCATTATTTGTTATGTAGTCAGTGATCTGTGCATTTGGGTAGAAATCACTTCACTAGATAACTGCAGGAATGCTAACTTTTTTTTTTTTTTTTTTTAAAGAGATTGGCGACAACTTAATCATTTTGCAATTTAGGGTTTCTCTGCTCATGCTGTTTAGCAGCAGAAATCCTTTGACAAGGGCATGTTACCCTACTTTTGCAGCTGAGTTGGGGAATGACGTTAGAAAGAGAGAGAACTGTCTATTAAGTGAAATTAGGAAACAGTGTGCTTTCTGCACTGCTTTGCTGGCTGCACAGAGCTGCTGTGGAAAATCCCTTGCTGGGCAGAAATTTGGGCTACGAATCAGTTTAGTGTCAGGAGCAGGTTCTGTGACCAGCCCCATAGTTAGAGAAGAGTTAAAGAAATTCCAGCTCTTGAACAATGAAGTTCAATACCTGTGTAGAATTTTCCTTGGAGAGATGTGCAATTAAAATTTCTCTGGAAGATCTGCTTGTGGTCTCATCAGCTAATTATGAGATGGCAGAGTCGTTGGCTAATTTCAAGTGATTCTTAGTTGTTATAGTTGCAAAACTTAGGAAATCTGGGGTTTTGTTCCCAGCCCTGACACTCATTTCCTGCTGTGGCTGCAGTCAAGTCACTGAGGTTGTCAGGGATGTCCTTTTCCAGCCACAGCTCTGACAACTGAGGGGTTTTTGTCCCCATCCTGCCTGGTGTGTGCATTGTGATCTGCTGACTGCACAGCTTCTGTGCCATCTCTGTGGCAAATGTCAACAAAACAGAATTAAATCTCTGTAGACTGAAAATTTAAACTGTTTTTAGCTCCACAACTGTAAACCTGCAAACTTGTATGGTCTGAGATTCTGATTTGTTTGGAAAATAAAGTTCTTGCTTTTAATCATCTGAGCCTGCTTCAGGAGAGGTGTTCATTCAGATAGAAGTGTTTTTCCATTGAGACTGGAGTTGTACAGAGGTCTTTACTCTTCATCATAAAATGTCATCAAACCTCCCAACCTTCAGGTGCTCAGATAGTGGCCTAAAAAGGGCACATAAAAAATTCAGTGATATCCTAGTCACTCAGTAATCTTTGATTTATCTTTTAATAGTGTTCAGCAAGTGGCATGCAGGTTAGCATTTATCACTGTCAGAAAGAAGACTGCAACTTGTTTTCTTTGCTCTTTGTGTTTTTTTCCTTGCTTTACATCTGTTTGATTTAGAGTGGAATTTTTTCAGGCTGTAGAGTCTGATTTTCCAAAGTGAGGATGTCTGGCATTTTGTGAGTGCCAGACGTTTTCTGAGATGTAGAAGAGAGCTGTGTATGGAGTCTTACTAATTAGGTGCTTTTTTTTCTTGCTTGCAAAACACTTTCATTTGTGGCATCTTCTGGATTGATTTAGAAATACTGTGTCACTAATGTCAGATATCCAAAATGCTTCTGCTACAAACACTCTTCTCTTTAAATTTTGTGCCAGCAGTTAACAGGTACATTTCTTTTTTCATCTTCCTTTCATGATTGTATTTCTTTTCTTTAAGCTGTGAACAGTTCCTTGCATTTTGCTTTTTGATATCCTGTGTATTTTTTTCCATCCTTCCCTCTATCTACTTTTTGCCTCCCTGCTCCACTCTTATCTTTAAACAAGTTTTCACCCTGGAGCATGTGACTAGCCCAGCCTTCCACTGCTTGTCATCTAAAGTTTATTCTCCTTCAAATCTCTTTGAAAAATCCCCTTTCCTTTCTGTCTCTCCATTATTCTGGACCTCTTTCTGTCTCAAGCAGAATGTTTCTGTAGTAATGATCCCAAAAACAAACATTTGTATGTTTGAGTGGTTTTTTTAATTATTCCTTTACTTTAAAATGACACCATCCTGAATATGAACATACCTAATGACCTGTGTTAGAGATATTAATGGATTTAAAAAATGAATGTTTGGTTATACCAACCATTTTTTATGTCAGTCATTGTGCTCACTGTTTGTCTTCTATAGTTAACTGGTACAGAGATATCTTCTTCTAGAGTTCTGTGTAAGTGTCACTTGTTATTTGACATGGATAAAGCTCTGAGCCTCATTCACAAGTGGAGCAACAGAACTGCAAATGCAGTTTTCTCACCTGCAGTAGTGGAATTGATAATGCCCTTTCTAGCAAAGGACACCATCAGTTGTCCTTGCACTTGGCATCCAAGAACAAGGAGATTGTGTAAACTCTGCAAGTTGGTTCTAAGATTAGGAATGTGTGTGATGCTGATGCTGGAATTCACCACTTTGCAGACAGTCATTGATTCCCAATCAAACAGCAGTTTCAAATTTTATTTCACTAGTTTCTTTCATGTCTAAAAGCTTTTTGCCTTTTTCTTTAGTAGTTTTCTTGGCCTGTTATGTGAATTATTACTGTTTGGTTGTCTTCTGCCATCACCTGCTTCTCCGGGGCAGAACATTATTGCTAGGAAGGGTTCTGGTGAGTCATGTAGCCCCAGGAAAGGCTCAATTAAAGATAGACTTGAATGACCTAGATATAAGCCCTTGTGTTACAGACATTGCAACCTTTCCTCATGACTTATTTTGGTGTTTAATTATTCCTTTCCACAACCAAGGAATTTGTTTGGTTTCCAATACCCAGACATAAGTTTTCTTACCTGCAACTTAAGCCTGCTCACTTCTATTCTTTGGCATTCAAAGCACCCATTTTCTCAATGGAACAGTCTTCTATGTATCAGGAGATTTACTAGGATATCCCAAGTTTCCTCTCCTCCAGGCTAGATGACTCTAATTTGTTTGCTCTTTGCTTTTTAGATTGTTCAGCCTTGCGTTACATGTCATGTTTCCAGGATCTCTTAGGGCTCATGTTGCACTCCTCTGGGTGCTGTCCACTTGGTTCACAGTGCTTCAGCTGTGGCTCCCACTCCTCCTCCAGCCTCCTCTGCACTGAAGGCCTTTTTCTCAGTGGGGTGATGTGGATGACTCATGTCTAGCCTGTGATCTGTTATAGCCTTTGACATTTTTCTTCAAAATTCCTTTATGGGCTTTTATTCTCTTTTTCTAGATGCAGTTTCTTTGTGCTGGATCTTTGTGTTCTGTGCATCTGATTGGTCAAGAATTTTCTCTTATTTGGTGTTCTTGCAGTCCCAGGGTGGTGTCATCTCCAGGTTTAACACTTGTGTTCCACTTCCTCTTGAAGAAGCAGATGATGAAAACACTGACCATTAGAACTGAAACATGGCTTTGATTCCCAGGGACTTCACTCAGATCATCTGTTTTGGCAGGAAATTATTGATAAGTATTTCTGAATATGCTTTTTTTTTCCCCATGAGTTTGCTTTCACTATTGCACCATTCATGTGTGAATTGGTAGTAATGGCAGGAAATCACCTTTGAAATGAGACAAAAATCTTAGTTCTTGGAGATAGAACTTGTGTGGAAAATGCTGCTGTCTGGTCAGATGCATTTTTGGCTTTTCTCTGGCAAGAATCTTTTCAAAATCCAGTTATCACAGCATACTAGTATAGCTTTTATGTTTTGACCTTTTATTTTTCTCAATTATCTGTTTTATTAGGGTTACCACGAGCATGGCTGTGAGGTTTTGTAAATTATTTCTGTTTTCATCTGCATTTCTGTTTCTTCCTTTTGAAGTTTCGCAGGGCTTCAAGTTTGCACAGTAGCAAGTGTTCTCTATCCTTAAGACAGGGGTTTTTTCTTTTTTTTTTTTCAGAATGAGTACACAACCCCAGAATTGAGATTTTGGGGGTTTTTCCCATATTCTTTGAAAGTTGTCTGGATACAGCAGACTTCAATTTTATACAGTAATTTTCTTTACTGTTTGAAACCTGCTGCTTGACTTCTGAATGTCCTTTTCCACAGAATTTTACAAAACAGCTGTTAATATAATCTACTTTCTTGATTACCTGTTTTTTTTATTTTATGTTCTAGGGTTTTGACCCACCGCATCAAAGCGACACAAGAACTATTTATATAGCAAATCGTTTTCCCCAGCATGGCCATTATGTTCCTCAGAAGTTTGCAGACAACAGAATCATATCATCCAAGGTAAGGAATCAATTTGTCGTGGTAAAACCATTTGATATGTTACTTAAGAAGTTGTATGGCAGATGTGCATAATACAGATGTGTCTGTTATGTCTAGTGGTGCTTATGCAGTGTTCAAAATGAAACAAACTCTGAACTGTTTTGAGGAAATAGCTGGGTTGCTTCATGTGTAGTTTGTTTCATTCTCCCACCCTTCTTTCCTCAAACCTCAAGTACAGAGCAATTAAGCAAGCTGGTCAGGCTTTCTGATGAAAAGTAGTATTTCAACCAGTGTTGCCCAAACTACTTAAAAGGCAGGATGAAGCTGGTTATGAGGGTTTTTAAAGCAGCCAAATTGAAAGCCAGTACTCTGCATAAAATAAATCAGCAGTGGACTGCAGTTGCGGATTCCCTCCCGGTGTGTCCTTGGATTGAAATCAATAGAGCTGGTGGTGGGGATGTGCCTCATCACTGTAGTGTTGGAGGGAATGTTACAGCTGCAGGAATTAATTTCCTTCCTCCTACCCAGGACACAAGCAGCCAAATGACTCCAGCTGCCCCTGTCCCGGTTGGAGGAAAACATTTTAAACTTGGCCTGTAGAGGAAATGCAGTTGTTGCCCCTGCTTCCCTGCTAGCTGTACTTAAAATGAACAAAAATTGGATGCAGCAGTGCTGTGTGGGGAAAGAGCAAGGTCTGGGGGAAGGGACCTGGGGAATGACAAGATTTAAGTTAGGAGAGTTCAATGGCAGCAGAACTGAATTTCACTGAAAAATTGTGCATTGTGTTGTAAGAATTCATCTCTCTCTCCTTTTTTTCCCTTCAGTATACAGTGTGGAATTTTGTTCCAAAAAACTTATTTGAGCAGTTCAGAAGAGTAGCCAACTTTTATTTTCTCATTATATTTTTGGTTCAGGTAAGTTGAATAATACTCAGGAAATCGCATTTTTTGTTGCAAATTCTGCCACTGATTTTTGTTCTATTAATTTAACTTTTCTACTTATATATTCTGTCTATTAAAAAAACCCAAAACATTTCTAGTTTCTCTAGGAAAAGAACATAACTTTAAAAATAATTATGTCCAAATTTAAGTGTTATTGTTAGATTTCATCTTCATGAATGCTAATGTATTTAAGTGTGCAGCTTCAAAGTCCATTGCACAGTCAGCAGAGAGATTCAATTGTCTGCCTCAAATACAACTTTAAATCTCTTAAGGGAGTAATGAAATTCCAGATATGTTTCTTGGTTTTGTGGCATTGGTGGTGTTTAAATATTTGTATATTTTCATGTAGGTGGTTGAAAATCAACAGACTATTGTGATATAGTTCTGAGATCCTCAGGTTCAATTTGTTCAGATAAAATGAACACACAGATGTTACAGTTAAAATCAATAGTTTGGCTGTTTTGAAGACCTCAGTGCTGTTATTGTTACAGTTTATGTCAGAAATATTGCCATGATGTGGTAGCAGACTGTATTTCTTTTAATTTAGAGCACCCACAAGTCGATTAGGACAGTCTGTACATTTTCTGTGATCTTTGCCTCTCCAGCTCTGCAATGTACCTGAATTCTGTGGAGCTATTGCAGGCTTAGTAGGGGAAGGATAAGTGGGAGAAGGGTTCAGAGGAGAGATAGTAACTTTTGAAAGACTAATTAATATCTGAAGCAGAGACAATATTTTGGGGTACACAAACTTTTCTTTCATTATAATATAGAACTATTTGAACATGTACAGCCGTCCACAGTGGTAAACCAACATAGAGAGTGTGCATCTGAAAAAGATGGCACCTCATTTGTCAAAGAATGGGGATAGTGAAGAGTAGATAAAATTGTCTGTGGTTGTGTAAAGTGTCAGTATCAGGGCCAGGTCTGCAGCTTTTAATCCATTGCCTCCTGTGTCCCTTGATCTTGTTCTTTCACATTTTGAAAGAAGGACATTTCTGGGCTGAAAATTCCTGTGCTGGACTGAAGTCATTCAGTTCTAGCTTGGCCTAACAAAATGTGTTGTCCATCACATCTTCCTAGTTAAGAATATTGACTGTGTCATTCCTGTTGCAATGTTTCATGCTGTTTTACATATTGTAGCATGAGGAAGACAGGGAGGTGCTGAAGATGGAACATAAATGTTATTAAAGTCATCACAGACAGCATGGCTTTTATTTCTTTTCAATGTAGATTTATCTCTTCAGTTCAATGTTGTGTCTCAGTTTTTTCAAACTGTTGCTTTTCAGTAGTATCTAAATGTGACATCCATGAGCAAATAAGGATCTGAGGGCAGAAATTCTGTTCTGAGTGTAATCCTGTTCTCTTGTTTGTGTCAAGTGGATGCCCTCACGTGTATGGGAAGTGTCTTCTTATCTGTGTGTCTGCGTTCTTTGAAACAACAGCAGAAAAGTTCAAGTCATTTTTGTTCATTTGTTTGAATGGAATTCTGTCTTTATTCAAATCCCTTTTGGAAGGTCATTAATATCTAATTTTTTTTTTTGCTTTTTATGAGGCAAATCTGCCTTTTAAAGCTGACCACCATGGCACCTTCCCTGTGCTATGAATCTCGTGTGGCCAAGATGCAGTGTCTGTCATTACCACCTTTTCCACTGGGGATGGCAGAGCTGGGGCAGGGTCTTGTGTGATTTCAACTTGCAGCACAGTCCAGTCCACGTTGTTCACCACACTTGTGCATGCCCAAAACAAGGTGACAGACTGCATTTTGGTGACACGAGGTGTGTCAAGGATATGTGTCCAGCTGCATGGCAGGCAGAAGGCCATGGTGTCCTGGTGAAACATGACAATTCCACCAGCACAAAACCTGCTTGATTTTCATATATGAGCCTGTCTTGAGAAAGCATGAGTAATTATAGATGGCAGAAATGCCATGATTAACCCTATCCAGCCAAAAATCAGATGCATTCAGTAAGGATTTTCTTGGTCAAAATGCTGCCAAGCTGAAATTGTAGTGCTACAGTTCAAGAACAGACAGTATTGCAGGCTAGATCTCATTTATGTTGTCTTCTATAAATCGTCTGTTTCAGTGAAAGAAAACAACCAAAAACCTCATGAGTGCATTGTAAAGTAGCATGATCTGTTTTCTCTGTGAGGTTCTTCCCCCATAATAGAGTAAACTTCATGTATGACTTTTTTTTCTTCTTCAATGATTCCCAAAGCAATGCCATAAGTCACAGGTAAAGTGGATGAAATCAGTGTCTGTGGTTTTGAGTAGTTCTTGTGTATATTTCCCTTACAGCACTTGACTGTGTTGATTTTTTCCTGCAGCAGAGGAGAACCACTAACATCCCCCCACGTACAGAACCTTAGTGTGTCCACTGCACTTTTGGCATGCCAGCAATAATAGCACAAATTGTAAAAACTGCATGTTAACTTGGGGCAACCAGAAAGGTGCAGTCTCAAAAAAGTGTTCTGTAATATCTAAACCATGGAAAATTACTGTTCTTAACTTTATTTTCACTTCTAAAGTGGATGATGTTATACTCTACATTGCTGGTAAGCAGTAGATCATATAGAGTGTTGAAACAGCTTAATGAAGTGTAGATTTCCTTCCTTTTTAATATGCTTTTGAATTAATTTTTATGGATGAAATGATATCTTTGTTTTAGTAAGGACTCTTAAAATTGTCACATGCTTTACAAATGTGACTAAGGCTGCTCCATACCTTAAAACATTTGTTTGCATCATTATTGATGTATTATTTAGTTGTCAGAAACCAAGTTTTGTTTGAGAAATTTTGCAGGAAATGGAGTAAAAATACTCATAGGTTATAATAAAGAGTTTGGAAAATAGTGGTCATCTTGCTTCACTTGTTGTTTTTTTGAAAGTGAAATTATAAAAATAAAATTTGGACTAATTTTTGTATTTTCTTTTCTTTTAGCTCATGATAGATACCCCTACCAGTCCTATTACCAGTGGATTGCCATTATTCTTTGTCATAACTGTGACAGCCATAAAACAGGTAAAGGGGAAAAATCTTGCAGCATGAAGTCCTAGTGAAGTGAAGTTACTTAATGAAGTCTGACCAGGATAGTGCTTAGATACTAAAAATACATAAAAATGATGTCATTTTTAGAAACTGTTTTTGATTTAATGTTTCTAGTTAGATGCTTGAGCTTCAGTTTTTGGTTGATTGTCAAGCACTGAGTGACTCACTGCAGTACCCTAAAATGGACAGTGGATGACTGTCAGGCAGCATTTTTGTCTAAACATTACATGTCACTTGTTATCAGACCTTTTCTGAAAGCTCCTCACTTATTCCTTTGGCACACCTCACAGCCTGTTAGAACAAGTCCTCCCACATCACACCCTGAGAAAGGAGCTTGGGCAGATGAAGCAGTGGTGCAGTCTGTGTTTGTCAGTAGTTGAAAGGCAAATTTTACCCCAAGGGGTATGTTTTATGGTGTAAAATGTGTATTAGCTGTGATCCTGTACCAGGTAAAAGCTCTGGTTTAGAAAGCTCCTGATCTTAATTGCATAAACAGTTTGGAGTGTTTCATAGCAATTGAAATAAGTCTTCTGAGTTTAATAGAAATTTTGTTTCAATTACATCCTACTGAGACCTAGAGCCTCTGGAATCAGAATGTAAAAAGAGAAGAAAAAGAAAGAAAAAAAAGTCTTCTGTTTTCTTTATGCTTTAAAGCAAGAGGAGAAAGAAGCAAACTCATAAATAAAGAAGTGATGTGGATAAAAATTATAATGTCTTCTGCAGGGAGGTAATTTTCAGGAACTGTCCTCTTCAAGAGATTTGACAGTGCTGTTGGGAATACATGCAGCCTTGAAGCTGAAAAATAAGCAGGAGACTGTTTCAGAGCTGTAACCAGAATTTCAATTTGCCTTCTGTGCCAGAAAGACCCAAAGCCACCCAGAAATAGGGCAAAAGTAAAAATAGTTCTAGCTTTCAAGCAGATAGAAAGGTGTTTGGGACAAAGTGGTTCTTAATGCTGGACTGACATTTGTACTAATATTTCATCTAGTTGCTGTGCAATTTGTATATGTAGAATGCCCTAATCCTGTTTAATTGCAGTTGTTAATATCACCCTCCAAAAAATCACATATTCAAAAGCCATAATTGTCAGTAGGCAATGGATAATATACTCTGTGAACTAAAAGAGATTATGAAAGAGTTATAAATATTACATCACTTTTTCCAGAAAGAAACTTGTACAAGTCTAAAATAGTCCAAAATAACCTTTACACCACCTTGCTTACAGATGTCCAATCTTACATTGGGAAATTTAACTCTCTTTCAAAGAACAGAGATTCTGTCATTCCTTCTGGAAGCTTCAAATCATTCATGAGTTGCCAGGCATCTAGAGATTTTCTGTCTGTCTCAATATGTCTACAAGGACTATTGGAACCACCTAAATGAATTTAATGGACTCTCATGTTTCTCCTACCTGCTGCAAAGGAGGCAAGCAATATTCCCAGGCTGTTATCTTGAAGGGACAATGAATTTTGCTATTTTCAACAGGGTGCCCTCAGACAAGGGAGAAAGATAAATCTGTTGGAGTGCAGAGGGAAAAATCCCCAGTATTGCCTCAAAATCAGTTTCCATTTTCTCTAAACCAGAAGTGTAATAGGAAGCAGGTTTTAAGGAAAGAACCCGTTTCTGAAAGCTGTGGGGCACTGGTTCTATTTAAAGTTATATCAGGATAAATGTTAAACTATAATTTAGTATTCTGTCAAAATGTGAAAGGGTAAAATAGAAGCATTAATCATTGGAAGATTTGAGAAGTTTAGCAGTGGATAGAACAAGTCTCTTGCCTTCCAGAAGACTGGTGAATGTGGCACCTCTTGCAAACCTCAGAACTCAGCCTTATTTCAGTCTCAGCCAAGGAGACAGAACTTTTTCTACTTGGAAGTGTAATTTCACCTAGGTCAGAAGAAGGGCATACAAAACTGCAAAGTGATGCAGCTCATGCTGTGTCATTTTGTCTGTCTTGTTAGCCAGAGCACTTTGCTCCTTATGCCTCTGAAGATCTGTATGCAGTCCTCCAAGGAGTTCAAAGTTAGCAAATAAATAAAAACAGAACAAAAAGTTAAAAAAAACCCAAACCCAAATACAACAAAATAAAGGTATTTCCCAAGGAACTTAGGAAACAGTGCATTTTAATAAGTTCATAGGTATTTAGCTGATGGAACACAGATGTTTACTTGACTGCCAGGTAAATTATAAACAACTGCTTTGCTGGTTTTGATTAACTATAGACCTAAACTGAGAATGAAAAACTTGGTAATAAAAAAATGCAGATATTTTCTCAAATTACATTGATGCAGTTATTTAAGCAGGACTTAAGAATAAAATTTAATTGAGGGATTTTGATCTTTATTTTCTTGCAAGTAGGCAACATTCCCTGTATTCCTCTTGCATATTTCTTTTGACTGTATTTTTCCTGTGTTTTCAAGTGAGGATAAGGACCTCTCAAAAATGCTGCAGTAGGTAAATTTGGGGGGAATGTGAACTGACCACACTAAGTTGGCTCTTAAGAATTCCCTGGTGTGAGGTGTCACCCTCGTGTTGGAGGCAGGAGGTGTCAGATGGAGAAAGCGCTGAAATCTGTACTTTTTAAAGAAGGTCAATTTCAGTTCTTTGCCAAATGCCCACATTGCTCAGCTGTTCAGGTTTGTGAGACAAATGCCCCAAGGTTACTGAATGTTAGTTAAATCCTTGTTTTCTTCTGTCAGTCACCTTTAACAAGGAGCTGTAGGTACTGACTCTTGCTTTTTCATACTGCTCAGGAAAGATTCTTGGACGAGTCGTACTTAGGGACTTCAGGATTCTGATGTCCCAGTATCTCTCTGCATGGCTGCTGTTACTGCACACTTCTTAATTATTGTTTTTGTAACATTTGACATATAAAGCTCTTTTCTTTTCCCCATTCCTCCTCTCTTTCATCTTTCTTTTCAAAGACAGGTACTGCGGTTGTGCTGTCCTTATTCATTTGTGCTAGTAACAGTGGAGATGGGTGAAGGTAGAACTACAAAACTACTTTTAACATGCAAATTTCATCATATAACTTTTCCTACAAACTCCAGTCAACCACAGTACACTCTAAACTGCATCTGTATTAGTACTTCTTGTACTATGACATTGATATAATGTTTGTAGGATGAGTTGGGATTATGCCTGCTGTTTCACATTGCTGCCTTTTTCTGTCTGCAGACTTCCAAGGAAACATTTTTATTTCTTTCACAGTTCTTGTACCTACAGAAAGGCATTTTAGGAAGTCTCTATTATTGCAGATTAGTTGCAGGAGGCATACCAAGTTGTGAGAGACAGTTGAACTTCCTGCATGATTGATACATTTCCTGTGCTTACTAGTGGAGCTTTCCAAACAGTACCCAGACTTGGGGATCAGAGATTATTATCCTACTATGATCTAATGCTATTAGATTAAATAAGCAGTGGATTCATGCTTTAGAAAATAGGAGGGGAATTCACAATCTTGAGTGTTTGCACATGTGTATGCATGGGATAAAGGGTGCCTAAGTATCAGGTAAAGGAAAGCTGTTTAGTTTGTCAGTTTAAAGCTCAGTTGCTGCAGACTTCCATTAGGACTCAAAAAGAGTGAAAATCTTCTCAGTCATCTTCTCTTGCTGAACAGAGCTGATGTGTCAACAGCATGTCACACAGAATTAAATCTTAAGATTTCATGCATGAGCCTGAGGACTGACTGTCCCCAGTTTTGTGGTGCATTAATCCATATAGATCAAAGATTTATTGAGTGCTTGGCCATCTGATCTGCAGAAAATGTCATTGCCTGTTTGTTTTAAGAGAACATGGAGCTGTTAAGTTTCTTCACCACTTCTGCTACTTTATTTGCCTTTACATGTTTATATAAAATGACAAAATTAAGAAGTTCACAGGTTCTTGAGTAACAGCTGGAGCAGAAACTCCAGAGAAGTTAGTAACTGTATTCAGACAATGCAGGAAGTAGTTTGAACACATTTGTTTAGTAGATTAAATTTAGCCTATTTTTTAGTTTTCTTGCTTAAAAGTAGATTTCTGTGTGTTTTCCACAGGGCTATGAGGACTGGTTACGACATAAAGCAGACAATGAAGTCAATGGTGCTCCCGTTTATGTTGTTCGAAGTGGTGGCCTTGTGAAAACCAGATCTAAAAACATTCGGGTAAAGGACACATTGAAAATTGTATTACACAGCTAAAACTCCTGTTTTGTTGCTAATCATTGTGGTTTGGTAACAATGCTGAAATGAATTCTTTGTGGTCTGTGTTCACTTTGTTAGGTGGGGGACATTGTCAGAGTAGCCAAAGATGAGACTTTCCCTGTTGATCTGGTGCTGCTGTCGTCTGACCGAGTGGACGGTTCATGCCACGTTACCACTGCAAGTTTGGATGGAGAGACCAATCTTAAGGTCTGATTTATCTCTGTGAAATAGAATGTAGTTAGTTTGTGGTGCCGTTTTTCATTCAGCCTGTTGGAATCCCTGCCCTGCTGCCTGGTAGTGCTGCAGTAACCCGATGGGTGCTGTTTTACAGACACACGTTGCAGTCCCAGAAACAGCAGTGCTGCAGTCTGTTGCCAACCTGGACAAACTGGTAGCTGTTATAGAATGTCAGCAGCCAGAAGCAGATCTATACAGGTATCACTTTATTAGTAAATATTTTGAAATTACATCAAAATGAGATGTTTAATACTCAGAACGTTACAGGTCTTGCTAGGATTAAAATAGCTTCAGCCATCTGCTTCAGTTTTAGGTTTTAATAATCAGGTTGTGTTTATACATATGTACTTACTGAAAGTTGCAAATAACAAGTGAAATTTGAGTACTTGAATAGTAACCCAGACATTATAATATTTGTGTTTTTTTTATTCTAATTATGTACATTTCAGTTCTAATCAGTTAACTTGTTTCTAGATTTTGAAGAATTAAGTGGTCTACAGTCTGATCAGGCTGAAGAAAGTTCTAATGTTCTGCCAGGAGATTTCAATATTGTATAGGATATGCTGAAGTGGGATTGACTCAAGTCTAATTCTAAGCATATGTGTTGCTCATATTTATTTTGCATATGCTGCAGAGAAGATTTGAACTCCATTCTTCAGCAGCAAAACCTTAGATTAAAAACAGAGATACCAAGTGTGCTTTAACATCAGCAGGCAAGGTCATAGACTCTGTAAAGCAGCATCATGGGTAGCAAAAGTTATGTTCCCTTCCAAGTTTCTTCTGAATTGTATAATGAAAAATGATAGCTATGAATTAGTAGTTTTTAAAATCGAAGTATATTATCACAGCTGTTCTTAAGTAAGCTGGGAGATCTTTGAGAAATACTGAGTTTTTTAAAACTAAGATACTCAGTTGGAACAGATGTTCAAATATTTGATATTTAGCAATTTAAGGTACAGTCACTATAGAAGTTTGTGTCCTTATTGTGACTGGAGTTGTGCTAAATATGTGCATGTCAGATTTTTAATTATGTAGTTGATTGTCTTTATTAAATGAAAAGTTACTATTTCTGGTGGATAGTGTGCAAACTTATATTTGTTGAGGAATTATTTCCTACTGAATCATCAGGAAGTCACAATCTGTTTTAAATGGATAGAAATATAATATTTTGTGGTAATTAATCAGAGTTAATGAGCTTTCTCAAATGCCTATTCCTTTGAGGGATAAATGTTTCTGTTGCTAAATGTCTTTGTAAAATTATTGCCAGTTTTGCCATATTGGTTTAGTTTGATTGTTAATAAAAGTTGATTTATTTTTTGCTTGTGAACCATTAATGACATTTTTGTAGATAGAAGGGTTTTACATTTTTGAGTCTTTATGTAGATACTTCTAAGACATATCCTTCTTTCATAGATTTGTTGGAAGAATAACTGTAAGTCAACAAGCTGAAGAAATAGTACGGTGAGTAAAATTGTATAAGATGATTATTTAGAACATGTGAAGGTGGTTGAATATGTGAAAAGGGGAGGTATTTTTTGTAAAAGTATTAACTACAGCTGCATACCTCAGATGGAGATGATTAAAAAAAAAGTGAAAGAAGTTCATTACTACCCAGTTTTACAGATTTAATACAAGAGTTCTGAAAAGCTTGGCTGTTGCAAAGTGGGTAATTTTTTGGTGCTGGTAATCAGGTGATAACTTTGTTGTTATTTATTAATTAAAACTTTTATTGATCTGAAACAATTTCCACTGACATATTCTCTATACTACAACAGATCCCCTTTCATCAGAGGCACTGAGAAGGAGTTTCTGCAGTTGAAATCCCTAGAAATTCCTGGTATAACAAAGCCTCTGCTACAGATTTGTAACTTTTAGTATCTATTTCAAAGTACAGCTGGACTGGGCAGATATGTGCTTACATCTGTCACAGGCAACCTTTCCTTGTGCAGTCACAGCAAGTAACAAACACGTGCAAATGAAAAAATAAATATGTGAAGCCATTTACAGACTTCCATTTCTGCTTCCTGGAGAGATTTCTAATTGCTGTGGGTTAGTCCCTGCTACCAGCAAGACATCCAAACAGCTGCTTATTCAGTTCCCCCACCACAAGAGCCCATCATAATCTGTGTGTATGATTGGTACACATGGTATTTGTGATGGTGACTTTTACATTTGCAGTAACAAGTTAAATTTTTGACTGTGGGAGGTGGGTTTTGGGTTTGGCTTTGGTTGTTTTGAATAACTTCACATTATATTTTCAAAAGGAGTTCAAGTTTAAGAGCTTTGTTTATATAACAGTGATCATGGCCTGCATGTGGCACAGCTAAAGGAAAAGTAGGGTAAACCCAAGGGCTTGCATGCCAAAGCACTTAGCATCTGAACTTTTAATTATTTTCTTTCTATCCAGTATGTCAGTCTGGCTACTGCAGTTGTTGAATTTCTGCTTTGATTTGAAGTACTGGGAAAAATACCTTTTTTTAAATTTGAAACCAGACCTGCTGGCAGTTTCTAAAGATGATACAGCTGCTGCAGTAGAACATATGGTTCTAACCTTATATTAACCTTGTTTCTAACTAGACCCTTATTTTCACAACCCTGCTTGCAGTGAACTTAGCCAAAAAAATGAATGTATTATTATATTGTGATAGATGTGAGGAAAACATATCTATTTTACATCCCAAAATTTTACCTTCTGTGTTAGGAAACAAAAGTGCCACTGCTGTGGTGGTGTCCATCTAATTGTTTGTTTCTTTGGTATGAATAGCTTTTGAACTCTCTAGATCAATTCAGTCTGACAGAGGAGTAGAGGATTGGTAAATTAGCCAAACCTAAACCAGCACTTTGGGCGCACTGTCAGCTCAACTGGTTTCTTGCCTGCTTCCTTCCCAAGTACCTTTTGGGTCTCCCTGAACCAGCCATTTGGAATATTTAGCTCAGTCAGTAGTTATGGGATATGGAACAGTGGTGGAGGAGTATGGCAGTGACCAAAGGAGATGTGAAAGGAAACAGCTCTGTGGGGACGTGTGGGAGGTGTGGTGGAAGGGGTAAGATCACTGATTGAGTTGCTGCATTGGGAATTTATATGGGATATAGGACAGCTTTGCATAGGAAACTGGATTTCAGGACTTCTGCAGAATACAGAACAGCTGATGTTTTACATGCTGATATGTCTATTTCTTTTTAGACCTCTTGGGCCTGAAAGTCTCTTACTTCGTGGAGCAAGATTAAAAAACACTAAAGAAATATTTGGTTTGTAGACATCTAAATATTTAAAGAGTATTCTCTTCTTAAAGCATGTTGATGAACTGGGTTTTAATTCTACATGCACTGAAGAAATTGTAATAATCTTGCTGACTATTACCTGAGGGGATATGATTATAGATGAAAGTAATGATATTATGCTGAAGACCCTCTAAGGATATAAAGTTCCAACTCTGCTCTGTGAAAATATTTGAAGTGGTTTGATAAAGGAATAACTTAACTTCAATGGATAAATGACTGTTCTTACTGTTACCTATTGTTCAAGGCTTTCTCCTGAGATTTACCATACTGATTTCCATAAAATACATATTGAAGAGAAATACAGTCATAATAATGAATGGTGTTAAAGTAGGTGTTAAAATTACTTCAGTAGCACTCTTTTACTATAAAAGAGTCTTGCAAATAGTACAAAATACTGTCTTGTAGTAAACACAGGAGTAGTGCCACCTTTTGCTTTTATCCTATATCTCTCAAAATGAAAAATTCCACAAACTGTATTTATGCAGAAAAAGAAGTCTGACTCTTGCCCCCTTCCTTCCCAGGTGTTGCTGTGTATACAGGTATGGAGACAAAGATGGCATTAAATTACAAGAGTAAATCTCAGAAACGGTCAGCAGTAGAAAAGTATGTTTATTTTCTAATATCTCTCTTATTTGTAGAGCTTTAACTTAGTTTTTCCTGTGTAACCTTAAAACCCCAGTGGTCTCATCATTGAGTTATAGGCAAAAGGAAGAGAGTGTTAATTGCTCTGCCTTCAGTAGGAAGCTATAAAGATAAAATTCATTTCTTGGTATCTCACCCTTTAGTAGTGTACAAATATTCAAGCTTGCTCTGATTGCAGGATAGGTGTTAATATGATAGATACTTATATTGAATCTCATTATTTATTTTAAAAGAGAAAGGAGTTCTGGTATGTTGTCTTTATTCCAATTACTAAAAACTTGAGAGAGCCCCCAGCATTCTTGTGCAAATATATAGCTATATACAAACAACTGTATGTAGCACAAGAGCAGTTCAGTCATCAAAGCAGACTCCTTGGGGAGAAAAAGGACCAGTGTGGGACTGCAGTTGTGACACAAGTCAGCTGTTGGGGTGTTCCTGCACCCTAATCTAGTTTTAATATTGTTATAGATAGACTTAATCTTAGTGAGATGTAGAATCTCTTTCCATTCTATTGCCTGCTTTTCACATGAAAACTTTATATCTGTATCAAGCACAGGATACACTTTTTTAAAAAGGTCCAACAAGTTTTTGATCAATTCATGTAACCACACAGTCAACAGATGAAGTGAAATAAACTGGTTTCTTGCTTTATTTTTTTTTGCCTCTTTATAGGTCCATGAATTCCTTTTTGATTATTTATCTAATAATCCTCCTCTTCGAAGCCATTCTGAGCACTATTTTAAAGTATGCATGGCAAGCTGAAGAGAAATGGGATGAGCCTTGGTATAATGAAAAAACAGAGCATGAAAGGAACAGCAGTAAGGTAACATAGTTCTGCCCAGTTGCATATCTGAGGAGCACTCAACCAATACACACTCAATGTCATATATATTATGTCTCTATTCTAAGTGTAACTACCACATGGTCCACTTGCAAGTCTCTGTGCTATTGTCTCAGTGATTTCTGAGTTAGTCCCATGTAGCCTCTCCACTGTGTAGAAATATTTCTACCTCTGTTACTGGCTGGACTTTTTCTTTCTTTATGAAAAGACCAGACTTTTGGAAAACTTTTGAAAAGGTTTTGTTAGGACATATTTCTGATGGTTTATGTTCTAATTATTGTTCTTTAGGATGTCTTTTGTCATTCCATAAAGGAAAAGAGTAGGAGGATGGCTGTTCTTGTGTATGTTCTATTGCAGATTTCACAGTTCAGGAATTTAGTACCTTCTGTGATGTTGAAATGGTTTGGGAAATTTCATAAGGGTATATTTTTGCTCAAGCTCCTTCTTGCCTGCTCAGTTCTCTTTAAAGATTGAAGGGATACTTTAAAGTGTCCCTGAAATCTGTGGTTCTGAGAAGTATCTTTTTTTTCAATTAGTCTGTATTTTTCTGTGTTCTCTTTAATCTCTGATTTCTGTATGAGTCTGCCTTTGTCTAAAGCAGTTCAGGAGCTTAATTTGAAATAATTCTATGCAAGTTAGTTTAGCCTGTGGAGCGTTTCAGTTCTGAATAGAGCAGGGATAAGTATTTCCTCAATCTTTCCATTCCTTTGCCATCAGGAACTTTGAGAGCCATGTGTTTTTCTGCAGTGTCATTCTCCTTCTGTCGTGTCTTTGTTTTTCTGTGTCCCATGTTGACTTCCACAATCTGCTTTGCATTTCTCAGCATGCTGCTATCCTTACTCAGAGTGCTTTCCCTTGTCCAGCTCCTCCTGTGTGTGCAGATTGTTATTTCATTGCCATTGCTTGAAGAAACTCTCTAACTTAAGTAATTGTCACTATTTGTCTTAGATTAATTAGTGCTCTCACTTTCTATCTGTGTTTTCTGGTTTAGTTTGGAAGATCTCTTTAGGCACAGAAATTGCTGAGTTTTTGTCAGCTACTTTAATTATTTAGAAAATACATACAGCAATGCTCCCCAAAGAGGAAGAATAGACATTATTTACCTTTGCAAATTGTTGACTGCTTTTATGCTTCCTTTATTTAAAATGTTTTCCTGCACCAATATCTGGTGGAGTTAAAAGAGGTGGCCTGGTTTTTGTCATCTCTAATCTCCCTTCCTCAGTATTCAAGTGTTGGTAGGAGTTTTTCCAAAGTTCAGTTCAGATACTGAGTTTGTTGTGTAGATGAAAAAGAGACCATTGCATTTCAGGGTTTTTTAAAATTATCATACCTGGTAAAAAGAGGTTTCTCTCCTCTGGGATAGGTGTTTGCCTGGAATATATGTGTGGAATTCAATGATTTGAAGAGTCATAGAAGAAATCCACAGGGTCCCTTTCTTTTCATGTAGTCTGGATCCCCAAATCACTGGAGAATGCCAGCAGACAGGAACCCTCCTGACACTTTGCTGTTCTGAAACAGCAGAGTGCTTGCAGATTCCTCTGACAACATGGAAAATCACTTGTTTGCTGCACAGTTTAGGGTTTCTTAGAAAAGCTTACATGAATGATGCTGTTTGTTGGAATGGGGAATACATTAGTTTTCTCAGACCAAACTCTTTCAGAGCTGGAAAACAGAATTGTCACGACAGTTAATATTTATTGGCATCCCTCCTGACAGATTCAGTAGAGAGACAAAAAATTAATGAACTTGTGAATTGAAACCTCCAGTCACATCTGAAGGCAGACTTGCCTCAGTGTGAAGGCGTGTTACTGGGGCAACCTGCAGATGCCTGCATTGTCACTGGAGTGTTGTCTCTCTGCTGTGAACGTGGGACTTGGGCTTCTCTGGCTCTCCCAGTTTGTCATTTTTCATGCATATTGAAGCATAATTAAGTCACCATGTTTCACCTGATCACTGTGGTAATCTTTACGTTTTCTTTTTTTGCCTTGTAGATCCTGAGATTTATTTCAGATTTTCTTGCTTTTCTGGTACTTTACAATTTTATCATACCCATTTCACTCTATGTGACTGTTGAGATGCAGAAATTTCTTGGGTCTTTTTTTATTGGCTGGGATCTTGACCTCTATCATGAAGAAACAAACCAGAGAGCACAAGTAAATACTTCAGACCTCAATGAGGAATTGGGACAGGTAAAAATACATTGTCTTGGGCTTTTTAAAATCTATTTTCTACTTAGTTTTTAATATTAAAATTAAAAGTTGCTGCAGGCTTTTTACTACTTGTGATACGATTTCTGATTAATTTTAAAATAAGGTATAAAGATGTGATGGCAGAAGTTAAAGTTCTTATATGATTAAAAAATGTGTGTAATAGAAAGTGTGAGTGGAGATTATTGTAACATTTTTCTTCTTATGAGTACCATGTAATGCCAAGTTTGGTTTTTTTTTGTTTTATTTTCCAAAAGGTAGAATATGTGTTTACAGACAAAACTGGTACGTTAACTGAAAATGAGATGCAGTTTCGGGAGTGCTCCATTAATGGCATAAAGTACCAAGAGGTCAATGGTAAACTAACTCCAGAGGGATTTTCTGAAGATTCTCCAGATGGAAATAGGCGTGGTTTGGTAAGGCTCTTTGGTTTTCCCACCATTAGTTATCCTAGATGGAAAGTGTTTTATTTCAGAGAAATATTCTTGTACCATTAGCATAAAAAAACCCAAAAAAACCCCAACCCAAACATAAATCAGAATTTCAGAATGGTTTGAAGCTTTCAAGTGTCACTGAACAAATAATATTTATTAAACATGTTGGGATGTGACTAACATGAAATGCTTGGCAGATTTGTAAGTAAAAACACTTTAAATGTGTTCAAAACTGGGTTGATATGTAAATGTTACAAATCAAATCTTTTCTTTCTTCTAGGTGAAAGAGGAAGAGCTCTTCTTGAAAGCAGTTTGTCTGTGTCATACAGTGCAGATCAATGCAGATCAGACAGATGGTGCTGATGGTCCCTGGCATGCCAATGGAATCACATCCCCTCTGGAATATTATGCTTCCTCTCCAGATGAGAAGGCTTTAGTGGAAGCTGCGAGCCGGTGAGCAGCACTGCCAGGACTGTCTGGCACAGGAGTTGCCTGCAAGGGGAGCCTTGGAAATGGCTCAGGACACTGGTGAAGCCCAGGGTCTGGCACTGTCACCTTACTGGGAAAATACTCAAATGTAAAAAACACAACCCTCTAGGTTTAGTATAAAGTGAGGATTTAAAATATTTATGAAAATACTTGAGTAATTACAGTGGTCAGAGTATGATGTGAATAAAATACTGCAGAAGTGGGTGTTCTTAATTTTCCCTAGAAGCAGAGTACAGTAATGGGGTGTAAGAGTTTCTCCTTTTCTTCCCTTCCATCTTCCTCTCCCTCCTTTAGTAGGTATTTTGTTTAAAGTGGTGATTAAATGTATATTTTCTTTACTTTTAGGGTTGGAGTAGTGTTTACTGGAATTAGTGGAGACAGTATGGAAGTAAAAAGTCTTGGAAAACCAGAGAGGTATTTGTTTTTTTTCCTTGATTATTTAGAAGCACAGTAGTGAAGATTAATGTAATATTTTCCTCTTAATCCTCTGTGTTCATAAGCAAACCTTGCCTTTCCACAGCGTGCTCTGTTTAATGCTTTTCCCTTGATGTCTTCAAGACAGCTTGCATCTTATTCCTTACCAATTGTAGCTGAGATGCAAGAATTTTGTGTGAGTTACTCTGTGTAGGTGTGTGTTGTAACAGTTTGTATCTTTGCCCATTCCTCAAAGGTTGAGACTGTAGCAGAGTTGGAAAACTGAATTGCTTATTCAAGCTCTAGAAGTTCCCAGAATCAGTCTCATCTGTGCATAATCTAATTAGATATTTTAAACTTTCCCAAAATGAGAACAAATTATTAATAACTGTATATCTGCAGTATGCCATAACTCCTTTTACTGATTTGATTTGTGTCAGCTAGTTGGCAGTACTTGGAATTTAAACATCTAAAATTAATTTTCTTAGCTAGTGGTAACATAGCAAATACTAATCCACTTACGAGGGCACACACACTTTTTTGACAATCTAGATTTTTTACAAGTTTGTCAGAAACAAAATGTAATTTTCAAAGTTAAACTTGAAGTAATGACAGAAGGATGAGGAAGTGGATATGAGCTGCATGTAATCTCCAAATGTCAAGTTAGTATTCAGAAAGCTATTCCTGAAGATTAGAAGAACCTTGTATCCTTACAGAATGGAATTAAGCATATATACACTGATAAAAAGCAATGAACAGTGATTGTTGTTCAGCATTGGTAGCATTGCTTTCAGTGTTTCTATACAAAAATGACACTTTGAGGAAAGGTCTGTGGTGTAAGAGTCTATTTATAAGTAATTGCCTTTGGAAACTTACTTCTAAAAATGTTTTCTTCCCATTTCCTCTTCTAAAACACAAAATACAGGTATAAATTGCTTCATGTTTTGGAGTTTGATCCAAATCGCAGGCGAATGAGTGTCATTGTGGAGAGTCCCTCAGGTAGGTGATCAGAAACTGCACAAGCATCACTTGAGAACTTCTTAAAATGGCATTTTTTTAAATTTCAGTTTTATTTGACTTTCTAGGGGAGAAGCTTTTATTCACAAAGGGAGCAGAATCTTCCATTCTGCCTCGTAGTAAGAGTGGAGAAATAGATAAAACAAGGATACATGTGGATGAATTTGCTTTGGTGAGTGCTTGCCCAACTCCCAACCTCAGCTGATCAGAAGAAAATTCGTGCAGTAAAAATTGTGACTTGAAATGAAAAAATCACTGGTGACACCTTGTTAGATCAGAATCTTGTCTGCTCTGAATGTAGCATTTTTTTTTTCTTGCAGAAAGGCCTAAGAACTTTGTGTGTGGCTTACAGAAGATTCACACCTGAGGAGTACCAAGAAATCAGCAAACGCCTTCATGAGGCCAGGACTGCCTTACAGCAGCGGGAGGAGAGATTGGCAGATGTGTTCAACTTCATAGAAAGGGATCTGGAGTTACTGGGGGCTACAGGAGTAGAAGACAAGTATGCCATGGAGTTACTGCTATCTGTGCTCTAACCCAGCAAGTTTGGGATTTGCACTTGAAATATGAAGTGTGAAAAGCTCTCCCACTATGACCAAAAATTCTGTGCTATTCTTGTGTAGTATATTTACCTTTGGATTGAGATACATGCAAAACAAACCTTGTACCAGCTGATTCTGTCTTAATAACGATCATGTACAATGTGTTTCATCAGGAGAGGTTTCATGTATGTGAAATGGAATAGTTGCAGCAAATGCTTAGTGTAACAGCAAATTCATTGGGAAAGCTTCTACAAATGGCTCCTTGCAAAGCATTCTGCTTCTGTTTGTGCTCTGTAGGTCACAAGGGTGTGTTGTGAGCACATGGAGCATGAGAAGCTTTTCATGCACCACAATAGCCAGGAATTACTGTGGACGGTTTTAAAGCTTCTCAAATGCAGTGGTGGTACCTAGTTTAAATCAAGATATGCTTAAAAATTTTTTTGATCCCATGACAGGATTGAAGTTTAGTTTTTGTTTCATCAAGGATGTTGTTTTGTTGCTGGTAACAGAATATCATCTGCCTGGCTTCCAGTTCTCTGAAAATACATGTAACATTGGAAAAGCAGATTTAACTCAGCGTGGCAGTGGGGTTACAGTGGTAACATGGAGTTACACTATGAGCTCTTTTGTTTGTAAAGTGTTCAGTTGGTTATTTAATATTTTTCTTGTTCCTAGACTGCAGGAGAAAGTCCAGGAAACTATAGAAGCCCTCAGGCTGGCTGGTATCAAAGTGTGGGTGCTCACTGGAGACAAGCACGAAACAGCTGTTAGTGTCAGTTTATCCTGTGGACACTTTCACAGAACCATGAACATCCTTGAGCTTGTGCAGCACAAGTCAGACAGTACCTGTGCAGAACAGCTGAGGCAGCTAGCCAAGAGGTAAAATACCTGAGATGTCACTATCTCAGTGATAGTGGGTTGCTTTCATTTTTAATTTTTATGGCATGTGCCAAACAAAGAAGTTGTCTTTCAATAAACTTTATTTGTTAATATCATAACAGACTGGAAGAAGTAGTCTGTCTGACAGATTAACTCCTTTGCCTGTTGTCTGGCCAACAAGCCAGTTTATAGCAAAATTGGAATTTTACCATTAATACTGGTACAAAGTTAACATTTTTGTCCCCAAATAGAATAAAGGAAGACCATGTTATCCAGCATGGACTGGTTGTGGATGGGACCAGCCTCTCTCTTGCACTCAGGGAACATGAAAAACTGTTCATGGAAGTTTGCAAAAACTGTTCTGCAGTGTTGTGCTGTCGTATGGCACCCCTTCAGAAAGCAAAGGTAAGTGAAGAATATAGTCAGGATTGCCTTTGAAGTATTTTTATCATACTTTGAGGTAGCAAGGATTTCTGAAAATGCTTTGTTTGTTTGTCTGACCCTTTTTGTGACCTCTGAATCCTTGTTAAATTCAGATCTAGAGTAGTTTGCTCAGAAGTTTCTACGTGTGTGTTTGTAAATTTGCAAGTGGATGGCAAAATCAAAATACTGCCACCAAGCCCATCTTTATCCTGCCTCCTGAGTAAGGAGCAAGGCAGCAGCTCTCCCAGTCTCCTGCATGCTTTTGCCTTAGCTGCTCCATCACTACTCCAAACCAAAAAAGCTGATTTTAAAATTCATGAACCTGTAAGGCGAAACTGTCCTTCTCTAAATACTTTAAAAATACCCAGGTTTGAGGAAGAAGTAAAAGGTAGGGGAAGCCAAGGCCTAGTCTCCAGGAAAGCCTTAATACTCTTTTCTAATACCATTTTTCCTTCACTTGTAATGATTTTTACCCAAATACATGTTGGATAAGAGTCAAATTCAGATTTTGTGATTTTTTTTTTCTTTTTTTTTTTGGACTCCAGAAAGCTAAGCTCTGAAGGACTATTATATTCTTTCCTTTTGAAATTTTCTCTTCATGAAAAGACATCTCTTTACCTTAAGGTACTAGGAAACCCTTCTGTGAGGTATTAGATGTTCAAGAGGCAGGCTGTTTTTCTGTAACAGGAGTGACCTGTTTGAAAGTCACCCTTCCAGAGTTCTCATCAGTCTTTAGAATCACTTCAGTATAGAATTGTCCACCTGGGGTTTTTTTTCACCTATGTTTAAGTTTCAGTAAAATATTGAAAGGAAGTTGTAGCTACACTGAGTAAACCAAGCTGTTGGATATGTCCACTCTGTGCATTCTTTTAGCTGAAATATTCACCATCCTCTCTCTTTGAAGTGCAGTTATTTGTCAGTGTCATGTCCTTGTTCTTATTTTGTCATTTAACTTGATCTATAATGTTTTGTACTGCTTTCCTTAATTCCTTTCCTCACCAGTAGATAATGGAGATTATTTCCTGTCTTGAGTCATGAAGTAAAGTAAAATGCAATTTTGATTGCAGTGAATTTTTAATTTCAAACAGTGAAATATATAAATCACCAAGACAAATGCCATATAACATGAGGGGTAGTAAGAAAGGCAGTGAGGGGCAGTTCAATCTAGTCTTGCACATTATTTTTTGCTGTAGGCAACCTTTTGTGAGGTTTATTCCAAGATTAAGCTGCAACTCAGCTTAATATTTCCTGCACATTTAATTACAATCTGTGTTAATGTATGGTTAGCAGTCCCACCACTAATTTTGGTATATTTTATGACTCAAAACCTTTTTTAAACATCATCATGTCAGTCATTTGGAGCTGCTGCTGATTGCTGCTGTTAAAATTTGCCAGAGGATTTTTCTTGACCTTTTCACATAGATGTTGTCTGTTCAAATTACCCAGGCCTTGGGGATTTCAAGAGGACTGATCTGGGTGACTTTCTGCAGTCTTGTTACCTCTCTAAGGCTCCTCCTCCTAGGATCTAATGCTAAATGTACTTGAAATAATTACCCCTTAGGAATGGGGAACCTTTAAACTTGAATATTCATACCTGCAATTAGGGAATGTATTCCCACAATCAGGTGGATTTCTGTGAGCTGTGGACTGTTTTTAATCACTGTTGCATTCCTCTTGGAAGTGAATTCCCACTCATGTGAATCAATGTCCTGACACTGCCAGCTACAATTCAGTTATTCCCATGCAATTTTTTATGTCTGCTTAACAACATGCAGTTGCTCTCTTGATGTTTCCACTTTAGGGTTTCTGGAACTTGAGGGGGGAAATGGTTTTTCACACATACTTATTTTCTTGGTTTTGGAAAACCTCTTGAGATCTGTGTTCTTACCTTTACCTGCAACCCATTTACAACTGAATTAGTGAAGCTTCTATCTTAATCCAGAGCTCTGTGGGAGGTTAATGAATCACTGATTCTCCTTAGCCAAAAGCCTCATCTAACTCCTCTGTATCCAGAGTATTATTGACACTTTCTCCTCTTCTGAGTATTTTAGGGCCTTGCATGTCAACAATTTTTTTTCTTCATTCTGTCATATTTTCTTCTGTTTCTTTGTCAGTTGAGAATACCCCTTGATAATGAAGTTGCTTTAGAAAGAAACTACTTTCCTTAATAACAGCATATTGATCTTTTAGCTAATGCATTTGCTGTTTCAAATTATTCTTTCACCTGGATTAGTTCCATTAATTATAAATAGGAGGAATCTGGGCTTATTAAAGGGCATTAAACCTGTATTACTTTGTAAGTAAATTTTCAGTTCCAAATTTTACTTGACTTTGCTGTGTATGATAAAGCACCAAACTAAGAGTTGAAAAAGAACATTGTAATAAGAACAGGAAAGTAGGCTCAAGGCAGATATAATATTTAAATCAAGCTTGTGCTCCAAAGCAGGCAGCTTTTCTAAAGAAGGAATTAACGTATGCATGTGACATGCCAAACTTGTTTTTTACCCAAACATGCATGTTCATATAACATATTAATTATATCTACAAATAGGCAAATAACTGAGATACTTGGGAATTGGTGTCATGGTTAGTAGGTAGACTGTGTAATGTGGAAGTGTTTGATTTTCTCTCTCCAGGTGGTTCGACTGTTAAAAACCTCTCCAGAGAAGCCCATAACGTTAGCGATCGGGGACGGTGCTAACGATGTGAGCATGATCCAGGAGGCTCATGTTGGCATAGGTAACTTCCTCCTGTCCCCAGCAGCTGGGGCTTCTTGATTTGAATCTGCATCACATGAGCAGCTTCTTTTAGTAAGTGAGAAATACCCCCCTTTGCAACAGAAAGCTGCTGGAATCCTTACACTGTTGAAGTGCAGGAAAACAGAACTGTAGCATCAGATGTATGTTGTTGGGTTTTTTAAACTTCAGTTTTTGTTATAATTAACTTGGTTTGTGTTTTGTTTCCCAAATATTACAGGAATCATGGGCAAGGAAGGAAGGCAAGCTGTAAGAAACAGTGACTATGCAATAGCACGGTTTAAATTCCTCTCCAAGTTGCTTTTTGTTCATGGGCACTTTTACTATATTAGAATAGCAACCCTTGTACAGTACTTTTTTTATAAGGTGAGTTTATTTCCCGGCAAGAAATTTATTTCAGATCTGAGATTTTTGTTGCAATCAGATTAAATATCTCTTTTTTTATTTTCTATTTTACAACCAAATGCAGTAGTTTAACTGTGAAATGGTTTAGTCTTTTCATCTAGAAGTAGGCCTTAAATGCCACAGTGAGTTTGTCTAGGCTGAGAGGCTGATGTGTTTGTTTTCTCAAGGCAGGGTGGTTGGTTGGTTGATTAGGGTGTTTTGGGGTTTTTTTCACTTGTTCCTTAGTTTTCATGACAAGTCCAAACTGGTGTCTTTACTGAATTTTATCTGGGATTTCAGCTTTGGCTCCCAAGTCCCTTTTGAAGTTGTTTTCTTTCATTTAAAGGCAATAGCATGGTTTTATATTTTGGTTTCTGCTTTGCTTCCATGCAACAAACTCACATGAGCAGGGCCCAGCTTTATTGAATAAAATGTGGAATCTGTTCTGCAAAGAAATTCTTGAAAAGAAACTGAAGGGGAAAATGAATGGATTTCTTCTACTTATGCTCCTGTAGTGAAATGTGCTCATCAAGCACATATAGTTATGTTCATACTTTTCAGGTTCATTTTCCCAAAGGACAAATAAAATACCCTCTCAAGCAAAGCATCTTGCTTGACTTTGCCAAGTGAAATGCTGAAAGCCTTCATGCTCTCCCTGTGTGATTTTACCAGCTTGTAAGAGTTAGCAATTTCTCTTAGGGCTACAAGACATGGACTGAGGATTAACTATTTCTTTCACTTCTCTTTATTTCAGAATGTGTGCTTTATTACACCACAATTTTTATATCAGTTCTTCTGTTTGTTTTCACAACAAGTAAGTATTGCATGCCTGACATCTTGTCTGCAAAGCATTTCATGTATTTTTTAATTAAGAAGATAGGAAAGAATGACACAAGGGGAAGTAAAGATGTTAAACTTAGCAAATACCCAGCTTCATTTTCTGTATTTGATAGCTGATTGTTATGTGAGTGCAGCTGTTTTCCTAATTAGTAAATTCATATAACTCAGCAATTGTTGCTGCTATGTGCTGATAAATTTTTATAAATCACTTTAAAATGCTTTTTGCTTTTCTTTGCAGACGCTCTATGACAGTGTATACCTGACTTTGTACAATATTTGTTTCACTTCCCTGCCTGTCCTCATCTACAGTCTTTTTGAGCAGCATGTGCACCCCCATGTATTGCAGAGTAAACCTGTGCTTTACAGGTATGTATGTCCTGCACCAGTTCCCACAGGGGCACCTCTTGTACAGCAGCAGTGGCATTTGCACAGCTCTGAACTTGCTGTGAGGCATTTGGACAACAATTATCTGTGGTTCAGACATTTTTAGTAACTATCTTGATGAAGAAGAGTTGAAGCATCATAGTTCTCATCCTAAAAGTTAATTAAAAGGAGTATTTTTAGAGAAGTGTCTTTTTATGTCAACCATGTTACAAGTGAAGAGAATTTATTTAGCACTTGGTCAGCTTACATGACTGGCAGCCTTCTCCTCCTTTACATGTGGGAGGTAAAAATCACTCTGACAGGAGAGTGAAAAACTAGGACACCATGGTTAGGGGAATCACCACAAAAAAATCCTTTAAGAGGATTGATTTCCTGTAGAATAAGATGTCCTCCCAGTGGTAGCATGTTGCACTGCATACTACTTTTTGGAGAAAAAAGTAGGTATTTTTGTATAAAAAAGATGTCTCTCAGATGTTTCTCTTTCTGTAAAGGTCTTTTAAGCAGAGCAATGGGTAATTATCAGGAGATCTGGCTTTTTCCTTCCTCTTGCAGTTCCACTTACAGGGACAAGAATTCTAGTTTGTGCTATTCTGAATTTGACCCATTAGAGGCACTGGGCATTGGTGATCACTCCTTAAAGCAGAGCCAGATCATGAGAGCTCAGAGTTCTTTTTTTGCCCATAATTTACATATTTTTTTCATATGTCAGCATTTGTTAAATTTATCTCAGTGCAATTGAAAATTACATTTATTTGAAGCAGTAGCAGTCATGCAGTGTGGATAGCTGATGATTCTGGACTGTATGAAATCCAAAATCTGTTTTATTTCTGCAGAGACATCAGTAAAAATGCCCATCTGGGGTTTAAACCATTTCTTTACTGGACCATCTTGGGCTTCTTTCATGCATTTGTTTTCTTTTATGGTTCGTATCTTCTAATGGGAGAAGACACTTCTCTGCTGGGAAATGGCCAGGTACAGTATCATAGGTGTTATTCCACCACTGTGTTTTTGGCACTATTTCTTAATGCTTTTTTGAAAAATCTTTCTGTGTCCAAAAAATTTTGTTTTTATGAACAGTTATCAAAGATTCATTGTCAGGATTAGTGTGTTCTCTCAAGAGTAACATTTCTTAGCATGGAAATTGTTAGGGTGTTGTAAGAAAGCATATGTCCCTGAAGAACATATCTTTCAAGATAATAGATGTATCATGGTTGTCTTAAACTTTGTTGTATTTTGTAAACTGTTTTTGTGAAAACCCTATTTCATAATATCAGCAAATGAGAATTTATATTCATTCATTCAAAACTCGTTTTGAATTGGACTTAATTGCAATGTCAAGCAATTGCTTCTCTTCAGTAACTGTTATAAAGTTAGGCTGAAAGTTGTCTAAAGTCTTAAAGCTTCTTCTGAAAACATATTATTTTAATTACTCCTATTTTTTTTTAATTTAGTAGTGCAAGCTGCTTTTAAACTATGCTTTTATTCAATAATTTTTTTTAAGGCCATAACATAATGAAATCATTAAATACTAGTTTGACACTTTCTGATTTAAAGATGTTGAAGTTCACAGGAAGAAAAGAAACTCTAAAGCTTGAAGGAAACATTTGAAAGTCTGTTTCCTTATTTCCCCTCATTCTGAGTTAGTTAACTCAATTTAGAACAATTAAATACCGATTTTTCCCTCGTTAAATGTGGGTAGTCATGGAAAAATACATTTGCTGCTCATTATGCCATTCTTAATAGTGGCACAAAGAACTTGCCAATTCTCATAATGTTTGGCAGAGTTGCAGGTTGTGGCACAAGGGACAAAAGCAGCATCCTGCTGAATTCCCAATGTCACCTGGTGCCAGGGAGTGGGCGTGAGCTCAGGAAGTGTAGTCAGAAATGCAGTGATGTGCAGTGAGCAGAATGGTCCTGGGGGCTGCAGGCAGAGCTGGTGCTGGCAGAGTCCCTGCAGAGGGAGCAGCAGGGCAGGGTGGAGCACCTGGAGCACTCCTTCCATCATCAGGTGTTTGATAAGAATGTTAAAATAGTTGTGCTTTAGACTAAATTACCTCTTTCCAGCTGAGGCATGAGTGTGTCCTTTCTTGTCATTTGTTACAAGCTGTGAGATTTGAAATTTTTGTGAGCTGGTAAAGGTCCTTTGGGGCTCTTGTAATGAAGTAATTTTAGACTATGAATCAGTGTGTGGTGCATCCATCTTCAGTTGTCAAAGCACCTCGCTTCAAAATTGCTTAGTAAATGTCCACGGGGCAGGAAGAGACTTCTTCCATTGCATTTAGTAACAACTGTTTGGTTTGGTGAATTGCCAGCTGTCCTTTAGCTTCTTATGTGATATGACTTTAAATAAATTCTAAGACTGTTTTGGGTTTTAGTTACTCTGCCTCTCTGTGTTTGCTAAAAGAGGGTGATTAGAACTGGTAAGACTGTGTTGCAGTGAAATATCTGCATTGCATAGTCTCTGCAAATTTAATGTTTGTCTGGAAAAACCAAAATTAAGGGTAAAAGGATTTTGTGCACTGCTGGAGTGTTTTCTTATAAGTGTTCAAGAAGTGCTCACCTGTGCAGATCTGTGGTAGTGTTAGTGCAAGGCCTCACGTTTCCATTCCAAGGTCTCAGTTCAGAGCACAGCAGAATAGAAGAGATTGTAAAGAATTTATTAATGCTGGTGCTTTGTTAGGCTTACCTCAACACATTGTGCAACTACTTGATCTTTTAGTTCTTTTTTCTCCCCCCTTTTCCATGCTGTGCATGTCGTCAGATATTGAAACCTAACAGGCAAATGGTAAGAGTTTAGAAGAGCAGGAGATACAATATTTTGTATCTGTTACTTCATAGGATTAAAGGATGCAGCATCCGCAGTGTAAATGTGTTCAAAAATAAAATGGTGGCAAGACCCTGTTTATGTTTTGCATTCTAACTCTATGACCATTGAGAGCAGTGTTAGCAAAGACACTTTCTTTCACAGGTCACTCAGAAGTTTAATTTTACTTTTAAGGTGAATATTGCAGCAGTTAACGCGCTCATTACTTGTTAACCATTACTGTTAGTGGGACAAGTAAGTCCAAGGCTTCAAGAAGGCACATTTTCACAAAGATCGTTAAAATTATCAATAAATCCAGACTCATGGCTGCTTCAGTTTTGTATCTTGTGTATAAATGAGAGAAGCAGCTATGCAATCTGTCCTCAGGGTGTTGGGATGCTTTTGTCAGAGCTCTGCAACAAGAACTACAACTGTGTGAATCCCAGTTCCGTGCCCCTGTGCCCTACTGAGACATCAGCCCTAGGAAGACCCTGGGATGCCTGTTTGCATGTGGTACCTCCCTCCTTGCTTGCTTAGTCTGCTACCAGTGAGAACAGAGTTGAGGATTTGGTCATTGTTTAGTTTGTCAATGGCAAAACCAGCTGTGAAGCAGTAACATCTTCCCTGTAATTCCCCAGCCAATTCCAAGCTGGACCTGGTGTAGAATGGCAGCCCTGAGTAGCATGTGTGTAGATAGATACAACCTCAGCATCCCAGCTTGGTTGTCAGAGCTGAGATTTTATTGTTGTAGACCTTGTTCAGAGTTTTGATAGTTTAATTTATGTGCATAAGAAAATACAAAAGTGACAGATATCAGTGTTTCAGATTAGAGCTTAATTTTGTGTTTATTAGCCTTGAAACAAAGTGTCTTTACCTTAGAATTTTCTTTGTAAAATACAATGGCACCATTATTTTTGAATTGTATAATTGTGCTTGGGGTTAAAAGTGAACCTTCATTTGATGCTGCATGTTTAAAATTAATTGGAAGTGTTTAAACTCAAAAGTGTTTTGCTCTTGAAGTGAATACCTTCCACCCAATATTTCCTTTCTATTGGACGCTTATAGTTAATTGATCAAATTGGTATCATCATTTTCCTATCATTTCATATTACTGTTTTGGCCTTTTATTTCATATTTCATGTAGCCTTTGTGGTGATTTGTTTTGAACCAAGAAGAAAGATGACTTGGGGTTGTTAATTATGCTCTTAACATAACCTGTATTTATTCTAGTAGTTTGTGTTGTATCCCCCTTGCTTTTTTCATGATGATTACTTGTCACAAGCTTATGTCTAATTTCTTTAGTGTAGCTGACTTGAGAAAGATTTAACTTACTGTGAATGCTCTTAACTGTTGTTTTTTTTCTTCCATGATTTTTGCCTTGCCACTTTCTTAGATGTTTGGGAACTGGACATTTGGTACTTTGGTCTTCACCGTTATGGTTATAACTGTTACGATGAAGGTATGACATCACCCTGGCTGCTCTCTGGCTTTGGATGGATAGGCAAATAAAGCAGTAATTTAAAATTGATTCCAAAATTGCTCATTCTTGAGAGTTCCAGATAGGTGAATTTTATGTTTAGTTTCAACAGTTGAAATTTTTCTTTAGTTTTTGTGTATTACAGCAGTATTTAGTGTTTGGGCTGGAATTTCATAAGTGTGTTCTAACTAGTATTTATCATTTTCTGTGAAGTGGGTAGAAAACAAAAGCTCACTGAACCTATCTCTGTTTTAGATGGCACTAGAAACTCACTTCTGGACATGGATAAACCATTTTGTTACTTGGGGATCCATTGTGTTTTATTTCATATTCTCCTTGTTTTATGGGGGAATTATCTGGTAAGTAATTTTTTTTCTCTCTCTTTTTATCAGGTGTAGTATTGATGAAGCAAAAAAAAAAGCCCTGGAATAATATATTCTACCATCTTGTTCTGAATTTTGTGACAGATTTTTGGAAAAAAAGTTGTAAATCTAGACTGGCCACTTGATTTTGGTGATTCTTTGAAAAATTTAAGAAGTGCTTCTGTGCTGTCCTGTGCTCAAGGACACACAGTACCTGTCTCTGACAGCCTGTAACTACAAGGGCATTTTTAAGAAGTAAATAGGTTCCCAGAGCTGCTATGTAATAGGTAAATAATTGCAACAGAGGTAAAGATGCTGGGGTTTGAATCAGTAAAGTGAAGTAGTTTTTCTTGTGGTTTGGAGTTTGGAGAGATAGGATGGTGATTGATCCTCTACAACATAATTTAAAACTAAATCAGAACCTTTTCCTCCAAAGTTCAGGAGGAACTGAACTTTCCCTGGAGCTCATTTGAGATCAGTCCCATCAGGTTGCTGGACTTCACATGGACATGGTGCAGTTGTGACTCTGCATCCTGGATCTCAGTGCTTGATGTAAAATAAGATAAATTTGAGACAGCCTGTGCTGTACTTTTGTTCCTAGAAGTTCCTTTTAGTAATTACCACTTCTTTTAACTTTTCAGGCCATTTTTACATACCCAGGACATGTACTTTGTATTTGTTCAACTGTTGTCAAGTGGTTCTGCTTGGTTTGCCATAATCCTCATAGTAGTTGCTTGTTTGTTTATTGATGTTGTGAAGAAAGTGCTGTACAGACATCTGCAACCAACAAGTACTGAAAAAGCTCAGGTAATGTTATGCTTTTGTATCCATCTTCACCAATAGTTACCCTCTTACATTGCTGTCATGTTTAATGCAGAGAAATGTTCTCATTTTGAAACACACTTGTTAATTTAAAATTACAAAAGTGAGGACACCATTTAACAAGACAGTAATGTTTATGTTTAGTAATTGCTAATAAAAAGAATAGAATTATTTATGAAGGGGGCACTCAGTCTTTTGCATCTCAGCTTGTAGCTATATGAAAGGATCATACTGTGCATTTTTATACTGCTTTATAGATGGTAACTTACTTTTTGTCCAAATATTAGAAGTACTAGAAGCTACTGCTGTAATTGGCACTGAATAGTTCTTAAAATGTGATGGAAACAATAATTTTAAAAATTACTTCAGTAAAACTTGGTTTAATTAGTATTTCTTAAATCTCAGTAATTTCTGTAATTAAAGCTAATTGCCCATGTGGCAGTTTCACAGATTCATGGACAAGGTCTAAAGTTATGCTGGGGTAATGGAATCTCCCTTCTGCCTGACACAGCTACAGGAAAATCCTTTAAATCATTCTAGTGAGATTAGACTGTCTTTTAGGTAAATATCTCATCTCTGAGTGTTTTCTTCTTTTTAGAGACAGTTGTGGAGAGGTCATCCTGACCCATTTTTCTAGTGACTGTCTCTCTGGTTTCAGTTTTCAGTGTTTTATCTCTTTATACTTCAGCTAAACTGAGAAGGTTTCTATTACAGTTTTTGTCTTATTCACAGTTAGCTTTGTGATCAAGTTAATTTTAGCACTGATAGGTAGATTGGACTTGCATCTTCAGACAAAAAGGTTGTTTTAGAATCTTCTCATCATTCTTGTGTTTCTCCTGTAATTTTCACCCTTCAACCTCATCTTGCATTTTGGATTTCACCAGTGAGTACAATATTCCAGCACAGCAAACCTCAGTGCCAAGTATGGAAATAATGAGTCCCCAGCTACATTCAGATTATGGAATAACATATATCAATAACTGTCTTCTGCACATCTACAGGTGGTGATCTTGGTTTCTTTCAGGTCATTGATGAGAGGTCAATTAGCATAGGGCCAGAAATAATAAAAGTGAAAGAGGAACCCAGCTGAAAGAGATCCCATGCACTGTTATAGTCTGAAACCTCTTAGCAGCTTTCTGTCCACCTGTGTGCCCAATCAATTTTGTGGTGTCCTAATTGCTTAATGCAAGTGGCAGTGAGCTCTGTGCCAGAGCTCCTGACTGCACTGCATCAGTGCTGATATCTTCAGCATCTAACCTTGTAATTACTTTGATGTAAGTGCATGTTGCTTTACTGAAATTATATTCCCCTTCTAATTTGAGTGTTTAAAAAAATCGATGGGAGACATTCTCTTAATTTGCCTAGGATCCACACCATGCTGAGAAGCCTACTGCTAGCCAAAATACCCCACTAGTCCCTTTCCAAAACTGGAACATTGGCTGCCTTTCCTGGGATAGAATTTAGTAGTTACAAGTCAAGGTGAATAACCACTGGCTTTCACAAGACTGCTCAGATAGACCTGTAACACTCTGGATTGCACATTACTGCACTTCTTGGATTAGGTGTCTGTAGGTGATGATACTTAACCTGTCTTCTTTTCTCCCTTCAAAAACTATTTACTTGCTGTACAGCACCTGTTGCTGTGTCTGGCATAGTATTGGAGTGGTTCTTGAGATTTCTCATATTCTTGAAGTGCTTGAATTAAAACCCAAAAAGCCACATGGATTTTCTTGCCTTTATCCATATACTTCCTGCTGCATTCTCTTGCTTTAGGTGTCTTCTAAAGAATTTTTTAGTTCAATTTAATGCCATTACAGATGTGCAGTCGAGGACACAGTAGGACTTTCTATTTTTAAGAAGGAGTCTTGATGAATATCTATCACATTTTCTGTGCCTACAGTTTGATTCCTGACCATGGGGATTTTGCTTTGTGCATCTCTATTAGTTGTCTTTTTCTTTTTCCTTATTTGCTTTCTACTTTGCATTTGCCAGAGTCAGCACTGGGGTCTCTGTTTACCAAAATACTGTCTTTTCTCTGAAAATTCTTAATTCCTGGTGTTGCAAAGTCAAAGTATCTGAAATGGGATTTGACCAGAAATTCTTTACCAGCCATCCAGTGATTTCTCTTTGTATGTCTGATAGTGAAATTATAGCTACAAATGTATTTGCAAAAAGAAGGCACCTCTTTGTTCCTTTCTTGATTTTTAATCTGTTGAGATTTTCCTGTTCTTACTTTAATGGGACAATCACCTCCACTGGATTTCATTCACTGTTCTTGCAGTGAAAAAGTGGATATGTCTGAAGAGGAGCAGATGATCATCTTAGCACATTTGTTGTCAGGAAGTGACAGAATGCTTCTTCTATGATCATACCTCATAATTTGTGTTTAAAATTCCTAGTAAATATTTTTCTTTCCATTTCCAAGCAGAGGAAGAGACTCTGACTTTCAAATAGAAAGGGTTTGCAGAATATCTTTGTCCTAAACACTAAAGGTGATGACTGATGCTAATGAATTCTGTGGAAGTCATTGAAGGAGTAAATATGGAACTCTGTATATTATCCTTTTAAGTTTTTTTTTCATAGTGTGGGTGCATCCTCTGTATAACTGAACATGTTTAATCATTCATTTTTAATTGCAGGACAACATTAGTATATTTTTATATTGGGGGAAAGAAAAAGCTTGGTTTATAGTTACTATCATGGCAAGATAAATTGTACATGACCTAGTTCCTTGTTTATAAATTGCAGCTTTTTAGGTTATTTGTTTCTGTCTGCCATCATTTAAATTCTAAAGTAATCCCAGGTGCAGTGAGCAGAACATACATTTCTCAGCTGAAAATGCTTGCCCTGTTGTTTTAAGTTTTCAGAAATATTGTGTGTAGCTTTCTTGACTTAGTGCTCTGAATTCACTGTACCTGTAGGAATCTGCCTTACCTTGGTTTTATATCTTTTTTGTTAGCATAAGGTGATAGCATCAAGTGTGAGTTTGCCTCTGATTTGTTAGATGTTACATGTAGCTAAGTTATTCATAAGAGAGCAGAGAAATTTAATTGATATGAGAGAGAAATTTTATAAGCTTTTAAATGTAAATATTGTTCTTTCACAGCAACTTAAATCTCATTCATTTTGGAAAACTAAAAATTGAAAATTTGACAGACCAACATAAGTTGACTTTTACAGAGGATGAGCTTGGTTAACTTTATGTTCTTTAATGCACTTAAGGTGAATGTGTGTTACTGTATTTTATTTTAGTTTCACTGTGTTTCAAGGGCTTTTTGCTGGCCTAAAGAAAAGCCATTTTATGTTTGTCTGAGGTCAGATGCCCTGAAGTACCTTGTGGGCAATTACTCAATATAGGTCTGTTACAGAGTCATACAGGAGGAACTGGACAGTAAGATAAATGTAAATCAAAATCTTTGGATAAAGATAAATCACAGCACTATTGAGGGGAGAAAGGAATACAAAGTAAGGTGTCTGGTAAAGCACAGATGTAACAGTTGTAGGCCTTTTCTCTCAGTATGAAAGCAAAGGTACTTTAAGAATGGTCCTGCCAAACAGTGAGGGGCTGTGATGGTCCCAGGAGCTGTCTTGAAGGTACCAGGCATGTGTTCTGTATATGATGTGTATTCCTCTTAAATAACAATGTGTTGTCCTGTGTCTTTCTCTTAGAAAATTACTGCTGCTACTTACTGACATGTGTGTTCCATCCCTTCTCTGTCCAATTGTAGATGTACTCCAACAGAGTTGCTTTAAGTGACGAGTTCATCGCACTGCAGCCATTGTCCAGGGCAAGGAATCAGCTGAGCAAAATTAGGTAGAGTAGGAGGGACAGTTCCTCATCAACTCTTATGCATGCTCAAGGTGAACTAACCAGTGCTGAGAGAGATGGGAAGAGGCATGAATATATATTAGTGGGGTGAGAGGGCAATAACTATAGTGCAGAAACATTCAGTTGGGTGATTTCTTGGCTTTGCTCTGTGTTTCTGAGCCAAATGCTTCTCCTAAGTAGCATGTGTTGGACGTGCTTTTTGTTGTTTTTTTTTAAGGAAACAACATTCCTAGCATGATGCTCAACTTCCAGAATAAAGATCAGCTGTTCTTGCATCCATTTTTAAATAATCATAGTTTCTAGCATGATTATAATGCTTTTAGTTTCTTTATGATAAAAATTAACAATGCATTTTGCATGCTGGATAATTTCAGCTTTATAAGGCTGTGACAGGAAGATCCATGTACTTCAGGCAGCAATTTCTTGCAAGTTATTTGCCCATTTTAATTTGCTTTGAATTGTGTCAAAAGAGCAGAAAATGTTTGAAGCTTGGGTGTGTCTATACCCTTGTGCAGCTGAGGCTTTTTGTGTCTGTTTTGTGCAGCTAAAAAGTGAGTGTTGTTTGTTTTCAATGTGTATAGATACATATTCCTAAAGGCATTTGGCTACAAAGTCCCAGAAAATCATTCAAAACAAGATCAAAGCATACATGTGTCTGTGTAGGTAAAACATGATTCTGCAACTCTTCAAACACAGAGTTCAGCACATGAAATGCTGTCAAATGCTGATTCTCTTTTTAAGACTTAAGCATTCATAATGTCTCAATCTGTTCAATTCCACCAATATCTGCTTCTAAATCCTACAGCAAGAATTTATGCAAAGATCTGATTCCTTTTTAATATTTTTCAAGGTGACTTTGTTGTTAAAAATGTGTAAATAGGTGCCTGGAAGAACCAACTAACCTACATTTTAGGGGCTTAATTGCTGTTTGTTTAACCAAAAAAGAAAAGTTTTGTATTTCCTCTGAGAGTGCACTACAACTTTACAAGGTGAAACATGAAATGGCCCTTGTGTTGTGTTCTTAGTGACCCCAGTGTGAAACACAACACCTTGGATTTCCAAACACCTAGGGGATAGTGGTGGGCTGGTTTTATTTTGTTTTGTTTTGAATTCAGCACTTAATAGCTTTAAAAAAGGCAAAATATGGTATAGCTTTTGAAAGCTGTTAAACTTAGCAACATATTGGGGAGGTTACTCTGCAAAAACCTTTCCAAGCTACCTTTTCAAATTCTTAGTTTACCAGATATCTTGGTTTATCAGGTTACCTTTTAGAAACTTTGGATAAGTGTATCTAAGTCTCTGTTTTCTTAATGAATTATTAAAGTGAATAGCATCACACATTGTATCTACACCAAAGGTTTTAGAGCAGAAGATTCTGTTAAAATTTCAAGAACTAAACACATCTTGATTGTTATACAGCTGGATAATCAAAGGAAAAGAAAGCTGTCTAGGAATGCATCACTGTAGCCAAATGCTCAAAACCAGGAGAATCTTTGCTAATGTGAGGCAATTTTCTTCATATTTAACTTAGGGAAGAGTTGAAAAAAAGGGGAAATCTGTTTTGTCCGTGAGTAACAAATGATTATGCAAATTAAATTCTCTTGTAAGTCAGAATTTTTGTGCTTGAGTATCTGATAGTACCTGAAGTACAAGCACTGGCTGCTTTCTAATATGCAGTTGAACTTGTAAAGTGCAACAAGAAGCAAACATGGGTTCAGGTTTCTCTAGTTCTTTATTCTTTGTCTTTGGACAAAGTTCAGAAGTTATCCTGTGGATCCTTGCCTAAAACAGTGAAAAGGAAAATCAATTGATAGACAGAAATTATGCACTTCACTGTATTAAATAAAATGTAATTTGGAGTGAAGAGCATGAGTAGGTTTTTGTGATTTTCCCAAAGCAATAGGGCAAAGAAGGCAAAGAAAACTGCAGGAGCATGAAACAAAACAGCTGCCTGGTGAATATGTAGCTGTAAAGCAGCTAATCTGTCACACCTCATTTGTACATGCCCACCCAGGAATTGCATCCTTTGTGACTGCAGAATGCATGGAGGTTGATGAACAGACTTTGGCAGGTTTTGTTGTTTGTAAATATGTATTAAAAGTCTCAAAAGGAGCATAATTCCAGGTTTAACTGCATTATTCCTTGTTCTGCCAAGATGCTTACTGTTCCCTTGAGATCAAAAGAAGACTTCCTTTATGAATGCAAGTTAAAAGAGGAGTATGATGTTACAATAATTTTTTTTATTTCTGTAGGCTTCACAGTGTGCAAAAAATGAGTTGGAGTTTATATTGAGTACATTGGTGATGTACAGTTAAGATCTTTGAGGGGATCATCTAACTGTCCAGATGATTCCTGTAAGTCAGAATTGCAGTCTTGTGTGTGCCTGTTAAAGTCTTGCTCTGAACCTTACTGTCCCTTTTGGAATGTGGGATGAAGAGGAAATGAGACAGCACAGGCAGGTGCAGGTGTTGTGCTTAGCTGGAGTCTGGCTGATCACTGCTTTCCTCCACAGCTGCCTCTCCTGGTCTTGGAATGTGTGAAATATGTATCTTAGGGTACTAACTGGGTCCCACTGTATCTAATTCCATGTTTTATCTGTAAAGGAAATGTTCTGTGTGCATGTGTGTCTACATGTCCTGTGCTTTGTAAGAACTGTCAGAAATCTTAAGCCACATTTGGTTGGGAAGTGTTGCTTGGACAGATGTTTTAATTCTACTTACTGATGGGATTAACTGTGTTTACAGAGTTTCTACCTTTGGACCATGTGTTATGAACTATACCCAGGATGGGGAAATGTAAGACACCAGGAAGGGTTTTATTTACAGAGAGCTGTCAGTGCACAGTGTTATATCCAGGGCTCTGGAGCATTTACCTTGTCACAGCTAAACCCTGTTCTTTCCCCATCTCCAGCCCCATGAGTCTGTTGTTGCCTGGTTTTCCCTTCATCTCAGTCCAGATCTGCTCCTTAGCTGTCTCCAGAACTCCAGGCTCCAGGCCCTGGCTTTATGGCCTTCATTCCTTGACTATAGTTTTAATTCTAGCTCCTGTTCCACAGGATTCCCCCCCTAAAGCTTTCAGGTCTGACCCAGCCCAGCTGTGTCAAGTTTGGAGCAGAGAGGTCTCTGTTCCTTTTACAGCTTATGTTTTCTGTAAGGAACATGCAATTTCTGAGAAAACTGCCTAAGTGGAAGCATGAATTCCCATTGGTGAGGTGTGCTAGAACACCCTGATGGGCTGCACTTGGGTCAAGGGTAACCTCTTCCTTTGCAGACCTGTTCATTGTGTTAGCATAGCTTGGTGTTGATCTGTTGGCTAATCCACAGAATCTATCACAGATGAGGAAGTGAGAGGAGAATGCACCATTCTGGATTTGCCTTTGGTCACTAAAGTGAAGAAACTTTTGTCTAATGTCTTGGAAATAATGAAATAATTTGGCACTTGTAGGTTCGTTCTACAAAAAGTAGAAAAAGAAGGGATGAGAATATCATGGCAGTGAAGTTGTTGGATGTCAACATTCCTATATATTTTCTTTTAAAATTTTAATTGTTTGGTATTTTGGTATACAGTATATTAAGGGTTAAAGATGGCGAGATTTCCAGTAGGGAGCAAGTTTTAACTTAATTGTGGAGTAGTAATAACCATCTCCATATCAATTTTATAAAACAATCATGTAGCATCAGAATGTTGGCAGCTGGGACCTGGGCTCAGGAAAATGCCCTACAGTGCTCTTAACTCAGATTAAACACATTCCTCATTCCTCAAAGTCCCAACTTTTCAGTGTGACTGAATCTTGGGTTGAAATGTCTGTCTTGTGGCATATGGAATAAGACAAACTGAAATGGTCCTTTCTGTTAGAAGGGGAAAACAGAACACCTACATCTAAATTTTAGATAGATTCCAAATTTGCTGTTGTAGTCTGTAGAGCACAAAAAGGCCAAACACTTTTAACACTTGGGCACTGAGAAACTGCATTTGATCCACCAAAAATGAAAACTGCCTCTTGACCTTGTAAATATGCCTTGTTCTCTCAAGACCAGACCTGTGAAATTTCTTGTAACAATGGTAACTGTTTTAAAGCAATGCAAGCATGGTGCTTTTTAAGATCTGTTGCTTTTCTGTCCTTCCAGATGGAAGAAAAGGGTTCAGTCAGCTCAGCATGTGACTTTGCTGAAAGCAGGCACAGAGGGGAGGACAATAGGCAGCTGCTAGACCCATCTTGCCTCCACTAGGTAGTACTCCCTCTGTACCCTAATGTGTGTGTATTTATTGCATCTCTCATACTGAGACACTCACTGAGCCATCTCCAAAATACCCATATTTTTGGTATCGGCAAGAAAAATTGCATCATAAAATGTTGGTTTGATTTTATTTTTTTTTTAATCAAGCTGAATCATTTTTTAATTCTGCACCTTAGTTGCTTTTTGATTTATTACATCCAATGGGCCATTCTCATATGAAGTATTATGCTTATTGAGATTCCAGATCTTGCCTTATGAACATACTTTATTTGTCCCCCAAATATTAATAGTATCTGGTATTTCTCTGTACTCATTCATTGTCTTTCCTACCTTATGTTTCCTGAGGGTTTGTTTCAGGTCTCCAGGAAACATTATGCCTTCCTGCCTTGCCATGCTAGTTGTTACTTTGGTATAAAGCTGTGACCATAACTGTCCCCCACAAAGAGAAAGTGAGAAGAGGGACTCTCTATCATATGTATCTTCCTTTCCAGGTAGTGGATGTAAATACAAAAATCCATGTTCACCAGGCAATGATAAACATTGTATCTACATACAAAATTTAGTTGGGCTCTTTTGTCCTTAATGTTCTCACGGTATTTCTTTACATGTAACTGTGAGTTTGACTGAACAGAATTATTGCTTCCAGGCTTGTGTATGGTCTCATGTGCCATTTTATGAGATATTAACTTTTTCATAAGTTGTGGTTCAAGCATGATCCTAGCTTTTTGTATCTAAGTTGTGAAGAATAGAGGAGATTCTCCAGAAAAAGAGACATTAGGCCTCCAAAATCCAGAGTTGAGGGTTTACTCCATGGAAGCTCATTTGGGTTACTCTTGGTTCCTCTTTCTGACAATCTTTGGATAATATCCAGGACTGCTGGCTCTCAGGGTAACAGATTCTAAGGAAAAAAATGCTCTGGTTCATCTGATCCAGCAGAGCCACTTTCTGCAGTAACTCTAAAGGTCTGCTTGAGGATAATGGATGGACTAAGCACTCTGTTTGAAATCCTGAGTGTAGGAATGTTACAGTTCTGTATTGCTGTGATCATAACTGTGAAGGTCACTCCATCTGCAGCAGGGGGTTTCCTGCTGACCTCCAAATGGGAATTCCTTCTGCTCTGTCACAGCTCTGGGAGCACAGTCTGAGGTGTCTCTGAAGGTCATTTTGCTGGTACTGCAGTGCTGCAAAATGTGCAGTTCCTGATTCTTGTATCTTCTGTGGCATCTTATTGTGTCTGCAGTTGGGACCAGTTGTGGTGGTCATCACATGAGGGTGTTCAGGAACTCAGGCTCTGTTGAGGTGTGTTTTGTTTTGTTTTGTTTGTCTTTTAACCAGAATCCCTTTCAGACTTGTCACTTGAAAATCATCTGCTTCTCCCTCTCAGATACAGAAGTTCATTGTTACAGTAAATATTCCTTTTGTGTCCCAAAGACCCCCCAGATGAGTGTGTGAGTTAAAGTGTGTTCTCCTGTACTCAGCCACAGCCTCTGAGCTGATCCACAGGATCAGGGGGCTGTTTGTAGAGAATCCTGTACATTGCAGCAGCTGCTGAGTACAGTTCTGTGAGCATCACAATGAGTGGTGTGGTGGGAAGGACTGGAGGGGCTGTGGAGAATGTGGCACAGGGCTGAGGAAGGGGCAGCCACAAGAAAAGGTGAATGGAAACAAACACCAGCTCTGCGTGTGTTCTTCCTTGTGCCATCAGTTGAGATTTTTCTTTGGTATTTCCAAAAGTCTCTTGTTTCTGTTAGATGCCTCTTTGTTGTGTAGGATGTTCTTCTGTTGTGAAGCTGTAAGTGTGTCCAGCTGCCTGTTTGGGGGAATTGAAAAAGAGAGTGTGTCTACTCATAGTAAACCATTACTCATAGTAAACCATTCCCATAGGAAACTCTTGAGGTTCTTTGCATTTCTTGCAGTGTTTGGCAACTGTGGGTGGCGTGGAAGAAACTGGGGCTCAAAAACAGAATCTTAGACAACAGTCAGTGACCTTTGGTGTCACAGTGACAAATTTTGGGAAGGTCTTAAGTGAGTTGTGTCCTGTCATGGACTAAGATGCCTCCTCCCAGAATTCTTCTTTCACTGGTGTGTGGAGAGAGTAGTGGATGCTTAACTTCAGCCTCTGTGTTCAGTATTTGTTTGATAGGATGCTATCATGAAGAGTTTAAAATTAAATAAAAAAGCATCCCCACACTTCACATTTTTATTTCTCTTTGAAATGGTTACTGAAGTCAGTTTAGGATATTCTCTCTGCAGAAGTAGGAGATTCCAGTTGTGCTGCAGTTGGTGCAGCAGTGCTGTAGAGGATCACACTGGTAGGTGGCACACCCATACATCTGTTACTGCTTTATTTTCATTATATTTCTTTTATCCCTTTTTTTTCTCACCTATGAAACATGAGCTGTTGAAAGATTTTATTATGCTAATGTGGAATTATTCTTCATGCTGGCATGAACATGACTGAACCTTTCTGACATCAGCTTTGTTTGCTTTTGAATAAACCATGTTCACACAATCAGGAATGTGCTTTTGTTCTGTACCAAGCCAAGGGTATCTATGGTAGTAATATAATGTCAATTATTCTAGGAAGTTGCATTGTGCACTTGAGGAACAATTATGTGGGATCAGGTTGCTGTGTTGTATTCTGCAGCTTGAAGCTTTGTCTTGATAAATTTCCCTTAAAATAGGGCTGAGCTGGTATAACCTGTAGAGGAGGTAAATCAAGGCATCCCAGCTGGAAGTGCATGTGCTCTGCTGTGGGGCTTGTTGGAGGGAATTCCTGACCAGTTCATTTCCAGTGTTAGGCAGATGTGGTGCTAGACCATTTCTGTGCTCAATAAGGCTGCACTCAAACCTTGGGAAGAACTAATCTTAGTGTATGTAGACCTTAGGAAGTGGTAATATTATTACTGTAGATCACCTATAAAATTGAAAAATATTCAACTCTCTAGCTTTAAGAAAACCTGCTTTTCCTAAGTATTTTCTGCTAACATCTTTATTGCTCGAATTTGTGAGTACTCATTCTTCTTTTTTTCTTTTTTTTTTTTTTTATTTTATTTTTTCTTTCCAGCTTACTGAGGCAGGTTCAGGTATCAACTGCTTGGACTCCATGTGCTGCTTCTCAGATGGGGAAACAGCATGCACATCTGTTAGAAGAATGCTGGAACGACTAATGGGGAGGTGTAGCCCAGCCCGGGTCAACAGGTGTGGCTTTTCTCTCAATAGCCTTTGCTGCAGACGATTCTCCTATAAACTGGAACCTGATGAGCCTGCAGCAATAGATGTCTAGAAATTAGCTGCAGGTTTTGCTTATCTAAGTAGAAAATGCACCTCTTTATTGTACTTTTTTCATCCTAAAAGATTAGCTTCTTGTTTCTTTTTGAGTGGTTTCTTTTGGGATGGGGATGGGAAAAATGGTTTTTGAAAGATTTCTGTTAAGGTGTTTAGTTTGGCTTTACAAGCTCTTGTGTTGTACCTATCGTAATTTCTCTTGATTTGTACATTCTTTTCTTTAGAAAATCAAGCCTTGCTGCTGTTTTTGTTCTCTTTTTTATGATTACTTTTTTGCCTTCACAAATCAGGAGTTGTTTGTAAAGTCGAAAGACTTTTCCCTTCGGTTCTTGATGTACAACCTCCAAATATTTACCTTGGAGCTTGCATTACTCCTGAAGGTGTACAAAAGGCTCACATTCTCCCCCTTAAATCTAACTTCATTGTTAGGAGGAGAGCCTTTAAATCTTTCAGCCATTGATTGATATGAAGATGAAATATTTTTGTAGTAGAACTTTTATAATCTATTTCTAAAATCAGAGTGATTGACAGAACAGAGTCTTCAGGTTCTAAGAATTTTCAATGTTTTTTGGGTTCCAGAAGGTATATTGTCAAAATCATGTGTGCCATTCCAAAGTATGTGCTAAATAAATCTTTCCTTCACAAACCACATGTGAAACAAACATCAGTGGGATTAAAGCATGTTGAGTAATTGAAGATGTCTGAGGAGCAGCACTGCTCTTGCAGTCAGCCCAACTTGGAGAGGAGCTCTCACTGAATCCTTCATGAGCCACCTCCCCATTTCCAAACAAAGAAGGATAGCAAACAAATATGGAAATATTTGGGGGTAGAAATAAAAATAGTCTTTTGTACATCATAATATCTGTCCCTGAATGATATCATGGTCCTTCATTGGTCAAAAGGCAAACCTGAAAACACTTCACAAAATGTGAACTTCACGCATTTTCAAGGAAACTCATTTTGTATTTGAAGAACTTTGTCTCTTTCAGTTAAAGGTTGTGATATCATTCATTGGGTATCAAATCTTGTGTGGGTAATTTTCCCTGACAGCTTTGTCAGCTCTGATTCTGCCTTTAGGTATTGCCTGGTCTGTAGCTCATCTCTGTTGGAACTCTTGTGTTGAACACAGTGTCTGTGCTTTCAGTCAGTCTCTCTCTTCTGGCTTGCTTGTGAAATTTATTCAATGTTTCTACAAATCTAGGGTATGAGTATGCAAGAAGTTTCATTCCATATGAAAAATGAACTGTTACAATTAAGTACATTTTTAATTCAAACTTGCTGTGTAGAAAGCAGGCATGATGTGTAAAATAAACAGTTTAATAGAATTTTTAATCTACAAGGTGAGCATTTAATTGGTCCAAAATCAACATTTTGGTAGCAGTTGCTCTAACTTTTCTGGGGGTTTTTTTCACTTTTCTGTAAAACTGTGCTTTCCAAATGAGGAATTTCTCATGCTACTTCTTTTCACTTATTGTTATCTGATTAGGGCAGATTGTTAGTTAACAATTGCCTTAGTAACCTGTAGTATTATAAGGTAGGTATTTTGTGTTTTGCTTTCTGCAATATATTTGCAGTTTTACAATTTTCTGTTTGTTTCTTTTCTTGAGAACTTAAAAACACTTACTGGAGCTAACTCGTATTTGACAGAATATTAAACACTTTTTTCAAGGCTGCTTTTTCTCAGGTTTCTTTTCTGCTTACCTCATGTAGTTCTCAGATGAAGTTCCATCTAGCCAAATAATTTTGGAGTTCTTAAAATACAGATTTTAGGATTGAGTTCAATGAATATGCAAAACTATCTTGGTGCTACACTAAGGGCATGAAGTTCTGTTGGTTTTGCTTCTGCCTCTGGTTGAAATTGCTCTGAACAATCTTCTAGTTTCACTTAAATTTACATACAGTAAAAATAGAAAAGAGACTTAAAAAAAAAAGTCAGTCATATTTATTTTCTCCAATTATTTCAGCTCCTTCCACTCAATATTGACACCTGATCTAAAAGTCAAGGGACCATTCTCTCCCTTATACTTTTTTGGTAATATGAGAAAATCTTTATTCATTTTTTAAATTACTAATTGCTTAAATCACATGAAGCAGTTACAAGCTGCGAAATGCTGAAGGTGCAATTAAGAAATCTTGGGTGATTTTAAAATTGTTTAGGCTTTGTTCACAAGCTTGAGCTGCTTTGTTTTTCATCTAAATCTCTAGAAGATTGTGCAGTTCCAAACAGGATGGTCTTTTGAGTACTTGTACTCTATAAAGCAGCTAAGTGTTCAACCAGGAGGTAGCTGCAAATTATTTCTGTTGATTGAAGTGATGCTGATGAATATGTTGTTTGTCCGAGTGCTGTAGAATGAAAAGCACTATTTTAAATAATGTTGCTGTAGCCAGCTTGTGTTGTATTCTCTGCTTCTGATATTCTGTCAAATATGATATTCTGTCAAATATGATAACATGAAATCAAACATCATATGAAATTTTGATAAAAACTTTGATGAATCAAAGTTGTACAAATGCTTGGAGTAGTGGGCCACAGGAATATAGTCTCTTGTGCTTAATTTACTGCTTGTAAAATGTATTTGAGAAGTATTTTCTATAGCTTCATTCACTAGCTAGAATATAAAATGTGTGCTGTGGTATGTTAAAATGCATTTTTGTCTGTCTGTTCCATTAAATTGTCTGTCGACTTGTCAGTCACTAAAGTGTTAAGAATGCTGGATCACATACATCACTTGTACAGTAGGAATCATGCTGAATTGTTGGGTCTCCCATTAGTGGTTCTTGTGTCAAGGCACTGGATGGAACAGTTCTAAAGAAACAGCAGATTTCTGACAGAGCCTCATTTGGAGGATAAGCTCATTATGTTTTGATTTCCTGCCTTTCAACCTTCTTCACCTTTTCCCATGCAGTCCTATAATGCTGTCCAGCCAAGAGCAGCATTTCTTCCCAAGCTGTAACAAGTGAAAGACACTGTGAGACGCCTCTGAGTCAGCAGCTGTGACGTCTGGGGTGGTTCCCTGATGTTACAAGTGTTACAGGAAGGGATGAAACAGATTCCTGGCTGTAGATAAGTTTTGGCTCCCCCAGGCTCGGGCAGTGTGGATGTTTCCTGTGCTGGGTTTCCAGTGCTGGCTCTGTGCTCCACAGGGCTCTGCTGGAACAGCCTCATGGTGCCTCTGGGCACAGGCAGCATTCACAGCCTCCCGAGGCACAGCACTAAAACTTCAGCTGCAAAAGAGGCATAAAACCCTCTGCTTGTTTTAATTCCTAGATGGAAATAGCTGTAGCTGTGTGCTGATTACACACAAACTGGCCTCTGTTTGCAAAGGTCTGAATGAACTGCAGGTGTCCACATGAAATGAGTAGAGTAGTCCCTTCAAGAGGTACATTGGCCTGCTCTCATAACACTTCTATCTTTTGCTCTCATAGACTTCTCTCCTCACCTCCCAGTACAAGTACAAGTTCCCAGTCAGCCAAACTTTTCTTTTATTGTTACTTTAGATCATGGAGTTCATCGGATCCCTTCTATGCCAACGACAGGAGCATCTTGACTCTCTCCACAATGGACTCAAGCACTTGCTGACAGGGGCATTTTTGAAAGCCTTGGAAGCCGTGTGGTCTCACACACCTGCAGCAGGTGCTGAGGCGAGCTCAGTGTCCAGCGCTGCCCCAGGAAAGCCCAGAGGACTCCTGAGTCCAGGCAGGGCTGCTCTGGCCTGCCAAAATCTGCACAGCAATCGCTTCCAGGATTTTTTCTAATTATATCTACAAATTGCTAAATAAGTTGGTTTTGTTTTTTTGGTCTTTTTTTTTTTTTTTTTAAGGAATGATTTTTACCTCTGACCATTTGATCCTTTTTGTTGCTGTATGAGCAGATTGGAATCCTGCATTTAATGCTTAAGATGTCAGTGACAGAAATCTTTCTCCTCCCAAATCTGAGTGATCCAATTTGAATCAATTTGATTCTCCACAATGAAACTTTTAAAAGTTGCATTTTTCACTGTGACCCTTCCCTTTAAACACACATTCATTTTGAGCTGTCTTGCAGATGCTATCTTAGCAGTTTGCAAATCAATTTTGTTACTTCTGTGGACAGTTACTGTATTCTATAAGCAATCAGTTTAGTAATTTTTGAGAGTTAAACAAAATTCAAATATTTATGCTGGTGTATGAGTGGCAATATATTAGCCATTGCTTTGAAAAACACTTAACTGTGACAAATGAGTAATTTGGAATAATAAGGGATATAACGGTTCACTGTTCTCCTAAAGTACAATTCAGAAACCAGTCATCTTTTATTATGCCCTGTGTGTTTTCTTAACAGTTCTGGATCCTGACATGGAAAAATTAGTTAAGAATTGTTGGATTGAGCAGAAGTCTCACTAGCATAAATTTCTTGAATTATTAATCCTTTTAAAGTTGGGGAATTTTTGCATGTTTTGTTCTTTTACATGTATTTATATTTGGTCATGTTGTACTTTGAAGATACAATTAATGCTGAATTACCTTCGTCTATCAGAAGGATCCGAGACCTTGGTGGCAATGTTTTGATACCTGAGTATGCCAATAAAAACAAATTGCACAGCTGGAGCTCTGGTGGTGCATCCTGCAGGTGCCTCCCCTGCCCCATGCAGATGTGTCTGCACGGTGGGGGCTGGGGAGCAGCAACATTGCACTGTTCCCTCAGCCAGGGTGGCTGAAGCCACTGCTTGTCCTGGGATCTGGAGGCTGCAAGGGTGCCTCAGAACGGGGCTGCTCATGGCTGGGGAAAGGGCTGCTGCTCTGGACACCCCCTTTTGCCATCTCTGACCATGACATCCCATCAGTAACTGAATACTTGTCCTGTCAGACAGTTAAAATTAACTCTGGTAAAAGCTGTAAATCTGGGCTGCTGCAAACCTGGCTGACTGTAACTGGGCTGCTGCCAGGGGAGTGTATCCCTCTTGGCATCCCAAATTTTCCCAAGCTCAGTGAGCAAAGGAGCAGGTTCCACTTCCCTGGGATCCTTCAGTTGCTCCTGACCTGTAAACAGCTCTGCTGTTCATTTTCCTGCCCAGGACTTCAGCTGGGATTATTGCAGCTCTCCTGGTGGAGCTTTGTATTTGCATTAGTGTCTGGCAGCTTCACTCAGACCTGAAGGCTGCAGTTATGGTGGAGTTTACAAGATCCCAGTGCCCAAAGCAGCATCTGTGTAGGGAAGAAATTGTCATTGCAGCTTTGTTGTTAAATTTGTAGCGACTTGAACATGCAGCACACAAGGGATTTTTCCCACCCTTAAAGGTGAAGATCAGTTCAGAAATAAGGAAGCTTTAAAAATAAATTACAAGATGGGAAGAAGAAATTAAATGCAGCAAACTTTCCTTTTAAATAAGTGTTTAATTCAGTGTTCATAGTGCATTTCTGTATCATGTCTTCAGATACCTGAGTGCAGGGAAGCTTGAGGTTGAAAATGTCAGTGTGCACTAGATCCCCCAGCGAGTGCCCAGGGGATGAAGAAACCTAAAGCTGAGCCTTGTCTTTTCATGCAGTAGGTATGAACATGTGACTAATCCACTGCATAGGGCTGAAAACCTGGATCCGGCTGGAGAGGGAATAACCTGGTTGTCATCCATCCAGTCCTCCAGATCTGCACTGGGAGCAAAATACACTTAAATTTCACTGACTCCTATAACTTCCTTTATATTTCATATCTACATAAAACCTGGGTTTAAAATAGTAATTTTCTTCCTAGTATTTTCTCCTCCTAGGACTTTTGATGCTGCCATGGTTACCTAGGAAATACAGAATTTTTTTCCTACTCTAATCAGATATCTGCTGTTTAGCTGTATTTTACACCTTAACCAGAACGTTTCACTTTTCAGCAGTGCTTGTTTGTCCACGTCAGGCACAGCATTGTCTGTCAGTGTGTGATCATGTTCCCTCATCCATCCATGTGGTCCATGTGTCGTGCCCTGGGACCCAGGCAGGTTCATTGTGTCAGGGGAGGCAGAGGCTTTGCCACAAACCCCACTCCAAGCATTTCCACTGGCCCAGCTCTGTAGGTGATGTATTTTGGCTTTTAGCACAACAGTGTGTTGAGTAGGTTTGTACAAAAGCAGCACAGTTGTGTATTTGAAGAATAATTTGCACTCATTATGTGTTTCTTTAAAACCTTCCATCTCCTCTCCTCCCTTTCCCCCTGCTTTCCCTTTTCCCAGTGTTTGTAAGGTTACCGAAGAAACTTGCATTTAAACAATTCAGGAAGGACTTAAGAATCCATCCCTCGGCCAAGGTATCTTTTTCTATTTGCAGTAAATCTAAGTCAGTAATGTCTCACTGAGTAAGAGCATGGATGTGGTTTTCTTAAGGGCAGATCTTTTGGTGTGACAAATATTTTGTGTGGAAGTCACTGGGATTTTGTGGTGGTGTCACAGATCTTAAAAATGCTCCAAGGAACAAAGACTCTGTGTATTTCTTTGATAGCTGAAGTGTAGGAGCCAGTTCACTGTGCCCTGGGCATGGTGCAGTCCTTCATGAGGGAAACTGAAATATGCAGCTGAAAAAATTCAGTGTAATGCAGGCTGGCATTCACCTCCCAGTGTGAGTGTGAAGGGGTGGGGGAGGCTTTGCCGTGGGGAAGAAAGGTTTTATTATTTACCTTTTAGCCTTGAAATCCATCAAAGCCCTGTAGAAAATGTTTGTGGTTCAAAGCAAGAGTGGTGCACACTCACTTTACTGTGCAGCATCCCTGAGGAAACACCTTCTCCACAGCTGCTCCCAAATGGGGTCGTGTTCTCTGCAGGTCAGTTCTGCCTCTGGGAAAAACAGGGTTTGGTTTTCTTAGGAAAATAATTTTAGTTGCAAACTCTTGCTTTTAAGAGGATGCAGCAGAAAAAACCCTTAGATGTTCTGAATTGCTTCAGAAACTAAAGTGTAAATATTCTGTTTAAAAATAGTCTGTATTTTTTAAGAATACAGCATGGAAGGGGGACAGAAGCTTCAAAGGAAGGAATGCTATAAGAACTTTGGTTTTTCCTTTTCAGAATGATTTAAGAAAAGCTTATGAAACTTAGAATGCCTATTTAAGCACCTATAATTTCCTATTAAAAATATTTGGTAATACTTTCAAACGTTTTCTTATGATAGTGTAACTCCTATATTGGAATAAAATACCATTTTCTAGTGCTAGAAGTGTCTCAAAGCTGCAGCCTAAATTATTTTTCATAGTTCTATCTGCTATTGCTGTATTTCTAAATACTTGTGATTTTTGTGAAATTCCATGTTCCAAAGTGCTCAAGCAAAATATGCTTTTGAACCACTTATTTCGAGGTTCTCTCTCTTTTATTTTTTTCTGGGTTTTTTGTTTGTTTGTTTGTTTGTTTGGGGTTTTTTTGTTTGATTGTTCGTTGGTTTAGAATTCCTAATAACTCACTATTGTCACTGCCCTTGCCACTGCTTTTTTTTGCACAGATCGTTATCCAGATGTCCCTGCTTAAAAGAGCCATTCCTAGAGCTGGGCAAATCTTTCACCAGGGACTCATTTTAGCCTTTATGCTGTTCCTAAATTATTTCCCAGCCAGATTCTCTCCTTTGCAGCTCTGGCTGGGATTTTTTTCTTGTTGATTGTTTTGATGCTGTGGTTTGTTTCGCGTGGTTTCTGCTGCGGGCGCGGCTGGGTCTGGCAGGTTGGGGTGCTGGGGGTGCTGGCGGCTCTGTGGGCTGCAGATGGGATGTGCCAGGCTCCCGCTCTCTCTGGGTTTCTCTCTCCCTTCAGCTCAGCGCTGCTCGGCAGGGCCGGGTCTGGCCGGGAGCCGCTGCCGTCCCGCCGCTCCCGGGGCCGGGAGCGAGAGACCCCGGCTCGCCTGGGCTCCTTCTGCCCCGCGCCTGCAAGGAAACCCCTTCAAACAGGAGTGTGATCGGCATCAGAGAGATCTGGAGCGTGCCGTTGAAAATGGTTAAAAACGAGGCGCACCTTGCTGCGGGAGGATCTTATTTGTATCTCGAAGAATATATTTTTACAATTCCTAGTTGCAGTCCCCGTGACAGATTTCAGGTTTTATGATACAAAAATAAATCATCATCTAGGCTCCTGTTTTTTCACTGAAGTGGGACTGATGTTGCTTCTTTGAAGAAAAAAACTGGAATGGTCTCATCTCTGCAAGAATTATGTTTTAAAATATGATGGTCCTTAATTTGAGGCAGATTAGGGGCGCTGCCCACGGGAAATGAGCAATAAGTAACACAAAGAATTTTGGACCTCTGACACTGTGGCTGCCTCATGTTATTTTTGTTCCTCTGACAGCGAAGCCGTGTGCTTGTTCCTTGTACAGCTCCGTCAGTAGTTGTTTTGAAAATGGTTTATGAAAATTATATTTATTAAATAAAACTTTCACTTCTAGCTGAGTCATTGTTTTAATTATGTAAGTGATAGAGGAAGAGCTGGCAGAGCAAAGCCAGGGTTGCTGCACCCTGGGCCAGGAGCAAGGCTGGAGAGAAGTCACCAGCAAGAAAAAGAAAACAAACCTGGGCCTCTCCCCACACACTTTTTACAGCCCACTCATCTCTCACCCTCATCTGCTTTATCCTCTCACTCCTGCCCCTTGTCCTTTGAATGCTGAAAAAGGTTTGAAATGTTATATTATAAAAACACAGGATAGAGTTTAGAAAAGAAACAGTTGCAGTTTCAATAACATTCAAATTGCATTAGGCAGCTTTTGCTGACTGAGAACTTGCAGAAGCTGGGTGTTGATTTTTCTACCAGTTTAAATGGTCAGACTTGGGCCTGAGGTACAGGTGCCTATTTAGGAGCAAAACTCTTGGTGTTTATTTCTGCAGCTACTTCTACACGTACCAGCTCCATATTTACAAAGCTAAGGCCTATTTTTGATAGATGAAATTATAATTACATCAAGCATTTAATGGTGTGGTCAACTGCTGGAGAGCTCAGGGCCTGAAGGTATCACTGGATTTTGTTGAAAAGCCAACCCAGTCAATTTACCATCCTCAAATAAAATCTAGAGACACTTCTGGCAACATTATTTAAATAAAAGTCTGAATGACAGAATTTTATTAAATCCATTCTTCAAAAAATTTAAATAAGGATGTCTCAGTATGGATTTTGTTGTAGAACAGTTTTGAGGCAAGTCAGAAGTTATTATTAACAGTAAGAATGTGGCTATAGTGCTGTACTGGAGGCCAGTCTGAACCACTGCAGTGTGTGGTGTCTTCCTTCCCAAGCTGGGAGAATCAGCTCCAGGTGGGACTTGTAAACATTGGGAACAAGCAACAGGCAAGGTGGAGGAGCAGTTTTTAGATTTTTTCCCCCCCTCCACCAAAATAAAGACTTGTCCTGAACTGTGTTTTATGCAGAACACACATATTCCATGCTTTTTTTCCCCCAACTCCCAAAAAGCACATTCCAGAAAAAAGTTTTACAAAGAATACACTGAAACAATGCAGTACAAACCTCAGTCATGGCAATTTCACTGGAGCTTTATTGCCTCTGTTGGTAATGAGAGGGATTGTAAGAAGTTACATTTTGAACTTACAGAGATATGTAAATGATGGGTTTTTACTAAATATAATCTCAAGATTAAGTGTTTTATATCAGGGCACTTCTAATTTTGTACATATTTTAATGTATAAAAACAGTTTACAAACTTGATGTTTGCCTTTTTCTTTTTTCCCTTGACATTTGGCAAAATTAAATCGATCCATTTGCGGGGAGATCATCAAATTGAAGACATAAGCACTTACGAATTAAAGCAATCCAAATAAGCAACTGGCTGCATTCTTAAAATAAAAACAAACCAAAAAACAAAAAACCCCACACATATATAAAGGAAAAAGCCACATGGCCACATCCGAGCACGTTTCAGTACAAAATATTCCCTGTAACCAGGCATTTTGTCCTTAGAACAACACCCTGTTAAATCAATGTTTCTTTCAACTTCAGTCATTTTGAAAAACTTTTAAGATGCCATGATAGCACAAATAACCCTTTTCTGCAACATAATTAGTCAAAGTTTTTATGTATTCTTTATAATTACACAGTAATTATAAGCATGTAGTACCAAACTGATGACAACACTATTTTGTTGGAAAGATCTTGCATTCAAAAGGAAGAGTCTCTAAAACACCACGGCATTTTGCCACTGCCCAATCCCAGACTTTTGGGAGGGACAAGTCTGCATTGGATGAAAAGCAAGTCAGTTCTCCTCTCCAAACACAGCATACTTGAACTAATCAATCTGAAACAGTACCAAAACCCTCAAGACAGAAAACAGCACGCAGAGATAACCTTGTCGAGCTTTTTTTTTGTTCCTCCCCACCCACCCCCATAATTTCAAGTCCCCATTTTTATTTACACAAAACTGAGAAAGGAAATACTGAAAGCAGCAAAACACACAGTTTTTGGCGTAGCCAATTCCAGTAGCTGGAGAAAGTCTGCAAATGTTTTTGAGGAACTGTATTTTTGGAATAAATGCACAACTGGATTTGCCAAAAGGGCACTGCTGTAAGGGGAGCCAGCCTTAAGATAACTGCACAGAGTACAAATAAAAATTTTAGCTATTTAATAGTCAATCTTTCCCTAAAATACTTTTAGCATCTGCATAAAATCGTGCTGCAGTCTAGTGCAAGTACCAATGACTCATCTCAAAAATAATTCTGGCCTTATCAGGGCACTATTTAGAGCATGGACTTAAACCCCCTCTTCTCACTTCTGAGTATGGTCTGTCTCCTCTCCTGGAGCTCGTTCTTTCCAGCTTGTTTTCCAGAGCAGGATTTATCACATCTCTTCACAAGAAACTCAGTGAGGAGTAGAAGACCATAAAAGCAGCTGAAGAGCTCTTGTATTATTAAAGAATTGCATCTGATAAAACCTGCTTTGATCCAAATGAAGCGATTTAGTCAAAGGCAGCAAGACACAAGTAGTGATGATCCACACAATAATTTCAACAAAGCCAGTGCAGTAGTTTGTATCTGATCTGTGCTTGTTTGGGAAAGCTTTACTCTTAATTTCTGTATTTGGCAACCACAGTGATATGTCAATTTAAGGAAAACTCAGCAAAATAATTTAAAAAAGGGTGTCATCCATAATGGCAGTACCTCTGTGTTATGAAGATTTAACTTACCAGGATAATGGTTTCAAAATCCAGATTCACATCAACCTCACCAACTTCTTGTACAACAGGGCCATTTGCTTTGTCATACCTCAGCCATAAAAGTCACATCTCAATTTAAAATACTGTATTGTGTAGCAAACAGTTAAGACACAAATTCAGTATATTCAAGTGTTTGATTTTCACAGAAATGAAAAACCTTTCTTTGACAGACAGATAAGCATTTCAAAACTGTAATGAAATCTGATTTCTTAGAGAGTAACCTAGAGAACACTGGTTCTGTGAGGACACAGCTCAGCCCAGGGCAGGGTGGAAGTGCTCGAGTTGTGTTGTCCCCCAGCTGTCCCCAGAGCAGCTGAGCCACCAGTAAACCTCAGCCAGGCCCCAAGACCCCCAGTCACCAGCCCTGGGGCTCCTTGGTCATTCTGGCACTGCTGTGACCACAGACTCAGGCTCAGACAACACCTGCACTTTTCCAGAAAAGAAAAACTTCGGACCCAGTACACTTAAATATATCACTCTTGCAGGAAGTGCTATCAGTACAGTCTTTGCAACTAGCCCCAAGTGTATATTTAAGGATTCTTTTAAAAATTGTTTTGATGTTGATCTGTATAATTCAGATGCCATACAACAGTTGTCTGATGATAACCAACCAGCGTTGTGCTTTATGTGAAATCAAAAACCTCAAAATAATTATAAAGCTTCTAGGACTTATGGGAGATGAAACTAGGGTGATCCACCAACAAAAAATAAATCCATGATGAAATCCACAGTGTTGGAATTTTAACGGGCAAGAGTGGTCCAGACTAGAAGAAAAGCCCAAACCACCAGTAGAAGAATGAAATATGATATGGTCCAAGATGTATCCTTAAAGGTTTGTCTCAACCCTCAGCCATATTGTGAGGATTGATCTTCAGTTCAGTCCAGCCAGCAGAAATTGACTGTGCAATTTTCCATTTCAGGTATTTGTACAGACTATGTACACTCTAGAAGGGTCCTTTAGTGCTACACTGTCGTACTTTTTGTCCCAGCAATTTGAGGGCGTGCAAATTCCACAAAGTCATCAATAAGAACTGGCCATGCCCCTAAAAAAGGAAAACACCAGAATGTAAGAACTTGGTTCCACAAGGCATTCTTTCACAAGCTTCATATCCAGACAAGCTATCTGCTTTCCAGTATTCAAGCAGGCAGAGTTTGAAACAGAAAAATATAATTTTATTTTCCTGCTTGAAATTTAAGAGCCAATAAAGATTTCTACTTCCTTTAAAGCCACTTAATACACATCACGTCCAAGTGTCATCTTCCAGACAAAAACAAAAAACTGACCAAAATCCTAACTCAAAACTAACAAAGGAATGAGGACAGTCCAGAATTACTGAAGTTGGAGAAGTTTGCTGCCCTCTGCTCCGGAGGTATCCCAAGTTTAGTTTCCCCCCTCACTGAACTGAGCTGCTGCCAAGGGCTGAGGGTAATCAGCTGCTCTTGGCTGCACATGGACTGAAGAGGAAAGATCAATACAAAAGTTTACAAGAAACACATTTGGTAGGAAGTGAGTTCTGTTCAGCAACCCCTGTGTGCTGCCAGCTTCACTTCTATGTCAAAACACATCCAAGCCTCACATAAACTGAAGCAACCAGACTTAAAAACATTCTCAGATACAAAATGGAATAACCAGAGGACCCTACACAGAGCTGCACAAACCATGGATCAGTTACTTGGATGAAGATGCCAAGAACTGCACCAAGAGAGAATCTGTGGGTTTTAAATGGACATATAGCAGGGTTTGTCTCAATAAGAAAGAATTTGAAATTGTCTCAGTAAGAAAGAATTCATGTCTGAGCCTAGACAGAAAAAAAGAAAATGGATTCCATGAAAGATTCAGCTTTTCTTTTTTAAAACATCAGTAACAGAGATGATTACAACATGTGTTAAAGCAGCTCTAACTGGACTTCAGACCATCAGTAATACTCTAATGGAGCTGTTTTTGAGATTATAAAGCAGATACACAGTAATAAATGTAGTAGAAAACACAGTCAATGAGAGAAAATAGCAATGTTTACCTTCCTCATCATAGTTAGACATATCATCTGCTATCATTGTACTAAAGTCTAGAAGAAGGTTCCAGGTATCCTTAGGAATTGATCTTTTATGATGTTCCTGTTTGGAGAGGTGGAAAGTTTGTATTTAAAAAAAAAAAAAATTAAAACCATATTATAAATTCATTTTTACTGTCTCAGACATATCCATATCCCCAAAAGATATTTCTCTTGTACACACTATGAATACCTGGGATTTAGGTCAAGACAGTCTATTTCATCTACTCAATAACTTAAACATGTTTATCTTCCAAATTCTGAAAATACTGCAGTCCAGATTATGTAAAGGTTTAAACTTACCAACAAAAATTTGTTCCACAAGTCTAGAAATTTAAATCTTCCATTTAGTACTAAATTCCAGTAGGCAATGGCCATTTCTAAATCTGTAATATTAAAATATATTACTTTTAGAGATATACATATCAAATATATAATCTCCACAAGTATCTAACACCAGGATGAACCATGTATCCATAAATGTGACAAGATTAAACTAATGCAAATATACTCATGGATCCTTTACAAAATGGCAACCATAAATAGTGTTACACATATATTTTATATTTTACAGAAGTGAAAACTGCCCATATTACTATCTAACATATCCAAATGCCCAGGACATTTCCTATGCCTTTTGCTATCTAACAATACTTTAGGTAAAAGTCAGAAAAAATATTTTCAGTTAAAGATGCTACTGAAAAGAAAATCTGTAGTATTTTGGACTGAGACTCTTTTTTTTTTTTTAATGCATAAAATACAATTTATATAAAATCAACTTTTAATGATTTCATTTTTAGGCAAACCTTATTATAGGTGTTGCCTTTTTTGAGAAATGCTCATTTCTGCAGTCAAAACTTCCTTTTGAAAAAGAATCTTTAGGTAGTGTCCTTAAGCAGACAGAAGAAGGTTTATTTGTTGGTGGTGTTGTTTTGGTTGGGTTGAGGTTTTTCTTTTGTTTGGGGTTTTTTTGTTGGTGATTTGGGGTAGTTTTTGGCCGATTTGCTTTGGGATTTTTTCAGGGTTTTTTGTTGGGCGTTTTTTCAGGTTGGTGTTTTTTTTTTCTTTTTTCAAAGCCTCCTGTTAAATTCCTGCTTGTCTGGAATGAGTGAAGCCTGACCTGACACATTTGAGAGCAGCCCCCTCCCTGCCTGTCAGAGCTGCTGGAGTGCAGCAGCTCCCAAAAAACCTGGCTGGTCTGGATGGAGGGGAAGGACAGAGGCAGCTCCTCTCCCTGGGGAGTGCCAAAGGGGCAGACAGGAGCTTGTGAGCACATCCAAGACATTTGGAACCCACAACTCTGCCCAGGGTCACCTGAACCACCAGGAATTCCCAGGGAATTGCTCAGTGCTGCAGCACCAAACACCACTCACTGTCAATTACCAAATTCAGTATCCTCAGCCACAGGATATCACTGTGACCCCCAAAAGGCTGCCTAGGTAAGTGGCCTCTTTTGTTGAAAAGTTCTTATATATTAGGCAGTCTAGCAAATTTCTTCTATAAACAATCCCCTCATGGAAGCAGGGGGAGAAGTCACAGGATCAACTGTAAACCTCAGGGAAAAAAAAAAAAAAAAAGAATAAAAAACTCCACACCAATGACCCAAGAACTCCACCCTTTCCTTCCCCCAGGATGCCCAAATATTTAAAATAACCCAGGAAGGCAGATCTTGGAGGTGAAACCAACAGCAAACAAAACAAAGTATGAAATCAGCATTGCTGGAGGGAAAATGGAAGCTGATGGGGAGTTTCTGAATTGTTTAGCATCTGATATTAAAATTTCTCAAAGAGCAGAGTCCAATTATAATACATCCTGACCAAAGAACAGAATAAAATTTATGAAGGATTTTCCAGCAGCTGCAAAGAGGTTTGATTTCAGACAAAAGTGTAAGTTTGAATCTCAAGAAGCAGAGTTAAATTAGACAGTACTCCTCAGTAAATAAAGCTGTATTTGAAAATGGCAACTCATTCAAGACTGTAGAGGCTCAAAATCTCTCTTTAACAGGAGATTCAGGTACAAAAACATGCATTTTAGCTTTCAACTAAAACTACTGCCTTTCTAACTTCAGAGGAAGCTGACCAGTTCCTCAAGGAAACAGATTAAAAACTAAGTTTTATTTACATGTGCTGCATTAATGGTGTGCATACAAAAAGGCAAGGTCATCAAATCACTGCATTTTACAGTGGTTTGTAAACAAACTGTGCATTCTGACATTTTAATGACAATTTTGAGATCATTCTTGTGGCTAAGCAAAGGCTGTTAAAAGAGAAATCTCAGGATGCTGCAACCTCAAACTCACTGTATGAGTCCAAACATGTAAAGTATGATGACACAATGCCTTGGGACAAACTACATTTTTAAAAAGAAATTATATGGAAGGTAAAGATATAAAGGTGAAGATATAATTGGAAGGCAAAGATATATTTTAGATTTTTGTAAATGTGAGAATGCTCAGTGAAATCTTCCTGGATCAAATATAAGAGTCTCAGAATGCATCCCCCATTTTGAATTTTATCCAGAGAGATGCAAAAGAAGCAAACAATGTTTGAGATGAACACAGCTACAGGGTATTTTCCAATGAGATGCAAATATCACAAGAACTTTTCAGACACCCTGAGTACTCAGACAGTAGTAAGGAATTATGCAGAGGAAATATATTTCCAGAACTGTGCCTGAACTACTGCACAATGTTTGCAAGATTAGAGGCCAATATACATTAAAATCAATTTGCAAGTTCCTACAAGCAGTTATTTAGACACACCAAAATTAATTGCCTAACTAGCAGTACTTACTTTGCAGCTCTGTACTTCTCCCAGTATTATTTTGCTCCAGGGTTTCCAGAATTATTCTGCCCTGTTCTAAATTCATGCCTAGAACTGTATATTTATGAGCACCAAAAGGGCTGGTAAGCATCCAGACTTTAAGCTCAGTTCTACATCACTCCCAGACCCAGACTTAAAAACAAAAGCAATCAAAAAAACCTATCTTACACTATGTATATGCCATATGAATCTCACAAAACTATACTTGTCTGCCACTTCTAGAGCTTAACCTGCATGAAGAAGCTTCATGATGAATGAGAAATAAAGCAAGTGAATCAGTTTCCCTGGAAAATTAATCCCACAATTCAGTTGCTGTCCACATTTTCCTTGTTGTAGCAGCCTAAAAAAAATATTATGCCTTTCTACAAGAAATACAAATCAGCCTATTCATTTATTTGCATGATTCAGAAATTACTACCAGCATGCACAAGTATTTTCAGATAGTTTAGCAGCTCTTTTAGCTCCTTTGGATACAATGAAATTCACAATTCACTGAAAACAACAAACAAAATAGAGCAAGATGTCAAAGAAGAACATGGAGCTTTTGCTTATTTACTTATGTTTCAATACTCATTTTAAGCCAAAAGTTGGTCTGTACATAAAAGCCAATAAAACTAAAGCAGAAAGTTCATCTTTACACAGCCTGGGAGTGCAAAGCTGTCCAGTGACAGCCAGTTTAGAGTATTTACATTACTGAGAAAAACAAATTCACAAGCTGCCAAGGAAGAACCTACCAGCCTTTCTGTATTTTATTACTTCTCAAAATCAGAACAATTAACTTAAGAAGTTACAGGATCATGAAATGCTAGTTATGGCTAATAGCCAAATCACACTGTAGAGAAATGAATGTACTTTCTAGCTGGTTAACATCACTTATCTAAAGAAATTTTTATTCCCCCTTTTTTGTATTTTTTACTAGACATAGCTACATTTTGTTCCTTTAATTCCACCCAAACTGTGGTGTTCTGAAATTATTTTTAATACGTTATTCTTCCACTCCACCTGTTACACCAACCAAAGCCACACTCAGAGTGTAAACTCTGAAATAATGACAAAAAAAGCCTTCAGTGAGGAAAGGGGGAAAAGCTCTGTAGTAGAGACCAGCAGGCATCAGGCCCAGAACACAGGAATCCATCTGTACCATTCCAATTCTATCCTGCTAAGACATTTGCAAGCATTTTTGGTGTTACAAGGGACTGTACAAATGTGCTTACACAGAAAATGATTTTACAGCTTCAATTTATCCTAAAAGTAAAAATTCAATTCATCTGTTCAGTGCTGCAAATTCTAAGTGGTCTAATTATGCCTTTAATGTAAGACTATAATCCACTGTGCTTACTGAGAACTGCACTCACTCTGAGTAAAAGAACAAACCCTCTCTCATAAAATTCTGCAGTCTTTATTAATAATCAATTTGAATCACTTAAATTGACATCCATCTTTCAAAACATTTTATGTATTTTATCCCATGGGTGATTATCTTTCAGATTCATTGCATGACAATAATACATTTCATTTACTGCTTTAATTAGTAATTTCCAACATTTATGAACAAATGCTGATGAATTAGAATACATACCTAAACCTTTCTGTCCCGGGTTCTTTGCAAAGTTGAAAGTAAATTGATAAAAATCTTTAAATCTTCCTGGTTCTTTTAATTCTTGCTCCATTTTAGGAATCTGGGCCTTCAGTTTTTCTATGCTGTCACATCTGCATTTTAGAAAGCATGTTTGATTGTTTATTTATTTATTATTCATTTTGCCATAAAAAAACATTAGTTAAACAAAAATCTATAAACTGTTTGCAGAATATGATTATCAAAACAGAATTCAGGAAGTCTTTAATGAGTCTGCACCTCTACAATAATTTCATTTATTTGTTAACTCTTCACATTGCATTTGCATATATACCTGATATACCAGGTTCTACAATCCACAAACCTTTTAGGAAAATGTGACTCCTGTACTTGCACAAGACAGAGAAACCCCAGGTCAGCCCAACATCCCTGCTCCACCTGCCAGAGCAGCTCTGTGCCAGGCACCACACAACACTCACACAACCCAGGCACTGGGGCTGCGACTTCCAGAGGCAGACAAGCAATGCAGGGCTCTGAAATGTCTCAGAAAGAGAATTCCCCAAAACAGGACACTGGATCACACTGTCACCATCCAACACTCAGTGAGCACCTACCCCAGCTCAGTCATTCCATCCATGAATTCCAGCTTTGAAAATTCACACTGTGTTGCAGCCCGGAATTTCCACGCGATGATGAGGACAGTGATGCTGGCTGGGTCAAGAGCTAGGTCATCACAGAACTGCTGTATTCCATCTATGCCAATCTTATTTTCATCTTGAGGATCTTTGGGACATAAAAGTAAGTATCAAGAAAAACAGATATTTGAAAAAGCTGATTGGCTCAACAAATAGATTTAAGCCGAAGAAACATTTTCAAGAAGTCATTTTTGGCTTATAAGAGAGTATTATAAAAACAAAATTAATTGAGTGCTCCCAATGGTTAAGCTTTAACAATTGAGACAGTTACTGCAATAAAGCCTCTCATACAATGAAGCTCATGTTATTTTCATTGAGAGACAAAAGCACCACAAACATTTGTTTTCTGCCTAATAATATGCAGGATCTTCTGACTCATTCCCTACAGAGCACAGTGGTTCTCTTCCCCCCAGCACACTCAATTATTGGCCTCTTTGGCCAGACTGATGAGCTGTGTTACATCAGAAGCCATTCTGCATGTTCCTTTCCAAGCTGTACCAACACCCAGATGTGCCCATCCACAGCTACCCCAAGAGCAGGTTTGGGCATTTCCTGACACCCAGGAGGTTTCCAGCCTGCAGGAGGTTGGACACAGTAACCTCCAGGGGCAAGTCATGCTGCTCCTCAAGCAACTCCAAGTCAGCCAGGCCCACTGCTCTTTCCACAAAGGAATCAACATCTGGTGTGGAAGTGAGATGCTCACATTTCTACTGCTCTAACAAAGATCTATTAAAGCAAGCCAACACAGACTTCACCAAAACGGTATTTGGATTATACATATAAAACATAGGAAAACTGACAGAAAACAGAGCACTCATTTTTAGATTAAGTGCTAAAACACAGGATTTGTTCTGCTCTGCTGACTCCACTTTATGTGGTAGGATATCAGTTGAACACTGGCTATATAACAGATACAGACTGTTGTCTTCCACACTCTGTAACTACCTGATAAAAAGAACAAGCTGAATAAAAAGTAAGGTAGAACCAATCCCTAGCATGCAACCTTTTCCTTTGTCAGGATCAAGTCCTGTGTGATGTGCCTTCCCCAGGAGACTTACCTAAAATCCTCATTAACCACTACAATTACTGGACACACAATTCCAGCTCAGACCTTAATGTCCTATAAACGTAGATACATTCAGAGCAGATAAACTAACTGCATGTAATCCTTGTGAGGTGGAAACCTACCTATATTTGCCTTCTAATGTGTATTATTAGCATAGAAAAACAAAGCTGAGTCAGTTAATATTTCCCAGCACAAGAGCACAGCATCACCAATACATTAGATATAAGAATTAATAATAATTCTAATCATAACTCATAATAAATAAGAATTTTACAAGTAGGAAATAAGCCTTACAAGTCCAGAGTACTCACCTTTGTATCTGTTATATAGTTGTTCTAACTTCTTTCTGTCCAGTGATCCTTTAACACTCTCTCGTATATAAAGTTCAGGATTTTGGAAAAAGTTGTCTGTTGCAACATCTAACTTCCAGTCATTTTGAGACAGACAACTCACTGCTGTCTTTTCACTAGATTGTGTGAAGACCATAAACTGACGCACTTTATCCTTCTGTGATGATTTCAACTTGTTCTAGCGAAAACAGACAATACTGTAACTAGAAATGTCTACTGAACAAAAAAAAAAAAAAAAAAAAAACCCACAAGTAAATAAAAACCAGTCTCTTAGTGTTTTTTAAATCAGTATCTTTATAATTTACCCAAGCAATCAGGATATCAAAATATCTGATGAAGTTCCTCCAGAGGTGGGGCAGAGCAGGCCACTGAACAGCTCAGCAGCACTGAGCACAGGCTGGTCCCTCTTGGTCCCAGGATCTCCTAAGGTGCCTCATGATGGCAGCAAGGGACTAGGCTGGCTCATCCATTTCAGGGAGCTACACACTGAAATACCTTGAAAGACTTCTTTTTCTTTAAAGAGATTTTTTACTTTGAAGGTTCTCAGCTCCACCTACATAATTTGCAAAACATTCCTGCAAGGAGGCATTGTCTCCATTTCACAGGTGCAGTAACCGAAGCTAAGATAAAAAAAAGGTAATTGTGCCTGAGGCAGGCGGGGGAGTGAGTAGCCAAGGTGAGAGCTCTGGAATTCCAGGCCTCCTGCCCAGACCCAGCCATCCAGCCATCAGCCCAGAACTGAATCAAACCTGCTGCTTATCAGCAGAGAGGGATTCCCAGAGATATTTCGGGATTTCAAGGGTCTGAGTTACACAAACTTAACTGCTCATCAGGAGAAAGAATCACAGCTCCTGCACTACACCCAAATTCAGTTCTACAGTTCACTCAATACAGTCAAAGCAGAGACTCCCAATGTTACAACTTGGTAAATTAAAGTTCTGACAAAAATTTAAGTCAGGATTGGAGTTCTTATATGGCACAAATATTTCATTTTTAGTTTGTTTTCCAACCAAAACTTGTATATTCTGTTCATTATTGTACCTGTAATTTCAACAGCTCCTTTTCAGGGAATATGGGGGAAAAGGAAAAAAAAAAAAAAAAAAAAAGAGACGTGATAAAATGCAGCCAAAGAATGAATGATTTAGCAGCAGTATGTGCTCAAGTTCTTAATTCCAAAGGATAATTGCTGTTCAATCACATTATCAGTACAAAAAAGAACTGATGCTTCAGAACACAAATTCATCTGTCTTAAAAGTCAGGATCAGTTTTCTGTGACCATGACTTTATTTGTAAGAATAGTTAAGTTGCCAGCTTCAGAGTTACACCATGGAAAAAAATTGCATTTGCATTACTTTTGGTTTAAACTGATATCCACATAATATACTAAATAGAATACCCTTATCTTAATTATCCTTTAATAAAAACAATCCCCCAAACCAAAATCACCCTGCATCTATAACACTTAACTGAACCCAAACTTTTAGCTCAGACTGCAGACTTCAAACAGAGTAATATCAGTTTGGCTATACCATTTTTAAAGCTATTATGTGTTGCTGCTTTATTTCAGTCTCTTGACCAAGTCTGTCACACTGGATCTCTGGCTACAAACACATTTCTGAAACTGAGATTTTCAGACATGGTTCCAGGTAAAGCCAAGCACCCCAGTTATCCATGCTTGGCTCCAGCAGACATTCAGCACCTTGCACTACTGAGCTCACAATTCCACAAAAATCACTTTGTGGAACGACTTCCAGAAATGACTAATGGATTTGTAGCTGCAGCTTTTTAAAATACATTGTAAACTCAGATATATGAAAAACAAACCCCTGAATGAAATCCCAAATGAAGATGAAACAATAATCCCATATTTAATTTTCTCTATCAATTACCAGCTTCCTTTAATCAGTTCCACACAGCCAGACTCCTGCATCACCACAGATTCAACTGCACTATAAGGCAGTCATACTAAATTACCTTAGCTTTTCTTTTCTTTTTTGTTTACAAAGCTGGTGATTTTAATCTTCAGTATTTTGATGTTTTAAAACATGTACAGATAAATATGCATAGCCCATTTAACAGCAAGTACTCTGTAAAACCTCAGGAGGTTTTGTTCTGCCCTGCTCCTGCAAGGGTGAATCCAAAAGCAGTGACATCCCACCAAAAGTCAAGGAACAGGTTTAAATAGCTTTACCATGGATGCCCAGGACCACAAAAGGTGGTGTGTTATGCATCTAGTCACATAAAAGAAAAATGCAATTTGTTAGATTAAAACTTAAACGCCTTTTATGATAAAATTTAAATTCTACATATGTACATGAGATTTTACCATGCTTGGGGCTCTCTAAGTGATAGTAACAACATAAAACCTTTTTAAAAAAAGATTGAAATTGCAAAGAATCAAGCAGCTAATTACAGTACAATCAGTACAACATCCAGTAAGGTTTAAGATGCAATAAATCACACTATTCAGCCCTAATCTTTTTCTTGAATAATCATATTTTTCCTGGTCAAATATGAGTTAATATTTAGTGAACAAATGCCAAAGCCCTTTCTTTTCATTTGATGAATGCTTCTGCAGAACCTTGCCAATGTGGATAAGACACTCCACATCCTAAGTGATTGGATTCTTTGCAGGCTACAGGACAAGAAGAGATGGAATTACTGCTGAGTTTTTATTATCTTATTATAGCTCTTCTTCCAGCACACTAAAAAGCCACACTTCAGGCAGGAACAGGTTCCAAACCTTCTGCACTTTTAGGGGCTATTTCTAGACACTGAGCACCAATACTCTATTATTGTTTTAAGTGCAATACAGAGCAGCACATAACCTTTAATCCTGCAGACATCAGGCAACAAATACCTGACAATGAAATTGTGCTCACTGTAATGCAACACAATCCACTTAAAACACCTCAACTTTAACACAGGCTAAAAAGGAAGATAGAATTTTATTTAACAGATACATGTCTTGCCTATACATACAAACAAAAACCAATTGAAAGCAAATGAAACTAATTTGTAACCTTAGTTCTTAGTTTTTCTTGGGTTAAGAGGAAAAGTAAAAATTTAGTTCTGCAAGCCTTTAATCAAGTTTGTGTGGTATACAAGCTACCTTTCATAATAAGGATGTCACAAGACAGATAACTTTACTTTTAAAACACAGAATAACTTCTCCAAATGAAAAGCTACATTGTGTAGATTCATAAAACTACACTTATTCTAATTAACATCTGGTTCTATAACTTTGATTTTAAAATGAAGATTTTCCTCTTACCATGAAGTAAAAAATCCAAACTACCAATTTGAATATTCTAATTGAATATCCTTTTCTTGATAGACACTTCAGGGAAAAGCTACAAATAAAAACCAAAATACTTGGGACTTTTATTTTCCCAAGTATTTTTTTCTCCCAGTCTCAGAAACAAAAACTCCTAAAACTTCTCTACCAACTCTGAGTACTACAACATTTTTTTTCATTATCTTCTTCACTGTTTTTAGTCACCTCAGATTCAAAGATAAGTTCTGCACACTGGCCATCACCATTCTGTGGACAGCAAATAGCCAAATGAGGGCTCCACTCTCCTGGATAATGTTCCTGGGGGACAGCACCAACCTTTGTCCCACACTGGGAGCTGATGATCTTTACTGGAGCCCTGGTTTGGACTTGGCTCAAAGGTCCCATGTGGTCACCAGTGAGACAAGCAGGGCACCATGAGTTTTGCTGCCCAAACTTCCTTGTGGCCCCCAAGGAAGGCACTCACCCAGTCCCTCCTCAGCCAGCAACTGCTTTGCACCTTTCCCTTCCCAGGCACTGACACAGATGGTCCTGCTAGTTTCACTGCTAAGTAAAGGAATTCCAACAATGGGATATCTGTGCTTTTGTTTCAGGCAGGACTCAAAGAAAAGCCTGTTAAGTTCTCATGCATGTGACAGGTAAATGCCTTTTCTAAAATAGTACCAACCTCCACTAAGTCTAGGCCTTTACCCTGCCTGCATTCAGACTCCAGCAAGAGCTGTGGCAGTGGGAAGCATCCCTGCTCTTCCCAAGGACCTGGTGACATCAGCTCAATCCCAGAGGCTCTGGCACGCAGCCATCACCCACTGCCACTTCTGTCCCTTAATGCAACATGAATGGCCAGGGGAGTTCTGCTCCTGAATCACCCCACCTTGGACTGTATCCATGAAAGGAACCACAAGACACCTAAAAATGTCTGCTTTACTGCTTGTATTCAACAAACACATAGCTAAAGCTTAAAAGGCAAAAGCATGAGTATTTTTCTTTGGTAAGAAAAATGGTAATTACAACAAAAATCTACAAATATACAGAACTGTATCTTAACCCAAAATGATGGCACACAGGTATACTACCAAAAAAAATCTATGGTAAAGACAAAAACAATGAAAGTAAATAGTCACAGTTTCTGAATAATGTAAACAAACATGTCCTTCAACTACATTTTATTTTCAACAGCAGTTTCTCTACACAAAGTAAAGTCAGGACATCTGTAAGCTTCTGTTTCAAACTGATGTGAAATCCACTTGACTGCAGCAGAACAGAACAAAAACACTTCCAAAGTCTGTTGAGATATAAAATCCAAGGGAAAAACCACAACATATGAAGTTGCTTTCCAACCTCTATAATGTTCTTTTAGCAGATAAAATAATTTCAGTATTCACATGCAGGTCAATACAGCTACCCAGAAGATTGCTGTAGATATAATGGTAATACATGCTAACCTGAGAGGTGAAGGAAACACAAAAAAAATCAGGGCTTTTCCAAATAAAAAGGGACAATAGAAAGCAGCCAGTTTTTTAGCATTCTTAACTCTGGTCTGGGGCAGAAGCTCTATTCATGCTGTATATTTGCATTGGCACCATAAAACATGAGTAAAATATCAAGAGCTACATAATAAATTTCACACCTTGTTCTCAGAGTAGCTCATACTCTTGAATATTTTTTCTGTGGCTCTAGTTAAAAGTGATTTTAAATGTTAGTTCAAAGGGATCTCTGGTAAGCTAGGAGAGGAAACAAAATCATGCACCATCTTGTCTAGCACTCTGACTACTCCATCCAAAGAGTAATGCCAAGAATCTAAAGTTTTACTATGGGACAACCAAACCTCAAATATTTAATATCAACTGCTACAGACATGCATATGCACCACAGATTACACATATAAACAGCTGGCCTTGCAGAATAACTTGTTGAGTTAAACATCACATAACAATGTCATGAAGTACACTCACATTACAGGAGACAGCGTCAGACATGAAATTCTTCTAATGTTAAATTTTACAACTTCCTGTCAGCTGAGGTTTGCAGTAAGAAATTATGTATTTATCAGCACAGAAATATTTTTCAAGAACACAAACTAGCCAATATAATAGATAATGTAAATAGAGACAAGGCTAGCACTTGGCTCTGGATAAAGATGTAGATAATGACACACTTGCCTTGATTACCACACACAGTTCTAACTTCATTAAATCATTCAGAATTGTACAGGCAGTGAAGATGGCTCAGAGTAAAATGGACCAGCTTACTGCTTGCCTTGATTCATGGGCACACCATGATCCTCAGGATGAGATAAAGCAGTAACACTCCAAGAGGGAAGGTGAAGAACACTTCTACAGTGCTGCTCAGCCAGCTCAAATGAAGAGTGGGTAAGAGAGGCTGACTGCTCTCAGCAGTGCAAGGAGTACTGGCTGAGTGGTGTCCCTTCCAGATCTAGGACAGAGATGGTTCAAGGGCAGGAAAGCTCTGTCCTGAAGGCACAAGGCTCTGGCCATATGGACACTGGTGAGACTTGCCAGCATGCTCTAGCTGGCAGCACTGCATGGACAGGTAGGAGCCAGGCCCCAGCTCCAGGAACCTGTGCCATGGCATTTGCTGTGCTGGGCAAACTACCTGGCCACAGCCACTGGGAGGATGAGCCAGAGCAGTTGTGTACATGGGCTGAAAAATGGGACATCAAATCTCAGGTTTCTGCATGGGCATCCTCAGATCTCTGTGAAGTCTCCCCACCTTTCCCCTAACCAAACAAAGGATTTTGATACAGCACAAATACAGGCACAGAATCCTACAAATGGGCACTGGAAACCACCCATACCTTATTTTCTACTTCTAAAAGCTGCAGCCTGTCATTTAGTCCCACTTGAGTGTCATCCTTTCACCTGGGTGCTGGAGTCAACAAGCACAACCTGGAACACAGTTGTTAGCACAGGGCCTAAGAGCTCTGCTCGGGGCCATGACTGGAGTATTCACATAGTCCCTCCAATATGATAAATACCAATCTAGCAGTACAGAGCTGCTACACAGAATGTGTCTGCTGGTTCTTCAGCTAAGCGTTTTCAAGAAGACCAAACAGACAGAACTCTGCTGTTTCTCACAAAAAATAATTCTCCGAATAATGGGCTTCACTATTTCTGTTATAATGACACTTTCTACAGTACTGTTCAATTTAAATTTCTAACCTCATAGCCAGCCAATAATATATGTACATGCACAACATCAACTGTCTATTTAATCAACTGTGTATTTACTTTGCCTAGCTTCACTGCATATTCTGTGAGACAGCTCTAGGTGATTTTTATGGAAAAAGTCTTCATAAAAAGTTGTTTAACATTACTGTGTAAGCACTATTTGAGAGTCTCAGACCTGCAGAATCACAATAAGACACCTTTACAGTTTGAACTTTACTCAGACTTAAACTCTCATAAAAAAAACACACACAAAGATCTACATCAAACTATTCAATTAAAAATTATACTAGTTACATAGTGACAAGTTTATTAGAGGTCTGCACACCACTAATTTAAATGCTGGCTAACCAAATTTTTATGCCAACATAACTCCATCAATTAAAGGTGACGTTGTAATTTTTTTTAATATGTCTTTAACACTGCTTGTCAGAATAGTATTAACAGTAAGTACAAAATATCTTTATACCAATAAGCATACATCAGTAGATCTCAAGATTCCCTCCTACACCATTCCTAAGACTAGATCACTGCTACAGAAAAGTACTGCTTTGAATTGTACAGGTGTAGTAGCTAAAGCTGTTACAACATTTGAACACGGAGAAAGCCTGGAGTACTACTATGAACTGTTCCCTCTGGTGCAGAAGGCGCTGAAACCAATGAGGGTCCCTTAATTAAACTGAAGGAATAAATTGTTCTTTTGTTTAGGCAAACAAAACCAGCACATGTTCTAAACACTGCAGTCTTCCCCTACAAGAAGCAAGGGAGAAAGTCAGTCGATTTGGGAGTCCACAGCAAATCCTCAGCTACACGAATAGTATTACAGAGAAAACACAGGATAAACCTTTATAAGACCTTTACTAGGAGGACCTTTGTAAGGCCCTCCTTTACAACACTTCCATGAATAGAACCAACCAAGACCCTAGAACAATTACCCAGAAACTCTCCAACATAATCCCAGCTCAAGAAGCATCAACAACCCCAAGTTTCCCTGTGAACTGACAGCCCTTAATGGGCCCTGAGACGCCTGAAATCCTGAGGAAAAGCTGCGAGCAGCCCCTGGCTGGCGGCAGCCCCTCGCACTCGGTCCCTCAGCGCTGCTGCAGGCGCGGGGCAGGCGCAGGGCACGGACGGCGCAGAGCTGCCCACAGCAGCGCCGCTGTCCCGCAGAGGTGCCCGAGCCCCCACACCGCTGCCAGCGAGCCGCTCCCGCCGTGCGGGGCCTGCCGGAGCCCCGCGGCTCGGCGGCCTGGGCGCGATCCCGGCGCCCCCCGCTTAGGCCCCTGCCCGAGCAGCCCCCGCCGCCCGCCCCGCGGCCCCGGCCCGGGCCCCGCACGCCGGCCCCGCCGCGCCCGGCGGCAGGACGAGCAGCCCCCGGGCCAGCACACCGTGCCCGCCCGCGGAGCCCCCGACACCGGCCCTTCGGCCGCTCCCGGACACCCAGCGCGCCACGAGCAGGCCGCGCTGCCGCTGCCCGGCCCCGAGGCGCCGCGCCGGGCGCGGAGGGGCCCCGGGCGGCCGCTCACCATGGTGGGGGCTGTGCGGGCCTCTCCCCTCCCGGCTCGGGCGGACACTGAGGGCGGCGGCGGCGGCGCTTCCTCCGGCGGCGGCGGCTCCCGGCTCCTCACGGGCCCTTCCGCCGCCTTCCCCCGCTCATGCGCAGTGCGGGGCGCCGGGAGCCCTGGCGGGGGGCGGCCCCGGGCCGCGTTCCCCCGGAGCGGCGGCTGCGGGCGGCGGGCGCTCGGCGCTGAGAGCACCGGGGGGACTCGGCCCGAGCGGGGAAGGGAGGGGAGGGCAAAGTGCCCCCACAGCCTCCTGGAGCCTGTTGGGCTCGGAGGGAGTGCGGCGGGGGTTCGGGGTCCCAGCGGCTCCTCACCCCGGCACCCGCAGTTCTGTCGGCAAAACTCCCTATGTGTTCCTGTTTCGTCAAAATCAAAATGTCAAACACTTTTGGAGCTCCCGGGTCGTGTGGCCGCCGTTCCCGGGGACCTGAACATGGAAAGGGCGAGATGGGAAAATCCCCCGCGCTTTCCAGGATGGGTTGGCAGCATGGTTCGCTGAGCGGCGGCGGAGGCCTGGGCACGGTGAAGTGTCGGGGCAGCAGCTTCCCACAGGAGCATCTCCACACGTGTAAGATGTCCCCGGTTCCCGATTCCCGGCCCGGGAATCCCGGCTGCGATCCCCTTTGGGCAGCCGTGTACAGATGCAGCTCTTCCCGCAGCAGCACAGCTGTGCTGGCAGAAGGGGCTGCAGTGGTTGAATCACGGCTTGCACCACTATCCCAGACAGTTGTTTTTTCCCAGGAAAGCTTACTCTACCTACTGCAGGCTTTTGGCAGCCGAGGGATTTTTTGGGAAGCAGAATATTTGCTGATAAAACTCACAGTGGTGGCAAACTGCTGTTGTGAAGGACAAAGGTTTGAGATTTGATCTTGCTCTCTCATCTCCTGCTGAGCTTGCAGCTATTAAAGTAAGCTTCTGTATTTATATTATACGACTGCTATGATTGCATATACCACAGAAAAAGTAAGACTTCAAAAAGCCATTCCTCATCCTGGATGTCCACGGTTAACATGTGTGTTTTTATAGAAAATGGTCTCAATTTTTCTTGCTTACGTAGCTAAAAATCAGAGCAAACCTTAGATGGGAGTGCAAGGAATTGAGTTGTATTTGGTAAGGAAAATCAGGCCTGTCCTATGAAGTGTCCAATTTTGCCAGGGTATGAAACAGTAAAATTAAGAGCTTGATATCAAGTATATGGGAAGATAACTGAATTCAGCTATCCTTGGAGACAGTAGTTGCCTGGATACCTTGAATCCTACCAAAAAGCATAATTTGGAAATTGGGGATGGATGCAAATTTGCCAGTGAACAGCCATGAACACTGCACACCAGCCCAGTCCACGTAACCATGGCAGGGGAGGCAAAGCCAAACCTGGAAATCTCTTTGATTGAGTTAGCTAATTGCCATCACTGTAATGTGCTGTGACAGCCCTCCTGCCAGCTGAAGACACAGTTTAGACCTGGAGAATTATTGTGACATGTAACAATAATCTGAGAGATGAGCTGTGCATGCAGGAGATTCCTCAGGAGAGAAAGAGGATTTTTTAAGTGGCTCGTTTTTCTCTAATACCTGCAGATCTTGCAGGTCTCTTGTAATGCAGGATCTCTTAGTGGATTTTTGAATGTATGGGGCCACACTGTATTAGTGTTTAGTTTTTTTACTGGCTTGTGATTTGATCTCCCTAACTTACTAAATTGCTTTACATTATGAATTCCTGTTGTATAAGGTGTGGAAAATCATACTTACCTGCTTCTGAGCAGGGCAGATAACAAGGTAAACCAGTGATATTATAATGAAATATATTTAAAAATGTGAAATGCATATTGCTGCCATTCACAGCATGCATGCTACTTCTTGTGGGGTTATTTCCAATTCAAGATCACTCCTAAGGTGAAACTGTACCTGAGAGAAGGAGTGGCTTCCTGCTGCCATTTAAGCTGTAAGTCTAGTGTTACTGATTTTAGTGGGAATGCAGTGTTCTGTGGATATGGCTGAATTTCTGAATCTGAGGTTACTTTACCCAGAGCTCTTAGCCACCATGGTCTGACTAGACTGAATTACTTCTCCAAACCCAGTTTACTGCAATGGGCAGGCACACACCTCAGGACACAGCAGAAGCCCCAATTCCACCCATATCCAGATGCTGGAGCCTGCCTCCAGATGCAGATGGGCACTAGCACGATGTGTGTGTTGTCTGAACCTCACCCTCACCATTTCTGAAAGCACGAGGCAATGTGAGGCCACAAAATAAATTACCTGAATTAGCTTTGTTACATGTTTCCTTTTGTACAGCTCCCTGCAGGATGGAGCCCCAGGTCAGGGCAGGGATAGCCAGCTCTGCTGCTTGCAAAGGTGACACGTGCACTCAGTGACACAGACGAGAAGGAAATTTCATTGTGCAATGTGCAAGCAGCATAATCACCGTGACCAGGGTAACAGGGTGACTTGTTTAATTTATTTTAAGACTGACACACTTGCCTTGTTTTGTTGTGCGAGCCAAGGATGTTTTATCTTCTCATGTGAACCCCAGGAAAATGAGGCTGTGATTTTATTTATTTCAAACCAACTGTGTCAAGTGCATAACTGAATATAACACTGAGCTGGTTTACACTGACCTGAGCTCCTTGAGCAGACAAATAAGTCTCATGTTCGCTCAAAGCAGAATCCATTTAGTGTAATCCCCTGGCTGAGAACTTCCACTTAGAGGACTTTCTGAGGAAGAGGCCCAAAGTTTTATGAAGGATAACAATAACCTGAGGCAGCTCGGCCTGGATGTGTCATTCTAACCACATCTTTTTGGCAGCTCCTTTGTGCTTTTGAAAATGAAACCACCAAATCATGCATTCCATCATATATGCTCCATCATATATTGATGGAACAGCCATAAGGTGTTCAGAGTTATGGCCCTTTGTCTGCAAACTGACCCCATGGTTAAGAGAGAACAAAGTCTATGAACTATCCTGCACAAGATTTAATGCCACTCTGTAAGCATCCAGAGGTGCAAACCCAATTTTCTGCTCCTGTTGTGCTGTTCAGGTGATACAGCTGGAATGTCTCTATCAGGCCATTATGGGGTTTTTTTTGCACTGAAAGAAGCACAGAGGAAGTAAACAGTGAGTCCTCCTGCCTGAGCAATTTAACCTGCAGTGACACAGCACCAATATCAGAAGATTGTTGTTGATAGGTTGCAGGGAAGGGTGTTCACCTTCTATTAAGTTTTTCATCCTTCCTGCATTACACAAGAGGTTAACAAGTTACTACACCCAGTCCAAGGCACTGTTAGGAGCAGTTTTCCATGTGACAGTATCTCTGGGAGGGAGGACAGCTTTATGTGACAAAGCAAAATCAGGTCAGAGAGTAAGAAAATCTAAAAATTTCTTGTGTGCTCCACCATACCCTGGAAGGCCTGAATAAACTGAGACTTTCCAGGACAACTAAAAGGCAACAGACTACTAGGCTTCTGTATTTAAAAAAAAAAAAAAACTAATAAGTACTGAGATACATATACTAAAAGCAAGGCATTTTAAGTAATATATGTTAGCAAATGGGAGGGTAATAAAAATTTACATAGCTAGTTGATTTTTATATGTATATTTTTTAGTTGAGAACTTTTGCAATACAAATACGATGTTTGTAACCAGAATTATTTGAAACTTTCCCAAGCTGTAATCCACACAGTGCCATCACAGCTTCGTGATTAAAACCTACAACTGTGAACTGTAAACTCACTATAAAGAATTAGAGGTGATTTCAAGAATCTAGAAGACTGAGATACAATTATTTCCTTATCCTAGTGATTTTCTGTATGTACCATCCGGAATTTTTCAATGTAACAAAAATCAGCCATCCCAATGCAAAGCACATATTTTGGTATTACTATACAAAACAATAATTTAAGTTACTTATATTGAAGGTAGAGCCTTTTACCTTGAAGGCAGGCACACTGCAGCTGTACAAAACAAGAGTAGTAAGATGGCTCTTGCCTACTGTAACATGTTACACACATTCAGCCTTTTCCACTCCCCCTTGTTGTAACAGCAAACTGATTCTTGGGCTGATGGCTACACCACCTGGCCAAGAATATTGTCCTGATTGTAACCTCCATGCATGTGACTGGCTGCCTGCACACTACAGTGGGGCAGCCTCAAGGAAAATGTGCATTAACATTAACCACATCTGAATGTAACAGTGCTGGGTTTAAATGGCTTTATTCTCATATTTTACCTCATTTTGCAATTCTGTAGAGCAGCAGCTGTGTCTGATGTTTCTGGGATGCTTAGCCCAGGACACTGAGCAGGTGTGTGGGGTCCTTGGTGGCAGATCCCACCCAGTATTTGACTGAGAGTTACTGTATGTGAGTGAGCAAAATGGGCCAGCCCAGATGTCACCTTTCTTTTCAGAGAGGCCAAGGAGGGATGCAGCTCTCAGCAGCAGCCTTTTTCACCTCTCTCTGGAGCTTTACTGTGGCACCAGAACTGTTTAAAGGAAAAGAGGCTGTCATGGTTTGGCCCCAGCTGGTAGCTAGGTACCACACAGCTCCTCACATCCAGTGGGATGGGGAACAAAGGAAAACTGGATCTGGCCCTTGATGCTTGATGGCATTGGGACACACTGTGCACAGGTATCTGCTAGAGCCCTACAGTCCTGTGGGTCTGTTGTGCCAGGACATCTGATCCACCTGGCTGGAGGTAGGGCCTCTCTAGTAGTGGTGTTAGGATTCCCTGCTTCTTGTAAAAATGGATTTGAATTTTTTTTTCCACAGGACCAGGAGTAAGATCAGCTCTTCCTCTCTGTGTGGGGAACTGCCCATTGGAGATTGGAGCAGCAGTTTTCCTGGAAGAACCCCCCATTTGTGATTGTTTTTCCTTTGTTTCACAACCAGCAATTCTATTACACCATAAACCAGCATAATAAAGTACAACAGAATCAACCTTAGCCCAGCCCCCAGAGATGATAAACAGCACAAAGGGAACTTGGACACCAAGGACATCATCACATGACACAAACCTGAGAACAAGCACAACAGCTCTGAGAACAAACACCACAGTGACCACTGACTATTAAATTAATATAATGAATGCTTGTAACAAATCTGTTTTTACACACTGCAGTCAGGTCTGTTGTTATCTCCATCCTTTGTGCCCAACATTGGGCACCACAAAGGTCTGTCACAGTTTAACTCCATCCAGCAATTAGGTACCATGCAACTGCTCATTCACCACCCTCACTTCCTGCTGGGATGGGGAGGAGGATGGGAAAAAAAAGAGCAAAACCCATGGGTTGAAATAAGAACAATTTAATAATTGAAGTAAAATATAATACCACAACTGTCATGAAAAGACAACAAAGGAAGTGAGAAATAAAACCCAGTAGAGACAGGTGATGCACACTACAGTTGCTCAATGCCCCCTGACCAATGCCCAGAATGTCCCCAAGCAGAATCAGTGGCTCCTGGCCAGCTTCCCCCACGTCTGTGCTTGGCACAGTGTATGGAATGTCCCTGGGGCCAGTGCAGGCCAGCTGTCCCAGCCCTGCTCCCTCCCAGTTCCTTGTAACACCTGCCCACTGCACAGCATGGGAAACTGGAAAGCCTTTAACTTAGAGCAAGCAGGACTCAGCAACAACTAAAACATCAGTTTGTTACCAACATTATTCTCTCACTAACTCCAAAACACAGCCCTAGACCAGCTACTAGAAAGTGAACTCCCAGCTGAAACCAGGACACAGATTAAAGCTAAAATCCAGCAACCATTATGATTTCAAAAACCAAACAGAACTCCAGATGTGTTTTATTAATTACTGCTATAATTTAAAAATGGTGTATTCAACCAGAATATCCACATTTGCTTTAATGTGAATTCATTGTATAATCAACAGGTTTTAAGCTAACATCAAATGTCTCAAAACTGCTTTTAGAATCCAGGCTCTCTTCCAAGAAATTCAGCTGGATCACATAAAAATAAATATCAAGGTTTCAATTATCAATTTCTGCAATATTGATTTTTTAACAGCATTCAGTAGTGTATATTATTTTCCAAATGGAATTCTTATGCAGAAGGATATGCCCCAGTATTATAGAGGTACTAAGTGATACTTACCTGCAAGGCATTTGTGTGTAAAAATCTCTATTTGGAACATAACTGTACAAGAAGTTGAAATATCTGTTGAGAATATACTTTGTGTAAAAGCTGGTAGTTCAGAATTTAATCAATTGCCATTGATTGTTCAGTAAACACATTCTACTCAGCACAGCTGAGCTTTTTACAAGCAACACAGACAATTCCTGATCTGCTTGAAAAAGATTGTCAACAGTAATGAATATATCTGTCATAGTGCAGTGGTTTATATCTCAGTATCAACAAGTTACTTTATTAAGATTTGTGTGCCCAGATGAACTTTTTTACCCTTTTTTTAAAGGTCCTGCCAAAAACCACTTGAGCATTCATTTTTTAATCAGCGTGAAGACTTGAAACGAGGAGTTCCTGGTAACTAGCTGATACAAACATTACAAAAAAGCATGCAATAAACACTGGAAACTTTGTAACTCTATGGTATTGACATTTGATGTATAAAAGGTTAAAAAAAAACAAACCCTTACAAGTAGAATTAGTCTACTAATTTTTTCTTAGTCTGCCATTAGCGTTTTAGAGACAACAGCTATGTTACTATGCTAGGGCTCTTATCAATTTACATTCATAACACAAAAACTTATTTGTAATAAACTGAAGATTCATTAATATTTTGTTAACTAAGATACTGGTATGGGAACAACCTACCTTTAATAATTCTTTGAGCATCTCAAAGTTCAATTAAATCACACTGCAGTAAAACATTTCAAGTGTGCAAACTGTGACAGTGCCTTCTGCAAGAGATTTTTTCTTAAATAAACTAAACCATCACTATCTGAAAAATCTATCTCAATAGAAACCTAAAGAGATAAAAACCTAACAGTTAATTTTTGAGAAGTGAGGGCAAGTGAGCACTGGTGAGATTATTTGTCTCCCCTGGCTCTGAAGGGAGGACATTTTGTCAGCTCCCAGGGAATGTTTTGCTGCACTGGCTGTGTGCAGCCAAGCTGTGCAGACTGAGCAGGCACAGAACCTCCTGCTGGGAGTTTTAATGTTTTGGTACAGATTCAGTGCAGCAAAGTCAGTCTAGAAACAGCCATGTCACAGAGAGAGAGAAAAAAAAAAAAAGCCAAGCTGGTGGGTGTCTTCAGGGCTGAGCTCATGTTTCTATGTGGAGATTCGATTCTGGATAAAACAAGTGCCTAACCTTACCTGCAGTGAAACCATCAGGAGTGTCTGGATTACTGCCTGCTAAATGTGAGCTGCAGATTGTGATCATCATCATCAGATGATACAGGAACAGCTGCTTAAACCCTCTAATCCAATGCATGAACAGAAGCAACCAAGGAAAGAACAAAATGGAGAAAAATCGAAACAAGCATTCCAAGTTAACGCTTAATTTTTATTTGGCAGAAAATAAAAATCACTGTGGCAATATTCTATAAGACGATCACTGGAGATTAATTATGTGCTAGGTGACCATATGATTGGAAGGAAAATTGAAAAGTATTCAAATATGCTTTTAATATACTGATCATCCAGAACCATTGCTTTTTTACCACTTTTTTTCTGCATTGCAGACAAGGCTGCACAATTATAAAAGCAGATCAGAGAATTCCCCATGATACTGTATATTGATTCAGAAATGAGATTTCAGGTAAGAGTCCATTTGCACAGATTTAACTACTAATTTGGGAACACTGCAGCATCTGATTTTTCCTTTCTGCAGTATAAAATAGATTATTGAATTAAATTAGCATATCAAAACTTCACATGATAACAATATGATAAGAAGACTTGCAAAGTTTGCAACAATTACAACATGTTTTCTTTCCCTTGTTTCTCTAAGGTACTGGTTAAATTAAAATAAATTTATGGCAAATGATGAGTATGCTTAGTCTGAGAATTCTTTTTCTTTGCATATCCAAAAACCTACCAATTTTCCCTTCTGAAACCCTGCAGATACACAAAAAAAAATAAATCTATTATTCTTAGTAACATTTATAACATGTTGTTGTAAAGATTATGGTGTACTTCATTCCAGCCAATAAGAAATATACTAGAACATGAACAATATAGTAACAGTAATCAAGATTTTTAAGTCAGTATTTTGGCACACTAAGTATTAAATAAGCTTATCCTTCTATGTTACTATTTCATGTTTAAAGTTCAAATGGTATTTTTGGAAAACAGTTACATTTTAACTTTCATTAGTGTAGCTAATGTATTAGAAAAATGCTTTGTATCAGATATTTTGAGGTATATTAAAATAATTTTTGAAACACAAATTTTCACGACTTATTGAGGTAAACAGGAAAAAGAGATGCACCAGAAAGATTGAGAGGGATTCTGGGCTAAGGAACAATTCTAAATTCCCTATTAAGGCAAAAACATAAGTCACAAACAGGAATTTTGCCAGAAAATAGAACAACTGTCTTTCAGATTTTCTTCAAATCAATCCTCAGATATTAAAAAAAGGCAGCTGTGAATAAGTAGGCAGAAGAACCAACCTGTCTGTACCTTACAGCCCTTATTAACCTCTCTGTTCTTTTCAGAGTTTCACACCTTCTTCCAGTCTAATGCCTTTCCACAGGCAAACAACCACTGGACAACAATCACATAGGTCCACAAGTTATAAATACAATTACAGTATAGTGATACCCAAATTTCAGTGAAGTCAGCATCATTTACAGTCAAACTATGCAGCAAGTGCAGAGGAAACCAATCCCCCATTCATACAAAACAGTTTGCTGAAAATATGAAGAAATCTTCTGGGAGAAAATCAGCAAAGTAGAAAAAATTGAAATGCACCTTCCTTTAATTTTACTTTGACTCTGCCTCTTCATCCACAAATTCAACGAGTGGAGCATGTCTGTTGGCCTGGGCACCTTCTTGGAAATTGACCTTTTTAATCACTCCTGCCTTGGGAGCCCTTATGGTGTGCTGCACAGAAACACAGTCAGAGTGAAGCAGACAGCTCAGGGGTTCCCCTCCCCTCTCTCTCTCTCTCCAGTAAATGCCAGTATTACTCCTTGGTCCAATCAGAACTGAGCACACTAAATTCCCTCCTCTGACATGCTTTATTTTAAACCTTCTTTTAAACATTATCCTAGCCCATTTTCAAGTTTTATTTTCTCATAAATATTTGACAAGTATACTGGGAAGAAAAATACTATATAGTGTATTTATATGAATTATTATCATCATCAGATGAATTGCCAGTATAAACAGCTGACTGTTATTTTACCTCACTAATACTTTCTGTTGTTGTAATAAATACCAGACAGAAATAATACAGTTTTAATCCAAGATGGTAATCAGAGAGCAGATTTGTTCTCTTAAGAGAAATCTGCACATTTACTAAAGATATTTCTGTTTTCTGGCCAGGAAGGGTCTTTAGTGGGCAGATATTTGTCAAAATGCAGATAAAACACAAATACAGCTACTAATAACAGTATAGAAACAGCAAGCTTACACACCAACCCCCAACTGGTCTGCTTGTCACTGTACCAGGTTAGTTTGATATTGTAGCTTTGCTTCTCGGTAGTTTTCTACATAGGGTTAGTATAGCATCAAAACATTTAAGACCAGATATTAAATCCTCACATCTAAGGACTCATTAAATAATAATTTGCTTTTTAAATTTTACATTTTATGTTCCAGTAGCACTTATAAAAATAACTCAGATAATGTCAGTCTGAATATCAGCTGGAGAGACACAAACACATTTAGCATCCAACTGCAAAGAATCTTGTGTGTAGTTTTTTTTTTAGTGCACACAGTTTTATTTAATATAATTTGAGTGTAATTAAAAAAAGAACTCCATAAGAGAAAGGCAGATTTTCTCAACAGTGTTAGTTCAGCTGCCACAAATTGAGGTTTATTTTAAACTAATAGTCAAACCAAACCAGTTCAGGCTACAGAAATTGTCATTCAAGCAGTCTGAGCCACAGTCAAGCTCTGTGACAAGGCAAAATGACCAAAATGCCAGTTCTCTGAATGCTGTGTGTATAATTGCACAAAATCTTCAGTGTGCTCCTCATAAAACCTTGTGTTAGTAATAATAATAATAGGATTATACACAAGAAGAATCCTGTGCATTTTTACAGTCTCCATGAACTAAATTTCTGCCTGAAGCAACTACATCCATCAGGGACCAAGACACACAAGACAGTTTTGTGCTAGAAAAGTCAAAGGAGAGGAAGGGACAGAAGGCCTGACACCACCACCCAAATGCATGTTAAAACAGCTGCAGAATAGCACAGATTATATAATCATCATTTGTTAGTAAAATAACAGCAAATATAATCCTCTGAAATCTAGTTAGACAACACTGATGTTATAGCAGATGAAGTGATACTGATATCTGCAAGCTGTACTCTACACTGAACTTCAATAATGCAGCCAAAAATTATTAAATTTTGAGCAGATTTTTATTTTCTCAGTAATTAAAACCTTTATATGTTACTTACCTCCATTTTCATAGCTATCATAACCATTAGAGGGTCTCCAGTCTGAACCTTATCCCCTGCCTTCACAAACACCTGCAATTCAGGAGAAAATTGGGGAAAAAAAATTAATGTCTGTACCATTCAAAGTCAGCTGGATCTTGACCAACACAATGCACAGAGGGAGTGAGGTTTTGCAAAACAGCCTCATATTAATCTTTACTTTTGTTGGTCTGTGTATCTGAGTTCTCTAGATAGGGAATAGTTCTAGATACATCTCTTCAAGGGAAGGCAGAGCCTACAGAAAGAGGTTCAGTACCACATGACAGGATGACCAGGAAACCATTTACCCAGCAAAGAAGAAACACTAGAAGAGATGATGTGTATTCTACCCTTTCTGGGATTCAGCAATTCTATTTAGAGAAAAGTGCAGAACCTCTTCCTGGAGCCAGTCCCTAAAGCCTTTAAAACAACATTCAGGATGAAGATGGCAGGAGTCACCTCCTTTTTCAACAATTGCTCTGATCTGGAGTGTTCTTTCAGGATGTCAGAGATCCATGTTCCATGTACTCCACCCTTCATGCCTTTTGCTTAGTGGTTGAATCCTTCAACCACTGAACTGCACTGAAAACCTTTTTGTTGAAACTTTGTCACTGTACAGAGAATGCACAAGACTTGGTGAGCTAAAGAAAAAGAAAAATTTACAGCTTAAAAAGAGGCATTTCTGAGTATTTTTTTCCAAGTCCATCTCACTCTTTCATTAGATGAAATGAATCAAACAGCCTGTACCATTTCAGGGAGCTTTGACTTGGGAAGTAATTAAGATGAAGAAAGAATTAGTTAAGCAGTAGCACTAGTTTGTACCTTCCAGAGCTCTAGAGAAAGAGTGGAAACTTTAAAAAGTCCTGGGTGCTGCTGAAAACTCAGAGTAAACAAAGCTTTTTCCAATCAAAAATCACACAGCACTGACATTTCTGGCCCCAGCACTTTCCTGGCAGTACAGAAGCACTATTTCTGCCAGAGGAAATTTGCATATATTGGAGAATTACAACAACACCCATGGTGTTATAATTACCTTTTCTACTGTGCCTGTCATGGGTGCCACAGCTCCACTTTGCTGTGCCCCTGAACTCACTGCAGACAAGTACTTGGGCACAGGGAGGCCAATCTGAGCACTGCCTTCCTACAAAAAGAAAACCCAGCACAGGTGAGTTAACAACATGAAGTGATAACACCAGCAGATGGGCTGACAGAGGGAAAGAACAGACCCTTCTCAATCAGTCACCCCAAACTCCACTCTGATACCACAGGACAGCTGAGCTTTGCCATTCCAGAATGAGTTATTTTTTCCTCATCACTGGAGCAACAAAGGTTTTTTCTGCATTCTGCTGACAGTCTTAAGAGGCTCAGAGCTAGAGGTGAATTTCTGAAACTAATAAATAATAATCTATTTATTTAGATTACATTATTATTGAGTTACTCTAAGGCCTTGCAATGTTTTAATTGTAAATAAAAAATTACCAACCTAATAATTCAAGTTAGGGTACCTCTCCTTCCTGCACATATACAATGCATATAATGCCATGGCAACTCATAATTGCATATTTTAATGTTAGCTGAAGTTATCCTTCCTCAGACCAATATTCATTTATTTCTTGTCATATAATTTAAAAAATGTAACTGAAATTAAAACACCAGTTCCAAGACCTTTCAAATAATTGTCAGTTTGAAGTACTTGCTACTGTTCTGTAATAAACTTAAATACCTGACAAATTCAGTATTTTGTGTCCCCCCCTCCTAAACTATCATTTCCAAACCTGACTCTCCAAATGTATTTTAATTTTCTAAAACTAATTCATTTTCTCACTCACCATAAGCAATGAATTTCTAATTAGAACAACAATCCAACAAGCATCAAAACTTGACAGGTCAAAGTAAGAAACTGAAATTGTAGTTCTCTTTCACAATCTACTGCAATTTCTGTTGTTCATTTACATGGATAAAATTCCAAAAATTAAATTTGTGATAATAAAGAAAGGAACTTTACCGGGAAGAACAGATGAATGGTGTTGTCCATAATGACCAACTTGGACTTAGACACTGTTCCATTTACTGAAGACCTCAAGTAAAGTGAATCACCTTCTTTCAAGATCTCTCCAGAAATCTGGAAGGTTTTATCTTGAATCTGAAAGTTAATTTTATAAGGACAAAGGTTAACCTCTCATAAGCAATAAATCAAAAGATTGTATTTGTACCCTCATAACCTGTGATTCTGCATAGAAAACTCTGGAATTTAAAAAAAAAAAATTTTTTTTAAACCTTACCTATCCTTTATTTTTCAATTAAGAGACTGTTCTGTATCCAATACAAACAGCTAAGAAAATTATCTAATATATCCACTCAGGACAATTTTTATCTTAAACAAAGATATACTATATCTCAAGAAAAACAAAAAAACCCCCAGAATATTCAGTTTAATGATGCTATTAAAATCCAATATTTTTAATTTGTCCTAGCATCTTGTCTTTCTTCAAACTCAAGAATCCATAGTATTCAGCTGACACATTCCACAGTGTTTTCCAAAAGAGAGGTAACTTCCTCTGTCTTGGAAGCTTGCAGGACAAGAACTACAACATATTCAGTAAACCTACAAAGGAACAGAGCAGTAATGGAAACAGTGCCAATGAGACACCAAAACTGCAAAAGAAAGATCAAACAGGAAGGTAATTTATTTGAGTACCCTTCATCCCTTCCCACCCTTTCCTTCAGTGGAAGCTGCACCTGTACCACAACTACAGCACACAAAGACTGTAAGAACACAAAAGGAAATACATTACATTTCACTCATATGTTTACTTCCAAGTGTGACATCACTGAGCATAGGATCAGAGCCTTGCTGGTCTTTCAGGATGGTACAAGTAGAAATGAAACTCAAGTCTTCATTTACATAGTTGCAAATTATTCTTCCACTGAAAACATGCATTGAAAGGATCCTGTTGATCTGACACTGATCCCTGAGCAGAAAATCATCTGCTTGAGCAGTGAGTGCCTGCCACTTCTAGGCCCAGCACCTGCTCTGGGTGCTTTGCCTCAGGACATGTTCTGTAACACTCCAGAGGCACTGCCCACCTCATAATAAGCCCCAATTATGTCTTTACATCTCTTACCTCCAGCTGCTCTCCATTTCCATGTCAATCCCCAATCTCCCTTCTTTCCTAGGAGTCTACATTCTCCCCAGTTACACTGCTCTCTACAAATGGTCTCTACAGCCCTTGTAGCCTCTTTCCATCATTGCCAGTGTGACTTCTGAGATGAAGCTCAAGTGTAAAAGCTGACAGGCATCACACAGATAATCAATATATAACCCAGGTATTACAGAAGGGATGTGGGTTATCTCAGTCATTGTAGCAATAGAAGTAAAAGTTTGAATTACCATGATGTGGATATACCCTTGAAAGCACAATAATTGTATCTCCATTTTTCTAGTACACCCATCTCTATACAGTCCAAGCAGTTCATAAATATTTATTCTCTTAATTCCCCTTTTCTGACTATTAAAGCAAGAAGTAGAACTATACAGACTGCATTCTTGAGTATGCATCCATTCTGGGTGCCAAATCTCAGAGAATAACACATTCAGCTACAGGGGATGCAAGAAGGATATTCAACATCCAGCCAAACACAACTCCCTTAAGCCACAACTGGAGACTCTCACATGTGCACAACACCAAATTATCTACAACTAAGGCACCTTGAGCTGTTTACTATAGGAGCTCAACAGCATGGACAAAGAAGCCAGTTCTATGGGGTATCATTTAATTATCTAACCAGAAGATTCCTCAGCTGCTAATCACACTCCAATTTCCATCTTCAAAATAAAATGATATCTTGCAGATAATGCTCTAGAAAGCTTTTATTTATCCCACAGGAGATCCATTCTCATGCACAGAATAAAGCAGGAGTCCTGTGGAAAAAAAGTCTTTTTAAATGCAGATTTAAATCTAACTTCCCATGTTTTAGAAAGACAAACATAACATGGAAAATAAAGAATAAGACCTTTTAATACTGAAAATACAAAAGCTTTTCTTAGCCTTATTTTCAGAAGCATTTTAATAGCTCTTCCATGCCAATCCAGCATCTAGCACAGATAATTTCAGGTCAAAGTAACAGTATATAACAATGGATACAAGCAAACACCTAAAAATAGAATCCTGCATCTGTAATCACCAAGCAACTTAATAACAAAATACTAAGAGAAATCGACAAGAAATGGATTCTTTCATTGAATGAAGTATGTGAAAAAATTTTACTTGTACCTGCATTTTGTATGACCCATCTTGATTGTAACTTACTGCTATATCCACAGCTGTGAGTAAAACAAAATATGCATTTGTGAGTAGATTTAGAGTATCAAGAGAATGATGACATATAGATAGTATCTATATATCTATATCTATCTATCTCTATAGTATCTATAGGCTTTCTTGATAAAAATGAGGCATACCAACACTAAGATAAGAACAAGTATTTTCAGATTAGCTTACTACACACTGCAGATTTCATAATAAATTCCAGACAATTCTTCTTTCAAAGATGAACACCTGAAATCATTCTCTGAAAACTGTATTTTCTGGACAGAAAACAAGTTTGTTCACCAAAATGAAGCTCAAAAAAAGTAAATGGCACTTTGCTTTTTTTACAATCTTAACCTCATTAATTAAATGATGAGCATTAATTAGTAGTCATTTGATTTGGTTTACATGTCCTCAGGATCTAACAGTGTGGATTAAACATGCAATTCTATGAGTTCCCAGCTTAAACTGCATAAAACTCATACTGCTTCTATGCTGTTTCTTAGCCTGAATTTTCAAGCATACTTAAAATAACTTTATCCATCAAGTACCTCCCTTCTCTCCACATACTTTTTTATTAACTTACTATTTTCCCCGTCCAGCAGAGACATTTTTCTAGTGTAACAAATATTTATTCTTCTACCAGTGCTGGATGCAAAGGGTGAGAATTTATCTAAAACACAAAATACACAGAGACATTGTTTTCATTTTACTTCAGCAAAACACAACACTTAGAACTAAGTGTTAATCACTTAAAATCACTGTCCTACTGTTACTATCTCCACATTTATGTATTTAGATTGCACAGAAAAGACTGGAGAACTGCTGTAGTCACAGAGGAGAACAATTCCTTGATCTCCAACACTGAATAAACTGATGCTCTGTGACCTACAGAAAACATGATACTAAGAAGGGCACTGGCTGTTTTCCATGAACACATCCTTGAACAGGATGAGAGAGCATGGGAATTCAACTACACCATAGCTGCTCTTGATTAACCTTTAGGTGAAGATTCCTTTAAACCCCACTGCCTCTCCTATCCTGAGCAGAGTCAGTTTTGTCTGAAGACCTTGGGCTAACTGTAGGAATAACAGAGGCAGAAGGTCACTGCTGGTGCTTATCAAGAGCAAAGAGCTGACAGTGTCCCTGGCCATGAATCCCGAGGTCTTTCAGACAGTGCCTGTCTGAAGGGCTTTGGGAAGTACTCTGGACTTTACAGTGGTGACACATTCCACATCTGATCATTAACAAAAGTGATAGTCTGCTCTGTGTGTAAATATCTGGGAGATGCCAGAATGCAGAACCCCAAGCAGGCACAAAGTAGGGCAAAGAAAGAACACCCAAATTAAACACCTGTACATGAACTCATAAAATAAAACAATACAAAACAATGATCCTTACCATCTGACTGATCTCTAAAAGCATCTGTTAGCATCTTCTCTTTCAGGATGAGCCCCAGAGCTGCCTGACACATAACTTCATGTGGAGTTGCTTTTTTAGGTGGAAATAATTCATCATGGTGCTGAGGAATGAAATTAGTGTGCACATTTCCAGCCTCAAACTGTGGGTGTCCTGACAGGCTCAGTAAGAAATCAATATTAGTGCTTAATCCTACAATCTGTAAAGAAACAGAAGCATATTGCCAAACTGAGTTATTATTAACTCAAACTGAGTTATGAATACACAGCTTTCTGGTCACAAAGTTTATCAATAAAATGTAATTCATTCAACTGGTCTGTTTTATTAACAATTAAACTACTGACTGTAAAAAGACAAAAAACCAAAACAAAACCCAAAAGCTGCTTTCTCAAAAGCACTCTGTTTCCTAAATGCTGCCTTTGTCCACTGTGAAGTTGAGTAAGTTTCCCAGAAACAGTAATAGGAGGTAATTTCAGAAAAAAACCCTACTTTTGGAAAATTGTGCCCTGAGTATTTATAAGAGCACTTCTAACTTGACAAGTGCTTCTTATTAATAATGAGTTACAATAGTTTCAGTATCACATATTTGATATTTTAATAGTAAAAAAGTAGGAACAGGGACTTCTATAAGTTTACTAGATACTATCCATTTCCTGTAGTGCAAAATACACCTAATGAAACAACATCATTATTTCAAAGAAATCAGTGAAACTGGTAACTATGTTATGCTGTCAACATGTACTGACAGAACTGCTAAGAAAATTCTGGAAAAAGCAAGAGAATTCTTTTATCTCTTTCCCTTGCAGAAAATTTCATTTTTAATTAAAACAAAAATGGGCATAACATCTTCACTACCTCAGTTATGTTCACATTAATGATTTAGAAGTGTGGATTACTTCTGCACAAGTAATATTCAGTCTCACCTCAAGCCAAACCTTCTGAATTCCACTTTTGAAAACAGTTATAATACCTGTAGTTTTCACAGGGGAAAAATTCAATGTTTCTTAAAAAGAACTGACAGCATATTTCTTTACCACATGTATAGTCTAAAAAATTAGTTCCTTTTATAAATTAAAAAATTCAGGCAAACATTGTTTGACAAAAATTTCACCTAAGAAGCCCTTCAAGTCTGAGAAAGCTCACACTACAATTGAAAATGTTTAGCCTTACCCTTCTACAAAGTCCCAGGTGCATCTTCAACTGAAGATACCCTAAATTTACAAATCTATGCGTAAAACTGGGTTTCACACTTATTTTGACTCACCCCACCAATGAAAAGAGTTTGCAAAATTAGGAAAAATATAGAACTTCTGCAAACAATAAATGAATTTGAAATGGCAGTAGCAATGCAGGCTCTCTTTTGGAAACCACTTTGGTGTTACTGCAGTGATTTCTGCATGCTTTGATGGCTCAAGCTGTGGTATCACACTGGCTCCTGGCACTTACATTGTACTGGTGCAAACTGTAGCGCAGCCGCCTGAGAGCCGCCGGCCGGTCCTCAGCCCAAACCACCAGCTTTGCAATCATGGGGTCATAGTGCACAGAAACCTCATCACCTACAACAGAAAACAAAAATGCTCTCACATGCAACCAAGTATTTATGAAAGTTGGTAATGCAAAGCACTGGACACCACGTGGCATCCAGCTTGGGAACGATTCATGGCCACATTTCTCTAAAGCTGCTTAAGGACATGATGACGTCACCTGGCAGTTCAATTTTAAGGGTAACTTCAGCACAGACTTTGCATAAATTTTCTAACATTACTCAAATTCCATTCTCTTTATTGCAGTCAGAATGGAAGATTACTAAATAGTGAGGAGAATATCACTACCACGAGCCAGTGGACATTAATTTGGGTACAGATAAAGAAGAGGTAAATAAAATATTCAAAAGTGCATGGAAAATCGTAAGGAAGAATAATTCTGTAGGGATTTGTCTTTACAACAACACTCTTTTAGACAAACTCATTTAGGCCAAAGAGGCAAATGCTTACAAAGAAAAGTTCTTGATATTAATTATTCCTTCTTCCATCACTGCCTTCAGTTTTACCTTGCCTGACTCCAGTCTCTATCCTGGTGAAACGATCTGCAGGGGGAGTAGATAAGTGCAACAGTGGCCCAGCTCCTGGCATAAAGTTATTATTAGGGTCTTCAGCATATATTCTAGCTTCAAATGCATGGCCCTGGAGCAGGATCTCTTCCTGTGTTAGAGGAATCTTCTCTCCTGCTGCAACCTGAAAGCAATAGGATTTTTCTTTAATAAAGGATCAATATTCTGGAGTGCTGACACATGTAATATTAACTATCTTTCTTCTAAACATGAACAACTAGGAAGCACAAGGACAAAAACAGTGCCAAGACCACTGAACCTGTCCACCTTCTCTCTCTCTTTCTTCCAGTGTTGTTTGACCCCTGTTCTAACTCAGGATTCAATTCTCAATTTCCATGCCCAGATAAGGAAGAAAATGTTCCTTCTTTTTGCATCAGCATTTGCCATTTTAATTTTCTTTCTGATTACACTTAATACTTCCCCACCCTTAATCTCACACTGCTTCAGCTGCTGTCCTCACTTTTGGATTTATCCAAACAGAAATGGGTTTTATTTCAAGTTCCCTAATACCCAAAACTTCCTGTGATCATTTGAATGTGTGAATAATCTCTGCAAATTGGGTGTGTGAGGAAATCCTCTGCTCCAGTCCACCCCTCTGAACACTTATTTCAGAATGTGGCTATACTGGTATAACATTAGACAGAAGTTTTTGTGAAGATTTTTTCTTCCTACAGTCTGATGCAACAATGACTTTTGGGAAATTGAGATACTTTTCAACTAGAGCTTTAGAAACCTCCCAGCACAGCAGAAGAAAGATCTGGACCCTACTCCCTCCCACTTCCCATACTGACTGTAATGCACTTTAAAAATGTTTTCTCTCTACACAGCTGGGAGAGGACTGGTTGAAATTCAGAGCACCTACATAATGCTCTACATCCAACACAGCAATGTGAGATGTTCCTGAGGAGCAAAGGAAACTCTACCCTGTCAGCTGAGCAGGAGATGAGGATCTGGAAACCCATCTGGCCTCTCAAGGCAGTGTCACAGAGCACTCAGGAGAAGCCCTACATATAAAATCAATTTACACCCACCCTGAGCTGCCATTCCACCAAGTCTGTTCCAGTGATCATCTCTGTAACTGGGTGCTCCACTTGCAGCCTGGTATTCATCTCCATGAAGTAAAAATTATGCTGGGAGTCCATAATAAATTCAACTGTTCCTGAAATATTTAACAAAAGGACACTTCACCAAAGAGATCTTAGGTGTCAATTTATGGAAAAGACACCCAAGACACTAAATTCAACCACACCAAAACTACTATTTCTAAATCAAACACACTGAATTTCATTAATTTCTCTACAAATAATCTAAATGAGTCACAAAATTGACACCTAAAAACAGAAGGCTTGTTTCCTTGTAGATTTACATAACCTGTGTTGTTTACTAGCCACTGTCTACAGTAAGAGCTGCATTTCATTAGCACTTTAAAAAGTGCATAAGTTTGTTTGAAAGTATTCTGAAATTCATAGGGTATGCAATTATTTTTAATAAATATACAAAGAAAGCAGTGAGAAAACAAAGTTAGAAATAATTTTAGGAGGTTCTTTTTCACCTGGGAAATGGTGTGGACTTCACAGTGACTTGGGTTTTTCTTTTAAAGACTTTACTGTTTACCTTCTGAATACTAAAAGAAATTATTTTCCCCTTGCTCAGCTCAAACTTACTAATTCATAATGCTCACTTTCCAACAAGAGTTGTGTTGATCAAATTATCTGCTCTGAAGTTTTTTCTTTCTGTCCTTCAGCTACCACTGGTCTTGAGTTCAGGTATGCTAATTTACAACTGTAATTACATCAGAATTAACGACGTGATTACTTGCTTAAACCTCAAAAATTTGAGGGATGTGTGTCATACTCAAAAACAATCAGATGCCATTTGCTTGAGACTTAAAGTCTCATTAAGTTGAAGCTGCACCTCCCCAGACTGACCTGCTCCCACGTAATTCACTGCTTTAGCTGCTTTGACAGCAGCTTCTCCAAGTCTCCTTCGAACCTCTGGACTGATTCCTGGCTGCAAATAATAATAATAATAATAATAATAATAATAATAATAATAATAATAATAATAATAATAATAATAATAACAACAACAACAACATTACAATCCGTTGTTAAGTTTGGTGATACTAAACCTGGTATGCATGAATATTTAACAGCATTTAACAAAATTTGTATTTGTATTTAACAAATCTGGTGAAACCCTGATCTATGTTATACTTGAAATCTACAAAATACTTCTTTGAGAATCATTTTCCTAAAGAATGTAGGTTTTTTTCCAATTAGAGTATCTTCTGCAGAACAACTAAAACTAGGTCTGAGAATTACAAGTAAATGATTATTACCCACTACATACATTCAATGGGGAACAGCTATTACTATAAAAACATGTCAGTTCCTAAAAAAATATTATCAATTTTTTGCTCACCCCTGGTGCCTCTTCAATGATTTTCTGATGCCTCCTTTGCACACTGCAGTCTCTTTCAAACAAATACACTGCATTGCCATGCTGGTCACCAAATACCTGGACTTCAACATGCCTGTTTCATAAAAATAAATGTTTTAATGTATTTCAAACTTGTATATTTCAGTAGGATTTCTTACAAATTTAAGTGTCTGTCCTTAAATAAAAGCTAAAAATGTAGAACTGAAGCTGCTGTTATGCAGGATTTAAACTGTTTTAGACTTACTCAATTTCCTAAATGAAAGAGGAGTCCTAATTCCAACTACTGTAGCAAAATCTCATGGAATGTAGGATAAGCAAGACACATCTGAAGGCTGCTACCTCCTTCTTGGTTATTATAATACAAGTAAAATCACTTCACTATTAATTTGATAATGATTACTTCTCTCATAATTTACTGTGCAGCAATTCACAAGAGACAGCAGCAGCCCTGGCTCAGGAATAACACTGCTCACTTCAAATCATTTCAAAGGACAACTATTAGGTGGCAAAATTTTATTCTATGCAAAAAACTAATAAAAATACATCACCATTCTGATCCTAGCAAAAGAAATTCCTCAGCAATGAGGCTTCCAGGAAAAACAGATGTAAATTACAAGAGTATGTCTCACAGAAGTCTGTTTGATTCTTTATGCAAAATAAATTGTTTTAGTTACACAGGCCAAGCATGAGGTAAAGACTCACTTCTGTTTGAAATATCAAAATAGAGGAAGCTTAAATAACTGGTTTAGGACACCTGAGGCCAGCAGAAACATAATCACAGCTTGAATAAGGTCTATAGTTTAAATATCAGATATTTCCTAGATATAAATCCATTTTAGAAAGCTCAATCACTGCCAGTAACATTTTCATTCCTGTCTTTCAAAATAAGGCCACCACAAGAAATTCAATAAATTATAAAAAATTTTGGCCAAATCAAAAACTTTCATAGTGCAAATCAGACATACAAAATTGATTTTAATACTATAACTAAGCTATTTAACAGTAGAATAAACATTACAGTGTCTATATTGAAACATCTATTAGTCACCTTGGATTATCTACAAATTTCTCAATCAGCATTGCATCATCATTAAAAGACTTCTTTGCTTCTCTCCTTGCTGATTCTAGTTGGTCCAGAAATTCCTTTTCTGAGTGAGCAATCCTCATGCCCTAAAATACAGGAAAAAACCTTATCTAAAAATACAGCACAAAATTAAAAACTTTCTGGCACACACAGAGTGAGAAACAAGCTTAAAACTAACACATTTTCTTTCTTTCATAAACCTTAACATAATTGTGTATCAGCTTCCAGTAAGATAATCCTACTAAGTCCCACTAAAAGTGCCACAAGAAGTGTAAAAAATAGGTATTATCATTCCATTGATATGAGTGAGCACAAAATTCAATTTTGTCCTCAAAATAAATAGAAATTTTTCAAGGTTGGCAGAGAAAAACTTATTTTTTTCAAAATAAATCTAGCTATTTTGGAAATAAATGAAATTTTCTATATGTAATTTTTATAGACATTTATTTCAAAGCAAAATCTGATTTAGACTGGGAGTTCACCACTCATTAAAAAGTATTTAAACACAAACCAGTATTGCTAATCATTTCTAATGCAACATTTAAAACTGCTAGCAAAAGAAATCCCTGAAGCTACCACAGAGTAACAATTTAAAGTCATCTCATTTTGCACAAGTCCATAGCACAACTTTTCTGCTTATGCAAATTACAGGAGATCCATTGAAATAAACAAAGCTCTTCCATTTTATTCCAGGCACTTATCTTCTGCATACCAAAGGGAAATGAGATTTCGTAGAGCTAAACTGGCCATCAATAATAAATTTCAACAAAAATACTTTTCCAGGTTTTGTTTTCCTTTAGAATATTGAGATCCAGATCCTGAGCCATGGTAACTTTACAGCACATGATGAACAGATGAGTTCCTTACCTTTCCTCCACCCCCACGAACAGCTTTTATCATTACTGGGTATCCAATTCTCCTGGCATGTTCCTTTAGACACTCATCAGACTGATCTTCTCCATGATAACCTTCAACAACAGGAACGCCAGCAGCAGACATTATAGCTTTGGAAGTGCTTTGACAGAACAGTTTTATATTTAGAATTATAATATTTTTTCTTACTTTAAGCTCCAACCTGTCTAATGTCCCCAGTGTTAATCCTCTCCATGAAAACAGATCCAGGGTAGAACTCAACAGGGTAGAACTCAAGACTACTTGCATAGCTGGGTTACACAGGACTGGACTGTAATTCATCACATGCTTCAAAGATTTTTGTTTCTCTTAGCAGGATTACACTTTAGTTTGACTGGCTTTTCCACATTATAGATGCCAAAATTTAACATTTTCAAATTACAACACTGTATCCTACAATATTTAAAGTTGTACAAAGGCAACACTTTTCTTCATTACAGAGGCCACATTCACACCACACATAAAACACTCACACATAACACTCTAATTTCCAAAATGCATGCAAAGCTTGTTAAATTACTGGGGCAATTTACTCTCACATTATGAGCTGATAAAAAAGTTAATTCTCTCTAACTACTATTATATAGTTCCTGTATCAGTAATAACTCAATTTCCATATTCTTGATTCATACTTCATAACTTAAAAGTCTTTCTTTGATGTAAGTAACTAAGAATAAGATCCTTCCTGATAAACTAAACTTATCATTTTACATGAGCCCCAATAACCCTGATGATTTGGTGCTTATTTTGACCCATCCAATCTGACTGTTGAACCTTTACCTACATTACTCTGTAATGCTTCAATTCTGGAAAAGCAGAATCATTACTTATTAAATCCCAATGACTGAACAATCTTTACAGTTTATAACTTTATACAAATCTATAAACCTGGAGTTTATTCCTCTGAAGAAAACAATACAATGCAAAAATACAATGCAAAAATACAATGCAAATTGACAGAATAAAACAACTACAGAACAACTGGTCATTTTTTAAAAAAATCAGCTTTGCCAAGCTGCAAACTGAAAAACCAAGTAACAAATCAGGAACAGATACCTTTTAATACCCATATCTCTGATAGCAGATGAAGGAGGACCTATGAAGATGATTCCCTGTTGCTTACACAGCTCTGCAAACTCTGTGTTTTCCGAGAGGAAACCATAACCTGGATGAATAGCCTAAAACAGAATAATGTTACCGGCCTACTTTTTGTATCAGTCTAGCTTAGAAAACTCAAACTTCACAGATCATTAAGAAAAAGCAAAATGAGCAAAAATAAAGAACTAAAGACACAGAAGTAACAGAAAATGTAAGGCCCTGATCTCCTTACCTGTGCTGCTGAGACTTTGGCTACCTGCAGAATTTTCTCCATGGCCAAGTAACTCTGCTGTGAGGGAGGTGGGCCAATGCAATACGCTTCATCTGCCTGTTTTACAAAAAATATATACAGAGACTGTTTATTAGCAAAATTAAATTACTTTCTGAGCTAATTGCATCACTTATCAGGCTGCAGTTTAAATCACTGCCTTTCTTCATGGAGTCGCTCAAATGGGTGAAACAAATTCTGACTTTTCCCCCAAAATCACAGTCCATTCTCTAACCCCTGGCTGTCCAGATTCAGAGAGCCAAACCTGAATGTACTCCCTGTAAAGGTGTCAGGTGTTGAGAGAATGTACTCCCTGTAAAGGTGTCAGGTGTTGAGACAAAGACCAGGCAAACTTTCCATCCATTCACGGAAAACTTGGCAGAAGTGAAAATCAGCTTTGCATCAGCACCCAAATCTGCTTTACACATGGAACTTATGAATGAAAAACTCTGCAATGAATGAACATCAGCCACAAATTTAATGAATATACCTCACCATTGCTACATGCATGGAATTCCTGTCTGCTTCACTATAAACTGCCACAGACTTCACCCCCATTTTCTTGGCTGTCCGCATCACCCTGCAGGCGATTTCTCCTCGGTTTGCAATAAGGACCTTCCCTATGCTGTGACCTCCTGCTTGAAAGGATGAAGCACAGTGAGAAACCAAGCCACAAAAACATTCCTGGAAACAAAGCAATTTTAAAATTCTGGTTTCTTTTATATTATTTATAAAGTTTATGCATTTCTTCAATAATGAAACAAGTAGGCTTCACCTAAAAGCATTTCCAAGCTTTTCTTAGAATTTTTAACTCAGAGTCCTTATGCAGAAGTATGCTTAAGCCATTTCTTTTTTTCTTTTTTAGAATTCAAGAAATATATCCTAACCCTAAAAAAACCCACTTCTACATTACAGGTGATGCTTATAGTTGTGCTGTGTACCTTCTGGAGTAACTAGGAAACAATCAAGCTGCATTGAGTCCCTCACAAAAGAAGCGATTCACTTATGAAGAGCACTTGATACACAGTGACAAGGAAATAAAAAAGGTATCAACTTCCATTGTTTTGGCTTTTTTAAGCAGTAACTTACAAACTTCTACAAACTGTCACGCCAGCAGCCACAACTTGATAGAAGTGCAAGGCCAACACTGACAGACTCCTCGGTGAGAACTAAATAGCTTAAAACTAAAAACTGAAATGAAAATAGATCTCTGAATTCTCAAATGTAACTTTATAGATAACATGACCATGGAGTGAATTTAAATCATCTTGCTAAACCCCTTTACTGTCCTTCATATATTGTTTAAATACCATTATGCCTATAAAACAATTCTCACTTTGCAACATTTGTATCACAAAAGGACTCAAAGGAAAACATCACAAAAAATATTTTCATTAATTTCCATATACCTAAATATGATAGATAAAATTACACAAAATGTTTAAACATTAAAGATGCTTTCTGTTAGTTTAGCTACAGGTTCCTGTTTGCAAAAACTGTGAAGATACTGAATATTTATTAAAAACCCTGCAGTCTTTGAGGAACTAATACTCTAAATCCATCCACACTGCATAACAATTTAGGCTAGTAGCTAAAGAAGTTAAATTTCATACCTATTGTTGAGGCCCATTTTACAAATATTCGCACTTGGTTCCATTGCCTGTGAAATTATAAAGGGACAGAAGTGTTACAAGTGCATTTGAAGTGGCAATTGAGCTACTTTTATTTTCGGGTGTGAGAAGGACAGTCCTGAAACTTCTGATACATCTATTTACACAAATCATATTCTAGTGTAACAAGGAAAGTTGCTCAAACTTCACTAGATTTCTCCTCAAGTACTTTCACTCGGAGACAATAAAAATTATCTCCTTGCTTTTTTAAATAGCATTCAAATAGAAATAATCAGGGAGTTTTCTTAAAACAAACAAGCTTTTGCTTTTTTGGTGGATAAACAGCCAACAACTCGCATTTATTTATTATAGAGAAGCCAACTCATGAAGTATTTGGGAAAGAAGATGTGAGCAACTAGAAAATTAAAAAGCTTAAAAAGGCAACAGGAGCTGGTTTTGTAGAGCAAAGGTGCCAGAGAAAAGAATGTGAAAGGCAAGAGCGAGCTATGGAGACTTTTAGAAACGGAAAGTTAAACCTCAGATGATTAATGGTAACTAAATGAGATAACGGCAGTGAAGTGACTGGATCGAACCGTGAAAACAAACTCCTGGAACTGTTTCAACTAGTATGTAAAACAAGGTCTGAATTTTGGACCAACTCCAGCATTCTGTAAGTGTTATCGGACAAAAAGACACGGGACGTCCTCGTCACCACACAAGCGGAGCTCGGTGATGCCAAGGGAGGAGGAACCGGCGCGTGTCCGAAGCACCGAATGCCCACACGGCTGTGGCGGGTCCGGCCTGCGCACCGACCCCGGCGCGGGGCAGCCCCGCGGCAGCGCTGCCGCCATTCCCAAAGCGCAGGAGGGTTTATTTGCTTTTCCTTCGCGCAGTCAGCCCGCCCTTGCTGTGTGCCCCTCACGCCCCGCACAGCCCCCGCCCTCCGTGCTCGCTGTGGGCAGCTCTCCCCGGCTCCTCAGGCCGCCCCCGGCCCGGCCGCCCCTGCCCGCGCTCGGGCCCTCAGCCCGCCCTGCCCGCACTCACAGCCGGCGCAGCGCCCCGAGGCAGCCGCGGCCCCGCTCGGCCGCCGCCAGCGCCATGTTGGGAGCGCGGGCGGGAGCGGGGAAACCCTCGGGGGGCGGGAGCGGGCGGAGGGAGCGCGTCACGGGGAGGAGAGCGGGGCAATGGCTGCCGGGGCAGAGCGAATACATTCCATTTAAATGAGAAACGGTGCGCCTGGCTGGAGGGTTGTCGGCTCTGTGGGTGCACGGACTCACCTGAGCGTATTCCTTCAGGAATGATACCGAGGGTTTTCCTAGGACAGCGGCACACAAACGTGAGGGTTGTTGAGAAGGGCGTGGGCATCCTCGGATAACACAACATCTGTTTATGCAGATCCTGCATAAACAGCGCCTGGTGCCCGCAGAGGAGGCCGCGGAGCGGTGGGATCAGGAAACTGTCAGGATCCATTCCGCTCCCTCAGGCTTTGGAGCTTTGCAGGTCACAGAGCCACAGAAGGTTTGGGTTGGGAGGGAGCTTCAAGCTCATCACATTACAATACTCTCCCTTGAGCATGGACACCTTCCACTAGCCCCGGTTGCTGCCAAGCCCAGGGATGGGGCAGCCTGTGCCAGGGCCTCACCATCCTCACAGGGAAGAATTTCTTCCCAATATCTTTTAGTTTAAGGCCCAACCCACCCCAGTGCGGGGCCTTGCTAAACCTGCCCAGCCCCAGCACGGTCAAAATAAGTATTTCCCGTTGTTGTTTACAAATAGCAAAGCAGCCGTGCTTTTTCACAACAGGGATTCACAAGCTATCAATTGCGATGGTGGCAGTGCTTAATGCCTGAAGTGTTCTCCATACTCTGAAGCAGTAACAGTTTCTTACATGAAGAGCATCTTCGGTATGCGGCAATCTCTGCTTGCCGCACTATTTTTACTTTGCCGTGGTGACCCCTCACACCAGTGACTGGATGGTTCAAGAAGGTTAAACAGACACCAGATCAGCTTGGGGAAATCATTCCTTGCACTGACTGCAAGAGGGATCAGCACTTGCTCTAAGGATGAGATTTTAAAAACTAAATTACTAAGTGAAGCTTCCACTTTTCCATAATCCATTCACTCCAATCGTCTTCAACATAAGATGCTGATGGTGTTGATCCAACTTTTGTCTTTCATAGTCTAGATTTTTAAAATGTGTTTAATTTGTCTCTAAACACAAGATGGCAGCATTTTATGTAGTTTAACTGCTGGACAGTGGGGAGAGCTACAGATATTTTACAGTACATGAATCAGAGGTGGCAGAGGAATTGATGCTTTTAGCAATAGAACTAATGGAAGTGGCAAACATTTATATTACAAATCTGCTCTGGGTGGAGGCATTTGGCAGCAGGGCTTTTAGGGCTTGCAAAGTCAAGCAGGATCACCAGACTGTACACACAGATGTTTGAAAGTGCAGTGTAATAAAGCTTAAATGCAGAAACAATTATTTCCTCAGTGACACCAGTAATATGTTTGATGTGCACATCCATATTCAGAAGTGCTCAGGTGAGCCTGTAGTGTATAGGTTGGGTTGGCAACATTTTTTTTATTATTTTATTGTGGAAGCTGGGCATATTTTGAAAGCTGCTTTGATTAATAATTTGAGTAGCTTGCTCATAACAATTTTTTCCATTAGCAGGTTGTGAAAAATGCAATATGAAATATTAATACATTTTCCTTGACCTGATGACAAAAAAGCCATTCCATGGTAAAATGAGGTTAAATATTGGCTGGACTCATTATTCATAGTCTTTAAACATTTTTGTGATATAGGAAAACCTCAGTAAAACTGAGGTTCAAAATCAAGATCTGTGTCTCTAATAAACACAGATATTCTGACTCAGATTTAACACCTTCATTTTTCCCAACAGCCATTTATTTTTTTCCTGCATGTTGGAAATGCTCCTATCTAAAATTGTGAAGAAAGAGCTAAGTGAGAAACTGAATCAGTTTATAATTTAGTAAAGTACTTGGGATATACCAATTACATTGGCAATAAGACTCACAGAAAAAGAGAAATGTATATTCTGTGACATTTTGTGGCTAGCTGGGAAAGCCCAGCAGTGTTATGTTGCTGTGGCAGATAAATTTCAGAGCCACATTTCCCTGCCTTGTTGGCATGCAGTGGCCACAGCCCTGGACATGTGGAAAAAGTGTAATGTCCTAATCTTGTCATCATAGTCACAAAGGGTTAACTCCATAGAAATCTTTCTCTCCTCACACTTGTTATAATACACCCCTTTTCTTTCTTCTAAATATTCTAATGCAAAGGTTTCTTCAATGAATTCCAAACCTTTGTGCCTCTGGGGCAGTCCAGGGTGTGACTCATAGATGGGGACTTTTTGCCTTTAAATAAAATAGTTGACTATTCCTCCATCTGCCACTAAACTTAGTCAAGAAAGAATTTTGAAACACCAGCAGCCTTTGAGGGCCTACTTCACATACACAAGTGAGTGTTTGCCAGCCCAGCTTCTAAAACATGAGCAGGTGAGGAATATTGCCCAATAAATAGGTGCAAACCTGGCACCAAATTTAACATTTTACCAGGCAAAACAAGTGCCAAAAGGCAGAGCAAACTGCCCCTGCTCTCCAGGCTGCCCTGCTTTTCTTCTGAAGGACAAATCAAGAGGCTTGCAATTTTCAACTTACGACATTAAATTATCCATCATATAGGGATGTGCACTGACACCAGGAATGAAGTGAAGCATAATTCTGGTATTTTATCCCTGAGGGAAGTTACTGCTGCCCTCAGTGGCACTTCTCCAACAGCCAGGTTCCTCAATCAGCTGCTGGCAGCAGAGATTGTTTTTTCTCCCCCATCTTTACCACATCTCCTGCTTTCTTGCAGTCCATCTAACAACCTTTGCTTTGTGAAGAGCACAACATGTGAGACGCACTCAGCCATTTCAGAAATAAAATAATTACACAACAATGCACACTCTAATGATTAAACACAGCCTTTATTATGGAAACACCAGTAATAGAAAAATAAAGAGCATATCTTACTTCTCATAGCAAGTTATTTTTAGCAACCATACATTATAGTAAGCTAGAAGTGATCAGCCAAGCTGTTCAGATACCCAAGATACCAATCTAATCTCCCTTCCTCTTTCAACTGAATTAACAACTGTTTCTTGATTTGTGCTTGTCTATTAGAGAACAAAAAGGACTGAAAAAAATTAAACCTTGCTTTTTAAACGCCTCAGTGACTTGTCTAAGTGTGACATCATCATTCTTCTGGGATGCCCACATTTTCTGCCTTGTGTGTGCAGAGGATGGTCTGGCATGGGAACTGCAGCAGAGCACAGGGAGCCACAAATGGGAGAAAGGTTGCACTTCAAGGCTGGGATCGCCTGATGCAGTAAGGATTTCTCCAATGGATATTCTACTGCTGTAAAGCACTAACTCCATTGGATTAATTTTGCTGCATGTTGGCAGCATTTCCTGGGACCATCCAATTGTTTAATTGGTTTGCACCACGTGCACTTAAACTTGTGCCAGTTAGAGCAAGCCCAGAGTATCATTCATGTACAAATGGCAGAATGCAGCTTCATAAAAATAGCAAACAAAAAATAGCAAGAAAAAAACATAAGAACAAATCAGGTAAATCTGAATCCAAACATTGTTCAATATTAACAAGTTGATTCATTATAGAAAAAAGAAAAAATATGGGGTAAAACATTATTCAAGCATCTCTAGTAAAAATGCCAGGTGTCACAATATTAACAAGAGAATTAGCAGTCATTAGCAACTCTTTTCTGTCCTCCTGCTGATATCAGACTTTTTAGAAAGACTGAATATTAACATAAAGCAATTTTTCAGAACAGAACAAGCAAATGCTATATCCATGTCAGTAGAAGTAACACAGAACACATCATCCAACAATCCAAAGAACATGTGAAATGAGACTCAGCTTTGACAAGGGAAAGATGTCTATTGATCCCTGGGCAGAACAGTTTAGGGCCAGACAGCATGCTGAGCTTTTTTAGGCAGCTTTTGTTGTTAAAATGTCCACACATAGCAGACTGGGACAGTGACATCCCTACTGCAGGCACAGGGTGATTTTCAAATGAAAGCTCTTCATCCATTTCCTCTCAGGTACCTCGTTTTAAAAAAAAAAAAAAGTGAATGCTTTAATTGACTATAAAAATCTGCTTTCTAAACTAGATATTCATAGTATTAAGTAATCCTGAGAAGGACCTTATTAGGCAAAAAGTCTGAGTCCAGTGGCTGCTTGTCTGCCAAAGAGGGAAGGAGGAAGGGAAAATGAGCTCAATAAAGCTCACTAAGCATTATGAACAGTGCTGGAGCCCTTTGCAAAAGAATAATTGAAATACTTGCATTCCAATTTGAGTATTCAACTGAATACAGTCCAAATCACAGTGTCTGTATTCGAGGCTTGAGAGTTTGGTATCCTATTTCTTGTGCTATTTTACCTTATAAATGTATTCAGCTGTTCCTGTGCTCACAGCTGGTTCTGATGTTTCTCCAAGTGTAAAAGTTCTTCAAAATTGTCTTTATCCTTCTTTTTTATTGGCTCATTCAGACTCAAAGGGAACATTTCTAGAGAATGTTAATTATTTCCACAGCTACATATTATACTGATTATAGAGCAGTATGGCCATGTTTCCTGTTTCACACAGACCAACATGTCTAATTAATTCATAGAATGGAAGAATTTCTTTTTTTTTCTTCATTTAAATAAGTAAACTGGATACTAGCAAAATATCAAAAGTATTTTAAAAATACCCAAGGGAATATCTGATAAGACATAACCATCAATTTTATTCAGTGAAAATCCAATGAGGTTCCATCACCATTAATAACTGGCAGGATTTGGGCCATTATTCATAGAAATTAAATTAGCTCCCAGCATTTCCATTTTGTTTAGATGCAGATTAAACTGCCAAGGCATTTTTGCATATGACTTCAGTCTTCCTTTTGTTTAATGAGTGCCATTCCACAGTCCTTTTCCAGGCCAAACTCTTATTAATAAAATTTAAGCCATTAGCCTAACTCCTTGGAGGAAGTGTACTCTTATTGAATATTATTTTCTCTTTTGCAAATATGTTTGTACATAATTTCTTATCATCTTGATGTCATTTGCTTCAGTGAGTAGATTGCATGGACTGTGCATGTGTGTATGTGTGTGTATGTGCACATTCCTGCACATGTAAATCTTTTGTGACAAGAAGCTTTTCCTTGTTACCACAAAGAACATGAGCTGGTCTTAAATCTCAAAAGCAATTACTGTTCTCATGCCTTCATCATTGGTTTAGCAGGAAATAGACTACAGAGTGTATCAGTGTGCTTTAAAGAAACTCCAAATTATTTCCATATGAAAATCCAGCTGCTCAGCTGTGAGCACACTGGGGAACACTCACTTTTGGGCAGAGTTTGTCCAAGGCCTGGGCCAGCTTTTATTTCCCACAGAAGCCTAGACCATATAGCATCAGTGGATTTCCATTTCTCATGGACCTTGTGCAGGTGCCCCAGTGAGGGTCACTTAATCCCAGGCATTTCCAGTGAGTGTGGCATCTTCCTGGATTAAGAGACCACCCTGTTGCCCCAGTAGAGGACATTTCCTGAGCTCAGTGTGGTCACTGTGACAGGTCCATGTCTGAACAGCACGTAGGGGTTTCCTGACCTCTCACAAGACCAGGAACAAATGAAGCTCCCGGGTAAGATCCACAATTACCACTCTGTCTTTGCAAAGGGCTTAGTGGGAGAACCCCAGTCACAACATAACTGTGTTTTAGGACTGGTGAGAACTTGCTTGTGAGTGGAGTCACACTGGTCACACTGACACTTCCCCTGAGATTTCGGCACACACCGTGTTCCAAAAAGAGCTTCCAGTGAGCTCTTGCTTAGCAGGGCTGTCTGTAGCTGTGGGCCTCTGGGTTATTCACCTGAAGGTCCAACTTACATATTTTGATAAATCTAAACACCATCATTAACAGACATGGTAGATTTTCTGGGGGATAGTGATACTTCTTGCTTTAAACTACTTTTAGAAATCTGGCTTAGGTGATCTGAATGACCTCCTCTGTTGATAACAGAGAGAATTTAGGCTCCTCATTTTGGACTACATCTAAATTAGATGCTAAGAATAGCCTAAAGTAGGTGTGAGTTCTCTTCTTCCCACCTTGGAGAAACTCCTTCCAGAAACATTCATTAGCTATAAACACATGATGTCATCTCACTTAAAAATATGGTTTCAGGGCAGAGAAATTGCCAGGCAGAAACAAAAACTCCTGTGGCTTCTCTGCTTGCTGCACACATTTGGGGAAGCACAAGGGCACCTCAGATGCGTTCATATCCTCTGTGTGGCTTCCTCCTGGAGATCAGGAAGGTGGCAAACACAATGACAAACAATCCCAGGATACACAGGCACACTGCAATGGGAGCTATTTTGCTGTTTCTATCAGCAAAACATTCTTCTTCTGAAAGGAAAAGGAGATCAGAGAATGTTATAGCAGAACACCATTCTCCTATACTGTACATCTATATTCCAGAAAAGTTGGCAAATACAAGCCAGAGGTTCTCAAAACCTTGCTTTCTTCTGTTTCTTCTTTCTTTTTACTGAGCTATACCTACTACAATTTTTATCTGTGCTAAGCCTCATCTCAAGAAAACCATCCTTGCCCCTTCTGCAGTAGCTCTGTGCTTCCCTAGAGAGTGGCTCTTCTCCCTCATATCTGCAGGAATTGTTTCACCACTCAGCACACACAGCAGGGGCTTTCTTCCCAAAAGCAGATGGGGACCATCACAATACAAAGTGCCAGTCTGAAAATAAAAAGCAAGACATCCTGCATGGGCAAAAACTCCTCCTGTGTGACATCTGATTGCTTCTTCCCACGAAGAGGATCATGCCAGAGACAGAAGCCCATAGTCCTGCACATCATTAGAGCAGTAGGGGTCCTTGTTAAGTCAGTGTTTTCTAAGAAAATTCTAATTCTAATTCTTTTCTCTGTTTAATTCAGAATATTTGTGGATAATGACTCAGAACATTGAGAGATTAGGAAGGCAGAAGCCTCAGACATAGTCCAGGGTGTTGCTTTAGCAGTACCTTTGCAATTTTGTTGTACATATGAGGATATCAGACACAAATCATATCTTTGAAGGACCATCCAAAGATATCACTTTGAACACATCTCTTAGCTACAGAGAGGGCAAATCCTGGCTTCCTCAGCCAGTTCCTACCCAAATGAACATTCAAATCATCCTCTGATTAAACAGAAACTTATTACTTTAAAGTGAACTTCTAGAGGTAAATTGGCAGCTTTCCTATGGAGAGACTGCACCACATGAGCCTCTGACAGAAATGGAAAATATACCCAGTAACAATGGCAGGATCAGCCTCAAATTCAAAATACACAGAAGTGCAGTCCTGGGAGTGAAGGCAATGCCTGGGAATGACCACTAATGTGTTATCCCAGAATTGGATCAGACCTAAATCTTCTGTCAGATCTACAGGAATGGTCCTTCCTCAGACCAAAGAGAGACCTCTGTCATGCTGCTGTGAATGGCACAGCAAACCATTCTCTGAGCTGGGCAGCATGGCCAGCTAACCCCCACAGCATATCCCAGCTCAGCAGCAAATCCAGCAAAGCCAGGATAAGAGGGAGATCTGACACCCTGCGTCCCTGTCACTCCCCAGGACTGTTCCAAGGCAGGTTTTGACAGTGCTCAGAGATAAAAACCCTGGATGTTATTCCATGGCTGTGCTGGCACAGGTTGTAGCTTGGTTTGGGCTTTTCCCCATGGGAAATTTTATACTGTCAGTGGGCAATGAGCCCAAGGAACATGTGGAGTCCATGACATCATGTCACAGCTCCAGAGCCTCCACATGGCTCTTCCCAAAGTCTGATCCTCTTCTGCTCTAATCCAGATGCTGATTCAATGCCACAAAGCCAATGGCATGAGCATTCTATTAGAGGCTGCTTTTAAAAGCTCTGTCTGGTTAATGTCACCTGCTGTTAAATAAGTGGAAAAGTATTTGCATCTAATTGCTGTAAAAGCCAGAAATGCTTGAATTGGCCATTTTGCTTTGATGAAACATTGGGAAGGAAGGAATGAACTCTATGAACTCTAGGAATTGTTTCTGATACACTGAAGTACAAAAGGCCCTTTTACAGATTTCCAGACTCAAACAGATCAAGCTATTGATATAAAACTGCTGTAATCTGTACAAAATTATAAGGAACTTGAAACCAGTGACCATTAATGTTTTCTTTTTCTTCCCCTTTTAAAGATAAACAAATCAGGAGCAACAGAAGTGAAACTATCAGTCTTGAGATACCCGAGGGGAGGAGGTTGGTGATGTGTTTAGTCATTCCTTCACTGGGGATTTTCTCTTTCAGAATCTGCACACACAACCAATACATAACAGTTTCATGATAATTTTATAGCCACAGGTGAATTATTTCAGAGGTGGGAGCTGCTTTCTCAGCTCTCTGAGTAGGAGCGAAACTAATTTAAATTTGTATATGGTATTGACTAGCAGAGATTAGTCTGACTTGAAGGGAGAGAGGGAGGGAGAAATAAAGAGCATCTTTCTCAGCTGAATCTCTCCTAGAGGTGAGGCCATGCCTAATCCCATAACTAAGATCATTCATTGTACACATTGGAATGGGAGTGTGTGGACCAGATGGGATCCCATGAGTTCCCCAGTTCAGTGCTATCCCATGAAAATACTTCATGAGAATGAGAGCATAGATTAAATTCTCAGTGTAGAGAAGGACCATATCTTCAAAAAGCCCCAAATGTTGCTTCCCATCATATTCCTTTTAGAATGGAAAAAGTATCCAAATGGTGACCTAACAGAAGAAGAATTGGTCAAACAGAATCAAAAGACAGATCTCAAGTAAAAAGAAGAATACAGGGACAATATTTTGTAAGCACACAGAAAGACAAGTGGCAGAAGAGAGAATGTCTTATTGCTGCATCTGAAGGGCTGGAGAGCTGGTCAGCCCCTCTGTGCACCTGAGGTCTTGTATGGAAATGTCCCAAGAGGAAGTCACAGAAATGAGAAGATGGACAAGTTGAAAGAGACCACAAGGTCCCACTGAGTCTCCCTCTCTGGTCTTTGTCTTTTGCTGAGATACCTGATTGCCTCTTTGTGGCACTTTTGCAAAAAAAGACAAACTGAAGAGATGAGCATCATGTTTAATTCTGAAGCTGGGAGTGGGTCAGTTGTGCTCCTCCTCAGGAGCACATTTCATAATGTCTAGACACAGCTGCTCTAAAAATATCATCCTGCATTCACAAATATCCCTTATTAGCTGGCAGTTTTGTTGCTACAGCTGTGGGACAATGTAAGTATCAGGAGCCTTTAAAAATAGCTAAAATCTGCCTATATTGAGAACAGTGACCTGGAAATGAACTTTGCACGTTGGGGTTTGGGTAGTGCACTGGTAGTGAACACACCTCTGCTTGTTCCAGGAGAAAATGGATGAAGAAGAAAACTGTGGCTGCAGAGTTGAACATTTTTAATGAGAAGGTGAAACAGGAGGTACTGAATGCAGGGGGGAAAGATATTTTTCCATCCTCCATAGGTATTAGCACTGTGTTAGAAATGACTCAGAAAAGGTTGAGAAAACAGCAGGGGGATGTGTATGGGTACAGTTTATCAGATTGCATCCATCAGGCCACCAGAGTGCTGACATGTAGATCTGGGAAGGGTGGAAAAGTGTTCTTCTACTCACCTTTTCCAAACTGGTTACCCACAATGTCAAACGCCTGCAGCTGCATATGAACAAAGAGGATCTGGAAGTTCCTCTCCAAGGTGAAGATTTGCCTGCTGGCACACTTAAAGGAATTCCCCAGCTTTGTTGTGAACAGCTTCTCATTTAAGGTTGCATAGTAAAGCATACCTGAAGGCCAGAGAGAGACAGGTGAGAATCCACCCTGACTCCATTGGAAGCAACATCTTTCTGAGGTAAAACGGTCACAGAGGTGACTAAAGCACAGACATTTTCTCCATAAACTATCATTTGCTCTTTTTACATGTTTAAATGAGTGCTTTAACTATCAATGGGCAACTCAGCTGAGCTTAGGTCTGAAAAAGTGGCTAAAATTTCAGATGCTTCTTCACATTTTAACAAATTGAGTCTGCAAGAGCAGGTTAGAATTCTCACAGGAGTAGGCAAGCTTTGAAGTAATCTCTGTTCTGATAGAATGTGGCAGGGAAAGCTTTTGAGATCAAAAAGAAAATGTAATAATAGGGACATAACTGCAGCCAGGTCCCTTCTCTTCCATTTGTATACCATAAGATTTAGGAGAATGACACATTGAAAGCTTGATAAAACACTTATTTGCAAAATCCAGTCTTTTAAAGATATGAAAGCTTATCCCATACCCAAAACAGTTTGATATAGAATTAAGACAGGGTAAAATCACTGACCTTCAGAAGATAACTGTATTCTGCTCTCAATTTTAGTGACAGAGTAACTTGGAGCTTGCTGCAAAATAAAGATTTATCTTTATTCATAATACATACTCATATTTGCAGGGGAAAGAAACACAGCTTACTTTAGCAAAATGGTCATAAAGAATTTCCCAAAGAAACACTTTGGGAGCATCACCTTTGAGACCCAAGAATCAACTCTCTTGGATGTATTTTTCTTTTCTGAATCTCAGCTGCATCACCAGTTCAGTTCAGTGAAACAGGACCATGCTGGTGTCATTTTACACAAACTGCACAAGCTGGGCACTCGTGAGATACTTGTGATAACCAAAAGTAGGAAGACTGCTGACATGGAAAGCACCTGGTACAACAGCACAGAACAAAAGTTCCAGCCAGGTGTCCTGGCCACATGTGCTCTGAAACCTTTGTGCAACCTGGACACTGCCCTCCCCTGGAGTGTCACAGGGTGAGAGCCAGCCCTGGGAATTTCCCCCTTGTAGCAGTCTTGGAGCAAAATGTGATGCCTCATGGAGCAGCCCTGCTGCCCAATTTAATTTCTGCTGTGAGCACACCGGTGAGTGCAGCTGGTGGATAAATGGCAGTAGATATTAATGGCTAGTTAAAAACCGGTAGGATGGAGAGGGAAAATTGAAGAAAGAAATACACCAGAGAAGAGGCTCTCAGCATTATTCCAACTGAAAGACATAATTAGGTGAAACGTGGCCATTTTTGGGTGGCAGTGCTTTTTTTCTGTTTGGCCACAGTTAAAAACTTTGCTTGGAGAAAACACCTGCTCCTACTTCACATCTTGTGGGTTGGTTACACAACTTCCTTTTTTCAAGCCCTTCTCAGAGACCATGGGAGTGGTGAGCCCTGAACCAGCCCCTGTCCTCTGCCCCCCCAGCCCAAGGCCTGAGCCAGCTCCTGTCCCACCAGGGACAGCCACAAGTGCCACTGCTGGAGCACTCTGCTTCAAAGCACCGAGACAGGCTGTAGGGACCAAACACAAAAAGCTGGCAGCAAACTGTTTTCTTATTAACTTGAATTTCAAAGCAGTCCAAACTGAGCCCTGCTATGCTCTTGAGGCTTATCTTTAAGTGGAGGGTGCATTGTCTAATGCTGTGCCAAAAACCACCTTCTTCAGGGCAAGACAGGTCAAGCACCTCCTAAAGGCTCACATCACTCTCCTTAGTGCTTCTGCAACCTGGAGCTTTTGTGTATATTTGAATCCCCAGCCTTTCCCTAAGGATTCTTACAACACCAAAAATGCTCCTCTTGTTGCAGGAAGCACACATTTAAAACAAACACTCAGAGTCTGAACTGATCCTTTGTTTTGAAGGAGCTCCTTCATTTTTTACCTTACTTGTCCTCTGTAGCTCTTAGAAAACTTTTTCCCATAAGCTAAAATAAAGATGACTGCTAATCAAAATATTTTCTCTGTTCAAAAATTAATGACACTTGTGGGGCATAATTTGCTGTTCCCTCTTGGACTTCCTGTGAAAATGACTGATTAACTATTTATACTTTTCGTAATTGTCTCTAATTTGAGCTTGGAACCAGGCTGCAAGACTGACACTTTAGCTTGATTAATTGAAGGACATAGATCAGCAGTGATGGCCAGATGCAGCTCTCAGCTGCTGTGGAGCTCCAGGACATGGTCTTGATGTTCATTACACTTGCCAAAGTTTGATGGGATCCAACCCTTGCCATGTTCCTGTCCATTCCTCCCGGCCCATTAATGACTTTATACACCCTGTTGGTTCTGTTTTCCTTCTGCTGGCATCATCACCCACCCCTTACCAGCTTTTAGATAAATTGTGCTGCCTCCCAAAATGTGCAAGTGCCTGAGTTAACAAGAGGATGGCTGCACTCAGGGATTTTCTCCTGCTTATAAAAGCTGCAGCACTCTTGGTAGCTTGTTTTAAAGCCACACCTGCATGGGATGTGGCTGCAGTGGGGAACATGGAATTAAGAGATACAATGTCAAAAACAAAGCTCAGTTTCCCCACTGTGTAAGCAGGATCTTTCATCTTGCCCAAGTTTCTGTGTGTGTTTATAGGTCTTCCTGGTGTGGTATATTTTAAGGTCACTTATCAACAATTCTGTTGTTGCAGTTCATTTGTTTGGAATTTTCCACTCAGAAATTAGATGAAATTTGACTCCTTCAGCTGTGGATGTGTCATGACTCTCAGGCACTTAAAACTGCACAGTCTGTCCTTTGAATTTGACAACCCCAGCTGGCTTTTGGGGGAAGCAAATGGCTGAGAGCAACTTGACAGTGTGAGTCAGAGCTCCCAGCACACCTTGTTCCTGCACAGGGACTCCAGTCCCAAACCCTTTCCCTCTGCACCACTCCAATGCAAACAGCACACCTGGCCTTTCCTCCCATAAGACTTTACTTATGTGGAAGAGAGACTCAGATTTTGCTTGGCTATTCTTAGACTTTGTGTTGCTTGATGGGCAGCTTTAACACTGCTCTTGGCACTTTCTATCAGAGGATGGCAGAGTCCTGTGCTTACCCTTCACTTCCAAATTGGAAGTTCAAACAGACCTGATTTAACACTGAGGTCAGTTGTACTGTGAGCACAATGTTGCACCAGGCAGCCTCCAGAGGTATTTTCCAATCTGAATTAATTAAACCATGGCTCTATGGTTCTAGCCCTTTGGGAAGGACAGGAGTAACCATGCCTTATATTCACATGGAAAACAAGCACAGAGATAGAAAAAATGCCTTTTCCCACAGCTCAAGCTGGATCAAAGTCAATCTAAGTTCTTGCTTCCCAGCCCTAAACACTCCTTCCCTCAATATTTTACATAAATCAACAATTACCTTTACAAAGGTGATGTTTACAAATCCTCCACTAAAAGTTAAGTTCAGCTCAGACTGCACCATCCCACAGCTTCCAGATATCTTTGTTGCATTGGGGTTGACAGTCACATATTCCATCTGCTCCTGTAGAGAGGAGAGACATTGCAGGGCTGATGAAAAGGAAGGGAGAACTTAAAAGTAAATATGCAGAGATTTAATAACTTTTAAACATGCAGAGATTTTCCCCTTTTTTGCTCTCAGACAGGCTCTGCATGCTGAATGAACCATCCAGTGGTGATGGCAGCTGAACTGCTGCCTGCCAGGGTCCTTCCCCACTCGTAAACCAGCACTGGCTGCTGTCTGACACATCACTGAGCTGTTCCAGTGCATTAAGCTGGCAGAAAATATTGGGTTTCAGTTCATTCAGTTAACTGATATGATTCAGGCAGTGTCAGGTGAGTATGAGTGGTAATTTATAAAGAGGGAGCACCTTATGATTGTAAACATCTCACTGTGGTCTGGTGAGGATGGGAATCCTGCTCCCTGCCTGGCTTCTGCCAGGCCAAGGAATGAAAGTTCCCTTTACCAACATTAGACAGTCATCTAGGGTCAAAAATATTCAGACATCAAACATGAATATTTGGATTTGTAACAGGAATGGCTTGAGCATAAGAACTGCGGAGCTTGAGGATGTAGCCCCACGTGCTTTATTAATGTAGGCTATAAAACTTTAAGCCTGAAGAACACAATAGCCATTTTAGGTTGCATGATATCTTTTGCTGAATCGGTCTCGGTGGATCACTTCTAGACCTGGCAGTCCGCATGATCCTAAAATGCCCCTAAATCAACATCAGGACAACCCACCTCTAAATCCAGGTCTGTAAACAGGAAATTTCTTGCTTTTGTTGCAACTCCCAATGTCAAGCTCTTACCTGAAGTCAGTTCAGATTTTAACTAATCTCCCATTCTGGGAAGCACAAATAGCCCTGCAGGCTGATCTCCTGCCCCAGCATTGCTCCCACACAAATATCACTGAAGTAAGAAAGCACCTTTATGTCCCCTTGGCATCATCATCACACAGGCCAAAGTACAGCAGCTGGGATGCTGTGGGGCGTGAGGGGCCTTAGACTGGTAGCAAAGCACTTGTTTTGATCATAGAAGCTAATTCTGAAAACAGCTTGGAAAGAGGAAGAATAAGCTCCAGCTAATGAATAAAGTCCCTCCAAAGCTCAGCTCGCTGAGCTCTCACCTGTTGTGTATTTCGAGCCATCAGCTGCAGACCCATGGCGGCTTTGACGCAGGTGCTGTTCCCGTCAGAAAGGGTGTAGGTGCCCGTGGGGATGTCGGAGGGCTGTGGGGTGGGAGGGGGTCTCACAGTGCTGGCAGGGGACGTGGGGGCTGTGTGTGTCCCTGCGTGGGTGGCTGTGCTGTTGGCCGTGGCTGTTGGCACACCAGTGGCTGTTGTTTGTCTCCTTGAGCGGGTGCTGGGCCCGGCCCCGTGGGTGCTGCTGGGCTTGGCACTGAGTGTGGTGTTGGGCCCAGTGCTGTGTGTGGGGCTGGGCCCAGTGCTGTGTGTGGGGCTGGGCTTGGCACTGCGTTTGGTGCTGGGCCCGGTGCTGTGGGTGCTGCTGGGCCCGGCCCCGTGGGTGCTGCTGGCAGCTGTCCCCGGGGAACTGGCTGTCTGGAGCTGCAGGGAGCTGCCGGTGGCCGCTGCTGTGGTTCCTGGTGTCGTGGTGGAGCACTCAGGGCGGGTGGTTGTGTTCCTCCCTGTGGCTGTACCCGAGGGCACGGCGGGGGCCGTGCTGGGGCTGTCTGTGGGTGCTGTGGATTCACTGCCTGCTCCTGCCTGGGCTGCCGTGTGCTGGCCTGGAGCTGATGCTGCCTGGAGCTGCTCTGTTGTCTGCTCAGTTGTTCTGTGGCTCGTGGGTGTTGTTTGAAGAGGGCCTGTGCTGTTGAAATGAACTGTGCTGCTTTGATGGGGTGGAGAATGATAAAGGGAAAGCGACTGAGCAGAAGTCGCCATTTGGGGGAAGGATGTGGTTTCTGAAGACAGTTCGACCCCCAGGGCCACTTCAGCAAAGCAGGAGGAAAATGCTGCAAAGAAACTAAAGTCAATAGTCTAGAAACCTTTACATGTACCTTAACATACCTGCCCTGTTTTTTTTATCAAATGGGTGATACAATTTCACTTGTCATTTGGCTCCAGTCATGAGAGTGAAAGCAGACCCCCTGTAGGACTGTTCACAGCCAGGCTCCACTCCCCCCAGTTCCTACCTCTGAGAATTCCCATTCCAGTGGAGAACACTGGCTCCCAGCTCTCCACACACTGAGGAACCAGACCTTGCACAACCCCCAGGCAGCACAAGCATTCCCTGCGGGGAATTCCTGTAGTTCAGCAGGATTTGCTGGAAGCAAATTGTCAAGGTCTAAGGAAGGTGAAGTGGGTGTAGCAGCCAAAGGGGTTGTTGGTTTCTTACCATTTACCAAGTGCTGGGAAAGGGGATGTGTCTGTGTGTGTGAAGGAAGTGAGGCAATGCAATGCTCTTACAGTGATTCACACCTAGGAAACCATTCTGGGAACAGGGAAATTCCAGGTATTTATGATTTTCTTGTAGCCATGTCAGCTTGAACCCTGTAATTTTTCCTTCTAGATGAACCCAAAGAAAGACTGTCCCTCTTAGTGATGGACTTTCAGTAATGAGGAAAAAGCCAGGGTGCAGCATCTAGGAGCATTTTGGACAACATCAGAAAATAGTTACAGCACCAAAATTATGCTTCCACCTAATAACATTTACAGAAATGTCCCTTGCAGAAGTGGGGAAAAAAAAAATCTGTCTCCTAAATGTAAATACAGAAGTGAACAAAAATTGAGAAAGTACATTGTAGAATATTTGAATGTCACAAGTCTTCTGTTTGAGTCGTTGTGGGTATGCAACAAGACTCTGGAAAGACAGGGTCAAATTAAAGAAATAACTCACTGACATGTGATTTCTTTGATGTACATGAAAATATAGTGTAGTTAAATGCCTAAATTAGTGGGAGGATAGAGATAAATAGAGATAAATTATCCAGTTTGGAAACAGAAGAGATCCAAAAGTCCAAGATAGTTCATATTCCCAGCAGTACAGCTACACAGAGAATGCCTCAGCATGTCTGAGTTCACTTTACACTGGTTCTTTCAAAGAAATTTATCAAGAATTGGTGTCAAAGTTGAGGGCAGGCAGGCTGTTAAGATTAGGATTTTAGGATATCTTAATGCCAGAGGCACATTTAGAGTGAAAATGGTTGAAATCTTACAAGGTTCTCCATTTATTCATTTATTTATTGTCACTCATCATGAGCAGAGATCTTCAATAATAGCTGAATTCACAAAATTGAACTATTTTTGGATACATACAAACTAAGTAAGAATAATAAAACACTGTGTTTTGAATCAAATTTAAGATAAAAATCAAAGAAACAAGAGCAAATGCACAGATCTTAACCCTTACCACAATTTTCCCTTAAAAATGGCTATGCTGGAGAAGAGCAGAAATGTAGGTGTAAATACTCTATACTCTTAAAATTGCCTGGGTTTCACTCTGAGCTGTACAAAACACACCTGATAACCACTTTAGGTGTTATCATCAAAGTGCAACTTGAGACAGTTGAAAAACCTCCAAAAAATATTGTGATTTTTATCAAAATGTACCTAAAAATGCATAATTAATATGATACTTTAGTTCATTTTCTGTCTTTGCCCTATGCTTCACCCCAGCTGGTGCAGAGCTGTTAATCAGATGACTGATCTCCTTCTGTGGGGCCAGGGGAAAGCCAGAGCAGTTGCCATACACCAATTATGGGTAGCTGCATCCGAGTGTATCAGCATGATAAAAACAAGAAAGAAGAAGTTGCAATTTTCACTCTTTCTTCCCCTCTAAGACTGTGGAACAATCCATATTTAATTTTATACAAGTCCTAAATTGTCTGTAGGTCTTAAGTTTTCACTTCACAGATTGGTTTTGATTACTGACCAGGTAACACACACATAGAAAGGAATATTATTGAATATTAGAATGCCACCCATAGCTTTTCAATAAAACTCCTCAAAATTCATTTCAACCCAATTATTTTTCACTATTCAGCCAGACAGGGTCACCCGAGGGGTAAAGCCAAGAATGTCTTTGGGATAGCCTGTGGTTCTTGCTCTCTGGGTGACTACCAGACTGTTCCTCCAAGCATTTTGGGGCTTCTGCCAGTGCATGATCACACTGCTAAATCCACTGGCTGGGACTGTCTTCCCAAAAGCATTTGGCCACATCAGCTCCCAGGGATGGGCAGGGATCACTGCAGCTGCACCCCTTGGCACTGGCTGTGTTTGGGTGGCTGCTGGAGGTGGTTTGGTGGCTCCGCTGTGTGAAGGGGCAGATGGGGTCCCTGACCTGCTCTCCAGCCAGGGCTTGGAAGGCTTCCATGGCTCCTTACACAGCCACATTCCTCTCTGGGAGCCTGGCACCACTCAGCAAGCAGCCTTGAGCACGACTCCCCCAGCACAGCATTTTGTGGCTCTGACAGCAGGACAGGCCACAGTACCACGAGGAATGGCAGCTCTGCACCCCCCAGGAGTTTCCTTTTTTTTCTTCCCATTAAGCCAACTCAAAACTTCATACAAGCAGTATTTTGCTTGAGGAATGCAAGTGTCCTGGGGTGTATCTTCCCAGAGCAAGCAGCTGCAGTCCCCTTGTCTCACTTTAGCACCAAAATTGTGTATAACAGGTGCTGAGGGCTGTGTGAGAGCCCTGACAGCCTCCTTGCAATGCTCCAGAACAAAACTCTCAGAAATGGACCAGCACAGTTCTCAGAAACTCACTGTTCCCAGACTGGGCCTGGAGATTCCTTTTTCATGCTTTGGTGACAAGTTTTGGTGACAAGGAACATCACTGCTCTGCTCCCAGGTGTTACAGTGGGAAGCTGAGTGCTCAGTGCCATGGCCTGGCTGTGCCATTCCTCAGCCTGCACTGGGCTGTGTGATAGAAACTCTTACTGAGGATTTTTTTACCCTTTTCATCTAACCACACTCATCTGTTCAGCTGCCCAATGGGTTTTTTCTACACTAATTATGTTTAATTTCCTGTCTGCATAGAAAGACTTGACTTTGTGACATTAATAAAACATCATTAAAGAAAATATCAAAAAGAACAGAGGAATCAAGTTCTTTCAGGTCAAAAGTGATTGCTGACCCGAATTATTAGTGTTGCTTCTCAGTTTGATCTTGTTTTCCCACTCATTTGTATGTTTTGAGGCTACTTCAGCAGACTCTGGGAAAGCAGAGATGTACAGCAGGAGCAGCTCATGGTCGAGTCCCTGGGCACTTTCCCTGCTCATGGACTGGGAGGGGAACAGGGGTTGTTCTTCATGTGATCCCCGTGTGCCCATGGCAAAACACCCAACAGTGAGCTCAAACCCTTGGCCATTCTACAGATTAAAACACATTTTGTCCCTCTTCACCAGGCAAATTTGGTGCTGCTGCAGGTGTTGAGCAGTGACTTAAAGCACTGGGAGATTTCCCTCATGTGTACAGCTCTGGAGAATTTCACAGAGCAGCATTAAGGATCAAATGGTGGCTCTTGTGGGGTTTGTCACTGAGAGAAGCCCCAGCCTGTCTTCTCCAAGCCCCTGCCTCACTCCTGCTTTCCTGATCCTGCTCTGCATCTTGCACTGCAGATAAATTAATGACTCCAGCAACGCTTCCTTAGTTTTTTCTTTCCTGCTTGTCTCACTCAGGATTTTCAGTTAGTTCTGCAGGTCTGGAAATTATTTTTAATTAAGAAAATCAAAGCCAAAAAAAAATCTGCTTCTAACATGGCTTTGAACCGACTCCTTCACACAGAGTTTGTGTCACCACAGAGTTCAAGGGAAAAGACAGAGGAAAGCATCAAACTAAGTGTATACCAGTGGCAATTAACAGCAGTTATGGTTATTTCTTAGCAATGGGACTTTACTGAAAGCACCCTTAGTGTTAGCAACAAAACTGTCCGAAGTTTTGAGTCTGTTGGGTGCTGTCCTGACTGCAAGGAAAGAAAACTGGCACAATGTCCCGTGTTTCAAGTAGAAACGACGCTGTTACTCACCACAGGCGAGGGTCAGCGAGAAGAGCTGCCGTGCGCTCCTCCCCATGGTCAGCGCGCTGCTTCTCCCGGGGAGCGGCTGCCGACCAAACCGAGCGTTCCTGCGGGCTCAAAAGTTTCACTTGGTGCTGGGAGTGCTCAGTCACATGGCTGGGAAGGAGGTGGAGAGAGAGGGGGAGACCGATGCCACTCGTCTGTAAACTCACGCACAGGGAAATAAATGATGGTTAGGAAAGAAAGTGAAAAGAGAAATGACTGCTGGGCTGGCTGGGAGGAGACCTGGGGCTCTGCAAGGCAGGGAAAGCTTCGTGCATCTCCCTCCCTCTCTGAGAACCTGTGCGAAGTGCCCCAGCGGAGCTTACAGCCTGTAAATCAGTGCCTCCCCTGTCTTCTTTAGAAAATATTTAAGGCCAAACTCCATCTTTTACGTTAAGGCACAGACGGGAGAGGTGTGACCATCTCCAGAGCCCTGCTAACTGTAGGACAGGCTGAGCAGAGCCCCAGGCGGGGACCGTCCTTTGCTGCCCGGCCCGGGGCTGCTCCCAGCCCTGCTGTGTCCAGGCAGGACGGGCTGGGGTCGCATCCAGCACCGTGTCTCACCGGGGGCTCCTGCTCAGCTGCCCGGGCCGGGCCGGAGCCGCACGGGCCGAGCCGGGATGTGCCGCACGGAGCATCCTCAGCCCCGCCCTGCGCATCCCTGCCCCGGGCATCCCCAGGGGCGGCTTGTGCAGGGAACAAAACAGCCCCACGCTGGCATCTGGCATCCTCCCAATTCTTCTTCTCCTCATACCAATACTCACTGCAGGAACATGGTGACACCAAGGACTTGAAAAGTCTGGCAAGGGGAAGTTTGCCCGCAGAAATCTGGATACTGCTGAAATTTGTTCCAGTTTATCCTGCTGTGTTTTTACATCCTCATTTTTACCTGCTTGCCTTTCTACAGGATCCACAGCTTGTATTTGGGTTAATTGGCACTCCCTAATGAACACTGGTAGCCAAAGGCATGCAGATATCTCAGGAGGAACTATTATAAAGTCATCTACAACTTCCTCTGAGCTGTCTGTGTGAAGTTTTGCACTCCCCTAAGAGTTCCAGTGATTCAGAACATGACTAAGGGAGATGGGTAAAGGAAAAAAAATCCCTACTCTGCTTTTTGACATGTATGTTGGACAAATATCTGGATTTTTTAATCTCTGATAATGTGCCTTTACTGATAATTCATTTATTTCAAACAGAAAAAAAAAAATCTCAATTTACTTGTTGCTTTGTATAGAGACATCAACCACAGGGTTTTGTACTAGTTATAATTTTTATAAATTTCAAACAAAGTGTGGTTCTACACAGGTCAGAATGGCCTAATTACAGGAAGTTCATTTGCACACTTTTTTTTTTCTTGTAATAAATTCATACATTCTGTTTTGACTGGAAAAAAGGACAGGTAATTCTGTGCTCTTTCCCTGTCTGATTATCTCTCATCAGTCACAATATACAAATACATAATTATCAACACCATGGAAATCATGTAAGAAAAACAAACTGTACCAATTCTCAGCTGGAGAGAGGAAATCTTAGCAGCTATTTCAGTCCAGCTGCAAGAAGAAATACACATTTTGGATCTTTTTTCTTATTATACTTATATATTTCTAATTATATATATATTTGAAGTCTTTGAGTATTTTTGGAAAGGAAGCACATGGCCTTTCTCATACCCAATCCTGTTTGAAATATCCAGACTCTAAGAAAATCAAAGATAATAAAATGGCTTCTCATCACACACACAACCAGAACATAAGACACACACAGAGCTTTGCTGTCACTGGCAAGAAAAGCCAGAGCTCAGATGTGGTTTGGCTGCAGCTGTTTGTGTTCAAGACAACGACCACTGGTCTGGTTCTCCACCTGGTGGAGTTCGAGGTGAGAGGAGAGGATCAGGCCTGATTCTATTTTAGCCTGGTTTACTAAAAGCAAGACTTGTGTGTCATGCAACTGCCTGTCTCTGTTTGCCACTGGTGCCAGTAAGGAAGGACTCTGCAGCCCACCCACACCTGAGTGAGCAGTTTCAAGGGCAGTTTTGAGGATGTGAAGTTTCTGAAGTTTTGCAGAAGAGCAGCAGAGTAGAGGGAGGAGAGCCCAGGCAAACCCTCAGCCTGGAGGGAGGTGTGACCAGCCCAGGCCACTGCAGCATCTCCAAACAACACTGAAATGAAATCCTTATTTGAAAACTATGATATTTAGGTCCATCTACCTAAAAAGGATGGTGTCAAAGACCTGCAGACAGAATAAGCACACCCTGACATACACATTAGTCTCGCTGGGCTTTACCAAATCATCTTCTAGACTGTACATGGAGAGTCATTCCCTTAATTATCACCTTGCTTGACAGGAATACTAATTAAAATACTACCCTGCATACTATTTTAAAAACTCCAAAAGTCATCAAACCCCATTTTGTCTCATCAGCAAAGCCAGAAGGTTACTCCTTTGTGAGCTGCTCTAGGACTTGTCAGCAGCCTGGTCAGTCACTGAACTCATTCTTTCCCAAAGCCAGCCCTGCAGGGGCCCTGTGCCCTGGCTTGGGAACACGGAGGCACAAACAGGCACCTGGCACTGCAGGAAGGTTAAAGACACAGTTCATGGCTGAGAGCTCCCTGCTCAGGCTCAGTGTGCCCAAGCAGCTGTGGCACAGCTCCCAAAGACCAGAGTGCTGTGCCACTGCTGCACAGCCATGGGACAGAGGGACCTGTCACCCCCAGGGCATCTGCAGAGCAGCACACACTTAAACTTTGGTCCAGCAGGATAAAATGTGAGATTTTTGGGTGGAAAAAAAAAAAAAAAAAAAAAGTTTTCAAAAGCAAACTAGGGAGGAGAATGCAATAATCCAGTCCCTACCTCTTTGCAGTTGCCATGACAGATGGTCTGGAGCTGGGAGAGGACCCTTTTCTCTGTGGAGCTCTAGACTGCTCCACAGGATCCCACCAGTGGCACTCTTGGAGGACAAAATGGGGCATATGAGGTTGAATGCTTTGCTTTTCCTAGGAGGTCCCTAATTTTTGTATATGTGGTAAAATTTATCATTTAGTGGGAAATTCAAAAGTTCCCATTTTACAGGAAGGTATTGCAGTACCAGGGGATGTGGGACCAGCACACTGTCATCCTGCTCATGCAGAGGTAGGGAATGGACTGACAATACCTGACTTCTCATCTTCAGTTGAGAGACTTCCTGCTGCCATTTCACAATCAGAATGCGATTCCTCAAAAATAAAACTCCAAAGTGCAGGTTTTTGTCTTTCCATCCATCAGCAATGTCACAAATCTTTGTTCTGGCAGTTTCATACATCCAAGGTAATCCTTCCCCATCTCTCTCTCCCACACAAAAGTTTACTATACTCACTAACGTGCAATCAAAGCTCCCTAGCTCTTCCCTCTCCTATGCTTAGGGCAGGAGTAGAAAGCAGAATTGTTCCTGTGCAAAAATTACTGAAAGTAATAGAGAAACCAGAATGAATTCATTTTAGAGAGAGGATAAAATAATTGCACTATAAGAAAACGTCATTGCATATTTCCTTAGGGAAATGAAAGGAATCAATTCTTCCTGCAAGATGCTGATAACCACAGTAGACCAAGAGGATTCATGTTCCTGAGAGCCTACATGTCATTTTTGAGGTAAATGACCAACAAAACAGGCAAGCCCCTACCCCTGTAGGACAAAAATGCTTCCAGAAAGGTTTTTTAGTCGTGATCAGAAAATGTCAAAATTTACAGAGTTTGGATATGGAGAATTAGAATAGCCATGGGAATCAATCACCACAGTGCAACTTATAATCAAGCAATAAATCACAGGCAAAAAAAAACCTGACTAAGCCTTTGCCTACTCTAAGACTTTTTCTCAAACAGGACTATATCCCTGCTCCACAGCTATCCTGACTCACACACTAAGGTACCTGCAATGCCAGCCTCCACTGAGACACAAAGGAAAACATTCGAGTCCCTGCGAAGGTGAGAGCAGAAATGATCCACACTCTGCTTTGCTCAGAGGTTCAGTTAGTAAGAGTGGGTTTTGGTTTTACTTTATCTCCATTTCTAGTGCTTTTAGTGCCCATTGTTATTTACATAAAGCACCACTAGTCTGAGGCTTAAACAAAACATCCCTAAGAGTGAAAGCCACTCACTCTTGAGCTTCTTCTGGGCTGGCTTTTACCAGACTGATCTTTGCCTGCTTGCAACCCTTAGTCAATATTTATCTTTACTAAAGTACTAGCAGCTTTTGTGGGACCTAAGACCCAATTACCATCAAAATGCCTTCATGCCCTAACAGTTGCTCTAAATGAGCTAATGGCTTGTATAGGAATCATAACATCTGTAATCACTTAATATTATACATTATATCCTTACATGGCAGAGATTTGGTACAGTCCTTTCATCAAACAGCCTGGAAGGAAGTATTTAACAACAACACTTTATCCACTCATTGGAGCATCTAATGCCCACTGCCTATTTGCAATGCTTAAGTATATTCCAAATGGGGGGTGAAATGTATCTACTCATAGCCCAGCACACAAGGAAAGCATGCAGTCTACTCAAAAGTGTGACAGTAAATGGCATTCAACTGAATTCTCGGCACCAAATGCAAAGGGTTGTGATCCAGCAACCAGAGACTGTAGAGGGGGCAGAGGAATGACTCAGACTGTAAAAGAGTTCAGAGTGTTCTTTGTCACAGTAGCTGTTACACATCTTTACTTCCCTGCTTAGCCCTGCACCTCCCAGCCAGGAGCTGCCCCTGCACTGTTCCAGGTGTGGAATGCTGTGTGCAGCAGGGCTTTTCCACTGCACTGGAGTCCCCTCACTGCTGCACTGCTGATGTCCCAGCCAGAGTCTCCTTTCCACAGCCACCCTCGGGTGGGGTGTTTTTGGTGTTGACCGACAGCAAAAAGGGCACATTTGTGATGATGGATCAGCTGGAATTAAGGAGGACAGGGAAGGCACAGCCAGAGGCAAGCAAATGGAAAAACCTCCAGGTGACCCCAGGTGGAGCAAGGACTCGTAACCACCACGTGCCCCTCTGCAGTGATGCGGTGCTCAAGCAAAGTTGCCAAAAGGTGCGTGCATAGAAACTCTTCAGCTCTGCTGTCGACCTAATTTAGGCCACATCTTCTGAAACAGTTTGATAATCAATGCAAGAAGCATTTTTCTCCTCTAATACTGAAGGTAAGTTTGATGTTTTCTGGATGTTTAATGCTCCTTTCAAGTTTGTTTTTCCCAGCTTGCCAGGTGGACAGCACAGTTCTCATCTGTTCATGTTGATAAAATTTTAGTGAATTATGAACCTCAGAGCTTGTGAGAAAGGCAACTTTGATCCAGTGTCCACCCAGGATAAAGGCAGGTGGATGGGGTCCTGAGGAAGGCTGGTCCTGCTGTTCAGCTGCCAGCCCTCTGTTCTGCTGGGAAGCTTTTGGCCACCTCACCTTCCTTGGTGTCTGACTCTACTGAGGCTGTGCTGCAGGAATCGTTGTACGTGTCTGAAAAGGAGGACATGGGCATTGTCACTACAATATCTCTGCAGGATTTTCCATCTACAGTCTTGAGGTTTTTTGTTAAAAGTCTGGAATAAAATAAAACATAAAATCACAATTCTAGTGCTCTCCTAAATCCTTCATGAAAGGCAAGGGAGGCTCCTTTGGTGTGTGACTGGAATGTGTGCCTGGCTTTGTTTTTCTTTTGAAGCACTGAACATGCCAGTGAAATGAGAGCCATCGTTGGGCTGGTGATGGGAGGACTGACCTGCTGTGGAGGTGAAGGAGCAGCAATTACCAAATTCTCTTTACACCACAGCAAAGAATCCTGAGGTTCATAAAGGATTTCCTCCACTTTAACAAAATTACCAAAAAAAATCCCAAAAAAGACCAGTAACTCAGAATAAAGTGCTCTCCATCACAGATCCCCAGGGAATGGCTGTGCTAGATTTTGCTTTCTTGTGCTATTAGAAGAAAAGCAGGACACATTTTGGTAGATTATATTTAAGGATGGACAAATATTGGTCTAGAATTGTAAACCTTTGATCTGCAGAGTTTCTCAGGTTCAGTTTTTCCAGTGCAAGTGTTTGGGTGTTAGATCAGAACCAAAGCTGAGAATGTTTGACTTTTAATGCTGATTTGGCTGAAATCTTGCCAGAGCAGCCCTTCCTGCAGCTTTTGGAGCCAGCTGTGTAATATGATGAAGGCAGTAATGGCTCATGAAATTTTAATGTTTTCAAACCTGGGCCAGAAGCACAGCCCTGATGCTGGTCTACATCCAAAGTCTACCCATGCCAGGATCAAAGCTGTCCTGCAGGCACACCCTGTGCATGAAACACTTGGGCTCACTGTAAAGCAGCCAGTACTGATAGCCATAGAAGTTGGATGGGAGATTCAAGTTCTGCTCAGAAAGGGGAAAACAATTAAGTCAGGCCAAAGAAAGCTGCTGTGCCTGACTAGCTGTGACACCCAGGCCCCAAATCTCAGGTTAGCTCAGCCATGTCACCAGAGCCTGTAGCACAGACTTGCAGCCAGGTGAGTACTTCAATACAGAAAATGCACTTTTTATCACTTGTTTTTTTTAATATCGCATCATTTTTCAGTATGGAGATAAAAATCCACCAAACCACTAACACATTTTTCTATTACCTGCATTGCTGCTCTTAATTATGTTGTTACTGTCCCCCTCTGCTGGCTGCAATATACTGGAGGGAACCCAGTCGCTTTTCTCAGACACCAGTTTCTTCACTAACCTGAAACTCAGAGAACAGTCAATGAATTTTCCTACATTGCCTTTCCTGGGTTGTGTTTCTCAGAGGTGCATGTTGGGCTGTTGTTTCCTAAACTAAGGAAGAAGGCAGAGGACCCAGGGCAGTGCTACAGTGCCCATACAGGATCACAGGGTTGGAAGAGGCCATCAAAAACATTGAGTTCAACCCATGCCCTAACACCTCAACTAGACCATGGCACCAAGTGCCACATCCAGTCTTTTTTAAAGCATATCCCAGAATGGTGACTCCACCACCTCCCCAGGCAGACCATTCCAGTATTTTATCACTCTTTCCATAAACATTTTTTTTCTAATATCCAACCTGTATTTCCCTTGGCACAGCTTAAAACTGTGTCCTCTTGTTCTGTTAGTTGCTGCCTGGAGAAAGAGACCAAACCCCACCTGAGCACAGCCACCTTCCAGAGAGCTGTAGAGAGTGATAAGGTCACCCCTGAGTCTCCTTTTCTCCAGGCTGAACACCCCCAGCTCCCCCAGCTGTTCCTCACAGGGTTTGTGTTCCAAGCCCCTCACCAGCCTGGTTCCCTCCTCTGGATTTCCTCAAGCGTCTCAACATCCTTCCTAAACTGAGGGGACAGAACTGGACACTCCAGGTGTGGCCTCACCAGTGCTGAGTATAGGGGAATAATGAACTCCCTGCTCCTGCTGGCCACACTATTCCTGATCCAGGCCAGGAGCCACTGGCCTATTGGCCACCAGGGCACACTGCTGCTCATGTCCACCCTGCTGTCCATCAGTACCCCCAGGTCCCTTTCTGCCTGGGCACTGTCCAGCCCCACCATCCCCAGCCTATACTGTTACAGGGGGGTTTTGTGGCCAAAATGCAGGACTTGATACTTGGACTTATTAAACCTAATCTTAGTGGACTCTGCCCACCCATCCAAGCATTCCATGTCTCTCTGCAGAGCCCTCCTACCTTCTACCAGAATAAACACATGCTCCCAGCTTAGTGCTATCTGCAAATTTACTAATGAAAGATTGAATACCCACATCCATGTCATCAATAAAAATATTGAACAGAACTGGCCCAAGCAGAGACCCCTGAGGGACACTGCTTCTCTCTCCAAACTGCCTGTGAAGGGAGAATTCAGATGTCCAGGCAGGCCTGTTCCTAACACTCACTTAGAAGCAAGAGAAAATGAATACAACAAAACATATATGAGCTCAGGGGGCCGGACTCACTCCTCTTTGTCAATCATGTATTTAAACTTTTGGGGCTAAAAGTGCTCTCAGTGGAAGGTGTGGGGGTTTCATTGATGCATCCTACAGGAGGTCCTGCCTTTGACAGATGTCCTTCTGGTGCCAAAAGCCCAACTATTCCCATCCATTTCCTTTACACAAACTTGTCCCCTTTAAACCTCATGTCACAGGCATTTGGGATCAAAGACACCCAGGTGGAATTAACCAAAGCTGCTTTGTGTGCTCATGCCTCCCACTGCCTCTTTCATGTTGTGATCAATGGGGAGAGTGGATTTGGGTAGATTTTGGAGACTTTGACATTATTCTGAATATTTCCCGTCTTTTCTAGGAGGTTATGGCTGTTCTTCCTGTCCAGTTCTATCTCTCTGCCATACTCACCATTGACCATTCTCTCCTTCCTGCACAAACTGCACTAAATCTCCATCCTCGAGAGTAAGAGAATCCGGGAAGCAGCTGTCAAAACTGCCTTCCACACGGAAGAGATTGCTCCCCTGAAATGAATGAAACAAAGCACCAGAAATACAATCACTATGGATGAAAGAACACTGTGAGATTTTAGTTGAATACTGAATTAGGCTTTTCAAGCTGGCAGAAATTTCTTCTGTAGGCAATTGTTTCATCATGCCCAGGTTAAATATTATAGAAAATTTGGATAGACCTGTTCTCTGCATTTAGACTTTAGGCTTAGCCTTCCAGCCATTATTCTGATATAAAAATTTGGTTTGTGACACCAGGTGAAGCTACCTGCAGAAGTCTGAAATTACTTTTTTAAAGACTCAAACTTTCCCCTCACTTTTGTAGCAGGCAAAGTGACAGCTTACAAGTATGGGAGACTTTTTATGATCCTCATCCTGATCAACAAAACTCTTGTAATAATCTTCCAGCACCCCAGATCAAATTTCTATCTTCTGTATTCCCACATATCCATGAATATAAGGCTGGTATGAATGCAAACTTTTCAGGTTACATTGTGATCCTCAGAGAGCAGTAAGTTGTGCTGGTAAAGGGCAGTGTAATTTTAAAAATCAATTACATTGTTAGGGTTGGTCTCTTCCTCCAAATCAGAAGAGTTGGAGAGTTCATCCATGCTGGAAGGGATGGCTTCAAAATCTTCAAATGTGTCTAGAGAAGGCATTTGTCTGCTGGGCCAACCTTTTCAAAAGAGATAAACCAGAAGGAGTTAGCTATCAGACATTAGCCTCCTTGAGAATCTGTGTTTGCAAAATAAATGCCACAGGTTCACTTCCCACTCTTCCACTTACCAAACTGCTGGTACTTTTTTGTAGTTAATTCCATGGTTTTGCTGCAAACTTTGTGTGAGAGCCATTATTCTGTCTCTAAAAGCCTGTACCACTCACTGTCCCTGGTGTGAGAGCAGCATGTGTGGCTGCAGTGCTCATACCCATGGATACATCCAGGGCTCAGTATTGCTCAATCCCTTCAGCTCAGGAGGTACAAAGAACAAGGAATCTTCCTGCAGAGCAAATGATAACTTGTGCTGACATGACTTTCAGAAGGCCACGATCATTCTGTTTCCAGCTTACATCCACATGTTTAAGTAAGTACAAAGCCATGGAATTTTGGTTTACTTCTTATCTCCATCTCACCCCAAGGTGACATTACATTAGCAAATGACAAGACTATACCCTGGAGCAGGCTGCAAGTGCAGGGAAGGGACAGAGTAAACAGCAAGGTACAAAGACAAGCAGAGGGGTGAGGAGACATCTCAGTCATATTTCTGCTGTTTGTTCTCTTACTGCATGATTTTCACCAGAACCACCCCCACCCAGCAGAATGGACTCAATGAGAGATTTCCAGCCCAAGGTCAGCAGCCAGTCTCTCTTCACCCAAAAAGGCATGTCCATAGGACATATCCTGAGGGAAACTGAGGCTGAGCAGTGTATGACCTGTCTGCCAGAGGCTCCCATGGTGCAAAAGTAGTTCAGCTCTTTTGTGCAGATGGCAATCATCATCTGCACTTTCCTGCACCTGATGCCTGTCGCTCTTCTGATGGGGAGGGGATGAGTACAGTCCAGCTCAGAGGAAACAGACCTTGTATCTACCCAATGATTCTGCAGGCCTGACAGATACAAGCTGAATGGAGTCAGTCAATTTACCATGTGCCTCCTAATCAATGTACCTGCTGGGCATCAGCTGATTCATAGGTACTTGGGCTGAGCAGATGCTGAAACAAGTTCTTTACATCCTGTGGGCCATTGCTCTCCACAAGGCAAAGCTCTGACCACAGGGCATGGAGACAGATGCTCACACAGTAGGATTATGCACATCCCAGCACTCTCAACCCACACCAAAACCTGGCCTGAGACAATACAAAGCCCACGCCAGGCAGTTCAGGCAGCAAACAGAAAAGTGACCTGATCTGGGAGAAACAGGTTTATTAATCAGTTTATTTAATCCATCCCCATGCACATCCTCCCTGCTGCAAGCACTGGTTGGTAAAACACATGGTCGTGCAGCTCTGCAGCCTTTTCTGCCACCCAGGGACTGTTGGTCTGCTCCAACAACTGCAAGCCAGTTACAGGGGACACAGGACCTTCTTCCAGCAAAGCTGCATCCACAGCTGTCACCCCACAGGAATGGTCTTGTCATCTGAAGTGACACTGTCCTGTACCATTTTATTCACACCAGCAATACTAGCAAAGGTCTCAACATACAAGAATACACTGATTCTAATTAACTTTGAGTTGCTACTGCAATTTTAGTTCAATTCACAGGCTGGACTACCAACACCAAGAGAAAAACATATCTCTCCACCCCACTAGACAAAGCTTCCACAGTATTTTGTCACTATAATTCAGAAACATCACCAGCAAGAATACATGCATCAGCCTCCCTCTTCATACAAATCACTATGCTAATTTCAGAGGCTAAGAAACAGCTTGTTTCTCATGCTTAATTCTTATAAAATAAGACAGATCCAGTTCTGAGCTCTCTGCTTTCAGTTAAAAGAATTATTTTCAGCCTGACCTCAGAAAACCAGATCTGGGGCATTGTTTCAAAGCTAGTGATCCAAGCTTGTTCTTTCATTGTTTTGATGGGAAATAATATTCACCAAAAGAGAAAAGTCTCCTTATAATAAAGAGAGTAAATACTATCATAAATTTAGTTTTCACTCTCAAATTGAGTTTACAAATATTTTTATTTTGTTTACCTGTCTGTGAAGCAGATCTAGGTACGGATCTCGTGGTGGAACCGGCATTACATTTAGTCTGGGCCAAAATGGTGTTCTCAAAAGCATCTGTGACAGGAAGTACAATTTGTGTCTTCAAGGTGAAATAGTGACCAGACAACCAGTACAAGGTGAATTCCTGCATCACCTCTGCAACTGACAGTCTCTTTAACAAACAGGTGGACTGGGGTCCAACAGTTATAAAAGAGGAGACACATGACCAGCACAAATGAGTGAAAGGACAGCAGCATTCCACAGAAAAACTGTAAGTCTGAGAAGGACAGAGAACAGCGAAATGAATCAGACAGAAGTATTGATGTTAATTAAGGAAGACAATTGCTGAGTGCACAGTGCAGTGTTCTGTTTCATTACAGCTTCCTTACTCATTTTTAACATATTTTCCATGCAGCATTTGAATCATTTGGTAGGCTATAATTTATGGTTTTGATCCTAATCCATACAGCAGCAAAAGGAGACAAGGAGACCACCAATTAATGATTTCACTCTTGATGAATGCAACAGAATTTGGGGGGGGAAGAATCCCTTGTGTTATTACCTCAGACAGAACCCTAGCAGTAGCAGCAATATCTTCTGGTAAAGGGGTGATAATGTTCATTGTTTCCTACTTTCAGATACTCAGTCTGGTGAGGGATGCTGTGCCTTGTTTTTAATCAAGTCAATTCTGTGCTGCAGATAGTTCTTGCACCCTGAAATCCCCCCTGCCTCTGCAGCCATGGGGATGCTGAGATCAGGGCATCTGTCAGTGAGGAAGGCATAAACCCCACACTTTGGGGAACTCTGGTTCTGGGTTCCAGGATGGTTCTAAACATAGTGCCAGGGCTCACTGGCAAAAGGAAATAATCTGCAAACAGCAAAACTGCTTCTGCTGTCTCTGAATTGTTCCTTCCAATCTCTCTGTTCCAGTCTCTTCTTCTGCTAGGAGTGCCATGGGAGACAGCTCTGATATTTCACCAATTCCATCCCTGACCTGTTCCCCAGCTCTTCCTACCAAGTTTTTGTGCAGAACAACACAATGCTATGAAAGAACTCCTCAGCCCACATCTCTGACCTGCCTGTCCTGCAGCAGAGGTACCTGGCTCCTTGTCTTCCCCCTAAGGCAAATGGTCAGGTAAAGGGGAAAGTTGAAATGGAAGCTGGTGATCTTCCAGTGGCTGAGGAACAGCATCCCAATTTAACTCTTTGGTATTTATGAATCTGCTGCAACAAATTGGAGGAAATTCTGCTTGTCTGAAATGAAACACTGCACCTGCAATGGCCATTAATGCACAGAGTAGCCTCCCCTGTAGTTTTCATGCACATGGCTCCTGCTTCTCTCATGAGGAGTAGACACTAACAAGGGAAGGGGGATGCAAGTGGCAGGTGAAGGTGAAAAGTAGCCCCTTGGCTCCCTGCTGCTGCTTCCTATGGAGGGAGGCAGAGCTGAGCAGAAAATCCAGATCCAGGTGACAGTCTAGACCTTTACTTCCCAAAACAGGCAGAGAACTGGGGAATTAATTTAGGCCCATGCCTAGGTGAATGTGAATGCAGGGGACAGGTGAGGGAGGAACAAGCTGTCTTTGTCCCAGTTATGCAGATAAACTGATCCCAACCCCCAATGGACTCCAGTGTCATCCACCAGCTGTGATGAGATGTGAATTCAGTGAATAATACCATATGAGGTTTTCATGCAGGATGGAAATACTCCTACCTTCAAACCCCAGGGGAGTTGGGTCACTCTTTATTTCATGTCTCTTGACTTTAACTGCAGGAACAAGGGGACCTGTGTGAAGTTTACAGAGTCACAAGACTGTAAATATTGTTAAAGGAGAAACTTGCTTTCCTACCACCTGAAAACACTAACAACCTAACACTTCTAATTTCACCCAGAAGAATGACCAACCCCTAGGTTCTAGGTGGTGAAGATACACTTCTGCAGAGTGGGTAGGAACAGACCCCTTTTGTCAAAAGCCATTTGAGACATCACAGAAAAGGATCTGCTTCCCTTCAAGTCCCACTCCGGGCGTTCCCTCTGTCTTGCCCGGGAGGCGGCACTGGGGCAGCCGAGCCGCGGTCCCCGCCTGTCCCCGGGGCTGCCCGGGCACAGCCGCGGAGCCCCTTCTGACCCACGCAATGGGGACACCGGCCAAGGTCCCTGAGCAGCGCCTCGCCTGTGCCCACTGCACTTGTGGGGGAGCAGAACTTCAGGAGGGAGGATCAGACACAGCAGCAGCTGCACCTCAGAGATGCTGAGCACACACCCCGGCTAGATCCACATCTGGGCTGATGCTGAGACAAGACTCAGGCTGCGGTTCTTTTGTCATCTGAAATATTTTCTTAAAGCAGATGCTGTAAATAAAACACTTAATTGAAAAGCCTGATCCTGTTTTCTAGCTTTGAAAATCATTGCAGAAGTAGCTGTCTTTTGGCAGACAGGATTCTAGGATGGGACTTTTTGACATGACACTGTAACAAATTTTAACTTTCATTGCAATTCACACATACTCTCTTTGATAAACCACACTAAAGAACAACCCTTGGTTGCCCATTTTCTTTGTACATATGTGCTTCATTCTGTTCCCCAGCTTTGAAAATAATTATTAGGAAATAACTTAGTCTTCTCATAATTTAGCAACCAATCATGTATTTCCTGAGTTGTTCCTGAGGGCAAAGAGCTGCAATAACCTCTTCTCCTGTGCTATGCCCATGACTTCCATGTGAGGATGTTCTAGTGCTGTGGTCTAAAGGTGTTATCAAAGAAACATTTGTAGGTAGTGAGACTATCCCATCCTTCTTCTGCCTCATTCCCTGAAAGCCTCATTGCAGCCAAAGATGTGGCTCATATCCTTCACAAGCTGTTGAGAAGGAAACAGATACTGAGCAACTTTCTTCCTGACGAGTATAAAGCAAAGATATTTATACAAATTAATTCTGCCATTTTTCCTTTTATTTTGATTTGTGAATTACCTTGAAAATTTTAACCTGCAAATCAGACCCTTCAGTCCATTCCAGGAACTGCCAAAAGGCAGTATATTCAGAACCCCATGTAAGACTGTATGTTCTGCTGTCAAAATTATTCCTGAAACGTAGGCATATGTGCCCACAATGCTACTGATTTTCAACACAATCAACTTGCCTTAATGCATGGGTTGCTTTTAAATCTACACACTAATACAGTAACTTATATTTTGTAAAAGTGCCTTTTCTAAAGCTAAATAAGGCACATAAATAAAAATTCCATAAACTCCTACATGAACTGCATGGAGTTCAGTGCACTCAGCACTCCCTTACACATAGGAAAATCTCCCTGCAAACATAGTTTCTAATTGTAACAGTGATATCGCCAAACATTATAAAACTGGCATCTATTGCTCCTCTGGTTTTGGCTTGATTTCAGGCTTTCTTGATATCTGATATCTGCTATGCAATGAAGAGATTGTCTCCTTCTCGAAAGCAAAAATCCTGAAGAGTTTTTAAGAGAAATAATTTCAAGTAAACATCAGTTGACCCAAACCAGCTAGAAGCTGGAAACCTAACCCCATATCAACCAAAATTTAATCCAGTTTCCATGGACACCAGCAGCACTTTTGGAAGCCTACAATGGAGAAACTGAGAAGAGTCACTCTGTGTGCTGGCAGCAAGCTTCAATACACATTCAAAATGTGCTGGCCTGCCTCCTGCAGGTGTCACACTGGTGCTGACTCTTCTTGGATGGAACCTCCTGCCTTTGTTAACCCTGAGGCACTCTCTCTGTGAGCAGCACTTGGCAGTGAATGGGGCAGGCAGGGGGAGGGCAGCAGGCAGCAGATGACAGTACCTTTGGTCACAGCAGAAGCATTAACTGTGGTGCTGATGGAGGAGGCTAGGGAAAAGCGACGGGTAACTTCTCTGTCCTTAGACTCTGGATCTGGGAGAACAGATGCAATGCAGGGCAGGGTTAGAGGTTAATAAGCACTGAGGGGAAAAGGTGTTCAAAGCAAAGCAGCAGCTGGAAAAGTGTAAAGAAAAGAAAGGTTGCTTCTCTAGAACAGACAGGAAAAATACCCTCAACAAGGTGAAAAGCACAGAAAGTGTTATTATGAATATATTTTCAAAGCAACTCCAATTGCACCAATTTTAATACTTCAGAAAAGAGACTTATGCCAATTATTATTTTAGCAACCAACTAGTGTCCAAGTACAGCTACAAAAAACAGAGAAATGAGCATGATGGCTGGAATGGGGTGTGTGTCTACAGATGAGGTTTGGATCATTTTAGACACTGAACTGCTTGTTCTGTGATGACTGACCTGAAATACACTGAAAAACAAGCATGAATGGTTTGAAGCTTACATCTGTCATTTCTAAAATTTAACTGTCTGAATGCCTGAAAACATTATCCGAGCTTCCACCTTTACCAGTGCAAAGCAGCTTGGAGAAAGTGAAGGCAACATAGTGGGTTTTTGTTTCCTTATCCTGCCTTTTCTCTAAATCTGCTTAAGAGTAAAGACACAGCTTCCTCATATTTCACTGTGTGCTGAAGTTGTGTCCACCTCAAGGAATATGAACTGGGCTCTGCAAACCAGGATGTCTAATGCTGACCCAAGGGTGGGGAGGTGCAGGGTGCTTTGAGTGTGGACTTGGATACACTTTGGTGCCAGCTCTGAGGCAGCTGCCCTGGATCTCTGCACTGATGGAGTGCAGGATGCTAAAATTTCTTCTCCAGACATCAACATTTCTTCAGCTAGAACACCAAACTGATTATATACAATATTTTCCAGCCCATCATATCCAGCCTAGGCAGACAGTTCAGAATTTCTCTAAACATCTATGCTCCACTGCCAGTTGATATCTTGTTTTCACCTTAGTTAGTTGGGGTATTATATTGTTTGCACCTTTTTATGTCCTCTGGACAGGAACAGACACAGCAGGTCTGAACCAAAGTACACTCAGCTCAACACACCATCCTTCACCATGGCCAGTAACAAAAACCTTTAGACAAAGTGTTCAGGAGCAGGACAAGCTGATTGCAGACACTCCCCTGTTCCCTTCTCCCAGCTTGCAGTGTGTCTCAGCAGGCAGCCCGTGCAGTGCTGACAGGTTTTCCTGCAGGAATGACACACTCTGTGCCCAGCCAGCTTGCTGCCAGCAGCTCCCTCTGGCCAGCAGCAGATCAGCACCACACAGTGAAACTGGACATTGTGTAAGAGGTGCTCCTCAGGAATCTCAAATAACCAGGCCCAGCAAGGCTGGGTACAAGCTCTTCCAAGCTGTGCTTTGCTGCCTGGAACACTGAATACAGGGCAAGATATTTAATATGACATGAAAAACTCAGATAAAAAAGTAAAAGGAGCCCTAAACAAAATTTAGATCTAAACTTGCAAAAATTATAGCATTATTTCTGAAATCCATGTTTTGTCATTGATTTTCCTGAGTCACTAGATCTAAAACCCACTTATTTTTATATTCAGACATTGAACTTAGTTTGTCCATCTTGGATCTCACTACCACATGCAGCCTTAATCTTGTAGCCAGAATCTTACAGGAGTGCTGATTCTTGGTGCATTCTTATTTACTTTACCCCATTATAATTTAATGCTTCTGTATTTCTGCTGTTATGTTTTCATCTTGGTTCTTCCTCCTTTGATACTCACCCTCTCCATCACTGCATACTAGCCCTTGGTCTCACAGAGGAAATATTATTTATCAGAACAGGAGAAAAGACACACAAAAACAATAAAGGAAGTAGTTATAGTATCTTTTCAGAAAGTGATTGTAAGTAGTCACTCAATTTAATTCCTATTCACATTCCTTTCTTTCCTCTAAAGTTTCTTCCTTGCACAGCCATTACAGGAACTTGCAATGCTCACTGTCCATGGGTATCTACTAAACATTTATACACAAGTACTCAAAACACAGCATTTTACTATGTCATATAATTAAGTAGAACAAAACCCCAGATCTCCTGAATTCTGGTTCCCCACTAGGCCGTAGCTGAACAATATTTGAAAAAACAAAGATATCCAACCAATGAATGATTTCACACATGAAAATCTCATGTAGCACAGCAGATATGATATTATTTTTCTTCAAGCCTGTAAGCTGCTGAAAGAAGTTCACTTGATCATTTAAAACCAGTTCACACCTTGACCCTTGAGAGAAACTGCAAACAAATGTTATTTGCACTGTGCCCCAGTAAAAAACCCAACCAGCCAACCCAGAGGTTGCCTTGCCAATGCTGCTGGGGCAGCAATTTTTGGTGAGGGAGTCTTTGAGCAGAGGAGCCACTTGTGTGCACCAGAAGTGAGCATTTGGGTGAGATGCAGCAGCATTTTAGTGATGGATGGCACCATGGGATGGAGAGAACATGGTGGGACTGAGTGCAGGAGACAGATGGGCTGAGACCAAATGCTGCATGGGTGGTTTTACCTTTGGGTGGAGCTCTGCGGTTGGAAAGACCTTGCAATGTGAATCGCTTTCTAGCAAGCGCTGTGCGCTCAAGGTTAAGGCTGCTGGAAGCATCAACTAGGAGAGAGAGGGAGAGGGAAGAGAAATAAGGCAGGAAGGGTCAGCTGTTCAGCTTATGGGAAAGGAAAGGTTAGCACTGGATGACAACTAAAAAGAAATAAATAAATTTTGATTCAGTTCAAGCCTGAGCAAGAGCTAATCAATTAGAAAGGTGACATGAGGTCAGGGTGAGTAAACCAGGTGAGCCAAACTGAGTTCCTGGGTTGAGTTTGGCTCACTGAGTTTTTATGGAGAACAAAAACAAAACAAAACCAAAGAATAATAGGTGAAGAGAGGTAGCTCTCATCAAAAGAAATAGAATTTAGCAGCAAGCTAGTGCCTTCTATCATGGAAACACATCATTGGTTGGAACAGCAAGTTGTAGGGAGAAATAAGAGGAGGAGCCTTGCAGTGCAGGACATGCAAGTGTTGAGAGCAGTCCCACCTCTGCAATCCAGCACTGGCACTGAAGAGTGTCCTCACCAGCCCTGGTACCCCTTCAGCCTTACCTGCTGAAGCCTTTCTAAAGCCTCTGGAGCTGGCAGAGAGTCATGCAATTGATCTCCTGATTTGCTGGGATGTAAGGATGCCATGCCAGCAAAGCTCACATGCCAGGCTCCTGCATGAATAACCAGCCATGCTGTCTGACAGCTGCCTCTGCACAGATCAGCCACAGATGGATCGAGGTCCTGAGGCTCTGGGCTTGAAAGATACTCAGTTACTCACATTGCAGGAAACAGGTGGACTTGGATCAAACTCCCAGATCCACACATTCCTGCCAAATCCTCCATCTGCTCCTTTCTTGGTGTGGGCAGATAACACCCATAAGGTTTATGGCAAAGGAGTAGGAGACAAACCATGTGTTGGGTACCTCATTCTGAGCCTTGGGATTTAACCAATAGATTTTTCCTTCTCTTCAGTTCATACACTGATTAAAATCTTTAGAGGGACAAATGAAGACCAAAAGTGCAAAGGGAACATGAAGAGACAGTGAATCCACACTGACAGACAAGCAACAGACAGACAAGCTGTGCTTCCAAAGGAAAATGCATCCCATCACTTCCTGATTTGCAGCCAAGATAATCCAGGATCCAAGGTGCCTGCATGCATAGGTGGGTGTGGGATGAGCAGATTTTAACAACCCAGGAGAATTATGTCACTGTGATTCAGCTCCTTCTACCAGTGCCAGCTCTGGGCCAGGCAGGTGCATCTGGTGAGGAGCTGCTCCTGAGCCAGGTCTCAGCTGTGGGCTGCCTTTGGCTTTCAGACAGTCTGTGCTGGCCATTCCCTGCCATGGCTGCTCCCACTCCCAGGCAGTCTTTGTACACATGCTGTACTTATAAAGAATTCAAAAACTGGTATACAAAGTATATTTACTTTCTATTTTCTCAGTGCAAGAAAACCCATAGCATTTAATTATCAGAGAGTCCCACAGGGAGCACAGCAGTGCATGTGTAGAGGGGTGGGTTCCTGTTCTTCAGCTCTGCAATTGAATCACTTCACTGAGAGACTCCTTTTCTTTTCACTGGTCCCCACAGCCTCACAGCACCAGCAAAGCATTAGACACTGATCTCTAAAGTCATATTGTCTCCACTTGAGTTATTTCAAACCTTTTCCTTCATTCTGCAAGTATACTAAATAACCCTGGAAATGATTTCCAAACATAATAAGAACCAGGTCCTGATGGGCAACAGGAGCCTGCAATGCAAACTTGTGGCAAAGAGAGCCAGCAGCATCCTGGGCTGCATCAGGCAGAGCTGTAGCAGCAGGTCCAGGGAGGGGATGTTTCCTCTCATCTCAGCTCAGGAGAGACTCTGCTGCAGTGCTGTCCTGCCCTGGGCTCCTCAGGGCATGGGAATACCTGAGTAAACCCAGGGAAAGGCCATGAAGGGCATTGAGGGGCTGCTGTAGCTGACATGAGAGAGTGAAAGAGCTGTGACTGCACAGCCTGGAGAAGAAAAGGCTCAGGAGGATCTCATAAAATAAAGATGGAGCCAGATGCTTCTCAGTGGAGCCCAGAGAAAGGATGAGAGAGGCAACAGACACAAATTGAAATATGGGAAATTCCATTTTAAAATGTGAAAAACCATTTTCACTGTGGAAGAGGTATAACCTAGGACAGTGTCCCCATGGCAAATCATGGAGTCACCATGCTTGGAGCTGTTTAGAACACAAATGGACATGGCTGTGAGCAGCTTGCTGCAACTGACCCTGCTTTGAGCAGGACAGTTAGTCAGACAAGGGAGTCCCCAGAGGTTCCTGCAGTGTTTACTCCCTTTCAAGGCAGTGACTCCACCAGGTCCACACAAAACACTAATTTACATGTAGAAAACTCTGTTACAGGCACTTATCAATAAGAATAACAAAACTGAAATAGCTTGTCAATAGTACCTTCCCCTTCTGTACTGCAGAAACTCCTCAATATTTTAAATAAATTTTAAAATAGTCTGTGTTCGCTCTAACTGCACAGGTACTGGAAGCATTTTACAGGCAGTAGGTGGCACAAAAGAGACAGTTCTGGCAGAGCCCCAGGCTCTGTGTCGGGTGCTGGGACATTTTTTAGTTCAGCCCCCTGCAGAGTCCCAGCCCTAGGTGCCTCACAGGGACACAAACTGGAGTTTTGGTGGCACATCTGGAGCTGGGGAGCATTTTACTGCTCTGCAGAGTGAGGTTTGCAGCTCAGGCTGCACAGGACACACGAATCACCAAAGAATGGACTCACTGCCCAGCCCTGCAGCAAGAGCCACCCAGCAGAGGATGAGGATGCTCTGGCTGAGCCAGTGGGATCCCAGCCAGAGCCTGAGGAGCTGCTCATGGGAAAGCAAAAGACAGAAGAATGACAATGACCACGGAATGTGATCCCAGTTCCCACACTCTTGAGTAGGCTGGACAGTTAGAAAACATCAGTAATCTTCCTGGAATTTTTTTTAAGGGGTTTGTAAATTTAAAAGGAAAAGCTACTTTTCTACTTCTTTAATTTAAAAAAGTCTAAATGTTTTTAAAATAAAATTTTTATGAAACAAATTTTTAAGATTGAGTTTTTAAATGAAGAATCCATAACTTTTTTCCCAGCATAAAAACCTAATGTAATGAAAAATCTTTTGGTGAATAGTCTATTTTTCCAAGAGAGATATTCCATTTTCATTTTTACTATCTTTATTTCTAAAGGGGCTGTTACTTTACACCTCATTTTGGCATCAATCTCTTAAGACCTCACAATTTTCTTTTTTCATATTACTGGAAAATTCTTTGTTCAACATTAAGAAACATTGCCTAAAAGAGTAACTGCTGTCAAAAGATTTTTCTGTTCTTATTACTGCCAGATGAGATTCAGTTTCTTTATAGTGTTTATTTTCACCTCTGCTGTATAGAAGATCTGTTGTACTTATGGACTCAAACAATGGAAGGACATTCTGTGACTGCCTGTGGGTTTATTTACTGTACACTTGAGGAGAACTGATATACACAGAGGAGGCAAAAAACTCCCCTTGACTTAAAGCAAAGAAATCAGTTAGCAAAGTCTGTAGAAAAAAATTTAAATTAACTATGTCTAGAAATCAACTTCACTAGGATGCAGAAGGTTAAAACACATATGCTGTTGTCTCCTAAGTTCTATTTTTAAACAACACAAGTTGTATAAAGAGCAGTGTAAAGCATCAAAACTCAGACTTAAAAACCCTAAACTGGTAATGCCTTTGGTGCTCACAAACTTTCATGGTACAGTCATTCAGCTGTGTAGCATTGGTTTTTTGATGTTGGGTTAAAGCAATGTAAAGTATTCTCTTTAAACTCCAGAAATATGTGCAAATATGAAAATATTATCCTTTGGAAGCAAAAGTTCAGTCAGAACTCCTACCTCTCTTTTGTCTGGCGCTGGGACTGGAATTCCTGTTTTTATTGTTAGATGCATCCACATTTGATGTGTCAGATTTGTTTTCATATATACTTGATGACTTCCTGCTATACCTTGGGACAAAAGAAATACAAAAATAGTAACATCCCTGGTTAACATTTAATAAAACACTCAGCATTCTTTTTTACCCTCCAACATGGAAGCCTAAGGAACAAAGGGCTGGTTTCAAAATGTGTGTGCTATAAAAGCCTCTATCTGTGCAGCTGTGTGGAGGAAAACCCATCCTGCCTCCTCTCCATGCCACACAGAGAGGGATGTGCTTCATCAGAGTTGAGAAGGGAAAAATGGAGAAACAAGCTGGTTTTCTGCACAAGTTCTTTTTGCCAGTGCAACAGATTGGAAAGGTTGGGGTGGGAAGCCAGCTAGGAAAAGAAAATCCAGATTTTCTATCCTTTGCAGAATAAATACATTTGTCTCCAGGAGAGAAATGGATACTGGATGGTGATGCAAAGGTCATACCATGCACAGAGCAAAATATAAATTCTATGGGCTTCTCCAGCTTCTGTTTCTTTTGCTCTTTGGAACATGAATCCCAGTGGGATATCACTGTCTGCAGCTGAATCACAAATGGGAGGATCCACCTTGACAAACCTGCCCAGCTACTGGGTCTGCAATGGGACAGACACCCCTGTCCCAGGTTTGTAGGACATTCAAGCTGCAAGGTTTTCTTGTGGTTCTTATCCTCATAGTTTTGCAAATGTCTGGTGGTTTAATTTGGGTGTTTGACTGTTATCTTTGGCAGACTGCTCCATACAAATCATTGTACCTACACATTTGAAATACTGTTTGCCAAAGTGCTTATTATTGACCTGTATAAGCAATTAAACTGCTGCTCACAATTAACACGTGAACTTCCACACTTAACATTCACAGGGCTTGTTCTGCTGTAAGGGAAGGTCCCAGACATCATTAAAAACATAAAAACATTTTAAATACTAGAGATCTGTCAATACCTTTTCTAAATATAAGGCAGTCCAGGACTCATTGATTTGCATTTGAACTTCTGACCTGTTTCTGATGGAACCTTAGCAAGGTCTCTGTTACCTCCTGTACTAAATCAAAATGTGATTTTGCAGCCTAATGTCAGGTATAAAAAGGGGCTCAAAATAAACATGGGAACAAATCCAAAGCACATTCACATTTCCTCATTCTTTTTTCTTTCTCCCTAGCTAGGCTGGGATAACTGTGAAACATGAAGCTGACAGAGTTAAAGATTTACAGCTGTGAGAAAGACACCAAGAAAATACATGAGCTTTTCTGAAACAGCATCTGCAGCCAAATTCCAAGAGTTTGTGTTTATCCATGTTCACAGATTATTTTTACATGGATGTATGACTGCATCAGTCTATTCCAACAAAGCAGATAGTTAAGCAGTTAGAACAATGGACTATTTAAGTTTTATATGTTTAAATAGATTAGAAAACAATACAAAGGGATCATTTCATTATCAATGAAATGCAGCAGCCATCCCTTGAGAGAGATACAGCACCAACAGATTCCACAGGGCAACCCATTTTAGAATTAAACAGGGAACTTTGTGGAAGAATTTGGAGAGAGAATTGAAATAGATTGAACAGGACTTGGGGACACTCAGTAACTGTATTAAGGACACTGGCTCTAAATGTCCCTTTTCCCAACACCTCAGCTCCAATCCCAAGTCAGACCTGCCTTATCTCATGGAATTGCAGTCCCAAGTGATGTTGGTGGCATGAAAACAGTAAAGGGGGTAGTCTGTCAAGGAACAGGTAGAGTTTGGGGGGCAGGGAAGCATCCTGCAAGCAGACTTCCCCAGTGTCACAACAGAGGTTTGACAATTCCTACAAATAGTAGAGTCACTGTCACACATGGGCAACCCAGGAGTAGGTGTCTGTTGGGCAGGTGTCGATGATTAATTGCCTCTCTGCTGGCAGAGCACTGGTGATGCTGGCTGCTCTTCAGCAGATGCTGCTCCACTGGCCTCCAGCACCTCTCACAGCTGGGGCTGCTTGGCCAAGTCAGTCATGAGCACAGACTGTGCCACATGGTGGCTGCTGCAGTCCAGCCTCTTCCTTCCCCTCATTGCCTCCACCCAGCATCCCAAAACAGGCTGCAGAAAGGGCTCCAAGGTCTGAGGAACTCTGGACCCACCATTTCATATCAACTACTGCAAAGCCAGCTGGGTGCTGCAATTCCACTGCCCTTGCTTCTCTTGGGGACACATATTACAGATAATGGGATACTCTGAACTTGTGCCACTCATCACAGCCCACAGCACTGTTCTTTCATGAAGACTCACTGTATTCTTCCATTTCCTACAATAACCCAACATTTGGAGCAGGAGCATCTGACCTCTCCTTTTCTGGCATAGTTGGCAGAGTGAGGACAACAAACACTTCATTGTTTCATTGATTTAATCCATTCTAGGACAACTAGCTGATCACATGGCCTTTCTTCCTGGACTTAATTAATTTTCTGTTGACATATTTTGTCTATAATTTCTCGTCTGGAAAATCTCACTTTAAGAGCCTTATAAGAAGGACACTCATCTGGATTCTTCTGGAACATTTTTGTGATTGCATTTCATATCCTACTGGAATAATTTTCTCTTATCCCCAAGGTGGTTTTGCTGAAAGATTTCCACACTTGAACCCTAAACAAAGAAAATTAACCAAGTCTAGAGAAAAGATGATGCAGGATTAACAGCACTACATTTATTTAATATTTGTTGCATTGAGTTGTCCAACTCTCAAAGGCTGGCTGTTACCTGGGATCTCCTGGTTTGGTTGATCCTGCTAAAATTTTACAGAGATATCCCATGCTAACTTATATTAAATTTGTCCAGCAACTGGGTCATAACAAAACTTTGCTGACAGCTCCATTTAAGATCCTGGAAATGTTCCAGTACTTTTTATCTAAACTTGAGTTAATCTTTGAAATTAATTCTGCATTGTGATATTACTTCTCTCTTGAGCAAATCTTTATCTGTATTTATATATCTTTAAAGAATTTGAAGACAATTGAGTAAATTCATACTCAGGAATCTAAACACAAAACTCTAAGAATTTATGTACTGCAAAAGCATAAATGTAAGACAAAGCATGGCCCTGATATGTCAAGGCAGCTGTGGTTACCTGCTTGCATTGGAGGAATCCATTGGTGCATGATACACACTCTCAGTGATTCTTTGGTGCAGTTGACTTGCTTCTGTAAAAGGAAAAGTCAAAAGAAGTTGCTCCAAACAAAATGTAATTTGCTTCAGTGTTTATATAGAAGATGAGAAAGAGAAACAGGAGAGGAGAGATTTTTACTGCCACTGCAATCAAAATGGAATGCTTGTACTTGAAGCAAAAGGCATATTAATATCTTGATGAAACCTTTTAGTTTATCAAACAACTCTTCTTACATTTTTTCACTGCAAGAGAGATTTCTTCCCCTACTACCTTCTCTTTCCTTGGTACCTCTTCCTAACTAACTACATTATATGGATCTAGAGAATGGACATAATGACCTTTTCCCCAGAATACAAGTTTTGTGGCTCACAACTTTTTCTGGATTTAGCAACACATGTCCATCAGTCTTTTTACATACTCAGCTACATAGCAGAATATATCCTATCTCTCTGCAGAATGCTTTTGCTCAGCATCCTGGACAAACAATAATCATAAAATGTTATCTATGTGCCAGTTGTTCACTCTTTTTGCAGAGCTGCAAGGTAGCAACAGATTTGCACTTTGTCCAGTAAATGCTGAGTGAAGAAAAATTATAAGGCAGCTTATTAGAGCCTGGACTTCAGGGCCAGGAGAGTCAGACACTGAGAAGTAAGGAAGCAATGTAAGGAAGGAGCTGATTTCAAACTCTCACATTGCTGAGATCCCTGGACTATTTCAGTCTTAAAAAAAGAGAAACATCATATCAGAGAAAGAGATAAGGGGAAAGAGAAGGAGGCAGGGTAGCACTGAAAGATCAAATTCCATCCTCTGTTGGTGGGGTAGAAATGTCCATCCTGGGTGAACAACTGGAAGTAGCTCCATTCCTGGATTTGGCAACTGATTCATGGCCTTACACAACTCCCTTAAGCTGCATCAGTAATTCCTTTGCCTGCAAGAAACAGCTGTGTTCTTTGGGATTGATGGATCAAGGAGTTGTCAAAGCCTTGTTGGCATTTCATGCTCACTGCAATATCTGACAGGACTGGGGACACACCAAGGTTTGGGCACCCATATTTTAAACTATTTATCACATCCTGTGGCCACCTTCTCTGCCCCTCACTCATTCACCTCAGCTGGTTCCTTCCAACATTCCAACCCCCTGTGCAACTCCTAACAACAGTCATTAAAAACAGCCAGACAAACAAATATATTCCTCTTCCTTCTCCTATTGCAAGGGTCAGTTGTAAAAATATCCAGTCTTGGATTAAAACCTCTTCTTTTGTGAGTCATTAGAAAAAGAAACTTTAAAACCACAGGACAAAGCATGTGCTTCCTGACACCAGTCATTGTAGTAAGGGGTTTGATTCATGTGATCATTTGGGGAATGGCAAGGGGAAGAGCTGCAATAGCATATGAGATACAATTTATACCCTCTGACTGCTGTTCTGCTCACAAAAAAGGAAAGGTTGACTTTACTCATAGAGCAGGATAAAAGTCACCCTTGGATGGTGTCAAGACCAGACTGAATAAAGCCTTGAGTAACCTTGTTTGACCAATAATTGACTGTGCTCTGAGCACTACCTTGGACTGTGATGTCCTCAGGTCCCTGAAAACCTGAAATATTCTAGATCTTAGGGCAAAACAATAAAGAACATCAAAATAAAAATGCTTCAATCAGTCTTGATTCCTGTATATTTTTCTCTTGAAAATGCGAAATAATTCTAGCTAATACACAAATGCTTATCTGGGTAATCTGCAAGCTTAATTTCCTTTGCCTAGAAACACAAATGGAGGACTACTACTCTATTAAATATACACATTTTCTCCATTAGCAACTCTTCTGTGGTAGCCTAAGTAACACCAGCTTTTGTACTTCAGAAGCAAATATTACAAACCATATCAGAAAGCCTCTAGATCCAGTTCCTGCAGTGAAATTGCACTAACAAGAATCTTGAGGTCTTTCCTCAGCAGTTCCTGATGAACTAATCACAGTAAAATTCAGAATAAAAAGGAGAAAGGATGAAGACAAGATCAGTAACAAAAGACCAGAGTAGTAAACATTGTAAATAAGTGTACTGTTATGGGTTGGATTCAATTCCTGAGGCTCATGTTCATAATTGCTTCCTTATACCTAAGGAGGTGGTAAGAACTCATTTTCTCTGTGAAACAGACAATTAAAATAGAGGTGACCTCTAAAGCTAAAGCACAGACACAGGTTTCCATCTTGGACAAAGTCTGCTTAGGAATTTGAAGGATGTGGGTGAAGAAACTTTGCTGGCCTTGCTTTAAAGAGAGATGAGTGTATGACAGAAGCAGAAAATGACAGAGAAAGGTGAGAAGCAATGTCAAGATCCAGGAAAAAATCTGTGGGGCTTTTTGTCCTAAGAGAATAAATAGAATAGCATCTCTGATAGCTGTCATCATTATGTTCTTTTACTATCTGAAGTAGCCTGACTGAATTTTGTCTGTCTGGAATTCAATATCTTCTAATAAAAAAAGTGTCATTATATTAGGTACTTAGGAGGCTTCAATTGTTCATGGTGCTGAACATGTCACTAACCACCTTCATAGGGACATCTCTGTGAGAGGGGGAAATGTCATTAACCATGTTCTACAGGGAGGTCACTAAGGTGGAAAGATGGGACAACTGGCATTTAGAACACAAGGTGTGTGTGTAGATTTAAAACAGAATCTCTCAAAGCTCAAACAAACAAAGCAAACACTAGGACAGAGAGCAGTTGCTGTGTCCAGTCATGGACCTGGATCACCTTTTGATCCAGGTGTTGTGAGCAGACACAGAGTGCAGAGTTCATCTCCTCACATGCTGAGGTAAAAGGATGCTTCTGGAGTTTTGGCTTGAGAGGGACAACAGAGGAAAACCATGTTCCTTACTGTGAATGAAATAGTCATCCATGTAATTTATAAAATTGCAATAAATTTTCTTTGATCAGGACATGGCTTTAAACCCCAGCAATGCTGCAACTGCCCAGCTGGTCCTTGCTGGCTCCACTGGTGGTACTGGCTGGCCCTGGAACCTGTCCCAGCCCTGTATTGTCACACACAGAGGGAAGGACACATTCCCAGCTGCTGCCCTGGGAGCCCTACCTCTGCATGCTTCCAGCTGTCCTGTCAGCACCTTGCGGATCTCTGAAATCCAGGTGTTTTTCAGCTCAACAGAAGATGCCTGAGAACAAAAGAGGACAAGGCAAAGCAGATCCAGTTAAAACATGCTGCCAGTCACTGCCCTGACCTACACTGCTTTGAGCAAAACAGATGCTCCTCAAGATGGAAAAGTTACCACAAATCTTAAGTCCTGTCCTTGCTTTTCTGTCCAGCATTCCAAGGAATTTTCCATTACTTTATTTCTTCTTTTAGCCAAAATCATGACCATTTTCACAATAAATTTGCCATTTCAGTGCCTACACAACAATGAAACTTTCAATGGCTATTGTTTCTGGAGTATACAGGACAGTGAACATTCTTAAAAACAATTTGACTGAAAGTAAGTATGGCCCTTGGAAACAAAAATGATTGTCATTACCTGAATGATATAGACTTCTTCTCTGCCATTATACCAGATCTCAAACTTCTTATTATCCCCTTTAACATTTTCTGTAATGCCCACAGTGCTCATCTGTTTCAAAACAGAAAAGAAGAAGCTGGAATCTGGAAAATATCAATAGTCTTTAAACTTGATCCTCTGAGGAGCATTTTTAAAAGGCTGCATTCACTTCTGACACCTTTGGGAGTCATTAAAAGTAAAATTCAGAGCATGTTATTTCTCAATATCTAAGTTGTCATTTGTATTTTTGATTGCTAAAGGGGAAAAAGAATGTTCAAAATTAACCCAAGCTAACATCTGATTGTGAATTTATCCTCTTTTCTTTTATTGCTTGCTCAACCCCATCCTGGTTCTTGTTCACCTTGACGAATTTTCAGTTTTAGGAAGACTGTTTTTTCACTTGCCATCACTGAACTTTTGAGGTGGGAGAAAAAGAGAGATGGAAGAGGGCTTTGTGAGATTTAATGACCAGTCTGCAAATCCAGACAACGCAAAAAAAATAAAGAAAATAAATCTAGATTTCTTAAATGAAAAATTCTTAATCACAATCTTGAAGTACAGCTGCTACTAACCAGCTTCTCATCTTATTCCTGTATTTGCTCAAGCCTCTTGTTCACATTCACATCAACATTAATTTAAAGATTTAGACAGTGTTATGCCACATTCATTCTATCTCTACAGGAAGAAACTTGAAATGTTTATATGAATTGGTTCAAGCCTTGAACAGGTTCTTTTGTAGTTCCTGTCTGGGTACCCTGAAATAAGTTTGGAACATTATACCCTATGATCCGTGGCAGCTGGCTAAAGTCACAAGTGTCACACCAATGTGCTTAGAGGGAAAATGTGGCCTACTTTTGATTGCCACTTTAAACTGTCCTGACTCATATCTGGAAATTTCACTCTTGCAAATAAAAGGGTACTTCTACTGCACTGATTCATCTGTAGATGTTACTGTCACAGAGTATATCTGCTCAACTGTGTCAATAGTAAAACTTGCAATGGAACTGCACTTGGAAGATGCCCATAGGCAGAGCAATGACAGATGCAGGTCTATTCAGTCTGGCTTCTCTTTATGGGATGCTGGGCAAGAACACACAAGGTGCCCCTTTGTAGCAAAGAGCAAGGTTCACATCTGCAGCTGCAGGACATGTGGCTCGGTCTGACTCCAGCCAAAACTGAGTGGGAGCTGTCATTCTCTCAGGGGTACAAGACAGCTCCAGCTGTGTGCACCTTCTTCAAATACCCTCACAGAAACACTCTCATCATGTGGACTTATTTCCCTCCCCCACCATTACTGCACTTATTACCTTTAATGAATTTTTAAAGCTGTATGAAGCTGTCTTCTCGTGGCCATCAGTGTTCTCCTCCCTTTTCTTGCAGAAAAGCAGCATCTTTGTGTAGAGGAAGAGGTGTCTCTGCATTGGTTTGAATCTAGCCAAGTCCTTCACCTTGTTGTGCCCCTTCTTGTGGTCAGTCCATACATTGAAGGAACCCTGCATCAACAGCTTGCCAAGCTCACTGACATCCCCCTAACAAGCAAGGAAAAGAGAGAGCATACATCAAATTCAAACCAGGCTAGTCCCAGGCACAATTCATTCCTCTGGTGGTGTTTGAGATTCCAGGCACAGGCATCCCTTGTGTTGGAGAGTGCACATGTCCCCTTGCTAAGCCTGTGTGGTTTGTTCCTATAACCATAAACTCACTGATTTCCATGTCCATAATTCCTAGTTTGTCTCCCCATTCATAGTTAGTCTTTAAGATCCATCTCAGGATCAATTTGAATGTGACACACAGGCTGTCCCCTCTGGTGACCTCAGAGGAAGCTTCTTCTGACAAAAACTGTTTTTTGTCACAAAAAACTGACTCCAGGGCAGCAGGAAGGCCCAGTACAGACCAGTACCCAAACAAAGGCTTTGACTCTGGAAGATCTAGTTTCAGTTTCCACTCTTGTACAAGCTTCCTCCATCCCTGGGCAAAACCTTGAAAGAGCTTAGAAGCCTGAAGTCATGGATCAGTGCCTAGAGCTATGCAGGTATGTAATTCCCTTCTGTTTCAAAATAGTCTTTACAAGCTTTGTCAATAGTTTCTTGGCTCACCATTTGCAAACTATGCAACGCTGCACAGCCCTGGGCAAAGAGGGAGTGAAGGCACCAAGGAGCCATAAAAGTACCTGAGGGAGAGTGAAACTAGGCAGGAATCAGACCTTCCTAAACCAAAGCTCTTGTCTGAGGACCACTGATGGGTAAATACTTCAACTGATATAAATAGTTAGCTCAGATGTCACCAGAATAATTCTGTGTTAAGAGTGGAGGAACACCTGGACATAAGACATGGCAATGCCTATATGGTAATGGGATTCAACAAATAATGATAATCATGATTATCTTAACAACAAGATTTCCTAGGAATGCTTTGTATAATAAGTCGAGGGAATAAGCCCAGTACATTACTAAAGTACTTACTTTCAACATATGCATGTTCTGCTGATTATAAGGTGAAGACATTGGCTCCAAGTGAGAATGTCTCATTTCTTGTACTAAGAATTGCAACCTGTTCTCCATCTCACTTCCCCTCCTCTACCCAACATTCAACTGCAAAAGCAGAACTTTATTAGGTACTTTTACACTCTATATCAGGCTATTATTAGATTCTCCAAACCATTCAGAAAACCTCAGCAATTTAGATAAGTCTGTCAGCTCTAATATATAGATTTGGATTGTTGTGTATACAGGACTGTGGATGTTTGTATTGATATGTGCATGTAGCTATAAATTGCAAGCCTGTGAAAAGCACATTGATATGCAAAGCTAAATTTAAAAAAAAAAATCATATTTTTACATGATTCTGACAATAGTGAGAGGCTCCTGTCACTCCAGACACTGTTCAATATAGCACTGAGATCCAGAAACTCAGTTCAACTCTTGTGACAGGTCTATCTCTCCAACCTTGACTCTGGGATTGGGATAATAGTGAGTGAAGTGGGAGGCTGCCACTGCAGAGAGAGGGAGGCAGACAGGGATGGCAGTCTGCAGCAATCCCACAGGAGACTTTGAATATTAGCTCACAAACACTGCACTCTCTTCAGTGTGGGCAGCAAATAGGACACTGTTTCTGGTAATTTCTGCTAGTGGACAGCAGAATTTTATCCTAAAGGAAGCTTATTTAAAGTAGAGGATATGATCACTATCTCAAATATAATTATTTCCCATTAGAGCAATACACTGTATCCCATGTTTGTGGAAGATGAGTGATACATATGACAATTTATAAGAATGTCTCATCATTATTAATGGACAGACTATCCAGGCCAGACTGTGTACAAATATTGGGATCTAAAACTTCTAAAACTTCTCTTCTCCAAGCTTTATTCTTATGTGTGTGTGTGTGTGGTTTAATAAAAACCATACACCAAGCCAATCCCAGACTTACATGTTAGAATTTCTTAAACAAGAGTTCAGCTCCTCAAATCTGCATGTGCTCAAGTCCAAGAAACAGAATATCCTATGCAATTGGGAGCATTCATCAGCTGTCACAAAACCTGCTTTCCTACTGGCATAATATCCCTCTTTGAAATGTTTTCCAGGCAAGTATTTCTATCATGACTATGTGGAAGACTGCACAAGATGGGGTGTGGTTTCATTGTCTATGGGAGGTGTTTATCTGGCACCACAGCTGAGCACCTGGGACAGGTGGAACAGGGAGAAGAAATTACTGTGTGCATCCTCTGTCACATTTTCACCCCATTTATTAATCATGTAACAAACCATGTCAGGGATACTGGCATTGGCCTGAACAGTGGCCATGTCCCACTTGCCATGTTGCAGTTCAGCTAAGACAGCAGAGGCAAAAATCTAGTCCTTGGAGGTACCATCTGGCACTTCACAAAAGGGTGGAAAATTCAAAAGTAAAAGTTGAAAATGAGCAGGAATGTTCAAAACAACTCACGCTTCAAAGCAAGGAACAAACAAAAGGATGACCTCAAAATTCATATGGACAGGAGTCTGGATAAATCCCACCTGCTCAGGATAATATGTTATCTTTTTTGCAGAAGGTCTTCTTTCCTTCTTTTTACGGAACTGTCACAAATTTTTTTTTTTTTTGCTGAAATGCTGTAAGTACATACATTTAAACTGAGAAACACAGGAGGAAAGCTGCCTTTCTCTTTGGGAATCAATAAGAAACAGTGGAAAGTAGGGAGGTAAAGGATGTGCTGTACCCATGAGCTTCCCATGCCCATGTTGACTGCATGGTTCAAGTCTGCAGTAATAACATACAGGCTCTGAAGAGTATTTCTAAAATGAGTCTCTGAGACACTCAGCCATGAGCAGAATGCATTAAGTATATGCTGCTTTGTTTGTCAGTTTTAGGAGATCTAAGATTGTATTTATGACCTGTGGTGTTTCTCTGATCTACAATCACCACACCTATTCAGTGTTTGCCAGTACAATGAGGTGGCCACTGCTTCACCTTCAACTCAGTACAGCTACTGCAGGCAGAACTCACATTCTCATCCCAAATGCAATGCACAGTCCACAGGAGCATCTCCAGCTGTGTGCAGCAATGGACCTCTGACAAGCAGTTGAACTTATTTATTAAATCCTGCTGGCAGCAGGCATGGGTGCCTCAGCTACCAGATGCAGATGCACTAGGACAAAAGAGAGCTATAGAAATCAAAACTCCTGAGGTTACTCCCATCCTGAAAAACAGAATAACTCTTCCCACCCAGACTCCAGCACCTTCTCAGGAATTCAGATTTTGCACAAAATAATTTTTCTGGATTAAAGCCTGCTACTATGATGTAAAAGTTCTTTGAACAGTACTCAGTATATTGTTTCTTTCTTGACATTTTCACCCTGCAGCTATTTCAAAATGAGCAACCACATGATTCTCAAGCCTCATTTTGCCAGGTTCCTTTCTCCTTTATGTGTCAATCACTTCCACTTCTCACTTAAGGGCTTATTTTATGTAGTCAGCACTAGTTCTTGAAAGTCATATGACTTCAATGGAGCTTCTGCAGGGATATGTATTTGTGCCTTTTGATTTGGATCGTGGTTGTTATTTCACATTTCAGATAACAAGCTTGATAGTCACTGGCACAGATTCCATTACCCACTTTAAATGAAAGCCAGATTTTTCTCCCTAAGTGCAAAAGATTTGAAAACACTTGAGTTGCACAGGAGTCACAAAGTTTCAACAAATTTCTTAAGTTAGTTCTGCCAGACTTATACCTCTCACCTACCAATGAGTTATGGGTGCAATTACTCAAAAGTCCTGCATTTATCATGCTATGTCCCCACATTCACACCCCCAGGTGTGTTGAGATGTATTTTTGATCATCACAACATGCCACTGAGTGGCATCCTTCAGTAATGGCTCCATAAAGCACTGTACCAGCCATGGGCACAGCATGATCAGTGATGAAAAGAACGTGGGATGGCTCAGACCAGAGCAGGAGCAGCAGCAGCAATTACCTCATATCCTGTGATTGCTATCTGGTGCATGGAATCATTTACTGATTTGATGATATCAAGCACCGTGGCCAGGGCTTCTTCCAATTCAGCAGTACCTTCTGAATTCTTGCTGCACTTCAGCATTTCCTGTTTAAAAAAAGATATGGGGAATACTTGAGAACTGCTGCTACCAGAAGACACTATAAGACAATCCTCCTTGGAAATGGTGTTACATAAACAAAGTAGCAGAACTAGAGGAAAACAAAAGAGGAACAAATCCTCCCCCAAAACCCAAATATAACATTCACTGGGGTGGTCATTGAGGATGCACATTTTGATATTTTGAACATTTTCAATTTTAAAGGGTTCATTTAAGATGAGGCAGGACCATTCTGACAAATTTACAATGAACTCCTTGCATGTAATAAAATTACATCCAGGGCTTTTTTTTCTTCATGTTTGCTAGAAAAGAAAGTCAATATAATTATTTCAGGTGTTAGACAATTCCCTATCTTCTTCAGTAATTAGTTCCCAAGGTACTTACTATCACTGTTAAAAATATGAATTTATTTCTAGTCTGAATTTGGCAATTTTGAGTTTGGAAATATTTTCATCTAAAAGCTGAGGCATTTATGTTCCTGTGGAATAGGGACACAAAAAGGTAGTTCCTGCAAACCCTAAGCAGTAGCAGTCTCTGCTCAAATGCTTGGGTAACCAGGGATTAGAAGGTAAAAGCAGATGCATTCCTACAGTACCTGCTGCACATTTTCTAGGATGAGGATGGACCTCTGTACTGTGAGCATGCTGCTTTTACCAGCATGAGCATATTAGCTGAACTGATTGAAACCAGAGGGTTGCAATAACTGTGATCTAAAATTCAAATCCAATCTGCCCACCACTCAAGGCACAAAGCTTCTTAAGAACTTGTTTTTTACCAATTTTTCACTGACTTCCATTTTTCTACACTTTTAAATGCTCCTGCTGTCAGGGAAGGAGTGCACCATCTTCCCAGATCTCATAAACCCTGACAAAGTGAATGCCAGTGCCAAAGTTTAAAGTACGAAACTGGTCTGACCAGCTTCAAACCCCAATGGCTGAGATCTGTTCTGCTTGAGAATTTTACTCCTTGATTTAATCTTGGGTTTATTTACAGTCATATTTCAAATTAAAAGTAAAAATCTGATTTACTCTTGTTTTCCCGGAGACCCTGACATTTTTTCCTTTCTCACAGAATAGTTTCAAGAAATAGATTTCACATTAATTTCTGGACTATGTTGATGTAGAATCTACTGCAACCAGTGAGGTTTCATCATTGCCAATATCCATGTTCAATATTTGGATTCTATAGTTTTACATGAAGTCATTAACTCACAGAAATACTGCACAAGAATGGCCAACCAGGTCCTCCCATGGCTTATACTTGCACATTTTGAGCAGTGCCATAGTAGTTATTAGCAAGTTAAATGGCAACCTGAAATCTTCATTGCAAATTTCAATGCTAAATTTCATGACAGCACACAAAACCACTTTAAACCCAGAGGCTTCAGAACATCATGTAATGCACCTTCATGACCTTCCCATAGGGAAAGTCAGTAAATACTATTTTCAAAAACTGAGTAGATGGAGACAGGAATTTAAGCCACCACCTTAAAAAGAAAAAAAAAACATCTTTGTTTTGAGTGTATATATTTTCTATTGCCCAGTTCAGACCAGAATTTCAAGCATGGACTACTCATGGTTCCAGCCAATCGAGAGGGAATTTCACATATTCACTGGAAAAATTACAGACAATTTGTGCCTGGCTGTGTCTTTTAAAAAAAAGCAGCAAAAGGGAGTGGCTCCCTCTGAAAGGTTTGAGTCACAGCCTTGGGAAAAAATATCAGCTCAGGAGCTGAAAGACTTTTGTTATATAGGGACAGATGTTAGACAGGATTTAAGCCATCAGTTCCTGTTTTCAGATTGTAAAACCATATACTGATACAAAAAAGCTAAGCTCGATTTTCTGTTTAAAGAAAAATAAAACAATAAAATACTTACTATCCTAACAAGTAAGTAAAACATCTTACTTTATATAGAGAGAGCTATACATATAATAGTATACTGCTATTACTTAGTATAAATACTTCTAAGTAATAGCAGTTCCCAATCTAAAATACAAGTCCCTGTACAAGACTGTTTTCTACCATTTTACAACTGAAAACTGCTGAGTATTTGCTGAAGAACTGAGTGAGGATTTATTTCCAGGTAGTCCTGACTGAGATGCAATTCTGGAGGTAAAACAAGCAGTACACTGGAATTCTTTGCACTGCCATGGAGAATTTACCTTTAGCAGCAGCTGGTACTTGGTGATTCTCTGAACTGGCTTTAATAGATAGGCATCAAGTGAGAGTTTGTGATCCAATTTACGCTGACATTCCTGTAGGAAACAACACAGAAGAAAAATAAAATTGTTTTTGAAACACAGGCAAGTCACCAAGATCATTATCATTTGACTATGTGAAGATTATATATCTGTGAATTAATTGAGAGAAATTTGTTCCATCTGCATAGGAATTTCAGGGTTACTTATGCCACAGTGAAAATAACAAGAGCTAATGTTTAGGCTCAACTTGGTGTCGAAATTTGGCGTTCCCTGCTGATGAGATTGCAATCAGCTGGGATTTGCAAAGAAGCCAGAACTTGTTTGGTGTGGGTATAGCCTGCAGAGTCAGGCTCCTGTCCAGGAAATCTACCCACTGCTCTACCTACCCAGTCTCCTGTGGAGAACACCTTGGTACACACTGGGCACCTGCCATCAGTATAAGAAACTTGCAGAAAAGTCTCTGTGTTACTCTAGATTTTCTAAAGAACAGGGATACACAAGAAAAACAAGTTTTGAGGGTCTTGCACTGCTAGTATGCAATGAAATTCCACCTGAAAAAAGATGCTGTCTCCACACTGTCTCCAGAGAGCTTCAGACCTCGGTTTGTTCTGACAGTACTTTTCATATATTTGGAGGTCCTCCTTCTGCAAGAAAAGAAGAGTTTAGATAAGGGAAAGAAAAATCATCCAGGGAGTGTCTTTCTTTCTTGAATCTTTTTCTTACCTCCCATCCTAAGATATGAAGTAATTATTACATGGGAATTACTCTGTATGTAAAAACATACTGAAACCAACAAACCTGGTTTTTACTTCTGATTAAGTTAAATACACCTGAAAGTGAGATTTCTTTTTCCCCTCACTATTCACACAAAGCAAGGAGACTGCAGACTGGAAGACACACAACCTAACTGTAAAACTGGTGTATTTTTCAGAGAGGTGAATTGGTGGTTTGGAAAAAGAAAAACAAAACATAACCAAAAAGAAACATTAGATATTAAAACTTTATTAACAATTTTATTAACAATAATATCAGAGACTGTAATTGTTAATGATGACTAAGGTTTACCAGCTCAACACACTTAAAAAAAAAGTGTTGGCTCTCAACAGTGCAAGGACAAATTAAAAAGGAGAAAGTTTCTCTTCCGAGGGCTACCGAGCAGAGGGGGCGGGGCCTCTTTCCAAGTGGGCGGGGCTTTGTCCCGAGGTGGGCGGGGCTTCTCGGGGTGGGGCCGGGAGCTTCCCGCCTTCATCTGCACCTGCCCTGCTGGATGTGACTTCAGCAAATCAAAGAAAACACTGAAAACAAATCTCAGCAATTTCTGGATCTTTCCCCTGTGCTTCCAGCCCACCAGGCAGTTCCCATACACTCCTGCTGCAGGGAAATCACTTCCTTCTTTCCAGAAGAAATCAGTGTTGCTGCTGTCTTCCTCTGCCCATCCTGACATCACCCTGATGAAACAGCTGTGAAATCAGAGCTGTGCCACCTAATACCACGCTGTGTCAAGGATTATGCAATAAAAAAACCTCCTCTGTTGCAAATCAATAGAATATTGATATTGTCAAAATAGGTGCAGAGTTTCTTTCACAAAAATAGAATTGTTTGTACATGTTTCCTTGGAGGGAAGTTAGCAAGGGGTAAACCCCACAGAATTAAAATAGCAACAAAGCATAATCAAATATTACAGTCTCATCCTGGCCCACAGAAACCGAACTGGACTGGGTAAGAAGAACAGAGAGAGCAACAGACAAGAGAACTATTAGGAATAAGAGAAAAGAACCAATTTCAACTTAAAGAAAAGGTACAATAACCAACAACTTGCCAGTAATTTGCCACAGTGGAATCACCCTATGCCAGTACAACCTATTGCTGCCTAAATCAGTGACACCTACTCAGGCAGATACTTACATATTTAATTACAGCTTTAAGTTCTGCAATAGTGTAAGGAATAGAATTAGACTCAGACTTTAAAATGCCAAGAAATAATTGATTGTCTAATTATTCAATTCCCAGTCTTAAATATTCCACACATCTCTATTTTCACATGCAAAAGTTCTGACTTCTTGCTGGTACTTTTACACCATGCTCTCTCCTGTAAAGCTTTTCCTTTCCACACTGATAAGGACCCTGAGACCTCTGTAAGCTCCAATGCACATGGTATATATACATAGGTCCAAGTATCTTTTTGACTGCTGATTTATGAATAATTTTTGCATTAGTCTAGAATTTAGACCTTTGAATCCAACTCACAGGTTTCTGGTCAGCTGCTACTGTCCTTTCACAGGCAGATTCCTTTTTCTAAAGGCTTCTTTCTCCCTGAATGATCAAATGCCCCAACTGCTGGCTCCTATTAAACTATTTCCTTTTATAGGTTAACAATATGAATAAGTGAACAGTGGTTATCTACAGTGAATCACTCCTCCCAGACACATCACTTTGCACATTTTGGTAAGCAGTCTGACACACCTTTGGTTCCATCCTTGGCATTCTTGCCTCAATTTGGTAAACTTTCATTCTTCATAGCCCTTTGTAGAGCAGATTAGCCCAGAGTGTCCCTGCTGTTGCTGATAAAGAACCAGAAGACCCATTCTGCAAGGTATTCTGTGCACATCCCTCCTGTTTTGAAATCTGTGTAGTACTTGACCACACAGAGCTGTAAGTGAGGTCAAGCATCTTGCTGATGGTAAAATAGCTGCCATGAAGGTGAAGTTGAGCTGGCTCACTTGTAATTTAGCTCATATGAAGATCATGCTGTAAATGAGGTCAGCAAAGTGGGTGGGAGAACAAGAAAGGCATTTCTGGCTCATCTTTTACCAGATTCTGCTACCAGGAGACAAAGCCAGAGAGAAACCAGAAAGAGACTCCACAGCCTGTTTCTCCTATCCCCTGAGATGAAGGGCTCACATTCATGGTGACAGCTGATCAGGTGGGAGAGTGTGTGGGGACATGGCAGAGGAATGACTGTCAGGGGATGGAGTGACTGGCACCAGAGTGTCTCACTGCAGCTCTCAGGATACTTTCAAGCAGCTCTGGAATCAGGGCTGAAAAGGCCCAGTGTGATCAGATGGGGTAAAACTCTTCAAAGTATGAATCTAAAAAAACTGTCTGTTTCTAATCATAGATTAGAAACATAGTCTGTTGTTGTGGCAGGATGGTTACACCTCTACAAAGAAGGAGGACCTGCAATAGTGTGAGTTTCCTCCCAGGACTCAGCATCACTTGGAACAGCAGCTGCTTCTGTTTCCCCCTGCCACAGCAAGCACGGCCGTAACTCACGGGGCAGCCAGAAGCCACTGCTCAGCAGGAAGGCATAAAAAGCTGCCAAATCATGGGGAACACAAACATACAACCAGACTTTTGTTTCTGCCTCCTAAAGGCAGTCCAACAGAAACAACACATTTCTGGACTTTATGTGGCTTCTTCTAAAAACAGAACATGAGGGCAAGGTCTCGAATCAAAGGTGCTACTGTGTGAGCAGAGACATCTCAAGAGAGAAGCTTGTGCTTTGTTAGTATGGAATTTGAAATAGAGAGAAAGCAAATGCATGGTTTAACCTCTTATTTGATACATTTAGTGTAGTTTGACCAGACCACAGGAACTGATGAGCTAAGGTGATGGAGGGACTGGTTTTCCTTTCATTTCACACCTGAACCTCAGCTTCAGTGTTGTTCTCATATTGGTAGAATAGTGAGGAGAATTGAGCTTAACAGCTGTTTATACAGACACATAAGCTACAATATTTAAATATGGAATTTGAACCTTCTGCAGAATCATAGGAACAATTCTAGACCACAAATTTTTATTTTACTGTATTCTTTAGGGATATATGCAAAACATGGACTTTCTTGGGTTTCAAAGGTCTGCATTCTTCAAAGACTGCTTATCCTCTTTTGCATAATGATTTCACCACAGTATTTTCCTGCCCAGCATCTGAATCCTAGGATAACAACATATGCCTCAGTAGTGTCAAGCTCTAAATACTTCGTTGTAAAACAGAAAATAATCCAATGGACGTATAATCAAATTTACACTTCTATGATTCTCTCCAGCCTGACCTGTTTGTAAATTGGAAGCATATCCTTTGCAAGTATCACATGCTCACAATTCCCATTAAATCTCAGTAATGTGGCAGTGCTCAGCACCTCTGAGTGGTTCATACAAATCTGTCTGTATTTAATGTGTGCTCTGGAAAAGCAGCAAATGCTACCTGCTGTAGTATACAGCAGAAGCAGGAGGTACTTTTGACTACAGTGGACAGATTTTCCCATTTCTCATGCCACTTCCATTTCCTGTGCAAAACACAGAGCCTTATTCACAAAGTTTTGTCAAACTCTGAAAGCAGCAGCAAACCACCAAAACAGATTTTTATTTTTTCTTTTTCATTAGTCGGGCCCCTGAAGGAGTGCTGTATAAACAAGCACCTTTGGTAATGTTGCAGGAAAGAACTAATGGTCAGGCTGGGTGGGGGTGGAGATGGAAGAGGGACATCACTGGGAGCTCTAGGAGAGAGCTGCAGCACTTGGGCACTGAGTCACCTCACAGCAGAGGAGAATCCACTTGTTGGGAGAAGAGGTAAAGGGAATTCACCTCACAGTCTTATGGATGGTGGGGTCCCTGCAAGGACAGCAGCAGACTCAGCTGGGACAGTTCTAGGGGACCAAGTGTGCTGAATGGTGCAGGGAAGAGACAAATAAGATAAAGCAGGAACAGGATGTGTTCTTTGCACCCAGAGCAACCTGCTGTGACACCAATATTGTTCTCAGCTTTTATTGCAGGGCAGTGTCTGGATTACATCAGACTCCTGCTATAGATGTGTCTGATATGAAAAGCATGTCAAACATTTGGATTACTCTTATTTGTTGGGCTTTTCCTTTTAAATAGGCCTTAAAATATTTGTAAAATACTGATAACAGATCTCTTCCTGTCAATAAACCAGATAAAGGGTCAAATATCAGCATACACGCTTGATGACTGTGGCTTAATTTAGAAATATCTGCTTAGAGGAGTTTCCCTCATTCACAAAATCAGAGTGAAAAGATGGGAGTAAATCTGTAAGTATTGTAGAATAAGACCATAGATATTGATTCAAAAGTAAAAAAGGATGTACTTACTCTCTTCAGAAAGCATCGGGCAAGAAGCTCAGGGTTTTCAATGCAATTTTCTATCTCCTTCAGGAAAATCCTGAGAGATAGAAAAAAAAAAGCAGAGAGTAATGTAAAATCCCACTCACATTGTGTGTTAGCTTCTGTGTAAATCCAACTTAAGGCCTTCAGTTTTGTGAAGATTCATTGGAGAAGGTAGCAGTTCTGATATACCAATAAATAAATATTTTAGAAAAATGGGCTTTGGCTGTCACCTGATTCCCTAAATCACAAACATTATCAGGTTTTCACTGCTCACAAGCATCTGCAACATCTGATTCCTCTGGTTATTGAAATTTGTTTCAGATCTGTAGCCCAAATACCTGTTTTCCATTTGGGTATGAGGATTTTTCAGAACAGCTAGAAAAGACAAGGATGTTCTGTGAGATGCAGTTGCTCAATCAGCAAGCAGTGAAAATATGGGATGTAGTCCAAAGGCTTCTGCAGTGACAGCCAATTCACTAAACCTTTAGGGAAAGAAAGACTGGGCTTGCAAAGGGAGAGGAATGTCTTTCTCTAAATGGAAGACACAATATTTGAAATAATATATAAACTGGAAAATCATTTTTCTACTATGTATTAACTACTCTGGCATAATATTAAGATTTGCAAAAGAGATTTTTAAAAATTTATTTTGTTCAACTGTTTGTTACATCTTACACGCAATTATTATTCAAAAGAATTCCTAAATTCCCATTTTGGGTACAGCCAGTTTTGCTTAAGCAAGGCTAGGAAAAGCAGAAAAATTATAGAAGTTGCCCTTAGTTTTGTGTTCTGAAAGCTGATTGCAAAAGGGTTAATCTTGTTCATAACTTGTATTCTGTAGTTATGGGCTCTGGATTTCCTTGTCCACAGTATGGATGTGGCTTCTTGTGATTTTATATAGGGATAAAAAGAAAAGTAGTATCAAATATACAACATCTTCTGATCTGGTAACAGAAATACAGGACAAATAAGATGAACACTAAGAAAACTTCCTCACAGAGGTGTTTTGCCAGTTAGAAAATATCAGGATTTAGTCCTGTGACATCTACCAGTGTACCAAGAGAGGTGGTAAAATACTGACCACAGAGGACATTCAAAATGGATCCTGCCAGGGGAAATCACTGGTAAATGCACAAAGGGTGCAATTTTCACCCAAAACAGATGAAATAGATTATCTTGGAGGTGTTCTCTACACATGGGTTTCATAGGACACACACAGATGAGGATGTAAGGAGGACTTTTCCTGACAGTGTTTGTGTGGTCATGACAAAACACCTGACAGAAAAGGACTGGACATGATGGACCCGAGGATGCAGGACAACCACCAGTTCCCATGTACCTGTTGTGGAAATAGTAAATTTCTGGGAGGTTCCCGAAAAGAATTTCCTTCTTATTCTGAAGTGCAGATGGAATCAGGTGTACTAAATTTGGATTGTCCATTTCTGAAGCATAGCCCTGCAGAGAAGAGTGGAAAATAAAACCAGCCTGTTTTTAGCTGGGAAGAAGTACTGTGCTCAAGGCACTGGAAAGCCCCAAAGTCCATGTGCTTTTGTTTTCCACAGAGCAAACAAAGCTTCTCCCATGCCTGCTGCTTTGTTACTCCCATGAATTTCTGATGCTTCTGATTTTCCCCAGAGATTTTACCCTGTAACTATGCAAACACATTTTTACCATAAATGAACAGGTCACAAGGTCAATAAAAAGTATATGAAATTAATGTGTCTAAGATTCAAAAACCATGTGGGTCAGGTAGGGATGAAGACTTCTAAGATTGACAGACAGATATCTTTCTGCTACTTTGCTTCATTGCACAAGAGTTAGTTTGGATTTATTTGTTGAACTGTGACATTTGGATTGACTAGAATTTTTTGTCTCTTGTAAAAACTGGATTGTGTTTCTTCAGTAATAACTTTCAGAGATCCTCTCTTCTTGAGAGAAGAACATTTAGACTTTAAACTCAAGATTAATATTTAAATTACCAGAGTTGCCAGCTCCCACAGAACAATAAAATAAAGAATCAACATGTCCCTAAAGTCCCAACCATGACTGATCCCTAGTCAGCTTCTGTCTTCACACAGATTAGGGAGGACATACACACCAAGTCTGCTGATATCCTATCAGTTTCAAAAGCTCAAGAATTATATTTGCAGAATGAGCAGCTTTTTTTTCTGTGTTCAAGCTCATCAATAAAGATGAGCAGGAGGGGTGCCTTCCTTTTCCTCAATCATTTTCCAAATGTGCATTCACAGAATTAAGTGTCTGGCCCCATGGACATCAAAGGTGCTCCTTCTGAGATCTATTGGTAATATTTTGAAAAGACATTATTAACTCTTTCACTGTCCATAATTTTCAGAACATGTAAATTGTCATTCTGTGGGCTGAGGCCAAAGAAGGTGCTTTTTCCTTTAAGCCCTGAGGAAGGATGTTCAAAATATCCTTCCCATTCTCCAGCTCCAAGGCTGAGCTATCTTTCCAACACAGCCTGTGTGTTATAAACAGGAGGTGGGAGTGCTCAGCCTGTGAAGGATGTGAACCTGCAGTAATTACTGATTACTTAGGGGTTAAGCACCAGAAAAGTAATTTGAGAAAAATTTCTTACCTCTATTATACTCTGAAGTTCTTCTACATAAACCCGTTCTGTTTCTATCAGCTCATTGATTATGTGGCTGAAAGACAACAAGGTAGAGTCATAGTGTTAACCAAGCACATGTGAAAGAAAATAAATGGTATTCCTAAGATATTCCTGTTTATGCCTTCTGCAACACACAAAAACCCTCTGAAGGTCATTTTTCAGTACTTCAATATTTTGTCTTGTTGATAAGGTTAGAAGACCTAAACACATCTTGGACTGTAATTTTTTTCAGCTCATTTTAAATTTCATCTTGGATTCTTCTGTCATTTTTATACCTACAAACTGAAAAAAATTCCCAAGAAAGGAAAAAAAAGGTTTCTCTTCTAAGAATAACTAATATTCAATAAATAATAAGAGCTATGATAATGTTTGTGTTTCATTTATTTTACAAAATAAACAAAATCTAGACTTCCATCCTTTAATACAATGCAAAAACAGGCAACAGCATGATGTGAGAAGTCTGAAAACATAAAAGTAGGTTAGAGTAAAATATTTTTACTATGTTTTGGACTTTTCATTTCTCATATTAGTTTAATGCTCCTAGGTAACTTGAAGACATATATCTTGAGGATGGCTGACTTATTTCACAGAAACATGAATGTAACCAATTCACTTTTGGACAAATAACTAATTAGATTTTAAAATAAAATTGCATTAGATCTCTCATGTTTTTATGCATCCAATGTCCCATACTATCAAGAAAGTGTTGCCTTTGGTACTGTCATGAGCAAACTTTTCAGGGTAGCTCCTGCAGAGGTTTGAGCAGCAGGAAAGCACAAAGTACCTGGTGTTCTCTTCCTGGCCTGTGCTTCTCGAGTCTTTAAGCACAGCTACCCCAAGCCAAAACACATCCCAGAAGGACACTAGGGAATAATGTCTAGAGGATCTGGAGTGTGGCCAGCCATAAGCAGCACACAACCTGAGGCCAGCAAAGTGTAGGCAGCTGCTGGCATCAGCACCAGCACGTGCATCCATCCAGCGTGTCCCTGCACTCCCTGCCTGTGCCTGGCTGCCTGCTTGGTGTGTCACACCACCAGCCCTTGAGAACATGAGTCACATCTGCACTGTTGCATCCACTGCAAGGGGATTTCCTCATTCTTCACAATTTTTATGATGTCCTTTTTTTTTTAACAAAACAATTGCACTTCTGATAAAGCCTTCTTTGAATGGTTTGGCCAAGCATTTGAAAATAAAATAGCCATATTTCAGCTTGCAGTTTGAAATGCAAACTTACTGACTAATGCATTACTAGGCTACTACAATAGATTCACTGGTTTCCTTTGGATTTCCTCAGTGCTTTTTCAAGGAAATGTGGTTTTCTAGGCAAGCTGGGGACCACTTATTCAGGTCTCAAAGGCTATAACTCCTTTATGGACCACTTCTTAAGAAACATCATAAATACTGAGAAAACTAGACCCTATGTGCAACTGGTGTTTCAAATTTTGTTATAAAATGGCTGGGATTTCATAGCCGTCTTGACATAATGCCTTAAATTGCAGTGTCTAGCATAAGGTAGGACAGTGGATGAGGGCTGTACCAGTGTTCCCCAGGCCACACTCAGGTCCCATTGACCATCTTGCACTGGCTGTGGGCTCCTGGGGACTCTCTCTCCTCCCTATCAGGTGTCCCCAGTTTGGGACCCCCCCAAAATGTTCCATTGCTGATTGTGCCAGGTTCAGAGCTTCTCTGTGTCTGTCATGGGCAATGAGGGGGACTCAGCACACACCTGCTGCCAGGATCACATTTAACAAAAACATGAGGCAGCAGTTAACAGGACTATTGCCACAGGCAGCTCTTCCCACTCCCTGGATTACTAAGTTAGAAGTCATTTCTAGTGTAACTGAGATGTGTGAGGTAAAGAGGCAGGGGAAAACTTCCACACTGTATTGTTCATTCATTTCAGAGAAATTTTACAAGGATTTGAGGTTTGCATGGCAGCAGTCCAAACACAACAAAACTCTGAGATGGCTGAAGTTTATGGGCAGTTCTCACAAAGGTAACTCCTCACCAGGATCATTCCCAAGTAAACAGGCCATCTCAGCAGGGATGGTAAAGAACCAGAATCCAAGATATCCCTAAGGTCCTATCTGTAGGATCCTTGTTGCTGGAAAAACTTCATTCCACTCGGGTATACTTGCTGCTTCCCTGGTGAAAGAGACTTTCACCAAGCCAGCAGAGTTAGCCAAAGCCAGAATATTCTGGTTCCAGCAATACCTGCCCCAGTAGCTTTCCTGACATGGTAGTAGTGATGTGAAACTGCTCAGGGGGAGGGGTCCTAGCAGAGGGAGCTCAGCCACCACTGACCTGGCAGAGCCCTGTGCATGGCAGGACCCAGAATTAGGGTGAGTTTGTGGCAGAGACCACACACAGACTCACTGATAGGATGGTGTCAGATGTTCCTCCAGCAAAGGAAACTTCTTGGTATGAAACGCAAATACTGTGCATGAACTAGCTCACACTTGCTTAAATGATTGATCTGGGTTTCTAAGGAAACACTGTAGCCTTAGCTACAGCAAGACCACATATCCCACAAGGGGGATTTTACAGAGCTGGCATTTGAGCAGGTTTTTCTCACTTCAGCAGCCCCGATATCCTGTGGCCCTGCAGCACTGAGATCTCATGTATTGAGCCACTTTCCACCACTCAAGCTTAGACAAGTCCTGAAGTGCCAGCACAATATGGATGATAAGAAAGGAGAAACCAAAAAGAAAACTATTTGTTTGCTTTGTCCATAGCGCTGTCTCTGGCAAGTTAGTCATGCCATACTGTTGTGAAGAAAAAAAATTATTTCACAGAGGAAGCTCCTCAGCAAGGGTGAGAATATAGAAGTTGCAATGCACAACAAAGCACTGGGGAAAGCCTTGTTTTTAGCCAAGGCTGTAAATACAGCCTTGAAACTGAGGTAAACTCTGGTATTAATTATCACCCTTGGCTTTTAGAGATGCATTTCTCTATCAGCTGCTGCCTGTGTTGGTATTTAGATCAAAGGTAGCTGTTTGTATCACTTTGGACTGTGCAAATAGCAATTAGCAGTGTTGTTGCTATAAGCTCACCCTGCACTGTATTGTTTTGTTGCAACAAAACCTTGCCAATTGGTATTTATCTGAGCTGGCTTCTTTGGGTAACTGCTTCTAGAAGGTCCTCACCCCAGTGACCATGAAGCAGACACATATCAGACCATTTCATCTCAGTAACTCTTTCCTCCTTCTTTAATAACAGAAGGAGAAAGAGGCCTAATTGAATGGCTGGCCAAGCTCCCCAGCAGTGTCAGGTCATTCTGCACGTCTCTGTCACAATAATTTTGATAGGATGGTTTCTCTGCTGTGATATGTGCTGCCTTTAAAAACCCCATCAAATATAATGAAACACTAAGCAGGAATATTATCTAGAGATTACCACAACCTATTAATATCTCCTCTGGCTAAATCTCGATTGCATTGTCCTCATACAGTTACTATTTGTGCATCCTGCTCAGATGACAATATAAACTAATTCAGGATTTTTGTTTCCATAGCTGTGTTTCTCTAACAAACTCATTGGCTCACCTCCACTCACAGATCCTGTTTCTCTGCCAGGATTTGCTATCACAGGTGCCTGTCCTGATAAGGAGACTTCTCCCAGAAGAGAAATTGAAGCCACCAATTAGAATTAAACCAGTGAGCTTTTCTGAAAAGAACTCCAAGCATAAATCATAACTGGTGCTCCAAAATTATAGTGCTGCAGAAAACCTGACTGCATGACAGGTGTGGAACCAGCAGAAATGGCACTCATGCAGGAGCTCTCCATATCTGTCTTACAAAAATACATAATGCCTAGTAGATTTAACAGGAGCATTTTCAACAGCCAGAACAGCAGAAAATGGGTATGCAAGAGCAAAATATTTAATTTAATAAATTAATTTTAAAGAGCACTCGAGCACTTTTATAAATATATCTAATATAGAGAGCAACTTAAATTGAAAATACTGGCTCTTTTAATACCTAAGGCTTCAAACACAATAGAAAGGACTGAAATAACTTGTGTGCAGTGCAAAGGAAACAAAACACAGAAGTATCAATACTGAATAGACTTGGACTTAAAGGAAGTCAGAGTGAATAATTTATTGGCTTGCAAAAATTAGCACACTGATAAAAACCTCCCTGGTCCAGCACTCTGGCTAGTTCTAAATATTGTGAAATTTCTATTTCTGAATGTAAATAAATTTAACAAAACTGTTTTTTGTTTGTAATCTTTGGTACCTTCTTTGTAGGTAGTATATGATGAAAGTCTCACTATTGCAGTAGAAACAGAATCAGCAATAAATATCACAACCAGTTTCAAATTAGAAATCTCTACAAGAAATTCTGAGTGGTCTAATCATAAAATCTCAAAATTATCTCAGTGCTACAGAATGAAATGACAACATGTCAGTAACTGAGTAGAAGCATCTTCCATTCCACCCACAAAACTGCATTTAAAAGGATTTTCTTTTCTTCTCACAGGGCTAAAAAGGCCTTTTTCAGTTGAAAAGTATTCTCAATTGAGGTTGTGCAACAGTTCAAATTAAATTTGAGTAATGAGTCAGTTGCTGTACTTTACCTAAAGTGGAATAAAAGATCATTCTGGACGTAAGAACATTTGTTTCAACAGAACTCATTGTTAGTTGATACAGTATTTGGTATTTGTTAGTTGATAGAAAATAGTTCTGATTTCTCTGCCACGTACTCCATTTTTTTTTTTCCAATGAGAGCAATGCCTTGAAAGAATGATTGTTTTTAAAGTACATTTCAGGGCTGCAAACAAAACCCAACTAAGTAACTTTGAGAAGCATAAGAGATTTAGGTAGTACACTCCACCCCATCTCAAAATTAGTGTCCTTTACTGAAGTTATTGTAATTGCCTGTTGCAATGTCAAATGGATTTCTCCAGCTCTTATGGAATTTCTTCTGAGGAGTAGGACTGCATCTTTGTTAGAAATATATTTCACCATCAAAGTCACCATTTACAATATTTTGCTTCTTCTGAAATTATCTGAACTCTTCACATAAAAGGAATTGTCCCACATTCATTGTTCCCAAAACAAACGACCTTGGGGAAATATTTTTATATATCTTAATTAGTTGACCTACATTAGACGAACCAGAGCATAGTTGTTAATGGAGAGGTAAATTAATTAAATCACCTACAGAAAGGAATAATATGAATAGAGGACTAAAAGTCACATAGGAGTTGTTTCTCATCTCAGCTGTGCATCTACACTGAGAAGATGTCTGAACCCAAATTTGAGCTATCTTTAGACAATGTTGATGCTACAGACTGGTCCTTACTGTGAGCCAAAAAAACGAACACAATAGCTGTGTACATATTTTGTCAACTACCCATATTTGTGAACTACCCATCAGGAGCCCGTGGTGATTTTGGTTTTAATCTTCCAGCTGCACTGTTTCTACTTGGTGATAAAGATACATTTTGCTCTGTGATATATCAGCATTGAGTAATCAATTTGCTAAGAGCAGGTGAATAATTTATACACAAAAATAGTGTAATTACTACAGGTTATTAGTAATAGGTTGTATTATATCAGATTATAGTAGGTTGGTAGTAAATTAAGATCCATAGAAACTACTACACACACATGCTTGTGAAATATCTGATGTAACTGAGACACTGCAGGTTAACAGGTTGCTCCCACACTGTGCAAACTTTCATGTAATTACTTTGTTTGCTTCAGATCATGAGTATTTACATGCAAGCCACAGAATTAACTTAATTACTCAGTTCAGCATTCTTCTTTAGAAATATAACCCAGTCAAAAGAAAATGTGGTGATTTCCTGGGGCCAGGCAGATCTAGTACAGCGACAAACCATGTAGCATAAAGGATTTAAACTGAGAACAGAGGAGAAAGATATAATTCTTCCCTACACTTGATTAAGGATTTGATCTGCTGAACTAAAGCCAGTAGGGGTACTTAAGTTTACCATCCAACAAAGGAAGCTGATTGCTTTTTAAATGTAGAAATACAAACATATGCATAAAAGTAAAGGTAATTAATATAGTAACACTGACATTTACTCTCATACTTGTTTTTGTCCAGTAATGATTAGAACATACGCTATGAATATATATCATATATGTATATATCAGTGAGATATATATGTGTGTGTGTATCAGTCACAGCTGATATTCAAAAGATAAGGCTTCTGAAATGATGCACTTTAGATTTTGCATGTCCTTGTGCGGGAAATTCATGGTGTTTTTGTGTCCTGCTAGTAATTTCTTTCTGGCTGCCTTTTTCTTAAAAGTTGAAAATAGAGCAGGTAAAAATTGTCTAGATATATAATAGTTTCTGATTTCTAAAAAAAAAACCAAAAAAACAAAAAAAACCCCATATTTTTTCTATGCCCACTCTGACTTTTAAGACAGCAACTACTTTCAGATTACATGCTGCATCCTTTTTCCTTTCCTTTGTAGATACAACAATATCCAAATACCAATTGACCTCATTAAGCAAGAGATCTGATAAGGGCTGACAACACCGTGGATTTTCCCACAGGGTGGTAAAGTACTTTTTCCATAACAGCAAAAGTTACAGTGGTAAAACCCCAAAACTTTCAGACAGACAAGACCAGCAATATAAAACTCAGAAGTAGGTTAAAGGAAACTTATCGGATACTGTTTACACTGAAAATTAATGCTGACTGCTAGAGCTCAGGATCTAAGTAAACCTAAACCTAAACCTAAACCTAAACCTAAACCTAAACCTAAACCTAAACCTAAACCATGGCCACAGCCTCTCTCCAAAGTTCTCTGTAGTCTTGGGTGGATGTCCTTGGTGGGTATCTCAGGTGTCTTGGTGGGACAGAGGATTTGGGCACATGTGACTCTGTTCCCTACAAATTCCCACACCACCCAATCTCTTACTGCAGAGCATCTCTGACAGTGCTCTGACTTGCATGTCTCATGCCTGTGGTACTCACTCATCCCCTGCCTGTCCCTGCAAGGATATTTTCTGCTGTACAGAGCCACTTTCAATTGGGATGCAAAGGCTTAACACAAAATTATTGTTTACTCCATGCAAATGGCAACACAGGTTCTATCCTGAAGGGCCAACTTCTTCAGGAGAAGAGCATCATTGGTTTTGACTCTCATGGCAGATCTGCCTTTGATAGTTTTGTTCTGCAAGACTTACTAATGCCATTTAGGTAGAATGAAGAATTTTATTAGTAAAATTAATAATAATAATTAATCTTACAGACAGGTCTGAGTTTATGTTGGAGACAGATGACCAGGGAAATTCATGTTGCATTTGGAAATGAGAGGATAGGTTTGGTGATGATGCCTCATCCTTTGAGAGTCTGTATTTCAAGCACTGAACAGGATGCCTGGGAAAGTGGTAGAGTCACCATCCCTGAAGTTATTTAAAAGTTGTGTAGATGTGGCACCTGGGGACAAGGTTTTGGTGGTGGCCTTGGCAGTGCTGGGGTAACAGCTGGACTTGATGATCTTAAAGATTTTTTCCAACTGAAATAACTCTATGGTTCTATGATTTCAGTCTGAGATATGACCCTAAGGAAACTCCATCCTGAAAAGTCTGCTTTTTCCTTTAAAAGGACACAGCATTGTACCAGATTTACAATCTATGGTCCTCCAGTCCAAACTCTAGTGTGTCTTGGGCCACATCTTCAAGACTCAGTATTCTTTGGGGCCCAGGAGAAATAAACCCAGGTGTTAGTTACAACAGCACAACAGTTAGTGACAACGGCAATGGAACGGGGAAAGAAGATTCTGATGAGCTCAAATGGAGTTTATGAGAGTAGCTGGAACACATATTATGCTTTAGTTAATCTTTTGTTGGCACATTTACATCAGTCAGTAGCTTGTGAACTGCCACGGTGAGGACAAACATCCCTTTTTTGTGTGTCATGCTTCCTCAGCCGCAGTAATCTGGGCCAGAGGGGCAGGCAAGGATCCTGCCATCTGCTGCCACCACACTCCACCCAGCAGGGAGGGGGAATCACAGCTCTCAGCAGCACCTACATCCACTTACTAAGCTACACTTTGGGCAACCCTGTTTGCCCCACCCCAAACCACTGCTTGCAGAATTTAATGATAAACTTAGAGAAACAGGGAGAGACACTCTTGGAAGATATTCCAAGCTTAGAAAGAAACTTTAGATAACTGTCAGATAGACTCCAGCTAGAGAATGTGTTCAGAAGGCCACTTTACTCAGTAGGAAATTCAGAGGGAAGCTCTCACAATTGCAGATTGCATGAAACTGGAAGGATATTGTCACATTTGGGTTTCTTACTTTTTTCTCTAAGCCACTGCTAATGGGGAATGTCCAAAATAATACAATGGGACATCCACAACAGCCATTCCTGTCCTTTTCTCCCCAGAAGAACAGGGAACTTGGTTTATCAGCCTCAGTGGCTGCTGCAGGTGTTACATAAGCCTTGCCTATGTGGGAAATGCCTTGTTTTGCCACTCCAGTGTTTGCAGTTAGAGCTGCAGAGCTGCCTGGCACAGGTGAGAGCACTACACCAGGCACAGCTGTTCCACAGATTGGAGCTGTTGGTGTTCTTTGCTCACACAGGAAACCTGGCCTGACCCACTGCTGGGAGAGCCAGCACAGGCAAATAGAACTTAGGCACTTGAACCAAGAAGAGCATGGTCAGGGTCACAGTGTTTAGGTCTAATGCAGGTCAGGTGCCAGGAAAGCAAGACTGTCCATGCCAGTTTGTCCAACATGGCTATTAACCAGGGAACAGTATTTGAAGACAGATTTGTAACAACTAGAAATGCAAGTAAAGTATCAGTGTCCTCCAACTAGAGGTTACAGAGAAAGATCAGCAACAGTGTATTGAATAATCTGCATATGCACAGGAACTTTGCAGAGTCTACAGAGGAGCTGCTGGACAGACTAGTCATGTTATGTAAAAGAGAATTCCTTTCTAGACTCTTAAAAAGAAAGAATGTTCCTACTGGATGAAAAAATCCACAGGAATTTTCAGAAGTGAATACAAAATTCTAAACATGATTACGTTGCAAATCTTCCAAACCTAGTTATTAAATTCCTACTTAATGAGCAGCTTGTTAAATGCAGGAAGTAAAGTCAGCAGTGATTTACTGCACAGTGCAATTGATAAATCACTGCTCCATTCAATCACTCACTACATGGGACTGAGTGATCTCCCATCTGCTCTGTCCTGTTTGCTGCTGTCCTGCAAACCATGCAATTATTTGGATCAGCTCAGTGTGGGTGTAAGTCACTGACATCTGATTAGGCAACATGATGTGATCTTTGTGCTGTTGTGAATAACTGTGTGGAGTGCTCAGAACTCCTTCATGAGATAACTGACACACAGGAGCTGCTTGTTTTTAACTAGAGTTTAAAAACAGATTCCATTGAAACTGGTGTGAATGTGCAAAGGGAAGGCTTTGGCAGCTGTCTGGAGAATTTTGCACTCTGAGAGGTGTGATTGCTCCTGGTTTGTTTAGTGGTTTCCCAGACAGGAGACTCTTTACAGAGAAAGCAGCAGCACCTAAATTGAGGTGGTATAAAATCACACCAGTTCCTCTTCTTCTCCTTCTCCATCCATCACCTTGGCACTTATAACAGGGCTAGTTTCCTCTGCTCCTTGGCTTGTGCCTGTATTACCTGGGATTTTGAGGTGTCCTTCATGCAAATATATAAAGGCCAAAGATTGTCAACCTGCCATGTCAGAGCAAAGTCAGGTTTTTATGGAGAGATGAAAAAGCTGCAGTTAGGAGAGAAACAAACATAAAACTTCAAGTCCACATGGGATTCTTCAGAGAAGATGCATCCAGTCCTAAGCCAACACAAGCTGCCTTTCTTTGCATGTGTTCTGCAAACCCTGAGTTGGAGTGAAGGAGCAGACCTTTATTACTGCCCTGGATAGGCAGAGGAAGAGGAGGAAGATTGCTGCTCATGTGCTTGCAGAAATTTTCAGTGCTTTTCAAGTGGAGCACATGCATTTCTGTGACATGGTACACAGAAGATATCTCTGTGCCTGAACCAAACCAACCATCCAAGGTGTGCATGTGGCAGCTGCATTCCAGGAGCCTGCCCAGAGCCAACAGGCAGCAGAACAACTGCACAGAAAACATGTTGAGGAATTCTTGGAATTTCTGAAGAGCATTAAAATAACCTTAGTATCCAATAGCAAGCAGGTATGAAAGATAATAGCAGAAGTGACTGCTTAATGGTCTTTCATATTCGATTAAGTGCAAATTTTGTAAGACAACACATTGAGAGTGTTTTTTTCAGCTTTCCTCTACCTCCCAGACTCTTTGGGAGCAAGAACACAAGGACTTCAGGAAGCCTCCATAATACTCAGTCATCTACTGCATTGTAACAATAAGATTTTTTTTCTCCTGTTCATAATAATTTTTCCAGTTCCCAGAAATATTTGGAACTCTCCCCTTGCTATTCTCCACAGATTTCTATCAGCAGTCAGATCTCCCTACATGGCAGCATACACTTCACTTCAAAGATCTTCCCAACCCTTTAGGCTGTAATTAGACTTGTAAGTGCTGGAGCCAATCTGCCCAACAGGAAAACTTCTCTGAAAACAAAGATTTTGTAAAAGTTGAAAGAGATGATGGCAAACAAGAAATGCCTTGTGGCTTCTTGAAATTTCTCCTGCTGACTGAACTTTCATTAAGTCTGGTGAAAGAAAACAGCTCCCTGTGCCTACTGATAAACCCAAAAACATGGTTTGTCTTTTAGAATGTAGATTCCACAAGTTATTCCCCTCTACCAGCTGGAAGTTTTAATGAATCTGGAATTAGACTGGAAAGACATGCTGTTGGGGTCCTACTGTAAAACTCACCAAAATCACCTTCTTTCAATTGTAACAGAAGTCTTGTATCACACATGTATCCCACATACACACTGACTGGAAACCTTTGCAATGGATCTTACTTATACCATATAAAGGGGGTAAATTGTTGTCCAGTCTGGAAAAGAAAAGGCTTTGGGAAGACCTTTTTAGGACCTTTCAATATATAAAGGGAGCTCAAAAGAGAGAGGCACTTACCAAAGCCTAAGAGTAATGGTTTTAAACTGGCTGAAGGCAGATTTAGATTAGATATCAGGGGAAATTCTTTACTGTGAGGGTGGTGAGGCACTGGAACAGGTTGCCCAGAGATGCTGAGGATTACTCATCCCTGAAAGTATTCAAGGCCAAGCTGGATGGGGCTCTAAACAACCTGATCTACTGAAAGTTCTCTGGCCATGGTAGAAGAGCTGCGCTATAAGATTTTTGGGTCCATTTCAACCCACACTAGTCTATGATTCTAATATTTATCTCTGCCTCCTGTAGAAGCTCTGCATCTTTGGCCAATAGCTAATGAAATCAGGAAGCTTATTTCTTTCCTGCCATACATGGCTCTGATGATTACAATAAGCTCTTGAACACCAAAGCTTTTAGTAGCGCTCCCTGAGCTACTAGTATTTTTGACACCAGTCCACACCTAAATTTAGCAATTCCCAGACCTAATGTCAGCACAACTTTGCTATTGCTGATTTAGAATAGGGATCTGGCACAATATTCTCATTCTGAAAATAGCTTCTGATTCTTTACCCAGGGCAGAAGTGCTGTCCTGTTCTACCCATACAACCTGATGATTTAGTGATAAACTTACTCTCACGTTCAGAGTGATGCACAGACTGATTTATGGAGGTCCCCAGTCCTTGTTAGATCAATAACACTGACCCAGATAATATGATAGACTGAACCTAAAGGATTCTTAGATTTAAATAATATCCAAATCCACAGTTGAAACCTGTCATTTAAAGGCACAAACACCTTCAGGCACACAGGCTACACACTCCAGGATGTGAATATGCAAAGTGACAGCTGGCTGCTGGTGTGCAGAAGTGATCCTGGATACTCCTCAGGTTTCCTCAGTATGCAAAACAAATTTTATGTGAATGTTCAGAGGACAAGCAGTGAGTCTGGACTGTGTACATGCTTGGAGACTATTTTGCATGTGTACAGAAATGTTCCACCCATAGGTGATAGCTGAGGTCAAGCCTTATTCTTAAACATGACTCTCTTTCATTAAAGTCACAAAAATGATACCCCACACACCAAACCCTGGAACTGGTAATTCATGAAGTTAATTCTATCTGAATATAAATGTAGGAGAGATCACTGTCTCATAAGGATTTAATTCAGAAAGAAGAGATTATTCTGCTTATGTGACATGGCTCAACTGAGTACAAAACCACCAATGCCTTGCAATTTTTTTATTATTCAACAGTAATAGACCTAAATGAAGATGAAACATAAATAACACTGTAACTGCTGCCACTGCACACTGATCACTTTGAGATGTGCTTGCAAGTGATTTCTGTCAGGGCCATATTGACCATTCACTGAGAACACCAAAACCACACACAAGATTTGGGGGGTCATCCCATGAAAAGAGTGAAACTGTGTTCAGAAAGTCCTGGAACAGATGTCATACTTCCTTGTTTTCAAAATGAAGCACTATCACTGCCCAACAATCTCCCAGCCGTTGTTGTGAGGCAGACTAGAAAAATGCTAGCTTTATCAGATCCAAAGCAAGCCAACCAGAAAAATATTCCAAATTTACAGGAAATTCAGTTTCCTATCTGATGGGGATTACCAACATCACCTTTTTGGGTGGAGTTTCTTGATCAGTTTATCCAGTCCATAACTACAAAGGAACAACTACGTATCTTTGCATGGTCCCAGCCTTTCCATCCTGCCCCTTCCTCACATTTGACAGTGAGTGTACACCAGCATGCACACTCAGGTAAAATGGTGAGCAAGAGGAGTTGACCCAACTCAAAACCAAATTCACAAAAAAGAAAAAAGAAATAAGGTCTTATCAGCTGCTCAATTGCCAGCCCTGTAAAAGAGGTACGAAGGGATTACATGAGGAGGGGATGGGGAGAAAGCAAAAGGTGCAGCAGCAGCCCTAAATGAGCTTAGAGATTGTGAAACCATTTTCAGAATAGATCTGTGAATTTCCGGCCATAAAATCACACCACAGAACACCCAACCAAATCATTTCCCCACACTGACGTTTTAACATAAATTGAATAATATCCCAAAAAGGGTTGTTGGCTTTTGAGCAGATGTCACTTTGCAGGAAAAAAGCAGACACAACTGTAAGACAACTCAGTTTATTTGCAGTGCTGATTAGAAACAGTCATTTTTGTTCAATAATTGAAATACCTCTGTTTTCTATGGACCCAGTTCTTCAAATATTGCAATTATGTCTGAATGATATTTCCCCATAAACATACCTTGAATTTTAAAGTTATCGCCTGATTTTGAGACTGTGACTCATTAAAGCTGTACTTTCTGGGAGCTGCATTATTCAGACACAGATAATGCAGAAATGATACTTAAAAGCAAGCAAGAAGAATAATGTACAAAGAAACTCAACTACAATTGTGAAGTAGGGAAGGAATCAACAATTATCATTTTGGCAAGAAAAATGAATGATCTTTTGTTTATAAGGTTATTTCTATTGCTATTTAAACACTCCTCAAATAACACGTCAAATTTCCACAATGACCTACAAACTTTTCCTTCTAAGGTGAACTGAAGATTGCACAGAATTATATTTTGCCCTACTGAAGAAAAAAAATAGACAGAGAAATCTGGGAAGGGTACTATAAAGTATTTAAGTCATACTAAGGCACACAACAGGAGAAAGGAGAGATCCAGTGAAAAACTCCTTAGGCCTTGAAGCTTCCCAAGCAAAACCTGTATTGCAAAACAACACATCCTTCCACAGGATCATCAGCTGCTCAGGTTTTACCCTTGCTCTACTTTTGCTGGGTGACCTTGATGACAGTATTCCTATCTCTATTTTCTCTCTTGTGTGTGAAAAGAAAGCAATTCCTTGCCTCACAAAGATGTTGTCAGATTTATGACTGCAAAGTGACAAACAGACCCTAATGGTCATGATATGCAATAGTTAAATTTCTGTGAAGTCGATGAGGTCAGGAATGATTCATATCAATCACAGCCATGTGAAAGAATTGGAGATACACAATGGGTTTATGTTTGATATTTATAGTCAGTGAGAAACCTATGATTCTGTGACTCTAAAAAATTACACAAGGCACAGCATTGTAGTGGTTTTTCAACTGAATCTGAATGCCATTTTTTAACACAGTTTTTCTCTTTACAAAAGTTTGGCAAAAGTGTATTCAAAGAAGGCGTGTTCATAGCACTTTCTTTGGTTTTTTGCTATTTTTAATACTTCTGTCTCAGTCCTAATGTCCATGGAGACTGACCTACTATTGATGCTCTTCAATGAATCAGGCTGTTGGACACCAAGATTTGCGGAGAAGGTAGAAGAGAAATGAAACCCTAAATCATGCTCTTTTTAACTCCTCTGAAGATTCCCAACAGCAAAGTGAGACAAGTTTCACTGCCACCTACAAACTAACTACCCAGCAATAAGATGTTATTTGGCACCTCGGAGAGTTAGAGGAGCAATCAGCTAAACTTTTACGGCGTCCCCGAAGAAATTCTTAAGACGTACTTTTGAACTTGTAGCACGTCTGTTTTCTGGGTGTCGGCGCAATGCAGAGTTTGGCAGTGGCGCCCCGCAGCCAGCGCCGCGGGCGGGCAGGGTGGCGCGGAGCCGAGCGGAGCCGAGCGGAGCCCGGGCCGGGCGGGGGGCGGAGCCGGTGGCTCCCGGCCCCGGACCCATCTGCAGCCGGGGAGCGCGGTGGCCCGGCCTGGCCCCGCTCCCGAGGAAGCCAGCGGAGGACAAAGCAGCTCTCCGGCCGCTTTGGTAGGTGAGGTGCGGGAATCTCTGCTGGGTGTCGTCCCGCTGCTCCTCGCGCTTTTTTGAACTAAGAGCAGCCGCGTTGTTCGCTCCTCTCATGGCTAAAGCGAGGCGCCGGGTAATTAAAATGAGAGAAAATATTCTGGTTTTCTACATGCTATTTTTTTCTCTTCTCTGCCTGGCTTCAGGGATTGTAAGAGCTGTAAGGTCTGTTCAGGGGAGGAGGGTGTCTCACTTCTCCGCGTTTCAGGAATCGCGGTTCCCTGCTTTGGACGAACGAGTTTTCCAACTGCTTTGTTTCCAAGGTTTCGGTGCAGACCGCATCCATTAACGCCATACGCGCTTGCCCCTCTCCCGTCCTAAAGAAGGGTCTTGTCGGGGTTTGGAATTTCAAATTCCTGTGATAAACGAGACCCAAACTTCAATGTACTTTTGATGTCTGTTCTGAGTAACCTTTTAGCAGATTGCCCCTTAAGGGAAAAAAAAAAAAAAAGAAAAAGAAAAAAAAAAGCCACAAAATTATCAGGCTTTTTGTGGTCCTTTCAGGGTCTTTCTCATGCCCTGAGCCTTGGAGGGAAAACTCGCTGCCAGTCGAGCATTGCGGTGAAACAACCCATTCAAAGGCGCGCCGTTTCCTCCCGCCCCTTGTTCCTCCCGGCATCCCATTCCTCAAAACTGTTTTTTTTCTACAGTCAATGTGTGGGGTTGGTTTTTGGGGTGTTTTTCCCCCCTTCCTCCACCATTCCCACACAAGAAACTCGCTGATCCGGCTGGGAGTTTCTCCGTGCAGCCCTGCGTTGCAACACGGGGACGCGCCCCCGAGAGCGCCGGGCTGCGCCCGCCTGCCGGGAGCGGCGCTGCCCGGGGAGCGTGGGCACGGAGCTGCCGCCGCCCCCAGCAGCTTCTGGGCACCCCGGAGGGAAAATCGGCAGGAGAAATCGCATTAGGCAAAAGGAAGAGAGTGAACGCTTTCAAAAAGGGCGTTTGCGCTAAGCAAAGCTTACCAAAAGAGTATCTTTTTTTTGTCTGTGTTCTTGGCCAGGCTGCGGAGCTCCCGCTGGGGAGGCTGGCGGTGGGGGCTGTGCAGGGACGGGCCCGCCGGCCCCCGCCTTTGTTCCCCCGAAGGGGCGCCCGCACCGCATGGCTGGAAGCTGTTCCCCGCCTGCCTCCCCTCCCTGGCCGCTCCCGGCTCCGCGGGAGCTCCGGAGGATGGCGATGGGGAAGGCGCAGTGCCGGGGAGGATCGCCATCGGTCTGCGCTGAACTGGGGGTCTCGGCACAGCCATCGGGGGAAGCCCCGTGGGGCAGCGGGCTGTCCTGCGGCTTTCCCGCTGTGCTCCGTTCTCCTGGCTTTCCAAGGTTTCGGGAGAGCTGGGGATGCCCTCGTTGCGCGCCGGGAGGCGGGCGCGGGGAGAGCCGCGGTTCGGCCGGGCTGGGGCGGCGGGGCCCCAGGAAAAGGAGAATCGCTGGGCTCATCCGCGCTGTGGTAAGCACACACAACACCTGAGCGCTCTGGGGACAGCAGCTTCCTTCACTGCTTCTGAGCAAGATCTCGGGGGTATCCGGAGATGGGAGACAGGCATTGCGCCCGTGTAAGGAACTACGTGGAGTGCGAGACAATGATAAGAACTCCTGTAACTGCCTTGGCTCGGCAGGGCAGTGGAGAGCTCGGTACGTGCTGCAGCATCCCCATCTCGGGATTCCCAGGCGCATGCCTGAGGATCTAGTAGCAGCAGTGATGAAACTACCAGTGCATCTGTTGAAATCTGGTTTGTATGATGCTGTCTTGTTCTCACTTCTTTCCAGTTCTTGCATTTCTTCTAGCAATTGGAAAGGGAAAAGGATGGGGCTAGAAAAGGGATGGATTATTTTTTAAAAGGGAAAATAGCTGCAATCTAAGGGTTTGGTTTTTTTTTTTTCTTTTTTTTGTTGAATAGGGCAGGAGACAGTAAGTCACTGTTGATAACAGCCATGGAATATTCTAGCAGTATTCCAGAAGCCTAGACTGTCACATAGAGCTGGGTGTTGCTCTGGTATTATGGAAGTTACTGGTTATTTTGCCCAGAACTAGTTTCATAGAAGTCCAGCATGTATTATATACAGAAATGTAGTATTACCATAAAAATGTTAGCTTCTTTTGCAGGTAAGGGTTTTGGAGTTTTGTTTGTTTGTTTGTTTTTATGCTTAGAAGTATAATAGTATCTGCTTACTGGCTGTCTTCCACTGAGTGAAACAAAACTGTATCACTTTCTGTTTTCTCTGAGATCCCAAATTATTGAGAAACAAACTGGTTGCTCCTGCTGCCCAAAGCAGTAGTTGGGACAGTCTCTCTGACATCTGGCCAAACTGGAGTAGTGAGTACTGATGCTAGGAATGGTAATTCACCTACAGATTAGGGAGAAGCATGTGGAAAACGCTGCAAGTCATGGCTTATCGTTGGAAATGCCAGTGGCTGATGTGTTTGGTGTCACTCTGTACCTACAGTGTTACAGCACTCAGGATGTGCTGAGCATTGTCTCTGCCATGGTTATCCCTTATGCTGAGCAGTTGTCTAGGTAATCCTCTAATTTGAAGATGTTGGTTACTGGAAGCACTGAAGTACTGAGAGAGTTTTGTTGTTGGGAAACCTCCCTGTGGCATTGCTGTTACTGCAGTGGGTCTGGCTGGGTGTTGGGTCTGGCAGAAAGAAGTGAAGGGAACCAGAAACTGATGGATTAGCATTGCACTACTGGCTCTTCCTTCCATGTGGCACTTGCAGAGTTTAGTCAGATACCTTCCTTACCTTCCTAGGATATGCACATCTCAAATGAAGCTATCTCATTATTCAGCAGACCTTAGTAATAACTAATCTTTGCTTTCCTATGGAAAGCAAAATGGCCCAGGTTGTCAGGTTGGCCAATAGTGAAAGCAGGATTTTTCACTGATAAAGGAGACATATATTTGGATTCTTTGAAACATTTGGGACATTGTGGTCCAGATCCTGAACTGAGATCCGTGCATTACTGAGTCCTCAAAAACTGAACTTATAGTCATGGATACTAGAGGTTCCCCTCTTTCACAAGTTTTCGTGGTAGAACATTTGTCCCTGGCAGCATGGGGAGAATGCTGTGGAAGAATCTTTGAAAGATGACACTTAAATTTTATAGTCAATGGGGAAACCACCACAGTGCATGGAAGTAGGGTGATGACACACTATGACTTGGGAATTGCAACATTTTAGAATGAATCTGTACCAGTCCTGAAATTTACTTGTTGCTTGGCTGGCTGCATAGTCTGATCTTCAACTCAGAATTGTGACTTGGAGGTGCTGTGGCTGCTACATGCCCAATTAACTCAGGAAATCTAACAGATCCCAAGGCTGCAAACAGATGACCTCAGAAGAAGGGAATGTTGCTGTAAGCAAAAGCAACTTAGTTGGCAGGACTGTTGAAGTGGGACATATATGTACATACTGCAAAGACCACAAACTGTAGGATTTCCTCCCTTGGCTTTCTGCAAAGCACTTTCATGACGTCAAGGTTGACTGGTACCAGCTCCAGTTTTCTGAATGTAGTTTAAAACTTGCATAAAAAATGGTCACTCAGAAACTCCCAGGAATGCTGCCATGCTCTGAAGGTACATGATCACCTTTCAGGTGCAGCAACTCAACCTCACCAACTCAGGTGAGGCAGGAACTTGGTAATAAAAAACTTCTTTTGTCAACACAGAACATATTGGAGGGGCTTTGGGACATGGGAGCAAAGGAAGGGATTTGATTGGTCCTTTGCATTTAGAGCTAAGGAAAGTTTCTTCAAATTGAACATGCTGTTGGTCCGCTAACACTGGTCACATTTCTTCTCCTGTTGTATCCTGCATCATCTGTTTCTTCCAGTCTCACTTCCACAAAGGCCTGAGGAGGCTTGTCAGACAAAACAGACATTTTGTCCTAGGGCAGTTTTTCTTGTTCTTTATACTGCTACTCATCAGTAGTAGTTTACAAACAGCACTGCAGCCCTGTGCCCTCAGCCTTCGATTAGTTGTGTTTTTGTAAGGAATATGAAACAGAGGAAGGATGAACTTTCTGCTACTTGACTTGCTTAACTAAAGGATGCTTAGTCTTTAACTTTGCACCATGCACCAGACGGTGCAATCCATGTGCTTTATTGTTAAAACAACACAGTGCTTTCACAACTCTTCCTTGTAACTTTCCTGACTTTCCAATATCATATTTATTCACCACATTTTTGCTAGGAAGCCTTCTAGTGGGAAATAAGGATGTACCTTATTACCTTATCAAAGGCACCATATCTGTGAGTAATAGCTTTCAGAGGCTCCAGCTGCTTTGTCAGCAAGACCTGGGTAAAGTCCAGTAGTAATTACAAGCACTGGTTTCCTTGTGCATTTTTCTGTAAGTTCAACTTTCTAGAATGATCAAGCTTCATTAGCGACATCTTTGTTTTTCCTTCTTAAGTCATACCTTAAATCTTCCCTGCCTTGCAAGCCTCTGCTCCCATCTTTGTAGCTTCCTTCTACAGTGCACAGACTGGTGTTTTGTGGTTCTGTCTCGCATTGAATTGCATTTGTAGTTTCTACTTAATTCTGTTTCACTAAACTGTCCTCACAGCATTTCCTAATCTGATGTTGTGTGCATGCAAGTGCTGTAGGTAGTTTGTTCCATCCTTGACCTTATGCTAATCTTGAAAAGAAGTATGTATGTGTATATACACACATATATACAATAGACATGTATTTTTAGATAGTAAAAATATTATTTTACTGGCTTTTGGCCGCTTATTCCTTTCTCCAAAGCTGAAACAAGCACTTCTTGTTAAATGCAAATACACAAGTTCCTTCATTTAATTTACAAAGACTGTCATCTTGGAGAAATCTCACTGCTTATTAAACACTTTGGGAGTGTTTTGCAGCTCCTTTGTTTGACTTTTCTTATCTGATCTGCATCTTGAAGCTGGGCCGGAGGAAGCCTTTGCTTAGCCCTCTGTTTTGTGGCTTGTTGTGGCTGCTTGTTAGCAGCTCCCAGTGAGGACTCTTGAGCCATGGTGAGCTGGAATTGCAGGATGCTGTTCCTCAGTGGCTGCAGCTCTGTGTTTCTCCTAAGTGCATGGGGTAGGGGAGGAGGGGTGCTTTGCTTTGCTTTGCTTTTTGCCATGAGCTTGTGCTCGTCTTACTCCCCATATTTAATAACAACTAAAAGCAGTCAAGTATCTCCTGTTCAATCCCTGCCCTCGTTGCTTTGCAGAAGAGGCTGTATAAAAGCCAAAATTCTCCTCAGTTCCCACAGAAGTAGGAGAGGATTAATGGAATTCATCCCACCCCGTTTGCAAACAGGCTTAAACAAAGCCTTGCACCGCTATTATCCCAGCCAATCTGCAGCTCCTTTGTATATGCTGAGGTCCTTCTTGATCCACATTATCCTAAAATCTGAAATGCTTACGTCTTTCTGGCTGGCTTGAGGCAATCGTAGAGGCCCCCAATATGCATATAGAAGCCTTCAGTACTGGATCTGTTTTTAAATTTTCAAAGAACTATCAGCTTGGGATGTGAAGTATTTGACTGTCTTGAAAACTTTAAAATGTGTAAACTACATGAGAACCTTGAAACTTACGTAATCATATACAATAATTAAAATCAAGCATTCCACTACTGAACTAATGGAAAAGGATAGCTGGATAAATTAATCCAGATCTCACAGAAGTGCTAAATCAATGGTGAAACATTGTCCTCTCTGGTCCCTTTTGGTGGCCAGCTCATCGAGTACACATATAACAGCAAAACTTTGCTGTCTTCTGTAACTCTATCCCCTAACTGACAGCCTCTTCCCAAGAACTGGGATCTTTCACACAAATAGAGATTGGAGAACATGAACCTTTATAGATTTGGACAGTGGTTTTTTGTTTAGGAGTTTGGTTACTCAAGCTATCTCCCATGCCTCTTAAAATAATGTTTCTCCAGTTTCAATGCTACAACTATTTCAGGCTTTTCTTAGGTCTGTGAAGACTGTGAATGCTTTCAGAATTGAAGGCTCGAAGTTAGGAGAAATGGACAGTCCGGTGTGTTACTATTTCTTGATAATGATTTGCCTATCCTCAAGTTAGGGTGACTCTTTAGTTGAATTTAAGGTGCTCTTTGTACACATTAATGTGGTTAAAAATGTAAGTTCTTTAACTTCTCCTAGTATATCTTGATGACTTCTTTTTCATGCTTTTATAGAAAATATGTGTGTGTGTGTGTATTATATATAAACTTCACATTTACACAGCATCTGCAGAGTTTTGTCAAATTACTGCTGAGCTACCCTAAATGGTAACTAATCTCTTAAGAAAATAACTGTAGTACAAATGCTAAACAAGAAGTGAATGCATGATTGGACAGGCTGCTTTCTTGATTCAAATAGATGCATTTCCTATTAATGAAAGAAGACAACCCACTACATGAGAATATGCAAGAAGCAGACAGGGTCATTAATAACTTAGCTCTTCCCTCAGCCTCAAGCAGAACACAGCTTTTCTCTCTTTCTGCTTAAGAGCTGGTAATAGTGCACAGCAGTGAATGGGAGGGGGTGAGGATGAACAAGGGCAGATTCTGTTCAGGGCCAAGGAACACTGGGCAGTAACTGTCTCTTCTTAAGTGCATGTAGGTCTGTGGGTGTATGGAAAGATGGAGTGGCTTAGGTGATATTTGCTCTTGGTGATCTCAAGAGGAGGCCTCTGAAGTGTTGTGGTAGTGGCAGCTCCACTGCATTCATGGGAGAGAATGAGCCATTAGGGGTCATCTTAAAGAGGTTCTCTTCCTTAGTATCATTAAACAGAAAGCTCATTTTTAAATTATTAATTATATATGCACGTGCTTCCTTAGATGTTGATAGAAGCATTGTTTTTCTCCACAGAGCAGCTTCTTTACTAGGCTGATCCTATAGTTTAAATTACTAGACCTTTGTGTATAAGTGTGTGCTTTTAGAGCTCATGGCTGCCAAAACAGATGTAGTGGGTTGTACAACAGGTGCCATTACAGCCTTTTTAGCTGTGTCTCAAGAGTTCTGACTTGTTCATGTGGAAGTTGTGCTCCTCTCAGAATATGAGGATGTGTGGCCCCAATTATGTCACTAACAGACAGAAACTTCAGGAGATTATTCTTACTGCCAGTGCAAAGAACAGGCTCTTTTCACCCAATCTGCTGCATGCAAAGCAAAAGAATTCATGTTGGTGCTTGTGCATTTTATGCAAAATCCCTTGAACTAAATGACTCATATTTTGGAGATTCATTCTGGAAAATGCTGTCCTTCCTTCTAGCTTGTATGGGGAGGAGTCTGCACTGGATATGGGAGGTTAAAACAGCTGAGAACTGGAGCCTAATGTACACTGATGCTTGAAAGATGTGGTCCTACTCCTCTCCTGCCATTCTCCATGGTGGTTGTTTTGGGCAACTGATCCTGATGAAAGCAATTAAAGATGGCAAATCTTTCTGGCAGATGTCTTCATTTACATTGGCTTGTAGCAGCTGGGAAGCTTTCAGGTCATTTTAGGGGAAACCAATGAAATATTTTTTTTTCCTTTCCACCCAATAGTTACAGTAAGAGCAAAACCTCTCTAGAAACTAAATCTCTATTGGCAATTAGCTGCTTCCTGGCATTTACAACCTGTTTCTATTTCCAGTCCTGAAGGTGATGCCTTGGGTTTTAGCTTTTATATTTTTCAGAATCTCTGCTGCTTAGTGTGGAATTCTGGAACTTTGTATTAGATGTTAGTAAATTCTCTTCACAGGGTAGTTAGACAAAATAATCCCTTGCCAGCTAGAGAATCAAAAAGCAGAAACAATGGTGAGGGAAAGGGGGCAAATCAGGGGGCTGACACTTCATAGCCTGAGGCTGTGGTTGGATAATTGACCCCAATATGTAGATGAACCAAAAGTTATAAAAGTGTAAAAGCTCATGACTGAGATCCGTCTTGGATTTGATTTGGGTGTAGCCCCAGCCAGGCTCTTTCACTGCCCAAGGTGCATCCTTTCAATAAATTCCTGTTTTATTCCTTTTGCTCTGTCTAGTCTCTGTTCCAGGTCAGCCTTTCCAGGCATTAAAGGAATTGAGCAGCTTTACTCAATTGCCATCTAAACCTTTGCCATCCTTTTCATTTCTCTGCCAACACTGCTCAGTACCTTTCAGCCATCAGTGAGAATCAGCAGTTGGGCACAGCTTCAAATAGCTCATTTTCCTAGGTGGTATTGTTATTCTGATACAGAACTTCCCAGGACTAAGTGCTGTGCTTCAATGCCCATTATTTTTAATAAGGGGATTCCTCTTGAATGAGCAATTTCAGTCCAAAATAATTCAGTAAAAAATCATTTAAGGAGTTCCTGTTTTGGAAAGTGTTGGATGTTCACCTTCATGGAAAGTCAGGTGTCCTCCACACATTCATAAAGAGCATGTAAGAATGCTGGTGCACCACCCCAGGAAGCTGTACCCTGAGTAGGAGCTGCAGGTAAACTCCTGAGCTTGCAGGTGAAGCCTGCCTTGGAGGTTGCAGAAGATGGGTTATATGTTCTTGAAACAAAATTTGCAAAGTGATGACTGCAATGACTGTCATTCATTGTGACCTGATTCTAAACTTTTCATAGATCTTTGGAGCACTGGACTGTTTTTGTTAATTCCATTGCCATTGTGACCATGTTCTCCTACAGAATACTTGTCTGAATTGGCTTCTACTTCAGACAGTTTGGACAGAACAAAGTGTAAAAGGGGAAGTTTTGACATTTCTGAAATTATTTTCTTTGCAGGCTGTTTGTGACTTCATCTTGGTGCTTGCAAACTATGTAGGAAGGCAGCCTTAGCTAAGTAACTTACTGCATCTTTTTTTCCTAGTAATCTTCTGCCACTATGGCAAGAAGTCCTAGAAGGGCCAGGAACTGTTCTCCTTTTCATGACATGGCTCACATGAAAGAAGAACTTGAAGATTAGTTTCAAAGGAAGTGCTTATTATATAAGAAATATTGGGAAATATTCAAATATTGGGAAGTGAAGAGGGAGGACAAAGGCCAGGGAAGAGATGACAGATAACATGATTTGTGAAGACATGTCAGCAACAGAGGAATCATCAGAGGAACCTGGGTTACAGAATCTTGTAGCTAAAGCTGCAAACAGCAAACTCCATTCAGGCTTTGCTCCCATTAACTTAGACACATACTTTCTCAATATTTTCAATTAGATAACCATAATGAAAAATCTTTAAAACTTGTGTTTTGATGGCTTATTTGATGTGTGAACTTGACTAGATTTTCTTTGGACTTTGGGTGTAAACAGTACATAAATCAATACTAGAGATGGGAGAGTTCAATTTCACAGGAATTTTAACTTTTTAAATTGTTTCAAACAGAGCAAAAAAAGTTTCGAATTCTACTTAACAAACAAAACTCTCAAACATATTAAGGCTTGTTCTTTGGACCCAATAGCCCCTTTCTAAACAGATTTTGAAAGCCTCAGGAAAATCCAACTCACTCTTTCCAGGATTGTCCCATCCTTACACTAGATGTTCTCTCTGGGAAGTTTTAGTTGGTCTCTTGGGTTTTGGTTTTTATCAGGGTGCTGTTAATTGGAAAAAATCTCCATATTGGATGTCTTTTGTGTAAATGTTGTCTCTCTGTGGTTCTTCCTGTGAGGATCTGTGTCTCTGGTGTCTCATGTCTAGGGTGTCTTTATTTTTCTTTAGGATGTGTCTTGTCTGTCTCTCCTTAGTTGACTTTCCAAAACTGTTCTACTTCTATCCTGAAACAAACTTCATACTGACTTTTTTCAAAAGTTAAAGTAGGTCCCTAAGGATTTGCTTTTCCATAGTGGTCACTCTACAAACTGTTGAGTTTGCAAGTCACACTATGACAGCTCCTCTTTCACCCTAGAATACATTCCAGATGCAAAACACAGAACAGGGAACAGTTGCTACAATGAGTCATGCTTGTGGAAGTATTGAAAGGCTAAATAACAAACTCCTTTAGCAAAGACAGGATGGCTACAGGATGGCAAAAGCCTGCACTACTGAATACCACAGACAGTTCTAATCTTAAATCTGAAGAATGTCAAGAAAGGCAGTTACAGGAATTGAGCATGGATGCTTGGTTCTTACAATCTTTCTCTAATCTTAGAATGGATCTAACAGCTTTCAAGCCACAAGTAAGAAAATGAACAAGAGGAAAAACAGCTTAATTATGGTCAGAAAAATGACTGTCAAGCATGGTTTATCTCTGTTCCGTGGTGTTTCCTCTTGCTAGGGAGAACACATTGGTGAATTGGATTGTTTTCTTTTCCTGGAATGATGAAATTTAAATAGCAAATAGCTCCTGTGGTGTCTGAACCTGTTTTCCTGTTAAGGGAAGGAGAATGTTACTAAGACCAAAGTCTGGGTCTTGTAAACGGGCTATAAACAGTTCTGGCAATCAAAGACACTCTACATGTGCATTTGTACATTCAGTGCACATCTCCCTGCTTTTTTGGAGAGACGTGGGTGAGTGGGTATAGACTTCCTTAAATTTCATCAGTATTGCTCATCTATAGTCACATTTTTAAGTTTTACCTGAGAGGTATTTTGCTGAGGAGGCTTCTGAACAATTCTTTTGTCTACTAATGGTTCATCTAATTCCCCTGAACTAGAACAAGGAAAAGACAGACCAGACTGTTCCAGCCCTTAGCCAGTTAATTTTATGGCTTGTTTTTTTGTTGTTGGTGGTTTTTTTTTTTCCTTTTTTTCTTGTAGGGAAAGCTTAAGTTCTCTTTCCACCATCCCTGACTTCAGGAAAGGGTACTAAGGGGCAGAAAACTGAGTCTATGCATGCCTCTTGTCCCCTGCTAGCTGCTCCATATTTAAAGCTGTTTCCATGATGTGTTTTGTGGTGGATTTTTTTGGTGGGTATGTGGGTTTGGTTTGAGTGTTGGTGGTTTTGTTTTTTTTCCTGGAGACTGTTATTTTTAACTAGTGGGAAATAACTGTCACGTAGGTTACTCTCACTGCTAGCTCACAGTGACCATCTCCTTTTTATCTGTGGTGTTGTCTGTTGTCTCCTTTTACCAGATGGCACTGGCAATTGCAGACTGTTTCCCAAACTTCTCATCCAAGTGCAATCTAAAAAAGTTGTATTTGGTGATGAGTATCCCTGTGTTTACCAAGGTAAACTCTGCTTCAGGTGGTTAAATAGATTCCTTGTGCTCCCTTTGATTTCAATCCTCTTCTTTAAGTTTATCATGATGGCAGTGAACAACCTGTCTGGTATCTTCAGACCTACTCCTTCAAAAGGGACTACCAAATGTTGGGATTTCAGCAACACTCCAGCTTGTCTCTTTCCCTGTGCTTCATCTGAAACAAGAGTAAGCTTTGTAATAGTGTCCTATTGTAAAGTTGCTGAGTTTATAACTCTGAGGTGCATTGTTTAACTTCATGTTTCCAAAATAAAAAGGGTTTAAACTGATACTATAAAAAGAGCTGACTGACTTTTATTCACCAAACTGCCCATACAGCTTTTCTGTTATGCATTAGAATCTGCAGTCCTCGGATACACCAATGCATGGTTTCCATTTTGAGCTGCTGGTCCCCTTCCTGGAGCACCACAAAATTGTCCCAGGTTTTCTTATCATTGTATACTTTGTTGTGCTCTCATCATGTTATTCTAGTTGCAAGACTTCAGATGGCTAAAACAGTCTCAAAATATTTGTGTTGCACATAACTTCTGACTTGAAAGAGATAGCTTGTGTTCTCTTGCTTCAGGGGTTGTTTCCATGCAACAAGTGCTTAGTTTGTGGGATGTCATTCCCTATGGTGTTAGTCCTACATTTGTTGCTTGATAGCTATTTTTGGCTTTTTATGGGATGACCAAGTAGTTGCTACTTCAGGCTGCTCTTGTTTATTATACAGCAGAGACAACACCGGCTGCAAGAACAATATTTTAAAGTGCAGGGCAAGAAGGCTGAACTAGGGTGGCTTTTTGTGCTTTGGATTCTTCATTTAAACGCTGGCTGGTAGCAGAGACAGTAGCGCTGTAGGTGTGAGCAGTGCGGCGTGGAGCGGCGTACCTGCGGCAGGGCTGCTAACGGGAGAGGCAGTGTGTCCGTGTGTCCGTGTGTCCGTGTGTCCGTGTGTCCGTGTGTGTGTGTCCGTGTGTGTGTCCGTGTGTGTGTCCGTGTGTGTGTCCGTGTGTCCGTGTGTCTGTGTGTCCGTGTGTGTGTCCGTGTGTGTGTCCGTGTGTGTGCCCGTGTGCCCGTGTGTGTGTCTGTGTGTGTGTCCGTGTGTCTGTGTGCCCGTGTGTGTGTCCGTGTGTGTGTCCGTGTGTGTGCCCGTGTGTGTGTCTGTGTGTGTGTCCGTGTGTCCGTGTGCCCGTGTGTGTGTCCGTGTGCCCGTGTGTGTGTCCGTGTGCCCGTGTGTGTGTCCGTGTGTCCGTGTGTGTGTCTGTGTGCCCGTGTGTGTGTCCGTGTGCCCGTGTGTGTGTCCATGTGTCCGTGTGTGTGTCCGTGTGCCCGTGTGTGTCCGTGTGTGTGTCCGTGTGTCTGTGTGCCCGTGTGTGTGTCCGTGTGTGTGTCCATGTGTCCGTGTGTGTGTCTGTGTGTGTGTCCGTGTGTCCGTGTGTCTGTGTGTCCGTCTGTGTGTCCGTGTGTCCGTGTGCCCGTGTGTGTGTCCGTGTGTCCGTGTGTCTGTGTGTCCGTCTGTGTGTCCGTGTGTCCGTGTGCCCGTGTGTGTGTCTGTGTGCCCGTGTGTGTGTCCATGTGTCCGTGTGTCCGTGTGTGTGCCCGTGTGTGTGTCCGTGTGCCCGTGTGTGTGTCCGTGTGTGTGTGTCCGTGTGTGTGTCCGTGTATCCGTGTGTGTGTCCGTGTGCCCGTGTGTGTGTCCGTGTGTCCGTGTGTGTGTCCGTGTGTCCGTGTGTCCGTGTGTCCGTGTGTGTGTCCGTGTGTGTGTCCGTGTGCCCGTGTGTGTGTCCGTGTGTCCGTGTGTCCGTGTGTCCGTGTGTGTGTCCGTGTGTGTGTGTCCGTGTGTCCGTGTGTCCGTGTGTGTGTCCGTGTGTCCGTGTGTGTGTCCGTGTGTCTGTGTGTCCGTGTGTGTGTCCGTGTGTGTGTCCGTGTGTCCGTGTGTCCGTGTGTGTGTCTGTGTGTCCGTGTGTGTGTCCGTGTGTCCGTGTGTCCGCAGGGCGGGGCGGTAACGGCCGGGGGGTCTCGCGGCCCCTCGCTCCTCAGCCGTTGGGCCCAACGGCCGCTCCGCTCCCCTCAGGCCGGGCTGGGCCGGGCTGGGCTGGGCCGGGCCGGGCCGGGCCGGGCTGCGCGGCGAGCACGGTGCGGGACAGGGCCACCGCGGGGCCGGGGGGATGGCCCAGTGCGGGCGGGACACGGAGCTGTGCCCCGCAGGACACGAGCGGTGCCTGCGGGACCCCGAGCGCTGCCGCAGGACTCCGCCGGGCTCCGGGTTTAGCAGACTGCGAGTCCAAACGTCAATTTGTAAACCCAGCGGGTGCTTAAAGGGATTTTAAAAGATTGTCATCCGCTGGCTAACTGCAGCGGAGGTTTCTAAGAAAGAGGTTTCTGTGTCTGTCTCCTCTGTCACTGGCCTCCACGAGCTTGCTCCAGGTCACTGACCGCCCCTGACTTGCTGCCAGTCGGTTCTTTTATTTTGGGGATGGATGTGTGTATGTGGGTGGTGATGGGCAGTGACTGAGAAGTCAGCTCATTTCCATGACCAAACCTAAAACCAAATGTGTTAATAACAGATCACTTAAACTCTTCTCCTCTCCCCCTCCAGAACCGGCAGGTGTTCATCTTCATGAAGGAAAGAAACATTAGAAGTTCCTACTAGAACTGTAGTGTTTGCTTCAAGATGCCCCAAAGGGACAATACTCATCTGCAAGTCTCATCTTTCAAAACTGCTTGTGTTCTTTCAATTAAAGAAAAACGTTTTTTGAGAAAGATGACTTGTGAAGCCTGTGAACAAAGCTGTCTTCACAAGGATACTGAATGAAAGACATCATGCCTTACAAGGGACACTTATCTTGAAGGGTGACACTGTGCTCTTAAACTAAAACACAGGCACTGTAAAAACACTGCTCCTGAACAAGAAAAAGGATTACAAAAACTGCATCAGAATGTTTGTTAGTCCCAGAAGAGTCAGAAAATGCCATTTTTTGCAGATATGTGCCACTTGCTTCATACTGTGTCTCATGATTTTTTGGGTACCGTTTGATAATCACATTGTGAGCCATATGAAGTCCTATTCCTACAGATACCTCATAAATAGCTACCATTTTGTGAATGACAGCCTGTCTATCAGCAGGGATAACCTGAACAGAGTATCAAGCTACCAGTACTTGATCAACCACAGAGAGAAATGTCAGCAGCAGGATGTCCTTCTCCTACTGTTTGTGAAGTCTTCTCCTGAAAACCGCCATCGAAGGGATGCAATTAGACAAACTTGGGGTAATGAGAAGTATGTTCTTTCTCAACTTAATGCCAACATTAAAACTCTTTTTGCTTTAGGACGACCAACAGGCCGTCTGCAGAAAACACAGCAGCAAAGAGAACTTGAGCTTGAAGACCAGAAATATCAGGATTTAATTCAGCAAGACTTCCTGGATACTTTTCACAATCTTACTCTTAAATTGCTTTTGCAGTTTAGCTGGGTGAATGCCTACTGTCCTCATGCCAGGTTCATTATGTCTGCAGATGATGACATATTTATCCATATGCCAAACCTCGTTGCTTATCTCCAGAGTCTCACACAAATGGGTGCTCAAGATCTCTGGATTGGTCGTGTCCATCGTGGTTCCCCTCCCATAAGAGACAAGAGTAGCAAATACTATGTTCCATATGAAATGTACCAGTGGCCCTCTTACCCTGACTACACAGCTGGAGCTGCATATGTAGTATCAAATGATGTAGCAGCTAAAATCTATGAGGCTTCATTGACTCTGAATACAAGTCTTTATATAGATGATGTTTTCATGGGTCTCTGTGCCAATAAAATGGGAATTGTACCACAATATCATGTATTTTTTTCTGGGGAAGGAAAGGCTCCATATCATCCCTGCATTTATAACAAGATGATAACATCTCATGGACACGTAGATGATCTTCGCCAGCTCTGGAAGCAGGCTACAGATCCCAAAGTTAAAAAGATTTCTTCAGGGATTTGGGGTGGATTGTACTGCAGACTGATCAATATTGTGCTTCTCTGTAAACTGCACTATGTGGACACATATCCTTGTTCAGCTGCATTTTCTTAATACTTGAATATCTGCATTGAAGATCCACTGAGCCAAGACAGAGCAACAATATTTTAGGTGTTTATCCAAAATATATGTAAACATGGAAAGAGGTAAAATTTATATGTGAATACTTGAGGTGGGCGGAGGGAGAGGAAGAAGACGGTCCCAGAGTCCCAGATTCTGTTCAGAGACTTACTGGAATAGCTCTCCTGTTGTACTTCAACTTTTTACATTGTAGCCTGATTTTTTACACTTCCAGGGATGCAAGTCTGGATTATAAGTGAATTATAATGGACTTGACTTCTAGACTTTGAAATGCTTGTTGAAAATATCTGTTTCTTTGAACTTGTCAGTAACTCTTGACAGTTTTTTTTAAAGCTATGTAAACTAAGGCATGTGGCAAAAAAAAAGTTTGTTGTATCAGAATGGAGTAGACCTTTCAAAGCATGAGAAAAATGGAACTTCTGACTTGATGAATGAGACTATCACAGTGGTTTAAGATAGTGTAAACTCTCTAAAAATATTCCCCATTTCTCAAAGCTTCCAAAGTCAGTCTGCACAGCTGGCAAATAGTGAGTGCTAGAAGTGAAGGCCTGCTACAATTGTTTTCTCAAAGCTCCCTAAATCTCTGAAATAGGGAAACAGTGTTTGGATGCCCTCTGACTTGGTGGTTTAAAGTGACAAAGAAACCCCCTTTAGAACCTGAAGCTATAAAAAACCAAACACTATTCATGTAACTGGTTGGGCTAATATTTCTCTGTCTTCCAAAAACTGAATCAGAATATTTTAAAAGTCCAATCTTTAATAAGCAAATAAGTTAAGCTGGTTTTCTTCAAATAATGCTTCTGTTTTCCAATATTCTGAAAGTGAAAAGCAAGCAAAAGGCCTTGGGAATGTTACTTAGAGCTAGTTAAAGACTTAAAAAAGCAAAATTTCATGCTAGTACTAACAGAGAGGGAGGATATTTTCTGTATAAACTTTGACTTTGCATTGAAGGGATAGGGAGATGGTGATTCACACAAACTGACTACACAAATCATAATAACTAAAATATTTCTCCTGAAGCCAAAATGGTCCTTAAATTTCAGGGTTGTTTGTGTCCACAAACCCCTGTACCTTGAATATATCTCAATGTTAATATCACTTGCAAAGGAACAAAATGCCTATGCTTTGTAAACCAAAATAGAGCTAACTGATGTGCAAACTGCAGCCCTTATGAGTTGTCCTGTGGTGCCATAAAAATACTGCAGAGAACCAGAGCTGTAGGCTGCCTGCAGCCCTTGCACAGCTCAGTCATGGTGCTTCCACAGACTCTCAGGACAGATATCTTAGTTGCTAATTGCCAAACCTGTGGCAGCTGTACAGGACTTGCTAGTTTGAAGTTGTGAGTAGTGAACCTGGTTTAACTGCTACTGCTCTTGGAGCTGTGCTGCAGGTTTTGTGGTTTGAATGGATAATGGCATCTGTCAGTGCAGACAGGATCCAGGAGTGAGCTTGCTGACTGTTCTCTAAGCTGTTCAGGAGGGTAGAAAGCTACTGGAACTAAGTCAAACATGTAACTTTCTATAATTGGTTTTGCAGAAGGAGTAATAAGATTCCTAACTGGTCCCAAATGTTGGGCATATAAAGAGCCCACAAATAAACCATTTATCAGTGTCAGAATGATTGATGAGTATAACAGCTATACTTCAGAGTGAACAAATCCAGCTCCTTTTCTTGCCTAAACAAATGGATAATAATACTGGTGATGTAGATCTATATAATCTGTTGCCTACAGAGAAAAGAAATGCAGGTATAAAGGAAGTATTATTCTATATTGAAGGAAAACTACTTCATCAGATTTCTGACTTGTGAGCCATTTAAATGAAAGTTGCACAGCAAAATCACACTGCTAGAAAAGCCACCCTGTTCACTGAAGGGAAAGAGGGTCTTCATATGCATATGCAACCAAAATGTACTAGTAGACTATAGTCTTCCAGCATCTCTACATGCTGGCATTTGTTTTCACTCATACATGCAAAATAAAGTAATCTCTAAGTAGCTTTAACCAGCTAACATCTAAAACGCTGCTTAAATGTAGTTGCCATTATCTGAAAGTCACTTTTGACCATTGAAATATTTTGTTTTACAGTTGGTTTGAGCTTTGTTTGAATTGTTTCCTTAAAATTAAGAGGGCCTTGATGCTTGTAGTATGCATTTTCTTTTGCTGCAGTGAAAAGAAGTTGCTTGTTGATTAAAAAGGAAAGCATGAAGGCACTCCTTTCAAAAAATAGAAGAGACATAGAAAACTTAATATTTTCTGGTTCTAAACACAAATTAAGATTTGTACACTTCTATCAGGAATCTTTTTTAACAATAATCTCAGTGCTCCAATGCAGGGCTGATAGGCTTTACTTCTACAAATAAAACTGTATCAGCCTGAATGGTCACTCCTCATTAAGAGTTTGACATTGTTGCACAGCATATTTAATGCTACTTTTTTTTTACCTATTTGTTTGGTTTGCATCAGTTTCCCTTTGATATTACTAATTTTTATACAAAGTATTCAATATTTATTCTTAAACTTTGCTCTGTACCACAGAAAGACAATTGTTTTGTAAAATTTGTTTTGAATAAATAGACTTATTTCTTTTAAAAAAAACTAAAGAATACAGAAAAGGTAAATATCTCTTGTTGCTTTCTTTGTAACTGACATGATCAGTTCTGATACTTTAAAGTGTTGTTCTGAGTTACCTTTTGCAGGAGGACTTCAAACTCCCCCTCATTCCCCACTCCCTGCCCCTGGTGTGTGCAAAAGACAAAATTGCTGTTCCCAAGAAAAGAGAGAGCTCACAAATTTGTTTACCAGGCTTCTAGGTCTAAAGTTATATAAAATTGTCAGGTATTAGAAGCTGAACCTGTTGTTAATGCTACAATTTGTATGTTCTCTCCAGGCAGCCATTGCCCTGGAGAGGTGCATCTGTCTATACAAGATTTCAGATCATCTTTGCACCTTTGGAAAAGCAGCTGATAGTCTGGGGACTAGACATGGTATTTTTATAGGATATAATTAAATTTAGATCATTATGATTTGTATGTCTCTCCAATTTGTCTGACATAATATATCAAGTTAGGGTTTTTACAAATGGAGTAATTTGCATCAGGTAACTCCAGTGTATGAGACAAGGGCATAACTAAAGCTTGAATTATCTAAATGATAGTGAAGAAGAGAACAAAGCAAATGAAGTCAGGATTGTGGCATTTGGATTCTTGCAGGGTGGGTTTTTTGTTGTGAGTTTTTTGTTTTCTGAGGGTTTTTAATTTAATTTTTCCCTTTGGCCTAGAAACTGCAGAACAGCTAAAATTTGGTTTGCTTAATACTTTTTGTTGAAGTAAGTGATTTAAGTATCTGGTGCTTTAGAATGCATCATTACTAATCTTTTTCTTAAGATTTTGAAGAAACCTAAGCTTGCAGTAAAAAACCCAGAACCCCCTCAGAAGCATGTAATGAAATGTGAATATTCTGAACACTATGAGAGGATCTTTCAACACCAGGTTTTTTGTATACACATACAAAGATTATTCTAATGACTTCTTCTCTCACATCTTGTAATTAATGTTTCTAAGAGAAAAAAAGCCTGTTAAAAAGCCCCAACCCAAACAAAAGATAATGCTTATTTGCTTTTCCATCTGATAGACTCTGTACAAATGCATGGCTGTAAATATTTCAGCATTTTCATTATTGCTAATTATTTATTATTCTTGGTGAACTTCAAAGAGGTGGTAGATAATGTACTACAAATGCAGTAATTTGCATTCTAGGAAGAAAAAAATATATAGTTGCTCATATGTGCAGCCTTACCTCCTCCTTGTTGACAAGTTCTCATCACTTTCACTGGTCACCAGGACTCTGCTAGATCCTCCTTGACTGGCTTCATGCATCACTTCAATCTGAGTGAGAATGACATGTTTAAACTGAAAATACTTCATTGCTGATGCTTTTATTTAGAGAACTTTAACTCCTTGAAGGAATAAAACCCCAATCCTACCTAACCTAGAAAGTCACTAGACAAATTCAAATAATTGAATTCTAGATACTTAGAAATATCTCTTATTTGTATTCTCCATCCTTGCTCAGTGTTGGCATGGAGACATTCCTTACTCCAGGCAAAGCCATTATATTCTTGCGCTACAGAAGGTGAATTATCTCCTTGTGTAGATAATTATAGGCATAATAATCCATTCCTTAGACTCTGGAATATTGTTTTTTCATTTCCTGTCTGAAGCCAACCCAAAGACTTCACATTTCCAGAGTTTTCAGTGTTTATTTTGATAAGCACTCACACACTCCCTTGTCCAGTCTTGCAGAGTTGGATCATTTCAACTGCTTTCCAGGCAAGTTTTAAGCAGGCTTTTCCTTCTTTTGCCTGTGGCTTTAAGAGCACTAAGTACTACTTGCACTAAGTACTACTTGCACTTACACAAAAGCCAATCTCTTTAAATTCAGTTAAACAACCCATCTGCTGAGTTTGCTGTTAATCCAAGCCAATATCTAAACCCCAGCAGAATCCAAGTTCCTGAGCACTTTCATTTTTAAGGGCTGATTCTTACATTCTATATTGCTAAATTATTTAACTGGCTGATGATAATGATGGAATCCAGTAATGAATGTCCTCATCTGAACTATTATCAGAACAATGGGATGAAAGGGAGCGGGGTGTAATTTGCAGTGTAGTCTTGGGAAGTGGATTTAAAAATTAATGAATGGATGTTTTATAAAGCATATGCCACATTGCTGCATACTCCATGTGGGAGGAATGCAACTGATTACCTGCATTAATGATGAGAGTAAAATTAATTCTAAAGTCACTTTCTGTGAGTTTAGGCAAAGGGGAGACCACCTGTATGTTTGATAATTGTGTTTTATTCTGTGCTTATTGCTGAAGTTGTGGGCTGGCCATTTCTGAAAATGGACTGTATTTAATTTTTTTTTTTTTAACTTTAGAGGAATAAATGTGAAGTGTATGAGCAAGTCAGGGGTGTGGATAACAAACAAGCTGGGTTAAAGCAGCTTGTCCTTATCAGACAGTTAACTTAAAATGTTCCATTCTTTTAAAATTCCAAGTATAGGCATGTAAATCTATACTTATGTGGTTTTGAGTTCTCTCACAATATGGGATGTCCCCAAATTACAGGTAATCCTACCTTAATTCCACCTTTTGTCTTCTTAATGCTTTTCTTTTTTGATAACTCCACTTCAGAAACAGTCTTTGGAGGGCAGGAAATTTCTGTTGACCTCCTGTTGGTAGCTGAAAGAGGGAAAAAAGAAAGTAATATTAGAAAACACATGCTAAAAGTTAAAATTCTACTTCCTAATAAAAGCAATGAGCAAAGTGGTAAATGGGACCTGGCTTAGAGAATTTAGCTGTTCTGGAGCAGTGATGGAATGGGTGAAACAAGTGATGGGTTCCCTTGTTCAGTGGTGCACTGTATCTCAAATTGGCATCTTCAGCTCCACACTGTAAGGATTACTTTGGTTTGGCTTCCCCTGGGAAAACCATCTTTAGGACAGCACAGATAAATGTTAGCCAGCTGTACCAGCTTGGGTAATTGTCACTTGCATGGGGTTGCTTGTGTGGGTTCCCAGGAAATTTTGTTTCTGGTAATGGTTTGCTGAATGATGTTGGACTAAAGGATTGTTCCCTGTAAGGTTTCATTACATCAACAACTGTCAAAAGAGTAATCACAGGAGGTCAGCAAGGCACAATGACAGGTGTGTAAGGACAGAATCTGAGGATATTTCAGAATATGCCTGTTGTGTCAGGTTTGGTGGCCCTTGAAAGTCTAGGCTGACACTGAGGTGTCTGTGGCTGTTGGACAGTCACCCTGAAAAACAAAACCACCTGTGCTGAGCCTGCTGTCCAAACAAAGAGAATGAACTATGAGAAGGGGAATCATACATTTGGCTTGAGTAGAAAATAATATCTGTTACAGCTTTATCTTTGTTTTAGATTGGAAATGACTTCACAAGGCCAATAGAACTCTCCCTTTTCTTCATTGCTGAATTGATATAGGCAGCCATTCACATCATGGGTGAAAACATGTATGAAAGCCAGATGAAATGCTGAAACAATCTGGGTCAGGCAACAAAGAACAAAGTCAAGGTTAAGTCCTTTTTTGTTCTGGCAAAACTTTCTAATTGAACAAGCACTTTTTCTAAGAATAAAAACTGGTGTTTTCAAAAGCATCTGGCAACATTTTGTTTGAGAGGGTTTCGCCAAGTTTAATGTTTTGAAGTGAGAAGTCTTGGTAGTCATTAACTGTTTCTTCTTCGGGAGAAACTGAGTTAAAAAAGATGCAGACATCTTTAAATGAGGAAGACATAGTATCAAAGATTTGATGTAGGAAAGGTTTGAATACTTTTTAAAAAGAAACACTTTAACAAAATTTTAAATGCCCTTGTCATTATATTCTTCTTTCAAAGTAGCATTTAAAAAGGCAAAAAGAAGCACATAGAAGCACCCCAAATTATATTCAGTTAGAAAGACAACTTATCAGTTTCACAGGTGGTAATCATGGAAGCTGACATTTTTTCTACCCTGTGTCTTTTCAACAGCCTTATCACAGAGCTGGGAAAAGAATTTATTAAAGCAGCTTCTCTCCAACACGTCCCTAAATCTTCTTAGATTTATCCAATGCTGAATGACATAAGGACTTGGCAATGCCCATTTCATGCCTGTTACCTCCTCACAATGACTCCATACTAGAAAGTTTCCTCAATGGAACAGTGAAATCTGGCAGTCACCAGCAGCTATAATCGACTGGCAGAGAATTCTTGTGGTTCCCAGGACTGAGATGAAATGCAAATGTCTCTTTTTGACTCTCCCATCACTCTTTCAGAATATACAGCAGAGAATTTGTTTTGATTTTGAGCACTATTTTCAACAAATAACCTTTTCCCATCCCCAAACAAGTTTTCCCTGAAGTAGTATTTATTCTCTCAAAAGTATTTTTATTTCACCCAAAAAGCGGTGCATTGACATTTTGGAACCAACACAACAAAAAGATGCAAGATGCAGCACATGGAAGCTGCTATGACTGTGAAACTTCATGTTCTTCTAATCTGCAGGGAGGGGGACTGCTACTGTTGGCAAAACCAGAATAATTGGTAAGTTTTCAAATGGGTCCTTTTATGTGTTTTCCCGTGAATCTCTGAGTAAAGTGTCTATAAGCATCAGCAAATTCACCCTTTTCTGTATTGATGCACCCTGGAGATTCTATTCAGCCATCAAGTCTCACCTACCATGACCATGACAAAACAGGCTGTGGTCAGACCTATTACACTAAAAACTATTATCTCCTGGAGCTTCTCCCATCTAGGTCCTACATACATCTTGAAAAATCAGCTTAAAGGAAATAGATCTCAGATTTGGCTGCCAAAACATTGTTTCATAATCTTACCCACACTCAAATACCCTAGATATGTTGCCAGTGTCTAGCTGCCCTCTCTAAATCTGAATTCAGTCCATTGGATTGCTCTACAATCTAATTCACAATTCACAATTTTTATGGATATGGCATGGAAGTATAGGGAAGTATTAGAAATAACTTCAGAAAACATGAGGACTTCCACTTAGAAGAGCATAATCAGCAATACCAAGTTGTTTGACTTATTCATTAATCAGAAAATTTTGTAGCTTGAAGGGATGGTTGACACCAGTACAAAAACCCTTGTTGAAAGCAATCAGCAGAAAAAGTAGAAATCAGTTACAACTCTGATGTCTGAATCACAACTTGCAAGCTCAGACAGCTCCAGGTGATCCAGGAAAGAGAGCATGGGGCAGTTTAAATGAAAGATGACACATTCACAAGAAGCCAAACAGCAGGTGCTTCTTGATCCAGCAGCAAATTACTCAGGTCAGCTCACAATCTGTTTCTTGGCTTCCTCAATAACATATTTCAGAAAAGTAGACAGGTACAAGATAATAAAGCAGTCAAATCCAACTGAGTCTGTTTCAGAGATGAATTTAATTCATACTGATGCAGCAAACTTCCCTTTCCAATTTGACCCAGAAACTAGCAGAAAACAGGAAACAAGCTGCTTTTGTTATGCCAAATTATGACAATTTTTCAGTTTTTCAGTTTGGTCCATAGTCAGAGACTGCTAAATGTCATTGCATTTAACTAGTTTCTGGAGCAGAAACAGCACAAATACCTGCCAATTATCATTGCACTAATTACTGTGAAACTGGAAATATAAGGGAAACTCCCTTATAAAATTCAGTATGGTTAGCTGTTTCAAGGTCAGTACAGTATTGTCTTGCTGAAGAAGCTGAAAATTATAGTGTTGAGCTGCCTACTGAAAGAATAAAGGCACAGGAACAAAGCAAAACTAGGAATTATCTAATGTCTGCATGGTTTCAAGGTTGTTTTCATCCTATCATTTCACAGTACTCCCCTGGATGATACATAATGATGATTAATGAAATTATTAATATTTTAAATTGCTTGATTCTGCTTTCAAAGCAAATATTGTCAAAGGATGATTTAAAGCACAGTTTAGGTCTGTCAATTGCATTCACCTGGAGAACCACTGCACTTTTCAATGGGGCTTTAGTCCTGCTTACTGTTTCTTTATGAACAAGTTTCATGACAAACGTGGAATCACTGTTGTATTACTTAGCCTACAGAAAATGGTAAAGTGGGCTGTACTGTTTCTAAAGCTGCCAGAAAATTGCTGAGACTCATGTTCTCTGTTTTGCTTTGCAAAACACCTCTCCATCCCTCTAAGACTGAAATAAATTCAGTGAGGGAAACTTGCTGTCTTGCTTGTGAGAAAAAGCTGTGGTTTCACCCATTTCACCCCCTGCTCCTGCTTGGCAGGACAAAGGCACCATCTCTCAGTTGCTGATCTCTTACAGGGGGGCTACATCCCCCACTGAGGGACAGACAGAACAGTGGGCAGCTCCCAGGTCCTCCCAGACAGCTGGATTAGTTCACTTGGATAAGGAGCCAAATTAGCTCCTGCTAGTTTAAGTGTAGCTCAGCTAGCAAGAGGCACAGGCCATAGTCAAGGGTTACAGTACATGCTCAGCACCTGTAAGGTATTCCAAGCCCCCCTCAAGTAAATACCACACTTTACATGGGGGAACTCCCCCACCACATTTCCCCATCTGTTTTCTGTATAGGTATGTGCATTCTCACTAATCACCTACAGCAGAATGAAATTCATTTGGCAAGAACAAGCATGGAAACTACTAGTCTGCCAAACTTTATTGGGGCTTGCTGCTCATGCTGTCCAACAGGAACATGAGTTTGAAGATAATTAGTGGCTTAATTGCTGTTTTGAATGCTGGTGATGACCAAACAATGTTTAGGCAGCTAAAGAAACACCAGGGCAGCTATGGTTTGTCACTTAATGGCTTAGGGCAGAAAGACTTTGCCATTCTTAGGCAATATAATTTAGACTTCTTCCCTCTAGCAAAGTTTCTGTCATGCCCCCTGAAAATTTGCTGATACAAGAAGCACAGAGCAAGGTTCCTGGACATGGAATATTCTTCTACTAGGAGACACTACTTGGTTTCCTCAGACTGGCCCAAGTATAATGGCAGTCCCACAGTCACAAAACTGAAAGTCTCTTTTTCTTTTTTCAATTTCATAGAAATATACTAAACCATAGATACTATTGGTTTCTCAAACCATTCATGCAAGTCACATACACCATCTCCTCTGAGTCAGCTAACCCCTTCACAGCTTCACTTCCCCTGCACACATCCCCAGACTCCTGCAAGAAATTCTTCTTTTATCCTCTGTCCAGATGTTACTGGTTAGTGAGTATTATGCACTAGTGACTGTGAGGAATGTTGGACTGGATCCAATGAGCAGTTGTATACATTTAAATGAGATGGAACCAACTTAAATTTTATTATTTAAAGAACTGAAAAGGCTCCAGCTGTGTTCCCCCCTTATAGATCTTGTGTTCCAAGTTGGCCTTCTAAGATGCTTGTATGGTGAGTCACGGATTTCGTATGTGCAAAGTGCTGTTAAACATGTTATCTGTTTAACAAGCTCATAGAAATTTTGATATCTCTGCTCCTGTATTTCACATTTATGTTGCACACAAAGAACTCTCTAAGTGAATATTTTATAGCAATTTGTGCTTCCATGTTCCAACTCTTGCCAGAAAGGTAACTAAAGCAAGACATTTTTCCTAACCATGGTCACTGAGATGGCCAAATTATCTTTTACTGAAATTTTCCAGGAACATCTGAGGCTGAAGGAAATAGCCTTTGGGAAAGTTTCATTTCAAAGAGTAAGAGTTTGGGAGAATTACAAGCAAATTCAAATAGGTAAATGCTAACTGCTGTAATTTTTAACAGCTTGTATTATCCTTTCCATCCTTCAGGTTCTGTAGTTCCTCTCATTGTGGCTGACAGACTGAGTAGTTCAACTCTGTGGACCTATTCCAATTCACTCCATGCTAAACAGTTCTGCAAAGAAATGCAGAGAACAAATATGTAGTCAAATCATCAAAAATTATGCCCTCCAAAGTGAATCAGAGCAAAAATATTTTCATATCAAGTGCCACTACTTTCCTCCAAGCAGACATAGGGGCAAATTTAGCCATTAGTATTCAAGCAGCTTCCCCTGGGAGAAAACAGAGTTCTCCTTAAAATAAGGTGTCAAATATACTACTTAAGTATTTTCAAGGTTCTTATTATAAAAAGGCCAATAGTTTTCTGCCTTTTCCAGGTTAATCTGTGAATAATATTTGATCAAGTTCTCACAGCTAAAATATGCACCAAATGCAGCTGGCACAGACTTTTCAGCATCACAATAATTCCAGAACTGGTACTCCAGTCTTGAGCAAGCCTGTCCACTTGTGAAACCAGAAGCATCGAGCAAAACTGGGAATAATCTAAATTTTTTTTCAGAATTTCCAGACCCATAGAAAAATGTTGACTAAAGGAGAGTGAACTCTGAACTGCCCTTCTGGATCTTCATTAAGACAAAAGATTGCTGAGAGTCACCAGAAACCATAAGGACATGGACATTAAACTGTGATAGCAATGTCCCTGACAGAAACCTGCTCTTTTCTCAGAGATGGTATCAGCTGTGCCTGTGTGCAGGAAGTCCATCTCTGCCTACATATTTATCCATGTAAAATGGAGAGTCTGACAGTTAGAACAATGAAGTATTTAATGTCTGAGCTTTCATATCTGTGAAGATTTTTCCATTAGCACCCTAAATTGGACTGAATTTTCCCTACTGCTCTCTGTTAGGAAAATGGATAGTCAGCAAGGAAGAGCAAAACAAAATCTATTCTGGAACAAATGTAACTTCTTTTCCTTTCACAGACCAACCACCCCAGTGCTGCCATGGTATTGTTACTCTGCTGCCTGAGGACAAAAGCCTTTCTCTCTGGTCTTCTGTTTCTGTTTGCTATATTTTATTGCCTTTACTTGCCTTTATATTTACACAGTCTAGGAACATGGTATTTTCCTGTTGTCATGTTCTATTTTGCAAGCTTTTAGAAATATTCAGGTATGTCTTGGGTAAAAAATGACCAAAAAAATCCTGTTTTGAGAAGGTGCTCTAAGCTTCTCTCAGGTTTCCAAGGTGTTGCTCAATAAATTCTTCCCATAAGTAAATGCTGATAGTGCATTGATGCCATGAATGTGAAGAAAGGACACAGAGGAAAGTCCAAAAGAGGGTAGATTCAAGAAGAGCAGAATTTCACAGCCTCATTTTCAAGCTTGGAATAGAACTCAGTGTCCCTGTTTCTATTCTCAGACACATTTCAGAGTCATACTGTGAAACACCTTGGTGAATTCCTCATTTTATCTGCGCTTCAGTTTTCTATCTGAAAAAAAAGATGTTAAGATACTGACCAGTACCTGCCAGGTGCTTTGGCATTCTGAAGGAAAAGGCACTCAGGAATTTCAAAGTATGATACTTTGTAGCAGACAAGTGGATAACACCAAAATTATTCATAAAGAATATGTGAATATACATGTACTATTTATGGCAGTGGCCTGTGAGTCCCTGGATGACCTGCTGATACTCAGGCACTTCTGCTTCCTTGTACAAAGTTACTCTCGGTCAGTCACCTTCAAGAATTGAATGGAATGGCAGAGCCTGCTTATCAATGTCTGAACAGGAGTGGCTTGCACTTTGCACCTCCTCACAACCAGAGTAGCATGTTAAAATAAATTTCACCTATCTATTATTTTGCAACAGGACATTAAAGGTTAAGCCTTGTCACACAGTTTTCCTGTACTGGGTTGTAAAACCATGAACTGCACTTCAAGGCAGAGAGCAAGGGAGTATCTCAGGACTTTCTGTGAAAGAGCTGATAGTACATGGGATGGGCTGTATGAACAAGAATCAAAACTTAGAGCACTGTCACAAACCAGTGGCTGTTCTATAAGGTTCTATACATATCAACAATTTATTTTAAAAATCTGCAAATGTACTGAAGTGATAAGAAGGAAGTTCAAGAAACAGTTCAAGAGACTGCATGCATAAACAGAACAGCAAGAATAGCTTTTAGCCTGAAGATCCAGTTTCACAGTAGGTAAAAGCCTTCCTAAAACTTGTTGCCACTGACAGAAAATAACTGTCTCTGACCTCCTGACCCCATAACCCCATTTCTGCAACTTCCTCTGCTTCAGCACTAGTGGCCATGCAGTGAGCACTCTGATGAACTCTGACATTAGTGCAGCCAGAGCTCTCTGCATTTCTCTAACTCATGCAATGGAAAAGGAACTACTGCAGTTTTGCAGTCTGTTTGTTCAGTTTTCAAGACAAATCAGACAAATCAAGACAACTCCAGCAAGCTGACTGCCTGCCCCAGTGCAAGAGGAGAGCACAGTGTTGGAGCATGTGTGTGTGCAGAGCAGGATCTATTCACAGGCATTGCATTCTCAGCTTGCCTTAAACCAAAAGAGAAGCTGAAAATTGAGGTAGGAACTGTACACAGCTAGCATGGTTTGGGGGGAAAAATGTACAGATGTCCAACCAGCATGGGAATGGGAAGAAGATTTTCCTTTGGAAGAAAGGACAAATGTTAGGGAGCAGAGGAGAACAGGGACACTTGGTGTAACTTTCTGCTGGTACGCCTAGAAAGCAAAAATGATCATGCTACCTGCCATCCTAATCCTCCTGTTGAGAAAGCAGTTTATGGAATGCTCTTCATGCTAATTAGAGGGGTTTTTAAAAGGCTTTTTGCTAAAGGTTTGCCTTTTGAACAGCCCTGAAGGCTCCAAAGAGACAACCCCTTCCTGCAACCAAGCATAGAGTGTCTGGCCTCCAGGATACACTGTTTCAAAGTAACTTCACCCATATTCCTTTTCCAGAAAACAGCTCTCTTGGTTAAATGCACATGCTAACTTCAAATGAGTAACTTCCAGTAATTTCCAAACAGAAGCAATGCTCACCTTCTATGGTTAGCAGAGGACAAGGCAGAAAGTGAACTAACATTTATGTACAGGGGGAAAAGCAAAAAATTCCACAAATGAGTCAGTGTCACTCACTAAACCCTTAATTTTGCAAGTATCTGATTGAAACCTCAGGAATTATGACACTTGAAAGCCAAATATTCACATTACAATATCTGCAATGTAAAAGAGGTTCTCATGCTTACATTGCAGGCTTGCATTGACTACCCTGACTTGGGTATTTGAGAATTAGCAATACAAGACAAACTGAGACAAGGTATAGAAATGTACTCTGTAGATTAGACCTAGGAAGAGAAACCTGGAGGGTTTTTTTGATTCACCCTTATTTGTATGTTTGAATCAGAGATATTTCATACTAATTTTTACTAGCTGGACCTGCAAGGCTGACATTGCACATCAAATTCAAGTGTTCATACTAATAACAAAAATCAAACATAACCATATGGACAAAACACTGGTGTTGAGTCTGAAAGCAGCTGCTCATGGCCTACCTACTGCTGCTGGTCTGGTAATCTTTGGTGATGCTCGCTTTGGGGAGGATTCAGGATGTGGAGCAACAGGTTGTACTGGCCGGGTCTGTTTGGCTGCCAGCTTCTTCAGACTTACTTGCCTCTTGTCAAACATTTCTTGTACATCTTCAAGTTTTTGTACAATTCTTTGGGCATTGGCCTTGACAAAGAAAAGGCAAACAACAAATGGGTGTCAGCACTGGACTGAGACTAGAGGTGATCACACTGTGCTGCAGTTTATTGCAGCCCAGTCCATGCAATCTGCCCAGACCACAGTTTCCTTGACCAAGACATGGTGACTCAAGCAGTGTTTCTAGCATTGCTCTGAAGAAAACGATGTATGTGTTGCATGACTGCTCTTATGAGCAATACTTACTGCCACAAATACTGACCTCTGTGCCCTTTCAGAGTAGGGAAAGAGGTGAGTTTTAGCAGACTCAAATATATAGCCCAGTACAATCTCATGGACAAAGCAATCAGAAATTTTTAACTTCTAAGTGAGCACATGCACATCTGAGGAGTTTCACCTTTATTTCAGGGGTGAGGATCATGTCAAACTGATTGTAGAACTCCTTTGGGTTGGAGAGCTGGTGTTCCTTAGCTGTAACCAAGAACTTCTCAATTTCAACGAGTGCAGTTTCAGCTCCCTCTTGTGACTGGCACTTGTCCACAGCTTGGGAAGCCAAGAGGTAGATTCCAGCTTCACACCATTGGCTCGCCTTTAAAGAAAAGTGGGGGAAGAAGGACTTTTCATCACTGACAGTCCAAGTTGTCAGGCATTGCTTTTACTCTATGAAAAACAGACTTGCATTTTAATGACATTAACATGTCATTAAAGTAGATGAATGTTACTCATAGCGTGCAGCAGTTCCTGCCCATAAGTCACCCTGTCAGCATATGCAGAACTGAACTTGCTGAACTAATGCAAAGCTCCAATATTTATAATAACATTTACTGAATGAAATGGAAAAAAACAAACACAACGTTTTATCTTCATCATAATTATCTGAGCTTATAAATCTTTCATTTTTAGTAGAACCTTGCCAAAGATGTTATCTGAGAAGGTTCACTCACCTTATCTAACTGCTTATGCAGCTCAAGAGACTTTCCCAAAATATCATACTTTTTCTTGGTCTCATTTGTAAAGTCATCACAAATCCGCCTGAGTTCAACACACTTTGGTCTAATGGAGTCAACTGCATAATGGTTGTTTTGGATGAGTTGTTCTCCATGGAGAGCTAGAGACTGGGCCTTCTCCAAAGGCTCCTGTGAAATTAATGAGAAAGAGCCAAAGTTAGAGTGGCATATGCATGTCACAATGATGTGACAAAGAAGTGTCTAGAATATCATGTCTATAACAGCCAGAATACTAAATTGAGTGCCAACCTGTCCTTTCTCTTCCAAATGTTTCTGTTCCTTTAGGAGGTTCTCAACTCGAGTCACACTGTCTCCAATGTCAGCAAAACCTGCTTGTGTTTCCATGAGGTTATCCAATGTCAGTTTTACCTAAAAAACAGCAACAACAAAAACATAAAACCAAAACAAAATAAACCCACCTCAAACCCCATTACAAGATACTGACAAAAATTACAACATTCACCTAGCCTTTGAGAAGAGTCTGCATCTCAAGTTTAGTCTCTCAGCTTTTTCCAAAATGGAAAAGCCAAGGAATAAATCAACAACAAACAATTTTTCAAAGAGTCTACCTGCTTCTCACTAATTAGGTCTACAAAGTTTTGACAATCTCTAACTCTAGAGTTTACATTACTCCAACATCTGTATTACTCCAGTCTCTGGGCTGACAGCTGAGCTTTCTGAACTGTAGACTCTGGTGGGATCACAGAAGAATCTATGTTTGATAACTTCACACCTAAATGCAAAATTATTCATCGAAAATCATTTATGTGCTCCACATTTTGGCCTCACAGTCTGGCAGTTTCCTCACTGTGCCTTATTGAAGTGTTATAAGACATCTGAAAGCTGTCAAGAGTTTAATTTTTGAATATTCATTTCTTATTTCCCAATGAAGGTCTTCTCTCCTGACCTCATTTTTGGACTGCCAGTATACTCTAAGTATGGGTAGAATTTGACCTTATTTACCAGAGAAAGCTAGACAGTATGAAAAAAGAAATACCTCTCTAAAATCGTGTTCAAAGTGTCGAAGCTGCAGGCACTGTTCTAGTTTTAGATGATGCTTGGTCCAAAATTGATCAAAAGCCTTTTCTGTTTCATCCAACTGAGCCAACAACCTGTTAAGAAATTATAATGAATAGAATGTACTTATTTCCTATAGTTAGTTTCTTTTAAGTTACAGTAATTGATGGCAGAAAGCAGAGCAGGGAGATGGATGGGAGCCCTACACTTATGTAAGAAGGCTCTGTGTCACTTCTCCCATAAGCAAAAACTTGAATAAGAATGAAATTTGCAGTAGGACAGGCAGGAATGTGACAGATGAGTGACAACTACATGGATCTACTGTGGCAGGCAGAGTCCTGCCTCCTGATGTTCAAGAGGGACTCAGAGCTGTACCATGTGTGGGCAGCCAAGGGCAGCTGTCACTCCCGAGCTTCCATCCAATGCTTCAGAGATCATTCATCCCCAGCTGATGCACACTGAATATTATTATTTTATGGAATGATTAAAACAGAACTCTAAAATTTGTTAATTTTCTTCACCCATCAGAAATAGGCAAGGGCTGAATCATTTTTCCAGTCCATTAAATACAATATATTAGAAGCTCATAATGACTACGGTGGACATTGTTTTACTTTGTGTAAATGATGAAACATTTATTTGCAAAAATATTAATCCCAAAGTGTAAGATCTTCAGTAAAATATCTGACACCAGGCTACTAAGTCATCATCACAGTTTCTCAATTATCCATTAATTACCAAATAGAACAGTTTTTAAAAAGTAGAAAAAATGAAAAGGAAGTGTTCTCTGAATATCTAGGATTTCAGTAGATGGGCATTCTTTGGGGAGATAAGGGATCAGTGAGTGCTGAAATCAAGTTTTTGGGGCAAATGCCAATAGCTGCCTTCTATTCTTCTCAAAAAACAAATTTCTGTTTTCAATCTGTCCCTGGACTGGAAAAATTGTTTTAATCAAAGCTAGTCATTGAATTCAAGATGAATTCACAAATTCCTTTGGGATGACTATTCAAAGGATTTTAAAGTATTCAGTGAAAAATATCAGGTCAGCTTTACTTTTAGCACCTTTGTTCCCAGTGAATGCAGACATGCTGAAACCCTAGCATGGCATTTCTCTTTGCACTGCATCACATGGCACAGCAGAAACTTCTATGTGGTGACTAAAAGCTTTATGGTAATAACTAGCTTTGTAGGAAGGAAAAGGGGGTTCTCTGTGTGTGTGTCTCTGCAGCTGTGACACACAGAATGCTTCAGTTATCATCTTCATCTCTTCCTCCCCCACTATTTCCACAGACACTCACAAGCATACCACCCTCTCATCTCACAGGGATTCAGGTGTTTCTTTCTAACCAGGCACAGAAGTTTGGAAGTCATACATGTTATGGGGAAAGTAAATCCCAAGTTAAATCTTCAGCCAAGTAGTTAGTGGTCTGACCAAAAATTACCAAGAAATTCAGGACTTGTTTTAACTTGCCTTGACAGTTTAATTGAGTAACTTCCTCTAAGCCATTCCCATCTCTGACTTACCTGTCCAATAAATCCTGAGTAGGTGAACCAGTGGTAATTTACAACCTGCATATTTAAATTATTCAAATTACATTTGCATCTCCTAGGAATAAATGAGCAAGTTGCACAAGGTAATCTAGCTCCACTGACCTTTCCACTGTGGCCACATTTTCCAGTTCATCTGGACTGAGTTTGCTGTTGGCACTTCTGGTGACTGGCTCCCGGATGCACGTCAGTAAGGTGGCCCCCTGCTTCACTGCCAGCTTCAGCTCATCCTGAGGAGAAAAAAACAAGCCAAAAAACAAATTGTATGTGCTTCTAACAACACTCACATCTCTTAGACATCAACAGAGTAATGATAAAGGAGGATTCTTTAATAGGTACAAAATACTTGAAGCAAAATATGAATTCTTACCAAAGCTGATATGTATGTTCTAGCAAATGCAGAGACCTAAGTCTTTTGACTTTGAATAGTAATCTATTTCTGAGGAAAGGAATAATTTGTGAGCAGATTGCAGATTGACCAGGCCACTTGCAGAATAAATTATTCTACTATAAATTGAATGTATGCTGTAGATTGTGAGCTGAGAGACAGGGTTGAGACATTGCATTTCTTCATGGAATTTCCTCAAACAACATTGTGCCATGCTGAGCCATAGTACACCAGCTATAAGAAGTCACCCACAGAAGGGTCTTTCCAGCATGAAAAATGAGCAATAAAAAAAGACGATGAGGCTCAAATATTAACTTGTCAGATGACGAATCCCCACATCACTGCACAATTCTTCCATAAAAATTGTTCTTGTGCTAATATTGCTTAAGTAGCATTTTTAATCTTGTGTTTAATCTAAGGCATTTGTTGACAGCAGTAATATTTATTTATGATCCTTACTCAGCAAAGCTAAACTAGCCCCAACTTTTTTTTTAAACAAAACAACAGTCATCAGCTAATTAGACTGACTATCCTCACACATGGCCTCTGTTTCTGCTGCAATGTAAGTCCATCCTTTCTGATGAACCCTTCATCAGGAGCCCATGCTAATCCAGATGTGATCCCCTTACTCCCCACTCACAGTGGGAAGTGACTATTCCCCATTCTATCATTCCTGAAGCTGTAAAATATCCTTTTCCACAGCTGAACTGAATTGACCTCCTGAACCCAGGTGTCTGTCCTCAGTGGTTTCCAGACAATGGACTGCCAAGTGATGGCAGAAAATTTTATTAGACCAGAACTCCTCTATTACACTGCTGGAGCCATAATGGGGCAGCAATCACCTTCAGCTTGCTGTGGTGGTCAGTGTGTGAGCAGAGAAGCTCCTCTGTGCACTGCACATCGTTGGGAAGTTCAGTCTCTGCTAAGTCTGTTCCAAAGGTCTGTAGCATCTGTGCTGTTGATTTTACTGTCATTGCAAAGTTTTCAATAGCCTGGAAAAGCAGAAGCATAAAGTCACAGATTGGTTATTCACCCTTAGCCCTTTAACAGCACTTTGGCTTCAGGCACACTGTGCAGCAAGTATGACATGCCTGTAAAGCTGGTGGTGTTGCCTCCTTTTGGGTGGATATGCTAATTACAAATTAAACCATGTGTCACAAGTTATTTTTTCACAGGTCTGCACATATTGTCATCCCCATGAGCCAACGGGGAACTCCCAGAGCTCAGCAGACATAATGAAACCACAGAGGGCATCAGCTTCAAAGCCAGGCCTGGAACTTCCAACCCTCTGCCCTTCTGCTGGGAAATTCTGCTGAGTTTAAAATTTTCATTAAGGCCTTATTTAAGTTGAGAACACTACTAAAATATATAGGGCAAAGCCTTTATATTTAAACAGCCATTGTTCACTCAGCAGTAATCTGTCTTCCCCTGATTTCTGAATATGTGCATCTCCATCTTGCCTATCTGTATGAGATGCATTTCCTCCCATCTGTCCATGCTAGTACACAAACACAAGAACAAGTAACTACAAATTCATTGGAATTTCACTGTTTCTTTATCACTTGGGTGCACCAACACAAGACTTGTCAGAAATCTGTCTTTTTAATGAAGAACAGAAAAGTGAGGAAGGCTAAAAAAAACAATGCCACCTCAGAGCAGAATATAATGTTCAGACCTATGACATGGGATTAAAACCTTTATATTTAGTAGCAAGTAACTGCATGGGATGTTTTTTTCATGATCATGACCAAATTTGGGGGTGACTGTGTTGTTCTGTATAGATCTTTATTCTTTGTACCTTTAAATCTAACCTGCCACAGGTTTGAGTCAGTAAACAAGCACTAGGGATGGTATTACACCCAGTCAAACACTATGTAGTTGTTGCACACTGAATGCCTTTCTCCAGCAATGATGGGAAATCATTGTTTGCAACAATTACAGATGAAAATATGCTGTGTTCTCAGTGAAAAACAAACTGGATGTAGACCATCATTCAAAAGGTGTAGAGAGAAATTAGCCCACATTTGTGATCTCAAACACACCCCCCATGAAGGAATGCTAGCAGAGTTCACAGCCTTTTTCCCTTTTCCCCCATAAATTCATGTCTGCTTTCAACACAAGCAGTACAGACCCACTGCACTATCCCACTGCTCAGCAGCTGTATCCTGCTGTTCTCAGCACTCAAACTACTGGATGAGAGTTGGTTGAAATGCCACACTTCTGACTGCAACACAGACATGGCCACCCATGACCAAAGGCCATTTACTGAAAGACAAAAATGCACTCTATGGGCAAGAAAGTCCATAGGCTCCTGGCAACCAAGAGAGGAGAGCAGAAACAGTGAATGATGCAAGGATGTCAACATGTCACTGCCATTTAGCCAGAGTTTTAAGCTTTTTCAGAAGAAAAGCACTGGCAGGACAAGATATGAGAACACTGAGAGAAGCAGCAAAGGGCACGAAGACCAGAGCTCAGCAAGACTGGAAGTCAAATTGTTTCAAGGAGCCATGGAAGCTGACACCACCCTGATGACAGCCTCTTATCCAGCAGATATTCCTTGGCTGACTGCACCACGAACTTGTCAGTGTTTCACTTACTAGCATGCTTACCCCCACTCTCTCCTGTGTATATGAGCAATAAATTGTTTTATGTACCTTTATGTACATCTGTGGGTTGTTTTTTTTCAAGTCTCTGTACATGGTAAATTTTTTTCCAACAAATTTAACTAAAACCTCTGGGGATTATACAACCCTCTACTCCTCTAAATTCTTGGCTCATTTTTGTTTGCATATTTTACCAAATTATGTATTATTGCTTTATGTAAACTCTGTCATTAATTAATAATGCAACTTTTCTTGTGCCTCTTTTTATCCTTCTTCATATTTTCAAACCTTTTGCTATTTGAATGCTCTTATAGATGATTCATTTCTTCACACTCCCCCTTCCTGCAAGGACAGTTTCATATATTTGATACTTTTAGCACATAAGCCTGCTCACTCATCTCAACCCTAACCTCATTATAGTCAACACAGTTATAAATGCAGAAAATAAATGTTAGATGAAATTCAGATTCTATGTTTGCATATTTGGAAGACTGAAATATTTCGTGGTTCTCAAGGAGACTAAAATTTAATTTTATAAAGACAGCAAAATGCAAAAACACTATAGCAAGAAAGAGGCAAAAGTAATTTGACTTAAATTATCTCAGAAATTTACCTCAGGTGTAACCTGCCCATCAGCAGCAACAGACTGAAACCCAGGGCTGCTCAGAACTTTGCAAAACATTGAAGCTCACATTAGATGTGGGTTCTAATACACCAATCTTGCAAGTAGACCACAGAGAGACATAAAAGTTGTATAAACTCTCTGTGAAATTAATTACTTTTCCAGGATCATGACCCAGCTTAGCCCATTTCTGCTTAGGAAGAATTAGACAATATTTTGTCTGCTAATGTGTCATAGTTTGGAGTCTGTTTTATGTGAACTGTCATCTTAACTGTGTACCATAATGAAATGTTCACATTGTTTTGAAGCAGACAATGAAATACATTAACCAACCCAAAATGGAAAAAAACAATCAAACCTGTACACGTTTCCTCAATAGAATAAAAAAGTCTTTCTGCCTTCCTACTAAGAACTGTTCTTCAGTTACCCAAAATAAGACACAGCTGGAGTACATGCTTGTATAGCATAGAAATGAAAAATAAAATATAGAGCCATGAGTATTTTTATTCTCTTGAAACATGGACATAATTAATCATTGAAGTGAGACTTTTGACCTTACTTTTGACCTTTGTAAAGTCAGTAAAGTGCTACAGCCTATTTTCAATTTCAGCTGAAGGCCTATGAACCCCATTAATTATTTAAAAGGCAATGTGCCCTCAGGCCTTGCTGAGTAAGAATAGCAGGACACTGCTGGGCCCTGGGCCAGGTGTGCAGCGAGATACAATTCCTGCTTCCATGACACACTTTGGGGGAATTTGCCTTTGTTTGAGTCACGGATTTCCTCTTCCCTGAGCTCCTAGCAGCATCCATAGGCTGCAATGAGCTGAAAGGTTGCTGGTTAGTGGTTGTTGGCAGGTGCCAGCTGCAGAGCTCTGCTGTGGCAGAGCAGCAGAGCACACTCACGGTTCGGTGGTGGATCCACTGGCTGTGGCCGTACTCCAGCGTTCCTCCCAGCTCCCGTGTCAGCTGGCTCTTGTCAATGTAGCCATGCAGGTCAGAGACAGAATTTAACATGATGATCTGAAACCAACACAAACACATGGACTGAGAGAAATAACCAGCCTTTCAATCATTGCTCCCAGGATCTGGGTTTGCTTTAACATATATGATGACTGCAGTTCCACCAGAGGCCATCTGTTCCCATTCTGCACTTTCTCATGCCATGCCCACAGTTTATTTTCCCTAGATTTTGCCTTCTCAACATGTACATGGACATTCTTGAACTACCCTTGGTTTGACATCATCTTCCTCCTTGCTGAGCAGACTCATTTTGCATGTGCATCAAGAGCAATAATTTATTCTTTAGATAACATTTATTTACAGACAATGGAGGCACAGACAAATTAAAAGCTTCCTCAACACCAAGTAAGAGTAAGATTTTTCTTTCAGTTTTGTGGGGGTTTTTTTGCAACTGTATGTTCACTGAATTCACTGACATTTTTCTATTTAAAATCATAATTGAAGAGAAAGGAGAGATAAACTTAGATCCACTTTTTACATTAGAATTTCCTTACCACTAGACTCACTTGAAGAAAGCCAAACAAGATTCCATCTCAGCTTCAGATAAGCACATTACCTTTTGGCAACCACTGTAAATTTATCAACACAAGTGGTTACACAAAAAAAATTCTCAAGTAGGCCCTCATTCTATTCCTATCCATTTCCAACAGTTCATCTTCTCCTTGGCGCCTGTCTTTAAACACAGAAATGAGGAGATCTTGTTGATGAAGAAACTGTGGCAAAGAAATCTCAGCCAAAGTTAAAGGAAAAACTGTTCCCTGAATGTGTTATGAAACACTGTTCTGTTATGATCAAAGCCAAAAAGCTCAAAAAGCTGCATCATCTTGAAAAGGTGTCACAATGGAACATAAAGTCTATGCACTAATTCTGAACTGGAGATCACATTTGAAAAACTAAGTCTTTGTAACTAACTGCTTTGTAGCTCTGCCCCATCAGAGATGTTGCTGACAAGTTGGAAATCTTCTGATACTTCAAACTCCACTGAAACCACAGAGGAACACTGTCATGCAGTTTTCTTTTAGGAGGAATTCTATGTCTGCTCTAACCTGGTATGTCCAGCATGAGCCACAAAACAAACCCATTAATATTGCCAGCTATGGTGCTACCCAACAGGGCATGGTTCTTCACCATGCAGGAGAAAGCCCATGAGAAATCCAGCATCCATCTAAAAAAATCAATCTAAGAGAGCATTAGCATCTCCCTTTCTGCTTGCCAGACAGAAGACAGCCACAGTCAGTCAGCTGGAGGGTGAAAGGGAGCAGCAGTTTGGAAGAGAAGGGTCAGTGTGAAACATGGAGCTGTGGGGGGGCTGCTTCTGGATGGGTTGGGCTGTTAAAAAGAAGTCACAGCCTACAAAGCTCAATGAAGTGCTTGCTATGGGCAGATTGCTCAGTCTTTTATGTATGTTCTGAAGATGCTTTAATTCACTTCCTGTGATGGGAGGTTCCTTGGGTACATCTCTGGGTTCTCCTTTTGAATTTACAGATTTTAATCTCAGAAGAACCCTGCTGTGTCTCCTATATTTCTGTATCTTGACCCTGGTTAATGGTATTGAATCAAATCACCATTCCAACAAAGATTTACCTCATGAGGTTTTATTACCCATATTTTTATGTCAATATGACATAAGTCCTGCATTTCTTTTTTGTGTCTGGTTGGTTATTTCAGCCTTTATTTCCAGCTCCTATTTGATCTTCTGGTTTATACTCATTCTAGTGTTGATTTAAGTAAATCTATTTCGTTCAACTTATTTACAGTTTGATAGCTCAAATAAACCATTGTACACATGTTTCCTTAACAAATGCACACAATATTCCTGGAACTCCTTTTGAATGCTCATGTCTTGGTCCTGACTCACAATTGTGATAGGAAATGCCACCCATCCACAGGCCAATTATGACATGAATATTGTCACAGGGCCAAACACACAACACAAACAACCAACCTCCAACCAATTTAAAAGATCATGGTGATATTAAAGATAGGTACTAAATCCTAATTCCTTGAGTAAGGACATCTCCAATGGGACAAGAACTCTCTGGTCCTGTTCTCCTGCTTGACATTTAGGATACTGTTTTCAAGGAGGACAAAAAGACAGTGGTCTCAGTAAATTCCCCCTGGGGTACACAAGGACTTGCCCAGATGGTATTTTTAGGATGGGCTGCAATACAAGAAAAAAGCCCCTCCAGAGAGCATGAGAGATCCCAGGAATTTGGAACATCTGTAACCCTAAGCAACTTAGAATAGCTCAGACATATGTAAATCTAAATGTAAATCTAAATGTAAATATATAAATCAGCCTGTAAATCTATCAGGCTGTCGACAGATATCTGGGCAGGAGGCAGGTGGATCCAGCAAATGTGCCATGCTCTGAGTTTTTGTAAGGCTGCTCTCTAAGAGCTCTGTGGACATACCCAGGATGGCTCAAAATACCCAAGACAACCCCATACTAAACTGATACCTTGATTTTCCTGCCTGTAAGAAAGGTAAGTTACCACTTCATACTTAATGCAGTGCTTGATCCTTGCCTAGAATTAACCTCCTTTCCAACTTTAATCCCTTCCAAGTTTTGAAATGCGATTCTGATGACAAATAAAGTGCTGAAAGTATAGGAAATGCTGAACTGGTGGAAAAGGCCAGTCCTTGATGAAGTTGTCCCTTTCCAAGCTGCAGTTGCTGGTACAACAGTTGCTATAGTAACAGAGTACGAAATATTAAATATAGGTACATTCATTTTTTAAAGTACTATAAAATATTTTGGCTTGTATTATAACACAATTTTTTTCATCCCTTTTTATTTTACCAAAATTCCACCCTTTCCAAGGACAGTAAATGTTACAATTTAACCATAGTAACCAAATGTATGTTCATGGTTCCTTTCCTGTATGCACTGTAATAAACAGCTGCTGTGTCTCACTTCAGGAGAAGCAGAAAGTGTTTAAACACCTGAACTTCAAACTTAAGTGTTGACAGAGCTAGAATTTGTTGGAGGAGAGCTGTAAGTATTTTGCAAAATAATATAAACCCACATGTAAAATCCAAAACAGTAATTTCAAATCTCTCCAGTAAAGCCACCGTGGAACACAGTATGAGTCTGATCAAGGATGAAATATCATCAATAACCATAATTCAAGTTTATTTATAAAACTTAACATTTTTGATGCACATGCAAACATGCTGGTAAAAAAACTCCTAAAAAACCTCTCGTAGAATAATCTCAAACACTTTCAGGATTGATAACCTTCTCAAATCACAGTCTCATCAGCCTACAGAATATGCCAAGTGCATATAAAAATAAGTGAAATACAGACTCTGAATCTTGACAGTATGGGAATCATAAGACTTTGAGAATAAGCACTGTTACAGGGACAGTCAGTGCTCCCATGGATAACCCATCAAATAGTGCAGAATTCAGCCCTAGACTTTTGCTGACCTGCAGTCCTCAATACTCATGTTTGTCACTGGAGTGGGATCTACCTCTGCCTACACAAGGGGAATTCCTCCACTGAGTTAAAATGCCAGTACTTAAAAACCAAGTCACATTTTATAGCTAGACTGGACATGGGAACATGTCCATTAAATACTGTGAACTATCCACTGCTAATTAACTCTTTGGCATCACCACACAGACCCAGATGAAAGGCCCCAGGTGCCACTTGAAAACCTGGGTTATGAGAAATTGCTGACAGCCCAGACTTGCAGAAATGGAGATAAATAAAATGCATGGACAAAAAACTGCATGCTTACCGGTACCTTCATTTTAAAGTCATCTCGATAGAGTTTGATGCCAATGTCAGCGATCGCCCTTTGGATGAAGCGGGAGGGTCTCAGGACAAACACCAGCTGCAGGTTTCCTGGAAATGCTCCCTGCAAGAAAAACAGAATTTTTAGAAGGCACATTTCTACCTTACAAGGCAATTTTCAGCCAAGTGTTTCCTCACCAGGGCGAAGCAGGTAGGACTTACTGAATCTTGTTAGGTCCAGCTGCTCATTGCATTGGCTGGTCCATTCATCACGTGCTCATTGTCACTATTTCCAAACCCAATGGGAAGAATGACCCATGGATTTTGCTGTTTCATGATACAGATTTACCACAGACTCCAAAGTTCCTGACAAGCACTGACAAGTGCTTTCCTCCCCCAGATCCGAACCCCACCAAGCCCCATTTGCATCCTGCACCAGAGGTTTTCCCATTTTTTAGGCTGCAGCCACTAGAGGGCAAAGCTGGCTGCCCACACTGGACTGGTGAGGGAAGCTGGTAGCACAGATGGATTCCCCAGGCTGACCTACCTATTTGCTCTGCAAAGGGTTTTGAATCTTTCTAACATAACATATTTTTACACACAGGCAGGCAACACGTTCATCAGACATGGCCCTGCCTGCAACACTCAGCCTACATCTCTCACACTCCTCTGAGCTCATCAAGCATGAAAAAAGAACAGTTTCTTGAAGAGAGCAGCAAAAAAGCCTGAGAATGAAAAATATTTCTGTCTAAATACCTTGAAAGAACTTAAAGTCGCCTTTGCCATCCCTCCATCCTACACCTCTGTGTATAAGTGCTTGGTCCTCACACAGTAAATGCTCCTAGTAAGAGATGCATAAAACCAGCTGCTTTTCTTAGCACTGAAAATCAGTGCCCAGCTCCGACTTTTGCAAATGAGATATAATAAGCTATTAAGAGTTTCTGACAGAGATCATTTACTGCTGTGCAAACACAAATCCCTTGGGATCTATTTCTTTCATAAGCAGGCCACGTCATCCCTCCTCAGGGCACAGAAGGGGTACCTCTTAATACTCCTCTAGGAACCAACTTCAAATTACTAGAATTTATATTGCAGTCAACCCAGAAAATAAGGATTTTTTCTTAATTCAGCAGTAAACAAGACTGTGTAATTTTCTCTGCAGCTTCCTCCATCTCTTATTTAACGTTTACGAGCTGCAGGGCCAGGGAGAATCTGCATCCACAGCCAGAAAATGGGAGCTTAAAATGAGCACAGGAGGCTGTATCGTGTGCTGAAGATTCAGCAGACTATTCCAATTTCTAGAAGATAAATAACAAAAGCAAGCACTTACTGCAATTCGTGTCAGGGATGCCTTGACTGCACTCCATTTGTCCCGTCGTCTGTCTATGATGATGATGAATCCGATGCTGGCAGCCTCCAGACTGCAAAACAGATGAAATAGGTGTGCTGGGTTACAGGGAGATGCTCCCTTTCCAAGGCACAGAACTGCAGCAAAACACAGCCTCCGTCACGCCACAGTCAGAGCCCATTATGAAAACACAACGTACAGTGGAAAGAATGAATATTTGGCAGAAACGCACATGAAAAGGAAAGCCAGCAAAATTTCTCTTTCTAGCATAAGGCTAGCAGCTTGCACAAAACATGAATATTTTATCTGCTGAATCTCTCAGCTGCTGTGCTACTCTGCTGCCAGTCTAGGTGACATAAATAGTTCAGGATCACAAATTACACTGATCTTTTGAAGATAGAACCCCCAGACCATTTTTTTTCCTGCAAAATTAAACAGCCCCCTGCAATCTTCATTCTCCATGTATGCTGACACCTGACAGGGGCACTGAGATCCAAGGCATCAGTATCCCCTGACTTGTGTACACAAAGTCCCAGGAATTCTGGTAGGCAAAGCAGAAATTGAAGAGTTCTGTTTTACCAATGACAAACTTGTTCTGGTGTTGCAAGTCATTCAAAACTATCCTTTTCAGCATATTGGCTAGAATAACAGTTCCTGTTCCTTCTCACTGCTTTTCAAGGAGGATGTAGGAGGCAGTGATTTGGTGCACCATTCCACCTATGCAGACCTCATAAATACCCTGTCCTGTTTTCCCTCTCAAAAATCCCACTCTGGAGTGCAAGGTTTCAGTGGGACTGCTCTTCTCTCTGCCTTCAAAGAGCACCCAGCATTGGAGAAGCTGAGAAGTACACACTGAGTGTCCAGAAACTTCACAAGAGGAGGAGGCTCAATCATCTCGGGACAAACCAGAGGCAGGCAGGAAGAGCATGAATGTCATAATCAGAGGATGTACTGCAATCAAACATCTAACCACAGATTAAGAAAAAAGAATTGCTTAAATTATCTCCTTGATCCCTATTCCACTGTCCATTCAAGGACCAACCCAGGAACACCGTTCCCATGGGTCATTTTATCCAAACTCATGTCAATAATCTGCTGAAGACCATCAATACAGTAACAATTCTGAGTTCTTGCTGCAGTCCTACAGGACTAAAAACTAAAAGCCAAAGTATTGGGTAAAACTGGAATGTTATGTGAATGCTCCTAGCAGTTCATACTGCTAACAGGAAAACTCACTGAATTTTCCAATTCAATACTTTTACAGCATTCCTCTGAGCATTACAAAATTCAATGACAATACATGACCTTTCCTCTTTAGTAGTGCAACATGCAGCTCTCTGCAGAGGACAAAATGTGTTTGCAGCAGTGCCTCTCAAGCACATGGAAGAGAATTCATCTGTTTACCTTTTATAAACATACAAATGTATACATACCCTTCAGTAGTCTTAGATATACACCAACACATACATATCCTTCAGTAACTCAACAAATATTTTAACAGGTTCAAGTAAAGGCAACAAAGATATTGTGTGTATTGCAAATAGTTACAGAAAGGGTGAGAAACTAAATAAAAAAGTCTCAAGCTTAGGTCTTCACATTCAAATTATGTTCAGCATAGCATCAAAAGTTGTCACTGAGAAAATCCAGTGGTACTTGTATGTTTGCTTTCTGATGTGGAGATTTTTTGTTGTTTTGCTTGTGTGTGAGATTGTTGTTGTTGTTGGGGTGGTTTTGGATTTTTTTTTTTTCTTTTTAGCTAGATAGGAATGACTGAAGTCCTAAATTCAGCCAGGAAACAGAGAGAGTGTCAGCAAGTGATCCTATTTCAACTAGCATGCTGAAAGGCCATGCCAAGGTCTGAATGTCATTTGGCACCAAGGGAGGGATGCAGGCAGACAACCACATGAAGAGGCCTGGCTGAGATGGCAGCATCAGCACAAATGGATGTACAGCTGAGAACACCCACTCAAGTGTGCATCCAGAAAAAGTTTGTTTAAGAACAAACAAACAGATGCAAATGCACATATTCTATCAATGTTTACTCAGTGTCAATACTGTAATATCCCTACTCCCATTATGAAAATGCATTGGGGTTTCTCCAGTTCTCTGAAAAGAAGGATTTGAAGACAGTCCTGAAGAGCAGATAAACATCAGGCATACCTCCAAAATAAATTCTGGCACATTTGCCTAGATCTACAGATGTCTGGCAGAAAGGTTCCCTTTCCCTGAATGAAATATCTGCAATCAGCAGAACTGTTCCATCCTCAGCTCTATATTCAGGTTAGCCCTTGAACACTGACTTGAGATGGTGAATTTCCTAACCTCTTTTGGAAGGAGAGAAGGACACTTGTTTATCAAAGTACTTAATCCACGTCAAGTTAAAGAGAAAGAAATTCTGGCCATGGAATCAAGCAAGTAAAAAGGGCTTTCTGGAGCTATCTAGTGCATGCACAGAGAGGTGCATGTGCACAGTTCATGTTACTGAGTGTCTGTGGATGTGTTTGTGTGCAGACCCCTTTGGTGGAGCATTCTCATGAGCAGGTATTGAACCACAGGAAAAATGAATCAGGCTACAAAAGCCTCACTGGGCTGATCTTCAATCTTGTCATATGTTTTGCCATATGACCATATAAGAGTAATCATTCCAGAGGGACTTAGAAAGTTACTAACATTAAGTGATGTTATCTACAATCACAGAGCTTATCTCAACTAGCATGAACTTTATAGTACAGGATATGCAAAACCAGACACTATGAAGGACAGATACTCTCTCTACATTTGTCTGGAAAATGATGCTGATTTCTCTGGTTCACTAAGCTCTGAAGAAGGAAGTATTCTGTATGATATACAGGATTAACTGCTTTTCAAACTATACCTCATCTCACCTGATTCATGGCCATTCCCATTGTAACTCCAGAAGAGTTAGAGACTGTTCTCTGTTCTTGGTCACTTTGTTGGATACCTTCACACCTTTCTTGAGAATTAAAGTAAAAGGTGAACTACTAGCACTGAAACTACATGTACAGGAATACTGTAATTTTACACACAGCATTATCTAGTAGAGTAGTGCTGGCAAAAGTAACAATGCACACCCTTAACTCTTTGCTAAGGTACATGGCAGAGACACTGTTGCATGGACCAGCCAACTGCAGATTCACAGGGTTCTACTGCACCCAAACAGGTCAAGTACTTAGGCCTCATTAAGTCTGAACCCCATATAATTATGTCATAAATCACACAAAGCTTGCTGCTCAGGTTCTTCTTCTAAATTAACATCTTTCTCCCTCACCATTTACAGAAATAGTAGCAAGTTTCAAATAGTGACTCAAGAAATGCAGGCAATCTTTTTAAAAGCACTTCAATAAAGGCTAGAAAATTCCCTGGAAAACTCACAGCCCTACAGTGTGGTCTATGATAAAAACCTAAGAGTCAAACCAATGTGCTGGTATGCACAAAATGTGCCTTCAAACCCCAGCTTGCCACTGACCTTGAACAGGCCATTTAGAGCAAACTGAACAGTCACCCAACACAAGTTTTGGTGAGCCTGTCTGTGGAGTGAGATATTACTCACACATATCTCATCATCTGTAAAATAGGTATATCACAGCTCTCCTGACTTACAAAGTTTTGAAACTCATCTCTTCATTCTTTGCACATGGCTCTGGGATTCCTCAGGGGAAGAGAAAACACAGGATGGAACTGAATCAAAGTAAAGGTCTATCTAGCTCAACACCCTGACTCCAGTGTTGGTGGATAGTGGCTACTGAGACAAAGGCAGCAGGAAAATAGGAAGGACAATACTTCTCTTGGTATATTTTCCCAAGTCCCAGCATTGAGGAATAAATTAATTTCTTCAGCTTGAGTTTGATTGGAGCCATTGTGTCCAGCTGCCATTGATGGAGCAATCCTTCATGAATTTGGCCAATTTCTTTTGAACACATCTGTGCTTTTGGGCTTCACACAGGCTGAAGAAGCTCAAAGCATTTCTGCCTATTATGTGGACAATGTAACATGCTGGTTTCCCCAGCATGTGACAAAATCACTGGGAATCATCTCCCTGCATACCAAGTACAAAGAACTGAAAAACTAGCTTTGTGGTTTTCTCAGCCACTGCTGCTGTTGCATATACCCTGAAGCTCGCAGCCCTCCCAGTCCTGAAGAGAGTAAAAAAATACTGGAAACAAAAGTCCCTCAGAGCAGAGTGAAACAATGAAGCTGTTAAGTTCTCAGTATGTGGTTTCTCTCAGCTTGCTTTGGCAACTCTTTGGCAACAACTGAGGCAAATATGGGGAATAGACGTAGGTGGAGCTGTAAAACTTCTCACTCAGACTTGAAGGAGGCACGTTTTCTGCTATGACCCTCTAAGTATCTTTTTACAGAAGACCACAGGAAATAATAAATCATTGCTGTGCTTCTCACTAGCACAAATAGCCATGATCTAGAGACAGGATCAGTGGACTGAAAAAATATTAAACTCTCTTAGATAAACAAAAAGTAATTAAGCAGTCATGCCTTAGCACATTTTCTCAGAGCAGAGGAAGTCAGTTTGTTCCACTACCCTTATAAAGCTGCAGGCAAAAAGCAAGGAAAACATCCTGGCTGTGGAGCAATCTCCAAAAATTGAAGTACCATGGTGATTGCCAGAATCCTGTCAGTGGGGCACCTCATTTGCTTTCTCAGCAAATGGAAATCTGCATAGAAAGATGCACTCAGAGAATAAGCAGTCATGAGACCTATGTAAGTATGGCTCCTTCCTAAAGCAGCCCTTCCCTTATTACATCCAGTGCCCCTGTGACTTTTCACAAACAGCCCCTCTTAGGTCCCTTTAATCTGCCATCTTTGCTGCTGCTCTTCAGATCTATTCCTGCTCCAATTCAACCTTCCCTGTGTGAAGCTTTATTTTCCATACAAATGACACAATTCCTAGGGCTTCCAGTAGATAGGGAAGTTTCATAATGACTGGAGAAATGCAGAGGCACTGGTGTGTCCTGGTAGCACCAGTAAAATCAGCGAGCCACTGAGGAAACAAAACTCTCTAGGAAATGAAGAGAAATCTGTGCTCAGCCTCACCTGGGAATGCTGGTTAGGTAAGTGACCACATTCAGAAAATCATCATCAGGTATCTCACTGAATCCTGCAAATTCTGGAAACGTTATAATGGGTGCCCCATCCTTCCCTCTTCCTCCTGCAAAAGAAAAACCATAAAATTTAGAAGGTGATTTTATGCCTTTGGACAGAGTGGTGAGTACTCAAGTGGAAAACACTGTCATACTTCTTGTAATGCACCAACATTCACTAATTGTCATCAACTCCCATTTCATGTAACTCACTGTAGCCTTCATTTACTCCAGATGAGATTCTAGCCTTTGAGATTCTTCATTAATCTTCATTAATCTTCTGCAATTTCTGATTAAGTGCTTTTTTTCATTCTTTGTTTCCCATTTACAAATAATTTCTTGTGACATTATTACAATATTTCCCTATGTATAAGTAATAGCAGCATTCTCCAGTTCCTTCTAGACATCAAATGAAGTAACAGAGCATAGAAGCTTTGGATACAGACATATAGCCCACAGTACAAGCCTGGGACCAATCCAGGATTAGGTCTTTCCTTAAGAATGCTCAAAGTGCATGGATGAATTTTGCTTATCATGTTTATATGCATCAAACCTCTATTAAACAACACAGGAAACTGCAAAACTCATAAGCAATAAGGTTAGAAGAGTCCCTTGATGAGGGATTTCCTGATCCAGGTAGAGCTACAGGCAGCATGGATCCAAGCCTTGGAACCAAGCAGCCTTTATAGCTCTCCTGAAAGGATGCTCAGCTCCAAGAGCAGCTGTAGCCCACAGCACAAACCCTGTTTACTTGTAGCACCAATCCTAACTTGGTTCCACTAATAAATCCAGATATTGCTCCAAGCACACAGAAATTATGAGGAGTTTTCTCATCAGCTTGGGCTGAAAGCTGAGAGCAGTCTGAGGAGGCAGCAGTACATAAAAGACCATGATTAAACAAAGCTTTTTTTACAGGTACCTTATTGCTTAGTTCTGCTTAAACAGAGTATTAAAGATATGCTTTTCCTGAGTCTTTCTCCTTCTTTGCAATCTTTATGTAAATCTATTTTTTGCACCCAGCTCAGGAATTCTCTAACAACCCAGTACTGAGTGCAGTCCTGCTGCAGACACAGTTTCCTGAGTCATTTATCACACATTGAGGACTCTTGCCCAAGGGACAGTCAGATTCTGGGCTTCTCTTTAGTAAAGGAGAAGCTGTGAGGCAGTAAATTACCTTCTTCAGGAAAAAATCCAATTGATTCTTGCATTAGGAACATGGGAGTAGGAAAAAAAAAAAATAAAAAGCATTCTCATTCCTTGAAAGCACCCTCTAAATGCCCATAAATAATCCCTGCTTCCAGGCTGCTCCCATCCACCACTGCCTTTCCCTGCTGATAACCACAGCTGATGCCACAAACCAGTTTCTCCTGTTCCCATGTTGGTGGTCATTGCAAGGAGGTGCTCCAGTAATTCCTGCTATTTCTCTGTAGAGTGGACAGTCCCTTGCTAGTCCTGATCCTGCCTCTGCCCTATCCTCACAGCCTCAGTTGGATTACTTAAAGTCCCTTCTGTGCTCTCTGACCATGGAGAGCTGGAATACTGAGGAATACAATGTTTGCACAAGGTAAAATTCAGAGAACTAGAAAATCAGAATTTTGAACAAGGAGAGCCTTGTTCTTGTCATCTGGTGACACGGTATCAACACACTATCTTTAGCCACTCTTTTCCTTCCTGAAGGTGAATTATTGCTTTGACTACATCTTGTGTTAGATCATTCACTAAACTCACCTTGCTAGGGAGAAAACAGGCCTACAGATGCTCAAAAGTCTCTCAGCCAAGAGGAAAAGCAAGAAAGCCATCATTCACACTGCACTGAATTGGATTTCAAATGCTGAGCAGAGCCACAGCCTCCACACTGAACTCCCCACTGGCCTTGGGGTGATGCCAAATGTTGATGCACAGCAGCTGGATCTCCAGCTGCACTGTCTGCAGTCAGCAGTGATGGAGAACATGCTGTCATGCAAATTCAGTTTTGCCCAGACTGCTGCACTCTAGAGCAGGAACTCCAACCAGCAGGTACCCAGTTAGGCTGATTTGTTACAGATTCTCAGTGACATCTCCTGGACACAAACAGTAACAGCCAGGAAAATTTAATATCAAATTTGTCTGCTGCTTCTTTGTGCAGAGCTCAGTGCATGCCAAGGTATTTCATACCTGGTATCTTGTGAACATTCATAGGATTTCTGGGCACCAAACTTTCCCATTCATGTATTTCAAATATGTGAATCTACTTTAAATGAGGGAGATGTAGGAACTTGGAATATTTTGGTTTAAAACATCAATATTTGCCACTGGAGGATAAGATGGAGATTCCCTTGGAGTCCCTCCTTCAATACCTGATAGTTTAGCAGCGGTTATACTCAAGATTTGTTTAAACTACAAGTTTCACATGGTACTTCTAATGCTCCTGCTGACCAGCATCTCTTTGTGTCCCTTTAATTTCATTTTTTGCATTTCCATTTGCACATGTGCTCTTCTTCCCCTGGACTCTTCCCTGAGCTGGATGAGGCAGGCTGGTGATGCACTCTATGTAGGTGGGTGTGTATTCACCACTGGCAACAAATCTAGGACACTCAGGAGCAGCCTCAGACTGAACATTCAACAGAGTCAGCAGCTGCCTCTGACTAAGCCACGGGCCCTTGACAGCTCCTGATCTCCATCTCATTCTCCAGTGTGAAGGCAACATTTCCTGAGGCACTCACAGCAGAACCCTCAGATGGTTCAGCAGGGTGAATTTCAGACGAGGAAATAAATAAGGAAACCTTCTCTTCCTGCCACACTAGGAAATTAGGGGGAAGTTTGAGGGAGTTTGGTATTCAGAAATTGTTAAGTACTGTGATGAGAAGAGAGCAGAAATGACTGAAGTGTTGAATGACAAGCAATACCACTAATATGTTACAAATGGGATTTTCCTGCCTGTATCTGAACTTGGAGCAGTAGTTGAGTTACAAAGGAAAATGATCCATATCCACTTGGATAAGGGACATAAGGGAAGTTCCTTAAATAACAAGGATGTCTGGAAAACTCTCTCTTGAGTATGACAGCAATTCCATACATTTAAACATTAATGCCATTTTTCCCCCTGACATTAATCCAAGAATTGCTGCAGTATGCAAATTTCTGCAGAATGTGAATTGACAAGCAGCAGCCCATTTTTTTCCTTGGCCTTCAACCTTTCTTTCTAGGAAGCTGCTACAAGATTTATTCCAGTCCTTGAAAAACTTCAGCTAGATACTACTCAATGTCTTGAAAGAGCAGAGAGCACAAACTGAAAGCCAATAGGGACAGTCTTTAGTCAGTCCCATAGCCATAAGGACTGAGTACACGGAATTTGGCCCCAAGAACTCTCTCTATACCCTCCTTGTGTTTGCTGGGACTGTGCATAATCCCTACTCCAACAAGCTGGAACAGAACCAATGCAAAAAACAACAGGATTTAGAAGAGCAGAGGGATGAACTGCCTGGTGAAAGACAAGACTTCCAAGGAAAATAGAACTTGACCTTTTGCCTGATTTGCAGAATGAGAATTACAGCACCTCATTCCTCTTCTTCTGGGCACATTCCTTAATTTGCTCAGCTTTTCCTCTTCACTTGTGGCCCAAGAGCAAAGGGAAAGGAAGAACCTGGGTCAGTAGTCAGAGTGAATATGGAAGGTTATGAAATTTAGAAGGGATAGCACACAAACTATCAGGGTTGTACAGCTGCTCCTATTAGACAGACTTTCCAGCAGCCAGTGCAGCCTGGATAGCTGCTGCAGTGAAGATGGGGCCAGAATTCAGCTGTGGAAACAAAACAACTGAAGCATTTGAGGAAGGAGAGGGAGAAAAGGTTATGGCAGTTGAGAAAATTTAATTTTTCTTTGCAGTGTAAAGGGTGTGATTGACAAATGAGGTGTGAGTGCTGAATTCTGAGAGCTTTCACAGCTGAAGATGTATGTTGGTATGACTGATGTAAAAGCAGAAAGCAACCACAACTGCAGTCCAAAGCCCTAAACACAATGATGGTCTTAGAACATCACCCACTCTTCAGTTCTAGCCCATTTATGCCTCCCATCTAGGCACAAAAAATATCCATGGTTGAAACATCAGGGGCTACACTGAGGTCCTATTCTATAGCCAGCAGCTCTTCTAACTGGAGATCACCAAATATACTGACTCCCTTGGGAAAGAAACCAAAACAAACTAAAAGCACCAGCCCAACAAAGATGCTATGTCAGAAGAAGTTCCAAAAATTAGTCTGCAAGTTTCCAGAGCTCACCTCTCCAGCCTGCCACAGACACTAACTCATCAGTTGGTATTGGAAAGAGTTATTGCAAATGCTGCTGACACGTGCAGCCTTAACTGCTTGGGCCTGCCCACATGCAGAGAGCTCCCTGAGTCATCACAGCCCAGCCCTGACTACAGTTCATCTCCTGGGTCAGGCAGCCAAAAAGTCTAATGATATCTTGGCTGAAGTTTCACTGCTTTGGTCATGTCTTGCTTTTTCCAAGCTCTGTCTTTTGGTTTTCCATGTTGATGATGGGTTGTGAGTGATGAATTTCTCATTAAATCATGTTTCCTGGGTCTCAATTTTTATAAAAGATCCAAACCATCCTTTTGGCAAGGTCAGGCCAGGTTTTCCAAAAGGCTGTGTTTAAACAGGAAGCAGATGGCCAAATACCCTCCAGGCTTTGCAAATTAAATAAACTGGCTTCTGAGTCAGTTACCATTTTCAGATATGCTCTTCCATCCACTGAAGTCTGTTAACAGGAGCAGAACACAAAGAAAATGATTCTCTCTGCTAATACACTTCGTGACAGTTTGTCTAATAAAGTCGTGATTTAGCAACATGATCCATTATAGCTGCAAATGGCAGATTGGGCTCTTTGACAGAGTAATTACAGATAAGAACAGGTTGTGAAGCTGCAGATATAAAGGGTGTGGGGGGGTAAGAAATAGTAGCAGCTCCAAGAGCAGATTGGTACAGCAGTTTATTAGTCTGTCAGCAGGGCAGAAAAACTATTTTACTAGTGATTCTTTATTCTTGAATAAAAACAACCAGGCTTTCAGTACTACTAAACTTTGCAATCCAGTTCACTTAAGAGCTACAGGAAACACACAAACCTAGCTGAGTAATCCTGTGGTGTTGTCACAGCTGTAGTCCCATAATTGGGAGTTTGGTTTTCAGGGAAAGGAAAGAGGTAGTAGTGGTATCAAAACCAGAATTTAACCACAAGAACCAGTACTCCTACCAGATCTCACAAGCTAAGCAGGGCTAAATCAGCACATGGGAAAAGAGAAGACCAAAGTAAAATTTCGTGATTAAGGACATTGCCATATTACACTTCAGCCTTTTCCATGACCTCAATGGATCAGGGAAGGGTTTGGATGGATTCCCTGTTCTTGGCATGAAGGTCTTGAATAGCATGGTGGGTGGAGGACCAGGCTATTAGTAGGTGATACATTCATTATAACTAGACCCTGATACAATCAAACACCAAACTCATTAGACTAACATCTGCTTGGAGACCACAAGACAGATCCTCCCAAGAAGTTTGCACACAGCAGAAGTGGAGAGAAGTGTTTCTAATGAGTCATGTCCAAAGAAAACAAAGAGCCTTTGATTCAATCATTTTCCTCTTTTCTGCTTTACTGCAAGGGAACGTTGTGAGTTCACTGCATCTGCTTCAGCTGCCAGCTGTTACTAAAAAGGTGGTATTAACCAGAGAAATACTCATTTATGACAAAGTTTGCAACAGTCAACCACTGACTTTCATTATCACTGGACAAAAGCATTTGGGTACCACAGGGCTGAACAGGAGAGCTTGACAAAGCTTTGAGGCTGTGGAGTAACAGAAACCAGACTCAGTGCTACATCCTCTGGGCTCTGTACAGGCATGGAAGAGGTGACTGGCTGCACTCTGGGGATTGCAGCCTCCAGACTGAAAGAAACCCCATCTAGGATAAATCACTGTATACCACTGTTAGGAGGTTTTTCAGGTAAACATAATTTATGTCCATAATGCTCTACAAGAACATTGGAATTGCCTTTTACTGCCCATGATGGTGACACCAAAGAATAGAAGGTTTGGGATTTTTTTCCAGATACTGGCTACTGAGCTGCAACATCTCAATATGGAAAACCAGGAAATAGGCTAAGTATCAAATTCTCAGCCACCATGTAGGCAAGTGCTGAAGCACCAAAATACTTGTGGCTGCTCATACCTAATGAGAAACAGCAAACAGCTTGCTTTGAGGAAAAGCTACAGAGCCATCTGGAAAAAAAATCTAAATCAAATGAGGTCATTTACGTGTGAATTACTTTAATAAGTGAAATGAGGCAGAAGAGTGCCCAGTTTTGTTCTCATTGCATGAAAAAGCCAATCTTTTGCTAAAGGAAAAGAAAGTTATATTATTTAGATAAATGCATTTTTGAAAAGTGTAGTAATGTCTGGCTTGCACCTAAAGTTCTCTTTGCAGGAGGCAATAGAGGGAGAGTAAGAAAGATTCCTGCTGTTTTACCTATAACTCACCAGTGGTCACCAGCAGAATAAGACACTGGGCCAAAAGGGCTTCTAAGCCTTCCTTATCTTCTTCACATGCTACCATAGGGATTTTGGAGTAAGGGACCCAGGTTTTCAAATTCAGCTGCAAACTTCAGACTGAAATCAACTTAGAAACTATGAAACACAGTGCCCTGTTTTATAGTAGGATTCTATTTATGGACTGTACTGAGAAGATTTCAGATAAGCCTAAAAATTCTTAAAATGTGATCATTATTTATGTAGATGGGGGCATGAAAGACACCTTCTCACTCTCCTTTGGTACTTATTAGTATTACTGCTATGTTGATGTTATTTGCTGATTCCTAACAAACAAACCTCTCAGCCTTGCCTTCTATGAAGAGTTATTTTTCAAGTCTCTAAGCAGATCCCATTTAAACAGCCTTATTTAAACACCTTTCTCATCACTTCCAAGAATAAAAGAATTAGATAAATGTGAAGAATTGACTTCACAAAAATAGCAGGCGAGAATACAGGCACTTTTGAAATTATGAATCCATAAAGAAACATGAAAATTCTTTTTTATGTCTACCCTTGACATTTTTATTCCACGTTTAATGTTCCAGCTGGAACTGGAAATGAGTTTTTTCTTCCTGTTTAGTAAACCACTTTCCATAAGTTGCTCATTACATGCTGTATTCAGCTTTTACTATTGGCCCCAAATATTGCAAGGTAATGGGGTTCAAAAATAGCAATCCTCCACATTTTACTGAGTAAGCAATTGAATATGAGGCACTCAGTTCTCAACAATTCCTACTTACCCTGCACTGAGCACAACAGTGGGATGAAAAGGATTTGAGCAATTTAATATACACCCTGTCCTGGCCAGAGGGTTGTGTTCATTAGGAATTCTGGAATTAGGAATTCTGGGGTGGGATCCTGAGATGTTTTACTGCAGATCAGAAGGAAGATCAAGGGCTCCACCTTTGCTCAGTTAATACCCTCTGTTTAATGCAAACCCTTTAGTTACTGAGCTTAGGAAACTGCCACAGGATCCTACCCGGAAACCTGAAAAATCAACTTTTAATACTCAGAGTCTCATAGAGAATTCTGTGTAAACTTGATTTGGATTTCTTTTGGCAACAGCAAGGGTTGGGCCTACTGAGCTGACCATTTCTAGAGTTGGGTTGGTGCACTCTCTGCACTACCCAGTGTTTCTTTCCACCAAGAGAGACAGGCTTTTCAAGAGGACCTCCTTATAATCTCAGCATTTTGTGCAAATTCATGATACTTCACTGTTTCTATGGGGAATATGATAAGCAAATTCTGAATTTTTTTGTTTGCAGAACAGGCAGAAATAGAGACAAAAGGAGTTGCCAGAGGCCATGCAGTCAACAGCAGAGACTGTATTAGGATTCAGATAAGATTTTATTATCTACAGTATCCAAAATAATATATTAAATAATTTGCCAAATATCTCAGTATCAGCTCTTTCTTTGGGGAAGGAATTGCGTCACTTTGTGTGATTGCAAACTTCAGGCAAACAAAGGACTATGTAATAATCATATCTTTTAAAGATTAGAACCTTACACTTTAGCAATGAATCATTTCTAAAACAAAGGCAAATAAGGAAGAAGGGGGAGGTCATGAATAGATCCCTGATAGACCAAAATCTTTTCCCACAAACAAGATGCTCGGACATTGTGCAAAGATATGTAGTGACAGTTTTGTTTAATTTCTTGCCCTCTAAATATATTCCTCCCAGCCCATTGTGAAGAACATGGAAAATGAACTTTCCTGAAAAAAAAAACAAGTACAGCAGCTTGGCATTTATCTGTTCCCTACACCGTGAATATCTGATTGTAGCAGCACTTTTCAGGCAGTATGAAAATACCATTGCACTGCTGTACGGAGCTGAAGGGTGACAGTCAGCATGACACATTCCAGTATGTTTCCAAGAGAATCGTGGAGTGTCATTACCAGCAACTTCTTACCTGACAAGATTGCAAATTGCCTGTGGAGCTGCTCTATTATATCCACTGCTACCAGCGGCCGAATCTCCTGCTGCATGATTTCATCTGTGCAAGGGAAAACAGAAATCTTCAGTGAGTTCATAAAGCCTTAACGACAATTTTTTCCTCCTTTGACAACCCAGCAAAACAAAGCTGACACTCAAATAAAAAGAGCCTAGCTGGACTATTGCCTGAGCTATTATCTGACTATTGTGGTAAAGATTATGATACTTACAGAGTCTCCTCCTCAGCCTGTTAACTTCATCTACTGCCTTGTGATTTCAAGAGAGAGTTTTCCATAAACTAGCTCCAGTAGATTTGCCAGAGCTTGCCACAGGTTTGCTCAAGCTGACAGCCTGCTCCTTACTGCTTCAGGTTCCATATTAAGTCACTGCATTTGGCTTCCCACTACAGCAGTTTTTCAGTCTTTGAAACAGTGAAGTCTACTCCACATCTGTGGCCCTGTTCCACCCTGAACTCTCCGATCCCTGCTGGAGAACTTTGTGTAACCAGCCAATCCACACGGTTTCCTTTCCCGATGCTTTTTCCGCTACAAGCAAATACATAGTAAAAGGAGGAAATAAGGGGCTGTGAGGCTTTCTTCTCATGAAAACAAAGCCTGTTATTTTGAAGTAAACACTAAAAAGTTAAAAAGCAACTTGGCAAGTAGCTGGGCAAAAATGACCTCAACTTTTGTGTGTGATCTATGAAGTGAAAGGCAATTACAGTCTCACATGGAGCTAATTTGATCTCTTTTTGTAACAGGTGCACACAGTTACTTTCCCCACTCTTCACACCAGCCTAAAGCAGCAGCATTTACTGAGAAATGCCTGCCAACTCAACTGGCAGGATCAAGGTTTATGTCATAATAACACCTACTGGAACCACTCCTTTAGCTGCTGTACAGAACAACAACCAGTCCTGGTGCTGTACAGATCACCTCTAAGTGCCCAGACAGCAAGTGGAAGGAAGGAGGCTGAGTCAGGGCAGGCAGCTGCCCCATTTAAGCACCAAGATCAAACTGATGTGAATTCAACACAGGCACTAAAATACTTCTGTGCACCTGGTTTTAGACTAGCAGTCCTGAAACAGAGAGGGAGGTCAGAGAAGTTAGAGATTACCTTCTTTCTCCTGCATCCTAGTCTACTGACCAAAATACCTTCTCTGTCTTGCTTTCAGACATCCATTCTGATCCATTCTTTCCAGAATCAGGGATTCCAGGTTTTAAATGACACAATGTCACAGAATTCACAGAATGACTATGACTAGGTTGAAAGAGACCTTCAAGATCATCAAGTCCAATCCATGCCCTAATACCTCAACTAGACCATGACACCTGAGAAACCTCAGGCATTATCCACCAAAGGAAACACTGTTGATTTCAGCACCCAGCAAAGATATTGTGACATCTGTGCAGTCCCACAGATAGTCAGGTACACTCAGGTTTGACTAGGACTGAGATTATGCCACACAGGTGCAAAAATAGAAAAAAGGTTTCTACAATGGATGACAGAATCACAAGGAGGCTCAACAGAAGTGGAAAGTTAACTAGAAAAGGTGCCACCATCTCTCAGGTCTCAGAGACTTGTCCAGCCCTCCAGGGTAACAAACCTACCAGTACTTTAGTTTGTGTTTGGTGTGTGCCAAAGTGAAAACATCATTAATATCAGCCAGTCTTGAATTAAACAGAAATTCCACCACCCACCCAACCCCTATTTAGCTTTATTAGCCTGCTCTAAACATAGCCTGGTTTCTGGTTTCTAAATACCCTTTTTATTTCAAAAGGTTTTTGTGATGTAAGGATAATATGAAGTGAAAGAAACAAGAACTGCAGAGTGTCAATTAGTTCTCATCAAACTCCTTGCCTGAGCAAGATGAACAGCATGGGATTTGCTGGAAAACTCACACTCAGGAGGAGATGTTGAGATGATGAGAAGGGTAGTACAAAACATGTTCAGTCACTAGGAATCACACATTCAATAAGTCAGTACAGTTCACACACTGACATGCTGGGAAAATAAATTGCAGCAGAAGAAACTAGCAGGAGACAGAAAATCTGAGAAAACAAGGGAAGGTTCTTCACAATTCCAAATGACAGATCATGTGGCTGTGAAATGTCAGCAGCTGTAGACGACATCACTCAAGGTCCCATTTGACCATTTGTATCTTCCTCTAGGACAGTGCTTAAAGATAGTTGCTCCCCAACATGAAAGAATTAATTTGTAACACCATCACAGCACAGAACTTGCAGTAGAAATCCCAGTCCTTGGAAACAGGATTACCTGGGGCTGCTGGAGGAAATTTTTAATCTTTAACTAAAAGAAAAGCTTGAAAAACAATCTTATAAGCAAACCAAGAGACACAAGTCTGGGTTTGTTACAAAGCTATGACATTTGCCTAAGATCAGTGAGCATTAATCATTTGTATCTTCCACTAGCTTTATCCCAGGAAGCTCTGGAGCCTCTCTGGTCTGTACTGGAGGCCAGAAGGCAGCAGAAAGTGCTGTTCACCCTCCTGGACAGAAACAAGGTACCATTTTTCTGTGGGACTGATATTCCAGATGAGAAACCCTTTCTTCAGGGTGGCATGAGCTGGTATTGAGCTGACAGCTACAGGTTTATAAAACTCATTGATGATAGGCACATTTTAACACTGCATGGGATGAAGGGGAAGGTTTCAGGAAGATGAAAAGCTTCAGGACCTTGACAACTAACTTGTTTCATTGCACCCCTTGCTAATACTTACAGAGGAGATTGGACAACTCCTGGTCACTTCAGAGCAATCCCGTTTTCTGATAAAATCTGTATAGGCATGCAATTCAAGATCTTACTAAAACATACACCAGCCAAGTGTCTGGAACATATTTATTTTGGGAAACTTGACTCAGACATTTCCCACCTTTTGTGTGATTGCTCTTGTTTTCACTTTTTTTTTTTTTTTTTTTTTTTTTTTTTTTAATTAAGAGGCAGTTATTCATAGCCTCTAAAATTAAAAAAAGAAAAATGTCATTGTTTGGTGTTACATGGAACAACACAGGTCATCAAAGAAAGAACATTTTCATATACCATACAGTTCTACATGATTTAATTGAATTTGTCAGGACAACTTAAATTTGAATAAGGATGTGATAAAAGAGGTAAAAAAAGAAACAAGTCAGTTAATTTACTCTTGATTCTCCTCTTAAACTACTATAAATTCAATTCCTAGCAGAGGCCAGTTTCAATGCAGAAGAATTAGGCCTTACAGTTTTGCTTCCCAAGGTTTTCTACCAAGGGGGAGGAAAAAAAAAGCAATTACTATAGCCATCTGTCTGGCACAGCTTCTCCTCCTTCCCAGCTCTCTAGGGAGGCTCACTGCAACTGTGCTATCTGATCCTCAAGGGAAAAGCCATTCAGTTATGCTTCATAATTCCTCATTCAAAAATGAAACCTGCTTGGGCTTGCACAAACACACTTGTTCTATGTCTCACCCAGCTGTATGTGCTCCCACAGCAGCTCTGGAGGAGCTGCACCAACAGCAGAGGATTAAAAGCAATGAAGAATATCCTCTTGCTCTTCCCTCTCTTCTCTGAGTAGACACAAACCAGTTATGGCAGCTAATTGTTCCCAACAGTGCTGGGAAGGTGACCTGCTGGAGTGAGGGGCTGGACTGCACTGGGCAGATTGGCACAGCAGTGCCTGCTGTCCACCAAGGACAACTAAAGGCCACAACAGGACACTGGGGCTTCTTTAAGTGGCTGAAGGCCACAACTGCCCAGCCTTCTGCAGATTGCAGGAGAGGATGGCTTCAATCCCCCATCTGAGGTCACTGCTCTTGGAATAATGGGTTACAAATTTCCAGAGCAAAATTCATCTCTTCTTAATGACAGCCTAATATGTAATTCACAGGGAAGGAAGACAGCTGGGAGTGAAAGAAAATATTCTCTAAAGTTGTAGAGTACATCAGCCTACTTCTACTTAGTGCAAGCTCTGGCAAAAGTTATGCTCAGAGCTTTCATAATTGTTTGGAGAAAAATCAGATAGTTGATGTGATAGAAAAGGGTTGGACAGGTTAAGCATGAGGCCAGATATTTCAAGAACATGAAAGGATACCTCACGTTATGTGTTCTTATGCTCCTTAAAAAGTACCAAAAGGCAAATCCAGAGTTTGAAAGTTGCAGAATTCCTACAGTTCAGAACTTCTCCCAGGTCCTGAGCCTGCTTTGCTTGCCACCAGCAACAGCAAAGTCTAGCAGAGCTAAGTTAGATTTCAAGAATTAAACACACTAAGGAAACAAATTTGCACGTTTCACTGATAAGGTTTAAGCAGGCTAAAGGATTTGAAAATATTCAGTCCCGTCAGAATTCCCAGTTCAAGTCCTTAAGCAAAACATTTCCCTTTCTGAAGGTCAAAAAGAACTTCAAGGTTATTACATCGGAGAAAGAATTTCTTAGTTTGGATTCCATTTGTTTAAATTTATAATTTTTTTTCTCACCATTTGTGCCCCTTGTTTACTTTCTGAAAAGATTTGTTTATTCTCTCAGCCCAGGCAGACAAACAGCGAGGTCAGTTACTGAACAAGCTGCTGTGCTACAGATTGTCTAAAGAGGAACTAAAAATCCAGCTATAAACAGAAAGGAAATCCCATCCTTTTTCTTATACACATCCCTGCCACCTCTTTTTTGCTAACCCATGTTGAGTCAACTGAAAACTAAGCCAGAAATAAAGTTGTTATAAATAAGGTAAAGCAATTATTTCCTTAGTGATTGCTTCTGATGTGGGTTAGTTCTCTGCAAAGATGCTTGAAGGGTACAAGTGCTGGTAATGTATAGGAGGGGTGGAGGGGAGGCAAAGCCAGGACTACCCCTGCCAAGAGAGAATCAGACTTAGGTGAGCTAAGATCAAAAGTCAAAATGAAGCACAGCTGACTGGAATCAACTTTTCTTTCAGGTCAATTTTTCACCAAGCACAATTATAAAACCTACAAAGAGTATTTGTTTAAATGCGATTTCTCGTCTCATTAAAGTCAAGTTTCACAGAAAGGTTTGGTAGTCATCTTCCAAAGACTGAAGATTCTTCTGAAATATTTAAGTAACCCTTGTTCATGCTTGGAAGTATCTGTTTAAGCTGGTGGATTTTTAGTTGTGACAGCAAGCCAGTTTTGTGTACACTAAGGTAGTAGAAATCTGGAGAAGCAAGATTAGGAGCAAGACTGTCTTGAGGGATGCACTGCCAACATGTTCCAATCCCTTGAGAAGGGAACAGATTGAAGCCATGGTGTGGAAGGAATTGCCTTACAAACTTGCCCAAACAATCTCCATAACAGGTTAGAAATGCACCTTCCTCTGAGGAGCTCAAAAACTTGTGAGTCCCAGTGTCTACCTGGGCAGAAGCTGAACTGGTGCCTGATGTGATTTTCTGTCATGCAGCAGATCAGCTCTGAAGTTTTTTCCTGTGGTTACACTGAGTTGTGATTGATATTTCCAAGGCATTCTGTGCAACTTAATGATGGAGGTACAGCTTTACCTGAGCCTGGCTCTGCAGGCGCATATTTCTGCTGATTTTAAGTCTCTCAGGGAAGACTGCTCAAATTATTTGGATCACTGCATTTTTCAATTAATCTCATTTACCAGATTTGATGCTCATTTTAGCATAAAATTACAAGAGTGGAGAGGTCACAGATCTGTTTACAGGCTGTTTTCCTGTGCTCCAGGAGGGGTTACAGATTTCAGTAAATTGCTTTTACAGGCAGGCACATCACATTAGGAAAACTACTGTGGTTGACTTATAAGGGGAAGAAAGTAGAGCTGTTCAATAAAAAAACTGAAATCTTGCCCTCTCAAATGGAAATGCGCCCTCTAGGCATTATGTCAGCTTTCTAAGCCCATGTCAAAATATTTTGGAATACACTTCCTTGGATGAAGAAACAGATTTCACTGCTTTTTCCATTTAACCACTGCTACAAACACAATCTTTGGATGTTCTCGTTTGATGGAGACTTTTTTGTTTATTTTTTAAAAAGAAGTCTTAAAATTGATTGGTAAATTAAAAAAAAAATTAAAATCTTTCTTCTGCATAGGTAAATTGTCATTTTGATTTACTGTTGGTACATTCAGCGAAAAGGCATTGGTGTGTATAAATGCATACTTATAATCACATTTCAAGGATTTCAATGACTACTGACTGAGAACACACCATACATTTATGCACATATCTAGGAATTCTCTGTTAATAAAAGCTAAATTTACAAACTAATATAAAATTCTCAAAGCACTCGCCACTGTCCAGTTCAGGTGACTTCATATCCCAGCCTATTATGAAGATACTTCCTATAATACTTCCATAAAATCATAAGAGATTGCTAGAAATTATTAACAAATCTTCACCCTACATTATGAATTATCCATAATCAGGAAAGATCTAAAGAAACACACTGCACCGCATCATTTGCTCAGTAAGATATTGCTTGATTTCACAGACCACCCCCTGGTGGGAGGAGCTACGTCCTACTATCCACAAAACTGAAACTTCCCTAATAAAAGGCATTAAAGGCAAAGTTCTAATCTCAGCATTCAAGAAATAAGCCCAGATTTATAGCAGCATGGGACAGTCTCTTGCCTAGTGCCTCAGTAGTAAAAACTTCTTGATAAATTCTGATTTTTGCCAAAGTTAATTCATCTTCCCAAGATCTGTCCTTCGCAACAATGCTGGATTGCTAGAACACAAATTCCTGCTCATAGAATAAAACAAAAGAACATTTCCATAATGTCGTGTTAAAAACCATCATGAATAACAAAACCCACTTGTGGCAAACTGCAAAGCTAAAATATGTTCACTACAGTGCCTGGACACTGAGCTAATACAGCAGACTGTACAGCAGACTCCATTCCTTTCTCCCCAGCTTGCCAGAAGACAGTTTCATAGCTGAAACTGCATCTTAGAAAAATTCTAGCCATTGGCTCTGCCCTGAACTCATTTCAGAGCCTAATCACATAATTTCTGCTCTCAGGAGCTGAAGGACTGGTTGCTTGCTCACTGCTGAACGGAGGCCAGTTAACCCAAAGATATTTCCCTGGTTACTGTCACTGGAGACAAACAGTGAGCCACAGCAGCCACCACTGCTGCCAGCAGCACTCTGAGCGTGTCTCCGGGACAAATACCGCCCACAGCCGATTTCTGTGCCCAAGAGAGCTCCCAGCCACCCCCCTGCAACCTTCCCCAAGCTGTCACCAGCAGCTCAGCCCAGATGCCCACCAGGAAAAGCAGCGACACGGCAGAGAGCGATGCCCCCCGGAGCCCCCTGAGGCACTCACGAGCCCGTGCCCAGCCCGGCGTCCCGGCAGCCCCAGCCAAGGGCAGGGAGGGACGGAGAGAGGCAGCGCTCTGTGCAGGAATCCTGGATCCAGACAGCAGTGCACCCAAGAGCCGAGGCTCTCCTGGAGGAGTCTGCACGAGCTTAGTAACAAACCCCAGCGGAGAGCTCTGCCTCGCACCGTGCCCAGGCGCCAGCCCCGCCGCGTTCCGCTGCCCCGTCCCGCCCGGACAGCTCGCCCCAAAGGGACACTCTGGAGCCATTCACAGCTTGGCACAAACAATAGCGGTACAGCCCAACAAGCAACGAAACAGATTCACTTGCTCAGACTAAGGCATGGAAAGGGCTTTCATTAAAATAACTTTAAATAGTAGGGTATTCAGGGCCAAGGGAAACCAGCAGTGCTGCCGACAATAGCTGTCTCGGAGCGCTCGAAGGCACACTCAGAACACAGCGCTGTTAGTTAAAGACAAAGGAGAAGACTGCACGAGACCTATGAATTTGAATTTGGTAGAAAACATGACCTCGGGTTTTGAGCAGGGGAGTAATCACTTTTACATATTTAGTTCAATTAATACTTCGGGACAAGAATTTTCAGTTCATGAAAGGAGCACACGTGATGAAGGCAATATCACACCTACAGCAGTCTGAAGCAATACTGAGAAGCAACATTAACATTAGGTTAACTCATAAAATGTACTGTCCCTTTACTGCCACAACCCCCAGCAGCTCGGTAGCTTTAAATACAAATCACACCCAGGCTAAGGTAGCTGTCCCCTAGGACGTGTAATGTAATGATAATATTTTGTTTGTCCTGTGTCTTCAGGCTCCAAGAAGACAAGTGTCATTCATTTTACAGATAGAGAAATTGAAGCACAGGGTAAGGAATCCAGGCCATCAGTCAACCTCAGTTTTCAGCTCCTCAGCTGTAAATTGAAGAGCTGACCAAAGTTTTTTGTACAGACAGGCTACTGGACAGTGGATCTGTCTTAAGGATAATACACCCAGTATTTCCATCCTTCTCCCATCAGCTAACTAACACAAACTGTGACAATGCTTATAGTATAGCATCGGAAAAATAACAGGATTTTCCATGTAGTTACAAATAAATGCCAGATCTAAGCAGAGCATCACCATGCTTAGTACAAGATACACTGGAGAGCTTATGACATCTGTAGCTTTACAGACAGACACTACTTGGTGGATAAAGTTAAATCAGGAGGGTGGCAAGATGCACGGATTTTATAATGCACTTCCTTTCCCAGCCTCCCCTACACTGCCTGCCAAACAAGTGAATTCACCAGCTGTAGTGGGTGTGCAATGTTACTCTCTGCTGCCTGTACCAGTATAAGTGTCCACGTGTAACCAATGTACAAAATCTGTCTCCATTCCAGACACGTTTTGCTCTCCTGGGAGCTTCTCCTCCAGCTCTGCCTGTGCAGAGTGAGCAGACCACAGCCCTGCTTGCCACTGAGTCCAGCTCAGCCCTGTGGTAGCCAAGGCAGCAGCAGAGCTGTGCACAACTGTGTCCCCAGCCAGGTGTGGGTGCACAAGGCATTTTCCAGCACTATCCATCACCTTCCTGCTGGGATTGGCCTCCCTGGGAGCACAGAGGGAAAAGCTCCACAGAGTTACAGACAAGTGTCACATCCATCCCAGTGGCTGATAAACATACCAGATGATTACAGGCTAAAAAGCACTTTAACCCTCTGTGTAGAGGTGCTGCAGAAGTAGCAGATCTAGCCATGGAGATATAACGTTAAATGCTACTCTGCAAGGGAATGTAAATTACTAACCTAATGTGGATTCAGGATATGAGGAGAAGAATGAACTCACCATGGAAGCGGCACCAAGAAATTCCTCTCAAACCACTACATCCTCCTCAGACAGTACTTTAAGTTTCATTAGCTAAATTTACACATCAGACATTTTTTCATTTGGGTAATTAGTACAGGTGATATCAGTGTGCATTGACAAAATGCCTTTGCCAAACTGAAAATGCTTAGTTGTGCCAGCAGAACAGTATTTTGTACTATCCAAATATTGTCCTACCAGCATACAACCCACAGAACATGGTAATACTGATGTTTCAGTTTTTGCCACTGGGAAGCAAAAGTATTACATATTTAATTTTACTTTAAAAAAATCTTCAAGGACATGATCCTCTCTGGCTACAATACATCCCAGTTTCATTGAAATAACTTGCACCATGTCAGCATCTGTCTCCACACATTCATGTGTTCACACATGTGGGTGTGGGCCTCCAAAAGCATCACAAGAAATGGCTCATACCCAAATGACTCTAGCTCAGAGATCATGCTCCCAGATTATTTCACTGCAGGACCAGAGAGGACCACTAGGTTCATTGTGTTTGACTTGTTGAACACACAAGATGTTCATAGAAATTGGATTAAACCAGCATTTTAGAAAGCTCTTTAATCTTATGTTAAAGACTTCAGGCAACTGAAAATCCACTGTTTCTGCTAGGGACGGCTTGTGTTTTACAGCTCCCACTTTGACTTACAGCCCACTGATTTTTATTGTGGTTGTGACTTGAAAATTTTAGTTGCCCCCAGTTTAATCCATTCTCTGACAGATGTCACTTCTTGAGTCTAGTGGTAAAGTCAAGGGAAAATGGAACACAGTATCCCTTTACCCCTTGCTATTTCACCTCATCTTTTCCCAATACTAGCAAGTGATGACTTTACTAATTAACAGCATCCCAATTTAAAAATCAGGTCTTCACTCCTCAGAGGCACCCCCAGAAGCACACTGTCTCAAGGTAGTGACTCAGGAGTTTAGACAAGTAGCCTAAACTGAGCAATCCCCAGTTTAATGACTCATAGGTGCAGGTTCTGAATATAAATAAGGCATTGACTCTGTGCAAAACAAAGATGCTGGGATATTCCAGCTTAGAAAAAGGTGTAAAAAAAAGCTTGGTCAATAATTCTTCTCTGTTGTAAAAGCCTAGAGGATATTCTTTCCCCTTGAAAAATGGAATTAACTAATAGGATCACATATTTGTGCAAAAAGACACTCAGCATAGTCAAAATATTTATATATAGCTGCACTGCTCCAACCAAGCATTTATTTATCATTCCTTTATACTTGATCCTAAGTATTTCTAGTAGATAATGTGCAGGTGGTGAAGAAGGAAAGTCTGTGTCTTAGAAAACTCCCTGGTCAAGCTAATCCGCAGCAAGATTCAGGTAATAAAGCAGCAGCACAATTTGTATTAAAAAATCAATACATTAGCACAGAAGAATTGGGTTTTAAGGGAGGCTTGAAGAAGAAGGACTGGCTGAATTTGGAGAATAAGCTCTGTGGGCATAAACAGGGTGAGGCACTCTCCAACCTCCCAGCATATTCAGCATCATTCTCCCCCGAGATCTTCTCCCCCAGACAGTTTACACTACAATTTAGGTAATAAAAAAAAAGCAAAGTGGGCTATTATATTGTGGTAATAAGTCCCACAAGTTAACAAAACATTTCCAATTATAGCAATCTGCCTATCCATGTTTAATGCTTTTCCATTTCACTGAGTTGTTTCTTGTTCTGGTATCATGGGAGACAGGGAAAAACATAAATACCCACAAGGCCTCTGCTGTAACTTGCCCTCTGAGAATTTGTTCTCTTGATCTTTGCAGTACTACATCTCTCTCAGAATTCTTTTAAATGAGAATCAAGCTGTACTCTCCCTGCTTCTCTCATAACTGTCTGAACTTTTCTGATTAGGTAAACAGGGTTTTAGTATTTCTCAACCACAGCAGAGCACACTACTTATGAATGGGAATGGGTAAGAAGAATCACAAGCATCTGAGATAATCATCTTTTCTCAGAAAAACCTCTGTGGAAAACAGAATTTTATTTCAGCTATTTTATATGCAATGAGAGCCAGCTGAAAAAGTTATCCCAGGTCCCCTAGGTAGCATTTTTTACTAAAGGGAGGATGAAATACTGAATGCAAATAGAACCAGAACAATTTTGAGCAATGCACAAGGAGGCACTGTGACTGAGTCTCAAGGGATTTAGAAATACCTTCCACCTTCAGATTTTTGTCTCCACACGAATAATCACTTCCCCCAGTAACCAGCACCTTTGTGGAAAGGTTAGTCATTCGGAAAAGGAAAGCATTTCTCATTTATTTTACTACTAAAGGTGGAGAAGCTCCAAAAATTTCATCCCCAATTCATTTCAGATGTGATTTCCTTCCAGAGACAGTACCATAATTCCTTAACTGCTCCAGTACTTCAGTCCCTTTTCCTCCCTGAGCAGATGGATCTGAAGAATTGGTTTTCAAGTCCAGCAGTAAGAGAAACACAGCAACAGGACTGAGAACAAGCCCCCATGATTGCTGGACACACAAAACTGCAGCATTCCTCTGTCTTACAGAGGACAAGAGCAGAAATGCTGCTAGCACAACAGACAGGTCCATTCTACTGGAGGAGCCTCGTGTCTGGTTTTGCACTAACAGAGAAATCCTGAAAAGCCTCAGTAATAGACTGCATATCCTTAGTGTCTGTAGATTCATTACCCTGATTTAAGCAGCTACCAGCCTTGAGTGCAGATGAAAATCACACATTTATTCCCTTAAAAATATATAATCAGCTTGCAGCCCCAAGCTCCACAGCATGCAGAGACATAGTCACAGCCAGCACAGGACCATTCATCCATGTAAAACCCCCCTAGGTGTATGATCCCATTGGAGGCCTTGAGCATCACAGCAAGACAGGCTCACTAGGAGCATCTGGGGACAAAGGCGCCAGTTTGGCAATAGATGTCCTCAAGCATTAAAGATGCTCACCAGCTGGTAGGTGACATAAATAGTCAGGTCCATGCTGAAAAGACACGTGAGCCACTGCCCAAGAATAGTGTATTTCATGGCAAGAGGCCATGCTTTTCTTTCTGTTTTGTGAGGAACTGAGGGTACCCCAACAATGATTAGCCCTGGACTGGAGTCCCTGCCACATCTCTGCCTGGCTTTCTGGGGACTTCTTCCTTTTGGTTCTCATAGCTGTGCTATAACCAGCACCTTGGAGCTGTGATCCCAGTCACACAGTGGTATTCAAAATAGCACCATTGGAACACCAGAGCTCAGAGGGCCCTTCAGCAACTGTAGGCAGCTCATATAGCCTGGTGCAGGGAGCCAGGGCTGTGGAGCTCTGAGCAGGCATCATGTGGCCAAAAGAAAACTGCCCTTCAGCTGGCCCCTCACAGCAACACTTTATTTTTGTGAGCATTCACTATTTTTATCACTTTACCTGAACAACAACCACACCTGTAACCACTGATCAGAACAAATCACCTTGATTCAAAGAAAGCCTTGAAAATTGCATGATCCAGGAACTGGAATGGCTTGGCTCTTCTCATTATTATATCTAATACACAAGATAACATTGCCACAGAGTATTCAAAGGGCTCCACAGGCATGGTTTGTATGTGTGTCTTGGGGATGGACAAGGTGGAAATTGTTCCATATTTTGGAGTGCTTCAAGTACTGAGTAAACATCAGGCAATTGGACCTCAGCAACACTCCAACTTGATCTTTAAACTGCAGAAAGGATCCCCCCCTAAAGTGATGGTAAGTCAGAACATGCCACAGCGATCCTGCATTGCCACTATGTTCAGAGAAAGTCAAGCTGAGTCTTTGCTTGTAGGTGGAGCACACAGAATCCAAGTTCTCTGGGACAGATAATCTTTCTGCCTCTGTGTTTATGCAGTACAGACAACTAAGGGAAAGTGGTCTAGTCATCAAAGAAGTAATATGAAGTAGTCATAACTACATCATCAGGATCCACTTTTTATGGAAGCCAGTAACTCCCACTCCTACTTTACAGGTAAGAAAATACAGGCCAAAAAACCCTCCACGATTAACACAAGGTCAGAGTGAGCTCAGACCAGGAGAAAATAACCCAGGCAGTGTTGCTGTGAACAATACTGTGCCACCTTGCCAGCTCTTTAGCCCCCCTTCCAACACTGTCACCACACACAGAACTGCCCCAGTGTGTTCTCACAACTCACACAGCTCCAGTACCTGCGGCTGAAGGCACCTTGTCCTCAGCAATAACTGAACTTCTGCCCCTCCAGCAGCTTCACTGGCAGAATTTAATACTAAAGCAGCGAAGATGTTTTCTGCTTCACAAAATGACAACAGGCTCAGGATGATCTGACACGCACCCTGTTCTCTAGCAAGAAAATGATTTTCCAAGGGATTTCCATATATATATTGTGCCAGGTAGTCTCTCAACATGAGAGGCAGAGAAGGTGTTTCCCTGGGAACAGTAACCATGGCAAAGCCCTTACCAGTCTCTTCCCCTCTCTACTACAGGAAGAAAAAGAGCAGCAGATGCCTGATCCCTGCCTCCAGCAGGTCCACAGGCCCACAAAGCCATAAGCAACCTGATCAAACATTCAGGAAGGAACTTCAGTGAATTCCACTGTCTTTTACTGGATACCAGACATTTCTGCCCTGCTGCGCTGAACTCAGAATGCCTCAGGACAAAGAGTGCAACTGGAAACATCAGTGTTACTGAAAGGTCAGCCAAATACAACAATGCATAGGTAGGCACTGAGCCCAAAGATCAGCATGGATGGATCACTCACAGAAGCAGAGGTACAATGGACTGGCTTTGCAGTTTTCAAACCCTGACATTGTGTGTTAGAGCCCTATTAAAGAAAGCATCTGCAAACCCCAGTTTGTGAGCAGTGGCTGCAGCAGATACCCTGCTTCTGGTCCACCTCTTTTTCTACAGAATATTCTCGATTTACCAGATCAAATACAACTCTATTTGCTGAAGAGCTAATTAAATCATAATAAGCAATTTAACTTCCAAGCATAATCATATTGCATGCTTTTGGGAATCATCATGCACTAGTGAACATGTTATAAATTTCTGGATTTGAGGTTTACTAAGTATTAAAGTTAACAGCACAAATGGAAGGGAGCTCTTTGAAAAATCTTCCTCTCAATGACACAGAGAAAAAGCATTCTATGATTCAGCAATCTTGATATCTGAATAGACAGTCAACAGCCTAGATTTCAACTATATCACTCCAGAGTTAGCATGCAGCTAGCACAAATTACTAGGCACCAGTACAATACCTTATACTAGCAACCCCCGGGATTGGAATACTGTCCTGTACCTGGGCTGACTCACACAGAGCACAAAATGCTCCATTGTGCAACTTTCTGAATGCAGTGAAACGAGAATCTTTACACAGAGGAAGATATTGGCCTTCTACGTTGTAATTTAGGAACACAGGGTGACAGGCTCAGCTGGGTCACGACACCCACTGTTCCAGCTCTTTACCTTTATTTTTTAAAAGGATTTTTCATGCATAACAGATACCTTCTCCTGACATGTACAGAAAACTCAGTGTCTAACACTGAATGAAATAAATATTTCTTCAGAATGAGTCTAACATTCATTTTAACCTCCTTTAGGTCAAATCACTGCAAATATCCCAGAAATATACAGCCAAGTCAAATGCTGCAGTCACATCTGAGTTAACACCCAAATTCAGCCAGTTGCCTTTAATTATCACTGACTCCTCAGAGAAAGCATTAAGAATATAATCTCTTTTTACAAATTGCCTGGGGATGCAATGCACTAGGAGAAGATGCTATTTTGTTTAAAGATGCTGCACATACCTTTCTTTGCCATGCGCTCCAGTCTAATGCATCCTCCTATAAAATCATGATAAGATTTCATTTCTCCTTCTGTTATCCGGACAGCAGTGAAAGGCAGATTCCTGGGTACCTGTTGTCCACATTTCCGACACCGAGAAGCCATTGCCACAGCTCAGGAGATTCTTGTCAGGAATCTGCTCTCTGGAGCTGGAATCCAGCCTGATTCTTCAGCTGTCAGTCCAGCCTGGTGACTTTATCCCACTTAGTTCATTCAAGGTCACCCTCTCCAGCAGGATGTTCACTATTGCAATTGGCTAAGACTTTTATAGGCTTACTGACTGTATTCGTTTCTCCCTCCTTGCTTTCAATATCAGTTTACTTTAATCTCTCATTCAGAATGAAAGCTGTGAACCTCAGCACAGCCCATGCCCTGAATGGCCTCCTTATCATTAATTTAAAGCTGTCTTATAAGCAACAATGAAGAGAGAAGATCCCAGAAGCACATTGCAAGATCACAGAATTACTCTTAATGAGCATGCCAGATATGTTCGCAAAGAATTTTTCCTTGAGAAAAGGTTTTTCTTCATGATTTTTGATCCCTTTCAGGCTTATGATTTTGTGATTCTTCATCTCTGAGAATGAATTTTTTTACTTCTGCATTTCAGCTTGGACGGTGCAAGGAGACTGCTCTGCAGAGCTGCTCAACCAATTACTCACACGTCTGGCAGTGGCACTGGGAGGCTGCAACTGTACAGAAAAGCCCTCTGCTGCTGTGCACAGTCCCTGCTCATAAGATCTGATAATCAAAATGAGCAGAGTAGCAAATGGAGGACAAGGGAAATATTGCTGGCAGACATGCTCTGCTAGCTGTGCAACCCCCCAGCTAATTTTATTAAACAAAGAAGTTGAATCCATCAGTTAAGACACCAAACTCAGATATTTGAAACATCCATTTAGAAATCCCCCTTGGAAGGGACTGGATCTTTAAGCTGGCTTTTTTCCCCTTTTAACAATTACCATAACACAACTCACTGGTTAGAGAGAGAGCCTTATGAAGAAACTAGTTCTCAGGGACCTGAGTGCAGAGAGCACTCAGTCGTGGTACAGTGAATTCTAAAGGAGCTTTCCCTAGGATCAGCAGGGGACTGCACAGGAGATGCATAACAGGCACAAGGCCAGCACTGGTGACAGTGCAAAGAGTACAATGAGAGCCCAATGAATCAGGGCTGAGCTGCCACCCAGAGCTCAACTGCAGTGACCTGAGCACAGAAAGAGTTTCCTGCAAGGATCTTACACACAGGTTGAGAACCTTTGCCTTCCTCTGCCTCAGTCACTAACACCTGTTGGCACTTTACTTAGTGCCAGAACATCCAGTGCTGTTCAGCTTGTGGCCTGCTCAGATCACAGCTGATCCCTAGATGTGGAGTGGGAAAGCAGAAGACTAACTAATCAAATCAGAGAACAACCCAGAGGGGACAAAGATGTCCAGAAGAAAAAAAGCCTCCTATGGTGCCATTACTAAAATGCTGAATAATTGGCTGGACTGCATTGAATGTCTGTAAGCTGAAATATACAGAAGTCAACTCACCCACCCCTACTTCTTTCCCATTCCACGAACTTGCAGCTTCTCCCTGGCCAGCTCTGTTGCCTCAGGCACACATGGAGAGATGTTTAAGCTTCCTAACCCAGCACACACAAACTGGTCATGCTGTCAAACAGGTACCAGACTTGAGAACTGAATCTCAGAACCTCTTCTTTTGATGAAATGAAGCTATAAAGGACATTTCCACTCTTAAAGCTAAAAGATTTTACTACCTTCACCTCCAAATTTGCTATGTGGCATTAAGTTGCTCACTCTCCTGTTCTTTGCCTTTGCCAAAACCCTGTCTGCAAAGTGAGAACACTGAGGTACTCTGCTGCTGAATAACGTGATTCATCAGCATTTGTAAAATATTTATTAGAGCCTCCATAGAGAAATCCCTAGGGGACAGCAATATTTTACAGATAGGGAGAGCAGTGGCACAGAAGGTAGAAATACTTTTAGAAAACTGTCATGATAAGATAAGAAAACTAGAAATACAACCCTGCACTTTTATCTTTAAATATTTCTTCCCTCTTTTCTTTCATTACAGGGGCTCAAGATGTCCTTCCTTACACAGACAAACATGATATACCTTGGCAAATAAACTTTTCTGACAATATATTCATGTCTGACATACACAGAATAATTGCACTTCAACCCTCCACATGGACAATGAGGGAGAATCCAGCATTTGTGGCAATAGATTTCTGTCTGCCACCCTCCCTTGTGTATGCTGTTGCCCACTGGTATCCACATGACTTAGAAACAGAAGGATCTGCAATATGCTGCATTCCAAGGGGGAGATTTGATGCTGGAAGTGGATGCAAGAAGAAATCTGCCTTAAGTGTAAGGTTTGGAAGCACAGGTAGCCACACAGCACACAAAACAGAAATGATCCAAAATAATTTCCCAGTCTTTCCCCAGGAAAGCCTGATTCATTACAATGCTAAATACAAACTTCTGCTCCCTGGGGTACCACTGCTATCACCCAGCTCCAGACCCAAAAATAAGCTGGCTGCAGCTGCTACACATTTAGCAACATGGCACTTAAGGGTCACCTCAGGGACTGAGTGCTGTGATGCAAGGGCTGGGATGGATGGACAGAAGAATCTGTTTGCTCTACAGTAAGTTTCATTGCAGTCCCATTCACAAGCTGGGCTAGCTTCTGACACATATGGAAAATCTGACATGGGAGCACTGAGATCTGCCCTGTTTCCTACCACACAAATGACCTTTTCTGTACTGGCTGTATCTGCACAGGAGCTGCAGAAAGGGCTGCCTTGCAGAAATTCTTTTATGAAACATGTTATCCACACACAGTGTGGATGATGGGGAAATCACAAATTTCCTCCATTATAGCTGAAAGGTATGAGTCTGAAAGCAAGTTACTGCTCTTTGTGTGCAGAAGGTTGTAGTGCAGGGAACAGGTACAGAAAATGGTAGGCATGTTTCCCTGGGTCTTCTCCATAATAACACAGAATGGAAGGGCATTACTTTCTCATTGCTCCAAACAACCATAGCAAAATGTTTGGAAAATCTAAGGAGGAGGATATTTTCTGATCATGAATTGCCAGCATTGCCTAGCAACATAATCGGGGTTGGTCTGACAATGAATAAGCAAGTAAATAAATGTAAGAAAGTGTCATCAGAAATTAAAAATTAAAAACACAAAACACACAACAAAAATAAAGAAAGAAAAAAACCAAAAAACACTGCACAACCCAAATACCCCCAGATACCTTTACCCAAAAGAGCCTGCAGGACTTCACTAGTTCCTAGTTTCATTAGAAATACCAGTTCACCTTGGAATTTATGCTTGCTGGAAAGTACTTGTTGTCATGACTGTGTGGCCAGAGGATGGCAACAAATTTAAAGTCAACTCAGTTAAATGCATTTAAGTCCCATATATCTTCTCGTGAAAAAAAGATGCTTCTCCCTCAAAATGCAGTGTTGTCATGGTTGGTACAACTGTTAATCACAAAACATGCAACAAACGCATTGGATCTCAATGATGCAGAGCCCAAGGGACATAATTTCTTGTGAAGATTCAAGATTTGAGTTTGGGAACAGCATTTATGTGTCAGAGGAAGGAGGAAGAGAAGTTTGCTTCTGCTGCATGTGTAAATGAGGCAGCTACAAAACACTCTAAAACACTCATTGTTTGCAACTTACCCCACACAGCCATTAAAGCAATTGAGGGGAAATAAGTGTCGCTTTTCCTTTAGAGTCTTGTAAGAACCATTAAGAAAGTATAGTGTAGAAGAGACTGAAATAATTACCTCTCTTATCCACCAACATTTTGAAACAACAAAACATAAAAACCCAACAACAAAATGTATCTTACTTGTTCATGAAGACCAGCAGCTCCTGCCACCTACATATGTAGTATTCCACAATCTAAGAAATATGTGATCTAAATCCAATGCCACTATAAAGACTGATACACACAGAAGCTAAGAAAATAGTCTATATTTCTTCCCTGAAACCTCAGCTTCACATTTTCCTATTTCATGATATTTTATCTGATGTTTGAACTAATCTTTCATAGCTATGCTGAAACACATTTTCATTTTACATATATCTCAATAACCTTCCTTCTGCCTTCCCATCTCCCAGATCACGAATCTCATAAGTCATGAGGCAGTTCAGTAGTTTGACACAAAGGTTTATTTTCAGAGCACTCTTGTTGCTGTGACAGGTAGCATCCATTCCAGTGTTCAGCTAGGAAATAGAAACTAGTCTTTTTTATTAACTTTCATTCATTTTCTTGCAACTAATAAAAAGCAGACCAGGACTTCCTCTCCCTCCTTTTTTAATAAAGGGCTACATCCCAGGCATTGTTTTAAACCCCAAGGAGTTAAAGGAACAAGTAGAGGAAACAACATCTCTGTCCTTTCAATTCCCTGTAGCGTACAGCACTGTTGCAATTGAAACATGCAGTTCCTGCACTAGAAGGCACTAATTCCAGTGCCATATGGCTTCAGAATCTCATTACATTGATCTGCTTAAAGTGATTTCTTAACGGACAAGCAAAACATTTTTGGTCACCTTCAGCAGAGGGAAACAACAATTCTGCCACTGTTTACGCACATGAACTCCCACGCAAGCTGCCAAAAGCAGGAGTGAGTAGTGATCAAAGGACAACCTCAGCCAAAGAACTTTGTTGTCATCTCAAAGCTGTGAAGACATCAGGGTAATTCAAGGACCATTACCACCATTAAAAAAAAGAAAAAAAATCCCAAACCAACAAAAACGGAGACAAAAAGAAACCCCCAAGTCAGTGACTTCACTGGTGGATTAGATAAGATTCTCAGGAGATCAAGAGACAAGCAGAATCTTCACAGACCAAGCTGTGGGCACAAATTGCTGCTGCACCTGTAGGGTTTATCTTACCTGGCTTCTCTTGATCTCTGCAACTAAGAGCAGATCAGAACAGAAGGCATTTCTCTCCTGCTTGGCAAGTTAACCAACAGATCCCAGACTTACCAGTGTGTATTTGGCACAGGGGTAAAGAGTAGCTACATTCAGGTTTTAGGCTTGGATGCAAAGTTATTCCATCTTGATCATGAAAATGCTTACAGACCTAAGTGAGATCAAGAGCCTTTCTGAGTAATCTACCCAAAACATAAATGGCTCTTGGCTTAAAGTCATGGGAATGACTTTAAGTAAACGCAAAAGAAACAATTGAGTGAGACACTGGGTAACAGAGAGAAGATTGTGATCTATAAGATCAGGCATATCATATCCCCATTCTCCAACTCCTAAACCATATCACCAGTGCACTGCAGTGCACAGGCACAGCCTTTGTGTTCATGGCCCTCCAGCAGCACCACGGCAGCTGGAAAGGACAGACTCTGGATGTTAAGAAGGGAATATATTTTCTCCTCTCTGTACTCTGCCACTGACACACTGAGACACCTCTAGGGTATGGTAACCCTGATCCTTGATGTCATCCAGAGCACTACACTGAATTCACTACACTAATCCCCTTTCTTTCTCCTTAACCTTTTCCTCCCTGCAGGGAACCTCTGGAGAGCTTCCAGCGTGGAACAGCTGCTGGGAGCAGCCAAGACCACCAGGACAGCCTCCTTCCCTGAGGAGCAGCTGTGCTCATTCCCTGATGGAAACAGTTGTTTTTGGGGTTTTTTTTTGTTTTGTTTTTTTTTTTTTTTTTGCTTGCAATTCATAACTCGAAACACATAAAGAAGAACCAGAAAGACACAGAGATAAAAATAGCCTCTGTGAGCATCATAAGGGCTGTTGATACTCCAGGCTTTTGGACACATGCCAAATGTTAGCTGAACAGGAAGAAAGAGCTTCTCACATTACAAACTACAGTAAAGGCCTTTCCAATATTTTCTTGCCATCTCTCAAGCACTCAACACCAGTTACCACAAGGGGTAGGAGATTGGGCCTTAGGGACTATTGATTTTTCCCTTTTTGTCTGTCTGTGCACTAAGGTTCACTCAGCTACTCTGTGCAGCCCACAAGGAAAAAGAAGCTCTTGTAGAGACTTTCCTAGACACTGCTTTGCCTGACTGGGCTCTCAGCTGGCAGATGCACATCAAACATACTCCTTTAACATCCCCAGGGCAGGGTTTGTGTTTATCTAGGGAACTGAGGATAAAAATCAAAGAGGAGTTATTCTCTCTTCTCTGGAGTACACCTTTTTTTCCCCTCAGGCAAGGACTGCTGCCAGAAACCAGAGATTTGTCCTGAAGGACCTGCCCACACAGATGTTTCTCTGTGCTGAGCAGCAGCAAATGAGAGGCTGGAACACTCTCCTGTGTGCATCCACAAGTGCAGCCACACAGGGCAGCTGGATGTTTGCACACACCTACACCCAGGTAGCAGGAATTTGTCCCACTCAGTGCATTACATTGCAGAGCTGTTCCTTCCTCATGTCCACCCACAGCCTGAACTCCTGTACCATGCTCTGCCCAGTTTACCCACCCCAGCTTTGTCTCTAAATCATCAGCTGTAACAGATTTTGGGTTCTAGAAAGGCACAATCTACTGGGTGATTTCCCAAGTCACATCAAAGCCTAGTGTGAAGCTGGAAAATAAAGGTATTGATATGGACATGGATAATTTGCTAGCATGTGCATTGTGCACTTCCTTCACCTCTCCCCACCTGCAGCACTACATCACACACCAGGCACTGCAAGGCAAGATGTTACCACACACAATCACACCCCCAGTCCTCTCCCTCTCCTCCTTAGCCAGCACAATTACTGGGTTTTGTCACCACACCCAATCTCGAATATGTAAATAGGATAGACAGGAAATCAAGAGTTTCAATCCTTTGTCAAAACCAGGCAAGAGCTGCTAAAATTATATGGAAAAGGGCCAGCTGGGATAGAAAAAGTATGAGCATGAAAGCCTCATTTCCTTTCATAACAAGACTAAAATTATTCATGGATCTATATTAACACACAAGTATGCCCACAGAGTAAAAAAAGACATCTGTAAATCAGCTTTGGGTGCAGAAAGAGTATAGAACTGCACCTGACTGAACTTTTCCTACAAGAAGCAGCTCAAGGGTTTCTCTGCAACATTCCACTAATATTGTGACCTTCCCTGTCAACCCCAAGTGTTCCACATGCAACCTTCACATGCTGGGAAGTGCTGAGTGCTGTCTGCACAGGGTTAAACCACCAGCCCACATGAAATAAGGACAGACTTCAACACCACCATGGACTTAAATTGCCTAAAGCTGAGTGGTGCAGTGTTCTGGTGAGATAAGAAATTGCTCTTTACTCTGTCAGGAATCCTCATTACAAATGCTTTCTGCTGACCAGCAAAGATTAACTCAATAAAATGTATCTAAATCCTACATCCGTTTATGGACCTTAGTCCGAGTAGGCATAAGTTCACTTCATGGCATGTAGCACTAAATACTGCTTTGTACTTCTCCAGTGAATCTCAGCTGAGCACTCTAGCACTACAGAGAAATTGCTACTCCCATGAAATAGACTATTTCCTTTCTAATTGCCAATAAGAGGATACAGTTTAAGAAGAATATTTTTGCTTAAATGTATTTGAGTATGCATCTGAGAGCTATTAGAAGAAAGCTCGTGGGGGAAGAATAATTTCCCCTAAAGTTTTACCCCACAAAAGCCTAAAAATTGTGAGGAGTATGCTTAAAGCATATATCCACAAATCTACCACTGGCTTGAGAGCCCTTTGAATTGGTTTAACAATAATTTCACTTTCTCTTTAACCACTTTTTCCTGCTCCTCTGCAGTATAAATGCACATAATTCTACACAATATTTTCTTGTTTCTTGTTTAAATATACTTGCTTCAAGAATAGCAATCAATTGTAAAACAAACTAAAAAACCCCAATATTTTAATTGCATCAGAAGCACTGTAATAATTCATCGGTGAAATTTAAAATCTCAATACAAATAATGAAGCATAAGGAAAAAATTCTTCAGCTGGGAACTGAATCCCAAGGTATTCATACAGTTTGTCTAAGATCAATTGCAATTACTGCAGTAAAGCAAGAAAATAAAGAAATATCTACTAACACAGTAAGAAATATCCCTTTCTTAGTTGTAGCCTTAAGCATGGCACTTAGAAGCTTTCTCAGTGTTATTTTATATCATTTGTAGATATAACCATCTTACCAACATTGAATTTAAAATAGAATTTTGCTCATTAAGATTTTGCAGCACTGTCTGTATCAGTCTAATTATTACTATGCACACATTCAGGGTCAGGAGGTCTCATAGTGAAGTTTGCTGGACTGAAACTAAGAACGAACTAATTGGGTAAAATAAAAACAAAACACTAACAAGGAGTTTTAAAATCAGGCTCAGTGACTGATTCCAAATATCAGCACTGGCACTGGATATGACAGGTATTTTAGAGCACATGAGCTCTGTTGAGAAAATATTTTGCATTTGGCAGCAGCGTGGAGTCAGAGTCCTGAGTACACCTTTCAGCCTGAAGTGCCAGGGCATTCTCACCTGAGGCTTCCACCAACACACCCTCTACCCAATGCTTCAGCTCCATTGACATCCCTGCATTTAGGACGGTCCCCACTCCCTTCCCCTTATCCTGTGGGTGATGCTGTTTCCAGGTGGTTTCTCTGCTGTTCTTGACCTGCAGTTTAGACTTGCTACATTAATTTAGACCTGATATCTCATTTGAATGTCTCCATCTTTGCTCAAGTACTTTAGGATAGCTCTCTGGGGGCTGAGAATGAGCACATTAATGCAAGTCTTATTTTTCTGTAAGGTATATTCCTAGCTTTATATTTGCTGGCAGATGTTTAAGACTTTAATAACTACTGTAGTTTTTAATCAAGTTATCAAAATTTCTACAGATTCTCACATTTGCTCATTTGAAAGAGAAGATGTTGTAAGGTTGGGCTTTTCTATATTTTCCACAGATTAAAATACACAGATGTGTTTATTCCTAAAAAGGAAAATGGATTTTATGTGAAACTTAAAGTATTGTTCCTAAAAAGATCAAGAACAGCATCCATGTAGTCAAGTGATGCCCTCCTATAGTATAACCCAGTTTGGATGAAAAGCTTAAATAAAGAACTTAGAAACCCCGTTTGCAAAGGTTCAGCCCCCATCCCGCTGTTTATCGTTGGTGACCTCGGTTCTCTCCGAATTAAGTGCTGACGGTACTTTGCATGTTGATGCTGCTGCCGCAGGAGCGGAGAGATGCGCCGATTCTGCGGGGCTTGGCCCGGGAGCGGGTCCCCTTGGTCCGGGAGCGGGTCCCCGTGGGTCAGGAGCGGGTCCCCGTGGGTCAGGAGCGGGTTCCCTGGGTCAGGAGCGGGTCCCCGTGGGTCAGGAGCGGGTCCCCTGGGTCAGGAGCGGGTGCCCTGGGGCCGGGAGCGGGTCCCCTTGGTCCGGGAGCGGGTCCCCGTGGGTCAGGAGCGGGTCCCCTGGGTCAGGAGCGGGTCCCCTGGGGCCGGGAGCGGGTCCCCTGGGTCAGGAGCGGGTCCCCTTGGTCCGGGAGCGGGTCCCCGTGGGTCAGGAGCGGGTCCCCTGGGTCAGGAGCGGGTCCCCGTGGGTCAGGAGCGGGTTCCCTGGGGCCGGGAGCGGGTCCCCTTGGTCCGGGAGCGGGTCCCCTGGGTCAGGAGCGGGTCCCCTGGGGCCGGGAGCGGGTCCCCTGGGTCAGGAGCGGGTCCCCTGGGTGAGGAGCGGGTCCCCTGGGTGAGGAGCGGGTCCCCTGGGTCAGGAGCGGGTCCCCTGGGGCCGGGAGCGGGTCCCCTGGGTCAGGAGCGGGTCCCCTGGGTCAGGAGCGGGTCCCCTGGGTCAGGAGCGGGTCCCCTGGGTCGGGAGCGGGTCCCCTGGGTCAGGAGCGGGTCCCCTGGGGCCGGGAGCGGCTCTCCCATCCCGCGCCCTCCAGCGGCTCCTCCGCAAACCGGCGGCGCTGGGAGCGCCTGGATCTCTCCAGGAACGGAGCAGCTCCTAGGTACCAAACCCGGCAGTGCCATCGGATCTCTTGGAAAAGGGGCTTGAAGGAGAGAGGCTCCTCTGCCCGGATCCGAGAAGGGTCTGGCCCTATCCTTGAGGGTCTGGGGCAGTGGAAACCGCAGTGTCGAACGGTGCTGCTGTGCCCTCTGCTGCCCTTTCCCCCGCGACAGAGCAGGCTGCTCTGGCACAGCTTCTTCCTGGCACCAACACAGGCACACCCCCCTTCCCCAGGCAGCAGCCCTGCTCCGCTACCCTACTGGAAAGAGGATTCAGGGGGTGGCTGCTTGTGCATCATTTCGCCTTCCAATGCTGGACTGGGAAAACCTCGCACGGTGGTGACATCTTAGCTCTGAAGGAGAAAGCAAGGCTGGCAGTGTGTGCCTGTATAGAGCTGCTGTTGCAGATATTGGGGTAGAATGGGCACAAAATATCACTGACAAGCTCCTCTTTGCTCTGTCCAACCAGTTCTGTTCCTCACAGGGCACTTGCTGCCAGCTCTCTGCTCCCATTCAAGATAAAAAGATGCACAAGGTCCTGCTGTATAGCCAGAGTGTAATTCAACATGATCCAAAATGACAACTGCACATTGCTGAAACTGCATTCTCCCCTAGCTGAGAATAAAACCAGGAAGATGTTTTTTTACGAGCTATCAACAAAAATTACTAAAAAGTTTACCTCAAACTGAATAGTGATGTCAAAGCCAGTTGTGAAGCCTCTTTCGGTTTTACCAATGTGGAAGGGTATACTAGACACAGAAAGCAGCACAAATATCTGAGACAGATGGAATGGTAAGAATAGTTTAGAATATCTTATTTTTAAAAATAGGAAGTCTGTTTTCACAGAATAAGCTGATCACCAGAACAAGGATTAATCAGGTTTTCCCAGGAAACTTCCTGCACCAACAACTAGCATGTAATTGCCAGGAGCTCTCTGATCAGTGATGCACCTACTTACAGCTCAGGGTCATGCTAAGGCCACAGCTATTTCAGTCTGAAATAACCTTTTCTCTGGATATTGCAAGATCAATAGTATGGCTCCTATGTATGTCATCAGCTTTGGCTTTTATGCTGCAAACACCAATATTGATCCTTTCAAAAATTAAGCCTTGGCTTCAGAGACCTTTGAACCACAGTGTAATGGATAACAGTGAACTTCAGACTCATAGCAAGGAAATATTTATAGTCATGCTTTGTTAGGTGAAGGATTATTGATTGAAAATAAGAAGCAAACTCTCCTGATAGTAATTCAAGCCACAGCAATTTGGTGAGAATATGAAATCCATACAAGACAAAAAGCATTTGAAGTGTTGAAGCTGTAATACATATGATTAACAGGCAGCATATTCATACTTCTCACATCCAAATAATCTAATTTCTATTTATCATTGCTACTAGAGCTGCATGTGCTTGCTGCAGTTCTTTCTTGGATACCTGTCTGTCAGCAAATGCACATCCTTGGAAAGTTATAATTAAACTAGAGGTATTGGAGTAATAACAACTGACTATACCAGTAACTGTGGGCTTATTGCCTACCTATTATATCTAAAATTCTTATAGGTATTAGAATGTACTGATAGACACCCTCTCTGGTTTTAGATTTTCTTCACCTCTTCACGTTGAACCTGAAGTGGTTTTCTAGTGTAAAATATAAGTCCTACAAATTTCTGGAGCTCAAGGCATGTAAGAGGAGAGTCAGATCCTATCAGCAGCTGTTGCCAGGCAGCCACAATGCCATACATCAGCATTGTTTGTCTTGTATTTATGTCTCTGAACAGCAGATAACTGCTCTTGTATTCAGGGCCAGCTGTAGACAATTCATTGCCCAAGGGAACCTGGAAATCACACAGCTCCTGGTCATGCAGAGGAAGCAAGAGCTAAATGGTTTGAAGCCCCTCGTATCTCGTTGCCCTGGGCAACAGTGTGCTCTGTGGAAATGGCAGATCCAGCCTGCCTCACATGAATTCTGTAACTTATGGTGTTAATATATGGATTGATACTATGACAGCCCCACTGTAGTACTATTGGGGTGCTCACACATTAGCTGATACGGGTGGCTGCATAAACAGTCTCAGGATAAGAGCTGCTGGTTTCCATCCAAGATCTTTGAAACACAGATGGAGGTAACTGGAAGCACAGAGATTACAGGTTGCACTCACGGATGGGGGGAATCTGAATCCAGATCCTCACAGCCTGGCTTTCCTTGGGCTCTGACAAACTAACTCAGGATCCCCATATGAACCCAAGACAATGCTGACAGTAATGCTAACCCTGTGCTGCCTCTTATACTCATTTGCAGCAGGGGCTACAATTGGGCCTGCTACAGCTGAGTGCACTCAGACAAAAATATCTGGTCCCATGGATTGCTGACTACCAGCAGCTCCCCATTTATTCACACAGAAATAAGGAGCTCTTTGCACCTTTCTGGATCAGAGCCACTCTGCTGTAATATTGATGACAGACCATTTCCCATCACCCCTTCGCAATTTTTCCAAGGATTTTGGCTTCTGCAGATATTTAACCTTTACTCCCATGCTTGAGTAATCCAGGTCAGGAATCAGTGACTTTGAAAATCAAAATAGCATTGGACTAAAAAAGGACGTTTGCATCTCTGTTTAAACTTCCATACATTCATATTTGCATTCATTGTAATAGTCCTGCGCTTACTGCAACTGAGTGCTCAGAGAACTTCACCTGTGTTGCAGTCAATACCCCTGGAATCAGGGAAGCTCTGCAGACACGAGAGGGCTGGGTTGGCTGCCTTGAAGGGCCAAACAAGTCCCTGTGTGCTCAGAGCAGGAGAGATACTACGAGGTGGTAGTACCTTATACTGGAGCCAAACCATGGGCACAATCCCCTTTGAGACAGAGTAATGATACTGAAATGAGTTGCAGTCTCCATGAAGGCTGCATAAGTGCTTTGGCTGTGCTTGTTTAGTTCCCGATTGCCTAAAATATTCAGGACTCAAAGGTTATGACAGCAGCAGTTTTGGAACAATGCATTCTCAAGAACACTCCAAATACAATGCACAGCAGGTGCAAAGCTGGTTTTGAACATGTCTGTGTGGGTGTAGGGGGTTGTGTGTGTTGTTCTGGCAAACAAAATGGACAATGAGTTCATGACAGCATGAATTACTGATCCTGGTAGCCTGTCTTTCCTCTGGCCATTTTTTTGGGAATACTGTACTGTACTGTCAGATCCCTGCAATGCCTAGGAAAGATGGAGACAGAACACAGCAGCTTTGTAAACTATATCCTAGAGTTCATGGAAATTTATGATTGTCTGTCTCAGTTCAGGCTTCATTCCCTACTACACTGCAGGAAATACTCTAATGCAAAACAGGATTAATGCAGAATTATATTTGGAATAATTCATTAATGCAGAATTATTTTCAGGCCTCTGCTGAAAAGGCACCAGCCTTCTGCAATGCTGCCCTGCAAAAGAGGTGCATATTAATGTACTGTATTTCACCCTTGAATGAATGCTGTGGCTTCAGACTTTACCAGCCTGAATTCACATGCTGGACGTGGCCCTCCTCCAGTACATGAGCTCAATCATTCCTCAGAGGTAGTTATGCTTTTGGACTCACAGGTGTTATCTGTGTTGTGCTTACATGACAGTGGAGCTTGAAGATACTATAATCTCAACCCATTTGTTCCCTACACATCTGTCCCCATGCCAAAATGCAGCCTGCTGTCCTTTGCTCCATGAACTCCAGAGCTCTTTACAATATTCCTGTTCCCTAAGAAGTACCTCCTTCCATGCCATGTCTTACAGATCACTTAAGGTATTTATGACTGATGTTTTTCCCTCTATGCATGTAAGAGTTGGCTGTTTCTTCACCCTGTCTCCCTTCTGTTCCTTGGTTTCAGTTCTGGCAGCATCTGCTGCACAGGTCAGTGTGACTCACTGATTAGCAATGATCCATGTGCCATGTTATCTCTTTCACATCACTCTCCAGCACTTTCTCATGTGAACGGGATCAGGCAGCTTTGCAGAGAACCAGTCAGTGACCTACTGATCACCTGGGGAAATCCAGATGTTGCTGTGCTGAACTCTGAAGGGAGGTACAAGAAGTCTGGCCAGCAGGCTAAAACACAGCATTAACACAAAACATGTATGGTTTCTCTTCTCCCAAACACACTTGAACACAAGCCCAGTCTGAAGAACAGAAGAGAATATACAGACAGGACTAGTATAATGTACCAGGCACTGTGCTGTCAGAATTATTTTAGCAGTTATCTGGGCCCCATTCAGAGAAGTTCATCCTAGATCAAACTATAAGTCCAGCCTTGAGAGTAAAAGAGGCCTCAAACACAGTACAGAAGGGGGAAAAGAGTGACAGCAGTGGAATTGATTAGCTTATTTTCTGTTCACTGAGATGACCTGTGCTGCAAGTACCTTCCCAATCCTGATCCCATTTCCCTCAGGGAAATGCCCTCTCAGGGGAACTCTTTTATTCAGGCACCATATGGAAGGCGAGAAAAATGAATTAAATAAAAGATGAGGCAAGAGGTGTATTTAATGAGCTACCAGGCAATGTGAGATATGTCAGCTTAGTTTAATTTTCTGTGAGGCCATCTGAGCTTCCCTCTGCCACAGATGGGAGCAGACAGAGCTCCTCTCTGCCTCTTTTGGTCCTATTTGCTCTTTAAGCTTAGGCCTTAGCAATGAGGAATGGCCACTACTGCTTGTCCTATTAGCAAGCAATGGCTTCTGCCAGCACTAGCATCTCTCATTGTGCCTGACTCAGAGACCTCACACAGGAAGAAACCTCCTGCACTTGCTTCAACCTGGAGATTCCTCCCATTTCCTTCTTCCAGGTAACCCTGGGCTTGCCCTGGAGTGTTTAAGAGCAGACTGGGAAGAGCCACAGTCTGACTAGCTCATTTAATGCTGCTGTCATTTTCCCCTTGCTTTTGACCTAAGCTACTTCATTCTTTTTAGAAAACCTGTTATTTAATACACACTCCTCTCCCTACCCCCAAAAAATAAAAATGTGCCCAAAAAAAAAATCCCAGGACCCAACAAAAGACTACCATATAGTGTTAGCACGAGCCTGCTCTGTAAGTCAGGGGTTTCTGCTTTCTGCTCCACTGAAACTGAAAATAGAGGGCTAACACTGTCTAAAAAACAGGCCTGAAACATAGGAGGCATCAAGAAAATCATGAGAAGAGCTGACCCAAACAGCAAACAGACAGACTTCCTTCTGGCTGAAGCATGTGTCCTGGAAAAACTCATTTGAGTCCCAACTATTTTCCAGGCAGTAAAAAATGAACTGCAGAAGACACTAGAGCTTCTAAGGATGTACAGGACCTGGTGTCTGGCAAGCACAACTGTGGAAGGGACCATAGACATCACCACTACTAACAGCTAAACTTGGATCCCACCACCTGACTTTCCTTTACTAATTTCCTCATGTGTTAAACACTCCTCTATGCCAACACACAAACACCTACAAGTCATTACTGAGGTAGATTAGAAAAAAAAGGACAGAGGGAGACTGCTGTAGCATTAGATTTAAGAGCAGCAATGTGGAGGCTTTTGAGAGTGAATTAGAGATTGACAGATTGGATCACACCTCAGTTCCATCTAGCCTAGTTCCCTGTCTCCAACAGTTGCCATCACAACATGTGTAAGTAGAAAGTGTGAAAACCTTGCAGCAAGCAGATGGTGGATAGCTACTCCTATTCCCTTTTCTTCCCAACATCCTGGTCTTTTACTGGCATGAGAATGAAAGCTCAGGGTGTAATAGCCTGTTTCAGAAAGGGTATCAATAAATGAGAAAACAGGGCTGCAAGCAGCCTTTCAGTTCTGTGGGGCTCTGCATGGCTCTCCTTAGGGCAAGCTGCTCTGAAAGAAATTAGTAATAGTATCACATCCCTATATTGCAAAGTTATTCATAAATTCTGTCAAGGATGGCAGGATCACATCCCATATGAAAAAGAATTCACCTAAAGTAAAAGATAGAATGTAGAAGAGGAATATTTCTGAGCTGTACTCTCCTGAAACTGAAGTAGCCTTAATGCATGCTACTGTTTCTGGGAAGCTTTTTAGTCACCTCTGTTTTCCTGAACACGAGGCTCAAACTATCTCTCATTTTGCCTTGAGACAAACTCGTGTTCTGGATCCAAACTAACAACAGTTTCTTATAATCATTATTTCTGTTAATGTCTCTGCAAGCCAGGTTAGAATGTGGGTTTTAAACAAGTCTGTGGTACTTGCAATATTCTACATCTTGGAAAGTGCACCAGACACATCTGCACATTTTTCATGGATTTCTGTGAGAGAGTAGTTTCCACTTTTTATAGATACAAGATTTGCAGCATTAGCAAAACACTTTTAAACAGTTCCTTACTAAATGGTTTCCAGTGAAACAGCTGCACAAAATAGGCCATATAAAATGGGGTAAAATTAATACCCACAGTCTAGGAACAAAAAAGTAAACAAGTAGCTTTTTTAAGCTGTGAAACTAAAGAAGATAAATTGCTATTATCTCTCCTTTCCCACATTCCACCCTCCCACATGGAATCTCTAAGGTCTAATAGAATGAGCTTATTTCCCTTGTCTTCATCATTTTCATCTTTCTCTTCAGATACTATTTATATATAATTTTTTTTGGCATTAATTCAATATTTTTGACCTTTGTCACTTTACCAAGTTTGGTAAAAATTGGCCAACAGTTCAAAAGCCTTACTGGGGTACAGAGATAAAGATGCAGATACCATGATCAAAGCTCAATTTTTTTATAGAAGTAGGTTAACAGGGAAACTTCAGCCCACCATTTCTCATGAGATCCCAAGTAAATTTAGCAAACCCATTTCTGCAGCTATCTATTGTCATATTTCATCGGGCATGCAGTGATAGATGCCCCTCCCATGCCTGTATATTATTTTGGGTGAGGAAATCTGGTGTGCTGTGGTCAATGGCAAGACCAGTTTCCCCTTGCTGTGCACCAGCAATCCCAAAGTAGGACAGTGACGCAGAACCCATGGTTCAAAAAGAGTTCCTGAAATGCATGAATGCTCTAAAACAAAGGCAAGAATTTTATGTTGCAAAGGAATTTGATTTGATTTAAGCCTTTGGATAGGAGTAGCAAAGGGCCTATTTGATACAGTAACTCAAAAGTTAATTTCTTAAAATATCCCTTTTTTCTGTCCTTGATGTGTACAGACACGTATCAGAAACATTGCCATTGTCTGTCCAGCTGTGACATATTAGATTATTTGTGGCTTTGTAGCATAAAGCAGATTCTGTGACTTGTGATGCTTAGCCACTGGCCTCGGACAAGTGCCAACTCGGGTTATTCCATTCTGTTGACCTAAATTCCTCTCACACAGTCAGGTAGATGCAGTATCATCCTTTAATTCCTGTCCCAAATTATAACACAGCTTCTCTTCACACACACAGGTACTTTACACCACTCCTCAACTGGTTAAGCCAAGAGTGACAGGAATTGACATACCACGGTTAACATAGGAATTTTAAATCCAGAGATGTCAATCCTAAACTAAGTTCGGTCACTGGCTTTCCTTTTGGTTTCCATCAGGTTCCTTACTTTTTTTGTTTTTTGTTTTTTTCTTCATAAAATGAGAGACCAGGAAAATACAAGTGTATAAAATCAGATGAAAGCTGACATGAATGTATGGGGTCATTTCTTGTATGCAACATTTGAGCCATGTAGTGCTTTCTGCAAATTCACATCAGTGTCTCTCATTCCAGGGACACTGACAGTCAGCTCATCTGGGTCCAGTTAACATTTGAATGGGAGGAGCTCTTACAGTTTCATTGAGAATTAAGGGGAGCCTCTAACAAAACCCTGCCTCCCACGTGCTGTGGAATTCTTTATTGGCAAGACAGAAGCCAAGCTGCTGGCCTTTTGAGACAGTTCACATTGGTTCTGGCAGCCCCATCCTATCATAAAACCATTTTAAGAAAAAAATCTGCAGAAAATGGGGCACTGGGTGGAGGTGCTTGTGTGCACAACTGTGCCCAGAACATTGCCCACACAAAGCAAAGCTGGCATCAGACTTCTGGAGGCCAACTGCCAAGTGTGGGTGGGTAGTGAGAGCACAAAGCGTGTTCCTGTGGGCTTTGCAGGCTGGAAGAGCTGTACAGGCTCCCACAGGCAAACAATCCTCCATCAGCACCAGGCATGTCACCCTGCAAAGCTCTTCCCTCCCCACTGCAGCAGAGCTGCCACTTGCCCACCTACCCAAACGACACACTTTTTCCAAAATTGATGTGTGTTTCCCCAACACCTCCCAACAAACAAGTTCAGTGAAAGTAGGGTAAATTTAAAAAAGACGCTTGACGCAGTTTTGGTAACAAGACTGGGTAGTGTTGCTGCTAAATATCAGATAGTAAGCAGAAAGCCTGTTAGTATTCACAAACTACTCCTGTCCTAGGCACCTGTAGTGGCCCCATTACCTCACCCACACCAGGACAGCCAGGAATAATCCCAGGGAAGCTGAGGGAGCACAGAGCTATTTAAGAGATCTAATTTGGTCCTCTGTTGTTTTACACTGCTTGAAGATGTGCTACTGTGCAGGTTGGTACTAGAAATGTACCGAGTTAAGAGAACTACTGTGGAGTAGGAAATACCTTAAAACCTTTGATTTTGACCCAGGTGAGGCAGGTACTATATGCATGAAGACTGTGGCAGGATAAGAAGCTTTTTTTGCTAGCATATGAACTGTGTAACACAACATGAGTCAGCTAATGAGGGATGAAAGCTTTTGCCCAGGACAGATAAGTTGAGCCCCAGGCAATTAACTATGTGACGCTCTTATTGACACATTAAAAATAAAATGGTGTGTCATTACTTCACACAGACCAAAATGAGCCCATAAAAGTTTTATTGAAAACACAAAGGTCCTTCTTTTTAACGTTTCCATAAAGTTCTTGTTTGGAATTTTGCAAATTTTGTGAATAAATTTCTTCCCTCCTGCTCTTGGGTGAGTTGGGAACTGTCCTCTCAGCAAAGAGCTGGCTATGCTCCAGAGAGTTCGAATCCCACCAGCCCAAGTGGCAATATGAGGGTGAGAGTTGTAAAAATAGTAAGCACTACAAATAACCAGGCATCCCCTCAGTTTTCTAAAGCTGAGAGCCCTTTAATTTGTTTGAGCTGTAAAGATTCCCAATGAACATACAAGAGGCTCCTACAGCTTCCCAGGAATTATTCTTCCAATAAGCCACTGCTGATTCAGCTAGGCACCCATGTTACAACATGTGATTTGTGCATCATCATCATGAGTTCAGAAGAAATGTTCTTCCTTTAGCCAATAACAAATATTTTAATGTGACTTTCTTCCATTTTTACACAACTATTTTTGCCACTTACATGTTTCAATAAAAAATTAACTCTGCCTGTAAAAAGGTAGGCAGACTCCTCAAGTAGGGTCTGATTTGTAGGTTTCAAATGGCTGGGGAAATGGTGTGATTATCCTTCCCTGGTGGAAGCTGATCAGCTAAGCTCTTGCCTCAGTGTGGAATGGAAAAAATACCAAGATCTGTGACCTCTGCTCCTCTCCTGAGGACTGGCCTACTGGTTGACCCTCAGGAAACCAATAAAACTCTCTAGTATCAGCCTCATGACCCAGGAACCTCTCTTGAATTTAGCAGAGAACAGGGGAAAGGTTCATCCACATTTCCAGTGTCCAGAATGTCTTCCTATTAGATAATAGTATATTACACAGTAGGTAACATAATGCTATGTTACCTCTAACAAATCCTTTCTGATATCAAGGAGAATCCTCAATATGGATGATGGGAACCTGCATTGAGTTTAACAAGAAAACCAGAAGATATACAAATCTATTTGACTCTCCTGAAATATTATATGTATATAAAAGCCTCATATTGAATTCCAAATCTTCATTTAAAAATGTGAATTCATGTGACTTCATGTCAATCTGAATGCACACAATTGCAAAGCAATTCATGTTGGCATTACTGGGTCAAAGAGCCTGCTGCTGCAATCTCTCCTGGCAATCATACTCTCTCCCATACCAAGCTCCTGCTGAGGTTATCCTGGAAAAGATTTTGGAAACGTAGGGCCTGGTCTTAAATATTTTATTGACTTTGAATCTGCTTTCATGCTATTTCTTTAGGCAAGATACTGATTGCATGTGCTCTATTAAACTTAGTTCAGCTGCCATAGCTAATATCAAGCCAAAGAATAAAGTTCATCTAAAACCTTACTTATATATTCTCTAAAAGCCAAATTTGGTCACACTCTGTTTCATATACAAATTGAACAAAGCCAGTGATGAAGGCATTTCAGGAACCTGTACATCTTTGGCATTCACAGCACACAATCCATTGCAAACATAGACAGCTATAAAAATTTTTCTCCTATGCAATTCAACTAAAAATGTTCTCTTTATGTGATGCAACACAGCTGCAATCTGCTTTAACTCAACTGTAGGTAACAAAAAGGGTCACACAGCATCTCCTACTGTCCTGCTACTTTCAGGTTCCTCAGTTCCTGGTCGTGCAGTCCCCAGTGCCAGCAGGTGGGTATCCAGCTCAGATGCATAAGGATGTCAGTGCAAAGCATAGGGCCTCGACTGAATTCACTGGCATTTGAATGTTAGAAACAGTAAAATCAAGTCTGACAGAGAGAAAAGCTTTTGAGATCCTGTCCCTGTCCTAGCACCTTCCAGAAATCCTGAAACAGCAAAGGGCATGAAAAGATTCTCTGAGAATGGGCTGCTATTCCAGTATCACAGGCAAATGCACAGCACATTAGCGCTGCGTTGCTCCAGCATCCTCCCACACCCCCTTTCCTCCACCACCTCCCTGCAAGAACTGTGCTCGGGTATTTTACACAGATCACTTCACAGGTAGGACACGCTGCTCTTACTGTTCCTGCTTTTCAGAGAAAACATGCCTGGAAACAAACCATCAATAAAAGGCTGTGTAATTGCCCAAAGCCAAGGATTCGCAGTCTGCTGATGGCTCCTATTTCACACACAGGTGTGATATTGTCGCACAAAGGCAGCAGCACCTCCTGGGGGAACAGGGCCCCCGAATCCACAAATACGTAGTAAGAAGAAAAATAAAGATGCCTTACCCACATGGGTGATAACCGTAGTCAGTCGCTGGGTGAGCTCCTGATGTGACATCTCTTCTTCTTTTAGCCAAAAAAGCATTTCACACAGGGAACTACACAGCATCCAAAAAAAGATGCACCCAGAGTGGGAGGCTGCACATTCACTGCCTCACTTGCACACAAAGCAAGGACCACTCCCACGGCACGGCCCTTCCAGCTCTCACATCTTCTCTCGGCTGCTCACCTCTTCCAATTTGCTGCCTTTTATGCATGGACCTTGAAAAGCTCCTTCCAGAGGGGGATTTTATCCCCTCTTGACGAAAGGAAGGGAGCAGGAGGGGGAAATATAAAATCGGGGGGAAAGCAGACGAGTTGATTGCTTATGGCTTTTTTCCTCCCTTCTCCCGCGGATGAGGCAAAAGCTAAAGAGACAAACCAGCAAGCAGATACCTTCCTCCAGGGAGACTTTTGGATGGTGATGCTGCGAGTCAGGGAAAAATCCTGGAGGTAGGAATGGCATCGGGAGGAGTGGAGCTGGCAGGAGAGCTGGAACAGCCGCAGCTGCTCTGCGACGCTGCCTTCAGCAGCGCGCCTGGGAGTGGAGAGCAGCACGCTCACAGCCCCCGATGCTCCCCCTCGGCCCCCGGCGCCCGAGCGCCTTGCAGGCTGTGGTTGAGTGGAACCCCGCAATGCCTCCAGAGATTCTCCTCCCACCCCCTCTCAGAAGCCCCTGCCTGGGGCCACCGCTTCCCTGGAGGGGGACGGGGCACTGGGCGTTTTGTTGCGGCCAGGGGCTTTGCTGCTCCACCTGCACGGACAGGATTCCTGGCAGCCATCTGAGCGCGCAGGACGCTCTCCAGCTGCAAGGGCACAAGCAGGGTGAATTCATCAGCCGTGGGCGCTGCGCAGGGCTCACCTGCCCTGGTGGCCACGGAGCTCAGCCCTGCCCCGGGCAGGCAGGCACAGGTGGCTTTTAGTGGCCACAGCAGGTCTGTCCCTGAGTGGCTGCGACGCAGCTGAGCCTGGCCCGGTTCGTGGCTGCCGTGGGGCAGCGGGCTGCCGAACAACGGGAAAGCCTCATCACCCTGCCGGCTACAGAGCCCAGCTGCCATCCGAGAACAGGGAGAGTAAGGCAGGCAAGGAAGAGAGAAAGGGCAGGACAAGCCAGGGACTTGTATGTCTCCATTCCATCCCTCTTTGCACCTCATCATTGTAAGCCTACCTGAAGCTCACACAAGGTAATGCCCAGACATAGAAAACCTACTGCACAGCTAAAATGGAAGAAATAAAGCAGAGAAGGGTGTAGTTGCCTGCAAGATCTGCTCTATTCTCATGGAATTAATTCAGCTCTAAATCCAGATCCCTCCCCATCCACAGAGTTTTGCTTAAGTCCACCTTTCCAAGCACATCAAAGAACCTGACAACATGTATGCCCAAACCTGGAGCTGTAAAATACAAAATGTTGGGCTAGTTGGATCTTGTAGCACAGTGTGGCTGTCCTGGTGCTGCAAAAAGGTTTACCTCTGTGAAGGGAAAATCCTATAATCAGCTGGCTGACCTGCAAGCCAGTCTGAGCACCTGTGTTGTTGTCCTCATTTTTGGATGACTGACCAACTATGCCAAGAGGCTCTTTGCTTACTTCAGTTAGTTTAACAGCAAATCTGTCTAAAAACATGAGAAGGATGGCTTCAGAGCCACCCACCTGCCAACATTTTGGGATTAAAGCAAAAGCCTTCTTTTCGTGAGATGCAATTTTACTTCCTATCTGGACAGTAAAGGTCAAACTGCAGAGACTTGGACTAATGTTAAAAGAATTCTCCCAGACAGGGAAGAGATTCCATCATTGGGGGATAAAAAGTATGTGGGAAACAGACTGACATCTACCTATAATTTTTTGAGGGATTTGAAAAGTCTGGGATGTTTTATTTTTTTCTTGAAGGGTCACAGATGGTAGGTGGGAGCATGGCCCTAGAAAAGTCATCATGTTTCCAGATACTTGAAAGATTTTTTCTTTTTTTTTTCCCTGCAGGCATAGACACTGTATAAACCCATTCATAAATTAAATACACTAAAAAGCAGAGTAGATTATTTGCTCTCACTACTCCTACAGCAAGGCTGTTCAAGAACATCAAGGATAACTAAGAGCTTTTGTCTAATTTCTATCTAGATTAATTCTCAGCTATTTTAAGACCATATGCTCTTATACCAACATTGTTATTCAGCACCAGTAACTGCAGACTTGTGGATATTTGCTATTTTAAGATCCCTTTTCTCTTATTAGTTGTTCTTGCTATGTTAATCTGCTTTCCAGCTTTCCAGCACACCTTCAATAGCTTTCAAACCTGTTGGTCAATTGCAATCCAGTTCAGGAGAGAAAAATTTTCACAGGTTCACTGAAACTCAGCCATGTCCACCAAGTCCAAAGGAGGGAAGGATGCAGTAGGGACTCACTGATAAATCCTGGCTGCTCCCTGCCCAGCTTAAACTGCAGGGTGAGTTACATGGGATCAGTCCAAAGCTAAATGGGATTCAGTCAAAGTTGAGGGTGCTGTTCCTCCCTTATGATGTGAGTGATAATAAACAGAAGGGGGGAATTTTGGTGGGAAGGTTTGGGCAGCAGGACACAGCCATGGGATAGAAAATTCCATTAGTTTTACCAGTTACAGGATGACTTCTTTACATTGCCATGATTCAGTGGTGCCTGCCTCATTGTGTATATTGCCATTACAAATTCCCAAATGGAAGAGCAATAAGAGACTGAACCAAGTAAAAAACATTGCAAAAAGCATGGTTGATGCACAAACCCAGGATGAGAAATGGAAAAAATAGGAGCTCAGACTATAGGGATCTCTTGGAGACATAGAGAAATGAAAGCCCTGTCACTTGAGGAATGGTTGGAAGATGCTGAAGTAACTTAGTCCATCAATGGGATGGTAACAATTTCCAATGCTGGGATTTTTTTTTTGTGAAATTGAGCCAGTACTTTTACAACAAATACTGACTTCCCCTCTGAAGGATAAAAGCCTTTGCTGATAAACATGTGGTAGAGGTACAGAGGATGATGATTTACATTCTAGGCAGGGATCTCACTGAAAGCAGAATCAGGGGCTGTGCAAATGCCATGGTTCCACTGCTCAGATGATGGCCAACAGGCAAAAGAATTTGATTTTTCCACAGAGTGACAGCCTGACAAATCACCAGCTCTTTATTAGATTCTGAATCAAACATCTGAGGCCAAAGCATTGTAAGCAATTTTAATGAGCAGTAAATTGCACACTGCTAACAAAAAATGTTTATAAGACTCTATGGCCTGACCAGTATATGGGGAAATCCTCACAGGGAAAAAAAAATCTTTTCTTCTTTTTCATCTTATCTAGCAATACATCTTCCTTCTGTCACTGGAAAACACTCAGCCAACTGAGTCCGAAGGGCTGTTGTGAATTAAAATGAGATCCATCCCTGAAACTAGCCTATCTTCTTCACTGCCTTGATTATTTCCATTTTCCCAGTCCTACACAACCTTTACAGACTCACTTATATTTTAGTTTTTCATTAAAATCTCCTTCCAGAATAAGATGACAACCTTCAGGTATACAGAGTGCATCTGAAGACATTTCCTTACAGAAAAATAGGCAGGCTGATGGAATAAGAGACAAGTTTAGAAACCCTTTACCAGGTTTCTTTCTTCGAAAACTTTTGTACTACTTTGGTATCATACCCCTTTCCCCTTTTGTCTCTAGACTGACTGATCCTCATATCAAAGGCTGCAGCTCTGTTACTTGCTGGGAAGAACTAGAACACTTTTGGCACAATTGGGAAAGGTAATTACACTGTCACTACTTCTGACTGGCTCAGATCTGCAGCACATTTCCATTAGTAGAAGAAACTGTTCAGTGACTCAGGCACCTCTTTGATTCACACACAAAGGAGGCACATAGAGTGCTGCTTCCTTTCCGGAACATCTGTCACATAGTAAAGCAAAATAGCACTCCGTATTTTAAGTTTTCTTACTTTTATTCTATTTGGAACACCTCAGCCAAGAGTGTTTTTCCTTGACTTTTAAGAGAGTCACAGTGCTAGTGCTTCTCTGCTGTTCTCAGCTTCCCACTGGTCTCTCGGTCAGCTCCTGTGACAAATCTGGGCTTCTCTGCCAAAACTTGCAGAACACCTTTTCTCCACACACAGCTCCCCTGGAAAAGCCTGAGGCTCTATCCTCACACTTAGCCTCTCACCCAAACTCTGCTAAGCCTGACCTGCTTTGCCTCAGATGCTGTTTCAGCTACTTGTAAAGGAGCACAGCTCCTTGTAAAATCCATTCTGAAGAAAAAGAGGCCACTGAAGACACAACACTAGTTTTAGCAAAATTCTCTGCTCCTCTTCCTGTCTTTCTTCCTAATCACAACCTTTTTGTCCCCGTCATTTACATTAATCATTCACTTTCTGTGCTCCAGAACATCTGTCCTGACACAGGCTGGGACAGTGACCCATCTGTGAGCAGGACCATTAATATACCCTCAGGAAAGAGTGCATGTAACAGGCCACTTAAAGAGATTATCCCTCTCCAGTATTTCCCTGTCAGATTGCAGTGATCTCTGGTCAGAGACTTTCTGAGCTTAAGTCTGCATATGACTGATAATATTTAATACTCTATTTCTTCAGGAATCTGTCTAGCTATTTTTTAATCTACTTATAATTTTGATGGCCATTAAGTTTGATAGCAACAAGACTTGCAATTTAAATATGCATTGTGTGAAAAAAGCTACTTCTTTTGGTTTTAAATCTGAAGCTTGATGGTTCAGTTTCAGGCCTCTGATTCCTGAGTCTTGAGAAGCAATGGATACTTTCCTATTTGCAGTATCCACCTTAGCCATGACTTTACACTGTGATCATATCTCACAGTTACCAGAGCTGAGACAAATGCTGTCCTAGTTTTTATATCTAGGGGGGGATGGGGGGAAGATTGATGGAGGCATGGGGAGGTCTCCAGGGCAGCAGGCAGAGTAACTTATAAAGACAAATGTCCTCCCCCTAATCAGCTCTCCTGCCCTGCTGTCACTAGCCCCTGACACATTGGTTTTCTGTCAGATGAGCTCTTGAACCCTCATTCTGTGGCTGTACATCTGCAAATGGCTCACATAAGTCTGGTGTCCTGATTTCAGCTGGGATAGATCTGGTTTTCTCCTTAGAAGCTGGTACAATGTTGTGTTTTGGATTCAGTGTGAGAATAATGCTGATATGAAACTAATGGTTTGGTTGTAGCCAAGTAGTGTTACCCCAAGTCAATGAATTTATAGTGTCCCATGTTCTGCTAGTGAGGAAGGGCACAAAAAAACTGGGAAGGAGCATGGCTGGGACAGCTGACCTGAACTGGCCAAAGGGATATTCCATGCCATAGAAGGTCTTGCCCAGTGTATAAACAGGGGGAACTGCCCAGGAGGGGCTGACCACTGCCCAGGGATGGGCTGGGCACCAGTCAGGTTTGTGTGAATCACTTGTTGTGAATCTGGGATTTCATTTCTCACTTTCTCCCTTACATTATTATTGCTATATTTCTTGTATCTTATTTATATTTTACTTTGTTTCAATTATTAAACTGTTCTTGTCACTGACTAGGCTGGTGTAAAACACAAACTTTCCCATGGAAAATGCTAGAGAGAAGCAAATGAGAGGACATGGTAACTGAGTTAAGATGGAGAGTGAATGCAATTCAACCAAATAGAGGAAACATAATTTTCAGTCCTTATATTTATGAGGGAGAGAGAGAAAAAAACAAGGAGCAAGAAAGAAAAGCTTGGGCTTCATTATTCCTTTCTGGAATTTTTAACTTTTCTTAAGGTAATGAAACTAAAAAGTTGTGTTATGAAGTTTAGTTAACATAGAAGGACAATTCTACTGCTGAATTGAACCTCAGGCTCATCCAGAGTTGACAAAATTTGAGGTGGCCCCATTAAAAAAAAGCAGATTGAATAGAGACCAGCAAATAGAACAAAGCTTCAAAAAGACAGCAATTTTTACAGTTGCAGAAAGAACCTGCAGAAAGATTTCAGAAATCATTTGTTACTATGACTTGGAAGTACCAAATATAATCACAGTGGGAAAAAAAAAATTTGCATTTTCATCTAGAACAAAACAACTTCAGTAATTATATGTGTGGGCATTTCTTGCTAAGACTACAATCTGGATTTCATTCTTCAATAGAATAATGCTAGATGAGAGGAAACAACTTATTTAAAATTGCCCAGACAAGAATTGCAGGGTTGACTCACTGACAGATTTATGTATTTTCAGCCTACATTTTTTTCCTACATCTCCTTTTGCAAAGGCTGTTCTTCTGTTGCCATGGAGACCATTCCCAGTCTCTTTCACATCCACAGGGTCTATTCTGGGGGATCACTATTGCAGCTTCCCAGGCCACTCTGTCTGTGTCTCGTGCCCAGGAGCAGCCAAGGGAAAACAGTGATGCAGAACATCTGCAGCCACACAATACCCAGCTGCTGGCAGCAGAAATACTTCCATTTTTTTTAGCCACAAAGCTGGTGTGTAATTGGGAGTAGAAGCTACAGCCACCCAGCACATGGAAATGTGGGCGTTCATCACGACTGCCACATCTACCAGGATGTTTTTTCACCATTTGAAGGGATCTGTCATATCAATCACACTCCTGAATTCACTTTTTCCCTGGCTTAGCTGTGATGGATGTCACTAGAAATAATGGGAAAACACAAAAAACACAAAGGATTCATTTTCACTTCACTCCAGCACCAATAACCCCGAGCCTGCACACCTGGGGGAGCTGCTCGCACGGCAGCAGCGAGGGCCGGAGCAGATTTGCACCGACCCCACAAATGCACAAATGTCGGGCCCAGGACAGGCCTGGCCAGCCTCAGGCTCTCCCGGCCTTCATTTCACTTCAGCCGGGGGCGCTTCCAAAGCCCCCAGAGGCACCTCACCCGCCAGGGGAAGGGAGCGGGCCCTGCCTCAGGACCGTAGCAGGTCCCACTGCATTGAGAGGTCCCTCCCCCGCTTGCTCTCGGGCAGCTCTCGTTCTTTTCGGGGCGTCTTTTTGTTTTTTATTTCACGTGCAGGAAGGCGCATTTGTGAGGGGGCGCGCGCGCCCGCCCTGAGGAACCGCCCGCTCCGCGCCCCGTGCGCGCGCTGGCCCCTAAGCCCCGCCCCTTCAGGTACCGGAGCGCGCGCGGCGAGACGTCAGCGGCGCCGCACCCTGTGATTGGCTCTGGGCGGGCGGAAGCGGCCCCGCCTCCGTGCGCGGGCGGGTTGGCGGGAAAGGCCGGCGGGGCCTGAGGGGGATCTGTGGGTGACGGGGCCGTGAGCGGGCCCGGTACAGCCCGGCTCGGCACAGCCCGGCACGGCCCGGCACAGCCCGGCACGGCCCGGTACAGCCCGGCTTGGCACAGCCCGGCACGGCCCGGCACGGCCCGGTACAGCCCGGCTTGGCACAGCCCGGCACAGCCCGGTACAGCCCGGCACGGCCCGGTACAGCCCGGCTTGGCACAGCCCGGCACGGCCCGGCACGGCCCGGTATAGCCCGGCTCGGCACAGCCCGGCACGGCCCGGCACAGCACGGCACGGCCCGGTACAGCCCGGCTCGGCACAGCCCGGCACAGCTCGGCACGGCCCGGCACAGCTCGGCAGAACCATGCAGGCCTTTCTCAAGGGCCCGGCCTCTATCAGCACCAAGCCCGTCTCTGCCAAGGAAAAGAGCGCGGCCGGGAGCAGCGGGGAGGGCAAGAGGACCAAACCCATCCCCTGGGTGGAGAAATAGTAAGGGATGCTCTGGGGCAGTGGGGGCGCTGGCCGTGGGACGGGGGTTGGTTTGGGGTGTACAGAGAGGTAGTTGGTGCACAGCAAAAGGGGATCGCAGGTGTGGGTGTTCCCACCAGGGAGAACAGCTTAACTCTCCCTGTTGTGGGGGAAATACAGGACTGTGGGGTGTTAAAGTGCCCTTGGGGCTGGTACTGAGCAGAAATATTGGCCATGTGAATTAGTGCTGTTTCATCACTGTGTTTTGATGCATAAATGCATTTAATGCTGTGCTTTTTTGAGAAGCCTTTATCACAAAGTGGTAAAATATTCCAGTTCTGCTTTTAAAAGCATCTCAGACAGGTGTTACAACAGAAAGAGACAGACAGCTTCCTGAGGAATTAGATCACTTCTGTAATACAGACCAGAGGCATTAGACTTCTGTTATGATTTTGATTTCAACTACAAAGTTCACTGTAATTCTTCAATACCTGATGTAATCAGAAGGGGAAATTGTATTTCTCAATTTCAGCTTTTCTATGAAACCTTGTTAGCTAATCCATTTTATTTAATGTCTTTTTATTTAGTCGCCCCAAAAATGTGGATGAAGTTGCCTTCCAGGATGAAGTTGTAGCTGTGCTGAAGAAGTCCCTGGAAGGTGCAGATGTGAGTAATGACAACACACACCTAATCAGCATTTTTTGGTAGACACTTGAATCAGTGGTAACAAAAATTTCTCTTTTTCGACTCAGCAGTGACCATTTTTACAGTGGTACTTCATGGACAGGCTAAGTGACTTCCTTGTGATACATCCTGTGTGATATATCCTGTTTTGATTTATGTATAAAGCTTCTTATATTTCCAGTCCTCTAAACACTGTAGAATTGTCAGTTTAGAATTTTTCTGAAAAACCTCAAATGGTAAACTTCTTGTTAGTAGTTTCAAACCTGGAAAAGCTTTTGTCATCTCCACACTGCTACTCCACTAGTACTTGAGATATTAATGTTTAAGACAGAGGAGAAAGTTTTTCTTTCATAGACAAGTCTGAATTGTCAGTCACTCCTGAACATTTCTGGTGATCTGTCAGTGCTTTTGTGAAACTGCTAAACACTAAAAATTTTGGATAATGAAATTTAATTTATAAGTGCCAGGTCTACTTCTTGGATAGTGATTCCTAGACTTTTATGGCTTAAATTTTCCAAGTAAGTCTCTTTGACTTGAAAAAGGTAAGTATGGCAGTTGCAGGGTTGGCTTGCATGACATAAGAGTAGGTGAGCAGAGCATTTGTAGTTGCATTTGTTTACTCTTGCATTTGCTTTTGAACAAAAATTTAGTAAATATTTGGTATGTTTGATGTTTATTTCTTCCAAGGTAGCTGATGTGAAAGTGAAGGGGCTGAAAGGAGAAATAGTACATAGCCAAGAGATGGCTCTGCTTTTTTTCAAATCTGAACAATTCCTTCTTTTGTACATACTGAGACTTTTTTTTTTTCTCCTCACCTAGGGCAATCACACTTGTGCTTCAAAAGTTGTCTGTTTTCACAGGCTGCAGCTTTGGTTTGCCCTCCAGTGATATGAATCTGTTTCTCTCTGAAAATAACAATTTAATCAAAGCTTGCAAAAGCAGACATACCTTGTTTGTTTGTGTGAAGCCTAAATCCAACTGGTACAACATGACTGCAAAAGATTTCCACTTCTTTCTTCAGGTTTTTCTCCATTTTCAATTTGCTTTGAGAATTCTCTTGTAATGTGACCTTGTCAGATAATGTTGTACCCCAGAAATCTGTGTTTCAACAGCAATGCTGCTGGATTACATATTTATAGAGTTGAGGTAATTAGGAAGGAACTGTTAACAGCAAAGGAGAAATGATCTGCTGCCACCTATTCTGTCTGGACATATCAGTTGTGTAACATTGCTTAGGTGATGGGTTGGGAAGTTCTATTTTGAGCAACAGTTATTTAAAGCCCTACAGCTTGTGGGTCAACAGTGTTTCTTGGATTCTGAGCCTAGTGCACTTGTCTTGACTTTTGGCCTCCTGAGTTGAAAAGTCAAATTATAATTCCTGCTTATGGTTAGAGGCCCTGTATTTTGCCACAGCTGCCCCAACTCAGCAAGGCATTTGAGGACAAAATCATGCAAGTCCTCTAAAATATTTGGGTTTTTTTTTAATTCAGACATTTTTATTAGTTTCTTGAAAGGACTCATTCTGTCAAAAAGGCAGAAGTGTAATTGAAAATCTGAGGGGGGTAGTACTTCTGTAAGTACATGTTACTGTAGAGGTTCTTACTGAGTTTGGAGATCTGGTGAGATCAAAGAAACAGCTGTGACAATGCTTAGGTTTGAGTAATGTGCTTTATTTAAATCTTAGTGTTGGAAATGGAGGTCAGTCCTCTGTAATTGGCCTGTGTTTGTGGGCCTTGATTTGGGAGCTGCTAAATGGAGCAGGACTTTTAACTCCCTATAACTAATGCAGGACTTGTAACACCCTATAGCCAATAACCCTCCATCTGTGAGAACACACATTATCCTGTTACAAACTGGGGACAGCAGGGGGGTTTGAACTGGAGATTTCTGTCTGCTAGGAGTGTCTTTTTGTTGCTGGTTTTTTGGCAAAGAAACTGAAAATGGTCATGTTATCCTTAATTTTTCATTTATTTCATGATAGCCTAATAACTGAAAAGAGAGTGTAGAATTATCATTGCAATTTACATCTTCACTTGTAGTGAAACTGCTGGAAAAGCAGCTGAGATTTGCACTATATGAGGAAGCTTTCCCATGAGCAGAGGGATGCCTACAGGTATCCTGCTTACTCCTGGCAAGCATGGAAAATGGATAACCAGATCAGGTTGCAGTTTATTTAAAAATACTGCCACAGTTACATAAAGGATTAGGTTGTGCTTGGTGAAAAGTGGTGTAAATACTTCAGTGAGAAACCAGCATAAATGAGGTTGAAGCAGAAACAGTGATGAAGTTGGGGTGTAATGGAATTATGAAGCAGATTCTAATTAAAACTTTGTACCTGCTTATGCTTTTTTTTGAGGACAGTAGTGTGTGAATTAGCACAGAGGCATGAAATTATGTATCTTCTCACAAACATCTACCCTTGCAATGTGCCAACCCAGCATAGAGATTAGTGAATTTTCAGCTGTCATTCAGTACACTTTCCTTCACTCTGGATCTGTCATAAAAGATAGAGGGGGATAATACTATTGTGGTATCTAAACTTGAAAAGATATTTGTTAGGAGGGGATGCTGTTTGCTTATTAGCAATTAGGGAAACAGGCAACAATTGATTGGCAGAAAGAGCAGGCAAAACTTGAAATTAATTTATGTACTAGAAATGGATTGAAGATTGAAATTCTTCTATCTCTGCATTTAGGGCACATACACAGTTAAGTCTGTGCCCTATATCTTGTCTTAGTTGTTAAAATGGGATATTTGTTGCCAAACTGATTACCTCTGTTTCATTTTCTGATTATGGGTTGTGTATTCCTGCATTTTTCTGTGCTCTTTGGATGGTTTTGGTTTTGTTGTTCCCATTCTGTCTGCATTGCATGCTATATTCAGCATAGAATTCTCTAATCTAATTTTAGTTGACTCTTTAAAAATAGAATGCTTATTAGGGGCTAGAAATCAAGTCAGACTGAGAGGTTTGTCTTTTTGCTGCTGGTTGGAGGGAACTTTTGGATTCTTGTTTTTAAGAATGTAGAAGTGGAACATCCCCCATTGTAAAAGACAACAGTTTTAATGTGATCATTTATAGAAGTGATTGCTTGAAATAGTAATATAGAAAACTCCTATATGGCTCCTGTGTCAGCTGGAAAGCCTCTTGATTTCAGCCAAAATTCAGTCATGGCTTATACAAATTTTGTTTATGTCAGCTTTGTTCTTTGTGTTGCTCAGATTATTTATGGAGATCAGTCATATTCCTTCTCAGCTTTTGTTTTGCTGAGCTAACTAAATCAAACACTTCAAAAAGTCACTTCTCATAAAACAGGTTTTTCACTCCTTTAATCACTTTTCCCAGTTTGGATTCATTATCCTTGTCTAAGGGTGGCCTGAACTGTGTGCAGCTTGTTACCAATTAGTATTAATAATTTACATCTGTATTAAAAGTGCACAGTTAGGATCACCATGTTACACAGGTTTGTACTGGTCCTCTGACAGACAAAACAAAACCAGCTTATGTTCATTCCATCTAATGAATTTCAGATATTTAGCAGATATTTAGTTATGTTCTCAAATGGAGAGATTTTTTTTGCTTTGTGCTGCTAAATGTCATCCTAAAATAATTGCTGCAGTCTTTGCTTTACTGCTTTGATCTTCCTGTGTCAGCATATCTCTTTAATGCAGTTGTATTTTTCATGCTGAGGTCGTTAATTAAATATTTTAAAGATCAATTAACCTAATTTCTTTAAGAAGTGCCAGTGGTGTCCTGTGCAAACCCCTTGGATGGGGGCAGGAATTTGCTGTGCAGTGTCTGCAGTGCCCTTGCTGCAGCCCAGGTTCCTGAGCTGCCCTGTGCTCTCTGCAGGGCTCCTGGTGGCAGCACAGAATCCTCAGCCTGGCTGGACAAGGCACAAGGAGGATGGGCAGCTCAGACAGCAAAGGGTGGTTTCATCTGCACTGCTGCTCCTACCCAGGCTGTTCTTGGATAAATTTGGGTGTCACTGCAATCAGAACAGTGAGCTCTGTAGGCTTTTGATCTCAGACATGCTCTGGGGTGTATATATAAAAATAAATATAGACTGCATGTTAGTTTGGATAGAACATGGGATGGTTCCTCCAAATAACTTGTTCATGCTGTGCTATAAACAGCAACTGTTTGCTCTCCTTTAGAGACCTAGAAGTGAAAAGACTTGCCATTATTTACTGTGAGGAATACATAGTGTGTGTTCTGTTCAGATTGTCAATAGTGGATTTTTTATAAATTTGTTTTTCTTACAAATTATGCCTTGCTGTTTCAGCTTCCCAATCTCTTGTTCTATGGCCCACCTGGAACTGGAAAGACTTCCACTATTTTAGCAGCTGCTAGAGAGCTGTTTGGGTAAGCTGGAATCATGTTGCTCCAATGTAATCAACAGTCACATGTCTCCTAATCATGTGATTAAGTGCCTCTGGTCATGGCCTGCTCTTAGATAGCTCCCAGCACTTTTTCAGGGATATCTTCATATTCTAATGCAGTCCTAACATAAGATTTCTTTCTCATATTTCCTGTCACAAGTCACTGATTCCTGTTAACAGGATAGACTTCAGATTGGCAGCCATGTAACAAAGCCCTAACAAAGAGTATGGGAAGGATATAGCTTGCATGTGCCTTACTGAACTTTGTAGAGGACTTCCAATTTTTATTACTTATTTAGTAAGTTATTAGCTACATATAGATCTCAAAGTGCTTCATAAAATGTCTGACTTGTAATTTCTCTGTTATGTACCATTGAATTGTGTCTGGAAAGTAGTATTTAGGACTCAGACTAAAATTCAGCATGTACATATTCATTAACTCACTCATAACACTTGGGAGTTTTTAGTAGTGAACTTAGTGATCTATAAGCAAAAAATGGATGAGAAGGTGGTTTTATGTTATGATCAAATGTAATGATGGATTTAATACTTCCCCCCATCCCATTTATTTTCTTTAATCTTTGACTCACTGTTTTTTGAAGAGAACTAGTTCTACTTTAGTAGGAGGAAGACAACTCCACATTGTGAGTCCATTTTAATTCCCAGGATTTAAAGTCCAGTGTGTGAATTATTGGTTTGCTTTTTGATGTTTTTTTTTTAATGGAGTATAGTACTGCAGGTAATTACTGCATGTCTTATACTTTCTGGATATTTCATTCTGGTAGTACTGCTAGTGAGTTACTGTATTGTGGCATTTTACTTGTTATTTCACATTGCTCACAGGATACAAGTAAAAAGGCTTATGATATAGTACTCTGAATGTATGAAGCCAACTTCTTACTTTTTTTTTTTCCTGGTTAACTGAGGTAATTTTATACTTCATTGTTTTCTGCAGCCCGGGAGGAGAGTCTAAAAATACCTAATGGAAATTCATACTTAACATTTTATGATCTCAACTGTCTTTTAACAATGTTATTTAGTAATGCTGATAAAAATAATCTCTACCATTCAAAACAGCCAGAAGGGTTGTTGTTATATTTTATAACATATCATTACAAGGGTTAGCAGCTAACATGCTGTAATAAAAATTTTGCAGGCCTGATTTATTCCGGCAAAGAGTCCTTGAGTTAAATGCTTCTGATGAGCGTGGGATCCAAGTGATTCGGGAAAAAGTGAAGGCCTTTGCTCAGCTAACGGCGTCTGGAAGCCGTTCAGAGTAAGTGCTGGATCAAACCCTTCCTGCTTAGGACAAAGCATGTGGTTGTTTTTGTTTCTAATAGAAATGATGGCTCAGCAGTGCCCAGAAGTTGGCAACACGTAGTGCTTTGGCTGAGCTTTTACTTCATGGAATTTCACATTGGGGGTTTGAAAACCCAGGAGGATTTTTACTGTTGCTGTTAGCATTGCAGGCAGACAGTGAAAATCCACAAGACTTCTGGGTTTGAAAAGTCAATTGTTGCCTTTTTGTTGCCTTTGCAGATATTGTCTGGCTACCACAAAAAGCTTATTTGGGTAAATTGTTCCAGAAGTCACTTCCCTAGTCTTTCTAATCTGCAGGAATTTCTATGACTTGAGTGTTGGTTTCTAAAAGAATTCTGGTGTTAGGTGATGGGAAGCCCAGTGCAGTTCAAGCCATATGTATGGACTGTGGAAAGTAGCAGGAAGAAACTGCATGCCAAGACAGCCTGGCACAAAATGGTATTGTGTGCTGAAATCAGTCTGTTGAGTATTCTTGGGATTTTAGGGAATTAGGAAACCTGTAGAAAGAAGAGCTACATGAAGTGTTAAAAGAAGCAGCTTACAGGAAGAGTATGTATTTTAGAGGACTCCTGCAGTATTCAAATGTTGGTCTTTCTGTTGGAATTCAGTCCCCACCTTTATTACAAATATTAGTCTTTAATCTAAAAATAAAAGGATTGAACCTGTGAATCTGTTCTATTTTTCAAGGATACATCATGCTTAAGGAAAATATCACTTGCTATTTGCAGTGATTTTTCTGTTTATGTTTTTCATTGGTTTTTCCCCCTTAGTCTGTACATTTCATGTCTGCTGAGTAACAGATTTCTAATTTTTCAGTGGTAAAATGTGTCCTCCTTTTAAAATTGTGATCCTGGATGAAGCAGACTCCATGACTTCAGCAGCCCAGGCAGCCTTAAGACGTACAATGGAAAAAGAATCTAAAACAACACGTTTCTGTCTTATTTGTAACTACATCAGCAGGTACACCTGGAATTTGTTGCTTATGTGTATTTGCTGTCTGGTCTGTAGTCTCTTTTTTATTTTTTCCCTGCTTAGAAGCTGATACCTAATTTTCATAGTTTTCAGTTAATAGAGATGTCTCTATGTGCATGCAAGCCTGAAACAATAATTATATTTCACTTTTAATTTTAACAATGTTGCAGTTTTAGGTTTATTTAAACTTTAAGGTATTTTAAACCTTTTCTGCCTTTGTTAGCTTTGTCTGTGAGAACTTGACCCACACATTCATTTTCCACTCTCCTTCCTTTCTTTCAGAATAATTGAACCTTTAACATCCCGATGCTCCAAATTCCGTTTCAAGCCTTTGTCTGACAGTATCCAACAGCAGAGACTGTTGGATGTTTCTGAGAAGGAACATGTGAAAATCAGTAATGAGGTAACTTTCTGATTGCCATGTAATTTTACTGCTTAATCCAGTGCATAATTGCATGGCAGTGAAAGAGGCCAAGTCAGCATACTTTTCCAGGCTGCTCATTTGTATGAAATAAAATACATAAACTCATTTATTCTCCTTCCATAGAGGAGATGAATTTTAAGTCGTCCTAAAACCAGAGAAATTTCCACCAGAGAAAACTGAAGCCAAACTGTAGGGCTTTTTGCTCTCTGCTGAGTGTACTGGCATTAAACTGTGATTCTTTTTCTAACTGCCAGCACACATTTGTGTTAGTAGAGAGGTTGTTTTGTAACTTGTGTACTGTGCTTGGCTCTGCTAATTGCTTTATGTGCTACTTGGTGTTTTAAAGTAACTGCTAAAAAAGTGTATTAGATTTTAATTAACAGTAAGCTTTTAACTTAGCGTTTTCTGACATTATTTTTCAGGCAGTATCATACCTGGTGAAGGTGTCAGAAGGGGACTTAAGAAAAGCAATTACTTTTCTTCAAAGTGCCACTCGCCTAATGGGTGGGAAAGAGATCACAGAGAAGATAATCACTGAAATTGCTGGGGTGAGCTGTGCCTTACAGTTTCTCCTGGAATTACTCTGAAAAGCATTTTTCCTACCTCTATCTGCTATTGCTCAAAGTTTGGTTAAAAATAGTTTTATATTCACTAGTGTTGCAGCATGATAATGATGCACTATCTACCAGAATTTTAAAGACTGCCTTGTCCTGTACACTTACTACATAGCAGGTTTATAGCAACTTCTGTAAATCATGGAAAACTGTAAAACAGTCTTATAATTTAAACTGAAGTTGAAATAATCTGCCCATAAATACAAACTGTGGAGGTTTTTTTTTTGTGTGGGAGAGTAGATTAGAATGTTTTTGGTGCTTTTCTGTATGTATGTGTGCATAAGTACAGATCATTTCAATATTGGTTTGGAAGCAAGCCAGGGAAATTACTTCCATTAGCAGCTTATTTTCAACTTAATATTCAATGACAGTGACAAGGATCTGTGTGGATCCTGCTTTTTAATGAAACAGCAATGGTTTGTTCTAGGATGACATGGGTAATACCAAGACATACAGGAGAAAATCTGTACCTCTGAGAGACAACACGTTTAATAAAGCTTGTGTGAAGGTGTTCCTATAGCAACAAAACATCCCTGAAGAAGGAAATGTGAGATTAGGAGTTGAGGAACTGAAAAATAAATAGGTTTTAATAATGGACACACTTCCCATGAAGGTGCTGCCATCGTAGCTAATTGTAAGGGTTGGAGGTTCTCACTTTGATGAAACCAGAAATAATTGCTACTGTGCAGAGTTTTACAGAACAATTTTAAACAATTTTCACAGTGCAGTCATGGTTCATTTTTGTGTATCTGTAAACCAGCTGGTATCTGAATAGATATCAGACATCTGAAACCTGACAGAAATTGGCTGTAATGATAGGAAAGAGAATCAGGACATTCTGTTATTGAATGAATAGTGCTTGTTTAAAGCAAAGGAACCCAGATTTACATCTTCATAAAAACTTGAACTTCTTGGTCATTCACAACTTCTGTGACCCTGGAGTGGCCTTAATATGAAAACTTCATAAAGAAGCTTTGAAACCGAAGTGTGCAGACACTCAACTGAAAGGAATGACAATGAGTGAAGGGGGACAGGGTCAGCTCTTCTCTGCACAGAGTGACATAATGGCATCTGTCAACTTTTTTCCTTCTGATTTATTGTCTGATCTTGTTGCATTGGGCTTTTTTTGGATGCCATTGTTGTGTTACTGGAAATAAAAGCTATTTACTGTGTTGTTTAGGTGTAGAATGGTACAGAAAGCATTGACTGATCTAACTGTTGAAGAATGTCCTCCTCTTAGTCAGTGTCCTGAATAAGCAGTTGGACTCAGGAAGGTGACTTTAACAGTCTATTGTCATGATAAGGTTTTTGTTTTAATATCACAGTCTAGTTCTCACTTTTAGAATTTATTTGGTCTCTCATCTACTTGCTAGAAGTGGATGGGTGTGTAGAGGAATGAAATCCTGAAATGGCCTCTGCCATGAACAGTTTGTGACTGTAAGCATCAACACCAATTTTAAATTTAGAAAGTTGAAATTAAGAAATGTCACTTCTTGTTACAGGTCATCCCTAAAGAAACAATTGATGAACTGCTGTTGGGCTGCCAGAGTGGTTCCTTTGAGAAACTGGAAACACTGGCAAAGGTAGAGTTCTCTTAGTGCTTAGCCTGGGTGTTTCTCTCAGTCAAGGCCCTGTGAATGCTTTGTTCCCAAGCTACTGCTGAAGAACATTTGGCCTCATGCAGTTTGGATGCACATTTGGGAAGTGTCTTTTACCAGTCAGGACTCCCAGTTTTTCCCTTCTGAGGAAGAGTTGTCAAAGTTGCAAATAAATTTCCTTACCAATGTGACTCTGGCTTTCTCCTAGGTTAAATTGATGTCATGTAGATCAGTTCAGCTGAACAGAAAAAGAATCTTATTTCTATTTTTATAAACTTCTCTCTCCCTCCCTAAATTGCTTCACTAACCATTGTTCTCAATACTTCACCTTTTGGTAACTGGGCACTACTGATTTTCTTTAAAAGCTGTCTTTAGTGACCAGATGAAGAAAATGAATCCTAAGTAGGTGGCCCTTTAAAATGTGAAGGCTGTGAAACTGCCATCTGATGCTGTGGATGCCAAGCCCTCCTAATTTTAGAATAGGTTTGGATAGGTTCAGTGGAGGTTGTTAACTACTTTAAATGTCTCAAAATTTCCAAGATGTAAAGTGTCAGAGGCTGGGAGAACGTTTGGACAGAGCTGCTGTGTGCCTGCCTTGCTGGTGCAGCCTGTCTGGGTGCTCAGGCTGGGTCACTGTCAGGCAGGGTGCAGGGCAGGGCTGGGCACAGGCTGCTCAGTTGTCTTCTACAATGTACAAGTTCCATACTACAGTGCAGTCTCTCAGTCCAGGCAAAATTTTTCAAGATTGTCTTTCCAGTTTGTGATGTTTCTGCTGCTGAATTATTTCTTTTTTTCTCTCTCCTTGTGCAGAATCTCATCAGTGAGGGGTTTGCTGTTGCTCAGCTTGTAAACCAGCTGCATGACACCATTGTGGAGAGTGAAGATTACAGTGACAAGCAGAAATCTGCCATAGTTGAGAAACTTGCAGTAAGTCCAGCTTGAATTAAAAAAAATAAAACCTAAACACATTAATCTCTACAGATTAATTTTTGTTTGCAGTCTCTCCCAAGAGGTGCATGATTTTTTTATTCTAAATGCTTCTTGGTAGAATGCAAACTTTTGTCCTGAGCACTTTAATGAGAAGATATTGAAATCTAGTTAAGTGAATTATGTTGTTCTAGTGGATTGATTGATTGATCAGAGGTTTGTGGGTTTGGTTGTCCTGGGGGTTTTTAATATAAAGGAAGAGGGAAAATTAAGATGAGAATAAGTCAGCACTTAAACTTAGGAGCTGCAAAATGCAAGTTTTGTTCTGGTGCATAAAATAGGCCTTTCCAAAAAAAAAAAAAAAGAGAAGATTCATTAACTTGGTCCATTTTTCATGAAGAAGGAAAGCCAGCTGTGGTGGAGTTTTGCTGAAGTCACTGCAGGCAGGTGCTGTGGATGCCCTGCAGTGATGCTCCTGGCAGGGGCTTGCAGGGCCAGTGCCACACCCCTTTGTGTACAGAACTTTGATGTGGTGGCCTCCTGTAGGAGATTAGATGAGGCTGGAGAGCTCATGGTTCCCCTTCCAGTTGGAGGGAGGTGTGATGTGGCTGCTGGAGAAATCTGTGGTGATTAAGAAAACAGCTGGCAAATTTCTTCTTCTCCACTGTACCCCAAGACACAGCTACCTTGAGCGGCGCCATTTTTAGGGGATTTTCCCTTCTCTGTTCCCTCTGCAGGAAGTGGACAAATGCCTGGCAGATGGTGCTGATGAATTCTTGCAGCTGATGAGTCTCTGTGCCGTTGTGATGCAGCAGCTCACATAGAACACCTGATTCCTCCAGCAGCCTTCTCTGCCGGGGGTGGCTGGGGCTCTCACAGCAGGGACCTGTGTACTTTTGTACTCTTTTTTGCAATAAAAGGACTGCACTGCAGTTGGAAAACCTGAAATACTTTATTCAATTTTTTATACTGGGTGAAGAATAGAGGGGTCTGTAATGCTCTTACTGTGCAGTTAATTGTTGCATACTTACACATGCAAGCAAATGTATCAAAAGCAAGCATATCCATGCTGAAGTCTTCAGCTGCAAGCAGACACAGAAGGGATCTTACTCCTCATAGCTTAGATTGGCTTGGAATATATACAGACTTGGCAAAATAATCACATTCCTATAGAGCACAGCCCCTGCCTCCACCATCTTGTATCTGATCCTTCAGGGTCAAACATGGCAAAAATCACTTTACCAGTAAATATATTCCAACTTCTATTTCATTCAAGCTCTCAAAGAAGAAATGCTCAGCAAAGGGTAGGTCGTGTTCTGAAGCTGTGTACTAAGATTTCCTGTCATCTCACTCTGTTCTTGTTCAGAAGCCATTTTAAAGCTGTGACCTGGATGAGCCTCTTTGGGACATACCCTTTCAGAGATGCTCTTTTGGCCACCTGTCTGTCCTTCCTTCCAGAACAGCTTAGGGGAAAAACAGTATACCCTTGGACAGGCATTAGAGCATAAATGATGCAGTGCAGAGCTTTTTCTTCAAGCCAGCACCATTTATTAAGTGAGCCATTTTCTACTCTGATGAAAGGGTGTTTCAGTGTTAAGGACACAGGTGTAGCAGCCCAGAGCCACACTGGCACTTGAAGTTCACCCTGTTCCAGAGTCCAGAACCACTCCTGCAATTAATACAGGAGCTGTGGGGACAAAAGCTCAAGACTGCAGCAGTTGCCACCTTCAGCTCCCACCCTGACAGAGCAGGTGCTGTCACCGTCCCCTCAACCCAAGAAGCAACTATTTAACAATTTAAGTGAATATAGAAGTATTTTATTGAACATTCAAACTTCATTAAGACATGTGCAATATGGCAAATTTTACTGGGTTTAACCCTAACTAAGACAATAGTATGATTGCTTGCTTGCTGGGGCTTAGCAACAGGGTCCAGATCACACTTACCACTAATTAAATACTTTATTGAATAAATACATATGAAACAAAAATGCATTTTAATGCTCTTATAAAAGTTTAGAGATTTTGAAAGGCCTTTCCAATTTAATCTGAGGTGTAAGTACATACAATAAAGGAAGGTAGGCTAGTTTAACATAATTGGCTGACTTTATACAGCACTTATATCTTTTAGTCCATAAGTAAATTATTAAATGATAAAGAACATCTAATACAACCACTTCTATGGAACTAGGAAATAAATTTCTAATAAAGAAAAAATTTACAGACCCCATGACTTTCCACCCAACCCCAACAGTCTAACCCTAAAGTGGACAAAGCCAATGGCTTTCCCCACAAGAGCTCACGACAGAAAGTCGCTTCTCTTATCAAAAATCTGTATTTCTGATCCGTAATGAGCATTGAGACAAGATTCAATATATCCCCGAAGAAAGAAGCACAATGCGCGTTGTGAATCGCCTATTCAGCAACAGCGAGCACTGGATTCACAACCACCTCATTCCGGGGACTAAATGAGATCAGCCACATTCATCGGCATCTCCTCCACTGTAGTATTGTAGAAAGTCTCAATGTCTCGCAGGATCCTCTTGTCCTCTTCAGTGACAAAATTGATAGCCACGCCTTTTCTGCCAAAACGGCCACCCCGGCCAATTCTGCACAAAAAGAAAACACATTTACACCCAAGTTAACCCTGCCCATCTGCTTTACATGTCTGCAAGATCCATTGACTGCTGCTCTTATCTGCCACTGGCCAGTCTACGCTGCCTTAAGAGGGCCAGCTGGCACCCCAGTCACATCTGGTCAGGAAAAACCAGCAGCTGGTGCAGCAGTACAGCAGGTCCATTCCGTGGCAGGCAGCAGGGCACACACAGTTACTCTTTGGCTGCAAAGTAAGATCTTCATTTAATGCTTGGTGCTGTGTTCTGAAGTCCTGGGTCCTCTCTCCCCTCTGTTCAACTGTGCACCCACCCCTTCATGCATCCACTCCCAAGCACAGAGCACACACCACTGTTTTAACAACAGGACTTTTACCAAGTTAATCCAATTTCATCCAATAACATGAAAACAGCAGCACGCTTAATTTCAGAATTTTAATTCAACCTAACTGTTTCCAGTGGGAAAACTTAGCGTTTGTTTTCTTTAGAAAATTTTCAAAATTTTTGTTTAAGCCCACATCCATCACTGACACATCAGTGCATGCGGTTTAGTTACACCCACCGTGAGCTCCACCTTCCTACAGACTGCACAATAGAGCACCTTGCCAGCAAGAGCTACATACACAGAAAGGGCTCACAAAACTTAGGGGATAATTATGACAAAATAAATAAATAAATACCAACTCGCTCTTTATTCAAACTGTGCCGCTTACGAATCCACGTCCTAAATTACGCCAACGTCGTTTCTGAGCACCATCTTGTGTCATCAACTGCTGCTATGGACTCCTGTATTTTTTTACATCAAGTAACAAAGCACAGTTTACTTAATTTAGGGACAGTCACTAAAAGCAGTTAACTAAACCTAGGGAAACAAACTCAAATTGCTACCAGAAGACACACACCACAGAAGAATCCCACTAAGGAGCCACCAAGAGCAAACATGGCACAAACAACATGGACACAACTGAACCTCCACAAGCAAAGGGAGCCCTACAAGCTAGAAGTAAATAATGTCTGTCTTGTCTGAGCAGCAACAACTCCTGATCAGCAAGAACTCAGATGAGGGTGACCCCCCTGCTGTCAAGATGCTGCACCAGTAATGGTGCCACACTTAAACATCACAGCCTACATAACAAAAGGCAGTTCAGTTGCTGACATTTTCCCCACAACTCCAAGGTTCATCAGTCACCAACTGAACCTGTTACATATCTAAGTTTTCCCACTGCTTTTAAGTGTTCAAAAGCTCTGCTCCTCCCTCATTTCAGAGCCACTGCTGTTAAAGGCAGGGCTTTTTTAAAGCCAATCCACAAGTGGTTTTATTCCCTGCTAGCTCTGAGAAGTTTATGCATGGATGCTAACACCTCTGGTTTGGTGAGGAGGGTGTGTGCCAGTGCCCACATCCAGCACAGCACAGGGACTGACTGGGGGGCAGAGCCAACTGACCTGTGAATGTAATTCTCACGATTGGTCGGCAGGTCGTAATTGATAACCAGGGACACTTGCTGCACATCAATGCCACGAGCCTGCAAAGCAACAATGAGTTTTTAATGCAAAGTCAAGGGCTACTTTCAAATTTATCTATCACAGGCTTTTGTCAACCACATAATTAGTTATGAACTACAACTGTGTAGTCCACAGTGGAGCATGGTCTTTGCTGTTCCAAAAAGCTTTCAACAGTTCAGGTTACAAAAACCATCACTTAATTATGAAGCTTTTGGGACAAGACTGTAACAGGAACATGTGCAATGGAAGACAGTGCTCACCAGCAAGTCAGTAGTGATCAGGACACGGCTGGACCCCGACCTGAACTCTCTCATGATAACATCCCGTTCCTTCTGGTCCATGTCACCATGCTGGAGGAGTTAAACAAAAAGTTGTAATTAGTACAGTTCCAGTGCTCCAGACCAGAATATCCCTTAAAGAACAAAGGCATGTATGAAACCCAGCGTCCCTACCTGCTGTGGGAACCAAGCAGGTAGGGATAGAAAGGCAACATTTTACTTTTAGCAGGGGGAACGATAATACAGCACTGCACAGCTATATTATAACTTTCCTGCTTTTCAATGATATCTCCTCATCACCATTTCTTGTCTAGTAAATACACAGCATTTCAGAAGTGATGAGAAGTGGCAATTCTTACCAGAGCTGAGACTGTGAAGTCCCTGGCATGCATTTTCTCTGTAAGCCAGTCTACTTTTCTCCTTGTATTCAGGAAAATAACAGCCTGTGTAATGGTCAGTGTCTCATACAGATCACAGAGAGTATCCAGCTTCCATTCCTGAACACAACAAGGATCATCAGGAAATGCATCATGACAGACAGTATACAACACAAACTTCAAACTAGGAACAGAACTCAAATACAACAATTGATTAAGCATGCTCTACACACAATTAAATCCAGTATAACTTGGAAATTAAGTCAAGTTTTTGTATCAATTGTTGCACCAAATCTTCAGACACAGGACACTGGACATTAAGAAAGAGGTCCACCCTAGTCCTTTTCGATCTAGTGCATAGTTTTTCTTCTTCTTGCATTTACTCTACTAGCATTATTGCAGAAACTAAAGCTGAGCTTTGGTTTCCACAATTTTAGCACAGTGCTTTAACAAGAAGGTAACAGGACCTAACTCCTCCTGCCAGAGCAAGCATAACCAATACCAACCTCTCTCTCAACATTAATGTAGAACTGCTTGATACCCTCCAGAGTCAGTTCTTCCTTCTTCACCAAAATACGGATGGGATCTCTCATGAACTTTTTGGTCACTTCCAACACATCCATTGGCATTGTAGCTGACAGCAACACAACCTAAAATACATTACTCTATGTTAGCAATTTTCATTTGTACAATTCAATTCTCAGCCACACTAAAACCAAATCTGCATGCGTCACTTTACCACATAGAAAAGCTTTTATACCTGGATGTTTGTGCTTAGTTTTTGAAAGATCTCATAAATTTGATCCTTAAATCCACGGCTCAACATTTCATCAGCTTCATCCAGAACAAACATTTTGATCCATTTTGGTGCTATTGGAAAAAGAAACATCTCATGAAGTTTCAGAAACACAATCCTTTATAAATATCATGCTTCTCTACTAAGCTTTCCAGCACAACTCTCTACAGTGACAACAAATACACTGAAGCTCTTAGTGGGTATGAGGCTTTTGTTGGAAATGTATTAGCAAGTGCAGAGTGAGATGAATACTTACAAAGATAGCGCCTGTTTAACATGTCAAACACACGCCCTGGAGTTCCCACCACGATGTGTGGAGCCTCAGCCTGGAGTTTCTGCATTTCATTGCGCACATTTGTACCCCCGATACAAGCGTGGCATGTTGCTCCCATGTAGTCTCCAAGGGCCAGGATTACCTTCTGAATCTAAAATAGAACTTTCCATTAGCAGTTTGTAGGACAATAAAGCTTAAGCCTCATTATCACTGGCTTTTATGGACTTTGGAAGCCAAGACACCAAATTAGGACTGTGGAGCTCTTGGAACAGTGAGTTGCTAAAAAGACTTTCCTAACTTCACATAATTTAAATTGCTAGCTAGACACCAGTAGACAGAGGAACAATAAAGTTACATTTCTGTTCTTACTGGTTTAATTTGCTGATTGAGTGACTGCCATGAGACAATTACTAAGCTGAGAGAGCAAGGCCACCAGAAGTGAGCTCAAGCTCTCAGCTGTTTAGGCAGCTGGACACACTTCTGTGAATATGCTCCAAGGGCATCACTATAAGCCATGTTTCAAAACAAGTCTCAGCAGCTTTAGAGTAGAACAAAGGCATAACATTCTGATCAAAGGCCCTTATTGCATTTTTTTTTTTGTCTGATTTAGTATGTTTAGCTTTACCTTGAAGAATTGTCACAGCACTGGCATTTCAGTATAGTCTAGTTGAAAATGCCAGTAAGTTTTCTACTTTAGAGTTGGTTTACTGTAGCACTTTTTAAGACCCCACATTTCTGATAACAGATCCTAAAAATTTAAGTGTTTTTGAAGTTACTACCACACACCCACTTAAATGTAACAGAATACCAAGCCTTGAAGGTGAAAGACATGCAATTATGTTGTCAGGAAAACAACAAAGATACAAAACTATTTAAGTAACCAAACGTGCACTGCAGTTTTCATGTTGCACAACTGCATCTAAATTTAAATAGCTTCCAAACAAGTATTTTTTTTTCCCACTCAGAACACTGTGCTTTAGTAATTCATGTTTTTCTGCTGAATATGCTCCCTCCACTTTACACACAGCAGAGCAGCTGCCTCCTACATCCCTGCCCCAGCACAGCCTCTATGTGCATCAACTCAGCTCTTCAAGGAGGCAGAGAACTTGTGGGACAGAAGTCAGTTTGTATCCCCCCATTACTCCATACAAAAAGGGTTCTGAATGGATATTAATTGCAGTCCCTTAAGAAGCCTGGTAATGTTGTCTCACAGTTGTGAAACCTGAAAGCTATGCAACACACGAAGTTTGTTGGTTTTTTTAAACTACACTATCAATACCTGTTGAGCCAGTTCTCTGGTAGGGGCCAATACTAGTGCCTGGGACTCCTTGAGATCAATCTCCAACTGCTGCAGGATGGAAATAGCAAATGTGGCTGTCTTGCCAGTACCTGACTGAGCTTGAGCAATCACATCATACCCTAAAAAAAGTAGGATACACATTTACTGCTCCCACACGGGTCAATCATATTAGTTTTACTTAATTCCCCTTGAAGTAAGTGATCAGTACTAAGGACTTGTCTCCATTTCAGGTCAGTCCCGAAAGATGGTGTACCATCATATCACTTGTTCAATGAAGATTAAAATTAGTTACTACTGCACACTAACAAAACAACATATGCATTTTACAGTGTTTTAATAATTATCTGATGTTGATAACAATCCATCTACTGCATACCTTTGATGCATGGAATAATAGCTCTCTGCTGAATAGCTGAAGGCTTCTCAAAACCATAAGCATAAATGCCCCTTAGAAGGGACTCTTTTAAGTTCATATCATCGAAATTGTCAACAATCTCATTCCAGTTGCTCTGTAATAAAGGAAGAATAAAAAAAATGATAAATCCAATACCCCTGTTAACCAGTGATTAAATTCTCAGGTCAGTAAATTCTCATAAGTGCTCACCTCGATGACACCATCGGGCTCCATTCCTTCTGGGCCGCCATGGTCTCTGCCATGAAAGAGAACACGCTGTTAGCACAGGAGCACCAGCACGCAGACGAGCTCACACCTCGGCTAAAAAGCGCTGGGACCCGTGACAGATCATTCGAGCAGGTGCTCTGAGCTTCTGCCAATGGACAAGCTCCTACCCCTCTTCCTCAGTGGCCTGGGTGCCACAAAATCCCAGCTCAGCTCCCGGGGCACGGGCGCAGCCAGAGCGCGCTCCCGCGGCGGCGCGCGAAGGGGGGGGCGGGCGCGCTCCCGGCGCTGCAGCGGATCCCCCCGCCCCGCCCCGCCGGGGAACTCTCGCGAGAGCTCCACCCCTGGGATTGCGCAAACCGGGCGCTGCGGGCGGACGGCGCCGGGCGCTCGCCGGGGGGGCCTCCCCCTCCCCCCGCAAAAAATATAATGGTCTCGCCCTCAGTGCGGCCCGAACACCCGGGGCGAGCCAACGGAGCGAGGGATAAAAGAATGTAAAGAAAAAAAAAAAATAATCCACAGAAAGGCATTTAAACATTTAAGCTACAACACAGCTGTATATGAATTAAATTCGAAAAAGTCCTTTTCAGGGTTGACTGAACTGCTAAGAAAGCCAGTAACGAAAATCAAGCCTCAAGGACTAGAACTAAACCGTTGGTGAACCGCGAGCAAGGGGAGCGCAGGGACCGAAACGTCTAGAACGGGAGGGGCCAGGGCGCAGGGCTGATTGACTACGGCTCCCTGCCTCCCCCCAGGGCGCTCCTGCTCCCACCCCTCAACCTCTCTCGACTATATCCTCTCTCCCCGGCCGCCCCCACATAACCCACGAAGCCCCCGAAGAAGGAAAGAGCCCAGGCCCCCACCATACCTGCTATAATCCGCGGAGCCCCCTGACATGTTCCGACCACCAGCTCAGTCCTCAACTGAAAAGGCAAGCCCTCCGCGGCGCCCGCCTTATATACCCGCCCTGCTGCCGGACTCGTTGCGCTCTGCTCTGCGCATGGATATACACCTTATGCCGCACGCAAAAAAGCACGAATCCCTCCGGATTGAGCCCTCTATCCCAAGATATTCCCGTCACACGACTTTTAAAATTAATCCAGAGGTTTTGTATGAATCATTGGGGTCTATGAGGTTACGTGGAACATGGAACTACTTTTTTTGTCAGATCGCGGAAGGATATTGCACCATAGAGTGCGTCACAGCGCCCCACTCCTTCCTCCCTCTGCCTCCCCTTCCCCCCGCGTGCACGGGGTTTCCCGTCCGGGCCCTGCTGCAGCGCGGGGCGGGAGGGGGCAATGGCGGCGCCGGCTTGGCCGGGCTGAGGGCACAGCGAGCGGCCCTGCGGCAGCATCTGGGGCGACACAGCGGCCCCTTTTCGTGGCCGCGTTTTTCCCTACCATGTTGGTTGTCTTTAAAGCCCCGAAGTCGGGGGCTGATAGGAGAGAGAATGAGGCTTCCTCGGGCGGGGGCCGGTTACCGCGCATCCGCCCCATCCCCACACAGAAATGGCTCCCGCCTCCTCCTCCCTGACAGGCGAAACACACCCCGAGCTCTCCCCCTGCGCTCCCGGAGCCGGGGCAGCGTTGGTCGTGAGGGGGCAGCGCTGGGAGCTCCCGGCGAGGCGAGGGGGGCGGATGGAGGCGCCTCTGAGGGCTCCTCGGGCCGGGCCCACGCCCAGCGCGGGCCGGCGGGCCCGTGGCTGCACAGCCCAGCTTGTCCCGAGGCGCTGAGGGGGGATCGGCCCCCGAGGGGTGCAGGAGTGTTTGCAGGGACAGGTTAGGTGCTCCTCGGGGTGCTGCCGAAATCACGGTGCTGTGGTGCGCTGCAGGTCGCAGTACAGCGGTGTACACGAAAAAAGAATGATTTAAAGGTTAGTGCAGTTCGAAATAAAGCACTAAGGTAACTGACACTGTGCAAACCGATTGCATGAGCATGCCCAACGCTTCCAAACTGTGGTAGAAAAAAAAAAATCGATCATTTTAATGCTCTTCTAAGGTTTCACAATAATCTATTCCTCAGTATTTCATGGAGGCAAGTAATATCAATTATAAGCAATAATTTTGTGCCAACTTAGTTTGGTTGATGTGTATCACTTTGTGATCTGTTTCCATAGTGATTATATATGAAGAAATGGAGGCAGTGCTTGAGAAATTCAACCCTTGTCTAGAATATTGTAAATTGTCTAGAACCATCTAGAATATATATAAAGGGAACCTCTCACAGACTGTATATACCTTAAATCTTCCTATGGTAGCATTTGCTGCAGATATAGTACAACCTACCACTATCCCAGCAAAATTATATAAATGCAGCTCCACTACTGTCAGCCCATCCTAATGCTCTCAATTTCTTTCTGTCCACCTCTGCTGGTGGAAAATATTGAGGATATTTCCTGTGTTTGCAATTCAAATAGACACAACAATATCCAGAGGCCTTTTAAATGAGTGATGCCAGTTTGCAGGGACTATTAACCTCTGGGTGAAAAACAAATAGGATGGACTGAAGAAAGAATGTGAACACAGTTTTGGGCAGGCACCGTTACATTTCCCACTGCATTAAAAGTGATTTGAGTCTAAATGGAGAAATAATGCTACTGAATATTTGTTGAGGATCTTGAATATTTATTAGGAAAGCTGTTGAATTTGATTTGAGGAATATTTTCATTCAAGCACTGCATTTAAGTCTTAGTAGATTTGCAAATCTGAGAGGAAAAGATTTCCAGACATGTGGGAATTTCAGGAAAGTAAGCCATCATTCTTCATAGACCTGAAATGGCATCTCAGAAACAAGTATCTACTTTATCTTTTCCAATAAAGAAGTCAGTGTCATTTCAGATTACCCAGCTATTCAGATCACTTTGAGTGTTCAGATTTGACAACAGTTTTCCAGTAACAAGGCTTTCCTGCATTTCTTTAAGGAGAAATTTTCTCATTCCTCTAGCTTGCTGTAAATCTCTTTTTAAAACACTTGGCCAAACTTCATTCTACTAAAAAAATAATCAAAAAACCCTTGAAAGTAAAGAAATATTGTCTTCAATCAATAGGGACAATTTAAAAAATTGATACTGTAATTTACTGGCTAAAATAGTGGAGGGTCTCATGATTAAATGCCAAGATTTCTTGGCATTAGGCAACTACAGAGCCAAACAGGTCCCCTCAAGCTCCTGATTGCCTTTTTGAGGAGCTTGAAATATCCCTGTCTCTGAGGATTTTGTTCATTTCTGATTCATCTAATGCTTAAATATAAAGAAAAGCCTGTGAGCATACTGGTATCTGCTGTCATGTGGTTGTGTCAGAGTTTGGCCGAAATTGATAAAAATATTTGGTCATGTTATTTGCTCTGGTTCATGGTTGTTTTAATGCAGTGACACTCCTCAGTCCTGTGGCCCCTTGGCAGATGCTCTATTTGCCTCAAGTGTTGTATAACTGGAACAATGAAATGATGATTTAATAAACAAATTATCAGTTCCCATGTGAAGGGCATTTATTCATATGGATGCTGCACATAAAGGTATATGAGAAAAGGAGCCTAATGTTTCACCAGTGGAAATCCTCCACTCTTTTCACCAAATGAAAAGATGGAAAAATTTTGTTTCATAAACTTCAAGCAAATGGTTGGAAACACATAATCAGTCTTCTCTTTTTGTGAAACAAGGTATCCAAGCTTCCTGTACTAGCAATGAACCCTAACCATACTAAAAGAAAAAATCCTGCATTTTATATCTTTCAAAACCAATGTAAAATGTTTGAGAAATATCTCTGGTTAGTAGTGCAAACAGCTTTTTCATACGTGTTCATATCTACTTTGTGTATTTTTGGGCCAGTGCTAGCCATACTCTGCCTGAAATTATTTGTGTTCTGAACAGGAAGCACCAAACTGAGAGGTACCAAAAGGTCAGATTTTGTCACAAAAATCTTGTAATGACACTGGGATTTCTTGTGATCCCCTGGCATTAAATCTGATTGAGCTTTTTAGAGTAGCCTCAACTGAAATCTTGCTCCCTAAGGATCAGGTTCATGTTATCTTCAGGCAGAAGGGATACCAAGAAGACACTAAATAATATGTCTGTGCTGCTAAAGATAGGATCCACAGCCACATATATATGTACACCTAACATACTTCTGTAGATGTTTCCCAAAAAGACAATCCTAGTGAATCATGAGCTCCTTAGTGAGAGTGAACATAATAATATGTTTATTAACAGGGCTAACAGATGGACTAGCTGGTTTAGCAGCTGGGTTTCCAGTGATTATTCATGCAGATTGAAGTAAGGAATGACGTATCTAAAGAAAGCAGTAGGAGCTGACACCTCCTGAAACTGAGCTCCAGTTGAGCAATCCCTGCTCACCAATATTCTGGTGAAGGCGGTGGTACAGTTGGCATTAGGAAATCTCAGAAATCTCCTTTTAATAATCTCATGGCATGATTTGAATTTGCCATGAAGCTGTCAGGTACTTCACAGGAAACCTGCAAGATCCCAGAATTCTTTTCCTGCATTTTGAAGCCTGGTGCCAGGGTTCAGACTGTGTTTTATTTGATTGCCATTACTGGCAGGGCAAGGAAGGTAATGGTAAACAGACAGAGTTTGCTCACAGTAGGTCATGTTAAGGATCAAGATGATTTGTTAGGGTGTTGTTAGCAAGAAATAATATTTTCAGTTCCTCAGTCCCAAAGGGTCCTGCCTAAACAAAAGCATACTTCCTCAGATGTAGGAGTGGATAGGTTCTGGAAAACCTCCAGAGGAAGAAGAAAGTCCAAATTCCTGGAGTCCCATGCTTGTTATTTAAATGCAGTCAGGGTGTCATTAATGCTAACAAGCATTTTTGATCGCTCCATTGAAATTGCAATCTAAAAAAGATGAACAGTAAGAATTTATAAGATACAGTGTTTTTAATGGATTGAGAATGCTGGCTTTGTATTCTGTAGTACCTCAGTGTAATCTGAAGTGCACATTATGGTGACTTTAGTACATTGGGCTATTAGGCTTGCTTTGTCATCCTTTTTAAAAGTTATTTTACAACTTTGTTATGTTTTGACAGATATTTCTAGTCTTTGTAACTGTAGTCAAGTTTGTGTTATGAAATCTCAGTGATGTCCCTGTTGAATGCACTGAAATTACATCCAGAATTCCCTCTCTCTGTCCAAGTTCTGTCTCACTGAATAGTTCTGCATTAGGCCAATAAGGAATGCATTCAAAGATGCTTAAATTATTTAGGTCCCAAGCACTATGGAAAGGCAGTGGGATTTAAACTGGTTGATGTAATTGTCCCACGTGCTCAGTCTATTCAAGATATTCAGGCTTGTGCAGAGGATGTGGGGTGGACAGGGCCTTTTGCTGGCCAGCTGACTCACTTCTCTGAAATGCATGCAGGGTGGATTGTGCCTTGTGCTCCACAACTGCTTGGAGCACACATCTCCAGGGAGTGTTCCTGCTTCAGTTGGGCAGAATTTTGTTTCTTAGCTTTGGTTCTGTCATTCACAGTTAGATTTTTTTCTTGATTGTAATTTGTTAAACAATTTAAGACTAATTTATGTGGGGTTTTTTGTTTTGTTTTTTTAAGAAGCAGCAAAGTTGTGTGAATTTAATGTTTCAGGTTATTCATCCATAAATTAATCTTCTCTTAGAGTTTGGAGTTTGAATTCAGACTTGTAGTGACCCTCCCACCTTCAGAGGTTTGGAGTTACTTGTTACTTATTTCTTACTCTGGAATAATGAAGTTCTTGCTGAAATTTTAAGAAAGATGGTGTTTCTTTCATACAGTGGGACAGTTCTTGTAAACTGCTGCTGAAAAGGAAGTGCTCTTCAGAGGAACCTAAGTTTCTCAGCCCTCTTCCAGGGGGTCAAAAAAATCTAAAGAACGAAGGGAAGTTTAAAAAAGAACTAAGGAAACTTAATAACTACTTTTTTTTTTTATAGCAGGTATAGTTTCATTCAAATCTTTAAATTTGTGAAAAATTCCCCTTTACTTTGGTTAGCATTTGGTTGGTCTTCTAATAAAAAACTAGGGTTAATTCTAGAAAGTCAGTGTTTAATTCCTTAGTGGAAGTATGTAAATTACTGTTAATTCTTTAAATGAGTGCAATATAAGAAAACTGTCATATGAAATCACTTAGGGTGGTCTTGTAATTTTACTAACGATTCTGGTTATAAGAAGAATGTTGGCACAATAAATTATTAACCTAAGTACTTGAAACAGGAATCTGCTTTTCTTTCTGTGATTTTTGTAGTCATCTAGTCCTCTGCATGCTATAAAACTCAATAATTACACTTTTATGTCTGGAATGTTCTTCTGGATTCTTTGTTTCCAAGTTTTCAAGGTTTGCAGTCAAGCCCAGGCCATGAAATCTGCTTAGCTCTGTTCCTCTGTCGTGTTAAGGACTCCTAGTGTGACCACAGACTAGAATTTTAGCACTAAAATTGAGCAGATGATATTTATTAGACTTCCCATGGACTTTTATTGGAATGAGAGATCTTTTTGCACTTCAGTCTTCTTCTCTGTAATGTGGGGGTGGTATTATTTGCTTCAGAGGTTATGTGTGGGCAAATCCTTGAAGAATGTGGGGATCAGTAATGGAGAGAGGCCTAGATATCTTTGACAGAAGTTGCAGGCTACTTTCAGGGTAGAGTTTGTTCTTTGTATTACAAAAGTAAATAAAGCTGACAGATGGACCAGGTGGCAAATGATAACAACCTGACACAGTTGTGGTTGCATTTTTTTTTTTAACTCATGAAATAGTGCATGTCATATATTTCTGTGAGATGATCTACACAGAACATTTTTTCCAGTTCTGAAAGGTAAATATAAGCCTGTGCATTATTTTGAAGAAAACCTTTTTCCTTCTGTTATTGGTTAACCATCTCTGCACATTCTTTTTTTCCCACAATTAGACAAATTTGCAATCCACTGACATTGCTTGAGTTTTTTAATTGCTGATTTCAGTTGGTAAAGTTTTGGAACAGCCACTACAGGCAGACCTATGTCTGCATTTAATTTGAGTATCTTTCCTTATTGGTAAAAACATAGAGCGTTATGTGCTCAGTAGGAGGAAGTGATTGGGAACCAAACCCAAGATGAAAACACCAAAAAAAGCCAAGCAGTTCTTTGACTTTTACAGGGGTAAATTCACAGGACCCATTAATGGTAAAAAAAAAGTACAATTTTCTAATGTATGCTGTAGATGTGTGTAGCTAGATAGATGCCCTGTGTCCTGACTGGTGACAGCAGTGAGCCATGTGACCCATCCCAATCACACCTTTGGACGTCAGAACAAACACACTGTGCTTTCCAGAGCGTGTGCAGTGCTGTGACTTGTGAGGGCCTATCTCAAATTAGTGACAACAAAATGTCTGGTATTATCAGCTGATACAGCAGTGCACAGAGAGCTTTGCTTTGGGTGTATTACAGCCTGTAATACACTCTCTATTTCAAATGTCTAGACATTTCAAATGTCTACATCCCTAAGCAGTAAGACATCACAGAAATAATTTCATATTTCCCTAACAGAAGCTCCTTCTGTCAATATCCAGCATTACATATTAACATATTTCTTCTCTATCAGAGCATTTTAACCTTCACCAACAGTATATTGCAGTTTATGGAGCCTGTTATGTAAAAGTTAACAATAAAGCTAAATACTTCATCATTAATAAAATGAGCTGTGTGATCAGTATTGGCCTCAAGATAAATATTAATTTCTACAAACTGAAACTTTCCTACTGAGCTTCACTTCTCATAAGAAAATTGAGACTGTTCATTTCTTCAGGTAACTATAGCTCAGATTCCCCAAGTTTTGTTTCTGTCACTGATACTGGCACAATGTGAAACTATAGATGAGTCGTTTCAGCTTTGTGCCTTTCTTTCACCTCTTTGTAAAATGGAAATTATTATCTCTCTTTGAGGAATCTCTTCAATTTTAAACTGACTAAAGCTGGGACTGGTTGCTTTGTGAGCTGTGCTTTAGCTGACAAAGCAGCCAGACCAGGGTGAGAAAAAGGTTTTAAAAAGTTTAAAAAAAATAATCAAAATCAACATCATGACTTGTTTAATGATTTCATTTGTTTGTTTTCTTAATCCTACAGAGGTTTTTTGAATGAAAAATATAAATATTCCCAGGCTTTTCTCTTTAAAGGCATCTCTTTAGAGATGCTTGTTCTTCTTGTGGCTGAGTCTGAATTGTGTGCCCATGAAGCTGAAGTGCCAAGCGAGCTGCTAAATGCCTTTGTGGCTTCTGTTTAGTGCTCAGAAGCCTCTGTGGGCCAGTCCTCAGCCCCAATGGCTTGTGCTCCAACCCATCCCAGAATGCTATTCTGTATTATTTTGTATGTCAACTGAATATTGCCTGATGAGACAAAAATGAACACGTGAGGTGCTGGATTAGGAAGGAATTCAATGTTTTCCTCTCAGGTTGTGCCCAGGAACACCTGCTCCTCTTATCCACATTTTCCAGCAAGTGTGGACATGGACTGATGCAAGCACAGACAGGATGCAGGTGATCCCTTTCCTTCAGCCAGGAGTAACTGTGGGGCTGCTCATGCCAGTCAAGGACATGCACTTGAACACATCGTGTCACAGCAATTGGCAGTGGCCAGAAACCTTTGTTCTTTACACAGCAGGAGAGAGAAATGTGAGTTCATGCTGAATTGCAGGAATATATCGATTCATTTATTTAATGCATGTGATAAAAGTGATTAGATTATAAAATACTGGCAGTTTTTAACAGTATATAAAGAGATTGCATGAGCCTATATTCAAAGTACTTTTATCTTAAGCTCTAATTTAAGAGTTTCTGCTAATAATTGTTTTTGTGTCTCAAGTAATTGGGTTTTTTTTTGCTGTCATATTCAGCATTTATTTGTAGCTCATTGTTCTGATTAATTTAAAAGTAGCAAAGTAAGAAATCAGGAAAATCCTAATTTTGAAGCAGGCAGATACTACAGTACTCAGTAAGTACCCAATTACTGCTGGTTTTTCTTTCATCACCTTTTGTTCTCTAAAGCTTGTGTAATCATTTCTAAATGTATTCTGATATATACTTTTCCATGGGTAACAAGTCTACAAGATTTTTTATGCCATTATTGCTTGTATTTCAGCAGGATTTTAACAACCAAAGCACTGATTTAATTTATTTGCTAATAGCAAATAAACACCAAACAATAGCAAATTCTTAGGGGACTTTATTTGGACTGGTATATCTTAAGCTCAGAATTTTTTTTTTTTTCACCTTTCTGTCCAAGAAAGCTGAGCTATCCCAAATATGATTTTACAGTCAATTACCCAGAAGGATTTCTCTGATCTCCTTTAAAATTATTCATTTGCATTGCTAGTATCCATCACTTCTGGGAATACAACTTTGTACCCCAAGGAACACAGATTTTTTCTGAAATAATTGTGGAATTGTGTTTGCTAATTTACATCACATTGGAATTGTCTTTGCTGATTTCCTGGGCTAACAGGCTGTGTATCCTTATGCAGAAGGAAGGAGAATGAAGTGAGGACTGTAAAGGACTGCTGCCTCAGAACTGCTGTTGCCATAGAGCTGCTAACGAGGAAAAAAAAACTGCAGCATGGATTTCTTGTGCTGTTGAAGGTAAGATGAGGGCACAGCAAAGACTGTAGGAGGGGGAGGGGAGGCGAGGCAGAGGGAGGGAGAAGAGGAAGAAAGTCTGCGTCCTTGCTGTCTAAAAAAGGAAATTCAGTGTCAGTGTTCATGAGCAGAACTGCTGGTGCAGAAGAACAAAGCTATCTCAGTTGTTTAGGGTAGCAGGAGTGATGAGCAAGCAAGTACACTCCCATGCTTTCAGGAGAAAATGCTGCAAAGAAAGGAGGGAGAAGAAGAGTGACTTTTTCCTTTAGAAAATACTCACTGCTGCTTCAAGGTAGCTGCTTTTTGATACTACTTTGGTGTTATAATGTAATTACCCTGGGTAAAGACAGCCATGAAAAACTCAGTAGGGAGATAAACAAGAAGAAAAAATGGTTAAAAAATAAGCATAATCTTGAGCTGATGGTTATGGTTTGTATGTATTAAAATGTCTCAGTTGTTACATTCAGCTGTGCAGTGCTGTGAAACCTTTCAAAATTCAAGTGAGATTATGTTTTTTGTGGTAAGATTGTTGTGATATATTGATGTGTTATCAACCTTGTATCAATGATCTTTGTTGTCTTCTATTATCTAAGTAGGTGTCTTTTGAGTGCAAATGTATAATAAATAAATAAAAATTAATATTAGATACTCAAGCATACCGACTATAGAACCAACATCAGACATGCTTTCTGATGAATCTCTTTAATGGGGTGAGCTTTGTAGTAGTGTAAGGCTTCAATATCATTATAGAATTATCTGCAACACACTCATACAAAAGCTGCTGCTGCTGTTTCTACATCTATCATGTTACATATTGTGGTATCCTTCACCTGCTACTTCTCCCAGTCATTTGGATGTTTCTGAGGTGGCTGAATCCATGAGCCCTGCACAGCAAACCCAGCACAGCTGCCATGTTTGCATGGTGGGGCCTTGAGGAGAATAAAACAAACTGTGGAGGCAGCGATAACACTGTCTTAGCTATGTTGATACTCCTGTGTTGATATTGCTTAACCATCTGTTTGCTGTGTTACTGAGTGATATTTGAGTGTTGAGAGATCAGTCCTTTCTCACAATTCCTTGTTTTGCACTTTATGACCACTTATCAAATAGTGTTGGACTGTTCTCCTGTAGGCTGTTTGCAGTTCGGGTCAGAGTGACTTTTTTTCAATAGCAACCTGGTTGTTAGACTGAGTAATTCAGGCTGTACATGTTAGGGATTCAGATCTTTATTTTTAGTATGCTACCATCTCTCACTGTGCAATTGTTATTCTTTGAGTGTACAGAGTTTAGCTCATACATTTCCCAGTCATGAATGGTGAGGTCTATCAAACATGAATACTTAAGTTTCCATTTCCGAAGTTTGTCATGTGGAATTGGATGTTCAAGTGTATTTTTACTAGCCAGACTCATTTTTGATTCAGACTAGTTTTGTCAAACTTGTAAACTACAGAAAGTTCTGCACTCTTTAGAACCATTCTTTTGATTTACTTTGTTCCCCAGTGCACTTGGGGTTGCTAACATCCTTGTAAGGTTTGTAGTGGTCTGAGCCAGTGCATGTGGAGTTCAAGTCTTAATCCATGACTGAGGCATCCCCTGGCAGTACAAGTAATGGTGATTTAGTTCAATGTCAGCAAAGGGTTTAGTCTCCTCTGAACAACTGATAGTGCCTTGCTGAGTGAATAATTGTGTTAGGACTAATTTCCACAGATCATTAGGTGCCACGTTTCAGAAGAGATCACTGAACTTCTGAGTCAAACTAGTTTGGGTTCTTCACAGACGTGAGGTGATTATTCAAACAAATATGATTGTATAATAAACACCTCTTTGTAGAATAAGTGCTAAACAAGGAATGGATGGGTCCTATCCAGACAAAAATTTAGTTGCCTTATATAAATATTTAGTAGATCGCTAATGTTGCAGTCTAAGGTCAGTGTAATGGTTTTTCATTGGCAAAGGGACAGGTAGCAACACAATGTTGCTAAATGACAAGCTATTCTCATAAATTTCCAAATAATATGAATATTTATTGGTTCCAGTTGATGGATTGATGGTGGCTAGTATGTATTTACAGTGAAAAAGAGCAGAGCTACAGTAGTGCTGATACAGAAATGTCTTCGTATCACTGCTGTTCCTATGCCAAACTGCCAGCTACAACCCACAGATCTAAACTTGATTCAAAGTTTCAGAGGCGTCTTGTTTGTTTTATGTTAGAAAAGCAACTTGATGAGGCTGAGTTAGACAGAGGAGCTGTTTGTAAATCTACTAATCTGACCACACCTTTATCCTGAATTCTGAAGAAAGAGGCAGTCTTGTAGCTTATGCTTGGTTTGCCTGCTTCTTCCACCTGGTTTATATTGTGAGAGTGATCAAGAGAAAAAGGAAGTATAACAAACATTGCCCAGAAAACTCTAATCTCTGTATTTGGGCCATGAAACAAAGCTGTTAAGCCACTAGTGCCACTGTGGTTAATGCCAGGACTTGCACCAATTCCCAAAACGCTGTAAAATATAAAAGCTACTTCGATGCTAATGCTGCCCATAATTACCTTTTTGAGGTGTTTCATTGCTCAATTTCCATTTCCCCCACTCCAAATAATATCAGCTTTCCACACAATAGGCTTTGGCTGAGTAGTCCAAGGCCTGAATTTTGAAAAGTTGAGTACCCATAATGATATTTAAGGTTAATGGGAGCACAGACTTCTCAGCAAAATGTAAAATCAGGCTTCTGCAGTCAAACAGGAGATTTTAGTTTAGCGGTCACAAGACTGCTTAAATGATCAGTCTGAATTCTGGATTCCTTCTGGAACTGATTTTCTTTTCTTTTGCAGAGCCTGAGCTGTGTCTCATTATATCCCTTTGTTTTTATTAATTTTGTGAGCATTACTACTCTTTTAGTCAGTATACAGCTAGTAGAGCAACTGGCACATAAAAGGAAGAGAATTCAGTTATAGTGGATTTACTTCTTCATAATGTTTTATGGCATTAGTATTTTTTTCTATTGAATTAAATGGCAAGAAATTAACTTCTGCTGGCATGCTTAAGGGTTAGAATAAGAAATAAAACAATGTTCCTTTCATGCATCTGGTGTTTCAAGGCACTGAACTAGAGTGTTTTGGGAATGAAGAACAAAGTCTTTCTTTAAACATACAATAGCTCCTGTTGGTATTCTGTTGATAAGCATTATGTTCCCCAACTTGAAATCAATAATCCTCAATTCTTGTCTAACCCAACTGATTTTTCTTACAGTATTCTAAGTTTCAGTTAAATATGCATCCTTGTTCATTCTCTGCCTTAGTCAGTTTTGTTTTGTTCCCTTGTTTCTTACTCAAACTATAGTATTTCTTTTGTTTCAATCCAAGTGATCTGTTGGGTCCTGTGCTAAGTGCACCCAGTGGAAGGTGGAAAGTGGTTACTCCATGCCGGTAGGATTTACTCCCTTGAAGGTTATTGTTACGTTTTTAGTGGGCAGAAGATTGAAACTATTGCAGGAGCTGCAGTATTGCAAGTATTCCTTGTGGCAAGATGCCTTACCCAACTAGAAAAACTTTCATTCTTTACTCCTTAACACACACTTCCTTTTATTTTAGAATGCAGTAGAAACATTGTGTTATTAATTACATTTTCAAAAATGAGCTTGCACATAAAGCTTAATTAAAACTTTGGGAGCTGCATTTCACTAATGTGGTCTTGTTAACACAGGAGAATTAGGAGTTGTGGGTGAATAGCTAGTTACAGAATTGAAAATATTTATCCCCACTGTTATTTTTAAAGAATATTTGAGGAATTTGTACATTGGATTTGGTACAGCTCTGTCTACATGACAATGGCCATGTAGTAGTGTCATTTCTAATTCTGTAGCTGCTTAGACTAATTTATCCTCAGAGCTGTTATTCCTAAATTGGGAGCAATTGTCTTGCTGGCTGAGAGACCTGAGAAAACAAGATAAAAAATGGCTTCTTCCATCCCATCAAATAGCAGTATTCATCATTAGTGCTCCACATGTGCTGATGTCAGGTGTTTGCACAGCTCTCTCCCATGGCTTACACTGTGTGAACATAGCACTAGAGGATGATTGGAACTGCTGAGTGTGATGAGAAGGTCATGTCTGAATTATGGCTAAAATCCAATAGTCCATCCATAGAAAAGATGAGGAATTTTTCATATGGCCGGTTAAAACATAGGTTTTGTCCCATTGCCACAGATGGAATGAACAAGGGAGGGAGCACATTAAATTCAGACAACTGCAGAGTAGCCATCATGTGGCTCTGGATGTCAGCAGCATGAGTAAACAGAGATTTAATTCAGACATATTTTCATACCCCAGACTCCTAATTCCGATTATCTGTATCAGTAAGAATGCAATTCTTCTGTTGCAGGAGAAAACCCTTATTTTTCATATTCATGAAATTCCATTTTGAGTGTTATTTATACACTTTGCTTATAGTAAGTAACTGGCAAGCCTAGAAGCTCTATTGCTAGAGCTTAATATTTAAAACAGATTGCACAGATGGGGTGTTTTTAGCTACAGTGTTACTCACCCAGCAGAAACGCTGAATGTTAAGCCTACTAAACCATTCCTGGCAATGACAAACCTGACAAAATTTGGCGACCACAGAGCATGTGACAAAAAATGTGCCATCTGCTGGCCACGGAGGAAAGTGCTGCGGGCCCTGGGTAAAGCTCCAGCGTGATGCCGGCAGGAGGAGACGCTGGGAGTTCTGCAGAGCTCTTCAGCGGCTGAGCTGGAACTGGCCTGCTCAGCTTTCTCACAGCAGATTCTTCCGTCAGAAAGTGCTGTTTTGTGATAATTAAAACTTTCTGTGGAACACGTCAATGAGAAATGAAAATGTTCCGTTCTAAAAATATCCAAACATTTTGTTTCAGAATTTTTAGACGTGGAACACTGATTTTTAAAAAGTAACTACTTTTGTGAATTATATAAACAAATTCCTATAGCTATAGCACATGGTAGATGACTGCTCAATCCTGTGTCTCACTACTCGTGGTTGTGTATGTGTTTGTGAGGAGAATACATCAAGGCTATGACAGCCTTTCATTCAGATCAGGGAGACTGGAAATGGAAAGAAAACTTTATTTTTCATATATTTGCATCTTTGTGTCTTTCTTGTAATTTTTCATTAATTACTTAAATTGCTACTGTAATTTAAAGAAAAAGTGGTTTGAGCTTATACTCCTGTTAGTAATTCAGTATACACAAAGAGTTTCCAATTACAGCCAAAATCATACCAATCAAATATTCAGAAGAAAAGAAGCAGAGAACTAAGATAACTCTCAAGGCTTTCATTTGTGTAGCTTTGTAAATTTAGTTCCTGTCAAAACAAGAAGATAGACTTTGAATATTATGCTGCAAGAAAAGGAATTAATTAAAAAGGCTGGATCTGATTAGTGATGGATCCAGGGGTTATTATTATTGTCTCTTTCTTTAATAATGGGCTCCAGCTAATTTGTATGACTTCTGAATTATTATTTTCAGGAAGAAATGAAGTATAATGGTTCTGATACCATCAGTCATGACAGATATCTGTCTGTCTGTCTCCATCCATTCCTATATGGCAGCCAGTTACACTGTATGAAAAAAAGTTCAGATGCATGCACCCATGTTGAATTTATACTCACAGGCACTGTTTCTAATTTTAGATTTCCTTACTTTTTCAATACATTCTAATGAATTTTTTAATGCAATTAGAAAAAAGAACCACGCATTGAAAATGGGGGAAGTGTCTACATTGTCAGGGAATGCTTAGATTCAGGCAGGATGAGTTCTGTTCTGTAATGTGTTGGGGACTGTCCTGCACATTCAGAGAGACCCCTCTCTTGCTTTTTGTTTTTGTTCTTGCCTCCCTTCTTGAGTTCCTGACTTTTATAGCTCCTTGATGATTGTACCTTCACCTACTTTTCCATCCCATTCAATCAGTTTCAATTTTTGCCACTAATTTTCTGTTTTCTTTTTTTCTTCTCACCTCAACTGCATCATATTACCCTGCCTCTTGTTTCCACTTCTGCGTCTCCTGATATCTTTCTTGGTGGCTGTCTCCTCTTTGCAGATCATCCTTTGCCTGTTATGCCAAATCCTCCTGATCCTGTTCCCATCTCTTTTGCATTCTCTGAGTTGTCTCCCCTGTCTAGTTCCTCCTCACTGGGCAGGTGATGATTGTAGAAGAACAGTGCACAGAAGGAGCCATTTCCAGCTGTTGAGTATAAAGTCTTGATGCCACAGCAATCCTAGCAGCTGGGATGAGCAGAAATGCAGCTGTGGCAGAGAGCACTTCCACTGTGGTTTCAAGTAATGTGGTCTTTCACGACAAAATTAGTGAAGTGTGGGACCATTTGTAGGTCCTACATCACCCTGTCAATAACCCTTTACAGGATGGAGTAATGTTTCAAACTAGTGAGCTGATCCGTCCACGTGGGTTTGTTTACTTTTTTCAGCTGAACAAGTTATCACATCCATACAGAGTGAAAACATATTTTATTTTGCAAGAAATATTTTATGTTTTTTAGCTAATGCATTGAACCAAAAACTCAGCCTTTGAAGATACCCAGAATAGAAAAATCAGTCCAGTCCCAAAATTATGCACAACCTAATAAGGGAAGAAGGCACACAGATTTTAGGTGTCTCAAGAGTTTACAATTTTGTCATCCTATCTGTAGTATTTGTGTATCTCTGCTGAATAAAAATCTGCCAATCAATGTGCTTCTCTAGGTAGTTAACATAATATGTATAGGGAATAATAAGCCTGCTTTATTTAGGATTCGCTTAGCTGTCGCTGTTATTTCATCCAACAGAACAACCACTAGTGATAGACTGGTGGCAATATTTATTTGTTTAAAGAAATTAGCAGGTAAAAAGGTTCCTTTGTTTTATTTTGTTCTTTAAATGATCCACTCCAGTAAATTAGAGAAAAATTATTTCACATATCTAAGAAAAACTTCCTTGTTCTATATTATCTTCTGTTTTGCCCATATTTGGTTGAGATTCTTCATGTAATCTACAAAATTCTTTCTGCCATTGTTTTAAATATAGTACAGTAAGATTTGACGCAGTGATTCAGTTTGTGCTTATAGAAAATTGAGGCAGATGAGTTACACTGATTTACATATTTGCAAATATATGCAAATACACAGTATTGCCATATGGTCTTAGGTCCCCAGAAGTGCTGGTGACCTACTTGAGTATTTCAGTTAACAGAATATGAGCTTTTGCCTCTTCGTTTTTTTATTTCAAAAGACAGTATTGTTCTTATTTTCTATGTTACATTTTGAAAAGGATCCTACAATGTTTGAATTATGCTAAAGCATCTGCGAGTTCAAAATCTTCCACATTTTCTGGAGCTGGATCGATGTTTTCTGCTGCAGAAGGCAAGAGATCCTCATTTGTGAATTCTTTGGAAAAGCTAGGAGGGGCTGAAAAGTCTACAAGTTGTTTCCATGGTTTTCCAGGACATCTGGGGCGAGGAGACTCTGGGCGATCTGGCAACCCATCAAATAAAGAAGTATCAGGAAGAATTAGTGGCTCTGCAGGTCTACTGGTTTCCTCCCTTGCAACCCCTGTACTAATCAGCTCCAGTGCAGTTTCAGCACTGGATGATGGGAAGGTTTCATTTTGATTAAAACCCCTTTCATTTGACTCCTCAGAAGATTTGGGGTTTGAATGTTTATGTTTATTCTTTATACTGTGTTTTTTATGCCCACACCCATGGCCATTTCTGCTCCCACAACCAAAGTCATGACTATGCCTTTTGTCATTCTCACGATCCTTTTTAACTCCATGCCTGTGCTTATGCCTGTGTTTGTGCCTGTGTTGATGCTCAGGTTCACCTTTGCCTTGTGGTTCCTGTCCATCATCTTTCCTCGTTTCTGTGCTAGGGCTTTGACTTTCTCCATCATTTTCATCAGCAGGTGAAACTGCAAGTGGCTGTTTTTGCATCGGCATGCTCCGGAAAGGTGTGAATCCAGGAGGCCTTCTTGCAAAGAGAGACTGAAAAACATTGCAATGGTAGCTGCATTTGTTACATGAAACACAACAATTGCTTCATATGTGGGAAATTCAGAAGCTGCTCATTGCAATACATGAATCTTTTAGCAGATTTTTAAACTAAAATCTAAATAATTCTCTCTTCTGTGAGAAGCATACAAATATAAACATCTTCCCAAACAATTGTGGAGTATTTTAGTAGCTATATATGTAAAAGAAAAATTTCTGTATCACTGAAATTCTGTCAGTGTAAGAGAGGAATTATGGTACAGAGAACAAAGCACATCTACTGGTTTAAATTTATGAACAATACAGTAGGATTCTAGGACTAAAGGTCCCAGCACTTGTTAGAGTGTTACACTTCCATGTATGGAATCAATTTACCCTGAGGGTTAACACATCTCTGAGTTGCATCAATGGCAGAATATACAGAAGGTCTCTGTCATTTTGTTATATAAAATGTAACTATTCAGTTTTTTTACTTTTAGATTTGACACATGCATTTCAGAATACTGCCTGGAAATAACACACAGGGATTAAAGCTGATAATATCAAACATTCTGTTGTTATTGAGTCATCCCTACTCCCTCATCAGTGCTCAGCTGGAAGACAAAGGCTGAATACATGGTGTATAGTCATGGTCCAACACGAGCTTCATTTTTCTCCTCCAAAGTCTCTGATCATTATCTAGCTGCAAATCAAAGTTATTTGGGTTGGAGCTAAATTTGAAAGTTGATATGGATAAAATATTAGAGTGAAAATAGAGAGGAGAGACATTAGTTAATACATAACAAATGAATAAGTAGTTATGAAGGTGCTGAGCACAGTGAAATTATTAGTTGTGAAGGCAGAGTAATCTGTCTTTGTTCTGTGTCACACTGGAGTCTGCAATCCTCAGAAATATCTGATAATAAAAACTATTTGTATTCCATTGAGAGATTTTCAAACTGACTTGCATTCAGGGCTAATTCATCGTGGAGCTGAGTAGGAAGAAATTGGAAGATCCTTATGCAGAGACTGACAGCTGCAGCAGGTGCCACTCAACTAATATGGAAAGGTTCACAAATTCTTTGGAAGTCTGTGGGATATAATTACTGTGTCAGCAAATACATTTTAATTTTGGCTTTTAAACCTAGTATGAGTAGCAGTTTGAGGGATTTGATGGGGCTCGATACTCCAGAGCTAAACTGACAATGCAGAGGAGCAGCCAACAGGCAGAACTTTTCCCCATCCCAATGTCTTTGTTTGTGTGATCACCCTGTTGGCCATTGTCTCACCTGGTGGTGAAAGTGATTTGATATAACTGGTTGTTGAGGTCAGAGGGTGAGAGAAAAGAGTGCAACATTAATGAGGCTGTTAAAAGAGCCGTGTTCCTTTAGTTTTGGTATAAAATATGGGATAATTTGGTATGGATAAAGAATGTATTGTCTGCCTTTGTCCTACACTGTGCTTAATAGGATGAGTAATGAAGAAGAATCTTACCACTTGGTGCTCTTCAGTGCAGTTCACCTGGGGATAGATTTTATCCTCCCACGGAATCACGTGAATTTGTGCATTGCATGACAGTGATGCCTGTTACAAAACAAAAACCAACACATTAAGGCAAAAAGACTTCAGACACAGGGAGATACCTAGGCCTGAAAAATAAACTTTTTTAAAAATAATACTTTAAAATCCTTGGAACTTTAACCAAATAATTATGAAAACTATCTTAGTGATGAATACTTCTGAATTGGGGCACATCACAGCTTAGCTTTTCAAGGCCTGTGTGAACACTTTAATTTAACTTTGGATTTCAGATTGGATCTTGAAAATTGTATTTCTCATTTCCATCACTTTTTGGCCACTAACTGCATAATCTTCATGACATTCCTAAGGAATATTTTTTGTTTATGGTGTTTCTCCTACTAAAAGTTGGGAAATGGAAATAAAGCCTTATTTTTTCTTTTTAGTGCCTGCTGCACTAATAAATTTTAAAATCTCACTGGTAAGACCTGTTCATATGGTGGGAAAAGAGATGGGAAGTAAAAGCCCTCTCCTCAAACAACTCCCATGCCAATGATTTCTGGCCCTATCAGCATTTCTTTCCAGTGTCTGGAACACATTTTCCTATTATCAACAGCATGGCATGCACTCCAGAAATGTCATTCCTTTGCACACAAGTGACAATCCGGCCTCATGTTTTCCTTAACTGCAAGTCCACAGTCAGGAATATTACAGCTCTTTCATTTGGCAGCAGCCTTCTCCTCTCTTTTCTTTGATTGATTATCATCAAAAGAAAGTTCATTTGGTTTTGCAGTGAGCACTGATCCTGCAGCTGCAGTTTAAGTTTCAGGTTTTCTTAACTTTGGTTACAAACAGTGAAAGCTGCCCTTCTTCTTGGAACAAAAGTTTACTGAAAGAGGTAATAGAACCAAGGATGTGATTTTGCTTAAGCATTCACAGTTTCTGATGCAAATGAATTTGTCCATTAGAAACATTACAGTTGGCAGGATTGTCATTACTTACACTGTTTGATGTGGCTGTACAGTCTTCATTAAGTTTTTCAAACTCACTCTTAGAACAGTTTGTTTTCCAGACTGTAAATTTTACTTGATACTTTTTTCCTGCAACCACCTGAAAAATTAGAAAGAAGGTTTTCTGTGCTAAAGGCGTCATATTGAAAAGGTTTCACAGGAAAGATGATTTTCTACAAGCTTATACTACTTGTATTCTACAAGTCCTAACCACTGGGCCAGCATATGTGAAGAACAGTATTTGGCAGTAAACTTATCTGCTTCTAATTGGGTAACTTATTTACTGCAGTTCCTATTCTCAAAAATTCCAGCATTGAAGCTGAAGGAAACAGAAAAGGTCAGAATAATATCAGGCCCATTATTAAATGTCTGTAGTAATTTCATTAGTAACAGATGAAATCATTAGTGATAGCACTGTAGAGAGCCAAATATGATGTCAGAAAAGTGGAATGTGGATAAAACAAAGTGTCTGATGAACAGGCTCAGTTGAAAATTAACCTATTGGCCAAATGCATTAAAGAGAGAAACTGCATGGGTTCAAGAATGTGCCTGCTATGAGTTCTCTTAGTATTTTTCAGAGCTTGAAATAATATATCTTCCTTCAGGGACATCAGGCAAGACATGAAATTCTATTTCCCTGAAATCTATTTTAAAGGTGCATGCATGCTAATATCAGTCATGATAGGGAAAGTCAGAAGGGGAAAAAAAACTTTGAAAGAAGAAAAGGCACAGATATTTTCAGTAACATAACATGAGATATTTGGAAAAATTCTGGCGTGCTTTTAGTGCCTTCTCCAATGACACCTTGTGCTCAGGAGTAGTTATAACCAAGTGTTTTCTGAACTACTCCACTGTTGAATTTTCAATTCGATCCTAAACTTCTGTTTTGATATGTTGGGACAGTAAACAAGGCTTATGCAAATGCTGACCAATATTATCCTCCTGATTCCTCATTATTTATCAAGAAATTTATCTATTTATCTCTATTTATCAATATGTATTAACTTATGCACAGATGTCCTTTTCTGAATCTAGCTAGAGTATCATTAGCAGCACAATCAGTATATAAAATAATAGATTTCTAAGGGAAATTAAGACACCTCACTTCTTGGACCATAAAACAACTGTAGGGTAGACACTTCTTTAAATAACATTGGGAGTATTGATGTGGTAGATCAAGGGAATAGTCCTGTCTAATGAAACTTTTATGCTTTCAGATATGTTACAAAGGTAAAAAGTAGAGTAGATACACAGAAATCAAATGCCCTAAGCCAACCTTCTTCACATCCTTTTAAAATAAGTTTGTTTTAAGAAAAAAAGAAAATTCAAGAGATGGGAATTTTTTGAATGATTTTTGAATGCAAGCCCAATATGGATTATATTTTACAGGAAGAATTACATGGATATTTCAATTTCCATATGTATCAGCACTTAGGCAAAGATATTATTTCAAATCTAAATACAAACTTTAGGTAGTATTCAGCTCAGGCCAATAATAATGTCATGTCTGTTCCTCATCTCTGTGATATATGCCAACCTGAACTGTCGCCGATTGTATTTCTCCACCTTTATAGTAGAAATCATCATTGCTCTCTGAATTATACTTCTCAATGGAAACCTTCAGTGGTTCCTTCAGCTCTGGACTGTCATTTGGGATAGTCCTTGGACAACCTGGGCAGATGGCAGCAACTACCGTTTCTTCAACTGAAAGAGAAAAACTGGTTTCAGATCTAGGAAACAAGATTTGATGTAGATAAGGGCTGGGAAAAACTGTAATGAAGCCCCTCTTTCTGGAATTCTTCATATTTGGGTCTATGAAATGGAAGCAAAACATATTTGAGTTTTATATGATCAGCAATATTGCATCTTGATTATGTAAAAGAAGATCAGCACATGAGACATTTAACAGTTTTCTCGTAGAAACAAGAGTTGCATGTTCCAGTTGTAGGTAGCCAGAAAACATGGAGAGGGAACAGCTATATGTATGGAAAGACATGATTTGGGTGAACAGGAGGTGAATGTAACTGGCAGTGAATTTGTGTGTTGAAGAAAACCTAGACTGAATGGGTGAGAATGCAGCACTTACTACATGGAGCAGTACCTGTGTCCAGATAGGCTGGAGGAAAAAGTAACAATACATGACAATAAAAGCTGCTGGAAACTGTGGAACTTTCAAAACTAGTAGTTCCTAAGACATACCTGGAATCTTGCAGTCACTGATGGTATCCACAATCTCTGCCTGAAGATTCTGAAAAGCTTTGGCCTCACATTTAGCTACACGCTGGAGTCAAAAATGCAAAACAGCTCCATGTTATTTAGAAATAATGAACAAGCTTAAATCTTAATACCTTCCTGCCAAGAGAATAAGTCAAGCATGCTTTTAATAATTCCTTCCTTCCTTCCTTCCTTCCTTCCTTGCTTCCTTCCTTCCTTCCTTGTCAAATCAAAATGGCCACTCAGAGAAAAAAATACCATGAAAGAAACTTCTGCAAAGACTAAGTTAACTGTAGAATAAGAAGGAAGACTTAAAATTCAGGATTAAGATCTTAGGGCTACAGCAGTTACTTGAAAATGTAATTATAAGAACTACTTTTATTTTAGAAAAACTAATGAAGAATAATGCCAAGGCTTATTATTCAGGTTAAAGGGACTGACATAATGTCCCAGTATAACTCAGTGGTTCATATGTGTGTTGAATACAGAGTGCAATTCTGTCTCTCCCATTTAAAAATTAATAGTACAGAGCTAAATAAAGGTATGAGAAAACTTCAGTGGAATTTGGTCATTCCCTGGTATGGAATATTCTTGGAATATGGTATTCTAATAATGCCTGTCAATAATCTACTAGCAAGTTCAGGGGATAAGTGCTTATCATTTAATTCCAGAAGCCTGTGTGACGAAGGCAGTATGTGAGTGAGGCAGTGCTCCTGCAGTAGGTGAGGTGACAGAAGTCATCACCTCTAGGTGACAGCTGGGGAAACTCAGACTCAAGCAGGTTAAGTAACTTGCTTAACATTTAAGGGCACATAGGTAGTGGAGAGATTTTCTTCAACTAGTCTGACTCTCATGCATCTGTTATTTACCGGTGTTGTCATTCTTTCCTTTTTTGATCAATACTTCTGAAACATTCTTGAGATGTACAAGGAGTAATTTTTGAACAGGAGTGGCTCTTGAATGTAACACTCAATGGTATATTTCCTCAGCAGCTGAAATGGATGCCAGTCTGTCCCCTCCCGTTTACCACCACTGTTCATAGTGACTCTGCATTCCTGCCCTCTGTCTTGTGTTTGCAAAATCATTTTTCTGATCCCCTCGTGAGCTGGTTCAGAGAGGTCAGTTGAGAGAGGAAGCTTCTATTTTTGGTGTAGCTGCTTCAGTTCCAGGTCAGTGAAACCAAGGGAGTGTACCTGGGTTTGCAGCACTGTTTAGCTCGATTATGTATATTTGTTAATCAATTTATTTTGAAGATATTATTTGGACTGTGGTAAAGGTTAAGTAATAGTTCAGCTACTGACTTTTCTGAGAAAATTTGAATTATTATGCTGGAAATTGTGCTTATTTTAATTATCACTTTTTGGGTTGTACATGAGTAACTGCTTGAATATCAGGATAGAAACTTCTTAAGGGACTTATTATTTGAGTAAGATTGGTTAGATTCTGTAGTGTGATCTGTAAACCTTTCAATGCTCCTCTTAGTCACCGATTCAGAAGACATGAATGTCCTAGTTGCATAATTGGATAGTTGTATGTAAGACTGGATTTAAACTTTGTTCATTAAATGAAGCGCGACTATAAATATTTTCTTTGGTCAGATCTAAATGATTATTTGTTAATGTAATATTTTCTTGATAAATAGATTTTGAAGATTACTTACACCTCTAGAAGTGATTTTGCATTCTGGAGTTAAATCTTGGAATTGGTCTTTGGTGCAATTAGTCTCCTCTATTTCATATCTGATTACGTAATTCCATCCAGCTACCACCTGGAAGAGATATTTAGGTCATACATTATGTAAAACAGTGCAAACTTGAAAGTTAAACTATTAAATGAGATTAGCAAAGAAGCAAAACTACTCATCTAGTGCATTCTATCTATCAAATAATTTTGCACTCATTAACCCATAGCATGTTCATGGACAGCAATAAAAAATCTTGTCCTGACAGTACAAAATGTAAACTAAGTCCTGCTTTTGTTAGCAGTGCACTATGTATTTGGTGTCCACTTCTGGCAAGCCTGCAGCCTCACACTGCTGGGTTTCTTCGCTATCCTGCAAAGATCTGTTACTCATTACTCCCCGTGACAGGATAGATGACTACAGTAACACAGCCTGGCAAGTCCTGCATTCCTGAGCATGGGACACCGTGAAACAGTATCTGAATAATGTAACTTTGTACTGCTGGCATCATTTTTTGTTGAGTGTTCTGCATTTATCATCTACCCATAATTGTGTCTGTCCTGGGCTTTACCACATACACACTGTGTTGTCCAAGTTCATAACCCTTTTAAAAAATTTTCTCTCCAGGAAGTGGTTCCATTTTCCTAATAGTGGCTACTTCTTCTCACCCATGAAACCTCTCCAAATCATAGTGTTGGGCTAGGTAACATTTGATTTGAAAGGAAAAACAATCAAATATACATTTTATCCCAGATAAGTGAAGTGGAGAGCTGTGACTTTGTTTGCCAGAGGTGACATGATGGTTGTCTTTCCAGCTGCTGGATTGCAGTCTGTCTGCAATGTTTTGTCCTGTGGCTTAAAGGTTGTGCAAGTTTGTCTTTCAGCCAAGAGGATTGCTGTCATCAGTAAATATAAAGAGGACAGTCTGGTTTAAATCATGAGTCAAATTGACATGAGACCAGAAGTTGCTTTTTGGCTGAGTAAATACATACAGGTTCAAAGAAAAGGGTCTATATATTTGCTGTTGAGTTGTACACTAGTTAAAAACAGAGTGAGAAACTTTACTTTCTAGCAATGTCACACCAATCCATAGGAGAGCCTTTCACAGGGAAGGAGTTCTTGCATGGAATGCCAGATGATACAGAATTTCTGCAATCTGAGTAGTCATTTCTTGCAAAGCAGATATTCTCATGAGCAGAAATCTTGCAGCATCATGTTGGGTTTTTAGTTCTCTTACCTATTTTTCCTATGTGGGGTTTACCTGTCCTATAGCATATAGCAGCTCCTGGCAAATGAGCCCTATTGCCTTCAGAAACAGAGATGCCTCTTGCTCTTTGAGAGGCTGGGGAGTACAGGCTGGCAGCTTTGGCTCAGCCCCTAGGAGGGATCTGCTTCTGCTGGAGCTTCAGGGCAAGGCCAAAGGAATCACCCAGGAGAATCTGATGTATGTGGCAGCACTGAATGCAAATAAAGTGGTGCTAAACACTGTTTGTAAACAACTGCAGATAAAGAAAAAAAATGTGTATACTATCAGTTGGGAGGTCTGAAAATTCTGTACATAACTGTTGATGATTCCTTATAAATGAAGATAATTACTTATTGAGTCTACCCTTTATATGTATTTTGTATGATTTCTATTAAATATAAGCCACTTTAATATCAGAAACATGCACAAAACAAACAAGGTACCTGCTTTGGGTTGGATTACTTTGGTAAAATTTAGAGAAAAATCATGCACAAACCTGTCTCTTAACTTCTTTTATTTCCACAAGCTTAAAAAGGGCAGCTTCACCACTCTGCTTGTTAAAGTTTTGAATGTTTCTTTTCAGAATTTCTGACACTTCTGCACCATCACTTGATATATGATGAAAGCATCCAAGACATGGAACCACAGAAATTCTTATCTTTGACACATCTGGAAAAGAAACAAACAAAAAAACATAGGGCTCCATGCAAAACAGCCTTAGGTTTTCGTTTTTCCTATCTGGGACTGTGCAAGAACATTTCCTACTTTTCACTGGCATGATAAACAGACCCTATAGCCCAGTTTCAAGGCCTACAAAGACATTTTTATATTTAAGAACATGCTCTGGTGGTGGTGGCAGGGACCATCCATGACCTTAGGGTCCAGGTATGGTTTTGGCAGTGAACCCCATTCCAGCAATTACTGAATTTCAGAAAAACCTTGTATGTAGTTTTGACTACATTAAGGAAGGTACATTATTCATTCAGCCAGAGAAGAACCAGTGGAGGCTACAACTAAGGGGATGGTTTCAAGTTTCTTCAAAGCTCACCCACGGTGAGCAGCTGCTTGCTGTCCTCACCATGTTTCAGGATGGGGACTTCAGCAGAAGTGTTTTGGCTCACCCATGTGAGCTGCTGGGACTCTGAGTGCCCCAGAGACTGCAGTTGGACTATTCTGCTGTCCCTGCCACTCATTGTAGCTGCCAGTTACCACTTGGTGCTACCTTCAGGCTTAACCAGCTGGATTGGCTGTGGATAGACAAGCTTGACAGGGATGCTCAAACTCCTGTTTCCTACTACTAATCCTATTAACTCTCTTTCCTTTCTAGTAATCATGGACTGGATTTTCATAAATTAATTTTATAGTTCAGTACATAAATCAATTTCACAAGTCAGTGAGCATGAGAATGGAAGTGGGACAATATGTGGTCTCTATGGAACTGAAGTAAAATTTGTGTGCCTGGTCTTCAGCTGGCATACACTGGCTTAAATGAAGTTATGTCAGTTTGCACCAGCCAGGAAACCAGTCCAGGGTCAGTTAGATCAAACTGTTCCACCAAAGAGGCTGAACAATGTGGTACCAATATGGTGGGGAAATCCCTTCTTTGCCAGATGTGACCAAAGTCTGCCCTTCGTATTTCTAATATGTCTTGTTTTGACTCAGTAATGGCAAATAGATACCTTACAGAAAAGTGTGACCACATTTTCAGTAGTCACAAAGGAGATAATGAACCAACAGCACACCCACTTCTAACTGTGGTCTCAGCACTTTCATAAGGTCTATGCTGAACAAATATGTATTCTTTTTTCAGAGTTGCTATAACTTGGTAAGAAGAGGTAAGTTCCTTAGGCTGAATACCTGATTAATTTAATTTATATATGGGAAATTTTTGCTTTCTAAGCAGAGATTCAAATGCAAATTTCCCGTGTGTTCTCTGTGGGATTCCCACAACTTTTGCTGGCAACTAGGTGTCACCATTGCCCTACAAATGTAGCATTTGTTCGGTGCAGAACATGGAGATTGTGTACTGCAGTTCCTAGAAGTACACTGGCTGTAGGTAAAGCCATTTCAGCTTTAAACAAGAGAGCTAGAAACAAAAAACAAATACCAGCTGCCAAAAATCAGAAATCGGGGTGAATATTTCTGTAGTTAATAATTAGATGTATATATTAAATCAAGCTTGGGTATGTCTTTCAGAAGACCAGGCACAGGGATCTCAGTTGGAAAGCTTTAGAACAATGTCTGTAACAAGGGAAATTCCTATGTGAATGCAATAGTCATATATGAATGTATTATTATAGGTGAAAAATGAAGTGATGCTTACTGTTAAGGTCTAAAAGATCAGTCTCTTACATAATTATTTCACTGCCAGATTTTTATTTTGTAAATGTATTTCTTTTTCTTTTCTTGTTTGGGGTAAATATTCATTTTGGTAAACTTTAGCAGAATAATTCAGTCATTTTTAGATTGGAGAAAATTAAGGTGCAATTTAGACATACAAAGTTTTTTCTAATAATTCCTGCAACAATTTTTACTTAAATAAGTAAGGACAGAAAGAATTGTGATTGTGACAAGTTATACCTAGTCTTTTAAGTTATTGGTATACTTTTGGTCTTAAGCAAACTAAATTTTAACTTGGCATAATTCTAGTGCTCAAAGAGAGTTACTACACACACACATGTGTTGGTTTTTTATTATCCTAGGCAGAAACTGCCTGTGCTTCACTGACTTAGCCTGTATATGTATAACAATGAAGTGAAACTTTATATTTAACATATAGTTGCTTACAAAAAATTATTTATAAACATCTGACTAGAAAGGTGAGGAGCATCTACCTTTAAAATTACTGAAAAGTCTCAGTATTATATTTATTCCATTCTTATTTGTCAACATATTTGTTGAATGCTGTCCCAAACGGTTACATACCTGAGAAAATTTTGCACTCTTGTGAAACATTAGTTGTTTTATCAGCATCATTCATATGAACTCGAGCTGTGCATTCTCCTGTTTTCTGCAAAAACATATGGCAACAATTGTCTGACACTTGCTAAAGAAAAATACAGTGCTTTAGATATTGAACACAGCTTATAGTTGCAGACTGATTTTGGGGAAGAGATTCATGTGTATATTTGTAGTAATGTCTAACTTGCTGTTTTGTTACTGAAAAAGGATCAGTTTCATTGATGGTGAGGAAAGTAGGGGATAAACTGAGCAGATGATTTGAATGCTTGCTTTGTATATACATTTGTATGATTATGGTGTATTGATTAACTAAACACTTTACAGTCAGAATAATGGAAATGAGCACATGCCCATGAATAACGATTGTATAAACTATGTATTGATCCATTTTCTTCTCTGCTGGTACAAGATAAATAGCAATGACCATGGCATTTCACATAGATTCAAATTATATTGTCACCATCATCCCTTTCTGTGCTGTGTGAAAGAGCAGTGCCATCCCCTGGGAATGTGCAGTGTCCCTGCAGTGTGTCCCTGTTGTACCTGCCCTAGGTGCCCTCTGGTAGCACGAGCCAGACACACTTGGCACATCTGAAAGCTCTCTGCCAACATTTCTGCCATAGTGGCTTCCATGACAGCATTTGGTTGTGCAAGTTTCCATTATACATCATTAATACCAAGTTTTACAGTCCTTACACTCTCACAGCACACAAATCTTATGCTGGGTTTATTGTGAATCATCATATTGAAGCACTGAAATATTCCTTTCTGCATATATTCAGGATTGTAACAGAAAACCCAGGATTATAATGGTTAATTTTGGGGTTGTAAACATTTCTGTACTGTAGTCATATAAGCTCTCAAAAAGCAACGCAGCTTAAAACGTTAATTCTACTGTATTTTTCCCCAGGCAATTGCAGTTCTGGTCATTATGCAGGTGTTTTTCACAGAGAATTCGTAAAGAGAACAGATACTTACAGCATCTGCAGATACTTTGTAATGACATTGTTGCCAGTGTTTGTTTTCCTCAGCGGTGCAAGTGCTTTCAAGTATTCTGTATTTTACATAGAACTGTGGGTCAGGACCTGCCTGGATTAAAACAATACACATGTCATCATTTGCATGGTAATAAATCAAGTGAAAAGATAAGAGTTTTAACGAGGTAAATAATATTAATTGGTTACTTTAAATTTCATTATATGTTTTGCTGTTAGCTGCTGGTCTCTCAGATCTTGGTAGTTCAAATATTAACTTAACTAATTATATTACTTAGCCGTTACCTACAACCACAATATGTTAATATAATAGATACAATATGCTCAACTACCTTCGTTTTAACTTGTAGTACCAATGGGTTTAGAACAAAAAAAAAAGTGATTATGTTTTATACTCTCATTCAAATGTACTCCAAAAAAGCCATTTTGGGTGACTGCTTGGATAGTTAGCATAATTGGCAGCTTGGACAGTGCTTCTGTCTGACTCCCTCGCTCTCACTCTTGGCCTCCTCCCAGATCTGTCCACTCTCCTTCTGTACAGTTCTCCTGGCCGCCCAGAACCAGCAGCCCTCAGGCAGCCTGGCAGTGCCCAAGCAGCCTCTGCTCAGAGGTGCCAGGGAACTTCAGCTGCCTGGGAAGGGGGCAGGAGCAGGAATGTGCTCTGGAGACAGCCTTGGGCACTGCCTGCAGTTTTCTACAGGCATTGAAGGCTGGGCTGCAGGGCAGGACAGCCTCAGGAATCCCATAAGATGAAATAAAAAACATTAAGCAAAGTTTGGCCCAGCCATAAACCAAGTAGTGGGCCTGTGCCTATGTGTGACAGTGACAACATTGTAAGGTTTGTGGTTCATCCTTTGGAGAAGATATAAAGTCAGAGTTACTAACCTTTTACAGCCACTAAAAACTCTACCAATGTGACTTTTCAAATACAGGCAGCTGCTGTAGTTTAGCACTGATTATTCTAAAAAGCCAGTTATTGTTCTTTGTCTCTGCTGGGAGGATTAACTGATAATTTTTGCCTAAGTGCTACCACAAAAAATGAGGCTGAGCTCATGTGGTTGGCATATACTGGATTTACACTGATGTAGACACAGAACTATATTCTGCCTTCTCTCAATTCCTGTTGTGTATTGTTACAAGTATGAAGAAGTGTGGAGGTACCTCATATAATGGTTGTGAAAAAGAATAAAAGAAGCTCTAAAAATATAATAGACTTATCCTTAGCAGGTAGAAATTGAATTTTATAGAACTGCATTAAATTATAGTATTTGGGATTTAAAAAGAGCAAAATTCTGTTCTCTGTTAGAGTGTTCTAAATCTGAATAAATCAACTCAGTAAGTAAACAAAATAAGAAAAGACATTGTTTCCGTATTACTTGCTATTAGTTTATTTTATTATTATTATTATGAACAGATATGCCTTTAACTGGGGCACTACTCACTACTCAGCTTTTATATTTTATTACCCTATCAATAATGAATGTACATGAATATGTAATAACCAGCTATTTAATTAATGTTTCAACATTGTGAGACTGGTGAGGAGTGATTCTTTTTTAGAAAAAGAATCTCAAATATGAGGAGATTTCTATTGCAGATTTCTTTTCTCTGTTTTTTTCTTAACATCATAATCAGATCAATATTCAAAGTCATAATTGATTTCCACTTCATATTTTTAAGAAAAGGAAAGATGGATATCTGGAGAAGAAAAGATGAATAATAATTGTAATAAATATGTATTCTTAAAAATTGTTTAGGATAAAATTCTGAAACTCCTATCTCTCCTATTGGAACACCAGCAAAAGGAAGGTTGATGGTACTGCAGTTCTGATATAGAGATACTTTCATGTCGCTGTTGTTAAGGATGTATGCAGTTCAGTGAGAAGAGTGAGACTATTCATTTACTTAATATTAATTATATAAAGTGTTTTCTTATTTTACTCTTTGTCTCCACATGTTAAAATCTCCCCAGTGTGTAAACAGGAGCACAAGAGAGCAAGTGCCAGGAAATGTGGGTAGTTTGCTGTAAGTGTTTAGCAATGTATGGCTCCTTTCCAAGGTAAATTTCTATCTGGGTAAAAGTGTCTTGTGATTTTGGAGTACAAAATTTTATCTCTAACACTGGTTGACTTGTGGTTTACATCTGAAAATCCAATCCAGTAGGAAAAAATGCTAATGTTATTTTCAAGTAAAATAATGCTTGTCATTATTATGGTAATACCATCTTTGTATGCCTCTCTGAGGTAAATACTCTTTTGTTAGATTAAGTCTATATAGGAGGACTCAGGCAAAGGATCAGGTTGTATTCTTCTTTCTTCTGTAATTTTAGCTGTCACCCTATTTGACTAAAATACCACCTAGTGCTTTTAGATAGATCTTTGACTTATGTCTAGTGTCAATCAAATAGTATTCACAAACAATTCAGAATATTGCCAAACTTTATCAGGTGATTATTTTTTATGTGTGACACCAGCTCTTCCCAAGTCAAGATTATATTCATATTTTTTAATGGGTGTGGTTATGACATTGGTCTGAAAACCTTACAGATGATGGAAAGGGGTAGAATTCCCAATAAAGAAAAAGTGAACAGAGTGGAATAGTACTACAAATTGTGTTGGTGATAGAAATTTTCTATTCTTTAGTCTTCACATTAGTAAGCAAATCACCAGCACAGAGTTCTGCTGATAAAAACATAATATACATCCCTGCTTGTCATGAGAAAAAGTATCTTACTGTGCAAATCACTTTGATTTTTTAAAACTTTTTTGGAAGACACTGTGCTGTCATACTTGTCCCCTTACAAACAAGATGGAGATAAGCTGATTCAGAGTGCATAAACAATTCCAATTTGTTGTTTTGGACTTTTTTTTTTGCAAAGTCTACTTACAGTTCTCTTGGCTTCCATCACCACGTATAGAACAAATTGGTTCCCAGTTGCTGACTCTCCATTGTATTTCTTCAGTGCTGCATCAACAGCTTTAAAGACGCTGGGGTCATCACAGTCCGAAAACTCAAATGCAAGAGGAATGGCTTTGCTAGAGAAAAAACTACAGCAGAGTGCTAGTACAATGAAGGCCTTCATAACTGGATGAAAAAGGCCCCCTGAATTAGAAGGCTCTTTAAAAACCAAATGGAAAAGGAATGCCTGACAGGATTTTAGTCACCTCTTCTGTTTTTCAGGAGCAATAGTTAAGTAAACAGAATGAGTGGTTTGCTGGGGTTGGTTGGTTCTCATCATACCCTGTTTATACTGCAAATAAACTTCTGAGTTTATCTAAATAAACTTTGTTTGTTCACCAGAATGACACTAAGGTTATCCACCTGCCATCAAGATAACAGGATAAATAGCTGCAGCTGGGGACCTGTTTAGGCTAAGCAAAGGAGAAAGAAGTGACTGTAGATTTCTGACTTCTTAGCACCTAAACTACAGCTGAAAATGAATTTTACAAGGCTTAAATAAAACACCCAAGAAGGTCACAGTGGCAATGAAGTTTTGGACAACAATGTTGTAAATTTTATAGATCTGTTTAGTGTTCTGGCTGCTACAGTTCTGAGAACTATGGTACTCAGAATGTGTTTGGAAAGTCTTTGGACAGAAACATATTGTTGAATGTCACCTAACCCTTCAATAGCACTTGATAGACCTTGTCCTTAATGGTCCTATTGAAAAGTCCATCTCTGCTGCCACGTGGAGGCTGCCTGGACCATGGATTGTCAGTGATCATAGTGCTTTGTTATTGTTACAGATATGTGACACCCAACAACAAAGAATTGAACACTGTCATCTGAGTCTGGTCCAGCCAGGATTGGAGCTGGCTGAGAACATCTGGTGCTTGTCTCATGTGTTTGGCACCAAATAGCTTTGCTTTGGATCTGTGAATACCTTGGGATTGCCATGACTCCTGTGTTCCAGATGTGTATTGCTGTTTTGGGTTTGTGTGACTAGGTTTTGATAGCAGGAGATTACAGGGGTGGCTTCAGTGAGAAGCTGCTGGAAGCTTCTCCTATGTCTCATGGAGCCAATGCCAGTCAGCTCCAGGTTCTGGGCAAGACTGAGTCCATCAGTGCTGGTGGTAGTGCCTCTGGGATAACATAGTGGACAAAGGGGAGAAAAAAAATAAAAGGAACTGGCAAAAAACAGGAGAGAGAAGAGTGAGAATATGTGAGAAAAACAGCTATGCAAACCCATGAAGAAACCCATGAAGAATGTGTGGGAGGAACTGCTGTGGAGCAGAGATTTTCCTATGGAAGCCTATGGAAGAGACCATGGCGAGGCAGCTGTGCCCCTACAGCCCCTGGAGGTCAGTGATGGAGCAGGGATGCACTGGCAGCTCATGGAGGACCCCACACCAGGGCAGGTGGATGCCCAGTGGAGGCTGGGACCCTGTGGAAGCCTGTGCTGGAGCAGATTTTCTGGCAGGACTTGTGAGGGCACCCATGCTGGAACAGTTTGTTCCTAAAGGACTGCACATCATGGAAAGGACCTACACTGGAGCAGTTCATGAAGGACTGCCTCCAATGGGAGGGATCCTTGGCCAGAGCAAGGAGAGAGTGTAAGGAGTCCTTATCCTGAGGAAAACTGAGGGGCAGAAGCTCACTACAACTCCCATTCCCATCCCGCTGCATCAGCTGGGGAGAAGGTAGAGAAAATCAGAAGTAAATTTAAGCCTAGGAAGAAGGGAGGGGTGGGGAGAAGGTATTTTGAAGATTTGACTTTATTTCTCATTCTCTTACTCTACTTTGATTAGCAATACACCAATTTGCCCAAGTCCAGTCAGTTTTGCTTGTGAAGATATTTGGTGTGTGATCTCTCTGCCCTTACTTTGACCATGAGCCTTCTGCTATATTTTCTCTCCCCTGTCAGGCTGTAGCTGTGGTGGGTGTCAGTAGAAGCTTTAGTGGGTGCCTGGCACCCAGCCAGGGCCAAGTCATCATACTTGCTACAAGTTTTGACTAAAGAAAATGCATTTTAGAGTCTGTGGATAAATTGCACCAGAAATAAGTTTGTTCATACACGATAAGAGACTGCTAAAAATTAGTCAATCTTCACTCAGTCACACTGAGTCGTCATTTTGTTTCTTTTTCTTCAATGTGGTCCTTGCACTGTATTTCACTTTATGCCATTAAAAAGCGATTTGGACAATCAAATTACTAACTTTTTGAGATTAATCCCATATTCTTGCTTATGACATAGCTGTTCTGAACCAGCTTTCTGGTTCCTGGACAGTCTGAATGGACTCGACCTTGAAGTGGGCTGCAGTATAAAGAGGAACCACTGTTCTTTCTTCCTGCTCCTCCCAACTCAGTTTCCAGTGAGGAAGGTTCAGCAATAAAGAAAACATTTACATGAAAGAGTTATTACATGCATCTGCTTTTCTCTTCCCCTGAGAGCAATTATGAACTACTTGAGAAGGGTGTCCTTGACTGCAATATTTCTGTGTATCACCACCAGCAGCTGTAGCGATAGAAGCACCTGTGCAGGCCACCCTGCAGTGAGACAGCAAGTCATTAACAGTTCTCAGACCATTTCTAGACAACAGTGATAGCCCAAACTCCATTAGTCAATTTATGCTAGAGCTTGCTGTGTGGAATACCTTAATTTTTTAATATAATTTCTAGTTCAATATCTAATAGCTAATTATGTGTAGTAAAAAACAAACAAACAAACAAAACAGACTGTGTCAAGAAAGAAACACTTGCATGTTTTTATTTTCTTTGAATCTGTATAAAGCATGAATGCAATGTCATGTATTACTTTCAATGGGAAGCAGACAAATTTCCTCTAGGTCAGATTCTTTGGAGATGTACATTATAACTATGAATGATGAAAAAATGAAAGATTTTAGATGGCAATTTGCACTATTACGGAATTTTCCTTTTTGTTAGAATTGAAGGAGTTTTCTGGGGAGGTTTTTACCCATTCCCATTATCTAGAGACTCAGAATTTTGAGCCTTTCAGTTACAGTGGAGCTTGAGATAGCCAGAATGAAAAAGCTGGTTGAAATACTTAATGATTATTTTCAGTGATTCTCCTTCCTAGAAACTGAATGCTTTTCCCACTTCTCCATGTGCTGTTTTCATTTACTACGAGGAAATAAAGGCAAAATTTTTGGAAGGTCAAATTTAGGTTTTCCAGGGCATGATTCTGATTGTGTAGGGTGATCTGGAAAGCCTGGAATTTCTGTAGTTTCCTTTAGTTTTGAACCAATGCTGCAAAAGTGAAGGTTGCATTGGGATAGTTCAGGAAAGTTTGCAGTGGGAGGTGTGAGAGAATCCTGCTGGCTTAGAACTGGGATGCGATAGACAGCTCCTGTTACATGGCATGGAAAATACTTCCCTGGTATGCTTGTCTTGTTGTGATGATGTCTGTGATAGTGATGACAGTGATGAGGAGGGTGTCCTGGAGGAGGGGGACAGCGTGGTCCATGATGGTGAGGAGGATGATGGTGACCTGGGCCATGAGGAGGGGGACAGGGTGGTCCATGGTGGGGAGGAGGATGGTCATGGTCTGGTCCATGATGGTGGGGAGGAGGACAGGGTGGTCCATGGTGGGGAGGAGGGTGGTCATGATCTGGTCCATGACGGTGGGGAGGAGGACAGGGTGGTCCATGGTGGTGAGGAGGGTGGTCATGATCTGGTCCATGGTGGTGAGGAGGGTGGTCATGATCTGGTCCATGATGGTGGGGAGGAGGACAGGGTGGTCCATGGTGGTGAGGAGGGTGGTCATGGTCTGTTCCCTGAGGAGGTGGAGTAGGATGGTGGTGGTCTGGTTCATCAAGGAGGGGAGGGGGAGTAGAAGGTTCTTCGTTGCCATCTTGATCTTCCTTGTTGGATTTGAGATTATGCTCGGGGTCTTCAGGTCTGGACTGAGAAGAGGGGGGGCATTCATGTCTGTGGTGATGCTTATGGCGAGGTCTGTGACCAAAATGATGATGATAGTGGGGATGTCTGTGTGGATATTTCCCTCTTCGCCCACAGCCATGGTGCTGTTTATGAAAACACCAGGGAGGAAGTATTAATCAGGTGTTGATAGGGCAGAAGAAATTTATGAGAAAGAGAGAGGTGAGAGTTAGTAGGTTTGCATTCATAAGTCTGATGATCTTTAAGGAAAAAAAATCTGCATTTTTTCACAATGGAGGAGAAGGATTAGATAATAAAATACCAAGTTACTGAAAATCTGCTGGAAACAGTACACCATGTCAAAATTATATAACCAGCTGAGAAATATTTGTGATGGATCAAAACAAATCCACACCGGAGTAGCTGTTGTGATATAAACCAAAATAAACATAATTTCCCCTTCTTTTGCTTTCTAAAATTTCTTTGAACTTGTTTGCCAATCTCTACTCACACTTAGTCAAGTGATTAAACTGAGAAAAGACACACTTGGAAGGAGAAGTAGGGACAGCTGAATTCTAATTCATTCTTTGATTGACCTAGGACTTGCAGGTCAGTCTGTGCTGATGTGCTGCATCACACCCAGGCAACAGAAAACTGGCATGAATGTCACAATCATCTGCCAGTCTGGACTGAGCAAGGTTGCTATAGCCTGCATGAGGATACAGCCAGAGATGTATCCATAACTGAGTACATACCCAAGGATGGTAGATTTCACAGTTTATATCTATTCCATCAGCTTCATCTGCATCACTGATAATTCTTGCCTTGCAGAATCCGGTATGCTAAGCAAAAGACAAGGAAAAAAGCCCACAATGCACATCTGGGTTCTTGTGGTGGAATTAATACAAACTACTGAATGTTCAACATTTTACAAGTTAAGCTATTCCTTTGACACCTGTGTTCACATAACTTAGCCAGTTAGCCTTCCAACCAATGCTTGCCAGTGGTTAATAATGATTAAAATACGTGCCATTTTTGAGGGTTCTTTTTGAGGGTTCTTAATCTAGAGTGTGATGCACTCTAGATGCACTTTGCCATGTGCACCTAGAGGGCTAGTACTCTGCATCTTGCTTCCCTTTTGGTATCTGAGAGATTGGCCAGCTACTGATGCCTCCAAAATAAGTACCCTTGGGTGTCTGATTTTTCTTCTTTCTTCTTTTTCTTTTTCCTGTCTTTGCTTGTCAAACATCTGTTCAGATTAGACTATTCTGTAATTCTGCTCGAAGCTCTCAAAACCTGGCACTGTGTAGCTATGCTGCTTCAGACAAAGCTCAAGGCAGAGCTTTCTTCCATTTATTTTTTAAAAAGCAATTTGTTGTAATTTTTTTACATTACTTCTCTTAGCATCCTGTTTACTGAGACCTTCTCCCGCTGTCCAGTCATTGTGTGTGGAATTGCTCATGTGATAGAGCACACAACTCAGGTGACAGGTTGTGTGTGCTCTCTGTACTGGATGCTTTATCTTGCTATTTGTGAGGGCCATTAGTAGCCCATTGCAATCGATGACTACAAATGGTAATGGAATTTTACATACAAACAGCAGCGATGGCAGTACTGAGAACAGAATTCAGACCCTCTATAGCCATCTGCCTCATGCTTTGTTCTAGTGAACTTGTGGTTCCCTTAACAGTTAATTCACCAACTTTTCCAGTCTTCTGGAGTATAAAAAGCCAGAGAAGGTGATGTATGTATATAAACCAAAAGTTTTACATATTTTATTTTTTCCATGTTTTATTTAGTTATTTCAATTTAGTTTCTGGGGAATAATTTATTCTGAAATTATGACATCTTGCCTAGCTGTTTCTTTGGTGTAGACTATTATAGTAATGGAAAAATGGGATGAAGAGAATATTTTGATAGTTTTCTGCAGATGAGCTTGAATTATTCCACTATCCATTCCTCTGCAGCAAAGAAAAAAAGTGACCCTGAACTCACTGGGATGACAGAAGACATGTATTTTTTTCACGTTGTATGACTCATATTGGTGTAAAAGTTTATATGGGCATAGCATGTATGATTTGCAAGGGATTGGCCACAATTAGAATGCAAAAGCCAGATACAACCTGAAAAACTCTAGGCCTTTTACATGCCAAATTCCAGTTACATTAAGATTTGAGAGTTCAGACTGTTTCCTTATAAGAAAAAAGATAAAGAAGTAGCTGTAAAATTAGGATCTGGGCTTGGACATGCTGGATTTTTAGTTTTGAGTTTGGGTACATGCTTATAATAAACACTTGAAAATATATTGATAGAGTCTTTCTGGTACCACCCATTTTATCAGTTCTCATTCTAAGACTTTACTTACAGCGTGCCAGTCATGCAGAAAATCACATTCCAGTGCCTGATCTGTTTCCTGCATAGATTTGGAACAGTTGGTCTCTTTTATCGAGAATCCTAAAATGTGACCTTCACGGGAGGCAGTCTGAAACCAAGAGGTCAAAGAAGAAGTGGTAACTGGGTGTATTTAAAATCTTGTAATTTTCAAAGCAACCATACATCATCTTATTGTCAAAATCCCATCTACCTCATGCTTGCCTTACTTGTCCTGTTGAAATGTTCATGCACATAACATATTCATCAAGAGAAACAGGTTAGATAATTTATATCTCACACCCTTGCAGTTTCCAGGAACACTTGCTTTAATTCTTTGTTTAGTGCGTGTGTTTTATAAAATCTGTTACTTTTACAGCCTGTGTTTTTAGGAAGTAGTGTCCTTAGAGTCTTCTCCCTAAACTGAACTGCTTCTCCTGTGAAAGTAAAGAGATCTATTGGATGGCAACCATCCCTTTCCTGAGATGAGAGTGCATAGTATTGCAGTGCTGATGTTAGTTTGAGGTGAAATTCTGCCAGTTACTGTGAGAATGTTGCTTTCTCTGTTGCCAAGGGCGTTAGTTATTGAGAAGTTCTTACTCCATATGAACACAGGAGAAAGCCTTTGTGATCCTATTAAAATCCATAAAGAGGTGTTTCATTTTAATTTCCAAGTATAGCAGTACTTTTATTTCAAGTCTGTGTTGAAGGTGTCCTTAGCATGTGTGCACACATGAGTTTTACTAGTTTAACTAAATTGGTTAAAAGTGCATGCACATACTTGATGGTATGCTTTTTTATTGTAGTTCATAGTTTCTGAGTGTTAAAATCAGTGGTACAATGCAAAGTGTTGCTGTAGCTGAAGATGGTGAAGTGTGAAAACAAAGTGTTTGGGGAGAAACACATGAACCCAGGCAATGTGAAAACAATCCCTTTTTAAATGGCAGTAGGGATACATTGTGCACAGGGCTACAGTGCCTACACTGGCAGGTTTCTGAGCAATATTAAAAGCTGCAGGGACATGGGTTTGATATGTTATCATTTAGGCAGTTTCCAAGATCAACATGTATTATGGTGGGAGCCATGGGACCTCATTACAGAGGTGTCCTGAGCTGACACATGTGCTGGCAAAATGATCCTGTGCTGTTTAAGTGAGTCTCCAAGTATCTACCAACAAGAAATTTTGTTATTAATATACTTCAGATCACCCAAAGGATGTCTTCATGCTGACTTCACTTAGATATGTAGATATTTAGCAGACCTAGAAGTTCTTCAAGAGTTACAGCACAAATTCACCTCCCATCCTCAGAGTGCTGCTTTGCTCTGCAGCAAGAGTCAAAATGATGTTGAGCATGTTCCACTATTTGTTGTACCCGTGTGCTAAATATTCTAAGAGTAAAAAATCATCTGTCTGCAACTGACAAAATGTGTGACTGTGATAATACATGACTGTCCATCTCAAAGTCTACTCAGTAGTAAATAAGCTCATATATGTCATGATAGGTAAATAGGCATTCAAAATTAAAATATGTACATAAAGAAGGCCTTGAATTCTGAATGCCAACACACTGCCACAGTTCTTTAGCAAAAGAGAAATCCTTATGCTTTCACAAACCTAAATTGAAGTTGATAACAAGTCTTTGCTAAAGTATGACCTTCAACTTAGATCTGATCCTAGAAGGGTTTGACTTCTGATCCCATGGCCTTAGAGCTTCTCATAAAATTGTGTAATTTCTAAATAATTCTAGGAGAAAATGCCACTTACCATCTTTATAACTCTTTCAACTTTATCCACAGCAAAGTTGCTTGTGTGGTTGCCTTCACTGTTGAATTTTTTCAGGGCCTTTTCAGCAATGTCTTTATGTTGCTCTGTGACTTCTAAGGCTTCAAGTTTCACAGGACAATCTTTGCATTCTACTACATCGGATGGAACTGTGAAAAAAAATTACTAATATTACAGTGGATAGTAATACTCTTGGCGGTGTGTCGATGCCTTTAATGTGAACTCATAATAAGAAACTTAAATGCAGCATTTCTTTGGAAGTGAAATACCTGTCCCTTGCTCCACAAATATGGGTTTGTCCTGTAATGTGAAAAAACCCCAAACCCATGAAAATGGATATTCTTATAAATCACCTTAGAATCCTAACACCCCAAACGTCCAGTCTTCCCAAGTTTACATTTGTTCTGATATTCATTATCATATTTTGGTAGACTGGAATGGTGATATCATCTGACATCAATAAAGTCTGGTTTAGAGGAGCAGGGTAACCTTAATTCTATTACTCATTCTTAACATTCCATTTGAATTATCTAAAATATGAATTACAAGCAGATGAATGAAACTGTTACGGTTTTCATCCACTGGTAGTGTAAAGACTCTGGTATGAGGGCTGGTTTAAGGTATGCATTGGCATACAGCAGTGGTTATTTTACCTGGACTTAATGTACAATTAAATCCATATAGTTGAGGTTTCTTCAGCAGATGGTTTGTATATGTGATAATCTTACATTGCCCAAAGTCCTGAGAGGAAAAAAGAATACATGATTATGATGTTATTTTCCCTGGATTTAATTGGATGTAGGCGATCATAGAAATTATACCTCCTTTTAATGTGCAGTACCTCTAAGAATAACAGATGTGGTCATTAATGGAATGTTTGATCAGGTACCACTCCAAATTTGTCTTCAGATAAAATGGGATCTCTCTCTACAAGAGCTTTTATTTTAATTGTCAGTTTGCACAATTGAGTAGACAGTGGAAAACTGAACCAACTTTCCTAGTTGTCCTGATACTTATTTAGGGTAGGATAAGACAAGATGGCTGGGGAAGTTAGAATGCCAGGTTACACAAACCTGTGTCAAAAGTGAATGGACATTTTCATCCATTCTTTTTCTCCATTTAAGATAAAAGAATAAATGCTTTCTCTTCTCTCCTCCTGACCTTTCTACTTTATGTTTTGTCATAGTATCAGAATATAGTATCACAATAAAAGTTTTGGACTGGAGTTCTCATCATTGGAGTGCAAGAGAAAGGACAAGTATTGCTGTATATTGTTTATGTACTGACACTACCAATATTTCATATTGTCACACCTCAAATGTTATGACAGGAAACTGACAAAATATACCACTGGTATTTCTGGCTCATATACCAGGAACATGCTTAAAAAATAATTTCTAGTGCCCTTTAGTTGTCAGCAAATTACCCTTAAAACATAAGTTCTGCTGCAAGCAGTGGAATGTGGAATATAGTCCCTTTGAGACAACAAGTTAAATAAAGCTATACTTATTTGAAGAGTCAGTTCTTTCCCAAATCTTTCGCATATGTTTAACAATTCTAGAATTAGATAGATTTTGGGTTAGAATGAGCCATATTAAAGCCTAGTCTTCACTTGAAGGTTTTGTGACACAAAGTTCTGGGCAGTTCAGATAAAGGTCAAGTTAGTGCATTATTGGTGTATGAGTTGGTGCAGATGACAGTACTTGCCATTGGATAAGTGTCACTGTGTTCACAGGACTCCCAGTGTCTTCTGGATAAGACAGAGCATTCAGTTTCCAGCACATCCAAAGTTAAGTAGAGGACCGTTGAATTTCCCTGGAAGAGAAGTGCAAGTAAAAAAGAGTTTGTAGACAAGAAGTTTGATCTGAAAGAAATTGTTTTGGAGGTCTATGGGCTTAATCTTTAATGAAGCTTCCCTAGTTCTCTATTAAGGTTTTTCAGAGCTGACAAGCATAGAAGGGGTTCAGACTGGAAGGGATCTTTGGAGGGCATTTTGCCCAGCCACTTGCTCAAGGCAAAGTTGAAACTTAAAATTTTCAATTGCATTCTGTGTATCACCAAGACAGACATTCCACAACCTCTCTGAACCATTCCAGTACTTAACAACTTTCTCCATTATTTTTTTTAGCCTTATGTACAGTCAGAATTTTCCTTCCTGCAATTTACAACTGTTGCCTCTTATCCATTTGTTGATAATCTATGAGAAGTGTCTGTTGTTAATCTGACATTCATCAAGTAGGGAAAATGCCAGTGTTAAAGACTTCTAGGACAATGCATGTGTGCCTGGATACCAGTTTTACCAGCTAAAAGCTACCAGTTAAAGATATTTTTATTCTGTTGCTTTTTCAGCTATTGATTTGTTTAGTCATTTTGACTGTCATTGAGAAAGGCTTATGGATCTTCTCTGGGAAACAGAAATAGACATAAGAAGGAAATAAGAAATGATGAATAGGGATTCTGTATCCAGTCCCTGCCCTGTTTTGCAGAGTAGCAACTCCTTTGACTTCCTCTGCCTTTTTCCTATTCCACCAGTTTATTCAGCCATCTCTGAAATTAAGGTAATAACAAAATACCAATCTTGCAGGATATTTTGGTCTAAGTGATGTTAGACATTCATGGATTAAAGAAATCTTCTGAATGTAAATTTCGAGTTTAATGTCTGAAACCAGACAGCAGACTGGCCAGATTAATTTCCAGAGTTGTATAAAGCTGTTCAGAGCATCTCTTATGCAAGCATCCTGCTGACCAAGAGTAGGGAGGCCACTCAGCATTGTTTGAAATCAAGCTTACGTGCAATAAAGCATACACAAATGAATACTGAGGTGGTGTAAATCACAACTAATTCATTGGATTACATCAATATTGTTCTAGTAAAAGCAATTGTTATGGGCTGTAATAATAATAATAAAGTAATAGTAAAATGTAAGCTCTTAATGACCTGGCTCATTATTTAAAAATCACGGTCTTGTGTAAATTAGCTTTTAAGTTCATACTTACTAAATGTAGTTCATGTGCATCAGCAACACGGAATAAACCAAAAACATAACCATCTCTGCGATGTCTGTTGACCAAATCCAGGGCCACTCCTGCATCTGTTTCAATGGTGTTACAGTCTGCAGGTGTAGTGCTTGCTTCATTTTGGGCATTAGAGCACTGCAGTAGTGTTAGAAAAAAAGCTGAAGCTAAAAGCAGCATTTTGTTTGCAGTGTTAGATCACTTGTGCCCATGCCCTGATAAAGCCAGCCTGCTTTTAAAATCAGAGCAGCCCACCAAAGTCATAAATGAATGCTAAAAGGGCATGGTTTTATATAAATTTAAGTGTCGTGTCAGACAGCCATTACCTTGACCCTGGATTAACATTTGCAAACAGCAAGTAAATGATTATATAGTGATTGAGCAGATTTTGAGGAAAGTGGGCTTTATAACACTCCCTGTACTACCCATGAAAGGGCCTGCTCGTGATTCTTTAAGCAGGCATTGTGCAATGGTGCTTTACCCTGGAAAGCACTTCTAACAGTGCAAGGCTGAACCTGGCAGTAAGAAGGTCCAGTTTATGTGTGCAGATATTACACAACCTTGGTCTTCTGTTTTCTATTAAAACAGTTGAACTGAAAATATGCTGAAATATTTGTGGTTAAATTATGGCTATATCCATATCCCTGTTTCTACAGGTCCTTAACCACCAGGCAACTAGTGAAAGGGAAATAAGAAAATCATTCAGGTGGAAAAGGAATATAGCTCAAGGTGCACGGCAGGCTGGTGGTCTGTAGCTGCTACTGTAGCTGCTATGTGAATACCCACTACTCCTCTAGATGAATATTTAGAGCACATTTCCATCAGCTTTACATCATTTCAGACTGGTACTCAGAAAGGGACTGAGTGGCCTAATAGCCATGTAGTCTAGGTATGGCAAGAAGTTACCTAAAGCATAATGAATAAAGCTGCCTTTGCATTCACAACCTGAGCAGTTCCATGTGCTTTTTGGCTCTGGTAGCCTTCATAGACTTCTTTAGAGAATTGCTGGTAATTTTTCTTTTTGTATTTAATAAAATAATGCAGTACTTAGTAAGATTTATACCATTCAAAGATATGCCAATATCGTCTCCTAAACAGAAAGGATGAGATGTTGTCTCATTGAATTCAAAATCTTTTATTCAGGATAGTTTAAGACATTCTTAAAAGGCCGTAATTGTTTGTCAAGGACTGGCTGAAGATGGAATACAAAAACCAAACACTGAATAAGAAAATACAAAAATGCAAAATGAGTCCAAAATTACTTGGTCAGACTTATATGAGGAATTTTCCAAATCTAGGTTGATGTGAAGATTGGATTAGCTTCTCACAGAAAAGGTGCTGGCTGTATAATTGATTTGGGGCCAGAAGTTAGATGATCTTTAAGGTCCCTTCCAACCTAAAGCATTCAATGATTCTATTGCTTGGATTTACAAGTTCAACCATGAAGGTTTTTTTAGCTTTTTTTTTTTTTTTTTTTTTTTAAGAAACTTTCAGAAATACAGTGAATAATCATTCTTAACAATTGCCTCATTTTATTAATCTTTATTTTAAAAAACTCCACCTCTTAGCATGTCTGTTGTCTAAGAAATCATGTTTTAAAATTAACGGAGCTGAAGCAGTAGATTTTGTTCACAGTTAGTTCAGGACACACTTAACAGTTCTCTGATAAGCTAAATGGAGCATCTTACAATATTAGAACCAGGAGCACCCAAAATCATCATGAATAAGTTTTAAATGGTTCAAAAAAGTCCCCTCACTTGTGGAACTTGTTGCCACAGAATGGTCTGAATGCAGATGCTGTCACTGGGGACAGAAATTGCTTAGAAAATCCATGGGCAGCAGGTCCTTACCTGGATACTAGAAGGATTCAGCAGAAGAGGACCCTTTGGAGTCCCTGGTACAATGGTTCTGGGTGCTGAAAAAGTACAAAGGGAAAGGTTTGCAGAGAGGGGCAGGTCATAAGCTTCTTCTAACCACAGTTGTCTTTTGCCACTGGGAGAGATGGATACTGAGCTGAGTGTACAGCTGTTCTGATAAAATAAGGATTTCTTTTGGTTTGGTTTTATAATATTTCATTATAATTACTCAGAGTCTCTTCCAGGAGATGAAAAAAAAAAAAACAACAGTGAAGTAAATGTTGTGTAAATAATCAAAGACATTTGAAATATATCTCATCAGTTAAAAATAAAACTCCCATTATTGCTGTGTTCCAAATTTCACCCCAATGCATTTATTACAATACTGGTTAATTTTTTCAAATGGGCAGTGATAGTGAAGAAAGGCATTGGATTAGGTGATTTATAGCATAATTCCCTCAGCCGTCTGTTGTTTGCAGATTCTTTTTTTCCTGTTCTGTTCTGGGTTGTTCATTGGGACACTCATATTTTTTTTTTACCATAGCTTATGTATATTTTTTGTATGAAATTGAAACAGTATGAATAAACAGTGGAAAATGTGCAATTCCTGCAAAATTGACTGCGGACATAAAGTAGGATTCTGTTCCCACTCTAGAGAGTTTTGTCCTTGATTTCTTTGGAAAAAGAAGATTGGACTGTGTTATTAAAGTACAACATTGACAAGAATTCCAGGCACAGTGAGAGCAGTTAATTAAATATTGGTTATATTTAAGTTGGGATAATGTATTTTTATCACTTCTCCTTCGATTTAGTATCTTTTTAAAAACTTATTTTGTTTTTATATTTATTACTTTTAAGTTTTGTGTGCTGTTTAGATGAACATATCTCTCTAGACAGATTGCTGGAAGGAATAGAAATATTTATCCAAACATGGTATTTCTGTTGCTTAGTGTATCAAAACCTCATTTATGACTTTTACCAAGGCTTGACTTGCAACAGTTAGAGATGATCCACATCCAGACTTTAAGGATGTGGTAATCAGCATCCATCCTAAACCTCTCCAGAACACTGGAACAACATATCAAAAAGAGGCTTATCTTCCCCACTTGAAAAACACTGTATGAAATGTGTAATAAATATAACTTTAAACTAGAGGGATAGGGAAAGGAGAGCTGATACATAAAGGAGATGAGACACAATAACCAATTCCTACTTTCCTAAAGTACAGTTGTAACTATTTACAGATATCCCAGGTTTCTTGGGAGCTCAACTGCTATGAGCAGACTGTTCTCTGCCTTCTGCAGGAGCACTTGGTGCCCAGGCTGGTGTCACCACAAGGCACAGCTCAGTCACCTGTGCAGGCAGCCAGACCTTTCCCACCTCACACTGAGCTGCTCTCAAGCCAGAGCCCAGCCAACACAGACATGTGTGGCTCCAGTTGCTTAGAGGTGAATTCTGGGCTGGCTTCTTGGTTTTTTTCAGTCTGAAATTCCCCAGAGCTTCAGACCTTATTGGTCTTGATGCAAAACCCAAAATTTTGCAGTTCTTGGGGTGGCTCTGCACGTAACAGGAAAGCCCCCAAGTAGGATGGAAAAGCATGTAAATGTGACATGTCTTATTTTTATCTGCAGAGTGTAAACAGGATTCCCCCAATGCAAATGCAATGTTAGACAAATTTGCTTTGGTTATGGTTTTCTGAGCAGCAGCTCCAACTACAGCTTCTCCTTTCTGCCTGCAGCTTATTTTTCTTTACCAGTCATCAGTTTTTTATCAAACTTGTAGAAGTTTCATCACCTTGTCTATCAAATTTCATTCCAAGAGACCTTAAGTTCAAAAGCTGTTTGGAGGAGACAAACTGTCAAGTGAGCAGGTTGACAATGTAGTTACAGAAGTCTTGTTGCTTGGGAGGCCTCAAGGACTAATATAGGGAATAAAAAGGTGTCAGTATCCCTTGTCTCATCCTCAGTGTCTTTGGCTGCAAATTGCTTTTTAGAAAAAAACAGTTTAATTGTAAATTGTTGACTGTAAGGATATGTTCAAAGACTGACCTTTATGCAGAGGGGCTTGAGAGACTGGGGGAAAGGTGAGGTTAAAAATTTGGTGTTAAGAATGGAGTCAGAGGGAGTTCTACATCTCAGATGCAAAAGAAAATGCTTAAATATGAAATGCATGCAATAAGTAGGTTTTGAAGTCACACAAATATAATTTATATTTAGTTTATTTTATAAAATATTTGTTTTTAAAACCCATCTTAAGAACTTTATGTCTGGGTTTTGCTTTTTTAAATCTTCTGTTTCCTTTGAATATTCCTATTTCTGCATTCATGGTGCCTTCACCTATATTCTGAGGTAAAGGCTTGAAAATATCAGATAAAAATGTTATCTGTCCTGGAGGTCATTGACTATCATTTATCTGTGCTTGAATAAAAAAGTCTTTCATGTGAAATCAGAATGTTTGCTCAAATAAACATCAGACCACATTTTAGCTGGACATTGCCTAGATAACAAGTTACTAAGGGATGATATTATATCATAAGATCAGGAAGTGTTGAAAAACCATAAAACAAAATTGTGAAAAAGTGAATTGGGAATTGTCTACCCAAATCCATCTGCTTCTCATCTCCAGGACTGGCTGAAGGGTTTCTTTGTGTCACTGGCCTGTCTTCTGCCAGACAAGGACAAGCAGCGTGTAACAGTTGAGAGTCCTGGGAGGAGGTGAGGAGCACTTGGGGCGTGGCTGGAGGGACACGGCGTGTGTTAGTGCCCAGCTTTGCTCACATTGGCTGGAAGCTGAGATCAGGCCAGAAGATGGTTCAGCACTACCTGGGTGTGTTTTTAACAGAGTCACTGTGTGGAGACAGGCTGCCCATGTGAGTGTGCTGGAGGGCAAATGCTGCAGTGCTGGCCCACTGACAGATTGGAATAAAGGCGCTGAATCAGCAGCAGGATTTGAAGTCCTGATGACTAAATGCTACCAGCTGTTAATAATATCAATGCCATATGGGAGTGCTGCAGTATCCAGGTATGTCCTGAGGACAAAGGAAACACAGAAACTATACAACCTGAGACTCCTTCTTGTAATTCAGGAATTTAATCTTGGACATCAGACTCTATTATGGCAAACACTGGCGGTGGGCCCAGGTGACACTGAAACTGAGTATGGACTTTGTGCTGCAGTGGCCACAGCAAAGAGAGGAAATGCTCATGACTCTGCACTGACCACTGGTGCCTTGTTGATCTGTGCTAGAGGTACAGTTACTGCTCAGATAAACACCCCTTCTGGTGTTTATTTTTAAATCAGAGGAGTTTTTGAACACAAATCCAAGATCCAAGTTAGGGAAATTATGTCATTTCTGAGCCTCATCTGCAGAACAGAACAGTATCCAGATGGAGTTCTCAAAACTGTGCATCCAGATTTTCCAGTTTCCCTGCTTATGTTCACACCAGCTCCAGTTCATTTATCTTCACTCACTGTGGCTGTTCAATTTACTGTTGTAAGGAGCCATAGTCAAGAGAAAGAACTGAGTGAAATGGAGTATTCTTGGCTGTGACTAGCAGGTAATGAAGCTGATTTCTTCCTCAGTGCTCCTTTAGGGGAAGAATCTGGTTGTGTATGTCGATAAAAGTCTCAGTAGTGTCATTAAACTGATGGAGCCACAGTGAGAATAGAATCAACATGCAAACAGTTAATAAAAAGGACTGTGCAGCAGAAGTGAGAAGTGTGGTGATTAACTGAGAAGAGGGGCAAACCCAGCATATTGAAAATCCCTGAAATGTGGCAGGCTGTTGCCCCAGTGCTCTGCTCCCTGACTCACTAAAGGCAGCCATGGGTGCTCTGTGTGAGGGCATGGAGCAGTGCCTGGGATCCCAAATTCTGGCATATGGCAGATCAGCAGTTCCTGTCCAGGGAAGGAGAACACAGTGGTTGTGTTAGAGAAACCTGAGCTGGCAAAGGTGAAACTTCCCGAGGGAAAAAGATGCTGTAATTCGATGACTTGATAAAAAAGGGAATGCTGACACAGCCTAGAGCTCCACTGCAATAAGAATTAGCTAGAAGTTAAATTTTAGGAGTTTTCAAGAACTATTTGATTTTGTAACCTTTTCTATTCTGAAATTAATGAACCCAAAATATATTGAAATTTCTCTTAATGTAAGATTGAAATGGAATTATTTTGGCTCAGTTGATCTGCTTCACACATCAGTTTTTGGCTTACTTTAATCTTTGAAGCAATTAAATTACTCCTTCATATCAAATTTATGTTTGTAAGAGTTTTGCATTTGGAAATGCAAGCATAGTTTCTGTGAATATAATTCTACACAATATTTCAATATTATTTTTGTCCCATTCAAAATAAAATAGTACTTTATATTTTATTTATAATAATAAAATAATACATTTTAATCAACTTGCAAAATGCCAGGATACTTTGACAAAACCATAATTTTTGGTTGGAAGGTTCTTTAAATGTAGAAATTATCCAGGATCTCTAGGGATGATACAGTATCATAAAAGCTTCAGAAACAATATTTTATTGATTTTGTTTTGAAGAAATGGTTTTACAGATCTGGTGGCAACTGGAAAAAGGCTTTATGGTCTCTTACAAACCCCTTAATTATTGCAAATATCAGTGTACTCCTGGCCACAGATGACATTTCTTTCCTATGTTTGTTCTTTTTCTTCTTGTCTTCTCATTTATTTATATTTGTTTTTGTCAGTACAATTACCATGCCTGACTTTAGTGAAATCGATTTTTCTTGGCTGCAGGCTGTCGAGTGTCCCTGTGGCTTTTATTATAAAGCAGTTAATATGACCTATCTCAAGAAAGAATTAGGCTGATTTTTTAAATCATTGTTTTTCCTGCACAGCAGCATCACTAGAGCATAACAATCTCAATAGCCTGGATTTAATTCTTCAGCAGCCAGAATTACGTGCAGAGGCTTCACACGTGTGTAGGCTCTTCCACATTCTTTAAGTGAGGTATGAAGCATTAAGAAAAAAATAATCTTTCTTGAAAATTTTTACAGCAAATTAAAAAATAGGCTAAACTCTTCACATTGTAATTAAGAAGTTTACTCACAAAATAGCAAAACCTCTCTAGCTTTTAATGCCCTCCAGGGCTGCAGTGCTGTTCCCTGTTGATGCCCTGTCACTTGCTGTGCTGCTCTAAGGCCCCGGGAGTGTCCCTGCTCCGGGAGGGTTTGGTGCTGGGTGCCAGGCTCAGCACACCAGGGCTGTTCCTTGGTGACCGTGGGGACAGTGCTGGGGGGAGCCCAGGGCCAGGGCTGACCTGTCCTGCTTCCCTCAGGAACTGCTTTAGGCCAGGGCTGCAGCTTTTGGGCTCCTGCCTGAGCTCCAGCTGCTGCTGCATTGCAGGTTCAGACCTGGAGCCTCTCACCTGTCTGGGCACTGCAGACCTGCTGGGAGACCTCTGAGCAGTGCCTGCCTCTGGCTCCCATAACCACACCAGCCCCTGACCATTCCTTGCTAGCTCACATTCACAGCTTGGCCTCAGACCTGCCTCCCTGCCCCAAACTTAGGGAGTGAGCTGCTCCTTCCTACAGCCTGGCTTCATCCCTGGCTGTGCTCGCCTCCCTCCGACACCCCAGGACAGACCCCTGCCCCCAGCCTGGTGTCACACTTGGCTCCATCTCCCCACCCTTGGGAGCAGCCATCCCACACTGGGCCCTGACAGGTATTGCTAACAAGGATATTTTTGATGTGTTTGGGCTGTTCCAGCCCTGCAAGTTCTTTTGTCTTCCATAAAAGTTACCTTTCCTTCATTCTCTGCCTGATGGGGGAAGTTTGAGAATTAAAAGCCAAATACCTTGTTGGAAAATGGCCTAGTTAAATTTATTTTTCCAATCATAAAACTGAGAATGCCAAGATGAAGACTGTAATAAATAATTTCTTTATTGCACAAATTGAAAACCGTGTTGCCATTTGGGCTGTTATTTTATTGCAGGCAATTGAGGTGCTCAGGTGCTGGCTAGGCTGTGGTCGGCTTTCTAGTTATCAAAGGATGGAGGATGCCGTCTGCCTGCTTTGCTTCTCCTGGACATGAATCTGATAGAGAAGGTTCTTCAGGAAAAGGGAGAATAACTGGTCCAGTGACTGGTTTGGTCAAGTCTGGTTTGTTTACTTGAGTCTTTTCTCCATCACTACTGTGTGCAGATCCTCCAGCCTTAGGAGGAACTGGCTTTCTGCCTTTATCTTCATTTTGACTTTCTCGTAGGCTATGGAAAGTGATGTCCTCATTTGAAGGGGGTAGAATTTTAACCCAGCCCACTGTTTTTTCCAGGTGTGGGGAGAAAGGATTGGCATCTGAAGGGGAAGCCTGTTGATCCTCACTGGATTTTCCAGGTGTCTGATTAGCTTCCTGGTTTTCCTGTTCAGTGGTAGGATCCTAAATAACAAGGAATAAGCATTATCTAAATTGAAACAATTCCAAATTCCTTCAGATGTGAAGATTACCCTTCACACTAAAGATCTGCTGCATCTCTAGTCCTTCAAAAACAGAACAGAAGCTCAAAGGATAAATGGATGTAACAACTTCTTGTGCCAGTGGAGATGGGTGCATGAAACTTGGGTAACTACAGTAATATCCCCCTGCATTCCCTTTGTGATTTACAATTTCACTGTAGAGCATTCTGAACACATTCTGCAGGATTGTCTCTGTAGTCACTCTATTGCCTTTTTATCCACCCAACAAGAGTCTGTTTTATCACAAGAGAGATTTCTTCGTGATCTGGCGTTATCTCTTTCTTGAAGCACACGTCTTTGTGAATAAGAAAACTTAAAAAAGCTAGGCTTTCAAGAGTTCAATATCTGTTTTGTAAAGGAGTATTACCCTTGCAATATTAAGATTACATTAAGAAATACCTGATGACTGTAGATTTCACAGGATATTGAGACAAACCGTTCTTGACGATTGTCTACTACAGAGCCTTTGCAGAAACCGATTTTCTGTAAGAAGAAAATACAAGCATTTTGTTCACATGAAGCCCTGATACTAAGCTGCTGTCTTGTAAAATAAGTAATTAGGAAAGGCTGAATAGTTGTAGCTTCTAAGTATATTTAGGGATAAACAGCTTGGGCAAACTTTTATTTTGAGATTGGCAACCTCACAAAGGCAGGCAGTGTTTGCAAAGGAGGGTTAGGTAACACAATAGCAAAACTAAGCTGGCTACTTAAAGCCGAACTACAACAGCTTGCTTAAGTTCTCCTGCAGCAGAATATCCCTATGCAGGCAAATTTTGCATGGAACATAATATAATTTTCCACACAGAACCAATGTCATGCCATACTAGTGAAAGAAACCATGAAAAAATGCTGTTGCTAGTAGTTGTGTTTGTACTGGGCTGTAGGTATCATGGCTTGGGTCTCACGTAACATGGGGCTTGAAATGTTGTTTATTGACAAAACTTTCATTTAGTCTTCCAGTTTCTCTTACAATTTTTCCTTAGTTCCTAAGTGTTTTCCTTAGCTGACCTGACTGTAGTATGAATATACTCTTCTTGCATTGTTTATGATTTATTATTTTTGTCTGCTTATTTGGAAGAAATCCTTTAGACTCATTTGCTTTTGTAAGACAATGGCTACTCCACCTTTTTCTGGATGATATTTTTTTGTTTTCTTTGCTTATGAACTTCTGCTAAGCATTCAGAACTTTTACTGAAATGTTTCTCTATTGTAAAGCAGTCTGTAGAGTTGCAAAACACTGTAGAGCTACGATCCATAAAAAGATGACTGTGGGTTTTGGTTCCTGTCAGCAAAAAGCCAAGGAGATAAATACTAAATACTCACTGAGGAAGCATAGTATCTGGAAAACTGGTGTTTATACAAGGAAAAGTACTTACAGCTACTTCTGGTGGAAGTGGCTCACATTTCGAGATGTCAATGACTGCGTCACTTTTGGAGCAAGATGTCTCCTGAATTAAAAACTCCAGAAAATATGCAGGACCAACGACCCACTGTAAATGAGAGGCCAGTGGCAATTAGAACTTTTGCATGTGTCAGGAAGAATAAAGAATTCTACTGACCTTGAAATATATAAAAAACTCCTGCTAAGTCTGGAACAGGTGATACTTGGGGCATTACTGTTAGTTGTGTAACTGTGAATGTTTTTTTGCCAGGGCTGCTTTATTGCCTGGTCATTTTTTACTTCTTATATATGCACAATCGTAATAACTCATGGATTGGCATAGTGGAAATGGGTTTAGATTTTGTCATAAGTTAGCATCCATATAGAATACATAGCCAAAGACCCTCTTCAGTGTCTTTTTGACAATTTCTGGTAGTTTTAATTAACAGGATAGCTTTACTATTTCTGAAATTGAAGTTAAAAAATGGAAGTGACTAAATGGTATATTGTAGTAATATCTGATGGTTTAGACAAAGAAGAAAAACTACTTTGCTATCTACACATACTGACTATTAGAGAGACTTTGTGGTAAACAAAGAGGATTTAGCCATGAGATCATGAGGTCTCTGTTAGTCTAAAATTAGTTGTAAATCATGCTTAGACTCATTCAGTGAATTACAAGTATTTATTGGAAGGTATGACTGTGCTTTATTAAATACTTTCTATCAGGGACTTGTGAATTCATGGTGGTGGAAGAAGAAAGAGTTAACAGTGAAGCTTTTCTGAACTTCGAAAGCAAGTCTATGTCTTGACTTTTGCATAAAGCCCTTCTTTTTTCAAGAAATGGAATCAGAGTATTGGATCAAGAACATCAGGAGTATTCTGAATAGAAGGATTCTTGAGGTCTAAAACAAGTCACATGAACCTTGGCTTACCTGCATTGAAGCTCTTGTGACATTGAGGACAGAGAAGTAATGAGTTTCTTCACTCTCCTCATTGAACTTGGCAAGACTTAGAACAGCAGCATCCAAGTACTTAGGCTGATTTGGAGAATCATCAACTGGGCAGTCAGGACATATTGACCAAATATATCTGCTTGGAACTTTTCATGCAAACACAACAATGTCTTTAGAGAAGGCATAACCATAAAAGCATGTTGACAGTGTAGGTCACTGTAAATGCACCTATGCCCACAACCCTGCCCACTTGTCCTCCACTCCCCCAGAGTAAGAATATGTGATTTGCATCCCTCAATAATTTTGAATCTTTATGTATTTGCAGACCCATAAAAATGTTCCAGTGGTGGCAGATACTGAAGGAAAAATTCAACCTATTGACAGTGGGCTTGCTGTTTTTCCTTGCCTTTCACAAACCCACAAAAAAGTTTTTTGGTTCAGAGGGTAAAAGCCCATATAGAGGCTCTGCTGAGTGTCACAGAGGTTAAAACAGTTATTACAGAACTCTTTTGAGCTGCAGCACCTCCCTGGCCTTATGATCACTGACTTGAAAAATTAGGGCAGCTGAAGCTAATGGAGATACTGTGGTGTCATAATTACATTTAAAATTTAAAGTAATGCTATTTGGCAAAGAGTTTTTCCAGTTCTTTTATAAAGTGTATATTAAAGACATACCTGGTTGTAAAGTGCACTCATAAGTATTCAGATGAGCAATATTTCTTGCCTGATTAATATAGATAATTGCTTTGCACTGACCGTAAACCTAAAATAATATAAACATTTAAAAACAATTAGTATTGCACCCTTTACTGATCATCTAATACCTAGAATGGAGTTGTTCATTTTCTTTTTGCAGTCATGGAATTCTTTCCAAGGCAAAAGTTTTGTTAATACTCAAATGACAACAAAGCACATTTCTATTAATCTCATTTAAAAATAAAAGGCCAGCTCAACCCCTGGTGTGAATCTGAACTATAGAGATGCAGTGCTTGGCTGCTGGGTGGCCTGCCCAGGGCCACACTTCTGGCAGCTGGGAAGTGCCCAAGTGTCACAGAGTGCTCCTAGGTCTCTGTCCTGGGCTGGGTCTATGTCTGGAACCCAGACATAGAGTTTAAACCCAGAGATAATTCAGTGTCTGAATCCAGTCACTTGTCTTCCACATTCCCCCTTTTCCCTATAATCATAAGGAGAGTGGTAGGAAGGACCAAAAAACCAAGTTTTGTGACATAGTAGGGTCATCCTTGCACACAAAAATCTCTGACTTTATGGCTGAAAAAAAGTATTTGTCTGTTAATATCCATTGTGCTTTTATTTTTAAGAGTTGAAAGTATATTCTCTGAGAGATTTTTAGATATTCCTACATGTGTACTCAAGGCCTCTGGACATGCATTTCTTGGCTTCACTGAAGGCATATCAACCATATAGGCTTTGTGCCTTTTTTCTCCTGAAAACACTGTAATGAGAAATGAGCAGAATTTGTTTGGTTTTTTCCTAGTTCTTAATTGAAAAGTTAAAATTTATTTGCCTTAGAAGCAGTCCAGAACAATTTAATCATAACTATCTCCTTTTTTTTTTTTAATATATAAACCTTGTTTCTTGTAATTCTTCATTTTCTCAGAGTTTTTGTCACTTGTTCAGAACAGTTTTGATCACCTGTAGCAACAGTCTTGGACTACTTTCTGTCTTTGCAGCTTATTTTGCTGAGCTTTCATTTTTCTCCTATTTCAGTGCAATTTTTGCAAAGTTGTCAGAATAAAAGTGGAATTAAACTGAACCCAAAATCACTTGTTATATAAAAGTGTTCCTTTTATTCCCTCCTTGACAGGCTGTCTTTAAAATAAACTCTTATAGGGTTGCTATAAAAAGTAAATAATTATTCTAATAGTGTCCTAGCGTGGCTATTTAGTTTGGTCTCTTTATTAGCTCCGTTCAAAAACTTTATTTTAATTTTCACTTTTTGAAGTAAATCTTACGAGTCTATAAACTGATTAGAAGATACCAAGTAAAACTGTGTACATTATAAAATGGGTTTGGATTTTTCCTAAGCTTTGTTGCCTACTAAAAATGCAAGTTGTAGGGATTTTGCCATCAGTAGTACCTGAGTAACTCATCATATGTGAGATTAAATAGAAACATGAAATCCTTACAGTTGAATGAGCAGATCTGGTCTTACAGTCCTTCCACAACTTTTTGCTGAGTACATGGCATTCAGTATCTACTACATCCAAGATGAGATAGTAGACAGAACCAGTGATCTCCTGAAAACAATAAACAAAAGGGTCACATTCCAGTTTTGTATCAAACAAAATAGAGACTCATAAAAAGGAGAAATGGGAAAATGGAAAACATAGAGGTGGGATGCATAGATATCCTGAAAACTGAACACTCTCTATGGCAAAAGTGGCAAGTCAGCTGAAATTCAGGTCCTGCTAGAACAGGTTTGGTCATGCAGCTAGCCAGCTTTATATAAAGGATAGTCCTTTGGTCAGTTTTATTCTTCTGATTCTGGTACCAACCAGAACCAAGAATAAAGACTAAACATGTTGATGTGTTCACTGTCAACTGCATTTTATTATCAGATGTGAAAGTAGGTTACTTTGCCTGAAATAAGAATGAGATTTATAAATACCACAGCTAATAAAAAACTGGTAACATGGAACATTCCCAGTAGGCGTTGGAAAGAGAAATATCTTATTTCTTAGGGCAGTGTCTTCTTCAAGTGTGGATGCTTTGCACTTGCTGTAAAGAGGCAAAGGCTACATTGATAGAAAAGCTTAAATTCTCTCAGCTATCAGGGGGTGCTGTGAGAGACCTTGTGGAGTCACATGGATGTCTCAGACTCACTTAAAGCTTCAATCCAGTGCTGGAGTTCTGACCTGTGCTTAAGTCCAGAAGTCTTCATTCAATTCACTGCAGCACAAGGTGCACAAAGCAACTCAGGCTCAACTTTTGGCTAAACATCTTGCCAGACAAGAAGTACAAGGAAGGACTAAAAGTACAGCTCTGTTTATCTAGTGCTTGCATCATGTAGTGCAGGAAGATGAGATGCTGCATGGTGCAGCTCCTCATTCTGCTTCCACTAGAGATATGGGTAAGCACCTTTCCAGCATATTTATCAAGGATACAGCTTAGTTGGATCATGTTTTATTTATATCCTTAGTGGAAAACTGGAAAGAGGGCAGCTGTCATTTATCCATCCCAAAGAATTAGATGTGAGCGTTAGCTGCATGTTTAGACTATGTCTTTGTTGAAGGGAGAAAAATATTGAAACTGAATGACAGCAGTGTTCATTCATCCCTGCTTGATTTCATTGGTTTGTGAAGAAAACACTAAATGGGGCAACAGTCTTGTGGAAGTCTGGGGCTGATATCTGTATAATTTTGGCTTTACTTATGGCTTCTGTTTGACAGTGACTAAATACCAGTCCATAGAGCCTATAAAGCTGGAGTTCTGCTGTCTTTTTTGTCTTCATAATGCTTAGAAAACCACTAAGTGGTATCTGCACTGGAGTTCTGGGCAGATCAAAAGATACAAACTACTCTGATCACATCCTACAGAGGTCTGTGAGATGGTGATTTTATATGAGCTCTACCATATATACTAGTAATACTAAACCCTTTAAATATAAATGGGCAAAACAAATAGAAAAGAAATATAAAGAATTATTAAATTGTTTAGTTACCATTGTCTCTTAGTTCTATTCTTACATATGCAACTTTTCATGTTTTCTACTATTTTTTGTATTTTCATCTTGTTTTTTTTTCCTAAGTGTTCTATAAAGAGAACTTGCACTGAGATCTCAGGGCTTGCTTACACTAATCCTGAGGTTTAATTATAAATTTCATTTTGGAGGCTCTGGAAAGATCAAAAGTTATTTTGACAAAGAATGACTCTGAGGTGCAGCAGTGCTGTTTGTGCAGTGGCAATATCCCCACACTTGGCTGCAGAAATCCTTCTGTGGAAGGGACTAATCATAATTTTCTTGTTACATACAAGATATCTAAATGCCATGATGATAATTCTCTTTAATATGATAGCTAATACAGCTTAAATCAGTAAACACAAAGTAAGACCAGTCAAAAAGTAATTGCTACTTGCTGAAAATGTGTTTTTGAGTAGTGCAGCATTTGGTACAAGTTTTAACTTTAAATATGACTTCTATAAGCAAAAAAAACATCACTAAGACTATCCAAATGAAGAAGAAATAGCCAAGAAAAATGTGCATCTTTAAGGAGTCTCATATTTGGAATTGGTGACTTGAGCTTTCAAACTGGTTGTTAAGGTATTCTTGAGGCCAAATCACACAAATACCTCATTAAAGAAATGTTCTTATAATCAAATGTGTTTGGTGTTAGATGGGTTTCCTCAGCTGAATCATGAATATTGCTTATAAAGCATGGTGATCTTAGAAAAACTAAACACAATCAGGACAGACCAAATGGTATTTCTTGTTGCCTATAGGTCTCTTGTATAAAAGCAGCTTTAATAAGCAGACAAGGTTATTACAAAGTCTACACATCTTTTGGTCTACCTGCTTCTGTATGTATCATCTTCCCCTGGGGAAAGGATAATTTGGGGCTTATTCAGGGCTCAGCAGATCACTGAAGGTTTAATCATCCTTATTTTAATTTTCATTAAAAGACAGTTATGCAAAGGCCTTTTGATATCTGCTTAGTATTGAATAAAAAGTTGTATATCTTTCCATTGCCAAAAAGATCCCCTCCTCAGCACTGCTGGTGCCAGGCTGCAATGTGTGCTGGGCAGCCTGGGAGCCAGAGGAGATGTGGCAGCAGGGTGACCTGGTGCAAGGGAAAGAAATAAAATGTTTTGGCATGTTTTGTAATTTTGGTTAAGTGCCTGTCAGTGAAGCTAATCATGAGTATCCTGTATGAAAGCAAGCTCTGTCCTACTTCCATATAAGTTAATAGCAGATGGCTCATTAGTTTCAATTAGAGCAAAGCTGAACCACAGGTTGCTTAAGGGCAGATTTGAATTTGAAGTAACTTTGAAAATGTTTTTATCCTCAGTACTGCTTAAGGAAGTGAGAGGAACGACCACTGACTGGTGCAGGGGAAAAAAAACTTCTTAATTTTTTTTTGAGAGGAACAGGAGATGGCATAAGGCTGTTACTGTCCATGAACCCCTTGACCTTATTGATTGCTCCTTATGTACTCAGTCCCAGCAGCACAATGGGACAAAGGGCTTAGAATGTCTAGTTTGTTAATGCAATGTCTTGAAACACCTTATTTACAGGATGCAATAATAGGTTTTTAAAAATAATAAAGTAAATAAGTAAATTAAACCCCCAGATCCACAATGTATGCTTGCTCTAAAGCAATAAGTTAAGTCTTTAGGAAATTGAGTGACTGACAAATCACAGCCAAGGACCAAAATTCTCCTGTGCTGAGATATCTTCGGCACAGATGAAAGGAGAAGTAGGGAGATAACTGAGGTGGTTTACAGCATGTCTGCACCCACCATGCTACACTCTAGGGTGGTCACTGGGGGCTCTAACTATTGTCAATAGGAAATAGCCCCAGGAGGGGGGTTGAGTGCTGAACTCCATGAGATAGCCCCAGGAAGGGGCCTGAGCACCTAACTCCGTGCCTGGTGATGTGGATTCTGGGCCAGCTCACGTGCATCATGCGGAAAAATTCTGAAGAGAACTGATCCAGTTGCTTAGTGGGCACATTCTGTCACCTGAGCAAGGCAACATAGAGAACATAGAGCAAAACACAGCAGAGCATCTTTAGCTGTGAGATCTCAGGCTGCTGGAGTCCACAGTGTGTCTGCAGGAACCATGTCCTTGTAAGAGCAGCAGGAAGAATTGTCATATCCTTGCCAGCACAGATCTTTAAGCATCTGGCAATGAGCCTAATTTTCTTTAGAGTTCAGAACTCAGCCTTTCAGGTAAGCTTATGGGAAGTGAGCAGGCATTGCAGGGAATGCTAGCAGCAGAGTTCCATAGTGCCTAATCTGCTGCAGGCCTTGTGAATTCATTTCAGGCTGTCCCTAGTTAATGCCAGTAGATTCAGTTATTGTAGCACAAAATCATCATAAATTAAGAACACACAGAGAAATACGATACTTGAGGAAATGTGAATGATATTCTGTAGGTATTTCCAGTGTATTTTTTGTCCTTGGGCTGGTTTCAGGTTTCTTCTGGAGAATGAGTCATCTTTTAGAGGTCTGTAAAGGAATTTCTTGGTCCCAAGCAGGATGTGCTTACACCTGTTAGTTCTCATATCTTTTGTGCAAAACACACGATGACTTACTAGCCTTTGCACTCCAACTGCTCAAGGCAGTGGGAGGAAGGTGTAAAATGAAATTAAATCAGAGTAGTGGTGTTTCATATCAAATTTGAACTGATGCCTGGAGCTATTCCAAGGGCCTGCAGCAGAGTCATGACTGAGATTTGCTCTCTAATTGCCCACAGTGTGATAAAATTGTTTCTAGTCTGTGCGTAAAGTTGACATGGCCTCTGGAGTCCTGTGAATAGAGCTTTGCATTTGCCTTTTGAAATATTTCTTCATCCAAATAGATATTTCTAAGAAATAGACATGGGGAGAGGCATATGTTGAGCAAGAGGGTGGCTTACCTGCGGCTGCTCTCGGGCGCTGACAATTCTGTAGAGGCTGAGCACGTATCCCTCTTGCCGGTCAGCATTGATCTGGCGGAGAGCCAGGTCTGCAGCCTCCTCCACTGCAGCATCATCACAGCGGGGGGAGAGCAGGGCAGCCCCTGCTCCTTGGCCTGGAGGGGCAGCAAAGCAGGAGCAAAGCACCTGCATGCCAAAGAGCATCCCAACGAGCCAAACCATTCTGCTTAGAGAGACAGCGCTGCGGATCAGGGTGGTCAGTCAGGATGGAGGTGCTGAGATCTGAGTAAGATCACACTTTTATAGTGGAGCCGTGTCTCTTCATAAACTTGCGCCCTTTCTTTACCACATACTGACCTTCACCTTTAAACCTGCAGCTGCAACAGTAAACATTATGTCAATGATTACAAGGTTTCACAGAAGTGTTGTTGCTCCCCCTGAGACCAGAGAGTATTTTTTCCTCCTGGCTTTCTATCTCTAGTTTGGACTTCACTGGGCACTTCATGCAATTTTGACCTCATAGCAAGGAATAGGAGTACACACACAAAGCTGCTTCCTTAAGAAACCAGATTTGCTTGAATAAACCTATGTGCAGGAAAGTCTGTTCTGTCAGTGACCAGTTCTTCTGCAAAATAAAACCATGACAAAGGTCTCAGTAATTTGAACAGAAAATGGATAAATGTCACAAGGTTGACTGATTTTGCACTTTGTATTTGTTAAATTCCAATTTAAACAAATTTATTGACTCTATTTTATGCAATCAGATTGGTTGCAATAGAATCAGTTTGGATTAATTCCCTGAGCATTTCTTCTCATCTGGACACCTACAGTTGAATGCTGCCCCTTAGCCCTGGAGACAGTGAGACCCCTTAAGGGTCATGGAAAATTATTCCCAGAGAAAATTTAGTTTGAAATGACAGCAATGTGCCTTGTCAATAACCTGTCAGGAACTCCATGCTGGAGACAACGGGGAATAACTTTACAAGTAGCTTCTGTCTTGAAGATTTGGAGAAGTGACAGTAACCATTACTTGGGGAGGATCCCAGTGAGTGTCACAATGTCACTGGTTTTCTAGTAAGGGGCAACTCTGTAGCATTTCACCTTGAAGGATACCAGAAGCTGAGTTATCATGTTCCTCGCTGCTTTTTTGGTTGTTTTTTTGTTGTTGTTGTTGTTGGGGTTTTTTTTTGTTTGTTTGTTTGGTTTTTTTTGTCGTAGGACTCTGATTGCAGCTTTCTGCTGGATGACACAAAGTACCTTTATACCTTTAGGTTTAGCAAGTTCTGTAATGAGGAAAAAAAATGTGAGTGATAATAATTGTCTCTTCAATACTATTGTGATGTTTGGAGTAGTTACAGATTTCTGTATTGTCACTTTTTTCCACTGGATGTGTAAAGAATCTTAGCCCAGAAGGGTTTAAAGCATCTAGGGGACAACAGAATGTGTCTCAGGAAATGTCCATAGAAAGCTGGGATTATAGATACAGCCAGAAACCTGCAACAGCACTGGAGCTGAAACTTTTAAGAAGATTTTGTTTGGTGGCAGAGGTGCAAAACTCCAATAGCAAGACAGAAGGGGTACATGGCTGCTAGAATGAGCCCCTCACATGTTGGATGAGGGATAATGCACGGACTGTATCCCAGAGGGATGGGACACAAGGGGTGAATGTTGAGAAGCACTGCTGTAGCCATAGTACAGGAACCACAGAAGCAGCAATGCAGACTCGCTCACATTGTTCCTTGTGCCTGGGGATGCTTCCCCTGCGGCTAAAGGATAATAACTCATTTTCTTTATCCTTACAGTGCGTGGCATTTCTATGGAGATGGGTGCCAGTTAGTACTGGCTGTGTCGGTGCTTCTTATAATAGGGGATTGTTATATCCCTGACTCTGTTCTTTGTGCTCTTCTTGTGCCTGGAAAGGAAAAATTTCTCTGTTGAAGTAGCTGACCTCAAAACATGGACACAGCTGGGAAATCCAAGCATGTCCAGGCAAGGCAGCACATGAAGTACATGGGCTTTTGCAAAACAGGGTCTGAAAAAGCTGAAAAACATTTTCAGCCAGCCATGAAGACCAGGCAAAACTCTTCATGCTGCATTTCAAAGGAGGATACATTTGTATTTCATCTACCACCATTTTGTATGTCACATTGCCCAGATAATTGTTTAATACTGAATCTGTAACTAAGGCACAGGTGCATGAAAATGGAGCAATACTGGTGGGAGACAAAGTGATTGCATCTAAGCAGTCATTGAAAACAAATCTGCAAGGAGGCACAATGTGCCCTTAAGAGGACAAGTGTTATGGAGAAAGAAGATGAAGTGCATCTACCGAAATGGAATGCACAGAGAACATGTTTTTTCTTCTGGTTTTAGAAAACAAGAGAGTGGTTACACCAGGTATAGGAGAATATCTGTGATGTAGGGAGCCTGCAGATGTTTCTGCTATATATCTTTGCTTTGTGTGGTTTGAAAAGGCAACCAAAAAATGCAGCATCTATGGATTTCAGGGATCCCCAGGGGCAGGGATCCCTTCTATAAACATTGTTTCTGCCAACAGAAAATTTTCTAAGCCTGGAAAACACTCTCTCTACTGTAAATTAGTTCCTATATCATTATGTAGAAGACGATTTCTATCATTTAGTAATGGTGATTGCTAGTTTTGAAAAGTCTCATGTATCCAGCATCACAGTGATGCAAAACAGAATAGTTGCTATTTCATTAAATCCTGTACTGTGTCTTATGCAATGAGATGGGAAGACCACCTATCTTACTGCATTAAGACATTTCTACAGCTTAATACTAGCACTTTTTGAAGAAATGGCTGCATACAGGATAAACTGAAGTCTTTGCTTTACAGAGGAGCAAAAACTCTCTGAGCCACTGACTGGCTGTGGCTGGTACAATTGCCCACAACGTGCTTCCTGCAAAACTCAGCATTTTCTTGAAATGTGAGAGCAGCTACCTTCACAGGCAGAGCTTGCCCTCAGTGTGCTGCCATCACATTGGACTAAGGTTTATAGAGTCTGGGCTGATCTTCCTTTTATTTACACACCCAGCTGAAGCACTGGTGTAAGTGCCAATGACTTTACTCTTCCCCACTGACACAGCAGAGCAGAACCTTTCTGTACTGTGAGCTGTTGCACTATCACCAAGAGCAAGTGTTAGTTGTGTTGCTTACTGAGTACTGGATGGTTGTTATTAGGAGAACAGGACAGGTTATTTGAAACAGCTCAGAAATGACATGTGTTCTGCAATTTTTTGCTGCCTGCATGATAATTATCTTGTAGCAAGTGCTGTTCCTGGTTAAACATTCATGACTGTCTTTGAGACTGCTCCCCAGGGCCTGCAGAATTCCAGTCTGGCTGGCAGTAAAGATCCTTCTGGCCCCAGCCCCCTATTAATTCTTCACCTAGAATAGATTCTGCTTCTAACATGTGCCAGAAATTCAGGAAAGATTTGACTGCTAGGACAACAGTAAATTGCCATCACTCTCTGGGTCCTGTGATATGAGATACATACCAGTCATATATTTTTTATTCCATTGCATTGGCATACCATGCAGGACCCCATGATTGTACTGCACCTGAGTGTTTGCTGGAAGACAGACAATGCACATGGATTTGGCTGCAGGGATTGATGGTTTCGGCCTGCCAGCAATGAGTGTGTTCTGACTCTCTGTTCTTTTCATGGACATGGATGCTCTTGTGCCAAGAGCATCTTGTCCAAAAGTTTTGAGATACTTCTGGTGGATATCAAAAGTACATAAATGGTAGGAAACATTATAGGTGGAAGGGAAAAATACTTATTTTCCTGCCACTTCTTTAGTGTTGGTGTGTGATCAAAAGAGAGGACTGACCTGATTTTCTGCAGCGCTCAGCACCCACACATTCCAGCTGATGAGAAGTGCAGGAGCTTAATGTTTTTGAAAGCAAGCCTAGAATATGACTCATAATGCTGTGAAGAAGATACTTGACAACTAAATAGAAGGTAGCAAAGCATTGAACATTTTATTGTGCACTAACCTTTTGGGTGGTGTTTCTATCACAAAGCTACAACCGTTGCATAGCTCTTACAACAGTTTCACTGAAACAATATTTTCTGTATTTTAACTAGGGAATCTGTGTATGCAAAGTAAACTACTGCTGTTTGTTGCAATCATCTACATTTTGAAGCAGGCCTTTGCAAGATCCTGACCGTGTCTCTGCTCTCTGGAGGGTAAAACTCATTTGGGCTTAGAGTCAAGTGTTCTCATCTATTTGTACTCGATGTTGTGGTCTGTGTGTTGCTGCTGCTGCTGCACTGATCCCTCAGTTTGGATGCATTGCATGTCTGAAACACAGCCTAGATATCGAAATGACGAATCTTCCCAGGGCAGGGAGGAGGAGGAGGCACAAAGCCAACTGGCCGAGGTACTTTGTCATGCTGAGCAGCCTCTGCAACTGCTCTCTTTGTCAGTGACTTTGCTGAGAGCATTGAACGCAAAATTTCTGAAGAGCTGGATTCAGATGCAACAGGGTTATTGTGGACAAGTGCTAGATTATGGTTTGTGACGCCTACAGCACTGGGTGCCAGTCCTGCTGATGTGTCTTGACCTGGATGAATGTAGGTAACTCCAGGCTGGAAAAGAAAAATGAGTCATGTTGGTTTTCATTGATTTGGGGCTTGTGACATACAGTAATTGATACCTCACTAGGTACCCTGCTCCTAACTAGCTATATATCTGCAACCAGATTCAAATGTTCCTGACTATCATAGAAGTTTGATTTGCATTGGTACACATGCACAGGAATCCAGAAATACATTTTTTATAGCCAGTGAATCATTAGGACCAATTTCTGTGCTATATGATCTTTCAGTGCCACCTGCACAGCTGGCAAAACACTCAAGACCAGCTGTCTCATTTTCTCTTTCATACACCTCTTAGACAGCTAATTACTGTTGAGTTACCAAGGGCTATTGTCCATGGGAAGTATTCAACCACCAGCTGGTCCTCCTGAGACTAAATGTAGGCTAAAATACCTGGAGAGTACTCAGGTCAGGTGTGTATGTGTCCCTCACCTTGCTACAGCACTGCAATTCAGTCATGTCTAAAGACTAAAAGCCTCCAGCTTCACAATGCTGATTTCTGTTTTACATTTGTCTGCCACATCCCTTTAGCTGAGGCAGAGTTTGGTTCCCTTTGCCCTGCTAGACAAGTGAATCTCCCAGATGGTCAGGAGGACAAATTGTGTCCAGCATGGATGGCAGACATGACTTAATTCCAAGTACAGAAATCCACAGGAAAATCAGGAACTACCTCACCTTGGCTTTTAGGATATAAAGTTATCACAGATGGCTAGTGAAATCTACAGTGAAAGAAGTAAACTCAAGATGATGCCTTGTAACATTACCAGTAGGCTAGAATACCCAGGAAAGCAAGGAAATATCTAGAGCTGGTACCTGATGTCCATACAACTGGCAGTCCACCTGAAGGTCTTGTGAGGGACTTTTTACCATCACTGCTGTGCAGAACCCAAAATTCTGGCAAAGCAGAACATAGTCGAGAGAAAATTGTTAGAAAATAGAGGGAGCTGCATTAGAGGTTTTAATTTCAGCTCGAATTTGAAATGGCTACTTGTTCTCATGTTTTATCTGAGCAGTAAAGTGCTTGCTTCTTAGCCTGCTGGGCTCAAAAGCCAAGCTCTTTAAATGCATAAGCAGCAAATAAGGTAAACTCCTGTATTCTTCTATAGTAAGCTCCTTTGTCTGGATAGGAGGGAGGGGAAGAATATATAAGAATCTAGGTAAAGAGCATCCACCTCCTAAAACTACTTAGGACTCAGTTGCATCAGAAACAGAAGAATTTTAGCATGGTAAAGTATACAGTATAATTCTCAAGAGCATATATATCAGAACTGAGTGCACTGGAATTGCAGGAGGGAGAAACAGGTTTTTTTTTTGGGGGGGGGGGTTGGTTTTTTTTGGTTTTTTGTTTTTTTAATGAGACTGTGTGCTGTCCAGTACAAAGACCCAATTTTCCCAGATGCTTGTTTTAAGAATAAACAATAATATATATCCCATTGATTAGAACTATTCTGTCTCTGGCATTTGAAATGTATTCAAATCCATTTGAATTCAGTCCAGATACCTCAGAGAAAAGGGAAAGGTGTGATATAGCTTTAAGAATGATATATTAAAAAACATATAATGATGGTACACATCTCTTGCACTTTGATCCCCACAGGGGTCTATTCCTGCTCCAGTGCAAGCACATCCCAGCATGATGCTGCTTTTCTACCTCAGAGCTGGGGATGGTATGGGGCTGAAGTGCTGCCATACTCACAGACTGATCCTCGGGCAGCAGCTGACAAGCCCCCACATTGGCTTTAGCTTCTTGTGCAGAGCAGTTCGTGGCACCCACAGCAAACTCAGTAGCAACAGTGTGTGCTGGGTGATACTGATAAAACAGGAAAATTGTTTAACTGACTTTGCACTCAGAAACTGCAGAGCTGCTGAGAAAAGATAAAAGGCAAATGTGGCTTCATCTCCCACTGGAGTGAAAGGGAATCCTGTGGCTAAAATGACACATAATAGGAAATAAGAAGCAAATCAGGAGGGTGAATTAGAGTAAGCAAATTGTGTCTGTTTGCAAACATAACTAGGTAGGAGTGCACAATTACTGTAAATGAAATATTATGTTTACATGAAAGGCTAGACATAGTTCTAGAAACTACCTGTATATTGGCTCTTCCAATCTCGAGGAGCCTGAGGTAAGAACCAGTGGTTTTGCTGTTGTAGTCATTGAGTGCAGCTGACACTGTTTCTAGCACCTCTGTGTTATTCATTGTTGCCAGCAGTGGACAGTCAGGGCAGGCTTTTAGAACGTCTTCACTGGAGTCTGCAAGAGGAATGGATCATGTTTTGATCAGATTGCAAATTGTTTAGAAAGGCATTGTAGACCTATTCAGTAACACAAAACACAGTTTCAAAGTCCATCCCAAATTAAAGCAGCAGGAATTTTTCCAGTGAGGACTATAGATGGCAGTGTGTCACACGACTTGGCCATTCAAATCTTTCTGCAAGGAAAAGTGCTGTGGACTTCAGTAGCACATTTTATACTTACTCAGTTTTTAGAAAATTTTCTTTCTGGAAACCTCTCTATGACATCAGTGAAAAGGTGCTTCAACTCACACAAGGAATGGTAGAAAAATGAATATATTTTAACTTATTTGAGTTGTACTTGTGTGTGTTATTTCAGTCATCAGTTTTGACATTAATACTGAAGACAACTTGTACAGAGCAAAGAGATCTTACAGTGAGCACACAGAATAGACATTCTGCTTTCCTGTGACAGTATTGAAAAAGCTGGATTTAGTAAAGAAACTGCATCTGCCAATGGGACTGATGACCAACAAGCACAAGTAAACTCAGACCAGCAAGGAATCAAATTCTTGTTAAGATTAAATTCAACCACATTCTGAAGGGTAAGCTACTGACTGAAAAGACTCAAATCTGGGACTTACTCCCCAGTTAGTCTTACAGTATCATAATTGTCACAGTAAAGAGGAGCAAAGAGAAACAGTGGGTTTGTAAGGGAATGAAACCAGAAAAGGGGGCTGGATTTAGTAAACCCATTAACTGTTGTGCTTTATGCTATATTTATACCCAGCAGTTTAGAATAAGAAAACTACTGAGCTGTAACCACTGCTATAAAAATAGTCCAGCCTCTAGATTCAATCCTATAGAACAAAGCCTTTACCTGCATGTGAGTGGCATTTGCTAGCGACTACAGATAATATCCCATCCACCTTCTGCAGTTTAACATCACAGTCACCCTCAACTGCCTAGAGAGAGACAAAAATCAAAGGGTTACATTGTTCAGATAAATTGGATTTTCTGATAAAGGGCCACTAAATTCAAAAGAACAGATCCTGGCTGACCATTCCTGGCAACATTGGTCTGATGGCAAAGGCACTTCTAGGCATGTCCTTATGTCTCTGATTTTGTAAGAGGCAGATCAGAACTACAAAATAGGGATCCAAATCTGGATCTCAAAAGTATCAAAAGTACCAGGGTAGCAAGATTGTGGACATTTAGTACAGGTTCATCTCTCATATAGAGCAAAGAATATGAATACATATGAATTAAGACCTTCCACGGAGCTGTTTGATAACATTCTCACTAATCTCAGCTGGTCAGTGGCCATGGTAACAGCAGAGTGTGCTGTCTTATGTGAGCAACATGATCCAGCAGGGAGGAGATGTCAAAGGCAAAGCTGGAGGCATTGGGAAGAGGGAACAGTTACCTCCCCCTCAATGGAAAATAGAATCTGAGCCCTGATGAATACAGGGGTAGATCATGATTCATATTTAGTGAGCTCTGTGAATTGGGCCCCATTCTAGAAACAGCAGGCTCAGACAACATTTCCACAGCTTTGGTCAGAGGAAGCGTCTCACAGTTGGATCACACTTGCATAAGAACAAAATATCTGAGTCCAGTAAACTCCAGCTGAGCATTGCTTCGAAGGCAGAGCCCTATCTGAAGAGAATAGCTCCTCTGCAGTTGTAACTAGGAAAAGATGGCTTGGTGGAATTGCACCAGGAAACAACCCACATGGAGGCAAGGGAAGGGTATTTTTGCCCAGATTCACCCTGTCTGTGGTTCACAATGAGACAGTGACATCTGGGCTGAATCTGGAGCCCCTAAGGCATTCATGGACTGTATGTGGGATGTTATATTGGCAGAGATCTGGCCTCCTCAGATAACAGGACCTGAAAGAAATCCAGGAGTGAAGTCCTTCATGACATTAAAGCAGTGAAGTCAGCAAAGTGATTGGGTGGTTATAGGCTCTTACAGGGATATGACATTTGCTTGGGAATCTGGTGATAGCCTGGCCTCTGGCATCAGCATATTGGACATGGACCTTTGGACCCAGCTGGTGGTGTTCAGATACTCACATGTTCTACAAAGCTCCTCACTGTGCAATTTGCAAGAGGTGTAGGGCTGAGAATAGGGCACTTAGTCTCCAGTAAGTCAAGTTCAAGAAATATGATGTCATTATTTGGCCCCTGAAAGAAAAAAAATAAATAATTGGAATTGATGTCATTTTTTCACACAACATCACCAGATTTCTTCCCTGGGTCTGCACAGGGATCTCTGTTGCTGGCTATCATCAGTAGCTCCAGATATACACCAGAGTAACTGAAAAGTTACTTTTTACTTCATAAAAAAACAGGACCCCAAATCTGGAGTAAATCAAGATAATCACACTGATTTTATTCCAGCTAATAAGGAACAGGCTCATAAATTTTAGATAGTCAAGCTTGTATGTAGTGAGTCAGTTTTCTTAAGTTAACTTAATTTTATTTTCTTGGGTAGTTTTAAAAAATCAATAGCTTTCTCTTTGATGAAAAAGCTTTCTATAACTAGATACCAAACAAATACCAGTGAATATTGTTTAGCCCTGTCTTGTTTAGCCCTTTGGAATTATACTGAATTGCACCAGTTCCTTTGCACAGTTCCTTGGGTTCCCTAGGTCTGATTCTGATGTTCAAGTCATGAGTGGTTCCTTTTAAACCAATTAAGTCATTTTAGTGTAAAAGCATTAATATGAGCAAAGCAGTGTCACCAGTGTTTTTGTGTGGGTGACTCTGGACACACTTCTAATCTTATTTATGTCTGTTGTAGTCTTTCTAAATGTATGTTTTGGTACCTTCTCTTTCATAACAAGTGAGAAACAGCCATGGAGTTTCACACATGTCATTGTTTGGGGCTATTTTCCATGTTTTATGAGAAACAAAGGTTCTGAATTGGCACATACATTGTATTCGTGACCATTTTTGTGGCCTTTGCCTGCAATGATGGCAATAGATCTTAGGGAAAATAAGCTTCTGTTATTTCCTTTTAGACCTCTTGACAGCTCAATGGGACATTAGGTAAAATTAATGCCTACTACAAAATCACTAATAGCATGGAGTTTTGATAGGTACGTATTTAGCCAATAAGTAATTACCTGTATCTCAATATTATCCTCAGTTTTTCTGCAGATTAGCTGCTGGGTTTACGAATCAGCAACTGCAATAATCTGCTCTAGCAAACATGCTGCATTTGTAAACTGAGCCCTTTCTAGCATTGTACAAAAACTGAATATTTCCCCCTCCCTGTCGGTTCTGCTCTTTGAGAGATACATTCCAGTGACCTGGATTCTCCACTGCTAGCAGGTGTCCTTGCCCCATTTCAATCAACAGAGCCGTGCTGATTTCCCCGTGTGGGGATACAGCCCTTGCTGGCTCTTGCACTGGTGATTTCCAAGCATCCCCAGGTGAACACAGTGTTCTGCCGGCAAGCTCCTCACTTACCTGGGGTACCACACGGATATCCTCAATTCTGTTTAAGGTAAACTTGTATCCATGATGACTGTGGCCATTAATATAATTCACAGCAACTTCAGCTGCTGCTTCAGATTCTGGGTCATCACAGCCCAAGGGAGCAGGGGGAGCTGCTGGTACAGCTTTGTGAATTGGAAGCTGAACAAGCAGTATTAAAGCTACTAGTGCCTTCATGGCACCTGAGGAAAACTGATCCCTTTCAGAAATAAAGATCTAAGAATACAGCTCAGATGGTAGCTAGGTAGCGAGAACTGGGGCCTCATTTATATAGTACATACCTCAGATTTACATGGGCACACACCTGATATTTGTCCCAGTTCCAAGAAGCATTGCAAACAACAAAAGAGAAAAGTAAATGTTGGGACATCAAGCTGACTGATTAATTTTGGCCAAAGTAAATTTTATCAGGTAGGATATTGCGAAGTCTGCTAAAGCAGCTTAAGAAGAAAGCGTCAGCAAAAATGTAGCACAATTTTTAGACACTTCTACCAACCAAATACTGTCCATGTAAGAGGAATGTGATCCCTTCTGTTAAATGTGTAGAGATGCTAATGCTAATTAAGCTTTCTTGTAAACAGGACACATTCTGTTGGGGCCCAAATCTCACCAGACACCAATCTAAATTGTGAGATCAGTAGCATGATAATTTAGAAAATGGAATTTTAAGTAGTTCTAAGGATCACATTCAACAGCAAATGTAATTGAATAGCAACTTTTGCTACTGAATTTATTTGGAATAGGAAATGAGGCATAGTTCCTAAATCCTTTGCATCAGCTCTTTCTTTCTCTGAATAATCTGAATATGTCCAATGGTTCTTGGAGTTTTATTTTGCAAAGCAGGCATCTTATAGGAATGTTTCTGGAATATGTTGTACAGATTTGAGGATTTGGCAGAAGATCCTAAAGAGCACAAAGTGTTTTAAGAAGAATATAGAGGAAAATTAGCTGCTTAAATGCTTAGGAATGCTGGATCCAATCTTATATTTATATTCACAGTGTACATATTTACAGAAGAGTAACAGGATAAAAAAAAATATTTTATGTAGCAGAATAAAGCATCTATGACGTGTCCAGCATTTACAATCTTTAATTTAAGGTGAGATGACTTTGGCTGGACAGATTCTAGCTAGACAGTCTGGCTCAGCCAATAGAAATGGTTTTCATGCAGGGGTTTCAGAGCAGGTTTCTACCATCCATGTTAGGGCAGTGACCAGGCTGCAAGACAGTAAAGGTCCCTTCTGGCTTTAACATGTCTGAATCTCTGTTGTCATTTTTAGAGTTGAGGAATTAACTTCGGGTTTGAGATCAATAGAAGGACTTTGGCATAATTAGAAGTTGGAGGGTTTTTACTTTTAATAATAAGTATTTCTCCTCAGTTTACACAATATTGTGAGAGAGGGTAAAAGTTTTGGGAAAAGAAGTAGTCTTGAGTCATGCCTCTCTCTTCTAGAATCTATGAATACAGAAAACACTACAAATAGAAATGGTTCAATTGGACAGACTGCATGATAAAGAAAGAGGAATGGAAAGAGACTGAAAAGATTGGATGATTTGCTTCAGTTGTGTGGCATGAGGTGTGTTTTGTATGCTAGGATTTCCAAATTGAAGAGATTTGTGGAAAAAAGAAAGGCTTTTTCTCTCTCTTGCATTAAAAAATTGGTCTAAGTATGATTTGTTTCTTCTCCATGACTTGAAGCAGGGTGGGTTTTTTTGGCATTTGTTCTGTTGTGTGGATGATCATTTGTTTTCCTGACTTTGGCCTGGAACAATTAAATAATAAAGTTTGGGTGTCCCAAAAACACTCTTTAAGTGTTCCTTGTGGGCATCTTTTGAATCACGGGAAATTTATTTAGAAAGATAGTATTTTACTCTTTACTGTTAATGCACAGTTCAGTTTCTAACCTGTAAATCTTTTAATTCCCCTTTTCCTTTGGTATGAAACATTGAGGTGAACTTCCAGCAGGTGCAGATTGAAATTGCTTTTCACCTGAGTGACATATAATTATGCTAGTGAAGGACTTAGAATATTATTCATAAATTTCATGTGGTCATTACTCAGTTTCTTAGGTTACATCTTTTCTACTACAGAATAGCAAATACTGTAGGATGTATAACATTTCTGCAGTCAAACTCTACATATTCCTCAATATTATATATAACCCAGTTCAGTCAACTTCAGGTTCCAGTTTCAAAGAACAACTTAAAACCTCAAATAGCAAACAGGATTTATTATCTTCTTTCTTCCCTCTTCATTGTCACTCACATTCCGTATTCCATTTACCAAGCAAGACAAAAAGGAAATACTTTGAAGCCTGCTGTACCTCTCCTTAGTTTCTCTATAGGCTTACTCAAGCCCTTCCCCTCTCAGGGGCTGTGAAGTTTCTTTGTTCAGAGGATCAGAAATGTGCCCACATGATTATTAATGTTCAGTGCAATACAGAATGTTTGCAGTTAGCAGGTTTTTGGTGACTTGTGATATGTGTGCAGAAATGTGTGTTTGGTTTTTATGTTTGGGAAAGGAGTTTAAAAATACAATCAGGATCGTGACACAGGCAATGTGACAAAGGAGCCTTACACACCTTTTGGGTACAGCCTGACACACATCTGCCTAATTATTCCCTCTGTGGTGTCAGTTCCCTGCAGGTCTGTGGCCCATCACAGCTGGCCTTTTACAGCACCCTCACTCAAGAGGCAATAATTGCAGAGATAACTTCTCACTGAACTCAGGGCTGATCTATTCTCTCTCTTTCATGCCTGAGACACAGTAACACATTGTCCTATATTTGCAGTAGTGGCTGCAAATAGTTCTTACAGCACAAGAAAGTGAGCTGCATCCCACGGGCTCCTGCACAGAAGGTGACATCTCAACCCCACTGAAGTGAACAAGTCTTTCACAGCATCACAGTACCACAGAATGGTTTGGAAAGGACATCTGGGGGTCACCTTGTCCAGCCCCACTGCACAGGTAGGGATTCAAGGCCACCTTGAAACAGTCACCCAGAACCATGTCCAGGTGGCTTTTGGTTATCTCCCAGGAAGGAGACTCCACAACCTCTCTGGGCAACCTGTGCCCATGCTTGGTTGCCCTCACAGCAAGGTGTGTTTCTTGATGTTCAGACAGAACCTTCTGTTTCAGTTTGTGCTCATTGCCCCTGGTCCTGTCACAGGACACCACTGATTGCAGTCCTGTTCCACCCCTTTGCACCCTCCCTTGTGGTATTTGTATCCATTCAGTCCTTCCAAGCCTTCTCTTCTCTGTGCTAGGTAGTCCCAGCTCTCTCAGCCTTTCCTCCCAGGAGATGCTCCAGTATTTTAGTTACCTTTGTGACCTTTTTCCACACTGTCTCCAGTATGTGCCTGTCTTTTCCCTATTGAGGGGCTCAGAACTGAGCACAGATACCAGGTGTGGCCTCAGCAGTTCTGAATACAGGGGAAGGATCCCCTCCCTAAAGCTGCTGGCCATGCTTTGCCCAGTGCAGCTCAGGGTGCTGTTACCCCTCTGTGCAGCAGGGGAGCATCACTGGCTCAGCTTGGTGCCTGCCAGGACCCCCAGGTCCTTTTCTGACCAGCTGCTTTCCTGCTAGGTGGGGCCCAGCATGTTTGTCCTACTTGTGCTCTCCCAGGGTCAGGATTTCAGATTTCTCACTGAACTTCATGAGGCTGCTGCCAGCCCAGTCCTGCAGCCTGTCACAGTCCCTCTCAATGACAGCATGACCCTGTGGCATATCAGTCACTTCTCTCAGTTTTGCTCATCATCCAGATCACATTAAACAGGACTGGACCCCAGTATTGCCCCTGTGCTGCACCACTGCTTACTGGCCTCCATCTCGGCTTTGTGCCATGGTCAGCTCCTCCAGCCCCAGCTGTTCAGCCAGTTTTCAATCCACCTTAATCCACCTTTCACATCACTGGTGTGAGACTCAGGCCCTGGTGAATTAGGTTGCCTCAGAGACTTGGCAAAGCTTCACTGCAATGGAAGCAGAACAAGCTGGGTTTACTGCACTTGTTATATAAAATATAGTATTGATTCTATGCTCAGAAATTGAGGCTCCACTGAATCTCAGTTCTTAATAATTCATATAAGCCACAATGGAAAGGTGAGTTGATGGTTTTCTTTTTTGCTTTTTCTCTTTTTTTTTTTTTTTTTTTTTTTGGTTGGATGCTTGGAACAACTAGTGATGATTGGAAACTTGCTGCCCCTGTTCAACCTCATTTGGAAAAAAAAGCAAAGAACCACTTCCCTAGATGTCAAACTGACACTTTCCTGAGCTTAAAATTCAAGCAAATTAACCAAGCAAACAGATAAATATCATCTTTTTAAAGCTTCACATCAAAGTTAAACACTTGTGGGGATTTCTGAGGCTCTCTTTTCAGATTACTAAAACGTCATTTTTTGGTAAAGCAGACAGAACTGGTCCAATTCTCTGCACCACATCAAAAGATGCATTTCTGAGCAGTCAGGCATTGTACAGTACTGCAAAACTTAATCACCTTTTGCTTTACACTTGATTAAGTACATTACTTTTGGATCATCGAGTTCACAAGATATTGGAACATCAGGGCTGCCTTCTATATAGCCATCACCTACTCAGAAACCTGCACGCAAAGGCAAGAAAATGTCTGCAGGGAAAATGTCAGAAAGTTTAAGTCACCAGTCTTGTCAAAGCAGCATATTGCTCCCTTAAATGACAGTATAATCAGCATTTAAAAATAAAGTATGTGAAAATCCATAGAGGTCTGGGAAAACCTCATGACAAATTAGACTAATTGATTTGCATAGTCTTATTGGCCCCTTTCCACTACATGGGCAAATCTTCAGCAGATGTAAATTGGCTCAGAATCACTTCAGTCCGAGACCCCCATTGTCCCTATAACAGGAATTTCAGGCTGAAGGAAAACTGTGAAGTCTGAACAGTTTTACCAGATTGTAATAGTAGAATATTATGTGTAAATTAATTTATTTTTGTTAAATATGAGAGTCTTTAGGAGAAGGAAGGCTGACCACATTCCCTAGTTTGCTATGTTATGTGCAGTTGAGAAATTTCTTACTATGAGATATAAAGTGTGCAGACACGACGTCTAATTTGGGAGCCTCTAGTCCTGGATGTCCAGCTACACATTCTTTTTCAGCCAGCTTTGCTGATCTCAGTATGTAATTCTTTATTGCATTTTAACTATAGGATGAAAATCACTATTTTCCCTTTTAATTCTGTGATCTGAAATAACTCACTGAATTTTGTACAAGTGTTTGGTATCACTGGGTAGAAGGATGTATTCAAAACATTAGAGGAATCCAAGAGTCAGGAAAACCAGATGCCAGTCAGTAAAACCTTAGATAAGAATATTTCCTGGACTTATCAGAAATGTAGGAAGATAGAGAGAGTTGAAATTTGATCTTCCAGATTTAGTATTTATTATTTCAGAGACATTTTTCACTAGTTAGAGTTTCTTTTAAAAAAACTATATTGCTTTTATTTTTCTTTTCATTTGAAAGAGCATAAAAGTTGTCAAGAATTTTGAAAATTTTACTGAAATGGAAATTTTAATTTTTGACCAGCTCTCCCAGACAAAGCCAATCAAGTCTATTTCTGTTCTGTTCTCTCTTGTTCTATTTTGCTCTTCTATTGTCTATGCCAGTGAAATACTTGAGTGTCTTCCAGAAGTACATCAACTGACAAAACTAGCACTTATTACATGAAAGTCTATTCTCCTTCTCTTCCCAGTGGGAAGATTATATAAGATGTTTTGTCTTAGGGAAGTTTTTGATTGATTTAAATTTTCCTCCCCATTTCCGCATTTTCCCTGCTCTGTGTTTTGATGTTGCAATCAGTAACAAGAGCAGTTTTATGAGTTGAGGGTTTTCAAGCCCCTGATTGACTTACCCTGTGTTACACTGATCTGGCATGGGAGACCCCCCCCTTCCTAAATTTGTTATACTTTTTTACCCTTTTATCGAGGTCAAAGTTATTTATGTTGCCATGCAACTCTAAACAGTGGGATATTTTTGCTTCAGCCCTGCAGGGATGTCATGGTTCTCTGGGTATCATTCCTGTGCAATTTGATGGGTGTGGGAAAGCTGTGTTGGAGATGGATAGGTGGCAACTGTGAAATCAGAGATTAGCAGCTGCAGAAAGAGATTTGGGGGGGTTTGGCTTTATGGTTTTATGCTATAGCTTATTCTTCAGCTTATGTGGGTGTTCCCCTGATCATTGCTCCATAGCAGAACCTAGAACAAACAGAGCAGGATACCTGGGAAGAGACCCAGGGCTGAACCACAGGAGCAAACAGTGGTTCAGAAGCAGAAACAAGGTATTTCACATTGAGTAAACAAACGCCCTGCAGTCACTCTGACCTCTCCTCATCTCCATGAACAGCAAGGGAATTTCAGCTCCACTCCCTGGGAGAACCAGTGCCTGTCCTGGCATTACCAGAGTATCCACAGACACATGGCTGCAGTTTAAAAACACAAATTGAAACATGCCCACATTAATTCCCTCTACTACAGAAATCTTTAAAGATGTAAGTGCACAATTTGTCTGGGTGCTGTCATGTTCTATGACGCTTTTAGTCTCTTTGATGGGGAACTTCACATGATAACTCCACATGTTATCTTCCCTTGCTGAGTTAAATCCTGGAATTTAGTAGCAAGTGTAAGGGCAGCCTGCTGTGCTCTCTGGATACCCACATGCTCAGCTGCAATGACATATTTTTGATGTGAGAAACAAAGTTCACTCTTGGCACTGTAGGTAAGTGCTTTTTCCACTGAGTTTTGTAGAAAAAATTGCACATTCATTGTTATGCTGTGGCAGTCTGAGTACATGAAATTGTTGAAATCCTGCTTATGCTGGGTTCCTGTTTTGAAAATGGTGCATGTGTTTCCATGTAGAGGCTCATTGGCATGAGTGACAGGGGAGTCCACACTATTTCAGGCAGGGCTAGGGAATGGCAGGTGGGAGGATGGCAAACTGATATCCTTTCTCACCTTGGAGCACTCCTTCAGGGGCATGACAAACTCAGTCAATATCCCAGTGAGATTTACATAATTCTGACAAGCAAGAGTCTTAAAAAAATTAAAGTTATTTATTTTTAGTGAGGCAGATGATGAAGTCCTATAGGGTTTTTTTTTTTCACTGCTACATGTCCCTAAATCACCCATTTAATTCAACTCTCTGGTGCCTTCCAGCCACATGGCTAAAAATCTGGAAGTAAGATTGGAAACATGAGGGGGACATTTTAATTTAATAGCATGGAGGCGATATATTAATAACACATTTGCAACAGGGGAAGTGGGTCTTTTCAAGTTAGTGCAGTTTGAAAGAATTTATATAGACATTCCTGCTTAAGGAGTTGAAATTTTGCATGTTAGACATAAAGTACGGATGACTTTTATGACAACAAAGTAACTACACTTACAGCTTTCCTTGCTTAATTTACACAGCCTCAGATTCTCAGTAGACAGGGAGCCCAGGCTGTCAGGAGCAATAAACACGAGGCTCTCTGAACAGACACACCAGTGCCCAGGTGACCTCCTCCTTAGTGTCTCTGAGAAAAGGAGATGTGGATGTGAGCATCATGGGCTGATTAAAAACAACATCCAGTGTCACATTTCTATAAAGAGGTGCCTGTCAACACTTTTTTCCTGATATGTTTGTGAATTTGTTTTCTTATGCCAGAGGAAAGAGCTGTAGCTTTGTTTACACTCAGCCCAGAAATTCTGAACCAAACAGTGATGTTAAGTGTTGCCAGTTAGAAACTGTACACGTAACTGGCTAGTGCAGAATACAGTTTTTGTACCTACGGATTTATGAATAAAGCAGGCAAAGAGAACTCACAGAACTGCTTTGGTGAGGTTACAAGGCTCTGTATTGGGCATCTCAGCCTTTGCCCCTGGCACATCCCCTCTGCTGTTCTGTTGAGCATCATTAGTCTCTGTAAATTTCTGATTTTTCCATTAGTTATTTCCATTTTTCTGTCTCTTGAAGGGGATCTTGGGTCTTTTTGAATCCTCTTGTCTAACACAACTACTCTGGGTCTAGAGCATAATTTTCTTCCTGTCAAATGTATCTACAATCCCTATTTTATCTGTCACTGTATCTCAGTATGTTCACGTTATGATGATCTCCATATGACGACTTCCTCTACCATAGGTCCTACTCCCTAAGCAAGGCAGTATTTCAACATTTCTCCAAGTGGTTCCCCATTCACAAGAGCATCAAGCTCAATTTTCTCCTCGTATCTGCAATGCCCTGGCCAAGATCAGACCTTCTTGCTCAACTTTCACCTGGATCTCACCTTGTCCCTTCTGCCATCACCATCCCTTTGAGCCATTCAGCCTTGTCACTGACAGATATGTCTCTTGCACTCTCTTCAGAAAGAATTCCACTTCTGAGCTTGGCCTTGAGGCCATCACCTCCCTGAGTTCTCATAGGGTCTGAAGAGCTGCCCCTTGTCACATTATCTGCAGTAAAGTGTTACATGAATTTGAAACCCATTTTTGTTATAGGGTTAGCTGCGCTTACACTGAAAAATTTTAGGACTTCACAAGGCAAAATGTTTGAAAACCACCTGAAATGGTGACTTTATCTGCCACTTTATTTCTGTTTTGACAGGTATTTTCTTAATCTACCTTTAAGAGCACACATGGCAATGCCTCTCTAGGGACAGTCTTATCTTCTTTGCTTACCAAAAGCAGTTTGGTGTGAAACATTTCTTTGTAAACACTCTTATTTGACCTCTTCCTAACTCTTGCCTTCACTTTAGGATATGTGAGGAGCAAAGAAACCATCCTGTAGCTCATACTCAATTCTCACAAATGAGACTGTCCTTGGGGTAGCTGGATTAAATACTTTCACTGACAAAAGTGAACATAATATTTGCTTGTTATAGAAGAGGAGGTGAGGTCTAGTTCATACATTTTGAAACCTTTGAGTTCCTAAGAGAAAGGTTGGCAATACTGGTGTCAAACATTGTTATTTGTCTTGTTATGTAACTCACCTACAGCTCAACTGCAGTTTTATGTGTGCATTAACATGGGAACATAAGGCCTGGCTAGGATTATGGTGTTGCAACTGCCAGGTAATTTATGAAAGGAAACAAGATCTTTTGCAAACTTTGGACCAATAAAAATATAGTTGTCATTTGTATTAAGTTTCTTGACAAGTTATTTGCTTCATTTTTGTGAAGCTTCCGTCAAATGATGCAAGTTAAAGATTCAAGTTTTGAAACAACTGCTGGGTGTTGGTTAGAAACCTTACAATCTAAAATCTCTCTCAGAAGATACTTCCAGAAACAGTAATTTTCTGAGTATGGCTGAAGATGTCAAAGATGATTGTGTAATGTTATGTGTGTATTGTAGGAACAGGTAAAGACAGGCACTAAAAGGAAATTTCTTTGTTTGAAATTCCCACCTATTGTCAGTATTCATCTCTTCCTTGGCTTTTGATATAGCCCTTCAAGTTTTTGAGAGTTGGATATTTGGGGCAGGCTCGTGGAAATGCCAGGACAGATGGACAGATGCGCTACATGTGCTTTGGAGAGCTAAAGCACTGTTGCAAAGAATTGCTGGAGACTATTTGTGCACAGAGAAACAAATAACTCATATTCCCAGCTCTGCAATCAAAAGCCATTCTTGGCTGGGGGAGATCCCTGCAACAACATTCTTGCCTCCCCTTGAGAGAAGAAAGCCAATGATTATTCTGTTACCCTTCATTATCATTCAGTGTGGTATAAACTGCCCAGGACTTGAACTCTCAAGTGCCCAGGAGGGCCAGTACATGAATATACCTTGTGTCAGCAGAGGCCATTTCAAATAATACAGATGATGACAGATTGATGTTGGTAGCTCATTAGGCAAAGCACTGACCGAGACATCAAATTCCTTTCAGCGAGAATGTGGCTGGAGTGTTTGCTGTTGTGCATTAAAGGACAGACACATTTTTCTTCTTTGATTTTTCTTGCTTCCTGCTTCCCATGTTTGCATCAGACAGTGCCAGCTATCAGATCTGTCATCATGTTTGACTTTCCTAATGTGAACAGCTGTGCCAGAAGAATCAAGGTGTAAAGCTAAACCAAATCTGCAGATATAGTATATATAGTATATTTCAACAAAAGACCTGTGTTCACAAGCCTCCTGTGGCACACAGATTTTAATATAACACTTGGCTTCTAGCTCGTCCAGATCCAGCAGTACAATCTTCCCACCCGTGCCTGAACAGATAGAGAACAGATTTCTGAAACAGTGTAAGGTGTATTCAGATTGCTGTCTCCTTGATATGCTAACTCCTGCTCTTGTGGATTATGCTTTCACACTTTTGGGGCATGCCTTAACCCGTATGGTTAGGCTGGTAGCCTTCTGCCTCTTCCTGAAGAAGACAGGGAGAAGTTTTCCAAGCACCTGCCACAGTTCTCTACCTGCATGTCACAGTCCAACAGAGGAAGCCAGGCAACTTCTGCTGCCATCCCATTTCCCCACAGAGATCTGTCTGTGGGGGAAGACAGAGTGCAATGCACAATGTGCTGCAGAGAAGAGAGGTGGGTCCAGGATTCGGTGAGGGAAGGAGTCCCCAGGCTGTATTTGGTCCTTGTGCCCAGACAGGATAAAATACTTCTTTGTCTGGGGGCTGAGTAAGGGCAAACCACCCGAGGCTAGTTGGTCACTGTCGTGTCAGTGCCAGAAAAGAGGAGTCCACAGCTGCTGAGAGGAACCATAGAGACCAGATGGACCCCAGAGGAAGAAATCAAAGCAAGGAGAGGAGGAGGGGAGTGCTCAGCAATCGAGGAGCCCCAGGGTGAGGATGGATGCTGACATACCAAGGCTCTGTTGGCTCCTTCTGCACGTGGCAGCTCATCAGCCACTGTTGATACCAGCAGCCCATCCAGCCCCACTCCACAGTGTTCTCTGCAGCCACACAGTTCTGGGGCTTTGTGTGCACTAGGTGATCCTACAGTACACAGGCTACTTTATCCCCACAGTGCTTTTCATATCCAAAATGATTTTACAAACTGTATCCCTTGGAGGTAGGAAGAGACAAACATTCCATTTATACAAAATACAGTATTGGAATAAACATCGCTACCACTCTAGTGTAGCAAATGTCGCAGGGGGATCTGATTGCCACAAAAATGATGTTTTAAAGTGAATGTGTATTTTTCCCTGTTTACTGTAGGCTGCTTAGCTCTTAGGTCCTTGTCTTTCAGTTGTGGTCTAAGATGTATCCATAGAGTAAACTGCAAGAGTTGTGATGAACTGCTTTAAATAGAACTGGCTTTAAATAAAGTCAACAAGAAATTACATTATGGGGCAGAAGCCTGTCAGACATTTCCTACAACTCAGTGTTGGGCTAGACTGACATGAAAAGATTAGCGTTAACATTATGTCTAATGTTGCTAGTTTGATGATTCACATACCTTTTATTGATTTTGTTTGAATTGAGTTTGTAACTGTTGCTTTGGTCTTTATTTATATAACCAGTGGCCAAATGCACTGTTTTCACAGTAATTCTTGCATTACAGAGAGCTACATGCAATGACAGTAACTGTGCCTGGCAGTCTACCATCTGGGTACATGCTAATAAAATAATCATCTGCATAATTTTGGAAGTCATTGCAGATACTGGGGGGAAAATGTATTGGGTTTGAGATGAAAATTGCAGGCAGCCCGGTAGAATAATAATGATACAAATGATTTCCCCTAAAATCCTGGAATGGTCTCTGTTGGGATTTCTTTTATATGCATCATGAAGCTGCCTATGCTAACTTTGCTTTGATATGAAAGGTAAATAGATGATGAATGATTAAATAATTTCTATTCAGTTTTGTTGAAAATAAAATTTAAGTCAGTAAGAAATGAACAATTTCTCTGTTGTGTTATGACAGTAATGAGGGAGGAAAACCCTTTTTCCTTGCATCTCTAAGTAATAAACTAATAGGGATTACAGATCTCAGTCACAATTGGGTCCAACTGCTAGGATCAATATGTGTTTGTCAGTAAAAGACAGTTTGCTCTGTAAGGAATATATGCCCTTTGCTTCTTCTGCATTCTGAAATCAACGGTAACTCACCCCAAAGATGCCTCCTAATAAATCCAGAAAAAGTAATAATTCCATAAGAAGTAGGTCTCTGTGAGAAGAAACACATTGTTCCAACAGATTAGCACTGTATTCAGGAGTAAATGCACCTATCCCAGTCCAAAGGCCCTTTCTGCAGCTGGAGCTGAACACAAAACATCTTACTTGGGGGCAGAAATAGTTTCTGAAATAGGTATTTCCATTTCCAGTTCCCACTCTGTCCCATCCAGTTTATATTTACCAGAGATGGAGAAGGTGCAACAATGCCCATGGAAAAAACACAGGAGCAATGAGCCAGACAGGTTGGGTAGAGCAGGGAGATGGAGTGGAGGTCTTTGGATATTTGTGACCTTGGATTCCACAAATCAAAACCTCTCAGTAGCTAAAGCCTGTGAAAGGAATTGTAGGAGGGGAAAATAGGAAAGCCCACTAAATTCCACTGAAACTAATCAGGTTAGAATAGCCAGCATGTAAAGTTTTGTAGATATTTTAAAGAAGCATTACTGGCCTGCCCCTTCAGACTAGGGACAATGTGGGATACTTAACACTGAAATTTGTACTCACGCTTTTGGATGATTGATATTCAAATGGAAAACTTGAGCTGGGAAACCAGTTTAGCTAACTTTGAATGCATTACAGAATGGAAAATTCCAAGAGCAAAAGAGATAACAAGATGGTGCTAAACAGACTTGCAGAGTTCTACGGGAAGCTTATGGAAGAAGACAGGAAGAGATGAACTGGCTTTCTTAGAGCAGAAGTTCAAGTTTGCTGTGTAACAAAGGTCAAAGAAACTGAATCTGAAATAAGAGCATGTTTTTGAAGATAAGCTATTAGGGCAGAAGAACCTGAGCCTACAAATAAAAAATGATTCAGAGTAGCTAGAAACTAGAGGAAGTGCTGTGTATGGGCTTAAGAACATTTTACCTCATGCCAAACTCTCTTAATGCTTTAAATTTTTGGTGTTCAGAAAATTGTGGAAAACGTTCACAAGTGGCATGTCCCAGAGAGGCATATTCATGATGCAGGGGTTTGTACCTTCAGCAAGTTGGTGAACATGCTGGCAGAAAATTGAGGAGATGGTGCTACTAACAGATTTTAATCACGAGGCTCAGGGACTGCCCCTGCCAACTGTTTTCAGCCACGGCTCTGTGCCTGCAGTCCAGATGCCAAGAGCCATGGCTAACGCTCCCCAAGCAAACCCGGGGCAATCTGGCAGGTGTCCATCAGCGGTGCTCAGCCACACCTGTGGCACTGTGACAGGCGGGGGACGGGGCAGGCTCGTTCCCACGTCTGTCCCCAAGGCACGGTTGCTGTTCCGGGTCGCTGATGTAGCCGCTAAGTGGCCCGGAAAGGGGAGGTCCCGTTCCCGGCTCTGGCCACAGGCTCTCACCCTGCCCTGGCATTGCTCCTTCGTTCACCCAGCCACGCCGGGCGGTGATGCCGGCAGTTCTGCCATCAGAAGATGAATCATTCGCTGTGGTGAGGTTGGTTCTTTGGCAGGTTAACTCCAGCAGTTGGGTTAACGCAGATCCTGCGAGTGGCTGTGCAGCCACATGGGAAACAACAACCGCCAGAGGGGAACCTGGATAATCTAATCAGTCGAGTCACTGAATCATAAAAAATTTATGGAAGGGATCTCTGGAGATGACTTGGGCAAACGGCCGACGCAAAGCAAGGCTGTCACCGGCATTACTGTGGTGGTTGGAGGCACCAGCTGCGTCAGCTTCAGTTCCTGGGCATGTGAAACAGGTGGCACCACACTGGGGAAGCTGAATACCTGTTTGGTGAAGCATCTGGAAATCAACAGACAACAAGCACTGCCTTAGCTTGAAGGAGGTACAAGACTACTCAAAGCTGCTGGTGGTCAAGGATAAGAATTCTGTTTTTCATGGCCTTTGTATAAGGCTTGTGATATGGATTAATGTTTCAGGCACAAGAATGCTGAATTTGTTCAAGTTTTAGCATTTCTAAGCACAGCTTATAGAAAAAAATTACAACCATAATGCCATTAAAGAGGGGATGATACAGTCCTAAATATTCATCTGTTTCCCAGTAGATTTAAAACCAGTGACTGCCTGGAAGCTATTCCTTATGTGGTATTGGCTTTCATATTTGTTTACCTAAACTGAGACATGTCAGAGTAGTGAGACCTTCTTTGCTCCTTTGTAGTAGCTTCCATGTTTCAGACTGGATCAGGTATAAACATTTCCTTCAAAGAAAATATTTACTTTTCATCAGAAGTTTACATAACATGTTCTCCAAAGGAACAAATACTGTGTTTCAGCATAGTTTGAAACATGGGAGATGGAAAATAAGTTAATGAACAACATTTAGGTCAACACCAAACCACTTTCTTTCTTTAGTAAATACCCAAACCATCACACTGTGATGCAATAAGGAGAAGCTCACAGTCAGTCCGTTTTAACTCTCTCTTTTTTATATTTTTGGGACCTCATGCAAAAACTCTACACTGGCCTTGAAAAGGTTAAATGCAGGCAGGGATAACTAATGCACATATATACTTTAAGGTAGCCTCATCTCACTGGAGAAGTCCGAGGGAGAATGATATTAAAATATTATAAATAAATGAGAATGAGTGACGACAGCCTTAGAATCCTCTCTAGTGGAAGGAAGCACCTGGTGATAGGTACTGTGGGATTATTTAAAAAAAAAAATCCTGCCTAGCTGGCAAGACAAGAGAAGGGGGGAAGGACTAAATATCAAAAGTTTGTGACCTCAGCCTGTGGCAGGGGTCTTGCCTGCAAGTCCTGTGCTGGAGAAGAAACTGAGCTTGATTTCCTTTCTGGGAATCAAGATCTCCCCAAAACAAGCCCACAGGCTGCTGGCCTGTGTGAGGAGCCTCCAGCAGCTGAGCAGACCCAAGGCTGGGTGTGAGTTAAATAGAGGAATGATTATTGGAAAGAGCTGCATCTTTGCAGACATGCACGAGGAGTTTGTGGTTCATCCAAGAGACAATCCCAGTCTGTTTAAGCCTGATGACAATGGTGCATAAACCTTTTGCATCTCTTCATTTTATGATGATCTGTAGCCTTGTTCCAAACATAACATAAAGGAATTAGCAACAAACTGCCTGCTTACCATTTCCCTAAAAAGCCATTGGCAGAGATGAAAGAGAGAAAATGTCACAGCAAAATCTGTATTTGTACAGCAAAATCTGTACACTTTTATGGAGAGAAGTGGGCACGGGGGACAAGGCACTTTTTGTACTAGAAGCCTTTTAGACTGGGCATGAGAATGAGAAAGCAGAACTTCAGGCTTGCGATTGGAGAACAGCAAATAAAAAATGCACTGTATTTCCAACAGTAACAACAGGGTTGCTTAACTTGTAACAGTAGCATGTAAGACTTATGAATAGACTTTGGAGGGAAGAATAAGGGAGGAAGGATAAGATGGACAGAGAGAGGAGAGTGGAATAAAATGTAGCAATCTTTAACTAATGTTGGGTCATGTCACACTACTATTTTTAAGATAATCAATTTTCATAGTCAGGAAAAATGTGGATCTCCTAGGCTTTAGTATCTGATAGCTGCTATATGGGGAATTACTAAAGATGTTATTTATATGTTACGATTCTGCTGGCTAAAGAGGAGACACAAAAATATGTACTATAAAAAGGAAATGTATCAGCTTGGAGGAAAACTGATAGTGACGTTTCCCAGATATCTTAGGTTAGTCTTAAAAATGATCCTGCTTTAATATATTGGTTCATGTCCTCAGCACATGGGTAGGAACACTGTTATGCAAATTGCTGGTAGCATTTAGAAGACACCATTAATAAAGGAGGATCAGGATATGCTACACAAAGGGCCAGGTGACCTCAAGAAGTGGAGTCATAAAGTAGAATGAAATGTATCAAAGGAAAGAAGAGAAAAGCAGAGCCATGTAGCTGGGAACATTGTGCTGTAAACTCATCAGCAGTATACAAGAGAGGACAGGAAAATGTGGGAATTTAGCCTGATTTCAGGATGATTGGACTGTTAGCATGTAGCATCTGGAAAAGGATTTGAGTGTCTGATGGTAAGGAGCAGCAGGACAGGGAGGTGTGAATGCCTTTGCCCAGGGAACTGGTAGAACATCTGCAGTGCCATAGCCCTGTCTGGCACCCTGCTCAGGAACAACTTTCTGTGGAGATGGGTGTAGGAAAAGGTTTCTAAGGTGAGCAGAGCCCCTTACACAGGAGCAAACATGGGAAGAGTAGCTCTTTTATTCTTGGAAATTCAAGACTAAAGGGAGGTAAGAGCAAATAAGGCCGGTTTTGTTTTTAACAGTACAGTCTGTCAGTCATTATCGGTCACTAAACTCTGGACAGATTAAACAGTCTGTCTGTCTGAAACAGAGAGGTTCACCCAAGCTTCCACTTGCTATTGTGCTTCCACTTACTGCATTGTGCAGTGATCTGGAAGCCCCAGGCATGTGCCAGTCCCTGCAGACCCAGCAATGGCCCTTCTCAGACTAGAGACAGCATAATCAGGTCCATCTCAAAAATAAAGGAGAAATTGCAGAGGTGAGGAGTGGTAATGTGGAGATAATTCCATCTCCCCTGTGTGGGAGGTTGGTGTGCACTGACTGCAGAACTATTAGACATTTGTCTATGTAGCCTTTAAAAAGGAGAGGAGGAGGATGCTGATAAAATAGCTAAGTCTTGAGATCTAGTGCAAAGGCTTGTTTGAGATCTGCCATCACAGGTGGATAAAGCAAATGGATGTAAACTCATGTGAATGTGGATGTAGCCTCTTTGGCAAGGCAGTGCTATTTAGGAGTGCCAGTTAGGACACATATTGCAGTCAAATGGCTTGGGGTTGGATGGGGAAGCTGGGTTGCAGTCCCCTTTATGCAGACCTGGGGTGACTCTGCCCGAGTCGCTGAGGTTTTACCAGCTGACTTCCAGCCCAGTTTGGTTCACCTGACCAACTGTCTTTTCACCTTTGCTCACAAACAGCAGCAGATAAAAGTTGGCCTTGCCTGTGCTCTTTTGGGTGACTTAATCCCCAGCACAGGCTTACTTATCAGACCTCTGTACACAAGGCAGAGTTAATTGGCTCTGATCCACCCGACTGGAGGTCCCTGGAGCTATTCTGATTTTTACCAGAATATGTTCTGACTTAGCCATTCGATTTCCTTATGTAAAAGAGCCAGTTGGATTTTTCAGTGAGCTTAAATTAGCGATAAAAGATAAATCTTTCCCCATTTCATGAGTTGGAAATATATTTATTGTGTGAGTACTTGCTGGGGAGGTGAGAAAATTGTTCCCAAGCCATGGGGATGTATTTATTCCACCTCCCCTGCTCCCTAACACCAGACTGTGTTTTGGCTGCAGCAATGTGTATCCACCTGTGAGTTCCTGAGTGTTGATGTCACAACCCCTTGCCTAAGTGGCCTCTGTTTTCATTCATCTTGCCTTACAAGACAAATAAAGGATCTCGGAGGATGAATAAGCAGAAGCGGGAGGAGCTGCAGTGCGCGCCTGCCACCAGCAGGTGGTGCTGCTGCTGCATCGCGCTCACGGCGCCTCCCGGCGGGACCGGAGGGTCCGGGCGGCTGAACCGAACCGAACCGAACCGAACCGAACCGAACCGAACCGAACCGCACGGCCAGGGACGGGAGCATCACCCCTCAGCATCACCCCTCAGCATCACCCCTCAGCATCACCCCTCAGCATTACCCTCAGCATCCCCTCCTCATCATCCCCTCCCCAGCACCACCCTCACAGCGTGCTTAGCAGCCCAGTCACGGCCCCGTGTCAGGCTGCTGAGCTCTGCTGACTTCTCAGCTGAAAAACGACCACAGAGTGGCAGGAGGCATAGCGGTTGTTATGAGACTTTGTGAATTTTAAATCTATTTTCAAGAGTTCATAAAAAATTCTCTCTGGCCTGTACTAGGGAAGTGCTCTGAAAATTATTGAAAAGATATGAAAGGCCAAGGTGCAAAACTTGAGATCAGCAGCATAGATTTTTACTTCGTATTTTAACCTTTTATTTTTACCCTACTGATGTCTCTGTTCTTTATCTTAATTATCTCTGAAGGAAATCCTATTCTTTCCTCCCTTTCTATATAAGATCCTGCAAATGTCATTAAGTCACATTGTTTCATTGCACTGGGGAGCCCAGGGAGCGTTTCTATCATCCTTATGCATGTGATTAACACAGATTTTTGTAATGGGAAGCAGTTCACCTGGACTGGTTTCCATGGTGCTGCTAAGCTGGAAGCATGGGATCTGGCACTCATTTGCTAAAAGCTGATGAGAAGTTGAAAGAGAATTTTCCCTTTGACCTTTCTTGGCAGAGGTCACTAGTCCTAATCAATATCCTTATTGGATTTCAAGCATTCAGGGACTCTTCTTAGACATACCCCCTGAAATTGCCATGAGGACTGATTACAAGGAGACAATCAGATTTGCAATATGGCAATTCCTTTCAGCAACCACAGAAAGGTCAATCAGATACTTGTGAACCATTATGAACCACTGGACTCCTTCTTTCATGATAAGGTGAGCTATATTTTGGGTTGGAGGCAGTATTGCTGCCAGTTCATCTACAGCATAAATAGAGAGAGATGAAGACCTTAAAGAGCAGGTTAGTTTTGACCAGGGATGGTTTGGATAAGACTGTTCCTGCCTTTCAGGAATGGCTTTATGTCATTCTTTTATCCTGTTTTATAAGTTTTAGAGTAACCTTCCATTACTCATTGAAATGTCTGAGAAATTAAAAATCTATTTCTCTCTATTGTGGCAGTGATAGCAACAGAAAGCACATTTTGTTTACCTGTTTACCACTGTAGTGTCATACAGCTTGGCACAGTGAATAGGTGCACGACTTATGTGTACAATAATTGGCAAAGATGTAGTAAAAGTCCATTTGCCAGTGCCTGATAACTGACATTTTCATCATATTTTTGTATTGCCCTTGTTAAGTTTTAGTTCCTAATCAATACTTGCATCCAGATACCACTTACTAAGAATTTCAGCAATTAAAATCAAACCTAACAATCAAATCAGTGGAAGCTTCCTATAGGCTGTAGGAGCAAACAGGTTGGTACAGTCTGACCAGAAGCACTGAGATCAGTGCAAGGATGGTTACCCAGGTTAGTGAATGAGCAGAGTCAGTTTTCCTCTTGTACACAGCTTCACCTTTACACTCACAGCACGTCTGTGCACACACAGAGCTACAGAAGACAGATCCCTGAAACCTGTTCAAAAACATTTTTGAGGTTAGGTCTCGTCTTCAAGGAGTTTTGCTTCATCCTAGAACAGTCAAGATTAATAAACTTTTTATGTAAGTACATAGTCCAGGTTTCACTTTAGAAGTATTGGTCAAAAACAAATACACTTCATCAGGAATTTAGGGGATTTTTTTCCCAGATAGATGTGAAATAAATAATGTGAATATTCTCACTTCTAGACAGGCAAAACATATTTAAGAAATGGTTAAAAATACCCATGAGAGAGCTAGCAATCAACACTCTTTTTACTAGTTTTGTATTGTATTCTTTTCTGACTAGTATGTTCATGACCAGCTGTTTTTAGAGCTAGTAAAAATTCTCAAGCTCACATTAGGAAGGTTTTCAGTTACATGATCTGTAGCTACAGTTGTTAGAATACTTGGCATGGCCTTTAAAAATGAGAAAATTGTTTTTGTTGAGTAAAGCACCAAAGCTCTGAAATAATATTTCACTGGACTTACAGAAAATGTGTTTGAACTTTGCTTTTAATGCCCAAGTGACAGGCAATTTGGTAGGCAGGGAGTTTCCAAATGTGACTTAAAGCGACGTCCATTTAATCTGTGTGAACATTAGAAATTTCTGTGCATTTATGAGGGAAGAACTTGTACCAAATCAAGCTTGACCAATATTTCTTTGTCCACAATAGTGTGCTGTCTCATCTCAGCCAGGGTTGCCTCAGCAGTGATGGTGAAGTGCTGCAGCAAAGGCATCTCTTGTTCTTGCTGCTCACCTTAAATGGGGAAACTGCCCCAGTGTGGTTAAATCCTAGCAAGTTTTCCTCTTAACTGTGCACAGTCTAATAATGTTTCTTGTTTTCTGGGCAGAAAATACCTATCTTGTCTCCCATCAGTATCTGCCTGGCAGCTTGTACAAACCTCTATTACAGAAGCAAGCACAGTAAGAAGCATATTTGGACTACACTGATAGAGAAACTGAGGCTTATAATGGTGCAGTGGTTTGTTGCTCTCTCAGATTACTTCAGACTCCACAGGGAAAATAAATTCTGAGAGTTAAAGGAATGTGTGAAAATCAGAAGGGTTACAGGAAAAACAAGCCTGCCATTCTCAGAGCAGCAAAACTAATGAAATAAGGCTGGATGATTGAATTTACCACTAAGATTTATTAGGCAGGATCATTTCAAGATTCATGAAACAAGGTGAAGGGCACAAATGCCATTATTACCTGTAGCCCTACTTTCCCAGGTGCCCATGGGGAAAGTAGGTCTTGTGAGAGCACAGAGATGGGCCAGCCTGCTTCCTGCCTTTCATACTGGTGTTTTTGCCACACAGGGGAAATGCTGCATCCTTCTTCCAGCTCCTGTGACACATCAGGGAACAGGGAACAGCTGCTGGCCCAACATTGGCCAGGTCAGGAAAGAAATTCTGACCCTGTCTCTGGTCCCTAGTGCCAGCAGTGTGGTGAGGGAACATCCCTGCAGAAGCAGCTTTCATGGCAGAGAAGAAATGTTTAGTGTCCCTTCTCAGATGTCCTGGGATAAATTCCCAGCCCTGCTATTTACTCCTTGAAAATCATTCCTGGCTATATGCTATAGTCATTGTCTCAATATAAAAATTCAGAAAATAAAGCTCTAGAGCAAAAACAGATCAGCATAACTAGTGTCAAAGAATCTGAATTATGGGCTTAATTTTTAGGGTAAAAGTGGCCATTGCTTTGAATATGAGTGGACACGGGATGCAAAATTCATCAGGAAATAAAACACTCAACATCACATTCAGAACATCACTCTGTGCCTCCTCTCAACCAATATGATGACTAAAAGCATCAAGGAAGTTAAATATCAGTGGGGCTGGTTGAGATTTTGTTGTGGTTGTGTAATGAGAAATATGGCATATTCCTGCTTTTTTTGAGCTGAGAGTCAGATGGAGTGTAACCAGCATTTGTCATGGTACCACTAGTCAAGTTAAATACACTGGAGTGGAACTGGAGGGGAATTGGGAGGAATAATTTGGTCCCACAACTATGACTTATGGACTGGAAGCAGGACAGTCTGGAGATGTGACAGTTCCCTGACAATTACTTTTGTCCTGCCATAGACAGTTGTAACAATTACACTTACACTTAATTACTGCGTTTAGACTGTGGTAGGCTAAAGCACTCCATAGGATAGGAGGTGTTAAGAAGCAGAATGCGTTTTAAATTTAGAAAATCCCCTTGAGAAATATCCTTATTTCACACTTATTATTAGCAAAGCCAGCTTTGCAGTAAAAATCTTTGCTTCCATGACTGGAACCAGTGTCTTCAGCAAGGAGCAGGCGTACAGAAATCTCTCATATGGGGACATCGATGTTCCATCTGCTCTGAAAATCTAGGAGCTGCTGAGTCATCTCCCATCTCATGTGTATTTGACATAATTTTTAAAGGTTATCAATACTGGGGCACTGAGTGCTTAACAGAGAGAGGGGTTTTATCTTATTTCTTTTTCCATGAGCCAGAAAGTAAATACCTGCCTGATCCTGCTACTGTTAAATTAAATGACTAAAGTCCTTGTTTGTTCCAACGGTAGAGCACTTAATGTTGCAAACTTAAATAATTGAAATAAGTGACCCATAGTGATGAGGCACACATCCAACAGGCAGGTCGTTTTCTTCTTAAGCTGTTTATAGGTGTGAATTAGGATGCCTATGAGAAATGCTTTACCATTTCTTCCAGATTCACCCATGTAGCAAAATACATGCAGAGCAAGCAGAGTTTATAGGGGAAGGACTGCAGCAAAAAATTGCAAATAACATTGAGCAGCCCCCAGTCTTGGCTGAGACTGTTGGCACCCAGCAGTTTCTGTTGTGCTGCTTATGGGCTGGGATTTTTGGTATCCTGTGTTCACTGCACACCTTGTGTGTTGGTTTCCTTTGAAAATTTCGGTACTTGTTTTCCTGCCTAATTGGAAGCAGAACTCATTTGAAAATGTATTCATTTTCCCTCCAGGGATGGTGCTATACCAAAATACAGTGTATGCTTTGGCTTAATTTAATAAGTCATAATCTCTTCTCATATTTTATTACGTCTTAGTGCGAGGTGATTTTTTCCAGAGATGACTCAAAATAATACAAAAGAAAAAGCTTGTCCCATGAACAAAACATGAATTATAGCTGATAAAATCAAGATAGTTTGAAGGCTTGCCAGCACAAAGAATAAACTCCCTCAGATTCCTAACTTACAGAGTAATCTTAGCAACACCAAATTTCCCAAGTAATTTTGAAGTCTAAAGGAACCTTAAGGACAGTCTAAGGAAATCAATAGAATGGAAAGAATTTCTGTTAATGCAGAAAATTGCTGCCAAATGAGGAAAAGAACAAGGTAATTTCTGCTGTTCTGATGAAGACTCACAGCTTGCAGTGCTCTTGGACACACTTAACCCGTGCTTTTCAGATATGGATGTTGTTATGCTCATTGGGAACTGCCATCTCAAGAAAGTATGTAATGCTGCCTGTGGAAATGTCAGCATAAGCAGAACGAGGTGTTCACTTGGTTTTCTGAGCTGCCTGCACAGAGGTATTGTGCTGAGGCTCTGTACACTGCACTATCTCACTGCTCCTTGCCAGGTGCTGTTCAAGATGAGAGCTTTGGCTCTAAAGCCATTTATGGGTGGAACACAGCACTGCTGGCTCGGGCTGAGAGCCTTGACAGAGGGTGTAAACTCAGCAAGCAGCACAACTGAGCACTCAGAGATTTACACTCTGACTCCCATAGGATTTGGGAGTCTGGTGGAGCTATTTATTTCAATCTTGAGGAGTATCCTTCAGTCAGACCTTTCTACTGAAGGAAGTGGAATGTCAAAAAAAGAATATGTTGGATTTTTTTAATATATTGAACTCCCTTTTAAGAAAACAAATAAATTAATAAAAATTCATTCCACAAAATGTGTAGAAGAGCCTCTCTTTCTCCTCATTATATTCTCTGTTGCAAAATGCAAGAAATGAACTGATTTCAGTGGAGATGATATCTCGCAAGCTGAAATAAGCCCTGTTTCTGTAAAGAATAAAAGAATGTATGTAAGCACTTTTACATTAAGGCTTTGGATGTAGGCAGAGTTGTGACTAAAGTGAAACTCATTTTTGTTAAGTACTTTTAGGTGTGAAAGAGGCAAAGTGTGTGAAGCTCTCTGTCTCTTCAGGATGTCTCACACGGGAACTTTTCTCTCAGTGCACATGATGTACAGGCTTGGTATTTTTAGAATGACAAAAGGCTGTTCTTTCTTCATCAGATCATTCACTTTTCTAGATGCCTTAGACCAGAGTTTTCAGAAGGTATCCACTGGCTCCGGACCTCTGCACAGTTTGAGAGATTTATAATCACTGTGCTGCTCTGCCTCGTGCTTTAGAGAGATGTTCTTGAACATTCCCCAATCTGATCTCTGTTGGTGCTCTTGGCCTCTCCAAAATTATAATTCTCAGAAATTAGACCCATTAAGCCACTGGCAATATATTTAAATGTCCGAAGATCATATTCCAGACTTCTTTTGTAGCCTTGGGCAAGTTGCTTAACCTCTCTGTAAGCTTCAGTTTCCTCACCTGAAAAGAAGGAGAATATGTAATTGTGCTGTGCCACTTAATTCAGGAATGTGAGCAGGAGGAGCTCTGAACTCCTGGGGGCAGAATGCAATTACATTACCAAATATTATTAGTACTAGCATTAGTATAATGATACATGTTTATTCTAAATATACCCTTGTTCTACTTCATGCAATACCATCTAAAAGACCATTCATATTATAGAGAGAGGTGCCCTGTGTGGCATGGCTCAAGTCTAAGCTTCATGAAAATTTTGCCATTGGCTTGTGTGAAGCCAGAATTTCATTTCATGGTCAATCTCTAATCTGTATAAATCAGTGCAAGGACAAGACTTCTGTATTGTGAAAGTGTGAGTGGTCCTTCATTATTATAAATACTACAGAAACATTTTTTTAAGGCATAAAATACATTTCAAAGGAAAAAAAAGCATAACTATGCATTTCAAATCAGTTAAATATTGCTGGCATTAAATATACTTTAGTCTTATGAATAATTTGGAAGTACTATTTCAGAGAAAGATTAATCAAGTTTCAGAAATATCCCAGAGTCAATGATACTCATTGCAACTGCTGTCTGAAAATCAGTATATGCTTTCTGAAATCTTCAGAGGACTGGTCCCTACCCCAAAGAATTCAAAATATAAAATGGAAAAGAGAAACAAAATAATAGCCTCTCAGTCTTTTTCAGATGCTGGAATTGAAGTTGGTCAAAGTTGATGGCAGTCTACTAATGTCTCTCTTTATTCTTTAGGATTTTGTTAAAAATGAAGACTGCAACACAAAACAGATTGAGAGGATACAAAATCTGAGATGAGGAATCAGTTCCCCATTGACCCATTTTTTGCCTGAGGAGTACATAGCCTCAGTTTGACTCAGACTTTTCAATTCTCCTTGTATAAGTGTAAGAGTGGTTATTTTAAATGCACACATCATACTGAAAGGATGGTGGAATGGATGCTTTCAAGTTCAAGGTCTGCTGCTGAAAACATTTTCTGCTTTATTAGCTGTTTGCAGGCTGCTATGTCTCAGTGCTCAGTGAGAGTGCTCTTGGGTGCCAAGATTTGCAGGGTTCAGGCCAGAACAGAATGTAAGATTAGGCTCTGAACTGGTACAAGTGGACTAACTGCAGGGGTGTAGACGGTAGCAAAACTACACTTGTGGCTGCCCACTTATCACCTCCTGATGTCACTTGGAGTTTTCTCTTTCAGTCTGTTCCTGCAGTATGTTAGTCTAATAAATCTCTTGTTTTACACCATATGCACCATGTGGATCTGTGCTGCTTTTAGCTCACTAGCAGTTAATATCTGTGAGCCACATTCTCCAACAAAGAGAGTCACTCTGTCATGAAGAAACTCTTTATCAGCCTGGCAACTTGTGAACTCCTTAGCATTTGATCTGATGCAGACAGTGCTCCTGATGAAATCAATAGCTGCATTGATTGAGTAACAACCTGTGGGACTGGGCCCTGGACTGGGCTAGCACAGCCCAGTGATGAATTCAGTGATTGAAATGTTTTCAGTGGAGCTGGGAGCTGTCCCCTAAGACAGGAGATTTTCTGCAGACGAGATTTTAGATGTCATCGTATGAACTCTGATATATAGACAGCTCATCCCTAAACCAATCTTTTCGTGATATAAACATGCCTCTCAAATTCTCAGTGTGACTGAACTCCCAGAGAAGGGTCTGAAGGTGCTGTCTTTGTGCTTCCCCAGCTGTGTTCTCCATGAGGCAGAACACTGGCTCCTTTCAGTAAAGTGCAGCTCACTGGCTCCCAGGAGGAACCTCCTTGGGGTGACAGGGGCAGCAGCACCTCAGAGCTGCCCTGGCTGTGCTGCCACAGCCACTCCAGCCTTGTGCTCTCCCAGACATGAGGAAAGGCAGCTCTAATTGCTGCAGCTCTCCAAATCTTTTCAATGCCTCTGTGACACTTTCACCTTCCAGTCTTTCAAAAGTAATCCTGAAAATGGGCACTGTCAAATGAGAAAAAACAATGTGTTAATCTCCACAGCCACCTAAGGGGCAAACCAGACTTGGAGCACTTCAGTAGCTGGGCTTCATGAGCTCTCTGCTTCGTGCCAGTGTGACCAACCTCTGGAGACCTCACAGATTCACTCCTCACCTTGGTTAACCAGCTTACCCAGCAGCATGACTGGGGTCACTTACACTCACTAAACTCCTGACCTTGGATAAAGCCTCACTGATCCCCTCAGCAGGACAGCATCCTTTTGCAATACTGATAAAAGACCTGGCTCTGTGCACCTTTGCACAGTTTGTCCTTGAGTTATTCTTGACTAACACTGACATTAGGAAAACACAGCAAAGATTTCTGAAATGTTTACATGGAATATTATTTTGGTGGGGTATTTTGCTGTTTGTTTTTAATTTTAATTGATACTAACTGATCAATACTTTTTCCATGGCACAATGGAGATCAAAGCCAGAAATTATCTGCATTTACAGTGCTCTTTTGTAGTGGAAGAATAATAATTTCCTGCAAAATACATGATATATATAGGATAACTAAAGCTTTGTTTATGTGGGAAAAATACAGTGGATTAAGCTGATGCATAAATTAGAGGTTGGGTGAAATTTCTTCTTCTAGTGTATGAGAGGTTTGTCAGATTTTAGCTTAAAATGAAGCTCAGAGAGAGCACGTCTGGGTATTTTTCTACCATGAAGAACAAAAACACAAAAAAACCCACTCAAAAAACTTCAAACCAAAACTAAACAAAAACTAAACCTTAATTAATTGTGTTTTCTCTGTTTAGTGTACCAAAATTTTGACCTGGTGTGTGGGCCACAGAAGGTGTTCTTAGGTAGGTGCTCAAAGAAGGTTTTTTTCCTCTGTGGGTCTTTTTTATCGGGTGATTCAGTGATAAGCCAGGATCAGATATCCATCTCTGAATCCAATTCTGCTAAAAAAAAGGTTTATTGTCTCCCAGTCTTTCCTCCTCTCCCAGCTGTTTGTTGGTGTCTTCCTGCCAGATGTTATCATATCCTCAGATTGTTTGCACAAATGTTCAGAAGAGGATCTTTGAGTTTCTTCTGACAAAATCCTCTGTTAGCAAAGAGCTATTACCTAAACCATTTTAAGTAAACCTGTCTTGTTTTGATTGATAGGATTGGGAATGCTTAAAAAGATCATCCCTTAAGAGGCTGCTTGCCTGCTGGTCTGGTGGCAGGTACCTCGAGGCAGTAACCACTCATGAATTTCTGGTCAGTGCATCTGCCCCACATCCCCTGGTAACCCCTCAGCCAGTGCTGGTGGGCTGGGACTCCTGGGCTCTGTTCCTGCTTGAGTGCTGACCCAGGACGGAGTCTTAAGCACATCAACCATTTATGCTTCAGTTTCTGCACCAAGACATAATCATCCTCACAGCAGGAGCACTGTGAGAGTTAATTGTAGAGTGATTTGATCCCCTCGGTGCTGAGTTACAGGTGACTGCTGCTACTTCTGCCTAAGAATTAACTTTTTTTTCACTCTGTGATGTCTTCAGTAAATTAAAAGCCAAATTTGTGTTCACAATGGTAAACTGTGCTCCACTTGAAGAACGTTGTTTATTCTGATGATTCACTATCAGGAATGTTGCTATGTTAAGTGGCCCAGCAAGGAATCCTCCCTCTCAGCCCTCATCAGAACAAGCACACAAGTCCCAGGAACAACACATCAAACTATTCAGCTGTCCACAGGGATGGCTAAAATCTGCCCTCAGGGTGCCCCTCATATCCAGTTCAACTTAATATTGCTGGGTAAGGTTAGTGTGAGTGCATTCTTGTGTGTATTCAACTAAAACTCACATCAGCTTCTCAAGGAGACCAACACTCAGTGGAGTGCACAGCAGCACACCTGACATGTCAGTGAGAACAGCAGGAGGGAAGAGTCCCCTTCCAACATTAACACAAGTTAGGAACACCTTTTCTCCTCCTGGAGACAGGCACATAAAGCCATGTGCTGAATGTCCTATGAATCTAAGGCCATAGATCTGCAGTACAAAATATTTCTCTGCAATGTCAGCTGGAAAATTCCCATCCCTGTCTCATTCCAGTGACAACATGATCCCTCAGGTGATCATCTCTCCTAGCAGATAATAAAGTCAGGGTTCATTTCACTGCTGAAGAAAACAAAAACATGCAAGTGCCTTCTAAAGTGGTGCATGGCTGGGTTGCTCCTCAGCTGGGCTGTTGTTTCTCCTTACACTACACCAGCTTTGTAGAGCAGTATAGCATGTATGTGGATATATATATATATATATATATATATATATATATATATAAAATCCATAATATGTTCTAAGCATCTCTTCTAGTGGAATAGCTGGGGTATGGAGTGTTGCTTACATGGCTGGAAGAATCTGAAATTGAGCCCTTAAAATGGATATTAACAACTATTCCTTGGTGATGGCAAAGGGTCAGTGCTCAAAGTGAGTGATTTTGTAAAACTGCTATTGCCCAGGAGTCAAAAAGCTATTTTCTAGCAAGTATCCTTCCAGAAAATTCTCACTCTTCAAATTATTATAAGATACTTTCAGCTCTCCCAAGATGATATGATGGATGGTGAGAAAAGCAAATGAAACATACTGAGTTTAAGCTGGTTTACTGAATTTAAGCTGGTTTACTGCTTAACTATATCCTCTACTGGGTTTACTGTTTTTTTTTATTTTAAGCTGCAAGAGGGTTATTACCATCCTAAAGCTGGGAGCTCCAGTCTCCAAATACTTATAACATCATGCAGAAGTAAATGGGACAGTGAACTGACAGACACTGTCATAACTTACCTACTGGAAGCTCACTAAAATCCTGCTTGTGAAGGCACAGAACCAAGTCCCATCATCACCTGAGGCTAAGACAGCGTGACCATGGCAGCTTTGGGTGGAGCTTTGTCCACATCACCAGGCACAGTTAAGAGCCAGCCCTCACCTTCTCTGTATTCCAAGGACATCTCTGCCTCTTGTGTCTGCCTGAGCAGTCACAGTGTGACAGCGCCTGTCATGACTGAAACCTTTAGGAGGAAATATGGAAATAGTGTGGGAAAGTTGAGAGATTGGATTCACCAGAGAAGCTCGACCCAATTAATTCCCCAAGGGCAGGTTGGATTGCAGGAATATCTCCTGTCAGCCTCCTGCACACAGGGACCATCCAGCCTGGTCCTTGGAGGCCATCTCTCCTTTCCTCCCTCCCTCTCTCTCTCCACCGTGCCAGGGCTCCCTTGGAGCCGTGTTGCCAGACATCTGTTAGCTGCTGCTGCCTCTGATCACATCTCTGCTTACCACACACCGAGCCCCAGGAGCAGCTCACACTCTCTCCAGTGACATTCATTAACTGCTCTTTCTTCCTCTCTCCTTGGCCACTGCTACCTTTGGATGGGTTTGTGATGGCACCAGGGCTCCTCCTCCCCCAGCAGCTTGGAGCCAGGGGACAGGACCTGGGGCAGGGAGAGCAATGTGAGAAGCCTTTCCCTCTCTGCTCTGCTTCCAGGGTATAGTCCAGGCTGCTCATCTGTTTTTCTGAGACATTTCTGCTTGCTCCCTACAAAGGCTCATTTTCTCTGGCTGATTTCAGAAGCAGTGGGAGATGCCGATGCAAAGCCAGTGTTGTAAAAGCACACTGAAACCTAGCTTAGACTTGGAGCCTGGCCTAGCCAGATCAGCAGTAAAATTTTCAAAAGGAAAGGGGGAAAAAGCTATTTCCCATCACAGGAGCAGTGGGGTGTTTTCCATGGGAACAATGATGTTCTGGTTAAGTTCTAAGAACTTTTCTAATTATTAGGCCAAACCAATGAGAAAGCTGAGGTCAGCAGGAAGAGCTGATGGGAGGAATTATAATTGTGTCTGGGGCCATATGAAAGCATTATACCATGTCTTGCTCCAGACTTTGCATGAGTCATTTTCCTCCTGGTCAGGATTGTGTATTGAAGTGCAGACTGGCAGTTGTCTGGATCTTTCCTTGTGCCAAAACTGCTGTGAAGTTGGTTTTGTTTGTTGTTGCTTTTTTTCCAGTGCCACTGTGAGAAGTACCATCAATAGAATTTCTTTTCTGTGGAGGCAGCATCAAGCAAGGCATCACACTGCGTGGGGCAGTAATTGCAACACTTGCTGCTGATTTATTGTCAGCAACTTCTCTTGTGGAGAGAGTGCTTCCTCAGTTCCATCCATAAAACTCCAGTGGTTTCAGGAGGAATTATGGCTGCTTGCCACTTCTGAGTATCTGCCTCTCAGCATTTGGGTCTGTAAGTGTATGTAGATTTTCTGTAGAAGCCTATTTGCAGCAGAGAACTACTCTTAGACACCACAGTGCAGGACTCTTCCCAAATTATACTGTTGTTTCCAGCCGTAAAGCTGAGATAACAGTTTTATCTCACCCTTCATTAGAAGGCATTTTAAAAAGTAGATCCACCAAGTGATCTACCTCTTGCCTCCCCTTTCAGCACATCCCAGCTCCTCTTGATGTCACTGGACAAATACCTATTGTTTTCAGATACAGCTGGATTGAACTTCAGGATACTCAAAGGAGATAGTCATCAATTTATTGGTGTTATCAACAGGTGAAATGGGTGTAAATCTAAATTTTTAGGAAGCAACAAAGTAAGCAGTTATGTCTTAGAAAATGGGCAAAGCCTGAAAATGATCCAATAATTGTGCCAAGCACATCCCACTACAGCCATCAGCCACCTCATGCTCTCTGTCTTTCATGTCCATGTGATGAGTTAAGCCACCACAGCAGCTTCAATGCCTTCACTCACAGATCTGTGGGACCTGCTGAATCCTCATGCAGCCTTTCCAGGGCATAATCTGTAAGGTTTTTTTATATGTCAGCCCTACTTAAATGTTCATGCACTGAAAATATGCAAAGGCTTCTGTCACAAGCTCTGGCAGAGCTCCCCTTCCTCAAATCTCTCCTAGGCAGCTCTCGGAGAGGATTGACTTTTAAACCACTGGTGTAAATGAGTGCTCTGAAGGGTCTGTGCTCAACCCTGGTGTGAGGTCTCTGTTCACAGTGGAGTGTAGATTTTCCCAGACTCAGACACAGGGATACTGAGAAGTTTTCATTTTATGGATGCAAGGATATGTTCTTACACAGAACACACCTGCTTTGCACGGAATTTTAAAGTGCAATTGCTTTAGCAGCACAAAAATAGAGGAATCTCAGAAAAAAAATGCCACTGACAAAATATCTCTATTTCCCACCTCTGTTTCTTTACCACCATGAACATTAGTCAGATAATTTTAATTGGTCAGTTTTTCTTTGCAGTTCATCTTATGACTTTTGAGACCTGAAATCTGCTCTCAGCTCTGCCTTTTGCCTGGTACCTCTTCTAAACCAGGACGGGCCTGCTGAAAAAACATTTCCTTCTTCTGTCTCATCTTCTGCTCCAAACCTTGTATATGTTGCTGGAAGTATCTTTCTATATCCAAAAGATTGAAATATCTTTATTTATGTATTTGTTTTTGATGCATTTCTCTGCTGCAAAGAGCAGCCCTCTGCACAAGGGCTGGAAGAAGTGACTTTACCTGTTTGATCTTATCTTCTTCCTCCAGATAAGCTTCCTTCCATCAGTCTTCAATGTTTTCTGATGCAAATTTGTAAAACTGGAATTAAAATTCATGCTGCTGCAGTATGTGGTGGTTTCCCTCTCCACAGTTTTCCGAGTGAGAGCAGCAAGTGTGAAGGTGCTGAAAAGCAGCCTGCAGTGCTCCATGTCAGCTCTCGAGCAGGAAACGCTGCTGTACCAAGATCACAAACTGCTATTAGCATGGTGTCCAGGGCAATGCTGCCTATTCTTCTTCTTCTCTTAAAGAACATGCTATTTTCTTGCTTCATTGCTCCATCTGTAGCACACTGGCAGTGGTGATTGTTATTATTGTTATTAAGGGAGAGCCTATCATGCTTTTCAGTGGAAAATTGGATTCTCGACAAGATCGCTTTGCTTGAAGTTTAGTCTTTGGTGGGAAATTTTCACTTTTTTTATTAAAAATCACTCAAAGAATATATTTTTTTGCCTGGAACATTTATAAAGTATTTCTTCAGTGCAATGTTGTTAATTTTTATGGGAGATGGGGACAGATGTGTTTATACTTTCTGTCTGTTTTTATGGCTCACTGTTATAGCACTGACTCTTGTGGCTCCTCAGAAAACTGTTCAAGTGCCAAAGAATGAACAGAGGGCCAGTATCTATTTCACAGTTTTATCAGGACAAATCCATGCTAGCACCACTGAAAGAAAGGAACTTTCCTTGTATATCTGTCAGTCTATCCACAGGGCTGCTTGACTGGTTGAGCACTGGGGGCAGAAGCTCTCTAGTGCAGACATGGCTTATATTGGCAGAACAATAGCAATCCTTTGCCAATCTACTTCAAAATAGTTTCCCATACTGCATGAACTGTGCCTGAAAGAAAACTTGTTTCTGCTGACACTGCTTTTGTCAGAAGAAAAAGAAGAATATCCAGCTTCTCATCAGGACAGTCGTTTGGCTGGACCCATGATGTGCAAGCAAGGACTCAGAGGCTGTACCTGGATCTGACTGATCCTGCAAGGGGATTTCTGCCATTTTTCCTTCCTTGGAGTAAAACCAAATAACACCACTCCCCACCTTCTTGACTTGGGTCAAAACTGTAAAGGTGCAGGGAGATTTGGTAGTAAAGCAAGTCCCTCTCCTAGGCAGGGACTTTCACATGCAGGGCTGGGCTCATGGCGTGACCTGCCAGCAGAACAACTTTCTGTCTGCCTGGTGATAAAGCCACAAAGCCCTGGAGGCACTCCTGGCACCTCCTGAAGTGCAATCTAAGGTGCATGTCAGCACTGATTAAATGGAAGCTTTATAGAAGGCGGTTTGGACCTTGATTATTTTAGAAGCACCAGCAGTCAGGGAACTGGATCACTTGAGCTGTCAGCTGGGTGATTTAGTGCAACTCCTAGAGGGAATAATGAAGGTTGTGATAAACTGCAGTGTAAGAAGCCGGTAAATAACTTTTATGGAAGAACTGTATTTGGAAACACTGAATAATGGCAACTAATGTCACAGATCTTATGGAAAGGTGCTTTCCAGAATTATACATTTAAATGGTCATAGTGGGTATAAACTGGTCTTTGGTAACTCGATGGAAATCAATAGAATTACTTCATGGTTGATTTAAGGAAAGAAAATATCATCAATAATGTTACATATTTATTGATAACGTGAAACAATTAACTGCTTTGGAGAGGAGGAGTAAATGTGTTTATGTTAATGCTGATTTATTACTTTATTACTTCTATAACACAAAACAAGACTTCCAAACCACAACATCCATTTGGTTTTTTTTTATCTTGACCTATTTATCAGTTCTTTTTATCACGAAGCCCACACAAATAAGGAGAGACATTTATTATGTTCTTTTTATTTCACAATGCATAATTGAAATCTGGAAAAACTGTTTTCTGGCATAAATACACATTTATTTTTTACATTTTAATGTGATTTAATTTTCTATAGGTTATTTTAAGAACTGGTCACATTTTGGTCTCCATTTTTATTGTTTTTAAATTCAGAAAACTCTCAAAATTAATGTCCAGTGGAAAATTAGATCTCATGTTGTGGTTGTAGACAGAATTAGATCAATAAATTCTAACTAAAAAATATACGTGAAATCCCTGCTATGCTTTCATGAGCCAAATTTCTTTGCTACTCCAGCAAAATTTGGAGAGTAAATAACTGAAGTCACTCTGAAATACTGTTTGCTTTCAAAGTGCTAATCCATGGGTGCTGGACATTGGACAGGGTGCTTGTATTGACTGTAATTAGAATTTGGCTTGATCACACCTGAAGCATCCATACACTTGGAGAGAACTTTCCAAATATTTGTCTGCACAGGTCAAATGGATCTTTTCTTTTCTGTGCTTCTGTGCACTTTGGGAGAGCAGGCAGCTGCCTTTTGACTGCACTGGGGGCTGTCCTGACTGGGTGCACTGCTGTGACACGGTGATGGATGGTGGAGGACCAGCTGTGTGCTGAGCCATCGGACCCAATCCTGCTCCAGCTGGTGCCCAGGTCAGCTCTGGCTGCAGAGAATGGGCTGCTGCTGTTGCTGCTCTGCTGCTGGGGCTCTGCAGGTCTGAGTCAGTGGCTGTGATCCCTGCTTGGTCTCTGGCCACTCATTTTGTCTATTGGATGTGCAAATCTTCTGCAGCTCTTGTTATTTGAGTCCCCATTATTTACCAGCCTGAACTTAGCACCAGTGGCAGGTCTTGTTCTGCCTGCACCAGCCAGCCCCGTGCAGCTCTTGGGGGCTCTGGTGTTTCCCATGGTGACCCCAAAGATTATGTGCTGCTGGGGCCTTGCATTTCCAATGAGCTCTTGTCTCCCTTTCCAGTGGGATATGCCCCCATGAGAGAGGCTGGAGACACTGGGGACTCCAAGAGCATCATGACACATGTACAATTTGGAATAGGTCAGACAGAAGCTTTTTTAACTATGAGCAGTGACAGAACACTTGGACAGCATTTCCCCCTCTGCTCCCCCTCCCTTTAAGTGTTTGCAGAGATCCAGCCTGATATACCGGTTTAGCAAAAAACAAAACCGGTGAAGAAAACAATCATTTAGGCAAACAAAGGCAGGGAGCCATCCCTGGGAGAGAGGGACTCTAAAATCTTCTTAACTGCCACAATTCTAAGAATGAATCAAAGTAGATAATGAGACTTTATGGAGAGATGGCTCTTGGTGGAGCCCATAGGAGTGGCACACTCAGTATTATCTTGTCTCAGAAGTGGGGAGTTGGGAACAATCACAGGCTGTTAAGCCAAAGGGAGCATTCTTCTAGTTAGGATAAACTTCTTAGCCAGCCCTCTCAGATCTTAAAAATAATAATTTTACTACCACAAAGGTAATGTGAGGTGAACATTGCCTTTTTTTTTTTTCAGGTTGCAATGAATCTGCAGTAAGTGTTGAAATGCCTTCACTGTTCTCCCTGCAAAGAAGAAATTTTAAGACCAGAATTATTGGAAGTGTCAGAAACCGTGAAGAGCAGCAGGGAACTGCTATGGCTTGCAAAGTGGCATAAGGAGAATCTGAGGGATGCCAGGAGGGTGGGAAAAACAGTGCAGTGCTTCTTCTCTGGCTTTTGAATTTCTGCATGACAGCTGAAGTTTGGGAGCATGATGGTCAGTTTTGTGACCCCTCACTGAAGCTCTGTGGGTTTGACTTTCAAGTCCTGGGCAGCTTCTGACTGAGTCAGCTATCATAAACTACAGTCAGGAATGATAAAACTGTTCTTTTCTGCAAACAGACAGTATCACTGGATAACAGCCTTGGTGAACTTTTGTTTAGGACCAATCAGGGATCCTTTTATGATTTTTGTTTTTTCTTTCACTATTTCTGCCATCTTAGAAATCAGCCCTGAAAAGGGTAAGTGCAGTGCTCTAGTGCTGCTCAAACCAGCATGGGTGTACTTGCCAGCCCCAGAAAACCTGTACACAGGTAAAGCAATGCAGTTATCCACTGCTCTAGGTTATGCTGTCATTCTGTATCAAGACAAATTAGTGTCCTCGGAAGCAATCAGAAGTAATTACTCTTTAAGAAACAATAGGCATCACTCTGTGGCTTCTACCTGACAGCTAAAGGACTTGGCTTCCTGTGAAAAACCCATACAGCTTAATCTTCTTGTGTCAGATCATATTTCCTTGTCTTCTCTTGGTAAATGTTTACATTGCTGCAGTAAAAGGGGCACTGCATGATCTCGGCTAACAGGGGACTGTGTGTTTAGAGATAGTAATGGGAGCCTGCATCTCTCTGCTATCAGGAGATGAGTGCAGAGAGGGTTTGCAGGTACAAAATAGCACCTCTGCAGGAGCTTGAGTGGGCCCATTCTCAGGAGTAAATCCTCGTTCCACTAAGGCAGTTCCCACTGTTAGATAAGCTGACTCTGTGGCACAACAACGATGGGGAATAAAATGATAGGAAGTGAGCACAGAGACCTGGCTGTTCTTTTGCTCTTCAGGGAAAACACTCAATGACATTCCAACTGATCCATTTTAGGAGTGTAGATACACACACTGAACCCTGCTTTTTGCCACCACCACTGCTGCATTCCGATCATCACTTATCATTTTTAAGTGTTTCTTTAAAGAGTAAACCCTTCTCAAAGGTTCCAGTGGCATCTTTGAAATCTGATAGAAATCTAAAGTCAATGTGTGTGCCAGTCAATGACTTCAATTTACATTCTCCAACAGGAACTTCAGGATTCATCTCAGTGAAGATGAAGTGAAAGAATGGCAGACTGAGATCCGAGTGAGCTCCATACTTACAGGGATAAGGAAGAATGACTTTTTCTTATGTAGTAAAAAAAAAGCAATTCTAAAGTTCAGATCCTGACAAAGACTGTCATCATTCCTGCTGTCCTTGGACACTTATTTCAACTTTTTGCAACTTACCTTTGCAGTAGCTGGTGGGAAAAGAAAGCTAAACCCTAAAGTGATTTTGTGGTTAACTCAGTTATGCAGTGCGTAGGAAATCTGGATTCAGCTCCCAGTTTTGTTTTGGTTGTGCTGTGTAATTGAATACACAGTGTCCTTCCACCAGATAGAACTGAGAAAATTTCCATACCATCAGAATATGATTTTGAGAATATATTCACTGGTGAAAGATTAGAATACACATATACCAGTAAATATTATTATTTAATTGGATTTTACTCTTTCTGTGAGAATTAACAGTGAGACAGGACTTTTAGAGACAGTGTGTTTCTTAAGAACAAAATTTAGTTGACTTTCATTAATCTTTACAATACACTACAACTCTCAGCAGAATTTCTTATACTTGATTTCTTCATCAAGAGGGTGGTGTAGCACTGGAAGAGGTCACCAATGTGAAATTTCTGTCTTTATATATTGGCTGTGGGGCCAAGCTGGGGTTGACCTGATCTGGTGTTGGCAGCACTCCTGCTTTGAGTGGGAGGCTGGACTGCAGATCTCCAGAGGTCTCCTCCAACCAGCATTTCTGTGACTCTGTGAATCTAATTAGCTTTGTCCTACATGGAAATATCAAAGTTATTTTAGGAAATATCTGTATCTTTGAGCAGTGGAAGCAAAGAAGACAAGTGTTTATTATGCTTTATTACTAGGATTAACTATTCTACCAAAGGCAAACTCTTGAATAGCCCTGCTTTCTGACTCTCTCAAAGCAAAACTAAAGGCAGATATTAGATTAGATTAGATATGTTATCCATTTTTCAAATTAATTTTCTATTATATCCATCTATTATGCATCTTACATAATAATTTATTTGACAACACCATCCTGGTATCATTTCTGTATAATAATACTAAACCAAAAAATTGTCAAGCGTTAACTCTACAAACATATTGCAAACTGCAGCTTAAGTATGTCAGTGTCTTATGAGGATATTTGAGGCTGAAATATCTTCCCTACCTACAGACTTTTCAAACTAATACATATATGCTCTACAGAGTTTAACAGCTGCTGCTATTCCACTAATGGGAAGTATTTCCTCTCTCTTATATTCCAAATAAATCATTTTTCACATCTTTCAAGGTCCAAATAGTCCCATCTCTGTAATAGAAACCAGTAGAACTTAATGAGTTCTCTCAAAACTCAGAGTGACTAGTGTGTACTCTCCTCTAGCTATTAATGCTAAAAGCTCTCACATAAAGAAGAACTGTAGTGTAGTAACAACATGAGGTTCTCATTTTATATTTTTGTGTTTCCTACTTATTACTATTTCACGTATATGAACTGATATAAAAAGAGTGTGCATGCATATTTACAAGGATGCACAATGCAATGAATTCTGCATCGTGCTATTAATGGGCTTTTGAATCCTTTTCTCATTTTGGTGGAGAAGAATTGTTGTATTTGAGTGTCATTTAGTCCTTATGCATATATGAAAAAAGTATGAATGACACATGCCAGGAATTAGGGAAATGAAAGAAAGATACAGAAAGTCAAGGCACTGAGTGGATGTTGGCCTTGATTTCCTCCTGTCATCTCACTGGTATCTTACATGAATACTGAATACCTAAATTCTCCATCCCTGCAGTTTTTGCACTGAGAAAAAGTGCAGTAAGTGTACTAAAGAATAATTATTTTCCTCCAACACACATTACTAATTTAAGCGTTCCTTTCAAGCACAAAGGTCTGGCTTGTTACTCTATGTGCGTGTATGCTGGGAGAAAAGGGGAGGAAGAGAATACAGGGAAAGGTGCATGCTCTGCTCTCCTGTGAAGCATCTGAAGGGAAATGTTTTTCTGAGGACACAGATTCCCTAGGAGGGAGACTGACCCATGAGAAGGGTTTGTTACAGAACTCCCCTGAGGTGCAGCCAGGGGCAGGGGCACTCGTGGGCAGTGAGTGCCACAAGTCAGGAAGAGAGCACACTGTGACTGGACTGTGGGGTCTCCATTATCACTGTGGGTCAGCCACTATCATTGAGGGACTGGGGAGGACACTGTTTGCCTGAATGGCAGAAGACCACGCAGAAGTACCAAATCAGAGTGGGCTCTGTTCTTCTGGCTTGGATATTTTAATTTTTTTTACGTGAATTCAATAGACTGATCCTAGTTGCAAGAGGCAAACAGCAGTGAAGGCTCCTGCCAGAGATGCCTGGACTGGCATCTGGAATGATATCTGAACACAGATACTTATGTTATGTTGCTCTGTCTCTTCCTTAAGGGTCCTTGCACTGTGCTTTTTGCCATTCTATCCAAAGACTGTGGATGCAGGGATGTAGCAGACAGCTGCCTTGTGTCACTGGCTGTCTCGTTCTCTGGGCAGGGAACAGTGCAGTGTTTCAGCAGGGGATGTCTGTCTAAATCTGTACTCTGCTCTGTGTTTATGTTGGAAAAGGAAAGATCAAAGCATGTGCTTGGATTTCAAACTGAGCCTGTGTAATTAGGGACCTCCTCCCATTCCAAGTCACATGTGCACGTACATGTCCTTACATACATGAGATACTCGTGCCCCCATCACCGCCACGTCCTGGGGCAGGAGACAGCTCTGAGCCGAGCTGTTCCTTGCCATGGCCATCAGAGGTCAGGGCTGCCTTTGAAGGGAAGTGGCTTAGCCTTATCTGTGACTAATATGTTGTCTGCAGGGAGGAGAGACCCAAAACCAAGTCCCTGTAGAGTCAGAACAAGGCCCTGCCCAGCCTGATGTCCTGTCTCAAACTGCAGTGCTGGAAATGTAAGAAAAGAGCATAAAATGGTACTGGAGAGGATTCCTTTTTCTGATGTCTTTCCAGAGCTTCTGGTGCTCAGTGTGAGGCACTTCCTGAGCTCCAGGCTGTATCTGAATTGCAGTATGTAGTGGCTGCTAGATTCCCATTAACTTATCTAATTTTTTGAATGCACTTATTCCTTTGGACTCTGCATCAGTGAACATCCACATTCAACTACCAAAAAAAGCAAAAAGTAAAAAAAGTACTAAAGTAAAAAGTGGCTATTGTAAGAAGAGCAATTACTCCATTTACTTTCTCCATTTGCCACTCCATGCTGAATACCTCAATCATATCCAAGTTCAGCTATTGTTTGTCAAGCAAACAGGTCCTTGTGTATGAAGTCTCTTCTACTGCAGAAGCCATTTGGTACCTCTAATGTTCTTGTTGCTTCTCCTCACTCTAATGTACCTTTTTGAGACTGCACAAACACAATTGCAGGCAGTGCTCAAGACATGGGCACACTGGGGAATGACAAAATTGCAGAATAATGTTTTCCATTTTGTTACCTCTTCCCTTCCCATTTGTCCTTAGCAGTGTGTGAGTTATCAAGTCATTCTGTTGTTAGAAGGGCCTACAGGGAGACCCTTGCAGACTCCTTCTGGAGGAAGGATGTGGATAACAGGACATGATTTATCTGTTTAATTTATGTTGGACTGTTTGATTTTGCAAAATTAACTTCCTCCCTGAAGAAAGATGTCTGATGAAATTTTCAGTTGAAAGGTGCAAGGGGAGAGTGAGAGATTAGTGTTCAGAGCAGTGCAAAGTTGTGTGCTTTGATCCTTCTGCACATTTGCTGCTCTTCTCCACTGTGTGTCTTGCCTATAGGACAGACACAGTTTGGGGGCAGGACTGGGGGACTTATCCAAAAACTGCCAACCACATTGTTTCCCTTGGATCAGACCCTATCGAAGCAGTTATGTCCTTGGCTTTTCACATGCAAAAGAAGCACTTTATTAAAAGAAACAAGATACTTCCCAGAGTCTGACAGCTTGCATTTTAACTATCACCCCTAACAAGGGACCTTAAAACTGACCCCAAGACTTAATTTAACCATTACAATTCCATTAGTCTAATTTGTCATGAAACGTCTTTAACTAATTACCTGCATTTGTAAGTTAGTCCACATGTCATGAGATAAGAAGTCAAGCATAGTCATAGGTCACTGCTCTGGGCTGCCATCACATAACACAGACCCTAGATGAAAGGGAATTCAGAGTTGATAGGAGGAATCCAAATGACAGCTACTCAGCCAGTACAAGGCAGACGTGGCTGTAATGTAAAAATTGGACCATTGTCTTAGAAGTGGTGTTTTGGAAAAGATGGGGCATGCCCTCATTAGCAGAGTGAGGTCTAGGAAGACTGAGCATTCCTCCTAAGTATTTGTCTTGAAGGTGGTAATTTGATAAATACAGGTCCCCACTAAAATCATTTGCTAAATTTGGCAGACAACAGTATTAAGTATTTATGACTGAATTTAGAGCTGTCCCTTTTCAAAGAGACCTGATTATATCCTGAATGGCACTTTAAAAAGCTCATTTGGGAACTTTTGTTGGTTTCCTCAAACAACAAATGTTGAAACAGAGGAAAAGACCAATTAGGAGTCTGATTAAAGGTTGCTCAAGCCTTTCACTGAATAGTTTGGATTTGGCTCCCTGTTACTTGTTGGAAATCTGCCCATGAATTTATAGTGGGAGCTACAGCATGCTGTGTGCCACAAACACCTCTCTCTCTTAGATTTAGGCAACTGTAAACTTCCCCTCATTTCTCTTGTTCCAGTCCCTGTGACATTCCCCCTGAGACTAGATGAGGAGAAGGATATGGTACGTGATTAATGCAGGATGAAGCATTCAAAAAATTTTCTCATTCTTGTTCCTGTTTCCTTCCTCACAGAGCGGAGGTGCAGGGGGAGGTCACCAAGAGTGGCTGCCCCCATCAATACAGAGTGTCACCATCACACTTTTGGCTGCTGCTGCTGGGTGTGAGGCGTAGTTAAATTCCTGCCTCCACCCCAGCTCCCCATCCCTTCGCTGTTCCTTACAGACAACAAATGCCATTGAATTCTCCACTTCCATCACTCATTGGATCAATACAAAGGGCTGGCAAGGACACGGTTATACTGGTCAGGCCAGCCCTACCTTTGTACTCCCTAAGTACAGCCTCTGTCCAAGCCATAAATCACAGCTACTCTAAATTATAGAGGCTGCCAACACATCAGAGGCCTGGAGTGGGAGCTCCCTGTGATCACAGCAGAGAGGGGAGGATAAGGAAGGCCCTGACCAAGCTATCTATTCTGTACTCAGGAGCTTTATTCAGACAGCAAGGAAGAGTGCCTGGGAGCCTCAGTGCTCCTCTTGCCTGCTGCAGTGGCTCAGCAGTATTCTGGGGTTACCTGCTGTCCTCAGGAAAAATCAAAATCCTCCTTCCAAAGGCCACAAGGCAGGCACTGGGATTAGGAAGAAACTTCCTTTGCTGGCATATTACTGCAGACTTTTTTGCATCCCTGTGGGAAGAGACGACTGACCCATTGATTTTCACCTTCTTCTTACCATCAGCCAGCCCTGGGAGTGCTCAGTCCTCTGTTTGGGGCAGGAAGGGCAGTGCCTGCTGTCCCCAGCTGCTGCCACACAGCCCTGCACACTGCTCACTGCTGTGCACACCATGGCACTGCTTCCTTCCTATGTGCAAGTTCACCTGTTATTTTCTACCAATATTCCTCCAAATCTTTCAAGATAAATGAATCTTCAGATCTCCAAATCTTTAGCTTGTCTGAAACCAGCATAAAATATCTACCAGTCTGCAGTGAAAAATCACAGACAATCCATCCTTTCGATCTCTTGCTTTTATCCTAAGCTGATAAGGGAGGCCCTCCTGTGCTTGTCAGCTTTGCATTCTTGGTGTGTGCAGCATAGCTGAGGATTGCAGATTAAAGGTGAAGAGTTGAACAGGGAAAAAATGCAGGAGTGAAGCAGCTGTTTAATGAGATAGAGGGGCTTTCCTCTTAAAAACTGCTTATCCATATCCTGTCTCTTGGTAATTGCAGAGTATTTTTTTTTTTTTATGGGGAATGCTAGTGCTGTTTTCCTGGTTTAATATATTTTACTCACTTGCATTATCATCTTTTCACTTTGGTAGATGAAACCATTCTTTATGAAATTGTGAATGTCAACAGTGTTTTTTTAAGCTGCTTAGTTCTGTCCTGTGCATCTTTTGTCTTATAGTAAGAACAAAGTTCAAGTGTGCTCAGGAGTTAAAGCTCAATCTGTAACTAAGTTTGAGCCCTTGCAGTTCCAGGTTTGGAAACTCCTTTCCACCCAAGTCTCTCTCAATCTGTAACAGAAAATCTAATGTTACTAATCCAGATATTGTTGGTTTGACTTTCAATAATTTTCAGTGTTAGGATGTGCTCTGCTGATAGAACCAAACATTTGAAAGACAAGCTCTGGCAGCTGTTTTAGCCTGCTCATGTCACCATCTGTCTTTCTGCTAGAAATATTTTAATTTTTGAAAATTCTTCCCTGTGCCTTGCTCTGTTTCCCAGGTAGGCCCTTCACCTCCTGGTGTCCCTAAGGATCTCAGGTGGGGCAGCTTCATCACTGGTCTGGTGTCTTCATCAGTGCTGTAATTTGCTGGGATTCACCTCCAAAAAGAGATCTAAGGAGCCATCATTACAAAATCTGCATAAGCTTATGGGGGGGCAGAGCAGCTAATAAAGATCATTGGGAAATGACTAATGCAAATGTGCTGCCACTGTACCTACCACTGTCTTTTCTGGTCTCTGGAGAAATGCTAGGAGAGCACAACAGCCACTGGTGGAGAAAAACGAGAAGAAAAGGGATTCATCTGCCAGGAAGAAATGCAGTCATGACTCTGGCTTGGTGTGATAAACAGCATGTGCTGTTCAGAGATCTGGCTGTGCACAGGCCATATTCCCCTGATCTCTCTCCAACTTAGAGATCCTTCTGCTGTGGCCCATGAGAACAATTCTCATTCTTTGTATCACCTCCGTTGCAAATGAGGTTAAGAAATGGGAATATTTCAGGGCTGGAAGGAGTGATCTGGGATTCTTCAGATACCAGAAGTTCCTGATCTTTTTTGTATAGATAATGTCAATGTTTATATATGCATGTGATAACAGGGAGGTTGGAGAAATGGTGGTATTTTGAGTTGGGATTGGGGGGGTTGCTGGGAGGTGGGGGCTTCTGAAATGGCAGAGACTTGGGATCATAGTCTGGAGAAGATGGATGCCTTGGCTTGAAGTGTCTTGCCACAGACTGGAGCAGGAAATCATACTGGGTTTGAGATGTGGAACAGAAAAGAGAGAAAATCTTCATCACAAGGGATTGAAGGAATTTATTTTAGGGACTTGAAGGATTGAAGTAACTCATTTCACATGACTTTTCCTTCTCTATCCCATGCTCATGACTGCATGCAACAGTCATTTTTGCTGATGGAAATGTGGTCTCTGTATTTTCTGTCCCACTGTCAGCTCCTTGTCTCTTTACTTGTCCATACAGTATCATATACCCTATGGCATCATATAATTAAAATAGCTGATTATGCAGATGTAAGTGGATCCCTAAGGAAACTTAGCACGTGGACATAACACCACAGGCAACTTTTAACTGATTATGCAGCTATAAAGAAGATTCTTCTTTTTAAAATTAAAAACACCTTAACTTTTTTTCCTTCTTTTTAAATGCTAACAGCTTAACATTTTCCTCTCCAGATAAGCTCTGAAATGGAAGAGAGAGAGAGGGCAGAATACCTTATGGAAGTGAAGGCTGTAGGTTTATGGGTTTAGAAATCTCTGAAAAGCACAAAAATATTTCCTCCCATTTGCAACACCCCTCCCCCTGCACTGAGTGGAGTCCCTGTATGCATTTGGTTTCCAGATCTGTGATTCCCACCCTCCTTTTTATAAGCTGCGAATTTTTTCCCTTTCAAAGCACAGATTTTACCCCCCTCCCATGCCCCAAGGGAAGCTTTTGTCCTGTGAGTGCCCTGGGTTTTTAAAGAATGTGGAAACTCCTTGGTTTATTCTGTTTCTTACTGCTACCTCCAGTTCCTCATTCCTGTTCCTCTGTGGCCTCTGCTAATGCAGAGTCTGTCCCAAATGGGGGTTTTCTCTGCAGTTCAGTGAAATGTGGCTGTGTGCACAGGGGCTGCAGTCTTTTAACCAGCATTCTTTTCTTGTTATTTAGTAGAGAAGAGGTATCACTTTTCCCCCCTCTCCATCATCAGCCTGATTTTATTACAATCACATAATGCCAACACTGTTCATGTTTCCTCATCCCAAGACTTGGTGGATCCATTCAAACACCGTGTTAATCCCTCTCTATTCTCAGTAGCACCTTTATGATGCTATTGCCTTTCCAAGCTACAGTTGATCTTGCAAACCTTCACACCAACTAATCCAACCTCTTTTGGCTTCTCTCCCAAAGGTGTAGAGTTCTAAGGGGAACACTCAGCAAGGATATTTTCACTCAATATCAGTGGATCCAGAATTTCTTCTTTTCTTACCTACAGGGCTGCTTACTCCTCTCCATTACCAGTAGCAATGAAGGATAGATATTGCTTACAGAATATAATCATTTTAAAAGGAAATAAGACAGAAAATAAAGAATCTAAAAGCTGTCTTCATTTTCTATCTGTAGGTACAATTCAGGTAGAGCTGCCTTAACATTTGTGCAAGGGATAGCCTGTTATGTAATAAGCAGTACCTACTCTTATCTAGGAGCAATCTTTCAGTGAAGCAGAGGAAACTACCTGAGTGGAGGGACCAAGGATTAGCTGGTGCCTGAAGCAGAGATTGTATAGACAGCATCTCTAACAGTATTCCTCAGAGCAGCTTGAAGAACTCTGGCAGATCACAGCAGAACTCTTCTACTTTATTATGTGCTGAAAAGTAACTGGCTTTTACACATTAGACACTAATCAAGGTCACCCTTTCATTGCTGAATGCTCTGCATTCACTGTGCTGTTGGCAGGAGGGCTTGCTCTGCTCCTGTGTGTTCAGAAAAAAAGACCAAAATAAAATAAAAGGGGAAGAAATCCTTTGGCCAACCATCTGTTGGAACAGAGGCCATGGACACAATGCAGATACAAATGCCTGGATGCATTTTGCAGGTGTGCCCTGTGACCCATCTTTCCGTGGAGAAATTCATTGGCAAAATAGATTGCACTAGACTGTTCCTGCAACTGCAGTTAATCGTGCCTTTTCTGTATTACTGCTACAGGATTAACACAAACATTGCTTCTATTTTCAGGCTTATCAAAGGCAGCAGCACATCTCTCTAATCTCCTATTTCTCTGCTCTCTTTAAAGTGTTTAAATGAATGGAGCACTGATGAGCAGGGATGTGGTGCCAGCAGGGATGGTGTCATTTAATGCCTCGCTATTTATGCTATTTAATGCCTGTGTGGCTTTATGTGCCCTGGGTGACTTGCAAACCATCTGGCACCCTCCACCCTTTTGCAGGACAGACGGAGGTGGAGACAGCACCTTCACTTGTCTCCAGTTCAGAGAGTGACCAGCAGCAGTAAAACAGCACAGTTCTGATGTGCCTGCACCTGCTGCCACTGAAGGATGAAGCTTGGAGGCCATGGATTGCTGACTCTTGATACCAGGCAGTCTGGATCTCAGGGAGCTCTGGGCACTTACCTACATTCCTGTTGGACTGCTTGGCACACACAACCTGGATTTTTCTTACAGCTGTAAAGAGCATAATGGTATCTGATCTGCCCCAGCACCTGTTTGTGCACTGTTAACTTGTCAAAAGGTTTCAGACAAGCTGGAATCAGCAGAATTGTGTGTCATATCAGCTCCTTGTCCTAAGAGTCCTACAGCTGGATTTGCAGTATCATCAAATCACAGCCTGAGTTTTTAGCCATATTACTTACACAAACCACAAATACTTGGGTTGTGTCCTCCAATCTGCTAGGAAGCGAGCTGAGATCCACCCTGCAGCTTTCACACCACTGTCAGCTGGCATTAACTTCCAGTCATTTTTTCCTTTGAGGCCAGATTGAAATCAGTGACCTAGAAGTAAAATACTCTGTATTTTGTTAGCAAGCAGTCCCTGGAGTAGTGCAGTCTAAATTGGGATGTTTTCTCAGTGAGCTCTTTTGTATATCTTCTATGGCAATTGTGCTGCAATTACCACAATCCTCTTTCTGCTAGCAGAATTTATTAATTGCTTTCCACTTTCTCCGAAGCATTTCTGCTCAGATCACAGTAAAATAAAGACTTTCTTTAGTGTGTGGAAGGGTTATGTTGTCCTACTGTAACACATTAGTTTTCTATGGTGACATAATCAGAGATTATATTATGGATTTGCTGATATTCCTGCAAGGAAAGAAAACTGGAAACTATATTGGACACTTACTGCACTGCCTGTTAGCAGTACAGCTATGGGATCTGACCCTGAAAAAAAGCTCATGTCTGGGAGAATATTTGAAGAAGTAAGGACTAGTCATGTGTAGAAAAATTTTCACAATCAGCCTTCATGTTTATGGGATGGATCATTTGCGGACAGTGCCGAGAGTCTGCTGGAAGTGCTGGCTGCCCTTGGCAGTGCCATTGCTGGAGGTTCATTTTATTCAGCATTTTAAGGAAGTGCCCAGCTCACATTGCAACTGTACTGCAGTCTGTCCATATGAATAAGTTATGTCTCCACTTTTTCTGGAGTTCAGATTCTGTGTTCAGATTCAAGGTCAGATCCAGTTGGTCACTCTATGGCAATGCATAATGAATTGCCAGCATCCCAGAACATACTAAATTGGAGATTAGAAGCAGCTCCACCTTATTATCATGATAGTCAATTGCAAGTGGTAGTGCAGTGGATAAAGGGCAAGATAATGTAACATGTGACTGGAATAGCTCTCAATCTGTGTATTATGAAATTGTCATTCTGTGCCACTGTTCAGCACAAATGGACTAATCTTCAGTTTGAAAATGAGGAGAGCTTGACTGTTAAAGAATAGGTCATTTGGCTTCTGCCAGCAGCAGAAGTTGCTGTAATATTAGCTGTAAGCGCTTGTGCATTCTTGGTAAGAAGATAAAAATGATTAAATTGCAATGCTTGCTTCTCTATCTTTTAACGTAATTCATATTTGGACCCGGATTCAGCTAAGCATTTGCATAATTCCTCAGGCCATTCCTATTCAGCCATGCATTTCAGTTTGTGCTTAAGCTCAAGCAAGTGCTGAAGTTCTTTTCAGTTCCTGGGACTTCAGCCTTGCAGAACAAAGTCTGGGCTGTTATTTTATGTTTCAGTAGCTTCTGAGGTTGCTGTGCCGTAGCAGATGGAAGCTTGCTTTGTATGTAGCAAATGGGAGTTTGTATTTGTTGTATTATGGGCTGAATACTCTTTAATGACTCAGAAAGGTTAAGGGTGAAGATGTTGGGGCCCTGGAGAGGATAATTTTTAATAGAGTCCTCTGTTGGAAATCCAAGAGCCAGAACAGGGGTCATGTCTCTGAAGAGTTTCACGGACTCTGCAAAACTGGCGGTCACAGTGACTGCCTCCCTTCCGCTGGGCTCTTCCTGAAAGGGAATGAGCAGAGCCAAGGGGAAGGTTTTGTTGGGCTCTTTGGGACATGGAGCTCTTCAGGCTGAATTCTATTCCAAATTATGCTGTTTTCCAGAGTAACTTCTCAGCTTTGGTAGGGTTATGCCAGGTGGTAGCCATTTGTGATGTGAATTGCAGTTTAAACAAAGCTTTCAAAAATTGCAGCATTACCATATGTATTTGTACTGTGCAAACTTGGGAGGGAGGGTTGGAGAAGAACCTTGAGATGCTGATTTATTTTCTTTTGTGGGGTTGGAAAGTTCAAAACATTTTGCCTGGCATTATCAAGCTCTTATGTATCAGTTCAGTTTAGCAAGAGAACGTCAGCCAACAGAGTTCTACTGCTTTGTGAAGATGTGTGTGAGAACTAGAAATTTTTTAATTGGGATTGACCCCAATCTAAAATGAAATGTTTGGTTATGGCTTTTTATAGAAAATACAATGAAACAATTAGCTTTATTTTTTTTCCTTTGGAAAAAATAATTTTCAAACATTTGGTAGGAAACCCTTTGCAGAACAGATTTATGGCCTGAAGTCTAGTTCACAGTGAAACTGGTGGGAATTTTGCTGTTGACTTTCATGTAGCCATTTTACTGAGGTTTTCTTTGCAGCAGGAGGGATTGTGTGACTCTCTATCTGGAGGTATTAATGTAACTTCAAAGCTTCTTGGCCCACTTCAGAAATAAAAAAATATTCTTATATATCCCATCAATTTGTTGGAGGTCTTGCTTCATTGAATGTAACATGATTTTTGTCTCTGTCCTAGAGAACCACAAGGAACTCTACATTTGTTAAAATGGAGACCAGCAACATGTTCTTCTAATAAAACAGTAGCAGAGGAAAGGGCAAATGTCCAGGTTAGTGCTCTGCTTTGCTGGGCTGTTTTCACATCATTGGTTTAAAATGTTTGTTCTGGGGAGGAGAATCACTGCAGGTTCCAGATGTAGGTGTTTACAGGGTGATTCTGTTTCAGTGCAGTGCTGTGCATGATTCTGTCTCTCTTTGCTCCCAGTGCATGAAATCATTCACCTGCTCCTGGATTTTCATTTCTGTATGGCAGATTTTATTAACCCCCAGAAAGCTCTATCTGGAAGCTATTTTTTCCACCCCAAACTGAGGTCTTGCTATTAACAATTTTTTATGAGCATGGAGCAGTTCATTCCATTGCTGAGTCCTTTGTTACCTCTCCTTCACATGGGACAAAGTGTCAACAACAGCAAGAGAAGGAAGAGAATGGACTGGAAGAATCAGAGGAGGGGGAATAAAAGAACTCTGTGATCACTTTTCATGAGATACACACATATGTTTGCAATGTTTTTCATAAGAAACATTAAATGAAAGTATAGTTAGTCTTGGACTTAAGCTACCCTTTTCTCCTTGGATTTAGGGCTAGCTCAGGGCAATCTTCCAGTTTTGCCCTTCAAGCCCATCTCTACCTGCTTTACTGGCAGGTTTCACCACACTGAGGACAGCTCTGTCCAGCTCTGTGTGGCAGATACAGAAAGAGCAGGACCTTCCATGAAAGAAGTGATTCCTAGGAGGGGCCTGAGAGCTGAGTTTCAAAAGCATCATGTTCCCAAAGAAAGGCCAAATTTTTCAGAAGGGCTGAACAACAAGCACTCCTGCTGTGACAGATGGCTGAGTATTTCAAAAGATCTTGCTATTAAAGCTGGCTGGAGATTCTCTATTCTCTTGTTTTTGACAGGAACTTGGGTTTTCTGTTAAACACAATAATGGACAGATTTTGATTCCAGCATTCTATTTTTATGTGAGAGTTTTAATTGTTTTGGTCAAGGAAACTGTCACTCCTGTAATACATTGATTTACACTCACTGTGCTGGAGAGCCGAGTGACAGACACTTCCCAGAGTCTGATCCCCCAGTGCCAATGAAGCTGTTCCAAAGCTCTGGCTGAGCACAGGGGTGCTGTGTGTGATGTGGTGGGCAGAGCACTGGAGTGTGCTGTTTCCTGACAGGTTTTCTTGAGTTTTCTTTTAGGTTTCCTAGAGAGGGCTGAGTTTTGAGATACTTGATTTGGGTCCTAAACATAAGATCTCCAGTGGGTGAATATCTTCACTTGTGACTGCTCACAGGTAGGATTGGGAGTGAAAGGCAAGCTGTGTTTGTATGTAGCTGAACATGCAAAAAGTAAGATCTTGGAACTTGAGGCTGTTTCTCAAAATGTGTGCTTTAACATTTTGATGATTTAATTTTTGTATCCATAAATAGGAAGTAAATCATCAACAGTGAAGGACTTTAAAAGTTCAGTGTTTATACATGCAACTTTGGAGAAGTAGAAATACAAAAAAAAATCTTTCATCTGAATGTCTCAAAGCTCTTTTAAACCGTTAATTAATTGAGCAGTCATAATGATGTGCCAATGGGGATAAAGGGGGAGGAATAATTTACAGGTGGGAGAAATGAGGCATGAATGACTTCCTAGCCTTACCTGTGCCATGCTGTTAGTCTGTGTCAGATCCAGACAGATACCTTCTGTCCTGTCTCCTTTTGCAGCTGTGATGGGTGGCTGGCAGCACCAGTTTTCTCCCCCCTCCCCACTTCCTCCTCTTCTTCTGTAGGGAAGCCAACTCCTTATCCCCAGGCTGCTGTTTCATGGAAGTACAAGGAGTCTGTGTGGCTCACCTCTCTGAGGGAGCAGGCTGGAAGCTGGGACATCTGTTTCAACTCCCAGGTTCCATCTACTGAACAGAACACAGCCAGTGAGTCAACTCCACTGCATGGGAGAAAGAAGGAAGGAAATTAAACTTCTGGATGCTCTTAGAGCAATGGCACATTCTGCCCAGCCTTCCTCCTCCTGACCTTATGCACAGCTGGATTATGGTGTGCTATCCTCTGCACACCTTCCACAACAATTCAGTTTATGCCTTTGCTTAGGAATATCTGACCTGGCTCTGAAATACCAGCTCACCTCTGAGAAACAACAGAGCCCCCTTTGGCACTGTCTTTCTTATCTGAACTTCTGCATCTGGGGTCAGTACACTTCTGTACAGAAAACATTGAATCTTCTGACATATAGAGAATAAATGAGCACAAGGTAAATTCAAATTGTTTAAAACTTACAGAATGGGCAGGATTTCCTACTGTTTGGGAAAATAGCCAGTGCACAATTTCATCTAGAGTTTGGAAGATGTCACATCAGTAGCTCACCCAACAACCTTGAGAGCCCCCTGGGAAAGTAATCACAGCACCAATTGTGAGCAGTAATTCTAACAGGCTACTTTGCTTCATTCCTCTGGCTACTCCTTGTTGAGCTCCTGCAACTCCAGACATTAAGTTTTTCTTCTACCCAACATGGTTCCAACTGCTTGTCTCTACCAGCTATTCATATCTGAAAGGGAAAGGAAAAATACTGACATAAATTGCTGGACCCTGGAATACAAGTTTTTTTATTTAACTGACAGGGCTTATGGTTACCTTCAGACATAGCTTTTAAAGTAGTTTTTAACTGGATGACAGAGATAAGCCCTCTAGGAAAATGCACTGGTAAAGTGGTGGGTCATTATAAATATTTTGTTCTCTCTGTAGTCGTGTTTTCCATTCTTTTTCAGTTTATGTATCTTGTAAAATTTTTCCAGTAAATCTGCTACCTTCTATGTGGTGAATTTAAGCCTATTGATTTGTAGCTGTCCTAATTGCATTTTACAGAACCCCTGCTGCCTCTGGGACCAGAGCTTGAAAAGTCCTGTTTAGTGAAATGGATTGTCTTCCACAGGTCATTGACACCCTATATTCTTCCTTATCTAAATTAGGCAGTCTCCAGTATTCTCTGATCTAATCCCAAAAGTAGTGAGTGTGTGTTATGTGCAGATATAATGCTTACACATAAATTTCTATGGAGCAGTTATTGGAAAAGGAGCTGAAAGCAGGTAGAGCTTGCCCTCCCAGCTCAGAGCACGGGGGGATGCAGTGCCTGCTAACAGCTGGCTTTTCTGCAGCTCAGCAGGTGATGGAGTTCCCACCACTTCAGGAGACCACTGCCAATGGTTAGCACATGCTGCTGTGAGAAATCTCATCAGTCAAAAACGTCTCCTAAATAATTTAGAGGAAAGCAATTAGCACACACAGCTGCAGCTGTTTGGAAAGTCACGGTTATACCTGCCAGGGCAATCTGGAAATTTCAAAACCATTTCTTGAAGTGGCCAGAATGGTCTAGCTTGGAGCTAAGGCTGATGGGTAGTTGTTGATGATTAAGGAGCAAATTGCACTTTCATGTCTTTTTATGTGTAATGAAATCCAGGAGAGAATTTTAGTATTTTGTGCATATTGGGAAAGAGATCAAAGGGATGCATAGTTTTAAAAACTCCAGTAGTCAAGGCCTTATCCTTTCAGAGGCTCTGCAACTCATTCAGCTTCAGAGCAGGGGGGACAGATTTTAACAAAGACTCGAGCATGCATTTTGAAGGCATCAACTAGTTAGAGTTTGTCTATATGTACAGACTGCTCAGAGAGGACAGGCAGCAGGAAAAGGAAGAAGATACTGTTTGAAGTATCTCATCTGAGTATGCTTGCCTTGACAGATCGATGAGAGCAAATTGTTTGAGGAGTTCTGAGTAATGATAAAAGGGAAGGGAACCTGCTCTTTAAGAATCTCAAGCAACTACAGGGAGGGTGTGAAAACAGATTTGTTTGTGCAGGTGAGTCCTGAGAAGGGATATCAAACATTAAATCTAGACATGAAACGAGGCTGTGTAAATAGGGCACATGTAAATATAGTCAATAGTACAGGAGAGGGTTAGAAGTCACCTACCATGACACTATATTGGGACAAGGGGACAGACAACATAACATTGCAAGATCCTGTCAGCATTTCTGATAGCTGTGCATTCAGTCATGGTATCTCTGCTAATGGAATGCCTAAAACATGTTCATCTTCACAGGATCCCCCTTGGCTAGGGAATAAGTTACCAACTGGAAACTAAATCACAGTATGTTACCATGTGAGGCAATGCCAGTCCTAAACTCTGAGATTCCTTCCTCTTTCTAAGAGGAAACACTGTATTGTGAAAAAAGCATTCAAATGTAGGTTGCTCATAGTATGAAGGCTACAAAGCCTTTCAACCATGCTTAAAGACCATCTGAACTAGAAAACAGTTAGAACTTATAACAGTAGCATTATTTTATTCTGCAACTCTCCCATGGAAAAACGTGCCAGTTCCTGCTGTTGTCTGCACCATTTGATCCATTCTTGTAATCCAGCTTCCATCACCTGGCCAGGAAAGCAGCAGAGAAGCCCAAGAACCTGCCTGCCACTTTCGGGTGGTCAGGGCCTCCATCCAAGGAAAATTCCATGGCTGAGCCCTAGAGAGTAACCAAAAGCAGCAGCTGCTCATTGACTGTGAGCTGGATGAAAATCCCTGCAGTCAGTCAGCAGGCTGCCCCAGCTGGTCTGGCCTCACAGAGACAAGCAGGACCTCCTGTAAGTGATATTAATTGGAGTCTATCTAGAAATCTCTTACAATAGACTTTGTTTGACTGCAATGGGAACTTTAACACATTATTGAATACATCATGGCAGTGCACCTTCCTGGACTGCATTATGATTAGCTGTTAGTGTGTTTTGGTAAGAGGCTGAAATATTTCATTTGCTTATTTCTTTCATTTTTTATACTTACTAGCTCTTAGTAGAAGTGGGGAATGTGAAGAATGTCCTTCAGAACTGCAGATGAATAATTGCTCAACAGTCAGAATTTCAGTAACTTTGAAAATCTTGGTTGAACAGAAATTCAGCCTGGGGTAACTCACTGGTCACTGGGGTGAATCTGGAGTATTTAGTGGTTTTTCTTCTTGTGAGTTAATCAAACTTTATTCCAATTTAACATGTTAGTTAGATGGGATCCTTATGTGGCTCTTCTTAAGCCAACTTAACACATTTTATAAGATTCCAAATCACATTATCTTCTGGGCCACAAACAAGTGTTCAAGAAATGTGAGTTGAAATAATTATCTGATAGGATTTAAATGAACATCTTTTCCTCCTATCCAGAGAAAAGGGAGCGCAGAATTTGGATCATCACCCATAAAAACCTGCAGGAATATTTACAGGTATCCTTCTTGAAAAAAGTTGAACCCTTGATTTTTATAACACTATTGTAGGTAAATAGTAACAGCACTACAGTGCAGAAATGTGAGAATCTACTAAAAATGTAGGTCAACTAGGTCAACTAAGAATGAGTCAGGATTTTGTTCAAAACAATAGACATAATGTTTTCATAATCCAAGAAAATATTCATTGTATAGGAGAGATGAAATCTGTTTTTAAAAAGGGAATTATCTGATTATCAGGGTTTGGCCGGGCTTTGCCAGTGACTGCACTGCACATGAGGGTAAACATCTGCCTTAGATGGTATCTTTTGGGTCCAGAGGCTACCACCTGAAGTGTCCTATCACATCCCCATTCTGGGAGCCCTGGAGTCTGGACTGGGATGTCTCTCCATCGTCTTTGATGGTAAGTTAAGGAAGAAAGGAAGAAACTGTAAAGGTAGATTCCTCTCCCTCACTTTTAATTTGTAGGAGCTGTCTGGGTGTGTCCATAATGAATGCAGAAGGAATGTTTCTTCACCTGAAGATTTATCATCTAATCTGGATTTGATGATTTGCCACTGGATGAGGATATACTTTAGTGTTCATTTCAGAAGTCCTGGTAGCAAGGTCAGACTGGATGTCTCCTTTTACAAAGTCAATTTTGGTTAATACCACTGTATTTCAGCACAGGAGGATCCCTGATATTTCTTATCCTAGAACAACTCTGGTAACATTGTACAGGTTTTGCTTGGGTTTTGTTTTTGTGTTGTTTGGGTTTGGGTTGAGTTTTTTGGGGGGGGAGGGTGTTATTTGGTTGGGGTTTTTATGAACACTTAAAGATCACAAGGAATCTCTTAATGAAACCTGTTATCCCTTTTTAGACTCAGTCATTAACAAAAATCCATTATCTTAAACCGGCAACATTTATCAGTATGAAGTTCAAGTGCTCACAGTCACCAGCCATCAGCCAGGCACACTGGATACCTTTCAAATGTAAGCAATTGATGCTTCAAACTACCAAGGTTCTTTATTCACCTGGGACTCAGCCCAGCACAGGAATCTTTCATTGGACTCTAATGTGAGAGTTTACATTAATTTTAAAGACACATACAGAAGAGATTAAAGAGATTCAGTCTTTTGGCAGTGGCCCCCTGGCTTTTTCCACAGTTCTTCCAGGGACTGCATGGAAACTGCATGGAAACAGAGATTGTGTGTGAACACTTTCAGATCCTCTGCGTGGTCAGGGTATTATCTGCTTGATTTTTAAAAAGTCCAAGGACACAGGATGAACTTATGTCTCTGAGGCAGAGGCTGACAATAACTGCTGATCTTCTGCTGCATCTCTTGAAATACCTAAATCAGGCCATGCCTCTGTTTATAAGATGATAGTTCCTGTGTTGGAGTGGCCCCTAGTTTGGTTTGGGGCATTCTCCTTTCACTTCTAACTTCAACTTAGGAAAAGGGCACAGGTCTGAATAACAAACTTGTCATCACAAACATTTTCTCTAAGTGCCAGGGCTCCAAATATACTGCCTCGATTTTCTTTTCTTTATTGTTTTCCCTTTTTTCTTTTTTCTTTTTTTTTTTTTTTTTTTTTTTTTTGAGTGGAGATGAATAGTCTATTTTATTTGTCAGTTCTAATTTGAAAAGCAAAGTTCATTCTGTGTCAAAAGCCTTAGGTATGGCAGCCCAGCTACAGATGATATTGCATAAATGTCTTCACAGGACACACAGGAAAAGGCGGACATTCTTGCCTACGTCACTTTGAATGTTCCATTTGACCTTATTTTCTCTTAGTGGATTCTCCTGGGCAAAGAAAAATCCATAAACACAGCTGCCTTTCAATGGTCTGAGAACATGTAGGAAGGCTCCTCCAACACTCTCATTTCTCTCTGGATGGTCTGAGCTTCTCCAGCCTCTCCTGATAACAAAGATTTTCACCAACTGAAACACCCTCATTTCTGTCCTACAGTGCATGTTCTGTATCCTTCTCCATCTACAGTTCTGGTGCTGCAATAACTGTAGCTATTCCTGCTTTAGAAAGAGTTCAGTAATTACAATATTAGTATTCTTTGGGGAAGCTGATAATCAAATCTCTGCTGGTTTTTACCTCTTTTTCTTTCAAGTTGCAGGAATTGCAACAACAGCTTGGTCCTTCTTCTAATTTATTCTTTATTCCACTTCACTCTTTTGTTTCTGATGAAACAACCCCTCACAATCTGATATCAGTGAAAGCCAGCACAGTGTCAAAAGCAAGTCCCACGTCTGGCTGCCAAGCAAAGGACAAAATGTACCAGTAGGATGCTGAGCAGCAGCAGTACTTCCAGGAGGCAGCCTCCTTCCAGATCTTGTCCCTGGTGTGTCACTGCCAGAGAGAACATAACCAACATGTTTTAATGAAGAATATTGGCAGCTGACTGGAAAATAAAAAACTGTGTTTATTATTTCTTTAACATCATTTGGACTAGTGCCATTTCTGCATATTCAGGGGAGAGTCCCACCTATGCTTCCAGCCTTGACCATTTCAGCCCCTGCTTCTGGTGGTCCTTATGCAACTCTAGAGAAAAAATGTTGGGTATTGCTTCTCTCTCTTTTTTGTTTGTTTGTTTGTTTGGGGGTGGGTTTGTTTCCCCCATGTGGATAAATTCAGTCATTCAGTTTCCAGTGAGCCTCATGGACAGCTGTAGTGGCACAACAGGAGACAGTGAAAGGAAACAGAGAGGCAGGAAAAAAAAGAGTGACAGGAAGCAAGAAATTCCTCCACTGGCTTCACAGCTTAAATAAACACATGGAATTGCACCTAGAACTAGCTTTCTATTGCCTGCAGAGCAGCTGGTGAGCTACAGAGCATAGCAATGGTTACCTGCACATTTCTGGGTTTCAGAAGTGGACTCTGCTGCCTGTGCTGGTACCATGGTGACACTACCTGTAGTACCTGGAATAACTCATTTAAACATACCCTGTACATGGTCTCCATGAGCTTTGGTCTGTGCAGACATACAGCAAGATATTATTATGGATTTTGCAAGTCCAAAGCTCAACATTATGTTAGGGCTGACTTTTTTTCACTTCCACAGTCCCTTTTCCAGTTATATCTCAGGCCTATTGACTTCAATGTTTGTTTTCAAAACATACCTACAGAGCAGGAAAGCAGCCCTGTCTGCGTCCTGTCGAGTGAGATCTGAGAACACATCCAAAAGCAGCAAGGAACATTTGTGACTTTACTGCTCCACCTGTGAGAGGGCAGCTATCAGTGCTCCAGGGGAGCTGATGGGCTGTGTGGCTCCTCACTCCTCAGCACAACGCTGGGCATCTGCACTCCACTGCTTGAAGGTGGCCCAAGCTATTCTGACTTGCACACAAAGTGACAGGGAGCATTTTGTGCCCTGCAGCCTGGGCTAGGAGGTGACCACTGTAAGGGAAGCACTGTCCTGAAATGCCAGATATATGGGGGTTCACTCTAGGAGTTTGCAGTGGAGCAGAATACTGATGTCAATGCCACATTCTCCATCATTAAGCATCCTGTCTCCCTCATGAAAATTAGCCTTCCCTCTGAAATCCTTGTCAATGTTGTAATTATGAAAGTACAGATAGTTTAAATGCAGCTGAGTAAATGTGCAAGTCGTGGTGGTTTCGTGGTTTAAAAGCTCTGCCTGTATTTATATAATTGGGTTATAATCATAGAGGAGGAACTGAAAGCCTCAACCTGCAGTGGTAAAAATGTCAGAGGTGCCTCACCCCCACCTCTGCCAGAAGTTGCTGTGGGTGAATTGTACAGGCCATGGAGTAGCCCTAAACAAGCTACCAGAAGTCTCCCTTTAAAATGTTGTGGGTTTGGGGGTTTTTAACCAGGTCACTTTGCAAACCCAGTTTGGAGTTTGCTGCATACATTATATGGAAAGTCCTTGCTTTGGGGTAAACCCATATGTGCTAAGATGTGCAGCTGGAAAATTGGCAACTCCTTTAATGAGGTTTGTGTGGGTCTACATGGCTGTAGTGATATAAGGCTTTATGTAGTCTGTTACATTTGGGAAAGGAAGAAATTCCACTTTTACTTTATTGTGATATAGAAATCAGTGTTTAAACTCTAGAAGATTCACTTCTGGGATATGCTGAAGTGATCTTCTTTTTAGAAGCTGCTGTACACTTGTCCTGGGAGGAATAAGTGAACAAGTAGGGGTGGAGGCAGCAGAATCCTGGGCAGGGTGTGAGCTCATGGGATGATGGCCATGGGGAGGGTCAGCAGGGGCAGAGCTTCTCCAGCTGACTGAGATTCTCATCATTAACTGGGCAGGGGCTGGAAGCACTGAGGCAAGATTATATAGCAGGGCTGTTTCCTCTCAGGGGAGCTTGGCTACCTCTGACATATGATTGCTTCCTTCCCACCTCCTGAACCCTGTGCTATAGAAGGATTAACCTCATGAAAATTCTTATGGCCTGAAAAAACTTCAGACTTCCAAAGCATGGGCCAAAAAGTAGCCACATTCCATCATTATGTACATGGTTATGTTCAGGTTAGAGTTCGCCTGCTGTGAACGTACCTTTTTTCAAGCTTTTTTACTTTGTTGTAATTTAACAACAATCCTTTCCATGTATTTAATGAAAGTATGTGCTGAGACCTACAGATATTTCTGCCAGCATAGTCTTTACATCACAACTTGGAGTTATGTGAAGGAATGTGCAAGTTCTCTGGAGTGGTCCTTCATTTTATTCTGATTCAGAAGTGGAAAAACAGGCAGGGACAACAAAGAGCAAATTTAATTTTCCTTCTAAAACCCTGCCAGTTCGAATAATCTCTTGCTGAGTTTCCTGATGTGGCTATTCACATTCCTTCATGAACTCAGACTGGCTGTTAGCAGCCTCCAAATAAAACATGGTTATATGGAGATTTACCTTGGCCCTGTTCTTGCTTGGCGACATGAGACACAGAGAACAGCCAACTGGTTCAGCTCATGCTGCATGTCCTCTTCCAGCAACTGCTTCCTGTACAAGCCCACTGCTCTCCAAATTAATGGGATTGTTGCTTTAGCTCAAGATGTAGGAGATTTAATTCTGGTGTTTGTGTCAGCGATCAATGAAGTCAGGAAACTGCCTTTACAGAGCATTCAAAAGCCCTTTTATTCTGAAAGAATCAAATCCAGGCTTCTGTTAAATGCAGTAAAGGCTGCCATCATTAAAACATTGAGGCTGCAAGTTTGGCCACAAAAATGTTACCGTAATGCAGTTGGTATTCACTCCTTTCTGTCAGCATTGCCAAGTCTGGCTTTTATTTATTTATTCATTTTCACAAGTCTCATGTTTTTCAGGCATTCCATAAAGCCTCGGTGTTTACAGGCATCTTACTCATCTGAGAATCTCAGCTTCCAGTTTTTAAAGATCTGCTATTAGCCCTCACGGACAGGGAGGAAGCAGGAACGTGTGATAAGGCTGATCCTCATAGGCAAAACCAGAAGGCTTATAAAACCCCACATTTAAAAAGTCAAATATGATTTTTTAAGAGGGTCTCATGAACTTGGTCTCCCATTTATGTGTCTCAAGTGCCTGATGTAGAGTGTACTAATGATCTCCTGGGTCAGGCCATGGTGCAGAGAGCTCTGCAGCACTCAGATGGATTGGGGGAGGAATCCTCTTTCCATTTATTATATTCCTGTTTTAGCTTCATGGCCTGAGTCTTGCCCTGTGCACCCTGTTTACTGTGTGTTTCATAAAGGCCAGAGGACTCATCCTGTTGGTCTGAAACTGTTTAGCCCATCTTTAGCTGGATTTACTGTTCAGGAAGAACAAGCGGTTGCTTAGGAAAGCCCTGTATTTAACAGGAGAGCCAGGCTGGATTTTTTTCAAACAGATAAAAGCCAGCAACTTTCAGCCTGGCATGGACTTTGCTGTTTTGTTTGTTGCATCACCCCATTGTCTTCTCTATCCCTTCTTTTTTTAAATTTCTTTGTTACAGCATTTCACAACCCACAGCCTGGATACTGTAATTCCTGAAGGAATGCACAGCATAATGAATACTGCATGATCACAAAATAGTTCACCTCGTGCAAAGCCATAGCAGAAAACGATGCAACATGGCTGTTTCCCAATCATCCCTGCTTCACTGGTTTCTTTTATTTGGAGAAATTCTTTCAGCTTCTTCTCACAGCGGATACCAAGTGAGAGGAAGTGTAACCTTTCTCCACCCAGCAAGAAGAATGCAATGGTTTTGGAACACTTCCCATTTCCATCATGTCTCTGTAAAATGCAGCACAGAAGTTAAACCGGCCGGTCCCTTCTTCCCCGGCCGCAGGATGCCGGGCGAGCACATGGAGAAACGAGCCCTGCCTCGAAGAACCGGCTCTGCCAGACTGCTGGGACCAGAGTTAACAGCAGAACTTTTGAATTCGGGGATTTTAGCAGCACTTACATATATCGAGATATTAATTAATGGCTTATTTTAAAAGGTCAGGTTGTTGAGTTTCTTATTTTGCAAATTGGGTTTTTGAGAAGCACTTCCACAGACCGAGACATTAATTAACGGTTTATTTTAAAAAGTCAGGTTGGCATTTTTAAGTGTCTTATTTCCGCGGCCGTTCCCGGGCACAGCGGCGGCCCCAGGTCCCCTTGGCACGGCAGCTCTCACTGCCCGCGGGGCTCCGCGGGGAGCAGGAGGGGGAGCGGGCACGGCGGGGCGGGAGGGGCCGGGCCCGGCCCTGCCCGCGGAGCCGCCCGGCGCTCCCGCCCGTCGCAGGGCTGACGCGGCGGCGCCGGCGCAGCTCCGGCCCACAGCGGCGGGGGCGGAGCGCGGCCCAGGCGGCGGCCGGGCTGAGCCGGGCGGCGCCGCGGGCAGAGGTGAGCGGGGGGCGGCGGGCGGCGGTCCCGGCCCGCCCGGAGCTCGGCCCGAGGAGCGGCGGGGCCCGGGCGCTGTCGGCGCGGCGCGGCGGCGGGCGGAGGCCGCGGGGAGCCGCGTGTGGCCGCGCTGCCTTCCGGCCCTCCCTGCGCTCCGGCCTCCTGCCCTGCCCGCCCCTGGCCCGGGGCTGCCGCGGGGCCGTGGCCGGGCCGGCGGGAATCGGGGGGAATCCAGGCTCGCCGTGCCCTGGGCGGCACGGGGAGGCTCGCCCTGAGTACCTGCTGAGAGAGCCGGGGCGTTGATGGGGTCGGGAGGCTGTAGAAAGGAATTTTCAGGTGTTGCAAGAGCTTTGTTTCACCATCATTGGGCTCTCGACCCCGCTGCCCCAAGCTGCCTTCTCCCTGGGACTCCCAGTCTCTGCAGTGTAAGCACAGCTTGTCTGTTCCAGTGCTGTTGTCTCTCCCCTCCCTCAGCCCTTCCAAGCTGTGCTGGCCGGGACAGGGCAGCAGCAGCAGCTGTGGCTGCTGAGCCACGGCACAGGCGCTGCACAGATGTGCTTCAGCTAAAGGCTGCGTTTCACTAATGTGCCCTACCTTCCCAAACTCCACTTGCTCTAGTCCAGACTTCTAGCTCAGAAGAGAGATAGATTGCCTTTGGTAATACCCTCCTCTTATCTTTTCGTGTTGCTAACACAAGAAGAAAAATAATTTTTAAAAGCTACAGGAAAATGTGTTTAATACTTGTGGAAATACACTCTCTCTCTCAAGGAAGGCCTTCAGAAAGCATCAAGACTTTGAGACCCTTGACCTCAGACACACTCAAGGACCTCAGATGAAATGCCAGTTTCTGTTCCCGTCACAGAGCTTGGACAGCAAAGTTTGATGGACTTTGTTTCAGCTACTTCCATGCTTCTGCCTTGCAGAGGTATTCAGGAAGGAAGGCACAAAGCTTGAGTCACATATCATTAAAATCAAACTAAAGGCTGGAGATTAAAAAGTATTTATATCTTTATGCTTTGCTGATACAAAAGGATCTTTGGGTTCTTTATGCTAGAAAATTTTCATCTCTGATTTGTGACACTTTCAGAAAGTTCTGTTACCTAATATACATCTCTCCATTAATCTAATTTAGCCTAAAGGAGGATGTTTCTTTAAGTAAATTCTATCATCTTGCCAGAAATAAATCTAGTAGTTGTGTACCAGCTAGGTGAGGCTGTGAGTTCCCAGAAGTGCTGGCTGAGAGAAGAGTCCATGGCGACTGTAGGAGTTGAAGCCTTGCAGTGTGACCATGAGGTCACCAGCTGCGTGTCCCGCTGTGTTCCTCTGAGTCAGTAACTTCGGACTTTGGCTATTTCTGTATGCTCTTGTGCTAATGAGTTATGTTGTGTCAAAGTGCCTTTCCCGAGGGCTTGCTTCACCCTGGGGCAAAATGCTTGCTTAACACTCAACAGATCTGTGCTGATCAGGAAAGAAAGAGAAGAAGGGATAGTTGCCAGTACTGTGAGTCTGCTTTTGCATGTGCTAATTGAGTAATTTCAGACTTCCTAGCCTTATCAGCTTAGCTCTGGCCACGTGGTGGTTTGAAGAGAGACAACCTTCTCCAGCTTCCTCTCTCTCTTTCCAATTTTGGATCTTGCTTGGGGGAGGGAGGGCATCTTCTTGCACAGCATATCTCAGCTGCACACCATAGTCTCAGGCTGGCTTTCTCTTTCCTCCTTACCTCCTGTCCTTGGGAGCTGCCCACTGGGAAAGGCTGAACTCTGGATCTTGTAAAAATGCCTCCCATGGGAGCAGGTGATGTATGAGTTACTCCTGCTTGCACAAGGCCACACTCAAAGCTGTTTGCTTTATTTATATTGCTGATGTTCTTAAAAACAAGCTTCTTTAACAGAAGAACTTCCGTGTGTCTCTTGATCCACTGGGCACCCTGACACAGTCCTAGATGGTTGTGGTGTTCTAAGCATGAAGGAAGGAGCAGCTCTTCTGCAGTGCTGTGGGTTTGTTCTGCACTTGTGTGGATAAAAGGTTTCTGTGGTCTGCTACTTTTGGTAGCAGCATTTGCTGGGACTGCTTTCCCCATTTATTTGCTTTTCAGTTAAAACCTGGGGTCTCTAAAACTGTCAAAGATAGTAGGACTGCCAAGGACTAATGGGTGATCAAACTAAGAGGCTTATAATGGGTGAAAGATACAAATGTAAAATATCTTTTAGAGTACTCCACTGAAGGTGATGTAAGTTGCAGCCATATAAGTTGGAAATGGAGCAATCTGCTGATTGATCTAAGGAAAATACAGTATGTATGTGTGTGCACTGAATTTGTTACTCATAAAGGATCGAGGGCCTCATGTTCCTCCATTCCCATGCAAGTGCACAGTGCTTGATGTCAACTTGTTTGCTTGTAGCTTACCAGAGCTCTTGGGATAAGCATTCTGAAAACTGAGTGGTTCCCAAATATATTTTTTAAAATTTGAGTATAAAGCAAATCTGTAATCAGAATCTGCCATTAATATAGAGGTGTAACAGTCTGGGGTTTTCTTCATCCAGTGCAAAAGAGATTAGGACTTTTAATATTTAACCATTTGCAGATGGTATGTCAAACACAGCTAAAGGGGTGAGTTATGGTAAATTCCTTTCACTTTTGGTCTTGGGGACGTGTACATTTTGGGCTTTTTGAGTTTGAGGTTTACTGGTGTAGAACTGGCAGCATCCCTGTGCAGTCACCCAGCACAGCACAGAAACCTGGCTACCTCTGCTGACCTGCCAGACAACTCTGATATGGTGCAAGTTCCTCAGTTCAGAGGTTTTTCATCTGTGTTAATGAATGGGGCAAATATTTCACTTCAGATCCTTAAACTTTGGGCAGTGCTTGCTTTGTGTGTGGTTTTACATTGCTCACTTCAGTTCCTTTTCTAGCAGTGCACTTCTAAGCTGCCTTTTTGTCTTGCTGGTTTATGGTGGTGGGTAAACCTAGTGATACCCCTGTAGCACTGGTGTAAAGTAAATTCTTTAATAATCATCTTGAATTAAATATTTGCATATGGATTATCTTTTGTCACTCTAAGTAACACTGCTGTTAGAAAAGGCACTGTTTCAGCTCCTAGGACTGGGATTAACTGCTCTTTGGAGGCCTTCACTTTAAGGGGATCCAGACAAAACTGATCATGTTTGAAAAGGGAGAGGGGAGGGGAAGAAAACTTTGCTTGGATTAAATGGCTTACTTAAACTTTATTTGCACTATAAGGAGAAACTTTTTTTGTACAGAAAACTTGTATAAAGTGAAGAAATTGGTGTGGGCATCCCAAACAAACATGAAATATTTTTTAATCCTCTAAGTTATAATTAAAGCTTTTTTAAAATTATCTAAGTTAAAAATTAATCAGAAGAACAGGTAGGGAGAGTAGCTTTCCTAACATCTTCCTTTGTTGCAGTTTTAAGCAGCTGGATTCCATTACACCAATGAGCAAATTATCTATTCCCATGCTGTTGCAATTATGTTGAAACTGTGGCATCACCCTTGTTCAGGTTTGCCTTGGGTCCTTTTTGTTACCAGGACTTGCCCTTGCTAGAATCTGATTTCAGTATTTTTGCTGATGTGATCATGAGTTCAGTCTCCTATGGGCAGAGCAGTGGCAGCTGTTGGAATTTCAGCTCCATGGCCATTCAGAAAGCCTTTTTCTATGTCTGAGGCAGTGTCTGTGGAGGCTTCTGAGCTTGGCTGTGGGAGAGCAAGGAGAAAGGTGATGACTCCAAATTGTTCAGAAGTGTTCTTAAAAACTGCCAGGTATGTGGCACCTATTGCAGAGCCTGAGAGGATTAAACCCTTGCCTTCATCTGCTCTTCTGTCCTTGGAGTGCTCAACACTTGCTGTGTTGGCAGAAGCCCCTTGTGTATGGAGCTCTGTTGAGAATGTTGAGATTTGCCTGGGTTTGTTTGTTTTACCTGGATGAAATGTGACTGGAATAAGCTGTCCTAGCAAGCCTGTGGTTTGGCTGATGTTTACTGAGGCCACTCAAGGAATGTTTTGTAGATGCTACACACAAGAGACAGACACAGAGAGTTTGTAGTGGAAAAGCAGACATCTGCAGTAAACTGCATTTAGGGTAGAGAAATAGGGAAGTTCTAGATGAGCAAGTACAAGAAAATTTGTGTGATGAGATGTTATGTCCTGATTTTTCTGATAACTGAGTTGTGTGGTGAGTAATAGAGGGTTACAAAAGAGCCAGGCCCTGTTGCAGTTCTTCTATACTGTTAAGCTGTGCTTTCTAAACTGCTGTTTGTGTCTGAGTAGAGTGAAAAATGCAGAGGAGCTTCTTAATCAGACTTTGAATACCTGGATTTGCTGGTGTCATTCATACTTGCCTTAAAAGTCTAATCGTTAATATTTTATTTTCATTTATAGAGTCTATAGACTCCTTTACTTTGAGCTATACATGCCTATGTCTAATGATTAGGGCAGACATGGCTAAGGCAAAATTTGCTATAATGGTCTGTAAGTCAGAATAATTTTAAAGGGGCAGGACAAAGTCCTTTTCTGAACTTGAGAAAATTGCAAACTTGTAAAATACGGGATGGGATGTACATGGTGAGGGTGGGGCAATTTACATGAAGCATCCCATGTTGAGTGTGCTGCTTTTGCCTTCCCCTTGTGTTTCTGGACTCTTCTAATTTTTCATTAATATTTTTAACTACTTAGTGAAGATAAACAGATATTACTGCATGCTTTACATGCTTGTGTAATCTCAGATATATCCTTATTGAACACTTTGAGATGCAGGTTTTTTAGTGGGGAAAGGAATTTTTAAGATTAGCTGCTGTGCTGCATTGGTACTGCTTTGTTAATGCAAAGATAAACACTGATTATAGAAACTGATACTGGTGGTGTCACATAGAATGACGTGTTGCTGTAAATATAGAGCAATTACTTCGGGAGTAAACTGTGTCATTCTTTATCTAGTCAGAGAATCAATTTCTGTGGGTGTTTGTGTTTTGCTGTTCCTTTAAAGGAAAACTTTGTGAGCTTGTGTTTTCAGAGCCTGATCACGTTTATTGCACAAGAGTAAGGGCTCCTTTGTACAGGGCTGATGGGGTGGGGTACCTGCACATGCTTTTTGATAACTTGGACTTCAAAGTTTTGTTTTTCAAAAGCCTTTTGAGGCAAGCTGGTTAACTGTGCTTGCCCTGGGCATAGGCAGTGAGAGAGGTTTAACCTCAGGCTAGAGTCGTGAATTGCATATGGGGAGCATGGGATGGGTGGGAATTACCTGTTTATTGCTCTACCTCTAGGGAAGGTAAATGGGCAAAGCCGGTTTACACACTGAGCCACTGCAACTGTGACTTGTTTTTCCTTTTGGTGGAAGTGAAAATATCTTAGGGAATGTGGGGTTGTGAGGAGGAGTGGAATTTTAGATAGGCATGGGGCCTTAGTGTTTTGCTATTATGTTACAGTCCAGATAACTCTGAAATAATTTCCCTTATTCTTTCAGCTGTTTTTGAAGATTATAATGCAGCAGAAAAATGAAAAGCCATAGAAGACATTTGCTTTGGCAAAGCAGTCAGCTGCTGGCCCAGTCTGGAAGATGGACCACTGTTTTTGGGAAGCTTGGGAAATACTGCTTCCAAAAGCAAGTTTTCCTTACTTAGAAGAGAAGACAGAGTGCTCAGCTATTTGTGACCTTAAATCACAACAAACAGTGCAGAAGGAAGAAACTTGAGCTCCAAAGCAGGTGGGCTCCTGGTGTGCTTCTAAGTGCAGAAACCAGTCCAAAAACGACTGTTGCAGTAGTTACAAAACTACTGAGAGCAAAAGGATCCTGTTCCTATCAAGCTTGTCTGGAGAAGCAGTAAGGAAACTCAACAATGAATCCTTTCAGAGTGAAGATCCCTTGAATGAAGAATTTGAAACTGTTGCTGTTTTCAATAGCATCTCTGGCCATATCCATTATGTCTCATGTGGCTGGCTGGAAGGTGCTGCCTTACCTGTAAAGAAAGGTAGTTTTGTCTATAGCGGGGAGAAGAGCAATAATGATGAGGGCAACACAGTCCTGGTAGTTTTAAAACAACTGTAAAAGGAAATGCTGTTGCAAAGGGAGTGGAATGGAACTTGTGGCCCCTTGACAGCTCTAAAGAGGTCCAAATTTAACCATCATACTGTAAAAAAGAGATTTTTATTTATGATGCATAAGAAACTTTCTATGGTTAGGTTTCGGTATAGAATCATAAAATTCCCGAAATTTCGAGCAAGAGGCAAGACTTGCAAATTAAGAAAAATCAAGCGAAGGTGGGTGCAGAAAGTTACAAGGGACCATCAAGAAACACTTCAGCAGGATTTTGAAAGTGGATTGTGTAATTTGTTTTCCTCCTGGAAATCTAAAAGTAAGCGTCTTTGGAAGCGGTACCGCTTATCAGATATGAACAATAATACACCCAAATCTCTAGGAGCGGAGAGCGAAATATGTGCACCCCAGATCTGCCACACACAGGATGTGCCTGCTGAGCCCTGCTCTGAGGATCCAGCATCCAGAGGGCAGGATGGCAGTGTGGATGCTGTCCCACCAGAACTGCATCTTAGAGCTTCTCCAGAGGCTGAAACCTTGCACCAGGTGGAGACCAACGGGGCTCTGGCAGAGGATCATTGCTCTGACATTGTCGTCTCTGTGACAGGAAAAGAAATTGCTGTTTCGGATCAAGATGGTGCAGAATCCAAGGAGGTTGTGGGTGTAGATGGAATGACACTGTTGCAATCCTCATTGCAGGATTCTGATGTCAGTGATAATTTTGCAAATGGACCTTTCTCCATGGAGCTGACACAGAATGAGGACAGCTCTAGCCAGATGGAAGTAGAAGGCTCCTTAAACTTGGACATTTTTAGTTCAAAATTACTAGATCATCCTTACTGTAAAAGTCCTCTTGAGGAGCCTTCACCAGAAAGCACAGGAAAAAATCTGAAATCAGGAACTCGGAAGGGAGGCAAAAGGAACAGTCAGAAAACATCCCGGGTGGCTGATGAGCAGTTGGCAGCGTGGCTTTGTGGTATACCTTTTAAATATCTTAGGGCATCCAGGAGTTCCTGAAATATGCATGTGTTGTGGAGTTTACGTGTTGTGTTAATTCCTTTATAAAAATGGTTGCTTACTCTGAATTGTAAAGGTCACTTAGCATAATATTTGATTAAATGAGGCTGCAAAGAGGAGAGCTGCATGAATGAGGAACAAATGAATGTTTATCTGATAAGCTATTTTAAGACTATTTTGTTTTAGATAATACTATGTTGTTTAATTGGAATGTGCGGAAAACTGTTGGTAGAAATCTTAAATATCTTACCATGTGGAATGAAAAAATTCAGGTTTTTAACCAGTTTGACAGTTGTTATTCTTAATTTGGTTTTGGAAAATCCTAGATATTCTAATAATTCCTTCTACCCTTTTACTCTCTTCTTTTGCTCTTAGTCTTAAAGTAAATCATTAAAACTGAGGTTTTAATAGCCATATACTCTTCATTGTCCCTTAGTTTTCTCTCCAGATGTTCATAGAGTAAGTTTAATGAGCCCTATGAGACAATATTTTTTAAAAAGACTAGTTTTAGCAAAGCAAAAAGGCTTTGGGGTCTTTTTGTGCTATGCTGAGCATGCAGTATTTGATAGGCTCTAAAGAGGAGCATGATAAAAATAGTAATTGGTGTCTTATTTGTATGTAGCACCTTTCTACACACAGAGTAAGGAGCAGTAAGCTAACATGTGCCATCTTGTGCCATCAGTGTAACTTCAGAGATGTTCTGATAACTTCCTGTGGAGATACTGCTTTTTAGAGTCCCATAAACTTCAAGCTGGTGTCAGTGAGTGTTGAAGGAATTGTTTGAAGTTTGACTTGCTCTGACTTTTCTGCCTACCTCCTTGTCCTTCAATTTTGCAATTGATTTCTCTGAAACAAAGTGCAAAGAAGGAGATAGTGAACCTCAAGAGAGGAGTTAGCTGTCCACATCCATACCTGTAAGTTAGTGTGGGATGTGTATCTCTGTGGCTGGCTTTATGTAATCCAGCCAGGACCAGATGTTGTGTGAGAAATTGAGAGAAACTGTGGTAACCCAGTGAAGAGATCAGTTCTGCAATGGAATTTTAAAGTTTATCCATCAGAAAAAGAGATGTAGTCCTTCTATAACAGACAAAATCCAAGGTCGTATCAGGGTGGCAAAGGTTAAAGTTTTGTTGTCTGATAGTACTTCTGAGTTCTCTCAGCTGAGAAGCTGTAAAGAAGAATTTTAGTTGTGATATAACTGTGTACAGGAGCTCTTGTCTGTTTAGGAGTGTTGTTAATAATTAACTGCACCCTAAAAAATAGTGCTAACCTGGCAAGAGTTCCTGGGGTAGAAACATGAAGGAGGTGCAAGTGTTAGGGCTGCTCTTGGGTTTTGAATTTCTCTGCAGCAGCTGAATGGGATGTTAATGGGCTGCAATGCTTAGTGCATTCTGAAGTGCTATTAGGTATCAAACAGCCCCATGGTAAATCCTGTTCATGATAGGTATCTGATTTTGCCCCAGGGTTGAACTTTGTATTCTCATCCTTGAGTTACACCAGCCCAAGTGAGGCCAGTATTGCTGGAGGTCTGGAACTTTGCTGCTCTTAGTTGTAATGACAAGAACAGTCCTTCATCTGTGTATTAATAAGAAGTCTTAAAAAAATTTATGTATTAAAACAGAATAAATTATAAGTCCCATGCATTGTCTAGCTAGACTTCTAGCCAGAGTGAGAAACATCTTCCCTGTCACAGTGTACTGAGATGTAAGGGATAAAAGTTGTTAGGCAAATGTGTGGCAGAGTTGCAAGGAAGGTTCTTTTCCCATGAAGAATGCTTCATTTGATCTTGCTCTTCAATCCTCCCTCCCTTCCTTCTGTCACACTTCTCGTTGTATCTTCACTGCTACTCTCAACTCCTTGTGTTTTGGATTTTTTCTTGGTCTGTCTTCTTTGGTTTTTATTCTTACTGCTGTTCTGCTGGAACTTTTTCTGTACAATGTTTCTCTCATCTTGATTTTTCCTATCCCAATCTTGAAAGTTTCCAGGAAATGTTCTTAAAGCCTTAGTAAGCACACACTGTCTATCCAGTGATGCTCTGCCATCACACCCCAGCCTCAGAAGAGTCCTGGATTTAGGATTAAGGCAGTTTTCCTGGACTCTGAACTCAGATCCAGCTTTCTGTACACAGAACACATGTTTTCTGCTGCATCTGAAAATTCATTTTCAGAGAGCTGGACAACTTGGTCTTTTTTCTCTTGTTTACTAGCAAGTGTTGAAATCCTGTTCTCCATTCTCTTTCATTCTCAGACTGGTTTTGGATGCTTGTATGGAATTTATATCTCTAGTGTTCCAGTCTTGTATTTGAGAAAGAAAAGAAGTCTATTTCCTAGGTTTTTCAATTCCTCCAGCATTCATCTCTTCATTATTTCCAAGCTGATATATTTTTCTGGTGTGGTTGTTCAGTGTTTTCCTGGGCAATAGCAGGCTGACGTGGCTCTGTGTGTCACCTTAAATGCCATCCCCAGGATACAAGGGTAAAGGAGTTAAACTTGCTGGGAGTCTGTCTGGTGTCTTTTCTGTTCACTGTGGTGCTGCAGCGGGACTGAGCAGACTGCAAACACTGCCAGCTCCAGCTGCCTGCATTTGAGGAGAGTCATTCTGCCTGCCATAAGGACAGGATACTGGCTTTTCAGTGAAACCTGTTGCAGGAACTGATGGCTTTTCACGTTGCAGTAAAATGATTTAAAATGTTAATTGAAGTAGGGAAGGGGATAGATTCTTCTCTAGCACTGGTATAATTAGTTTGCTGCAGATATGTATGTGTATGACAAGAGCAGGGGCTGATCTTTTCCTGTGAAGCTGAGTGATCAGATTCGTGCATTTTTATTTTTGTCCTTCTTCCCCTACCCTGGCTTTTATTTAATGTTGCCAATTTGAGATTAGTTTTCTTAAATACTTACTTGCCATGTGTGGTGCTGCATGTTGGTTGGGTGCAGAATGACTGGTGCTTGTACCTGTAAGAACTGAGAGCTTTATTGGATTGGTGAACTCAGAAGATTTTTTTTATATGTTTGCACTTTCATTTTTCTGGTATATTTAAAGGATTCCTAGATGAAGTTATGAAGAAATATGGCAGTTTAGTACCACTCTGTGAAAAAGATGTCATGGGAAGATTGAAAGAAGTTTTTAATGAAGATTTCTCCCATAGGTATGTAGCAGTATCACATTGTACACCTAGTAAAGAGCAAATCACTTGCATTGCTACTGCATGCTCTACATATGACAGCTAACAGAGCAGAGTCCATTTGACATGACTTTGACTTGATTTTTCTCTACCTTTTCAATCCTGTTTTAGAAAACCTTTTATCACCAGGGAAATCATGAAGTATCGGGAAAAGCATCCAAAAACCTCCACTTGCAATTTCCGGGTCTTCTATAATAAGCACATGCTAGATATGGATGATTTGGCTACACTGGAAGGCCAGAACTGGCTGAATGACCAGGTCAGAGATGCTTGGTGTTTATGTGCTTCCCTAACCCTTTTTAGCCCATTTGTATTAGAATACCAGTTGTACACTTTCTGCTGACATTACAGGTGGACTGTCCTTATTTCATACTTCACAAGTAGAAGGAGTGGTGAGCAGTTTTTACAGTGACAGGTGCAGTAAATGTGGAAGCTGGGAGGTGTCACAATTAGACTGTTTCCTTTTGAAGAAATTATGTACTATTTTGATAAAATAGTGGCTACCCATGTAGGTTTTAGTAACTTTCCCCATCCCCAGTTTTAGCAGATTACAAGAGTGACAGAGTGAAACAGCAAACTGTGGCCCACAGCCAAAAAACAAGGAAGGCTGCAGAGCCCAGGGCATGCACCAGTAGATTTAAATTGAATTAAACTGCATTTAAGATTGAGGCAGACTTCAAGCAGCCAGTTACAGTCTCTCTCCAGGATGACCACTATTAGTTGTAGAGTGCTTGTCCTTCAGACAACATGGCTCTAAAGGCTCCTCTCCATACTGCTGGTTTAAGTGGGCAGGAACCTATGTTTTATTGGGCATTTCTGAATTTGGGTTTTAAAAAATTGTGATGCATGTATTTAACTATTTGCAAACTCTTCCAGATAATTAACATGTATGGTGAGCTCGTAATGGATGCAGTCCCTGAAAAGGTGAGGAGGTTTTATTATTTCACAAATGTACTTAATGAGAAATGGAGAGGGGAGGGTGAAACTTTGTACACTTCAAGCAGAGAATCAGGATTTAACTCGATGATAGTCTGAATGGTTCCATTGCAGTTTGCTGCTGTGTGCTGCTCAGATTTTCTACCTTCCCTTTTCCCTTTGCAGTGTTGCTGCTGTTGTTTCAGGAGCTGAGTGTATTAACTCTGCAGGTGGTCTCTCTTGTAGCCTATTGTTGCTGATGTACCTGTAGAAGACAGGTGTCCTGTTTTGGCCAATCCCACTCTCCTTACTTCCCTGGAGGTTTCTGTTTCCAGCTTATCTGCTTCTGAAGTGCTGTATTCATGGCTTTGCTCACCAGCCTGGTGTTTCAGCTGAAATTTCTGATGGAGATGGATTTCTGCTGAGATGACAAACCATGAGTGTTAGCATCTGAACCATGCACATGTGCTGCTTGCACTCACCCTCCCACCCACCTCGTAGCTGTGGGGGCTGTAACAGCTCAAGCTGTGTCAGCTGCCTGCCTGGTGAATGTGAATTTCTGTGGAGCTGCTTGGTTCCCTGGCAGCATTGACTCTGCAGGACTCTGTTTTGTGCATCCTCCTCAGAATGCTTACAGCTTTGCAACTGCAGTGCCTGACTGCTGGTGGCAGTTGAGAGAAAGAAAGCAAAAAAAAAAAAGTAATCAAGATAACACCCCCCACCCCACTCAATTTGTGATTAAATTTGCAGCAGTGACAATTATAAAAACCCATCTGTTTACTAGTAGGGCAGAACAGTTTTCAGGTGAGACCACAAAGGAAGAACCAAACAAAGCCATTTTTAGATGAGCTCTGCACAATGTAACTCTTTAAATCTTCAAGCTCTGAAGAAATAGTGTTGTTGCTTTGATTGGAGATGATGGTGATTCTTCATTAGTATTCTCTGTATTTCCTGAGTGTGCTAGGCTTGGGGTATTGGAGATTGTATCTGTTTGCTTGTGTCTGCTTTTTCTTCCTAGTGCATAATTGAAATCCTCATGGGAGATTTTGTGCTGGTACCTCAGAATGTGGTTTTGAAGTCTGTTGGCATAGCTAATGGGTGTTAGACTGTGTTCTCAGATGCTGAATTTTCTTTTTTTTTTTTTTTCAAGTAACAACTCAAGCCTTCTACCACCTCTACACCAGCAGAATTATTATAAACAGATGTTGCAGATTTCTATTTGTATTAATCTGTTCCTATAATTGCAAGAAGCTAAGTACAGGAATAATAGTGTTAACCTGGAGCTAATTTTTTTTTTGCATAAGCCTACATTTTTTGTCATAAATGTCAGTTTTCACTTACCAAATGGATTGGTCATATGTTAAAAATACTTCTCAACAGCAGAATATTGTTCGTGTTGGGAACTGGTCATAAGAGCTGAATACCAAAAACAATGTTGTTGGACTAAATCTCATAACTGTTTTGATCAATTTTCTTTTTCTGAGTCTCAGCTTCCAGCAACTAAAGCCAGAAGTTACTCCCTTCTCTACCATCCCCTCTTTTTCCAGTCCAGTGTTCTCTTCCTTGTTCCCTGTAAAGAAAACAAAAGCTAATTCCTTGTCCTAGTGTTTTTCTCCCAAGTCCGTTCTCAACAAAAAAATTAAACATGATATGCCTGGAGATACAAAAATGTAAATACAAATGCTGCAGTGGCTCACATGATATATTACGGGGAAATAAGGCTTATTTTATTAGCTTGCTGAAGAACAGTAATAGTTGAGGCTTGGCAAAGCCTCTGTTTGTCCCTACTGGGGTTCTGTTTCTAAACCTGCATTAAATATTGCCTCATTACAAGTTGTTTTGTATAAATTATCCTGGGGGAAGGGGAATGACTGTGCATGAAAATTTCTGTGCTCATTCCTCTTCTCTCTCTCTCTCTCTTTAGGTTCATTTCTTTAACAGCTTTTTTCATAGACAGCTCGTAACCAAAGGCTATAATGGGGTGAAACGATGGACTAAAAAGGTACCTTTAGCAGGGTGTGATCAGTGCTGGGGGTCTGCTGGGCTGGGCTCAGTCACTAGCTTGAAGCTGGGTTACAGTGTGTTATTTGCAAAGGATGGGTTAGCAAAGGAGCTGTACAAAGCAGGGAGGCTTGATGGAAATAGTAGTGTGGCATTATTAGGGTATGTTGTACTTGGAATGGCTAAATCTTCAGTGGGAGGTTATCTCTTTGTGTATGTTCATGTAAGTTGTTAATTTAACTGCAAGAAATGTCTCTTACTGCTCCTGACAGTGCCAGGTACACTAATCTACAGGGGGGCAGACTTAATTCTGCTTCTTCCTTTTATCTCAAACTGGTATTCTCTGACAAAATCAAATTTTTACTCCAAGTAACACATACCAGGTACTAGAAAGCAGAAAAGAGCCACATGGTTAATACACCAGACTGTTGTTCTCATGACAAGAACAGAATTCACCTCGCTTTCTAGAACCCACACTGGATCGTGGGCATGATATTTTCAGGGGCAGCTAATGCAAAAAGAAATACTCTCTTTTTATCTTTTTTTTCTCTGAACATTTGTCCTTTCTAATATGGGAGATGAGGCAAGACTAATCAAAGGCCATGTTTGAATGTATGATCTTTCTGCAGAAGTACTTAAATAGCACACATCTGTGAAATGCTAGAGATGAACTCATTATCCAAATATAAAATCTATTCATATAATTTATTAAAAATCTCTTTAAAGAGAGATGGAATATCTGTGCTTAATATTCCCACATACTATTTTTTAAGTGTTCCTTTTCTCCAGCAACCCAAGTTTTGTAAAAAGTCCCAAAATTAAGGTAGATTCTGGAACAGGATCTGTATTGTTTTTGCTGCTGAGAGGTACCTGATGAGACAGGACAAGTTTTAGGTATTCACACTTAAATTCCTGAATAATCTCTCAAGCAAGAATGAGAACTAGGCAGTTTCTATGGGAAGGATTCTGTAGACTCCTTCATCGTGCAATGTGCAATTAAGGGGAATTTGTTTCTGCTCTTTAAACACACCAAGTATTGCACCATGTTTTTTAAATGTTCTCTCCTGAGATACAGGATGTCCTGTGTGATTTCAGAGCTCCTGTTTGCTTCTGTCCCTTCTGATCACCCATCACACTGGCACTCCTGATCTGTGTCATGGCACAGAGCAGGCTCTGCTCTCTTGGTGAAGTGAATCTGGGTTGCCCCCATTCTTCAGTTCATAACTAAAGGCCCCACTTCTGGCTGCCTGTTTCTACTCTCCTGCTGCAGGGTTGCACACCTGCAGTAATCCCACAACTAGGGCCGCGTGAGGACTCTTCAGTTTCATGTGGCTCTGCTGTTGCTGGACATCACAGAAGATGTAGTTCATTTATCTTCCTCCAGTTTTCCTTTGTGGTCTCAGCTTGCTGCTGGCTGACATCCCCCTGCTTCTCTCCAAGAATGATGGATCAGTGTGTAGCAGAGTGCTGTAATCCGGTCGGGAAGCAGTTTCTGCAGGTGGGAGCAGGGTCGATGCTTGTCACAATCAAAGGACTGTTGTGATTCAGGCTCGGCTGGTAACTGCTGTGAATGCCCAGACCTTTTTGTCTCTTCAACTTCCCTTTGTTACTTAAGAAATAGACTTTTCTTTCCTACAAAAGACCTGCTCTTGCTAGTAGTGTTGCAATTATGTACTGTTCAAATTGCACAGTGCTTAAAAAAAAAAAAAAACAGAAAAAAGCTTAGAAATCTTCCCACAGGATGAGTTCATTTAGTTCACTATTCTATTTTTGCTTATTTTCGGGACAGTGCCACCAAAACCCCAGTAATTAGACATTTTTTTCAAGAGGAGCTGGGAGAAGGAAGATCATGAAAGGTCTGGCTTGGCTGGCTTCCAAAAGCGTAAGGGCTCATCTGCCATACAGACACCGGGGGTGTTGCATCTCATCTACTTGTTCTGTACTTCAGGACCTTTTCCCTTGTTTGCTTGCCTGTGACCACAGTACATCTGTTGCAAAGTTAGCTTTGAGAGAGGATGAATCTGCTCTACCTTCTAACCCTCCTTTCCTCTGCTCACCAAAGCATCCTGCACTCCTCTGCCTTCCTCTGGCACATCCCAGAGCCTGTGTTAGAGCAGAAGGGGTTTGCAAACTGCAAACTTGCTGTTTTTGTGGGATGTTTAATTACAGCTTCTTCATAGAATCGTGGAATGGTTAGGGTTGGAATAGACCTTACACATCATCCAGTTCCAACCCCCTGCCATGGGCAGAGACACCTTCCACTATCCCAAACTGTCCAAGCCCTGTCCAGCCTGACCTTGAACACTTCCAGGGGTGGGGCAGCCACAGCTTCTTCTGGCAACCTGTGCCTAGATCTCACCACCCCCACAGGGAAGAATTAATTTCTTACATCTAATCTAAACCTGTTCTCTGTCAGTTTAAACCCATTCCTTCTTGTTCTGTCCCTCCATGCCCTTGTCCAAAGTCTGTCTCCAGTTTGTTGTAGCACTTTAGGTACTAGAAGGTTCCATAAGGTCTCTACAGGGCCTTCACTTCTCCAGACTGGGCAGCCCCAACTCCCTCAGTCTGTCTTCATAGCAGAGGCCTCTGAACATCTTTTTGGCTTCCTCTGGACCTGCTCCAACAGATCTTTTCTTAGGTATGGGGCCTCAGAGCTGGACACAGCACTGCAGGGGTCTCCTGTGAGAGCAGTGGAAGGGCAGAATCTCCTCCCTGACTTGCTGGCCTCACTGCTTGTGATACAGCCCAGCCTGCAGTTGGCTTTCTGAGCTGTGAATGCACATTGCTGCCTTGTGTTGAGCTTCTCATCAACAACCCTTAAGTTTGTCACCTACTCACAAAGCAGCTCTGATAGAAATGAGTGGTGCTGCACTGAACAAGTGTCATTACTGGAGAGATGTAGCTAACCTAAAACTGAGGCTCAGTTGTATTGCCATCATTTCCTAACAAATCAACTTCAGCACAGATGTTGCAGTGCAACATGAGCAGTATTTTGTCACAAATACAGTAGTGATTAATTCTGACACTGTACAAGGTTCCTCAGCCACTTTCTGGATTATAACTGTATTTTTATTACTGCTGTTAAGTTGTGTATTAGGTAAACATGAATAATATGATGAAAGAGTGGAGGGGGCAAAAGATTTCAGTTATGAAGGAGCAGAGAGGAAACTTGGATACAATTAATCTTTTGCTTTGCTGTATTCTGCCTGTGGAACTGTCTAATATGTGTTGTTCTTTTTGCCAGGTGGACTTGTTTAAAAAGACTCTCTTGTTAATTCCTATTCACCTGGAAGTCCACTGGTCCCTCATTACTGTGAACATCCCCAGTCGAATTATTTCATTTTATGATTCCCAAGGCATTCATTTTAAGTTTTGTGTAGAGGTAAGAGTGACAGCTGTGTCTGCAGAACTGTTTCTTAAACAAAACACTCCCCCTTTGTTTCTGTTCAGCCATAAACTTTAAATGTGGTATGTCTGTCATTGTCTTGCTGTGTATGAAATGAGAATCAGCCTGTCCTGCTGAGGATCTGAAGCACAGAGCTCCAGGGTCACAGCAGAGCCAGGAGCTGAGGTCAGATTGCCTATTGCCCAATTAGCCTGACCATGTAATCAGCACAGCTTTGGTGACTCTGACTTGGCACTCCCACAAAAAGCAGGAGCTCAAAGCCCAGTGCCATGGGGGAGCAGAAGAACCCCAAGGAGAGTGAGGGCATTTCATCTGTGGGGAACTTGTGTTTAGGATAAATGATAAATCGTGGTCCTTTAGGGAATAGGTTGCCTGGGTGAGAGCACAGGACTGAAGATGCTGTAGTGTTGCCCAGTGGGGTTTATGTGTTACTGTGCTATTAACAGTGTGTTGCCTTTTTCCTTGGCCTGCATTGAAACAGGGTGTTTGCCTCTGGTTATAACCCAGTCACCTTTCAGGGCTGCAACCTGACACTGAAGTTAAATTATCAGTCTTCCTGATAAAGAACAGTCAGGAAATTTTTGCTGGGCTTAGCAAATTATAATGACCCTCTTACAAAAGCTAATTCTGTCAACTTAATTGCTTGCTTGATACAGCAGCCCTCTACTTTTAACTGTGTGTAGTTGTTGGCTTACAGAAAAGTAGTAATTATAGTACCCAGGAGAGTTCCCAGCTAGGACTTCTGAATGAAGATAGTATGCCTGCTGGCATTTGCTGAGGATGAAGCTAATGTTTGTCCTGGGAGCAAGAGATCTCATGCTCTCTAGCTTGTGAATGTGCAGTATGAGCCAGCCATCCCTCTTGGCAGCCCTACAATCTCCTGCAGCCTTGCAACAGGGTCTCTCCCATCCCATTCCAGGCAAGGTATTTGCACCTGAGTTGAACCTCATAGACATGAGGAGCTTTTATTTCTGCCTGTTCTAGGGGTAGGAGGGGAGCAATGCCTCAAAATTCACTGTGATCCACACACTAGGGTGAATATTTGTGTGCTGCAGTGTTTAAATTGTGCTATAAATGCCCAGTCTGTTTACAGAGCAGTAGGATTTGCTTAACCCAAGACCATACTCTCATTTATCTTGCTTCCTTCTCTTTGCTTGTGTCAGCCTGGCTTTTTTTTCTTGTATGTCACTAAGGCTCTCCCTGGAGCTTTGTTGATTAGCTGCAGAACTCGAGCATTTTGTACTGAGATTCCAGCAGGAAAATGTGGTCATATTGAATGTAAGGGCCTTGGTGTCAGCCAGTAAGCCAGGAAAGAACACATGCCAGGCTGCTCTGTATTTTTTCTGAATGTCTGGGAGCACTCTGACCTTGTGCCTGGGTGCCAGAGCTAGTCTGGTATGAAGTAGAGCAGTGTACAGTGTGGCTGAGAGGTGTTAGAGCTCCCCTTGATAGACTAATGTGAGCCTTGATGGTAGAAGGCACAGTACCCACCAGAGTTCATTGCTTTACCTCTAGATTTGAGCTCAGCTCCTAATGCTCACCTGAAATTTGTCCTCATTGTCAAAAGGATACCAACCAAGCAGTCAATGTCTCTCTCCTGTTCTTTAGTGGGTGAATAATGTTGCTTTTTTTTCCCTCTCTTCTTCAAAGAACATTCGAAAGTATTTGCTGACTGAAGCAAAAGAGAAGAATCACCCTGAATTCCTTCAGGGTTGGCAGACTGCTGTGACAAAGGTAAATGACAGCAATTTGAGCCCTGGGGTCTGACTTTGTGGGAGATTTCATGAAGCTGCTTCTAAATTCATATATTTGTACAAGTAGTAAATGGGTTTATGCTGCCCACATAGAGGGTGGTGGGAGAGATGCAGGTAGTTACTCATGGGAATTCCAGCAGTGTTGCTCATTCAGCTCCCACCAGGCCTTTAGCACTTTCTGCAAGTGCCTTGGTGATCAGAGCCTTTGTCTGGACAATTAGATGTGTGCACAGCAAAAAAAGCAGCTGGTATCCATATTGACACAAGGTCAAGGACTGAATGAGCTGGACACTCAGCTGCCCCCCTTCTCCTGGAAGGGCTGTTCTGAATGCATGGGCTTTGGTGAGGGAGGGAACAGGCTGGTGTTGCTGCTGCTGATATTTTATGTTTGCTATGGATAGAGGGCTTTGGTCTCCAGGGCTGTTTGTGGCACATTGCGTTTGATGGCAAGTAAACAAAGTCTGGCAACAATAAAAGGGAATAACTTGTGTGTAGTGTAAATGAGGGAATATGTAATTTGTGTAGCCATCCCATAATGGCTCCAAAGATATAAAACAGGTCATTGCACACTAGACATACTTCCAACAGCTCCCTCCTTGCACAGGTTTATTTTTAGATGCTGATACAATGATGAAATGATTCCTCTCTGCACTCATGCACAACCTGTGCAGTCAGTTCATCCTCCTGCATTCTGTGAGGCAGAAGATCTGGGAGTTGAGAAAAAACAATTACTTTGCCTTTTCAAGTGCCAGAGACATAATAGCACTGGTGATTGGGACTTTTTAGCTCTGCATATCAAAATTGAGCATGTTTGAGGAAATAATGAAGGTTGAAAGTTATCATTTGAGACTGCCTTGCTCAGCCCTGTTGCCTAGTGATGAACCATTTGTCATGTTCTCTGAAACCCTTTGGTGTGGCTGGGGGAGGAAAGCCACTGCTGGTAGCATGGATGCTGAGAGTGATCTTCCTCTAGGCCTGTGTGACTTTGCTGATACAGTTTTGTCCTGTGTAAAGTAGATAATGCTATACAAACATTTATTTAAACTAATTGAGAAGCTGTTCTGTGTAGGTCACTAAAAGAAAATAAACTTGAAAGAAAGACTTACAATTTATTTTTTGTCCTACACTATATATTTTTCAAAATATTAAGTGTTATTCTAACAAGGTGTTGAGTGTCACCTTGCAAAGTTTGGGATGAGAACAAGTAATTACAACTCCAGTTTCTGCTTCTGCAGAACAGGTGGCTCTGAGCATGAGACAACTGATCCTTATACTGAATCTCCTTTTGGACTTAAAGCAGGAGTTAGAGAATGAAAGGATAAGAAAAGGATAAGGATCTGACATGTCTCTGGTTGTTTCTTTTCAGTGCATTCCACAACAGAAAAATGACAGTGACTGTGGGGTTTTTGTGCTCCAGGTAAGAGTATTCCTTTTTAAAAATCAGTGGCCTGTATTGTTCATGTAGTAAATGTCCATTTTTCAACCAAGCCTTTTCCTTTTCCCCAGTACTGCAAGTGCCTCGCCTTAGACCAGCCTTTTCAGTTCTCCCAGGAAGATATGCCCCGAGTGAGAAAAAGGATTTACAAGGAGCTGTGTGAACGCCAGCTAATAGACTAATAAAATGCAGCCAACCTAATTTCTCTGGCATTTCTGACAAGTTGCAGCTGGTGTTTGTGTACTTGAATTTCTGAAAATTTCCATGAATTTTGATCGATTCTCAGCTGAGTGGTGTGGCCACTGTTGTTACCTCAATCTTTTGAAAACTTCTTTAATTGGCAGAACATAACAGAGCTGCCATAGACTATTCCTAATGTCAGTTTGGTTCTCTTATGTTCTTTCCTGTATTTAATATTTATTATTTCAGCATGCATATAGTCAAAGCATGCAACTAAAACCATGAAATGGTAGATTTGGGGCACCTTTGAGGTGTAGCTAGAAATGACAAATACAGGTGAATTTGTCTGGAAAAATAAAGATGCATGATATGTTTTCTGATGCAATAATGCTTTGAATGTATCAAAACAAAAATCAATGCCATAAAAAGAACAGCTAGAACCTATTTGATAGTTCCATTGTCCCTGTTGTGGCTGTGTAATACTGAGTACCACATTTTACACATTTTTAGAGTGGCTAAACTCATCTACAGCTTTAATTTGTGAAGACCCCTTTTTCAAATAGTTCAAGATGCTAATAAAGTTTGTTCTGTTAGCTTTTCTCAGGCTGTCATTATCAGCCTGTCCCTATAGATAAAAAGCAGCCTTTGCACAAATAAAGCTTCAGCACTTGTCTGTATAATAGAAAGTACAGAAGTGTTCAGTCAGATGGATGGTAAGTTCTTAGATGCTGCAGAAGCCTCCATGATGTGTGTATTAAGGAGAATTATAAAGCTGACCCTGAAGAGTCACAGCTTAGATAGTAAGATAAACTCCTTGGCTGTAACTGTTTACATCTCAGATGGCTTTGAGTCATTTCTCAGATCCATGCAGTGAAAATGTTCCATTTCTCCCTTCAGCTCTGTCTTCAAAGCTTATTGTCTTTAACCTCCCGTTGGCTTTTGCTTTTGTTCAGATGTAAATTAATTCATCTCTACTGCATCTGCTGTTTGATTGTCTCCACCATCCTGGTTTTGTGTGCAGTAGCACTGATGGGCCTGGTGGGAGCCCCAGCACTGTGGTGGGTGCAGTGCAAGCACAGCCAGGTGATGTCATCCTGCTCCAGAGGGATGGGAGCCCTGGAGCCCAGCCCTGAGCTTTGCAGGGTTGTTGTGCTGGGCAAAGGATGAGGGAGAGTGGTGGATCTGCTGGACTTCCACCTTGGTCTGTAAACTGTGGTGTGCTCCTTGCTGAAGAGAGCTACCTCTGTTTGAAGAGATTGTTGTCTGGCACAGCTACACCAGCAAATGTCTTTGCTGTGTTTTTCTGCCAGATACAGGAATGAGCCCAGAGGAAAAGTATTTTCATTGCTTAACATCATCTGCTGCACAGCTTCACTTTGTGTCTGTCCATAGCCCTGGCTTCTGATGGAGGAAAACTGCTTTGACTTCCCTGTCTTGCAAATTAATTCAGACTTGAGCTAAGCCAGGTGCAAATCCCTCCTAGATGACGGGAGGGAGAAGGGAGGGAGTGCCAAGCACAGTCAGGCCAGGAAGTGGAAGCACATGCACATTATGCTGTGCTGGAGAAGGAGTTCCTGCAGTATCCTTGCATGTTCCCACTTCCCCTTGTTGGCAGCTGGCAAGGACTGGCTTAATTTAGCAAGATAAGGAAAGCCTTAAGCACTTGATTAGATAATTTAAACAAGGAACTTAATGAATTAGAAAGAACCTAAAACCCAGACAGGCAAGATACATGTGCCCATTGTATGGTGCAGAGCACCCCACAGCACAGAGTTTATTTGTGTTTCCCTGAGGTGCAGCTGACAGGACAGCAACACCTCCTTGAGGTGAGTGCTTGTGAGCAGTGGAGGGTCACTTCCATGAAAATTGAAATGGGATGTAGTTTCTCCTGTGGGGTAGCACATATGGCAGTGCTGCCATTCTCATCTTCTCTGTGCCCTGGTGTCACATGAATGGTTCCAGTGCAACTGGTCCAGGTCACAACAAACTCAGAGGACAGTTCTTACCTCAGTGTAACTTGCTACTAAATGTATATCCTGATATGAAGGAAAACACAGAATTATGTGGCCCGGAAGAAATGTGGAGGTGGTGCCATTTTGGGTGCATGCAAGTGAGGCTTTATTTTCAAGATTCCTGTCAGAAAGGGAGTGGAACAAAAAGAGAATTGCATGAGCAAATTGCTTTTATTTTCAGAACTTGAGCAATTTGCTAGGGAAGCTTGAAAAGTGTCCTTTGAGGGTACCAGCCTGGGAGGCTCAATGCCTCAAAGAAAAACCCTTATATTTTTGTGCAAGTTGCCTTGTTGAAGGATATTTTTCATTGCATGGGAATGTGCTGGAACATTGCACTACAGACAGTTGTTTCCTACTGCTTGGTGCCTACTGCTGATTGGTAGGATCCATCTTGCCCTGTATGAGAGATCATGAGGAGTCTTAAATCACCATCCCCTTATCAGCAGCATCAGCCAAAGGATTTCTGTGAACGTGGGTGCTTTGAAGCAAGTGCATGTGTGTCCCAGATCGTTTGAGGGGAGGGGTCTTGCACTTGAGTCTGCTGCCTTGTGAACTGGGGAACAGGGTGGGGAAACATGCATGTTGGAAAGTACTTCTTATGTGCTTTCTTGTCATCTAGAGGTTTCCTGACAAGTGCTCCAGTTGGTTATGGGGCAGCACAGAGGAGTTGCACTTGAGTCTCCAGCTGTGAACACACCAGTGAGGGGCCTCTGAAAAAAAAAGAAGGGGAAATTGAAAACAGATCTAATGTAAGCAAAGTATGTTGGTGCAGTGTTGAAATTAATCACAGGCAGTCGGAATCTCAGGCTCTGTAATGGTGTATCCCGTGAAACTGGACTAATTAACTCCTCCTTGAGAATGTCTTTGATGCCTTAAAGGAGATGGACTTCATAATCTGTAGTCATTTTACTAGTTCTTAAAACATTCAGAACTATGTAGAGTGTTTTTATTATGAGAGGCACATTTATGTGGATGTAGTTATGGCTGTTAGCAATTCCATTAATGTGATCTTCAGATTTTCATAAATCACTCTGAACTGGTTTGGCAGATGCTTAAATTTCACGACTTGTTCCAAAGAGATTGTCTCGCTGTGCTGATTTATACAAATAGTCCCAGAACTGGTGAAGCCTCTGCCTCGTGCGTGACAAATTTCAGCTACCTGAGTTGTAATAAACCTCAAACAGAATTGAAAATGAATTATCAGTTTCCATTTCGTTTGCTTTAATCTATAGTTTTAAATGACTGTGCCCCGGATACAAATCAATAAATGCAGAGTGTGGCCTTGATTCTGCAAGGTGAGTGGAGAGATGCCTCTTGCTGAGCTTCTGGTACTTGCAGAATGGAGGCTGGACCTTTGTGCTGTCTAATATGCAATTGTTCTGTTCTTACCTGGCTCTCCTGAGTGTGAAGGTGATATTTTGAATGTTTCACATGCACTGATCACCGAGCCAGACAGGCTTGCACAGAGCTGCTGGCTCGTGTTGAATCTCCAGCGTAACGCTTAAACTGCCTTGACTTTCTCAGAGTTTTGATTGGCGTTATCTACTGTAGCATTTACTCAATTCAATGTGAAAATTTAAACCTTGGAAAATGCTGCAGAGTTAACTCCACTGAGCAACGACTGCGCTGTGGGTGTGCTCTTGCATTGAATGAAGCCCATGTTCCTGTGAAGTAATAAAATTGAGTTTTACCATAAACCCTATTTTCTTTCAGCGGTTTGGTTTCATTTTAATTTTAAAAGCGAGCGATGTGATGTTTGAGGGAATGTTTGTAGCAGCTTGTTTTGGGATGTGTTATTAGGAGAAGCCTCTCCAGTTGATTAGTTCAATAACTCTGAGTTGAGACTAATGATGCTCTCTGTCTCGCAGTGATGTAACTTACTGTGGTTAAGTTCTGACAACATACAAGATGGGAGATGTCACCCATTGCATAAATAAGGGTGGAAATCTTGCATTAGACACTTTCTTCTAAGGTGGCATTTAAAAAACACAAATCTGTCAACAGAACACGTAGGACTTAAATTGCTTTTCTAGATCAAACTACACTAATGCCCTTCTTGTATTGCTTGTGGATTTAGCTGTGTAACTATAGAGTTAAATCTTGTCTTTGCCACATGTTACAAAGCTATACAGCTTGTGAATTTGTGATAATGGTGAGAATGAAGGCTTAGCACATGTCTCTTTAAGCTATTAATCATGAGACTGGCAACATCATTGTCTTTATTACATTCATAATTTAAAAATCCTATCATGGAGGAGGAAACATGGATGCTTGTTAAATATATTCTTCAGTGGAAAGTACTAAGAAATCAGATCATTAAAGTACAGAATCATAAGAGACACTAAAGCCTTGCCAGGAACAATAATTACTATTTATATGTAATAGGCACTGGGAGGGAAAAAGATGAGTCTGGTTTGCTTATGCCTGAACTTAATGGGTTTTATGAGTAACCAGCTAGAAGGATTTGGGGATTGAATTTCACTTCAGAGTATGTAATATTACAAACTATAGAGCTAAAAACTGTTGTAAAAGGAGTGAAATATCTTGAGAAATGAACTGGTTTGTTTTCTCTCGACACAAGTAAGCAGAACATGTGCGAAGCAGCTCCAGCCCCTGCCTGAAATTCTGATGAGTTCCTAATTATTGGGTTTAATTTCAGCACTGCTGATAACTCATCTCCCCTAACCTGGTGCTTTGAGCTTTCAGACCTTACCTAAATGCTGAGGTTACCTGGGACTCTTAACAGGCAACTTTGGGAAGTGGTTGAGAGGAGGAGGGATCAAAAATCCATTGGGGAATCTGCACCAACTTGTGATAAATGTTTTGTGGGAGGAAGGGCAGGGGAGAAACTGAGCTTTAAAAAAGATGTATTTAACTGGATAATGTGGGTCAGGTGAGCTTGATGCAGACAAGGAGTCATCTTGTTTATGGAAGCCTTTGAGGTGAGTGGGAGAGAAATGCAGGGAGGAGATGCCTTCTGCAGGGATCATTGCTCTGCATAAAGGGACACTTCTACATCAACTTAATGCAGGCAGCAACTGCAGCAAAGCAAGAAATTCCCTCTGCAGTGTTCAGCTGAACATCACATTTGTTTAGGGCAGTTGGGGCTTGGCAATTTATCCTCAGCATCTCTTGACAGCTCCAGCCCATTGAAGAGCTGGCAGGCATTGCTGCTCCAGGCAGACATGGGGCTGCTCCAAGGGAAGTCTCCCAAATCCTGTAGATTCCAGCTCACCTTTCAGGTCTGCCTTCTTTGGGGTTTCAGGTTTGAGGGATTTGGTGATTTTTATTTTGTTTTTAAAGAAGTCTGAAGTACAGGGGGTTTTAGGGTAATTCTTCAGTCTTTTCATTCAGGAAACTTGGCTTAGGAGATGTGCTCTCACTTTTGCATACTGAAATGCTTCTGTTTCACTATTAATGGGCAGAAAAGAGTCTTCAGGGCAGAATTTTTGGCAGAGCTTTGGGTTTTGTCCTTTGGTGAATGGCTCTTCAGGTGAATGGTTTTTTTCCTTTAGAACATAAATATAGCTAAAATGTTCTTAAGTAATGCAATGCAATGCCTTGAATTAATGGCCACTTAAGATTCTTGTAAGCAATTGGTTGTCCCCAGATGGGATTTCCTGGTCTTCAGAAGGAACTGAGAAGTATTTTGAGGGGATCAGTGCTATTTAGAAAACAGGGATCATAAAGCTCCAGCTTCCAAATTCACTCCTTGGTCATTTTACCAGAATGAACATCAGAAACAGAGCATTTAAATCCTGGTGCAGTTCTTAGCAGGGCTGTAGTTCATGGCCTTTCCTGGGGCTGTGGGGATCCCTGGGTGCAGCCTGAGTCAGATGGATCTTCCCAGGGTACTCTTTGGCCACCAGATGTCACGCAAGGACCACCAGACCAGCGTGTGCTGTGCTCCAGCTCCCAGCTCGTGGGCTGGCCAGGCCATGGTTGTCTCCTGGTTGCGTGTCACTGCCACGTCGGTGCTTGTGTTCTCACACGTTCCTCAGCAACGTCTGCACTGCACTTGCAGAAAGAATGTGTGTGTTAAACCAACCCCCCACCACCACCTTCCACCCACCACCAAATCCACTGAAAATCCCTCTGTATCAAACATGTAAGTGTTTGGCTCCAGTGTGATTACTCCAGAGTCCCATCAATTTTACAAATTGGCCGAAACATTTTTTGGTAGAGAAGCCTTGCATACCAGAGGTCTTTACTCTGATCAAACTGCTGCCCTACCATAGATCATGACTGTTATTTTTATAACTCTGTATTACCGTGGCAAATGCTGGGAGGGGGGAGAAACCACATCAGTAGCAACTTCTGTCTGATTTGTGGTCATATGCTTATAACTTGACATGGTCTTGCAAATAACTAAACAAAACCAGGAATTCGTTTAGGGGGAGGAAAAACCCCCTACCCAAAACTCCAAAAAACGGCTGCATCAAATATCTTGTGTGAAGCGTCTGAATTGCTCACAATGTGAATCTTTTAGTGGAAAATGGTTCAGAACAGGAATGGGAACTGGTTGCCCTCTGTTAGTGAGTTGGGGCTGTGCTGTGGCTGTCAACCACTGCCAAACACTGACAGCCTCTGGGCCATGCATTTTCTTGAATTTTTATTTAATTGCTGGTGTCTGCTCAGGCTTTATCCTAAATTTAGTAACATTCAGTGCTCACTTTTCTCTGCAATACCTTTATAAATTCCCATATAATCTGATGTCTAATTTTAAAGCCATCTGTCATTTTTGAGCTGTATATTTTCCAGCTTTAAAAGGTCTTGTTGAAGGAAAATTTAAATTCATGGCCTACTGAAAATGCATTTTTCTTTAAATTATTCATTGATAAAATGTCTTTGAACTTGTGTTTGTGTAGCTGGTGGGTCGGGGGGGCAGATGTTGGGATTCCTGGATGGTCCTTGCACAGATGCCCTATCCAGTGCACTGCTCACCCCACAGCAGCAGTGCACCTCACCCAGGGACCAACCTTCTGAGTGTCCCCTGTCTGTCACATGCCGTCCTGTTCACTAGGTGGCATTGCTTCCCAGTCTAAAGCTTCTAAATACTTCATTAATTATGCTAATCCCCGTGGCGGATGGAAAGTGAACTGCACTGCCATGGCTTCACCCTTGTGTCCTTTTTATTCTGCTTTGCTGGTGGGATTTCTTGGGTTGAGTGACCTGCAGCATCCTTATCCAGGTTGAAGTTTTGGGTCCAGGGAAGACTTTGGCTTGGAAAACTTGAGCAAGCCTGTTGGGAACACTCTGAAGGTACTGCCCTGTTGGTAGCCAGCTCTGTGGTGCCAAGTCCACCAAAGTCATCATTCTCCCCAAGTTGTTGGCCTGGATTAACACTTTTAATAGAAAATGTCAATGTACTTGCTAAAGGAGGGATGGTGAAGCCTTGCCTGTCCTAGAGTGGGAATAAAGTGTGCTGATGTGGGAATCTTTTCTGACATCAGACCAACCATGGGGGCAGCAGGAGAGCAAGGTGCTCTGGAGGATAGTGAGCTGCTACTCGTCACTTGGGTGTTTTGGGGGTGATTTGTTCATCTCTTTTCCATGTAGCCCTGTTATTTTATTTTGTATTCTTACATCTTTCTCCTTTCTTTACCCCAAGTCTTAATTGTGGCTGAAACACAGTAGATTTAAGAATCCTATCTGTTGCCAGTGGGAATTAATCACAGCCTTTTGTAGGCTTTAAAATGAGATGGATTCTGCTTTTACAGGCTCGTTTTAGTAGCAGAAGTACTTGGCTTGTCCCTGGGACACATCAGGAAGGCAAGGTGGCAAAGTGTCTGTGAGGTGCAGCTCTCACCTCCGTAGGTGTCAGGTCCTGGGTGTGTGAAATGAGGCTGAGAATGACCAAACCCCCTGGAGGCAACTGATGGAGCTGAGAGCAGAGTGCTGCCCCTCGAGGGAGGGGGGTCCTGCCACTTCCCACTGGATTCCAACAGTGCTTCCCAGCCTGCAGTACTGACACCCCTTTGCCAAGTGTGGAGGTGCCACATGCGAGTTGAGAGCTGCAGAAGCAGCTCCATCCTGAGCCAGGCAGGACACGCCAGTCCCACGCTGGGCTCAGGAGCATCCCTGCTTTGCTCTCATGAAAGGACAAGACAAAGTAGTTTTTGAACAAGACTTTTAATGAACAAGCAAGATAAAAATAAATGTAAATTGAAGATCCTGTTTCTCATGTGTATTTTATTAAAGACTACAGAGTTGTTCATTCTTGCTGTGTAGTATAATTGCTAAAACATGATTTGTAACCAAATATAGCTGCTTGCATTAAAAACGGCACTACTTCTTACTAGGGAGGATGATATGGTAAAGGAATGCTCATTTAAACAATTACATAGTTCAATTTTTTTATTCAAAACCTCAGCTTTTTCACTTTTGTAAAAGTGAACATAACCTTGAGATGGTTTTTAGCTTGAGTTTTGTTGGCCTGCACTTGGATGAAGAATGGTATTTAATTAAAATAAACAATATACTTTTAAAACTGGTTATATACAGAAATTAAACTTGTCAAACCATGTTTTGCATTTTGCAGTGATTGAGTACAAGATAATGAATGTGGCAGATTCTGGTCACAACAGGACAATGCCTTTCATCGTCCAGGGCTCTGCAGCCATGGAAAGCATTTCCAGAAGCCTATTACAAGAGAGCAAGGGCTTACATTACTCATTAAGTACCTACAGCATTTTAAAATGGTTTGTGTTGCTTTTTTCCTCTGAAATTCTAGAATTTCTAACTCTCAGCCTTCCATTGTGAGTTCAGATTTGCCAGATGAGCAAGGATGGGAGGATTGATTCCCTGTTTTCCCAGTTCCATCTGAGCTGGGCCGGGTGAAGATGACCTTGCCCTACACTTGGTAGCTGGACTGGAAACTGGTGGCCTGAGGAGATGAGCTTCCTGTGTGACAAAATGTGCAGATATTTACACTGTAGTGAATAAATCCATCCTTTGTTCCAGTCTAAAGATTGACGTGGTGCTCTAGTGTGGGACCCAATGCACTTAAGTAACCAAAGGGTAACCCAAGGGTTCCCTGTCTTCTGAAGGCAGGGATGCTCCTTTCTGAGTTTGTAATCTGCTAAAACTCCCACATCCATCACCTGAAATTGGCCTTTCTAAAATACCTGATGTGAGAGCAGACAGTCAGGGCTGGGTTCCTGAAGCCTCCTCATTTCTCTCTTGCCCTCAAAAGGTTTAAATATTTGCTGGCTCAAGCTCGGAGTTGACTGGAAAAAGGATGTGTTGTGGCAGTCCTGGTGTGCAGGAAAATGCCTTTTCAAACATGCTCTCTGCTGTTTCCCAGGCTATTCAAGAGCCAGTTGTATATCCACACCTTTCATTCCTAAGTACCCCTCTTGTGACAGTCAGATACAAACTATTTCAGAGATGTCTTTAAAAATCAATAGTCCTGGAAAAAAAACGTAAACAGCTTCCCTGTGATTTGAGATGAAGTCTCCAAGAGCCTGTGGATGTCTCTGGGGAGGATCATCAAAAACATCCTCATGGCAGAGTTTTCATCTGGAGGAAAAGAACAATTACATTTCATTTGAAATGTTCTTAGGAGATGATAACTTTTTTTAGAATTAGAATTAAAATCAGAATTTTTTTAGACTTGATGGGAGGTTTTGGATACTTTCAGCCTTATCTAAACAAAAACATTGATTTTTGGTTAGATGTCTCCAAAGCCACACTTCTGAAAGCTCGTTCAACAGAATGCTTAAAGGTTTTATTTCTATCCCAAAGGTGAAAGAAAACAACTTCAAAATGTCAGAAATGCTGTTACCTGATGAGCTCTGTTTTTTGTAAGGTCAAGAAAAAATGATGGATACAGTAACAAGTGTTTCTACTGTTACCTTTTAAAATATATATGTGATGCTCAAGTTCATAAGTGAAGTGCGTGCCTTTCAGAAGCTAAAAAATAGTGTAAAGCTAAAGTCCTTGGTCTGTCCCTCCTTGTTTCTCCTGAAATCGATTTTTGTTTTAAGTTCTTCTGGTGTAAATAATTTTAATGAAAAGGAGAAAATTGCTAGGTGGAGTTTATCATCTGGAATATATAGGCTTAGATGGTTTCTTGAAATACAGAAGACGGGTGAGGAGAGCTCAGAATGCCCTAGAGAAATAGTGCTCAACCCTTAAAAAACAAAATAATAATTAAAAATAAAAATTAAAAAAACATTAAAAATGAAAAAAAAAAAAAGAAGTTGTTATCTTGCAGTAGACTGACCTGGTGCCATTCTGTGCGAATGAAGGGTTGGGGTGTGGGTGCAGCCCTGGCACAGCCAGGGTGTTCCTGGGTGTGTGGTGGAGCTGCTCCTGAGCCTTGGACACATTGCAGAGCCAGACCCTTTTCTCACAGCCCTTGAGGCAAGAGCAGCTGAGGAGCCTCATCCCCCCCACTGCATTTTCTTGAAACTGTGATCCCAAGAGATGGAGAAACACGTGTTCATGGGGTCGGGGGAAAGGTGATTTGAGCAAGGTCATGATCCATCCCATGTGATCCATGATCACACTTGTTTTGTGCTCCTCATTTCTTCCCTTTATCCAGCTCTGATAAACACATACCAGTCTGAAGGCAAAGGAAAGAGGAGAGGAAACACTTGAGGTAGGAAGGGACCACCTGGGTCCACGTTCCAGGAGAGGGTTGCATGCAGGAACATCTGTGTCTGCAGACATTTGTGCTCTCAGAACCTCTGTGTGCCTTTGGTCTTTACTGCTGGGAGGTCCTCTGAGGCAGTGGTTCAAAATTCAGCCTGTGTCTCTTGCCCCACTCCCCCACACCTTTATCAGGGTCCCACGGAGCATCCTCACCCTCCTGTGCCCATCAGGATGTCCCAGCTCCCACCCTGCTCGTTCCCCCAGACACGGGAATTCCCCAGCCCTGATCCTGTCCCTGGTCACCTCGGTGTGGTTTTGTCACCGGGGCTGTGCTGATGAGCCTCTTCCTGTCCTGCCTGTGCCTCTGCCAGCAGCAGTGACCGTCCCCAGGGCATCACAGCAGGGAGCAGGAACCTCTTTGCTGACAGCAGTGGGCGTTCGAGGGGGTCTGTAATGCTTTGCAGACAATTTTCTCTCTGTTATTGTTTTAAACTCCATGTTAGCCATTCCTGCTTCCCAGGTTTCCGCGTGTTTCAAATTATTTTCCCCAGAGGCATCGACAGCATTTTTCCAAATTGAATCTCATTTATTTTCTACCCAGGTTTCCAATCTCTCTGGGGCCCTTTGTATTATTTCTCAGTCCGCACTGCCATGTACAATATATCCTAATTTAGTATCATCTGTGAATTATATTACCATGCCCTTTAGTTCTTCTTCTATTTAATGAAGATATTTCCAAGAAAAAAAAATCTAAACTACATTTTATTAAAATAAGAAGGTAGAGTCTTAAAAACTCCTTTGTGGATTTCCAGTATGAATTCTAAATCTTTTTCAAAGGAATCTTCAGCGTTTTTAAGAGAAATTAAAATCTTCCAAATACCAAAGTTCATAGGTGCAAAAATTAAGCAGTTTTTCAATTAGCTGAGACCTCTGTCCCTCTGTAGTGAGCTCTGCATAGTGCACTTTCCCTGACATAGACACCATCTATGTACTTGCGGCAGATTTTTTTTTTAAACCAGCACCAAACATATGTTTCAATTCCTCAATAAATTTGTTCCCTTTCCCTTCCTGACCTTTTCAGGTTTGCTCTATGTGGCTGTTCCAGCAAACATGTACACTGTCAGGAACGGTGCTGAAGCAGCATATTTTAATGCAAACTATGCAGGCTTATTCATAGGAAGTGATTTTTAAATTCAGAATCATGAATATTTGCACTGTAAGGTTGATTCTGTTGTATCTTTTTATTTATAAGCAAAGAAGTGCTGCCTGTTGGTGCCTGGCTGGGAGAGCACCACGTCTCTGTTGTGGGGAATGCATGAGCTATGGGAGCTGCATGTCCTATCAACACAGCTCAGATTTCCAGCCCTGGGTAGGGAAACAGCACTGGCAACAGACAGTTTGCTGGAGATTCATATCCTAAAATATTTGCTGCATTATTTCTAGCAATGAGCAATTTCGTGAAGACTATGATCTGCTTGTGAAGAGAAATAAGATGTAAATTGGATTAATAAATTGTTCTCTGCAAACGGTTTGCTGGCTCCAGAGGGCTTTTCTCTTTGAGACGTGCTGAGGTCTTCAGTCCTCTGTGGGTTGGGGGTTTGACCCTGCATGCAAACCAGTGCTGGGGGAGCCTTCTGGAACACCTCAAGCTTTGGTGTGTTCTCCTGTACTGACCCATCCCACTCCTGCTCTCCAGGGACTTTCCCCCCTCAGCTGGAGATCACCATGCTGAGCAGGGCTACGGATGCTGCTGGGAAAATTCGTGCTCTGTTTTATCCTGGAGAAGGTGTGGGCTAGTTGGTTGGGGTGGGTACTGCTGTGTCTCCCCTGCCCTAGGGAGTGAGGAGGGCTTGGGAACCTCCGCAGTGTCAGTGCACGGGCTGAGCTGCCTGCGTGTGTCTGTCCCCTTTGGGTTGCTGTTGCTTGTTTCGGTGTTAAAAAAAAAAAAAAAAAAAAAAAAAAAAAAAAAAAAAAAAAGAGCCTTTTTCTCTGCAGGTGTTGGGACTTCCCCAGGGATGAGGAATCCCCGATCTCCGGGGCTGTGCCACCGACTTTCCTGCCACCACCGAGGGGGATGCTCCGGGTGGAGCCGCCGGCTCGCTGCCACACAGCAGCTGTAGGAAATTAGAGGAGCCTTGGGGCTATTCTGGGAAACACTGAGGGAGATTCCCGAGGTTTCCAGAGCAGAAAACTGGCTCAGAACTGCCTGCCTCCATGCCAGGCAGGGATGATGTAGAGCTGGGCACGGAGCCCTGCAGAGAAGGATGTTTGATTGACAGATCAGTGGGATCCTGCAGGAGCGATGCAGAGTCAGGAACCACCAAGAGGGTGCTGGAGGGCCTGGCCCCGTGCTTGGGGGCTCAGTAGGCTCCAGCTGGGATCCACATCCCTTGTATGGCACAGCAGGCTGGCTCAGGACAGCTGGCATGCCCCTGACACAGCACTGTGTGTATGGCTGATACGGGACGGGGTGTAGGATGCCATGTGCCTGTCTCCTGGGTCAGAGAGAAGATGTTTGTTGCATTGCCTAGAGGGGTTCAAAGGCAGTAAAAGTAAAATCTTGCCCTATTCACTATCCCTTTATGGAAACTTCAGGACTTTTCCATCTCTTGATTCTGACTCTTGCCTGTGGAGAGGTGCCCAGCTTTAGAAAATACTGCTCACCTTGTGGACAGGGGCATGGTGCCCTCTGATTTCACCTGAGCAGATGAGAGCTCACTTGCTTGTCCCTCACACCAATCCAATGGAGCAAAAACCCTGACAAAAGAGGGACTGAAAGCCACACATGCGGTGCTGATGTTTGTACTGTGTCTTCCACATGAGCACATATGGGTGTGGAAAACACTGGGTCCAGACACCTCCTTGGTAACTCCAGTCTGATGAAGCTGTGCTTCCTTAGCTCTACATGAAAGCCATCTTTTGTTTCCAAAGCCACCTTTCCTTTAAGTCCTGGTCACGATAGGAAGCTCCAGCTCAGTGGGCAGCGTTGTGTTACTCAGTCAAGTGTTTAGAGAGTGTCATGTCCTTGGGGACAGTGGTGCCTTTATCCCAGGGGACAGAGCCAGGCCTGTGCACCCCTCTGTGCCACAGGCCAAATACCAGATTCTCTGACCGAGCACCCTCCTCCCCTTTATCAATAATTTTAATCGTTTTAATAATGTCCCCTCGCACGGATAGGATTACGATTAGAAAATGTCAGAGCCTTGTTATCATCTAATTAGAGTCACATTTCAGCAGAACAGAAAGGAAAATCTTCAAGCGCTGCCTTGTGCAGTGAAATGGGAAGAAAGTGCTGATTTAAACCAGCTGCGGGCCGGGCCGGCTGCAGTCCCGGCTGGGATGCAGGGCATGGTGCAGGACATGGCAATGGGCCTGGGCAGAGCCCTCTGTGCAATCAGTGCAAACTGCTCCCAGATCGCTCTCGCAAAGCGAAAAACTCCGGCACAGTCCAGAAAAAACAATCAGGCTGTCAAGTTTGCCGGCTAACAGCTGAGGGGGTCAGAGCAGCAACACAACACAAACCAAAATAAACACCACCTCACTCTGCCAAAAAGCCTTTATCACTCTTCTGGGAGAGAGGGAGGCACTTTCAGATGGCTTTAACTTTTCCCTTTTTTTGGTTGTTTGTTTTTGTATGCTTAAATGTGAGCTGAGAGTTAGGATCTCTTTCCGCCCTTCCCCTAATGCCATTATGGCAGGCCGAGGTACTCTTAGGAGAGCCTCTTTGTTTGCCTTTTGCAGGAGGAGTTTGGAAAGGCAGAGGGGAGAGTGGGTGTGCTTAACCCCTTGGAAGCTGCCTGGGGGTTTGCTTTGGCTTAGCTCATCCTTGGGCCTTTGCAGCCTAGTGTCCCATTTGGGGAGGGACATTGCATGGCTGCAGTGAGGGACAGGGCTCTGCCATGATGCTGGAGCATCCATGTCTGTGTGGGATTTGCAGTGGCACCGTGCCTGGTGGAGGGGAGTCTCAGCTCCTCCCTGACCCTGAGGGCGGCAGCAATGCACGAGTGATACTGTGCGATGTGAGGGCACAAATAAATGTTCACAAGTGCCATGGCTGCAGGGAGAGTGATGCATGCCCTGGCTCCTCAGACCCTCCCCGCAGAGCCCCTTTGGCTGCCCAGGGAGCTCGTGTCTGGTAGCTGAGCAGGGGAGCCAGCAGGGAGCTGTACAACCCCAAACCTTCTGCAGCTGCTGGCGATTGTGGTCCTGCTGTCATCCCAGTGGGACAAGCAGAACTGGCCAGATCACAGGGTGGGGGGAGAAAAATGGAGCATTTCTGTCAAAAGAAATGCCTGCTTTTTCTTCAGCCAACTCTGTAGGGATAGAACCATAGATTCATAGAATTTAGGCTGGAAAAACTTCCAAGTTCATCAAGCCCAACCAAACCCAAGGGATGCACCCCTTGCAGCCACATTAGAGTGCTCTGCTCTGGGGAAGCAGCTGCTTGTTTCCCCACGGGGAGCATTAGCAACATGAATGCCTCCAAAGGTCTGGGCTTAACCACCCTCCTTAGGGCCAAAACATCATCTCCTTGCAGAAGGAGCAGGAGGACCCTGCCCACCTGCTGTTGTGGTTCTTGTCCAAGGCTGGCCCACCTTACACGAGTGTTGGTGCAGGGAACACCTGCTGTGCAGAGGGGGCTGGACCCCAGCACTGACCAGCGCCACATCATAAATAACCACTGTAAAAATAGCTGTCACTTAAATAGCACTTTACATCCTCAGGATGCTGGAAAACCCCAACAGCTTAATCACAAACTGCTCTCTTGATGTTCAGAGTGAGCTGATATTTTTGGTCTTGGAGGAGAGTGTATTTTCTGGAGCCAAGAGCTACAGTGGGCTGTGTCAGCAGGAGCAGGACAGGGCCACAGCAGAGGCAATTAAAGCTCAGGTGTTACACCAGCACATTGGAGTGACCCAGCCCCTGGCAGGGACTGGTTCTGAGCCAGCACCCAGCACTGAGCCCTGCCTCCCCCCGCCCCTGCTCTGCAGACTCCTACAAAACTCCTGACATTTTGGGATTTGCTATATTTAAACGGGCGGACAGTTTAGCCCTGGCCAGGAACCCATCCCTGACAGTGATGACTATTGAGAGTGGCACTGGGCTGCCCCCGCTCTGCCCGGGGCCAGCAGTGCCATTTCTGCCAGGCAGAGCTCCCCCTTCCCAATTAGGGGTGCTGCTAATTTTAAACGAGCTGCTGCCACCAAGTAGGAGCACTTAAAATATCATCCAGCCAAAGTGCCGGTGGTGAGAGCCGAGGGTTGAGTGCGAAGTGGAATTTCTGGTCCCTGATATTTCAGGGCAGGGAAAGCTGTACCCCCCTGCCTGCAGGAAGGGGCAGGTTTGGGAGAGGAGGATTTTCTATGGATTGATGTTTTCCCAAACTTGGAGAAGGAGAGGGAGGCTTTTAATCAAAGTGAAAAACAGCTCTGATTTCATTTTAAAACTTGCGAAAACGTTTAATTTGACCTGATGTAAAGTGTTGCATTTCATTTTGCATTTTAATTAATTTTGTGATCTTCTAATTAGACTAATTTCAAAGAAAAAAAAAGTGTTTCTCTCAAAACTGAAAGTCAGAAGATTCTGAAGATCATTTCTGCCTCTGAAACGCTGCTTAAAAGCGTCAGAGACTCTAGAAACCCAGGTTAATTCCTGTCTTTAAAGAGTTTATGAATGCCGTGGGAGTTAAACCTAAAGAGTGCTTTTAAAAAGGACCCTTGTTGCTCAGAAAGTAAGCACTGCTGCCTGTGATCCTAGATGAAAGGGGAGAGGGTCTCTTCTCAGACCTTTCCTGCTCCTGAAAAAATTCAGGGCACTTGTGGATATAGGGGGAGCTGGAGCTCATCACTGGCCAAGGGCATCATGACTTCAGGAAATCCCAGCAATGGCAAAATCTCACACTGCCCGAGTCACTGCTCATAAAGGAGCACAGCAAAGAACCTGGGATGGAGCCTCCTGGGATATTTCCCCCTGAAGAGGCTTTTTTTCCCCCCATGTTGTTTAGCTGCTGCAGTTTCAGTGTGAGGATGAGTCCACCTGAGAGCCTTCAGCTCAGTAGCCAAAGGGCTGAGCCTTCATCAGCTCCAGCTTCAAGCCCTACTGGCACTGTGAGTATCTGAACAAGGTCATCTGACATTGCTCAGATCTTAGTTTTGATTTAATGCATCACTTTTTTCCACCAATTAGCAAAATAGAATCACGGATTTTAAAACAGATACATGTTTGCAAAGTATTGTGGTCAGTAAATCCCACTCTGAGGTCCTATGGGTTTCCTGGAGCTGTATGGGCACTCCTAAGCTCAATGCATTCCTATGTGTAGGGGGAAAAAAATTCTTTAGAGAAAGTGTTAGCAATGTCAATGGATGGCTGTAGCTGCAGCATGGGCTCAGGGCACAGATGCTCAGCTGCTGCTCTGCCTCTGGTCCTCATCACACCAGAGTTACCAGTACCTGTATGAGGGAGACCTTCATACCACACTGAGCCTTAAATGAGGAACTTGCTTGTCTGCTGACCATCATCAGGGCTTGGGCACAGCAGAGCTTCTCCAAGAGTCCTCTGCCCTGTAGGGCTAAGTGTGTGTCACCCTGGAATATTGTTCCCTGCTCAGTGCTCTGCCAAGGCAGCTCCAGCCCCCTGCAGGTGCTCCTGAACTTGTGGAGGGTCTCATCTCCTCAGGCTCCAGGGACTGGTGGCATCAGGCTCAGGTAGGTGCAGCCAGGTACAACCTCCACCTCAGCCATAACTCCCATGTAGAAGCCTGCAGCTGTGGGACAAAGGTGCCATCCTAGGCAGGACCCCTGGCTGATGATTATGATTTCCCATAATATGAAGGGAAGCTTTGGGAAACTAAAAATTTCTTGGGAATTTTGCATCACCCTCAGCCCCAGTGGAGGTTATCACTGGGCTGTTCCTTTTTCTAGAGCCCTGTTGGTGTTTCACACCTCTTAACCTCAGTTTATAATTGGATTGTATCCATCCAACTTTGTCCATTTGGGCAGCGTACAATGGAGGAGCTGCCTGCTGTTGTCCATCACGTTTTGTACAGATATTGGGAGGGCAACAGGTACCAGATACTCAACTGCTTTTGGGAAGTTTAGACTGCATTTGGAAAGTGTGAGGGCTGCATTAGCAGGAAGTAATTTTATGCAGCACAACAGGGGCACCCGAATAAACTCTGACCCTGGGCGGGCACAGAGCAGGGCTTTACTGTGCCCTTGGATTGACTCAGCTGGTGGGAATGTGTTTCCCTGCACCACTGACCTGCTCCCAGCCACCCCCAGAGCCTTTTCTCCATGTTGGTATTCCTGGGTGTATTTTCTCTGCTCAGTGTTTAGAAGTCAGCACTCTGAGGCTGCAGAACAAAACACTTTCCTGGAGATGGCATTTGCATTTGAAAGGCACGATGGCTGTTCCAGGGACTCCACTAAGTTCTTCTGTACAGTCTCCTGGCTCCATTCTCACAGTGCTTAATTTGGGGCTCCATGCTCTGATCCCAGCGACCTGCATCTGGCTCGAAGCCAGCCTTAATTGCCCTGTCTCAGGGTGGCTGGGAGAGCCATCCAGCTCCAGCACAAATTACAGTGCTCTGAGGACAGCTGCAATTTCTGTCCTGCTGCCCCCAGTTCCTGGGAACTCTCCTGGCAATCTGCAAATGATGTGATTCATGTTCAAAGAAGCCAGATCCACTCCAGCCTAGCATGATATTTTGATTAGTAAGAGGCTGGCATAAGAGCTGAGAGGTTCCTGTGTGTGTGACAGGCTGTGAGCATTATTCCCCCACTGCACCAGGCTCCTGTTCACTGCTGTAGCTTTGGGGAGTGAGTAAGGACCAAGTTGGGATGCACACTTGCACCTCATTTCCCTGAGATGGGGTGAGGAGCTCCTGCTGGCCATGCACCCCACCAGGACACTCACAGCCCTGCTCTCCCTGCAGGACTGGGCTTAGTCCTCTTGGAGCAGGTTTGGTGATGCAAGCAGAGCTTTGGTGGCAAAGCTGTGTAAACCAGACCTGCCTGGCCCCTCCTTTCTTTGCACAAAAATTCTACAGCTGGAAGTCAGGCTTTGTTTGCCCAGAAACCCAGGCAGTTTGCAGGAGAGTGACTTAGGTCCCCAGATGTGTAGGTGAGATGGGAAATTGCAAATGCTCACACCTATAAATGCGTGGAACGTGTTCAGAAATGTTCACTTTTATCAGTTCTACCTAGTTCTGGAGACGCCTGGTTAATTTATCTACCGAGGAACTCCATCTCGCTAAAAGTCTCATTTCCATATTCTTTCCAGATGGTCAAGATGCCACAGAGACAGTTTCTAAGTAAATAACTTGCTTCTTCATGCAACCCACTGCCAGGCTCCCAAGTAGCTGCCCCAGATGGCTGGAGCATCCGAGACAGTACCTGGGCTGTGAAAGGAAGCGCCGAGTCGCATGAATAATGCACACGGCGAGGCTGTGGCTTGTCCAGCAAATTCTCTGTTTGCAGCCCTGGATCGGGGATGGAGAACTACTGGGAAGCCACAATGCCCCTTCCTGAGTGGGTCCAGCACAGTTTTGGTGTCTCAGGATGGGGATGCTCCAGGGCAGGGCTGGGCTGCTGCAGTGCCGGCAATGCGAGCTCCTGCTCTTTACAGCTTCTCTTTGCTCCACTGTCTGATCGCAGGTTAAAGCAGAAAGGTTAAAAGCATTTAATTATGCTGATGCTTTCCCAGTGGATTAAACAAGAGGATAAATAGACTACAGCATGTTATTTTGGATTTGATTTTGTTTTTTAAACAAGGGGAGGGAGGCGGGAGCTGCGGCTCCTTGGCAGCTGTCACACGTTCCGCTTTTGATGGTGTCAGTTGTGTCTGTGAGGAGGTGTTTCTCTTGCCACTGTCAGCATTTTCCGGGGGAGGCTGAATTCATTGATACAGTCTGTTTGCTGTCCACATATTCACAGTTCATGTGTTACATTTTACATAAAGTAAACTTAGCAAGGGGGAAACCTATTCTGCAATTCTTCAAAGCTAATGCACACTAAATATATTCTGACACTGACAGGTATTTCTTATTAAATAGCTCTGAACTGCAGTACCAGGTTTTGCTTAAGTGGCATTATTCTCCCTGAGCAAAGACAGTTCATTTATTAGTCATTCTGAAAACCAAATAACAAATATTATTCTCTAAGCAAACTAAACAAACCATTTAAAAGAGGCCTGTCTGAAATGATTAAAGTACAGTGTCTGAAAAGCAGCTGACATTTTAGTGCCAAAATACCATATGGAGGCTCAAGTGCTTTATTAACATCCTTTGACCTAAGCTGCAAAATCTCCCAACACCTTTGAGCTGCCTTCCTGCGTGCAAGGGAGAGCGCAGAGGCAAATCTTCCTGCCAGCTCTTCAGATGTCATTTTGGCACACAGAAAAGCGAGGTGCAATAATTGAGGGGCTGGATGAGAGCAGGTCTTTTTTCGATTTCTGCCAGAGATACAGTGTAAAATAATTCAACAAAGCTGAAAGCGCAGGCTTTTCACTTATGCCACAAAAAATAAATATATAGTGTTTTTCTTTTTTTCTTACAGCTCTCTCTTTTTCTCCTAACTAAATATTTCCTTTCTTCTAAGCATCAGACATTATTTCTAGCTTTCAGGCGTGCAAAATAAAAGAGCACGTGCACTGATATGTATTTATTTATGGTCTACATGGAGCTGCCTTTGTGTATCCCCAGCTCTGCTCTGAAGATTTCCTTCACAAGCAGGAAAACAATTTTGTGCTGCAGGTCAGACAGAATAACTGATACCACTGTTTACAGATCTGCACTCACTGGAGAAGCTTATTAAGCCACAGTTGGTAAGGAAAAGCCTGTTCATCCACACAGGGATGATAAAGCTGTGGGTAAGGGTTTACTGGGAAGGGCCCCATGAGCACCAGGGAGTCGCTGGATGCCAGGAGGAGCTGCTTGGACAACCTGTTGTGACATCATTCAGTCAACTGTTCCCAGCCTGTTCCATCCGTAAAATGCTTGGGATCTGACCTACTTTTTTTTTTTTTTTTTTTTTTTTTTTTTTTTAATGTTTTCATTATTAATAAGAGTTCATCAGATAGTGAGAGGAAATAAGTTTTAGCCTGAGGTCTGCTCACAGAACATCTCCTGTGAGCACATCCTTGCTGGCTCTGAAGCTGGGCAGCTTGACTTGGCAAGGATCAAAATAATATAAAACTTAGCGAAGAGTTTAATAAAAAACCTGCAGATAGTGGGCTGATGTATGTTATTAACTTGCTTCTCTGGGATTAGGTAGGTCTGGGTAAATGAGGAGATATTGGTCCAGGTTTGCTTTCTGCTGGTGTTGTCCTAGTGACAGGGGATTACGCGCCGCTGGGGATTAGCCTGATGACATGACATCGCCGGGGTAACGATGTACATGCTGATGTCACTGAAGGCATTTGGTCAGGTGCAGAGTTTCTGCCATGGGCTGATTCTTCTCCTCATTAGCATCCCGGGAATGCCCAGCCGAGCGGCACATCCCCAGCACTCTGCTGTGCCCCTCGGTCCTCTCCTCTCCCTGGCAGGGGCTGTGTGATCCCAGCAGTCGCTCCCTCCTTGCTGACAAGAGTGCACAAACAGCATTTTCATAGCTGGCACCAGCAAGAGCTCTACAATAGTGGGAGCATTCGAAGTTCCTCTGTGGACACATGATATGGTTCAATAGGATGCTTTAAATAGCTCCTCTTTGGAGAGAGAGAGAGCGGGTCAGAAAGGCACAATGGCCGTGGCTCTGTGTAGCCACCACCGAGTAATGATACGAGCAGCAGATGCGGTTTGTGCTTTCAAAGGCGCTTCTGCCGGCAGCCTGCGTTAGGGAAAATGAAATCAGGCTGTTCCTGCAGCTCGTGGGGGAGTGCGAGCCATCCACATGGCACAGGGAATAACTGGGATCTGGGGAACAGCAGCAGAGTGAGCACTGGAGAGCAGCCTGTGCCCTGGTCATGCTGCTGCCTTCTCAGTGCTACCAGGGTCCTGTGGCTGGGTTCCTTTCCCACACTGGTGCCAGGTCCCAGGCTGGGTTCCCTTCCCACACTGCTGCCAGGTCCCAGGCTGGTTCCTGGTGCCATGGCTGGGTGCTGGCTGCAGGTGAAGCGATGGCGAGCGGCGCCGGAACAGCTGCAGCTCCCTCCAGTGCTGCGAGGGAACAACTTCGTTAATCTGACATCCAGAGCAAATGTTGCTAATGAGGAGCCCAGGCTTTGGTAACCATGGCAATTCATGTTCCTGAAAATACGAAATAAGTCAGAGAAGGGGCCAATCCTGCTCCCGTCTCCGCTCCAGCGCACTTTGCTTGCCAGGGATGCTACAGGAATACCAGGTCCAGCAGCAGCGAGGAGTGAGGAAAGCTGGAGAGCAGGAGCAGCCTGAGGGCCTCATCCTCCCATCACAGGAGGAGCTTACCTTGCTCTCAAAACATTGCCCTCCCACTGCCCACTGGAGCCAGGCTGAGCCCCATCAGCCTGGCACAGGGCAGGGATTTGGCTGGTGCCAGGATTGCTTTAGCCACGACCCCCAGGCTGGGAAAGGCAACAGCACTGCCAGCACGTGCTGCATGGTCACCTCTGCCAAGTGGCAATTCACTGTCTGCTCCTCACACTGTGTCTCTAGGGCCAGCTGGGCTCCCTATAAATTTTTATAGAAAATATAAAATGACATCTGGAGGCCTATGGCAGATAGGCTCTTATTGTTCCTCTAAGCAGGGAAGAGCATTACCCTTTCTTAATTTTTCACAAATCTTGTTGTTGAGTTCAGTGGAGAAAAAAACCTGGTAATTGGGTAATCCTGTCTGCTGTTCCAGCTGCAGGGCCATCACCAGCTCCACATATTTTTGGAGAATAAGCACAAATTCCAACCTGTGCAATGGCCACAAAGCCATTTGCAGATAGAGGAGCTAAATTGCAATGCGCTGAGCTTAAAGCAAAGACAGGGTTAAGACCAAAAATATAATTTCCCAGGACAAGGCCAGTCTCAGTTCAATGAGCAGATGCACACAGGTGCATCCCTGGGTGTCAGGACTTCCCACACAGGTACCCTGAGAGGAACCCTAAATCCAGGCTTCACCCATTCCCCCTGGGCAGCCAGGATTGCTGCGCTGCTGGTAGAGGAGGAGCAGGCAGAGAGGAGCGTTCCGGCTGATGAGACCTTAGGGAAATCCACTGGAAAGAGAAAATCTCTAAAGCAAGGAGGGGTTTTGCCTTAATTAAACTGCAGTGGGGCCACTGGTGCAGAAACCTGACAAAGCTTGGGGGATTATTTCAGCTCAGGAATGCGGGAGATGCCACAGAATCATCGGGCTGGTGGGAGATGTCTGTCCACGGCAGCAGCGAGTGCTGGTGCCAGTGGTGGGGAGCACATGCACCGTTGGGGAGTGGGGACACCCCAGTGTGGGAACAGGGCTGTCAGACAAGGCAGGAAAATAAAAAAACCTGGCAAATAGCAAAAAAAATAGTAAAGCAACAAAAGCGACAACCCGTGCAGGTTTGTAACCGGAGTAGAGCTCAGAAAGATCGATTAGGAGCCAAAAACCCCAAAACCCTGAGGCTTAGGGGCAGCCAAGGTTTCCAGCGCTGCACAGGATGAGGCACAGCTGCTGGCTCTCCTGCTGTGGCCCTGGTGCCTTCCTCAGGAGCAGTCCCAAAGGCACCAGGAGCAGGGAGGGGCTCGTATGATGCCTGCAGAGATGTGTCCCCTGCCTGCAGGACCAAGGTCTCTCTCCCCAAGGGATGGCCCCTGTTCTCTCAGCTTTTCCCCTGTTTTCCCCATGTCCCTGCCAGCAGCACTCCAGCTTTCTCTGCCCATCACCCTTTGCAGGATCAGGCACATGTTTCCCCATCTCTTCTGCCCCTCTAATCTCACTTATGTTTATAAGTTTCAGGAGGCCAATTCTGGTGGAACAGTTTTGTTTTTTTAAATATTCTCTTTTTTTATTAAGTTAGGGTTTGGGAAGTCCTGGAGGACTGCCTCAAAGGAAGTGTTAGGTTTATGTGCAGAACAAGGAGAAAAAAAAAAATATCTCATTTTACTATCTTTGGAGGAAGAATTGTCCCCTCTTCCCTCCCCATGGCTGCATCAGGAGGTCTCTCCCTCAAGCTGCTGTCTTTGATGCAGTGTAGTACCATAATTCTTCCTTTCTGAGTTCAGTTTTTGGGGTTTCTGGGTTGTTTTTTTTTTTTTGGCAAGTGGTGATTACTTTTCTTTATTTTGACCTGTTACTAATTCCCACCCATCAGACTGTCCTGGATCAGCCACCAGCACCTCCTGCAAAGGTGGGATCTACCATCTACCAAGAAGGAATGGAGGAGGATAAGGGGTCCAAAGTGAAGAATGGAAGTGAAGCATCAAAGCAGAGAAGGCATCATGAAAAAACCTCAGTTAGGAGGAAGAAGGCAGGGAGGGAAGGAAAGGAGACCTGGGCTTCAGCTGCAGCTCAGTAGGGCTGTTAGAGATGAAAGCTCCTTCCTGAGCTGGGCCTTTCCTGTCCCACTGCTTGGCCAGAAAAACAGCAAGGCTCCCAAAAATGCATCAGCAGAGCAGCCACCCACCCTGTTCTCACTCAATGCTTCACCAACCTTCTCACTTACAGTGATGCTGTGCAGGGCCATTCTGGCACCACCTGCAAGGCCTGGTAGCCACAGCAATCAGTGCTGCCTGGGGCTTCTGGCCATGGAGGCTGGGGTCCCCCCTTGCTGTGTGTGCCACCTGTGCCAGGACAATGCCCCAGCCCAGGGCAGGGCTCCTGGGGCTGCTCTAAGTGCTCATCATGTTCTTGCTACCCCAGCACACATTTTGGCAAGACATTCAGCCTCCCCGTGACTCAGGGAGCTGACAGCTCTCAAGTGCATCCCAAGGATGAATAAAAAGTGACAGAACAGGTAGTGATTTTTGCAGTCAGCCAGAGTCTTTGTGAAGATGGTCTCAAAACTGTCTCACTGTCTTAGTGGCCAGAGGATGCCTGTCACAGCCACTTGACCTGCAGGCAGATGGTTACTGTCTGTCTAACACTGTCTTTTGGGGCTTGATAGGCACTTCTAAAATGCAGATAGACGGCGAGCCCTCGCTGGGGAAGGGGCAGTGCTTGGCAGCTGAATGCCAGCGCCAGGATGTGCAGGGCAGGTTGTTCAGGAGCATGGCACGTGTCTGTTATCAGGGCCAACTTGATAGCCCCCATCCAAATTCACCCTGGGGCTGGCAGGGCAAGGTCAGAAGGGTTTGCAGAGCTGGATGGAAGAGCAGAAGTGTCATGGGACTGATGTCACCTGCCTGTGATGTCACCACTGTCTTCTTCAGAGGAGCACTTCCAGTGATAGCAGAGCTTCTGCAGCCTGTCTGCCAGCCTGGCACTCGCTCTGTACAGCGTAATTAAGCAAATATATTAATAGATTGGGAGCCGGGGCCTGGGCAATGTTCTTCTGTGACAGACAAATGCAGAGACAAAGCAGATGCTCCTTTCAGAAGTCCTGCAGGATGCTATTAGCAGGCACAAACTCACATCCCATCCCATTAATGCCATTGCTGTTAGGCAACACCGAGTCATTTGCATTTTAAACTAAGCTCCCAGACCAGCTCCAGTCCAGGATTAGCTCTGAGAAACCTATGGGGAGCCTTGGGGTGTCCAGGAATACCCTGCAAGTGAAAACAAATATTGCAAGGGCTCAGCTTTTGTGCTGATTGCAAAGCCACCCCACGGAGGTGACACAGGACAGGAACAAGAGCATGGGGGATGCTGGCAGGGCTCACCTTTGCCAGGGTGTTTTTCAAGGACAGCAGCGTTGGTCCAAGTTGATACTCCCTCATGGCCCATTAGTGACTTAAATGTAGCCCATGGGGTGGCCAGCAGGGAAGGGCTCTGCCAGCTGCATTTGCAGGGACAGCTCCTGCACGTCTGCATCACTTACAAGGAGAACATGTTGCCCATCTCCTCTGAAACAGCTCTGCAAGCCCTGAAACTGCCAGTTTCCAATCCCTGGCCTTACATGATGGTCTTAACAAACTATGGCATAAATATGCCAGGCAAGGGAAGGCAGCTTTCACAGAGCATTGGGAATGTCATAAAACAGAGGATGTTTTTTTCATTGAAAGGAAGATCTACTCATTTGAACGGACAGTGCTGCAGAAACAAACTGTTCAGAGGTGTCGAGAGGGGAGGAGAGGGGCACTGCAGCCAAAAACCAAGGGGCTAATTGTGTAAAGCTGGTGAGGAGATGCCTTGGTCTGAGCCACCAGTGTGCTAATGGGGAGGTTGCTTAGCTACAGTGTCAATGGTACCTCAGCAGCCCCAGGTAGGGGAGGGAGAGCCCAGAGTAAACAGCCAGGAGGAAGAAGGGTCATTAAACTGTTCCCTAAAGACCCCTAACTAGTGCTGGCTGGAGGAAATAAATAAGGAGGAAAAGTTGGTGTGAGTGCCAGGGAGGAAGCCAAGCTGTTCAGGGGATGGCTTGTCTGCTGCCTAAAATCACCTCTTGCCACTAATTTCAGCTGGAGACTGTTCTGTAGCACGGTCTTAGCCCTCAAGCAATGCTGGCTTTTTTGTCTCTCTTCCACTTTGCATTTAATTCTTCTCCTTGGAGGTGAAGGCTGGGAGCTCTGGTGTGAGGGGGCCGAGGTGCAGCCAGGGGAGAAGAGGCTGCCCAGGGATGGGAGCACACACGTGTTACCCCTTCACATGTGCCCCAGGCTTCGCAGGAAGAGCAGCCAGGTGGCTTCATGACCTTTCCTCTGTCGGCAAACATCACCCAAGCTGACCTGAGCTCGCAGCCTGTGGTACACATTAACAGAAAATCACCAGTGATGCTCTACCTGTGTCCTGGTCCTGTCCAGCAGCGGGCGGTGGGCAGGGAGAAATTCACGGTGAGTGGCACTGACAGCACCAGCTCTAAACAACAGTTAGGAGGAGAATTATTTTAATGAATACATTTCCTTTCAATTGTATGCGAATAGCGAGATCCCATTAGAACGGGGAAGCAATTAAAGCTAATAAAGATGAACACGCAGCACTGGGCTCATGTGGAATAACAAACAGCGAACAAAGCATTCAGGAGAGAGCTGACTCTAATCCAAATAAATGAGCGGCGATGAAAGGGAAAGCAGCTCGGCTCTCCTGCCGCGAGACACGCTTCCTCCCCGCCGGCTCCCGCCCCGCTTCACCTCGGCAGGCAGGGAAAGCCCTGCTCGGGATCGGGATGGGCATGGGACAGCTGCTCCGTGGGATGGTCCCTGCCACGCCACGCCACTTGCCCAGAGGCTGGAGGGGTGGCCGTCCCCCAAAATCCTTCTGGATTTTGCATGAAGTGGCCCCAGATGGGGTAAGAGGGCTCAGCAGAGTTTGGAGAGAAGGGGCTGGACTGGGAGGGTGGCAGGAGCACACAAACTCGTGCCATTCCCTGTCTTATATTTGATTATTAGTGGTGACTGTCCACCAAAATTAACAGCCCTGAACACAACAGGCTCGTGACGAGCCCGAAACTATCAGTGCTATGGTGAGGTGGAGCATGGAGGAAATAATAGCCTCTTACAATGGTGTATTTACACAGTAGGCTCACAGGAAAATTGGGTAAACTGATAATTACCCAAGGATATTATTGGCTTTGGCAGAGTTAATAATAATTAGTACTTCTCCTTTTCCAGGCTACTTACAGGAGAGACCTTTTATAATCCACAGAATACAAAGGACCCAAACCACCAAGAACTGCTTCCACGTGTGGCTTTGGAAAAAAAAATACACCGACTATTTCAGCTGGCAGGCTCAAGGGGTGAAAATCACACAAAGACACAGGGGAGCCAGACTGAGAAATAATAATAACACTAGTAATAATAACAACAGCAACAATAATAATAATAATAAACTATTTTCTGTATTTGAAAAAAACATTGTGTCAGGACTGCATTTTCCCCAGTCTATCTCATGCAGCCAAGCCAGAGATAAACCCAGCGCTGACACTTGACAGATTCGTGGGATGCTGGAAGCTGCCCTGCTGTTCCTCTCCCAGTGCTGGCAGCTCCTGGTTTGCTTTCTAGCTGTTGCTTTCCGTGGCAGCACAGCACTCTCTCTTCCCAGAAAGCAGATATGATCCGTCGCCTCTTGCTGCATCTCCTGCTTGCAGTATCTGCCCAGAGCCCGTGAGACAGCAGCTCTGCACCACGAAGTGCCTGGGGCTGCAGTGCCATGGCCAAGGATGCTGTCACCACTCCCAGCCCGCCCAGCAGCACTGGGTGGGACACAGCCCTCCCTCCTGCCCCTGCCTGCTTTGCTGCTGCCCCCCAGGAACAGCCGTTTCTGGGTCAATGCCGCTTGACAGTTTGGGTTAAACAGGGTGAATTTGTTTTGAGACTCGCTGGAGGAGCAGTGTGTGTGTGCCCCCACCAGCCCATGGCTGGCTGCTGCCTGGGGGTGAAGAGGTGTGGGGTGAGAGGCATCAGCCGGGTGATAAGGACTCAAAATTGATGTGTGTGATCAGCCATATTAGCACACCTCCAAAGCCGAGTGCTGGAGGGATGGCTCCTGATTTTGGCACAGCAGCCTCCATCCTGCCCAGCTACAAGAGCAATTGTGGCCCCCTGGATCCCCCACTCTGGGCTGAGCCCAAATCCCAGCAGCTCTTAAGATATCCCTAAGGCATAGCTTTGCATATCACTCCTGCATTCCCACTTTTGCCTTCCCACATTGCACCCAGCCCTGCCCCTGTGCAGCTGCAGTGCCCTGGCAGACTCTCTGTGCCATTCCTGCTGCTGCCCTTGCTGCCCTCTGCCCCTGCCTGTGACAGCCACGTCCCTGGCACGTAGGATGTTGGCTCTGTCTCCTGCTATGGGCAGCCTTCAAGTGCTCAGAAATCACCAGTGAAATCCCCCTCGCCCCAAGCTGGCCCATAAATCACAGCATTATAAAAATAAAACTGTTTTGTGCGTGCATGCACATTTCAGGTTGCCTTTTAAACCTGAACTTGTTTCTCACACGTTGGCAGAAGAACAGAGGGGAGTTGGAGTCAAAAGGCAAGCTTGAAAAATAAACGCATACTTCTCTCTTGCTGCTCGTGAAGGGCTCCCAGAGGAAAACAGAGAAAAACAGGGCAGGAAGAGGCCCCGGAGGGGTCAGTGTGCCCATTCCCCAAAGCAAGGGCAAGCTCTTCCCCCCAGGCATCAGGCTGGGGTGATGGGAATGCCAACTTAGTGCCCACAGGCTCTCATTTCCATTGCCCTCCCAATTTTTCCTCTCTCCCTTTTCCACCCGTTTTTCCCTGCTCTCTCGTGTCCCGTGTTCATCCCCCGTGTCTGTCCCGTGTCCCTGCAGGGCTGCAGTGCTGCTCTGGTGCCACACCCTGCTCCAGCCATGCCACGTGTGCTCTGCTCCTGTGTGAGCCACCCAAGGAAGAGACTGAAAGCTGCGCTGTCTTAAGCCACAGTTTAACATAATTAGACATCCTGGCTTGAGGGCAGTAATTACTTTTATAATCCTTAAACATATCTTAAAAAAAAAGTAATTGCCTCCCAATTCAATACCTTTCAAAAAATCCTTTTAAACAGCGCTGCCTCCTTCAAACACAACTCAGTCAACAGTAATTACAATAAATTATTCTAAGTTCTAAAAAACATATAGGAATTAATCTATATGTGCAAACTGCTAACCAGTTCTTGTTTACCCTTCCCTCCTGCCAGCCAAGTGCTTCTCATCTCCCTGGCTGCAGCCCTGCCCTCGTTGGGCTCCCATCCTTGGCACCCAGCAAAGCCTTTGCCTGCCCTCTCCAGCACCAGATCTGCACAAAGCTCACCCCATTAGGTTTGGGCTGGGCACGACAGCAGCCAGCTGTAGCTGGCACTTTGCAGCCTTGGCTGCATTTCAGAGCCAAGCCAAGGGCAGGCACCAAATTTACCAGCTTTTTAGGCATAACTTCACTCTAACCTGCGAGACAAAGGTGGCACGAGTGCTGGTCAATGGATCTTCAGCTGGGAAAAATAAGGCATAATTCTGCTGAAGTCAAAGGCGAGATCATGATTCACAGCAGCTGAGAATCTGGCCAACAGTGTCAGCAGCACGACAATAACGTAATGTTTTCATTATGCATTGTTTTTTTCCAAATACTTAAAAAATTATCTAGGAATTACTCACACATTCAGTAATAGTTACCAGTCTTGGGTGTTTAGGCAAAGGTTTCTTCAGACAGGGATGGGATTGAAACAGCTTTAGCTATCGCCTCTCATGCTCTGTGCACTTCTCCTATCACTTCTGCTCTCCTCCTCCTCTGTGTACACAGTCCAGTAACCTCTTCCTGACAATCTCCAGATCCACAAAATTGCTCAGTTGGAATTTTGCAGTAAATAGAAAATTGCTTTGCTCCTTTCTCTCAGGACAGCACAGAAAATGAATCCAAATGAAAAAGCAAGTAGTGTGTATCTGGTAGACATAAACAGCACAAGAAAGGCAATTCTGTTTTCCAGCCCCGCTGCAGAGCAAATGACCTTGGAAATAATAAAAAGCCTGGGGCCTGAGCCTGCTGCAGAGCAGCATGAGCCTTTATTTGGGGAAAGGCTGGAAAGGAAAACCTGGAGGAATGGATATGTTGATGTGCAAGTCTCTACCAGCTGAAATGTCTCTGCTTGGGTCCACAGCTCACAGCAGGAGGAGGACAGAGCTCATTAGTCCTTTCAGCCTCTCCTGGTGCTCCTGGGATGCTTTGCCCAAACCTTCTCCCTCTCCTCTGCCAGCTGCCCACAGTGTGCCTATCCCAATTTGGAATGCCTTTCCCTGGCTGGGGTGGTGGGATGATGATGGCACGTGGCCAGGGGTGAGCAGCCCTCCCAACACCACATTCAGTCATCCCTGCAAACATTTGTAAATGATGAAAGCCTGGTGAGGAGATCAGGGTAATTCATGGCTGTGGGAGGAAGGATGGGATAAATTTATAATTCTAATTACACATCAAACCAGTGCACCAAAACATGACCAAGTAGGAAGCATCTGTTTGGCCTCTGGCTCAGTTGGTGGCATCACCCACACCCACCTGCAGCACTCAGCAGCAAGAGCTCCATGGATGCTCATGAAGAGAACTGAGGAGTGAGAATGAGAGGTTCCTGGGTGTAGTTTGTGTCAGAGGGAAAAGCTGCTTTTGCTTCTGGGGCTGCCAAGGGGATGGTTCCATTCAGAGCATGCCCACAGCCTGGCTCTGGCTGTGCTGGATCCAGCAGCGCTGGCCAGGTCATTGTGTGCTGTGAGCCGTGTGCTTTTCGATTCCCACATTTCTTCAGAAAGAGGAAATAAATAAATAAATAGATTTTTTTATAAGTCCATGGAGGCAGCCAGCAGAAAATATGTGTTTAAAAAGATAGATTCCTGGATAAGAGCAAAAGGGCAGCATGTGCAGCTCTGCTTGGCACAGCTCGCTTGGTGCTGGGGACGCTGTGTCTGCCTGCCCTGAGCAGATCAGCAGCTCTGCAGGGAGAGCATGGGGGTTCCAGGACAGCTTCACCCCCTGAAGCTCCCCAGCACTGCTTCACCCACCCGTTTATCCAGCACAGAGGACTGAAAGCGATTTGTCATTTCAAGAAAGGCCGTTGAACTGTAATAATCCCAATATTTGCTCTGTTACTGCTGCTTTTTCAGCCCCAGCTGCTCTCAGGCAGAGCAGGGTGTTGGATCTGCAGCAGTGAAGCCAAATGGAGGCCGGAATGCTGGGACAGCTGAGTGAGTGCAGCTTGCCTGGCTGGGAGCAAACGACAGGCTTAGGTTTCACTGAGGATGGAAGGGGCAAAGCAGTTACCCACGGGTCTGGAGAGCTGAGAAATGCCCTGGTGACCCGCGCGTGTATCTGCCGGAGCGGCGTCTCCCTAAATCTCAGAGCTTGTTAACTCAGATGCATTTTTATTTTGTAGCAAACTATTTAATCTGAGTTTCAGAGGTGCAGCTTTCCCCTGCAGAAAGCAGTGAAACAACAAGGGGGGGAAAGGGAGAAGTAAATCCCACCTGTTTCCTGTTTTTATTTCCCCCACCCCCATCTTTCTGTATTTTCTTAGTGTTCCCTGGTTGTTTGGGAGCTCCTGCAACTTGTCCAGAAATACCTCTGTTCAGTGGCATTTTGGAGCCCAGGAATTTAAGGAGGGCTTAGAAATTCCTAACACAGCCTTCAGCTGACTAAATGTGGGTAAAGGCAGCTGGCTGCTTTTTCAATCAGAATTTCTCTTTCGTGTCTCCCTTCCCCTCTCCTGACCTCTCCCTTGTCCCCCTCATGCCCAGGAGCTGTGGTACCCAGCTTGTCTTCTCCTGCCTTGTGTCCATTGACATTTGGTGTACATGTGTGGTGGTGGCAGTGAGGTACAAACATTCCTTCAGATAAATCCTATGAGCAGCTCTGCAGACTTCTGTATCTCCCATGGGGTTTCGGGGACAAAATTCCACCATATTTCACTGTAGAGGAGAAATCCCTGAATGTGGGACTGGTCTGAAGACATCAGCTGGGAGATACAAGTTTCGTCTGATATTTCCAGGATTGCCGGGATGGTGCTTTACTATCCATCATGTCATGAGAGCAGCACTCAGTTTGGGACAGGAATTTCCTAAGCTCTGCACGTCTCAGCCAGAAGCAGCCAAATTTCCCCGTTAGAAAGATTCCCTAAGAAAACAGTCAGGATGGAAAACAACCCCATGAAAGCATGGATCACCTTCCCTGCACCAGCCATCTCTACCTCCGCTGCCAGGGTTAGCAACAGAGCCAGAAAAATGTTTGCGAGATGCTGCTCCGCTACCTAGAAACCCTTATACATCTCCGATATGATCTGTACCACTCGCCTCACAATACACCAATATATTTTAACTACAACCCGAAATGTTGCAAAAGAACCTTTTGAGTAAGTCTCTTTGGTGCAATACAGATACGTCAAGGCTGATTGTTATTGTACATGTCAGGGCTGTTGAAGTGCAGGATAAAGAAGGCCATTGTGCTCCCACGGAGGGGACAGCTCGGATGATTAATGACTGCTCCCTCAATTCTCCCAAGAAGAGATGGAAGTCGGATAAGGCCTCTGCTGGCGGTAGGGGCAGAGCACAGAAGACATACCCAGAGTGAAGAAAAGAGGCCGGGGCTCCGCTTGGAGGGGCAGGATCAATAGCAGCAGCGTGCCGGAGCGCCGGCAGCTCGCGGGCTTGCAGCGGGAGCGGGAGGCGCTGCCCAACACTGGGGCTTGTGTTTGCTGCTCTCACCTCCTCTCCTCATCCAGGCTTTCTTCTCGCCGCTTCTCTGCCGCAGAAAGTGGCTCTTGGGAAGGCAGATGGTTGCCCATTGAGTAAGGCAAATGGCAAAAATCAGGGAAATTGCAAATTGATCTTTGCCTAACACACGGTGACTTTGTTACCCACTTTTAGAGCCTCGGCGCAAATACCTCCCGGGCTAATTCTAAGGCGTGCCAAAGTAAATTACATTTAGTTTGCCTTAAATAAACAATGACTCTTCCAGGAAAGGTTTGTCTCTTCTGGGCACTTGCATCATTTATCATTGCTCCACTGTTTTGAGTTGGCTGCCCTTTTAGGGTGAGATGTCTCTTGGTTTTAGTGTGTGCACAACCATAGAGAGGACAAGGTCTTACCCCAAGAAAAATGTACTGAGAAGATGTCATTAAAGCTAATGAGAGTCCAGGCAGCTGCAGCTCATTAGAGAGTGCCTGGGGCCAATTGTAACTGAGACCTTTAAATATACATCATAGTCAAATAAACAACATCATATTCGATCTGCAAAGTCTCTATCAGTTCCTGCCCAGTCCTTATCGCCCAGCCTTACATTTTGCTGAGAAAATGTTCCCTGTTCAATAACAAACCCAGAAGCAAGCGAGACCATCACACTCAGGAATGATGTGCTCAGAAATGAGCATAGAGGAGGAGGGTCCCTTCTCCTAAATGCTAAATTTGAAATTAATTGATTACAAGAGTAGAGGACAAACAGGGCTCAAGCTCTCCACCCTGCTCATAGGACAACATGGAAAACAGGTCAAAGAAACCACAAAGATGTTGAAGACCAGCACATTTTAAACAGTGAGTGAGCTATTAGTTTTTCTCTAGTTCCTTCCTTAGGCTTCAGGACATGACTTTACCGTAAAAGAAAATGAGAGGTTTCTGACACTACTTTACATTTGTTGTCGTTACGAAGCATTTAGTGAGGAATTACAGATTTACAAGCGTGGGGATTTCCTTCTCAATCAGCAGAGCTCCCAGAGGGGCTCCCATCAGCCCCCTTCCCCCGCGGGCAGGAGCCCCGGGCTGCACCATGGGCAGGCTGTGGCTTCCTCCTGTCCTCGCCCCACGTGTGATTATTAAGTTCTTATCGCAATAAGGAGTCACTGACACTGGGCTGCTTTCCAGGGAATGCTGCTCCCTTAATAGGCCATTATATCTCGGTAATAAGGGCTAAACTCTTCTGGGGGCATTTAATCATAAATTAAGTAAAATAACACCACCGATCCTGCCTTTCTCCCAGCCCTCGCTAAGGGGGGTGATGCTGTCCATGGATCCTGGCCAGTGCTGGCTTCTGGGGCTGATGCAGGGTGTGCACAGCACTGCCACAGGGGTGCAATGCCCCTCACGCTGTCAGGGCCATGTCTGGGTGCCCATAAACAATGCAGATAATAAAACAAATTTGGGACAGGCTGTGGCTGGGTTCATTGACTCCAAGCCCAAGGCCTGGCTCCCACATGAGGTCTCTGCACCCTCACTTGACCAAGGGCATCTCCGTTGTGCTGGGGCCTGGGAGCTGGGTGGTTCTCACTGTGGGTATCTGCCTGCTTTTGGGCACAGTGTCACAGGCAGGATCATCCCTGTGACAGAGCCATGAAGGCAGCACAGACACCCACCTTGGTGGGAACTGTTATATTTGGGTAGTTGAATCCCATCCTCTGTAGCTACAACCATGGATGCTGTCCTGGGTGGATCAGACCCAGAGTCCCAGGTGCTCCTGGCTGCTGGCCAGAGCTTGTCCAGAGAAGCTGAAGTCAAGCAGCATGAACTGTAACACTTCCAGGGCATCCAAATCTCACAGCATCCCAGATGGGGCCATGTCCACCCTGTCACCCAGGAAGGGACCCTGTCCCACACCACCCCAAGCCATGTTAAGCAGAGTCTCTTTATCAGAGCTGTGCTCACAGTTTCCCACTCCCTGGAACTGTTTTGTTCATTACTGTGGACATGACCACAGTGACCTGCAAGAGCTGAGCTGAGCTGAGCCTGGGGTTGTCACTGCCTGTCTGGGGCTGCTGTACCTTCTGCATTTGTGGGAATCAAACCCCATCTCTGCTCCATCCAGAAAGCTGTGGAGCCTGGGATGGGGGAACATCCCACCATGGGGATGCAATGCATTCCCCCACAGCCTGGAGGTTTGTGAGGTGGCCTCCCACCATGGGAGCTTGCAGGAAGGACTGTGAGCTCTCACCTTCATCCTCTTGATGACACTGAAACACAGGATTAGGACACCAAGTGAGGGAGGGACATGAATGGCAGCCAGGGAAAGAGGATCTCCAGCACCAGCACTGCCAGGAAAGGGACATCATGGGATGGAGCTGGGGCAGAGCAGCCTTATCCTGCCCAGAAAAAGGAGCAGTTCCCTCTTGCTGTCCCCATGGGACCTGGTTTGCACTGGGTTACCCTGATCCTATAGGGACCTTATCCAGCAGCAGTCCCTGCTGCATCCAGCCTCACATACTGCAGAGCCAGGGAGCCAGGGCAGGACCTGCTCCTGATGCTGTGCCCTGGGGCAACGGAGCTGCCAATGCTCCTGCAGCTGTGCCAGATGAGGCAGGCACATCTCTGTCCCAGGGGAGCACCTCCCCACACCAGGTATATTGATTTAATTTGCACCTGTGCATTTCTTGGCACAGCCCGACCTCCAGCAAGCCAGGAGTAAATTCAGTTAGGAGATTTCTGGCACAAAGCTGCCCCAGCTGAGCTAAGCCAGCATGAAACAACAGGAGTTCAGTGGGTTCAGCCTCATGTGCAGCCCAAACCTGGGCTGTAGCCTCAACCCTGCCCTGAGATGGCAGGAGAGAACAGGAGGTGCTTGGGGTGAAGGGTTTTGCTGTGGGCAATTTATGTCACCTTAGACTGACACCTTTGTTGATACTGACTGCCCAGGAGGGAGGCTCTGGATTATACCTGGCTGCCCCAAATTCTCCTTGCTCTACCAGCACCCTGATGTCACTTAGGGGTTCCCCCTTCTCCCCTCCCCAGGCTCTAAATTCAGGAGTGTTCTGCCCTGGGAGCCATCCCACTGCCGACCTCTGCTCAGGCAATGGGGGACCTGTGAGCAGGATGCTGATGCTCATACTTGAGGTTTTTGCTCAGTTCCTTTCTAATCCGAATTTTCAATTGCTCATAACTTATGTCATTTGGGCTGGAATTTTCCAGACGTGATCTTCCTACAAAGGTGGCTCTTTTCCTTTTATTTTCTTTTTTTTTTTTTTTTTTTTGTAACAGAGGAAAAGCGTTCAGCCAAATGGTCTGGCCATGTCCATTTTCTTTATTTTTTTATTTCTAGTAAACACAGACTTTTCTCATTATATATTAGAGTTATAGTTATAGAGTCACCTTTCCTGCTGCGGTGTCAGTGGGGAGCAGGCCCCTGGCTGACTGCTGGGGAGCTGGCGTGTGGAGGGGGATCCTGCTGTCCAACCCAGCTCACTTTTCCTCAGCTCACCCAAACACTGACCCTCCCCTGAGCCCTTCAGGTGCCCCGGGAAACCTGAATTACGACCCTTGAAGAAGACATTTCGCCCAAGAGCAGAGCAATACGTGTTCCTACTTTATTGATTGTTTTCCTCCAGCAAGCTGGAGGCAGGTCGGGTGGGGGCCAGGCTGATTTCAGCAGGAGCCTTGTGTGGGTTCAAGTTCAAAACCCCTTTTCCTTCCAGAAAGCACTTTTCCCCTTTTCCAAAAGCACTGATTTCCAAGTAGGGCTGGGATTTGCATGTATTTCTGACATATTTATGCTGTTGCTCCTGTCACCTCTGTGCTGTGAGAATCTGGGGGATGGTCCCCAACCCTGAAGGTGGTGGACATCCCTGGCTCAGGATGGCCAGCTGTGGGGACAGGCAGCACACACATCCAGCACTGTGGCAGTTTTGCCAGCTCCTGCCTTCCTTGTGGTAGCAAAGGGGTTAAAGCTGAAGGGTGAATCCCAGGGGGTGTTTGGGGGCCGTGGCTGTGCAGAGCGGGGCGGAAGCCGCTCCCCCTCTCTGCTGCTGCTCGCCATGATGTCACCTCCCTGCTGTCCCCAAGGAAGCGTTAAACGAGCCTGTGTGTGAATGGGGCCAGGCCGTGCAGGTGGGCAGCACCTGGCAGGGGGTGCCCATGGCTGCAGCTGACACAGAACCTCAGCCCACAGCACAGCCCCCTCCAGGGCTACGTGCCACCACCTCCTGGCTGCTGAAATGCCTTGGAGAAGCCGGGGGTGAGAGGAGTCGCCCTGCTCCCCATGACCCTTCTGACACCTGATGGGAATCTGGAGCAGGTAAAGGCTGGAGAAAAATCCCTGTTACATTTTCCAGGGATTAATAGGCCACCTGACAGTGAAGGGGTCATCCAGGCTCTTTTTGGGATGAGGCTGACCACAGAGCATCCCTGCTGTGCCTCCTCCATCCCCATCCCATGTTGACAGCAGATGCGAGTCCAGCTCGCACCCTCATGCAAGAGAAATCCCTCTCTGCAGAGAAGAAAGGCGTGCAAAGGAGGCTCCTATGTTTCTCCAATTAATGTAATTAAGAGAATTAAACTTTTGGAGAGAGTGAGTTTTTCATTTTCTTTTTATTTGATTAGGGAAATTCCCTCTGCACACTCTGTGCAAATGAAACCCAGGCTCCTTTCCGTTGTTCGGCAGCCCCGGGAGGACACGTTACCTTTCAATCTCGCACACTAATGTGTTTAGAGTTAAAATCCCCCCGCCCCAGGCGAGCCAAGGAAGGATCCCAGAGCCTTGATTAAAGCACGGCTTCCTGAGCAAGGATGTGCATGTGAAGCTGCTGGGCTCTCAGCGTGCCCTGCACAGCCAGCCAAGCCTCCCCAAGAACTACCAGGAGATGCCACCGCATCCTGGCGCTTCCAGTTTTCTGGTGGCAAGTCCAGGGTCATGCAATAAAAGCCAGGGAAAAGCAAGGCAGCCCTGGGATGGGGTGGCTGGTCCCCACATTTCACTAGAGGTCTGTCCTGGCCAGCTTGCCCACGTGAATTCCAGTGCCGTGGCCCCATCAGGTGGTTTAGCACGTAATACTGAAAAGCAATTATTTTTGGCAGCCTGAATATTAAAAAACTCTTCTCCACAAGACTGTATTTCGTTATCAAGGTTACTGAAAAATAAAACATGAGTAAAAGTCTTTGTACAATCCTGCCATGAGGCCTCGGGTACTTATATTATCCCACAAGCGCTTCAAAATTACAAACCAGCTCCCCAAAATGAAATAGGCTTAAAAATCAATAAGAATAAAAAAAATACATTATGACTTTTAATTTTTCTTCAGCTTTCTGACCATTTTAGGCACACAAGGGACATGTTAGACATTAATGAAAGCTGCTTTTCTCATCTAAACACAATTTCAGGTGGTCGTAACTTTGAAAACCATGGAGACATCACTGAGTCTGTGGCAGGTACAGACCTGGACAGGGAAGAGAAATCAAAAAACTGGGGCAAAATGGCTCCTTGAGCACCACTGGGGTTTCCCACAGTTTCTTGTAGCTGGAAACGTGTCTATGAGGAGCCAAACCTGCTCTTTTTTAGTTTTTTTCCCCCCCAGCAAAAATCTGCTGACCCAAAGTCTGGCTTTCTGGTTGCTCCCATTTAGCATAATGGATTGGAGATAGAGCTCCAGGAGCGCCGTCTGGGGTGGGAGGAAACCACAGGACGGCTCGGGAGGCGGCGCAGGGCCCTCGTAGCTGTGCTGACACGAGCACAGGTGGCCCAAGAGCGGGCTGGAGGTGAGGCTTGGATTTCCCAGTGTTTGGCTCCTCTCCAGTAAAAACGTTCAAGATCCGTGGCAGAAGATGAACGGGGTTATCTGGATTTAGCGGGAGGCGTTGCCTTCCTTTTCGCCTCCAACGGAGGAGTGGGAACGGCTCCCTGCGGTCTGGAGGAAAACTTGGGAGCTTTAAAGCCCATCAGGTTTCTGGGCTCACAACGAGCTCTTCTGATTATATCTTTTCCTTTTTTTCTTTTTTCCTTTTTTTTTTTTTTTTTTTTTTTTTTTTGATTAGGTGAAATATTTTTTCTGTTAATCTCTAATTCCTCCAGATTTCCCAAGGGTCATCCAGAGGAGAGAAGCTGGAGGAGGGAGGAGGGAAAGGTTGGGCAATGTCATATTGGGAAAACGGCACAGGGTAAGATTTATGGATGCTTTTCCAGATCCTCAACTCTGTAAATAACCATAAGGGCAGTGACTTGCTTGTGACAATCCACAGGTGTCCCAGTACATGGTTTTGGAGAAGAAAAGCACCCACAGCCACCACCCAGGGACCAGCTGCCCATCACTGCAGCACTGGCAAGCCTCCACTTTGGGAGGATAACGAGCATTTTTGGCTGCAGCATAAAACTCCATAAAACACCACGAACTGCTGGTTCCAGGCTTCTCCCATCACTGCTCCCAGCATCTGTGGAAGGGAAAACTTCCCAGCGTAACATCCACAACCTCTTAAGTAAATAGTCTTTAATGTTGCACTAAAGGGTTGTAGTCCTAATATGTAAAATCTGTTTAGCTTTTTTAATTCTTGGATCGCGCTGTGGAAAGTGCTCCAGAAGTTGCCTGTTGGCTTTTTTCCCCTCGCCTTTGGTCTCGGAGGAGCTGCGGCCAGGAACGCCCTCCCGCAGAGCTGGTGGGAGATGCCCTGAAGATGGCACCAGGCACCAGGGCTGCGACAGCGCGGGGACAGCCCCGGGTACCGCAGCGCTCCGCCGAACGCTGCGCGCGGCAAATCTGTTTGCTTTTGAGAAAAAAAGGAGAAAAAAAAAAAAAGAAAAAAGAAAAAAGAAAGGGTGGGGAGCTGTTTTGTAACAAATGCCGAAGCGCTCCCCGCAGCTGCAACTTTCTGCTACGTCAGGATGGAGCGAAGCGCACCCGCCCGCTGCAATGTGCCGGGATGCTCAAAGGCTCGCCAGCCCTCGCAGCTGGGTCCTGCCCGCTGAGTGGCAGCTGAGCCTTTTCAACGAGGCGAGAAGGGTGGGATGGGTTTCCCCGACGGCTCTGGGTGCTGCCAGCTTCAGGCTCAGGGATTTATTTTAGAGTTTGTTCTTTTCTTTGTGTTTGTAGCCCTTGGAATGTGGGCTCATCAGCCTCACTGATGGCACGAAGGCAAGTGTGAGATGGAGCCAGTACCCATTTGGCTCCTGATGGGGCTGTGTGTGTCCTGGTGTGCTGATTGGGTCTGCTGGTGCTGTGGAAATATGAAAATAAAAGAAAAAGCAATCTTTCCCCAGAGTTCTCTCAATCTCGAATTCGGGAGGCTGAAGTGCTGTCGGTAAATACAGACTGTGGCTGGGAGAGGCACAACCAAGCATATGGGGAGAGCACCAAGAGGAGGAGGCGGAGGAGGTCGGGGTGCTGTACCTGTGTTTTTGTTTAGACTGGAGTGCTGCAGCTGAGCTTGTCTCCTGCCCAAAGTGGGGAAGCTCAGGAGACCAGCCCTGCAGGGATGGGGATGTGGAGGGGGAGCAGCAGCCCTGGAGGGTGGGGTGAGCAAAGGGACTGTGGCAGGGCTGATGGAGCTGGGCAGGAGGAGAGTGGCAGCAGCCATGGAGAAAATACCCAGCCTCAGCCATGGGGCTGCAGGGCAATTGGAGTGTTTAAACCATCACAGTGGAAGAGTGGACATGGGAAGGTGGCAATGAAGGCAAGGAACAAGGAGTCTGAGCAGTAGAGCTGATATCATCATCCTCCAGTGCTCTAACCTTCATCTCCATTGCAGCTAAGGGACCTTCCCCACAGCCAGAAACACTCAGATGTTGTGCAGACAGAGCAGCTCTGCCTCATGCAGAGCTGGGCCAGGCAGAGAGTGGCAGGCTGGCCCCAGAAATGGGGTCCACTTCTGTGTAGAAGCACTGGTCAGGAGACAAAGGAGCATTTGGGCCCACAAATCTCAAAGTAAGGACCCTGGGTGGTGTTAATGGCCCAAGAGCTGGCTGATGGAGAGGGGGTTGGATGCAGGGATGTAAGGGAAGGGGATGGGTCCTGGGACCTAAACATCCATGTCTCGGAGGACAGTAGCTGTACAAAGAGAGCTCTGTGCACCAACAGGCAGGACAGAGCCTGCAGACAGGCTGGGGGAGGAGGAGGCTGAGATCATGTAAACACTGCAAAGGTAAGAGATGTTGGACCAAGGCACGGAGCAGGCGTCCAGTGACAGCTCTGGATGTCAGTGCACAGCACGAGGGGCTTCAGGGGAGAAGGCAGAGAGGCAGCACGTCTGGCAGAGGTGGGAGCTGGGCTTGGGGCAGTGTTGCTGCACTGGAAGAACATGGAGATGGGATGAGGCAATACAAGTGAGCACACAGCCCTGGTGCCACCACACCCAGCATCAGCACATTTGAGCAGTTATGTCCCTGGTTCAGCTCCAGCCCAGAATATGTGATATCTTTCCTAACCCTGCTACAGAGGAGAGGCTTGTGAGTTGCCACTGTGTCTCCCGAACTGTGGCACGTTGGCCTCATGCTTTGCAGCAAGTGCCACAGTGGGAGTACCTGAGTGCACAGGGGTCTGGGATTCCCTCTGTGGAGATGGAAACAGCCAGCAGGGCACCCATCTGTCCTGCCAGCATCACCCATGTCCCTCCAGCCCTGGCAGAGTCCAGGCAGCACCATGCTCTTGCTCAGACAAGATCTTTCTGTGCAGGTACAGCTAAGATGACATCCTTGGAGCCTGCCCTCGGTGTCAGCATCCCTGGGGCCCCTGTGAGTCAGCACTCAGTCCCCTCTGCCTGGAGCACTGCCAACCCCTGTGCAATGATTTCCAGTGCATGCAGCCAGGTTGTGTGTCAGGAGGATTAATGACAGAGGCTTCTCAGGGCTTTGAGATCTGGGTCTAATTTAAAACCAAAACAAAACTTAGAATTTTAGGAGCAGGGGAGTTGCTGTCCTCGGGCAAGCCTGGGATGCAGCTCGTCACATATCCGATCTTGCAGAAACATGTGCCAGGACCTTCAGAGAAGGTACAAGCAAACACCTGGTACACAGGAAAAACCCAGCCTCCCAGGGGTGCTTTCTTCTTTGTCTTTTGCTATTAGTCATTAGCTTATGCTCCGAAGCACATGGCCTTATCTTCCCTCCAGGCATCTTCCTTTTATCTACCTTGACTCATGGAGCTACAGAATCTTCTATTAGCTGCATAAATGTCAGATCTTCTTTAAAATCTTACAAAACTCTCAGCCTCGTTGTATCTTACGGCAATGAGTTCCACATATAAATCATGTGCTGGTGTAAAAATGAGTTTCTTATCAGTTTTCAGCTTTCCCTCTTTGGATTTCACATCTGTCCCAGCAGAGCTTTCACTACTGCATGAGGGATGGACACTCATTGCAGAGTGAGTTGGATGCCAAAACCAACTCTGGTTTTCCCTGACTTTTCTGGTAAAGCTGGTGACTGGAAGAGTTTGACAGCAAAACTCCTCTGCAAAAAGTCTTCAGCAACTTTCTTGCTGGAAAGAGGGGCTGGCAGTGGAGCAGCTCTGCATGCCAGAGGGATGGGAAGTTCAGGCTGAAGATGTCTCCCAAGGCAAAGGCTTGGGGTTGTGCCAGGTTGTGGGAGGTGGAGGTTTGGGAAAGGGCTGCAGGGCTTAGCCAAGGACCAAAGGAAATGTGGAACAGGGGAACGTTTGTCTTGATTTAATTTGACACTTAAACTGAAAGAGTGTGATTTGTAGCTGTGCACATTTAAAAAGCTCCTCGAGATAGGGAAGTGGAGGCAATAGCAGGTTTGGATGCCAGATCAGATAAGACCCTGTGGGTAATGCCTCTACCTTACTCATTTTTATTCAGATTTATCTCCATGCTCCTAAAAAAATCCAATGGCTTGAAATTCTCCACTGCTGACTCTATTTCCAATATCTCCTTTAACTGTGAGGCACCTGAGCCTAGTGTGACATTCACTGTTGTGTTGCCTCAGCCTGGGACAGCTCTCCCTGGCCCTGCCTTCACATGCCCAAAGGCAGTTTGGTGTCCTGGTCTCTAGTGAGCACCAGGCTCTGTGTGGAGATGTATTTGAGCAGCTTGGACTGGAGACAATGGGACAGAGCCCCAAAGGTGATGGAAGGGGGTCCTGGAGGCCCCTACTGTGTGCAAAATCCCAGTTACTGTATGTTAGATGGTCCATATATATCCTGATAGAGGGCTGGTCCTTGGGAAGGTGGAGGGAACAGTATTGGAAAGAGTATTGAGGGTTTTTCTCACCAGGCCCCACTGCTTGTGCAGCAGAGACCAGAGCAGATGCCTCAGGGCTCTCTGATGGAGCTTTGCTGGGAAGAAGGGAAGCAGGCACAGCCTGGGCATGTGGAGGCATCACCAAGGAATGTGCCCACACCCTCCACAGGGCACATCATGGGGTGCTGGCATGAGAACCCCACAGGGAGCCATTCCAGCAGCCAGCTCCAGAGATGGGCCCTCTGCAGGTACCAGAGTAGCTGGTGGAGCACACAGAGACTCATGTAAGTGCTGGCCAGGATGAATGTGTTTGGCACTGACCCTAATCCTTTCCTGCCAATACACTGATTGGAATTGAATTTCCAATATGAACAGTCGTGGGACTCTATCTGCAAGCTGGCGAGGAGAGCTATAGATTTTTATCATGTGTTTCACAGCTATTTCTTTAATTTAAAAAAAATAATAGGAGTGACTGCTGAAAACACTTCAGCAGCCAAACAGTCGTGGTGGTGCTGGGCAGGGCAAGACGTGGCTGGATGTGAGCTGGGAAGGAGAGGGGGGAGCAGCAGCTGCCAGAGCTGCAGCCCAGCACCAAGGCAGCACCAGCTCAGCCCTGCTGGGTGTGTGGGAGGTTTCTCAGCCCCTCTGGGATGGAGATGATACTCACTCCTGATGGGTATTACAGCCAAAAGGAGCTTGTCCTCCCTGAAGCTTCAGCTCATGGTTTCTCATTCACCCTTCCTCCCTGCAGGATCCCTCCACCTGAGGGATATCCCATCTCCTTCCCCAGGGGATGGCTGATCCCAGCCAGGCAACCACACTAAGGTTTTGCAGACTTTTGGCACACCTCACTGACCTTGGCCAGCTCTCACTACTCATTTCCCACTCCATTAGAGGGTGGCATCCAAAACAGGGCACATTCACAGGGGTGACTCTGGCAGGGTTGGGGAGGGTGTTGGAGGCAAGATGTTCTTTTTGTATCTCCCAACAATACTCATTTTTTAATCTTTTAATCTTTTTTTTTTTTTTTTTTTTTTGGTCGCAGTACAAGACTCCTGACTCGTGTTCAGCCTGCAATCCATTACATCCCCCAGTTCTTTTCTGCAGAGCAGCTGCCTTGCCAGCTTCTCCCTGTATTTATTTAGGCTTCCTCCCCTCTGCCCTGTATTTGTTCAGTTGAACCTTGCACTTGTCTTGGTGAACACCCTCCTGTTTTTCCTGGCTCTGTCTCTGATTTATGAAGATTGTTCTGAGCTCTAATCCTGCCTAGACGAGTTGCCTGAGCATTCCTGGCTCTGGCAGGAGGCATGAGTTCTCCAGCAGGTGACAAGAGGTGATTTTTGTCCATGCACAAATTGAGGACAATCAGTTCCTCTTCCTTTGAACCTTTCCACCCTCATATCTTTAACAAGACTGGTCCACGTATCTTTAACAAGACTGGGCAAATACCCAGAGAATGCTCTCGCTTGAGAATTAAAAAAAAATAAATACAAGATAGGCAGCATGCCCAGGGGAAGGCAGACATCCTAGAGATGCTGGGGAAGGGGCACAGCATGACACTGCCCTGGAAGAGCCTCCCCTCTGCCCCTGTTGTTGTTGCTGCTCCCTTTTTTTGTCCTGAGCAGTTTGCAAATATTTTCAGTCCTGCAGGTTGTTTCCATTAAGAGGGAAAAATCAATGAGGCAGCCAAGAGCCTGTGGCTGAGCCTGCTCTCTGCTAAAAATGGACCGAATGCCTCTTTCCTGAGTGCAGTGGGGCGGGTTTGCCTTTTCCCAGCTCTGACCCCATCGCTTCCCGAAAGCTGCTCCGTGCTCTGGAGCCTTGGAGCTGCTCTGGCTTCTCCTCCCTCAGCCCGAGCCCAGCCCCAGAGCTCATCCTCAGCTGGGGCTCAGCAGCTCCTGCTGATGGGAAAAGCATTCCTGTCATTTCATCAAGTCGCTTAATAATTTGCCAGAAATGCCTATTGATTTCTTGCACGCTTCTGTGCAGACAGAGGTAAATAAGAGCCATTTGTCATTGCATTATGTATCAGTAATTAAAAATTACTAGGTAACTTGAACCAAAAATTGAATAATTTGAAATAAAATTAAATAATTCTAGGTAATCAGTACTAAATGAGACCATTATTTTACTTATCAGTGACTAAAAATTACCAGGCATTTTTCCTCATTTGGATGCTCTCCTTCGCCCTCCGTGTCAGTAGAGCCTTTCTAATTTGTTTTAATTGTTAATTTTAATGAGTGGTGTTTTTCTGATAACATTTTAGCGTGTTTTGTTGTTTTTAGAGAGGGTTTTTATTGCATTGCACAAAGCCTGAAGCACCTCAATGTGGGAGCAATTTGGAAGCTAAATAATTATTATTTATTTAAATCAAACCCTCCAGCCTCTTTAACCGTTTGGCTGATTCTGTAATTGCAGTACCAGTGTGATGGAAGTGCTCATGGGGCTGGCAAGGAAGTGTCAGCATACTCTTCTGAGCTCTGTGACCATGGCATATCCCCAGCCACTGGTTCTAATTCCTGGGAAGTTCTTTTGGACCCAGAGCCATGCTGTTACTCCAGGTTTCCCCAACAGCTCCCATCATTGGTTTGGAGGCACCTGGAGAAGGACATGAGTAGAAACCTTCTGTTTCAGGGGTCTCAACCAGTGGAAAAGCAGCCTTGAAGCCTTGAGTTTCTCAGGCTTCACAAGGACAAGAATTTATAACAATGATTATACACCTGAAGGGTGCATGAGAGCCGTGTGACTGTCTCGTGGTATTTTGTGGGAAGTATGTTTTCAGAGAGGTGTTGCCTTCTTGAACCAATGAGTCTTCTATTTTGTTTTTCACTTACTACCCTATATATATATATGTGTGTGTCAGGTTTCTTTAAATAAAGCTCTCTTTTCTATTTTGCTTCTCCATTGCAGGAGGAACTATGTTGCATTATCCTTTTTGCTTAAAATGCAATCTCATCCTATCCATGGAATAAGAAAAATTTGGAGGTGGGCAGAGTGACACCAGTTTCATCTCAGTTTTTATCTGGCTGTGGCAGCAGGGCAGGATGTGGCTGGTGCTGAATTGCTTTTGGAAAGGGTGTTGCTTTTCTGAGGTGAACTCACTACAGTCCTTAGGTCAAGGGCATCTTCGATGGTCCTTGAAGCTCTCTCCTGTCCCATTCCTGCCCTGGCCAGTGGGGCTGTGTGGGTGCACCCTGCCCCTGGGGCCCCTGAGACACTTCACAGCTCCAAAAGACCCACCAGACTCTGTGTCTGATCAAAAATCTCCAAACAGCTCAAGGTGAGCTGTTGTTCCCAGGGTCCTCTGACAGGGACAGCACCTCTGCCTTCCTCCTGCCCTGTGATCCTGGAGGAGACCCTGAGGTTGATTAGCCTGATCCCCCTTGAGCCTCCCTTCCCTGGGGGTCTCTCCATTGTGCCTGGCAGGGGTTTGTCACCGGGCTGCTCCACGGCACGGTGCCTGTGTGCGCTCACACGGAAGGATGCTGCCTGGCTTGGCCGCTGTCCCCCGTCTGCGGCAATTTGCGACGCGCCAGCGCCCCGGGGCGCGGCAGGAGCTGCCGCTCGCTGTGAGCGCACAGATGCCTTTCACACACGGGTCAGAGCCCGGGGAAACCCTGCAGGTATTCGCTCAGCCTCTGCCTGCCCTGGGGGTGTCGCTGGGGCTGGGCTGTGAATGGCACAAGGCCAGGTTGGAGCCTTGCTGGGGCCTGAGAGCCTGCCCATGGGGCTGGGGGTCTGTGGGCATCCTTAGTGGCTGTTAAAGGGTCAAAAATGTTATATCTCTGCAGAGATGGAGGTTGTGAAATATCCTTGTCATGTTCCCTTAGTGAGTGCCAGCCCTTAGCCTGAGATAACCCCTGCTTTGTGATGACCAAACAAGATAGCCAATGGAATAAGCAAATCATTTGATGATTTTTTTTCTATTTCTCTTCTTTAATAAGATCTTCTTCTCTTACCTTCTCTGAAGTCCTAGGAAATGACTGGTTGACAAGCTTTGCCTGTTGCTGGTGTCATGCCTGCCTCTGTTCTTGGGATCATGGTGCTTCCTTGGGGTGAGCCTGGGAGTCAGGGCAGGGAATGGGCTGGAAACACTGAGGATGGACTGAGGATTGGAGCCTGGGGGTGGCTGCTGCAGCTGAGGAGCAGGGAACAAGAGGAGGAGAAGGATGAACTTATTCTTGCAAGGTCTGCCTCTCAGCTTCCCAAATCCAAACAATCCATGCAATCTTCACAATGGGCTGGGGCTGGTGGGGAGAGACCTGGACAAATCTGCTGCTGGGCTGTTGCAGGGCATGCAGGGAACCCCCAGAATCTCATGCCCACTTGCTCAACCCGGTGGCCCCAGTCCTGACCCACTGGCCAGCCTCTGCCCTCTGATGAGACATAGAAGTGCCAAATTCAGACCAAGCCGTCCCAGATCTCTGGGGTGCCTGGTGGAGGGATGTACCAGGGGTCTGGACAGGGCTTTTTGTTGAGGTCTGCCTGGAGAGGCTGCTCCCTGCCTTGTACCTCTCACACCCAGGAATAGTTTTGTGGTACTTGGCATTCATCCCCCTACGCTTAATTTCATCCCATTTAGACCTAGTAAAAACTATTCCCTGCAAGCAATTTATTCAACAAATGTAGCTGGCACTTTCTGTTGCTGAGTTGTCCAGGAAGAGACCACAATTTTTAATGATTTTTTTCCATTCACTGAATGCTCTTTATGGCAGTATTTGAGCTCAGGGTTGTTCATGAATGGCAGTATAGTAAAAAAAAAAAATATCCGGTGGCCTATCTGAGCTGCAGTTTGCTATTCATGTGCGAGGCCGGGTTCCTTATCACACCAAGTATTGTTTCTCTCCCCTGAATAGGAGCTCTCATCTCCCTCAACTACCTCCACTCCTACCCAGAACAAAATTAATTTCACCCTGCAACAAATCTGGCTGCTTGATTAAATGAATCTGTTGCCGGCTCTGAAGGATATCTCAGTGAGCAAAATTTCATTTCTGGTTGAACACCTACCGAGGAAGCCACAGATACAAGTGGGTGGCTCCCAGAGGAGCTCAGGGCTGTATTTACAGTGCTAACCTGCATCTGATCCCCCTGCTCCTGTTTGCAATGCCCTGGAAGGCAGCTCCTGGTGGTGTGGAAATACCCTGGGCACCAGTGGCTCCTCATCAGGTTCTCCCAACCCCAATGCCTGCTCCTGGCTGATGCCTAGTCAAGCTTGGCAAATTAAGCTCTTTTAATTTTTCCTTCAAAACCAATCCCTTGAGTCTTTTTTTTCCTGTGGTAGAAGAATATCACCCCCCACACTCATTTCTGTGCAATTTCTTGGTGCACTCTGAAGCCCTGAGTGTGTTGCTGAGCCTGGGTTGGAGGATGATACTGCTGGCATTGCATCCTCATCCTTACCCAGCTCCAAGCCTCTGTTACCCACAGGCACTGACTACTCCTGTTGCCATCCCACTCATTCTCTCTGCCTTGTTTCCAGGCACTGAAACCTTTTTTATTCTGATCAAGACAAACGTAGGAGAGTACTCACGGCCGCTTGCCCAGGGAGGGGTTTGCCAAAACTGTCCTATTCTGGACATTTTTATAGTAACTGTGTGATGAGGAAAAGATGGTGAGGGCTCACCGTTCTAATTAGGATCGTTTCTGTCTTGCAAGAGGGATTGGCGGGTAGTATTTATGGATACGAGTAGGTTCAGAAAAATTCCTAGCACCATCTGTTTGAGAGAGAACAGGAAGAATTTCAATATGCTTTAGACCTTGAAGTGTAATGTTTGTATAACAGGCTCATAAAATCAATTTCTAATAGTTACAGGTACCCCCTCAGGAATTTAAATAGTCTGTTAACAAAGTTATTCCATCTGCCAAGCAAATATATTAAATATGCACGTTCCATGCTACATGTATGGTTGCATGTGCCTTTCTCCTGCATGACATGCCCTTGGGTGCTTTGTCAGTTTTGCTCCTGGGTTACACTCGGTTTTTCCTGATGGCAGCTCTCTGTTTAGTCCCAGCTCAGTGGGAGCTCACTCACCTGCTTTTGGCCTGATAATTCAGTTATGCTCACCTTGTTCCTTGGGAGTTGAGTGCGGGGGTTGCTTTGTCCTGGTCCCCTTCCCATCTCCTGCTTGACTACCCATCTGGGTGGAGAGAACTGGCACAGGGGTTAGAAGGGTTGTGAGGGACAGAGGGGTCTGAATTTGCAAACTGGGGACATGAACGGGGCAGGATAATCCCTTCACACCCATTTGGCAGACTTTTTAAACTGGTGTTGCAGCCTGGATAATGGGCCAGTTGGGTTTTGCTCTGCTCCTTGCTCCTCCTCACTTTTCCATTACCCTTTGGATCCATCAGTGCCCTGCTTGGTGCCAAAACTCCAACTGGCTTGTGTGCTTGGGAACAGGCTGACAACTCGGGGCATATGCAGGCAGACTGCAAATATGTCATCCCGTTAACTAAACAGTTTGCATTTAACGCTGCCCGTGGAGCTGAACGACACCTCGCCAGCTCTGCAAAGGTTGTGTGCTCAGTGTGATCGGGAGTGATTTATGGCCAGAGTTAGGCTGTGTGTCCAGAATATCGATGGAGGCGTTTGCTGCCTATTGTGTTTAATAGCTGCTGGGGTCCCTCTTTTTACCATTGTGTCATTTGCTGCCTGCCAGCCTGTGCAAGTCTGGGAGCGCGTCTGAGTTATTGATTGCAGTGCTTGGAGTCACTGCTGGCTGGGTGCTGGGTGCTGGGTGCTGGCAGTGGGTGCCTCTTCCAAACAGCTGCAGCAGGCACAGCACTCACTGGCCACTGTCCCCAAGTCCCCTTGTCCACCTGCTGCAGCATCACCTCAGGGAAGGTGCCCTGGAGGGAGGTGATCTCCCCTCCCCATCCTGTATCAACAGGAACCAAAGTGAATCTGCTCTTTGCTGGGGAGTGGAGCTGGAAGGCAAAATCTTGGTTTTAATGCATTCACCCTCTCCATCCAGAAAGCAGATAAAGCACAGAAATCCCGTGGGATTACCAGCAGTCAGGCAGGAGGTGTCCTGGAGGGAAGAGGCAAAACCCCGCACATCTGAGGCGTGCAGGGAGACTGGGATTTCCTTCTGATGATGATTTCTTTGTGCTAGGCCGCTTATTCTTCTTTTTTAATTTAAAAATCCACATTCCCACTTCCACATAGCTCGTTATCTCAGGGCGTGTGATGAGGTGTCCAGGGGTCTGTCCCGGCAGAGATGATGCAGAACACATTCGCGCGGGCTGTTGGATCTGACCCCCCTCTCCCTCGGGGAGCGGGTGGTTTTCATTTCAGCTTCTTCCATTAGAAGCTCTAAGGGGAGCTCCATCTATTAACTGAGAACTGCAGGCCTGTAAATTTTGGCAAGAAAAAGTCCTTGGAAGCAAATCATCTGTATTTTCTCAGGGCTGTTTGTCCTCCCTCTTTGCATGTACAGCTTTTGCTGGTCGGGAGGCAGGTACTGCCACTGACTCCTTCTCCACATGTGCAGATTGATGGTGTCTGCTCCAGAGCCTGCTCCCTCTTCCCTTTCTTTCCTTCTCAGTTTTTTTCCTTCCTTTTTGAGCTGTTTCTGCTTTGCTTGGGAGACTCCTTTATCTGCCAAGTCCTGATGTGTATCTGTTCATTTCCTAGGGCAAACACATTGATCTGTGATTTCTGTTATGATACTGCAGATTTCTGTTCCTTTTATTTTTTTTTTTTTTTCATACTTTATCCTGCCATCCAGGAGGTGGTTTCTGTGCTATGGAGAAGCTCAGTGTTTCTAGAAAAATGTATGTTTCCCTGCCTCAGAGCTGTGCCTAATTGCATACAGAGCAAGCATCCATCCCTCTTAGTTCCAGTGTAATTCTTTGCGGTGTGTTCCTTTGTGATTGTGTTATTCCAGCAATAACAGACACTCTCCTTCCAGATATTTATTCTTTTCATGAACATCACCATACTGGCAAAGGGTTGGGGTTTTTTTTCCCATCTTAATGCTCTACTTCATAGCTCAAATCGGGGATTTATGCTTCAGGGATCTCAGAGAAGACTTTCCTCTTTTCTGCTACGTCTTTCCAGAAGTGCCATCTTTCTATGCTGGGATTTGGAGTTCTTGGACATGTGTTACTGCTGCCGGGGATGCTGCTCTCTGCTTTTAGATTTGTATTTACTGCCATGCTTTGCTCTTTAATTTTGTTGTTCTCTTTCTGGCACAGAGACGAAGTGATGCAAATGAAGGCTGGAATATTTGGTTTACACAAAAACCAACCCTGGCTATTCCAAGTGGAGGTTGGCAGGGAGTGGGAGAGCAATGGGCAGCATCTTTCCATGCAGCCACTGCAGCTCTGGGCATTGTGAGGGCTGTAATGGAGGGGCAGCAGCCTGGGCAGAAGTGGGTGTCCCCAACACCTGGCACAGCAAGGTTTGGAGAACAAAGTGCAGATAAGACAGGGATACCTCCCAAAAATACCACTTACTTCTATCACACCTCTCCCTGTGCTGAGGATAACACAGTTTTTCATCCTGGAAGACCTTATTTCTTATTATGAGTTAGTTTTACAGCACCCTGATGTGTGCTCAGCACTTTACAGTGCAGGGAAAAAGATGAGGTCCATGTGACAGATTTACCCAGTGTTAAATCCTGACTGAGTTACAAAGGAAAGAAGCAGCATGTCTGTGCCCTGGTCTTCATCCTGTCCTGCTGCCACAGGGGCTTTGAGACCCTTCTACATATTTTAGTGACATGAGGGAGGTTTTTCTGCCCCATGGCAGCCCTGCTGCCCACTGTGCTCTGCTTCTCACCCAAGCCATCACTTTTGGCAGGTGGGAGTCCCGTGAAAGCTGCAGCAAGGAGGGCATATGGCACACAGCTCCCAAACAGGGACCAGGGAATGGTGCCTTGCCAGGACCATTTGACAGCCTGGCACAGTCCCCCTGAGCCACCTGTGAGTGGGGGAAAATGCTGGCATTCAGCAAAGGCTCATTCACTCAGGCTGGCACCTCAGCTGCAGGCTGTGCTGGAGCCAGTGGGACCTAGAGGTTGTGTCAGGGTGGGTTTGTGGCTGGGAGCCGTGCTGGAGGAGGGCAGGCTGCCCCAGGGCCATGCCCCATCTCAGGCAAAATCCCTCTGCCCTCCTAGAGGGTGCCTGGGTGTAGGATCACCTCAACCCTGTCATGGGCAGGACAGGTGCAGACTGGTCCCACAGCTCCAGGGCTGCTCATGCTCAACCAGGGTCAAAATGGGAGGCAATCCTCTGCTCCATCCCCATGCCTGGGTGCTGCCACTGCCCTCCCTGGCTACGTGGGAATGGCTCCTGGGGCTGGAGCACGCTGAATTTCACTTTTCAAATGGGGTTTCTGGCACCTGGCCAAGCAGCATTTCGTGTTGTCAAATATTTTGGCAAACCACATCTCAGCTTTAGTCTGAAGAGTCTTTCGCTGGGGAAGCGGCGTCGAGCCGAGCTGCCAGCACGATCCCAGCCTGGAGGGGAGCACAGCACTGCCAGCACATCCTGGATGGGAGCTGCTGCTGCTGCTGGGGTGCCCTGCTGCCCTGCCTGGGGGGCACTGGGACCACAGCTGGGCAGGGTGACTGCTGAGCAGTGAAAGGGCCAAAAAAAGGTGTTTCAAGGTGACTGTAAATGGTTTGTGAAGTCAGGCTGAACGGGGAAAATCGTATTGACAAGAATAAGAAAACCTTGAAAAGTGATTTTTCAAGTCTCGATTTCAGCTTTTTGTTCTGAAATTGCCCTGTATTAAGAAGAGAATAAAAAAAAAAAAAAAAAAAGAGAAAAAAATAGCTCTAAGTAAACTAGAAATAAGGGGACTGTATTTTTTTTACCAGCTCATTGGAAAAATGAAACATATTTGTTCTGGGTCAGACCAAAATGAGCAAAGCAATCAGTTATCCACAGAGCCACGCTGCAGGCTGGCTTTCCTTCTGCTCTCTCTCCTGGGCATCCTTGAAAGAATATCCAATACCTTTTTATGATGTTTGAAAGAAAATATCTCTGAGGAGAGGAAAAAAAAGCAAGGTGTGATCCCAAAAAGTCTGCTTTCACAGCTTGGACAGACCCATCTTTGCCTCCGGTGGCCGCTGCTCCTTCCTCCCGCCTGTCACGTTGTGTGGTTAGAGCACACGTACTCACAGCCCCAGCACCATGATGGGTTCTGAAAGCCTGAGAAATCCTCCCAAAAGCCTGGTTTCCGGCCAAAAAAACCCGAGGTTATGCAAACATACACGGAGCTTGCAAACAGGCTGTGTGTGTTGGATGGAGAGCAGCTTTGTGAAGCAGGTGTGAGCTGATGCAGGAAGAGCTGTGCTGCCTCATGTCTGCACTGGAATCACTCTGTGTGTCAGCCCACAGACTGAAACCAGGGCTCTGGAATTAAAGAAAAAACAACCAAGGAATAAAAATCCACCCTTGCAGCAGCACCCCAAGCACAATCCCACTGCATCCCAGGTCTGTAGGCAGTGCTATCCATGCAGGTTTGGGCTGCAGGATCCCTTTTTGAAACACCACCAGCCCACTTGGGGGGAGTGGGGTGACCCCTCCCCAACCCAGCTCACCCACCTGCATCCCCCACAGTGCTGCCACCATCCTGGTTGTGCCCCTAGAGCCCTGCACGACCTGCTCGTGCCTGTGTGGAGGTTTAAAAGTGAATGACTCCTCAGCAAAGGCACACCTGAAATCTTACGCGCCAGCGAAACCTCCTAAAAACCCAGTTTCTGTCAGCTGCCAGGAAAAAGCTTGTTTGGGTTTAAAATGTGTTCAGAAGAGTCATTCTCTTATGAAAAACTGTGGCTGTCAAAGCACCACGGTGGAGTTGCATTTATTACATATTAATGACTCCACATCAGCTGCTCTTGCTTTACAGTACCCAAATATTGGAAATATCAGTGTATGAGCATTCCCAAAGTGAATTGTCAGACATGCAAATCTTGGGGTCTGGAAGCCAAGCAGAGCCCACTGCATTACCCAAAGAAAATGCTGGTGAATGCCATCGTGGCAGAGTGAGACAGTCATTCTGGAGCTGTGCACTCATAACCATGTGAAAAGTGGGGGAGATGAGAGTCTGTCTTGCTCCATCTTGGAGCTGGGAGCTGCACCAGCCTCCCATGTGGACACTTTTAACAAACACAGGATGAGGAGGCTCGTGCCAGTGTGATAACATGGAGGGATGTGTGTGGTGTGAAAAGCTTTCAGGGAAACGGGACGGAGGTGTTTGCACTGTGGGATTTTTGACACCTGGTGTTGGAGGCTGAGCAGCCTTTCCTCATTGCTTTTTCAAGCCTTTTCCTCATTGCTCCTTGGAGGGACTTGATTGGGGATTGAACCTTATCCCTTGGGTTGCTCATTGGAGAGGGTTTGGGATTGTCCTTACAGGGACAGAGCCTGTTCACAATAATCCTTGTGAGTCCTTTCTAGCTTCTATTCTATTCTATTCTATTCTATTCTATTCTATTCTATTCTATTCTATTTTATTCTATTCTATTCTATTCTATTCTATTCTATTCTATTCTATTTTATTCTCCAAGCCCCTGGGGGTTACCTGGCCAGAGTGGCATCCTGCCCCTTAACCCCCCTCCTTCAGGGCAGGGAGGGATGCTGCTTGGTTTGGGTGAGTGCCAGAAATGGAACTGGGGACACCATGACTGGGAGCCTGCTGCTTGTGCCTTTCTCCAGTCTGATAAAGAAGACTGAAGCATCTCTTCTCACTCATTCCTTGGCCAAGAGGAGGCATAAGGAATCACCCCTCAAGATGGCCTTCTGCAGCCTCCACCACCAGGCATCAGAATTCTGAAGGAGCACAGTCCTGGTCTCTCCCAAGACTCTTTGCTCCCAGATGGGGAACAGACATCCCAGAGTAGTTAATAAAAAATGTGCACTTTCCTCACTCATCTCTCCACAAGATCTTGGTGAGTATGGACATGCCTCCCAGCCTCTCCACTCCTCCTGTGTTCACTGAGGAAACTGAGGCACTGTGTGGCAGGAATGTGAGCACAGGCATCTCCTCCAGCACAGAGAGGGCTGCAGCAGAGCAGGGGGTTCAGTGCTTCACCTTGTGCCTCTGCTGTAAATCCATCTGCTTGCACCACTCACCCTAATGTGCTCAGCATTGAAGGAGACATTGACACTCCATTGGGGTTTTGGGGTTTTTTTAAGTATGTCATGTGGCAGTTTTTAAAAGAACAGCCTACATTTCACAAATATTTCCAGGAAGAAATTTGCCAGTGTATGGGGCTGCAGAAGAGGGAGTGTGAGGATGACCAGCACAAAGCTGGCTGCCAGACTGAGCTCTTTAACCATCCATCAGTCTGTCCCCAAAACGTCCCTTCCCTCAGTGAACTGGTAATAGCAATGAGCCAGGGCACTGCCAGGGAGAAGCAGGAGGAGAAGTTGTGCCTATGGAAAGGACTTGTTAAAAAGCTGGGGAGAATCATGGACAAACAGGGGGAGCTGTCTGCAGGAGATCTCCAGGTAACACTGAAGAGTTATGGCAGCTCTTGGTGCCACTGAGAGCTTAGAATCCCCCAGCCATAACTTACACACTCATGGCTCAGTGTAAAGTGCCTCCTGCACCTGCCTGCCTCTATAGCGGATAAACAATAATAGTTTGTGGTTAAAATATTGCCCTCAGATAATAATCTGTGGGACATGGTTTATACAGAACAGCTGCACTGGGAGCAGGGGTAACCTCTCTGTCCTTGGTGAGGAGTTTTTGTACCCATGGTGCTGGATCCAGGTGTAGGGAGAGGGATGCTGATGTAGGGGTTTGCAGTCACTGAATGTGGCTCTGCACTCCCCATAGCAGGTGAGATGCAGGGAAGGGTCCTTTACCATTCACAATAAGAGTGGTTACTGTGCTTACAGACAGAAATGGTATCAGTGAAACCTCAGCAGCAGTCCCACCCAGAAAATAGCAATGTCAAATCCATGCAACACCTTTTTCCCAGGACTGCTATATCCCTCCAGGATGGTGGCGGCTTGGAGCTGGGTGACCAGGATAACACTGGAGCAGGATCTCAGCCTGGAGATCTCATCAGGATCTCTTGAGGCTCCAAAGAGGTTTGGGGACAGACAAAAGTCTCCTGTAAGTGGGTGGCAGTGATGCAGGCAGAGCATTGGTATTGCTGGTATGTCGAGCACCTTGTTTATTGTACCTCGGACATGTCGCAACAGTCCTGGGTTGTGTAATGGTTTCCAGGAGATTTTCCTGCTTTCAGTTTTTGGAGCTCTCATTCCCAGGGCTTAGTTTCTGCCAGAGATGTGTTGTGGTAGAGAGAATGAGTTAAAATCAAACTCTGCTTAGGTGGGGTTTTGTGTTGAGATACCAAGTGTGTGATGGAGAGAGGGAGGAGACCTTTGTGAATTGTTTTTTCTTCCTTCTCAAAAGTTTACAGATATGGGGTGAAAGCTGAGTGCAGCTTCCCATCTTGGTGGTCTGTTGCCACTCTGTTTCATGAAAATTGTAAGCCCTGACACCAGGAATTTCACCCACAGGGAATTAAATATTTCTTCCCGGCACAAATAAGAGATTGCCCTTGACAAATGCCTTTCCTTCCCACTGCAGGAGGCTGAGGACCCCATGGTCCAGCCTGAGTATCTCTGGGACACTTCTGGGGCACTCCTCTTGCCCCTGCCAAGTCCCAACCCTCCTCAACCAGGTTCTGGCACATTCTTCCCTTTCCCTTGGCACGTGTGCAGTTTTTCTCTCCCTTCTCTCCCTGCCTGGGATTTGGAGAGTTTGCACCATGAAATGGGAGTCACCTCAGGCTCTGCAAGGTGCAGGAGCAGAGAGAGCCCTGCTCTCCCAGCATTCACTGTTTGGGGCTTGGATAAATCCTCTGAACTGTCAGTCAGCAAAGGAGAACTCTTCATTCGGCACGGGTGACCCAGGAGTTTCAGAAGCTTAAAATATTGCACAACTTGGAAGAATTATCACTGGGAAAACTGCTGTAGCACCCCAGGGAAATTCAGAACTCCACCACAAATGCAGAGGAATTCAAGCTTCTCCTTGAAGCGGCTGCAAGAATTTCTCAATTTGGCCATCTTTGTTCTCCAGAATCTCATTTGGCACATGGGCTGAAATCTTCTTGGCCTGGGTTATGCCCCCAGCTCCAGGGGCTTTTCTTATTTTTGAAAACTAAATGCTGGCACAGTTATAAGGAATTGAGGGAACATCTTAAAATGGAAAATGTTGGGCAAGCCTGAATAGTTTTGCAGCATGCAGCATGGTGAGGGGAACCTCCTTGGTGGGGAGACTGGTCCCTCGTGCTGGTGGCTGCTGTGCTCAGAGACTGAGCACGGATGAGCTCTGAGCGTGGGAGGATGCTACTGTCCCCACTCCAAAGGAGTGCACCAAATACCAGGGCACAGCAACTCCAAACCTGCTTCCTACTGCATTTCTCTGCAGGGAGGTGCTGGGCAGAGGCTGAGCAGGACATCTCTAGCTCACTGCCATGTCCAAGCTCCTTCCATATCCAGACTTGAGCCCTCAAAGGATGAGTTGTACCACATTGTTAAGCCCACAGTGAGGTCCCCCTCTGTGCTTCCCTTGCAAAGAGTAAAATAACCTGGAAGCTGTTGGCCTCTGGAAGCAATTTAGCATGGGACGTGGCTATTAATTTAAATAGATTACAGAAATTTGAACTAAGCTGCATATAAATCTTCTGACCAGTTCTTTAGGCTTTGGTCTCTGTTGTTTACACTTTTTTCCCTTTCTTTCTTTTTTTTTTTTTTTTTTTTTTGAATTGTGCTTTATTGATTCCTGAAGCTGTGATGTTTCAGTCAGAGCTCACTGCTTGGATGGCAGGCGGCTTCTCTCTTCCACACATATTACCTTTCAGAGCTACTGTGAGTAGGACACAGATGTTGTTAGGTCTCAGGTAAAGCCATCAGAGGTGGACATTCAATCAAGTTTGACATCATCTTCAACCTGAAGGCAAAGGGGTTGGTTTTGATTAGCAGCTCACAGGGTTGAGCCTAACCCATATCAGCGCTGCTGCTGCTGCTACTTTACCTGAATGGCAAAACCACAGATGGTAATTATAACCATAAGTGCTTACAGATTTCCTAACAACAAAGATAATTTGTTTGCTCCATGCCTTGTTAGAAGGGGAATTTTGTTCTGGTGACTGGGTGGTTTGTGAATCAGTCGTTGCCCTTTCACCCCTCCGTCCCCAGCTCGGCTGTTCCCCCCAGCTGTGGCCATTAGATGTTGATCCAACCAGAAGGGTCCCGCCGAGTCTGTCTCTGCAGTGGCCACGGAGACGCCAGCCCAGTGCAAGGAGCAGTCCTGGCCTGGTGGGGAGTGGAATGCTGTGCTGACACCCATGGGATGCCCTGGGATGCTGGGTAGGGAAGGTCCTCCTTGCTAAACTCCTCATCCTATGCACATAACTTCTAGGACAACTGAGGTGAAAACTTGCTGCCAGGCTTCCCCTGACAGAGTTGAACAAAGCTCAGCTGCATCCCCCCTGCTCACCCCATCGCCCTGCCGTGGGGAATGACAAGACAGCATCTGAACAGCCAGGCTTGCACCTCTGTTCTGGGAACCACTGCCAAACACCACGGCTCTCATCCCTTCTGAAGGTGACCCAGCACCTGAAATCTTGGGGGGAAAGCGGGGGGAGCTTGTCCCTGTTGATCCCTGATCTGTCTCCGCCCTGCAGCCGCTCTCCGGCGGGTTTACCTGTGAATTAAAGCAGCTGGTGCCAGCGGCTCGCTGGCAGCCCTGGCCCGTGTCCACAGCCATTCCTCGGGGCAGAAAGCCTATGGGTTCGGCTGGACCCCGGCTTGGCAGCAGTCGAGGGCAGCATCTCGCCTGGCAGGCAGGCAGGCAGGCAGATAACAGCTTTGATTTCTGGGTCTCACTTTAATTATAATGGAAGGACGCGGCTCGTTAAGTGCCCGCTTTGCTTTCCAGCGATCCCTCCCGGCTGCCAAGTGCGCTGGGCTAACAAAAGCATTCCTCTCCCCGCCGGGGCCGCCGCAGCAGCCGTATGGCGAGCAGACGGAGGGGATTAATGCGCACAAGAACAGTCTGCCCGGCTCCTGCTCCCTGCACACAACCCGAGACCTCTGAGCAGCCTCTCTGCGAGGAGAAGCTACCCTTGAAATGGAGACCTTCCCAAAAAAAAAAAAAAAAAAAAACACCTTTACGCCTTTACACTAGCTCATCTCTGCTTCTCTGCCTGGTACCAGCAGAATACCTGCAGGGTCTTGCCCCAGAGTGTTTCTTCTCTCCCATAGCATGGATCAGATGATTTTTTTCGTGCCAATCGTACCTGGAGTTGTTCAAGACGGTGATATTGATCTTGTTCATATTTGTTGCCTTAATGAGTCACAAATTCAGTCTGTGAGCAGGGATGGTTCGAAGGTGCCGACTGGCTGCTGCTAACCTGCATTTCTGGAAGGGTAGGAATTTCAGCAGATTTGGAGAACTGGTGTTTTCTTAGATTCCTAGAGGAAGTTACACTAATTGCAACAATCCCCATGTGCCTGCAGCAAGCAGAAGCGATAGGATCTCCCCAAATGTCTGCTCCTGAAGCCTGTAACCTTCCTAACAGCCCTTCTCCCACCCTGCAGCACCGAGGGACCTGCGGCAGGTGATCTGCCAGACCCAGGCACTTACAGCTGCTTTGAGGCTAAATTGTTCCTGTGCTGGTTCATCTTTTGTCTGCAAATGGTGCTCGGGGCTGAGCAGAGGTGTCAGCTCTCCACATGGGCAGGGGACTCAGGCTGCTGTCCACTGCTGCTCTGATCTAGGCTGCGGCCCAGATTTCCTTATTTTGAAACTATTTTAATATTCAGACTACACAAATATCCTCACATGGGCACGGTGCATGCGGTTACAGTGCAGTGCTAGTGTGGAATTAATAAATGCTCTGTGGGGTATGTCTGAACAATGGACCCATATTAATCAAACTTAATATTAATCAGCTTTCTCCTCCACACAGATCTAGCAATGCCCTCCCTCCAGACTTGGACATGGAGCTGGTTTGGGGATGCAGGCTCTTTCCGGAGCAGGACAGTGTGCTTCTCACATCTCTCAGATGCTCCTCAATAGGCTTAATTTAAACATTAACTCCCAATTTGCCTCTGGGCTCAAGGCATGGAAAAAATTAGAGCAAAAGGAGAATTTTTCAAGAAGCTCTGAGTGAGCAAAGCAGGGTTATATTAGAAATAGTTTTTGACCTTAATTATGGCTTGTAATGGAAATAGTTGTGCAGCCTCAGCAGTGGGGTTTGGTATGTGCAGCAGATCTGAGCCAAGGATGGTGACGGGAGGACAACGAGGGCTCAGCAGCTTTTGGCTTCTTTCTCGAGCTGGTGAGGGAAATGTCCCTCACTTCCACCAGCCCAGCTTTGGATCACTCCATCCAGAGCCAAGGCTTTGCCCCATACCTGCTTCAGACAAGAATGCAGGCAGCCCCAAGTCCCTCATCAATGCCAGCAGAATGCTCAGGCAGCACCTAGCACAGAGGAGCAGGGAGAGATCCTGTAATTCCCTGCTGGGATCAGCACAGCCTGTCCCAGCACAGGGGCAGCACGGCTCGTCCTGCTCAGCTTCCCCCGGGGGCAGGGGAAGCTGCCTGCCCCTCTCAGCTCCTCCAGGAAAGCAGTTCTCAGCTGTGAATGCGATACAATGAACTCCAGCACTGTCCTCCAGGGATAAATGGTGCCGATGAGAGCAGAGATACTCGTTTGAAGGATCCAGATTGCAAAATAATGACACAGCACTTGCGAGGGGTGTGAGCAGGTCGGGTTAATTACTGCAGAGGAAGCACATCACCTTTGGTGCAGGGTCAAACCTCCTGGCTCTGGAAATCTGCTGTTATTACCCCTGCTCTGACGGGTCACTTGGCAGCGCCCGGGAGCAGTGACGTGTGCGGCTAATGGGATTTAGAATCCTCTGTTTGGGGCCAGTGGATGCAGGCCCTTCAAGGGGGCAGGGATCGCCTGGATCACCTCTTTTCCTGCCACAAAGGCATCCGAGATCTCGGGGCAAAAGGCTTCCTTGTGGCTAGGGAAATTCAAGTGGGATGAGTGGTTATTAGCACAGCTGCAGGGGTGGAGGACACCAGCCAAAATCACTGCCATCAACGGGGCAGACTGGGATGATGGGAGATCCAGAGGTGTCATTGAATTCTGCTGGGAATCAGGGAAAAAGCAGCCTTGAAGCCTTGGGTTTCTCAGCCTGCTCAAGGACAAGAAATTATAACAATGGTTAACACCTCTTGTAGCTGTACATGTGCTGCATGGTGTTTTGCAGGAAGCATGTTTTCAAAGAGGTGTTGCCTTCTTGGACCAATGAGCCTTTTCTATTTTGTTTTGCAAAAACTACCTGATATAACTGTAGTGTTTCTTTAAATAAAGCTCTCTTTTTGCTTCTCCATTACACGAAGAACTATGTTGCATTACCCTTTTTGCCACTCTCCTATAGCCAAAATGCAACACAGAGGGACTTGAAGAAGGTGTGACCTCCTCCTGTGCCTGCACACTGCCAGAAGAGCCATGGATAATGATGGTGACATCCTGCAAGGGACCAGTGTCCATCTCTGCAGTGGTGTCAGGGTGGGTGGGCAATGGCAGCCCCTCTTCCCCAGTGTGCTGTGCAGAGCTTCCTGCCACACTGTGCCCTTGCCAGACCTCAGCCAGCTTTAGGCTGTCCCCAGGGGGAGCAGAGTCACCTCCCAAAAATACCCGTATGTCTCTCCTGCATACAAATGCAGGAAATATGGGTTGATTCTCAGTAAAAAAAGGAATGTGTGGCACAGCAAGCCCCATCCAGCCTCCACAGTGCATCTCTGAGAACACCTCATGGTGTGATCTCACAAGTGTGATCATGAGGAGGGACTGGGGCTTCAGCAGCTCTGTTTCACCTCCCAGGCTTGGAGTCAGTGACCTCCTGTATCTCAAAGGCAGCTCCTGTCTCATCAAGAGCAGAGGAACGATGCTCTGCTCCTGCAGAGGGACCCAGGGCAAGGTCTCCCCACAAACCCAGGGCCCAGCAGCCACTGCCAAGGCACATGTCCTTGCATCTTCAACTCTCAGTTCTTGAAAACTCAGAAAACCTGACCACTGTGGTCCTCCAAAGAGCACTGGAAAACCCTGGCCTCAGTGTGGGGGTTGAGTTGTTTGGAAAATTCAGGCTTTGTGCTGAAGATGCAAACATGTTAGTTCCCCTCCATTGCCCATGTCTCTGTGTAGGCTGCAGAAATAAAGCAAGTGTTTAACATGCAGGCATTTAACCCTTTCAGGATTCTGGTTTATTCATAGCATTAACTAACATAAAGAATTGTCCAGTGAGTTTTGACAGCTACTGTTTTAAAGTTCTTATCATAGATATTTTTTTTCTTTTATCACAGTTTTTGTATTGTGTGGTGAAGATTCGTCTCTATCCTTGCCTAGTTTATCTATAATTCAGGACGGTTTTACACTTAGGTTATAATTGACTTTTCCATGCTGCAGCAACTCAAACAATAACTATTAATATTCAGCAGTCTATAGTGATAAAGATTTCCATTTACTTTCTTTTACTTAACAGCGTGAATATACGACATCCTATCTCGCACGGGTAATATTGAATTCATTCATATTTACTCTCCATTTTGCTGTATAACAATACTGAAAGAGTGAGCACTGTGGTTTTGGGGACATCTGATTCCCGTTCTCAGCTGGCCAGCCCCGCTTCCACCGAAGGGAGCCAACACCTGCAGGTCCTGGTGAGGCTGTGGTGCTGCCTGGCCACCCCCCCTCAAGTCTTCCCAAGGCTGAGGAAGAAGAGTAGGAAGCACAGTACCTGAGCCTTCCTCCTCTCAGGAGCAGAACTCTGGTCCTGGTGAGGACACTGCATTTGCACCCGAGAAGCAGTTGCCTTGAAAACCCAAAATGGTGTTAGAGGGCTGTGAGCTGAAAATGGGGGAAACGCCTCGCTACCCTGTCCCAGGTATCCCTCATGGTGTGGGGTAATGCCATAGATGGATGGGTGTGCAGGGTGGATTGATGGTGGAAGGAAATAGGAGCTGGGCTGGGAAGGCAGAACAGTTTGTTCTTTAAAGGGATTGTGCTGCAACACAGTCAGGAGTCCCCTGCCTTGGGCTTTACAGTGTGACAGGACTGGTGAGGGAGGCTGAGGGCACACCAGGCTGATCTCCATCCCTTTTTCTGCTGTAAAATGCAGGGTGGCAAGTTTGGTGGGGAAGTTCTGAACACCATAACTGCAGCCAAGGCTCTGACCCACCACTGTCATCACCAGAGATGGCAAAGGTAATAATATCCTTGCTCTGCCTCGGGGGCTTTATTGTGCTGCACAGCCTCCTCCTGTGGTGCAAAGACATCCTGTGCCTGGGTGCTGCAGGGACCAGTGCTAGGCTGGAGAAGCAGCCAGTAGGAAACCCCAAACACACTCACCCTAATGCTGGGCAGCAGCAGATGAGCTGGCTCTCAGCAGAGGGGATGGAGTGGTGGGAGGATGAGCTGTCCCTTGTTGCTGGGACCTGGGGATGGATCCGTGTGCATTTCCTTTCTATTGCCCCTTGAAGGCTGCATGCCTTCCTCCCAGCTGTGTGGGGCCCTGTGTGGCACCCCAGTGCAGGGGCTGGCACCACCCCTGTGCCCAGACTCCTGGCACACGGCTGGCACTGCTACTGCACCGGGAGATGCCCTAAACTCCGTCCATCTCTGACGGAAGGTGGAGCAGGGACCGGCTGCAAAGCCAGCAGCAGGCAAGGTATTAACTGCAGCTGTGTCGAGCTGTTGTGACTGAGCTCTTCCTTGTAATTATGAAAAATGTCCTGCACAGGGGAGAAGTGGCAGAGCTGCTCCCCCCTGCTTGGAGAGAATGACTTTCCCAGGCAGCTTTGTTCCAAAAACGAGGGGCTCTTCAGGCTCTCCGCCCCAGCCACCCACGGAGCGGGGCTGTTCCCACCGGTGCTGTTGGTGAGCTGTTCCTGTGCTTCACGGCTGGTTAAGGGCTAGTGGGGTTAAACGGATAGTCCATTAATCTCGGCCCGCCGAGGTCAGAGCCCAGGGACACACATGCGGCTGGTGATTTATGGGCAGCCTGGGTCCGTGCCCCTTCTTCGGGCTGCTGCCAGAGCTGCCCAGCACGGTGGGCACTTTGCCAGGCCTGGCAAAGCTGCTCTGGCTGTGGCCAGTGCTGCTTCCAGCCTGGCTCAGCCCTGCAGAGACGCCTCAGGAGCAGCGCTCCCGCAGCAAAGCTCACCCCAGCCACCCGCACTGCCCTCTCTGCCTCAGTTTCCCCATCATTAGCAGTCACAGCCTCTCCAGCCTCGCAGGACCCACTGCCCATCGCGCCCTGTGCACACCCAGCGCAGTGAGGGAGGGTCGGTGTCAGCAGAGCAGCTGTCCCGGTGTGCAGCAGGTGGGATGGAGACAGGCAGCGCTGGGGACACGGCAGCCACCGGGAGCTGGGGGCTGTCCCTGCGGCACGTGCGGAGATGGGATTCCCTCTTCTCTCATGTTCCTCTTGGCCTCTGATCAGAAGTGCACGCTATCTGCCTGCTATTAGCCTGCCTGCTGCTCTCTGCCCCGGGAGCAATCACAGGGTGAATGAATAAACACAACAGCATTTAGCGAGATCTGAAAGGAGATGTGATGATAATTTCTTCCCTGCAAATTGTAGGCGCTCATGTTTTCAGCGTGCTGAAGGCAATTAGAGCGGAGCGGAGCTGGCAAGACGAGGGACAACGCTGGAGAAGTTGCGACTACGGAGCTGTAATAACAATTTAGATTCTATTTAGATACAAGTGGCTACAAGTCGAGTCTCAATATTGAATCAATCGACACAGACAAATGATTTAATATGGAGGTTTTCGGCGGAGAGAAAGGGAGGGACCAGCCTTTTAGAGGCACCCAGATGGGATGGGCATCAGGGACAGATCCAGAGCTTCTGGCAGCATGGAAGGGAGACAGAAAGGGGTGATCCTGTGGGTTACAAATGCCCTTTCTCGCAGCTTTTGGCACTTTGGGCTGGCTTATGCTCGGCATCGATTGAGGAGGTATTTTTAGAGGCAGTCTGGTATTTGTTAACCTTCTTGTGCAGAGTGGAACTCACTTCTCAAAAGCATGTGTGCGCGCACGCGTGCGGGAGGCAGGAGAGATCCCGCCAGAGATAAAACCTAAGTAGCCAGCCCCAGCCAAAGGCCGGGCGCAGCTGTATAAATACGAGGTGGCCCCCCTCACCCCCACCTCCTCGCAGTCAGTGGGGCTGGTGACACTGGAGAATGCTTTGCTGTCATTAGTTAATTGAGCTGCCGATGTTAAGAAAAGGTTATGTATTTCTCCTGGTAGTTTTTCTTTGTAAAACTCTGACAGGGATCTCTTGCAATAGCAGTGGTAATGTCCCAGCTGGGGAGTCCAAGCAAATCTTCCCTATGGTGAGGATTTTTTCTTTTCTTTCCCTTCTTTTTACATTTTCCCTCCCATAGGGAGGTTGCTCTGTGGAGGAGCAGAGAACCCCAAGCCACCCTGTGTGCCTGCCTCCTGTAAGTGATACCCCTCCTGCTGCCCCGTGCAGGGTCTCCCCGCCAGCCGGGGGACCACCGGCAGCGTGGGCCCTCCACCCCCTCACCTGCTTCAGGAAACAGCCCGGGGATCCACGCACAGTGTCTGTTGTCCCCTTGCAGCCAGGCAGAGTACTCGAGGGGGAAAGGGGATTGGATCCTGTCTCTGGTGCTGGAAGCACTGCAGAAGCCTTGAAGTTTGCTCCTAGGGAATCTGAGAGGCTTCGCAAAATTGGACCCACATGCATGGTGCTGTCAGAGGGGTCCCTTTGCATCCATGGCTTGGCTGATGGCATGAAACTCATTTCACTTCAAGCATTTTTAATGCACACCTCTTGAGACCAAGTGCCAGGGACTTGGGAGACAGTCTCCTTCCTCTGCCTTGGCTCGGAGTCGTTCTGCTGGGAAGTTTCCCAGATGGAGCTGAGTCCCGGCTGGGGTGGCTGGGAGCAGTGAGGCAGGCTGCTCTGCAGGTTGGCTATGGGAGGGAAACGGGAATGCAGGATCCTGGGAGCTGCAGCAGGTCGGGCTCAAGCAGCTTCAGTGCTGCAACCTCCAGTGCTTTGCTCCGGGCAGAGCAGAGCCCCTTGTGTTGCTGCAGCAGGAGAGGGTGCGAGCTGTCTGTAGGTGCAAGGATGCGTTTGCTGGGACCACAGTGAAGGTGCATCGCATTCGTGCTTAATGATCACTGGAACCTCCCGTGCCCGTGAAGCACCGCCCAGGTGTTCAGCTCTTCCTGGGGACAGCAGGACCGGCTTTTGTAATGATTCACCTTCCAGCTGCCGTCCCCCAGCAGCTCCCAGGCATTCACATCCACATGAAACAGAGGGCTGTCATTATCCGCCCCCGGAGCGCCGAGGCAGAGGAGCAGGCTGGGCGAGCTCCTGGCTGGGATGGCTTCCCCACGGTGAGAGCAGCTCCAGCCATGAAGTGCAGGATGGCTGAAGGATGGCTGCTGTGGCCATCGCCACCCCTGCATCCGCCCATCTCTGCAGGACCCTCATGGAGGGATGCATCCTCCCATTGGGACCAAGAGGGGAATGATGGAGCATGGCAGGGCAGTGTGGAAACCCCGAGCAAGCGAGATTTCACCTGCACTTCTCCCATGGCGACCTTATACCAGCCTAGCACATCTTACTACAGCTTTTGCTCAGTTTCCTTCCACCTCCTTCAGGTTTCCACTGATGCTGCCTAAGCCTCAGAGCTTTTATTTCCCAGAACACCTCTATTGACTACTCTGAGTTCCTGAACCAGGTGATGATTTGGCAATGGATCTGCCAGTGAGACAGACCTGCACCTGCCTAACAGCTGGCAGTGCCCACCTGTGGCAAGCTCAGCTCAACCAGCACAATGTGCCCCTGTCCTTGCAGCCACCCTGGCCAAGCAGCAGAGCCTGCTGCCACAGAGCCTTGCAAAATACTTGCCATAAATCCAGTGCTGAGGTGGAGGGAAATCTGTAAGAAGTGTCCAGGTGAAGCATGGGGGTGATGCACTGCTGTGCTCCTGCACACCACCCTGGCATCAGGTCTCCACAGGATGAAATGTGACCCAGGCAGTCATCGGGTCAACACTGCCGGGGTCAGAGCCTGGCCCAGCAGTGGCTGTGTCCATGGAGGAGGTCACTGACCCCAGCTTCCCACTTCTGCCTGTGGTGAAGAGGTCACCATGGCCTCCCCCACCAGCACAGTGATCGCAGGCTGATCCTTAATTAATTCCAGGCAAAATTAATCAGTTGACATCCGACAGCTGAAGAGCGGATGGCAAGCGCTCTGCGGCTGTGCCTCCTCTGAGCAGCAGCACTGGACCCGTCTGAGCGTCTCTGGCCCCAGTTCTGGAGGATACAATCAAGATCTCCTAGAATTGTGTCTGACAGTCTTCATTCCCAATAGAAAGATGCTTTCCCACTGCTGCAAAGCAAATCAGTCCTGGGACCACAGCAGCAGCTATTTCAGTGACAGCACTGTGTTCCCCTCACCATAGGGATGACCATGCCTTCCCATTTCCCACTACCTCACTCCCTCCTCCTGGCCCAAGTCTTTAATCCTTCCCCTACAGGCTCTGCCAGTTTGGATTTCTAATCACGGTCACTGCATGCTGGAATTAATGATCTGATCCAATCGACATCCAGGAATCCATAACGAGACTCTGTTTTAGATTAATCAGTCATTAGGCCAAAATGCCAACACAGTGCCTGAAAACTATTTGTCTTTCCTGCTGCGCTTTCTTTTTATTTCTTTCATTTTAAATTACTCTAAAGGGCTCAGCTCTTCCCCTTTTCCTTCTCAGGAGAGGGAGCAGCTTCCCTGTTGCAAGCGCCAGCCCCAGTCCTGTCCCTTACACACAGTCTTGGATGCTCTGGCTCTGCTTTCCCTGCAGATCAGCTAATTTGGCACATAAAAAGTCAATCCTGATCTTAAATGCTATGATCAGGGGTTGTTTCAGAAGCAGGCACACACCTTGCTGGTACAAGAGCTGCCAGAGGGTGCCAAGGCTCCTGCTGCAGCCCTCAGCCCTGCTCTGGCATCTCCAAGTGTGGGGGATGCTGCACAGCCTGGGGTCTGTGGGGCTCCCACCCGCAGAGACCATGGCAGTGCTGGCTGGGCTGGGATGTGGGGCACACATGGTGGGTGCTGCTTCCCAGGCAAGAGGGAGAGCAGCAGGGGTCCAATTTTGGTGACCTCATTCCTGCAAAGGATATTGGAAAACAGTAACAAGATCAGAAACAGGCTGAGATACGTGGCAGGGCTGAGCCCCAAGACCTGCTTACCGTGAGAAATTTAAGGATCCCAATCAGTTGATCAAAGGAGAGGAGACCTGAGCTGCACCAGGGGAAGATATCTGATAGCAGAGGCTTCTCCAGCTTAGCAGGTAAAGCAGGATGCCGCAGCTGGAGGTTTCAAAGGAGGGGAAAAAAACTGAATTCAGGCACAGATATTTTTTTGGGAGAGGAATTATCTGCTGCAGCAAGGGAATGCTGCAGGTCCTTCAGGTACAGGGTCCTTAAATCTGTGGGTGTCACTGAAATGCTGAGGTCTAATTTCCTCCACACACTAAAGGAACTGATGGGGTGTTTCCTTTGCCACGTGCAATGCAGTGCTAATGCCTGTGGCCTCTGCTGGCTCTGAGACATGAATAAAACAAAAGCAGTTCCTAGCTCCTTCATGCGCACCTCTTTAGAGATGGAGGGGGCAGGAGCAGCATTTGCAGTGCGTTTCTGTGGCTCATTGTATCCTCATTCGAGCACTCTCCTGCCAGAGTGCTGGGTAAATCTGATAAGTACCAGGGTTAGGCTTTATTCCACTCAAGTAACTTTGGAAACATGACATTTTTAGCCAGACCTGCACCTTCCCCTGGGGAGCTGCAAATGAACCTCACTTAGCTTACAGGGAATAGGTGCTGATCTGTCAAGGAGATCAGTGTTACCAGGAGTGCTGTGGTGGGCTGGGAGGGTGCAGGGGTCATGCCAGGGAGAAAGCCCAGCTGTACCCAGCATCCTGGGAGAGCAGCAGGAAAGCAGAGGGAATGTGCAGCCTGCTCTGGGCTCCTGTCACCAGCTTAATTGCCTGATGCTGAGCATGGCTTAGCACTGCTTCTCCTCAGCTGCTTTAAAAAGCAGAGTTTTCTGTTCTGCAAGATCTAAGCATCCTTTGGGAGCAGGGCTGCAGGCAGGGATACGGGTAGGCACTCTCACCCCAGGAGCCCTGGTGCTTCCCAGCGTGTTCTGTGTTCAGCACCAGGGTGAGGCATTGCCAGGACAGAGCCTTTGCCCTGAAGGTGTCAGACACCCTCGAGGGCAGCACTTTGCAGCACAGCCATGGGCTGGACCCCCTCCAGAGGCAGCAGACATCCTGTGGCCATCCAGAATGATGTGGGGAGGGGAGAAGGGGATGTAAGAAGTATAAACAGCATCCTCTCTGCAAGGCCCATCTCCCACTCCATGCTTGTTCCATGGAATACACCCTCCCATCACCCCAGAAGCCAGCCAGGCTGCAGAGAGGTAACCCCCAGAGCTGCTCTGCGCCCCTCAATCAACAAAGCCCCCCTGCAGCATCAGCCCTGGCTCCCAGGCTGGATTCCCAGCCTCAGCAGTGAAAGCTGGGAGCAGGGGATGCCCACTGCGTTGGTCACCCTGGGGGCCAGCCCTTCCCTCTGGCTGCTCCGAGGGGGATGAGGGAACGAAAGGTGCCTGGAGCTTATTCAGTCTTTTCACTGGAGGAGGGGAGTTTATTGGAAAACACCTGGAATCTATTAGGCCTGGAATATGGAGTCAAGGTTTTGCCGCCTGCAGGCAGCCCAAGTATAAATAGCGGCAAAGGGTTTGTTTTGACTACTTTAAATTGTGCAGGTTTCGTGCCCTGAGAATTGGGAGTTTGAAGCTGCTCCTAACGTAATAATCCGCCCGCTTCCCCCTCCTACCCCAGTGGCCAGGAATCTGCACCTTGTTCTCTTCTCCTTCTCATTCCTCTCTTTGTTTGACTATTTTCCCTATTTCCCATCTGTTTATCACAAACCTCCCTCTTCCTGGAGCCTTCGTGGGTCTCCAAGGAGGAGGGAGTTGGAAATGTTGTTGCATGCAGGGAAGTGGAGGGGAAAGTTTGGATCTTTACAATGAAAACCAGAGATAGGGGGGAAAAAGGGAAACAAAACCAAGTGCCAAAACACTGGGACAGAGCCTCTGTGTGACAGGGTGACCCACCAGTGATGGGGGACAGATTTCCCCCCAGGTGATGACATGAGCATTGCCACTGCATCCTGGCTGGGAGCAGAGCAGGAAGGTTTGGTGAGGAGCAGCTGCCCCATCATGGTCAACATCTTCTTCCATTCCCAGGGCTGCAGCAGCATTGTTCCTGCTAATGCCATAGTAATAGAGTGGTATGAGGCTCCTAATGGAAATGCTCCATCACTGCCAGCACAGAGTCCTCAGTCCCAGTGCTAATGATTATTGCTACTGTCTCGTGCCGATGCCACCACGCTGATGTGTCTGGCAGTTCCAGGCAGAGACTGATGCAGCCTCCACACAGAGGAGTTGCTGTTCCAAATTAGACCATATATCTGTGAGGAAAAGGAGGAAGGGAGCTCTGAGGGCTGCAGGCTCACAGAGGAGAGGTTGGCTGTCATCACTACTGTATGGAGTAAAGGGCGAGCACGGCCACCAAGGTTCCCCAGCGTGCTCCAGCCTTCTCCTGGCACAATGTCCCCTCAGCAACACCATGCTCCCTGCCCAAAGTCAGCCCTCACATCTTGCTCTTGGCACAGTGCCTGTCTGAATTGCTCTCAGAATGTTTTGGCATCACCTGATGCAAACAGAGCAGCACAGGAGACAGCACACCAGGGCATTGTCACAGTGTCACCCATTCAGTGTGACAGCCACGTGAGTGGGGCCTCTTTGAGCACACCATGGTGGACTTACGAGACCCTGGTGCTGAACCACGGCCCCTGACCTCCGAGCAGAAGCGCCCTGAGGGCTGGGGGCTGCCACACACGACGGGTAGCAGCTCTTCCCCCGGCTTCAGAGCCATCTGTGCTGTAGACCTGAAAGTCAAACCCTGCTGACAAGCCATCTGGGGTGTCCAAACGACTGCACATGGTGCAATTTATTTTCCTTCTTTTCCTTTTAATCACTGGTTTATTTCATTCATCTAGTGAGAAAACAGCCTTGAAAATCAAGGGTTTATGTCCAGGAAAGAGCTTACAGTGGCCAAGGTGACTGGGTGCACCTAGGCACAGGTGTTGGCTTCTCAGCACCTCATCACATGTGGCCAATGGCTAAAGTCATGCCTGGGGGCTTTGGGCTCCAGGAGCCCCAGCTGAGAGCCCAGTGTGTGGACTGGGGTCAGGCTGCCTGCAGACAATAACAAAATGCTAATCCACAGGAATAACAGTGGCCACAAACCACCCAGAAGAATCGTGGTGCTGTGCACACCTACGCAGGGGGACAGGGAGCACCACCAGATCAACCAGTGTTGCCTTGGAGATAGAAATTGTCACTCCAAAACATCCTGTCAGAAGGCCCAGGCTCACTGCGGGATTTTCCTAGGCTTGGTTTATCCCTGGTATACATTTCTGCTCTTCATGCTCTTTGTCCTAATCTCATTTAAGAAACAGATTTGGAAGAATGAGGTTGGATGTGAGCTGGGAGTTGGAAGATGCTCCTGTTCTTGCTCAGTCTGTGAGCATCTGTGCCCATCACTGGGGACATGACTGTGCCCCGGGCACAGCATGTCCTGCTGCTGGGATTTTCCCAGCTGGTGTTTGCCTGCAGCCATCCCATGGGTTGGCCTTGAGGTATCGGCACAGGGTTTCAGTGGCAGGCAAAGCTCAACAGCATCCTTCCCTGAGGCGCTGTGATCAAGGACAACGCTGTAACTTTGTACCGGGAATGCCCTCGGAGCCCAGACAAACTCAAGCCATGGGCTATCCCTTCCACACTGCCAGAACCCTGGCTTCACTCCACAGCTTCCCAGCATCCCAGCCCCTCGCACACACCCTCATGGCACTCACCGATGGATGCAGTGTGGGACGGCACCTTCCCTGACCCCTTTGTGCTGCCCAGCACTCGGCATCTCTCCATCACCCACCCGTGTGCTCCCCACGGTGCCCCGGAGCCGCGGAACCTCCTGCACAGGACGGCTCCGCGGTCATCCCTTATCCCCGGGCAGTCTCTGCCACTCACACCGGGCTGAGCATCATGAGGCAGCCCGCCTGTGACCGGGCCATCGTGGGGAGGGCGACACTGCAGCCTGGGCTCGTGACTGCGCACATGCTCAATCTTGTCTACTTTTTCGTGGAATTAGCGTGACACAATTAAAGCATGTCGTTAGACGGCATTATTTACTCCAAAGGAAGCGTGGGGCCGGCCGCGGGGAGCTGGCAGCTCGGCGTTTCGCACATCATTATGTTCCCCTCACAGCTTTGAAGTCGGAGAGCCGAGGCAGCTCTGATTCCCTGGCGGACTGGGCGGAGGCGGTGGCAGGAGGGCCCCGGGGATGTCGTGTGGCACCCGCGAGTTTCCTCTTGTCCTGGCTCCTCATCCTGCGAGCTTTTCCCGGAGCCATCGCATGGTTTGGCATCCCAGCGGGGTGACCACTGCCCAGGGCTGCAGGAATGCAGACATCTTCGCCCACTCCTCAAGCGCGTCCCTTTTCCAGGCACCTGGACACCCCCCTTGGCAAGGCACCCGCTTGTGCAGAAGGTAAACAAGCCTCGCAAAGCCCTGCTGCCTCCCCGTGCTTCATCCCCGGGAGCACTGGTGTGCTGTCCCCGGGTGGCGGCCCGGGATGGGTGCAGAGGGACACCAGGGCTCCTTTGATGCCGCGGGTTTATTTACAAATGACGTGCGATATCCTGTTCCTCTTGGCGCAGTGGGAATTGAGCAGCGGAGGCTGTGGGTTTGCTCAGCCTGCCAGGCCTCCCCAGGCAGCACTGAACTCAAATGCTCCTTCACCTTTCCTTCTTCTCAGGACTTATTCCACCCCTTTTTTCGATCTTCCCCTGTCTTTGCTGCTTCTCCTTTTCTTTTTTCAGTGCGCCTTACTGCTCTGTGCTGGCAGCATGAATCCCTTTATCCCTCCGTGCCCACGCAGCGGGGCTGGAGGAAGCTGCCTGGCCAGATGGGTCATCTCCAAGGTTAAGCAGCATCTCGGCGTCGCTCCCAGACACCACTTGCCTCCATCCTCGCTCTAAAGTTGGAGGATCTGCCAGCGTGGCTGGCTCTGCCCCGGCTGCAGGGATTTCACCAATCTTTTTTTTTTTTTTCAATAGGACTAGGGGAAAAAAACAAACCGAAGTGAAACAAAATGTTATTTTCACACCTCTTTACCCAGCCTGCTCATCCTTTCTGCTCGGCACTGGCTGCGTGTTGCCCTCCCCGCGGCATTCCTGCCTGGCGTGGGTCCCAGCCCAGGCTGGGTTCGGTGCGGCCGCGGAGACCGGCGGAGCTGGAGGGTCAGAGCCGGGAGGCAGCAGCACATCACGGGAGCAGAGCACAGCAGGGCGGGGCACCCTGTCCTGGGGTGTCCCGAGGGTCCCACCCCTCCACAGGGACCCTCGGCAGGTTCCTTGGAGAAGCTCCAGCGCCGGCGGACCCTTGTGCGTTTCCACCAGCCACCGCGCCGGAGCCGCCGCTGCCAAATGTTTGGGGGAGAGGAGCCAAGTCAGGCAGTCGGGAGATAAATCTGAGCTCTCTCTGGCTGCACTGGGACTTTGCTCAGGATTAATTGGAGGCAGCGGTTCTCCTCCTGCTCCTCTCCCCCCAACAGGGCCGGGGCAGCCGAGCTGGCAGCCCGGGCTGGCCCGGCTCCTCGCGGGAAGCTGCTGACATGTTTTCAGCATGAGGAAGGTGCGTGTGTGCCTGAGCTCAGGCGCAATCACTTGTGGAGGTGGGAGGAGGCGAGGGATGTGCTAAACTATGAATGAGAGCAGATCGGAGACGTTCCCTGCAGCCCTGACAGACTCTCTCCCTGAAATATTTAGAGGTGCTTGCAAGATGTTTTTAGATCTGGCTGCTCAAGGGATTGTGTTTTTTCCCTGAACAAAAGCCTGGCGTCCACCTGAAGTTAAAGCTAATCCAAACAACAGGGAAAAATAAACACCAGGATGTAAAAGATGGACAACAGCCCCAGCAATAAAAAAGCTGGAGTGGAAAAGGAGAGTGGGAATTGCCAGCGGCTGGTTTATTAGCCACACCACACCAAAAACATCTGACGCATGATACAAGATGCAAAACGCAGCCTTAGTGCAGCAGGATAAGGCATGGGGAGATGTCAAAGCTTGTCATTTCAGAGCACTGCAATCCCGCTCCTCGCAGCCTGAATTAATCAGTCAGCCAGGAGCAGCCTTGCTTTGACCTCCACCCTCCCCTCTGCCCTGCCCAGCAGCCGACAATCAGCGAGTTAAACACAATTTAAGCACTACCTCTTCCCAAATGCAAAGCCTGGGCTGGCTGCAGCCATCCCGAGCCTCTGGCAATGCCCCCCTGCAAATGCTGACCCAGGGCTTCAGTGCCGAGGGTGCCAGCACGGATCCAGCAGTGCTCACAGCCTGCGGCCGCCCAGCATCCTCCTCCAGCATGTTATGGCGAGGATGTAATTTCTAAAATAACACGTTACTCTTGCTTAATTATCCCACTTTATAGAAGTCACTTCCGGCGCCAAGCTCGAGTTATGAGATACATTTCTGAGCCATTGTCTGGGTGCCAGGAAAGAAGAAAAAGAGAGAGTCAGAGTTATGATTGTTATTGGAGTGTTTTATTTTGGTTTTTAGATGTCTGGATTTCTGTTATAAAACGTATGAACTGCAAAGGAATTGAAATCTTTATGCTCACAATATTAGTTTCTCATTTCTAGACTGAAATGCTTATGGCTCTTCTTAATTCTCTTGGATATATTCTGTGTGTTTATTTTTTTTCCTCAATATGTTTATGTAACTTCCTCTGGAAGCTGAATTTTTAGTTAATTAACTTTTTTGTCCAGAAATTCCTTAGCTTGGTTTCTTTATTAATAAAAGTGGCATTTCCAGTTAAGACCATAGGTGCGTCACTGCTAAGTTCTCTTGGTTTCCACCAGCTCAAACAGATTGCTTGAAGGGTTTTGGCTTTCCTCTGAGCAGACCCAGCCCAGATACAGCTTCAAAGATGCTCGAGCAGCCACAGGAGGTGCAAGTCCTCAGTGGTCCGGTGTGGTTGGAGTTAGCATAGCCACGGGGGCAGCAGGCAGGAGGAGCGGGTGCCATTCCATGGTGATGATTTTGGCAGCACCAAAACCTGCTCAGACAGGAATCTGGGGGTCAGAGGATGCTGGGGACAGAGCTGGCAGGCTGAGGTCTTTCCCACGTTTATCTCTGTGGATGCAGTATGAGGCAGAAGGGGAAAAGGGGTGCCTGGAGAATGCAGCTTGCCCCAGGTCCTCCTCCCAAATGGCATCACTGAGTCAGCCAGGCTCTCTCCACCTCCTTCTACTTTGCACGTCCCTGTAAGTGTCTAACACCTTTTCACTGTAATGTCATTTGAAGATTTAATTAAGGTGCTGTTTGTTCCCTCTCCCAGATAATTAATTGAAGGTGTTAGATAAAACCAGGCCTTACACCAATCCTTGCTGGGTCTGAACAGCACCTTCCAGCTCAAGATATTATTGTTCCCTTTTGTTTCAGATCCTTCTCCTTGTTCTCAGCCCTGTGAAAAGGCTTATATCCAAACCAATTTGAATTAATTTTTCAAGCAAGATACCACAAGACTAAGATACTATTAAAGGCTTTGCTAGAAATCAGGGTTCATTAGAACACACCCGGCTGCCGTTCCCTCCCCTGCGCATTCTGCCCTTCAATAAAAAGACAAAAGACAAAAAGGGTTTTACCTGCCAGGGCTTTGGTGTTTAAGCCAAAGGACGTGCGTGGCTGTAGGGAAACTGATCTTTCACATGCCACAGCAATGAGAAAGCTTTTGGTGGTGACCTTGTATGTCCTCAGCAGTGCTGAGCCCAGCACAGCCAGGGCTGGTCCTGGCAGTGGGGGCTCCCTCGGGGTGATGTCCAGTGATGTGGAGATGCCAACATTGCCTTGGGCAGTGAAAACCCAGCCTCAGTGTGTGCTGCCCCATTCCCATCACCCATGGCTTCAGTCAAGGCTGGGATCCAAATTTTGACACTTTTTAATTTGGTTGAGCAAACTGCACAGGCTCCTCCAGGGTGACACAGACATCACATGTGCCACACCAGCAGTCCCCTGGTCCCCCTGTTTATCTCATTCCCTTTCACCAGCTAGTCCCAGGGATCAGGGTCAACAAAACCTGACCAGCAGTGCTGGGCTCTGGGAACATGTCTGTGATGACAGGCAGTGCTCTGTGCAGGGCCATGGGATTTTTCATTGGAGATGTGAGGAGAGCCCAGTGTAGCCACCCCACTGAGCACTTCCCTCAACTCAGCACCATTCCCTTTTTTCTTCATGTCAATGTCTCTCTCCCACACTGGAAAGTACCCTTGAAATGATCAAAGGAGTCAGAAAGCTTTTGCAATTTCTCCTTTAAATGGAATTTTGTAAAGCAAGAAGAATCCCACACTTATTATTTAAAAAGAGGGCCCTATCAGCAATGGGGATTTTGTAATGAGTCGATTTGAGCATGTTCTTGCTGACCACATGGGTGCCTTTACCCTCATCTCAGTGTGAGATTTTTAGTGCAATTAGTAGAAAGTGTTCAACAGAAAATGTACTTGCAGCACAGGGCCCCCTGATTTGCTGCACTGCCTGCACCTTGCAGCCCACACGGGAAGATGGATGATGTCTGAAGCAGTTTGGTCCCTTTTTTTGGCCTCTCTCCACCAAGATGAGGTCCACAGTATCAGCACAGCGCTGGGCTGTGCTGCTCCAGCACTTCAAAGAGTGGCAGCATGCAGGGCAGAGTGGAGCTGGGAGAGGGTGCCTGGTCTGTCCTGATAACCAGGAGGGAGCAGCTTGGAAGACCCATGTCTGAGGTCACTTTCAATTCAAACACCTGGCAGAGCTGACAGCAAAATGACAAAAATCCCTATTTTCAGTGCTGGTATATTTCAGCCATGCCCACAGCCTGCCTCTGCTGTCAGAGAAAATGCAAACCACCCTTCCCAGCTCCCCAGACCACTGCCAGGAGGCTCGAGATCTTCTCCCATCCCAGCTTATGTCACTCCCACATTGCATTTAAATGGAACCCTTTCTGTCTCCTTAACAAGAATGGCACGGCTTTGCTTATTGCCTGTTAACTTGAGAGGTGAACACATCGGCTGGCAGAATCAGAAACATTTACCGTGAAAAAGAAAAGCTGAAATCCCATTTTCTTTCCTCAGCTCAGTGGGAAACAGCCTGTCAGGGCCAAGTAGGACTGGGAGTAGCTGTGTTCCTCAGGCACTTCCTCCACAGACAGCACTTCCCAGCCACACTGGAGGCTCCCACTGGAGGCTCCCCAGGAAGGACAAGCACCTCAGAGTGCCAGAGATGAGGGACAAAAGGAACAAAAGGGACAAAACTGCTTCTTATCTTCCCAGGTTCCATGCCCAGTGTTCCCTTCCATCCACTGGTACTCCCACCCACGTATCCCCCCTCTTCTGAGGACAGGCACCACGCAGTCAAAGCCAGAGAAGGTCACACAACTGTCCAGGGACAACGTTCCTGTTCCCTTCCCTCTTCTCCAATCACAGCCCGTTAGTTCTGGGGATTTGGGTTTCCATTAGTGCCTGTTTGGTGGCCTTTCTCCTTTACACTGGCATTTCCACGGCTGCTTAACTTCAGTGCATTTCATTAGCACAGAGGTTTCTGTCGATATTAGAAAGTCACTGTAATCATCAGGGGGATTTGCATGGCTGTTAGCCCAGGAGCTTCACTGTTTGCAAGCATTTTCAGCAGCATTTTTGCAGAAAAAGGTGCCTTTGACACGCTCCCTATGGGCAGAGGCTCCGTACCCCTGTGTCCCACTCTGCACTGGTGTGCTGCGCTCCTCCCAGCAGTGCTGAAGATGCCAAGCCCAGCCAGGAGCTGCACGTGCCCACCAGGATGCCCATTCATATTGGGACATCCTTGTCCCCTTTATTCTTCTGGGATGCCCAGAAGGATGCTCATGCCCATGGGGGTGCCCATGCCCACCAGTTCACCTGTACACACCATGGCAATGGTGATGGGGGTATTCCCAGCACCAAGCACTGTTGCCTCTTTCCTTGGATCACACAGCCAGGTCATCCTCCCTCTGATCCATCGCTGTCACCTGTCTCATTCCCCTCATTCCTGCTGTTCCTCGTCCCAGCTCACAACATACCAGACCCTTGGCTGGTATTTTGTGAGCTGCAGGGGTGGAAGGACGGATGCAGGGTGATGGGGACATGGCAGGGGCAGGGCAGGGGGACAGTGGAGATGGCCTCCCCTTCCTTTCCACTCCCCTGCACACTTTGGGGCCGGCAGCCTTTGGCGGACAGTGCAGTTCTGTTTTGCATCACTGCTTTGAAAAGCCCTTGGAGAGAGTGGTGATTTATGAGAGGTTTCTTGTACAAGGGGAAATAAACCTCTGACCAGACCCAACTGAAATCCACACTGCTTCATTTTCTGTGGAATCAGGATTTTACCCCTATCTGAGGATTTTGCTTCTTTCCAAGAAAAACAGCCAGTGACTTTCTCATAAACAGCCATGCTCTCTCTCTTTTCAAAAGCCAGGCTGCCTGGGAAGGCTCCTTTCCCTGCCGGCCGGCATGTCCCGGTCCTCACTCCTCCACACCGGAGCCCTGCGGTTCACAAATCACCGCGTTTCCGACCAGTGCCGAAGCGAGAACATCTGCTGGGAAAGTCAACAGTAATTAATTGGCTTTTAACTGGGAGATAGAGAAGCAGGAGAGAAGCACAGCCCCCTTTAATGAGAATAAAAGGTGTTTAAGTTTAGAGGAGTGCAGAGGCGCCCCGGTTACTTTGTAATGTGATAAGGGGCTGGGAATTTAAACCAGAAATGGAGGGAATAAGGGGAAGGGGGGGTGCTGGTGCTCCGGCAAACTAGCGGAGCCTGGAAGGGAGATGGTGCCGAAGAGCTGCGGTTCCTGGAGCAAAGGGGTTCCAGGTGGGAGCAGGAGCTGTTCAGCCCCTGCATTGCCCCCAGCTGCTGCAGAAGGGGCGCTGAGGGTGCGGGGCTCAGGGGATGCTGGAGCAGGACCGAAGGTGCTAAGGGGCAGAGAGGGCAAGACTGGGCAGGGATGCTGGAGGTGGTGGCAGCAGTGTCAGCATTTCCTGTGTGCGACAGAGCCGGCGTGGCTTGGCTGAGACCAGGTTTGCTGGGACTGTGTGGCTGGGCTGGGGGTGGCTCGGCAGAAACCCCTCGCTGGCTTGGGGAGTTGACTGTGGGTGCAAGGAATGTGCCTGGAATTTGACTTGGCTGAGCTGGAGAAGAGTCTCGGTGAGCTGCTGGAAGCAGCGACCCTAGCACCCTGGTAAAAATAGCACAGGGAGAGGGATGGAAGAGTAGGCAGCAAGGGGAAAGGAGGAGAGAGAGATGATGCTGGGGACGATGGGGCTTTTGGGGGTGGAGGTGGAAAAAGCCATGAGGATCTGGGAGAGAGAGGCAGAAACTGCATCCAGGGACTGCTCTGCTTGCTCTGCATGGGCTGCACAATGGTGAGAAAAGGGTGCTGAGGCAGTAGCAGTTTTGGAGAAAAGGGGGACGGCTCCTTCTGGGAGAAAAAAGTTTCCAGAGGCAGCTGCAGGTGTATAATTGCAATTATGATATATAAGTGCTAGAGCAATATATCCTCTGCAAATGGATGGCACTGAAGCTGTGAGGAACAGGGTAGTGTAGGAAGAAACTCAGTTAATTAGTTAAGCAGAGCTCTTTAGGAAGGGTTTCCTCAATTACTTTTTTCGCCCCTTTATTTCCGTATCTACCAAATGGTTTATTACTCATCCTTATGGTGAAATCTTCCCTGAGCCTGCCAAGGGAGGCTGCTCTGTGTGGAGCAAAATGAGGAAAACCAAAGAGTTCTGCTGTGGATAGGAATATTCATGCAAAAGATTTTTAATGTCTTTGAAAAGCCGTTTTTTTTTTTTTCCCCGATACCGAACCTTGGAGATTCCTGTGCATTTAAATCACCTCACCATCACCCATCTCACTTTTCCTGCTGGGGTGTGTCCTAATGTGCCCCTTGAGCTGTCCCTGCCCAGGAGGGGTGTGGGTTTCTGGCACCCCCAAAGCAGCCCCGAGCCCCCAGCACTGCCTGCACTCAGGGCTGCCGTGGCCCTGCCAGGGAAGCAGAGGGAGAGCATTACCCAGCTTCGCACAGGGGAAATGATATAATTGGAGCTGTTTGGATTTAGAAATTAAAATAATTTGAGTTTGCTCCGAAAGGTTCATGCAACGTCAGCTTCCATCAGGCGGATGAGAAGCAGAGGTGCCCCAGGAGTGAGCACTCTGACAGCTCTCCCAAATAACACCCGCTCTGCTGGGACTCCTTTCATTGCCCTGCCCTATTCAGGGTGATGGCAGGAGGGAGTTTCCTCCCATGCTGGGGAAATCTTTGTGCCCTTTTCCAGAGTGGAGATGTCATCTCTCTTATGTGCCCATTTAGCCCTGGCCATGCCACAAGGGAGACCTGCCATCCCAGCTCCTTGGAGCCAAGGGATTATCTTTCTCCTGGCTCCCAGAAACACCCTTTCTGCCCCAAAACCTCCAGGCAAGGCAGCAACCAGTGTCCTCCTTGTGCTGCAAAAGGCCTGGCTAAACCCTGCCATGCCACTCATGATTTTGAGGGGCACTTTCAGAGCGCTGAGAGTGCAGGACAGATTCATTGAGGAATCCCACCTAATCTCCTGTTTCCAGCCTCCTGCTGCTCCAGGGTTGTCTCCCAGCTCTTCCCCTCCACCTACATTGAGGACACCTTCTCCCTGAGGTCCCTGCATCCTTCCAGGCTCATCACTCGCCCGGTTCCACCTGTGTTTCAAACCTTCCCAGTTCCTGTTGTGTTATTGCTGTTTGCAGCGTGACCTAATTAAGCATCATCTGCAAATGCAATTACTTTGCCATTTATCTTCTGGATTATTAATATTCATCCCAAACAAGACCAAACCTAGTGCTGGTTCCTAAGCTGGCCTGGCTTTGGAACCAGTTAATTCCTCCAGGAATTGTCTATGAGGCACAGGATGAAATTCTGTGTGTCCTGCCAGGCTTTATCCACCAGTGCCTGCCTCCAGAGAGGGTGCAAAGCCCTGACAAATACTAACCGGCTTTGACCGCCCTAGTTTGTCCTTTAATAAATTCATCCTTGGCATTGCTTGTGGCTTTGCTCTCCTTCAGGAGCATCAAATGCCTTTTCCTTAATCCCTAATATTTTTGGCATTCCTTGTCTGGCAGATGAAATAAATTTCCTGGCTACTAATTGTCAGTCTCTTTTTCCAGTCTCTTCCTTTTTTTTTTTTTAATTTTGTTTGTGTTTGTTTCCTTCTCTGGCAGTTCCCACCATTCCCCCCCCAGGTCCTTCACTGATTTGTTACGCCAGCTCGGAATTTGGCCAGCTGCAATTTTATTTTCAGTGCTGCTGGTGGGTTTTAAAGTAGTGGAGGCTCACTAAGTCCGTTAGTGAATTCCCTTAATAATTCAGAATGCATGTTGTTCACCCCGGCTGATTTGTGCACATTAGGCTTGTCAGGGCTTCCCTTACGTGCTTTTTATCAGTAAGTGTATTTACAAGGTCTTCATTAGTTCCTAATTGACCATGCCTCTGCTCTTTAGTTATCGCCTTAAACAGCAATTTAAAAAAGCAATTCGGCGACAGCCATTTTAAAGTTCTTCATTCCTTCCAGTCCCTTTCTCATTTATTGTTATCCTTCTGTCTCTCTAGTGCTTCTTTTCCCCAATGTGTTTAAAAGCCCTTCATATCCCCTGGAACATTTTGTAAGTTCCAACTTGTTCTACTGGTCAGCTGCTATCCCTGCGGCTTCACTCATTTCATGCCCCTCCTTTTGGTGCTTCCCAACTCAACACTGACCATGTTTATTCTGGGATTTCTCTGCCCCAACCCACCCCAGAATGAGGTGTTTGGCAGAGGGATTTCCTACTCCATCTATGGGCATTAGGGAATGAGGACTGGTGCCACCTTTTCCAGTGTCCTGTGCTCCCATCTTGTGTCTCCTCCTGGTCCCACTGGCCATGGGGCTGATCCTGGCCCAAGGCATACATTCCCTCCTCCCCCAGCAACTGCTGCTGTTTCCCAGCTCTCCTCTGACTCCTGGAATTCACTGCAGCAAATCCTTCTGTCCACCAGCTCCAAGGTCAGTCACACATAGTGCAAAACCCAGCATCTTCATCTGTGGCTTTTGGCTTTCTCCAGTGCTGCACTCCCTGAACCCTCACCGCCTTCCTCATGCCAGTGCTGTGTCCACTGCCCATCTCTAATTTCCCTCCCCTCCTGCTGCACCATAATTTTTCAGGCTGGGGGACTGGAACTAAACAAGTATTCCCCTGATTTATTCATACATTCATAAGCTTTAAGGCCAGGAGAAATTATTAGCTCACTTAGCCTGACCTCCTGCCTATTACAGGCCATTAAACCTCATCCAGTTATCCCTGTACCAAGCTCCACCATTTGTTTGGCTGAAGTGTATCTTTTTGGAAAGGCCCCCAGTCTGGATGTGAAGACAGCTTTATATAATAGTATTTTCTATCCCACCCTTTATATATTCTATAATGTTTTATTTGGGTTTTGAATGCTGCTGCATTATGCATAGGCGCATTTGGGGGAATATCTGCAGTGATATTCAGGCATTTTCCACCTCAGCTGTGTTAAAACCATTTGCTGTGCACATGAATAGTCCAGGACATCCCCATGCCAGGCACTGGGAAAGCAGAGCTGTCCCCTGCAGAGGGACCCAGCCGTGACAGAGGCTTCATTGTGCCCTGCACCATGTTCACTGCCCTACATTAACCCACCCCAAAGAGTTTGCAAGTTTTCATCGCTTTAACTCTGACTTCCCAGCCCTGGTAAAGAGGAAGACAAGGCTGGTTCTGGTAGAGATCTCCAGGCACCCCATGGTTTAATGTTTTCTTTCTCTTTTCTCTTTGAAAACTGGTATTTTTCTTTTTTTTTCTTTTTTTTCCCCTGTGTTTTGTCTTCTGTGGCTTATGTTCCTTGACATGTTGGCTGGTTTTGATCTTTTTTCTCTTTCCGCATTGCAAAATTGTCAGCTGTGTAACCTAGAAACGGGGCTGGCTGAATGATGCGTTTGCAAATAACGTTTGTTAAAAGTTTATCTCTCTCTCTATTTTGTGAATCATGCCTGCCCCAAACCTGCTTTCAGGGGAAGTGCTTGTAAGTTGCCACCAGCCAGCTGGGGAAAACAGGGGTTACTCCCAGTTCCCACATCGATTTTCTCCAGGACTTGGTGTGAATCTCATCCTCATCCTCCTCCGCAGCACTCCTGCCTTTCCAAGCCAAACACAGATGTCTCACATGCCCTTTTTCTTTGGGTTTTTTTAACAGGAGAGCCACAGACTGGCATGGCTCTCTGCATTGTACCTCTGAGGCCTGAAGGCACAAATTCACATGGGCACCACTCCTCTGCAGTCACTAGTGCCCAGCTCTCCTGATCCTGCTGCAGCATCATCCACTTACAGCACATGCCAGCACTCTGAGCCCTTATCTTAAAATGATTCTTGGGAGCTCAGCATGGAGCCAGGCACTTTTGTCATTCCCACTACTGATGTTTGGGGTAGAAGACACTCCTTTTAGCTTTTCCTTTGGATTTTCCTTCTGTATTTCCTTCTCAGCTTTTCCCTTGACTTCTTTACAAGGATTTTCAAAGCCTCCAGCTTTGCCGTTGCAAGGATGGTGTGTGCTCTGCAACCTGCCCAGTGCTCCCAGGCCCTTCCCACCCATCTCCTCCCTCCTCATGGCAGTGTCTTGCTGCAAAGCTGCTTCTAGATTTGGGCTGCTGTCCTTGCCCCAGCTGTCCTTCTTCCCTTCCCTCATCCATAGGGACAATGGTGCCATTCTTGTAGGCACTTCCTCTCCTCTGCAACACACACTATCATCAGCCACTGCCTTGTGCTAGGCATGCAGTCCCAGGTGTTTCTGCCAAAGCCAGAGTACCTCTGTGTCCATCCTCATTTAATTTAAACACCGACAAATTCTTCTGGCCACGGTGTTCATTTATCTCATAAGCTGTCCAATTCCTGCAGCCACCCCACAGCTCTCCCTGACTGTGCACTTAATATCTCCCTGGGTTGGCTGAGCATTGGAGCTGGCTGGCTGTATTTATTTTTGCTGCAGCTGGCTCTGGTTTTCCAGAGCAGGCATCCACCTGCGCCCCGCTGTCTGCTTGCTCCTGGTGGCTCAATCCTCTCTGGTTAGGTCACGAGTTTCTAATTGCAAATATCATTCCTACACCTTTCTTGGGATGTAATGGTGAGGACATGCTATCATTATCAGCCTTGGCAGTGCTGCTGCCTGTCCTCGACCCCACCTCCAGTATGCAAACCCCATGGTTTCCTTTCCTGTGCTTCCTCACATCTGCCCACCAAAGCCACGCTCCCTACTATGGGTAAGGGGCAGCAGGGCCATTCAGTCCCTTTGGGGCTGTGTAGCCCCCTCACCACTCAAAAATAGCTCAGCCCCTCTCCACATCATCCCCACTTGGCTCTGTGGGTAACACTTGCAACTCAGTCAACACTTCATACTTCAAGTGCTCACCCTTCACTTGTTGGAGCCTGTTAATCTTGGCAATTAGCTGTTGCTCTGATGCAATTTTCATGCACGCTGTCTCTCTCCCAAATCCCTCTTAGACCCCCTCGGAGCGTGTTCCTGTGCTGCTGCAGCTGCCTGCTTGGCTCCCCACCAGCCTTCCCCGGCAGAGCCTGAGCACCGAGGGGAAGCCAGGCATTATTTAGGTGTTCTGTGCTCTCAGACGCCTGCTCCCTGACACTGCGTTCTGCAAATCTGACAAGAGCCGTGTGCTGCCCTTCTACCTTTGCCCTCTCATCCTGCTGGGAAGAGGGGAGAGCCGAATGTCTCCTTCCAGTCTGCGCAGCCCGAAGGCCTGATAAAGATTCAGGGTGAGCTATCGCTGGAATGAGGAGCAGGAAGAAATCTGAGCTGCATAATTAGGTACTTTGGGAACTGTATCAAAATGCAGCTGACTATAGATTTCTGTACGGTACGTGCTCTTCTGCATTGACTCCTGCTCCTTCTTCCACTAACACACCAGGAGGGGCTGAGAAACCCCTTGCCCAGGCCCCAGGAGATGGAGCTCAGCATGATCCCATGAAAAAGCTGAGCAAGAAGTTGGAGGTGAAGGGCAGGTTGGATGTGGCTTGGAGCTTGGAGTGAGGTAACTTCATCTGCTTGCTTCCCAGCATGCTGTGGGCTGTGACTTTGAGCCCCCTCTGTAAATAACCAGGGTTCATGGAGGGACTGTCCAGTGCCACCATCAATGTCTGCTCCTGGCAGGAATAGCCCACAGGACCTAGCTAATGGCTTAGGTTAAAAATACGTAATTGCTTAAACTGGTCAAAAAATTGCAGTGTGTTTTCCCTCTCAAATCAAGACGAAGTTGAAATATCAAAAATATTCGCTGAATGGGAACAAAAAAGAGATTAGGAAATGTCAGATTTCACCACCGACATTTTTGATGGAAATACTTTGACATTTGCAAACTCAAATGTTTAGTTTGTCAAACCAGATGGAAATGTCAAACCGAGACAAGTTGAAACATTAATCTGTCTGCTCTTGGGAGGCTGTGATCTCCCATGGGACCCCTTCCCAGCTGCCCCCTGGGGTCCCAGGAACCTTCTGTGCCCTCCAGCAGAGTGGGGCTGGGGTATGTCCCTCTGGATTGAAAGCTCCAGCGTGGCTGGGCAGGCAATAACATCCAAAACCTTGGTGGAGGAAGGCCATCCATGGCAATGGGAAGGAAACAGCATATTTGATATTAAGATGCTAATCCAAGAGACAGAAAACCACATCCCTCTCACCTGCTTCGAGACAGATTTCACTGCGGATTTGGGCAAGCCAACCCTGCTGTGTCGTGGTTTCCCCTCTATAAACTGGAGTAATAACTCTTCCCTGCTTCAGCAAGAGGCTGCAGGCTTTAATCCATGACTGTTGGTGCAGTGCTCAGGTGTCAGTAGTGGGGTCCTGTGAGCAGTGCACAGAGCTGTGCTGGTGGTTTGGAGCTGGCACTACCAGACACACGGTGCAGGGCAGCTGCAGCACTAAATCCTCACTGGGGGAGCATCTGAAGTGCAGAAGTGAAACGTGAAGTGAAAGCACACGGCATAGTGGGGACTTAGGAATGTGACTGGACTCTCAGCTCAGGACTGGGTTTGTCTGGGAGAAGGGAGTTCAGGAGCCCTGGCCACCGCATCCCACGGCCACCAGGGTGCTGGTGTGCCCGTTGTGAGGGTGGCAGTAATCCTGGTGAGTGTTGGGGTTTGCCCATCCCACCCACCACCACCTAAGTGCTTCTTTTTTTTTTTTTTTTTTTTTTAACCTTCTCTTCTGCTGGTTGCAGGAAGAGTTTGCGGAGAAAAGGCAGAAAGATGTGTTTGAATTAAGAAACACTTCCTGGAAAAGCAATCCACAGAAGCAGCTTTTATTGTATTTTTCTATTGTCTGGCAGAAAAAATTGCCAGTATTTTTTGTCTGCTCTTACATTAATGTGCTAGGCTGAAGGCTGTAGGTGAAACACGACTCATTGTGTGGACAAACCTCTCATCTTCTATTGCTTTGTGGACCAAAACTACAGGGTAAACCAGCAAAACTGTCGCTGCTGTCCTACCTATAGACATACCTCAGGCACTGGCCTCTGTTAGTGATGCCTTCCTGCTGTTGGGTTTTCTCGCCTATAATTATCAAAAACCTTTGAACTGTTTAAGCCTCCAATTGCTCTTTTGGGCAGGTGACCCCCAGAGCCGCCCTCTCCTCGTGAAAGGGCAGCAGAGGCTGTGGCAGAGGCAGTGGGTGAGGCAGCCCGCGATGCTCTGTCCCCGCTGCTGTGTGGGCTGTCTCCTGGTGGTTATTAATGCCTCTGCTTTGCTTACCCAAGTGCTTAGATGGTTCAATACATTTTCAGACCTGTCCTTACACTATTGTTGGGAAAGATTCATTAGGACTTTGGCTGGAAATTATAGTGACAGAGCTGGGTAATTTATGGCTTTTCTTGAGGGTTGTGCAATTATTCAATAAGTGTCTTTCCTTCCTCTACCTCCCACCAGCCACTTGTTGGAAATAAATATTGAATTTATTTGCGGAAAAGTAACCATTGACAAAGCTGTGAATGGATGGGAAAAACCCAGAGAGGCTCTTTGGGTCTCTTTGCTTATTTTCCCCCGTGGGGATGAACACTCCCTCCCCTGCTCCTGGCTGTGTGTGCGTCGCTTCCTTGGCACTGTTGCCACCAGGTCTTTCCCATCTGCTCCTCACAAGGTCCCTGCTCACCCCAAACTGCCAAGTTTGGTGCATTTATTGCTTTCTCCCCTCCCCAGGCTGTGATGGGAAGCTCCCCAAATCCAATGCTGGGGATGGAGTGCCCGGCTCTCAAAGCCAAGCTCCCACCAAAGCTAGGTGTCTCTCAAGTGTCAAAACCTGCTGGTATCTCTCCCCCAGCCCTGGAGCCACCCCTGTCCCCACAGTGCTCCCCTGTTCAGTGACTGATGCCTCTCAACACCTGCATCTCTTTCAAAGGCACCTTAGAGTCCAAGCACCCACTGATGGGACTTGTTACTGCTGATGAAGTCCACAGTTCCTCTTGGCTGGTTTGGGCAGCACCAGAGAGAGGGGAGAAGCAGGGAGCTGGGGCCATCCCCAGCTGAGCAAAGCAGCAGCTCACCTAGTCCCAGGGGAATGACAGCATCGGGGTCAGGCACCATGTGGACCTCACCAGACTGGCTGATCCCGTTCAGCCTGGGCTCCTCCTGGGACTTCCCACCTTCCCAGCCTGCTTCAGAGCAGCCATCCTCTGGGGTGGCTGATCCCTGCGGGGGCAGCCACATGCTATTTCACCTTACCTTGCTCTCAGGTTATTCAGCTGGATAAACTCCTGGCAGGCCTTACTGGGCTCTTCCCCTGGGAGATGAGGAGAGTCCCTCTGAGGGCAATCCCAGCCTGCAAACCCAGGCTCTTGCTCAGCAGTTCCTGACAGAGGAGATGCTCAGCCTCACCTGACAGACCTGGTTGATCCATACTGATCCCCGTGCCTAACCATGGGCAGGGCTCCTCTGTGCCTGTGCAGCCCCTGGGCTCCTTCAGGGTGAAGAGAGGCTGTACCAAAGGGAAGCACCCAGGGCTGAGCATGGCACCCTCTATTCCCACTGCAAGAGGGATTTCTGTGTGGGGGTGCCACTGATGGAGGTATTGGCACCAGAGCATTTCCCCTGTTATCTCTCCTGTTCCTTTGTGCTGTAACATTCTGTTTGAATTAGTGGGGCCTGCTCCTCGCAGCGTGCATGACTATGCATTTGTCTACTTTGGATTTCATCCGCCATTGACTGGCCCATCCATCAAGCTCTTTTCAGGCCTTTTGAAGTTCCCTGTAGCCTTCGCTTGTTCTGAACACTCTGTGCAGTTTGGGTCCTCTGCCAGGTTTTTCTTATGACATTTTTCATTCTCCTTTTCCAGATCATTAAGGCATCTCTTTAACACCCGTGGTATTGACACAAAAACTTGGGGAGCCTCCCCATGGGTACCGTAGCCTTCTGGAAGGTAGCCCTCGCTAATACATGGGTTTTTGCCTCTTTGCTTCCAAACATTAGTGTTACTTTTTCCATTTGCTTTGCAAGTGTTTAATTCCCTTAATAGTCCCTCGTAAGGGACCTTTGTCAAAGAGCTTTGAAACCCCAAACATATGATGTCAAGTAGTTCTCCTTAGTTTTCCCTCTCAACAATGGAAGAAAGCATCCCAGCAGATAGAGGCATGAACTCCTTTCAGGAAGCCAGGATTGCTTGCTACTTTCTTACTTAGTTAATTTACAGGTTTTAAAATTCAGCTTCTTATGAGCACCTTCATCTCTAACCAGTGATTCAGTTCTCACAGCCCTAAAGAGAGTCGTGTCTCCATGCCTGCCAGAGAGCAGGCTATTTCCCTCACTGGCTCTTTTGTTAGCAGCCAGGTCACTTGGCAAGTGAGAGCCATCAGAGCCTTCGGGTATTTCGCTTTCAACTTCACAAGCTTTGTGCTGGCCAGACTCATACAATTTCTGCTCCTTTGGCATGGCTCTTTGTAGAAATATTTCATTGTTATCACCTGAAAATAATGGGTATCTCTCTGCTATCCCTGCTAGGCATCAGCTGGTCTGAAAGAAACCCTCCTTGGCTCTCCTACACCACCTCAGCCTGCCCTGGCTCTTCCCATCACACCCCGGTGATGCCGATGCCGGCAAGTCAAGTCACGCAGCAGTGCCGAGGGAGCAGGATGGGGCTGATAAGATCCCTGCTGAAGCTGGGCTGGCTCTGAATTACAGGTACAGGGTAAAAACCTGTTTCACCCACCTCGGGTGATTCATGCCTCTCCACTCCCGTGAATCATCCCGGCTGTTGTGTAAGGCTTACGCTGCTCGTGTGGCAGGGATGTATTTTCTGTGGCTTTTATAAAGTTCTGCACAATTTATACATGCTGCTTGTGCCTTAAAACATTTACACTCTTCATCCAAGGCTTTAGGATTTATGGTCATTTTACCTGGGACCCTGGAAATGGTATCAACAGGCGGGATGATCCTTGGGCCAAGATGCTGTTTATTGTTATCAGAAATAATCCTGCTCTGCAGAAATTCCTGACCACGAAGAAGGGAAAACTGCTGTTTTTCTCTCCAACACCTATGCCCATGAATCTTTAAACAGGAGGAATTATTTCCCTGAATACTGCGCATTGAAGACATTTAACTCTAAGAATATGTGACAGCTCATCAGACAAGGAAGCGAGATGGTTTTGGGGCTGTGGAGGGAACGCCAAGTACCTTTTCTGGGAACAGCCCCTCTGCTGGGAATTCCCGCAGCTGCCAGGCAGGAAAACCAACCATGTTTAGTAATGGGGTTAACCCCCTCCTACCTGGGGTACCCTGTGCCCAAGCAGCTGGGGGAATTCCCTGGTGCAACCACTCGCACTGGCCAGGGCTTGAGGTTTTGTGTTTTTTAAACAGCGTGTGGCGACTTTTGCCTAAACTTCTCCAGACAGACCTTTTGTGCCAGATTACCTGTCTAGCTGGGCTCTTATCGACGTGTTTATCACTGCCGCCTCTCGCTGTCAGCACTGTTTATAGGCAGAGGAACCGAAACCCTATGCTAAGAAATTTCCTCCTCCTCTTTTCTTTCAAATCTGCATCTGTTCCAGACTCCCTTTCATTAGAGACCACATGAAAGACAAAATAATCCCAGGCTATCAGGCACAGAAACCTTCGCAAGGTAAACTCCTCTCTGCTGGTAAATAAGGCACACCCTGGCTGGGGCTCTGCCCTGGCACCCAGGGAGGTCCTGTCCAGCCCCGTCACCTATTTCTGGGTACCTGCAAAGCTTTCAACAATCGGGCATTTGCAGACTCACAGTGAAAATTCACAGTGCAAAGTAATGTTAGACTCCAGGGATTTCTTCCTGCACCTGCATCCCTGTTGTTGTGGCGGTGCACAGCCCCCAGGGAGGCTTGGGCAGGGGGGATGCAATCCGTGCCTTTTTTACCTGTTGTAAAAATATTTGTAGAGTTGCAGCAGGCTGTAAAGAGCAATTTTTGGGGAGGGAGGAGCAGGGCTGATACCGATTAGGCAGGAAATGGCTCAGTGTGGATGGCATCCATATGGGAGAGCTGATAGATTTGGCGTCTTGAAGGCATCCCTTGATGGATCCACTGATAACCTGGCAGCAAAACAGACCTGGGCTGTCTGATTCCCTGCCAGCAGCTGAGCTGCAGCTTGCTTGCTTGGCCTTCCTTAACACCTTTCTGCCATGAGAACTTGTTGCCCTGCCCTGGGGACCAGTGGCCCCTTGGAATCCCTGGGGGGCTCAGCTGGCCAGTCCCCACTGTGCTGCCTGCCGGGGATGCTGCTCCAGCTCCTTCCCTTTGAAGGCTCGGTGTGAAATCTGGTCAGAGTTTAGGGAGGCAGAAGGGCAGCTTGCAGAGCAGCCTGCGTCCTTGGGATGAAAAAGCTTCATTCTGCAGCTCTGGAAAGAATCAGCGTGTTTCCAGGCTGGGCTCCTGCCTTCCATTGGAGACAGATGGAGAGTGCAAAACATGGGGAAGGCGTCCGGCTGCTCCTGGGGCCAGCTCTCAAACATGGGTCTTGCTCCTTGTCTTTCTCTGGGCAGTTCAATTTCATGGCCCACCTTTTGTGCACATCCACAATGTTCAAGGCCAGCATTGAGGTGGTGGGAAGCCAATGGCCCAGATGTGTCACTGGAAACCCTCAGGGTGACTGGGAACCCAGTGAGGCTTTCCTGTGCCAAGGAATACTGTACATCCTACTCTGTGGTGTCTTTCCCCCTCTGGAAATTTGCAGCAAAAACAATAGGATTTCAGAGAAAAATCAAGATGTAGCAGGATGATGACTGGAAAGGAAGCAAGATGGAGAGAATGGTCGTGTAGGAATGGTCCCTTGCAGAGATGAACTGGAGACCTGAGAGGCAGAAGCCATTTCATGTGCCTGCTGAGGGTCTGCAGCCTCCTTCACCAGCCCCTACCAGGTTGATCAAATACAAAATGTAAGATGGAACTTTGGTATGGTTTGGCAGGAAAGTTTTTTGCATTGGCATAATTGACTCCTGCATGGCTCACTGCGTAATACTTTTGGGGGAAAAAACCTGTCAGCAAAGTTGTGTTTCCTTCCATGCTTCTAAACAGGTTGAGATCAGTGGATTGTCCTGACACCCACCTCCTTCAACTCCCCATCCCTCCCTCCCTCAAGCACCCAGGGGTTCCCTGGTGAAGTATGACTGGGCTCTCCTGTGCTATGGACAAATTTGTGCCCAGATTAAAATGAAGCTCTTGTAGCAGAAGGTGAGCTGTGTAATGACTGCCCTAAAACTGCCCATGGTTACAGTAAACCGGATGGTTAAAATAGATCCCCCAAAAGTGCAGGCAGCCCTCCTACTCACTGGCTGCATCAGCCACAGCAAGAGTTGCCTGCTCCTGCCCCAGGGTCACAGCCTCCTCAGCTGTGAGCTGGGACAGTAGTTTCCCTGTGGTTATTTCTGCGATAACTTATTTCAGGTTTTTATGATGCTTACAAATTGGACAACATCTTAAAACATAATTCAGGCCTTAACTGGCTTTAAATGTGTGTGATTTTACAGGGATGTGTAAAATATTTTTAAGTGTTGGTAAATTCCAGGGACTGGAGCTGTGGGCAGATGGGGAGGGTTGGAGGGTCTGACCCCAAAATGGTTTTGGAGACATAGGCAGGAACCAGCAATTGGGAGTTGTTTACAACCATGGGGAGCTGGGTGGTTTGAGCAGGTTGCAGACCACACAGCAAAATGTTTATGGGGAGTGAATCTGTGCCTCCTCTTCCCCTTAAAATTGGTTTAATTTGTACAAATTAGCTGTGTAGCCAAGCACTTGATGCTGATACACAAGAACTGCTGTGGCAGGGAGATGGCTCCCAGGTGCTGGAAATAAAAGGGAGCAGATGAACTGGTCTGAAGTTGTGTTCCTCAGGAACATTAATCAACATGGCAGGAACAGCCATGTGAACTGTCTTGTGCCTTTGAACAAGCCTCCACCAACTCCTTTCTGCTGGGAAGGTGTCTGCTCCACTCCTGCCCCATTAAAGGTGTGGGTGGGAGGCAAACCCGACCCTGAGGATTGTTGGGCAGGGGATGGGTGTGCAGCAGTGAAATTGGGCTGCAGCCACCCCACCTCTTGCCTGGGGCAGGCACAGGATCTGGCAGAGCCGAGGTGGCTCCGAGCTCTCAGGCAAGACTGTGGCCACACAGGGGATGGGTTTGCTGCCACATGTGTTACACAGCAGCTGAGGGAGGACAGCGTCCCAAGGGTGCTTGCAGAGGTGGTAGGGAGGGCTCTGTCAGGTACTACTCCCTTCCTTAATTAGCAGGAGGCACCGCTCTGGCTGGGGTTGGATTTGCCAATACTGACAGAACCAGGGCTGCTAACACAGCGCGTGGTCCTGCAGCACAGGCACCCTGGATCTGCTGCTGAGATCGAGCTGGGATTTGGTTCTTGTCCTTCACAAGCAAGAAGGTGCTTTGGGTAAGCAAACGTGATCCCGCGGCAAGGAGCTGGAGCTGGTCAGCGGGCAGTGCTCCAGGAATGGTGCTGCTTCCCAGCAGGGGGACAGGAGGACTGTCCCAAGCAAACTGGCTGTTTGAGGTGAAGTTCTGGTGAGCAGAGCTCGGGGAGGTGGGAGCTGCACAGACATGGCACCAGCCTGTGTCCCTTCATCTCCAGCAGGCAAGGAGCTCCGTGGGTGTTTGTGTTTGCAGAAATAGCACTCTTGTCTTGCTCTTTCCTTTTGTGAGGGTGTGGGCATTTGACTGAAATGCAATCCCAGGAAAGGCCAAGGATTTTGGCTGTTGTTGCAGGCACATAAGGAAGATGTTATTGTGCTCCCCTGCATCCAGGCGAGAGGTGTTGCGGAGGTGGCTGGAGCCTGCAGGGAGACAGGGAAACCCCTGGGCAAGGCAGGGTGGCAGCAGGGAATCCGGGGGAGCTCTTTGGCAGGTACTCTGCCATCACAGCAGCACCATGGCCAGGCTGGCCTGGCCGCCAGCTTCTCCTGCCGGGCTCGGATGGCTGCAGCAGCCAGTCTCATCACCAAAGCCCACTTGAGATTTCCTGCCTGCATCTCTTCCAAAAAAAGCAACTTCCAGCCCACAGGAGAAAACCGAGCGTGATGGTAGAGACGCTGTGATGATACATCGTCTCACTGACACCTACCCATGTCTGCGGGAGGAGGGACCCGCCTGGGCAGCCCTGGATCCTGCTGCAGGGATGGGACAGGGGGGCAGCTGTGCCCACCTGATTTATTGGCACTGGGAGCTTTCAGAATCCCATCGGTGGAGCAGGAGAGAGTGTGATTGACACCCCTCCAAAGGAGATTGCTCCAAGAGATACCCCAAGAAAGTTTTGCATGAAGCTCCTTGGGGACAGGCAGAGCTATGGGGTCCCATCCTCCATGCACAACTGATGCCCATGAAATGCATTGAACTCTTCCAAGGCTGCCCCAAGGGTCAGTCAGGGGCTGGGGACCAGTGAGACTGTTCTGGGCTGTGGCCATGTGCTGCCAGCAAGTGCAGAGTGCCCCAAACACAGCAGCTGTGCATCCAGCAAACACACTGAAGGGAGCCTGGGGGTGAACTGCGAATTTGGGGAGGGCTCCATCCCTTAGTTTCCTGCAGGGCAGGTTTGCAGGCAGATGGAAGCATCTTAGGGAGGCAACAAGGTGCTGACAAGAAGCGGTTTGTTTTCCCGGATGGTGTTTCCCAGCTCGCAGAGGAGCTGTCCATGGGGACAGGGGAGCACCCCGCAGGGCCGGGGCTGGTCTCACTCACCGCAGAGAGCGCAGGAGATGCTGGCTGTCGGTACGAGCGCAGCCCGGCTCCGCCATAAGGAAGTGATTGAAGCTTTCACGATCTGTTTAAGCAGTGACATATGTTTCCTGCAGGCGCTGCGTGCTGCATGCCAGCGGATGAGATACGGCCCCGCCTGGCTCTGCCAGGGGCAGCGCTGGCCCCGTCCCCACGGCCGCGTTTGATACAGCCACGGCCTGGGTGGGAAGGGGAAATTGCTCCCACGGCAAAGGGAAATAAACATGAGGAGAGCAGCCCTGACAAAAAGCGTGTGTTTCTCTGCTCTGGGGCCCCGCTGCAGGCGAGAGCCGCATGATGCGCAGCGGGGCTGGGGATGAGGGAGGGGCAGCTGGGGCTGCTGTGATGTCTGCAAACTCCCTCTCATTTACAGGGGTCCCTCCCTCCAGGTCTCAGCTTTCAGTGCTGAGACATCAGAGAACCCAGTGCCGGGGAGTTGTGGGGCATGGAAAAGGTCTGACTGCCCAAATCATTGAGCCCAGGTGAGGTGCTCCACCAAATTCAGAAACAGCCAAAGTGGGGCTGAGTGATTTCTCTAGGGAGGGGACTCTCCTCTGGAAATTGCAGTGGATGAGCACCCAGGCACTGATACTCAGAATCAGTCTTGAATGGATTCCAAATCCATCCTCACCTATACACCTCAGGTCTTTCTGCCCCATCCTTCATCACAGGGGAAGTAATTCAGAAGAGAAAAGACCGACTGGGGACCTTGGGCCAGGACCATGCCAAGCTCATGGCGTGCTGGGGATGCCATGAACTAGGCAGGCTGGGGATGACTGAGACATCAGGCAGCTGTGAAACCATGAGCAAGAGAATTTGGACATCATTCAGGAGCTGGAAGCAGGTGATGGTCTCCAGGTCTGAGAAGGGTGAAAGCAGCCAGGGTCTGTGGGAGCCTTTGCCAGTAATTGAGGCCATGCAGAGGGCTTAGCTGGAGAAAGAGGAGAAGGCAGAGTGTTAGGAGAGATGCATCGCTGGGGGCTGCCAGAAGGGATGCAAAACTGCTGGGGGGCAAGATCCATGGTGGCTGGTAAGGCTGACCCCCACCCAGACACCATGCAGCTTGTCCAGGATGAGCCTAAAGATGGGTTTGTGGCAGAGCTTGTAAACTTGGTGTGAGAGTGAGAGAAGGAAGGGATAAAGAGGCTTTACAGTGGAGTTAAAGCCCTGAGAGCTTCTTTGTGATTCCTAAGGACCAGTGTCTCCCCGGCATCCGTAGCCTGTTGACTACACAGACAGAAAAGAGACAGCCAGGAGCAGGGCTTCCCATGCCTTACTGGGGATTTTGGCTTTAAAGCATAGCCTTCTTCCTTAGCTACAGGGCAGAGAGCTCTACAGCCTTCCTGTGCTGCAGGGCAGCACCAGCTCCTTAGTTTTCCCACTAGCTCCCACATCCTTCAGCAGTGAGGCACCAGGCAAGCCAGTGCTCACCTTCAGAGCAGCCTCAGCAGCTGCCTTTCCAACAAGGAAGAGTTATTTTATAAAAGGTGCTTTTTTGCCCTCATGTCTCCACGTTGGGTGCATTTATCTGCAGGATTAAAGGTATCTCTTGGAGTAGTTGGGAATGTCTTCTTGCCTGGTGCTTGCCTGTGTTCAGGAGCCTCCAGCTTGTGCCTGGTAGTGCTAGTGCAGGATGTCAAGTGATCCCTTGCTCCAGGAGGCTGCACTGAGTTGATGAGACATTTTGAGAGTGTGTGTATGTGTGTGTATGTGTGTGTTGGCAGGGGCTGTTTAGCCAGGGATCGGCGTCACCCTCATGGAGTTTCACGGCTGCAGTCGGCAGGGCTCTCCTGTCTGCAGAGCCAGGGCTTTCTCTGCAGGTTTCAGACATCCCAGCCCCATGCTGGTTAGCAGGTAGCCAAGGTTTGCTGTGACTCAGTGCAGCCGTTTGCTCCAGCACTGGATTACCTTCACACATTACAAATCAGTGCCGAGTTTCTCCATGGTTTTGGCACTGGGCAGGTGCCTGGAGCACGTCGCAGGGAGGAAAAGGCTGGGGGAGGCGGAGCAGGTGAACTTCTCTCTTCCAGCTCTGGAACAAAGCTCCTACTCCTGGTTGTAGCCTTTGTGGGGAGAGATGACGTTCTCTGCCCTGCTGGCAGCACCGCAGCGAGCTCTGCAGTGCCATGGCTCTGCTCAGGCACGTGGAGCAGCATGACAGTGGGGCTGCTTTCCCCAAAAGCTGCTCCCTGGCAGGCACTGAGGCAGCCCACACTGAGCAGCGGTTGATCATTCTCCATGTAACTGCTAGAGATGCCTAAATAATTCATTAATGGTTTGGGGAAATAAAAATATTGTGCAGCGAGTGATTTCTTGCCAGTGATGTTGTGCACAGCTGAAGCAGCTCACAGGCAGCCACAACGATGCAGTGTTTGTGGGACATCATGGGCCCAGGCTTTTTCCTCTGACTTTTTATTCTTTTTTTTTCTTTTCCCCGTGTGAACTGTTCTGACTCTGTCTCTGCACAAACATGATGGTTTATTGTTTCTCAGGGAAGTGGGGTGAGGCGGTTGAAGCAGAGCGTGGGCTGGCAGCAGGGGATGTGGGGAGCAGGCAGGGGCTCATGAGACCACCACAGCCTTGCTTGGCCTGGCTCTTTGCACACAGGAGTCATGGGGACATCAGAAATTTCTGCTCCTGAAATCTCGTTTCCAGCAATGGGACTGGTGGCGCCAAGCCAGGCAGAGCCCTCCCAGCCAGTCCCCATGCACTGATGGCAAAGAGCTCCAGGAAACCCGTCCCAGAGCCAGCGTGGGCAGGGGAAGGGCCCAGGAGCTTCATGCCGATAGCAGTGACAAGGAACTCCTGTTTCTCCAAAGGCATCTGGGAAATGTCCCCAGCTGTCTGTCCCTGGCATGTCACAGTGCCAGAGGGGAGGCAGCAGCTGAAGCAGGGCTCTGGCTCTCTGTGGGTGCCCCAGGGCAAGGGGCAGGAAGTTCCCTGAACTGCTCTGGACAAGCATCACCCCAGGGCTGAGCTTTGGACATGGTGGGAAGTTCGTGCCCCAGCACTAAGCTGCGACTTGTGTGGGTTCCTGGAGGAAACCCATGCTGCATCCCCTGCAGCTCCTGCTTGTCACTCTGTTAAATTTCCATTTTAACGTGGAAACAGCTGTTTTCATGGTACCTCTGTTATTTACACAGTCATGCATTCAATCCCTGCTGAAAACCATGTTATGCACTCCAGCAGCGCCCCGTTGTCTCGCAGGTACCAAGTGGGTGGATGGGGAAGTGATGCCAGCCCCAGGGTCAGGCCACCAGCACTCCCCATGCTTTGCCTATGGCCACCCTGGCAGTTCATGGTGAATATAGGATGATTCAAGGGGGCAAACCTGTCTCAGGGTGCTCCTGGTCCAGAGCAATGGCTGTGGATGAACCTGTCTCCATCCCTGTGAACCGAGCCCTCCAAGCCTGAGAACGGGATGCTTGATGCACATCAAGGGACAGAGACAACAACTGTTGGCTGTGCTCAATGGTGCTTTGTTCTTGGCCCAGGAAGCAATGAAAATCCTCCTGCTTTGAAGCCTGAGGAGGCCTTTTTATTATATCCAGGGCTCCTGGAAAAGGAAACTCCAAGTGCTTTCCCATAACGTGATAAAAAGCTCTCCTGGCTGAGACCATGACAACTTCTCACACGTGAGAGCAGTGAGTCAGTGCAGCATGAGGCTGAGCTCAGTGCTTGCCCAGCCACTGGAAATCGCTGATTCTTTACGTGTATGTAACTGGGATTTGAAAGAACCTTGATGTGAGTCCTGTTGACCTTGCACTTCACCCCAGAGACCTGGCAGCTGTGGTGCCTGGTCCACATTAGTACCTGGTCTAGTGGCCATAAAGCAGTGGGGGTCAAGCAGACCCTGGACCCTCTCTGCTGGTTGGGAAGGACTGGGAAAGTTCAGATCATGCAGCAGAAGAGAGTCCACAAGTCTCCCATGTCTGCACCTGAGAGTGGGCAGCTGTGGGTGAGTGCTGGGGTGCATGGAGGGATCTCCTGTGCTCATGCAAGGATGCTCCTGGATAAGGAGGCTGCCAGAGTACCTGTGGCTTCAGGGGGGGCTGGAGTTGCTCCCCATCATTTCTCACAAGGCTGGGGCGCAGTGGGTCCTCCTTGGCACAGCCCCCAGCCTGGCTGGGTAACTCCTAAGTGGTAAAGCTGGCCTAATTAGTCTGCTTAATCTTCTCCCATAAATCACTCCTCCCCATCCCCTGCAGACTATCGGCAGTATCTGAAGTCATTAGTTAATTTAAACCTGGGAGTTCACACGTCGGCTTATCAGAGCCATCTCCTTTCCCCGCTAAGCGCTTGCTCGGTGCATCCCTGGCTGCTGCTAGATCCGATCTGCGCCCGCTTTGAAGCCGTGATGGGCTGCCAGCAGGCGAGGTGCTGCCTGTCTCCCTGCCTGCTCCGCTGCCTGCTGGCAGGTGGGAGGGGAGATGGAGATCCTGCTTCTCCCCTTCCCCGCGCTCCCCGTTTTTTGAACTTCTCCTCTGACTCATCCATTTGATTTGATGTTTTCACCTTTGTTTTACAAATAGCAGTTTGCCCGAATGCTGGAAGGAGAAGGCAGCTCCGATGCTGCTGCAGCTTCCCTGGCTGCCAGGGGAAGCAATAGAATCATCTGGGTTGGAGAAGATCACCTGTAAGATCATCGAGTCAGGTGAGTGGGGTCCTGGGGAGGGAGCTGGTGGGCACCTAGTCTGCCCTTGTACCTGGCAGGGATGTGGGAAAGCTGGGATTACTGCAGGCTGACCATGGGAAGTGCAGACTTGGCCAGGGATCCCACTAATGGCTTGCATTGCCCATTGGTTATGCTGTCACTTCTCCATCCTCTTCTCCTCTTCCTCCCTGGGTCTCCAGCCCAAAGGGAGCAGGACTCCACAAGTCTCTGGGATGGGATGTCCCCACCTACACAGGAATCAGGGATTCCTAAAGTGAGCTCTGCTGTTTTGGGGGCAGTGCTGACAGCCCGGGCACACACCTGTCCTTTACTCTGCATGGGCAGGTGGCAGTGAGCCTGAGGGTCTTGGCAGGGCCAGCAACACAAATGCTCAGCTCCTGGTGCAAAATAGGAGGGGGAAGGTGAGGGGCTTGGTAGCAGGAGTGAGCTGGACTGAGGAGACCTGACAGCAACAGGGTCTGGTGGCTCCCAGCTCTTTTCCCAGGGAGCACTGTGAGGTGGGATCCATCCCGGGCACTGGGTGCCACGATGCACCATGGGCAGGGAGCACCCAGGCTGGGAAATGCCTGGCTGGGTGCCCTGCACAGGCAGAGCCCTGCCCACAGAGCAGCTCAGGGCAGCCCCCTCCCACAGCAGCCCCCCCAGGGCAGCCCCACATCGGGGCACAGCCAGGACAGCACCCACTGGCACAGCACACATCACCCACCAGCCCCGAGGGGGCTCTGCAGGAGCTAGCACCTCGAGCAGGGTGTTGGTGATGCTGCACATTCCCCCAGAGCCCTCTGCACCCCTGGGCTCTGCTTTTATTGCTCCCAGCTGGGTGAGGAACCCCTTCTCACCCTGGGACTTGTCAATCCAGGCTGCTTCCAAGAACACTCTGTGCATCCCGGTGGCACAGTGGCTGACAGCACAGAAGAACCAGCACAAACAGCTCTCTGGGGACACATTTTTTTGCCAGAGCACCCTGAAGCAGCTCCTTTAAAGCATTCTGGTGGTTTCAGGAGGGGACACAGTGCCTGTGCTCCTCGTCTGCCTTTGTGGCTGCCCTCTTCCTCCCACTTTCCTGTTCCAAGAGGGAGCTGCAGTCGTGTTTGGTTTTGTAGTCCAGGCTCTGGATTTATTGCTTCCAGGTCTTCATGTGTTTGTTCATGAAATGAAAGACGGCTGGGTGAGCCTGCTTTCTACTCCTCTGGCCTGCCTTCTGCAGCCCACAGGGGATCTTTCTGTCCCGGGATGATGCCTCCCTTCACAGGCACCCAAACACTGCCTGAGTGGGACACATCCGTGATGTCCTGACAGATGTTAAAGCCCTGGGTGTCGAGGATGACACAGGGAAAGGCACTGGTACACCCCTGGGCACTGCCAGGCACTTCAGGGTGACAGGGGCCCTGTCTGGGTGTGCTCGGGCTGTCCCCTGTCCCCAGGCTGCCGCTCCCCTTCTGCTGTGGCCGGAAGACATGAGCTCCCGATTAAAGGATATTTCAACCAGACGGAGCGGCTGCGGGAGCCGGGGGAAGGCGCAGCAGGAGGGGACGGGGACAGGACGCGTCAGGGACCGGAGGGGATGCTGATTGACGCTGGAATGTAAATACAGCAGCAGCACGCTGCTCCGCAGGGCTGCCACCCCCTCCTGCCTCTGGAGCACGGGATGGCGCTGCCCAGCACGGCTCAGGTCCCTGCCGTGCCAGAACCTGCATCTCACCTGTGCAGAGTGAGGAGGAGGAGGGTCAGGGGTGCTGCAGAGCCCAGTGCCGCTGCTGCTGTTGCTGCTGCTGCATTGAGGTACCCCAGGTCACAGAGAGGGATGGAGTCTCAGCCTTCCCTGATAATCCGAAGAATCGATAGCAGTGTCATGGATGTGCAGAACAACAGATCCGAGTTGAGAGGGGAACTTCTCAGCAGGATTAACTCTGAAACCTAGGGACAACACTTTAAGTATCTGTGCTATCTATGTCCCCGCTGCTCATTCTAGCAGATAGTTCTTACTAATGAGCTTTACTCAACAGCACTAGATTTGCCTCTAAGAGCAAATTCCAGGGATCAAAAAGTAAGTTTTAAGATGCAAATATTCTGTGAGATATCCAGATTTAAATGTTTGGGGTTTTTTTGTTCCTTACTCCAGGGATAATTTTAAAAGGAAGCAAGGAGAGATCCTCTGGAATGTAAGACAGACAATTTTTTAAAAGAAAAGACCAAATAACATAAAATCACGGTTTTGGTTTTGGTTGTTTGGGGTTTTTTAGCTTATAACCATGGAATGTGGAAAAGTTTCCTTCTGTTCACCCAGGGCACTGGAAGCACAGATACCCCTGCCCCGGGGAGCAGGTCAGGCTCGTCCATCCCTCTCTGGTTATAGAATATCACTGGGGAAACCATGGGCATGCTGATGGGTGCCAGGGCTGGTGGCACAGCATGAACCCCAGCCAGGCTCCTCACCACCCAGGGCAGAGGAAGCTCAGGTGGTCTGTGGCAGGTGACAAAGAGACTCAAATTAAGTCCCTAAAATGTCCAGCCCATGCTGATAGTGGGCTCCTCCTCCGCCCTGAGGTTGGACCTCAGTGCAAGGACCTGATCTCAGACACAGATGCTGGGAGAATTCACACTCCAAGACAGGTTGTTTTTCAGTTTTCTTTAATCTTCCACATGGCTTTTTTTTTTTTTTTTTTTTTTTTTTCAGTTTGAGGCAGGAGTACTAACTGCTAAGGATGCATATGGAATTTGAATATGAATGATAAGAACAGCTGTGTATATCTATTATGAATGAACATAAACAGAAATGTATAAACTGAGATTTTGGGGCTTTTGGAAGAATTAGTGCCTTTGTTCCTGGATTTTTTTCCTATCAAAGTTTGAACCAAAGCCCATTAGCCTGGACTTTCCCGCAGCCGACCAAGCCAGGAGCTTCATTTCGTCCTGGCTCTGAGCCATGCTGAATTCTCCTCAACAGCTCAGTGAGCCCTAATCCTAACAAATTTACCCAGAGAAGTGGGTCTCTTATTACACAGTCTAATTTGAATGCTTTCCAAGGTTAATTTCAGCTCCCTCTCCCTCTCCAAACACGCCTGCCCCTCCAGAGCCAGCTCCCCCCTTCCCCAGCTCCCCCCCGGCTCCCCGTTAGCGCCAGCCCGGGGGGAGCCGCCCCCTTCACCACCGAGATGGTTTTTAAACGAGAAAATAATGGGATGTGTGTCCCTGGGTCCGGACTCTGCCTGGAGGGTTTCTTAATGCCGAGCGACTTCCTCCGCAAATTAATTGCAACTTTCGTTGGGCGAAAATAGCCCTGGAAGCCCCTTCCCCACAGGCTCTTCCGCACGTGATATTGCTCAGTTCATAATCTGATTCCTGCTACTCTGTTCCTTCCTTCCTGTCCCCAGTGTGCTGCTGAGTGCCCACGAGGGACAGCAGGGTGACCCACCTGGCAGCTGTGCCACGGCCGGGGAGCATCGCTGCCGCCCGCCCGAGACGGCGCTGGCTCTCGCTTTGCAACAGACTGTGCAAGAAAACCTCAGCGTGGGGAAACTGAAACCTGGCCCAGTGCAGGGAGCAGCTGTCAGATCCATTAGGGAAGGGATAGAGAAGGAACCAGCTATGCCTGGTGGACGGCGATTGCAGGAGAGGGGCGGTGGGGTGGCAGGGGTACACAGCAGGGGGCTAAAAGGGACAGAAACAGCAGCAGTGGGTTTAGACTGAAAGAGAGTCAATTTAGATTAAATACAAGCAGTGAGGTTTTTTATATTGGGGATGGTGAAGCACTGGCACAGGCTGCCCAGAGAGGTAGTGGCTGGATGGGACTCTGACTACCTGAACTGGTTGAAGATCCCTCTGCCCATGGCAAGGGGGTTGGATAGATGGCATTTAAAGGTCCAACCCAAACCATTCTATAATAGGAAAGGTTAGGTGGAAAAAGTGTACAGAGGAGCCAGGAGCCCACCTTACCCACCAGCCCACCTGGATGTGGCCCCAGGGATAATTTCTGTTGGCTTTTACCTGCAAGAGGCAGACTTGCCCCACCAGCTGGGCCTGGGGGGTTGTGCTAGGTCATGGTAGGTGTGGAATGGGAACTCTGCAGCCCTGGGACAGGGGTTTTTCCACATGTCCTCAGGCAGTGAGGTCCCAGGTGCATGGGGCAGAGTGAGATACACCCTGCTTACTCTCCTTTCCTTTCCTCACTTTTTTCTTCTTTATACTCAGTTAATGCTTTTATATTTGTTCACTCTGAGAATCACAGGTAGTGCAATATTTCATCACCCTGGCAGGAGATGGGGCAGGGAAGGAGTTGGGGATGTGCCCTGTGTCATGCCAGGGCAGCTGAGCTGGGCTGGAGTGCCAGTGGGATGAGAACAACGCTGGGCTCTTCCCATCAGTGATTCCATGAAGATGTCCTCTCTGAACTGCCTCCACAGGTCACATCTACTGTCATATCCTGCTGCCAGGTAACCTCCTGTGCCTGCTCCCTGTCCCTCGAAGCCTTGCTGCCCAGCAGTCACCTCACTGAGTGATACCCATGTCTGATGGTTTGCTCCAGGTGCACGAGCTGCACGTATCAAAGCTGAGCCACATCCCATCTCCTGGCTGCTCCTCCTGTGAATCCTGGCTGTGGGGTGTGTGCAGTGCTTCCCCAGCACTGTGGGTTGTGAGGGATTTAGGGTGTCAGCTTCAGGGTGAGGGGCACCCTGGGGCAGGTCTCTGGGGTGCGGGTTGGAAAGGCCAGCACAGACACAGCCCTATCTGCCAGGAGGATGCTGGTCATTGCTGTAAGGTCAACCTTAAATAATGGGAATAATAAAAACAAGGTTGCCTGGAGGAAAGGAGAGAGCAAACTGAATTCTAATGAGCTTGCATGGACACATCAGCATGACCATTACACAGAAATAATTTTTAAAAGGAAAAAAAGAGCATCAAGTTTAGATCAAAGGATTTGGGACACAGCAGCAAAGGCACAATCCCACAAGGACACCCTGGGAGAGGACATTCCCACTGAGATCCCACATCCATGAGCTGCTCCTGCCCTGTTGTGCTAGGAAAGGTCCAGGGCAACCCTTGACTACAGAGGCTGTGGGAAAGGAGCCCAAAGGAATTAGGGAGATGCTGCTTCATTTAGGATGGGGACTGGTATCTTGTCACCAGCTTTACTGCAACTGCATCTTGTGCCTGGTGTGAAGGGACAGAACATTTGCTTTTATGGATGGCCAAAATTTACCAAGTTGTGGTGGCAAACACTGAAAGAGGAAGTTTTAGAAGGGAAATAAAACATTAATATTTCAGGGCTTAAGGCAGTCCTCAGTGCAAAGGCAGGAAAGTAATTAGTGCTGAAGATGGGGAAATAACCATCATTAAATGGCAGTGGGGCGAGCGCAGGTTCAGGGGCTGCAAGGAGGAGGATGGGCAAGGGCCCTCCAGGAGATGGCAAGGAATGAGCCTGGAGGCCCCCAGGCATCCCCCCCAGCACACCACCAAACCCCAGCAGCACTGTATTTCAGGGAGGGCTGTGCCTGCAATAACCCTGCCCTCCTCCTCCTCCTCCTGCTCGGCTGGCTCCGCTGGCCACAGGCCAGGTGAAATGCTCCCCCGAGCACGGCGGGGACCGCTCCAACCCCGCACAGCTCCAATTATCCCTGGCTGGAGACTTTCCAGGAATCCCATCCCCTCTCCCTCCACCGACCCTGCCTCCCCCAGCCTCCCCCCCTCAAAGCAATTTGACTTTTATAGTAATAACTTCTGAACCCTGGACTGGGGCCGTGCCAAGGAAAGCAGCAGAAAACAATGTGATGGGCCTCGGCAGGCGCGGAAACTCCAGCGACCGAGACCAGCCCTAAAATAACTTTTGAGCGATGGTTATTTATTCTGGGAGAAAGTTCGTTCATTCACAATTTGGAGGGGAGATAAATGAGGGCGGGCTGGGGCTGCACAGCGGCAGCACGCTGTGGCTGCGGATGCAGGGCGCCTGCAGAGCCAGGGCAGCCAGCTCCCCATGCTCCTCCTGCCCAGCTCCTGCTGGAAAACCCTTTCCAAAGGTATTTGGGTTCATCTGGAAGCTCTGGGATCAGGAGGAAGAGTCTAGCTCGAGGCTGGGGGTCTGCATGTGCCACCAGGTGCAGGGGGCTGTGGTCTGTGTGTTTGTGCCTGTGCATGTTTCAGCTCCCCTGGGCATGCTGTTCAGCATGGTGGCTGTGCCACATGCTGCTGGCTTGCACACCTGCACCTGGGCTCTGCACACTGAAGCCATCCTTGTCCAGTGGGCAGCAGGTGGTGCGGGCAAACTCCAGGCAGGAAGAGACAGCATCCTGCTGCCAGTTCTGTTGGTATCACTGTGTGCACGGCAGCTGTCAGCCAACATCAGCTGGGCAAGCAACAAGTGGTGCAACCTCAGTAATTCTGCAGCTCTGAGCTGTCACAGCTTTCCTGCAATGCATAATAACTGAACCAGAGCTCCCAGAGGAGCCTTGAGCAGCCTGGGCAACCCTGGGCCCTTCTGAATCAGGGACACTCCAAAGGAGACAGGCAGACAGCCAGCCCTCAGCACTGCCTCATGTCTGCTCGTGCAAGGGTTTTATGGTCCCTGTCACCAAGAGCTGGGCACTTGCTGGGAGCTGAGGAGCAGTGGTGACTCTGCCAGACAAGGCTCAGGCTGCCTGTGTTGCCCCTGGGGGCTCCCTTGGCAGGTTTGGAGAACAAATGCTGTGGAGACCTGGTCTCTGCCTGCTGGGTGACAGGGGTGACAGACACCTCGCAGGGTGGCTCTGTGTGCAGCCAGGTAGGAGAGGGACAGACAGACTTGACTGTGCATTACCAGCTGTGTGTGCAGAGCATCTCCAAGAATGAGGCACATCCAAGACTACCTGCCCACAAGCATCTCAGGGCAAGGGTTGATCCTGGTCCACTGTGGCATGATGCTGTAGTGACAGGGGACAGCATCACCACCTACCCTGCACTTCACATCTTGGAGAGTGCACTGTTCTGGAGCAAGAAGACACCACTATATCCCATCCCACCAACAGAACAACTTGCCTGGGCCACCCTTCTTCTCCTACTGCCTCCAGGCTGGGGGACCTTGCTGAGTGCCACCAAATATTTTGGCTTTGGAATGACATGTGGATACACTGGATCTGGGGACCTGGAGCTGCAAAAGGGTGTGATTCAGTGCTGTGCTTTTCAGAGTGAGGAGGGCACCACTCTATGTTTAGCAACACAGTCACTCTGGCGTTGGATGAACTGTCACCTGGCTGCCCTTGCGTGGGGACAGCAGGGTTAACGTGGGTCACACAGGGGCAGGAGCAGCCCTTGGCAGTGCCGCCAGCACGCACGGCTTCCTTCATGGCACAGTGCCCGCGACGGTGAGACTGGACCTGCTGGGCCACATCCCTCATCCTGCCAGGCAGGAAAACTCCAGCCCTATGCTCCTCCTGCCTCTCCACATCCCCTGCCCTCTGCCCCCCCACTGCTGTGGACGGCCCTGTGCCTGCCAGATCACTTCCAGCCTCACTGCTCTTCAGGCTGTCTGAGCAGCTCGTGATCTTGGCAGGCAGCTCTGACTCCTACCAGTCGTCATTACAATGATTATTTGTGTCTTCCCAGCTCAAAAGGGCTTTCCTCTTACCTTGCCTCTGGCTGGCCTCGAGCCAGGTGGGGCTGTGGATGGAGAAAGGGGAGAGGGCAGCATCCTGCACTGTCAGGGCAGGGGACTGCAGCGGGATGCAGGAGAAGAAGGGGCAGAGGAAAGGACAGATCCTGTCCCTCCTCCTGAATGTCAGATTGGAAATCAACACCCTCTTGGTTAATTCATTAGCTTTGATTAGCAACTCTGAAGCTCGGACCAGCTAATGGGCTCCCTCCCCCTGGTTAATCTCCAAGAGGAGTTCAGCAAGGTTATCTGAACCAGGAATGGCGAGGGAAGGATGGGGGATAAGTGCAATTGAATTAGGATGCTGTTAAAAGAAGCCAAACTGAGACAGAACACAGCCATTCCAAATGTCCCCATGGCTGAAATATGGGGTAGAGCATCATTAAAACATGAGGCAGAACAGGGCAGTATGGTTGCACTCCTCTGGGTTGGGGCTGGGGCAGCAAGTCCCTGTGGACACCAGCCCAGCCTGGGGCCGTTTGCCAGCTCCATCCCATGCAGATCCCTTCACCAACACCTTAATCTCCTTATATGAGCTGCATCTTCCTCCAGGTGGGGGTTCCTCTGCAGCCTGGATTTTCTTGTTGATTAAATTAGCTCAGCAGTAACCTGTTTGTGATGATGATGTGAGGTAGCGACCTTCAGTGTTTTCATTAAAATATGCATGTATATATTTGTTTTCTGCGGTTATGAATGTAATTCCACAATCCACTGAGGAGCCGGTAATTTTCTGGCTGAGGTGGGAAGTTGCTGACATCTTGTGATACATGACAAGATTGATTGTATTTGCTTACCCTTTAACCTAATAAAGAAAAATAATGTTCCTTAGTCTCACTAATTCTCTATAAACTTGGACATTGCTTTAAATCAGCTGGAAGTGCAGGCGCTGAACCATATCATTGCTGGGGCAGGAATCTTGCTCCCCAGGCTGTCCCCAGTTCCCAGGTGAGGGGGACCAGCATGACAGCATTGTCCCCAAGAGTGCCCAGCACCTCTGGGTCTGAGAGGACTGTGGTGGTCGTGGCAGGGAGGTGGCCTCTGCACCCCGTGCATCCTGCTGGCTGGGAAAGCATTAACCAATTTACTGCTAATCGTGTTATCACCAGCACATCTGAGCAGCTGCTGGGGCAGCACAGGCCAAAGCAAACACAGCCCAGTGCCCTGAGGACACCGAGCACTCAGAGGCAGCTGTGCCTAGTCTTGGGTTTCCAGGTCCCATATCTCCCATCACAGTGGTCCAGTTGGCCTCTGGAAGGAAGGAGGTTCCACAGAACAAACCCAGCCAGTACTGCAGTGGGCAGGAGGGATGCTGCAGCAGGGAGGGTGGAAGCTGCCCTGGCTGAAATTTGGACTGGTGCCCTGACACCAGTACCTGGATGACCTTGGGTGTGCTGCATAGCAGAGACCATGCCTGCAAAACATCTGCCTTCCTTCTCTGGGAGATCAGATCTAAGAGGTGAAGGAGCAGGTTGGGTGTCAGGGTGCATGTGGCAGTGGGTGTGCCATCCCAATGCACCATCCCCTCCATCCTTGCTCTCCAGGGGAAGAAATTACAGGGCAGGACAAGCAATGCTACTACAACACAGCTCCTCTCAGTTACCCATCCATCCTCTGGGGAATCATCAGTCCTGAGTTGTTCTTAGTTCCTCAGCCCTTCTCCACAGCATAGCGCAACAGCAAACAAGGAACACACATGTCCCCAGGCCAACAGCACTGGGACATTGCATTGTCCCAAAGTGATGGACTGGGCATGTGTGGGTGAAAGTGCTGAAACATGGGGACAGGTTTTCCCTGCTCTGAAGCAGAGCTGGCAGGGGGCTGCTCACCTGCCCAGCGTGGTGGTTTGCCAGCCAGCTGCCAACCAGCCGGGAATTGCCTTTGCCTTTGCTGGTGTGCTTAAAAATAACCCGCTAGCTTGTCAAGGTTATAAAGAGAGAGAGAACAAATTGCTTTCTGAGTTGATTAAACTGCTCAGCGTGGCTGCGCGCGCGGTGCTCTCCGTACGGCTGGGACAGAGGCTGGCGCGTTAATTTGCACTCGGCAGTTCCTGTGCTAATAAGGGCTTGATGAGCTGCCTCCTCATACCCTCATCACCGGCCCCTCCGAGCAAGAGCAACATTTGTCTGGGCCCTGAGGCAGTTGGGGCACTTTATCTATTCAAAATGCTTTTTTTTTTTTGGTTGCCTTTCTGTTGCTTTTGAGCAGTGCCATGTCCGGAGCTGCCCTGAAGCCACTGGACCAAATCTCCGGAGGATTTCATCAGGTCCCTGCTTCATCCCAGAGCAGCTGAGGGAATACAGGCAGAAGCACACTCCAAAACTCAGCTGCAAGGATAAAAACCCACCTGTGGCCACAAATTGCTGCCAGATATTTCTCCATGCTGGTGCAACAGCCGCCCTCGCCACCGCGCCGCTCAGCATCACCCCACGATGCTGCCGCCACAACGGGGTCTCCGTGCTTGAAAGAGGTTTCCAAATATAACCAGCCCCTCGCCTTCCCCCACCCTCCCTCTGCAACTTTCTGGGAAAATCCCTTTCTGCCTAAAATTATCCAGATGTGCTTTACAGCTCGAGGGGAGTTTGTGGGAAAAATACGAGGTTCACTGGATGAGATGTTTCCTGAAGTGTGGGGCTGGGAGCTGGTTCCACTTTGGAGCAGACCCGCGCCGCTCACGCGCCGCCACTGCCAGAGCTTGGCTTAGTTAAACCAGATTGAGTTTATCTCTTAATAAGAGCTAGGGAATGAAAGCCCTTTTTCTTCTTTCTAACGTTTTTTTAATTCATACTCCGTGTTGGAGAAAGGCAGAAAAGGATTTACTGAGCAGATTGGTGCTTCCTAGCACTCTGGCTCTGGTGTCCTTCTGGTAGGTGTCCTTTGTGGTTTATGTGGTTTATCAGCACTGTGGGCTCCTACTGATACCCTGCACCCCAAAGGGCATCCCAAGGAGCTGACACCAGGGATCCATCGGGGGGCCAAATCTGGGACCAAATTGTGCAAAGCAATACGGGGGTTGAGTCCTTCAACTGATGAAGGAATTTTCAGTGACGACAAAGCAGCGGTGGGTGCAGACCCTGGGGTAGGGGCTTCACATAAATCGTAGCAATTTGCTGGCTCTGCCACTCTAAATCCTGTCTAATTATACCAAGTGCAGCATCTGACATTAATTTGTTACAGTGTGTGTGTATAGAGCACCAGACATTTTGGGGACGGATTTAAGAGCAGCCTTCAGATCTTTGCCCTTGCAATCCACTGCCAGTCACAAACCACTGCATTTGGCCTCCTAGTTACCTGCTTACATTGGAAAATTCGTTATTTTGAAGTCTAAAATATTCTTATTACTTACATCTACAATCAATTTACAGATGCAAAAATTCAAGGCTGCATTCAGGCATCTTTGGGGGGAAAAAAATAAAAAATAAAAAGAAATATTGTCCCTCTTTGCTCCTAGCTGCCCTTTTCAGTCTCTGAGCTGTAAAATAAGATTGACAGTGACTTCGAGACACCCGCAGCAAAGCACAGCCCAGGTCACAAGCCTGCAGAGCACTCTGGAGGGGAGGATGCCTGGGAACCAGGCTGAGGAGTAGCTGGTGTGGACTGAGCCGTGCGATGTCAGGTTTTTAACCAGCTTGCTGGAGCTCTTTGAGGATATTACTGCTTTGCTAGATAAGAGAAATTCAAGGGATGTGCTATACTTAGAGTTTCAAAACACACTTGGCATCAGTGCAGATCAAAGCCGAATGGTACAGGCAGCATCCCGGAATAGAAGGTGAAAGAGGGAAAAGATTTGGAATTTACTGGGAGGAAAAAAAAATATGCTGAAACCAACAGCACAAGGCTGCTGAGCTAAAAATAGCAAAGAAGGTATTAGCAGTGGCTCCACACACAAACTGACACCCTGCTCTGCTTCCCAGCTCGGGGAGGAACCTTCCATCCAAGTGAGAGATGCTCAAGGAAAGCACAGCAGTCCCTGCAGTCCACTGCCCCAGCCCTGCTCCCAGCTGAAACCAGTGGGGACCAGCAGGGTTTGGTGAATCCCAGCAGAGCATGCTCTGTCCCAGTCTGTCCCCTCCAGCAGCCCATCATGTCCCTGCTATGTCAGGTTATCTGTGCCCCATGAGCAGCTGTTTCCAATCCCATAAACTGGAACAGTGCTCTGTGTCATTTCCCATGCTGGTGGCCAGCCACAGCCAGGGGCTTTTATCCAATCCTGCTCTGCCCTGGGATGTGGGGCTGCCACCATCACAGCAGGGCTGGGGCGTTCATGCCCTCCCCACAATATCACACACCAAGAGCTTCTTCAGCCCTTCCTCTTCCTCACTGCCACTTGGTGCTCATGGCAGCAGTGACAAGTCTGCCCCTTGCCACTCAGGGGCCACTCAGACAGGGAGGGCAAGGTGACCACAACCCCCACATCCCTGGGTGGCACCCCTGGTCAGGGCTGTGTCTCAAGACAAGCTTTCCCTACAAAGTCCAGCCATCTAGGAGGAAACACATTCTTCAAACCTAATTTTGAAGCACCACGGTTGTATCACAAACCTACAGCAAAGCCAGGAGTACTGGGGGAACCCCTCTAAAGTATCAGCTGCTGGGTGACAGGGTTCAGCTGGGGGAGATCAGAGCCAGGGAAAGTCCCATGGAGGGACACATGTGAGTGATGGAGCTGGGGCTCCTATTAACAGCTCACATGGCCCTAGCTGTGTGATAGGGTGCTCTTTTAGAACAGAATTATTTGGACTTGAAATTAAGGAGGAATTCATCTCCTTTGTGCTCTTCTGTCCCTCTTCTGCTTGTAGATTCAAAGATGAAAGTCATTCTGCCCTCTCTGGGAGGGAGGAGTATTTCTGGAGCACCTCAAGCCATGGAACCCCTCCTCTAGGGTAGTGCAACTGAGCTAATTGCAGCTCTGCAGGAGGTGGGCAGGCAGTCCCTGACACACAGGACACCCCAACTCCTGCTGTGCTGAAAGGGAAAGTCTGCTAGAGCAGAGGTGTCTGGGGCTGGTGAAACATTCCCCATGGGTCTTGGCAGCTCCTCTGGTGGCTGGGAAAGGACTTAATCCTGTACCCCTGCAGCAATGCAAACACCTGCCCAAAAACTGATGGATCTCAGGGTGATGGTGTGTACTATTTCTGAGAATCCTTCACCCTGGGGCACCCCTGAGCCAGACCCCATCCCGGGGGTGACAGTTCACCCTGCCACGTGCCTGGCACTGGGGCAGGAGCAGGGGCTGTTCCCTGGGCTGGGGTGGGTGCTGGAGCCGTGCCGGGAGCAGCCGTCCCGGCCCCACCGCGCGCCGCCGGGTTTCCTCTCGGCCGTGCCAGGCTCCTGCCAGCTGAGCTGGAGGTGAGGCATTAACACTGGTATCTCTGTTAATATTGCTATAAAGCAATAAAGGTAACTTGATTGCGGAAAGGCAGGGAGACCAGTGGGTTTGGAGCCGTTCCACAGCACTGCTATTAGAAAGCTCAAAATGAGAGTTATTAAATTACTGCCAGGTACTGCAGGTTTTTCCTAACAGGGAGACTTCAGCTTGGCTCGGAAACTTAAGCTCTGGCTTGTTCAGGTTAATTAAAAGAGAGCTGGACATCTTCCAGGTTCTTGCTTCTCATTCCTGATGGTCACCCCCTCCCCTCCAAGGCATGGGCAGAGTATGCCACAAGCACCCATGAGCTTTACCCCACTGAGGGATGCTGAGGGGGCATTGGGCATCAGCACTGGGCAAGGAAACCAGGCTGGATGTCCTGTAGGATGGTGACCTGAGTGTCACTTGCAGTACCCTGGTGCCTTTGTGCCATCTGTCCTGGGATGCTGTTCCTGCACCCACGGAGCATGGCAGGTGCTGGGGCTGAGATCCCTGCCCTTTCCCCAGGTAGGGACCTCAGGAACCCAACACAAGTAGCAGCCAGAAGTGTTTGTGATGCTTTGCATTTGCCCATTGCCCCTGGTCCCCAGCAAATTCCTGATTCCTTTATAGGCAAACAAGAGGCAAGTACAGTACAGTGAAAGAATGGCTGGTGGGAGGCAGGGGGCAGACAGGCAAACAATGCCCACACTGTCCCTCTTCCCACCCTTTTTATTGCATTGCTCTTGGATCTGACATGTTCTTACTGCTGCAAAACTGGCATTTAAGGATTCATGTGGCCTCTCATCAGAGAGAGCAGGAAACATGGTACAAACAGGGAAGAGAGGGCAATTTGGGCTGGGTTTGGAGAGGATTGCTTTCTCTGACCGGGAGCAATTTTCCTTTCACCTGAGTTTAGTCATCCCCACTGCTGCTTTGACTCCTGCCTCAGCCTCTGCAAGTATTTTCCTGCTGCCTCATGGGGTGATGGAAAGTTTTCGGCAGCCCCCTCTCCTTGCCCTGGAGCAGATCACCTGCAAGTGGCCTTTGTGGGGCTGGGGGTGCAGGCAGGTGGCTGTTCTGGCTGGGAACTACAGACAGAGGGGCTGGGGACTCAGAGCTGCACTGACCCTCCCTCCTCCTCCTGTCTTTGATTCCCTGGTGCTGGGGAGAGAGAAGAGGGTTTACCCAGCAGTTGAGGCCCAAAAAGCTCCCATTGTGTTCTTCCCAGCATGGCTCTCTCCTGCTCTGCCTGACCTCAGGTGGCACACCTGAGAGGGGCTGAGCTGGGAGTCCCCAGTTTGTCCTGCCGTCCCTGGGAAAATGAAAAGCAGCCAAGGATGTGTGGTACAAGGAAGGTGAATCCCACTGCCAATCAAACACTCCAGATAGGCGGGTATCAAACACTCCAAGTCAGGCTGCCATGCTGGGGAAGGATCCTGTCTCCATCTCCTCCTCCAAGAAACTTTGCGACAGCCGTAAAAATTCCCGACTCTGTGGCTCCTCCACTCCTCCATCCACCCAAAGCTTCCAGGTGGCAGAGGGGTGCCTGGACTTGGGACCAATACCACGGAAGGGCAGGGGCAGTTGCTGTGTCTGAGCACTCCCAGACCCCGACAGGACAGTGGGAGGGGGCGGGTGAGGACGGGCACTGTAGCCGCCTGCCAGCCCCGGCAGCAGCCGCCCCTCTCCTGCCCTGGCCAGGCTGCCGGAGGTGCGGATAAATGCTGCTCACAGCTCCGCTAGTGACTCAACCCCCCAAAACACTTCTTGGACTCATTTTCCCAGAGAGAGTTTAATGGGGTTTGTCGTGCCAAAACCCCAAGCTATGCCTCACTTTCATCCCCTAATGCAAGCCATATATCAAGAGACACTAACAGAGCAGGGAGGGTTTCTGACAAGGGGATCCTGGGAACAATCAGCCAATACCCCCCTCCCCAGCCTGCGCCCCCCTGTTTTGTGCATTCCTGGTAATGTAAATAGAGAGGCGAGCGCTCGCAGCCCTCCTCGGACGCGAGGAGCCCGTCTGGGGACGGCGCCAGCAGCTCTGCTGTCAGTCTGCTCTCGGGGGCTTTGCCTGGTACCGTTTGAAGTGTCTCAAGTATCAGCGTCAGCGCTGTGTCCCTGGGGAGAGCGTCCCCGGGGCCAGCAGTGCCCCCGCGCTCCCTTGTTCCATACACTCCGCAGTTGGGAGCTGGGAAGATCCAGCTCAGCCTAAATAATCCCTTTTCCTTTCTGAAAAGTCACCCGTCCTGCCAAAATATCCTTCCTCCTAGCAAGCCGTGAGATGAGGATGGAGGATGCAGCCCAGGCACTGACAGCATCCTGAGGGACCCTTAGGACCCTGCTGCCCTTTAGGGTGGCAGCTGCCGGGTCTGCCTCCTTCCACAAGCACCTCGGGGTGCCTCCATCTCCCGGCTCTCAGGAGGGGAGAGATGCAGCTTCCTTCCTGCAGTGAGGTGGGGGTGGCTGATGCAGCAGGTCAGGGGTCTCACACCCTATTTAGTGCAGCATTGGGTCCTGGGGAGCAGGTGGTCGTTTGGCACTGGGCACCATCTTCAGGGTGGGCGGGCGCCCCTTCTGTGGTGTTTTATGAGGCATGGGAAAATCCAGAAGGCTAACTTTTCTTAATTTAAGCACCCATGAGTTTGCTTGCTGTGCATGCCAGCAGTGTGGGATTAGGTCCTCCTGAAGGATGCTGGTTGTGTATGGCATTGTGTCACTTGGAGGAGACCTGCATGCCAGCCTGGACATGCAGTTTTGTTCCCACAGACTTCACTCACATCCCAGCAGAAACCCAAAGCTTCTTCAGGCAGGGCCAGGGAACCCAACTGGGCACACTTCATCCTTCTAAGGGAAAAAAAAATTCAAGCCAAAAAGCCTCCCCTGGGAGAGTTTCCAAAACAAATCTCAAGCCTTGGCTCACCACACAAAAGCAGGAAACCTCATGAAGGTTTTCCTTCAGCTTGTCTGGATGAGAATCCCCAACAGCATTGCAGCCAGGGCAAGGGACATGTGACCCAAGGTGTCATCAGTGCCAGTCCCTGACCCTCAGGGCAGGAGAAGCAGACACAGCTGGGACCATCAGGGTGCAGAGGAGGCTCTTGTGCTCAGAGCAGGGTGAACTCTGGCTGTGATACACTCACAAAGCCCCAGGCCAGCAGGAGAAATTCCTGAGCTGAGGACCTTGGTGAGCACAGGCAGCCCATGGGACCATGTGTGCCTGGGAGAAGCTTCGAGGAGAGGAGCTGGGGTGGTGGGAAGTGAGTGGGATCACAATGAGGAGGAGAGACCCCAGTGGGGATAGGGACCCCTCAGGGTCACCTTCCTGTTCCCCAGCCTGCCAGGCAATGGGGATGGAGACTCGGTGGAATGGAGCTGCTCCCCTCCATCATTCACATGTCCCCAGCAAGGCTGCAAGGAGGTCTCCCAAAGCAGGGAAGGGGTGTGATACCTCTGAGCTCCCTCCTGACTCTGTTGGCTGTCAGTAATTCAACGAAGGCTGGGGAGAACAGGAGGAGGAGGGCTGCAAAATCTTCATGCAGTGATTGCTTAGGAAACATAGGAGAGGCTGCCCCTGGCTGCAGCCAGAGCACTCGTGGTGCAGGAATGGCACTGCACAAACTCATAGCTGAACCAAAGCTGTTCTGAGAAAATGCCACCCTGCTCCATGCCAGTGAAGGGTGTCACCACGTGGACACCTTGTCTCGGTGGGAACCTTGCCCAGGGAGCAGCCCCCAGATCAGGGTGGCACTGATCAGACTGTCCATGGCCTTACTCTCTCCCACGCACCCGCAGGGAATCCTGTGATGGGGCTGGTGATGCTGGGTGGCCCTGGGGACCCCAGGGAGCGCTCGGGGGGGAGGGGATGTGTGAGGGGTTTATTTGCTGGGACCAGCCCTGGCGGCCCTGAGCTTTACGAGGCAGCCGATGCGGCTGCTGCTCGCGAGCTGCAGCAATAAAGCTTGCCAGGGGGTCAGAGGTGATACCGACTGCTCTTAAGTGGCCAAAACCGGTGGTCTGTGATGGAAACTGAACTTCTAGAGCCTTAATCAGAACCAGAGGGGTTAAATTCCAATGGCTAAATACCAAGGACTTAGCCTAAACATCTCTCCCATCTTGCTCAGTCTGTCCCAAACAGGATCCTGCAGCGTGCAGTCGTTTGGGCAAGGTCAGGCTGCTGGCGAGCGAGGTGTGTGTGCCACATCTCCCTGCTGCCTTGGGACCAGGCATCACCAGGGCACTGAACTTCCTCCATCTCGGTGCGCTGTTGCACTGAGTAAACATCTCTGCAGTGCTTGGGAAATCCAGAGCGACCTGCAAATGGATGCAGAGTTAAGGATTTGCTGGTTTCAGAGGTCTCCCAAGCGCCAGGATGAGGCTGATGCTGGAAACCTGAGCCCTGTAATTGTATTGTTCTGCCCGAGTGATATCTGAAGGGCTGGCTGGTTTGTTTGCGTGTTTGTTTGTAGTGCAACTATCAAAGGAGGTCTCGGCGGTGATGAACGCTGCTTCTAAAAAAGGGCCTGCCCCGGAGCCAGCACCAGCCCTTCTCCAGGTCGAGCCACTACATGTCCCCATAAGCATAACCCGTCCTACCAGTGGCGGCTCCAGAGGCATACCAGCATTCCTGTAGGAGTGGGGGATTGCCTGCCGTGCCTGAAAACAGGTTCCAACATCGCTGAGCACTTTCAGGAGAACCCTGAGAAGGGATCTCCGAGGGGCCAAGCAATGGGTGAGGAAGGATATTGCCAAAATGTAGCTGTGAAGAGGCAGAGGGAGCAGGGAAGTTGACAGAAGCAGGGCTGAGAAGATGCACCATTGTGTTTCCTTAGTTGTGGAAAACTGACAGGCACTTCCCTCCCCCCAAGAAAAAGACAGCAAAGAAATGCAAACATGACCATACATCCCAAGGTCTGTGTGCCAGCTAGAGCACACAGTGCTCAGAGGAGACCTGGCTGGACCTCTCATGGGCTGATTTTCGTGTTGACCAAACCAGTGGGGAGGAGGGAAAGCCCTCGGCAGCATCCACAGCACAAAGCCACCCTCCGCCCCAGCACGTGTCCAGGAATCCAGGCACCTCAACCTCACCAGGTCCTGGTTTCTACCTCCAGGCTGTGTGAACAGCCACTACTCCCTGTGGCAGGAGGTTAGCAGAGGGCCAGGCAGGCTGCTGAGCGTTAGCATCAGTGTGGTTTATTACGCTCATTAATGATGTGGAGAAGGCAGCGTGTTAGCAAAAACGTGACATATTTAGGTTAGTTAAGGCTGAAGGACTTTGCTGCTGTGGGAAAGGATTGCACGAAGATATATGACATTCACCATGGGCCTGTGTGAGATGATGCATCTTGGATAGACTAATCAAGATAATTCACATATATTGTCCTAAATTAATTATAGCCACTAAGTACAAGCCCAACATGTCAATGCAGACAGCTCAATTAACAGCTCTTATTCAATATATGCTGATGGTCAAAAGAGCAAAGAAAAGATTACAATGGGCAGAGAGCATGGAGCAAAGCACTGGAAATATTGCAGTGCCACTGCTGAAATAAATGGCTTTGCCAGCACGTGAGGGAGCAGAGGGTGAGGATGATGGGCGCAGGGCAGTGTGGAGAGAGGCTAAGAGGGGACAACAAGGGACCTTCTTTAGCCCTCTCTTCCTGATAACCTCTTAAAAACAGAATAGATCAAGTATATGAAGCAGATTTTTAAATAGCAAGGGAGAGGGGTGGGAAGAAAAGAGCTATTTTAGAAAGCAAGCGCTGGTTGGGTGGAGCAGGAGCAGAGGTTCCCGTTCATGCAGAGCAGTGACCCCAGGGCTCAGTGCCCGTGTGCTGGCCAGGGTGTGACTCTTCAAGGAGAAAAGGTGGAAAGAGGTGAGAGATGAGTCCAGCTCTGTGTACACTGGGTGAGACAAGCACTGAGTGCTGCATCCTGCCTTGATAAAGGACATGGAAAAGTTGGAGATGGCTCAGGAATATGGGAAACTGCCTTTGAGTGGGAGGTTGAGGCAGGCCCCTGCCTATTTTTCAATCACAGCAGAGGTTAGGATGTGACTCCATTACAGTCAGCACATGCTGAAGGATAGGGATTTCTTTCAGTTAAAAACACATAATGAAGCCCTGTGACCAGGACTGGTGCAGGTCTTGCACCATGGCAGGAACTCGCCAGGGCTGGGAAACTTCTCTGTCACCCATTCCATGCATCTGAGGGGCTTCCTGCAGCCTCATTTCAGTCAGGCTCCCTTTCCCTGGATTCTCATCAGGGAACCCTGACACCAGGTGCCCTGTGCCCTGAGGAGAAGGGTTTCATGCCTGAGCCCTGCAGTGGCTGTGGGAAATCTTTGGGCTGATTTCCCTCCTGTGAGACTCCATCCAGCATCATGCAATCTCTTTTCATTCCTATTTCATGAGATGTGAATAATTAATGAGAAACACAATGCAGGGAGGATAAGATGAATATATATATGTATACATATACTCACACACATGCATACATAGTGTTAGAAATAATCAAGGCTCAAATATATAGGGAATGTTGTGGTACAGCAGCTGTGAAAAGGTGGGGTAAAGAGCAGGAGCCTAACAGAGTATAAAAGGCAGATGGAGGGGTTTGAGGGGTGTAGAGGATGGGATACAGGTGGTGTCTCCTACAGCAGCAGGAACCTCCAGCCTTCCCAAATAGCCCAGGAGCTCATCACAGGCAGAGGCATCCCTTCCAGCTCTTCCCCAGAGTTGTGCAGGGCTGTGAGATGCAAAGGGAGGGCGATGCCAAGGGCTACTCCTGCATTGCCCTGGGGAAGGGGTGAGATCTGGGGGGTGTCTGCTGCAGTGGGAGGTGAAGCCCAAGGAGGCTGAGAAGCAGCATCTCTGGCAGCTGGGATTTTGCATCCCTGACCAAACCACTCTCCACAGGCTCTCGGCAGCCATCCAAGCCCACGCAGCCATTGCTGTGTCTGTGTGCAGTTGAGCCTCTCACCATCCATGGCCAGCAAACAGGCAACTGAATTGTATGTGTGAAACCCAGAGACTCTCGCTTCAACTGCACAGAAAATCCCATCACCAGCTGCATCCGGCTCCCAGCTGCTGGCCAGGCCTGACCAGTGCTAATTGGCAGTCATTAATTAGCCTTCCGGCAGGCTCTCACCCTGTGGACTTGCCAACAGAGCCCATTGCAACCTGCTGATGCAAGAAGTGTCCTCCTGCCCCATAGGGACTGCTGGAGCCTGCCCTGAGGAGGGGAGAATCCCCCAGCCTCACCCCAGTCTGGGGGATGGGGACAGGCAAAGGGATGGCTCCTGCTGCCTGCCCACAGCCCCAGCTCCCTGGGGTCAGGCACCAGAGTCATGGAAGACCAGCTGCCTTCCATGAAGATTTTCTGAGCTAACCTGGAATGATTCTGAGGTGCAGCTTCTTGGCTGCTATTCCAGCTCAGAGCTGAGCCATGGCAGAATGGATGGAGGTGGGGCAAGGGCAGACACAGGCGACAAAGAGAGCTCAGAAGTTGGATAATGATGTAGCTGTGGGTGATGGTTCCCGAACTCAGCATGGTCACACCTTCACTTGCCCAGGATATGGAGCTGTTGGGAGACCCCCACAGCCCTGGCCATGTTGCATGAAATAGATTTGTAGATTTGCCTCTGCACCCCAGGAGTTGGCTCTCATGGCCCACCCTGACCCAAGGGCTTGGCCCCTTGTCACAGGAGGGTCTATGCTGTCCCCAAAGAGGGACAGCAGGGATGCATGGCCACAGTCACTGTCACCTGCACCCCAGCCAGGCCCTGTGTCCTGGTGGCACTTGGAGCAGTGGACGTGGGGACTCCATAGCCCTTTGACTGCATTTTCCCCAGGAAAGCATGTGAGGCCATGCCCCAGCCCCAGCCATGAGCTGGCTTCATGGTGGGACACAGACTGCATTTGCTCCTCCTAACAGCCTGAGAGCTGGGTGTTTTCCTCTTTCTCCCTGGATTTCCAGCTTTGAATTTGCTTCATCTCAAAATACCCTATTATAAATAAACCCCCAGCAGTTCTCCTCTGCACAATGTCCTGCCCAGTGCCAGTTCCCTTTTCCACTAGCTCATACTCCCACCACAGCAGGGACCCTGTGCCAGGTTGGCACCAGCAGCAGGAGAAGCTTTGTCACCCCTTGGGCTCACCCCAGCCTGGCTGTACCTGCACCGGGGCTGGGGACAGGCTGGGGCAGCTGACAGCCAGTCCAGCCCATCCTGCCTTTTATCCACAGTCGGTGGCTCCCATTTCCCAGGTCTAATTTATCACCTCACTTTTTATAAATGGGTCATTTCCCATCCCCAGCCCAAGAGACAATTGTGATGGGCCCTGGCACCACGCCACAATCTCCTTTCAACTTCATAGCGAGTTCATCAAAGGCCCGAGACACCATTTCCCCAAACAGTAAAAGTGTCAGGGAAAGAGGCGTGTTGGGAAGCCTCGGTGACAGCCAAGTGCTTAATTAGTGGTAATGCAGAGTTTACAGCCCCCCTCACTGCCTCCCCCCAGCCCCCTGTTTCTGGGAAGGGTGTGAAGGGTTAGACAGGTCTCTGTGCTGCTCAGTGACCCGTGATATCCCTCCAGCTCTGGTGGAGGGGATGAGAACATCCCAGTCTGGCTGCTGGGATGAGGAGGAACACAGGGAGAGATTTGCCTGTGTGGCACTCACTCAAGAGCATCCCCATCCCCTAGGTCCCACTTGTGCTTCAACCCACCCCAGCACCCATGGGTGCCCCGCATCCGCAGCCATTCTCTTCTCCCTGGCTGCTGAGTGACTGGGGAATATGTGGGAAAGACTCACTGCATAGTCAGCAGTGGAATCACTGTGTCCCACCCACCTCTCCTCATCCCAGCCACAATCTCCTGTGATGCCTTGCAGTCCCATGAGACCCAGTGGTCTGCAGGAGGTGCAGGAGGATGAATACCACTGTCACATCTCTTTCATTCCTCTCTTTCCTCTTTCTTTTTTTTTCCCAGAAATCACCTTCCTGCCTGTCACACTCCCAACCTTTCTCCGGGCTGTTTTTAATGTATCCTTTTGGCATCAGAGCAGACTGAGCATGGTGACTTTGGCACTCAGAGCATAAGTATTAACGAGCTGATGGCATTACAATGTTGGCACTCTCTCACAGCTTCCTTAATAAAGCCAAACATCAGCCAGGACTTTTAGCCATGATGGGATATTTAGCAGGAGCTTGTCTCTGACTCCCATGGCCGCCAGACCCATCTTCTCAATGTTGACATTTCTGGGGGTCAAATTTTCCATCAAAAGTTACCAAATACAGGTAAGGATCAGAATAAAAACCAAGAGATTGGTGATATGAAGCTTCATGCATTCCATAGATGGGTGCCCAAGGCTCCCAGGAGTGGATCACCATGGGGAGTGAATCACCTTGAGGAGCACTGCTGTCACTGCAAAGCTGGAGGTACAGGCATCAAGCAGAGAGGGTCCATGGTCACTTGGTCAGCAAAGTACCATGTCATGCACAAGGATGAAGCTGGTCCCAGCCAAAGCAGCACCTCTGTGCCTTGGTTTTGTGCCTGTGAAGGGGCCACATTACTCTCTGAGGACATGCATGTGGCCAGCGGGGATGAACAAGCTGATGGGCTGTACCATGGCACTGCTTGCTCTCCAGGTTCTTCGATCCCCCAGGGCTGGAGCAGTGCTGTGCTGATATAAAGCAGATATAAAGCTGATTTTCATTAGGGAGGAGCACTAGGTTTCATGGTGGGGCCCTGCTCATACCCAGCAGGGCTCTGAGGCCAGCAGCTCTGCCCACTCCCCAGGCACATTCCCCATGCTGGGTGCCAGTGGCATCTTCCCACCACCACTGCATGGCACACAGGCAGGGCTGGCCCAGATCCACACTGGGATGGGATGAGATCTGTGATGGACCTCATCCCCACGTGCAGGACTGTACCACCCTCTGCACAGAACATTCCTGCCTGGATGAGCCCACAGAGGGACCTGGCAGCTCCCTGGCACATCCCACCAGGCCACAATTCCCTGCTTCGCCTCCCTGGCCTCGCGTTCCTGAGTGCTGGGCTCTCCCCCCACCACCCTCCTCGGCACGGCTGGGGCCTTGCAGCTACAACCAGGAAACTATAAAACTTTACAGAGTGCGGCTGGAGAGAAACAGGAATTGCTGCAGTGACTGCCAGAAGGGCCAGCGTTAGATTCACAAGATTTTCCAGGGCTTGGACTCGCCAGGAAGGGATTTATCCACCTAGGAGGAGTTGTAAAAACTAAAATTAAATTCTTCATCTTGGAAAGGGAGGGGGGAGAGAATGAAGAAACTGCTTGACCTCCCCCCAAATGCTCTGCTGGAGGCCAGGAACCTGGGGGGATATGGAGCACCCTTGGCTGCACCTGCCCAGCCCCTGGCTGAGGGGTCCTGGCACTGTGGGGGTCCCTGACATTGCTTGTCCTAGGGGCCACATTCAGCATCCCTCCAGTATAAATCCAGTATCCTTTAGAGCATAATCTGGAGGTGTATTGGGTGCCACAGGGGAGGACTGAAGTCAGTGTCCTCTCCCTGGCCTCATTCCCCTCTTGTCCTTCCCATGTGCTGCAATACCTGCTGCAAGTGGAAATGGTGCTGGGCATAGTGTGGGAACAGTTTGCATCTCCAGCAAGAAGTAAGCAGAGATGTTCCACCTGGCACCCCAGCAGCTTCACTGGGATAGTTTTCTGGCATTAGTAAGCAGTTAGAAGGAAAAAAATCATACTGCCCTGTGTATTACAGAGATGTGCCACAGCATCGTGCATGTCCATTGCAGGGGCCAAAGCAGTACCTGGCAGGGTCAGGAACTGCTGCTTTCTGATGTGGTGCAACTGATTTGGGGACCACATCTGCCTCCCCTGCCAAAGGACAGGATCCCCTCCTGTGCCAGGACCACCAGCTCTCAGCCTGGGGGTATTTTGAGACTCAGCATAGTCCCTTGTGCACCTTTCTGCCTGTCAGCCTTTCCTGACTTCTCCTCCACACTGGGTTGGGTGGGCAGATCCTTCCTCACCACCCTTCTCCTCCCCATCCCACCAGGCTCACATGGAGATGGTGGGATGGGGCACACCAGGGTCACCCAGCCACAGCCCTGCTGAACCAGCCCTGTCACCCACGGGCTGGAGCAACACATCTCACATTCCTCCACACCTCCTCACTGGGTTTTCCCCAGTATAATGGTGCACACTAATGCTTTTAGGAAAAGCCTACACTGCTGCAGGCTTTTAGGGCCATTTCCCATGTCAGGGGAGCCTGTACAGCACCCTGGTCAGTGTGCTGCAGAGAGTTGTGCTGTGACAGGCTCTTTTCAGGAATTTTGCTCTCTTAGGGCAATGAATCTTAAGTCACTGATCTCTTTACAATTATCCTTGGAGCTGAATCCCTCACTGCTGAACAGCATGGGAAAGCATCCCAACACAGGGAGAAGTCAGGCTGCTCCTCCAGACATGTGGAGGCAAAGATCAAACAAGGCTCACTTGGAAACCTCAGCAGAATTGTGCCAGAGGACACAAAGGATGTCCGGGTCATGCCAAAGCTGCAGCTCTGCCATTGCTGGCTCCCAGGGAGAGACAGGCTGTGCTGGGGCCCCAGCAGGTCCATCTGCCTGGCTGGTGGAGCGAAGCATGGCATGCCAGAAATTTGCTTTGTACTCAACCTTTCAGGCTGGAAAACCAAGGGAAACGTGAAGATGTGAAGCTTATGTGCAAAAGCCCATCAGCTGAGTGCCTGGCTGTTCACTGTGCCACATTGCTGGTGTCCTGCCCCTCTGGGACACTCAGGTGCTGTTTTGCGGATGAGCTTTGAGGCAATTTTCCTTTTATTCCAATTTTTTTGTCCGCAATGAATTTTACACCAAAAGCATGGAAACACTGCTGAGAAAGTATGTATCAGGGAATGCTCTTTTGTTGCTTATTCTGGTTTTCTTTCTATTTTCCGCTTGTCACTGCCAGTGCAGGCTCTTAAAATAACTGGCTACTTTAAACCACACTCCTTTGTTCCCTGGCTGAGCACCGCTGGCTGCCAGCTGGAGAGAGAGGGAGGTGAAGTGTCAGGGCCCTGCAGAGAGTTTTAAAGGAGGTTTGTGGTGATGGGGACAGTGTGTTACACCCCGAGTCCTCCGAGCTGCTCTCTCCCTTGTTACCAGCAGGCCCCTGTGTCATGGGATTTCCCAGCACTGAGTTTGCAGGTTCTCAGCTGGTCCCTTCTCTGCCACCACCCGAACTCCATCCAGGCTCCAAGGGGGCAGCTGTGGGTCTGCACCCCAGCTTTGGAGCCTGCAGACATCCCCTGTGGACTCCTCACAGTGCCACCCAACTTCAGAGCCCTGCCCTCAGCACTGCCCCTTTCCCACCCTCGCACCAGCTGCTTTGCAGCAAATTGTTTAGACCATGAAAGCTCCTGAGGGGAGAGGTGGGACACACAGCTCCCTTGACCCCAGTTAGTGTGGGAAAAGGCTACAGCAAAACTGGTTAGGAACTGGCAGCCAGCCCCGGGGGAAGCAACAGCTAAGCCTGGGCTTATCCCTCCCAAACCAAGCGCCAGGGCAGCGGATGCAAATCCCAGGCAGGCCAGGAATTGCCTGGCACCTCTCCCAGGGTGTTTGCACCTTCATCCCCGGGCACCCCAGGAATGTGGTGTGACGGGGAGAGGGGATTCCTGCAGCCAGGGGGAAGCTGGGCTGGGGGTGCGGCCGGCCGGGCGCTGCCAGCAGCCGGGCTCCTCTACCTGCAGGCACGGGGCTGGGCCGGGGCCCGGCCTGCAAATGCTACGTCGAAGGCTTGTGCCATGCCCGGGCACGTCCCCACTTTGTTTATTCCTTTGACTTATTATTTTATTTGACTATTTATTCCTGGCTGCCTTTTTCTCACGGTGGCTGTGTTTATTTAGCACGCCAGGCCTGGAGCCCGCCGGGCTCATGCTGCTGCCGAGCACAGCCATAACCCGGGCGCAGCCAGAGCCATGACAGCAACCCCACGCTGAGGTTTCTCCCAAGGACCTGGTGGTGGTGTCTGCTATTGTGTGGGACTGTTTCGAGGGGACAGTGGGCAGTGGGCAAGAGCATGGTCACAGTGCTTGGCACTTTTGATGCTGCTGGCATGCAGCCACACCAAAGAGCTCCAGCATCTGTGTGCCTGCTCACCACCACAGTCCTGTGGGGCTGTGGCAGCTGCAACAAGCAGAGAATATATAGGCTGGAAAGAGGCAGGTTTGTAAAGCACAAGGGTGATCTGCAAAGTGATGCCATCCCCATGCCATCAGGGATGCTCCCAGTCCCCACCAGCCTCCTGAGGTCCCAGGTGGTCCCAGAGCCCAAACCTCAGTGTGATGTGGAGATGCCAGCAAGCCATCAGCCCTCCTCCCTCCGTTCCCAGGCCCTATGTGGCATCTCCCACGGTGAGAGCCCCCAAGGACCCAAATCACTGGGTCCTCTTGATGCTGAGGATGCGGCTGCGGCTGGGGGCCGGGGAGCCATGGCAACCCGGCAAGGATGGGGGTTGCCATGGCAATGAGAGGCGCAGCATCCGGAGCTGGCTTTGGGCAAGGGATGCTCCAGGTGGGATGGGAAGCAGGACCAGGGTACTGCCCCAAGGCCAGGGAAGGCCAAAGCCTCACCTTTAGAGTTCTGGAAAGCTGCCCTGCTCTGAGGGCTGCCCCTGGCCCACAGCACCTGGTGGGGGTGCCAGTGGAGGCTGTTTGGGGTCAGGCCCTATGCTTGGCCCTGCTTTGGTCCCATTGTGCCCACTGCCATCATCACCTTTGGCTGTTCCTAGGTAGCCCCAGCAGGACATGATACTGGTTCCTGTTCAGTCCAGAGGAGCAAACATCTTTGCAGAGCACGGGTCAGGAGATATCCTCTTGGATATTTGCAGCCAGGAAGTCTGCCAGCATCTCTCATTATAAGCATGAACCCCAAATATCTTGTCACCCCATTTGGGGATCACTGCCTTCCACCTGGGAATGTCTCTCTGGGGTCAGGCTGTGGCACAAAGCAGGTTTCAGCCCCTAAATCTATGGGTTTGGAGATTATCTGCTTCCTGTGACTAAGGCGGGCACCCAGCTGACCCCAGCTCAGGGCTGAGAATGCACAGGGCTTCTGCACGGGCATTTCCCTAAAATGACCCTGATGGGGCTAGGCTGCTAATTGCCCGGTTAGCAAAGGTGCCTGAGAGAGCAGTGGGCTGGGTGAGGGTGACACCCCTGCCTTGTCCCCCCAGTCCCACGGCCACCCCATCCTGCCGGCCCGTCCTGCCGCAGGGCTGGGAGGCAGCGAGGGAAGGGGGCGATGGGAGGAGGAAATGGACCTCCCAGCTGGGAAGCACGCGGGGGAGTGACATTTGCCAGACACTGATGCTGCTTTTGATAAAGAGCAGGGGGCAGTTTGCTGCCCACAGGCACCCATGTTTCCCACACCTCCCAGCAGCTGGGGGACAAACCTCGTCCCCCAGCTCTGGAGCCTTTGCCTCCCACAGAGCCAGAGTCACACAAGGCTGGATGCCTTCCTTCCCCTTTCAGTCCCAATGGAAAGCAGAGCAGGGGGAAAAAGGCAAAAATCCTGATTTTTATTTATTTTTTGTGTGGCATTTGTCAGCACCTGATGACAAAGGGCTGATGCAAAACTGGACAGTGTCACCTGGACAGCACCAGCATGGTTGCAACATGCACCCTGCAGCATATGGACAGGGCTTGCTCTGCAAACACACAAGCCTCATCAGATTTTCCCAAGGGCACATCCCCAGTGCAGAAATGAGCCCAGAAGCCAGGATGACATCCACCCTTCCTCTCATGCTGTCTCCCAAGGCTCCAGCACCTAGCAGGCCCTTTTCCCCTGCAGAAATAGTGGCTGAGCTCTGCTGCAAACGCACGCCAGCAAAAGGGGCTGGCGGCCGCTGGCAGCCACTTCCAGCGATTCCACCCTGGAGCTTGTGGCTGGGCTCTAGATCTGCTAAGCCTGCTTCAAACTTTGCACTGGGAGAAGTGATTTGTCTGCAAATGTTATGTGGTTAAAATAAATGCAGAGAATTTTAATCCTGGGAATTTGGAAAGTAGGAGATTTAAAATAACAAAACCCTTTCATATGGCACTTAATCCGAAATTAGCTGGGTTTTAAGTTTTACAGCAGTAGCTGATCATTCCTCAGCCACCTCCCGCTCGGCGTGGGAAGGGGGGGGCTCCGCAGATTCCCGGAGCAGGGGGCAGTGAGGGCTGCAGGATGGGCTCTCCCGGGCCGTGCCAGGGCGGTGCCGGAGTAGTGACGGCACTCTTTTTTTTGTTGACGTGGAATGGATCTCCCACAGCTACTTAAGGTTTTAATTGCCCTGTGATTAAAGTTTTCATTACTAAGCAATTAGCACCTGAAATTTTAAGTGCTGAAGTGTTTAACTGCATCCTGACGCTGCCAGAGGTGAGGGGTGGTGGATGTGGGTGGGACGGGAGAAGGTTTTGGAGTAGGGACCGCAAGAAGCAGAAGATGGCTTCCTTGCTGGGTCCAACCGGGCTGGCACGGGTGCTGCCCCGACCCGCTGGCAGCGCCAAACTTCTGGCAGCACAGGGAGGAGCTCCCGGAGGGGCCAGCGCCCAGGAAGCCTGGGAAGAGACAGGCTGGAGCCGGCTCTGGTCTGGGCGAGCTGGCAGCCGGCAGTGCTCCCTGCCCTGCGAACGGGGCCTCACGGGGCTCCCCTTGCACTGGGCATGACACAAGGGACCCCCCAGCAGCCGCACGGCTGACCCAGGTCCCCGCTCAGATGTCACCCCTCCGAGTGCAGCCCTTTGGACAGAGGACTTGGAGATGTCACTTGTCCTGATGGCCCCCACTACAGTGGTATCCAGCCCAGAAACACGGGGAAATCCCCACCCGGCTTCCCACATCCCCAGCACAGCTGCGCTCCAGGTGAGCAGCCAACGGAGGCCTCTTGCAGGGCAAGGCTTTTTCTTGCATTCATCCAGTTCCACCCTTCAAACACATGTCCCCAGTACTTACCTTGTGGCAATGCACTCCTGGGACTGGCTTCCCGGTGCAGAATGTACTCCCTTCTGTTTGTTTTTAGACTCTTGCTGGGTAATTTCATTTGATTCCCCTTAGATCTTCTGAGAAAATAGGAATAATTGTTCCCTAATCACCTTTCCTTATGAAATTGCAGCTAAGGTTGCCGCATGCAAAGGAGGTGAGGGGCGGCGGCTGGCGCAGCGGGCAGGGTGCGTGGGTGCACCCGTGTGCGGGGCCACGGTCTGACACACACCGTGCGTGTGCCTGTGTCACACGGACCCGTCACCGCAGAGCATCAGGGCTGTGTTTGGAAATGGGTAGTGAAAGTCAGGCTTGCTCCAGCACGATGGAGTCTCTAGGTGAGAAATTCCTTACGGAGAGAGGGTTGGGTTGAGAGGTTTGTCCTCTGAACCTTCCATGCCGTTGCTGCTTTTCGAGGTTTTCCTTTCATGTCTGCCACTCCCTGTCTGCACAGGAATGCCTCCCAGGGACACCGTGGGCACCGCAGCTTTGCCGTGTAGGCTAGAGGCTATTCCAAAGCAGAGAATCACAATCTCAGGTCAGTGCTGCAGACAAACTCCCCTGCCTATCCCACAGCCCCATGTTTCGTCTCTCAGCCCATCCCTGTCCCGTCTTGCCAACACAGTTCTCACTGCAGCCCTGTTCAGCTCCAGCCGCCACCCCAAGGTGCCAGGGAGGGGATCAGGGTTCAGTGTCTGTGCAGGGACACTGTGTGGCTGGGATCTGTCCGTGTTTACACAGACATACCTATCCCCCAGCCATCGTCCCTCGGGGGCCACAGCAGCGCCATCCTTAGCACTGAGTCCGTGCCCAAGCAGGCGGCTTGGCACTAAAGACCCAGCCCTTGCCAGCAAATACCACGCAGTTACCACAGTTATTTGTTATTGTGCAGGCGTCGGAGCCCTGCCAGCGCTGCTCCTCAGGCTGCCCACCAGCTGCAACACACAGGCAGCGACCGGGGCTCCCTGGCCGGCGAGCTGCCCTGAAATCCTCAGCCCCCCGCCGGCACCGGGGAGCCCGAGGCCCCGGGAGAGTCCGGCTGGCAGCACCAGCCCAGTGGGAGCGACTGGGGGCTCATTAATTACAGCACGTGGGGAGCGACGCGATTGTGTGGAGCATCCTCCCCCAGCCCGCGCACCCCCGCTGCCTGCTCCAATTTCTCATCCTATTCTGAAATAAATTCCTTTCGGGCTGAAATTTGCCAGGCATGGCTTGGCTCCAAGGGGAATTCTTGGAGAAAGTTTAAGTAAAATTGGTTCAGCCATTTTTGAGTTATTCAAGTGTGAATAAGCAATTTCCCCATGTGCTCCGTTCAGAAATTTTGTGCTTGGGTAACTCAGACCTCTGGAATTGCAGAATAAACGAGATTTCTGCATCTCACTAAGCCGGCAGGGAGGGGATTTCCCGGGAGTGACTTCACAGGGAGACAGCAAATCTTCCCACCCTGAGCCTGGCCTTTGGTTAAGATTCTCAGCATCTCCATCAGCCCCTAGTCCTCTCCTTCCCCACCGATGCTGCATTATACCCCCGTGAATGTGTTAATGATGCCAGCTTCATCACTCCCTTCTCTGCTGCTTATCTCCTTGAGTGACAGCATGTCCAAACCAACTTCTGCTTCTTTGCTCAGACTTTGGCATTTTCCAATAGTGCAATCCCCTTACTACTGCTTTGCTCCTCAGCCACTTCCCTTTACCTGGAGAGTGCAATGCCCTGCTTGCTGCATCTCCTGTCCCTCACATACATTTATCGCAGTCATATGTCTTATGTCCTGCCTTAAATTAGCACCCTGGCTCTCTTGGGCATGACTTTTCCTTCAGGAATCATGCCCAGTGATGCTGAGGCACTGTGGCATCCTCAGGGCACAGCATTCTGCTGAGACTACCCGCAGCTCCCAGAGGATGCCAGCGTTCCTGCAGTAGGAATTGGTCATCTCCAAATTTTCAGCTGCCCAGGCAGAGCTCATGTCTGTGCCATCCTCTTGGGATGCCAAATCCTTCCAGGACATGGAAGGAAAATCCGCACCCTCAGCCCTGGTAGGAATGTACAGCAGAGGCAGAGAGAATACGGATGTGCTCTGCATCTGTCCTCACAGAGGAGAGGTCAACCATAGCCAGCCCTGATAACCTCCCAAATTCCTGCTCCTGCCAGCAGCCGCGGGGAATGTGGCCAGGAGTGTGGTCCTGCAGCCTCCCCACTGCACCAGTGCAGGGCCAGGCTGGGGCTGCACGGCAAGGGAGTTTCTGGGGCAGGTTTCTGGGGCAGGAGCACTGTGGGGAGGTGCTGCTTGCAGATGGCAGGTGTCTGCAGGGACAGCCCAGATGGCTCTGCCAGGGGGACAAAGCTACCCAGGATGAAGCAAGCACCCATGCACCCCACTGCCCCTGGATCTGCCGGAGTTCCAGACACTCCCAGGGACCAGAGACATCTGCATTCCCCAGCATCAGGGACTTAGGGGATTTTGCTAAGCCCAAGTGAAGTCTCCCCAGGTATCTGAGGGGCAGATGCCGCGCAGAGAGCCAGGACAGGTCGCAGCCCATATCCTACACCCATCATGGCAGATACGTGTCTGTCCTGAAGGATGTGGAAGTGCCAACTCTAGCCACCAGAACAGTGTGTGTGGATACACAATCCCGAGGGAGCAGAGTCTGTCAGGGCCCCAAAACCTTCCCATAGCAAAATCAGGACAGAGGGGAAAGAAGACTGAGGAACCCAGAGGCTTGGAAGCTGTGGCTGCATGCACGGTAACCAGCACCTTCTCCCATGAGGAATGTGATGGGGGAGGCACCTTTTGGGTAGGGGTAGTGGCCCTGGGAGAGGAGACTTCAGGGTGCTCTCTGAATGGTTTCAGCTTGGCCAGGATCACAGCATTCATCCCCGTCTGTGTGGTGGGAACCATGGTGCGGATAGGGTGGTGAGGCTTATGATACAATGAGATGGGATGAGTGAGGTAGGATGGGATGCATGGGATGGTCTGGGGGAGAATGATAAAGGGTGGGATGCATGAGAGACAGGATGGGGCTGTAGAGAATGGGATGGCAATGGGTGGCACAGGTAAACCAGGTTGCCAGTAATGCAGCACAGAGGTGTCCACGGTCCCATCATCACACACGATACCAAGCTCACGCATTCACCCGCACCCGGAGCGGCGGGGGACAGGGCAGTGCGGGCCGGGGGTGTGCGGGGCAGGCCGGGAGCGCGGCCCCTTTAAGAGCCCAGTTCCGCGGGCGGCCGCTGGGTGGGGCGCGCTCCCCGCCCTGCGCCCGCCGCGCCAGGGGGCGTGGCCACGGGGGCGCGCCGGACAGTGCCCGCCCACTCCAATTCATCTTTCCGCTGCGGCTCCGCCCTCCGCAGCAGCGCCGCCCAATCGGCGCCGCGCTCGCCGTCGCCAGGGGCGCCGGGTTGCCAGGGGCGGGGTGATTGGCGGCCGGGCCCCGCCCCGCCCGGCTCAGCAGCGGCGGCGGCGGCGGCGGCGCCAGAGCGCGAGCGTGGCGCGGCGGCGAGAGGAGCCGCGCGTGGCGCCGAGCTCGGGACTGCCCGGCGGGGCCGCCCGCACCGCCCCCGCCATGGCCGCGGCCCGCCCGGGGGCCCCCCCGCCGCCGCCGCCGCTGCTCCCCCTCCTGCTGCTCCTGCTGCTCCCCGGTGGCCGCCGCGCTCTGGAGGGTGAGTACCGGGCGGGCGTGCCCGTACGCCGCACCGGGGCCCGAGCGACCGCGCACGGGTCCACGCATCCTCTGGGATGTCCCAGGCCCGTCGTAGCGGCGCGGATGCCCGGTTGTACCCGCGGAGAGCTCGCCGCCGCAGCCCCGCTCCCAGCGCTTAGCCGCCCTCAGTAGGTTCCAGAGTCAACGCCCCGTGGAACCGAGCCCGGCGCGGCAGAGCCGCGGCATCCGCGGCCGGCGGCTGCTGGCAGGGAGCGGCGCCTCTTTGGATACTCGGTTCACGTTTCGAGGCTTTTCGCCACGACCGAGAGGGCTGGAAAATTAATATTTCTTTCAGTGGAAGCTCGCGGCGTGCCAGAGCTGGTGGGGCCGCGGAAGGAGTGTCCGTGTGCCGTGTCCGGCTCCATCCCTTCCCCGGCAGGGCTCGCCGCGTCCGCTGCCTTAACCCCCGAGGCTCCAGCGTGGGACCTCCGGGGCGAGTGGCCACGCGTGCCGCATCTGCCCCCGACCGGGTCTGCGCTCCGCGGTTCGCCCACCCTCGAGCTCCGACGGAGTTGGGAATAGAACGGGGAGTAATTCTCTCCCTCTTGGAGAGTGAGCCCAGCTCCTCGGGGCAGCGCCGTTGCACCCTCATCTTCGAGCGAGGAAAGAGGCTTTTGGCCCCGCTGGGGTACCGGGAGTTCGCGGGCGGGCAAGGCGGGTCGCACCGGAGAAAACGAGAAGGCGGCCCGGACTGGTTTTTGTCTCGGCACAAAGTGTGCGGGGCTCCAGCCGGAGTGCCAGGGGCGGCGGCGTTCCGGTGTCCGGTAACCGAACCCGCTGCCGGAGCTGCGGGAGGGGGCTGGGGAGGGAAGGAGGGAGGGACGAAAGGGAAGGGAGATCACCCGGTCGGAGCGGAGCTGTGGGTGCCCCGGGCCGGGGAGGGGGCGGCGGGGGCTGTTCGGAGGCGGTGTCGTGCTTCGCCCCGCGATGCGTGGTTCGGGCCGCGGCGCCGGGGGTGGCCGTGGGCAGGAGCTCTTCCCCGCTGCGGTTGTTGGGGGACGTCTTTCCTCTAGCTTTGAGCTTTGTAGAAAGTTTAGGGGCTGCTTGTTGTCCGCTTGTGTTCGTTTTCATCCTCCCTCCGTGCGATTTTTTTTTGTTTTTTTTCTTTAAAAAGAAAAATAAATAAATTAAAGTCCCTCGTCCTTTGTACGCTGTAGGAATCAGAGCTGTGGGCCCGCCGGGTCCGTGAGCTCCCGGTTAATCGGGATCCCCGCGGCGGGAGGGGACGGGAGAAGCCACCGGCACTCATTCCTCGCGGGATGAAGGCTCCCGAGCACCCGCCCGGGGATCCCTGCCTTCTAGAGAGATGCCGGAGGATGGAGTTGTGGGCAGGGAGCCCGGCGGGGCCCCACGCTTGCGGGTAGCCCCTCGCAACCTGCTTCCCGTCAGCGGTTTAGGAATTTGGGAAGGATAGCTGGCGTGGGGGCTGGCAGCGCCGGTGTGTATCCCCTGGGGACAGTCCCTCCGGTCTCCGGGGAGAGAAAGATCCCCAGCCTCTCCCCCACTGCCATCCAGGGATGGAGCAGTGCGAAGAGTCAGATGGAGAGAAAATAAACACCCCGTGCTGAGGAGTCACTGGGTTTTTTCAGCTTCCTGAATGTGTGGAGGGGTCAGGGGCTGAACATGCTGTCTGAGAGGTCAGGGCCCAGCTGGGTGCCAGCCCGGTGGGACCACGTCGGAGCTGGCTGGCAGCTGCCCAACAGTTTTTGGGTTGGCCCCGATTCCCTGTGGAATTTTTTTTTTTTTTTCTTCTTCTTTTTTTTTTTTCCCTTCTTTTAAAATTGTGTTTTCCCCTTTGTTCCTGTTCGAGATGGAAGAAAAGTTACAGCTGGCCTGGAGAGGCTTCTGTCTTGCCCAGCTTAGGGAAGCCGCTGTTTGCATCAGGGTCAGCGAGCTCCCGCTCTTCTCTGCGCTCAACGCTGCTTCCTGACGGGGACTGGCGCGTTCCAGAGGTTACTGTAAATCTCATGTGCACGTTTGTTTGGATATTTTAGTGCTGATCATAAATCTGGCACAGCCGTAAATCTGTACGCACGTCCTGCAGACAACGGCAGCGAGCAGTCCCCAGACCCGGCCACTTCACCGTCCCCTCCGAGGTGCAACGGGCTGGGCTTACGGCTGGTGCCAGGCTGGAAGCGCGGGGGGCTTTGGGGCTGGATGGAGCTCCCCATTCCCGAGGGGATGGTGGGGAGTTGGGTTTCTTTACAAGGCCCCACGGGGGTGGAGGAGAAAAGCCGCGCTCGGCAGCAGCTCAGTGAGGGCTTTGTGCTGCCGAGGAGAAAATGGTTTCTCTCCAGATCCTGTAAGTGCGCTGGGTCTGTTTGAAGTCACAATGTGTTTTTCTTCTCCGGTTGAGCAGTCCCCAGGCCGGCTGCAGAAGGAATGCTCTATCCGGGGGCAACAGCGGGTCCTTTCTCCAACACAGGGGTTTGAGCAGAGAAGTTTGTCCCAGCGGGGCTGTGGGAGCAGAGGCCCTGTGGGGAGTGGATGCGGTGGAACAGCATGGGGAATGTGCTACGTTTCAGGCCCTTGCCGACCATCCAGGGGTAAAACCCCAGGCTTCAAAACACCCTGGCCCAAGGGAGCATGGACAGCCACATACTGGATCTGCCTGTCGCCCTGGGGGTGCGGGTAGACTGGGACAGGGACCTGCTCTCCCTAGGAGCCACTCTCCCAGGCTGTTCCTGTCCTGAGCAGCCTCTCTGGATTCAGGACTCTATTTAAACTTGGAGTTTCCCACGCGCTTCCCCATGAACTCCCATGCAGAGGCACTTTAGTTTGCTGCACATAGTCCTGAGCAGACTTGGGCTCTAGTGAAATATCCAAACCCTGCAACACAGGAAGATTTCTAGGGGGAATTTTCTTCATCTGGGCTCTGCCCAGTGGCACCTTCCAGACCCCAGCTGAGTGTTACACAGATTGACCATGCTCCTTTCTGCACTGGCAAATGCCTGCTTAATTGACCCCAGTGCTGGAACTGCCAGGTATTTTCTTGGCAGAGAGATTTGCTTTTTGTTTAATTGCTTTTCACAGAAATAGCATGTTTCTTGGCGGGGCAGTGGGTGAAGTTGGCCCTGCTGTTTTATGGATGCTCGGGGTAGGGCTGTGAGGGAAAGTAGATCGTGGGGCTCCACAACACTCACTGGATTCATTAAATCTCCCGTTCCTTGGTAAAAGCTGCGCTCGAGGAAGCCTTCCCGTCTGTGCTCCCGAGCAGGGGAGGAGAAGGGTTTTCCTTTGTGTCAAGCGGAGCGTGTGGAGAGCTGGGGAGAGGGGGAACTTGGAGCACCAGGGTCCGTTTGCAGCCCCACATTTCTCCTCAGTGTACAGCAAGGCTGTGGCTGCCAGGCCATGCCTGCCCAGCCCTTGCAATTGGGAATAGCGGCCTCTGGTTTTTAAGGAATGAACCGAAACTCCTTGTTTTGTTATGATGACTTACTGCAAGAGATATTTGGGGAAACCAGTTTGTTGCATTTTCTTTCCGTGAGCCGTTTGCTGCTGCCGCTGGAGCAGGGGAGCTTGGCGTTTAATTAAAACAGCCCCAGCAATCTGAATCACAGACTTGCATGTTTTTAAAATTGTAGCTGTTCCTGTTGTGCTGAGTCAAACTGGTTTGTCGGGATTAAGCGTCTCCGCCTGGGAGCCTCGCTGGGGGAAGGGTGCTGGGGCGGCCCCGGGGTCGGAATCCCCATTCCCAGCTGGTGCAGACCACAGGGTGGGTGTCAGCCTCCCCCGGAGGAGAACCCTGGGAAAGGGGGACTAAACCCAAGAGCTGCGGTGGAGCTGGTGGTTGCCGTTGCCACAAGCTTCTCAGTGGTTGAAACCATAATGAGCTGCTGTTGTTTTTGGGTCCAGCATGTTCCCACGAAGCATTTGGGGGATGGTGCGAATGGGGGTGCCCCTTCGTGGACAGGAATCTCCTTGCAGAGCCAGGCAGAGCCCCATGCCCCAGGGGATGGGCTGCCATCTTGAAGGCCAGGCAGCCTTTTGTAGTGACACTCCCACCCAGGGACTGTCCCATCTGAAGTCATGTTTTGTTTTTTTTATTGCATTTTTGTTGTTGTTGTTGCTCCAAACCCAGCCCTGTGCTCTGGCTGGGCGGTGCTGGCAGTGGGGCATGGGCCGTTCCCTCGCAGAGCTGAGCCCCGAGCAGGAGCCATTTTGTAGGGAAAACTGGTGGGCATCCTGCCTTTGAAGGGGCAGGCTTGGCATTGATGGTGAGGCCTCATTCTCCTGCCATTATCATCCACCCTCAGCATGGCCACAGAGGAGTCATGGAGCTGAGCTTGAGGGTGGGGCAACATCCCCTTTCTCCAGGGCCACATCCATTTCCCGCAGTGCCACCGCTCCCAGAGGGGCCGCATCCTTCCCCCGGTTCCCGCTTTCCCCTCGGCACGGCTCAGCCCTCCAGCCGGTGGTCCCTGAGTGGGGAGGCAGCGAGCCCAGCGCTGTCTTGCATGGCCGCCCCGCTGAAGAGGAGCGGGAGCCATCTTGAGAAGAGGCAGAAGCGCGGCGGCCGAGCCGAGCTCCGGCCCCATGGCCGTGCTCCGTGCACTTGCCAGCGAGTGCTGCCTCAGGGTCCCGGCCTGGAACAGGGGGGAGCATTTTGCTGGAGGGTTCTCTTTATTTTATTTTTGCCCATTGCTAAGCCCTGCTGCGCTGCGGGGCCTGGCCTTTCTCATGCATGTGGCTGGAGCTGTTGACAAACACCTGTTTCTCAGCCCCCTCCCCAGGAATGCCCCGGGGGCCCCGCAGGGGTGGGCAGCAGGGATGTCCCCTCCCAGGGGAGCCCTCCCCCAGGATTCTCCTGCCCAGCAGCAGCTGCGGGGGGATTTGAGCCTCCCTGTTCGTGATGTGCGTCTGTTGCACAGGGCTGCCGAAATCCATGCCTGTCCCGTTGAAGGGACAGTGCTGTCCCCATGTCCCCTGCACCCAGTCCTGCATCTCTGGGGTGCTCAGTGCCTGCCCAGCGAGGGCTGGGGCGCAGGGGGACCCCGCAGGGAGGGGGGGCACGCACACGCAGCGTGCTATCCAAGGCCTTTTTTTATTAATGAGAAAAATGTGCAGGGCTTGAACGATCGCCAGGAACAGATTTATTCTAGTTCCCCAGAAATTAAACCGAAATGAAGGAGCGAGTCAGCCCGGCCCGGCACCCCCTCCTGACTCTGTGCTTGTTTTAACTTTGGAAGAATCTGACTTTGGGGGTGGGGGAGGTGGAGGAGGGAGGGGGGGGCAATATTTGGGTTTAAGCAGTTCCAGATGGGCTTGGTGCTCTCGGAGAGCTGAGGAAGTGAGCAGAGAGCAGCGCGGAGATTTGGGTAACTGCCCCAGGCAGTAGAGAGGAGGGAGATCTTGGCAGAAACTCCCACTCTGCGCTGCCGGGATGGGATGGAGTTTGGCAGCCAAGCTACCCGTCTGTGGGGCGAGCCTTTGGATGTGCACCGAGTAACCTTTTTTGGGGAAGGGGTGGGGGTTTTTTTCTTTTAAATATCATTACTCCTTCTCTGGGCACTTTCCAAAAGTACAACCTGGAAAAAAACAGAGCTGGAGAGGGAGAGGGGCCTTTTGGATCTCAGCCTGATGCAAACAGTTGCCCTGCGGAGGCAGGTCTGCAGTACCGACCGCCTTTTCTTCCTTCCCCTGGGGACTTTGGGGCTCTTCATCCACCCACACAAGCCCGACTCAGCTTGGTAGCCCCGTGGGGACACCTGCCCCATGAAACTATGGCCACAGGGCAGTGGGGTCCCAGAGAGAGGTGGCAGGAGTGTCCCCACTATAATATGTCCTGGAAACAAGGGTGGCTTTGCAGGCTGGTTTGCTGCCTGTGTCCTAGTCAATGGCATTTGTGGCTCAAACAGGTCTGGCATCTCCTGATCAGATGAGTTATTTCTGTGGCAGCAGAGGACGGCGGCATGGCCATTCCTGCTGGGGACGGCGACCTATAAATCTGTCCTGCCTGCTGGCCACGGAGCTCCTGCCTGCCTGGCATGGCTGGTCACATTGTCCATATGGCAGAGAGCTGCAGTGGGCAGCCCCTTCCCCTGGGCATTCCTGTCCCAAGTGGGTAGCCTGGCAGCAGGTAAGAATGAGAGGCTGTCTGTGAGATCTGTCCATTCCCCTTTGCACACAGCTTGGCACAGCAAAAGCATCTTTTCCCCCTGGACAAGCTGAAGCAGCAAGCACCGGGGCACATCCACCACGTGGGCAGGGATGGCAGCTCTTCCTTGGCCAGGCTGACCCTGGCGTAGCACACTGGGCTCTGACATCCGAAATCCCCGTGGTATTAATAGAACAGTAATTGCAGTGCAGGGCTGGGCTTGGGCAGCTGGCTCCCATCCTCTTCCAGTGTCGGTACAGCCTTTCTGCAGGACCAGGGCCTGGCAGTGGGACCTGGCAGGCTTTGAGCAGCGGGCTGCACGTGTCCTTGGTGTGCAGCTGGAGGGCAGAAGCTGCTGTCCTGCAGAATTCCAAGGCTTCAAGTGCTGTGCTTTAGAAGGGGGTGCACACAGTGTGATGCTGGCATGTGCTGGAGCCCAGCTTGGCGTGGCTCTGCTCATAAAACGGCAGAAATCTGCTCTTCCTGCCTTGATCCAGTGCGTGACCAGGCGGAAAGGAGCACTCATCCCTCCCTGCATCCCAGCCGCTGCCACTTGATCTGCCTTTTGCAGAGCTGGCACCTGTCCTCTCTCACGTGCTTCAGTCTGTCTCACAGCCGTCAGGAAACAGCTCCTGGTGAGGAGCACGTGGCCGGAAAACCCTCTTCAGCCAGTTAGCGGATGGTGGGTTGACGGTAAGGCAGGGCTGGATGGAGGGAGGGAGCATTCCTGCCCCCCTCCACCCCATGTGCCAGGCAGCTCCCAGTCATCTGGGATCTGGATCTGGCCAATGCAGAAGGTGCAGGGCATTGGGATGGGATGGGGAGGACTGTGAGAGAAATGCAGTAGGCCAGTGGTTCAGAGCTGTGGGACCATCTCCTGGCTTGAGGTTAATACTCCAGTGTAGGTGTGGGATTGGGAAATGAAGGATGCATCCTTGGAGCATCTTTGGAATTGGAGTTTGGGCCCTGCTGTGAGCTTACCATGGTGCTGGCAGGGCTGGGACTGGCAGTGGTGAATGATGCTAGGACAGGCAGTGCTGCCCACCCCTGGACAGGCTCTGTGGGCAGGGACCGCCTGTCTTGATGTGTGCATGCGCCCTGTGTGCACAGAGGGGCCTTAATCTCAGTTGGGGCCTCTGGGCCCTGCCATAATGCAGAAATAATGAGTCTATTATTAAGTGCCCACAGTACTTCTTCACTCCGGTGGCTCGCCTCCAGCAGCAGGCAGAACCTGCCCCGCTTGAAGTGGATGTGTCATCATTTGCCTCAGCAAATCCGATCCCCTTTGATGATGGGCCAAACGCCCTTGGCATGAAGGGCCACAGCTGTGATACAGGCCCCTTTTTTTTCCTTTCTTCCCTTCCTCTCTTCCCTTTGTTCCCAGTTCATTGACAAGTCGCTGGCTTGCCTCGGACCTGGGACAAGTGGACATAGTGGGAATGGACGGTCAGAGCCCCTGTGCCTCCCTGGGCAGGGCTGGGGTGGGGGGCCGGCTCCCATGGCAGCCTGGCGTCTCCCCCCTCGGCGCTGGGGAGCAGCAGGCGCCCTGCTCGTCATAAGGACAGGTTCCCAGCGTGGGCGGTGATAGGGAGTGCTCCAGCCCTTCCCTTGGGCTGAACCGCACTGCCTGGCCTGCCCGGCCTGACAGTCGGGGAGGGTGAGGGTGGGACCAGCACAGCCCCCTGGCCCTGCGCTGGGCACTGGGGTAGGCAGGTGTGCAGGGGGTCCCTGGAAGAGGTGGGATTCCTGAGGGAGGATGAGAGCATGTGAGTTGTGGAGCATGCTGGCAGTGCTGCCAGCCCCATCTCTGCAGAGAGAACTAGCAGACAGTGCCTGCCAGAACCTTTCCCAGTCTCCCAAAGCCCATGCCTGGCACCTCCACCATGGGTACCCCCTGAGTTCTGAGGGTGCCTGCTGGTTCCCTGCCTGATGCCTCCCACGCTGGCTGCAGCCTTCTTCCCTGCTCTCCTGGCTCTTGACTGCATCAGCAAGAGCCTCTCCTCCCTGCAGTGCAGCTCTGGCACAAGGGGCTGCCAAGTGCCGAAACCTCCCAGTACGCCACCTCCTGTGCTCCTATGCTGCTGTCTGTGGTGTGCTCCATCCACAGAGCACGTGGGCTGAGCGGGACGGGAGAGCTTCCTTAATGCAGGCAGCATGTGGAGAGTCCCTAGCCTTGGAGCAGGGACATCCCTGCTTGGGAGGAGGATGGCTACAGGGTTTAGCTCGGGTCAGAGGAGGAAGAGCCCTTCTGGAGGAGGAGGAGGGATCTGGGTGAGCCGCATGCTTCAAGAAAACGTGTTGCAGGGTCTCCCAGACCTGACGCGCTCACAGGGCGCTCCTGTGGCTCAGCTTTTGTGTATGGAACGCTTGTCAGCGGGAAAAGTGCAACCTCAGGTTCTCTCCCACAGGCAGCTCTTTGTTCTCAGATAAAGGACCTTACACCAAAGGCCCTTTGTGCCGCTGCTCAGAACAGTGCTGGGATTAATTGTGCCGATAGGTGCTTGAATGGGGAGCACGCAAGGCCACTCACTTCTGGTGTAATTATCTTCAAAATTGAGAGAGAAATTATAATATGCAGAGATGCCCCTTTTGGTGGCTTTTTGACTAGCAGGCAGTCTCCAAGACTAAAAATGCATCTCTAAACAAGCTAGCTTTCCTTCCAAAGGAGAAAAGCATGGCAGTGAGGGGAAGAGACATCTGGCACCACTGTGGTAGAAGTCAAACCATGTCCTGGGGCAAATGGCCCAGCCATTTATGGGAGCTCTGCAGGAGCTCAGCATGGGGCAAGTGGCCCTGATCAGCCTTATGTAGCCACTTGTCCCATGCTGAGTTCCTGCAGACATGGTGCAGTGGTGTGTGTAGCTCACAGAGAGCATGGGCATGTTGTAGAACAGGTTCCTCTGTTTGCAGCGGGGCTGCGTGGGTGTCTTTACTAACTTTTCTCCCTTGCCTTCTTCCAGGATGCTCTGGACTTGCCTGAGCTGTCTTCACATTGGGCCTAAGAGCTGGCATCCTATATTGCCAGTGTATCCTGATAAAAGCCATCAGTCCACATATTCAAAGGAGAGAATGTTCAAAGTGCAGCTTATTGGTGGAGACGATTGAGTCTTCCCCAGTGGCTTCATCTTGAAAGAATTTTGATATTTCCCCCCCTTTTCTGGCTCAGCCATCGCTGCCGCGCGCGTCTGCCGCTCAACAGCGCGAGACGGGCTCTCTGGGCCTCTTAAGGGGGGAGTTCAAACGTTTTCGCTGGCCTCAGACCATGCATGCTGCATTCCTGAGCCTCAGCACCAGGAGAAAGAGGTCCCCTGCTCCAGATGGGTCCTTGCCAGGGCTTCAAACACCTAGTGAGCTGCTGGGGACTCTGTGGAAGTGATGGGAGGGCTGCTGCTAGGGGACCACTCGTCTTTGCAGTTCAGGATATGCTTGGGAGGAGATGTGCAGGGCACGGAGGAGGAAGCCAGAATGATGCTCACAGCCCTGTCCAAGGAGTACGAATCTTTCCCTGTCCTGGGATCCCACTCTGCCATGGAAATCCTGCTTCTATGTGGAGTCAACCCTGGCCAGTTGCATTTGCTGAGCATAGCAAGGCTCCTACTCCATCCCTTGCTTTTGCCCAGCTGAAGGTAAAGAGAGGACAACTCCCAGCGCTGCAGACAGTGATAAAGCCAGCCTTAGGGTGACTTCCCCAAGCTGGCGAAATTGGGAGCCAATTTCCCGTTGACTAATGGGACCAGGCTCTTGCTGTGGTGTGCGGGATTGAAGTGGCTTTGACTCACTGTTCAGCCAGCCCTGACGCCATTCACGTCCCTCCACAGCACCTGCAAACTTGAACCACGCTGGGAAGTCACCGGTGACACCTCTCAACCCCCCTCTGGCACCATGGGCTGGAGGGAGAGAGCAGCTGCTTGATCCTGGACCACTGAAGCCCAGTGCTTGGGCTCCCCAGCCCAGGACACTCTCACATGGCCTTTCATGGGGGGCCATTGCTTGGTGTGCCCCAGTGGTTTTGGGAGAGAGCACCAGGTTCAGGGCCAGGCCACAGTGAGAGCTCTGTGGCACATTTAAGGGCTGAGAACAGTTTCTGCGACTCAGCTCAGTGTGTGCCACTGGCCCCTGGACCACACAGCACAGAAGCCCACAGGGCTTTCACTCACGATCTTCACAATGGCAGGCTGCAGGGGTCTGGGAGGTTCTACTGACTCCATCTGGGTCACTCCCGTGGCTGCAGGAAACCCCTTCTGCCCTCTGTGCTCAGCCTGTTTCCTTTAGCTGAGTTGCTCAGTAATTTTTTTTTTACTATTATTATTTCCCCTCTCCGCTCTCTCTGTGTGGTTTACGTGGCTCTCACACCAACAGCCGGCTTGGCTCTGTCAGTTTTTTCCTCCTCTGCTGGTCAGATGGCAGATGCTGCCAAATTAGGATGCAGGCAGCGAGCCTCCTGTCCAAGCTGAGGTTCTGCCCACAGCCGACACTCAAGGGGAAGGAGGCTGCTGGAGGGGACAACTGCCATGACAAGGGCTTCCTACACAGAGCCTGCTGCTGTGCAGAGTTCCCACATACCCTGCACAGGTTTGAGAAGCAAACACCTACCATGGTCTGGTCAGTCCAAGCTATGCTGTGGCTTGCCACAGCATCCTTGTGTCGCTCTGTTTGCGGGCACACCCTGCCACCCAGATCCCCATCTGCCCAGCCTGACTCACCACCACAGCCGCTCATCCATCAGCAGCCCCAGCCCTGAGAACGCAAGGCATCCCTTCCCCGTTCCTCCTGCAGAAACACCCCCCAGCTGGCCGTGCAGGCAGCAGGGACCTGCACAGACTATCTGCACCGGGAGCTGGCAGCTCTGCACTGGGAGCGCTGAGCGCACGCTTGGCTCCGCTCACCGCCAGCACGGCGTGTCTGGGCCCTCACAGCACCACTGTGCCCTTATTAGGGCAGCCAGCACAGGGCCTGTCCCTCGCAGAAGTGTGGGCAGCCCCCTTTTGGAACCTGCTCCCCCATCATCTGGCACTGCCCACCCGTCCTGGCAGCCACCCCATGCAGGGGTCTGGGAAGTACAGCAGCATCTCCAGTGGTCTTATGGCTGTGCAAAGCTGTGCTTGGGATCCTGCTGAGGTTCAGTAACTGATGGCGTGGGAAGTGGGACAGGAGAGAGATGGCGGCTTGCTGGGCAGATGGTGCCATGGGACTGAGTAGAGGCTGCCCTATGAGTGCACAGTGCCCATCCTGTCTTCCACCCCTCCTGCATTACCTGCTTGACAGAGGGCTTCTTCCTTCCCTCTCTCTGTTTTTGCCAGATGCCCCTAGTTTTTGTTCTTGAGAAACAGCAAATAACTGCTGCCCATACCATCTCTGCACTGGTGTCTGTTGTAGACGCTGCCCCTCTCCACCTCTCCCAGTGGGAAGGCACCACGAGATGTTTTCTGCCCTCTGTCCCCAGTGCCATGTCCACTGCTAGTGCCACTGGCCCAAAGTGGGATTGTGTTTGTGTTTGATCTGGGTGAACAGCTCGGGTGAGAAGCAATCTCGTTGGCCCAACTGAGAACCTGGCAAGCCACAAGGCAGGTCAGAGAGCCCACATGTCCCAAAACATGTTTGTTTATCTGTGTTGTGGTGGCACCCACGGCCTGTGCTCCCAGCCTGCCTGTGGATGCTGGCCTGGGAGCTGCTGGCGGGTCTCCCTGGGGTGGGACACGGGAAGAAGGTGTTTACCTCCAGTAGGCTTCATCTGACACCCTGCGATGCGTGAATGCTTCCTTCCTCCTCCACACTTCCTCCCTGGCTGGGTCAGCCTGGGGTTTTCCTGGGGTGGAATGAAAGAAGCTGAAACTGCCTCTTGCTGTGGGGCTGAGCCATGGTGCACAACTGAGCTGCCCTGCCACATCCTTGTGCCCCAGCTGGCAGAGTGAGCAGTTCCCAGTGCGCTGCTGGGACTAGGAGAGCCATGGCTCCCTCCCCCTCATCTTGAGCCTGGGTGAACTGAGAAGTCCACCAGAGATGGATGGGCAGCCCTCGGGGAGCTGCATGGGGTTTGGGATGGGGCCATACCTGTGGCTGGGAGGAGGATACCCTCATCAGGGAGGTGTTTTGGTGCTGATCCTGGGTCCTGCTCGGTGTGGGCAACCTTGAGCACACCAGGGTCTCCGGGCATTTGCACCCCTCTTCTGCCAAATCCCCCCTGGGCAGAAGAAGGTCCAGAGGACCCCAGGATGCCGAGGTGCCTGCTCCCCTCCAAATAGCCTAAGGGCCACTCCTGGAGCAGGGCTCACAGGGCCAGCAGCTCACAGGGGCCCCTAAGCGTGTCAGTGTGCTCCCATCCTTGCGTTTCACTCTGGTTTTTGCGCGTGGTGCTCGCGCGGAGCCACGCGGCTCTGCTGGGATTAGCGACAGCTGCCTGCAATTGCAGCTCTTCCCAGACAAGCGTCTCGCTCCCCCAAGGCTGGGGCTGGGGCTGTTTGGGGAATGCTGCCGGGGTGGTTTGTCTTGTAGTCTGCTCCAGGAATGTTGGCCAGACGGTCAAATTCTTCTCCCCTCTTGTAAAATGAGTGATGTGGGGCGTCTCTGGGAGAGCAGCCTGCCAGTCCCTCCTCCTCTGGATAAACCTGCCTGGCCCGCACCGCCCTGTCATGGGAACGGGCCCTTTCAACCCCAGCCACAGTAAATACGCGCCCTGCCAAAGCAGAGGGGGAGGGTGCGGACAGGGGCGCCCGGTCTTCCTCCTTTGGCACCCCCTGCACTGCCTGGGGGGCACATTTGGCTGTGCTAGAGGCTGGGAATGGCAGCCTGTCCCCATCTCCCTCTTGCCACCTGGCCAGCTCCTCGTTCTGCCGCTTGCCTGCTCTAGCACGGCTCTCTGGGGACGCCTCGCTCTTCCTGTTCTCTTGACAGGAGAAGAGAAATCTGGAGTCTGTCTGCGCCGCTCCCCCCTCCTCCCACCATGTCTCACCCCCCAAGTTGCTGTTTTCCACAGAAATGTCAGGCTCAGCTCTTCTCTCCCTCATTCCTCCTGGTTTTTTTCCCCTCTAATCTTGGCCTTCATCTCCAATTACTTCTTTCTCTCCTTTGTTTCTCTCCAGAGACCCTGATGGACACGAAGTGGGTGACCTCTGAGTTGGCATGGACAACTCATCCCGAGACAGGGGTAAGTTTGCAACCAGCCCTGGTCCTGACCTCCGAAAAGCAGAGCTGGTCCTGGCCCCACAGGAATCATGGTTGCTCACCAGTTCCTTTGTGAAGCTGGCTCATCTTTCTCCTTCCCTCCTGTGCATATCCTCGCCTCATGAAACCATCTCTTCTTGACTCTGTGCCAGCAGAGTGGGAGTGCCATGGTCCCTGGCCTGGGTTGCTTTTAGTCACCTTGATGACCAGGAGGATTGTGACGGGTGGAGGTGCTGCTGCTGCTCTTCCCTGTTGACTGTTGCCTATTCCCCCCCACCCTGTGCCATTCACACTGTGTCCATGGCACTGATGTCCCTGGCTGGGGAATCTAACCTTTTCCTTCTCAATCATAGTGGGAAGAAGTCAGTGGTTATGACGAGGCCATGAATCCTATCCGCACGTACCAGGTCTGCAATGTACGGGAGGCCAACCAGAACAACTGGCTTCGTACCAAATTCATCCAGCGCCAGGATGTCCAGCGCGTCTATGTGGAGCTGAAGTTCACTGTGCGGGACTGCAACAGCATCCCCAACATCCCTGGCTCCTGCAAAGAGACCTTCAACCTCTTCTATTATGAGTCAGATACGGATTCTGCCTCTGCAAACAGCCCTTTCTGGATGGAGAACCCCTATATCAAAGTGGATACAATTGCCCCAGATGAGAGCTTCTCCAAGCTGGAGTCTGGCCGTGTGAACACCAAGGTGCGCAGCTTTGGCCCTCTCTCCAAGAATGGTTTTTACCTTGCCTTCCAAGACCTGGGAGCCTGCATGTCCCTCATCTCCGTCCGGGCTTTCTACAAGAAATGCTCCAACACCATTGCTGGCTTTGCTATCTTCCCGGAGACTTTAACGGGGGCCGAGCCCACTTCCCTGGTGATCGCACCAGGCACCTGCATCCCCAATGCAGTGGAGGTGTCTGTGCCCCTAAAGCTGTACTGCAACGGCGATGGCGAGTGGATGGTACCCGTGGGAGCGTGTACGTGTGCTGCTGGATATGAGCCCACCATGAAGGATACCCAGTGCCAAGGTATGTGCATGGCAGCGTGATCATGGCTTTTGTCCCCATAGGTGCATTGATTACGAAGGAGGTGGTTTTGTGCTGAGCTCATTCTGGTTTTGGAGGCCTTTCCGTTATGAGAGAGCAGGGTGATATCTCAGAGGTCTGCAGTTTGAAGCCTTAAAACCGTCACGGTCTGGACTTGTGCAGTGTCTGCTGGGACACAGTGGTGAGCAACCACCAGTGCTGCCCTGTGTGGGATGCATCTCCTTGCACAGAGCTGCAGCTCAAGGCATGGTCCTCAGCAGGGATCCAGCATATTTAAGCCTTTGAGCATTACCAAAATCTCTCTCTCATCGCTGCTGTTGTATCCAGCATCTTCCCTCTCTCCCTCCTGCAGTGCTCGTGGCTGGGGCAGGTGATTGTTCTTGGCAAGTGCGATTTCATGCTGCTTGTGCGGAGGCACTCAGAAGCTCTGGTGGTGAGCAGGGCTCCACTGTTGGAGAAGCCATGCTGATGCATGCTCCCCCTGCCAGTGCTGAAAGCTTGCAGCAGGGATGGTAGGGACCAGCACGAAGGCAGTGGATCTGAAGCTCCTTGTGCTTGCTGAAGGGGAAGGAAGCATATCCTACTGGAGATGTTGGGGATGGAGAGCCACACTAGCAGCAGGATAGCTCTGTGTGGGTCCTGCAGCTGCCATGCTCTCCCACAATAGCTTTAGTGTTGCTTTTTAACCCCATTTTGGGTGTGTTGATAAGGAAAAATCTGTCTAGATGAATGTTACACTCCCTTGGAGTGATTTTTTTTCTTGGGGGCTGTCTCTGGCAGGCAGGACCCTGCCCTGGGGTGGCTGGGGTTTAGGGCAGAAAGGTTGCTGTTCCCCTTGGCTGCATGCATTGTACAGGGAGTGGGATGCTGGCTGGGCCCCCAGCACTGGATGCCTTGTGCTCGCCGATGACGGGATGTTTGGCGCCGGCCCTTTGCTCTTGGCAGGGGCCATGTGATTTGGGATGGCCTGTGATGCAGGGCTTGAGCCAGGCTGGCCTGCCTGTTGGCTTTGGGAGCTGCATAGCTGACAGCCTGCTGCTGTGACTTGTTAGGGAGAGGTCAGTCTCCACGGGGCTGCAGCTCTGCCGGGGGTCCAGAGCCTCCAGCACCATCAGTGCCAGCACAGCTCTGACTTCAGTGCCACTGCCCCCTGCATCAGTCTTGTGAACAGCCAATCTGGCTCCTCCTGAGCAGATGGGCACCAGTGCCAGGCATCCATCTGTACTTTAAACTGCATTGAGGTCCATGCTCCTAGGGAGCTGCTTTCCTTCTTGCTTGGACTGGGAGATCTTAGACCATGCACGATGTTGGCTCTTTCCCAGCAGAGAGTGGGGTTTGGGCACAAGGTGACACAGTTTCCAGCCTGTACCAGGGCTGTGCTAAGAGGGGACATCCCAAGGCAGGACACAGCTCCCCAGAGTAGGTCCCGTCTCCACATCCCCAAGCTGGACAGACCCGCATGTGGCAGCTTTCCCAGCGCCTTTGATTTCCCACCAAGCCCCAGCTTCTGCTGCAGCAGGCAGGGAAGCCACGCTGGGCCATGGGCACGTCTCCATTCCGGCAGCCTGCCTTCTTGCTGGGCAGAAGCGGCAGTGTCCTCACGTTTCTCTGGGAAAGTTGCGCTGCGCTTGTAGGATCAGATTTTCCGCCATATGATCGTGTGTTTTAAGTGGAAACAGCTGAAGAAGGGCTGGGAGAAGCCGGAGCTGCAGCTCCTTTTCTCCTCTGGGCTGGATGTTCCCTTATCCCATTTCCACAGTCCAGCACCACTGAGAAGCCTCTGAGCCCCTGTCGTGGGCAGCAGTGTGGATGCAGCCCCCAGGGCTGGGGTTTCATCCCTCCCGCCCCAGGGAGCCCGCAGGGGCTTCACCGTGCGGGTGAGCAGCGCTCCAGAGTGCCAGATGGCATTTTAATAAATAACAATACCCAGTTACTGCTTAGATGGGATAAGCCCTGTTGTAAATCTCCCCCTTTTCCCAGACTTTCAGTGGCCTTTGAAGACCTCCTCCTCCTCCTCTTTATCTCCCTCCAGAGCCAAGATTAGAGCTCGCATTCAGACCTGTTACAATGCAGCTTGTATCCCGGTCCCTCGGGAGCAGAGGGCTCATCCTGCCTGACTGAAGACAGTTTCTTTGGCATGCTTTGTAAGACGATACGCCAGGCTGGTACCTGGCGCCCTACTCCTGAGTTGCCACAGCATTGATTTGGCATCTCATTCTCAGCCTCATTATCTTTACTTAATTAGCACACGGCCCTTCTGGGGGTTGTGCTGCTTCCCACACACTCCCTGCCACGCAGAGCTGCAGAGGCAGCTCTTGGAGGACAAGGAGGAGCTGCTGGCCAGGGAGGGGAGCAGAGGCTCCCACATGCATCCCATGGGCTGGGGTGCACTGCATTCACACCCCAGGCTCTGCAGCCCCTGGGGTTTAGCCTTTCTCCCAGCCCCATCCCTTCTCCTTTTGGTCAGGAGGCACCCAAACAGTTCAGGGGATTTGATGTCAAGGAGCTCCCCTGGCTCCTAGGCATGTGCTCCATGATGGATTTGTTGGGATTTGCACCCCTTCTGTTGCTGGCTTCACACAAACACAGGCTGCTGTGCCAGGGTGAGCAGTGAGCCTCTTCCCTGTGTATCCCCTCTGCTCATGGGGGAGCCCTGGAGGAGGACCACAGTGCCCCCAGAGCCTGCACCCCACTTGAGAGGGCAACTGAGTCTGTGTGGTGCCCAGACTGTAGGAGGACTAGAGATGACAATGTCCATCATGACACCACACCTTCCTGAGGCCCATTTCTAGTCTTCTTCATATTTCATTTCTCAGGGCACCGGGCACTGAACATTTGGACACAATCAGTAGGTGAACACAGGTCAGGCTAGGGCCAAAATCAGAATTTTTGCAAAAATAAATTTCCCTTGCAATCAGTGACTAATGAAAACATCACCCTGAATTAAACAAAAAAAAATTGCCAAGCAAGCATTGCACTTGCCAACTGTTTGCAGCTTTGCATTGCAACATGGGCTTGCTGCATGAAACCCAGGAAGTGAAACTGCCTGGATTAATTGCCTGGGATTCCAGATCAAAGGCAGCAGCAGGGAAGGCAGGGAGAGCTGCCGGTTTACAGCCAGGCAGCTCCACAATGGGTTACTTGTAACACAGTCGAGGAAATCTGCCCCTGCCGTCCTGCCTGTGACCCGCTGTGGCTCAAGAGGCAGCTTTGCTTATTGAATTTTTTTTTCTTTTTCTTAAAAAAAAAAAAGACAAAAATTGTTTTCCTGCCTGTTTCTTGGATGCCACTTCAAACCCCCAAGGGCTGTTCCCCTTCTCTCCCTTCAGATTTACTCCATTCACTTTTGGACTGTGCTAGTGTGAAATATTTTCACCCAAAGAGTGATTATTTTCCTTTTTTTCAAATAACTGCCTTTTAAGAGAGACTTAAAAACAGAGTTACTGCCTTGGCTGTAGCCAGGCTGTTGCTTCCACAGCTCTGCTCCATCTGTAGCCACTTACAACAGCGAGAAGGGAGCGAGCTGTGCAGGTTCATAAAGCACAGATCGTCCCGAACAAAACTGACTGCTGCCTCTAAAGAAATTACAGAGTTGATGGGCAAAGGGATATGATCAGTTTAATTTATCTAGGCTCAGGCGAGGCATCCTGCTTCAGTCCTACAGGGAGAGAAATAGCTGGAAGGATGCTGGAATATTGTAGTGTGAGTTGGAAGCAGTCAAACATGAAAGATGTTACGTTTTTCCCAGTGTGTCATGGCTATTCCTCTTTTCCCCAAGGAAGGGGACCCCAAAGTTTTGGGGATGCATGTGTGGTTCATTGCTGCTTGCCTGCATCCCATGCAATAATGGAGGCTGCCTACGGGATGAGTCACTGCTCTCTGCTGCTGCCAGAAGGGTTTTATTTTGGTGTTTTTTTCAGCTCCCTTCCTTGAACTTTATTCATCAGGGCGGGGATTGTATTTGGGAATAGTACCCTCCTCTTCCCCCAGCTCTGTGCTGCAGCTCTTTGAGACAGGATCAGGCCCTGGAGTTGGGCGGCTGATGAAAATCCTGGAGGGGCTGCCAGAAGCAGCCGGGTGGCCGGGTTTGCCATGCTGGGTGTGTGATGGATGCCCCATAGGGGGTGCAGGGCTCTGTTACTGTCCTCCTCCCTCCCACACCCCACACAAATCCCCTCTGTGGCTGATCTCTGCTGTCAGGCCAGACTGCCTCTCCCTGCCATCAAACCAGCGGCTCCTCTTCAGCCCGGGGAGCTCCGCTTCGGTTCCCTGACCTGTTATCCTGTGGCTGTCACTGCCTGTCATGTTCTCCCCAGAGGTGACCGCAGCACAGCACCAGGAGATGTGATCTGTGTGCAGAGGTTCAGAGTTGTTATTTTATTTGAGGACACTTCAGCAGGAAAAGTGCTTATGCAAAGCTCTTGGTAGGGAGAAGGGAGCCTGGCTTCCCAGCTCCGGCTGGATGGAGTCACGTTCCCACTCCAGAGCTCCCAGGCTCGTTCCGCAGCGTGCCGGCCAAGACAGTGGTTGTTGTACAGGCAGTTTCTTGCAGAGAAGAGATGACACAGCGGCTTATCCACCAGGGACCTGGGATCAGCTTTCAGCTCGGTTACTGCCTTCAAATGTGGCGGCTGAGAGCTGTCACGCTGCCACCGAGGTCTTTATGCTCTGATTTATTAAGCAGAGTTGGAAACTTAAACACTGGAGTGCATCTGGGCCTCAGTCCCTCTGTTGTTCTTCCCCTCCTTAACAGGGCTGGTTCATGGCTCATCCCCCTCCTGCCAGGGTGGCATGAGAATGCAAAGAAAAGCCTTCATCCCTTGTGCCTGCACTGGGCACTACTTAGGGATGACAGGCAGCTGTTGAAGGACAGCTCTGCCTGTCCCTTCCTCCTGTGCCTGCGAGGCCACTGTCACCTCTGTGCCCATAACCCACTGGGCACCAGCTGGCACTTCATGTGCAGGAGACCAAGTGCCCTCATCCCTTCATCCTTTGCAGGCACCTGGCTGTCCTTGGCTGCCATGCCATGCTTGGGCTGTCAACTTCACACAAGCTCTGGTTGCTCCAGCTTCACTCTCCCCGCAACAAGGCTGTTCAAGGGGTTTTGTCCCTGATGGATCTGGGCTCCTCTCCATAACCAAAGCATGTTTGGCAGCTTTCTGAGCCCAGAGCGTTCCTGTCCAAGAGGTTTCAGTCATCTCTCATTCCTGAGCAATCTGGTTCCGTATGTGTGAATCTGCATCCACCCAGTTTGAACCGCCCGGGACTCCAGCCGGGGTGGGTCTGCCTATGCCAAAGCTGCTCTGCGACCTCTGGGCTTTTGCTGTCCATATAAAGACACATTTTCTGGTAGCCTGGTTGTCCCAGGCTGGGGGGACAGAAACCTTGGACCTGCTGGCTTCCTATTGCTTGCAAGGAGCAGATCTGTGTACTCCTTTACCTTCCAGCCTGCACAGTCGGGACGGGCAAAGCTTTCATTTCCAAAGGGAAGGCCCAGAGGCTGGGTGAACTCAGGTCAAGGAGCTGGAGTTGGTTGAGCCATGTTGTCGATCCTGTTTTGACCAAAGAAGAGTCTCATTGCTGGAAGGTTCGCACCCTGGGAGCAGGAAGCAGCTCCTGACACCCATTCAGGCAGAGGGGCTGGACAGCAAGCAGCTGTCTCTCACATCCCCCTGGCCAGCAGCACTGCACTGGGACAGGACTTCTCCCTTGGGATTGCTGCTGCCTGGTGCCTGGACAAACCAGGGACCCAAGACAGCACCTGGAGCTGTGTGTGGGTCCCTGCAGGGCCAGCACAGCAGCGTGTGACTCACAGCACTCCACACCCCATGTGGGGCAGCAGCCAGCCGGAAAACTTCCACAGAGGGCGTCGGGAGATGCCTCACAGCAGGAAACTTCCACTTGCCACAGCCTGGTGAAGCACCAGGAAACCTCCTCCTGTTTTCAGGATGATGTGTGACAGGCGTGGGAGGTGGGAGGGTTGCTGCCCTCGGAGCTTCCCTAACGTGGTGGAGCGAGGAGGACGTGCCCTCCTTCGGGCCGTGGGTGCTGGTGCTGCCCTGGCTGTGGCAGGCAGGGTGATGCCGAAGCAGAGCTGGCACCTGGGGGTCTCTCACCTCATCCTGCTGCAAACACAGAGCACAGAATCTGCTTCCTTGGGCAGCAGTGTGATAAATTGGGCTATTTTGAGGTGTGGGTCAGGTTCCTGAGGCCACTCTGCTCCTCAGCTCAAGTGCTGTTAATCCTTTCACGTGGCACTCATTACACATAAACACCTTGAGGTGCCAATCAGGCCATATCCCAGGACTTGTGGCTCCTTGAAGGACCCTGATCGGAAGTGCAGGAGGGAGGTGGCAGTGATGCTGAAGCAGCTCTTCAGCCAAGGACCTGCAGGAATGTTTTCATCTCGCTTAGAGCTCCACTTGAGGCGACCTCGTGAGGTGCCACCGCCCCGGGACTGAGAAGTGGCTCAAGAGCCTGAGGCGGAAGGTTTGGGGCTGAGTGGCTGATTTTGGGTGGTGGAGGCCCCTTGCAGGGGCTGCTGTAGACAGGGCTGAGGAATTCTTTTCTTCCCAGCATTATTTTCCCAGAGGATGGACCTGGCACTGTGAAGGTTGCCAGGCCTGGAAACCAGCATGGCCTTTCTCCATGGACAGGAGCATTGTAAGACCCTTGGAAAGGGCAGCGAAGAAACAAAACTGAGGAATGGAGCTCCTGGATGGATCTGCCCTGTCCTCCCGTACTGTTGGTGGTGACCAACTCATCCCACCTCCAATTACCTCAGGCCTGCTGCTGGAGCACAGCATTTCCTGGCAGGGCTGTGCCTGAGCCATCTGGTGCTTCCAGCAGCCCACTCTTCTTACCCTTCCCAGCCGTGCATCCCTGGGCAAGGCTGATGGTGGTAGAAAGGCTCAAAGGAAACCAGAGGTCTTCAAGCCACTGATCAAAGATTTGGCAGGGCAGCAAGGAAGGGTCTGCCCAGCTATGGTGGGAGCAGTGAATGTTTTCTGGGGTCACTTTATAACTCATGTCTGTTCTTCTCCCTCCAGCGTGCGGCCCAGGAACCTTCAAGTCTAAGCAGGGGGAAGGTCCCTGCTCTCCCTGCCCTCCCAATAGCCGGACCACCTCTGGAGCAGCAATGGTCTGCACTTGTCGAAACGGCTTTTTCCGGGCAGACACGGACCCCGCAGACAGCGCCTGCACCAGTGAGTCCTGCTCTGGGCGAGGAGGGGAGGCAGGGAAGGCTGTGGAGGCGATGGGGGTCTGTGTCTGGCATGGAGGTATGTGCTGTGCCCATGCCAGGGCTGAGCTGGACATGAAGACACACCACATTTCCCTGCAGGTGTCCCCTCAGCCCCCCGCAACGTCATCTCCAACGTGAACGAGACGTCGCTGGGGCTGGAGTGGAGCGAGCCGCAGGACACGGGCGGGCGGGATGACCTGCTCTACAACGTCATCTGCAAGAAGTGCAGCGTGGAGCGGCGCCTGTGCACCCGCTGCGACGACAACGTGGAGTTTGTGCCGCGCCAGCTCGGCCTCACCGAGCGACGCATCTACATCAGCAACCTGATGGCCCACACCCAGTACACCTTCGAGATCCAGGCCGTGAACGGCATCTCCAACAAAAGTCCCTACCCTCCCCATTTTGCTTCTGTCAACATCACCACCAACCAGGCAGGTCAGTGGAGCCACCAGGGAGTAAGGGCTCTATCTCCTCCACAGAGCAGAGTGGAGCAGAGATTTCTTTCTGACAGCCTGGGAGGCTGCAGTCCTTTGTGGTGCTGCCTAACTGGCTCTCTGGGCCTGGATCTAATTCCCTGGGAAAACTGTCCTCTCTGTTTAATGCATGTCCCTAGAGGAGATGAGATCAGAATGCATGCAAGTGGAGAAGACTAGGGCTGGCAGATGCTCCAGAGAGCTCTGGATCTCCTAGACCTACCCCAGAGATGCTGTGCCTGCTGCAAGAGGAGGAGGAAGGAAATGAGATTCCTCTTCTGTGTGCTTGGGAAAGCTCAGCACCAGCCCAAGCCTTTGCAGGCAGCCAAGTGCTCTACCATTCCCTCCTTCCTCCCGCTCTGGCCCTGCTCCAGCGTGCTGGTAATCTCCAGCCACTGCGCACTGATCTGATTTCACGGGTCTTGCTGCTGGGATGGAGCACAGAGCTCCTGGCGAGTGGAGGAGGGGAGGGAGCCCCAGTTTGGGCTGGCAGGACCCTTCCCCAGACCAGTTTGCAGCTAGGCATGGGGTGAAGCATGACCTCAGTGCTACTTCTGAGGCTCCCCTTGGTGTTGAGATCACGTCTCCTTATGGAGACTTGGGGGAGGCCAGTCTCAAAGCTTTTCCACACCTTTCCACCAAGATTATCCAAGCAGGTCTCGAGCAGAGCATCCCCTACACTGTGTGGGATGGTGGAGCAGGAAGCCTGATGCAGGTGGCTCATTCCTTCCCTACCCTCCTTCCTAGCCCCATCTGCCGTGCCAACGATGCACCTGCACAGCAGCACCGGGAACAGCATGACGCTGTCATGGACTCCCCCAGAGAGACCCAACGGCATCATTCTGGACTATGAGATCAAGTACTCGGAGAAGGTAAAGCAGTAACACCCTTTTCCCTCCTCCAGCCCTTCTAGCTGGCCATCAGCACCATGGCACAGGGGGTCCCTGCAAACATGGTACTTGGGGGATGTGGGAGCTAGCAAATGGAGGGTGGCTTCACAGAGGTGACTCCCACATCTGCCCTACAGCAAGGCCAGAATGATGGCATTGCCAACACGGTCACCAGCCAGAAGAACTCAGTGCGGCTGGACGGGCTGAAGGCCAATGCGCGGTACATGGTGCAGGTGCGGGCGCGCACCGTGGCGGGGTACGGCCGCTACAGCCTCCCCACCGAGTTCCAGACGACTGCCGAGGGCGGTAGGTACCAGCACTGCGCTGCCTCCATCCCCCAGCCCTCCCACACGTGCTCCTTTCCCAGCTTGACTTTGGTTCCTGCCTGTCCCTCCATCAGGTTCCACCAGCAAGACTTTCCAGGAGCTGCCTCTGATCGTGGGTTCGGCCACTGCAGGGCTGGTGTTCGTCATCGTGGTGGTGGTGATCGCTATCGTCTGCTTCAGGTACTGGCTTTTCAGGGAAGAGGGCTTCCAAGCTGGGTTTGGGGGTTGCTCATGTCTGCCAAGAGCTTTTTCCCTCACCTGTGGGCAGAGCTCTGGCAACTCCAGTCACAGAGTGAAGGACTGGACCGGCCACACATGGGTCCCGGAGCTGGGGTCCTGTGGGAGGATTGTGCCTCTGCTTCCCCAGTACAAACTGGGCTCTGCCCAGGCTCCTGCCATGCATGCAGCACATCTAGGCTATCTCCTCCCATTGCACCTCGGGTGGAGGGATGGCTCTGCACACAGGCTGCCAGAGGGAAGGCTCTCTGGCATAGGCTGTCTTTGCTGGGATTTGGAAGTTGGCAGTGAATGTCTTTGCCCCATCAGGAAAGGGATGGTTACTGAACACCTCCTCTCGTCTCCTTTGGGCAGGAAGCAGCGCAACAACACTGACCCTGAGTACACAGAAAAGCTGCAGCAATATGGTGAGTGTGAGAGCCCAGCAAATGGACCCTGCCTGCCCTCTCCCAATTCCTGTCCTATGCAAAGGGGCAGCCTTTGCTACTAAGGGATGGGCTGACAGCCAGCCAAGTGGCTTTGGCATATGTCACCCTTCCTGCGTCCCTCCTGGTGATGATTTCTGCCCTTGCAGTTACCCCTGGGATGAAGGTGTACATTGACCCTTTCACCTACGAGGATCCAAACGAGGCTGTCCGGGAATTCGCCAAAGAGATTGACATCTCCTGTGTGAAAATTGAGGAGGTCATTGGAGCAGGCAAGTCCTGGGGCTGGGCACAGCAGGTGCTGAGGCTGCTGCCTCTCACCCTGTCCTGTGGCTCACCGTGCTGCTCCACTCTCTCCTTCCACTACAGGGGAGTTTGGTGAGGTGTGCCGTGGGCGCCTGAAGCTGCCTGGGCGCCGTGAGATCTTCGTGGCCATCAAGACACTGAAGGTTGGCTACACGGAGCGGCAGCGGCGGGACTTCCTGAGCGAGGCCAGCATCATGGGCCAGTTCGACCACCCCAACATCATCCACCTGGAGGGAGTGGTGACCAAGAGCCGCCCTGTCATGATCATCACAGAATTCATGGAAAACTGTGCGCTTGACTCCTTCCTACGGGTGAGCATCCATCCCTTCCTGCCCTGGGCTGGGGGCTGCAGTGTATGGGGGGACAGCAGCTCTTAGCCCTTCTCCATCTCTCTGCATTGACATGCTGGTGTCACCAGGATTGGGCTCTTCACAGACATCATGAATGAGAGAAGAGGGGTGGCTCTAGGGAGGAGGAAGGTGATGGTAGCACATTGGGATCTTTCCTCAGTCTGTTCAGGGTGTTGCAAATCCCTCTGATCTCTCCTCTGGCAGCTGAATGATGGGCAGTTCACAGTCATCCAGCTGGTGGGAATGATGCGAGGCATCGCTGCTGGCATGAAGTACCTTTCGGAGATGAACTATGTGCATCGGGATCTGGCTGCCCGCAACATTCTGGTCAACAGCAACTTGGTCTGCAAAGTGTCTGACTTTGGGCTCTCTCGCTTTCTGGAGGATGACCCAGCTGACCCCACCTACACCAGCTCCCTGGTATGGGACACTCAGGAAGGATCCACTGATCTGGGTGTAGGGGAGACACCTCAGGTATGCACTAAATCATGGAACTGTGTATCCGTGCAGGGGGGCAAGATCCCAATCAGATGGACAGCTCCTGAGGCCATCGCCTACCGCAAATTCACTTCAGCCAGCGACGTGTGGAGCTACGGCATCGTCATGTGGGAAGTGATGTCCTATGGGGAGCGACCTTACTGGGACATGTCCAACCAGGATGTAAGTGCTCTCTAGGGAGGAGGGAGCCAGGAGCTGTAGGCAGCCTGTGGGAGCCCAGGTGGCTCACAGCCTGCCTTTGCCTCTCTCTGCAGGTGATCAATGCTGTGGAGCAGGATTACCGCCTGCCACCCCCCATGGACTGCCCCACTGCACTGCACCAGCTGATGCTGGACTGCTGGGTGCGGGACCGGAACCTAAGGCCCAAATTTGCACAGATCGTCAACACGCTGGACAAGCTTATCCGCAATGCTGCCAGCCTGAAGGTCATCGCCAGCGTCCAGTCTGGGTCAGTGACATCCTTGTTTCTAGCCAGCACTTACCCACTTCTAAGGAACACTGCAGTGGCTGGGAATAGAGCTGTGGGAGGGTGGGAATAAGAAATGTCCTTTGCTTCCAGTTACACCTCTCTATCCCCTGCTCCCTGTGACCTGTGGCTCTCTTGCCCTTTAGAATCTCCCAACCACTCCTGGACCGCACTGTCCCAGATTACACCACCTTCACCACCGTGGGAGACTGGCTGGATGCCATCAAAATGGGACGGTACAAGGAGAATTTTGTCAATGCTGGGTTTGCCTCCTTCGACCTGGTGGCACAGATGACTGCAGAGTAAGTCCCTGCTTGGAGGGAAGGAAAGAAAAGAGTGGGGCTGGGGCTGCTGCACACTGTCCTTTGCCTGACAGTCACCTCCTCCCACCTGGGCACATGGTGGGCTTAATTAAGGACAGATTCAGGATCCAATCCCAAGGGAGTTCAGGTTTAGAATTCAGCATCCAGTCCCCTCTGGAGCTTGGAGCACTGGGAGCACTGGAGCTCGGCAGAGGGCTGTAATGATGGATAGGTCCCTTGCCCCACTGGGGCAGGGCTACATGTTGTTGGTGGTGGCTGGAGGCTGAGTCTTCACCTTTTCTTTGCAGGGACCTGCTGAGAATAGGGGTGACGCTAGCAGGGCACCAGAAGAAGATCCTGAGCAGCATTCAGGACATGAGGCTGCAGATGAACCAGACGCTCCCAGTGCAGGTTTGACCACAGGGGACTCTGCATTGGAAACGGACCAAGGGAACCTGCCAGAAAGGTTCAGTTTGCGGTGCAGCCCAGCTTCCTGTTTTCCCCTCCACATGGCGCTCCTCTGCCTCGGACGGTCGCCTGGGACGGGATGGGACGGGACACCCTTCCCTGGATCGAAGGCACTCATGCTGAGAGGGAGCCCAGCTTTTCGTCCCGTGTCCTGGAATGGCGAGGCAGCAACACATCTTCATATTGAAGATGGATTATGGGACAGAGATGGCACATCCCAGTTCCCACCCTGTCTTGGTGCTCATCGGTTTGAAGAGTTGTTCTGCTTCTTGGATTTCTTTTCACCCTGTTTTCTCCCCAGTCCTCACTTCCCTCACCTCCCCGAGGCCACAGACTGTTGACCCGTCCGCTGAGTCCGTCAGACACGTCCAAAGCCTTCCCTAACTCTGTTCCCCATATGGAAGCAGCTGGGGGAGGCCGAGCCAGCGACAGGGCTGGGGCCACCAGCCCCAGACAATCACTCCTCTCCTCCAGCCCTGGCAAGCCCTCTGCCCTAGGGCCTGCACTGGAACGTGTCCGAAGGGAAGGCTTCGCTCCCTTTCTTGGCTTTGCACGCCAGAACCCGAACCCGATTTACTATGCAGGGAGTTAGGCAAAAAAAAACAAAAAAAAAAAAAAGAAAAAAAAAGAGATATATTAAAAAAAGATAAGAGGGAGCAGAAAGGGGAGGGAGGGGGACCTGGTGCCCAGCTCCTCATCTGTTACCCTCTTGGTTCTCCTGGCCGGCTCTGGACTGCAGAGCGAGGCCGTCAGCACGTTTGCACAGGGACCCTCCGCCCCCGGACCGACGGCAGCCGCGCTCCCCCGAGGGGCCGGAGAGCGGGGCTGGGGCGGGGGCTGCGCCGGGGGCCGCGGCTCCCCCAGCCTCCTCTTTTATGCAGAAGGAGCAGGTGCCGCCGGCGCGGCCGCCCGCTCCTGACACACGCTGTGATTGCTGCCAAAAGACTCACTCACCTTTCTTTCCCTGAGGATTCACTGCAGCCCGGTTCCTCCGAGCCGAGGGAGAGATCTCCCAGCGTGCCTGAGTGTGCGTGAGTGTGTGCATGCGTGCGTGGGTGTGTGCTGGCCGCAGGACTGTGGGAGGCAATGGGCAGAATAAAGGCAATAAGAATTTTACCCGAGTTTCCTTTGCTCGATCGCGCTCTCATTGGATGGGCCCGGCTGCCTGCAACTTCGCTGCCCACCAGGGTCATCCTTCTCCTCCTACTGGCTGACCCCAAGCTGGCTGTGTGCCCCTTTCTGCTCTCCCCTTCTCTTGCTGTCACGTTTTCAGGTTGTCCGACAGGGACCAGGCAGTGATGCTGTACCAACCCTGTGGTGCTGGGAGACGAGGCACGCTCCCCATGGGGCACATAGGGCGGAGGCTCTGAGTCCCAGGTCAGAGCCAGTCAGGAAATTCTAATGTAATAGAGATACTCAGCATTTTTCCCCCCATACCCTCCTCAAGTCAAGTTGGAACTGTGGGAACCAAACAGCAAGTACAAAAGCCAAGCAGGGAACAGCCGTGCACACTACTAATCTGATGCCAGAGGGTCCCCACAGCTCCAGGGCTTCTCCACAGGGCACTGCTCCTCCCCTGCTCCCTCTGGGCACTCTGGCCTTAGCAGGAGGGTTACACAGCCCCTGGCACCCTTGGATTACTGGCCTCACTGCTCTACAAAATGGCTCTTGAGCAGGGGGGAGCTCACCAGGGTGAGGGGACCAGCTGCAGGTGGCAAGGTAACACCCTGCGAGAGCAGATCTGGGGGGCCATGCGCTCAGTCTACAGTACACAGTAGCCAAGTGAAACCCCAGTTGCTCATCCTGGGTTTCTCAGATCCCCCTCAGCTGCAGTACCCCTTGCTGACTGGTTTTTGGGGTGCTTTGCTGGCAGTCCAGAGGGCCAAGTGATCTCTCTCCAAAAGGGGGTGCACCTTTATGCCCCCCAGTGCTTGGCCCCAATCCCCTCCTCCCTTGGAACAGCAGGTGCTGTTTTTCCCCTTCCCTTGGAACAGGCCCAGCCTTGGGTTTCTCATTAACCCTGTCCTCCACAGGTAAACAAGTCCAGAAGGGCAGGTGGCAGCAGTTCTTGCAGCAGGAATGGTCTCCCCACATCCCACCATCTCTTCTGCCACATGTGTCTGAGATGTTGGCTGACAGGGACACCACAGCCCTGTTTTGCTGGGGTTTCTCATCCTGGCTTGCTCCTTACCCTGGCTGCTCCTCAGCCCTGCCAAGGTGGTACCCCAAACAGCAGTGCTGGGCAGACCTCACCCCTCTCCCAGACCAGGAGGAGAAACCTGGCATTGAGAAGCTTTTAAGAGCAAGTGGCTGAAGAGATATGAGAGCCTGTTTGAGGCTTGCTAACCCCCCCATATCCCCCCCATGCAGAAGCACAACGGGCACAGGGACTGTCCCTGCCTTCTTTGCCCCCCAGCCCCTGCTGCTGCAAAGTTTGGGTTCCCACCAGCCCTGGTGCATCCCAAACATGCCCATCTCAGCCCTCCATCCTGGCCTGGCTTTGCTTTGAGGAGGGGTTCTCATTTTAAACAGCAAACCCCTTCTCCTACCCTTCTCTATGCACACCCTGCTCCCATGGGGTAGGACAGCATTCCTGCAGCCAGCCCCAGGTCTTGCCCCAGCCACAGGGCTGCACCCTGCAGCTCTCCACATCCCATACCTGCCTCCTCCCTTTCCATACAGATCTGGGGGAAAGCTGTGTTCCATGGTGAAAGAAAAGCAACAGCGAAAAACAGCCAGGGAAATCAATGCGAGCGTGCGTTTGTAAAAATATTTTTTAACGGAAAGACTTTTTTTCAATTAAATTATTTAAGGAATTTTATGGAGGTTTGTGGTGCCTGCGTGGTTCTTGGAGGGCTCTGGGTGGCAGGGAGCCCTGTGCTGGGCAGGTGAGCGTGTGTTTGGGCACTGTGTGTGTAAAAGTGGGTCCATGGCAGTGAGCAGGAGGTACTTGACCCCACGTGGGTGCCAGCCCAGTCCAATCCCCCCCAAAAGATGCTGCCTGCTTCCTCCTGGAAGAGCCAGTGGGTGAGGATGTTTTGAGGGGCTGAATTGACCAGATGATGCTCCCAGGGCCACCAGCCCTCGGGTGCCACTGCACAGGCAACATCCTGGGGCCATGGGATGGGAGCAGCGTGGGGTGGCCCTTGGGGACCGTGGTGGCCAGGCTGGGCTGGGGGGAAGGCAAGCCCTGCCTGCACCCCTGCCTGTGCTCTGCCTGCTCCCTGCGCTTCCCCCCTCCCAGCCCGTGCAAAAGAGCCTTTTGTGCTGCTGGGTTTTTTCCCCCCTTTTAATTCCTAACCAGGAGATTAAGGGAAGACAAAGGCTACGATTGTTCCCGCTCTGCAGAGAGCTGGAAAGTTCGGGGAGGGGGGATCGTCCCTTTCCAGACAGACCCAGAGGAGGGGGACATGCGTCCCAGGTGGAGGGGCCGGGATGGGGGGAACACCCTGGGAGCAGCGGTGGGGGGTCCCAGGGGCACAGCTGGGATGAAGGCACACCGGGAATTAGGGGGGAACCGCGCTGGAGTGGCCGGGGGCTCAGGGCTCCAGCGGGAGGGTGGGAGGCTATCTGCAGCAGAGGAGGAGGGCTGAGCGGGATGGGTTGGCCGGCTCGCCGGCTGCTTGGCGTTTTCCCTGCTAACTCTTGGCTGACACCTCAACAACTTGGCAGGGAGAGGATCCCGCAGCCCCGTCAGCCGCCTGGGGCCGGCACAGCTGGAAGGGATCACGGCTCGGCACGGCTCGGCACAGCTTGGCACAGCACGGCTGTCACCCGCAGGCCAGCACGAGGAACGGGGCAGCGAGGGCACAGGCTTTCTCCACAGCCTCCACCGTGCCTTGTCCCCACTGCCACCCTGTGCCCAGGGCATGGCCAAGCACAGCCGTGCTGGGGACACATCCCAAACCCACTGAGCCAAGGATGGGCCGGACGCCGGCCAGGCGGGTCATTGCCTCATGCTGGAGCCAAGGACACACCATGACCCGAGAAGGGCTGTCCCCACAGCACAAGGGACAGGACCCAGCACATTTTCCCATGCTCACAAGAAGCCATGAAACACCCACGAACACCCCAGTTCTGCTCCTTCTGTTTCCCGTTAAGATTATTTATTGGTAACTTTTAAGACCACTTACAGACTCTGTTCACGTGCCAGGACCCTACACGGCTTTTCCCAGGGCTTTTTTTTAATTATAAAAAAAAAAAAAAACCAAATTGTTTTAATCATTTTCTTTCCATTCCTTCCTTCCAGTCTCCTTTGGTTTCTAGCAGAGGACTTGCACATGGTGCAGCATCCGTCCTCGTTTGCTACCACCACAGCCCATCCCCCCTGCCCCCTGCTGCTGGGGCTGCAGCCTCACCCCTCATCAGGGCTATGTCCTCACAGGGGGGCCATGGGGGACAAGACCCCCAGAAGCTGCCAGCCAGCCTGGGATATTCTGGAAAAGGGGATCTGAAGGCCGGGGGCTGCTTTGGGGAGCAGGAGGCAGCTCTCTTGCAGATGCTTGGGAGCTGACATCGTCCTTGGCAGCAGAGCCAGCGAGCAAATGCACCCGCATCAATCACCCCACGCCTGCCTGCCGTGTTTGGGGAGCAGAGTCTCACCCAACACTGGACCAGTAAGCAAAAGGCAGCTTTGGGTTATTCAACAAGACCAGGGCAATGCCTTGACCCAGTACAGTCTGGGAAAGGCTGGATCTTCAGGGGAAATCAGATGGAAAGCTATGCTGGCCTTGCTGGTAGGGCTGGGGCTGGTGCCAGGGCCTGCACTGCTCCCACCAAGTGCTGCCCCGGCTGGAAACGCTGGCTCCTTCGGGAATGAAGGGAGCAAAGGGCTGCTGCATGGCTGGAAGTGAAAGGCAGACATGTCCCATCCCTGCTAGCTTGCCTTTCCCACATTTCACTGGCCAACATGGAGTATCAGAGGCACTGGTGCCTGTGCCCCACTGCCCACCCAGCCCTTTCTGCCACCTAAATCTGCCATCTTCAGATGAGAAGACCCTTTCACCCTGCCCCAGCCTCCCAACAGCCCCAGCCCAATGCTGCCGAGCCCTCTTGCTGCCCCTCTCCCGCTTTGATCTCCCCCGGAGCCGGGGCCGGTATCACCGCCGGGGCCGGGGGCCGCCCCGGGTGTCAGACTGGTTCAGCCACACATTTCTGGCTAATGAGAAATTTCCTCTCCCCGGCGCTCGGCCAGGTTTTTTTTTAGCTCCGGTATCGCTACCCCACCTCTGCCTCAGCCACGGCAGGCTGAGTCACGGGGGGCCCGGGCCACCTCCCGCACGCTGGCTTCGCCCACCGGCACGGTGCTTGCCAGGCCCTAGCAGCACCCTCTCCCGGTGCCTTCCCCTGGGGATGGCGTGACCAGGAGCCTGGCAAAACCAAAACTCCGATGACCCATCCTGTTGCAAGAGGCAAACGCTCCGGAGCGATGTCTGAACCCGGGCGATGCTCGGGGTGGATGGGCTGAGCCTGGGGACTGCCACACCCTGCTGTGCCCCCCGTCCCAGCTGCCCTGCTCCGTGCTCGGGGAACCACAGCTCGGGGCAGCCGGGGAAGTTCAAAGGGAAGAAGAAAAGCAGCAGTCCCCGCTGTGTGTGAGGGTTTGGGCTCGGATCCCCACTCCCCATGTCACAGCCTGAAGTCATTTCGTGCCATTAACGGGTTTTCTCGCTCTGAACTTGCTAATGAGCCTGCGTGGGAAGCAGCAGAGACCGAGGGCCTCCAAACTGGGGCAGTGGAGGGAGCGAGTGGCTCCTAGCAGAGCGTACTGGGGGGAGAGGCAACCATCATCCACCCTTAACACCCCGCACTGAGTCCTGCTTGCTCTTGGTGGTCCCCAGCCAGCCCCACTGACCCCCAGCACATCCCTGTCACCCCAGCAGCCCCACCCAGATGCCTAGAAAGAAGGGTGTCTCATGTCACCACCTTAGACGGTGGCTCACCTTCTGCCACCTCCCTGGTGTAGTTTCCCCCATCCTGCTGTCCCCATTGTCACCCAGGTGGGGAACCAGAACTGCACCCTGGGAGGAGGAAGCTGAAACCATGACCCATCCCCAGGGTGGTGAGTCAGGCTGTGCCAGGTGACTTCTGCTGGAAAGCACCTTTCAGCACCATCCCCATTCCTGTCCCTGTTCCTAACCCTGCTCCTGTCCCTGTGCCTGACCCCATCCCCATCCCACAGTGGTGCAGAAGGACCCCATGGGAGGCACTGACAGAGAGGAGGAAGGTAAAAACTCCATGGAGGTGGTGGATGTTTCTGTGCACAGCCCAGCCTTGCAGAAGCAGAGCAGGAGGATGAGCCAAGCCTGGGGCAGGAGCACTGGAGCAGGAGTGCTGAGCTGTGTGAGCAGCGTCACCAGACCTGTGCAAACAAACACTTGGCACTGCAGAGATGGGGAGAGCCCATCCAGTGACACCCTCAGCTCTGGGGCTTGTGGGGTCAAGGTGATGGAGCCGTGGCACAGCATATCTGGGGGCTGGTGTGAGGCAGGAGCCTTCCCTGACAGTGTGATCCAGCCGTGCTGTGGTCCCAGCCATTGTCCCTTGGGCAGGGGACAGGATGTGCTGGCACCAGGGCTGTGGGCTGCCGTTCACACGCTGCTGGCGGGTGGGCAGTGGGTGATGGACGAGGCACGTCCCGGCCTCCGCGCCGAGATAATCCCGTCCCTGCTGGCCCCGGGCGGCATTTATCTCGCGCCAGGGCTGACGTCACCCCCCGAGACCCCAGCCAAGGAGGCCTCACTGCTCTTCCTGGCTTTTCCCAGGGACGAGGGGCTTTGGGCCCCTCGCCCCAGGCTGTGAGCAGGTGGATTTATGACCACAGCCATGCTCCGGCATCCAGGGGACAGGAGAGGCAACGAGACCTTTATAGCTTTAATACACCTTTCTGACAGTGAAGTTTAAATGGCCTCGTAAACCCCCTTGTCACCCACCCCCAGCAGAAGGCAGCAGTTTATTAGGGCTGTAATTCTTCTCCTGGCATTCCATCAGTGTCCTTTTAATCTGCACTTGGGGGTTTTTTATTTCTGCTTAATACCAGCAGCTGTAAATGCTGTTAGGGATTGTCTTGTGCAGGGACCCTCCGGGGGGAGACTGGGCATCAGGGCACGGATATGATGGAGGAGGGGGAGCTGGAAGCTGGTACAGCCCAGTTCCAACTGAGGGGTCAGAGTGCTGAAGAGGAGCCAAATTTTCCTGCTCCAAGCACATGCCTCCTCTGCAAAGCAGGCCCAGGCAGGAATGCATCCATGATGCAAGGAAAGCCTTTCCAGGGAACCTTGGGATTTCAACAGCGGAGCCGGCCGGGAGCTAATCCTTTGTGCCAGGCTTTCCATTTTCATCTCATTAACTCCCGCTCTCTGTGCCGCTGCCCTCTCCGTTTTTCTGCCAGGGAGATAAGTCTCCGTGCTCGGTGCGGTGAATCCTCCGCGCCTGCTCGCCCAACGCTCCCGCTCGCGCTGACGCTGGCAGGCAGCTTCCATCCAATTACAGCGGGGTGAAGCTCATTTTAATTGCATAGAGCAACTGGGATTACGCAGACTTTATCTCCTAATTCCCTCTTTATCTCTTAACTTCACACTCACTGCTTGCATTGAAGGCAGGACAGCTTGTGCCGGGGTTTGCAATTTCTGAAGTACCCTTTCCCCTGCACCAGCCCCTTGCCCAGATGGGGCTGGCCCCAAAATGCCCCTAAATGCTGATGTTGGGGAACCCTCTGTGTCCCATGGAGCCACAGCCTCCAGATATCCCCGCAGCATTTGGGGGGTCAAGCCAGGGGATAGCACCCATTACACCAGCTCTTCAGGAGGAGGGCTCGTCCTTGAGCTGGTATCACACATCACCTGGAGGCAGAGACTTTCTAGGAGAGGCTGCGATGGGCACAGCATGAGTAAAGGGCTTTTCCTCTTTACAGACCATGATAGTAGGTGCCCAGCACCACTGCTGAGGCTGCTGCAGAGCTCAGGGTGTCCCTGTGGGGGAGGGACAGAGTGCTTGCCACCAAAAATGCACACTGAGGACAGCAAGCATCTCAGCCAGCTCCTTGGGAACTCTTGAGGACCCTTTATCTGCTCTGTGCACTTATCCAGGATGAAAGCTTCTGCAGGGCTCTGGGGGCTTGTTAGTGGAGTTGAAAGATGTTTTTTAATCTCTCCAGGTATGAATAGCACCCATGGGTCCCTGACTCCCCCTACAAAGGGCAGCCCCCACCATTCCTCTCCACAGCAGGAGCAGGCAGAACCAAGGTATCCTGCTCTTCCCACCTCTATTTATTCACCCCCTGAGACATCCCTGGGTACACCGCAACCACTCTGGCTTGGGCATCCAGCAACACCCTCTTGGTGTGTGGACATGTCCACCCCAACCCAGAGCGAGCTCTTGAGATAGCAAGATAGCCAGAGGCTGCCCCGGATGGGGCACTTGGCAGAGCTGGCCCTGATAACAAGCCAGCAGCTGGTCCCATCTCCCTGCAGCATTTCCCTATTGATTTGATGGCTCTTGGCTTCACAGAGCGCCAGGTGCCAGCCTCACCCTGCTGCAGGTGGGTAAACTGAGGCAGCAGGGCAGGGGTCAGGTGCCCGGCTTAGCAAGCTCTACATCAGCACAGCTGGGTGTTAATTAGATACCATTAGCACACGCTAATTAATGTAATTCCAATGACCCACAATTCTGGAGCGTGAGAGTTGCTGCTCACTCTGTGCCATTGCTGTGAACAGCTGTGCCCCTGCCATGACTGGTGGCAGCAGGAAAGGGAGCAACCAGGCAGCCACTGATGGCAGTGCCAGTGTCACGCTACCAGGGCTCCTTCCTGCAGGCTGGCATGCTCCTGGCCCTCACTCTCCAGGCACTGCCAACACAAGCCAGACCCAGCAGATCATGCATTTTGGGTGCTGGCAGAGCCACACTAAACCTGTCAGTTTTGACTGCAGGAGTGCCCCAAATAACCATCTCCTTGGTGTCCTGTTGGCCGCCCTCCCTGATGGCTGGGGGGCCAAGCACATTGGGGGGGCAGGGGCTTTGGCGTGGGGGCTGTGGCAGTGAAAGGGTGACTCTTAATCCTGCGGCAGCTGCGGGGCCCAGGCTTGCTTGTTCAAGGGATATGGCAGCTCGGTCAACAATCCCTGGCCCGTTTCGGGGGGGATTAGCTGCCCCCCGGGGAGGGAAGGGGCCCGCATGAATATTGGGCGGGTGGGAACACAGCCCAGTGGGAACAAAGCCAGACAGGGAGGCAGCAGGGAGCAGGCACCCGCCATTCCAAGGCGTCCCCAAGGTGGGGGACAGGGGCTTGAGGACTGTCCCTGTCCCTGTCCCTATCCTACTTTCACACTGCACAGTGCTGACAGGAGGGAGCTCTGGTTATCATCCCACACCACCCCAGTACGATAACCCTGCGCCAGCGTCCAGCCACTCCTCTGACCCCGTGTCCATCCTCATGTCCCACCATGGCAAGCCCCAGAGGGAGGTGGCACAGGAAATGCCCGAATGCTGGCACTTGGGACCTCCTGGCAAACTAGGGGCAAGTGTGTAAACTAGTCCTTGTTTGCCACGGGTTGGCCAGCTGGGGATAATCCAGGCTGGAGGGGGCCATAGGGTATAAGGTCAGCCAGGAGGGGAGCTGGGCTGTCTGGGGACCCCCAGTGGTGGTGGGAGCCTCCCACACACCCAGGGACAGTCTCAGACCACTAAAACCTGTGGATTCAAACTGGGAGGCTCCAGCTCCTGCCAAGCAGCAGGTGGAACCCATGAGAGAAGAAGAGGATAGTTTGCTTTGGTGACATCCAACCCTGTGTTTCCTGCAAGCTCAGCACCCCTCCATTCCCTCTGCTTCCTGCTGTGCCCCATGCTTGGTCCTGGTGTGGGGACCCTTTGCCCTATGTTTGGGGTTACAGATCTGCAAGGTCTCTGAGAGCAGTCCTCAGTGTTTGCTGAGGCAATCCCCAGCACCAAGTCTGCCCTGGGCTCCCTGGGGAGCAGAAGCCCTCTCCAGGCCAACTCCCTTGGGGACTGAGAGGTTCCCCAGAGTGCAGGTCTCTTTGTCCCCCCTTAAAATGGGGCCACAAGGACAGACAAGACTGGGGCGTGCACCCAGGGAGAGGTCGTCTGGTGGTGGTACTTGGGGAATAAGCCCCCACCCCTGGGGCCGTGTGCTGGGTACATGTTTGGGTACATGTACACGTGTAGCTGGGCGCGCCCTGGGGCCCCCCTGGCCCCGTTCCCCACGGGTGCTGAGCAGGGGCCGCTTTTCTGCTCCGTTAGCCAGGGCTGTGCCGGCACATAATGACATGGTAATTGTGAGCGGAGGCTCGGCCACACGCACTGCCCAGCTCGCTGGCCAGCCCTCCCAGACCTGGGGTAGCTGCTGCCCGGGGGGTCCCACAATCTGCCCCCTCACCTGCCCATGGGACCCCCATGTCCGGCTCCATCCGGGACTTGCCCCAGTGGCAGGGCAGGGGTGAAAGCCCCCGGCAGGCTGTGGTCACCTCCTTGGCTCGGGAGCTGGGAAACCTGTTCTTCCCCGTGGTGTTTACACGGGTAAGAGGGGTCCTCTGCCGCTGCACATCGCATTTTCTGCTTGGTCACTTCCATCTGTGTCCCCGCATAATGATTTTTTCTGCTACATTAATTTAACACACTGCGGCGAGCCGAGGCGCTGGGACCCCGGGCTGCTTAATTGTGTCAAAGGAAAGGCTCCTGCTCCCGCTTTCATTGGCAGCCAGGGCTGCTGCGGGGTGGGTGTCCCCGCGGGGGGGTGGGAAGGGGTCTCAGGGTGGTCGTAGGGGCTGGAGGGAGGCAGCGGTGGAAGGGTGTAGGATGTCAGAGGGGTTAGTATGAGCCCCCCAGTCCTGGCCCAGGCTGTCTGCTGGGGGCTCTGAGGTGAGGGTGAGGAGTACTGGGGACCCTAAACTTCCCTTCCAAAGGGCCTGGCTCCATGGAGTGTCTCGCAGCAACCCTTCAGATGCTGCAGCAGGATGGCAGCGGCACATCCTGGTGCCCAATTCTCTGCTCGGGGCCGGCAGTCCCCGCCCGGGGCTGGCGGGAGCCAGAGGGTTAAGTGCTGTTTGTGTTGGCTGAATGAGGCGGGAGCCGAACAAGCCCCCACAAATGGAGGTGAAGGGCTGCCCAGACGGGATGTGACAACCCGATTTCAGGGCTGTCAGCCCCGGCATGGTGGGCGTTGAGCGGGGACATTCCTCCTCGGCACTCCCTGCTCCCCTGGCTCCAGCACCGAGACACCGACAAAGGCAATGGCAGCCCCTGCCCAGCTCGCCCCAGCATCTGGGGTGCCGTGGGGTGTCCACGGGGCGCTGCGGAGCTCGAGGAGCCCGAAGTTCGGGGGATGCTGGGAGGCCCCCTCGCCCTCCCCGCTGGCGGCCCCGCCGTAAGTGGCCTTTGGTATTTGCAAACATTGTGGCGAGGGGCTGGGAAGGTCTCGGCCCACCCCAGCGGGCGCCTTTGTGCTGTGCGGACCCCCGGGGGCTCATTTCCATCCCGCCCGGGCTCCCTCCTCGTTCCATTCAGTGCCGGCCGACCAGCGCTTGCAGCAGCAGTGCCAAGCGCGCAGCTGTGCGCAGCCCGGCACTGGCCCCATCCCGGGGGTTCGTGCCCCATCCCGGTGTGCTCTCAGGGTACCCCAAATCCCCCCATCCCAGATGAGCAGGGTGCCTGGGGCTGGCAGGCAGCTCCGTCCAGCCCAGCACAGCTAGACCCCATGGCACAGGGATACCGTGAGCAACTCTGGGCTCCCCACGGCTCCCAGCACCCTCCCTGCACACCCATCGCCACCACAGCCACATCCCCCACCGGACCCCAGGGACCCAGCCCAGTGCAGCTGGCTCTCCAGCAGTGCCGTTTGCCGGAACCGGTCGGTGTTTTATGGCCCTACTCAACACCTGCGGATCAATGCCGATCCGCATTTTATTTGGTTTTTGGAGTCATAAAGGTGAATTGACCCAGCTGCACCTCTGCAACTGTTCTCCCCCGCAGCCAGGTGCAGGGTGGGAGAGAAGGGCAGGGACAGGGGACCCGGGGACACAGTGCCCATCCCTCACCGTGCCCAAGGGGGAGTGCCCAAGGGAGATGGGGTTGCTCTTTTCTCCTGCTTTTTGTGACTGGAAAATCTCCTCGGGGGCCCCCGGCGGTGACCTCTTCCTGGGCGCAGCGCTAAGCCCTTTGTAATGGGATTTTGTGGCAGAACCGGCAAATTAGGGGCGAAGTGAATGTGTTAAGCTTCTGGTTTCTTTCTGAGGGTTCCCCCTCCCCAGCCCACGCCGGCCGGAGCTCGAACAAAGGCGACGAGCTCTGCTTTTATCTCGGGTTCTTAGAAGTCAGAGCTGTACAGAGCTGTGCTTTCCCCTCCGGAGCAGGCAGGCCGGGACAGAGATGGGGACAGGGACGGGCAGAGCTCGGGGCTCCGGCAAAGAGCGTGGGGGCAACATGCTGCAAGCGAGCTGTGCCAACACATTGGCTATGGGGACAAATTTAGGAAGGGGGCACAAAAGGACACATCTCCAGGTCAGGGAGATGTGACACCGAGAAGTCCCTGTAGCTGGAATCCCTCTGTATCCAAGACAGGCAACAGCAGTGGGAGGGCAGCTGGGGTGGGGAAGTGTGTGGGTCTGGCCCGGCATTAAGACGGTCCCCGGGCCATGCTGGGGCTCGGCAGCGGTAGGACACACCTCTGCTTCAGAATTAATATTGCTACAGTGCAAAGGCTTCTTTAACACTGACAAATACGAGCCACAAATACCTGTTAAAATCCCACATCACTGACGGGATTGGCAGCCCTTTTACTTCTTGTCCCCCAGCTATCCGAGGTCCCTTTGCCTTCCCGAGAGAGGGCAGGAGTTCTGTCTGTCGCTTGAGAGAAGAAAGGGCACCCGCCAGCTTGGAGCATCCCCCCCAGCAGGTCTCCTTTCAAGGGTGCCCCACCATCCCTTCCACTTAGGGTGAGCGCTGATCCCCTGGGACCTGCCCTGGGTGTTTCTGAGCACCTTCAGGCAAGAACAAAGTAAATGTGAGGCTGGGTGGGAAGGATGTTTCTTTGACACCCCAAAAGCTCCCAAATGCAGACAGGGAGCAGGCAGGGGACAGTGTGCTGCCCCCAGGGCCCCCGTAAGGGCCTGATTTATTGCTGTCTCTTGAAGGATGCCATTAAGACAGCGTCCGGAGCTGGGAGCACAGCTGCCGGAGCAGATCAGTGCCTGATTAACGTTGGGCAACTTGTTATATTGTCAGATAATTATCCCCAAACTGTATGACTTTTCTGCTAAGTGGCAGCGCTTAATTGCGTTTTTAATTACACTGCCATTGCCTCAACCCCTCCACGGGATGCTGGGATGCTGGGAGCCAGGCAGGAGCAGGGTAGGGGGCCTGGGACCCTTTGCAGAGGGCATGGCAGGGGCATCCTGCTCCCACAGAACCCTCCTGGCGTGGGCACACGCTGTGGCATCCCCAAGCCATGAGTGCTCCAGGCAGTGAGGTTTTGGAGTGATCCTTCTTGGTGCTCCCCAAGCTGGGGGCACATGGGGTGCAGAAAAAGGAGCAGGAAGGCAGGGTGCCCCCTTTGCACCCCGTGATCTTTGAGGGCTCACCATCCCCTGCAGCCCCCCCATCCCCATCCGGCTGGAGGCAGCTCAAGGTCTGGCTTCCCCTTACAGGCAGAGACAGGTCAGGGGTCAATACATTTAAAATTCCTCCTCGATCTCAAACTCCAGAGTGGCTGGCAAGCACCCTCTGGCACCCTGGGCAGGCAGAAGGAGTGTGGGCAGAGGCAAGCAGCTGTGTCTGTGTGTGTGAGTTCATGTGTGTTCATGTGTGTGCATTTTTGGGGGGGTGCACGTGCACAGGGACCACCTGTGTGTGTGCATGGGTGTGGATGGACAGCATGTGCATTTGGGGGTGTGTATGCACACACATGAATGCCCCTGTGTGCACACCCACACATCTGCCGAAGTGCACATCTGGCTGTGTCCGTGTGTGTGTATCGGTGTACATGTGCTGCTGTGTGCAAACATGGAGGTCTGTGCACACCTGAGCCTGCCTGTGCTTGTCTGAGTGCCTGGGAGAGGAGGAGGAGCCCATGTCTGTCCATGCTGGGTCATCAGTGCCACGTGTAGTGTGTGTGCGAGTGTGTGTGTGTGTCTGTGTGTGTCTGTGTGTGCAAAGGTGTGCCTGTGGCTGCACACCTGGGTGTGCAGACACCCCTGTGCCCCCAGCCAGCCTGTTCTGGGGTGGCTGCAATGGGTCCTGGCTCTGTCCCCCACCCCAGCCGTGCTGGACCTCCCAGGGAGACTCCCCAGCTGACCCCGTGGGAGCAGCAGGGTCAGGACCCTCGGGGCTTCAGGTGCAGAAGGCACCTGCATGTCACAGCAGCTCCTCTCCCTCACCCATCCCTCCCTGGGTCAGTGATGCTCCCAGTGCAGCAAGGGGCACAGCCTGGGACATCCAGCACTGCTGGGTGCCAGACCCCTCTGCTGTGTCTACCATGGCCAGGGCCAGCTGGGGCTGTTCCTGCCGGGGTCCAAGGTGCTGCTGCTGGGCCACCCCCACACCACAGCCCTCCTCACCAGCCGGACGCTCGGCAGGGCTGGGAGGAAATCCAGGCGTTATCGGGCAGCCGGTGCAGCCCTTGCCGTGGCCTCTGGTCTGAAATTTCCTGGCGTGGCCCTCACAACAGCATTTATCCCGAGCTGTGCCTTCCTCACCAAGGTGGGGTCCAGCCAAGCTTCCCCTTGACACCTCAGGGGTGAGAGAGTGTGGTGGATCAGGCCCCCCAGAGTCCTTTCAAACCAGGGGAGAGGAAAAATCTGGATTTTGATGGGGAAGGAGCCAGTCCTAAGCCCCACCTTGGTGCTGTGCCCCCCACTCACATAGAGTACATGGACTGGGACAAGAATCAGTCTTGGGGGGGAGGGGTGCAATAAGTCCCCTGAAAGGCATCCTGGTCCCCAGCAGCCCCCCTACAAGCTCCTCTTATCTTCATGGCAGCCGGATGGGGTCTCTCCAGAGAGAGGCTGAAATTTCCAGGAAAAAATGTAAATAGAGGTCCCTGTCCCGCCTGTCCCCCTTATCTCAGGAATCCGGAGCGCGCCGGGCTCTTCTCCCAGCCATATTTCATCCCAGGCATCCCTGCTGGCTGTGAACCAAAGCAACACTGATGGGGTCTGTAACAGACTTAAAGATCACAATTGCCTTAAACGTTGTCAAGGCCACAGAACGGAGGGAGGCTGTGTCTCAGGGCTGCCAGGACCTCAGGACCATGGGCTGGGGTCACTTTCCTACCCCATGTGGCTGGGGGTTCTTAGGATGGTCAGAGAGGTTTGGTGCTTCAGACCTCAACACATACTGCCCTGCTATGGGGGTTCCAGGATGGGAAAGCTTTTGGGTTGCCATTGCCCACCTGGTGTCCCCAAGCAGCGGGGTCAGGGCCCAGCCACTTCCCCTCCCTGCTCCCAGATCAGCTGCTAATGATGCCTCCTGACCCTGCTCGAAAAGAACGTAAATTATTCAGCTCCTCATCAGGGCAATTAAATTAGCTCGTCATTGCAGGGCATGAATATTTCAGGGGGGCAGAGGCTGGGAGCTGGGGGGGGCCAGGAATGACAGGGCTGGGGCTGAGCCCCATTCCTTGGCCAGGAGGTGCAGTGAGTGTGTCCATTCTCAGACCATGGGGGACAGAGAAAGGTGGGGAGTAGGGGTTGAGGGTCTCGGGGCAGAGGGCTTGAAGTCTGGTGCCCAGATGTCTGGGTCCCTTGTGGGCAGTCTGTCCCGTTGCCCTGGCTGTCTGGGTTACTTTCCCTGCTGCTGACAGAGGCCAGATGCCAACAGCCACCCCTGCCCCACTCCCAGAGCACCTCCTGCACCCCCACATTGCCCCTCTTTTTCAGGAGAACACTTGGGGATTGGTGGCACTGCAAGGGGCTGCCTCCACCCTAGAGATCCCAAATCCCCCCTGCTTCCCCTTGCCCCAGGCTGTGCCAACTCCTGCCCGCTACCCTCCCCAGAGCCTGTGGGTTCTCCGCCAGGATTTCTCTTTCCTTTCTTCCTCGCACTGAACAATTAATAATTTATCCCATAATAAAAGAGGAAACAGTTAATGAGATGAAAACAAGCCAGAAACATCTGCTGGGGCTGCTTTCATCGCCTCCCCTGGCCGCCTGCGCAGGAAGCGGGGGCAGGAGGGGGACGGGGGCGCCGGGGGGGGGCCACGGCAGCAGGAGGCTGTCCCCGCACCCAGCCTTTCTTGCCACGGCCCCCTCCTCCTCGGGGACCCCCAGGCAAGGCACTCTCTCCCCACTGCACCATCAAAACCTGGCTGAGAGCTGCCAGGTTCACAAATAGCACTGGGGGTCCTGCCATGGGGGTGTCACCCTAAAAAGGGCAAAGAAGCCTCTAGGTCTGATGCTGCCCAGTGTCCTCAGAGATGTGCCTGGCTGCTGAAGGGGGACGAGATTGTCCCCTCCATCCCCTCTGTCCCCAGCCCCCATGCCCAGCTGTTGTTCATTACTGGTGATCTGATCTCCAGTGAGTGGGGCTGCCCCCAGGACCTGATACTATCGGGGTAGCACCACAACCCCAAACCCCGCTGGGGTGCCAGGCAGGACACGTGGGGATGGGGCAGGGCACCCTGCCAGCAAAGGGAACTGCAGGACTGACCACACGATTCAGTGCTTTGCTGAGATTTATGGAGCCCAAGGAGGAAGCTTATTTTGGGACCGCTTATTTCGGAACTGTGGCTTCATGACATGTGAGGAGAGGTGTGAGGGGACATGGCTGGGATGCAGTGGGGATGCAGGGTACTGGGGAAAGGGAGAGCAGGGAGAGGGGGCACTGAGAGCAGGAAGGGGACAGGCAGGGAAGGGGAAGACAGCAATGCCCAGAGGCTGCTGGCATGTGGCCAAGACCCAGACTGGAAGGAAGAGCAGCCCTGACCAGCCCCACCATCAGCTTGTTCATGGGAGGGACTGTGAGGACCCCACAGAGGCACCCTGGGCTCCAGGAATGGCAGTTTGGGCAGGGGCAGTAAAGCTTGTGCAGGATGCTGCTGCCTGCCTCTGTTTCCAATTTAGCTGATCCTCACCCCAATCCCTGCAGCTCCCTAATCTGTTTGTCTTCCAAAGCCGTTAAGTTAATTCCGAGCCCAGGAAAATTCCACAGCTTTCATCCCAGCCCACCCTCCAGCTCGAAGGGTCTGGCAGGGGCATGGTGGGCAGCTGCCAGACCCTGTCAATGTCCAGCACAGAGCCCCTTCCACCATGAAGGAGCAGGAACTCGCTCCTGCAGGCTCCCAGAGCCGCCTCCAGCAGCCCCTTGGTCCCTCCTGGGGCGGGGTGGTGCTAAGGGCCGTCATGGGGACAGGCGGCTGTGATGACAGCTGGGGAGATGGCCTGTCCCTCTGCCAGCCCGGACAGGCACCCGGCCCCCTCTGAGAGGTGCCGTGGAAAAACTGACATCAGCATCAGCCCGGAGGAATTCTGTCTCCCTGGCCCATCCCAGCTGGGGACAGGGACAGGGACAGGGGCCTCTGCCATGCACCACAGCAGACAGCAAGGTGAAGTAGGAGGGGGGATGGTATAAGGCCCCTTCTTTGCTGTGCCCGGGGGCCAGGAGCAGCCCAGAGGGTCTGTGAATATCCCCAGGGTACAGTCACTGACTCTGCTTACTGTTAGCACAGCCCCCTTCAAGCTCTGACTGCAGAGAACAGCCAGCTCAGGACACTGGTGACATCCCCCCACTGTCAGGGACAGTGGCTGGGCTGAATTCCTCAGGATCTCAGTAAGCAGAAAGAAAGTTCTAATACCTTCCCAAGCTTTGGGGCTTCTGGTATGGTTATGGCCTGGTCACCCCTTGGTCCCCTCTGTCCCCCACCCCACAGGATGTGGCAATGAGGAAATTGTGGAGAGGTGGTGACACCCCCAGTTGCCTCCATGCTGGAGACCCCGACATCCTGCTCCCCTCCCCCAATCACGCTCCATCATCTCCTCGTTCCCAGCCCGGGTAATTGGTGGCCTGGTGACAGACGGGCTCATTAGCAGCTTAATTTCGGCTTCATCTCTTCCTGCCCGACCCCCAGCCCAGGTGGGGACTGGCCCAGCAGGGTGCAGGGATGGGCACCCGGAGGCCACATTGCTACACCCCATGGGGGACCCGTGGAGCTGCGGGGAGAGCAGAGGAGTGCACAACACGGGCTGGCAGCACTGCCCTGGGCAGCCCTCATGGCCTTGGCTCCCCAACGTCGGGGTGCATGCGGGGACACCATTCCCCAGCATGGGGACGGTGCCTCCCTGCTCCTTGCCCCACTGGGATGGGCAGGGACACCACCAGGGCAGGTGCCAGCAGGTGCCGGCCGTTGCCCACCCTCCCGGCCTCACCCTGCCCTTGTTTGTTCCCTAACGGTGGAGGCATTTCGGCTCCTTTGTGCCGGTGATTACAGGAATCGCCGCTGCCTCTGAAGTACCAGCCCCACACCCCAAACTGGGCAGCAGGATTATGGGCATGTGAGCAAGGAGCCCAGGCCACGGCACGGGCAGGAGTGCAGGCAGGCTTGCAAGCAGCAGGGAGCACGGGGTGCAGGCAGGTTTCTCACCCCCACTGTTCTGCTTTGCCTTTGGGACCATGTTGCAGCCTGGGAGCCCATCCCCAGCACCCCAGCACCAGGAGAGTGCCCCAAACCGTGTCCCTGTCCCCCTCCCAGGAGAAGCAGCTGGCGGCAGCCCACAATGGCTGATGTGGGGCCCCCGAAGGCCGCCCCACCGGATGGAGGCCTGGCTGCCTTTCAAAGGCGCTTGTGTTGTATAATTTATCGGCAGGAGATAACAGACAAGGGCTAACGAAGGAGGAGGTTGTACCCCTGCTCTGGGGAGTGGGGCACCACAAGAACTGGCGCTGCCAGGATTCATCACACTGGGGGCACGCACACCTCCCTGGCTGAGGTGTAGGTCTCATTTTGGTTTGGGGGTGCTCCAAGGCAGAGGCAGAGATGCTCCCACTCTGTGCCCAGCTTTGGAGCTGCTGCCTTGAGCAGAGAGCCCGGGGGCTACCGCACAACTGGAGCAAGGGCCCAGTATTTGGGGGGTTCTTCATCCCAGGCATACATGGACTTCCCAGCATGGGGGAAGGGCAGCAGGCATGGAGGGCACAGGGTAGGGGAGGGCTGGTCCCACGGGCACAGGGGCAGCACCTGGCGCCAGATTGGAGGAGAGTTTGTTTAATCCAGATAAGGAGGCGACGCCAGGCACCTGGCTGGCAAACGGGCGCTCCCTGGGCAACAGCAGTGCAGGCAGTGCTGACCCCCAGCCCCCACCAGCACCTGTGCCAGCACCGTCTGTTCAGCCCTGGCTGCACAGGGGTGGCATTAGCTGGGTACACGAGTCCCTCTGGCCACCCACACTCCGTGGCACAGCATGGCATGGCATGGCACATGGCACGGGGTCAGCGAAGCAGCCGGCACACAGCACAGCCAGGGCAGATGGATATGGAGGGCAGGGAAAAGCAGGATGCCCCATCCTCTGCCAACCCAGGCCAGATTTACACCAGGGCCAGCAACCCCCCCGGCCAATCCTGCCCCGAGGGTTGCATGGGCACGGGGCCAAGAAGGGGCTTAGGGACAAGGACAGGTCTTGGCATCATGGTTCTACTACACAGCAAGTGCCCAGGAGCTGTGCCAGTCTCCTGCTGCCACCCTGATCCTGTGGCATCTGTGGGGCATCTGGAAATCCACCTCCCCCTTCCCCATCTGGCCCTGCAGGTGGCTGCGTGCCCATGACCCTGCCCATGGTGGGGGCTCAGGTGTGCCCTGTCCCTCAAAGGCAGGGAAGCAGACGGCAGTGCTGGCTGGCAGGGTCAGCACCCCTGCGGCTGCCTCGCCAGCTGGTGAGCACAACCCCAGCTGCCTGCTGGCCTGTACTGCGTGTGCCAGGTCTCAGCAGGGGCAGACAGGCACAGCCAGGTGGGATTAGCCCTTTGTGTCACCCCCAGAGGTCCTGAGAGCATCCAAGCAGGAGACACAGATGTGCGGTGGCCCTCCAGCCTGAACCACATCAGGATCCCAGTGAGTACCCTTGAGTACCCGAAAAACAGCCCTGGCCCCCACACCACCCTACCCTGGCCGGCTGGTGTCCGCCAGGCAGGTCTCGTCCCTCCAGGATGGCATCCTGAGGAGTCTGAAAAGGGCAACTAGTCATACTGGTGAGCCTGGCTGTGGCAGGACTCCCTCCGTTCCAGCACACCCTGGGGCTGTCCTGCCATGTTCGGTGCGCTGCTGCCACCGCCCGGCAACCTGCACAGCCCCGGGTGTCCCCCACGGCCCCTCACGCAGGGGTGTCCAGGTCCCCTGCACCAGCCCAGTCCTGCACCCCAAACAAGAGGGATGCAGGATGCCAGGAGGGCACAGTAACTCTGGAGAAGGGTCCACACCTCTCACCTTGCGCCAGAGGGGAGCCTGTCTACGGCCACCACATTCTGGCAGGGAGGAGGCTCCTGCCCCTCCCCGAGCCAGGGTGGGCAGAATGAGGAGGGGGCTGCGGGGCTTTGGGGGCGTTACCCACCCAGGCGATGATTAGAAGGAGCCGAGGTTCCGTCCCAGCGCATTAAGGCTGTCCCCGCTGAGTGCCACCGCCGCGGGGTGACCCTGCCGTGAACCGCCCACGCTCCCCCGACGAGCCACAGACCCCTGGCACCAGCACCCCCCTTCACGCCAGTGTCCCCGCCGCGTGTCACCACACTGTCCCGTTCCGCTGCCTGCGCCTCAGGCATGCGTGAGGATGCGCTGGCACCGTGTCACGGAGGGGACATGCCATGGAGGGGTCACACCTGTGTGTGTCTGGGGACCACAGGCATCTTGTGACAGGCCGCCCGGTGCGGATGCTGGGGCACCTCGGCACATGGAAATGTCTGGCTCCCGAGGACAGCGTGGGCTATGAACCCTGGAAGCCACCTAGCTGCAGGCATAGGGGCCACGCACAGGGAGCCATATCCCCTGGATGTCCCCGCTCAAGACCTCGCGGTTCCTAGGGAGATGGTGGCATGTGACGCACACACAGCGCCGTGCCACCCGCTGCCCCCAGTCCACATCACACCGGGACACCTGCCGGCTCCGCCAGCCTCATCTGTGCCACATCTGCCCAAACGAGGTGCAGAGTCCCCCCCATGCCCAGCCTCTCCTGAGGCAGGGAAGAATTCAGGCAGGCTGGCGGTGGCTGCATTCGTGGAACGGGGAGGACAGGGCTGAACTCTTGAACCCGCTCCCGACCAGATGCCAAGCATGGAGCACCCCGTGGCGCCCAACGTGTGAGCAGCCCCCGGCCGTGCCAGACCCCCCTGCTCCCCTCACGGTTCATCGGCAGGACACGGGGGACGGTGTCATACGCTCCTCCCCGCCATGGCCAGCGGGCGAGGGAGGAAGAAGCCGGTGGGAGCTGCAGCCCCGAGACCATTGCGGGCTGAGTCCGCGCAGCTCATCGCGCCAGCTGCGAGCGGGGGCGCGGGGAAGCCGCTCTGCCCCACTCAGCGAGAGTGGGACGCGGGCTGCAAGACCCCGCTGGACATGCCGGAGCCTTCCTGAGACATCCCTGACCCCTCCTGGGACATCCCTTACCCCTCCCGGGACATCCCGGACCCCTCCCGGGACATCCCTTACCCCTCCTGGGACATCTCCGACTTCGCCCGGGACATCCCGGACCCCTCCCGGGACATCCCTTGCTCCGCCCGGAACTTCCCCGCCCCGTCCTTCTCCCGGCACTCCCCGTGCCCGCCGCGCGGGGGCGCTGCCGTTGCCGTGCCCGCTCGTGCCGGAGGCGGGGCCGCGGCGCGCGGGTCCATCCGCGGCCTCGCAGCGCCCCCTGCCGGCCGCGCGCGGGGCGCGGGGGCACGAGGACGGCGCGCGCTCCCGCCGGTCCTGGCGGGAAGAGGCCGCGCCCACCGTGAAGCCGCTTCCGCCCCTCCGTGCCGGTGCGATTGCGTCATCACCGTGCGCCGGGCGGGAGCGGCGCCGGGAGCGGGAGCGGAGCCGCGGCCATGGCCGGGATCCTCTTCGAGGACATCTTCGACGTAAAGGACATCGACCCGGAGGGCAAGAAGTTCGACCGCGGTGAGTTGGGCCCCGGCCCGCTTCTCCCGGTCCCCCGTCCGCCCCTCCCGCCGGCGCTGGCCGCTCCGCGTGTTGCCAGCCCCCGGGGCGCCCCGCTTCCTCAGGGTGTCCCCAGCCCGGCTGCTGTGCCCCCCACACCCCCGCGGGCCCTGTGCCGTGCATTCCCCGCCCCACCGCGTTCCTCTCCATGCCTGTGTATACCTCCGTCAGCTGCCGAGCTCTGGGCATCCTTCCCAAACCATCCGAAAACGGCTCCGGTGCCAGCCTGGGGTGGGAAGACCGCCCTGTTCCCACCCAGACCTCGGGGATTTTCTCTGTCCTGGTCCGTGACTCTGCTGCTCTCCCCAGTGTCGCGCCTGCACTGCGAGAGCGAGTCCTTCAAGATGGATCTCATCCTGGACGTGAACATCCAGATCTATCCCGTGGACCTCGGTAAGCATCGGCTGCTAGCACGGGCCGGTCCGCCGGTGTCAGCTTGGGTGGGCGAGGTTAGAGAGGGTGGAGTTGGAATTGCTGTAATCAAGGAATAAACTGTCTCAGGCTTCCTTGTGCCCCTTGTCTTGTCCCCAGGTGACAGGAGGTTCAGGGCACACTCAGTGTACTGGGGCTGAGCTGGGTTTCTGGTTCGCCTCCCTGTGTGTATTTGGGCTCTCCTCTTTCTCTGCAGACACTGTCTGGGAAAGTTGCTTCAGCTGGTAGTAACCAGGCTTTAAGAGAGATCTGAAATTAACTTCTGCAGCTGAATACACTAAATGTGTGAAAAGAGAATATTACCTTTGATGACACACAGAAGGGCTGAAGCTGACGTTGCAAGGGGTGCAACCAAGCCCTCTGGGGAGATATAAGTGAATATCTTGTTAATATCTTGTTGTGTCCCCTGAAAGCACCAGCAGTGTGTGTCCTTGTGGCTCTGGTTTCCTCTGTGATATGGGGACCAAGGAGATTCAGGATCCAGTGTGACCTTCCACACGTTCCCCACAATCCTGTTGAAGGACTGGTAGCAGGGACAGAGCTTGTTTAGCACCCCCTGCCAGGGTGGTCCTTTGCCACCAGGCCAAGCTCTGGCTGTGCCTGCTGCTGCTCTGGTTGTGCTCTAACCTTCTCACTGCTCCTCTGGCCTCTCTGCAGGGGACAAATTCCGCCTGGTCATCGCCAGCACCTTGTATGAGGACGGCACCCTGGACGATGGCGAGTACAACCCCACGGATGACCGGCCCTCCAGGTACAGGGCCCAGCAGGGACCCACGTGGAAAAGGGGAAGTGCTATGATTGAATGTTTCAGGTTGGACACTAAGAGGAATTTCTTCATGGAAGGGGTAATTAAACATTAGTGTGGGCTGCCCAGGAGGATGGTAAAATCACTATCCCTAGAGTTGTTTAAAGAAAGAATGGATGTGGCACTCTTGCTTTGGTCTAGTTTACAAGGTGGTGTTCAGTCACAGGTTGGACTTGATGATCTTAGGGAGATCTTTTCCAATCTAATTGATTCTGTAGCTGTGAGGTACCTTGTCTCAGAGGACACTGAGCTTAGGGAATGGCCAGGTTTGATTCCTTGCTGACCTCAGGCTGTGTTGTTGCAGGGCAGACCAGTTTGAGTACGTGATGTATGGCAAGGTGTACCGGATCGAGGGGGACGAGACCTCCACGGAGGCAGCCACACGCCTGTGAGTGCCTGTCCAGAGTGGGGGACACAGTGCCCTGGGGTGGGGAGCACTGGGATCTCGGCTTGGGTCTCCCCTGGGGTTCCCTGCTCTCACTACTCCTCTCCTCCCATCTCAGCTCTGCCTATGTGTCCTACGGGGGGCTGCTCATGCGGCTGCAGGGAGATGCAAACAACCTGCACGGGTTTGAGGTGGACTCTCGTGTTTACCTGCTGATGAAGAAGTTGGCCTTCTAGCACACCTCTGTGGGCTGCCCCACAGACATCCAGCTGGAGCCCTGAGAGCCCACATTCTGCTGCAGCACCCATGCTGCCCAGCCTCTTCAGATCTGGGGAGGCAGGAGCAGTCTCCCTCCTGATCCCAGTGTCTTCTGACTCCTGCTGGGATCCGCATCTCTGTGAGGAGAGAGGTACCTGACATCTGAGTGGACACCATGCTGGGTGCTCCAGTCTTGCCTGATGCCATCTCCTCACCTTCTCCTGTGTTCAACAGCCCTGGCTCTGGCCAGGAGGAACCAGACTGGGACAGCTGTTTGCCTGCCTCTGGGGACTGGGGACTATTCCTTCAGGAACCGTCTTGAGGCAGGCTGCCTTGGTTTCAATTAAACTGGGATGTTTTCTACACCTGGCTCTGCTTGCTGCGAGAGGAGGCTGGCAGTGAATGGATACAGCTGCACAGGGGCAAAGGTGGGACCCTACCACTTCCCAAAGATGGGGAGTCCAAACCTGTGGCAGGTGGGTACAGGGAGGAGGATGGCAGCTCAGGCCCTGTGCGGGGCTGTGCTGGGGGATCCTGCAGCACTGGCAGCTGCTGCAGGTGGGAGCAGGCACTGGGAAGAACTGGGAGCATGTCCCAGAGGAGCTGACTTCTGCCTCGGGCCCAGGCACAAGGACACACACAGCTCTTTAGAAAAATAGCTCTTTAATTGAAAAGCATTCACAGTAGAGGTGCCTGCCCAGATGGGAGCAGGGCCTGTGCCTGCTGGCACGTGAGTGTCACTGTGTGCCTCCATGCACTGCATGGTTGATGAAGACTTGAGGAACAGGTGCCAACCTTTTCCCCATGGGCATCTTCCTGGGCACCCAGAGCACAGCTTAGTGTCCTGCAGGACTGCTCCAGCATCACTTTGAGCCCTGTGTGCAGCCTCACCGGGCCCCGCATGGAGGGTCTCTGCTGTCCCCCTGTCCTTGCTTGCACGAGACCTTGGCCAGGTCATAGAAGAAGAAGCTCAACTTGCCCTGTACCAGCTGCCGGTAGGTGAGGAAAATGCTGGTGATGTGGGTCTGCTCCATGGAGTGTGGGGAGCAGCTCGGCTCCCAGTGTCCTGCCTGAGGGCGAGAGTGGGACAGAGGGGTGACAAACACCATTGCTCCCAACCCAGCCCAGCTGGCACCCGTGCCAGGGTGGTCTGGTCCATGTGGGGAGCTCTCACCTCCCAGCTGAAGGTCTGCAGGAGCAGGAAGAAGGAGTTGGCGTGTCGGTAAAGCTGGCTCAGCTGCCTGGCCCCGCACTCGTTGCTCACCTGGCCCTGGGCCGCTGCTGCAGCACCCACCAGCAGGGCCAGGTCACACAGGATCTCCCGCCGCTTGGTCTCGTTCTGGGGGAGCAGACAGTGACCCCCAGGGCCTCGTTGCTTCCTGTGCTCACCTTAGGTCTGGATGAGATCCTCTACCCTCCCTGTGCCACCAGGTATGCTTACAAGCATCTTGTTAAGCATTTCTGGTGCTTGTGCCAACCCAAGATTCCTTCTCCAGTCCAGTTACACACCAGTGCCAGCACCCTCCTCCCAGCCCCTCTCACCGATTTGGATTTCCACTGCTGGAAAGTAAAGTCCACCAAGGGCAGCACTGCAGGGCAGCTGAGTGGAGGCAGGGCCTGGCACTGGCCCTAGTGAGGAGAGATGTCAAGTTGAGGTGCCAGGAACTGTGCATGTCCCTGATCTTGGGTTTTATGGGGGACTGTATCCTCACCACTCCCTTTTCCATGTCCTTGGCTTCCATGATGTATTTCTGGATAAGTCTGTTGTCACAGATCAACCGTGTTGGGATGGCACGGTCCTCTTTTACGTGCAGGAGGAAGGATGTGAGGAGGAGCAGTCCTGGAGGAGATGGGGTTGCATTGTGCACTGTTCCAGCCTCCCTGGGCAGTGCCAGCCCAGAGCCAAGCCCACAGTGGCAAGTCCTCTACCCAGCCCTTTGGTGGCCTTGATGGCCCCATGGTGGGGGTGCAGGGGGAGGTGAGAGTGGCTGAGGAGGGCCTGGTGCTGCTCTCCAGTCCAGCCAGCAAGGGGTGCCCAGAGCTCTCGGGGAGAGCCGGGGTTTTTGTGCCGGTGGTGTGTGTCAAAGGGCTGCACAGCCATGTCTGCCAGGTTTTTCAGCCGTGCTCCAGGCAAGGAAGCAGGGCTGTACTCCCTGTGCAGAGCAGGGCCAGCCCTCCGGATCCCTGCCAAGAGCAGTTCCAGGCGTCATGTGCACTTCGGGGAATCCCGGCCTGCAGTGTCCCACAGGGAACATCTGCTCCTGGCTGCTGCACCGGCTGAGTGCTCCCCTGCCGGCACTGCCTTCCCCAGTGCTGCTGCACAGCGCTGTGCCCAGCAGCTGCCCATCCTGCCAGCTGCTCCAGTGCCCTCTTTGCATCCTCCTATCTGCCTCATTGCCTGCCCTGGCATTGCAGGGCACTGTTCCCAAAAATCCTCAGTGCAGCCTGTTTACCTAGGATGGGCACGGAGAGATGCTGAGCTGCCCTCACATGCTGGCGGTGGCCAAGTCCGAACAGCCCAGAGCCACCCTTGGGGTTTGATGCCCATCTGTGGATCCACCATGCAGGGGACACTCTGGCTGTGGGGCCACAGTATCCGCTGTCCCTTCCTGCACACCCAGTCCCCCCTTTTAGCCACACACTCACTGTTCAGCTCCATGCTCGGCTGGGGGCTTCGGCCCTGCATCTTCCACCCTGGGGCCAGCGGCTGCTCCCGGGCTCCCGTCGCCCTTCCATGGAGGGCAGTGGTGGCGCGGGTGGCCCGCGAGCCGCCCGGCCGGGCCGGAGGGCCGGGGAACGGGAGCGGCCCCGGGACTTCACGGCGCGGCTCCGCGGCTCCGGCCTGGCCGCCCCGCCGAGGCAGCACCATTTCCTGTTGTGTCGCCGCTGACCTTCCAGCAAAATCACAGCAGGGGCCCCGGGCCCGGGGGAAGGCTTCCTGCCTCCGGCCGCTTCCTCCCTTGGCTCGGGGCGCGGGAAGGGCGTCCCCGGGCGCCCTCCTTGGCTGCTCACCTGCCCGCAGGCCTGAGCGCTCAGCTGCCAGCACTTCAGCGGTCAGTGCCTCAGCTGTGCCCGTCCAGGGGTAGAGAGCGGCCCTGGTACTGCAGAAGGGATGGCATCAGTGACCCTGCGCTGGACAGCCCCGGGAACATCAGCCCTAATGGGGTCCTGCTCCTGGCTGGGGCAGTCAGGTGTGAAATTCACCAAAACCCCTCACAGAGGTGAACATCATCCATGGTGCCCTTTATCCAGTTAGATACCATCACTCTTGGTTTTTATACAGAGGCATGCCCTGACCCCTGCAGCCGCCAGAGGTGACTTAGGGGAGCTGAAGATCCCTGAGATGACTGTGGGTCATGGGATCCTTCTGAGCTGGAGAGGGTGATGGATCACAAGGGTCTTGGCTAGTACCTGGCCTCAGGGCTGTTTTACCAGGGGTCTTGGTTGGGAGTGGGCTGAGTGAGGCTCCCACTGATGCCCTCTCCCTGGTTAGGACAAGCACCAGGGGCCTGTTCAGCACCATGCCTTGGCATAGCTGTGACATTACCTGGCAAAGTCTGTCTGGACGCTCTGGCAGGGGCTGCACATCCCCACGTGCCCACGTGTACGTGTGCACATCCACCACGTGCATCCTCAAACCTACGTGTACACACGTGCACTTCCCTGGCACACATCAGGACATGCACTTGGATAACCCTGCACCCTGGCAGCCCCCCACGGCTTCCCTTTGGGGACACCCCCCTCCCAGCACACATCCTCTCGCTCCCGGTCTCCCTGCAGCGCCTGTGTTTCCTTCTCACACCGCGGCTCTCGCACACTCTCGCACGTTCCCACCCCTGTCCCTGGGGACGGTGATTCCCGGCAGCGCCTGGCCGGGTGACAGCAGTTAAAGTAAACACCCCAGCCCCGCTCCACCTGCCCCGTGCCCTGCTCAGCCCACAACAGCCCACCTTGCAGGGTGCCTGGAGGGGCAGTCCAGAGGGTGCCATCACCACGACTCCAGGGACCAGACTGGCAGCCCCAGCTTGGCTGGGCACAGCTGGCAACAACAGGACCCGTGAGCACCGGGGTCAAACACCTCCAGGCTTCCTCCACACGGTCGTGGCCCTTCTGCGGACGTGACAAGCTGCAATGACGCCCGCGATCACACCCGTCAGCACCCTGTGCCTGCGCTGGCCTCGGGCCCGCCACCGTCCCCATGTCAGTCCCTGCCATGCCCCCACCATGCCCATTCCCTCCCTGGGTGCAAAGTCATTGGCAATGCCAGGCTGGAGAGCTGCGGTGCCCTGCATTCCTTCTTGATTAGGCAAACAAACCCATCAGGGGAAACTGGAGAGCAACTGGAAACTGGAGGTCTAATGGACCCCCATGGGCAGCCTTAGGTGCCCACAATAGTCCCTTTACTCCAAAATATTCCTTTTCAACAATGCCAGAAGCTGGCAGGCAGCATGAGCCCGTGGCCGTGGGCAGCCTGGTATTCCTCTGCTGAAAAGGCAATGCCAGCATTTGCTGCCGGTGCCAGGGGGGCAGAGGAGGATGTGGGGGAGAGCCCCTGCTTCTGGCCCCAGCCAGATCCCATGGATGTTGCGTGCTGTAGAGGGAGAGAGTGTGGTGGCAGTAAGTGAGGCAGAGGGACCCCAGAGGGACACGGGGGCTCCGGCCAGGCAGCCCGGGCTCTGGCAGGGGACAGGAAGCCAGGCGGGGGCCGCGGGGCTGCACAGCTGGCCGGATCCCGGTGCCAAGATTCCCACCTCTCCTTACAGGGTGCAAAGTGCTGGGAATCCCGCTGCAGGGACAGCCGTTCGCACCCACTTTGGCAAGGTGCTGAAGACAGCAGGAGGTTCCAGGAGTCAGGGAAGGGGGGGAAGAGAGGAGGAAGATGCCGGGGTGGGGGGGAGGCTGTGGTTCGGTGGCACAGCTGCGGTCCCCGCAGGCCACCCAGGTGTGCTCGGTGGGCACCCCCAGGATGTCAGGGCTAGCATGGGAAGCAAACCTGGCCTTCCAAGGGCAGGGAGGAGGGTCCCAGCCCCCTTTGAAGCCCCCATAAAAGGGTCTGGCATAAAGGAAAGAGAAAGTCAAAGGAACAAAGAGAGCGGCTAATCCCGGCGTGAGCAAACAGCCCCGTTTGCTCAGGGCACAGCTGGCTCCGGGGCCAGGGAAAGGAGCTCAGCGGGGCTCTACGGGTGCCAGGCAGCGGGGGACCCTCTACCCGGCCTGCCCCTCCCCGAACACGAGCAGCCCCAGGAGCAGGGTCCCTCCTGGACCCTCCGGGCTTTTTTACTACATATGCAAATTGCCAATAAACATTCGTGGCAAACCTTCTCCCCATGCAAACTGGTCCTTGCACTGCTCCCAGACAGCTGTCCCGGGAGCTGCAGGGTAGACGGATTTGCAAGGGGCACCTTGGTTAGGGTGCAGCAGCTTGGAGGTGAAGGATGGCAGGGTTTTACCTTTCCCAATTTTCAGCAAGCCAGCACAAAGCCCTCGGGGCTGCCCAGAGGATGTCCACGGGCAAACTCTCCTTGCCTTAGGCAAAGGCTCCTAATGCCAGTGGCTCTGCTGGCATCTGGGGCGATTCCTCTGTGCCTCCTTCACCATCCCACTTGTCAGCCAAGCTTCCCATTCCAGCGGGGCACACGCAGTGTGGCTGGGAGGGCACCTCGCCCCTCCGCCTCCATCTCGTGGAGAGGAGAAGGGGTTAATGCCAGGCAGCCGAGCCGCAGGTGGGCGCAAGAATGAAATTCCTTCTCGCTGTCCTGCGAAGTCTGGGCACAAATATTTGCCTGCATGTCCGGTGGGGAGGGGGGAGACCACCATCGCTTCTGGGAGCTTGCTAATCCCCATGCCAAACAAGGCCCCCACATGCCCCACATGCCCCCCACCCTCCTCCTGCTGGGGTCACCCTGCGAAACCTTGAGAAGGGTACATTTGGGGTCAGGGGGACACCAGCACCCCTGGGTGCTCCTATGAGCAGGGAGCTCTTTGGGGTTGAGCGGGCACTGGGAACAGGTATCTTGTTCAGGGACACTGCCAGAATCTGTTTGGCATGGCAGATGAGACTGGTTTGGAGTTTCCATTCCTCTCCCCGAGCCATGGCCACCACAGCAGGATGAGATGAAGGCGAGAGCCCCAGCCATCCCCACCATGTCAGCAGCAACACCCTCCATAATAAATTCCATGTGTTCACAGACAGAAAATAGCCAACTTTCCCTGCTCCATTGCCCCCCCAAGCTGCATCCTCTTCTCTACCTACCACCCCCAAAACTCCCTCCATCCCCAGACCCCCCTAGCCTTCATCTGGGATGGCCCAGCCCTTCAAGTCGCCTACCAGTTGTGCAAATATTGCCGGAATGGCTGTAATCCCTGTGTCACACGTGAATTATGAGATATTTCCACCCATTACGACAGCCCCCCCCCCCCGCCCCGCCGCGTGTGTGTGAGGCCGGGGGGATTAGACACGGCACAAGCCACGCTCGGCACAAAGCTTTGGGGAGGCTGACGGCTCTCTGCATCCCACAACGGGGCGGAGCAGTCGAGGGGGCTCTTTTTGGAGAGAGGGGGTGCCCCACATGCCTTCCCGTCTTCAGGATTGTGCCTGGAGGGGGTGTTGGGGTGTCCAGAAGGCAGTGGGAGGCTGTGAGAAGGGGGGCCCAGGGCATGCAGTTTCACCACGACCCCATCCCTGGGGAGCAGAGGCTCCTTCCTGTCGCCCGGAGCTGGGCTCATGTTCAAAGCCGCGAGCAGGCAGCAGCTAATGAGGGCAGACAATAGGAGCAGAGCTCGGGTGAAGGCCTGCTGAGACACCCCATGCCAACCATGGCATGGCCCTGGCACCACGATCCTCTGCAATACTCCTGGGGACCCTCACCACTGGGCAGGGCACATGCCCACAAAGCCCCTGCAGAACTACAGCCTGTTATATAGGGAGGTGCCATTGGGGCACCCACCTGTACTTTGCTGGGACGTGAGATTTCATCCATGGTGTGTCAAACCAGTGCCTGCCCTGGAAGGAGGTGGTGGAGGGGTGAAGGTGCCAGGCTTGAGGCTGCCCATGGCCAGTCGTCTCCATCGCAGCGCAGCTCCAGCTGCTCACAGCTGGCAGCCCCGTTGGGGATGTGCCGGCTCCAGGCCTCAGAGGTGCCTTTGTGCACGGCACTGCTCCTCACACACATATGCAGGCACTGGGAAGCAGCTGCTGGGACTGGGACCCTTTCCCAGCACTGCTCTTGGCTGGCATCATCCCCTCTCCAAGAGCACAGGGACCCCCAAGGCTCTGCCAAGCCACATCTGCATGTTGATGAAGGCACCCCTTGGCATTTCCAGGGGCAGCCCAGGCTGTGCATGGCTGGAGCATCCCTTTCCTCCCTGCCCATTTGACCTCACCGCAGATGCCATGCCCCCTTCCCTGGGAGTGGATGCCCCGCACCCTCCTGACCTGATAGGTCCCATGCCACCCTGATCCCAGCCTGTCAGTGCCAGATACCCTTGCAGCCCCTCTCTTCCTCATGCTCCCACCCCACACCTCGGATTCCCCAGCACCGAGGGCCTGCAGCCAGGCGGGTTCCCCATCCCTCTTTCCTTTCCCTGGGAAAGGGGAGGGAGCTTCCCTCATTTCTTCCCCGTGTCCCGCAGACGAGCCAGGAGACTGTGACGAGCTCTGGGTGCACAGAGCCAGCACCGGATTCCTGGCATCGGCGGGACAGCTGGGAGCCATCGCCCGCCTCCTCCCTGCTCAGCCCCGCTCGCGTCCCGCCGTCCCCAGAGCCGCTGCTGTGCTGCAGCAGGCACCGTGCAGCGACGCTGGCACAGCCACACGGCCCCCAGCCCTTCCCTGCCCCCCTGGCCAGCCAGGACGTCGGGAGAGAGGAGAGGGGACAGGTCAGTGACACCGCTGGGGACCGCAGGGAGGGCACAGGGCCGAGGGGTGCCATGCTGCCGGGCATGGTCGCTGCTCACAGAACGTGCTTGCAAGCCAGCAGCATGTCAGGGACAGCCATGCCCGGGCGAGGCCTGAGCTCCTGGCAGTGTCCCAGCCCTGCCAGCCAGCGGGCTGTCCTGCGGGGTCAGCCCGGCTTCTCCTTGCTGCCTTCTGCCAGCTCCTGCCACGGGCCAGGTCCCCTCAGGGCCAAGCCCCCTGTCCCAGTGCCCTCCCCGGGAGAGGTGTCGCACTGCACGGAGACGTGTGCCAAATCAAGGTAGGGAATGGGATGGGGCAGCCATGGACAGCCCCATGCTGGCACTGGGGCACGGGGCAGTGGGCTGCAGCCCCCCCAGCTGCTCGCTGGGCTGCAGGGAGGCCCAGGAGGAGATTTCTGGGGAGGCAGGGGCCTGTTGTGCTCCAGCTGTGCCGTGTTTCCCTAGCTACACCGCGCAGCTGGCCGGGTGTTTGCACCGCCCGGAGTTGATTTTGGCAGCCCCGCGCTTCCCCCTCCTCCCCTCCCCACCCGCCTTCCCTCTGCCGGGCGCCCGCCTCCCTCGCACCCATCACCATCAGCCTCTCTCTGCCACCCTCGGGGGAGGTGGCAAACAGGGATATGGGTGCCAAAAAGTGTCCCCCACTCCTCATAGGCTCCCCCTCCCCTAAATTCATGCCTCAGTTTCCCCAGATGGATGACGCATTCCCCAGACTTTTCCGTGGTGTCCTGCCCTCTCACTGCCAACCTCTGCCACCCTTAGCAGAGTGTGGGTAAAGGAGGGGACTGATGCTCTCACAGCATCTCCCCTCCAGAAGCCCCTTCTCTCCCTGGGCAGTGGAACCCAGGCATCCGGGCTCCTGTTCCCCTGCAGCCCCTGTCACTGGCGGGCAGGAGCCCAGGGTCCCACTCTGGAACCTTGCTCTGCCCAGGGTGGGCGGCAGCTGGAGAAATTTAGGAATGTGGAAGGCACGAGCTGGAAGGGCTTGGTTGTTCTTCTGCATAGAGCAGTATGGGCTGGTGGAGGGGCCTGGCTGTTTTGGGAACCCATGCTCAGGGGTGCTGGGTGGATGGAGGAAGGGCTGGCTGCCAGGGAACAGTGGATGGACAGTGCCTTGCAGTGCCCTGTGTCCTGGGGTGCCAAGGGACCTGGGAGTGGACTGAGTAGATGGAGTAGTCCCCAGGATGTCTCATGCCTGAGGAATGGGGAGCAGTGAGCCCAGGAAGAGTTCATGACTGAAGGTAGTCTGCACGGATTTGGGGACACCAGGATGCTCTGTGTCCAGGAGATGCCCTATACCAGTAAAAGTACACAGATTGAGGAGTCTGGCATTTGAATGGGTGTGCCCTGCAAATGCCGTATTCCAGAGGGGGCTTATCTGGATGAGAAGACTCCCGTAGGGCTCATGCCCTTGAAGAGGGGAATGTGAATGGGGTCGTATCTGGGATGTCCACTGCTCAGGAACACCCCAGGGTCTGTGAAAGGGGTGTGGATGGTGGTGTTGGTGTCTCCACAATGCCTTATATCCCAGAGGGTGCTGTGTGAATTGGGAGGGGATATCTCCAGGATGCCCAAAACCTGAGGGTGCCCGATGCTCTCAGGGAGGGTTATATCATAGAATCTTATGGGTTGGGTTGCAAAGGATCGTAAACATAATCTAGTTCCAACCTCCATTCCTCAGCCCCATGCCCTGGGGCTGGCATATGAGTAGGATGCTCTGCACTCGGGGGTACCGCATGTCCGGGGAGAGGGGGAACAGTGAATGGGGGAGATCCCCGGGATATCCCGAGCGCGGGGGTCCCCCCTGCCTGGCGGGGCAGCCACGAGCTCCGGGTGCCACAGCACGGGACAGGACAGGACGTCCCGTGCCAAGCGGGGGCGGCGGGCCGGGGCCCGGGGGTATGTGGGGGGGTCGGAGCGCGGCGGGGGGCGCATCCCCCCCGGCCGGCCGCTGCCTGCGCCTCATTAGCGGGGCCTTTGTTTGCACAGGGATCGCAGCTCCCGCTTGCCCATGCCGCCGCCTATAAAGCGGAGCCGGAGCCGGCAGCCGGGCAGAGGCGGCGGCAGCGCCCGGCAGCTCCCGGCCCCCCCTCCCCGCCGCCGCCTCCGGTCCCGGTCCGCCCGCCCCGGCCGGCCGGCACCATGCGCGCCGCCGCGCTGCTGCTGCTCGCCCTGCTCCCGCTCCGGCCGCTGCCCGGCCGCGCCGCCCGCCCCAAGCTCGCCCTGCCCATCCGGCCCGACACGGAGCCGCTGCCCCCCGGCGGGGCGGCAGGTAGGAGCCCCCTGCCCTGCACCCTTCCTTCCCCCGCTCCGCGCACCCGCGGTCCCGTACAAGCCGCTGCCGCACTCCCCGTCACGCATCCCGCGTCGGGCACCCCTTCCCTGCCACCCGCACCCCCGTCCGTGCATCGCATGCTCGCACCCCCCTTCCTCTGACACCCCGCGTTCCGCCCCGGGCCCCCCGGCACTGGGACCGGCACTGGGACCGGCACCGGGAGCGCAGCGGGCGGCGGGGCGGTGCCGGCCGGGCCGGGGCTGCGGCAGGGGGGTGCCCGCGGCCCGGAGGTGACCGGGGACGGCGGTGGGTGGTGGTGGGGTCTCCGCAGGCTGCGCCTTCGGGGGGCACTTCTATGCTCTGGAGGAGACGTGGCACCCGGACCTGGGGGAGCCCTTCGGGGTGATGCGCTGCGTTATCTGTCACTGCGAGCCGGTGAGTGCCCCCACACACCTCTTTCCCTGGGAGACCCTCCAGGACCCGGGTCTGCTGGGGAGGAGGCTGGCAAGGAGAGAGTTCGACCCCTCTGTTCAATACACTCCTCTCCTTCCCATGGAAGAGGGAAGCGGGATTCCTTCAGCCAGCCGGACACCTGGATGTCCTCCCCCGCGGCAGGGGGGAGGAGAAGGGGGGTTTGAAGGATCAGGCTTCATTCTTCCTCCCCCTCTTCAGGGATGGCCTCCGGCCCCCTCCCTCCCTCTCTCCGATCAGCTCCCGAGGCTGGGGCTGGCGGGGCCATGCACAGCTGGTCAGGAGGTTGGGGGCTGTGGGGAGGGGGCCCGGGTTTGGCTGCCGTACAGGCATCTGGGGACCGTGCAAGGTGTCCAGGGCTCCAGATGAAAAGAGATGGGGGAAGCCCGGCCGTGCCGGGAGGGCATGACTTGGCACACCTCGAAATGGCCTGGCACACCTTGGCACGGCTCTCCTGGGGTTTTCTTGGACCCCCCACAGCAGAGGAACCACCGGGGGAAGCCCGTGGGGAAAGTGAACTGCAAGAACATGAAGCAGGACTGCCCCGTGCCTGCCTGTCCCCGGGCCACACTGCTGCCTGGACACTGCTGCCACACCTGCCCCAAAGGTGAGGAGAGTGGGCACTTCTCTGCAGGGAACCCCCATCAGTCCTCCTGGATCCCCGTTGGCCTGGGAAAGGGGGCAGGGCTAGTCAATTTGTTATGAAAGTCACCAGTGTCCATGATATGATGGGCAGGGAGAAGCCCTGATGGGAACAGCCTGAACAGAGTGCAGGGAAGGCACACAGGGCTAAGTGCCCTGCCTGTCCACATGCCCATGTACAGCATGCCCAAGCTAGAGCCCCATAGTGATTGACAGGGCACATCTTGGTCTATCTCAAAAGGGCCGATTTATTATTGTCCCCCACCCCAAGCTCTTGTGCACAAGCAGCCTGGTGTGATGGTCTTCTTGTGTGTCCACCCCATGCCAACCTTGCCAGGCCCCCCAGAGAAGAGCCCTGCACTCCGCTTTGACACCTTCGAGTACTTCCAGGACAAGGAGGATGACTTGGACAAGCCCTACAACGACCGCTCCTACCTCAGCTCTGAGGGCCTGGCTCGTGATGATGCCCGCACAGGTGAGCCCCCCACCCAGACAGCAGCAGTGGGGGGCACCTCCCACGCTCCCCCTCAGCAGCAGCATCTCCTCCCCAGAGTTTGTGGCCTTGCTGACAAGTGGCCCAGAGCCATGGCATCCCACATCCAGCGCCGTGGCCAAGGCTCGCTTCACCTTGCTGCGCTCCTCCCTGCTCTTCTCCATCAGCTACGAGCGGTGAGTCCCGTCCAGCCTGGCACAGCAGGCAGATATCTGGAAAAGGGGGGAATGCAACAGTGCTTGTGTCTCAGTTTCCTTTCTGATATCCCCCCATGGTGTCACAGCCTTGCACTGACAGAGTGAGAGATTTGGAGAAGGGGGGCAGTGTTCTGGGCTCCAGCCTAGGTCAGCGGCCAGAATTTCGGCACACCCACAGTGTCGGCCCAGCCTCACCCATTTGCCTCCAGATCTGGACTGGAAACACACGGGAACGGTTCCAGGGCTCCCCTGGGTGCAGTTGGCAGAACTGCTGTGCCACCCTGCAGGCTCTGCTGGTGGGCAGTGCCTTGGCACTGCTGCCAGGGTTCCCCATCCTTACCATGCCCTCCCCAGATGCCCACCAGCAGCAGAGCCTCTCTTCTCCCTCCCTCCCTCCTTCCCGCTCCAGTTTCTTGTGCTCTTTCTCGCTTCCAGGCCCCTCTGCATAGTAAAGTGGTGACTAATTCCCAGCTCTGACAGGGGGAGCCAAGCAGAGCCGAAAATGCTCTTTATTTACAGCCTAAACACTCAGCTCCCAGCGGGTCTTGCCATGGTGTCTTTCCCGGCAGAGACCCTCATCCTGCTTTGTACCAGTTAGACACCGCTCCAGGATAGGGGAGCCCAGAGAATCCATGCCAAGCTGGCATTTAGCAGGACAGCAATGCTGGGCTAGTCCTGGAATGGGCAGGAGAGCCTAGTACTTGGCACCCCAGGAGAACAACATCCTTCTCCCCCCAGCCCTAACCCCGGTGACCCCCGCATGCCCTCCCTGACACGCCCTGTGCCTGGTGCTGAGTGTGGGTGAGCCAGGGGAGGGGAAGGGCAGTACGTGGCCCTTGCTCATCCCCCGGATGCCCGCAGGCTGGGGAGGCCGAGCCGGGTGCGTTTCAGTGACCCCGAGGGTAACGTGCTGTTTGAACACCCCGTGCAGAAGAGCGCTGCCCCCGAGGACGGCATGGTGAGAGGGCTGGCAGGGCAGGGGGCACGGTGCCCCTCCAGACCCCTGCAGGGTGTGGGTGTCCCCCAGCCACCGCCCAGCCCTTCCATCCATCACCTACAGCTCTGCGGAATGTGGAGGACGGTGTCCAAAGCCAACGTCCAGCTGCTGCGGGGCGAACAACTCCGTGTGTCCCTCATCACCCGGGCACAGCCCTCTGGAGAGGTCCACGGGCACATCCTCAAGCACCGGGCACTGTTTGCAGGTAAGTCCAGCTCCCGCACGCGCAGCCGGTGGGTGGCCAGCAGAATGTCCTTCACACCCCTGTCCCCGCAGAGACATTCGGTGCCATCCTGACCTCGTCGGATCCCTTGCACCTGGGTGCTGGGGGCATGGCCATGCTGACACTGAGTGACACCGAGAACAACCTGCACTTCATCCTCATGGCCCGGGGACTGCTGGAGCCTGGAGCAAGGGGTGAGAGTAGGCAGAGAAGGGGAGGGAAGCCCTGGTCAGAGGGGGCCAGAAGGAGTGCATGGCATGTCTGCAGCTCAGGATGCGTGGGTCAGCATTTGTGGGGTTCAGGATGGGTGACTAGGCTGGGTGCGGGGCTCAGGGTGGGTATAGGGGCCGTGTGTAAGGTGGGTTAGAGGGTGAGGTGTGCATACATTGTATGTTGTGTGATTCGGGGTGTGTATGGTGGGGAGAAGATGATGTGCACCTGTGCAGGGGGTGGGGCAGGAATGCTGCAGACAATATGGGGTGTGGGGATCATTGTGCAAGAAGGATAGGTTTGTGATGTGGGTTTGCAAGGATTTAGGGGGTGCTGAAGGGAATGGTGAGGGTCCATGCACACAGGGGCAGGCAGCTTGCAGGAAAGTGCCAGGGGTTTGGAGGTGGTAGGCACGGAGATGTGGGTTTGACAGTGGTTGCAGACCCCTGGTCCAGTGGGTCCACTCCCCTCTGCCATGCCCAGAATCTCCATGGGTCCCACTGAGGGTCCGCATCCTGCACCAGGGCCAGATGCTACGGGAGGTCTACGCCAATATCACTATGGAGGTAAAACATTCCCTTCCCCCACATGCTGTGGCAGCCACAGTGCCCAGAGCACCAGGGCTGATCCATGGCTCTCTACCCCTCCTGCCAGGACCCCGACTTTGCAGAGGTGCTGAATGATGTGTCTGCCCAGGAGCTGCAGTGGCTGGTGCAGGGGCAGCTCCGCATCGTGGCTGAGACAGAGGGCCGGCACGCACGGCGGCTGGCTGGCACCATCAGCACCCGCCGCAGCTGTGACAGTGAGCGCAGGGCAGGCACTCTGGGGTGCAGGGGGATTGCTGTGCTCACCCCCGTGCCACTCTCACCCACCCTTGTGCCTCTCTCCCCGGGCTGAAGCCATCCAAAGTGTCCTATGCGGAGCAGACGCTTTGCAGCCGACCAAGACCGGGGCTGTGGGCTCAGCCAAACTGGCGCTGCATGAGAATGGTACCCTGGAGTACCAGGTGAGTGGTGGGCACCCTTTTCCCTCTCGAGGGTCCCAGGTGTATCTGCCACCCTGGCACTGCCCCTTGGCACCCCACCCACAGGTGCAGGTGGTGGGCACTGCCAGCGAGGTGGTGGGCATCACACTGGAGACCAAACCCCGGCGGAAAAACAAGAGGAACGTCCTGTTTGACATGACATCCAGCTACAAGGATGGGCTGGTGAGCACTAGTTGATGCTGAGAGGGATGGCACAGGGACTTGGGCGAGTCCCTGTCCCAACCTGCATGCTCTCCCACTGGTGGCAGGCCTGGGGTGCCTGGCAGAGCCCCAGCGCCCGTGATGCCCACATGCTTCTACAAAATGAGCTCTTCCTCAACGTGGCCACCAAAGACTGGGCAGAGGGTGAGCTGCGGGGCCAGATCATCTCCCTGCCCTACAGTGGACTGCTGACCCGCTACACAGGTACCAGGGACGTGGGGTGGCAATGGGGGGCAGTGGGACAGCCCTCCCACACAACACCCGCACCCTCCCACGGTCCCTGTCTATGCACAGAGATGCCTGTGGCGCTGGCAGGGCAGCTGGTGTCCCCCCCAGTGCACAGTGGTGCTGGGGGGCACGCCTGGCTCTCACTGGATGAGCACTGCCACCTGCACTACGAGATCTCGGTGGCAGGGCTGGGACGCCCGAGCGATGGCACTGTCAGTGCCCACATCCATGGGGTGGCCGAGCTGGGGGAGATGGGCACCCGCCCCCACCAGCACAAGCGCCTGCTGAAAGGCTTCTACAGCACTGAGGTAAGGTGGGCACCCATTCAGGGCACCACTCAGCAGGGGCTGGGCCAGACCTTATCCCCACCCTGGTGCCCTTCTTGCCATGACAGGCTCAGGGGGTGGTGAAGGACCTGGATGCCGACCTGCTGCAACACCTGGCTCAGGGCTCTGCTTTCCTGCAAGTCAGCACCAAAGCACACCCCAATGGGGAGATGCGGGGACGGGTAGGTCCTCATCAGGGCAGGGCACCCCTACACATCCCCACAGCTGCCTGCAGCCAGGTGGCACTGCCTGGAGCAGGGTGCAGGGGCACAAGATCACTCTGTTACAAGGTCCCTGTCAGCAGTACAGCCTGATGTGTTTTGTGGTCGTGGGTGGCTCCTCCACCAGCCCTGACCATGGAGCACAGCCAAGCATCGGCATGGGAAGTGATCTCCAGCTCACTGCCCCCTCCAGGTGCACATTCCCAACCAGTGCCATGCAGGAGGGACCCGCCTGGCCCCAGGGGAGTCCCTGGGGCAGGCTGAGCTCTCTGAAAGCACTAAGACCAGGGACCTGGAGCAACTGAAGAAGGACCCCAACTCCTGCTTCTTTGAGGGTCAGCACCGGGCACATGGCACCCGCTGGGCTCCTGACTATGACAAGAAGTGCTCCATCTGCAGCTGCCAGGTACGAGCTGGGGGTTGTGCTGAAAGGGCAGCACCCATCAGTAATGCCCCTCTGTAATGAACCCCATCCCTGCTGTCCCCAGAAGCGCACAGTGATCTGCGATCCCATCTTGTGCCAGCCCCTGAACTGTACCCAGCAGGTGCACCCCGAAGAGCTGTGCTGCCCCATCTGTGAAGGTACCTGGGGGATGGGCCAGGGGGCTCCTTGTGAAAACAAGGTGGGGGTCCCTCTCGGGGACTTTGCTGCTGGCACTGTGTGCACTCCCTCATGGCCCTCCTCTTCCCTGTAGAGAAGAAGACAGAGCAGGAAGAGATGAAGCTGGAGCGGGCACGGGACAGTAGTGAGGGTGAGTCTTTGTGGGCATGGGCTGAGCGGGAAGCTCTGCAAAGGCTGAGTCACAAGGGCTGTGACTTCCTCTTCTTCTTCTTCCTCTTCCAGGCTGCTACTTTGATGGTGATAAGACATGGCGAGGCTCTGGCACTCGCTGGCACCCTGTCGTGCCCCCGTTTGGCCTCATCAAATGTGCCATTTGTACCTGCAAGGTGGGTGTGGGTTCCAGACTTGGCCCCCAGCCTGATATGGCACCTGTGGGTGCTGTCAGTCCCCAGGCACTGTAGCTGAGGCTCAAACAGGGCATGGGGAGCTGATTGCCCTGTGCCTCCCGTGTGCCCCATGCCCTCCCTGCAGGGCACCACAGGTGAAGTGCACTGCGAGAAGGTGCAGTGCCCACGGCTCACCTGTGCCAACCCCGTGCGCGCCAGCCCCTCTGACTGCTGCAAGCAGTGCCCAGGTACCTGCACCCCATTCCTGCCCTCTGTTCTCCCTGCATAGCTCCTGTGTGCCCCCACTGGCAATGCCACAGGCTGCCCTGCCACAGGCAAGCATCCTCCCAGTGCCCTTTCCTGCAGCCCCAGAGAGGAGTGTCCCGGAGCTGGCTGACTCCATGCAGGCAGACGCACCGCGGGCGTGCCGCTTTGGGCGCCGCTGGTACCTCAACAACGAGAGCTGGCACCCCTCCGTGCCCCCCTTCGGAGAAATGAAGTGTATCCTCTGCTGGTGTGTGGTGAGTGTGCCAGCCTGGGGCAGCACCAGGGGAAGGGGAGGCAGCACTGGAGCTGCTGTCCCCCCACCCTGGTGCTCAGCCCCTCTTTTTGCTCCTCAGTCGGGGGAGACGCACTGCCAGCGGCAGGAGTGCCCCCCATCTGCCTGCGCCAGCCCTGCCACGAGGGACAACCCCTGCTGTGCCAAATGCCGTGGTGAGTGCAGTGCTCACACACAGGCACCACTGCCCAAACACTCTGTGGCAGCCCCTGCACCTCCCAGTCTCCTTGGTGCTGAGCCAGGGTTGGCACAACCACCCCAAGTGCCCCCTTGGCACCCACCGTGTCCATCTCTAAGCCCTGCTTTCCCCCTCAGCCCTGGATGCCCCCTCAGACACACGGGAGAAGGTCCACGATGCCAAGGTGGAGTCACGGAGTCACTGAGCAGTGACTGCTGCCTAGAGCAGGGCAAGCACACAGCAATGCTGGTGGGCAAGGGGAGCCCCACTGCTTATTGCCCTTGCCCGTGCAGGGCAGGGGGCACAGAGGAGCACAGTGGGGTGCACATGGCCAGGCCCCCAGCCTGGGCACCCCATCTCAGCATGACTGCAATGCCAGGACTGCCCTACCCACTCGTGCCAGTGGGCAGTGGCCGGGCTCACGGAGGTTGGGGCACTCACTGCCCTGCCACCCCAAGCCCCCCGGCCGGTGGGCATCGTGCCCATGTTGTACATAGTGTAAAGTCCCTCCAGCCCCTGTCTACTGCACCCACCCTGTCTCAGCTGGGTTTCTCACATAATTTATGGTGCCAGTGGATGGGGGCCAAGATGTATTTATTAAAACCAGAGCTATTGCCTACCTGATTCCTGTCTCTTCCTAGCAGCAGTAGGCACAGGCCTGTGCCCTGCATCCCATTGGAGTTCGCAGGCCTTGGCATTGCTGGGGTTGGGGATATATATTTGGGGATATGGGGTGTGGAAGCCAATGCCAGGATGAGGACACCCCAATGTGCTGTGGGGTGGCACTGGAGAAAACCAGAGCAGTGTACAGTGCCCACAGCTGGAGCCACGATGCCAATCTCTACCCACAGTGGAGGCTGCTAACACAGTGCTTGGTGATGGTGCCCACTGGCACAGGGATAGCAGGGCTCTGTTCCCCACAGCTCCATGGTGGCACAAAGAGGCCAGCCTGGGGCCCCCAATCCAGCTGCCACCCCTGGAGGCCCTTGTCCTGCAGCACCCAGGGTGGACACAGGCACCCATGGTTGTGCAGGGCAGACCCCTGTGCATTCTCTGGGCACCCCAGTCACCCCAGTACAGCTGCAAGGGACTAAGGCCACGTGGGGCCATGGGAGACCCAATGCTGCCACCTGCCCTTTGATCCACAACATGGAGGACTGAGGGATCTCTGGGGCCATTTGTACTGCACTGGTATACACTGGCATGATTGACACAGTCAGAGCTATACTGGGCTATGCTGAAACAGTGCCCAAGCTGTAGGGAAAGTAACACTGGGCTCTGCTGGGATTGCAGAATGGCATAGTGGCACAAGCACAACACTGCAGTGGGACTGGGTTAGCCTGTGCTGGGGCTCCACCCAAGGTGACACTAGGCCAGACTGAAGTAGTGGTAGAGCAGTAGAAGGATGGCACTGGGTACACTGGGCTGGGACAGAACCTGGCAGGCTAAGCTGGGTGTCCTGCCCTGCAAGAAGCCACTGCCATGCAGGCACCTGTGCCAGCAGGGTGGCATCACCTTGGTGGCCTCATAGTGTGCTGGTGGCCCACAGCCAGGCACGCTGGTGGCAGTGGGCAGAGCATGTGTCCTGGCACAGGGCTTCCCCTCCGGATGAACATCCCTGCTGCCATGGGGCAGTGCCAGGAGCTGAGAGCAAGGAGGGAGCTCCGTGCCTGGGGATACAATGAGCGGGCAACCCATTTTGTCACCTCCCTGCCTCAAACTGGTTCATGTCGGGCAATGAACCCTCCCAGACTGGCACAGGACATATCCCAGCCCCCGGGCCAGCCATCATCACCCACCCTTTGGGGGTGTTGACGTCAAACCAGAGGGTGGCACCTGGGCAGTGAGAACTAGCCCGTTCCCGATCCTGCAGCACCAGCCCAGCAGTGCCACAGCTCTGGCTTTCCCTGCACCCAATTCTTGCCACAAAGGTGCCATCCTGTGCCCTGGGGAGGAGGGTGAGCGTGGCCCTGCGAGCTGCCTCGCTTGCCCCTGAGCCCGTGGTGGCAGTGAGACAGAGGTCCCGCAGCGAGCCTGCCATGCCGGAGCGCCTCGCCCAAGGACTGCCGCTGCCAAGCTCTGCCCGTGCGCCTCTCTGGAGAGGACTGAGCCTCTGCCGCCCAGCGAGTTCAGCAACGAAGAGCGGAGCCCACCTCTCTCCCCGGGGGCTGACAGTCCTGGGACACTGAGCAGCACCACGGTAAGGATGAGCTCCCTGACAGCTTTGCAGTGGTGAAGCCCCCGCAGTGCCAAGGTTCCCTGCCCTCCTTGGGCATTGACAGGTGCCCCCGTGCCCTTCAAGACAAGACATACCTCAGGCACTCAGCCCCACGAGTCTGTCCCCAGCCAGGCATGGCCATGAGCCTGCAGGTGACCGTCTGCAGAGCCTCAGCAAGGTCCTTCCCACATCTCACCAGGGGGAACCCATGGGGAAGCAGCGCCCACGCCAGCCCCTTGTACCTGTGGGAAGAGGGAGCAATGTGTCCCGGGGGAAGCTGGCCCGTGGTCACGGCAACCACGCCAGCTTTTACTCTCACCTGCACCCACTGGTTGCCCACGGGTGCCATCCTGGGCAAAGGCCACGGTGGACGGGGTCCCGCCATAGGACAGAGTTTCGGCCGGACTCCCCTTGACCTAGCCGGGCACCGGGTACCCAACGGGCCGGGGCCGGTACCGGGCGCCGTCGGTGCCGGGCGCTGGCGGCGGAGGCGGAGCGTGGCCGATCCCTCCCCCGGGCAGTGCCCCGGGCCCGCCCCGCGCGGTCCGGGAGGAGCCGCGGCCGCCGCGGGCACCGGCAGCGGCACCGGCACCGGGACGGCGCGGAGCGGAGCGGAGCGGCGGCACCATGGCCTCCGAGAGCGAGGCGCAGCGGGCGCTGCAGTATGAGCAGACCTTGGTGAGTACCGAGGGCACCGGGCGGGCACCGGGCACCGCTGTGGCACAGGTCGCGACGGGGCGCGATGGAGCAGCCGGGGGTTTTGGGGGTCTGGGGGTGCTTCCCTGCTCAGGGCGGCAGAACTCCTCCGTGCCGTGTTTGGGGTGCTGTCTGCTGTTTGGGATGTCACCCTCGGCCCCCCTCCGGCTGTGGAGGAGCCTTGCTGAGCCCCCACCCCCAGGGCAGGACCTCTGCACACACCTCACCACCCCCTGGGAACAGCCCTCACCACCGGGAAGGGATGCTCAGCCTGTGGGGGTTCCCAAGGTGCCAGCCGGGCACGCTTCTCCCCTGCACTGCATGTCCCCGGCCCTCTGCCCCCAAGATAAGGTATCTCCCCCGCCTGCAACCTTAGCCCCATGTTTACAACTCGAAGCTTCCCCGCTGGCACCAGGGTGTCCCATTGTCCCGGGGTGTCCTCCTTCCCCGCTGTGTCCCCCGTCACTCCACCGCTCTCCAATGCCCACGGCCCTCAAACATCACGGGCAAAGGTGCTTTTCGCGGGCCTCCAGTTGGGACGGTGCCCAAGGCGAGCGGTACTTTGCCCTGGCAAAGGCATTCAGAGCGGCAGGGCCAGGGAGGTGTGCAGGGAAGCAGGGTCTGCGTGACCACAGAGTTGTCGTGCCCACGGCTGCCCAAGAGAGCCAGAGCTGGTTGCTGTGCCCCGGGCGGACCCTCTTGAGCCTCACCCACCCGGCATGGGCGCACGGGGCAGCGTCAGGGCACTGCTGTTCTATGTACCCTCGGCACTGCCTTTCCCAGCAGCCAAACCCTTCTGGCGGTGTCCCTCAGTGCTCACCCCAAGCTGTCAGGTGTCTGCAGGACACCAGCTGACCGTGGGAGCCCCGGCTGTGCTGTCATCTCCACAGCCTTAATGACCCCACGGTCCTTCCCGGCAGGGCTGAGTCAGGGAGCAGCCGGGGGCAGGAACAGGGGTGAGCGGTGGCGGTGCCTCTCCCTGCCGCCAGCCCCGGGCGCCCTGGTCACGGTGGCTGAGCAGAGAGGCCATCCCAGCCGGGCACGGAGGAGCCTGCGGGCAGCACAGGGGGAGAGGCACGCTGGGCTGGCATCAGGGCAGCCGTGCTCAGCACCAGTAGACTTTGCCCTCCTTTTCTTTGGGCAGGGTAGCACCCGTGCCCTGGGTGCTCCAAGGTGCCCATCCCCGTGGCCGCTGGGCTCAGTGAGGCTCATGGAAGCACCTGGGGCTTGTGGGTGAGGCTGGGTGTGGGCTCCTGTCCCAAAGCCTCACACCTGCGTTTTGGGAGCTGCCTGGGCACGTGCTGGGCAGGAGGAGAGCCCAGCCCTCCCCAATGCATCTGAGCCACCAGCAGCTCCTGCCAGCACCTGCCAGGAGTGCCAGGATCCAGCTGGAGGCTGGTGTGGGCTGGTTTGAGCTGAACAGTCTGGAAACAGCTCTTGGTGCTTGCGCCCACAGCCGAGCTGTCACAGCCAGGCTGCAGGGTTGTGCCCAGCCATGTCCAAAGGCCTGTGACCCTACCTTGTGCCCTTCCCTCCCCAGATTTCACCAGCCCTGGGACACCATGGGTCTTGGGGCCCCAGACCTAAAGGTGTCCCAGGTGTCCTACCCTATGCTGGACAGGTCTGTGTGGGAACCCCAGGCATGCTGAGGGTGCTGGGGTGCACATCAGCCCCAGTGTCCCCCACATGCCAAGCTGTCGTGGCAGGGAGCAGCAGGCCCCATGGGGGGGATTAAGCCTGACAAACTGCTCTTGTTCCTTGCAGAGCTGCTCAGGGTGATTAGAGCCCAGCTAAGACGGGTAGCGTGACACACAGCCCCTGGCCTCTGCCTGCCCACTGCCAGCCCAGAGGACCCCCCGACTGCTTGCCTTTAAATATCTCCCCTAGGGGAAATTTTGGGGAGGAAGGTTGGCTGGCTTGGCCATGAGGAGGTGGGCACCAGTGCCAGGCCAGCTCAGTGCTGTGGAACAGGCTGGCACGGGGACACGGCAGTGCCAGATGCCAGTGCCTGCCCCAGGCGCAGCATCCCTGGGGCACAGTGGGCACCACGGGCTGGCAGTGCCCAGGGGGCTGTGGCACAGCCCGTGCCTGCAGTGCAGGAGCCCAGGACCAACACATGGCCGGTGCCCGTGTCCCCGAGTGCCCCCTGCCAGCCCCCCCCGTGCCCGTTCCCTGCCCGCCCGGCACTGTGATTGTTCAGCTGCTTCACGGCAGAGGCCGGAGTCCCGGGGCTGTTTGTGTTTCAAAAGGCCTTTGTGGAAAAATAACCCAAGCAGAGGAGGAGGAGGAGGAGGAAGGAGAGAGCCCACCACTGGCTTTCACAGCCATGCCAGGGCTGTGGGCACAGTAGCTGTGGCTACTCAACGCTGGACACCCATGGAGGTCCCATGTCCTGCCTGTGGGGCTGTGGCGTGGGGCAGAGAGGTGGCATGGGATGGCACAGGATGGCAGGTGACAGCAGGGTAGCATGGCTCCTTCACTTGCATCTCTGTTGTTACAAGTGGGGTAGGCTCCAAAGTGAGGCAGAGGGGGAGCAAATCCCACCTCCAGGCTGGAGCCCCTGGGACTGGGCATCCCACCCTGCGCCCCAGCACCTGGGGGAAGAGCCTGGCAGTCCCTGGCATAGCCCCAAGAGGTAGACACAGAGCTGATTTGGGGGGCACTCAGCCTGGGGGTGATTCCTTCTTGGCTTGGGCTGGCCGTGGGTCAGCATTGGGGCCAGGCAGGCAAGTGCTTGGCAGAGTGACAGCACTCCTGGGGTGCCGGCCCATTTCATCTTCCAGAGCAAACAAGTTTTTTCCGAAAGGAGCCTTTGAAATCAAGACCCCGTGCGGGGCTGGGGTCCTTCTCTGGCAGCAGATGCTGGATTTGGCCCCTCAAGGTGGTCGTGCCTTTCCCCCTAGCTCTTTTCCACAGGGCAAGGAGCCACTGAGCCCATGCTGAGCAGGAGTTTGGGGGGAAATCCACGCCAGTACAGGGTCGGCGACACAACTTCGTTCACCCCCCCTCTCCCTGCTTACATCCCCACCCTCCCTCTCACTGCTGGGCATAACCCGGGTATCAGACAGCAGAGAATCCACCCGGCGCCGCTCTGGCTGCTTTCTGCTCTCTACCAAAGGGACCTGGGCAGGAGCGCTGCCCCGTGAGGAGCGCACCTTCCCGCCGTCCGCACGGGGGGGCTGTCATGTGCCAGCAGCCGGGGGGCTGTGAACGGGACCCGGGGCGGGCAGTGCCGCCCGCAGTGGGGCCGGGCTGCCCACGTGCCGAGCGCGGTGCCCACCCGTGCCGAGCGCGGTGCCCACCCGTGCCGAGCGCGGTGCCCACCCGTGCCGAGTCCCCGCCGCACGGGCCGAGCCGGGAGGAGGCGGCTGGAGCCGGCGGGGCAGCCACGCGCTGCGCTGGCACGGCACGGCGGGTGGGCACGCCATCGGCATGGGGCTCACGTTGTCCCGACGTGGGAGCCTGGCAAGGCCCCCACCGCCCTGAAGCCTCCCTTTGTGCCGGGCCAACCTCTGGCGCTTGGCATTCAGGTCGTGCGGGGGGGAGTGAGGCGGAAACCAAGCAACCGAGTCCTTGGCAGTGCCCGCCAGCGCGGGACAAATGCCCCCGGCTCAGCGGGGAGGACAGGCACAAAGAGCTCCTGGCCGGCAGAAGGGGCAGTGCCAGGGCCACCTCCTGCCAGGGCCAGGCCACGTGCCACAGCCAGGCAGGAGGCACCCAGGAAAGGGGTGATCCCTATGTGGGCACAGAGCCGCTCGCCCCCGCTTTGGTCCCTAAACCCCCTCTTCACACCCCAGGAACCACCCTGGGCTTCATGTTGTGCTCCCCCTCCCCTGGAACTGGGGGTACATCCTGTCCCTCGCCGTCCTCTTGCCTCCCTGCTGCCAGCTGAGGCCAGCCAGCTCATGTCACATATGACCTGCCAAGGCTGCTTTTGGGGGGATATCCCAGCCTTGCTCTTAGCAATGTCGGGGTGTGGTGCCTGCAGAGAGCCAGCACAACCCCAATGCCAGCCCTCAGAGAGTCTCCTGGCCAAGCTGGCCATGGTCCCATCACTGGAGGCCCTTCCACACCCTCCACCAACCAGTCTGGTGCCTGAGGCACCTGGGCAGGGCTAGAGACTGGTACCGACGTTTCAGCTGCAGCTTTGGGCATGTGGGCAAAACAATCACCATCGATCCACACTCATCTTATCTGCCTGGCTCCTTCCCACGCCCTGGAGCCTGGCACTCCCACGGGCACCTCCACCCCTTTGCCTCAGGATGCCGTGCCTGTTCCCTCACCTGGCAGGCCATGCTAGTATGCCACTGCTCCCCTGCCTCAGTTTCCCCACTTAGGTGCAGGGGTTGGGGGTACCAGCCACCCTGACACCTCTTCCTGTCCTTCTCCCCCAGATGTATGGGCGTTACACGCAGGACTTGGGCACCTTTGCCAAGGATGAGGCAGCGCGGCTGCGGCTGCAGGAGGGGGACACGCCCCGGCCCCGCCGCCCCTCCGAGCTGCTGGAGTACAGCCAGGGCCGCTGTGCCCCCTGTCGTGGTGAGGGTCACCGGGACACAGGGATGAGATGGGTGGGCACAGTCTGGACACGGCTCCCACCCCGCACGGTGGCGCGGGTAGAGTTTCTCTGCTGTCATGGGACACCGGCGCCGGGGACAATGCCACCTGCCCGCCGGGCAGCAGGGACACAATGGCCCGAAATAGCCAGGCACGCTGCAGGCACCGGGGGCCCCCAGCCCCTCTGCCTGGGGCCGTGCCAGGGAGGCTGTGCTGGTGGGAGGTGCATGCCCAGTGGTGCCGTGTGTGACTGTGCACAGGCAGCTGGCTGTGGCAGCTGGACACAGCGGTGCTCCTGCTCCAGACTGCGCCAGCAGTGCTGGGTCAGAGCTGCTGGCTGTGAGCATTTCTGTTGCTGCCAGCCTGGCTCTGCCACCTCAGTGTGCCCATTCCTGGGACATCCAGCCTTGAACTCGCCCTTGTGTCCACAGTCTGCGCCTTGCAGTGCCAGCGGTTCCTCATCTCCAAGGTGGGCGAGGACTGGGTTTTCCTCATACTGCTGGGACTGGTCATGGCACTGGTCAGCTGGGCCATGGATTTCGCCATAGCCACATGCCTCCAAGGTAAGCAGTGGGTACCAGTGGGTTCCTGGCCATGGCAGGGCAGGGTGTGGCCATGCCATAGGGCCATGCCATGCGCCTTGCCACCCACCACCCATCTGACCAGCTGTTCCCACAGCTCAGAAGTGGATGTACGGGGGCCTGGACACCAACGTGCTGCTGCAGTATATGGCCTGGGTCACCTACCCCACTGTGCTCATCACCTTCTCAGCTGGCTTCACCCAGATCCTTGCCCCCCAGGCTGTGGGTAGGGCATCAAGGGACTGCCTGCACCCTTAACAGAGTGTCCACTCCCTGTGGCTGTGTCTTGGGAGCTGCCTGGGTGGCTCCCTGGAGGTCCTGGGAGTCTTTCTGGGGATATGGGCTGGTCTTCAGAGGGTCTCCTGGAGACTGTGGTTTGGATGCTATCCTGTGCTATAGGGTTGGGGATCTTCTAAGGCTTATGAGAGAGAGGGTCTTCAGAGAGTCTCCTGTGAGTTAAGGGGTGAATATCCTCCTGGGCTATGAGACTGGTGGGCTTTGGGATCTTCCTAGGGCTGATCTTCAGAGTGTCTGCTGTGGGCTATGAGATTGGGATCCCCATGGTGCTATGGGTTGAGCTATGCCTACATAATCATGGGGCTGTTCCTGACAATTGTACTGTGGGAAGCAGTGTCTTAGGTCTCTCCTGTGGCAGTGGGGTGTGGCAGAGCATCAAGAGTTGCCCCCCAGAACCATGGGGCAACGTCCCTCCTTCATGGCTATTGGTGAAGGCTGTCCCCACTTCACCAGGCTCAGGGATCCCTGAGATGAAGACCATCCTGCGGGGTGTTGTGCTGAAGGAGTACCTCACCCTCAAGACCTTTGTGGCCAAGGTGATCGGACTGACGTGTGCCCTGGGCAGTGGCATGCCCCTGGGCAAGGAGGTGAGGACAGTGCTGGGCAGGGTGAGCAGGAGGCCGGGCAGTGAGGCTGAGGGCAGTGCCCTCACTCCCCTGTTGTCCTCTCAGGGTCCCTTTGTCCACATCGCCAGCATGTGCGCAGCCCTGCTCAGCCGCTTCCTCTCCCTCTTTGGGGGCTTCTACGAGGTGAGCAAGGCAAGCTGGACGCAGGAGGATCAACTTGTGCCCACCAGCAGGTTTGGCAATGCCTAGGCTTGGGCAATGCCCTCTGACTCCTGTTTCCCTCACAGAATGAGGCAAGAAACATTGAAATGCTGGCAGCTGCCTGCGCTGTCGGTGTTGGCTGCTGCTTCGCCGCCCCCATCGGAGGTAGGGTCACCCCGGGCCTCCCCACACCCCCCACACCTCCCGCCCAGGTAGCAGGGTCCACCTGGAGAGGCAAGCAGGACCCCCAGGACAGCTGGCATGGGAGAGGGCAGTGCTGCTCAGCAGGGAGGAGGAAGGGAGGAGCGGGCACCATCCTCCCAGATGTGTAACGTCTGCTCTTGTCCTCTCCCCTGCCGCCCTGCGCTCCAGGGAGCTCCCCACTCCAGTCCCGCTGAGCCTGTAGGTTGGTGATGTGTCTGACTCTTTCCTTGCCCTTTGCCTGCTGCCTTATCCGTCTGTCCATCCATCTCTGTGCACCCCACTCCATCCCAGTGCCACTCCTCGTGTCGCTGCCCACACCCCTGTGCTTCCCTCTCGCTTGTGCTGACTTGTGCTTGGCCCACTGTGCTGTGTCCACTGTGCCCCGCTGGGACCGGCCACGTGCTTTGCCAGGGAAGCCCTTGAATCGTCCCATAGTGTGTCCGTGGGGCAGCCAGACCCGTGGGCTGTGCACGAGTGTGGACTCAGGGTGGGAAGCATGCCAGGTACTGGGGGCCTGTCTAGGTTTCTCCACCTCTCTTGTTCACTTCCCCCCCAATGCCAGGTGTCCTCTTCAGCATCGAGGTCACCTCCACCTTCTTTGCTGTCCGCAACTACTGGCGCGGCTTCTTTGCTGCCACCTTCAGCGCCTTCATCTTCCGTGTCCTTGCTGTCTGGAACAAGGATGAAGGTACCTCAGGCAGGGTGAGGGCACAGGGGTCCCCTGCCCAGCCCTACTGACCCCCACCATCCCCCAGAGACAATCACGGCACTGTTCAAAACCCGCTTCCGCCTCGACTTCCCCTTCGACCTGCAGGAGCTGCCTGCCTTTGCCGTCATCGGGTGAGTGCAGCCATCCCAGCACCCATCCCACGGCCCTGGGGGTGGCAATGGTGGCACTGGTTGTGGCAGCAGGACACTTCTTCCCTTGGCTCTGCTCAGGATCGCCAGCGGTTTTGGGGGTGCGCTCTTTGTCTACCTCAACCGCAAGATCGTGCAGTTCATGCGCCGCCAGAAGACCATCAACCGCTTCCTCATGAAGAAGTAGGTGCCCACCCAGCAGTCCCCAGCAGCAAGGTGGTGGAGCTGGAGCTGCACCAAAATCACCCCTGCCCTGTGCCCCCCTGCCAGGCGCCTGCTCTTCCCTGCCCTGGTGACGCTGATCATCTCCACGCTGACCTTCCCGCCCGGCTTTGGACAGTTCATGGCTGGCCAGGTACCTGACGTGTGGTGGCACACCAGTCCCTACCCCAGGGCCTCCACAAGCCCCAGCTGATTCCTGCCCATCACCAGCTCACGCAGAAGGACACCCTGGTGACACTGTTTGACAACCAGACATGGGCCAAGCAGGGGATCAATGATGAGTTTGAATACTTGGGCATCCTGGAGGCCTGGCGCCATCCCCGCTCCAACGTCTTCGTCACACTTGTTGTCTTCATCCTCATGAAGGTGCGTGCCTACTTCCCCTGTCATCCCCAAGGTACCACCTGGAGGTTATGGCGAGGATTTTCTGGGTGCTATCAGGGAGGTGCCAGATTGGTACCAGAAAGGTAGCACCAGAAGGCACTGGGTGGCTGCTCCAAAAGTCTGCCAAGGTGTTTGCTGGGTGGTGCTGGCATGCCATCAAAGAGATTTTGGCTGAGAGCCACCAATGTGCCACCAGGGAGGTGCTGGCCAGATGCCACCAAGTGCCACCGGGAGGAGCTGGCAGGGTGCCCCTGGGAGGAGCCCACGTCCCATGCAGGGTGCGGTGCCCACGTGCTGTGCCACAGCACCCTGCTGAGGGTCACAGCAGGGGCAAGAGGCAGGGCTGGGTCAGGGAGGACAACAATGGGTGTCTGTCCCACAGTTCTGGATGTCAGCCTTGGCCACTACCATACCAGTGCCCTGTGGAGCCTTCATGCCTGTCTTCGTCATTGGTGAGACCCTGCACCCTGTGTGGGCACAGTGGGAGGAGGGAGCCACCTCTCAGCCCACAGTGGGCACCTGTGGGTGCCTCTAGATGTCCCCTTCCCTGGAAGCATCAGGCAGAGAAGAGGGTGTGAGGCTGGGCCAGGTGTTGAGAAAGCCCTGTGCCCGTTCCCAGCCCCTCTCTGCCTGCAGGGGCAGCCTTTGGGCGCCTGGTGGGGGAGAGCATGGCAGCCTGGTTCCCTGATGGCATCCACACGGACAGCAACATCTACCGCATCGTGCCGGGGGGCTACGCCGTGGTGGGTAAGCACCGAGCTGGAACGAGGACACCGTGGTGGGCATCATTGGAGATGCTGCCCCGCAGCTGAGGCGATGATCCCTGCAACTGGGAGTCATACCACCACTGGGGATCTTCCTGCATGGTTCCGAGGGCTCCAGATATGGTGCATGCCCTAGAGGGGAGGACCCAGAGTGGAGACCTAGCCTGGTGAGCAATAACTGACAGGCCCCCCCATCTCCTGGTGGTCTCCGCAGGGGCGGCCGCGCTGTCGGGTGCTGTCACCCACACGGTGTCCACAGCTGTCATCGTCTTTGAGCTGACGGGGCAGATCTCACACATCCTGCCTGTCATGATCGCTGTCATCCTGGCCAATGCCGTCGCCCAGAGCCTTCAGCCCTCCCTCTACGACAGCATCATCCGCATCAAGAAGCTTCCCTACCTCCCTGAGCTGGGCTGGGGCCACCACGAGTGAGTTCGTGTCCCCTGTCCCAACCCCAAACCCCTGCCAGGCACAGGGGAGGGCGTGGCATTACTCTGAGGCCACTGTTTTGTCCCTGGGCAGGAAATACAACGTGCGGGTGGAAGACATCATGGTGCGGGATATCCGCTATGTCACCCTCAACTGCAAGTACCGGGACCTGCAGCAGGTCCTGCACAGCACCAAGATGAAGAACCTGCCTCTGGTGGAGTCAGCTGGTGAGGCACAGGCAGGGGCTCTGCCAGCATCCACAGCAGCTGTGGAATGTGCCAGGATGGTGGGTGGGTGCCAGGGCAAGCATCAGAAGCCAATGTGGCCCCTTGGTGTGTCTGGCAGAGTCCATGATCCTGCTGGGCTCCATCGAGCGGGCGCAGGTGGGGGCCCTGCTCAGCAGCCAGCTCAGCCCCCAGCGCCGGCTCATGGCGCTGCGGCAGAAGGTGCTGTCCGAGGATGGGCACCGGCTCTCCGATTCCAGCATCCGCTTCCAGGTGAGGGCTGCAGCCATCTGGGGGATGCCTGGGCAGGGTGCCCCCCACTGCCATCACCCTACCACCCCATCCCCCACAGATCAGCACAGAGACCTCCTCGGGCACCCCTGCCCGCCCTGCGCTCCGCAAGCCCCTGAAGCCGGCGCTGAAGCGGGTGCCCAGCAGCCCACCTGACAGCCCCCCAGGTGAGTCTGCATGTGTGCCATTGGCCCCCCCTGTGTCTCTGCCACTGACACCCCCTCTCCACCTGCAGCTGGCAGCACTGACCACACTGGCATCGCCCTCAAGAGCCTCTTCTGTGCCAACGCCGCAGAGCCCACTGAGGTGAGAGCCTGGCCCTCCCCAGCCCTTCCCATCCCTGAACGGCCTTGCCAGGCCCTGCCCAGTCCTGCCTGGCCCTTCCCATCCCTTTCCATAATTTTCTATCACATTCCACCCCATTCCATTTCTTCCCATGCCATGCCATGCCACGCCACCCCACCCCAGCCCACTCCACCCTATCCCATGCCATCCCATGCCATCCTATCCCATCCCATCCCATCCCATCCCATCCCATCCCATCCCATCCCATCCCATCCCATCCCATCCCATCCCATCCCATCCCATCCCCTAACCATACCATCCCATCCCCTAACCATACCATCCCCTAACCATCCCCTAACCATCCCCTAACCATCCCCTAACTGCTGTCTCTCCCACGGGCCAGGCCCACGCCACAGCCTATCACAAGGCCAAACGCGTCCGCATTTCCATTGTGGTAAGCTGCAGCCAATCGCAGCCTGGGAACGGCTCCTCCCAGCCAATCAGAGCCTGGCAGGAGTTCTCTGAACCAATCAGGGGCCTGGCGAGATTCTGCTTGGCCAATCATGTTGGGCCTATGTCTGTGCAGTCCATCTTGGATAGTTACGATTACGTACAACCAGTGCTGGTGTGCATCCTCCCCATCCCAAAGCTTCCCAGGAATTGGGATGTGGACCCTCCCAGCCATCACAACTGCGGGATCTGCCCCACTTTGCTCAGCCAATCATGACAAACCTTGTATTCTCTCCACCAATCACAAGCTCACCGTGTCCAACTGTGGCCAATCAGGGTGTGACCAATGTCATGTCAACCAATCATGTTACTTGACCTGCCCATGTGCTGCCTGGTACCCTGCCTGCACCCTCACCATGCCCTGCCTGCACCCTGCCTGCATGTGCTGCCTGCACCCTCACCATGCCCTGCCTGCACCCTGCCTGCATGTGCTGCCTGCATCCTCACCATGCCCTGCCTGTACCCTGCCTGCACCCTGCCTGCACCCTGCCTGCAGCTGGTGTGCGGATGCACTGCCTGCTGCCCTCAGGGCTGCTCCAACACACCTCTCTTGCAGGAGGAGATGATTCTGGGAGACAAGATGACCCCAGCAGAGGTGAGGGGTTGGGCAGAGACAGGCAGGACCGTCCTGCTCAGAGGGATCCCAGACATCCCAAAGGGGTCTCAGGGTATGAGGTGGGCATGGGGAGGTAGGGGGTGGATAACCCAGATTTCTCCCTAGGACTGGGTGTAAGGAAGATGGGAGGGCCCTTGTTGGCACTTGTGGGGAGGCCATACCCCTTACCTTGCCCAATGGCACCTCCCCAGATCCTGGAGTGGGAAGAACAGCAGCTGGACCAGGTGGTGGACTTCAGCAGTGCCAAGATCGATCCCGCACCCTTCCAGCTGGTGGAGCACACCTCCCTGCACAAGGTGCACCCACACCCCACCTCACTCCAGATCCCCACCCACAACCCCCAGACCCTCAACTCGGCCTCCTCTTCTGCAGACCCACACCATCTTTTCTCTGCTGGGCCTGGACCACGCATTCGTCACCAGCATCGGGCGGCTGGTGGGCATGGTGTCCCTCAAGGAGGTGAGCAGGGGACACAAGGGAGGCTGGAGGGGCACAGAGCACCTGGAGCTGCTTGCCCACGGCTTTGGGGTCCCTGCAGCTGCGCAAGGCCATCGAGGGCTCACTGACGGGCAAGGGGGTGAAGGTGCGCCCGCCACTCGCCAGCTTCCGCGACAGCACGGCCAGCGCCACCGAGGCCGACACCACCGCCCTGCGCCAGCTCTGGGACCGCCACCAGCACCACCACATGCCCCGCGAGGCCGGCCCTGGGGGCGAGGATGATGATGACACCCCCAAGGGCGAGTGAGACCCTTGGGATCCACCCCCCTGTGTCCCTGGAAGCCACACGGGCCCCCTGGCAGGTGCCGGGGGATGCCCACCCTGAGCCCACTGATGCCAAGCTCAACACAGGCATGAGCACCCTCAGTCCAGTGCCTCTGCTCCCTCCCTGGGCTGGGGACCAGCCAAATACCCCCCAGCCAGCCCGTGCTCCCCAGCTACCTGCCAGCTCTTGGGGCTTCCCACTTTGCTACCTCTGTACCCCCCCAGCCCCTGGTGCCCCCCAGAATGGCCACTGCCCTCACACTCTCCATGAGGACCACAATGTCCCTTCTCAGGGTGGCACGGGGTGGAGAGGGGCATCAGGTTGGGGTGTCCACAGGGACATGGGTGGGCATTGCCCCCTGCGCTCAGCACCTCACAGCTGGGAACACGGGGTCCTGCTGCCTCTCTGCCATGCACCTTTCCCCATGTAAATACAGAGATTTTTATATTAATTTAATAAAAGGACTTTATAAACAGATCCGAAGCACTGTGGGGCTGGCGGTGGAGAGGGGCACAGCCAGTGGGCACCAGCTGAGCTTCACCGCGGTGCTGGGGTTGGCATCACTCGGGGCAGGGAGCGTTTTGTCCCGCAGAGCTGCTCACAGCATGGCCTCGCTGCGGTGCAGCAGCTGCGGGGGCTGCCCAGGGCCGGCACTGGCGCGGCGCCGGACGGTGATGACCAGAGTGCCGGCCTCAGTGAGGGTGCAGCTCACCGACAGCGGGTCCGTGTCCTCGGGCAGCTGGCACTTGTGGGTGAAGGTGTCACAGACGGTGCCATCCTCAGCCACCTGCAGGGAGGCAGCACCGGTGCAGTGGAACGCAGTGTGGCATGGGGGGTTCCACAGCATATTCCCAGTTACCCCAGTGCTTCTAATAGGGCAACTCCCAGTCACCCTGACTCCAGCAGGGAGTTCAGTAGGGAGGATCCTAGTGACTCCAGGGCAATTCCCAGTTACCCCACTGCCAGCAGGAAGCAGGCCTTTGCTGCCCAAGTCTGGCTTGTGGGGTAAATTACAGCTACTCCAGTGCCAGCAAGGACTGTTCGCACTCACCACCTCCAATCAAGAAGGCAACAGATCAGGGGTTCCCAGTTGTCCCATTCTCAGTGAGGACAGTTCCCAGTTATTCCAGTATGGGACAGGTGTAGTAGAGAAGCTGTCCCATCACTAGAGCACAGCTCCCATTTACCCCAGTGCTAGCAAGGGCTATTCCCAGTTACCACCCTGTCCCTCACCCGCAGGAGGGGGTGTCATGGGACAGGACCCCCATTGTGCCATGGCTGGAGGGGATGCTGCCCCCTCAGGTGCCTCACCTTTTCTGCCTGGATGGCCACATGGCAGTTGGAGGTGGTCACCACGATGTCAGGGGGCTCAAACTGGCTGACGTCGGCCACCACTTGGTAGGTGTCACCCTGGGCACGCACCCAGGTGCCCAGGCTGCAGGGGTACATGGTGCCTGGGGACTCTGTGGGCATTGAAGGGCTGCTGGATTGGGGGCCACAGTGCTGGAGTGTAGGGGGATGTGGGAGAGTGTGGTGATACTGGGGGAAGGAGGGCTGGGGGTCGCAGGTGGCTGTGAGAGTTTGGGGTTTTTGAAGGTGTTGGGGAATTGCAAGGGGAGCTGGGGTCTCAGGGGTATGAGGGGATCTGGAGGGGTAGTGGGTGGTGTGAAAGCACCTGAGGGTACTGGGAGATTCCAGGGGCACTGGACAAGCTGAGGACAGCAGGAGAATGGCACAGGAGAGTGAAGACACTGGGAATGACCACTAAAGTCTAGGGGAGTGGGCCGGGCAGGAGGAGGACACTGAAGTTTCTGAGGATGTACAAGAAAGTGGGGGCCTAGCAGGTGACATCAAAGGGTGGGGGGTACAGGGGAGTTGAGAACATATGAGGATGGTCTGGGTTGGGGAAGAAAAGCTATGGGGGGGTTTGGGGACAAAAGAAGGATCAAAAGGGTCTGGGGAGGGGGGAAGAGGCAGCATGGCGGTCCTGAGGAGAGCAGGGACAATGGGGTTATTTGGTAGTTAGAGTGGGAACACAAAAGCACTTGGGGAGTAAGAGCTGGAGGACAGAGAGCCATGGGGCACCTGGGGGGCAGTCAGGGCTCCCCTCTGAGCCCTCCTACCCTGTGCTGGGGGAGAGTCCCACAGGTCAGCTGGATCACCTCGGGGGAGCCACCCCCATTGCAGCAGGGCTCCCCCAGCACAGCAGGGCCCCCCACCCCCCCCAGCAGTACCTGGGTACCCGAACGCCTCCTGTCCCCGCGCCCCGAAGGGCCCATGGCGCCGGTCGCCCTGGAAGCGGCCGTCGCTGTGCCCGTAGGCACCGAGCAGCTCGGAGCGGAACGCGGACGCCGAGCTGAGCGATGCCATGGCGCTGCTACCCGCGCCCCCCAAGCCCGGCCTGGGGAGGGTCCAGCCCCGCCAGCCACCGCCGCCAGATGCCCATAATTAGGCACCCTGTCCGCAGGAATGCGAGATAAGGGACGAGGCCTCCGTCACCCTGTGGGGCCGCAGAGGGGGATGGATGCATCCCTGCCACTGCTGGCCTGCCACTCCTGCTGGCCCCCACCTGCAAGAAGAGGTGCCCGGCGCAGTGCTCGCACAATTGACTTTATTCAAGACCCGGCAGGATGGAGGAGGGGGTGCCATGGTGTGTGGGCACCCCACGGATACTCCAGAGGCGCCGCCACAGCGGGGCGGGGGCTCAGGCAGCTCCCACAATATGCACACGCGTGCACATGCCCATGCGCTCCCAGGTGTGCACATGCACACACACACAGAGCAAAGCCCCCCACCCATCCACGGGCACCCCCAGCCCATCCCAGTGCCGTGGGGAGCAGCCACTGCCCCCAGGAGCGAGGGGTAGCGGGTGGCAGGGAGCCATCAGCATGGTGTGGGGCCTGCTGGCCCCCACAGCCCCTCGGTGATGCAGGGCAGGGGTGCCAGCCCCACACCGGGCACCCCGTGGCAGCGAGGGAGACGGGAGCTGTGCCCGGCAGGGGTCGGGGGGGGGGTGCTGGAGGATGCGGGGGAGCAGAGGTGCAGTGGGTGCAAGGGGGAATCCCGGGGTGTGGGGACAGGGAACAGTGACAGGGCTGGGTGAGGAGCAGCATGCAGAGGGAGAGTGGCCCCACGAGAACACATGCCATGCGGGAAGGGGTGCGCAAGCGTTGGCAAAAACTGGCATTCCTCCCCCAAACTACGCGCCTGGAACCCCTCACATGGGATTGGGGGGTTCCCTGGGGGTGCTACCCCCAGCCAGGATAGGGGGGCCTGGTCGCCCTTCATGTAGGCACTTGGTTCCCTGCTAGGGGTGAGTGATTTGTCGACAGGGACATTGGTCCCACATCCTACCCCCTCTCTCCACCCTGCATTGCCTCACAGCTGACTTGGGGTCCCCCTGGCTGGGCTGACCCCCTTGCTGCAGGGCTGGACTGGGGCTGCTCTCCTGGTGGCCCAAAGCCCCCAGCCTGGGTGCCTGTGCCCACCTGGCCCTGCAGCCTTCCTGTGTCAGTCCCATGCACGTACAAAACTATAGAAAGTCCCAGCACCGCAGCACATCCACAGCCCCCCAGCGCCCCTGGCACCCCCATAGCACCCCTCCAGCAGCTCCATGCTCCAAGGCAGCAGTTCACAGTTTTAAACTCGGTCCAATAAAAGTTGGCCAAGGAGAGAGGAGAAAAGCCCTTCCCACACCGAAACCTCCACCACCACCCTGGCTAGGGGTGGTAGAGGTGCCACAGGATGATTGGAGAGTTTCAGCCATGCCACTGGGGGAGAGGGAACTGTGCCCAAAAGGGGAGCCCAGGGTGGTTTGGAGGAGAACATGCGAACAACCAGCCCCACTTAGTTAGTCTTGTCAGTTTTTGGGGGCACATCTGGGCATCAGGGCAGAGGACAGACCCCGCCCCCAAGCCCTTCCCTGTGCCCCTTCCCTGCTCTCGTGCAAAAATCCAGGAGGGCAACGATGTGGCCGAGCAGGGTCGGGGCACGGTGGGGGCACACTGGCTGGGGGGGCTGCAGTGGCCTCCAGACCCCTCCTGCACCCGGATAGCGAGGGGGAGCAGCAGCAGGGCCTGTCCCTCACCCAGCGTGGGGTCTGGCCAGAGGGCTTCAGCAGGGGGCCTGGACCCCCACCAGGAGGGGCAGGGCACCCCAGGAGCCATCAGGGCTCTTCGGCCTCCTCCTCCTCCTCCAGCGATGCCACCCCGGAGGAGGCGACGTCAGAGATTTTCCGGCGGAGCGGGAAGTCCTTGCTCAGCACCACCTCGTCCTCCGTGGGCGAGAGACAGGCTTCGGCGTAGGACACGGAGTAGAGGGAGTCCTGGCACCGGAGCCGTGCCAGGCCCCGCAAGGCACTTTGGCTGGCTGGGGGCGGCAGCTTGGGCAGCAGCAGGTCCTCACCCCCCAGGGAGCCCAGCAGTTTGGCAGTGAGTTCGGAGGGGGACACCATCTCCAGGCTGCAGAGGCTGGAGCAGAGAGTCTCAGGGGAGAGGGTGTGCGAGGAGTCGCTCTCGGGCTCACAGGAGCCATGCCGCACGCCCAGTTGGCACAGGTGGCCCTGCAGCAGGTCTCGCAGCAGCATGCTGGCGGGCATCGTGCCTGTCAGCTCTGTGGGAAACCAGGATGTCTGGGTCAGTCCAGGGATGAGGACTCCAGGGATGTCTGCTGCCCCCTGCCCTGTGCCCTGCAGGCTGGGAGCTTGCCTTTACCATCCCGTGCCTGCTTTACCCACAAATTGTTGCATGCATGACACTGGTAATCACCAAAGGAAAAGTAAAACATGCTCTGGAACCATGGAGGTGTTGTATGTAAGGATTTCCTCATCCCCAGCTCAGGCGCTGTTTACCAGGGTGCCAGGCAGGGGCACTGCCCTGTAGGGGAGTGGCCAGGCTGGGGAATGTGCCAGGCAGCAGGCATCCCGTTCAATTCCTTTAACCCAGTGGTGGGACACCCACACCAGCAGTGGGACAAGTTGCCCATTATCCACAGCACTTACCAGTGGGCTGGGAGCTCTCTGTGGAGGGCATGAAGTCCTCATCGTAGGACTCATCATTGGAGTCGTCCCCATCCACGGAGGACCAGGCTCGCAGCTTGGCCTCAGCGATGGCAAACTGCTCTGCCACACCTGGCACAGGACAGCACGGATCAAACACACGCAGGGAAGTGCTCCCAAAATCTCACTGCCCTGGCAGCTCTATGCCCATAGTGCCATGGTAGGGATGGATGGGTGGATGGATGGGTGGATGGATGGATGGGTGGATGGATGGGTGAGTGGATGGATGGATGGTGGATGGGTGGGTGGATGGTTGGATGGGTGGATGGATGGGTACCCACACCCACTGCCCTGAGACCATGCCCACCAGCCATGCCCGCAGTGCCTACCGGCAGCGAATCGTGCCTCCTGCTCGCCCTCGCTCAGGTGGCAGTAGGAGCTGAAGGCGCTCTCCAGGGCAGAAGGTGACTCCACTGGCTTACACCAGCCCTTCCACTCGATGAGGTGGGCGACACGGCCCTGTGCCATGGCCGTTGGCTTTGTCACGTGCTCCTTCACCACCTGGGAGATGCCTATGGGATGTGCCCCAATGTCAGCATGTCCTGAGGCACCCCAAGTTCCACACAGAGCCCACGACCTTGGGACACAGCACTCCCTACCCCCAGTCCATGGGACTTGGAACCCCTCATGAGAGCCACCAGAAATTCCCTGGGCTCCCCCAAAACTCCAGACAGTGACACCCAGGTCGCTCCCAGGAGGCCCAGACTCCTCACATCAGGCTCCTTTCCCAGAGGAGCCCCTGGGTGAGCAGTTACCGTGCAGCGAGGAGCGGGCCAGGGCAGCAATCTCCTGGATGGTCAGCGCGCGCCGTGACTTGGGCAGCATTTCGACAGTGTCCTCAACATTGACCTGCCAGAGCGGGAAGCCTGGTCACAGCCCTGGCACCACTGCCCTTCTGGGAGCCCTGTGCTCCAGGAGGGGGCTTGGCCCTACTTGGTGCCCACCCTGGGGAGCCTGGGGTGTTTGTGCACACACACATTACAAGCAGAGGGATGGTCACAGCAGGCACAGTCCCATAACGTCAGTACACCTGTACACTGACACTGTGTACACACCTGCACATACCTGCTCGGATAACCACATGTGCCCACACACACAGGCAGGCACTCAAACACACAAACTGACCATAAACACACACCTGCCCACTCACATCTAAACTCCACTGTACACACACGTGCACTTGTGTGCGCTCACATGTGTACATGCCCTGTGCTAGATGGTGTCACACACACGCGTGTGCCCTCCCCAGCTTGTGAACACACACGTGCATGTGCAAGACCACCACAGCCCAGCTACCCAGCACCCCTCCCAGGCAGCACACCCCATGCCAGGACATCCAGCTGTACGTCCCCATTGCTATCCCGGCCATGCCCGGCCCTGAGCCCATGGCCACGGGGGAAGCGATGTGGGATTTGGAGGCGCGCAACAAATTGCATTGCCATGGCAACGAGGCACCGTGGACTGATTTCTCCCAGGATACAGCCCGGCTCATGGCTGACGTCAGAGCAGCCCCGAGCCACTGCGAGCTGGCAGGGCCATGGCCAGGACGGTGCCCCGCCGTGAGGTAGGCACAGGGCTGCCTCAGCCGGGCACGGCTGCGCTCGTGGTACCTGGAGGAAGTCCTGGCTGTCGAAGGAGGCCTGGCGCACCAGCCGGGGCAGCGGGCGGGCAACGCTCAGGGGTGACAGTGCCTTCACCTCCTTCCACTCCACACACAGCGTTGTGTCCACGGCCACTGCAGGAAGAGCCGAGGCCAACCTCAGCACCTCCATTTCCCCAGCAGCTCTCTCAGTCCCCCACCCACTGACCCCATAGGAGCAGCTTCTTGTCCAGTCTAAGACCAGACACAACTCGTTGCTGCAGCACTGGTGACTCACGGCCGGGCAACTCTTCCGCCTGTGTCAGCGGTAACGCACGTCCCCAGCCTGGCACTGGGGACCAGGCGCCTGTCCCAGCTTGGCAGCTGCTCTGGGAGAGGTGGGGGCAGCTGGACCAGGCTGGACTGGGCCAGGTGCTGGGTGTGTGAAGGGAGAAAGCATTGGGCCATGCTTGCAGGGGACTGCTGCTCCTCCACTATCTCCAAAATCCCCCTCTCCTATTCCCTGCCACTGGGTCAGGAAGGAAAGAAGCAAGAAGGGATAGGGTCAATAAAAGCACCAGCACCCATATTTTGCCACAATAGCTTGACCTCCTGGCACTGGCATTTCAAATGGATGGATTCCCACAGCCTCAGGCACTGACTCCCAAGCACTGGGGGTCTCCTGTCAATGCAGTTGCCATGAAAGGCCAGTCCCAAAAGGGCCAGGATGGGGTATCCCTCATTTCCCCTGCACCGAGGTGGGCCTGATTGACGTAAACCAGCTGTGAGGTGGGACACAGGGGAGCTCAAAAGTGCTGCTTCCCACCCACATCTGAGGGTACACCCTGGCTTCCTTGGAACATTGCAGAGAGGATCGCCCCCACTCCCAGCTGTGGGCAGGGGCACCCTGCAGTGACATCCTAGCAACAACACCCCCAGGGCCCCTTCGGCATGTCTGCAACACTGTCCTAGCCCCCACGAACCCAGCCTCCAGAGCACCCTCTGATCACAGTCCCCATCCCTCCTGCAGCACCCCCAAGGCATCTGCAGCACCCCCGCTGCACCCCACACACTGCAGCAAACCCCAGCTTCCAAGGGCCCCCGGAAGAACTCTATGTCTCTCATAGCTACCCCATAACCTCTCAGAACTCTAACCAGCACCCCAGTCCTACATTCCTTTCCCAGCCCCTCACACCCCCACCCCACCTCCCAGCTTCCCCAGAGCTGCAGTCTGACCGCTCCGATCGCCCCAGCCTCTACACATCCACATTCCCCGTATCTCCCTGCACTCCCTGGGCCACCCAGCTGCCCCAGAGCAGCACCCCCAGCCCCCAAACCCCCACCCCTCTGTAGCCCCCATCACCTTTTATGTACCAAAGTCCTCCAGAGCCCTCAAGCTCTCTGTATACACAACACACTTAGATACCCCAATTCTCTCTGTGTACCCCCCCACCTCCGTAATTCCCTATGCCCTATAGCCCTCGCAGCCTCTCAATTCCCCTACACAATCACTTCAGCCCCTGGATCTTGCTCAACTCCCTGCTCTCCACCCATATCCCCCACCCTCCTACCGTATCAGCTCCAGCCCCTCGGCCGCCCCCCGCACATCCCCTCGTCACCCTCGAGTTCCCCGAACACCCTCGGACCCCGTATCCCCCCAGGTGCCCGGTGCCATCCCGGTGCCGCTCACCTACCGATGGTGGTTTTGGAGCCGATGCAGCCCATGCTCCCGGGGGGGGCCCCGGTGCGGGCACTACCGCCGGCTCCGCGCCGCCCACATCGCCCCCCGGCCGCATGGGCGGCCCCGGACAGCGCCCGCGGTACCGGAGCCCTGCCGAGCCGGGCCGGGCCGCGGAACCGGAGCCCCGAGCGGTACCGGAGCCCCGAGCGGTGCCTGCGCCGGGCCGGGAGCTGCACGTCCAGAGACGTCACTGCTGGGGGAGGAAGAGGAGGGAGAGGGGGAGGCGGGAAGAAGAGGAGGAGGAAAAGGAGGAGAATGTGCGGGAGGAAGGCTGAGAAAGAGAAGGCGGAGGGGGAATGAAGGATGAGGGACAGGGAGGAAGGGGACAACGGGGGAGAGGGAGGCCGGGAGGAAGAGGAGGAAGGGGAGATGAGGAGAGAGGTGAAGGGGGGATGAAGGCAGCCGGGGAGAATGAAGGAAGAGGGGGGCTGAAGGAAGAGGAAGAGGGGGATGGAGGAAGAGGAGGGGGCGCGGAGGAGGGGAGGATGGACGGAGGAAGAGGAGGGGGCTGAGGAGGAGGGAAGAAGGCCGGCCACCGCGGAGAGCGCCGTGCCAGCACCGCGGACAGCGCCGCCCCGCCCGGCCCCGGGCCCCGCACACCCCGGGGGGCCAGGGGCTGGGACCCCCACAAACAGGGCAGCCCCCAGCCCCAGCCCCGCCTGGCCCTGCCCGCCCCCGAGGGCCCGGTGCTGCGGGAGGGAGCGCACGGCCCCTGGCACAGCCCCCGTGGGGCTGGGCTGGGGACAGGTGGGTGCAGGCTGTGGAACATCAGTCTGACAGCGACGGCCCCTGCAGGAGATCCGGGCCAGCGCTGATGGGTCAACCCGTGCTCACTCTGAAACCTACAGCCGGCAATTAGTGCTGTGGTACCTTTTCCCTGGCACAGGAGGGCACTCCTGCGGTGCCACCCTCTCTCCCCCTTGGCAAGCAGGTTACCCAAACAGCTCAAAGGGCCTCCCTCCCTCCTTACTCATTCCCAGCCAGGGGAAGTTCCTGCCCAGTCCCCATTCTGAGGCCTTTCCCTGCCAACTGCTTCCCAGCATCAGTGATGCCAGGGCTGCAGCTCAGACAGATCAGCCTCTAATCTGGGGAACAGCCTCCAGTTAATTATTCTGTACCCTCTGGGCCATGGCCAGGGTGACTCAGCAAGATGCAGCCCAAGGCACCAAAGCCCAGCCTCCAGTCCCCAGCCCCAAGGGGGACCAGCCTCTGTCCCCAGCAGGGATATCCCACAGGGGAACCCCAGCAGGGACTGGCTGTGCCCATCTCCACTCCAACTGCCAGACAAGGCCAGGAGAGGCTAATAGAAAAAAGCCCTCCCACAGTGGAAGGTGTAGGGAAAACCTGGCACACATTTCCCATCTCCTGCCCCAAGGAGACCACGCAGGTTCTGCCACTCATGGCTGTGGGAAAATGGACATTTGGGGACATCAGGGCTCTGCTCCACAGCCAGGCTGCTGCCAGGGCTCTGTGTTCTACCTCCAGAGACCTTGTGCCAGGCAGTGCCAGCAAGGGGAGTCCAAGGGGCCTGGCTCCAGGCACATCCAACCCCCTTGCCCCCCTTCCAGCCCTGGAGTGGGGGTACCTACCTGCCTTGCAGTGACAGGGGAGGCTGGTCCTTGCCCATGCTCAAGGCTGGCACCCCCACACCAGCCCAGGCACAAGGGACATGAGGGGGGGGGCGGCAATAGCGGCACACGGGGCATTATTTAGCAATGTTCTTTTATTTCCAGTTTTAAGGTGAAAAGATGCCTTTAAATCTTCAATTAAATACTCCATAAAGAAAAAAAAAAAAAAAAAAAAAGGCAAAAAAAAAATTATTTACAAATTCACGTGACCAGTAATTGAATCCTTGTTTTAATAATTACACATGCGGCTCGTCACATCCGGCGCTCTATAAATACAGGGGACGCGGATGAGGGGGCCGCCCTGTCGCTTGCCCAATTGTGGCCTTAAACGTTTGGGAGGAGGATGGGGGCTTTTGGGGTTGTGGAGGAGATTCAGCCTGGCCCAGAGAGAAGGGGCCACCCCCCCTCCACCCCGGCACCCTCCCCAGGTGTCAGAGCAGGAGCTGGGGGGGAATGATTTATATTTAAAATTTAAAAACCATAGAGGGAAGGGGGTCCAGGCAGTGATGGAGGAATAGAGAGAGGACAGGGGAGGGGGAGAAATCACGCTCCTGTCCCCAAACCAAATTTAATAAGTTTATATATATATAATCTCTCTATATTTCATCAAGAAGGGGTGAGGAGAAAGAGGAGGAGGGAGAGGAGGGGAGAGATATGTCCCCATCCCATCCCCCCCTCTCCATGACATGAATCCAGGGGTGCTCTGCCCCACTCCCAGAGACCCGGTGTGCCTGTGCTGGGAGCGGGGCAAGGAAGGTCCCCAATGGGACCCATGGCAGCCACCGCCTCAGTCAGCATCTGTTTATTATCATGACAAACTCGTACAGGCCTTACAAACACAACCAGGACAGAGGAAGAAGAGAGAGGAGAACTGAAAAAAAGAGAGAGGGGGGCTGCAAGGGGCACAGCATCAGCCCTGGCATCAGCAAGTCCATGGGGGCCAGGGGTGGGAAGGGATGGAATCACTCCCTATGGTGCCCCCCTCTCTCTCCCCCCTTCCTCCTCCTCCTCCTCACAGCTGCTCAGTTGTTGTCCGACTCATCCTCAGCTTCCCGGAGCCAGGTGAAAAAGGCTGTCACCGATTTGAGAGCCACCCCTTTGCCCTGCTGCTCGGCCGGGTCCTTGCTGGACTCCCACTTGTAGAAAGCCTCCTCCTTGATGACGTCCTCATCGTAGAGAGCATCAAAGAACATCCGCAGCAGGTCTGGGGTGGAGGGACAAAGGGGAACCTCTGCTATTCTCCAGCCACCAAACACCCTGCTGGGGTGGGGACACATTTCCCTCCTCCTCCTCAACCCACCCACATCCACAATACTCACTGGGAGGCTGGTCCAACTTCACCACCAAGGCTTGCAGGGCATAGAGTGCCTGGAGCTCCTTCTGCTCATCCCTCAGGTACTTCTGGAGCAGCTTGGCTTGGTTGCGGATGACTGTGGCGTCCACACGGTATGGGTTCTCAACTGCAGGGGATGGGGTGTGAGAGAGGAAGTGTGGGAAGGGGAACCCCCACCTCTCCCACCTCACCCTGGTACTCACAGACAATGGCCAAGTGGCACACAGACGTCATCAGGGCCCTGATAAACGTGTTGGACGAGACCTGCTGCTCACTCAGGTTGGCCTGGAGGGGAGAGGGTAAAGGATTGTGAGCTGGAGAGGGAGCCAGGTGGGAGCCTCCAGACACTCAAGCATTGTGCCCCCACCCTCACCTCAATCCAGTCATATATTCTTTGGTTGTTCGGGTTCTCCTTCAGCAGTTTGTCCATTTGCTTGCACAGCTCCTCTGAGGTCAGCTCCTTGCGGCTTGGCATGTCTGAGCTGTCCCCCATCGTGTACTCCAATTTCTGGGGAATCAAGCAGAGAGAGCTGCTGAAGGCAGTGCAAGTGAGTGCCAAACCCACACTGCCCAAGGTCCACCCACAGTCCACCTCTGCCCCTGTTGCCACCAAGCCCCCACCTGCTCTGTGACAAATTTGTTGACATCCTGGTCCTCAGGCAAGAATTCCTTCCAACTCAGGCCCCCATCCCGCCACAGCTTTCCTGCGGTCTTCTGGCCCTGTGGGACAGACAGTTGGCATCAGCACACCATGCCCTCAATCTCCAGGGAGGAAGATACTGTGGCTTGGCCATGCCAGCCCCATGACCCAGACACTGAAAGATCGCTCCTCACCATCCTCTCTGATGGCAGGGGAGTTCAACTCCCACATGCCCAACAGACCCCCCCACCCTTAGCAGGATGCCAGTCCTTGAGACAGCAGCCAGCAGCCACACAAGCCCCACACACTTACCATGCCCTTGCACAACAAGCCCAGCACCTCAACCAGCAGCGTGGTGGCTTTCCCAATGGGCACCAGGGGCTTTGTGATCTCCCTGTTGGGCACAAGAGACCTGGATGAGCTACCTGCCCCAGGAAGCCCTCTCATGCCAGCCCTGCTGAGAAGCACAGCCCTCACCTGAACAGCTCCTCCATGGGGATGCCCTCCTCTTGCAGGATGGGGGTGATGAGCTCAGCCAGGTACAGCCAGATGTGTGGGATGTCAATCTCCATGTCCTCTGCAATCTCCAAGATCTCCCGCAGCCTGAAGAGCAGAGGGAGCTGTTGGGATCCAGCAGTCCCCACACCCTTGGCTAGGAGGGACCTCATGATCCTACTCAAGGCAGGCCCTAACTCAATGCCAGGCTGCCCCAGCCTCTCACCCTTTGTAGTACTGCTCCTTGGAGAGTGTGCCTGCCTTCACCAGCTGGCAGAGCAGAGCTCCCATGTGCTCACGGGAGATGGTGCTCCTCTCCAGCGTGGACTCGATGCCATTTTGCACAAAGATGTAGAGCGAGGAGGGGCTGCCCAGCTCCTGCACACACTGCAGGGCCTCCTGCAGGGAAAATGGGGGTCAGTACGGCCCTACATCCAGATCTGGCTCTCCCCTTCCACATCCAGGCACCACCAGACCAACACAGGAAGGGAAGCACATGGCATGTCAGGGGAACATGTATGGTGTGTTAGGGTGCTTGGCCACCCCCTTTTCTCACCTTCATGTCATTGATGTGCAGATACTCCTCTATGATCGCCTTGGATTTCTTCTCCAGTTCCTCTTCCGACAACGTGGGCTTAGTGGATGTTGCAGGAGGTGTTGGCTCTTGTTTAACTGCAAGAAAAGAGCAAGGATCAGGCATCACCTGGGACAGGCAGAGCAGCAGGTGCAGCCAGACCCTGGGATATCAATCCTCCCCAGCTCACTGCTCTCTCGGCTCCGGTCCCGCTCCTCCGTCATGCTTGCAGCCTTGCGCACGGCCTCGGGGCCGCCCTGCTTCTCCCGCTCTCGGCTCCTGTCCTCTGTCTCTTTGCTGAAGCTCCTCTTGGTGAGGGCAGACCTGTTCCTGTCTACTCTTTCCCCCCGGTCAGGACGCTCTAGACGGTCGCTGCCCTTCTCCAAACGCGGCTCCCGGTCCCCTTTGTCCCCAGCCTTCTCTGACCTGTCGCGGCTGGAGCTGCTCCTAGGCGAGAGAAAGACGCACACCGCGTGAAGAGCCCATCACCAACCTCCCTGACCCCACACTGTAGGGCTCTGTACGGTAAGGCTGTGCCACTCCAATCCCCACCTCTTTTAGCACATGACCATTCTTGGGGAAAACTTTTTCCCTATTTCTCCCCTGTTCCAAATCATACCCTTCTCCTTTTACTCTGCTCCTTGGCATGGCTGAGCAGTGCTTGCTGTTGTCCTACCCACACCTTCCTTCAGACACACGCTGTAGGAAAGCCCCCCTTTTGTTTTCTCTTCTCCTGAATAAATCCAAACTCCAGCTGTCTTTGAGTTCCTCACACTCCTGCCCATTATTGTCTATCCAAGGACCCCCAGGCCAGACCGAGCACCCAGGGGTGGTCACCCAAGTGCCTAACAGTAGGGAGGACACCCCAGGGCAAGGTCAACCTTCCTCACCACAAGGATTCACCACTGACTCCGAGCTCCCTCAAGGCCCCATCTTGCTACAGAGCAAGTCCAGATACTCTAACTTGCCTATATACTAATCGACCACAAGCCTGAATCAGGGGTTCTCCCTCACCCCCACACACCCATCTACCAAGGCAGGGCTGGCCCCTCACCTCTGCACCACACGGCGAGACTCTGTGCTCTCGGCAGGCATTGACTGCTGGAGCGCTGAGAAGCGGTTCAAGGTGCTCGTGGCTGGTCGCCCTGAATCAGATGCTGGGCGTGAAAAGAGGGAAGTCTCAGAGTTCGGCAACTCCCTGGTAGAGGAACTGCCAGGGGAAGGATCACACCTCCCACTCTGTCCCATAGCACACAGCCAACCCCACACTGCCTACCTGAATCTGAGGGCTTCGCACCAGACCCTCCGCTGCTGCCTTTGCCCCAGCTCAGTCGCCCACCCGGTGCAAAGAGCTGGTTATTGGAGTCGATGGATCCAGGCTGCAGGTAGAGAGAGACAGTCAGACCTGATTCTCCTACCAGAGCTGGGCCTAGGTCAGGCAGCTGGCTCAGCTGCCACACCACTCCCCCAGCCTCACCTTGGTGATCTTCGTTAGCCGGCTGGTGTCGATGGGCCGGTTGCCCTTGCTGATGGGCACTGTGTTCCAGCCATCATCTGCAACCAGGCTACTGCGCCCTGAGCACAAGAGAGACAGTTATAAGACAGTTATAAGGTGCAGACCAGCCTTGAGCAGAGTCCAGCAGGACCAACCCACTCCTGGCAAACTCAAGTGCTCCCAAGCCCAGTCACTCACCACCAGATGATGGCCCAGGGGGTCCTCTCCTCTTATCCTTTGACATGAGCTGCTGCACCTTGATGTGTTCCCGATGCTCCTCCATCTCTGCTTCCTTGTGGATCTGATCGATGGTTTTGGGGCCCTGGTCTCCTCGCCGTGGCACCCAGCTATTCTGCAGAGGGCAGGGAAGGAGGGAACTGAGATGGCTGGAGGATGAAGGAAAAGACATTCCCCCTTCCCAGCCATCCCACTCTCAAAGTCTCAGGTTGGTCTCCTGCCATGGCCATCACCAATCTCTCTGTGTTGTGGCAGCTTTTGGCACAAAGAGGCTCAAGTTACCAGAGCCCTCTTGCATTAAACAGCCGCCAATTACTGTGTGCCCACTATCACTACCATGATAACCAAGGGCAGGGGCTAGCATGGTGTCTCTGGGGCTGGCCACAGCTCACATACCCACCTCTCCCCTAGAGGAGACATGTGGATTTCTGGCACTCAGAGGACATAGGCCAGCAGTTCCAAGGGACCAAGCAGCAGATGGAGGACAGTCCCCAGGCAACTGCATTCCATGAACCTTACCCGTCTTAGGTCAATCACATCCTGCAGCATGAAACGGATTCGGGATGATGTCTTTTTCTCTTTAATGATCTTCTCCATCTGATTGAAGTACTGGTCCATCCTTGGCTATAGAGGGACAGAGCCATGGTCACATTCCTCTCAAAGGCAAGGGAAGGGCAAGGTAGGGCAGGGCAAGGAGTACCTTGGCTTTCTCAAAGTCCAAGTCCTTGCCAATAGTCGTAAGCAGGCGGCAAAGGCACTCAAGAGACTCTTCATCGTGGTTTTTGAGCAGCTTCACCACACAGTCATGCATAATGGCCTCTGTCAACATCTTCAGTTTGAAGAGCTCTCCAATGAACTTGATGTTGCCCAGTGATCGTCGTCGGGCCTTGTCCCGCGCCTCCTCCAGCTCATCCTTCATACGTGCCTTCTCCTCAGGCTGCACAGAAAGTCCAGCAGGCCAGTTCAGTGTCCAGAGCCAGCCCAAGGACACCCACACCAGCCCTCAGCAGACTCCCACCCCAACTCACAGCACTGGCATCATCCATCTCCTTTTGCCTTTTCTCAAAGATCTCATCATCATCCTTGTCCTTCTCAAACTCCTTCTGGCAGCGGTTGAGCAGCAGCTTGCGGAAGTTCACAGTCACTGTGGGCTTGTCTGTTGTGGGCACTTTAAGCTGCAGGGAGAGGAACAACCCAGAGAAGGAGCATGAGTTGTGTCTCCCCCAGAAGTTGGGCAACTGAAGTGGTACTACTCAAATCAGGGAAAAGCCACTCTACAACATAATGCCCTGCTGATACTCTGAACTTGGTCCTCCCATCCACACACCCCAGTTTCCTCAATCCACATGGAAGAACCTGCACATTACTAAGCTCAGTTGAGGTGGCCAAAAAAACCTTGCCCGTTCAGCAGGAGACCGCCCAGCTTCTACTCACCCCCATAAGGCAACGGCACATGTTAGCATAGGCAACAGAGAAGTTTGGCTCCGAGATGGCCTTCTCGAAGACGAGGTCGATGACACCCTTGAGCCGCTCCTCCGTGTCGATGGACAACTCCATCACCTGCTTCATCAGTTGCTGAAACATCTGGGGCGTCAGCTTGTTGAGGATGCTGCGGACACGGCGGAGCAGTTCCTGCAAGGGCAGCAGGGTCAGCAAGAGCTCGGCACTCTTCCCCCAGACCCTCCAACTGCCTACCCACCCCAACTCCCACCTGTGTCTTGATATTCTCAGGATCCTCCTCCTCGGAAGCACGTTTGCTGCTGGGTTTCCAGGCCTTCTCGGCCTTGTTCAGCTTGACATCCTCATTGAGGGACACAGTAGCAATGATTTTGCGGGGCTCCTTCCTCTGGCTCGGCTGGGAACGGCGGGGACCCATCCCTGAGGGCTGACGCATGGAGAAAAAACTTAGCTCTCTGCTCTGGGGCCATGTGAAATGGCTCCCTGAAGTCCCCAGTCTGTCTACTCAGATCCTCAACTCCATCATGGACATCAGTGGCCCAGACACAGCGGCTCGAAAGCTTGATCATCACAGAGAGGCAGAGCAGGGTGGCAGGAATGAAGCAAGTAGATACTCACCAGGCCCCGGTTGCCCATGACAGGCCGGCCAAGGTTGGCGAAGGAGGGGGTGAAGTCAGGGCTGCAGTTCATGCTATTGATGCGGATGGGGTCGATTGCCCGCAGTGGGGTCTTGTTGGCCTGCGAAGGTACACACGGCTGAGGATGCCCGAGGGCAGAGGAGCGGGACGGATCCATCCCCCAGCCTCAGCGCCGGGACAAGGAACTGGAAAAAAGGCCCCAGAGGCGCCCCCACACCCAACAAACCCAGGCTCAAGGGTCATTGCAGAAGCTGCAACAAGACTCTGAGCAAAAAAGTAAGTCCCTTTGTGCCCTGCCTTCACAAGGCACAAAGAGGAGCCAGACTCCCACCAACCACCACCCACAATTCCCCAATTTCCAGGACCGCACCGACCTTGTCCAGCACCACATCTGTGATCTGGGGCAGCCCCTCAGGTTTCTGCATGCTGGCAAAGATGAACTGGAAGCCCAGCAGGAACTCCCGGTCGTATCGCTTCTTCTCCTCAGGGTTCAGTGGCTTCCATTGCTCTGCAGTGGAGGGCAAGAGGCAGACTCTGATGTGCCCAGTCCTATATTCTTCCAAACTGAGCTGCGGCAGGTCTGGGTCCACACAGGGACAAGTGAGGTGGGATGTAGACAACCACAGAACTGCCCCAGCTTGGTAAATCATGAGCATAACTGTGCATGCTTAGAAAGCCTGATGCCACCAGCTCCCTGCCTCCTGGCATGACCCTTGTTGGAACTCTGTTCCCCACCCTATGCCAAGTTGAGGGACAAGATGGGAGGAGAATGTGAAATTTAGGACAGCAGAACCATGCCACCCACACCTTCCCCACTGATGGGTCCAGAGATGGTGGCTGCCAGCAGAGGACTGTGCCAGGCACAGCTCACCTTCCTTGTAGCCATACTTCTGGCCAGCAGCCTTGCCCTTCTCCGGGGCCAACTTGTCTTCCTTCTCCTCCCACGTCTCTTCCGACTCTTCCTGTGGACGGGCAGGAGCCACGTCCTCTGCTTCACTGGCAGGGGCAGATGTGGGGGGCTTGTTCTCCACCTCCGAGGCACTATCACCAATCTGAGACTGCATCAGGGGGACAGGGACAGCAGTCACCCATATGAGCCTCATCCTGCCCCCTTCACCCCATTCCTTGGTGTCCATCCTGCCTCAGATCCTCATTACCATCACAGAGCATCAGTGGCCCAGACACGATGGCACAAAGCAGAGTTCATCACAGGAGGAGATGGGACACAGGGTGACCACCAGACATCCCCAGGACACTCACCTCTTTAAAGGCATCCAGCAAATCACCTACTGCCTCCTTCTTGTTCAGCTCCTTCATCCTTCGTTTCTTCTTTGGCACCGACATGGCGACTGGGAGGAGAGGCAGGAAGGTGAAAGGCAGGAACCATCCCAGGCCCCAGCATCCTGACACCAGCTACGGGGTCACCAGCAAGGCCCCAGTAACACCAGGCAAGCTTCAAGATGGAGCCACAGGGATGTGGTCCTGCCAGCCCATCACAGCCCCCATCCTCAAACACACCCCAACTTACCACATGCCTCATCAAAGCCTCCCATCCACACCACTGCCCTAGTGTGTGCGCCTCATCCTGTGAGAGGATCCCTGCAGACACCCATACTGCTCTACTGGCACCCCTTACAGGGACATTCCCATACAAACCTCTGTTCCCAGACACACTCCCCTCCCTGGGACCCCTATACAGCAGCCCATACACGTGCTCCTCAGAAACATAACTGGCCTCAGGCTGCCCTCCTAGAGCACCCCCGTATCCCTGCCCAAGGCACTCCATATAAACACATCCTATGAACCCATCTTCCCCATCCCTCCTATGTAACCAAACACTCCTGTGCAGGGTGCTTAAAGAAAAAAAGAAAAACCCCAACACGTCCCAAGGGCACCCCACTTTCCTCAAGCAGCCCTGTGTACTTGCATACGCCTACACAGCATGCCCCACAATTTCCCTACCAATCCTCCACCTCCCAGTGTCCTCAATGACTGGGGACAATCCTCAGATCCTCTGATACACTCATGCTATACCCCTAGGTAAGACATCCCATAAAATGCACTTCCATTCCTCATGACATCCCCCCACCCCATACACCTCCATACAGATGTACTCCCGAATCACCTCCCTTATCCCACCATCCACAGGCACACATCAGTATGTCCCTCTCAGCATCCACATCCACACATCCTGTATCCCTAACCACATCTCCCTCTCCAATACCCTTCCTGTCCCTCATGCCTAGCACCTCACCCACACAATGCCCCCATCACCCAACACCCACCCTGGGGCACCCTGCAGCCCAGCATTCCCAACCTGGTGCGGTCGCCTCAGAGATCTGCGAAGGGGCAGGGGCTGGGCTCGAGCTTCGCTCCTGGGTCTCACCAGGGCCTTCACTCTCTTCCTCCTCCTCCTCTGCAGGTGGGGAGGCAGGGGTGGCAGGCTGGGCTGGCTCCTCAGGCTCCGAGATGGGGCTGACATCTGACTCAGGCTGCTCCTCACTTGGCTCCACTTTGCTGGCACCCTCCACCCCGTTGGGTAGGGGCAGCTCTTCAGGCTGGGCAATGGGGGAGTCCGGGGTGGGCACAGGCACCGGCTCAGAGACCGGCACTGGCTGGCACACGGGCGCCTCAGGGACCGTCTCAGGCATCTCCTCCAAAACCCCATTGGCCTCGGTGGTGGGCTCAGGGCAGGGCTCTTCCCGGGGCGGAGGGGGACTGGGGGAGGCGGGCTTGGCGGGCGCTTCAGGGGCCTGTGGTACAATGGGTGGCGGCGACGGCGCAGCCGGCACCAGGGGCACGGCTGGCATCGAGGGAACAACGGGCACCGGTGGCACCTCAGGGGGCACAGGCTCCTGCGGGGTAGGCTCCGGGAGGGGAACAGCAACCTCCTCCGCCTCTTCCTCCCCCTCCTCCGCAGCCACCATGTCCATGTTGGGCACGGGCACAAGGGGCAGCTCTGCAGCCCCTGGCACTGTAGTGATGGCGCTTAACGTCTTTTGCGGGTCAGGTGGCGCCTCGCCCGGCTCCGCTTTCGTGTCCGTGTCCACGGGAGGCTCCATTGGCACCAGCGTCACAGGGGAGAGCACCACGGGCTCCACCTCGGGGATCAGGGGAGGAGGAGGTGACGGGGATGCCGACTTGCTGGGCTCCAGGGACACGGGCTTGCTCACCACCAGCGCAGGCTTCGGGCGGTCATCTGCAAGGTGTATGGAATTAATGGATGACTCTCTGATCCCCTGCTCATCCCACACTCCTCCCCAGATGCCTCTATCTTCAGGAGAGATAAGGACAAATGTGCCAAGCTATATCACAAATGGGTGATGGGGACAACAGGGATCCTCCACTGCCCAAGGGACAGCTGAGGTGAGTATACAACTCCCCTGGATCCAACAAGGGGACACAGGTCCCCTGGTATGCAGGAATAGCTTCTGACTCCACAAGCCTCAGGAAAACCAAGGAGCAGTGGGGCTGGCATTTCACAGCCTGCAATGCCAACATCAGGAAACCTTGCTGCAGCAATGCCAGCTGGCACACCCAGCCCTGGCACGGGCACTTACCAGGCCGGACAATAACTGCTACGTGGGGGGTCTCTCCATTGGCCTGGGGTTCCAAACCGCTTCCAGCCTGAGGGAGCAAAGAGGAAGTTGAACAGGGCCACGTGCACTTCCCTCTGCCCCAGCTGGGAATCTGAGGGTCCACTTACCTGTGGAGGGGTGGGGGTGGATGAGGTCCTTGCTCCAGACATAATTTCTTCTGTAATGTCTTTGCCGCCTTGGTTGGGGTCTCGTATTCGGATCTGTCCAAGAAACAGAGCAGAGTGGGAATGCTGTTGGCAGGGTGCAGAGCACAACATACAGGCCACCCCCTTTCCCTGAGCCCAATACCCCCAGAATACCCTTCTCCAGAGGGAAAAGGGAGGTTCATTCACTGCAGTGCCTCTCCTAGACACACACAGTTTGAGGACCAGTGGGTGCCCCTCACCACAGGGCACAGTGTCCCATAGACACTGACCTGTTCCAGTGCCTTGCAAGCCATCACAAGAGGCAGCTGGAGCCAGCAGGTCTCCAGGACAGTGCCAATCTCCAGAAGTCAAGGGACCCCAAGGTATCACTGTGCTGGCACAAGGGCTGCAAGGAACCCCCCCTCATTTTGGGGACAATACAGGGGACTAATCTCAGCACACATAAACCACAGTGAGCTCTGTGTCATCCCGGACACACCCTATATGCCCACAGCCTCACTTGTTCCATGTTTGCCACGGATGCAGCACAAGCTACAGGGCACCCTGAAGCAGTGTGACTGGAGAGGTATACACATGGGCCTGGCTGGGATTACAGTGCAGGGCAAAATGCAGCCTTGTCCTGTCTACCTTCTGAACACGACCTGCTCCCAGAACACCAAGTGCAGAGCTCAACTCATCTCTGATAAGGAAATGCAGGCATCCCACTTCCCAGTGGCAGCCCCTGCCCCCCAGCACAGGGCCGTGCCGGCAGCCACCCGGCTCCCCGCTATAAATAGGCCCCATGCGAGGCCTCTGAGCACCGGCATCTCCGGGAGCAGACAGCAGTTGGCAGCCACGGCTCCCCCACCCTCCCAGGAGCCATGACTCAGCACAACACTGCCCGCCGGGACGGCCAAGGTCGCCAGCACCCACCACGCACCCCAGCTTCTTTGCTAAGCCCTCCAGCCCATGGGGACACAGCCCTGTGCCAACCCTTTTCCCAGACATGCTGCACCACATCCCATCCCACACACCACCAGCCCCTGGGGCTGATACCATCCCCCTCCTGCACATGAGCACACCCTCCTCTACACGAGTACCCCCATGCCTGGAGGCAGATGGCTCCTTACCGTCTTGCGTTCTCGTTTTGGGGGGATTGGTGGTTGCTGGCTCACAATGACCTGGGCAGTGGGGACCCCCGCTGAGAACTGCTGCACCCCCTGCGCTGGGTAGTACGCACCCGCTGAAGGAGAGGAGAGAGTGTCAGGCCAGCCAACCCAGATCCTCCAAGCCCGTCCTGAAGACTCCGTGATCTCCCAAATACAGGGGTCTGTCAGGAGCCCGGAGAGCCCTTACTGCTCTGCAGCAAACCCCCATCGCATCCGGCCTGGATTGTCCCAACCCGCCTGACAGGCCTGACCAAATTCCTTCCCTGTGAAGCAGAGAGCGTCCCCGCGCCACCCCCACGCCCAGCCAGGCCCTGCAGGCATCCACCATGCCCACCAGCTCCACGCCACCAAGAGCCCTGCCTGGACACTTGGCCATGTCAGGTACAGGCGTCCTGGCTCCACAGGCAGCTGCCTTCCTGCCTGCGCCCTTATCTCCCCAGGGCCAGAACCAGCCCGAGGGCGGCACCACGCAGCCTCCATTCACACCCAGACTGAGGGGCTTGGGCTGCACGGGAGCACGAGTCCCTCGAGAGCCCAGCCCAGAGGAAGGAGCTGTGCTGAGGGCCAGAGGCAGAGCTGGACCCCATCCAAGGCTAGCACAGCCCTTAAGAGGTGCTCCACTCCTCCCAGAGCAGCCGTGAGCATCACCCCAGAGCAGTGCCACAGGGATACAGGTCTGCTGAGACAGGCACAGCTGGGTGCTGGCCCACTCTTGCTCCACCTTCCCCACTGCACTGACCCTGGAAGTCAACCAAGGCGCTCTGGGGACTGGCTCATTCCTGAGTCAGGGATCCTCCCTTTGCTCAGGGGACACGCAGGGACACTGAATGGGCGTCGTGCTGGGATGGGAGACCCTGAGCTGCCTAGCTCTGAGGACCAGACAGGAGACCCGACCTGATTCATCTGTCACAGGGCACACCATGCCAAGTCACGCTACCAGTCCTGTCTGTGGGCAAGAGGCAAGCTGCTACCAGCTTCCCCAGGAAGAACCACAGCAGCCCCAAAGCAGAGGCTGGGGGCACATGCATCCTAGAACATCGAAGAGGTACCCAGAGCAAACTCCAGGTCTGTGCACAAAGGTGCAGCAGTGTTCTGGCCCAAGCACAGGAGACAGCCACTGCCAGAGGCCACCTCCCTTCTCTGAGGGGCTGGATGGGCCCTAAGACAAGAGGGAGGGAGGCCGGGCACGTACCTGGCTCAGGAGAAGCCCATCTCTGCCCCAGTTATGCTGTGCTTCTGTGCTGGGGCCAGGCCGGAGGCCTCAGCTCACATTTCTGTGTCTGCCGGGCCTCCCGGGACCAACCAAGCCTAAATATAGTCACACTCCGGGTGGCCACATGCGAGCAGGGGGAAGGAGGAGGGGCTGCTCACATCACACTCCCCAAGCACCGGGAGGGGGCAGGCATGGAGCACCCCGGCTCAACTCCTGAGGAGCAGGAGCTGAGGAGGGTCAGCAAGCACTGAACTGCTCACCACCTTGACAGCAAGTGAGGGGGAGCAGAGGATAAAGTCTGCCCCAGTCCTCCACCAGCAAAGTTAAATATTAAACAGCTTCAATTTGGAAAAGGACGGGGTGGTGTGAATGGACCAGTGGGACATGATGTGCTACTGGGCAACATGCAACTGTCCCCCAAAACAGCCCAGCCTGCAATGGAGTCACAGAGTCAGCCACAGTGAGCAGTGTTCATTCAGCTCAGTGGGATGCAGATGCCAGAGGCAAGGGAGCAAAAAAACAGGGAACTGCTGGGACTGAAAGAGCACCCGGGAATGGAGCAACCCCTCTCTCTGTACCGTAAGTCCCGAACTCTGTGGGGCTGGCTCCAGGGTAAAAACTAGGGGCGCCAGGTTGGACCGGGTACTGTTGGGTCGGGACAACATACGTGGAGCGACCCTGCAATGGGAGAGAAGAAGAAAAGCCAGTTATACCCCCTGCAGGGCATGGACATACCCCCAAAATACTGATGTAACCCCAAATCTGCCTGTGAACTAGTTGTACACAGGGGAAGTGAGCAGAACACAGGCAGAGTAGATACCAGGTGCCTCGGGGAACTGTTGGGGAGGGGACCAGTACTGCCTGCCACCTCTCTATAGAGCCAGCAGCATCCTGCCCAAATCAGTGGATGCTCAGAGTCTCAGGAGCCATTCCACCCTCCCAAAACAGGCCTAGGTTTCAAGTCTAGGCAACACCTCCCACCAGTGCCCATCCAAATCCCCTCCCACAGAGTCCAAAGCATAGCCCTCACCTGTCCGGGAATGTAATAGGCTCCTTGGGAAGGTGTGTAGGATATCTGGGAGGGTATCATCATCACCTGGGAAGCAGCTGGATACACATGGGCAGGAGGGCCGGGCCGAGCCGTCGTGTTACTCTGCACGCGGGACGCACTGGCAGGAGGCTGTGCCCTGTTCTGGTAGAAATGCTTGGGGAGAGATGGGGCAGAGCGTCAGCAGGAGCTCCAGCACCTTCATCTGCCACCACCGCACACGGGGATCAACACCAGCCCCCCCACTCTGCCGGGATGCAGCACCACCCTCAGCAGCCCCCAAGGCCACCCCCCACACTGGCACCATGCTGTCCCCACGCACCTGCGGGGCCGCCTGACTCCACCCGACCCAGCTCATGCCCGGCGCAGCCCCGGCCCAGCCCTCCCGGGGCCGGCAGCTGCAGCGCCCGGGGCGGCCCTGGCCGCACGCAGCTCGGCGGCGGAGGTCCCAGCGTGCTCTGCACTGGCTCCCGGCGCTCGTGGAGGATTCTGGGACCTGTAGTCCCGCCATGCCGGAGCCAGACAACATGTGGAGCTCCCTATTCCCGCCCCGGCCAGTGCCGTTCATCCCGACCCAGCTTGTTTGCCGGGCAAGAGCAGCCCCGGTAACAGCAACTCCAGCCCAGTGAAGAATGGGCAAGCAAGGGTTTTTGCAGACACCCCCGGGTCAAGGAGAAAGTGTTACCTGAAGAGACCTGAATCCTCCCTGTTAGCAAGCGCACGCATACAGAAGGAAAGCGGGAAAGAGAGAGACAGGAGTTACTGACACTGGGACAGGGATAGCAGAGGAAGGGACAAGAGGCCAGGGAGCCCTTTGCCCTGTGCCCACATCCCAAATATACTGAGGTCCCCTGTAGGGACCTCCCAAGGGGCAGGGATTGGTCTGATGAGCTCCCAGTCAGCACAGCCAAGGATGTCACCAGATCTGTCCCCAGCAGCTCCTCCACTCAAGAGGGCTGAAGGAGGTCCAGAGCCTTGCACACCACTGCAGGGCCTTGGGAGATCAAGCAAAGCAGGGAGGAAGAGGAAGATGGGGAAGGGCACAGGCAGAGGCAACAGCCTGGGCCAGAGTTAGCACAGGCACAGCCACATGCTGCAGGCTTCATGCAAGGAGGGAACTGAGGAGACACTGCAGAGAAACTTACTCAAAGTTAAGCAGGCATCCCGCACTTTCCCCAGACCAGCCTGTTCCCAGACTCCGGGGTCTCCACATGCTCCCCAGCCCCCTCATGCCCAAGGTGGGTGTTTCTGTGCAGTGTCGGGGAAGGGTGTTCATCATGCAGGGCAGGGGAAGCGGGTTAGTACCTGCTGGTGAATAGCCCGAGGCCCTGCTGGAAACTGAGAGAGGAGGAAAGGGAGGTTTGGGGCAGGGGAGGAAGGAGAGAAGAGCAGTCACTCCGTGGGCATCCTCGTTGGAGGTGCCTGCCCCCCCACCCCAGGGCCAGGAGGCAGTCGTGGTCGAGATCAGGAGCTCATTCCCCCTTCACAGGCATACACCAGCCCCAAAGGGCACCACACTTCTATCATCCCTGGATTCCATGGCAGTGTGGGCTACTCAGCCAGGAAGCAGAAAGCTGCTGGATACCCCTTATCACCCTCTCCAGCTCCAGGCAAAATCCTTACCTGGCGCGGCTGAGAAGGCGTATTCATTTGTGAGGTCTGTGCTGGGTTAAAAACCACAGGTGCCGTCTGACCAGGTGGGAACGTTGGCTGGAAGAAGGCAGGGAGGGAATGAGATGGTACCGCTGCCCCTGGCACCAACCAGTGAGGCAAAGCTGGGCCCCCAACCCCGCAGGGGACAGTTACCTGCGGCAGTCCGGGAGAAGGGGCAGGGTGCGGGGCAGTCGGGGCTCCTCCTGTGGGCTGTGGAGCTTTGTTCATTTCATGGGGTTGTGCATAAGGATCCCCTCGCTATCTGCAGGGACAGTGGGCATAAGCTGGAGATGGCAGCACCCCAGGCATCTGTCCCCTGTCTACATCAGCCCTGAAATCTGCAAATCTCCAGTCCCACAGCCTACCTGTACAAAGCCAGGCATCAGCCATGTCCCACAGAGAGCATCCAACCAAGGCACCAGCCAGGCCCCTCCTGCCCCACTGGGCCACAGGGAAGATGTGGTAGGCACTGCCAAGTCACCCAGCCTGGGCATGTCCTCAAACCCTTCAGAGCAAAGCCCCCCACCATGCCCCAAACCCAGCCATGCCCACCAGCAGAGCTAACCCACCCAAGGTGACCCCACAAAGCCTGTCCGAGTCATACACAAAAGTGGGCACCAGCGCCCATGACTTGCTGCCAGCACCTAGGCCACCACTAACTCCAGGGGGCTGGGTGGGCCGGCGGCACCCCGGCGTCAGCCGTGCCCAGCTCCACCCCAGCTGACCTACTAAGCGCTTCCCCCGGCCGGCCAAACCTGTTCCTGCCGGTGGCGCCAGGTCCCCAGCATACACCACAAACACCTACCAGGGAAGGCAGGGAGCAGCTCCCACGTCCTCCCACACCACCGGCACTCCTGCCCACTGCCCTGCCCAGGGGAGTCTGCAGCCCCCCGGCACCGCCGGCACCCAGGTGGCCCGCACACTCTCCCGGCTGGCTGTCCCAGGAAGGACTTGGCAGCCCGTGCCGCTCTCCCCGCCCCAGTGCAAAGGCCGCCGGGGCAGGAAGGAGAGGCGGTACCCCGCACACTGCCGGGGGTCCCCTGTACTCCGTGGAACCCGGTGAGCCCGCTGCCGGCCAGACACCCAAGGGAGCAGCCCTGGTGCCTCCTGTAATCTGACGCCCGGACGCGTCAGCACTGCCGGTCCCCGGCCCCGCTGCGGGCACTGCCAGGCACGTCCCACCAACACTGGGAAATGGGGCGCCCCAATCACCCCAGAGCTGAACCTTGGTATGGGGGTGCCACCCCATCACAGGGATCCCCCGCGCCACAAGCCCAGTGGAGATGGCCCCGACAGAGTTTTAGGAGGTGGAAGGGGTCGGGTTGCACTCTCCAGTGCTTCCCCCGGGCCCCTTCTCACCGGGGACCCAAGCGCCTGGCACGGACAGCTCGTACCCGAGCCAGCTTAGCTAGGCCTTGAAACCAGTCACCCCAAAACAGAGGGAGAGGACTGTCTCACAGGGAACAGGGACACCCGGGGACAGCCCGACCCGGTCTCCTCCACCAGACAAAACCGGGAGCGAGCAGGATACTCACCCCCCCGCGGGAAAAACCTGGGCCGGCTGAGCGGGCCTGCAGAGACCGTTCATCCGACTGACTGGGAGAGAGGAGGGAGGGGGAGACAGAGACAGAGAGATCAGGCCGGGCCCCGCGGGGGGGAGCCCGGCCCGGCCCCGGCTTCGCACAGGCCCCAGCAAGGCCGGGGAACGTGGGTTCCATTCCGGGGGGACAACGGGGCACCGCCGCGACTGTTTGTAATCGGAGTCGCGCCGCCTCTCCTGCGCCGGGAGCGGCCGGGCCGCGGCCTGCGCTGGGCCCGCCGCCGGGGCGGGGGGTTCCTGCCCGGGGGGGTCCACAAAGGCCCAACTCGGTTCCAGTGAGGGACCGGGGGACGGGAGCAGCAGCTCGGGGAGGCGGAAACGCACGGGGGAGCGGGGGACAAGGCGAGGATCACCGACGGCGGAGCTGGGACAGGCCGCGGCGGTGGCCCGAGAGCGGCCGGCCCCGCCAGGCCCAAGCGCGGCCTCGCCCCCAGGCCGAGGCGGCGGCCAAACCGGCGGCTGCGGCCGGCTCCGTCCCGGGGCGGCGGCACCACCATCGCGGCGGCGGGAGGGCGCGGTGCGGTGCCCGGTGCGGCATCCGGCTGCCCCGCTCCCCCCCGCGGCGGCGGCGGCCTCTGCCAAGGACACGTGTCACTGCCGGCCGCAACCGCGGCCCCGCGGGCACCGGCGGCGGCACGGGAGGACGGGCGCGGCGGGGCGGGGGCGACAGGGCTCGCAACACACGCGGCGGCGGCGCCGGGCCTAGGCGGGCGCGGCGCCGGGAGCACGTGTGCGGCGGTGGCGGTGGGACGCACCGACCGGCACGTGGGCGCGGACCGACGCCGCCGCCGCGGGATCACCGGGACGCGGGGACCATCGGGACGAGCGGGGCCCGGCGCACCAGCGGAGCAAAGCAACGGGACAGGGCGTGGGAAGGGGGTGGCGGCGGCGGCGGGGCGGCACCCACGTGGTGGCGGCGGCGGCGGCGCGACAAGGCCCGGCGGAGCGAAGCCCGGGGAATGGGGAGGAATAGGGCGGCACGCGCGGCCCCGGTACCGGCGCCCCCCCCCCCACCCCCCGCGGGGCGCGCGCCCGCCCCGCCCCCGCCCGTTACCTTCAGTCTCCTTCAGCGCGCGCGGCCCGACGCAGCCGCAGCGCAGCGCAGCACGACCATTTCCGGAGCCGCGCCGCGCGCAGGGGGCGGGGCCGCGGGGCCGCGCGCCCGCCGCCGCCGCGGGGGAGGGGCGCGCGGGGGCGGGGCCGCCACGCCCGGAGCCGCGCCGGGCCCCGCCCCCGGCCCGCACGTTGCGCCGCCGCCGCGCCCGCCCCGTCGCTGCGGTCACGTGGCGGGGCGGGGCGGGGCGAGCCCCGCGCGTCCCGGGGGAGGCCGGGGTCCGCATGGCCACGCCCGCCGTCCCGGCCCTCGCCGCGCACACCCGTGCACGGTCACGAGGTGAGCGGGTTCCCCTGGCACTGGCACCGTTCGGGTCGCGCACTCACCCCAGGACTGACACCACTCGGGTCACACAACCACCCAGGGACCGGCAGCGGTGGCACCCGCACCCATTTGGTGCTTGGCATCGCCGGGACCCGGCCTCACCCAAGGACTTCCGCCCACCCGGAAGTTGACATTGCCCCGGTGCGCGCCCAGCCGTGCTCCATCCAGCCTTGGCCACACCCTCGTGTACCAACAGCTTCTCAGGACCAGCATCCGCCCAGGGTCTGCTCTCATGCGGCACTTGCACCCAATCCAGCACCCACCCCTCTCCCAGCCAAGACTTGCACCTGCCCATAACCCACCCAGCACCTCACACCCACAGGTTCCACCCTGCAGGATGCAGCACCTTACCCCTACCCTGAATCCACCCCACTTCCACCCAGACACAGCCTCCCCTGTCCACCCAGCTGGGGTACAGCAAGGTCCACAGCCAGTTTTGGAAACAAGGCAGGACTTTCCTCTTTGCTAAAAATACTTCCCATGTGGCTTTCCTCCCTACCTCCCTGACCACTTTTAACCCCAATGTCAGCTCTGGAGCAGCACCAAATGATGGCAGAGCCCAGCACATCTGAATAGTAGTTGAAAGTTTGGAGTTGCCAGCCCAGACCCCTCAGGAGGGCAGTCCCAGCCAGGGACAGGCCAGGCTGGGCTAAAGGGGAGTTGCACACTCTGAGCACATGTGGCTGTGCCAGGCGCACACACAGGGCACAGCTGGATACTGAAGGGATGCTGAAGTTTAGGAGCACCCATTGCACCCCACAACTCTGTGTTTATGCCCTGCATCTTGGGGTCTGCACAGTGCACAGCCTCCATGGGCCACAGACACACCCAAAAGGATGAGAGCCCAGCCCACACTCCCAGTGCAAGGAGAGGATGACAGCACTAGTCTCCACATAGTTTATTTCCTTGACTCTTGGTAACAAAAACAAACTAGTTTTTTCCCTCCCCCCCCAACCGTCTACCCACCCCCCAGTTTCCCCTTGGCTCAAACATCATAGTTGGGGTTCTTGCGTAGGATAACAAATCCCTCCAGGATGGGTGTCACAGGCACGTGCTCCTCTGTGGCCAGCTCTGCCCGTTCTCCATGTGCCAGCAGCACTGGTGTTGTGTGAGTCTGGAAGCCAGTGATGGTTTTGGGCTTGCCTGCCTGGCCCACCACATCCACAGCCTGTGAGAGAAGAGAGAGGTCAATGCCAGGGAAACAGGGACATCAGTACACCCTGTCCCCAGCCCTGGCTGCCCCTTACCTGTCCCACCCGAACTGACACGGGCAGAGGCCGTAGCTCCTCATCGAAGGTGACCAGCATGCGGGGCTGCATGGCAGCAACGAGGCCATAGAGAACATAGTGGGACTTGCCCAGGATAACTGGAGGGGAGACAGAAGTAAAGGGGCTGAGCAATGCCCATGCTGTGGGCAGAGGACTGGGGGGACAGAGCCCACACTACTCACTGTTGCGCACATCCAGGAAAGACACGAGGACGGTCAGCAGCCCAGCCACAGCCACCTGGCTCATGAGCTGGCGATCACTGTGGTATGGGCACAGGGTGAGTGTCCCCTTGCCCAGATGAGTCAGGCCCTGGTGTGGCAGAGAAAGCACGTGAAAGAGTGATGGAGTAACCTGGCACTCCCAGCCCTGCCCTCAGGAGGGTGTCACCCTCAGGACAACACTCTCCTCCCACACCCAGGGCAGGGACTCCAGACTTCCCCTTCCACACATGAGCAGTGAGTACAGTATTATCACCTGGGCCAACCGCACCATGAAGAGGTTGTTGGGGTCCTTGGCATGATACTGGGCCAGCTGCCGCAGCATTGCTGCCAGCCGGGCATTGTTGGTACCTGGGGACAAGGAGGTGCAGGCAGAGTAGTGTACAAAGCACGGGTCTCCCACATCCCCCTAAACAAACCCCTAACCAGGCTGTCCCCAGGCTTACCACTGCCCACCATGCCCATGGCAAAGATGGAGTTGTAGGAGACCTCGGGGTCAGCATCATGGGAGAACTTGCTGAGTGTGTCGAGGATGTTGAGCCGGGGATTGGAGACCGAGATAAGAGCCAGGGCCAGGGGCACAGCACGGCGGAGCGTGGGCTCCCCGTACCGCAGCTGCACAGAGGGGAGATGAGTGTTAGACAAAGATGACAAAGCGCAGCGAGGTCTACCGAGACAATACCCAGTTTCTAGGCCGAGGTCCCTTCCCGGCTCTGTGCTGTGCCCCCGGTGTCACTCACCAGGTGGCCGAAGGTGCGCAGGCCCATCTCCGCGCCAATCTCCTCACCCATGGCGATGAGCGCAATCCCCAGCACCGCTACGCCCTGCGGAGACACAGACACTGAGTACCAGGCAGGGAGCACCCAGCCCAACACCCAAGTTCTTAAGCCTCTGTGCCTAGGGGGACAGGGTGAGCAGGGAGCTCTGACACCACAAGGGTCTTAGGGACCCCTCCAAAGCCAGTTACTGCTCCAGGAACAGATCTCAACCCATATTTCCCCACCTGGTGAGCACCCATGTCAGCTGAGCTCTCTTTCTTCTCCTTCTCTTTCTTGTCCTTTTTGTCCTTGTCCTCCTCTTTCTCCTTGGAGTCAAAATGCTCACTGCAGATGTGCAGGAGCTGTTGCACCTTCAAGACATTCCCTGAGCCTGTGGAGAAAATGAAGGGCCAGGATCAGCAGACAGAGGACCCTGGGCGTGCTCCTGCCTCCCCTCACCTCGACCAACCCAACTCACCCGCATAAGCACAGATATCCACCAGCGTGTTGGCAAAGCTGCGGAATGGCTCCGACACCACCTCCAGCGCTGCCAAGATGGCCTCAATTGCCTCTCCCTTCCCTGCCAAGGAAAGCATTGTGGTTGAAGGGCAGCAGTGGAGGGATTTTCCCACTCCATCTCCCAATCCATGAGCCACTGGCACTGCCCAGCCTTACCCAAGTGGTTCAAACCCAGGCCAAGTGGCAGCCACCGGGCATAGGTGTCCTTCAGTTCTGTCTCTGATTTCTCCATGATGGTCTGGAGGATAGTTGAGGTGACATCCCCATTGCAGGAGCCCACTGATATCATCCCACAGGCCAGGGCAGTCACACCAGCCACCTAGTGATGAGGGAAGGAGCCATGTCATACACAGGGACAGCTCAGAGTAAGCTGGCCTACAGCACTAGGTACTCTTGGTCTCCACTTCCTATGAAAATCTGGGCTACTAGGAGACCAGATAGCTTCCTACTCTCCTAAATCTACTGCAATTCCATTGTGGCTGCAGCTCAGATATGGAAAATAGGGTCATGCTCTTCTGGCACAGCACAGTGCAGAGCAGGGACATGTAGCTTTGCTCTTGGAGCTCAAGAACAGCACTTGTATCCTCAGGAGCTGCAGGGCACTGTATGGGAAAGCAGGATTCACCCTGCAAACTCTGCCTCAGCCCCTACCTCCATGCTGGATTTGGAGTCTCCCATCACAGGCAGCAGCAAAGTCAGGACATCCTCACGGTTGGAGCCCGCATATGCCAGTCCCAGCCTAGAGAGATTCCAGAGGGGTGTGAGGGAAGAGCTGCACCACCCTGTGCAGCACAGGGAGGCTGAAGCCAGGCCCTTACCCAAAAATGGCTCCAATCCTCATAGTGTTGCTGTTGTGGAGGACATAGTCGGACAGGAGAGCCAGGGCAGGGTCACACTCATTTTTCACCCCTGAGTTGACGATGCCACAGGCCAGGAGGGCTCCAGACTGCAAGACAGAAGTACCATCACACACTAGCCACCCACACAAAGCTCCCTGCCAGCCAGTCACCTCACACATCACACCCACTCCGCAGGATGGACAAGTTGGTACCAAGTGGGCAACGCCACTCCAGATCAAGCCGAGCAATCCAAAGCTCATCATTCTGCGACAAGTAGAGCCCCCAAGTTCCTCAGGCAGTCCCCAAGAGATCCACACCTTGCTGTGATCTGCTCAGAAGCCTGAGACACAGGGCAACCAACCCTTCTCTGTGCAGGAGCTGAATTGCACAGGTGACCAAAGCAGGGACCATTCTCCAGCCAGCTGCACACCCAGCCCACAGCATGACTGCCCCATGCAGACAGAGGCAGGATCTGTCACTGACCTTGATGTAATCCTCTGAGGAGTACAGGTACTTGTCGATCTGCGTGAGCCCCCCGTCCACGTCCCACAGCAGGATTGTGCCCAGTGAGGCTGCAGCACTCAGCATCCCTGTGGTTCCAGGGAAGAAAGGCCATCAGGCCTGAGCTGATATGCCCCACCTGGGGCTTGCAGTAGCCAGGGACATAGGCCAGCTCACCACCCTTACCCCAAAAGTGACAGGGTGGTAACCCCAAGCCTCGAGGCACCTCCAGCCCTGCCCAGCCAGCTAACTCACCATGGTCCTTGTTCTTGTATAACCATTTATTGCCATCATCTGTCAGCAGCTTGTCCTGTCCAAAGGCAGCATTGACAAAGCCGTTCACAAAGGAGGAGGCCAAATTCATCCGGGCTGAGTCCACTTGGGAACCACTTCCCCCAAACCCTATGGAACAACAACAGGGTGAGGAAAGCAGCAACAGAAGCCCTGCCAGCCCTCCACTATGCAGTTATCTACACCATAGGGGAACAAGGCCCTGTCCCATCACCAACAGGAAGGAGTAGCCCAAATCTACAGGTCAGACACCATGGGCAGGCCATCTGCCCATCTCAGATACACATCTGACAGAGGCTCAGAGGTGCTTGGCAGCCTCAAGAACCCCACACAGGCAAGGATGATAAAAGCCACAACACAAGCTCTTACGGTTATTTTCCAGGTGGGTTTTGTAAATATCATCTGGTACTTTAGGCTCCATGATGTCCAGCTGCAAAGACAAGGGAGAAGGAGGTTACCTCCTGGCCAGCACATCCTACAATGGCAACCTCTCCAGGAGGTGTCTAGCCTAGATCGTAGGGATGATGGATTTCTTCTCAAATCTTGCCACAGAGCCTGGCAGCCAAGGCAGCCACAGCCAGAGGTAGCCCAGGGTGCTTTTCCCAGCTGGGATGCTCACCTCTCTGGCTAAGGCCAGGAAATTGCTGTTGAGCTGGACATTGGACATGATCTCTGTTAAGTCCTCGTACTCCTCCACATCCTCATTCAGCTCCAGGAAGACCCCATGGCGGCCCAACATAAAGGCCATCTGCTTCTGGACAACTCTGTGCAGAGGGGAGTGGTTTCCTGAGTTCCCAGAACCCAGCAAGCTCCAGCACAAACACAGGTTCACCAAGCAGTGCACCAACCTGCCCTGCCCTCGGCATACAGATATGGCCCACTCCTGCCCACCCTCATTTCAGGGATAAGAGTCTCAATCCAAATCCCCAGACACCTCTAGCAGTGGCAGATCCAACCTATCTCTGCCCAGACAGGGAGCCCCACCAGGATGAGCAAATGCTGCAGAAGGCAGGGAACATCTCTGCTTACACATCTTTGCAGGAAGTGAAGATGTCCTCCACCAGCTCCACATCGTTGAGCATCAGAGCCAGGCGCAGGGCTTCAGGGTAGCGATTGAATTTGCGGAAGATGCCCAGGGCACAGCGCAGGAGAGCCGAGTTCTCGGGCTCTGGGACGTAGCTTACACAGCTTTAAGGAGGAGACACACAGGAGGGTGACAACCACATCTGGCAACCTTGGCCCAACAGGGATCAGGCCCTGTCCAGCACCTCAGCTTGCTAAGCCCCCTCACCTGGTCAGGTAGAGGCACACTTTGGAGTAGGCATTGTCATCAATGTACTTCTCCAGCATGTCCATCTGCTCTATCTCCATGAGCAGGTCACAGGCCTCATGCTCTGCATTGTGGGCCATGTTGTAGGGGACAATCTCCTTAACCAGGGTGAGGAGTGTGTCCCTCTGAGCCTTGTCAGCTTCATCAATCTCTTGCCACTCCTTGGCCACCTCTCCTGCCAAATGCCTGCAGGAACAAAGGGGCATCATAACTACAAAAACGAGTTTCACTGGGCCATGAGAAGGTGGAGCAGCTGCTCCCAGTTAGCCAGGACTGTATACTGTTAATGGAGGCTCTGCATTCTGCAGAGCTTATAGGGGACAAGCCAGAGGAGGAACAGGGTTAAGACCAGAGATTTCACAGGCCACAGCAGCAAGACCTCTGCAGTTAGAAAACCATGAATAAAAAACCGTGAATGGACCATGAAGTGACACACGTGCAGGTGTGATAGGGGCAGATGAACAAATTACCAGCTAGTCAAGACACATCCCAAACAGGCCAGAGCCAAGGATCTTCAGGAAATTCTCCTGAGCCCTTATCCTTCCCCAAGCTCTGGTCTCAATCAGGCTTACCTGACATATTCATGCCCCCAAGATGCCAGCTCCTCTTGGGAGCCCACCAGCCGGTACTTCAGACACTCCCGCTCCCCACTCATGGTCATGGCCAGGACAGAAATGATGTCTGCTGCAAAGCGCTGCAGAAAGAGTGTGGAGCTCCAGACACAGGCCAGGCACAGGGAACCAGGGGTAGCCAGGGACACAACACCTTCCCTGTGCCCATAAAACACCACAGATGGCAAAGGTACCATCCTGACATGTTATAATCATCTGGAGCAAGTCACAGAGATTGCTGTTAGATCCCAGCAATTGCCTGCTCCAGCACTGTCCCCTGAGTCACACGGGATGGTGGGGCCAAGAATTTCTACCTTGTTCTCTCCTGGAGCCATGTTCTCATAGATCTCCTTCAGCTTGCCATAATGGGGCCGTAGGAACTTGAGAGGTTTGGGAACAGAGGTCATGGAGGTGGTGGAAGAGCGGATCTGCCTCCGCAGCTCCTCCAGAGCTGGGCGATAAAGTGATGTGTCTTTCTCCTGCAGAGGAAAGCTGCCTGTCAGGGAGCTAGAGGCTGGTTCCTGAGCCATCACCTCACCAGCCCTCCTGTAACACAGCCATGGCTCTTAGCAGAACAGCCTCCCACCCTGTGCTGCCTCCTTCAACCCAATAGCTGGAGAAGGAGGGCACAGGAGGGCAGAAACATTCTCTCACACCAGGTACACAAAGGTCCCTTGGGCACAGATCAGACAGAAAGCAAGGCTGGGAGACAGATCACAGCAGACAAGCAGGGGTGCCACTCAACTCAAGGTAAAATTCTCGCATTTCCATGGCACTAGGAACAGCCATGAAGAGACAGAGTCAAATTCTGGTCAGGACTCCTTGCTGAGGGGCACTTGCTGACTTACCCCCAGGCGCTCCACCAGCATCTCCAGCTCATCCTGCAGTTGCTTGTCCTCCTCTGACTGCCAAAACACACGAGAGATAGCAGAGTTAAGGGTGCAGTGCCGTAAGTCTTGGTGTGACAGAGGCAGAGGTCACCCCAAGCCACAGGGTACCAGGAGAGTGATGCACTCATTGCTCAGGGCACCATCCTGCCCCAGTGCTGCCAGGGTGGAGCAATATTCACATTACTGGGGATACTCTCCCAAAGAAACCACCTATTCCCGGGGTGTGAGATGCACTTTCCCCATCACTCTGCACTGTATGAAAACAACCCCACAGAAGGAGGCGCACCAGGTCACAGGCCAGCGGGGGACACTCCACGGACAGCAGCCCCTTCACCCACAGGCTGTGTACCCCAGCCCACAGGCACCCCCAGAGCCAAGGTCACCCCCGTGCTGGGCAAAGCGGGGATCCCTCCACAGCGCCCACTGTCACACACAGCTTGCTCACAGCACAGCCACCTCCACCGACACTCCTCTGCCACCCCCGAGCCCCCCGCCCAGAAATGGGAATCCTCGATCGCGTCACGCGGGCTCCCCGTGACGGCGCCCCGCCGAAGGGAACCCCCGCTGGAGGGAGTCCCGGAGGGATGCTGGCCGCTCCCGTGACGCAGGATGACGTCCCGTTCCCCGAGGGATGCCGGCCAGCCCCGTGACGCGGGATGACGTCCTGCACCACCGGTGACGCGGGCCCGAACGGGCCGTGACTCAGCTGCGGCCGGCGGCGCGGCAGCACTCACCAGCTCCTGCTCCTTCTCGGGCCCGGCGGGCGGGTCCCGGCGGTCCCGGCCCCAAGGCGGCGTGGGCTTCTCGTCGCCGCCCGCCCCGGGGCCACCCTGCACCCGGCTCTGCCCGCCGCCACCACCCGCGTCCATGTTCGCCCCGGTCGCGCTTCCGCCACACCGCGCCTGCGCAGCGCCGTGACGGCACCGCCGCGCGCCGCGGGCGGGGCCGGGGGCGGGGCGACTGCACGTGCGGGAGCATCGGCACCGACCCCGAAGCCGGCACCGACCCCGAAACCGGTACCAACGGTGACAATGACACCGACACTGACACCGATATTAACACGGACACTGACAGGGGCACCGACACTGGCACCGGCACCAGCACTGACCCTGACACCGGTACCGGCACTGAAACCGGTACCAACGATGACAATGACACCGATATTAACACGGGCACTGGCACTGGCACCGGCACCGGCACCAGCACCAGCACTTACCCTGACACCGGCACCGGCACTGAAACCTGTACCAACGGTGACAATGACACCAACACTGACACCGATATTAACACGGACACTGACAGGGGCACCGACACCGGCACCAGCACCAGCACTGACTCTGACTCCGGTACCGGCGCTGAAACTGACACCGGTTCCGGCACTGAAACCGGTACCAACGATGACAATGACACTGGCACTGACACCAATATTAACACGGACACGGGCAGCAACACTGGCACCGGCACCAGCACTGACACCGACTCTGGCACCGGCACCAGCACTGACGCGGACACTGGCGGCGGCACTGGCTGCTGGAGACCCGAATGTCCACTATCCTGGCACAGGCAACGCTGCCACCCGAGCTGGGCAAGTGAAGCAGCTTTGCTGGCAGGCTTGCCGTGGTCCCCACATGTCACAGACACCCGTGGCCATGCTGGTGCCCCACACCTGTGTTCACACACACCCCTCTTGCTCACATGTGCCATGCTGTGTCCCTGGCTCCACAGTTTGATGTGGAGGTGGAGCTGCCTCGCCGTCCTGCCAGGCACCCTGAGAAAGCACTTTCACCCCTGCACAGTAGCACCCCGGGAACCAAGCGGGTGACCTGAGGTGGTGCCTTGGCCCAGACGGGTGGTCACACCAGAGCTGGGAACCATCAAGGCAAGTGTGAAGTTGTGCACAGCCACGGCCTTCTCCCCACTCACCGCCAAGACTCCGGCCACGGCTGTGCACCCCTGGGTGCGCGCGGTGTGGCATTGGCCTAAGGGTGACAAAGGGGTGCCATCCTTTAGGTACCGGGGATGGGGTGTCGGTGTGACCCACCTGTGCGGGTGCTGCACTGGGGGGTGTGCCCCGGTACCCGAGCACGGCGTGCTGTTCGGCTGTGCACCATCACTACCCGCTGCCGGCGCCCGTGACCGGTGCCGTGCGGCGCTGCTGTGCCCCGCTGAGTGCTGAAAACAGGAGCCGGTCCTTGTGTCCCTGTGTGCATGTGCCGGTGCCCGTTGCGGGCAGCTGCGTGTGAGCCCGAGTTTTGCAGCCGGTGCCGCAGTGGGCGCCGGTCAGAGTGCCGGTGTCGGTGAGGGAGGCTGCCGGTGCCTTTGCTTTTGGAGGTGCGAGCGGCGGTGCCGGTGCAGACACCAGAGCGGGTGCCGGCGCGGAGCTCTTCCCGTGCGCAAGGCGGTCACCCTGGTGGGGGGGCCAGGCCAAGCGGAGCTGAGCGGTGCGACCGGGCTGGGCACCAGGGTCCCCGCTCCAGCTCCTCCCGGGCCGCCGGCCCCCGTCGCCCCCTCCCGGTGCCTGCAGTCCGCGCGCCGCCGGTCTCAGCCTCTGCGGCTCCATCCCTCCGCTGCAGCCCCATCTCCACCCGGCTCCATCCCTGCCCAGCCCCGGTGCCGGTCTTGGCGGCAGAACCGCCCGGTGCGGGCCATGGCGGCGGCGGAGGCAGGCGGCGCTGCGGCGGCGGCGGGGGCCCGGCGCGGCCCGGGCGGGGAGCGGAGCTAGGCGGGAGGCGGCCCGGGATGGCCAGGATGAACGTGGCCCTACAGGAGCTTGGACACGCCGTGAGTGCCCGGGGCAGCGGCGTGGCAGGGAGGGGGGCAAGAGGAGAGGGCACGGGAGGCACGAGCGAGAGGGGCAGGACGGGCCGGGGCACAGGAGAGCCCGGGGGCTGGAGAACTCAAGGAGCTGGAAGGGCTGCAGGGGCTTCGGGAGCCGGAGGGAGGGAGGGAGGGCGGGGGGGACTGGTAGATTACGGGGGGGCGGCGAGAGCCTATGGGATGCAGGGGCTGCGTGGTACCGGGCTAAGGGAACTGAATGGCTAGAGGGTCCCTGTCCCCCATGGTGGAGGAACAAGGATCCCCCTCCAAAACCCTGCCTGGGCTTGGACAGAGGGAACTGGGTTGGTTCAGACATGGCCCCACAACCTCACTCCACCAAGGCATGAAACGTACACTAATGCTGCTCCTGGGCTGACCCCCAAGACAGCACCTCTGGAGGGGGCAGGGGGCCCTGTCTCCACGGGTCTCAGCCCTACAGAGGGGGGTAGGAGGAGCCCCAGAAATAGGCTCCTGCATTAAGGGTGCCACAGAAGATGCTGGAGAGGGGGTGCTGGGTATTGCCCGGGATAAGGACCACCCAGGAGGGGAAAGGAGCATGTAGAAGCGAACTGGGGTGGTGGAGAGCCCAGGCTGGCCAAGCTCCTGCAGGATGCTGAGCAATCCCTCCTAACAAATCAGCATCTTCCGACTCAGTGGGGGGCTCCTGCCAACTGTCAATCCCACCCTCCTGCTGCAGCCCTTGGCGATGCCCCCTCCCCATCCCAGCAGTGTGACAGTGGGCAGAACTGGGCATAAGGCACACTCCTTGCTTTCCCCCCTGCCCATCATCCGCCCCACCCCAGGTCCCTCTTGGCCGCGAAGGCTGGGCATTCACTTTAGTCTGCAGCACAGACTGGAGGATGAGCTGCAGCCCTCCCAGACGTTAATTCTGAAGCTTAAGCATAGCTCACAACCAGCAGCATTGCTTATTTTCTTCCACCAAAACCTCCAGCATTTTCTTCTAGTTATTTCCCCCTCCAATGCTGCTGGCTCAGCTCCACCACCTCCCCCTTGGCTGAGTCCTCAGCAGCCCTCACGGCTGGATCTGTGCAGCTGCCTTGCGAGGTCAGGAGTAAGGGGGACCCTGCCCTGCTGGCTGGTACACACTGCAGTGCCCCTTCTCTCCTTGCACTCTGTTCTGCATCCTGGTCACCCCTGGACACAGGATGGGGCTGGAAGCACTTCCAGATGTTTCAGACCGGTGCACAGCTGCATGGAAAGTTCCAGTCAGAGGAGGAGGGGTGAGACAGCAGCACTAGGAAACCGTTGCTTGGTGACGGGGACCATGTCTCTGTGGCGATGTGTCACCTGTCGGCAGGGCTGATGCCATGGCTATGCAGAGGGATGCTCTGGTGATGGCCCCCAAGCCCCTCATTGGCAGCTCTCCTCATGATCTCCGGGGCCACGCAGGGCTGGAGACAACCTTTAGGGGAGGCCCAGGCACACTGAAGGGGGTCAGGGGCTGTCTCAGCCCCATTGTGTACTCACTGAGCAGGCACTGGGCCCTGCCATAAGGGCCAGAGGGTGTGGCAGGTCGGGAAACAGCCACCCCCACGTCCCTGTCCCAGCCCGCTCCCTCCCTCAGCAGATGCCCAACTACAAGCGTGCCACGCTGCAGGACGAGGAGGGGCCGGAGCCAGCGGGGGATGGCAGCGCCTCTCCCGACAGTGTGGAGGTGAGCTCTGCCCCGGCTCCTCCATCCTTCCCCTCTCCATCCTCTCTAGCCCCTGTCCTCACCCTCTGGGGCCTGCCCGCAACCAAGTGGGCAGTGGAAGCAGGGTTGGGAGCCAAGCCAGACCTGGCTGTCCCCAGGGATGTGCTGGGAGTCAGCCAAAATGCATCACAGAGTGTGCCTGGACAATTGTCCTTCCGTGTGGCTTGGGGGGGCTGCCAGCACCCACCACCAGCTTGCCAGGGCTGGTGGAGAGGGATGCACTGGTCCCATCTCCTCAGCAGCCACGCCAGGCACTGGGGAGCGGCGGGGAGGGAAGGGGGGCAGCGATGCTCGGCCCGCCATGGTGCGATGACAGGTCCTGCTCCTGCCCAGGTGGGATTTCGGAAGGGGCCGGGGACGCTGCTGAGCCGCCTGGCCTCGCGCAGCCAGCTGGAGCTGGTGCTCTGCGCTGTCGCCGTCTCCTTGGCCCTGCTGCTCAGCGTCGCCATCGTCACTCTGGCCATTCAGTACCGCAGAGGTAGGGACACTTGGCAGTGGCGTCCCCATAGCCGGGAGGGCACGGGAGAATGAGGAGTGATGGGTCAGCCCAAGGTGCCTGCTCCAGGTGCTCTGCCCATCTGGGGGTACAGACAGGGCTTGGCCCCGCTCCGTGCCTCGGTTTCCCCCAGTACACTCGCCCAGCCCCAGGCATGCCTTCCCTGCCAGATCCCTCTCACAGCACGTGCCTGACGGACGCCTGTGTCCGGGTGGCCAGCAAGATCCTGGAGGCCCTGGATACAGAGATGGACCCATGCCAGGACTTCTACCAGTACTCGTGTGGAGGCTGGATTAAGAGGAACCCGCTGCCCAACGGGCGCTCCAAGTGGAGCACCTTCAACAGCATCTGGGACCAGAATCAGGCCATCATGAAGCATCTCCTAGGTGGGCACCAAGGGGTCACAGATACTGAGGGGGTGACCTCTGTGTCACTGGGGCTGACCCACAGCCTCTCGCAGAAAACGCCACCTTCAACTCCAGCAGCGAGGCAGAGCGCAAGACACAGCGGTACTACCTGTCCTGCCTCAAGGAGCAGAGGATAGAGGAGCTGGGCTCCCAGCCCCTCATGGAGCTCATCGACAAGGTGGGCAGATACCCACCCATGAGCTGAGCTGTCAGAGCTCAGCCCAGAACATCTCCTGCTTAGCCCTTCATGTAACTGGGGAGGGAATAGACCTCGGGGATTGCACCCCATCCCTCCTTGAAGTGCCGGGTCTCTCTGATGACAGATTGGGGGATGGAACATCACTGGCTCCTGGAACCAAACCAGCTTCATGGAGGTACTCAAGAGTGTGTCCGGCACATATCGGGCAACCCCCTTCTTCACAGTGTATGTGGGTGCAGACTCCAAGAGCTCCAACAGCAACATCATCCAGGTTGGCACCTTGGCCCCCAGGGGTGGCAGACACCAGGGCACACCAGAATGTCTATGCTGCCCCTCTCTCCCCCCAGGTGGACCAGTCAGGGCTTTTCCTCCCATCCCGGGATTACTATCTGAACAAGACTGCCAACGAAAGGGTGAGGCTGGGTGCTGGGCATGGTGCCAACAGCAATCAGGGGAAATCCATGGCAATGGAGTGCGAGCAGCACTGGGACACAACTGGCATCTCCATCCTGCCTGTTGGGTGCCCACCCCAGGGAGGTGGGATGAGCTGTGATTGGCACTGAGGCAGGGCTTGGGGTTCCACAGGTTCTGGCAGCATACCTGGACTACATGGTGGAGCTGGGCACACTGCTGGGGGGCACCCCAGAGCCCACCCGCCTCCAAATGCAGCAGGTGCTGGACTTTGAGACCCAGCTGGCCAACATCACCGTGCCCCAGGCTGAGCGGCGAGATGATGAGAAGATCTATCACAAGATGAGCATCGCCGAGCTGCAGGTGGGCACAGCCCAGAGCAGCCTGGGGAGACCCTTCTGGGACATATGGGGAGCTGTTCAGAGTGCACCAAGGGGTCCGTGCCCACTGCTGTCCTCACTCTGAGACACCCTGGACAGCCCCACCTGCTGTGGGACATGCACTGGGTGTTGAAGAATAGTGCCCACACCCTCAGTTGTCACCATTTAGGGGAAGCTGACACCTCATATTGTGGGATCGAGGGTCCCCTCCTTGTCCTGCAGCATTAAAAGCAGCAGAACAACTGCAGAGAAGAATCTGGACTAGTGAGGGACTTTAGGTCCTTCCCAGAAAACACAGTTCCTATCCCAGGAGATGGATGCCCTTCATGCTGAGCAGGATGCAGCAGAGCCATACCAAGCCCCCGGTACCACATTCCTGTGTCCCTTCCAGCTGCTGGCCCCTGCCATTGACTGGCTGGATTACCTGTCCTACGCCCTGGCCCCACTGGAGCTGGCGGACACAGAGCCTGTGGTGGTGTATGGGGACACCTACCTCCAGCAGGTCTCTGACCTCATCAATGACACTGACAGGAGGTGAGGCTCCTTCACATCCCTGGCTGTGTGCCCCATGGCAGGGGCACATTTTGGGCCCATCAGTGTCTGGAAGTCTTAGACCGTGGTGAGCTGCAGCATCTCTCTGCTTCCACAGCATCCTGAACAACTACCTGATCTGGAACCTGGTGCAGAAGACAGCCTCCAGCCTGGACCAGCGCTTCGAGACAGCCCAGGAGAGGCTGCTGGAGACACTCTATGGCACCAGGAAGGTAACAGAGAGCCCTGGGATCAGACCCCTCTACCATCAGCCTGGAAGCAGCCAGGACCTCCTCTGTCCTTCAGATGCCCTTGGGATGCTAAGACCTGGATGCTTCAGTGGGAACCTAGGGATTATCTTTAGGGATGAGGGTTTTGCTGCTGTGCATCTGTGCTCTGAGGACCAGAGCCAGTCTGGGTGAAGACAGGGGAGAAGGGGAGTGGGCTGAGGGTCTCACAGACCCTCATCTTACTCCCACAGTCCTGCACGCCTCGGTGGCAAACCTGCATCTCCAACACGGATGACACACTGGGCTTTGCGCTGGGCTCCCTCTTCGTCAAAGCCACCTTTGACCGGGACAGCAAGGCCATTGTGAGAATATGTCCCCATCCCCTCCCCACCACCATCCAAGGGAATCCTAATTCCACCCAAGCCTCAGGGCTGGAAGGCAGGAACCTGGGAAATGGGACCCCCAGCTCTGGGGAGGTCCCCACCCTGTCCCCACCAAGGCATTGGGGGGGGGTCAGGGGCCTTCATTCCCTCCCCTCCCCAGGCTGAGGAGATGATCAGCGAGATCCGTGCAGCCTTTGAGGTGTCCCTGGACCAGCTGGACTGGATGGACGAGAAGACCAGGCAGGCTGCAAAGGAGAAGGTGACCCCAGGGAGGGAAGTGGATGGGAAACCTCACCCTATCCATATAAGCACCCCCATCTCACTGCTGGGGCCTCTCCTCAGGCGGATGCCATCTACGACATGATTGGCTTCCCTGACTTCATTCTGGACAACAAGGAGCTGGACGATGTCTATGATGGGGTAGGGAGCGCCTGGCTTTTGGGGAGAGGCTTGGCCATACCAAGCTCTGGGGGCCCCATCATCGATTAATGTCCCTATTTGGGACACTGCACAAAGCCAACCCAGTACTGAGTTCATCCTGGCCAGGGTGTGGGGAACCACCCCAGCGGACCTGTCCTCATCCCTCCTCTTCCTCACCAGTATGAGGTCTCTGAGGACTCCTTCTTCCAAAACATGCTCAACTTCTACAACTTCTCTGCCAAAGTGATGGCCGACCAGCTCCGGAAACCCCCGAACCGTGACCAGTAAGGGGTGGGCTTGGGGGGAGGAGGGGAGGATATGATCCTGGGTGTCTGGATGGCACTGGTTCAGTGGGGAGGAGGTCACCCTCATGGGGTAGCATAGCACTGTAGGTCACCTGTGGTAGCACAGGTCACCTGTGGGGGTGCTTATCCCCAGGTAAGGTAACAGGGTGGGGGCAAAAGTGTCAGCCTTGGGCAGGGCCCTGTGGTGGGCAATGGCACAGGAGGGTGCTGGAGCTGAGGTGAGAGGGACACACTCCTGCCTGTCCCCTGTCCCACCTTCCTGCTACAGGTGGAGCATGACCCCACAGACTGTCAATGCCTATTACCTGCCCACCAAGAACGGGATCGTCTTTCCTGCCGGGATCCTCCAGGCTCCCTTCTACGCCCGCAACCACCCCAAGTGAGTCTGGCATGGGGGGCACCTCCTGGAGGCATGGGTTGGATCAGGGCCAGCATGCCACAGAGCACACCCCCACCCCTCCACCTCCAGTCACAAATAAAAGCCCTGAAGGGCTTGGGTGTCCCTCAAGGCTTTACACACTGCAATCAAGGCCTGAGTCCCCCACCAGTGTCCCCAACAGGAGTGATTCCCCACTGGGTCCCAAGTGGAGCAGCGTTTCATTGGGTGCCCAGACAAAGATGGGGTGGGCTGCATTAACACATCCTGTACTTACCTGGTTCTTTCCCATGGCCCCACAGAGCTCTTAATTTTGGTGGCATTGGTGTGGTGATGGGGCACGAGCTGACCCACGCATTTGATGACCAAGGTGAGAGCCTACAGGCAGCGCTGCCCCTGACCCCCTGTCACCTTCCTGACCCCCCCCAGCCCCTGCCCACGGCATGGGGAAGAGGTGCCCTGGGTGCACAGGGGTCCTGCTTTGCCATCCATTGCATCATGTGTGCTCGTGCCCCCCTGGCCACCCCCTTCTATCGTCCTGTCTCCCCAGGTGGTACCTGCTGATATCTCCCCCCGGCTTCTCTGTGCAGCTTTCGCTCCATCCGCTTGGTGAGGACACAGTGTCTGCAGCCCAGTTCCCTTCTCATCCTCCTCCCTCCAGGGCATGGGATGGGTCCCACTCACATCCACTCTGCTTTGCACCTTCACCACAGCCCCAGAGCCGGCATGGGGTCAATGAGGGAATTTGGGGTCACAGATCTGGGCTGGGATAGTGAGAATGCACTGGGGGATGCCTGGGGACCTGAGCACATGACTGAGCCACAGGCAGAGCCTGCCCACAGCAGGGGCTGGGGGACACCTTCCCCCTGGGCGTGGACCCAAGGTGCCAGGTCCCCCTGGCATCCCCCGGTGCCCATTCCCCGACCACACCCCATTCTGCTTCGGGAACCCCTGCAGCAGAGGGGCTGCGGGTGGACGGCTTCCCCTGATCCCACCCCAACGCACGGCTCGGTCCTGCAGGACGGGAGTACGACAAAGAGGGAAACCTGCGGCCATGGTGGCAGAACTCCTCCTTGGAGGCCTTCAAGAACCGGACGGCGTGCATGACAGAGCAGTACGGCCGCTACACCGTGCACAGCGAGAAGGTGAACGGGCGGCAGACACTGGGCGAGAACATCGCTGACAACGGCGGGCTCAAGGCAGCCTACAACGTGAGTGCCGCCGTCCGGAGGGGACACGGACCCCCGTGTCCGTCTGTCCCTTCCCGGAGCTTCAGGCCAACTCTCCCGCAGGCTTACAAGTCCTGGCTGCAGAAGAACGGGGAGGAGAAGAGCCTGCCAGCCCTGGGGCTTACCAACCACCAGCTCTTCTTCGTGGGCTTTGCGCAGGTAGGGCGGAGCGAGATGATGGCCTTCCCGTGTTCCCCTGGCTCCTCGGAGCCACCCTACACTCCCCAGTCCGCAGCGGGGGTGCTCTGTTCCCATCCCTGCGCTGCTCCCGCTCCCTCAGGTGTGGTGCTCTGTCCGCACGCCCGAGAGTTCCCACGAAGGGCTGGTCACCGACCCCCACAGCCCCGACAAGTACCGTGTCATCGGCACCCTCAGCAATTCCCGGGACTTTGTCGAGCACTTCGGCTGCCCCCTGGGCTCCCCCATGAACCCCGGCAAGCACTGTGAGGTGTGGTAGGGACGGGGAGGGTGCTGGGGACAGAGGGGATGATGCTCTGCTGTGCCCCCCCTCCCCAGACCTCAGTGGCAGCCGGAGCAGAGAGCAGTCCCCCTGCTGTGCTCACACTGCACACCCCACACTGCACCTTCCCCGGCACACACGGCCCCACACCAGGCACCCACCGCAGCCCCATCCACAGCTTGGGGCTGGACACGGCCGGCAGAGAGGCTGTAGCACCCCCAAAACGCAGCTCTGCCCCACAACCCCGATGTGCTTTAGTCGGGCACAGCTCAGTGTCCCCTGCGCTGCGTTCCCCCCTCAGGCGGGCAGGTCCAAGGGGTCCCAGGGAAAGCACCAGAGCCAAGATCCCCCTGCTCCTGCCCCCCAACCTGCCGGAAATGGAGGCTGGGGGCCACCCGGCTCCGCGCTTCCCTCGTCCCCTCCCCACCCCAGCTTGGCTTCCCCATCCACCTCTGCTGGGACCAGCGGGCGGCAGCGGGGACTCTGGTGCCTTCAGCTGTGGGTGGCTGTCGCCGAGTTTATTTAACGATTAAAAGCAGTTTCCACTTACTCCAGCAGCTCCGGGTGCTTGGCGGTGTCGGGGCGGGGGGAGAGGTGGGATCTGGGCCGCTGTGAGGGGGTGACCCCAGGGCTGGGGTCGCGTGGGAGGTGAGATATCCCGAGGGAGGGGAGCGGGGATGAGAAGTGTGGATGGACATTCCCTGAATGAAGGAAGCAGAGGTGAAGAACGCAGCAAGGCCGGTGGGGACAACTCAGAGCAGTCCCCAATAAAGCCCAGCCCGGAGGTCCCGCTGCCTTCCGCGCGGGTTATGCCAGTTTGCCCCGAGCCTCCACTCCGACAGTCCAGGCCCCGCCCCGGCCGGTTCCGCCCCGCACAGCGCTGCCCCAGCCCCATTCCCGTCTCTCCCGAACTTCCCGGTACCGGGACCCCGCGGGACTCCTCGGGCACGGACAGAGCCGCTCGCAAGGGCTGCTGGGAGTCGTGGTTCTGCCCGCGGATTGTGCAGGGCATGACAGGAGTTGTAGTTCAGCATGAGGAATGCTGGGAGGGGTAGTTCGGTCACGGCAGGCCCGCCGCCTCACCGCGAAAGCTGGACTACATTTCCCATCAGGAAGCGCGGTAGGGCCGGGGTCCGGGCCTGGGCGCCTCGGGGGTATGGGGGCATCGGGGCTGGGCGCGGCGGCGGGGCCGGGCCGGGACCGAGCTGGGGGCTGGGCCGGGACAGATCGCGGGGCCGGACCTGGGTGGGAGCCTGGGCCGGGCCCCGGGCTGGGTCACAGGTGCTGGGCCTCGGCCCGAACCCGGGTGCGGGACTGGGCCCCGGCTGGGCCCGGGATGCAGTGTCGAGACGGGTATCGGGCACCTGTGGGTGCTGGAGGTGAACTACCCCTGCTGGGCCGTGGGCAGGCTTGGTCCTGGGGCGGCAGATCGTGGGGACAGCGCCGCCTTGGGGAGAGGGGTCCAGGGACATCCCTGCCTTCAGAACAGGGGCAGTGGGATGTCCCTGTCATGGGTGACATGGCCCCATTCCCCAGACAACATGCTCACCTTGCAGGCGTTGTCGCCCAAGCCCGGCACCATGGACAAACACATCACTCCGGGGGAGCTGCTGTGTCTGGGCTCCAGCCTTGCCTTCTCTGGCCTCTTCTACTACCTGTACAGGAGGAAAGCCAGAGTTGTGGCACGCATACAGGTAGCCCTGTCTCTCAGATGCTCCTTCCTGCCCACTGTCTCTTCCCCACTACCCTCCACAGTTGGATGTGGGTGCGCACACTGATGTCTGCAACCTGCTCCATCCTCTGGTGACTTCATGACATGCAGAGCTGAGCAGGCCACATCCTGCCAGAGATCTCCACAGAGCCATTGTTAGCCTACTCACTGCCTATCCCTGCCCATGCTCACACTCAGTCCATGCTCTTCCAGGAGGCCCCAAAGCTCCAGGTCGATGACAATTTGCCAGCCCTGGTGTCTGCAGCTGAGGGGAGGTGCCTGCCTTACGTTGCCCTGGAAGGTAAGGACACCCTGTGGCCCTGCATGAGAGACAAGGGTCAGGATCCCCTGTATTGGTGTGACACATCCCTTGTCCTTAGGCATAGTGCTGCCAGCCCAGGCTGCACTGACCAGCCACTACCATGAGGGGCTGCAGGGCGTGATCCAGAAACTGCTGCTGAAGGAGCATCGGCTGATCTGGAACAGCTTGGTCCGAAGCTGGTGAGTGATGAGGAGGGACTGCAGGAGGAGGCTTGTAGCAGTGAGTCCAGACCCCATCATCTGGGGTCACGTGAGAGGCAGAAAATAACTTGGTTAAAGACTTTAGTCCCTAAGCTTAGCTCAGCACTGAGAGCTCAGGGCTTCTCTGTGTTGTGGCCAGCAGGAACAAGGCAGTGATCATCCCCTTGTACTCAGCACTGGTGAGGCTACACCTCGAGTCCTGTGTCCGGTTCTGGGCTCCTCAACTCAGGAAGGCCATTGAGCTGATAGAGTAAGTCCAGAGAAGGGTAGCAGAGCTGGTGAAGGGCTGGAGCACATGTCTGATGAAGAGCAGCTGAGGGAGCTGGGAATGTTTAGCCTGGAGGAGATTCTGGGGTGGCTTTATCACTCTCTACAACCCCCTGAAAGAAGGTTGTAGCCAGGTGGGGATTGGCCTCTTCTCCCAAGCAACCAGTGATAAGACAAGAGGAAATGGCCTCAAGCTGTGCCAGGGGAGGTTTCAGTTAGAGATTAGGAAGAACTTCTTCACATAGAGGATGATTAGACATTGGAATGAGCTCTCCAGGGAGTAGGAGGCTCCCTCACCAGGGGGGCAGTGGATCTGATGTCCTTGGAGGTGTTTAAGGAAAGACTGGACTTGGCATTCAGTGCCATGGTCTAGTTGACAGGCGGATACTCAGTCATAGGTTGATCTCAGAGGTCAACCTAACCGATTCTGTGATTCTCCACACCCCAACCCTCTCCATTTGCAGGAGCGAGAGCGAGCGGGTGCTCTCAGAGCAGATCTACACTGTCCCCTTCCTGCTGGCCTCACCAGTCCCTGAGGCAGTGACACAGGTGAGTGTGGACAGCCCGCTCCAAGCTGTCTGCCTGCCCTTGGAGATGGTGTACGAGCGGTTCCAGCAGCCAACCCACAGCCTGCGCGACCTGTTGGGCCAGTACCTGATCGGGGAGAAGCCCAAGGGCATCCTGGAGACGGAGGAGATGCTGCGGGTGGGGGCCGGGCTGACGGGCATTGGGGAGCTGTCCCTGCACCCCGATGGATCCTTGCACCTCCAGCCGCCCGCCCAGGGAGGCGAGTTTTTCCTGTGCCTGGGGGACTGGCAGACGGTGCTGTCGGAGCTGGAGGCGACCAGCGGGCTCTGGAAGGCGGCAGCGCTGCTGTGCGCGGCTGCGGGGCTGGCTGTCCTCCTGCACGCCCTGTGCCGCGCCTACCGCCGCTCCCGCCCCAGGCAGCACCAGGAGGACAAGGAGCCGGATGGGGAGGAGGCTGGGGACCAGGCGCCCGAGGACTGCTGCGTGATCTGCCTGTCGCGGCCCCGCGAGTGCGTTCTGCTGGGCTGCGGCCACATCTGCTGCTGCTTCCGCTGCTTCCAAGCCTTGCCCACCCGCCTCTGCCCCATCTGCCGGGGACCCATTGACCGCGTGGTGCCCCTCTACCAGGTCTGAGAGCAGCCGGGGGAGCCCAGGGAGGGGCAGCATGAACTGGGCCAAGCCTGGAGCCTGCAGAAATCTCAGCTGCCTCCTCATGTGCAGCTGTGCAATTCCTTTTGGGAGGGAGGGGTCATGGTATGCCCTTCAATCTGCTGGGGGGGGGGGGGGGGGTTGGGTTACAGCCTCCTCATCCTCCCTCTGTCTGCCAGAAGGACGCCCCTAAACATGAAGGCTTGGGGAAAATCTACATGATGCCTAAGCTGAGGAGCTGAAACCCCAACTCCACACCGGGGCACTACTTTGGCTGCCAGCTATTGGACTTGTGTCTTTCTGAGCCATGACCTCCCAAAAGCCACGCAGGACTTCTCCCTTGTGGTTTTGTTCCAGCATGTGGATTTATGGGGAGGATTATGAGGGCAAGACCAGGGCTGGTGAGACACAGCAGGCACAGTGGAGTAGCAGAGACCCCTGACCCACTGCAGTGATATACCTTGGTGCCACCTTTGTCCTGCCACCCCAATCCACGTGCCTACAGCCACTGCCCAGATGACACTGGGGATGCCCAGGGGCTGGCAGTGGTGAGTACCATTGCCAGCTGCTCTATCACCCAGACAGGGGCTATGTCCCTTTGTTACGTCTGCAGGGAGAAAAGCTTTAGAGTGCCACAGAGCTTGCCCTTGTGTCCAGCCCCATTGCACCCGGCTTTCCTGCTCACCTCCTGGACAGGACCGAGTGTGGGAATGACTTGCAGTGGTGTGTGATAAAGCCAAGGAGCCGAGCTTGGCCTCACCTCTTCCTTCGCGCCGTTAAGCTGGGGGCTGGGTGGGTGCTGGGGGGTGGGCACCACTGCCTCCCCTCCTTCCTCATCCAAGGAGCTGGCCAGGCTCACAATAGAGCCCAGGTGCATCTCCTCCAGATGCAGCTCTGGATGGGGGGTGGCAGGACACACAGGCCCGTTGCCAAGGTGATTGTGCTCCTTGAGTCTCCATGGCAACTGCTCCCCTGGACCGCTCCCCATCACTGCCTGGCTGCAGTTGCCCAGGCAACCCACAGGCTCTCCTGGCTTCTGCAGCTTTGGGGTTCCCAGGGTTTGGGGGTGGGGGACAGCGCTGGCAGACCACTGTCAGCCAGGCAGCAGTGTTGGGATTGGAGGGGGATGATGCGCCCCCCTCCCCAGGGCAGTGGCCACAATTGCTGCCAGGCTGAGAGCTTGCTTGGGGCAAAGACACTTTGGCAGGGCTGCCCTCAGGACTCAGAACCAGACAGGGGGCCCCAGAGGACCCAGTAAGGCCTCCTGGGACCCACAAGCACTTTTGGGGTGGGGATGTGTGGGAGAGTTCTGTTGCTCCACCCTCCCTTTTTCTCAGCCCAGCCTCTTCTGGGCTGCAGAGTGAGCAGTGGGGCCCAGATTCCCCCCCTCACCCCCCCAGCATCGGGCATCCCCCCCGCAGCAGGAGGGATTTCGGGAAGGAGATAAATACCAGATGGGAGAGGGCCGGGCTGCCAGGAACACACTCCCTGCATGCCAAGAGCTGCTGGCGCGAGTGGGTGCGTGGGCAGGGGAGGGCGGGGGGTGCCCCTGCTCCCAGAGACTGCTCACCTCGTTCCCCAGGGCCCAGCAGCCAGCCAGGGAAGGGACAATTAGAGAGGGGTATGCTCCCCCCTCCCCCCCCCACTCCTTTTTGCCTCCAAAGGTGCCCAGGGCAGGAAACACATCTCTTGTGCTGACAGCATGGAGGGAGGCTGCCACCCCCTGTGCTGGGGCATAGCCTTACTCTGGCCCCACCCAGGTCTCTGCCACTCCCAGGAGCCCAGCAGCGGCCTGGCTGCAGACACAGCTGCCAGTGCTGCGTGGCACGGCTCCGGGCAGCAGCATGACTCACCCACTCAGCTCACCACCGGCCAGAGCTTGCTGTGCCAAACCTGCAGCATGGGCTGGCACAGGGACTGGCACAGGGGCTGCCCGGCCGCACTGCAGTGTCCACATCCCCAGACAATCCCGCTGCGTGCCTCCCACGGGTATTTGGTCGGGAGCAGGACAGTGGGGAGCTCACAGTGCCTGGGCTGAGCACTGCCCAGCCTCCCTCCCTATCACACATGCCACGCATCCTGACAGCTGCCTCCTTTCACCCACAGGGTGCCCCTGTGTGCCAGCCCATGCCCGTGGCCTCCACCCGCTCCCCCCAGGGCTGCCAGCCCGCTCCGCCTGCCTCCCTGTCTGTTGTCATGGTGACCAGATATGTGGTGACAGGCAGGGATGGAGCCTCACACCCCAGCAGGGCTGTTTGCCCAGCAGGGTTGGCTACTCCTCCTTCCAGCTCTTCCCCTGTCACCCCTGGCTCTCGGCAGGGGACCCTCCGTGCAGTCCCTGCCCCAGGCAGTGTGCTGGGGGTGCTCCATCTGCTCAGATGCCAGAATCGCAGCTGTGTCCCAAGCAGCTCATGTGAGGAATGGGGACAGCTCCATCCTCCTTCCATCTGCCCTCTCTGACAGGGCACCCCCTTCTCAAAGCCAGGCTGTGCACAGAGCTGACAAGCTCATCTCAGTAATGACAACTGTCTTTCTTCCCAGGGAGAGACACTGTCCCTCCAGGGGGTAGCCTCATCTTCCCTGCAGCAGCTGCAGGAACAACAGAAGACGAGCAACATGTCACTCTTGCACACTTGCACTGGACTCATCCACAGGAACTCTGCCAAGCAGGACACCTGTCCCCCTACATCTCTCAGTATGGTGACAGTGTTCACCACAACCATTGTCTCACGAGGCCATCCCCACTGCCTGTACCCAGCCCAGTGTGTGTCTCTGCTCCCCCAAAACAGCTGGACCATGGCACAGGCAGCACACAAAGAAGCACCCCCACCTGGGCTTTGGCTACTGAGAGCCAGCAGCAACAGCCAGGGATAGGCACACCCCCAACCTTACCAGTGACACAGTCCTCCGTGCTGGGATGAGTGAGAGCATCAGTGCCAACAGCAGGCGCTCAGTGAGGCCCCCAGTGGCTGCCACTGCTGTGGAACAGAAGTGCCATTTCACGTTTCTTGGCAGGGCTGGAAGCAACACAGATGGAGGCACCCGCACTGGCCTCCTGGCATGCCTTGGCAGCCCCTATCCCTGTGGCACCAGCCCCAGGTGATAGTGCTGCCTCCAGACATGCAGCAGAGAAATCCCTGGGTCCTGTGGCTGATGCTTCCTGCTTCCTTTCAGTTCGCTGACATCCACTCACTACCATGGGCTACTGACTCCATTCCTGCCAGGCATTGGACTGGATGGGAATGCCTGGTGGTTCCCAGCTTCAGCTGCCCAGGGTCCCTGCAGAGCATGGGCAAGATGTGCTCCACCTCAAGCCACTGGCACATACACAGGGTGATTTGCCACCATAAAACCACTTGAACCATCAGTGACTGCAGGAAAAACCCTCACTTCCATCACAGCACCTAGACTAGGCACACAAATTCCTACCAAGGGTCCAAGGGCACAGGGCTCAGGGGCACTATGTAGGTGTGGAGCTAGGGCATGGCAAGGACTGCAGAGTTCCCAGAGCATCACCTGAGTGTCGGCAATGCACTACAATGTCTACTGCCAGCCCCACTGCAGCTGGGAGTCTGATGCTGTGCCTCCTACCCAGCTCCAAATCTACTGAGGGGGCATAGCTGGCCTCCAGCCCTTGCATCATCCCCAAGGTGTCCCAGCTCAGGGGCTGCTGCTCAGGTTTAAGGAGCTAGGGCTGGAAGAACCACCTGCTTCCCACTCCCACAGCCCCTTCTTTCCGGTGGAGTCGGCTTTGTGTTGGACAAAAGGCTGCAAAGGAAGCAAGAAAGGAGATTACGTGGCTGCTAAAAGACGAATAAGGAAGGTGGGATGAGAGTTAGAGGAAGGAGGGTGCTCATCTGGCTCACCAGGAGGGAAGGAGGGATGCTACGTGCAATGGCAGGGGATGAAGGGGATCTCTTATGCACCCCACTGCCAACCCACTCACATTCAGGTCCTTGGTACCTTCCCCTGATACTCAGAGATGTGTGACAAGCAGCACCCTTGGGGAACTAGAAACTAGAGCTGTCCCAAGGAGATGCCGAGCCCAGAGCCACAGCATTGCCCTGTCCCACCCACAGCTCAGCTATGCTGGCACAAATCCAGCCCTCCTGCCTGGGATGGGCAGACAGTCCTTCCCTCACCCCAAATCCCAGGCTGCCCCACAGAGCTCCCCCAGCCCACAGCCAAATCAAGTAGCGCCCCCAGGTGCGAGGCACTGTACAGATTGTACAGATACAGATTTGGGATATGTGGGGCCATTCCCAGGGTGACCCCTTTCCAGCCTCTCCCCAGCATCCTGCCAGGCTGGAAACCCTCCTGGAGTGCTGCACCAGTGCCACTCACATCCCACACGGCCCATCTGCTCCTCTTCTCGCTCACCCCCAGCCCTGCGCGTGCCACGGTCTGCCTGTCCCTGCCCACGGGCAGTGGCACATGGGCTCAGCAACGGGAAAAGCAGGCCACATCTCAGCGTGGGCCTCTTGCCTATTTTCCCAGGCACTTTTCACAGGAGCAGAAGCTTTCACATTAAAAAGTTCAAGCTGGTTCCCCAGCAAAGGCATGAATTAAAGCATTGTCTTGCCAGGAGAGCAGGTACCACTGCCCCAGCCTGGCTCTGGTAGGGGACAGCAGGGACCAATATTCTGCAGATCCGGACACAAAGGTAAAAGCATGGCTGAGCCTTCCCAAAATAGAAGAACCTGTCTGCCCTCATGGACCAGCCCAGCTGATGCTCTTCTGCAGCACCTTTCAACAGGATCTCAGACTATGGAGAAGCTGGAATAGCAAGATGGACCACAGGGATATCTGGAAAACCCTACTCTCACCCCCTCAAGATATTCTCATTGGGCTGTGGGCTGGCATGAAGTGCCATTTCCATTCAGGGATCTGGCTTAGCTGCAACACAGGACCCCCACATGAGCAGCAGGACCTGGATGTAAGGGAACAGCAGGAACGGGACTGCTCCAAAACAGGAGCAGTTTGGTTGCTCTCAAACCAAGCCAAAGCCACTTCTGCTGTCACCATCATTCAAAGATCCAGGGGTCATGGCTTTACCCACAGCTCACTCAAGAAGCACCAACTTTATCCTGAACTTAAATAGCCCCGCATCTGCCCCAGGTGACCTGAATGGGGAATGTCCTGGCTGAGGCTGCTCAGAACCACAAATGCCAATTAATGCAATCACTGCTCTGGCAGTGAACAATGTAGGAGGAAAGATCCAGAGCGTGTCTGGAATAGAGGTGTGTAGATACAAATGGGGCTCTGGGGGGCACACTGGGATCCTCCCTTGCTGCCCCATCACAGGTCCCCACAGAGGATAGCCCTTCCCCTTTTCCACAAGGAGCCCCCAGGGAAGGGTCAGTGAGACAAGGGGTGTCCTAGGGCACAGTCCCCATGTGGCCACCCTTACAGACACCTGCAGAATCACACCTGTGCAGCCCTGCATTCCTGCAAAGATATGGAATGGGAGGATGTGTACAAACACATGCACACGTGGGGGCCAAGAGGACTGGCAAGGGCTTGAGGCAGGACTGGCGTGGCTCCAAGGGGGAATCCCAGTACTGAGTGGGGCTACAGCAGTGGGTTCCTGGATGGGTGCTGGGCAAGAGACACAAGTGAGGGGCTGAGGAAGACCCAGGGTGAGAGCTAGTTTGGAATTCTGAGGGTTGATCTTTCTGAGCTGTGGGGTGCTGGGGGACTCGAGCAGGGTGTTGGGAGTCTGTTTGGCATCACCTCTACATGCCAGGGGAGGGCTCAGCTGTGGCGGGTGGTCCTCCGCAGTCTGACCTGGTGGCACTGGGCTGTGACAAGGGTTCCCCTCTCCACAGGGGCACCCCGTGGTTGGGGGCACCCCCGACCGCCTGGGAAAGGCTGTGCCGGGGGGACCACGCTGCTCTGGGGCCGGGGCGGCGGTGCGGCAGGGTCCCCATCCCGAGCGGGCGGTCACCGGGCACCGGCCCTGGGGGTCCCCCGTGTCTGTCCTGTCCGGGCGGGCCGGGCCCGCGGCGCTCCGGAGCCGCCCCCCGCCGGGGGGTCCCCGCTCCCCCCGGATGCATGACTTCATCCTTCCGCCCGGGTTTCCTCCCCGCCGCCGCTGCCGCCGCCGCAGACCGGCTCCCGGCTCGGCGCGGCGCGGCTCGGCCCGCTCGGCCCCGCCATGTCGCAGGTGCTGCCCTACGGCGAGGACAAGGTGGGCCGCTACGGCGCCGAGCCCGAGGCGGGGGAGCTGCCCTTCAGCTGCCGCCTGCAGGACACCAACGCCTTCTTCGGGGGCAACCAGGGCAAGCGGCCCCCCAAGCTGGGACAGATCGGCCGCGCCAAGAGAGGTACCGCCGACCCCTCCCCCAGCCCCGCCGCAGCCCCGCGGCATCCCCGGGACCCCCGCATCTGCCCTGCGGCATCCCCGGGTTTGTCCCGGGACCTTCGGATCTGCCCTGCGGCATCCCCGGCATCCCTGACACTGGCTCCTCCATCCCCGGCGCTGCCCCACGGCATCCCCGAGACCCCCGGATCTGTCTTTTTATCCCTGGCGCTGACTCCTGCATCCCCGGCACTGCCCCACGGCATCCTCGGAACCCCCGCATCTGTCCTGCAACGTCCCCAGCATTGCCTCCTGCATCCCTGACGCTGCCCCACGGCATCCCCGGGACCCCCGCATCTGTCCTTGCATTCCCGACTCTGTTCTGGAATCCCCGGCTCTGCCCTGGAATCCCCGGCTCTGCCCTGCAGTATCCCTGGCTCTGCCCTGCAGCGTCCCCGGCTCTGCCCTGCAGCATCCCTGGCACTGCCCCCCGGCATCCCCGGCACTGGCTCTTGCATCCCCAGCACCTTCCCATAGCAACCCCAGGGTCCACGATTCTGCCCTTGCTTCCCCGGCATTGCCGGCACTGGGCAGTGCATCCCTGGCACCCCGAGCATCGCCCCACGAGATCCCCACATTCCCGATTCTGCCTTTGTATTCCCAGTTTTGCCCCATGGTAACCCCTGTGTCTGCCCCACAACATCCTCAGCACTGCCCCACAGCATTCCTGCGACTCCCGGCTCTGCCTTGCATCCCCAGCACTGTCCCCTGCTACCCCGGCACTGCCCCCAGCATCCCCAGAATCTCCATCTCTGCCCTACATCAGCTCCAGCACTGTCCCCCGGCAACCCTGAGACTCCCCAGCTCTGTGACTGACACCCGCCCCCAAAAACACAGGCTCCCCCATCCCCTGCTCCAGACACTACGCTGTTCCGCTAGTGCTGCCCTGCAACAGCCCCCGCCTCATGCCGGGACTACCCCTGGGATTACCCTGCAGCATTCCTGGGGCTGCCCCGGGACCATCCCCCAGCACCTCCGTGGGTGCCCCTGGGACCCCTCGGAACTGCTCCTCAGTACCGCTGGGACTGCCCCCCTCTCATTCTGTATAAACAAGAATGATCCGAGGATCACCAGGAACAGCCCCCCTGGCCCCCTAAACCCTTCTGCCTGCACATTTCTGTCTGCCGCAGAGACCACCAGCAGCCTCTGGCCATGCTGATCAGCAAATCCCCCCCAGCCCCCTGGACTCCCACCAGTCCCCCAGGACTCCATGAGCCCGTGTCCTGCCCCCCCGTACTTCATTGCCTGCCGCAGAGACCCCAGCACCATCTCCTCTGCTTCTATCCAGGACCCAAATAACTGTCCCCCTCTCCTGCCTGCACCCTGACCTGTCACCATCGATCCTCCCCAATGCCTCGGGGACCCTTAAAAATCGCCCCCCGCTTTTTCTGCAGCCCCCATCCCACCTGCTTGGGGGTCCTCCATAGGCAAACACCCCTCCTTAAGCTGCAGGGACAAGGAGCGGGGAGGGGGAAGAGTTCTCCCCCCAGCTCAAATACACCCCAGCCCCACAGGGGGTGAGCACTGCCTGCTCCACTGCCCCCTTTTGCAGTGGTGGGGGCTGGGTCTAGCAGCACCCCCCGGGGTGATGGGAGGATGATTCTCCCTCGATGGTGTTCTGGGGGTCCATCTGCTCTCCCGTAATTCTGGTGAGGGGTGGTTTTGTTAATCCACCCCCAAGAGGGTGATGGGGGGATTACTGACCCCCCCTCCCAGTAGTGATACTGGGATGGGGGTCTGCCCACCACCCCCAGAGCAGTGGTGATGGGGTACCTGCCCAGCCGGCCGTGTATAGGATAGGGGGAAGATGTGTGGCTCCCTGGTGATGCTCGTGGGGGTCTGTCCAGCCTCCCACCCCTGCTGCTGCTGGGGAGGGGAGGGAGCTGCCCCAGTGGGTTATGCCGATGGGGGGTCTCTCTGGAAGGTGACATGACGGGAGGCTCTCCAGCCCCCATGGTGATGCTGATGGGGGTTCGTGCAGCCCGCCGTGCGGGTGGGGGGCTGTCCGGCTCCCCCCCAGCGATGCCGATGGTGAGGGTGGGTGTCCTGCGCAGCGGGTGATGCTGATGGGGGTCTGGCTGCCGCCCCCGCCGAGCAGGCGGTGCCCCCCCCCGCTGGGTCATTACCCATTCCAGTCCTGTTGCTCTCATCAGCGCCTGCCGCAGAGAGGAGGGGGGGTCCTTCCTGGTCTATTCCTGCCCCCCCTTCCCTAATCACCCATCCAGAGGCAGCCGGCTGGCTGCGGGGGGGATGCTGCCCCTACCCGAGCCGGGCAGGGGGGTGATCCCCCACCCTTCATCCCGATCGTACCCACCTGAACCCCCTTTGCCCCGCACCTGGGGGCACACCTGGAGCCCGAGCAGGGCGAGAGCCGGGGCGGATGGGCAGCGGCTGCCGCGTCCCCTCGCCCACGCGCCCCCCGCCTGTCCCCGCAGTGGTGATCGAGGATGACCGGATAGACGAGGTGCTCAAGGGCATGACGGAGAAGTCGCCGCCGGGGGTGTAAGCCGGGAGCCGCCGCCAGGACCCGCCGGCCGAGCCCAGCTCCAGCCCGCCGCCCCGCATGCTGGCTGGACCGCCGACGAGGAGGGGGAGGCCATGCCCGCTGCCCCCGCCCCGGCCCGGGGGGGGGGCCCTGCGACCACCACCACCCCCCCCGAGCCATGCACTTTACCCCTCCGCCTCCCCCCGGGGCCGGGACAAGCCGCCGAGCCCCCCACCCTGGCGAAGACCCCCCTCCCCGGGGAAGGGTCCAGCCGCCCTGCTCCGCGGCGCGTCCCTCCTCATCCTCCTTGGCGGGGGGCCCCCGAATTCCGGGGCGACCCGGCCCCTTGAGCAGGGGGGGAGCGCTGCTGTCCAGAGACATTTTTTGCTCCATCGTTTTTTGCATGAGCTTGGTGGCCCGGGCGGCCGGCCCGGGGGCCGAGGGTCAGCCCCACCACTCCGGCACGCTTCTTTTTAAACAGAAACTCCTCATATTTGTATTTTTATATCCGAATCTTTGTTAAAAACGATCTGCTGACGTTGAGATGTCGAAGTAACTGCATCGAGAAAACAAACGAAAACAACCAACCAACCAACCAACCAACAACAAAAAAAAAAAAAGGTTCATATTTTTTTCCATAAGAAAAAAAAAGACAAAAAAAGAAGAAAAAAACGAGGGCAAAAATTAAAGGGGGGCGAGAGTGATGGAGGGAGCATAAGGAAAGCAGGAGGAGGGAGGGGAGCAGGGACCCCTGGCCCAACCCCCGGCTGGCAGGCAGCAGGAGCACCGGAGGGTTTGGCAGCATCACCGGGCGCTGCAGTTTCCTCCCGGCAGCACCGGGGCAGAGCCCACCGGGGCCAGCTGCAGGTGCCGGGGGGGATCCCAGCACTGCCCCTCACTGAGGGGGTGGGGTCGGGGGAGAGTGGGGAGGGCAGGGACCGGCCTGAGTCGTTGTTTTTAATTTTGTACTTTAATTTAATTTTATTTTTTAAGAAGCTTCTCGGGGGGTTCTGATGTGCATGAGAAACTTGTCATCTTTTTCAATAACCTACGAGTGGCATTTATGAAGACAACGACGCAAAAAAAAAAAAAAAAAACAACAAAACCACAACAAAAAAACCAAACAAAAAAACTGTTAAAAAAAAAGGAAAAAAAAAAAAAAGAAAAAATACTTGTGTCATGATGTTCTACGAATGATCCATTGTAAATTTAAAATGCCATTTTTCACTGTACTGGTGACAAAATGCAATGAATAAATACATTCATGTACCCGTGAAGCCGGCAGCCGCCTGCTCCTTTCTGTCCCTTCCTCGTGCCAGCTGCTTTTTGGGGTTGCCTGTGGAATGGGTGGCATGGCCGGGTGGGGGCTGGCCCCAGAGCCCTTTGCTGGCTCCTGTGCAGGGGAGCCGCTGGCTGACCCCACTTACACCTTCTGCCTGAAATAGCAGCCCAGCAGCTTGCGCCTCCGTGGTGTCACTGCCGTCCCGTGCAGGAGGGCTCCCCTGTGCCCACCCCAGGGGGACTTGGTGCCCAAAGAGCCTCTGGGGACACTGCTGTGACCTGCCACACGAGCACACGTGCACAACCAGTCCCACCAGCAGGCGGTGGCCCACCTGTCACCCACCTTGGCACACAGGGGTCACTGTGCTGCTGGCCCCAGGCACAGGGGAACACGGGACTGTCACCACAGGCAGGGGTGGAGACAGATGGGACAGAGGCAGAGTGCTTCCCTTCCTGCCCTATGGCACCTCCTGCCCCATGCTGGCACATTCCAGCCTGGATCTCCCACTTCTTGGGTGGGAGTGACAAGGACACGATGTCCTTGCACACCACCATGGCCAGGGGAGGCTGGGGCAGGGGTCCTGGTGTAGGATGGGGTGGGAGTGTGGAGCAGTGGGGACCCCCAATCCTGCCCCCCATACCCAGTGCCAGCACCCCCATTCTGCCCTCAGCCCAGCAGAATGACTTCCCCGTGCCAAGGGGAAGGGATGGGGGGCAGGGAGCCACTCCCCGCAAGATGGATGGGTGAAATTAAACCCGATTTGGTTTCATTACTGGATGCAAAGCCTGGAGTCCTGGCTGCTCTCCAGCTCAGCAAGGAAAGGCCAGGGAGGGGACACAGAATCAGCACAGCATCCCTGTGCCCCCCGGAGGAGGCCAAGTATCCCCCTCCCATTACCCCATCACTGGGCAGCTTGCAGGGGGATGCACTGTCTCTGTCTCCCACCTGTGAGGATGGAGCATCTTAAGGCTTTATTGGGTGGGGGGAGGTGGGGAAAGCCCCCTGGGTCACAGCTGGATGGCAAGGAGATAGTCCTCGTCGTCGTCGGGGGGCGGGGGCGGGGGGCGGGCGGGGGGGGGGGGGGGGGGGCTGGTGCAGCCGGCGCCCCAGGGCCGCGTCCCGGGGGTCCAGGGGCTGCCCCTTGCGCATGACGTACAGGAAGTAGTGGAAGGCAGCGGCGTCCCCGTCCCCGCAGGCGGCGTGGCGCAGGGACCAGCCAAAGGCCTCCTGGGCATAGTGGGGCTTGCGGAAGTGGGGCTGGGCGAAGGTGATGGAGATGAAGCAGCCCCCTGGGCGCAGCACCCGGCTCACCTGTGTCAGGAAAACCCCCAGGATGTGGTGGGGGAGCACAGTGAGGTTCACTGTTTGGCTTTGTTCCCAGGGACCCCCATCACCATCTGCCAAAGACCCCTCCCAGCCTTTCCCATCACACCCCGAAATCTCTTGTCCTAACCTTGACCCCCCAAGAGACACCCCGGTTCTGACCTGTCCCCAGACCACCAGGAACAGTGGTCCTCATGATCCACCTCACCCTGCACCCCAAAACTCTTTACTCCTACCCACAGCAGACAGCATGGAAACCCAACCCCAGCACGAGAAAAGCTTCATCTGTCCGAGCACAGGGCCCCCCCTAAGCACAGCATATGATACCCATCCCACCCACCCCTCCCTGGACCACCCAGTGCTACCCCACCACCACACACATCAGAATCAGAGAGGGATTGCGGGGGGTGTTGATGGGAAAGGACTCAACCCTTTTAATCACCATTTTCTCCCTGCTGGAATTAAGCCCCGTTAACAGGATGGAAAAGAACATCAATTTTCCTGCTTGGCTTTATCCAATGTCAAAAGGCTTTTACGGCCAGCGCCCACGTGCTCAGCATGCAAAGGCAGTGCCCAGGGCGGGCGGGGCGTCCAGCCACCCTCCCCGGCACCCTGCCCCAGGCAGGGACACCCCAGACCCCCCGGCAAGGGCAGAGTCACCGCTGCAGGGGACAGGGCTGGAGGCCAACTGGGGGGTTTCCCAAGCTCTGGTTTAATCCTGCTGGGAAGCTCCAGCTGGGGAGCTCTGGCTGGGGCCAGCAGAGGGGACAGGCAGCCTGTGTGTCCTCCCCTGCTGCTGCAGTGGCTTTTGAACCAAACCCTACCGGTTTTGGCCAGGAAAAGGGGAATGCAGGTCCCTGCATCTCTCTCTGCGCTCCATATCCCTCCTGCTAAGTGCCTGAAAATCTGCCCTGGGAAGACCCCACAGCTTCCCAAGCTATGGGCAGGGAGGGGGGTCCCCGGCGGTGGGGGCAGGCAGGGATCTCCGGCTGGAACTGAGCAAGGCATCCCGCATGTCCGCATCCCATCCCTCGTTAATAGAGCAATAATGGCCGTTGCTTAGAGACGAGCGCAGGGAAACCTTCCCATCCGTCAGCTGGAGCAGGGGGGGCCGAGGGGGGCCCTTCCCGCTCCGGCACCCGCCACACCCGCTGTCCCCAGCTCGCTGGGACAGGGTGTCCCCTGGGGTGTCCCCACAGGCAGGGTGGATTTTTCAGCTCCTTACACACCCCCCAGGGAGGGGAAGACAGAGGCTGTGAACCCCCCAATGAAGGAGGATGGGAGTAGGAAGGGAGGTACCATGGAGAGACCCCTCTAAAGGGACCCCCAAAGCAGTGAGGCGAGTGGGAACACCCAGAGAATCCCCCCTGGGGATGAGGACAGCAGGGACCACTGCGGGTGGAAGCTGGTACCCAGTGATGCTGGGGGAGGGCAGGGATTGAGCAGAGGATTAAAAAGGGAAAAGAAAAGGGAAAATTAAATCCCTGCCGTTTGGCAAAATGACAAGGACAGGCAGCAGCACTGGCAAGGAGGGCAGGGCACGGATAGCAAGCACAGCCCCACTGCCCTGCTGGTGGGTTGTGCTCCCTCACAGGCTCAGTGAGGCAAGACAGGATTGGGAGGGTGTCAACAGCCATGAGCACCCTTTCCAGCACCTGTGTCTGCAATCCCAGGGTGCCAGGGAGGTGCAAGCAATTAATTATCCTGGCAGTATTCCCGCAGGGTGGGAGAGGCTGCCAGGACCTGCACCCCCGCGCCAGGACAGGTTCATCCGGCCCCTGATGCCAATTAACAGGTCCCCGAGGCATCACCCGTCCCGTGCAACGCCATGGGCCCTGTCGCTGCGATGAGGAGTTGCCATGGCAACACCAGACCAGATGATGGGGACCCCAGCACAGACGATCGAAGCTGGGGCGGGAGGTGGCGGGGGGCAGAGCTCTCACTGCCCCACGGTCACCACCTTGCCCTGGGCAGGCAGGGCCACTTCAGTGTGTCCCCCTGGGGTCCCCCTACAGCTACCCACGCTAGGATGGGGCCCATTTTCCTGACAACTCTTGTATTAAGCATGCAAAATAAAAGAGAAGGGTCAGCCAGTCCCACCAGCAGGACCCAGGGACACATCCTGCTCCGTGCACCTCCCTGGGGAGGAAAGGATGGAGTGTAAGAGGGGACAGTCTCCCACTCCCAGGAGTGCTGGGAGCCCCCCAGGTGCTGCCCTGCAGCATAGCCGAGGGGGTAGCACCGGCTGGGAGGACAGAAACACCATCTGGGGCACCCACAGGGAAGCAAGGTAGTGAAAGAGGCACTGCACCTTCCCCCACCCCAAACAGGGATGGGGTCCACCTTCTGCACCCCTACTCAGGTCCCCCCACCCTGTACCTCTGCCAGCACCCGGCGCATGGAGGCGGATGCCTGGGGCGAGACGTGCCAGGGGTCGGTCTCCTCCACCATGAGCACATCAAGGGTGCCCTTCTCCAGCACCACGTCGAAGGAGGCGTCGGGGAAGGCGAGGGCGCGGATGTCCATGACGGCCCAGCGCAGGCCGGGGCAGCGGGCGTAGCGGGCGCGCATGGCCGCGATGCAGGCGGGGGAGAAGTCGATGCTGGTGACGTCGGTGTAACCCAGCTCGTGCAGGTCGTGGCTCAGGGCGCTGTTGCCACAGCCTGTGTGGGGCACAGCTCACACAGGGCTCGGGGTGCCCATGGCGGGGCTGGCACCCCAACCCTGTTCCCTGTTCCAGGGCTGGGGCTGATGGAGAGGGGCAGGTCATCGCTTTGATGACAGTTAGTGAGTGTTGGACTAGTCATTAATTCCCCCTGTCCTGCAAGGTGGGTGCTTTGGGCTCCTATCCTGGGTCAGACCTGCACACCTCATCCCTTCCCCTTGGGGCGAGATGTGTTGGGAGGGTGGAGGCAGGAAAGAGGCAGGGGCGTCCCCAGTTATCCCTCCCGTAGTGCTGTGGGGCAGGTGCCGGCCGTGGTCCTCAAGAGCCTGCCGCATAACTTCAGTGGGAAATTAGGGAACTCCGGCCGGGGGTTTAACCCGGGTGCGAGGGAGAGAGGGATGGAAGAACTGGCGTTTCAACAGGACACGGCAAGACAAGGGGAGAGCCCCGCTACCAAGCCGTCCCCTCGGAGCCGCTCCACCGGGGCTCGGCCGCTCACCGGGGGGGGCCAAGGGGGATCCCGGGGAGGGGGAAGGATTTGGGGGCTATTAAGCGCAGCTGGCAACGGCTGATCCGCTAACAGGATCGGTGATTACACCCGCTTAATCCTGCCAGCCCGGCGGCGGATCAGACCGCAGGTGGGATTACGGGGCGGTTATACCCGCCTCGCTGCCCGTCAGCACCCACGGCACTGGGGCCACCCCCGCCGGGCCGGGCTGGGCGCAGCTCCCGGTACCGGCCCGGTGCCACACCGCCCTCTGGCGGCTAGCGCCGGCGCATCCACTGGCGGGACCCCGAGCCCCGCCCGCCCGCCCTCCACCGGGCACGCCGGGCACGCCGGGCACGGGGCACGTACCGAGGACGAGGATGCGGTCACCGGGGCGCAGCTCGGGCTCCAGCTGAGGGAGAAACCGGGAGAGTCCCCCCAGCCACTCGCGGGTCTCGGCGCCCTCCCGCTGGTACAGCGCGTCCCAGAAGCGCCGGCGCCCGTACCGGGGGGGCGTGGCGGGCGCGCGCCGCCGCTCCATGCCGGGAGCGGGGGCGGGAGTACCGGGCGCCACGTGCCGCCCGCGCCCCCACGTGCGGCTTCCGGTCGGGGCGGGTGCGCGCGCTAAGCGCTCCGGGCGGAAACACGGAGCGGCATGGCGGCGGGGCGGGGGGCGGCGGCGCTGCGGCGGGCATGGCGGGAGCGGCGGGCGGCGCTGCTGGAGCCCCGCTACACCCCACTGGTGGCCGCCTGCCTCTGCCTGGCCGAGGGCGGCGTCAATCTCTGGGTCATCCGCAGGGTCCCCTGTGAGTCCGGAGCCCGGCCCGGCCCGGCGCTGCCCCCGGGGATGGCGGGGTCGGTCCGGGACAGCGCGGGGCGGTCCGGGGGCAGGGACAGCTCGGCCCCGGGGTGGGAGGTGATGGCGGGGGCTCGGCCTGGGGCAGGCGGGGGGCGGGGATGCCGCGGGCCCGGGACGGACCTGCCCCGGCCCCTCGGGTGACAGCATCCCCCGGGTGGGGGGACAGGAGGGGCTGGATGGGGCCAGGGAGGGACACGGGGCTGGGCTGGGGGCTGGATGGGGCCGCAGGGCAGCAGCCTGTGCTGACCATGGCAGGGCCAGGCTGGCGGGCTTGGAGCGGGGCAGCACCCGCTCCCCTGCCGTGCCCCCCGAGCCCGCTGACCCCGCCGTCCCGCAGACACCGAGATCGACTGGAAGGCCTACATGCAGGAGGTGGAGGGTTTCGCCAACGGCACCCTCGACTACACCCAGCTGAAGGGTGACACCGGGCCGCTGGTGTGAGTGACAGGGACACGCAGCTGCCCGTGACCGGCGGCTCCCGGAGGGGCCGCGGGGCCGGGCCCCTCACCCCCGTGTCCCCACAGCTACCCCGCCGGCTTCGTGTACATCTTCCTGGGACTGTACCACGCCACGGGCCGCGGCTCCGACATCCGCCTGGCGCAGTACCTCTTCGCCGGCCTCTACCTCCTCAACCTGCTCCTCGTCTTCCGCATCTACTGCCGAACCAGCAAGGTACCCTGAGGCCAGGGCTCCTGGCTGTGCTGAGCCCTCACCCCGGCAGAACGGACACAACGCCAGGGCTGAGGTTTGGAGCAGCTCAGTAGCAGCAGGGACTCCAGGACAGGCTGCTGATGACCCTTTTGTGTCTCTGTCCCCTGCAAGGTCCCTCCCTATGTTTTCTTCTTCATGTGCTGCGCCTCATACCGCATCCACTCCATCTTTGTCCTGCGGCTCTTTAATGACCCTGTGGCCATGGCCATCCTCTTCCTCGCCATCAACCTCTTCCTGGAGGAGCGCTGGTCCTGGGGCTGCCTCCTCTTCAGGTGAGGGGCTGGGAGCTGCTCTCCGTGGGGTGCTGGGTGTGTGAGCCAGCTCAGCCCCAGGAGGAGGCTGTGCTTGGCTCAGGGGCTGCCTGGGCTCCCTGTGGGGTCCGCAGTGGTAATGCAGCTTCCTGCTCAGCCTGGCTGTGTCAGTGAAGATGAACATCCTGCTCTTCGCCCCTGGACTCCTCTTCCTCCTCTTGCAACGGTTTGGTCTCCTGGGCTGTATCCCCAAGCTCTGCATCTGTGCCCTGCTCCAGGTGGGTCCCTGTTTGCACTGGCTGCAGCAGCAGGGAATAGTAGGCTGCCTTGCTGGGCTGCAGAGACAGTGGTACCAACATCTGTGGCCTCTCACAGCAAGCTGGGTGTTGATAAATAATCTTACTCATGTGACATTCATCTTTGGCTGACTGTCCCTGTCACCACATGTGGCACTGGGCTTCTCAGGAGGTAGCTGGGGTAACAGTGGCCACGTGTAGGGCTCTGTGATGGTGCTGGTGTGTCCCTGGCAGGTGGTTCTGGGCCTGCCCTTCCTGCTGGTGAACCCTGTGGGGTACCTGACCCGCTCCTTTGACCTGGGCCGCCAGTTCCAGTTTAAATGGACAGTGAACTGGCGCTTCCTCCCAGAAGAGGTTTTCCAGAATCGAGTTTTCCATGCTGCTCTGCTCCTGGCTCACCTGGCAGGCCTGGGGCTCTTTGCACTGCACCGGTGGCACAGGTGAGATTTGGAATTCCCTGTGGGTGTTGATCCCTGCCAAATCTATGTAAAGGACAATGACTCCCCTGCTGCTGCAATGCTGCAGTCCTGGGGTTGCAGGCACAAGTTGGAGGGCAGTTACTGTTCTGTTTTGGGGACTGTATGGCCCAGGCGTTGTGGCTCACAGGGGAGCGTTGGGGTGGGAGAGACTTTCAGCAGCTGAGATCAATGTTTGTTCTTCCCCCTCAGTTCCAAAGAGAACATCCTGAATCTGTTGAAGGATCCTGCCAAAAGGAAACCTGCATCCCCTCGCTTGACTGTCAACAATATCCTTTGGCAGGGTGGGCAGCAAGGAAAGAGGGAGAAGGCAGGGCAGGGAGAAACCTGGTTGGGTTCCAAATAATGCAGTGCTGTTGTACCAACATCTCCTGACTAAAGCAGCAATGCTGGACAGCTGGGGAACTGTTGTGGGGTCACACCTCCAGCCTCCTGTGTTTGCCCCCTTAATGCCAGTGCATGGATTGTCTTCGTCCTCTTCTCCTCCAACTTCCTGGGTGTCTGCTGCAGTCGCTCCCTGCACTACCAGTTCTACGTCTGGTATTTCCACACACTGCCCTACTTGCTCTGGTGCACCCCGACCACCAAACTCGCCCACATGCCTAAGTAGGTGCTGGCAGGGAGGGGGAGCACCCCTCTGCTGGGGTCTGGGAGTGAGGATGGCTGGTGTGTCCCCCACGCTGACCCCCACCTTTCCCCCCACACAGGGTGCTGCTGCTGGGTGTGATTGAGCTCTGCTGGAACACCTACCCCTCCACAGTCTGCAGCTCCCTCTCCCTGCACATCTGCCATGGACTCATCCTGCTCCAGCTCTGGTATGGCACAGCCCCCACAGCAGTGTCACACACCCTTCCACCAAGCAGGAAACCCACAGCCATATCCAAGAAAGCCCAGTGAGAGTGGGGATGACTGACTGGTGGGAACTGGCCTCTGGAACTGCCCCATCCACCTGCTCTTTTCCCACTTGACTCCCAGGCTGCCCACAGCAATCCCAAGAGGGCCATGAGCCCTGAAACTGTGCAAAGTGGGCAGGTGTGGGCATCCCCAAAAGGCAGGACTTCCCGAATAAAGGGGGCTTTATGTGCCCTTCTTCAAAATCCTTGTACTGTGATGATGTCAGAACAGCTGTCCCTGGACTTGCCCCACCTGAGGGAAGGTAGAGCAGTTTCTAGAGTCATGGGCTCTCTTGCTTCCCAGCTGTGGGAAAGGGGTGCCCAGGGCTGGGCAACAGCCTCTGGGGTGAGTTTAGAACAGAGGACCTGCAAAACTGATTTGCCTCAAGGTTTCATTTGCTTTGATAGAGCCCAGGAGTCCCTTCTGTACAGCTTTTCCTATTCTCCTGCCTGCTCCCTCCCACAGAGATGGCTGGGAAGGGGGTGACCCCCTCCTAGGATTCTGGTGAGTCCTGGCATGACCTGAGTGGAGCCAGCAGCTCTCTTCTCATAACAGAGACACCAGTACAGGTGGCTTGGAGCCAGGTGTCTTTATTGGCCCCTGGGGCGGCCGTCAGACGTTGTTGGGGTTGTAGCACAGCATGTTCAGCTTGATGTTCTCGTCCCAGTGACGCAGCAGCAGGAACAAGTGCCTGGCTGCCCCTTTGAGGCAGCCCACGTCCACCCCCTCGGGCAGGCGCTGTGCCTGCAGCCACGCGTCCGCCTTGGCCGCCACCAGCTCCCACTCCTCAAAGAACCCAGCGCAGCGGTGCTCCAGCCACGCCAAGGCCACCGCCGTGGCCCAGCTGGCACTCTCCAGATCCTCTGGCCCCATGTCCTGACAGCTCACACTGGCCTCAGAGGGAGCAGCCGAGTGGGGCCCGGTGTCGGACTCGGAGCCGTGCCCACTGTCCGCCTGCGCCCACACGGCTGCGCTGGGCACCTCGGAGCACGTGCTGCGGGATGGGGCGAGCTGGGCTGCGGGGCTGTGATGGGCTCCTCAGCCCCAGCTCCTGCCTCAGGCATGCTCCTGGCCCCTGGGGACATGGGGCTGAGGCTGGCACGGTGGGAGGCGTAGGGGGAGGCCCGGTGCAAGCGGTCCAAGGGGATCTGCACCACTTCAGAGAAGCTCTCGGTGAGCTGGAACGGCCCCCGGGCTTGCTGCAGCTGCACCTGCAAGGAGGGGGACAGACCCACATCAGCACCAAATACTGGGGGCTGCAGGAGTGTCCCTGGGGCACAGGGACAGTCTAAAGCCCCCCAAAAAAGCCATTCAAGATCCCAGAGACATAAAAGGATGCAGCAGGGCTGAGCAGGCATCTGCTGGGAGCATCTTCCGCTGCTCATGTTGCCAGGCATGACCTGGGTGGCTCAGCTGGCAGCCAGCAGGGCAGGCCCCCCTGCTGGGATGGGGACTGGGGACAGGGACAGGTCCTTACCAGCGGGAGGTAGTCATGGCTCGCATGGTTGCTGGAGCACTCGCTGTCTGGGCTGAGGCACTGTGGGCGCAGCGCCAGGCTGGGACCCCTGCGCCTGCTCAGGCTAAACCTGTGGGGTCACAGGCAAGGTAACAGGGTTGGGAGGAATTCCTGAAAGGCAGCTGGACACCAAACTGCTGCAGGGAAGGGGTTGGAGTGCCAAACCCCTTCCACTTACACTGCAGGAGCTGGCAGGAGATGGGGACCAGCAGCTCCCAAAAAGTGGCACTGTCCCCCTCTCCCCACAACATGCCATTTTTTGGTCCCTTGCATCCCCCCATCCCACAGTGTCACCTGGAGCCTGCGATGCTCTCTGTGGATTTCTGGGAGCCCATGGAGATAGTGGAGGGGCTGGATGGAGGCCCTGCAAGAGGAATGAGTTAAGCACAGTGGGAACATGATGCACCCAGAGGTGTGTCTCACTGCCTGGGAGGGCAGCTCAGCCCATGTGCCTGGGGTACTGAGGGCACAGTGGATGGTCCAGCTGTGGCAGGGTATCGAGGGTACTCTGTCTCCCACCCTCATCCAGCCCTCAGCCCTCTCCAGCCTGGACACACCATTTGAGTAGTTCTGCTTTTCCCAGCCAAAGGTAGGGGAGGAGATGCTGCCCTGAGATCTGGCCATCTCGTCTCGCTCTGCAAAAGAGCAAAGTCTTGTGGGGTCATGGGCTTCAGAGACCCTGACGGCTCATAGCTGCTCTCAGGGGCTGCTATGCTGTCCTCCCACGCCCCCTCCCCAGTACAGGGCGATGCCTCTTTCCGGATCCCCACAGCCACCAGCTGAGGGTCTCCAGAGAGCCCAGTGCAGATCCCTGGAGAGCATAAGTTGACATGAAGGAATAAGTCAATACCTGCAGTGCCAGGGGCCTCGTGCTGCTCCTCTACATTCTGCTGCTGCCCCTGCTCTGCCGAGGAGCCCCGGTGGTGCCAGCTCCCTGCTGCAGCAGCTCGTGTCCGGCTGGCTGAGCCACCTGCAAGGGATGATGCCACTTCAATCCTCTGTCCCCTTGCTGTCCCCTCCCCTCCCCATCCCACCAGCCGTTGTCCGTACCTACGCCCCACACCTCGGGGGCTGCGGGCAGGGCTGCCTGCGTGGCACAGTCCACGGGCACCAGCCGGGTGTAGAGGGAGGGCACGTTGCAGGCTTTGCTGGTTTGCACGGCTTTCAGGCGGAAGCGCCGAGCGAAACCTGCCCGGAGCAGCGCAGTCAGAGCAGGGGGATGCCGGAGCCGCCCCGCGGAGCCGCAGCGGCACTCACCCTGCTCCAGCTTGGCTTCCCGCTGCGCCACGCTCTCATTGTCCCGCACCACGGAGCGCGCTGCCAGGCGGTGCAGGGGCTTGTCCCAGGCTTTGGCCACTCGCCGCGGCGGGTCCTCCCTGCCCGGCCCCTCCCGGGGCTGCAGCAGTGGCTCCAGCGAGGCTGTCACTTCCCAGGACACGGGCTTGCCAGCTCGCAGCGCGTGGATCACCACCTGGCAGCGCAGGGGCACGCTGGCATCGCCCGGGCTGGGCTGCCCTGGCTCGGGCGCTGGCGAGGCACTGAAGAGGTAGGAAGGCTCCACCAGCATGTCCCAGTCCAAGTGGGTGGGCGAGAGGAGGTTATCTAGACGGCAAAGGGTGGGCTCAGAAGTGCAGGGGCACCTGGTTCGGTCCCCACCGCCCCCGTCCCCAGAGCCAGCACACACTTGATTCCACTGCACTGGGCTGCATTTGCCGTGCCTTCGGTCCCAGCTCATCCAGCCGCCCTTCCAGGGACTGGTTCCTCTTCTGTGACACCTTCTCCAGTGCCTGGCAGAGCCGATGGGCATCCAGCTCCCCGTGTGGTGTGGAAAAGCTGCGCCCAGCCAGGGCAGCGCGTGCCAGCACCTTCTTCTGCCGCGCCAGCTCCTCTGCGCTCAGGGCCACCGTCACCTGCGGTGGGGACAAGGCCTTTGGCAAGCCCAGCATTCAGCCCAGATTGCACTGAGCTGCCATGGGGCACCTGTGCCTCTCTGGCTGCTGGCAGGAGCCTCGGCTGCCGTCAGCCCCAGTGCTCTGCAGGCTGGCACCAGCTGCCTCCCAGGGATGCTGCTCTGGTACCACAGACATGGGAAGCACCCACGGAGGAGTTTGCAAACATCCCTGGAGACTGACTCAGGCTGATGCTGGCGTAGCCAGGGATTTGTGTGTGTGCAGAAGTAAGACTCAGGCTGGATGATTCCCCAGTCCAGAGTGATGCCCCTGTACTGAGATGCTTCCCCTAAAAGCCACATCAGGGCAGTGGCACCCATGCCACCTCTCGCCCTGGCAGCAGGGAGCTGGGAGGATCATTTACTCTGCAGGGAAATCACTTACGCTTGACATTTCAGCAGCAAAGGTCACCAGCTGTGCTGCTGTGTGACAGGAGTGGGTTACCTAAGCCGTGCCATCGAGAAGGAGTGTGTCCTGGTGCTGGGTGACAGCTGGCCTCACCAAACCTTGGGGCCATCATCATCGGGGCAGCTGCCTTTCCCCATCCCAGCAACCCAGCGGGGTTTTAAAGCCAGGTATGGAGCAGCAGGGATGTGGCCCATTGCTAATTAAATGTCTGGCAGTGGTGACTGAGAGCTGAAGGAGCCAGGCTGAAGCCCAGCCAGCCAGCCCTTCCTGTCCGGCTCAACAGATTTGTTCCATGATGCCAACCCAGCTATTTTAATTTTCTTTCTGCAGCTTTAAGGTGTCACTGAGCTGGCTCAGGGGTCTGTTAGACACTCAGCTAATTGCTGACCAGGGACACTAAGGGACCAGCTGCTTGGTTCCCAGCTGCAGTAGGTCAAAACCACCCAAGAAACATCCTCATGACATCCATTGCTGATCCTTGCTTAAAATCCAGGCTGCAGCACTTTGTTTCCCAGACCAGTGGGAAGATGCCTGGGCACAACAAGGCAGTAAGGCTTCAGCTAAGCCATGAACAACCCCCACACCATGACCCCTTGCACCCCATTGGCATCCTTACCTTGGTGCCAGCTGGGGCAGAGGGCAGTGGGGCAGATTTGGTGGAGGACTCACAGAGGGACAGGCTCTTCTGGCCCTGCTGGGAGGTGACATCAGCACCAGGGGCCGAGGAGCCACCCTCAGGGGCCACATCCCTGGAGCCAGTGGACTCGCTGCTGGTGGAGCTGCGGGAGAGCAGCCCCTGGCTGCGGTCAGTGCTGACAGAACAGTGTGTCAGGACATACTGCTCCTGGATGTAGGAGGGCTGGTAAATCCTCTTCCAGATGTCTCCCCCAGAAACAGGATCAGTACCTGCCCGGTGAGCACACACTCTGTCAGCCCGTGGCTCCCACCACTGCCCCCCAGCCCAGCTCTGGACCGCACTCACTCCGCTCTGACACCTCTGTACTTCCAGCAAAAACCTCCAGGGAGGCATCCCCAGCTCCTGGGTTGCTCTGGAGTGGCTGGCGGCTCTCCCCAGGACTGGGCACCTCCTGCTGGGAGAGAAAGGCTGAACCCCGGGAGCTGTGGCGAGCCCCTTCCTGGCCCTAGGGGAGAGAGAGGACACCCCCATCAGCCCCCAGAGGGGAAGCAGCACTGGGGCCGTGCCATCCTCCCAGGCAGTGGCAGCGGTACCAGCGGGCGCCGGTCCCCGAAGCGCGCGATGCTGTAGAGCACACAGTAGCTGACGAGGCGGTCACCGGGGTACAGGGCTGGCAGCTCGGTGGGGGACAGCAGAGCCTCCATGCTGTCAGGGACGTACCAGTCGATGGTGATGTCGCTGATGGCTGGCTCGATCGCCTTTTTCAGGGACTTGATCAGCTGGGGTGAGGATTGGAGAGTGTCAGACATGGCAGTGTCCCCAGTGCCCCCGTGCCCCTCCCTGGGTGTTACCTTGGGCTGCAGCCTCTCGGCCGGGCTCAGGAACTCGGCACGGCCCCGGCTCACCTTGGCCAGGGCCTTCAGAAGCCGCCGGCATGCCCGAGGGCCTGTGCCAAAGCTGAAGCACCTGCAGGAGAGCCAGGGGATGGAAAGCCATGGCTAGGCTGGGGCTGGGGGCTGGCAAACCCAGTGGGGAGCCCTTCAGCAGGATGGGCACAGGCAGATTGCTGCCCTGGCTCTGGGCTGGGGCACCCCTGATGGTGTGAGGGATGCGATGGGTGAAGGACACCCTTGGTGCAGGCACAGGTGAGATTTGAGGCTGCACAAGTAGAAACCAGTGGGAACAGCATGGGGGATTTAGAGAACACTGAGACCTGCTGCAATTCCGCTGCCGTACCTGACGGTGCTGGCCTGCCTGCGCACCAGCCGGAGGATCCTGCTTGCATTGCCCACTGCTGCACCGATGAAGAGGAACAGCTGGCGAGGGTAGCCATGGTGGAGGGGCTGTGTCAGTGCCCAGCCCAGGGCCGCCAGCAGGTTGGTGCCACCAGGGTCTGCCCGCAGCCCGCTGAGGTGCTCGCAGGCACGCCGCAACGTCTCCTGTCAGCACACAGAGCCAGCCATGCTGTGGTCCCCCAGCCCACCAGCCCCTACCCAAAGTCAGGGAGCTGGGAGGAGGACAAAGAGGGGTTAGCGGGTACCCAGGATTTGCCTGTGACACTCACGTTGCTGCAGAGGCGACTGGATGGGAAGAGCGGCTTGATGTCAGCGCCGAAGCTGGCGAGGTTGAGCAGTGTCCCTGATGGGAGGCTCTTCAGGGCCACCAGCAAAGCCTCCTGAGGAGACAGCAGGGACCAGGGAGAGCTGCTAAAAGGCTGGCCACCCAGGGAGCACCCCTGGACCCATGGCTGTGCCTCACCTTGACCTTGTCAAGGCCAGGGCCGCTGCCGGTGTCGCTGCGGTCAATGAGGAAGAGGATCTCGCGGGTGACGCTCTGCAGGTCCCCGGGGACGCCCTCCGCAGCCGGGCAGAAGTTCAGCATCAGCACGGGGTTGGGGAAGATGTCTTTGTGAAAACGCTTCTGCACAAAAGCCACCTGCGGGCCAGGCAGGTCAGACCACACCCTCCAGACCACACCCTTCAGATCACACCCTCCTGACCACACCCTCCTGACCACACCCTCCAGAACACACCCGCCAGATCACACCCTCCAGACCACACCCTCCAGACCACACCCTCCAGACCACACCCTCCAGACCACACCCTTCAGATCACACCCTTCAGATCACACCCTCCTGACCACACCCTCCAGACCACACCCTCCAGACCACACCCTTCAGATCACACCCTCCTGACCACACCCTTCAAATCACACCCTCCAGACCACACCCTTCAGATCACATCCTTCAGATCACACCCTTCAGATCACACCCTCCTGACCACACCCTCCAGACCACACCCTTCAGATCACACCCTTCAGATCACACCCTCTAGACCACACCCTTCAGATCACACCCTCCAGACCACACCCTTCAGATCACATCCTTCAGATCACACCCTCCAGACCACACCCTCCTGACCACACCCTCCAGACCACACCCTTCAGATCACACCCTCCTGACCACACCCTCCAGACCACACCCTTCAGATCACACCCTTCAGATCACACCCTCCTGACCACACCCTTCAGATCACACCCTTCAGATCACACCCTCCTGACCACACCCTTCAAATCACACCCTCCAGACCACACCCTTCAGATCACACCCTTCAGATCACACCCTCCTGACCACACCCTTCAGATCACACCCTCCAGACCACACCCTTCAGATCACATCCTTCAGATCACACCCTCTAGACCACACCCTTCAGACCACACCCTCCAGACCACACCCTTCAGATCACATCCTTCAGATCACACCCTCTAGACCACACCCTCCTGACCACACCCTCCAGACCACACCCTTCAGATCACACCCTCCAGATCACACCCTCCAGATCACACCCTTCAGATCACACCCTCCAGATCACATCCTTCAGATCACACCCTCCAGACCACACCCTCCTGACCACACCCTCCTGACCACACCCTTCAGATCACACCCTTCAGATCACATCCTTCAGATCACACCCTCCAGATCACACCCTTCAGATCACATCCTTCAGATCACACCCTCCAGACCACACCCTCCAGACCACACCCTCCAGATCACACCCTTCAGATCACACCCTTCAGATCACACCCTCCTGACCACACCCTCCAGACCACACCCTTCAGATCACACCCTTCAGATCACACCCTCCTGACCACACCCTCCAGACCACACCCTTCAGATCACACCCTTCAGATCATACCCTTCAGATCATACCCTCCTGACCACACCCTCCTGACTACACCCTTCAGATCACACCCTCCAGACCACACCCTCCAGACCACACCAATGTCTTCCTCACCCCCAGGTCACCTCCTCCCCCTTTCCTCCTCTTGGCTGGGGCAGCAGCAGCTGTGCCCTGTCACCTGTCTCTCGCCACTGCTGTCCTTCCTGGCAATCCGCAGGTAATCCCGGCGGCTCCGGATGTGCGCCTCGTACTCAGGGTATGTCATAGTGCCATCCTCAATCAGCAGATGGGGGCTGTGGGGCTCTGGGGGGCACAGGAAAATTTAGAGCTACCTAGTGCTGCAAAGGATGCTGTGGATGTTTCTAAGGTGTTGCCTCAAACCATCCAAGGGCCCCATCTCCCCTCACCACAAGGGTAGAGAATAATCTCCAGGTCCCTGTCGTAGCGGTGGGGCTCAGCCAGGGTGACACAGGTGGTGGTAGCAGAACTGGCCCACGGGTCAGCGTCAGCTCTCAGGGCATGTGATGGGCTCTCCAGCCCTGCAGAGAAGGGAAGGCAGCAGTTAAGTCCTCACAAAACCCCTCCTCAGCCTCCCACCCACCAGGCCCCACAGCAGTGGCTTGTTCCTGATTGAGCTAATGGGATTGACTGGGCCAGCAGCAAGGAGCACATCCCCAGCAACCTGCCATCTTCCCCTCCTCACCCATCCTCTCCCCAGTGCATCACATCACCAGGGAAGGAGGCTGCTGACCTAGAGCTGCCCAAAGGCACAGGCAGGGTGACACTGAGGGGTCCCAGCCCCAAGGAGTGGGAAAAGGGCTTCTTTGTCTGGAGGAGGTACAAGAGGATGACCAGGAACAGGCCCTCACATCTTCCTTGAAGGGAGGGACCAGGAAACATCACCCACATTTTGAGGAGGTTTCACACAACCAACAGATAACACCCAAGCCACCCTCCCTACCTGCCAGCAAGCAGGGGCCCTTCACCAGCAGCTCGAAGGCGAACTCGTAAGGAAAAGGGTTGTGGGGTCGTCCCCGAAAGACATCCACGCTCTCCACAGGCACCACAGTGGGTGACTGGCTCCGGGCACCTGGCCCCCCAAAACAGCTGGTGGGGCTGCAAGGGGAGAGGGGGTGATGGCTCCTGCCCCCCTGCCCCGCTCGCCCAGCATTGGCGTCGCCCCCCTGGGATGGCAGAGATTGAGGAAGCCATGAAAATCACCATAGGGCCAACCTGTCGTCACACAAGCTTGCCGGCTCGCTCTCGGGGTCGGCAGGGACGTGGGGCGTGAGGACGGGGGGCAGGAGGAGGCGCAGGGACCCGTCTGGCAGCGTGGGCAGCTCCTGCACCGTGCTCAGGGTGACAGCCAGGCTCTCCGATGGGCACAGCGTGCCCGTGACAATGATGAAGGTGGAGCGCTCCACATCCTCATCCACGACAAGGTGGCCTGGGCAGGAGAGGGGAGAGGGGTGGGGGAAGGTCAGTGAGGCACATGGGGCTGTGGAGCAGGTCATTAGTGCCCCTGATTGCTGCCAAAGGTGACAGCAGAGCACAGGTGTCACGAAGGCTGTGCCAGCAATGGCAGAGCCCCAGAAGAGGTGGAGGGAGGGGAAAGGAAAGATTGAGATTTCCAGCCCCAGAGACCCCTCAGGTCTGGGGTGGTCTGGTAGGGGCTCTCAGCCCCTTGTGCTCCCCCACTCTCCCCCTGCCCGTTGTGAACCCCCTGGCCAGGAACACCCCACAGCAGCAGCCACGCCAGGCGCTCACCGCTGGCGCAGCGGCGCGGGCGGCCGGGGCTGGGGCTGCACTGCAGGCAGCACTCCTGCACCCGCTGCCGGCTCTGCAGCTGGAACGCCACCCGCCGGCTGCCCGCCGCCGCCTCGAAGCCGGCCACCACCTCCGACTCCTCCAGAGGGTAGATGAAGATGCCTGCAGGCAGAAGAGAGCCCCGAGGCAGATCCTGCCCATCGCTGTGGCAGGAACAGCGGGAATCCCGCTGAGAACCTGACTCGCAGCACGGCTGAGTCGCACGCGAGTGAGACACAGGAGTGACCCAGAGGGAGGGGGAAATCCTCCTCTTCCTCCATGATGGGAGTCTCTTTGCTCAGCCTCAGTCTTCTCCTGCACACAGTGTGTGACAGTGGCCCCCAAAGTGAGCAAGGTTTGGGGGTTAGGACACAGATGGGCTGGAGACAGGATGCTCTCCAGCACAAGAGCTTCAGGGAGAGCAGGCAGGCAGCCCTTAGTCCCTGCTAGACCTGAGAGCCCTCCCTTACCTTCCACAGGCTCCTTGTGGGGGTTGGTGTATGTGAGGTGGGCAGTGATGCTCAGGGAGTATCCATTGGCACAAGCCTTCACTGTGGAGCTCTTCAGGGGCAGAGCCTCCCAGGACAGGAGGGTGTAGAGGCCTGGCATGGTCCCTCAGTGGGCAGCTGTGAGCAGAGGGAAGACAAGCACTGGACGCTCAGGGATGGAGTCTGCTGGAAGGGGCTTCTGCCTACAACCCATTTCCATCTGCCCAGCCTGCCAGAGGGAGCAGGTCTCCAGCCCTCCCACATCCCAGGCTGCTCTTCAGCATCCACACAACACATGGGCCTGGGCCCAGGTCTTTCCTTGGACCCTGGCCCTGCAAACCAGATCTGGAACCACAGGAGCCCACAGAGAGGGCAAGAAAACTGGGTAGTGGTTCCATGCAAGCCCCAAGCCATGGCAGAGAACAGATAATGGCCAACCACATGCAGCCCATCTCTCAGCTGCCTAGAGAAGCTCCAGAGCCTCTCCAGGCCATCTCCTGCACTGGCTGGGAGAGGAGCCTCTGCTGCTCCCATCTCCATTCATCCACAGAGGTTACCAGGGCAATTTGTCAAAAAAAAAAGCCAACCAGAAGGGTGAGAAGCCCACAGTGTAACTAGGACAAAGCAGCAAGCAGTGTTTGCTGGGGGTTTAATAATTAACAACAAGGTCAGTGCTGCACGGAAGAACAGCACAGAGGGGAATGCATTGCAGGGTGGAGCCTGACAAATGGATGATCATCACCTTCTTTGCCCAGAAATTGATGTGTCTGGAGTCCCACCTTTGGGCAGGCAGAGAGGTGCCTAGCAATGCCTTCCAGCCATGGCACCAACCCACTCCACCCCTCTCTTCCCCTTGGGAAAAACACCCAGAAGCAGCATCAAAAATGATTGTATGGAGTCAAGGCATCTCTCCAACATCAGCCCATCCCATGCCATCAGATATTTGTGTAAAAAATTCCTGTTAGCCTTAGCCCTGGCTGTGTGGATCTGTGGACAGTGTGCATGGGGTCTGCTCCACACGTGGGTCTGCACCTCTGCTCTGCCCCAAGCACCTGTGACCCAGCAGCAGCAAGGCCCCCACCCCATGCCATGTGCTGGTGCTCCAGCACAGTGTGCCCAGGGCAAGGACAAAGCCAGGTACAAATGAGCCATCTGGTGCCCCCAGTCAGTGGCCTTCATCCTGGGAGCAGCTCATAAGAGCTCTGGTAATGGGGGGCTCGGCGTCTGGTCACGGAGTACCTCTCACAGAGCATCCTGGAAAGGGAGCAGGGCTGCATCCTTGGAGGCAGCACCGGGACCAAACTCTCAGCTGGCACAAAGCAGGGAGCCTTGGAGAAGTGCAGGAGTGCATTAGCAACGTGGCTGCATCCCAGGAAAATCAGTCCATTATACCAGAGAAGAGCCATTTACATGCTCAACTGGCATTGCAGGGTTATGCTGGCAGATCCTGGCCATCCAACCACACCCTATCATCATCAGCTCTCCACCCTCTATGCAGGATGCTGCATGCACTGCTGCACCCCCAAATTGTGCTCCCAGCACATGAGGTGCCACAGGGTCCCTGCACAGCCTGCTGTTCCTCCACACTTTCAGTTCCACAACTGGGAACATCAACTGCTGGTTCCTGCCCTGACCACAGCACCCAGACAGGCTCTGGAGACCAGGACGCCTCCAACCCAGCCACACTGAGCCATTAAAGATGTATTTCTCCCCAAAGCTGTTCAATTTGTTCCCAAGGCACCCAGTTTAATGCTCAGCAACATGCCGCTATTTGCCGTGCCGCCTGTCGGCCGGGTCACTGCCAGCTTGTTTACCAGGGACTTACTGGAGAAGCTGTCCCGGCTGCTTTTTATCACTTCTCTTTACATTTACCCTCACAGAGTAAACAGGCCCCATCTGGCCCTGCCACGCTTTGTGCTGGCTGCTCTAAGCCTGGTAATGAATAAAACCAGACCTGATGGTCCTCACCCCAGCCTCTTCACCCTCTTTCCCTGGGGCAGCAACTTGTCCCCAGAGTGGCAGCACCAACAGGTCCCCAGCCCTCTCCCCATCCCCAGCATCATTTCCAGTACCTTCACAGCCCTTTCTTCTTCTTCCCCTCCACCTACTGCCTGTAGGAGCTGGTTTAACCAGCAAAAACCCCAATTTAAAAGGGCTACAGCAGGCTGGGGGTAGCTCTCTATATGGGCAGCTAAAAACCGTCTGTGAAGGCCAGAAGGAGCTGACTCTTCCCTAGGTCAGAATAAATTAATGTTTCTCTTTTCACCTGTGGGCAGGCTGAGTTTTCCAGCTGCTGCAGGGAGGTGTCTGAGCCCAGTGGACCCTCCTCAGCTGCCTGGGGATTTGTCAGAGTTTCACCTGCTGCAGCAACACCCACCCAAGCCGGGGTTCAGCATGGTCTGGGGGAAGGAAGAGGTCAAACCCGAGACAAGCAAACCCAGCAGAAATTTCCACTGGTGACAGATACACAGTCAGGTTCAAAAGAAAGGATGGAAGGAAAGGAGTCCAAACCTCTGCAAAAGTACCTGGAGTGAGGAGCCATTGCTGCCCTGCTGCTCATCTGTGTTACCCCCTGCTTCCCTGGCCTCCCCCTCCCTGTGAGACATCCCACGGGACACAAAGGCAGGAGAGCAGGATCCATCCCAACTCTTGGAGCATGGTGAAGACCATGGAGCCAGGAGGTGATGGTTCTGTTGCCTTATACCCATGGGACTCACCACTTTGTAGAGCCCAAAGAGGAGTGAAGGGGAAAAGAATTGCTGGATGGGGCAAAGGACTGTCTCCAGCCTCTGGTCTGTCCTCAAAGCCTCCTGCTTTGTCTGCTGGGGAGTGGGAACAGAGCAGAGTGCACTCACAGCCTGACTCCAACAGCACCTCCAGGACCTGAGCTGCTGCTCTCGCCTCCCAAAAACCACTAAACTCCCTGGAAAAACCCATCCTTGTGTCCGGGAACAGGAGTTCCTTGCCCTGAATGCACCCTAACACTTCCCAAAAGAAAAGTCTCAGCCCCATTGTTTTCCCCTGCCAATGGCAAATCCTGTCAGGGCAGCTCCACAGAGGGTCCCCGTGTCCCCACAGAGGGGCAGCTCTGGCCTGGGCCAGGCACCGGCTGCTGATAACCTGGAGCGTGTTCCCAGCAGTTACTGGAGCCAGCCCTGCCCGCTCCCTGCCCGATGGTGATTTCAGCACTTTTGTGGCCGTGCTGTCTCATCTCCACCTCTCACCCCTCCTGTGACCCAGAGCTGTCCTGACAGAGGATGTGTGACCCTGGGACACCGAGGGATTGCGGGACACCCTCAGGGTCCCAGGCCACCACAGTCCCTGCCCTGCCTGCCCCTGGCCCTGCTCCTTACCTGGAGGAGGAGGATGAGGATGACACAGAGGCTGCAGGCTCCTTTCAGCACCCGCTGGGTCCCTGCCTTCTGCAGAGCCCTCTTCCCCGGCGATGGGTTTCCCTGTCCCTCCGCCGGGGTGGCTGCGGTACCCGGGGGATGAGCGGTCCTTCCCCGCCTCTCCCTGCTGCAGGCTCCCTCTCTGGCACTGGCTCCTTCACCGCCCTCGCTCCATCCCTCACTCCCTGTGCCAGCAGCAGAGCTGCTCCAAGCCCAGCCTCGTTAAAGAGACACACTCCCTATACCGGCACCCTGGGGGGGTGGGGGGATGCTCTCACGGGGAGCGCTGGGGGTCCCAGGGGACAGCCAGCACCCTCAGAGAGTAACAGGCACCAGCCAAGAGCAGAGCCCATGGCTGTGGAATGAGGAAAAACCCACAGAATAGCAATTCTAGGCAAACTAGGGTGCTGGTGAGACCCCTGGTGATGCTGCAGTGAAAAAAGCCCATGGGGTTTGTATGACTGGGACACATAACCACCCCCTCTGTGCCCCCCAACAGATCATGAGGCAAAATAGTCCCCATCAACAAGCTGAACTCTCCAGTAGACATCATATTGGCCACAAGTGTCACAACCAGCTTCACCAGGAAAGGTCTCAGCTGCCCTGAGACCGTAACAAAATGACTGGGAGAGGGAAGATATTCAATATCCACCTCAAACCCCGATGCCCTGGGCTTTCCTCATTGGCCTCCATGTGCTGCAGTGAAATCAAAGCCCTGAGGAGCAGGAAAGGGGGAGGGGGGGGATTCAGGGACAGCCCAGCTTTTGGGTGAAAAGTGTGACAACAAGCCCCCCTGGGGAAAATGCAGACAAGTCAGGAAATCCCAGCAATGTCAGGGCATATCTGCTGGCAAGAAGATCTCACAGCCTGGGGCGCACTGGGAATCCCTCAGCCACTGACAGTCCCACTTCCCAAGCAGGACCAGAGAAATCCATCAGATTTGGTCTAATCCCAGCCCTGCCTTTCCCAGGCAGCTCCCTGTGCTATAGATAGGACTGTGCTGCTGCAGCTCTTTTTATAGAGCACACAGAGAGGAGTCCCCCCCACCTCCTGCACCGCAGAACCCACCACAGCCACACCTAACCTGGAGCCAGTCCAGGCACAAACTGGGGCAGAAAAATCCAGCAGCACCACAAGAGGAGCAGTCCCCAGACCCCAGCAGATATTTTTAGATCTCACCTCTGAGCTGACCCATATGCCACTACAGCTTCAGCTCCTTGACACGGGTTTCACAGGTGACAGCAGGAGCAAGAGAGGGAAATCTTGGTGGAAGACACCCTCCGTTCGAGACACACTCCTTCCTGACCCCTCACTCTGAGCTTTTGTCAACAATGATCTGGCCAAGAGGCACTCTGTGCATCCCTAGGGCCCTTGCTAGAGCACTCTGAGCCATTCCCTCCCCCATGTGAGATGCCCCGTGGCATATCACTTCACCTCCCAGTGCAGAGAGGAGAGCTGAAGTGTGCAGCTGCTCCCCTTCCCTGTCCTTTACGACCACAGCAGAAGGATGGGAGTCCATGTGTTATGCCCCTGTGACAGCCACCAGCTCTGGGAGCTGCTGGAGGCGCTGCACACATCACAACACATCCACATAGCCTGCGACGTGCACGGGACTCCTTCTCCCATCATCACAGCAAGCGCCACAGCCGCTCCAGCCCCAGAAAAAAAACCCACAAGCTTTGATTTTTCTCTGAGATATCATTTCTAGGCCAAGCTGAGGAAAAGAAAAGCATCCAAATGTGAGCACTGGTACAGTGCCACCAGCTGGGTGATGGAGCTTGGCCAGCCCACAGCGTCAGACGCGGGCCCCAGTGTGGCAGCAGGTGAATAACAACGGCGTGAGCAGCGCTGGGGACACGGCTGAGCCTTCCCCAGCATGCTGGCAGCTTCAGCAGGAGTCACAGCAGGGCTCCATCCCAATCTGCTCCCAGCAGCAGCAGGCATCAGGTGTTTGTGTCCCTGCTCTGCTCTGTCACAGCTTCCCTACAGCAGTTCATCACAGACACAAATAGACCTGGAGAGCTTGGCACTGCTTTTCAGCAGAGTGCTGAGCAAAGATGTGTTAAACTCTGCAAACAGAGGCCCAGCTCAGCCCAATGGCTCCATTCAGTATCTTCACACCTCAGTAACACCTCACCAGCAGCTGCAGCACAACCCAAGGAATCAATCAGGATCTGGGTATTTATCCCCAAATCACCCTTTCATTGAGCTGAATTATCACCCATTGACAGGGCTTGCTGGAGGGGGCACAGACCACAGAGGTTTACAGGTGCTCTCAGGTCTTGTGTCACCGAATTTAGTGTGAATTTAGTGAATTTAGTGTGAGTTTAGTTATTTTGGGAAATAACCCAAAATCCAGGCTGGCAACAACTGTGCTCAATGCAGCTGCAGCTCCTCAGACCCCGCTGAAGATTACACAGGCAGAGGGCTTGCCTGCAGGGAGAGGGGAAAGGGACATTCCGTTTAGCTACTCCTTAATAAACCAAATCCTGAGGATGGGGAGCCGTGGAGGTGGAAGGTGCCAGTGGTGTTTCTGGCCAAAATCAGGCACACTTTGTACACTAAACCTGTGTAATATTAGTCTGCCCTGCTAACTCTCTTTGTAGAGAGTTACAAAGGGAGGAAATGAAACAACACATCAGCAGAGATAGAGATGGATGGTGGAGACATCTGGGATCCTTGGGGAGAGGGGCTGGGAATGCTGCCAGCACTTCAGCCTGCCCAACTGAAATCTTCCCAGGATGCTGGGAGAGGTAGATGGAGGGGCTGGAAGCCCCTGTGGGGCTGGCTCTGACACAGACCCAGGCCACGCACGGGTGACTGCTGCATTTTCCTTCGACAGGCGACAATAACAGGGGCTCCCAGCCGGGGGGCCCGTGGGGAGCTCGCAGCTGTCTCCCCGCCGGGCACTCTGGGGAAAACGAAACCGCCCGGGTTTGAGGAACCCGAAACTGCCCTGCGGTGCCGCCCCTGCGAGGCTCGGGGTGGGGCTGTGCCGGTGCTGAGCCATCCCTGCGCCGGGACCCTCCTCACACAGGTCACACGGGTCCCGCAGCTCACACAGCGTGGGGATCGCCGCTCCAGCTCCCTGCTTCTCCCGAACAGCCGCTCGCGGTGTGTCGTGGATCAGATCGGCTTGGACCATCGGGGCTCGGCGGGGTCCTGTCAGGTCAGCTTGTCCCTTCACGGTGGAGCTCGAGAGGCTCAGTCCTCTGTCCACGGGCGGGGATGGGAGCTGGGAGGGGGCTCGGAGCCCTGCACACGGGCGGGGCTGAGGGGGTTTGTCCCCAGCCCGGCGTAAAATGTTCGGGGGTCCCGGGGGCGGCGTGATGCTGGGGGCGGCAGAGGGATGCGGGGCCGGAGCGGGGCGGGCATGCCCGGGCAGATGCCGCGTTGCCAGTGGCCGAGCGGCTGCTTCCCTCTAGCGGGGACCGGGGGCTGCGCCCAGCGCCGCGCGTCCCTCCGCCCTGCGGCACGGGGAGGGCGGGACGCGGTGAAAGCGGGAGGCGCTTCCGGAGCGGCGGCGGAGCGGTGAGAGCGGCGGCTCCGGGCGGGGCGGCTCCGCACCGCGGTCCCGGTACCGGAGCGCGCGTGAGATCCCCGGGGAGGTGTTGGGGGTTCCCGCCTGTCCCGCACCCGCCCCGGCCTAGCGGATGGGCCCGCGGGGAACGCGCCGGGTCCCGGGCAGAAGCGGCTCCTGCGGACAGCGACCGCGCGTCCCGGCGGAGGTGGCTCCGGCGTCCGCGGTGGCTGCGGGGGACCCGGTGGCTCCGGGGTCGCTGTGCCCCCGCCCTGTCCTCGGGGCGGCCCGGGCTGGGCTGCGGGGAAGGGGGGCGGGAACAAGCACCCCACCTGGGCCAGTCGCCACTCCACGTGAGCCCGGGGAAGGTGTGGGAGTAGCAGCTCTGGCAGGGAGACAGTGTGCCCTGGAGCGGGCGCGGGAGGGCCAAGAAAGGGAAAGTGTTGTGAAGATCAGCATTAAACTTTATTCCATGTCCACAGTGTAAGATCGTCTGACTTGTAGCAATGGGAAGACCTAGGAAGGAGTCTGCTGGCACATCATCCCCCCGACCGGCCACAACCGCCTCCAAAACTGCGCCCGCGGCGCCCCCGCCTTCCACTTCAGCCACCCGAGCCAAGGCTGCTGCTGCAGGGAGCCAGTCCCGAGGCACTTCGGCTGCCAAGGCTACCACCCCTTCTCAGGGGCGGGGGACAAAGGCAGAGCCAGCTCAGCCGAGATCCACAGCATCCCGTGGAGCCCGAGGAGATGCTGGGGACAAGAGCAGAGCACCCACCAAGAGTTCTACAACCCAGAAGGCGCCAGATGCCAAGGGAGCGGCTGGTCCTGCCAGAACTGACGTGTGTTCACAGAAGAAGCAGCCTGGGGCTGACCTGAGCAAGTCCTGCGACCAGTTCCTGCCCCGTGTGAAGAGCCAGGACATCCCGAGGGTGGAGAAGGAGACCCGGGGCCAGCGGGAAAACCCCAAGTGGTACGAGTTGCGGGAGAACCGCATCACTGCCTCCGTGGCCCCCAAAATTGCTAACAGCAAGTTTGCAAACAGCAAGACAGACGAAGTGCCCAAGTCCTACCTAAAAGAGGTGGTGGGCTCTGGCTCCAAGGTGCAGACCCCAGCCATGTCCTGGGGCATCCGCAATGAGAAGGTGGCTGTGGAGGCCTACAAGCAGAAATCACAGAAGGGGGGCAAGCCAGTGCAAGTGGAGGACTGTGGCCTTTTCATTCACCCGGAGAAGCAGTGGCTCGCTGCCAGCCCAGATGGGATCATCAAGGATCCAGCCACAGGGAAGGACCTGGGGCTGCTGGAGGTGAAGTGTCCCTACAAGCACAGGAACAGGACGGTGCGTGAGGCCTGCAAGGACAAGGACTTCTGCCTGGAGGTGAATGGGGATTCGTACGCCCTGAAGAAGAATCATCCCTATTTCACCCAGGTCCAGTGCCAGCTGGGAACCACTGGCTTCCAGCGGGCTGACTTCGTGGTACACACCAACAAGGAGACAGCTGTGGTCCCTGTGGAGTTTGACAAGGAGTTTTGGGGGAAGACAGTGCCCAAGCTGGAGAAGTTTTACACGGAGGCTGTGATTCCCCACCTGGAGCAGAAGGCAGGCAGCTCTGTCTACGCCAACGAGGAATAGACCACTGCCTCCCTGTCTCAACTGGATACTTGCTTGGCTGCATAACTCCAGCTTTGTCCCCTAGCATAGAAGTTACACAGGTTAGTTGCTGTTCTTGAACTGTTCACAGCCTTGGAATTGAAAAGTTGTACCAGCAGGACCCGGCTTTGTCAGGGTCCCCACAAACAGTGCCTTCTTGCTGCCCCAGCCAGGTCAGCACTCAGCCCCCAGAACCCTCTTGTCCTGTCACCCTCACTGCATCCCCCACTTGTCCCAACAGCATGCCAGATGGAAGCTGACACACCTGCAAATGAAGCCAATGATATCTCTGTGTTGAAATTAGAGGCTTATTTTGTGGACAAAACTGGAACCTCAGTTGCTGTTGGGACTAATTTCTAACTGCACTCCAGAGTGGAGACAGAGACAAGGAAGGTTTGTCAGAGCCCAAGAGCAAAACTTCTTTTGAGCCAAACAGTGATGTGCCTTAAGCATCAGAGTAAGGGCACACAGACACCCTTCCTCCCTGAGCCATCAGACCTGCTGCCTCTGCAGAATGTAACTCATGACATTCCCCCTGAGACACCTGCAGGCTCTGGAACATGACTCCCACTGAAGAGGTTGTCCCCCAGACCATGCACCTCCTGAGGACATACCCATGGAACATCCCTGTAAACTGCAGCAGCATGAGGAGGTGGTCATTGAATTAAATATACATGCACTGGTCTGCTCGTTTCCTGTTGTTTTTGCAGCTTGGGATTTACCTGGGGAACTAGCAGGGCTGAGAGTGTCCCTTCACCAGGTCCCCTCCCAGCCACAACAGAAGGGAAGCAGGGGAGCACTTGGGTCCCTGAGGGACATGAGAACCAAGGCCACTGACCTATGCCAAAGCCACCACTGTTATGGCAAAAGTATTTATTATATACATTAGACTCCAGTCACACTCCACAGGGCAAGGACCAGAATTCGCTATAATACAAATTAACTATAATACAAAGTAACTATAATACAAATTAACTATAATACAAAGTAACTATAAAAACATAAAGCACTTTTGGGGCCCAGGCTTTCCACAGGAGGAGAGAGGCACAGGGACGAGCCTGGGGGCTGCCTGTGTGACAGGGACCTGTCCCACATCCTGTCCCCAGCTGTGGTCCCACAGTAACCAGATGTGCAAGTAGGAAAGAACCCAGTTAAGAATCATGGGGACTGGCAGGTGGGGGCTGAGCTGAGTGTCACCAGGACAGGAGCGGGGCCTGCATCCCCCAGGGAAAGTGCAGAAGGCACATGGGCAGGGCTCTTTGGAGGGGCTGTGAGGAGGAGATGGGATCCAACAGTTAGTGCATGTGGGGCCCCAGGAGATCACAAACACTAACACACCACCCACAGGGATGAGCATCTGGACCATCCTTCTATCCCCCGCACACTTCTGGGATAACCAAGCTCTACGGCCAGTATGATCCTCGGGGAGGACAACAGGGCAGCTTTCAGGGGCCAGAGGTGTGAGGGGGACAGTCTGGCCCTGTGTCCCAGCCCCTCCCCTGCCAGTGCATTGATTGTCTAAGTCTTCAGGTTAAAAAGGGGCCCCCAGCCTTCCTGCTCTGCAGGAGCATCAGTCAACGAGGCGCTTGCGGGGCACTGTCCGAGCTCGGTTTGAGCGGCGAATCTCCTGCTTGGCATCCCGGCACCGCTGGCAGATGAAAATGTCAGGCACGTTGGATTTGCGGATCTTGGCACAAGAGAGGTGGATCCAGGTAGCACATTCGTTACATTCAATCATGGGCCTCCCGGCAAAGGGCTTCATGCAGAAGCAGGTGATCAGATCCCAGGCATCATCATCTGCTCGGGGAGAGACAGCCACCGGTCAGACACCGCCCTACCAGCTGCAGGTCTGGCTGTGGCCAGACCAGCCACTTCTACTGGTGTTAAATGGGACAGACCCCTACTCACCTTCTGCTTTGGTGTTGGGAACTTCTGCAAATTCAACTGTTAAAGTTGTAAAAGGAGGAAAAAAAAGAGAAAAAAAACCAAAATCAGATAAGTAAGGCAGCCCTACACCCCACTTCAGGCCTGTTTCAGGTCTGCACCACTTGCTCTGCAGAACAGAGCTACCAAAGGGTAGGTCAGCTCCCTGCCCTCTGCTCTTCAGTTCCCCAGGTCCCAAAAGTATTCCTCTTGCTGGGAGCAGCTTGGGCTGTCGACAGGCCCTCCCTGTGACCAGCAAGTGTGGCTCCAGCTGAGGGAGGGACAATGTTTGGCACTGGCTGCAGTAAAATAGAGCCCTCTGCAGTCCCCCAGACACTTACCACTGAGCTGGGAGGTGTCTCCTCTTGTATCTTCCCCTGTGCTTTGGTCCAGGGTATTACAGGGACTAGGGCTTTTCCCTTCTCCAGAGAAGGGGTCGTGCTCCTTAAGCTGAGGATCATCTGCTGGCTTCTCAGTTCCCTGTGCTCCATACATCAAGTCCTTCTCCTCCATCATTGGCTCCTCCAGGAGCGAGTTGGGCTGGGGTTCCCCAGGTGGGTTGAGGGAAGGCTCCAATAGCTCCTCTTTCACAGGAGACAGCTGTCCTGCCAGTGCAGCCAGCTGCTTCACCCCATCCTGTTCTGCCCCAAAGTCCTTCCAAGCACTCAGTGGCACCCTCTTCTTCACCTCCTGCTCCAAAATGCGTTTCTTTGCTGGTGGTTTCTTCCGTTTGATTTGCTGGGGCCGGACGTTGTAGAAGGCGGTGGAAAAGGCAGGGCTGTTCATTAGCAGGCCACTGCCCACAGCCCCCCTGGCCACAGCATTCCTGCTCTTCCTACTGTCCATTGGGATGTGGCCATCGGAGGAGTGAGATGAGGTCGAGCTGTCGCTGTCCTGAGTGCTCCCCGTGCTGTTCTGGGGGCTCATGCTGCCTCCATGGGTCCAGGGCACATACTAGTGGCAAGAGGGGAAGATGAAGGATTAGCATGGGAAACCAGAGCACAGATATTTGGGGTAGGAGAGAATGGCTCTCCAGCAGTGTCTACCCAAACTTCAAGGCCAGACCGGATGGGCCCTGAGCAGTCTGATCCAGTGGGTGGCACCCCTGCCCATGGCAGGGGAAACTAGATGATCCCTTAAGTCCCATCCCACCCAAACCAAGGCATGACTCTTTAAGATTAGGAGCTGAGTCTGCACATGACAGGGAGATCAGGAGAACCAGTGTCTTTGCAGAGGAACACTGCAAGCCCACTTACCTCTTCAGGGTACGGGATGTAGCCTGCATAGGCCAGAACGAAGGTGCAGAACTGGTTGAAATCCTCCACAGTTCTCCGCCGTTTCTGAAGTGGCTGCAACAAACACCACGAGTGGATTAAACTCCCGGGATAACCCAACCAAGCCGATGTTACAGCCGGCTCTGGCGGCAGCCCTGGACCACCCGGCAGTTTTATAAGCACAGAATATCAAGGTCACCCAAACACCCATCCTTCCCCTAACTCTTCATCATCTGCCGAGGCAAATGCAGCCCTTCCCTTTAAACCCAGATCCCGGGCGGGGTGGCGGCGGGGCTGGGCGGGGGGGGAGGGAGGGCCGGACACACGCGACGACACCGTGACGACATGCCGGGACACCCAGCGCCCGGCAGCGCCGGCGGAGCCTGGATCAGGGGCTCGGGGGCCCGGTGCCGGGATGTCCGCCCGCGAGCGGTGACTCCGGGGTGGGGGACGCTGCCGGGGCAGCGCTCGGGGCTCGGTGCCGCGGGGGGGAGCGGTGGGAGGGCCGGGCGCCGCCGGCAGCGCCCGGGGCAGCCGCGCACCCCGCGGCCGATGGAGGGGAGCCGGGGCCGGGCCGCAGCGCTGCCCCCGCGGCGGGGCCGGCGATGAGAGGGGGTGTCGGGGCCGGCCCCCCGCGCCGCCCGTCCCCGCGCCGGGCACCTGATGGCTCCCAAGATGGCGCCGCGCTGCCGGTCCTGCCCCGGCCGACCGGCCCGGGGGGACCCCGCCCCCCAAACCGACACCCCCGCGCCCGCGGCAACCGCGCCGGCACGGGACCCCCGCTCCCCCCGGACAGCTCGCAGCACCCCCGCTCCCCTTCACGCACACGCGCACCCCGGCGCCCCCGCAGCCCCCAGCCCGCCCGGCCACCCCGGGCCCCCTCATGGGGACCCCGAGCGCCGCCGCCGCCCCCCCCGGGGCAGCATCCCCCGCCCGTGCCCACAGCCGCCCCCCGAGGGCTCCTCTCCCACGCACGGGCCCCGCGGGCACACACGGAGCCGCTCCCCCGCGCACACAGACACTCACACACACACACCGAGCCCCCCCGGCCCTCCCAGCCGAGCTCCCCCCTCCAGCACAAGCACCCTGCGCACAGAGCGCTCCCTCACGAGGCCCTCCGCCACACACGGCCCCCCCAGCACACAGACACACACGGAGGGACCCACGGAGGGACCCACGAACCCCCCCCCCGCTCACACAGACACACACCGACGGACGCACAAACCCCCCCCGCACACACATGGCCGCGCAGAGGAGCTTCCCCCCCGGTACAGCCACACCGAGGGCCCCCCGTACACACACGGAGCCACACAGAGGGCACCCCCTCCCTACACACACACAGCCACAGAGAGAGGAGAGGAGCCGCCCGGGCGCTCAGACACACAGGGGACCCCCTCCCCCTTTCACACACGCACACAGGGGACCCCCCAGCACGTACATACACAGAACGGACTCCCCCCCGCACACACACTGGGGGACCCCCCCCCGCACACACACGGCCACACGAGCCCACCCCCTCCGCGCACACACACACGACCCCCCCCCACCCCGCTCTCCAGGGCACCCCCGCTCCCCGCGGCGGCCCCGCACCCCCGATGCCCAGCCGCCGCCGCCGCCCCAAGCACGATCCGCTCCCCGCCGCCCCGCTCACCTCCTCGGGCGCCGGGGACGCGGGGCTGGGCACGGGGCTGCTCCCCGCCGAGCACGGCCCGCCGCGGGGGCAGGGCTCCGCCGGCTGCCCGCCGGCGCTCATGCCGGTGGCGGTGCCGGTAGCAGTCCCGGTGCCGGTAGCAGTCCCGGTGCGGTGCGGTGCGGTGCGGTGCCCGCCGCCGGTGGGAGCGAGGCTCGAGCGCCGCCCCGGCCGCAGGGGCGGGACCACCTGGTGGCGGGGAAGGCGGGGAAGGCGGGGCCTCGCCCGGACCGTCCCGGTGCGGGGGGGTGCCGGTGAGCGTCCGCCCTTCCCGGTACCGAACACGGGAGTGCAGCCGGGCTGGACCCGCCCGGACCCGCCGCTGCCAACGGCAACGCCGGGGCACCGCCCACCGGCCGCGCGGGGTCGCGGCTCATGGAATGTTGGGGCTCGGGGGGAACACCGCGTCCGAACGGTCCCCGCGCGCCCCGCCCCGCCGGGCTGCTCCGGCCGAGCCGGCCGGCAACAGCTCCAGGGCTGGGGCACCCACTGCTGCTCCGGCCGAGCCGCGCCGCTGCCTCTCCGCACTTCCAGGGAAGGATTTCATCCGAATATCCAGTGTTAGTGTCCCCTCTTTCACTTTAAAGCCATCTCCTCTTTTCTCATCCCTATCCGGCTGTGTAAAAAGTCACTCCCTCTTTTTTTAAATATATAAACAGCAAAAGCCACCCCAGAATTGACACTTTTTCATTACTGGATGAGCATGGTCACCCCACAAGCAGGTATATAGACAAGGCAAAGATTTTAAATACCTTCTTCACTCCAGCTTTCAACACCAGTGATGGGCTCTAGGGGTCCCTGAGCTGGAGGACCATAACTCTGAGAATGATAAACTCAATCTCAAACTTGTGCAGGATCTGCTGTTCCAGCTGAATCCCTTTATAGGGATGGTGTATGGGGCCTTATGGAATTCATCCAAGAGTACTCAAAAGAGCTGGTGGATGTCATAATGAGACCTCTCAATGATTTTTGAACTGCCATGGGAATCTGAACAGATCCTACTTGACTGGAAATTGGCAGACATTTTCCCAGTTTTCTGAAAGGGCAAGAGGGATGATCCTGGGCACTATAGGCCCAGTCACATTTCATTGCCTGGTAAAATTACGGAGAAGATTATTCTGAGAGTTATGGAAAAGATATCTGAAGGGCAATGCAGGCATCAGTCACAGCCAGCGCAAGTTCATGAGGGAAAGTTCTGCTTGAGAAACTAAAATCCCTTTAAGGACAAGGTAACTCAAGTATTTGATCTAAGGAAGCCTTGATAAAAAAATTTGGAGTTTAGTGGAGCTTTAAATTCTGTTTCTCCAGGATTCTTCTGGGCAAAATGTCCAGCACATGGATGGATAACTATGTCATGTGATGGGAGAGAAATGGGCTCGTGGGTCAGGTTATAGTGAATGGTATGACATCAGACTGGTGACTGGTCACTAGTAGGGCTCTGCAGAACTCAATTTTAAGGCCAGTGCTCTTCAAATCTTCATAAACAACTTGGACTTGAAGATACATTGAGTTTGCCAGCATATCTGAAGCAAGGCAGCTGTATCAGCAGACCCCCCGACAAGGCAGCCTGTAGTAGAAACCAAGCACAGGCTGTCTTTTGCTGGACATGCCCTTGATTTTTACCCACAGGCTCTCAACCTGTTCATGGCTGTTACTCAGACCCAGCTCTTCACTACCTGTCCCTTCCTTAGGAGAGTCCAACACCCCTGCCTCTCTTTCCCCTCCTCTCTTCTGAAATCTTGTAGCCCTCCATTGCAGTGTTCCAGTTGTGTGATGCATCTGTTTCTTTGATAGCAATTATGTTGCAGTTTTTTAATTGAACCGTGGTTTCCAACTCCTCTTGCTTGTTACCTGCATGCTTTGGTGTGGAGACACTTCAGCTGGGGGCCTTTGTGCCACTTGGGAGGAGCCCTGCCTAATAATTCCTTTGAGACGATTTATGGATATTATCCTGTTGTTTTCTAAGGTGTTGGTGCTTCCTGGTTTCTCTGATACCCAGAAATACATTCCCATTCCCTGCTCGATATAACTTAAAGGTCTGCCCCCTTCCTCCCTCCCACCCTCAGCCATTTCCCCCAAAACCACTACTGGATCCAGTACTCTCCAGAGCTGACATCCTAATCTAGCCTCACACCAGCTCCATTTCCCCAAAGGTGGCCTGTGGCTGCCTCCCACTGCCCAGTGGGACACTGGCACGCTCCATCCAGGAGGTCTCAGCCTCATCTGCATCACGGAGCTGCCATTTAATTCAGAGAGAATCATCTGGAAAGCACATCCCCCTCACCAGCCTTGTGCTTGGGGCAACAGCAGGACAATCCCCCCTCCCCTCCAAAATCAAACCCCACGGCCCCCGAAGGAAAGGAGAGCATTGTACCCACTGCATCCTGGGTTTATTTACACCACAACCTGTGTGTGGGTGGGCAGGGAGGGATTCTGGGCACCCACCCCAGGGCAGCCCACCCCAGGGCCGGTCCGAAGGCAAGGCAGGCAGCAGCACAGGGGAGGAGCAGGGAGCACGCCCAGCAGAACCAGGCTCTGGCTCCCTCGGCACTACAGACGTAAGCAAGCCCCGGCATCGGGGGGCTGGGGAAGAGGCGGGGGGTCACTTTTAGCAGCAAACGCCTCTGTTTCCCTCCAAGGCAGCAGGGAGGACAGTGGCACGTGATGGAGCCAGACTAGTGCTCAGGCAGTTAAACAAAAAAACAAAGAGAAAAGGCAGAGGGTGAAGCGAAGAGACATGGAGAACAGCTCTTCTGCCCTGCAGAGCATGGAGTTAAACCGAGGGTGAGGATGCTCTGCCTTCCCTCCTCTCGGCACAGCAGCAGCTCCAGGCACAGCCCTGGCCAGTGACAGAGCCCCTGGCGTGTCCCTGGCCATCACACCAGGCTCCTGCTCCCGCGCTGTCCTTCCACCGACCCCGGGAGGGGAGAGCAGCTCAGGTGGCAGTTTGATGGCATGGCTGACAGTCCGTGTGGGCAGCAGCGCCCTCAGCGCCCTGCCAGGCACAGTTGGGATGGAAGCCGAGGTGGCCGAGCTTTGCCCTCCAGCCCCTGGCACAGTCCGGCTCCCACCTCCCTTATAGGAAACCCTCCTTGCGGAACTGCTCCTTCAGGATGTCTCTGTACTGGTCAAAGCCACCCTCGATGCGTGTCACGGTGGCGTTCTCACACACCCACAGCTCGTGGCACACCAGGCGGATGAAGCGTTCGTCATGGGACACCAGGATTATGCCACCCTGCCAATACACAAGGAGGAAAATTGGGAACTTAGTGGAGCACAACGCAGAGCCCAGGATGGTGGCATGGAGATCTTGTGCCCCTGGCTAGCCAACACCCAGCACTTCAAGTTTTCGTCTGCTCCAGGGAAAACTTAACAGTATTTTACTGGCAGGGAGCTCATCCCAGCCTTTCCTCCCTTCAGGGTGACAGATGCATCACCTATGGAGGAGCCATGTTTAGTAATGATATATTTAGTTCCCACTCTCAGAAGGCAAGTGCAAGTCTTGTTACTGGCTCTCCAGGTCTCCAACAACTTCAAGGATGGAGAATCCACATAAAGTCAGTAACAGTGAAATTGTGTCTCGGTAGGGCCCTGAGCAGCCTCAGCTAAGCTTTTCTGTCATAGGAAAACTGCCCCAACCTAAGCACCAACCAGTGAGATCCAGGCTGATCACAGTGAGATCCGGAGGTTGAGTCTTTGGAGATCAGGCAAAAAACATGCCTAAGGAGCTGCACACAACATGTGAGATGTCAGAATGTAAGTGAGAATGGGATAAGATGCTCTCTGGGCTGCTTACTGCCTCTCTCAGCCACTCCTAGCCAAAGCCATCAAGTAAACAAACCACCAGGATGGATGGCTAAGGCAGAAATGTGATTCACTTCCCAAATTCTGTTCTAGACTTGAAGTCACTGCTGGTATTTCACCATCCACCTCTGGCTGAGATACTGAGTAACTTGAGCCTGAGGTTTCAGGAAGTGTTAGAAAACAAGAGATGTTACTGGGAGATCCTTACCCGGAATTTATTCAGTGCCTTTGCCAGTGCCTCAATGGTCTCCATGTCCAGGTGATTTGTTGGCTCATCCAGGATGTAGAAGTTTGGACTGGAAGAGAAGACAGCTCTGAGAATGCACTGGAACAGGTTCAGGCTGGGTCTGCACCCTGACTGCTGCTTTAGCTGCTTAGAGCCACAGCCACTGACATGTGCCTGGCCCCAGGATTGGCACTGCCCAGTCCCAGGAACACCTCTTATCCCTGTGAGCCCAAAGCTGTGGGCTGCCTCCTGCCACCTGCCTCCTTCCACACAGTCTCCCCAGGGGGACACCTCCCTCTCCATAAAAACCCCCAAGGACAAGGCTTTTGTGAGGTAACAGCAAGTCCCTGGATTCCTGCCTTCCTCACAATGAAGCAAGCTCCAGGGATGAAGCCATGCAAAAATGAACAGCATTAAGAGAACATTACCAGGGCATAGTCATCTGGGCAAAAGCCACTCGACTCTTCTGACCCCCGGACAGGCTGGCCACGGGACGCACGGCCAGCTCTCCCGAGACGCCGTACCGCCCCAGCTGGTGCCGGTACTCCTCCTCTGTCTTCCCTGCAGGATCATCATGTCACAACACAGCTATGGCACACCTGGTGTGACACAGGGCCACAGCTGGCCAGCCTCTGCCACACCAGCAAACAGGAGTTCAGCAGCACTTCCAGGCGATTCCCTCCCATGCAGGCAGTTTGCAGGGAAAACCTGACTGACACAATCAGGATGGGGCTGCAGGGCTGGGGACTGACACCAAGTGATGCTACTCCCAGGTCCCTGTCACTGTGTCAAAAGCAGAACCAGACACCCGTCCCTGTCACTCGTGCAGAAGGGATCCAGAGGTTTTGGCAGCTGGAAAAGGGGGATCCAGTACCCATCCTATGAGGAGGAAAGCAGCTCATCTGCCCTCAAAACTTGGCACCAGTCTGAGATCTGCAGACTATCAGCTACCCCTGCTTCTCATGGCTGATGACCTGAACTTGGCTGGATGAGGGGAGTTATCCCAGTGCTGGCAGTGACCCTTAAGCACTGATGGGACAGAGCCTTCTGCCCAGGACCATAATGCTCCTCCATGAACAGCAAAAGAGACCTCCGGGATCAATAAAAACTCACCTGGGAACTTTCTTGCCAGTAACTCTACAGCACTGATATTCAAGTCTAGTTGATCCACATGGTGCTGGCTGAAATAACCAATCTTTAGGTTTCTGCAGAATGAGAAGAGGGATCAGGAGCTGGTATCAGACCTTACAACCACAGCTTTCATAGCTGCAGTGCCATAAGAGGGCACATGTGGGGGTGTGCTGGACCCATCCTAGTCACTCAAGCAGCCACTTCTCCAAAGCACAGCCCAGGAGCCCCCCAGCTGCACCATTCCTCCCAGTCCCCCAGCCCTCTCAACCAGGTACCTGTGAGCATGTCTGATCCCTCTGACTGGTGCCAGCTCCCCCATTAAGATCTTTAGCATGGTTGACTTGCCAGCTCCGTTTTCCCCAACCTAGAGAAGCAGCAGCAGCATTGGAGAATGTGAAATCCATGAAGGCACTTCGGAGAGGAGTGCAGTGATCAGGGAATTTCAGTTCTTGCAGATGATGAGGGCGAGCAGGACAGAGCATAAATGGTGACTTCAGCTACCAGAAAGCTGCATTTCTATCATTGACAAGCAGCACTGGCAGCAGTGCCAGATGTTCCCTCCCCAACCCTCAAGCCTAAGGATTACCCGGCCTCATCTGCAAGCAATGTCTGCTGCCCCATGCAATGTAGCAGGGCTCCCACTACATGCTGCAGTCATCTAACAGGAGCCAGATATGGATACAGTCTCTTCTCAGAGGTACCCAGTGAAAGGATGAAATCACAAATTCTAAATGGTACTAGGAAAAATCTTCCAGTGTTCCTCAAAATGAGGACGATCAAATGCTGTGATGGGACTCAGCAGAATGGAAAAACAGACCTTCCTGGAAAGATCCAGAATTCAACTGGACAAGGACCTGAGGAACCTGACCTATAATCAAAGTTATCCCTTTGAGCAGGGTCCTCCCAAGGTCTCTCGCAGCCTCCATTATTCTGCAATCCCACATACCACACAGATACGGGACTCCAGGTCGGCAGAGACAGAGAGGGAATGAAAGATGTAGTGACTTGGCTCATAATAGAAGTCTACTTCATCCAGCTGCAGGATTGGGGGGGAGAACTTCTCAAAGCCATCGGGGAACCTGAGAAGGCAGAAGAGGTGAGAGATGACCACAAACTTAAGAGACTCCCAAATGCCAGACCAACCTCTGTAAACCCCCAGGTGACAAGGAGGGCTCCCTGCCACACAGGGCCTCAGGGAAGGATGGTCATGAGAAAGCAACAAAGACCTGCAGCCTTGGCCCCAAGAGGGAACCCAGCCTGAATGAGGGGACCTGTCTGGTCTCCCTGTCAGAGTAAAACTGGCCCACATGAAGGGGTGGTTGTCCTAGCTGGGACAGAACCCTGGAGAAGCTCAAGCCAGAAATGGAGCCAAGTCTCTCCAAACAATGGCTCAGGGGACACTTACCTGATGATCACCTCAGATTCCTTGTCCACAGGTTTCAGCACTGGCCTACAAGAAGAGGAGACATATAACCAAGGTGCTCTGTACTGTGGGTCTGCTCCCACACCAGAGCCCCAGGGAGAGTTTTGAGCTCTGTGACACATCCTAACCAAACCCTCTGGAACAGACACAGGCACCCAAAACCACAAGTGTATCTGCCAGGTACCCTGAGAACCTCCATTTCTTCCCATGAGCATTGCCCCTTTCCCACCTCTAGAGAGGAGCAGGATTGGCACTCACAGCTTCTCCAACAGCTTGATCTTGCTCTGGACTTGGGACGCCCGGTTGGCGTTGTAGCGAAAGCGGTCAATGAAAACCTGCAAGAGAGAAAAGATCAGAGACCTCCAAGACCCCTTCAGCTCCAGCTACCCTGCTCCACTGCCAAACCTACAGCAACACAACCACTAAGGCAGAGAGAAAGGGACAAAGCTGGGAGAAGAATGCCCCAACTCCACTGGCTTCTGCCAGTACCTGGATGTGCTCACGGTACTGCTGCTGGGCTTCGTACTCTCGCTGCTGGTTCTTCAGGCGCTCCTCCTTGGTCTTGATGAAGTTCTCAAAGTCCCCACGGTACATGTCCAGCCTCTGCGAGTGCAGGTGGATGATGTCCGTGGCCACGGCGTTCAGGAAGTTCCTGTCGTGGGACACCACGAGGATGGTAGACTGCCAGGTCTGGAGGAGACAACAAGAGGAAGGCCTGAGCACCATCAAGCCAGAGCACAGGGGTTGGTCCCACCAGCCAGGGAGGGGAGGACATCTCCCTCCCTCACCTTTTCTTTGTATCAAGGCCTTCTGCCATCCCCCTACCTGTAGGTAGCTCTCCAGCCACAAAATTGCCCTCACATCCAGCATGTTTGTTGGCTCTGAGGAAAGGGGAAAAAGCACTGAGGTCAGCAGGGATGGGGACAGCTGGATTATATTTTTTCCCATAGGAAAGCCTAGTGATCTCCACTGGGGAGGAAAGAGCCTGTGTGGAGACCGTCTCTGTCCAGCTCACGGGTTGTGCAGGGTGTGATGTGGTGTGTGCAGGGGGCTGAGGCTCAGTCAGGGATGTTCCTCCCACTCCACATCGATACCCAGACTCAGGTGCCTCACAGCAGGATCTCACCCAAATTCCCTACCCAACCTGGGCATGCTCTGCAGTGAAGGGATTTCCCCCAGCACAGACTGGCAGCCAAGGTGCATTCCAGGGACTGGCAAGGGAGAGGGAACAGAACTTGGAGCAGGATGACATGCAGAACGTTTGGTTGGAGCACAGGGTAAGGCTCTGCTGAGCACAGTGAGAGCTGCTGCCCAGGCAGATTTCCCCGTGCCACTGCTGCCAACGGCACTGCCAGGCCAGCCCATCACACAGGGCTATTTTGAGCAGGCAGATAATGGCCATGGCATGTTCCCAACCCCAGGAAGGGCACAGGCAGGCACAGCAGTGTCAGAAGGGGACTCACAGTATCAACTTACCATCCAGCAGAAGGAGATCTGGCCTGAGGAAAACAAGACATGGGTATCAGAAGCAGAAGGAGCACAGGGTCAGTGCAGAGTGTCTTATCACACACAGAGAGCTGTAGTGCCTCCAACAGCCCCCACCCCAAGAGCCTGGGTTGAGAGGACCCCCAGGCAGCACCCCTACACCTTGTAGCACAGACAATGAGGAGGCTTAACCCCATAGCATGAAGGCCTGGATACCAACCTGGCAAACAGGGCTCTGGCTAAGGCTAGTCTCATTCTCCAGCCTCCAGAAAACTCTCTGAGGAGAGAAGATGCAGAGAGGAGTTACTGTTCAACACAGAACCACTCTGTGTTTGCCTGTCTGCATGACCCTTGCTCCCCCATGGCTCTTTTGGCTCTGCTGTCATCCAGAGGCAATTTGCTCCTGCAGATATTTCAGGCACAGCACAAGATCTGTGGTCCAGCAGGAAGGTGGCAGGAGACCACATTGGATGGGCAAGAACAGACCCTTTTGCTCTTCTTTACAACCACAGCAGTGCCTAGGGGCTCAATTGGAACATCTCCCCAGCCCCATCACTGCCTCAAAGTTTGGAAACTTACTTGGTTGTCTGTTGTTGCATCTTTGCATTAAAGCCCAGCCCAGCAAGAATGACGGACGCCCTAAGGAAAAAGGGAGAGAACTGGAATCCAGCTACAGCATCCAACTGCAGAGCACAGTCTGAGGTCTCAGACCCACAACCACCAAAGGAACTCTGCTACATATTTTAAAGCCATTCTGGTGCAGGAAAAATTCCTTGCACACACAAGAGAAGCACTTGGCTAGAAAATACAGCCCAGCAGGGCACAGCAACCACATGAAGTCCCAGGAGATTTGCAAGGAGTTTTAATCTCTTTGACCAGGAAGAGAGTCACACCACCACTACCATCCCAAAAACGCTCCCTAGGCATCAGGAACCTAGGGAGGTCAGAGAGCAGCAACAAGCCATTTGGGGCAAAAATGTTCTCCAGCTTCAGCAGAAAGCTCAACTATTCCTAAATCAGCAGAGCTGTGACAATGAAGAGACAAGAACAGCAGGGAAAACCCCCTCCCTGCATGCTGGATACCAGGGCCACAGCATCACCCTTCCAAACCCCAGACCACTGCTCAGCCCTGGCCATGCCAACACACAATAGTGCTCACAGGCCTGTCTCACCTTGCTGGGGCCTTGTCTGCCTCAATCTCCTCCAGTTTAGCGTAGATCTCTGATAGTCTGGCACCTTCTGTCCCTTCTCCCCTAGAGCAGAAAAAGGAGACGTGTGTGGGACTCACCAAGTCAGAGTTTGAGTGCTGGGGGAGGCTGATCTCCCCAGGTAGGACTAATGTAAAGCAAGATACAGCCCTCCCCTGCCAGAGCCTTTTTTTGGAAGGCAGAAACCTCAGAATGAGACCTCATGGTCAAGAGGCCACACAAGGGCTGGAAATCCAGGGGATCATCTCACCTGCCAGCACTGATCTTGGCTGTCAGGTCCCTCTCCTCCTGCAGCAGGCTCTCACGAGTGGTGTCACACTCCAGCACACTCTGCAGCGCCGGCGTGTCATCCCCTGCCACCTCCTGCTCCACGTGCAGGATGCTGATGTGCGAGGGGATGCGCAGGCTCTGGCTGGCGATCATCTTCAGCAGCGTGGTCTTCCCCAGCCCGTTCCTGCCCACCAGCCCATAGCGCCGGCCAAAAGCCAGGTTCAGGTCTGCTCCCGTCAGCAGGACACTGAGGCAAGGGAACAGGCAGGTCCCTGCTCAGACTGTCCCATGAAGAGGGGATAACCAGCAGCCACCTGCCCCTGGTGTATTTCAAGTTGTGCTGTAGCCAAGCAAAAATCACAGGCTTCTCCAGCCCAAAGCCAACAGGGTCAGTGCCCACCTTGCTTACTGATCTTTGCCACATCCTCTGTAATTTCCAAACTGCTCTCTAATCCAGTCTCAATCCCCCATGGTCTAAAATCCCAGCCAGGGTCTGTCCCACGTCCCCAGCGCACTCACCGCTCACCGAAGGACACATCGAAGTTCTCGATGTGCACATCATACGACTTGTTCTTGCCTGATGACTCCATGCGAGTCTCCTTCTTGCTGGAAGCTTGGCTGGCAGACGCCTCCTCAAGGACTCTGCAGACACACAGAACACAGAGAGGGGGCTCAGCAGGAAAGCTCTGGCACTGCCAGATCCCAGCCATGCACAGCAGAGCGGGATGGGGACGTTCACAGTGCCCTGCATACTCACACGGGCCCGGATGACTTCAGGGAATCCCGCTCCAGCCTCTTGTCCTGCTTGGCTTTCAGCCTGGCTTCCGCCTTCTCCAGTTTCTTGGCATTCACCATCTGGGACACAGAACAGAGTTTGAAGAAGAGAGAGCATCTTCAACAAAACCCCCAAAAGCCCAGCTCTGGGAGAAAAAAGATCAATCAACCTCTCAAGCCTGGAAGAAAGGGAAGGAAGGACAGGGAAACTGGGACGGATTCAAGCATATTTTGAGGAGGCTAATCAGGCCAGGAAGCTACCTCAGGAATAAAGTCCTAAATCAATAGCTCATACATAAGTTTTGCCTCAGCAAGGCAGAGGTTTTGGCTGACCCTATCGTACAGTCAGTTTCTGTAGCTCCAGGGACCTGGATCAACCAAGTCACTTCAACAGCAGCAACCTGCCATCCCAGTGCCTCTTCTGGTGTACCCTGCACCCAGCCCTGAAGTGCACCATGAGGTGTTTCCCTTCCCAACACGTTACACGTTAGCCAGTTTAGAACAAACTCTTCTTGAGCAGATCAGAGACAAAAAGCATTTAATTAACCCTGAAGGCAAGAAGGCGCCAAGTGTTTTAACCTGGCTTCTGGTCTTGGACAGGCTTTCAGCCCACTCCAGCTTATTCCTGCATAGAGACAAATATTTGTGGCTGACCAAGAACACTCCTAGGCATTCCTAGGCAACTCTGCAGGCACTGGAGCACATTACAGACCTGCATGCCAGACTGAAGGGTGTCTTGTTACTAGAGCTATGACCCCACACCTACAGACAGAGTCACTCTGTAAATTATACTGAGCTTTCTGAATCTCCTAGTAAGACGTCCTCCAAGGCTTGACAGGTCTCCTGAGGCTTTCTCTGAATCGTCTCCAATTTTGCTGAAGATCTTTTTTTGAGCTGCAGACACAAGAGCTGGAAAGTGAATCCAGCCACAACAACTCTGGTGCCAAAAGCAGCCAGAGCTGCCAGTTTTTGCTTAAGACTCCCGTTCAGACATGTGGGAATTGTGTTAGGTCTCAGCCTCCAAGTGAAAGGTTCTCATCCTCAGCACATTAACCCATGGAAAGAGAGATCTGTGAGGGACCAGCCTGGCAAAGACGCTGCCCACACTGTACAGCTACTGCCACCCTTGCTTTGTAGATTTACAACTGCACCTCACCCATGCTCAGACTTTGGCACATTCAACAGAGACAGCAAGCCAGGCTGCTCCTGAGCAGCCACACATTCCATCAATACAGATGTCCCGACTTCCTCAGGTCATGGAGTGGAACTACTTCCAAACTTCTCTGCTCTTGATCTTATTTCCCAAACCACAACAATCTACTGCTGGCTCCAGAGCTGGGCTTACACTATCCCTGCAGCAGCTCTCCATTAACTTCCCACCTGTAACGTTCCTCCCTCCTGTCATCACCCAGGGCTTTACTCCTCACTGAATATTCAAGATGTCATCCAGGGACATCCTATTTCCTCAATCAAAGGCCTTGCTGTAGGAGCCAAAGATCCTCTCAAAAGTCAGAGTTCACTAAGAAATTACAACAAAATAGATCTTGTCAGATTAATAAGTTGCTAACTTGTGTGGAGCCTCTTCATCAGACCGAGGTCAAGAATTTCCCAAATGACAGAAAGCCTGACAAAGAGGAGCAGTACCCCCTGCCACTACACTCTGAACTAGGATGTGGGCTGCCACGGCTGCTCTCCAAGGGCAGCCTGGACTGGAGCAGGGCAGGGCACCTGCAGCCCCACGTGTCAGCTGCTCCCACAAGGAAGGGCACAGCCCTCACCTACCGAGGTCTGGCCTCTCTTCAGCAGCAGCCCCGGCAGCAGATCCGTGCTGGCGTCACCTGCAAGGAGACGGTGGGGCTGGGGTTGGTGAGCACATGAGGCAGGCACTTAACCCATGCCCAGATAATGACTGATATCTCTCCCGACAGGATGAGCGGAGCAAAGGGCATCCCTCCATCTCCACCCTCACCCCAGCTCACCCCGTGGGCACTGCTGTGCACAGCTCAGCAGCAGTACGAGAAGCAGATGTGTGCCTGTGAGGGCGAGCCTGAGGCTCCCCTCGCCAAGGTCAGGTGAGCACACCCAACGCCCCGAGCCCTTCCGAGCTCCAGCACCCTGGCGGGAGGACAGGAGCCGCGGGCATCACTCACCATATCCATCAGTCATCTGGGAGAGCTGGATGGGGGCATCCAGCAGCACCTGGCTGCAGCGCTGGGCTTGGCCCTCGTCCCTGCGGGGAGGAGGAGGAGGAGGAGGAGGGTGAGGTGCATGAGTGGGGTGAGGGGGTGCGGGGGTCGCCGGGTGCCCTTACAGCTGCAGGGTGTTGAAGAGGCGCTGGCAGATCTCCCTGATGGCGCCGTCGTCCTTGGTGTCCTGCGACACCTCCCGCAGCAGCTCGCCCACCGCCTCCTCCAGCTCGTCCACCGACTCGAAGTCCGCCCCGCTGCCGTGCAGGATCCCTGCGGGCACACGGCGCCGGCGCTGCACATCCCGCTGCGGTCGCGACAGGTGGCACCCTCCCGGGCCCCCTACCCCACCCGTCCCCGGCCGCCTGTCGCGATTCGGGCGCTGCCGCCTGTCGCCACAGCGGGGAGGTGTCGCGACATGCGGCGCCGCGGGAGGCCGAGCCGCAGCTGGCAGGCGGGAGCCGCTCACCCGTCACGTAAGCGAAGAGCTCGCCGTCCAAGTCGGGGAACTCGGAGCGGATGATGTCGGCGCAGGACGCCATGGCGGGGCCGGCCCGCCCCGCGGAGCCGCCGCCGCCGCTCGGAGCCGGAAAGGACGCCGGGCGCTGCCGGGAAGGGGGCGGGAGGCCGCCATGGCGCCGGGGCGGCCGGGAGATGTAGTCCGGGCCCGACTGCGCCTGCGCGCCATGGGGCCAGGAGTGGGGCTGCGGTGCCACGTGCCAAGACAGCGGCACCGGGAGCGATCGGGACGAGCCCCCAACCCGCTCAGCCCCTGCTTGTTCCGTCATCTTGGAATTTTTTTCTTCCCTCTTTTAAAACCAGTTTCTGCTTTTAAACCACAGTCAAAACACCGCAGCTTGGGGTTTGGGTTCGAAGTTTTTCAGTTTTTCATCCACCGATGGGGAATGACCATTTGGACACCCGCACCTGCTCACAGACTGAAGGCAGAGGGGCTGAGCCAAGGGCCAGGTCCCGCACAGCACCCACCTTGGCCCCTGCCACCAAAAGCCAAGTTAAAAGGGGAAATGGCTTTTGAGTTTTTTTCAGGCGTGCACAAGGAAAAGATAACCAGGTCGGGCATGTGAGCCTGACTTACAGGGAACTGGGACACACTCCACCAAGTTCAGTTCCTCCCAGCTGTAGCCCCAAGGAAAGCCCAGAGCATCCTCTCTCCTCCAGGGAGCTGCAGCACTGGCACAGCTGGAGATAAAAGCATCCCTTGTCCTTTTCACCTACCAGCCTTCAAGCAGCCCAGGGCTGGGGAAGCAGCACAAGCAAGCCCCAAGACACTGTGGCACAGGCCCAGGGCACAGCCCAGGCTCTTGCAGCACCAGTCCCAAACAGCAGTGCAGGCAGCCTTCTCCATTCTACATACTTTATTAGATTCAGAGCTGGACAAATCACAAAGTGTACAAAATGGAGACCACACTACCAGAAGCAGGATTGTGGGTTGCAGCAGCATTCATATGACCCAGAAGCATTTGGTAGAAGTGTGGAGAGGGCAGGCTGGGTCAGGGGGGTCTTACTGCCAACTTCATTAGAGATTCCCCAAGGACAGACCCTGTTCACATCCTGACAGAGCTCAGCTGACCCACATTCCCTGGGACAGTGGGGGAGCATGTCTCCAATTTGTTTGGAAAGGACAAACTGGCTCATGCCAGCAGTGGGTATGGGTAAATGCTCCAAGGACTTGAAATGCTGTGCCACCCACATACACACCAGCAAGAGCCTAAACCCTCATCCTTTTTGGTCACAAACCTTCCCATGGCAGGACTCTATACTGACAACTTTGCAAGAAATAAGGTGGTGGTGAGATCTGGTGAGCCCACCATATCCTGTGGTGGGGGCCCAACAAACTCACCACCCCAGACATCTCAGACTGGCCAGCAACATCTACCACAACAGCAATAGCTAGTACAGAAGCCAGGGTAACTTCAACTCAGATTTGTCCAGTCTATGTTTTAGGTCTATTCTACGAGTACATATGCACAAGAACTTCAAAAATACTAGGATATGATGCAAGTAGTGAGACACCAACAGAAGAGGAGTTTAATGGTGGACGTTCCCTAGAAAGATCACGAGAGGATGGGAGTTAGACTAGCCCTTGCCCACCCTGGGACGGGGAGCAGGAGGCTGAGTGCACCCCTGCACATGACTGGGCTCTGAACTTCATCTGCAGCGTGGGTGGAAACTGAACACAGGCAGGCGAGTCCACTCCCGGGGTGAGCCACAGGGTCTTTCAATCTGCGTTGAGGGGCCAGGCAGACATTTCTCAATGTAGCTGAAGACCGAGGAGAGGCAGAGCATGGCTTGGAGAAGAGGGAGCCTGCCAGCCTGCTGGGGCTAGCATCTGGTCTCGTAGATCCCACTCCTGCCGATGTATCTCACCCATTTTATCACATCATGGTCACTGTAGTTCAGCTTTGGCTCAAAGACTTTCAGGTAACGCACCTTCAGCCCAGAGGGTGCAAATGGGACCTATTGAGAGAGGGAAAGGCAATAGAGAGCATGGGAATGGGGGTAAGATGCTCTCTGTACACAAATGCCAGAGGACCCCTGGGCAATGCATCTAGAAACGGACATCAAGAGCCACTGTTCCCTTCCCTAGTCCTTGCATGCATGGAGCCACACTCCTGTAGCTCTAAGGGCAATTTTCTTCCATTAGCTTTGCCATCTGGCTGACCTCACCTGTCTGCTTGTAAAAGGGGATACTCAAACCTGCATAACTCCCACAAGGGACTGACAAAGCTTCTCCAAGGTTGGGTGCATCCTGAAAGGCAGACAGGTACTCACCTCAAAGTTCATGGAGATGGGAGGCCGAGCCCACTTCTTCTTGTCATTGGTGGGCAGCAGTTCAATCTCTGCACTGATCTGGGATTCCTTCATTCCAGCCATACGTTTTATCCTGTTGGAGAAAGCTCCGAAGTGAGAAAGTGCCAAAGTTTATGTTCCTCTTCAGCACATAATCTCAGGGCAGACAGGAACACTAAACAGATCCTGCCTCCCCAAGGCCAGCCCCTGCAGGCCAGCCCCAACACGCTCACTTACTTCCAGACAATGGCATTCTCACTGGCCTTGTACTTTGCCTTCCCTTTCATGCAGATGACTTGCACTCCACTGGTATTGAGAGGTGTTGGGATCCGGACCTGCAAGGCACAGTCTGGTAAGCCGGGGCAAGGAGATTGCAGCCTGGGCACTCTGGGCAGTCTCAGACAGTCTGTCCTGGACCTTCTCTCTCCCAGTTCATGGCCCAGAGAACATCAGTTATCACAAGGCATCCTAGGCTAGCTCTCCAGTTTCTTGCTTTGAAGTACACATTCACAGTTCCATAATACACAAAAGTCAGTAAGGAACAGGGCAGAGCTCTCCATACTGCAGGAATCCTGGCTAATGTTGGGGAGATGAGCTCAGGAAGGATGTCAGGCATTGCAGCAGGCTCTGGATAGTCCAGCCTTGCAACAATAAGCCTTCTCAGATGGGGACTATGCTGCAAAGAGCCACCCCTAGTCTGTCTTACACAGCTCACAGCCTGCTGCCTGTCTGACATACCATCAGATCATGCAGATAGAAGAACATGAAATTTTCACAGTGGCTGAGAAATTAAGTGAAGAAATTAAGTTGCTGCAGGGATGGAATGAGGCCCCTGCCAAGGTGGCTGTGCAAATGAAAACAGTTTTTACCTCCCTACTCTACAGCAACTTCTCCCCACAGGAGAGCAGCAGCACCACATATTTAAGAGATACTCAGTTCACGTTTTTAGCCCTGTTCAAGCTCAGACACTCATCTATAAGGATTCTACCGCAGTGGACATAAACTAGAGGCATGATTTCCAGGCACAAGATACCACATTGTTTTTTTGGTTGGTTGGTTGTTTTTTTTCCCCTCTTACCTCTATCTTCTGGGCCAGCAAGGAAGGTTTGAAATTAGATTTGATCACCACCTTCACTTCCAGCTTGGTCCGGCCCACCTCCCGCACCAGTGGGATCACACGGAAGGGAAGGATAATGTCCTTTGTGGTTCGGTATCTGCAGGGATGGAAGCCAGAGTGAACTCTGAGGAGCAGTTAACTCCCTTATGCCTCAAACTGTATTACCCTCCTACAGAGATAGCCTCTGAATATAGCAAACAACTTGGAAACATCAGCCAGAAAGGGAAACATCCCAGAAGGAAATAGCAGTTAAGATCCGTGCTGCTGTAGGGCAGCAACGGCTTCTTGCATCTCAAGTTTTATATCTGGTTCCTGCCAACAGTCTTGTTCAAGGACACCAGTGTTAAACATTAAAAACAACAGATACAGCAAGCTCAAAAGCATGAAAATCTGTAAGATTGTGGCAAAGAAAACCAAATGCAGCTGGGCTTCCACATTTGTAACAGATGGATTTGTGGGACACCCTACAGATTCCACTCAGAAAAAGTGGTGATAAGTGTGCATTTCTTAAGTGCTCAAGGGCTGCAAGTCTGCCTGGGAGCAACAACACTACTGTAGCAGCAAGCAGATGCCAACACCAGCCTGTTCATCCCCCAGCCACAGTACCTCATGAGCTCAAATTCTCCATCTGGTGGAATGAAGCTGATGCTCCTCTCAGAATCAAACTTGCTGAGCCTCACACACTGGTGGAAAGTGCAGTCATCGATGGCAATTGACTGTTTGCCACTAAAAACACAAAACACAGTTAGAGAAGCACAAGCTGCAGCTCTGGTATCTTGGTGCAGTCAAAATCTATCCAGGCAGAAACTACTCTACAGAGCATGTTGCCATTGCAGGTATCCAGGAAATGGGGAGGCAGGGAGAGATTTAGGGGACAGCAGCCTCTTGGCTCAGACTTTACTTGTTTCACCACCACAAGAATCGTATTTCAGGAAGCTTATTTGAAAGATTTTTTCCCCCTTCTCCCCAAAGAGGAGAGAGCTTATAAGAGCACCTTTCTATCACAGCCAGCAACACAATGCTTGGGTCTGCCTGCCAGCAGCACTCAGTACTGCAAAGGCAACTCTGTCAGCCCAAGTCTTCTCACAGCACAGTTCAAAGGAGAGAAAACACTTTCCTGTCCACAAAGCTATCCTACTGCCACACAGCCAGGAAATGCCAGTTTCAGAGTCTTCCTGTTCAGAAATCTCTTCACAGCTGTTCATTTCCACACTGCCAGCAGGTGGTTTGAATCTGAACCAAATTGCCAAAACCATGATATTTTGACATACAAGTCTGTATCTCTCCTAAAAACCTAAAGAGCTACCATCTGTCCATGTAGGTGCACCAGCCTAACCTGCCAGCACTGAATTTGTGCTAGGTATTAATTCCTGAGAATACAGGTTCTAGGCCAGCCAAAACCCCTCAGCTACTGAGAGGGACCAGAAGGCAGGAGCAACAGAAGAGGCAGCAGTGTAGAAAAGGTGCAGCAGTATATCACTAAGGTATCTAGGCTGCCTCAACTGCTGTAAGCAACAGCACAGCCATGCTAATATGCTAAGACAGCATGAGAACTACAGCAGGTTTAGCTGTCCTAGGAACCACCACTACGTACAAAGAGGAAGCAGACTGACCCCAGGCTGACTGGCTGTCTAGTTACACAACCACCAGTGGTGTGGTTTGTGCTTCAAAAAGAGGAGTAAATCTTTGTTTATCTGTTGCCCAGATGACAACCAACATTAGCCAACTAATTTCTATTTCTTTGGAAAACAACTGGGAAAACCCTCTGCCTAGGACTGCTCCAGGTCTCAGGCAGCATTACTCAGGGCTGGCCTTACCACAAGCTGGATCCCAAAAAGTTACTGACAGCAGCTGTCCCTTTTGGTCACCTCATAACTAAATGCTTCTGAAGAATAACATCTCCAAGCTGGAGTGCCCACTGGATAATCACAGCTAGCAAGAACTACCTACCAAGAATCCCTGTTCATCTTACTTCTGTAACACAAAAGTAGCATATTAACTGGCAAAGGCAGTTGGCACAGGAGCTTTGGGACAGTGTACTGACTCTTCAAGGCCTGTGCAGTTGATATTTTCACTAGAGTAAATCCTCACTGGGCCCATCAGTCATCTCAGGCTCATCCATTTTACTAACTTAATTCAGTTACAGGAAAGATGGCTTTAAGGTGACAGTGAAGCAATAGCTCTTGGCTTGGTTCTGAGAGAAAAGGCAAATAGCAGCTCAGCTCCATTTACAGGAACCATCATGGAAAGTGTCTGAGATCCAGGTTACATGCACAAGTCACACAAAGCAAGAGACAGGGGGAGAGCAGAGTGCACACAAAGCTGAAGCAGATTGTCTACCTTCCCAATTCACTGGGGGTCAGCAAAAAAAAAACAAACAACAAAAAAACAACCAAGAGAAATATAGATGAGTTGCAAATGGTTAGTGAGACGAAAGTGGCAGTCCCATTGCTTTTATCTCTTTGCCCCAAGCAGGAAAGCTGGAAAAGGCATTAAGAGCTGTTTTCAGCTTCAATGGTACTGACTGAAGTGCAGCTGGGAGGGAGAGTAGTTGGGCTCTCAGAAAGGATGTGCCACCTACTCCTACAGCCACTGTAACCAGCAGGAGCAGCTTCCCCAGTCTTTGTTCTACTTTGTGAGACCAGTCCAGGTAAAGTAGGCAAAGGGATTCTTTCACTACTTCTTGGGAGCACTGCTTGGGAGTCTCTGCACTGAACAAAACTACGAGACAGATTCTAGGAAAATCCATCTTGGGACAGTGTTTCCATGTCCAAGAACTCTACCCTTAAAACTATGTTTGAATCTCAATACTTAAAGAGTTGTAGAGCAGCCCTCTGTAGGCTGGTAGCTTGCATGACAACTGATCTACCCAAAGTTAGCAGTACATCTGAATGGAAAAAAAAACCCCAGCTTTTTGTCTGTCAGATCAGAAAAGCTATTAAAGGCTGGTCTTTCAAGAGAGTCCCTGGTGGCATGTGGTCACCAGGTCCAAAGCTCTTACCTTTTCCCCGTTTCATCCGCAGTCCCTTTGCCCTGTTTTTCAATGACAATCTTGTCATTCATGCCAAACTTGCATTCTGGCATTCCACTCAGATAACTCTTCATCACCACTCTGCCTGAGACATGGGCACTCAAAACCTGACCTGGTTAGAGGAGATCACAGTTCAGAACACTTACAAGAGTCACTATTCACAAACCCTGAGCAGGAGAAGGATGCCAGCTCAACACCCCCTACTTACCCTGTGGAGACATTAAGAGATTCACACTCTCCAGCACATCAAGAAAGAGTTCATTGCGACGGTATTTGATTCCTTCACGTCTCCATCCAATCTGTCCAGTCACCTGGCTGGTGATCTGGGACTGCTCTTCCTTGGTCTGAAGAGAAGAAATGACCTCTTAGACATAAATAAATTCAAAGACTAAGAAACCTTGCTCTGAATCTAAGAGCAAACACTTGCCGTTTATTACACGTAAATGTTTTTGTCACTTATATATGGGTGCTGTCACACATTACCTGATTTGGTCATTCCTTCCTCAGAACATCAAATTCTATGCCTAACCAAGAATTGGCCATAGCAATAACAGGGAACATTGCTCTGCTTTGTTAGCAACTCCATTAGGCTACCTCTTAGTGCAGGAGGGCATGGGCTCCACCAATAGCATTCAAATAATGTCTGACTATCACATCAATCCATTTTAAGAAGAGAAGCTTAACATGGATTGATGTAGCAGTTCACACCCTTATCCAACATGAAACCCCAGGGCCACAAGAGAGCTAATCCCCAAGGCCTGTTTCTTAATAACTACAGTCATAGCAACACTAATCCAAAATGCATCTAACAGTACCCAGGCTCTAAGCCTCCAAAAAGCACCAAGGGTTGAGAGGCATAGAGAGGTTTCCTACCTGATGCTAGAGGTGGGGTCCAGTCACATGGAGAAAGTCAAGAAGCAGGAATAGTAGCAAGTGCAGTGTAGACAGAGTTAACAGGCAAGCAGGTCAATAGCAAGAGAAGGGAGGAAGGGAGAAAGAGGCAGATTAGGCTTAAGGCTACCTGAGGACAGGAAAAAAGCAGGTCAGCTCTTTGTTAATTAGGTAGCTAATTAGCACAAACAAGATGAGGGGTTTTGACCTTTAGCTCCCTGCAGGAAACCCAATACTCCAAGCAGTGAAATGCATTTTCAGACTTCGCCCATTATTGACAATCCAAATGCAAGGTGGAGCAGAGAGAGACACAGGCAAAATACCATTCCAAATAATGTTTATATGCAGAGCAGACTCAAACTGGTGTTCCTAATGCAAATCCTCGATGTCACAGATGCCCACACTACAGGAAATACCAGGCACTTTGGGTCCATATAAACTGGTATCCTTGTTAATTTTGCTCTTCTACCACAACAACTGCAAAGACACAAGTGGGTTCTCCCACAGCAGCCTTGCAGTAGGCCCACAGGGTGGCAGTACATGATCTCAGCTTCACACATGCTCTTGCCACAGATATGGTCAGTTCCTCAGCAAGCACAGCCACTGTTTTATCATCTAAGAGACAGAGTTTTCTATTCTCCTGAGAACTGCCCAGGTAAGTGCTCAATACAGTACACAAAGTACCTCTCTTGTCTGTCCCACAAAAAAAGCACTGCGTTGTTCAATGCTTTGTTCAGGCTTTAGAGGAACACGTAGATTTAATACCCAGTGCTCTGTCTTCCAAAGGGACATTGATCATGTCATGACATTCTCATCTCCTGCAACAGCACCAGTACACTGACCCTACACTTTGCAAAGTGACTGGATGGATCTGGAAGCAGCTGCTGAAGCTGAGACCCCCCCAGCATCACGAGTATTCCCGAAGGGAGACACTGAAGACACTTGGGTCTGGAATTTGTCAGAAGCAGGTGCTTCCCAGAGCTGGGCAAATAAGTCAACTAAAATGGCCCACCTTGTGCTGAGTTGCCAGCATGTTGACTAGGTTAAAGATAGCCAGTTACCAGCACATTTCCTGGGATCTTCCAGCTGGTGGTGGCCCTCTGCCCAGTTTATAAAGCAACACCAGCATTTTAGCACTAAAGAATATCTATGGTTGGATACCAACACCTTTTAAAATCCGTGTGGCACATCACTCCATTCCCAGAGCATGAAGCTATTTCCTTGGCAAGCACTGCAGCAGTTTCAGCAGTTTTATTTCAAAGACAATAAAGCAGATCTTGCAATTTCAAGATCACCTGCCCTGAAAAGACCACTGTAGACATACAGGGAGGGCACAGCAGCTCAGTACACCTCCAATCTTTCATTGAGAACAAAGTCAAAAAGTAGAGTTTGGGAAGACTGCCATAGATTTTGCTCCTTAAATTTCTCAAGACACAAGATCAAGGAAAGCATCATCAGGAACTAAGCAAAGATAGGGAACACAGATGACAGACAATTCAGACCCAGAGTTTGGTCCTGGAAACCTGCATGAACTGGCTCTAAGTCAATGAGGAGCTGAAGACTAAAACTACCAGAATAGAGAGCAGACAAGGAAACATGGCAGCACTGTTCCAACTGGTGCCCTTGCTATCCTCTGCCTGCAATGGATTAGTTCTGGTTTTTGAACTGGGCTGCACAAAATCCCAATACTGAGCAGAAGAACTGCTTACTTGTGTCAAGCTGAAAGCCAAACTCCTCTTTGTAAGGAAAGGACTAAACGTGCTGCTGAATTAAGCATGGTACTGTGACAGTGGTTTGCAACAAACTGCACAAGAGTTTGTTAAAACCAACAAAAGAAAAAAAAAAAAAAAAAAGAGAAAGGGAAGGAAGTGAAGGTGGTGGTTAGTTTTGAGTTTTTCTAGGAACAGGAGCTGATTCAGCTATCTTCAGTGCTGACTGCCCAAACTGTCAGACTACAGAAGGCCAGAGATTTACACAAGGACTCGTGATGGGGACTGAGACCGGATGCACTCACATCTGGCCATGTTGCAAAACAGTTTGCTGTTCTAGCGGGAATTATGCGGCTCAGGGGCAACTTCTCTCTCACCTCCTCTTGAAATGCAGTTAGTCTTGCTACTAAATTTAAAGTTTAAAAAGGATTTCTTAGGAAATCAGTGCTGATAAAGTGAGTTGAAACAGAGCCTCCAGAGACTGACCTCTGCGAACGCAAACAAGAGCAATCTCCATGCAGGCTCATGTTTAGCCCTTTGCTTCTGTTTGTACCTGAGGCTGAAGCTTTACTCTGCCACAGACTGTCTCACTGCAGACTCCCAGCTTTTTTTTTCCTGGCTCATAACTATGCAGAGGAGAGGACTAACTTTTAGGCTAAGTCCTGACTTGCAGAGCTGTATCAGATGGACAAGGTGGACAATATTCCTCGGGGATACGAGAAATGGACTTTGAGTTTCCTTTGAATCTAGAGGTTAAGCATGAGCTTATGAGACAGGAAGCCTAGTTTTGAGGGCTGTACCTGGAGTAGCATTAGAACTAAATACATTCCCCAAACCAGTCCAACTAACCATCTTTTTTCCAACACATCCTTTATCTTCTAATGCCATGTAAACTTTGTTGCAAGGGTTAATACTATGCTAAAAGCACAGCAGAGATTCTCATCTCTAACCTAAGAAAACTCAGGCTGTACTAACACTAATCTGCAAGGATGTTACAGGCAGAGACAGAGCAATGTGAGCTTCCTGACTTAACAGCAAGAGTTGCAAGGCTGAAGAACACTTCATTATAAGGTAGGCATGAAATCCTGACAGTTCTGGTGGATAACAGACCTGCTCAGCGAGATTCACATGCAAAAGAGCTACTTCTGGTTCAGCAGGTGAATTTGTTTATCCTCTCAGAAGCTGACACAGAGCAGAGCCTGAAGCCAGCAATCATATTTACATGCAAGGAACTGACATTATCCTAGCTCTGGGCTCTTCCTCCTGCATCTTATCATGTGCCAGGGAACATGAGGTAACACAGTGCAGGGACACCTAGAACAAAGTGCTACTGAGATACAACCTTGCCAGGGTGTTCTCAATTTATTCAGGCACCTTCCATACAGGTCAAATGCTTAGATGGTAATTAAGACCATACGCTCTTGAACAGCCTTAGCAAAAATTAACCAGCAGAGCAGTGCTGTACCCCAAATTCCTCTTATTACCTGACTCTTGATGCCTTGCTGAGTGATGAAAGTCTTCAGGGCCCCTGTTTCAGAGTTCTGAGGATAGCCAAAGTCCAGGATTTCTACAGAAGGGTAAAAGGTTAGTTCAGAGTTACAAGGTACAAACACATCAACTAGGCTAACCATTCCTATAAGGAGAGAGGCAATAAGTGCATAGATTCTGCTTACACATTGAATTTCTGGATAAGTTGCTGCAGTATTCCTTACCAAGAGAAAACAAAAAATCATTCTTGCTACACGGAGTTCTCAAAGCAATACTTTGGAGATGAGGGGTGATGGAAAGCTGTGCAAGTGATGAATTTGCCAGTTTTTAAACACAACTGCACCTCAGGACTAAATATCAACTAACCTAGCAATCTGCAGAGGGCACACCAAGGAGTTTTTCCAAAAACATCCAAGGGACAATAGAGAATTTATATAACACCACAGCAATTTTATCTTTGCAGCTTTTTTTTTTTTAATTTTGTTCTTACAAAGATGTAATAAAACCCAAAACAACAGCTGAGTAGCGGCACTGCAGAATGAGTGTAGGAGGGAAACAGATGTTAACTACACACAGTGCACAGTACACACCTACTCCCCTCAAAGAGGAAGGGAACAATCCACAAGAGATTTAGAAGGGAAAGATGACCACTAACATGATACTGAGCAATGTCACACTGGGAGGTTTGATCTCACTGTGCCTGCAAGGAGACAGCAGTGACTGACCCAAGCAAAGAACAGGCAGTCTCTTGGTCTGCCCTGAGGGAACAGTGAAAACATCAATCACTGTGACCTTTGGCTAAGAATCTTAGGACACACACGTGTGGTGCCTTGTCTAGAAAACAAATTGAAAGGTAACTAACACAAAGTGCTCATGATACGTGAAACAGGGGCAGTTCAAGGGCAACCTCCATAAGCAGGCTGATACCACACGCAGCTGAAGGGACACTGTTATTAATCTGTGGTGAAATTTGGAGCTGTATCAGTGGGGGAGGTAGAGTTAGGACAGAGCACACTGGGTTTCATTGACATCCTTCTGTTCAGAATTGAGCCCAAAAGGCAACTTACTACAGGCAATGAACTTAAGCCTGGGCTGACTACTTCCATACACTGCTAGAGCCACCTGGGCACCAGCTGGCCTTAGAGGTGCTACTGATAGTCCTCTCGATGTACCCTGGGGTAAGGAAAACCTGACCCCTACACAGGATCCCCTCAAGCTGAGCTCCAGTACCAGCTGTCTCAGTCATACAAGTGCACAGCTCCCAACATTTCAGGAAAGGGAATCAGCACAAGGCTATGGACTTGAGGTACCATTCACATTTGCAGTACAGGTGGCTTTAGAAACCCAAACAACTAATTTTGAACTCCGCACACATTTTAAAAATATTTCAAGGATTATTATCGCATCACACTAATCTAAGGATTTCAGAATGTCCAAGTGCAATAGGCCACAGTATATAAGGGAAACATCTCACCATCCAGCAGCTCATAGATCAGCACAAAGTTGTTCTTTATGTTCTCCTCACTGATCTTCCCGAAGTAGGCAGTCATCACGTCACACATCTTGTAAAGAAACTCGAATACCATGGCAGCATTGACATTCTGCTTGGTGACAGCAGCCAGCCAGATGTTGGAGCGCTTGACATGGAAGAAGCTGGTGCGGGCGATGTTGGTGACAGGCGAGCGCACCTGCTGCCGCGCGTGGATGACATTGACGCGGAAGGCGTCCACGGCATTGCGCCTACGAGAGCAGCGCCAAAGACAAGTCAGCACGGCCAATGTGGAACCAGTGGCTGCACAGATCTGCTTATGCCATTATGTTCAGACACTGAACTACACACACCAAGCTCGCCTAGGGAGGGTGCCTGGGGATTTTTCTAAGAGGGTAAGTGAAGGCTCTGAGCAGAGTTAGACACTAAATCCTGCACAAGTTCAAGGAGAGAGAGTGCTACTGGTCTCTAAGGAGATTTTGAGTACAGTGTAACTGTAGTCAGAAGGAGAAGCAAACCTCCATCTGGAGTAAGATAGCAAAGAAACTTTCCCTTCAATTAATTTTGACAGCACTCCCAATTGATTGTCATAGCTGAAAACAAATACATTAGCAATGTATGGCTCAGAGTCCAGTTTTGACCAAACATCTAATTACTGTCTATTCTGCATGCCCCGGCCTTCACACTCTTGCCCCAGAGCAAGCTGTAGCCTCCCAAGATACGTGTCAATGGCAGTTGCTCCCAGACATACAACCAATTACACAACAGGAATATTTGCCCAAGCCACCCAAGAGCTGTCAGTGTCCAGGTACACTCCAGAAGGGAGCTTTCATTCTCAAATCCAGCTCACCTCCATACCCCACACACCTTGGAGGGCAGGCATAAAGCAGCAGGAGGATTAGGATCACCGTTGGCTTTGCAGTTACAAGTTACCTCAAGACTGCTCTGCTTCAGAGCAGCTGTCTTGCATCCAGACTCAGAGTTTCCGCAGTGAAACCTGTACTGCATGGTCCGGGACCATTTACAGTCAAGGGTTGTGCCCAGTGCAGAAAAAGTGCTGAGCAAGTTGCCCATAGGTGCTGCCCTCTTTGATCCAAACTGTCTATGCACTAGCAACGGGGGAAAACCCCTCCTTGTTACACAAGGATTCCAAGTGACATTCTGGATGCCAGCTCTTGCACATATTCCTTATCCATAACTACAAGTCAGAATAAACTTCCCAAATTAAGTCCACCACTCCTGAGAATACAGGAAGGAAGCCAAGTGCTTTATATGACAAGACCAAAACTTAAAGCAACAGTCTACACACCAAGCCAAGACTCATTTAGTCATGCTTTATTCCTCACACTCTGTAGAACAGGGGGTCTGACTGCAGCATCAAGGCCATGATACTGATTATGCAGAAACATGTTTGAGAGCAGACAGTAATATCATCCTTGCAAGCAAGGATAAGGCATACAAATGCTTGTAAGCACTGAGGGTTGTCAACAATCCAACACACAGTTCCAAGTTAGAAAACAAAGGATAGTCAAAGGAACATATGCTACCACAGCAGGTGTTTGGTCCTTGAAGGTCTGGGAACATATGTAGAAGTTTCATCAGTAAACATGCTCCCCTATAAGCAAAATTCTGGCTTTTGAAGACTTCTCAGGTCTTACTGCTCCAGAAAGTTTGCAGGTTGGAGTAAAATAATTATTTAATTTCTACTTTAGTTTTTCCATAAGAAAGTAATTTAATCTACTATAAAATAACAATATCTAAAAGTACAAATCTTCCCCTTCAGTAAGCCTTGCAAGGAAAGTTCAGCTTGTTCTAGAGCATTAGCCCTCCCGGCCTCAAGTTCTAACCCACTAAAAGTAGCACCAGAACCAGTCACCAGACCGGTTCACATTAGAGGAGAAGCCTCAGGTCAGGGAGGCTTTGCTAGCACACCAGGTGCCCACTGTGCAGTGCCAGTCGTGGCCTACCACGCGTCTCTTACCTATTGCTACAGCAGCCAATGAGATGGGATGGACAGAAATGGCGCCAGCGGAGAAAGGAGGAGTGACAGCAACAAGAGAAAGGGTTAGAAACACACACACAAGGCACAATGAATCCAAAGAGATAAGAAGAGACCAAACAGCACCCCCTCCCCCTGCTCCTTGGCACAAAAGGCCAAGGTAGTATTGGGTGGACTGTAACAAGCTACAGCAATAATGAAGCACTTGCAAGGTACAGCACTGACATGCCACAGTAAGGCAGTCAGCATGGACAGGTTTGTGTTTGGCTGAACTTTAGGGATAACTGGGCATTTAGTCCAGGTGAGCTGCACCTGTATCACAACAGTGATATCCAGTCTGCTCTGCTATTACAGGTAGCAGGCCTTGGTGAGGAAAAACCCCAAAGCCTCAAAGGCATCACCTGGGAACCGCAGAGTATCGGGTATCTTCTTCCCAGTCTGCCTCAGGACAGAGCTACAAGTCTGGGTGGGAATTTCTATGACAATACTTCGCATTGGAAGGTGTTTGGGTTGATGCTTTCTGGTTTGGTCCAGCCAACAGGAAATACAGCAAGTTTGATAGAGCTGGAGCACATCTGGAGAGATAGGGCACATCCTGCACACTGCTCTATCCAGCTTGCACTTTTTCCTTAAGGATCAAGAGCCACGAAACTGACGTGACATATTAGAAGCTCAGAAAACAAACACCTGTTACATTTAAAGTGCATGCAGTTTTTCATGTAAGCTGCTCAGTTTCAAGTAAGTTCAATTACACAGCTGCATTCTTAAATGCAAGTAGGTTCCCCAACGACAAAGTCACTGAAGAACAGGCACTTAAAAATTACAGCAGAACCCTCCACGGTATCCTGAATTATGGTGTTTAGCCAGTTTTTTTTTTGTTTGTTTTTTTTTAATAAGGCTTCTTATACATGCAGCTAGCTGCTGTATGGACAGATGCGCTACATGCACCAAAGCCATTCTAAATTGCAAGCAAAGAAAGTTCAAGTTTTGTGGTATTTCTGCCTTTAAAAATGTCAAAAGAAGGATATCCTTGTTGTTCATCACTTTGGTCATTACATCTGAACTAGTATATGTTTTCTCAGGCCCTTAAACTGTACAAGGGAAGGTTTTCTTATAACCACAGATGACCTTTAATATCTCCCAGCTCAGAAACTGAAGCTTCAGAATGCCAAAGGTGATGGCCAAGACTAAGAAGTCTTATGGGTCAATCACTCATGAAGACAGGGAGCAGCTATGTCATGTCCTATTCAACTACCTCCCAACAAGTAGGGTGAGTTCAGCACTTCAGAACTATTGCTTAGGAACTAAGAACTATATAGTATGCTAGAAGTCTATCACTCAGCATTTTTGGTTAGAGATAGAACTCCTAGAGTTGAGTACAAGCTACAGTATCATGGCTGTTCCTTTCCTTACCTCCCACTGATGGTTAGGACATTAAAAATTTTAAGTAGACCTGGCAATAATGCTAATGCTCAGACAAGGAAATAGAAAGACTCTCAGTTTCTTGATTATACCACAAGATGAGACACAGCCACTTCATAACTTCTTCTGTAAGGCTACATGTTAAAAAAAACCATCCAAACCAGTACTGAAGGCCTGTTGAGATGAAATCCAGCATCTTGGGGAGCAAGTTCAATTAACAGCCAACACCAGCTCCACCTAAGTCACAAGACTGTCACTTTCACGAGAATTGAATGGATGACTTCACTGAAAGGAACACCAACTCCTCAAGTCCTAGAGAAAACACTGGAATATTTTGGCACTCTGCCAAATGAAAAAGTTAAGATAGGATCAGGCAGGAAATCCCATTTTCTAGCTTTGTCTGGCAGCCAGCAGGAAGTACTTTATCAGGAACTGAACATAAGGCACTCACTCTGTAAGAGAAAAGGGCCAAGATAAAAAAGCAATAGAAGATCATATTAAAAATACCTACTCTGCTCCCCAGTTTGCATCTCCAAAGCCACAACCATTTAAATCAAAAGGTCTTCTTGAATAAATATCAGATTGAGAAAAATCTTGTACACATTTCAAGTTTGCAAATCACAAAAAAAAATATTTTTGTCAGAAACTCCAGTGAAAGTGTCCCTAGCTCCTACCTGAAATATTCTCCAAAGTTTCCTATAATCCAGACTGGCTTGGCTCAGTCATTGTGATACCAGCTTGACAAAGTCAGTCCTGTCACATGAATTGCTATGAAGAGCTTCAGCTAACAAGTACTGAAGACTGATGAGAGTTTGTATAGTAGAAAAGAGGCAAAACATCATAGCCACTGGCTTTCTGCTTGATAAATACAATGCTTCCTCAGCTCAGCTGCATGTGGAAGTCCTGGAATAACTCAGTCAACCTTAGAACAGCTACTTTGCCTTAGCTGACCTAGAACAAGCCAAGAGACTTAAAAGCTCATTAGGTGAAGCCTCATTACAGACAGTGTGTTCACTACTCCCTTGATGAAACAGTACAAGCCTTGACCAGCTACTAGTTCTACCTCAACTTTTAACCTCCACTAGACAATCCACAACCAGAAGGGACATACTCTTCAGATGAGAGCAGTCTGAAAGCAGACTGGCTTGACATTTTTTTGCAATTTATGGCAACAAGTTATTTTGCAGCACATGCTACCACTAGACATGGTGGAGACCTGGTCCAAACTACTTTTTCCTAAATTGGCCTGAAGGCTCTCTCACTGAACTTTGGAATTAGCACTTACCACAGCTCAGCCTCCATTAGCTCTGTCTTAACTCTGCCAGCTTAATTACTAACTTCCACCTAATGCCTGATGCTAATGAAAACCCACTAGGAAGAGTACTCTTGTGCACAAAACCCTTTTTAAAGCTTTCAGCCCAAGCAGCACCATCACTTACTTCCCTACAGCACTATCCACTGCCTACAAGACACCATATTTTTAGTAAGATACCTTCTGGAAACTAGCAGCCTAAGGGTTGCACAGATCCAGCCTAAGTGAGCATTGTAACACTTGGGGGAAGTGCAACAAGACACCTACAGTCTAAAGGTTTTCAAGGCTTCCCACAACTTTAGTTACCCAATGAATGTAAGCTTTTCACACAAGGCTGCCATACAAAGCTGAGGGACAGAAAGTCAGCTGTAGAAGTACAGCCATGGTTGCTATGAGACTGCTTGCAGATAAAACTTTCCAATACCACAGTCTTCTGCATGCCTGTACTTGATCTTAGACATCAGTGCCTGAAACTAATTCAGAGGCCTGGCTATAGTGTGTGTGGCAGACAGTTCTCACATTACTGGTCCTGTAAAGGTTTAGTGATTACAGTGAGATAGGCTCCCACAGTGGCAGTCCATGCTGCTGAAGCATTTGGAATAATGGCCAGATCCCCACCATCCAAAAGAAAGTCCCAGGTTTGGCTGCAGGCCATCCTTCACTGTAGGTGACCAGGGCTTAAACTTCTTTTTTCTAAACTAAGCCTAGAGCAGCAAATTGAGTTGCAGTCTTACATGCATGCACAGCTAATGCAGAACAAAGCAGCTCTGGGTTGTTTACTGCAATAAATGAGACAAAAATGCAAAAAAACGTGGATGCAACAGAAGCACTTACCCGATGTCATCCCGGTAGACACGAGAGATTAAAACCTCTCCTTTGTGATTATAAATGAACAAGCCTCCAATCATGATGGAACTTTAGTCTTCACTTCCCATGTTGCTTAATACCTGAAACAAAAAAGAGCATATATAAGTAAGCTGAAACAATTTGTAGCCAGGATTAAAGCTTAAAATCGGCACTGAAACAGAAGCTGTCTTACTTCTCATTCCAAAAATCAGCATGGACAGATTAAGATTCAAGGACAAGTATCCAAAACACACCTCTTGAATGTGAGAAAAAACACAGGCCTGGAATTACAAGCAAATCAAAGATCCCTTACTTCTACTACAAAGTTTCTATCTCCTTAAACAGTGAGATACAAATTAGGCACAATTCTTAAGTCTTTTTGCATGCAGTTCACACAAATGTATGGCATGTCACCAAGCCTATCACCACATGACAGGAGGTTCCTAGCAGTAAGTACATCTCTGTTTATTACCACTATTACATAGTTTTTACACATCTGTGTAAGAGCCTTTGCTAACCCCTAGCAGCCACACTGAGACACACTTCAGAATTCAAACTGAGAGACATTTGGCCAAAAGGTACCACTGGGGTGGTCACAATCATGACCCACTGGAACTGAGAGATAGTCCCTCAGAAGTTACCCTCCTAAACTGCTAATTTTCTCTTTCTTCAAAGGAAGATTGCTTTGGAGAGAGCTACAAAGCTCTCTCCAAAGACATTAGAAATTATTGATAGGGTAGACATTATTAATACAGAAAACTTTTTAAAATATACAGCTACTTCATCAGATCCCATTCCTTAGGCACTCCTATTCACTTAGATCAAAATCATAACATCCACAAGCAGCAAATGCTTGGTTGGCTTAGTCCTAAGAAAAGAAGTGCCATTGTGACAGGGCAGGCCTTGGGGAACTGCTTAGCCTAGGCACTGCAGAACATTAGATAACAACCATCTCCACACTGCTCCTTGGGTGGGTGAGCCTACACCCACTAGTCTGGGCTGAGTGAAAAGGATAGGGAGAGGCCAACCTACAGACAGATGCTGACAGTGAACTGATATGTTCAGGAACACTGCAATGACAAAGTTAAAGTGACCCAGCCTTGCATCACCTCAAAGGTCAGGGAAAAAAGAGAATACAAAACCAATACATACATCAGAGGGGCTGAAGGACTTCTGGATTATCTAGAGCAATGTATCCTCTAGAAGTCACACCCAATAAACTACAGTAGCTGCCCATCTGAAGTAAGTGCTGCAGATGTGAGCTCTGTGCTAAACCAAGGTTTACAGTGCAGCCACTACTTTTTATTTTATCAAGACAAAAAAGAAACTTTAAATTTCCTAAGCCTTTACACCAAGCTACATGTAATGAGTCCTCAAAGAGTAACACCACTCATTCTTCTCTGCTATAGGTCTTCAGCTTCTAAATGGCAGCTTCTGCTTATTAAAAGTGGGAAAAAAGAGCCCAAAAGTCTGTTAAGTCAAAATAGAAAGAGACAAGCAGTTTTCCCAAAGATCAGTAGTGACCTTTCTGGCTTTTATTCCCCCATTCTGCTGGTCAAGTATCTCTGGCTATTAATGGGCTCCCTTCTGTCACTTGTCAGTAGCTTATTGAGAAAATATGAAAACATATTTTCATGTCTAAGACTCCAATTAGTAGAGAATAGCTTTTCAAGTATGTTTTTCTTCCACTCCTATCTGTGATACTTTGTAACTTCAGGATATAAGTATTTAATTTACTTCTAAGTCTCTGTAACCAAACCTATTAAGACATAGGCAGCTTCATGATTCCCCTGTAGTTAGAGTGGGAAAAGCCTTTTGTAGCTGCTCACTGTTTCATGACCAAGGCTGCAAACTGTAGGGGTAGCAACCTCAGCATCCCCACAGCAAAAGACAATCCCACTGGTCAACCAAACAAACCAAATTTCTCACACTTAAGGAAGTGGCTGTACCACAGACTCACAACTACTTACACAAAGCACACACAGCCCCAACAGGCATGAAAAGGCCACAGACAGGTAATGTGCAGGGCTGAATCCCAAAACATGGAGAGTTGAATACAGCTGACTAACAAGACCAGCAGATGCTGAAACATTTGCAAGGTCATTCACAAAGGCCAAACAGTGAAAAAAATGAGAAACATTAGGACAGTGAAAACAACCTGTTGTCCACTCTAGAAAATTCTTTCCTGTTTACTAGTTTTCTTCACCCCAGATAAGAAACAAGTATGTATTTGCAGACTTCTATAGCACTGGCTCCCATATTCAGATCTGGACTATTGCAACCAAAGGCAAAGAGCTCCTGCATTCTCTTTAAGACCTGCATGTATAGAGCAGCTTCCTGGAAGCTTATGCAACTGGTCAAAGCTGGATCACAAGAATCCTACAAACCCTTTCCAGAAGAATCCTAGAAAGCACATCCTAGTCTTAAAAAAAAAAATAATCTCCCTCTTGAGTTTTAATGCTGCTTAAGTTATTTGTTTCACTATTTTTAGTATAAAGGAAGCGTCTGCTTTGATGAGCAACAGGATCAGACACGCAGCATATACAAGAAAAAGCCTTTTGCCAGCATGACAAGCCAATCACTTTTTGAAAAAGCCTTGATTTGAATATTTACTGCATTACTATAAAACATGTAGAAGACTGCAGATCAAGCTTTGCATTGGAAATTAAAAGCCTTTTCTTAGGAATATCTACAAACTTTAAATGTTGACTGAAATAATGATGCCATGCCTTCTCAAATGTTATAACATATTCTGTAACAGCTTTCCTGAATTACAGACAAAAAAATAATCAGCATTTTTAATTGCATCACAGTACCAGACAGCAGAGTCAACTGCTTCCTTGTCTTACCTGTTAGTAAAAGCATGTTTGATGGAGAGTAGATAGATCATGACTTAAAGGCTTTTAGTCTTCAAAAATCCTTCATCAATGCAATGAAATGGAAGGCTTCTTCCTTACACAAAATATCCCAGGAGACGAGTTCAAGCTTCAAACTGCCCATGCAAAGCTAGCTCCTGGTTCCAACTTCATTGGCATTGGTTTATCACTTCATTTAAGAGATGCATTGGTTCATACTGCAGAGCTACAGGTAAAGCCAGAATTGCCTTTGCTACTTCATCTGCACATCTCCTATATGCACCATTGTACAATGTGTATCAGATTTTTGTAGTCCCATCTGCACCTCTTTGGTTGACTTTGATCTACTTTGCCCTTAATACTCTGAATACCCTCATACTCACACACATCCCACTGTCATAACTACTGACCAGGAGTGCTCTTATTGCAAATTCTTGAATGGTACAAAATAGAACTGTGCAGAGATCTGCCACCAACCAGCTGATGTGTGTTTGCTGTACTACAGTGGCAAAACAACTTGATAATGAATTTGCTCAAAGTCAGAAAGGGGCTGGCTCTGTGCTACGTGAGGCCCTGGTTAACACCTGAGCTTGTACTTTTCCCTAGTACTACAGATTTGGCCACAGGATCAGGCCCATTCTGACTGTTTTATAAGGGCAGCCAACCACACATACCTGAGACATGCATGAGTGTTATTTCACATGTAGCAGCAGAATGCCTCCTTATGAGCTGTGATTCTTTTCAAGTCCGAAAGAATTCACCATTCTACAGCTCTAAAAATTAAACCTGAATTCACATTTAAGTACAATTTACCTAATGATTTGTGTCAGACAATTGGTAGTGTTTCCAGGTACCAGCAAAGTCATGCAGGCTAAAAACAGTGACTATAAGGAAAGGGTATTAGATGACCTACCCAACTGTACCAGCTATCAATCAGTTCTTTACAGTAACTAAAGGACACATGCAGTATATCTGACTGCACTCCCATCTAATGGCATCAGAGAACAAGGAGGTCTTAGCTACACAAGGCATTTAACACAATTATAAGCAGATGTCTCTTGTCTGCTTAACTTCTGCAGTTCTGCATCTTGAAGAGCTCCAGGCATCACAAGCACAGACAGCAAAATGGCATCAACACAACTTAGAGCAAGCTCAGTTTGGTGCAGGGCAGCTCTGACAGCCTTCACCAAGCTTGCCCATGGTGGGAGTTGAGGGAACAGGGACAACATTCCAGTCTTTTGTTCAAACCTTGCATTACATCCCTCCAAGATACACTTCTGCTCCACACAGAATTACTTCCATCTAAGGGAAGTATGTCTTCCAGCTAACAGAAGTATGTCCACACAGATGGCAACTCAAGAGGTAGAGTAAGTAGCCCAGAGATCTATGAACAGACAGGAAAGCTATACAAAGGGCAGAATGCAAAAGAAAGTTGCTTAAAGCTCAGCAAGAAGAATGGCTCTTCAAGATGACAATGGCTCTCCTTGAAGTGGCTGCAGTGAAAATAAGCCTGCTTTGTTTTGATCCTCCTTTGTGTTTCAAGTTTCACAGATACCCCTTTCAACTATTTCAAGGTTACATTCTAATAAGAATGAGGATTTTAGTGGTACAGTTCAGACCTAGCATAATCTTACACATCTTTTAAAATAATTAATAGTTTTCTTTACAGATCAGCTGTGGAAGTGAAAGATCTCAGTACTTGCAGTGGTTAAGAACTGCAGGGAAGAGGGTTGAAATTAATTTGAGACTGACATTCAGTGACTCATGGCTGCTGGAATCAGACCTCAGAATAAAAACTCCAGCACAGGAGATGGGTTCATTTGCTCCCTGTGCATTAGCAACGTGACTCAGAAAGCATTGCTCAACCAGCTTTCAATGACTCATTCTGCTCCTCTCCAGTCAGCCTTTCCTAGGGAGCTTGCTCCTCACTGCTTCTGAGTTTCCTCAGCCTAACAACTAACTGTCAGACACAGCTTAAGAGCAAAGCCCACCACTTCTTCAACTGTTTACCACCAAGTGCCTGGAAACGAAGATGACTCTAGCTGAAACCTTTGGGTTAATGATCCATCAACTGCATTTTCAGAGTTTTGCAGCTCTACTCCTTCTGTTTCACTAGCTTGAACATATGGCAACCTGCTCCACACTGGTAGCTACAGCCCTGTTTGCTACTTACAGTATGGAAGGATTTATTCTAGTTAAGGTACAGGGATGATCCACATGTATGTTCAATTCACACCAGTTAGTGAGTAATCATCTTAATTTAGGAACAACAGCCCTCTCCCAACACACTCTGCATTCTTCAAGCAGCTACTGGGATAGATGGAACATCTGAATGCAGCTCCTATAAATACCTAAGGCTGTAGGCCTCCTACCCTCCTGCCAAGTGCTTGCATTCCCATCTAGTTCTATTTCAACCCATAAACAAAGAACATCACAGACAGGCCACGCACTTATGTACATGCTTATAAACCCACCAGTAGGCAAGATGACATGGAAATGACTTTTCAGAATGCCTTTTTACTCAAGTGAAGATGAGAGCATTAAAATATACCTTTAGAGCAATTGTGGTAAAGTTACAGCATTAAGACAGCGAGCTTAAAAAAAAAAAAAAAAAAAAAAAAAAAGAGTATACATATAAAAACAAAGGCCAGGATAATGATTTTAATGCATTTCAGAAGTTATGTAACAGAAAAGCAGAGGATTAGCTGGGCCTACAATGACTGACACAGTAACATGCACATTCCTAAGAATCACATACTTGCCTTAAATCATGTCTCAGTGCTCCCACTGTGTAGGGATGTGCAATAAGCACCCCCCTCTCAAACCACCAGGACATGCTGGATGAAGCCCCAGAAGTTAGTCTGCAGAAGGTGAGCTGCAGACCATAACCAAGGGAGTCCAGAGAAAGATAAAGACACAATAAAGCACAGTATCTGAAAAACTGCTTTTGTCCACTGATTCTATCATAGATGGAAAATGCTCTGTTTATTAGGTCTGATCTAAAACCAGGTGGTTCTCCAAAAGTCAGACTTTATCCTTTCAGTGTGCCACCCACTTGGAATGCATGAGTGAAGTCTGGAGCACAAGCTCAGGCAGCAGGATCCTGTTGCTGGACTGTCAGTTTCACATACTGCAGGATGCAACAAGTGGCTGGACTGGAAGCTACCTAGTGAGATGAGGCACTAAACCTGCATTAATCAAGTGGAGATACAGCAGCTCCCTCCTGCAGCATGTGAGAGCCCAGCTTTCCTCTTCCATTTCCTCTTCATCAATTCTGACTTACAATAGCTGTAGAAAAATGAACAAGCAGCATGGAACTATCTTAGACTAAACAAGGCACACATAAGGAATCAACTAACCAGCACAGTTTGTTCCCTCTGCAGCAGTTTATCTGCAGCAACTACAGCACCAATGCTGTAGTTTCTGTTCAGTGCAGCCTTCCACTGAGAAGCCACAGCATCACACCAGCAATAAGACACAACTGCAGCATCAGTCATGTGTTCAATAGGGTATGAAAGACTAAGCTGAACTATAGCCTAAATCCCAGATACACAGGTATTCAAATTAGTGATTTTCTTCAATACTTTTGTCCCATAACTTGAGGTCTTTCACACAACACCACACTGACCATTAACCCTTCCCTGCACCAGCAGAGACAGCTTCAACCTACACCACAAACTTTGGAATGCAGTTCTCTGCCTTTTGTAACTGCATTTGCAAAACTAAAAACAAACAAACAAGCTCATCTGCTCAAATCTGTTGCTTAGGAAAAACATTGAATTTTTAGGCAGTTTCCTTCAGTGGTAAAAGGGACATGGCTGCAGTAACTCCAGTTTCACAAGCAAGGCAAGAAGCACTTGTTCTAGCTCCAAAAAAACTAGGAACTATCTGAAGGAAATGTAATGTACCTACAGCCTAATGGTACCAGAATCACCATAAATTTTGGGTGTGTATTGGCATTTCTGCCACAGGAAAGCACAAATACATTTCTCTGTATTCCTCCATGCCAGATTCTCTAAGTCCAGTGTAGGCAGAAGCTGAGGAACTCTTGAACCAGGTCTATTTGCTTTCATGGCATCTGCTCAGCAAATCCTCTGTGTCCTCTTTTTAGAGGTGCAGAGGTGAGACAGCAGCTCAAGAATAATTGCTTAGGAGAAATGTGCAGCAGGCTGTTCATAACAACATAACTAGTTTCACATTATCCCCCAAATGTGCCAGGATTTGATGAGCATCAGTAGCATCACCAGTGAGCATCTGTCTATTCATTTTAGGAGGCAACTTTGGGATCAGCTGTATTTTCCCAAGACAACTGTGAGGGTGATGTTCTTACCATAGAGATACCTGTCCAGAAAAGTCTGGAGTACAGGTGGGGAAAATAAGCCTTCAACCAGCCATTGACTGAGGCTGGACAAGCAGATGTCAGGACTGCTGCTCACCTGCAGAGCTCTTTTGGCCATAGTCCCACTGTGGGAAATGCCATGAGCTTCATCAAGTTTCCTGTACCGGGTACAAATAAACACAAGTTGATCAGTAGCGAGCCCAAGACTCAGCTACATGGACTTTGTCACTCCCATTAAGGGGCTGGAAGTCTCCTACAGCACAGACATCACTTAGTACGACTGCAAACAGGAATTCTGCTGATTTCTGTAATCTACAGAGCACATCCAGGAAATGGCAATCACAAGTCAGTTAATAAGCTGGTGTAAAGCAACCAACCCCTTTAGCAGTCTATTAAAAGACAGTTTGGGTTCTGACTTAACAGTAAGTAAGACTTCTGTGCATTAATGAGCTTATCTAACTAAGCAGTTCAAGGTACATTAGCTGCTGAGTTCTCATCCAGGAAGAAATCAGGAGAGATATTGAAGGCAAATCACCAACCGCAGCCATTTCTGCATTCCAGAAATCAGTATGATCTTGGACAAGTGACAGTAGTTGAAGCAGGAGGGGGATTAGTCAAGCTGCTCTGGCAAACTGAAATTGTTGAGAAAACCCATCCTTTCAGCTAGCACTAGCCATTATCAGCCCAGAAGACTTAAGGCTCAAAACAATGCCATCACCCCACCAGCTAATCTGAGCACCTAAGCTTTGCTTAGAGAGCTGCATTAGCCACTTTGCAGGAGGCCATGGGCTGCACTTGGTTTTAAACAAGAGTAGCTGCAATCACTTCATCCTGGGGAAGACAAGTTCATAATTTACTTAAGGGGCATACCCTGAGCTAAAGAGCTCCTGAGATAAACCCATCAGTTTCAGAGAAACTGTTCCTATTTTAAACACAATCCCATAAATCCCCCTAACCAGTGGGCAGGAAGAGAAGCACGTTCTCTTACCAGGCTCTCCTCCTACAGCCCACCTCTGCATGCCATACTGCACGCAGCCAGTCTGAAGAGTAACAAGAGATAAATACTGACACAGGGAAATATAAGAAGCTCCCTTACTTCGGTAAAACATCACAGGTACAACATTAACACACCTCTCCACCATATTTTGAGCCCAACATGAAGAGAACAGCCCCAATGCCTTTTTCTATTTCTACCCGTTCTACCAAAGCATTTCTAAAGTCATCTGAACTACTTGCTTTTTACTCTTGAACTAGAAACCTGAATAGTGATTTGCTTCCTATGCTTCTTCTAACAGAAGCTGGTTTGAGGCAGAGAGTGGAGTTTGAGTAAGAGCTTGCATTCTGCAGACCATTAATGGTCTAGGTGCCCTGATGTGTTAGCTTTTCTTTCACTACTCTTACTGGAGAGCAGATAACTACATTTCACATTCTGTGCCTCTGCCTGCAAGCTTTTAGCTGAGCTGCTGACCTCCTGCCAAGATCAAAATAATACAAGACTTGCCAGTAACTTTTGATTCAGTAGGTCACTCACTAAAGGAGAAAAGCAGACACTGCCTCACAAGCCAATTATATTTTGGCACCACAAGCCATCCTCCAGTTGGTCCCAGGAACAGCTTTTAAATACTCTAATGGTCTTCAGGAAAATAAGCTTAGAAAATCAGTGCAAGACATTGTGCTGCAAAAGACAGTCTTGGCTTTCCCTTTTTTTTGATGCAACGATGGGGCAAGAAAAGTTTAAGTAGGGTTACAGGAAGTTTCTTTATAAAGCCTGTTTTGTTTAGTGATTGTTCCTGTTCCACAAAAAAAAAAAAAAAAAAAAAAAGAAAAAAAGAAAGCGATAGTATCAAACAAGAATGCATGTCCAGTCCCCTGTGTTTCAAAGAACTCCAGATGTAACCCTTGACAGCCTCAAGATTCAATTCTCCAAAAGCCAGGACTGTGCTCAATTGGAGGAGATTGGGAGGAGGAAGCAGCCACCCATGACACCCTTCAATGCTCTCCCTGGAACATAGCCACTCTGCAGCCCAAAAAACACCAGGTATCTTTGTCACTAGATGTCAGTAACATGGCATTTCCTACAGAAATGATGCCTCCCTTCTGACAGGAAAAATATGGAAGTAGACAGTTTGGCAGCATCTCTTCAGATTTGAGATTGTCCCTCCAAGCAAAACTCACAGGGACACACACAGATTTTATTATAGGAAAAAAACAGTAGCTACAGCTCTGACAGCATTCAAATAAATGTTGCCCATACCAAATACAGTTATAAGCCTGCAATACTGAGACTTCCAAGCCACTTCCAAGCCACAGAAGCCATCCAGACTCACCTATCTGGGCAAGTTCCAGGCTCAGATTTTGGCAGCCTGAGGCTAAAACTTGATAGCAGCTTTGTCATACTAAAGCAAGCAGAAAACAGATCATGGACTCACATAGCTTATGGAGAGAACACTAGATCAAAAGCAAGTCACTTTTCAGTGGGGAAAGAAGTCAACTGCACTGGGTGATAAACACAGGCTGTGCTTCCTTCAGTTTTACTGAATTCAAAAACCCAGTCCTGGGAGGAATGGATGTGGAAATGCATCCAGAAGAGCCGCTGGACATGAGCCTGCTTTAAGCCTCAGAATAAGCAGTTCGGCATCAGCAGCGCTGCGTTCTGCCTCAGCAGGTTTTCCAGGGAGGAAGCTGAGTGCAAGCCATGACCCAGCTAATTCACGTTTGGATCGGGAGTACAGGGAAATGGTTTTCGGTGAAGTTCCAGCCCGATCCGACTGGGAAAAAACCTTTGCTCAGGCTGACCTGACGCATCAGCACCGGCCTTCCTGTGCCATACACAGCCCGACCCTGTCCCCACCCTCCCCCGGTACAGCACCGCAGGGCTGCCACACAGGTATTCCAGCCAGAGAGCTAATTAACAGCTGGTAATAACCCCCCTGAGCCACAAGCAATGTACGAACGAATGGTGGAGTCATCCAGCACCCCCTCAGAGGAAGCTGAGGAAAAGCCCTCCCCGGCGGCCCCGCTTCTCTCCCTCGCTACCGGCTCCAGGGGCACTCTCGCGTCCCTCCCAAGGGCAGCCGGCGGGACATCTCGCCCTGCAGCCGCCTCCCCGCCGGGCCTGCAGACCCCAACCCCCACCAGCGCCCAGAGAGCCGCCACCCGCAGCAGCTCGGCCACCGCCCGGGCGCGGCCGCAGAGCGAGCCCCACCGCAGGAAGCCGCCCGGAGGAGGGACGGGGGCCGTGCATCCCGGCGGGGAGCAGAGCGCGACCCGGGGTGCCTCACCTGCCGCCGCCGCCGCCACCGCTCGCCGCCGCCGCTCGCCGCCCCGCGCCCAAGATGGCGGCGCCGCCCCCCCTCACCCCGCGCCCCCCCGCGCACTGCAGAGACGCCGCGCGCGCGCCCCGCCCGCACCCTGCCACTTCGCATGCGCCCCTGAGCGGCGGGGGCGCGACACTTCCGCGCATGGCATACTGGGAGTTGTAGTCTATGGCGGGCGAGGGCGGCATGGCAGCTGCGCTCAGCGAGCGGCTGGGCCGGAGGCGCGCCCGGGCAGGAGGCCGCCCTCGCCCTTCAAAGTCCTCAGGTTGCCGCGGCCTTCCAGAAGACTGCTAGCTCCCGCTGGCCTCGCGCCCAGGCATCCCCGCTCCCCGTCCCGCAGTCGGTCCCCGCAGTGTTGCCGCTGGAAACGGGGACCCAGGGAACCCCAAGAGCCCCCGCCCAGGCCCTGCTCCGGCGAGACGCAGCCCGCAGCCGCCCTCGGCATCCCGGGAAAAAACACTTGGTAGACTGGCACAGGGTGTCCTCATCCTGCTGGGATCTCGCTTTAGAGTGAAAGGCAGGAGGATGGAGGAGGCTGCGGGGAAAAGAATAAACGAACGACACAAGGCGGAAGTCCAATAAAACTATGTTTATAAATAAAAACAAGGACATTGGTGTTGTTTTTATAAAACCCAGTGGGTAGGGCAGGGCAAGGGGGGAGCAGTGGCCAGGGAGGCTACTGGGGACAGTGACTCCAGCGGGTTGAGGGAAGGAGAGGCTTCAGGGAGTCAGGGAGATGAACTGATGGTTCGTGAGAGCTGGAAGGGGGGCTGCAGGGGCAGTGCAGACTCCCAGAGAGCAAAATACAATTCAACTCCATCGTATAAAAACCGCAAACACAAGAAAGACCAAAGGAGGCAACGCTTATGGAGAAAGCCACGATGTGGCAGCAGGAGAGGGCGCCGGGGCGCCAGCACCAAGAGCAGCAGAGCGTGTCCATACTGTACCGTGCTTGGCCCTGGGCGTGGGGAAAGGGCTGCCCCAGCCCTGGGCATGTCTCCGAGTACCCAGAAGTGGAAGGAAGAAAGGCAAGGAGCACTGGAGCAAACAGACTCAACTGTCCCAGCACAGCTGTGGGCACTGAACCCAGAGGCCATGGTTCAGACTGCAGTCTCATCCCTGGAGAGCTCGTGTTGCCACCAGGCACTGCTCATAGCCCAGAGGGAGTGGGGCTGTCCCAGAGGTTTGTCCCTCCTAGCAGCCAGGCCAGCAGCCCTGGGCAGAGGAGGACACGGACTCAGGCCCTTCAGAGGGCAAATAGAGAGTACCTCCACGGTTCTCCAAAGCATGGAAGTGAACAAGTTGTGCCCCACCCTCACCTTCTAACTCCGTTCAGGCCCCTGAAAGTATCACACAGCTGAGCAGCAGCGCGACAGCAGGAGGGAGAAGGCCACAGCTGCCACTGCCAGCCCCAGGAATGGGACAGCCCCTACAAACAAGACAGGCAGCAGCACATTGCAGGTGGGAGGGCAAAGATGGGGATGGAAGGAGCAGAGCTCTGCCCTCAAATTCCCTCAAAGAACCCCAGGGCAGGTGTAGGGCACTGAGTCACACAAGAGACTCTGCACAGGCAATCACCACCCCCCTGGGCTGGATGCAGAGGTACAGCCCCAGCCCTAAGGCCTGGCCAAGGTGGAGGAGGGTCCGGCCACGGGGCAGTGTCAGGCTCAGACCTGGCCCAATATATGGGCAAGAGAAGGGAGGCAAGAGGGAAGTGGCAGCATTTCTCCACTCCCTGGAGGCACTGAAGCCCTGGAACATTCATGCATTAGCCAAAAGGCAACTACAACGGGATTTAAAATACATATATAAGGCTGGTCCCTGCTCCCCTCTCAGGGCTGTGGGAAGGGCAGGGCATCTTCCACGAGGGGGAGGAAAGAAGCCATCTTCAGCGCCATGCGTGCCCAGCGCCCCTGGAGCTCCGTGTCCTGCTGTCGGGCCACGCCACGCTCCAGCTCTCCCCCCCATGGGCGGCAGGCTCAGAGAAAGTCAAACACCCCGTAATTCTTTGCTGCTTGATAGAAGAAACACAAAAGGGTGAAAAGAAAGAAAAGATGTTTAGGGTGGAAAGACTAAGGCAGCAGTGACACACGGGCAAGCAGCACAGGGTGCTGGGACGGATGCAGATTAATGGGGTTAGAGAGGATGGCAGGAGGGAATTACCATCGGCAATACACAAGTCTGGTGGTGGGATGGGCTGACAGCACCCAGCAGGACTGCCAGGCCTGTCCACCCCGCTCCAGGAGGGATTAGAATCAAGGTTTAGTTCCATTTATTATTTTTTTCCCTTTTTTCTTTTCGTTATCAAGACAAAAAAAAAAAAAGAAACAACAACAAAAAAAAACCCCAAAAAACAAGGGGTGAAGCCAGGGCTGGTCCTAGGAAACAAACGACAGGGATAGAAGGGGAAAGGAGGGACAGCAGACAGACAGGGGATGGGCGCTTCACATTACATCCACAAAGAACTCACTGGGGTTGCCCATGGCCATTCGGAAGGACTGTCTACTGGCTGTCAGTTCGGGGGGCACAGAGGCCAGGTCTCGGCCTGGCGGCGCCCCGGGGGGCCCCATGGCTGACGGCGGTGGAGGCATCAGCAACATGGGGGGGCTGAAGAGAGGGGGAAGGCCGGGCGGCCCGTAGGACTGCTGGCTGTGGTGGCTGCGGATGCTGTGAGCCAGGGAGTGCTGGCTGCGCTGGCTGTGCTGGCTGGCCGGCACCGAGCGCTCGCTGGCCGCACGCTCGCGCCGCATGCTGCTCCTCGTGGTGTGGTCTGACTCGCTCCCGCTGCCGCCTGACTTGGACTCCCCGGTCTTCTCTCTCTCCTTCCTCCTCTCGCTGCCACTGCGATTGGAGCCGCTGCTCCGGCTCCCTGCAAAGCACACGAGGCACGGTTAGGCACCAGCTTGGACAAGTCAAGAAGAAGCGATGGATGCTCCTCTAGCCAAGGGAGGACTGCAGGACACTCTGGCACAGCCAGGCCCCAGCAAGTCAGTGCTCTCAATCTCCCTTCAGCAGCAAGTTGCACAGCCCTTCCAAGAAGGCTTCTGCCCTAGCTTCCCTCGCATAGGGCCTTGCCTAAGCAGCCGTTTCCTGCTGCTGCCCTGTACTGAACAGGACTTCTGCCCACCTGCAAGCATATTTTAGTCCTTTTCACTCACCTTCACTGTGCTGACTGCCTGCACTGCCCCCTCCGTAGCTGTAGCCTGGGTCTGGGAAGCCAGGATGGGGGTTGTATGGATGAGGCGGTGGATACTGGTATGGGAAAGCCATGGGCCAGGGTGCGGCTCCTGGGTGTGGGAGCGGAGCCAAAGTGTCCTGATCAGAAGCACCACTGGAGCCATCATGATCATGAAGAGACAGATTAGCCATGTCTGCAAGAAAGCCGAGAACAGAGGTTAATCCAAGCAGAAAAACAACCACATGTGGTGATGTAGCTTTCTGTCCATTCTTGCTGATGGACAAGGACAGGATATGCAAGGAGACACAAGAGGTTGGCACTCTCTCTGTTAGTCAATGTCACCATTTGTGCTTTCTGGCTCAACAACTGCTGGGCTGTGGGAGTCCAAGCTGCCTCTCTAATACAGAGACCAGCATGGTGGGAAAGGACCACATCAGAGATACAGCTCACCTCGTCAATTTCTTCCCCCATAGTATTTGAGCAGAACCCAGTTACTTGAGCACCAACCCCTTGGCAGCACTGAAATTCAGAGTCTGGAGAAAAGTCAGTAAAGACTGACTCTGCTATGAGTGCCCAGGAGAAAAGATCACAGAGCAGCTGACACTGACAATGCTGCTTCCAACTTTACTACCTCAGCAGCAGGACAAGAGAGCTAGGATATTCTACATCACTCCCTTAACAGGATCTGTACAACAAGGGGCCCAGCCTGATGGCAATCGCTGTAGGCATGTCCCCATGGTGTCAGCAGGGCTCTGCAGGACCACTACCCCTCCATTCACTCCCTCCCACCCATGCCACATACTTCCACAGAGGTCCCCGAAGATGTAATAGCACTGCTCCGAGAAGGTGATCTTGTTCACGGTGTGTCGGATGTAGCCAGCCTTCAGCAGATTGCTGGCATATTTGCGGGACTCACGGCGGTCCGTAAAGCCCTCCACATGGTGATAGAGCCAATCCACCACATCTGAACCTGCCACCAAATACAGAGGTACATTTAGCAAGAGAGAGGAAGATGGCGACCTTTAAGGCACTGAGCCACACTGGAGCAAAGAAAAAGTGGGTCAAAAGGTTCAATTTGTGACTCTAGTCAACAGTTTATGGTGACAAAGATGCTCCCTTGGACATCAGTTTGAGAACAGGCCACCCATTCCCCAGTTCCCGCCTCTGCTGCAGGCAGCATGGTCTCTTACCAATGAAAGCATTGGGGATGGTGATCTTCAGCCACATGCGGTCACGCACCTCGAGGCCTGACTCTGGTGAGGCCATGGCTTTGACAATGGTGGCCATGTCACTGTGGATGGACAGGTGAAAGTCATCGAGGCCTGTGGTGTGGATGAAGGAAGGTAAGCAGAGGTGAGAGAGGACAGGAGAGATAAGAGGGTCACATGGAAGCATCACAAACGGGAGGAATGGGCCAGGGAACAATACATTGCAGACAGCCTTGGGGTACACGCTGTGTAACCCCCTTCCAGCCTTCCCATGTTATCCTTCATGTCAGCCCTTCCTTCTTGGGCAAAGCCCAGTCAAGAGACACAAACTTAAAACAAACTCCTGGTTTGTTGCCTCACCCAAGCTCTCCAGGCCCTTGCTTCAGGGCTTTATATACCAAATCACCCCAAACCTTCAGAAAGCAACCAAAAGCCCTGTGCTCAGCAAGACCCTGCCCCATGACAAGGCTCTTTGCTGTCAGCTGCCTCCTCTATCCTGTTCTATCTGCTGTCTGGGAGGAGCTCTCAATTGCTCCAGGGACATGCTGAATCCCTCCGGCTCCACACTCTCAGCAGCTAATCCCTGGCTGGTGTGAACCTTTCCTCTACACCTGCCAGAGCTCATGATTGCACCTAGGCTCCTCTACTCTCCTCACACAGAAGGCTGAATAAGGTGATATTAATTCTCCCAAGCAGAACTTCCACTGATCAAAGGGCTGGCCCAGCGAGAGCTGCCTCCCTCCCAGTCCCTTGGCAGGGCAGACTTGGCCCATCCCAGCTGTCCCCAGGCAGATGTATTGCTCCCTTCACAGCATAGTGAAGGTGAGAAGGCCGTGCAGCGGGTGCAGCACGGAGGCACAAGGACTTACGTTCGGTCTCTGGGATGGAGCTGGTGATGGAGGAGCTGGTGGAAGTGATTGTGCTCATGGATGGACTCATACCGTACGCTGGGTAGGTGCCAGTCATCGCTGCCGTGTGAGACACCCAGGCTGCCGGGTCGATGGGCCGGATGGGCTCACCTGCAATGAAGAAAGAGTCAGTCAGTAGCTGTGAGACAATATCACCTCATCAAAACAACCTCTGGGGAGGGACAGGGACTCAGTACAGCCCATTCCATCCACAGTATTTGCCGGGACTCACCCGGATCGGAGCATGGAGAGTCTGGCCCAGCCCAGATCCGCTGGGGAGCAACTGGGAGAGAAAGAAGAGAGGGAGGGTCAGCAGGAGAGGTGCAGAGGGAGAGATCCCCCTATGGCTTAAGCGGGGTTTCTCTTTCCTCTGGCGCCCCGAGCAAGTGACCTCCCTTCCCCAGTGAAACGCGTCCCCAGCGTGATGTGGGAAGGAGGGCTGGGCTTATGGGCATTTTGGTTTGGGAATGGGATATAGCAGCCTCCTAAAAGGAGAGCTGAAACCTGATCAAACCCCAATTCAGTTCCCCATGGAGTCACACACACACAGGGGAGGAACAAGACAACAACCAAGTAAGTGCTTAAGGCAGGGCTCTCACATGAGGTGGGCACCAGCGCTAAGGGTGGGTCAGCTATCCACTTACTCCTGGGTAACGAGAAGCAGCCCCGCGGACTGGGGTCCCAGCACTTTGCCACGGTCAGGGTGATGGGCCTGCAACAAAAAAGTGAGAGTTAGAACCAGAGTACACTAATGCATACCCTTTCATGATGGGTAGATGCTGTGTGCCAGCTCTCTCCTGGGAGACAGGGAGAAGCTGCCAGTAAAGTGATCTTGCTCCCCTCCAGCTATGGGTCTCCCTAATGACAGGAACAAAGTGATGTGACCCTGTTGAGGGTTGCTGATGACCCAAATAGAATCACAGAATCACAGTATAGCTTGTTTTGGAAAGGATCTTTAAAGGTCATCTAGTGCAATTGCCCTGCAATGAGCAGCAACTCAGCATCCCCACAAAAAAGGGGCACAGACCCCAATTCTCTGCAATTCTGTTGGCTGCAGTTCTTGTATTGGACAAGAAAACTCAGGAATCAAAGCAATACCAAAACCTTATGTTCTGAGCTTCTGCAGAGGCACTGGCAGAGGTGGCTGGAAGATACAACTCACACACCCCAACCACAAACTGTGCAGATGTCCCTGGATGGAAGGAACAGCCCAAGTACTCACCCCGGCTTGTGCACAATCTCCCTCAGCACCCGCACAGCATCATCGTTGCTCATGTTCTCAAAGTTGATGTCATTTACCTGCAAACAACACGAAGAGGTGAATCCCAGAGATGTGACCAGAGGCCGAGGTCCCCACTCAGCTCAGCAATGACTCAGCTTCCCTCTTCCAAGCACATCTTCCTGGGTTTGACCTGCCAAAGTTCTCAGGGAGGCTTCTAGGTCTTTCATTACTGCTTTCCCAGGCCCAAAGATGGAGATATGTGGGTGTGAAGTACCTGCAAGAGCATGTCTCCTGGCTCAATCCTGCCATCAGCTGCCACAGCACCTCCCTTCATGATAGAGCCAATGTAAATGCCTCCATCCCCACGCTCATTGCTCTGTCCCACAATAGAAATGCCCAGAAAGTTGTATTTCTCTGCAGGAATGGAAAGAGAAAGAAGTAAGTCACCCCAAAGCATCAGGCACAAGCAGACCTGCCCTCAGTAAAACCACATCCCAATGAGGGTGATTTGCACCCTTGTCCCAGAGAGATGTCCTGGGACACACAAACTCTTGAGAGACAATTTCTACAAGAGAAGCCAATCTCCTACAAAATCCATCTCCTCACTCCTCCTCCATGCGTTCTCTTTCTCCCCTCCCCGGGTCCCTCTCCATGACCCAATCTCCCTCTGGAAGGACTACAGGTTCCAGGCACACCTCTCACTCACCCATATTCAGCGTGACCGTGATGATGTTCAGGGACATGGTGGAATCTGTGATGCTGCTGAAGGACGAGGACTGAAACATAAGCGAAACATGAGATGTCCTCCTGTGCCTCAGTAACATTCCCAGCCCTAGCTTCCTTCACTTGTCCTGTCCTTCCTGCCCCTCCTTGTGGCACCACAACCACCACCCACAAGTCTAGTCTTATGCAGGGAGCTTTGCAGAGTCAGAGAAAAGCCATGGTCCTTATGACCTCTCTACAGCTGGGACAAGGTCTGTGGTCCTAGCTCTTGAGGCTACACTGACTTGGAAAAGGTTCATAGCACTTTTTGAAGTCTCAGCACTTGGACACTAATCCGAAGCCATGCCCACAGCAAGAACAGCTGAATCCCTGAGAGCCCACCCTGGCCTGCACTGCCCCCCCAGGATACCCAGCCCCTCCCTGGGTACCCGCTCAATGCGTGGAGCCTTCTGTTTCCGCCGGCGTCGCTTGTGCCTCCTCATTAGACGGGAAGCACTGCTTTGCTCTGTTGAACTGCTAAACCTGCAGGCAAAAGCAGGAGTCAGCTCTTCTGCTGCCATAGTGGTGGCTCTGGTAGCAAGAGAGCCAGGGAATAGAGGAGTGCAGGGGCAGAGGGGAGAACATGTACATGGAGGACAGACAATGGCAGAGGGGTCTGCTGGGTGAGACAGAAGCAGGTCTGAGCCCAGGACTACTGTGCTCTACAAAGACATCTCTGTCTTCTGGGAGTCAGGGGGAAATTAGTGTTTTCCTAAGACCCAAGCTCTCCTACCTGCTGGTGGAGTCATCCTCATCTGAATCGAAGAAGCTGGTGGTCTCCAGCTCGCTGCTCATGAGTGTGGAGGAGCTCTCGTACCCACCCAGGTCTCGGCGCCGCTCTCCCTTCACTGTCCCATTCACCCTGGGTGCTGTGAAAAGACAAGGCTCAGTGGGCTTGAGACAAGCCCTTCCCCGATGCAGGACTCATAGCAACCTCCTCAGAGCAAATCTAGGCATCAGTCAATCCCATCTAGTGCCAAATAACTCCCAGTCTATCCTGGGATCAGATCCATCCCCGATGGCATACCTCCTCTATCACTACACAATGGGGAAGAGGCTGATGGGCCAGTAGGAGCAATGCTGCTAAACCTGTGGAAGACTTGCAGCTCTTTCCTTGGTAGAGGAAGAAGCAGCACATGGGGCAAGGGCAAAGCTCATTCTGCTTCTCAGCTGAGAAGATAGGCACAGCTGCCTCCTGCTCTTGGGGCTTCTTTAGGAGATATCTCCTTTGACTCCAAAGGGTTTAACACCAAGCTCTGATGTAAGGCAGGTCCTGCCTCCAATGTGAGGCTATGGCCCTTCTAAAAGCCAGAGAATAGCTCTCCTGGGCTTGGAAGGTTCTGCAGAGCAGAGAAAGCAGCCCCAAGTCTGGAGCTGGTGCTGCCACCATGCCCCAGCCATGCCCTTGCAGAGCTCTCACCATGTCACCAACACTCACCATGCTCAGGCCCATCTGTTCGACGAGGTCGCTCCCTCTGCGATGACACCACTGAGTCTGTCTCTGTCTCATTGTCCAAGTTTTCCCGGCTCCCCCCAGTGTTAGGGCTGTGATGAGATAAAAGCAACAAATATGTTCAACAGGGAACAACCTGACAAGACTTTCTCTGCCTCTGTCCTGAACAACACAAGGCTCCAGCCATCAGCTGTCTCCTTCTTGAGGTACAGGAACTACCATAGCACATCTATAACTTCAGGGCAAAGGACTGGAGATGCTGTGCTGGCTCTTTTGCTGCATTATTTTCAGCATGCCCTTATTTGTTTAATAATGCAGCTCCACTTGAAATCTGCTCCCAGCCCCACTCTCCTCCCCTCTTGCTGGCTGTCATCACTGACAATTTGGTTAAGAGTGTCCCAGCCTGGTCTGGGATATTGGTCTGGATTACAACAAATGCACAATGTGTCCCTTGGAAACCAGAACAGATGTCCATGTAACTTACTGGAAAGAGGGGGGCCTGGAGTCTCCAATTCCTCCTGTGCGCTCCATGGAGGGTGGCAGCTCTGTCTGGTTATCAGCACAGACTGAGCCAGCATCTGAATGGGAACCCTCTGCAGACACCAGCTGGAGGGATGAGAGACAGAAAAGGAAACTGAGAAAACATTTATAAGAGTGGCCAAAGGAGCTGGCCAAAAGCCTGCTTAGCCAAGGATCTCATTTCTGGAAGCTGGCAACAGCAGATGCCCAGGAGCAGATATGGAACAGGCCAAGCATGTAGCAACATTTCCCCCCAATGCCTTCCCAGACACTGGCTATTTGTGGTTCAGGAATTCCTGATCCAGCAGTGAAGCCCAGTGGGTGACAGCTGTGCTTGGACACTCTGACATCACCTGCACACTCACACCACATACCCAGGTAACCGTCAGCACATATCCTGCAGCAGGGATTGGATTTCCTCAGTTCTCAGACTAGAAAAGACAGTTACAAGTCATTCCTTTCCTCAGCTCTAGCAGCCTCTACACTTCTGCCTTCAAGCTCTGAGACCTAGCAGGAGTGTCACCTTCCCAACCCTCAGAAGCTGGGGATAACAGAGCTCAGGGCCAAGGCTGGCTTTGAAACAGACTCTTGAAACAGGCTCTTTTTCTGGCTTCCATATGTACTTTGCAAACTTCCAGGCTGTGTTCAGCCAATCTCTGGGATGCTCAGTGAATTCCCCAGTGCAGAAATTCAAAGAAAGGGTTAAACCCTAGAGAATCTTTATACCAGCTGTGGGGAGCCCAGGGACACAAACACACCATGATTCTGGCTCTATAATAAACCATCAATTTCAGGGCTCAGGGAATGAGCTGGAGACTCTCCCAGGGGCCACAGGCTCACCAGTGGAATGAAACAGAGAATAGCCTAAATGAGCTGTTCCCCAATATTGCTCCCTGTCCAGATTTGCACTCTCCCTTACTTTCAAGCTGTAATGAACTGGGCTAATCCCAATAGTGCCAAGCAACAAAGCAACAAAAAGGCTCTTTCTTGAAAGAGGCATTCAGGACCTCCAGTGCACACAGAATCACTAGGTTGGAAGAGATCTTCAAAATCATTGAGTCCAACTCAAGATCATCGAGTCCAACTTGATTGAGCAAAGATGACAGAGCCCAGAATGGATCTAACAGACTCGAGGGACATCCACTGTTGCTCAGGACAAAAGAAACATGAAACACAGGCTGAAAAATGCTGATAGCTGCTGTCCAAACCATAATACCCACTGTAAATTCAGAGGCAGTGCTACTGCTTGTTGATGAGGGAACCACATCTGCATGGAGCCAAGAGCAGATGCCAACTCAGATGCTAGAAGCACACTCATTTATACATGTCTTCAGTGCTTCCCAGCATTACTCATAAAAGAGCTGTGCTCTGCCCATTTTCAGAAACCAGGGAAGCCCTCATAAGGGGGGGATGGACCTCACAGATCATCATTAGTGTAGCAGATGAGATGTCTACTGCCAGAGACACTGGTAACAGAGATAGTAGCTCGGACAAGGAAGACAGGGCAGCCTTGAAAAAGGCAGAGCCATGGCAGCAGACAGGGCAGAGAGCAGCCTCAGGTGTCAAAAGCTGCAGAGCCCGTCCCACAAGCCCCAGGACAAGCCTGACGGCTCCTGCTCTCACAACTGTCTAACCAGCTCTTGTCTCACGCTCAGGTCAGCTTCTCCTCTCTTCAGCAAGCCTCAGGCAAAGCCTGGCTCTGCTCCTGGCACCTTCCTGGTGACTTGTCTTCCCAGGACACATCCCCCTCCCTAAGGGCCACATCCCTACTCTGGTAGCCACTGCCGGGAGCACAGAGTAGAGAAGATGCTGGAAGCGGCCAGCATTGCCTAGGGAAAAGTCATATAACACTTCATGCTTGAAAATCTGAAGCAAATGATGAAAAACATCAAGCAAATAGATCTGGACAGAGGGAACTAGCCACAGGCAGCTGTCAAACAGCAGTGAGGAGAGTTGAGGAGGTGCTCCCAAGCAGGAGGGATTGATGCTATCTTCCTCTAACACTCCCAAGGCTGGGATTTCCTCCCAGGAAGGTTTTGATAACCATCCTGCACTTTTCCTGCCTCTTACACTGTCAGGAAATACTCACTTGGATTCAAGCCCCGTCTTTCCCTGTTGTTAAAATTAGTCCTGAGTTCCTAAAATAGCATCATCCCTGCCTGTCTGTTAGAAACAGCAAAGTAAGTGCTCCCCTCTCAGCCCCCAAACCACCCATGGACTAGGAGACTCTCAGCAGAGATAGAAAAAGGGGTTATGAGGTGTACAAAGGCCTCTGAGACTGCCACTACTTTTATGCACAAGAGCTGGTAGTGATGCTCACTTTGGGCACAGTACCCTGCAAGAATCCAGCCCAGCAGAGCAGCAGCATGCTGGTCACACCAGACAGACCCACACCAGCACCACTCACACTGAATAACCAGATAGCTCCTACAAGGAAAGCCAGCAGCTGCATGGATACATGGATCATGAGGAAAAGCACACCAGATTAAAAATGAGCACTGGAATGGATTTAGAGATTCTGGGATTCCCCATTGGACAGGTGAAAGCAAAAAGCTGCTGGAAAGGGTGGGGTGGGGAGACATCATGGGGCAGATGCAGCAGCAGCGGGATGGATGGATGGATGGGTGGATGGATGGATGGATGGGTGGATGGGTGGATGGATGGGTGGATGGATGGGTGGGTGGATGGGTGGGTGGATGGGTGGGTGGATGGGTGGGTGGATGGGTGGGTGGATGGGTGGGTGGATGGGTGGGTGGATGGGTGGGTGGATGGGTGGGTGGATGGGTGGGTGGATGGGTGGATGGATGGAATGTGTGGTGGCCAAGAGCTGGACACGGGCTGTTTTCCGGAGGGCCTGGCTGACCGCTAGAGGGAGGATGGCAGGCGTCCTGCCTGGCTCTTTGTGCAGGAGCCCAGCACAGCCTTTCCTCCCTGCTCCAGCCTGCACCCTGCTCCCCTGCCTGGAATCCCAGCGGCAGCTGTGTTGGCAGTGGGGTACCTGCCTGCCCCTGTCACTGTTTGGTGCAGGGATAGAAACAGAACTAGGTCTGATCTAGCCTGATTTGCTGAGGATTTTTACTGTTCAGGGTCTGTTTTGAGGCATCTGGAAAAAGGCACTTGAGTCTTGGCTTTGCTCCTGGTATAGATCCACACACCTCAGCAGCACAAACTGCAGCTCAGCAGAGAGAAAACTGGATGACGTGCTGTATAGACTCTCCCTCCACTAACAGAGGGTCCCTGTGGGGACAGAGGGAAGGCAGCATGCGAGCAGGGAGCAGAGCATGTGCATGGCATGGTACTGAAGGAAAAGCTTGTCCTGCAGCTGCCCAGGCAGTACCTTTAGTCTTCAGGGCAGTCAAATCCAGTCCACTTCACCAGCACTAAAGTCACTTTAAGCCCTTTGCGCCAGTCACTGGAGTGGGACTTTCCTTGGAAAGCTTGACCCTGCCATAGGGGCACAGGGGTTATGCTATGGACAGGCCACAGCCATGATCTCTGCTAGGCATCTGTTACCAAGAGATCTTCGTAGAGGTATCCCACATCTTCCCTGGCACAGGAGACCCAGCATGACAGAGGCCCCTCTCCAGCTGAGGGACTGGAGTGTGGGGACCCAGCTCATCAGCTTTGTGAGCAGCCAGCACACCAACAGTACTGAGCAGCCCCTGTGCCTCACTTGGCATTCCACATTTTCAGAGAGGGCACAAACAGGCTGAGATACCCCAAAGCAAGGGGCTTGCTTACCCACGACACCACCCGGCCATTGAAGCAGGGAAGCTTGGCATTGTCATCCGAGATCTCTTCTTTCACCACCCTGCAGAGGGGAGAGGAGGCAGTCAGAGATAGGACTTCAAAGGAAAAGGAAACTTTGACAGATGGGTATTTGAACCCAGCATCAGGCAGCCCAGGCTTGGGGATGGAGCAGGAGAGGACTAGCAGCTCTCTCCTGCTGTCAAGCCACAGATTCCTATGCCCACAGCCATGACTGGCAGCCTGAAGAGGAGCCAAAGACAGAATAGCCTATGTTCATACAGCTGGTTCACCCCCCCGTTCACATTTTAATCAGTAAAATCAAAATTCAGGTGCATATCATAGAATCATAGAATTGTTTAGGTTGGAAATGACCTTTAAGATCATCAAGTCCAACCATTACTCAAGCACTGCCAAGGCCACCACCAAACCATGTCCCCAAGTGCCACAACTATGCAACTCTTAAATACTTTCAGGGATAATAACTCCACCATCCTCCCAGGCAGCCTGTTTCAGTGCTTGACCCTTTTGGTGAAGAAATGTTCCTAATGTCCAATGTAAACCTCCCCTGGCACAACTTGAGGCAATTTCCTCACATTGCTTCCTATTTGGGAGAAGAGACCAATACCCACCTGGATATAGCCTCCTCTCAGGGAGCTGTAGAGAGTGATAAGGTTCCCCATCAGCCTCCTTTTCTCCAGGCTAAACACCACCAGCTCCATCAGTTGCTTTTCACAGGACTTGTGCTCCAGACCCTTCCCCAGTTCTGTTGCCCTTCTCTGGACTCACTCCAGCACCTCAATGTCTGTCTTGTAGGGAGGGGCCCAAAAGGTACAAAGTGTGACCTCCCCAGTCTCAAGTACAGGGGACAATCACTGCCCTGGTCCTGCTGTCCACACTACTGCTGACACAACCCAGGATGCCACTGACTTTCTTGGCCACCTGAGCACATATTGCCTCATGTTCAGCCACTGCCAACCAGCACTCCCAGGTCCATTCCTACCAGGCAGCTTTCTCCAGCCTGCAGAGTGTGTGGCGTTGTCACCCAGGTGTAGAACTGAGCACTTGGCTCTGTCAAACATACAACTGGCCTTGGCCCGTCAATCCAGACTGTCCAGATCTCTCTGCAGAGCCATCCTACCCTCCAGCACATCAACACTCCCACCCCCAACTTAGTCATCTGTGAACTGAGTGTGCCCTCAATCCCCATGACCAGATCACTCATAAAGATATTAAACAGGACTGGTCCCAGTATTGAGCCCTGAGGAACACCACTGTGAGCAGCCAATGGATGTAGCTCTATTCCTGACAACCTCCTGGGACCAACCATCCAGTTTTCTACCCAGGGAACAGTGCACTTGTCCAAGCCATGAGCAGCCAATTACTCCTGGAGAATGCTGTGGGAAATAGTATCAAAAGCTTTACTAAAGCCCAGATAGATAACAACCACAGCCTTGCCTTCATTAACTGTGCCACATTGTCACAGGAGATCAGGTTGGTCAAGCAGGACCTGCCTTTCCAAAACCCATGATAGCTGGGTCTGATTGCCTGGCTATTCTGTACATGCCCCATGATGGCCATGTACACAAGATAATCTGCCCCATGACCTTTCCTGGCACTGAAATCAGGCTGACAGGTATGTAGCTCCCTTGGATTCTCTTTCTGGCTCTCCTTGTAGATGGGTACCACATTCACCAACTTCCAGTCACCTGGAACCTCCCTGGTTGACCAACACTGCTGGTAAATGAGTGACTCATTGAGCACTTGACCAGCTCCCAGTATCCTTGGGTGGATCCCACCTGAACCTGTAGACTTTTGTGTGTCTTAAGGGGCATAGCAGGTTGCTGACCATTTCATCTTGGATTACAAGGGCTTCATTCTGCTGCCTGTCCCCATCTCCCAGCTCAGAGGGCTGGGCACCCTGAGAACAGCTGATCTTGCTATTAAAGACTGAGCCAAAGAAGACATTAAGTACCCCAGCCATTTCCTTACCCTTTGTCACTGTTTCCCCTCACATCCAATAAAGGATGGACATTCTCCTTGGCCCTCATTTTGCTGCTGACACTATTTGTAAAAACATTTTAATTGTCTTTAACTGGAGTAGCCAACTAAGTTCCAGCTGGGCTTTGGCCTTTCTAGTTCTTCCTGCATAACCTCATAACATCCTTGTGGCACTCCTGAGTTGCCTCTCCCTTCTTCCAAACATAAAGTACTTTATTTTTTCCTGAGTTTGAGCCAAAGCTCCCTGCTCAGTCAGTCCATTCTTCTTCCCCACTGGCTTGTCTTTCAAGCACATAGGGACAGCATGCTCCTGAATCCTTTAGATTTCCTTCTTGAAGAACATCCAGCCTTCCCGGGCCCCTTCACCCTTCAGGACTGCCTCTCAAGGGACTCAGTCAACCAAGTCCCTAACCAGAACAAAGTCTGCCTTCTGCAAGTCCAAGGTAGTAGTCCTGCTGATCCCCCTCCTTACTACTCTGAGAACCAAAAACTCTTACCATGTTGTGATTGGTGTTCACAAGGTGGCCTCCAGCCATCAATCACCCACCAGTTCTCTGTTCACAAACAACAGGTCCAGTGCATGCCTTCCCCAGCTGGCTCCCCCACCCACTGTATCTGGAAGTTCTTCCACACACTCCAGCAACCTCCCAGACAGTTTCTCTGTATTGTATTTCCAGCAGACATATTTCTACCAGCTTGCTTATTTCTAAAGAAATACATAATTTAAGGCTCTTTATAATGATCTGAAAGACTCACAAACTATGCCAGAGATTTCTAATAGATGAAAGTGAAATACATTAAACATGCTGCCTACCAAATGATACTGTTGCTTTTTAATTACTTACATAATACTTCAATATCACTTCAAGCTTTATAGTTGTGCCATAATGTCATGTCCCTGCATTACACAAACAGCTACATTATTATCACCCTTCACAGTGAAAGAAGCACTAACTTTGTTTTTTTTCCCAGGAGTTAAAAAAACAAAACAAAACAAACATACAAAAATAAATAAACAAGCAAAAAACCCCACCAGTTTGCTTTGGAGAAAGTTTACTTTTTAAAAAATTTTAAATATCACTGGACCCCTAAATACTTGTTCAACAGAGAATCTATAATCAAAACAACTTGTGAATTCAAAAGATTCAATTACTATTATCTTTGATAAATCAAATACCAAAATAGGCTTTAAAAAGCTAATTTCCTTTTCTACCCAATGACAACATTTTAAGCACTCTTATTTGATACAAAGATATATTACAATTAGTTTGTGATACTATATTCCCCCTTCCAAGTTATATCTAAGGTAGCTTGACACATATTATGCTTAAAACATGAAGTAACTAAATAGTGACTAAATCATGTGTGGGGGAGAAAAAGTCCAACAAAAAAAGAACAAAGTAAAGACTGGGAAACCAAGAGAAATTATGTATTAAAAGTAAGTAGATTATAAGTATCTAACATTACTCAGAAGTGGAATCTTATCAACAGCTCTGAAGGGTCCCCAAGCCAGTCCCCAACTCACGGAGAATCGAAGAGGATGCAAAGGTGGGATACAGAGCTGTGACCCATTGGCCCGGGGTGCCATCAAGTCACAGCACACTGGGGCTTGGAGAAACAGGTGCTCTGGGCTCCTGGCTGCGCTCCCTGGTGCGCCAACAGCTGCCCCCAAAAACAGGACACGAGGCTTGCCAGCACTCCCAAGGCATCAGCAAAAGGCAAATGAACAGTGCTGGAAGCCCAGACCTGGGGAGCAGGCTCACTCCACCCCACCAGCCCCACTGGTTACACCGGTGTCACACAGGCTCAGCAAAGGGCTGTCCCACGGGGTGACAGGCAGCACGCTGCCAGGCCTTTGCTGGCACTCACAATCCCTGACAAAACTGGAGAGCCAGCAAAGGGACTGCACAAAGGCTACCCATCCCCAGAAGACACAGATGAGGAGGTCATGGTTTGAGCAGTCTAATCCACTCCCAGGATGTGTGTTAATTCCTCTGGTACAGATGGAGAAGCAGGAAAAGCAGGAAAGGAGCAGTGACGATGGATTAAAACCCTGCTAACTTAATGCTGCTTCAGCATGTCCTGTGCCAGCCTCTGCCCAAAGCCCCTGCAACTCAGATGAATGTCAGGTACAGGCAGTCCCCTTGGGACCCCGTGTGGTGCCCACACCAGCCTTTTCTACTGCAGGCAAGTTGTTGTCTTCTCACTTCTAAGTGCACACACACATGTACCCTGCCCTGGCTGCACTAGCATCCATTCATACTGTCGCCAGCAGCCTGGACTGCATCCAATTCCTAGAGAGAATTTCAGGCAGAGCCAATTTTCACTGCTACATGCTGCCTGCTCAGGGACACAGAGCCCTGCCTGTGGGTGAAGGGACAGGGTGATATATTTGCTGGGTCAAGGTGACCAACCGCTCAGCACAAGTCAACTATTCCACTTTCAGTGGGGACAGAGGAAACCAACCCCAAGACCCGCCCATTCAGCCTCAGCTGCAATGCCTAAAGGAGAACAAGCTCCCTCTGTCCTGAGAGCTGGTCCCTCCTCACTCTTATTACCCTGCGGCTGCCCCAGACATCCCAGGGGTCAGCTCCACCCCAGAGCAGTTTTCTCCCTCCTTCCACAGCCACTGTTTATCACCCAGATGCCAGAGCACAATGGATTATATATTTAGACTCTACAGGGCAAAAACTGATAGTGCTGAAGTCAGGCACATGCTGAGCAGGAATATCTCTGCAGCACTGCTCACATCTGTCACCCCTCACACCATCCCAGCTATTCGTGCCCTGCATTCCTTTCCAGCCTCAGCCTGAACTGCAGCCTTCCTCCTCCCACCTCTCAGCACTCTTCCAGTCACACTTCTCGCACGGACACGACCGCAGGTTCACGCGTCAGAAGCCACCGAGCGAGCAGCCTCTGGGGGAGCTGTGAGCAGTGCCACGTTTCTGCTCCGCGCTTGAACGGGGAGGCAGCCATGAGATTAACTCATCCCGCGGATGTGCCGGCAGAGAAAACCATCCTGTGAATGTGCTGGGAACAGCCCCCACCTGATAGGGTCTGAGCCCAGGAATCCTGAAAGAGCAGACCCAGAAGGAGTTCAGGCTGTCTCGGTTCTCACCAAGCCTTTCCTTTTCCCAGAGCCCAGGGAAAACATCTGCCTAAGGCTGATTTCAGAGGGACTGCTTTACTGTCAGGTTTTGAATGTTCCAACGTCCTGCTGGGGGCTGGGTGCAACACGACTTGAGAATGGTGGCCAGGAAAACCCCCATGTGGAGGCAACCCGAGCCTCGCCCAGGAGTGCGAGTCCAGGACCTTTGGTGCTGCTGCCCTGGCCAGAGAACTGCCCTGCAGCCGGGCACTAACCGGCCTCCTTCCCGTGCTGGGGCCAGCAGACATGCGAGGCCACGCTGCAGCTCAGCGCCTGGCCCGCAGGCCCAGCGCTCCCCGGCACTCATCTGCCTTGAATTTTCCAACAAAGAGACCTGCGGGAGGGAGGAAGGAGGGAGGGTTACAGGGGAGGCAGGCCGAGTGGGCGGATGATTCCACCGCCATCCCCAGTGACACGGGGCCAAGCCGGGGGAGCAGGAGGAGGAGGAAGAGGAGGAGGGGACCCGGGGTGTGCGGAGGGGGCTGCCAGGGCTGACACAAGCAGCACATCTGCTCCCATACACTGGGGGAGGGGAAGGGACAACTCCGGCAGCAGGGAGGGAAGCAAAGGAAACCCAACTCCAACCTTGGCTCCAAAGCTACCCTCCCACCAGCTCCTCCTATGGAGCCAGGAGACCCTCTCCCCACGGCCTGGGAAGATGCCACGCTCCCAGTTTCCCTCCCGCTGCCCTGCCGGCAGGAGCAGCTGGCAGCCTGGAACATGGATGCAGAGGCGGGTGAGGGACAGGCAGGCAGACGCTGCCTTCTCCAGGGAGTTTCAGCTTGGCTCAGGAAATTAGAGGGTATTTTATATCACAGAGTCATGTCCTAGGAATGAAGGGAAGGTGGGGAATAAGAGAGTGTGCACAGGAGAGAAAGGAGGCCATAAACCCCGAGCTGCGGAGACGGCTGCGCCGTGTCAGAGCCCGGCTGCGCGCACATCACCAGCGCAGCTGCTCTGCTCCAGCCTCCCCGTTTCCCCTCGCTGGCCTCCAGCCTGGCTGAGGCTGCGGATACAAGCAAGTTTCCAGCTTCAGCCAGCTCTGGTCTCTCCTCAGCAGCATCCACTAGCCACAGCAAGGTCCCTGAGAAGGATTCTGATGGAATAATACAAGCCCAACGAAAGAAGAAATCCAAGAGGCATGGACAAAGGCTTCCACAGGATTTGAACCCCAGATTTGGAGGCAGGCTTGGTGCTCAGCAGCAATTACTGCTTGTCTCTGGCAGTCCTGTCCCTCAACTTGCCTAAGGGCATGCAGCAGGGAGGATGCTCAGAGAGAAGAAATACCACATGTGGTGGCAAACACAAAAGCTGGATATGGCATCAGAGGGGTCAGCACTAAGAAAGGAGGTAGGGATGGGGACCTCTCAAGCATGTTGGACAGCTTGATGGCCAGGATGAAAAATAGGGGACGTGCAAAGATTGAGAAGACAACTGAGCAGTGACAATTTCACACTAAAAAGATGCAAAGTGAGTAGAGCAGATGAAAGAAGCAAGATGTCTCCTCAATTACTAAGAGGAAAAATCCTTACAGAACAACAACGTTCTTTCCAACAGTGCAAAGCCCAGAAATTCAATTATAAACAATCTTCTGTTAGAACATTCCAGAAGTGCACAATTAGGTTGGTTATTCCTGTAACCTTAACAGCCTCCATCTCCTACAGCTCACAAAGGACAGACAAAAAACCATCAGGAGACACTTCTACCCAACAGCACAAGCTTCAGGGATTTACACACTAGAAAAGTGATCTCATTTCCAAGACCTGTAGTAAACTCCCCTTAGGGCAGGGATGTCCTGCTCCCAAATGATTGTATAGATTAACAATGCTGCATAGAAAAAGGAAGCACCTTCATGTTTTACTACCCAAATATGAGCACCTCCTGTCTCTAGAGCAAAACCCTGATCTCTTCTGTAAGAAAATGCTGAGGCACAGGGATGAGCTCTGCAGCCATTTCACCAGAAAACACCTCTATGCCTTGGGATTTCAATTGGGAAATACGTGCCTGTTACATTAACCCCAGACATGATATGTGTGTTTCCCAAGAGGATACAATCCACCCACAAGCTACAGGCCCAACCTCAGAATACACATGGCAGTGATTGCACGTGCATTGGTGAGACCTCAGGCTTTGCAGGCAAACAGGATGCATCAAACAGGATTAGAGGATTTGAGCTGTCTGTCTCTGGGTCTTTTTGGGTCTCCCTCACTGTATTTTCACCTCCTGTGCAAAGAGGAGGAGTACAAATCGCATGACACTGGGGTGAGAAGGGCTCTCTTGACTATAAACAGACTGTCACTCTCCCATTTAATTCCCCTTCTAAGCCCACAGACAGGATATTCTGCACTGCTCCTCTCTGCTGCAGCACAAGGTAAAAAGGGAAATACAGATTTGTAGATGGTTTCATTCTGTCAGACCTTCCTCCCCAGAGGAGCTGGTGTTCTCTTGTCTGTCCCTGCACCCTCTGTGAACATGAACTCCTTTACAAGCACTGTCTTTACCTGGTGTGCTTTTCAAGAATCAAGAAGCACAAAGCATCTGTTAGCAGCTGTCCTACTACCACAACAATAACACACCTCTGCATTTGTGCAGGAACAGCCACCCCTGCCCTCCTAACAAGTCCAGGGAGAATGGCAAGGACTCCTCAAATGTCATTCAATTTCAAGCTACTGCCTGCACTCCTCAAAAGTAGTAGGCTCTCTTGTTTTCAGAGAATGGTTTGGGCTGAAAAGGACCTTAAATATAATTTAGTCCCAATACCCCTACTATAGGCCTAGAGCCTACGTGAACCATGTTAACTTCTGAGTCCCACAGCCTCCTCATGCACCACCCCCAGCTTTCTGTGCTTTCCTCCCACGGCCAGTAAGACAACGGCTGAAAAGACATCCAAGATGCCAACTGCTGAGAAGCCCTCATCAACACATTTGCAATCACTCCACTGGACAAACACCAGGACAAGCAGAGTCCCTAGGTCTGGGTGATGCTTGGCTCCAGCTGGACGTGTGCTCAGTCCTACAGGCATCACTGGGTGGGAGATGACAGACATCAGACCTCCCAGTCACTAAGTTCAAACACTGGAAAAGGAAAAAAAAGGAAAGGCATTTAGGAAGGAGCCACCCAGGCTCAGAGGCCTGCCCAGGAGCAGCACTTATCAGAGCAAAGCTACAGACAGATTTCACGGTGAGTGCAGAGCCCTGGTGGCCCCTCCCACCCTGATCCCAGAGTGACCATCTGGCTGCAGCCCTGCTCTGCAAACAGGCCCGACAGGCCCGTCCTCCACCGACCGACCTGCACGGGGACTGCAGGAGGCACCTCCATGCTAATTAATCCTGCCCTACCCAAGCGATGCTTCCAACCTCCCAACCTCCGGAAGGACATTTACAGACATCATCAAAGGAAGCATTCTGCAGGCCCCTGAAGGTTCAGTGACACTTTCAGTCTCTTTGAATTGGAAATCAGGACAAACGGGAACTTCCAGCAGAAGCCAAGTCAGGTTCTTCATCCTACTAGTTCAATTTTAGCTCCTCAATAACTAAAAGCCTGCACAGTCCAACACAAAGATACAAGACAAGTGCAGGGACTCACTGTGAAAAAAAAAAAAAAAAAAAAATTGTGGTTAAACATCTGCAGAAATGACCTTCAGGGAATGGAGACAATTCCACAGATATAATAACAGTGGCCAAAAGCTGGGCTTGTATTCAGGGTGGGAGAGGAAACAGGCCCAAAAAGCCCCCAACCAGAGATGGGTATGAGACAGGGTAAAATCCTGATGTGGATGCTGTGGTTCACACTAATGTGAGACAGCAAGCACACCGGAGGAAGGAGGCCTGGTCTGCTGTGACACTTTGCTCCATCTGGACACAGACAAGCTGCAAAACACCAGCTCCTGCCGCAGAGGGAAAGAGAGAGAGGTGAAAAGAGTGCAGAGGTGGACAAAGGGTTTATCTGGCTACTGCTGGTAACTAAATGCAAAGGACAACACCAGCTTATCAAGAACCTTGTGAATGAGGTGTTTGGGCCCCACGGGGAGCTCCTTGCAACCCCAGTGAGTGAGAAATCACTCCCCCCATTTCCAGGCTGGCTAGAAGAGCAACAGCCTCCCCTGCAATGTCCAGGGATTTCACACTGGTCAAGACGACTGTGAGGAGCTGTAAAGAGCCCCAAGTTCTAATGGGGGGACAACAGTGTGATGTTTGCACATAAACCACAACCAAGGGAGATGGCCATGATGCCTGTGAAGGCTCTGCTTGCACAATGAGGAATTCAAGACCAGGCCTTCCTTTTCTGGCCCTCAGCTGAGGGACACCAAGTCAGTCCTGCTTTTTCTAACAGCAAGCGAGGCTCCTGCCAAGAAAGCGCTGCTGCTGTGGAATGTGCTGGGCCAGCAGTACAGCTCATTCCTGGAAAAGCATCAACTCAGCGGGAGAGCAAGGAGAGGAGAAGAGGGGGAAATTAGGAAGAGGGGGAGGGTGGGAAACAAAGTCTGAAAGCTTGGACTTCCACACCTGGGGAAGCAGAGAGCAGTCTGCTCACCAGCACCTCCAGTCACAGGCTGCCAGCACAGCAGTCCTGCCCAGCACCAGCCCTATGCTCTAGGACCACCCCTCTACAAGCCAGATACCTCCAGAGCAGGTCTGGGACCACACAGACCAAGCCTGTGGGGAAGAGGAGTAAGGTTCATTCCCCCCCATCATGTTAATAATTAATTGAATTTAATGACAGATCTCCATGAGGAGATGACAAAACAGGCTCCACATGTGTCCTGTCCTCAAGACACTGACCAGCTCACTTTACTCTCTCCTTGCATAAACAATTTTGCAAGAGTGTCCCCAGGAAAGCGGCTCAACCTCCTACCCGATGGGAAGGGGTCTTGAGGCATGACAGGCTGTAGATGGCTGCACCTACTCTGCCACATCCAGCTGGGCTGCCATCAGCAATAGCACTGCCAGCTGGGTCTGCAAGACACACAGAGAACCCCCATAAAACCAACAGGCAGTTAATAAAGCTCACAACAAACTTTGACCACAAAACATTTGCCAAAAACAATGAAAAGGACTCATGCAAAGAAGTGCCTTTTTAGTGTCACAACAGCTGCATGGTGGCAAAGACAGAACTTCGTCCCTGATCCCAAGCTATTGCAGTACTCTGAAAAATGGGCAAACACTGATACTGCATCCCTCTGGTCCTAAAATGCAGGAGGCAGAAGAGAGTATGAAGGATCTGAACATTCATAAGAAACTTTTCTGACTATTATTAGGCCAGGGACACTCATTCTTTTTCTTTCTCATCTGCTTTTGACGGTGTCATGCAGTGGATGGTATAAAAAAACAGCAAATAGAGCACGTTTTAGTAGCCTTTTATATAATTCATCAATTTCACTAACACCAATCTTATTCACCAAACTCAATTCAAGACATAGGGCCAAACCCTTGAATACAACAAGTAACCTACCAAGCATTCTTTACCAAGTCATCCAGGCTTGCCCTCCAGCCAACAACCCAGCAAGCATGAAAATACTGTTCAGCTGCTGGGAGAAAGACAAGAAAGGTGCTCCAGTCTTAGCCAAACCAAGCATGTGCTGGCACACAACCTACTCAACTAGAGGTCCAGAAAGCAGATGAAAACAACGTAGTAGGACTCAATACATTATTGCAAATTAAAAGTCTTCACAGTTTCCATGTACAGAATTCAGTTCAGGTCCTACCAAGATTCACCTCTACACTAGGAATCATCCTCCTTTTCACAAAGAGGGGAAACTTCCCCTCAGTTTAGAAGAGGACAGTGTTTTGGATCACTGTAGCACCAGATCCAACTGCTGCTTTTCTTTACCACTGTGAACTCCTGGACCTGACCCAGTCACATACCATGCAAAACCTCCCACCTGCTGTCTGACAATGCACCAAAGGCTGAATAATGGCCATTGACCTCCAGAAATCACCATCACATGACATGAAATGTTCCTCTTCTGGGGAGTCTCAAAGTCACAACTGCCAACTCCTAGGATGGAAGAGTGCAGTGGAAGACTGCACAACTGTCTACAAGTCTGAAAATATCTCATGAGCTTGGTAACTGCATTGAACTGGTCATTCTACACATTAACTATTCCCAAAGGCAGTCCAGAAATATTCATCAAATGTTATTACTGCAATAGGGCCATTTCCTGTGTCTGTGGATCTGCTAGTAAGTCAAGTTACAAGACCACCCTGATTCTGAGCTTCCTAATTATCTGCTGATATCAAGTTCCTTTGAAGCATCTCTCCTGTAAGTTACATGTAGAATGACCACACTTACTGCCTGCACCAACCAGAAGCACAGCTGGACCCTAGAGTCAACATGGCCAGACACAGTCCCCACCTCAAATCTACAAACCTTTCTACATGGCACAGCTGAGTCAGACCCAGCTCCAACATCATGCACACCAGCAGAGATGTTACACACCTTGTGCTAGTTTGGAACTGCCCCAAGGAAACCCAAAGCTTACCCTAAACTGATGTAGATGTTGACATCCTCAAAGTTCCCTGACACTTTCAGGACTAGACAAGGAATAATCTTAGAGTTTTCCCAAGTCTAACCTTTTGGTCCCAGCTGAAACAACACATTTTTAATCTAGAAGAAAAATCCACCTCACAGGATCCCCTTTAGGACCTAAAGGTGCATTTACCAGCTCAAGGTCTAAGGCAGGTTTGCCATAAGGGACTCAGCTCTGCAGCCAGAACCATGAAAATCCATCCTTCTCAGAGCCACAAAAACCAATAAGAAAACTCAAATGAACACAGTGAACACCTAGCAAGGCTTCATGCATTAAGGCCCTGTATGGATTTCCAGTATGACACAGCCCCAGCTGGGCCCACACGCAAGTCTGTGTGAATGGCACTAACAGACTGGTTGAGCTAGGCAGGGCTGAATGAACTGGGACAGCTGGTTAGCTCTATGCAAACACAAGTATGGAGTTTGCATAACCATCACAGCTTCTGGAAAAAGCTTCAGTTTGAAAAGCTGCTGCACCCCAGGGCCAACCAGGCAACAGCCATCGGCACTGCAGCAACTTTCTCCTTGCCCTGATGGCATTGGGCCACCAAGCCAAGGTTGTCACCTGCTGCTGACACTGCTCTAGATGTCAACAACAGCACAATGCAGTGTACAGGGTACAACCTATTTGCTCGCAGATGAGACACAAAAAGACTGTGGGTAGGTGGTCAGAGTAATGCTGAGGGAAAGAGTTGAAGCCCAGGCAGGGGGAAGTTACTGCACTAACACCAGCTTCCCTGCTCTCATAATCCATGCAGAGCAAAGCTCCTGAAACACTGACCCCTCTGGCAGGGTCTCAGTGTCCCCAGAACCAGCCTGTAGCTACCAGCAAACAAGGAAAAATCCACAAACTCTGTTACCCAGACCCAGAACTCCCACCCTATCACAGAGGCAGCTGCCAGTGATCAGAGGGTCCACGTAGCAAACAAATTCCTCTCCAAACTCCAGGGGCAGGTCAAAAACCAGCAGAGGAAAGACCTTTCCACACAGCAGCCAGTGACAGCTCTCCCAGAAACAGTTTTGCTCCAAGTCATGTGAGGAAGCCTTTCCCACTCCAGCTTCTGTCTTCAGCCAGAACCAGAAGGACAGACTCCCACTGCAGCAACTCAGTCACTGCTCACACTGCATCTTCTTTTCCTCAGCTCTAATATCCTAACAAATTTTAGCCAACACGACACAAGGTCAGATACCCCAGTGAGGAAATAATCACCACAAGGGATTTAGTGGAGTAGGGTACCCAAATGCTGCTTCTGCTGCCTTCCATATGCTAGCTGTGGAAAAAAACAATGCCTCTGGCATGTCCCCTTTAATAAATAACTGATACAACAACCACAACAGTCCCAAACCTCCACTGTGATACAGAATTACACAGCACAGGAAGGTCAGCACCAGGCATCTCTGCCTGCCAAAGCCTCCCGAGAGTTCCAGCCCATTCCTGGATGGGTTTAATATTAGTGCTACAGTAGCAACAACATAGCAATGGAAACAAGTGAAACCACGGGCTTTGGGGCTCAGAGAAACACTAATGCTTCAGCTCTGCAAGCTAATGCACTCCTCTGGGACAGTGATATTCACAGCCCAAAAGCTCACTCTCTCCTAAGGCCACCATGGCATTACACAGATAAGCACATGGACAAAGCAGACAAAGTCACAGAGATTAGACTAATTCCCCTATTTGTACCTTATTGAAACGCTTTCCAAAAAGCCTTTACAAAAGGATTTGGTCCAAAAATTTCCAACAGCAGCCACCAGCAGGATTAAGTTTTACTTAACTTGCCAGCTGCTGCCTAACAAGCCAGCACCAGCGGGACAAACAGTATTGTAGCCACGTGGTGCCATATCCCCCTTCTGGAAAACAACAATCCATCCAGCACAGGTCAGAAGGCCAGGCTCTGAATAACAAACAAGGGATGGAGAGAGGAGGAAATCAATAGGAAACACCAAAAACACACAGCCCTGACTGCTGCCTCATTAGATGTGCAGCACGATGCAAAGCTGGTGCAACATGAAGGCAATTTCCTGTGAACTCAGTATCTGTTGGCTCTGCAAGCCCAGCTCCTCTTCATGGACTTTTTCACAGATCAAATATCTTAAACCACAACATTGTTTTATCTGTTTGGATGCAGTCAAGGGTGGAGGAGTAGCAATTCATTACAGCAGGTACCCTCGGCTCAGAACAGTTCAGCAACTGCCATACACACATGCAAGAGGCTTCCCAACCCTTCAAGTACACTGAGCTCAAAAAGGACTTCAGGAATTTCAACTATGCTCCCTACACCTCTACATATACAGCTTTCAAGTCTAGATGAAGGGCCTAATGCCCAACCTGACAGAGGATTGAAGCCAAACCCATGTGTGCAGCAGAAAAGCTGTGAGGGAAAACAGATTTTCTTTGCTTATATTCACAGACACTTTTTTCCTGAGCATCCCCATGTGCATAGTGATGGGTGGCTGCCTCCACCTTCAAGAATTCACAACTGCTAGGAGACCAGGTGAAGAAATCACAGGATAAAAAGGCCAGAAGCCTGATGGAGAAGAGGGACTTACTGAAAGCCCAGTCCTCCAAGCATAATGACTTTAGGCTCATGGACCATCTACCTTCACCCCTACACACCAGCATCTTCCTTCTCAGAATCCATTATGAAACACTTCCTCCCAGCAACATCCTGCTCCCACTGCAGCCATGTAGGAAGGAACACCACTGCTTGTACTACCACCCAGAACACCCAGTACCCACTGTCTGGGTGAGCCAATGTCTGGGATTTAGGAATGGCAAAGTTCTAGATGAAATTCTGAAGTTCACTTGAGGAAAAAGATGTATCTCAGCAGGAACCAGAAAACTGAGCAGTGAGGCCACCACTATCATCCCATACAGCAAAAAATGCTCAGGTTGTGACCCAAATTGTGGTGATTTATGAGCCATTTTTTATGGCATTTTGCCTTGATTTCCAAGACTGAGCTATGCTGGAGCACAGCTGTACCACAGTCGGGGCACACTGATTTACTTTGTGGCAATTTCTGAGACATCCAGGAAGTTTTTGCTCTGTGCTGGAATGTGGAGGACCAGAGTCCTCTGGATGATTTTAGAACACTGAACTGCACCAAAACAGCTGCATTCACATGGTTGAGTAAAGATTTCTTGACCTTTCTTTTTTTCCTCTTTTTTTTTTTTTTTTTCAGAAATGACAAAAAGGGCTTAAAATTAAGAAACATTCCCATCAAACACATAACTGAAAACAATGCTTCTCCAAGAAAAATGCTGGCTTCAACCTAACACCATATTTTGGAAGAAAACACATTCAGTCAAAAAAATTTTCTGGCCAGTTCTGGCTGCAAACTAGTTCAATAGCTGTTGTAAAGCTTCATTGTCTGCATAGGACACACAAGGCCTTAGGGAAATTGGTCTGCAGTATGATTTGGCTAACTTGGCTTTCCCAACACCACCCCTGGGCAAAGAAACCAGGCTGTGACTGCCATCCAATGTGGCCTTCAGAGCACAGCTCCAACCACAACTGAGAATGCTGGACACCTACAGAGTCAGTAATAGCTGGGTCTGAACAGCAGGACACACAGAGCCAGGCACAGACAAAACAGTGCAGGGAAGCAGGGAATACTGTTAACTAACCAGCTCCATCTTCACCTCAGCCCTGGCACTGCTGTAGCCCCCACCACAACCACCACAACACTTGGAAACGGCCTCCAGCAGCAGCTGCAGCCAGAAATCAGCTCCAGTGTCCATGGGCCACCCCCAGCACAGGCAGCATTACAGGAACTCCCCACCACAAATGCAGACAGTGGTTAGCAGCTCTCTGTCAAATCCTCAGCAGCTCAGGAGACAGAGGCTGTAGTAACTTACATGCAAAATGTCTGAAGAAACTGCTGGTGGGCCCTTGCTAACCAGGGCAGCCCAGCTCACAGCAGGCATGGAAACACATCCTCTGGAGCACAACAGATGGGGTGCTGTGGCCTCTCACGTGTAAAGTGCTCCCCTCCACACAGAATGCACAGGGACTGACCAGAAACTGGAAAAAAGTAATGACCACTTTCCAGTAGGGCCAGTGCTGTCACTTAGACCACCACAAAGGACATGAACATGCAAGGGAGTTGTGTAGGCCCTTTCACTTATAAACTTCTTGCCAACCTCTCCCAGCATGAAATTCATGCTGACATGGAAGCAGTCTCCACCAGGGGGATGGGACAGGCAAAGGTCTTCTGGAGACAGCAAAAGTTTCCAATTAAAAAAAAAATTAAAAGTTCCCAAAATCAAAATAAAACAACTCCCTCAACATATGCTACAAAGAGCTGGCAGGAGAGGCAGGGGCACCATGCCAGTGCTCACCACTGCTTAGAAATTGACACTGCTTATTAAGTTTAGGATCCTTTCCCCAGCTCCCAGTATTTCCAGCCAGAAGGACAGTCACCGCTGGTATCAATTTCAAAAAGACCCTGCAATAAAAATAAATCACTCAGCCTTTCAGAGAGCATCAGCGCGTTTCCTCATGCACATGTGCAGAGATGAGGCCGCCAAATACCAACGGCATCCGACCCCTACACTGGGAATTCCAGCAGCGCCCGCTTTGTTCTGCCTCCAGAGCACTGTCCTAATCACTGCTCATACCCGGCTCTGGAGAGCAGGTGATAATTAAGCAGGTCTGGATAAGATACTGCGCCAGTGATTAGCTGGATACCAATTTTCACTTCGCAGCTGAGACCAAGGAATCGTTCAGAACAGCTATGAAACTGAAATTGAAATGGAGACCTGCAAGAGGGAGAAACCAGCAGTGGCAGGAGGAGCAGCACCATCCCACAGCTGTACCTCAGATCACTGGTGTTCTCCCAGCAGTGCAGAACCAGCAGGATGGGGAGGGAGGGTGGTCCCCTTGCAGGAGAATGGGGCCTTTCTGCTCTCCAGTCTGAAAGAGGGGAGGTGGCCAAGTGAAGATAAGCAAAATGATCAAAGTGATTTCTTCACAGGCTAAAAATTCAAACTTCCAAGCACTCCACAATTTATGGAAGGACAAGGCAGAACTTCAGACCAGGTGCTAAGGATCTACCTGGACACAAATTGCACTCATTAAACTGCTCTGAAAAGTTTAGCTTAAACTTTAGCATGCCCCTGTGGGAACACATTTTGATCAATAGAAAATGAGCAGTATCAATAAGAAACAGAAAATTAATCAAAAGAAATCGCATTTCAGCTGATGTAATATTCTCTGAATTGTACCAGATGAAAAGACAAATCTCTAGTTCATCTGAGGCAAATGCACAATACTTGGCTGGTAAGCAGTCCATGCTTCCCAGGTACATTTGTCATGATGGACTTGGGTAGGAGACAACACTTTACATATGACTGAAGCACCAGCATGGTTGATCCCTTCCCAACTGCACAGGTACACAGAAAAATGTACAGTCCTGTTCTTTACCACCTCTATGGAACTCTGTCATGCTAAGAGCCACACAAATGTTCACAAGGCACAGTTGGAAATTCCATGTTATGGATTGAGAAAAAAACAAATTAAAAAGTCTGCTCAAAATCCCATGGAAAACCTGGGGAAAGTCTGATGGAGAATATGGATCTCACAAGCAGTCACAGCACGGCACTGATCTAAGCACACAGCTCTTACCTGTGAAACACTGAATGAAAAGATTCAAGCTGCAGGAAGAAAACTTTCTTCTCTAATGAGTGCAATGTTAGCAGCCAAGGGTAGTTCCACACTTCATGGTGAGACACATCCACACAAAGCACCTCAGGTCCAAGAAGAGTCTACCACGTATGTGCACTTCCACACTCACATCATCCATCAGCTGACCTTCATGTGCCTCCACTCCTGGGATTAGCAACACACAAAGCCAACAAGGCACAGATATCTGCACCCTGTAATGTACAGCTGTAGCCCACTGCATCAGGAACAAAACCCTGCAGCCTTCCTGCTGTTCACAACTCCTCTCCCCAGGACCACGTACATGAATTCTCATTTCTCTTCCTTGCCACCCAGAAGTGACACCACTCTGAGATCTTAATTATTTGAAGCTGAGCTCTAACTCCTGTCATAGCCCAACAACTCCACAGCCACCCAGGGGAACCCCAGTTCACATTTCTAAGGAGATGTAAACACTGAAGCTGCTCTATCACAACTCTGATTCTCAGAGCAAACAAATATTAACAAGATAAACAAAAGAATGAAAAATCCCACACACCAAGACTGAGGCTATAATACTGCCTTGGGGATGGGGTAAGCTGAAGGGAATACCAGGCTGAAGATCCACAGCCTGGAAAAAAGGAGGAAGAGTGAGAAAGATTCAGACTGGGCAGAGATGAGAGGAAACATTAGACATCCTGCTCCAGCTGGCTCTGGAAGGTGAGATGCCTCTCTTCCTAATAACAGATGAGAGGAAAAGTTTGTTTTATGCCACAGGGATCCTGCAGAAGGTCCAAAGTAGAACCATGGGACCTGTAGGCTTCTTCCTCATTTATCATTTATTTAGATGCTCTAAGGCCATCTACTTCATCTCTCATTGAGGGGGCTTTAATCTGGGTCCTACTCCTGGACACTGCCCAGCTGACACAGCAGCCCAGCACAAATCAGGCAGAAAGCAACCTGAGGGAATCCCCTCAGGGAAGGAGCTGAGAGGAATAAGTGTGTGAGAGAGAGAAACACTTTTCCCTGTCACACAGCTTCTGAATGCCACCATTGTTAACCTCCTTCTAGTTTTCACTAATTGCCCATGCATTTACAGTCAAGCAGCCAAGGTGCCTCCTGCCCTTCTGTCTGATTCTCTCTGCAGGCCAATGGCTTGCTTTCTCATGGACATCAATTACTAGAGATCATGAAAATTTTCAGCTGGACTTGATAATCTTAAAGGTCTTTTCAAACAGAAGTGATCCTTTGATTCTATTTTGTGTGCTGCCTGGGGCTTCAGGGCTACTCAGAGACAAGGCTGCAGCTGGACTGCTCTGGTTGCTCCCACCATGTTCCAGTCAACCACCAGCATGTTCTTCAGCTCTCTGGAAGGCAGCAGAGACAGCTTTCCTAATGAAGCATGGTGACACCACAAGAGGCTTGCTCTCTCTGTCACTCTTCAGGACTTGCACATGCTGCTCCAACTGCACAACTCATTGTCCAGGACTTCTCCAAGGAACAGGCTGCCCACAAACAACCCCAACCTCCTCTCAGCTGCACCTTCCCTTCCAGAGCAGTTTATGCTTTTCAAACAAATTAGCTGGTCACAACAAAAATCTCATCCCATGCATTTCTGACATAACTGATCTTGTGGTGTCTTCCCGAGTGATTTTCCCCTCTCCCTGCAATCACTCACCATAACTCCCTATGCTGCTTTATCGTTGAGTTTTGTTAATCTATCATCCACCTCCTCTTATAGAACCTTAAAGAGATAGAGGATGAAAAGGCACAGCACAAAACTTCACTGCCACCAGACCCCTCTTTCCAATGCAAGACACTGCTATTTATTACTAAACTTTGTTTATAGTTGCACACTCTCCCACCCACATGGCAATGTTTCATTCAAGACAAGTTTGAATTCACTTCAAGAACGTTTCAAAGGATCCCAAAGCATTTGTTTACAAACAGCATGCATGGAGAATTCACTTCTCCCACCAGTGAACATGGTCCCCTCAGAGACAGGGAGAGGCAGCTGTTTCATAGCACCCAACGCTACTCAACAGCTGAGGGACAGGAAACGATCCACGGACAACTGATATTGCTGAGAAAATTCATGGAAAACGAGGGCTGGACGCTCCTACTTGCCAGGAGAGAACGGGGAAGCTTCTGAAGACTAAAGCTCTCCACTGGGTCAGGAAGAATTTATGGAGCCAAAGCATCCCAGACTGTGGTCAAAGGAGTGACTCCAAATTTCAAGCCTCATCTGAAAGCTGGCACCTCCCAAACTAACGGGACCTGGGCACTGGGATAATTTGGCTGAGGAGGGGAGAGCACCCCCTGCTGAGGCAGCCACACAGATCTCATCCAAGCCCCAAAGAGGCCCAGCCCTGTTCAACATGGGGTACAAGCCAAAATCACAGCCTAGCGAGGAATTTGGTGCAGCAAGAAGACACTGAGAAGATCACAGAACTGAAAACACTTTGCAATCCCAGCTCCATACACAAGACCCACTGTAAACCCTAAATCTTCAGAGGAGGAAGGATCACACAATTCCTTCAAAGACCAAAGTCCTAGGAATGGTAAAGAGTCACATGTTGTAGAAACCATGAGGGTCCCAGGATGGAAAGAGAAGTCCTCAAAAAGGCTAAAGGAAAGTCAGATGTAGGAAATCTGGACAAATCAGAATGAGGATAAAGGGTTTTACAGGGAGCTGGTTTTACATGGTACTTGCTTCCTAGAACAGTAATCAACTTCATACAGGTAGGAGAAAGCAGGGGATCCCCAGGAGATCAGTGAGTACAACATCCAAACAAGGGACAGAACACACCTTCTCACCTCTAAAGAGCCACCTGTGATGGGAGGAACCAAAGGACATCACAAAAGAAGTGATGGAAAAACCAGTGTTGGAAGAGAGCTGCCTTGCAGGAGATGGGATATGAGGTAGGGCTGTATCCCTCTTCCATACCAGAGACTGAGCACAGGAAATCTCCCTTTGGGGATGGGAACAGTGGGTCTTACACACACCCCATGCTAAGAGAGGGGCAGCACGTGGAGAGCTTTCATTCCTTCTCCATGGAGGCAGGGCAGGACTAAACTGGTCCTCTCTACGCATTCTTCCCAAAAATGAGATGTGGAGGACAAAGCTGCCAAAATGGATGTCCCTCCCCAAAATGGATGGCCGGAGAACAAAACTGTCCCCAAATCCACTTTGTGGAAAGGGGTGATGAGGTGGCACAACCTCCGCACTCTTTTGGAGGAGGGAGCAAGGGGCACTTTCCCCAGGCAGGCACAGTGGGAGATGCCCAGGCCCTTTTGGTGGGGAATGATGTTCCTGGGCAGGATGCAACCTGGAGATGCCACTCTAGACACCCCAATGTGGGATGCATGGGAGATACCACCTCAGGCAAGGTGTTGGCCAAACATCCTGAGTTCGGGGAGGGGGTGACCCTCAGATGGAGATGATGGTCTCCTCCAAGGTGCCTCTGGCACCCAAAGCAGGGTATCACCAGCGTCCCCACTGAGAAGTTAGAATGGGGCAGCTTCTCCAGAGCTGATCATGCGAGGATGTGGGGCAGTCCCCGGAGGCAGCACCCAGGGACAAAGAACCCCAGAGAATGTGCAGAGGGGTTATCACCACCAGCCTCCCACAGATGGGGTCCTGGGGGCAGAGGGTGCGTCCCCCCAGACAGACCGCAAGGGGATCCCCATCCCATCCTCTCCAAGGAAAGGCAGCGGGGATGGAGGATGGATCGGGCCGGGCACGAGAGGGGCGCTCCCACCGCAGGGGCCCCGGCCCCGCCGTGCCGGGGGCGCTCCGAGGCCGAGGGGACGGCCAGCCCCGGCCCCGGCCCCGCGAGGGGCGGGAGCTCCCGGCCGCCCCCCCCCGCTCCCCGGGGAGGCCCACGGGGCCCGGGCTCCACGCGTGGCCCCGGGGGACCGGGCCCGGGCCCGCGCTCACCCGAAGTCGTCGTCCATGGACTTGAAGTAGAACTTGTAGTTGGGGCGATTGAGGAGCCCCTTGAAGTCGCCGAGGGTGACGCGCTCGGCCGGGATCGGCAGCTTCACCAGGTACGGCGTCTCCTGCTCGTCCAGGTGGTAAATGATCTTGGTCTCGGCCGCCGCCATGGCGCCCCTGCCCGGCCGCCAGGCCCCCTCCTGCGCCTCCGCCGCCTCCTGCGCCCCGGCCCGGACCCCCGGACCCGGCCCGGCCCCCGCCCGCGCCCCGGCCCGGCTGCGGCCTCCGCACGCCCGGTCCCCCCGCGCCCCTTGTTCTCCGGGTCCCAGCGCCGCCCGGCTGCACGGCGCAGGCTCGGCCCCGGCCGGCCCCGCCCCGCCCGCCGTCCCGGCCCCGCCGGAACCGGAACCGGCGCCCCGCGGGGCCACGGCGCGGAGCGGGACCGGCTCCGCACCGGGACCGGGCTCGGCGGGCAGCCCGGGAGATTGGCCCACATCCCGCCAGGATGCTGGCCCGCACCCTGCCCCCGAGCCAGATCCCCATCGATAGGAGACCCCCATTCGCTGGACCTGCCCCTCTCATTTGGACCGGACCCCCTGATCCCCCCGCGCTGCTGCTGTGCCCCGTGTGGGTGCACGGCCCCTGGGACCGCGCATCTCCAGCCCAACCCTGCTGGGTGCGTTGGGGTTTATACTTTACATCCTCCTATCCACAGCCTGGTACTGCCCATGCACACACATTCCCGGTGCCAGCTGGGAATATACCTCTCCCGGGCTCCATATTCAGCTTGCACACCCCGTTACACCTTCTGGTGTTGCTTCACACACAGGGTCATTCCTGTGTCCCACAACCTCTGTTTCTGTCCATATCCCAGTCTTCCTCTCTTTGCAGCCCTTTATCCCACCTGCCAGCCCTCCCCATGCTCCTCATATGGCTATGTGTCCCATGAGTTCAGCTTACAAAACATGAGGCATATCCATCTCTACCCTATCTTCCGTGTACAGACCCCTTTGAGCTCCCCATACTGTGTCTCAGATGGCCACCACACAGGGACTACCACCCACCCCAGCTCCTCTCCAGCTGAGGCGTCCCTGTGAACCCCTTATCACCACCCAACAACCAACCCCAGTACTCAGACCTTTTCCTCACCAAGCAGACACTTTCCTCTGTTCTTCATGAGCATCCTCTGTTTCACATACCATGGCATCTTCAACTGAGCACCCTTTGGCTGTGTGGTTTCTTTCCATCTTTCTCCCCAGACCCCAGCACATCCTTACCTATACTCATCAGCACTATGATCCCAGCCCCCAGGACTTGCCTCTGTTCCACAGCAGTCTCAGGCTGTCTGGTTTCCTCTCTGCACACCTTGCCAGCACCCACTGGGCACCAAGGAACCATCTCCATCAGCAGTTTCCCAGAGTTGTGGCTGAGAGCAATGCTGGGGTGGCTGGAGTTTTGGGAACACCCACCAACAGGAAGGGCAAGAACCACCTTGCACCATCCTGATTAGAAGGAACAAATGCAGAGGAAGCACCACACCATAGGCCTGCACAGGGCATGAGACCAGATCAGCTCTCAGACTAGACTCCCCTGCTTTAGGAAAAGGAGACAGAGAGATCCTACAGGGAATAAGAGTCAAGTTCCTCAGGCAGGGAGGCAGGCTGAGCTAAATAAGCCTCCTAATGCATTAAAGAGTTCTGCAGGCATTGCTAGTAATTACCTGGGCAGCACTGCTAGACTGGGGGAAGAACCTGACATTAAACTAAAAAAAGAGAAAAAATTCAAGGGAAGTCCTTGCGTAAGCAGAAATTGTAAGAGGTCTGAGATTCTCCCATGTTTCCACATCAGCTCTTGGAAGATTGTAATTTCCTTATGCTTGGAGCTCTGTGGTAAAAGCTGGTGTACCTGGAATGAAGAATCCAGGTCAGAAATGGAAAAGTTTAGTTTAAATTGCTTCTTCCTGTGTCAACCCTGACAGAGCTAATCTTAAAGCCTTTTTGCAACACCTCCCTGCCCCAAAAGCAGGCACATGTGAAAGAACCTTAGTCAGTGTCACCTACCTCCCAGCACAGCTGAGGATGCACCTTGGGGCCTGTATTGTACAATTAGACACCTTTGTTACCAAAAGGGCAATTTTCAGTAGTGCTGAGCTCCCAAGGGAGCACATGCAGCTCAGGGGAGGGTACCACACCCCCCAGGGTGGTAGTAGATGCAATCTCATTGCTACAGCTGCCTTTTCTTTTAAAACAGGCCAAGTGGCTGAATAGACTCAATGAAAGATCAGTTTCACTGCTCACAGAGGCCTTGTGCTGCATGACTCACTGAATGGAAGTTAAGAACACAGTGCCAAAGAAATTAGGAGGAGGGGATTGTGCTGTGCACTCCAAGGTCCACAAAAAAGAGTTCCTGAACTGCCTGTTGGCTTATTTTTGCAATTATTGCAACTTAAAAATTGCAGTATTGATAAAATTGATTCTCATTACAGAGTACACAGGCTTCAGACATTTTAGTGCATCTTGGAACAGCTCAAAGCAGAGGTGGATATACTTGAGTTCCATCAGTTACACCTTTAAGCAACACCAAACTATTATCTTCTTTTAAAGGGGTTACTATTGTTAACTGAAGTTATGAGTTTGATACAGGAACACCAGGTTCCTTCCTTCCTTTCTTCCTTCCATCCATCCATCCATCCCTATCAGATGGGAAATCAGACAAGTTGATTATAGCCTTAGGAAAATAAAGTACTTACTGTTGATGTTGCTCAGAGATGGGTACCAATGATTCCACATTCAAGATTGCTCTTAAAAGCAATCTCAAATGTCATTTCCAGTCTTCTAACCAAAAAAGCATCTTGACTGAAGCAACAAGAAAGCACCAAGCCCACCCTACACTTCAGCAATGGAATAAGTGCTCCTTTAAAAAGCACATGTATCAGTACATTAGGATATTGCACCATGCCAAAACTCCACCTTGGAGATTATCAGGTGTCCTAATTTGTTTTCTTTTTGCCACTCTATTCTTGGCATCTGTAAAACTACCCCATCACACACACCACTAAGGCCTGAAGGATGTGGCCATAGAGCAAAATTCTCCCCTTGGTTTTTAATTCCCAGGTAAAAAAGCAGCTCACACCACAAAGTTGGAGCAAAGGAAGGAGGAATGTGGAAAAAACAAAGGTGGAATTGTTACTTGGCAGAAGTAATCATGAACTTCTGGCAAATCTGAACTATTTACAGTACTACATGTTGAATTTATTCTTAAGCCATCTTTACCCTGTAAAAGGAAAAAAAAACCATTTGAGATGTCCAAGGAGATTTTAAAATTACCAAGTCTTGCAGCTGGTTTGTAAATGGTTTTACTAAGGGCTGTCTAGCTGCCCTTCCCTGCCCCTGCCAGTTCCTATTTCCCAGCATCAGGAGGGCACAATGCAGGACACATCAGCCAACATTCCCACCAATTACCACAGTGACAAAAGATAACAGATTTCTTTGGATTTAAGGTTCATCTTTGCAACATAATTCTGTACCAAACCAAATCCCACCCACTTCAGGATTCCAAGTTCAGAGGTTTTAATGAATTGTTCTCTAGTTGCAAACAGGGTCATGAGTTACCATTGAACACTTTTACCAATTCAATGCTGTGCTGATTTCCTACCTGCCTGTTGTGTACTTAAAATCTGAGGAAAAAGCAGTGATGAGTTATTTAAATTACACATGCCCTCCTCAGGCATGTAAAACTGGAGACATACAATTCCAAGTCAAAAAAAGCAAACAAGCTGGTAACACCAGGATAGTTTTTATTTGCTCCCTGAATTAAATATTGGCAGATACAGAAAATTCAGATACCAACTATTTCCCCAACATTTACAAGACTGAGTTTGCAATGTCAGAAAACAAGGACATTTATGCACAGTCCTGGTAACTGATAGTGTGAGTGCACAAGATGGCCCTGCCTGAACATCAGCTTTTTAGAGGCAGTATCCCTGGTCTCCAGCATCTAATGCTGTCCCCTCACTGACAATTGTGGCACCACGGAACAGCCAAGTAAATATCCTGAGTGGGCAGCTCCAGTGCATTTCCCCCTGCAAAGGATTTATTCCATGCTCCTCCTGAAGGGGCAGAGGCAAGATCAGCACACCCAACAAATAACCCACCTATGAACACAAGCTGATGGTTGCAGCACCCTTTTCACTCCATTGTTTGAGAGCAGGGGAGAACACAGCACAGTGACACTTCCAAGTAAGCTGTTCTTAAAGGCCTCGCTGCTGTCACACATTGTTGAGCACACTCACTCCTGCTGCCTGCCGAGCTGCTCTGTGGCTGCAGAGCCTCACAGTGGGTTTGCACCACTTTCCCTGCTGTCTGAGGGAAGATTTCAAATAAATAAATGGCCATAAAGTAAGCAAGCTTATGTAACTGAAATCATGTGGATACACAGACCATGTGCTGCTGAAGGAAATACCATTCGCTCCTTTTCACATTGGAGCAGAACTTAGGAACTTGCATTCTCCTCAAAGCAGCTGGTGCAGTCAATGCCCCCAGGGCAAAACACAAGTGTAGCTGGTGCAGCAGGAGGAGCCAGGCAACTCTGCTCCCTTTTCATTAAAAAAAATAAAGAAACAGACACTTCTCTAAAACATGTCTGCTAAGCTGGGGGCACAGAAGAACGATCACATGCAGGAAATGGTGATCTGTACAGCCATCCACCATCAACCAACCCCGTGGGGAAGCTGAGCACACATCACCTCCAGTTCTACAGCACGGGAAACACATGGTTTAACCAGCTCTACTGTGCAATTTGTGTTAGATCCTAGCATGGCAGATGGCAAGAGATTTTCCCTTTTGGAAAGATCACAGAAGTGCCTTCTAGGCTGCAATATGCCTTGGGCATCCTCAGAAAAGCTGCATCTTCTCCAGGCACAAGAACTCCTGAATTCTAGTCCTGCACTCCAGATCCCAATCCACATGCTCTTATTCACCAATCTTGCCAGTGTCTCTTCAGCAGGAGTTCCCTTAGCTCCGGAAGCAACAATGACTCCAAATACCTTAGCTGTATGACCACTCTTCCACAACCCTGATGGTTAGATCTACAGGGGCATAATATGCATTTGCATCTACTCTCTCCCTTTGTATTAGTAACAAGGACCTCCCAAAAGATAGCTTATAGTACATCATATCCAGGCTCCAGAGGGATTTTAGGTATCACTGCCTCCTGCTTTTCCCTTATAGTTTTTATACTGGGTTGCAACATAAGGTGCAAATGAGGGAGGGAGGAAAGTGGCAAAGTTGGGAACACACAACTGAACTAATGATGGGATTGTCAGTCACTTCGATGTCAGGCCCCACATCTACACACCATGCACTGGCATTGATCTTGCCCTGCCCACTTGGCCCAGAAAGGCAGTGAGAGCCTCTTCTCATGCTGAGCCACCATGTCAGTCTTGGTCGCCGTCAGACGACTCCTCCTCTGCCTCCTCCAGCCACTGGATAAACTTCTGGAGCTGCAGAGAGAATGAAATGTAATTGGGTAACAACTGACACCTAAGAGATGCTGGAAATGCTCAACAAATACAGTGTGAGTGAGCATCACTCTCATGCACAAGAAAGAGAAAGTGTTTCCAGAAGAAACAAGAAATAGAGGGAAACTGAGGGAGAGACAGACAATTAAGTGAAAAACAACTGGGATGCCACAGATAAATGTGGACTGATTAAATTCCTAAAGGAGATTCCTGCAGTTAGACAATCCCTCCAACACTCAGCAAAAAGACAAAAGTTTGTGAGTTTTTCAGAGCTTGAGGGCAGAGAGATAGCAGCTGCACCTTAACTGTTAAGAAAACTCTGCTGGGAAAAAAAAATTTGTCCCTCAGAAACTGCTATTTAAAAGGCAGCTCATTTTACATTTTAACTGGGCTTGAACAAGCAGCTGAAAGCACTGTTGACCTATACTAATAGCTGACTTTGCAAAGGTCTTGAACAAAGTTGTTGTTCAGATGGCTTTTTTTTTCCCTCTACTTCTCTTCCTGATCCAGGGAGGAGGACTGGAACACAGCTCAGCCAAACTGCAGCACAAAGTTCTGCCTGATGGAGGAGGGAAGTTTATAAGCTCCTTGCAACAGAAGCCAAATGAAACCACTCAGTACAGCAAATGCTTAGAAATATATGTGAAGGGACTGCTGAGCCAGGAATGAAAGCTTCAAAGGAATTGCATGGGGCCAGCACACAGGGCATTGGCCTAAAGCCCATTTCAAATGGGTGTTGGCTTAGAGAAGCCGTGCTGCTACTCCAGAAAGTGCTGGCCTCGTGCTACTAGAAAGTCCACTAGAAACAATCCTCATACTACCTCCACTCCTCTAGAAACAATCCTCATACTACCTCCACTCCTCATCCAAACAGAATAATTATGGCAGAATGCACAGAAATGCCTGTTCTGGAGAACAAATTTGTTTTGCTTATTGTTCAGTGCACTGGTGTGTTTCTTGGCCTACCATGTGATGGCAGCTGCTCCACAGGAGGTGACAGTGACACCAAACTTCACTCTAAGTTTCTTTCAGCAGCTGCTGTCTCTCTCCCCCCACCGTGGCCTCTCCCAACACCTCTGGGACTCACCCGTTGGTTTTTACGAAGCTGCTTTCCTTTGTCAGACGTGTCCCGCAAAGAAAACCAATTGAGAATTACATCTTCATCCAGAATTTCCAGCTGGTAAAATGTCATCAACACCTGCATCAATTAGAAAAGAGCAACAGGCTCTCTATAAACTCTTTTGGGACTAGCTCACATCCAAGTACAAAGTTTGCACGTAATCTGTGTCTCTCAGCTCTGTCTTCACCAGAAGGCACTCAGTCTGCTTCATTTTCCTTCTGCTGTTAAAAATAACCATGATTCTCCTACCAAACCTTATGTTCCTGACAGATGCTGTGACACATAATGAGTCAAAGTTCAAGCCCTATCAGCTTCAGCTCTGAGGATGCTGGGTATGACTGAGAGCAGGGCAACAAGGGGTCACAGTTCAAGACTTAAGTTCTCCTTTAAAAGCAACCCAAACGCTGTATCCAAAGCACATCCAACAAGCAACTGCTGCAGGCTCGCACACAACAGTGACACGTGCAGAGGAGCATGAACCTATCCAGCTCTGCCCCAGGCTCCTTCCTCCTGCCAGCTTTCTCTCTGCAGTGCCTTATGGCAGGTGTCAAAGCAATTGGTCGTTCTCAGCTCCAGCCCCTGCCCCTGAGCAGGGGAGATGTGATCAGGCTCTCTCAGGGTGCCTTTGTGCTCAGGCAGAGTGGGCACTGTGCAGTTGGTCTCCTCGCAGCAGAGCGCTAACAAAGCTGGCTGCCAACTCCAAATAGAAAGTGTCACTTCAATTCCCAGCCTCTAGGGAAACCCAGGCCCCTAGAACAATGGACACATGCCAAACAATTGCTGTAATTCAAGGACATTTTGGCTCACCAAACTGAAGGCTTTTGGCTCCAGTCCTAAGTGCTTTGCCATCAGCCAGAAGCACTGGTAGTAAAAGTTAGGATTACTCGTTCTTGAGGAATCAAGAGTTAAGCAGGCTCTAGAAGAGCTCTTCCAGAACAGACAGGGGCTTCCTGAGTTGCTGCTAAAGGAGCCTTGCAATCCAAGTCAAATGCTCTCCATGTGATAAGGCAGACCGAATGGAGGGACAAAATATTTGTGAAGGACAGTGAGGAGGAATATATGAAAATTCTCAGAAGCAGGGAGACATATGCCACATGACAGGTTTCCTTTATTCCAAATTTCATAATTAGCTCAGCCTGAATAAAATTCCATTTTTATTCCCAGCTTTTCTGTTTTGCACTCCAAAGCAGGATAAACCATTTAGCAGTGAGATCCCAGGGACCATGGAGAGATAAATGAAGTGAAGCTCTTCCTAGAGTGAGTCTCTGGCCTTGCCTCTTCCTGCGTCACACAACAAGGGCATCTATGTTGGAAGCTGCAAAATAATAGCTCCCCACAGGCTGCAGGCTGGTAATTAATACTCACCCTCAGCTGTGCTCCCTCAGAGGCAAAGGCAGACACAGAAATTTTTTTTTTTTAAGAAATTGTTATAGATGGATTTTCTACACACCCTCTCCACCGAGACCCCAAAATTCTCTCCCAGAAAGCAGAGAAATGATGATGTAAATAGGATGCATTCCACTGTGAATCTAGCAAAAACAGATTTGGGAGTGGATACTCACTTTAGCTATTGATGTGCAGAGACTGTCATGTTCCAAGAAGAATTCCTCAATGGCACATAAGGCATTCAAGTGATCTGATGCCCGTTTTATGTAGTTCTTAAACAATGGGGTCCAGTTCTTCAACAGCTGCAGGGAGAAAAGACAGAAGAGCTCCTGAGCTGAAATGGATGGGTGCACTCAGCCCTGTGTCTCAGCTGTATTACACAAATAAAGTGACCCAAGGAAGCATTTTTTGAAACTACTCAGCTGACCCTCTCTGTCCATGAAACAGATGCTATTGAGTCTCACATGTGAGGTCAGAACCTGGTTTTACTAAGCTTTTAGAATATCTATTAGCTTTCTTGCTTTTGCCTCTCTGGATAGAATATCAGATCATCACAGTAAATGTGTTCAGTGGAGTCTGGTATTCAAACAAAATCTCTTCACTGCAGACTGATAAGGAGAGATACCTACATAATACTCACAGCCTCCCCCCACAGAGCAGCTGACATTTCAGTGGAATTTTCCTTCAAAGCAGAAGGACAAATAGGGAAACACAGAAAAAGATAATGCCAGGTTAATTACCAGCTGAGTAGAAGTGAACAGTAAAAAACAACCACCACTAAAACAGGAACATGTCAGAGCAGCCCCTAAGTGCAAATCACACATTTGCTGTGTGTCTAAAGGCTCATTTGGATCCTGAAGCCTGCTGCAGGGAATGAGTGAGAAGGATGAAGGGCAAGAAGTTGTTTCCCTATTAGTTGCTCTCTCCTCCAAGGCTTATTTTTCTTGAAGTCTTAAGTTTAATGATTTTAGTTCTGCCTCTTCAAACAATATTTCTGAGTCCCTCACAGCTCTTTCACTTGTACATATCTGGGAAATATGCACTAGGGAGCTCTGTAAAGCACAGACTGACCTGAATCAGGGATAGGATATAATACTTAGATCCCTGTCCATACAAATTTTAAAAGGCATCAGAACTTGGATAAGACATAAAAATTCTTTATTGGCCACATCATGACCTGACTATCCTACAAAAACATAGTAGGAAATTAAATCAGAGTTCCACATATTTTTAAATGGAGTAGTTCAACAGCAGTCGATCCTGAAACTACACCTGCACAGGTACACAGGGTGGCTGTGGCTTCAGCAGTGTCTCCTTACAGAACACATCTGGTCTGTTTTGAAGGGAAACTGAAAATTCACAGGGGCTTGGGGTGTGAGGAACAAGCTTTGAGTCACCTACATTTGGGGTTAATCAGCATTATACTGGATAATTGCTAACAGGCAGTAGACCTGAGAGAGGAAGAGCTCCAGGACACACAGTGGAGCTATAACCCAGGGTATGGAGCTAGTCCAGGCTGGTGTGGACTACCAAAGGCAGCCTGGGCTAGGAAACAGTGCTCATCTACTCTGCAGTACTGCACTCCATCACCTCTTCAGACACATTTGCTATGCAACCATGCTGGAATTTGCATGCTTCAAGTAGAAACAAAGAAGGGGATTAGTACAAACAAACTCCTCTGTACAGTGGTACATTAACTGGTTTAAGGAACAACAGTAATGGCACAGAATGATCCTGACTTTATGGTATCACAATAAAACAACTGAGGGTTCTGTGGCACATTTACAGGAGGTATTTTAGCAAAATGCTTAATGCTAAACACTCTTCCCTCCTCTACCCCATTCTTACAATTCTCCCCATCTCCTCATTCTTATTACTCTTTGGAATCTTCACTTCAGCTGCAGTAAAGCTACTGGAAAGTTCCTTCCAGGCTAAGAAACACTTTGTAATATCTTTCTATTAACACCTTTAAATCATAAGCAGGCATAAATCTAACCAGAAGCTATTGCTTCTGAAAGCAGGTTATTTATAAAGAAAACACTCACAACCCCAGGACTCAATTCAGTGTGCCTGCTGCTGGAAAAGGAAAAGAAGAAAAAATATACCATGTAAAGTTGAGAACATGCACTGCACTGTAACTGGTGCTAATGGGGATAGTAGGGCTCAGGCCCACAGAGTCCCTAGGCAAAACATCCTCTAAGCATGAAAAATATATCAGAGGCTATATTGGGAGTTTCATAAAAATCTAAACTGGAGAATTAGAAAGTTGCATTGTGGATTTGATAAAACACTGAAAAATGTGAAGAGTTACCTCACAGAGAACCCTATGGACACTATCACAATTTCTCAGGCTTTGACTCTACATAGATAACTCCTCAGAACAATCTACAGTCTGGAGAAAGGAAGGTGGATTCACCTTTCATCAAATCTGGTCAATGATATTCTAACAACTTCAAAGAGGTCTGTGATCTTGTCAGAAGGACAGTCTCAACACCAAGATAATTTCACACCTACCAGCAGCACAGAACACCATCAGGAAGTACATGCAAAACATGACAGCCAAAACTGTAATTCCTGCCCCAGGGACAGGACTTGAGACAGACTGGAACCAAGTTGCTGGAATGCAAGCTTGTAAAGACATCTCTAAGACACCTTCTCTTTTACAAATGATGCACTTCTACTGTCTCACACAGGCAACAGAAACAACCACAAGCACTGAAGTAGAGCTCCCACACCTATAATCTCAGCTGAGCTCTGTCAAGGAGGAACAACAATTTCAGTTAATTTTTACTTCTATAGAAGTCAAAGAGGCTCATGAACTCGAGGAGTTCAAGTGGCTCCAGGCTTAAACAAAGAGATTTCTCAGTCAGATCTACCTAGGACACACAGAAAGATTGCTACACATTAGGAGACAAGCTCAAAGAAGAGTCAAATGGAGCAGGACTCACAGGAAGTAATGCTGAGAAATAGTTCTGGGAGTCCAGGTTTGCATCCAGCTGCTGCAGTGGGAACTCCAGGATCACTTTACTGAGCACCTGCATCATCTCCTTCAGGCCAATGTTATATGCATACCTACAATGAAAAAGGCAAAAAACCATCAACATTTCACACTGTCTGATCACTGCAGACTGTGGCTATTCAGAGATAGAGCAGAAAATCTGATTTTCATTTTCACAACCTATTTTTTATTTGGTTATTTCGTTTTCCAAATATTCAGACAATAAATTCACTTTGCATTCACAGAAAAATCTGAAAATCCTGAAAGTCCTGAAAATCTATTATCACAATTGGAACAAGCTGCTGCAGGGACAGCACCCTCACTTTACCAGAGTGCTCTTGCACAAAAGAAGGCACACAAGTTTGGATTTGACAAACACTAGATAAAAGGCACTCTGATTATGTGTTCTAGACTTGCTGCTGCAAAAATACTGTGGACAAGCCACACTACAGCACAGCCCCAGCTGCAGGCAGCTGGCTGAATGCTGCAATGCTGAGAGCAGCAGACCCTGTATGAACTTCCAGGCAGTTGTGCCAAGAACTGGCCTGTTCTCTGCAGTCCACAGTTGTTTAGCAGCAATTTAATATCTTGCTACAGAGGTGGGGCAGGAAAAGCCCAACCACCAAGGATGCTAGATATGCAGCTGGTGCTCTCCATCAACTCCTGCTGTCATTCAGTCATGAAGTCTAAGCTGCATTTCTCATGCTCCATACTGATAACATGTCTAACATTGGACATTTACATGGTTTCTCCTCTTCTTTTGACACACCTGCTGTCAATTCCAACTGTTCAGCAAAAGGGACAATATCCCTAAGGACACCCCAAGGATCCCTAAAGACATCCCCCAACTCACTTCAGGGAGTTGATTTCCAGGACCAGGTTATCACAGGAAATATTTTCTTCTTCACCCCTTTGTAATGTACCCAGAACCTCATTCTGGAAAACTAATGAAGAAAGAACAGGCAGTTAGACATGACAGAAAAGCAGAGATTCTTCAAATTGCTCATTATCAAAGGAATGATGCCCTTCACAAAAAAAAGCATTCTGACACAGATGTCTATTTGTTCTCTGTAAGCTGACACAAACCCACAGCAACTATACTTATAAATAGTGGGATATAATTCAAACAAAGGAAACCACCTACTAAATATTGATGTACCCACAGAAACCACTACAAAGCTATTTACCTATGCAGGCTTTTAGAGGTCTCTTTTGTGAAGGTCCAGTAATGAGAAATGAGAAAGATTTTGTCTAGTTGACAAAGATTTTGTCTTTGTCTAGTTTCTCATCCTTGACTGTCTTGGGTTAACCCAGCAGTGATACAGGGAATATTAAAGAATTCTGTAGAAAATGCAGGAAGTGAGATCAGGAAACAAGGTATCATAGAGGTGCACAGATTTTCCAATATTTCAAATTTTCCCAGAGAAAGCAGCACAAACCTCACACACTGCATTATCTACAGAGCCACTGTACTTCTTCAGAGCCCATCTCACCTTTGATGTCATCCAGCTGAGGGGAAGCTGCCCGACTGTCTGGCTCCTCAGAGCCCATGCTCAGGTCACTGTCAGATTCACTCTCTTCCTCTGAGTGCACAGCTGGGCCTGAGGAAGGAGAAGATGCAGCATTCAGCCCTCAAAAGCTGCAACTATCACATGCCATGAGGAACCAGGTGTCCCAGGGACTTCCCAGCCAAGTCAGCAACTATCTGTCCTTGCAACCTTCTATTTACAGGCCCAGATAATTATATTTGATGCAGAGGGAACACTACTGTTGGCACTAGGACAATGGGATTTTTTGGGAGTCTGCAGGCAGACAACAAAGGACAGGGACAGAAGCAACTGCAGTTTGTGCAGACTGCTGACTCACAATGGAGCAATGTCAGCAGACACTGCCACTGGCAGGAAGAAATCCAGCAGCACCCTGAACAGCCAAAGCATATTCCCATCTGAGGGAGGGCCTGGTGTCCCATAGTACAGCATTCCCAGCACAGACAGCTCTGTGTGCTACTGCAAGGCAAATATCTAACCAACACCTTCCACACAGCACAGGTAGAGAGAATCTGATCCATGACCTGCTTTTACCTCTCACCTTCCCTCCACACAAAGCTGTCATCTGGAGCCAGTCTGTTTCCCAAAGCCCAGGTCTCATTCTAGACACAATTACCAGCATCCCACTTGGCCAGTTTCCTCAACAAACACCTGTCTTTTCATCCCTAGGTGACCATACTAAACTTTTCCTCACCCCACAGGCTTTGTCTCTGCTCTTCTTCATCCTCTTCATTCTTGTCATCTGCTTTCCAGAGATAGCCTCTGCCCTCTGAGCCTACATCCTTTTTATTGTAACCTGAAAAAGAATCAGCAATCAGAGTGTGGATGTACTGGATCTGCTTACAGGCAAACCTGAAATAGACTGGTGTAGCCTGCATATTACTGCCCCTAAATAGCCTTCATCAAGAGGGAGCTGGGATTCCTGCAGATGCATATGGATTTCAGCTTTGATTTTCTCACATGCCTTGACAAGTGACTTACTTACTCCTTCCTACGACAGCAACATTTGGCAGACCATGTTTGGATCCCTTGACAAACCCACACTGTAGCAACAGTACTTCACAAGGACAAAGCCCTTGGACATAACTGAGTATCCTTGCTTGTCCTGATGAAAACACAGAGATTCCAGATTGCATGCAGCATTAAGCTCCACCCTGGCACTGCAGTCTCTGGAATGGTGCTGGTAAAGACCCCAAAAGATAATGGAAAACAAAACCTGCATAGCTTTAGTGCATGGAGACAGAGTCTCTCATACCTTTCAGTTTCACTTTGCTCTCCTTGTTCACGCCAGAATCATCACTGAACTGGTCATCGTCCTCTTCTTCCTCATCTGGGGGGTGCAGAGAGATCACTGTGCCCTCAGAGAGAGTGATGCCAGGACCTACTACTACCTGAAAACATGTGAAATGTATCTTAATGAAAAACACTCTGCCCCCTTATACCTCCACCAGCAGCTCCAGAAAGCTGTCACTAACAAGTATAAATGAGGACACCAGCAGTGCTTCATTCCATACTATACTGCCCCAGCCAAGCAAAGGGAAGAGAAGGGTGGGAGCAGTAGCACAGTCTCCACCTCTGCAAAAAGGCTTGGGGCAGCCCTGTGTTCTGCAATAGTAGAGTGTAAGATGAGTAACCTGCCAAGAGAGGCAGAAAGCAGAACAGACATCTGTCAGCTCACCTGAGAAGAGAGGACACAGCGAGGCTTTAGCTTCACTTTCTCCTTCACTTCAGCCCCATCGCAGATAACAGAATGATGAATCTCCACATTATCTGCTACGTGCACTCGGTCCCACAGAACAGCTCCATCCAATGTGACTTTATCACCTGTTATAAACCACCAAGTACAAATATGTTGAGGAAGCCTGTCTGGTGCTCTGGCACTGCTGAGTCCACTAGGAAGCATCTTACTGACTTCCCAATGCCCTTGATGCATGATGGATGTTAGATGACAAGGGAAAATTTGCCTCAGAGACCTAAATCCACTTCTTACTCAAAGTTGGAAGACAAACTTGTTCTCTACAGAAACTTGAGAGTAACAACTGACATCTCAGTTTTGGACAAACACAGCCAAATCATAAGAAAAATAGAAAATCCAGCCAAGACTAAAAAAGGAGTGAGCTAGGAGGGAGCAAAGTTAGGAGTGAGCTACTAGGAAACAGCTCATGAAAATAGGGACAGATGTCCCTCATTTGCAGGATGTTGGTGGTTGATAAATCCAGATCAGTAAAGGTCATGCATTCTCTGCTGCTGAAACAACTCATTTGCATGAAGTACTTTCCAGCTTTATTATGGTACCCTGAAAACTTTAATCTATTTCCTCTGTTGGAAAGCCAAGCTTTTCTCCTTTTCTCAGTGCCAAACACACCTTAAAAACTGAATCCCAACAAATGTGTGCCCTGGCCTGGCAAGGCTGGCACATTCCCCATTCTTGCACTCACCTATCCTACAGTTCTGCCCAATAACACTGTTGGTGATGAAGCAGTTGCTGCCAATGACCGTTCCCTGCCCGATCAGCACGTTCTCTTCCAGCACGCTGCCGTGGCCAAGGCTCACATCCACCCCTCGGTAAATGTTGTGTTTAGAGTGGGTGTAACTCTGGCTCTTGTCATCAGTGAAGTTCATCTCTGGAGTGAGAGGATAAACCCAGCGCCGGATGATGTCAGAGCACACAGCCTCGTACATCAGCAGGTTGCATACATGAGCACCATACTCTTCTGTTGTTACATGCATGTGGATCTGGTTCCCCAGGACCTGGCAGACAGGCAGCAGCACATCAGAAGGTTTTCTAAGGCAAAGTGACAGGATCTGCCTTGTAACAACCCTCTCCTTACCTCCTCATTCACCAAAAGACCACGCACAAAGTCATCCCGTGTCTGGTAGTCAAAATTGTCTGTGAACAGTTCAGCCACCTGCCAGGAATAAAGTACATGGAAATAACATAGTTAAAGTCACGTTATACAAAATGGGAAAGTGATGGTCTTGCCTTGAATAAAGCTCTGACTCATGCTAGGAATATTGACCCTCCCATCTCCTCCTACTCCTCCAGAATCCATGAACAGATTCTGGTTTCCAAAAGGGGCAAGACATTGCTTCAGCATTTCCAAGCAATTTGCCCAGCCCTACTTTGTAGTTTCACCCCCAAAGAAGGCTGCAGACAAACTTTATCATATCTGGAAGGTATGTTAGCAAAACTTAGCTGGAATAACCCTGAATGTTACCCTAACACGGTACCAGCTTCTGGTACTGACACTTCTCCACAGCACAGCCACCACCTCTGCTACAGTTATTACTACACCCCAAGTAAAATCACTTATTTTCTGGAATACTTTCATTCTGTGCCAAACTAGACAGTCTCTGGATGCATCCACCATGTAGTTCTGCCTGGGCTTGAGCAGTGGATGCCAAAAACAGGCTGAGCCCCCATATGTTTCACACAGCAGCACCACATGATCACCCAGGCCCTCAGCTCAGCCAGTTCTGTTATCCAAACCTGGTACTGAGGCCACACACACCCTGCACACAGCAGCACCAAGGGAGCAGTGCAGACTGAATTTTGGAAGGGCAGGGCTCACCTGTGGAGAGCAGATGCTGATATGACAATCCAGCAAGTCATGGCGCACCTCAACATTCTCAATAGAGTTCTGGAACAGACTCTGAAAGAGGAAAAAATTCAGATGACCTGAGTGCCTCATGCATTATTGAACCCCAAAGCCTTCCATAAGCCAGGGGCAGTATTGACTGAATTATTAAAGTAGCTGAAGTTCTGAGGATCAGAGAAACCTGCAATCTACACTAGACCCAATCTTGGCAGGCAGAGACTGGTCACACAATGAGCTGAGTGTCAGCCAGCAGACTGCCCCTGCCCTTACAAAGTGCAGGTCTCCCACAAAGAGCTTGTACCTCCAACAATCACTTTTCTTCCAGAAGATTCCTTACCTCAGTCTCTGGGAGGTACAAGTGTACAAAAAAAACCCAAAACAACACTGATAAATCCAAATACACTTTTTGCAACTGTGGGTCAGTTTTGTGTTGTTGGGTTTTGTTTCTTTTGTTTTTTCCTTTTTGGTTTCCTATGGTGATTTGTACTTCTATTTGAAGACATGAAATAACCTCCCGATTACTGATTTGGGGATGAAAATTATACAATCACAGCCTTAGTTCTGAGTTGAAGAAAGAAACTAGTCCATCTATCTCATGGAGAAAGTGTCCCCACAGACATTTACAGAGCATTTACTACATTATTAGGTGAACAAACAGGTAACAGGAGGTACCACTCCTTGCATGTCTGTAATTGCAGCCCATGTCAGGCTCAACAACACTTCAAAAAGGAAAGGGATGTTAAACACTGGAATGGACTGCCCAGAAAGGTGCTGGTGTCCCACCCCTGGAGGTGGTCGAGAAATGACTGGATATGCCATGGTCTGGTTGATAAGGTGGTGATCAAAGGTTGGACTTTGACCTCAGAGGTCTTTTCCAACTTCAATGATTTTGTAAAAATGGTCTGTGTATGGTAGTGGTATATGCACATCAATTTGGGAGCCCCTGAGATAGCACAAATAATCTCCTTCCCTTGTTTTACATCATGGAAAGGAAATAAAGGACAAAACCTGAACTGTAAGAAACACGTCTGCCTCATGTTCAAACTGAAATGAGTCACAAACATGCATTTCCCCAGCACAATTTCACCAAGCCTCAAATAAAGATTAAGGGGAAAAAAACCCCGTTTATCCCAAGTTCCTTCCTCCAAGAGGAGCAGCTAGGACAGTTCCCCTGCCCTCATTCAAGGAGGATCTCCTTGGATGGGCTGCTTCACTACCACCGCCCTTTCCACCTGCCAGGTTCCAACGCACCATAGGAAAGCGGAATCGTTTCAGCCCCTGCGTTCTCTGGTAGTGAAGGACACGGTTTGTGGCACTGTCCATAGCAATAACAATGTCATCCTCCTTGCACCTGGCATGGTGGCCAGGCGAGGACTTCTTGAATATCATCGTCATCACAGACACATTCTTTTCCATCTTACGGCGCAACCTGAAAAAGGAGGGCAGAACAATGAGAACAATCCCCAGAGAGCTACAGAGCGCAGTCTCAGCACACCAGGCAAGCATTCATTCTTCCAGCACCTACTTGTGCTCTTCCAGGGCTTTGGATATGTTGAAGTTGGACACCACATCACCAGTGACAAGGATGAAGTCGGAACGAACAAGGGACTTGGCATCCACGTCTCGCAGCACGTCACCGAGGGAGCGGTACAGCTCCGAGGTGACAAAGCGCACCACATTGGGAGACGTGTGCCGGCACCACTTGGATTTTCTGCAAGAAGGGAAAAAACCTTAAGAAAGGCATGAAGAGACTGTTCCTACAGACACACGAGGACACAGTGTCCCAGTGCACAGCTGTAAGGGGATGCAAGGAGCATCCCGTGACAGTGAGCCAGCTATTGCCAGGCTCGGGTACACTCAGAAGGTGAATGGAGGAGCAGTTCACAACATTCAACTGTTTTAACTCGCTGCACAACCAGCCTCCTACACAGCAGGAAAGGTCTTTTCTGAGATATATTAGGAGACCACTGCTGAAAGGGTGTCTCTTACAGTTTTCATAAGAATCAGCGAGGCTTTTGAGGCTTAGGAGAATACTTTCCATGATAAAACTAAAAAGAAGATATTCTTACTGCAAATGCTCTTTTATCTCAGCTGACTTCCAACAGCAGAAAACAAAAGTTTCTTCCACTCCAGTCGCTGTTAGGAACTCCAAGGTATAGTCAATCATGGCCACATTTGCCATAGGTAAAAGAGCCTGAAAAAAAAAACAAAACAAAAAAACATATAGATAATTGAACAAACACTCAGTACCCCAACATCAGCAACAGCCCCTTCCAACTGGAGGATACAATGTCATCAATAGTATCAGAAACATAACACAAGCAACTGCTCCACCAGGTTTTATAAAAATCTTTTAGAGCTGACCTAAACCATAAGAGCTAATTTGTGATTTTTTAGGGACTAATCCTCAGTTCCTAAAATAAAGGTATAAAAAAAGTGAAGTTACCACTGAAAACTGGTCAAGGAGACTCAGAGTCTTGGAATGACAGAGATGGAAAAAAATTTAAAGCGCTAATTCCCTGACTCAGACTTTAACTGTTTCAAGAAAAACCTGTCAGACACGAATGATGAAGCCACAGGAATATGAGCGTCCAGAATTAAACAAGGGGGAAAAAAAGCTCAACCTAAAGTGAAGTAAGCGCTCTCTTAACTTGAGATTCAACTCACACTTTTAAACTGAGTTACTGAGTCACACCTGAGTGATGGCACACCATTCCTTAATTCATTTTTGGTGCTATTTCATCTCAGGCCTGAGCTCGCGTGTATAATTACAAGCACCACCAACACTCAATCAGCAAAAGAGGTAAGATAATTGTTCAGACCTAAAGTCTCCAGTAGCTTTTTATGTTCCTTTAACACACCGCCTTTTGAGCTGGATAATTGAAGTACTACCCCCATCCATTTCTGGCCATATTCTTTCAGGCATTACAGCTGGCAAGGGCCAAGATTTTGTTTCTTTCCTTTATCAGAAACGAGCCTGTCTAAATCTGCTGCCAGTCCTGCACCAGCCAGAGACGCAGCTCGCCACGCCATATGGAAAAGCGGGCAGCACCAAGGCAGCGATTAGACCCTCGCTGCCTCTCCAGCGGTGACAGAAACTCCCACGGGCGGGAACTGTCGGAGCGCAGGAGGGTGGGAGAAGCCGCAGCGAGGGATGCCCGAACCCGAGGGGCCGGGGGGGCCTCGCCCCCTCCCGACCCAGCCCCGTTCCTGGGCACGGTGCACACCGGGACACGCGGCACCGGCGCGGCGCAGGCAGCAGCACCCACAGGGGATTTCTCACCCGCGGCCGGTCCTTGGAGATCGGGAAAAAGCGGCGGTTGAAGCTGTCGGCGACCAGCACGGCCTGGAGCGGCGGCGGCGGCTCCTCCTGCGGGTCGGGGCCGCGGGCGGACCCCCCGCCCGCCCCGCGCCGCGCGGTACCGCGGGCCGCCATCGCCGCACGCGGCCGCCGCCGCTTCCGCTTCCGCTCGCGACGGGAGCGGCAACGGGCGCCCGGCGGGGACACAACAGCGCGGGGCGGCGCGTCCCGGCGGGAGCGGGGCGGGAGCGGGGCGGGAACGGGGCGAGAGCCGCTCGTTGCCTCCCCATCATCTCCCTCCTCCCAACATCACCTCTGTGGCGAAGATCCGCCGTTGCACCGCCTCAGGAGCGGGGATAGAGCAGCGCAGCTTCTTGCCAGAGCTGGGCACGGCCGGGACCCGCCTGGGAAAGGCCCGAATGTCCCCACAGACAGGTGGCCTCGGGGTGTGTGTAGTGCTCTGATATGACCCTGGTGGTGTCTGGTTTTGGAAGCAGTGATGTTTTCTGATACACTTCCTAGCAGCGACGTGTTTGTGCTGCGTTTCCAAATGTTCAGACGCTCCTTCTGCAAAGGACAGCCTTGATGTGAAGCAGCCCGTCAGTGCACGGCTCACACCTGCCATCACAAAGCTGTCCCCAAAACCCTGAGGGACCCCTCAGAGCCCGCTCAGAGACCCTTCCAGAGTGGATGGGAGGAAAGAAGATGTGTTTTCTGAGGGCTCGGGTGGCATTTTTGTTCCCCTCAGCTCGGTGAAGCAGTGGGATGGTGCAGTGCTGGTGTCTGGCTGTCCTCCTGCTCGGACTCCGTCAGTTCCGTGGATCCCCATCCCCTCCAGCCATTCCTGCCCCAGCCCAGGCTCTGTCCTCACAGCTCTGATTGTGCTTCAGTACTACCCTGGTCTGCAGAATGGGATGGGCCGTGTACAGCCTCCAGCACAGAACCCTGCCCTCAGCACAGAACCCTTCCCTCAGCACAGAAACCTGCCCTCTCCTTGCTGCCTTTCCCTGCCGCCGGTCCCAGGGCTGCAGGACTTACCTGGCACAGTTCACACAGCGCCGTCACCTGCTCATTTATCACCGAGGAAGAGCTGTGTGATAACCTTGCACTCATAACCAGGAGAACAGGCTGAAAGACCTTCCTAGGGAGCTCCTAAAGGGATGGCAGCCGAAGGACAGTGGAGAGTCCTGAGCCTGGCAGCAGGAGAGCCCTTTCCAGTGCTGGCTGCTGCAGGACCTGGTGCTGCTGCCTTGCCTCATTGTCACACTTCTGTCCCTCTCCACCTGGAACAGGCATTCACAGCCCCTGTTCTGTCACCTCACCAGCCTCTTGCTGCCCCTCGGCCCCCACAAACCGACCCACTGTGACACCTTGCTCTGGTCCTTGCTGCTATCATCTGTTACTGAGTGACAAGCCAAAGACTCAGAATCTCAAATTCAGCTGTGGTCTGAGAGAAACACAGGGCATTTTCACCCCCACCTCTGTGGCAGGGCCTCTCCCAAGGGCGGAAGGTGGCACATGCTTATCAGCCCAAGGCACACAGTATGGCCTTTCCAACCTGAGGGAGGGAAATTAATGGAGGCACCACTTAACCACAGACCTACAGCAGTACCCCAATATCATGGGCAGTGCTGTACAGCCCCCTGACATTGCTGAGGGGTCTTTAGTAAAGAGAAGAAAGCTGTAATAGGCAACATGCAGTATTCCTCCCCATCGACAGAATTGCAGGACTGATGTAGAAAACAAAGTCTCCTCTGTCTCCTGAAGGACTCTGCAGCATTGGGTATTCCCTGAAATTTCCCTGAGCAGTTAAAATGTTCAGGCATCACTTGCGTGGTGCCATCTGTGCCCAGTGACTTGTGACTGAGCCCTTGCTGTGCTGCAAGTCGCGGCTGAGCCGCTTGACCTTAGTTAGTGGTCTGGAAAAAAGCAGCAAGGGTGGACACTGTAAGAAAATAGAAATGCCCATGGGAAATAAATCATCTCCATCCTTTTCAAAAATAGGAATCTGCATTCCCTTGGGAGTTCTGTTGTCCTGGCAAAGGAACTAACCCCAGAAAGCTCCCAGATGGTTTCAGCCCAGGGGTTACAGCCTTAGGAGTGATCCAAGAGGTGGATTTGTCATTGCCTGAGGGCAGGACAGCATCTTAGTTCCTGCCTATGTGGCACAAAGTGCATAAACAGCACCAGAAATCAGGTCTGATCCAGCCTGCACAGCCGCTGTGTGTGTTGGGACCGGGCACAGAGAGGTTGACGGGGGAATCAGCAGATTATCTGGCTAATTACATCCTGTTCTCTCCAAATGAGGCAAGTATCCAAGACGTCGCCCTGGTAAATTGGCAAGAACAGGAGAAGACAAATCAAGGTAATTGCTAATGAACTAAACTCAAAATCAGCTTGATAAATATTCCTCAGGCTTTGCAGACACGTTTCCCTTTGGTCTCACCATGAACTTGCGGGTCAGCAGCACCCAGGCCAAACATTTTCTGAAAGAAATGTAATTCCAGGGGAGTTTTTAAAACTGAAATTACCTGAAATGAAAACTGAAAACTGAAATGAGTCGTAGCTGGGTTTGACTGAAGGTCTATCAATCCCAGTATCCCGCACTGGCTGGGCAGGGTGGAGGGAAGACACAGAGACAATGGGACTTTTCCTTGCTGCCTCATCCTTGGATATCCCTGGACAGAGCATACCCTTGGAGAGGACAGCATACACCAAGTCTGGGAATGATGAGCCTGGTAGGGATGCTCTGCTTTCCTGGGACATCTTTCTGGTCGCTGTTCCTGCATTTTAAATCCTTTTATCTTTCCATTTGTTCTCTCTGAGCATTTGGTTCTTTCCTGGCTTTTCCCTCTGCAGACACAGTGGCCCATGAGGAATCTCTAAGCCTTGGTAGGTAGCTCTGGGTATGGTCCTATCTTAGAGAGCTTTGGGGCTCCACAGGGGCTGGGTTGAATTGGGGGTCTCCAGAGTGGTGAGATGAGGATCAATGCAATGAGGAGGATCACAGGAAATCTGCATAGAAGAACCATGTACCCAACACGAGGTTCATTTCTCCTCACATCTCCTGCCTGGTGACCAGCAGCTCTGATGCCCTTAGAGCATCCTTGTGTGCCTTCAGCAGAGCTATGAGTCTTCTGTCATCTCAGCTCCAGGTCAGGGATGTAATTAGTGCCTAAACTCAGCTATTCTTGGCCCACTCCATGCTGGCAGGGAGCCTGGTTTGGTTGGGGCTATTCCCACACAGTACCAGAGGTGACAGGGGCAGGCCATGAACCCTGGCACACAGAACCCTGGGCATTCAGGGGAGTGTCCTGGACTTACCCAGGACAGCTAACACTCACTTGGCAGGTCTGGAGAGGGGTCTGCCCCAAACACCCTTGGAGGAGCTCCTGGCCCTGGGAGAAGAAGTAAGCAATGGCCAGGACATAGTCCAGCCCTCTTATACATCTGAATGGCTCTGTGCCTGACACAAGATTTACCTGAGCACTGAACCAAGTTCTGCAGGGAAAAATAAAACTGCAGACCACAAAAAAGTCAGTAAGCATGAAAGCCAGACAGATTCTACACCCCAGCCCCTCTGCCTCTCTCCCTCCCACACCCCAGGCTCTGGCCAAGCAGGGACAGCAGGGATACTGACTCACAGGCTATTCATCTACTCTTTGCTCATTTGGGCTTCTCCTGTGCTTCTCAGCAGAGGGCTTCTGCCAGATGAACTGCTGGGCCTTGTCTGCTCTTGGCTCCTGTCTTGACAGACTTGAGAAAATGAACCAGACATGCAGCCCCTCTGTCTGCAGCCCCCTGGGTTTCCAGCTCCCCTGGGGTACTTGCTTGTACCTGGTATTCCTTTCCACCACAGGGATGCTGGGCACAAGGAGAATGCATCACTGCTGGTAGGCTCTGGCCTACCACAACTCCATGTGCTCAGCTGCTGCTGTACCAGCTGGGACATGCAATGAGACAGGAGCTGCATCAGCACTTCTCCAGCTGCCAGAATATGGAGACAGGGGTCCATCTGCAAGGAGCAAAGCATTCACAGCAGGAAGGTGCTGCTGGTGGATGTTCATCCCATGTCTCTGGATACCACACAGGTATGTTAAGCTGAGCACGTTCACAGATGGCATAAGTCTCCCTGGAGGAACAGGGACAGCAGAAGGATGTCCTTAATTAGAGAAGAGACATCCATGTGACAGTCTGTCTACCACTGACCAGCTCTGCCTGGAGCTCAGGAACCTGAAATGAGACAGAAAGCACAGCAAGGTCCCAGGGTAAACTTCCCTCTAATTTACTTTTTCTTGGGACTTTTCCTGGTCCCAGGCTCTGCCCTCATAGACACAGGCTGAGTAGTAGGATATACTACCCTGAATATTTAAGCTGAGTTTCCATTACAAGCCTTGCTCCAGTTTCTCCTGCTTGCAATGTTTTTTCTTTCTTCACATGACTTCAGCAAGCAATGGCTCATTCCAGATTTCTTAGGTAGCACATGGATTAATTCTGCATGATGTGATTCATCCTTCAGGACACTGGTTCCATTATCCCTCCCCAGCAGCTTTCCTGAGGAGAAACGCCAGCCCCAGAGTGATGAGACATGGTGATGCTCATGTCCAACTAACGGACATGGTCTTGCCCAGGTAACTATGGTGCAGATGCAGGAGCACCTTCTACTACCACTGCTCATCCTCTGGCTCCATCCTCTGCTGATTCATCCCTCTGGTCATTCTCAGAGACTGAGGAGGCTTTGGGCATGGCAAGCACAGGCTCCTCAGTGAGCTCAGTGAGGACACTCTGTCCAGGGGTGGAAAATGAGTCAGTGGCCATCTGAGCTTGGCATGTGCTCCAGACACAGGGACAGCAGTCCCTGGAGGCAACCACCCTGTGTGACCCCAGAAGCTGCTTAAGCCTGAAGAGCAAAGCACATTTCCCGTGGGGGACAGTGCTGGAGCAGTCACAGGGACAGGAGCTCCCAGTCACATGGGAACTGCCTGATCACGAACACCCTGGAGCAAGGTTCCTCAGCCTGCAGAGCTCCCCTGCTCTTTCTGTGTTCCTTATTCACACACAATGTTTTGCACTGCTGCTGCACCAGCAACACCTCCTTCCCTGGGGTCTCTGGTCTTCAAACCCTACCTTAGTCCACAGTTTACCCTCTGCTTTGTGCTCCTGTTTGTCTCTGCACTGATCCATGCAAAATGGAGTGGCAGCCTCTGGCCAGATTCTTTTTCCCAGTTCAATGGTGCATAAGGTGGGAGGTAGCAGAGCTGCCTCCTGTTCTCCCAGCTAACCCATTTCTAGCTCTGATATATGTGGATATGTGTAGTAAGAGAAGCTGGGAAGAGCCTCCCCAAGGAGGTATGTCAAGGTAGCCCAGACAGGCTTGCACTTCAATAATCTCTCTTAGGAAGGGCTCTGTGGGCTGAGCCAGAGAGAAAAAGGTGTGGGGCTGGGTAACCATAACCTTGGGACTATGGAGATGGGTGGAAAAATACCATATTGCACAGCAGTATGGGGACAAGACCTAGTGTCACCAGCATCACGAGAAGGGAACCCATGGTGCCAAGTCAGGGCTGCCAGGGGCAAAGAGGCAACTCCCTGTTTCTAAACAGCCAGGACAAATACCCAGGAGAACATTGGCTGGCCACTGTTTGACCCAGGCCCTCGTTTCCAGAGCAGTTTATCTGGCTCCAGCTCATCCCTCTGCTTCTTCCCACCTGGGGTCTTATATCACCAACATGGAGTAGGCACCAGCTGGAATTGTTGCTCTATTCCTGTTCCCTTGCTCTGAGATGGGGCTGCTCCTCTCCTGTGCAAGGGCAGGGTTATTTCTCATCCCTCAACTTATCCAGAGGACAAAAAGGACTCTTGCAGCATTCCCTTTAAAGTAGCCCCAGCTTTGCCTGGAGAAGATGCTGAATGAGGAGGAGTCCACCCCTCTGCCTTCTCCCTGCTGCTGGCCCCAGATGCATCATTTCAGGAAGGAGACAGCTCTGCTTCCCACTGCCTGGCCTGCCAGAAGTGAGGGGGAGCTTTGATCAAGGCACAGCTATCTGTGCTCTGATCACTGCCTTTCCTGCAAGGGCTCTGTTCAGTGGAGAGGACACATTTCCTTTAACCCTTCTGTCCCTGAGAGCCTTCAGCTCCACGAGAAAGGCACATTTATTAGAACTTTCAGCCCAAAGGACTTCACTTTTCTTGGGATGTCTGAGAACTGAGTGATGTTCAGTAACTGTGCCTTTTCAAGGGTCCATTCAGTTGTTCATGCACCCAGGATTTTGGCTTAGAAAATCTTTGTACTGAGGCTGCCTACAGATCTAATTAATAAAGAGAATGAAGGGAAACTTTCTCAGGGGAACTCAGTGGCCCCTTTCCACCACATCAAAGCTGCTGAGAGATCACGTTATCTTGACAGATGTTGTATACTACAAATCTGGTTACTAAACTTATGTTTCCCATGGACTCATTCCAATACTTCTTTTAATTTGTCAGGGATATATTTCAAAGTGCAACATGCACATGGTTGCAGAAAAGTTGAAGGAAGTTGCTGATTAATTACTCTTTTCCTGGTAGTGTAGATGTGGTTGTTCCAGCTGTAGTAGATACCAAAGGAAAGGTAATACACTGGAAATCAGAAAAGATAAAGTCTGTTAGATTAAAGATTATTTTTTACTGTTTCTTCCAAGTCAAAGCAATTAATAATGCTATAACACAGTGTGCTCAGCCATGTGAGGAGGATCTGTACCTAAGATACATGGAGGAATTCATCTCAGTGCTCCCATCACTTTTCTGTCACATCAGTGAGAATATTAGGCACAGGTAGTTGGGATGCTTTTTCTCTGAGAACAGCTTCCCAGTTTCCACTTGTCTGCAGCTCTCTTGTTTGAGTGCTGGCTCTGTTACAGTGCCCTAAACAGATGTGTTATTTCTACTTCTTTTCATCCTTTTGCAATCAACCACAATCCAAAGCACTGCTGATACCACCAATCACAAGGTTTGACACCTGCTGCCTTATAGTTATCAAAATCATTTCATGTCACAAAACTGAGATGAAATGAAATTATTATCTCCAGCAGGTAGGAATATGCCCCCTCCTCAGCATTCAGACAGCTCCTGGCCCAGCCAGGCTTGATGAAAGCTGTCAGAGCCAGTCTGGATTGCATCTGGGGCTGTCTGTCCCCACTGGAGGGCCTCTCCTTCCAAAGAGGGACTCCAGACATGACTGCAGTGCCAATACTATATATGTGAATAAACACACTTAGCAGCATCCTAATATTCAGCTTTGATCTTTGGCCTTTAGAGACAATGCAGCAGCTCTGACCCCTGCAGTTCAGGCAGTCACAACCTCATGGGTAGAGGCATCTGTAAAGACCTGGCTTGGACTTTGAATGGGTGTCTGAAATGCAAATCAGGACAAAGGTAAGCACAAACACACCATGACTGCAGTAACTTCTCCATGCTGATACAAGGATCCAGAGTATTCAGCTCTAAGTGAACAGGCAGAGCCCAGCTCTTCCCCCCACAGCTGGATGGTGCAGCTGTTCTCCCTGCAGAGACATTACTCTTACCTACAGGTGACACAGGTGTTCAGCCAGAAACTTGATCTAAATCATATTTCTGCCTGCAAGCAGGACATCAGGGTGTGATCTGATTGATCTGATAAATGCCTGCAATAAAGTCTGTTTAAAACCATCTCTGTGCATCACTGCAAACACATTGAGGAAACAGAAAAGTGACAAATGCTGAGAGTTGAACTTAATTCAGAACAGCCAGAGTAAGTGCACTGCAGAGTGCAGACCCTGGCTCCTTTAAAGACAGAGAGGCAGCAGTAGGATTCACAAAAGCCTACAGTGCTGGAACTCATTTTTCCCACCCACTTGAGGAGCTGCTGTATTTTCAAGTCAGAAGCAGCTGGTGATGGATGGTACATGTGCCTCGCTTCAGTAGGAGCTGGGTCTGAACAGTGTATGTTTTATTAGTTCAAACTGCTTCAATATTTTTAAGAATATCTTTAAGAAGAAGCCAGAGGCTGCTCCCTCATAGGGAGGATCTTCTGCCCAAAAATTGGTTTGAGATCTTGCTTGGCTTTTCATACAGTGACTCTCCTTTGCCTCTATCACATGGTTTCCAGCAGTCATGCATTTTTTAGGAGGAGGAACGGAGCCACAATTTGGAGATGTGGTACAGTTGTGGTCACATAACAAGCTGCTGACCCCTCCGAAAATTCACCACTGTCTCCATGCTCTCATCCTGTAACTGCATTCTGGAGGAAGTGGTTGATGCTTCAAGGGCTTCACATCCTCCCATGTGCTGCACTCCCAGTCTGGGGGAGAGGGTAGGAGGAGTCTGGGGCTGAGATATTTTCTGGTTGTCAGTATTAGACTGTTTGCTGTTCTAAGTGTTGTGGGGTTATGGGGCTGTGCTTTGAATTAACCAGGCTGGAGACCTTTGAGCTGCCTCCCACTCCTCAAGCACTGCTCTCATCCCTGCAGCCACAGCTGGGGGGGTTCCTGTCCTCCCAAGCTGTGATGGAGAACAGCATACAGCAGCTGGAGTGCTTTGTTTCCAGTTGACCTAAGCTAAGATTACACAGGGGGCTTTTCCTATTTGTAGCTCAGAACAGCTGGGGGATTGTCCCCGCCTGCAGCACATGGGACAGGCACGTGACCTGGCTCTGTGTGGCAAAACAAACCTACACCAGACATATGCCTTCCTTTTCAGGGATTTCTGCAGCCTTAGCAGCCCCTGTTTCAGACTGATCAGTATTTCCTTTTGGAGTATACATCTTCCCCGCAGGCTTTACCATGGCTAACCCAGGCTGTTGCCTAGGCTTTGTCCCAAATGTTTTGGTGTCCCACAATGGTCATCCCCATGGTCCCACTGGTTGAAGCAATGAGAGGAGGTTTGGATGAGTGCCATGGCCACCCAGACCGAGACCCAGCCTCCTTGCACTGTGGCTCTAATCCACTGTTCAGGGGCCAGGACTCCAGCAGGACACATACACTCATCCACCACTCTGAGCCAGTCACACACAAGCCCTGTGGGGCTGGGGCTAGCAATGCACAGAGGGAAGCTTGGGGCTCCTGAGGAATCAGGGGGCTGTGCTGGCAGTGCAGAGTGGCTGCTGGTGCTCAGGCAGCACTTCCCAAGGAAGCAAAAGCAATTAGCTCAGCAAAACAAGATGTACACAGCGGGGTTGTCTGAGGAGCCCCCAGGAAACCTGCTCTTTCTGGGAGGGGAAAACAGGAGACAACTGTCTCTTCTGCTTTCTCCCCCAGCAGGGGAACAGAGCAAGTCTCCCAAGCCCTGATAATTACTCACTGCTCCCTAGAGCTCCTATCACTTGCTTTCTGAACACAGAATTTCCTGCCTTCCCCTGCATCCCCAAGCAGGAATCTCCTAAAAATGCCAGCTTCTTGTCCCCATTACCCCTGTGTGCAGTCAGGCCAGCCCGTGGGGCTTGGCCAGCCTGAGACCTGGGAGAGCCCCAGCCCCAGCTGCAGCAGCAAGGACAGAGCTGTGTTTGACTTGCAGCTTCCCCTTTTTCCCAGTTTTCAGCTGCACAGTGACAATCCCAGAGGCCCAATGCTCTCTGACCTTGGCTGTCCTCATTTGCTTCTAAAACTGGCTGATCACACTGGCGAGCTCCAAAATTGGCATCCCAGACGGCCATTTCTCCACCACGTGGGATTCCAGGCGCCGCCAGGGGCTCCCAGCACTTTTAATTATTTTTCTCCTTTTTTTGAAGCCCTTTTCATTTTGTGCTGTTTACGCTGTTTCCAATGGGATAGAATGGCCCTCTCCCCAGAGGCTGTTTGCTGTATGCTTGCTCAGGCTGGCTCATCCTTCCCATGCATTTCAGAGGGACACCTGAGAGCATGGAGGCAAATACAAGCTGGCTGTATTTCCACTGTGGAAAAGCCCCGGGACGTGAGGACACATGAGGAAACAGAGACCTTAGCTCCAGCAGTTCTTGCAGTGCCTTTCTTACATTCCCACTGTCAGGCCCAGGAAAGCATCCCATCTCCCCAGGAGTAGGAAGGATGCAGATATGAAGTGTGTAATGATCAGCTGAGCTGTCATCAACAAACATCTCTGCAGAGGATGAGAACAGGTGGTGAGAGAGCTGATGGTACCATGAGCCATGTCCTGGGGGAGGAGAGAGCAGAAGAAGGTGTTGGATGTCACTGCTATGCAGCATCCCCAAGACACTTTACTGGCAGGGTCACATAACAGCAAATAGGAAATGGGGAGGATTTGTGGGAATAGGAGTGAAGGCATGGCTAGTGGCAAGCTCATCATCATTGAAAGATGAAAAAGATAGTGTCTGTCCATGTCTGATGTGCAGCTCATGGACCTGCAGCATTGTGGGTGCTGGCAGAGAGAGCAGCAGGAGGCAGCACTTTGCACTTTTACACAGGGCTGTCACTGCTGCATCCATATATTGCTTTTCCATGGTTTCCTGATGGTGCCCATCCAGGGGGCCCTGTGCAGCCACATAAACAACCAACCAAAAGAAAACCACATCCCAGTACAGGCCAGCCAAGTGACCTTGCTGTTGTGCTTGCCTCTGCTGTTTCAGTGCAGCTGGAAGCAGTGACACTTTCACCTCAGTGGACCCACAGCTTTGTTTTTGTAGAGGTAGATGAGGAGTGGACAGAGGGTACTTTGCCCTGGCAGCAGATTGTGCCCTTGTCCCTAGGAGCTAGTGGGAAGGTCATGCTGCATCGTGCTCTGGCCACCAGCTCTGGGTCTTGTGAGGTTTAAACCAGTTCCCTCTGCCACAGCCTACGAATGGCCCCAGCCATGGCTGCTTGGCCAACTGAACTGAACATAACACTCTGATGTGGCCATTTCCCTTTTCTGTGCTGGGGCTTGGGCACAGTCCTGGGCTACTTTTGGGGAGGGGTTAGAGGAGTTTTTCTTTGTATGCCTGAGGCTATGCAAAGCCGGGACGTGCTGACTGCTGCTCATCTGCAGACTATGAGAAATAAACCAAGGGTCCAGCTGAAAGGACCTAACTCCCAAAGCCAGAGTGATACAGTTAGAACGCATCCCAACCTGTTAATGCTCATCCAGACACATCTGCAGTTTTTTAATCACAGGACTGTTTGCCCTTTCCACTAATTTCATGAAATAACCAGCCAAACAGCACAGTCTGCTGTGCCAGTGAGAGCAGGCAGGTTCCAGCCTAACCCATGTTGCTGATTTCTATCAATTACTCATTAGCCGTGGGTGTGGTGCAAGGTGTAGGAGTCACAGAACTTGCTATCCGTGTAGGTCTGCACCGGCTTCTGGTCCCTGGGCAGTGCTTTGCCCTTGAGTTGATATTGTCCCCTGAATTTTCAGGTTAGAGAAATAAAATCAAACAATCAGTCCAGGTATGAACTGCCTGGAACTGGTTTTCTGCACTGGATTACGCTTCAAACATTGCAACAGCTTGGGAACCTTCTTGCTTTTCCCTGTAAGAAAAAACAGTTCTGAATAAGTTGCTGCTAACTGTGTTGGGAGGGTTTTATTTGTATCCCACTCTCTCAAAACCTAAAGAAAATGAAATAAGATACTTTTTTCAGTGCTTTCTCCTCCCGACCTGAATGATGAATCACAACCAAAATTTAGTCTGTGTGATACAGCACACCATTGCACCTTTTACCTCTGCACTTTTACAAACATAAATGCTGCAGAAAGAGGGCAGGATGATCAAAACCTGAGAAAAGAAAAATACCATCAAGAGGCATTTGTTGCAAAAGCATGGCTATTTGTAGAAGCTGTTGAAAGCAAGAGTAAAACACCGTTAGCTTGGCTAGGAAGGTTCATCCTCCCACGTGAACTGATGGGAAGGCAATGGGTGGTTCTGCTGTAGCCTGGAGTGTTATCTCTGCCTGGATCAGCTTAGGAGCCTCAGCTTCTGAAACATAATCACAATGCAAACGCCCACACTACCAACAGCCTTGCACAAACATCAAGCAAGTACAGTTTGTTTCCAGGAAAGCCAAATGCACAGGTATATTAAGATATTAATGAACTCCTTCTGCTAAAACAGGTCAGGAGGAAAGAGAAAGATTCCTGTTTTTTTCTAGTCCCAAACACATCAAATCCCTCAAGTATTTTTCTGGGGAAAAGGTGGGGAAATAACAGCTCTCCACTGTGCTGTGTGAGCTGGCCTTCACTCTCATCAGTTTCTGATCAGCAACACAGATTGTTCAGCACTGAACCAACATAAAGCACATGAACTTGAATGCCTGGATGAGTCATTTGCAGAGCTGTAAGCACAATGAGACTGCAGTAATGAAAAAGTGAGAGCTCAGAGTTTGCCCATTCTATAAAGTGAGGGATTCCTGTGGTGTTGATTAGGTCTTGAGCATCCCACAAAGTCCTGTGCCTCACATGCCCTGAAAATCAGAGCAGCCACATGGAAAACACTGAAGTTCCAGGATATGTTTGGCTCGTGGCACTGGGTCTTTAGTGCTCCAAGCATGCTACCCCTCTCTGTGCAGCTATGACTGGGGTGGAGGAAAGGTTTTGGTACCAGGTCCATATAGGGTGGTTATCAGCCCCATGTTGTGTGTTTGGATGGAACCAGGCAGGCATAAATTGTGTTGGTGTGTGCAGTCTTAAGGACAAGTATCCATGTCCAGCAGACAGGGGCCTGGCACAGCATGCACAGTTGTGTCTATCCAGATGTTGCTGCAGGCAACTTGGAGGCCAGTGCTCATTACCCTCTCCAGACCAGTGCAGGAGGATATTGAGGAAGACTCTGATGCTAGCAGCACTAAATATGTGCAGGGTGCATTGGTGCCTCTAGTTCTTCAATATGGTATTCATTAGATACCATAACTTTTCTTGAATTAAAAGCAACCATACCCAATTCTTTCTGTAACAATAATGACCTATTGTGCAATGTTATTGGTGATTATTAACGTCACTGTTTGCAGGAAACTGGACTGTGGTTTTCACGTGACAAACCCAGTCCACTGATGTCCCCAAATTGTTTATTTTCTAGTGAGATTGAAGAGGGGAATGATTGAGCAAGCCACAGCAGTCTGTGACAGCCCTGCTACAAGGACCACCTTGACTTTTGCCCCCTTCCCTGTCTCTGCAAGGGGGTGTTAACTCTGTAGCCTGATTAAGAATGATGAATTAAGAATGACTACCCTCAGTGATCTTGTTGATGCTTTCGCTACAAAAATTTTCTTTCCTCTGGAACTGTGAAAGTGGATACAAGAAAAAATTTCCTTTACAAAGGGAAATTAATAGCAATGTTTCTTTACCTTCAGTTGTTGGCAACGTATACCTACCTATGTGGGCAGCTTGTTTCAATCTGCTGAGCTGCCCACATGGATTGGTGGCTCATGTGGCCCACCTCAGGCTGTTATTACTCTCCAGAAGAGTGATCCAAAGTAGTTACAGTGCAATGGGAAATTATTTTGACTGCTCTGGGAGCTCAAAGTACTGAACAAGCTATGTGTAGGAGGGAGATCTAGACATGATGGACAATAAAAGATTGGCCACTGCACAGGGATAGAGAATCATGAACAAGCTGATAATGCAGTCTCTTCAGATCTCCCTATTTCTGGACTTGTTACGGTTTGCAGTGCTACAGGCTAAATTTGGTCATGGGACTTCTACTTGAGCTGTCCAATTAATCTGTGAGTTCTGCACTTCATTGCTGAGAGCTCTGATCAGCAAGAGAGTAGAAAACCACTAGCAAGCATAACAACTGTCAGCATGCTCATCAGGAGAGACACATTCAGGAAACTCATGCTGAAAATGCAGGTGTCAGCACCCTGGACCAAGCATCCCAGTGGGGAAGGGTAAGAAGATGATGTCCTCTGCATATGAGGTACATAGGAAAGGAGATTTGGGAGAGGGAAAAGAATTGTCTTCCCAGTGTCCATATTTGTGTCAAAGGAAGACACCTCCTCAAGGACCATCTGCACTGACAAAAGCATATTGTGTTCCCCAGACAGATCACAGAGTCCACAGGCCAGAAAGGAGGCAGTGTGTGGGTGGCAAGTCTGGTGTGACAGTTCTCCTCTCCTGTTAACCCTCCTGGTACTCCACATAATTCCATGCACATCAGTCCAATCACATCGTGCTGCTTCTTTGAGGAACAGCTTTTTTTCAGGGCAAAGAGAAAAGCTGTTTTATCTCAGTGCCTTGTTTCACTATTTTACCAGTAGTAAAACACTGACTGCACCATCCCATTAGTCACTCACCCAGCCTTTGCAGCCAGAGTCTTCTGGGCTCACCAGGCATTTGCATCCCTTCAACATATAAGAAACTCTCTGCTTCCCAGTCCTGTGTGTAACAGGGTTTCACATGGCTGGTCCTAATTGCAATGATATGAACCCAAACACTGAGTGCTGAGTGCACCCATGCTCCTCAAGCTCAGATGTCCTGAGAAGTCTGTCTCTCTGTTTTTGTCCAGGGTTCAGCTCAGTTTATTCACTTGGGCAGTACATGCTCCAGTTCCCCAAAAGGCAGAAGCAGGTCCTCAGGTCCTACAGGGAAGATATAATAGGAGAGACAGATGAACAAAGACCAACACCCCCAACAAACTGAACCTTGGTTTTCCTGATCAATCTGGAGATGCTCCATTTTCTGCTCCAATGACTCAAATAAGTTTTTCAAGCACTACTTTTGATTTGTTGCTGATGGTTGTTTTGGGGTGGAGGGGAGCAATTCCTGGACACCTCTAAGAAAACTAATTGTCAGATGTTGCTTCCTCACCCTGGTCTGCAGACCTTGGCTTTGAAGCTGCTGCTGGCTCTTTGGTCTGGCTCTGCTTTTCTTTTGCAGTCAGGGCTGATCACAGTAAATCCCAGGTCTTGAATCAGGGCAAGTTTTAATACTGTACAAGGCTTGTTTATGTAACAGCTCCCATCCCTCAGGGATGAATCCAGGACTCGCAGAACTAAAAGCATTAGCTGCTGCCACTGGAGCTAAAGATGTAACTCCTCTGGCTGGTAGCACCAGTACATTTATAGCCTTCAGAACAAACGCTGGAGGAGACTTGTGACACACTAAAAAGTGGGTTATGCCTACTTAAGCATTTCATCCCACTGCTGTACTAAGGGAGAATGTACTCATAGGACCACAGGTGTGACAACACTCCTGATGCTGCTGCCAGCCCATTGCCCAGAGCTGAGTGGAGTGTACACATCATTACTTAAACAGCAGTTTTCTACTAGTACTCATGTCCTCCCCTTTACTCTCAGACCTCTTCCAGCACAGGAGGAATAGAGGACAGAACAAGTGTAGGCAGGGCTCAGGCTCCCTTGGCTTAAACAACACTCTGCTCATCTTTCTGAATACATTTAGTAATGACTTTGGCATAATCGAGGTTTATATTCTTCTTTCTTCCCAGGCACGTGATACAGAGCCTTTGGGCTTCAACGTGTTGGCAGCTCAAAAACCAGCCAGCCACCTCCAAAAAGCAGCTCTGTTTGCCTCCACAGCCCAGGGGTCAAAGACACGTCGACACTCAGAAAAATTTCACGTCAGCGCCCTAAAATATCAGTGATTCACCTTCAAGCTTTAACACAGTTTAATTTTCCCCATCATTCATGCTTTGTCCTGTTTATGCTGCTTAACACAGCTCAGTATCTGGACATCTACTCGCCCCTACATTCTAGTGTGTTTGGTGCAGACAAAGGTCAGTTTAATGACTCTTCAGGGACTTACTGTAAATTGCCTCCTGGCTTCTGTCCTAAAATCTACATTTTGCTGGGACATAATATTTATAAAGCATGAAGTGCACCTTGAGCACCTTCTCCAGCAAAATGCCAGTCCAACCAATCTGAAACTGCATGACTATGAGCCCTGCAGAAGAGATTGCAGAATAATGCAGCAGCTACATTTGTTCTTGGCTGCTGTATCAGGGTAAGGTATGTCTGTCTGTCAGTTCCCCTGTCCCAAAATTTTAAGAGCATCTGCAATACAGCTGATTCTCATTTTTTCCAGAAATAGAGTCAGATATCTGCAGGATGTGTGACCATGTGTGTCAGGGAGTTCTGCAGGGATTCTCTGGTACCTTAAGGGTGTCCTTGAATTGTTACTTGTATGGTGTGACACCTTTTACCTGTACCTCTGGCTTGTGGGCTTGGAGAGAATATTATGGTTCACTTTCTTTCGAGATTATCATCTCTCCCTTCTTTACCTGAGCTCATTTCAGCATTTCTATCAAACTGACTCTCACAAATATTCCTGACAGGAGAGCAAGGACTGCGGTGCAAACAGGCACTCGTTACATAAACCACTTAAATGAGACATCAGCCAAATCTGGCTGGTGGAAGGAAGATGTCAGCTGAGGACAGGGTATTTAAACGCAGCAGGGGAGAAGCTACAGCTCAGGGTTTGTTAAGGATATTTACAGTCCTTTGTGAGAGGAAACGCAGCTGTGTCCATCTCCTTCACTGACCCCCCCCTGAGGCGGGGGATGGACACCCCGTGTCACACTCCTTTGGGGAAGGAGACCTGCTGGCCCTCAGCCACCACCACACAGGGACACACAGCCGCAGCTTCCATCCCTTTCAGCCGGCGAAGCTTGGCTGTGAGAGCTTGGGACAAGTTCCCCGTCCCTTCAGGTGGTCTGAAGGAGCGGGAAGGGCACAGCCGGGGCTTGGCAAGGGAGCCATGGCCGGCTCCTCGGAAGCCCTGCGGCAGCGGCACGGCCCACAGGAGCCGGCACTGACTGCGGCCCGGCCGCCGCCAAGGTTAAGCCCCAGATAAGGAAGGGCACGGCGCACTTTCCCCGGCCGAGGGGCTGTAGATAACCGGCAGCGAGTGACAGGCTGGGCGAGCCGCGGGCCGGCCGGGAGGGGCGGACACCGGAGGCCTCCGGCTCTGTCCGCCAGCACCGGCCCCGCTCCGCCTCTGCAAACCGGGCAGCGCCCTGCGGCAGCTCCCGGGGGAACCGAGACACCCCTCGCCCTCTCCAGCACCGAGCCAGCCCTTCGCTTCTGGGTGCGGGATCCGAACAGAGCGGACCCCAATTCTTCCCACCGGCACTGGCTCGGTGGAAAGTCTCATCCCTCCCCACTGCCCGGTACCGCCCGGTACAGCACGGCACTGCGTTGTGCTGCGTTGCGTTGCATTGCACTGCCGCCCTCCCGAGCGGTAAGGAGCGGAGAGTACACGGAGACCCGGTGCGCCCGCCCCGCCGCGGGGCCGCCCCAGCGGGCGGCGAACGTTCCAGACCCCCCACGCTGCGGCAGCGGCGGCGGGACGAGGCTGGGCGGGGCGCGGCGGGACGGGGGCGCGGCCAAACGGAGCCGGCCCGCGCGGGGCCTTGAGGGAGATGTAGTTCGGTTGGCAGCCAGAGAGTGTCCAGCTCTGAGAAATGGACTACATCTCCCGTGGGGCGCCACGAAGGAGCGGCCGCCGCAGCGCCCGCCCGCAGGCGCAATGAGGACGCCGGAACCGCTATAAGCGGCGTTGTTTGGGTTCGCGGCCGCGGAGTGGAGAAGCTGCGGCGGGGCCGTCGGCGGGCGGAGGTGAGCGGGATCGGTGCCGGGGGCGGGCGAACCTTTGTGTGCTGAGGAGGCCGCTTCGCCGTCCCCTCTCCTGTCAGGAGCCCGGCCGAGCAGCCTCCTCACCTCGCCCCCGATGAAGGGGCTGCGCGGTGCCCCCTCCCGCCGCGCTCCGTCCCGCCTCAGCTGCAGCCGGGGCACCTGTCCCTGGGCGGGGCGGCTCCCGTGTTTACGCCAGTGCGGCGGAGACCCGGGGAGGCGGGGGGGAGAGCGGAGGGGCTCCCCCTGGGCTGCTGGGGGTGTCCGGGCGGAGGGGCTGTCCCGCATCCCCGCCGCGGGAGGGGCGCGGAGCCCGCGGGCGCAGCACAGTGTCCGCGGCGATGCTGCGGCGGCGGGGCCGGGGAGCCCCGCGCAGCCCGGCCGAGCTGCTGGTGCAGTCTGAGCAGCGCAGCGCAGCCAGGCGGCTCCCATCGCCTCAGCTGAGGGCGGGTGGCAGAATGCAATAAAGCATAAAGGAGTTGTAAAACAGAGTCTCGCAGAGGGGAGTGATTTTTGTCTTCCCGACTCTGGTTCTCCTTCTGACCTTTCAATGCAGTTTGATAGACTGAGTGGAAACCTGCAGCCCTGAAGGTGTGACTCATCCCTGTGCATGTCTGTACTTAATTATAGCTCAAGCCTATGGAGTAAGTGAGCTATGCTGTAGAGAAGGGATGTAGTTTTCTCTAGAGTGTTTATACCGACTAATTTTATCAAATGCCCTCTCTAGAGAGATTGGTTTTGCAAAACTGTGCACCAATAAATTATTGGATATATGCAGTTTGTGACTCTTTACAAAAGATTTTGGGAATTCGATCTTCCCAGTCAAGTTTTGTAGGGTTTCAGCTAAATGCTGTAGCTACTACTTTAATCTGTCAGATTGCATAATTGTATTTCAGAGATCTAAGGGAGGAAGTATGACAGCACTCTAGTGCATTGAAGACATTGTACTATGTGATTACCTCAGGGTATGTTTAAACTAGTTCATGAGAAGTTAGTCTTGTGTGGACTTTGAAAGTCATGTTATTACAGTCCTGTTGTAATATAACTCATTTACAATTGCTTACTGGTTTTGAAAATAAACTTTAAAAGTAGTTGACTAAAAGTAACTGGTGTATTGAGCATTGATCATAATGAAGGGGAATTTGATTATTTTTCAGATTCTTGAGGTGAAAATACACGTGTAAACCCTGGCGTTTACAGAAGATGAAAGACATCGACATAGGAAAAGAGTACATTATACCCAGTCCTGGGTATAGAAGTGTGAGGGAAAGAGCTGACTCGGTGCAGCATGAAGAGCAGGAAGAGTCTAATTTTCAGCATTCTAAACTTAAGGTCAGTTTCATTTTTGTTGTTTGTTTTGTAGTCTTTATGCTTATTAAATTGCATGCAGCAGCCTTTTTGCTATGCTGGCTGTATATAGATTTGCTGCATTGAAGGTCGATAAAGAGTATTGCCTATTGTGTGGAAGAGGTCATTCCAAGGGGTGCTGTAGCTATTTGATAATGTCTGAGCACCTATTAAGCATCTTTCACTTTTAAATGAGGGCTTTTCTGTAGCATTTGAACAATTTTCTTTTTCTAGTATTCAGATATTGATGTGAATCAAAGAAATTTTTTAAAATTTGTGTTTTAGAGAATCATTGCAACCAAGCAAGAGCAGTGAAGAACTCGGCACAAATCATGCACCATTCAGTGCTGGCAGCTGAAAAAACTCTTAATCATGCCGTGGTTGTTTCAAGGATTAATTTTCTAAAACAGATGTCTAGCTTGCTCTAGTAGGATGACTTTTTTCCTTCTCCCCTGAGAAGTAATGAAAGTAATCATTAAACACATCTGTGTATTTAACATGGTGAGGTACTGTCATAGTTCTAGTTTGTTGAGAATTGGGTCTTGATATAACCACTGACTTAGAGCTAGCCTGTCATTGTTTAGAGCTTCTGATTTTTAGAGCATGTCCTCACTGGGAAGAGTGCATATACTATCAAATGCTGTAGGGAAAAAGGCTCAGAGAGATGGAAACACCCACACTGGTAAAAGATATGGTCAGAAACCAATAACCCCTGCCAACTGAAGAAGGTTAAAAATATTCCAGTGCTAGTATTCAAAGCAGTCAGTATTTTCTTGCCTATGCTATTCATGACCTTTTCTGAAATACTCCAAGGACTTATATGTGTGTATACACACACACTGTAGATTTTTTGTAGACAAATAAAGTTAATAGTGCTTCTGTCAGATTTTTGCAATGGTGAGTTCCTTGCAGATGTGCTGCTGGTCATTCCACATAGATTGCCTGTGACAGTGCTGCTGTGAGAGGATTGGAAATAGGGGAACTTGCTGTATTTATATGGAGGAATTGTGAAGACCTCCAAAAAAGCTTAATCTTTGCTGGGTTATAGTAAGTGCTGAGATACTGTGTATTTCAGCTGAATGCTTCCCCTCCCTTGTTGCACTGGGTTGGAGGGTTCCCAGTGCTGCACTGCTGTGTTTTGGGGCTGGAGAGCTCAGCTCTGCAGCAGGCTGAGTCTCGCAGGCCCTGCAGCTCCAGTGTCCCCACAGGCTCTATGACTCAGCACAGTGCTGCTGATGGTGTTCCAGCAAGGTGGTGTCTGATTGCATTAGAGCAGGCACTGATGCAGAACCAAGAGCCCTCCAGAGTCATGGTGCAGATTTTTAACAGCCTTTATTATGTTGATGTCACGGGCTCGCCACCGCCACCGACCCTACCCTGTCCAGTGGCAAATCTGCTCTGTCAAATTACTGGTGACAACAGTGATGCCATTGGTGGGCAGCTCTGTTTCCTGGCCAGTGGCAGTGGAGTTCAGCAATAATCATTGCATGTTATCTCTCCCTTTTGGTCTGCATCATCTAATCAGGGTTTAACTTTTAAAGGAAATGATCCTTATCTTACCTGTAAAATTTTAATTAAATGAAATAATGAAACCAGTATACTCATGGGTACTTTTTTTTCGTTTTTTTTCTTATCTGGAGATTGAAAGTAAGCCAAATCATGCATGTCTATACAGCCTGGCATGAAAATCTCTAACTCTGAGGCTGCTTAAATCTGATCAGTTTAAATATTTTGCTGGTCTTTTTTACCCTTCTACCCCTACCATTTGATAAGCTGCCTATGACTACAGGGTAGTACACAGAGATAATTAGTTACAAAACAGTGGTTCTGTGAACTTGTGATTACTGATGTAAGAAAAGGGCTTACCCAAGTTCATACCTTGAACTTTATCTGGTTTGTTCTCTTTGGGTAAAAGAATTAACTTGTTTTGCTAATGAAATCTTCTAGTTTTGATAGGTTGCCCACTTTACTTAGTGGTTATCTTGTTCAGTGTTCCGAGGTTGTGTTAATTTCTAGCTCAGACATTGGTACCATTTTTGTTTTGCTAGCCTTGCAGCTGGGGTCTATGTAGTCCACAGACACAAACAGCTCTGAATTTGTTGCTGCTTGTCAGTGAGATGAAATCCTGCTTGCTTGCAGAATACTAAGGTTAAGTAAAGGAGCAGTATTCATAACACCTTATCTAAGTTAAGGTTTGTGTACCTTAACTCATTCATGTTTGTGTACCAAGTTTTTCCCTTTCTAGTTGAAACAAGCTCTCGTTTCAGCAGCATATTTGGCTTAGGGAAGAGCAAAGACTTCCCTTTCATAAGGCTGATCTTTGTCTATTTGGTTAAGCACTTTCCCTCCGTGTGTGAGAAAACTGTAGAAGCTGTAAAGAAAATGATGTTTAAAGGGAAGAGAAGGAACTCTGTCCTTTGCTACTGAATCTTTTATGGAACCTGGTTGGGTTAGATGCCTAAATTGACTTGGAAGGCTGGTGACAGAGCACAAGGGGAGGGCTGATGTGATGAGGAGTGGTAGGGCCACAGCAGTTCAGATAGAGGGCTAAGTTGTAGTGGAACTCTGTCTCTTGGACAGCAGACTCTAGTGTGCCATCAGTAGAAATGTCATGACTCTGAAATTTCTTGTAGAAAATCTGGCTCAGGATTTAAATTAGGTTGCCCAGAAAATGACTAAGCTGTAAGCATGATCTATATTGCCAGGAACCAAGCTGCAAACAGATGTAGGCTGTTATTTCAGCACTAACTTCAGCTCTTTGTGGAATGCACATTTGAGACTGTTTTGCAGCAGACTGTCACTGCATGAGGTAGATTTCTTGCTGACATGGTGCACCCTTATAGGGTGAGGTAGAATCCTGTATGCTCTGGGCACAGGGGGCAAGGGCCACTGGTTCATGGCCAGTGGTGATGACCACTTCTGGCAGGGATACAAGTACATTGGCTGATCAATAATGTGACTCATTGGGGTTTTTTTGTTGCCCATATTGCTGCATTTTCTGCCTCCTTAACTTGAAGCAAACAAGTCTACTTGATTTTCTGATCATGATCTTAAAACGGGTAAAAGACCCGTTTTATTATTAAGCCAAGGTCCCAGAGCTTTTTCATATGACTCTTCTTTGCACTGCATAAAGGTTATATTCAACTTTCTATTTTCTGTCCTGAAACCTCTGTTCTTGTGTTTATTTCCTGCAGAAAGAATGCTGTTTCAAACTACCACAAGTGTGTTAATGACAATAGTGAAAAAGAATGTGCAATTCTTTCCTTGGAAGCTTAAATGCTGCTTGGTCACAGCTTGAAAGATCACATCTTAGACAGGAGCTTTTCAAATAGGCTTCCTGGAATCATAATTGAAATTATTCTGCAATATAAGTAGGTCTAATCCAACATTTCCTGGTGCTTAATGGGAATGTTGCTATAGAAATATGGACCTTTGAAATAGGCACTTGGGGACTGAAATTCAAGAAAAAATTTATTCAGTTTGCCAATATATATATATTCACCTCATGAACAAGTGTCTGCAGTGTGTTCTGGTAATAATTGATTCTTAAGTCTTTGGAACCCTTAGTGTAGATTACAAAACAGTCTTAACTGCATGTTCCCATTGCATAGTACTGTACTAATTTGGCTTATTGTATTTGGGGACATGCCTCTGCTGGAGAACTTGTAGGTGCACTTGCTGCCTAGCACTACAGTGAGTGGTCTTCATCTGTAAAACTTGTTACATGACCGAATAATTTAAGGGGTATTTTGAAGTATTGATTTGTACTCACACCTTTAGGACTTTTTGTTCTCAGAATTGAAGGGCCTCTGCCCTTCAACTTGCAGTTGAAGTAATTGTAGGTAGTTTTTCTCATGGAAGCAGTGTATCCTGAGCAGGACAGACCCCACTGTGTCCATGAAATATGGAGATATAAAAAAAAAATTACAGACAAGGAAGAGAAATAATTAGTTCTTGAAATGCTTTTGAAATAGGCTTGCCTCAAATGTACATTTTGTTTATTTGATGGAATAGCAGGCAATGAATTTTATTTTCTTACCCCCATTACATTTGCAATAGAGGAGAATATGAGAACAAGCTGCTTCTACAATATACAGAGCTTATGAGAACTCAATTCTTGTAATTAGAGTTCCTACGTTAACAATGCTGCAGCACATTTACAAATTGTACTCCAAGCTGTAGTTGGTTCTGGCTGGAATGTACTGTTCAGGATTAATTCTTGCTGCTGGAGGATAATGACTGTGTCTGTGGTAAATCTTGAGTGCAAATTGCTGCATTTCAAGTCACCAGCCAGAGGAACCGTAGAGATCACTTCAAACATGCAGGAAATGTGTTGCTAACTTTAGCTATCAGAAGCTCTGCTAATATTCCTGTCCTTACCTTCATCTCTTGTTTTTCAGATTTGTTTCTGACATCTTTTGCCCAAGACAGCAGGGAATGTGATCAGAACTTGCTGCAATTGATGTAAATCCTTCAAGCACTGATAGCTTTGAAGTGATTTATCACTGAGTATTTAAATAGATCAATTCTTCCTCAACCTCTCTGAAGCACCTGAGTGTCTGAGTCAACTGAACAACAGGTTAAAAATAGGGGTGTGAGTGTAGCCTGGGTACTTCTGCCTTTGCACTCCATGCTTAGAGCAGTCCTAGACAGCTCTAAGTATAAACTGTTATTTGTAGCTGAAGCTGCTGCATGTGTCTTCATTTTTTGAGATGAATGCATATTTTCATAACCAAGTAAACACCTTTTACTTTTTCAAGTCAAATGGAAGCAAAATTTTAAAATCTGAGGGTTTTTTGCAGCAGTTCTATTATCTTTGAAAACTTTGAACACAGACTAGGTGCAGAAGCAAACATTTGTGGTACTTTCTACAGATGCATTAATTCTGTGATATCCCCAAAGAACTGAATATATTGGTTACAATCATGTTTTGTAAGTTGTTTTACCGTTGAACTTCTGCTAGTAAAGCAGTTACTGACAGTGATCACAGAATTGAGTGATTCTGTCAAGGATCACATGATAGAAGATCCTAGAATTTTTTGTTGGTATATGCTTTAGGATGACCCTCTAACCACACTGAAGAAGGGGTATCTCTACCTTCTACTCCATGCCTAGATGTACTATCATCCCCTGAGAAAGGAGCATATCCACATTGTGTCAAAAGTTTGTGACACTTGGTGGGGGGTTTATGGTATCAGAGAAGCCTTCCACTTAACAGGGAGAACAAAAAGGCCAAATCTGTGACTGGGCAGAGATATTTTCTATAGTAAGTGATATTCTGGATAATTCACTACTTCCATTGGAACTTGACTGCCTTCCTTACTGCACAGCCACCTTCTGTTTAAGTCTTAGACACATTATCAAACCTCATCTCTAACCACATTGTCAGAGTTGTATTGTCTTTTGTGGGTTGCTGTTCCTTTTTTCAGAGCAGTTTTCTAAATCAGCCTGCTCATGACCAGGAGTGTGTAAGGAGTAGATTAGCTATTAGTGAAGGAAATATTGCAGTATCTTTTCCATTGTAGTATTCTGTATCAGTGCTGCAGACATTCTGCTCTATGGCTGTTTCAGAAACTCAGTGTACAACTGTAAGAGTTGCTAGAAATATTTACTGTGTTTATCCCAAACTCTTGGTGAACTCAGCTTGAAGCAAATTAAAACTCGCATGTATGTGGGGGGTTCTGATGTCTTGGGACACTGAGATGGTTATTAGTTTTAGAAAATTTGTATCCTAGTGATAAGGAATAGTCAGTTGTGCTGTGAATCACAGATGGCAAACAAACTGTTCCACAAACAAAATATGTGTTTCAATTGTTTTTGAGGATGAAGGTTAACAAATTTCAAAGTCGACATATTTACAGCCCTGAGATGTTTAGTTTGAGTTTCCTAGTTTAGTGTTTGCTTTTGGAAGTGTATGTTGGTACAGGAAGGTGAATTCAATACAAGATTGTTGTATTAGGCTTGATAAATACTGTGGTGTAAAGGCTTCTGCTGTCACTCATTGGTCATTCCACTCAATAGGAATTTAAGTTCAAAGCCTCCATGGGTACTGCAAGTGTTGTATAAAATTCACCTGTGTAGCTTCTGTTGTGACGTGGCTTAGGAATGGCCTGAATAAAATGTTACTGAAGAACAGCCCCAGCACATGGCAGGGTGTCAGGGCAGCTCAGGAGAGCAGAGCTAGCAAGGCAGGAGCCAAATTCTCAGCCTGTGCTGTGCTAGCTTGATCTGCTTAGTGAGGAGTTGGTTTCCCATCTTTGTAGTCAGATGTGGGGGGTGCCAATTCTAAACCTGGCTGTTTCCAATTCCACAGGAGTCTGGTGTCACTGTGCTTGAGCTATGTAGCTCCAGTGCTGGATGATCAGTGTACAGCCTTAGTTTTGAATGAATCCTAGAACCTTTGCTTATAAGATCATGAATGCTGGTTTTAATGCAAAACAAGGACAGGGATTCATGGATACCACAAGCCTAAGCACATATACAGCTGCTTCTCAGGTGCATTCATAGCAACTGCAATTGCAAAATCCTAAAATGAATATTTCATGCCAAACTGTATTTCTTGGATTGTGGGAGTAAGTGGATTTGCTAGGGAAGAGTTGAGAACATCTCACCTCAAAGCTGATGCTGGCCAGTATTCAAGGGCAAGGTAAAATAAGCAATATTCCTGTAAGAAGCTGGTGTACCTGTCCTCACCAAGGACTTCTGTGCCTCAAGTAAAAGTGCTCAATATATATGACTAGAATACTCAGGCTTACCACATGTACATACCTTAAACTTGTTTGGCTACAGGGCTTTGATAGCAGTACCAAGCACTATTGGGAAACTTCTGCTTTAATCTAAGGATGCATAAACTCAAGCTAGCTTTGCAACTGTGACTCCAATATTAATACAACTTCTGCTAATTTTGGCCCAGAAAAGTAACAGCAGGTCTTGTGTAATCAAGTCATGTGTAATTCTTATAAAGTGAATAGCTGGACTTCAAGCTTTTCTTTCTCTGACCTGTTGTGGTAAATCAGGGCATTTTTCTGAACAGTTAATTTGTATCTTTTAAGAGAACTGTGGCACAGCTGTACTTATTCCTGCATTTGGCTATGTGTTCAGTGCTATCAAGAGCTGTTCTGGTAGCAGAAGCTGGGAAGGCAGCAGAGACATGAGGTTTCATTTATACCCCCCCTTTTCAGGAGGCTGAAGAAAATGGAGTCTCTGACTTCTTGACCTGGTTCTTTTCAGCAGTTCTGGAAATTGTAGCCACAATTTTTAGGCCTCTGACACTATCTGATGGTCTCACCTCGGTGCTGTGTGAATTCAGCTGTGCTGTCTGTACTGTGCAATCAATGTGTGCAGGTGCCTAAAGGATCAATGTCTCCTTCCTCACACCCACTGTCTCTGATTTAGCCCAGTGCCAGCTCCTTGCTACAGGGAGACAGCTGGTATGGGTGGATGATACACCAAAGTAGTCTTAAATAGGCTCATGTTTTAATCAGGCAGGGTATTATAAAGTATCCTAGCTACAGAGAAGGCTGGGAGCCTAATGCTGCAAATCACCTTGTTAATATTTTTATAGATTATGTACTGCATCAAATCCAGTGAAAGGGGAAGAGAATTGTCTTAGACTATAAAGCTCATAGTGCACTTGCTGCTTCACCAAGCAACTGCAGGCTTGACAATGTTTGGACCTGCAAGCCTATTTAATTTTCAGATGACTTGCAATCTGGACAGCAGTGCTTTAGAGGTTGCCTGTGCTTCTTGCAAAAGCAGTGTATATACTCCTTACTTGTTTCTAGTGAGTATTATCACTATGGTGAGTATACCCAGAGGAATTTCTGGGAAGAAGAATGTAATTACAACTTCAGAGAACCTTTTCCTAGGCTCTTGTTTTATTTTAGTTGTACTAAAGCTAGATGGAACAGTTGATTATTTTCTTCCCTTTCCCAGCCCATATAAGCTAATAACTAATCTTGTTTTGCAACACCAATCTTTTAATGAGATATTAAATAATTTTAAATTGCTCTTCTTCCTGGAGCTGTAATATGGAGAATGCTTTAAGCACTGAGCAGAACTGGTGATGATAGTTCTTTCTCATCACATGCCCACCTAGTTCTGAGTTCTGCTGTTCTGGTCTCTAGGTTTCCTATTTGCCTCTCCTTGCAGGAGATTTAAGGGCATGAGGAAGCCTGCTGAGCTCTGGCTGCTAAATGCAAGAGGTGGGAGTTCTGTTCTGCAGTATTGCCAGCTCAGAGACCTTTACAACTGAAATCAAACAATTTTATGTAATAATAAGTCAACCACAGTAGCTTTTGTATTCTATGTCAGCTGCAAGGGTTAGTAAAAAAGCCTGGTTTTGCAGTTGTATGATGTTACACTTGTCAAACCAATGATTTGCTAACTTCTCTTAAATATGAAATTGTTATAGGACTCTGTGAAAGGACTCTGGAATCTGCCTGAGTGGCTTTTTCCTTCCCACCTACATGACACATCCTTCCTTTTTCTTTACCTGTTCCCCATCCTCAGATGCTCATGTTGCCTGCTTAGCACGTTTTCAAAAGTGTGCAAGTTCACATATTTGAGTTTGCTTGCCTTTCTGGGTAAGGTTCCTCATTAGGAAGCCATTGTTGATTCCTAAGGAATTTGATATCATGTGTATATGACAGCTTTGTAGCTTGGCTCCTAAATTTCCTGCATTTTCATGGTCTTGGATTGTGGATTTGGTATGTCTGTCTCTAGCTTAATGAGCAAATAGTTTCCCCTTGCCCCTAAACCACTCATTTTCCTCACCTCACTCAGGCTGTCTGTCATGTCTTGAGCCAGCCATGTAATCTTTCTGATTTATGTGCTTACCATTGCTATGACCAATATTTGGACAAGGAATTCATGCTAACAGGTGCTGGTACGTTTTTGTTGTTTTCCTAAGGTGTAGAAAGTCATAGGGGGCAGATATACTCTGTGCTCTGTGGTAGCAGCACTTGCTGTGCTTCTTTCTGTGCCCCTCTGTGACCCATGAAGGAAGATCATGTGTGCAGTGATGCTTCCTTGGTGCTCGCCCCACTCTTGGGGAATGGGCCCAAGATTAAAAGTTTAACTGTTTTCTTAATCTGTTAATTCTTATACTCATCTATTGAACTGTATCAGCCTGTACTCAGGTGTGTCAGAACTTCATGTGGAGTGCAGACCTATTATGCTCTCTTAGGAGATGTCTTTGGCTGCAGAAAATTTATTTGGCATCCATCAGCTATCAATAAGGTGGTGGATCAATGATTGTTCTTGCCCTCTGTCATGTATTTAGTATGCCATGATATGTTTATCCTATGTGAGTTTAATTCTCCCGTGTTTAGCCCATTTATGCATTTGAACCTTGCAGTATCCTATGATAGAGAATTCTAAATTTAAGTGTGCCATGTTCTTTTGTTGTAAGAACAGTTGGTGGTCACTCTATAGTTCTTTTTCTTCAGGCTTTATGGACCACTCAAATACCTGTACATTTTTCCTTTTTCTATCCAGATGAAAATTCTGAAGTTTATAGTATTCCAAGCCCCATTTTTATTATTACTCAGGAAAAGTAAGTTTAAGTATAATACCCTTTTGAAATGAAGTGACAAGGGGCATAGTCTGGTGTTCAAAAAGGATGCAAACCCTAGGGTTTTCTAAGTGGTATGGTAATGTTTTCTGCTTTATCCTTTGTGTCTTTTGTAACAATACTTAATTTTTTTTTACCTTTTGCTGGTGCTGAGTACTCATCTGCTGTTTCTCAATAAATTCTGAATGAATCTTCCTCTTTCAGTTAGCAATATCTGATTTAGACTTGTTTCTGTGAGCATTTCTTTGGAGTTAGCAATAAGATGTTGTATCACTCATTTAATTTCTTATTATGGCATATTAATTATTGATGAATTAGAAAAATTGTATTTTAATTCATTTTATGTTTGTTAGAAATTTATTTCAATAGCAGAGCTGGAGCCTCTTGCAGCACATTAGTAATGACCCAAGGCATTGGTTTCCAAGAAAACTGCCTGCATGTGTGCACAATCAGAAAACCTAATCAGAAACCTAAATTAACAGTGTTGGGATTGTTTAGGGTTTTTTTGCTTCAGTCTTTTGTTCCTGAAGTGTATTGTAGAACAACTTAAAAGCCTCACTTCTTCCTGATAAACATGGCTTTGAAGATTTTGCTAATCTACAAAGAACTATGCAGAACTGTAGAGTTGTTTTTAAACCTTAATTCTACAGTGATATGAGGCATTTGTTTCTTGATAGTCTTGCATGTGGAACTTTGACAATCTCACCAAGATGGAGATGAGCAATGCTTTCCACGAGTGGTTTGTGCTTGTAGTTGTCTCTATGGCAAGATATTATAATGGCTTTTCAAAAGCACTGTCCTTGTCTTTATCAATGCAGCTTTTCCACATTTGCTGGGAGAGTTCTCTTGAGCAGATCTGGAGAGTTTAATTATTTTTAACAGTGATTGTTACGAATATTATCTTTGGACTGCCTAAACCCCTTACAATTGTGCTTACTTATTAAAAGGCTATTCTTGTTTCTAAGTGGTAAAAATCTATTTTTGTGAACATCAACATAGTGTTTTTTTTTACTTATAGGCACTTTTCTATGTGCTCTGAAAAGCAATGTTTATACAACTGGCTTATGGCATGACTTAGAAACAAGTGTGTTATCAGCAACAAGGTATTTGGGCAGATCTGCCTGGGGCCTCTTGTGAGGATAACACAACAAACCAGTTAAGAATTCCAATGCTGTGTCCAGAAAAGAAGTGGTGCACAACTCTTCCCCACTACTGACTGCTTTGAGATGTTTATGGCATGTCCCTTATTAGTGCTTATTTGCTTAGATTTAGTAAGGCAGAGTTGTCTTAGTGAGTCAGTGATTTAAATTAAGTGAAAAGTCTTTTAATTCAGATTGCAAGTACTGTGTGTTTTTGAGTCACTCTATGTGTCATAAGGTTTTAACGTTCTTTTGTTTTTGTGTTACTTGGCTATCTTTTGTTACCATAGCTTTAGGTGATAGCTTAGCAAATATGTTTTTGAGATACAACCATGTATTTTTGACAACATGCTCAGGCACTATTTAAGTACTTGGTTAAGTAAATAAGGGACAGATTTAAGACATTATCAGTTTCCTGTTCCTATCCTTCACATGGGTGGAAACAGTGTCTTAGTGTGCTATACTATCATGTGTTAATATAGTATAGCAAAGCCGATGATGAATGATGATAATTCCAAAACAATTACATGACTGGGAAGTCAGTAACCAAGTGCTTGTATTTAGTGCTTGTAAGAGTCTACAATGCATTACAGTTGTTTCTTTTCAAGGAAATAAACTGACTTGGCTCTGATAGGCCAACTAATAAAGGTAGAATCATAGTATCTTTGCAAGACCTTCTGGAAGATTTTTACCTCAGAACTTTTTTTTTTTTTTCCTACAAAGTAGCTCAGTAGCAATAAACTAGAATGCAAGCAGGTAATGTGGTCCTGCAATAAATGGCACATTAAGTTAGCAGAACCAGTCAAGGGCCCTCTGCCAGTACCGAGTGCAGGCTCATCTCCTCATGTAGCTTTGCCACATCTGGCTGCTCATCAAAAGATTTGTTTGAACTCTGCAACATTTTGACTGTCTTGTATCACTGCTGTTTCTCCTCTTAGATTAGAGTTTGTCTGCTTTCCCTGGGGATGTGGAAACCCTCCCTGAGATAAGGTTTGCCTTTTGAGTAAGTGGCTGTTGCCAGAGTTGCTGAGACATTGAGAAGCTGTGCTGGGGAGCAGAGAAAATTGTTATTTTTGTTCCATTTAGAGTTGGGGAAAAGAGGAAAAACAGGAAACATGATAAAAGGAAGTACAATTCTACTTAGTGCATATTTGGCTTTTTAATCTAATCTAAAGTCTTATTGAAGAAGGGACTTTAATAGCATTCTGAAAATACTTTTTATTTTCTGTGAATAAGAATATCTGAATTATAGTAAGAGGGTGCAAATTCATCAAGAAAATGTCTTATTTTTACTGCATAAGCCAGTAATTGATTTCCTGAGCTGATGTCATGGGTACTTGATGTTGTAATTTTTCTCTGTCGTATTTACTGTGGCAGGTTTAGTAGGGTCTGCCCATTTATCCTTTGAATGCACAGGTGCAATACTGATACTAATTTGTTTTACAAATGCAGCAGTCTAACACAGATCTAGAACCTGTGCCTTCCATGGCTTTGCTGCCAGGATGAAGCCTGTGGTCTGAGACATTGAAATGACTGTGATTGTTGCACAATAATTTTCAGAAGAAAGAGGTGCAAAATTGCTGGAGATGGGAGTCATGGACTTCAAATGTAGTTTTGAAGTCTGAATCTGTTGTCTTTCTTGTAAAAGCAGATTGAATGCCAGGATGCCTTGGAAGCAGCAGCTCGGGCAGAGGGCCTGCCACTGGACACCTCTGTGCATTCCCAGCTGAGAATGCTGGATGAAGAGCATCACAAGGGCAAATACCACCATGGTCTGAATGCACTGAAACCCATACGGACCACTTCCAAGTACGTCTTTAGGCTACCACAGAACCGATACAGCATTTGCTGTTCAGACCAGTCACAAAGCAGAGTTGCAGATATAGGTCTGCTGACTGGTACTGGAAACATCAGAATTTGTTTAGCAAGTGTGGCTGGCATGGACCATTTGGTACTCTGAGTGCTTTCAATGAGAGGAGGCTTTGTTTTTCTTGAAGATTTACATTTCCTGTTTCCTTTTTCATTTGTTCGTGTTTTGTTTTTTTGGTTTTTTTTAATTCTTTTAGACACCAGCACCCTGTTGATAATGCTGGGCTTTTCTCCTCCATGACCTTCTCCTGGCTCACTCCTTTGGCCCACAGAGCATACAAGAAAGGGGAATTGTTTATGGATGATGTATGGTCTTTATCAAGGCATGAGTCTTCAGATGTCAATTGCAGAAGGTAAAGACATCTAGTTTATTTTCTTACTCCCATTTGTTATGTGTTAGTGTGCAGGCTGTGGTATAGTGCTGCCCTAGAAGAGCAGCACTGACATTTTATTTTGTTTTTCTCAGGATGGCAGAAGTCACTTTCATCTTTCAGAGACAACTTTCTCATGGAGTGCAGTTTCTGTAGCCCTGCTGATTTCAGTGAAATTAGAGGATTACATCTTTAGGAGTATCTTGCCATTCTTCTGATTTTGCATGTCTTTAATCTCTTTTTTAAATTGAAACAGAATTTTTTTCTTAAGGCTACAGTGAAAAAGGTCTTGTGCTAAAATGAGAAGTAATACTGTCAGTAGTAAGGTGATTTGAATGTGGATCAGATCTTCTGATCAGGCTAACCTTCTGTGGTTAATGAGAATTTCTTCAGGTTTTACCTCTGCAGCTCCTCAATCAGTTCAGCAGCAAAAGGCTGTCAGAATCTTCAGACTGCCAAAGAGACTCCAGGCAAAGAAATAGCACTGTTTTTCATTTCCCTGTCCTAGGGGAGTAACACTACATAGATGTTTTTCTTTACCTCCCACAATGTATTTATTGCTCTTGTTCTGAGCTAGGAAGCATTTAGCGTTTTAACAAAGAAGTATCTATGAAACTGTAACTTCTCTCACAGTGAAAAGTTTGACATGAAGAATAAATGTCATGAATCTTGTTTTTATTAGGCTGGAAAGGTTGTGGCAGGAAGAACTGAAAGAAAGTGGGCCTGATGATGCTTCTCTCCGGAGGGTTGTGTGGATTTTCTGCCGCACCAGGCTCATCCTTTCCATAGTGTCTCTGATGATCACGCAGCTCGCGGGTTTCAGTGGACCAGTAAGTAATATCCATCCTTTTTTTAACAACCCCAGAGGGCTCCATCTCATGGCCAACTGTAAAATCTTAAGGTTTCATTGCAGAATAACTTAAATGTTTTAACTAGCTAGAAACTTTGGGGTAAAATTCAAGAGTGATTTGATAATCCAAGATAGGATTCCTACAGCTGATGGATCAGTTGCTGAATACCCAGGCAAGTTCTTGGAGAAGGGAGGGGGGGTTTAGGTGTCCTGGAGGAAATGGATTTTTTGGTTTTTCTCTTTGGTTTTGAGTATAGTTTAAAGTTCTTCCCTAACTGCATAACTTGCTTTTTTTTGTAAGATCTTTATGTACAGGTCTTCTAATTGTTTTTCTCTTTGAAATTCTGTAAATTTATCTTGGAATAAAATTTAGTCTGTTTAAATGCTAGTCTTAAATTATTGGCATTAATAAGTCTTCAAGATGTGGACCAAGACAATTCTATGAGAGCACTGCTTAAAAACTAATGTGAGCAGGTCTCAAGAAGTCTGTGGGCATAGTCTTGACTGATCCTACAGAGAATGGCCAGACAGGTTTCAGGTAGAAGTGTTAGAAAACATTGCTGCCTCTAGGAACTGGCTGCTGTTTGTTGCTAAGGGTCGTATTGAAGATAACAACATGGGACTTGACATTCACACCATTTTTTGTCACCTGTTTGTTGCACATGCTGTGCAGATTTAAAGTTGAAATTTTGACTAAATTTATTCTCTACACATTTCCCTTGAGGAGTAGGAGCAGTATTACTGCTAGTAGTACACGTTTCAGTGTGCTGGTAAGCTGGAGGTTCATTTCTTGGGTAAGTACACTTGGGTGCACTGTTAGGTGAAATGTCTTTTTAAAATGTTTTCCTGCTTTTCAATGTCTTATGAAAACAATGTTCTGTTTTTCAAGTCTTAAAGTTTGCTTTGTTTCATGTAATATAAATAACAATGAATGTTTCTGTGGTATTGTTTTCTTTGTAATATTTTATAGTTGTCTTTTATAAAATATATGAACATACTTTGGTAATTAACAATAAATCATGATTAAGGTTTTAACAGCACTAGCTTTTCCCAAGAAGAGCTTCTGTCATTGTTTCACTACAGGGCTTGAGGAGCTGCTTTTATCTTTAGCAAAGAGCTTGCAGCAGGGTTACCCCTAATTTCTGTAGCACAATGGTCTCAGTTTGTCTCAGCCAAACTGCTGAATGGGAGTGTGAGAGGGGAAAAGAAAAAACAAACCAGCTTGATTATGCTGGGGGCTACTGCTGCACTTGATGCTCAATATGGGTAACTTAAAATTATCTATAGATGGTTGCCCATTTACAGACAACCTTATTCATTTTTCTGAATAAGGCCAAATTCACTTTTTGTTCCACTATTTGGCATGAAAATAAGTCTTTACCATCCCTCCTCCCTGTTTTTAAAAATGGCATGCCTCAGGGATATGCCTATGCTGTCTCCTCAGAAGTATCAGTGCTTTCTTGTATTGTTACACCCTTTCAGTCACCTGAAGATGAAAAGGGAAATCAGGAAAAGCACTTGACTTGACCTCGTGTGTTGGAGGAAAATTGTGAAAGTGGAGTTAAACACTGTATTGAACTTCAAAAATTTTAATTGAATGTCTATGATCTTGAAATGCCAGCAAATGGCTGTGGCTTTGCTAATGAGCATTGTGATGGTTATAACTGGAAATGAGTTGTTCAAGGCTTCCTATGTGGACTCTTTTGCTTTGGTTTGGGGTTTTTATTTTTCGGGGGGATCAGATCCTTCAAGGATCCCCCTCTTTTTTTCATTTTGATAAATTTTGCATCTGGCACAGAATCTAAACCTATAATCTGGTGAGTCAGCTGCATGTGTCAGACTGCCTTGTAATAACCATCAGAATGTACTAGTATGAGTGAAATACAATTTATCTCCAACAAATACTTGCTGCTATTTGATCAGCTACCAAAACTTTCAAGTTCTGGTGGAGGAGCAAAGAAGTTTCTTGATTACTAAACATAATCAGTTTAACTCCAGGTCTGAACAATGTAGCTGTTTGCTACTGTTCAGAGCTATTCTTCCCATTTGGAAGATGAGGAAACTTGCTATTTTAGTGGAGCACAGCTTGACAGTTTGGTCAGTTATTGGAGGGGGGAGTGGTAAGCTCTGGGAGGTAAGTGTTCCAGTTTCCCAGTTGGCTCCGGCTGCAGCCTGCCTGGCGCTGCCGCGCGCTGGCTGCAGCAGGGATGCCGGCACTGCAGTGGGACCAGTGACAGAAGCTGTTCTTCAGCATTTTCAGGATGGCTGTTTTCTGCGTCAGGATGAGGCATTCCTGCTGGGCAGAGCCACCGCCAAGAGCAAAGGTAAGGTAATGTTTATTCCATGGGAATGCTTAAGACAGCCGAGCAGCTTGTACCAACCACTGCGGTAATAGCCACAGGAGCTCTTTCCCCCCTTAGCTTAGTTTATATACTGTAATAGTTTTGTTTTGTAATTTTATGCTGGATTCTTTTTCATTAAACTAATATGAATTTGAATAGTACTTGTTCAGATGTAAATGTTAATTTTCTGTGACTTTTTTTCCCATCCCTTTAATCTGCTGTTTCCTTTTTTCTTTCTTCCGGAACAAAAATAAATTGGGGTATAATGTAAGCTGATCTCTATTTCATCATGGGAGATGCTGAATCTATAAAATAGTGCTGCAAAATAGCACTAAAATTTTGGGAGGAATGAGACCCCAGGAAACATCTGCTATCTTTAATACATCCTCTCTTGGAGACTTTCAGCAATGCTGTGGTGTGTGAGAAAATGCTTGCAGTCTGCGACCATGCTGAGTTACAGCTCGTGTGGAAAAAGGGGGATTTTCACCCCAATTGCTCAGTGACTCGGTTGCATGTGTTGGATTGAATACTGGAAAAAGAAGTCAGTAATCTCCACAGTAACTTCAAACCAACTGTATCCAGTTGTGATCCAAACAATTGATGTAAAATTAAATCCAATCGGGAGAAAGTTGGAGTGCAATAGATCTGTGAATGTGAGTTCCTCACATTTGTTCAGTGATCGGTATGTAAATTTTCTCAGTGGCCATTCTAGAACCCGATGGACATCTGGCTTTAATTCACACCTGTGAAAAAGAGCAAAATTACTTACAGCATGTTTCCTTGGTTCTGATGTGCAGAATTATTTTCCTCTGACCAGATGAATTTGATCTCCTTTTTTTTTTTTTTTTTTTTTGTTTAGTTTTGTTTTTCTGTTATTTGGTGCTGGGCTGTAGCTATCAAAACCTTTGCTGGAGTAGTAGCGTTTTTTTTCTGCTCTCTTCAAACTATACAGAACTCCTACTTGCAAAACATGATATATCCAAGAGGACTTCAACAGACTGTAATGTGAAAGGCTTCTCAAGTATTTTCTTTGGTATCAAATTTTTTTGCTGATTTTTCTTGTGGGCAAAAATAATTCTCTACTCTGTACTAGTATATCAAAAGCACCAGTATCTTAAAACATCATTTGTTGAAAAGCTCTCTAGGAAGTTTTTTGCTGTCTGTGAAGCCTTACTGTAAGATACTTTTGAAACCAGATTTCAGAATTTGTACAGCCTCAGAAGCCTCCTCTATTGGTACCTTCGAGTTTTGACTTCTTTTGGACTTCGTGAACAAATACCATTCTGTTTTTGTATCTTTATAATTTTGTGTGTAGATTCAAATCTAGTTTGTTAGAAGCTAAGACTGTTAGATATTAGCTCTTTATAATTATCCTGTATGTGCAGATTGTATGTTTATACAATGGTCTACCTGTTGTATAGTCTTTTTGAGATGTTACCATTTAAGATGACACTTCATTTCAAATAAAAGCTTATTGTTTCGCAGTTAATAATATTTAATGCTGGTGGTTGTGAGTTGTATGTTATATTGTGCCATTGGACCACAAAGAGCTGGACTTGGGAATTGGTGGTTCTGGGGTTGTCCTCTTTCTGCAGGTGATGTTTGAAATGTGATTCCTGAGGTAAAGTGTTTATGTTCTTGGGGGAAGAGGGTATGGGGAGGGACTGAATGGTTCATTTTTTTTTTCTTTTTTATTTTTTTTTCCCCCATCCCCAATGATTTGTGGTATTGCGTACCTTGTGCTTTCTGCTTGTTTTTTTCTTTACTATTAAACTGCTGATGTTTATTTCCAGGAATGTTTTGCAAATGTCCTTCTCACTCTTCCCCTCTACAACTGTAGGTACATTGTTCCTTTTTATCAAATAAGCACGTTTGAAGCAAACCAAAGATAAAATAAAAAAAAGGTCTTAATGTCACGTAAAGGAATGTTTCTTAATGTGTGCAGATGTATAAGTAGTGACTATATTTTAAAACTCTTCTATATGATAATGCATTGCTTTCAGCTAACTGACACATTTATGTTAAGTTAGAAGACACGGAGGATTAGAAGCGTGCTGCGAGGAATATGGTTCCAAATTAAACTCTCTTTACTTACTAAATTTGACTCAGTGCTTGGCTCTCAGCAGGGCTTGTGTTACAGTACTTCTTGTATTGACACCTTTTACTTCTGGAAAGAAGATGCTTTCAATTTCAAATGGCTCTTTTAAAAGCAAAGTAGCCTACTTATTTCTAACTTAACATAAAGTTGTTGTATGGTCTTCTGGGATGAAGGGGTGTTCATGCAAGTTTGCATTTCTTCCTGTAGGCATTTGTTGTGAAACACCTCTTGGAGTATACCCAGCAGAGTGAGTCCAACCTGCAGTACAGCTTGTTTTTAGTTTTTGGCATCTTTATGACGGAAGTGGTGCGATCATGGTCCCTGGCGCTCACCTGGGCGTTGAATTATCGCACGGGGGTCAGACTGCGTGGGGCTGTCCTCACAATGGCGTTCAAGAAAATTCTTAAGCTGAAGAACATCAAGGAGAAGTCTCTTGGAGAGGTAAGCTGCAGTCTTGTTTTGAAGATGGCAATGTGAAAAGGGATGTGTAATATATTCCTTTGAGAATGAGCTGTGCCTTAAATCTAAATAATCTATTCTGTCTGTTTTTCAGCTCATAAATGTTTGTTCCAATGATGGTCAGAGGATGTTTGAAGCTGCAGCAGTTGGCAGTTTGTTGGCTGGGGGCCCTATTGTGGCCATCTTGGGAATGGTTTATAATGTGATTATTCTGGGTCCAACTGGCTTCTTGGGATCTGCTGTCTTCATCCTCTTCTATCCGGCAATGGTGAGTTGGAAAAAGTTAAGACTTGCTTCATTTTTCTTAGGTCAGACAAATGTATAGCTCTGAATAAAAGGTGTTGAAATGGGCTAGATTTAGCCAGTTTATGGCATTGCACGTTATTGAAAGCATTTATAAAATAGTGTATGAAGCAGAAATTCAGAGACTCAAAGTGATAAAATCAGAAATTCAGGATAGGAAAGTTGGTAGATTTGACTGAGATTAGTATTCATAGCTAAGTAAACTGCAGAATATTCAGGTGATCATGGTTGAGGTTGGAAAGACATGAGGTCTCCAGCTTGTGTATGGGAGCTTAGTGTTGCAGAAGCTGTGTTCTTAATTTCTTGACTCAACACAAGATGTTGAAAACCACCACATCTGGCACAGCTTGTTCTTGCTGAGGTGCTTCTGCTGAGCTGTGGAGAAGACTAACTCAAGCCAAAGTCTTCTTGCCTATAAAATGCCTGTAAGACTGCTCGAGATTTCACTGTATTCATAATACATGTTTTATCAACCATGGAGCCTGAATATTGTGAGGTTCACTGTGGTTCAATTTATCTGACCAAAAGTAAAGGTTGTTATGTAGTGGGAATTACATTTTAGAGGGGAATGAGGAGTGGAATTTGAACGTGTTTTGCAGTTCTTTCCAGCAGCCCTACTTTATTAATGGGGGACTTCAAAAGAGTTTGCAGGTGTATGAAAAAAGGCAAGGAGCTAAATCTAAAGTAGTGTGTTGGGTTTGGATTTCAGACCAGGAATGGGGTGAATGTAGGAATAGCAGATACTTTTAAACATGTCAAACAACTTTCTGGTTTTAGATTAGTTTAGTAAAAATGTTAAAAATGTTTTACTACCTTCATAGCACTGCCATAGACTAGAAATTTATCTGATTGGGCAAAATCCTGCAGAATCTGGTTAAAAGGCTGGCTAAAATGGGGGTCAAGTTTGCATGTCTTTAGGTTAGCTTTGTGTTGAGAAACTTTAACTAAACTGGTACTATTCAATACTGGTAAAAGTGCACACCTTTATTCTCTCAAATTTTAGTTGAAATTTGCTGTCACAATTCTGGTGCTTGGTGCAGATGAGTGGGAAGAAATGAATGGTGTTTCCAAGCCTGAGTTTTATGTTAGAGGAGCAGTTGCCTGGCCCTATCCCTGAATTCTCTTTTCAGATTAAAAATTAATTTTCTCTGATGATTAGGAATTGAATGTACTTGCTTTTTCTGAGTTGCCATTAATGTTTCATTGTGTTGTCTTTTGTTTCAGATGTTTGTGTCGCGCCTCACAGCTTATTTCAGAAGAAAATGTGTAGCAACAACAGATGAACGTGTACAAAAGATGAATGAAGTTCTTAATTACATTAAATTCATTAAAATGTATGCCTGGGTCAAACCATTTTCTCAGAATGTTCAAAGTGAGTTCCCAGACTCTGTAAATGTCTCCTTTGCTGCAGATGCCCATAACTTTGTGGCCTGGTGCAGCCTGGCACTGTCATCCTTCAGGTTCCTCTGTGTTATGCACAGTGGGCTGGGCAAGCAGACCTGCTTCTAAAATTTCATCTTCTAGTGTAATGATGTTTGTGGCATGGCACTAATCTTAAATTTTTCAGTTTTGTTCCTCTTTTATTATACATATATATTATATAGATATATTATATCAAATTGCTGTTATTATATTTAATAAATATGCTGGCTGCTCTGTTAAAAAAATTAAATCTCTATATTCATGTGGCGATTACAGACCATTATACTTTTCCTCCTCCATAATTGCTTTATTTGAGAAGTTTTATAATGTGATAAACACTAAAGTGTAGAGTTAAGCCTCTTTCTCAGTGTTTAGGATTATGGGACTGTCTGTGTGTATGTACCCCCTGAATGAACTTGGTGCCCCTATTTGTATTTCTAGAAATTCGTGAGGAGGAGCGCAAAATCTTGGAGCGTGCAGGTTACTTCCAGAGCATCACTGTGGGAGTGGCTCCCATTGTTGTTGTCATTGCCAGTGTGGTGACCTTTTCTGTCCATATGATCCTTGGCTATGACCTTACAGCAGCTCAGGTACTGTTGAAAATATTCTTTGCTTTTGATTCTGTAGCTTTTCTGCTGAGCCATTTCTTGTGTGGCTGTGCCTGTGTGCCATTCTGTATCCTCATTCACAGAAGTGAATGTCTGATGGCTGTGACAGCAGCAGATGTAGTCTTACCTTTTGCACAAAAGGCTCTTGGTGCTTTTTTGTCCTGACCTTCCTCAGAACAGGCTTTGGACTGAATGTAAATGAATACTCCTGTTCTGATGGGGCATTGGGGATTACTGGATCTTTTTTATTTTGCAGTGTGCTTGGATGCAAACAGCACAAATGTCTAAAAATAGGATTTGAATTTGTGCCTTGTAGGTTAATGCAGTGTTTGCTGGCTGCTGCATTTGTTAGACATACCAAAACAGACCTACTCTGTCTGTTAAAAGAGAAGGAGTTGGGTAGATTTTTCTGCTGTTTGACAATATGTTGAGTATTTAAGTGGCTGTTCTTGGACTGGGACTTTTCTATGGTTTTGACTTGTTGCTGTGCCATTTCAGCTTTTAGAAGGCTGGAGCTGTTAGAATACTGCATCCAAATGTGATTATTTTTCTTGTCTTGTTTATAGGCATTCACAGTGGTCACTGTCTTTAACTCAATGACTTTTGCCCTCAAAGTAACTCCATTCTCAGTGAAGTCTCTGTCTGAGGCATCTGTTTCTGTTGACAGATTTAAGGTAAGCAGTCATTTGGCCTCACAGTTTTCACTCTAAGTGTGGAGTGTTGTATGTGTTCAGTAGATGCAAAGGGAACACTTGGAAGCTACTATGATTTAATGGCAGAGAAGTTATTTTTTTTTTTTTTTACACTTGGCATTCCAGATTATTTGACTCTGCAAGAGATGCAAATGTAGTAAAGGAATATTAGCAGTTTAAGAATAAAAATAATGCCAATGTGAAAAGCAAAATAGTCTGATTCAATGATTTTATGATTTTGAAGTTGGCCACAAGAGGAGATAAGAATGATGGACTTGGTAGCTCACTGTATAATAATTTTTAACTGCATTTTAAGAACACATGTATGGAAAGACTGCAAGATGTGTACAATGAAATTTTATGGTTTGCTAATAAAACTTTTGGAAAATATTAGGTGTTAGGTAAGCAGGTTGACAAAAAACAGTGGAGTTGTATCTGTGGTCATAGAACCCTGAGGTTTTATATTTCCAGTCTAGATTAAGTAATTCCCCTATATGAGTAAAATGGAGTTGTGATCTGGCAGAACAGATCTATGGTAGAAAGTATAAAACTCTTATCATGAACAATCTTATCTCACATAATGGGAATTGGAGGATGAATACACTGTGTGTACTTTATGAACTCAGAGGGGAGACCTTTACTTTGTCTTGTCTCTCGAAGATAACAGTGTATTGCACATTGTGGAAATTTCCAGAATGGAAAATAGCACTTTCCAAATAGAAACTTTCACAAGCATTGACAGATACATGAATTCTGTGCAATGCATTCACAAAGCAAACAGTGTGAGAAAAACAGGATATGTAGAGTTGTTTTGGGATTCCATTGCTTTTGAGCCATTTTGCTTTGTCTTCTGAGTCAGCCTAAAATGAGCCTTGCTTAAATCTAAGTGCACTAAAGGGAATTTTCTGGGTGGGAAGAGAAGAAAAAGGAAATTGAATTATCTCCCAGTTTGGCTATAAATTGTGTAGGAAATGTAACATAAGGTGGGGATACTCTGACATCACAGTAAAAATTGACTCTTTGCCTCTGTAAATGAGTATGAGCTCTCTTATGAGTGTGTGATTCAGACATAGCAATTGCAAGAATAAATAAGGCTGGGAATTGAGAATTTTTAGTCACGAAAGACTACTTGGTTCAAAACAAATTGTGTAAGTGGCAAACATTTTATCCTGTAATTAAACTGTGTGAAAAATGTCTTCCTAATCTGTTGATTGTAAATACTGATGGATGTGGTGGAAAACATGATACACTTGACTTAATGGCTTACTTCATATTGCCAAGCAGCCTGAGATAGATCAGCTTCATTTATGCAAGATGACATTTTCCCAGCAGAAAAGTTGATGGGTAAAGGCTCAAGTTAAAAGCCATTCTGTCTCTGTTCCTAATGAGTTCGTGTGCAGGACAAGTCAATCCCTTTGTTTCAAGTGACCTTTCCTCTCCAGCCTGTGTGTTCTGCTCATGTGTTTTTAATCTGGTACATACAGAGCTGCAGTTGCAAACAGTGTCAAAGGAACAAGCCCCTGTCTTACCACATCCAGAGTACTGCAGTTCTGTGAAAGTCAAGTGTATCCAGGTGCTTCCACCACATCCAGGAATGCCCCAGCCACTTAGCAGACCTGGAGTTAGTTTACACTAATGAGCTACCTTTTGCTCTTCAGCTTCCTCCTACTATATAGCCTGATGTGTTTTGCTGCGTGAGTGTGCCGTAGGCTTGTCTCCCAGTCTTGATCAGGTGTCTCATCTTTACACCTCTCTCACAACTCCTATCAGAGTTTATTTCTAATGGAAGAGGTTCATATGATAAAGAAAAAACCAGCCAATCCTCACACCGCGATAGAGGTGAAAAATGCTACCTTGGCTTGGGACTTCTCCCACGCCAGCGTCCAGAGCTCACCAAAGTTGACCCCCAAAGTGAAAAAAGACAAGAAAGTCACCAAGAGCAAGAAAGAGAAAATGAAGCTACAGAATGAGGGACAGCAAGCTGTGCTGGCAGAGCAGAAGGGCCATCTTCTAGTGGACAGTGATGACCATCACAGCCCTGAAGAGGAGCACAAAATCATCCACCTGGTTAACCTTCGGCTTCAGAGGACTCTCTACAACATTGACTTGGAGATAGAAAAGGTAAGAAATGAAAGGAGGAAATCTGAGCTTTTAAAAGGCCTCATTTTAGCTGCCTCTGGAACAGAGAGAGAGCTGTGTGCTGTTCCATTCTGTATAAAATGGAGCATATTGTTTTTATGCACTCCTGTAATATCCATGGCAACTGCAGTATCCAGGATGCAGTGTCTGATCTTGCTGTAGACAGCTGTGCCGTTTTAGCAGCTAGATTTTGCAAACAGCCTGTGAAACAAGGGCAGACTGTATAGCTTCCACATCCAGCTGAGGGGTCTGCAGCTCCCAGCACAGTGTGGAAGCCACTGAGCTCAGAGAATCTGCAGGGCACCAGGTACCAGGTACTGGTGAACAGTGTGTTCCTGCAGTGGCTTGATAATTTTGCAGAGTTTCAGGAGTATTCTGGGTGAACATTTCAGATGATTAGGTGTTCCAACAGAGCATAACAGTGCTTTTCATTGAAGAATGTGCAATTTTCTTCCTTGAGAATTTTGGAACATTAGGGTGAAGGTCTTCAAGAATTGTAGAAGCATTTGGAGCTATTACTCCAAGATGTGTAAAAGCATGTAAGATGTCAAAGAAAAAGCACTGAACATAATACATGACATTATCTACAAATACAAAAGCTTACCAGTCTGCAGTTGGATACTGTAATAATGGAATTCATATATTTATGAAGATATTAGTACTTAAATTGTCTTATGTAGTTATACAAATAAAGGGAGAGATTTAAGCTATTTTAAACAGTAAGATTACCTATATCTTAAACTCTGGGGAAGAAGGCATATAGTTTAAAAAACTGTCACAAAAAGAAGTACAGTTACTTGAACATGTAGAGGCTGACTTTGTCTCAGAAGTGTGTATCAAGAGAAGGCCAGCAATGTGTTCCACAAGTGTCTATATACCTTTTTTGTTCACTTTACATTTTTAACAAAATGAATAAAAATAGTTTTGATAAATAAATTTATGTGAGTATTAACTCACCCATTCTATTGCAGAGGTGTTGTTAAAGGTGATTGAATTAAGTATTTTCTTGGTACACGTTCTTTAGCAAATTGAATTTAATTGTCAAGGAGTTTTACTGGACCCATATATGCTAAATTCTCTTTCCTTTCAGGCTTTTTCACTTTATATCTTTCCTTATCACTCTCAAAAGCATCTTGGTGCATTCTGTTCAGGCAGGCCTTGGTACTTTAGGTTTATTGATCCTCTGGGCCTGTATCCCTAGCAAGAAGGAAGCTGATCTTCATGCACTTATTTTTTTACCTGAAGAGTTGATTTGTTTTATTTCACTGTGGTATTGCATTCACTCTCTACAATTTGAGTGTTAAAATGCTGACCCATGTTTTTTTTTTTTTTGTCATGTCACTTTAGAGCTGTTATTCATATCCAACTGTCCTCTCACAGGTACTAAAGGTAGTCTGACTTCTAGAAGGGGTGAAAATGTAATGAGTACCATTTTTTTTTTTTCTTTCTGCATAGGGAAAACTTGTTGGAATTTGTGGCAGTGTGGGGAGTGGAAAAACTTCACTTATCTCAGCAATTTTGGGACAGGTGAGAAATCTTGTTTTGAATACTTCTGTTCTTCTTTCCCATCTCCTGTTTCACTTATTTGTACTCTGTAGAATGCAGTCTTTCCTAAACATGGGGTGTCAATATCTCAAGAGCTGGTCTGTAATTGCAGATGACCCTGCTGGAGGGGAGCATCGCGGTGAGCGGCACCTTCGCCTACGTGGCGCAGCAGGCCTGGATTCTCAACGCCACTCTCCGCGACAACATCCTCTTCGGCAAGGACTATGATGAGGAGAGGTTTGGCAGGCTGCTTGCTAATTTTCATGAAAGCTTAGTAATTCTTGGCCCACGTGTTGGAAAGATTTGATGCACAGTGCAGTTCAGATAAAGGCTCTATGCCCTTCTGGGGTCTGTCTATAAGTCTTCTCTAAGACCCATTTAGGATCCTGCTTCTCTTGCATTTGGCCTGGTGGCAGGGGCTGTCACTGTGCCTATCACTGCCCCTTGCAGTGAGGCTGGGCCTCATCCTGAACCTCTGATTAAAGCCAGCAGTTGCTGTGAGCAGCACTAAAGAGGTATTTGCTCCTGCTGTCCTGGCCTTGCCCTCTTCAAACACAATAACTGCTGTGTGCAATGTACTGACATCTTCCATGGCTCCCCCCCAGTGGGGGGCTTTACTTTGGCCCTTAGCCAGCTATCCTTGAAAACAAATTGTTTCTTTATTCTCACAATACTTCTGAAGTAGGTGATTAATTATTACCCTCAGCTTTCTCCTGGGAATCCAGGAGATGATTTCGGAATTCAAGGCAGATGATTTGTTTTAGGCTGCTGGAGTATCTGCTATTAGTGTAGAAAATGATATAATGCTGTACTAGATAGATAATTGTGGGAAAAATCAGTGTTCTTAACTATTTATCTACTTGTTCTTCAGATACAATACTGTGCTGAATGGTTGCTGTCTAAGGCCTGACCTGGCCATCCTTCCAAATGGGGACCTGACAGAGGTTTGTTTTGCTTATACTAAACTAATTATTAGATGGAAAAGAGTTCTGGCTTGACAGGGTAAACTGGAGTGAGGGTGTATCAGTCTTTGGTGCATATGAGCCAAGCTGTTGAATGCACTCTCTTGAGCTGAGCTGGACTGTTAAGAGTTATACGCTGTTTTTTTTTTTAAACTCAGATGTTGACTGTTTAGGAAAGGTTTTTTTTGTGTTGTAAATTTAGGTGCCTTAACAGCATCTAATTGAACTTGATTTAAAAGAGCTGAGAAAAACAGTGGCTACTTTAATTGACAAAAGGTAAAATAAGCAAAGAAAGTACTGCCATGTTTCAAGCATATTAACCTTGTTTGAATATATAACATGTCACAAAGTACACATCTAAACTGGAATCCATGTATGTATTAATATAATGTTATGGGGGAGTATATTAATATAAATATAAAAATGAATATTATGGTCTGCTTTTTGGTCATCTGTGTTGCCTGATGCTGAAGAAATAAAACAATGGGTGTGTCTCTGTGCAGATTGGTGAACGAGGGGCTAACCTGAGTGGGGGACAGCGTCAGAGAATCAGTCTGGCTCGAGCCCTGTACAGCGACAGGGACATTTACATCCTCGATGACCCCCTTAGTGCCTTAGATGCTCATGTTGGAAATCACATTTTTAACAGTGCAATAAGGAAGCACCTGAAGTCAAAGACTGTGCTTTTCATCACACATCAGCTTCAGGTACTGAGTCTCTCATAGTTTCTTTCTTGAACTTTCTTGAAACGGTTTGTTAATCAGTTGCCTTCATACTGGAAACTTCTCTACCCTAACCCTGTCTGTCTATAGAATGTGTAGTTTACATTTATAAACTAGGTTTGCAATATGCACTGATCACAGTTTAATTATTTGATACCAGTGCTGCTTGAAAATTTACTGGAGAAATAAATACCCTATTCAAAAATATTTTTGCTAACTTGCTATAAAGCTATTTCATCCAAGCAGAAAACAGTTATATTTGATGCCAGTAAATCATGATTGATGCACCTCAGATGTTTTGCTGTCTTCTGTACATAGAAATATTAGTGCTTAGTGTATCAGCATTTGCAGTGTTTAAGTATCCTGAGTCATGTCTTCCAGAAGAGATTGGTTTTGATGGGACACAAACTTTTTATTTGTGTAGTGTGAGTAATCATGGTGCTCTAGTCAGAGGAGGATCTCTGAAAATCAGCTGTCTCTTATGTGGGAATAGGTGTGCTGTGTGCCAATGTCTGCAGGCTGCTGAGAAGGGTTGTGTGGGAGTGCTTGATTATTGAATTTCATGATAGAGACATCTTCTTATTGCCACTTTCTCTAGTATCTTGTTGACTGTGATGAAGTGATCTTCATGAGAGAAGGCTGCATTACAGAGCGAGGCAGTCATGAGGAACTGATGAATTTAAATGGGGATTATGCAACTATTTTTAATAGCCTACAGCTGGGAGAAACACCACATATTGAGGTACTTGTTTATTTTAAAGTCTTCTGAATCTTGACTATTCTGAGGTGAACCAGGTGATGTTGGAAACCTGGAAAATGGCTTTACATATTTTCATGTATTGATCTGACCAATAGATTTCCTATAGAATAATCTGTGTTCCATTAGCACTTTGTCACAGTTTGCTTTTAGGGCATGTGTGCTAGAGAGAACTCTGCCAATGAGCTCATGGGTTAATCATGAAAGAATTGTGTCTCCCCTGGTGATGCTCAGAGCAGGAAGTTTCTCTCATTTTTCACTCTACTCCTTAATTTACCTTCAAATTAGCACAGCTTTTCAACAACCTTTGTCTGTAAAACTTCTTACTGGCTTGTTACTACTTTTTCAATGGGATGTGACTGAGACACAGCAGGTGTGACACAGCTTGTCAAAAGTTAAATGTGACAGTATTTTGGAAGCATAACTGAAGATGTTGTGTTTTGGGGGAGTTTGAGAAAAAATGTTTTGCCTTGACACGAATTCTGTTATAAAAAGAGTTTGTAAATGCAGACTTGAATATGTTCTCAAGTATTTCAGTTGGTGCAAAAATTGTAAATCTAGAAAATAACAAGAACCAGTCAGTACAACAACATCTAATTTTCCAGCAATTCAATTTTTCCCACCCTTCTGCTCTTCATTTCCTGAAGATAATCTCTGGAGTAAGGATCTTTGCATTTTGCTTTATAATAACTTACTTTTCTAAATATTCTGTGCATTTTCTCTTAGAAAAGATTTAAAGTACATCAGCAGTTTATTTTTTAAGATGTGAGAGGCTCCTTACTCACAAAGCATTTATAACAAAACATTTCTGAGAAAGAAGCATTATAAGAATTACAGATATAGAAGGAGCTTGGTGACACATTTTCCTGGGAGATCTTTATGAAAGAAGCAAAAGGATATAATGCATTGCTCTGCATATCCTTTGAGCCATGAAGGTTATAGTTCTGCCATTTTAAGACCAATATAATGATAGTGAACAATAGATTCTCCAGTCTTCATGCTTAGCTGACCTTCAATGTTGCTGTAAACATTAGCTCATGGAAGGACCATTAAATTGCATTCCCTAGGGGATAAGAATAAATGGATGTTCATTTGGATTCTCTGTGGTTTGATCTCATGTAAAGTGTAGGAAGGCAACCCTGAACATGGTGTGTCAGGGTTTCAGCCCATGTGGGCTGACCCTCAACAGGCAGTAACTCCCAGTTATGGGAAGATGGCTGGGTTTAGAACAGTGCTTTGACTAAAAGTGTGCACTTTAGTGTTGGATTTCTATAAGATCAAGTTAACCTGACTTTTCTTAAGAAAACTCTCATGGAATGTCTTTAAGTGCTAGAGTGCTTGGGGAAAGAAGCCTCTTTAAAAAATTGAGTTATTTTTACAAGGGATAGGGAGATTTTATCTTTTTTGCAGTAGTAGGGATATCACTCCTCTACCATGTACACTCATAATTTCACTGATTCTGGAAATTAACCTTGCACTCTACTTGTACAGGTTGGTAGTAGGTCATATTAATAGAGGAGGAGAATTTAATCCACCAGAGTTGGCAATCATTTGTAATAACTGTGAAGCTGATATCCTCCTTGATGTGAATGCTGAGCTATTGAAAGCATTTGTCCTTGGGTGGCAGATCAGTAAAAGTTCATGTTTAGATAGGAAAATGTTGAATCCAACTACTCTGATATGTTTGATGTCATTGTTTTCCTGCAGATTAATATTAAGAAGAACACAAACAATTCACTGAAAAGGCCCCAGGATAAATGTACCAAAACAGGATCTGTGAAGAAGGAGAAAGTTGTAAAGAAGGAAGAGGAGGGTAACTATGTAATCAAATTTCTGGCTGTAATGATTTTGTACTCCAGTAAGCTCAAAACATGTGCTTCAAAGTATATTGTTAATGTTATTGTTAATAACCTCTCAGGTTTTGGAAGCTGTCTCAATCCTAATCACTTAGTGTGGTTGATAGGATGCAGGCAGTGGGCAAAGAACATTCATTAGTTCTTTAAAGATAGTGCCTGTACAATGTTTTTAAGTTTAATCAGGCTCCTGCTGGTCAGATACCATCAGCACAAAGGAGCTGGTACTGCCTTGTCTCCCACACCACCTCTCCCTCCTGTCCTAAGAGGGTCATGTGTGCAGCTTGGCACTCAGTTCTGGGCAGGACATGGCATTTATGGGTGAAGGGAAGGTCTGACCTCTCTAGTTCTCTGTTTAATATTACCTTTGAACTTCAGGGTTTAAAAAGCAATAGTGAGGCTAATCCCAGCCTAACATAAGTCTGTGCTGATGAGGCTTTTTCAGCTGTACCATAACTTAAATGATTCTGCAGAAGAAATGTGACTTCTTGAAAAACTGTTTGGACCACTGAGTTCTCAGCATGAAGCATGTTTCTGAAAAGTACTCTGCACTGTTTGAAAGACTAATTTTCTGAGTATTCACAAATTTATAGGAGTTTCATGGAAGAGCTTTATTTTTCTCATTCCCTCTTCATCCTCTGTTTCACAGGCCAGTTGGTCCAGTTGGAAGAGAAAGGCAAAGGCTCTGTCCCCTGGTCTGTTTATGGTGTCTACATTCAGGCAGCTGGAGGCCCCTTTGCATTCCTCATCATCATGGCACTGTTTGTGCTGAATGTGGGCAGCACAGCTTTTAGCAACTGGTGGCTGAGTTTCTGGATCAAGCAAGGCAGTGGAGTAAGCTAAATAGCTTTTCTACTCTTGTCTAGTAGGCTTGGGGTTTGCTCTGCTAGACTAATCCCAAAAAGTCCTGTGAGACCAAATGGTTGTTCCTAATTTAAATAAGTTGTAATGCTCCCCAGGAGGTGGTCTCACTAGAGAGCTCATCTCCAAGAGTAAGAGAGCTCCAGCAATAAGAAGGATATAATCACTTATGTGGTTTAATGCTGCCCTCTTGTTCCTTTCCTTGGTTAACCTAAGAAAGATATGAAAAGGCAAACAAGCTAATTTTAGTGGTTTTTGTTTAAATGTGGTCTTATACTTCTGCAAGAGTTTTTTGTGGGGGCACAGAGAGGAAGTTACTAATCTGAGAGATGAAATAACAAGGTGAGGATGGCAAACAATATTAGAATGCAATGAGGTCCTTAAATGTATTTAAAGATCAAAAATAAAAGAGAATGAGAATGTATTAAGTGTTACAGTAAAGAATTTATTGCATAGTGGCAGAAATAACAGCAGTATTATCTATATAACAGCAGAGATCTATCCAGGGTGAATATGGCTGTGTGGTGGTATGCAAGTATCTGACATTGTTCAGAAAAACAGAAGAAATAAGCATGAAATGAGAAATTAGGAATCAAATCAAAGAGTCATTATGGCAGTATCTTAAAAGATATTGTAGGAAAAAGATCAAGGGCTACAAATCTACAAGTCAAGTATCTCTGCCAGGGCAAAGTTTCTGAAGTATTCAATGTTTACTGAAGTAATTTAAAGAAGAGATATCAAATATAGTGGGAGAAGACAAAAGATAGCTAAATTCTACCTCATACAATGTAAAAATGCTTCATTCTTGTATTAACCAACCTCTGAAACCTTGAATTTTCTGCAGAATACCACTGTGACATTGGGAAATGAGACAGTCATAAGCAACAGTATGAAAGATAACCCTCACATGCATTACTATGCTGGCATCTATGCACTGTCTATGGCAGTTATGTTGATCCTGAAAGCTGTTCGTGGTGTGGTCTTTGTAAAGGTATGTGCCAGTGCTGGTGTTTGTCTCCTCCTTCTGTGATTTGCTGCCACTGTGGTTCTTTTGGTCATCTCCCAGGAGAGACATTTGAACCAGAGTCAGTCATGGACTGTAATGTTTCCATAGCCAGCTCTTGAGGCTGCACCATGTTTCTGCTAAACTGCCCAAATTAATAGCTTCCTCCATTTGTTGGAAGCACAGAATGCAGTAAAAAACCTCTTATACTTAGAGAGAAACAGAATAGAATATTTGGGTGTCAGAGGAGAAGCAGTGGCAGGAAGGCAGACATTGTTTTATAACCCTGCAATGTTTTTTGCATTGTCAGGGAACCCTCAGAGCATCCTCAAGGCTCCATGACGAGCTCTTCCGACGGATTCTGCGTAGCCCCATGAAGTTCTTTGACACTACCCCCACTGGGAGGATCCTCAACAGGTTTTCCAAAGACATGGATGAAGGTATCTCTCACTGTGTGCCCTGTAAATCCCACATTCAGACCACTCAGTTAACTACTGAATACTCTGCAGTCTGTTGCTGTTGAGGTGGTTGTACCCTGTGTCTGTTCCAAATGTGCACTTGCAATAAACAAAGCAGGACTTGGGATATACCTGAGTTATGATTCCAGAAGGCAGCTGGTAGCTCAGTTCTGGTCATTCACTTACAAAGAAGGAAATGTGCCACTGCTGTTGAACCTCCAGGCTGCACATGGGCTCTCAGCAGTTTATGCAGGAGCAATTTAAAACATTAGAGTGAAGCTGATGTGCAGCAGAGGTGGTAATTAGGTCAGAGTTCCATCAGAGCTATTTCTGCAAATGGGAATGATTGGACTACCAGCAACTCAGAAAGTAAAAACATCCCAATGAAAATGTACATTTTTGATTTGAATAAACTAAGAGAAATCTTTGCTACTGATGTACAGCTGGATTGAGTTGATTTCTATAAGTTGTTTTAGTTTTCTGTACTTAAGATCTTCCTCTTTTCCTTCCATTTCACCAGTTGATGTTCGTTTGCCGTTTCAAGCGGAAATGTTCATCCAGAATGTCATCCTTGTGTTCTTCTGTGTGGGAGTGATTTCTGGGGTTTTCCCCTGGTTCCTGGTGGCAGTGGGGCCCCTTATTGTCCTGTTCACAGTTCTGCATGTTGTGTCTAGGTAAGTGCACCAGCTGCTTTGGCTAAAAGTACAGTTCCTTTCACCTTCAAGTATAATATAGTAGTTGGTGTATGGTGGTTTTGCATGAAACTCAAAGTGCTTCTTTCCTTACAGAGTCTTTATTCGAGAGCTCAAGCGTCTGGACAACATCACACAGTCTCCATTCTTGTCTCACATTACATCTAGCATCCAGGGTCTCTCCACAATCCATGCCTACCACAAAGGACAGGAATTTCTGCACAGGTCAGTCTAGATATCCATCTGGGAATGGTGGAGCACAAAGCTGAATGCAACAGCTTCTAGGGTTCAGAAGGATTTCTTACTGGGGTCTGATGGATCATTGGTTCTATGACTAAAAGTTAATTTTCTGGGGGGAAAAAATTGGGAGAACAGAAGGAAGGGTAAGGGAAAACTGGGAAGAGCAGTGGTGGGAAAAGTTTGCAAACCTTGGCATCATATTTTGGTTTGAAACTTTGTCAGTAACGAGTGTTCCCACCCTGAATCCTGATACTGGCACAGGGGTTTAAGTAGCTCTGATATTTGTAGAACATCAAGCTGATGGAGTCTACTAACCTTTGCTGTGTTTGTTCCAGGTACCAGGAGCTGCTGGATGACAACCAGGCCCCGTTTTACCTGTTCAGCTGCGCCATGCGCTGGCTGGCTGTGCGCCTGGACATCATCAGCATTGCTCTGATCACAACCACTGGCCTTATGATTGTCTTGATGCATGGCCAGATCCCTCCTGCCTACGCTGGGCTGGCCATCTCCTACGCTGTGCAGGTGAGTGGGACCACATACTGTGATGCTTAATTTCTGTTTTAATGTAGCTGTTGCTACTGAGCAAGCAGCATCCAGCACTGGCTCAGGGGAGCTGCAGGGCTCTGAGCGCTCGTGTTGGAGCTGCTGTTTGGCCTCTTCTGCCTCCTTGTGGTGCTGAGGTGAAATTAAAGAGCTTAAACACCTCATACTAAAAGCTGTTGCTCTTGGGAAGCATTTCTAATCTGGCGATTTCTCAAGCAATTCATAAATTATGGTGATTTTAAAATGGACTGTTTAATTAACTTGCTTTTAACACTTTAGTTATATGGTGCTCAATGTCAAGAGTATCAAATATCATTGAATTCTTTAGGTTGGAAAAGACCAATAATTGAGGAATTGAGTCAAACTATCACCTCAGCAATGTCAAACCCACCACTAAACCATGTGCCCATGTGCCTCATCTACACCACTTTTAAATACCTCCAGGATTGGTGACTCCACCACTTCCCTAGGAGTGCCACTCTGTTTCAGTGCTTGGCAACTGTTTTCATGAAGAATGTTTCTAACATCCAATCTAAACCTCCCCTGGTACAACTTGAAGTTGTTTCCTCTTGTCCTATTGCTTGTTAAGTGGGAGAAGAAAACAAACCCCCCACCTGGCTACACCCTCCTTTAAGGGAGTTGTAGAGAGTTGATAAGGTTACCCCTGAGCCTCCTCTTCTCCAGGCTGAGCCACCCCACCTCTCTCACCTGTTCCTCACAGGACTCCAGGCACTTCCCCAGCTCTGTTGCCCCCCTCTGGACATGCTCCAGCACCTCAGCATCTCTATTGTAGTGAGGGGCCTAAAACTAACACCAGGTTTGAGATGTGAGCTCACCAGTCCCAAGTACAGTCACTGCCCTGATCCTGCTGGCCATCTCTTAATTAAATAACAAGTCACAGCTCTAAAAATTTGTTTTCTTTTCACCATTTCAGTTAACAGGATTATTCCAGTTTACAGTCAGACTGGCTTCAGAGACAGAAGCTCGTTTCACCTCAGTAGAGAGGATTGACCATTATATCAAGGTAGGACTGCAATGCATTCAATTGCCTGTTGTGAAATTTTGTGTTGCTTGTTACGTTGCTGGCCTCAGCCATAGTAAAGAATGTGTGTTCCTGTTTTTAGAAAGGCACTAAAGCCTGTGCTGTAACACTGCACAGTGTGTTTGTTTTGTGAAGCACATGTATCAGCACTGGGGACTGGATGGCCCCAGAGCTGGTAGGTAACTAAACTTAGAGGTATTGCTGTATTTACATATGGCCATTGGAAGTTTGCTGACACTCATAGTAAAGAGTGGAGTGTGTGAAAGGGGTAACTTGAGGATTCAAAACATTATTTTTACAGCAAAAGGGTGGTGTTCTGGCATTCTTCATTCCAAACCTACTAGAATCCCTTCATTTAAACACAGATAACTGTTTGTTACTTTATCTAGAAGGAATTCCATTTCATCCTAATAAGCTTACTTTTCCACAGCTGTTTTATGTAATATATTTCTACATGCTTGAAAAGTCAAGGGAGTGCTCTTACTGCAAACAGGAGAAATGTGCTCAGCTGAACATGATAAATGTGCCAGGCTAAATGCTTAGCAAGCTGCTCTGATTATCTGTAACCCTTTCTTTGTAACTGGGATTTGTGTGTGCAGAACTGGGCATAGGTCAGTGGGGAAAGTGTAGCCAGGAGAAAGCCTCCTACTGGGTCCAGTATGTGAGATTAAAGACTTTTCAATTTAATGTTCCCTGTGAACCTCAGAGGGAAATACTTACATGTATCTCATATTATATATGTAATAATAATATATGTAATAATAATACATATTACATATGTATTTGGTAAATCTGGACTATATAGTAGTTGATATTTGTAGCAAAAAAACCTATATTGTTGTATAGAATGTCATTACAGAGGCAACAGGAGGGGAATTAGCAGTGTGGTCAGTGTAATACAGCAGACTTCTAGACCCCTGGGCCCACATCCAGCCAAGCAGCTCATCATGAAACTGCCATAAATGATCTGGGCTGAGTCTGCAGGGAAGAACTGCTGAAAGCTGCAGCTGATAATATTCCTTTAGTGCTTTGTTTACTGGAAGCTGAACTTCTGTATTTTTGTTAAAAGACACTTTCCCTGGAAGCTCCTGCTCGAATTAAGAATAAAACTCCTCCTCTGGACTGGCCACAGGAAGGTGAAGTTGTTTTTGAAAATGCGGAGATGCGGTACCGAGAGAACCTCCCTCTAGTACTTAAAAAAGTGTCCTTTACCATCAAACCCAAGGAAAAGATTGGCATTGTGGGGAGGACAGGCTCAGGTAAGGAAAACCACTAAGCAGAGTTAAATTATTATTTTTATATAATAGATTGGGGCAGTTACATTAGTTTTCCTCTGAGTTATTTGGTTGCACAGGAGGGGTTGAGCACTCTGTCCCTGAAGGTTTCCATTCATGTCAGTACAGAAGCAAGATCTCTGTAAACAGTAATGAAAACCAGTTTCCATTTAGACCAGAGGGATATCCTACTGGCTTGAGCCAGTGTGTTGATCATATTTAACTCTCTAAACCACTGACCAGCACAGATCGGTGCCTACAGTGTGCTCATTGCAGCTTGTCTGACTTTTGAAAGATTCTGTACTTATGTTGCAGCCAGGTTTGGCTCAGAGGCATCTCAGAACTCTGTAATGTAAAGAATCCAAACCCCAGTTTGTGAGATGACTTAACCTCAAAATGAGTTTCTAAATAAGTAATTTATATTTTTGTATTGGGTTTTCATGGCAGGGTTTTGGCAGTGGGGTTGTGGCAACACTGAAGGAATGGCTTCTTTGAGGTGAGATTAATAGCTGCCCCCACAATTGCTCAGAAGTTTAAATGCTGAACCTCAGAACTCACCAGAGCACTGCTTGCCAGGACTTTTTGGTATTTTAAAACTTTTCTTAGATGTGGACAGCCTTTAAAATGCTTTCTCATCTGAAAGCTGTTATGATTCTGTAGAAACACCGGTCTTGTTTTTCCTGTCTAATTTTTAGGGAAGTCTTCCCTTGGAATGGCACTCTTTCGTCTCGTTGAACTGTCTGGAGGCTGCATTAAAATTGATGGAGTAAAAATAAATGATATTGGCTTGGCAGATCTTCGGAGCAAACTCTCCATAATCCCTCAGGAGCCCGTGCTGTTCAGTGGCACTGTGAGGTTAGTGAGACCATAAGAAGGCAAGAAGGGACTGAGCAGTCTTCCAGTTTATACCTGAACTGCAGTAGGTGCCTGGTGAGGTGGTAGCTCTCAGGCATCCTAGTATCTCTGCTAGTTTTGAAACAAAAAACACAGATGAATGATTTTAGCTGACCCAGTACAGCACTGGGTGTGATCATCCTGTATGGAAGTTGTGCTTCCCTTCAGGTGTGATTTGAGTTTTAGCATCTTTGTCTTCCATCTCTGCTCTTGTTTTTTGGCCGTTCTAACCTCAGTGTGCTGGGAGCATCTGCTTTCCTTGGCAAGGAAACTGTTAGTGGAAGGCTGGATAAGAATCACCTGTCTGGATGAATTAGCACACTGCTGGTTTGCCATTCATTGCAGAGTTAAAATCCTACTTGTTTTCTGCTTCCCACTCCAGATCAAACTTGGATCCTTTCAATCAGTACAGTGAGGAACAAATCTGGGCTGCTTTGGAAAGGACTCACATGAAGGAGTGTGTAAGTATTATGTGCTCTGGGAGATAAGTTTGCATTTGACTTCTGAAGCAACATGATCTGTTAGTAGCTACTTCAGAGGTCTTTATCTAAGCTTTTTTTTCTGCATTTTGCCCCTTATTCTCTATGGCTTATTTGACAGATTTTTTTTTTTTTTTCCCATGACTTTACTAGACTGATATTTTTTGGTTTTTAAAGGAACATGCCATATTCTGTGTTTTTTTAGTATATAGCATAGCAGAGTGCTGCTTCATTACAGGGGTTCTTAGGGAATTTAAACATTTCAAGTTATATTTTTCTCTGTGCCTTAGTTGTGCATTCTACATCTCTGTTTGTGGCTGTACATATCACATGTGCAAATTTATACTGAACTTAAAACCTGCCCTTTGCAAAGCCCTCTGCAGCAAGTCTTGCTGCCATGACGTTTCCAATTCTATTTCTTATAAGTCAGGTGGCAGGTATGGCTATGGAACATAGGCTGCAGGAATTCCTGCAGGGAATAGGTTCACTCTCTTCTCCTGGGGACAAAGACTGAGATTTGTTTGTGTTTATATGATTTTGTGCAGTGCTCTAAGATTTTTTGCCTCTTCTTCCCCACACAGATTGCACAGCTGCCTATGAAGCTCGATTCAGAAGTGATGGAAAATGGGGAGAACTTTTCTGTTGGAGAGAGACAGCTACTGTGCATAGCTAGAGCTCTGCTGCGCCGTTGCAAGGTGAGCACAGCAGGGAGAGAAATAGCTGGAGATACCAAGATAAGATTTTTGTGCTGGATTCCTTCTGTCTGTCAGAGGAATCACACCAATAATTATTGCAACCCAGAGAGGTGTAAGGTTAAAACAATCAGGAAGGTATCTGAGCCAGCTCCTGTAATGTCCTGCCATTGGAAAGGCATTGTTTGCAAGTGCTGACATTAGTGTGTCAGACTGGCCTAATTATTTATTCAGTGTCCTTTTACTGGGGAGCATCAGATTCTTCCTTTTTTCCACCTTTTTGTGAATATGAGCCAAGTGTTGTCCTTCTACCCAGTGCTCCACTAAAATGTAGTCTCCAAGTGGAATTTGGGATTATGCCATGCAAGCCAAGTGAAAGATTTTGCGGGAATAGAATGCAAGCAATAATTGCAGTGAGAAAAGACTTTTGGATTGAGATTGACCAGGATTCTTGTTTTAACAACCTTTTTTTCTGAAATGTGTCCTATAATATTTTAAAGTTCTCTCTGCATCTGTTTTTAATGCCAGACTACTCAGCAGAAGTTACTGCTGTCTCTGCAGGTACCTGCACAGGGCATGTCCAGTTTAGCTTTAACAAGAAATCACTCCAAATCAGTTTGTGTGAGGGGAAGAGACTTCTTACCCAGTCAGTGTTAGAGAGCTATTAAGTCTAGTCAGTGTTGACTTACTTCAGGAGGAATGTCACCAGCAGGGATATGTCAAATTAGTTTACTGGTGAAATTTGTATTTGATCTTCATCTATTGAATATAAAATTGAAAGTAGTAGAAATTTGAGTCCTGGGTCATAACCCACATGTAGCTCTAGGATGTGACCATAAAATGTAAGTGTCATCCATAGGCTTTGTTGAAAACAATTACATAAAGAAAACTGAAAGAGTAGTTGTAAAACCTGCATTTGTGCCCACAGGATTGCATTTGTGACAATGCTTGGTTGTGGCCATTCTGCCCACTCTATGTATTCTTATATTCAGGGAGGGAAGGTGTGACCATGGGTAACAGCCAGGATTCTGTGCTGTTTTCTTTCAGATACTGATCCTGGATGAAGCAACAGCTGCTATGGACACAGAGACAGACTTACTGATCCAGGAGACCATCAGAGAGGCGTTTGCAGACTGCACTATGTTAACAATTGCTCATCGCCTGCACACGGTCCTGGGCTGTGACCGGATCATGGTGCTAACACAGGGACAGGTGAGCAGGGAGGCATCTCTGCCTCTGCTCTGATGTGTCTATGAACTGAGGGAACAGCTGCACTGCTGTTCATTCATGTCCTTGGTAGTAACAGTCCAGTTGCAAATGAATCCTGTGACAAGATCAAAGGTGGCAAAAATTGTTTTTCACACCAAAAAAGTACTATAGAATAATAGTCAGTCTTTAAAAATCTTCTTGAGGTTTCCTTTGTAGGTTAATTCTGTGATGGGTAATAACAAAAACATCTCTGCTGGGGCTCAGTGGCAATTTCCCATTACTTGCATAAAGCCCTATGCCATCAAGCACACCTTTGACAGATACTTTATCTATTTTTCAGGCTTCCATTTGGGAGCCTGAAGAGTTAAATGCAACAACATTGGGCAAGGCTCTTTAAGGTAGAAAAGGCAAAAAACAATAGCATCTGCCTCTGCCAGAACTACCAGAGGTTGCTTCCTGTTGAGCTAGTGCCAGTTTTTGAGCCAATTTGAAGCATTCCAGGTTATGGTATCCATAAAGGCAGGTATTTTCACTGCCTGGTGTTTCATCTAAAGATGAATGCTGTGTTTTCTATTCTTTACCATCACATCACAAGTCCAAAGGCTGGGAGTCACTTCTCTATTGAATTTTACTGACATACTTTACCTGCCTTGTTTGTTTTCAGGTAGTGGAATTCGACACCCCGACTGCCCTTCTGGCCAATGAGAACTCGCGCTTCTATGCTATGTTTGCTGCTGCAGAGAACAAGGTTGCTGTCAAGGGCTGAAATTCAGGGCAAAGTCACTTTAATTTTGGAGAGCTACGCTCCCTGCCTGTGGCAGGCCAGCTCTTCCTCCTCCTTGCAGATTATTGCCTTTTCATCTTTTAATTTTTAGCACAATGTGTCAAGTCAGAGTTTTTAAAACCATGTCAGAAGAACTCTTCATGTTTTTATTATTGTATTTATTCCATATTACTAATTTTTTGTTATTAAATGCACTCTACAAATGGCTCAGGGAGCCATAGTTATAAATGTATCAGAGGCCTATAATGAAGCTTTATACATGTAGCTATATCTATACATAATTCTGTATATAGCCTATATTTACAGTGGAAATGTAAGCTGTTTATTTTATATTAAAATAAGCACTGTATTAATAACAGTGCATATTCTTTTCTATCATTTTTGTACAGTTTATGGTACCAGAGATCTGGCTTTATCAGACTGTATCAGACAACGTTTTGCCTTTTACAGTTCATCTTTTCCTAGTGCCGGATTTTCTGCGTGTCTGAGTGGAAGTGAAGCTTTGCAATAGTGTCCTTTATTGTCACATCTTTGTCTAGCGCAGCAGAGAAGAGCTCTGTGGTGTAACTATTGCATTGTAATTTATCAAAGCTATTTGGGGCATCGCTAATGTTCACCACGGCAGCAGCTGCTGCTTGCCATGATGCTTTTCCAAAGCAGGGTTTTAGTGATCCGAGTGGAGAACCACTTCTGGGTCACATTAAGGCCTTGTATTTTCTCAGTGTCCTGACACAGTATTTCTTACTGTATCAGCAGAATTTATTTTAATGCAAGCAAGCCCAAGCTCTTCCTGCTTCGCTGATCTAACACAACCAAAATCTTACTGTTTGTGGAATGATCTGTAACAAATTAATCATAAGGTTCAAATCATACACTGTATGCTGGCAAGAAAGCCTTTTAAGAGTTGCTTCAGCTGACTGACTCTTTATCTTGAAGCTGCTAACACTCCTCAAGGTTTAGGTTGGCTTTCACTGGCATGGGTAACACTTAACTCTTTGTTCTGCTCACTTATACTAAGGTTAATCAACATCGATATTTCCTGTTTCTTTCTTGCACACTTGTTAAGGAAGCAGTCCTCGACCCCACATCTTCTGGAACCTTGAAGAGGTTCCTGTTGATCAGGATGTAACACTGGTGTAGGACATGGTTTTCTTACTGTAAATGACCTACCTCAGGTTACTGGGTCCTGCGTAGTGCGTTGCCATGATCACTGTACACCATCCCTGTTTTCTGGGACCTGTGGCCCAGGGGGACACAGTTGCTCCTGTGATAGCCGTGACTTATTGAATGGTCAGCGTTGCATGTCTTTGTCAACTTGGACATTTTGTAGCCTTAGCATGTTTGCAAAATGTCTCATTGAGGCAGAAATCTGAAAAGTAAATAAAACTATTTTGGGTTTTGTAAATTTTATTGGCTTAAGTGGTTTGTTTTGGGCACATAAAGAACTTCACACCTTTTTGAGCCCTGGGCTTTTGTTGTTTTTTTTTTTCCCCTCTTCCTGTTGTCATGCACTGCGGTCTGATCTTTCTTCAGAGTAAAGATGCTTCTTTAAAAGTGTAGTGGATGATTTTTGTGCCCTCCAGCATGGGGGTAGCTTGCAATACATGTATGTTGAGTAGTACAGGGAGTAATAATTTATAGTGCAAGTGTTCAAGCCAGGTAGAAGGGCTGAGGTCAGGTGGAAGACCACCTTAGGCTCTTATTTTCCATTTTCTTTACCTGAAGGCACTACTGTTTATAGAGTGACTACTGAAAAGTCACAGAAGTATTTCTACCTACCAGTACCTCAGGCAAATTGTGGCATTAACAGAGCTTGCACTGTAGCATGAAGTAGCACAAAAAGCATTGTTTGGATTGTTCTTGACTCTTGTCCAAAGCGAGAATTAACTGGCACAAACCTTACTCTGCTCACATGCCTGGAGTTTACCCCATGGACTTCAATATTTTCCTTGAAGGAAATGGGCTAATGTACCTGGCTCTGTGTGCTGCTGGGGTCAGTGTGTGGCTTCACTTTTGCAGCTAAGGCTGAGCTAATGGCAGTCTGGGCAAAAGAGGAGCCATCCTGATCTTATCCTCCTTCTTCTTCCAGGCTGGAACTTCCTCTTCCCTTTCCGATGCCAGCAGTGGCTCTTGTGTGGTCCAGTTCAGAAAGCTAACTTGCAGAAAGCAGGAATGCTGTACAAAGGAGGAGACAGGAAGGCACCACTCACAGGAAGGGAGGTGAAGTGGGGCTGCTCTTTTCAGTAGGTGCTGGTTGTAACAGTAGCATAGGTGTGAGAGGACCTGCTCAGCATTCACTGCCCCAAACTGCTGTTATATTCTCCTAAAGAGCTGAATCTTTGCTGCAGCTTTGGTCAGCTGAAACAGCTCAGCAAAGTGTCAAACCAGGGTCTGTAATGGAGCAAGTGAACAGTCATCTGTGAAGCAGGGATTAGCTCAACCATTTTGTTAAACCTTGGCTGCAGCACTGTTACCTTGGAATTAAAGACAGAGACTGACAGAAGGAAAAGCTCTTCTGTTGTGATCACTTCTGTGCTTCATTTGGCACTTGTCTCACAGGTGTACTGAAGTATTGCTGCTCACAGAGGTAGCTGTAATTTTTACTGGCTTTCACCCTGAACCACAGGAGCAAGCTGTGGCCTGACCAAGGACCCTTCCTGCAGCAGGGAAGAAACATTAATATTTACAAATGGGACTGAAATATCTGGATCTTTGCATTCTGCAAGAGCTTTATGATGATGACTGGAATGTTCAGGAGTTGGATTCTGCTTTAGAATTTATAGTATGATAGCCAGAGAAGACTTCATCCTATGAGGAAAAGAATAAGACACTGGGATTGGGACAGAGACTTTCCTTAAAGAGATCCTCCTGAAAATACCATGGAGATAGTAAACCAGAATAGAAGCTATCAGCTGGCAACTAAGCCCCACACAGTCCTGTGGGATGGGGGAGAGAACTAAGTGTAAAAGCTAGAAAACTTGAGAGTTGAGACCAAGACAGTGTAATAGGGAAAGCAGAAGCCATGCAAGCGAAGCAAAACAAGGTATTCATTCCCCACTTCTCATGGGCAGCTATCCCTATGACAGGAGGGCTCCATTGTGTGTAATGGTGACTTGGGAAAACAAGCACCATTGTTCTGAATGTCCCCTCCTTCCTCTCCAGCTTTTTTAATGCTATATGATCTGGAATATCTCTGTCCCTGCTGTGTCCACTCCCCCCTCCTTGAGCACTTTCGGCCTCTTTGCTGGTCACGTGAGGAACAGAAATGTTTTTGGCTCTGTGCAAACCCTGCTCAGCAGCAGCTGTACAACATCCCTGAATTATCAACACTGTTTTCAGCACCAGCCCCAAACACAACCTGACACCAGCTACTGTGAAGAAAATTCACTCTAGCCCAGCCAAAACCAGCACATCCTACAGCAAAGGCTGTGGCCCAAGACCAGCAGGTGTGCAAGAGAGATTTGCCTGGGATAACTGGTTACTGTATTGTTCTCTGGAATTTCTATGATGTCGGTTTTGCTTATTCTGTGCAAACACAGCAACTGCAGCTGATCTTGATTCATTATCAAAAGCTTAGAGCCTCTTCAGAAGAATGTGTTCCTGCTCATCTCATGTCTGATGAGTGGACACACTGCACTTATTTGACTCTTCAACCAAAGCGCAGGTAGGATTCTTCTAAAATTATGCTGGAGTTAACATGCAGTTAGATTGGTGTATGATTACACCCTGAAGTTGTCCCGGCCTGAACACCTGAGGACATTTTACTCTTATCTCTAGTGAAGGCTCAGGGTCAGATCCTGAGGTTGCTGGGGCTGTGATTTGCCCATCACCTGTAGATGAAAGCTGGGTCAAACAGGCTTTGTGCATCACTGGAAACAAAATTGGAGGAAGCTGAGGTTTTTTTGAAAGGCAACTGATATGAATGAGAGAAGGTGTCAGAAGGATAAAAGCAGAACATTTGATTTATTAAAGGAGGACGTGGACAGCAACATGAGTAGGATGAAAAGTTTTTCTTAGTTACAAGGGAATTCATTGCAAAGGCAAAATTTATTTTTGAAGGTGCTTCAAAAGAACACAAAGAGTGCCGGCTGCTGTATGCACAACCCACCAGCCTGAGTGCTATCTTGTTATTTTTTACTGCAACTGTAGCATGTGTTTTACTATATATAAGTGATTACACGAAGGTTTTCTTTAGCTTCAGGTTGGTTGAGGGTAATACTGTGATTTGTTTAACCCTTGGTTGAGCCGGTAACCACAGCCACAATGTGCTGAGGCCACAGTTTGTGCCTCCGGTGTGACTATACAGTGGAAAGTGAGCTGGAATTTAGTGCAGATGCTACAGTTGTTAGTGGAAGGCTTGGGAGGCTTTCAGAATGTACCACTACAGATTCATTAAACCCACAACCATGTGAAAAATGTTTCTGTCTTGTCCAAAATATGTGCCTTGGAGCCTCATCAGGCAATGAGGTAGGCAAAGTATAACAGTGAAAATTGGAGTGCAAATAACTTACAGAATTGTCATTACATGGGGCAGAGACCGTGCCTCTCCTGGGCTGGGGGGATCGCAAATCAAAGTTAGTTGCACACACCTCCTTCCTTCCAGATTGCTGACTCCTGCTATTCCCATGCAGAGAAACAAGTGCTTGTACAAAGCTGAAAATTTTGTGGTTTCTGTCCTTTCCCGTTTAGGAAGGCAGCAGTGGAGGGTGTGTGATTGATTGCCTCGACTTTTGGGGAAGAATAAAGTACATTATATCTGAGCCGGGCTCTGGGGCCGGTTTGCAGTTAGAATTGGAGGCAGGAAACTATGGGCATCCCAGCTGGGAGAGAAGGGATTAAAAAATCGGGTGTGTATGGGGTGCAGGGAGAAGGGAGACTATTTAGGGTTAGCTGTGAGCTCGATGTGGGGGTGTGACCAGGAGTGAGGAAGCCAAACTAGGCAGCGGTGGGCTGAGGGTGCAAGAATCAGCCCTGCGGGAAGCCGTGCGGGGGAGGGTTTGGGGGTGTTTGTGGTGGAGCTGGGGCAGGGACGGTGAGTGAGGGACTCAGGCGGTGCGGTGGGGACAGAGCCTGCTGTGAGGGGACAGGAGTGGTCCGAGCGGGGCATTGCGGCCGTGCAGGAGTGCTGGGATCGGTGTGTCCGGGCCAGGCACCGGGGCTGGGCTGTGGAGGGAAGGAAGGGAAGCTCTGCGTGGGCCGGTTAAAGCTGCTCCGTCAAGGGGGCACGGCCGGACCGAGCCGCAGGCGCGCGCGGACACCCACGCTTGTGAGTGAGGGAATGAACGGGTGAAGGAGTGAATGAGCGCAAAGCGAACGCTGCTCTCCCGGGAGCGGCGCCGTGCCCAGGACTGTCCCGGTGCCCGCCTCGGGTCCGGCTGTGCCCGGCCCAGCCTGAGGCGCTGCGGGGCGGGACCGGGGGCGGGGCGGGTGCGCGCGCAGCGGGCGGGGCGGGGCCGCCCTCGAGCGCCCCCGCGGCGCCCCCCGGCGGCCGCGCCCGCCGCTGCTGTCCGGGCCCGGGCCCTGCGCTCCCTCGGCCGGTCCTTTCCGCCTCCCCCTCCCCGCCCCGGCCGCTCCGGCCGCCGGGGCCTCCCTCCTCCCCGCCCGCCCATGGATTTCACATAGCAGCCGCCGCCTCTGCCGCCGCCTCCTCCTCTTCCTCCTCCTCCGCCGCCGCTCCATGGCGGCTCCGGCTCCGCGGCCGCCCGGCCTGTGCTGCTGCCGCAAGGGCTCCGCGGCCGGGCCGGAGGCGCCGCCGGCCCCGCCGCCGCCTCCCGAGCCACCGCCGGACGTGGCGTCGGCGTCCAGCTCGCAGCTCTTCAGCCTGAGGCACCTGCACCTGGGGCTGGAGCTGCGGCCCGAGGCGCGGGCGCTGGCGGGCTGCCTGGTGCTGGAGCTCTGCGCGCTGCGGCCGCAGCCCCGCGCCCTGGTGCTGGACGTGCACCCGGCGCTGCGCGTCCTCTCGGCCGCTTTCCGCCGCGCCGCGGCCGGGGAAGCGCCCTGCGCCTTCGCCTTCTCGCCCGCCGAGGCCGCCGCCGCCCCGGCCCCGCCGCCCCCGCCGCCCTGCCCGCCGCCGCCGCCGCCCTGCGCGCCGCCCTGCGCCGCCAGCCCGCCCGCCACCGCCACCTTCCTCTCGGCGCCCTGCATCGCCGCCGGCCCGCTGCCCCCCGCCCGCCCCCCCGGGGGACCCGCCCGCCGGCCCCCCGCCCGCCGCCGAGCCGCCGCCGCCGCTGCCCCTCTTCGCCCAGCCGCCCTGCTCCGCCTGCCCGCTCGGCTTCAGGGTGGACCCCTTCACCGACTACGGCTCGTCCCTCACCGTCTCCCTGCCCGCCGCCCTCCAGCCGCACCAGCCCTTCCAGATCATCGTCCGCTACACCACGGCCGACGGCCCCGCCGTGAGTACCGACGGAGGGTTGGTAGCGTGGGGAACCGGGTCCCGGGGCGGCTGGCACAGCCCTGTCGCACGTCTTGCTCCTGTCCCTGGCCCCATGGCCCGGCAGCGCCAGCCCGCTGGGCAGCAGCATCTGTCCCTGCCCCGGGGGCTCTGGGCACCGCCGGCCCCGCGGTCCCCGCCGCGCTCAGCAGCGGTGCTCGTACCGACCCAGCCGCTCTCCCTCCCGGCTTCCCCCATCGCCTGGACCCCACGCCTATTCATCCCACCTCACCTAAGTTACAGTAATTTAGGAATTTTTTGTTCTTTAAGGACATTGCAGTTGTTGGCGAGGAGAGTGAAAATTTGCAAACTCCTGCCTCGACTTAGTCCTTCAGGGTAAATTATGTCATCCACAATGTAGGAGTTTTTCTGGGGATTTTGCCAGCTAACAAAATCAGGCCTTGCACACCTAGACTGATGGTCCAGTGAGCCATGATCAGGAACTTTGAGAAGAGCAGGAGTGATTCCATATATTCCTACAAGTTATCTTCTGAAAGAAGGGGTGAGAAATGGCCCAAAACACCCCTTTGGATGTAGCCACAGAGGTTCTTTCACATCTGTGCATTAGCTTTCTTCAGCAGTGAAATGCTTTGTCACTTCTGTCATTCCTTTTAAAGCCCAGGTATTTAGAAGCACCTTATTCCCAGCCTTTTAGGTGCTGCTTTTCAGGTTTCGTGTTTCTAAGAAGTTATGACAGTGAAAACATTAAGTTCCCATTGAAACATCAGTTCTTTTTGCTGCTGTACAGTCTGTTCTGGTTGGAAATTAAACTGAGATGATTTTTATCACATGGTTCATGAATCTATTTGAGAAAGAATTTTTTTTTATAAGTCTTGCAACTTTATTTCATCTATTTTGCCTAGAGGAATTGTCTTAGCCCTCTGATTTGGTGTTGCCATTGCACTGGTCAAAACCAGTAAATGTGTGGATCTATTTGACTTTTACAATGTATTTAACAAGAGCAGGAATTTAACATAAAAACTTCTTGCAAAGCAACCCACAGGAAGTAAATAGTAGGCCTTTCCTCTTGATAGCAAAGTCTTGCTGATTAGAGTGTGTTTACTGAATGTTTCTCTGTCTAATTTTAATACTACATGAAAGATCACAAAAGTAATTTCATCCTTGGAATAATCTGGATAGTCTTGTACATTGGCTGACTTGGAATTTTTATTGACAGAAGTTTCCTGTGGTCATATGGTGACTTTTTAATGTTGTAATCCTTCCCCAGATGTACAAAAATGAAGTAAGATTCTGGCACTTTTAAAGTTCAGAACCACTTGGATATTGTTCCTTTTCACCTCTGGAGTTCCTGGCTTTACTATTTCCTTGTACAGTACTCTGCCATGTAGCTTACAGTGTGTTCAGAAGATTCTGTTCATAATTTTTCTCCCAGGTTTATGAAGAAACCTGCTTCTTTTATCCACTCTCTGCCTTGTTTATGGTGAGAAGGCTTTAAAGGTAATTTGGCATTGCTGTGTTCTCTGTAATCATTCTCAGCCTGGCTGAGCCACACCTCCCAAAGTACATGATAACATGCTTTCCTCCTCTTGAACAAATTGTTTTATTTTAGGCCAGCCTGTGCTTTCCCCTTTGTTTTGCCAGCCCTGTTGCCAAAGGAGCAGCCTGTCCTGCTGAGTCTGTGGAGAAATCATCTCAGTATGATTGGAATACTGATCTGTTTTTGGGAATGTGAAAACCACTGGAGGGTTCAGGGCACTGATGTGATACTCGTTTAGTCTCACCTTGTGTTAATGGGTTGTCTCCTTGGCCCCACACAGTTTTACGTGGATGCTGGAGGAGGACTTTTCTTCCATTCCCTCTCTTGTTGTCTTGCTCCCCATGGATCAGAGGTGAACTACCTATTCTTTATGCTGTTTTTGAAGACTTTATTGTACCTTTAAAAGCATGTTCTGCTTCAGCTGAAATGAAGCTGCAAGGGGTCATGTCAAGATTATTGATGGTCACAGCACTGGGGACATGCACTGCCCTTCCCAAGTGATACTGGAAAGCAGAAGCAGGCATTCTCACTGACATAAATCAGACCATGTTTGCTCACTCTCTATTGTAGGTTTTGGCTGGCAAAATATTTGTCCTCTAGTAGCACCTGTTGTAGCCCTTCATGTTCAGCATGCTGAACTATTTTGTTTGGATCCAAAGCAGTTTGGTGCTATTGTAGTGCTCTCTGTCATTGCTGTTTTTTGGCACAGCACTGCACTTTAACAGGGATGAGTAACCCATATGCGTGTAAGGGTCAACTGCTTTATACTCATGTCTTGTAAATGCTCTGGCAGTTCCTTTTCTCTGTCAGTGTCAGACCTCTCTTCTAAAAGTTTTATTTTCTTTGGCTGTTCTAGGAATTTATTCTCCTTAGGTGAGGGCTTATTTTCTGTGGGACATTTAGCATACTTGTGGGGCCTATAAAACAGTAAATGCATGTTACAGTGCAGTGTGAATATGTTGGCAGTAAGATCAGCAGCAGAGATAGTAGTGTGTAAAATTGGAAACCTGTTGTCTTGGTATACTTGCTTTGAGCCATCTGGACATGTTATTTGACTGTCCCATTATTTCTCGTGTGGAGGAAGAAGCCAAGATCTTTGGGTGTTTGATGGACATTGAGAGACAGCTGAGAGATTAAATCTGCCTTTCACAGAGCATTCCAGCTCCCTGTGCTGTTAGGAAACCATATGCTCAGTACATCACCAGTTTCCATCAGAGGCAGGACTGTCATGATCATTGTGTATCTCTCCTGGTGTGGGCTGAAGGTACACAGTTTTCAAGCGTGTCAGGGATAGTAGTCCTCTTCTTCTTCTTCCTCATCCCTTAATTCTTGGTAATACTCTTATGTGATGTTTTCTTTTTTCCTTCCCTAGAGAGAAAAATCTACACCTATCACTTTCCCACTATGTCATTCCTCTGATTTTGTAGTGTGCTATTTTTCTTTCCTTAAATGCAAATCATCTTCTAGATTCTGGTACAAAAAATTGTAACATTTCCTTATCTTCAGGATTTAGCAGAAAGGACAGCCCTCTTTGCAGTCCTAGAAACTTTTCTGTAATTCCTTGGATTTGTCTTGATTCCTCAGTCCCCAGAGAATGACTTGCTGCCACCCAGCTGTGCCTTGCTCCTGTCACGTGCTCTGCATCTCAGGTGTTTTGTTTACTTTGTCATCAGATAGAGCAGCTTGTTTGCCTAGAACAGAAGCTGTGGCTTTGCAGCTCTTCCTGCGACCTTCATCAATAATGCATGTAGAAACATGGAGGGTTTAAAATTAAAAGAGGCTTAGCTAATTGCCTTTGTCATTTGCCAGATTTGGGGAAAAGATTATGATCTAAGTCAATAAAAATTATACTCTTGGCAGGTGCCTTATAAAATGTGAGCTTCTTTGCAGTATGTGGGCAGGGGAATGCCTGGGCTGCCCAAAGCCTTTGTTCAGCAGAGGAATCAAGCACGTCTTTTTAATTGAAATGCACCACAGAACAGCTTCAATGTGTGAAACAGCCTTCTTGTATACATGAAAAGCTAGATTAAAATGGAGAGCATGATGATGATGTCATGTGTATTCCCCAAGGGGAAGTGGAGGAGGATTTTGGATGGGGAGTAGATGATACAGCCCCAAATACTGCTCTGTCCCTATGCTCCACCCGCCCCAGCAGCACCCTGTGCCTTGCACTCCTTTCTGGGATGCTGCTTATACTCATTTCCCCCAGTCCATAGCCCTACCTCTGTCCAGCAGCATAGCCTAGTCTATTTATATTACAGATCTATTTATATTGTTTCAGGATAACTTTCATCATTGTTCCAAGTACGTCTGGAAAGTGAGACAGAGGCTTGCCATGTAGCTGCAGACATTAGAAAAGAGGGGAAAAAATACTTCATCCTCTGCAAATATTTTCCCTCTTGGCTTGTGGGGATGGTGCTTCACTTAACTTCAACCAAATGTCAAATACAGCAGGTCTGGTTGAAAAGAAGTTGTCCTTAATTTATGGAGTTTCTTGTAAACAAGAATCAACTCTTGGTTCCCCTTCCTTTCCTGCTTATGTTTTCCTCCTGCACTGCTTAGGGAGAACTTCCCCATATCTCTCTGCTGTAAAGGCATCATCTGTCAGCCCTTTTTCTGTCCTACTCAAGTGTTGCAAATTAGGTGTGGTGGTGCCTTATCTCTGTTTTCTTTGTTAGCCTCTTCTGTCTCTCAAAAAGCAAAAGAAACAATATTTTGAAGATGGGTCTCTTCATCAGGGCCAGCTGATACAGATTGGAATTCAGGCTGTGATACAAGCACAAACCCACTGATCAGAGGAGTGTTTTTAAAAGGCATTGGGGCAGATCTATGAAATTTAATTTCTGAGCCTCTTCCCTGAATTGTTAGAAAACTACTACCCTGTATTAAAATACATCACCTTCATATCTTTGTAAATATGTGTTCTGGGTGGAAGTTACTAGTTGTATGTGGGTAATGAGACATATGTCTCCAGTGCCTTCTGGGACACCTGTCTCCAGTTCCATAACGTGGCATTGCAGAAATGATACTCATTGTGTGAAAAGCAGGTGTCCATGAGAAATGTAGTGGAAATCTGTAACTATGTAGGTGCCCCTGGACTGTGATCCAGGGCTGTGGGCAGTGCTACACTGAAATGCTGCACATGGATGTAAACAGAAAGGAGTCCTCAGAAGTCCTGCTTTAAGCTTGTTGCTGGCCCTACAGTCTTGAAATAAAAGAGGATAATCTTAAAGTAAATTCCAAGAGATTAATTTTACTTCTTGATAAAGGTTTTTACTTTTGGAATTTCTCCCACCTAAAAAACCCCAAACATTTGCAAGCAGAAGTGTGAGTCTCCATGGGAATAACTGAAAGCTGCTGACTGTGTGTTTCCTGGCCTCACCTTTCACTGATCCCTGGGGTTGCTGCTGCAGTGGATGATTTGGGAGAGGAGCACACTGCCATCTGAGGGAAAAGGCCTAAAGGCAAGGGAAGAAGATATCAAAGAGTAACCTTATAGGACAGACAGAGAGAGAGAAAACTTTAACCTCCAAAAGTTGACTAGGGGACAGTGTTGTAATGTGTTGTTAAAACATGAACAGACTTGGTACCCAGGCTTCTCTTCTGTGTTTCATTCCTACCCCTTGAGGACCAGAACTGAGCTCATATTTGCACTAACTGCTGTTCCCTGATCTCAGATTTATTGGTTGCTTTGATCTAAGAATTCAGCAGACTCAGAAGTTTTATTCCTTGGGCTTGACTGTTTCCAAGACTTCTAGCGGTTCCAATTTTACTGCAAATTTCACAATATTTTATGTTTTCCATCAAAGTTCAGCTCCAGAGTTCTAGGGTTACAAGGAAATCCTTATTTAAAATTGCTCCTACACTTCAAAGTTGGAGGCAGGGAGCATGTGAAAGCACAAACTTTTGAAACAGAAAGACCAAAATGCAAATAATTGGACTTTTTCTTATTATTCTTAATCTGTTTTAATTATTTGCTGAGGGTCTGACTTATGATTTATTTGCTGTTTGGCACTGAAAATTGACATGCTCAGTGGTGTGTTTTGTTGGCTTTTCTTTTGTGACCACCCAGAATCTCCTTATCCATTCTGTAAAAAGGGGCCTTCAGTGTCCTTGACCAGATGTTTCTTACATATACCGACTTTTTTGCATAGTGTCAAAATGTTTGATGCTTTAGCCAGGAGGGCAGTGTCAGGGTCACAGATAATGTTGTGTACACTGTTCAGCTTCAGGGATTTTTGGTTTGTGGATTTGGGTTTGTTTTGGTTGGTTTATTTATTTTTTTTTTTCTTTTCAGCTTATGTTACCTCACCCCTTCTATTCCTGTTCATATTGAGTTATAAACATGGAGATGTCCAGGGTGCTCCCTTTGAGAAGAAGCTTGTTTGGATGTTTGTTAGGGGCTTATTAACCAAGCAAATTGATACAACAGAAATAGTGAGTAGTTGGAAGTTACTATGTTACACCACTCAGTTTTCAAACAGTAAGAATTTTTTTTGAGCATTCCCAGCAAATAAACTGGAGTAGAAAGATGTATTGTTAGAGATGGAAATGTGCCCTGTGCCAGGTGTTCATCTGGGTTGCTGAACAGCTGAGGTAGTGCTTCTCCCCCACAATCCTCTTGGTTTCATGTTTTGTTTTTGGCAGTTCATCCTTGTCATGTTCTCTGTTTCCCTCACCTCTTCTTCCCGTCGTATTTCAACAGATCTGGTGGCTGGATCCAGAGCTGACATATGGCAATGCCAAGCCCTTTGTCTTCACACAGGGACACTCGGTGTGTAACCGCTCCTTCTTCCCCTGCTTTGACACCCCTGCAGTGAAATGCACCTACTCAGCTACTGTCAAGGTAAGGGGTGCCTGGGAATGGTTCATGGAACCCTGAGTTGCTGTTAACCTGTGAATGAATATTTACATCAGCTATTTTTAGCAGTTTACACCTGGTAAAAATACTGTAGTTCAGTGTTATAAAGAATATTGAATTTTCAGTTCTGGTTCTTGGGCCAGAATTAGGGTAGTACCACAAAGGTTGCCTACCACTCTTGGGTCTCGCCTTCCTTCTACTTAATCCTGAAAGAGTAATTGTGAAACACAAATATGAGAGAGAATTTGGTTGGTCCCTTCCAGTAATGGTTATTGATGGTAATGCTCAACTGTATTGTACCAATTTTTGGAAGTAAATACCTGAAGTAATTTGTAATCTGCATCAAATAATGTTGCATTTTATATAGATGAAATAATATGTGGGTGCTTTTGGGACAGCTGGCACATAGGAGGAGTAATATCTTTGGTTGGTAGGTTTTCATATATGGGCAGATTGAATTATAAAAACCTCACAGAAATCTTACATTTTTTGTTATGTAAATGATTGTTTGTAATGTACATCATCAAGCATAGATGAAAATGAACCAAAGATCTGTGGTTCAGTCATTCAGCTGTGATTATCTGGTGAGTTGATTTGTATGATGTTGGTCTTCCAGGCTCCAGCAGGCATACAGGTATTGATGAGTGCCACCCAAAGCTCCTACCTAGAAGAGGAAGGTGTTTATCAATTTTACATGGAATATCCAGTTCCTGCCTACCTAGTGGCCTTGGTGGCTGGAGACCTTATACATGCAGACATAGGTCCAAGGTAAGATTTGCAGTGAGTTCATTCTGCATTTTATGTCTCTGTACAGTGCTTCATACTGTAAAGTAGTGGAAATGTTGAATGACTGATAAGGGAGCAGTTGGGTTCATGAGCTGTGAGAAGAGAGAGTTTGAAGTGTAGTTGGGTATAAAGAAATTCATGGCACTGCACTGGCAAAGATGTGTTCCTCTTTCATAAAAGTTGCCTACTGTTCCCTGAAGTCATTACAGCTGCTTTCTAGTTGCCTTGTTGAAGGGATTTTTGGCTACTTCTTGCCATGTTCTATGGAGCATTAGTCTAGGAGGGCTCAGCTTTGATGGGAGGTCTCCTTGCTCTATTACCATACATGGAAGTGTGGTAAGCAGTCAGGCTATTTTTTTTCCTAAGAGATAATTCAGTTTGCTGAAGTATCACCTGATGTTTTCTGTTTTCTGACAGGAGCAGAGTGTGGGCAGAGCCTTGCCTGCTGCCAACAGCCATCAGCAAGCTTTCTGGCATTGTTGAACGCTGGTTGACTGCTGCAGAAAGTCTGTATGGCCCCTATATATGGGGAAGGTGGGTTTAATCAGTCTCCTGGGAATGTGCAATGGGAACAAAATAAAACAGTATTGAGGAATGATCATGCTTTCTCACTATAGCAGGGCAAACTAGCATTTCAACTGGCAGCATTGTGGTAGTTGAAGACAGAGTCTGGAGTTTTGTCTCCACGAGTAGCAGGGAGGATCATGGAGGCATGGAGGTGTTTTAGCTGGTTTGCAGGGCAGAACAGGAGGTTTCTAAGCAATGGAACTTTCCTGAGGAATGAGGTTTTTTCATACTACAGTGTTTTGTAATGTAAGTCCAGTACTGGGCCAGACACCATTTAAAATGTATGATTGTTTTATTTATCTCATTTATTTCTGCATTTACTCTGGCATACCTGAGAATACTGAAAATCTCAGTACACATTGAGAATTCAGGTCCCCCAAACCAACATTAATAGTTCTTGAATAGCTTGACTGTGTATTAAAAAAGAGTGGTTTTGAGAGAATGTATTCGCTCTTTAGATGGGTGAAAATGTTTACAAAGGTTTCCTCTATTTTTTTGCTAAAGATAAGCAGGAAGATTGCCTTGGTGTTGACTCATAAAATACTGCTTGAAATAATCTGAGAACATGACCCAGTATGCCATTGCTGATCACTGGTACTGAAATTTACAAAACAAATATTACTGTTGTGTTCTGAAAAAGACAGATTAAAGTTATTTTGCTGACACTGCATGTGTAAATCAGTTCATTCATTGACAGCTTCCTAGCCTCTCTCTTTCCTGGGAGGCTCTGGAGATTCAACACTGTGTTACACTACTGTTCATAGTGTAAACAGTTTTTGTGGATTCCAGATACACAACTTGTGATGAATTTTTGTTGTGAAGGGAGCAGAGTGCTTCTGGGATGTGCTGCATCCACTGCATATTGAAAGACTGTAAAGTCTAAGTCCAAACACAAGCAGGTCCTTGGCCAACAAAATAAATTGTGATCAGAGGAATTAGACACCACTGGTCTAGAAAGTTTGTTCCTCAAGTCACAAGAAGGTCTCAGAAGAGTGAGCTTTCCCTAAAGGAAGAAAAATGTTATTGTGTCTTCTGAAAGGAAAAATGTTACTATGTGTTTTCTAGCTGCAATTTACTCATGTCCTTTTTCCTTTCTTCTCTCCCTAATTTTAGATATGACATCGTTTTTCTTCCTCCATCCTTCCCTATTGTTGCCATGGAAAACCCATGCCTGACCTTCATCATCTCTTCCATTCTGGAGAGCGATGAGTTTTTGATCATTGATGTCATCCACGAAGTTGCGCACAGCTGGTTTGGGAACGCGGTCACCAACGCCACGTGGGAGGAGATGTGGCTGAGTGAGGGCCTGGCCACCTACGCGCAGCGCCGGATCACCACCGAGACCTACGGTACAGCTGCAGAAACCTGGCCCTGTGCTGCCCACCACAGCTCACAGCTGCCTGCTTGGGGCATTGCCTTGCAAGCTCAGAAGTCTGTAGGGAGCTGGTTTTCAGTTGGGTTTTGTTTTATTTTTGGAATATGCACCCACACACAGCCCCAAACTTTGTGTTGAACATCTTGCATATTTACAGTTGGACATTGTTCAGTGGGCTCAATACATGATATGGTACCAGGGGCTTTGAGTGAGGAGCGTTAGCACAATGCTGTGGGGACTTGGAACTGCTGTTGGGTACCAGGATATGTCAGAGTAAAGTGAGCAGAGGATGCTTCAGAGAAGGATGTGAGAAATCTCATCGCAGTTATATTGTAAAATAACTGTCCTCTGAACTAGTGTAATTTTAATTCTGATCAGTTAGTAGCTACCTAATGTTAAAAAGAATGATGGCAGAAGCACTAAAAAAAAAATCACAGATTTATGTAGCTGTTTATGTGCTGGAGGCTTCCTGCAGGATTGTAAGCCCTGCCTTTGCTTGTGTCATTGAATTTCATGGGACAGTTTTTTGGTGCTGTCTTTAGAATACATAAGTAGTAAATTATTCCTCTTGCTTTTAAGTTTAATTGCTTGTTGTTGAAGTGGATTATGGAAATGTATGCTTTTCTAGTTTGTCCCGTTATGTTCTTAAAAGCCAGTTCCATGTGTTTTCTCAAACATTCATTGTAAACAATCTTAGAAAAGTTCCTAGAAATCTTGGCAGCAAAAATGTTTAGAAGAAAGCATTTGTTTTTATTCATGTACAATGTTTTTGGACATGAGTTGATGACAAGTTTAGGCAACTAAGTGCTTTGAGCATCTATGGAGATGCTACAATGCATATTATGTATCTTTGGGAGCTGTTTTATGCTGAGTAATTCTCAGTGGGTAGTACTGTCCTAAGTCACAATATACATGGCAGTAATGTGAGTAGGTCAGCAGATATCAACCTGTTCATCATCTTAGTCTATTCTATCCAACATAGAACAAAATCCTTGCTGATTTTGGTCTGGTCTCCAAAGCTGGTTGTTTCAAGGAGCATTTGCTGGGAAACTAAAAAATATCTATCCCCGTGCAATTCTTTAGTAAGCTCCTTCTCCATTCTATTTTGTTTCCAAGACAAACCTCTGATCTAAATCTTACCAGTTCTGACATAAGTTCTGGAGTATCTTCTGTTGGTAGTAAACAAGCATCATTGCAATGGTATTGTTTAGGGAAATGTGAGTCCACTGACTACAACTCCTCTTGGATCTTATTTAATTCTCCTGTCTGTAGCTTGATGTAATTGCCTTTATCACTAGTTATCCTAATTCTTGCTTTCCTCTGGGAAGCACGTCCACTTCTTTCTCTGCTCATACAGGTTCTCTTGCTTACCAAATGTATCCTTCTTCTTAATGATCTGTTACATCCAGGCTCTGAGGTTGTATCTATGTAACAAACCCTATCTTCAGGTTAAAAACTCAGCAAAGAAGGTTAAAATGTTAATACTTGTGGATGTTAAGTATCTTCTGAATCTAAATGTCCATTTTCTGTGGCTTCTAATGTCTGCAAGGACAAAGGAAAGATCTCTGGACTTGGCAGTGTGATACAGTTAGTTTGGTTTGGAATGCTCTACATTGCAGTTAGGGAGAACAGGAGTAGCTTACCCATTCACAACTGTAAAAAGCCCTAATGAGAGGAAGTGAAATACTTTGGGCAAAAAACAAGTAAGATGATGGATAAAACTTTAAAAATGTGCACAGGATCTATAATAAAATGATCAAATCCAATCCTTTCCACTCAAGAGGTAACATTTGCCTAGTAATATCCTTGGCACCGAGTATGGAATTGTGTCTACTATTCTACCAGTGACAGTATGTTTTTGTAGCACTTGATTGCCCCCTGAAAGTTACCTGTACAATACTTCTTTCAGTGCTGCTCTCCTTATCTTGCAAAAACTGATGAGATGAGGTCAAGGATGTAAACTTTAGCCTAGTTTTCATGCTGTTTTGTTTTTCAGTGCAGCCTGATGTGTGATCAGAGTACACTGGGCTAGGCTCTGACTTCCATTACTAATTACAAGGATGTTCTGCACTCAAGTTTCTCTGCCATTACATTACTGTGATTCTGTCTCACTGTTCTGTCTTTTGCACCTGCAGCAGCTTTTACTTTGTCCCTGTGCCAGTCCTGCACAGATCAGGTTTTGCTGATCATTTTCCCACAACTAACAAGTTACTTTCTGGGGTAGGAGCTGCCTTCACTTGTTTGGAGACTGCATTCCGCCTGGATGCTCTGCACAGACAGATGAAGCTCCTTGGAGAAGACAACCCGGTCAGCAAGCTTCAGGTTAAACTGGAGCCAGGTATTGCTTTTGGCTGAGACTGCTCTACACAAAATTATACACCATGATGGAATATTGACAAAAAATGACTAATATCTACATGTCCTTTATGAAAAAAAACCCAAAAAACAAAAAAAACCCAGGTTTGTAAATCAATCTAAAAATAAGCAAAGAGGCTTTGCTTTCAAGCTTTTTTCAAGGTTTGATAACTCATCTTTATAGATATTGTTCTGTGTATGAGCAGACTTATTGGGTAGAAAGAATATGAAAATCTGCCTTGAAAGCTGTGTGGGTTTGAAATTCTGGATATGTAATATAAAGCATTTTAAAATGGAAATATTTGGAAACATTATATAAAATCCTCTGCTATTTAATGTTCCTCTTTATGTGTTCATGTAAGAACTAAGTATATTATTTAGCATGCAGATAAACAGGTACTTGCCCTAAGCTGAGCTGTGCAGAGGCTGTTTGGTTATTCCCTGAGCCAGATGCATGGCTGCACTCCAGATTTACCTTTCTCCTTCACTGGGAGTTCTCTACTTCTGCAGTCACAGTTGGGTGGGTGAAGCAGTCTTCTCTCTAGATGATATTTAAAACAACCTAAAATGCAAGTGGAGATGATATTGGGGTCAAAGGGAATGGAAAAGCATGTGTTGAAAGCCTCAAAAAAGGAGCAAGTGGTGATTACCTTATATCGATATCTTTGAAAATTTGTGGTATGGTGATTCCCAGAACCTGGCACTGAAAAAAAGAAAAATGAATTTGTTTTCAAGTTCCAAATCTGTTTTCAGTGACCTCTACTTTGAAGTGACTTATTCCATTGGGAATTACTACTTACTTTACAATGATTGATTAAAAAAAAAAAATTATTTATTTTCAGGTTGTGTCTTTGGACTACATCTATTTAATTTACTTCAGTAACTTAAATGCGCTGACAACAAGCTTAGTTTTTTTTAAGTCACTATGTCTCACCTTGATGATCTCTGTATGACTCAGGCTGGGAATCACTCTCCTCATTAGTTTCCTATCATGTTGTCTTCTCCTTTCAGGTGTAAATCCCAGTAATTTAATGAACCTCTTCACCTATGAGAAAGGCTACTGCTTTGTTTACTACCTGTCCCAGCTCTGTGGTGACCCCAGACACTTTGACTCCTTCCTAAGAGTGAGTGTAAATACGTGTTATCTTGAGATCTAGAGCTGATTTTTTGTTGTTGTTGTTTGGGTTTTTTCCCCCACAGATTCTTTCATTATGGCTAATTGTTAAGGGTAAAGTTGAGTACAAGTGTGTCAGAGATGGAGGAATGTTGTGGGCCTCTCTGTTAACCTACATGAATTTTTCTACAAGATTTCTGAGATTCTGAGCTTATGAGGTGCTAGATATAGAGTAGTAGTATATTTTTGTTACCTCTTGTTCTGTGCTTCAAGTAATTAGAAAGCTATTCCACCAGATTGCTTGTGACTCAATTCACTACTAAGAAGTGTTAACTTGGAGTTTTTTAACCAGGTTGACAAAGGGTATGGGTTACTATATTGAGGCAGGTCAGTGCCTGAAAGCACACTTGCAAAACCTATAGAAAATTATCAGCTATTCCTTGTTTTGGAAAAGGAAAATGAAATTATGAAATGAAATACATGCTGCCAATGTATTTGCAGCTACTATTTTTTTCCCCTCATTATGATGCTTCTTTATTTAACTTGGTGAGGAAGGAGAATATTTTTCTTATTTTTTTTTAAACCTTCAAATAATTGTTCCTACTCTTAGGTTTGTATTGTTTTGCTGTTGTTATTGTTGTGGCATGCAATGGTTCTACATCAAAAGGAAGCTGTCTTGCTCTTAATCATAATTTGAACATTTTGCTGTTTTAGGCCTACATTGAGAAGTATAAATTTACCAGCGTTGTGGCTCAAGATCTTCTGGACTCCTTCCTGAATTTTTTTCCAGAGCTGAAAGAGCAATGTGTTGAGAGCAAAGCAGGTAGGAGATTTACTAAGATAGCTGTAAATACTGTAGAAAACCTGGATGGTAAATTTTGTGCTTGGCTTGGAGGACGCACAGGGAAATGCTAAGGCAAACAGAATAGTTCAGCAACAACCACATGTTCTTGACAGAATCTGTGGTTCCTGCCTCTGTGTTGGGGAATGAGAACCTCTGAAATTGCTGACAGTTTTGGCATTAATTAGCTGTGTCTCTTGGTTAACTTTCTCATTAATTCTGCTTTCAGTCTGCAGACAGAATGATCAATGCTTGTGAGATTTACACATGCTTAAATGCAGAGAAAATGCACTTTGAAATGTCATCTATTTTAGTATCAGAAAGCATGCTTTGAGAACTGTAACTTCCCCAAGATCCTAACCATACATATAAAATCTCTTCCAGAATGTTTCACTTTTTCTTGTATCCCCTATTTGTAGCTGTTGGTGGATTTGTGGAAGGTCTGTGGCCTACCAGGTGCTTATTATCTGACTTTCTTAAAGAAATGAGACTCATGTTATCCTGCCATGTGTCCATCCTTGTGAGGCGCTATTGAACCCATTGATCAGTTTAAACCAGACTGGCAGAGTACAGCTCTTAAGGATACTGGGTGCCTGCAGGCTTTGTGGAGAGGAAACTGCCTGTGGAGAGGTGTACATGAAAGAGTTTACTGTGGGAAAAACTGCAGCATGAGCTCAGTGTTCTGTGTTTTATTTGGCCTGCTGGTAGGCTAACGAGTTAACCACAGAATTTGCTAATTTTTGCCTGGCTAATATTCAGGGTATGCAGAAGATAGAAGTTTTAGTGTAGATGGTGTGGAACAGGAAGTATTGCCAAGGGTTAGGAAAGTACAGAGGTGGTAAAAGGTTAAGAGGAAGAGCTGGAAAGCAGGCTCTGCTGCTTGTGAAGAAACTTTTTCTTTTTGTTATTAGTTGCATAAATAAATATAAATTACTTGGGTTTACTGGTGGATAGGAGGGATTTAGTGAGCTGTCTTACCTCCTTTTATTTTATAAAGTGGGTTTTCTCCATATTTGCCAGTCTTCCTCAAAATTCTGAGAGAGAAATGCAGGCACACAAATATTAGAGCATAAATTGAACGTAGGTACTTGTCAGCCTGTCTTAAAGGCATGTGTGTTTCTTGTACTTTCTGTACTGTTGAGCTCTAGAAAACTCACAGTGAGGTTTGGAGAGTTGTTACTGGCACTCTTCCAGGTGCTCCATAGGTTATCCCAATGAGGCTGCTAAGACTGTTGTGTCACTGTAGCTATTGGTTGCTGTTAGAGCTGCTCTTAACTGTGCTAGAAGCGGTCCTGAACTTTGAGGCAGCCAAGCCACCTGCAGAGTTCTCTGCTCCACATTTTTGGTGCTCCTCATTCCAGGACTGGAGTTTGAACGTTGGCTCAATGCTACAGGACCTCCGTTAGCTGAGCCAGACTTATCTCAGGGATCCAGTCTGACCAGACCAGTGGAGACACTCTTCAAACTCTGGACCACAGAGCCTCTGGACTCTGTTGCTGCTGCCAGCAGCGTTGACCTCACTAAATGGAGAACGTTCCAAACTGTGCTTTTCCTGGACAGATTGCTGGATGGATCACCACTGCCACATGGTGAGTACTCTTACGAGGATATTAGAAAATTATCCCTGGAATAATTGATTGAATTCTAAAGATCCCTGCCTCTGGTTGACATTATAATTCAGGTAAAGTCAGGTTGATGTCCCAGGCCATGGCAGAGGGATTGAAAAAAAGTCTTCAAAAGTCTTTCTTATCCCAATGGATACTATGATTCTGTGATTTTATGAATTGTTATTATGCAATGACCCTCAAAATTGACAAAATAGTTCATAGATCTTTCTCTGTGTATGTTCTTTTTTCAGAGGTGATAAAAAAGCTCTCGGAATGTTACTCCTCTCAGCTGGACTCCATGAATGCAGAAATCCGTATCCGCTGGTTGCAGATTGTAGTCCGAAATGATTATTATCCAGACCTTTACAAAGTCCGTCGCTTCTTGGAAAACCAGGTACTAACTGCTGGATTAAAATCACTGCACCTCTCAGTGCATGAGACATGTGCATGAGACATGCGACGTGAAAGACCTTGGAACCTCTGCTTCCTGGCCAAGTGTAGCCCAGGTGTGTTGCGAAGGGGCTGAGCATGGCTCACCTGCTAGCGGTGGGGAGGAATGGGCAGATGTAATTTCAAATGCCTACACATAATCTCTGCTTTTCTAGCCTGACTCAATACCCTTGTTCCAGCTCTGCCCCATGCATTTTATGTATTGCTTTGTAGCAGCCCTGGCTTTTCCAGACAGGTTTTGACACTACTAAATCATGTGATTGTTTGAATATTTACACTTCAAGCAAGACTAGGGCTCATCGAGTTCTTTTTAGTAGTTGTTATTGTGCAGGAGCAAAAGGTTAATGCATGTGTTCCATGTGGCCTCTTCTATTTGGGCTTTTAAAATAGTTCTTTTATTTAAGGGAGTCGCTCAGTCTCAGAGAGCAAATTTTTTTTTTTACTACCATTCATACAAATCCTTGCATCAGACTTAGCATAGACTCATCTTGTTGCTCGTCTCCAGTCTGAAGTTACCCAGGGCTGTTGGAGTGTAGCTGTAGAAGAGCTGAACTTCTTGACTTTTATTGTAGTGTTTTTATCTTGTTTTCCCTTTTTGTAGATGTCTCGGATGTACACAATTCCACTTTACGAGGACCTTTGCACTGGCACCCTCAAGTCTTTTGCCTTAGAAATTTTTTACCAGACCCAGAACCAGCTGCACCCCAATTTGCGGAAAACGATCCAACAGATCTTATCCCAGGGCTTGAATCCACTTCCTGCCATAGACACTACAGCAGTCACTACAGACACACCAGCAATGGTGCTTGAGGACAAAGTCTCAGAGGCCACAAATGGTGCCATTTCACTCAGGGATGTCAACGTGTCTGCTTAGATCACCAGTTCATGCCAGCCACAAAGCTTGAAAATGGGGACAGGAACAGAGGAAAGTTACCAAGCGTTGCCTCCTTTCCTTCAGCCTTGCAGCTGCAGTGTGGTGTAACTGGATTTCTCTCCCAAAACACAACGCAAATGTGCCTTCAAGTTACCAGCATGTGATACTGCCAGGTTTCAGAGATCTCTGCCAGCTGTGTGATGAATATTTTGATTCAGTTTTTACTGGGCAGGGAATCCTGGGCTGTTGCTTCTCCATGGAAAGTGGATAGTTCCCTTTCCTGAGGCTCTTCTGGATGGTTTCTCTGGATTTGTTGTTTTTGGGGGGGTGGGCAGGGGGGGTTCTTTTCCTTGTTATTTCTTTTCTTTTTTTTGTCTGAGGCCACTGAGGCATGTCCTACTTGCTGCGTGTATGTTGCTGGGGAGTGTGTATGTGTGAAGCTGTCATTGTCCTAATATTTGGGCTAAAGTTCTGCAAAGGAGAGACTCAGGAATTGTTAGTGGCAGCAAACATGTTTTCATGTTATGCTCCTTCCTGTAACAGAGGTATTGTGATTTGGGAGGAAGGAGGCTAATGCTTAAATGAGAAACGAATTTTAAATAGCTCCTGTTCCCCCCTGCCCATAGGTGGCTAAATAATAATAATAATAATACTCTTTATATATATTAAAAAATATATAAAAAAGAACAGGGGAACATTATGATGGATTTGAAATCCTTCTGTAGTTAACCCTACTCTCAGTTTTCCCTTTGCACTCGATGGGACAAGCAATAAAGAAATGTGTAGGCTTGAATTTTCAAAAAAGTTAAATTAGGTTCCCAAATACCATCAGTTCTGGTACTAGCTGGATGCCTAAATATTTTTAACTGTTTTGACAAGTCTAGCTGTAACTTTTGCTAGTCTGTCAGGATGTGTGGCACATGCATCAGGTGCACTCTGTGTGTCTCCTATTCTGTCCTTTTGGAGGAATTAACATGACCTGTAATTTTTTTAAGATCCCCAGCATATCTTGGCCTGTAAGCAAGCCATGAAATTATCCATGATATTACCACTATGATTACTATGATTTTACCACCTTGAATAATGTTTGCCTGAATAACAGTTGCCCTGTCATACAATAGTCTGAGGAAGCACCATCTTTCTTGATGTGAAACTTTTAAGTCCTGCTTTACCCAAGTCTGTTTTCTGACTTATGGTGGGAGTAAGGTGCCATTTCATTTCCCTGGCATGCTGTTTCTCTGGATCACTGGCCAGCCATGCAGGATGGGAAGACACTGTCTTCTCTCTGTGCTGTTTGGTCTCAGGAAGCAGAGGGTGAAGTGTCCTGAGGTATTGCAGAGTACAGGCGATGGTTCTTAGACTCTGTGCCACAAACTTTTGAACATGTGGGTACCCATGTGCTCTCTGTGAGCTCCCACAAGGCATCTCTGAGCTGATGCATCACCAGGATACTATGAACAAAAGGTAAAACATTTGGAAAAGGCTCAGCTAACAGAGATGTGAGAGAGGAATTGTTAATGTACTTCAGGGCAAATTTTAGCTCTGCTATGGGGATCTGCATAGACAGGAAGAGGAGGAAATTTGGGAGGGTTTTTTTTCCTTCACCAAAAGTATCTGTTTACACCCATGTGTGGATGGGGACTTAGGTGCTGTTACTGGATCTGCATTTTCTGGCTTTAAATTAATTTGGACTTCACCATAGCCTTAGCCTGGGCTGAACTGGGATACAGCAATAATAAACTCAGGCCTCTGTAGTGCTTCATTAGTTTTAAAAATGGGCCATCAGCATTTTTGGGCTTCAGAACTCCAAGCTCTGCTCTTTGCTCCTTGAATGGGATTATCTTTTAAATTCTGTTTTGTTTTCCCAGAAAGGATGGAGAATGATGTTTTCTACACAAATCTCTTTCCTTTTCATTTGTTGCTCTATTGAAAGAGATTTGTACAAGCTGACTTTACACTTCCGGAGTTGCCGCTGTTGGTGCTGTCTCCTGGACCCCACTGCCAGCAGCAGCAGCCTGCTCGAGACCAGGAACCACTAGCATTTTTTGGAATCACGAGCCTCTGTTTTAACACATTTTATTTGTGGGAGAATGTTTGTGACCCTGGTGGGAATTTTTCATTTACATGGATGCCTTATGATGATTGTCAAATTAAACTAAGCTTTGTGACAAGTTCAGCCTTTTGGGCAGTTTTTTGGCGTCCCTGCTCTAGCTGTGTGGAAGAGCTAACTTGGTACATTGTCTTTGTTTTGTCCTTTTCTGGGGTGTGTAGCTTAGAGGGAGTTTGGAAGCTCTTTCAAAGCTGCACAGGAAGGTGCTGGAGAGGTGGCAAAAGCAAATGATCAAAAGTAAATATCTATTGTTACCAGAACTGACTGAAATACGTCAGATCAGCTCTGTATTTGCATAGATACCCATCAGAGCAAGGAAATGTTGGCTGAACTGAACAGACTGTTTCCTGGTTAAAGAACACAAGATGTAAATTAGTGTTTCTGCTCTCATCTCTGTGAGATCCCATAAAATGGGTCTTTACCTAGGACTTGTTTTCTAAAACACGGAAGCAGAGCAAGATTTTTGAAACTATTCCATGCATCCTCCTCCAGGTACTTCTTTTTCCGCTGTGAGCGAGAAATGCATTTTTTATTTTGTAGAGACAAAAAATTGGCAGCAAGTTTGTGGAGATAAGCCTTCCTTACTTGCTGTTTTGATTTGTAGTAGACTTTACATTGACAGGCAAATTTGACTGTGATTAAATATAAACTATTTGCCTTATCTTTGGTACATTCATTTCTGATCTGTTTAAGTCAGATTGGACATCAAATCAGTTTTATTCAAACAGATGCCAAGAAATCAGGTTATCTTTTTTATTTTGAAAATGAAAACTATCACTTTATTTCATTACAGCTTTGAGCAGAGCAACAGAGGATCTAGAAATATGACTTGTGGGAAAGCTCTGAAGAGCCAAACCATTTTATAAACCAGAATATTCTGACTTAATTTTGTAGCATTTCATTGCCACATTGGTTGATACATTCAGTATAATTCTTGTTAGCTACAGTGTACTCTGTTAAGCTTGTATCAGTAATTTTGGTGTCATGTTTCATTGCAACATTTTAACCACATGTTCCATCAACCAAGAACAATTCTATCAAGTATCTCAAACATTCTGCTTCAACCAGAACTTTCTCACTTCTCACACTGCAGTGTCCTTGGCCATTGCCTTTTTCAGATAACACAGGACTTTCTGTACATCTAAGCTCATGTGCTGCACAATTCACTTAGGTCCAGCACACTTCTTGCTCTCTCTGTTTATTCAAAGATATAACAGCACAGTACAGTCAACACACTAAGATCACATCACACTTCTTTTCACATGTTTTACTATAGATTAATACATCTGAAAGCCACTTTGATCACAATATCAGACTTGGTGTATAAGAGAAACCATACTAGAAATCACTGTGTGAGATTTTTCTGTCCTCTGTGACAGAATTATTGTCAGTTGTGAGGACACAGTTGGACACTGATTTTGTTGAAGCCCCAAGTAAATTGGTTTAGCTGTTGATTACATGCATTCCTGAAATGCATGCCTAATGTCTACTTTGGATTTGTCTACTTTTATCTTCCAGCTCTGGAAACTACTACTTTGTTTGTGAAAGTTAAACTACTTGCTCACATATAAACTACTTACCTCTTTCTCATGTAAGTACTTTTTAATTCTTAAAGAAAACAGATTGATTGGTTTATTGCTGCAAGGTGTCTTCCACAACTTTGTGTATTTATTTAGCTTGGATGGAGCATGATGTTTCATTATCTTTTTTAAGTGGAAATTGCACATTGTTTCTCAAAAATTACCTCAATTGCTGCTGTATATTCCACATCAACTTTAAAAGAATTTTTTATTAATATTGTCTATTCATCCTGTTTTTTTCCATTAATAATAGTAGTAACTTGGGCATCTGTTAGCATATGTCATACCTGGACATGAGAATCTTTTAAAGATAGAGGAGGGTAGAGAAAAGCCATCTGGAGGTGACTTTTCACTCTATACAGAGGGATACTAGCTAGTTGCAATAAATGATTGAGCCTGTGTGAACACTTCCCTTCAGTCCTCTTCCTGCATGTACCTTCTGCCCTGGAAAATTCAAGTCTAAGACCTCTTGATTTATTGTCCAGAGGTTTATGATTATGTTGAACATAATATGCTCTGTGTCCAACAAGGAATGTTCTAATATACTAGAGAAAAGTCTTTCTCTAAAAATGGAATGGTATTATGGGGTTTGCAGAGTGATAGACCCTTTTCCAAAATCACATTAACTGAGGTGCAGCATCCTATGGCCTGTGGTAGCCAGATTGGAAATTTGGAGCTGTGCTCTACCTCTGTGTGTGCCTGAGGTAATGAGAGAGATCTACAACCCCAAATACCCACTCCACAATCTCCCTTAAGCAAAAAGACACTCTTTGCTGTTCCTTTGATGCAGCTCTGATCACTGTCAGCTGAGCATTGCTTATGCCTTCCTAATCCTGGTATCAGGATTCTGAGAATTGGAAGAGCTCCCTTTTGAACAACTTCTGTGTGTCAGAATTTGCAGAAACAAACACACATATTGGGCCCAGCTGCTGCTGCCCTGTCCTTGAACCACAGGGAGTTGGAGGCAAAAGCGAAGATGGGATTGATGCAACTCCAGAACTGGCAAACAACCATGAAAATGTCAAATACTATTGTAAAGGATCATCTTTATTCACATGAAAATTAGCTGGACACAAATCCCTTTTAAATTTCTATAGCAGTGGGACTCAACCCCTCTCAGTATTCTTTCCTCTTTTCCAAGGAGAAATGAAGCACCTACATTAAAGTGGACTGAGAAACAGGTTGACAACAAGGCAAGTATAATTTTGTCTTGAAATATTATCTTCAAGACATTCCATCTAAATAAACCCATGTTTTGTCTTCAGGAGCAATTTAATCCAGCAGGATTGCCAATAGGCAACAGGGAAAGTTCTCTGCTGCTTTCATTCTGAAGGGTTTTGGGTTAACAGAAGAAAAAAAAAACCAATTGCCTACTGTATTAATTTGCCCCTTTCCAGCCTTGCAGTGGTGCAGGGAAAGCATATCAGGTATCTGAGAGACCAGGATAATATTTATCTCCTTCCTTCTTCTAATAGCTTCATAAATAAATAGTTAGGTATTTAACTAATTAACTAGACCTCCTGTCTTTACAGTTAGAGCTCAACATTTATCCTGCTTTCTAGAATCAGTCCCCTACTGGAATTTATGCAGTTGTGTGATCGCTGTTTCCTAAAGAATGCAGGGGTGAAATCACACAGATCAGAGCCTCACTGTTCCTGACACAGAGGCCTTTTTTTCCCCTTTCCCTCCCCCAACAGAGCTCTCCTGTGTCGCTGACTCGCAGCCGCGCAGCTGCAGCTCCCTCGCATGAGCCCGGGACAAGAGGGTTATTCTTACTGCCAGCAATGTTTCCTCTGCTCCTGAAAGGGTCAAAACTCCAATGTGAAAAGTCTTTTTTGTTGATTAAATTTGCAGAGTGCAGGGGAGAAGCCTTGTGTCTGTAAAATGGCCCTGACCAAGGGGCAGAGACCCTCTTTCCAAATGTCAGGGGTGGAGGGCGGCTGCAGTTACCTGGCAGCATTTCCATCTGCTAAGGTCGGCTTGAGAGGAGGATTCCTGCATTCATGTCTAATAAAAAACAGTCGGGCCCATGTTTTCTGTGGATCTCTCTCATTCCGATGACCTCTCTACCCAGGTGACCTTAAACACATCATCACAGGCAAGTGTGAAAACCAGATTTTTTGTAAACATCTCATCCTTCCACAGTGGCTCAGCAGCTTCTTTATTGACCACACCTGAGCTCCTGGAGAAACACTGATGTGAAAGGCCCAAACATGAAAAAGATAACATCCCAGTTCAGTGTGCCCCAAAACCCAAAACCTTGGTGTTCTGAAGGACGGCCTTGTAGGGCCCTTATTTCTGCATTTCTGTTCTTTGTTCCTGACCTAGGCTGTACGTTTAAGGCACTTCTTCTGTTTCTATCACTGGTCAGCGGTAGCTATCAGAATATGGAAATTAACATATCTCCTTTGGCCGTTCAGCCCGTGTACGACTATATGGTGATAAACTATCCCAAAATGTGAGCTCTGCCGTTATGTCAGAAAGCATTTGATGAAGGGCAACAATTTCTCTGTCACAATCTTAATGAAAACACTTTGGTGTCATTTCCCTCCTCCCGTAGGAGCCCGTTCCTCAGGGTACGTCAGTTTCCCATTTCTCCCAGGTACTTCTGGCCAGGGAATCTCGCGGATCCCGGGGCGGCCCCTGCTCCCCTCAGCCGGGCGGGGGCGGAGCCAGCGCGTGGCGCGCTTACGTAGCGCTAGCTGATTGGTCGGTGACTCCGTCAGTCATGCGCGGGCTGGGCGGGGCCGCCCGTGCCGGCGTTGCCGGGTTACGGCCGCCCCAGGCAATGGCGGCGGGGCCGCCCCGCGGTGAGGGGGGAACGGGAGCGGGGGCGGCCGGGCCGACACCTCTTGTGGGGACGGGGGGCTGGTGGGCAGGAGGAGGCGTGTGCGGAGAGGCCCGGTTCGGCTCGGTGTGAGGAGAAGGGTGTGGGGGGCAGCTTTGTGTGGAGGGTGTGTGCATAGCGGGACGAAGGCACCTGAGAGGGTGCAGGTCTCCTCAGAGGCCTCCTTCTCTTCCAGCTCAGCGGTGTAGGGTGGCATCAGGTGCTGAAGAAGCCACCAATGTGGTGCTGCGTGTTAGAGTGAAAGGCCGTCCATCCCTAAATAAATCCGCCGTGCCTGTTTGTTTCCGTGTTACAATTCCCCGGTAACACTTGCTTCTGTTGCAGGTTGGTGCCTGGCGATATAAAGTCGTAGGAATAGCTGGCAAAGCTGCTTAGGACTGTGCTGAAAATGCTGGGAGAGAAAAAGCAGTTAATGGTGGCAAGAGACCTTTACACAGACCCCACATTTCCGGCCAGTGATGCCTCTATTTTTTTTGATTATTGTACCCCGCTTGCCCAGTTCAGGGGCGAGATATCTTGGTTGAGACCTAAGGTGAGTTTCAAGGTACAAAAGGCTGATTTTAGCAGAACTGGGCTTTTAGGTAGTAAATGCAAGTTAGCATTGAATGACTGCTTCTGGGTGTTTTTTTGATTAGAAATCCAGAAATGGTAAAACCAATATATGTCAGCGTTAATAATGCATGAGTTACAGTTTTAAGTCTAGGTGCTTGTTTGTAGGCTTGATTTAGATCCCCTTGTAGAGCTTTTAAATTTCATGGCAGTGGTAGAAATTCAGATATTTTGCTATGCATATGCTTCATTACACAAATTATGTGTGTACCAAGTTAGAATGCAGCATTATGTCATTCCCAAATTTTTTGGTATGTTGCATAACTGTCTTGAAAATAAATAATTGGATTTTAGAATTTTTCAGGAGACTATTGCTTTTTTGATTGATTTCTTTGATAACAGGAAAGAAAGTTTTTAAAGATTATAACTTGTCATATCACTTGTTTTGCTTTTAAACTTATAGCTGGGTTGCAGAGCAAGCTGTATTAGAGCTAAAAGCTTTAGAATGCATTTCTGCAATACACCCATTTAAAGTGAAGTATTTATGATACTGTCTTTCTGTAGAGGAAAAAATAGGCTATAAAAATGTAATAGAGGAAAAAAGTATGTTGTCTTGAGTTGTGTTTTCCCCCTGTGTCTGGGGCTGTCTGTGGAACAGTGACAGAGCTATTGGTTATCAGGTGTAATTGGCAAAAAAATTATTTCATGTAGTCGAGTGTGCAGCTTCCTGCTCTTGTACTTTACACCTTGATTGCTGCTGAGGGCTGATGAGTTAAATTCCATCTCTTGCAGCATTTATATATAAGGAGAACCATTTCACAAACTCACTTTCAGGTCAGATTAAGTGTTCAGGACTTTGCACCTGAAATTCCCTCTTGTGTTACCAACTAATCTATTTTTCTGTGCTCTAGGAAAGTTTTTTCCCTTGTTCTAATTTTGTGATTTTTGTAATTTGAGATGTGTAGTTAAAGTGGGTGGTATCAGCCCTGTCACAGTTGATCATAAGTCTAGCAAGGAGTCGATGAATTCTTGTCTTTCACTTACTACTGCTTTTGCTAAGGTTGCACCTGATAGTGAGCTAGAATTCATGTGGGAATTAGATTTGCATTTATGAAGTACCTGCAAAATAATCTCAAAAGCCATTTATTTGTTACTTCTTACTTAGGCTGTGTATGAAAAGGAAATTTTCTAGAAGCAAAAATTCCCTTATTTTATGGGAGATCCCTGGAGCCCTCCCAATCCCTCAAACACAGATTTTCTTAAAATGCCATGCAGGATTTGGCTTTAACTCCTCTTCTTTAATTTTAGGACATTTGTTCCTCGCCTCGGTTATTTTCAAATAATCTGCAGGATGTGCAAGTAAAACAAGGAATTTTGGGAGACTGTTGGTTCCTGTGTGCCTGTGTAGCTTTGCAGAAGAGCAAATACTTACTGAACAAGGTATGGAGAAGCTTCATGTTAGAGAAGTTTTCTTCACCTAATTGACATTTGTGTTTTGTTCTAGAGTCCCAAGCTGCCATATGAGCAGTGCCTTCATTATGCTCAGTTTCACTGGTTTAGTTATCATATGTTTTTCTGTGTTTGTTACAGATGTTGATATTCAGTATATTTTAAACTAGTTTTATTTGCAAAAAAGTGAAATTATTTAATTATTGTTTGCCTTGATTCTGGCTTTTGCTCTCCAGGTGATCCCTCCAGGTCAGCCCAGCTGGACAGATGAGTCCTACCAAGGCTGCTTCACGTGCAGGGTCTGGCAGTTTGGCCACTGGGTAGAAGTGACCATTGATGATCGCCTGCCCTGCCTTGGGGGCAAACTCTGCTTTTCCCAGTGTCAGACAGAGGATTTGTTTTGGCTTCCACTACTGGAAAAAGCTTATGCAAAGTATGTGAACACTGCTATTGGTGGAAATAGAACTACAATACTTGTGTATTTCTTCTGCTTGCTTATTTTACCTGACTGCTTTGGGCAGAGATCTGAGTCTTGTGGCTGCTGATGGTCCCATCCTGGCTTGTGGAGACATTGGTCTTTAAAGATCTCTAATGTCTGCTGCCATTTGCATATGAAGTAAGATAGCCTTAGAGAGACAATTCTGGTGAAAAGTAAGCTGCAATGAATTTTCAGGATTCAAATGATGTTTGTTCAGTTTCTGTCCATTAGTTATCTAACTTGTTACAGGAAGATGAGAGCTCAATGAAAAGCAGAAAGCATGCTGATATTTTTGTGGAAAGCAACAACATTATGTAAGTTTGTGCTAGTTGAGGCTCTGGCTGTGTTTCACTGCTTTTTTTTTGTATAGTTTGTTAGTTTACTGTTTTAGAAAGAAAATGCAGCTATTTAATGGTTTATGGCATATCAACAAAGCAATTTGGGGGCAAAGTGCACTGGTAAAATAGATATCTAATGTCCCAAAGAATCTGAGCAGGAGATTTTGTGGTTGCCAGCAGAGGGCAGAGGCAGACTTCAAAACTGAACTAACTTACTCAGCTGTATATACATTGAGCAGAGGCTGTGAAGCACCAATGTCATGTTAAAGCTTCTCTGTAGGTTTGAAATGTAATATTTGTTTTCTGCAGGGATCTTATTGTTCAATCTTATAATTCTATTTTAGTCTTGAGTTCTTTTGTTATATTTTGTGCCTGATACATCAGGTGGGGCAGTCTCTTGATTTGCTTAGATTGCTGAGGGAAGGGCTGCTCTGGTTGTTTGTGCAGAGTGAATAAAGAATAATTGAAAAGGAAGAAATATTTTTATTTATATAGAATGTAGTTAGTATATCACAAAAGATAATGTAGAGCATGGATAATAAGGTAAAAATGACTAGTGCTAGACCACAGCAGTTTTAAAATAGAATAGAGAGAATGTATGAAACTTCCCATCAAGCAGTAGAATATCCAAGCTTACATAATCTTTAGATGTTGTGTTCTATATAGATAAGCTAGTATGTGCTTTTTCTTGCCTACTTTGGGTTATGAGGTAGGGCACCAGTTGTGACTGTGATATAGAGTGGGGTTGCAAGTGTGTAGGAACCGTGTTTCTTTTGTTCTGCTGTGTGTACAAACTTTTTCTTTGTGTTTTTTAAATTCGTTTTGTTTAAATTTTTTAGAGTGCATGGATCTTATGAGCAGTTGTGGGCAGGACAGGTGGCGGATGCTTTGGTTGATCTGACTGGAGGAATTGCTGAAAGATGGACCCTGAAAGGCCCTGGAAAAAATGTGGAGAAAGAGAAGACTGGCATGGTTTTGGAGAAAGCAGTGTTTAGAAGATTAATGAATCTGAAGGAACAGTGTGTAATAAGCTGTTCAGTCCTCAACTCCAGACAAGGTGATAGTAAATGTCTCTATTAACAGGCTTCAAAGCACAAGGCAACTAGCAAATACAAGTGCTCATTCTAGTACCTTACCAGTTTCATGGAATGATTTGAAATGTCTGGATAAATGAAGATTTAAGGATGTTACAGAGTTCAGGATGGAGGCTACTTTTGAGGAGTGCTTTTTATATCAGAAGCTAATATGGTCAGTTCTCAAAAACAAATAAACTCCCTTGAAAAAGCACCTTAAAAACAATCTTGAAAACCTCAATGAGTTTCAGCACAGTGAATTTGTAGGGATTTGAAATCAAGGAGTGAGTTAATACACTTTACAATGCTACTTTATTTCTCTATAGTCACTAAAATGAACTGTTTGGGTTTTCTTTGTGCTTTTCTAATACAGATTTAAAATCAATTTCATTTTGTTGCAAAATTGCCATCTTTCAATAATGTTATTGTAAAATGTGGAACAGATTCTTTTATTTTCCAATGTCTTTTTTTTTTTCCAATTCAGGTGCAAATGAACTAGGAGAATTTCATGCCTTTATTGTGATAGACACATTGAATCTCTCTGAAGTGTCAAACAAGGAAATCTTCCTACTACGAATAAGAAATCCTTGGGGGAGGAGATGCTGGAAAGGGCCTTGGTGTGAGGGGTGAGCAGTTTTATATTCATTTGGAAAACCATTTGTGTAAGTTCTGAAACACAAAGCTTATCCAGGATTGCATAGGCAAACTCTGCTAATGATCTGTACCAGGGGAGAGAGGCTTCAGTGTATGTGCAGTCCTTTAGAAAGCTGGGAGTTCACACAGCTCAATGGTTCTGATGCTAGTAAATTTAATCTTCTAGTTCTCTAAATCAAAATTTTTTAAATAACTTTTTTCTTTATCAAATCATTAATTTTTTTTTAAGAGACAAACTTCAGGTGTTGACTAATTTTCTGTTTATGATTTTTGTGCTTTTTAGTTGTTTTGCCATTGATCTAAGTATCTTTGATCATGTTTGTTTCTTGCAGTCACTCAGCTTTATTTGACACTCCTCATTAGATCCTGGCTCAGCTGCAGAAAACAAGCAAAGGAGTAATTATAAAACTATAGCAGAAGGAAGGATGCTTGTTACTTGTGTGCTCTCATTTCTGTAGATTGATATATGTAAGAGAAGCTGTAACTGAGTCCATATAAATTAGAAATAAAGAAGAGGACGGTTTTAAAGAACTTGCAGAAATATGTGTAGCAGCTCAAATAGCAAAGTAATAAGAATGAAAGGGCAGACCCTGCTTGCTTATTTTGGAAAATGTTAGCATGTTTTGACTGTACAAAAGAACATGCAATTCTTGACCAAAGCAACAAGCATTCAGCATTAAAATATGTTAACAATGTGGAGATGTTAATGAGCATTTTTGTAGGATGTTTTTCTTCCCTGAGTTAGAAAGATAATTTAATTGCATTTATTGAGACTTCAGCTGATGTTCTTTTCTTTTGACAGTGTTTTGGTTATATACTTGGTCTCTTGTAGTTTCTTTGTCAAAGAGTGAGTTGCCATGTAGTTGCAAGAGAATAGGGTTTCATTGAGTGACCATAGAGCCCTGTTTTATTCAAGTGCAGAACTGTTCTTTTTTTGCTAGCAAAACAGTGGAAAATGTTGAAAATGCTAGCTTTTAATGAACCCTAAGTAATGAGGCATTTAAGGTCTTGGTTTAACAAGACTTGGTAAGCAGATTCATGAGGGTAGCCAGTTGCTTAATACGAATGGTGGTTTTTGATATAAAGCATTAAATTTTTTCAGAACAATCACAGTGCAGCTTGTTTTACTTTTTTGCCTCTTTTTTTAACAGCAGTTAAAAATCTTTATTTTGCTCTCAGACTTCTTACTGTAGTGACTGTTGTAAACAAAGCACCTATTTCACCCAGAAGTCTATTCTGCCTCCAGTCTGGTATTAGGCTGTTTCTAAGTTTGCTTTGATAAGTTATGATTTGTGTTACTTATGATCCCTCTCACTGACCGGTAATGTGCAGAGAAATTTTCAATGCAATGATTTCACAGTAAAATGAAGAAATCTCTTCTTGCTGTCCTGCTCCATAAGATATTTGGTGGAACATTGTTCTGGAACTCTACTGGACAAAGAACTGAATGTTAACTTTTGTCTTATGTGCAGTGGTCAAGGATGGAACCAGCTAGATCCAGCAGTTGCTTCAGAACTCCTCTCACAGATCCAAGAGGGAGAATTCTGGGTTGATGAGGAGGAATTTTTCAGGGAATTTGATGAGATTACTGTGAGCTTTCCAGTCAACGAGGAAGGACAACTTCAGAGCCTCTATACAGGTGTGATATGAGAAGACATGCTTCTCATGCAAATAACATTATGTCAGGGGGAAGAATTTATTTGAATTGCAAATAGGTGCAACTAGACCATAATTTCTCTTTCTTAGTTTTCCCGTCTCCTTAAGATCCATAGGCCTTTTCTGTCTCAACTGAAACAAGAGGAAATTAAAGATCTGTAGAGAATCATTGATATTTCTATGAAATCTAGTTACTTGTTAGTTGGTTGAAAGATTAGTGTCCTCTGTCTAGAAGGCTGTTTTTCTGGACAGCCCTGTGATGATTTGTTTTTAATAGTTAGATACACTTGAGATTTCTAGTAACAGTTTCTTGTAAAAATCATGTAACCAGTCTGTTATTACCAACTGTGGCATTAATTCTCATGGCTCTCAAAATCTTGGTCATGAATTTCTGCTTTGGGGGAGTGTCAGTCTATGACAGCATGTTTTATTGGGCTGGGGAATCTCTGCCATACACATGTTGTATAAAATTAAGCAGCTTCCTGTGTCTGAAATCCACACTGTGATTTTCTTATTTTGCTAGAGAAAGTGCTGTGTCACTCACAGAATCTCTTTGGATCCTGGGTGAGAGGCCAGTCTGCAGGGGGCTGCCGCAACAACAGCAGCTTCCCTACCAACCCCAAGTTCTGGCTGAGGGTCTGTGAATCCAGTGAGGTGTGCATTGCTCTGCTGCAGAAACACAGGAAATACAGCACTGACTGGGCTGGGAGGATTCGAAATCCAACTCGCTTAACAGAGGAAAATCTATCTTTGACTGAAGGCATACAGGGAAAGAATTACCAGGCTGTGGGATTGCATGTCTGGAAGGTAATACAAAACTGACATTTTTCTCTTTGCAAATAGAAATTTAAAGGCATTACTGAAATATGAGAATAAAATCATTCATTTCCCATGCCAGTGATATGATTCAACTGGTTGCAAATTTTCTGTCTCTGGTTTATACTGGAATGGTTCTGTTGATCTCATGGTCACTGTCTGTACAAACTATTACTGGACCAGTACTTGCTTCTTATCACTGTGCTCTTGGGATTGTTCCCAACTAGTGCATGACATTTCAGGCTGCTTACTTGAAGCCATTCCTAAATTTACTCCTCCTGAATATTAACTTTTCCTACTTCTCTTTGATATTCAAGTCATCTACTGATTCTATTTTTTTTTTTGTTTCATTTGTAAATATATGCATGCTTAAAATGTCATAAACAATATTTGATAATTTTTAGTTTTATTAAAAGCTATTCATTTTTCCTAAACCACCACACATCATTATGCATCTATTCTAGGTGGAGAAGAAACGATTTAACCTTCCAAAGACCCTCTCTGCTCCTCCAGTTGTAGGTACCATCTGCCATTCCTACGATAGAGAAGTCCATGTGTGCTGTGACCTTTCACCTGGCTTTTATCTTGTTGTTCCCAGCACTTTTCTGAAAGATGCAGTAGGGAATTTCTTGCTTCGTGTATTTTCAACGGGAAGGATCTCTCTCAGGTAGGTTTAAAACAGAATGTTTCTTAAATTTGTTGACGTAAATGCAAGTGTAGCACTAAGTGGGAATGTTCAAAGTATTTTGAAGAGTTGTGCAGAGTGCTGTGTAATGGAATTGTATTGTCTTTGAATTCATGCAAGTTTCCCAGCTCCTTGTTTTTGTCATGAAGTTGCTACTACCACTTGTTAAAATACTAGCCAGGAGTAGCCAGATGAGTAACATCTTGACTCTAAACTGCAGCTTAGTGCCATATGCAGAGACAAAATGTAGTGTTGGCAGCTGTTTAAAAGCTGGTCAGATTTGTTTGTGTTCTGGTAGTACATGTTTTATAAATTTTAATTTCTTTTCTCTCTTGTGTTTGATAGTGAACTAAAGCCACCACCCACAGATGCTGCCCCCTGTGAAGAGCTCCCACCTGGTGAATGGGAGACAGTGCAGCTACATGGAAGCTGGAAGAGTGGGCTAAATGCTGGAGGTAGCAGGAACTTCCCTTCCTTCCATACCAATCCCTGCTTTCCCCTCTCCATTCCTGCTGGGCCAGGGAAAAGCAGTGTGAAAGTCACCCTCCGTCAGCACTGCCTGGATAGCAAGTGTTGTCCAATAGGTTTCCATATTTTCCAGGTAAGCCTTCTGATTTCTCATTTGCCAAGGGCAAAGATTAGCCTGTCAGCGCAGGGCTCCTTGCAGTTTGCAGGGGACTTGCTGCTTCTGGGAAAAACACAGGCTCACTCTGGGAAGTAATGCCCATGAAACATTTGGAATAACTTAGGTAGTTACATAGCATAGTAGCCAGGTAATTGTTTCCACTGAGTTCTTACAAGGTTCTAAATTAGTTTTAGCAATAATGAACCCTTTTGAGGATTTGCAAAAAATTCTCAGAGTGTCCTAGTAATTGAGGACTAGACCTTTTGGTAATTCATCATGAAAGCTTACTTTCTTTGTGTCTAATAATTAAATGTCCATAGGCAAATGATACTGGATCAAAAGGACTGTGATATCCTGAGCAGGTGATCAGAAACAAAACAAGATTTGACTTGATATGGATAGATACATATTCTACATGTGTGTGCCAGTGTTCAGCTGCATAAATGTAACCTGGAAAGCTGCTGCTTAGGTACCTATTTTGCAGAGAAAGGTAGCTTTATTTTTAGAAAACATGCTTCAAAAAAAGCTGTTACTTAAGTGAAAAGTCTGGAGTTGTGTGCCAGAAGTAATAATAAAACTTCAAGTATACAATATGTGAAGAAATATTTGCATTTTTTATGCCTATAGGAGACTGAGATGAAGTCTAATATGACTTTTTAGTACAGGAAAGGCTACTAGATGTAGGAAGGACACAGTCTGTTCAGCAGATCCTTGAGGTGGAAAACAAGTGCTTTAGGTTGCAGCAGGGAGGAGTGAGGTTAGACAACAGAGAAAACTCTAGAGCTATGTGAGTAGTGGGTTCTATATATTGTCTACAAACAGGCTAGGAATGATTCATCTGTTCTTAGTACTGCCATCTGTGTTTTCTGGAAGCTTTTCCATTCCTCTTTTCTCTAGCTCTGTACAGCAGAGTGGGTATTTGGAATAGAGATGGACACTATCACACTGTGGTGTCCTAGGAATGAAACATTGTGAGATCTGAAACAGATGAAAAGCTAGACATGTTTGCATTCTTTTTTGCAGGTACCTAACAGCAGCTGGAAACCACAAACTGCTTCTTTTGTACACTTGGAGCCACTGGTGAGCTGTGTTCCTCACTGCTATTCCCAGGAAGTCAGCCGACTTTGCAGGCTTCCTGCAGGAAGTTATGTCATTATACCTTCTACATACTTGCCCAATACAGAAGGAAATTTTACAGTTGTCATAGCAACCAAAATAGACAGGTAAAATTATGTTGCCTTTTATTTGCATTTCTAGTCTTTTTAGTGCATATGTTACAGGATGCACAGAAATGACTGGAGTAATGTGTTCTCTTGATGGAAGCTTTTTGTCAAGTCTTTGTATTTCTGTTGTGTTTGCATGCACTGCTTAACACTTTGATTATGTTGGAAGAATGATTAAAAAAGGTAGTATTTGTAAATCTTCTTGCATCATTTGCTGAAAATCAGATGTCTATTGCTGGAGGAGATAACACTAAAGTAATTAAATATCAACTGTATCATCAATATTAGGATTTATGTTGGAAGTTAATAATGCCTTTTAAAATTCAGGGTTGTTTTTGAGAAAATCCATTGAGTAGCCAGCCTTATTCCAGGTAATTCCTAACTATGATGTGAATAACAGCAGCTCTGAATCAGAATTATAAATTCCATAAGACTGCAGTAGGACTCAACAGTTGCAGAAAGATTTGCTAAGGGAAAGGATATAGAATGAAGCCTAATATAACTTCTGTTTTTGAAGTGGGATAAATACTTGATATTTGCAAGATTCTCAGTGCTTTGTGCAGAAATCAATGTGGTTTTGGTTTTCAACAGGAAGCGCATTCACAGCCAGGAGACACTTGGACAAGTATTGCAAGAGGTAAGTGATACATTCTGATGGATATATTTTGATGTATTCATTCTTGGTGTCACCACAGATCTGCTTGTTTTAATGTATGTTGTATCCTTCCTCCATCTGATTGGTTTTGATATTTGGGATCCTCTGTATTGCAGTTTTAAAATTCTATTGATGTTACAGTGTTGTAAAAGCTTAAGAAAGCACAGCATAATGAGAAGATTAGGTTTTTATTTGTTTCCCTACAGCCAGCCCATACAGCATCCTACCATTATAATCCCTCCTGGAGTGTAAGTTGTTTTGATCAAGTTAATGGCAGCTATTTCAGATTTTGGTTTTGTTTTGCTTGATTAGATAGGCATGTAATATAGAAGGGTTGGATGTGAATACTGAGTAACTAATACTTATGATGTTTTTACTGGGTGTGGAGGAGAACTTTGGTTAAAATTTGTTTCATTAAAAAATAAAGTATTTTAACAGTAGTTTGGAGATTATTTCTTTGGTGGATCAAAACGTGTCCTTGATAACACTCTGCTTATTAGGTGGAACAAAATCATCTGGATACTTGGGTCTTTCCCTTTGAGGTATGAACAAACCAAAAGTTGTAGGAAAAACTGCTTACCCAAGTTTAGAATTGTCATTTTCTGAATCTGGGTCATGCTGACCAGTGATTACATTTTTTTCTTAAAACCACACAAACACTATGGATTTTGTGTGCTTAACAAAGTGGGCACAGACCTGTGTGTACTTTCCATATGGTTCCTGTTACTTTAACATTTAGGAGCTGAGCTATGTAGTGAAAGTCCTTTATTGCCATTTTGTTTTAGGAACAAAATGTTTCAAGGCCATTATATCAAAAGGAATCTATTAAAACTTATATTTCCTTGTTATTTCATGAAAACAGAATCAAAGAAACAATTCAGCTTCAAGAATCTGGAAATTACGTTTTTGTATCAGTGGGAGAAATTAATGTTTGAATCTAATATTCAGCAGTATGGGCTTTTCTAAAGACTGAGCTTTAAACTTTCAGGGTTTAACTCCTGAGGGTTCCAGGCAGTCTGCCTCACTTTGGGCTAGTGATTTCTAGAATATGCATAACAACAGCAGAGCTGGATGTCAGAGTATTTTTCTAAAAGTTTGACTGTATTCACTAAAAGTTTCTCTGTGTTCTCAGATACTGAAGTGATGGAATTTATGAGTTTTAAGTTTTTCATTTTTCAAGGATGCTTGAGATGAAAAGCTTGTATTTTAGTTTCTATGTCTTTCTTTTCTCTGATTCACTTCAATTCCTTTTTGTCAAAAAACCCTGATGAAACAGCTATTTTTCTCTGTTTTGCACATTTTCTTATAGGTTTCCTTTACAACTGTGATGAAAAGGTAACATGGAATTCTTACACTGTCATTTCAAGAAACATCAGGAAGTCAAGGAATACCTCATCTCTTGCTCTTCTCAGTTTTAAATGGAATAACAAGAAGATGCTCTTAGCCTAGCTGTTTTTAACTGGTACCAACTGTGAGGCCTGTGATGGCTTCTTTGTAAAAAATACCTCTTTTAATAATGAACACTCTGAATATTTGGTCTTCCCACATTTTTGGAAGGAGCATTGTACAGCAAATTATCATGTACCTCAGTTCTTCAAAAATACAGGTGAAGAATATGTATATGTTTTAACCCAAGCTGCAGTTTTGGAAGAAAACTTACATGTAAGGTAGAACAGAGCCCTGATCACCCTGGTCTTGTGGAATATGTCCCTGCCCATGGCAGAGGGATTGGAACAAGATGATCTTTAAGGTCCCTTCCAACTATAACCATTTTATGATTGTGAAGTAATATTTTATTGGGAAAAAAATGCAACCTAACAGAATAACTTCATGTGACCAAAGGGGTGGTGAACATAGATGAAAAACTGGAGTCTTTTTTTTAGGTAGGATATACCTCAAGAACCATCAAAATACATTGGGTTAGAAAAAGTCCAAGCTTGTATCTGACACTGCCAATCCTGCTGCTGAGCACTTTACACTGGGCCCTCTCTGGAATTAAACAGATAGTGGGTTCAAAGGAAAGATTTTTTTTTGTGAGTTTTTATTTAATGAACGCCAGAAATAAAAAAGACAAGACTTGAAAACTGCTGAACTGTCTTGTCAGACTGCTTTTGTAAATCTGTAAGAATGTGTTTTATGGAAGAGCTGCCCTTGCTGCAAGAAATGTGAAGTTTAAGAGTTTTTTCTTAATTTATGTTTGAAAGTGTTTCTTATTCAAGCAGGATTTTTAAAATGTTATATTTTCCTTAATAAAAATAAAGCAACATTGAAAGTTTTCAAATTACTTTTATTAAAAAGGTGAAAAATTTCGATGTCAAGTGATGTATGCATTTATTCTGTGGTAGCAAACATTACCATGTATTAGAACCCTGGGGTTTTCACTTAGTGGAAGGGAATAATTGGAAATATTTGCAAGGAGAATCCAAGTCTTCCATTATTTTTTATGTCCCAGAAATGTGTAGTATTCTGCTTTTGCTTTTAACTGCATCCTGCCATAACTTCTGCTAGCTCCTGTTGAACCTTGAAAATGGAAAGGATTCAGGATGCTTTCACTGAATTTTAAATGGTCAAAACCTTCCACATTTATAGATGTGGAAAAAGAACAAGAAAAAACACAATGTGCAATAAATCTCTACTGTACCTACTAAAACAACTGTTGATATCTTCATTTATTTTCTTTTTATTTTTTTCCTCTTCAATAGGGAATTATTGAATCATATAATAATGTTTCTAAACAGAAGGAAAGGTTTGTGAAAGTGCATGGACCTGAGCTGTGCTGAAATAGAAATTGGATACTGAGGAAATAAAAATAGATGTAAGGATTTCTAAATGGGCCGGGGTTATGAGAGGCCTCATGCTATAATAATTTCTATGTGTGTGAAGTTTGTGCTGCACTATATAATGCTTTGTGGGAGAGTGAAAAGGCATCTACACTAAGTGTGTGTATACTCTGTTACCTCCTGCAAGATCATCTAAGAAAAGACCTTTGAACTCAGAAGACTAACAGCTTACTGAAGAAAATTTTGTTCAAGCATCCTTACTGAATGCTTGTCCCATTTTAAGAGTGTGATTCCTGATATAGCACATATGCAGGAAACTACTGGGTGCAGGCTACTTCTCTAACATCCTACTGCTAATTCACTGCTACTCTAAGTGTGAAAATACATTTTTGGAAATATTGTGTATTTGTGTATGCCTAAGACTCAATTATGTCAGTTTGGTAGGTAGACTTATTTTAATTTTAGAAAGTTCAGTAGATGAGGTCAGATCTCCTAAATAAAAACACTATTAATTTGCTGTTGAGTTACCTCCATCTGGAATAGAATTGAGATAATGAAACCTGTTTTTAAAGGATCTGCAATTACTAACAGGTTGAAGTCTCTCAGCATTGCAGTGTGGTGCAGACTAGCGTGGAATAGCACAGAGTTTATATGGATGTGGCTGCAGTATTGCACCCAAAATGTACTCCAGATTGATTTCCTTTACTCCCTCAGGGAGCTGGAATGTAAATGCCCGAAGGAGGTTGGTAAAGAAGATGAACAGTTCAACTCGTGCCATCTGTTCCCCCAAACATACACGGTGCCCTGCAGCAGAAACCAAAAAAGAGTTGGTTGAATAAAGTTCAATTCTGTAAAAGAATTTTGCACAAAATTCTACTGAGTTCCATAAATCCTGTTAATGTAAGAAAATTATTTCCTATTTCCTTCTGTAAGGACAGAAAATACTTCAGGAGGAGGGAGGAGAAACACTTAACTGGGAAACTGTGCACCTCTCAGCTATTTGATGTGGTGTTTGGTTGGGTTTGTTTAGTTTTTCACCCCTGGAGCTTGTATATGATTCTCCCTTTCCATTGTTGATTATTGTTCTGTGAGAGTCATGAATTGCTTCTTAGCTAAACCAGATTTTAAAAAGATTCATATACTTCAGAGTCTTATTTTGGTTGTTCAGAAGGGAGGCTTGGAACAGTGTGGGATGCAGTTCTGAAGCCAAAGAGAAGGATATAATTAGAATTTCTTCAACAGAAATTCAGAAGGGTGTATTGGGTCCTTGTGTCAGGAACAGATGTGTGAGCTAAGAGAGTGAAATATGTGCAGTGATATAAAGACTTAGTTTAGTGATGCATTTTGGTATATTGTTTACACAGGTTATTTCAGGATATCTAAATATTCCACACTAAAAAAAAGCCCCTAAAGATCGATAGTCAGAATGTATAAATACTCAGATTATATAAACAGAAAACAACCAGAGCAAGTTAAAAGAAATAGCCCTATGCCACAGCTGAAATGGGAGCCCAAGATTAATTGTCTTGATTCTTGGCCATTTGGTGAGTGAAGGAGGTAAGATGATAAATACCTCTTTTGCAAAGATGATTTTAGGATTTACGACAATTTAGTCAATTTTTTTTAAAATCTGGATTTACTGCATTTAATCTGACCATGTGTTACTTAGTATGTGCTTTGCTTTTTCTCTACAAGAAGTCTGTAGTAGTATAATGTCACAGTAGCACCAAAAGCACCTCTGCTGTTTCCCAGTGGTTTTATTGTGAAGTTTTTAGTAATGATACCACTTTCCTCTTTTGTGCTGCTTTTTTTCATAATCAGTTTATTGGAGAAACTGGTAGACTAGAGAAACTCACTAGAGTTGTTTGATACTGCTTTTCATTCTTTTTTCTTCCTCCATATCTTTGAATCTCTGCATTTTGCACTGTAAGTTAGTTACCTTGTTCATTGGAATATGCTTTTGAAAAGTAACCTTTTCTTTTTGGTTGCCTAATAATATTTTGCTGAAAACTTAAAAAATCTACTGGATTTTGCTAGTTTTCTACAAATAACAGAAAACCTGGTGCTAGACTGCTAATATAGGGTTTGGGAAACTCAGGTTTTGTTTCCTACTTCTTCACAGATTTTCTCTCTATGTTTTGAAAAATCACATTCCTTTTGTCATTGCCCTCCTATTTGTAAGGTGAAAATAAATCAGTTTCCTGATATAGGGGAATCACCTTGATTTAACACGTTAGGAGACGAGAAGCTCAGATATCCTTATGGTAGGAAACCTTCATATGCCAAGCAAAGAGCATTGTGTCTCTCTCAGCCATACTTATCCTCTGTTTGAATATATTAAAATTACAAAATGCACAACAATATTTCTGGCTATTACAGCAGAAGATCTGACTTCAAATCTTTGAGTCAAATACATTCTTATAAATGTGTGTTTTTAAAATTTTAGAACTTAGAAATAATATTTTTTAACCTTGCTGCAAAACACAGCAAACAGGAATATTCAAGGTGAGGGTGTTACCTGCTGAGAAAGGTAAGAATGCCTCTTTGTTCACAAAGTTGCCATCCAAATCTAGGAAATGATCTGGATTGAACTTCCAAGGGGTTTCCCAGTGCTCAGTGTCATACACCACAGAGTGCAGATTTGGCAACACAAGCGTGCCCTGCAAGAAGCAGCAGAGATCTTATTTTCCATAGATTTTCCTTCTCTCTATGTCACATAAATGCTAAATATTAACAGCTCAAAAATGTAAGAAAGGGGGGTGTTGTGTGTACCTTTTCAATGTGGAAGCCCAGCAGAGTTGTGCTCCTCAGGCACAGTCGAGGGACCCCGACAGAGGTGACGTTGCTGTAGCGCAAAGCCTCGTGAATCACAGCGTTGGTGTAGGGCAGCTTCTTACGGTCTTCATAGCTGATGGCATGGCAGGGCTCCAGAACAGCCTCTATCTCTCTGTGAACTTTTTCTGCAGGCAAATGAAAATACTTTAATTTCCCACTCCCCACCCCCTCCTTCCTGCCTTTTTTTCCCCAGCAGAGTGTCCTACACAAGGAAAATAAAAGAAATAATATTGCTGTGAAATGCACTGGCATGTGGTTTGACTGCTGTGTAGGTTTCACTTGATCAAGGAAGTTCATCTCCCCAAACCACAGGATGATGACTCGTTTAAGGCATATCCTACTTGGTGATGAAGATAATCCATTTTTTGAAGCACAGAATTGTACTAAAATTTTAAATGAAAATTATAATTTCCATTGTTTATAAGATCAGATATATTTTAAAAACTTTTCCACTTCGAAGGTTAGGAGAAGACTAGGTTGCATATGAAATGTGTTTAATTTGTTACTCTGCTTTGCTAACCCCTTCTAGTGAGGTAAAACTGTGGCTTACTACTAATTTTTGCTACTGTTGCTGGTGAACCAGATGGAGAAGCATCTGTTTGTTTCATTTATTGATCTTCTATTTTCTGGGTTTTGACTGCTGATGTATCAGCATTCATGTGCATAGTTGATGGGTTTTTTTGAGGTCTTGCAAGTGCTTGAGCACTTAGACTTATACTTACACTAATGATGTTCATGGTGATGTTGAATGCAGTTCTCTCTGATAGTGGTTTTGCTCACCTTGTATTTCTGGGTATTGTACCATGTAGAGCAGTGCCCAGAGTAGGGTGGTGCTTGTTGTTTCTGTCCCTCCCAGCAAAAGATCAACCACAGTCTGAACCATATTTTCTTTATTGAATGTGGAAGTAGGGTCATCCTTGGTCTGTAGGGTATATTTACAAGAAGACTATGTAGTAGGTAATTTCAGATATTTCACCAGTCACATAGAAACTGTTATTGTTTGATGATAACAAATGATGAGTAAGCAACCCACCAAATCAAACAACTCCAGTGCTACACAAATAGAGTGTACATGTAAAAATCTTCTGGCAGTTATTGGAACAGCAAGTGTTTGTAGTAGGCATTGAAGCCAGGGAAGGGAGAATGTGATAAAAAACTTACTTTATTTATTTGAGCCAGGTAGAAGTCAATGAGATCCTGTGGATCACCTGTGCTGTGTCTCTCATGAGCCTGGACCTCTTTCATGACTAATCTGTGCATGAAGTCATTGTATGCAAACACCTCCTGATGAGGCCCTGGCAGATGGTGCATGAGCCACGGGAAAGCATCGTAGAGCTGTGGTGTTAAACAGAAAACAAGGAAGGTCAGATCCCAGTTCTGATTCCCTGAGAATTGTGAAGTCACTGCAACACGTGGGCAACCAAATTGGGAGGAGAGGCAATAGACACAAGTAAGAGAGATTAAATACTGGGAGTGTTATTATATTTTACTTTTTGGATCAACACCTAATAACGTAACAGGGGTTCTGAAAATGGGTGAGTAATTGAGTGCTGAATCTGACTCTCAAACAGATTTTCTCAACCTTGAATTTTTTACTGTAATTTTTTTAGGCATCCCTTTATGAAGAACCTGATAGTCTTTTAGAATGCCAGTGTGCCAAAACCTGTTCAAGTTAAGCAATAGCTAGGGTTTCAAGAACTTAAAATATATTCTTGGTGTGATAAAGTTGTAACTTGTGTCCTATAGAAAATTCAGAATGATTCAGATTGATAGTAATATGAATTATGAATTGAAGCAAGATGTCTTTTCAAAAGAGCATCAATTTGAAGACTTAGTTCTTTTTAACTGCATTTCTGGATTTGCAAGACTAAATGAAAATTACATTTTAGAAATTGCTTTCATTTTAAGAACTAAGAATCTTAAATACACAGTATTCTGCAAATGATTGCTCATTGGAAATCTGTGAAAAGCAGTGATGATCTAGAATTTTAATTTTAGGATGTGATTTACAGACATAAAGAAGGATTAAAAGCCACTAATTACATATACAAGGTATGTATTGATTCATTAGTTCACTGTGGCTTGTAGAACAATGGTATGCTTAAAAATGGAAGTGTTTGTGAATAGTTGACTCTTAATTTCTTTTGACTTGTCAAGTGCAAATGAACCTTAAGGAACAAGAACAAGAAAATTAGGTTCTTACCCTGCCCCAGATAGTACCTTGAAAGTAGACAACGAAATAAATAGCTTTGATGAGTTTGCTGAAAGATTCATCCTCGCTGGGGAAGCAATGACCGAAAACAACAGCACAAATGACATTTGCAATTGCACGGACGATGGAAGTGTGGGGGTCAAAAGGTTTGCCTGTGGATATGGGAGGTGCTGTGAGAACTTCAGTATAGACTACAGCAAGAAAAATGAGGAAGACTTTTTTTTAATGGTGAAAGCCACAAGGGATCAGACTACTTTTAGAAAAATTTTAAGTAAGTGAAGCCTGGTTTAATATATATTAACTGCATGAATTGTAAGTGCACGGAATCTTAATTTTCAATCTGCTCTTTACTCTTGTAAAATACAATGATTATCAGTTTTGAGAAGTCAAACAGTCTCTTCCCCACTTTGACTTGTGGTCTGGGTTGTGTGGAAACACAAGCAATTAATTAGAGCATTTGCCTTCAAATATGGAGGTAGATATTTAAGTTTCACAGTTAAAAACCAAAACAAACAATCTTCAGCCCTCCCCCCACCAAAAGAAAATGAAAAACCACCAGAAGTAAAAACAAACCAGAAAAAAATATTAAGAGTTTTCATTTCTTAGTTCTGTTGAAATGACATCTCTTTTTGGCTTTCAAGTATCAACTTAACAATCCAACCATAGATGTATTTTTTTTTCCACAGACTGAAAAGGTAAAGCTCATATAATAGGGTGGAATACATCTCCCATTGAAAAGGATTAAATCCAGAAAAAAATAAATTAAGTACACATTTCAATGGCAAGGACAACCTTTGAAGTATACTCTATGGAAAATGCATCCCTGACTTCAGTCCAATGCTCTTGGTTGTTCTTGGAAAGTGTAAATAAATTTATTGAGTTTAAAATTGAGAAGGGATTGTATGGTAGGTAAAGCTTTGGGCTGTACAGGGACTAGAGGTAAAGGATTTTTTTCATCTCCTACATTTTAAAGATGTGTGAATCTTGCTCTCAGAAAAGAGATGGGCCTGGTCCAAGGATAGTTGGAGAGAGACCTCAGGCAACCTCTCTGTGTTTTCACACGGAACGCAAAGTGGGTGAGGGATTTGGCTGCCCAGAATATTTATATTTAATTGCTTTATTTTGGCAGCTTGCTAAAATTCTATTGGTTTCTATTTCATCCAAACCTTGAAAAGAAATTTTTTTGGATAACTGAACGATACATTCCTTGTGTTGGGGTTCTTTCTCTGCCAAATCCTAAAAGTCTGCTGTCCTAGAATGACTTCCAGCAGGTCACACATTCTGTATTTTAAAGAGGGTTTTTCTACATTAGAGTGTAAGAATCATTACCAGCTGTGTTGATAATAAACATTTTTAAAACTCTCTTTATTTTTAAAAAAACAATTTTATATTGCCCACTGTGCAGACAAAACATTTTTTGTAAAGAATGCAGTTAAGAAGCCAGTGAAAGTTCTACTTTCTACTTTAATATCTACAATATCTATATTAATTGTAAAAATGTACTGTGAAACTTTTATCAGACCTAAGATTTCAGGAAAAGCTCTAAGGGCTGTTTTTCTAGTGAATTTACCTTTTGTATTTGCAAAGATATCCACAAGGTGACAGGCCTCTGTTTGAATTTGATGCTCCAAATTGTTCTTACCAAGTGCCAGACTTCTTATAACTGTCATGCCAAAGCGTCTCTGCTGCTTCCAGGTATGGCCATTTGTCAGGAAAATACCTGAAAAACACAGAAACATTTAGTTCATTGCTGGGAAGGGAAATCCTTTCACTGCAAGAGGCAAATTTTGATTTAGATGAGGTTGTATTTCACTAACAAGATACACTAATTTTAGAAGCTGAGTTATAGATATCTTCTATATGAGCAGTGTCCTGGTTTAGAAATGATACAATTGAAGGGCATCTTCTCCAGGCAAGTATTCCTTTGGATCTCTTGGCTAGAAAAAAGACTGAGTGACATGCTTTATAAGACAAGAAATTTTTGTTTTTTCCGTAACATGCTTAGCTCTGCATGAAACAATTTTGCAATGAAAGCCCAGTTATGCCCTGGTACAGCAGTAGCTGGTAAGTGTGCTCAGGAAAACATCTCCTTTCTCTACACCTTGTTCTATCTCAGTCTTGTGGAACACCTTGTACCTTTCTCGCCCATCATATCCCTGTAGAAGGGGGTGAGAGGTCTTCCAGAAATTTCTTCTGAGTGGGTGATGATGGCATCTTTTACTGCTTTGTATCCATTCAGCACAACCAGGGGTGTCTGTCCCATCCACAGTGTATAGATGTTTCCATAGATGTTGGTTAACTGAGGAGTTGATAACAGGAAATTTGTAACTATAAATCAGGGGAAAGCATGCACTCAAATATCATTTTATTTTAGAGTTTTCTGTAATTGTAACTAAACCCATTTATTGGCATCAAATAGAATTGCAAGTTTCAGAAAAAAATTATCTTTCTGTTTTTCATGTACTTTGGGAATGGAAGATAATTGTTCTTTATGGAATAGATGCTAAGGACATCTCTCAGAAGAAGATCCCTGAAAATTTCACAGAAATAAAACCAGCAGGTTACTGCTTTGAATAAAGGAATAAATAATGATAGGCAAATCCTAGAGCTTTTCTTTTTATTTTATTAATGAGCCAAAATCATGGTATCTTATTGTATCTAACTTACAAAGAAAGCAAATAAATGTTCTTGCTTTATTTACTATAGCTTCCACTGGATTTTTCTTATTTTCCTCTGTTGTCATTCCTCACATCATGCTTATATTTTTTCTTGTAATAGCAGGAAGCACATTCCTTACTTTTAAAAAATAGCTTTGATTGGTTTGATTGGTTGTCTTGTAAACTTAACAGCAATCAGATTTTCCTGCTTTGTTTTAGTAGTAACCTGTTTACAGTAGACAAGAAATCTTTTTGCTGTAAAAACAAGGAAAAAATGTCTGTTTAGGGTACATATTCAGATGTTCCAGTGGCATTGGTGTCAGGAAAGGAGAGCTCTGCTAGATGTGGCTTACAGGGCTGGATATCAATATAGAAACAGAATGAAACTGCCAATGAAATTCCATTCTATGACAGTGCTTGTGAGAATGTAACCAAAAGAGAGAGAAAATAGCAAGGACTAAAGCAATATTAGTGTTTATTACTTAGAAATATTTCTAATAGTGCAGAGTCCTCAGAGGCTTTGAAACTAGTTGGTAATCATGCTTGAGGCTTAAAAAAATAGCATTTTAGGCTGTTTCTATGCAATGTGCAATTTAAGTTAAAATAGATTGAGACTGATAAATAAATACCTCAGTGAGCGTTTCCCGGCGGAGTTTGAAGTCCAGCAGCCACAAATTCCCGATGATGGGGAGGGGAACTGGTCCTGGAGGAAGCTGGGCCCGCCTGCACTGCAGCCTGAGGAACTGCAGGATCAGGAGACACACTAATAGAGCTACAAAAATCTCACTAATGTCCAACATTTTGTCAAAATTTTAGCTTCTCCCTGGGTTTTGGCTTTTTTGGTCTTGTCTTTTTAATTTTTTTTTTTTTTTTTAAATTTGTGTATGACTTTTCTGAAAATTTGGGTTTGTGGAGATGTGTTTCTTCTACTGAATCCAAACTGTTTCTAAGGATATGCCTCCTGTAGCCATCTGTCTCTGACAATCTACAGTTTCCCCAAGCTAAAGTCCTTAGAAAACCAAACTATGTGATGCCTGGTGGTTAGCCAAGCCACACCCACTTTTTTTTTTATAATCTGTAATTGTGATCTGTCTCTTTTTTCACTTAAAATTTAATTTCCTTAGTCTTGATAGTGAGTCAAAGTGCCAATTATTGAATAGTTGTCTGAGATTTTCAAGAGTTTTGCATAATGATAACACCTCAGGCAGTTTCATGTAGTTAAACTTGAAATTATTTAGTTCTTGTCATTCTGAAATACAATTATTGTGTGATTTCTTTGTAGAAGAAGGAACATCTACACAATAATCTGAGGTGTTTGAGGTGTAAAATATCTAATTCATGCAGCATAATGCTAAATTATTGTCTTTAATAAGAACAAAATGTAATGTAATGATGCTTTTGCAGGAAGTGTGAAAGTGGAGCAGCCATCAGAGGCCAAGGACCATGTCTGTGTGCCTCTGTTAGCTGTTTGCTTAGGTTTTTTGGGCAGAGAAATGAAAACAGCATAATTTGATAAGCATCATTCCCAGCAGCATGGTTCTATGAATCTTACAGTTGAAGAGTTAAATAGACAAAAAATTGAGGGAAGCAATTTGAAGCTCAATAACTCTTATGGTTCAGTCAACCAATTCTGACAGTTCCATATGTATACCAAAAATTGCAGTGTTGCTAAGTTATGCTATTGAGCAGTTATTTATCCACACTTTTTTTTCAGATTTTGATGCTATTTGAGACTTTAAAATGAGTTACCTGATGAAACTATCTGACTTCACTTGCTGCTTGTGTGTGCATCAGAACTTCATTTCTTAATTTGTTTTATTTCTCCCCATTTCATCCAGCTGGTGCTGTCTAGTCAAAAGAAAGTGAATGCTCTTCTATTTCTTATTTGTGCACAGAATCACTTGTTAACTTTGCAAGGTTTGCAACAGTTAAAGACCCTGAAAGCTCTTGATGCTCTCATGCCCATCAGTGAGCGTATGATTTATACACTTAAAATTATCAGAATTAAGATGAGTTAAGCCATGAAGTGCCTATTAATAACAGTGACTATGATGCAATTTAAGAAAAGAAAACAAAAATTAAAAAAGGGCTTAATGTGAGAGAAATCTGGGTCCAGCTGAGTAAGTCTGGATCCACCAAGATTGTTAGTCTGAGCCTGACCCTTTGGACTCTGTGGGCAGTGTGTTTTCCAGCTGCTAGGTGAGACCTGTGGGCAAACTGAAATAAAACGAGGCAAAGTTATTTCACAAAAGCTTGGGCTAAAGTTCACAAGGAGAGAAAAAGCAAGGAAGCTGTTTCAATACAGTGTATTTTAATATTTTCAGTACATGTGAGCAGTAGCTGTTCACATAAATCTTACTCGATCTCTTCTGACACAAATACTATTTCAGGAGATGAATCTCCACTTAAGATGACAGGTATTAAGTGTGATTGTTTTGAGATGAGGAAACCTGCTTTTGTAATGAAGGTTTCAGACCACAGGAGTGGGAAGCAAAGAAGAGCCTCTTTAGGAAGGTGTGAAGCAAATGATGAATGTGCATACTGGGGGTGGAAACGGTTTCTGCACTCCTGCCCAGAGCATGTGAATCTGCTCTGACAGAAAACCAGGGCTCATTTTTTGTCTCTTGCAGGGGCAGGCTCAGCATGTGTTAGAAAACACTGCTGGTGCTCCTGCTGCCTGGCCTGGCCTCAAGATAAACAGGTTTAGGGATTTGTTTAGAGAGTTTGTTTTTTGTTGTTCTTCTTCCCCCCACCCCTACCAGTGGAGACACTAATTTGGATTTCTCCATTTAGCTGTCTCTTCCTCCCCTGCATTCCCTGGTCTTTCAAGAGGTTTTTTACAGGAGCTGTTAACTGGTTGGAGGCATCAGAATTTCTCTGAGGGAAGAGAGTTAGACTGACACTATGTCCAGGCAAGCACTGAGAGAGGGAGAATGTGGCCATTCTGTGTTTCTGTCAGTTCAGGAAAAGGGAATTTTGCTGACATACATTATCAATAAAGTACATAGGCTTTTGCCTCCTGCTGTCATCTGTTTTGTTGGGACTTGATTGATGAGCTTTTTAGGTTGAATAGACAAAGTTCTGGAATGGGACCAGATTCTTTTCCTAGATTTGTTCATAGCTTGTCTGTGACTCTCATGAACTTGCTTTGTCTCTCTGGGCCTAATCAACCCTGATGTTCACTTTTTGAAAGAGCTTGAAGGTTGACTCATGAAAGTCAAGTTGTAAATGGCAGGTATGACTGTTTCTGTTCTTTTCTTCCCACTCCCCTGCTCTAAAACCTTCATTAGAAAAGAGGTTTTCTGAGCTGTCTAAATATCTTCCATCTCTGCCAAGGAGTTCTTGTGACAGTATGTGTCAGATAATAATGAGTAAGGCTTGCATGGAGAGAGGCTGTTCACATCTAATGAAGACACTGGAACCAGGAAAACTGATTTTCCCCAAAATAATTTGTTTGCAGAAAGCTTCTCTGTAAACACCTGCCTCTACCTGCTTGATCTTACAATTACTTTATTTGTATTTTAGTCCTTAATTCATCCACTTAAGTCCTGCAATTCACACACATTGATGGAGTTCATTTAAATTCTGTCACTCTGCTTTACAATGAATTGTACCATGTATCATTTACTTTTCCTGCTAGTAATACATAAACATCCCAGTCATCTCAAAATAAAACTAGTTGCTATATCTAATCTTACAGAGATTTAACAAGTTTTTGACATCACTGGCATGCAGTGAGAGCAGAACCAGAAAAAGCAAGAGCTCTAGCTATTAGGAAGGAAAACAACTGTTGTAAACCTTTCTCTTTTTGTTTTCCCATCGTTTTTGTTGATATTTGCTCTGTTTTGGCTGTTTGGTTGGTTAGTTTTGCCTGTTTTGGTGCTGTAATGCAGTGCTATTGAGGTGACAGCAATGCAGACCTTGTCCTGGTGCTGTGGTGCTGCATGTGCTGATGGTGTGGGAGCTACCAAGGCCTGGTGCCCTTTCTGTCTCCCTGGTTTGTGAAGTGCTGTGTAATTTTGGCAGTGCTCTGCAGTCAGCTGCAAAAGACCTGAACAGAGACAAGAATTTAATAAATTAACCATAGCACATACCCTTTTCCACTAAGTGTCAGAAAGAAGTAATTAATGTACAGACAGTTTTATTTCTAGCATTTCCTTATGTTTGAGTATTTGCAGCCTCAGCATTCTTTTTGACAGTTTTCCAGAGCAGTATCTATTAGCCCAGATGCTGCTCCTGGAATGTCAGAATTGTGGAGAGAACAGAAAATTTGAGGTAAGATTTATTCAGATAAATTTGCCAGGGACAGAGGTTTAGAGACAGCCTAGGACCAACTCCTCCTTTCCTGCAGGGCAGTGTGGATATTGCAAATATATTTGCAATATATTGCAACTGATTCCTGAGCACTGGAAGAAATTTCTGGATCCAGATTAATTACTGTGTAAGGAAAGATTTTTTTTCTCCAGGGAATTGTTATTGCTCTTGTTAACAGTGGTTAAGTGCCTTTAATGCTGCTGAAGAACTTGGATGAACGAATAAAACGTGAAAAGAGCTTTCAAAATCTGCCTGATGTCCTTTCTGCCAGCTGGTAAGTTACACCAGTGGATTATGCAAGTGGAGTTGTGAGGATGAGTTGAGTTTTTTTAGACAGCAAATCTAGAGACAGAATGACACCCCCCAGGGACATCTCTGCTGTGAGAGGAGCAACAGCCTCAGAGAAAGCCCTGGGCAAGACAGCAGGGGTGTGGTGGAAACAGCAATTAAGATCAGTAATTGCCTTCTTGTGTTCTTTCTGCTGGGCTATGTATATTTTTGGGCAAGCAGGCAGCACACATGGAGTTCTTTGTCTTCTGCAGCCTTTTCCAGGTGTTTAGATTCATCCTGCCTGATGGAATTAAAGACACTCCTTTGAGGAGCACTGCACAGCCCCATCCCTTTAAGGTCTGCTCTTCTTCATAAGGCAGCATAGTACCAACATCTCAAACAGTCTATTTCAATAGCTGCACTCTAGAAATCTTCTAAGAACTGCTCCTGTTTGTAGGGAAATTTTTTTGTGTTGAAAACGTCTTTGCATATGCTGCTTCAGGTGCTGTGAGTTAAAAATAAAGTTACAGGCTCTGGAATTAATTCTGCTGAGCAGGACTTCTGCTACTGAGATACGGCAGAAACTAATTCATGAAGCCTCATAGGGTACAAGAACTCAGCCCCAAAAAGCAGTTAAGTGTGAGGTCTGTTACACTTTTTGCCAATAGTACTAGTTATGTTTGATTTTTCACTGTGCTATTTGCAGTTCATCTGTATTGTTCACTGTGAAAACTCAAATTACAGCATTTCATTGCTCTTGGTTCCCAAGTCTGCATTTGCACCCACTGTTGTACAAGGCTGCTGACAGCTTCCTTTTACCTCTGCCCAAGAATGCTACCTGATGGATGTTCCTGCCCTCATCTGACAGCTGAGCTTTGTGCCCGAGTCCTTGCATGCAGTCAGTGCTTTGAGTGACGTGTTCCATCAAACTGATTGCTCAAAGGGATGTTTCTGCCTAAGGTAACCACCTTCTCTGATCCAGCCCCTGCTGCATCTTAAAATAATGGTATCTATTAGCATATTGCAGCACAGTGAAGTATTAAATAACACTCAAGAATGGAAATAATCCTCATTTTCTTGGATCAGGAAGAGTGGTAGGAAAGAAGGGAGGTGAAAATTCAGAAATCTTCAATGTGACAGGGTAGAGTTAAAAAGAACAGTACAGAGTCATTTCAACAGACAGATTTGGAGCAATTTTATAATACAAGTTTGAAAGTGTGAAATGATGATAAGTGTAATTCTCATATCCTTGGTTTTGTTTCTTCTGAGTGCACAGTTCCTGAATTTGCAATGGAAGAGTCGTGGATTTCCTCCTGGACCAACCCCATTTCCCATCATTGGAAGCATCTGGTGGATAAACTTTAGAGCTGATCATGGGAGCCTGAAAAAGGTATGTATTTGCAAAAGTGAACTAAAGAGCTGTTGAGGCAAAACCTGTAAAAACAGGTTGATGGTTGTTGATAGGCTGATGTGGTAGTGGGGAGAACCCTGAGAGAAGGTGAATTGTGGAAGTGAAGTGCCTAAACAAGTTAAGGTAAAAACCTACAGACAGTCTAATTCATATGAAAGCTGATATGTTTGCAACTTAAACAGAACTGAGCATGGTAATTTTGGCCATGTTCAGGCCATGTTCTAGAAAAGGATCTTTTATTATTTATTTGCTCACATTTCTGTGTGTGGTGTGTCCCCAGACAGCCCAGACCCTTTCTGTGGAAAGCACCACAAAACACAGCCACTGTCCATTTTTACCTCTTGAACCCCTGAGTAATGTCCTGGAAGAGAGCAGCTCATCGTGTGTGCATGTTTGTTGATGTTTGTCCCATGGGTTTTTTTTGGCTCTGGTCTTTCCTGCAGCTGGCAGAAACCTATGGCAACATCTGCACCTTGTGGATGGGTCACAGACCTGTGGTGGTGCTCTATGGGTTCCAAGCTGTGAAGAATGGCCTCACCAACAACTCAGAGGATGTTTCGGGGCGACTGCAGACCTTCATTTTCAACAAAATGGCAAATGGAAAGGGTAAGATGTTCATGTCTGTGGAAGGGCTCAGTCCTTGACTTTCTTTGTTTCCTCTCATGTTTCTCTTACTGAAAAATCCTTAGTTCCCAACTGATTTTTTCCGTGTGAATCATATGATTCTGAAGCATCATCCTCAGTAGTCTCCAAATCCCACTGGCCCACATGTATTTCAGAATCTTATCAGAACAGCATGGTCTTGTTTGTCCATTCTTAGTGTTGTCTGCATGTCCTGATTTGAAATAATCCTGAGCCTGCAGCCTCCTCTGCAAGCTGAGACTAAAGTAAATCTTTATGCTCCCAGTTGTTTGTTTACAGCAAAAGCTGCTGTAAGGAAAGCACATACAGAACTTTGATCTGGTCTCGTTCCAAAGTACAAGGTCACAGGAAGGCCAGTGGAGCATTAAATTTATCAGCCAAAGTGTTCAAAGCATTGTACTGTGCTATCACAAACAGTGCTGAATCACAATGGATGGAGAATAAAGATAGTGATGTGTTTAAAACAGAAATAATTGAACTTGTTTCCATCAGCCTCTTATCCAGAGAATGTATAACAGATGCCTTTACCCTCAGTCAGGATTTGTTTCATGTGAACTACAGTCTGGGAAGCTTTAATTTGTAATACTAACTAAAGTAAGTAGAGAGAAACCACTTTAAGGTATAGAGATGTTTGAGTCTGGGGCCATTTCAGTCCATTTGGAAGGATCTATATTGCCACTTTTTATCTGGGTGCTGTGGAGAAAAGTAGCTGGATAGTGAAAAGTGCCCTAAAACTCTCAATTTGTAGCAGGGATGGCTTTAACAATCAGCTGCAGCTCATCTGCAAGTTTGTGACTCTGCAGCACAAATATCACCTGCCTGGCCCTGGTTCCCTGGAAGGAATAGGGGAGAGTTATCCCAGTCTGGAGTGAAACAGCAGTCTCAGGGAGCAAACTGGCTTGCCTAGGGGAAGTGCAGGCTAGACTGGTGAAGGGACATTTCCCCCCCAAGCAGATTAAATGTTTCATGCCGAGTGGTCTCTGCTAGAACACAAACCCACAGCACAGCAGCCTGGGGTTCCTTTCTGTCCCACAGGAACTCTTGATCCTAAGAAGTTGTTTGCAGATTGGCTAAAGCCCATTTTTCCTTCTCATTTTGGCTGGGTGGTTCTTGCCCTGGCTTCATTGTCTTTCCAGAAGGGTCCTTTCCAGAAAAAGAAGTTGATACTTGGTGTAAAGATTCTGGTAGAGCAGGATCTCCCAAAGATGAGAGACAACAGATGCTTCAGAAAAAATAGGACTAGGTTTCAAAGGCAGGTGTGTGAGTCCAGAGATCTGAGTGGGTTTTTTGCAGAGGTGGTAATGTCTTAACCAAGGTGTTTTCTCTGCCTCTAACAACATTCAGTTCAATTCCAAGAACACTGCCCTGATGTGTTCCTCCTCTTTGAGTGACAGCATGACTCTTACTGTGAAGATGACTTACTGTGTTTATCATTCACAATTGTATGAATTTTAATATGACATAAAATTCATTTTTGATGGCTAAAGGTATCTTGGTCTCAAATGGTCTCATCTGGAAACAACAGAGACATTTTGGAATTGGAACTCTCCGAAAACTGGGAATGGGGAATAAAGGAATGGAGCGTGGGATACAAACTGAGGCCCATTACCTGGTTGAGTTCTTCAGAGACAAAGAGGGTATGGAATTGTCACAGTGCACACAGTACAGACTGCTTGACTCTAAGGGTAAAGACTACTTTTGTTACAGAATAGAATTTATTTGGAGCACACCTAGATTTGCAGATTTAGCATAAGGTGCTAAAGAACTGCAGGCCACACATTCTGTGGAGTTTGCTAACAGGCTGGAAAAAGAGACATGAAGGAATACAGCAGGGAAATCTCTGAACCCACAACACTGAACTTTCTTTGCTTATTTATTTTTTGAGAAAAAACCCCATTGAGATTACTGTACAGCTGAACTTCAGCAGTTTGTATTTTGGGATCAACTACAAGATTGAGCTTAAAAAGTAAAAGAAAAGCAAATTTAGAAAAAAAACAAGGTCAGGAGTTAAAGATTTGAGGCTTTCCTGTCTTCATTTTTGAATGAAGTTTATCTTTTGTTACCTTTCCTAGTGAATTTTGGGTTTTTCTGAGTAACAGTATAAATACCATAGAGGACATCTCTTATAAAATGTCACTGTAATCTTGTTCTCTTAACAAAGGAGGAGAAGGAAGTGCTTTGGAGATGAATGCTTTTCTCTGTCTGCAGGAGAAGCTGTTGACCCTTCCTTCCCCATTGTCCATGCTGTCTCCAATGTGATTTGTGCTGTGGTTTTTGGACATCGTTTCTCCCGAGAGGATAAAACTTTCCGCCTGCTGATTCAAGCCTTCAATTCTATAGTGGCTTTTGGGAACAGCCACTATTATTATGTGAGAATATCGATTATTTATTAGAATACTACTAATATGAAACTTATTGATTATTGAGCTCATTATTTATTGACATATAATTATATCAGTATGTATATTATTAAAGTATTAAAGTATTGCATTATTGAATACTGACTGAGAATATGAACTGGACCTGAAGTATTTTGGGTTTGATATGATTAAATTATGAATATTGTATTAATAATCTTTATTAGAATGTCTTAGCAAAGGTAATGTGTTTGGGATAATGACCTTTACTGTAATAGGAATACCAGTATTTTTAAGGTGAGATGATGATACTATGTGTGAGAATGGTGCTAAGGTGATAGGTAGATGTTTATTAACAGTAGATCTATTAATACTGATGAATGTTACATCTATCTGCAAAAGTAGAATATTTTGTTGGTGAATTAACAGGGCAAATACAAATGGAGTTATGCAGTAATGATGGGAAAAATCCAGGGTGGAAACCGTGCTGTCCCTAATTTGTGGTTTTACTGTGTGTTTATGTACTCAATGTGTACTAAATATTCCTTTTTGAGGCCACAGGATTTTCTCCAGAGAAATTAATTCAGCAGTTTAGCACCAAAAAGTCCATGCTATATCACAAGGCTTCTTTATAGTGTCCCTAACTACCTCTGTGCTGAATTCTTGCTCCCCAGCTGTGTGAAATGCTCCCGTGGCTTGCAGAGCACATCCCAGGACCTCCCCAGAAAGCAAAATTTTCCCGGGATTTTGTTCGTTCTTTTGTAAGGCAGGAAATCAAAAGCCACAGGGAAAAGGGCAGAATAGATGAACCAGAAGACTTCATTGACTTTTACCTGAAGCAGATAGAGAAAGTGAGTAATAAATGCTGTACATGACACAGATCCAACCATAGGGGTTCCCTGTCCCTTCCCTGCTGTTGTCTGTCCATATTACTGCAGAGCTCTGCAAGTAGAGCTTAAAAACTCTGCTGTCAAACTCAAAATACAAGCTTTGAATAGTTACTTCAATAACTTGTTCTAGAAGTATACATAATTTACATTGGCTGGTTATCATACTGGGGAATCCTTAGTGAGGGCTGGGCAATAGGGAGGACCTTGAAAAGGTGCAGCTATTTAGGTGCTTGCCTAATTCTGATTGTTTTTTGTCTTGTATTATTTTTGTGCTTAGTAGTGCTGTATGAGTATCTTGACAATCTTAAAATGTTGGCAGTCTCTGCTTTGAAAAAAGCAAAAATCTTTAAAAGAATAACATTATATATTAGATTGCTGGAATCAGCAAATTTGCTAAGAGTGTCATGGGTGAGATAAAACTATTTTGAAATGTGTTTTTCTGCTGTGGAAGTTAACAGAAGTCAACATCCCCCTTTAGAAGGCAGCATAACAGAATTATACACCTGGCACATTGAACAGCACCTGTAATTTAACAATATCAGTGTACTCATTTGAGTAAAGTATTTGCCTATAACTGTGTTGTGCTCAAGTATCTGTATTTTCTCTGTCCTCTAGAAATCTTGTTGCTTTAGATACAGTGATCACTGTCTGGCTCAGTGCTGTTACACAGCTATACCCCATTTTACCTTTCTCATTGACACTTGTAGACTAAAAATGTCCCCAATTCTACATTTGATGAAGACAACATGGTGCAGTCTGTTTTTGACCTTTTCCTGGGTGGCTCAGAGACCACAGCCACCACTCTGCGCTGGGCTCTGCTCTTTATGTTGGTTTATCCTGACATCCAAGGTGAGTTGTGCACACAAGCATGGATATGATTCAAGTAGAGCAATTTTCTGTTATACTTCTTTTTTTCTTGGCTAAGATTAAGGGTTTTTTTTTTAAGATCAAGCTTTATTTTCCTTTAAAGATAATTTTTGAGCTTTTCTTTTAATAAGCCAATGTGGTAAAAAAATTTTAGACAGATTTTAAAATAATTTCAGGGATATTCAACTTCTGATACTGTATTGGGTCTTGTTGATTTTTGTCAGACTGTTTCAGCACTGTAAGCATATAATGGAAGATATAGGCTGAAAACAAACAAGGTCAAATAAGAGTTTTTCTTAGAGAAAAGTGATGCTTTTCTGGTATCCAGAATGTGTAATAAGGTTATATTATTTGAGTTCATTAACTGAGGCACCAGTTGAATTTCTGTAAAATAGATAGATTTGTTCTAATATATGAAAATGTTAAACAGAAAAGGAAGACAGTAATGGGAAGACAAAAAGATGATCCAGCAGTTCTGGACAAGAGCATAATTGCACACTAGTTTCAAAATTTTTGGATGATTTGGTAGAAGGTTTTCAGAGGTCATGAATTACTAAGCCAAGTACATGTTGCTGACTCTCAGGCTGAGGGGTAGAAATTCTTTTCATGCTTGTGGTGCTAGAATGCTTGAAGAGCAGAGCCCTGAGCACATGCATGCATTTCAAATTCTGATAGATTATAAAGAAAAAAAATGCCTCTTAGCTTACTAGCCCAAGTTTTAAGTATAAAATCTGATCCCAAACCATCTGAGACTGTATAAGGTATGCTAGTTACTGAAGTTTAGATGGCAGCCAAAGAGATTAACACTTGGTGATGGTTTAGTAATATGATCCTGTTTCAGTTCTCAGTACTACACATGTATCAGCTTGATGTGATGGCTTGCTTGCAACACCCTCATTAGTGTGCTTTGAGTCTATATTTATCTGGAGTAAAATCAACAGCTTAACTGAATTGATCTCTTAATAAGAAGCCCTTGGTTTACTTACAATTTTCTCCCTCTCCTTTAAATATAATGCTCCATAAATCTAGCTTGTGGAAAGAGGGTCTGAATATAGAACATATCAGCTAGGAAACAGAGTGTAGTAAAATCATAAGTAGCTGGTTGTATAAATACATTTACACTTTAGGATACGGTAAATACAAACTATTTGTATACTGCGATTTTTTTCTATCACTACTATACTCCAGAAAGGAAATAAAAGCTCTGTTTTATGCAAAACACTGTTCTTATATCTACAATGGATATTTAAAAATTTTTTTAGACAAAGTCCAGCAGGAGCTGGATGCTGTTCTGAGTCGCTCCCATCTGATCTGCTACGAGGACCGTAAGAAGCTGCCGTACACGAGCGCTGTGGTTCACGAGATCCTCCGCTTCAGCAGCATCATTTTAATCACACTCCCCAGAGAAGCTGTGAAGGACACCACTGTCCTAGGGTATCATGTTCCAAAGGTACTGACACCCCTTCTATTCCAGTGGGATCTTTGGCCACGAGTGAAGGTTTACCATTAAACCCTTTGCCCTCCAGCTCAGGGCAGGAAGATCATTTCACTAGATTTAGGATAAGGTGCTAAAGAACTGCAGAACATCCTATGGTGTTTGCTAATAGACTGGAAAAAGAGACATGAAGGAAATCCCTGAACCCAAAACACTGAAGTTTCTTTGCTTATTTGTTTTTTGAGGAAAAAACCCTCAGAACCCTTGAGATTACTGTTTTTCCCCTAATTATGTAATGTTTCACTTCTGCTGCCTCTCCGTGTGCAGAATTATAGCTGGAAGCTGTTTGTGTCCTTTTCTTCTTGATGTGTGAGAGACAGAACTGTGCAACTGCATCTCCTTTCAGGGCACTCTAATTATGGCAAATATAGACTCTGCTCTTGTTGACCCTGCCTATTGGGAAACACCTCACCAGTTCAACCCTGGCCATTTCTTGGACAAGGGTGGAAATTTTGTGACCCGAGAGGCCTTCTTAGCCTTCTCAGCAGGTGAGTGAACTGAGAGCTGAGCCCAGGTGTGTGGGTTAGAAGAATCTGTGTTGTTTTCATTGTGGAGAAGCTCAAAGAGGAGTGTAACCCCAAACTGCAGGAGCACATGGTTTTCCCAGCCCAGAAAACTGTTTGACTGCAAAAATAAGTTCTTTGGCAATTGTATAAACACTTGAATCTTAGATTTTTGTGAAAATGCAAAGAAGATAAAACAAATAAGGTCCCAAAATTCCCAATCACTTAGGAACTTGAGTCCTTACACTGTTGATCGTGGTCCTCCTCTGTATATGCTGGGTTGTGTCACTATAGTAGATGTTCTGTGGCAGGCTGCTGTGGTGGAGTTGATTTATTTTGTATAAATAATTCAGTGTTCATCAGTGCAGAGAAATGAATGGGAGCTCTAGAAGCAAGATCAAATACATCCAGAAGTCTGTGTCTTTCCTGTGGAACTTCTGGAATTGCTCTTTCACCAGTGTGTGAGTTTATAGAAGCTTAAACAAACAAAAGCCTTTGGAGATCATGCCAGGAGAAAATATTCTGGTTGTCAGAGCTGTCAGTGGAGATGTGTAAATGTCAGGCTCAGGTTTCTGGTCCAAATTGGGCAGAAGAGGAATTGGTTTCTCATATCCAAATTGAATGACCTGACCACTGCATTTCAGAGTTTGTCACTGTCTGTCTCTGGGAATTATATTCTTGACAGAGTTAATTGATAAATTTGGATAAAGTGGATAAATTTCTTTAGCAAGTTGTTTTCACTGAAACCATTATGTAGGAAAATGTTTCATCAGGTGTAGAATGTCCTCTGTCTTCTGATTTTTCACGTTTTAGGGAAGATAAGTCAGCCTGTACTAAGCAGAAACTGTGAGGAAACCTAAAGATGCTTTCTTCTTGTTTATATTTGGAACCAAAAGACTGAAATCTCTTTCTATAATGGAGAATCCTTTATATTTATATCTATAATATCCTTTATATCTATCTATAAAACTAGGGAGTCCTATAAATTAGGAAGCAAGGATGAAACTTCTGAGAAGCTTCTGTGGTATCTTTTCTACAATATGAGGAGATCCTGCAAAGATGAATTGCAGGCATCTCAATTGTGTGTCCAGTTCAATCTGAGAGGAAATTGTCAAATTCAGCAAAGGTCTTTGTTCCTTGATGAGCAATGCTCCTGTGGAAAGCTAGGAAGCAGGTGCTGGTTACAGACCTTGGTGGGGACTGACTTCTCTTTCCATTCATCCTTGCAGGTCACCGTGTCTGTCTGGGAGAGACCATGGCCAAGATGGAGCTTTTCATCATATTCTGCAGCCTGTTGCAGAAATTCAAGTTCACTGTACCAGAAGGAGTTAAGGAAATCAACACAGACATCATCTTTGGGAGCACCATGAAGCCCCATCCATACAAGCTCTGTGCAGTTCTGCGCTAGGTTGTCAGCATTAGAGGTTTAAGAGGTACAGACACAGGTTTGGTAGTGTGTTAGGATTTGTGTAGCTTTAGGGTTCTCATTTTTAGCTCAAATTCAGTGCAGTTCTCTCCTTGTTGTGTTATGTCTTAGAAGCCAGCCCTGAAAAATATTCTGGTATTACTGTGTCCGGAAAGCGTCTGTACTTTCTTTTTTCTACTGTGTTACAAATGAAATAAACGGAGACAATTAATTATTGCTCTGTCTAGTCTTACTAGAAACTCACTGGAGGGAGCAGGAACATCAGAGCCAGATTCTGAAGAGTCTTTCCTTACATTCTCAAATCCAGAATGGTTTGTGGGAATGCTGTTCCCAGAGGTGGTGGCTCTGGGCACTGGCAGAGCTCCCAGGTATGGTCACATGGGATCACAAAGCTGTGCAGGGGCATCTCACCTTGCTGGGAGCAGCTTTGTCTCTTTAGCCAAGAGCCAGGGGCAGATGATTGCTTGAGGCTGGAAGTAATAGAGAGACAAGAGTTCAGCCCTTCATTTGTCTGTGAGGCTCGTGACTCAGGCCAAGAGCAAAGGCAAACCCCTCCTGTTGCCTGTTGGAAATTGCAGAGGGGAGCTCCACTGCTGGTGAAATGCAGTGGGTGGAAACTGATAATGATCAGTGGGGCTGCCTGGAAATATTTTCTTCTTTTTTTTTGGGCATATACTCTTGTGGTGCATTTTAGAGGCATTTCTATAAAGATGGGAGTCCTCTCACACACGATGGCTCATAATGCCAATGATGTCTAGCAGATCAGGTTGGCCATGTGTCTCCATTGATGCCCAAAAACACAGTTCAGAGGGCAGCTTGCAGTGTTTGCAGTCTTGTGCAGAAAAGCTTGGTGCCTGCAAAGCAGGGGCAGGGTAGAGACATTGTGTGGTCCCCAAAAGCTGTGGGAGAAGCAAAGCTCTTGAGAGTTTTCTGTGAGCAGAGGGGCAGCTGCACACAAGCAGCCTCCTCGCAGCTGAGCTGAGCCTGCTAAGTCCAAATGCACACTGAGGGAAGAACTGTGCAAGCTGCAGCTGGCAGGAGCAGTGCTCAAGCTGGGCTAGTGGATGACAAGCACCAGAAGCCACTGCCACTGTGAGGCTGCCTTGTTACCCATCCAGTAAGATTTAAAACCCAAGGTCAGAGTGAGGGTTGCTGTTGCTCTACCAGTTTCCTTCCTTGAAGAAAAGTGTCAGTGCTGGTGCTTGGCACCTCTGGGCAGTGGTCTCAACCTGACTGACACTGTCAGTTTATTGTCCTGTAGTAAAAACCTGCACACCTTTTCTCTGTCAACTTCCCAAGCTGTTCCACACAGTTTGACAGAGGACACACAACTAACACCAAAGATGGTGACAAGCATCAACACTTTATTGTTCCCCAGTACAACCTTTTATACCCTTTTCCCTCACCTGTGTGCCCATTTACTCTTTTGTGATGGTCAATACACACAAGCATTCCTTGCTTTTCTTCCTTCAATACCATCCACCTGTCTTACACAGCTGCACCACATTCCTAATTTCCCACAATCCATTCTCCTACAGCAAAGACTTTGCAATTGTTATTACAAGCATGTTCCCGAGGACTAGTCAGCATTACTCTGTTTATCCATCATGTCATGGGCTGAAAGGAAGGGGAAGAGGAGAATGGGCCAGCAGCACTCCTGGCAAGAGTGAAAGGAGGAGGATTCATTTTTTAGAGGGATACCTTTCTGTATGTCTGAGCTGTCAGCCACTCCTGCTTCCCCAGGCATTCAATTCCCTTCAAGGAAGCTGGGCAAATACAGCTTACAAAACCTTACCAGGTTTCTCTCTTCTGAATCCTCTAGCAGCATCTTGTATGAGGAGAAAAGCAGTTTGTATTCCCTTTGATATCTCTCCCAAAGACTTGGTAAAGCTGTTTGGCAGCTTCCTTCCTACATGCAGGCAGTTTGTGTCTAGGCTGAGTAGTGCAATGACCAGAATGTGGCTAGTCTGTGTGGAAAAGCCAGAGTGAGCCTGGAGGGCCAGGGGAGGTGCAGAGCAGCCAGACTGTGCCAGATGGGGCTGCAGCTGGGCAGGGTGGTCAAGCTTTGGGGCTGTGAGTGTCCTCCCAGGAACAGTTTGGAAAATACTAAGCTCAGAGTTGGGAGCAGTTTGAGATACAGAAAATGCAGCACCATTGATGGAACTAAAATCCCAAAAGTGGTCTCTGAAATGAATTGTTCAGTTTTTAAGGGTAATCCCAGCTCTCAGTTTGGCCAGTGGCCAGCAAGATGGGTAAATGTAATTTCTTTGCCCTGTTTCTGGAGTAAACCCATGTCCTTCACACCTCACAAGCTTTATTTCTAGCTGTGCCAGTTCTGTAAGTTTGGTACATGAGCAGCAAGGCCATCTAGGTGGCTTCCCAGAGTGCCACATGCTACTGTCTAAGTCAGATGAGCCAAATCTAAGCTAATGCTGTTCCTGTGAAATGCCAAATCTGTGTTGATCATGATCAGATGCCACCCTTTGCAGAGCTGGAGTGGCTCAGTTGCATGAGAGCACTTGTGAAAGAAGTTCTCAGAGACAGCTGTATATTATCTTTGTTCCTGCTGAAGGCAATCCAGAGGGATTAGCCAGAGACAGGTGCAGAGATGAAGAAATTTTGCTTTCTGCTAGGTGAAGGAGACTGCAGCCTTGCTTCCCTGATCAGGGAGTGGGAGGACACGTGGGTGTTACATCACTGTTGCCATCAAACCTGTTACCCAATGATCAATTGGAGTCTTTCATGGTTTGTGTGCCCTGGGCAAAAAATTGAAAGGTAGAGCCATCCCCAAACATCTTTCAACATCAACTGTGAGGAAAAGTATTAAAGGAATAGCAGAGAACATCAGAATCAACAGCATGAGGTGACTTAAGTAGCAGAGCCCATGGTTGGTGCATATGGTGACTACAGATGAGCCTGAACTTTTCAGTAACCCCACTGCCCTTGGGTGTGCAGCCAAACCTAAGGAAATATTTTTATTTCTCATTCTTGCAAGAGGTTTTTTGTGAAACCAGGACCGTGGGCAGGGATTTTTTGTCACAGTAGGAGTCACGGTACAAGGAGGTCTATAATTAAGAGGCAGCAATTGACAGATGTGTGTCTGCAATATAATGGAATGATGCTATATATGCTTAAAAATAAGAACACTTAATTCTCTGGGATGAGGAAGCAGAAGTGATATAGAGGGAAAGACAGTGAGTCACAGGAACGTCAAGTGTTTTTTCTCCTTTCAGGGAGGTACCCCAAAACAAGATAAACGGGATCTCTCCTCTGTCTATACAGCAGACATAGAGAGACAACCTCTCTGTGTAAATCAGAAGTAAAATGTTAACAGTGAGTGAGGTGCTGGTATTTTTTGTGGTGTCTCTGCTCTTGTTAGAGTTTCTGAAATTGCAATGGATGCGAAGACAATTTCCTCCTGGACCAACTCCATATCCCTTCTTTGGAAATCTGCTGCAGATGAACTTCAAAATTCATCATGAGCACCTTAAAAAAGTATGTATTTTCTGGCAAGTTATTAATGGACTAACAAGCTGATTGAAAAGTAAATGTGTTTAACATAGTCTTATTTTGAATTCTAGGGAGGGATTTGTTCTAAATTGCATAAACATGGAAATAGGTGGAGATAATGTTTCTTTGTGTGAAAATTTACACTTACTACTAAAAGAAATATTTAATACCTTATGTGCATATGAACAAAAACATAATGATGATAATAGTCTTGTCTTACACACAGGAAAATGATGTATTTAAAAGTAGACTCACGAATTCCGTGCAGTCTTTTGAATGTCTGTGCTTTGACTGGTTGTACTGGCATTTTCTAAGTAACCCATGAAGTAGCTACTGAGGACATGTGTGTTTCCAGTATAGAAAGGATGATTTTTTTAATATACTTATTCAATGGATTTTTTGAATGATCTTAGAATAAAAATTTTTGTGACATACTATTTGGTCAGATTTTCACAACAGATTTCAGTCTGCCTAGCAAGACTGAGATTTTAAATGGCTAAAATAGTTCACAGTATGCACAAAACCTTTTCTAAGTTCAGTTATAGTGTGCAGCACTTTTAAAGGTTGTTTTACAGTTCTTATAAATCTATATTAAGTATTTAAATATGTAAAGTAAATAAATATTTAAATATGTAAGTAATAGCACCTCACTCTCCCTCTTTGTTCTCAACCTTCCCTTTCCCTGTTTTAAACATGTCCTGCCAGTTCTGTCCTCCTGAGCTGTATGTTCCAAGGCAAAGGGGTATTATTTAATAGCATAAAAGAGTAGCTAGTGCCTATCTTCTGTGTTTTCTTCCATTTCTGACATCCCAGACATGAAAAGTAGTACTGGTCATCCCAAGGTTTCAAAAGCCATGAACTGGTCTTTACAAAAATGAAATTGAGCAGAAATGAGCAAGCACAAGCACATATATTTTTGCTCACTGTGCATAAGTATTCCCTCTTGTTTGCTCCCAGGCAGCAAAATTTTGTATCCTCTTGTCCTGCATTTCTTGGAATGTCTTGGCAGCACACCACTCTTTCCAGCCTGTTTTGCTGCTTTTCTGGTTCCTGATTCAGCAACCAGAGGTAGGACTGTCCTGCCCACTGCCAGTGACACCTTGAAGACAAGGCTGCCACAGCTGAGCTAGAAGGAGATTCCTGCATTACTCTGCTCCTCAGCTGCTTTTGCTACACTTGACACACAAAGGGGGAAGCTGTGGATGGTTCACATCAAATTCATGAGCTACTGCTGTCTTGTAGCAAGTGGTGAGGATGGAAGAGTTCATCTACAGTGAGTTTGAATCATTAGACATAATAAATGACATCACAGACTTTAGCAATATTGGCTGATATTTTAGAAACATCATGATCTCTAATAAATGAGACTTTAGATAGAAATCTGACTTCAAACAATATTGTATGCAAGAGCATACTTGATGTTCTGTTCTCAAAGTCAGTCACCCTTATGGCACCTGTCCAGGGAGAAGATCTGGTTTATCTTGTTTGATTTAAAAGCACTGGTTCTCACTCCTGTTATTCTGAACCTGCTTTGTTCTACAGATGGCCAAAATTCATGGTAATATCTTCACCTTATGGCTTTCAAACACTCCTGCAGTTGTCCTGCAAGGGTTTAATGCAGTGAAGGAAGGTCTGACTGCCCGTGCTGAAGATGTTGCTGGAAGGCCTACAAGCAGAATATTTCACATGTTGACACGTGGAAATGGTAATTATTGCTCTCAGAAATTCTTTTAATGTGTTGTACCCCTAGTTTTGAATATTTATTTAGGGCATCAAAGTCCTTAATTTACATTTTTTCCCCACAATTTTTAAAAAACAGTTCTATTCTATATTGTCAGAACAATAATGACAGCATAGAGTTAATGTAAGAACTTCTATATAGAAAATAAATGTCTAAAATCAAAAAAAGAAAGAAAAGAGGAATGTTGCCAGACTGCTGTAAAAATTTTGAAAAAAATTAGAAGAAAAGAGAAGCTTCTTGGATGTATCAACTGTACCAATCCATTAATTTACAAGGCATTGACAGCATGAGTTCATTATGATCCTAGGTGTTATGTTCTCTAATGGTCATCTCTGGAAGCAGCAGAGACGTTTTGGGATTGCAACAATGAGGAAATTGGGAGTAGGGAAAAAAGACCAGGATTATCTACTGCAAGAGGAGGCTGCTCACTTGGTGGAATATTTACAGAAAACAAACGGTATGTGGGGGTGGGCAGGGCAGTCTGTGCAGTGGGAGCTGCTGGAGGATGGGCCACTGGTAGCTTTTGACACTGATGACAAAAATGGATTCAAAGTGTATGAGCAGAGCTGAGTCTCAAAAGTCTGTATATGCAACCTGCATGAGAGATTTACTGGTGGAAGTGTGAAACCCCACAGCTAGATCACAGAATTGTTATACATATGTCTAGTTATATAATATACCAGTATATATACTGCTGCCTATCAGTGTTAATACATCTGAGTCAGTTCTGTGTTACTTATAGTAACAGCAAACAATAACAGAATCAGTGTCACAATGCCTCCTTTTCCTGTGTAGAAAAGAAAAAATGTAAAATATGCAAAGCTTTGACCAAGGATGCACAGACCTATGCTCTGCTCTGTCAGATGCAGTAGAAAAATCTCAGCTCACACAGCTTTTGGTGAGCTCCTCAGTAGGAGAGAGAGTTTGTTCAGGTTGTGCTGCTGAAAAATGGAGTGAATCCATGGGTTGGTTGAAATATTCTGATGTAAAATGATATGAGCAAAGAATAGAAGGTGGTTATCTTCTCAGCTCATTTGTGCACTTAATGTCTCAGCTGGTTTTGTATCTTGGCTATTGCCCAATGTCAGATCTGCTGATGCAGATCTGTTTGATGAAATCTGGGTGTTTTTATCATTAATTCCATTCCCACCAGCAGTTTTTCCTTTTTTGAACCAGCAGTGTTTTTCAGATGTCTGAAGTTACTTTCTTACTCAGGTCTTTTACCAAAGAACTACAATTTGCCATCCAGTGATCTAATTAATGTTTATGAGATTATATCAGCTCTCCTGTCAACGGGAAGAGCAGGAACAGTAAGTGTTAATGGTGAATGCAGTCCCTCGTGTTCACAGGAAAACCTCTGGATCCTGCTATGCCTGTTGTTCATACAGTCTCAAGTGTGATTTGCTCCATGATTTTTGGACATCGTTTCTCCAGAGATGACAAGAATTTTCACCGCCTGATTGAATCCTTTGACACCATAACAGCATTTTTGAACAGCATCTCTTTTTTTTGTGAGGAAAATCAATTTTATTTGTTTGCTTGCTCTCTGTAGATAGACAGTGAAAAAGGTAACTTGCTTGTTACTTTTGCAACAAAAAAAAATACTAGAGCTTCTGGAATTTCTGGAGAGCATATCAGAACAGTGCTTCCAGATGCCTAGTTCAAAACGTTTCTATTGCTTATGCTTCACCATAACACAAACCTTTCCTGTGTCTGGGGCACAGGGATGAAAATGCAAAGATTTGTTACGCAGCTGAGAGATGTACAAAGGACTTTCTTGCAAAATGCTACCTGTACAACTCCAGTGTTAGAAACTATATCTGAAATCAGTAGTAAAATAGGGATTAAATTATCTGATAAGATCTGAAATAGGTTTATCTCAATTTCTGTCTGGCAAACTGGCTTTCTTCACTCTACCACATGACACAGCTGTCAACAAATGTCAAGAGTAAATGGGATTTTACTGCTTCCTTCACTACTGCCAGCCAATCTCATAGAAACTGAAGTAGAGCAACTGTTTTGTGCAAAGGTAACATGGCATGAAATTGCTTAATGGCAGCTTTTCCCTACAGTTTTCAGCAGCAACACCTGTACCACATCTGCACATCCTTACAAGGATACAGTGACACACTGGAAGTCACCCTCCCTTAGCTGCTGGGTATCTGTCTCCATTCAAGGCACCAACTCCCAACTTCACATCTGATCCACTGGAGAGAATAATTCTCTTTTGCTTCTGTGTGTGCATCTGTGACTGCAGCTGCCAAAGCAGCAGAACAGCTGATCTCAGCCTGGGGCAGTTTTATTAGGAGGAATTTATGAAAGGGAACCACATTACTGTGTGGTGTCAATAAGTGAATTTACTCATGCACAAGGCAGCTGCCTCTGCAGAATTGTTGGAACTCATCCAGTTCTGTGTCTTGTATGATTTCCACCATCTCTGGCTAACTGGAAACTGCTGTAAACTAAGTCCTAGACAATTTGAGGACTAATTTGATACTTCTGGTAGATAAGTGAAAATAAAATTACTGTTAGTAACTATCCCAGAAGATGCTGATGAAATTATTCCTAAGATACCCTTTTAATCAGGGTAGACACAGGTTCAGCTATTTCCAAACTGCTCTTAGAGGGTGTTTGTATAAGTTGTTTTAAAACAACACCTTAATAGTGTGTCCAGAGCCAACAAAAACGTCCAACATTTCATTGTGTCCCACTCTCCACAGTGCTTTCACAGGAATGTACAATTCCTTAATGACTGGCTGTACTTACCTGTTTTCCTGGTAAGTGGACAGGCAGTGTTAAGGAAAATTATGCAGCAGGGTGAAGAAGAAATAGAACTGGGAATCTGAAAAGGCTTGTGGGGAGATAAATATTTGTAATGCAGATGCCATTTAAAAAGGTGAGTCTAGAAGTTATGGCCTAAAGGATAATTTAAGCTGCAGGAGTTCTCTAACTAGAAGGACATGATGCAGTCTGCAAAAGGCAGAAAAAGAAAGTGAAATTAAGTAGAAGAATGGGACGGATATAAGAAGTGTTTTACTTCTACTGACATGTGGCTTTATAAGAGCATAAGGACAAGAAGGTGAATATGTTTAGAACAATGAATAAACAGGAAGAAATCCACACAGCTCAGTATGTCTGTGTCATTGAGCTGTTTTGCACATCACACAGATGTGATCTATTTGTTTTTTATCTATGAGAAGGCAAATGAGAGTAAAATCATTCACTATCCTACTGTAAGAAAATAAACCTGGATTCGGATAGTTCTATTTTCACTTTACAGATGTATCAAGGAAATCATTCTGGACCTGGTTTTTTTAGTGATGAAATAGAACTTAGATGTGTGTTAGATAATGTGAGACTAGATTCTTGGGAGATTCTTCATTCAATGAAGCAAAGTTCAGCCTAGAAAAGAATTGGGGTAGAGAGGAATTTCATTTAGTCTTTCTACATCACATTTATATAATCTCAAAGTATGTATATAACTTTATACTGTAAAACTGAGAGAAATTTTTATTTTGCTCCAGGGAAAAATAGAGCTTAAAAATACTTTAATCTTTGATGAATCATGGGATAGGCACGATCCCTTCAATTTAATACTGATTCAGTCATCAGTCTTTCACTTGTTTTTTCCACTACCCAGAAGCCTGTATTAGGATTTAAGCTTATTCTGCTAAATGCCACATATTTATATGTAATATCACATATCTAAAATATCTCCTTTACAGATATATGAGTTGTCTCCTTGGCTTGCTGGTCTTTTCTTGCCATCAGTTAAAAAGGCTAAGACCTCTATAGATTTTGTCAATGCTCTGATAGCAAAGGAACTTGAAAGTCACAAAGGAAAAAGAAAACTTGATGAAAATCGGCATTTTGTTGATTACTACTTGGATGAGATAGATAAAGTGAGTACCTCTGAACTTCTCTCACACTTCACTAGCAACAAGGGATTTTAAGTGTTTCTTTGATTATAATGATGTCTAATATAAATTAAGAGGTGTATGACTTCTCCAGGTGGTTTTCTTCTTTTGTGTGCCATAACATTCTTTCCAATTCATATCTGCAGACTAAAGGAGATGCTGACACTACTTATGATGAAGCAAACTTGATGCAGTCTGTTGCTGACCTCTTTGTAGCAGGCACAGAAACTACAGCCACCACTTTACTGTGGGCATTGCTCTACATGGTGGTTTATCCTGACATTCAAGGTAAGCACAGCCAAAGAGGTCTGCAACTCCAGCAATGGTGCAAGTTCTGATAGTGGTTGTGTCTGTTCAAAGAAAGTAGAGGAACTAATTTTTAAAGTATGAATCAGGCAAATTGCATACATTTGTTTCTTGCAGTATCCTTTTTAACATACAGGCAAATTCAGTTTTGTTGTTTTTGGTTTTGTTTTTGTTTTTTTTAACAGTTCTAAACAGAATGCAGGGTGTAATTAATTTAATCAGGTGGAAGAATTTAGTCTCAGATGAGATAAATTGTCCCACTGCTCCTCCACAGACAGTAATGCTTAGACTTCTGCTAAGGAGTCTTTGGGTGATGCTTTTAAATCCCTGAATCCTACTCCTTCATTTGCTCTTGGCCTTTCACAGCAGAAATTACTTAAATACAGTGTGAGGTTGCCAATATTGGGGTGAGGAGCTTGAAAATGTGTGCTTTTAATAATGATATTCACAGAAGAAAGATGCAGGTTGGCAGAGTAAAATGACTGGGAAAAGAAATGCCAGAATGTATGGGATAGAAAGGATTAGAAGCTGTAAAACTCACTTTAAAGGCCTCTTATTTGAGAGTTTAAGCTGAGTACCAGGCACAGCAGGAGCCTGACAAGTAGAAAATGTGGAAGTGTTAAGAAGAAAGGATCTCCCGTTTTTGTTACCTTCAAAGGACTTCAAACCTGAGACTGGATTGCACATACTTAATTTTCACATCATTTTTCATTTTCTCATATATATTAAGACGTTCATAAGTTTTGTGGGGGTAATTTTAATTGCAATGATAGAGTCTGTAGTATAAATAAAAAAGTAATCAGAAACTACCATTTCAGATCAGTAAGTAAAAAAAAGAAGTCCTTGGGAAAAATTAATTTGTGTAAGTCCTTCCCAAGGCAAGTAATTACAGAATAGCAGTTAGGACATCTGCAGATGACAAGTAAAATCTATGTGCTTCTTAATGAATAATAATCCTTGATTAATTACTAAACTGTTCCCCTAACACACAATTAATATTTTTTTCCAGTTGACTCCCTGCCTGTAGAAAATATATTAATAAAAGTCTTTAAATAAATTACCTTAGAGCAGCAAATGTAACAGGAACCCACACATTAATATGGAATGACCTCATCTGCTATCGTTATTTTGAAAGTATATATGCAACCTATAAGAAACCTCAATGTCAATTTTTTCAGGTCATCTGTATGGGAATTTGAAGGCATTATTTTTTATAAAGTATCTTTTTCATCTGGTTGGGTGCCATTCTGACTGTAAAAATCAACGGGAAAAATTATGACTGCAGAGTTTATAGATTGTTTGCTGCATATTTAAAGCTGAATATTCCTCCTCAGAGAAGGTCCAGAAGGAGCTGGATGCTGTTGTGGGTTGTTCCCATGTATTTTGCTATGAGGACAGGAAAAAGTTGCCCTACACAAATGCTGTAATTCACGAGATCCAGCGATACAGTAACATAATCTTAATTGCACTGCCCAGAACAAGTATGAAGAACATGGAGCTGCTGGGATATCATATTCCAAAGGTACAAATGTGCTGCATATTTAAATGAATTTGATCTTTGGTCCATTAGATGATTTTAGAAAGGCTTTTGAAGTTTTTCCTGATTGGGGACATGAACTCTTGTTCTAGAAGTGCCTCTAAGGTTTGGCTGTCTCTGTACCTGTCTGTCTTTCACAAGGCTTTGCCCTAGATATTAATAGATCCTACAGTCATTGGTTTTTTTTTAAGCCAGTGCTCCTTTTTTTTCAGAACACCATAGTTTTAGCAAATATTGACTCTGTTCTGGCTGATCCTGGAAAATGGGAGACACCTGATCAGTTCAACCCAGGCCACTTTCTGGATAAAGATGGGAACTTCATAAACAGAGAAGCCTTCTTACCATTTTCTGTAGGTAAGTGCACTGAACAGGGATTTATTTACACCGTTTGATAACAACTTCAGATCCATTAATTCCCCAAAATAACTGGGAAGATGTCGCTGTCAGATTAGGAACGGCAAATAATGCAGCAACACACACACGACTTCTTCAAAGCAGCAAGAAGAAGAGATTTATTGAAAAGCCAAAGCATTTATATAAGATAGATCATGCAAAACAAAATAGAAAAGACTCATTGGTCCAAGAAGGCAACACCTCTTTGAAGACATGCTTCCTTCAAAACATCACGAGACACTCACACTGCTCTGTGATCAACACCAGGTGTTAGTCTGTGTTATTTGTTCTTCCTTCTCTTGTTTGTCTCTGAGAAAAATCCCAGCTGGGAAAGATCTGAACTGGAGCAGAGAAAGCCAACAGCCTGGGAAAAATCCAAGTTGGATGTTTCCAGGAGCCTTCAGCAGTGTCCACAGGAAGGCACCTACAAATGGGCATATACAAACTGTTTTAAAGATCTCCAAGAAGAAAGAAGTCCAGTTGTGTGTGGAAAAGATTGGAAGAGAAGAAATGACACATAGAAAAGTCTTTCTTGGAAGTCAGATCCAGTTTCTCTCTGAGAAGAGATCGAGCTATCAAAGCATGGTGCTGGGACGACTGTGAATGTAAACTCTGCCACCCTGGTGACAATTTCTATGTCTTACTGCCTGGTGCAAATGTAGATTGAAACTTTTTGTGGAAATTCAAGCAGCCTTTCGGTCATGAATCATTAAATGACAAAATTAAGAGAAAAGAATAAAACCTGCAGAAAACGAGCAAAGAAAATCCCAGGCAGCTTAGAAAGGGAGGTGTGATAGAAATACTTTGGCTGAATTGCCTTTTCTGTTTCTTCACAGGGCACCGTGTGTGTATGGGGGAGCTGTTGGCAAGGATGGAGCTCTTTATTGTTTTTTCCACCCTGCTACAAGCATTCACATTCACCCTGCCAGAAGGAGTGAAGGAAGTCAACACAAAATTTGTTTTTGGGAGCACGATGAAGCCACCTCCCTACCAGCTCTGTGCCATTCCTCGATAGGAAATGGCAGATTCAGGGAAGAGTCACTCTGTAAAACATCATCTGTATATGAATTCCTTTTTGCATGTCCTAAGATTTTTGGCTTCTTTTTCATCTGGTTAATTGCTACCCTGAAATATTCTTGATAGACAGTTGCATCCTGAGTACTATAATTAGAAATTTTGGGGGTTTTTTTCCTGTTCAGAAAATATTGGTAAACTTCTCCTGATGTGTAACAAATAAAGACATTAAGGGAAGAATTAGAACTGGGACTAATTTATTACCAACTGGAAAGAAGTTTTACAGAGAAAAATCTTGAAGTGTGGTCTATAAATTGGAAGTCTCATGAATAAAGATTCTTTCTCATAAGCCACAGTTGCATTTGTGGAGACAGACTCAGAGGTCTTCCAGTCTGCCTTGGGATATTAGTGGGTGCAGGAGGTAAAAGAAGCTCTTGGAGAAAGCTTTCTAGAGGCAGATAGTATGAACTAACATTCCCTTAGACTGATATAGTTTGTTGTTGAGCAAGACAACTCAGAGTTCCATTCACTAAACCAGGTAGCATTTCAACCCTTCTGATGAAAATAGAAGAGTGGCTTCATCAGGCAGTTGTGGAGAGCCTTTCATATTGCAAGCAAAGAGCAAGGACTGGAAGACAAATGACAACAGTGAGCAGGCACAGAGTGTTGATAATTTATTCTTTTTTATGAGCCAGTGACATGAGAACTTCTTCATGCCAGGCAGCCTACTTGTGATGATTGTTCCAAATCCTCCAAAAATGTATTCAGCTTCATTTCTCTTTCATTTTTAAAAATGGATTCTTTATCATAGTTAGATGACTTCACTTAGCACATGATGGCCAAGAGCAGATTTGGCACTACTGAAGAATTCTCCAAGCCCTTTGTGAGACAGGTGCCTAAGGACTTGGAAAAAAGTGGATATTTAATTGCTATTTTGATTCCTCTCAGTTAACAAGGGAATTTCTTTTATGGCATTGGGATACGATCTTCTTGTATGAGGTACAAATTGGATACTGCATGCCAACACAGGAAGGATTACTTTTATACTCTGATTAGCTGGCAGTGCCATCTCTAGAACTGACATAATTATCACATCTGTATTTGTTTCAGGTGGCTCTGCCCACCTTGTGCTTTAAAGCACCCAGTCTAACAGGCAGGGATGTACATACAGGATGAAACCTGGGTTGGCAGTTTCTTCCCCTGCAGGATTCCCTTTATGGGATGGTTCTACCAATGTCCAGCATCTCCTGGCAAGGAGGTGGTTGGGATGAAATCTTCTCATACAGGACCTGCAAACATTCCCCTGGCAGTAACACCACACTGGTAAGAGAATGATTCCATCTGGATCTGGGAGGGGAGGCAGAAGTTGCTTGCCTTTACCAAATTAAAAATCACTAATCCTAAATAATAGCTGATAGATAGTGTTGAAGAAATGCTGCTGCTGGTTGCATTTAGTAATTATTAAGAAAATGAAACCTTGGCTATTTCATAAATACATTTTCCATCAAATAAAGTAAGAATAATCTCATGCCTCAGATCTGAAGCTACCCACAGTCACCTTCCTTTTCCATTCTGAGAGAACTGTATTCCTGGCTGGCTCCAGTTGAACACTGGGTAAAGATGTGAGGCTGCAGCCCTTGTGGGGTAAATTTCCACTGGACAAAAATTACTTTTTCTGATGGAAAATCTTCTAATATCTGAAAGAAAAGGGAGTGTATTATATTGATTCCAAATTAAAAGTTCTAAAAAATTGGGGAAGCACAGTTTGAGATTACACTGGATACAGAGAAGGCAAAACTTCCCAAATTTCTTTTCAAAGAGAATTTTACTTTCCCTATTGAAGGAGAGAGATAAATTAGAAACGATTGTCTTGAAAAATTACCTTTTTGGTGTACACAAACAAAGCTTATGTGGAAACCTACAAGCATCCCTTGGTTAATACACATTAATCAGTTATGCATGAGTGGTAATGAGCTGTGTTGAAGGCTGATTGCCCTGGGGGTTTGTAAACTGTGTGCTGGCAGACTCCAGACTGTTCCTTCTGGATGAGGGTCTTCTGTGTTCCAGAGCCACAAAATCTGGAAACAGTCATGGCAGTTTTCTTAGAAGATGAGTGAAAACATTTTTATTTTACAAGTGCTTTGCTCTCAAGGATGGGGCAATTTTGACAGGCAATTTCAGTCTGGATCTGTAACAAGGCACTGCAATGCTCGTGGTTAAGTGGTGCCCAGAACTCCTCTGGTGAGGTTTCCATGGTCTGATTGCAGCACTAGAACTCCCCTGGTGCTGTGTTTGTGATTCCTGCCAGTGTTGAGGCTTGGCAAAGAGCCTTGGCTGCAGACTCTGTTTTCAAGTTACTAAGGATCCACACTCATGTCATGACTAGTTCTTGCTGGGGCCCTTCGTTCTGGAGCTAGCTCAAGATCCCTATTAGATTTTTCTCATGTTTTAGTTTATTTTCTTTTAAATCTATATATTTAATACTAGATGTACTTTCTCTATGAATATGCATGATTTATCTCACATACTTTCTGATGATTTCTCAAATCATATAGGGTATCCACCTTATGTCAAGACTGAAGGGGGAAATGCAGAAGCAGACAAAATCCTCCATGAGTTTACCTAGTGCTAACAGGTTAGGGAAAAAAGTGAGGCCATACATCAGCTCAGTTATGTTTTCAATTACATTCAAAAGCATAACAAATTTTGCTTTTTGTATTAAGTATTAGCCAGTTGTATATGTATCTTAAGATAAATATGGGCTTTTAACTTCTATCAGCCTTGCCATTACTAGATACAACGTGTACATGGAATATATACAAACCAATTTAAAAACTCCAAGATTTAATATCCACTTACATTTGCCAGCTTAATTTGTATGTATGGCTATTGCTTTCCTAAAAGCATTCCTGGAGTATTTGTAGGAACACATATTATTCAAAATTGTCTCAGAAAAACTAGATGGAGAATATACACGTATCTCCATTGCCTGGAAAACCTTGGCCCTACACTTTTAAGATACCATTCCTACAAATTCTGTGATCCATATTGAATAAGTATAATCTAGATGAGAAGAAGGGTGTGCATCCATTAATATGCTGAAGCATGAGAATGCAATAAGTGGAACAAAAAGGAGTGGCTGATAATAAAGAGGGAGGAGGGTGAGAGGTGGAGAATACTTATTATATGAATTCAAGCTCTTATGAAAAAACTGGTTTAGCAACCAGCCTTAATAGCTTCAACAGATAGTTTTGAATAAAGGCAAGCTGGAAAAGGCAGAAGCTAAAATGTTGACCATAAGTCAAGTTCTTGTAGCAGGGGTTGTGTTTCTTCTGATCACGCAGTTTTTAAAGTTGCAGCGAGTGCGGAGACGGTTTCCTCCTGGACCAGTCCCTCTCCCAGTCCTTGGGACGCTGATACAGCTGAACTTTCAGTTTAACCGTGATCTCCTCATGAAGGTACTTCTTTTCAGATACTCCTAACTGTCTAAAAGTCTTTGTGATTTCTCCTTTCTCATGTTGTTTGCTATGTGGAAACATCCTCTCCCAAAGCTACATTGGTAGTACTGTAACTGCTGACTGGCCACTGTGGTGTCATGCTTGGTTTGGAGCAGAGCTGCTGGTTTGGTTCTCAAGATAAGAAAAGGATGTTGCAGTGTCATGTAGTTTGCCAAGCTAAGAAACCTGGAATTGGAATTTCTGAATGTGTGAAGATCATTCTGGTGTTTAAACCTATCCACTTTTAACACTGATTTTCACTGAAATTTGTGTGAAACTTGAAATCTTTCTGTCATCCCTTACCATTAAATCTGGTGAATTCATGTGAAAATTGATATAATTTAGGATTAAATATCTTTAGGGAGGATGTATGAGATTTAGAGTTAGGGAAAAAATAGTATTAAAAAATTGCTTTCACAGCATGGATCTGTAGCTTTCTGAACACTGGCAGTCTCTAGCTTGAGCAGTAAATAGATAATTCCCTGCACCCTATGTGTATGAGCTTGTTTGTATTGACAGGATCAAAAATAGATGGGAGGAAAGAAGAAGGTCCAGGCTCTGAGCTAATTACTCCTCTGATAGTTCTGTGTTCTTTTGTGCTACTTTACTGTAAAAGCAATAGAAACATACCCTTTAACCCATGAATGATTGTGAACTGAGCCTTGCCTTATACTCAGCAATAAAAGGCACATAATGCTTCTTGACATAAGCATGTGGCTCTGAGAATTGGGAATACACAAGTGTTTCCAATAGTGAATGATGGAAAAGACATTCATGATTTCTCAGTGATAATTGCAGTCTGGTGGGAAAGATACAGAACATCACTCCACCTTAGGGCTGGTCCTGTAATCAGCACAAAAACAGGTTCATCATCTGTTTGCAGTGTGTGGGATTTCATTTGTGCTTTCCTGGCTTGTCTCCCATCTCTAGCTGGCAAAAATTCATGGCAACATATTCACCTTATGGTTTGGACGGGTCCCAGTGGTTATACTGAATGGATTTCAAGCAGTGAAGGATGGCATGACCACACACCCTGAAGATGTTTCTGGGAGGCTGGTGTCACCTTTATTCAGAGCATTGGCCAAAGGAAAAGGTGAGAGTTTCCTGGCATAAATAGTGCACAGAAGTGTCATCTTGACAAGTTGCAGTATCTTCTGTTGCTTGTGACCACCTTCAGAGGTAGCACAGAGGCAGGATTTCTCTGTGAGGAGTGACTGCCAGGTGAACTGCAAGGTACAGAGAGGTGAAATAGCTTTTGGAGAGTAGCAGGAGGAAAATACTAGCGAGAAGAAAAGGATTCATAATATCTTCTATGGAATACTCACTGGGGCAGATCCAGAGGTGATGAGATGAGGCAATGGTAAATTGTGCCACAGAGAAAAGGAAGAAAAGGAGGTAAAAATCCAACTGCTTGTCCTGAACAAGCTGCCTCCCACTATGGCATTTTCCATGGAAGAGTGACTTTGACAGTGGGATGTTACTCCCATTCCCTTCCTTTTGTCAGTGTTTTCCAGCTGGCACACTGCCCCTAGAAGTTCAGTGTGCTTCTGTGTCAACCTTGCTGTAGGTTTTGTACCACCAAACACACTAGAAATTCCCAAAGCCTGTCACAAAGCCTAAATGCTGAACTTTCCTGCCCTGCAGACAGAACTTTTCTCCCTGACTGTGGACAGCCAGAGGTCTTTCCCCTTTTTCCTTCAGGAGAATCATTACCCAGATTCAGGTGAGTTTCAGGCATGGCACAGAGTGTAAGACAAGCACTGCACAGAGCATCTAGAGAAGCAGCTGAGATATCCTGAGGTATCAGAGTCTGGGATCAAAGTTAATCCTGCAAGTAATCTCATTACCCAGCTGAGTTTGCCCATTCCAGCCCTGCTAACACGATTACAGATCACAGCTGTTCCTTGGTACCTTTGTGTTCACAGGCAATGCAACAGTTTAATTATGTTCTGTGGCTTAGTAAATCCTTTAATGCAGTCTTTGTCTAGGATTAATATCAGCATGATAAAGAGCTCTTCCTTTAATGGATGCAGGAATTATGTTGGCAACTGGTCACACCTGGAAGCAGCAGAGGAGGTTTGCTCTGAGGACTTTGCGCAACCTTGGTCTGGGGAAAAGAGGTCTGGAGCACCGAGTTCAAGAAGAAGCCCACTACCTGGTGGATTTCTTTACAAGTATGAAAGGTATTTCTGCAATAAATATCAATACACTTTTGCCATTAGTCTGATGTCTTTAGTGTAAGAACTTCTCTGTCCTGTGCTGAAACTGAGGGCAGTTTTTGTTCCACAGGAGAGTGTGCAGGGTCTTACACTGTCTGTGTGGAATGAAAATTAAAAGCCTCCAGTCCCTCTCGTGTTTTCAAGGAGATCATTCTTGCTCAAAATTATTTAGAAAACTATTAAAACTGAGAGAAAAAAAAGGAGCTTATTTATTATTTACATTATAGAATACCCTAAGTGGAAAGGAATCTCTGAAAATGGTCTAGTCTAACCCCTACTCAAAGAAGGGCCAATCTGAGGTTTCTTAGGGCTGTTGTAAATATCTGCAGCAATGGAGACTTTACCACCTCTCTAGGTAATCTGTTCCACTGTTCAGTGAGTACTATAGCAAAAACATTTCTTGTGTTTATGCAGAATTTAATGCATTTAAATTTTTTCCTGTTGCCCCACTTGATACCACTGAGAAAAGTCTGGTTCTATGTTCTTTATATCCCTCCACCACATATTTATACATATTTACATATCTCCCTAAGTCTTCCCTTCTCCAGACTAAATAGTCCATCTCTCTCAGCCTCTCTTATGCCAGATGCTTTAACTTCTTGATTGTTCTTTTGTCTCTTAGCTCTATTTGTTCTAATACAGTTATGTCTGTCATACTGGGGAGTCCAGAACTGGACCCAGCACTTAAGCTGGGTCTTGCCAGTGCTGATTGGAAGGATCACCTCCCTTGGCCTGCCAGCAATTCATTTCCTGATGCAGCCCAGGATGATGTTTGCCTTAGCCTCAAGGGCACATTTTTGGCTCTTTTGTGGAGCTGGTGCATAAAGAGACAAAATCAATGCTGATGAATTAAGCCTTGTAGTGCCATTTGCACATATGCCATAAAGCACTGACTAGAATCTTGTCTTCATTACAAGAATCTACCCTGATCATCCCAGTTAGGATCATGTGAGCTGGATTTCCCAATACTGATTATTATGCAAAGGCACAATAAGTCAGGACATGCTGTGGCTAGTGTTGTATAAATTAGAAATAATTAGATAGAGCCCAATCCCATGGTTTAAGAGCTAGGAGAGATTGAGATGTGATCGTGTGTGTAAGGAAAAAAGCCCAAAACAATAAGTTGCTAATCAGAATTATGCCTTGGCTGTTGGGCAGTTGCATTAATACATAAGCAAATAGGTCATATATTCCATTGTCACAAAATAATTGTCTTGGGATTAGGTTTCAAATAACTGCTTTAAAGTGATTTATTGTGCCGTAGACACAATTGTTTGAAAGGAGTTTACAACACTTTATCTTACTGGAGGTTGTACACCTCTAGCAAGGTCAGACAAAGCACAGTAGCCTTGCATGCCTCTGTGTCCTTGCTGAATAAAGCTGTCTCTCTTCTTGCTCTTCTGCCCTCAGGTTCCCTTTGTCCATAGTGTTCCCAGTCATTCCCATGCTTAAGACATATTTTGATTTTACCAGAAAGAAAATTTGCATAGATTTTTTTTTTCCTTTTGCCTCTAAATGTATTCTATCATATGATGCAATATTTTACACATCTGGCATTTCTTTAAGGGTGCCACACTTTCCTGGGCTCATGGGATTGCAATGTGGTTGTGAGGAATCAGTTTGATACTACAGATTTTGCAAAAATATTGCTGCTTCTATGTGAAATGCAATGCCTTCTTTAAAGTTCTGTGGGTAACTCAGAGGATTCTCATATTTCACTAAAGCAGGAGACATTAACAGTGATATTTACTTTTATGGCTGCAGGGAAACCTGTGGATCCTTCTTTCCCTCTCGTCCATTCTGTCTCAAATGTAATTTGTGCAGTTGTGTATGGACATCGATTCTCCAGAGAGGATGAGGCCTTTCATGAGCTGATTAAAGCCACAGAACATCTCTTCAAGTTTGGGGGCAGCTTTATTCATCATGTAAGTGAAAGATCTGTAGTATTTTTCTGAATAAGACAGAGAGTGAGAAACGCAGATTCAAGAGCTATTGGGCAAAAGTTTTGGAGCAGGTGAGTGATGCCCCACACAGTTTTACTGGGCAGTGAACTCTCTCAAAGTGTGTTGGTGAATCTCCATGTGCCAGCCTTAGGCACTCTTGTTCATTCTCCTGTTTGGGGACTGTGGTAGTTTGCCCCTAATCTTTGCAATAAGGCACAGGTTCATGGACTGCTCCTGGGTCATGTTTGTTACTTGGTTTCTCAACCCCAGCACACCACAGGTTCCTGCATTGGATTCCTAAATATTAAATGTCAGGTCTGAAAGGGTGACTCACATGCCAAGTTTAGACATTATTTTATATACAGTCAACAGAGAGAGGAATGAGTCAAATATAAAGTGTTTTGCCTGTGGCTACTTATCTCAATTTTTTCTGTAAGACACAGACTTGAAGACTTCCCAGAGAAACTCTGCTCCTTCACCCTGAATGAGGAGCAGCTCCAGGCACAGGCAGCAGAAGGCAGGAAATGCTAAGACAGCAAATGTAACTGCAAGATTGGCAATTAAACAATCTGGGAGCTAACAATCCATCTGACACTAGAGGCTTGCTTTGCACAGATGTAATTAAAAATTTCCTGGGTGTTCTGGTTCCACTGCTGAAGTTGTCCCATACGTCTTATGAGTAACTTTTCAATATAGAGTACATAAGCAATTCCTGGAATACAGATGTCTCCCCACACCCCATGGAACATTCTTCTCACTGAGTTATGGCCAGGTTCCCCTTTTCTTAGTTTAGCTTTGGTCCTGTAAATTGAGTGTAGTGGTGGCAGGTGACACCTGCTTTTAGGACAGAGAACATATCTCCTTTTCTTCTCTGCTTCCTATCCTGGCTTTGATTTGATTTAATCTAGTGAATAAGATACTGTTGAGGAAACAAGAACAGAGGTTCAAACCATTCCAGAGGGATGGTCACCACCTCCCCACCTCCCAGCTGCAATGAGAACACAGTATATACAAAAAAAGTGGATATTGCTGCATCTACATCCCCATTTCTTATGCTGATCTCATGCTGTCAGGCACTGAACAAGGGGACAGTGTGGGTTGGATTTCTCCATAAATGGAGGAGGAATTTTGGCAGGTGCCCAGGAAGGTGGATGGACACAGCTCCTGTCTTGAACAGAGAGCTAAATTCCACTTAGAGTGCCATAGTGGCTGGACAGGGCAGACATTTGGGAGTAGAAATGTCTGTAATCTGGGAAACTTCATGTAATTATTCAGACCACAATTGTGTCTAAGGCTTCTGAACACATTTTGCAAGTAAAAAAAATACCAGAGATGGAATTAACCAAAAAGGATGTGAAGTTCTAAGTGAATTTACCAAGGATTGGACTAGCACTTTTCTTTTTGGTGATGAGGCAATCATTACTTGATAATTGGATCAGAACTAATTTCCCAAGAAGACACAAGTATAGTCTATCTAATTCAACCACACTCTGGTGAACATCTAATAATGTGCTTTCTCTGTGATTAAGAGAGTACAAGAAGAGTTTAGTAAAATGAAGGCTGAGAAAGGATAAAAATTCACCTGTTAAATAAACACTGGAATTATATTTTGAGCAGAAAAAGAACTATTAAGAGAATGCTGTATTTTGCAGATACAAGAACATACAGATTACCCAGGCATAAATGTAGGCTGGGAACCAGAATTAACTTTCTAGTTATCAGAATAAGTCAAAATCAACTGTTTCTTAGGTCAGATTTTCTCAAATGGTAAAACAGAAGGAAAAAATAATCTAGTTATGTCAGTTAACCCTGTCTGTCTTTCTAGAGGAGAATACTCAAAATTTCCAGGTAGCTGTTCCTTAGCTTTTTTGGGTTTCAGATATTTGAAATTTCATGGAGGAACCTTGAGAGGTCAATTGGTCGAGTACTTTGGGGGCTACCCAGCCTGTAAAGCAGCCACCAGGGTCCAGTCCTTGCTTTGGCAACTATCCTAATGAGAAGTTTCCAACTTTTGCTTCTCTCTTCCAGGTATTCTCCACTGGAGGGCAGGAGCTCACTTTTAAAATGCCTGAGTGCAGTTCATAGCAATTGATAACGAAAAACTGCATAGATGAATACCCTTCATCCTAGTCACAGTAATTCTAATTTGGCTTGTGATTGAGCTGAAAGCCTGTGGAACTCTGAATCTTATCATCAAAACTAGAAATTATATCATTTACTTTTCACAGCTTGAAAGCCCAAGCACAGTCTTTGTCAGGATTTCTGATTGAGACCGTAATCCCAAGCTAACATGGATATTACCTCTCCTTGTAGCATGCCTTCCTAGTGCATTTTCTTGTGATAGAGACTTTGCAAGACCTCTTGTGTGTCACTCCCCCAGCTCTATGAAATCTTCCCCTGGCTGATGAGCCGTCTCCCTGGCCCTCATCAGAAGGCTTTGGTTTGTTACGATGTGCTGAGCAACTTTACACGGAGAGAGATCCGAATGCACACAGACCGTGGGCCACCAGAGGAAATGCAGGATTTCATTGACTTCTACCTGGATCACATTGAAAAAGTAAGTTTTTTTCTGCCCAATCATACAGTCATGGGGGAAAAGGTCAGCATGGACCATTGAATCATCTGAATCATCACAATCTCTTGCCTTTCTAGACATTATAATGTGAATTCAATAAGCAGAATAACCAAAATCCTTTCTGATTGTTGATATGCCACAGCACCTTGCAATCCTTTCATTAAAGGACAGGTTAATACAGTGTATTTTTCTTTTTCATTGGCACAAGTCATAAAGCAATTTAAGGTCTCCAGGAAAGAATTGTGAATTATTAAGTGAACAAGACAACCAGGAAGGCCTTTGGAAGATAGAGTGGGATGCTTTGGTTATGATATTTCACAGGTAAAGGTTTGCCAAGAGAATTTGCAAGAGGACAGCTGTATTAATAGCCTAGGAGTCAGCAGTGTTTCAGACAAGACTGGAGAAGAGGAGAGTGCCAGGGACAGTGAAGTGTCAAGCAGACAAAGGAACTGGGACAAATAGGGCATTTTGGTAGGCATAGTAGATGTAGGTGGGAATCTGTAGGGCTGTGGAGGGCTGTAGGAACTGTGCACAAGATCTCTCCCTTTTTTATACCACACCAGGATCACTTTGTACAAATCTCTTGGGTACTGAATCCCAGCCCTGATCTCTGGACTGTCAGTTGTCCTTCCCCTCTATGACTCCTGCTTCCACTTAAATCACTTTTCCTCTCCTCCACTGTTGCAGGATATTTTCCTCTTCCTGCTCTGTTTGGTGACAGAAGGACAGAACCTGGGGAAGTGGGCAGTAGCTGTTGTTCCTGGTGGCAGTGCTGTCCTGCAGGGACACCAGTGTCCCTTTCACCACTGCCATGTGCTGGTAGCAGCAACTGAGGCAGCCACAACCTGTTGGGCTGCAGCACTCACCTACCTCTCCCTGATAATTATTTATTGATCAATTCCCACATATATTCTTCTGTCTGGTGTGGATGTCAGCCTAAATGGTTTATAGCTCCTTGGATCCTCTTGTTTTAATTTCTTTTTTATACCAGCACAGTTACACACCTGGCCTTCCAAAGCATTTGACTGTTTCCAAAGCCTTTCATTGCATTCTAGGATTTAGGAGACTTGAACATCAGTATACCAGAAATTGTTTCAGTGAGCTCTTCTGGGACTCTACTGGGTGGAAATCATCCAAGATTGTTTATTAAAAAAATTGAACTGTAATAGATGAACAGGGGCAATAAATAAAAGATTAGATGATAATACAGCATCTTTCCTTCTTTTTGATTGCTCCACTGGCTAGAGAAAGGTTTAACACCCCTGAGCAAAACCTCCCTAAATATAGACAATGAATTCCCCCAAACCATAACCATGGTTGTTTATAATTTCAGTGTATACATATAAATCCTCACACTCCTAATGGAAAACTGTAAAACCCCAGAGCAGCTGCACAGGAGTCATTGTGCCCTTGTGTAGAAGAAACCTGAGTGCCAAAGGTTAAGAACTTTACTCAGCCCAGTGTTCAATGCCTGGTCACTGTACTGCTTGGCAGAACAAATTGGTGGATTGTGACTTGAGACATGAAGAATAACACACATCTTTAAAGGAACATTTACTTATGAAACATTTTAAATTAGCCACTGTTTGAACATTAGGCCAATAATCTTTTTCTTTTTTTTTTTCTTTTTTTTTTTCTTTTTTTTTTTTTTCCCAAATAATTTGATTTAGCTTCATGAGTAAGAGTGGAATAAATACAGCTTGTTTATTTGTGAAATGTTAATTTTGTGTTGAAGCCATCTTGGTGTCTAATATTCCTTAGCAGTCTTTCTGTATTGTCCTATAAGGAGAGGACACTGCAGCTTGGAAACAGTTACAAAATCACATTTATTCCTATTATGTCTTTTCTAACTTTCATGTATAAGCCTCTAAATTTTCTTATAATTTACAGTCCAAAGATGAACCCAGATCAACATTCAATGAAGACAACATGGTTTATTCTATAAATGACCTTTTCTTGGGTGGATCAGAGACATCAAGCACTACTTTGAATTGGGGCCTGCTCTACATGGTGGCAAATCCAGACATCCAAGGTGAATAGACAAGCTCATCTCCATGCAATAGGAAAAACAATTAGCAACATTTTCATGGATCAGAGATTATTCCTAGATACTGATATATGCCTTGTGGCACATGTACCTTTTTGTACTTGTAGGTCTGCCCTAGGCATCACCAGCAGATCCACGGATTAAATTAACTCTGTGATGTACCTGAGTTTACTGTACAGAAATTATTCCATTCAGGAGTGGAAACAGATGGCTCCTCTGTTACATCTGTGTGTATTTGAGAAGTTTGGTTTTAAGTCTAGTTTTTAAATAACCACCAATTCCTTTCATAGAGCACTGAATGAAAACCAAAGGAGGAAGGATGTCTTATGCTGGATAACAGAAATTTGATCGTTATGTTGCAGAGTATGTGCAACTATCCAGAGAGAAGAGGATTTTAAATGGATGAAAGAGATGAAGATGAGAAAAATTTGGTCAGCTTGTAGCTGTCAGACAAGAAATTCTGCTTAATCTCATGTTATCACATGTTTTGTTATCACTTACTCTGATTAAGGTTATGAAAGCACTGACTCACCTGTATAATTTTATTTAGCTAAATATTGCACAAATTTGGGAAAGCGGAGTATGTGCAGAGTGATCCTTCCTGGGCTTCTTGAGTAATACATTGCATCAGGACTCTCATAATGAGCTGACATCAGTATGTCTGTCCTCATTTAATTAATTGGTGGCTTCTTTGTGAACCCATGCATACTTTACCCATGTTGACATCCAGTGAAAGGGTTCCACTCTGTACTGTAAGGAGAAATTTTGACTTTTGCCTCATCACTGAACTGGGAATAGAAATGTGTGTTTATATTATGCACTGACTGATTACTTCAAACTACCTGGATTCTCAAGTGCTTCTGCAAGATAGAAGGACATTTACTTAAAAATATTTCCAAATGCGTATTTTAAATTCTGTTAGGTGCTTGAATCTCTTTTGTCAGTTTAATGAAGGACTACTTGCAGACACAGGGCAGGCTTGATGTGAATGGGCACAGACTGATCACTGCACATTGAACTTCCCTGCATCTTAGTGTTGCTTCAAAAGGCCTGGAAAAAGGCAGGATCATTTATTAAAAATCTAAGGTATTTTTATTAGGTGTGTACTGCCTCTCTTGAAGTTTATAAATCAAAGGTTTTATTTTTGGTAATGCCCCCAAGACTCCCATGAAATAAGAAATTTTAAATATACTGTTCTTGATTAAAAGGCAGGTGCCAAGCAGTAGACCAATTTTTTAAAATGGCCTATAGACCTTGTTCTAGTTGGTATTGCTTCACTTAACAGATGCCATGTCCTTTTAGCAGGAATTAGACTTTTAAGGCTCAGACTCACCTGGCACAGATTTCAGAGAGTTGTGAGTCTAATATTCTAGCTGGCTGAAGGTGTTCGAGGCACCTAGGCAAAAGAAAACCCAAAGATAAATCTGTTATCTCTTGACTTTGTGGTAATAAGGCAACACTTAGTTTTAAATTTTTGAGCAACAAATGTCTTTTCTTTATCTATGATCAAATAACTTCAGATCCAGAAGCAGAGTTCTCATATGTTTAAGCTGTAGCTGGAACATCCTGCTACTTTAATTTTCTTCATAAAATGTTACTTACTTTTCTATATTAATTGTGGTGTTGTTCTCATAGTTCTAAGTTGGAAATGTCTTTGAAAATGAAATTACTGAAAATACTCGATGTGTTTTTGCACCTGAAGCAGTGAATGTTTTCCACAGAGAAAGTGCAGAAGGAGCTGGATGCAGTTCTGGGTCCCTCCAAGCTGATCTGCTACGAGGATCGGAGAGAGCTGCCCTACACCAACGCCGTGGTTCATGAGATCCAACGCTTCAGCAACATCATTTCAGTTGGCATGCCCAGGGTGTGTGTGAGGAACACAACCTTGCTGGGCTTTCCCCTCAAAAAGGTACAGACACAGTTTCTCACTTGCTGCAGATTTTTCCTGCATCAGTAGAGCAAGGCGTGGATTGAAATCTGTTTGTGCCATTTCTTCCTTCCATAGAAGGGGGCTGGATGCCTTTGGGTCACGGTCTGAATGTGAGCAAGGAACAGAATGAATGATTTTCTCCTTTCAGGGCACCATAGTTCTTCCAAATATTGCTTCATCTTTGTATGACCCAGAGCAGTGGGAAACACCTCGGCAGTTCAACCCTGGTCACTTCTTGGATAAGGATGGAAACTTTGTGGCCCAAGAAGCCTTTTTGCCATTTTCAATAGGTATGTGGGTTACAGCACAAACACCAACAGTTTGGATTGGGACTGTAGAATGAAGATGTCTATTAAAAACATATTGATTGTCTATTCTAAACATTTTTGTGGAACACAGTGCTTAATCAACATGATAATTTTCAGTAACATATGTTCTACTGAACAAATAATTGCATGGAAAATCAGAGGTGTCCTGACAAACATATATATCTAACTTGCTCTATTTTTGGAAGGAAATTCTCTGCTAATGATTGTGGCTATCAATTTTGGGCACTCATTTCATACCAGACAAATGTATGGAAAGCACTTTCAAGCAGTCCTTTTGATTTTTTATGCATTCAACACTAGAACATGACACCTCCCAGGAAAAGCAGGCTCTTATTCTTCATTTACATGATGGAATGAATTCCTTTAAAGTTGTCAGTCAAATGAAAATGAGCCTTTGAGGTAATTGAAGGGAGCAGAAGGGTTACATGGCTATAGCTACAGATAAAATTCTTTGAAGGAATGAATTAAACTTTGTGTCATCGATTGCATTAAACCCTGCAGAAATTCTGGACTCATCAAAAATACCTTTGCACTGTGTGAGGATGAATACAGCTGCTGTTGGGGTGAGGTTTATTTACTCACTGTCCTTTCTTCTTCCCCCTGCAGGGCACAGGGTGTGTTTGGGGGAGCACTTGGCGAGGACAGAGCTCTTCATTTTCTTTGCCAGCCTGCTGCGGGCGTTCACCTTCCAGCTCCCCGAGGGAGTGACCACCATCAACACCGAGCCCGTTATGGGGGGCACCCTGCAGCCCCACCCCTACAGGGTTTGTGCCATTCCACGCTAGGCTGGACGTGCTGTGTGCCACAGACCAGCTCTGAAACATCTTCCTTATTTTTCTGAATGTATTTCTTGAGAGCATATAATGCTTTTTGTATTGGATTCGAATTTCTAGTTCAAAAGCCAGCTTTTGTCTACAATAGATAATTTTATTTAGACCATCTTACCTGCTCATGAAGGTGATTTTTTTCTTTTATTTGTAAGACCCATCATTCTCAGCCATAAAGGCATTTTGCAGTTGCTGCCTGGCCTGGCAGGTATATATCTATGACACTGCTGAGCAAATGACAAAATCGACTGCCAGACTTCAAAAATTCATTCATTATCTCTGATAAAGAATTCATTCATTATCCTGTTTCCAAAAGCAAATTGGGAAAACATACCTGGAAGGTTCTACTTTTTGATGTCACTATCACCAATAACAATGTTTCAGTCAACCTTTTGTTGATGATCACTAATAAAAGATATGAAGGAAAAATTAGCAACTGGTTTTATTTATAGATAACTTACAGATCACTGAGACTTTCTAGATGTGATACAGCATAATATGTGTAAGCTTTAAACCTGGCAGAGAATAACTTGAGTCCAGCAGGCTGAAACCTGAAACCTGGTGAAGAGTGAAGACAGAGAGAAGATTTCTTCTGGGGCACACACTTCTGGCATTTTAAAAGTCTGACAAGTCAATTTTTGGAAAGTCTTTTCTAACAGGGCAACAGTTTACCCCCATGCCTGACTCATGCTAGGATCAGCACTGGGAGGCTGCTACACCAGGTGCAAGGACTTCCCAAGGGGCAGTTTGGGTGATGAACCTGCTTTGGTTAGAGATGATGGTAAATTGAAAAATGTTGATGGAAAATCCAAAGATACTTTTTAAACACTTCAACAGCTCAGCTATCTGAAGTCACACAGGCTTGCCATATACACAAGTACTAATCAAAAGCAATTAAAGAGTCTATAATTAATGGAGAGGAAAAATCTTCATTTTTTGGAATGGTTCCTATGTTAAGCATTTATATTGTCTGGAAAAGTCTTGTAAAATGTAAGGGAACTTGTCCTTCATTAATGTTCCTGTTTGTGTGAGAGAGGACAGGACAGTTGAACAGATTAAATCAGTTATCACTCCATGTCATCTGCTGTGTGATTGAGACTAGTTCCAGCAGTTCACCATGAATCACAATTTAGATTTGTCTCATTATTTCTAATTCAATGGCTGATGGAACACAGCATCAAAATTGTAACCACTTGATATTTAGTTGTTATTAAATTAAATGGCAGGATAGCACTAGTGAAATATGGAAGATCACATCCTGACATTTTATGTGACAGAAAACTGGTAGAAACTGATGTCAAAGTCTGTGTGGATTTGCATGTGTGCATGGGGAGATAAGGCAAAGCTGAAACCACTGTGATTTGGGGATGTTGGAGCTGTCATTGCTGCTTAGAAATGAAGTTGGAAGTATCAGTACATGACAAGCATTAACATCTCTGCTCTGTGATGCTGTCACTCCTGATGGCCACGTGCTTCCCCAGACATCCTTCCAAAAGGGAAGCTCATAAATGAACTGGGATGGAATCCTGGCCAGGACAGCCTGTATGCAGCTGGAGCAGGTTGAGTTGCCTGAAGCCATGGGAATGGCACAACCCAAAACAAGGGGCATAAACACCACCTGTGCAGGTGTGGGAGAGGAGACACACAGGGCACTTCAGAGGGAAACTGCACCTCACAGGGGGCAGGTTATTGGTGCCTGTCTGTGACAGGAACTGCTGCTGGGTGGCTTCTATTCCCTTGTGCAGGATTGTCCAGGGGAGAGCCCAGCACGTGAGCTATGGCAGGATGGCAAAGGGAGCTCACAGCACAAGGTGGGAGAGCTGGGCTTTTCAGAGCTGTTGCATTCCTGTTCCTGCCTGATCTTTTTTAAAAGTGAGTCACTTTAGCTCATCTTCCAATAAAGCCTTGTCTTTCTGAGCTTTTGAAAGCCTTTTTAAAGCCTGGCTGATGCTGCCACAGAAGGCCAACAAAGCTGAGAGTAGACTTAGAGAAGCCCAGCTCCCACTCATGAAGCATGTGCCAACCCTTTCAGCTTTGGCTGTGTGCTGTCACCTCCAATCTGGCTGCTGAGCTTTAAGGGGTGTCCTGGAGACACCCCCTCACACACACATATCCTTCATTCCTCTCTCTTACATTCTTCATTGCTTCTCTCTTATTTCTCATGCCTTCCTCAGGCTCCGTTCTTGTTGTGCTCCTTGCACCTGCTCAAGCATTCAGGGGAAGACCTGGCTATAAAGGAAAATACAGAAAATGTGGAGAGGCCAAGCTGAAGATTTTGGGTTCATGCAGCTCTTGGAGAGGCTCAGAGCCTTGTGAATCTGTGATGCTCATCTGATGCTCTTTTCAATGAAAGTTTATACACAAAGCAAATATAAATAGTAAGGAAAAAGTTTTGTATTTCTAGTAGTATAATGAGGAAAAAGGAAAGTGATGGTTTCTCAAAACTGCAGTATATCAGGAAGGCTCTGTGGCAGATGGGAAACTTAATGGCTATTTTGGCTTTTATTGTCAATGAAAATGGCCAATGTATTCAACACCCTGACATTCAGGGAAGATTTCTGTCTAGGCTAGGAAGGAGAAGTTGGAAAATATCTAGATAAACATGATGTTTTCAAATTGCCTGAGCTGATTCATCCTAGGGCACTTAGGGGAACAGTATCAACCTCAGAGCTATTAGCAATTATCTATGAAAACCTGTGGAGGATGGGAAAAGGTCAAACATTTCCTTGTCTTCAGAAGGTAAGAGAAGTTGCAGTGCTATAAATCAGTCAGCCTGATTGCACTTCTCAGAATATCCTACAAATAATCAAATTGTAAGCAATGGAAGGAAAGCAGAGTCAGTACTCACCAAATAATGTCAAAGTTACTTAGTTCTGTTTGATGACATTGCTAGAGGTCTGTTTTCAGGAGAGAAGCTGTTAATGTAATTTACTGCTCTTTAATGGGGCTTTGACACTATCTCACAAACTCTGTGGAAATGTGCTTGATAAAACTTCATGGAAAAGTCAGGAAATGCATATGAATAGTGTCATGTCAAACTGGAAAGATACACTGAATGGGATTCTGTCCTGCATCTAGTACTATTCAATATTTAATTGAGGACCTTGATAGTTAGCAAAAGCACCAGACCTGGGAAAGGCCTAATTTCTTGATCCAAACCAGATCCAAACTGTTGCCTGCAGCAAGGTAAGAAAGAGATACTCCCAAACTTGTCTAAATTCAAAGAAACTCTAAATTCAAAGCATCTCTCATTATTCCCTCCTTCCTTTCTTCCTGGAGTTACAATTTTCCCTGGGAAATTTTTCTGGGATTTCTTTTCTTGATCGTTATGGCTTCCACGGAGCAGTAGGCTGCAGCAGAAGGATACATTTCAGTTTTGCAGTGACTTGAAACCCCTCTAAAAGCTATAGAATTCAAACTCAAGTTTGCTGTCCTGAACGAAAATATTTTCTTTGGCTATTCTTGAATAAAAGATTTAGCGGAAAAATTATGAAGTTTTCATTAGGAGTTTCTGAGACAGGTTGTTTTAAACTGTATTAGTACATTGAAATAATTGGACTAAAAACACCAATGAACTGTATTGATTTTAAGTAATATTTCAGCTGAGTTTGGGATATCTTTTACTTAGTGAAAAGCTTATTAACTCCTCCTAATCTCTGCAAAGAAATCAGAGCCTGTGGTATTTTTTGCCAAACACCCCAGAAAGTATATATTTGCTGTCCTGCAGTGTGAGATTCTATTGTTAAAGGAATTACAACAACAAAATTGCAGCCCATTCCCCAAACAGCTTATGAGATACAGCAGATGAAACTAGAGATGAGCTAATAATACCAATATATTCTGTGGTCAGGTGATGATATGATGGTATTCTACAAAGCTGCATTTTAAGAAGCATTACAGAGAAAATGAAAAAACAATTGGAGTGTGTTATATCATATTCTTTTTGAAGTAGCTTTTTTGAGCTCTATAAAAGTGCTTATTTCAGTGGTGCAGTCACATGAACTCAGCTCTGCCTCCTAAATTCAGATTGGACTGGCAACTACAAGCTGTGGGTGACTCTGGTTTCTCAGGTGAGACAGGCAGCTTCCTTTATGCTGCTTGTGGTAGTTTGGGGAAGGGACAAATGCCACCACCCACCCCTGATGCTGAGGGTATCAGTAGCTTCAGCACCCACAGACAGCAACCAAAATCCTAAAGAAATGCAGGCCACTATGGGACCTGCAGGCAGAGGTACATGGGGGTCCAGGCTTCCATCTCTGACACTACTGTGGCATTGGCCTGTCCTGGCAGAACAGGGCACAGCTCTGTGGGAGCTCCCTGTTTTGGATCTGCCCTGTTTGGGGATCTCCCTCTGTTTAGGGATCTCCCCTGTTTGGGGATCTCTTCCTGCCCTGTGTGTTGGGTCTGATGCTGCAGCAAAGGGAAGCTGCCTGTCCTTAAGCAGAACACCAAGAGCTGTCAGGAAGTGTGCTGGCTAACTCAGCATGGATCAAGTGGGGATTCCACAGCACAAAATGTGGATTTCTCAGCAGCTCTGGGGCTCCAGGCAGAGGGCAGCAGAGGCTCTCAGCCGCTGAGCAGGAGCTGCCCTTCAACATTCCCTGCTCCCAGGGGTGCTGGAGTCCATCACACCCTCATTTGCCAACAGCTTGGGACTGGTGAGGATGAGATTTAAATGCTACAATACAAGGTCCTTAAAAGATTCCTTGGACCTTTTGGTAGAACAGTGTCTGCACAGTTTCTGGATTACACTGATATTATTCACCATGACCATGCTTCTCTGCACTCTGATCAAGATAAAATGTTCATAATTTTCTCTGTACCCACAATCTCTCCCATGAAAGGGAATGCACTACACCAGGGAAGATCCCAAACAAATTACTGTGTGCCTTGCACTAACTTTCATTTTCTCCAGGTGAGGTAGTGTCATTTGACCAGGCCCAGACATTGGAAAAACAAAGTGATTATACAGTTTGAAATGTGGGAATTGCATCCATGAGGCTTTGAAGCTGAATCTTTATTTTATTTGCTCTGCCTCTCTCATTTCCTTTCTGTTAAGTACTGCCAAGAGAAAACCTTGAGATAATTAAAATAAACAAACAAACAAACAACTTCATACCAACATCATTCTCCACACCAAAAATAATTTTTTAAAATTAAAAAAAAAGCAAAATGAAAACAAATCAGGAAATATTGAACAAAAGAATTATGGCTATTCTTCATCAATTTTAGCTTGTTGTTGGTCTTTATGCAGTTTGAGCTGCTGCAGTAGGAGAACCAATTAAAACTAAAATTGCCTTTTATCTTTATGATGTGTTTGACAGGATGCTTTACACAGAGCTGACCAAACTGATTCTCTTTGAAGAATGGCATGCTCTGATCAAAGAAAGCTCTGTCCTCCATGAATCAGAGCAGTACAAAATGTCTTCCTACTTTTCTCTAATTATAGAATTACAGATTTGTTTAGGTTAGAAAAGACCTCTTAGACTATTGAGTCCAACCATAACCAGAGCACTGCCAAGTCCACCAGTAAATCATGTGCCATGTGCCAAATCCACACATCTTTTAAATACCTCCAGGCATGATGCCTGCACCATTTCCCTGGGCAACCTGTGCCAGGCAGGTTTTGAGCAACCTTTTGAGTGCAGAAATTTTTCCTAATGTCCAATTTAAAACACCCCTAGCACAACCTGAGACCATTTGCTCCTGTCCTGTCACTTGTTACTTGGGAGAAGAGGCAAATCCCCACCTGGCTACATCCTCCTTTCAGGGAGATGTAGAGAGGGGTAAGGTCCCTCCTGTCCCTCCTTTTCTCCAGGCTGAATAATCTCAGCTCCCTCAGCTGCTCCTCATCAGACTTGTGCTCCAGACACCTCACCAGCTCCATTTCCCTTCTCTGGACACTCTCCAGCACCTCAACATCTTTCTTGACAATTGTACAAAAAGTTCTGCAGCCTCTGAGGGCACTGCTTTTATTCTCTGTCTCCAGGTCCAGAACTGTGACCCTGTGCTGTCCCATGTGTGTTTGACATCTCCACTCTCTTCCATAAATCCTCACTCCAGCTGTCACACATAATCAGAGGATGCAGAGAAGCTGACAGGGAAAATATGTAAAAGTGATGGATGTTTAGGAGGATACAGATTGTTTTCTGTGGTAGAAGATGGCTTTCCTGGTTTATGTGAGAAACTCAGAGGTCTCTCTCAGGAATATTAGTGCAAGGAATAAAATTTCTTCCAGCATAATATCTAAGGAGGAATAACAGTTTTGACCTCAGGTTGTATTTCTTAATTCCTTTTATCGTAACACTCATGGAATTTTTTTTTTTTTTTTTGGGAAAAGGAGCTTTCAGGACATTGCTACTGCATTGCACAAGCAATAATATCATAATTGGAACAATAAATAAAAATTAGGTAATTTTTTTCATATATTATCCTTGCTTAATTTTGGGGATGTGTGTAGGTACTGCAGTCACTTCATGTTCAGTCAGTTGGGAAAATTGTGTCTAAAGGCCTGCATTGCCTTTGCCAGTACCAGCTGCTAATCCCTAGATACTGTATGACAAACTAATACACAGTCACTGCCACCCAGCTTGCCCTTGGATCCCTAAGCAATTGCCAAATGCTGAAAGCTGCTGAGTGTGCTTGCCATCTTTCTTGAAAGTCACCCTAGCAGAGTTGCCATAGGTGCTGGGAGTTATTTCCTAGAGGCAGGCACTGCATGGCAAAGCTGTGAGCAGCATTGTCAGAATGCTTTCTTCCAGAGGAGACTCAGATCAATGTGGAGTGGCAGTGGTTACTTGTGTCCCTCCCTCCCTCAGGGAACTGGTAGAAAAGCAGCAAAGAGCCAGCAGAGAGGCAGATGTTGGGACAGGGCAGATTAACGGGGCCTGTCGGGGCACAGTCCCAGCCTTAAGTTCAATTTTGAAGGGAAATTCTTGCCACACACAGAGTGTAACTCTAAATCCCCTTGTTCCCTTCATATTAGCATTATTGCAGTGCAAGTCTCCTTCATTCAGCTTCCCTTGGAAGTGAGGAGAAAAAGCTTCCCTGGAAAGGGAAGAAAGGCATGAATCAGACTTCTGGCCCTGACACTTTATGCATGGCTAATTGTCACTTTGCCACTTTAATAAAACAGATTTTCTCTGTTAGCAGCTAAATGCAATTAGTTTAATACTTCAAAGAGCTGCTGCTCCTGCCACCATGCTGGAGGAATGTGTGATGGAGGGCTATTAACCCTCTGTGCTACTGCTTGGGACTTTTTTCCTACTTAAGCAATAGAAAATCAAATACAGAAATGTCCCCTAAATCTTTCCCCAAAGAATTTTTGGATGCTTCTTTAGGTTGCTAAATCAACCTCTCAAATCTAAAATGTTACAGAAAAGAGCTCTGCCTGAGAAAAAGCCTGTGAGGAATGATGGTGTAATTGAAGACTGAGCTGCCAGTCACAATTTTGGTCAGAGGATGTGTTACCTCCTCTGGGTTATGAGCATCCTGACCCTCCATAAAGGCCATGTGGCTGCTTCTATTTCCATCTTCCCTTGGTTTCTGCCTCCTGTAGCTTGACTCTTGCCACATCCTAATTAAGGACTTTGAAGACTTGAAAATACCTGGCTGCAAAGGATTACAATGGGAAGTGTGAGGTGGAGACAGGTAATGGAGTTGGTACAGCTTCATTTATATGAATCTGGGATGATGCATTGCTACAAGTTGAGTGTAGCAGTTAGAATACATTATTGAGTTGAGCTGGTTCTGCATTTCATGTTTTACATTTAAATTCCTACCATGAAAATTTAGGAGCATTAATACTTGCCTGATTAGAAAGTCTGCTCCGTTACACATTTTAATTATAAAAAATCCTGTAGTGCTGTGTAGTTTCTTACCTTCACGTGTAGAAATAGGTATCTTTGCCTTGATACACCTCAAATGTATTTAATAATGATAAAGCACCCTGAGATACTTTCTGGAATGTGAACTAAAGAAAGGAAACCATTGCTTATTCTCAGAACTGTATAAAGTATATTGGAATTCTAGGTCAGTACTTTCATCTTGATGCTTTTAACCCTGGTTTCGTAGAATAGACATTGTATGTTCCTGGATATTGACATTCTGCTCCTATGAATTGTTTAATGACAATCAAAGACAAGGTGGGGGTGATAATGGTATTTCAGTCTTGATCTATTACCTTGTTCATTCACTGTACATTACTGCAGCATTCTCAACCTTTCCTGGTCTTCAAGTCCTCTCTGGTTTGAAAAGTTGCTTCTCACTTTGCAGTCACTGTCACACACCTGCAACCCTTCAAAGCTGTGTTTCTCTTCAATGCTTACAATTGCCAAGCTCACAGTCTGCAACCAACCTGGTGAAGAGCATGCCAAGAGAGAATCACTCACCAATCACTTACCATCCTAGGTAAATGAAGATCTAACTCAACTATGATTGGCACTTTTTGTGCTGAAAAGATGTAGCTACATGGAGTCAATCCCCAAGCTGATGCTTCCAGCTGAGAATGACTCTGCCTTGTGTCTGAACACAGAGCAGATTGACGAGATGATGAGGTCATTCCAGACTGCTGGGACCTGTATGGAAGTGGAACACCATCCTCTGTATTGGAGGCTATTTTGAGGTCAATATCTTTATTCTGGAGAATGCCCATTGTTCTGCTTCAGTGCTTGTTTGTCCCTGATGTGTCTAAATACACTTATGACCTCCTAGTCAGCCATGCCAAGATAAATTTTCTACAAGCCCTCTTTTACTCCTTCACTCCACTATTGACTGTGGCACCCCTGAGTCCTTGGCCAGTTTATAGCTAAGGCAGGTTTGGTGCCAAGACTTTTGCTCTTCTTGGTGCAGAGCTCAAGGAGGTTGTATCTAAGTCTCAGTCCTCCCACTTCCCTTGGGACAAACTGCTCCATGTTGTGTGGTTTTACATCTGACTGCACTGCATCTGTCACTGATCTGGCTTCCTGAATTTCGGTTTTCTCAGTCATGAAATTTGGAAGCTTGGTAAACAGCCTTTTTAGATTTTCTGAAATGGTTTAAAGTAATTGAAGAGTTTTAAGCAATGTAACTTTGATGCCATTGCTTTATCAACCAACTTTGTAATATTTTCAAATTAAAAAAAAAACAAACAAAACGTGGGTAACTTCTCTCTGTTTTATCATACAGATTGTTTTCTTTATTCTGTGAAATTTTAAGACTGTGGAATGACTACATAATGCTTTATTTGGATATCCTTGGGGTAGAAACATGGGCAGCCAGCTACTGGTATTGCTTTAACTTTGCCTTGGCAGTTCCTGACCTATGTTCAGTATTAGTTTTCAGTATTTTCTTGGCCATTTGCTCTTTGATTGCAACTCTCCTGGATTTCAGATTTTGTTTGCATCCTCAAGCTTGTTATGCAGAAATTATGGAGATGATCCCAGTTATTTTGCACTTGCCAGTATTATGAAAACTCATCCTGCTATTCCTTACATAGAGGTATCATGCAGTTCCCAGCAATCTACCCAGAGAACATCAAGTTACACTTTTCTTAGGCAAACTTTCTGTGACAAAAGGTCTTGCAGCAATTAGGACCAGGGTTGTCAGTCCCATTTCTGTTGTTTTTCTCATTTTTATTTTGGATATTAACATCAATATTATATTTTTCCCCACTCTTTGTGCCACCTGAATTGCAGCCTTAATGCTCCCAGTTTTAGACTCATTGCCCCTTGTGAATGTTGCAAGTTTCTGAAGATAATTGTGGGCGAAGGTTTAAAAAGCATAGCAATGTATTGTGCAATTTCCACTTCTAAGTATTATTTATTTGAAGCCTCACTCAAGGCAATTGATTGCTTCTTTGTGCCCAGTGTATGCACAGTTCCTGTGCTTCAGAGATCCTAATTCCGATATGACATTCCCTCTTGCCAAATGTGTTAGTTTATTCTTTGTATTGAAATATCGACGTCCCAGAGCTGAAATTAAATTTGCTTGCTCAAGCATTTCAGGACCATGCTTGTTCGATTGTTGCATTACCTGCACAGCTTTACTTTTGCAAGAATTGTACTAATCTTCCTGAGACTTATATCACACTGTGCTTTTAAGTCCACTAAAAATCTTAGCTTTGGCTTCCTTCTAACTCTCATTAAAACTTGTTGGTTTTTCCTCTGCATCCACCCCTTTTTTCAGCTTGCCATCTTTTAGGTAAGCTGAGTTTTCTGTCAAAAATACAAACCCAACAAATATTGCTGATAGTCTGTCCAGAAGAGGATGCATCAGACAGGAACAGGTTCATGTGAACACAAAATCCTGATTTTCTTTCTGGTCCAGCACATCCAGTGACATCAGGTACTGGTGGAATAACTATACACACATCTGACTTCAGACAGCTGGGGAAGTCTAAAAATACTGGAAAAGGAAAACTATCTGTAACATCTGGCAGCATAAATTGCTGGCAGGTTCATTTGGCTTTGTCCTGCTTCTGACACTTGTGATTTGACTTCAGTTAACCCTGACCCATGTTCTGAAAAAACTCGATTTATTTACTGATATCAAAATAATAATACAATACCAATATGAAACCTCTAAAATAAAACAATGGGATCTGAACTAACAGAGAAGAGATGAACATGGTTGCATTTAGTTTGTTCATACAATATATGTAATTTCTTCTGGTTTCAGTTGTCTGCACACAGAACTATCTTTCTTCCTTTTTTACAAAGTTTTTTATAATTTGAAGCTGATATTTTGGTTTGAAGAAACAAATATTTCCAATTTTATGTTTTATTGATTTCAGCCTCATAATGGGCCGTACCTAATTTGCACTGGCTTTAACAAAGCCATGGAATCCACCTCAGCCCAATTCCCACCACGTTGCCCATGACATGCACAGATAAGGTGATAAAAGTGACTTGTCTGTGTTGCCTTCTCTGTGTGAAACAGACACGTGTGCCCACAAAAGCTGCAAAGCTTGGCCAGCTGAAGGAGAAGGATGGCTACCACTGAGTCACTTTCTTCATGCTGCCAGGTTTGCAAAATAACATTTATGTCTGTGTTGCAGGGCACAGCAGTGTCTTGTTCAGACTTGAACTCATTCTTAGTGGAGACACTTTCTCTCTGCAATGCAAAATTGAATCCTCTGCTTACTGGCACACAGAGCTTTGCCCCATCTGTGCTTCAAACTCGGTGTGAAAACCTCCATTATCAGAGGACAGAATTTTAATGTGTCCTGTAAACTTATTGAGAAGTGGTAAGAATAGCCAGTATTCTGAAACTGACTAAAAAAAGTAGAAAATAAACCAAGGTTCATGAAGCTTTCAATTAGGTTACATTTTTTAAAAAGTATATAAAGAATTGGAATTTTCTATTTAGTTTATTTTTGAATACAAAAATTATAATGTGATTTTTAAAATTATTTAATTGTAATGTAGTTTTTAAGCACTGTGTCATTAGTCCCCACTTGGTGAAATGCTTCTTTTTTCCATTTAGTGGGGAAAAAAGTTTGAACACTTGAAAGTTTGCTCAAGGCTAATTTTTCAGAAATCACATGTAGCAATCTCATCTTCAGTTGCATCTTTATTCTGTAACTACACTTGTTTTTGCCTGTGTAAACTGTGTGCAAATTTGAATTTACAACCACATTTAAATAATGATTTTGACTAAAATGCCTGGAACATCTTACCTATTGTAAGTACTTACTGTATATCCAATATAACCTGTTGTAAACATATACTCTATATAATTGTAACTATGTCCTACTTAACTGTGTAGTCTAATCAATATGTAACATTCATAATCTGAATTAAGTCATTCTAAGGTGAATCACCAAGTCTGTTTTTAAAGTTGGCAGGCAGATGAAACTGAGTTTCACTCCTCTCATGTCCAGTGTCAGCAAGGGCTCTCACCTGCTGTCACTCCAGCCCAGATCTCCCAATAAACAGCAGCAGTTCCCTGACACAAGCTTCAGGAAAAATACCTTGAGTGCAAGTGATTCCATGTTTCCATGCTGAGACTTGCTGTGAGCACAGAGAAATGTGCTTTTGATCAGGGATCAGCTTGACACATCTGAGTATGGCAAATAATGGGGTGCAGGAAAAGGGCAGGCATTGATAAAGAGGGAGGGACAGAGGGAGGGAAAGGAACTGGGACTTTGTAGAACTCAGTCTGCAGACAAAACTGGTGGAACAAGAAGCAAGATTACTTTTTCCCAGCTCCAGTACCTCCTTTTTGATAGAGACAGCTATAAATCAGCCAATAAATTAGCTCAGAAATGCTAACAATAACACAAGGTTTTATAATCCTGATCTTTTTTTTGTTAATTGTTGAATTTTTCAGGCTGCAAAAAGCTTGCAAGCAATTCCCTCCTGGACCAACTCCTCTCCCATTGCTTGGAAACTTGCTGCATTTGAAATTTCAGTTTCATCGGGATCTTCTGATGGAGGTATTTCTTTTAATATGCTCCTCTTAATTGGTTATTTTTAGCCATGACTTTAAAAAGTGTGATTAATTGAGGGTTTTAAGTCTCTGAAAGTTACAGACAAGGTGTGAACACATAAGATCAATTGATTCCTACTTTTGAGTCACCTTCTTATGTGGAATATGTGGTCTTCATGAAAAACTTAATGCCCTTAAGAATCAAGTCAACTTAGGGACATAGTTTATGACTTGTTATTAAACTTGGAGAATACCAATAATCTAAAATATGCTTCTGCACTGCTAAGTGTGAAGCTGTACCTACTATAGTGCTATCCTTATGTGATACTTTTTAAAATGCTCATTGGCATTGCCTAATTTGATCAGCAAGTGGGTAAGATGGTGCATGTATGCTTGTAGTACAGAAGGGGCATTTGCTCCCCATCTTCCTACAACTCCTGAAAACTTTGTCACTTGTTAGTGACAGCTGCAATAATTCCTCTAATGGTTTGCAGGTGACCTCTAGTTCAGGTGGATGCCTGAGAGCACACATGGGTGCAGAGCAGAGGCTGTGATGCTCTAGCAGGGAGAGGAAAGCCAGAATCTAAATAAACATGAGGAGAAGCAAGTGTCTGTTGTGATCAACTGGATGCAATTTTCATGGCACCTTAGACACTGTCTGCCACCTCTCTTGTATCATTGTGGCTGTGCTGGAGCAGAGCCCATACTTGTACAAAGCTTTTTTCACTCCTGATGGGAGTTCCCTGGCATACACCCATCCCTGCTTGGATACCTCTGTGATGAAACCCTGGACCCAAATGCAGCCCACTGTCACTTCATGGCTGTTGGCCAATTTCTGTGTCCATGTCCTCTCCTGGAGCACACAGATGGTGCAGGTTTTTTTCAGCTTATTTCGTTTTGCAAAGGCAGGATTTGTTGGAGGCACAGAGCCCCAGGGTGGTGCAGAGTGTGGCTGCTCAATTAACAAGGTACAAATGTTGGGGTTGGAGGAGATGCAACATAAAGTAAAAAGTTTTCTTTCTTCTAAAAAGTTTTCTGCAGAGTTGCTGCAGAATGTGCTTTGAAAAGAAAATAACTTCCCCTCGGGGTAAATAAAATTGGCTGCAGAAAACCCTAGTCTCAGCAAAACAGCTTCTTCCTGCTTCTAGCTACAATTATATGCATGGGGATGATGTTTTCAGTACCAAACTGTCCACAGAGATGGTGAATAGCAGGTGCAATGTCTGTTTGAGATCTATATATGGGGATTCATCTGTTCTTTTTCTGGCACCTTTTCCACTTTCCACAGCTGGCAAAAACTCATGGTAACATGTACACTCTGTGGTTTGGGTGGATCCCAGTGGTTATACTGAATGGATTTCAAGCAGTGAAGGATGGCATGACCACACACCCTGAAGATGTTTCTGGGAGGCTGGTGTCACCTTTCTTCAGAGCATTGGCCAAAGGAAAAGGTGAGATTTTCCTGCCATTAATAATGTAAAAGATGTTGACTCGAAAACTACTCTGCCTTGTTAGACTCTGCCCTCCCATTCAGAATGATCTTCCATCAGGCACTGTTCAAGCCCTCCACTGGCTTTTGAAAATATCTTACTGTTTGCCATGGTGCCTTTTGCACTGAGCTTTCCCTAGCCTAGGAAACTCTCCAGGTTGTTTCTATGTGGCCTTTTTGCTATATTCAAGATGTATGTATGTGATCTTACCCAGAACCCAGCAATCTTGCCCTCATCACACCATACCATTGTGGCACACATGATTTTGCTGCACTTCACATAAATGCAATGCTTGTTTGGTAACCATACACATTATGGCTGCCAAACACTTTCCATCATGAGCAAGAGACCTATAAAACCCTGTTTCAGAATTCATATTTCTGTAGTTGTGGACACCCCCGAATATTTTGTGAGTACTGTTTGATTGTGAGAGTGCCTGCAACACAGGAAAAGCACTTCTTAGAGTATTCCAGCAGTTTGCAGTTTTTTCTCCTGCCCCTGCATTTGCTAAACCAAAGCAGACACAGATTGTTTAAAGCTAGGTAAAGCCTCACCCTCACAGCAGCAGTTCAAGGCTCTTCAGGTGACCAGGAGTGCAATCTAACAATTAATGGAGTGTTATCTCTTGCAGAGTACAAACAGAGCCCAAATGTCCCTTATCTTTCATCTTCATCACCTCAGCTTTCAACATCACGTTAATTGGTCTATATCTCTATAAACATACCCTGTCCTGAACTCTACTCTGTGGAAATTCATCCAGTTATTCCTGTCTTGAGTGTGATTACCTGAGTATGGCTAAAGCAGATCTCCTAAAAAGGCATCTTAAGGTGTTCTGAGGTATTTTAAGACATGAAGAAATGGTGCAGCCAGAAAATCCTGAGATTGCTCTCTTCAATTATTAACTACATTTGATATTAAGAACAGTGGTCTAGTAAAAGTTTGGATATGTTTGGCTATGATTTTTGGTTACCAATAATTTCACCCAAAGATACTTGTATAGCAGTGTATTCCCTGATTTACTCCATGTATTTTATAATATCTGTTGAAATGAGTTGTTCCATGTCTGTGGCAAATATTAACATGCCAGCAAACACCCTCAGGTATTATACTTGCAAGTGGTCGCTCCTGGAAGCAGCAGAGACGCTTTGGAATAATGACTCTGCGCAACTTGGGAATGGGGAAACAAGGCCTGGAGCATCGAGTGCAAGAGGAGGCCTCTCACCTGGTGGAGTTTTTTGTGAACCTAAAAGGTATCTTACCTGCTGAGAGGCACTTTTCAGTCTGGATATGGATCCATATCTTCAGTATGCAAACTTACCTACCCCTTCTAGGTGATGTATCCAAACTTCCCAAAGCACAAGAGCAGACAGAGCCTGAAATCACAAGTATTTCTTTCTTATATAGCTCTTCATACATCTAGTGAAGCTGGAAATTTCTGAAATTCCACCTCCTTGGGCTGATAATTTGTCTGTGATACATTGTACAATGACACGATGCTGCTGAACTGCACAGCCAAACCATTCTCAGGCTGCCTGCCATGGGTAACTGAAGAGTGTTGCAGAGCTTAGTAATTTCCTTAAATTTGAAGGACATTAGGAGCTGTGCATATTTTATTGTTTATCTGGCTAATTAACTATTGGTTAAGTAACTATTGGCAAAAGAAACAAAGAAAATAGGAGGTGGGAGAAAAGTTCAATGGATTATCAGGTTAATCCTAGAGTCCATGATAGGATGATTTCTATCCAAATCACTTTTTTATGAACATGTTTCATAACTTTAGAAAAAGTCATCAGAGGTACGATATACTGCTCACAACTGAGACTGTGATAGTTTCATTGTATTTACTTTGCAGTTCCTGTCTGTCTATTCTTCTTGTTAAACCTTCCCACATTCCTCCAGGTTTTCCTTATAATTAGCTCTTTGCATTTTTGAACATGTCTGCCACTGACTTCCCTTAGTTCATCTCCAGTGGCAGTATTTCCTTCTCACATTCCCTCTTTTCTTCCTCCTCACAGCTGATGACAGCAGATTTGATGTGATACCCTAGAAGAGATGTTAGCTGTACAATGTTATTCCACAGGAAAGGCTGTGAAATTGTTTTAGAATTATGAGGAAAAAATTTACAGTGTTCTTTGTTTTAAGACTATGTTTCATGTTCATTAATTCATATTAGTGCCACATCTCTGTCTTCATTCATACAGCAGCTGGATAAAGAGAATATTTTATTAAGCCTTTAACAACATCTAGTCCTATCTGTATAAGGATCACTTGAAAAAAACACTGAGAGTAAATTCCAGTTACTGTGTTTGCAGGAAGACCTGTGGATCCTTCTTTCCCTCTTTTCCATTCTATTTCAAATGTAATATGTGCTGTGGTTTTTGGATATCACTTCTCTGATGAGGACAAAACCTTCCATGAACTGATCCGTGCTACAGAGAAAATATTCAAGTTTGCAGGCAGCTTTGTTCATCAGGTGAGTAAATCACATGCTGTTCTTTTCTGAAATAGGTAGAAAGTGAAAGAGCAAATACAAAAATGGGTCTTCACTACATACAGAGCAACAGGCAAATGTAGGCTGAGAGCTAAGAAGTGTCCTTGGGGAGGGACCTTATGACTGCATCTTTGGTTTTAAGGCCATTTTAAAGAACCCTCTTGGGTTTTTTGCAAGCTTAGGGGCTTTAAGTCCTTTGGTGTTTCTGAAACTACTAACAGAAACATCTAAATTTAATTTGAGGCTGGAGTTGGTAATATAATTGAATTCTGCAGTGCTGTTCCTCTCACTTCTATTTAGTTCTCTCCTCCAAAAATGGGTATCATTGAACTCTTCTGCTTTTTATCACTCTACAAATCATATGCTGAAAATTTTCTTTTTTCCCCTACCTCACAAATGATAAAATATTCATTATCTTTATCATATTCATTATCACTGTCATAATCTTTTCCTTACTGTGTTATAGCTCACCATTCACACTTTGCAAAAACAATACATACATTCTCTGACAGTCTCACAATTCAAGTACTGTCAGAGATTTTTTTGTAGCTTCTTCCCACAAAACACCATAAAGACCAACTTTGCACTTGAAGCATTTTGAAGTGCACTTGAGGTATTCCTTTTGAATTATATTATGTGGTGTAGACCCTTAAAGAGGGACAAGCTGTGTGTAATGGGGAATGTGGATGGCATAGCAAATCTAACTGGCATTTGAGTTTTATAGGAAAAGGCAAACGAAAATGCTGATGTGGCAGTAAAGATATTCAACAAATCTGTCCTATGAGATTAGCACTATACAACTTTTCCATAGTTAAAAATACAAAAGTAGATTAAATTTGTGGATGATCAAAAGCAGGAGACCTTAAGATACAGAGGAGGTCCAGGATATTCTGCTGCAAGAGTTTGTAAGCACTGTGGATTGGAGTTATGAGAATGGAAAAAATCGTAATAGTATAAAATTAAATTACAAAACATCTGAGGAATTGATGAGATTAATTAATAAGATTAATTATTATAAACTCATTTATTATGAGTTTAAAACATTTCAGTGCAAAGGTTAAGAGGAAAGGGGATTGGTGTAAACTAAGAGATAACAGGATGAAAAAGACAAACAGGATCTTAGGGTACTTCCAGCACTATTTTCCTTTTAGATCCAGTGAAGTGTTACAGCAGTTCTGAAGTGTAATAATCTACGAGACATATTCTAGGGTCTTGGACATCTTTTGTTGTGGTTCTGAAGGGTAAGAAAGAAGGAGAAGCAATAATAAAGTAACCTACAAACTGTCACTTAAAATTAGAGAGACTTTGTTTGCTAGGTTTGAAAGAATGAGGAGATAGAACTGCTCTTTGCTGAGCAGGGTGGAATGGCAGATGCTGCACAGACAGAACTATCCAAGACAGACAGTGCACAGAGCTGAGAAATTGTGTAAAGACACTCAGCAGGCTGAGGGTGTAATACTGTTAACGCCCAGAACAATTATTGCTCCTCAGAAGTCACAAGGACGCTGACTAGGAAAGCTAAATTACCTTATCTTAGAGTGATACTCAGACCATAATTCCTTTAGTGGGCTCCAAAAATCCTGACAGTTACTTGAGGCTGCAGACCTGTTAATCTTAGTAGCCCCATGGTATCCAGAAAGGATGTCCTTACATTTTGAATGTGTGGGAGCTGGGGTCTCCAGCTGTGCAGAAGTGAGGTAACATATTGATTTCATTAGGCAAGTAAACTTAGAGACATGAGCAGAGTGTTGGCAGAATTGCCTCAACCCCTGGAATTGTTTTAAATTGCTATTTAAGCTTTCTCACACAACAGCAAAAATCTGCTCAAAGAAATGCCAATCTGTTTATTCCACTATCAACGTTTCTGGGCAGAACAATTCAGCCTCTTGGTATGTCTAAAAGCAGCTTTCTCAGTGACAGAGAATTCATGGTACCCCTTGTGTGTCACTTCTGCAGATGTATGAAATCCTGCCCTGGCTGCTGTGTTGCCTCCCTGGGCCTCATAAGAAGGCATTGGCTTGCTATGATATCCTGAGCTCTTTTGCAAGAAAGGAGATCAGAAGGCATGTAGAGAGAGGGATACCAGCTGAACCACAGGATTTCATCGACTTCTACCTGGCTGAGATAGAGAAAGTAAGTGTTCATTCTGGCTGGTCATGCTGTTATGAAGTATGAGGTCAAACAGACCATTAAATCACTCAGTATAACCCTTCCACCATAGTTTCTTACATTTCATAAGCTTCTTAACATCAATACAGTATCCTGAGATTACTAACTCATGTGTCTCAGAAAGGCACCCAGTTTTGTGTTTTGGTTATGTGAATGAATTACCATCAAGTATGACAAGAGTTGAACCCATGAGCTCTCATCTGCTTTCCATAAATATCCATGAGTATACTTCAATCCTGTAATAAATACAAGACAGTTTGTTCCTGTAGGCTACATAACGTTGGTAGACCACCTCATCTTCTACAGCAAGGCTCATGTTTACAGTGGGATTAAACAGATGCACAAATCACTGCCCTGAAAGAGCAGGCATGCTTCTTTGGGATCCAGAGCATGTGCTCCAACACTGACTCTATTTATGCCACATAACTGTCTGCCTTCTCCCTTGGCAGGCAATCGTTATCCCTATGTTGACTCTAATTTCCCTTCTGTTTGGGGCATGGCTGGCTTGCCCCTTATATTCAAACTGGACAGCCTAGAAAACAATTTCACACACAATGCCATAATCAGCATTAATCTTCTTCCCTGCCCAGGCTATTATTATTATATTATTATATTATTTTCCATAGCTGGAAGTGACTCTGAGCCAGAGTGGCTCTGCCAAGAGTACTATGGTTTCGGCTTCAAACCTTTCAGGAGATAAAAGTAACATCTCTTTCCTAGGGTAGATGAAGTTTATGTAGCTTCTACCTCTGGTCATAAGCTTTCAGCTAGTCAGGCTGCTGTGTCCTCACAGTGTTGGCTCATGGGCTCTGAAAGGAGCTGATACACCATCTTACACCTAGTATCTGAGTGACTATGACAAGATTTATTAAAATAAGCATTTTAGAGGCAAAGATGCAGTGTTCTCTGGTGTCAGTGGTGCAATTCATTGCCATCTGTTTGTCTGAAAATGGTTTTGCCTAATGTATTTTCTCTAATTGTGTTTTTATTTTACTCCCTTATTATTCAGAAGGAAATACATGTGTACCTCTTGCCCATCAGTTCACATTTATCCTGAAGTGAGAAAAGAAATTACTCTCAAAATAATCTGTTGAAATCCTTTTATTCAGATACATTTTCCTTTGGCATTAGATACCATTAGATACCAAGGCCAAGGAGTGACACATTATGGGGCACTGTCTTATAAGTGCACTCTAGGCAAACTTGCAGTGTGCTTTGAAGTTTTTGTGATTAAGTCATCAAGCACAGAATTGCCTTTTTGTGATGAAAGAATAATCCACCTCATGAAAGACAGCAATGCAGACTTACAGTGCCTATTTGAGAAACTACTGAACTCTCAGTACACATCAAAAACTGCAGTTTGACTATTCTTTGTATACATGCCAGCTGTGGAAGTCTCACAGCTCTCACACAGAGGGCATACAGGATAACCAAATTTTTATGCTTTAACTTCAACTTTCTATCACCATCTGCAGTCTAAAGAGGGGGCCATGCCCAAGTATGATGAAGAAAACTTGGTATATGTCATAAATGATCTTTTCCTCGGTGGATCAGAGACCTCAAGCACTACATTGTACTGGGGACTGCTCTATATGGTGGTGCATCCAGACATCCAAGGTGAGAGTGGTGTGGTTTTCCTTTTTATTTTATTATCCTTTTATGCTAAATTATTAATTAAATAATATTAAATCACAGGATATAAACCTAATGTACTATGTTGAAATAATACATTTTTCTGTCGCTCCAAGAAAAGTGACCAGCTAAAGTCTTTTATGCATTTTTCTCCTCTGAAGTGGTGAATATTTCTCCACAGCAAAAGTGCAGAAGGAGCTGGATGCTGTTCTGGGTCCTTCCCAGTTAATTTGTTATGAGGATCGGAGAAAACTGCCCTACACAAATGCTGTGGTCCATGAGATCCAGCGCTTCAGCAACATTGTCTTTGTTGGTGTCCCCAGATTGTGTGTGAGGAACACAACACTACTGGGATTCCCTGTCAAAAAGGTACAGATACATTTTCATCGTCTGCTCTTTCTTTGGCAGAGAGGCATTTCAGTTTTGTAATCAGTTTTCCATCTATAAACGACTCTCCATCAAACTCAGGAATGTGGTGCTTGGGGAAGGGTTACTATTTGTGGCTCCAGGAATGAAAAAGGTCTTTTACTTACCATGTAGGTGCTCACATAGCTGATAAGGCCTCTGCCAGGGAAGCCTCAGGTTCCTGTCCATCATCACAACTGCAGAGACCAGCTCTGCCTGGCAGGGGATGGGCTGAGAGGAGGAACCGGTTTGCCAAAGCACTGGTTAAGACATCTCTGCCTAACTTGTCACTCAAATGCCGATAAGCAACCATTTTATCCATCAGGCACAAACTGATGGGTGACAGGCACTAGTAATTGGAACTGAAACAACAGTTTCTTCTTTGCAGGGCACCATTGTTATACCAAATATAGCATCTGTTCTGTATGACCCTGAGCAGTGGGAGACACCTCGACAGTTCAACCCTGGCCATTTTCTGGATAAAGAAGGAAACTTTATACCTCGAGAAGCTTTCTTACCTTTCTCAGCAGGTAAATGCACAGACAGTTTGAATTGACTCAACAGATGAGATGATGAATACAGAAGTGTGAGAGTATGAAATTTCTTCAGGTAACATCTTCTACCCCTGTTGTTTGCTGCTTTTAAAGAGCATTTCTGGCTTGTTTCTGCCAAAGGAGAGGCTTCTGTGCTGAGAAACTGTTCATAGGACACTGTGGTAGGAAATCCACTCAAACTCCCAAACTCCCAGTCTGGCTGCATGCTGCAGTCATACATGGGTTTTGTCGGTAGTATTCTTTATACGTAGCTATGTTTCCTGAGGAGTAATTCGGCCTGTGTGTACTGGAATTAATTGCAAGAAACAAGCTGAAAGAAAAGCAGAAGGCATCCTCATAAACACAGGATTACGTTCTTGCTTACAGAATTGAAAATCCAGTTGCAAAAGAAGGAAACAAGGTAACAATGCACAGACAGTTAGTAATCATACTTAGCATTAAGGTTCCTGCTGATGGTTTTGCTTTGGTTTGTTGATAGTCACTTAAATGTCCATACAGAAGTGGTTCCTTAATTCAAATGGCTTCTTTTTTCCTTGCATTTGTCTGCTATCTGGAAATGTGGATGTAATATTCACCTTTTCTGTTCATACCACTGGTGTCAGGGAATGGGAATCCTGGCAAATACACAGTGGGCTTCATGCTTTGCCTATGAAGTGACCAAGCCTCTGTTCAACTGCAAATTCCACTACCAAATAATTTTGCTCTACTGATGTTAACTCACTAAAGCACGTGCAAACAGCTGGCAGATTTTTGTATATGGTCCTGAAGTTCAACATCTTCTGTAAAAGCAAAATATTTTTTTTCTGTCAGGTCAAGAAAGAAATTAGGTTAGCATCTCAGATTTCACTGAGACTTTCATTTTGTGTCTTCTAGGATATTGGATGGGACTCTTTTGAGAAAGAATTCACATAGTTTTAGTTCTGTGGCTTTCATGGTGCTCTCATTGAACGAGACAAAACAAAACCCACCTCTGCTTTCAACAGGAATGAACTAAGTGATTATGAAACTGAAAAATTCCTCGATACTCACTGTCCTTTCTTCTTCCCCCTGCAGGGCACAGGGTGTGTTTGGGAGAGCACTTAGCAAGGACCGAGCTCTTCATTTTCTTTGCCAGCCTGCTGCGGGCGTTCACCTTCCAGCTCCCCGAGGGAGTGACCACCATCAACACTGAGCCCATTTTTGGGGGCACCCTGCAGCCCCACCCCTACAGGGTTTGTGCCATTCCACGCTAGGCTGCAGCAGCCGCAGGCCAGCCTGAGACAGCCACCTTCACCTCCGTGAATTTCCTCCCAAGTGTATAAACCTCCTTCTGGCTGTTGATATTAGTCCATCCCGGAGCTATTCAGAAAGTGGATGCAAGCCAAGATCCAGACTAACAGTATTTTTTTATTTTTTTTTGTTCTGGTCTTTGTGAAAATAATGGATATTCTCACAGGGATCTTGATCATATTCTCCTCTCTGAGAGCACTTGAAGCCAGATGTTGTGGTTCCCAGATGAAGCCATGCTGTATCCCCTTGTCCTAGCTGTGGTAAAAAGTCTTAGCTGAAAACCATAAAACAACATTGCTAGAAGAGTTAAAAAGATTGTTGCTTACCTTATCATTCTATCCACTCATTCGTTTGTTGGTTCTTTGATCAAGTTGTTATGTTCTTTTCCCCAGTTAAATGTAGTCCCTATGTAATTCAAACCCTGGTTTATTGTATTTCCCCTATCCCAGTTACTTCCTCCTTCCGCCCTTCCCCTTACCTCATTTCCGGCCTTACCATTTCCGCCCTTTCCCTTACCTCATTTCCGGCCTGCTGCTGCCTGCCTATCAAGTTAGCCACACCCTATATGTAAATCTCCAGAAGTTTCCCAGTACCACCATTACTGGAAGTTGTTGTTGAAGAAAAGATTCACAAAAATAGTCAACCAACACCAAACCCAAGTTCACAGATCATCTCAACTAACAAGCCAAGTCACCTGCAATATGTCCTTTGTAACTGTTTAATCACCACAACCTTAAGGGCAGTTAAGAAAAATGACACCCCCAGACCAATGAGCCACTATTGAGATCTTGGACGTGTCCGTGAGGCTGAGACTCCCATCCCTACGTTCGTCGGGATCGGCAGGACCTCCTCCCGGCGTTGCCTGGCAGCAGCAGCAGCAGCAGGCGTAGGGCCTACTCCCTGTGACCCCCCCACTAATAAAGAGCTGTTTAATAAAGGCCTTGGCCCTGCTACATTCATTACAACTTGGGGGCTCGTCCGGGATAGGCCACGCCCAGAAGAGGACGTCGGAGGGGGAGGCACCACCCCGAAGAGGCCCTCTGGGACAGCTGGCCACCCCGGACCCGGAGCTGCGCGGAACCAGGACAACGCCTGGAGCGCCGGTAAGTAGACCGGTGGCGGGCACGGGAGGCGAGCGAGTGTGGTGTGGATGAGACGGGGGCTGGCAGCTCAGACCCCCGAAGCGAGTGTGGACCCCTGAGTACCGCGGTTCCGGACTCCCGCGAGGGGGCCGGCCGGGAAAAGGGGGAAGCGAGTGAGGCCTACCAAGGCCTACAGCGTGAAAGAGGCGCCTCCTTGGGGCCTAGGCCCAAGCTTGGGGAAGAAGGAGAACCTTCGCTAGGACCCAGCTTTCTGTCGGTTGGGGAAGGAGGGGAGCCTTCGCTAGGACCCAGCTTTCTGTCGGTTGGGGAAGAAGGAGAACCTTCGCTAGGACCCAGCTTTCTGTCGGTTGGGGAAGGAGGGGAACCTTCGCTAGGACCCAGCTTTCTCTTCCTTGGGGAAGAAGGAGAACCTTCGCTAGGACCCAGCTTTCTCTTGCTTGGGGAAGAAGGAGAACCTTCGCTAGGACCCAGGTTTCTGTAGGTTGGGAAAGAGGAGAGAACCTCGCTAGGACCCACCACTGTGTTTATTTTCAAAGAAGGGGGGGTGCAGGAAGGGGCAGCCGGCGCCCCGCTGGGACCGAGCCCCCCAGGGACAAGGGTTTAGGAAGGGGTATCCGGGCCCCGCTGGGACCTTACCTGACTCCCACCGGTGGAACTGAGAAGAGTAGAGGGAGGGGGCGACCGGGGCCCCGTTAGAGACCGGCTCTATCTCAGTTTAACTGTGGGCCAGGAAGGAGCATAGGGAGGGGGATATAGGTAAACCCCAGTAGTGACCAGCTCTTTCCTTTGCCCTGTTTTAGTTGCCCATCATTAAATTTGCTTTGAAGTAGGGGCACCGTATATTTTTTTTAAAGAAAGAAATTATACGATAAGTTAGAAAGGGCCAGATTTTTTGTTGAGTGTGTCTTTAGTTGCCTGTCAGTTGTTTCCTTTCGAGTAGAGGCACAGTGAGTTTCTGTTAGGCCCGTTTGAAAAATCACTATGGGGTCTTGTATGAGTCAAAAGAGTAGAGCGAAAGAGAACAAAAATGTAAAGAACATCCCTCCTGATAGCCCTTTGGCGATAATGTTAAATAAGTGGGATACTTGTGAAGCTACTAAAAAGTTAGATAAAATAAAAATGATCCATTATTGTGTTGAAGTATGGCCAAAGTTAGATTTACCAGGAGCATGGCCATGGTTCGGTACCCAAGATCCATGGATGTGTACAATGCTGAATCAATATTTAAAGACTTGGGGAGGATCAAATGTGGAACAACTTGAATACGCAGCTTGTTGGAGAGGGAGTAGAGCAAAAGAAGAACCAATAAAGATATGTAAAGTAGTAGAGAAAAAGGGACAAAGGAACGAGGAAGAGAAAAATAAAAGTAAATGGGACCCCCTTGATTATCTTCCCCCTCTTCCCCCGCCTGTCAATACCCCCGATTACCCACTTCCTCCTCCTCCTCCTCCGACCGTCACTCCCCTTCAACCTCCTCTTCCTCCTCTTCCGTCCATTACTTCCTTCGAACCCCCTGCTGTTTCTCTACCCACCAATGCTTCCAATAACCTTCCTTCTGCTCCATCTGTCAATTCTCCTCCTACCTCCTCTCCACCCACCAACACCCCCACTTACTTTCCTTCTTCTGTTCCACTTGTCAATTCTCCTCCTCCTCCTCCTCAAGCATCTAGCATAACTCCCCTGTCACCACCTTCCCTTAGTACCCCTATTCCAAATCAGCTTTTTTTACCTATGTGCCCACTTCCCAACCTGCCTTCACCCCTAGTATCTCCACAAACCCCAATTCCTCCTGCCTTGGTTCAGGCCCCTCCACCAATAGGTGTCCCTTCACCTCCTTCCAATTGGGAACTGAGTCTATCTCCATCCAACAGTAGCTCTTCCTCCAGTAATCAACAGAACCCTGTACCGGCACAAGCAGAGGGACCATATTATAATACGAGGTCAAGGGCAGCAAAAGCAGAAAGGATGTTTCCACTCAGGGAAGTCCCTATGGGAGGAATAGAGGGCAGACTTGGGTTTGTAGACGCACCGTTGACGGCCTCAGAAGTGAGAGGGTTTAAAAAAGAAATTGGGAATTTAGTGGAAGATCCCGTAGGCATTGCCGAACAGGTAGATCAGTTCTTAGGACCTAGCATTTATACTTGGAGAGAAATGAATTCAGTTATAAATATACTATTCAACCCAGAGGAAGTTAGGATGATTAGAGAAGCCGGCCTACGCATATGGGAGAGGGAAAACCGGCAAGGACCACCGGGGTGACTATAAACTACCTCTCACAGACCCGGGATGGAACCCAAACCAAGAAGAGGGGAGGCGGAATATGATTGACTATCGAGCTTTAATAGTGAGGGGAATAAGAAAGTCTGTTCCTCGCCAAAGTAACACCAAATTGGCCTTTGGAGCAGTACAAGAAAAAGATGAAACCCCATCCGCGTGGTTAAATCGGTTAAGGAAGAACTTTCAGCTGTACTCTAGTATAGATCCTGATAGTCCGGATGGCCAAGCAGTATTAAGAGTACATTTTGTCACCAAATCTTGGCCTGACATCCGAAGGAAATTAGAAAAGATGGAAGACTGGCAGGAAAAAGGGATAAATGAACTACTTAAAGAGGCTCTAAGGGTGTATCTGAGAAGGGAAGAGGAGAAAGCGAAATCGAACGCCCGAGTGATGGTAGCGATAGCTAGAGAATGTATAAATGCAACTGGAAATAAGCTAGAGAAGCCATGTGGATCTAGAGAAGGAGAACCTAAGATTGCGCCAGGCGCAGGAGGTTCTAATGCCAACCCTTGGCAGAAGGTCGGAAAATTTCAGGGCAGATGTTATTACTGTGGTGAAGTGGGTCATCTCAAAAGGTACTGTAAAAAGATTGCCATCGATGAAGCAATTGAAAAAGAACAGGAAAATTTAGAAAAGATTCTGAGAGGGGAAGATTAGGGGTGTCAGGGGCTCTTCCCTTTAGGGGACCCAATGAAACATCTAGATGAGCCCTTGATAAACCTCAATGTTGGTCCCCAGAATTTAAGTTTTGAGTTCTTAGTTGACACGGGAGCTGATCGGTCCAGTTTGAAAGATCTTCCAGTAGGAGTCCATATTAGTAATCGAACGTGCGAAGTAATAGGAGCTGAAGGGACACCCTTCAAAGCACCAATAATTGAAGGAGTAGAGTTAAAAGGAAACTTTAAACAGTGTGTGGCAGAGATGATTTATTTACCACATTTAGAAAAGAATTTGTTAGGGAGAGATTTACAAGTTAAGTTAGGAATAGCAGTTATTCCAGAAAATGGGAGGATGGTTGTGCGTATTATGAAATTGACCGAAAAAGATATAAGTGAAATCAATCCCCAAGTATGGGCAGAAGAAGGGAAAACTGGCTTTTTAGACATCACGCCAATAAAAGTGCAAATGCAAGAAGGAACTACCCCAGTCAAGGTAAAACAGTACCCAATATCAGAAAAGGGTAGAGAAGGACTAGCCCCAATTATAGACCACCTTCTGGCGGAAGGTGTGTTAGAACCATGCATGTCCCCCCATAACACCCCAATTTTAGCAGTCAAAAAGGCAGAGGGAAAATATAGATTAGTCCAGGATTTGAGAGAAATTAATAAAAAAATCATCGCTAGACATCCTGTGGTGTCTAACCCTTACACTCTGTTGAGTAAAATTCCCAGGGAACATGCATGGTTCACCACCATAGATTTGAAAGATGCCTTTTGGGCGTGTCCGCTAGCAGAAGAATGCCGTGACTGGTTTGCATTCGAGTGGGAGTACCCAGGAGGGAAGAGAAAACAACAATTAAGGTGGACCCGTCTACCTCAAGGATTTACTGAGTCCCCCAATCTTTTCGGACAGGCTCTAGAAGAACTATTAGACCAGTTCACCCCTGAAAATGAGACACGAATCCTCCAATATGTAGATGATTTGTTAATATCTGGAAAAGAACAACAGCTAGTTAGAACAACTAGTATAAAACTCCTTAACTTTCTGGGAGAAAAGGGTCTAAAAGTATCCCGGAACAAATTGCAGTTCGTTGAACCAGAAGTGACATACCTTGGTCATATAATTGGAAATGGATACAAAAAGTTAAGCCCCGAAAGAATTTCGGGCATACTAGCCATTTCGACCCCAAAAACTAAACATGACATTCGAAAACTTTTAGGCTTGTTTGGATACTGTAAATTATGGTTAGACAAATATACTCAAAGTGTAAAATTTCTTTATGAAAAATTAGTAAACCCTGAACCCATAAATTGGACTGCACAAGACGAAAAACAATTAGAAGAATTAAAAGAGAAATTATCTTCGGCCCCAGTCCTAAGTTTACCAGATCTCACAAAGGAGTTTGAACTATTCACGAACACTGAAGGGGGAGTAGCTTACGGTGTACTAACTCAGGAATGGGGGGGTTGTCGAAAGCCAATAGCTTACCTCTCTAAATTATTAGATCCAGTAGCAAAAGGATGGCCACTATGTCTCCAAGCAATTGCGGCTGCAGTAATTTTGATAGAGGACGCACAAAAACTGACATTTCAGGGAAAACTTAAAGTATATACTCCACATGATATTAAGACTATCCTCAGCCAAGGGGCCCAGCAATGGCTAACAGAAGCCAGAATACTAAAATATGAAATTATATTAATGAATGCAAGTAATTTAGAATTGGCCACCTCTAAAAGTATTAATCCGGCTCAATTTCTCTCAGGGGAACCCTTGCCAGAGCTAGAGCACAATTGCCTGGAGCTTATAAATTTCCAAACCAAAGTAAGGGAAGATCTACAAAGTACACCGTTGCCATATGGAGAAGTATTGTTTACCGATGGTTCATCTAGAGTAGTAGATGGAAAAAGGGTATCTGGGTATGCAGTAGTAAAAAGAGCAGAAGGAAAAGAGCTAGAAGTGATAGAAAAGGGGAAGCTACCATCCAATTGGTCTGCACAATGTTGTGAGATCTATGCGTTAAAAAGAGGTCTAGACTCATTAGAAGGAAAACCAGGAACCATTTACACTGATTCAAAATATGCATTTGGAATAGTCCACACATTTGGAAAAATCTGGGCAGAACGCGGGTATTTAAACTCAAAGGGGAAAGATTTGGTACATAAAACCTTAATAAAATCCGTATTAGAATCCTTGCTCAAACCAACAGAAATTGCAGTTGTGCACATAAGAGGGCACCAAAAGGGAAATACCTTAGAAGAAAGAGGAAATCGGTATGCTGACAAAATAGCCAAAGAAGTCTCATTAAGTTCCGAAGGGCCTATAGAAGTCTTTAAATTAAATGAGATACCAGAGAAATCAGAAATTACAAAGCCCATTTTTAGTGAAGAAGAGTTAAAGATAATAAAAAAGTTAGAAATACATCAAGGAAATCAAGGGGAGTGGGTAATGAAAGATGGGCGCAAATTTTTAAACAAAAGTCTAGCCAGAAAGGTATTGGCAGAAATCCATGAACTGACCCACTGGGGTGTTCAAGGATTATGTGACCACTTCCTCAGAGAAAATTTTTGTATTGGGATATATAATCTGGCTAAATCAATAACTAAAGGGTGTTTAATCTGCCAAAAAGCTAATCAAAAAGTTATGCGAAAAATTGAATATGGGGGAAGGGAATTAGCATTAAGACCATTTCAAAGTGTTCAAATTGACTTCACCGAAATGCCCCCAGTTCAAAAATATAAACATTTATTAGTTATTGTGGACCATCTTACCCATTGGGTGGAGGCCTTCCCCACTATTAAAGAAACCTCAGAAGTGGTCATAAAAATAATCCTTGAACAAATTATTCCTAGATATGGATTAATTAATCACATCGATTCTGATAGAGGCCCACATTTTACGTCACATATATTACATCGAGTCATTGAAGCACTGGGAATGAAATGGAGGTTGCATACTCCATGGCATCCCCAAAGTTCCGGCCGAGTAGAAAGAATGAACAAAACCTTGAAAAATGTATTAACAAAATTAATTGAAGAGACCCAAATGAATTGGCTCAAATGCCTACCTCTTGCCCTATTACGCATTAGGACCAGACCGCGTGCAGACATAGGAGTTTCACCCTATGAAATGATGTTTGGGCTTCCCTTTTTAATTACCCCTTTTAGCTCTGCAAACTATCTAGAAGGAGAAGCTGCCACCCAAGAGTATTTAAGAATCATTGGAAGAACAATAGAGCAACTAAAGAAAAAAGGATACCTGCCCCAAACCTCTCCCTTAGATTCAAATGCTCATCAGATCAACCCTGGGGACTGGGTTCTTGTTAAATCCTTAAGTCACACATCTCTATCTCCTAGGTATGAAGGCCCCTTCCTAGTCCTCCTAACTACACACACTGCTGTAAGAACAAAAGAAAAAGGTTGGACTCACATATCACAAATTAAAGGACCAATTCCACCTCCCCCTGGTGAATCGGACTCCACAGTATTTCAGCCAAAGGCACCTGAATGGACCATTACAAAAGGAACTACAGACCTCCAACTTAAGTTTAAGCGAAAAGAAAAAGACAGCTGAAAAGACTTAGACAGTTTCAATTTGAAAGCAAAGTGTTACTGTACGCAGTTTATGTTAACTCTAGTTGTTGTTATAACGTTGTTGTTGCACACCTGCAGTAGTCTTTCAAGTTCCCAGTAGTTCACTAAAGTTCTTGTTGTTACAAAATTGCTGTATCATACATCCTTCTCCGATTGTAAGTATCATTCAATCCTCTGTCGAAATCCTCAAATTAGAAGTTTGCCAAACCATAAAGACCAATTCCCCTACAGAACACTTTCTAAAAACATCTAAATTAGTATAAAAAGGGGATGAGAGAACTCTGGGAAAGTAAAATCTTACCTAAGGGGACCCCCACCTCCAAGAGGCAAGCCCGGGTGAGACTGAAAGCAGTTCATACCGGACTCTTGAGAGGAGTGTTGCTGGCCTTGCTAACAAATAACCTGATAAGCAGCGAAGAGGTTAAATGCAGCAAGTGTTACCATCTGATATATGATGGGGAGACCCAAGAGTCCCTAATAAGAATTCACACCAACGTGAATCCCAGCTGTTTCAATCATTCCCAGATCTCCACTTGTCAAGAAAGTGGAAAAACGTATTGGATTGCTAAGAATACTGCCACTTTTCGGCAGCGGTTGCTCGGAGAATGTCCTATAGGGGAAGCCTGGTTTTGCTTTGAACATGAAAATAATCAAGGAGAATTAATAGATTTGATCAAAGAAAAACAATTAGTAATAAATACCAAAAAGGAAAACGAATTGGAAATACCTTTAGGGAAAAATTTATTCACAGATTTAGTTGAAAGAATTAGTAAAGAATTAAATATAACCAATTGCTGGGTATGCGGTAATACACAAATGTCTGAGATTTGGCCATGGGAAGGGATCAGTTCAAGCCCATTGGAAATTCTAAAATGGAAGCAAACTAACCAAACATCTCAATTACCTAAGCAAAAACGAAAGAAAGAACAATGGAATTTAAAATATAAACCTATTGGAAAAGAATGTATTAAAAGAGTTGGAAACCCATATAGAACATTTGTAGGAACTATGCCCTGCAAAAGGTACCTAACTATAAAAAAGTCAATTATAAGGTGGATACCTAAGGAGCCAAACAAATATTGGACAATACACCAAAAGGAAAAAGGATGTGTTTATCACGAAGGATATGATTTACATGAATGTGCTGGAAAGAAAATAAATCCCTTTTGGGGATTAGAGGAATTATCCAAGTATTGGTCATGTCCCACCGAAACCAACCAAACCTTTTGGACAGCACCCGAGTATCTATTCTAGATATGCGGAGACACTGCATATACCAATCTTCCAGGAAATTGGGCCGGGAGCTGTACAATTGGGATTATAAAACCTTCATTCTTCCTACTTCCCAAAAATTCGGGGTCTAAATTAGGAATTCCCTTGTACGATGATTTAAAAAGGGCTAACCGAAAGAAAAGGAGTATGATTAATTTAAGAAGTACTCAAAAATGGAAGGGACAAGTGTGGACACCTGAACGCATCATGGAAGTATATGGGCCAGCTACGTGGGCACAGGATGGGTCGTGGGGATACCGTACTCCCATTTATATGCTGAACCGAATCATCAGACTCCAAGCAGTATTAGAAATAATATCTAATCGAACAGCCCTCGCATTAGACCACATTACCGAACAGTTAACTCAGACCCGAGCAGTGGTCTATCAAATTCGGCTTGCAGTAGATTATTTATTGGCCGATGAAGGAGGTATTTGTGGAAAATTTAATACATCCGAATGCTGCCTGGAAATTGATGATAAAAGCGAAGTAATACGAAACATATCTAAAGAAATCCAAAAAATAGCATATGTAGGAAACCAACAATGGACCCCTCTAATGGACACTAGCTGGTGGGATGACTTCTGGTCCCTAAAAAATAAATGGTGGAAAAAAGTAGTCTTTTTAGTTGCAAGTGCAGTCATAAGCTTTTTATTTTTACCATGCCTACTCCCATGCCTAATTAGGCTTATAAATACCACTATACAAACCAGTATAAGGAATATGACTGATCAAACGAGAGCTAAAATTTTGATGATCGGAACCCAAAACCCAGAACATGATTCAGCTAAAGAAATTTTAAACCAATTTCTAGAACTACAAAAATTATACCCCCAAGAAACCGAAAATTGTGATTTGATGCGGGTCAAAGACCCGATCAAAGAGAAAGAGGGGGGATTGTGGTAAAAAGTCTTAGCTGAAAACCATAAAACAACATTGCTAGAAGAGTTAAAAAGATTGTTGCTTACCTTATCATTCTATCCACTCATTCGTTTGTTGGTTCTTTGATCAAGTTGTTATGTTCTTTTCCCCAGTTAAATGTAGTCCCTATGTAATTCAAACCCTGGTTTATTGTATTTCCCCTATCCCAGTTACTTCCTCCTTCCGCCCTTCCCCTTACCTCATTTCCGGCCTTACCATTTCCGCCCTTTCCCTTACCTCATTTCCGGCCTGCTGCTGCCTGCCTATCAAGTTAGCCACACCCTATATGTAAATCTCCAGAAGTTTCCCAGTACCACCATTACTGGAAGTTGTTGTTGAAGAAAAGATTCACAAAAATAGTCAACCAACACCAAACCCAAGTTCACAGATCATCTCAACTAACAAGCCAAGTCACCTGCAATATGTCCTTTGTAACTGTTTAATCACCACAACCTTAAGGGCAGTTAAGAAAAATGACACCCCCAGACCAATGAGCCACTATTGAGATCTTGGACGTGTCCGTGAGGCTGAGATTCCCATCCCTACGTTCGTCGGGATCGGCAGGACCTCCTCCCGGCGTTGCCTGGCAGCAGCAGCAGCAGCAGGCGTAGGGCCTACTCCCTGTGACCCCCCCACTAATAAAGAGCTGTTTAATAAAGGCCTTGGCCCTGCTACATTCATTACACTAGCTAAGAAAAATCATCCTTATGCTCAGTCCTGAGCAAACCTCAGGAAAATTCAGCAGAGTACCTCAGCAAGAGCTGAGTAGGTGCCATTACTGCGAGTAGCCGGATGACCTCAAGTAATTTGACTGCAGAAAGTGCACTTTTAAAGCTCTACTTTGGTTTTATTGTCCTGAATTTAGCCACTTTAATTTGTCAACAGGTTGCAAAAAAAAAGCCCAAAAGTCAAACCAACACCCAAATCCCAGGAAACACATTATAATGTGGGTGCCTTTACATCTGAATTTGATTTAAGTATCTAACTTAATGACTAGGTAACAAGTTATTCTAGAGCTGAAGAAAGAAACTTAAGCTTGGTGTTTACTATCAATGTGAATGTGTGAATTTGCAGCCTGATTATAGCTATATTATATTGTCAAGTTGTTAGTTAGTTTTTAATTGTTTATTTTTAATGATGTAGAATTACACCCATTATCAATCCTGTTTGGATGAGGCATTGAAAGTGAGCTGAGAGAGTCACTTTGCCTGTGAATTTCACTGCTAACTTCATGACAGGAATGTAGAGGTTTTGGAAGGCAGCCTCTAGGGGCTACCTGAATATTCAGATAGTCTCTATTTTCTCTGTGCCCTTTACTTTTTCATTACAACCCACATCACACTTCCTGATCTCCATTCAACTCTCCCTTGCCCTCTTTCATTTCCTGCTCCCATCTAAACCCTTTATCCATATAAACTCTATTTCAGGATTCACCTTGATGTGATGACATCAAGCTTCTCTCTCCCTTTTTTTTTCCTGCACAAGTATTAGTAGAGAAATCCATGGTGAGCTGGAAACAACTACCAGTGTGTTTTCATGGGGAACTTGGAAAATCTCATCTATTTGTTCTTTAAGGGTCTAGATTGTGCAAAGAAGAGCACAGTAATTATGAGGGCACAGCAGAGGTGACTTAGTATAAGAAAATACATAAATGATGATGTGATGCAGGAATTCTAAAGCTGCTCCTTGGCACTGATTCAACTCAAGAGGAGACACAGATGGTTGAGCACACAACTGGAGGTGACAGCCAAGCTCAGCTGTAACTTTGTTAAAGTGAAGTGCTGCAGAATTCTTGTATGCAAATTACTTTTCGAAAGGATTCAAATGTTGGAGTTGAGTACAGCTGCCTGTAAACACTGCTGCAAACTTAGCATCAAATTTGTATTGAGGACCAAAAGTGCTTTTATGTTGGAATTTAAAGTATTTATAATTAAATCATTTTTTTCTGAACTTCTTTCCATATAAAATAGAGGAGAATGTTACTACAGAGAAGTGAGAACTGATCAGATCCTGGCATGCCTTGCAGCTCTGGCCATGGTCTGCTTCAGCACAACCCAGCACTGGCAGGCTTGCAGGGCTAGAAGAGAAATGAGGGCAGCATGAGCTTTCACAAACCAACAGCTGTAATAAATAATCCAGCCTGTTATGACACAGCATATCAAAGAATGTTCCAGGGCCTACACACTCTGGCTCATCCTCTTTACCAGCTTTAACTGTAACACTTTTAACTAACGTCAGCTACAGCCTCAGGTCTCTGGGTTAAGGTAGAACTGTCATCCATAATAATACGGTTTAGAAGGTTTTGAAATCAGGTTGCAGGTGTCTGTGCCAGGGAAAGATGTGCAACTGGGTGTGTTACTGTTTAAACCAGTGTGATTCCTTCATGTAAAAGTGAGTTCCTGTCACAGAACTCCAGAAGGGCTGCTTTGTTTCATATTTGCAGGATAGCAGGAGTGTGTGAATCCAGAATGGCTAAAATATTTAATTTTGATACATATGAAAGAGCTGCCTAACATGGTGCTCAGCTCTGCTAAGTTACAGCTCAAAAAAGCACTGGTAAGTTTGGCACCCAGATTCTCTGCTAATCTTCTTCTTGTGTTTTTCTTTCTCTTTCATTCTGGGCCTCTCCTGGGCAGCAATATTAGTGCCACAGCCATAAGCAGGACAAATGCCAGACTCCAGGGAAGCTATTTACCCTGGCTGAAGGAAAAAGCAAACACTGGATACAAAGACTGCCTTGTGTAAAAGTTGGTAGATTCTGCATCCATCCAGAAATTGAAAGAAAGGGTTGATTTTTTTTCACTTCTGTTCAAATAAGTTTTTTGGGGAACTGTTTTGTTTCAAAGGCCCAGACTAAAATGTCCCTGTGGAGGCTTCATGGTATGAACCAGTGAATCATCACTGTGTAGTGGGGGAACCTGATATCTATAGGATTACATTTTGAAAAAAAGAAGTTATCTGTTGCACCAGCATGTGTATTTGGGGAAATTATTTCTGTATTTTTGAGGAAGCTTATAAACTCTTGGACAAACATAAGGTGAAAGAACAGGAAATTTTTGCTGTCTTTCCAGTGGAAGATCTGGCTGGTGTCAAATGCAGCAAGGGAGATGGGTCAAAAGAGCCAGAGGGGGTTGCACTGCCCATGCTGTGTTGGTAATCTGAGCCTCATCACAAGATTTGCCCCCTTTCTATTCAAAAAGCAACTGAATATATCTTCAGCAGAAAGATTACTTTAGGGTTGTTTAATAACAATACAGTGTTTGGAGCTCTTAGAAACTTTTCTAAGGCATCTGCAATCATGTGCTGTCAGAACACGAGAGTGACTGAACTTCCACCTGACACATCATGGCTGTGTTTGAGTTCTGCAACACTCAGAATAAAAATACTTTCATATTAATCTTCATCTTGAACTTTTATTGTTGTTATTATGTCATACTCTTATCTTTTCCACTTGAATAACTTCATCTTACTTTCAGACAGTGCCCTGTCCAAGTGCCTGCTGAGATATAACTTGGGAAACTAGAAAAAGATTCTCACCTGATCAATCCTGGAGTATGAGCCAAAATGCACTAAATGCTATTCACTCCCCTTTTTATTAAAAGTTTTGCCTCTGGCACATTTCAAAGCTTAATTCATTCATTTGCCAAATGCCTTCAGGTGAGAAAAATGTACTGTGAGCAGCAAATCGGACTTTCTTCAGTACTAAAATAAAACTTCATGAAAAAAGAAAGATAATATGCTAATTGAATTGGTCTTACACACACTGCCTTTAACACATTGTTAAGGAGCCATTTGTCATCATGTGTGAGATCATGCCTTTACCATGCTGTAAAGGCAGCCTTGAACTAGGAACAGTGAATAACCCAAAACAAGGAACTCCCTGCCCATAAAATGCTAGTGCTGAAATGTTGTTATCTGCTCACTTCTGTTTTATCTTCATTATAATTGTGAAAAATTACATTAATAATATTTGCAACTGAAGTAAATTGAAAGTAACAACAAACTTGAGGGTCACATAAGAACAAATTTATGGATATTTGTAGACAATTGAGTTTCAACATGTGTAAAATACAGTTGATGTACCTGTAAAAATCACCGTGAACTGAAATATTCAGTGGAAGGGAGAGAGAAAGAGAGGTGTAAGGCTGCATATGCACTGCAGAATAAAACAAGGGCAACCTTTTGAAAGTAGAACTGTATAAGGAATACTGTGTTTACTTTGAGTGTTTGTTACAGCCCATGATGTAAGCCAGGCAGATGAGATAAGCCTTGTCTCATGTTATTGAAGAACAAGAGGTGTCAAAAAAGGGGTGTGAAGAACAGCTTTGCCATTTCACTAAAAACATGATTAAGGCAGTTTTGTGTGTAAATTAAATGGTGGGATTTGAGTCAGCAAGTCATTCTCTTAGACTTGTAGATAAAAGTTGTACCTAGGAAAAGGTCAGCTTTTTAATCTTTTTCCAGTATGCATGGGCAAGTTTCATTTCATCCTTGTCCCCCAGTCCTTTGAGATGTCTCTCCAGATTGAAATCACTGTTAGAAATAGTTCTCATTTGTTGAGGTGAATTACACCTCACTTCTAACAGTAACTCATAACCAGAGGTCTGGTCTAATCAGTTCTACCAAGAAAGTGCTTTCTCTGAGAGCAAACCTTACAAAGCCAAGAGGTTTTGCTCATTGGTTTGGGGGTTTTGGGAGGTTTTTTGCTTGGTTGTTGTTGTGAGGTTTTTTGTTGAGTTCAAACCAGTTCACCGTCATGATTTATAGAAGAACAGTAAGGACAGAGTTTATGATTCTGTGGGTGTTAAGAGGGTATAGCAGAGACTCAATGCAGAGACAGCTAGCCAGTCACAGGAGGCTTCCTTAGGGCAAGAAACACCAGTCAGAAGATGGAGTGAAGCTTTATTTAGGAGTCCAAGTACCCCAAAACATCACTCACATTACTGATTGCATGGTACACAAAGTTCCTGACTGACTGCAGACTAATTACAAGGCAGCATGCAGGATTTGGGAGTCCCATCACTGAACTTCATAAGTGGTAAGGTCCACGTAACTCACTCACCAATATAACTGTTAATAAACTGCCAATTTTTAGATCTTCATTTATCCTTCTGATAGGACAGCCTGAACTTTCTGATCTCATCTTCCACACCCAGCAGGGGTATCAGAGAGCTCAAATTTAAGTGTTTATGTGTATATTTGGCTAGAGAAGGGAGATGGGGTTGCTGGTTCTTAAGAAGGTGTTGCATCACAGCCTGAAGGGGAAGTCTGCTTTCAGGGCACCCCCTGGTATCTAGATCATCTTCCTTTACAGTGTTCAGTGCTATGTCAGCTTTGTGTTGGCTGTCTTGCAATATTCTGTACATGTGTGGAAAATTAATTTCATTTAATCTCAGTAAAACTCACAGCCATATCTGGAAACTCGCTGAACAAGGTAAGGTATATTTGCAGGGATGGTACAAAAGGATCTTGCATTAGGCTCAATTTACCTCACTAGTGATTAAGGAGAGTTGAAGAGTAGAACACGCTTTGCAATGTGACATTTTAAAATTATTCTAAACCCCTTGCAGAACTCATAGAGGGAAAAAAAGGGGGTTATGGGTCTGACTGAACAGAAAAATGAAGACACAATGTAGAAAATAATTCATAGAAGAAAGCACAGACAAATGTGGGCACAATAAAACACAGGAAAAATAGTCCTAAATTATCTGGGTCATTTCCCAGGATGCTCTGAGGAACTACTATAAATCTGTATGAATGATCTGTTAAGGTGATTTCACAGAGCCCATATTAGCTGGAGCAAATCAATGGCTTTATATGCACATGGAAACATAGAAATGAATAAAAAATTGTGGGTTTCACTATAGATTTCTCCTTGCTTCAGAGACACCCACAGGAAATAAAGCAATCAGATTTTAAAAACACAGCAGCTATGAACCCTATATTTTAGATTGAATAAAAAGGTTTTAAAATTTCTTCTTTCCCTTCCTCCATGTACTTAGGGGAATAATTTAGATAAAATTTCCATTCAAAATAGCTTTTACAATTGCTCCCTCGGGGAAGGAGGGAAGTCTCAGTAGGAGCTGAGAGACTACAGTGCACTAGGTGAGAAATAGCTAGTGGGAAAGTGTCATATATTAAACAAATTTCATCTCAGCAGCCCATGTCCTGCTGAAGGTTCCAGAAAAGAAAAATTACAAGGAGTGAAGCGAAATGGTGGGAAGGGGAAAAACTTCTTTCTTACTGCCAAAGTAAAAGGAGTTCAGCTTTTGTCCTGATAAGCATGGAGGACAGACAGGGAGCAGCAAGGAGTCCAGGGAGCATTCAGCAGCTCCTGTTTTAATTTCCTCAGCAGCAGTGCCACAGCTGTGCTGAGAAATGGAGACCAGATTCCTCCAAGCCAGCTCCTCTCCCCACCACTGAAAAGAGGCTGTGCTGTCTTCACACAGCACCACAGCCAACACAACATCTGCAGGAAGCAATACAACATGGGTATTTAAAGTAGCTAGCAGATAAATGATCTAAAGATGCCATGTAAATAAGGGGTATTATATGTGGAGTAATGCTGTATCTACTGCCTACTCTTCTGAAAACAAAAATGTGACTGTCAGAGCCCATGGAAAAAAAGTGTAGATTTAGGGGAAACTTCTAAGTTTCAGAGAGAATGGTGCTTTAACCATGTATTTCTAAATGCTGCTAATCAGTGTCCTGAAACTGAACCATTATCATCGTGTCAAAATATATCTCTTGCAAAAGTTAAGTAATAAATCTTACAGTCAAAATATACCTTGGATACTTTCAATATGTTGAGATCTTCACAGGAAGGTTTTCAGTTGTCAGGAGCTTGTATGTTTTGCACATTCCTTGGTAAAGAAGGAACACACAACTGCTGCATTTTCTGGTGTCACCAAGGGGTTCTGTCCTGCAGGATGGCATGGGAGGACAGTGGTGAGGGAATGGGATTCTATGAACTTGTCCTAAAGCTTTCACAGATATAAGAAAATCCTATTAAGTTAATTCAGCAGATCTCTAAAGAAACATCTGCCATTGAAAAACATCCAGCAAAAGATCAACTTTTGCTATCCTTCAAATCTTTTTAACACTGCCTATGAGACAGGGTGCTTTTTCAGACATGTAGAGACAGAAACTTATAAGACAATACTATTTTCTAGTACTCTTCACATTGACTTGGTTTGGAAAATCAGAGGTTTTTCAAACTATTATTTGCTGAAGTCATCTGGAGTTGATGATTGTATATCTTGTAATGTTGGCTGTACTCTAAACTCACCCCTCTCTTGCCTGAAGATTAAAGGCAATGCCAGCTCTGCAATATGACAAAGACAACCTGGTTTGGGTCCTCCACGTCCTCTTTTTGGCAGGAACAGAAACCACAGCAACCACTTTGCACTGGGCACGGCTCCATATTTTGACTTATTCCAGAAAAGACTGGAGACTAATGAGGTCACATGCAAAACTGCTTGGATTGTGCTTTCTCAGAGAACACACCAAGGTCAGCACAAAGGTAAACACTTGTAAAACTGCATCCAGTTGGAAATTCATACTCTCTGTGAGCTGACAAACACACCTGATTTATTGAGAATCATGGGCTCACCCAAGCCCCTTAGCTCCATCTTTCTGGCTTTCACCTTGGCAAAAAGTAACCCCTCTTTGTTCCTTTCTGTCAGAGTCAGGAAGAAAGCAGAGGGAGCCAGGCACACAACAAGCCTGTGTAAGATAACTGGAGAGTACAATGTCTCTGCAGCTGTGCTGGGAGCACAACCAGTTCCCCAGGCCTCTCCCAGGGTGGTCCTGATGAGACAACAGCGTTGACAAATTGCACATTCACTGGGAGAGGGGAAACTCCCATCCTTAACATACAGCTGCAACACGGGATCCAAGAATACCCTCCTTACAGGCCACCACTGTCCTTCACCAGTACAGGCTGTTCCAAGCAGTGGCAGACCCCCTGAATGTCCTTCAGATTCCTCATGCTGAAGATTTTCTCCCAAAGAAAGGTTTTATCTGGGGGAGAAAACAGGAAAATAGTACTGGCAATTCCTGGGCTCTTGAGATGTATTTTGCAATGCTTCATTGTCTTTCACAATGCTAAGGGGAATAACGAATTCATTAGATTTGTTTTCAGTATTCCATAAAGTTCTCCCATTATTATGTCTCTCCATTTCTGAGCCATCCATACACTTTATACCTGCAAAATCTTATTAGGGCATTAGATGAGGATGTTTTAGTGCATTAGAAGGAAACAATCACCAGAGAGGGTAATATAATTTCTGTACAGGGTAGTTCTCTGTTTACTGTCACTGGAGTCGTTAACTGGGAATGTATTTTGTGACAGCAGCAGCCCAGGGCTCTGTGCTGCAGCTAAAATGATCAGTGAGTCTGCCAAAAGGGGTGGTCCTGCCCACTTTTGTCCTTGGCCATGTTCTCACTCTGCTCAGTGAGGCAGCAGCTGCAGGTGAGTGTATTCAGACTGCTGAGCCAGCAAAAAACTACTACTGCAACTGAAACTGAAAGGGTTTCCACCAAATCAGCCAAATGAATCCAGGTACTTTATAACTCTGTGTTGCTGGATCCTACCCTGGTGAAAGGGAAAATGAGGGGATGAGACTCCTTGTTTTCAAGGCATCTTGATTTCCAGGTAGATTACAGGCTGCCTATAACTTGAAACTACATTAAACACCTTGTTCAGGCTCACAGAGGAGATCTGCAGCATACCAGGGAACTGAATCAGGACTTTAAAGTCCAAGCATTGTCCAGAGGAGGGCACCAGCCTTGTTCTGACTATGAGAGCTGAAAAGGGACCCACCTCATTTCACCTGATCCATTCTCCTGCTCACTCTGATCACAGTGGAAGGGACACACTCCATGACTGCCCAGATGCCTTCTAGGATGAGCTGTGGTTAATTTTCTGGGCTGTCCAAGTGGTCCAACATGGCTAATGCCTGGGAGTGAGGATATGGGAGCTGCAGGCTCTGGGGCTAGCAGGTCACAACTGAGTGAGGAGGGACACAAGAACAGCAATGTTTTCTAAAAGTCAACTTTTTGTGTGTGTTTTTGTTTTTCTCTGTATCTGGATTTCCCTGATATTCCTGAACATCCAGAGGGCCTAAAGGAAACTGTCTCCAAGACTGACACCAATCTCCTTAACCAGCTGTGGACACTGGAGTTCCAAACTCACCATGAAATACTCCTGTAAGTATCGGTGCTTTTTATAGTTTCATTAATATTTCAGCTGGAGACTCCTAATGTATCCTGGGCTTGAATGTAAAAGCAGCCTTTTGCTCCTTCCTGACTTCAGACTGAACTATGAGCTTTCCAGGCAGAACTCAAACCCTGTGTCTCCTTGATAGACTTTAGAGAGGACTACTATTGAGTGGAACAGGCCTGTAGCAACAATTGGAAGTGATGTAAAGTACCGAACAGTCACCTGGCCAAAAAATAATGTCTGAGGAATCCTGTAATTATGGCACAAGTTACAAAGAGGAAGGAAAGGAAACAGGAAGAAGCAGCAAAACTCCTCAATGAGAAGCAGAAAGCAAAGTTTATTTGCTTAAGGAATTAATTCTGTAGCTCTTATTTTGGCAATACTGGTGGTTGTGTCTTGGCACAACAAGGCCATGGAATGCTCCTTGGTAGAGGCCTGACCTGGCCAGTGCAGAACCAGCAAAGCAGGTGAGACTGCAGCTCACTACAGGTGTTACTGCTCCAGGCCAATCCTTGCTGTTGAGAAGAAGAACAAAGGGAAAAAGGATGAAGAAAAGTGATGTTACCTGTGGTGTTATAATATTGAAGGTCGTGTTGAGACAAAACATCTTCTTCTCCAGAGTTCTGCTGGTTTTGGGAGTGTGTTGCAAGTCAGTAATCACCAGAGTCACCATGCACTGCAAAACAACCAAGGTGGATGGATTAAAGTCTTAATCCACTTAACTGCATAAGTGAGCAGCTGCACAGACCTGCAGCCAGGTGACATAGTCTATACTCTTTGGTAGGGTAGGGTAACAACACACTGCTTTTCTGGCCTTTTGTTTGTTTGTTTGACAGTGTAGAGGCACATTAATAATATTACTGACAATCCTTAATATGGTCTACACACTGCATCTGCTAAGATGAGCCAGGAAGGATTCCTGCTCAGGATTCAGGCTATGCTCCCATCTCTGTCCTGTGAAATATACCTATATTTATAAAGAGTCAAGTCCCTAAGCCTAAGACATGTATAAGACAATGTGCATTATTAAGGTTTCCTGTTCTCCTATGTGTACAAAATTTAAAAGAAGAGCCTCTGCTATTTCTTTGAGTACCACCTGGAATCCAGTTCAGGAATTCAGGCACTTGTTTTTTCTTCCCTTTCCACCTTATTTGGGCTATTAAGGTAAAAGACTGGGCTCCAACTGCTGTGAAATCCATCCTTCAAATTACTGTCCCTTATGGAAAACAGCATTGCTCCTAGCAAGTGACATCAACCAGATCCCCGTTCATATTTGCATGTATTTCAATATGGCCAGCATATTCCAGAATCCTGGCTACATCTTTCTTTCCAAAACTTGCAAAGGAGGAGGCCTGCATATGTGTCTAGAGAGATGCAGTCCTGTTTATAGATGTTCTGAGTTCAGCAACACATTACCAGTGGATTCCTAAGAGCAAACTGGAGAACTCAACACATTGAAACTGTGCTCAAACTCTTCACAGCTTAACAAATGCCATGTTTTCACCAGTTCCCTGAATATCCCTGGAGCAAAGGGGTGCCTTTTCATCTTTGAAGTGTCCAGTATATATTATCAAAGTGCTGCAACTGCACAGAAAAAGGTCACGTTTTATATATATAGTTACAGAAATATGTATACAGTTACATAGGGTGCAATGAAAACCTCTATTCATTCCTCTATTTTATACTTTAAAATTCTTAAACATATGTTCAGAAATCCTTGCCTCCTATCCCACATAGTCACAAGTAAGCTGATGTTGTTCCTATCTGAAATCACAAACCTTTGTGCAAGGTAATGCTATCTCATCTTCCCTCCCTCTATGTAGTTAAGTCTTTCTCAACTATCCTGGTCAAAGAGTTTAAAATTGGTCTTTAATTTATAGTTGCCAGAGATGTGATTTGCAGAACCACTGGAAACCCAAACTCCACTGGCAATCAGGAGGATCTGTAAGAGTTAAATACTTCCCAGATTGTTCAGAGTACTCAACACATCTCCAAAGAGAAACTCCAGATCAATGACTGATTGAAAAGTTTGCCTCACCAGATCCTCCAGCAGAGCAGTGAGTGAACATTACCATCTAATGGCTGTGCCTGCTAATTACAGCTATAATTTCTACTTTAATGGCGTAGGCTGGTCCTTGTGTAAGTACTGATACACTGAAAATGCTGTAGGATTGGAAAACAAATAAACATGGAAAGATAATAAAAGCAGAATTTATGATTTTGCAGTAACCATCAATCACCTCTGATGGGCAATGTCAAGGGAAGAATCCTGCTAAAATGTTTCTGGGTACCATGTCACAGTTGCTGCACTGACGGCTACACGTGCTGCAGACACGTGAATAATGGCCACCATAAATAATAATCCAATGCATTAGTAACTGTGAAAGCCTTTTAAGGTTCTAATAGTGAAACATGATTCCAGCCTCTTTTTTTTTTTTCCTGACAGCAAGATGAAATTTCTCACATTCCTTCCTCAGCCAATGCCAAGGGTTGCACCAGTAAAAAGCTTCTCCCTAGTCCTTCTCCATTTAGTTGCATGTGTCATCTGTGCCAGTGGGCACATCTACAAGCAGCAGAGATGATTCAGATGATTGAGAAAGGATGAGGGAAGAAAATCATGGAAGCCTGGGTCCAGGACAAAGCTTGCTGCTTCATTGAGCCCTTTGTCAGAGGAAGAGAAGAAATATAGATCTGCATGTGCTCATGACATAGACTCATTCTCCTTATTTCCAGTCCTGCTTTTTCTGCTGGAAGTTGCAATGTCCGCAGTAGGTTTGATGAGACTTTACACAGTGATGTTTTCACACTGGAGCCAAGAACATCACACCTGACTCCTGCTCTCCTGCTAACTCTTTATGGGAGAAAGGGACAGATAAGAGGTTCCCAAATTGTGCTGATTATGCACTTTCCTGTAGGATGAAATCTTCCCCCCATTCATTATAAAGGTGCTGGAAGAACAATTTCCCAGTTTGTTTCTTGATTCCTGCAGTCTCAGCTATTTGTGCAAATCAAGAGCTCAGAGTAACAAAGGGTCAGAGCCTATAAAATAAGTTTATTATGCAGCTTGCTGTGTTTGTAGGCATGGATCTCTCTGTTCCACTCCCTTCTACCATCAAATGGATGTGCTGTTTGGACATTGCTTCATTACAGAGGTTGTCATGTGCCAGAAGTTGCTCAGAGGATCCCAGGCCATGGCAGAATTCCATGGCACCTCCTGGCCTCAGGTGAGAAAGGGCTTCCCTGTGATTGTATCAACACCTGGCAGCATTCCTCGCTGAACTGTGGCATGGAGTGGTTGTTCTTTGCCAAGGCACAGAGAGGAAGAAGTGTTAAATAAACACTGAACTCTGCTACAGCCAGCACTCAATGCTTTGCCTTTCTTTCTCAATAATGATCCCTCTGCAACCATTCCTGGCTTGCTATGCCTACAGACCCTTGAATCTCCTGTAACAGCTCTCTTCAGAGACACTGGCCTGACTTTACATAAATAGTATGCAGCATCAAATTTGCCATGGGGCCAGAATCAGGTTTTTCCTCTTAGCTTGTGCCTTGGAGGGTTTTGTAATAACCCTGATTTCTGTGTTAGACTGGGCTGCAAGAACCATCCAGAATAAACATCACAAGCTAACATGAATGTGGCTTTGAGAACTATGGACAAGTGTTGATTTAGAATTTAGGAAGAAATAGGTCATTTGGGAAAGACTTCACTTAGAAAACTTAAGAAAAATTGTATTTAAGGACATTTAAATTTGGCAGATCTGAAACCTACTAGTGGAAAGCAGGCAATCCAAAAATGTATGGTAATGGTCAGTCTTAACACTTTTCTACAAGATAATTTTTAAAATAATTACGTGGCCATGCATTTCCTATAGTCAGCCAAGTAACAAATGTGGATCCTTGCAATGGTTAGGCACAGTTCAGCTGTGAACATTCAGCTCTGTGAAACCAAGATGTTCATGGCATTCCCCTGCTTGTATTTCCAGGTGCAGCTCCAGGACACTTTCCCATCGCTGCTGAGGCCCTCAGGCACTTTGTTGATGAGAAGGATGCTGGCAGTGACACACCTGCAGGATCCATGAACTCTTACTGAGGCTGAGATCAGGCACCACCAGAAGAGCTGGGTGCCTGTACAGCCATAGGACTTCATTGCTGCATTCCTGAATGAGATGTTAAAGGTAACTACTAATTGTCTCTTAGGCAGCTGCTACATATTTCAAATGCTTCTAGTTAAAGTATTTCCAGCAGCATTCCTCCTTCCTCTCTTTTTCTTCCTGAAAGAGTGTTGAGACATTTTTTCTTTGAATTCAGCTTAAAACATAAAGAGAGTGATGTTATTCCACTCTAGACTGAAAGAAAACTTACTGTGTGCTGTCTTCCTCTTCAGTAAGATCATATTTTTTTAATAGAAGAACAAGGCTGCTGTCTTACCAGCTCCACCAACTCAGTATGGAGTCTGTGATGAAAAACAGATCTGTTGCTGGGAATAAGCTATGCCATTAAAACAGTCTTAAATCTCACTGCCTGTCTCCTCTCTGCAGGCAGAGGATGACACCCTCTCTACATTTAGAGTGCAGCGACCACAGATCTCTTCAGAGAGGGCTCAGACAGCACCTTCTCCTCATGCTGAGCACTCCATGATGGTGTGTCTGGAAGTGCAAGGTTGGAAATGTGTGCAGTTGCACTTAGAAGTGGCGTGTTCTTGCTCATGGCTCATGTTGACTCAGCTGCCCTGATCCTCCACTGTAAGGTGGTTTGGGAATTTTGAGTTTCTGCATAGAGTCTGCACATCAGCAATTCCTGAATTATTATTTTTATTATTATTATTATTAGTCCTTTTTTTTTTTAATTCAGAATGACTCCAAGAGGTGTCAAATGCTGTAATTTGTCCATCCTGTGGAATTGAATGCAAGGACTGAACAATACAAGGACTGAACAGCCCTGCCATATGCAAAAGCAGTTTTACAAGAGACTGTGTTACAGCAGCACGAGTGAACCCAGGGTTTATGGGAGCCAGGACACCACACAAGGCTTCCCTGTCACTGAGGTCTCAATACCACTAAGCTTTGGGTACAGCCCTTAGACAAAGCAAAATTGGGCATCACATCTTATTTTGTCCCAGGCTGCAAAACTATCCAAAAGTGAGTTTGAATAGCTCATGAGGAACTCTTTCTTCACTGGGAATAAGATGCTGGATATTATCTACATGCTATAATATGAACGAATCTATACTCAGTTTCCCTCTCTTACAAAGATGTTACTTTTACCATTTTTCCATACAGGATCTCACCAGTTAGGTCAGTGTACAAAGGTATCAGTATAACAACCTTTGGCTTCTTTTAAACTGTTACAAGCTAAATATAAAACCCACAGAAATTTCAGAAAAACACTGCCTGTATATGCAATTTACTGAATCAGCAAAATACTGTAAATCTGCATCCAACCTGATGTAGGTGGTATTCCCAACAGATAAAACCAATGGGACTTTGAGGGAAGATGTCTGAGAAAATCAAGATCCAAATCAGGGGTTTTAATCAGTGTGAAGCCTTCACTTCAGTGAGGTTTAGTGGTATTCTTCCTTTTTAAAGTTTGATAATTGTAATTACTGCATCCTCTGGTGCTCTAAAATCAGTCTTCAAGAGGGCCTAATAATTTCTAACTAAGCCATTAAGTAGGAGATAACAGAGTGTGAGCCTGTTTCTCACCCCATAATAATGACTTGGCACTTGCATTGGGCAATTTCAAGAGAGTGATTGATATCTTCAAAATTTAAGTCATTAGTTTTTGATTCTGTGAAAAGGATCTTTGAATGAGCAGGTCTCCATTGTGATTTGTGTAACACATTCTTTCTGAAATATTTTGGTAAACTGCTGGTCTTCAGAGCACACAGATCCCATTTAGGGATCCCTTTTGTTACCAACCAAGAAACTCTTTATGAGCTTTTGAGCTATTTCTGCTACTATTTATTGTTAAATATTCTTCCACGTCTTCTAAGGTGTGAGCCTGTAAGACAACAGGATGGGAGGGTCAGTGGTAAGGATATTTAACCTCGGATTTGGGATGGGCCCTTTTCCCTGCTCTGCCACACTTGGGGGATTTCAGGGATGTTGCTGCACCCATCACTGTGCTTTACCAGGGTGAATGCTCACACACTATAGCACAGAGGACATGTAGGACACGCATTATATATGCTGAATACCATTTTTTCATGATCCTGATCGACAAACTAGTGAGAGACATTAATTGCTTAGCACAAATAAGTTTTAAGTAGACTGAGCTTCACCGAGTTATAATATTGTGTGATTTAACATGGAATTTTGCTTGGCTTTGCTTGCTTAGCATGAATACCTGGATTACACAGGCAGTGAAAATTCTGACTCTTTCCACACCACAAATTGATAGAGAAACAGAAACTACAGCCCTCAGAACTCTATTTACTAACTCTGCCAGATAGTGGAAATTATTGGTCAGAGATTCACAAAGCACTGTGAAAAGACTCTGTGCTCACGGTGTAACGTGGGAACAAATTCATGGAGTGCAAGGAGATGCTGAACGAGAGACTATTGCCCTTATCCTCTATGAAGTGCCCATTATCACTTCAGGAGCTTGCATGCTCTTTACTGGGACGTTTTTCCGTTTTCTTTGCCATCCCTCACTGGACATGAAGGGAAGTGATGGGAAGGGCGTAGAGCTGGGGTTCCCTGTCGCCACAGGAGACAAGGTGGGAAAACCTTCGAGGAGTTAACTGAGTCCTCAAACTGTATTTACGGGAGCAAAATTAATTGTATGAATAATTTGTAACTCTCCGGCTCGGTCCCCGACGCCAGCCACGCCACACCCAAGATGGCGGCCGTGCCCTGAGGGCGCTCCCGAGAGCGCGCTCCCATTGCCGTGCGCAGTGTGCAGGGTTATGGCTCCGGGGGGAAACGCGGGAGGTTATGGCGGAGCCGCCGGAAGCGGCGGAACGGTTTCGCGAGCGGACCCAGCAGGGCGGAAGTCGCTGAGGCGAACGGGGGTGGCGGCGGTAGCGAGCGACGATGAACAACAAATTCGACGCGTGAGTGTCACCCCCGAGTCCCCCCCCCGACCAACCCCCGGTGCGGGGCCCGCACGGCCCCGAGCCCCGCCAGCGCCGGCCGCCGCTGCCCCGGCGCCGGGCGGGAGAGACGCGATGAGTCACGGGGCTACGCAGAGCCCGGTCCCTGCAGCCGGGGCCCGGCCTGGCCCCGAGGCGACGCGGCACCGAGAGGTGTGGGCGGCGGGCCGGCGGCGGTCCCGCACCGGGGAGTCGCGGGCCGCCTCGTGGCCCCGCTTGTCTCTCGTCTTTTCCGGCCCTTCGCAGGGAATGGGGCGGGCGGAGACCCGTGGGGTGCTGGGTGCTGGCGCGGTGTCTGCTCGCCCCCTCTGTGCTGGGGGGCGAGAGTCAGCAGAGGTGCAGTGACAGGTCTTCATGTGGACCCCCTGAATAGCAGGGGACCCTGACAAGTAACTGGGGTTTCCTGTGGCAGATCGGTAGCTGGCACAAACTACTTGACATTGCTCCAAAAAGCTGTTTTATGGTTCACTTTGGCTTAAAAGTGCGTGCTCAAGATGCATGTGATGGGCATAAAAGTGGAAGTAGTTTTTACTGTGTGGGTTGTCAAGTGTAGATTTCCAGACTCTGGTGGTCCTTGTACCACAGAGGAGCTTTGGAGGAGAGAACTACTTGGGTTTGGTGTGAACCTTCTCAGCTGTGTGATGGCTCTCTTTGTTATTCTTTCTCCACCAGATTGAAAGATGATGATAGTGGAGACCATGACCAGAATGAGGAAAATAACACACAGAAAGACAGTGAGAAGGAAAAGAATGATCGTGAGAAACCACAGAGTACTACCAAGAGGAAGGTATGGTGCTGGCATCTGCACTCCACTGCCAGGGCATGGTGTGGCAGTGCTAGGGAGTCAATTCTCAGTTCAGGGATAAGGAAAATGTCTTGGAGGGCTGTGGTCTCAGTGCATTGTTACTGCTGCAGTGAAGACAGAGGGACTATGTTTGATTTCAGTAACTTGTTGCTTTTGGAAGCCTCTCATCTGAGGGTGAATGCTCTCTTCACTAACATAGCTGGTAACCTGCCAGGCTTTAGAATGGAAATGAGAAATAAGGCTTTATTTTCATCATAAAACAAATTTGGAAGAGGACATGGGGAAAGGACTCCTGTCTGACAGGACAGCAGTGGCTTGAAGGTGGCTTAGCAGGCAATGCTTGTGACACTGTTGAAATAACTTTTAAGATGTGTCCCTGTGTGTAATCTAGCTGGTCAAGAAGGCATAAGACATTTATCTCCCCTGGTTTGGACTTTTTTCTTTTTCATCTTGTATTTAGAAAAACTGCTCTGTCTGAAGTAATGCAACCCTTGTAAACTTGCCATAGTCAAGAGGAAAGTAGAGATTTAAGCTCTGGTAACTCCTGTAGCAATATCAAGTAGTACAAGATAAGGGCTTTGATTGGGGTTTTCTCTGTAAGTTTTGACTCCTGGCTAATGAGCTCTCATTAGCCTCTTTTATGCTCATTAGAAGTATTTTTAATCAGAAGTCAGTGTTTTGGAAATTGAAAAGTGGTTGCTGCCCACTGCTGGTGATGGGTTCTGCCAAAGCTGACATAACAAGTTCTTGGATTAATCTTCCCAGAGCACTGGGGTGTTGGTTGCTTAAGACAATTGGTGTCACCAGTTTTAATTGCATTTGAATCATGATTCATTTTAAGTGGGGTTTATCCTTCCCAGAGGAGGAGTGTGTCTTTTTCTTCCCTTAATTTGAAGAAGTGAAAAATCTCACATTTCCCTTTTTATCGAGACAGGCACAGGACTAAAAAAAAGTTCAGTAATGATGCCTGTGATGGCTTGAATAGTTGCTTTTACATGCTGTAACTGTAATTTTCCCCATTCCCTTTTTAGAGGAGCCTACCAGGGGTAAACAAGCTTTTGTGTTCTGCAGGCTGTGGTCCCGGGGCCAGCTGAGCACCCCTTGCAGTATAACTACACCTTCTGGTACTCGCGGCGGACCCCCGGGCGGCCCACCAGCTCCCAGAGCTACGAGCAGAACATCAAACAGATCGGCACCTTCGCCTCCGTGAGTCCCCCTGCTGTCCCCCTGCCACTGGGCACAGCCTGCCCAGCCCCAGGTGCTGCCTCTCTGCACACAGAGCAGTCAGTGATTGCCAAGGCAAATGAGCTCTTGAATTACGGCAGGAGATGGGTCTTTAGCACTTTTCCTCTGCTCTGTGCTAGACCTGTGTGCATGGGGGCAGCTGGTAATAACAGAAAAAAAAGAGTAGCCACATAGTTCATTTATGGCTGGAGCAAGAGAAGAAAGGAACAGCTTTTTCTGTTTCTGTACTGTCCCCCACATGCTTCTCTCCACCCGCATTCCCACAAGAACTGTGTTTGGAATAAGCATCTGGTACGCTAAATTTGCCAGCAGCTGGTGGCCTGTTGTCTGTCTAAAGTGATGGACAAGGTGCAGTTTGATGTTGCAGTCAAGTTCATTAAAAGGGAAATTGTTCTTCCTTTTCCCTTCCACTCTGTGGTTGCTTGTTCATGGAATAAACTTGAGCATTTCCTGGAGAGTAAACCTGCCCTCAAGAGCCCAAGATACATAAGCAAAATGAGTCCTCATTACTGTTCCAGAGCCTAGGAAGTCTATTGACTATTTTCTTCCTTTTTCTTTTCAATCTGGTGTTTGCCCAGTTTTTTCAGGGTCTCTTATAAATATTAATTTTGCCCACCAGTGCATATCCTCTGTCATATGAGAATTTATAAAAACAGTCCTTTATTATCTCTGGAGGCTGCATAAAAATATGCCTGTCTGAGCAGCTGGGTTATGTTACTATACAGGATAAGGGTGGGAAGAAGAGCCTGTTGTTGTGGGTAGTTGCTGCTCCTATTACCCTGTGTAAGCAAGTACCTTCAGTTCAGAGGATGAAAAATGTGGCTGCTGCTTGATGATCTGGCAGTAACTTTTCATTCTGATAAATCACTGTAACTTAGCATTGATGTTTAGCTCCTTAGAGGAAAAACGTTGTGTTAAACATTCTGTTGTCTGCTCTTTGCTACAGAGAAATTATTTGGGCCATTGTTGGCTGGAAGTGCTGCAGTTCTGTTAGGACAGAGAGAGACTGGCCAGCATAGCTGATAATGTGTTTGGGTCCAAATTCTGTTTAAAGAGATGGAAAAGCAAACTTCAGAAAGAATTGTCTGTCTAAGTCCGAGTTCAGATTTATTCTTGTCTTTTCAGTGGTAAGCTCTAAAATGTGAACCACTAGAGGGCATGTTCCCTCACTGTGGGAGTGTGATTTCCCCATGGATGTTTGGATGTGCCTGACAAAAATTAATTGCTTCTGACCCCTCCTCAGCCTTGGTTCATAATTTTATTGGCTATAAAAGCAAATTCCAGCTTTGATGGCAGAGGTCACAGATTGGAGTGGAGTTCCAGGTGCTGACCCAGTCATTAAGGTGTGATAAAGTGCTTGGGGTAATGTCTGACTCCTCCAGCTGCAGTGCTGGTCTGCCTAATAGCTATTGTCTTACTGAGAAGAGTCTTCTGAAAATATGGAAATTAGTATAATCTCTTCCACTGCCTTGTTTCATTTTAAAGATTCATCCTCTCTGAAATCCTTTCTTACCCAAAGATTCTCAAAAGATAAATATGCTACTTTTAAGAACTATAGAAAAATAAGTCCCTTGCCTTACAGTCAAAGTGTCTCAAGCAGACACAAGGGTGCCAGAACTGAACTGATCGAAGTGAAGTGCTCCAAGTGTACCATGGCAGACTGCAAAAGGAAGTAAGAGATATTTAAATAAGAACTCTGAATAGTGCCTCCCAATCTTAAACTAAATGTAACTAAACCAGAATGTATATTTTGTCTTAAAATCTGCATACAGTAAAATTAAATACAAAAAAAATATCTTATTTGAAGGCTTCTGCAGTTTCCATGTCACAGAGAGCAGTGGTTATGCAGGGTAAAGAGACTAGGCTGAAGCTGCTGCATTTGATATATCCAATGATTGAAAGTTTGGGCAGTAGGACTTACAAGATATGTTTGGAACTGTTCTCTGGAGCAGCTGTTAACTTAGCACAGATTTCTTCAGACAAACACTGAGTGGCTTTAAAGGCAGCTGTTGCATGTATCAAATGGTCACCTGGTAATGAAGCCAGTCAGAAACAGACACCTCTGACACTGCTGTTGCTTTTTGTGTTGCCTAATCAACACCCCAGTGACAAGAGAGTGGAACAGAAGAGGGGAAGGTAGCTCTGGAGAGCTGGTGTGAAAGTGGCAGCCTGTTTCTGTAGAAATCTTGACTGTGAACAGTTTGAGCAGCTTCATTGTGTGGTTGGTGTTGTTGCAGGTGGAACAGTTCTGGCGGTTTTACAGTCACATGGTACGTCCTGGGGACCTGACAGGCCACAGTGACTTCCATCTTTTCAAAGAGGGCATCAAACCCATGTGGGAGGTGAGTTGGAGCTCTCTTTTCTGCCTTGGTATTTTCCCACAAGAATTTGGAGGGAAACCTTCTACAGTGGAGGGACTCTTGTCATTAAATGGCACTCCACTGGATTTTTGTGGGTGCAGTCCTTTCCTCTGGATTTCCTGTAAACTTGTCCTCAGAACACTCTCCTGTGTAGCCTAACAGTGCTGCTGCCAGAGAGGGAAGATGGGGAAGTTGCTGGCTGCACCCCCATAAAGATTGCTGAACTGCCATTGATATTTGAGGTGGTACCCCCATCTAAGCTTCCCAGTGTAGGCACTTGCCCCTTGTAGCTGTCTCCAGTGACAGCAGTGCAGGGCTTTGCTTGGAAGGACTGGACCTCTCCAGGTGGGATTCAACAAAGCTTATAAAAATCAGCCCTCCTTTTTCAATCAAGGAGGTGCATATGGTTAAAAGCCTGCACACAGAGCTGGAAATGGAAAAACAACTTTGCCTTTTATTTGATTTTTTTGTTTTGTTGTTTGGAGGGGGGGGAATTGTTTTTAATTTTGTTTTGTTGGTGTTTTTTGTTTGTTTTTTTCTTCCTGGGCACTTTAGTTTGCTTCTATTTTTATCCAAACCTGTTAAAAGACATTTTACAAAATCTTTGCCTAGCAAATCATTTTTCCAGTTCCTGCAGTTCCTGGCCTGCTTCCAGCAATGACCAATAGCATTCACAATATGAGGATTTTATGTGTTTCTCTGAAGTGCCTAATTATACTGCTTGGTCCTGAGAAATTTATATGTGACCCTCGTTAGCAATTATTTTAAGCAAAGTGTTTTATAGCCAGTTACTGCAAATACCATTTATATAAAATGTTTAACCCTCTTTGGACTCCTGGTGAGCAAGTTCCTCAGACAGTGTATCAACCAGAGAATTCTCAAGTTAATGATACCAGAATTTCTATAAAGTATTTCCCGGTAGAAGTTTTAAGATGGAGGTGGAGAGATTATTTGGTATTTTTACTTCTGTCCCTATTTCTTGTATTTCTAGAAGAGGACCTGAGATCTCACTTCTGACCTTCCATTGCTGCATGCTTTGTAGGGCTTTGTTTATGCTTCTTTCTCTTCCAAACCAATCCTTAGTTACTGTCATTCTTGTAGGTACATATATGCCTGTGTGTAGCTCTGATCTTTTTCTGCATCCATCTGTGCCTTTGCTGGCAAAGTCAGAAGCACTAAGCATAGTATTCCCTGGTTATTACTGGGCTGCAGATCATTATTATTCTGGTAGAGGAAAATCAAATGCTTGACTGAACCAAAGCTTGTTTAACCTGAAAGAAAACTAACAACAACCATAAAGCACATGATACAGCATCTACCTCCCAATCACTGATCTCTCTGTAGCCTTGGACCTGCTTAAGCCACCTTTGAGATATTTTTAGAAGTAACACTTTCTTCTGATGCCCATTAGTTATTGTGGAAACTTTGAAGAGTTAAACCCAACTTTCAGTCTAAAGGCTGTGATGTTCACAACTTTGAAAACAAGGGTACTTAACATAAACCAGTTTGCTTCTCAGAGGATTGTGCCAGATTCATAGAACTTGTGTTGAATTGGATGCTTCCTGTCATCCTTTGAGGTTTGTCTGGAGGTGATGCTTCCCCTTTCAGCCCAGCACATACCTGAAAAGTAGGAGTCAGGTGAATGCTGCTGTTCTGCTGACACTTCCATGTTTCCTTAGCATTGCTTCATTAGCACTTGCTGTCTCTGGGAGAGCAGACAAATGTTTAATTTTATCTGAGCCCTAGAGAAGCTTGAAGGCTAAAATAAAATTATTTCATTAAGAAGGGTTAAGTTGCCTTGCCTGGCATCTTCAAGATGTGTCCCAGCTTGGCAGAGGGGATTTCTGGGGATTTGGAGAGGGATGTCCTGTTTTGTGCAGTTCCCTCTGAGTCGTCCTTTGTTCTCTGTTTCTGTCCTAGACCTGTCTTCCCTTACCCTTCCTAACTGCCACCTCTGACTTGTTCCTACCTCTCTGTCTTCAGCTTTGGATGGAATTAGTTCCCCTCTCACCTTGTAAGATTTCCCAGCTACAGTGTTGTACCAGAGGATGCCACAGTGTTCTGCACAGAGGAGGAGCTTTGACATAGCTGTGCATTCTGGGGAGCAGGGGAGGCTGTAGCAGCTTTCAGCTCTTTGTCAGCTTCAAGATACAGAATCACAACATTGAAGTGCTGGCTGCTGGGTTAAGACTGGGTGCTTAGCGTAAAATATTTCTTTTACTTTCTCACCTTGTTTTGGTTATTTTCCTGGGTCACCACAGTCTGGAGCAAACATTCCAGCTGTATGATGTGTGATAATGTCAGTAGTTCTCTGAGAACAGGGTGGTCCTTTCTGTGTTAACACAGCTTGTGAGCCCATTCCTGGAAATGTGTAAGGAAAATGTTTATCAGTTTTTCACTTGCTTTTAAAATTCTGTTTTGCAAACTCTTTCCTGGCCTTCCATGCTCTATGATGAAGGTGTTCTCCTGTTTTATAGGGATCTTGTTTTACAAGCAGAACTATATATACAGAAGATTAGACAAATGGTGAATCAGTCTCAGGTTTAGGAGTAGTTTTAAAGTCCTTGCCTGGGTCTGTTTGTGCAGATTGGTAGGCTGGTGTTGATCTTTGCTAGTGGGATTAGAACACTAGAACTCAAGTCATCAGAGCATAGAACTTTGTCTGGAAGGCTGAGGGCTGTCGTTTCAAGTACTTTTTATTCAAAGTAAGTGTTTTTCCTCTGTCTCTGCTTATAAGGGAGAGAAGTGAAATAAAATATTCACTTATATTTTTCTTGAAAATATCTTTCTTGCCCTACCTAATCAATATCTGCTCCTGTTTGTGGCTCTCCTGTCTTGTGGGTAGCAGAAAAATAGCTAGGAGAAAACAAATCAATATATTTCCTCTCTTCCTAGGATGATGCCAACAAAAATGGTGGTAAATGGATTATCCGTCTGCGGAAGGGCTTAGCGTCTCGGTGCTGGGAGAATCTTATCCTGGCCATGCTGGGAGAGCAGTTCATGGTGGGGGAAGAAATCTGTGGGGCCGTCGTCTCTGTCCGATTCCAGGTGAGTGCTTTGGAGAGCTGGCACGTGCCTCCACGTGGCAGGGCTGCAGCAAGTGCTCCGTGCTTACCCCTCCCTCCCGTGCCATTCCACAGGAGGACATCATCTCCATATGGAACAAGACAGCCAGCGACCAGGCCACGACAGCCCGGATACGCGACACGTTACGAAGAGTGCTCAACCTACCTCCCAACACCATTATGGAATATAAAACCCACACCGACAGCATCAAGTACGTGTGCTGGCCAGGGGGGTGCTGCAGGCTGCATGTGTGCTGCAGCAGCTCGGTGCACGGCGCAGGCGCTGGCACAAGTGCTCGTGTGCGTTAGGGCTGTTCCTGCAAACTCAAGCCAAACAGCAGCAGTTGTTGCCAGCGCGCTTTGGAAGCCAAATTCCTGCGTTGTTGTCACGCTGTTGTTGGGGGTGTTTGGTTCTATGAGCAAAACCTTTTTTGTTTTAAACATGTGATCCAGGGTTATTTTAACAATCCACCCGGCCTGTCACTTGGGTGATGGGCAGCCCAAGGTGGAACTGTGGCCTGATGTATTCAAAGACAAGATTGCAATGGTGGGGGTCGAATCATTTGAATAAATAGAGATTCTGGGGAATAAAGTGCGGAAGCTAACAGGGATTTATAGTGCCATTAGACTTATAAATGGTCTTGGGGAAGTGCTGTGTGAATTTACAGTGCTGTACAAATGATTTCTAATCATAATAAACGTCATATATTAAGTCTTCCAGGCCCTGATGACACAGGCTCTTTAACAAGACTAGAAGATCATGGTACACAGAGAGCACAGCTGTATTTTTAAATAAATGTATTATAGCTTACCATATCAGGCAATTCAGGGTGACTTATTTCCCACAAAGTGACGAAAAATTGCAAATATAGGTATTAGTTAGAGGTGAGTAATATGTTGTTTTTCTTTTTTCTCAAGTGTATTATAAAACAATACACTGATTAGGTCATATTGGTTAAATTAATACTTGAAAAGGTGCCCACAGAAAAAGAAGTGAAGCAAATGAATAAGACACTGGTGGGGCAGAGCACTTTCTGATCTTGCCTGTAATGAAGGTGCAAGTATCTTTCATGACTTTCTTTCATCATGCTGACTTGCTCTTTCCACGTAATTGCCCTGTCATCAATCTGCTGTCAGATGGTTTGATGGGATCAATCCTGGTTCTAGCAGACAGCTAGCTTCCAATTTTGTGTGTACTCAATGTTTACTAATTCTGTAATTAGACAGAAGTCTCATTGTAACTGCCTGTAGGTATCTAGTGTTCCATGTGGCCCTCCCTCCTGTCTGCGTGGAAAAGGGAAAGAAGGAATTTTTTCCTTTTTTTGTGATTTTGCCACTAACGTTTCTCATGCACTTTTTGCCAGGAGAGGGCACTATGACTCCCTGTCCATGTAGGGAAGGAAATAGCAACATACTCATGTGGACACACAACAGAGTATTTTACTCCTGCTCAGCAGCAGCAGACTGCAGACTGTGGTGATGTGGCTTTGTGGTGAGAGCAGGGAGGTGCTTGACTTCTCTCAGTCTGTGTAGTAAAAGCTGTGTATGGAGCCAGCTGTCCTAAGCAGTGGTGGTTGTTCATGTAGCAAGTGTAGAATGAGAGTGATGTGGCCTTTCCCTTGTGAGCTATCACCACCAGCACTTCCTAGCACAGAGAACGCCACTATAGCAATGTTTGTTTTTGCTCTGGCAGGTGTAAGGCCTTGAGTGATGGTGCATCCGGTAATGTGGCCTCATTTCCCAACACCAGTGCAACATGTTGTGCTTGCTACCCTCTCTTTCTGCATAGCATCCAAGTTTCATTTTGTGCTGCTGATGTGTGGTGCAAAATGAGCTTGTCTGAGAATAACAGGTGTTGGAGGTATCAAGTTTAGTAGCTCAGATTACAGCTGGGAGCAATTCTTAAATATAGGCCGACTGGCTTGTCTCCTATTCATTCTTCTATGGGTAGGAGGGTTGGTCAGGAGTTGCTTTGATGATGTCACAGTCAGGTAGGTCTAAGCAATTAACCTTCTGCCATGTAGGACATCATGAAAACCCCCTTTTTCTTATTGCTGTGCTTGAGCTGCAGCAGTCTGATTGCAGTGCTCTCCACCTTCTTCCAAAGGCACTGGTGTAAATTCAGAGCAGAACTGTTGTCAGTGGAGTTTCTGTGTAGTGATGTACAGACCAACTTCTTGTGCCTCTCTTGCCTGGTACCAGCAGGCAGCAAGGGGCAGCAGCTGCAGAGAGGTGATGATGACTGCTTTGTGACAGAGAAGAGCAGGACAGCCCCAGCTTTCAGTGTGACTCTGCTTGGCTTAGCTTCATATCATTAAGGTTCTCTCACTAATAAAGAATCTCTTGTGTAACTAGTTCTGTCCTCCATGAAGTCTGGCTCCTTTTCCTTACCCATCTATCAAATTCTGTTGAAATACTGTCCATCATGAATAAACTCCACTTATGCTGCACATGTACCATGTGATTTATGACTCAGGAGGGCTTTCCAGCCAGCACTCTATATTCACACTCTGGCTGTGTTTCATGAAAAGCTCTAATGGAAGAGCTGTGCTCTAGGCTTTGTCAGGGCTGCCTTTTGAGGGGGGCTCGTGGCATTTTTCATTTGTATGGGCTGCATCTCTCCACTAGAGCTCTGCTCATGTGCGGGGTTTGATTGGCATTGATTGTGCTTTAGGGAAGGGAGCATGCTTAGCAAGAAAAGAGCAGACATTTCTCAAAACCTTGACTTTTAGGTAGTGAATTGACCTGGATTAGCTTTTGACACACTATAAATGAATGCTTCTGTAGAAATTGCTAGCATGCCTCTCACTGTGGAACCTGAGCCCTGTGTTTCAGGTTTTGTATATTCGTTTTGTGATGATGCATTTCATATTAAATCATTTCTAGACACCATTTTTCATGAGTTGTCAGTGAGGCTGCAGCCCTCTTTGTTTCAGAAAGTGGTGCTGCTGCCAAGCTGCATCTGAAAAGTACCTGTTGCATCACAGCTATTCCAAAGAGCTGTTCTGCATTCTGTCCTTCCCGCTCTCAGTGGTGGGGCTTGTGCATTTAGCTAGATAAGCAGATCTTTCATTGCAATTTTCCTTTGTTTGTACTTTCTCTTGCTTGTGATATTGACAAGCTGCCTAAGTCCCAATGAGTAGAAGGGTCAGCCTAATCTGTATGAATTCCCAGTCTTGCTAGGAAAGCTGGAACAATCTCTTGGACTCTGCTTAATTCCAGGGGATTTATAGTACCTTAGACATTAAAGCATTGCGCACCTAAAGAGAACATATGTTACATTTTGTGGGCTACCTTGTTTCAGTAGCTGGAGAGAAACTGCTTCTCTTTGTTCCCTCAGAGGTGCACTGAGAGAAGAGCACTCAGATGCAGTGAACCACTTAATAGGTTCAGTTCATCAGTGTTGTTAACCTCGGAGGTGACAAGGTCCAGAAGTGACAGTGGCTTATGGACAGTGGTACTTCCTGTGGCTTGGAATGAAAGGAAAAAATCCCAACCTCTTTTGCTGCCATAGCAGGAGCACTTTTTTGAAAGCAGAATGTTGCCAACCAGAGCCCAGCCATGTCTCAGGAAAGCCACTGAAAATATTTAGGTATCTGCTGTTGGGAGAGAGGTGGAGGGGAAGTGATCACTTTCACATTTGACTTTGAGCACTGCAGAATGAATTTTGTGGCTGCCTTGCATACACCTTTGCCCTGCCTGGAATTATCAGCCTTTCTTTTCTACATTGATAACTGTGTTGTCAGTGACCATCTCCTTTGTTGAGAGCTCTCACCCACAATAATGTCCAGGAATCCCAGGCAAATTCAGCAACACTGCTTCCAGTGCCAGGAGAGCAGTGACCATCAGCAGGTTGCCACTGAGCAGGCTGGTGTGGAAATGTTTTGGTTTCTGTGTGACGTTATGGATTGTGCTGTCAGCTCTAAAGCAGGGCTGCTTTTCCTGAAAACAAAGCTTCACTTATTCGTAAGTGCCTGCTGCAGTGGGAGCTGAGCAGGGTATAAAACTATCCTTTCCTTTCAAAGTCACCAGTGATAACTAATGGGATGGCTCGAGTAAATGGGAAGAATAGTTGATCTTAATAGAGCTGGCACTGGGTTCATTTCACTGCAGGCAGTTGGAGGAAATGGCCTCAGACTATATTGTAGGTAGGAGACAAGAGGATATCCTATAAAGGGAATAATGTACTGTAAGAAGACTGCAAGGGTGAGGTTCTCAGAGAAAAAGGAAAGGCAAAAAAGTGAGGAATTAGGAAGAGAAGTCCCTGTGGAAGTAGCAGGTGTTAGGCAAGAAGATCAGTGTTTTTGAGACAGTAAGCTGGTGGTAGAATGCTTTTGAGGTCTCCCTTGTCACAGCAGAGTTCAGCTAATTCTGTAACTGTTGTGGTTTTATAGCACTGGTTTCCATTTGTTTGTTAATTTCCAAGACTTTAGGAGAACTTGTCAGTGGTGCTGTTTTGCTTGTGTTACTTACCTTTGACTGTGTCTTAAATGGAGTGGACAGGGTTAACCTTGACTGAAGAGAAATGGTTTGCAGATGGGACCCTCACACATTGTCTGATGCCTGTCAGGGGAAGTCAGGTTGCCTTGGGTCTTGCCAGCTCTGGAGCAGCATTGTTTCCCTTCATCCATTCAAGTCTGAGAGTAGGAATAAAATCTAGAGGAGAGCAGTGAGGTTCCAGATCTGATAGCTGTCCTCTCCTGAGTCTCTGCAATGCTGGCTTCATTCATTTATCCCTCCATTCTCCAATTCCAGTAATGTTTCCGGGTGCTTCAAGTCTAAGAGCACTTGCATAGACCTGGTCTTTGAATTAATGGATTCATTAACTCATTCTCCATCAACATAATATGCTTTATTCAGAAGTGTCCATGACTTTCTGAAAGGCTTCCTTATCTTGGTGGCCTACTCTTACCAAAAAAGTGCCTATAACCTTATTTATTTCATGGTTGTTTTTTTCAGGGAGATCAGTTTAGTTGTTTTTATTTAGTTGTGTTATATTGCTTTTGCTACAGGTAGTGCCAGAGAGGTGAAATAATTATTTCAGGCTAGAAGACTCTCCTAGATGTTTTTTTCAAGCTGTTAGTCACAAAGTTCTTGTCTGGCTGTGAACAAATCCCTGGGGAAGCACCCAGAAAGAGGCTGTGCTGCTCTGGACTCCTGCAGAGTGCAGTGAGTGGTCAGTGTGCTGGGAGGTTCCAGGTGGGATGGCAAAAGAGACAGACCTTGGTGCCCTTTGTAAGTGCACTCTGAGCTGTCTGAATCCTTTTGTAGCTGGAGAAGGAGAGGGTAAGGAGCAGAGTTGCACAGAAAACTACTGGAGGCAATCTGCTAGAACTCAGTTGAGGATGTTTGCAGAAAACAACTAGTGCTGCTTGCATAATGAGGTTTTGGAAAGTCCCTTGAAGCAACTAAGACTGCCCTTCCTCTTTTTGCTGGAGTCTTCCTCTTTATTTTTTTTCCTTTTTTTTTCCTTTTTTTTTTTTTTTTTCCTTTTTGTTTTGGAGAGATAGTGGCTTCTTTTCTCATTTTTTTTTTCCTCCAACTTACTTGGTGGGGCTAAAGGGAGCCCGGTTCTGGGTCCTCACCCTGGGCAGTGGGGAAGAAAGTGGGAAGTTTCAACAGTTGTGGATCTAGAGTGAGTGTGGAAGAGCAGCTCTGGCTGGCTTTGTTTAGCCTGCTAGCATTTCCATTTCCCATCTGTTCAATGGGAATTATCTAAGTGTTGGGGATCAATTCACTGAGTATCTGATCACTGTGCAGACAGTATGGCAATAAGGTACTAAAAATGTCTATACATAAAAATAACCTCTTAGACTCTGGCACTGTGCCTTTGGCATGTCACAGGTCATAAAGATTCTGCCAGATGAAATTAACTGGCAGCCTTGTTCAGTATGGAATGAGAGCAGTTTGCTCTCCTAGCATAGTTTAGGTACATTAGGGCAGACACATCCTGGTGGATTTTTTCAGTCAAGTCAGCAGATAGTTGAAGTCATTAGTACTATAATATGTATGAGATTCTTGAATTAAAAATTCTTGGCTGGAAGAGCTTTTTCTCTCTGTCTGTGAGGACAGAGATGAAGGACTGTGCGTGGTGTTATTGGGATGTTGGAACAAGGAACTCCTTAGTGTGAAAGGGGTAATAAATTATTGATTATGTTGACAAGTAATCTGCCCTTGTGTTCCTTCTGCTGAGAAGTTTAGAACTATGGGAGAGGAAAGAGATGTAATTGTGGGTGATGGAAATGGGATAGAGATACAAGGGAAGTTGGAGGGAAGATATGAAGGTGAAGACTTTTGACAAGTCTGGAAATGTGCAAAGATTGCCAACAACTAAGGGCTTCAGATTCAGTTTTTCTTCTCCCTAACTTTCTTCTGGAGAGAGGCTGTGGGACCCTGAGGTCTCTGTGTTTATTTGGGCTATGACTTGATGGGAAAGAGCGTGTGATACCTGGGCTGGTTTTGCAAATTGTATTTGGGAGCTTGACTGTGAGGCTCAGGTAAGAGCCAGGTTGGTGGTCTGGTTTTGGCACAGATGCTCACTAACACAGGGTTTCCATTCCTGAACTCTCCTGTTGTGTTGCAGTGACCTGATGAGGCAATGCACAAAACAAAACGTGAAGTAGCTGAGAAGTATCAGCAAAAAAATCTAGAGGGTGGTCTGAGTTCATGATTGACCTGGGTTCTCTTTAAGGTACCTCCAGCTCCATGGGACTCTGTGGCTTCAGAAAATGGCTTGGCATGTGCTGTAGGCACCAGGACTGTTTTGCTGGGCACGGAGAGCTATGAGGTTCTTTGATGTCTCTGATCCCAGAAGATAATAGTCATGCTCACATTAACCTCAGCATGTTTTCCCTGAGAGGGTTTTCAGTACGCTGCCTTCGTAAAACCGACAGCAATTTTTCAGTCTGCTGCCTTCATCCGTCGGTAACGTTCTCCACCAGGGAATGCAGTGTTGGGCCTGTCCCTCTAACTTATCTAAAAACATTTTCATTTCAGATAGTTGTGATGTTTTTACTGGGTGGTCATTAACAACACAGGTTTACAATAGGAAAGGAGACTTCCTAATAACAATTGGATTCTTCTGCCTGATTGAAGAATTTCCTAAGAGCTAAGCTTTGTGGCATTAAAAGAAACCCCTTTTGAAGGCATTACCTGCGTATGCAGTATGTGGCAAAGCATGAGGCCAGTAACTGGCTGAGTTTAACCAGCCAAGGAATGTGATAATCCTCCAGAAAGACGAAACATGGGCTATTTTATGAGCAATAGGAAATGGATATTCCATTTGTGACTAGGAAGGTCATACCTGTCTCTGGGTATTAATGTGGCTTTATCAGCAGCAGCCAGTGGAAACGCTTCATGTCTGTGCAGAACGCTAAAGCTGCCTTGTTCTGTCAGCTGTTTGGCTGGATTTTAAGGATGCTTCTATCCACTAGGGCTATCAGAGAATATTGCCTTGCTCTCTGAAGACAAGTGCCTTTTAAACGTCATTGAATGTTTCTGCTCTCGTTAAAAGTTAAGAAGCCTTTGATCTGAAGTGCTATTTTTTGGTTTTTATTTCATTTTTTTTCCCTCTGGCTTGCCAGGGCCTGGGAGGAGTTTCATGGCCTGGTGAACAGCAGTGGCCGCTGATCGAACGCTCCCCCTCCCTCTGTCACACGCAGGGTAGGGCCTCATCTTTCTTCCTATGTGACTTCATGGCATACCTCTCAGCTTCCAACCTTCTTCCCATGGGCTGCCATGTTCCCGTGCCTTATGGGCCTGATGGTGGGCCCGTTCTGCTATTTGTTCTTTTCCAAAGGTCAAAGTTGCTTTTTAGTTTTTATTTTTTGGCCAGACACCAGCATTTTCTGTTGAGGTGCTGTGTGCTATTTTGCTAATGTGTATGAGGCACTTGTATTCCAGACTTGGTCCCAGGAGGCTGAGAGGTATGTCTTCAGCTTGGGTGTGTTGCCTAGGGTTGACTGTAAGCAGGTATGGAGTGGTAAATGAATCCTAAACACATGCAGGTGATGGACACTGAGAGAGGCACCAGGGGCCTGACACACAGCTCTTCAACAGTGAGCAGAAACAAAATAAATTAATTGGTCAATAAAAGCTTGTTCAGGAAGGACACCCACTAGCTACTGTAGGTAGAAATAATAATGTTGTGGCTAATGAGACAACCACCCTCTACTGTTGGTAGTGTCAGCCAAGATGTGTAGAGAAGGTAGCCAAGGTGAGCCCAGGGCTGCTGGGAGCCTCACAGCTCAGGCTGTTTTTCCCTGCAGTGCCCACTTCCCTGATAGCAGGCCCTTAAGAAGGGCCAGCAAGAGGCCTGGCCATGAGTGTTGGGTTGATTGTAGCTAAGTGGGATCACTGGGTGCTGAGTGCCAGAGCAGAGGAATCTACTGAAGGAAGCGTTTACATTGCCCAGTTCCCATAACTGGGCAGTGGAATGTAGCTGCTCCAACACAGCTGAGCTCTGAGGAGCTGCTGGGGATCCCACAGCCTCCCTCAACAGTGTTCTCATACCTTGCTCTGAAGTCATGGGTGAAATAATACCTCTCTCTCCTCACAGGTTTGGCTTTTTGTGAGGATCAGTGTTTACAAAATACTGCACAGGCACTTGGTAGTGTTGTTATTGTTAGATGACATTCAGGTGTCCTTCCGGAAGAGGAAACCAACTCACTCCATGACATACCAGGCTCTGAAGGCAGCAAATGTGCCAAGGGTACAGGAACAGTGGCACAGTTCATTTAGCTCTCAGCTGTATTGGGTGGCCTGTGCTGAGCAGGGATGAGCAGAGGGCCTGGGGCAACCCAATAAAGGTGAAAGGAGGGAAGATGTAGGGAAAGTCTGTCCACTAAAGAGCTACCTAAAGTGTGCTGTCCTCCTGAGGTAGATGGCACAGGTCAAAGTCCAGTATGGGATAGAAAGCCAAACCATTGTTGCAGATTAACCAGAATCCAGTTAATGAATCCTGAATCCCATTCCCAAATGGCAGCCTAGCCTGCTCTTGTGCCGAGTGCAAAGGTGAACCCCCAGTCTTCTGCAAATGGCCTCCAGCATGTTTTTGCTGTCGTGTCATAGCAGAGTAATTGTTTAACTCTAAAAAATGGTTTTTACTTCCTTTTGCCCTTCCAGTTCTCCAGCCCACCTCCTGGAGGTGTTCCAGCCTGTGCTGGTACAGCTGCCATGCAGCTTCTGGCTGCTCAAGGGTTTGAGTGGGATTTCACAGTCCTGCACAGCATCTTGCTGCTGAAGTTGCTGCCTTTGCTCTTCAACCATTTGGTGGTATATCCTGGGGCATCTCTAAATGTTTTGACTTGTGCAAGTTACAGCCCTGTGCCTGTTTATGTTAAGAGCTGCCAAACCTATCCTCTCAAAGTGATTGTAATCTCCTTTGTTTCCAACACACCACCTATTAATGTGGAAATACGCTTTGCCTGTTGCTGCTCACAGGCTGGCAGTAAGCAATAACAGATTTCTGTAACCTGCCCCATCTTCAATTGCTGCAGTGCCATGAGACTGTACTGAGGGAGGTTGTAACCAGCACTCCTTCCTTGGTCAATAGCCCCTGAGACTCGTGGATGTATTCAGGAGTGAGTGGAAGCTGCTGAAGAAACTCTTCTATTTAAACTTGAGGGAAACACCCTTTTCAGATTAGATACTCTTTTAAGGTAGGAGAGATCAGAGAGCTAAACTTGTTGACAGACTAAATACAAGGGACAGAGGCAGGGGGAAGTTTGTCTGATAGTGTATTTGTGCTCCAAGCAGAATCCCAGAGTCCCCAAGATAAATTTTTGGTAAGGAAGAGACCTTGCAAGTTGTTTAAACACCAGAATCCATCAGGGAGGTTTCCACATTCTATCATGTGCTTTGCTCACAGGAGATGACAATTTTTTCTTCTCACTGATTGGGGATGAACCTGGATCTCCCTCTGTTACAAGTGTTCTGGAGTGACAGCTGACTTGTGTGGGAAGTCTGTAGTTAGGATGATCTAACAAGTGTTGATTTTGAGTGACTCCTGGGATGGCAACACTGGTAGCTGTGGTGGGGAGAATGGGGAGGTGCTGTGGTCTGAAGGAATGCACATCTTTAACCACTTTTTTCCTTCCCTCTGTTTTGCAGGGATAATTCAAGCTTTCGAAACACAAAAATCACGTTGTGAGAACAAGAGTTGGCACTAAGCTCCTCTCTCCGTGTTGAAAGCACTGAGAGTGCCCTCGGACCTGTGAAGGGACTCATGGGCCACTCTCGCACTCCTCCCTGGGGGAAGGATCCACCTGCAGCCCTCCAGCAGCGGTGACAATAGAGGCCGATTTTGTCTTACACAAACTTTTTTTTAAGCAGTGGGGCGGGAGGCAGCCTTTCAATTAGCAGCGGGCCCTTGGGGCCGCATCTTGCAGCACTTTCCTCTCTTTCTCTACATGGCACGCAGGATCTCTGGGATTCTGCCTCAACATCAGAGCCTTTTGCTGAGGGATACCAGTATTATAAATCTCTCTGCAGCTGGGAGGAGCATCCCAGTTGAGAGTCAGCCCTGTGGTTTTCAAATGCCCCTTTTCAGTTCTGCCAATAAATTATTGGGTCTCTTTGTTTCTTTCAGTCTCATTTTTTGGCTGTGTCTGAAATTCAGTAGGGTGGTATTTCTCTAGGCTGCTTGCTTTGTCTTTGCCTCTTCTTTATACTCCCAGGTTAGCAGTGCCTTGTACTCATCCCTGTTTGTTATGGAAAGGGATGTGAGCTTCCCTTGAAGCAGGACAAAGAGATGTTTGGTGTCAGTTGCCTTTACGCTGTCTCGGTGGAGAGCCCGCAGCACTGGCTGGATTCAGGGCCAGGCCTGTTTCTGGTGTGCACTGGAGTTTGCAAGTCTCTGGCCACCTGGGGAACTGGGCCCCCGGTGGGTGTAGCAGAGGAGGGTGATGGCCAGCCTGCTGCTCATAGCTGAGTGACAGCTGCAACCAGAAGAGGGGCTGGGCGTGACCCCCTGTCCTCTGGGGTGAGCCTCAAATGATGGGTTGTTGCTTGGAAAGCCAGCATGACTGCAATTTGGATGCCACGGAAACAATAGGAGCTAATTATTTCCTCTGATTCTGCTTGACTACAACACTAATTGTACTCATTAACAGCTCCAGCCTTTTCTCCTTTTCCTTGGGGAATCTCACAATTGCCTTTCATTTTTAATGGAGACTTTGCCTTGGGCCCAGGAGGGGAGGCTGTGGCCAGTGATGGGGCACATCTCCTGCCCCATGTGCTCTGTGCAGTCCCCGAGGAGAAGGGGCTGCTTGGGCCAATCTGCTTGTGACTGCAAAACCAGCAGCCCGTGTCTGGGACAATTAACAGCTGGGGGGCCTGGGAGACCTTCAGCCTATGACTCCAGTTGCAAATTCCTTGTCTTACTATTGAAGTCTAGATTGAAGGCAGCTGGGACTGGCAAAGAAAACAATTTAAAATACTCAGTCTTCTGAAGGGTTTGTTTCCTTCATTGAGAGTGTCAGTTCTAGGCTATTTCTAGATACATTCCTTGCACTGGCAGCAATGATTAAGTGCTCCCCATGGTCAGGCAGTTAGCACTTGGCTGGGCAGGGAGCAGGGCTGTTCCCCAAGCTGTAGTGGAGTCTCTCTCTGTGTTTCTTGAGACTCATTTTGGGTTCCTGCTTTTGGCACTTTTGTCACCAGCTCTCAACCAAATGCTCTTTTCCAGACACGATCTGTTTTCCCTTCTGGGAGCAGGTACTACTACAGCTGCTACTTAAGATTCCTTTTAAATACAACTCTCCCCTGCTGCTCCCCAGTATTTGTTAGGGGAGATTTAGTTGTAATTACATTTTGGCAATCGAAGCAAAAATAGCCTTGCAAGGCAGGGCTGAAATACTAGCTACAGGTTCCTTTTATTCACAGCACATGTAGTTTTTTGCAGATGACATCACTTGGGGTTTTAGTCCTGTTGTTGTGCCCAGTTGTGCGTCATGTCCACCTCTGTTATTTCGTGTACTCGCCCACTTCTCGCCTCTGATGCCCCTTGTCTAAGCTGGTGCTGATGAGTGCAGGCTTGCTATTAAATCTGAAAGTGCTGCAGTCCTGCTGTGCTCACCCTCAAATACACTTTGTAAGTGAGCTGTGGAAGAGCCTTTGCTGGGAAGGCTGTTCCTCTCCTCCCACTGCCCCCACGGTTGAGATTTAGAGGAACTCAGCAGAGGTTCCTCTTGCTGAGCCTTGAAGAGAGTGAGCTGGTTGGGTGTGAAGTTTGTCCTCTTTAAGGCTACTTTTCCTGGGGTCAGGAGAAAAGCTGTGGTTGATCAGTACTAAGCACCAGTTGCCTTCTATAACCTGGAGAGGGATGGAGCCAGACTGGCTTTTGAGCTGGATTTTTTGTTTGTGGTCCTCTGTGTGCTGCTAATGAGAATGGTGAAAACACAGGTATGAGGTTTGGGAAGGGAAGGAGCTTCTGTTGTGCTGTAGAAAAATGTTTCAGATCCTCTTTATTCAGGAAGGAAGCCTCTAGCCTTGGGAGCACTGCAGTGAGTCAAAACCTTTCCTGCTTTCCTTATCCCAAAGGCTTTGAACACCCTTGTACTTTAAATTCCTGCAAAGTGGCCTTCGGGGAAACTGAAGAGCTTTGAGCCCTAGAGCCCAAAGAAGAGCCTTCTCTTGGGTTCTTTCCCAAGGTGATGCTGAGGTTGGTGGGCTCATGAGCTCTGGGTGTCTCTGGCTACAGCTGGTCTGGGGGGGCTCATGGCTTTTCCCAGACTACAGAGAGAAAGGAGGCCTCTCTGTGGAGGGTAGCAGTTGGAGGATGATGTTGCCTTGTCTTAGTGCTTCTTGATAGAGTGTGGGCACATGAGGCTGATGCTGGGCTGAAGAAGCTTTTCCTCTCACTACACTCCCCCTATAACTTCAGAGGGTGACCTGCAAGGTGTTCCCCTGCCAGATCCTGCAAGGCACATCTGCTGCCCAAGATCTGTGACATACAGCTCCTGCTTTTATTCTTTTCTCTGGAATGATAAACCATAGAGATCTCCTGAGGGTTCATAAAACCACTGCTTGGAGATGCTGGAGAGTCACGGTCTCCTGGCAGGCTGGAAGAGCTCATCTGTTTCCATTTGTGCTGTATGGACATGGTGGAGCCTGAGCTCACTGGAGGAAGCAGCATCCCTGGAATGTTAAGAAGTGACAGTACCCAGCCCTGGAAGCTGGCAGCAGGGCAATAGGGACCCAGTAATCAATGGAAAATGGCCAGGCAAAGACAACCCAGAGCTCATTAATTATGCATCTTCTTGGGGACATAGAGCCTGAGGCTGTGAACATGCCTTATATGCTCTGGTTTGGGCAGCTTATGGCAGCTGGGGACACTGGACCAGGAGGGTCTGTCCCTTCAGCCACTGAGAGGACATGGCTGTGGCAGGACAGGAGTTCTGTGCAGTGCTGCCACTTAGCAGCAAGACTGTGGCCAGGACTACAATGCCCCAGGACCTGGTCACTTCACATGGGTTATGGCCATGTGAGGTGACCTAGGCAGGGGACAGGACCCAGCTAAGGTCCTCTGAGCACCCCTGCCTGCACTGGTGAGCACCATCCCCACCTCCTTCAAGGTGCCAGCTGGGAGCTCTGTATTCACCTGGAATTGGTGCTGTGGGTCCTATGCATCTCATAGGGATAGGGCAGGAAAAGCCACCTTGCAGAAAGCAGGGGCAGGCTGGCACAGCCCTGAGTGGTTCTGGCCATCACCAGGCTGCAGACGTCCAAGAAGTGAGGTCTCGGCTGCTGTGTTTTCCTCCCTCCTCCATCTGTGCCCACAGTGCCCTCACTCCTGCCAGGCAGTGCCAGGGGCAGTTGTGGGCAGTTACCAACTGTTTTTTTCCCAGCCAGTGCTGGGACTGTGAGGCTGATGCATGGCCTGGAGCCAGGCGCAGGTGGCATGAGCTGGATCACAGAGGAGCAGATGCTGCTTGCCACCATTCCCAGGCTGACCTCTCATCTCCCCTGCCAGCAGGGACAAAGCCAGGGGGCCCCAGAGGTCACTGAGGGGCACAGGGGGATGCAGCATTGCTGGGATGGGGGAAGGGGCTGTGCTTGACAGAGATGATCCCATAGGGCAAGGAAGGCTGGTGGGGGAGGGAGTTGTGCTGATGTTCCCAGCAGGATGGATGCCATGGGGCACACACCCCTGAGGCTGTTTGGGTGCCTGGTGGCCCAGAGTCTCCACCTCAAGCTGCTTGCTAGGGAACAAGGGCAGCACTTTAGCTGTCCCCAAGACCCACAGTCAGAGCATAAATGGAGGAAAGCTTTAACTGCCACCAATCCTATCCATGGCTTCGTTGCTGCCCCAGAATGGGCGGCTGTAGCTGTGATTCCTGCCCCACTGCCATGACAGGGATGACAGTATTCCCGTTTGTCCTGGACTTGAATTTGTAAATTTGCAGTGGGGCTCTTGCTGCCAGCACTGCTGCGTGGCCTGTTAGATGTCATACTCTGCTCCAGTTTCCCTGTGTCCCATCTCACAGGACTGTACATCTTAGAGGTGTGTGGCCAGCCTGCATGAGGTGAACATCCAACCTCTGAGGAGGGTGCGCATGGAGCAGAGACGCCATGGAGGCTTGCAAGACTTAGAGGCTTTATTTGTACATTCAGCACAGCATGAGCACCCCATGTTCCTCCTTCCCCCACCTCCACCCCTTGGCTGGTGGGTACCTGTGAGCATCACTCTGGCAGGTACTGCTTGGGGTCCCCCGGGAAGGGCAGGGCAGGTGCCTGGTTGAAGTGAGCCACGAGGAAGATTCCAATGGTGCCACAGACAAAGAGAGAGGCCATGATGAAGAAGCAGACACGGTCAATCACCTGTCCCACCATCATCCACTCTTCGCTCTCCTGCCAGTGGCACAAGAAGGGTGAGGGCTGTGCCCATTGCCCCCCCTCCAGTCCCTCTCCCCCAGCCTGACTCACGCTGCCAAAGTCGTTCTGCTCCCGCGTGGCATTGGCGATGTAGTTGCAGGCTTCCACGCAGGCACGGATGTCAGGACCTGCCTCCTCCAGGCTCTGGCAGAAGTCCTGGGTACTGCCACTCTCCAGACCACGTCCTACAAGCAGCAGAGCCAGCACAGCATTCACCACCAAGTGCTCAGCCACCTGGCACAAAGCCCAGCTTTGCAGGGAGGTGCCAACCCCCATAGTCACTCACCAATCTTCTCCAGCACGGTTTTCATCAGCCCATCTCTTTCCTTCTGCTTCTCAAAGAGCAGCTCAGTCCTGGCTTTCCAGAGCATGTACTCATCAGCTTTCACCATAAGCCCCAGTGAGCTGCGTCTGCGGATGGCTTGTGGAGGCCCTGGGGTCTCCTCTGGCATGGTCATGCCCAGGTAGGGGGGCAGGAGTTGCAGGAACACCTGGGCACAGTGTCACCTGTGGGGATCTGTCCCCTCACACACACAGAGCACCCAATGGATGTGGCTGGTTTCCCTGGCATTGCTTGAAGCATGGTGCTATTGGGATGTTGGCACCTGCTGCTCCCCAGTGTTGGGAGTGGCTTGGCGGCACAGTGTGGCCCACTGGGGACATCTCTTTGTGCCAGGACTCACACTCAGATGAAGGCATGCCTGCCAACTCACTCTGCAAGGGACATGGCCTTGACCCCCAAATACCCATCCCATTCCCCCTGTATAAAGGGTAGGGGGAGGATGGCAGGTACCTGGCGCACTCTCTGGGACATGGAGTGAGTGTTGGGTGTTCTCAGGGAGACGTTGAGGACAATGACAGCATTCACCACAATCACTACTGTCACCACCATGAGGAAGGTCAGGTATCTGGGGAGGAGGCAGAGAGCCTCAGTGGGGCTGCTGAGGCACAATGTTCTTCTCTGTGCCCCCTGGGCTGGAAGCTGGTGACTGGCAGTGAAACATGGGCCTGCGTCAGCCCCATCTGGGCTGAAGATTATTTCTGTATCGGGGTCCTGTCCCTGGGCACTGGCTGCTTCACAGCACCCTGCTGGCACAGTGTGGCAAGAGGGCTGGCACCCCTATCCCAATGTGTCACTTACTTCCCAATGAGAGGCACAGCCTGGGACGTCTCAGGCACCTTCTGAGCAATGAGGAAGAGGAAGACAGTCTGGGCCAGGAGAACATTGATGGAGACGGTACATTTCTGCCCACCCGCTGCCAAGGAGGGGCAAAGGCAGAGTTTGGCACAGGGCAGTGCTGTGGGCAATGCCCTCCTAAGGCAGAAAATCCCCACCCAAAAGCTGAATTAGACAGGTCCTGCCATGAGGCAATAACTACGGGATACCTAAAAATTTAAACTCTCCCCAGTCCAAACACTACAGGAGTGGGTGAGAGATGATACTGACGGTCCCCAAGCACAGAGGGGACGAGGAGCCCTTCCTGGAATGTTGCTGTCCCCTTGCACGTCCCCATGCCCACAGTGGGCACGGTCCCAGTGTACCTTTGGCGGGCAGGAAGTAAACGAGCACAGCCATGGCAGAGATGAGGACACAGGGCACGATGATGTTGATGATGTAGAAGAGTGGCTTGCGCTGGATGATGAGGTAGAAGATGATCTGCTGGTACTGGATGTCATCTGGGGTGAAGTGGTCTGAGTTGATGATCTTGCGAGCGGGGCGGTGCTTGATGGCCCATTCTCCATTCTCTGCATTGTGACGGTGCCAGGTGAGTCCCACTGTCCCCATGGGGCCACAGGGCCTCCAGCCCCCCATTGAGGGAAGGAGAGGGTTGGTGATTGGCATGGGCCCCACAGGGCACCCAAGCTATGCACAGTGCTAGAGCCCTCCTGAGGGAAATGAGCACTGCCAAAAATGCCATGGTGCCTGGGCAAAATACCCCAAAAAGCAGTTAGATGGGGCAGCTGGGCACATATGGGGCACCTTTAACCGCTTGGGGGCTCACAGAGCTACAGCTGTGGGGCTGGGATCCCCCCATCTCCCCATTTCCACAGTGCCACAGAGGGAAGCCAAGCATGACACTGGGTGACAGCACACTGCTCTCCCCTGTTCTCTGTGGGAGCGATAGATTTTTTCCCAGTCAAGATCACAACTCAGGCCGGTAATGAAAAAATAAATCTCACTGCCTGAAAAGCATTTTGTTCCTTCAATATGCAATTAAAATGTGATGGAAAACGTCATTGTTTGGCCATGACAGCTACGTTCCCAGCATCAATCAAGCTTGCAGGAGCGGTGCTCTCCAGCAGCAACTGCCAAGCTGCATGAGCCCCGAGCTGGGGGGGTTAGAAAAACAAATCTCTCTCACACTCCCGCTTCCACTAATAACTTAAGTGCCCATGTAATGGTGGGAGCTGCTAATAGTCCCTGCAGCCCTGCTTCTGGCAGCCACCAATGTAGCAGCAGACCTGCCGGATGTCCCCTGTGGTGGGACACTCCTGTGCCGTGACTGTGGCTGCAGTGTTACCTGTGAAAGCCTCGGGGTCGATGAAGATCCACTCCACGGTCTGGCCATCCTCCACTGTCAGCAGCAGGTTGATTTCATTGGCGCTGTACGTCTGGGACCTAGGGAGGGACGAGGGGGTGGCACAGGCTGGCATCCAGCCAGCTGGAGGGGCAAAGGATGCCACCTCCAGCTCTGCTTTGGGGTGCCTGGCTTGTCCACTGTGCCTCCTGCCAAGTGGCAGGGGATAGGCAGGTAGCACTTATCTGCCCAGGGGCAAAGGTGGGCATCCCATGCTAATCCCTGTGTCCCAGGAGGAGCTGCCATGGTGCCCATGCTCACTGGAAGACCATGGTGCAGTTCTGCCAGTCGAAGGGGAAGTAGGTGACGTGGATGACGCAGACGCTGCGGTAGATGGCAGGGGGCAGCCAGTAGATGCTGCCATCAGGGGACACCAGCACGTTGGTGTAGAGGGTGATTTCAAATGTCCCGTCGATACTGGGGGGAAAAGGATGGGCTCAGCCCCGAGTTATGCCTGGGGGGCAGATGTATTTGGGGGCATGTCCCCATTTCCCTGTCACCTACTTATTCTCCAGGACCACATCTGGCAGCCAGACCATGGTGGAAGGCACCCGCAGCAGCTGGATGTTGTCATAGTTCTCAGGGTCCCAGCTCAGGCGATAATCAGTCCATTGCTGGGAGAAGGAGAGAGGAGGAGGAGGAGAGGTCATGGAGCCCCCCAAGATGAAGGAGATTGTGAGCTGCCTGTGCTATGTTGCCCACAAAATGGGGTCCTTTGGGGGTGCCCACAAAAGAGGGTGCAGGTTACAGCGCCAGCCCCTCCTGGGTGCCAGCTTGATGTGCAAACAGAGCTGGGCGTGATCCTGTCGAGAGGGGAGGGGTCTCACCATCTCGATCCAGACGTTGGTGGTGAGGGTCTCCTCCCGTTCATTCTAGCATGGAAGGAAGGAGGGAGATGGCTTTAGTGCCCTGCCTTCTGCCCCAGATCTGGGACAAATTCTGTCCCACTGGGGGTACCCTGGGGGTCTCTCACCAGAGAGATGAGATTGGTGAGGGTGAGCTTGAGGGAGACATCGATGATCTCATTCCCCCGGGCCGGGCGCAGGTGTCGATTGTAGTTGGACATGAGGTCCTGGAAGAGCTTTTCCTCCTGGTTCCTGCAGCCCACACCTGGGAAGGCACACGCCATGTGACAGCCCGGGGGGAGAACAGTGGAGTCACTGATGCCCCCGAGACCTGATACGTTGAGGGGGGAGGCACGGGGGAAGGGGTGCAAGGGAAAGAGATGCCCAGACGGGTCCCATCAGCGCCCCGCACACAAGCAGGGGGTGTGGGGAATGTCCCCACCACGCCCTCGCCCAGCGCAGCCGGAGACCTCTCCCGGGCGGGACACGGGGACAGGGGCTGCCAGCACAGGGACAGCCCGGCACAGGGACAGCCCGGCACAGGGGCGGTGCCTGGCGCTGTCCTGCCAGGGGTGACAAACCCCCGAGCGTAAAGGCGGGGGTAGCCAGGTGCCCTCCCTGCCAGCCCGGCCTCTCCCTGGGCGGGCACACCTTACCTGCCAAGGTGCAGAGGACGAGGAGGAGGCCGTGGCCTCGCATGGCGGTGCCGTGGGGCTGGGGCTGGGGCTCCGCTCGGCTCCTGTGCTGACGTGTTCTGCGCCGGGACAGGACAGCTGTCCCCTGCCACCGTCAGCTGTTCCCAACAGCCACGGGGGCCCGGGAGTGACCACCCACTTCCCCCGCTGAGGGGCGATGCCAGTTTGCTGGGAAGCTCCTCTGGCATTTTGTGCCGGAGAGGCTGAAATTGGGGCAAGTGGCAAAATGAGCTCCGGGACTTGAGTTCCCCATATCTCCCACAAAGGGATGAATCTCCTTGCAGGTTATGCCAGCACATCCTGTCCCTGCCATGGCAGCAACTGTCCCCAGAATATAGGTTGGGGAGTCCCATCACAGCAGTCTGGGGAGTGATGCCCCCCGAGAATTCAAATCCTTCCAGCCCCAGTGTAGGAGGGTCATGGGGAGGGTGGGATGCGGGTGTGGGTTATGGTGAAATTCCTGGCTCAGTGGACAGGATGTGACAGCTGTCCTGGGCCACTGCCGGTGGGGGGATGTCAGCTGTGTCCCCTGAAACCAGAGCCCTGGCATCCCACTGCTGCCTGGGGAAGGAGACACCTCTCTGGGCCCCTGGCCTTGCGCTGTGGGATGGGCTGTGCTGGGGGGATCATGGGGGCAGGGGGAAATGTGGGCACTGATGGCATCTCTGCCAGCTGCAGTGGGTCTGCAGGGGATGGTGCCATGCTGGAGGGGGCCAAATCCTTTCCCCAGCCCATAATGCCCCAAGTACCCAGCCCACAAGGGTAGCAGGGCCAGTACCACCACATCCCCTCTGAGAAACACCCCTTCCAGCCAGAGCTGGGGTCCACCACACTCAGCAACACCCATTCATTCCTTCCCAGGACACACACAGTGCTCAGGTTGGGCATCGTGCACAGTGGGGCACACTGAGGGCAGCCACCAGTTCAGCGCCCCACGGCAAGAAGTTCCCAGCTTTATTTTTCCAAACAGACAGGTGGGGGAGAGGCTGGCACATGGGATCCCCAGACCCCCCTAGATGAAGCGCTTGTTCTCCTCCCGGTAGTCGTAGGGGTCTCCGGCGAAGGGCAGGGGCGGGGGGTGGTTGTAGATGCCCGTGAGGAAGATCCAGAGGGTGCCCACCACCAGCGTGGGGGTGATGAGGAAGAAGCACAGGCGGTCCAGGGTCCGTGCCACGCGGTTCCAGTTGTCGACCTCCTGTGGAGACAGCCGGGATCCAGGCAGTGTGGGGGCACAGTGGGCACAGAGAGTCCCCCCATCCCCCCAGTGCCCATGGCCCCACCTCATTGTAGCTGTTTTCATCCCTCATGTGCTTAACAATGTAGTTGGCGTTGTCAATGACGGGTTTGATGTTCTCGTAGGGCTGCTCCTCGCCCGAGTCCATGCCCAGCGGCGCCAAACCTGGGGGTGAGAGGGGGCGGTGAGAAGGGCACCGAAGAGCTGCCAAGCCCGGAGACCCCAGCCCCGCCACCCTTCCCTCTGCCTCACGGGCAGGGGTGACGCGGCTGGTCAGCCCGTGCCGCTCCGACTGCTTCTCGAACATGAGCTCGCTGCGCGACTTGACGCTGAAGTATTCCTCCGCCTTGGCGATGTAGCCAGCCGAGCTGCAGCGCCGGATGCACGGGGCGCTCGCCGGACTCTCGGACTGCTGTGTCATGCCCAGCAGCCGGGGCAGGCTCTCCAGGAAGACCTGGGACACGAGAGGCAGTGTCATGTCCCTTGGCCACCTCCCCATTATGTTGCTGCCTGGTCCTCGTTTTCTGCCCACAACTCCATCTGTCTCGGATGCAATGCCAGGGCTGTGCTGTCCCCGTAGGGTGCAGTGTGACCCACCTGTGCACCCACCCCAGCCCACACCCCGCTCACCTCTCTGACCCAGTCAGACATGATGTGGGTGCTGGGGGTGCGGAAGTGGAAGTTGAGGACCACGACAGAGATGATCACCACGGCTGTCACCAGAAGCATGATAAAAAGCAGATACCTGGTAGGGAGCATGGTCTTGGAGCCAGCATTGCCACAGGGATTGGGCACAAGCAGAGCTGCTCTCTGGCACCAAGGGACTCCACAGTGTCCCCAAGGTCTCAGTGGTACCCATGACTCACTTGCCGATGAGGGGGATGGCGTGGGAAGTGGCAGGCAGGCGCTGGGAGATCAGCAGGAGGAACACAGACTGGGCCAGGAGCACCGAGATTACCAGGGTCATCTTCTCACCACCTGGAGAACAGGTGGTGAGAAGGCAAACCTTGCCCCAGGTACCTCTAATAGAGTCCCCAGTGCCAGGGCTGGCCTTTCAGTGTCCCACAATACATACAGTAGCCCATATGGGGCTTTCTGTTACAGGAGTACTCTGGGGTCGTGTATGGGATATCCTGTGCACAAGTGCACCTCTGCCAGGGTGCCTGGCTGGGGTGATGGTGTTCTACATGGAGACATTCCAGTTCCAGGATGTCCTCATGCTGGGCATTGGGGTGTGCCCCAGGGCCTGGTGCAGGTGTGGGACACGGAGGTACCCCATGGATGTGACTCCCATTACTGGCACACATGCCACAGGGCTCACTCACTGTCAGCAGGCAGGTAGAAAACGAGGATGACCATGAAGGCAATGAGGATGCAGGGTATGACAATGTTGATGACATAGAAGAGTGGCTTGCGCTTGATGATGAGGTAGAAGGTGATGTCCTGGTGCTCACTGGTGTCCAGGGGAATGTCAGGGTAGGTGTTCTTGCGGGCTGGGCGGTGGGTGATTTCCCATTCCCCATTCTCTGCCAGGGCACAGGGGACAGCACACAGCATGGGGGACACCTGCCATGACCATCCTCACCAGGCCCACTAGCAGCATTCTCCTTCCCAGGGTGTGGATAGCATTCCAACGTGGAATGAGTGCCAGCATGCCAAAGCCCCAGGTAGGGAAGTTTCTCCATGGCAGTGTGCCCCAACTCCAGTGCCTCACCACCCCTGGCCCACTGTCCCACTGCCCCAGGATATGGCAGAGAGCACCAGCACTACCTGTGAAGCCTTCAGGGTCAATGATGATCCACTCCACCGCGTAAGACTTCCCCGTGTCTGGGTCTTCATCCGTCTTCAAGTGCATGTTGATTTCCAGAGCACTGTATGCCAGCGACCTGGACCACAGCAAGGGGGACAGACAGTGAGGGGCTGCTGGGTACCCACCACCCAACCTACCCTGATCTCCAGCATGATGGACTTAGGCCACAAAGTCACCTACAGACCCCCACCTTGCTGCACCTCGACAGCAAGGGGAGGCGCTGGCAGCAGCAGGCACCCATGGCCACCCTGCTGCCCTGACCCAACCACCCAGCACCTGAATCTGAGGGAGCAGTTCTGCCAGTCAAAGGGGAAGAAGTCAACGTTGATGAGGCAGGTGCTGCGGAAGATGGCAGGTGGCAGCCAGTAGACGTAGCCCGTGTCGTAGATAAGGACATTGCAGTAGTAGGCGACCTCAAAGAGCCCATCATTGCTGTGCCAGGAGGGAGGCAAGGTTATGGCACGGCTGGGAAGGGGCCAGGGGAGTCCTGGACATGCACTGGGAACAGTTCAGAAGGATTGGGAGGGGAAATGAAGGCACAGCTCACTTGTTCTCCAGGACTATCTCTGGCAGCCACAGCATGTCTGGCGGCAGGCGGAGCACCTCGATGCCCCCAAACTCAGACTTGTTCCACTGCAGGCGGTAATCGGTCCAGCCCTGGAGGGGAGGATCCCCAGGTCACCCCCTCACCATGCTGGGCCACCCCATGATGGCACAACTGATGTTGTGACAACTGTCCCTACTCACGTGCTCGAGCCATACGTTGGTGGTGAGCGTCTCGTCCACCTCTTTCTGCAAACAGCAAGATGGGGCAGTGAGATGCCAGGGGGTCCCTCCAGCTCTCACCAGCCAGGGTTGGGACAGCAGCCTCAGCGTTCCTCCCCAGGCAACCAGCCTTAGGGGTGAGGCATGGCTGGGGGACACCCCACAGTGGACCTTGCCCACTGGGGCTTACCAGTGAGATTAGGTTGGAGAGGGTGAGGGCCAGGTAGACATCCACAACCTCGCCAGTGGAGACCACAGGGCGCTCCTCTTTGTCATAGCCCTTCTCCTCAAACAGGTGGTGGATGAGCCGCTCCTCCTGGTTCACACAGAGCCCGCCTGGGGCTGTGGGGTCAGGCAAACCAGGGGGCTCAGGGGTTACTGGGCCCAGCACCACCCCATAGGGGTGCTTGGCAAGGGCAGGGGGGTATAAAAATAGAGGGGAGAGGAACAGGCCAGGACATTGCATGTGTGTGTGCTGCACAGGAGAGCAGACATGGACATGCAGGAATGACAGACACATGGGAGCACACAGTCACACATGGTCACGGGACAAAGACATGGACACAGACACAGAGGGACAAACAGGTACAAACCCAGCACAGAGAGGGACACAGACACGAAACATTTGGATACAGACATGGTGGAACTGTGCACATAGAACTGTGTGCTGTACACACAGAACACACATGGACTCAGGGACACGGACCCAGTGTGTGCAGGGACATGTGGTGGTAGATTCCACACAGACAGGCACTTACAGGGACACATGGATACAATGACACGGTGCACTGACAGCACATAGCCCGGACAGGGACATGACTCTGGGTGGCACAGCCACCAAAAGAGCACAAAGGACATGCAGTAGCTGATTCTGCCAGGTAATACCCAAAATGCAGCCCTGGGGACCCTGGGTGCCCGGTTTGGACCCTGCCACCATCATCCCCCACCACCCCCCCATAACCCCATGGGCACCCCACGCAGAAGAGCAGCAGGGCACCCCGTGACCCAGACCCTGCTCACCCGACAGCACCAGCGCCCCGAGCAGGGCCAGCTGCCGCGGCAGGTTCCCCATGCGGTGCCGCCGCGCCGTGCCAGCCCTGGCTGCTCCCTGCCGGCCTGGCTGAGCGGATGTCCGGCTGCCGGAGGGACTGGGAGATGGACGGTGCCAGGTGCTGAGGGGGAAGGGTGCCGGCACCAGAGCTGCTCCAGCCCCTCTCTTCCGGCAGCCCCACGTGCAGGGAAGGGGAGATGGGCAGGCACAGCTGGCCACGCTGGCCCCACGGGTGTCAGCCCATCACCCTGAGCCTGGGCAGCCCACACAGGCACTGCTGGGCACGGGGAGCAGCCATCCCTTCCCTGCTGCTCAGCAGTCCCAGTGATGCTGCTCGGAGTGGCAGAGTCCCCACAGCAGGGTCCCCAGGGTACCCACTGATGCCCAAACACAGGGCTGACACCCATCACTGACCCAGGCCATGCCCTGCCCCTGCATTAGGAGGTTTCATGTGAGTCCCTGAGGGGTGTCACCTGGGTGAGCACCAGTGCTGTGCTGTGGGTGCTGCATGGGCAGGAGGGGTGTCTGATTCCTGGGGAGCGGGCTGGGGAGTCTGTGGGCACAGCAAGAAACAAGGATAGAGGCATCATTTCAGAGTGCAAGGAGTATGGGAAGGGGTACACAGTGGGATATCATAGGTCCCTCCACTGTCACCCACTTCACCAGCACTGTGTGGCAGGCACAGCACTCGCTTCACATTCACCAGCTACTGGAAAATAGAGCCCTTCTTTATTGAAAAATAAACCTTCTCTGTACAAATAAATAACAGCTCAGGTGCTTCTGGGAAAGGTGGGGTGAGGGTGGGCTTGCCAAGGTGGGGTTTCCAGGGGAGAGGACTGTGATTCCTGGCTGAGATGCTTCAGGTACTCACCAGGACCCCATTGCCCTGGGGAAGTAAGGAAGTGCTGGTGGGAAGAGAGATTGAGGTACAACTGGGGACAAAGGGGGGAAAGAGCCTAAGACTGGGAGTGGGGCGTGTTTGAAGGACATAAGGGACACCCAGTGTCCTCTCCCCGTGCTGGCACACTGTCCCTGGGTGTCATTAGGTTTTCAGCGCTTCGAGTGCCAGAGCAACAAGGCCAGGCATGCTACGGGCCAGTGAGTCACTCTCCAGCCCCACGAGGCCAGTGAAGGCCGTGGGGCGACCCCCTACAGTGGCCCGAACTTGTGCCCGGTACAGTCCCTTGGTGTTTTTGGAGCTCAAGTCCACCAGGATCTGTGGGGAGACAACAGCACCATGAGTCCAGGGGAGCCATGGGCAGAGTGGGACAGTGGTGGGCTGGGGAATGGCACTGCCTGGCTGCAGGGTGTATGGCTCAGAGTGGCTGGCTGGGGCACTCACCTCCTGGAAGGTCATGGCCAGGTCTGCCTCGGGCACCCGCAGCACCCAGGCGTACAGGTCCCGCACGGCGCCCACCCGCACTGCCGACTCGTTGAGGCCAGGGCAGGCTGCAACCCCTGGGATGGGCAGGAGAGACACGGACAGGACATCAGGGATCAATCCTGGGGCACCATGCTCTGCCCACCACAGGGAGGAGCACCCTTGGTCTGGGCAGAGGGGGGAATATAGCAAAAGACTGTTCCATGATGTGGGGCAGACCTGAGACAGGGGTGCAAGGCTGGCTTGTCACTGTCCCCATGGTGATACCTAGCACCCCACAGGGTTTGTGGGAGCTTACCTCTGCCCATGCCTGCCTCCTCCTCCTCCTCCTCCACCCTGGGCAGCTCTGTGGACACCAGTTCACGTTTCTCCCTCAGTGCAGACCCTGCCACCAAGAGAGGTGTAAAATCCCGGTGGGCACACAGAGCTGGCAGGTGCATGGACACCCTGCTGCCCCACTGCCACCAGTCCCTCCAGGCTCACGGGGTTCATGGCTTGGCACGGGGGTCCCTGCCAGCTCTCCAGATGTCCCTTGTGGTTCCACGGCTTCCAGGGCAGTGCCAAGGTCCAATTCTGCCCGCAGCTGGGTGAGGAAGGCTCGTCCCTGTGCCACCATCTCCTCCACCACATCCTCACCCTGACAAAGGGAAGAGAGGGACAAGATGGGTGATGGGGAACCCACAGGGCACAGACACATGCATGGTGGCAGAGTGCAGGGCATGGGTGTGCTAGTCTCAGACAGGGCATTGGTGACATGCAACTGCTTTGTGGCAGTGTTGGGTCAGATCCTAAGCTGCAGGGCGAGACCCATGGCTGGCTCTGCACTGGCTGGACTTGGGAGCAATGGTTCCAGCTGGGGAGGGTGACATGACCCTTCTGTGGTGGCAAAGAGAGATGCCAAGTGTGGCTGCACAGAGGACAATGGACCCAAAGGATGTCAGGAGGGGACACAGGGGAATTGAAGGTGTTCCTGGTGGCCCAATCATAAGACAAGAGGGGTTCCCTCAGCCTGTCCCTCCCCACATACCTGCAGGAAGAGCTGCATCTCCCCAGGGAGCTGCTCCCTGTCCCATGCTGTCACCAGGTGGCTGACCCCTGCCACGGTCCTCAGAGCCTCCACCCAGTCCTGCAACTGGGGTCCCACTACCCCAAAAAGCTCTGCAAAGGGCGGTAGCTGCCTGTCCCCCCACCTGGAAGCACAATGGGGTGAGCTCAGACTGAGTGGGCAGTGCCACCCTCTGCACCCCACCTGGGCACCCTGGGGGAGTGCCCTGGTTGCAAGAAGAACAGGATCCCAGTGCTTCAGGTTGTCCCCAAAATGGCATGTCAGTGCCACCAGTATCTCAACCACTTCCCCAGCCTGTTTAGCCCCTCACCCCATGGCCCAGCGTGCCTCACCTGCTGGGTGGTCTCTGGGGTCCCACTTCTGTGAGGCTGGATTGGCCCCCTGCCTCAGCCAGGCCTGCAGGGACAAGAAAAGAACAGAACAAGGGATAGAGGAGCCCTATTGTGAAGCCAGGGCAGGCTGCTGGTCCTCCAACTACCAGCATAGGAGAGACTGAGGGGACCCCAACTGGGCGCGGGGTAATCCAGCCTGGGAGAGTACCTGGGGCATCCCTGCGGACACGGGGAGGGAAAAAGTGCCCATAGATCTTCCCCAGGAGCTGGGGCAGAGTGCGGGTGAGGAAGGAGAAATCAAACTGGTTTCGGATGAAATCCCCAGCCTGGCGCAGGAGATCCACCAAGGTCTGGGCGTAGGAATGCAGCTCTGTGGGCACAGAGGGAGAGACATGGCCCTGGCCTCGCTCCAGAAATGGGGTCCCTCCCTAGCTAGCCCTGGCATGACCCCCAGCTCACCACATCGTCTGGTCCTGGCCTGGCAGGTCTCCTCGGCCAGGCGGGCACAGGCGGCCCGGCCCTGAGGTGCCCGACAGGAGCCGGCGTAGAAGGCGCAGAGACGGGCGCGCTCCGGGGGCTGCTGCTCGGGGGGCAGCTGTGCCAGGGCCAGCAGGTCGAAGCAGCTCGGTTCTCGGCTGCCAGGGGCAGCTGTGGGGGAACCGGCGCTGCCATGAGTGCTGAAAAGCCGCTGGGCATCTCCACGCCCCGCGCGGTGCAGCACTCACAGTCCATCTGGAGACTCAGCCAGTCCCTGAAGGCAGTGACACGGGTGTAGACTCCTGGTTTGCCCCGCTCCCCGCAGCCATCACCCCACGAGGTGATACCGTAGAGGACAAAGTGGTGAGAGGTGGGGTCCTCGCACGCCAGCGGGCCCCCTGAGTCGCCCTGCAGGGGAAATGCCCGCGCATTGGGCTGGGCTGGGACCCCAGCCACACCGACGGGCTGTGGTACGTGCCCGGCACTGTGTGAGGGATTTTTGAAGTGTGGTGCTGACAGTCTCTGAGGGACGGTGTTACCTGGCAGGAGTCGATGCCTCCAGACAAATATCCAGCACAGAACATGGCACTGGTGAGAAGCTCCTTGCCCAGGGCACCCCGGCATGTCTCCTGGCTGAGCAGGGGCACCTGCGCCTCCATCACCACGTTGGCTGCTGGTCCCTCTGCCAGGCAAGGCACCAGTTTCAGGGTCCCCTGTGCCCGGACATCTCCCTGTCTTTCACAACCCCTGCCCTGCCTCGGTGAGCTGAGGCTGGGCACCAGAGTGGGCACAGAGGGGAACACCCCACGGTATCTCTTACCTTCGTAGAGGGAGCCCCAGCCCGCGATGTAGCAGGGGGTGCCGGGGCTGGGCTCGGCGGGGCCGCTGGGAAGGCACACGGGGCTGACGGTGGGTGATGGGGCCAGCGGCACTGCCAGCTCCAGCAGCGCCAGGTCCCCGTGGAACGTCTTGGGGTTAAACTGGAAGCAGATGTGGGAATGTCAGTGGGGACCCCTGGGGCATGCACAGGGAGATGGGGGTGGTGCCCGCCTCCACCCACCTTAGGGTGAGGCAGGATGCGCCGGACGGGCACTGCCCGCTTGCCCGCTCCCGGCTTGCCCAGCTCGTGGTCGCCCACCACCACTGTCCACGCCAGCTCGTTCCGGTTCCTGGCGGGGTGGGGGGCAGCCAGTTACAGGGGTGATGGTGCTTCCCCGTGCCCGCCTCTGCAGGGACCTGATCCCCGCACTGCCGTGCCCCCACGGTACCCGCTAAAGCAGTGTGCCGCCGTGAGGACCCAGGAGCGCCCCACCAGCACCCCTCCGCACATCAGCTCCCCGTGCAGCCGCACCGACACCAGCCAGGGCCAGGCGCCCCGCGGGGCCACGCTGCCGCCCATGATCCGTCCTCGGGGGGCTGTGGCGTTGGCTTGTGGGACCCCGCGGCGCCCGCAGCTCCCTGGAGGACAAAGTCGCGCTGAAGGAGTTGTCCTGCAGGCCGGCTGCTGGACACCGTCTCGCAGGTGGGCTGGGGTGGCCGGGGTGGCCGCGGCAGGTGGAGGGGGTGGCGGGAGACGAGGCGCGTCGGGCGCGCTGTCAAGCCTCATCGTGCTCACGGAGGCGAGCGGGCGGAGGGCCGGGGGCGCCCCGCAGCCCGGCAGCTGCCGACGCTAACCTCTGCCCCCCGGCCCAGCAGGCAGCCGGGGGCCGGGGGCGCCCGCCGGCGTGCTGGGGGTTGGCGTGGGCACGGCGAGGCCGCCCCGGCTCACCTGGCATTGCCGCCTCCGCTGTTGGGTCACTACTCGGGGCTGCGGCCACCGTCTCTGCAGGGACAGGCTGTCATGGCATGTGGGGACACTCCCCCCGCGATGTTACCACCACAGCCCTGCTGTCCTCAAATCGCCCCAGTTCCTTTCAGTGTCCCCAGACCCTCATTGGCCCGAACAAACACCCCTATGCCACCCCAAGGATTGTTCACCACCCGAGTGACTCAGTGTCCCCAGTCTCCCCTTGCCCCCTTCTCCCAATGTAAATTGTTCATTGCTCCTCAGTATCCCAGTCCAGCCCAATGTGCTCATTGCTCCAAATGCCTCCATCCCCCAAACCCCAAATTCCCTTCCCAGATCCTTTTCCCAGCCCTCCATCCCACCAGAGATTCCCCATCTCTCCATCATACCCCCATCTCTACCATCTCCCCACTCCATCTCAACACCCTCTGTCACCCCAACACCCCATATCCCTTCCAAGCATCCCCTGGGGATACCCCAGTTGTTATTGTAGGGTCTCCCATCTCTGGGGGGAGCCGGGGGGTGCCCACTCACGGCACTCCTGGAGGCGGTGGCTGCAGAGCTGGGCGCTGAGCGGGGTGCAGGTGTGCAGGGCCCCCTCGGGCGGGCACAGGCGCTGGTAGGGGGCACAGGCCTGGCTCAGCGCCCAGTTGCGCTGGGGCAGCTCGGGCAGCGCCTGGGCATCCAGCAGGGCCTGGCAGCTGGGGGGCATGGCAGGGGGCACAGCTGGCGCTGCAAGGACAGCAGGGCTGTGGGCGTCACTGTGCCCATCCTGCGCTCCTCAGCCACCTCAGCCTCTGCTTTGGGATGGGTGGGAAGGGAGCATGATAGAATGCGGAGTCAGCATGCTTTGGTAGGATCTTCTGAGTATTGGGATATGTTTTTGAGGTGAATATCTGAAAAGTTCACAGGGGATCAGGCAATGATTTGGATAGGGCTCCAGGTGATTGGCTAAGAGCTAGATATGATCAGAACTGTTTGGGTAGGGTCTTTAGCAGTCAGGGATATGTTTCAGGAGTCTGGGCGCTGTTTTGGTAAAAGCCTGTAGAGGCTGAGTATAGTTTGAGTAAGATCTTGGGGTATCCTATCATTTGACAGGATTTCTAAGGGATGATGTAGGCATCCAAATAAGTATTTGGGTAGAGTCTCCAGGCGTGGGTGCAGGTTTTGGCAGGATCTTCTGCTCATGGGACGGTGTTTGGATAGGACCCCTGGGCTGCATTTGGCTGGGATCCTGTGTTCTGTTTGGGTAGGGTCTCCTGGGGACAGGGCAGTGGGGGTGATGGGATCGTGACTCACGTGGGCAGTGGCCGGTGGTGTTGGCGCAGGGTGGGAAGAGGCAGGGGGCACAGAGCCCGCAGGCACCCCGCTGCCGCTGCTGCTCTGACAGTGCCCGCTCCAGGGCCAGCAACGCGCTCCTCAGAGCCGCCTCCAGCACCAGCGTCCCCCGGCTTGACAGTGCTGATGGGGACACACAGCGTGCTCAGACCCCCAGGGCCCCCACCGCTGCCCCCCACCACAGTCATGGGGTGCCCCCAGCCCATCTGGTGCCTGTGCCCTGATATTGCTATGGTGGGTGTCAGGCTGGGCGTGGCCTGTCACCCCTTGACATTGCCCAGAGTGACAGCCACCAGTGTCACCTCCCTGCTGCGGCTGGCACATGCACACCTGAGTGTTTGCCCAGGTCTCTCTGTGCCTGTTGTACATGGAGACAGTGTAAGCCCAGGCAGGTGTGCCCACGTGTGCGCACTGTGCACACTTCTGAATGCACACTTGTGTGTACCAGGTCCCGTGTCTGCATGTCCCTGCATGTGCCCATGTGTGTGCAGTCCTGTGTGTGCATTCCCCCGTCCCCCTACCTGTGACCAGCTGTACCCACACAGAGCCACCTTCCTGCTGGCCATGCCCTGGCAGAGTGTGCCCTGGGACTGGCGCAAGAGGGAGTGCTGGTGTCACAGGGCATAAACCACAGCACTCCCTTCATCCCCTGTGTCTACTAGTGTCACTGGCAGCACTCGACACCTGCTCCAGGCAGCACAGGCATGCCCCGGGTTCTAGAGGGTTTTGACAGGGACCTGGCCATTCTGCTTGTGCTGCCACCCTACCTGAGAGTGAACACAAGGGTCCCGTCTCCTACAGCCCCCCCAGCTGCAGCCAAACTCTCCCGCAAAGACACCCCCGTCCCTGGGCCCCACTGACCTTGCAGGATGCTGGCCGGCATGGGGTACAGCCTCTGGCCCAGGGGAGCCCCCCCCACCAGCTGCAGCAGCGGCAGCAAAAGCACGGGGGGGACCAGCCGGACCCCGAGAAGAGCGTCCCGTGTCCTCTTCCCTCTTTGCTCCATCCCCGGGCGAGCAAAGGGGGGCCGGCGGGGGGAACCCCCGAAATGCCCGAGGCAGGCAAGGAGGGATGGATATATACGGTGCCCCCCGGGCGGTGGGAGGAGAGAGGGGCCGGGGGAGCACAAACAGGCGAGTTCATTAATGTCGCGCCAAGATGCCAGCTCGGGGCGGGGGGCGCGGGGGGGGCGCAGCCGGGGCCTCAATGCCGCCTTTGTTCGACGAGGCCTCCGGGCGGGCAGCATCAGACGGGCGCTGCGCTCCGGCGCTGCCCGCGGCCCTTGATCATTTTCACGCCAAGCCCCGGCCGCGCCACCCTCCCTCCTGCGGGCCCCGGGCGGGTGGGAACGCACCGGCGGCTGCGGGCGCGGGGGGCCCGGGCTGGGCGTGGGAGCCCGGCCGGCGCTTTCAAAGGCGGGCAGCGCGCCGGGAGCGGCCGAGCGGACAAGGCGGGGGAAGGGGAGGCGGGGGTGTCCGAGCCGGGGGGTCCCCGCTCTCCGTGCCAGCCCAACCCTGGCCGAGCGGGTCGCCCCGCACAAGGGCACTGCATCCCCGCGCTGAGCAGCGGCTGCCCCCGGGGATACCCCTCCGCTGCCCCCCGCCGCAGTACTGCTGTCCTGCCTGGGGTGCAGCAGGAGGACGTGCCCCGGCGAGGGCAGGTGTCACCGGCTGTCCTTCTTGTTTGTTCTTTTCTTCAGCAGCGAGCCCGCGTTGGGAGCAGTTTTGGCCCCAGGGATGGGGGACTACACTCATCAGCCCAGCTGGACAGTCCGCTCCGTGCCTGCCGCTCGACTGCTCATTGGCACCGCATTTTGGGATGCCACCGTCCTGCCCCCATTGCCACCCTGCTGCGCCCACGAGCTCAACCTCAGCTCCTTTGGTGAAAGAGTGCAGCTGCATCTCCATCACCTCATCCGGGTGCGGCAATGCCCGTTCCCCCACCTCTTTAAAAGGGACTGGGCTTTCAAGATCCCATGTCGATTTGTGGGGTGCCCATCTTTGCTAGAGGGAGGAAGAGATGGGTGCCCGTGTCCAGACCTCTGTCCTTGCTAGGGATATGGAGTGTCTGTGTCCTCATGTCCACCGGGAAACAGGGGGTGCCCGTGCTCAAATCTCTGAACTCAGTAGGGGGTACCCACGCCCCGCTCTCCGTCCCCATTAAGTGCAGCAGGTGCCCGTGTGGCCATCCCCATTTCGAGTCCGGGGGGTGCTCGTCCCCATTAGGGGCAGGAGCGGCTCCGTGCCCGCGCTCCCCCCGGTCCTCTCGGCCGTGATGGTGCCAGCGGGGCGCGGACAATGCCGCTTCAGTGGCACATCAAAGGCGCGGGCTGCCCGCGGCTGGCACGGCGACAGGCCCGCCGCAGATGAAAGCCCCGGCCCCGCGGGCTCCCACCTCGGCCGCGGGGGCACGCTGTGCCTCCGCCCCAGGGAAAACCGCGGGGCCGAGCGGGGGGGACACAGCACCAGGCACACAGGGGAGCCCGGTCCCGCTGCCCCCGCACGGATCCCCCCACCAGTGACACATGGGGGTCCAGTCGCTCTGCTGACCGCAACTGGCGCCCACGCGGGTGCTTGAGGCCGGAGTGGTGTTCGCCCCCGGCCGCACCGTGCCCCCCGCTCCCGGTGCCGGTGCCAACCCCATTAACCTAATTGGCGAGGCGCTCGGCCGCCCCGGGCGGCGGCGGCAGTGGGACCCCGGGGCCCGGGCAGATCCCAGACCTGACGGGCAGGGGGGGACGGTGCCCCTGAGGACCCGATTGTCCGGTAATTGGCGCGGGCAGCCGAGCCCGGCCGGCAGCTCCGCGGGGCGGGGATGCGGGCACGGGCGGGAGCTGTACCGGAGTTCCCGGGGGTGCCCGACTGTTGGCCACCTGGGGGTAGGGGACAGGGGGCGCGTGGCGATGCAGGGGCGTGTTTTGGGGTACGGGGAGGAGTGGAGAGAGTTCGGAGACCGCGAGTGGGGGGGACAGTGCCGGGTACCAGACTGGGGAGACCCCGGAAGGGCGGAGGGTTGGAGGTGTGGACTGATTCGGGCGGGGAAGTCATTGTGGGGTGCTGGGGTGGGGCTTGGGGGGCGGTGGAGGGGACCAATATGGGAGAGCATTTTGGGACAGAGGCCGTGACAAGGGCGGGGGTCTGTGGGCGGGGCCTCGATGGTGGGCACGACGGGGCGGGGCCTATCAATGGGGCGGGGCTTATCGGAGGGGCGCGGTCACGGGGCGTGACCCAAGTGGAGGGTCGTGGGCGGGATCGTGTGTGGGGCGGGGCCCGGCGGGTCGGGACCGGGTCGGCGGGCGGGGCCGCCGGGGCCGGGGCCGGGAGCGGCCGCGGGCGATTTTCGGGGCCGGCGGGGCCCGAGCCGAGCCGGGCCGGGCCATGGCGAGCTCAGAGCGGAGCGCGCTGCTCACGTACCGCCTGTGCGGCGGCTCGGCCGAGGAGGAGCGGGGCCGGGAGCGCGGCCGGGCCGCCGCCGCCGCCGCCCCCCGCAAGCTGCCCACATTCCTGGGCGTTGTGGTACCCACGCTGCTCTCCATGTTCAGCGTCGTTCTCTTCCTGCGCCTCGGTGAGTGCCGCCGCCCCCGGGGCGCCCCCTGCTCCCGGCCGCGGCCCGGGGCCCCCCGAGAGTCACCAGCTCTACCTGGTGCCCCCAGCCCGGCCCCCGTCTAATCCCGGGGCCTCCGCCTCTGGAGCCCCGAGCCACCCAGTCTGGGTCACCGGTGCCCTCCCAGTGCCCTCTCCTGAGCCTGCGTCTCTGCTGCAGTGCTAGTGTTCCACTCCAGTGCGTACCCCAGTGCTCACAGTCTGGGGCCCCGTGCCCTTCCCCTTCCTGCTCAGTTCCACCCTGGGCGGGGGCCCCAGTGCTGTGTGCCCCCACCTGACCCCACTAGGCTGGGGGCTCGGGTCTCAGGACCCAGAGACAGGAACCTGCAGGACAGAAACGCAGTTACGACCTTTGGGACCCCCGTAAGGGTCCCTAGTTCAAAACCCTGGTGTTCCTGGAGTAGGACCTCTGTGTCTTCCCAGTGCCTTCCCTAAACGGGATTCTAGTGCCCCCATGTGCACCTGTCCCCTAGTGTTGGAACTCCGCTGCTTCCCAGGCATCCTCCAGTGCCAGGCTCCATCACCCCAGTTCTCTCCAGCACCCCAGCCAGCGTCCCAAGGGCAGAACCCTGGTGTCCCCCAGCAGACGGAACTCAGCTGTCCCTCTATATGTGTGCAAAGGACACGTATTGTTTCCCAGTCTGCCCCCACTTTGGGTTATGAGTCTGTTACTGTGACCCCCGGGAGAGGTAGGGGGCAGGATGGGCATGGACCAGGGCAGCTGGCAGCCTTTGGGGAAGCCCTGAACGGGGTAAGTGCCCCAACATGGCCCGGGGCAGGCGGGGGCGGGCAATGTTTGCCCCGGTCCGGGAACGGGAAAAGCTTTTCCTCTTTCGCTTTCCGCCCACGGAAAGCCCAGGGCGGGAGTTGGCTGCATGCCCGGGGTGCCTCGCTGGCCCATGGAGGTGGTCCTGGGACATTCCCCTGTCATCATTCGCTCCTTTCCCACAGCCCTGCTTGGGGTCTTTACACAGGCTCGGACTCTCCCAGCCCCACAGCCGGCACCGGCGTCTCCCTGGCAGACCTGGCCCCCCTGCCCGGGGCTGTTATCCCGGGACCACGGAGCAGTAGGGGAGGAGTCGGGTGGAGGGAAAGGAACGCTGCCAAGAAGAGGAACTTTCCCACTCTGAGGGGCCAAGGCTCTCTCTGTCCGCTCTCCCCTTGCCTCACACTCCACACGTCCCCCAGATCTCCTGGGTTAGCAGCCCCTCCTACTTATGCTTTTTGGGCATCCCTTTATTTCCACCAACACCCCCACCCATCCTGCGGGTCTCTGGGTACCACAGCGGGTGCCCCCAAACCCAGTCTGTCGCCTCAAGGGCTCCTTGCGGTGCCGGTGCCCCGGTCACCCCTCCTTGCCTCTCCCGCGGGCACATCCGTGGCCTGGCTTGTGGCTGAGATAGGGCATCGCCCACAGCCGCGGGCATCCCCTTCCTGCCCGCAGTGTCGCCAGCCGGGACCGCTCCCTTCAGTCCGGGCAGGGCGGGGGGGCTCTGGGCTCCCTTTCTTCGGGAACACCCATCCACCCTCCCCGGGAGCGGTTCCGTGGCTGGCAGGGACATCCGGACTGCTTCTGCTTCCTGCTGTGTTGTAGGGCAGCCACGGGATCCCTGTGGGGAGCTCCTGACTCCACACTCTGGGGAGCAAGAGAGGCAGCAGGGCACGGGGGTCCCGGCAGCAGAGCCCCTTCCCTGTTTGTTTGGTTTTTGCGCACACCTGGGTCAGACATGGGTGGAAGATGGAGATAACCCTGAGGGAGGGGGACACTTGTGTGTGCTGCTGTGGATGGGGGGTGGGAGCATCCTCACCCTGGAATGGAGGGGCTGGCAGGTCCTGGGGGAAGCTGTGGGCACAGGGATGGGAGTGGCTGTGTGCCTTAGTGGGGTGAGGTCTGTGTGGTGGCAGTGCCCAGGGGCTCTGTCCTGCAAGTTGTCCATGCTCAGCTGATGGGCATACTGGCCTCTCCCATCCTTGGCAGGGTTCGTGGTGGGTCATGCTGGGTTGTACCAGGCCCTGGCCATGTTTGCAGTGGCATATTTCATCATTGGCATGACGGTGCTGTCTGTGTGTGCCATTGCCACCAACGGCGCACTGGATGCTGGAGGAGCCTATTGTATCCTTTGCTGTGGGTGACAAAACTGTGGCTACCTAGTGGCCTTGGGGTGCCATGCTGAGGCTGGGGCCCTCTTGGCCTGGAAGAGATGGGTGGGAGCATCTGATGGTGGTTCATGCTGCTGACATCTTCCCTTGACTCAAGCAAGATATGATCAGCCGTGCCTTGGGCCCAGAGTTTGGGGGCAGCATCGGGATCATGTTTTTTCTGGCCAATGTGTGTGGCAGTGCCCTCTATGTGCTGGGGCTGGTGGAGGCAGTGGTGGACAGCTTTGGGATCCCTCCTGGTGAGTACCGCCCTGCCTGGTGGCATGGGACAGCAGGTGTCCCTTAACTGAGCAGCCCTAGTGCTGTGCCAGGCATGCCAAGCACCATGCCAGCAGAGCCAGCCATGGCTCACCCAGCCCTCTGGCCAGCCAGTTGGTGCCCATCATGCCTGACACGATGCTGGTAGCTCTCAGCTCCCAGTGATGCCTCCTCCATGCCTTGCTGATCCTGACTTGTCTCTGCCTAGGGCAAGAAACAGGCTCAGGAGTCCACGTCCTGCCCCAGAGCTACTGGTACGAGCTGCTCTACGGCACCCTGCTGCTGGCACTGTGCCTCCTCGTGTGCCTCGTGGGTGCCTCCATCTACGCCAAGGCCACCTTCCTCATCTTCCTCATCGTCGCAGCTGTCCTGGGCACCATCCTTGTCAGCTTCTTCGCCACACGGCCCCTGAAGGTGCCCATCCACCTGCCCAATGTCAGTGACAATGAGACCGATAACGGCGTCTTCACCGGCTTCTCCCTCGAAACCCTGCGACACAACCTGGGCGGTGAGGAGAGGCTTCCCCCACCCTGTGCTCACCATGCCCCTGGCACTGCCACATCACATGGGGCTTGCTGGAGGGTGGGGACAGCTTGTGGGCACAGAGCAGGTGCTGTGGGGTGGTTTCTCCTGTGGTTTGTGTGTGGAGACATGGATGAGAGGGCCTGTGGTGGGGCTGTGCCACCCTGGACATTCCATGACAGCCCCTGCCTGCGTGTCCTGCAGGTCACTATGATGTGGACTACACCACCGGGCAGATGATGAGCTTCAGCTCCGTGTTTGCAGTGATGTTCAATGGCTGCACAGGCATCATGGCAGGCTCCAACATGTCAGGTATGGACACCCTGGCAGGGTGGCACTGGGAACAGGAGCTGAGGCTGGGACAGATCAGGGGTGTGCTGTGCCTGTGGGCACTAATGCTGCCTGCATCTGCCCACAGGAGACCTGAAGCGCCCAAGCTACTCCATCCCACGGGGCACCATCTCTGCTGTGCTCTTCACCTACCTCGTCTACAACCTGCTGGCTTTCCTCATGTGTGCCACCTGCAACAGGTATGGCCACCTATCTGCATGCCAGGGTGTGCCTGGTGCTAGGGTGTGCTGGTCTGGGCTGAGACAGATGCCAGTGTGTCTGTGTCTCTCTCCAGGATCCTCCTGCAGAAAGACTATGGCTTCTTGCGTGATATCAGTATCTTCCCACCTCTGGTCACTGTGGGCATCTATGCTGCCACTCTCTCCGCAGCCATGAGCAACCTCATTGGGGCATCCCGCATCCTGTATGCTCTGGCCCGGGATGATCTCTTTGGTGAGTGCCCAGAGTGCATGGGCACTCGTTGGAGCCCACTCAGCAGGTTGTCCCTGCTGGGGATCAGCCCTGACACCAGAAAACTCCCTTCTTGGTGTGGAGGTGATAGTTTGTGGGTGGGTGTGTGCCCATTTGGGTCACCTGCATGCCCTGGAATTTGCCCCCGCCCCAGCACTCAGGGTGGGGATGGGACTCCTGGCTGATGGTTGAACCTGTGGCTGCCTGCTGGGGTGTCCCAGCCCAACCTCCCTGCTCTGCCTTGCAGGCCGGGCACTGGCGCTGGCCAAGAAGACATCTGCCAGTGGGAACCCAGTGATGGCAGTGATCCTCTCCTGGCTGATGGTGCAGGTGAGTTTGTCAGCGATGCTTCTTTCCAGGCCTCACTGGGTGAAGGTTGGCTGTCCCCTGGGCTGGGTGTTGTGGAGCCTAGCACATCCTCCTACCCCTCAGGATTCTTCCCCCAGTTCCCCTGCCCTGGGTGTCCTGCTGCAGTTGTGCTCTTCCCTCCCTGAGGTGGGAGGTATCCCATAAATTAAATTACAAAAAGGGAAAAGGACTCCTTTCTGTATGCTTACCCATCATATCCCTAGGACACACCCCAAGTGGATGGGGATGGCTTGGCCTGACGTGCCATCCCAGGGTATGCATTCAGCCTGTGCTCTCTGCAGGTTGTGCTCTTTTCTGGGAAGCTCAACACCATTGCAAGTGTCGTGACAATCTTCTTCCTCCTGGTTTATGCCACTGTCAACCTGGCCTGCCTGGCACTGGAATGGGCCTCGGCCCCTAACTTCAGGTACCCACTGGCACAGGGGAGAAGAGAGGCTGTGCTGAGATGCTTGGCAAATACCCATCCCTCCATTCTGTCTGTGATTCCCCTGACATCCCTGTGCCTGAGATTTATGATGAGATAGTGGTGAGAGATGCTGAACACCCCTCTCCTGGCCATTAGAGGGGCAGAGGCACCCCTATCCCTGGGGAGGGAGAAGGGGACAGGTCCTGGAATGGCACTGGCTTGGCTCGGTTCTCATGCACTGGCACTGCTTTGCTGAGTGGGTACAGATAAATCCAACACCACTGGGTACCACCCACCCCCTCCCCTTAGGCTTTCCAGAGGTAATTTATAGCCTGTGCCCGGCCGGCATCCCCCGGGCAGTTTGCCAAGCAGTGATGGAGCCCACTTTCCATTAGCACTAATTAAACTAACAGAGAAGGGGGAGGGAGGAAGGGGAATTCTGGGTGGAAGGAGGAGAAAATATCTTCCAGGAAGAAGGACTATGTGTGGCAGACAGCCTGAGTCTGGGGTGCAGGGTACTCTGGTGTGAGGCTGAGCTGGTGCCGCTGCCCAAATCTGAGGTGCAGGGAATAGCCGGGGGGAGCCTGATCTCCCTGCTGGGAGATGCCCACTGCCCTCAGTGCAGGATGCTGAGTCCACAGCAGGGAGAGTCCCCCAGGTGGGCAGAGGTGTTGCACGAGTAGGGCTGGGCAGCACTGCCTGGGAATCTCCATTCACAAGGCAGAGATGATGCCTGTGCCAGGCTGTAGCTTGGTAGCATCCACCCTGCCCAGCTGCTTCCTTGGCTTGGCACAGAGTGGGGCAGGATCAGTGCCTGGGAGGAGCCTGCTGGGATGGGTAGCAACACACCCCTTGCCCACCCCACATCTGCTGCCTCCTCCCTCCCCTCACTGAGGTCTCCATCAAGCACAGCGGAAAAGGATTTTAATTACCTTTCAGGAAAAACAGCAATTAGAGAAAATAACAGCTTCTCGACTCCCTGCCTCTGCCTCCCTGTGCGAGAATGAGCGGGCACCATGGCTGCCAGCACTGCCATGCACTGCCAATGCTACCTGGGTGTGCCAGGGCAATGCCAGCCCCATGGCCATCATTGCCCTGTCTGCCCAGGGCTGGCAGCAACAGGCTGCTCAGTGCCCTGGGAGATAGAATCTCCTCTCCATAACTTCTCCTTCAGTGCATGGGGTGCCCAACGTGCCCTGGGCTGGCACAGCGGAATCACTGGGGGTGGGTGATGTGGGCCTTTGGCACAGCACCCCTTGCTGTGCCCTACAGGCAGCATGGGCGCCACTGACAGCAGGTGTCTCCTCCTTGCTGCAGGCCCACTTTCCAGTACTTCACGTGGCACACGTGCCTGCTGGGCATCGCAGGCTGCTGCGTCATGATGTTCCTCATCAGCCCCGTGTCGGCCTCGGCGAGCCTGGGCTTCCTCCTCCTCCTCCTCCTTGCCCTTCACTACCTCTCACCCAGCAGCACCTGGGGCTACATCAGCCAGGCCCTCATCTTTCATCAGGTAAGCTCTGTCCTCTTGTTGTCTCCTTACAAGGTGAAAACCTGGTGTCCCCGTGGCAGCTCAGCTGTGTCCTGGGCAGCATGTCCTCAGGACTGGCATCCCCAGGGGCTGGTTTGGTGAAACGAGAAGGGTTCCTCACCTGTTTCTCTGTCTCCATGCTCCAGGTGCGGAAGTACCTGCTCATGCTGGATGTGCGGAAGGACCACGTCAAGTTCTGGCGCCCGCAGATGCTGCTGATGGTGCAGAACCCGCGAGGCAGCGCCCGCCTCATCGACTTTGTCAATGACCTCAAGAAGAGCGGCCTCTACGTCCTGGGCCATGTGGAGCTGCAGGACTTGGGTGAGGAGCTGCACTGTCTCCTGTGCCTCTGCACTTTGCTGTGGTGCCAGGCTGCTCCCAGGCTTCTTGTGTTGACAACTGCTGCACAGTTGATGGCTGGGGAATGTCAGTGTTCTGAGCACATGTGGCACATTGGACTTGGCTGCTGTAGGGGACATCAGTGAGTTGTATTTGTCCCATGCCTCCTGTTCACACACACTTATCCAGTGTGTGCACAGGGGTCCATCCCTACATGTGCACACGAGGCTCCTGAGTGTGTCAGTGTTGGCATGCACGTGGGGCATGTGCTGGCCAGGTTAGCACCTGCACACACCCAGCATACACATGGGCACACACTTGGCACAGCCTTGCACACGTGTGCCTGTGTCTATCCTCACCCCTTGCCTGCAGATGTGTGTCCAGGTGCCTTGGGGGTGTTTGCACCCTCTGGTGTGTTGGTTTGCACACACGTGCGCTCCCTGGCACACATCATGGCTGATGTACAGGCTCTGTTCCCCCTTCCCTGCTGTTGCTGTGGTGACTAATGGCCTGAAACTGGGGAGTGGGGATGGGGCTGCTATTTTTTTTAATACATTTATGTATAATTTTATATTTCTCTCTGTGAGCACTTGCATCCCCCTCTCCATCTCATGGGTGCTGGGGTAGGCACAGGGTTTTACAGTAGGGATGGAGACCAGGGTTAGCCCCACTATGGGATATCTGTCCCACTGATGCTGGTTTTGCCCCCCACCCAGACATGCTGCCCTCGGACCCACTGCAGCCCCAGCAGGACTCGTGGCTGAGCTTGGTGGACAAACTGAATGTCAAAGCCTTTGTCAGCCTCACCCTTGCACCCTCAGTGCGGCACGGCGTCCGGCAGCTCCTCTTCACCTCTGGCCTTGGTAAGTGGTGCCTGATCCGAACATAGGCGAGGGTCCATCCTGCTGCCCCTGTGGGCTGAGAAGTGCCAAGGGGTTTGGAGGCAGCTGGGTGGTCGAGGCCAGAGCCAAATTTGCTCTTGGGGGCGTCTGGGGTGAGCAGTGCTATAGGCAAGTTGGGGTTTGGAAGCATCACTGTTGGGAGTGTTGCGGTGCTTGAAGACACCTGGATGAAATATTGCCAGGGGGTTTGGAAGCACCCTGTATGGGCAGTCCCAAAGCTAAGTGGGAGAGGTATTGGGTGGGCAGTGCAAAAATAGAGTCAGGTCTTGGAGATACCTAGGTGTGATCCTGAGGGGTCTGAAATCGGCAGGGTGGGCAATGCCAAAGTCAAGCTGTGGCTTGTTGACACCTGCAGTGCCAGGAGGGCTGGTGGAGCCCTCTGCCTCTGCTTAGCTGGGCTGCCACCATCTCTCTGGCAGGCGGGATGCGCCCCAACACTCTGGTGCTGGGCTTCTACGACGATGAGGCACCGCAGGATGGTCTAGCCCGGCACCCTGCCTTCACCAGCGCCCGTGAGGAGGTGCCCCTGGGCTTCCCCCCGCTGCGGGCACCCGCCAGCCCCAAACTGCTGTCTGCCCGGGAGTACGTGGGCATTGTGGCCGACGCCCTGAAGATGCTGCGCAACGTCCTGCTGGCCCGGCAGCTGGAGAGCCTGGACAAGGCCTGGGAGCTGCGGCGGGCCGCCAGCCCCCCGCCCACCATCCACGTCTGGCCCGTCAACCTGCTGCGGCCCGACAGCGCCCGCTACGCCGACACCTGCAGCCTGTTCCTGCTGCAGATGGCCTGCGTCCTCAACATGGCGCGGGCCTGGCGCCGCGCCCGCCTGCGCCTCTTCCTCTGCGTGGAGGCGGGCACCATGCCCCACGCCCAGGAGGAGAAGCTGCGCCAGCTGCTCAAGGACCTGCGCATCCAGGCCCAGATCCAGCTGGTGCCCTGGGATGCCATCACCCACCTGCACTGGCAAACCTGCCAGAGGCCTCCGGGAGGGCCGGCGGAGGAGGAGGAAGAGGAGGAAGGGGTTGTGAACTTCCCGACCAACACCACCCAAGTGTCAGATGAGTACGTGCGTGCTGCCAACAAACTGGTCCTGGAGCAGAGCCCCGCGCCGACCGTGCGCTTCCTGTACTTGCCGCGGCCGCCGGCCGACACCAGCCTCTACCCGCTGTACCTGCACCAGCTGGAGCTGCTCACCCGCGGGCTGGGCCCCACCGTGCTGGTGCACGGGGTGAGTGCTGTCACCAGCACCCAGCTCTAGGTGACCCCCAGCTCCCCCCCTGGCTCCCTGCACACTCCTTTGCCCAGTGCCTTCAGCAGCCTGAGCCTGAGGATGGTCCCAGTGTCTCCATACTGGTGGGCAAAGAGGGTGGTCCACAGAGAGAGGTGGGTGCAGGTAGGGGGTTTGGTTTTTGGGGATGTCTCCTGCAGAGGGTTAAAGCTGCCTTGGCAGGATCCCAGCACAGCTCTGGGGCTGGACGGGCAGCATGGTGCATTCACGGTGCCTTTTCTTTGGGATAGGGCATAGCAGGGTCCTGGGGGGGCAAGCACTGGGTGCCCCAGTTGGCTGCTGGGAGCCCCTTAGTTGCACCCTGCAAACCCCTCTGTCCTTCCTCCCCTGCCGCAGCCCCCATCCTCTCCTCCGGCAGCTCCTCCGGGCACCCAGCCAGCAGCGGGGATTGATTAAAGGCAGCCTCGACCTTGGTGCCCCAGCTCCCCGCCATCCTCCTGCCTTTCATTAGGAAAAATTAAATGGGAAAGGCTGGGGGAGGGGAGCTTGGAGGCCTGGGTTCCCTGTGTGAGGCTGGGTGGGTGGGGGAAGCAGCCGGGTGCTGGCCCTAATGGCTGCAGTGTATGGCACCCTGGATCTTGCTCAGTCCCCCCAGTGCTGTTGGATGGGGGCCAGCCAGATGCTTTCATCTGTGGTCCCCTATTCCGATGGGTGCTGACCCCTGGTCCTGGCAGGAAATGGGGAAATGATTTGTGGGATCCATACCCACACACCTGGGTCTCCTGACCTGTTTCTTGGGGCATTGTTATTTCCCCACACACATCATAACCTGCAGGGGGGAAGCTGGCCTTGCCCCCTGCCCTCTCTTATTGATTAGAGGAGGGCAGGAAATTGCCTGGGTGCTGGACGATAAATCCACTGGGTGCCTGGCGGGTGGGCAGTGTGCCCAGTGCTGCCTGATGGATTGCTTCCTATTAGCCCCAGCACAGGGGGCTGCTCCTGGCCAGGCTGGGCTCCAGGAGGGAGCCTGCTCTCAACCAAACTTGGCGCTGCTGGCTGGCAGCTCAGGTCAGCCAGAGGGCTGGAAAAGTCCAGCTGGTTGGGTGCAGGTGGGGGGAAAATGGTGGAGACCCACATTTTGCAGTGTGCCCTGGCTGGGGAGGAGGGGGCTGGGGCTGGCTTTGCTCCCTGCAGCAGGAGCTGGGTGCCCTGGGATGTGCACTGTGCATCCCGTGGGATTTATTTACAAACAGTTGGAAGCTGGCACAGGGCAGCCTGGCACCAGCAGGACCCGGAGGCCTATAATGTTAATTATCACCACGTAATTAAAAGCCCATAAAAAGCCTCACACTTCATTAAATTAAATCTTCCCCTCACTGTGCCCATGGGCTCCAGCAGAGTTAACCTTGGCCATGCCAGGCACCAGCACCTCTACAGATGGGGACCCGGGGCTGGGGGTATATGGGGCCCCAGGTTCAAGACCCTGCAGCCCCCCACAGCATTGCAAGGGGTTGCAGCATTGCACATGCCTGGGCACCCTGCAACACCATTCATGTCACGCCTGGGCCACATGGGCCTGGGCACAGTCAGGGCTGCTGTCCCAGTCAGATGTGGACACATGCCCATGGCACAGCTGCAGACACTTCATCATGGCATGGGCAGGAGCTGACACGGGCACACACATGCCCAGCCAGGTGAGTACAGGCACAGCCAGGTGTCTACACGTACAACAGATGTGTGCAGGCATGGCCAGATGTGTACATGCACAACAGGTGAGTACACACACAGCCAGGTGTGTACCTGCCCAGCCAGGTGTGCACACACAGAGCCAGGTGTGCACACGCCCAGCCAGGTGTGTACCTGCTCAGCCAGGTGTGCACACGCACAGCCACGTGTGCACACACACAGCCAGGTGTGTACCTGCCCAGCCAGGTGTGCACACACACAGCCAGGTGTGCACACACACAGCCAGGTGTGTACCTGCCCAGCCAGGTGTGCACACACACAGCCAGGTGTGTACCTGCCCAGCCAGGTGTGTACCTGCCCAGCCAGGTGTGCACACACACAGCCAGGTGTGTACCTGCCCAGCCAGGTGTGCACACACACAGCCAGGTGTGTACCTGCCCAGCCAGGTGTGTACCTGCCCAGCCAGGTGTGCACGCGCACAGCCAGGTGTGCACGCGCAGCATCACGGCCACTGCAAAGGCAGCACCGCACGCTCACAGCGCGGCTCCAGCAAACCAGCTCTGGCACGCAACACCCACGCAGAACACACCTACACAAACAGCATTTTTCCTCTTTCCCAACAGCCAGAGGTGCAGATAAACCATCACACTCACCCCTGCATCTCCTCCAGACTCCCACCCCTCACTGTGCCCAGAGGGAAGGGGCTGTGTAGAGCACCCCTCTGTGCCTGCCCCTCTGTGCCTTGATTTCCCTGAGCACTGGGCTGTGCTGGGGTAGAGCGGGGTGAATGGGGGACCCCCAAACCCTCAGGCTGGCTGAGCTCTGGATCAGGAGTGCTATGCCAAGATCTGGGGGGGATACAAAGTGGGGAGGGGGCACACTAGCACACAAAAGGGGTGTGTGTGTGTGTGTACATGGTCAGGCAGGGGTATACATAAACTAGGAGAGAGATGTGTGTGTGCATGTGCACATGGAGGGGGTGCTGTGCTGGGGGCTGTGCACATGCACAAGGAGTGTCTGTATGTGCACACACCTTGGTGTGGGTGTGTATACCCACCCCTAGGTGTGACAATCTCGTGCACACAGGGCTCCAGGCAGGGGGAACTTGGGGTGTGCAGACTGGCACACCAGAACCCCAGGACTCCGTTGCCAAGCGGGGCCGTGGGCAGGGGGCTGCGGGGGTGGGTGCCCGTGCCCCGGCCCTGCGGGGGTGGGCAGCCAACAGGGCCTCGGCTATTTCTTGGAAATTTTGCAGCATTCATTTCAGTGCAAATAAAAGCTGTCATTGCCGGAGAAATGATACTGATCGGGGTCTGAAAAGACAGCAAATTACCCGCCTGAAAATGCACCGCTGGAAAAAAATGCATATTAAACACACAAAAAGGCACTTTGCCATCAGCCGCGCTTCCCCCGCCGCTCCAGAATAACCACACTTTACATAATTCTCCCTCTCCACCTCCGAATTAATTTCGCAGACAGAGGCAGAGGCAACCCTCTGACAATAGCGGAGGGGAGACGCGGCGGCATCCGGGGGGAGTGGGGCTGGGGGCTGCTGGGGGAGTGCCTTGCTCTGGGCTGGGGGCACCGCAGTAATGGGGTACCAGTTTGGAGATGGGGGGAACCGAGGGTTTTTTGGGAGGTGGAGGGGGACTGAGGGGTTTGGGAAAGGTAAGTCCATGGGTGAGGGTTGTGGGTACTGGGTGGGTGTACCCAGGCTGACCCTCCCAAACCGGCACCCCTCTAAGAACCCCCCGGGAACCTGCCCTGTTTTATTGGGTGTGAAGGCACCGTGCCCTGCACCCCCGCACTGCCGAGGGAGCACGGCGATGGAGCGGGGGTCCAGCGGTGATGGTGGGGGGGTTCATCTGGCTGTGTGCTCAGCACTGAGGGGCTGACAGAGGTGAGAGCGGGTGGCGGAGGTTGGCACCGCGCTGCTTTGCATTTTCAATGACAGACCCATGCCGGGTGCTCGGGAGAGTGGAAAAATCTTATTTGTCACCTGCTGGCGATGCGCGGAGGCTCCCGCGCCGCGGCTAATCTTGGGGAAAATGAGGATGCCGGCGGGGTGGCCCGCGGGATGGGCAGGGCAGAGTGGGGCTGGCGAGCTGGGTGCTGCCCGGGGCCTGTTCGGGGCCAGATGAGCTTTGGGCCACGGGATTGTCACACCCACCTGGTCATCTCTGGGTGTGTTGGCCTGATGGCAGGGATCCTGCCGCTGGGCGTGCGTGGGCTGAGCATCCAGCAGCAGCTGCCCTGTCCCCCAGCCCAGCCTGCAAAGGGGTAAACTCTTCCATCCCAGCTCCAGCAGCAGCTTCTTGCCTCGCAGTTCCAGAGGTTGGCACTGCCTGCACATCCTCTCAGGGCACTCAGTGAAGTTGTTTTGGGAAAGTCAGCATTTGGAAGCGGGTGCAGGCCCTGCCTGATGCCCCATATTTACACACAGGTGCCCATCCCGCACCTGCTGTACCCTGGCTTTTTGAGATGCCAACACCTGCGGGACACGACAGCGCTCTGCAGCCAGCTCAGATTTATCCATTATTTTATATCCACACGCCTTTAATTTTTACAGCCCTGTTGGAGCAATACCCAGGGCTGTGAATATCACCAGGTCTTTCCCCACCCCCCATGTGCATCCATCATACTCTAACCAAGGTATGAAGTGTATCTCAGGGCTGGGTAAGTGCAGGCATGGGGAGGCTGGGGAATGCACCCAGTCCCATGCCCCTATCTTCCAGCCAACACCCTCATGGGCAGCAGGGTTGGATTCCCTGTGCCCACCCGTGAAGCAGCCTGACTGGGTGCCCTTGCATCCCACTGGGGTTGGTGATACCTGGCTGGTTGGGATGCCCAAACCTGGGGTGTCTCTCTTGTGGGATTCATGATTCTCTCTGCCTTGGCGTGTGCCCCGTGAAATCTGAGCTGCAACACCTGAGTTTCTATTCAGTGTGCCAAGGTATGTGTGGATGGCAGTGAATGCTTGAGTGTGAGAATGTGTGTGGAGGCAGAGTGTATGTCTGTGCTGGTGCATGTCAGTGTGTGTGGGTGTACATGTGATGTACATGTGTGCCACTGCCTGTGCCTGTGGTGCTGTGTCTTGCTGCTGCAGAAGGCACTGTGCCCAGGCCATGCCCAGCACCCCAGCACAGGAAAGCTGAGCCTCAGCAGCCCCAGGCATCGAGAGCTGCACCTGGGGCCAGCCCACAGTGCCCACAGGACAAGACAGTAGGTGCCACATCCCTGAGCCACCTGTGCCATGACATGCAGGGCCCCATGCCACAGCACAGCACCCAGTATATGCTGTCCCTCCCCAGCACCCAGGAGGCCCAGAGCCCTCTCTGAGCACCCAGGGATGGGCTGGCATGGGAGGGTGAGCGTAGCAGGGCACCCCAGAGCACGATGGGCAGAACCAGAGTAGCCAGGCACTGCAGGGGGCCACCATGGGAATTGCTGGGCTATAAATCTCCTTGCTGGGCCCCCCCGTGGCAGAGCAGCTCACGATATTTATGTTGGGGATTTATCTGCAATGCAGTTTAATATTCCCGGACCTTCGCGTGTGTTTGAATGCACGGCTTTCTCCTCGTGCCACCCCCGTGCCCACCCTCTCACCCGGAGCCTTCCAGGCTCTGTCTCCTGCCCACCCACAGTCCTGTCCCCTTGCACCACCCTGGCAGAACGGCACCGGGACGGGACGGGCGCCCCAGGGTGCCCAGGCAGGGAGGGGGTGCCGCGCCGCCGGGATGCTCCCGGCACAGCCGTCGGCCGTGCCCACCCGTGCCTCTCCTGGGTGTCCGGCTGCCGGGGGGTGGCGGCAGGGTCCCCGGACGGGGAATGCCAGGCGGAGTGGCACTGCCAGCCCTGTGCCAGCCCTCCGGGTAAAGGGGCCCAGGGACCCCCCCGCCCTACCTCCCCGCCGGCAGGGATGAGGTAAGGCTGGCGGGTGGCACTGGGCTGCTTCTTTTGCATAATAATCTCGTTAATGGAGCCTGGCCTGCGGGAGAGCCGGGCTGGAGACACCACCCCCTCCCCGCCCCGCCGCCTCCCTCCGGCCCCGCCGTCCGCCAGCCGCGGCGCGGGGCGCGGAGCGGAGCGCGGGGCGCGCAGCCGGACGGGTGGCGCGGGGCCGGCCAGCCCCCGGCAGCTTCCTGACACTCCCCGAGAGAGCCGGGGAGAGCCCCCAGGGCCCCCCGAGCATCCTGGACAGCATCCCCCAGCATCCCGGCAGTGTCGCCTCAGCATCCCGGGAGCATCCTCCAAGTATCTCGGTGAGCAAACGACGAGCGACCCCCGAGCACCCGCGTACTTCCCGGGCTGCAGAACGAAGATCATCCCCCCAGCATCCCTCGAGTACCTCGGTGAGTACCCCGCGAGAAGCTCAGGAAGCAATCCCCGTGCCTGCCGGCGAGCATTCCGCGAGCATCCCCCGAATATCCTGAGCATCATCCCGGCGAGCACTTCCCGAGCATCCCTCGAGCAACCCTCAAGAATGCCCCCGAGCACCAAAGCCATCATCCCGGTCGGCATCTCCCTAGCACCACCCGAGCATTTCCCTACCATCCCGGTAAGCACCTTCCCGAGCTTCCTGGGCAGGCAGAGTCCTCCGAGCATCGCGGGCAGCATCCCCCGCGAACCTCTGAGCATCCCCTGAGCATCTCGGGCAGAGTACTGAGCAGCATCCCTCGAGCTTCCTGGGCAGCCCCCTGGTCCCCCACGCCTTGCCGTGCCGGCTGCCGTCCCCTCTAACTTTCCGACAGCAGCATCTCCCTGGCACGGGCAATGCCGGGCTGCTGCGCGGGGCACAACTTTGCCCAAGTTGAGGAAGGAACGGGGGCGCGGGGAGCCCCGCTGTGAGGATACTGGCCACCTCCCGAGCGGCTCTTTGTCCCCAGCGCATCCTCTCCCACCTGCAAATCCGGATACCGTTCTGCACCAAGCAAGAAGCAGGGTTTCCTTCTGAAGCCCCCCGCCCCCAGCCCATCTATGTCCCCACCCTCCTTTCTCCATGGACAGACCCCCTCCTCCCCAGCATGTCACCCTTGACAGGCACCCCTGCTGTCGGGCACCAGCCAGCAGAGAGGGGTTGGGTGATGGTGGTGGTGATTGTGGGGGAATGCTGTGAGGTGTCCACGGGGTCCAAGGCTCCCCCCAGACTGGAATTAACTTTGTTCACACATCACGCACCACGCCATAATTTGACACAACGCAATGCAACACGGCGCACCACCACCCCACACAGCACAATGCAACACCACCCGCCATGGCGCAGCAGCCGCCATGCAACCCAACGCGGGCCACACCACCTGAGCCAGCCCACAGCACCCCAACCCAGCTCCTTCTCTCACAAACCTCCCCAAACCCTCCCTTCCCCAAGATGCTCACCCCATCCACACCCCACCCAGAGGGGCTGACAGCTCTGTGCTCCTCCTGGTTGGGAAAGATTCTCATGGTGCTGAGTTTGGCTTCACTGGAACACCCTGGACATGCACCCAGCATGGGTGGAGCACTGTGTGGATGGGGGGTGTGAGATTGGGACTGAAACCTGCCATCATGCAGGCAGGACCCTGCCCTGTCACCAAAGGAACTGGCAGAGGGGACAGCCATGGGGTAGAGGTGCCACCAAGCTCCTGGCACTATGGTCAGTCCCAGTGCCAGCAGTGGGACATACATGGGGATGGATACACAGGTAGCAATGACGACAAGAAGCAACCCCCCCGGCCTTGCTCCTCCCAACCTCCCCTCATCCATCTCCTCTGCCTTTCCCAGGAGCTTCCTGACTCACCAGGATATCAGCACTTCCTCGTGGCAGGCACGGCTCCAGCATGACCTGCGGGCTGCCTGAGCCTGCCCTCCACCTGCCCTGAGCCCCCTGCACCCGTGCTGCTGCTGGGGAGCCCCATCGCGGCCATGGAGAAGACCTACTCGTTGACAGCGCACTACGATGAGTTTCAGGAGGTGAAGTACGTGAGCAAGTACCAGAGCGGGACCCTGCCCAATGGCTTGGCCCTGCAGCTGGGCGCAGGGGCCAAGAAGCGCCGTGGGGGGCTGCCCCGCTGGAGCCGCCGCGAGGTCTGTCTGCTCTCAGGGCTGGTCTTTGCCGCGGGGCTCTGCGTCATCCTGACGTGCATGTTGGTCCTCAAGTACCTGGCGGCCGAAGGGGACAGCTACTGCCTGGAGGGCTGCCAGGAGAAGAAGGCCTTCCTGCGGGCATCCCGCTTCCTGAGCGCCAACATGGATGCTTCTATCGACCCTTGCCAGGACTTCTACTCCTTCGCCTGTGGCGGCTGGCTGCGGCGGCACGGCATCCCGGAGGACAAGCTGGTGTACGGCACCATCGGGGCCATGGCCGAGCAGAACGAGGCCAAGCTGCGGGCGCTGCTGAGCCGCCCCGTGCGCCGCCGGGCCCGCGCCTCGGCAGAGAGGAAGGTCAAGGAGTTTTTCCGCTCGTGCCTGGACCGGGCTGAGATCGACCGGCTGGGCCCCCGGCCCATGCTGGAGGTGATCGGGGAGTGCGGTGGCTGGGACGCCCCGCCGGAGCGCAGGGACATCAACGAGCTGCTCTACAAGACGCAGGGGGTGTACAGCGCTGCCGTGCTCTTCTCGCTCACCGTCAGCCTGGACGAGAGGAACACGTCCCGCTACGTCATCCGGGTGAGGGCACGGTGGCCCTGTGGCTGCCCCTGCCCCAGCCGCCGCCGGGACCGCTGGCACCCGCCTGCTGTCACTGTCCTCGCTGCAGTGGCACCGGGTGCCTGCGCAGTGCGTGGGCTTGGCAATAGCAGATGGCTGGGGTGGGGACCCCTCCTGGCCCTGGGACCCTCCTGTCCTCCCAGCATGGGCCCCCTGTGCCAGGCTGCCCTGGGGTGAGGGTGGCACCTCCAGGACAGGGCTGGGGACAGCGGCGGGGGATGTACAGAGTGAGGCGGTGATGCCTGCCTGGGTGCTGAGGACAGCCCAGCAGGGCACCAGGGTCTCCAGAGTGCTGGCAGCCAAGCCCCTCACCTTGGCATTGTGGTTGCCATCTGTACACAGGGGGCAAGCCCCAGGCAGAGGAAGGGAGATGCCCACCACCCCCCAGCCCTGTGCCAAGGCATTTTTCCATGGCTTTGTCAGTCTTTCCCACCCCTGCCGGACCATGTCCCTCATCCTGTGGTGCCACCAGAGTATAGGGGGACTTTTTTCGGCTGGCCAAATCTCTTGGTGGGTGCGGGGGTGCCGTGGTGGGCTGGCGATGGGCACGGAGGTGGGCATAGAAGGGGCAGAGAGGGCACGGGTGTGCATGGGGATGGCGGGGTGGGGAGGAGGTGGTGATGGTGGCGAGGGCAGTGGGGGGACACAGTGGTGGGGACGAGTAGCCCCGTTCCCTGTGTGATAGGGGCGTGAGTGGGTGTGCGGGCACGGGCGGCGCGCTGGCGGCTCCGTGTGTGACACTAGAGGGAGCGTCTGTCCCAGGGAAAGGGTGGGCGGGCTGAGCGGGGACCGGGAGCGCCCGGGGTGGGACACCGTGGGCGTGGGGGGGAGATGGGTTTGACAGCCAGGGCTGGGGGTCAGGGTTTGGGGTGTGGGGGGTGTGATTGGGGTGAGTGAGTGATGGGTGTGAGTGCACAGGGTGTATGAGAGGGCTGAGGGTGTGTGTGAAGGCTGCGGGTTTCAGCACCCGTCTGGGGAAGCAAAGGGGACAGGGGTGATGAGGGAGGTGGGGGAAGAAGGTTGGAGGTGCCCGTGGGTGTGCTGTGTGAGTGGAGGGGCTCTGGAGAAGTGAGTTGAGGGAAGCTGAGACAGAGAGAGAGGAGGGCGTGCGTGTGTTTGTGTGTGTGTGCATAGAGCAGGGTAAAACGGATAAAGCGTGTCTAGGGATGTGAGCATCCGTAGGTGTGTGTCCAGAGGGGCGAGTTACCTGGGTGCTTGTGTGCACATCCGTGCAAGTGTGCTCAGGTGTGTGAATGGGTTGGAGGCTGTGCCTGTGGTTACAGCACAGCAGGGTGTGTGTGAAGAGCCAGGCTGTCCATGCAGCTCACCATGCAGGCTGCAGCACAGGAGGGGGGCTGGCCATGGGCAGGTTGGGGGACACTGGGGAGCAGGGATGGGGCAGAGAGTGGTGGCAGCATAGGGCAGACCCTGAGGCAGGCCATGGAGCAGGGGCCTGCTTTCTGCCCAGCACTCCCAGCCTGTTGCATGCTGCCTGTTGCAGCTCCAGCAGCCTCTAGCAGGAGGGAAACTGAGGCACCAATGTGCCCATGGCCGGGGCTGTCCCAACACACTGCCATCCTTTGGCTCCAGGGACACCAGGGCACTCTGTGACATGGGGAAGGTGAAGGGTCAGCACAACCCCCCTCCCTCCACTCACCCCATCCCTGTCTTTTGCCCCCAGATCGACCAGGACGGGCTGACCCTGCCCGAACGGACCCTTTACCTGGGGCAGGATGAGGAGAGCGAGAAGGTGAGGGGAGCACAACAATGCCTTGGGGACACCAGGAGAGGGAGCAGCACCCAGCATGGTTGGCATACAGAGGGCACCCCACTGCCAGCAGTGCTGGGGACTGGGCACACAGGACAGTGCAGGGGACACTGAGCATCCCTTCCCTCTGAACAGATCCTGGCTGCATACCGAGTGTTCATGGAGCGACTGCTCACCCTCCTGGGGGCTGAGCATGTGGAGCAGAAAGCCCAGGAGATCCTGCAGTTGGAGCAGCACCTCGCCAATGTGAGGGGATGTGTGCCATGACCTTTGGGGTGTACAGCCTTTGGATAGCCCAGTCACAGATTTTTGGGGATGTCCATATCTGCTCCTGAGCAATTCCATTCTAATCCCTTCATGGGGACTTCCACTCCCAGACAGCCCTTGGGGACCTTCATACCTGGAATTTGGGGATCTCATGGTCCTCTCTGGAGGACCTCATGGTAGAGCTTCAGGGACCCAGTTCCACATCCTAAGAAACCCGAGTCCCAGCCCTTGGGACACCACTCTAGCCCCACTCATCTCCTTGAGGCCACTCTGGGCCCTTGTAGACTCCATATCCAGTTCTTGGGGACCTCAGTATGGACCTTGGGGGGGACATGTGTGCCCATTCCTCAGATAACCCAATTCCTTGGGGACCTTTTGATCAGCCCTCAGGGTCCCACTGGCAGCAGAGGGTTCTTGTGGCAGGGAGTGGGAAGGATGTCGGTCGGTACCCGCACCAGAGATGCCCTGTTGCCCCAGAGCTGTGCCCCATCCCAGTGCACTGTCCCTGTGCCACCCTCAGGGTGGGCAGGGGAATGGTGATAGCCATGCCCACCCTGTACAGATCACAGTCTCTGAGTATGATGACGTGAGGAGGGACGTTGGCAGCATGTACCACAAAGTGACCCTGGCCGAGCTGCAGCGCATCACCCCCACAGTGAGTACCCCTGGTGCCACCTGTCACCCTGTCCCCCACCTGCCTGTGCCCCCTGCTCCATGCCCACCGCCTGTCCCAGTTAAATCCACCTGAGGAAAATGTACTGCTCTGGTTTGGGGCTGGAAAGCCTGGAGAGGGTTCCCTCCAGGGTGGTGTGGAGTGGGGGTCCCCATGCCCCTCTGACAGTGCCTGCCCTGGCAGCTCAAGTGGAAGCGCTTGCTGGACCGCATCTTCCATGACAACTTCTCAGAGGAGGAGGAGGTGGTGCTGCTGGCCTCTGACTACATGCACAAGGTGTCTGACCTCATCCGTGTGACACCCAGCAGGTGAGGGGGCTGGCACCCCCTGTGCCCCTGCACCTTTCCCAGCCTGCCAGTGGGCACAGGACAGCTGTGGTTGGAACTTCCCAACTTGACCCTCCTCCTGGGAAGGTCGGACTGGGCACAGAAAATCTAGGAGAGCTTGTGGGAAAAGACACTGTTGTGAGCTCCACAGCATCCTGGTTGTGCCTGGGCACCTGGTGAGCTACTCATACTAGAGGTCACCAGACTCATCACACATCAGGGAGGGACATGGTGCCAGACTGTCCCTGTGCTCCCACCAGCCATGGCCTCCCTGTGTCCCTGAGCAGAGGTGTCCCTGAGCATGGGTGTCCCCATCCTGGCACATGCTCCCACCCTCCCCTGTGCCTGGGGACAAGCTGAGGACTGATGCTGTCCCTGTCACAGGATCCTTCACAACTACATGCTGTGGCGCATCGTGGTGGTGCTGAGTGAGCACCTCTCCACCCCCTTCCGTGATGCCATCCACGAGCTCTCCAAGGAGATGGAGGGCAATGAGAAGCAGCTCGAGCTGGGTAAGATCTGCCTGAGCCAGGCCAACAAGCACTTCGGCATGGCCCTGGGAGCTCTCTTTGTCGAGGAGCACTTCTCCTCTGCCAGCAAAGCCAAGGTAGGTGATGCTGCCTATGGGCATGAAGCCACCATGATCTCCCATCACCTTGCCGAAGTGCCTACTGCCCCCACTGAGGGCTGTCTGGCTGGTGATGGATGGTGGGGATGCCATGTCATCATGGTGATCCACCATAGGTGCAGCAGCTGGTGGAGGACATCAAATACATCCTTGACCAGCGTCTGGATGAGCTGGACTGGATGGATGAGGAGACACGGAGAGCAGCCAGGGCCAAGGTAGTGGCCCCCCTGCATGCTCTCCTGTCTTTGGCCCTATCACAGCACAGGGGCACATGGGATAAGGGCCTGAACCCACCACTCATTTTGCCCACAGCTCCGGTATATGATGGTGATGATTGGGTATCCTGATTTCCTCCTGAAGCCAGAGGCCATCGACAAGGAGTATGAGGCAAGGGATAGCCCAGGAGCATGTGAAGGCATGGGCACATGGTGGGGGAAGATGGTCACCACATCTGCATCAGGGTCTGTGGAGATACTCCCCCAAAACAAGCCCCATGCTGGTGTTCACTGTGCTCCCTGCTGGCAGGGGGCTTCACACTGGCAGTGCCACACAGTCCCCGGGGTCTGCGATGGTGTCTCCTTCCCCACATTGCAGCTTCCAGAGCTCAGTTTTGGCAAGGGCTGGGGGTGCCAGCATGGCCCAGGGACCTCACAGAGAAGCAGCTGACGCTGTGGGCACACAGCAATGGGATATGAGCACACACTTGGGACACATCCACACAGTCACCAAGGCTCACAGGGGTGGGAGGACACCACAGGCTTGCCCTCCACACTCTTGGGGCTGGCATTTCTTCTGATGTGGCTGTGCCCTCCCAGTTTGAGGTGGATGAGAAGACCTACTTCAAGAACATCCTCAACAGCATCGCCTTTGGCATCAGGCTCTCGGTGAAGAAGATCCGGCAGGAGGTGGACAAGTCTGCGTGGGTATCCCCGTGCCCTGGGGGACATGGAGGGGTCCAGCATGGTGCCACCAGTGTCCCCTGTCCCCATGCCCGGATGCACCCCATAGGGTGTAGGCAGAAGGGCACAGGAATGTGCAGTGTCCCCAGCTGTGCAAAGGGATGGCACTTCCGTGTCTCTGGGTGTCCTGCAGCCCAGCACTGCTGTCCCTCCTTGCAGGTGGCTGCTGCCTCCCCAGGCACTGAACGCCTACTACCTGCCCAACAAGAACCAGATGGGTAAGCACTGCCCACCCCCGATCCACCCCCAGGGTGGGAGCAGGAAGAATCTGGGATGGGGACAAAGCCCAGGGTCCCCTGGTGCTGTGTGATGCTGTGGGTGGGTACAGGGCAGGGTGACACCCAACTGCAGTGTTCTCCTGTGTCCCCAGTGTTCCCTGCTGGCATCCTGCAGCCCACCCTCTACGACCCCGAGTTCCCACAGTGAGTGGGGGACTGGGGGATGGCTGGGGGGGTTGCCATGTTATGGGGTCACCCCCGTGCCTGCCACCCTCTCAGCTCTGCTCCCAACCCAACAGGTCACTGAACTATGGTGGGATTGGCACCATCATTGGGCATGAGCTGACCCATGGCTACGATGACTGGGGTGAGTGTCCTTCCCGTATCCTGCCTGGTGTGAGGATGGCGTGAGGCAGCCAGGCAGGTGCCTGGGGCCCCTGGGGCTACTGGAGGTGGTGGTGCCTTGGCAGGGGGACAATACGACCGGCACGGGAACCTGGTGCACTGGTGGACAGAGAGGTCGTACAGCAAGTTCCTGAAGAAGGCACAGTGCATTGTCAACCTCTACGACAACTTCACTGTCTACAACCAGAGGGTGAGACCCCTCTCTCCTGCCAGGCAGTGCCCAGCAGGGCACAACTGTCCCACAGTGGGGTCCCTGCTGCTCCATCTCTTAGGGCTGGGTGCCTGCAGGAGAACTGACCCTGTCCTGCCCAGCCCTGAGACCCAACAATTCATCACACCTTAGCCTGGAGATTCCTCAGGGCACTGGGTGCAGCAGGGTGGGGATGGGGACACCTGTGTTCATGCTGTCGTTTCTCCTCTCTTGGCAGGTGAATGGCAAACACACACTGGGAGAGAACATTGCTGACATGGGGGGGCTCAAACTCGCCTACTACGTAAGTGTCCCCCCACCCTGGGTGTCACAGCCTGGGGCAGCTGCTTATGCCATCCCTATTGAGTGGCAGGAGAGCCCCCAGCCCTGGGCGTGATCCTGATTGCTGGCTGCTGGGGCCTGGGGGTGGGTTTGGGGGAGTGCCCAGGCCATGCTGAGGACACCCCTTGTTCTCCAGGCCTACCAGAAGTGGGTGAGGGAGCACGGCCCCGAGCACCCCCTGCACCACATGAAATACACACACGACCAGCTCTTCTTCATCGCCTTTGCCCAGGTGAGCCCCTGTCCTCCTCACATGTAACATGTACTGGGGCAGGGGGGTCACCTTGTATGGCCCAAAGGGAGGGGGAGAGAGGCCTGGGGGACCCAGGGCCCATGGCCAGGAGCTGGGCTTAGCTGCATCAGCAGGGCCTGGGCTCAGGGTACAGAGCTCAGCCCTGAATGAGCACCCCACACTGTCCCGTTGCTCCTGTGGACCCTATAATAATAAATTTGTGTGTCCCCAATGACTTCCAGAGGCTCCACAATAACAAATACATATGATCCCAAAATTTTAGGGAACCCTGCAGTCAGGCATCTTACAACCCCGGAGAGCCTACAATAACAAACATGACTCCACGCTCTCCCAACCCACTTATACAATGTACACAAGCTCCTGGGAGACCCTACAATAACAAATTCAACCAGGGCACCACTGCCCTCAATCCCTGGCAGCCAGAAGGGCCATCATGCCCTGGTGGTTGCCAGGACCCAGAGTGCCCCATGAGGCTTGTCCATGGAACCTTTCTCCCCTGCAGAACTGGTGCATCAAGCGGCGATCCCAGTCCATCTACCTGCAGGTGCTGACAGACAAGCACGCCCCGGAGCACTACAGGTACTGCGGGCTCCCAAAATGGGGCAGGCTAGGGGCAGGGTGGGTGCCAGCCTTCCCCACAGCTGGCAGTGCTGTGCAAAGTGGGATGAGCACCCTTTGGAGTGCTGTGCCAGCAGGCTTTGGGCATATCCCTGCTGCAGGGGTCAGGGTGAGCATGTGCCCTGAGTGGGGTGCACAGCAGCCATGCAGGGGGCAGGGGGTGCCCAGCTCTGAGGTCCTGCCCTCTCCTGTCAGGGTCCTGGGCAGTGTCTCACAGTTTGAGGAGTTTGGACGGGTCTTCCACTGCCCCAAGAACTCGCCCATGAACCCGGTGCACAAGTGCTCGGTGTGGTGAGGCTGATCCCCCTCCAGCAGGCTGGGACCTTCCATCCCCACCTCTGCCTAAGTGACACCCTGTGCCCACTCCCCAACTTCCCATCTCCCCTTCCTATTCTTCAGGTAAAGGGGGCACCCTCGGGTGTCACAGGGGGTGCCCCAAAAGCTGCCATAGGGGTGTGGGCAGCAGAGACACTTGGGTTGGGCAGCTGCCTCCTGCCTATTGCCCTCCTACACACTGCCCTGTGCACTGCAGGCATGAAGGTTCCCCATGGAGGAATGACGGCACGCCCAGACACCCCTGTACCCCCTTTCCTGTCCACCCATCCCAAACCTTCACCCTGGCCTACCACACCCATCCCATCATCAGTCAAGGCAGGGGGAGGACTCCAGAGTTACCATGGGGTTGCCCCATGCCAAAAGCCTCCCCTGCACAGTGCCCTCCTTGGCATTCCCTGTGCCAGCCCCACCCTGCCGGGGTGGGGCACAGTGGTGGAGCAGGGCTGGGCAATGCCAGCCTGCATGGGGGTGTGGGCACACGGACACTGCTGTATTTTTCGCTGCTGTTTCTGGTCAATAAAGCACTGGATATGCTGGGTGGTTGCCAGGGGCTGTGGCCAGGGGATGGGAGCAGTGGGCAGCCCCCCCAGCCCTGCCCACATGGCACAGGCACCCCCACTCCACGATCACACCTGTCCCACCATTGTCACCTGTGTTTATTTAGCACCCCACTGCCATGGCTTCTGCATCCAGACCAGAGATGCTTTAGAAAGCTGCCATCTGTCCCGTGGGGTGCCCTAGGGACATGGGATCAGTGGAAGAGGGGCAGAAGGAGGGCAGGCAGGAGCAGGGCCAGGGGGGTGGCACGGATGCCAGGGGCAGCGTCCCGCTGGCGGCAGTTGGTGTAGGGCTCGATGCAGGCGGCGTAGGCCATGACATGGGCCACATAGGTCTGCTCCTGCACCCCGTGGAAGAGGTGGGCCATGGGGCCCTTGGCCAGGATGGCCACATCCTCACCGCCATGGGTCTCTGAGTCGAGGGGCACAGCTGCCTGCGGCAAGTACTCGAAGTCGACTGGGGAGGGGAGAGAAAGGGGTGAGGGGGGGGCAGTGATGGCCCCCAGCCCCACCCCACCACCCAGACATGGTCTCTGTGCCCTCACTGGCTGTGTCCAGATCCACGTCGGGTCTCTCAGGGCCTTTGTATCCTGGCCCATTCCCGTAGAGGATGGATGTGTAGTTCTTCCCATCAAGGGCTCTCTTGGGGGCCAGACCTGGGGAGGGGGCAATGGAGGAGGATCAGCCAAGGAATACCCGTATCACCCCTCTGGCCACAGCAGGGTGCCACAGGGCTGGCAGTACCCAGAACAGGGCAGAGCCCCACCGAAGATGGAGGAGCCACGCAGGGTGTAGCCCCCGAAGGAGAAGACGTGCGAGTGGTCAGCAGTGACGACAGTGAGGGTCTCATCCTCGTCTGTCAGGGCGCCCGCCCGCTCGATGGCCCGGTCAAACTCCACTGCCTCCGTCAGTGCCTTATGGGCTGCACCATCGTGGTGGCCGTGGTCGATTCTGCCACCTGCAGATGGGCACACACAGTGGGCTGGGGACCGACAGCAGCACGTCCAACTCCTACCCCTACCCTACACCCCCTCCCACTGGCTCCAGGGGCATGAGCCCCAACTTATCTTCCACAAAGAGGTAGAAGCCATTGGGGTTCCTGCTCAGGATGGTGATGGCTGCCTCCATCATCTCGGTGAGTGATGGGTCCATAGTGGTGTTACGCACCAGGCTGTACTTCATGTCCCCAGGTTCAAAGAGACCTGTGAGGGAATGTGTTGGGGACAGCATCAGTGTCCGGGTGTCCCAACGCCTGTTGGATCCTGCCGCAGGGGCCATTTGTTACCCATCAAGTAATTCACGCTGGAGTTGGCAGCAGCAGCCAGCATCTCTGTCCTGTTCCAGACATAGCGGGCACCCTGTGGGCAAACCCCTCAGGGGGTTAGTGGGTGCCTGTCCCTGTTCCAGGGGCAGTGGGCAGAGGAGTGTCCCTGATGCGTCACCCACCGGCCGTTTCTCCAGCCACATGTCGATGAGGTTTTGCCCATCCTTGCGTATCCCATCCTGCTGGCTGTTGGTGGGGTACTCAGGGTCCGACGTCCCCACCGGGGTCATGTATTTCCGACCACCACCCAGGATCACCTGGAGGGGACGAGGAGGATGAAGCCTTAGTGGGGGTTCCCTGAGAGGTCTGTCCCTGCTCTGCTCCTCCCATGCCCGCTCACGTTGATGTCGACGTTGTGGACCAGCTGCCAGGCGATGTCCTTGCAGCCCTGCTGCCGCGCCTCCTGGGGCATGCTGGCGTCCGCGTACCAGTCCCGGTCCACCACGTGCGCGTACGTCCCCGAGGGCGACGCGTGCTGCACCCGCGTCGAGGTCACCACGCCCACCGCCTTCCCTGCCAAACCCCGCTCGTCAGAACGCACAGGGGCAACGAAGGGTCCCCACCACCGAGCTACGGGATGGTTGTGGGGGGAAAGCCCCCACTGTGGCACCCCAGCCCTGCATCCCCTGTTACCGGCTTTGCGGGCTCGCTCCAGCACTGAGATCACCTCGTTGCCGGCCGTGGTGTTGCACTGCGAGTGGCGGGCGGCCGCGCTCAGCCCCACGGTCTGGTAGTTGCCCTTCACCCCACAGAGATAGGCTGTGGCTGTCCCTGCGCTGTCAGGGACCTGCCTGTCCACATTGTAGGTCTGCCGAGGAGACAGGGGCTCAGGGCAGGGGTCCCCAGTGGGGTGTCCCCTCAGCACCCCCTGCCATGCTCATCCACTCACCCATGGACACATGTGGGATCGGGAGGCTCCCCATGCACAACATATGTGCAGCCCTGGGGTGCCAGCAGCCCCAAGCCTGGGATAACCGTGGCCACATGCCCAGGATCACCATGGCCTCTTACCAGCATGCTGGAATTTACCTTAGAGAGTGCCACGTAGGGGAAAGCATCCAGAGCAAGAGGGGTCTCAGGGCCTGTTTTGTTCTGCTGCTGCCCCTTTAGGATGCGGGTGGCTGTGATGGTGGGGACCCCAAATCCTGGGCAGAGAGAGGGTCGTGGTCACCCTCTGGACCAGGTGCCCTCCACACATCCCACTCAGCAGAGTACAGGCCATGTCAGCCTGCCTGCTAGAAATGCCAGTGCGACTCACCATCCCCAAGGAAAAGGATGAGGTTTTTGGCTTGGCGTATCTTGGGCTGGATTTTGAAGGAGGCTTCTATGGCTGCAGCTGCCTGTGCGTTCCAGAAGGATGGTTTCTCCTCCTCCTCTGGGACTGTGCAAACATCCATCAGTCCCAGCTCACCAGCACCTGCATCCCTGGGGTACCCCTGCTGGGTCCTCACACCCCAGAGATATTTGTTCCCTGGGCATTCCCATGCTGGACCCTCCTCTCACATGGACCAAGTGGTTCAGGGGGCTATTTGGGGTGCAGGCTTGCACCGACTGCCTGGCCCCAGGGTCCTGGGGCAGGGAACAAGGGGGGACAGCAAAACCAGACATTATGTAGTTATCTGGCAAGTGGGATGGGGCCACAACCATGGTAGGGAGTGGTGGTAGAGGATACAGGCACTTTCTCCAGACCAGCCACCAGAAGAGAAGCAAGTGAAAACCTGAGAGAAAACTGGTTCAAAAACACCACAAGGGCAGAGGTGACTAACCCCCATTAATCCTTGTCCAGCTGGGCAGCCGCAGCTCCCCTCCCCAAGCCCTCCTTCTGGCCAGCCAGGCTTACCCCCTGCTTCCCTGGACACCCACTGCCACCACCCTTCCAGACACCCCTCTCCATCCTTGTCCCCACCTGGGATGACAGTGGTGGTGCTGAGCCCGGCACAGAGGCAGAGGGTGAGGGATGCCAGGAGCTGCATGGTGAGATCTGACAGCCCAACGCTGCTGGCAGTGTCTATAAATCCTGGGAAGGGACTTTGGACAGGGAACAGTCCTAGCAGGGTGCGTGAAGGGGATCAGCAGGTCAGGCCATGGGGCTGGGCTGATAGCACCTCCTCGCCCAACATCCTATGCCTGCTGGGCACAGATGGGCTTGGGGCACAGAGAGCTGCAGGGACAAGAGGATGTGCAGCGCTGGCAGGAAATCCTGCCCTGACCATGGAACTGTGTTGCCCTGTCCCAGGGTGCCATGGGCAGCTCTGAGCACTGGACCTGGGGTTACAATGGGTATGGGGAGCACCTGGGGTCATTTGTGCACTGAGCACCCTGCTCTCTGCCCAGGCTTTCTTGAGCAATAAATCCACAGAAGAGGACGAAAACTCTGCTCCTTGCTCAGCCCTCGACAGGAATGTACCAACCCTTGTGTACTGTGCCCCAACCGGGCAAAGCTGGGGAGGACATTGCCTCTCCTCACCACATTTCATCATTTCCTTCAGCCCAGTGCCTCCAGTGCTGGTCCCAGGGGAGAACCAGGAGCTAAAGCCAACAGGGAAGGCTGGCATGGGGCAGAACCTCAGGAGGTAACCACCCCTGTGACCCTTTGCACAGCGGATGGAGACAAACAGCCTGTGCTTTATTGCATCCCTTGGTCCTGTCCACAGAGCCAGAGCCTCTCAGCCCCTCACTGTGAGGGCAGCCATGCAGAGGGCCAGGAGGGCGAGCAGGGGCTGTGGGGAGCACTGTGTGCCACGGGAGGCCCTGCGGGCTGCCCTGCACCCAGGCTCTGTGGCGTAGGGCTCCAGGCAGGCAGCGTAGGCCATGGCATGGGCGATGTAGTGCTGCTCCTGCACCCCGTGGAAGAGGTGGGCCATGGGGCCCTGGGCCAGCACCACCACGTCTTCCCCACTGTGAGTCTCTGTCTCCAGGGGCACAGCTGCCTGCTGTCTGTAGTCCTTGTCCTCTGCAGGGGGGAGAGGAGAGATGAGGCTGGGGGTCTGGCTCCCTAACATGCCACACCTTCCATCATTTCTGCATCAGTGTGATTTGTGCCCAAGTGACTCCTGAGCTGCACAGTGGCACCAGGACCTTATGTGGCACCCATGGCTATGCCAGCAGGACGCTGTCCCCACCCACCCTGTGCCTCCACCCAATCCCCAGCAGACTCACTGGGAATCTGTCCCCAGACACCTGGTGGCTCTGCCACACCCCCAGCACTCGCACCTGCAGCAGGGAGGCTGGCAGCTGGACGAGCCCCATCACGGATGCTGTAGCCAGGACCATTGCCATAGAGGATGCTGGTGTAGGCTCGCTTGTCCTTGGCTTTCTTGGGGGCCAGCCCTGGCACAGGGAAGACACTGTCACCCCCTGTCCCAGCTGGGTACTTCTCCCCAGCTCCCTGCCTGGGCATGCTCAGCCTTCCATGGAAGCTACAGGGTGAGGTGGAAAGAGGGATGCTCACTGCCCCTCTCCAGGACCCACCAAAGATGGAGTTGCCACGTGGTGTGCTGCCCCCAAAAGTGAAGACGTGGGAGTGATCGGCCGTCACCACGGTCAGGGTGTCAGCGGGGGAGGTGAGCTCGCCCGCCCGCGCCACCGCCCGGTCCAGCATCACCGCCTCCATCAGCGCCTGCTTGGCCCGCCCGCTGTGGTGGCCATGGTCGATTCTGCCACCTGCGCGGGGAACGCGGCTGTCACCCTCTTCCTGGTCCCCCCGGATGGCCACCTGCTCCCAGGAAACACATCCCACCTCAGCCCCAGCCACACTGCCCGCCTGGTGCTACTCATCTTCCACAAAGAGGAAGAAGCCGTTGGGGTTCCTGCGCAGGATGCGGATGGCCTTTTCCGTCATCTCCACGATGGAGGGGTCCGTGGATGTGTTGCGGTTCAGCTCGTACCTCATGTCCTTGGGCTCAAAGAGGCCTGGGGGAGGAGGGTGCAGGGGTCCATGCTGGGACTGCCTTGTGCCCTTGCCGACACACCCAAAGAAGGGAAGAGGAGGAGGAAGCACTGCCATTGGTGCAGGCAGTGATGCTCCTACCCATAAGGTGGCTCACAGAGTCATCTTCGACCGCATCCAGGCCCTTCTTGTCCCAGACATAGCGGGCACCCTGCCAACAAGAGCAGAGCCAGTGCCGATGGCACACACCCTGTGCCTGGAGCCACATCCCCTCTTCCCTGCACGCTACCTGCTTGGCACTCAGCCACTCAACAATCAAATCCCGGCCGTCCTTCCTGGTGCCATTTTGCTCCGGGTCCTCCGGGTACTCGGGGTCTGGAGTGCGCTTGGGGGTCATGTACATCCTCCCGCCGCCCAGGATCACCTGCCGGGGAGCTCAGCAGACCCGCCCGTGCTGCTGGTGCCCCTCCCTCCCTCCCGCTCCCGCTCCCCAGCTCACGTTGATGTCAGTGTTGTGCACCAGCTGGTCGGCGATGTCCTTGCAGCCATCACGCAGAGCCTCCCTGGGCATGTTGGCGTCGGCGTACCAGCCCCGGCTGGCCGAGTGCGCGTACGCCGCCGCGGGGGACGCGTGCTGCACGCGCGTGGTCGTCACGATGCCCACAGCCTTGCCTGCAGCGTGGGCGAGGGTTTACAGGGAGTTTGCCCAGCTCTGCACGGCACTGGACGGCCGTGCCTGCTTTCCCACAGGGTTTCCTGCAGCCCCGTACCCGCCAGCCTGGCCCGGTGCAGGACAGAGTCCACCTCGTTGCCAAAGGTGCTGTGGCATTTTCCATAGACGGCCGCCCCGCTCAGTCCCAGAGTCTTGGCGTTGGCCTTCACCCCACAGAGGTAGGCGGTGCCCGTGCCAGCGCTGTCGGGCACCTGCCGGTCGATGGTGTAGGTCTGGAAGCGCGAGGGGTGCAGTGGGGTTTCGAGCAGGGCAGCAGGAGTGTCCCCCCCATGGCTGTCCACTCACCTTGGCCAGGGCCATGTGGGGAAAGGTCTCCATGGCCAAGACGCTCTCCTCGCCCGAGCCACCGGCCAGCTGCCCCTTGTAGATCCGAGCCGCTGACATGGTGGACAGCCCCATGCCTGTGGGCATGTCCGAGTCACTGGGTGACCAGGGACAGCCCTGCCCTCCCCAGGCACTGCCCAAGGGCTTGCCCCAGCCCCATCTTCTCATCAGCCATGTCCCCTGGCTGCTGGGGAGCTGCAGGGCCTGGCAGTGACCCGGGCACTCACCGTCACCCATGAACAGGATGATGTTTTTGGCCCGCTGTGCTGCTGGCTGCAAGGCCATGGCCAACTCCAGCCTCCTCCTGGCACCTTTATTCCAGTAGCCCGGGGTCTTCTCAGCATCTGGAGGTGAGAGCAGAGCTGGGAGCCCCCAGGTGCACCCCCAGGGATCCAGTGTGGCCATCTCTACCCGAGGTGAATTTAGCTCCTTTAAGCCACCCACCACGGAGGACCAGGAAACCCTTGGAGATCAGCATGGTCTTCTGCAGACCAGTATTGCTCAGAAAACACCTGCAGAGGGAAACTGAGGCACAGTTTGGCAGGGAAGTCCCTTGTGGCTCTTGGCAGATGAGGAGCCTGAGGATCAGCCACAGCAAGCGTGCAATGGCTGGGTAACCACGGCTGGCTGTGGCTATTGGGCCACTTTATCCAAAGTCAGGGATGGGGTTGGGAACAGCAGGGATGGGGGGACAGGGCCTGCTTTGAAGGGGGGCTGAGACCAACCCATTCAAAGGTTGAGGTGTCAGAGCACCCTGAGGTGGCCGAGAGGGTTCCCCTTTGCTGGTATCCCAAGGGGAGGGGACATGGAGATCCCTGGGGAGGTGACACCAGCCCCAGCATCCCCCACCAGAGGCTCTTACCCCACTGTCCCACACGTCCCCTGTCTCCAGAGGCTGCAGCAGCGAGCTGGGCGAGGAAGCAGAGGAGAAGGCAGGTTCCAGGAGAAAGCAGCTGCCCCATGCTGCCCACCCTGGCTCCCTCCTGGAATGCTGCCTAAGTCCAGGGTGAGGGGACAGCCCTTTATGGCTCTTCCCTGTCCCGTGAGACGATGGGCTGATAACATTCACAGACTATCTCCCAGCCCTCCTGGGGCCCTCTCAATGCCCTCGCCCCCCCTGGAGACATCCCTGCCTCCAGCAGCAAGGCAGGACCTCCAGCCTGTCCCTGAGGACCGGGGCACCTCTGGGCCCCAGCCCCCTTGGGGGCGGCTGCCTGCAGGACCCTGGGGAGTGGGAGGGAGAGCAGAGGGCAAAGGGCTGTTTCTGCAGACAGGCTGAGCTGGGCCAGGCTGGATTTGCCTGGTTTTGCCTGAGACAAACCCAAGGAGGGGGACACTGGGCGAGAAGTAGGGGGGTGGACATCCTGGCTTTGGTGTCATTGTCCTCTGGTCCCCTCTCCCAGCAGTCACACACTGCCTGTCAGTGCCTGGGACAGCTGGTGCCTGATACACTGGATGCCCTGGGGCAGCCCATGCCAGCACAGCTGCACCTGCAGGCTACCTGCTCTGGGCAGGGAACAGCCCCATGTCACCAGCACCAGGTGACATCCATCTGTGATCGCTTCATCTGGAAGGATGCTGCAGGAGCACAAGTTCTGGGCACCCCAGGTGTCCTTGATGGCTTCACCACCTCCTAGGAAGTGTGCTGTACCCACTCCTGATCCAGGCAGTCACGGTTTGGCCAGCTCCTGGCTCCTGCAGAGGGCTGATGTGCTTGTGCCAGGGCCATGGCTGTCACAACTGATGGAGCAGAGTGATGCAGGGCTCCCTCCCTGCCTGGCACAATGGATCCATTCCTTCTTGCCAGAGTCAAACTCTTCACCAGCCACTGCCTGTGATGATGTGGAGGCTGCCAGAGCAGCCCAAGCCCCAACACATCCTCACAATGTCGGTGGGGACATGGATATGGGGATGGACAGTAGGCAGAGGTGGCTGCAGATGGCAGAGGTCATCTGGTCAGTGAGGTGCTGGATGCAAGGACATGGTGCCAAAGGGTCCCTGAGCTGGGTTAGGCTGGAGGCCAAGGTGTGAGAGACTGCAGCAGACACACAGGGACTCCTGGTGAAGTCAGAGGGACCTGCTGGATCACGAGCTGTAACACCTGCCTTGATCTCACATCTTCTGGCCAAGGATATCTGAGGCTGGGACAGGCAGTGAAGCTGCTTGGATTTCATAATGCCTGGGAAGTGGCAGGCAGGGGAAGGCAGGGGGTTTAACACAGATGAGTTACTGCTGGGATCCCCCAGCTGGGGGAACACAGAGGGCACAAAATAAAACCTGCAGGAACTCCACACACAGCTGCTGTCCCGGCTTTTATTACACGACACACAACCCTGAAAGAAGCCCTCCTGCATGACCCCATGGCTGCATCCCACTGCATCCACATCCCACCTGGGATGGTGAAGCCAGCTCCTCTCCACTCCCAGGGACACATATCCCCTCTCAGCCCTCACCACAGGCACTGAAGGTGCAGATGGACACCACTGCCTTAAAAAACGTTAAGAAAGCATCATGCTAAAAATACCCGAGAGTAGAAATGTTCTGCCTGGAGCCGGCTCAAGCCCTAAGCCCTGCTCCCAGGTGGAGTTAAAATCCAAACAAGAAATAAAACCACAATGGTTTTAAAACTCAAAACCCCAAAGTCCTTGTGGGTCCCTTCTGTCTCCAGCAGGTGCTGGAGTGGGGCCTGGGAGGTGAGGGAGCAGCAGCAGTGGGGAGCCCACAGAGCCAGGGCTCTCACTTGTCCAAGCTTGGCCTCTTGAGCAGGGCACTGTACTTGAGGGGGCCACTATCCGCCGTCAGCACCACCTCCACCAGCGTGAAAATGGTGATCACCTTCATCAAGGGAGAGAAAGAAAAGAGAGTTTTCAGGCACCTTGGAATCACACCAAGATTTGCTTAGAGCTGTGCTGGCTTTTGCTAACTCCATCAGTGCACCAATGAGGAACCAAGGAATGGGGCAGGATGGTTTCAGATAGCTCTGCTGGGGTCCAGGGTGTTCTCAAGGCTGGAGGCAGCATCCTCAAGGGCAACACCATGAGCTCCCAACCAGGGCACCCAAACCAACCTGAATGAGCCTCCCAAAACATTTTCACCTATCCCAGCCTGATCATGGCCCACTCTTGCTCTCCACACAGCCAGGGAAGAATTGTGGGCATTTGTGCCTTGGCTTGGGTCCCAAGCTCCCCTCAAGGGCAGCCGTGCCTTCCCTCTGCAGCCGCAGCACCACGTCATCCCTAACGGAGCCTGGCCCAGAGCCAACGCCGGGCTGCAGCCACAGGGGTTTTCCACATGACATGGAGCATTTCATCAGCATCCCACGGGGAGGGAACAATCTGCCTGTGCTCCCACAGTGAGAGGAGACCCAGGGAGGGAGCACAATAGGTAAGAGATGCAAGGGAATGAGGACGCCAGAAAATCAATCCCTCCTGTTGAGGAGCTGTGCTGCTGCTGCCACCTCCCCGCTCCTCTGACCCCAGCTCTTCCTGTGATTGGATTACAAGTGGAAAGTATTGATCTGGTCTGTCCTTGAGGCACAGTTAAGGGGCTGGCTGGGACATTGGGAAGGGTTGTCCTGGGGTGATGCCCAGGCATTTGGGGACTTTGCTTGCTGGAGCCTGTCCCCAAGCCCTGTGCTGTAGCAGGGCTCGATGGGGCCATCTGCTCAGGGCTGGCTCCAGGAGAAGCAGGCACAGAGCTATCAGTGTAACCTTGTCCAACCCCTCCCAGCTCATCCAGTGCCAGCTGCTCCAGAATAATCATTCAGAACAGGAAAATCTCATTGAGACTTAAAGGTACCAAAGTAGCCAGTGAGGAGCAACCTACAGGAAAATCCTATCACAACTGGCTGCCAGAGAGCTGAGAGTTACTGAGCACCAGCCCCTGCCCACCCCAGCTGGCTGCAGTGCAGAGGGTGGTGCTCATGGGGAAGCCCCCCACATATTGGGGAGTCAAAGGAGGAGTATCAGGATTCTCCCTTGAAATCCTGCCTCATCCCTTTGCTGAACTGCCGTGAAACAGCACAATTTCACATCACATCCCCTGAGTCTTAGATCCACTTCTTATCCACCCCCGAGTGATGTCCACTGAGGCCCTGGTCATCTCCTGGAGATCAGAGATAAATGGGGGCAACATCTCCCTTCTGAGGCAGGGCCAAACAAACAGCCCAGACCCTGCAACAGCTTCTCACTAACAGCCTTCCCTGATGCTCCCACTGCCTGGCCAGGCTCAGCTAAACCAGGAACCAGGAAGTGCTGGGGCCAGGTGGGGAGCTGGGTGCTTGGTGCTGTGGGGTGTCCAGGTGACATCTACCAGACCAGCACGGCTCACAGTAATCTGGCTGATCCCAGAACTGGAGATTTATAAACTCAGGGATCTGCTGGCTTGGAGGATAGCTCACAGGCACTGCAGAAACTGATCCCATGGGAGAGCTACGGTGTTTTGTTAGGAGGTGTGGAAGGTTTGTGGAGGAGTTTCCTCTACCAACTGTTTGCTTAACCAAAATGGGCCCTGCTCACACTGGGGCATCATTTTTCATCAGCTCCCTGCTAGGGTGTAAGTGATCCCTGCTCCTGTAGGAAAGGGGGAACTGAGGCCACTCCAGGCTGCATCCATGGGGCTTCTCTGAGCCAAGCTGAGAGAGGAAAGCTCAGATTCAGAGAGATGTCTACAGAAATGTTTGCAGAGCCAGATTCTGCTCTGATCACAACATCCACCCTGGGAAGGGAAGGACTCTCCAGCACATGCATCACCCCAGCTGGGAGGGTCAGCCCACTCTGGGCCAGGATCCCTAAGTGGGCAAGGATGGGATGTGCTGGGCTTGGGTGGAATTGGGGTTCAAGTGCAGAGCCCCTGGAGTGGTGCAGGGAGAGGCTGGGATTCAGCCCTTCAGGCAGGGATCACAGCAGACAACACAGCTGGGGTTTTACAGCCATGCCAGACAAAAGCTGGCAAAGAAGCACCACTTAATCAAGCCAGACAAACATGATTGCTCCCTTTGATTGAGTTACCAAGTTAATAGATGACAGGGACACAAGAGAGAGATTTCTAGATGCTGTTAAACCATTTGACACTGCGTCTCATGAAGTCTGAATTTTTAAAAATTTCTTCTAATTGAGGCTCAACCCTGTCACAAGACAGAAACTCCAGGAAAAAGCCATGTCAGGGGCAAAGAGTGCCAGGATGGGGGAAGGGTCTAGACAGAAGTTGCCTTAGGCCTGATGTTACTCAACATCCTAACTGATGATCTGGAAGGAGGAAGTGAACAACATGTTAATTCAATTCCTGGAAGAAAATGAATTGGCAGGCAGGGCACACAGCAGGCAGGGCAAAGACTGAGGGCTGGAGGGGTCAGATTGCGAGGGCAGTGATGGGACTGGTCTGGATGGCAAAGGAAGATGAGGCTGAAGTTGGGCTCACTGGGAAAGGGACACAGAGGGGCAGGAGGACCTGACACCCTGTGAGGCAAGTCCTGCCTCCCAGACCTGTCCCTGCAGACATCACAGGATCCACATGTTGCCCACAGCTTCCATGCTAGTCCCATGGTATTGTGAGTCTGTCCCACGTTGTGGGGGTCTTACCTGTGGCACAGATTCCTCCTCCAGCTCCTCTGGTTCCCACAGGAGTGTCAGCTCTGGCTTCTTCCCTGCCTTCTGGAAGCGGAAGTCCACCAAGGGCAGCGCCTGCAGGCAGGGAGACTGTTGGGAATGTGTCTCCCCAGCTCTCCTCCACCTCACCTGAGGATGGGGCTGAGGCTGCTTTGCCCAGCATTCTGCCTCTGCAGCCTTTTAACAACTGGGATGCAGCAGCCCCTGAGCTGAGCCTAGCACGTAAATCAAGGGCTGCTGCGATACACCACCAGCCCATATATCACACTCTATGTCCTGTTTAAAGATGTCATTGCCAGCCATATAACCAGGTTATTAAGAGAGGATGCTGTCACCAACTGCAGGTGCTGGCCCACAGTGCTGCTGTCACAGCCCCAAATAAACTGTCTGATTAAATGAAATGAAAACCAGCCACGCTCCCTGTCCTCGCTTCAGATCCATGCTTATCTCTGCTCCCCTGAATATGGCTTTATTCCCTTTTACCTAGGCTTGATCAACCCCAGCACATCACAGGGAGAAGCTGGTCCTCAGAGACTGGGCTGATCCAGACCCCCCAGTCTCTTGTGCTTGCCTGGGCTGAGGGATGGAAGGCAAACTCCGGGAAGGTTCCCTCCCCTCTGGCTGGCCCAGCTTGGGCACAGCTCCTCCTGTTGCAGGGCTGGCACAAAAGGGCACCAGGACAGCCACTGCCTGCAGTGATGCCAGGCTGCTCTGGCAAGGCAGCATTGGCACTGTCTCACACTGGTGAGGTACTTACATTGCAGTAGATGCGCTTCTGGACTCCAAACTTCAGCACCAGGACATCAAAGGCCTTGCTCAGGACACCCATCACCATGGCTTCTGACTCCAGAGGACCACATTCCTGTGAAGAGACAGGGCTGTCACTACACAGCAGATCTCATTCAGCAATCCCCAACGGGAAGACAGTGTTTCCAGGTCCTGGAATCCAGCACTGGTGGTTGCTGTGTCTGTCCTCTCACTGTTTGCCATCCCTAAAGCCAAGTGGGCAGACACAGCCCCCTGCCCAGTAGCACATAGGCTGGGCCTTCACAGAGAAATCCAGAGATGCCTTGGGAGAAGATAGCCTTGGGTCTTACCCTGACAAAGATGGAGAAGAAGAGGTCAGCACTGAGCTCCTGCACCCTCTTGGAAGCCATCTTCCGGTCATTGCAGTGATCTGCCTGTTTCTGGATGGCCTCTTTCTCCATCTTGATGGGGGATGTGGCTCCTGCAAAGGGGAAGAGTGACAATAGTGTGCCCATGCCCCTGCTGCGGGAGCGGTGGGCCGGCAGCGGCTCGGCTCCGCACGCACCGAGCGAGGCGCAGAGCAGGCGGTGCACCACGATGTCGGCGTAGCGGCGGATGGGAGACGTGAAGTGCGTGTAGAAGGGCACGTTCAGGGCGTAGTGGTGAAACAGGGTCTCATCCTTCAGGACGCCGGTGCAGAAGTAGAGAGCCATCTGAGAGGGGGGAGAAACAAGGGAAGGGTGTGAGCAAGGGTGGTGCCACGAGGATGGAGACACAGCCAGCCAGCAGCCAATGGCCCTTCTGAAGGTACCCTGTCTGCTGGTGGTCCTTCACCTGCTGCTCAGTTTGGGCTGCACAGGCACTGCAGAAACTGAGCACAGAATAAAATGGGCAAAACCCTGCTGGCTGCCAGCTGTCCCTACCTGGCCCCAAGGACTGCATCAACTTTCAAATCACCATGGGTCTAAGCAGCTTCCTGCTTCTGCTCAGGTCCTGGGGCTCATCTACCATCCTCTCACATTTCAGGGGAGAGCCCACCTGGTTCTGTGCCCACCTCAGATGCTCTCTCACCATGGGGCCTCACAGAACAGCTTCCATGCTGGCTCTTTGGTTCTGGATCTGGCTGCAGGCTTTACACATCCATTGTGCATGCCTGGAGAGCACTGGGGGCAGGTATCAGTGGTTTCCATGAAGGAGAGACAGCCCTGCTGTGATCACTGCTGCTCCATCCCACCAAAACAGCTGAGGAGCTGAGTGGCTGAACTGCCCATCTAAACCAACACCAGGGCAACAGCGGCACCACTGCTCAGCAGCCTCTTCAGCAGGAACCTCTCCAGTGTCACCCCTGTTATTCCACAGGTTACAGCTTTTATTTTTACATCTGTGAAACACCAGCTCTTGGGGCTGGGAAAACACTGGGGGCTGGGCCCAGGCGGGGAGGGGAGGCTGTGCAGGTCAGGGGGGTGGTGGCGGGGTCACAGCACAGTGGCGATTGAGTGAACCCATTTAAAAATAAGAGCAAGTGATTTAAAAAAAACAGGAGTATCCAGCTCTGATTACAGAGCCGTCCTGGGATCCTTGGTTTGGGCAGCTGTATCCTCTGCTCTCCAGGCCAGTGGCGCAGCCAGCTCCTGCTGAGCAGCAACGCACTGATCCGGGCAAGTAAACAGAGCAGGTTAAAAAAAGCAGCATCAGTCCCAGCCTTATTATGAGACCCAAGAGCTAGGATAGGAGCTGTGCTGGCTGCCAATTTCCACAACCCAGAATTAAATTGTTTCTGATGGACTCCACAAAGTACGGTCTCCACTCAATTAGCTCAGCTCCCACCGAATGAGGCTGGGCACAGAGACACGCCGAGCTCCAGAGGCTGCTGCAGCAGGGGATGAGAGCTCTTGTACTGACAGACAGCATGGAATCACAGGGAGCTTCCAGGCACTTGTGCCAGCCTTCTGGGCAGAAGGCAGGAAGGTCTCTATAATGCCAGCCAGGCAGAAAGCAGAGTCAAAATTCCTGCTCTGAGAAAGACACTGGGAAAGGCCCATCCCTGCCCTATGCCAGCAGTGTTTCAAGTTATACCCCACATTGTTTAAAGTTAGAAAAGATACTGAAGGTTCTGTGCTGGTTGCTGTTGTCTGGGGCATTTTGTCTTGATTGATAAGCTGTGGGGTCCAGCACCATTTTGGACACTCTTTTTGCAGCCCATGACCCTCATTAACATTTGCAGCAGCTTGAGTATCACAGCACAAATATTCCCCTAGGTTGCACCCTGCAGAGAGCCCAGTCTAATATGTATCTGACACCCATCCTCACCACTGTGACAGCACAACCCAGTGACATCAGCCTGGCATGAAGCAGATGTTTTCTCCTTAACAGATCTGACTCACAAGAGGTCTCAAATCCCCAAAGTTTGCAATCCCTGGAGAACTGCAAATAAATTAGCCCCAGCCAACCAGGGGCAGCTTTGCTTTCACGGACAGATTGAATCCCTGAGTGACTGAGCCCCTGAAAAATGGTGTGTCGCTGCTCCTTCATCTGTTACAAGGCTCCTGGCATGCCAATCCAGGCATTCCCTCAGGTACACACATTACCAGTTCCTTCCCATCTCCCTCCTCCTCAGAGAGGCTGATGTCTTGACCACCAGCATGCAGTGAAAAGGGAGGATACAAGGCTTGTCACAACCAAGGGTTAAACCTGTGGACAGGCTGTTTAGGCTGATTTAGCTGCAGCCTTGTCCCTGAAACATCAGCTTTATCACTGGGAGCTGCAACGTGAGCAGGGATACAGGTGACTCTCAGAGGCCTGACCAGACAGCCTCGCTGCACCATCTGTCAGAGCAATGGCCCAGCCCTCTTCACCAGCCTGGGCCCCTCAGTGGCTGTGCTCTGCAGCTGCCAACCTCAAATCTGTCCTCTCCCCATGAGGGACCATGACATCCAGCAGGATGGGGCTGGTTCTTCCATCTGCTCTCATGCTGGTGGCAGACAGCAAAAAAAAAAATACTCCTTGCAGTGGAAAGCTCTTTCCTCCTGGAAGCTGCTTGCCCTTTTCCAAAGTGTTTTGCCTATAATGGGAGTGTGCAACAGGTTTGCCATGCATGAGTGGATTGCACAGCACACTTGAACATACAGGCACCTTTGTCTTCTGATGATGGAATGAGACTAGTTCCTATCAAAATCATGTCTTGTGGAATATCTCCATTAAAAGTGCCTCTTTCTCTGTCTGGTACCTACTCTGCAGAAGACTTCATCCCCAAAACCTTGATAACTCTCTCATGTAATGATCTAATGTATCCACAAGGCTAAATCATAATGAGAGCCACTGTGTGGTATCTGAAAGCACTGCCACCACTTCTCCAACCACAATCTCAGGACAACACAGTGGCAAGATCTCAGCAAGTCAGTGGGTCCCCAAAAGCCAATCCCCTCCTTGCTGCCACTGCAGAACCTTCTCCTTGTTCATCCATCCTGGCCAGTAGCTAGGCCTGGTCCATGTGCTGCTACTGGAAAAGCTCAGTCTTGTTCCACAGTCAGCAGGACCAGAGAGGGACTCAAAGGAAATCATGTCACCAGTGCACCTTCCACCAGAAAAGAAGGATGTGGGGAAGGAACCAGGATAACCCAAAGCAGGACATGGGATCTGAGACAACACACCCAGCTCCAGAGGACACTTCCTGCTCTTTCCAAAGCAGCCCTCCTGAGCTGGACATACATGAGAGGGTGATTTACTAAATGGCCTCAAAGCCCAGTCCCAGTTGCAAACAAGCATTAAGTCCCGGAAATACAAAAGGACTTCAGGCAATTGCTAATGAGTAAATGAAGCAAATAAGCTAATTAGAAGAGTGACAGTCAAATGAGTGATGTTGGAAAGCTGATTCATTCCTGCAGTGATAAGCAGGCCACAGCAGAGAGATCATTTCAGGAACATGCCCTTCTCCCCATGGAGTAGACTTTCCTCAGAAGAGATTTTGTGATGCCCAGCTGCAAAAGGAGCTGATGCCTTACAAAAACTTTTTATGATGGTGATAAATACCCAAATAAGTGTCCTGAGCTACAGATGCACCAGACAATTTGTGTGAGCAGCACAGCCTCCATTGCAGAGACTGTTAAAGAAAGCCACCTGGGGAGAAGGGAGACTGAAGGGTTTCTAGAACTTTCTTTCTTCCAAGAGCAGGCACCGGGCTGTGCTTATGACCAGTTTCACACCCCCAGTCTTAATTCCTTCTTTGGACCAGTTGGGACACCACAGTGTGAAGAAATGGCAGAAACATGAAGCATGGAGCCCACCACCAGCTCTTCACAGGGCTGGGTCCTTGAGAGTCTGCTAACAGCCCTCATGCAACTTCAAGGGTGAAATATCCCAAGCAGTGATAACAGGGACAGTGTGGGCAGTGAGGAAAGACTCAGCCTGACCTTGTTATCCAGTGGAGCTTTTGTTGCTCAAGGGACACTCCCACTACCAGCTGTACAGGAAGCTGCTGGCAGCCCTGGAACACCATGTTCAGTATTCATTCACTCCCTCTGTGTGCAACAACCAGCTTGGTAACACAGAAGGGGCGAGGGCTGAAGATGAGCCACAGCAGAAAGCTACAAGCAGACATGCCTGACAGCACAGCATTGTTCTCACCTGCATGGGCCTGGAGAACATGTAGGTCAGCACTTCTTTCCTTGCTCTGGAATATTTGTCAGCACCAAATATTTCCCTTAAGCTTTTCTGGAGGAGAAAAGAGAGAGCATTCAGTGTTGGCATGTTATGGTGGTAAAGGGACCCAGGCAGACCTTACTGGTGCTAACAGAAGCTTGTCAAAGCCAAACTCCCCTTTTTCCTGAAAATCCCCTTGTAAACCAAAAGGTGCACATGAAATTGGTCTTTGCTGTGGTTTCAGCAGCCCCAGTAGGATTGCATACACAATCCTGAGCACTGGCTCTCCTCCTGGGGTCAGTGGCAGATAGCACTCAGAGCATGGGGACTGCTGGCTCTGTCCCTAGCTGTGCTGTGTGAGAGAGAGCCTGTAAACCCTCTCTCAACCTGTGCCTGGCTCCCATCCAGCTTCTGAGAGCTTCAGCACACAGACTAATGGGACTCTGGGGAGACATGGATATGGGAGGTCATGCCTGGGGGTAGCAGTGAGGAGGGGCTGGAGGGTTCAAAGTGCAGGAGGGGAGCTGATTGAGCAGCCCTGCATCTGCTGACATAGGCTGGGCACAGCCAGCAAGCAGGGAAAGCAGTCCCAGCTGATGCAGGGGCTTGCAGGAGGCCAGCAGGGATGGGATTAACAGAGGATTATCCACAGTCCAGTTGTGGTGAGTAAAGAAAATCCTGGAACCTGCGCTGTGCTGTTCAGCTGGAGTTCAGCCTCAGGACATGCTCAGAGAGGAGTGGTTGGATACTTCTCAGGCTGGCTGCATCTGACCTTTCCCAGCACTGCTCTCATGTCCTTCCCAGTCACCCCACTCCCCACCCTGCCCTCCCTGAGACCTGCAGCAGACCAGACACAAACAGCCCCTTGCAGAGCTGCTTTCTTTGTGGTATGGAGCAAATTCTCTGCCCAGAGAACGAAATCTGGGTGGCTCAGGGATTGCTCCTGCACTGAAATGTCCTTCCCATTGCAGAGAGGGCAGTGCAGGGTCACTGGCAAAGTCTTTCCCACCCTGCTCTAACCTCTGAGCACAACATGGCTGACCAGGACAGGCTGGGCCACCCCTGCTCAGCACCAAAGGGATCAATAGTGAGAGAGGGAGTGCTTTGTTTTGGCATGGCACAGTTGTCAGCTTTGCTTGGGACAGGGAATAAAGCACAGGCTGCCACAAACACACATCACCCAGAGCACTCACGTGCAGGGTCCCCGCGCTGCTGAAGTCGATGTCCAGCCCCACTTGGCTGCAGAAGTCCATGAGGTCTTTGAGCAGCTTGTTTTGGGGCGGGGGGTGGCGGCGGAGGAAGGCCTGCTCGGGGAAGCAGCGGTAGATCCGATGGGCCACGGCCATGTTCGCCAGCAGCATGAACTCCTCCACCAGCCTGAGGCACGAGGAAAACAAGCCCAGGGCCCAGTTACACAGGGGAGGCCCCTGGGAAGCCAAGCCAGTCCACAGTGATGGGAACTAATATGACACAGGGGACAGGGGAGCAGCTTGCAGTTGCTGTCATAAGCACAGATTAGCTGTGAGACTGCACCAAATCCCCCCCAAATTCTCACTTTCTAGCTGAGGCTTCCCCAGGGACTCAGAGTAAGCTGTCCTGCTGGCGCAGACAAGCAGAAGTCAGTGATAAATTGACAGCTTAAATTAGGATAAAATAATCTTCCTTTAGGTCATTTTATCTCCTGAAACGCTTGACAAGCAAAACAAACGCCGTGCGAAAGATAGCACGGAAAACAAACACACACATCTGTCTTCCTGGGCCAGAGCAAACAGCGCTCGCCCGCTCCCCCAGCCTGAGCTCCACATGTGTGGTCAGGCCCAGGCACTGAGCCCTGCCCCACCAGCTCCCAGCACAGCACAGCACAGCACAGCACAGCACAGCACAGCACAGCACTGTCCCCGGGCAGGAGAAGCCACCAGGCAGGGCTGCCTTTGGCATCCAGGAGATGTAGGGACTCTACAGACTCCTCCAGACAACCTCCAGAATGAGGGAGATGATGGGATAAGCACTTCCCATCTCTCAATGTACCTGCACTGAATGGAAACCTCTGGAGTCACACAGTGCTCAGGAAAGCAGCCCCAGCATGAGAAATCATCTTTGGTGTGTGTATGGGTTGTGCTACCAGTAGCAGGGCTGTCACAGGGGACTTGTTTAACTGGGCTTGATAAGCAAGAGACGTGCTTAACTGGGCTTCCTGCATGTATTCCCAGGGCTCCTTACTGGTGCTAATTGCCAAAAAAGATAATAGATTTACAGAAGTAACCTCATCCTCCCAGCAATGCCTGAGTGAGCTATTGCTGATTATGCCAGCTCAGCCTTGCTGCAGGCAAAGCAGTGATTTTGCAGGGCTGGCTGGAGGATCAGGGCTGGAGCCACTGTTCCTGCAGCTCCCAACCCTGGCCACTGCTGGGGAGCCTGGCCAGGTGAGATGTGCAGGGCTCTGCAGTTCTACAGCAGTCACACATTCCCAGCCTGGGAGTACTTGCCAAGAACTCGAAAGAGAAAGGAAATTAAGAGAAGCCCAGAGGAGGAATAAGCACCTGACAGTGACCATCAGCAGTAGAAATATCGGTCTTTAATGGGGAGGAGCTCCCTTATTAAGAGCCCTGTGGATTCTCACAGAGGGTTTTGTGCCAGAGGCCAACACTTCAGGCCCCACAGGGAGGGCAGGGGGGATATCCTGGCCCAGGGGCAGAGCGGGCAGGGCAGGGCAGGAACAGCACGGTCCAAATGGGAATGGGCTGCTTGCTCTGTCTCCTGGAAAACCTGCCCATGGGTCATGGCTACCAGAGACCAAGGGCTGGCTCATGGGTGGGCAATGCCCTGTGAACCCAGCAGGATCAGAACACACTCCTGAGGGGACTCTTCCAAGAGGGCTGAGCCAGGCTCTTGGTGTTCCTGTGCAGCAGAACCGGCAGATGGCAACCTCGGTCCCTCTATGGCCACGGGCGCCAGGGGGTGCGGGACAGCGCGGCCGGGGGCACTGGGCACCCCGTGGGGCAGCCAGGGACAGCCAGCGGGCTAGGGCATGGCCATGCCCATCTCCTGACCCTGGGAGACACGCCACTGTCACCGAGCAGCACGGGGGGAACAGGGGCCTGAGGACAGGGGTGAGCTGGGCCAGCCCATGCTCACCTGGGAAGCCCTTCCTGCCCCAGCCAGGTCACAGCCAAGCATAGAAAACAGGGCAGACTGCAAAAGGCAGCACCTCCCCTCCCCATGGGCTTTGGTGCAGGGGAAGAGGGAATTAGCCTGAGCTAGACAGATGCACACCTGGACTAAGGTTGGCCATGGAGGCCCCCGTGCATCTGCCTCAAACTGCAGCTTCTACAGATGCAAGCCCGTTTTCAAGGACAAAGCAAAACACCTGTGAACAAAATCTCCTCTTTGTCACAGGCACGTGTTCATTGCAGAATGAACACTATGAGCAAATGCTGCAGCAGACCCTGCCATTCCTGTTCCTGCTGAGCACTGGAGTGTAAAACCTTCCTATCTCATCTACAGTGACACTTTTGGCTGGATGCAATTTCCACCTGATTATTAAGTTCTGCCTTTTGTTTTACCATTCTGTGGTTTGGGCTTTTACAGTTTCCTGGAGATATCCTTGTTCTGATGTTGGAGGTACTGAATGGAAGCTCATATCTGAGCATCTTCCTTTCAGGGATGCTTTTATTCTTGAAGTAAAACTAACAGCACATACTACCCACTTTGCTCTGCAAAATCCCATCCTGGGAAGCACCCAGGAACTTTGCACCCATAACAGGGTGTGCAGGATGTGATCATGGACATTCAGAATTGAAATGCTACTCTTGTTCTCTCACCCAAAGGCAGAGGCAGGCTCTGGGAGATGCATCTGCAGTTCAGGCTATCAAGGATCAGGTAACACAGGTAAGGTTGGACACTCTCTTGTATCTGGGGGGAAAAGAAGCCCCAAGATCTGATGGGTTGGTTTGTGTTAGCTCAGGGTAATGAACCAGAGTGCCCTGGGAAGGCTGCAGTGCCCTGTGGGCTGATGCCAAAACTTGCAAGGACAGAGGTTCCTTCCCAACTCTGTACCACTGGGGGGTCATGGAGCTGTTCCCCAAACGCACCCTGCTGCAGCAGTCCTGCAAGTTTGAGAGGAAAGAAGAGTGTGTAGCTGCTCTATAACTCCTAGTTAGATTTGTTCTAAACATCAGGAGTTCAGGGAGAGAAAAGCAGCTTCCAGAAGGCACAAGTCACAGCTGGGGTAATCCAGAGCAAGTGAGAGCTTGCTATGGTCAGAGGGAACATGCTGGGGACAGTGAAGGAGCTGACACCTGTGCCTGGAGTTAAGCCATGTTACCTCTTCCAGCAAAGCAATGGAGTCTGGGGCTCAGGACACAAGGAGGAAGACAAGATCTGCATGGAATATCTTAATGTGACCTCCTTGCACCTGAAAGGAAAACCTTATTCCCAAGAGGAACTCATGCTGAGATTGCAACTGCATGGGGTACTGGTGACTCAGGAGGATGAGCTAGGACTGCCCATGAAGTCAGCAAGGCTTCAGGTGCTGAGGAGCTGGAGGGCACAGCCAAGCTGCTGCCTTCCTGCCCTCCCCACGTGGCCTCTCAGTTGCACTTTTAGCTCATGTTCTCACCAGGGCTTCAACTAAGCAAGCACCACACTGGGGCTTGGAGAAAAGCACTGGATGCTGAGGCTGGTGGGAGCAGAGGGTGGCTGGCAGAGCATGGACCCAGCCCAGTGCTGGTGCTGATGCTGCTGGGAGCTGTGCTGAAGCCCTGCTAACTTGTCGGCAGGTCAAACGACAAGAGATTTTGGGGTTTCTGTGGGTTTTTTTCTTAAAACAGCCTAGCTTGGAGTCTGGCTCAGTGCATCTGGCAGACAGGAGTACAAAGAAAAATATTTCATGGCTAAAAAAACGGAGACAGAAAGACTGGTCCATCTGAACGCGCGCTGAATGAATCCCATGTGAAATGCATTCTAACGCCATCGCTACAGTTTCCTCTGGATTAGCTGAGCTATCCTTGGCTCCTGGCTCCATAAAATCCCATAAACAATCTGATCTGAACTTTTGCCCTTTCTGTGCTGATGTGAGGCTTCCTCTGCTGTCTCACAGACAGGGCTAGGGTCAACAGGTGGCTGTCCCTCCCATAGGTGCTTGCAGGTCCCAGCCATCCTGATAACCACACTGCAGGAGGGAGCATTTCCAGACCTGTTCCATGCATCACTTAACATGTGCACATGTGAGGGGAGAGGGAGTGATGGGAGGGCTTCTGAGCTCTGTAACATGTACATCTCCTGTCAGCTTTTTCAATGCCCAGATCTTGCTTACGAGTTATGTGGATGAAATTCATCCTCAGCCTGCCTTATGCAAGAGGTCAGCTGGAGTGTATGGCTTACACTTGCTTCCGAGTTTCAAATGTGACCAAGGCATGCCAGTGCCTAAATGTCACAAACTTCTGGAGAGATTTCAAGCTCCTGAGATGCTCTTAAACACAAATCTTGGTGCTTTTCAAAGTATCTTTGATAGTCACGGCTTCTGTAGGGCAACAGTCACCTATGAAACCATCCAGCTGAAGAGGACTGATGACACCTCGACTATAGCATCAAACTCAAGCTAGTGGGCTGTAATTCCTCTCAGACAGCTCCTGCCAGTGCCAAACATCTGTGGGATGTGGGAAGAGAAGCTTCACATTTAGACCCTTGACCTGCTTTAGTATCAGCATTATTATTTGCTCCATTAAATGTTAGGTCGACACTTTGCAATCTCTGGATAGCAACCTTGAAAAACTACCGATGTTTTCAGAAAGTTGGTTGGTCAAGGCAAATAAAATTATGGTTTCTCATGGCAAATTGCAAAGAAAGGCAGGGCAAGTAAAATGCCTGTTTGGCTGCTTGTCACCATGGTAATGCAGCTAGGCTGCACAGCAGCCATCAAAGTACCCACTCTCCCTGATTAACTTGACAAATGACATTAGCTAAGAAGGGTTCACTGAAAGAGAGAGACAAGGGGTACTTTGTGTGCAATCCAGTAAGTGCAGGAAGGAGGCAGGCAGCTTCCTTAAAGCAAAAGGACACTAAAACACCTGCTGTTCCAGCAGGGTAAGACCCAGGGGCTTCAGAGCAAATGGCAGTGAGGTGGGGCTGGACAGATGAGCACAGCTGTTCCCCTGTAACACCTTCTGCACCTCCATCCCCTCCTACAAGATGTAACTGATGGGTACAGCCAGGTGTTGGAACAGTTACCACAGCTGAGGTGTGATAATCCCAAAGCACCACACAGCTCTTCCATGGCAGGGTTCTTTGCTTTTGACAGGCTGGAGAAGTTGGTCTTTTCTTCACGTGTAGCTGATTGTGGAAACCTGTCCTAAAAGGACAGGGCTGAACTGTTCTGAGCTGGAGTCTGAGCTCCCCCTTCCAACAGTGGTTCCTCTGGCTGGCTGAGATGCCACCAAGTAATTCCCCAGCACTTTTCCAGCAGTTCACATTAGCGCCAAATGTGACCAACCTCTTCTACAAGGGTTACCAAACTTCTTTCTCCTAACCCATTACAATATCTCATCTGCTCCTCTCCATCTTGTCTCTCCCTCCCAGCATTTAATCCCTCCTGCAAAGGGAACAAAACTTCTGCTGCTCAAATTTCTTCCCATCCCACATCAGCATGGGTTAGTGCTTCAGCCTGCAGTCACAGGCTCTGGTTTCTCAGCCCGTATCTATAGGTGTGTCCAGCTCTGTGCTGGGTCCAAGCATGGTTAGCAGCTTTGTCAGCATCATGCTTGAACCAAACAGTGTCACCAAAGCTTGGTGCTGAAAAAGGCAGCCCTGATGTGTCTGTGTGTGTGTCTGAGAGACCTCTGAAGACATGATGGATTTATGTCCCCTTGCTAAGGGCAGGACACTGCTGAGAGCCCTTGCTCTCTGCTGGTTTGGAGGGGATTATTGTTACAGCAAAATCTCATACCAAACAGGAGATCTACAGCCACCTCCTGCAAATGGGACTCTAAATCCTGATGCATTCACCCACAAAGTCACCTTCCACAAAAGGCTGCAAATAGTCATGCTCACATCCAAGAGGAGCAGCATCAGCTGAAGGAAAACAGTAAAGAAACAGACCACAGCTCAAACAACAAACCCTCTCCAAGGTGTTAAATCCAAAGATACTGGATGTGGTATGACTTTTTCTTCTTTAAATCTTGTTTATTAGTTTATTTTTGATTACAGCTCTTCCACGAAGCAGAGAAACTTGAGAGGCTTCTATAAAAGCTCTTCTAAAACCAACATTAGCTAATCCCACATCTCCTGAGAGCACAGCCAATGACAGAATCATGTTCTTTGGTGAGTAGCTAGGCTGGCACTTGCAACGGCTCTTCTCCATGCAAAATTATGCAAGAATAGTGTGCTATTTTCTTAGTGACACTCTACCTATCAAACAAACATGAGCATCTTCAGCCATCCACTCTGGGACAGCACTGCTGCCTGAAGACACATGAAAATCAAATCCCCTATTATAAAAAAAAATTGGACTGCAGTGTTACATATGAGCCTTGAAATATTGGTGTGGAGCTCCTGTTGCCAATGACAGTTGCCAAAAGACCAAAAGACCTATTTTTTTTTTTTGAAAGCAAAAGTAGTAAAAGGCAAGAATGCTGGCGGTTCCTGGCTTGATGAAAGTCATTTGTGCTCCTCTCACAGCTAGCAGTAGCCTTGTACAAAGCATAGCTGAATAGTGGAATTACTCCACTTTCTGAGATTGCTCAATTAGCTCTTGGTTAAAACTGCTAACATTGAAACTTGATGAGAATAGCAGCTCTGAGGCAGTTTTAGATTCATTTCTTACTAAGCTAGAATGGCTTTTCCCTATAATGAACTCCCTTTCTGGGGTATAAAGAATGCCCTTTATATTAGCTATGGTGCCTTCCCAGTAATAGATGCCTACAACACAAATGCATGGGAGGGCTCTCTGAATACAAATGTCACTTACAGACCACTCTCACACCTTGAGGCTGGAAATGCCACAGGACTGCTCTCTTTGCTTTATCCAAATTATCAGTGGTACAGTGGAAAACCGTTTTTAAGTTCTCAGTACTGACGCTGGGCTCCTGAAGGTATTTGGCATGATTAGGAATTAATTGCTTAAAGCCTGATGTACTGGTTTGCACACAGGGATTTAGACTGCTGGAAAAACCTCAGCCATTTGCTGGAGCTTCTTTGAAATTATCAACACCACTTTGCAGCCCTGTTAAATGAAATTGCTGACTACATCTGGCAGCACAACGTCAGGCCAGACGTCGCAGCGCTGGACGGCACAAGCGGCCACAGGGCCTTTGGGATCTCTTGGCTCTCAGCTGTGTGGGTGGAAAACACACCCTGCCCAGCCTGGAGCTCCTCACCCTCCTCCTGGTTCATATGGAAGGGACAGACTCAACACCTGCCCATCCTGCCCATCCTGCCATCCTGCCTCCTGCCTCCTGCCTTGATTCCAATGGCAAAGGAGGCACCATTGGACTGACGTGTTGGTGTTGCAGAGGACGCAGTCACTGCAGGCTGCACCTCTTCATTAAAGGTTAATATGACTGCAGTCTGCTCCTTTTTATGCAAACTGGTGACAACCTTCAGATTCCTGGCATGCTGCTGAAGTTCCCCTCTGTGCCAAAACACAGTCTTCAGCTGCTGTGGGCCAGGGGTGAAAGCTCAGACCTGCATGCAGGTGCTGGGTCACACAGGATGTGGAGGCACAACCTCAGCAGGCTCCCTCAGTCTCAGCTCCACTGTTCTCCACAATTTTCTCATGAGAAAATTCTCATTCTGGGAATGCACTAGGATGCTCCCAAGCAAGGGTGCTGCCCAGCCACCTGGGCACAGCAGGGACCTGAGACCTGCGTTTTCTCCAGCCTATGGTAATTCTTGGTGGGTAAATGAGCTCAGGCTGGGGCTGGAATGGGGAAGAGGAGAAGGGAGACACCTCACAGCCAGTGTCCAAGCTGGACTGGCAGTCCACATTCCTGAGACGTGCAGTCTGATACGCCACTGGCTCCAGAAGCACAGCTTATGACAAGACACATAATATTAATGTCATCCAGAGTCTGGCTAAGAGGAGAATGGAAAGAATTCCTGAATGAATGCAGACAGCCCCTCTGCTGACGGGAAAGTCTCCAGCCCCACACATCAGGCCAGCACCGCCTGTTATCAGACTGCCTTTCCCACTGGAAGGAGGAAGCAGGAATGAAAGGCACTTTTCCTCACCATTGAAAGTTTATGCAAGTGATTTATGGGTCAGAAAAATTAGCAAGCACATTGCTGAGTGCTCCATACAGCAGCGTGTGTTACGTGGCTGCTGACCAGAAATTCCAAGACCCATTAGGTGGAAGCAAAGGGCAGCATGATGGAAAGTTAAAGATGCTTTTTGTCGATTTAATTAATTAGCTAGGTATTTTCTCCATCCCCTGCAGCCTTTATTAATGCAATGTTGGAGTGAAGAAATATTAACAATTTAGACAACACATTAATATTAACACAACACCTGCAAAATGCAAGTGTAAGTCCATTAGGTAAACATGATCTTAAGGCATTGAGGCAGAAATAATATTCTGATGTTTCCTAGCACAAGTATCCTGCAGATACTGTCCATCACTTATGCTCCATTTTAAGTCATGGCCCCTGGTACATGGGGGACTCTTCACCTGTTACTAGTCCCTGAAATCCTGAGAAAAACTTACATTTCCATTAAGACATTTACCCATTTCATATGGAAAGTGTCTTACTAAAGCCATGTCATGAACCAGGAAGATCAAAAGGGATTTTTAAAAGGATTTTATCTCTGTGCTAGCAAGGGATGGAGATAAAACCTGAACCTGATAGCTTGTAAATATTAACCTACACTTGGGAATGCTCCATAACATCAGCTTTCTATTATGGTGGTTTCATCTGAGACAAGTTTTCATTAAGGGAAAAACAAACAGTTAATCACCCAGAGAACTGATAGTGCTGCAGGGAGTCACAGACTGCTAGAACCAGCCTTCCTGTTCCACATTCCCCATCAGCTAATGTTCCCCCTGACATTTCTGCTGAGGAGACATTCACACCCTGTGTGTGATACACTCTTCAGCCTTTGGACTTGCTTTTTCCCAGTTTACCTGGAATTAAATAATTGATTACTTCCAAAGCAGGAGACAATCTGATGAACAAGGGGGAAATGAAGAGTACTGGATGAACATTCCAGACTAGAAGCATACTCTGAGATGGTCAATGACTGGGAGAGCATACATCTACCAACCAGGACCTGACCCAGGGACAAACAAGGAGTCAGCAAAAACTCATGAAGAGATGAACAACAAAAGATAATGAGAAAAAAAAAAAAAAGTTTAAAATACCAAAACCATGCAAAGCAATCTACATAATCTGGTAGCCAAAGGCAGTGGTGGCATGACAACATAAATCCCTGATGTTCATGAAGTGGAAGTCAGGCAATGACTTGCTAAGTAATGCCCTCTTTCTGCTGCAAGTCTCTGGTCCAAGCAATGCAGAGTAACTTCAAAGTTGGATTAGGATGGCACTTTCCAGCTCAGTTCTAGCAATCTCCAGCTTCAACTTTCTCAAAGCCTCTCTGGGTGTGCCTGTTCTTAACCATGCTCAAAAGTGTTGTTTGGGCTCATGGGAAGAGACCTCTGGGAGAAGCAATCACCAAGACTGGCCAGCCTTCAGCAAGGGCCTTGCCAGAGGAGAACCCTCAGGAGAAACTGGCTGCAGATCAAGGGACTCAAAATGACCACTGGGACCACTGGTTCTGAGAGGATCTGTGTCAGAAAAACACATATAATACAGAAGGTTCCCAAGGACCCCAGCAGACAAAACCCAAAGGCAGCTGCTCCCTGGCCATGGGATGCTCTGCTGGGGCTGCTGCTTTCCAGACAGGACCATGGATCAGGGCTCACACCACTGCCCAGCACTGCTCTGGTTCAACCTCAGATTTGCAGTTGTAGCACTGAGTGTGGGCAGGTTCAGGAGAACAGTTGTATCAATACAGAGTGAGGGATCCAGCTGGCTCTGGCTGTATTATTCTTGGTCTGAAACAATTGCAAAGCAATCATGAACCTTCTGGTTACCAGGACTTTCAAAGACATGGAAACCTGAGGGGGAGGGAAGCAAGGTACAGAGGACACTGATAGCAGATCAGGGTTAAAACAACCAATGAAAGTTGGCAGGGAGATGAAAGGGAAATGGGCAACACAGAATTTGGGGATGATGTTTTCTAAGTATGCTACTGAAATACTCTGGATAACTTCTGCTTTCAAGCAGCCTCTTGGCAGATTAAAATGTCCCAGAAGGTTTTATATCCAGCTCCTATGATCTTAAACTAAATATTAGGTGAGAAAAACATGCTTCTAAGGAAAAGTCAAACATAGCCCTGAGTGAAAAACAATGATCAGGAGAATGAACATATTGGGTTTGTTGAATATACAACCAACATCAGTTTTCTTGCCCAAAAAATAAAGCCAAGGGAATAAAATGCAGAGATGAGCAGAATGGAAAAGCTGCAGGAAATTTAGGCAGTCTCCCCCCACCCCACATATTTCCCCAGGCAGGACTCTCACCCTGCCTGGCCTCAGCCAGCAGGCTTGGAGCTTTGCCTTGAATTCCTAAGAGAGCCTTCCCCTTCTGCAGCAGGACAGGCTCAAGGCAATGGGTCTTTTCCATCTGTAGCTTCTCTCCCTTGACTTTTATGTGCATCGATTCAAAAGCTGTTTGATTTACTGGTGCAGGGGCTGTGAAGAGTCTAGTTTGGTCTAAGGACAGCCTGAGGTCAAAGGCAGCAATGCAATTTCACCACCCCGTCCTTTACAAGAAAATGTTCAGATCTGGATTTACAGTCACATTCCAGTGAGCCCACACATCATGGCAGGCTGAAATGAGCCTAATTTACACAATGGGATTGAGGAAAAGCAGATAAACATCCCAGTGGAGGTGGAGAAAGCTGATCAGTGTAGGAGTGGGTCCTGAACAGCATCTTGGAGGGTGTGTGGCTGTGTGTGACACAGAGCTGCTTGTCTCTAGATGGAGCTACTGCCAGCCAGATGGCAGATGAGAATAGATGAGGCAGTTTCAATGAGACCATAACAGGAGAGGATGAGTGACATGGGACCTATCACTTTAAGCAAAAGAGAACTGCATCCTTCAAGTCCAGAGATGGGTATGATGACTCTCCAGGGCTGCAGTGTAAGAAAGGACTTTGTTTCATATCCAGCTCCCCTACTGAGATTGTACAGAAGTGAGAACAAGCTCTCTCGATGCCAAGGTCTGCAAAACCTCACATGCTGCTGGGTGAATTTAGCAAATACCTCTGTCCCTGATTGTCACAGTCATAACCTGGTTACTCCAGCTAGTTCCTTCATGGACTTATATGGATCACTCAGTTCCATCTAAAAACAGAGAAACCAAAGATAGATCTGTGACAGTACCCTTAAACTGCTCCTTTGAGCCAGGGTTTTACTAGACTAAAGGAAGCTTGGTTAAAATTAAGACCCAGGTGTGATGAAGAACTCTTGCAATGTTACCTTCCAACTCATCCAGAGTTCAGTAGCACAGATCAACCTCCTGAAAAAATCTACCATCTCCAGAAAAGCACACACACAGATCTGTCAGCACATTTGTGTTGCTGAAACCTACAGATCTCAGCACTGGATCATGGTAAGATTTGCAAGAGTGTCATCTGCAAAGCCTTGGCAATGCCTTTTAATCCTTGGAAAAGGAGCACTTCAGGCATCAGTTCCTGACTTTGCATTTGAATGTTGCAAAGCCAAAACAACATCTCTTGGAGCACAGGGTATATCCTAAGATGCCCTGGAGCTTTCTTGTCCTACAGACATTGAGTAGCAATCTCCAAATGACAAAACAGAAATAAAACCATATATCCTCATGCTTTGGTGAGCCTCCAATCCAAGCCTGACAGATACCTGGCTATGAGTGCTGCGTCTCTCATACTGCTTAACCCTTGAATAAACAGAGGAAATATACATTTAGATGAAGCCTGGTTTTATCCCTTTCCCCCCTTCAAATCTAGTTTAAAGCTCTTTCAATGAGCCCTACTAACTCTTGGGCAAAAATTCTTCTTCCCCTTTGAGACTCATGTACCCTGTTTGTCACCAGCAGGCCTGGTGTTGTGTAAAGCAATCCAGTCTTCTGTGACCTCAGGCCTGGAGCCAGGTATTGACCTGTTGGTTCTTTCTGTTTCTTGCCTTATAATTTCCTATAATTGGAAGAATAGGGAGGACACTGCTTGTTCTCCTGATCCCTTAATCATCCCAAAGTATTGAAGTATCTCTTGAATGTTCTTGGACTTCTTGTTGCACCATCATTGCTGCCTACCTGAAAAATCAGTAATGGATAATATCTGAGGGCCATACCAGGGTGGGAAGTTTTCACATCTATAACTTGGCCCCAGGGAGGCAGCAGACTTCCCTAAGGAGTGGGTCCAATCTATGTATTGGTCCATCAGCTCTCTCCCAAGGGTTACTCAGTAACATCCAAGTAAAAGCTTTGGCAGCTTCCTCCAGCTGATCAACCTGTTGAATCTGGACAGCTGAGAAGGACAGTGAAGCTCCATCAGATACCCTTCAGTGGCCAGTTTCAAGGGGACAAACCCACACAGAACCACTGCCTGCAGCAGCAATGTGACTGTGCCAAGAGGTATTAAGAGAAAGGGGACACAAAATAATTAAAACAGACAATCCAAGTACCTGGAAAAGGATAGGGATTACAAAAACCTGGTAACCCAGCACAGGGGATACAACAGCTTCTGTAACTACCCACACTTCATGTGCTAACTTACTGCTGTCTGAACAGGATAGACACCAGCAATTTCTGTGGATGCTTGTGGGAGTGTGCCCCTCCACAGCAAGAGAGGCACCAACCCCATTTCAGCCTGGGCTTGCTCCATATCACACCAAGACAGATCCCATAGGGAAAGGAAACAGCTCGGGAGTGAAGCATGGACAGGCTGAACGTCAAAGCATGGGAAACAGAGCTTAGGGTACGTGCAATCCAGGCACATTATACCCTCTTTGAAACTCACTCTCCCATTGTTATTTAACATCCTGCAGGTTCCAGCCAGAGACTCCCATCCGCGCCCCAAACTGGCCTGGGTATGGCTGGGAAGAAGAAAGGGAGCTTGAAATGAACTGTGGAAAGATTTAAGTGCTCTAACTGCTGCTTTCCAATACAATTTTCCACTTGGGGCAGGGGAAGGGAAGGAGGAAAGCCTGACAGTAGTTTAGAGCCAGTCACAACTGTGACAGGTTCTTCTTTTCCATTTCCAACCAGCTCACAGGCAGAAGGAGCACTTTAACTTCCATTAATTATCACAGCCTTATTCCAGCCCAGGGATTCAGAGCAGCAGTGGCAAACTCTTAAGACCTGTTAGGAGCAGGTCCTGCCTCAAATTGTGCTACACTGCTCAGTGCAGTAAAACTCTATAATTAATGGAACCAAGAGGTACTGCAACTCTTCCTAGAATATCTCAGTTTGCAGCTAAGGGCATCTCCTGTAGGCAGTACCAGTTCTGTCAGAGAATAGGATCACACAAACAACTTCTTGCACTCCAGACTCTGAGAACAGGTTAACAGACATTTAACAGATGGATCTCTTGCACACTCAAGCTGTACACACAGAAAAAAAAGGAGATTAACAGAGCAGTGCATTACTTGTGTCTCCTCCCTGACTACCAGAGATTCCTGTTGTGTTGTAACTCTACCACCATGTGAAGTTAGTTTATGGCATTTATCAGTACTGATCACTGGATGTGCAGCTTCAAAGTGTGCACGTGGTGTTTAGGGAGATGCAGACAGCTCAAACACACAGTCCTCACACAACTGGAACAAACCTATTATGAAATACTGCTACATGGTTTTTCCCACTTTTTGGCTTCATTACAAACTATCAATGAACATTATTTAAAAATAGCTGTAACTGAGATGTCCTAGCTCAGCATTTCAGTCTATGGTGCCCCATGTCCCTTCCTGCTCTTCTGCCAACAGGGCTGATCCACCCTCAGCTGGTCTCCCCTGCTGAGACCCAGACCCAGGCCCTGCTTCCACTCACTCCCAGCTCCTAGCTGCAGGTACCATCCCTTCATGCTCACTGATGACAAGATGTGCCATTCTCCCTTCCCCAGTTGATACCAGACCTTTCCAGAACTGACCCCTCTGACACTCATGGCTTGCAAAACACTCCCAGGTATTTTTGGCACTGAGTAATGAAAGCAGGGACATGCTGCTGCTGCTGCTGGATGCAGACAGATCTGCTTCCCAGGGACCCCCCAGCAGATGCTGATGAGCTGTCTTGGGATTCAGGTACTTCATGGCTCTGAGTGTAAAATGAGCCCAGCCACAAGCATTGTTTCCCTCCCTGCACCACTTGGAACAGCTGATGCCTCCAGCTGTGGCAAATTTACCAGACTAGAGCAGGTGAGCAGTGAGCCTGTGTCTGCATGGACACATCCAAAAGGAGTAAGGAGGACTGACTATGAATTCAAATTCAGAGTGACTGGAACATACTGTGCCAGGCTGCTGAGGTTCACACAGCAGCTCCACATTCAGTTCTGAGTCACTCAGGAACTATCCTGGGGAGCAATTACTGGTGCACAAAAGCTCTTGAGCTGCCACAAAAGAATGGAGTTTCTCATTGAAACCCCTTGAAATCTTTATCTTGCCCACTTAGGCCTGGGAGGATACTTCCTTCTACTTAGACAAGTGAAGCCTCAGCAGAGCATTTGGGATGCTGGAGAGGAAACACTCAGTGATGTGAATCAAGGGTGAGCAGCAGTCACAGCAGCAAGGAGAGCCCTGACAACATCACCCCATTCCCATGCCAGCATTTGGGACTGCAGGAACTACTCCATTAGGAACAAGCTGTTCCACTAATCCAGTCCTCCTGACTCCTCTGTTAAAAGATTTTCCTGAAATTGTGTAGGGCTTTGACTAGCCAAATGTACTTTGACATCTGACTTCAGCCCTCTAGCTGCCAGTGCATCATCCCCTGCAAGCCCAGCCTGGGCTACTGAGAGCCACAGGACAAGAGGAAATCCCCACACCACAGCCTGCTCCCAAATCACGTCTGCAGCATCAACAAGCTCCCCACATTTCCATCATCCTCCCTGTATCCTCACATACAGATGATCTTTTTATTCTAGAAACCTCACAGACTACTCTAGGACTGAAAGGGAATTATATTAGAGCAAGCACACGCCCAGTTGTTCATTTTGCATGTGCTGACAGTCTCGTTTTGACTCTACTTTCTACATTTAAGGTGTTAATGGGAACCTTGATGCATTTCAGAGGGAACGTGCACAGATAGAAGACAGATGCATGAGTCTAAAACCTGGCTCCCAGATTTCATATCAAGTGCTGGATTTGTTTATATCCATATGATGCAATCTCCATAAAAGCAATCAACCACCACCAAAAGGAGATGTTTCAATATCTGCACAGCCTTCATGGACTAGGCATTAGGTTTGCTTTTATGATGCAGAATAATATAATGGATTTCTTCCACAAGTTCCCAAATGTTGTTATTAAGTGTTGCTTCTCTAATAAAATATGCTGCAACATACAGCAGTACATGATGTGGCATTTACACGAGTCTTTTCTCCATATAGGACTTGCTGGCTTTTAAACAAATCTGTCTCTTCTATACACTACAGAAGCACAAGATGAGTAATTATATTCTCTGCTTAATAATGTTTTTGCACTGGCCAATTTAACAGCTAATCTCCACAAACCTTTGAGATAGTCCCCCAGCAGCTACATTTGCATGTTGTAATCAAGTCTTGCTATTAAATCATACTTTGCAACAATAGCTGAGCTGTCAACGACAAGCAGCAGCTCTCAGCTCTTGCACTGGCACCGTGCAGGAGAAAGCCCTGGATAAACATGCACAAAGCCTCACTGCTCTGCCAGCTAGGAGAGCATCCCTTTGCCCTTTTGGGAGCTTGGAAATGGCTACACCCATGATGGATCTCAGGACAAGCATCCTTTGTCTCACTCAGCTCTCTGGTCACTCAGCTTGCAAGCTGTTTTCTCCCAGCCTGCCTGCTGTTCTCTGCAGTGATGCAAAGCCAAACTGGTTTGGCTGTGGTGTGCTCTGTCGTACTTCTCTGACTGCTTTTTATGGTCTCCTTAAAATTTGAGCATACTGAGTGCAACAGAGAGATACAGCCCTTTGTGACAAAGGTCCTGCCTTGGCTGCATGGGCAGAACAGCCTGTGTAGCCACGCTGTGATCACAGCCCTGCTACATTCAGGGTTAACCACACTCCTTGAAAATGCCTTGATCAGTTTTCCAGTTTCTTTGCTGTCTTTGATCACAGTGCAGCAAGAAGATGTGGCTGAGAGAGAGGGCAGATCAGACCCAGCTCAGTTAAGTGTCCCTGATAATGTCATCACAGTTTGGCTGTGGAACCCTGAATAGCTGGGCTGACACACAGCATTAAGTAGATGCTTGATCTTGCTCCACTGGCTTCAATCAGGGACTGATCCCCTGCTCTGCACTTCCCATTTGCCCTCCCAAAATCTCATCCCCAAAGAGACCCACTTAAAATAAACTCCAGCTTAGTTCCACACCACATTCCTGCTCCTGAACATTCACTGAAGCAATGTACCCCTTCTCTGCTTTCCCACAACCTTGGTTTTCTCTCAGTGATATAAATATCTGAGTGACCTGAGTGCATCTGTCAAAGAACAGCACCAAGGGGCAATTCCTCTGAATTCCCTGCAGCAAACATCACTGCTTCTGTCCAGGCTGTTACTGGTGCCAAAAACTCTTGCTCTGAACCAGATTCTGACTCTCTGCAAAATGCTGCAAATGTGCAATAAATAGCAGAGTCCTTTTGAATCCTGCCTTTTGCAGCAGCCTTACCAGAGACAGAGTTTCAACACAAAAATGTGGATCAGCCCCAGCCTGGCCACATAGATGATGTCTTTCTGTCCTAATGATTCTTCCTACACATTAGCACAACATTTATTTCTACCTTGCCCTGTTCTTCCCATTTATCCAGAAATCTGACAAGGTCTCCTTCCTTTTAATGCAGAAATACAGGGAAAGGAGAATTTCTAGCTGGAATTGGCTCACTCTGTGAAAGTAGACAGATCAATCTAGATTCAATCTGTCTCACTAATTGTTGAAGGCTGGAGCTGACCTGGGGCTGGCCCGGCTGGAAGTGAGCACAGGCAGCCTGCTCCAGCTCCTGCTGCTTTATGCTGCAAACGAGTCACACCAGCCTTCTCTGTGCATGGTGGAGCCTGTCTGCTCCTGTCACCTGGACACTTGTGCCCAGCCACACGTCACCAGGCAGTGCCTGGCTGTCAGCAAGATTGCAAATGAGCACTGAGCTTAAATAAAACATGAAAAACTCATTAATGATGACTTCTCCTCACCTCACTTTAGGTCTATTAATACTATTTTACCACAAAGTCCCTTCCCAGGAGTACTTCCAGAGGGACTAAGCCAGTGTGGTCTTTTTTGAAAGCCAGGACAACTGCACTTGTAGTTGATCACTAAATTGATTATGTTGAGATGAGCAGTGTTTGCATCAACTCTTTTACTACATCAGACTGTTTAACCTGAACTGTCTCAGCAAAATGGGATTATGCCAGAGATGCAATATGTACAAGAGCTCTGCCAGGGCTGGTTTTCACCACAGGGATGGTGTGATGAGCAGTCGAGATGTCGGTCTCTGCTCAGCTCAGTGGAGACAGAAGGAAATATCTACAAGCAGCCCAGAGGCAGGCAAGAGCTCTGCTGTACAAGGCAGGAGTGAGCTGTGAACTGATCAGGGAGAGATGTACAGCAACTCTTAATCACTGCTGTGTTCAAGTGTCAAAGTTACTGGAGGAGCTCAAGGGCAGAGAGTAAGGACAGCAGGAGGGGAAGTGAGGGATCCCATGTTGCTCAGCTCAGTGCCCAGAACAGTGTGGCCCTGCAGAAGCAGGAAAGCCAAACAAAACCTGAGTCAGGCTAAAACCCAGGCTGGGCTCTGCACCTGCCTGTACCAGCCAAATGCCATGTGCAGGTAATTGTGCCCACAGTAGCAGAGCTTTGCAGAAACTGAGAGTTGAGTCGCCATGATAAAAGATCACTATTTTCTATTCCCTTCTGTTTGATGATGGCAAAGTGCTTTATAAATGCTAACAAAAAAGTCCCTGAGGATTCTTGCTCTTTTTTGCTCCACAGATGGTGGTGGAGCAGAAACAGATGACATGACCTGCTAGAGACCACAATGAAGGAACAGCCTCTGAGCTGAGAGCTGACCATGGAGTTCCTACCCCACGTGTGGTGAGCTGGTGAGGGGACCAGTGGGATCAACAGAGAACAGGACATTCCCAGAGGCAGAAAAAGCCTTGCAGAACATCTTGGCCAGTAATGAGGCTGCTCATTTGAGAGTGCTGCATTTCAGATGAGACAGGTGAAGGACACAAAATTTAAGATGTTCAAAGCTGATCTGAGGAATTTCAAACAAGTTTCCATTAAAATTAATGGAAACATTAATGCAAAGTACACTCAGATCCTCAAGCAGGTTCTTTCCAAGCAAGATCTTTCCATTAACTTGAAAGCAAGTTGTGCCCAAATCCTCTTACATCGCTGGGAACATCTGAGACCAGCAAAGTCAGGTTACAAACCCATTAGGCTCCAGACTGACTAATACATGGCCAATTGAAAGAGGTGAAAGTGCTATGCTGTAAGAGGAACCCCATTTGAGGGTCACCTTGAGTGAGGAGCTGAACACAAAAAACATGCATGTAACTTGGAGTTCCTTTTTTGATGGAGAAGAAGTAGGGAGGTGTGGAGAGAGTGGAACCCATTGCCAGACTGATGTGGCTGCTCTGAACTGTGGAAAAAAAACCACTGAAAAAGCAGCAGGACCAAGAACAATGCACAGCAAGAGCTGGAAAACAGAACTGGGACCTTAGTTGCTCAGGAGAGGGCAAGAAGAGATAGTTCTACTCTCACCCTCTAATTTGTGAGGACTAATTTCAATAATGTCTGTGGAATACCCAACTCAGCAGAGTATATGGAGAGAGGAGTGGTGTCAGTGCAAAACTGGTCTTCTACATTAACACAGAGCAATGTGTCAGGGATTTAAGACTGGGAAGATGATTTCACCAGCTGATGCCTGTTCCTGGAGGCCTTCAGGTAGCTACTACTCTGTTAAAAAAGACTTGCAGGATCTAAAACACATTCCAGAAGTGCATTTGTCCTTGAAAGAGAATTCCCTGTTCTTCTCTTGGCCCAGTTTCCCAGTTAATCTCTCTTGCCTTTCAAATGCGTGCTTTATTTCCAATCTGAATGCTTCAGCTTTCAGCCAGTAGCTCTTTATGAGAGAGCAATCCCAGCTGGCTGACAATCCACCCAGTAACTGCAGCTCAGCTGCCATGCCCTGGGGGATTGGGGTACTTAGTGCTGCACAGACCACAGAGACCCTGCCTGTGGCAAACCCAAACCCTGGCTCCCTCTGGGCAGACAGCACAGATCCAACAGCAGGATGTTGAGCAGGAATGGCAGGTTTATCCCCAAGCACAGCATCCCTCATCACAGCCAGCTCAAGTACTCAGGCTTCCCTTCATCACCTTTGGTCTTACCCCACTGTCTGTCCTGGCAAGCAACTCTCCATCCTTAGTTTGTACCCAAAGCACCTCCTGACAAAGCAAAAGAAGGTGGCACATCCTCTCACCCACTGTCCCAGCATCCCTGCTTGCAACATCCCAGGATGACCAGCAAAACCTGCTACTGGCACAGAAGTCACTTTGCACTATGCCAACACATTCAACAACACAGAGATGAAACCAAACTTTCCCCTATTTATTAAGATAAAGATATGCCTAGAAATCCAGCTGGGAGAGGGATAGCTAGGGGGTCTGGTGATTTTTCTAGTCATATCCCAGCCCAGGAGAGGGCCTTCCTTGACACAAAATCAATTCAGCAACTTGGGTTCAGGATGAAATTGAGAGGTGCTTCTTGTGAAGGGACAATTATTCATTCTTTCTCACATTGGATCTGTCCTCTTCCATATTCCTAAGGGCTAATCACAGACTCACCTAATTCAGGGCTGCTAAGAAACCCATATCCACAGGTTAGCAATTCCAGTCCAGATATAGCACACTGCCTTGAGCATTAGTCAGACACATGCAGGCCAGGGAAATGGTGCCCAAATGCTGCTGAGGGCTTTCAAACATATTGTTAAACAAACGAATATGTAAACAGATCTCTGGGATGACACATGGAGACAAGCATCTCCAGCTCAATTACAACTGCAGCTGATTTTCTCACCTACCTGATTGTCAGCAAATACCCAGACACCTAACACTGACACAAGGAGGTTTTACAGCTCCTTCTCAAGCAAACACTGAAACAAGTAAGATTACAAACTCCTTTGATTTCAGTCTAGGGAGAGAAGTGCCACACTCACTGGGATTTAAGACCCCAGTCCTTCCTACCTCTTGTGAGTGGGAGCACACACTGACTTCTCTGAAACCTTGCTGAGGATTTAAAGAGAGCCACTGGTCACTGTGGGATACTGTGTAAGTCACCAAAGAAAGCTTCAAACATTTGTTTGGAAGGGATAAGGTTATGTTCAAATCCCTTCAAGGAGAAGGTAGGTTTCCTTGATCACCTTTTCCATTTGCATCCCCCTCATTGCACCGACATTCCAAGGATTTGGCAGTTACTATTTCTACAGTTCTGATGGACTGGAAACCTATTATTAAGCAGCAGGATGGCAGGAGGAGACAAGTCTGTGTCAAGAAAAGCAGCTATGTAGTACCTGGGCAGAGCCTTTTGCAATAGGCCTTTTACCTCAGCTAGGAATGGCCATATGGGCCCCTCTGGAAGGAAAGAACAACTCTCTGCTCCTTAAAGTCCCAAGTGACAAAGGCTGTTTTGCAGCTTATGTCCCAACAGCCTTTGGGGGTGCAAGACAGAAAGCCGAGCTCATGCCTTAGGCAGGAAGGATTACACATCTTTCAAAGTTTTAAAGGTCAACATCCAGACTTACTCTCCTGGACAATTTACCCTTCAGTGAACCAATGCCAAAAGCAGGAGGGCTGCTTTATCTCCATGCACAGTGACAAAATAATTCACCAGCCTTGCTGGCCAACTCCAACGCTTACCTTTAGCAGGTGAAGGGTGCACTTGTGTAAAGTTTAGTGTCAACAGTGAAAAAACAGCATATGGTATAAAAAGAAAAATTCCAATGCACTATCTTATCTTTCGGGTTTTTCCTCTAATAATTGCATTAATTTTATTTTGTTCTGAAATCTAAACAAAGCATTTCACAAGTTTCAGGTGAGTAACTGTTGCAAGAAAGCATCTGTTCAAGCCTGTGATGTCAAGGGACATGTACATGGATTTCCCTCGTGAAATTCCAGTTTATCAGATGAGATAAGCAGGAGCAGATGCCACTTTCAGAGACTTCCCTTGCAGGTTGGGGGGGGGTAGAGCATGAACACTAACTAGGAAATCAGACACCATCAGGAGAGTTCCCTTACACCAATAGGAGCAGTGCTGCTTCACTGGGATGTGTACCATGAAACAACCATGTAATAGGGCAGGTCAGGCAGCCAGGGACTGTGTGAGCTGTGCAGCAGCTCCTTGTGCAAACAACTCACTCTGCAAGCTTCGGTTTCTCAAAAGGAACAAAACACCTTATGGTAAACCTGCCAGCTCACTGCAGAACAACCAGGCCCATGCTAAAGTCCAACACATGAGCTGTACACCTGGGAAGTATCACTGAAAACAAATCAGCAGCTGTGTCAGCTGCTTTACATATTTTCTTCCAAGCACTGCCAGTCAACAGCTTATCTAGTAAAAAAGAATAAACTCCAAACAATTCTGCTTTGCTCTTTTTCAGAAAAACAAACCCTCCCAAACCTCCACCCAAACTCTGTTTACACCAAAACTGCAGCAGTTCTGAATGGAAGCAATAAATGGAGTGAGCTAATGTGTTACTGACAAATAACCCATTCAAACAATTCCAGCATAATTATAGGTTAGCTCTCTTGATGTAACATTGGGTACATCACTGCAGATATTACATTCACCTTATGAAAAGATTGCAGAGAGAGCTTGGTTGGTAACCCAAACAGCATTATGTATCATGAGCCTGTCAGCATCAGAAGTGCATGCACCCTGGCATTTGAAGTCCTGGGGTTTTAAGTGATAATCCAATGTACCAGACATCACTGATCTCTATATAAAAGGGGGCACCACTTTTCCTTTCAACTGGAGCTGTTTTTCACTTCTCATTCTGAAGAGTTGTGTGGTGCTGCCCGCAAGTGGCTACACTGCACAGCAGCTCAATCTGCAGCACTCTGGGTCCCCAGAGAGAAAAAGTGATCAATACTCCAATGCTGCTTTTCTAAGAGGTCTCTAAGTGCTTCCATGCAAGATGCTGCTCCTCTGGGTTTTGAAATTACTCTAAAGAGAACATAAAACCCCCCACTACAAATTCCTAAACCAGACACAAACCGCAGCTGCAGCACAGAATTAAAATGAAATTCATTGGTGAGCTGCAAGCTGGTCTGTCAGCAAAGGTGGAATCTGGGATGTGGGGAAGTGGCCTCAAAAACAGACCAAAATCTGAACACTGAGGGAGCAGGAAAACCATATTAGAGAAGTACCAGCTGGGGACAAGAAAGTGTCATGCTTGACAGGGATTTACACCTCCCTGGTGGGTCTGGCATGGCAGAGACCCTGAGCACTGCATCATCTGAGAAAGGTGGCAGTTATCAGAGAGCCTTGGGAGGGAAGACAAAGGCATTTGAAGGATCAGACTTGCTGCGGGTAGCTGGGCAGAGCCTAGGAGATCTCCAGAGAAGCATCTGGATAGTGATGGTGAGTGTAGAGAACAGATTGCATTTTCTATTTCTTGGATACAGCCAAAAGACACTGGACTCCTTGCAATTAATTTCTTCCAGGGGGATCTTGAATTGGCTTTGGCTCTTCCTGCACACAGGCTGGAAGAAGTCTTTCATGCTGAGCCATAACCTTTATGAATCTCATCCTTCCTGCTGCCTGGCAGCCCACAGGAGCAGCACCAGTCATGCCAGGGTGGCCTCAGAGTGGGCAGCTGGTGCTTCCTCAGCACAGCCCGTATCACATTCCTGGAGCAGGGACTTGGTGAGTGCATCTTGTAAGACAAGATTCATGAGCCATGGTGGATGTGAATGAACTTGATGGTCTTTTACTGCCTGGCTGGGTTTTGCAATTGGATCCTGTGCAGGATCTGAGAAATTCAGCCAGTGTCAAGGAGCAGTGAAAGAAAGCCAGTCCCACTGTCAACACCTGACATGTGCTGTGTCAACACCTGACAGGATATCTGGCAGGCTGTCCCCTCCCTGTCACTGTTCTAGGGCCATCTGAAGGTGGACAGTATGCTCCTGTTCCAAGTGTCACCCAGCACCCATCATTGTGTGTCCCTGTGTCACAGCACAGTGCTCCCCTGGCAGGACAGCAACCCAGCTCAGGGCACCATCCTGGGGCTCTGCCCATTACTGACTGATCTCCATCAGGGAGAATTTAAGCAAGATGATTTAAAAATGGGAAAGCACACTGCTTGCTTCTGTCAGGTCAAGCCACTTCCCCTGGGGCCAGGAAGGACTGACAGGCTGGGAAGGACTGGTAGCCTAGGGGCTGAAAATGCCCAGGTCTGAGCAGGAAGAAGAGAAGTGATGTCCCCTGGTCACCCCAGTGACTGCAGGAGCAGTGACAGCCCTGCTCCTCCACACAGCTCCAAGCTGCCACTGGGACTACCAAGTGCTACTGGATACCTATCTATTATAGCAGGGGTTGGAAGGGCAGAGCAAGCAGCTGCTTGCCCTCTTCTGCTCTCAATCCAAAGCTTCCAAGACTTCCAAGGTTCTGCTGAGTCCAGTCCACCCAAAGTGCTCAGCACTGAGGGTGCAAGAGTGGAGAGGGCGAGTGCTGTGCCCATGAATGTTCCTGCAGACAGGCACGCAGGCAGGCTACAGAAAGCTGTCAGCAGCAACAACATTTCCTTGGAAAAGTTTTATCATTTTAAAGGGAACAAATTCCAATTGATTGCCCTTGTAAGAGCCTGCATGGTACTTGCACTTCTAGCCTAAGCAATAGAAATTTTAATTGCTCTGGTAATTACACTTTCAGCAATGCTGCAGTCCTTTGTTCTCCAAGTGAGAGACCAATATCCGCTGTTCTCCGGTGGCCCCATCTGGCTGCAGCTTGGAACAGCATTTGCCACTTGGAGGGGAAGGGACATTCCTTCAGTGACCAGGGTGACACTGAGCCCTGAGCCTGGCTCATGCAGGTCTCTGGGGCACTGGCTGCACTCCCCAGGTCAGAATGGGTTTCTGCCAGCCAGAATCACCTCAGCTTCCTCCTGTTAAAGCTGCTGCTCAAGAGCTTCTCACACCTGCACGCCTGCCACATCTCTTTACCTGGAGCAGCTCCCAGGTGTGATGCTTTGCTGAGAGCTGGGATCTGGGATGCACATTTCCAGTCTTTCCCACACATGAGCTTGGAGTGCGTCACCAGTACTTCTTCTCTGGGCTAGAAATGGTTCACAAATACAATGTAGACACCAAGGTCATGCTGCTTCTGGCTACATCTTTAGGAGGCAGAAGAGCTGTTGTCCCCTGAGTCCTGATGGGTACTCTCAAAGCCTGACAACACTTGGGAGAACACAAGCCCTAGAAGTTACCCTAGAAAATTACTATAAGGAAAAACTATTGTGACAAGTGCCACGTTACTGTGTGGACATCAGATTAACCCTATGACAGACCCAGTGCTTGAGAAGAACAATCTCTGCTTGGCTGAACTAAGCTGCAGCACATATGAGCTCCTCCACAATCACCCAGGGCACTACCAGAGGCAAGCACATGTTTGGCTCAAGGGCATTTTACCTGCAAGAATGCGTCAGCTGTAGCACAGACCTTCACGCTTCAGCTCACCAGCCAAGGACTGTCAGAAGTGCTGGCCTGCACACACTGGGTTTAGGGGGAGAAGCATGTGTGCAAACCTAGAAAGGCTCTCCCTGGGAAATGGGATCCTGCTCTCCCCAGGTTGGTCAAGCAAGCTATGAAATTCAAAGTATTTCATTCATCCACGGAGGTGTAATTGCTGTTTGGATTTGTCAGGCACACACACAAAGTCTGGATGTACTTGGAATTGCACTCATCCTGCCCACAATGCATTTTTTCAAGCCATGATCCTGGCTGGCATGGCCAAGGGTGGCTCAGCTCCCCTGCTTACCAGAAACACAGGACAGAGCCATACATCTCTCAATCAACAGCTGTTAACGTGACACAGCTATGTTGTCACACACTGAACCTCTCACAGCCAACAAGGCTTCCAAGAGGAATTGCTACTGGCCTTAGCATTTAAACAAAATAGCTCTACTCATGTCCCTGGAGTTTCCTTAAACAATGGCAGAAAATACCCACTGGAGCCTGGGGAGAGTCTATGGCAGAAAAAACACAGCTGCTGATTTTTGAGATATACATCACACAATTAGAAACACTGGTCTATAAACATCCTTAACAAAGCCCAGCAGGTCTGGGGGGTTTCTTTTCCTCGCTGTCCATTGTGTGCCACTGCCTTTAAAACCCTCAAAAACAAATGCTCTTCCCTTGCTGATTTTATCCTTTGGCGCTGAACTGCACGTTGCCCTGTGAGCTTGGTGGTGCTGGAGGAACCAACTCTGCTCACACAAGGCTCTGGGGCTGGGATACTTGGGATGGCACCACATGCTAATCATCTACCCACAGGCAGGAAGGAATCTGCCACAAATGATCTCCCTTCTTGTTTAAATATTAAGATTTCTCAGCTAAGACACTGCTCTGTGCATTTGCAGATGTCCCTCTTCCTTGCTGGGACTGCCCTTGGTGTTTCTGAGCAGATCTAATTACAGACTGTTCTGTTCATTGACAATTTCATATACTCTCATTTTTTAGGTTAACTTGAATAACTGGCAAGAAAGCAGAACTACATGGGTGGAGTAACAGGCCATGGATTTATGACATGCTGGTATTCAGGGCAAACACAGAAATATCCTGAACTCTGCTGCTGCTGTCAATTTGATAATGAGAATGTGATTTGAAATAAAAACATCTTGGGTGCCAATTCACTACAGCAGCTAGTAAAAATAGGCAGAATACCTAGAAATAGAGGACTCTGTGCTCCGAACACATCCAAAGCTTGAATATCATATAGTACCTTACAAAAACAGAGCACGTGGCTGCACTGGGGCTCTGGTACCACAAAGGCCACTCAGTGAACCCATGCATGAGCTTTAGCAGAGAGAATGGGGTGCTGTGTGGGTCTAGCTAAGCACAGGCGAGGGCTCTGCTTTCAAGCAGAGCAGTTTTTTGGGTGCTTGCCCCCAGGCCATGCTCTCAGAGTCACCCCAGCACCAACAGGGTGTAAATTGCAAACATCCCTGGGCAAAGCCTGGGTGAGCTCTGCCAGAGCCTGGGGTACCCAAGAGTAGGCCTTTTAGACAAATAAAAGCAGCTTTTAAAAGCTAGAGAAAAGGAAAAAAAGGGGGCTGCAGGGCCTTGTGCATTTTGAAGAAACTGGCCTTTACAGGAGCTGTTTCCAGTTTCAGGTCAAGCCTGAGGCCTTCTTTAATCTACTTTTAAGTGGTGCAAGCAGTGGTGATCCCTTTGCCAGAAGGCAGGGCAGTGTCTTTTCACTGCAGCTCCCTGTGTTTGCTGTGTGGAACCTTCCACAGGACTTACTTGTTGCTGTCCCGGTACTGATAGATATAACAGCCCTGAGGCATCCCACTCTCCTGGTCCAAGGTAAACGACAGCTTCATCTGCACAGAGGACAAGGGGTGTGGGACAACGAAAAGAGAGAGAGAGAAAGAAAAAAAACCAAAACATTTTAGTCTCTCAGTCATTAGAACAACTTCAAGCAAGGCTTGTGGGAGAAAGCTTAACACACCAAGGCTGACACGCAAACACCGTGGCCTGGAACATACTGTGGGGTTCCAAACCTCAGGGAAAAGTCACATGCATTGCAGAAACCTCTTGCTTTTTCCACCCTTTGTTACTATAAAGTGTTCGTGGTTCCTCTGAAATGCACGGGTCGTAAGAGCTCAGCCCTCCAAACCCACCCACACACTCCACCCTCCCCAGGGCTGCGGTTCCCCTCAGGCGCTGCGGGAGCGACTTTCTCCAGCGGCAGCTGCAGTTCCCACGAGTCTTTCTCTGAAAACTTTCCCGGCTCCATCTCGTTCCTCCAGTGCATTAGAACAGAGGAGAAACCACAGAGGGAAAGGTGACAGATTTTTCCTTCTGTGCAGAGTTATTAAAGAGCTGTTAGAAGGGTTTGCAGTTTGGATCCGCCTGCGGCAGCGGGCTGTGATGGGACCTGGAAGCTGCTCTGATTGCAGCTCCAAGAAGGCATTCAGCAAGGGTTTTTGGATTTCAAAACCAGCTTGCTTTATTAAGGGGGAAAAATTAATCCTCTTTCAACAAGCAACAGAATGGTTCTGTGGGGAGGCTTTTTTTTGCTGAGAATGTCTTCGGTGATTTTATACACTGCACTGCCTAGAAAACAGCACAGAAGTGAGTTCTGCAACAGCCCTGCAGATGCAAGCAGCTTCTCATTAGCCCGGGGAATGCTGAATCCCCAGGTCACCACTCTCACAGCCATGAGATGCAACCCCTGGGCTGAGCTAAAGAGCTGCAGACCCTGACCAGAAGCCAGCAGGGAGGGCAAGAGGTGCAGCATCCTTTAGAGGAGGTAGCTGCTAGTCTTTGTGCAATTTTTGTGGTCATGGAGATTACTATCAGCAGGGCTATTGCTGGTGCTGGATTGTGCAGGACTCTTGAAATGGTCTGGGAAGATCACCATAAGGGCTAAAGTCAAAGGAGGTTTCTAATGATGAGCCTCAACCATTTTAAGCAAGGAAAGGAGGAGAGAGCAGTGTTGAGCCACTGCATTTGATGACAGACTTCTCTCCTCTGGGCTCCAAGAAAATTGCTAACTCAAATTAATGGCTTGCTCAGGAACAAACAGAATTAAAACATCTTTCTCCTGTAGGCTGTAAGAAAACCCTGTGTGCTGAATCACTAGATGATGCACTGATTTTCCCTTCCCTAAAGAGTGGCAAAGTCATACACTGTGCTCTCACTGACCCAAATAAAACTGCATGCCATGAAATCATTGAGAAATTCACTGCCTCGAATACTGAGTTAAGAACCAAGTACTAGGCTGAGGCCAAATTCAGCTGAGCTCCCTTGATTTCTACACTCCTACCAGTGTAAGCCATTCTAAAACACAAGCTTGTGCAACACCACAAAATGTAAGTGTCCACATATCACAGTTCATACCAATGACCTCTTAACACTCTCCACACTCCCCTTCTCGCAAGCCCTGACCTTGCACTAGCTTAGCAGATCACTCAGATCCACTTTGAAGAGCAGTGTCCATGGCAGGACTAGCAGGGCTGGCTGGGGATGCTTCTGGCCAAGATCCATGAAGCCCCTGGCTGTGGATCCCACAGATCTCATCATAGCCTCTCCTGATGCTATGATGGCACATGGGAGCAGGAGGTCAGCAGGAAACAAAGGAACCTCCCCAGGGGAGACAAGCAAACACCTTGCTGGTCATATGTGCTCCACAAGCAGAGTCCTCCCAGGAGAGCTGCCCTGGTTTGGGGAATTGAAGGAGGAATTGGGAACTGCTTAAAGTCATGTTTTCTGGGTGAGGTTTTCTACAGCTTTCCTGCTAGAACATCAGGAAGCACCTCTGAGGCCAAAGGAACAGCAATTATAGCAGACACAGATCCAGGAGGTCCTTTTCTTTATGGAAAAGGCACTGCAGAACAGAATCACTGGAGATGAAGCACAAAAGAAAGTGCAATATTTGGCAAAATTGTGGCTTTGGAAACTTTCAACAACAATTTTGATCAGGACAAACTCACGAGTGCCTGAAGCTCTTGTTTGCAGCTCTCAGCTAAGTGGGCTTTGGGGTTGCATTAACTGAGCATTTCTGGTTATAGCTCACCTGGGCTCTGGGTGCCCAGCACAGCTCAAGGGTGGAACCACCTCTGTGCAAGGACACAAGTCCAGGGGGAGGGAAGAAAGGAAGGAAAAGGGCTGGGAAGGAAAACAGCCTTGTTTTTACAGGCTGCCAGGGAAAGCCTTGGGGCAACCAGGTATGGGAAGGTGACCTTTCCACTCTCTGGGGGGGCGAGGTCCCATGGAACTTGCCTACCCCAAAAGGAAAGATTACAGTTCCCAAAGATTATGGGTTTTCAATTTTCTGTTATTTTAATCCTTCTCTATCTGCTCATGGTATTCCACACAAATAAAACACACCCTGCTTGGCATGCTCAGCCATCTCTGCATCATCTGCCAGCTCCAGCAAGACCTGGCAAATGGGGTCTATACACAGTTTGACCATCTGGGTCAATGCTGTCAGGCCAAGAGGATGTTGCCATCACCCACAGTGACAAGAGCACCACACTCAGAGAAAGGTCAGGTCAGGCTGTGACACAGAGAGATGTGTAACTAAAGGTCTGTCCCAGCAACCAAAGCTCAAGGCAGCTGTGCTTTCACTGATTCACAAGCCATGCAGATCTGAAGATCTGCCCTCCTGATGCACTGTCATCGTCAGCCAGGAGGGGGAAGAGGGGACCTGTGCTTGCCACCAGGAGTCATTCCAGCCCTCAAATGAGCAGTCAAGCTCTGACTGTGCAGCCACCGGCAGTGGCCTGCCTGCCTTTGCTCCTTTGGTGGCATTTGGCTCTGCAGAGAGCACAAAGCCCTCAAGCAAAACTCCTAGTGGGGTGGAAAGACAGCAGGTACGGCAGCTGGGGAAGGACTAGCTGTGCAGGGAGCACGCTGGGAATGTAGAGACCACTTCCTACTAAGCTTAACAAGGTTGCCCACACCCACTCAACGTCTTGCAGTGGATCCTCTCTGCCACTGGAGCCTCAGGAGAGCTCCACTGACCAGACTCTGTCACTTCTGCACTGCCCTGCTCACTGCAAAGGCACTCATGCCTCCCAGCACCTCAGTGCTTTGGAAGGTCAGCACAGATTTATTTCTCTCATGCTAAAGCTAATCTAAGAAGTGCCTGCTGCCACAGACCTGCAAAAACAGAACCCAAATGTCCTTTCCCAGCTCTCTGCACCCCTACAGCACTGCTTCTCCCTGGGCCTATCTCCTCCAGCAGATGCCCTTCCCTTTTGCCTTCATTCTACCACACACAAAACCTCTGGTTACTTCTGAATCACAGAAGGCTGCAGGGCAAGGCTGGGACAGATGTTAGGAGTGAACAACCACTTCATCATTCTTCTATCTGACTTCTGCTGCAGCAATGTCAGAACCTCCTGCATACACAAAGCCCTACAAAAGTAGCAGCCTTTTGCAATCACCCCTCTGGCACAGCTTTAACTCTTAACCAATTTGACAACATTGCTCCAACACCACATTGCTGCTTTGAAGCTCCTTTTTGTGTGTGTCAGTGTTCCTTGTCAGAAGGAGCTTGCTGTAAAACCAGCAAACAAATACCACAGCACAGGGCAAGGTACTGCTCCCCAAAATACTGCATTTTATACCTGCAAGGCAATGGGGGGTTTCTTAGAGAAATGCAAGTGCAGGGTGACCCCCATCACAAGGGAGGTTCATCAGATCAAAGGATCTTCACCATTAAACATATGAAATAATTTCATTTTACAAGACTCTGCTGGGCTTCTCTGGGAGAGGAGGGGGAGAGAAAATTTCCCAGTGCCAAACTGCAGTGTGATTTGGCTTGCACTGCCCCCTTTGGTTGTGTAGCCCTGGAGCTCACATGCTAATAAAGATCCCTTTCCACTTGAGTGGCTCTGCACATAAAGAAACGCTCGGCGCGGTGTGCGCGTGAACTCAATGGGAACGGGAGCTGGAACACAGCCATGCTGAGAACAGAGGGCTGCCTACCAGGAGAGCCCCATCAATAATTGAGATGTCAGAGGCACAGAGAGGTGTGTGAATAAGAGCTGTCAAAAGGAGTAATTTGGATCTCTTTGGATACAGTGATGGATAGGCTCACTCATCACCAGACACAACTGCAATACTCCCGAACAGAACAGGAGCAGAGCACTGAAATTCAAAGGGGCTGGGGCAGATTGTTTGATGGGCAGGATGCTGTTGACTCCATGGATGAAAGTATCTCATTTAAGGCACCAAGCAGGTGTGAGCAAACTATCCTGTAACTGGTTAATGCTGCAAGAAATGTACTCACAGCACACAGAAGCCGTCACAGATCCTTGGTGAGGTTTGGTGCAAGCTCAAGGTGAAGGTAATGCCTGCCACTCCTCAAGGAAAGCCACCTCAAAGAAAGTCATCTCCTGAGCCCACAGTACTGAGGGCTTGTACATAATTGTACAAACATAACACCTGTTTGTACAATTACTCTACTCTTTGGATTAGTAACATGCTCTCACTCTCTTTCTTACATCCTTAAATCCAGCAGAGGATGCAGCTGGCTTATTGCAGGATCCTTCTTGTTCCCCCATCTGCCAGACACTGACATGCTTCATCTGCACCCAAAGCTCTCACCCCACCCTCAGCAGAGGTGAGCAGACACTAAACCAGTGCACAGGTAGGAGACACAGATCGGAGTGAAGCAGAAGAAGCAGCTGCCCCTCAGCTTCCACTGCCATGGTGGGGGTGTCGGGGAAGCTCCCTATATCCTGGGGCTTGTTCCACCAAGGCTAAAAAGAGATTTTCAGAAAGAACAAACAGTGCTTCACATTGTCATGGACCTCCAGACTTGTCTGGGTTTCAGTGCAGGCAGCAGCCATCCTCATTGTAGAGAATGTTTTAGAACTGCAGCAGTTAGGGGCTCAGTCATGTGATAAAGCCTGGTAGCTCCAAGGACAGAGGATGGAGAGCACTCTTCTGGCTGCTGAAACGCTGCCAGTCCCTACATTGACCTGACTGGACAAATTCTGCATGCCCCTTCAGTAAATGGCTTGGCTTGGATTCTCTGTTCCAGCCTTGGCTCTGAGCATCAAACCTTTGTCATGAGATGAAAAGTTTTCTCTCCCCATGCACTGTGTCAGAGGGGTATTATGGGTTCAGCCCAGGAACCAGGTCACAGATTTGAGCTGTCCCACTTGTAGGGCAACGTAAGGGCAGCCTCGGTTGGAACCGGTCAAGGTAATTCCACTGATGTGGGGGGTATTCAAGCAGAAGAAGTTCATCCGGGGCAGGGAGGCAAGGCAGAATACCAGCCTCCAAAACTAAAAACAGGGAACTGCATCTAAAGATCACATTGAAATACTCTCCTCAAAGGCAGGGCTTCTTTTTCATCCTGGGCACTTAATCATTTTTTAACCCCATTTGCATGGAAGTTCAAAAAGACTGGTATCTGCTCTGGGTTGGAATAAAGACTCCCCTCCCCAGCAAGCTCTAGAAAGCTTTTTAAGAATAAACTTAGTCATCAAGCAGGTTTTTATGCCCCGCCCAAACTTCAGTTTTGACCCGAATAAGAAATAGTCCTGAAGTCCTGACACTCACTTTTAAAACCACAAAAAACGAGCCATGCTCCAGTAACGTAATCACTGAGTTTTCTGGCACCTCATCCCTTAAAAATACATCCATCTGCCTCCACGCAGGCCATCAAACTCAATCTTGTTCACAATGGATTTCCCAATTCCTGCGTGCTGGCAGCGCTGCAGCGGTGCTGGCTGTGCCGGCTGGATGAGCCCTTACAGCAGCACAGGCTGCAAACCTCACAGCTGTGTTTTCACTTAAAGAAGCTGCTCTGGAGACCAAAGCACTTCTTCCATGAGCTTTTCTATTTGTGCTGCAGCTCAAAATTGCTGGAGAAAGACCCTGAGTAGTGGATAAAGAACATGTGGTAAGGACAGGATGGGGGTAATAAAGGACAAACTAAAAGTCCTACAGTGGAAAAAAGAGGAAAGACAAGGAAACTTGCTACCAGCTCAAAAAGTTACTTCTCCCACTGGGTTGGAGCAGTCCTTTCTTTCTGGCTTTGTAGACAGCAAATGTTTGGCCAATCTCAGCACCTGATTATGGGACTACTGTTGCTACTGGTTGTAAGTCATGAATAGGTCCTAAACTGGTACATCACACCTACTGCCTCCTCACTGAGGCTCCTTTCCCCACCCCTAAGAGCAAAACTTCCAGGTGAAGGTTTGAATTCTCTTGGAGGTTCCTGAAGCTGTCCCTGCTGCCCCATGCCCTCAGCACATTAGCCAGCAAACTGCCTCCATGCAGTGATCCATGCATGTGGCTAAGGACAATGTCAAATCAAACCCCAATCCAGCCTAGGAGAAGGAGCTAAAACACATTTTGGGTATTATCCTGGTCTGAATCCTCTGCTTTACTTTTAAATATAAATCCTATCACCTACTTAGCTGCTGCCTGCATTATACAGCTGCATAAAACATGGGAAATACCAGTGAATTCCTGACATGGCAGATGGAAGAGTAAGCTCTTCCCCCTTAAATTAATGTGGAAACCCAAAGGTTCCCAGCCTGGGACCCAAAGCCACAATAAACTACTACTAAATTATCCCACAGGCTGCAACAACCCTTGCTCTCCAAACATCAGCCCTGGGATGCAGTGAGGGGGTCTCCCTGCCACAGAAAAAGCAAAGTCATCAGCAGATAAAAGGGCTGTCCTGTTGATGGCCTCTGCTATGGGTGGTGGGGCAGCACAGCAAAACCAGGAAAACTGTGGCTGGATCCTTTGCAAAGACAGGCAGATGCTGACACCAAAATAACAGGCTGGCATCATACCCTTGGCTTTTATGCCACAGCTACAAGTCAAAAGTGAAGAGCCTTTCTATAAAGAAAGGGTACGAGACAACTTTCACCACTTGGCAAAAATATAAACTGCAAATGAGTTTATTTTTAAGCACTCACACTTGCCTGCATCGGAGGTTTCAGATGTAGTCCATGAAGAAATGGATCCAGATTCATTTAGAAAGAAGAGCTGAATACTTCCGTTCATTTTATAAACTGGATGAGCTCATTCTCTGCATGCATGATTAGGAAACCACAAAACTAAAATACAGATTATACAATTGTGAAGAGTTTAAATTTGTGGATTAAAAATACCTTCTTCAGAAGCTAACAAATTATGACACTGCACTGCATGCCCTAGACCACTAGGGAACTGTCAATGAAGTTAAAAGAATTTTCTACACAACTTGAAAATAGAAGCAAAACATCCCTAGGAAATGCCACATTAAAAAAATGTGACACTAACAAGACATATGCCAAGTTTCACTGCTTGGCTGTTTCATTTTCTATTACTCAGAGCTTGTCTCCCAGCCTCCCTTTAAAGCATTCCCAGCTCTTTTGTCCCAGTCCCATCCATGCTCTGACAAAAAACAGTTTCACTGATTTCACCTTGTGCAGTAAGAAAACCTTCATAAGCTGGGCTTTGCCAGCTTCAATTGAGACAGGAGATTTTGGGCTGCAGAAAATTCTTGCATTTTGAAAATGATGATGATGACAGGCTTAGAAGAAAACAGCTAACAGGGGAGCAATTTCATCTTGCCCAGCCTCAATGGTCTCTTCTTTACTTGAGAGATATGGAAATTCTCTTGGGAAACCAGGAATTTGGGAGAGGAAGATGATCAAGACTCTAGTAAGAAGGTAGTTTGCAATGAGGAATTTGAAACAACCCCAGAGACTCCTGGGGAGGTAAGACTGCCCCTTCTCAAACAATTAAGAGTTGATAGCAAGTAAAGTTTCTCTGTCCATTAAGCAGTTGAAGGCTGGAGGGCAGCACTCAGATTCATGTACTTATCAGAGGGTTAAAATTCCCTAGGAGAGAGCAGAAGCCAACAGCCAGAGGCCAGGGAGCAGCACAGGGACCTGTAACTGGTGTGAACAGGAACAGGCAAGACCTGGGTCTGCTGCATGAGGAGAGAGGTGGGAATGGAGCTGCTGACACTACAGCTCCAAAGCCCACAGGCACCTGCAGTTGGTGCAGAGCCTAGAGGAGAGAATGACACCAGCAGCATCCATTGATATCCAGGACTGACACAGATCCTGGGCCTCAGAATCCCTGGCTCATCCACCAGGGGCTGGCAGAACAGAAAATACATTGACTGCTCTGAAAATCAGCAAACAGATCAACCACAAGTTAAAGTAGCTACACGAAAAAAAAAGGAAGTATTTCTCACCATTAACAAGGAGAGGAACCTTGGGGGCACATAAAATTTCCCCTAAGGTGACCAGTGCCAGCAGGCACAGAAAGGCATTTCTGTGCAGCCATGGAACCTGTGGCCCATTGGTCAGCCACAGCCAGGACTGGAGGGGTCTGTGGGACCAACACCAGCTTTGTCCTAGGTTGGGTGGTGTTGAAGTCCATATATCAGTCCTTGATATGACAGAGAAAAACAAAACCTGATCAGAGAGAGATCCCTAAAGCGTTTCTGTCCCAAAATGGTATATGAGAGCTTGAAAGAAAAGCAATTGGTGTGTTCCACATTTGCTTTAGATGAAAAGTGACAAAACCAAGTAGAAACCCACTCTAAACTTGCTGCTTGGTATGCTGTTATTGGAGGGTACTACAAGGTAACAGGTTATTATCCAAACTGCTATTATTTCAGACACCTGACAGCCATGCCTGAAAACATAGTGACTTAACATAGTGACCCCAGGTTTAAGCAGCCTGAAGTTTAACTTCATGCTTGGCCCTGCTGCTTTGCCAGGGCCTGCAGTCAGTAGAGAAGAGCCTGGCAGAAATCAGCAGCTCCCAAAGAGAGATCCAGCTCCTGATGGATGCACAGCTCTGCTGAGGCACACACACACAAGGGAAACATGATGGTGCCCCACAGGCAGTTTCTTTAATGGAAAACAGATCAAGAACACCAGCAACATTGGATGAAATGTGAGGGGGAAAACAGCCCTTCCCAAAGCACCACGTGGTTTCTGAGAGCTGCCCCAGCCTCACACCAGCAACAGAGCAGATGGCAGTGGTTTCCTGGAGGAGGATGTGACACTATGCTGTCTTCAAATGGCTCAAGTCACAGGAAAAGGCAAGGTAAGAGCTGTGGGTGCAGATGTGTCTGGGAATGTGGCAGGAGGAAAGAAAGGTTTGGTGGCTTTTACTGAACCTGACTATAGCACAACTTCCCCTCAACCCATGAGCTCTGGAGGATGCTGATGCATGTTTTACAAATCAGCCTATTTTGTGTCTTCTCTATGACTATTTTGTACCTTTCCGTAACGTGCTCAGTCTTTGTCATTGCTATTGGGAGGATACAGGGAACTGAGGGCAGATCAAACACAGCAAATCCTATTTTCTTAAGTTTGTTAATGCAAACTGCTTCCTCTGCTAAGCCTCTAATGGAGCTGTGAGAATCCAGGAGCACAGATAAATTCAGCACCCAGGTACTGCCTCACGCCTGGAGGGATTTCCGTAGAGTCTCACTGGAAGACATGAAAGCTTGTAATACCCTCCATACAAGAGATAAACCCATTAAAATATGAACAGCCCCTGTGCTGACATGGTAAAAGCTCTACCAGGTAACAAGTGCAATCACAACAGTAATTCTAGGTTTAGTTATATCTGCAACCCATTAAATTGGGACTATGAAGAGCAGAATTCCCTGATTACACCACACTCATCTCAGTTTGATAGACACACCATTCTCCCCCATCCCTTGGGCTGCTGCTGTGACAGACCTGCTGAAGTCCAGACCTAGTGCTGCTGACTCAAGCTTTGCTCAGTCTCTGGGGACAACCTGGACTTTCTTGCAGCATGTTACAATCTGCCAGGACTGCAGGCAGCTGCATTGTGTCCTTGGTCAAACTTTTTCCCCCTGACACTGCTACAGCTTGGGGATGGGAAGACATCTCCTGCCACAAACACTCAGATCTGCAGAGCATCTTCTCCTGAGGCTGCATCCCACAGAACACCAAACCTCATCCCACACAGCAGTGCTGGCACTCTCCTCCCTGGGCACAGGTCAGCCATGTGCCATGACCTCCTTTCCATGACTTCACCAAAATCCTGTGGTATGTCTAAGCACAGCTGCTCAGTGCATGAATAGGAGATCCAAAGCTTTCCAAAGACATCCCTCTCCATTCCCAGGGAAACAAAAGCTGCTGCTGTTAGCACAACTGCCAGGCTCCCCTGGGAAGAGACTGGTTGTGGCATGGTTGAATTCTTCTGGCAGCAACCTGCTCCTGCCCACATTTTTCTAGAAACTCCAGGCTCCTTTGTCACAGGAAAAGAAGGAATCAGGAGAGGACAGTGGCCAGGATACTTGTCCCAGGCACCTTGCTCTCCAGCTAACCCATGGCCAGCTGTCCTCTGGCTCCCACACAGCTGTGCTTCAGCTGAGAGGCAAATTCTGCATGTAGGCACTTCAAAAAGGGCTCTGGCAAGGTTCACACTGAAAAGGTGTAAATTCTGTACCATTTTTGTGGGGCCAAATTGATGTCAGAACCTGTGATGCTGCTGTGGATCCCTGAGTTGGAGTGTAGGGGGCAGGATCAGGGAATCTTCTTCCAGTCTTAATGCACAGCAGGCTGTTACATCCTTTGTTTTGCACTGTGACTAAATCTATGTTAAGGGGCTCAATGTGGTTTATGTTCAGTAGCTGTGGTTTCCAAGCAGTATTGCATTTCTTTAAAATGAATATACATAATATATTAAAACTGTTTTTAAAACCAGCCACAAATCTGCAACCTTTTATGTCATCACTCCCTCCTCCCATCAAACCTAAAACATAGCAGAGTCAGAGAAGCTCAGCAAGATGTGTGAGAGCCTGGCTGCAGGGATCTCACATGTGCCTGTGCACACTCACACACAGAGCAAAACTCAAAGCTGTAATTCAGGTGCAATCTCTGTTTAAGGTTTCAAAGACATCCAGGATGCATTCCACTGCTCAGAGGTGTGGGTACCAGCATGCTGAATGTGCAGCAGGAGAATCTAAAAGCTGAACCAAAGAATGAGGTTGTTTATTTAACAATCTGCCTCAGCAAGTGTAAGGTTTCCTGCCCACCTGAGAGTTCAGCATACAAGCAACCTGACTGTGTACCACCCTAAAATCTCATCACAGCCTTCCCTTGCCAGGACTGCTCCCATCCACGCCTAGAGCAAGTCACAATACAACTGAATCTCAAATTCCTATTTTTAACATACCCCTCCACAATGCAGCATCAGCTGGAGCAGGGAAATCTTACCAAAACATTTAGAAATTATCCTTATGACATTCTGCAAAGGTCTGCTCTCTAGAACTGCCTGTCTGCTATGGAGCACAGCAGCTCTTTTGCAGAGCTTTCTGAGTTTTGCAGTAATCTTGCATAAATCAGGCTTTCCAGTTTTCCCAGCTTGATGGACTTGGGTCTTTGTTGGGTTAATTTTGTCCAGTCAGCCCTGGAACAGGAGTTGTCCATACCAAAGCAGTACATTTTAAAGGCAGAAACCAACACCATATTTTACAGAGACACTCAAGTTCTTAAAATCAGTTATTTATTCCAACAATATTAAAAGGAGACACACCGCTTTTTCAGTCATTTTTCCATTCGTAGTATTTTTATTTTTTTAAACCCATGAGCCTAATCCCTAATTTCTCTATGGAAAAGCTGGAAGGAAAAGATCACAGGGAAAAAGGATCAGCCTGCTATAGCATCCACTGTGCTTGCTCTCCCTTCGGAGAGGCTGTTTGGCTTATAGTTGAGATTATATTTTTAAATACTTTCTGAAACTAACTAACTAAATAAATAAAAATATCTCCAGGCATCAGAATTAGCTTATGAAGGAGACCCAAACAATTCACAGGAGGCTAGAAAGAAGCCAGTAAATTCTAAGGGTGTAGAACAGGAGAGGGGATTAAGGCTGGTGATTAAATTAGGCGATGCATGAATACATTCCAATGCACAACATCATTCAAGCACTGGACAAAACATATGGCAACAATGGAGAGCGCTGCCCACGAGGTCACCTTTAATATGATTAGCCATGGAGGGCTGAAAGGAGATCTCCCAAGTACCAGCGTGGTAACCCTGCTTTGTGCAGGCTGGAGCAGCTCCCTGTGAAAGCCTTTGAGGCTCCCTGCACCCGCACAAACGGCTGCTGTGCTCAGGGATGTGCCCGAGCCCATTGTGCGCAGGACACAGACAGAATAAGAGCCTCGAGGCCAGGCGAGCGTGCTGAGAGTGGGTTTTGTTCCCCCCTCCCAGGACAGCAGTGGGAGCTGTCCCCAGGGTGTCCTGCCTGACAGCTGGGTCACCACACGGGCTCCCCTGTTCCGCCTGGACTTTTCAACTCGGCCGCCCCGCATTCAGCGGCACCGCTCGCGCTTTGAACGGGGAGAAAGCGCCTCATCCATCACTGACACCAAGGCACTTAATTCACTGCTTTACAACTGGAAAGGCTTTTGCTGTGAGCAGGAGGGAGTGCAGGAAGAGTAATGAAATCCAAAAGGGAGCCAAATGATGCTTTCCTCTGCTAGACGCCAGCGCTGGCAGCGCTTGCTGCTGGCACCGTCCGTGGTGGGTGAAAGGAGACTCTTTTGTGGTATGCCATTAGCTACTTCCAAGGCCCCAGTTCATGTTTACCACAGCCACTGTGTTACTTCACTTGGTATTTTTTTCCAGTCCTGTTGATCATACTGCAGAACTGACCGAGTCCGTTTGGAAGCCTTGCTCACAGAAAGCAGAAACAAATTACTTTTTGAAAAGACTATTTTTTTTTCCTTCTGTAAAACAAACCTCACGCTGCTTTCCATAAACCCAACCTAAAGCTGAAATCCTCACTTAAAAATGAGGAACAAAAGTCCATGCTAGTCTTTGTCCACACTGGTGGGCTCAGCTGTGCCACTTGCCCATGGAGATGCCACAAGCCATAGGAGCATCCAGCTGTGCTGTCCAGACTGCACAAGAGGGCATCTCACACTCTGGCACTGCTCTGCAGCCCCATCACAACTGCAGCCAGCAGGTTGTCACAGGATCACAGAATATTCCAAGCTGGAAGAGATCGACAAGGATCACCAAGTCCAGCACTGAAGTGAATGGCCCATAGGGGGCTCAAACCCACATTATTACCATGCTCTGACCAACTGTCCTGTCAATGTAATGGGAAAAAAACACACCATGACATCAAAGATAATCTCGAGTGAGTCACTCTGCGTGACAACCTTGCTGTAAACAGGTGAGCCCTTCAGACTGCTGAACTCTACCCCAGAGGACCTTGGCACACTCAGCTGAGCTCCCTGCAAGGTTTCTGCAGGCTTTCAGCATTTCAGATTCCAGGCAATGACTAATTGGGGACACGTGAGGGACAGGTCCAACAGCAACTTCCTTCACACACTTTGTATCTGCACGGTTGGAAGGTGCAAGTCATGGAGACAACCCCAAGAGCAACTTGCTCTGGCTACAGAGGTCACAGCAGCTACAAAGGCTCAGTGACACAGCAGCAACAAACATGGAACAGGACACCAGCTGAGCTCCTGCTACTGCCAGGAAAAGGAAAGGATCATCTCCTAAAGCCCTTTCCAGTTTTACATTTCCAGCATGCCATAACTGCAGAGCCTTAACACAACACATGCCAGGCACTGCACTGTCACAGCTGACATTCAATAATCTGGGAGATTCCTACTCTCATACCACAGAGTCACCTTTGATCCTTCTAACAGATCTCTTAGACTCTTGTGGAATCTGCCAAGGCTGAAGATCAAGCCAGTTTCTAATGAGACAAGGCAGACTGTACAGCCGCACGCTAGTTCTAAAAACATTTGGGGAAACAGGTACATGAAAGGTTTGGGGCTTTTTTTTTTCAGACAAACAAAAAAAAACCATCTCCAAACCCTTCCCTCTTTCACAATGAAAATTAATGAGGGAGAAAAGCCTGAGGTAGCATCCATTTCTTGGCCATTCAAGCTCTTTTCAGTAAATCTTCCTCTTCTGAACTGTTTTGTGGCCATCATTGTGGCTTTATCATCACTATGACAAAGGCACTGATCCTCAGTGCTGAGTCTAAAGTAAGTTACAGACAATTTTCCTGAAGGGATGATGCCCAGGTGATGTTACTTTGTTCAACTGCTTGGGGTTGTGGCAAGTCCTGCGTCCCCTGCAGAGCTCAGCTGCAGGTGACAGCTGTGAACTCTGAAGAAAGAAGATTATCCACTTCACTCCTGAGCAGAATCCATCTCTCCCTATGGAGTGGGCACACAAGGACAGGTTAAACACACCTCTGTCTGCTGGATTTCTCCATCTCAAGAAAAATGTACAACACCTTGTTGGTCCTGGCATGTAGAGACCAACTGGCTTTTGTGCTGGGCCTGCTCTGTGGAAACTCCATTCAGATCCCATATTTCTATCTGGCATCTCCCAGTGCTCATTGTCTGCTCTAGTCTTTATCTGAGAACTCCTGGGATTCTGAGCAATAGCATTCTTCCAGCATGGAGAACCTCAGAGTACTTTCTTGTACTTTAAAAAAAAAACACACCTGTTCACTATCTCAGCAGGTTGCAACAGCACCATGTTCATGGTCTTTAAACTACAAATGCTTGAGAATCTGAAAAGAGATGACCACACTACCAAAGGATTTCAAGGCTGACCCCCTGGGTAAAGGATATTTGTCAGGAGCTTTTCCTGGAACAGTGTTATGGATCCATCACTATACCTACCTTTTACTCCTATCTAAACATGAGAAACCAACTCCCCAACTCATTTAACCACCTATATATTGCCCACTGTATTATTTAAAAAAAAATAACACAACAACTAAACAGCAAGGCAATGTGAGCACAGCATTTACTTTCAGTAATGTTTGGAAATTAAAAAAAAACAGGGAGCTGAAGTGAGAATTCAAAACCTCAAAGTAATTTCAACCATACATACAAGAGTAGGGAAAAGTTTATACATGATGCAACAGAAAAAATGACTTACTTTCTGAAATGCCAAAGCCTGTTTTAGCTCATTTTGTCTTCTATACCTGCTAAACACATCAATGACCAAGAAATCATGTAATAAATTCTATTTTTTAAAATCTCATTTCAGCTATTTAAGCATTTTATTTCCCAGTATTGTGGGTCAGGTTCTACTCTAAAATGCTAATCAGCAATAAGGTGCAAGCTGGATCAAGGCGCTTGTTCCTCAGAAAAGCAAGTATAGTCTTGAGATTAAAACAGAGACCTTGAAACTGAGGTGAAACTATAACCCTAAAGTTAATGCAAAACCTCCTGCTGACTCACAGGACTGTGAATTTTTCAGCATTGCCATGAGACACTCAGTAAGTGACAGCTCTGCAGCCCCCCAGTTCTGCAGGATCAGACAGATCAAATCCATGACAGGGCAGGTTCACTTCAACTGTCAAGGATGGCACAAATTAAATTCTGCTGTACTCAGGCTAGGCTGGTTTGTAAAAAAAAAAAAACAACCAAAAAACCAAGCAAGAGCAACTGCTTATATTTCTGTGACAGAAACAAGTTTTTCAAGCCCAGTTAAAGGAATTACCCACAAAAACCCCTCCACAGTGATTTTGCATGGCTGGTTTCTTCCATGTGTCTCAAGTCCCTCATGCCACTCGAGTCCAACACTTTCTCACTGCCTCTTGCTTAGTTTTCAAGTGACCACCAATTTAATGGCAGCCCATCACATACATGCAATATGGACTGTGGCCAGCTTGGTTGGCAATTAATTAGCACAAATGCAAGATATTAGCTATCAGATGAGATCCAAAATAGAAATATTCCTTCAGAGGGCAAAGTTTAGTAGTGCTGGCAGGTTTAAGGTGTTGACAATGCAGTGACTTGTGAATACACAACTTTGGGGAGAGATGGGTGTTTGTGTCTCAAGATGGAAGCAGGAAAGGACAAAGAATGTGTCTCCCACAAGTGAATGCAAACTGCACAAAGAAGGAGCACACTCAGGGATGAGGTCTTCCTTAAATCCCACCTAAGGAAAGAAGTCCAACATGGACCAAAATCCTTATCTGAGATGTCATGCTTTATGCTCCCATTTTACACAATTCCATATTCACTGAAATCCATACTCTGAATTATGTTTGTTTGCTTAAACAACTTCTCTGTTACCACATGAAGATGCAGAAAAGGGCAAGATAAATGATCCAGACTACTCAAGACAGATTCAAAGCTACTTGCTTTCAAAACAAACCCAAGAGGTTGCTCAACAAAATGTTCCAAATGAATCACTGCAAACTTTAACAGGACATATAACTTCAGAAGATGTGGGCTTGGACTTGGAACTTTTAAAGATAAACCCAAAAGTGGACTTCAGCAGGCACTGGTGTCCTCAGATGGGGCAAGACCAGCTCTGTCCTCAGCTCAGCTGCTGAGATCTTGGCTAAGGCTCCTGTAGTCTCATTTCAGAGGGCTATGAAAACCACAGGTGCTCCCTGAGCTTCTTTGTACTTCAGCATCCATACGCTATAAATGAGAAAAGATGAAATATCCAGGACTCAGAAGGAGTGATCATGCCCAGAAACACCTGATAAAATGAGTTGTGGCCATGAATTTTTTCCCTTCTCACTTTGGAGTTGAAAGGAAAAATCACAGAACTGTAATGTCAGAATCTTTCATCTCTTTCCAAACTTTGTCTTTTGCCATTATACAATTAGCCTTTCTTCTATATACTGTTGGGTGAAACTGAAATGGCTCTGACAAAAAGCTGCAACATCTTCACCTATGGCAGACTGATCACATTTACAGTTATATCAGTCAACAACCAGTGACTCCATCTAAAGAGGATGATGGATTAGCCATGCAGTCAACTATAATTAATACCTGAAAAAAAAACCCTTGTCAAGTCTTTGTTCAAATACGTGATAAACAGAATCTGGAACAGCAAGAGACTTTCTGATGACGTCTGTTCATCACCAGAGAAGAAAAACACCATCAAGTGGAGGGCAAGACTCTCAGAGCAAGGATTGTTCCCTCAGCAGAAAATGTAATATAAGAATTTCCTCCCAGTACTCACCCCACATGCACCTCTACACAAACATGTGTTTTCCTGGGTTTTATTTATCTTGCTATCAGAGACACTGAAGAACCAGTTTGTTTCTGCTTCATTAAGAACCAGTTTTTCCATTGTGAACCTTTTTCAATATAGCCAGCAGAAGCCACTACTCTCCTTATCAACCTCAAAAATACCAGTGAGCAGCTTGCTCAGCTGGATCAAGCACTGAATCCTCTGTTCACCTCATCTACCATCATCACATTTGGTACACATTCCACCACAGTAAGCCAACACAGATGCCCTCTATTTCCCCTGGACATGCTATTTGGCACTGTCTGAGGTCCCCATGAGCAGATGACACCAGGCTGTCTATCACAAGGCAAGGGCAAGACCCATCTGTGAGCAGCTAATCACGGAACCAAGAGATTTATACTTCATGTGTGAATTTGGAGTGCTTGCAAACACCTTCACCTTGCTTGCAGGTCAGCATGTGATGACATCCAGCTCACCCCTATTCTACAATGGCTGATCACCAACTGGATTCAATCAACAGAAAAAGCCAAGCAATTTGGAAGGTCTGATAATGTACTGTCCACTGTCCCAGGTAAGCAGGAGGGACTTCCATGGGATAGCACTGGCTCAGTCATGGCACATACAGGCAAGCCCAAGAACTGAAAAGAATGGGGAGAGAGGCTACTTGTGAAACACACCAATTGCTTCTGCACTGCAGAGATGTGCTGGCTACAGTTCAGCCCTCCTGGGCTGAATTGTGAGACATATCTGATGGGGAACCTGGATAAAAACCCCCTGTTCTTAACTGGGCCAGCAATACACTGCAGAAACAAAGCACCACCAGTTCTTATTCAACAGCAGTCATAAACATGAGATTAAGAGAACAGTCAGCACTGGCCCAGGGCACTGAATTGGCAGAGGAACCAGATGAAGTCCTGCCAGCTCTGCCACCAAGTCACCATGTGAGCTTGGGCAACTGCTTCACCTCCAAACCATTCCCATTGTCTGAGGAAGGAGCCAGCCTCCCCTCTGATACTTGCTCTGAGGCCAGCAGGTGAAAGAACAACACTTTTGCTGTGTCACACAGCATCTCAAAATTAAAGCAAAATACCTGTTTTTCCAGAGAAGTTTCTCAGCTTACACATCTCTGATAGATTTAATAAAATTCAAAGGTTAAGCTGTGTTTGTTTAGAAGAAAACCACTCGTACATCACCGAAGGTCTTGAATATCTGAGCTAGTGGCTGGAATACTTTCTCCAGGAAGAAAAAAGTCATAACCCACTCTTGCATTACTGATGGTAAATTAATGCCAGAGCACCACTGTGTGGGGAGCTCCTTCCTGGCTGTGTTTGCCCAGACATCTGGCTGCAGTGGCTCCCAGCACAGCGCTCCAGCATCCAACCCTCCCCTCCTGCCGGAGCCGGCTCGAGCACTTGAGCACCTGCTCCTGCTGGGACACAGCTGCTGGCTCGGAAAGAGCCACCGGGAACGGCGGGACACGGGCAGGAACATCAATCCTGCTCACACCCCTGGGAAGACTTCATTAAAATCCCAGGGCAAAAGACTAGATTCAGACAGCTTTCCACTCAAAATCCTAATTTAATCAAATTATTTTAAAACCTCCTGGCAATGCAAACATCTCCAGCAAGCAGAGAGATGCTCAGCCAACAACATCCCCTCCATAATGTGATCCCATAGCACCTCCATCCCATGTGGATCCTTGGCCTGTGTGCAAACATCCTGACCTAAGCTGTAGCTGCTCCTGACCACAGTGGTGACATCTCATATTTCCTGCCAAGCACCATGTTCCTCAGTGGTATTGCAGGAAGACATGCTGAAAATCCTCCCTCCTTTTCTGACCCACCTTTGCACATGCATTTTGGGTACTCCTGCAGGGAAGAGCAGCATTCCCCAGGAAGAAGCTGCAGCCTCAGATGCTCGTTTTGATGAATTAACTGGGGCTATGCAAAAGACATAAAATCCCCAAAGGAAATTAATCTCCAAGTACATCCAACATTCCCCCAGCTGCCTTATGTATCACACAGTATAAGCAACTGTCCATAATGATCATACAGCACCTGCTGCCCCCATTCTGGGTTTCAGTGATGTCTCTTTAACCAGACATCAAAGAGAAGGAGCAGACAATGGTGGAATTGTGATAGGAAGTGAATAGTGAAAGCTCCTTGTCAGTCTGAGTTTCCATTTATCTCACAGCCCTGTACATACATCCCACCCTGCTACTGCTGTCATGTTCATGCACTGTTGCTGTAAGAGCCTCTTTAGGGAGGTATCATAGGAGTTCTCAGGCTTTTATAGATGGGCCTTTTGGATTCTCTCTTGTGCCAAAGACAGGTATCTATGTCTCAACCTTGATAGAACCAAATCTGAGATGAATTTGGTACCAAGGTCACACGCCATGCAATGAGCACCACAACTTTCTTTCTGAGACTGACCAAGAGATACAGCTCCTGCTCCAGTGAGGGGCTGGAGCAAAGCCATTTACTCCTCCCTTAAATACTCCATGCACTCAGTGTGTAGGGGTAGCACATACAGCAACCTTGGACAGAAACCTAAGGATCACTCCAGGGAATAGTCATGTCAGGATGAACCTTTCTGCCCCACAGCATTTTAGCACAAAAATTCAGAACATGCTATTATAGGAAACACCTCAGACTGAAGCCTGTGAAACATTATAGTCCTTTTCTGTCCCATCTAAATATTTATTCCAACCCTAAGTCTTCCATTTGTAGACTAATTAACTGTATTTTGCACACAATGACTGTTTAACGAGGGTAGAAATATTTATTACTTTCACAAAGCAAGAATAAAAGACCTCAATTCTTACTATACAGATATGAAGCAGGAAATATGACAAAACAATTTCCCATAATTATTTCCAGTAGTTGGTCATATTGGAAAAATTTAATAATGAGAGTAATTCATTTGTGGTTCTTGAGATTTACAATTAAACAGGACAACTGTTTAAAAATACATATTTCTGTCCTATCCCATTAGTCACAAACAAAAACAGAATTTCCCAAACTACAGTGTGACATCCAGCACATGCAGTGTCCTTCATCCTCCTCCTCACTTTCCATGTGAGTGGCTTGAGCCAACTTCTCAAAGCCATTTGCATCAAGCAGGCAGACTAGGTTCTGAGGGCTTCAAAAACTGCACAGAGCTGGCTACTAAATCCTGTATGTCACATACCTGGGTGGTTTGGAGCTGGCATTCTGCACACATCTTGGTGTTTGGGACCTTGGTGCTTGTTTCCCTAGGTTTTCTGAAGCTCTGTTAAATGTTCTCTTACTTTAGCAATACCACCAGACTTAAATAAACAAAGCTACTCTCAAAGATCACAGTTTTCATTATCCCCAGCAACCATGGGACAAGACCATAGATCCCCTCTGTAGTGTGCTACAGAGCTACAACAATACAATTTTTACTACCTTTAAGTTACTCAAAACAATACAGACCTGCAGGGAACAGCAACCCTTGCTCACATGACAAGACCATGGCAACATAACAAGCTGGGAGCAAGCAGAAGTGACACCATTTCACTACCAATTCAACACTTACATTTGTGTAACACTCATCTCTGTTAGTTTTGTCCTTTTTTTTCCTTCCCTTTTCTCACACACCTGCAAAGCTGAGTGTCTGTTTTGCAGAATACAAGGAGAGAAGATATCCTAGCAAACAATTCAGTGCCATTAACTAGCACAATACAAATGCTCTTGGGGTTGTTCTCATAAAGAACTTTGGTCAATGCTGATGTTTTGAGCACCCAGGTGTAAGTGTGCTGGTAAAGACAGAATCACTGCACAACAAAAGGAAACACTCAGCTCACAGACAGTTGTCATAGAGACAGATCAGGATCCTGGGGTATTCTCATTTTAAAAAGGCACAGAAATCCTTTTTAACCTGTCTTCCCGTAGGCATCTGTCCTCGTGATTCATTTCTAAACTGCTGAGGCCAAAAGAGAACCATTTATCAGCATGTCTCCTCTAGGCAGGCTGGAGCTAAGGAGCTTTTCTGCAAACTTGATGGTTTTTGTTGAAAGCAAGTTTCTATCTGATTCTCTGGCTACTATTTCTAAAAGCTGTGGGCTGGGGAAGTGATCCAGCTTCAAAGTAACCTGGCCAGGAAAAAAAAAGGAAAGCTGTGGGTTGTGCTCACTTTGCTTTTTAAACCAGGTCAGATCTCTGCTCCAATTTTTGGACTGGGTACAATAGGAGCTGTGAGAGGACAGCCCAGGGGTGGCATTTCATGGGTCTGTGGAGGAAGGAGGTGTTGGGGGGACAAGACAATACTGTAAACACATGAACATTTTTTCTTAGTCACATTTAATACTTCTTGCCTTTGCACCTAAAAGCTGCAGCTCTGAAGGGGAAGGAAAAGAAATACATTAATCTCTGTCTGTGTAGACAAAGTTTCATAAGCTTCTTAGCTGTTGAAGGTGCAAAGTCTTTAAACCTTTAAAACTCAGTTCACCTCCTTTTTGGAACTGGGAAGCTGGCAGGCAGCACAGGAAACCATATTCTAGGGGAAAAAAAACCCCAAAAGGGGCCTATAGGGACAGCTGGATCCCTATGGAATGACTGATGTGTGGCTCTGGTTGCAAAGATGATCCTCAGAGCCAAGGTCCAGTGCAGCAGGATTCCCTGCAATCCCACCAGGATTCCCAGACTTCTGCAGAGGCATGAAAGGAGCTGGGGAGTAGGGGAAAGAGTGGAACACAGGTATGTAGGTTAAAGTCATGGCCAGGATTAAACTAGAGCAGGAATTCAAACTTACACAGCCCCAAGAGACACACATATACTGACATTGAACCCACAAATCCTAAGCTTTCCAGACTGTGTACTATCTCTGCAATGTCTCATGGTCTTCTGTGTGATCCAGATATGTAATTCCTAAATTATATATATATATATATATATAAATATATATATATGTATATTCTTCATCCGTTGAGCTATGGAGATATGCCCATGAATGGCTTCATCTGAGAAATGTTTGTATGTTGGGGGATAAATCCTAAACCACATGGATACTGTGGGACAGATGAGTATCATTCCAAAAAGAACACTGAGGCAGACAGGGAGAGAACCTGCCCAAGGCCACTACAGCCAGTGGCAAAGGAGGATGGGAGATTCTTTCCCCCAGGATTTCATTAAACACCAACAGAAAGCACAGGAACACTTCCCACTGAAAAATGGCAGGGTGGAAGTAAGCAAGAAAAGTCATCACTGTTCAATCAGGAGTTACCCCATGGTAGAACTCTCAAACATAACACAATGTGTAGGAAGAGGGCTCACATCCTTTGGAAAAAAAGGCACAGGAGTCATCCATGCCCAGCCACTCCCTCCCTAAGACTGTGAGATGATTGTTTCCTTCGCTCACATATTTATTTGGAATGTGATAATTCACTGCCCCAAGCTTCCTGCTGGAGTTTGTCTTCCATTGTTCAGGATTTACATTACTCAATGGGAAATCAGTGAGAGGTCCAGTGATTAGAAAGGTGTGTTTCCCATTTGGACCCACCCTTGCTTGCTCACTTGGGGCTGGAAGTGGGACATGGCACACAACTGTGCCCATGGGAACCCAGGGAACTGGGGAAGCAAGTAGAGCAATTTGTCTCCTTTTATTAAAAGACACAGATTGCTTTGTTCTGCCATATGTCACTGGCCATGTCCACAAACCTGGCCTCACACACTGTTCATACTCAGGCCTTGGAGCAACCACTTCCTCCATGGGCTGGGGAGGGTGTAGTTTATCAAAATAAAGCTATCAGGGCAGTACTTGACTCGACTAAGTGTGGTGAAAGTGTCCCTTGATTTAAAATACAATTCCTTCTCAAAGACCATTACTTCGACATTCTTGCCAGGGGAGAGAGATTCTGCACAGTGTAAAGTGCCACTTGTGAGATATAACTCAGTTTATCATGATGGTTAGGAACTAAGCTGAGCAGGAATCAGCTGCCTCTGGTCCTCTTAGCTGTGGCTTTTAATCCCAATCTCACAAATGATGCTCCAATATGTTCTCTTTAATGGCTCCTCCTAGGAGCACAGAGCAAAACAAAACACAGCTAATCTTTTATGGGCTATCACTGGAACAGGATGTTTCCCAGGCCAAATCCTCCCATTGAAAATGTCACAGATGGTTTAAAACATATTTCCCCTGAGGTTGATTTGATAACAGGTAACTCAACTCAGGGGCACACAGTGAACACTCAGCACTATACTGTAACTGTGACTTGTGGAAGGCAGCTGGTGACCTTTCTGGGCCACAGCTCCCAGTCACCATGGACTCTTTTTCCAAGCCAGATACCTCCAAGGCTTCCCAGGTGGCTGATCTTGTGCAAAAGCAGTGATTTGTATGTTTCTCTAGCATTCTTGGTGTGCTTGGGAACAAAGGCCCAGTTTATTAGCCACTGTATGCTAAATCTCAAAGAAGAAAGTCACTGTTCCAGAAGATGTTTTAAAAAAACTTCAAAGTGGAAGCTTGATTTCCAATAATTATTTTAATATAATTTAAAAATTAATTTAAGGGGGCATTAAGCAAATGCCCTTGCTCCAGGCTCACTTATGTGTGCTGAACCAGTCCTGTGAGAGCTCCTACAACAGATGTAGGCAGGATAGCCTCAGACACCACACTGCCTACAGCAGAAGGTCTACCCTAAAATAAAAACTCATCTGCTGAAACTCAAGATACAAATTTGTCATTCTGTCCATCTCAGACATGGGGGAAAGCACATTGCCTCCTCTCCACAGCAGCTTAACCAGAAGAAGCCGTGTGCTCTGTTGGGGAAGGTCAGAGACTACAGACACTTCTTGCTCCTGTTGCTCTGCTATGATTTCTCTAAAATTAGACTTTCCTGCAACTGCAGGCAACACTATAATGCTGAGTAAAATGGAAGGGTAACAACATATATCTTATATACAATAGCCCTGTTTACACCACTCCTAGCTTCTTTCTCAGCAATATCCTTATGTTCCTTATGACTCATAATCATTTTGCAAAACTAAACAATAGAGCTTCCTTATAGTAAGAGATTATTTTGTCTTCTGCTCAGGAAGACCACTGGGTTCTACAAATTACTGGAACCTCCCATCCACAAAAACTATCAGAAGCCACCTCAGAGCAGTTGATTATCATGCAAAAGTATTTTTTGCTGTGATAGCCTAATATCTGGATCTCCTTGTAAAATAGAAATGACACATACCACCACTGATACAAGATTATTTAAATCACCCCATACAGAAAACCTCCTCACTAGCATTTTTTCCTCTGAAACACACCCAACACTTACAGTATTAGCTTAGATAACATTTAGCCATTTTCCCAGCACAGAAAACTGCTATGAAAGCCATAGAAAACAAGAATATTGCAAGCACAGAAAGAAATGTGGAGGATGAACCTTTCCCAGTGAAATGTGCACTAATATCTGAACTGCATGATAATGAACGACACTGTCATGATTTGTTTCACTGTATGAATTACTTACCCAGTCCAACAGGGTTTTAGGATTTTGAAAAATGTTGGAAAATGGATCACTCCTTAAAAAACAGATTTTTTTCTTTTCATCCCACTTAATGCTTCTGGTACATAATTTGATGCCGCTCTTAAGAAGACATTGGCACTCAAACTCGCATTTCTGTTCCAGCCTTGATTTTACCCTTTGAGTTTTTAGACTGGCCAGGAAATTCTTAGAGAGCAGAAGGTGAAATAGCTTTGGTGAGGCCTGAAGGGGCTGGACTCACTCACCTGGTCCAAGTGCAGGGCGCCCTCGGTGAAGCGCTGCTTGCGCAGGTGCTGCGCCACTCGGTGCAGGTTCAGCACAGCCCCCTGGATCTCAGCTATGGAGTGCTCAGGTGAGACAGGGGGGAGCTCTGCAGGACACAGCACCTTCCCAGGGCTGTCAATCATGCTCTGTGCATGGTCATAGCTGAGCTTCACGCAGGAGCAGATGACCGTCCGTCCAAACCACTCATCCAGGATCTGCAAAATTGCAAAGTGTAAACGGATCTGAGGATTCATTCTTCTGGTGCACAAAAGCTTGGGAAGTTGTACAAACACTGGGAGGAATTACTGCAGACTTCCCCACTACCTGTGATCTTCAAGTGAAGATCTTCTCCTACTGACACCTTCAGTCAGGCCTTTTGCCCATATAGATTCTCCAGCATCTAGTAATGTGGATATGCAAGTAACAGACAACAATACACTGTGCATATACATAGGAGACTGCCTGGATCTTCCTCTTCTACCTGATTTCCCTCCTTCACAGAGCTCAAAGAACTGCAATCCACCTGGGAGTTGAAACCAATCTGTTGACTTGCAGGTTACCAGGTGCAGGAATGACAGCAGGCAGATACACACATGCCAGAGAGGTTCTCCTGCTCAAAACACATCAGAATGACTTAAAGTGTGGCCACCAGGGCACGAGGGGTTGGCCTTAAAATACTGTTTTCAGGAGCACTGCATGAATCCCAATATCTGACTAGCACTTGTGAAAGTGCCTGAGCAGGACTTTGGTGGGTCTGGAGGAGAGATGGACCCTGAGGAGTCCCTGACCCCTTGTTTCTCTGATCATGTCCATGGTACTAGGTCCAAACTCAAGCCAGGAACTTTTCTGGGCTTACAAATTACTTTGGAATTGAAAGGAAAATATTCAATAAATTGGTTATAAAATTAATTTATTTCAATCAGAAGCCACTTCCATTTTAAACTCCCTAAAAGAATACTGGTGCAAAAGTAGGAATTCAGAATTATTTCCTAAAGCAGACAGGAAAACCTATTTTCAGCTGAGATATATAAGAGAATCTGACAGCTCATCAAGGCAGTGACAAAGCACCGAGGGACATGGGCAGAAGGCTCTTCACAAAAGTGAAGAGCATTGGCATGAGGACTCTGGAGACAGATGCAGTTTGTGATAAACCATTCAAAGCACAAGTGCTCAGAGAATGATTGGAGAATTGCAATTCTGCCTTACCTACCAATGCCACCTTAGCCCTTCATCAGCCCAATAGGACAAGGTAAATTCTGAAAGCGACAGTGTCCAGGGAGAAGAGTGAGCTCTCTATGACAGCCTCATCAAGGGCACTGCTTCAGAGACAAACCTTCTTCTTAATAGGAAAGGACTGATTCCCAAAATACCTTTGCTGCCTCCCTCCCTAATGCATCACAAAACGTATGTGCTGTATAACTCAGCAACTCAGAGCTCTGACAGTCACAAGGCTTTTAAGTTTTTTCCTAATTTGAAAGTGCTTTAACTGCAGAGATGCAGCAAGTAGCATCTTGCAATGTAAAGTGCTCTGACCAAGAGTACTTGCTTATTTTCTGTGTGTCTCTTCCTCTGTGCTGTAGAGAAAGGAAGGAAGAGAAAGCCACAAAGCTGGACAGAGATGCTGTGACAGTTCTGCTGCTCTGCTGCATCTGTTCAGTGCAGTTCAGCTTCTTGTGGTGATGGGGGATGCCTGTCCAGTAGGTCAGTAGCCCCTGCTTTGGAAATCCCACCAGAGGAATGGGCAAGCTCCCGTGGGCTGGCCAAGGCACAGTGGAGGAGCAACATTTGGGGGCTGTGAGCTGGGACTTGGAGATCACAATGAGTATGCCATAAAATCAGTCTGCAAGATCTCCCTCATCACAGCAAACCTGGTGCACCCAGAGTCCACGCAGAGCACCAGCACCTAAATAATTTCTGAAGTTATGATAAAGCTTCCCCAGTTCTGCATGCATTTGAGAAAAATCCATAGTCCTGAGCACCATCCTGTCCTCACTGCCAGTGCTCTCATGGCTCTCCACCAACAGCTGAGGTTCAAGGGCTGTGCTGAGGCCTTTGACTCACCCCCCTTTCACCCAGCTGAGTGTGAGGGAGCATGTGAACCTGTTTGCACTGAGATACAGGTACAGTAACACCTAGAAATACCAGCTTTTAGAAGAATTTCCTCCTGGGCAAAAGCCCTACAACCACTTTTCCTCTTGGAAAGAGTAAATTCTTCTCCAGCCTTCACCTGTCATCCACATCAAGGGACCTCGAGTAAGACTGTAATCCTAAAAGGCCTTGTAGGAAAAACCAGTTTGCTGAGATGGCCACAGGCAGTCTGCTCTCCCAGGGACATCATGGCCATGGCCCAGACCATTCCAGAGGTCTGCTCCCTGAGCTGAATGCTGCATCTCCTTTATTTTCTCACTGATCAGACAGGGTTGCACTGGGCACATCTCTTTGAAACACAATGGATAGATTGCATGGGACAAGAGACAAGATTCAATTAAAGACATTTTAATTAGGACTTGACTTTCAGCTGTTCAAAGACAACTCAGAGTCAATAAAAGCTCCACCTAGTAGCTACTGTTAGAAGGCCTAATGAGCAATCATGCTGTTGCTATAGGAAGGGGAAGACTTTTCACAATGGAAAATACAACCCACCTCAGTGCCTGAGCAGGGACTCACTGCAGAAATACAGAATCAGGGCTGCAACTGTATTTTGCTAAAGCACAAAGATAGATTCAGCATCCTTCAGAGCAGCTGAGACAATAATAAGGAGGTGAATCTTTGTGAAAAATTACCAAATTGGCACAATAAATACTGTCTATAGAAAGAACTGTATATAAGCACAACAATGGGTAAAAAAAATAAATCTGAGTACAAAAAGTGTATTTTACACAGACTAAAGAGTGTTCTGGTACTGCCAGTCTTCAGCCCTCCTTGATTAGTAAGGGGACCCTGCAATCACCAAAGAGATTTTAAGGTAACAAAGAATGTGGAAGAGGAACAGGGACAGAAACACCTGTGGAGTGGTGGCAGGCAGCTGAGTGCACCAACAGACAGCCTCCACAACTGCTCCCTGGAAACAACATATGCAGAGGATGGAGCCATGTCCTTGCTGAAGGGCTATAATGCTTTATTTGGATGTAATTTGCAGCTCTGAAGAGGAATTAAACTGTCTGTTTAGCAGAGAGGCCACAGAGGCATTCTCAGCAGCCGCCGCATTGCACAGGTGCCTGCGAGCACGAGGCAGGGCTGGGGGAGAGGGCACATCTCAGCCCACCCAAGGAATGAGCTCTAAACTGCTGCTGGAGAGAAGACATGAAATGGTTGGGTGACCTGGCAAGGAGCAGGACATTCTCAATTTCTGAGATTCATATAAATATTCATCCTTTCCCAACCATGTTGAGAGATTATTCCAGTTAGAAATTCCGCAGTATGTCACTGGCAAAACAAAACACAGGGACAGTTCTACATCCTCCAGTATTGTTCACATTTGCTCTCCAGCTGAGTGTTAAGGGAGGACATTTTTACCACTACAAGAGTAGGGGCTGGCCACAAGGGAGGACTGACTGAGGTACCTTGCCTTCTGGAGTCAACTTCCAAATCACAGAGAATGTCAGTCTGTCTTGCATGGGATTGAGACTGCAGAGCTCCTCACAGAGCAGTCTGGGAAGCATTGGGATCACCTGGAAGAGAAGAGAGCCTTGGTGAGATACAAGATTTTAGTGTGGACTAGCTTTCCTGACCAGCTGGTAAAGACAAAATGTGTTAAGCTGTCAGCATCATGTTCTCTGTGGCAGGACCATGTCACAGCTCTGTGCATCACCCCTGCCAGAGCTGCATCACATGGCAGACAGTACACTGGCATGGAAAGAGGAAATAAATCAAATCCTCTGAAATGAGAGGAGTTCAGACATGGCTAAGTCCACCAACATCCACATCAGCCCCATCCTTTGATGAAACCAGAGGCAGTTGTAAGTCTCCAACCTGGGAATCATTCCCAGTGCTCCCCTGTGAAGAATGGGGTAAGCATCCTGGAGTAATCTGCATCCTTGGTTATGCAAACACTCACACTGCAACTTCTAAGGTCACAAAGTTTGCTCTGTTTTCCATTCTTTCCCACTGCCACTTTGGCACTGGGAAGAATGAGGAAGGCAGGACACACCAGGAAATTTAATGTTGAAGAAACACAGTCCTGGCAGTGAGGAGCTGAAGAGGATGGATTTGGGAGCTGTGGTTCTTGCTTTCTCACTGAATGTAACCAATAAGTAAATGCAAGTAAATCTCTGCAAAGCATAAATGAAGCTTCTCCCATGCAACACAAGAGCCATGCTTGGCTTCAATACAGATTGAATCATGCTTTACAGAACAGACAAGAACTTGCAGATGTAGGTGAGATAAACAAAAATATCTGTTTCATGACTATTGACCATGCTGTTTGCAAATGAAGAACAATTACTTCATTATACTCAAAATTTGAACAAAATGTCAGCCAACATAAATTTCTGGCAGGATTTTTTAACCCATGTCCTAATTCCTTACAACTAATCAATATTTCTGCTGCTAAACACTGAATTAACAAATCACAAATTACTCACCTGACTACACCAATGAAACTAAAGCTTTTGAGCATATTCATGCTAGAGCAAACCTAAGTAGCTCCAAGTGTTTCCACCATCCCTGAGTTATTTTCTAAGTGAAGTCTGTATTAAAGATAATCTTTAGCAGCTGCTTAATGAAGCAAAACTCATTATTTGAGTTTCACTTCTGACTTCCCTTCTCATTGTTTACCTTTGTGAAGAAGCAATAACTGCCCTCAAAGAACCACCACGTTATTCCTCTAGTTTATTTTGAGTGGCAACATGGAATGGTGCTTTTCAGAAAAACAGAGAGAAACTCTCTACTTGTGTGCCATAAAGTCATTTAGCTATTTAATTTAGTTTCCGTTTTGACTGCTCTGTGCCAGCCTGTAAATATAGGACCAGAGGAAACTGACTGGCATACAAATCCCAGCTCTTCCAAACTCTGACACCTATTTAGTGATTTCAAAGATAACTTTTTCTGCCTGGAGGCAGGAGAACCACTGTTCTTCAAAACAATATTCAGGTGCCCATTTTCTCCTCAAGTGCAGACACTTTACATTTACCTTTTGCTTTGAAGGAAAGACTTAAAATATTTAATCACATTTGTGGCTTGGCACCAGAAAATGGCTATAAATCCTTTCTAACTGCAGTACACAAGTGCCAGAAGGTTAACTGGATGGTCTGGGGCTGTCAGGGAGTCACACCATGAATCAGCAGCCCTGCTTCTCCTGGAAGGTCACAAGGGCACAGCCCATGATAAGCTGCTTCCCCCAACACAAAGGCTGCCAGCTCTGTTATTCCATTTGTGAACAGAATGTTAACAATACTGCTACATTCATAACTCACTGAGCCAGTACGTGAGCTTGGCCATGCTGCCTGGAAGGACCCACACCACAGGGGCAGAAGTTTAGTGTAAGTGATGCCAACCCAGAGACAGAAAATAGCTTTATAGACTCTTGGAAATCCCTGCCTACCTAAGATCAACCATGACCACCTAAGGACCCCGAAGTTCAGGTCACAGTGAACAAAGGGCTAGTAATTTAATAAAAGCTCCCATGCCCTTTCCCACCCAAATTAAAAGCTGCTTTTATCTCTCTCCAACTCTGACTGATCATCTGATAATGGCCTGTACCTACTAAATATTTGTGTATCTTTGCACATCCTCTTTCCCTTCATATCTCCTGGAGCAATACCAGTTTGCTAGAAAAATGCCTACATGGAACACAAAACCCCACGCTCGCTTTAAGTGTACTTGAGCAGGATTAATATCCAATTCAAGAGGCTGTAATTCAGTGGAAGGGCTTTCAACGATGTGAAACACAAGCAAAGCTTTATCTCAGATCATAATTACAGCACTAAACAGTCACAAAGCAATTAGCTGTAACAAATCTACTGTTAGGGAAGCATCAGCCTGTGTTACCTTTGTTTTACAGGAGAGAAACTTTAGGCAAAGTAACTTAACTTAATCCATGGAAGAAGTCTCATGAGAGAGTAAGAATGCAATCAACCTTTTCCTGGGCTCAGCAAACACGTACATACCATAACATGACCTTGCACTGAAGGTATTTCAGTTTATTCTACCTTACTGAATTAAAAGAAACCTGTTTCCCACACCACAACAGTCTTGGCTGACTGCCTCCTGCTTTAATATCATGATTCCTCTTCACCCTCTACATGGAGAATAAGGCAACTGTCACAAGGCACAGGAGTTTAAGTTATAAATACACATTTCCTTTTCTTTAACATGATATGGTCTCAGCCTGAAAGGATTCCCAGTAATTGCAAGCCCAGCATTTAACACACAAAGATGTCACAACTGTGTCACACTCAGAGAGTGAGATGATCCAGGAGTGATCCCAGGGGCTGCCCAGAGGAACTCTGGCAACAGGATTATCTCCATCTCTTTCTGACAGACACACAGGATGAGAGGAGATTTCCCTAAGCACATCTTTAATGTCCAGATTTGCAAAATATCAGAGTTGTGTAGAATTGCCTTGAATAATCCAGAGGTTGCCCGGCACATTTAAATGCTTTGCCCTTCCCATGACTGTCTGCCAAGAGGCAGCAGTGTCTGCCAGCTGTCCCCTGGAGTGCCAGGGCAGGCAGGAATGCAGGAGCTGAAATGCTGTCGAGGGACAGCACCTCCAGTGGGAAGTGGTTTCCTTGGCAAATTGCTACGGATGTGCCTATGCTGGGGATCACATCATTCAGCTTGATTTTACTGCAGATGGAAATAAAGTCACCTGGGCTTATACAGGGGTCATAAACCTGGAATAAGGACTTTATAAATGTAGCTGAATCCAGAAATGCAGTTGGAGAGACACAGCAAGGCCAAGGAAAAAAAAAAAAATGTTACAATGTAAAAAAAGAGCTACACCCCCAGGAAATCCTTTCTAATAAATGTGTCATAGAAACCAGGGTTTGGGTGGTGAGAGCTTGTCTGGTTTTAATGCCCCTCTATCAGTCAGGCTAATAAAAGACATCACCTCTCCCCACAAGCCTAGCAGTGCCCAAGAGATACTGGAAAGAGCACTTCTTTGTGTGAAAGGCTGATACTCACAATGCTGGCAGCTGTAGGTCTGCATTTTCAATCAAACCACAGACAGAGGATTTCTCTCTCCCCATTACCAAGTCCTAAATGCAAAATCTTCAGCACTACCCTCAAGACTCAGTTGTCCAGCACTGTCTGACAGCCTGCTCCGGCTATGGTTCTCCCTGCAGGCAGCCACAATCCCAGAAAGCCAAATGGCACCACTGGAAAACCAAAGTGAGATATGGCACTTCTGGGGCTGGGGGTTGTCCTACAGACTGTCATGCTGGCATCATAAAACAGGTGGGCCTGTGACCATGGCTGGTCACACTGCTTAGCAGCAGTACTCTGCACAGAAAGATCTAAATCCCTGCTTGTGAGAGCCCTGGGGTCTGTTTTGTTTTGCCTCTGCAACTAATAAAGTGCTTCCAGAAAGCAAATGTGAGTTTCCAGTCTCAGACTCATTCCTAGGGAGCTGGGCAGTGGGAGGGAGCAAACACATGCATGTTGGCATGATAAAAATCCTTGTTTCCTATAAAGTCAGAAACATCTGCAGGCAAGACTAACTCACTGGCCAGGTTCAGAGCAGGTTAGCCCAGAGCAGCTCTGGGCTCAATGGTAGCAGCTTTTCAAGGAACAGAAGGGGAAAACTGGTCAGGAAACCAAAGGGAAAAAGAGAACAAACCCCAGTCAAGCACTGTCCTTTATATTCACAAAGTTACATGAGCAGTTTTGCTCCCTTCAAACAACTTCATTCTGCTGGCATCCTGCTTTGGCTGTCCCTTAATTCTTGGTTCAGGTTGGTTATGATCACCACTGACTCCCAAGGTGATCCTTCTCCCACAGTCAATCCAATGGGGAGGGATTGTATTAACCAAGACTTTGCACTAGAGCTGGTAGGAGGGTGCTGAAGTCTAACAAAGGAGTGGACTCAGCAAATCTCTTGCTTATACACTACAAGACACTCAAAGGAAATAGGCAATTTGTTTATGAGCCAAGATTTCTCCTCAGGAGTTGTATCAACACTTCCTTGAATTCAGATTTCGAGCAACTCTTTGTTACTCAGCCTGAAATTATCAAAATACCAACACCCTGACAACCTGCTGGTGTCAAAAGTGAATGTCTTGAAATCTTTGGACTCAACATGAATACAGGCTTACAGTTCTGATCTTTGATCTCCAGTGTAAAATAGGACCAGTAAAATATTACAGGGATTTATAGCTGAACTCTTACTCGAGCTGCTTCACACCTAAAATAACACTGTGAGATGTGCCAAAAAAGAGGAAACTGTTTAGGTTTTCTTGATTCTTAAAACCTGATACATTCTTATTTCAAAAACTTTTGACTTGTATTAAATAGACCACTAGCAATTACACAATAACTCCCTTTCTGGGTCAGAAAAATTAAATATGTGGCTTTATTTAACTTCTTTGGGAGGATTAGCATGGTGCAAACCTCTCACAGAATCACAGCTGTCTTAGGAAACAGTTTCATCAAAAGAAAGCATATTTTCTAAAAGAGTCATGCTACCATCTTGTTTCAGACAACCTTTGTTGTTCCTTTGCCCATCCCCTCGCTCCTTTTCATCTCTTGCAATTAAAATATTGAAAAATTCATAATCTAACCTGATTTGTTTTTTCTAAAATGTGTTTTCACCAGGGAAGAAGTGTGGGTAAAACACTAATCCTGACTGTTGGGCCACAGTAGTTGAAGATTAATTGAAGATTAGGGGCAGCAGGTAACTTATGCTGGCATTGCATAGGACTGGCAGTGCTGAGGGGTAAAAGCACTTTAAAAGAAAATTCAATTAGCTTCAGCATCCAACTAGATTTTCATGAAAAATGTCTCCTTTCTTTATAAAAATCTTCCTTCTCCCTTGACTAAAAGAATCACATGGCCTCAAATCACAGTATTTTGACTTGGAAATACTGCCACAACATCCTCCTGGAGTGCAGCTTTGCTGCCCCAGTGGCATCCCCCCTAGGCCAACCCACACCTCCCATCATCAGCTCATCCATCAGAGGAGGAAGCAGAGCACTGCAGAAGCCAAGGGCTTATCAATGGGAAGACTGGTGCCAGAACTGCTGCTTCCAGGAGATACAATTGCTTCCCACTGATGGAGAACAGCAAGCACAGGGAGCTGGGGTCTCCCAGCACAGAGCAGCTGTGTGCTCTTGGTGTCACCACCACTGAGCCAGCAGGGACACTTTGGCATTGCTGTCACAGTGGTTCCACAGGGAGCTAAATCCCACCAGATTCCCTGAGCCCCCCAAAGCTGTGTCTTGCTGCTTCTACCCAAAGAAAGCTACAGAACAGCTGCTAAAGGTAAACAGCTTGATATCAAACCACTAATTGGATTCCATTAGTGTAACATAAATCATTTTCTCATCCAGAAAGTGTAGAGAAGACACAGGAAGCTACTGGAACAAGCATCATTACAAAAACCTCCCCAGATAACAGTCCTGAAAACATCCAGGAAGGGAAGGGACAGGAAGAATCACTCCTAATCCTAAGTAGTAAGTAGGATATGTCTATTTATCATAGGAAAGATGTTCTGTCATTCCAGAAGGGGCTGTGGAGAAAAGCCCTTGGAGTGTGGGGAAAGGCAGATAAATCTGGTCCATGAGAATGCTTCAACACTCATCTTCATGCAGCTGCCTCAAGCCTGCATAGGACACTGACAGCCAAGTTCTCCAGCTTCACTATGAGCACAGTGCCAATGCTATCTGATGGTCTATGAAGTGTTTCTGCACATTCAACTGAAAATGAGACAGCCACAGACAAAGCCTACACGTTTCCTTTCCAACAATGTTAAACCTGAACCTGTTCAATTGTAAAACTTAAAAGTCAACTTGAAACTTGACCTTAACATTTGATTCTGATAAGCTAAAATCTGTATAATTTCAAGCATCTTTTCATTGCATGATGAAGGAACACTATTCTTCCATTATTTGGGATACCCAGATAAAGTAAGTGTGTGAATCTTTTGTTTTACCTCATGATCATTTGTTTGTTTGTTAGGATGTTTTACATCCTACTCTGACACAAATCCATTTCTGGGAGGGATTAGTTGGACTCTTGCATCAAAGGCAAGACAAAATCCTCCACATCTGCCAATCTGAAGTCCCCAGGAGCAAAGCAGAGGAGCCAGCTTGGGTGTGTTGGGCTTAGCTCAGGTCAGCACTGAGCTGGTGAGCCCTGGCACATGTGGGGTATTCCCTGAACACAGACACAGGGTCACAAGCTGCTGCTCCATCCCATCCTCTCTCCATAAGCTCCAAGGTAGTGAGCAGATATGTCAGCTTCTGTGTTTCCATCAACCTACTCATTTTTGTAGGTGTTCTGCAATAACAGGACCTTGATTGGGGTTTTGATTTTGATTTTGAGATTCTGAAAATGAACCCTGAAAATGAATTTATGGTAAATGGAAGGCACAATTATCAGACAGACAAAGGAAAAGCTGTCCTTACCTTCTGCACCAGATAGACACTGGTGGCCCTTTCGCTTGCTACTTTATCCAGTGCTGTTTCTTCCAGTACAAAGTAGCTCACATCTGCAATGTGGACTCCCACTTCCAGGTTCCCTGGAATTGCACAAGAAAGTCAGCAGGCTGTGAGTAGAAATGAACTGCTGACATATTTAACTCTGATTCTTCTCCCCCTCCCCCAGTGCTACAGAAACCTTGTTGCTTTATGCCAGAATCTCACAAAACTGATACTTATTTCCATTTCTTCCACCTGGGATGAAAACCGTGGTCTCTGAGGACACTCAAACTCACCACCACATGGTTACAAAATATGAGTGAATATACATAGAATGAATCCTCAAGTACAGAGGGGGAAGTGTGAAAACCCTTCAAAATCATGTGGATGTATCTTTCCAATTAGAAGCTTGTAAGAATGAGGCCAGTCCTCATCCCTTTGCTGCCATAAAATTTCTTTGCATGAAAGAAAGATGGAACCTCACGTCCCAAGCACACAGGCAATGCAGGATGACATTTCCCTGGTATGGAGCAGTCAGTCACACATACTTTTGGGTTATCAAATCTGCACCAACCTGGTTGAACCCCATTTGCTACTGAGGACATGGGAAGTCTTCATTTACTTTGGTTCAGCCTATGCAGAACTGCAGCTTTCCACTAGAAGAGTATTTCCACTGTTACCCTGCATTTCCTTCAGGTTTGGCTTTTTATCCTTTAATTAGAGTCCGGTTTAAAAGCATCTTAAGTCAAAAGTTAGGCTAGAGAGGAGTACTACTGAGGTTTATCATGAGGTTTTGGCAGCAACTCGGATTTGGAAGTAGTGATCATCCTCAGCTTTGGAAGTAATTAGTACCTGAGTCCAAGAAATTCTGGTTTGCTAATCCTCAAAGCAGCCTATTGACCTTTGTTTTCTCTGGAAGGACTAGGCTGGATTTGAGGTGCTTATTTGTAGAATACTTCTAAGTGCAGCGGGTTCCTAATTATAACACTTGGTTCTTTAGAGGAATTCACTAACCTCTTGGTATCTATAAATATTTTTTCTTTCCTTAATTTTTTTAAAAGAAAAAAAGTAATAAGATCTCACGCTGGTGATAATCCTGTTTATTTATACACCTTGCAAAGAACATTATCAAAGCCTTTCTCTCGAGTGTCACGTTTTTGAAGGATAAATGGTTTGTGGCTGTTGTCATTAAGCAATACATTAAGCAAGCCTTCTGATGGATACCAGCACAGGATTTCAGCAGAGTAGGAGTGGAAACAGATGAAGAGGAAGTATGAGAAGGTTCAGTCTCCTATTAGTGGGAGACACCCAGCCCACTGTGCCCCAGCTGGGAGCTCAGGGAAATGAGTACCAGCCCAGCCTGCAGAGCTGCCTGACTTCATAACAATTTAACTTCATTAAGCCATGTTTGCACAGCACTGTATGTACAGTGTAATCTTGCTTTTTGAGCAGCTTTTGTGCACTTGACAGAGCACAGATGTAAAGGTGGCAGACATGCACACAGAAGGCAGGAGGGATGGGGTTTAGATGTGCCCACAGAACCTCCAGTCACTGGAAGGGCCTGCAGAGACTAAACATGATGGCAGCAGGGAGAGAGGGCAATAATCCCATGGCACACCAAGGGACAGATTCCACCACTTGTCAGGAAGCTGGGAGCAAAGACAGCAGATTAAATGGTTCACCTCAGAAAGCTGCCTACAGCTGTGTTGTGATATTATCACATGCCTTGAAAGCTGCTCTACATGGATTAGGCATCCAAGCCTGAAACTACTTAGACAGTAAGTCTTAGACCAACAGTTCAACCAACAGGTTTAATATTACACACACTTAAAGCCAACACACTCAGAAGGTAAAAAAATACTGAATACTTTGAAGTCAATATTGTAATGTATTGACCCTGCAGGCAAATATTGACTAAAGGAAAAGGAGAGGGGGTCATTACATCATGCCTTTAATCACACTTTAATTCAATATGTGCACTGTTACATACATGAACTTTCTGTCCTCAACAGAAAATCGACAAACCAAGAAAGATCTCATTGCATGAGATAATAAAACATGGAGTCAGCCAATGAAAACACACTGAGCAGAGTTAAATTTCATTCAGGTTTCCCACCAGAGCTTCTAAAAGCCAGGGTCAGAGTGAGCCCCTTGCTTTTGAACTTTTAATGGAAATTCTATCAAAATATTTTCTTACATACATTGACATAATGCAAACTGGCAGCTCTTGGGTTTGTCTTGCTCATGTATGAATCACCCTATCTCCCTCACCCCCAAAATATTCAGATCAAGGCAACTTGAAGATACAGCACAGTGATCAACCAATCTGATTTCTCTCAATCATTTTGAATGTGTTAGACAAAATACCAACCTAAGCTTGCACAGAAATACCTGTCTGCTGCTCTCTCCTGGTTTATTTGCTGATTAAAATGAAAGAGCATTGTGGATAGAGAAATACTATTCACTAGAATTCTGTTCCAGGTCCACAAACTGTTTTTCTACTCTCATTAATTTTTATGACAAAGACACAAAAGGAACATTTCACATTGTAAGTCTCATGTTATTTCCCAAGGAAAAAAAGAAGAAAAAAGAGAAAAAGTGGCCAGAAAGGGAAAGAGAATTTAACCAGCAGTCATGGAGTAAAAAAGTCTTGTCGAAGAGATCAGGGAAAGGGTAGAGGGTGGACACCACATGGACTACACACCACAGCCTACTACTGCACATTGTCTATTTGACCTCCATTTTGTTTTTAAAAATCTACTTTTCCAGCAAAGAGAGACTTCAAACCTTGCCATGCAGCTCTCTATTATGATAGACTTTTTATATCCTAAATTTCTTGGGTAAATAAGTACTTTAACAAACTACATATTTGTTTCATCCCAAATTCTCTAACTTACAGCGAATTTAAAGCTGCACAACAACCCCTTAAGCTAGGTATACACTACCAGTTTAAGGTTAGGGTTTTTTAAAAGGAATTTACATTAAAATGCACAGAAGATTAAGCCAGCATTTCACATGCTGCTATTAAAGCAGGAGCTGCAGGGGGCAGCTATTGCAATGAAAAATGCTGAAGGCACTTGGATGGCTTCTTTCATTTAGGATCTCTGGGACTCTTTCATTTAAAATCATTTCATATTAAAGTGGATGCCAAACTGTTGTGCCATTCAAACTCTAGCACTGCAAATCTGCTCTTGGGAGATGTTTAGCAACAGGGAATGCAGTTAGAACCAAGCAAGGCGTGTTTTATTAACCAGCTGAACCCCATTAGCTGCTCTCTGCAGCTACAGAGATGCAGCGACACGGATGGATGGGAGACAGGAGCATTGTCTGAAATCACACCACAGCACTGAAAACCCAGAAAAGAGGCCCTTTGCAATGAGGAGCTCTCCTGAGGTCTGCAAGCAGAAAGGGGAAAGGCTGGGTTGTCTGAACCCACCCCAGAATCTGTGCATCAATATGATGCTAAAATCGAAGGAGAGCAGTGGCACCTTGCAGAAGAACAAAGAACAGGCTGATCCTTTTGTTGTTGTTCTTGTTGATGATGATCTCATTCTCTTTGACAAAACAGTTCAGAGAATTTCTTTTCTTCTTTTTTGAAAACAATTATAAACAAAAAGGGATTATTAAGAAGGAGTTTGAAGAGAAGGAAATGCATTTTCAGCCTGCAAATGCTTCATAAGAACCCAGGAGGTCATATCAAGTATTTGCCCCTGGAATTAAAAAAGTTGAGTTGAATGTATTTGAACAGTATGTGAAAGAACACACTGGAAGCAAATCCCTCTTCCCTGTCTTCAGCAACCCTACTCAGTCACAGCACAAATCCAGAGATGAAGCAATTCCAGTTCCTACCCTGGCATATGTGAATTTTAGGGCCATATAACTTAAAAACACAGCTCTCCAAGGATAAAACATCAGAAAGTATTTCTCTACCATGCAAACACACTCCCATTCATTTCCATCTCTTCAAGCATCATCATTCTCAGGAGGGATGTCAAAAGTCATCTTTAAATCAAATACCAGGGGTTTTGTATCAATCTCTGTTTCCCACACTGTCTTCACCCTTCAGTGAGACACCAGAAGAGTTCAAAGAAAATTGCAAAGTGTTGCTCTATCCAGGAAACAGCAAACTGCCAGCAGTTCAAGGCAGTCCCAAGCTATTTCCTGGTTAGACCAAACTCTTGCAGCAAATAATTACACATCTTTCCCATTCCATAGCCCTGGGGGTATCATGCTGTTACTCTTATCTACTAAGCAATATTTAGCACCTTGCAAAAGTATGAAAAACTTGCATAAAGAGAGAGAAATGAGGCCTTTAACTTACATGCACATTTTGGTGCTATTGGCAGTGCTACAGAACATCAGGAGTCTTCATCAAGGGGGAGGACAGTGTCTGCCACAGAGGGTCACAGTCAGAGGGGCTGCAGACCATAAAGGGGTGGAGATAAACCCAATGAAAGCTGCACTGAAGCAGGAATTGGCACCAAAACTTGGGGAAGCTGCTGGAACCAGGTAGGAGCCATCACAGACCTTTAACACACCTTTAAATGAACAATATGACCCAAATATTTCTGCTTCTCTTTGGCATGTCTATGAACACATACAGCTCAAAGGTTATTGAAGTGACCACCTTGTGATAGAGGGAGAAGAAAAGAAAGAAAAGAGAATGACTGCTTAAGAGAGAAAAGCAAGTGAGAAAGCAAAGAAAGCACAAGATGGAGAAGGGGAGGAGAAGAGTTTAATAAAAAATAATAGTTGAACCAAGGAACGAGAAAGTTTTTTGTCTGCTCTGGAGTCTTTTTGAAGACAAAAGTGGGTGGCTTTAATTCTCAGCTGAGGTTACTTTTCCACCAAAGGAAGCCAAGCTGTTGTTCAAAAAATCAGACAGTGTGTTTTACTTATTTTAAAATAACAAGGAAAGTGCTTAAATTTTAGTTGTGTGCCCTAGGGCCATTCTGCTTTTTGAAGACACTGTGCAACTGATCCATTAACTTGTTTACCAAGAAACCAAATTTTTAAATTATCACATGATGTCTCTTTAGCCAACTGACATGCAACTAATTGCACCCTTTTTCTGAGCAAGTAATAGCTTTTTCCTTCTCTAAAGGTCTCTTCCTTGACAAAGCCTCATGAGAAGACTCTGGCAAAAGGATCAGATCCTGTATCTTGAGAGCAGGACAAGTCCCCAGGACACAGAGCAGCAACTTTTCCATCCAAACATTTCCATCCACTTAGTAAATGTTGCAACAATTTCAAAAAGGAAAAAAAAAAAAACTGTCTGCCCAATCAACCAACAAATACCTTTAAAGAACAACAATAAAAAAAATGCTGTTTTACTCTGGTCAGCTACCCTGACCTTTGGCCATTTTATCCCTTGCATCAACTGAATGTTACAGTGACCACTACAAGTTTACAAACCAATATGAGACTGGCTCTAGGTGAGGTCCAAACTAAAACTCATCTGTTCATTAAGTGCAGCAAAGGACAAGAGAAGATGAAAAGCAGAGATATTTTCTAGATTTTTCCATAAGCCATCAGCAATCCTTAAAATAGTTTCAGAATTATGAGGAACTCTATCACTAAATTAAATTCTGGAAGCAGGTCTTTCATGTGAATTGATAAAATTTTTGTCTGCAACAGCTAATAAATTCAGTAATATCCAAAAATTACTCAATAGAATTTATACCTCAAAACAAAGCCAAGACACTTTCAAAAGTTGGCACTTCATGCACTGTGCATTACAGAGCCCTGAGTTTCACACACAAACCAGCACAAGCCCCTGCAGGAAAGGTGACCCCCCACATCTGAAGGGGATGCTGAGGTGGCTCTTGGTCAGCAGGAGGCTCTCTCAGGCTCTCAAGAGAGCAGGAAGGTCAATCCTCCCATGGGAACACAGGGCAGATCTTTGTGCTGGGGATGTTCTCCCAGCTTCCAAACTCCCATGAGCTGGAGACTATGCTGGCATGACCTAGGTCTCCAGACCTCACAGATGATATCACACCACTGAGGCAGAGTAACAAAACAAGTTTCCTGTCCTGAATGAATCCAAATCAGCTCTTCATCACCTTGTGACAGAAGATGCTGTCACCCAGATGGCAACTACTACCTACACCTGTCCTGAAAACTCCCTTAAAACCTGATGCAATACCTCTGGAGAGGAATGAAAGAGCTCTTCTGTGCAAGTGCTACTACTGAACCATTAAGATGGGCACTTAGATGAAGAAGAAATTCTCCTGCGAGAAAACACTAAATACTCAGGACAGAATTCACACAGCATGTACAAGATAAAACATTTAATTTCAGACTGAAGGACACAGGCAATGCTATCCAACAGAATAAGCACACTAAATAAGGATTTTTTCACACTGCTGAGCAAGATACAAGCAGAAAAATGCAGATACAAGCGGGGCACAAATATTGCAAAAGTAAAAAACAAGAAAGAGCACAGAACAACTGGGGACAGACAGTATAATGATGGAAAATGAAGGGAATGTGACATTTCTTTGATATATCAAAGGTGTCCATTGGAAGATGGAGACCAGACACAGGGGTTCCTTATGCAGCAATGCCTGTGTCCCACCTTCTGACCATGCAGGTTTTGTCCCCATTCCTCTGCTGGTACCTGCTTCACTGCAGAGGTTCACAGCAGAGCTGGTTTCCTCTGTGCCAGCATGAGTGCTTAGCAGAACTTGGGAGGTGCCAGAACAGAAAGTTCCACTCGGAGGTATTGTAAATTGTATTGATTTCTTTGTAAGACTCAAGGAATGAGCAACTTATGAGGAGCTATAAACCCCAAACATCAGATTTATCCACTGAATGCCATGAGTTATTATATAGTCACATCTGGGAGAACCTCTAGATGACTACTTACAACTTAGACCCAGCATTTTTGTCCTGCAGATTCAAATGCAGCACTTGGTGGATGGATCTTCCCACCCTTCATCAAGACAAGATGTCAAGCAGGACACAGAGGCAATGGCTGTGCTGCTGTGACTTGGATTCCTGGCAAAGAAAGCAATCTCTGCTGATGGGGAAGAGTTACCAAGGCAGACTGCCCTGAAGAGTGAGGTTTGCAGCCAACATGATGAAGGCAGAAGGATAATTTCTGGTATTTACATCATCAATTATTTGTATTCCAAAACTGACTCAAGAGGCTCTATCAGGAAATCAGCAATCTTTGAATTTATAGAGATGGGAAGTGACACCCAGCAGCTTTCAAGATGAATTATAGTATTCTTGGGTGTAGGATGTCATCCTGTTCCTGAAATGAAGGTTTCAAGTGGGGAGGGACCTAGGTCAGTCCCTTTTGTGATATCTCTACTGTACACAGTAGTCCAAGGCTGAGTGAGCATTCCCAGGCATTCAGAGAGACCTTGGGATGCAGTGCTAGGCCAAACACACACAATGTACTTCCATGGAACAGCCCTGACATTTCTTCAACTCCTTTGGAAATAGAAGGAAGTCGTTGAGATTTCACTTTTAGCCATCCAGCTGCTTTGTTTATTTTTGGAAAGATTTCCAAAACACTTTCATTTGCACCTGGTTTTACTCTTTATGTGTATCTAGCATAATAGTCAATTATCAAGAAATACTGAAATGAATTACAGTGTAAGATGCTTTTCCTGTTCATCTGGGTTCTGAAACCCTGCACTGCAATAAATAACAAGTTAAAACAATAACTCAGTGATTCTGAGGGATCCTGCCCTAGGTCTGTCTGGTCATCCCTTATCATTTGTGGTTCTTCTTCAAAGACTCTCCTGGTCTTTGGGGTCCTTTTTCATAAATGGAAATCGTAGGCAAAGTGCTTTTAGATCTGTTTGCATAAGAATTTCTAGATCTTCTTTCCATTATCCAGCTACTTAAAGGCATTCTCTCTTTTTCTTTTTCCTTCAATACAAAATCAGACACTCTCTTTTTTAAGTTTGTATCCACAAATACCAGTGAGACCCACCAGGACACAAAATCCTGTGCCTCTACATCTTTGGGGAATTGTCCCAGGTCCTGAATTCATGAACTGAAATGATCTGGAAGGCAACTTTGCCCAAAGCATCCCTCCTCCCTGCAGAAAAGTAAACTCACTTGTATGAGCAATTCCAGTGGTATTTGCACATCTGTTTGCATGTTCTGCAGCCACAGCCTTTGTTACCTTAGTCCTTCTCACACAATGTACCTTCTGTTTTAATCCCACGTCTCTTTGCCACAAGGCTTTCTTTGCATTGAGTAAAAAAAAAAAACCACAAACAACTTTTGGGATAAGGCTGAAATATTTATAAAATACTTATACCTGACATAAAAGTCCAGTACAATAAATATGGATTACTAATCACAAACCCTAATTTTTACTAATCACAAAGCCTAATTTTGCTTAACCAAGCTTTTAATCAACCTTCTCACAAGCAGCTTCCAAATATATGCAAAAAAATGTTTCAACAAATTATGTTCTAGCAATCAATGTTTTAACTAAATCCAAACTTCCTTAACCACCCCAGTACCTCAACAGCCAGTTTAATGCACTTGTCTGGGGATTTGGCTCAGTCTATCTTCCTTTCAGCCACCAGCAGTTTGGAGCAACCTGCCCCATATCATCAAGTTGTCCCACCAATTTCAAGAGAGATGTTTGGTGGAGGAAAGCTGACTCAATTCAGCCCTCTGATTCCATTCAACCCTGCACTTGGAAATTGGAAGTGAAGTGTGTGTTCTGCACACAACCTCACATTACCTCAAAAGAAGAGACAAAATATCCTGTGCACGCTGCATTTCCCAGCATTGCACAGGAGCACACTGTGGGGCACAGCAGGGATCTGGATTTGGCAGAGATATGACAGCATTCTGCATATTTCAATGAAGCCCTCAATCAGAAGAAAGAACATGTACCTCTTTCTAATCACTGCAATGTGTCTTTTTCACTCTCCTAGGGACACAACAAAACATCCCCAGATTAACCAGCAGGTAAAAGGAGAGACAAGCTAATTATGACTGATACTAAAGCAAAATTTGACCAAATGTTACCCACAATCTAACTCCTTGTAGATCTTATTTTCCCCTTATTTGACTCCTGCAGTAATCTAAGCAAATTGCAGTTTATGATCATTTGACATTTGAATCAGATGTCAATGTGTTTCCGTCATTTTCTCTGCAGGTCTGGTGTCTGTTCATCTTAAATGGCTTACAAAGAAGGAAGCATAGTAATTTCATAAATCATTTTTGATAAATAAGTCCATACTCATTTCAAAAGTAACTTTTGATCCAACACTAGTTCATTCTTCAGTGTTTATCTTAAGCAAGTCTGCACAGCAAGACTCCAGTTACAAACTCTCCTGATACTCTGTCCTGCAGGGACCAAAGGGATTTGCTGAAGGGTCCTGTACCACGTTTTGCTAGAGCAAATTTCATCCTGCGGTGGTCAGGGAGACAAAGTTGAATGGAAGAGGGAATATTTACATCTTAAATAGCAAAATAAAGGTGTACAAAACTTTGCAAAATTAAAACATCCTAAGTGTTTGCAAACTACACCAGGAAAGAATGCAGGTCAAAGGAGAGGAAGACCAGGTGGTCACCTGAGATGGCAGAGAACATCTCGAGGCTACCAGGGCTCTACAGGCGTTTTTAGGCACAAAATTCTGGAGCTCACACACCAGGGGATGTCTACTAAGCTGTCCAGGTCTAAGAAAAGCAGCCCCAGAGCCTGGATACTCGCAGTGGACAAGAGAGAGTTTCATCAACATTTGGCAAAACATTAGTTGGCCCTACCAAAATGTGTGAAACAGGCTCCTTCAAAAAAGAGATCTAAGCCTCTGCAGATCTGTTCCCAAAAACTGCAGCTCACAAGAAACTCTGTGCTAAGCAGAAAGGTCATGCTGCACTCTTCCCAGATGTGGGTCACAAAAAGAAAAGTTCTCTTCTTTGCTTATACCCCATTTTTACCACACTTTTAGAAACACAATGTGTTTGACTCTTTTATCCCATTGCCTTTAAGTACATTTGATTAAAATTCACCAACAGATTGAATGGATTTAAGGGAAACAGAAAAAAACAGGGAATGCAGAAGCATCATTTGTTTAGGTCATTGGGCCAACACTGGCAAGAGCCAATGGTTGTATCTACCTATGGCTCACTCCAAAATGCAGACAAGCAGAGTCACTAAGGACATGGAAACCAGAGCAAACAGTCTGCAGAATGTATTTTTATTCTGCAATACAACAATTCCTCCTAAAAAAATATAAGATGTAAATTACTTGAACTCGAATTACTTTGTAAAAGACTGTAAGAATACAGAAATGAAAGAAAAACACAACTGAGAACCATATTAGTTATTTATATACAATAAAAGATGTACAGAAGCTCTGTCAGTATGGCCCAAAGCACTGTTTTGAGATCAGCATCAAAAGACAACCCCTCAGAAATACTTCCCCATAATTTCTGCTTCATCTTTTCCCATCATAGTCTAACCTTTCACTAGAAGGAATTGTCTGCCTTGAAATGTGCCAAATTCCACTTCTACCATTAAGCAGCTTTCAAACACAACTGCATCAGTAGGGTACATTACCAGAAATACAAGCACCACAGACAGATAATTCCCAGAAGAGGTTTGGAAAGCGTGAGAAACATTCCTGGTATCACTGGGACACACAGGTCACCTGCCATGCTGAGATCAGAATAAATCTCTAAACCCCTGCACCCTGGGTGAAAACACTCAGGCTTGAAGATAGTCCAGCTCTTTTCTGTGATATCCATATGACCTGAATGGCTCTGCTGTGCCCTCCTGGCTGCAGCAGTTTGCTGGAAGACATGCAGAAAGCATCACAAAAGAGCATTGGCTGAAATTAACTTGTTTAAAACCTCAAGCTACCCTGAAAGCTGTACAGAGGCTGTAGAAACTAGGTGCAGGCCAGAGCCATCTTTTACTCCAAGGTTATGCTGAATCATCTAAATGGAGTACAGTTTGTTCATATTTCTGCAGCTGTTACATAAATAACCCTATTTTCCTCCTTTATTGGAGCTGATCTCTTTGAAAATATACACTCACAAATGTGAACAGCAAGCTCACCTCCCTACTGCTATCATTAAACAATAACGAGGAGCACGGCTGTTAATCAGAAACAGACTCAATATAAAATCCTCTCAAAACCAGACTGGCCCACTTAAAACATATATCCCTGGAAAAGTTTCCAACTGCTGCAATATCCTACTGTGAGTTCCATTAAAAATACAGCTCTTCCCACAGCCATCCCATGCTTCCTTTGTTAGTGACACTCTGCTACTGGGTAGTTCTTCGTGATAGATTTGTGAACTACTTCAGCAAAAAAAAAAAAAATTTCCTTTCTATCTTTTACTGAGGATGTAGCATGGCTGAGTCCTCCATCCATTGACCAGGTTTGATAAGGGTCACACTGAGAAGGGCTGAAACTTCACAAAAGTGCCAAGACAGTCCCTTATCTCTCTGCTTATTGCCTAAGATCCTTCAAGGCAAAGAAACTGTCACTGTCTCGAATAAATTAGCAAGGAATGCTTGAACACAATCTAATTCTCCAAAACCTTCTGAAATGCCCTGATTTAGCTGTCTGATAGAAGAAGTGTGGGCAATGAATGAGCTTTTTTGTAGAAATTCAGTGTGCTATACACCAACAGAGAATTCTGAATTGAGTTCTGCATTCTCTGTTGATTTTTGGAGATCTCCTGACATCATGAGGATGCCAAGATTTGTGGTTTGCTTTGTTGTGATTTTTTGGTGAGGCTTTTTAAGTGTTTTACATATGGGCAAAAGAGATGGAAAAAATAATAAATTCTTGTAACCACGTTTACATTTGGAATAAAAGCTGTGTTAACTCTTAACACCACTTTGTCCTCATGAGAGATTCAGCCTTGCCAGACCTGGACACGCTCCTAACTTCTAAAACAACTCTTTGTCATAATAATTGCAGCTATCATAGCAACTTTTAGAGCCAAAGGTTCACAGGGTACCTCCAAAACATGTCAGAAGGCTCTACTAAGCACAAGATTGAGGTTCCCATAGGGGCTCTCCTAAACACCAAAGAGCTGGGAAGAGCCAAAGCTTTGCAGGCAAGTGAACACGAAAAAGTGACCCCAAAGGACTCTCAGCACTGTTTTTGGACCTAAGTCTGGAAATTCCTGAAAGAATTTTAAGTCAAAGTACAGATATCTTAGAAAATTTTACAAATTACCCCTGCTTTTACCAGCCTCATTTCATGGGCTTATAATGATACACCACATAGTGCCACAGGGGCCAGGGGACCAGAGACTGAAAATCACTGAGCAAGATACTCAGCTCACACCAGGACAAAAAAGTAACAAGTCCAGAGAGATTCAATTTGCATGCAAGAAAATGCCCCAGGAACTTGTGATACAAGATGAATCTGGGTGTCTTCTGCCAGCTGCAGGTCTGTGAGCTGAAGTCCTCTGTGCCAAAAACTGAAGAGAAGAATGACCCCAGCTAGACAGAGCCCAGTCCCAGCCAGGAAATGGCTGATGGAATGAATTATCTCTAAATTCCCCATCAGGTGCAAAATAAGGACTGCAATAAAGAGCATGTGTCAAGTAATATGAACACACACATTTCTGTTTCTTCCTCCTGCTAGGAACAGAGACTATGTGATGCTCAAACCCTGGCTGAGGATCCAACACCTGGTCTCTTGAACAAGCTCTGCAGCTGTATCTCTAAAGTGACACCTTAGAAATGGGCACAAATACATCTTATATTGCCAGCTGCATGCAAAACAGACATCCCTTATAGAAGGCTTGCAAAACAATGTTACAATTGAGTTCTTCAGATCAGGAAGTATTTTAAAAATTTAACCTTTACATTTTAGCACAGTAGGCTGAGAAAAAGGTCCATGAGATGCTGCATCAAGTTTGTGCCTAAAACAGCACAACAAAACAGCAGCACATTGAGAGGATAAAGGATGAGAGTCCATCAGTACAGTTCCTAGTTGCTGTTCTTACTCATTTTCACTGCAAAGACTCTGTAGGCATCTCCTTGTATGACATCAAGAGCCTTATAAATGGGGATGATTCCAGCTACCAGACTGGATATCTCTGCCTCAGGATCTCTCATGTTTTAAGCCAACACTGATGTACAGTTTTCTGATGTGCTGAGATTTCCCTCCTCTGCCTGCTCAGGGACCTGGGCTGAGCCAGCCACCATGCCTGTGTGAAGGATGCAGCCACTCCCACCCCACTTCCCAGTTCTCTCCTGAATGGATCATAACTGCACCAAAGACCATCAGGACCTGGTTTCCTGCCTGTACTTCCTTCTCAGCCACCAGGTCTTCTCAGAATAAACACCACAAACTTTAAAATAAATGAAAAGGTATTTCCACAGTGGTTCTTTCCACAGCAATTTAAAACCTGGTCCTTGGGATTTACCAGCACCAAAACTGGCCTTTCCAGAGAGTAAATTTCAATTTCTTTAGCCAAAAGCTGAGGTGGTGATGGAGTGTGGGCACTCTCACAGCAGATCACAGCTGAAAGGAGAGGCTGAGCACATGATGCCCAGGACAGGCACAGATAAGGAAGGCTCCAGCTCAGAGCATCTTCTCATTGAGGGGAGAACAAGGTAAAATGAACCCATGGAAGGATGCATGGCTCCAGCCAAAAGGCAGAGATCTGGCACATAAAGGGCTGCTCAGAGCAGGCTCCCAGCTAATGGCTCATGGAAAATGATCCACAGGGGTCACCAAATGCTTTTGGGATGGGACCAGCCACCAGTGAGTGCATTCACTCTACTGCCTCTTTTCTCCTCTGCTGGAGGTGGAAAGACAAGGCAAAATTCAGGGGTGGCCACAATCCCCATCACTACATACCCACAAGCCCCAAGCACGAGTGACAGGGCTGCAATGGCTTTGGAGGCTTGCTGGCAGTGAAGAATTCTTGTTCACACTGACTCTTTCTTTGAACACTTTCTCCAAATGGCTAATGGATAAGAGAACAATGCAGATGCATGTACCACAAACCAGCTCACTGAATGATTCCTGCAGCATCTAAAACCCATATATATGTGAACAGTAAATACTCAGAAGCCAGAGCTTCAGCACTTTAGATCTGAGGACCTATGGGATCACAACACTGCCATAAACCTACAGGGATTCAGATGCCAAAGTGGAAAGAGGGAGAACACAGCTCAGCTCAGGATCTCTCAAGAAGACTTCCAATTTTCTGTGAAACAGAATGGTAATATTTCCTTAATCTTGCCTCAAAACTGCTATTGTATAGTATAATTAATTTTATTGGCCTCAAATTGTCTTTCACCTCTGTTTTTTTTATCTTTTTTATAGCACTGTTATAGTACTCTGTACTTGGGACTAAATGACATTACAATGCATTGGCCACATTGCACAGTATGAAATCAACTTCAAAAAATGAAAATTATGTCTTGGATGTCATCATACTGTGATGATAAGCAAAAGCAAGAAAAACTAAACCCACACCAAAAAAAAAAACCCTTTATCTTCATTATAAGGGGTGGATAGGCTAATCTAATCATGCAATATTTCTAACCAAGCCTGTTACTGGATCTTATCAAACTAAAGGAGCAGAGCTTGGATGGCAAAGTAAGCTTACAAAAGAGAAGTTCCTTTGGTCATAATCATCAAGACTTGGCTTCTGGAGCTTTACTTTCTGTTCTGTTGGCTTACAGCACAGTAAAAGTACAAATAAGGCTGAAGAGAAATCTCAAAAGGCAATGAGAAGAAAAACACAACTTATAAGGCACACTATGCTCATCTGACAATTCCCAGCATCCCATAAACACCAAAAACAATTCAGCCAGTGACCTTCAAAAAACTGGATTCCTTTACCCATGGACTGCACACACAAGGTCAAAGTTCCACTTGACTTTAGGCTGCAGGGTGGTGTATTAGCTATTCAGCTTTAACTCCCATAACGACAGGAGACAGTTGAGAGCTGCTCAAATCAAATTACAGCTCTGATTATGCAAAACACTGTGCCTCTGCATTTTCTAACACCAAGACTGAGTGCAGCTTGAAGAGGTCTGCTCCAAGATTTCTAAAAACAAGCAATTAAAGCAACAGGAGAAGAACTAGTTTATTACTCTACTTATATTTGGCAAAGAATACTTCAGGACAAATTATAGATACGAGTGTGTCAACAGCTGAATACAAACACTAGAAGTATTTTGTAAAATAAATCTCATACCGTCAGGGAGTTGTTTACAGGATAAAGCATCATCAAGATCTCTGGCAGTTGATGGGTCGATGGTGAAAATGCATTCTTTCCTATCCAAAGAAAAAAAGAAAAGGAAAATTTATCTCCCAATCATGAAGAAGGTATCAAAACACAGAGTCCATCAGAGACATCCAGACAACAACAACCATGTTTTCAGAAGACTCTGCTGAAGCATCTTCCAATCTAATCTGAATACTAAATCTAATCTATTTTTTAAAAAACTGTTTAGACAAGTGAATCTCCTTGGGCATTTTTTCATGTTTCTTTTTGGTTTAACTTCTTGGTCTTAGTAGCTTTCATTTCATTACAGATATTCCCTCACAAAAACTAAACAATTTAGCCCATCAAGTTCACTCCAAAGAAACAAGCAGGAAAAAGTCTAGATGCCTTGCAGCTAGAGTAAAAATAGATTGTTCCTAATTACAAAGCTAAATGGAACACAAATAACCCTCATGCCCATGCCAAAGAGTAGATGTCACACCATCTGACACTCCATGAGCACAGCTGGCACAGAGCAGAGGCACTGAAACACGTACAAACCAAGCTGAATGTGACAAAACCGAGTGAGAGTTTTGGTCCCAGTAAAGGCAATCAGAAGATGCAAGACTTCATAAAATCTACACTGCCAATTATGGACCAAGGGAAAATCAGGTTCAATAGGAAAAATGTGAAAGTGATAGAAAGGGACATCAACTCCTTAGATCTTACAAATCAGCTTGGTCCTCAGGAAAAGCTGAACATCCTTTTGCATGTGCTGTACCATGTGTGTACCAGTACTGGGATTTGCAGCCCTGCCCTGGAAGGCTCACATATGTATGTCCTGCAGCAGTGGGTGGCAGGAACACTGGGAGCACACCAAGCTGGGCCACAGGTATGGTCTAGGGCCACACAGATGGGGTAAATAAAGCATCTGACTCAGGAATCATCATTTTAATAGAGCAGAGCCTGGCACCAGTGAGACACAAAACCTGAAGCATTCAACAAATAAAACTTCCTGAACTCTTGCTTCAGGGCCTCCCTTCATCCCAAGCTGTCCTACAGCAACTTCTTTCCCAGACCTCTGGACTATAGCAGAGCCCTCCCAAGCACTGGGAGGAATGTGGGACCAGAGCTGAAGAGCAATGAGGTCATTACAGAAAGGGGTTTGCTGGTTTATTTTGCTTTTATCTTAACTTTTAGAGTAAGTTCAGCCCCTCCCTAGTTAAAAGATCCCCAAGCACAATGGCATAGGCTGAGACTGCCATGGAAAAGATAGACCACTGCTTTTCTTCTTTTCTCTTTGCCACAGAAAAGACTCATATCATGATAGCAACTCCCTTCTAGAGATGTGCAATGCAAACACACATTGTTTTTCTTACAGCATAAACACTGGTATTACTCCTGGGGTAGGAGAGGTGGGAGGAGAAAATTATAGCAAATTCTTAAACGAGCAAGTGTACATGGAATTAGAAAGTCTTAGTCTTTTTGTACAGGTGCTATGTCAGTGAGAGCAGTGTCCCCAACTTTGCAGACCTACCACTTCCATACTGAAATGCTCTGGGTGGTATCTGCTGGTGTCAGACAGCTGGCAGCATTTATGTAATTCCACCAGGCACACTAAACAGAGATTTTCAAAGACATAAAAATCACTAAAGCACTGAGACTTTGAAAACATTTTGGAATATGCTGGCTTTCAGATTGGATAGCAAAGCTGCCTTAATCCCCAGATGCACATTAGTTTCTGATCCTTTGCATGCATCTAAACAAATTAAGAGACTGTGACACTGAAAGATATAAAATCTTTCAACTACACCAGGACTTTGATCTGCTGGTGCCAGCACTAAAAACCAATGAATTTTTAAAGGTTTGCAAACAACCTTACTTCCATAAATATATATTCCTTAAAATTCCACCTAAGGATGGAATTTCAGCATACCACCACTCCAAGGCACCGTGCAACTCTCTTTAGAGAGCTGTGCACATGCAGATAGACACTCCCATACAAACAGTGGTACAGGACAGAGACACACACGTGTGCCAGCCTGGATGTATTTGAACCAGGTCCCACTAATGCACAGGGTATAAAGTGCCCTCCTCAGCCAGTAAATCTTTAAGTTATTTCATTTAAAAGAGTCAACTGAATGCACACAAATGGTTTGCTTTATCTAGCAAGTGAGCAAGAAAAAAGTTAAGAGCTGCTTCAAAGAGAATGTAGGTTCCTGTGTCAGAGGAACACAGAGCTTATCCCAGATGTTCAGGGCCTGCTACCACAAGCATCTGCCATCCATTGTGAATTGTAGCTCCAGGCAGTTAAAAAATTCACAGATTGGTTTCTACAAAGTGCATATTTGCAGCCTGCCCTAAATAGAAGTGAGCAGAAAAACAGGGGTGCCAAATATTTTGCCACATTTATACAATGGTAGCAACTAATGGGCTGTTTTGCTGAGATGTATTTGGCCAGTCAAGTCTACTGCAGAGGCCAATGGTGGTCCCAGTTCAGAGTCCAAAGCTGCAAGTCTGGTGGGGCAGCCCCAGCCTCCCTTTGTGCTCAGCCTGCTGCCCTTGGGGAGGTGCAGGCTGGCTCTGAGCTGCTTCTCAGCACAGCACAGACACAGCTCACAACCATCTGAGATCCATAAACTCACAGATGCAAAGCTGAAGTGAGGTCCAAATTCTGATTTAGCATTTCCCACCAGCTTGGATATGTTCAACCACCAGGCTCAGATCTGTTTCTCCTTTAGAACTACTCAAAGCACTTGGACTTGTAGCTTGTCACAGGCAGTTTATTCTGGGCACAGACTGCAAGGTGAGGTAAGAAAGGCACTGATCAAGTAAAACAAGGCATGATACTCCTTGGCATAAGGATACTTGAGAAGTGTTGCAGAGTCAATGGCCAGGTAGTCAATGGGACAAGAGAAGCCAACCTCACAGCAAGAGCTCCAAGTCCACAGCAGTAAGATGATCCTGGCACACAGGCCTACACCTAGATGAAATTTTCTGAGAGAATTCGGCTCACCAGTAACAATATTAAGTGTGATTAATTGTATTTCTGGTTTTCAGTTTTTATTACTGAAGAAGTTTCAGATGGCCATAGGGATTGGCATGTGGGACCCCTGGAATGATGGGACTGCAGCTCTGAGCCACAGGGCAGCATCCTGCACACGTGCTCCTACAGGGTATGGTCTGGTTCTCAGCTGCCTCCTGCTTTTCCTCTAGGTCCAGTGGTACCACTTCTGTCTCCAGGACCCACAGAGAGCTGTCTCTCATCCTGGAGAATCAGGCAATGCAGTGGAAGCAGGGGTAGGAAAGGCTGGGTGTGGGCAGCACAGCCTGCCCACTGCTCTGTAAATTGTGCCCTCCCTTGGTACCTCCACCAGCCACCCCTGGACACACCTCAGGGAGGACCCTGGGGGCAGCTGACAAAAACCATCTGGGTGAAGAAACAACACTGCACTCAGCTGTGTGGCAGGTCTGTCCTGTGAAGAGGAAGGGGCTGTTCCAACTCCTGCCCTGGCCATACTGTCTGGCTGTGCAATACCCAAAGGCTGTGGCAGGAGGGAGCTCAGAGAGACCAGACCACATTTCTGACTGTAACCAGACCAGCCTGCAGCGAGTTGTGTCACTAAACCACAAGGGACAGACTGTTTCATGCACCTGCTGATGTTACTTAAATCCACAGTAACATGCACACACATTTGCATGATTGACTACAAGAATATAGAAACTGGCAGTGCCCCAGCTTGTGGGAGCCACCAAGGTGACCTTGTGGGTTAAAGAGCTTGATCATCCCCCTCTCTCCCTTCTTTCAAGGCCTCAAAGGAAGCATCTCTCAATATCATCACACCTAGTAAATTATTAATTAATTATTAATTTTAAATTGTCAAAACATACTTTGTAAAAGTAATGAGATGATCTAAGTCCAGTTGTTGCAACATACACACAGTTTGGTTAAAAGAAAATGGTTTAAGAGACAGAGACACAGAGTTAAGAGATTTTCTGGTCTTCATGCTGGAAAGGACTGGAGATAAATATGTGCCTTTAAGAACCCCCCAGCACTGGTCAAAAAAACCCAAAGCATTTCAGTGTGGCAACTTCCACTTTTTACAGGACTATCTTCATGTAAAACAGATGTCTAACACAGCTTTACAGAGATGAACTCGCTCTGGCATGGAGTTTCTGCCAATGAAAGAACAAAATCTTTCCTCCCTTCTCCTTGTTTCAGAGGTTCAGCACCAGAGCAAGGCAATGCCTGCAAAACTTTGGGAGGATCAGGGGAACTGCTCACAACTGGCCATGGTGGACCTGCAAGCAAGAATCAGGAAAGCAGGAGCCACCCAGACTGCCCAGGCCCTGCCAGCCCCCAGCAGCACTGGCCAACCTCCAGCCCCAAGGCAGTGACAAGGGCCCTGCTAAAGCTGGCTCTGTCTGGCATCTTGCAAATCAACCACCTGGGGAAAAAAATTACAGAATAGAGCACTTAGTTTATTAGACAGTAATGACGGTGTCAACCTATACAGGCTGGTATATCAATCCTAATTTAAGGAAAGCTAATTAAGTGCAGTGCTCTTTGCACAGCTTCAGGAAGACTAATTAAAGCAGACAAGCATGTCTGCAGAGCAGTTAGTCTTTTTACCTTTAACAGGACCTAAAATAAATGGCTAGTGCAGCAGTAGAGGTAAGATAAGTAGTTTGTTGTGAGCTGGAATTACCATCATGGAAATTAAAATGTTCACAGATCACAGGACTGCAACAGCAGTTTGTTTTACTTTGTGCAAATACATACATCTATGTATACATCTATGCTAAGTTATTCACAAGACTCAGCAGAGAAAACACTGAACAGTTTGTGCCTTTAAGATTGGTAAAATATATTCATTTTTTCCAGGTAAACTGTTCAGAATTAAACATATCACTTAGTTTAATCATAGAATATGAACACCTACGACATTAGGAGATTACAAATTCCAGTGGTAAGGGCTCACTCTTTGCTCAAGAGAAAGGCTACCTGCATCAAGATGAAGCATTTCAATGGCAAGCCATGGGCTCAGGCTGTAATAGAGGCAAGGTTTCTGGCATGACCATCTAGCTGAGCAAAGCTTGGGTGTTAACAGTGCAGTTATCTTGCTGCTTGGAGAAAAGTGCCAGTTTTGTACACAGCTGCTTTTGTAGACAAAGCAGCACCCTACAGATCCTCCTGTATAACTCAGTGATCTTCCCAAGCAGCAGCACATAGATGAGTCAACTCACCAGTGGAGACATGGAGCCCATTTTTTCACTATGAATAAATGCCAACAACATGAAATACCAGTCCAGAGAGCTGCATGTACCCACTAGAGCATCAGCAAACCCTTCATGAAGCAAGATGTTGTCCTTACCAGCTGGTGTAACTTTTCACAGCAGGCAGAGACCTAAAGAAGCAAAGTATGACCCAGATATTCAGGAGCCAGCCAAAGCAGAGGATGGAGGAATTTCACCCCAGGCAACACAAGCACAAGTCAGCTGGCAGCCAAACCATGTCCATGCCCCTGTGTGATACAGATCACCACTCTTCCTGGTCCTGGCAGCAGCCACCACCACCTCAAGTCACTTGGGCTGAAGCACCAACTTTGGCATTTGTCTGAACTTGGACTGCTCAGGAATGGGGCTGTGGGCAGCCTCATGAGAGGAAAGGAGAGAGATTCTTTGCAAGAAAATCAAAGCACCTAAGGAAGGGGCTTAGCAGGGAATCACTGAAAGTCTTCCAACAGGAAAGCCAGACACAGGGGCTAAAATAGAAGGATGTGGAAGTGAATGAGAAGAGAGAAGAGAGAAGTATTTCAATTGGAAGGGGTCAACAATAATCATCTGGTCCAAATGCCTGACCAATTTAGGGCTGACCAAATTAAAGCAAGTTGTAGTTAAGGGATTTGTCCAGATGCCTCTGGAACACTGACAGGGTTGGGGCATTGACCACCTCTCTAGTAGACCTGTTACAGTGTTTGATCATCTCCTTGGTAAAGAAAGGCTTCCTAATATCCAATCCAAATTTCCTCTTAGCTTTGAACCATTCCCACATGTCCTGTAACCAGGGTGAAGAGATCAGCACCTCCCTCTCCACTTCCCTATCTCAGGAAGCTGATAGAACTAAGGCACCTGAACTTTAATTAGCTTATTTACTCCCCCATTCTAAATCCCCTCCCATGGGCAACTTGCAGACCAAGAAGTCTCCTGTGATGTTCACTAGACATTTACAAAGACCAACACATCCAAAGCAACTACAAAAAAGAACAAATACACCAGAAGCCTGAAGGTGACTGAAACTTGGTGTCTGTGAATTCCAGCACTCAAGACTCAACCAGCTCAGTGACACTGACACCCTGCCCAGCCCCAGGCTCAGCTGTCATGACCCACTCGAGCCCCTCCAGTCATCCAAAGGCTCCTGAAGCACCAAGCTGAATCTTTTGCAGAAGCACCAGTCCATTTCCAAAGTCCAGACTGCTTCAGCTGGAGGTGAGACAGGAATGACCATTGTTTATTACAGTTTCAGCAGTGCAAGCCTTCTTTAAACTTGAATATGTCAGTGCTAAGACATTTGCAGTACGAGTGACTGCATGTCTAGACACTTGCAGTGCATTTACATTCTTCTAGGGACTCCTTAGATTGTCCTGTTCTCTCCACTTTGTGAATACACACAATAGCCTGGTGGGAGTGAAAGCTCAGCCTCCTGGTTTACCCTTATTAACTCCAGCTCAAAGCTGGATTTTTAAAATTAGGCATAGCAAAGGCACTTTTAAAATCTTCAGGTCATTTCTAAGACCCTGCTGAGCACCATCTTACAAAAGCTAAGCAGACACCATTTCTCAGAGCTGGAAACAGTTGTTTTAATTTGGGAACAGGCATCCTAGAGCTGTCAATTCACTCCAGTGAATACTACTAACATTTTTTCACACACCAATCCAATTGTTATGGCAACCACAAAAATCAATCTCATTCTTCAATCACAAGTAAACCCAGCTCGGCCACGGTGTCAGCACAGGTTTGTTACAAAGGGCCAATAAGCACAGGACCAATTCTGCCAATATTCATCACTCAAACTGGGATGAAGCACCCTTTCTCCAAGAGACATTTCAGAGACCAACCAGTGCCTGAGCATTTGAGACTTCAACATCTCACTCCTAAAGACATTTATTACTTGTAGTGTCTACAACATTTGTCACACTTGATGCTGGCAGATTTTAGCTAAAACCCAAGAGTGGCTGCTTCCAAGACAGCCTCTTAAAAGGAATATATTTTAAAAATATGCCTGCGAGAGAAGTACCCTGACAAATCTCTGATGAAACTCTGAATGCTCTGTAACAGACTGACAAAGATACATGACATATCACAAAACCCTTTTGGCATGGTGCATAAATTTCAAAATTAACTAAAATTATAAAATAATTGGAAGCAAAAACTAATCCCTCCAAACACTGAGTATTATAAACCCCCAAAAATCCAACAGAGCTCAAAATACATTGGAAGCCCTACTTCAAACCAGCACTACTCTTTTTAATTTCTCTGTGTTTGTGTTTTAGCTAATGTCCTGTCCTGGTTCAGAAAACAGACCTCAGTCCAAGAGAGCAGCTGACAATGACTCCTGGTGTATTACACATCTACAACAATAAACTATTACATTTTCACCAGGGGCTGCTCACTGGATTGCTGAACCAGAATCAATTATTCCTTCTATTTATCCTTCTATTATTTCCTCCATATTTATGGTCTCCAAGTAAGGAGGAAGAAAGAAAAAAGAGCACTGCAATCTTATACCTATATGGCTTGAAAAACCAACATATATTTATAAACAAGATCAGAGTCTCTGAGAGGCCAAGTACCAGCAGTATTTCCTACAAGTCATGCTGTAATTGTGCCACAAATATAATGAGTTCTCAGCACCACCACTATCCCACGCAAGAAAGCAAAGTGTAATTGAAAATGCACTTGCATGATATAAACTGCTTTAATCATAGATGCACAGGGCTAGAAATGGAAGAGACAGGTCATCCAGCCCCCATAGGTATGAGCCAGGCTGCCCATGACAATATATTTGCAAGGACTTTCTCCTGTATGGTATCAAGCATCCTTAGTGATGGAGTTTCCAGCCCTTTCTTTCACAGTCTACACTACAGTCTATTTTGGGTTGGACAGGAAAGGCTTCCTCTTTGTTTTACATTACTTGTCCTTATAACACCCCTTTCTATCCTCCCACCATCATAAATGATTCTCATTTTTTCATTTTGGTCCACATATTTTTAACTATCAACTACTATATCTTTCACAACCTTCTAGTTTCAGTTTTGGCAGATACACATTGAACAGTTAATCCTTCCTTGTAAATCAATCCCTTATCTCACAGAATATTTTTGCTAGTCTTTTCCAGACTGTCCCACCTCTAATCCATGCTGTGATATCTCCAGGACAGCTCTGCCTCATACACTTGCATTTGGGCCATCTATATTATGATTTATGGCTTGTTCGGTTTTTTTATGGAGTGATCTGAGAATAACCTGGTAGCAAAGATCCAATCACCCAAAAAGTGAGACAGATGGACAAGTTAAATAAAGCATGCTTCAGATCACTCCATCAGAGTGGAACCACAAGGAAAATATTGTTTCTTATAATGACCAGCATGTCCTGGTGATTAGCTCTGAAATACCACACAGGGATGCCCCACCTCACCAATGCAGCAGTTCTGGGTTTCTTCAGCTACAGCACCAGAGACAGACACCTGGGCTGACACCAGGACTTGGACACATCATCTCTTGTCCACCCTGTGTTATGTGACCTGTAGTGAGAGCAGACACCAGCAAAGCACTGTGACATCAAGCAGAGACACAGTATTTGGCACACTTGAACTGCACCACTTAACATCTATAAACATGAGAGGATATGGCACTTTCCTCTGCTCATCAAAAGCCCACCTTGTGATCCAGTGGAATCCAGTAAGAGACAGAGACATTGTCAGACTTGTTTAAGATTTTATCCTCATCTCCTTCTGCTATTCCCTCCACTTCTCTCCATAAAATAAGTATCCAGGCAAGAACAAGACTGTATGTAGAACAATCTAGTGCAAAAGTCATTGCCGTTTTCCCCAACTAAACAGATTCCTAACAAAGCAAGGTTAGGTGTGATGGCCTACAAGACCAGAAATCAACCACACACCATCAACTCTGCTTGAAGCATCACTTCCAATGATCACATGCATCTTCCTATAAGGAAAAAGGTGAGATTGCCCTGTGTCTATGTACACCAGGCACTGGTAACAGCATGCATCATTTTGTTCAAAACAGAGTCACCATAATTGCTGTAGCTATACTGTAGTGGAAAATGTTCTGAAAACAGAGGGGAGGACCAAAAGAAACCAACCAGAAGCAAGGAGCTGAATAAGATCACTGATCACTGGCAGCAGCACCTTGAGCATATTTAATCAGGAGTTTTACTTACTCAGCTAATGGCAGAGAAAGGAGCTAACATGAGCTCTCCTCATCAGTCCAAGAGTGGTACAGTTCCCAGACTGCCTGGGGAGCAGAAGTAGCCAGAGCAGGTACAGTCACCAGCACCAGGTTCTGGAATCAATCCTATTATAGAGGAACTGGATCTGATATGCTTAGACACCTCTGAGTAATCCTTTGTATGACACCTATGTATCTAATCCAGTGTATCTCTCTATGGAGAACATTTAATCAGTCACAGAACAGCTCAGTGAGACAGCAGAGATCATAATCTGACCCTTTTCGTGTCTCCACTCCAAGATAACAGCCAGTTCTGTAGCAATGTTGCTTATACATTTGCTAAACAAGTCATTTCTCAGTTTCCATCAGAAACCAGAGCATTTTTACATATCCTATTATAGCTGAGTAAAACTTGCTCTACTTAACACCAGCTTTTTGTAGTGGAAAATCTCCAGGAAACAAGCTGTTTAACAATGTTTTATCTGCCCTGCACTCATTCCTAACTAAAGTTGTCCACCTGCCTTGGAAAGACAGCTGTTTCAGAGGCTGACTGCTTTCCTCCAACACCCTTTGCACAGCTCAAGTCTGCCATTTTTACCAACACTTCTAATTTTATCAGCCAATAATCTCCTTGGGCATCTACAGCAAAGACCATGCTGTCAAACCCTTACTATACACAGTGCTAATCCCTGTTACCAGCTGTAACACTCCTTGAGAAAGAAATAAATGGAAAGTAGAGCTGCAGAGCAGGTACCAACAGTGCTGCAGAGCTTCCCTCTCCAGTGGGCAGAGGGGGACAGCACAGCACCTCTGCTTTTCTTCCCTTATCAGCCAAAGGAAGGATGCCACATTTCTGAAGGCAATTGAGGTCCTGTGCTGAAATACCAAGATGCAAATTTTAGCTGAAAGCTTCATTGCATTCATCTTCCTGCAGGAGCAAAGTTCAGTAACTCTGCCCTGCAAGGGAGTCAGGTGAGCATTAATTGTCTCCTGCCAAAGCAGTGGATCTTGGCTGGCCCCTGTGTGCAGCCACAGCACAGAAACACTCTGATGGGAATCTCATGAAGCTCTAAGGGAAAAACAGAGTCCTGCACACAGGGAGGAATAACCCTGTGCACCAGTACAGACTGGGGAAGAATTAGCTGGAAAGCAGCTTGGCAGAAAAGGATGTCCTGATGGACAAGTTAAGCATGAACCAACAATGTGTCACTGCAGCAAAGGTGGCCAAGAGCCTCCTGGGCTGCACTAGGAGGAGCACTGCCAGAAGGCCAAAGGATGCATTCCTTCAGTCCTTCCCCTCTGCTTGGCACCACTGAGACCACAACTGGAGTGCTGTGTCCAGTTCTGGGCTCCCCAGTACCAGGAGATATCAACACAGTGCTGCAGGCTTGCTGAAACACCTCGGTGATGATGAAGGAATCAGAGCATCCAACCTACAAGGAGAGGCTGAGAGAGCTGGGACTGCTCAGCTTTGAGAAGATTTAGGCAGGGAGATCTTTTCAATGTGAAAATACACCTGATGCAGAGAGCAAGACAGCAAGGCAATTTCCAGTGGTATCCAACAGGACAAGAGACAATGGGCACAAAACACAGGAGAATCAATTTGAAGGAAAAAACCACACATTTTTCTGAACCCCAGAATATGTTCCTCAGAGGGGTTGTGGAATCTTCATCTTTGGAGCTATCCAAACCCCAAATGGGCACAGCCCTGAGCAGCCTGCTCCAGCTAACCCTGCTTTGAACAATGGGGTTGGAGTAGATGATCTCTAGAGCTGCCTTCCAAGCTGAACAGGCTGATGATTCCTCAGAGTTTGGCCCTGCTCTGCTGAAGTCAGTCAGTTTCTGCTCCTCAGAACACATCCATCTTGTAGATATTTCAGAGTTCCCTGCCACAACACCCTTTCTCTGCTCAGTATTTTTAGCTCATTGTTTTGTATTTTGCCAGCTGAGAAACTGCAGTTTGTAATTTTACCTCCAGCTTCATATTTCTTCTTAAAAGTGAATACAATGTCCTGTTTATAATAATAAAATCACTAGTTGGCAGGATGACATCAAATGGAAAAAGAGAAAGCAACTGGAAAATTTAGAGCAAGCAATTTTGAGTGCCAAGTTTCACATTTGTAATAGTCCAGCAGAGGTCAACAGGCTCACTTATTATTAGGCAAATGGTAAAGAAATAGATATCCTCTAGTTCTTCCATGTTAGACTATATAAACCATCTCTACTTGAACAGGTTCTAACACTTTCCAAAAAAGTGATGCTATACATTTTCCACAGTAACACCAACAATGGAAGACAAGCAAAAGGCAGAATTGCTTTGCAAAGAAAAGCCTTTTTTCTCCCTCCAATATTTAGGTTTTTGTTTCCCACTATGATTGGACTTTCCTGGCTTTACTTTCTTGTCCCAGTTAAGCAGTAAAGGAAACAAAAAGATATGAATGAAATTAGAAACATTTGGAATGAGTCTTAGAAATAGCTTTTGGGTTTCTTAGATTCCTGGCTAGACCTATTCAAATGGCCTCCTCCTGCTGCTGCCCCCAGCTCCTGCACCTACCTCTGAAATTTGTATTTCCCTCTTTGCCCTCACCTCTCTTTTCTTCAGGGGCTGCAGTTTGTCCCAAAGCAAACACGGAAATGAAAATTACATGTTGTAACACTGGGAAAGACCAGAAAGTGGTTGAAACTTTGCACCCATCAACATTTGTCTCTATGACATTAATCCTCCAATGTTTCCCTAAAAGCAGAAACCAAACACTTCACAAACTTCTAATGAAACAAATACCAATTCCAGTCAACCTGAATAATAAAATGAGCTCTCCAGTCCTATCTGTATTATCACATTTAAAGTCTTTGGAAGAGATGTTTCCTGAACCACATACTCTGATACTTCATGAACCTTCATGCTCTCTGTAAAATGCAACTGCAGGATGCAATGCCAACACCTAATACTTGCCTAGTGCTTTTCATCAGAAGTTTTGGGTGCTCTTTGGACACAAGTAGGCTGGAAATGCCTGTGAAATACTTGTCTAATTTTATAAATAAACCCAAGCAGGTGAGAAACAGATGTCCATGGCAAAACTGTGCAAAAGTGGCAGAGCAGAGTGTTAAGCCAGCTAAATCATTTCAAAGTCATCCACAAGGTTTGAAGCTTTTCTGCCTTAAGTAATATTGAAATATTATGTAAACCCTTCTTTGAGAGCTATTACTGGAGAAATGAGGGAAAAAAAAAAGATCTCTTGGAAGCAATGCATGGCAAGAACAGGCTCCCTGTAAAACTGAAAGACTTGCAGGAAGATCAAGGAACATATTTACAAGATGGCATGGATAAAATGCCTTTCCCTCTTGCCCAGGCTCAGCAGCTTAGTGAAACACATTGTCTCACTTCCATCTATAACCACACTCACAAACACCTCTGGTGCAGAGCCCCTGTCTCCACACTCCACACTCTGGCTCCCAGACCACACCTTGGACATGGTCAGCAAAACACACAAACTGCCTTTTGAGGAGGAAAGGGTCATTTCCCAAGATGAAAAGAAACAAGGAAAAGTTATCTCAGGAAGAGGAAACACACAAAAACACAAGACATTTTTTGGGTCTCAGTTCCAAATACCACAACTTTTAGACATGACACTAGAAAATTTACAGCCCTGTGTTACAGAACTGCAGAGGATTTACTAGAGGTGAAAGTACTTTAAGCTAAACTCTAACAAGTGTTTACTCTCATCCAGCAAGCAATGTGTAAACTGAACTAGGATGAGCTATTTACAAGTGTTAACATGGCTGTTTTAGGAGAAAAGATGAGTTTTTATTTCACTCTAATTAATTTAAATCATACTCTCAGACTACTGTACAGTAATCTGGGAAGCCTGACAGATCACCATGCTCAAAGTACAGCAAAGAAGGGCACTTACAGAGGCAGGTGTGTGAGATCCCCTTGAAAAAAAGGCTTAACTCAGATGTGCACCCAGAACAGACACCCAGGTTCAGGTGTGTTCCTCTGGATGCCATCATGAACCAGGTGTCCTGGCCCCTTGTAGGACAGTGCAGATCACAGTACACTTGTTGCTGACAATATGAAAGCTGATATCTAATAACAAGTTAAGGACAAGCTATGTTGGGACTTGTCAAAAACAGTCTCAAGCTCTTCTGGTCTCACCCATCACATGTGCCAGCCAAGTCTCCAAGCACCTGACATCCCCTTCCTACAACTCACACTGCATTTACTAAAAAATCTCATATTTTTTCTGGGTAGACAAACCCCTTTCTGTGAGGAAACATAAGGAAGACTCACCTGTATTTTATTTTCCATAACTAAAAGTCTCATGTTATCTCCATATGTGTTTAGACCACAGACTGGTTAGTCAGCAGTGTGGCAGTTGACATTAAAAGGATTAGCAAATTAAGCTCAAATAATTGTCTTAAAAATTTTGACTGTTAAATGTTTATATTTGAGAGGATCAAAAGGAAATCTACTTTGTAGTGTGCACTGTGGTCAGGAAGGGGCAGAGAGGGATTTAAATGGCTTAACCACAGAACTGTTATCACCTTGATAAGTCTCAGTGTAATAATTCAGCAATAAAAGCAAGAAATGCACTTGGAATTTGTTTCCAAAACTGCCTGTCTGACTGGAGACAAGTCAAGCTCTTTATTTGCTTAAAAGAACTCGGTCAGAAGAAACAGAGAAGGCTACTGAACTGTAGTCAAGAATATAAAAATAAGCATTTTCAAGTGACATCTGAACAGCAGCATTCAGTACCTACTTTTTTTTTTTTTTTTTTTTTTTTTTAATCCTACCTGAAGCCTGCAGTCTGGAACTGGTGAGTGTTAGTATTAATCAATCAGGAATGTGATTTTCTGCTAAGTTATTCCACTGTATAGCGGTGGAAATCCAGAAAGCTGTAACAGTAAGGAGGCTGCAGGCTCCAGAGCAGAATTAGGTCCAAAGTAACACCTGGAGGACAAGTACAAATACATTTTCAGCCTTGAAATAAAAATGGCTGCAGTTTATCAGCTTATCTGCTCAAATTGCTAATGTCCATGCCAGTAACACAGCTGAATGAAGAGGAGCTTGCTGCATACATGCAGGTGCTTGTACCAGTGCAGTGTCCAGAGGAATCAGCCTCCTAGGGCTGTTTCTCCTCAGCACTACACAAGACAGCAATGAATCCACCAATTGAGCCAGGATGCTCCAGCATAAGCAAGGCTGGAAGCAGAACACATTGTGCCTTCTTAATAATGTATTTGTGTTTGCCTGCACCATCCTTTATTGCCAAGTGAGCTTCTAAACAAATAATTTTTATCTGGTCTTTAAATCTTTTCTAGTAAGGACATCTCTATAATCTGACACTTAGGAGTGTAGCAAATCCACTAGTTTTGGGTAGTCCAGCAGTGGCCATGTCTGCCACTCAGCAGGCTGTGGAGCTCCCAAAAGCTTGTTGGGAGCATCACTACACTGCAGGAATGGCTGATGTGAGGTAGGTGGACAGTCTTCATCTGTCTTAAGTCTCAGAGTAATGATGTCCCAGATCACTGATCTGCCAGGCATTCAGAAAATCTCTGCTATAAAACTACCACTAAAACACATAATACATCCCAGACAAAACCATAAAGCTTTCAGATTAGGTGCCAAACACCAAATTTTCAATTTTCAATAGTTCTTTTGAGAAAAAGCCTCTCTGACTCATAAAATAACTACTTCAAGTAACTGATCTTCTGGGTTTGTCAGTACTTTCAAAAAGTAGTTTCTTTCTATGCTTTCTAGCACAGGTAAAGAATAACATGGTACATAAATAACATGGCAAAACATGGTACTAAAGTCAGTACCTTTACAAAATGTGATGAAAGCAAAACAAAACAGCACAACCCTGCATCAACCCAAGGAGTGTCAGACCATGCTTTTTGTTGTTACCTTAAATCTCTTCTTTTGGCCAGCTCTCCTGGTGAGATAACCCAGGGCAGGTTCTGGGGAAGGCATTCCAGGACTTCAGGAGAAAAGTCAGAGAAATCCACACCATACTCTGTCAGGATCCCTTCTGATTCTGGCTCTATCTCTCCAGCCTGCCCAAGACTTTTGCACAACTGCCTGCAGAAAGAAAAGGATGCTTTTTAAAATGTATAATTACTATTCTCATGTTGTTACTGTCCCTGCAGAGAGGCTGCTGAGTGCTCAAATACACTCTCACCCATTCACTTCTCCCTGAGTTTTGGCAGAGGACTTAGCAGGAATTCAGACCATACCATGACTTGTGTCTGCTGGAGGTGGAAAACACTCACTGGCAGTACCCTTGGCTGTTTTTGTGTATCTCATTTGAAGCAGATATTTTAAATTATTAGGTTTTTACAAAAGTAAGAAAGTTTCCCATTTTAGAGAAAAATGCATCCAATGGGGATAAGAAAAGCACAGCCATCCACACAGGCAGCTCTAGCATTACACATGGCTGCCTTGAGACCCTCCTCTCCTCACCACTGAAAAAGGTGACTCACCACCACTACAGAGAATGAAAAATAGATTCACACCAAATACCAGACAGCTCCACAGGGAGCTCAGTACACTGCCCTCCATCCCAAAGGATACAGCTCTGCCTGGGCAAACCAATGCCCTGTGAAGACAGAGCTGTGAAGAAGCCCTGATACCTCCCTCCCTTACAGGAGTCACACAGACAAACCCACAGATCATCTTTCCAATCATTTTCCAGGCTCCTTCCAGGACCTGAGCATTCCCAGTCATTTGTTCCTCCTCTCATGGCTAAACTGAAGCCTCTGAACTCAGAGCTAACTGGAGAGGGGCCAGTGATCGAGAAACAAGTCACAGACAGGGAAAACTGCTCCCCATGCTAGCAGTGCTTGATGAAGTATTCTGCACACATCTATGGATGAGGTTGCTGCTCTATTATGCTTGGGGAAAGTTTCCATCTGCTCCAGTGCAAACCCCAGCATGGATCTATCCAACAGCTCTGACACTGTGCAAACCAGGACTCCAAAGGAGCAAGACATTTGTTCCCCCTCCAGCTGATTACAAATATCCCGTGAGAACCTGTGTCACATGGTGGCTCCCCTGGCCCCTTTCTCACCTTTAGATTGCTCTACAGTACACAGAGTTAAATTACAGTACACAAAGTTAAATTACTTTTCCTTTTTTAATATACTGCCATTAGGCCAATGCACATTACAGTCAATAGAGATAATGTTCCTGACCCAAGAAAATTACAACTGAAATTAAGGCAAATCCATCAAAATATGACACAAAAGAGAGGGGTAATAACACAGCACAAAAACAGCCACTCTAATAAGTGTTTTTCCACTGCATAAAATACACAATCATTATATTGATCCTTCTGTTTTAATTCCAGTGAGTGAAAACAGACACTAATTACTTTCCTAAATTGGGGCCAAAACAGTGCACTTGTTATTTGGACAAGCAAGATGGTCTCAAGGCTTCAAATGTGCCATAAACTCATAGAACAAACCCCAAACTCTCAGCACAAGCAAGCCCATCTTCTTTATGGGAGCAAAGCTCTTTCTTCACAACGGGAAGGGCTGTGCAATAAACCTGTCACATTGTGTAATATGCTGGAAAGGATTGCTCACTTCATGGTGTGGTAAATTGTAGAGTTCACATCGTCTAGCTTTAAAATAAAAATGAAAACAAGGATAAAAGATATTTCCCTTTATTGTTTCAATTTTATGTACAAACTGTATGGCAGAAATACGTGCGCATTTGGCATCGTGGCTGAATTCTCTCTTCCTGCAGCTGGGTCCCAGTCTAATCCTTATTTTCATGTAAATAAATGAAGCATCAGTTTTATCTCCCTCTCTCTCAGCAGCAACAATAAAACAGAGAAACCAGCATTTCCAAAGTCTGGTGCAGAGCTGGGACTGAGCAAGGACGAGCCTGTGGGTCCGCAAAGGATGGACTGCCAAGGATGGAAAAACAAATCAGAAAAAGAGAGCACACATTGCCCTGCCCAGCAGAAATGTCAAGAACTTGAGTCTCAGGTGCCCCTTCTCTTGGCAGGGCAGATCTGGGAAGTGCACTGGGAGGGCAGCTGGATATCTGCAGGACAAGGCATGGCAAGCACCTCTGAATGCCAGAGTGCTTTCCAGCTCGGCCTTGAAACCCATGCTCCTCTTGATCCGTTTACTGAAATTAGATTACAAACCATAAGGGGTTTACCCAGAGGTTTGATATAGGACTAATATTTTTTTTAATAGTAATTAACATTTGATTTACAGTGTTCCAGGGAACATTTCCCAAGTACCTTGAAATAAAAAGTGTATAACTGACTTTAATTGGGGCCATGTTACAGTCACGCAGGCGTGATGACTTGCATCAGAGCAAAATCTGACAGGACAGCATGTGATCAAAGGTAATGCATATAGGATCACCAATGGCCCCAGAGTAACAGCCAGGCTGCAAAATCATTCCTGGGGCTCCAAGGCCACCAAGGGTAGCAGGAATAGTTCAAGAGGCTTATAAACAACCAGGGGCACCGGGCCCAGCAGCACTCAGACGTTCACTCCCAGGGAGTCACGGTGTCTGTGACACCCCAGGCTTGCGTGCATTTCTTTTTTCCTTTTCAAATGTCAAAAGGTAAAAAAAAGTTACAGTGGTTACAGACGTAAATATTTCTTTTCTGTGACGCTGATGGGGGAGCATTACCTTGAATTCTTTGAATACCCTAGGATTGATGTCAGACACGGTGGTAGAGTGCACTGACTGGAACATGCCATGGTTGGGGCACAACAGAGTATTCCCCAAATTAGCCACAGCTGCAGGATCACTGAACTGCTCCAAGGTGCCCACTCACCAGAGTCTAACCTGCCATGGATGTGCACCTGGGGCAGAGCCACCCTCAAGCTGCCATCTTCCCTCTCATGGGGACACTCATCACATCTATTCTGCCACCCATCTCCAGGAACATCTGAGCTCTCTCCACTCCACTACAACTCCATTGAGCTGAAACTGGCCCATGTGTTCAAAGGTTACATGATAAGAACTCCCCAAAAAGACAAAGCAGGATTACATAAGGCTTGTTTCCTTTGGAAAGCCAGGCAGGCTCCAAAATGGAGTAACTTCCATTGGGAACTTAACACCCTTGCTCAGTTTCTCCTGGAGCAGATTTGTCCAAAGTCATCCTACATGAAGGGTTTCTTTCAGCAGCAGGAGAACATATCCCACACAAAAGCCACCAGCCCTTAAGAAGGCTTGGACAGAAGAGGGGACAGCAAAGAAGCCCCACCTGGGTGCCCCAGTGCCCAGGGCTTGAGGAAGGGCACAGGTGCCAGTGGAGATGGTGAGAGGTGCAGAGCTGACATCAGAGGGACAGAGCTGTGCCATGGAGCCCCAGTCCAGCCCCAGTCCCATCATGGAGCTGCCCTCCTCCAGCTGCCAGGCCATGTCCCATGGAGCACAGGAGCAGGGATGGGGCTGCCCCACACAGTGATGAGCTGTGCCAAGGGAACAAAGCTTTATTGAGGAACATTCCCATCTGCAAGGTGCTTTTTCAACAGAGCTACACTGCTCTGTTGAGAGGACTGGACCTTCCCTTGAGCCTTACAGTGAACTACCCAAGGTATCTGGTTATTTCCCCTCACACAAAATACACTTTTGAATTAAAAAAAAAAAACCCAGAATAAAATGCCAGAGATGAAAAGAACTCAAGCCACTCAAATGGCTTTGGAAACAGCAGCAAGTGAAATAACACCCTGCAACATTTCATTTTATTGCAAAAGCTGGAACAAATCATGTCACCTTGACAGACCAGTATCTAAGACCCTGACCTAGAATGGCCACAAGCCCAATGTGACACAGAGGGAGTCAGTGATTCCATGCTTTTCTACTAGTTGTTTTTAAGAAGTCTCATCCATCATCACATGTGGGGACAAAAAAAATTCCACCTTAACCATCTGCAAAAGTGCAGAGACGTCTGGACTAATACTCCAAACAACTCTGGACTCCAACACTGAAAAATGTCCCCAGAAAGTAACAGTACATGGCAGCACTTGCAGTATTTATCTGGAAAAGGAAAATGCTTTGGAGTTAATTTGCTTTACCTGTTACCTGAAGCAGGGACAGTTATACAGCATTCCACTGCCAAGATAAAGTCACTTCACATGCAGGAGGGAGCACAGCAGCTCAACTCAGGGCATGGCCAGCATGACCTGGAGCCATGAGTTCCTCCCCACTCCTTCCCAGCACAGTTGGGGTGACAGGGTGGCCTCTGGAGGGGACAGTGTCATTCTGGTGACCACCAGGTGGCAATCATGACACAGAAACACACCCCCCTCCCCAGGGGCACCCCAGGGGACTCTCAGGTGCCCCTGTGCAGGTGAGCACCCCGGGTGCCAGTGCCAGCATCAAACTCTCAGCAGGGGCATCTCACTTCTCCACCCACACATGGTCACTGTGAAGACCAGTCTGTGCCATTAACTGTGCTTGGAAATCAGGCACTGAACTTCCCAAGGGAAAGGGAAAGCAGAGGAAGGTGCATGACCAGTCTGGGAGAGCTCAGCTGCAGGATGGAGAGTACCTAGAAACACCCAAGGCATCCAGGGCACATGACTGCCAACTCTGGAGGGAGGTTCCCTTGTCACACTTCCAGCAGACAGTGCAGGGCAATGACCAACAGGCTCTTTGTCCAAACACCTTCAAAACCATGGTGGTGGTGCCAAAAGCCAAATAGGAACTTTGTGGGCAGAACTAAAGGGTGCCCTAAAATGTTCCCAAAAAAAAGTATGTAAAGAGCTGCAGATCACCTACTCTTATCTCCTTCAGGGGAGCCATGACCAGCAACACAACTCATTATAAACAAGGCATCATGGCTCATAAATGAACTTATAAATGAGCCTAAAAGCAAAAAATAATCTTTTGGGACTTTCAAGAGGTTTCCTTGTCTTTCAGTGTTTAAACAAGCATTATTTATGGCTAAAAACAAAAGGGGTCACCAAGGTTTTATGCTCCCATCCCCACAAGGCATTTACTGAAGGGCAATCAACTCCCAGAGGAAACGACTGTATGAACACAATCATGGACATTTTCTTTCCTGACAGCACCCTTTACATCTTGGAAACTATCAAATCAGACAGATGAGAATATCCAATATTGTCAGAAGTACAGACTAAAGACACACACACTAGCCAACAAAAAAGATATTAGCCCATCCTCCTAAATTCCCCTGGTTTTGCTGAAAAGGGGGGGTGTTCATGACAAGAAGCCAAGGAATACAATCACCCTCCAGTCTTTTCTCAGTTGGAGTCAAAGAAGACAAAGCAAATCTCTGCCAGTAAGAAACTTATTCTCAGTGAAGTTCACAGCACAGCCAGACCCAAGTTAAGTGGGGCTCAAAGGGAGGCCACTGCAGTTCATGCACTGCACTTTATCTAGGAAACACTGAGTGACTTCATGGCTCACGTGGCTCTCAAGGAGCACACATGAAACTTGCTATTACTGGGCACACAAAACAGCTACAACTGATAAACTCTGTGAAATGGGGACTTCAGCTTAGTTTACTTCTAGTTCTAGGGCTGATAGATCTGTGCCAATACACTTACTCTTAAGAAAGTTTTCTCTAAGTTTTAAGCTTTCCCAGTAGTTTGAGAATGCCCAAAGCTGACACTGTACATCAGCTGTGCTACCCCATCAGAGCTGCTTTGCAAGGGGAAGAGAAAAGCTGGACTTTATGAACAACTCCCACTACTGCACATGCTCCAGATTACATCCAGATGCACCTGTAAAACCTGACCACAGTATGGCCACAGTTACCTACTCTGGATTATCAACTAAACTGGGACTACTAAATATTCCCAAGATACCTGAATAGATTAACCAACATCCTCCATTTCTTACTGAGACCCATTCAAAAGAAACACTGTGGCCACTCCAGGTGGGAGTTTGGCACTCCACAGCAGTTCCAAAGAAAAAAGTGAAAATGCTGAAAACCACTGTCTTCTTCATGGAAAGGCAAAATGAACTTGCAATCTGGATCCAGCCCAGCACAGACCACTTGTGTAGCACTGGCTTAAAATTTCCTTCTTCACAGCACTGCCAGCAATTTGAACTCTGGACAGTGATGACTTTACAGTGCCTGATGAAACACACAGTGCAACACCCTTCTCACATGCTTTAGGAGGGAATTAATCTTCTCTTGATTTCAACTATTCCTCCTTGAACCAATGCAACTTTAAAACCACAAAAATCCGTGACTTCTTTCTAATTCTTACCAGCAAAGGCGTAAAAACTAATGACGAGTCTCACAGCCACTGATCTTCCCCTGGCAGAAGGGAAATGTCTGCACACTGTGCACTACTCTTCCAAAAGGGAGGAAAGGCAGTAAGGCTGCCAGCACCCCATGGTGCCTGTGCTGGTCAGGCTGAGCTCGTGTGTTCCCCCTAGACCATGCACTCATCAATGCTGTGGTGCAGCAGCACTGAAGCAAGCACTCAAAGAAACTAACATTTAAGAGATTAACTAGCTATGAGCTGTCCTTCATCCCAACATAATTTATCCACCAGACAGACACAAGACAAGCAGCTTGTTAACAGATTTGTCTCGACTGTTTGTAACAAACTAAGTGAAAGCAAAAATTCTGACTTATTTTAAGAATCTCAGTCATCCCTATTCCAACATGAGCCACATACCCTGATGCAAAGTTGCTGTCGTCTTTCCAGTCCACGATGCGACAGATGAAGAGCATCTGTGCGTAACTCTCAGGCTTGGTCACAAAGTCTGCAGGACAATCAGCCAAGGGCACATAGATCCTGGGCACTCTGTGGTCCACAGGTGAGAACATGGCACACCTCTTGAAGAGTTCACTGTTCCTGTCAACCAGAAGTTTGATGAACCCTGTAGCTGCTCGAGAATGCTTCTTCTCCAAAATATAGACCACCTGGGAGAGGCAAGAGTTTCTACAATTAATACCTTCAGAGAAATTACTTTATTTAGCAGAATAAGGATACACAAAGGCTCAGCAGAGTATCTGGAAAAGTTGCAAGGTCTATATCTGGTATATCTGTGTGTGTATATGTGTATGTTCATTTTTTAACTGAGTACCTATTTACAATGTATTTTTCTTGCCATCTTGCTCATGGCTATAGAAGAGCTAAGTGCTTTCCAAGTGCTAGCTCTCTACAGCAATTTTCTTGATTACAGAACAAAACCAGACAAGAAGCAGATGCTTCCAAATGCAGGGAATTAGCCACAAAATACAAGCAACTCCTGTAAAATCTTTCATTTGTATTCTCGGCCTGTGATTTCAACAGTCAGCACAGAATAAGCCAGTCCAAAAATGGTGCTGCTGGCAGATCCAATGCTAACCACAGGAAAGGATGTGCTGTTGGGAATTTGGCAGTTCTCTTCTTCTTTCTGTGCTTTCTGAAGTTAGGGGTTATTTTACCTTTATACAAGATGGGTTTGAAAAGAATAATAAATTACAATATCACTAAATAATTGTTCCAGAGAGGTGTTCATCCAGGCTGTATTTTTGTAGACCATAATAAATCACTGGATAGCAGAAACATTATAGCTGATTTCCTAAGCTTATACAGAAGAGTCCTTCCAGAATGTTTCAGGAGCTGCACCTCTGCACAATTCTGAGTGCTGGAATTGCCACACTGGATGAGACCAGAGCAACCCAGCCAACAACAGGACCAGAATCAGAGGCTGCAAGGGAAAACACAAGATGTGGAAGAGACCTGACCCAGTCTGACCCAGCAGCCCTTTTCTGGTCTCTTAACATTCAGAGATTGACTCAAATCTTGAATCAACAGTACTAGCAGCCTTTCCAAAGTCTGTAAGAATTAATTCTGACAACTTTGGATATCCTGACAGTCATATTAGTATCCAATCTTTTTCCTGAATCTTGCTAAATAATTTTGCATGACAAACAAAGGGAATTTAACCTAGGATAATTGGTAAAAACAACAAGTCACTTGGTTTTTATCAGATTGGACAATTACTCTCTCTGAAATGGAGAATGAGACTCAAAGACCAACAGACAGAGGCTACAGGGAGGCCAGGGCTGGTCTCCTGCAGCCTTTGGGAGCACACACGTGCTTACTTGTCACTCTCCATGGATTTACCTTGGCTGTCCTTTGAAGAAACTCATCTGGGAGGAGCCTGGGATCATTGACCTTGGGTCCATCATCTTGCTTTGTTCTGTGCACACCAGTGACCCCAGCAGCCTTCCCTGCATCAAACACAAAACAGTTACTGTAGCACACTTCCATGACAAATTTGTCTCAGGCATTTGCTCTGAAGTACAATATGCACATCGTAAACTTATTTTAAAGGAAAAAGATCTCTCAGGTGTTAGAATTACCAAGTATGAAGTAATTATTATTTCTCTGCATTACAAGAGACAGCAGATACATGTTCACTTACCATGCAGATGTGCTGAAAAACAACAAAAATCAAAGTAAGTCCCAGCTTTATAAGGAGGACTATATCAGTCATAACAGACAAAGTGGTAGAAAACAAAGTTGCATTTATTAAGTACTAAGGGCTAAGGATTTAGTGTCATTTCTTAGTTGAAGTCATTAATGTTACATAACCATCCTTTCCGACATACATCCATTTAATATTTAATTTCCTTTAATAACATTATGCACGGTTGTAAAATGTGTGTTTATCTTTGAAACTGAAATCCTATTTACTAAGCTGATCCTCTTCAGCTTTATGAAAAGTCTTTTAGAAGTAATCACTACATATGATCAAGAGCTTCCTTCCCCTGAGATCTCTGGACTAGATACTGATTAATATTAAAGTTGAGAGTCAACTGATTTCTAGTTTGCAACTTTCAAATATTCAGGTATGTGAGTTTGGGAACATCTGCTACAGATGGCTGGCATTTAATGTTTACAAACATCCAGAGTGATCTTTGCCATGGATAAGGCTGGGACTGGGCTGTTCTCGAGCTGCATCCCTGCTGAGAGCCTGTGGTTACTGCTCAGCCAGAGTCTTTGGGATGGAAGCATCCATGTGCACTTGTCTAGAGGGCTCATTTGTATGGCAATCACATCCATCTTGAGCACATGTGCTAAAATCAGCCCTAGAGTGTTCAAAAGAAATCCTGCTTTCCTAAGGAGAGACCGTGGCACCGAATGCAAGTTTCAAGGGACGCAGCTGTCACTTCTTCCCTTAGAAGACACGAGATAAAGCAAGGTTTTGCTGAGGTCTGTGCTGCAGGAGGCCAGCAGCAGTCACCCATGTGAGAAAGCTGCAGAAGCTCAGTGGTGACATGCAGACCCTGGCCCCAAATGCTGCCCATGTGTCTCAGAGCCCAGCATGAGGATGCTGCTGACATGAGTGGAGGGGCAGGTGGGAGGGGGGTAGTGGGACAGCAGCTTCCCCAGGGTTTGGCTGTGCCCCACCATCACCAGGGCACGTGCACAGATGGCTGTGTCCTCACAGAGGGCCTGCACTGCTCCCAGGCAATGTTACCCCAGCAGTCACTTGACAATGATGGCTTTGCTCTAATGACAAACTCTGGTTCTCATATGCTGCTCATTATCCTCAGCTTTGCCTTCTGATATGCCCTTCTTCTCCCCAGAGATCTTTTTCTAAGTGACTCTACTTTCACTTTTTCTTCATTGACTTGCTAAAAATGTTGAGAAGAGAATGAACAGGTATTCAGGGGTTTAAATAAAATTCCACTTTGCTTAAAAAAGCCCAAATAATACAAGCAGCAAAACCATTTCTGATATACATCTACTGAAATGAACTCAGACTTGCCAAAACCAGCACTACTACAAGAAAAACCACCCAGAGTTTCCTGATGACAAACAAGGTAGGGAAAAAACTGCATGCATAGTTGTAAACAGTTAAAAAGGGGGGGATACCAAGGTTACCTCATTTGCTAACGTCCTCTAAGGTTTCTGCTAGCTAAAGGTCATACCAGGCAATCATTTAGCAAAGAATGAAAGCCAGAAGCCATTTTGTTTTCTTATAAATTTTCAAGTGATCAGTTAACAGTTTATGATGTGTCAATCATAAAGACAGCCTGGGCAAAGAACAAGATGATCTGGAACAAAGAAAAACTGGATGGGGCAGAGGACAAGGAGAAGCTGGGAGCCTTCCAAAGGCCATGCCTCCAGGCACACCTGCCACAAGCCCAGGGCTTTACTGGAGTGAACTACCCAAGGAACAGCACATTCTGGTGAGAAAAGAAACCAGAACTAAACATGTTTAGGAAAAAAAGCAAGAGCTGCGTTCACTGTTCTCCCAGCATAGCAGAACAGCAGAGTGACTCAAGGTTCAGCAGGCAAGAATGAAAAAAGCACCCAGAGTCACATGAGGAACATGTCCTTGTTAGCACTGCCTTTTTTCCACTTATCCTTCCAACACCCATCGCTCTGAAGTCACTTGGAAATTTTCACTGAAGCAGTTTTCTCAGTCAAAAAGAAGCCAGCAGGGATGTCCTGGGGAAATAACACATACACACATGCAAAAGCACAGGAGCACCAGGATGCAGCTGGCACAGGGAGAACAGCAAATGGGTGGCCTGGGATGAAGAATATTCAGAACTGAAGCACTGTCCCCCATTCCTGCTGAAGATGAGCCCCATGTGAGCAGGTATGAGAAAGCACCATGATAGATACCCAATTACCACCATGGCAGATGATACAACTTGCCTTTTCCTTCACAGCCACCCTCAACTGGCTGTGAGGATATCTTCTTCAGTGGTCTCCCCAATTTCAGCATCCCTCCCACAAATCCTGGGAGGATTTTGAGAGACTCCAGCTGGGATCTACAACTACAACTGTTTCCTTTTGAGAAAGAAAAAAGGAAGCCAATCCCAGCCATCTACTTCTTCTTACCCATCTTTTTTAACCAACTTCAGTATCTTAAATGCCATCACACACCCTTACTAAGGGAGAATGCTCCTGAAACAAAGGGAAGAAAAGACATTAGGAACACTGTACTCCTGGAGCTAAGAGATGCAGACTTTCCTATAGCTTGTAGCTGCTCTTTTTGAAGTCAAAATTCTGTTGGTACCAGGCTACACCAAAAGCTCAGGGGTCTAAAGCAGCAAAGCACCACCCACAAGGAATTCCTGTGACAAAACCTTCAGTTCAGAAGAGACAACTACCCAGACCCAATGTACACCTGGCTCAGTTGTCAAATTACTGCACAGGAACCTCAGTCACAGCAGCAATAATCTGCCACAGGAGTATGATACCCCAGCACCCTGAGTACATCTCTGACAGCCCCTGCCCTTCATTACACATCCTCCTGCCCTCCAGTGGAGCTGAGCAGAGAGGGGCAAAACAGGGCCCCACCAGAGACTGCTGGTCTAGAAAATCTCAGCTGGGATATACATGTATCTCCCACAACAGGGCAGAGGCATGGAGGCAATCCTAAAGGAGAGTTAACTTGTGAGAGGAGCAGGATTTTGTGCAGGGAAGGTGGGAAGAAACTCCTTGCATAATGCCAAACTAAAAATGAATTATTCTGACCCCTTTACTGCAGTGGTTATCCAATGACCATTCAATATTTCCACCCTAGGCAAAGACATGTTTTCTGAGAAAGATTTACTATGTTAGCTTGGGCAGTACTTCACAAGCTTATCTTACAGTGAAAACACACTTCAGCAACCAGGATCCAGTGAAACTGCATTATAATCTCAGTGTTTTCCTTTCAGCGATTATCTGACAAACCAAAACTGTAATAGTCTTACTCAAAAAAAAATTAGGCACTAGACACAAAAAGCAATTCAAATTAGTTATGTTATTACCAATGAATAGAACCAGGACACTTGGAATTTGCCTCCCTCTCTAAGAGATCAGTTTAGGCAGCTTCAATACACACTTAGATTTGCCTGACAGGCACTCCTAGGTCAAACATTACTTCTTTTTAAAGCCCCCCAAATTTCCTTTTACAATTCAATTACCATTGCATTAAAAGGTGGCCAAAGTGGACCAAAAACCATCAGACTAGAATTCTGATTGCTTATGACAGATCCAAAATTATTTTCAGTAGGTTTGCATTGGTCACTGTGGAAATTTGCAACTCTGTCCAAAAAGAATACAATTAAAGATGCAATATCCACTTGCAAATGAAAATATATCATAGTTTCAGATCTCAAACACAACTTACTGAAAAAAAAAGTCTCCCTCCCTGAATGGAAAAAGACAAGTTTTTTAAGAAAATAGTACAATGTTTGCTACTTCAGCTAGAAAAAAAATGTACTTGAGAAACTGGGTTACTCTACATGGGAGTATTTAAGAATCCCAACAGAAAATATTGTTCTTTATCTCAGTGTTTAGATACCAGCACAGCTGTAAACCTTTCAATGGCAAAGCCAACTTCTTATTAATGAAGCAACAACATTTAGGTTCTCTGATATCTGCTTCAAGGAGCAGTTTTCAGTATATTATGTCTTAGTACCAAAATCATAAGTGGTGTAAAACAGACCAATTTATTATAAATATCCCCAGGACTGTGTCACACGCACAAAGGATGTGTTTTTGCAATTCTGTCTATATCAGCACACAACAGACATTAGGAAATGAAACTCCCTTCAACCCAAAAGTGATACATACATACCCAGAGATTTGCTCTGGGCTACACTACTCTGCTACAATTTTAATTTTTAGGGATAACAAGAAGGAAACGTTGCTGTTTAGAAGAAAGGGCAAGGACTCTTCATACTCTGCAAATGGCTTCTTGGCACAGAACAGCTTTTTACTTTCAAACACAAACCTACTAAAGGTAAGAAACAAGGAAAGTGCTGTTTCACTTGGTACCAGGTCCTATGCAAAACTGGAAGCTATTTTAAACACTCTATAAGTAGGGTCACCTAGGAAAGTATAATGGAAAAAGCAGTACCTTGTATTTATACCTCTACATACAGAGCTTTCCACCTGTGATGGAGGAAACACAGGTATTTCACTGCAACAAGACTGTTAAGCCAACAGCCTTGGAATTTAACAGATGCAGCCTGTCCAAAATCAGCCTAGGAGCTCCCATGTGCAATAGAAGAGGGCTCTGCAGTAAGAAGCAAAGCAGCTCCAAACATGCAGCACTCCTGAGTTGTCTCATTGCAGAGCTGTGTGTCTAATGAACAGGACTAACCTCCTCAGAGATGTTTATTTTTGAATACTCATCTAAGCAAACTCACCCTGCCACAGCTGTTCATGTCTTAACACCTGAGCACACAGACACCTGCCTGCCCAAGGGCACTCTGAAGAGGACTGGGAGACTCAGATGATTAGCATCAAGATTTTTGAATCCACAGGCAGGAGGAGACCCTCAGAGAGGGAGAGGAAAGCTGAGTAACAGATGTGTAGAGCACAGACAAGCATCTGCAGTAGCAGAGCAAAGGCAGTGTGAGAGCTAAGTGCAGCTGGCTCCTCAGACACACAAGGCAGCCAAGCATGTAATTATTTACTTATATTTAGCCACCTCCACAAGGAGAGATGGAGGAGATAGTAGAATGATGAGACAAGAGTGTAACTTTTCCTTAGAACCCTCCAAGCCTGATCCACAGCAAAGATCAACATAATTTTGGGAAGCTGCCATCTAGCCCAGCAGATCAGTCTCAGTAGCCACCTAACATTACTACAACCACAGCATGGCTACACAGACCTCCTGGCCTTCTCATGTCCTTGAGAAACAGTCAGTCAGCATTGGGGTTGGAAGCCTTATTCCAACAGAATTAACCCCAGCCCTAAAAAAAAAATCAGGTGATGCTGCAGTCTACAGAAATACAGTTCTATTACATTAATGACAAGCAAAATTAAAATGTTACAAAAATAATTCCATTGAGTATTTTGCCTATTTACTTAATGTTCTTCCTTCCTGCAAGTCCATTTGTTCCTAAAGTCTGTGTGTCCAATATTACTATTCTATGGAAAATATGTTAGCTGAATGAATCCTAATCTGCTTCATCCTGGAAATCTTGCTGCTAACAATGACCATACTCTGTTTATCTCCACACCCACCATTCACTCTCAGATCATGCCCTCCCATTTACTTGACCTAAACTTGCAACTCAGAGGAGAAACATAGGTGAACTCAGGAACATATGGTAATATGCTGAACTTAATCTAATTCCTGTTACCTAATTGTCTGAGTAATTTATTTTTTCCAGTACTTAAGAAGTCATTTGGGGGTCAAGATAACTTACTAGGGAAGAACAGGGTAAGGAACTTTCCCAACATTAACTTCCATTGAGGCTTCAGCTTTACAACAAAAGAATAAGTGGAGCTTTTTCAGCCTGTTGTATTTAATCGGTGCTACCATAAAGCCCAATTTGTTCAATACCAGCAGAACACTTTTCTTCAGTTGCTATACTCTTTATTCTGCTAGAAATGTATGCTGTCATTTAAGAAAAGTTATAGCAACAACAAGAAGAGAGTTAGATCCAGAGACCCACAAACATGAACTTAGGATAAACTAACACAGAGCTGTCTCGAGCAGCTGAAACTGCTCCAGCTTCTCTGCTGGCTCTCCAGGCTTCAGCCAGTGAAACTGATCCGATTTTTGACAGTTCCACCTCAAGGATTTCTATTAAAAGCCATGTAACTGAGAAGATTTCCTGGTGAGCTTTCACTCTGCTGTGGCCTAGAAATTTTCAGAGCTATGCAGTGGAGATGATCCATCTCCACAAAGCTGCAGGCTAGGAAAGAACAGTGAAGCTCCTTAAAAGCACTCAGAGTGAACAGGAGCCTCTGAAGAGGAGGGAGAAGAACACTTGTTACTTCCAGGGGCCAGTGATGTTGGTGAACTCCAAATATGCCAAAGTTCATGGCTGCTCACCTGAAAGAAGGGTGAGCCTGAGCAGAGCAGAGGTTCAGCCATAATCCAGTATTTTGTCACCATCATTTCCCTACCAGACCTGGCCAAGGAGAGGAAGAGCAGTAACTCTGAACTCTGCCTGGGCCAATATGAGACACTGGTAACTGCAGGACCACAGGTGCCAGAGGGAGGCACAAAATGCAAATAAGAACCTGGTCTAGCTTAGAAGACAGAGGACACAAAAGCACTAGAGGGGATGTGGAAGTGCATGAGAAGTGCAAAAGTGCAAAACGGAGACTAAACTCTACATTTCAAATACATTTTTCTATTTTGCTAGAAGGATCCAAAAACCCTTCTAAGCACTGACTCTAGAACATCATCTTGGAAAAGGCTTGATACCATTTATTGCACAACCATAGTGAATTTACCAAACACACCATTTCAGTTAAGCCAAGCAATCCTGAAATACTGAAAATACAGCCTCCAGTCAACAGCAGTGTGGACACCAAGCAATTTTAGGTTATCATTTCTAACCTCATCACGACTACCAGAGACTGACAGTCACATTTGACTTGCCTGAAATCAACCACTGTCCACCTGGTGAATGCTGAACAGACAAGGAGACACAAGCAAAGTCTGCAGCAGTTTCCAAATTTCTGTTGACCCTACCCATTAACCATTGGTTACTAAGTTCATGTGAGTCTACTCTGCCTGTAAATGAGCTATTTCTGTTCAAACTTCATTACATCAAGGCAGTGAGCAAGCTTCAGACATTCACATATCCAGGCTCTGATTTGCAGTAGTGTAGGTGTCAGTGGAAATCCTGAACAAACACAGCTCTGATTGCTGCCAGGGCAGCCAGTGCACCAGCCTGATGACTTCCACCCCCGTGGGAAGCAGGATATTTCGTGTATCTGGTGTAGTAAGATCTCCCGTGAGAAGAGCTGAAAAAAGCCGAGCAAACGAGTTTGACAAGGAAAGCTTTTGGCATGGTAACACTGTTTTACAAACTTTTATTTGAATATCATTTTGCTAAAGAAGGGCTGAGGCACTTTTATGAGAACAGCTGCCATTCTCATGAGTACAAGTAGCTGCTACTGTTCAATTGCTGATGTTTCTTTATCAGAGAAATCTGATTCCAGTATTTAACAAGAGACATTTGTAGGAAACTCAAGCGACACACAGAGAAGTGTAGGGATACAGTATCATAAATCATTCTGTACAGAACATTTTGCGCTTTTCCCAGGTTGAGAGACATAGAGAGTTTCAATTTTTTTATTACATATTGAAATAAAATATAAAGAAAATCCTCCTACTGCAGTGAAAAGTCACAGAAGTAATGTATTCTAGGTTAGTAGTAAGTGATAAGATAAAAGTTACATGACCTCTGTTGCAGTAGTCAATGTGAATGAGGATTGAGAAAAAGAATTACAGACCTGGCAAAGGTCATTTTGACTGGTGAATGACACAGAGTAAGCTGAGGTCTCAGGGTACAACACAGAGGATTTGCATGTCTGTACCAAGCACTACAGAGATTTTTCTGTGTACACACTGGTGGTTCAGACTACTGCCAGGATGCTATTGCCTCGTTCTCTGCCTGCATTTCAGTAGGGCACAGAAATCCCAGAGAGGGTTTCAAGGACACTACTAGGGAAGATGACAAACTTTATTCAGGATCCTCATTCTTACTGTCTTTTTAAGGAAAAAAAAGCAGACAGTTGGTTCAGCTTATAGATATTTACACTTTGGAAATACAGCTGAAAATCCAAGACAAAAAGATATTTTTAACTTTGCAAGACCAACTACCAAAGCCCAACATTCAGACAGTTTAACTGTGAAACAGGACAATATTGGTCTGTGTAGGTCCAGGTCCTGAAGAGAAGAATGGCTGTCACTTCCTCAACTAAAGACTTTTCAAAGATTATCTTTAAGCCCACTTCTTTGCAAGAAAAGTCCAGATAAGCAGAGCAAACTCGTTTGACCAGGACATCTTCTGGCAGAGTGATACCAATTATGAATTTCTATTTAAATATCCTTGAGCAAAGCAAGACTAACCCACTTTTATGAGCACAAGAAAGTACATGGGCTGAGAATTAGGCTGAATGCAATGGTCTCTTATTTCCATGGACTTCCCTCTTGCCTATCCCACCCCTTCTAGGGACTCAGGAATAGAAAGGCAGGAAGCACAGCTCTCACAGCAGCAGCACTTAGTGAAGACAGATCCAACATCTGAGTCTAAGGCTGCAGACTTGTGCATAATAACAATTTCTACCAGTTTGCCCTAAGCTCCACAGAGGCACAGGAAATCCAAGGTACAATGACTTCAGGGAAATTCAGTCCCTCAAATCTAGGCCATAATCAGTGTACACAATGTTTCACGCTTCAGAGCTTCTGACAGCAAGGGCCAACCCCAAAATTCTTTGCCCCAGCGTGTAACTGGAGATGGGGAGGGTGACTGTGCTCTAAGAGGAACAGAGCCATGAGAAGGGATGGGACACAGGCCAAAGCAGAAAAGACATCAAAACAGTCTGCACTCCCAGAGTGCTCTCATACAAATGACACGTCTACTTTTATTCTTCATGGTTCATTTTGACCATCAGCATCAGAACAAATGAGCCAGCAGAGATATTGTGCAATCCTACTCCTACACCAGAAAGGACAAAAGGCATCTTGCAATTGAGAGCAGAAAACTGCAGGGCCTGTGTTCCTGAACAAAGATTTGAACACAGTCTCAACATGGCTCTGGGGTTTTTGCCCAGAATAAGTAAAATGTAATTTTGATTCCATTATCAATTCCATTTTATTACTGATATCCATACAGTAGTTATGGGTATGTTTCACCTCCAAAAATCTCGTGGGTTTTTCATTTAGTTTGAACTTTGGGTAGGTCATATATATAGATCTTTTCCTAAATATACACATAAACACACACATATGTATGCAAATACATACACTAAGTGCACATGAGAACATGACAGACTGTTTCTTGATTTTGTTTCATTAATATAGTATCTTTGATAGAATCTTTGGCCAGCTTGAAACCTTCAAAAAAACCCTTCCAAAAAAAGGAAGAAAGCCTATCACAAGAGTTCATTTAAGACTTGTGCTGGCCATAGAAAATTGCTCCTGCTCCCTTCTGTGCATAAGGCCATGCAGTGGGAGTGTGGGATAAACCCTGCAGAGAAAGGCTCCCAGGGAAAGCAAGTAAAGCACTTGGTTTGGTGGGTCAGGAAGAAATCCCCCTGTGAACCCCAACTTCCAACCACCTCCCTGTTTACTGCAATAGCTGTTTCCAGAAGAAGGGATGCAACATGAAAGAAAAAGCTCATATGCAGAAGTTCAGCTGCAGCAGCAGCCAAGCAGCTCTCCCAGGAGAGGCCACATTACTCAGGGAAGGGCATCTCCACTCCACAGCACAACCCTCCAATGCCCTCTGCCTCCAATGCTGGCACCATGTTCCAGTGGATGGCCTTAGGAAGTTCAACTGATTTTACCCTCTTGAGGTTCAGTTCTGCCTTGAAAAAGTGTATGTTTGGTGCTTTTAAAAAAGCATTTTGAACCATACCTGTGAAGGCTGAATTTGGTAGGATTTCTTTTTTGCACCATAGTTATCAGTGATGCTAGAATAACTATAGCTGCTTTCCAGGCAAGACTGAGAATCTGGATAAGTGATGATATGAGAAATTGTATGGAGGACAGGAAACAAGCCAAAGAAATCATCAACTACTCAAAAACACCTTCAGAAACATCAGCATCGTAAACTTTATATGTACAAAAAAAGGGAGGGTATTAAAAAGCAGGGAAAGAAGAAAGTAGGGAAAACTCCATATGGGTTATATGGCCCAAGAAGCTGAAGCAAATATTGAAAGAGGTGATAGCAAAACACAAACTCAGAGGAAATCTAACTGGCACATCCACACCAGCCATAAGGCTTGTTAGGGATGAACATGGAAAGGCCTTGAAAACAAAAGAAAACAGTTGGCTTAGGCAACTGCAATGGAATATTTGGATTTCAACTGTGCAGACAATAAGTTGATCTCACATTTGTCCAAGAAATAGTCTCCAAAGACAGAATCAAATGGCAAAACCCACTCAGATGGCACAGATTTTGAGAGATTACTTTGTAACTTCCAACACAGGTCACTCCAGAGCATCTCAAGAAATTATGATGCACAAAAAAAAAAAAAAAAAAAGCCCAACAAAAAAACAAACCCTCTCATCAACTCTTTAAACTAAAACACAGTCAAACAACTGAAGTAAAATACTGGCTCAAGCCTGTATTTATTTCAGATGCTGGAATCAAACTAGAATGTACTTCTACAACATTACATTTGGCATTGCTATCAGAAGCAACAAAGATGAAACAGACACAACAGTCACCACTCAGGAGAATTGTTGAGTCAAAGTGGCCCAGTGGTGTGCAGCTGCAATAGACTGCAAAACAGCTGAGGTTAAAACCACCTGTGTAAAACATCCACAGACAGATGACTAACTCCCAAATCAAGCTGTATCCTGGAAAGGAATGGAACAAGATATGAGTTACTTCACGTGCCTTGGCAGGAACTCAGCAGTGGAGATACCCAGAAGGAAACAGCATCACAAACAGGGAAGGTGGCAGCTCTGATCATGAGGTGAAACCAATGGTTTGTCCTAAAAACTACAACACTTCCATTCAAATATTATTTCCTGTTTTATTAACAGATGGGTGTGAAAAATTGAAATCTACCAACAGTACAAGCAGGGGTCTGTGCATCTTCAATATCTCAGGAAAACATGAGGTATTAAGTAGGACAGCTTTATAACCACCACCAAGATTTGTCAGAGTTTAAGAACTTAGTCCAACTCAGGTCCTTAGTTACTGCTGCCTATTCTGGACAACTGGGGCAAGCAACAGGAACACAGCAGATTATCTGTCCCAGCAAACCTTCCATGAGCAGCTGAAGGCACACGTTAAATGTGCCAATTTTCAGAATCCTTTCAACACACAGCTCTTCAGGAAGGGATTTAATACTAGAAAGGACATGCAAAGAGCTGTATAAGCGTTAGTTTTGGGACAGGGGAGCCTATTTTATTTTGCCCTAAGCAACACTTGATGGTTTGGATGGAATTCAGATTCAGAATAAAATAGGTTTGCCTTCAAAACAGATCGCATAATTGGCTTTAGGTTTTAGTGCAATTTTCTTTTTAAACAGACCAAATCTTTAAGTTGCTCATAACTCAACTGTTTGAAAACAGCAACAAACTTAACTGCCCCCAAGGAAATATATTCTTATCCCCAAACTGAGACACACAGATTGGCCAGCCAAGCTGCAAGGAAACCGCTACAGCAGCATCTTGAACTAAACAGCAACCAGCAGTCCCCAGACAGCCCCGAGAATTGCAAATCTGAAGGTGCGACTTCTGTTTCGCAGATTTACTTTGCACCAATCAAAACTACATAAACCCCAGCCATTAATATCCATTCCAAACCATGAAGACAGTTTAGCAGAAGTGATAAGGCATTAAGCTTTTATGCCTGTATTTTATATCTCACAGCAAAGCGAGGCAACCAAGTAACACTTCAATGCTTTGCTCAAATAAAGGCCTAAAATCAGCAATCTGATCTACTCACCCTTTTCACCAGCATCCAGGGAAAGTTTCTTAATGTCATCAGCCAACACATCCTGCAAGTGGTCTTGTCCATGCTCTGCATCATTATCATCAAATTGAGCTTCTATAATGACATCTGGACTTTGAGCATCGCCTTTCGCTGTCTCTTGTGGAATGCAAGTCCCCAACATATCCTCAGGGACATCTGATTCATGTGTGACTTCTGCTTCTTTGTCACTACCATCTGGCTTTATTACCTGAAGGAGCAGGGGATTAAAAAAAACAGAGGCAAGTTAAATTACTGGACTGCAGAAAGAAAACATTATCTTTCCTTTTTCGTTTGCATCCCCAAGGAGCTGACAGTGAATTGTGGGTGGCTGGTGGCACACTGCAATTGCCGTGTAATTAGCCACAGATATTGCACAATGAAAAGAGGCACCTCAGTAGGATAAAGACTGGCACGGCATAGCTTTTGCAATACCTCAACTGTGACAATAATGTATCCAAAGTGTATCTAGAGCATAACCATACAGTTCCTGCCAAGCCTCTAATCAGCTCTGCAGAAGTTAGGAGTAAACACAGGCAGGAAGGAGAATACTCTACAATTTAATAGGTTGCTTAGACCATTGTTCACCAAGATACACTAATCATCCTAGGACATCCCAAAAGTTAAGCAGTTCCAGTGAATGCTGGGATCATGTCAAAGCTCCTCCACACAATTAGGAACAGACTGAAAAAGCAGAGATTACAGAACGTGGTGCCCTGTGACCTGTGGAAGAACTGGCCTGTGGCAGCTTGGTAAGGCACCAAACCTGACGTTTATTTTAGGCTGTTTTTATTGCGAAGGGCACTCATTATTGCCATTGTTATTGCCATTACTTTTACAAATCTCCAAATCAAATCACTGAAGAAGAGCCCAGCTCCCAGTGAAGCAGACACCAGGCCTGGATGGCATCTCTCATTGCATGTGACAGGGGCAGAAACTGCTCCAGCCTGGATGTAATGACCAAAGTGGTCGACCCCTTGGACACACAATCCTTTACCAGCATCCTTCATGCAACCAACAGTGAGCTGCAAACACCCACACAGCTGGGGAACCTAGACCCAGGATACAGTTCCCAAAATGTTTATGTTTCACTCAAGCTATGGTACCAGAGTGAGATGGAAATCAGTACAGAATAAGAAATAAGCTACTAAACATTAAAATCACACAGATACTGAGTGACTCCACTCCAGTGCCCCCCCCAGTGACTGAGCTCCCCTCCAGCTGGTGCTGGTAATTCCCCAGAGATGCTCCTCCAAGGACTCCAGTCCTCAGCATCACAACCCAGTACATGACAGCAGCAACTCATGCCACCAGCAAGACAAGTGAAGGGCCCTTTATAAAATGCAATAAAGCAAGAGAAACAACTTTTAGGTAACATACTTTATATGATCTATATAGCTGCTAGAAATAAATATAAATAACCTCAACAGGTTGAGGCAGGTTGAGTTACCTGAAGGTAACTGTTCCAAGTAAGAAAATATAAGTCAAAAAAGCTGCACAAATTATTCCTTAGTTACTAAAAAGCAAATAAATCAAAATCAGACCCGTACAGAGAAAACTTTCACAGCTTTACATACAAAGAGCTACAGTCGTGCTTTCAAGCAGTATCCATTTCTTTGTAAGCTTTTCACAATACATAACAGAAATAAAATCAATTTTAAAATGGGGCTGAATTCAAGTCTTTAAAAATACAAAACTCAAATGACACTGCTGTGAACTCTTGTTACCTTTTGTGACTCTTCTTTCCATTTTTATTTTCATTTTTTAACATGTATATAATTTGTTACCATAGCAGATTTTGACTCAAACATTAAATTGTGACCAAAAAAAGGGAAAAAATTGGCAGAAGGTGGGAAAATGGCTGATTATTAAACCTGGCTACATTTGGTACATAAAATACTGACACACAATGGTCTGGGCAAGAACAGTCTATTAGATTAGAGAGCTGACAAAGCTCCACACGCTAGTGACTCTGCCAGTGTACCTATCCAAAAGAAAACCAGTGTCAACAGTAATATTTGGACCCTACCATGGTCAGATGTGGATGCATTCAGCTCTTAAATTTCAATTGCACCAGATGTGTGCAAGTGTGCAACTGCAGCAGGAGCTCATTTCCATCAACCCCTTCAAGTTTTGTCTGAATTTTTTCTCTCCCAGTCTCTCTTGGAGAGTGGGAGATGTGGTTGGATCCTAAATGAGTATGTTTTCTGTATGTAAAGCAGCAAGCAACATCAAATCTATCTCACAACAGGAAACACTTCTCTAAAGATGTGGCACTGGAAGGGTTATGCTTGAAAAGTTTATGTGGTTATTAAAGAAGGCAGCAGATACAGGTTTCATTTTAAATGCTCTACGCTAAAATTGCTGTGCTTCCCCCAAGCTAGAGGACACACACTGCTGCCACTAGCAGCATAATACTCCAGCTGTGACTACCTAAATCCCCAGTAACACTTTTCCCTTATGGATTTGCAAAAGGATTTTTCAGTAAAGTTTTCCAGAGTCCACAAAATCATAACCTCCACACAGAGTAGATCAGCAGAATGACCAGATGCTGGCAAGCCTGGGCAATAGGATTTGTTTTCTTTTTATGGCCAAGACAGATCATTTAAGCTGACCTCATACATAACAGAGCAGGGAATTTCACCCAAAATTTCTCATATCACACCAAAAATTTAGGGAAGCTGCATATCACAAGACTGGAAAGCCATGTAAGATTTTACAAAACCAGGAGCTCGGTGGATACAATTACTCCATTTAAGAGGATCAGGGGCACTGGCCAACATGAGCTCATCACACAGCTTCCAAAGAGCAGGATCCTTCTGTCTATGAGCTGCAGAAAATCCAACCATGACATATTAAGCATTTCTTACAAGTGGCATCTCAGATTCAAGAATCTGATGATACTGCACTCTCCTGCTTCTTCTAACATTATTGCAGCTTATCCATGGCATAAAGCACACAGCTAAAATGAGGCAGTTCTGATTACAGGCACAGAGTAAAGCAAATGCACAATTGGCTCAGTCTATCTACACATATACAATCATATGTGCAGTACAGAGTCCCATCCCCTGCTGGCAATGCAGCTGATGCTGCATGGACCTAGAAAAATTGGATTCCCCCTTGTGACACATGCATGAAATGTATGACCCCACTGACACCCAAACATCATTAAAGACCCTTAAAGGAACTAAACTTCCTGATCTGGGAAGTAAAATGCCAACCTTATGGTTGTTATTTTTACATGCTCTTTAATAACAATTTAAAACAAGTTTTAATAAACATTTTGATGAAAGTCAATTGTTTGTTTGAATGCCTGATCCTGAAGACAGTGTCTGAAGTGTTCTTCCAGCTTAAAACAGACATCTATCATTGAACAAGCATCAAGTTTATGGCCCACTGGTGACTAGTTTAGTTTGCAAAGTCACAGCTGACAGAACATAAGATATTTGAATGAAAATCCCATTTCAACCATAAGTACAATAAAAACCAGCTAGTGGGCAAAACCATTCTGGCATGGACCTGTAAAATGGAGCATCCAGCCCAGTCTTGAAGTAGCAACTGAATGACCAATTGTCCTTACTCAGGAGGAATTTGTTCCAACAGAAAACTGAACTGGGAATCTGTGCATCTGAAAGCACAGGGGTTCCCTCCTGTGCTACAGAAGAAATGACCTCCTCTGCTGGGACCAATCTCTTACCTGTCCTGCTAGACCCCAGCTTTTCACAGCCCTTTCACCTAAACCTCCACACAAATACAAAACCCAGGCATGGTTACTCTCAGATAAAGTTTTTGCTGCTGCCTCCTCAGTGCCTGAAACAGCTGAACATGAGCAGTGATTTTCAATAATCTTTGAGCTATTAACCCCAGTCTCTTTCCAATAAATGCACCAAGCCCCTGAAGTGTTTAAGCATGACACTAATAGGTTTGCTCTTCCTTCTTATTCATCTCTGATCCTGACAAGCAATCTGTGAATCCTCATGGATCTGATGAAGTGATGTGATTGCTGGATGACTGCTGGACTAGACACAGCTGGATGAATGCACCTTGCATGGCTAAAAAATGCTGAAAACTTTCCATGTAGGGTCACTGCTTTCAATGGAACCTTGTGGAAAGAGACCTCCTTCACTGAAAGCATCTGACAGGTAAGGAAGGAGGCTGAATTATCTTCACTACAGCCAGTTTGGACATAGATTCAATAAAAATTAAATTCTTCATCTCACTCCAAAAGCTGGTATTAAAAAGAGTATTTCCAGAAGGATACTGAGGCAGAATGGTGATTATATTTTTACATAAGTCAGTCAAAACTCTGGAAAGTGTCTTCTAATGAGTACTCAAACCCAGGATGTGTTATTTGCCCAAAAGATTTTAGAAGTGACAAGCTATTAATGGCAACTCTCCTCCCTGGGGCAGGCAGATGATGCACAGATGTTCCTCATGCTTGCACAGAAAGGTGCAGTTGATTCACCAGCAAGTGGGAACTGAAGAAGGTTCACAGGACAAAGAACTCACATAAAACAGGGAGGACTGAATGGGGGAACAGCTAGAAGGGAAATAAGGTGTTACCCAAGCCTATCTTCTGAGGTTTGCAAACCAAAGTAAGATGCTTTTCTTCTGAAACACACTTTGATCAAACACAAGGTCTGCTTTAGCCAAACAAAGTTAATATGATCAATACTGGGTAGGGAGACAAAGTTTAGGTCAGAGCTGCTGGTCCTCCCTGCAGTTGAGCCTTAGTTAAGCAACAAGTCTCAGAAACAGGTTAAAAGCAGCTATTTCAAAGGGAGGAAAGCTGAAAACAGGGGCTTTGGACCAAATTACCATCCCCTCGTTAAAAGGACCGTTGCTACCACAACAGCAACACAAACACCACATTTCATACCAGGGCTGTGAACACCTGCATCCATTCGTCTCCCAGCTTTTGCCATATTAAACAGGCTGCATTTAAAAGCTGGTTCCCTAATGTTCCCTCACGAGGAGTAGGAATGGAGCCTGGCTAACACAAGGATGCTGTCACAGCTCATACATACATACTAGAGCCAAGCTACCATAAATATTGTGAGGAAGAGCTTTGCTTTTCTGAAAAGAGTAACCAAACAAAAGCTGGCTCACTCTAGCTCCTTCTTGGATAAAGAAAGGATGGCACTTACTAGAAAAGAAACACCTGTCCCAAGCACCCTTCCTTCTTTTCATAATTCCACACACACTGGTAAGACAACAGCTCAGTAAAAGTGACTAGTCTCAGTAGAAGCAGTTATGGCATCACTTTAAAAATAACAATAATGTTATACCGAGGAGGTTTGTTGTGGTTTGGGATTGGATTTTTTTTCATTACAATCTTTTAATTCTAAATCACTGGAAACACTTGCTAACAGCCCCCAGGATAGCTATTTTATATTAGCAGCACATTATAGTTTACATTTCAGACATCACATTGGATGCAATAATCATACAAACACCAATATTAAAATCTCTCCTTCTTGATTAGGAAAAAACTACTTGTTCCTCTCCAATGGATTCTGTTGTTCCCAGATGTCACACACAGTTTTGTCACAGCAGTCACTACAATACCATCCTGCTTGTGGATTCAAAGGGTAAATGATCTGAGTACACAAAGGCTTCTTGGAAACAGAGATTTTTTCAGAATCTGCTCTGACTTGTACCCACTGCAGCAGGTAAGAAGGGAGAAAGAAACAAATGAAATATAAGGCTTGTGTTTTGAAAACAAAACATTGCGACAGATCTTCAGTAAAACCTGCTGAGCCCCCAAAGCCAACTTGCCTGTCCTTCCCAGAATCCTGCAACTCCTCTGCTCAGTCACCTGCAAAGTGTTAATTCAAACTGCAGAGTTAATTCAATAATTGGACGGATCATCCATGTTTAGTCCAACCTGAGCAGACAGCCCTGCATCTAGGCTAGTCAGGCAGCTGCACAAGAAACAGAATTAACTGTAGAAAAGAACCCCATATTTTGAAACAGCCACCTCAATTCCCTACTTCCTTCTGCTTCTACCAATAAACCTCATTCCTGAGCTGTTCACTCATCTCTCTGTGCTTCAGGCTGTACCAAAGCAATCTAGGTTACAGTGTGTTCCCTCCAAGTCCATCTGAAGTCCTTCTCCTACCATCTCACACAAATAACCAGAAAAACAAGTGGAAAAGCATCAACAAGGAAAATTCTCAAGACTGACCTTTCTGAATCCTAAAGCCAAAACAAGAACTGTCTCCTCACCATGTATTTCCACTCCCTATCTGGTCTCTGACCTGTCATTTGTCTCTGAAAGCTCCCCATTCCCATTCCCTGGCCCTCATCCCACACCTACAGTCTGCTTCCAAACATATCTATCTACACCTCATTATCACTGACCAGGAGACAGTGGCCTCTGCCCCTGTCTCTCCTCCAGTCTACTCCTGCCTTCACTCCCTTCCTGCCACCTCTCTGTGGTCTCCCTGGACCCATCTCTCCCAAGTCTGGCTCTTGCACCGCTGCCTGTAGGACACACAGCCCTGGGACCAGGACCATGTTTCCTCAGGTCCATTTCACCTGGCTCTCCTAGCAGGATAAACAATTCCATCTGTACACTCCAGCCTTTTGTGCTCTCTAACACCTGCTGAGAGGCAGGGAAAAGCAGCTGCCCCTGACCAGCACAAGCATCCCACACCTCATGGATCAACCACTGCTGAGGGTAACAGTGTCAGAGACACGGGGCAGGACAATGTCTTTGATTCCCTTGCAGGGAACACTTTGCCATGGTCCTTGCAGGGAACACTTTGCCATGGTCCTTGCAGGGAACACTTTGCCATGGTCCTTGCAGGGAAGCCAGCCCTGCTGGGAGTCACTACCAAAGAGCTGTGTATTGCTATAGCCAGACCAACAAACTCATTCCACACTTTCCACTCCTGCTGCCGCCCCCGGGATTTGATCTGGTGCTAAAAAAACTGCCTCTATTTCCAGAATACCTCCTCTTACTGCACCCACACACATTTCCCAAGGCACAGAAGTCTCTGGAGCAGAAGTGATACAGCAAACATCTCATCTCCCAGCTTCCCAGCCCACATGCTATTCTATACTGGAAGATGCTGTCACACTTAAAGCACTGATGAATCCTTAGCCATAGCCCATCTCTCAAGTGAGAAAACTCTGACCCCAGAGAAGCACAAAAGACTCATTTCAGCATCCAGCTTTTAACAACACCCAGGAATAAACCTCCCCCTGCACACTCACAAAATTCAAAGGAGCACAAACAGTTTCTTCACCTCCTACCAGCAAATTATTTTCATAAAAGAGGCCCTTAAGCTGGCAGCCTCCCTGCTGGACCCCAGTGAAATGTTCCTTGTACCTTGGGTCTTTGTGTTGCCTGCTCCTCACAAGACCTCCCACTTTGGTGCATCTCATGAGCTGCGTGTTGCACTCCAGGCCACAGCAAACTGGAAACAAGAGTGCAATGCACAGGGCCCAGCTCTGAGGCTGCCAGAACATATTGGTTTGAAACATCACAGAAAATATTCGGCTCCATATTTTCAACAGTAGCCAGGAAGAAAATGCATGGAACAGTTTTGAGAACTGTTTTTCAAAAGTAATTTAAATCAAATTATGCCCCATCCACACCGGCAGCAAAACCCTCTCTACTAACTGGAACTGGTTTTCTTTTTTTGTGTGTGTGTTCTTTTCTTTTTGGTTTGACTTTTCTTTTTTTTTTTCAAAAACTGTTTCCCAGCCATCTTTTTTTTTTTGTAATCTGCACAGGCACTGCAACACTACAAGAATGGGTGCCAGGACAAAACCTATGATGTACAGTCCCTAGAATAAATCACTCAAGAGGGGTGGATTAGAAGAGAGCAACCTAAGGTTACACCTTCAAAGGTATGATTCTCTGAAATCCCTGCATTTTCAGCAAAAATTACTGCAAAAAGATACCCAGTTTGCATCTGATGTAAAGAAGCAGACAGGCTTTTGGATCATTTGCAACTTCAAGACAATAACATGAATCAATACATATTTTAAAAGATGCAATAATTACACAGAGCATGGATGTAATCAGGAAAGAATCTACTTGTGCTGAGTGTGTATCATTTGAAAGCTGCAATGCCAAGCAAATCCACACCGTTGGCTTGCACAAACCAAAGTATTATCCATTACTGCCTTTTTTTTTTAAACAATACAAGCATGTACAAAAACCATATTTCCTGGAAACAATGATTCTCTTTGAAGATTTAATCAACATTTCACAAACCAAACAAGCCTGTACCCGCACGTGCCTGTAAGAAGAAAGTGGGCTGACAATGCAAACTAATCAAAAAGTACTGGAAGGGCTATCCAAGATATTTGCATACCCATACTTCCCAAGGGTTTGAAGCTTTCTTCAGAACTGTATAAAAATTATTTCCCATGTGTCTAAGAAAATCTCTTACTGATCAACACTTTAACTCATCAAAGCAGGAAACAAACAAATCAACCAAGCATCTACATGTTGGGGCTGATAGCTTAAGCCCCTCACTTGCAGTTTTTGTTCCTTTTGATTGGGCTCTAAGTGCCAGCTCCCAGGGGTCTCAGCCCCACACAGGCTGTGACACACTTTCAAAGCCCAGAATGGGACACCTGGGACAAAACACACACTGTTCAGGAAGTGCACAGGGGCCAAGAAAAGCAATAGAAATTTCCACAGTTAACTTGCTTTACTGTTTACCAGTAAGCCTCTTATTATGAAAACCCATAATTGGAAACTGTCATATTACAGAACAATTTATGGAAGTTTTAGGACTATGTATGCCCCAGTGGGAACTTCCTTTGACTGGTGTGTTCCATCAGCCCAGATCTGCTTATTTATTCACACAGTGGGATAAGAGCATCAGGAACCTAAACAAGTCATCGCTGAAATGTCACTCCCACTCCCACTCTACAAATGTTCAAATAGGTTTTAATTTCTTAGCCTTTCCAGTCTTCATTCAGTCAACTGCTGGACTGCCCTGTCTTTATTTCATCTTCTACAGGAACATTCTTGCATTTATTTTGTGCTCCACTGCTCCTCTGAGGATATGGAAGGCAAAATGCAGCTGCTCTGGGTTGAGTGCATCCCACTATGCCCATCCCAGCCCCATGAAAAGAACTTGCCAAAATAAGTTTCCACTCCTGTGGTCTCTACCTTGTTCACACCAGGGAAACTGGCATCTACATTAATTTCCAAATCAGATTTCAACTGGATTAAAATATTACTCCAGCCAAGAACAATAGCCTCCCCCAATGCCAGCATGATACTGTTCTAGTCACCTGCACAAATTCACCCAGTGCTTGCTTTGTAAACAGTTATGGTTTGGTGTGAAGGTAAGGAGATCTGGTAACAAGTGATAGAGACACATTCCAGGAAACTTTTAGCAACAGAAGACTGGAAATCCACTTTAACACCATATTTTCCATGCAGGAGCCAGCAGGCACCATCTGATAGAGTGGTTCTAACTATGAGCAGCTCCATCCTCTAGGAAGTGGACTGAGCCATAACTATACCTGTGTTTTGCCATGCTGTACTGCTGCCACTTCCAGTCATGCATGCCAAGGCCACTATGAATCCAGTACCTTCCTCATCACCCCAGCACAGGCTGGGAAGGATTTATGCTCAGGGGAGGCTGTGGCAGAACAGGGGCAGCCAGGCTGAAGAGGACCACCTACAGACAAAAGGAACTGGAGGAGATAATCCCTGCAAGCACGGTAAGCAGAGGAAAAGAAAAACAGATGATTCACTGGGGATTAAAAGAGAACAGTTTCCTCAACTTTTGAGACCTTTCTGTGTCCCTGTAAAGTAGTTTCTGAAGAAAAGACAAGCTGTGAGGCAAATGTACTCCACTTGGCTTGGTATCAGCAAATTCTGACCCTGGACAGAACCTCACTGCAACACAGAGAACCAGGGACTGTGGAAGAGAAGAGGGAGATGACAGCAGCACAATTTTGCTCAAAGATTCCTGCAAATAAACAGGCTGGGTTATCACACTAGGAAGGATCATCTGTGAGCTAAAACTGCTAAAAGTCCATTTATTTGAGCAAGGAGTCCTTGAATGCCTACCTAGAAAGTGGAGGTGGGACTGATTTAATATTAAATCAGGCAAGAAATCCCAGGCTTCCATATCCATCTTAGACTTTCAACAAGTTCCTTTCAAAGTACATAAAGAAAATAATCCTGCTCTCAGTTGCCCATGACTTCTGGAAACTCAGTCAAGCCAAGTTGCTCAGTTTGCAACACTTGACACTGTGCTAGGCAGACCTGCACTCTCTGTCCTGAAGATGTTACACTTGAATTTCACACAGCTGGAAAGGCAAAGTCCAAGTGTGAAAAGAAGGCTGAAAATAGCAAAACATGCACATGTGTTAAGGCAACAAACACAAATATCTGAACAATTTTCATATATTAAGAATTTATTAAGTATTTCAGGTCATTCTGCTCCACAGGTATTAAAAAACATGCCAAAAAACCTACATTAGGCAGAGTGGGAAAGAAGGTGTCCCAGGAAAAAGTGAGGGTGTATTTCTCCACTCTGAAAATGGGAATGACATTTGGTTTACATTCACATGTGAGGATTAATGTTTCAAAGCATTACTTCACTCTTGAGGTCTTATCAGAGACAATAACACCTCAGTTGGGTTTCTACAAACAGAGGGAGGATTTCTCTCTTCTCCCCACCCAGGGACCAAGGCTTAACCACAGCCCATGTTCAGGGTTTCAGAACCCCAGATTTCACAGCAAAACCTCACATAATTAAAGACTAGCATTAGTTTATTTACAGCTGCTGCTTGAAATCAAGACAGAATAGAAACAAATGTCACACAGTTCTAAAAACAAAACACCAAATATTTTTTATGTTGCTGGGATAAAAAAAAAAAAAATCATTCTTATTTCCACACACAAAGCTGACAGGCTCATCACTATACAGAGCAATCACTGAATTCCTATTTAAAGATGACCTGAGACATCATTCAGTTGTATCACACCTGGAAATATCACTAGGACAGCAAAACAGATGCAAAATCATTAATGACTCCACAGTTATAACTATATTATAGCTATCTCTTCATAATTTTCAGGCACTTACTAATAAGAATTTTTGATAATTTGGTTATCCATGCCTTTCCAAACTCAGTTCATATCTCAGACAGAACAATTAAAACCGAAATTTTATCTAGTTTAGAACCAAATTATCTAATTCCAAAATGTTTAGATAATTGTCTATTATACTAACAAAAGTCCTTGCAGTTTTCATTGAAATGTATTAACTGAACTTGCCTCCAGCAGCAAAACTAGCTCACCAAGGTGTTCACCAGAGCCTGTGTAATTTATTGATATTATGCAGCTTCATCGATGAACACACAATAGCAAGGGCACCAAAAACTTATCACTTTTTTAAAGTGAGCACAAAACCTGCCACAACAGAAGAAATTCTAAAAGGAAAGGCAAAGAGCATCACTGATCTGTCTCCAGGGAATTGGTATGTCTGCCTATTCCTACTGGAAGGCACAAAAACACCCACTGAAGGCACAGGCTCCACACACCCCATCTCCTTCCCAGGGTTATTTGTTTTTCAGTTGTGTTCAGCTGCCCTGGTCAGAAGCAGGAACACACCATGCTGAGTGCTGCACCAAACCATACACAATGCTGTGGATGCTCAACAGAACTTTCAGGAAGCTTCTGTCAAAGACAAAGCACATTAGCAGAGGAGAATAAAGGAGCACAAGGTGACAAGGTGCATTTCAAGGGAGCACATCTTAATGGAAGTTAAAGCAAACTAGGATCTCAAGGCACAGTAAAGATGAGTGATGCTCAACATTTTGCTGAGGACATATATTGCTGCAGTGTTTTTCCTTCTCCCAGTGCAAACAATCAGTATTAGCAGGTTTCCTCCTGACATGGGGCAGGGAATGACTGCTGGCATTTGCGTCACCAGGATCTGCTCACGTTACTCGGTGACGAATCTCATTAAGCACCAGCACCTCAAGCAAAGAATCCATAGCTCAGTTTGTTTGCATTTACCTTTAGCAACATGGCATACTTCATTAAATTGGGAAGCAGTGTTTATTAGAAGAGCAAAATGCATCAGCATCACCATCAGGTTTCTCAGCTTATTTTCATGACGTCAATATTCAGGTTTATTTAATCCAGCGAAAATATACATTGATTGAACATGGTCTCAGAGCATCTCCTGCAGCACTGGAAAATGGAGTAAGTAGGAATGGCATATTTTTATGGCTTTCCTTCAGAAATAGTTTTACCATCACCATAGAAAAACCTTTCCCAGTGGTGGGAAGGGCTGGTCACTACAGAGTTCCCTGCTTCTTGATGCCAGGTACCTTCTGCCCTGTTTCTCCTGTTCAGCAATGAATGCTGTTCTGTCAAAAGCTTCTCCATAGAATTAATCAAAAATTACACTCAACTGTTATAACTCAACTTAAAATGTAATGCAGAACATGGGACTAACACTGGGTTTCTGTTGTGCTACTTCCTTACAAGCTGAGTTTCATTTACAAGAGATTTCACTGTATACTTCACCTGTGTAACTTCAACTTACAAATTAATTCAGGTTTTCCTTTCCTCTCTCAAAATTTATTCAAAAGTCTTACTTGAGCTGAGATGTTGTACACAACTTATCTGCCAAGAACAAATTTTTACAACTTAGTTTTAAGCTCCTTTTTAAAAAAATCCAGAAATTTATAATGGAAACACTGACAAGTGCCCATAATCACAAGTACAGAAACTTTATTGCAATAGGTAGTTTGCATTCCATCCAAAAAGAAAGAAAATTTGGTCTCTCAACCAAATTCCACATGCATTCTGTAACAATGGCCAATTATGTAATCAGTAAAAACAGGTGCAAATAAAAAAATACTGGGGGTTTAAACACTGATTATTGTAGCATAAAGCCATCACCTTGGTCATTAAACACTGATTGCACAAGAAGTTTGTTGGGATTTTTTTCAGAAATTCTTGAATTACTTTATAACTCACTTCTCCTGGGCAAAAACTCTTCTTCTAGTGATCATCACAGGCTGACTTGGCAAATCTTTGAATCATGCTTCCAAGTCCTAGCAGCTTGGCCATTCCCAGTTATTAGTAATAGAGGATTTATATTCAGTTTTGTCAATTATGTCTCTTGGTTTAGCCTGATGAAGCCTCATGTGCAGCTCAGCCACACAACAGCCAGATATTCCCAGTGACAGACTCTACCCTGCAGCTTATCCTAAATTCTCCCCCCTGCCTCAGGACACTTTCTGTGTGCCAGCAGGAAATGGATGGCTGCACACTGCAGCAAACTGCATCTCACAGGCTGTATAAAAACAGTGATGGGCTTCCTACATCACTGTCCAGAAGAGTTAGCTGTACCTCAAATAGAAAGCATCAGGATTCACCTTTAGCAATACATTCCTCTTAATATTCTGAACACACTCCAACTCTTAAACATGCAGCAAAGACAAACACAAAATGCAGGGATGCAAGAAAAATCATGCACTTGGTTAAATTAAAAAGGTACAAAGCCAAGGTGCATGTGGGCAAGCAGAACAGCATCAAGTGTTAAGCTCATTCAACACTCTTACAAAATAAATCTGAGAAACACAAAATTCAGAAGCATGGCTCAAAAACATGTGACTGTGAACTAGCTTTGACACCTGCTTATGTCATTAATAAAATATTTAATATATGAAAAACACTGGGTTTTCCAAAGTGCCCTAACCAGCGCCGAAATGTGTTAGTCATCCAAGAAGAACACTCACTTGAGCACTGGAAATTACAGAACAAGGAAATCAAACCAAATCTTTACAAGGAAGCCAGCTCAAATGCTAAATCTGGACTGTGCTACCTGAAAACATTCATTACCAACAATGACAGATTGCAAGTCCTTTTAACCAGAAAGGAAAAGACTATCTCTCCCCTGCAGTACATTGTGTACAATTATTGGATCTGAGACAGGCAGCTACACTGGGCATTCAGTATGTTCATTAAACAAGCCCAGGAAATTCAAAGCTGCTTCAGACAGATCAAATAAACTCAAAGCAATCTTCACTTGTGCAGTCTTTCCCACTGGGTAAAAGTAAGGGATTGCATTTAATATTTTTCCTTACCTAGAAGTAGTTAGTTGAATAATATTTATGAAGTTAAACTGTAATACAGTAAAAGTGTTAATGATAAATTGTTTAAGCAATTTCACAAAAGGAAAAAAGCACCCAGCAAATAAGGCAGGCTGTTCCAAAAAAATGAAGTAAATTTATGTTCATTATAACTGTTTAGATATAAATTAAATAAGCTGATTCCATAACAACTTCTCCCATGTAGCTTAAAAGCTCTTCAGAAGTATATTCTTGAAACACCACAAGTGACAGCACTAAATCTCAGTTTCACTTCATCTCAAGGAAGTTTGGAAAGCAGCCTCTGGAAACAGTGCTGCTGCTCTGCAACTCACCAATGAGTTTATCTTGTTAAGAAAAAAAATTAGCCCTTTTATATACACATACTTTTAAGATAACAAGATTTTCTTCACAGCTTCAAGTTAGGCACTGAAGTACTTTGTTATGATTAGTTTTATCACATTGAATCCAAATGCTCTGTATTCCTAACCAACTCTTCTGACAGGTCTCCAATAATGAAACACACCATACAGCTTACACTGAGTCACCATTCATCTTATCTGATAAAACAGAAAAGGAAGATAGCAAAATCTCAGAGCCTACCCAGGCAGCCCACAGCTTTAGGAAACCCCTTTCATTTGCTTTCTCACCAGCAAGAGCAGTTTATTTGTTGGCTTTGATATGGCAAAGGTCACACCTGCCTGCTCCCATCCTACCCACTGATGACAGTACCATGTCTAATTCTATCATACCCAAAGCACCTACATTGTCTTAAGGACACGTGAAAAGCAAGTTAATGCCCTCTCAAGTAAAACATTAAGTCTGCCACTTCCTTGTTTCTTAAAACCTCCTTGAATTTCCTGCCTCATTTTGAAATAGCTGTTGACCCTTGAAGCTAATTTGTTGGTTTACCATGTAACCCTGCTACAGCTGTGCCATAACACAATTATCAGGAAAAGAAAACAATTCACACAGCAGTTTGTCCTCAGTTTGCTGAGGATCCAAATTGAAACCCTCACTGCCCCATTTGGGACCCAAGGTACCACTTCCACCTCCACAGTTTGGCCATACTGGGGCTGGCACGAGGGATGGAGGATGTGCAGACACAAAGTCAGTGAAGGAAGTCACAGAGGGGCAGAGATTGGCAAGGTGAAGGTTGAAACATGCACTCTCACCTCAGTCTACCCATCCTCACCCACAGAGTGAGGAGTAAAGCACTTTATAACCCCTACTGCAATTACACAGCACTGGTGGAGTCAAACGTTGCACGTAAGGCATTGGGAGCATTTCCTGTGCTTAAACAACTCTAACAAGAGGGAATACTTGCTCGATCCCAGCAACACCCCCTTTCCAGACATCAGCTTTTACAGTCCCTGATCCAAAACAAATTAAAAGGGACACAAGGTACACAAAATCATCCGGTGATAAGCGGTCATTCACAGCGAAACAATTGAACGGAAGGATTTGTCTCCTTAAACATACAAAAGGTTATTGATAACTCACCAGTTCACACCAAAGCCTCCAGCTCCAGGGAGGGACCAGATCCCACCCCACAACAATCACCTGTGCTGCCGACCTGAGCTGACACAGCCAGGCACCTCCACCAAAGGCGTCCTTCCCCTAAGGAGTCAAAGATTCAAACCCTCCAGAGAGGTTTCTGCAGAACAAAGGCTATTGGCAACACAAACTTCACACCAAGTGCATCATCAAACCTGCTTCCTTGTCAAATATTAACAGCATCCCACCAAAATAAAGCTAAGCAAGTTCTCAGTTCTTAACTAATAACTTCCCTTCTAATTTGACCACACTGTAAAGTTGCCTTAAAACCTCCCACAAGTTATTTCACTGCACCTTGCAGAGTCCTTGGAGCACAATTAAAATCTTCTACACAAGCTCTGCGTTTGAATGGTTTTCATAAATTCTTAACAGAATATTACTTTATTTGCCTAACACAATCCATACACCCCCAAATCTAGGCTTGTTAAAAATAAAGCCAATACTGCAAAAACTGGATGAAAACCAGTTTCACTTCTCACACCATTCAACTGTGTGCCTCTTATTTTATTCTCTCATCATGACTTTATGAGCTGCTCCCACCAAATTACACTGAACAAAGCTATGAATTTGTAATTGAAAGACGCAACTGAAACATCTAACAGCTTCAAAACTACCAAGAGTATTCAACAATGAGCCAGGATCAGTGAGCCCTAGAAGCACTGAGACCTGAGCTAAAAGAAAAACAGAAAGCTGCTTTGAATTCAGGGGTTAAGGTAAATTAATATATAAAACAGTCTCACTATAGAAACTTTCTCACCTTTATATGTGCAACAAGTCATATAAAACATGTGAATATTGCAACTGAGGTACTGTGAAACAAGCATGCTACAGTCCTCCCAATACAAAAAGTAGTCTGTTTTTGTTTAATGGAAAACACTGAATTTTTAGTACTGTAAATTAGTACAGCACATGAGCTTGAAACCGCACAAGCTTCAGTTCATGTAATTATGCATTGTTTAGGAATTTAAACCACTATTGTTTTCTTGGATCAGTCAAGAATTGCCACACAAATGCCAGGGTACTCTTGACCTCCACAGGGAGTGGCTCATTCCCATCCAATATGCCAACAAACTGCTCAGGATGAGGTTTCCCCATCACTGGCCTAACACTGGCTTATCTCTCCTATCAACGCTGTCACGTGCATTTATATGATTTACTACATCCTAAGGGTATTCACCTCTAATGAACATTAACTTTTCCAAAGCAACCCCTAAAGTTTAAACACACCTAAAGACTATGAGCATTTCCTTTTCTTTTCATTCCCTGATAGTGTGCAAAGATTCCACCCTGCAGTCACCAGCTGCAGTCTGTAAGAGAGAATTCTTCAGGGAAGTCCTTCCTCAGGTACAACATGATGAAATGAAACCCCTTCAACACACAACATTTTACTTTCATTTGAGAAAAATCAAAGAGTAGACTTACCAAACATTGCCTATAAAACACTGGCTTCAAAACAAACCTCACAGCTCAGTTTTCTGTCCCAAACAAGCTTTACTGTAGACCTGCACTTACTCCTCTAATTCTAACACAAAGGTTTGACTGACCTCAGCTTTACAGTGTTAACACAAGCATAAATATCCTGTAATGTGTCATTCATTAAGGCATGATTTAAACATTCTTCAGCAAAAATTTTTAAAAATCATTTCTGTCTATATTAATTTTCAGTTATCAATGATACATGAACAGCTCACTCATTTATTTTGTATTTATTTCTGCACAGTCAGAGTATCAGAGCAATTGTGCTGGAAAAATCTGACAAATATGGGGTAGAAGTTTTTTCACAAGCATGGATCAAAAACAATTAATGCTTGGGAGGGCATACTTTTATTGTCAAGAAAAGATTATGTATTCCTGGTAAAGAAATAAAGCAACTTCCCTGGCATATCTCAGGGAAGAGCAGTGATTTTGCTAAGCCCATGTTACTTTTCATTTCAGAGCTATGGGGATGCAACACAGGCAGGAAGATATTTATTCCAATGCTGTTGTGACAAACCCTGAAAAACAAATCTGAAAAATTTTAAGAGGTGGCAGCAACTAATAAAGAAACACCTGTGGCAAATTTTAAATGTAATGTTGACGTTTTTCATCCCTTGCTTTTTAGTAACATAACTCTATAATGTACAGTACATTCAGCTATGGATTCAGATGGAAGAACATTTTACACTAGAAATGGTCAACAGAGTTTAAACAAAGAGCATTTCCTGGGCAGTCTTCCTAGCCAGGACATAGGATCCATGCTACACAGGGGAAGAGGTTTTTCCTCTAACACACTCAAGGGCACAGAGCTGCTCATTACAGGCAGCTATCTTCTCTCATTCTGGTCCCTCACCCAAATGACATGGATCAACCTGTGCAGCAGCCATTTTTATGCAAGGATTTAAGGCTGAGGCACAGTGCAGGCATGGCAGTGGGGCCAGGGGGAGGGCTAGGAGGGAGCACAGCCAGCCTGCTGAGAAGCAGAGGTGTTGAGGCAAGTCGGGGAACACAAAAGGTTCCGGATGTCAGGCATCCGAAGGAAGAGTATTTGACAAATACTTAGTGCTTTCTAAAGTAATCAATCCTGAGCTGGTGAAACCACAGTGTTTAATCAGAGAATGATGTGCCAGTGTTAGGAGCTCTATTTCCTAATACCTCAAAACCCTGAACAAAGAGTTATGTATATTTTGTTGTCTGTCATTTTGTACAACGCCCTTCCCTCAAGCACCGGCCCTCAGAACGCATTAGACATTGTTAGAGGAGATTAATTTAACTGCAGATTATTTTTTGATTATTTTTTCCTTTCTTTCCCAAAGCACTTAACAGAAACCAGTGTTGGGAACTGGAGCTCTGAAGCACAGTCTATCCGTTTATTTGTGATCATAGCAACTAATTGCTCAAAGACAAGCCTCAGGCCCAGCACCATTCTCATGTCATTGAAGTTGGCTGCTGCAATGATGTGCCAAAAAAAACAGTGTTGTTAAATTGCTTGGGTGGCTCTGCTGGTACAGAGGGCACACAGCTGGAAAACTGACCACTGGATAATGCTGACTTCTTCAGTGGCAAAAACACAATGGCGGGAAAAATAAAAAATCAATTCAGACATGTGGCAGTGGTTTTGTTAGCAAAAGTCTGCTCAAGGTCTCAATCAGCTCATAGGAAATTCCTGTGTAGCTGGAGACACTGCCCTGACAAGGCCAGCCTTCCCCTCCCAGCTTTTCCTTTACTTGACAGCCATGGCTACCACCACACCTAGTCTTTGGGCTCCATTATATCTCAGCACTGATAGGAGTCACCCATGGGAAAGCAGGAGAGTGGGACTGATGTCAGGTACCATGAAGAGCATTTTCCTTTTCTGCTTCAGAACTTTTGAACCTTACAGAAGGGGAGCCATCCGCTTCTATGCTTTTTTTTGAGCTCCAACAAATGAATTTTAACAATGCATATCCTGTCAGGAAATGTTACCATGCATTAGTGATACAGCATTAGATAAAAAGGTAAATTAAGTTTCCAAGACACAAATTTCAGCTGATAAACATATTACATCCACAGCTCAACAACTGTGCAGAGAAGAAAAGGAATAAAGCATTTCAGAGAAAGCTTCAGGAATGGGGAGTAGGGGAAAGGGGGAAACAGGAAGAGTAAAGTAATGCCATCCTGTAAAAATACTGCTCAGGTTATGCATGAAGCACAGCTATGAAATTAAACCAGATTAAACTAATGGCCATCCATTAACCTTGGGTATGTCTTTATGGTGCAACACAGACCTGAAGAGGAGCTTAGGCACCAGATGTCTTGCCAACAGAGCACTCACTCATGGCACCAGCTCTCTGCTCAGCTGGATAAATAAACTAGAGCCAGAAGAGCCATTTATTCTCCTCCAGTGGTGATGCTGCACAGCTCTGCAGTCCAGCAGGAGCAACTCTGCTCCCAGCCAGGTGACACAGCCCAGCACAGTCACCAGAAAGGAGCGCTGGGACATTCCCTCTGGATGCTGCTCTAATATGGAGATCCTGCAAGGCAGCTGCCTCTCTAACACCAACAAGCCAGTTGTACATTTAAGGGACAGCTGCAAGACAAAGGCTGAAGGGAAAGGCATTGCAAAATGCCTCTGCAGTTGCCAGACTCTTCTGTCTGGAGCACGAGCCTAAAGGTCAGGGTAAGAAAGAGACTGTTCAAATGGGCAGTGATCTGTTCCCAAGGCAGTCGGGCTGTGCAGGACATTGGTCCCACAGCATTGTCAGGTACAGCTGGGTATGCCCAGATCTGTTGTTCACAAACCCTTTAGAGAGGATGCTTGTCAATGGATAAGCTCCCAGACTCCCACCAAAGGCAAAAGAGCTACACATACAAACCTAAGCCAGACCATCAGCAGCTGTAGCTACTGCAAGAGGCTACAGATGCAAACCTGATCTTCACAGAAGAAAAAAAAAAACAACCTAGGCAATATGACAACAAAAGGGGTGATAAAACCTAGAGGAAATTTACTTTACTCCAAAAAAATTCAAGGAGGGCACAGAGGTGAGTTACCTAGCTACTGTCCTTCAGACTTTTACCAGAACTCCCCACGCCCTGAACAGTCATTAGGTCAGGAAGAAAGAGAAGCTGCTGAAATATTCCTTCCACTCCACACAACTCCTTTGGACTTTCCCCAGACAGCACCAACCTGGCAAACATTACACCATGAGGGATTTAAATAGATCACAAGAAGAGAGATGCCAGTTTCTATAGAGCTTGCCAGCAAAAGTAGCCGATGCTCATTCCAACAAACAAGCCAGAAGCAAGGAGACTGAGAAGAAAAGAACATCCTGGCAGCTAATTAGTGAAAGCATTACAGTCAGGACTTCCAAGCACCAACAAGAACTGAGCAGGATATACAACTTTATGCAGGATTTTTTTCAGACAGAACAGAGAATGTGTCTGGGGAATTCTTCGCCAGTCACTTTCTTCGACCAAAATACACAAGCACTAATTAGATCATGCCAAGCCTTCATTTTCACACTTCTAAAGCTGCTCAATTAAAAGTATGTGTTTTGGCACTGCTCTCTGTTTCAAAACAATTTAGACAAAGCTAGAAACAAAGAAATGCTTCAACCCTAGGAGGTGACACAGCTGAAGACGGATGAATCAATAGCATACTGGAAACCTAAAAAACTCATAAGCAACACAGACAGACCTACTTTCATGAAGCAGATATTGCCTGATATGACAGAACACAGAAAACAAAAATAAACCAACAATGAGAAAGAAATAAAAATAGTGAGAAAGTAAGGTAACTCTGCCCTTTTCTGCAGAGTTGGTTTATCAGATCTGCCTTGCACAATTTTCTTAGATTGTTCCCAGCACTTTTTAAAGAGCCTCCATGTAGTGAAGGCTGGGATAAAAACTGGAAAGTGCAGGTAGAACCTGGGACCTTCAAAAACCCACACCAGATGTCTTATCAGCAAACACATCCTGAGGAATGATACCACGTCCACAGCTAGTGAAGCTGTGAGTAATGACAATCAGAAGGAATTTAAATTTCTCTTTCAGTGTTTTGAGTAGCACTTTGTAAATAACAAGCTTGATTGAAGTATCAGTTTTAATTCTTCAAGATGCTGCAGAAACAGAGACTGTCACTGTCACAGGTTCCAGGACATTGATTTATGTATTGAAGGGAAATACCTTGAAGGAAAACAGCAAGTAATAAAGACTTCTTGTGTTAGCAGTGTTAAGAAAACTGCTATTTATGCACATAAGTCACTGACCACCTTGCACTGCATGACAGTGCACCAAGTTCAGATTCATTCCCAGCTCTTGCAATGTGCACAGCAGTTAGGACATAAGCTGCAAAAATTTGAGGAGAAGGGATCCCCCTCATAGCAAGTAACATCACAAAGCCAGGACAGGAGAGATTGGGAGGCCAGGAGATCTCAACCTGGCTGCACTTCACCTCATCTGGAGGAAGACACAGGAACAGTGTCTGAGAAAAGGCACAACTATTACAGCTCTCTGAAGCAGCAGCATGCTGACTCAAAACCTATCTATTAGACTGTAGATACCTTATCTTAGATGATTACAAATTACCAACAACAAATTCAAGGCATCCCATCCCTGATGACAAACATCCTCCTTATCTCCAAAAACCACATGGTCGTAAGTGAGGTCCCACATCCTACCACAAAGAGTCTGTTGTAGAAAAGTCCCTGTCACTCTTCCAGCTGCTGCAAATCTTCATTTACATAAATCACCTCTATTTTAGATTCCTTGTCCCTCTGATTTATGGCTTTAAGAAAAATAAACAGGATTAAGAAAACAAGGGTAAAGAGTTAATGAGCCAATCTCAGTAGCTTTGACCACATGTAAATACTGCAGCCAATTGCTGTTTCTCTGACAGCCAATAACAAGAGCAAACATGCAAATAGATATGTAGCACTTTTCCTATTCTTCAGAACTTAGGGATACAATCCAAAACCACATCACTTCAGGACTTAAAGATCATCAGGTTTTTAGTGTTGTAGCAGCTCTTCATTTCAACAGCTATTAAGCTGAACTAGGAATACAGTCTCCTTATAAAAAACAAAGTATGACATTCACTGCACCAAGTTTAAGCCAGACAAGACTTTCAGTATTAGTACAGTTGATTTAAACTTATTGCTAGTTATGCAGATCAGAAAGAAACTCAGACTACAGAAGATGTGGACAGCCTCTGAAGACGCTTTTATAAAAAGTTAAATGAGTTTAATGTGCATGACTTTCTAAAAACCAATCCCATCACAACAACAGGTATCCTGACTCTTATAAGGTGCAGGCTCCAAATACTCATGTGATATCATCAAATAAGTCTCCCAACTGGCAAAAAACAAACAGTTCTAAGAAATACTAATTCCACGGGAACCAAGAACTAAGAAAAGTCCAAAATGATAGTGGTTATATAACAGATTGGATTAAGAATAATCTACTGTGATGTGTGCATATTTACAGAAGACTTGGAAGAACAGAGTTTAAAACAATCACTTGAAGAAAAGTTAGTTGTTAAAGGAAACAATTTGCTGTACTAGATTATATTTATGTGACCAAGAAAAAAGTAGTGAACAGGAGCAGACATCAGGTATTTAATGTTGGCTTGACTCCTCTTCTCAAGTAAGATCAGATGCCCCAAGAGCACTTCTCTCAATGCAAGATGAAGCTCTTTGAGCAACACTGAAATTTAGCAGTATCTCACACAGCCTGAACTCACCCTCATCTGCTGTTATTACACTGGAGATGTAACAACTGACCACATGTCATGAATGATTATTTAATGTTTAATTGTTCACCTAAGAGTAACGTTTTTATCTTATTCTGTGCCTGTGCAGCCAAACCACAGCTGCAATGTGACTCTGTCTGCGCTGGTAGGACAGGATGCAGACAGTCAATAAAAAGAAGTTTGTCTTCCTACCTAACCAAACAATTTGCCTTTTAATATCACTCTTACTCAGCACAGAAGGAGGAAGAATAAAAAGAATATTAAACTGTTCAAAAACTCTGTATTGTACCTTTCTTGTGATTTTATTATTCAGGATCCTGGTTTTGGCTTTCCCATCAGACAGACAGAGCAGGAAAGGCCCTTCTCAGGAAGGCAAGGTTGGTTGCAACATCCAAAAGCCTGGTGTTTCTGTCTCCTTGTTTTCCACATGCAGGAGGGGCAAGGGCTGAATGCAGCATTGGGTCATGGCAATCTCACAGAATCCAGATCATTATGGTAATTTTATCATTATACACCATAAGAAAGCATGCCAGTGCTTGCTATTCAACTGACTGTGTTAAGATGTCAGTTGATTCACTTCAAGTGATATTTGATTAACAAAATGTGCTAATGACATCTGCGAGAAAGCAAATGCAATGCCACAGATGTGTCACTGAGCAGCACTTCCTATTCTCTCTCTATTTTCTGCTAGCAATCTACTGCACTGCTACTCCATACCCAGTCAGTCTGCAGCTAAGCAGAGCCTGGGAAGAGCCATGCCAGCTCACAGCAAAGGCCCAGCACTGTGGAACAACATGTGGCCAGCCAAAGAATGGCACAATTAGAAAGTTAGCATGTAATGAAGCTTTTCCAGATTCCACCAATTTGTGGTTTGGGGATTTGCCAAGATGGGGAGGGATATGCACGCACTTGTGTGTGACCATCAACTTACAGCCCTCACTGTAAAGCCTACAGCAAAACAAATTTAAAAACCAAAACAACTGCCCTTCCTCCCTTACAGCATCCATCAACCTTTCAGATTTGCTAGAGCTCTGCTTTTCTGGACATCTTCCTAGCTGGCTTCTTAGGCTTCCCACTTTACTCCTGAATATCATGAATTACACTTGAATGTTTTTAGTGTGCCAGAACACTTACTATTTCAATAATGACTTCTCCAGAACTTTTTTTTATTATTATGAATGTAATGTTTCCAAACAACATTCTTGATTGTTAGACTCAAACAGTGTTGCTGTGATAACCCTCTAAGAACCTCATCTCCTCCTGAGTTACTGTTATCCTTACATTAGATGCAAGATTTTGAAAAGAAACTGACTCTCAGAAGAATTTGGTTGAAATGAATTATTATTCAGCAGGCCAAATCCAAAACTAGCATCCCCTCTGGACAACTAATGCTTCATAGGTTTTCACCAACAGTGGGAGGCAGTCACTTGCCAGGATACGTAGCTTTGTTCAAACTATACGTGGTGATATTTGTGATGACTGCTTAAATCAAATTGTTCCTTCTTCACATTTGTTTGTAATTATGCCAACAACAGTCACAGCTGGGAAAAGTGAATTATACTTTATGTCCTCTGTACAGAAAGTGTTTAAATATTTATCTGTGATGTATGGCTCAGAAGAGGCAGCTTGAAGATCTCCTGCTGCACTGTATTGCATCTGACAGCTGAGTGTTGAACAGAACATGTGCTTTCATGAGCTATGAAGCATTACTATTTCTATCACTGTTGGACACTTTGTGACTAAAATGTTGGACCCATTATCCTATTATCCAACAACACACACTGGACATAATGAACAGCTCTACATCCTTGGCCTTCGAGACCTTCTGTCAAGATCAAAAGAACTGGAAATTGTGCACAGAAGTACTGTAAGCTGATAAGGAAATTACTCATAAAACAACAACAACAACACAGGCACTGATTTGCACTAATTTCTGAGAAACTGACAGGTTAATGAGAAATTATTTTATCTACATATACAGCATATTTAGTCAAAACTGGAGATCTCACTGGCATATTGTAGCAAGCAATAGGGAGTTAGACCCCAAAACTCTATTTTGTAAGTTTTGGGCAGCACCAAGTCCTTGTCTGGGTACTATTTTCAGACTAAGACTAAAATTTCAGCTGTAGCGTGCAATACATGAGACGGTTGTCATGAAAAACATTCCACGTTATAAACTACTACTCTAAAAGCACCAGGGATTGGGCCAGGAATCCAAGCCCCAAGTGATATCAAATGACTTATTATGCTATTTCCCTCCACTAAAGAAATTACATCTTGCAAGAAAAACCAAAACAGATACCTGAAATTAAACAAATTCTGTCTGGCAATTAAGCAGGCAGCAAAAGAGCAAAAAGAGGCTGTGAGGAAAAACAGGTTAGGTTTATTCTCTATACTGACACATTGCTTTCCTCCTTAATGAGCCTACAAAATGTTGATGTAATAATAATATCAGCATTTTCTTTGACTTCCAGTAATTATGCCACCGTATAATGGAAGCTTCTGAAACTGATGTAAGCACAACTCCATAAAAATATAACAAGAACCCAGGAGTGGGGGTTAAAGCAGTGAAAATCAGTCAAAAATTAAAGCACTATTATTCTTCTTTATCAGAGCAATTGACAAGGAGTGAGGTAAATCCTGTCACTGGCTATCTTTTATTGTGATGTTCTTCCAGAAGATAAAGGCAGAGACTCAGGGAAGACCTATAGCTCAAAGCTGGGAGACAGTCTTGCAAACTGCAACGACACTCTGACTTCATCCACTAAGAGTAGGTTAAGTACCTGGAAAAACAGCCTAAGTCAAATACCTTACTTTGCAAAAGCTAAATATTTGAAAGTTACCATAGCACCTCAATATTCCCAAGATGTAACACAAGAGGACAGGAGAGGAACTTCTGAAACGCAGCCTCCAAATGCGGTCACCGCAACACACACCACTCAAGCCTGGCAGGAAGCTGATGGCCACCTCCTTCAGGAGAGCAAGATAACAAATTTCAGGGACAAAAACTCTGTGGTGCCACACTGAAATTGTTGGCTCTTGATCAGAACTAATGGTTAGCAGAGAATTATGAACTGACAAACTGAGCATCACTGAACAGCACCCAGCTCTCCCAGCGGTCGCGTGAACAAACAGAATTTTAACACCAGACAGGGAGGACCAGCAGCTCATCCAAGCAATTGATGAACATGCTGGGAAGGACACGATGTTGAGAAATTCAAGCCTGATAAATTTCCTATCACTGAGCCAAGAAGTGGAAGGCTGGAGAGAGAAAATATTGCTGTCTCTCTCAAGAAGGTATTACATAAAATATAACCACACATCCAGAGTATTTCACCATCCTCTTACATTGCACTGTGGCATTTATACCTGTGTGTAGGGTATCACCATTACAGCTCAGTGGGACACAATATATCCTTGAAGAAACTGCTCTTCAGCTGGTGGCTCTTCCCTCTCAGGCACTTCACCTGCAAAGATGACCAACTCACCAGGGACAGGGCAGCTCCTACTTTTCAGCAATTCCAAACACACGGTTTCTCTATCCAAAACCCATCATTTGTTACCAGTCACAGATTTTCCCTTCTCCTCCCATTTACACATATAAATTGAACCAAGGTGCCAGCTCAGTCCTGCCTTTTCTGGTACACAGCAATACAATGTGACTGTGGGAGAAGGTCCACAGAACCACCTGCAAAGGAAGATCTTCCCCCAGAGCATCCAGAGGCTATTCAGGGTGCTGGAAACCCAGAAGGAACAGACTCAACACACTGCTGAAACAACAGCCTTATCTTGGGCAAGAAACTGGTACAACAGCAAAAAAACCTAACCCAGTTCTCTGTGGGGCTTGGGAGTAGAAAACCATAAAAATAATCAGCACACACATCTCAATCCTAACAAACCAATATGTACAGAGCCTGTAAAGCCTCCTCTGAGAGCATCAGTTATACCATATATCTGATTAACATTTTTCAGAGAAATAACTGAAGCTCTTCAGCTTGTTCCAAAGGCCCAACAGGATGGAGAAAACCCTCAATACACCTAAGTGGCAGCTTTGCAGCACCATGAGACTAAACAAATGGAAAAACCTAAAATAGGTTGCAACAGTTTATCATTAATCAGTATGAATAACTTGGCAGAAAGCAATATCTTTCAGTGCAACTTAGTGGCATCTTTCCCAAAGAACTAATACAAACATGAGCACATAGCAAGAGATTTGGGGAGCAGGGGAAAAGGGATGCCATCACTGATTGAGTTGCTGATGGCAAGAAACAAAAAAATGAGACTACACAGGGCAGCACCTGTGTGGCTCAAAAACATGACTGGCATGTTCCAGCTACTTCATTTGGCAAAGTTAAACTCACCACAGAAGAATCATAATCATATTACAAAACACTCAAGTATTTTGAATGGCTTCCTTGCAGCCAGATACCACTTCTCTAACAGTTCTATTTATTCATGCATTTTCCCAGGACAGGGATAACATTCTGAATCCTGACTCTTGTATTCATAAAAGATCATTACTGTTGAACATATGAAGGTATGAGAATAGGAGAGGGAGAGGCACTATCTTTGTTTAGAGACAGATACAAATGGAAAACTGCAGACAAAGCTTCCAAGCTCAGGCAACCTCTATCAAGCCTACAAAGAAGCCCTTGTGCTGGCAGGTCCTGGCAAAGGATCTAAGCATCTAAACTATTCCATTTTTCCATCTTTATGAAATGGTTTAATACAAAAGATAAGTTGCATATACGGATTTGGTGATCAAAATGCATAGTTATCAACATAGTTTTAGTGAACACTCACTTGAAGTCTTAAATAGCTATTGAAGAAATTTGGCTTTGACCCTCAAAACTGGTTCTCAGAGGTTACCAAGACAGCAGTAGATGTCTTTATTTTATTTGTATATGGATATACCTGTAATACCTTAGATCCCACCTATGATTGCTTTTTGCATTAGGTTTAGTTTCGTACTTACGTGTGTCAATAAATACTCAGGTAACTCACTCATTTTATACATACTTAAAAGGAAGAAACAATTTCTAATATGTTTCAAATCATCATTTTAATTGTTGTTAAATTTAAAAGAATAGGTAGACGGTTCAGCAAACAACCAGAATAAACACCTTACACTTTCAAGTCTAAAAACATATTGCTTCAAACAAAGACAGGTAGAGAAGGTAGCTAGACTGAGTAAAAAGCACCAGGCCAAAGTAGTTCAGACCAGTCCCCACTCTGCTGGAAACATCCTTACTGTTATTTTTGTCTGAAAGATTTACAGTTTTTAAACGCTCAAGAAGATATCTAAAACCGTGTTTGGGAAACAATTTGTGGTGGTTCTGTAATGTGTGAAAACCCATGTTAAAATTGCTAACATTTTAACCCATGTTAAAATTCCATCTCTCAGCAACCAGAGGAAAGGAGTAAAAACTGCCTTTGCATAGTAGTGTTAAAAGATAAACCTGCAGACAACATAAAATTTGAAAGGACAAAGTTTGATTAGAGAAAGAAGTTTCATCAGTGGGGGGAGGGGGGGAAACCCAGACAGTGATCTTAGTGAAATCCTCAGACATGAAAATGAAAGCAATTGTCCCATATTTATATTGCTCCAGTCATTTCACACATGCTTCATTCATGTAAAGAAGGGTATTACCACAATATCTGGAGCTGTGACAAGATAAGCTTTTCACGGACTGAGGACCCAAAAATTAGAGAGAATTAATCATAACTAAAGCTTTGTGAACAACACTTGTCAAATACATGAGCAATTGCCAACACCTACACAGCACTATCCAAAACACCACAGTATGAAGACAGCCAAACAGCAGATACCAGAAGTCACCTCTGTCAACTGTGCTTGGAAGCAGACTCATCATCAGACTTTTCCATACAGTGATAATGAAGGCCATTCCATGCAAAGAATGAGGTTTCAACACCTCAGGTATCACTTCTTCCAAACATCGTAATGAATAAAGTCTTTTAATCAACAGCAGTATAAATTCAATTTAGCTAATCTGATTTGTAGGAAATTCTGTGTTCTCTGTCTCAGGCCTTACAAGTTTAGTGATGAAAATTGTAATATGCTCTTTTCTCTCAAATCACAACAAGAATACACAGAACTGACCTTCCACTGATCTCTGGGAAGCAGTTTCACCACCACGATGTCACCGTTCAGGGCTCTGTTGCGAGAAACCACTCCGTCAATAAAGATATCACGACTTCCATCCTAGTCAAAGAGGAAGAAAAGTAAGTGCCAGACCAAAACATACTAAATCATGGTTGTTACAAGGTTTAGAACACATCAAGAAAGACACACACCCCAGTGAGGAAAACATCCTGCAGCTGTGCACAGGAACAAAATGGATTTGCCATGTGCCCTTTAACATACAGGATCTTTCAGCAAATGAGCACCTTTGTATGGATGTGCCAGTACAGTAGTTCCACGTTGCTTACACAAGACACAGCCAAGCCCTCAAGATGTGCTGTCCCAGTTCCTCTACAGTTACTCTTGGGAACAGGTAGAGAGTTTTCTGCTGTAACCACTCTTGACACATTAATTTCCCACCTCAAACATTCAAAGCCAGTGCTCAGAACAGCCAAGTGTTCAGAAGTGTTCACAAGACACTCTGCAAAGTGCTCCATGCAGAGCTCCAGCTGCTCCCCTGGGAGCAGGGAAAGCAGGGACATGCTCCCAGATCAGCAGGGCACTCTGTGAAGGTGGTCTGGACTGTGGATAGAGATGCAGTCTCTCGTTTTTCAAATGAGTTAACACCATATACTCTGCATTTGGCACAAGTAATGTTAGAAGGTATCCCAAATAATGACAACCACAGATGCCAACTGCAAGCAAGGAGATCTTTTACTGTAACAAACATGTCAGGACATCTTCTCTGAATATTCTGGGTTAGCATCCTTGCACAAGAGCCTCTATTAATTGCACACATTATGATTATCCACCTCAGACATGTCTGGCATTTGGTTACTCTACATTTCGTTTGAGAGATTTTCTTCATGGGGTGAACAAAGTTTCCTGAAGATGCCAACACAAAGATTTTTGTTTTTAAAGGATTGCCAATTTTGTCTTTTTTTTTTTTTTTTTAATCATTGACCGTGCTCCTGCTGCTTTCATTTGTGCCTTCCCATAATTCAGTATACAAAAAATTCCATGTGTCTGTTTACAGTGCAATGAACACGTCAAACAATATGAGCATTTAGTAGCTATATTGCCAGTTTAAATAGTTTTTTTGAAGAGAGTTATCTCTGCATAGTTTTGAGGTACCAAAAAGGAGGTTGAGTTTCTTCAGATTAGTACTTCACTGTCTTTGAAGAAAAAAACAGCCTCACAAGATTTAAAGTCTTAATCGCAACTTCAGCTGTTTCTCAGACACTCCTGAGTCTCATATACATGAATAAATCCAATCAGAACTACCAGCATGCTCAGTGTCCAAGAAAAACTTCTTTTATAACCTGAAAACATGAAGCCCAAATATCACATAAGTATCTTACTCTGCTTAGATACCAAAACAATAAAAGGAAGAACCCTGCCATGATGTGAAACTAAGGCTGTCCTCCAAGAGACTAAATTGCTCCTAGAAAGAAAAGCAGCAGCAGCAGCTCAACAGCTGTGTGAAAGCTGCCTCCCATGACAAGATGCAGAAAAATTGCAAAGCCTCTTGGACCAACATAATTCAAATTGGAAACTGTTCTTTTCAAAAAGCCAGATTTTTTACACATGGTATTATTCCTTACTTCTCCCCACCCTTTCCCTTCAGCTCCAACTCTTCACCTAATTTCATCATATACATAAACATGGAATGTTCAAAGTCACTTTCTATGGCAAATTCCTGGTTTGGGTTAGGGTTTTTTTTTGTCTGTACCTGTAGCTGCTCTGTGCTGCAAGACACATGCATTATTATTCACAATAATTTGCTCTATACTTTTTTTCCCTTTTCTCCTGTGTCCATGAAAATATAAGATGTTTTCTTCCAATCCCTGCAATGTATCACACCAACTGGTTAAAGCTGCATCTCCACACTCTTTCAAGATATATATATACACACACACACTCAAATTTATTTATGTGTATGAACACCTATTTTACAGCAGTAAATTGCAACATCTGCAACAAAGCTGTAATCAGAAAATTGCCATCAGTTTTGGTGTTCCCTCCAAAAAGAAACATCTCTGTATCTTGAGCTCCAGACTCACAATTGTTGGGTGAACTTACACACTTCCAAGAAAATTTATGCATCCCACTTTTACTCTGCACAGTTGACACTTCAGATTACTAATGCAATTAAAATGTCACTGAATAACAACAGAACACAATCACTTGCAAAGTCCCAGCTGTCCCTGGGGTGCATCTACTCTACTGGCCACAATGGCCTCAAGACTTCTACAGTCCCCTCCAGTGAGAACAGGGCTTTCTCTGCAAGTATCTCCAGCAGTGCTCCCTCTCCCCCTCTGATGAGATCTGCAGTATTCCATCTGCTCTGGAAGTGTCTCCCACAAGCACAGCACAGCTCCAGACACTGTCACTCATGCTCAGGAGCACCATCCTTCACACTGACACATCAAACCACACCACCCTGTGCAGGGAACACATGAGATGTGAGGCAGAGATTTAAATTCTTGGGGTCTGTTTTCTGAGTAGCTTCAGGAAAAAAGCCCTGGACTTTCCCCTCAACTCTTCATGCAACAATGAGATGTGAGCAGACAGAGCACATGTGCAGGAAGAAACACACAGGGACTTCTGGTGTCAGAAGATGAACAGCTGTTGCACTGAACTCCATGAAGTCATGGCCAAGTCATAGCTGAAGTGAAAGGGGTACAGTGCCCTCGTCAACAGCAGGAAAGAAAGGGTGATTTTTCACAGCTGCAGCTCTTGCAGCATCTGGCAATGATGGGAAGTGCTGCAGAACACCAAGGCTGCAAGCCCTACATTATGACAAATAATGTTACACAAAGGATAAGCTTCCTAAAGCAGCTGTCTTAAAAGACTATGACTACACAAGCCAGTCATCTTCACCCAGGTGTTGATTCTGCTGGTTCTGGTATTTACCTCCATAAAGGGCAGAAAAGTAAAAAGATAGCTGAGATAACCACCTCTGCTAGCCTGCCTAATGAATGCATTCCTGTACACAGAACAGGCACAAGGCAACAGCTGGACACCAGAGGGGCGATTAGGGGTAAAGCCTCACATCCAAATAGCTCATGAGAGTAGCTGAACTTCTCTTTTAACCTTAATTTTGTAACTTCAGAGAATGTATTTAACAGCTTACACTTGCCACACCTACAACAACACCTGGTAAAAGAAGGATCAAAGTTCCTTTCACTTACACACTTCCCTCCTGATGTACCAGAGAGCTGCTCTGTACTTCTTCCTTTAGTTAATCTCAGTGTATTCTGTGCAGCCCCAACATTTTCCTACCCCTGTAATGCCAACCTGCTCTAACAAAGCTCCAAAACATTGCCCCAAATCAACAACATGAACTGAAAAACACCATGAATTTGAAGGCTTTCCCAAGCCCCAAAACAATAGTGCTGTCAGTAGCCGGGAGAACAACATAATCAGTGTTTCACTGTCTCAGGGCAGGCTCTGCCTTCTCAGCCCCACACCAGCAAAACATTTAAATACAAAACTCTCTCATTAACAGCAACACTTTGACCAAGTCAGTTCCAGATAAAAAACTTTGTCTGTGCCAGCTGTGAGGTCACCTTCCCAACTGGAAGGCCCTGAAATTGCAAGAGTCCTTCTTTTCTGTCAAAATAAGGAAAGAAGAGAGAAGAGGTGCAAGCCAGTCCCATGTGACAGAAGCACATCCCAAGCCAACCAAGATGCAGCCCGTGCCAAGGCGGGCACATGAAAAGGAATCACGCATATTATTTCTGGAATGACTTTTCAAATTAGCTCATGCAGCAGATCGAAAATGGAGAGCATATTTGTTTAGGGAAGATTAACTTAAATCAGTGGAAAATCTATAAAACCTCTACAGCCATAAACCAAGGGTTTCTGATTACGCTATCTGGTGGTCCTCAAACCTGACTTCAGCTGGCCTCTGTGGGACCCTGCAGTATCCCCAACTTCAGCACAAGCAAAGTGTTTCTTTGAGGCATGAGAAAGCAGGATTTGGTTGGGAATATTTGATATAAAAGAAAATCCAGATTGTGTTAATTTATTCCAAGTCATTCACCTCTGAGTGACCTTCTGTCTATAGCATAACTCCTATCTTAATGCACCTTTACTTATGAACTTTAAAGCATTATGAAATTACACTTACTGGAGATGGAATGAAGGCTTCATGGTACTTCTTAGGATTTATTCTCAACGGTCCCTTAAAAAAAAAAGAAAAGAAGGAGAAAGATTATGCCTGAATCTTATTAATTTTATTTAACACCAGTTAAATTAGAGAGCTGTGGGTAATATATCTACAGTGAAACATGAGAGATACATCTAAATTTCCATTATACATTTCAAGTCTTGACAACTTTGCATCCAAGCAATTTCAAGCCAAAAGGCAGTTTCATGATAGGCTTAAGCTGATCTACTGCAGTCTGTCATCAAAGAGATGTTGAATCATTAGTTGTTGCTGCTACTGGGTGAACTGAGGATCCAAGTTCTCCTGTTCCTTTCACACATTTTCTGCTGAGCATCCACCAACTTCGTTAACAATTGGATAACAGAAACAATTTGGCTTGCTCTGTCTTGGAAAAGGAGAATGTTGGGTTTGCTTATTTTGGAGGATGCAAGGAAAGAGGAAAAGAAAAGCTGAGCTTGCATGGCAGCAGGTGTCATTCTTATGGGGCTCTGGCTGCTTAGGCTGTTCCTGCAAGCAGACAGCAGCAGTAACTCTGTGATAATAAAGTACTTTTCCAAAAAAGAATTAAAAGGATTTTCCAAAAATAAACATTTAAAGTCTACAGGATTAAATTCTGTTTAAACACACTTAAAGGCAAACTATCTTAAATACATTTGAAAATTCCATGGTCTATCTATTTCTCCTTTGTTATCTGCCAACTTAAAGGCCAAGTCACCTGCAACAAATTCATATCAACTCTCCAAAGTAAACCAACCAGTTTTGCTGCTTGCACTCAGGTCCATCCAAGAGAAAGGCAGAGCCAACCAAAGCCTTACAGGCTACACATTTGCATCCCAAAAGAATCCTGGAAATTGAGATTCAGGTGACTGCAGTTCAAATCACAGCATTTGAATCTTATGGGAATATAACTTAGGTATCTGCCCTCCAACAGCTTTCTGCTCTGGGAAGAAAATTTAGAAATTTCTCTTCTTGTGTATTTGAAGTAATGTTAGTCAATTTATTATATGAACAGATTCCATCTGTTTGCACTTCTGTGTTAAGCAATCATAGGAGCATCTCACAGGAATTGCTTCTTTAAAATTTTACTGCAGCAAATGATTTTTTATGTATTCTGTGAAACACTCAGACAATAGGAAAATAGAGCTGACTACATATGAAAGTTTTGCTGCCTTGAAGAATTCATAGATTTATGAAGATTTTCCATTGCACTTATTTGCTAAAGTTTACCAGCAAATACAGAATACCAGATTACCAGCAGCATGTATTCCATACCTTTTAGATACTATTTGTGGACTTTGGTGCACTCATTTTATGTCTCACATAACTTTTACTAACAAGGACACTCACCCCCATGGCAGGCACAACCCAGAACAGCATGGAAACAAAGATGACCCACTGAGAGAAACCCTGGGGTATTTTATGCTTAAGCAAAGTGAGAGCTGACTTGCTGTCATCAATTTCTATTAGCATTGGTACCCACTGATGGAAAACTCTCAATAGTTGTCCTCCACTTATTTCCCAGAATCAGTCACCAGAAGCTGCTACAGAGAGAAACAAAAAAAATGGAAGGGGATTGCTGCTCTGTCTGACAGTGAGTCAATTCCCATATGTGGATCTATCCACCAGCACTAAGCAGATGAGGGGATATCTTGTTTTCCTCTGCCCAATCCCATTGAATAGCTTGGGACAGCTGTCAATCAGCACATGAAAAATCAGTGATTGTGTCCATGGCCCAGAGGTGCCAGAGCAGCAGTGCCCATGGAGGCCCAGCTCCAGCAAAGGCACAGAGGAGCATGATGTTACCACATTTACTGTGCAGCCTGTTCATCTGCATCTTATATGCACTACCTAATTATGATCAGCATTAGAATTCTTACGTCAAGTAACATTAAAAAACTTCAGCTCTTTCCTTTAAGCAAGAAACTCACAAAATCTATCTTAGAAAGCAGATGGGCCCTATTATCTGTGCCCATGAAAATCCTATTTACAATGTTGTACATTTCACGCTGTGATATCATATCTGGAACCAGTCACTCTCCCCATCTGCAATGAACAACTGTTCTCATATGTGTATTGGGGGGTGAGGATCTGGCTGCAGAGTCTCATGATGTCACACTAATGTTGTATTATTTTACAATAGCTTGCAGATAATAGCTGCTATATTTATCAGTGTTTTTCTGTCATTAGGGCCTTTGTTATGAAAGGGAAGAACAAGGTCTGCAGGAAGGTTTCTAAAACATTTTTGGATGATTCAAGGCAGCTTCACAGGCTCTTGCCAATAAAGTTTTTAACCTTATTGAACTTTTCCAGTGAGACACAAAAGGGTCACGATTTCTCAAGCTGCTCTGCTTAACCCAAGGCAAGCAGTACTCTGACTAAACTTCAAGCATCACAAACCAAGCAGTTTATAACAACTATTATAACACATATGCCTAGATTTGTTTGTGTGTACAAAACACCAAAATAAGGTCAGGGTTCACAACTATCTGATGGCTACCAAGGCTCCCTGTGAAGAAACTATCCATGAAAATCAGGGAAACCCCAGCTTACACATCCACAAAAGAACAGCTTCCCAAGGAAAAACACCCTTTTAACAGCAAAGCAGGCTCTGCATCTGTTGGCTCTGCCTGACCCCAGCAGTCCTGCAGGGAGGGGCTGGGAGACACTGGAGGCGTGGAGCAGACATGAGTTTCTGGCTGATGCTTCAGAGGATGATTAGAGTCCTTTGGGTCAATGCTCTTTAATACACAGCCCGATTTCATCTGTTGTGTACAACCATCATCGTGCACCGGCGGAACGACGCAGCAGTTATTCAATCCTGTTTGCCTTCAGGCCATCCACTGTGATTCCAACCAATGTGATTGCCTGGTGTTTGCTCCTGCAGTTCTGAGGGCAGGGAGTGGGAATTCTACATATTCATAAGTGTCTGAGCTCAGATCCCTTTTCCTGTAGAATGACACTTCTGGACACGTCACACGACTCCACGAATCCGCAGGGCACCCTTCTTGTGCTACTTATCAAAACATGACCTAATGTCAGATGCAGTACCAGAAACCATTAAGATCAGTATTAATGACAGACGTCAGCACCCATAAAGATAACCCTTCACTCCTCCTGATCTAGGGCTGCCTAATCTTCACTTGTGTGTCATCTGAGCAATTTCCAGGTCTGTCAGTAGTTTCTGTGGGTTGGGCTTTCAGGAACATTTTGTTGCACAGCTGCATTGCCAAGGTCCAGCACGAATCTCAGTGTTATGGTAGGTTCTTTTCTCCCTAACAGAACTCTCAAATTCTCATCCAAATATAAGCAGATCCAGTGTTTCCAGGATGCTCCAGGAGACAGCCCATTTTCAGAGAGTCATGCTACTGCCTGGGAGCACTCAAATTTCCTCAGGACCGTCAGATTCAGACTATTAGTCTGGCCTCCCCTTCCATAGGCTCTTGTGGAGCCTTTTTGCAGGTTACCTTGCCAGAACAATGCCCTGCTTTCGGGAATTAACACAACAGTGATTTGTTCATTGTATCTCTTGCCATTGTAGAGAAAACACTGAATATTCACCCATTCACTAAAGCTGCTCTCAGGATCTCACCTATCCTGGTTGAGGCTGCAGTGATGAACAATCTTGATGAAATCATAAGGATGAATGAACTGAAGATGAGAAATACTGTGCTGGGATGCCCATGATCTAACACTCAGCTCTGAATTATTAAATCCAGCTTCTACAGCCTCCATTGTTTCCCTGAGACGTGGAACTGGATGAAAGGAAAACAGAGCCTAAGAAAGCACATATGACTCTTCCAGTTACGCAGCACATGACCTGGAGTAGACACTACACATTTACAAGAATTAGGGATTCTTTTGCCAGGGATCATGCAATCACAGGTCCATGGGGACTCAGCATTTCAATGGGATTCTCAGGTAGTAGTCATAGCCTGATGTGCCTCATCTGCAGCTGCACTTGACCTCATAGGCAGTCTGCACTGCACTTTAAGCTATCAGGCAGTGCTACCAGAAATGGTGCCAAAAACACTCCTAAAGGTAAGACAGAAGCTTTAGTTGATGTCGTATGCCAGTGCAGCCAGAGGGAAGTCACAACTTAAGGCTCCCATTTCCTCCCTCACCATTTGTTTCCCATTGCAGGTGTCTGTGATGGTCTTTAAAAATGCATTGGCCTAAGGTCCAAGTAGCCCAGTGGACCATGCTGATCATCAGCAGGGATATGATTTCTCTCAAAGCTAAGTGTGCATGAGGCTGGTTTTCAGGATGGAATCAGGCAGTCTTTTACATAAAAACCTCATCATACTTCCAGAGATTATGCCATTATAATGATATACAAGAATTATTATGCAATCGTAACAAAAAATCAGACAAAAATTGAGGTGATGTCATTTCAGACTCCAGTGTATTGATGAAAATAAGTATCACAACCTCACCAGCAGTATAACACCAATTAAATGGCAATGGACCTGTGTGTGCTTGAATAAACAGTCAGTGGATGTCATGCCCTCATTGATCTCCACCTGCCCTTTTTCACCAGCCAGTCTGATCTCACTGGGATGCCAGGTGTGTCCTGAAGAACATTACACCATGTTGAGGACTGCTATGAATGTGCAAGGACACTCTCTTCTTCTCCATCTCAGCCCTGCCAGCATTCATATAAACCTCATCTATCCAGCAGACAGGACAGCAGGTCCACCCCCACATTCTTTAGAGAACAATTGCTGCCTAATGATAGCTGCAGTTTTGCTGCTCCAAAAAGAAGCATAAACATTTTTGTGAGAAATTTCAGCAAGAGGTATCTTGCTAAGGGCATTTGTTTTCACTTACACAGACAGAGTCTACCAGCAACTGTTGCTGTTTTGAGCATCATTTGTAAAAAGAAGTGTCCCCAGTAATGACCATCACGGCCAGCAGATTATTCATCTAGAAATGTGCAATTTATCCCTAGTGTGGATCAGGAATTTAACAGAATATGCAACCAAAGAAAAAACTACTTCAGAGGAATGTAGAAAATTCCATCCCACTTGTAGAACATCCTGAGAAAGGGAAAATATCTTCCTCTGGCATCTACAAGTGCTACATCAATCCCTGTCATCAACTGCTGCTGATTTCCAACAATTGCTTGTGATTTCCACAGACTTATCACAAGACCATGGACACTGTACATTTCAGGCACCTGAATTAGCTCTCCCCTTTTCAGTCCTGCTGAAACATCTTCCTTTGACATGTAGGCTTCAAATATACTCTTCTTCCTCCCTCGAGTGGGTTTATTTAGATTCTTTCTGTCACTTGATGTTGGGACAGCAGCATAGGATCCTCCTGCAAACAAAAATTCATAAGTGTTACCTTGCCCACCAAACATGTCTGTGTATCTTAAGAGAATCTGTACAGAGGTTTTATATTCAAAGTTGAATTTCTGAGAACAGTTTGCCTAGAAATACTGGCACCCGACTTCAGAACACCGAAAAGCCTGGAATAATCACATTTTACAAATAACCAACAGTCTTTTACAGCTCATTTTAAAGTCAACAGCATTCATCCCAGCCCATCTTTTAAAGCACAGGCTTCAAGGCAGCTTATTCCTGAAGCGTGTACACACATTGCTTTAATACCTCTGGGAGTTCCCAGTTGTCTGGGATTTACTCTGCTGTCTGAATTGTTCATTGTTTCTGTCTGCGATTCAGAGAGTTGTCTCTTCCTATCGAAGTTCTGGGGAGTTCTTGCAGATTCAGAGTTGTTTCTGGTCCTTGCAAACCCTCTCTTTTCTGCACCTGAAATCAAATACAGGTTTGAAATAACAGGGAAGGGAAGAGGAACCCCAGTGCCAGCTTGTGGTCCTGGTGAAGCTCACGGTCTCTAGTCCTTCAGTACAAGTTACAACCATGAGTCATTGCCTTTATCCAAGAGAAACAATGTCTTCATTAGTTCATTTGTAATCTGTTGGCTCTTTGGGCCTCATAATACACCACTAACTTATTTTAGCATAAATAAAACGTTGGAAATTACGATGCTAAAGTTGGATACAACCCTTCCAAAATCCTGGGAAATTCATTAGAGCATATAAAATGTGAAATTGTTAAACTGTTTCCAAAGTCTCCACCCATTAAGCCCCCAAGTAGTGAGAAAATATAACCTCCCTACAACTTAATTAAGCAGGTCAGGAATCAAGGAGGCAAAAAAAAAAAAAAATCTTAACAACCCACAGTGGAGTTATTAACTTTGGAGCTACTAGAGGCAGCACGGTACACAAGGACATCAGAAAGAAGTGCCAAAGCTCCAAACGTCCAGCCTGTTCAGAATAGGCCACAATCACATGAAAACATTCTGCAGAGACTCACCCCTTACTTCCCTGCCATCACCTCAGCCCCTTCCCTACAGCCAGGAGAGCAAGCAGCAGCTTCCAAAGCGTATGCCAACGCTGTTCCACGGATCAGCACATTGGAATGCAACCCAGCGCCGCGCAGCTGCCCTCTTGGCCCTCCACCTGGATACTGAACATGTCATCACAGCTTTGCCTTCCAGCCCCTCCTGGCTACGCTCCCTGGGTCCAAGCTTGTACCTGCAAGTCAGAAAACGTGCAACGCCAACTTATTTGCTACGGTGCTATCCAAGTTACAAGGCAAATTTTTTTACCTATGGTATCCTTCTCAAATGAAATAGCAGATTGCTTCAGGGCAATGAGAAAAAAAAAATGTTTTAAAAGTTGTACTTAAGCAGAGATCTTTTAAAAAATATGGTGCAACACGAGAAAATTGCTACTTTGCCCAATCATAGAATAAAAGCAATTTTCATAGATATAACACCAGGCAAATCAGCAGGAAGGATGGATCCTCCTAATTCAGGAGGGACAACACCAAGACAGGCAGAGGGACAACTGAAGGTGCCAGCTCCAATCAGGAAGAGATTACACAGCACAGCAGTGTCTCCAAAAGGGAAGCTGAAACAAAGAGGAGGCTTCTGTTTTCAGTCACAATAACACAACATAGTTGGGCCCTTTTTCTACACAATCAAGCTTTTCACACTCTGAGTGCTTCCAGGGTGGAGACTGCAGAGAGCACAGCAGCAAGTTTAGGTTTCAGCTGAGGCAACACAACCTGCATGGCCCACGTAATGAGATGGAGCTAAAATTAACTGATTTGCAACTGCCTAATGAACTGATTTACAAATGTCCTAAGGGTCAAGTTAAGTTTAAAAACAGACACCAAAAGTAAAAGTACAGACTAGAGAACTGGCAACACAGTTTGCTCCTGGATATGTTTGCAGAGACATTTTGGTGAAGGAATCTGACTTATTAAACTGCAACAGGCAGGATTTTAGGCTGCTCACCCAGAGAGGTCATGCAATCTGCTTCGTTGGAGGTTCTTAAAAATAGGTGAGACAGACGTCTGCCAGAGCTGGTCTAGGAAGAGTAGTTTTTTCCTTGAGGTAGTGAAAAGGATTACACGAGCTCATAAGGTCCTCTAAAGCCCTCGTTTCTATGACAGCAAGTCACAGAAAATACTACTATGAATTAAAGAGCCTGGGATAAAAAGGAGGCTAAATCTTAACATATAATTAAGAAGGAGCTGAAAAAAAAAAAAAAAAAAAAAAAAAAAAAAAAAAGAAAAGAAAAAAAAAAAAAGAGCAGAAAATTAAAATGCAGGGGGAAAGCAAAAAAAAAAAAAAAAAAAAAAAAAACTCATGAATTGGGCAGTGAGCTAAGAGCCAAAATTAAACACAACAGAGAAGAGTTTTCCCAGCGCTTGGCTTGTCCAATGGTTCAAGAAATGTGGGGCCCCTACATCCAAAAATAATGTACAGCAACAGCAAAGGATGGAGAGGCATCTTTCTGTGATAAAAGGTAGACATGCAGAGAGGCATCTGCACATTTTCAGCACTTAAGCCTTGGGCTTTGCTCTGTGGTGGGATTTTTCATCTGCTCAAACTCAAATGCAAAACTCAAAGACAAAATTCACTCAAAACAACAAACTGCTTCACCACAGCTGGCCTGCAAGGCAGTTTACACACAGCCACTTCAGATAGTTTCTGACCCCTTGGCCATGGCATTTATGGCTAAACAAAGCCACCCCTATTACAAAGCCACAGACAACTGTCACAATTAGCATTCAACTGGAACACATCAAATTCTGCATGACTGTGATTTCTTGTATTTCTTCTTTTAAAAGAAGGAGACCTAACTACAGGTCACCATCTGTTTCAACTAGAGTCAGTATTTGTTTCTGCAATGCACCTGTTCCTTAAAACTGGAAGTTAGAAATACCTCTCAAGATGGGCTTTCCTGCATAAACAGAAATCATTCCACAAACTCTATAGCATAGGATATATTAAGACTATCCTTTCTGAAAAATCTCTCACAAACATGGTTAAAGTCTATTCCAGCACCATGTGTGTCAGTCTTACTTTTTCCTTGGTGTTACAGTTGAGTGATTTGTAAGACAGAATAAAATCTCTCATGGCAGGATGTCATACAAAGTAGTAACACATTCTAGGTATTAAAATAAACTAATAAGCAAATGAATATGAGAAAAAATTTAAAATAATTTCAGTGGCAGGAAGACTAAAGGGCAGGGAGTAAGAGTTGAGGTTGGCTGATCCATCCTAACAGGAGACTTGATGCAACCACAGAGCACCAAACACATCTGCTGTGCAGAACCACTCAGGCCTGACCACAGAGCAACTCCAGTGCACAGCACATAAATATTCACAAGCAGCAAATGCAACACATTTGGGTGTTTATCTGGCTGCACAGATGATGTAGAGCTGCTCCCTGTGGATGCAGCCAAAACTTGCCTGAGATTTCTAGATATTCTGCTATTTTCAATGGGATATGACAAAGATCTAATGATTTGAAGAAAGGTGGTTGACTGTTCCATAACTGAAGTCCTCTGGAGGGAGATTTAGGTTGAAAAAATCCCAACACCTGTACCAGGCATGGAAGCCCCCTACAAAGACAACAGAGGGACACCAAAATGGGACCAGCAATTCCACTCACAGAACAGGGAAACCTTTCAAACTAGCCAAAGGGAAGCACCTGTGAGAAGCAGAAACACACAACTCCCACCTCCTCAGCAAGACAGGCATGAAAGAAAAGTGGGTGCATTCATGGGCTTTCAGAACAGTTCACAGTCACTCACTTTCATTCTCACCATGAACACCAGGAAAAGGAGCAGAAAGGATGCAGGGCTGGTTGAGCTCTGCTGAAAAGGACAGCAATGGAGCTCCATCTGAAATCCAAACCACCTCACTTCATCTCCATCACAACAGTGACATCACACAATAGCACATTTTGGTCTTTAAACCTAAGTACCTATTAATCTTTTCTTATTTGGGGGAGAAAAAAAGCATGAAGGCAGCTTCCCAGAATAATTGATCTGGCTTACAGTAAGAGAGGAGGCTAGATGTTTTAAATCAGCTTATTTTGACATAATTTATACAAAATCACTCTGGAGTTTAGCTTCTGAAAAGTACTGCACTTAATTAAATTTACATCTATTAGTCAGTTGATCAACTAGATGGTCAACTAAATCAACTAAAATGCTCAACCAAACATGAAGTTAGCAAGGCCAGAAAGTCTTTAATTTTGTATTAAAATTTGCATATTGCTTTATGTAAGAAAGAATCGAGACCCTCAATTTTATTTACCAAAAAATAAAACATTCTAAGTGTCCTCTCACACCTGACAATCTCTTTGATTACTACCAGCAGAGAAGGAAAGTATCACTGGATCTTCATCAGCACATCCATGACAACTCCCATCCAGGATCCAGCAAGAACCAGTTTTGCTTGAGAGATCCAAGTGAATTTCAAGATAAGGAGATCTTGGTACAGTTTCTCCCTATAGGGCATCGACATTTTCACCAGACATGTTTACCTCCAAATTTCCAGCTTTCTCACCATTTATATTATTTATGTAGATCACAATGGTGATGGTAACACCTCTGCAGTGTCTGACTCCTCCAGACACTATCTCAGCATGTAATAGCTCCTTTTACATTAAAATAAAAAAAAAAAAGAATTTATGTTGAAAGCATTGGACAGAACAATATTGTTACAAATTTTTTTAATACAAAATACTTGCATCTGCTATTGACTTTTATCAGTCCATGACTGGACACCACTTCCACTAACTCTGCTATTGCAGGCTAAGAGGATTTTCCATTGCTTCCCAGCATTAGATCATGGTCTAGATATGGTGAGGAATCTTTGGAAAACCCTGTTTTCCAGTTAGCATAAGCGTGAGAAGAAACAGAAGCATATCTCCACAATATGCAATAGAACAATTTGTTATCAGTTAATGAGACACTCTTAACTCACAGTTCCTAAATATTTGTCCATATTTCTACAATGTTCCATTTCATTGCTGACTCATTTCAATTACTTAAGCCAATTTCCTTCAAGACATCCAAGTAATTCTTCAAGAATACCCAGCTGTGCTCTTAGAAAGATATGGTGAGGACAAACCCATGATCTTGGAGACATGGCAGCTACCAAAAGAAGGATCACCCAACACTGCCCAAGCCCCAAAAGCAGAAACTAACCAACCAAAGACAACAAGAACTACCCTGATATCAGCCTGTGGTTACTCCATATTCCCATTTAAATCAGACCAGGTTAAACACAGCAAGAAGTTAAATAAAGCATGTTCTTACTCATCCTTACTAGAGATTTAATGAATTAGTGTCCAACCATGAGGCAGCCCAAGACATCACCTCACAGATCTGTAAATTCAAGTTGGCCCTTGACTCCTGGCAGAGCTGACAAAGCAAATTTTAGAAACCATCAAATTTGGTCTTTTAGCAAATGAATACTCTCCAAGAGCTGCCAGGAAGTTCTATCTGCAACTTTATGAGGCACTATGGATGCTGATGTGTAACAGGGTGTATTAATAGTCTCAATACTAAAGTTCAGCCAACACAAACTCTGCCTTGTTTTGGAAAGACATCTGGGACATAAAAAATCCACAGTCCTACATAGCCCCTGAACAACTGATCTCAGGTACTTTTGTGAATCTGTCTCTGCACAGCTTTGATGAGCTGGGGGATGCAGCTGCTGGCTGGGAGCTCTGGACAGGCACAGACCAAGTGTTGGCACTGTTGTACCAGGCAACTGCCCCTTTCATTCTCCCAAGTCAAATAAACTCCCAGCAGAAGATGCTTTGCCAGTACAAACTGCATTAACATCAGGGTGGTTTTGCAAGGATCCCTGTGCCTGCCCCTTTCGTGTACTTAAACAGGCAATTCCAAAGCCACTTGATATTTTCTGCAGCTCAAAGTAGTCTCTAGAATAAATCCCACTCAAATTTTAAAAGTCGAAATAAGTTTGTTAGATTTTTTTGAATTTCTAATGCACCAGTGACGTCCAGTAGATGCCACAATATAGAAGTGACTAAGTCAAAAATCTCCAAGCACTTAAATGACTACTACAATATCCGGGATCAAATTACCACACACAGGCAAAACAACAGGCAAAACCAACAAACACCATTGAAGTGATCTCAAATGTGAGTTATGACAACAAAAACACTGGTCACAGACAGGCCAGAAGTAACAAGCTATTTATGTTTTGCAAAATATTTTGCAGATTTAAGAGATTAAATGCCCCGCTAATGGTAACAGCCAAATCCTTTTTTCTTCCATTTAGTTTTAAAAGGAAAAACACAAAGACAGCTGTTGGTTAGGGAAGGAGTTCTGTACCAACAATTAAAAAGACACTCCTTGGAATCTATCACTGTGCTAGAGCCCAACAATACACACACAGGACCAAAGCCCATCCACCACGCTCACTGAAAGCACAGCTCTGCTCCAGCCTATGGTAGGAACAGTCCTGCTTTCACATTTCTCTACACATGAAGTAAGGGTTCAGAGTTCTTGGACAGTCTTGGAACAGAACCACCTCCATGCATTTTACAGTATCTTGAAGCCAAGAGCTTAAATAAAGTAGATGGCTCAAGATTAAAGACAAAGCAATAGAGACGAATGAGGATGTCATGGGAAAGAATTCATTAGGGATGTAGGAGTGGAAAGGCAAGACTTGAAGATATGTTATCAGTTCAGTGATGTTTCATTGCAACAGAGACCTGCAGGAGATAAACATGGTAGGCAATATTTCAGATGCTCAATCTGGAGTCTAAGAGAAAATCTGAGTGTGCTCTCCTTATCACAAGTAAATTAAAGAAGATCCTTCTTCTCTCATGAAACGCAAATTCAAAGAATCTCAAACTGGAGGATCTGCAGCACATTCCTCCACTTGGTCCAAGCCAGACCATAAAGCTAAGAGTTCCCATAGTGTTGCTGTGAGTCCTCCTCAAAAGTAACCAAGGAAGTGAACAATTTGAAATTATCTTAATCATGGAAAAATGGGGAAAACTTCCAGGAAAGGGAGCATCTTTGTGGAAGTCATGGAAAAGAATGGTGATACAACAGCACTGTAAGGATTTAGGCAGATGGCAGATTGCATAATTAAGTTTAAAGTTAATTAAACAGTCATTCAAAGAAGAGAAACAATGCAAACCTACATTTACATTCACTGACTCCGCCAAAATGCAAATTCTATGCAAATCTACTGAACTGAGTGGATGGAGCTTAAAATCCAGCTGTCAGAAGTAGCTCCCAGGCCCCCCAGCCTCCCTAACTGACCCATCACGATGGGCCACCAGAGTCCAGCCACAGCATAAATTTAAATATAACCTTCCACCATCAAGACAAAACAAAATAAAATGAGAAGACATTGTGTTAAGTGAAGGCATGTCCACAGAGCTCCAGCAGTAATTCAAAGGACTAGAAAAGCCTAACTGGTTACCAGCAACTCTCTACAACATAACAGAGCTCTGCCTGTGCCAGCCAGCAGGTTGTCTAGAGGCAGGGCTGTGTTTGTGCATCAGCACACTGTGAGCCATCAGTGCAGCCATCCAGGAACAAACCCAGAGAGCTCTCACCCTGCCTCTCTGGGGAAGGTGATTCTCCAAACAGCTTGGCAGAAAGTCTGCCAAAAGCTGCACAGAATTGAACATCCAACAGCAAAAGAACAAAGGGAATCTTCACCACACAGGGAACAAGCTGGCTGCAGACAGGCAGCCTATGCCCCAGCCATGACTCCAGGTGGGGAAACACAGACTGCCATGGTTTGTGTGGGAGTTCTTGGGGCCATGAGCTGCCTTTGGAAGTGACTGTGCCACTGCAGCTGATCATAAGACTCAGATGTGCAACATTCTTAGAATTAAACACTGAGGAAGAAACACTTCTACTAAGAAACAAAGGTAGCAAAAAAGTGGCACGTCCATGGATATTAAGGAAAGTTGGGAGTAGAGACAGATGCTCAGTTCCAGACTCATGCAAATGATGTGGGAAGCACACATATGGTGGAAGGCACATGTTGTCACTGCTCTTTTGCTTTAAGCTGCACATACTTATTAAAAACTCTTGTGCTGCGTGTCCCCAGATTTCAATATGGAACTAGGGGAAATGTTCTTGCTGACTTTGGCTTTCAGAAAGGGCCTAGGCTTTGAAAAACTGAATTGAAGAAAAATGCACAATGGATTCTTTCTGCTGCTGAAAACAATGCTGTGGAAACCGCTCCTGACCGCCAAGATCATGTGCTCACAACACCATGCTTCCACTTCCAAAACACTTCCAAGCATCCTCATGCTTGCAGGCTTTTGACTTCAGTAACTCAGACAGTAATTGCAGTTTTATTCAATTCCTCAGCAGGGTTTGTGCTGTAGGAATACTACAGGAGTGCAAGAGCCAAAGATACCATTCCAGGCTCTGAACGAAGGGCTGGTGACGAAACTCATTTAGTAGCAATAGACTAAAAGTTTATCAAAATAGTTCCTGTGCTCCAGCTGCGTGCAGCAGCGCAGTGGTGTTGTCAGGGAGGGGGTACATCTCTTTTGGTTTTCAGGACTCTCTGTGAACCTGCTCCACCCTGCTCGTGACCTCCTCACTACCTACTCCGCCTGATGACTGCACTCCTCCAGCTTCCACCCCTGCCTTGGGATGTGGGTCTGGGCAGCTTCCACCCCCCTCATTCTCCCATCTTCCCTAAACATCTGCCACAATACCTTTTGCTCTTTGTTTTATCCAGCGACCACACTTTGAAAAGGCTTCTTCAAGACTTCAAGAAACACAATACTGTGGAAGTTCTGACTTTGATTTTTCTGGGTTTCAGTAGTTTGAGAGAAGCAAGTTGTTCAAAGAACAGAAGAAGCTAAGAGGCTTTGAAAAGCAAAATACCTGACAGAAGGTGCTAACATACTAGAAGACATTAATAGCTGAAAAAATCAAAGAACTGCCTTCAGATTCCTACACATCCTGAGGTAACCCAAGGTGCTGCTGAATGTGTTGCTCTGCTGATGAACCATTCCCCATGCTATCCACTCAGTGCAGTAGATACATAAATCACAATCCCTAGTAGTGTGAGGGAAAATGCCTAAAAACATACAAATTGAACAAAACCACATTTTGGCCGCTGGCTTTTATTTGCAGAGAGCCTGGAATATTCTCCAAGGCAGGACATGCCCCACACATCTGTGGGCTGCAGCTGCTAGTGCTGACATTTTCCTTCAGCACCCTGGAAATTTTTATTTTTGTCACAGAAGACGTTCTTTTATGCAATAGATCACAACATTTTGTTCTCCACCCTGCCCCAGCCAAGTCTCAATTCTCTGTAGCTTGGCTTCCCCCACAAGAGGGAGTTTGGGACATGCAGCCCACAGCATTTCATGGTGCTGGTTAGCAGGGGATTGGGGTGGGAGGGCAAAAGATGGGCAGCAGCATTTGGGACAGGAGAGGTAGGAGCAGAGTTATAGAGGAAGGCAGCAGAGAAAGTCCACAGCAGCCACAGGCTAGAGAAACCACAAGAATCACTGAATTCAGATGCAAAGAACTTGTCCTAGCTACCTAGATTCCATGGTGAAGGAGAAACTTGGACATTACCTGAATAACAGGCCAGACCTGACAGAGGTGTCCTCATGGACAGCTGAGGAGAGAGGGCTTTTACAAATTAATTCCTGTTTAAATGGCAGTGTTTTTCAGGGGTGGAAATGGTTATCAGGGCTTCTAAATGTGCTGGTGACAGCCAACATACCACAAGCCTTGGTAAAACTGTTGCAATGGTCATTCACCCTCACTGCTAAATTGTGCTGTATTTCAAGCCTGGATTTGTTTAGCCTCAAATGCATTATATCATAATCTGCACAACTGAGTAGCCTATTACTGAACATCTGTTCCCCATGTAGGCAATTTAGTGAAAACACCCCTCCCCCAAGCATCTCTGTGATAACCAAAGCAGGGTTCCTCAAATCACTCACTCACCATCCAGCATTTTAATCTTCCCTATGGCTGTCCTCTGAGCATTCATCAATTCATCTGCCTCAAACTGAGGGCATCACCACAGGATTCAACACTCCAGAAGCTGCTGCTGCTGTGCCAAAGACACCCAGAGTCCCTACTCCATCTTCCAATTCCCATGCTCATACATTACCCTTTTGGCTGCATTTCACAGGAGGAGGACGTTCAGCTGATTAATCCATCAAGAGCCCAAAACTTTTTTCCAAGCTGTTGCTTCCCACACCAGGTTCCTCACACTGCTGTCATGGCTCTATGCTGGCAATCCAATAAATGGATTTTGTTTTGCCTGCTCCCAGTCCACCAAGTGATCCAGATGGCTGCTAGTAACTACCCCCACTATTCAATACTCTGCAAGTCATCAAAAAAACCCTTTTCAATCCTACTTAGGTATTTTCTTCCTGATGACTGATGGACATATTAAACAGCACAGGGTCAGGACATGACACTGCAAGAACCAGATACACCTGTTGGTAGCAATTCTAAATTTATTGCTGCATTTAATTAGTTTGACTAAACAGGTTTTAAACCATTGCACATGCGCTGTGATTTAATTAAGTTCCCACACTAACATCCATATTCACACCTTTGGCATCAAAACCCTAATCTCATAAGAAACTGATACTGAAGAGCTCAACAGGACCTCTGTAAATAAACTGATGACAATCACATGAAAGAAAAGATTTAAAATTAATTAAAAATAAATTCAATTCTTCTATGAGCCTATTATTTTACTAGGACCAACACCACACTGACAGGCATAGTACCCTGCACTACATAATGAGGGCTAGAGAGTAGGGAAAAAAAAGAGTTTAAAACAATAGCAGGTTAACAGCAACAAGCTGCTATTTTTTACTGAGTTAACCTGCTATTTTCCACTGAGGAACACTTTCAGCTGAGCACTAGTAGGTGGAGAAAGCTCCTTCACTCACAGAGGTGAGAGCTTTGCTGCCAAATGCAAGGGCTCCTGCTGCAGCACAGTGTGCTAGGGCTCTGGTAAAGGGCATGGCAGACAGTTATTAGATCACATATAAAAACACAGTCCCTGCAAGGGCAAGATCTCATCTCCCCAAGAGAGGATACATCAGATATTAACTCTCATACTATAGCTGCTGGTTGCCAAAAACATTAGTTGCAAAAGATTGAGGAATGCAACATTTTTTTCTATCAAAAGCAAGAGAAATTTATGTTAGTGATGACGTTGCTAAACCATTAGAGAAAGGAGCATTCTATTTTTCATGTGTTTCTCAGATGGGGCCATACAGTAAATCCAGCTTTCCCTTCTCTCCCATATCTTATTACTATGATTAACGTCATCTAAGGAACGTTACATTGAACCTGGCAAGATTAGCTACATTTTAAAGATTTCCACAGCAACCAACATTCTCCATTTATTGAGCTGATTCTATGGCCTTTAGTAGATTGCTGGCTCATGTTTACTGGTGCCAGATAGGGAGATAACAGCATTCTTCAGAATTTAATTTCACCACACAAGAATTGGAAGACTCACCACTAAAAAAGTATCATTATCCCAAATTAGCCTTACAAGAAAGGAAAAGCAGAAGCTGTGGTTCTTCTTCCAAAGTTCCCCCAGAGAAATAAAGACAAACACACAATTATACTGCAGTGTACCATGGGAAGACAAAATACCTGAGATTTTGCCATCTTATTAAGGTTGATATCTTTTGAGCAGCTGTGCCCATCAAGCACACAGGAAAGCCAATCCAGGATATTTCCTTTACCTATCCTGAACCTTTTAAATGTCAGGATTGCAGCCACAAGCACAACACCACCATCCAACAGCAACAATTGTTTTTAAGGCTCTGATGCTAAACACCAGCCTGCTTGCCAGCACCACTCCTCCATGGAAGCTGCCCAAGTTGGTTAAGTACCACAGGCTGGGCAAATAAATGCCAAGTGTCAGACAGATAATAAATCAGAAAGGGCTGTGGAAATCTTCCACTGTTTCAGATGAGCCATGTTGTTAGCCAGGAATTGTCTGCTTCTACTCAGGGGGCATGCTGACCCTAGCAGATGGGCAAGATACCTCCATCACATCATAAACCTATGAAGGTTTTAGTGAGAGAAGCCTCAGTAGGACACCTAGGGGAGCTGACTGTTCTTCCCAAGGAAGCTGTCTGCAGACAGGCAGTATATCCAGCCCTGCAAAATCTGGACTTTTCAGAGCAATCAGCCTTGACCAGCATCTTGCTCTATCAAGTTTTCAAAATCAACAAAGCCACCTCATTCCCAGGTACTCTAGCTCCCAAGATCCTCTGAAATCAAGTGTGGCTGGGAGATGGTATTCCACATTGGGAGGACAGTCCTCTTCCATCAGACCTGGGAATGTGTTATCAAACAGCAACTGTCCCTCAAAAAAACAAGCTAGCAAGTGCATGTCCTCAAAATGCGACTGAAATGTTGCTGTTCCAAGTAAAATACAGCACTTTTTCTAAACTACTTATTGACAAAGCAAAGCATCACAAATATTTAAGTTCCACACAGCAGCCATGCAAATCTCAACTCCTAGCATGTGACAGTTTTGTCCTCAACAAAAAGGAGGCTTTAAGTCCTTTTATGACAGCAACTTCAGTCAGTCTGAAAAAAAGATTTTGATTGCTAACTATGGATTGAAATAGAAAAACCCTAAGAGCCTTTGATCAAAACCAGAAAACAACCCAAGGGACTTGACAATTTTCTGTTAAGGAAGTTTAACCAAATTTTAGCACCCAAAGAATCTAGAGCATTTAAGGGAAGATACCAGGAGGAAAATTGTATTAGATTAAAAACTCTAAGCACCACAACTTAAAGTGATATTTTAGGATTATTTTCTGATTTATTGCATTTACTTGGGAAGAAACTTCAGAACAGGAGATTTAACAGCAATTCTCCTCACAGACGTTAAAAGTGCACAGAAGGGAGGAACTGTGGGATTTCCCCATCTGCAGCTTCACTTTCCCAAACCCAAGAGTGCTGATGCCATAGAGAGAATTCAACCTGAAGTCTAATGACTATGTCATATTTCACACAAGGGAGAATTCTATTCACACTCAGCTCTCTCAACTGCAAAGCCTCCACTAGTTAGGAAAAGCAGTTTCTATATGAAACTCCAGACAGGAACACATCAGCAGAACTGAGCTCCAGGGCTCAGAGCTACCTGCCTGGGGCTCCATAAACCCCTCTGCTTTCCTCTAAAGCCAGAGGAATCATCACTGTGCCACTAAAAGGACATAAACAGGAACCAGTCCCTTACTGCCTACAGCCTGCCCCAGGGCACTCAAAAGGTTTTCAGAGATCACTATATCTGCCTTCATTATTAGTTCTGCCAGTTTTAGGGTCATTGCAAACCCAACCATAGCTAAGCCTGAGCTGAAGAGCTGTTAAGAAGAAGACAATGAAATGAAATGGTATAAAGAGAGATGCCTGCCTTTGAGATTAGCTCAAAGAGCCTTTTGAAAAGCCTACAACAGCCTGAAGAAAGCTAATTTGTGAGGAAATGTCACTCCTGAAAAGATGATATGCCTCACTGCTATGGCAGAAGCAATTCTTGCCATCACAGCTTCACAAGCCTTGATTTAAACTGATCAAAACAGACACCTGCCTATGCAAAATAATATGACTTATATCAGCATCAAGAGAGAAATACAAGCTTTGAAGTGAGAAAATATTAATCTGATATTGTGATGTGTGAGTTCTTACACCTAAGCACTTGCCCACTGCAAAATCTTCATTTCACTTAAACAAGAGTCATAAAATATACTCAGACTGAACAACAGAAAAGACATGTCTTTAAAAAATTGACTTTTTTTGGTTTTTTTCTCTTTCTTCCCTCCCTAAGAAACTGTTTTCACATCCCTGCAAGCATTCTGGAGGGTAACCAGTTGCAGCTACTCAGGAGAGTGGCTAGGGAGGCATGCAGGGGAAGAGGAGGAAAGGTGTCACTGCTGAGCAAATAACTTTCCAATAATCTTTCCCACAGTGTGAGTTTTCCACCTGGGAAGTCAAACACAAGGGTCAACATGTTCTGCTTTAGGTGTTTACACTAAACAAACAACCAGTTTTTAAAGGGTTTATGCAACCCCATTTCCAACCAGAGCAAGAGGTCACTGGGGGTGTTTGCTTTTGAAAGCCAGGCTATTTTTACTTTATCCATGTAGGCACCTGCAATTTTCCTGGATATAAACTGCATGTCTTTGAGACTCTTCATCTGTCATCTGCTCTTCCTACGCTTCAAAAGCTGAAGGAAGTGAAGTTTATTATGACAGGCTAGCACAACAAATAGTATTACAATGAACCATATTAAAAAAGCCCTCCTAAAAATCAAGCTCATCAACAAGTTTTACCATAATGTGCATTAAATCTCTATGATCAATCTTGCAAGAACTCGTAGAAGTTTACCAACTTTAGCACATTAAGTATTGCCACAATCTCAAAAATAACCCAGAAAAAAAGCATATTACTTGCTCCTCTTGAGTCTTAGGGCTTAGTTTTTAAGACAGATTTAGCTAAACAGTTATTTGATTTTCAGTTTAAGAGTTGTGATAGGCCCCAGGCTGATCTTACCCAGCTGAGAAATCGATCTTTTTCCTACTTGTTACAGAGAATTTAACATGGTGACATTCATGAGTTACTTCAGTAGTAGGTCATAAGATCAGGCTATCAAAGTGTTTCAGCACAAATAACATTCAGAGAAAGCTTTAACCCATTACACCGAGAAATGGCATTTAAACTATCTGGTTTTGGTTCCTTGTTCATGCTGTGTATCTTTTAATAAAAATTTTACTTATGTCCCTCGTAGGCTTTTTGCCTTGAACATCATATTTAAGAGGCACATTCACTTCAGTACTGCATAATGTGGTCTCTTTGTTTCTAACGGCAAAATTTCCTGGAGTCAACACACTCTATCAGGAATTGGCCATTACACAGACATTTTAGGCCCTGAGTATTGGATTTACCTGAACCAAAAGCAAACCAGCAGTCCAGATTCAAAGAAGCACTGCAAAGCAAAGCATGACTGCACCCTGAGTCAGCTCAGATCCAGTGGTCTTATTAATTTGGACTCTACACCACAAAAATTGGGCTCTTCTAGACCTGAGCTGATCCTGGAAGCAGCACAGCCACAGTCAGAGTTTAGGCCAGGGAATTAGGTCCTGCCAACACTGACTTGGCTCCACATGAAGGCATTTGCAGATGCCACATGGCTTACTTGTAAACCAGGACAAAGCCACCCACAGGTAACCAAGGGCTGACTAACTTGGACAGAGCAGGACTGGCTGCTATTAACTCATTCTTGACTAACACATTGCATCCAATTCCACAGTAATAGTGGCAAATGGACCAAACAATTCATTAGTGAACTCACCTTGGACTTGACCTGGAGACAAGTGACTGTTTTTTCTGGCATTCATTGCCAGCATATCCTCACCAAACTGTTCAGTCAACAAGTGTCCAGCTGCTGTATCAGTGTTGGCAGGACACCTGCCTCTTTTCTTATGTTTCTTTCTCCACATCTCCTCCTCCTCCCTCTCATCAGAACCAGAAGATTTCTGCAGAGCCCCTCGGTGTCTCAGGCTGTTTGAAACTCTCCCACCAAGGGCGTCACTCACATTTAACAAACCAGATGCAGCTCCACGCTGATACCCATAATAGTCTTCCTCCACCTCCAAGTCTCCCTCTGGACTAACAAAGGCATTTTTTTTAAGATGACACCTGTTGAGAGCACTTTGGGGTTTATCGTTCTCAAACCCCGGCAGGGGCTGTTCCAGGTGAGATGTTCTGACTGGCGAATAGCTGTGCATGTTTATCCCATTCCTGGCTGGGTTATCCATCACCAGGCCCCTCCTCAGAGGCAGGTCCAGGTCCAGGTCATTGGAGAAACCTTCTTCCAGCTGCATCTTCTGGGCAATGTGGTTCAGGTAGGACTGGAAGCGGCCGCTGTGGTGCTTTTGCACCAGCCTGGTGTACGCGTTCTTCTGGGGGACAGCTGCCCTGCTCACCCCCTCCTTGGCACCCTGGGCAGAACCTGGACTTCTGGCATGCCCCAGCTGATCCATAGTGCAGGAAAAGGCTCAAACTACACAGAGTTATAAACAGACACAGAGGAAAAAAGGTTTATTTTCCTGAAACAAAGCGTCAAATGTTAATTACACCAAAAGATACAAAAATGTAAAATTTTTGTAGAAAAGGAATTCTGGGTTTGTAAATCACTTCAGTGTGAGGAAGGGGTTTCACAATGTACTCAACATCTGTCCTGCACCAAATCCCTGTCCATAACCTAGGAGTGACCACAGCTCATAATCTGTACTTGCCCACACATCACATAAAACAGGGATTTTGTCCCACCCCAAATACACAAGATTCCTTTAATCTGTTCTTCCTTGACTTTGAAAAAGCCAGGAAAATTAAAGCAGCAAATGACAGACTGTACCATAAGCATCAGCTTAGTGGTTATCAGAAGCAAAATCTTGTCATGTCCAGCCTGGAGTCCTCAAAAGTAACTCATCCTTACTGAAGGCTTCACTGTTGCTGTCAAAAGCAAACACTGCCTTGTCACCACCCTCCCACAGTGACTGGCACTTCTCCATTGCAAAGGACAGCTCCTTCAAACACCCAAGACTACCCATTTCAGCTTGTCTTCTTAGCCATGAACTCCCTCCCAGTAATAATTATCTTGCTAGAGCTTCTAATTCTTACTGACTGAGACACACTGCCTGCAGCTCCATCCAGCACCAATTCCTGTAGATGGAATCACATCTCCACCTTTGCTGCACAAGTAGGAAACTTAAGCAGTTCAAGCATCTTTCAATCCTTTTTCAGACACCTTAGCTTTTAAGCTTTTTGGAGCAAAACAATCTACTAAATAATGCTCAGATACTTTGAAGTGAAATGTAGCTATAGACAGGACATAGCAATGATTTTTGCTGTATGTAAAATCAAAGAAGAACATAAGAATTTCTTGATAATGGAGCCCAGTGCAACTGCTGGCTTTTGCAGGTTTTCAAAGAAATGCCTCTTTTTTACTTCAGGACAGGTTTGAATCTGAAGAGCTGAATTTCACCCCAGCTGGTACATGAAGAATATCAGGCCTCATGGTCATCTCTGCTATCCCAGAACCATGGGGCACTGGACTATAAGTTTAAATAAAGGATACTGCCCATTAAACCTTTCCCTTTCCTTCTCTAAGCACAGGGATGTTGGCAGGACAGAATACAGAGATCAGCAAAAGTGAAAATTATATTTGCTTCCCTACTCCCACCATGCTTGGAATTTTTCTTTGCCTTTATTCAGCCCTCTTCTCCCTTTCACTGCTGTTGCACAGAAGATAAGCACCAGGCAGTCTCCTCCATGCCCTGGGAATGGGGCATTATCCAGCAGGGACCAAGGGCTGCAGAGCCAGCTCCTCCTCAGCGTGCCTGTTCCAGCCCTTCTGGAGAAACATCACACCTTGCACTGGGATTTACTTTAATAATTGACCACGGATGAGAGCAGGCCTCACAATGCAAAGCAAAAATTAAAAATCCCTGAACAAATAGGAAAATTCTTTATGTGGTTTGCAATTCTCATTCCTAAGATTTTCCATTGGTGCTGGCCAATAGCTAAACTAGTCTAATAGACTGACCTGCTACCGAACTATTACAAAACACACACGGGTAGGTCTACATGAGCTTTCTTTGAATGTCACCTTCTCCTGTTGCCAATGCAACAGAGGCAGATAACATTTATGAAAGCCAGTGAGACTAATCTCCAAACAATAGTTTGCTTCCAGGAGATAGGAATTTGTCATCTTTATTTACCAGTAAAGAACAAACATTCACAGCTTGCCTTCACTATAATTCTAAACTTTAACCACGTAAGGAGTCAGCAACTGCAGCACTGAAAAAGATACAAGTCCCTACACAATACAGTTTCATTATCAGCCTTCTATGGGCAACCAGGAATTGAAATATTCCGAAGAGAGCAGAGAGAAGGCACAGGCGGGTACAGGTATATCCACCTGCCTGGGCACGGTGATGAGGACGAGTGAAATGCCAGGATGGACGCGCAGAGGGAGGAACTCGCTGAGCCGGGCCGAGGATGAAAACAGCCTGTTACTGTCACCCGGCCGGCTCCGAGGGTCACCACCGGCGCCCATCGCACGCCCCCCGGGGTGTGCAACTCGCCAGCAGCGCAGAGCCCCCGCACCCCCGGCACCGCGAGCAGCCCCCCGCCCGCCGCCTCTCCTGCCGGGCGCCCCCGCCCCTCACAGCGCGGCCCGCGCCGCCAGCGCGCTCCTGCCGGGCCCGGAGCACCCAACTGCCGGGCCCGGCCGCGGCGGCGCTGCCACGGGGCTGAGCGGCGCTGAGCTGTTCCGCTGTCCCCCCTGCCCGGCCCCGGCCGCTGTCCCGGCCCCGCTCTCTGCCCCGCTCACCGGCGCCGCGGCCGCTCCGCTCCGTTTGAATGTCCCAACGCCCGGTCCGCTTCCGGGGCAGTGGCGCCTACGGGCCGCGGCGGGGCCCAGAAGGGCTCAGCGCGAAGCGCTCGCTCGCACCCGCCGCCACAGAGCGGACGGAGGGATCCCAGGCGGGGCTCGGTGTCCCAGCCCCGCTCCCTGCACTGGAGGGAGCTGCCCGGGCTCTCCGGGGGGGACGGGAGCGGCCAGGCAGCCTTGGGCGTCCCGGCCGGGCACAGCGTGTGAGGGTGGGAGCCCAGGGCGGGCTGAGCTGGGCAGCGCGGGGTGCTGGCAGGCAGGAGGTGCTGCCCCCGGCCCGGCCTGTCCCCGGCCTGACGGGTTCACCGGGATCCCTGCGGTGTTTTGGCGGCCACTGCTTCCAGCCGGGGCCAGCGGAGCCTCCCGGGATGGGTTGCTCCAGCTTAAGGCTAGCGCTGCAGCTTCAGCCAAATTTGTAGCCAGATCATTGAAAAAAAGCACAGGTTAACTGGTCTAATGTTGTAAAGATCTGAGTCTGGTGTTGTCCCCGAGGAAACTCACAGCTTTGCAAACACCTGTACCTCCAAAAGCCCCATGGGGAAACGGCCTTCAACACCTGCACTGCAGAGAAGAGCAGGATCCAGGATCCTGTCCTGAGCTCTTTGGGATCTTGTTCTCTGAGCTCTTTCTTTGGGATCCTTTCCCCAAGCTTTTTCTTTGGGATCCTGTTCCCTGAGCTCTTTGGGATCCTGTTCCCTGAGCTCTTCCTGCTCCCCTGGCACTGGAAGTTGGGCAGCAAAGCTGCTGTCCCCTGCTCACCTGTGTGACAGCACCGAGCAGTGACCAGCCCTTGGTGCTGAGCAGCTGTGCCTGACCTCCTCCAGGGTAAATCAGAGCCTGTGGATCTGAGGGTGACATTAAAGACCAGGGTCAAGAGCTGGCACTTTCATTACCTCCTCTTTCTGTGAGCACAGACCTCTCACAAGGCTTTATAGCAGAGTCAGACCCAGCCTCTGACTGACTGAGAGTCACCCTTGTTTTACCTGCAAACTCAAACTGTGTTTGCCAAAGAATTTCAACCAAAAAAATTCTGGAGAGCTGTCCTCATGGCACCCCCAGTCAGTCCCATTTGAGATGCCTGCCTGGAGAATCCCCTCAGTAGATGGAGGAGAGATCCAAATGGACTAAAACTGGTGTCTTCAGGCAGGGTTCTGATGAGGAAAGGCTGTTTAGTCTTCATTTTGGCAGGAACATCTAAGCAGGCATCCATGCTGCCCCTTCACTAATGATGGGGAAGACGCTGGCCCCATGGTGCTTGTTTTTCACCCTGCATCCTGCAGATCAGTGTGCACAATGCCTGCTATCAGTCACTCTAAAGGCCATGAGGCCACATCTGCTCAGGGTACAGCATCACCTGGCTCCCAAGCACAAGCTGTCCCCTCAGCCATTCCCACAGCCAGCCCTGCTGAGCTTCCACAGAACCGTGGCAAGCCCAGACCACTCCAGCCCCAGCCCTGGGGTGGGTCGAGGGAGCTGCCCTGAGAAAGCACCAGGCTTTTGCTGTGGCCCAAGGGCAGCAAGCACAGACCTGCCTGCACAGGGACAGTCACATCCACCCCAGTGCCAGGATGCCACCAGCAAAGGCAGAGTCTTGCTTGCATGAACCATGCCGAGCCAGCATCCTCTGCCCACGATCTGCTGGCACTGATGCCAGCTCATCAGCTGCCCCACCCTGGCAGCTCTGGCCACCTCAAGGAGCAGAGTGAGGACTCAGCTCTGCCCTGGCATGGCTGGGAGGCAGCAAGTTGCCCCATGTTAGCCAAGAGAAAGCAAGGAGCTGTCCTCTGTCACACAGCAGCTGCTCCCACAAGACCCAAAGACAGAGGCAGGAGATTGTTTCTGCTGGAGCTGGCCCCACGGGTAGCATGGCCACATGGGATCACCCTGTCAGACAGAGGATGTGTGCTTCCCTGCCTCCTCCTGCTCTCCTGGTTGCTGATAAAGCAAGGTGGCACCTGCTCTGTGAAGGTGGCACATCCCAGCTGTTCAGAGCTGATCCATGCCATCCATTCAGGCTGCCCTTGCTGCATGGAGGAGAGCAGGGATGGGGTGAGGGGACCCAGGGCCTCCAGCCCCACTGTTCCCCTCCCTGTGCCAGCCAGCTGGGAGCAGCAGCTCCTCTCCATGTTGCTGAGTCACGCTGTGTCTCTGCTCTTCTTCACTCCAGTGGGTATGAGCTGAGCTGGGAGCTTGGCCAGGCTGTCCCCTGCACCAGGTGGTGCCACCAGCAGCAGTGGCTTCAGCATGCCCTGGTTCTTCCACACACAGGAGAGGAAGCAGGGAGGATTCAGTGTTTGGTGGTGCTGGGTGGCACTGGGGCCTGTGGCTTGCAGTGATATCAGGCATGGTGAGAAGGACACGGCTCCATGGCTGGATGCCTCTGTCACCCTCAGCTCCTGCTTCCAGTTGGGGCCCTGTTGCCCAAGGGGCCACAATCTCCAGTGGGTCAGCAGAGCATTTCTCAGCCCTGCTCTCCTGGTAGCAGCCAGGGATTTGGGAATCTTGACTGCTCCATGGGACAGGGCCTGTGTTTGTGCCCTCTTTTGCTCCACCCCATCACTGGCCCAGATACATGAGAGTTACAGCAAATCTGTGTTTCCCTCTCTGTGCCCCATGGGCACACAGAAGGTTCTGAGTGGCTGGGACCAGGTGCATGCCCATCCTTCACAGCCTTTGGAAGAGATCACATGCAAACATCACAGCAAGCTGGTGCCTCATGCAGATCTCAAACACATTCCCTCCCAGGGAAGGGCTGGACTGCTTCAGTCTCACCTTTGGCTCCATCTTCCATCCACACTATCCTTGTGGCTGCTGAACAGAAGGGAGCCATTGCCTCACTGCTGCTTCCATGACCCTCCATGGCATCTCATGGGCTTTTCAGAAGGGAAAGGTCCCTGAGCAGATTTTTCCCCTGCACTCTCATTTCCTGGGGTCCTGTAGCAGCACGCCCAGCCCGGTGCCCTGGCTTGCTTTCCCACAGCACAGGATTATCTCACCATCTTCCCCCAGGCAGTGACTGGTAGCTGCTTCCCGGCTTGGAGGCTGGAACGTGTTGTGGCACCTCGGCCGAGGTGAGAGCACCACATGGCTCCTTGGCCAGGAGCTGCCTGCTTACGAAGGCTTTGGCTCCTCTGCCTGTGGTTTCAGGGAGCACCGAGGGCCCGCCCAGCACTCGTTTACATCAGTGCTCATCAGGAGTGACTGGCCAAGGGGCTGGAGCCACCCCGAGATGACTCAGCAAGGGGAACCCTTGGATGGAGAACAGTTCCTCTGACACTTCCATCCGCTCCCCACAGCCCACCCGGTGTGAGCTGCACTGGCTGCACATGGAAATGCCACCCCTGCAAACCCAAATGTCACTTCTCACTGAATTTCAGGTTGCAGGCATGGCAGAGGGATGAGGACAGCGGGGTGCTCTGCCTCTGCCTCCCTGCTGTTGTCTGCAGGAGAGACCCATACGGCACAAGGATGTGCTCAAAGGCAAAGCGGGGCTGTGAGTTAGCTCTGGAGCCTCTGAGCACCCTTAGAAATGTCTGGATTGCAGCAGCAGCACCCAGAATTAAGCCTGAGTCTGTCTCCTTTTGACATCTCTCAGGCACTGGGAGTCATCTGGGCACTTGCCTGGAGGACATAAGCCATGCTCAGGGAGGATAAAGGGGAGCGCCACAGATATATTACCATAAAGCTAAAAACCATCCCTGTCCACAGCAGATACCATCTGCTGTGTCACAACACATGTGGTCTTGCCCCACCAGTCCTTCAGCTTCTCCAGTCTTCTCCTGAGCCCTCCATACCTCTGGTTGGGAAACATGCCACCCAAGATCAGGACTGATGGGTTCCCATTGCCTTCATTGCCGGGAGGAATGTCTGCAACTCACCCCAGGCAGGGGGCAAGGTCTGGCTTGGCTTTGTTTGTCCAGCCAAGGAAGAAAGAACTAGACCCCAGCAAAGAGGGACAGGCAGGCAAGAAGCAGGTGAAGGAGGCAGTGGAGGAAAGAGGCAAGAAGCCAGGGTGGGAGCAGGGTTAGTGCCTTGCAACTGATTTAACTGAGAACAGCTGATTTGTCTTTTGGATGCCTCTAAATCTCTTCCTCAGTAGTTCTGAATGTTGTAATGGTCGAATCTCTTTTATAACATATCCCTCAGTTTTCAGTGTGGAAGGCCTTCCAGTGGCAGGACTGAGCTCCACAGGTCACATCAGGAAACTTGGGAAAGTAGCTGCTCTTGAACTTGCTGAGCTTGTGGGCAGCAGAACCAGGGACAGAGAGGGCAAGGACACATGGGGCAAGGGATGGGCAGTGAGTTCAAACTTCTTCCGAGGCTCTCAGGGAGCTGGAAAAGATACTTTCCAGAAAAGCTCCTTCCTTCCAAAAAGGCAGGAACTAAGGAGCCACATCTGCAGCCCTACGGGTAGTGAATCACCCCACATCTCCACCCCTGCATCTCCCACTCCACACACCGGGATGAGATTGAAACAGCCCCCATGGGGACCACTTTGGAGATGGGTGGTGAGTGGGGACAGCACAGGGGGGCAGTGCTGCAGGGGGGACCATGGGCTGAAGGGTCGGTGGGCACGTCCCAGAGCTCGGCTCAGTGCAGGCAGGGGCTGCTGCCGCCCGTCTGGCAGGCGGGGCACAGAATGAGAGCCTCACTTATCAGTATTAGCTCATGTGAAAGCTCGGTGCCTTTGTATCTCAAGCAAACACCGGCCATTATGCCCAGCAGGCCGGCATTGTTATTCTGTCTGGTTGCTAAAGGGTAGGGCTGTGGAGCTCTGCACGTCCACAGGGGTGGCAGCGGGGCCACCGTGACCCCCTGCAGCCACCTCAGCTGTTCCCAGGCTTGGCCAAAACCCAGCCAGACCCTTATCATCTCCACAGGGCTGCCCCACCAGTCGTGGTGCTCAAATCTTCCTCTTCCAATGCCAGCCCCCTTGCCCCAGCCAGGGTCATTCAGTGCTCCTCAACTGGAACCTGCACAAACTCCCTCCCGAAAAGAAAAAAAAAAAGAGGCAAAAAGCCCAAACTTGGCTTCAGTGGGATCACAGTGGGATGACTTCCTTTTAGGAAGTCAAAGGCTTGACCACAAGCACCGCCAAGACCAGCCACATGTTTGGCTGTCTACATCCCAACACTTCCCTGGGATTTCCCACATCCAGGGGCTTTAGGGAGACACTCAGGAAGCCCAAAATTTTCACCCAGAAGAATCGATGCCAAAAGGGACTTCCCACCACCTGGAGTGGGTTCCCAGGAAGCCAGTTCAGAGGAGCTGGAGGGTGTTTGTGTCTGGCAGGGGGGGCTGCAAGGGAATGCTGCTGATGGCTTTTATGAGGATGACAGGGGTTTGCACAGCCAAACCAGGTGGAAGAGGCTCCTGCCAAACTGGGACATGTGCTGCCAGAGCCGTGGGGCTAGTGAGGACCTGCTTGCCAGGCTGGGCGTGCACGTAGCACAGGAGGGCACAGACATCCATCCCCCCGGGGCAGGGGTGGCATCCGGCTCCACCTCTGGGATGGGGATTCCCTGGGGGTCCATCCCCACAGGCCTGTTGGATCCCTTCTCAGGATATGCACACAGCATGGCTCCCTGCAGGGACAAATGTGAAATCAGTAACTCATCCTGTGGCCTTTCTGGGCCATCACCACTTTGGGCAGTTCCTATTCCCAAAGGGAAGCTCAGTGCCAAAAACAACAAGCCAGGAATGATGTTGGGACCCCGAAGCTGTGGGTGAAATGCTGCCAGACCCCCATTTCTGGGGTGAAGGCATCTGAAAGAAGGAGGAAAAAGACTGTGGCATTTAGCTTGGAAAATCCCAACAACCTGCCCCTACACCAGCTGCAGAGCTGAGGCTGCTGGGAGCTGGAGGCAATGCAATTCATATCCTCTGAGGACTCGTGGTGTGGAGTCACCCGTGTGTTAGAATTGCTTCATTTTATTGACATTCAACAAAACCCTGAGACATTGTGTTCCTGCTCCCACCAGAGCTGTGAGGCATCCCAGCTCCAAAGCACAGATATCCTATTGTAGCCCTGGGAAAAACACCCAGAATGTCAGGAAGAGATTGTAGCATCCTAGGAAGCCCAGGAGAAATGGCAAATCCCAAAAGGCAAAGTCCTGGGGAAAAAACACACTGTGCCTGTCAGGATATCAGCACTTCATTAGCAGAGACCTGTGAGTCTCTGCCTGGGGCTTATCCTCTTCTCCTCAGCTTTGCCACACTGGGAGATTTTTGGAGGGGACAGAAAAGCCCTCTTGGTCTCTAATCCTTGCGGGTGCAGCCCCATTCTTGCCTGCCCACCAGGGCATGTTTTTGGGATGCCTCCCCATCACAGTTTGGGAAGAGGTGATATTTGCCATGCCTGTATCCTCAGCCAGATCCCTCTTCCAGACCCAAAGGAGACAGGGGAAAGTGCAAAATCACACAGTGTATCCTGTAATGCCTCATTCAGTAGCAGCAGCAACCAAAACAAACACCAGGGATGTTCAAACAGGCCAAAATCTCCATCAGTGTTTCAAACAGCACCCCAGGAGCATCACACGCCCGTGTGTGGAGCCATCCCATCCCCATTGCAACCTGGTGGCTGCTGGGACAGGGGGCTAGTAATGGCCAGGTCTGAGCTGTTGGACTGTGCTCCTGCCTCAGGAGTTACAGAGTTATTCCCCAGAAAAGCTTTCTTCAAAGCATCCTCAGGAGGCACATCACCATAGAGGTGGGACCAGAGGCTGCTCATCCACCCCAATAATCAAAATTGAAATCTCTCTTCAAAATGCTTCTCACTGAATGTGTATCATCAGACTCCTAGAGAGGTACTCTAAATTCTGTGAAAAAAAAAAAAAAAAAAAAAAAGAAAATCAGCTGTAAAAAACCCCTCCTGTTGCAACACAACAAACCCTTGGTGACATTCTCTTGGTGAACACAGCACATATCATATTCCTATTCCTGGGAACTGGTAGTTGGTGGCTGTGCTGGAGGGCAAGTAGCTCCCTTTTCCTAGGAGCTGCTCCATCTTTGTACTTCCTCCATCCCACCACCTGGGATGGTTCTTAACCAACAACTCCTTGGCTGCTGGGTATGAGAAAACATCAGCCACTCTGGCATCACCATCACATGGATTCAGCCTTCTGATATCTCTTTTTACAAAGGGATGATTGGCTTTCACATGGCATCAGCTGACAACCCTCATCCTAGGGTTATGCATCTCTTGGTCAGGAAATGCTCTCCTGGCCCAAGGTAGCAGAAGAGACATAAATCTGGCCAGTGATTTCCCAAATCAATAGGAAACAGGCTCCCTAAGGGTAAGTGAGTTGAAAAAAAAGGAGATGGATTACTGGCTGTTCACTGCTACATAGCAGCATACTTCAGAGTCCACATTTCTATCCTGTGAACCCTCTTGACATCATCTGCCAGAAGGTGCCTGGAACCTGGAACCTGGCACCTAATTTCAGCCAGGAGAGCCAGAGCCCTGCTGCTGCCCAGCAGAATGCAGCCTCACCCACAGGCATCGCTCACCCCTTCCTTGTGATGGGGCCAGAACACTCCATGCTGCTGTCACACATATCCCCATGACCCCTCTCCTCCCACTCTCCAGACCATGCTGGCCCTGGTCACACTTTGATGAGTCCCTCTCCATGCTCAGACAGGGACATGGGTGCCCTCTCTCACACACACAACACAGTCTCTGCTCCCTTCCCTACTCCCTACACACCAAAAGTGCCCATGTTCACCCCATTTCGCCAAGATTCAGCAGCATGTCCCCATTTTTATCCCCACAGCAGCCCATTCCCCATAATCCAGGTTTATGCTGGTGTATCTCTGGTGCCCCTCTCTCTCCTCCTGGCTCTCTTTGGGCCCCTGGGTGCAATGGGGAGGCGAGTCACCCCCTCCAGTTCACCCCACATGTCTCCAGCCCTCCTTGTGCAGCTGTGCAGGATCCTCTTTGCTCTCCAGTGCCTGGGGAAGACTCTCTGAGCCCAGCCCTATCCCTCCACTTCTCATTTTCCACACATGCCCTGAGTCTGCCAGTTCTCATGCTGGGTGATCATCCCACAGGGCTGTGAACTGATGAAGGCCCATCCCTTTAAGGGTTAAAAGCTTTCAGACCCCCATCCCACCAATTAAAAGGGTTTCCCACTCTTAACCCCTTCCTGCACACCTCTGCTCCCGCTCTGAGCTTTTGCCACCCCAAGGGATCCGATCTGGTTTGAGTTAAGGTTTTGTGTGCGCCCGGCTCTGACTTCGGCAGAGTAATTTGAATAACAAGACTAATTGGATTTATAAAGCACAGCCCCCCCTCTCCCTCCCTCAAACCCGAGGCTCTGCGCAGTGTGACAAAGAAAACACACTAATGAAAACCACGCTAGCGAGAGCCGAGGGCAGGGACGAGCCTCCTGCGGGCGGGCACTGGCTGAGCCCTGACCGCGCTGTGGGTTCGTGGCCATTCCCGAACCCTCCGGGCCTGGAGGCTGCTGGAGCGGTCCCGGTACCGACCCCACCAACTGCAGCGTGCCAGGGGGGCTGGAGGCAGGCGAGGCGGCCCCTCCTGCCCACACCGTGGCATTTCTCCGCAGCCATCTCCTCGTCTCCTTCCCCATCCCGGGTCCACCGGGAGAAGCCACGGGGCAGGCTGCCCACAGCATCAGAGCCAGCGCATCCAGGACGGTGATGGCAGGATTCTGTGCGGGCTGCTGAGCTGCTGGTGGCCTCGGGCACCCCGACATCCCCAGGCTGTGGAGACCCGGGGCTCAGCTGCTGCTCCCCTTTCCCCTGCAGCAGCCTTGCTGATGGGGGTAGTGGTGCAGAGCCCCCCATGCCTTGCAGCCTGGAGAGGCTGGCTGTCACATTGCAGCTACATTTCGTGTGGGACAAGGGCTGAACCCCCGGAGAAGGGGCCTCTCTCTGCTCCTTGCCTGCACCCACGGCTCTCTGGCACCCGGGGTCGGCTCTAATCCCGACTCCATCACTTCGCTCTGCCTGCACGCAGACAAATGCCCAAGCACAGCTTCACACTCAAAAAAGTCCAAGTTGTCTCCACCTGGCAGGCACAATGGAAAAAACACCGAGACCTTCTCCTTCCAGCTCCCGTTCACATGGAGCTGAAAAGCCAATCTCGTTTGAAGTGTCCCGTGCCCAGTAGCCCGGGCTGTGGAGGAGGAAACATCTCCCTGCTCCTGAGCAGGGATACTACGGACCCCAGCTCCCCAGAGATTTGTGGAGCAGCAGAGCCCAGAAACACTGAATACAGGGCAGGAGGAAAGGGTCAGACTGGAACAGACCCCAGGGAGAAGAGCAGAGAATGTTTCCCTGGTCCCAGGGCAGGAATTTGGGGTGCAAATCCAGTTTAATGCAATCCAACCCTGGATGCTTCTGCAAAGGGGTGTCTTTCCTCTGGCCTCATGCCAGTAAGAGCATTCTCCCTGGACAGAGGGCCAGGAACAGTGCTCAACTCCATCAGCAAAAAGCCAGCACAGATTCAGAGCTGCCCTGCCAGCCCCAGCAGCAGCAGAGGCACAAGTCCTGCCCTGCCAGGCAGGGAAGGGAAAGGCTGAGGGCAAGGGGCCTCCTCAGAGACCTGTGATCCACTGGGGTTAATCCTGGGATCACGCATTTCTCCTGAACCCTCTAGCCCTGGGAACAGGTCAGAGAGAGGGCAGGCTGCACAGCCCTGCAGTGGGTCAACCGGTGAGGTCCTGTCCCCAGAAGGAACCCTGTGACACTGACTGTTCCCTGAAGAGGATGTCCCCAGGATGCTTGAAAATCCCCATCTTCAGGGCCAGGAACACCATCCAGGTCCTCACAAAAGCAGAGAGAGCAGGTCAGCCCCTCGAACTACTTAGGTGCCCCCAAGAAGCACCACTGCCCCCTCCATCCCTTTGTGTCCTCAATGTCCCTGTCACGGAGGGCAGTGGCCCTGCTCCTGCCAAGCAGAGACGTGGGAGGCACAGTTTCTGGTTTAACCCTGGATGTGGGGAAAAAATAAAAAAAAAAAAATTAAAAAAAAAAAAAAATAAAAAAAAAAAAAAAAGAAAGAACATTAAAAAAAACAAAACAAAAACCCCAAGGGTGCTTTTTTGTGCTCATTCCTGTCTTTTGGGATGAATCCCGCACTGGGACCACCCCCCCTCCCCGCCCGTGTCCTTCCGCGGGAGGTCAGTGCGGGGAGCGGAGGGGCAGCCGGCGAGGGGGGGCAGACAGCTTGCGGGGGGGTCCGAGGCGTTTGGGGGGGGGGCGGGAGCATCAAGCCAAATGCCCCCCGCTTTCCCTTTCGGGTCTCCAGCTCCCGGAGCTGGTGGTCTTGTGTCATTTGTTACTGCCAGGGGAGAGGGGATACCACCCCCCCACACCCCCCCCCCCCCCCGTTTAAATTCCTGCTATTGTGGAGCAGAAATCGGGTTGGACCTGAGTATTTAGATGACATCACCGAGCAGGTTGGGTTATAAAATGAATGAAGCAGAAAGCAGCCCAAGTTCACTAGCTCGGCACTTCGCAGGCGGCAGGAGGGACCTCGGGGCTCCGCTCTGAACTTTGGCTCCCGTCGGTGCCGTCCTCTCCCCGGGGCTGCCCTCGGCTCCCCGCTGCCCCCCGACCCCTCCTGCTCGGCCCCGCAGGATGCAGATCTCACCCTTGCTGGCTGGTGGACTTTTACTCGTGCTGCTCTCCGTCAGGCTGGAGGCGAAGCCGGCGTCTCAGCTCCCACAGAAGGTACGGCTGGAGCTTTTCCGGCTCTTCCTCCTCTCCCGATCCCGCTCAGAGTCCTGGCAGCACGGGGGGAGACGCGGGGTGACTGTGGGGTGCCAGACTCAGTGCAAAGAGGGGGTTTTCTCTCCGCACGAGCTGTTTGACTGCAAGGGGGACTCGCTGCTTCTCCAGGCTGTCCCGAACGTCCCGGGACATCAGCCCCTAAGCAGAGGCTGGAGTAGGACGCGGTGTGGCCCCGTAGCCCGCGGGATCGGGGCAGGGGAGGGTGGCAGCGTGCTCCGCGGGGTCACCCTGGGGTCCCCTCTGTGCCGGACAGCGGGGCAGGCAGCAGGTGCACGGTGTGACAGGGTGCGAGACCAGAGCCCTCCGGGCAGCGCTGACCAAACGGGCCGGGAAGGGCACAGACGAGTGCGCTCCTTCCCCTCGTGTCCCGTGGGGAAGGGGCGCCCCAAATGAGGGTGGTCCGGGCACCCGGTTGTCCCGAGATGCTGAGGTGGAGGGATGTGCCCGAAGCCACCGACACTGGGTGGCACTGCCCCAAGGTCTGGGCAGAGATGGGGACACGGTTTGAGGATTTCCCCAGGAAGCAGTGGGACGGGAATTGTGGTGTCACTGTAAGGCGGTGGGGTGCAGACTGAAGAAAAAGTGTTGATACAGGAGGATGTTGGGAAAATAAATGAGGATGGACATTTCCAGGACTTCGTGGGCAGCAGCTCTGAGCAGGGAGACAGATGGGAGGCCTTGGAGATGGGGGACAGTGAGGAAGGAGGTGTGTCCCTTTAATTGTGGGTCAGAATTGGAGGATTGGGAGGACGCAGGGAGCATTAACTAGGGGAGGGAGCAGCAGGGAGGAGGAACCCTGATTTCCCCACCAGTGCTGCGGACACTGTGCAAGAAAAGGGTTCAGGGGGAGCTGTGGGGCAGGACCCCTCCCCATAATCTGAACAGGTCTGTAAACTGGTGAGGGGTGCAGTGACCGAAGGGATCTGAAAGGAAAAAACCTGCCAGCTTTCAGGCCCCTTCAGATTATGGGTGGGGGGAAGGACGGGCCAGGACAGTGACAGCAGCACAGCTGAGGGATGCAGCTTCACCCTTTGGAGGGGCGGTGTGGATATGCAGTGACCGGGGCAGGAAAACACCGCTATGGTGTGGGTCAGGGGGATGCTCTGACCCCAGAGAGGGGAACACAGATTTAGGGAGGGGAGAAGATGCCCTGGGCACAGCCACGGGGTGGTGGACTGCACTGCGGGGCACAGACCCAACCGCGAGTTTAAATCGCAGAGGGGATACACCGACCCCTCTGCGCGTCCCTTTCGGGGCACCCCCAACACTGATGGGGTTCGCTAGGGACGGCAGCGCTCTGACCCTCTGCTCCCCACAGGCCTCCCGCGGGTCGGCAGCAGCAGCGGCAGCGGCGGCGGCGGCGGCAGCGGGTCCGCCCGAGGCGGCGGAGCGGGAGAAGGAGCGGGAGAAGGAGCGGGAGAAGGAGCGGAGCGGCGGCGGCGGCGGCTCGGGGCCGCGGGAGGCGCGGGAGGCGCGGGCCGAGGCGCGGCCGCGGGCGGGCTGGTCGCGGCTGCTGCAGGACCCGCCGGGCCGCCGCCACAAGGGCCTCCACAAGAAGGGCCTGGGCAAGGGCTGCTTCGGGCTCAAGCTGGATCGCATCGGCGCCATGAGCGGCCTCGGATGCTGAGGGACCCCTGGCGGTGAGTGCGCGGCCGGGCCGGGATGGGGCCGGGATGGGGCCGGGATGGGGCCGGGATGGGGCCGGGATGGGGCCGGGATGGGGCCGGGGGCTGCGCTCCGGTACCGCGGGGGACGCGGAAGATGCGCTGCCCCGCGAACGCGACATGCCAGCGGACGGGACTGCAGGTGTTCATCCCGCTGAGCCTCGCAGCTCCCGGCTTTGCTGGAGGGCAAAGAGGAGGACCCCAAAGTTGGCCTTATTACGGGAATCGACCGGCCCTCCTGCTGCCCTGCTCTGTAGAAGGGTCAGAGACTCCAGCTGCTCCAGCAGCAAGTCAGACTAGATTCCACCTAATTTGAGCTAGACCAGTAAGCTCCGGGGATGATGCAGGAGGAGCTCCAGGGCAGCCACATGTTCTCAGTTTCCCCCTGTGCCTGACACACACAAGTGACCTATGGATAGGTATCAGGAGGGCAGGATACCCCCTGTGTGCCTACAGTTGAAGAGTTAGTGAGGGTCCTGTCTCAGGCATGCTCCAGTGCTTTTAATTTAAGGAAAATCAGTATGTAAGTTCCCCAGGTGCCTTCTAGGTGTGGTGACAGCCAGGAGTAGCACTTTCCTAACTGCAGCTTTGTATCTGAGAAAGTTGTGGGAAGCTGGGAGTTCTTCCCACAGTGCCTCACACCACTGTGTAGCATAATGGATGAAGGAGTGTCACTTCCCCAAAGTGATGGGTTTGGAAAAAATATGGCAGTGCCTCCCCTGGCAGGTCTCCCTGCAGGTGCTGGGGACAGTGAGACACCGTTCTGGCCTGGCCCTGCCAGCAGGACACACACAGATGAACTCACACTTTGGGAAGCACTTACCACTGCAGCCCAGGCCACTTCTTCTTCCTATGGCACAGCACTGCCCCACTCACAGGGACATGCCTGGCCCTGCAGTAACATAACTGGGCACAGAGGGGACTGGATCCAGCATCCTCCTGTTCTGTAGAGTGATGGGAATAGCACAATCCAAAGATGCTTACAGGATGTCAGTGCTGTTCTATGGCCTGTCCTGGAGGCATGTGTGCTGTTTCTCTCTTCCCTCATTTAGAGACTCCTCAATATTGCCAAGTATTGCTAGCTCAGGGCTCCAAGAGGAATACACATACCCCATGTAGGCAGGTCACACCCGTTCTCTCTCACTAAACCCATTAGAACAAGAAAAAAACTCCAATAGACACAGGGGCAGGAGGAGCAGCAGCTTTCCTCAGCCTCTCCCCTGAACACCAGCCAGAAAGCAAAGGGTGCACTTCTTCCTTGCTTTAGCACAGGCAAAATCCCAGGGATGGCTTCTGCTGAGTCCAGCATCCCCCAGCCCCAGGCTACAGTTACTTTGGCAGGGGTTTTGGCTGGGGCTGGGCAGGGGGTGCTGCATGCAAGCACTAATGGGCACTTTGTTCTTGTTCCTCACAGGGCTTTGAATCTGTAGTCGACTTTTTCCTACCACGCGCGGCCAGGCACGGCCATCCCCAGGCAACACCTAGAGAAGCAGAGACCCCTTTGGAATGGACAAAAGATGTGGCTGTGTTTTTCTTTTTGGTACGAGGAGTCATGGCACCAACTGTTTTGGTTTTGTTATTTTTTTAACAAGTGTTCTCTATCTTATATATATTATATATACAAACACTCACTGAGACAAGGGACAGTGCTTTTCCAAGAGACTGATGAAGCCAGCTGCATAACGTTGCTGTTTGTAAATTCATGTCATGCATAAATGTATTTATGTTGTAAAGCTATTTATATATTGTTTATAAAGAGATATTTATAAAAAAATTATTTATGTAACTAAATGAAAAGTCAAGTATTGTAACATTTTTTGTCCTAAGTAGTTGAAAACCTTTAAAAAAAATCATTCCGTGTGGCATTTTGTAACCTGTCTTTATTTATCAAATTCACATACAATTTAAAGTGATTGATTTTAACAGAGCTAAAGAAGAAATTGTTCAGATGTTTTAGAAAAGTCAGGAGTGAGGAGAAAGGCCAGCTGATATTTTAAGCTTTGATCCCATATGCAAAAGTAAACTTGTGCCCAATCCTGTGATGCTGTGATGGACTGAATCCTGCCTGGTGCTGCAAGACTCTGCAGACCCCAGCTGAGCTCTCTGCTGTGGAAATGAGCCCACCATGGTTAACAGCCAAGCCCTGGATGGACAGCAGTGTGACAAGGGCAGCATCTGTCCAAGATGTGCTTTAACCACTTCCAGTCCAAGCTTCAGCCCATAACTACAGTTCTACCAGTGATGCTGGATGGAGATGCCATCCCTGCTGATAGCAACAAAGAGCCCGCCTGGATCTGGCCCCCAGCTTTGTGCTATTCCAGGATCCAGCGGCTCACTAAGAGTCTTGTTGATATTTCCATTTGCCAGCCCTTTGCCACTAAGCTGTAAAGTCCCTTCCTCCAACAAAGATTTATTTAACTGAGCCAGGGACAATACACAACAGACAGACCAAAATACACCGAGAGCCGGCTGGTAAGGATTCATGGACACAGCTGTTGCTGCAGCTTCTTGCTATGTAAAGTGCATGAAATAAATTGTTAAAATGACTCGGAGCTCTAAAGGAAACAGCAAGCGAGGGGGTGGGGAGAGCAGTAAACACACAAACTCCTGCTTGAAGGCTCTTTGGTCTCATTCTTCAAAGAGGCCTTAGAAAAAAAGAGAGTGGCAGGCGCCCAGCCCAGCCGTGACAGGAGTCACAAATTATGCCCTGGCCATTGTAATGTAGTGGGCTGGGAAACAACGAGCATTATGTTCCACTGGTGCCTAGGACAGGGCAAAAAGAAAGTCACCAAGACCCAGAGGCAAAGCGACCCTTTTCCTTAGCAACCACCAGCAAACCATAGAAACCTCCAGCCACACTCACCCCAGCTCTGACAGAACACTGGGTGCACAGAACAAGAGGATTCATCCAGACACCAAACAGCTCAACCATCAGGTTAGGAGCACCCAGGGGATGTTTCTGATCTTGCACGAGCATGGCCTCTGTCACAGACAGGTACCCACCTCGCAGTGTCCACAGGGTCCAGCTGGACAGGGAGCAGCAGCTGATGGACCACATAAGATGTTGCCTATGGGGAACAAAATCAAGACCCTGGCAGGGAGGGAGACAGGATGGGCAAGTGGCAGCTCCTATAGGGAATGACAACCCACTGTCAGGGCTCTGTAAGGCAAACACAAGGTTGTCCTTCCAGCTCCATAACATCTTTAGAGGGAAGGAGGGGCTATATCAGGAGCTCCTAAAGAGATGCCCATTACAGGGGATTGTCCACTCTCACCCAGGAAACCTAAAGGACAATAAGGAATCGCTCACTGTGCAGACCTTGCACAGCCAGTGGTGTAAGAAGGTGGTGCAGGTCCCATCCAGAGTCCTCATCCTTGAGCATGAAGCCAGAGTAGTGACCATGACAGAGTGACAGGCTGGGACCAAGGTGGGGACAATTTTTCCAGTTTTGGCTTTTTGCTGCATTCCAGAGCTGAAATAAAACCACCTCCCTGGTGACAGAGGGGTTGTCCTCAACACAGCAGCAGTGACTCAGTCTCAGGAATTCAATCCACACAATTTGACCACCTAAGTGAGGCAGAACCTGAGATAAGGTTGAGAGATAGAAGACACAGCCTGCGGTTATGTACAGTCTGGCTCTCTGTTTCTCCTCAGCAGCATTGTCCAAGAGAAAAAGCACAGCCCACAGCATGGGCCTCCTGGGAAAGAGCAAACCCAAGGAAAAGGGCAAAGCTGTACGGCAAAAGGCCATTAGCTTGGCAGAGAAGAGAAATCAGAGCTAGAGCTCCTGGTGCAGAGGGAGAGGATAACAGCTTGGTTCCTTGCTTTGCTGCTTCTTGTCTGACAGGGATAAGACACCCTATCCCTCAGGATGTGGATTTCCACCAGCAGGATGGGAATATGATGTCCATGTGTGGTGGAGCTGATGTGCAAGAGAGAAAGCAGCACTGAGGGGTAAAAGAACACTTGAGAAAGTTCAGATCAAGTCAATCTCAGCCCCTCTGTGGCACAGCCAGAGCAGTAGGTCTGAGTGTAGAGTAGGCAGAGAGTGGCACTGCCAGCAGAGGTCAGTTCTCAGAGCACTGATGAGCACTTTCCTGCTTCACTGGACAAGCAAGAATGGGAATCAGAAGTGGCTCATTAGAACACAGCAGTCACCCAAAATGGCCACAACTGGGTCTCCCTGACAGGGGCTCATCAGAAAACAAGGGCAGCAAGAAAGAGAGGCCACAGGAATCTAATTAAGAGGCAAGGAGGCATCTTGTGCAGCAAAAACAAATTCATCTCGCATCACTGCCTCCCCTGTGGGCCAGCTAGGTCAGATGCTCACAACACCCCATGAAAAGATCCATGGCCAGCCCTGGAAAACACCCCTGGCTACATCCCAGTCCCAGACAGCATAAGTGAAAAACAGTTGTTCTGGATGCAAGGTGCAGCCTCAGGAGATGGCATCTGCTATCTCAACCACAGTCTCAGACAATGGCCTTTAGCAGAGGTGTGTACACAACTGAAAGTGAGGGGAGCAAGAGTCCCAGGGTCCCCTCTCCATACTCAGGTCAAATTAACACTTATGGTACCTACACATTTGCTGCACCACCAGCTGAAGGAGCAGTAGCCAATGCAGCTTCCAAATGGGTACACTTGTGACATGACATAGCAACAGCCTTGATTTCTCCTCTCCAGGAGCAATTCCTAGCAGGAGCTGAGCCATAGGCCCCCAGCCTGAAAAAGCACACAGCTCTCTAGTGAAAAAGGACAAAGAGCTTCCTCCAGTGCTGTAGTACAAGTGCCTAGCAAAGCCCAAACAGGCTGGAGTAGACCTTGGAGCACTCACAACAGGGACACTGCTGCCTTCTAACATTCGTAAAAACATTTTTGTTCCTCCAGCCCATATTGCATGTTTTCCCTGGTACCATTCATGCAACTTTTCCCAGGTACTTATTGCTGAAGGGTTATAAAGCCCAGCTCAGATGACAGCAAATCCCAAAGCAATGAAGAAAAAGAAAAGCCCAGAGTCCTAGAGCAGGAGAGCAAATGAATTTCCATCTGGAAAGGGACTTGAGGCATGGAGCAGGGACTGCCAGAGGCAGCGACACACATGCCCCTGCCACTTGCTCCAGGACTTCTCCAAGCATGGGCTGCTTCCCTCAGAATGCAGAAAAACAAAGGGAAGGGATCACAGGGAAACTTCCAGAGGGAGCCTGCACCTGACATAAGCGTGAGTTAAAAACAAGAAGGGAATTGAATCCAGGCCCCTTCCTGTCAGTCAGCAACTAACCTTGTCAGGAGGGATGGCAGCACTAACTGAATCAGGCAATTCATTAGGTTGGGGCACGCAGCAAAAGCCCACACTCTCTGGAGCAGAACTACAGTGAAAATCCAGGGTAATGAGTTGCAAACTGCCTTTGTAAATGACACTTCTGCAACGACTCTGGCAGGATGGGAAAAGAGCTAATAGGAAAATCATTAGATAGCATCCCTTTGATATTGTTGAAAACTGCACAGGCTATTTTTCCTGCCCCCTCCATAATTAACCTGGTATATTACCCATAATACTCCAGGCTGATAGTCCCACAATGGACCACCTTATCTGAATCAGGGGAAAAGAAGGGTATGCTACTTAAAAGGAATATGACTTCTGAAGAGGCTTTAAAGGTGTAAGATTTACCCCTACCTTACATGCACAACTTCTTCAACTCCATCAGCAACCAACCTCTGCCCAGCCAGGAAAGCAAAACCCAGTCACAGTCAGCAGGCAGGAGCAAGGCTGTCCTGACAAATGCAGCTGCAGAGGAACTGATCTGCCCAAGGTTGCTCTCTGAGCTGCAGAAGAGCTGGAAGAGGACACAGCTCTGTGCTTTGCCCCTTATTTACAACACTGTCCTTGTCCTTGATTTCCTTTTCTAAGCCAGGCTACAGCCTGCACCTCCTGAGATGCAGAACAGCTCTGAGGAGCAATGCCTACCCACCTGGCTTGTCTGCCAGCAAGGAGAGGTGTCATCTCAGAGTCGTGATGTAAAAGGTACAGCATCACAGCTGGCAGGTGATCCTGAAGGAACTGGTGCCCTCTAACAGCTGTGAAGGTGACAATGAAACACCGAGACGTTACTGCAGCAGCACAGAGCAGCCTTAGGACTGTGCTAATCATGAGACAGTGAAACATCAGGGCTGGTGAGACAAACAGCATCTTTGGGAAGAGTCTGGAAGGTGAGAGAGTGCTACTTCCAAACCTCATACCCATGAAAATACAGCCTATGGTCAGACAAGCTCCAAATACTCACAAAGAGGCTGATCCCTGATAGAGAGGGCCTTGCTTACCCACCACAATCAGCTCTTCTGGAAACACAGAGGTATTATATGTGATTAGGGCATTTCAAGTACATCCTAATGATACAAAGGCTCCAAAGATCTCCAAAGGCTCTTTGGAGATATGGGGATGTGGAAGTGTGTCTCATCATCTACTAGAATCAGAGCAAGCAAGGACTACTGGCACAAATTCTTTTGTGCTCTGTGGGGAAATACACATTTCAGGACTCTTAAATGATCTTGTGGCATCCCATTACTACCTGGAATTTCCAGTGTGTATGTATCCATCATCACTAGAGCAGGGACATCTTTTCTTATCAACAAGGAAGAAGTCTGGTCACACCTGCCACACTCAGGGAATTCTGCAGTGGGGCATGTCATGAGATGTACACACTGCACAAAGAACCAGCCGTGCCTGTGGATTCATAGACAGGGAGCAAAGTGCTGCTCTGCCCATTCCTTTGCCTGGATCACCAAGCAGAGAGGGGAGTAGCACCACGGGAATGCTGAGAGGCAGGGTCAGCCCAGGCTAGGGGATAAACACACATTCTCTTTACAGAGTACAATCACTTACCTCTGGGAGCTCTGTGACAGGGCCAAACTTAAGAATCTATCAGCAAAATGTCAACAGTCCCTGAGAGACACAGATCTTCGTCATGGAGCAGAATGAAACAATGACATATTCTTAAAAACTCTGCTGAGAAATTCAGACTGTCAGGCTAAAATTCCATGTTAAGAATGCAAGGTTGAGGTTACAAGTAGAAACTGAGATCTCTCTAAACTTTAATTTACCTTTCTTGATGCCCTTGAGTCACTGTCTCGCAGCTCACACAAAAACATGCTATGCAGACTCAGGTTTTGGTTCCCTTGCATTAGGTCAGGTGTTATAGAGGACTTAGTGGGGTGGAAAAAAAACAACAGGAAACTTTGTGACCAGGTGCTTGAGATGGGTCTGTCTGGGTCTATTGTACTTGTGGGGCAGGCTCTTAGATTTCACCATTTCCCCATTATTGAGAATAATAAAGAGCAAGGTTGTTTTTCTGCATTGCAGTTTGCAACAGGCTCAGACCAAATATAACAATGCCCAGCACCAACAACCCCACAAATGCACAAGTTTGGACTGTTTACTGTGCAGGGGTGGGCTTTGTGTGGTTTCTAGCTTAGCTGAACTCATAAACCTGTACAGAACTGAAAGTTTAGGAAAAGTCTGGTTTACCCATGTGATTTATGTTCTAATACAGCTATCAAAGATAAGGGCAGTGTTTTTTCTGTCTACCCTGCAATGAATAAGCCCAAGTCTGCTTCACATACGTGGAAGAATGCATTTTGCCCTCATAGGATAAGAACACTAAAACAAAGAACACCATCTTGGGTCTGCATCCTTTCACTTTCTTTCAGGAAATGAAAGATGTTCAGCAAAATTCACTTTGCAGGGCTGGTGGGAAATGGCCATTTTTTCCCACCACTGTCTTCTGTAAGAAACAAAAGCTTCACTTTCCCCAGCTTCACTCTGGAGAGCAGCTCTGCAGGTCCTACTCCTGTACATGATCCATGGAGAGAGACCTGCAAGCCTGAGAGCAGCTCCACAAGCATCCATGGGATTTCCTAAGTCTGCACATGATTGATTGCAGGACAGGTCTCAAATCTGAAGACCGAAGGATGTGTCAGCATCACTGATTTTCCCTCCAGCTCCCAACAGAAGAGTAAGTTTGCAATCAACTTAGCTAAGAAGGTGAGGAGGGAACTAAAAGAAGATATTTCAACTCAAAACTTTTTTTTTTTTTCCCTGTTAAAGACTGACATCAGCATTGCTTTATCACGTTCCAGAACTGCCTGATGTTAGCTGGTAAAAACTGAGTCTCGGCAGGAATGCCAGGGACATTTGTTAGCATGAGGCACAGCTTGAGGGCTAGGGCAGCCTACCAGCACTGCAATCAGCTGAGATCCTCTCTTCCATTTTCCAGCTCAGTGCTCAATTCCATATTAAACAAGCACTAGTACAAGTGAAGCTGCAGAACACAAAGCTAGACAATAAAGCACTGAAGAGCAGAGGGAAGGCAGTTTCCATCCCTCTGGGTGGAAAAGGCAAACAGAAGTTCAATAGCTCAAAGTCTGTCCTGCTGAAATGTTGGAGTGAGCTGCAGCTGGAGCATCCCATTGCTGCCATAAACCAGAGCAGGGCAGGATGCTCGCCCTGCACCAGGGAGCAGCATCCAGCAGTGCTCAAACTGTATTAGCTGCCTCCAGCAGGCACAGGCAATCCATAGGAGTTTGCATCAAATCTCCCTCTGCTTCCACCTCCCTCTTTTCCCCATAGCAGTTCAGCTCCCTGAACAACTCCCCACTCAAAACTGCCCAAATTCAGCCCCTAATTCACACAACTCTGCTCTGAGTTGTTGCCCTTCCTGTAATCACAGGGTGTCAATACAATCTTTATGTCTTGTCCTTCTCAAACAGCACAGCACCTCCTGCATCCTTGCCTGTTAACAACTCTGCCTTCTGCTTCATTCCTGGAATAGCTTCTAACTGTTCCTTCAAGCCAGATTCATTAACCAGCTGCTGCAGAGCTGTTTGCCTCCCCCAGGTACTCTGTGCATGTCATTTGTTAATGACTCATCTCAGCTGGGCTCATTGCAGACGTCCCCCTCCTTTTGCAGCACCAAGCCCTTCACTGACACACCAGGAAAGCCAAACATGCAAACAGCTCCATCCCCTCCAATACCCCAGTCCCTTCTCTGTCCTCTGTCACCATCAGACACAGGACAGCTCTTTATTCAAAGTGCTACTTCCTCCCTTGCTGTTTTCCTGATCAAAGGCAACACAAACCAAAACTTAAATAAGATCCTCACCCCCAGCCAGGCTTTGAGAACAGCAAAAACATAAGAACAAACTCAAAAACCTCCAACACTAAAGAAGCTTCAGCAAACTAACATGACTCCTGTAACTGGTAGGAAATAAACACCAAGTGTGCCAAACTCCCATCTACTTCCCTAGCAGCCTGCAGCTTGATGAGGAGCTAAAATGATTCCCAAAGGCATTTCTATTTCTCCTCCTCTTTGCAGGACTGATATTAAAAATGGAAAGGAAAGAGGACCAAAGAGCTTCCCCTCACTAGTCAAATCCAGTGAGGAACTGGATGACCAGCACATTGAAGCTGTCCACGCAGCAAGCCAGAACAGGCCCATTCCATCTCCATGACAGACTTGGGGACAAAAGGTCCACCTGCACCTCCTAAGACACTATCAGCTGAACACTGGGAGAAGCTGAAACAAGAGCTAATACTGCCACTGCTTGGGAAACAGTTCCCTTGAGTTACTGGTAAAGGCTTTGTGCTCTGGGCTTATCCACTTAATATCCTTGTTGCATTTCTAGGGGGAGAGAGAGCTGGTAAAGAATCAGAAGCCTGACCAGAATCAGAAGTTTCTGGGACTTGACCCAGAGGAAGCTGGAGGGAAGGCATTTAGATCTTCCTCTCCAGATTAAAAACTAGTGTGCCTGCACTGCAGGAGAAGAAAAGGAGAGGGATTTACTTTCAAAAGTGAGCAAGTCCTGTGACTGAGGACTGCAAACATGTACATAGCAGAGTCCTGGTAGCAGTGAGAGGAAGGCACGTGCGTTGCACGAGCAAATGCAGGTGACAGCTGGCTGCAGGACTGAAGCATTGTCACAGTCTCTGGTTAAACAGCTCCCCTGCCTGCTCAGGGAAAGAGCTTCTCTTTACAGAAGTGAAATGCAGGGGCCAAACTACAAAGCAGCACTCTGCTAGATGCAAAGGAAGGAACTGACTGGCCTAAAAGCACAACTAGGAACCTTCCACAACCAGGCATCAAAGCTTTTTAGGCTCAGGACACGGGGCTCAGCTAAGAGCTTTGCCACAGATCCTTCTGCACAAATCTGGACAAAGATGAACTACTAACAAAATGTGAAGATGCTTCCCTGTCTCCCAGATGCATCAGAGAGATCAGTCAGACCTTCGGTCCACATACACCAAGGATCAAATAAATGCTCAAGTGAACAAGTGTCATTGGACAACAAGCCTAAAACAGCCTCAAAGTCAAGACTCCAGACTCTGACATTAAATCAGCATTTTTAATTTTTTTTTTCTAAAATGTACTTTTTTATGAATTGCTGTTCCAATGCTTCCCCCTTAAAAAAAACCCCACACCTTACCAAACTAGGTGCAAATCACCTGAAGTTAGTTTGTAACAAATAAAAAAAAACCCCACAAAACAAAGGCTGAAATGCTTTAGAATCACAACAATGTACAAAAAAAAAAAAAAAAAATAAAGGGGAGGAAAATACAACCTGAAAGTGTTCAAAATTCAGAAAGACTTGTCAAGTCCATTGCTTCAGCAAGGGGATGCTGCTGCGACCCCTGCCAGTGGGTCCTGGGCCACCAGCCTGCCTTGGTGCCAAACAGGCTCCTCTCCCACTGCCAGCATCCAAGGAAGAGTGAATGCATTACCCTCTGAAGGTATCAATGGGGGAAACAACTCACAAGCAGCTCTGGGAGGACACATCACATTCAGGAAGAATAGTTTCTAGCATGCCCCTAACCACCTGCAAGGTCTGTATGAAAGAGCAGCCTTCTTCCTTATTGTATTGATGCCTCAGAGATGCAGAACAGTGCTTTAAATCTGTGAGAGATTAAAGGGCTTAGTAAGGGCAGTAAACAGACAGATAAGTAAACAGCCCAGCACTGGAACTCATCTTCACAGAGCGAGGTAGTGTGAATTTCACCCCAGTTTAAAATAGACAGGGGTAATGGAAAGGCTGAAGGCTTCCATGTAAAGCAGTTCCTGGCCTAGAAACCTTCCTGTGCTCCCTTTGGGAATGAAAAGATCTGTGTTGATGGCTTCCTCACTCCCAGCCTGGCTTTGGTAGCCACACTTCAACCCTGGGATTCAGATGCTTGCTATAGAAGCTCTCCCATGATCTGATTTAGTACAGCAGCTTCCTCAAGGTTAAGCAGCAATGAACTAGCTGGGAGGGAGCAAAATGGTCCACAGATATTTTGGTTTTTTTCCTGTCCCTTTTGGTTAATCCCTTGCTTTAAAAGTCCCTCTTGACAGGACCAATACAGGGACACCCTGAAAACTCATAGGAGCTGCACAGTGTAACTCAGCCAGGTGCTGCTAACTGGGAGCTGCTCAAACAGGGCTTTGACTTGCCAGCCGGGAAGGGACTGGCCCAGAACCCACTGAAAAGGAGACGCAGGCCCTTTCTGCTGCTCCTGTTGTCATTCCTGAGCGAATGACATTCACATGGTAGGTTCTAGTGGCGGCTGGAGACCAGCCCTTTGACTTTGGACATCTTCTTTGTGGGCTGCCTTTGTTCTGTGTGTGGAGGGCACTCTCGCTCTACCAGCTGCTGCTCCATCTCCTGTGCTGACGACGAGGCTGTAGCTTTTAATGTTTTCTTTATGTTTGTGACCTGGCCAAGAAGAGACAGTGAATCAGCACCTGCTTCCTCCTCCCCTGCAGCAGACACTCTGTTCATAAACATATTGAAAAACCCCTGGAGTATAAGAGTGGAGATTATAAAAGAGACTCTCCCAGCAGTAACACACTCTGCATTTGAATTTAATACAGGTAATGTTTCACCCTCATTTACAGACAGAGCTGCTAGTATGTCCAGTCCAGAATAACTAGGAAATAGGTTTTTTTCCTAAGAGATAATGATACAATATTGTGCCACCCTTCTGTCTGGCTGGAAAGATCTACTAATGCCTTGGTGCAGAAGGGAGCAATCCTACCATTCTGTTAACTAGAAGCAAGACGGGGAAAGGAGACAATGAAATAAAAATTTACTCTCAGGACAGAATTCAAAAAGGAAAAGTGCCATTTAGCCTAGGTGACTACCTGAGACACACGTATTTGCTAAGAAGCAGGAACAGAAATTGGTTTTGTGGGAAGCAGCAGTAATGTTTCTGCTACTCTGGCTGAAAAGGAGAGACAGAGCATTAAGCACCATCCTGGTCCCCTGGAACTCTGCAGGGCTCACCACAGATACAGGGAGCAAACCTTAAATAAAACCCCAAGGTTTAGGAGTCAGGTGTGTCAACTCCAAGCCAATGGCATCTGGCAAACCAAACGTGCTATGGATGCCGATCAAGCCGCCGAGGAGATGCAAACATAAAGCTGCAGGGATGCTAAGTCCTGGTGCAGGGCCTCGGCAGGCGCATCCCCACCTTGCCAGCGGCCGGAGCCGAGGCTCGGGGGCAGGGCCGGGCTGGACCGCGGGCTCGTGCTGCCACCTAACGGCGGGAGCGCGCCAGGCCCGGCCCCGCTCGGGGGAGCGGCCGCCGCCGCTTTTTCCAAAAGCAATTGTGACTCCAGAGATTTTTAACTACGCTTCCAGGTTTAACAGAAAGTGGTTTTTACTTCCTGCCTGCCTTGCACGAAGAGAACAGGTTTCCAATGAAGATCTGTGGTAAAAGCACAGTTTTCTTAACGAATCAATACAGGGAGCCACAATTAGTGCAGTCACCTAGCCTACACTTATAACAATTCATCATGAAAAGTTCCACTCCACTGGATGTTTGATATTTATGGTCTTACTAGCACTCAGAAGCAGATGTGTTTTCCTTCTACCCCATGCCTGATTTGCATGATTGCTAGCCTTTTTCTGAGAGCCCTGACCATCAACCAGGCATTACCAGATTATTTCCTTCAGCAAACATTTATCCAACAGCACAGAAGCCTGAGATGACTCTGTACCCACCTCCATCTCTACCTGCTGCTGAGTTCGGTGGTGGTTCTCTTTGTACTGGTTGGCTCTAAGTACTTGCTGCTCAATTCCTAAAAGAACTGCTTCACAGCCATCACACCTGCAGGATACAAACAATGCCAAACAGTGTTTACAAGTTCTCTGTGGAGCAGCTCCATCAGGCAATCTGAAAAGTCACACTCATCTAAAAGTTAAGGAGATTATTCAATGTGTACTTCCTGCTTAGAGTTGCAAAAAGCTGGCAAAAAAAAGCTTTGCTGTGTACTTGATGCATTTCTCAGCATTCTCTAGAGAGTCTGTGTTACTGTTACCATCAAATAATAAGTGCAGGTTCAACGCACTTTAATCTTCCTTTTCCGTCAGAATTACAGCTTAAACAGGATGCAACACAGTATTCAAATGTAAAATTTTAAAATTAAAGAAAATAGTAATATTGAGATAATCCTCCTGCCTGTTAAGTGTTCAAATGACAAGAGCACTCAGCATGGAACTCAGAACTGGAGAAGACAAAAAGGGAATTGGCACCGTGTTCACTATTACCTTCCAAACAATGCTGCAAGGTCCTGGAAGCTGCCAGAGCCCTCCCACCATGATGGGACTGAGGGAATTTGAGCAGAGAAGCAAAAGATCTGCCCCCACCACAGGACAGCATATTTGCCCAGCAGTTTAATTACTTTCCATGCACTCATTACCATAGCAACTAGAAAGCAATTCCCAGTCAGCTCGGGACCTGCCATGGGCTCCACAGTTTATGGGGTGATTTCTTTAGGTGGGAAGGGAATCCCACAAAGAGATGAGAAACAGCTTCCTGGCAAAGGTACAAAGAGATAATACCACAGCCCCACTATAGCTGCAGACAGGCTGCCTTTGCAGGAACAAAGAGAAGACAAAGCCACCTGAAACATCAAACTTGAAGAGACATGCCATCCAAAGAGCTGTGATTCTCTAAAATTTGCCCACACAGTTCTCAACACAGTAAAAAAAGCTGAAAAATCAACAGTTCTGTCTTCATTATTAATTGCTGCAGCTCCCACCACAAAACCATGAGCCCTGTTTGGCACCTCTTTCTGCAAAGTTCTCAACTCCTCACTGGGGTTCTGCCATGTAAAAGCTACAGTGAGAGAAGAAGCCCACAATGTGGTAGAGTTTGGCTTGATACATAATACAAAAGGAATCCCAGATGGGATCTTGGAAAATTTGCCCAACAGACTCCTCCTTCAAGTGCCTACTTATAGCATAAGACTCCTGATTAATGAACATGGTGAAACTGAGACGACTCTTGAAACTCAGGGGAAAACCAGGACAAGCTATGTACAAGGAACAAGGAGGATGGAGAGACTGCCTCACCATTCCTGGAGTGTTTTGACAATGTTACTGATGTCCTTCTTCTGGATGTCTCTGCCGATACAAAAATCCACCTCTAACACCTGGTTTCGTTGATCCAACTTCCCTTGGATAATATCTGTGTAAACAGCTTCAATAATGAGATCTTCCAGCTCCCTCAGATTCCTCATATCCAGGTCCTTCAGCAACACAGAATAGGGAATGCACTAAAAACAGCAAGACCAAGAATAAGTCAACAGTCCTAGAGTAAAAATGAATTACTAGGTCTCAAAAGGTTGAGACTCAACTGTTTATTGTATACTACACTTTGACCTGCAGGTGCAGCAGTGACTGATCATGGCAGAACAAATGCTTGCCAGGCTATGAAATATTCTGACACAACTTTGATAATTCCTGAAGCTTTGGTATAGCATATTCTAGAAGAAAAAAGGTAAATGGGATTGTAGAAAAAATTAAGAGTGCTGCATAATTTTATCAAGAACAAAAAGTCAAGTGTTTTAAAGAATGATTCTCCATCCAGGAGCAGTGAAAAAAGACATACAAAGTTTCCCAGACCTTCCTGACCAATCTGCATGTCAGTTGAGATATCCCCACACTTCACCTATGGAAGTCCACTAAGTTAATATCCCAAATGCACCAGGAGAGAACACTGTACCCTACATGCTCTTTCCCAGTACAGGATTTTTTGGTGAGTACCCATGCAGTCTGACACAACTTCAGTGCTCTGGAATGGATGCCATTTTCTAAAACAAATCCAAGAGACAACAGCTGTCAAACCCTACGCACTTTACCTTCATTCGGGAAGCCAGGCTTACAATCGTCAAGTGTTTCAGCTTGTTTTTCTGAGTCACTGTTAATTCAGGCAGGTTATCTTTGTTTGCTGTTAATGTCAAAAAGACAGGATTCAAGACTTTACTTTGAAAATTACATAATCCAGGCTGCAGAACTTCAGGCTAGTTATGCTACACTACCCCTGAAATACTGAACACCTCCAGCTAATGTGGGTGCAGGCTGATGAACAGAGCATGCTGCTGCTGCTGCAGACAAACTGGCACACCCAGGGAGAGAAGGGGAAAAATTAAGAGCAACTTGGCAATTCCATTCTTATCTGCTTCTTCAGTAATTCTGCTTCTGGAATTGGAAGGTAATTCACAACTGGTGCCCTGCCAAAACAGTTGGTCAATGGCTTCGTTTCTACCAAGTAAATTTTATTTCATTAACAAGCTGACAGAAAAAAATCTTCGCCCTTTGCTGATCTGGTTGCAAATATATCTGGTTTTATTTCTCTGAAGAGCTGCAGAATTTAAAGTGTAAGTACCAGGCTGAGGAAGAGAGGAGAAATCATTAATCTAGATGGCCACACTGTCACTGTATTATATCCATGTGCCTCATGAATATTTAAAAAAGAGAAAGGACACTGGCAGCCCTCCAAAGCTAAGAAACTGTTTAAAATATCTGCTTTAATGGAAATTAGTGTTTCAGGGCCACTCAAGTTCTCCCATCCATCCCACCTCATTCAATGCACTACATTTTGACTGTGCTTTTCCCCCTCTTTCTTCACTAGAAAATGAAGAATGAACTGTGCTGTCACACACTGTGACACAAGTGCCATGGACAGCAAGAACATCCTCTAATCAGTCACAGAATTCACGAGGCTCATGTTGCTCCACAGACACTGGAATTTCCAGTCATTGCATTTACAGATGCCACTGCTCCTTACAGGAACTAGATAGCTCATCCACCACCCTGAGAACCAGCACTATGACAGAATTATTTGTCACACTCTGTAATGGTCTGGATGAGGCTGCTACCCACAAATTAAGCATTAAATTGTAGCAGAATGGAAGCATAAGCACCGGAGATAAAAGCACATTTCAACAGATACAAAGATGATTCACACACATTCTTTCTAAAGCTGTATAAAAGTCATTATTTCAACTTGTATTCTAGCTAAGAAATTACTCATTTTGTTTCAGCAATGCCGTCATGAAATAAAAGGTTATCTCACAAACCATGCAGGTTTTTATAAATAATGCAGAACAATTTTGTCTAAGTTTTCTGCAGTTTCCATAACCAGTGTAATCTAAATTTTCACAGAGATGTCTGAAATTTCCCTCTACAGAGGTAAGTGGCCTGTGAACATCAATGAATTCTGCTGCAGATCAACTCAACCCAGTGCTGCAGTTCCATCCAAACCTGTAGCACCCCAGAGTCTCTAACCCTTTGTTTCCTTTTCAGCAAGTAAAAAGCACACATGACCCAGACCCCCTACAGACAATTCTTCTTCTAAGCAAGTTCTGTTCCTGGATGCTTTCACCCAGCCACATTAGACCAGGCATTTAAGAAAGCAAAGAATTGCCTCTGACAATCCTAAAGAGGCACCCAGTCCCACTCTGCAAACGGGCAGCAGTCTCTTACCTACATAGTCGCGGTACGTTCCGTAAGCAAACAGGTTCAGCAGCTGGAAATAGGCAGCATTAGACCCCTCAGCAAGCTGATGGGGAGAAAAGAAACATCACATAAAATGGGCAACACAATCCTGACAGGCACCTTCTCCAGAGAATGGTTTAAGTCTGCACAGGACAAGCAGCACCCCATGCTGGACCTGTTCTAAGGCAGTTTTAGAGTCAAGATGATCCAGCCATTTCTATGCACAGGAACTTAACTCCAGTTTGTACTGTCAACTGCTTTGTGTGGAATCTTGGGAGGTAAAAGAAAAAAGCAAATCTTAACTTCAGCTGACAATTATAGGGCCAGCTCCTCTCACCAGCTGATAAGCAAGCAGGTAATGGTGATGGCTGGTAAGGATCCTGTGAAAGCCAGGACAGCTTACCTGCAGAGCCACCACAGCTTCAAAGCAAAGCAAGCTGGGACACTGTAACTGGAGTGCACTTGAAGGGAACAGCTCTTCTCTTGCCTGCAAACACTTCACTGGAATAATGGCAGCACCAAGCAGTGGTTTTTATTGATTGGGTTTTTAACACCATTGGCTGCACACAAATCCAGGAAAAAACCAGTGCTTGTGATTTGATGCTGAATAACCATCAAAGTGCCTTTATACCTATTTAAGAACCTGTTTGAAAAGCTAAACTTGCTGTACACTGTGCTACTTGAGCTGCAGAGATACTCAACTTAGATTCCTTCATTGTAGTAGAGGCAGGGGCTGGCAAAAGCACTCTCAGCAAAAGCTCTGGAACTAACTTTCCATCTTGGTTTGAAATGGTTTGGATTTGGTTACCACCCAGGCCTGATACACTAGACATCTGTTCACAAAGACTTTGGAGAGCACTGAAGTTCTGCCTTCCAGGACAGTAAAGAAGTAGAAAGGGATTCTTTCCTTGCTGGCTGGCAAAGTGCTGCCTTAAAACCACTACTGTGCTGCTGCCAGGTTTTTGCTGCGTTAGCAATTGCCTTAAGGTGGCAAAGCTTTATATAGGTATCCTTTAACACCTAACACATACAGGCAAAAGCAAGGTCAGTCTCTTATTCAGAAACATCTCTCAACCCAGGTAAGTTGCACCAGGCCTTCCTGGCACAGAATTTCACCCACAGACTGCCTGTGGAAACTTATGGGGATCCTGGAAGTGCAGAAGGGGCATTAGAATAAAAACTCAACTCTTACCTCTTTCACATTTGTTAATTCCAACAGCTCTCCAAAGACATAAACCCCAGGAGCTTCCAGCACTTGATTTATAAGAGCAGTTAGAGCTGAGCCACTTGTTCCTTTGGCTAGAAGAATGAACTGCTCTAGAAGATTGCAGGATGGCTTCTGTTCTCCTGCCATTCTAGGTTTTCAATCTGTCAGTAAAAGAACATAACATTAACACATCCTTTCTCCTCTGCTGAGTTCTGCCTGGCAGGGGACCACAAGGTGCTCAGCACAGTATCATTCCAGTATCAGCAGAGCCAGGCTTTTCTTCAGCATTCAGGAGGCAGGCCAGAAACCCAGCAGGTTCAACTGCTGATTTAACTGGGGAACAAGAATGACTCCAACAATTTCTAAGCAATATTTCCATCTGATCAGTCTCCTAAAAGGATCTGCTCTTGCAGATCCCTTCTGATAGGACAGGAGTTTAGATTTCATGCTGTTTTCAGACTTTTCCTTCTAGTGATGTTGCCAAATTATGCCAACTGTAAAGATGCTTATTGATACACTTGACTGACTTCCTCCTTCCTCATCACACAGCTGCACACCAGCAACTAATGTAATTCCCTAAGAAGGATTGATGCACACTGTATGCCCACACATCCCACCTTTTCCTTTGACTCTGGCTATTGATACAGTGTGTGTCCATAATTCCCACTGCCTTCTGAGCCCAAAAGGCAAACTGGGGCCTGTAAGCAGCTCCCTGGTCTGCACTGTACTGTTCAAGTGTTTTGGGTTAACAGGAAAGCTCAAGTGATAAAAATACCCTTTCTACAAAGGCTCTATTTAAGTCTCTGCAAAGAGAAGTCTTTGTCTTCAGCTGCTGCCTGACATTTCTGGTGTGCATGTTGTCTCCCAGCACCAACATGTTGCTTTTGAAATGTAAACCACTGTTTATTAACAAGTTCCACAAAATGAGCTGTTTGTTTACAAACAACTAATTCAAAACTTCCCAAGCATGTTATTCAGAAACCAAACAAAGAACTTAGCAGATAAAGGAGGTTTTGTGTTATGTTTTATGGGATAATTATCAAGCAGATGGTATAACCTTTACTCTGGTGATGGAAACCAAACACCAGAGAACCTGTCTGGTTCTGAGTGACCCACATGGGCTGGGCCCACATCCTCCCTTGTGGGGGGAGTACAGTCATACAGGGGCTTCACTGTCTCATCAGGCCTAACCAAATTAAGGCTTGTGAAAGCATCACAGCTTCCTGTATTAGTCAACTTCTAAAAATACACTTCACTGTGTTCCATTACACCTGCAGGTACAAATTGTCTCAACTGGAGTGGGCAACCTTTAACCCTCTCCACACAGAAATCTCAGCCCCTGAAGTCTCTTTGGGGTTCTTTCCATTAGAAGCACAGATGCAGCTTGATTGAACAGCACCTCAGTTCTGAGAAATCCCTGCACTACAGAACATTGCACGTGGCTGCCTAACACATCAGTGCTGCTCCCTCTGCTCACAGACAGGACCATTTCCTCACGAGAGAATATGGATTGACTGTGCTGGGAATGAGGTTCCGATTTCACAGTTCTATTGTCCTCCCTCACAGGTAATCAACCCACACGCTGGAGTGTGAGGTTACAGGAGACTGGCTGGCTGTATCTGTGCCCTGGTGGGAAAGGGATGCCAATTCTCTGCCCCTTTCCGAGCAAACGTTCGGACAACTGCGGTGCTATTGCAATCTGGGTGCACACCCGTGCCACAGGGATTACCTCGCTGCTTCCACAGCCGACTTACCCCGGTGAGAAGAGACTGAAATACACCAGACACTCCAACACAGCTTGTCCAAAAGCTACAACAACTCAAGCATGGGGACAAGCCGGGCTTCTCTCGCGGCCAGGCCCTTCTAAGGCAGCTCAGGGAGTCTCGGGGCGGGAAGCGGCCCGCAGACCCTGCAGCAGGAAGGCGGGGGCTTCCCGGCCCTGCCGCTCCCCCAGACCCCTGGCAGAGCCCTCAGGCCCCACCGAGCCCTGCCGCAGGGGGTAATTTACTGGGGGTCCCTCACCGCCGCCCCCGTTCCCGGGAGGCTTCTCCCAGCCCCGGCATTACCTCTCCGCTCCCGGCCTCCCGTCCCGCCGCTCCCGGCGCCGAGCCCACCGCGCCTCAGGCCGCCATGATGGCGGCGCCGGTGTCCGCGCGCGGTTCCTTCCCCCCCGGAACGCGCGGGCCGCGCCGAACGTTCCGCCCGATCCCGGGCGGCCGCGGGGAGCGGGAACCGCGACCCGGCATCGCTGGGATAGCGGGATGGGGACGGCGGGCTGGCGGTGCTGGCACCTACAGAGCCTGGTCCAGCACATGGAGCAAACTTCACTGCGTCCCGAGCAGCTGTTCCAGCCTAAGCAAGTAAAATTCCTGCCTCTCTTTTTGGGGATTCGAGGTCCTGTGGCAGCATCACAGGGTTTGCACCCCAAAACGACCCGTGCAAAGGGCTGCTGTTATAAGGTCACATCGTTATTAGAAGTGGGGCCATTATTGGATTAAATGGGGCACCGGAACTGACTTCCCAGGGAAGTGATCATGGCCCCAAGCCTGGCAGAGCTCAAGGAGTGTGTGGAAAATACTTTCAGGCACACGGTGGGATTCTTGGGGCTGTCCTGTTTAAGGACAGGAGTTAGCCTAGATGATCCTTGTGAGTCCCTTCCCACTCAGGATATTGTCTCAGGCCAATCCTCCTGGGAAACACCAAGAGATGGAGTGAAAATAGAACTGATTTAAAACTCCATAGAAAAATGTCCCATACAAATTATAAACCAAAGGGCAGAGCTCTGGCTGTGACATGGGAGGCAGGAAGGGAACTGGAAGGGTTAAGATCCTCCCCAGAGAGGATCAGGAGTCAAAAGACAATTGAAGGGATATCAGAACAAAGTTGGAAAGGTGGGTGCCAACCTCCCCAAGATTTGTAGGCTCATCCATGCCACGTTGCAAATAAAATGTGCCTCTGTTAAAAATCCTTCAGCTGCGAGCAAAGTGCTTCTGACTTGCAGTCAGCAAGTCCCTGAAGATCAAATCATGGACCAGCATGGTCAGGAGGGGAAAGCTTTCAATAAAAGAACATCACAAACTATTAGGGAAACTGATGGGGCTTAGCCTGTGTCTCAGAGCCATCCACAGCAGGTCCCAAGGGTCCCATCATCCATCAGAGAAGGGGTGGCAGACGGTGCAGAGGTGCAGGTGTTGGAATGCTCTTGTGACACTCTGGGCTTCAAAGCAAATTGGATGTAAAAAAACCAGGCCTGCGCAACAAGGGAACTCAGCCAGGGCTATAACAAGCCAGGCAGTAATTTACTTAAGCCACACTTAGCTCTCATTTGCACAGAGAGGGAGAATTACCTCTTTAATCACATCCTAACCAGGCCCTTCCCCACAGTTCCTGTCATCCTGCAGACATGCTGGAACAGTTGCCTTGGACAAGCAGTGTGTGGCCTCCTTTTCTCCCTTGCTAAGGCTTGAATTCCAGGCTGAAATAGAAATTAAAATATATGATTGTGAGCTATTTTCTATGGATTGGTTTTGCAACCTTTTGCTAGAGCCTGTGGGTGAAAATCATCTGTTAGCCCCATATAGGTCAGCCAGCAGTCCCAGTCCTGATAGCTCCCAACTGTTGACACCCAGCCTGGCTGGCTGACCTGGACTTTGGAGGACAGCATCAGCTAAGCTCAGCTTTTGGTATGGATTTTTGTTTTTAAGAGGAAAAAATATGTGGATGTCCAGCTGTCTGATTCCCTTTCAAACAGCTATTGCAACCTCTTGTTCCACCCACGCAGCTCTCTGTGTGCCAGGAGATGTTAATCCATTTTATCTTTTAATGTTGGCATTATCTCTCCACTCACCCCACCTCTTCCCCTTTTGATTCTGCAGTCCAGGCCCCTTTTAGGCAGCACATAATTTGCCTTTTCTCCCTGCACTGCCACAGTAATGTCCCCAAGCAGTGGGGTCCTGGACCCCCAGAATTTGAGGACATCTGACCTCACCAAGGAAGGCCAACAATAAAAATACTATTGTGTTTCTTATATTTTCACTTATCTTTTATTACTCACCTGTGTGTTCTTCCATGACCCTTCATCCATTCTTCAGAAGCTGCCACACCTGCCAGAGATGTGAAGGAAAAGTTTACAGTCCCAAGTGGCACCAAAGCATAGAGGGATTTGCAGCAACTTTCTTGCAAGCAGATTTTTATGATGATGTGCTCTAGAGTGCTATTTGTGTTAATGCAGCCTGAGGACTCTGAGAGATCCCAGAGTTTTTGTCACTCTGAGTGGAGCTGTCACATGTTCCACTGCTGCTTGGCCCTGCACTAGTCACAAGAGCTTCACACTTCAGCTATGAACTCTTCTGTGATTTTCAGAAGTTCATGAATGAGAGGCCTGTGCTTCTCCACACAGCAAGGTGAATTTGAAAATTCTGAGACTTGGCCAGGAAATGCAAAGGCTCCAACTCAAGACTCCACAAAGATCCCTACCCCTGTGCTAGAGAAGCCCTCCAAAGCTGCAAGAGTTGCTTTCCATGAGATCCACTTGGTCTCTGGCTCCTTCATCTCTGAGGAGCCTGAATGGAGGCAGGATTGAGTTCCTCATGACTTCTGCAAACCAGCATGTCCTACTTTCATCTGGCAGGCTCATCCCTACATACAACCATTTGTTTCTGCCTTTTTCAGGTCTGCTTTTTTCTTGCTTGCCTTTTCTCCTCATCAGTCTTTTCTCCTTTGTGATCTTCAGTTCATCCTCCTTAGCATGCAATTCCACAGCCTAGCTAAAATCCAGGATGGACTCTTAATTAAACACAAATATATATTTGTACAGCTCACCCCTGGCACTCTGCCCAGGCTCAAAATGACCCCTTCATACACTTAAACTGGTGGTGGGAAATTGAGCATGGATCACATACATCAGGGAAATAAATGCTGCCTGTTTCTATTATTAAGATCTCTTGTTAGAGTGGCCTTGTCCTTATGCATTAAATGCAGCCTTTATTAAGCTCACATTCTCCACTTTTGTACAGTGGGCAATTTGGAGGCAAGTGGTGCCATGAGTCAGTGTACTGATGGCACCCTGACTTTTCACTGATCCTTGTTTGAAGATTGGGTTACAACTGCTGCCTTTATTTTTACTATGACTTCATGCTTTTATCAGTTGCACCCAGATTGTTAGCAGAGGGGTTAATCTGCTCACGTTAAAGTGCAGTCTGGCTCCTGGGATGTGCTCACAAACCTGAGACTTTCCCTGCACAATCAACTCTGTTACACAAACATAAAGATGATTAGCGAGCTAGAGCACCTCTCCTATGAGGACAGGCTGAAATAATTTGCATTGTTCAGCCTGGAGAAGGCTCCAGGGTGACCTTACTCAGGCCTTCCTGTACCTGAAGGGGTTCTATAAGAAAGCTAGAGAGGGACTCTTCAAAAGGGAATAGAGTTCTAGTGACAGAATAAGGGAAACTGCTTCATAATTACAGAAGGCAGATTTAGATTAGATACAAGGATGAAATTATTTACTGGAGGGTGCTGAGGCACTGACACAGGTTTCCCAGAAAAGCTGTGGATGCCCCATCCCTGGATGTGTTTAAGGCCAGTCTGGAAGTCCCTTTCAACTCAAACTGCTCTGTAATTCAAATTACTGCAGCGCAAAGAAGGTTTCCTTTGTTCCAGGGGGTAGCACGTTATTTATTTTAAACCTTCTCCACAATGCTGGTCCTGTCGGCTCCTGCCTCGGTACATGCAAATCACAGAACTGTGAGGTTTGGGAGGGACTGTGGCGATCATCCAGCCCAATCCCCTGCCCAGACAGGGTCACCTGCCGCAGATGACACAGAACTCGTCCGGGTGCGCTTTGGAGGTTTCCAGCAGAAGCTGTTCTGGGTCTGAGCACCCCAGCACCACCCGAGTTCAAGGGTGAAGCTCCGGCCGAGCAGCCCCAAGGACGAAACCGTGGGACCCCAGTGCGTGGGGAGAAGCGCCAGCCGAGCTCCAGCGGCTCGGGGACGTTCGGCTGCTGCCTGGCGGGCGCTGACCAGGCCCGGGGCGGCTTCTCGCCCCCTCGACTGCTGAGGCTGAGGCCTCCGGGGCCCGGGGACCGCCCGCTCCCCCTGCCCGATCATCCTGCGGCGCCTCCATCGCGGCCACGTCAGGCCCAGCCGGGGAGTCTCGGCGACCGCTGCGCACCCACCCTTGAATGAGGGAGAGCGCTGTGTGATTGGTCAGCAGCGCTGTCATTCCTGCGCCAGAAGGCGGGGCGAGGCGGGACAGCGGCGGCTGGTTGGTCGGCGCGGCGGCGGGCGGCCGCTGGGGTTGGTTGCGCCGGGCAGTGGCGGGTGCGCGGGAGGGAGGGGCGGGGGGTCCTGAGGCTCGGCTGTCACCGCCGCGCTCCCGCCAGGCCCGGCCCAGCCCCGTCCGCCCGCCCGCGGCGCGGCAGGACCATGTCGGCCACGGACGAGCGGGCCAAGGAGATCCTCCGCGGCTTCAAGCTGTATCCTCCGTGCGGGGGCCGTGAGGCGGCGCGGGGGGCGCGGGGATCGCCGCCCCGCTGTGGCGAGGCCCCTGGGGCGGGAGGGGGTTGCCATGGCAACGCGGTTCTCCATGGCGGCCGCGCTCCGGCGGTGGCGGGAGGGTCCCTCAGGGCTGGGACCGGCCCTGAGCCGGCTGGGGCGGGGGCACGGGGAAGGAGGCCGGGTGACGCCGGGGTCGGGGTCCCGTCCTTGCCCTGCGGGTGCCGTGCGTGGGGGGTCCCCGCCACCGAAGTCCCCGTTAGGGTGGTGGCGGCCACCGCCCCTCCTGCTGCCCGGCGCTGACAGGGGCTGGGCCGGGGCCGGCGGGCAGCAGGAGCCCCCCACCCGCAGCGGGGATCGCTTCCAGAGGGCAGGTGAAGCAGCTCTGCGCCAGGAGGATCTGATCCCTTTCCCTCCGGCCTGCGCTTAAGCACCTCTGCTCGGAAAGGAAATACCTGGTTGTCAGGTCCAGGAGCAGCTAAACACCTTGTTCCTTGTCATACCGTGAGGTACTGGCACATGTGTTGGTCGTGCAGTTTCTTTTATTGCTGACGTATTCTGTGTGTAAATGCCTTTCTGTGCAGCTCGTTTAAAAACTTTTCATGTTGTCGCTTTCATAAAGCATTCTGATTTTATGCGTGTGGTACCTGGATGTGAATTGAAAGCTGATGAAATGAGATAGGTCTGAGCTCGGAAGAGAGATGAGAGAGCCTTTGTGCACCTTCCAAACCAGGATTTCAGCAAAGTAGAGAAAGGCTCAACCTAAAGGCCCATGTTCAAACTAAGGGTGTGAGAAATATAGTAGCTTTATTTTGCATGTGGTATATTTTACTAAATAAAATTCTTCTAAGCTTAGAAGGTAAATGCTAGCTCGCTGTCCTGACCTATAGACATCAGAATATTCTTGTGAGTTGGTTTATATTTCCTTTTTTACAATAAAAAGGACAGAAGTGAAGGAAATATCCTCTTGATTGAAACCTATTATTTCTAGACAGGGTAGTGAAGTTTTTTTGTTCTGTGAGATGTTCATAATCTCTATGCCAGCTGTAGCAGGATCTGGTTTTCTAGGTTGGATTTAGATAGATAGCTTTTATCAAACTATAAGCAGATGCTTTTCTTAACTTTTTATAGAATCGTTGCAGTGTCCCCCAGCTGTTAGTACTGCATGTGGTTCCTTTGCTTCTGCACTGGCACTATTGACAGTTCTTTGTTTTTATGAAGATGTAGTATTTTAGCTGTCAAAGCATGAATTAAAAACCTTTTGTGCTGGCAATTAGAAGAATAAGCTTCTGACAAGACCAGACTAAGCTGTTGGTAGAAGTGAGGAGTGCCTGGAAAGTTAAGCCTAGGGAGCAAACTTTTAAGTGCTTTTTGCATGTCTTTGTGCATAGTCTTTATTGGATAGCAGAATTTGCATAAAGGCCTTTGTCCAACTTTGAATGAAATAATACTTTTTGTTGTTTGCTGTCTTAAAGAGAAAATACTTTTTGCTCCTTGAGAGGAAGGATGTCAAACAACAAACTATGAACTCCAGTAGCCATAGCATGGACAAAAAGCTGCATTAACAGCAGCCTGCAGTCTGTGTTGAAGTGTCTTGAGTCTAGTCTGGCTTTATTTGCCCTTGCAACAAAAAAAAATTACTTCTGGCAGGACAATTTAAGTCAAAATCTGGACTGCACTTCTCCAGAGACGTGGTAGAGTATGTTGATAGTTGCCATAGGGGCCATGTAGTACAAAGTCTGACAAACAGGAAAGTCTGGAGAAGCATTTCATAACTGAAACTTTTAGCCAGTTGAAACAGTTGAAAAACGTCTCTGTTGCCTTTAGTAAACCAGAAGAGAGGCTGAGCAGACATTCCTCATTTGTGAGGAAACCTTGTGACACCACACCATCCCCACAGGAAACTGCTCATGCCCAGTTGTGGCCACGCTCCCTGCAGGGACACATCAGCTCAGACTTCCCATCCCTTGTCCAAGGGCAGGCAGAGACAATTGCAGTTTAGAGATGCTGTATTTCTACCCACCCTATTGCTGCATGTACTCATTTAATTAATAGAAAGGAGGAGAGAAATGTGTTCTGGAAAACTGTTCCATTTATACTTTGAGTACCTGAAAACTTTCTCCTCTGCTCTCACAAGGGAGGGAGTTCAACTCCACCAACTTAAGCACATCCTTCAACCTTGGCACTTCAAACTGAACTTGCTTTCAGCACAAGAGGGGAGCATGGCATTGCACCCAGGGGCTGTGTGTGAGGGATTCCTTGGGAGGCAAGAGCAGTTGCCAAGGGCAGAAGCATCACTGAGGGAACAGGCTTCCTAATTTTAACACAAGAGCAGACTCTAGCTGGAAGTCCACATTGAGTAATCAGAGTTTCCTCAAACAATTCTGTTTACTTGTGGTTCCTGAGAAGGGGTTAATTACAAGCTTTCCTACTCATTGGGGCATGGTGGATGACTGGGGCATGTGGAAATTAAATTATAGCCTAAATCCACCCTCTAATTTCAATGCAAAGATAGGTTTTCCTTCCTCTATGACACTAGTGCAGAAACATGTTGTGACTAATGTCCCAAAATTCAAGCCAGGAACATTTATTCCCTCTTCTCATGGATTTTGCTATTTTTAAAATATTAAAACCAAGGGAAATATATTTGATGCTTGTAGGAAAATGAGATTATTATACTTTGCTACACTTGTCCTAAGAATTTTTGTGGCACCAGTTAATATTGAACACTAACAGTCCAGTATGGTGCTGAAAAATTTTGAAAGCAGACAACAAACTCTTAGAGCTTGTCACTTGTTCAGGGACAATATTTGCTAACAGAGCTTGTAAGTGTGTTTATCAACAAACTGTTCTGAAGGCATGTGCCTGAATAGCAGTTGTTACACCCCTTATCATATCTACAGGTAGTTTAGTGCTATGAAAATGTGCTTGGCTGTAAACAACATCAGTCCAGTTGGTAACTGAAGATCCATTTGTGTGAAGTATTAGCCATATCTTATTTCTGCAAGTATTTTGCACATCTGGTCCTGTGATCTCAAATGCATGAAATTAGATTATGCCTTTTTTTTTTTTTTTTTTTCCTCTGGAAGATGGGATAGTTACTCTGTCCAAGCTACAGAAGGGCATTTTACTTGACCCTCACCCTTTCAACACATTCTTCAGATCTTGTTCTGTCATTTTATCTTCAGTGTGTACTATTAAATGTAAGTATTTAGCATCCTTTATCAAAGAAAGTAATGCTAGTTTTGTACTTCCCCAACAGTCAAAGTTCAGGGTTGTTTTATTTTGATGGCTCCCCCTCAACAACTCCCTTTATAATTGGTGGGTTGCCTCTTTACCTTTGCTCTGAGATCAAGTAGCACAGAATTATGTTTTCAGAGGGACCCTGTAGACCTTGTTTAGTTTGGTTTCCAGCATTTGGAAAGCATCCATGCTGTAGATTAGAAATATCCAGTCATAGTTTGCAACTGCAGATTCACATCCAACTATTGAAGGACCACAGCTCAAGTTCTTTAAGCAGTTATTTCTGTGAGGTTCAGTCAGAACAGCAAGGAGGAGAAAATCTGAATGAGTTGGTTGATTCTCAGGATGATTAAAGTGCCATGCCTCAACACTGGAGTAAGGACATTTGCTTTATATTTAAAGCTTAGAAGTCATACAAGATGTTACCTATTTATTTGCTTCTGTACAGAGGAGTCCTATCATAATCTCTGTAGTATTGCCCTATAGCTATTTATCAGTTTAGGATAAATTTTTCCATTAATTTCATTTTAAGGCTGTGCAGTAGCCTATTCTTCAGAAGTCTCCTGAAATAAGGTAATATGGTGAACATAAGCAGGAAGAGACAATACTAACTGACTGTATTAACTCCAGAACAATTACAGAGTTATGAAACTCATGTTTATGGTCAGTGTAAGCATATACCTGTAGCTCAAGCACTCCAATGCTTGCAGGCAAAACTTCTCATGTCAAAGGCTGGCCTACTTTTCTACAGTCCTCAAAGTTCCCTTTGCAACATCATCTTAGCTCCCAGGGCTTTTTCCAGCTTTATTCTCACCATTGTTTTTCTGCCTAGGAAGTCTTCCTAGCAGAGCATTATCCTCCTTGAAAGATGGGTAGAGCTATAGTGAAAATACAGTTATACCAGAATCACTAGGAATATCCATGAACTTTATATTATTCTGCAGACAGGGAAACTTCCACTTCTCACTTCAGCCTGATCTGTTGTACACACAGGAACTGAAGTCAATGACAATCTTGTCCATCAATTACTAGAATAGTCACTGAAGTTTTGAATTAGTTTGGAGCAGCATTCCAATGTTGAGAAATCTAATTGGAAGCAACATTGAAATAAGTTTCCAATTTCACTGTTAGGCTGGGAGGTGTTAGCAGCATATTCATTTGAAATGCTTACCTGCTGCAGTGTTTACAAAACTAACGAGGTAGCAGCTTTAATTGGCTTGAAGATTCCCCTTTTTTTGAGGTTTCCTCTGTGTGCTTCCTCAGATCTCACTCTGTTAGATTCCTTGCAATGGAATAGAAAGATGAACCATTAAATTCATGGGTTAAAAGGAGACACTGGCCAGCCAAAAGAAGGAACAGGACTTCCCAGAAGCTGGAACATGTGCTCTGTCTGTAGAAACCCAAAGCTTCAGGCAGGTTGTAGCTGGATGTCATGGTAGTCAAGGTACCTTTACCATATCAGAATTATTCCCAGCATTGACAGAAGTACTGCACTATGCAATGATCTCTAGTTCTGGCATGCTAAACACAGAGTCATCATGTTTCTTATGACTGAGTCATGAGGTACCTGCAAATAAAGCAAGAGCAATTTTCCCAGGTTTTGTTTCACCTGCCTGATTTCCTAGTAAACACCAAAAACTTCCTATCCTCCCCTTGTTAACTTTCATTGAAAAAAGTGTAAATACTTAACTGTGCTTAACCTGTGATTTGCATTCACTTGATATCTGAGCTACAGTCAGTTGTGTACTTGTCAGATGTAATGAAGTCCCTGTATAGTGTGGGAAATGGGGGGTTGTGCCCATGACAGTGGGAGGGGCATCACAGGATACAAATGAGTTGCCAGGTGCTACAGAGAATGTATCTGACACAGACTTCAAAGTGGAAGTTGACACTGGAGTTCAGGTTTTTCTTTTTAATCTGCAATATTGCTTCAGCACTTTGTAGTTACAAATTTATGTCTAAGATTTATCCTTTGATCTGTCCAAAGCCTACCCATCCAACATTTTACTGGAATTATGGTTTCAGTATTTTTAATTGCTTGCTTAGTGCCAGCCTAATGAAGTACTTAAAATAATGCAGTTGTCATTAGCAAAATTATTTTCCCTTGTTTCCTTTGTATCATATTAAGATATCAGTTACTCTTTGCATCCCTGGAAGTCATTGGTGCCTTATGCTTCAGCTGTTGTTACAGTATTTGAATTTCCACAGAGCAGAAGATAGTAATTTAATCCATCAAGTGAGAACTGGAAGATCTTCAGATCTACTCCTGCATCTTCACAGCCAACATATAGGATAAAAGCCAAGCTTACACAGATACAGAGAAGCAGGGGAGGTATCAAAAAATCCTCAAATTAAACAGATATTGTTCAGAGGAGGGTTTTTTTAATGTCTGATGTGGCTCTTGTGTCTCTGGCAAAAAAAGTTTTCTGTTAGCTAAAGCAGCCTTAATGTGGAAGCTGATCTGACTTGTTCTTACACATTTCTCTCTGAATTTAGGCTGATCCCAGAAAGAATGTTGAGTCAAAATTTTACTTGAAATTTTTAAGATAGCAGGCTACTATATATTTTACATTTATGTAAGATAATCATCTTCTATTTCTCTAAATTGGGAAATTAAGGCAACTTCAAATTTGAGATCAGAGTCTCCACTAAAGATAAACCAGTGCTTTGCTTACATCTAGCAGTCAATGTTTGTATAGGAGATATGCTGCATTCCCAGGTGCAGGGAACAAGCAGAAAACATCATGATCTATTAAGGTCCACATGGCAACATTGAATTTTGTCCTTTTTTTTCTGCATATTAGTATTGCAGAGTTTATAAAATTTAGTTATTTAAGCACATGAAAGGTGATTTTTGCACATCTGTTGCTCTCACATCTGAAAGAGCACATCATATGTTTATTCTAAACTGCAGTAACAATCATAGAATATTAAAAGCTTTTCTCAAGTGCTGCCTTTTTGTCCTGAGACTACATCAGGAGCACTCAGAGAAGCAGGTTTGTCATCTGTGTAGCATCACTCCCCAAGCAGTTTGAGGGAGTGTCCCCATACACTCGTTGGGCATTACTGTGAGGTTTCCAAAGCCATTTGGCCTCATGCCCAGGCAGACACAGCAGGACTGTTGGGAGGCTCTGTCTGGAAGACACCTGACAGCAACCAAGGTTCTCTTAGGAACCAGATCTCAGCTGCACATTGCTAAATTCTAGTTGACAGCCAGGATTTTCAGTTGTGATTATGAACTCGAGATTCCATTGTCATATTTCTCCTGAACAGAATTCTCACTGTGACAGAAATGTTATGTATTGAAGAGACTTAAGGGAAACATTATCAGATTGTATCAGTCATGAGTGAGCCTTTGAGTTGATTATGTTCCTGACTAGAATTTCAGGCAACATTCTTCTGGAAGAACAGCAGGCTTTAGGTAAAAGGAGGAAGGAAAATAATCTTTTTATTTTCAGTCAGCATTTGGGATAACAGTGCACAGAAGCATAGTGTTATTAAATTTATCTAGTATTGAAAGGATTGTAACTAACTAGGAGCAATAGTCTTGCATTAGAGATTGAGAGTGCTGGGCATTATACCTAATTCTGCAGAGGACTATTTATATGGGTTGGTCTGTATGCTAAACTGTACATAACCTTCATCTACTCTGTAGCAAGTCAGAAGCTTATGTGGTCCTTGGGACAGCTAATTATATCCATCTTTCCTTATTTATCAGGAAAGTGAGGAAGATCATATACTTTACTCACCAGTGAAAGCAGATTGCCTGCATGCCTCTTTCCTCCTCTTCACATGACCTAATTTAAGCCTTTTGAGTAGAAAGGCTGCACATACTTGGAGTCAATAGTTCATCTGATGTTTTAAGAATCAGAAACTTCTGATCAGGCTGAGGAAGCAGAGAGTTAATGTCAAGTCACTTTGGTTTAGAAGGTCAAAGGAAACTGTATTTCAGGAGGCAGTGGAAAAGCTGGTTATTTGCACAGCCTTAAATAAAAATTTTGTGTATGGGAAAATTCTTACAGAAACTCTTACAAAGGGGGTACCTGGTTTTGATTCAAATTTTGGCATGAACTGTTGCTAACTCTGCTTAAGGGAGTTGTGCAACACTCAGTTGCTCTTGAAGGAAGAGTTTACAGAGAGAGAAGGTAGAGGAACAACCATTGTCCCCATTAATGTACTGCCACATGAAATAGACCAACCCATCTGGAAATTGGACACCAAGAAATACCTACCAGCCTTTAACACAGCTGGATCTTCTGAAGGTACTCTAGACAATTCACTTCCAGTTTAACTCTTCAGAGTAGATTTTAGTGCATTAGAATACTGGCCTGTGAGTTACAGGCCAACTTAACATTTGACTATTTCTCTCGTAAAGTTACTTTCTTTCCCAGACGCTGAAATAAAGAAGGGAAAAGTCCTTCTGTTTGTTATTTTGCTTGAGCTTTAGTAGCCTTTAAGTGAAATTTAAAAGTAGCTCAGTCCAGGAAGTGGTGTCCTGCTTCTGAGCAAAGAGGACATTTAAAAATACCTGCTCTTGCATGTTTCCTGCTCCATGCTCCTGGACACCAGGCAAAGTCAAAAACAGAGTCTAGAGCCATGTAGCAAGTGCCATTAGAGGCCCTATTCACTGCAGCTTTCATTGAACTAGACAGAGGAAATCATGGCTAAAAACCCCATGCAGCCTTGGAGAGCAAATGCATGTTGTTTTTAAATATTCTTTCCAGAAAGAGGCAGAGAAGCCAGTAAATTTCTCAATCCAGTTTGGGCTGTTCATTTATGGAACCCTCATTAGTCCACAAAGCATCATGACAGTTCTATTGTTGCCATAAAAAACACAGTATTTAAACAGCTCCAGAAAGGAATTCTTTTATGTGCTTCCCCCTGTAACTCCTTCAAAAGGAACAGCATTATACTACTGCCACCCTGACCTTAAGGGTTAGTTTCATAGGAAGGAACAGTGGTTCCCTGGTTTTCCAAGCATCTTTATTCTATCACTAGAATAAGTTCCTTTCCTCTCACCACTGGCAATCCCTCCATGACCACCTTCTCCCCATCTGCACAAATCAGAGGGGAGGCATTAACAAGGCAGCTGTAGCACAAACCTCTGCTGCTGCTCCCCCAGCCATACTGCCCTCTTTAACACAGCCCTGCCAGTGGCCAGCTGAAAATGGTTCACAGGTCATGGTGACCAGCATGAACTTGCATCTACTGCATTTGTTTGCATTGGTGAAACAGTGCCTTGTTTTCCTGCTTGGTAACACTGTCTACATCATTCCTAGTGCTGCCAGTTCTGAAGTAGTAAATGCAATGAATGAGGCAGTAGAGTGTTTGGAAAAGTGCAAATTCAAATGAAAAAAGACTATATTTTAATATAGGCACACCTGTAAAGAGTGCAGATAATGACAGTTTTTCAACTTTTTGTGTCTAGCATTCACCTTAACATGAATGCTTATGAAGTCCACACTTTGAAACACCAAAATAATATTTTATAATATTTGTATCTGCTGTAAGTCTAACTTTCCAATCAGTAAACTTTTATTTTATTATTAATGCCTATATTGAAAGAATCAACTTGTGAAGACAGCCAATTATATTTATATATTCTGTCCTTTTTCACAGCAGAAATAAGATATTCCATTGCTTGAGTAGAAAAATATATTAATAGATTTTTTTACTGAAATTGCAAAAATCTGATTTGATATATTCTGAAAATTTAACATACAGCTACAAGCATGTTAAAATAATACAATTTAAACCTTAGTATAAACATAACTGTAGATTTTATTGACAGTGAAAGCTATAAGAGCTGCATGGAAGCAGAGTAGAATAATAGAGGTCATTGGCTTTTTTGTCATTTCAAGGAGGTTTCATTACTCTGTCCCCATAATAATGTGGTTTTTTTCTGAATTCCAATGCATGCTAGAGCAGAGAGATGCTGGTTTGGGCACAGACCCTCCAGATCATGGTGATCTTAGTGACATGCTCAGAGGTTCACATCAGTGTAGGTCATGTTACTGGAGCTGTAGAGGTTGATCCAAGTACAGCATTCAGAACAAAATAATTTTGGAGAGGAGGTATTTTACCTCCTCTCATCTGGTTTGGAACTGTTTCTTTGTACTTTCTGTGTTTTGCTGTAGTGGCTTTTCCAAACAGCTCTCTCTCTTTTCAGACTGCCATACTGTTGAACACTGTGTAAAATGTTGGGATGGTTAAATTGTCAAATCACTAGTCCACACTGCCAATTGAAGCACTTCTCATATTCTGGAGATTTCCTAAAAAAAGCACAGTATTTCTGATATGGAGTCCTTGTTTTTTGAGTGTTCTGCTTCAATCTGCATAAATCCCCCCTTATTCCTCCTCTCTGCATCTGCTTTGAGCAGCCTCTGGTCCATTTACAAGATTAGTTTCCTCCTGCAACTGCCAATCATTCTCTCCTGACTGCATTTTTATTTTTCTTTCATTCTCCACTTGGTCTGTACACTCTAAGTTTTCCTCCCTTCCTCAAATGAGACAAGATAATGAACTTGTTTTCCTTGAATAATCGTAGTCCTGTCAGTTTTAAGTGGAAAACCAAAGATTGTCTGATTTGTATTGCAGTGTGTGATCCTGCCTGCCTAGTACTCCAGAGATAAAACCACTATAGTGTCTCAGATCCATGACTTTTCTTTCTCTTACCCATTAAATAATTGTATCTGATTCTCACTTTGGTCTTGTCCTCTGAGTCCAGAGGGCCACTGACATGCACCTAAGTATCCACAGCCTTACTGACTCCCTCAGCTTGGCATTGAGGGTGTTCATAATCATTTTCTGCCTGTTTGTGCCTGGAAAAACAGGGTTAGTGGCAGGTGAGGATGCTCCTCTTGTTTGGTCAACTCTTCTGGCTGTGAGGGTTGTACAGTTTGCAAGGCTAAAGCATGCCCATTTCTCATGCAGACATAGTCCAGGTTAAAAAAAAAAAACAATCAAAACTGAAGTATTTGTAGCTCCAGTGACATTCAGGCCAATAGTATCCACAGGGACTGTATATCCAAGGAACCATTTAAGCTAATGCCAGGAAAAGTGTGGCTTGTTCCTCTGCTGTGCTGTGTCAGCAAACAGGAGATTGGCATTTGTCATTGTGGACTTTATGAAAGTGCTTGTTGTAGCTGTTTCTCTGGCTGATTTGAATTTTTATTTTATTTATTAGGTGTAGAGTGTGATTGCCAGGGATAAATGCTGTTTTATATAAAATCTCAATAAGATTAAATCCCCTTGCCATTCTGTAATTAATTTCAAGGATATTGTGTTGCTTTCCCAGAGAAATTGTGGTGATCTCTAGATGTGTTCCTGGTTGCAGAACAGCTCTGGATTGAAAGAGTGAGGGATGTGCTCTTTGTGAGATACTGTGGGGCACTTAAAGGTTGCAGAGGTTCAAAAAAAGCATGAAGACCAAACCACCTTTAGGTAAACTGAGTGACTTCTACTCTACCAGCTCCACTGTCTGTACTTTTCTTCCCAGTGTCAAAGAGGTGGCTGTGTTGTTGGAAAAAGCTCTAGTCTAGGTAAAACCACATTGTTCATATGCTTAAAATTTACCCCAGTTTAACCATTTCTGCTTGATTTCTCCATTGTGCATATCTTTATCCCTGGGTGAATGTGTCCAGTTCCAAGTTGCTTCAAAGCTTTGGAATTGGACTCTCTTGGTGGAGAATAAAAACATTCAGGCAAAGATTAAGTAAAGATAGTTAGCTCAACTCTAAATTCACTTTGTGCATTAATCTGGATTGACTCGAGTGTAGTGACAAATTCCCAGTTAATTCAATTGCCAGAGAAAGGTACTGTTTAAAAATTAATACTGTGTTGAAAAGGTGTTCAGTAAGGGGAGTTCTGACAGAATCAGTGTGTGAATGCAAGAGGAATCCAGTGCTTGACCTTTTATTCCTGCTTTCTCTTGAGACTGCTGACAAGAATCTTTTAAGTGCTCCCTTCACAGTTGATTTTGGTGGTGTGAACACCTGCCTTTTAACAATTAAAATAAAACTCACAAGCTCATTTCCTGGAAGGCAGCAGCTATCAGATGTAATGACTGCAGGCGTTATTGATCTGATGGGGAGGATTTGGAGTGCCTAACACACAGCCTGAAGTTTCCATGGTGGAATAAAAATCCTTGAGTCCATGAAGTCCTTGGCACTAATGAATTCTTACTCTCTTACAGACCTCTCTGAAATTGAGATGTGTCTGTCTGAAGACTGAGCTAGAGATTTTCCCTAAATATTTTTTACAAAGTCTTTTTCAATAGTGATTTTTTTGCTTTGTTCTGTATAGTTGGAAACCTCACTGGACTGCAAGACTGAAATCTCCCCTGGCCTGGGTTCTGTTCTCAGCAGCACAAGTTAAAATATGCTCTCAAACACAGTTTTATTTCTGCTCTTTCCTGATTCCCTGGAAGAGCAAGAGACCAAACAAAAGCAACTTCATATCAGAGATGTAAAAAGTCAAGGGCAGAACTTCCTCTGTAGGGACAACCATCTGTCCTTCATGTGAAAGACACAGGTGAACACCTCTTGATATGAAAGATGCCTCCTTTCGTGTACCAAACATTTACCAGTTATGTAAGATTGCTGGAGAACAACAAAAATGTTTGAATCCCTTTAAATGATGGCTCTTGAAGACTTTTGTGGTAGCTGCAGTTGCTTGTATATCCAGAATTAAGGATATCTGCCCTCCTGTGCATGGAGCTGTGTTTTAAGGGAAACTCAGGACAGGATCTCTCCCCAGCAATAATGCAATGTGGTTATAGCCTCTTCCAGTCTTTGAGCAGTTAACCAGAAGTAAGAAGTCTTTCAAATGTACAAAATCTGTACTCCTTGATTCTGCCCTGGCCAGTCTTCTGCTGAAGAAGAGTTTTAAAAATCAGTTCCTCCTGGTTATTAAATTTGATGTTCAAGAACTTATGTCCTTGCTAACACAATGTCTTATACACTAAATCTGGTGGATTGTTTGTTTGAGTTTTATTGCATGAAGATTGAGAAAAAGAATTCCATTAAAAGATGGAATAAATATTTGTTCTTTGTGGAATTTTTTTTTTTGCCAATAGAAATTACAATAAAATTCTTGAGTAATTAGTATCCATCTGAGAGGTAACCAAGAGGGCTATTGGCTGCTAACACACTAATCACCTGTTTAATGTTAATATATGGCAATACAGGAATGATTAACAGGAGGCTTTACAAACAGGTGTCTGGGTAGTACATGCATCCTGTGTGTGTGAATGATGTGGTGCTGATCTCTGTCATGGGCAGCAGTCCAAAGGAGCAGCAGGAAGAACCTGATGTTGTTGAACTGCTGGACATGCAGTGGTGCCACTATACTGTTCCTTTTTTATCCTTGGAAATGGAACAAATAAAGGCTCTCTTCCTACAGAGAGGAAGGCTGGTTGAGTTGCTTGGAATTCAGGCACAAAGAATCCAGAAGAATTTTTGCACTATTGAGAATGGCAGCCTGGTAAAATAGTGGGTTTTGCAATAGAGCTCTTTTGGATTAATAAGGGAAGCCTTTATGCAAAGTATTACTGTAATTGCAGGCTCATGTTCTGATTGCCTTATCAGGGGAGATGCATCCTCAATGGCATCTTTGTTTGTCTTACAATGGAAAGAGATAGAAAATAAGCAATTAAAGCAGACTTATTGAAGTGCCACAAATCTGAGCATTCAGCTATGCACTTCTAGCTAAGATTGTTGGTTAGTTTTTGTATTACAGAAGAAAAAAACTCTGCTGCAGTCTGTACTTGCTTTGTAGTATGGCCAGACTACTGACAAAGGAAAAATTTCCCCTTTTTGTTTCAACTATGATCTTCTTTTCTCTCTTCCTGCTTCTCACCTTAAAGCTGTCTTTTATGAATGTGCTCATAGAAATTAGAGGTTAATTACCTCTGTTGTATATTTGGGAACCTTGTTATTCCAATGAACCTTGTAAAGAAATACTACAGAATCTGACACTGGTAATTTCAAAAATAGATGGACGTTGCTCTGATTGTGTATCAGCTCATATTTTAGTAGTGAATATTTATTGAGCTTTATGAAAATGAAAAACAAACTCCTTGCTCCCTATTTTGTGGTCTAGTGCCACCTAGGCATGGGCAAGTCCAACATTAAGTTTGTATCTCTCCCAGAAATGGAAGATTGCCAGGGTAAAATCAGCAGACATCTTTTATGTAGTGATAAAGAAATATATTTTCTAAAGGAGATGGCTTGGGTTTATCTGGTAATACCTCATAACAGCAGTCTAATATTAGTGGAAGATTAACATTATTCAGTCATTTAAATGTCAAATCCCTATGGCAAACCAGCATAGATTTTGAGTTAAATCTCAAAGACTCTTGCTTTCTAGTTGTGTGTGTGTGTGTCTGTGTGTTGCTTAATCTCCCTGGCCAGTAGGGGATGTTGTGATCTGCTCGTTAAAGACGTCACACTGAGAAGATTGGAGTAGAGGAATAAATAGAACAAGTGCTAGAAAGCCAAGCAGCTCATCTTGGCTGAACTAAAATGCACTCCACACAAACTGCCTTCCCCATAGATTTGTTTCTCCTGAATAAAAACTCAGTTCCCATTTTGCAGAGTACCTAACCAGCTCATTTGAGGCTCTGCTCAGTATGTTTGCATTGGTTTCTGAAATGTTCTTTTACCTCACTGTGTGACTTAGTAGCCAGTATTTTATACAGGTTACTCCTCTGGTGGAGGAAGCAGCCAAGGGCAATGGCTCCCAGAGGGAAAAGAGGTCAGAATTTGGCTGGTGAGGTTCAGTACAAGCTCAACTATTTAAAATTCTGCTGTATGTGGACTGGCTGTGTGCAGCCCCATCTCATTATCATTAGCCTGTATTCCTGCCTGTGCACCAGAGCTGGTCTGGGCAGGGGCTGCCGGATCTGGCCTGGCTGATTCTGTCTCCAGGTGCCAGGGGTACAGTCACAGTGTGAGACAGATCTGCTGCTTCTCCTTGGAACTGGCCTGTGTGGAGCAATAGGGCTGTCAGATGTTCAGACACCCTTCAAAAATGGAGGAGATCCAAAGAAACAAATACATGTTTCTTCTTGGCATTTTGTGAAAGGGAGAATGGAGCCGAGTGTTTAGGAGTTCAGTGACAGGTAGATAGCTAAGATTTGAAAGGTTGCCCACTAAAATGTTTAATTGTGATGATAAATTGCATAAAAAGAAATGTGCATTGCACAAGAATGAGTGAAAAATGAGTCCTTGCCCATACTCAGCAGGATCTTGTGAGGCTGGAACTACTGGAAAGTTTTTCAAGCAAAGTTAAGTTAGGAAAAGCTTACTGCTGGAACTTACTGCTTTTTTTCCAGAAGATTTTTTTTATTCCAGCACTGTGCTTAGTCTTTGTCCTCCTCTGATCCCAGCAGATTTTAGTATTTTAACCAAACAGCTTCAAGAATTGGGAATTTCTCTTTATTAAATTTAATTACTCAACTGCTGTCATCCTGTGTTTAAGGAGTCTGACTTGAGGCTGATGATGGAGTGAAGGTGGTTCCAGGCTGTTTGGACTTCAGCAAAATATGTTTATGTTGGTTCATCTCTTAAGAGTCCTTTAGACTCGTAGTCCTCTCTGAATGTCAATGTGTGCAAAATTGATGATCTCTTTGTACAAAATGGAGCCTGCCTGTCCCTGCTAGCAGTGAACAGCCATAGCATTTGTCCCAAGACTTTGCCCTCTCAGATTTACTGCTGGCTGCCTTTTGCAAAATTATTGCTGCAGTTCCTGGAGTTGGCAGTTTTGAGGACAATTTGAATACATGGAAAAGTGCTCTGTTTCCACTCATTCACTGGGCTCTCTTTTACACATAATGAAATGTGGAAGGAAACCTTATCTATTAAAGCGTGTTAGAAACTTTGTATCAGGGGCATCCCTAATTTTTATAGTAGTGGAGATTTTTTAGCTTAGGTGGCTACTTGCCTTAAATCAGCAAAAAACAACTTGTGTTGTTGAGTGTGACCTATGCACTGAATTCACTGTAGCACTTTGAGCTCAGAATATACTTGAGTGTCCAGATTTAGAACAGAAAAAGAAAAGAAACATTTCACAGGAGCTGTAGTTGAATTAATAGGAACTAAGGCAGGAATAAATGCTGTATTTTCTCCCATGACTTTCCTATTTTGTATTTCTGAGAGTTTTTTTCAGTTGTCTTAAAGAACAATAATATTGATAAGTTTCAGAGGCTTATACATTTTTCTAGTTTAGTACCATTTTGCTTCTATTGTCAGAGTCAATGCAGCCTTTTTGCTGTCCTGCTTTAATATGGCATTTTAGACTCTAAAAAGTTCTTTTAATTCTGAAAGCAGTCCTCTTTATTTCCTTCCTGCTCCCCACTTCCATTAGTAATGCTTGGCAGTAATTCAGAACCACCCTGCATTCGAGATAGGGTGACTGAGAAACCAACAAAAGCAAGAGAAACAGAGTGAAGGAAACCACTGGCACCCACCCCACAGCATGACTGCAGCAATCTGTGCTCCTGCAGTCACTCCAAGTTACAATAAGAGTTTCCATCAGCCAGGGAGCACAGTTCCTGGCTGCCTGAAGAGAGAGGCAGTATGTCTGTTGAAACACAAGTCTGGAAGCCAAACACCTCCTGAGATGTCTTTGCTCTTCTCTTACTGATTCATTGTGTGGCTCTGGGCATATCTTCATGCTTATTCCCAGTCTCTACAGCAGGCAGTTATTAAAAAAGCTACTTTGAGAACATGAGCTGAAGTTTTTGAAGCACAGTGTAGTACTGCTGATCAGTGAGCTGTACTGTGTTGCCTGTTCTGGGGGGCATACTATCTCTCCAGTTAATTGATGAGGTTTGCCTCTTGTCTGGGGTGGCCCTTGGTAGATGACAATGACAATGTGAAGCTGTGCAGACTGGTATCACAATTCAGACCAAAGCCAAATCTCTCACCAATTTCCAATCTGTATATCTGTTCTTAGTACATGATATATTAATGCCTCCAGTAAATTACATATTCTTCTGAAATACATGAACCTGATAAATCTGTGGACTATTAGAAGTAGTTTTCAGAGCTCAATAGGCTGGTGTGCTAGAGAGTTCTGTATGAAGAGAAATTAAATGAAGGAGAGGAAAAAGAAACACTAATGGGGAAAAAAACCCACATAGTCACTACACAAGCACAGGCAGTTGGAAGTCATGGAAGCTTTCTGTGTTGTCAGTTGCTTATTTTACCAAGGGGACACTTTCAGCCCAAGATATTGCTTGGAGTTGGATGGATAAACGGAACAGCAGGGGGACCTGCTGATGCTCAGCTTTGCCATTCTCAATAAACATCACTTTGCTCAATAGAGAAATTATTGCAGAGGCCTTCAAGGAACAAAGGCATTGACTGGCCACAAGCAGTGCTGAAAAAAACTGCCTCTTTAGAGCCTTTCAGGTTTGCTTTTTCTCCACTTTTCACACAAGGCTACAGGTCATTCAAGTGAAACTCTATGAAAATGCCAGCTAAGCAGCCATGTTTATCCCTTTCAAAAATTTGGTCAAAGCAGTCATTGTTCCTCTGCTCAGGTCTGTGCCCTTTCAATATGGGGAAGTGTGAAGATCCTTTTAGACATAAAAAAATCCAATCCCCTAGTATTCCAAAAGTGACATGAAATCAATCCAAGCATTCTTTTATAAGCAAGCCAATATAATGCATATTTTAAAACTGTTGAATAATTGTATAAAATAAAGAGACATATTGAGGTTTAAAATGCCTCATTCCATTAAAGTTGATTTTATTGCATGACTGTAGTGATATCAACTCTGTAAAGAACAATAGTCCATAACAATTTACAGGGAGATAAATTCCTGTGAGGGCTTCTAGCTGCAGCCTTACCTATGAAAATGAAGTTATGCACTAGAACCTGTTGATAAATCGTTCCCATGAAACTCTCTCTAGTTCACTTATTGCTGAGAACCTTGAAATGTTACCATAATAGTTCAGCTGTGAAGAAATTATTGTTTTAAAGTAGTTAATACAAAATAAAGTTATTTAAATTGCTGAATCACTTTCAGTGTTCAATTGTAGAGAGGAAAAATGTTTGATGTGCTAAAATTAAAAAGTGGACAAACTGATTCCAGTTATTTTTGGGCTTTAAAGAATTTAACTTAATTTTAACTTAATTCTGAATGTGGCTCCTCAAGCTGTCTTGCAACCTGTCTTACCTTTTGATATAGCCAGGCATCTTCTCTAAGGAAATTCCAGTTTTTCAATTGAAATTTAGTTTCTCTTGTGTAGCTTTCTCCATAGTTACTGTAGCTCAGTTTTGTTCTGAGCTACAAGCAACCCACTTTAAAATTATGTTCTGATAAAGCCCTATGGATTTTAAAGGTCACATTCTTTTCTCAGATGAATACACTGTTCCAATTGGTTCACCTGCTGTTTCTGTAAACTCAGAGTATTACTGATGACATTAATTATGTAAATATTCAAAGGGTTCTTAGCACAAGCTCAGGGGTTTTTTTTTAGATGCATTTAAAATGCAGGGAAGATGGGAGGAGTTGGGTGTTACTGCACTGGAAAAGAGAAAATTTTTTTGTGCAATTCCTGCAAGGAAGGATAAGTTTCTCCAAGTTATTGATTGTTTTACTAGCTAGATTGTAAAGCAATCTCCAGATGTGGTCACATGTTGTTTTTCCTGCCGAGATGTTGGTGTAAAGGAACTTTGTCAAGGCTATTGAGATAAATCAAAGAAAAGCCTAAAAAACACTGGCAGCAGAAAAGAGCAGAAAACCACTACATTGCTTCAGCTTGCTCTTATTTTGGCAGTGTTGTCTGGTTCTAGGAACCATTTTAACATCTGTCTCTAGAGGAAACAAAGCACAATTTTAATAGTAGCAAACAGATCTGGCACAGAAGACAGCTTCTGACAGGGGAATCTGCTCCCTAAGCCAATGATGTTTGTGTAGATTTGATTTGAAGCTTATTCCCAATTTGAACAACATTGTGTTCATTATACCACAAGTACATTTTGGGTTTTACTTTAAATTTTTTGGTTAGGGATCTCAAGTTTTAGGATATGAGGTTTGGTTTGAGATTAGAAGTGGTTTAGTCTCCCTGGGTTGAGCTTAGTTCCCAGAGAAGTGCCTGGAATGCTCTCCAGGAGCCTTGTCTTGTAGGCTTTGCTGGTGTGCTGGGGTACCAGGGCAGTCTTCATCTGCTGCAGGCAGGAGCTGCTCAAGAATGTCACACATTGTTGATTCTGTCTGAAAAAATCAAAATTTACTTGCAGATGCCTAATTCGGTTCCTATTGCTCAGCAGTGACAAAAATTGCTGGACTTTTTAAGAGTTAAGCTTCTTCAGACTAGCCTTCAGATGTAAATCTTGAAGCAAGTGTCAACATCCCTGTTCACTAAAATTTATTCTTTTTTCTTTTTTTCCTTATGACCCTTAGCTTAATCTTCAATGCATCTGTAACTCTTTCCTTTAAAATGTACATCCATTTGTTTCTTGCTCCTTTGGTTTGAGGGAGAGAGTGAAATGGAAGCCTGGCTTAGTTGGCAGTACTTTTGGGTATTACCAAAAAAAACAAGACTCATTCTCTCACCCTGCCTGCCCATGATGGACACTTCTTGCAGAGTCTAGGAGCTCTCCATCTTCATAGTTTTTTTACAAGTACCTGCTTTTGTTAAGACTACTGTAGGTATCACAACTTCTGATTTAAATATTTAAGATTTGGAGAGATTTCACTGAATATTTTCAGAAAAAAATAAACATTAATTTAAACTCTGCCATATTTTGCTACCTGATATCACTAGGATGCTGTGGAGTAGAGATGGATGTTAGTTGCTCATTTTGATGAAACTACTGAGTAATATTTGTGTCTTTCAACCTAAACTGTTTGAAGACACAGCTGTTTAACTGGATAAAATTTTTATTAGCAAATGTTGGACATAGGTTTACTTAATTTCCAGTGTTTGTAAAGATAAACAGGTTCTATACTTCTCTAGTTTGTTGGTGTCCCATTGCAGCTGATCTGGCTGTGAACAGACCAAGGCTGCATTTTTGTTGCAGGTTTTTGCAGTTGCCTCAACATGAGCCCTGCTAAGTTGAAATGTATTCTGAGGTTCAAGCAGGAAATACTTGGTGTGGACATAGCTCAGCTTCAGAATGGTCACCCAAGGTGCAGGGAGAAGGTGAGACACAGCAGGGAGTACTGGATGGAGCTTCACCCCAGGATCACCCTTCTGCCTCGTGGGGGTGGTCACAGCTCTGTCTAGTAACACAATAGAAGGGAGCAATATGAACTTCTGCCCTTTTAGCATAATCTGTTACAGCTAAGGTAAGGTTGGTATGATGTACAGTAACACATGTAACTGTCTCTCCAAATATGGGCCAAGAGCAGCTTAATCCAGAGCTGTCTGTTGGATGTTAGATGGAAATTTGATGTGGTGATACCAGATCTGTGCAGGCACATGCAAAGATGTAAGGCAGAAAGTATAAAGGGAAGTACAGAGTATACAGGTGTATGATACTGAGTTGAATTTTTTGCTGTGATGCTGCAGGCAGATATATCCCTCTGATTGCATCATTTGCTGTGAAATTACTTTGTTGATTGCTGAGAATTTTTGCTGCATTTTATCATGTGGTTCACATTAATCTGTGGATCTCCCTGTCTTCTGTTGCACAGCAATTTGTTCTGTACAGGAGGGAGACTTTAAAAGCAGGCTCTTTTACAGCAAGTGAAGGAGTGCCAGGAGTGCTTTGAAGGGATAATTGGCTTCCTTCCATTTGAGTATTTAATAGAGCACCTTTCCAGTCCCCAGCACCTCCCATCATTTGGGAGCACAGTAACCCATATCTTCTGCATCACTCCAGGAAAGCTGGTTTATAATAGATGAGTTTTTATGAAGTTCTGCCCCTGTAAGAGCTGCCACAGCATGTTTTCTGTCTAATCAGGAATTCAACATAGTGTGCTGCTTTCTGAAAGCAGAAGTTTACAGTGCTATACCCCAAGGTTCCAGTAATGTTTAAGGAATAACTTCCAGTTTTTGTGTGTTGGTATTCTGTACACAGAATGGATGGATGCTCATTCAGTAGATAGGATTTTGCACTGAATTTCATCCTTAGGCTAGGAGGAACACTGCCAACATGTGTACTTGTGGTTTATTAAACAGCAGGCAGCAGCATTTCTCTTGAGTGTGAACAGTGAATTCAAGGACCTGAATCAGCAGAATGTCTATGCATATGCTTAAATTTAAGCACCCAGTTAGGAGTTCTGTGGAAAAGGGATTTAGGAATTGTAATAAAAAGGGAGAGTAGAGATGGCAAAGATTCCACGATGAATGCCAGGAGTGGAGGAGAGAAGCATAAGGCCATTTAGGTGGTCTGCTTTGTAGTCCTGTAGTTTTGTAGTTACTTTGCATAATATATATTGGTCCTTATTCCTCAGACTGGATTGAAACAACTGAGATGCAAATGTTCTTCTGGGAAAATATGTCTGATATAAATATAATCCCTGAAGTTTGATCTTCACTTCCCTATAAGGGAACATGCTTGCCTATGCCACAACTGTCTGGTTGTGTCTGCTCTCACAACAGACCATGTAAGATCAGGAGTGAAGGTTGGTGAGTCCTGATCAGAAGCTTTTTTGGTTCTGCAACAGAGATTGTTGTCTGAATTGTTCAGGGCTTTCAGCTCCACCTTCTCCCAGAGGACAGGTCTCATTAACATGTAATTGTTGAGCTGCTGTTTGCACCTGGCAGGTAGTGAACTGTTTTTAATGTTGCATTTCATGTGGAAAAAAAAAGCTGGCAGGGATGATGAAAGACCTTCCTTCTAGATGTGGTTATGAACATTAGCCTTGTTTTTATTATGAAATGTAAGAGTACAACAGTTCCTGAGCTTTTAGAAAGGTGTAGACATAGACAGCAAGGAATAAAAGAAAAATTTGATCATTTTAATAAAAGAAACTATATCTACTGTTTGCCACAGCCTTTGGGATCTTCAAGAAGTGCTAAACATTACAACATACAAATAATAGTCAGGGAGATTGAGGTAGAACTTCTTTTAACTCCATACTACTTTAATGATAAATTTTGTTTGTACTCATTCTCTTCCTCAAGGCTACTCTTAATTACAAGTGTGATTATACAAGGAAATCTTTTGCAATGCTAATACACTGAAAGATAAGGATGTACATTCTGATTTGTTTGAACCAAGTGATCTCTATGACAGATACAACAAAGAAAGAACTTCTGACATCAGAGGTATTCAAGAAAGCAAAATTTGGATTTAGAAATGCACAAACCATTTCACTTCATCAGGCTAAGCAAAGTAAGGGAGGGAGCTAATTCATGTCATGTATATAAAGCAAATCAAGTTCCAGCTGCTACAAAGCTTTTATGTAAGACTTTGCTGACCCAATAGGTGGTAGAATATAAATAGATCAACAGTACACCCTTCCCTCTGCTCTTCTACCTAATCCTTTCTCGCCTTCAGGATTGAAGAGTATTTGATCTATTGAGCCTTAAATCAAACATCATTTCCAAAAAAAAAAAAAAAAAAAGAAAAAAACCCCAAACCAACAACAAAAAAAAACCCCCAAGCTCATAAATTACAAATGAATGAAAATTTAATGGTGTAAGAGTGAGAAACTGAATTAGGAATACACTCCTGTTTTTTCTCCCCCCTCCCCCATACAAACTTCACAAAGCTGGAACTGCCTGGCTTCCTACTTGCTCTTAGCTACCCCTGTCAAATGGCTTAACATGAATTTCTTCAAAAGGACTAATTGTCTTAGACCATTATTAATTTACTTTCTCCTTTTCAATAATCCTTAAAATGCCCTCATCATTCTGCCTGCAGGTCTCCACTGCTGCTCAGGAGGTGGAGCACTCCTTATTTTTAGTAACAATATCTGTCATGCTGGGGTGGAAGAATCTTAAACCAATTAAACACATTAGAAGATAATAGTGTGTGTGGGTTTGGTTCAAGATCTCCATTTTCTTCACTCTGGGGTATGTCCTATTCCCAACCTTCCTATCCAAGATGACAGAAATAGAGTTGATAAGCTGCTGACTAGGTAAGCAGTACAGCCACTGCTGTGTATCAGGTATTCCCATGTCAAGAAATGACTTGTGACGGGGTTTGCCTCTTTATTTTTTTTTAAATTCTATTAAAGTTTCATACATTATCTCAATTTTGAATAAAGCCTTTTTTCAGATGCCTGTTTCTTTTTCAACATTAATTTTAAAAAAATAATTAACCTTTTATACATGAAGTGTTTTTTCCAGTAGAAAGATTGTGTGTGTCTGTGCTTCTAGGATTTGATGATTTGTTCTTTTAATAATGTCTAGTTATTGGGAAAAGAACTGAACTGGCTAGTGTATTCTGATCCCTTCAAATATGTCTGGGCCCATTTATTTTCACTCTTTGTATACACTCTGATTAGCAGGCTGGTTTTGTTTCTTCATTTGTTGAAGTTGGAAAAGCATGCCCTGAACCAGCACATGGACTTGTCAAGGTCAGAAAGCCTTTGACTACACTGACATTAAACCTTTATTTATTTGATAAGGAATTTACAAAGGCTAGCAATATTCAGATTGTTTAAATACAAGATATTTTCTGGGAACTGTGGCATGCATTGCTGCATGCATGAGCCATGGTCTCATGAGCCTTGAGCTTTTTATTAATTCTTCATCTTGAATTTGACAATCATAATACAAAGCATGGGACAGACTATCCTGCATGGATTTGTTTTTACAGTGGAATATCAATAAATAGAATAAAGCCAGATAACACTTTATACTGTCCAACACCCCAAATGTTAACATACATTTTAAATGTTAACATTGTTCAGCACAGCAACATAACTTGTATCATTTTTCTTGAACTGGACTGAGAGGGAAATCCTGATAAGGAGAAGCTACAGAGGTCAGTAGTGTTTCCTCTCACCAGAAATAGTAGGCCACTAACACTGTAACTGTTTATTTCAAGTAAGGATAATAATTAAGCTGTCAGGCTACTTGTCACTGAAGGGCACTTCTAATATAATACTTTTGAAAATAGTAAATGTGATTTTAGAGTGCTCCAAAAATTGACAAGGGAAGAGGGATGGGAAGCTGAGGCAAGTAATGGCAAGTAAAAGGAATGGTCCATTAGTTAGAGTACTGACATAGCAGTTGAGAGGTTGGATCAGTTCCTTTACAGTGCTGGGCTTGCTGTCCTGGTCAGTGTTTCATTTCAAGTTCAGAGAAATTTGACTAGTGCTCAGTTTGGCACTACACATCCTGTGGCCAAACCTGGGAGCTCATAATTCTGACTGGTATTGATAGTGAACAAACAGGAAATAAATAGTTGTGAGAGGACCATTTTTTAAAGGTAGTGCAGGTATTTGATAATCAAGTGCCCAATTTCCTAAATTATTGTTCAGCTAATAGTTAAGAGTGTTTGTGTAGCAGTGTTGGGAAGATAAATGAGTTTGTCAGTGAGATGCTCAGATTGTCTCATTTGTTATTTTCCCCTCGTACATGGCATTGATAGATGGCACACTGCTTTCTATGCAAATAGCTTCACCCTGGCTAATGTGTGTGTTTGTGTGTGGGAAGATGTATGGGAAAATGGTGGATTTTTTGGCATTTTAAATTACAGCTGAGGCTCTTCCATCCAACAGGTTGTGTTGGCTGAGGACTTCAAGTTTTTCAGCTAGCACCACATGAAATGCCCAGCCTTGCTGCAGGTTTTTCTTGCCATTCTGCTGTTCATTTTCTCTCTCTGACTTCCCTGCCAGCCCCTGTCTCCCTTGGGTTGCTGGCTGGGAGACAGCTCCACTTTGCAGCTTCCTGCTGGGATATGGAGGTGCCAAACAGGGCCCTCAGAGGGTGCTTTTCATCTTCTGCCCCTTTCTCTTTTGCCTTAATCCCAGAACAAGTGGTAGATACAATGTGTTTGGAACAGGCCTAGAAGGACTTGAGCAGGCTGCCCTGTGCTCCCTCTTCCCATGCTCTAAATTGTTAAGTTTTGTGTGAACAGACTCTGTGCACCCATTCCCTTTGTCTTTTCAGTGGGGCATGGAAAGTGTGACCAGCCTCCAGCAAGGGAAAAACTCCTCACATTTCTGCTGAAGCAGTCATGTTCCCTTCCCCTTCTCCACACACATAATTTTAAAACAAATGTTCACCTGTGATGCAAAATTTGCTAAAGCATCTGTTTCTTCCTGGGAGCTCTGGAAAAATGTGATCTGTGTGATGATTTTGTGTGAGTCTGCCTGGAAACTGTGTGTGTTAGAGGATGAGTTCAATATGTAAATCTCCAGGAGCTCCTATTTACACCCATGTCAAGGTCCATATTGTCCCTCCTCTGTCTCCACCTCCCCAGCCAGTTCCTTGAGGCAGTGCTGAGTATGAAGGGTGCACTGCCATAAAGCAGCCAAAGGGAGCTCCTAGAAAGGTTCTGCTTTGTGAGGGCTCATCCCACAGATCCTGCTCTGTCCAGTCTCTGGCATTGACACTGGTGAGTCCTCAGAGCCACCCTGAGGAGCTGCAGAGCAGGAGGGTCTGAGGTCCATATGGATGGTCCCTTTGGAAATATGAATATTTCCTACTTGCCTATAGATTTATTAACTAATTCACTGATTGGGGCATTTTGGGAGCTGGCACAGCCTTACTTGCTGAGAGTAAAAAGAGAAAATCTCTCTTTGCTTAGCACTCAGCTGCTGAAGAATTCCCATGAGTAGCAGTTATGAGGTCAAGAGCAATAGAACAACCTTGATATTAATATTTTGTAAGCTAAGAAAACAAGCTTGATTGGATGGGGGTTTTTTCTCATGTTATGTAGAAAGGACTCCTTTTCCTAGTGTTTTTCAAATGCTGGAGAACAGCCATTGTTTGTGTAGAATTATCTGTTATTGTTAGCAATGTTCTTGCTTCTCCACAGCACAGTGACACTGCCTTTATCCTTTAGAAGCAATGGAAAATGATAAATGAGGTTAACATGCTTCAGTCTAAAGTGAAAACTAAATCTGTGGTTATAAAACTCTTTGTTGCATTCATTCTGGTCAGGGGTTGGTTTGTTCATTTATTCTCAGGAAAAAAGCATCTCTTTTTCTTGGCCTCCTGAGAACCAGAAACCATGACTGAAACCCATCTGGAGTAGCCTATTTCAGAGCTCAGCAAAAAATACTACACAAGGCATTTAGGGATATAGAAAGCTTGTTTTCCTTATTTGCTTCCCAATCAGAAATTGGATGAACCTTCGGGATGCAGAAACAGGGAAGATCCTCTGGCAAGGAACAGAAGATCTGTCTGTACCTGGAGTGGAGCATGAAGGTACTGTGTGACTTTATTGGCCATTTGGGGCTGGGTGGTGCTGCATGTCGGGGTCACCTGGGTTGGAAACATTGCCCTGCTTTGAGGGACAGATGTCAGCTTTGTCACTTGGGCATATGTGCTCACTGTGCCTCAGATTCTCATTGCAAATAAAACAGGAACTGTCATCTCCATCAGAGGAACTTAGAGAATTAATTAGAACATACTCTGGCCTGAGATTAATGCCCATTGTACAAGGAATAGTTAAGACCTTATCTGGTGCACAGTTCACTCATCCATCTAGAAGATGGATGACTGCAAACTGTGGCAGATGCAGAGGAGAGCTATTAGGAGAAGCCACTGAAGAGATTAAAGATGGGAGGATGGTCTTCCTTGGGAGAAGAGACAAAAAAAAGCAGTTCTTGTATGTCTTGGCTAGAAAAGAAATCTGAGGTAAATAGGTTATGCTCAATAAATAGTCTGAGATATCCAACATAGCAGGGTAATCTAATGGTGAATTAAAAGGTGTGGGAAAATGCAGTTCTGATACAGTCCTGCAGCAGGAGCAGCGAGGGTAAACAGAATAATTGTTCTACAGGTAAATCCATATGTGTCTTAAAGTCATTATATAGTACTTGTGTGTGTGTGTGTATGTTCTGTGGCCATTCAGGGCAAATCACAGTCCAGACACAGCAAATGAAGAACCAAGCATATAGCAGAGTGAATAAAATACATTTTCTTTAAACAGGACTTCTATTTGCTTTTTAAACATTGCTTCTATTTTATATAAGTACAAGTTCATTTATAAAATGAACTCTTAAGTTTCAAATCAGGATACTGTATTACTACCTTAATTTACTATTACCACTTAGATGAAATAAAAACAATATTAATGTGGTATTGGATTGCTGCCAAAGTCTTAACATTAAAATGCCTTAAGTAGTAAAAATCACAGCCTGACCACCTGAAACTGGAATTAATCATCTAAACCAGCTTTTGACAGCAGGAGCTTTTCCAATCAGCTCTGTTCAGTGACAGGGCATTCAAAACTGGTAGGTAATTCAAAAGATGCAAATCTGTAAAGTTTGGTTTCTTCCAATATACAAGCAAATTTTGGAGTAAGTTGATGAGATGTAGCTCTTAGAGAATCCCCACAGCCAGCTTTCATTCATGACATACTATTAGTCCTTTCATTATCAAAGAAAATGTGTAGTTTAAAATGTAAAATCAATTTGGCTAAGATAACTCCTGTATGTCCCAAATATTTGAGGTAGCTTTATTTAAAGTAAATGAAAACATGATTATATGGATATTTTAATTGAATTTCGGTTTCTAACTAAATGGTTCAGCCCAAATTACTTGCAAGTAAATAAGAAATGTGTCATTCAACACTTACTAATACTTACTCTAATCAGTGTTAAGCATCTGACAAAATGTATCTTAACTATGTAAGTGCTTAGATAAATGTGCAGGTATAGTATATATACAGTACATCCTCAATTTAACAAAAAGCCCTAGTAAATTTAGGATTATGTCTATGCTTATCTGCATCCCAGCATGTTTTCAAATGGACTTAACTGATGAGAATCAAACTTCCTTCTTTTCTGTTTTTAATAGAAAAATAAGAGAGAAATACAAGTAAAATGAACTTAAAATAAGAAATTTCAATTAAATTTTTTGCTTGATGGTATAAATGTAAATTAAATATCTTAAATCATATGTTTAATGACAATGCAATCCTACTTTTATTGAAAGTAACTATTTATTTTAAAATGTTAAAGCATTCTCAGAACTCTGTCTTGGGGATGAAAGAAATGAAATTACTAAATTGCAGAATAGTTTTATCAAGTCATTTTACACTTAACTGCAAAGGGATGTTTATCCATAGTGGTGTAGTCTGTACCAGTGAGGGCATTAAAGGATGGTGCCATGCTGATTTCCATGGTGCAAAAAATCTCATAAAAATAATTAGAGATCTTTTACACTTAAAACTCTTGCCTCACACTTTTAATTTTCTTTTTAATCTTCTTTTTTTTGTTGGGTTTTTTTTTTTTTTTACCAAACTGTGGGCTATGTACTTCTCCTTGGGGTAGGATGCTGGCTTACATTCCCTAAGCCTCCAGCTCTTGAGATTGGTGTCATATCAAGGTCCTACTCCATTAAACTGTTCTGCATTAGATAGATTTGCCTGGGCTTTGGGAGATTCTTTCTGTTATTAAATACCAGGCTGCTCCCTACTCATGTATGTTTTGATATGCTTTCCATTTTGGAACAGTTTTGCTCATAAAGCACATGCCAGCTCTCTTCCCTCTCTTCTTTATTTCTAGAAAATTCATATGAAACATTCTCTAATATGCAGGAAGGATTATGCACAAACACACCACTGAAGTATGATGAGTTTTGGAGATTTTTACTGGTTTGACTCCTCCCTCATATTCTCCTGATTAGGACTTTTAATCAGTGCTCTCAAAATGTCCCTTCTTTTACTCCTCTACTTCTAAAAAAAATCAATTGTGAAATATCTACCAGGTACAGTTTGCCACTTGCTGTTGGTGTCACACCCACTGCAAGAGCCCAAAACCTGGATTGTCAAATCTCTCTCTTAAACCTTCCAGTGTGGGTCTGGCTTTACAGCCTGGGTAGGTCTCAGTGTTAAGGGCACAGGACACTTCCCACAGCTCAAATGGCTGAGGAAGTGCTGCTGGGCTCAGTATCACACATTTGTGGTTTGCTCTGGGGATGCACAGTTTGAAAGGGAAGGAAAAGTGAGAAGGGATAAGAGGCTTGGTGTGCTAAGCAGCCCTTTGGCTGCCGGTGATCTTCAGCACAATTCTTAAAGTAAAAATTTAAGTTGCATCTTATATTTCAACTTAAAAAATTATGGGGTTTAATAACAAGCAACTAAAACCAGAAGTCTGTTTTTGAGAGATCAGTACTGTATCCCTGGTTCTGTCATAAATTTAATTCTTGACTGTGGGCAAGGTACTTAAGGTGTTTGCATCTTGGATTTCACTCTTGCAAATGTAAAAACAAATGTAAAAAACGAGTCCTTTGTGTTTGCATTTTTCCTGGTGCTATGATCTTGTATTTGTCCTTATCATTATTTCCAAGTATAGAATAATAGTACCTGCAGAAGCTGGATTTTATTCTGTCCAAATAATGCTTCTTAATCTGTTTCACAGCTCGAGTTCCTAAAAAAATCCTGAAATGCAAAGCAGTGTCTCGGGAGTTAAACTTTTCCTCAGCAGAACAAATGGAAAAATTCCGTCTGGAACAGAAAGTTTATTTCAAAGGGCAGTGTCTAGAAGGTATGGATGTGCTCTGTGTGCTGCAGCACAGGGACTGACCCCCCAGCAGGGCAGGGATTACAGTGACTAAAATGGGTTGAATGTGGTGTTTTTAATTTTTCAGAGTAGCACTGAAGCACTCATCTTGTCAGGACTAATGGGCCACAGTATTAAGGATAGCATTTCATAAGTGTATTAACACTTTGTTATGTAAGCAAAAAAGCTGGGTAATCATGCTGGAGGGCATAAATCCACCACAGGCTGCCTGAGGCAAGGAAACAGGTTATTTCAGAGTCAGCTATTACTGGTCTTCTTCAGAGTGCCAGGCTGGAGCCTCTGGTTTTCCTGGGTTACAGCAGTGCCACTGACCCCACAACTGCACATCTGACCCCCCTCACTGCAGTGCTGCTCTTAATCTGGGCTGGAGGAGGGGCAGATACATTTGAGCTCCATGTATTTTGGACAACCAGTTGCACACTTAACCTCAACTGGATGCCAGGGATGTCTGCAAGAGAAGTGTGGTTTCCCTGTTTCCAATTGGGCGTGTTGGAATTTTCACCGAATGCCAAGGAAGTGATGTGACCTTGTCAGTACCACCAACTATGTTAGAAAGGGAGTATCTGCTCTGAGAGGAGGGCAGGGTTCAGTGCAGTTTAAGCTGTACAAAGTAATTTAAATGTAAAATGTTGGCAGCCCAACAGGACAGTTTAGGGAGTTTCCCAGCCTGACAGGTGAAAAAGCAAAAGGACCATTTGTGAATTTTCTTCTTTCAAATGCCTCTGGTTCTTTTTTTTTTTTTTTTTCCACTTTGCAGAATGGTTCTTTGAATTTGGTTTTGTGATTCCTAACTCCACAAACACTTGGCAGTCCTTGATAGAGGCAGCACCTGAATCACAGATGATGCCAGCTAACGTTTTAACGTGAGTGCCTTGGGCTTGCAGAATCTGAGAGCAGGCAAAGCAAAAACAGTGTGTGGCATTTCCTTGGGAGCAACGGTGGGAAGGAGGAGAGGGAGCTGCTACCAACTCTGAATCACCTCACTACTGTTAGTTGTTGAGAGATAAAAGGGCCAGCCTCATTATCTTCCTTCCTGTAAGTCCAATCTGCAGTAATATAGCAATGAAGGTTTGGAGAAAGTGAAACTGATTCTTTAATAAAGTTGCATAATTTTTTTGCAAGGTGAATCGTGAAAGGATTTTAAAACGTTTTACAGCTTAATACCCATTACATCCAGGGGAAAAAAAACCCATCAGATTTTTGGGCCATTTTAAAATCAGCTATTGATCACTGATTCTTGTCCAAGGTAGTTAATATATCACCTGTAGTACTGCTCTAGTGTTTGTTTCATCACTGTAACATTTTCCTGAGCTTTGTGTCTAACACTGGCTTATACACATTTAATGTATGTGCATATATATACATTTACATATGCTATGCACTGAGTTTTATCTGGGGCTAAAATTCCCTTAATAGGTAGAATCAGTCATTTTGCAGTCACCTGCAGGGAGATTCACACACACTCCTCACAAAGTCTACTCCTGGCTCTGTGTGCACATGGGCTTCTGAGCAGGGCAGTGATGCTTCACATGTGTCACAGTAGCACATGCTGAGCATTGCTCAGTGTGGGCAGCCAGGCTCCAGCGTTTGGGGATGATGGAAAAGGCTCCTGGAGGGAGGCTCTTGGGAATGGTAACCATCCTCCCTGCAGTGCTGGGTGGGTGCTGGCAAGCACACAAGGAGTGCACTGCCAGAAACAGAAGGGTTTGGGAACCCTGCTGCCAACAAGAGGCAGACTGGGAGCAGCTAGTCTCACTGCAAGGTCACTGTGTCCTCTGGAAGACCTCCCTCTCCAGCATTTCCCTCTCATTCCCTGTCTGGAGCAAAGCCAGTCGCATAGAGCAGGTACTGGGATAGGAGCTGCCATCAGTGATTCCCATTCACAGCACGTTTCAAAGAGAGAGCAGCTCCAAGGGGAGCACCAGTGTTCCAATAGTGCTCCTGGCACAGCCTGCTCAGAGCCTTGGAGGTGCTGCACACACCCTCAGCTCCCAGAGCTGGGCACTGCCAGTCAGTACAGGAGCAGCCAGATTTGGGAACCACAGTAAAGAAACAAAGATACCTGACAAGTTGATTTTGATCATCTCAGGAATTCAAGACGTTTCCAGGACTGGGAGTTAAGAGAAGCTAGTTTTCAAATGACCTTGAGGATTTTCCAATGTTCCATTTGTTCCCTGAAGTATGTCCACTTGTAGTGGGGAGCCCAGATCTCTCTCTTCTATTCATAGAGGTATCCTGATGTCATTCTTGAGGCTTTTCAGTAGAACTCTCCAGCCCAAAGAAATCTAAAGGGGAATTTGTGGCCCAAAGAAGTCATCATTTTACAGCTGCCAAGATTTAGAGAGTTCCTTGTTTTCTGATGTTCCCAAAGACCTCATGTTTGTCTTGATATTTCCAAACCAGGGAGAGAATGGAGATGTGATACTTGGTGCTAACCAAGGCACTCTGCAGAAAGAGTTTCCAGGATGACTAAGTATCAGATTGTGAACATTCCCTGACAATTAAGTTCAAGCATTGTCCACACCACAGCAAAACCTTACACTTTCAGCAGGTCCAGTGTTACAGACACCAAGAGCCACAGTGGAGGTAGAACTGCTGCTTTGGTTTTCAAGATCCAGGTTTTTAGACATGGATCACACTGCTCAGGTGTCCAGGTGTTGTAATGGTCCCAGAGTTCTTATTTTATGTACCAAAATCTCAAAAGTCAGCAAGTTTAATCCCCAGAGCTTCTGTCACATCCAAATCCACATTGCCATTGCAGTTTGTATAAAATAGGCTTGTGTCTTTGCATTTAAGCACTTCTTGAGGGAAAATACATGTTAAGTTGCTTGATATGGCTTGCTCAGCACTAGAGGACAGAGAAGGAGAATAAAAAAAGAATTCCCATTGGTTTCCACAATTCCTGCAGGAGACAGGAGCCTGAAGGTGCTGGGACTGCTAGTTTATTTTTAGCAATAGGAGACAGCAGGAGTTTGCTGTCCAAGCTCTCTGCAGCCTGAGCAGTACTGTGCTCAGATGGGGGGAACATTCCACACAGGAATGTGTTTGGGAGATCCCTGACTGACCCTGACCAGGACAGTGCTCACTGTGTGCAGCTCCAAACCAAAGAGATCATGTTGTGGGTGGTCAGGGTGTGAGCCCAGGCTTGTGAGAGAGTGGAGAGGAGCAACCTTCTAATGCCTCTTCTTTCTCTTTTCCTCCTGCAGTGGTAATGTTATTATAGAAACCAAATTCTATGATGACGATCTTCTCGTAAGCACTTCCAGAGTGAGACTTTTCTACGTTTGAGATGGGGCTTTTTGGAGCTGTTTTAGTTTTCCTCCATACAGTTCTTGGTGCAGAACCCCCCGACTATCCAGTGGAAGACACTCCTGTAGGCAGTGACCCTGGGGACCAGCTCAGCGTGGGTTGTGACCTTTGCCCATCACTTATTTTGCTTTCTCCTCTGACAAGACCAGACCAAATCCTCAGAGACGGGGCCATCTGCTCAGCGATGCCCTCAGGAAGAGAGGCTGTCTCTGAACACAGGCAAACAAACGATGGTCATGCAGAACCAATACTGTAAATTTATGTTAGTTTCATCCTTCCTACTTCTCTGGACCCTGGTATAATCTCTCATTTCCACTCATACCAAACTCTCAATGCTTTTCTTTTGGGATTAACCTTTTCATTTTTCTCATGTTGTAGATTTTTATCCTTTCGCTGGATTTCTGTGTAACTGGTCCACACATCCTCTTACCCCAAACTTGTAAAATAGACTGTGATATCACCTAATGTAATTAAAAAAAATTTCTCAATTAAAACATTCCTACCGTCCAAAGAAGGGAAGAAATGTTAGTTTCATGTGTTTTCCTTTCTGTTACAAAAATGTACCTCAGCAGGCACAAACTCCCATCACTCAAGCCAGCAGCAGAACAGAGTTTTCCACTTCCCTGCCCCTTCACAGCCCCCATCTCTGTTAAACTTCTCTTCCTCCAACTGGCTACATCACAAAGGTGTCCTGACTTCTCTGGCCAAGGCTTCTCCTTGGCCTCTTTTCTGTCTGTTAATCCCTTGGGGCTGATTGTCCCTTTGTCACCAGTTTCTCAAGCAGCACTGTGCACTTTTCTGCTTTTCCAAGTGCCTGGGGACACTCAAGCCCTTCTGGAAAACCCATGTTCCCCTGAGCCCACCATCACTCCTTGCTGGGCTGTGCTCCCTGGAGCTCTGCTGGGGCTGCAGTTGCTGACACCAACACTCCCCACCTGTGGAGACTTCCTTGACACACCAGCACTTTTTCTGTGACCGATTTCTCCAGCCCTGCTGCCACTTTTCCCTGCTGTTTGTAATCAGCTCTAGCACATGGACATTGTGGGAAGGGGCATCTCCAGCTTCTGCTCCTGAAATAACTGGCAGCTGTGTAATCACTCAGTGTCCTGTTGCTGGGCTTGAGATCCTCAGAGCCACAGGGAAATGAGAAGCATCATTTCACATAGTGGATTCAGCCCCTGGGTGTATGGGGTAGGAGATATGAAGTTGGACCATTAATCCCCATTAGTCACAGCAGCAACTTTCTCACCAGATCTCACTGATGGATCCCAGGCTGGGGCACCCACAGGCAGAGTCTTGTCAGCAGTGTGACCTGTCCTAGGGTCCTTCAAATGGAGACATCAAAACTGCACCCAGCAGGAACAACACCCAGTGAGGGTGGGACCTCTGCCCCAGAGAAGACACAAAGGTTTCCAAAAAGGTAAAATAAAAAAGGCTGCAGGTTTGCAGAGCAAGTGCCTTTCTGTTGTAGGGCAGACGCTCTGCTGGACCCACAGGAGGTGTCCAGCAGAAACAGAGCAGGTGTCACCTCAGCTACAACCAAGGGACAGATGCTCCCAGTGGGTCTGAGTCTACCCTGGTGCCTTCTCTCCTAATGACCAATCCTATGCATCCAAAGCAGCACAGCCAGCAGATCAAGGGAGATGATTCTTCCCCTCTACCCCACTCTCATCAGACCCCACCTGGAGTGCTGCCTCCAGCCCTGGCATGTCAGTACAGGAAAGACAATAAACCCAATGGAGGAGATCCAGAGACAGCCACAAAAATGATGAGAGGGAAGGGTGGGCTTGCCAGTGAAGACAGGCTGAGACAGCTGTGGTTGTTCAGCCTGGAAAAGGATCCAGGGAGATCTTTTTGCAGCCTTCCAGTACTTGAAGGGGCCTGTGAGAGATGGGAACAGACTTTTTAATAGGGCCTGTAGCTCTAGGACAAGGGGTGATGGCTTTAAACTCAAGGAGGGTCAATTTAGGTTAGATATAAGGAAGGAGTTTTTCAGGTGAAGGTGGTGAAACACTGGGACAGGTCACCCAAATCAGGTCAGATCAGTGAATCAGCACTTGACCTGCTTGGAGATGTCCCTGCTCATAGCAGGGGGCTTGAACTAGGTGACCTTTAAAAGCCCTTTCCAAGCCACATTACTGTGAGACAAGTTGTGAATTCCCACTCCCACTTCACCTCCCGGCGCCTGCGGTGCCGCCCTCGCTGGGGGCTCCGCGGGGCTTCAAGTGGCCACGGACAGGGAGGCTGAGGCTCCCGCGGGCGAGCAGCCCCGCGGGGGGCCCGGAGGGACGCGGGGGGCCCGGGGGGCCCAGCCGGAGCCGGCCGGCCCCGCTAGGACGGGTCCCTGCCGCCCTCCAGTGGCTCCGTGGGAAAAAGCCGGGAGCAGCCACCCGCTCCTGGTCCGGACCAGCCTCTCCCGGAGCCGCCCCAGCGCCGGCACCAGCCTCCCGGAGAACCGCAGGGCAGGGCTGACACTGCGGGCAGGGCAGGGGTGACACTGAGGGCAGGGCAGCCACCACCCAAAACCCAGCAAAGGTGCTCAAAGCAGGAGCCCGTTCTTGGCCCGGGCAGTGCGGGTTCCTTTCCCTGTGGGGCTGGTGGCGTTTGGGAGCCCGGGGAGAAGGGGCAGGAGACAGGGACATGTCCCATGCCCAGGGCATGGCACAGTCAGATCTTGGCTCCCTTGCATCCCGGTGGGTGTGGATTCTCCCCAGGGCCTTCCAGGCTGTCCCCCATCCCGGCTTTTGCGGGAGCCCTCAGCTGCCAAAAACACCGGGGCTCCCACTGGCGCGTGCCCCAAATCTGCCCCGCCCGGTAAAGCTCCGGCAGGGCGGCAGAGCCATCCTAATGTGGTTAATGAGCTGAGTCATGAAAGCTGCTGCCGAACAAAAGGCGCGCAAACAGCCCAGGGCCACGTTATGTTCGGTGCCTGCTTTGCTACTCTTACCTTCCCGCAGGTGCCGGTGGCACGGGCAGGTGGCGGGCAGGGCGTGGGGACAGCGAGCAGAGGGTGGTGGCAGAGGGCAGCCTTTGGGGTCAGCAACATCTTATCCCACCTCACCCAGTTCAGCAGTACTGGGAGGAGACAGGAGGCCTAGGAAGGTTTGGGTGCCTCTGCTCCTTTTTTGGGGGCACAGATCCCACCCCTGGGTTGCCAAATCAGAGCAGGCAGAGCCCCAAGCAGGCACTCAATCAGCTGGACACAGGGATTTCACTGCCAGGTGACTTGGGCACAGTTCCATCTCTCATGCACAGGAGGAGAGCAGCTGGAGCAAATACAGGATTCAAAGCACCCTTTTTTTGGTCCAAGGTGTTCAATTCCTCCTGCTCTAGGGAGCCCCTGGTCACCAGCCCCTCGGTGCAAAGGACCTGGGTGCAATCCCTGCTGGGGCTCAGCAGCTGCCTCAGCCCAGTGCAGGTGTTACATCCACAGCAGTACTCCAAGCGAGGGGACAGCCACCACCACGGCCCTTGGGAAGAGCATTCCATTCTTACGGCATCCGGCTCTGTGTCAAAGTCCTTCCTGCACCACCTCCCCTAGCAGAATCCCGCCTGCTCTCCCAGCACCTCAGTGGCAGACAAGAGAAGGGGTGACAGGCTGAGACAAGCAAGGGGCACAGCAAGAGGATAAGAGGACAGTGCAATGGTGCTGGGGTCCTGGTGTCCCACAAAACCAGACTGGAAAGGTCTGACATTGCCCCGAATGTGCAAAAGGGGAACAGTGACAAGTTGTGGGAAGGGATACACTCTCACCAGGTATGGAAGAGGGGACCCAAGAAACTGCTGGGGATGCAGGAGGAAACCACTCGAGTGATGGGCAGACCCCGAGGGTGAGAGGGACTGACAGAGCAGGAGCCACTTGGCTGATAGAGAAGCAAATGTTCCAAGGAGGGGGCAGAGGTCCAATTTCCATGGGAGGAGGTGGCAAAACCAGCAGCTGAGACCAGATACATTTGGCTCAGGAACTGGGAATGTCTGCACCCCTTGATATTTCCCGGAATCCTTGCAGGAAATTCCCTGGCACAGAGCAGGAGCACGGGGGAGGTAGTTCCGCTTGCCCCGGGCCAGCAGCCACGCTGTGCCGCCTGTTCATCCCCGTCACCAGCAGCCTGGCTGGCTTTCCTGGCAGCTTGGCCTTGGCAGCACCACCCGGGACAGCCACGGGCGGTCCCCAGGGCTGCGGTGGCTCTCGGGGGCAGCGCGGGGCTCGCCCATCCTGCAGCACTAGATGGTGCTGCAAGACAGCGCTGCTGCCTGCGCTGCACAGGACACTGCCGCTTGTCACCGACACCGAGGGCCAGCTCGGGCCATCCCCACACCAGCCAGACTGGCGGGTCACCCGGGAAGGGACACGCCACCAGCTGTGTCCCAGGAGTGGCCCTGCCTCTGGGCTGGACGTGCTGCTCCTTGTGCCAGCCCGGAGCTGGGACGAGTGTCCCGGCAGCTCCACAGGCACCGACACCTCCATGCCCACGGCTGCCTTCATCCCTCTTTCCACCATGTTCCTGCCAAGCTGGGGATGCACAAGCCCTGGAGCCCAAGGCTGCAGCAAACTGGCCAGTGGGGCTCCCTACAGCCAAACACCGTCCCCAGCCTCTGCTGGGTGCCCATGGCCATTCCACAGAGCTGCACAGTGTCCCCAGCTCTAGTCCCTGCTTGGGGACAGGTGTCCCATGCCCATCCCTTCCCATGGCAGAGTCCCACAGTCCCGCTCCTGCCTGCTGCTCTCTTCCCCAGACGCTGCTCCAGAGCTGCAGCCTTGTTCACAGGGTATGGAGCTTTAGGCTGGGGGTTCCCCAGGGAAGCAGCCCCCTCACACCTCCTGCCCTGAGCCCTGACCTAGGGCTGCTGCTTCCCAGCTCCCCGGGGAGCAGGGCCAGGAGCAAAGGAGAGGAACCCAGGGAGATGCCACAGAGCCCAGGGCACAGTGACCAGGAGGACTCACATCCCACCCAACACCCAGGCAGAGCCTTCAGGCCTCTCTCTGGGGAGGAAAGGACACGTGTGAAGATTCCATCCCTGCGGGCTCCTCAAGGGCAAATCAGGTTGTGATTTCTCAACCCCTATCTGCTCCCCTTGCGCTGTGCTTCTCACAAAAGGAATGCAGGATCCTCTCCAGGTCCACATCTGCTCTGAAGGACAGCACTAGATGCTTACTCCCAGGCCTCTTCCTGGCCCACACATAGCCATGGAGTGGCCTCTGAGCCCACCAGCCCCTGCTTTCCCACCACTCCTCCCCTTGGGGCTCCCCAGTCAGCTATGAAGAGGAGCCACCACCCTCAGCAAGGTTTGCAAAGCTCATAGCCCTTCCTTTTGTTCTCCTGCCCTTCGGAGAGGATCAGCTCAGCCAGACAGGACGGAGCAGCCATGGACACAAGGATGGAGGATTCACAGGAGGAGCTCCTGGCACCCAAACTCTGCTCCCTCTCCAAGGTGCCCACCCCCAGAGGGGGAGAAGATTGAGGTGGTGGCCCCAAGAAAACCTGGCAGTGGGGGTAAACATTCAGCTGGGTTTCAGTGCTCAAGGACCTCCACTGGGCTGGGCACAGCCAGGTTCTTCCAGCTGCCAAGTCAGGGCCCAGGGACAGAGCTGCCCTGGCTCACCGAGGGGGACAGGCTGTGGGGACACATAGCCAGAGACCAGACAGGAACGAGATGTCCCACACCAGCTCTGCAGCCTGGGCTGGTCTTTCCTGCCCACACCAGGCAGCTCTTGAGGCAAGTGCACAAACATTCCTGAGCCATTTAGGAGGCACATACTTGTTGGGTTGAGCCATGACTGGCCAAGACCCTGGGCTTCCACAGCCCACTCCTGAGGGGTCTATTCCAATGGGACACCTCACATCCTGAGCCAGGTGGCAATTGCTCCTCCACAGGAGCAGCTCTTCGTGTCTATTTTCAACAGCAACCACTCAAAATTGCTTCTGTTGGTGAGCTTGAGGAATTATGCCTGGAAGGCAGTTTCACTCATCCAGTCTCTTAAGTTCATGCCAGTTATTTGCCCAGACACAAACTGCACCCTAATCAACCCCAGTCTGTGCCTTGCTCACAGTCCAAGCCCTGCATTCCCCACAGGCAGGTTCTCCAATGAGCCCCCAAGGTGCTCCAAATTTCATGAAGGTTGTCAAGATGCAACAAGAAGTTTTGGATGAGGCTAACCAAAAACTACAGCTGGTGCAGCACAACTAACCCACTATGGGCAGGTCAGGACTGGAGGCAGCTGTGCTGGTCCCGGCCCAGCTCAGCTGTCCACAGGGCACGGGCTCGGCCCCACTGCTTCTGCTGGCCTGACCTCTGGCAGGACAGCTCCACTGGAGTGATGTGCATCAGCCCAACCATACGGGAGCTGTTCTCAGTCCAGCTGCTTGTTGAGCTGCACAAAGGTGGCTTCAGCTGAGGCCCAGACACAGCAGAATCCTTGGGAAGGGCTGCCCGTGGTTTAAGTGGCCACTGGAGCACACTGGCACAGCCCGAGTCCCGCCCGGCGCACGCGAGGCTCTCCAATAGTTCATGTGGGAGCTGCCTGACCATCCTCAGAGGGCAGCAGCCAGCACACTCAGCACAGCTTCAGCCACTTCCCTCCACAGTCTCCAGGACCAGTGTGACCAGCAGCTCAACAGGACTCGAATCCCTCGTGACATGCGGTGTCTGTAGGCGAGGGGTGGCACTGGCAGCTCTGCAGCCGCAGCTGAACGTGTGACCTGTGACAGCTCTGGGCGAGGGCCCCAGCACCACTGAGAGCCTGAAGGCACACCATGGCTGCATGCTCTTCACCTTCTGCGCTGTGGCACAGCCCCCAGAGCCCAGCCCGGGCCTCCAGGCAGGGCTGGGATCATCTCCATCCGGGCAGGTGGGATTCTCCAGGCGCCAGCAGCAGGCCCTGGCACAAGGCTGACTGCTCAGGGAGGCCTCCATGATCTGCACAGGCACCTTCAGCTGGCACGACTCCTGCAAGCTTTCTCCTGCTGCGGCCACCTGCTGCTCCTGGTCCTTGCCCCAAGACATCACCCAGGCAAGCAGTCCCTCTGGCATTTTGGATTCACTCGGCCTCTGTGGCATTGGGCACCAAATAAACCAGCGTGCTCCACTACATCCTTCCAGCACTCTGTGGGTAGGAGCCTTTTCCAAGGACAGCCCTTTGCAAAGGACAGCAACCCCTCCACCCTGGGATCACCCCTGCTGCTGGTGCAGCCCGAGAGCTGAAGGGCCTTTATAGCTCCTGGCAGGGTGTGGCTGCCCCTGATTGGCTGGGACAGATGGAAGGCAGCAGCTTCTGATTGGCTCAACACAGTCCCCCTCACGCTGTGATTGGTGGGCTGCTGCTGCAAGGGTGAGGCAGCAGCAGAGACAAGTGGCAGCACGTGGTTGGCTGTGGGGAAGCGCCAGGTGGCAGCACCCGATTGGTCAGACCAGAGAGTTGTTTGGTTGTGATTGGTGGAGGCAGCATGAGGCAGGAAGGGCCAGGTGGCAGCGCGGGATTGGCTGGTTGGCTGAGCTGCCACGTGGGGATTGGCTGGGGGCAGGATCCCTGCGAGGATCCGTGCCCGGAGCTGTGCCTGTGGCACTGGCCACACCAGAGCCCCCCCGGGGCCAGGGGGTGGCACCAGCCAGAGCCACTGGGGCCGGGCCACAAGAGGGTAGAGCTGGGTGCAGAAACACCAGGATGTGGGGCTGAGCACACAGGGCTGCCCTCTCCACACACGGGCTCTGGGGGCTCAGGGCAGCGGGGGTCGGCTGGGAGCTGTAGGGCTGGGGGTCCCTCTGACCTGCCCACACCACCCTGGCTGCTCCATGCCCTGCCCATCATTAGTACACCCACGTGGGAGGCTGGGGGAGCCTCCAGTTTTACCCCATACTAAAATGGATCCCATGACCCAAGACTGCCAGGTTTGGAAAGGACAAGTCCTTGTCTGCAATGGGAACAGTAAGACCACTGCTCCCCGAAAATTTCCAGACCCTGGCCGCTCACACCAGCTTTGTGTGTGCAGGGTCCCCACGTTTCAGGGACACCTGGAGCCAACTCTTGAATACACAGCTGCAGAAGCTTATTTGAATAATTTGCCTTGCAAATCTGCAAGTACCGGCTTGAGTCTTGCACCATCAGATCCCATCCCATCACGATGCAGGAGCCACGCTTGGGGCAGCGCTGGTGCGGACACAGGATGTGGCTGCGACTCCCAGCACTGCCCCACCCCGACAGCACCGTTTGCCACTCCCATGGTATCACATCCCATGGGAGGACTGGATAACCAAACCTAGTGCTGCCTCCAGCCCTGCCACAAGCTCCCCGGCAGGGCTGGAGGAGGCCTGCACTTCGAGGCAGTAAATCTGATAAGCTATTAGCCAGCACCACAATTCATTGGATAATTGAGGTGTAAGTACAGAGTAAGTGACCTGGCTGCTCCTGGGGATCAGGAGGGGCTGTGACCCTTGCAGCGAGTACATTAAATGCACATTGGTTCCTCTTCTTAAAAAAAAAAAAAAAGTAAAATAGGAATCATCTCCCAGCATCTGAACACTGACTGCTGGGATTTCAGCGTGAGAGGAGGAAACGAGACCATCTGGTGAGGCTTTGGCAGAGCCTGGATCAGTAGGGAAAGGGGACTCCCTGGAGCCAGGGAGAGGGTTTGGGAGCACAGATACAAAGCAGGCTCTTGCAAACTCCACACACCTGTCAGAGCAGGCTGAACTTTTCCAAGCTCCAAAACCCTGGAGGAAGGAGGAAAAATGAGTTGGAGTAAGGTTAGGAGCAAAGTAGCAGAGGCTTAAGCTAAGTTACAGCCTTCTTGGTTTGTTAAGAGTGCACAACAAATAAACCTAAGCCTAGCTCCCCAGGGTCTCACCATCAAACCTTGAACTTGGCTCCCCAGAAACTGCTGGGTGACCAGTGCAGGCTCGAGCAGCACCGGGACCGGTTCTGTCTGAATCCAACCCCTGCTGACACTGACTCCTGCCCCACTGCCAGCAATGCTCAAACCCCAAGGAAGGGCAGGCTTTTACACTGCCCTAGCCCTGCCCATCCCAGATCCTGGGGTCAAGCACCTGCAGCACAGGATGCTGCAAGGAACCATTTTGGGGATGGGTTTCTTTTCCCCACTACACAAGGCAAGTAATCCCCAGTGAATTTGGCTGCAGATAGAATTGCTGAGCAAACCACACCCAGCTGCCCCAGACTCCCTGTCCATGTTTCCCAGTCTAACCCATCCCTACCTCTTGCCAAGGGCAGCCAGAGCATGCAGGACCATGCAGAGGCCATGCTGGGGACAGTGGTGCAGCTCTCCACAGGAATACAGCCATGGAAAGACACTGCCTCCCCTATCCCCACAGCAGCAGAGGGACAACACAGCCCCAGACCCTCCCCATCAAAACCCAGCACCCCCTCTCTCTCTCTTCCCAGCCCAAGTCCAAAGCAAAGAAAGAAAGGAGATAAATAAGGGAAGAAAGAAATAAAAAACTAAAACAAATGAAAACTAAAACAAAAAGCAGCAGTTGGGAGGCAGCCTTGTTAGGACAACTCAGCAAAATAAAATTCCGGTTTATTGTTGGACAACATTGTTTCACACATACATCAAACAGGCCAAAAAAAAAGAAAAAATAAAAATAAACAGCAACTTCATAGACAGAAAAAAAAAAGAAAACCTTTTTATCTTTGGCCTTGCCACCTCATACAAACCACGATCTATGGTACAGCTAAAGTACATACACAAAAAAAGTTACTGGAATGCTCAGAATAAGATTGTAATTTTTTTTTTTTTTTTGCATTTTTGTCTTTTTTTAATTTTTTTTTTTACAAGGTTTTGTTTTATTCTCCTTTGAGATAATGGTTTGGGCCTGGTCACACCACAAGTAAAGTCAGAGATAGGTAACAAGAGAGATATACACTTCAAAGCCCCCCTTTTGGTCAATCCGAGATCACTTAAAAATGGCGGACCTCCTAACAATATGTACAAAAATATAAAATGTAAATAAAAAATACAAACAAATTCTCCTTTAAAGTACTTTTAAGAAAGAAAGCAGGGCCTTGAAGTTTTGGTGCTTGGGGGGGAGGGGTCTGTGGGGGAAGGGGGGTTTTTCTCTCCCCGCTAACGGGCGAATCGTTTCCATGTTCGTTGAGTGGCAGCGCCGCGCCGGGGGCGGGACGGGGATCGCTCTACTTGGTGAGGATGACCACGGCGGAGGGGGGAGGAAGGGTGTGTGTGGGAAAGGGGGCTGCAACGGGAGTCCCAAGGGGGGACCCAAGGGTGAAGAGGACACGCTGGCCTTTTTTGTTGGTTTGTTTTCCTCCTTATTTAAAAAAAAAAAATAATAATAATTTGCTGCCTAGTCATCTTCATCGGTTTTCTGCTTCTTGGGATCGACGTCATCATCCTGGGGGGAAAGCAAAGCCGTCAGGAGAGGGGATGGGGAGTGGGGCTGCTGTGGGCAGGCAAGAATGACCCCAAGGCTGGGAGTGAGGCAGGGGAGTTCCAGGTCCCTCTCCTGCCCCAGGTTGAAGGTCTGAGTACCACAGGTGTTTCCCCCACTCAAGCAAAATCCTGTTTTCTCAGGGATCCCCTGGGTGCCCCCACCCAGACCTGCCATGAACATTCCAGGGCTCCCTGGGCAAGGGCTACACTGGGCAGGAGCAGACACCCCCCTAACCAGGCCATTGTATGAACAGAACTGGGCTGTGTCCCTGGAGAGACATGGGGAGCACACAGGCAGAGCATCCCAGCCCCAGAGCTACACCTGGCCCAGCCCCTCTGGCCCCACTGACACTCTTCCCTCCTCCCAAGCCCCCTGAGGACACGTGTGGCTCTGAGGGGCTGCCTACTCCTCCTACCTCATCATCCTCAGCTGCCCGTTTGCCTGTGGCTCCCTCAGCTTCATCGTCATCATCACCGTCCTCTTCCTCACCTGCATGGAGTACAAAGGGAGGAAATGTGAGACCCTCTGGTGGGAGAGTTCCAGTACCACACACCTCCCCTCTGGGTTTAATCCTGGCTCACTCCCACACTACAATGCCATGTCCCCATCTCCAAGTGGCACAGACCCTGCTCAGGACAACAGGTGCCATAGTGGCTTTCTGGGCATTCCCCAACTGACCTGACCCACCAAAGGGAAAATAAGGATTGGCATCTTCAAGTCTGGTTCACACTGCATTTGTAACACAGACACCGAGATGGCAAAACCACCACCTACCGTGAGTGCCAAAATCACAGGAAAACCGGGGGGGGGTGGAAAACAAGAGGAAAAAAACCTCTTTCTAGTGTCTGTTCTGCCTAACCACTCCAGATTATTTCTGCTTCCCTTCGCAGCTATTAGTCCATCTTTAATGAGTTAAGAGAGCCAGAACGCATTAGTTCTGAGTCAGAACACTTTCTAATTATCAGAACGGCAAACAAATGCTTCCAACTTATCTTAGAGCCAGCCAGGAGGATGAGCAGTGAGCTCTGGGCTTTGACCCACTTTGAGCTCAAATAGGCCAGTGGATCAGAACGATTGAGTCAATCACCTGCGGCCAGTTTTGGGGGCTCAGGGGCATGCTCAGAGACAGAACAGCTTCTCGGCTGTCGAGACAAGTCTCTTGTGTAACAGGAGACCCTACTAAAACTTAGAGAGTTAAGGCCAGTAAGCTGGCTTTAAACCACCACCATGAGCTACACGTATGGACAGCCAGGGGGATTAAGGTCAGCCCATCCTCCCTTCCCTTCTCCTCTCCTGACGCGCACCCAGCTGCGGTGTGGCCCATGCGGTGGGAAGGGCCAAGATTAGCTCCCAGTGATGGATCAACACCCCAGCAGCCATCACATGCACTGGGCTGGCCGGCAGGTCAGGTGACAGTGCCAAGCTGATTGGGAGCATTTTTAGTTCTTTGAGCTGCTTTAAACAAAGCAAATAATGAGATGGGGTGGAGAGATGTGAGAGGAGGAAAATATACCCTCAAGCTCTCCTCTGCTGTCAAACCCCGGGAGTTTGGCTGCAAGTCTTAGCTAAAAAAGCTGATGCAAGCTGGACTTGCTGCCTTTAAATCTCTCTCCTGCAGTGCTCAGGTGCAGCTTCTCAGGCAGGGATCACCCGAGGGCAGCAAGCACGGACAGAGCCCGTGCCAGCGGTCAGAGCCTGTGCCGGATCCCCACAAGGCATCGGCGTCTCCAGGCACCGCGTGCCAAATCGTGCCTGTGCTTGGTGAGCTGGGAAGAGCAGGGCTGGCACTGCGGGACCAAAGCTCCCTGGGTTTGTCACAGCAGTATCCAAGCAACACTTCCACCCCACACATGCGCCTGCAGAACATGCATCCTCCCTGCTCCTGCCCGAGAGGAGCAGGGAGAGCAAAATATTCCCCATCTCGTCCAGCCTGTAGTAGGGCTGGGGTAAATGAGCTCAGGACAGCACACAGCAGTGCTGCACCTGTCCCCAAGGGTTAAAACCACAAGTTAAAGAGGGTCACAATTCCCAGTTTTTCCTAGTGAACTAATTCCTACTGAAGGGCACAGCTGGCTGCTGAGAGAGTGCTACCCTGAAGGAGGTGGCTTTTCCAGCTCACACTCTCTGAATAAGCACTGGTTTAATGGTCATTAAATTTTCAGCCCTGTCCCTATCACCCAAAACTAGCCATCAGGTTAGTAGGTCAGCACGTAAACCAAAAATTCACAGGGGATTAACCTAGTAGTAGATAATCAGGGGCCCTGAGTTCATCTCAGCATAACAAGAATGGTTTTCTCCCAGTCTTAACAAGAGATAAAAATAAACAACATTATTCATCCAAGCAGATCTTGGGAAAAAAATAATAGCAGGGAGGCTGAGAAGTGATTCGGCAAGTCACTGCTGCCAAAACCCACTTCCAGGCTGGGTCAGGTCAGGAAGCAGCGGTGGGCAGGGACACATGGGACACTGCAGGCATAGAAGGTTTAAAGCAAGCCTATCTACTCCAGCTGGAGGAGCAGGTAAGAGCCACAGGTTCCTCTACTCATTTCCACATGGCATCGAGGCTAGCAAAGAGGACTGTGTGTGCCTCTAGGAGTGTGCTCCATGAACAAGGACAGTGACACGCCCTCTGTGCCTGAGCCAAGGCATGGCCACCAGAGCTGTCGCTGCCCCACTGGCCGGCGCTGGTGTCTGCAGCAGTGGCTGCGCTCGCAGGAGTCAAGGGCAGATTTTACTACTCGCACGGAAGGGCTAATGCGCTTATTCAGCGCCACGGTACGGTGCCGTCTAGCCACAGGGAGGGAGGAAGGAATCTGCCCTCAACCTGCTGGAAGGGATTCAAGGCTGACTTCACTCCCAGCAGCGGTGGCTCAGGCAAGCAAGGAAGGAGCGAGCCTGGCTGGCAGGAGCTCTCTGCCCGCAGCCACGAGGGGGAGATGCTGCTCTCTGCTCGCCTCAGCTTCCCGGGAGCCTGCTGTCCAGAGCAGGACACTGCACTGGGATGGGGGGAACAAACAAAGTTACCATCACCCTCTTCCTCCTCGTCCTCTTCTTCACCACCTTCTTCCTCCTCTTCGTCTACTTCGTTGTCAGCCTCCTGCTCTCCATTTTCCTCATTCTCCTTGGCAAGACAAAACATCACTTAAAAAAATGCACTGGGGAAGGGAGAAGGTGGAAGAGACATTCAGCACAAGCACGCATTCCCACCTTCCCTGCTGAAAGCAAAGCAGCAGCCCACCGGAGCCCTGGGCACACATCCCACTTTCTGCCTGCCTCCACACAAACCAGACAGCCCCAAGGATCAAGCCTACAGTAACTTGGCCTGCAGCTTGGAGACAAAGCCTGCAATGGCTTTTATGACACATTGAAATTTGGCAGTGATTTTCCCCCAGTCTGTACCAGTTTACTTGTACACGATGTATTTCCTAGCTCAACTGGTTGTAACATTGTAAATCCTAGTGGGTTTTTAATTTTTTTTCCCTCTTTATCCCTGCCTAGGGAAAAGGTGGTACTGGACAGCCTCACACAGCTGTCAGGGAGGGACTCCAAGCCCAGCCCTTCTCTTCTGCACACACACACACACACACACACACACACACACGAACGGCCCACAGGCTGAGAGTGTCTGTGTAATGAAGTGCCAAGGGCTGTGGGGCTCTGCAGGGCTCAGGGCTGCCATTTACAAGCATCTCCTCTCAGCAGTGCTAGGGACAAACTTGCAGCAAAAGCAAGAAGAAAACAAAAAGGCATTGGTGTACAGACTGCCTCTCCCAGCAGATTGCAGCCATACTCACAGCGTTGCCATTGGCTGGTGCATCTCTGCCATTTTCTGTTTCTTCAACAACTTCCTTCTTCTCTTTTAGATCCTGGAAGGAGCAGAAAAGCAGAGAAGTCACTCCGATTCCAGGTGTCTGGGTCAGAGAAGCTGCAGATCAGGTGTGAAAAACACAGTCTGAGAGCGAGAGCAGGAGCTGGTTTCTCTTCACACAGATTTGTTCTGTGATTTGGTCGCCACGTTCTGGCTCCTCCTTGGGAACGGGAAAACATGGGGGCGAATCTCAATCCAAGTCAGCTTTGCCAGAGCAGCCATCTAAAAAAGAGACTGCTCTGTTTCACCTCTGAGCTCCCAAACAGACAGAGCTGGCCGCCTGCATATATGCTCAACAGCAGCAGAGCTGGCTGATTGCCCATCTTAGCACAGTCCACGCAAGCTCCTGCAATGCCATGGAGAGCCGGCAGCCCCGTCCAAAGGACGGGCGCATCCAGGGCTGCTCAGTACCTTCCCAGCAGGAACAAATCCCAGGGACTCATTAGCAGAGGCTGTGGTCTCTGCCCTGCCTGGGGAGAATCATACGGCAAATATTACACGCCTGCTCTTTCTCGCAGCAGCAGAGAGGAGGCTCCAGCATCCAGCTCACAGCTTAAAGTGTAACAGGATGGGGTGGGGGAAGAAGTCTATTTTTACACTGCTCCAAGAGCAGTGCCTGGCTAGTTCAGTTCAAGCCTCCACTGCGAGCAGAGCAGGAGATTGTGTGTTTTTGCTATTGATCACTGTCAAAATGCCATGCCAAGTCGCTCAGCAAACAGGCTGAAAAGATCCAACTTTATGTTCCTGCATTAAGAACACTTGGATTTAACACTGGCATCTCTGCTTGCATCCTCCTCCCCTTCTGTTCCTCCATCAGCTGGAGCGAGATCCTTCAGCACAGTAAGCGCTACCCCAGCCAAGGAAAGCAGGGAGGCCCATCCCCAGGGCCAGCAGCACAGCCACAGCCGGCTTCAGCAGCGACCACGAGGTGTTTAAAAGTTGTTGGGAGCTCCTGCTCCACTCGCTGGCTTCTCGCCCTCCTGCCGGCCCTTTGCAGCTGCCACCGCCCACAGACAGCAGGCACTTTCACTCCTGGGAGCCACCGCCTCGTGGGAACACGGCAGGGAAGAGCATGGCCCTGGCCCTGCTAGCGTGATCACTGCTCCCTTCTGGGAGGGTTTCTAGCACTCTGCATACTGCTCAGGGGAGGCAAGCACAGGCACCCACAGGCTGCCAGAGCAGTGAGGAGAGACTTTCTCAGGAAGAAAGCTTTGAGAAGACAACATCTGTTGATTGAACCTGACCTAACCCAACCAACCCAGGAGCATGGAGTAAGACAAACACTCCCGTCCCATCTTCCACTACTCACACAAAAATCACAAGCCGCCTCCTCCACACTGGCCAGGTTCCACCACAGTTTTACACTGTCGGTGGCTTCCACTGCCCTGTTCCCTGGAGACTGATCACAACCATTTGGCCTCTTGTGCATCACTGGGCTACAGCATCACACCAGGCACACGGGCATGAGGGCAACAAAGCAGTTCCCAAGTTAAACGCAGAGCAAGTCAAGCAGTCAGAATTTCCATCTCTCACTGTATCCAACAGCTCTTGCTGTTCATAAACTGCAAGCAATTCTCACAGTGAAGGAACAACTAACTCTTGGGCATTTTAGCTGGACAGATCTCCAGCCCTGACCTTTCCTACATCACTGAAAATGCTCTCAGTTTAACCACCATCACGATGCCAGGTCATGAAGTTTGTGGTAGCAACAGGTTGCAGAGAGCATCACAGATTCTCCCTTTTCCTTTCCCAGTCCAACACAAACAGATGTGCGCAGGAGCATCCAGACCAAGACCTGGTGCAGCAGCAGGGCTGCTCTGGCGCCAAGACTGGGACACAGCCTCTAATTATAGGTGTGTCAGGACTGTTTGTCTATGGAATGAATAGCAGGGGTGTAGAGTCACATACCACCGGGCCAGAGAGCTCTACCTTCTCCCCGGCCCCGCTCTCGGCAGGATCCGGGTGGGAAGCGGGGGAAATCAGAACCCGGGGACAACAGAGGCGCCGCCGCAGCGCGCGCCTCCCGCCGGCAGGGGGCTCCCCCGCGCCGCCACGCGCGCGGCCGCCATTCAAACCGCGCGCCACTCTCCGCGCCCCGCTGATTGGCCGGCGGCCAGCGCGGCGCCCCGCGGGTTGCCGGGAGCTGTAGTCCCGGCGGGGGCGGCGCGGCGGACTCCGGCTCCCAGGCCCGCACGTGGTGGGCGCCCCGCGGCACCGGCCGGGGGCGGCGCCCGGGCGGGGCGGGAACCCCCTCCCCCAACATCCCCGCCTCCCGGGAGCGTTCCGGACGGCGAGGCGGGACGAGGGCGAACGGCCCCGGTGCCTCCGCGCTTCTTGGGGGTGTGGGGGGGGGTCACCTTGCCGCCGTGCGCCCCTCCGCCCGCCCTGCGGCGCGGACCCTAGTCCGCTCCCAGGAGGGTGAGCCGGAGACGAGGCCCTTTCCCGCACGCGGTAAAGGGCAGGGGAAGGTTAACGGCAAACTTGGCCCCGTTCCCCCGGGAGAAGGATGGGGATCGACCCGCCTCTCCGCTTCCCGGCAGCGGGAGAGCAGGAGGCGGCGGGAACCAAGCCGCGGCCCCGGAACAGAGGCAGGGCAGGCGGGATGGGGGCATGGCTGCGGGAGCGGGAAACAGAAGTGAAATCGAAATCTGCCTGAACCGGTGTTTTGTGGTTGTTTTTTAAAAACCCTCCTCCCTGTCAAATTTTTTTCTCTCCTTCAGCAGCGTTTCCCCGGGGAGCGGCGCGGCCCGGGGCCGGCCGGAGCGCAGGGTGAGGAGGCCGCCGGGCACGTCCCCCGCCGCCTTCCCACGCGCTGGCCCCGGTCAGGTCCCCTCGCAACTTTTCCGGCCGTGGCCCCGGGCTGAACGGGGCGCACCGCGGCCGCTCGGGGAGCGCAGTCCCCCCGGGGGACGCTCCGCCGCGGCTCACAGACAAAGGCGTGCGCCGGGAGCCGCAGCGGGAACTCCCCGGAGAGCCTCTCCCGGCTGGTACCGGCGCTCCCCAACCGCTTCCCATCACCTCCAGCAGCGACTCGCAAAGTTATCCCGCTGCGAGGAGCTCGGGCCAGAATCGGCGCCCTCAACCCCGCCGCCCTAGCACACTGGGTCATGTCCTACTGTGGGGGTATCCCCATCGGGGTAGCTCCAAAAATAACAAAAGCCCCCCGGGGACAGTTCCGGAGCACCCCCTACTCCCTCTCACCTCCAGGGGCGACTCCGAAATAGCAACCCCCAATTCGGGGCCGTACCTAAACCGCAAATGCCCCCCCACCTCCTTCCGGGGGGCAACGCCGAAAAAACAACCGTCCCCCCCACACACACTCCGGGGGTAACACCGACACAGCAGACGCCCCTCCCGCATCCACCGGGTCCAACTCCGAAATAGCAACCACCCGCCCACCCCGCTTTTCGGCAGCAACTCCACAACAGACACTGCCCCCCCCCCCCCCCCCCCCCCCCGCTCCGGTGAGTGTTCCGGAGCGCTTCCCCCCACACCCCCCCGCAGGGACGGGGCCGAGCGGGACACAAGTTTGACGGGGCTGTCAAGCTCCCGCACCGCGGATTGAATGAGCGAGCGCTGCCGGGTGCCGAGGCACTGCCGTGCGTGTACCCCCCCGGCTCCCCGAGCACCTCCGCAGCGGGACGGCCAGCTGCTATCCCCAGGAAAGGCAGGAGGGAACGGGACGCGGAGCGGCGGGGCTCGGCAGCACCGGCAAAGGCGGCGAGCACGTTTCCCGCACACTGTAGACAAAGGAACGGCGCTGGCAGCCCCGCACGGCGAGCGCGGCGGCGCCGGCTCCGCACCGCGACGCCCCGCGAACTTCAACGCGAAGGACGGAGGAAAAAGGGGGAGAAGCGAGCGGGCGGGACGGGCAGGGGGAAAGAAAAAAAATTCCATTAAAAAAACACAAAAGGAGGAAAAAATCAAAAAAGCCAGAAATCGCTCCGAAAAAAAAAATATTAAAACAGAAGGAAAAAAGCCGTGGAGCAGGGCGCGAGGTGGCGGGTCGCTCACCTTGGCGGAGATCTCAGCGCTGGTGTCCACGGCCGCGTCGGACATGGCGGGGGCGTGCGGGGCTGTGTCGCGCGGGGCTGCGGCGGCGCGGGCGGGCGGGCAGAACAATGCCAAGATGGCTTTGCGCGAGCCAGTGGGAACTCACGCGGCGCCGCCGGCCCTCTTATAGAGCCGGGGGGCGGCGCGCGCGCTACCCCGCGCCGCGCCCCATTGGCCGCGCGCGCCGCGGCCGCCGGGCGCCCATTGGCCGCGGCTCAAACAATGGGGCACGGCCGCTTAAAGGAGCCGGCGAGCGCCGCCACTGCAGTGATGAGTTTCGCCCGGTCTCAGCACGGCGGGCGCAGAGGGGAGCAGAGCCACGCCCCCCGCGCGCGCTACCTCCGCCCCCGCCGCCTCCGCCCCGCCCCTCCCGCCCTGTGAGGCGGCGGGCGGGAGAGAGGGGGGAGCTCCCGCCGCGCCTGCGAAGGGGCGGAGGGGAAATAATACGAGTTAAAAATAAGAATAATAACAGTAATGCGGGAGAACCGGCGCTGCCCTCCCCCACCCCGCTCCCATGGGGCCGCCGGTGGTCCCGGGGCAGCCCCGTCGCTTCGGTACCCGCAGTCCCCCTCGTTCACTGTTTTCAGCGCTCCGCAGAAACTTTGGCCACAACAACCGCGGCCGCCCCTGGGGGGAGCGGGGAGGGGCGGCCCGCCCAGCCTGCCGCGCAGAAATGCGGGATTCCCACCCGTTTGCTTATTTTATAGTAAAAAAAAGTAGCCAAGCTGCTTCTACTTCCCCCCTCCACCTCCCCAACCTTGTGCGAGTTCAGGGCTTGAGGCGTACCAGCAGCTTCCCTATGCTCCCCATCCCGCAATTTCCCGTTAAATACGACCGTGCCTCTCACACCGCGCTCGCGGGCACCTGGGCCACATCTGTCCCCTCTCACACCGCGGGGTAACGGGCATCGACGCAGCGAGTGAGGGGGCTCTGCCACACTCAAGATGGCGCCGAGAGCCCTTCGTGGGGCAACCACACGGTATTACCAACCCCTGGGAGCCGCTCGGCCGCCCACAGCGGCCCCAGGAGTGAGACACAGCCGCAGGTAAATGACCCCCGGTGCGGAAAGCGCGAAGCAAGGGGTGAAGGGGTGGGAAAAAACGCCCCTCCAGACGGAGCAGAGCGGCTGCCACACTCAACATGGCCGCCGGACTGGGGCAGAACTTGTCCTCGGAGGGCGGGATATAGGGACCGAGCGATGTGGATTGGTCGGCAGCGCCAGGCGAACGCTGTGCTGACGCTTTGCGGCTTTTTATTGGCTGAGCCGACTGTCTGTCTGCGGAGAAGTGGTTTTGAAAACCCGGAGGCGGCTCGGGGCGGAGCTGTGGAGCGGAGTTGGGGCTGGTCGGCTGGGGGCCCGGGGTGGAGGGCTGCCGCGGACGGGGGGCGCTGATCACGGCTACTGGGAGCCGCGCTGACCCGGGTTTGCTCCCTCTAGGGCTCCAGGAGAGCTGCCGAGAAGCCATGGTAGTCCCCACACCGCCTGGCACCAGGCGTCGCGGCACGAGGCGTCATGGCGCCGCCGTCCCTTGCCCCATCCCCACACGCGCCCGGCGGCTGGACACAGAGACAGAGCCCCGTTTCCAGGACAAAATGTCCCTCCCACTCAGCGCAGCAGCACAGCAAACAGGCAGGTCTGTGCCTGGGCGCACCGTGCAGCGCTTTTCTCCTCAGCCTCTGCGTTCCTGCCCCTCGTGGGAGCAGCACTGAGGCGATGGCGGCGTGGGGACGGGGATCAGGGCCGCAGGGCTGTGGCGGGAGCGGGAAGAGCAGGGGCGGCTGAAACCTCGCGGCGGCCGCTGACCCTTGGGCTGACCCCGTGCCAGGGCCAGCTACCCCTGCCCTGGCCGGCCCCCGGCCCCAGGGGCTGCGACCCCACCAGCAACTCTCGCTTTGGTTCACGGGCGCTGTCGACACAGCAGCACCCCGCTCACGACGGTCGGTCACTGCTGGCGTTTTGTCAGGAGAGACCTTTTGGGATGATGGATTTCTCGCGTTGGGACCTTTTGGGGATGATGGATTTCTCATGTTGGATGTCCCGCTCTGACCTGGTGGCAGGACTGGGCAGGAGCAGGGCGAGAGTTTCTCCATGCACTCAGGGGAAGGAGAGGGCTGAGGAAACCGGGATTTCTGGTCGCTGCTGGCTACGCCTCTCGTTTGGAGTGTTCGAGACAAGGGCAGCTGCTATTCCCGGAGACAGGACTCAGTAGGTTTGGGGCAGGTTGCTCGCAGTGCTGGAGGCAGGAGCGCCCTCTGCCACAGCCCAGCCGGGAGCCGGCGGCCGGCGAGTCTCGAAATGTGTCCGAAAGAGGAAAGAAAAAAATAAACACCCATGCCCAAATCCCTCAAAACATCACTTCTGCTATAACTTGGCTTTTATGCGTGCCTTCTGCTCAAACTAGGGATGTTCCTTTCGGCTTGGGGTTCCCACGTTTCAGGAAGAGTTAAAAAAAGAAAATGAGATGTGGGATATTTCAGGAAAAAAAATCAGAATCTAGGAATCCTCAAGGGACGGTCACAGTAGGATCTCACAGAGGACAGAGGGCGGGGGGGATGGTGGTGGGAGGGTTGGAGATAAAAAAAAAAAAAAAAAAAAAAGCCAAGCCTGCAGTGGAAGCAAAACTGCCTTAAACTACTCCGCGTCGGAAATCCATGTATAGTCCGTGCTGCCGTCCCTCCGTGCAGCGGGATAACCGGCTGGCGAGTGCCTGTGCGCGTAAGGCAGGGAGAAGCAGGCTCGGCTCGGCGCTTTCTGCCTCAGCAGTCCAAAAAGAAACAACAGAAACTGTTGCCTGTAAAAGGCAGCTGCTTCTTTACCTCTTCTCCACCCCTCCCAACTGCCGGGGCTGGGGAGCGGCTCCTCAGGGAGCAGAGAGAGGAGGAGGAGGGTGGAAAGGGACTTTGCAAAAGTGCCCGAGCATCGGGGACAGAAGTTTCCAGGGCTGAGCTCTCTGCCTGGGACCTCGGTCCGCCAGCGGCAGGCGATTGCTTTGGCAAAGGAGCCGAGGAGGAGGAGGTAGGACTTTTCCCTCCTCACCGGCCGTTTCCCTAGCTCAGCAAGTAGCAGCCTCTGTAATCCCCGGCGAAGATCATGCTGCTCGGGCGATTATTTCATCGCGGCAAGCTGCTCCTCGGAGGAAATTCTCATTACGCTCTTCGGAGAGGCAAGGGAGGGGCGACTGTCACTCAGCTGCTCTGGAAAAAACAGAGGGATGAGCCTGCAGCATCCCCGGGCTCCGGCGCACGAGACGTGGTAGTGTTTCTAGGTCAGGCTGGTGATGCGGGACGTGAAGCCGGCAGAGATGACATCCTGGCTATGTCACCTTCTGTTCCTCGATGGACAAGGGTTGCACACGGGAGCCAGAGGTTTTCTCTGGAGGAGCAGTGCTGGGGGGAGGTGGAAGGTGATGGGGAGGTGAGAAGGAGCTTCACGTTCACTCACTGGGGGAGGTGTGTGGAGACCTGGAGTCGGCTCATGGGTTCAAAAAGTGTCTTTGAAACCATGGGGCCAAGGCTGAGACCTGGCTGCATGCCAGAGCACTGGCTGCCCCAGCCCAGGGAAGGGCTGATGAGGCTGCCCTCCTCCCCACGTCCTCAGCTGCTGCTCCTCTGTCCGTCCCCATGAACCACGTAAACAGGCAGGAGCAGGGCCCTGTGGCACACTTATTAATTAAGGGATGGAGACACTGACTTCGCCTTTCCCCAGAGGATTGCAAAAGGCCCAGGCGGGCCCCACACTGCAGCTCACGGTCATCCCTGCTCCGACACGCGCTCTGCTCCCCACGTTACAACACAGGGCTCTGACTCACCCGCCGTTCCCAGCCCGACATCGCAGGGATCCCTCAGATGGATGTAGGGAGTCTGTCTCCTCTGCACTCCACTGGATGGAGCTGGATGTGGTAGGCAGGACATGGCACAGTCTTTGGGCCTCTGAATAGAGCTCCAGAGTGAGGGCAGCGTTCAGGAGGAGTTATCCCCTGGAGGGTGTGGGAAAGGGAGTGTGACCTCTCCAGATCCTTTGACCCCAGCAGGCAGTGACACCGTGGTCCCTTGATGCTCACTGGCTTCTCTGTGGCTCTGGGAAGCCACTGCCCTGGGCTGGGATGTGGTGCCAAGGCAGTCCCTTTTCTGCCACACATGGGTGCTGTCAGGAGCCAGGGCCAAGTGGAGGGGAATAATGTATCTCAGCACTGCTGCTGATCCTGCTCCTGGCTACAGGCACAGTGGGAACGTGATGGGGGCACCAGGGAAGCCTCCAGTTGGAATGCTGACTGTTCCAGGGAGCCCACAACATCAGGAGTGGATACAGCAGCTCCTCCTGGCTTCCAAGGGCCAGCACTGCTGATGCCATGACCCAGGTGCCAGTACTCACATCCCTGTCCTTACTTGTCTGTGTGTTGGGACAACCTCAGTTCATCCCTGAGAGATGGCCAGAGCCCCATGACAAGGTTTAAAGCCAGGAAAGCTGATTGTTGCCTTTCTCTCAAAGGAAGGGTAAGGAGGCCATTGGGGCAACATGCTCCTGGGGGCAGGGGAAGAGACCTGTGTTCTAGGGTGTGGGCTCTGTGAAGCTGGAAAACAGTTGTTTCTCTCTCATTAATGTTTTCTGGTTTTCCCCTAGTTTGAAGGCTGGTTGTGACTACAAGCTGTGGATCAGAGCCAGAACAAGGGCCCGTGGCATGGCGTTTACACACCCACATCCCGCCCCAGGCCTGGGCCCTTGGCCAGAGACAGGGTTTGCTCCTCAGGGCTCCCGTCCTACTGCTCAAATGATGCACGGAAGAGATTTAAAAGGAGAGAGGAAAGTGGGAGGGAAGAGGCGAGTCCAGATTCTCTTCCCTCCCTCCCTCCCTCCCTCCCTCCCTCCCTCCCTCCCTCCCTCCCTCCCTCCCTCCCTCCCTCCCTCCCTCCCTCCCTCCCTCCCTCCCTCCCTCTCAGCACTTTGCAAACAGTATCTTTGCAATGTCTGCTGGAGGAGGGAAAATACCTCCTGCAGGTGCCCAAGGCTGGATGTGTGTTTGGGCAAGGATTGCCCCACGGTGTAGCCAGCCTCAGGCACATGACCCTGATTGTGCCCTACTTTCTTTCTCATGCTGTCCCCAGCAGGACATCACCCAGAGCCACCCCACAGGAGTCCCCACCCAACCAGGGACACCTGTCTGCATCCCCCTGAAGTGTCAATGGCTGTCATCCTGCAAGGACAACTGTGGAGAGCCACCATTCCTTCGTCTCATCCCTCCTCGGTGCGTTGGCACACCTGGGAGAAGTCGGACACAAAACGCGCACGCACACACTCTCAAAACCAACCCCAAATCTGGATCAGTATCAGAGAGAATTAATTACTGGCTCATGCATATTCAGATGAGAAACTCAGCTGAACCTGGCGGCGCCTTGGGCGGCCCTGCAAAGGAGAATTCCTCTGGAGAGATATAAATCACCGCTCCCTTCTATTGCTTTCCCCATGGAGCGCTACCTCCTGGGGAAGAATTGAACCTTGATTTCCTTTTTTCCCCTCCTTCATTTTCAATCTGCGCGGGGCCCCCGTAATTACAATGGGCTGCTTTAGGGCTTGAGTTATTTATTGGGTAACAGGGACACACCTACTCAGCTCCAGCCGCCTGCCTGCCCGCGTGTTGTGGCTTGTCCTGCCTGCCCAGCAGCGCCTGCCATGCCGTGCTGTGCCATGCTGTGCTGCTTTAGCTCGAGACAGCACAGGCAGCAGCAGCAAACAGGGACCACCACCAGGACCACTAAAGGCACACCCATGGTGGTGTAGCCCCTGCGAGCAGGGGTGAGTGTCACGCTTTTGCTTATTGCAAAACTGTCTCGCGCGCACGTTTGGGATGCCACTGGAGTTCACACCACTTGTGAAATCCTTGGCCCAATTTTATAGGTGGGTGAAGTGAGGCTTTGAGCAGGGAAGTAATTTCCTCAAGGTCATCCCCAGAAATTGGAAGAACTCACCCCTCCAGCTGTGTGACTGGAAAAGAAGGTGCTAGCCCAAGTGCTCAGCTCAAGACTTCGGCTGGTGGGACCTGTCCCCTGTGCCTCTGCTTTGCTTCCCAGTGGGAATTCTCTACCTGGCCTCAGCTCTGCATCCCCCTGCCCAACCTCTCTCCCCCCATAGGCAGGCCGTACACTCAGAGGAGACAAGCACTCGGGGCTGGAGACCACATGGCTGGAGGGAATTAAATAATTGATGGACCAGAAGTCTCAAGCAGATACCGAATCTCCAGGGGCAGCATTCGAGAGGCAAAGCAGAGCCCCGGACAAGACCCTTTTCTCTGATATGATGCCAACATATCTCATTCCTGCCTGGGGCTTCTGGTGGGCTGAAGATGTGGGGTGCTGGGGAGAGGAGTGCTCCCCTCATGCTGCTGGAGCTCTGGAGGGACTGGCCACCTTCCAGCCCAGCAGGGAGGAGCCAGGGAAAGGAGGCCGCTGCTTCCAGGCTGAAACCATCCTGCTTGCGGTGGTTCCCACTGAACAGCACCTTTGGAAAGAATGGGCTAAGCAGGGAAAGGGAAAGAAGTCTGCCAAATCAAGATGGATACTTGACTCTTCCCCGTACAAGAATGTGGAGCCACCAGAAAGCAGCAAGCTCCACTCCAGTGAAAGGGAGAGCTCTCCTGTCATGACTGAGCTGTGGCCTCCTTGCTGTGGGAGCGTGGGAAATGGCTTAAAAATTTACAGGCAGAAAGCAACTGGATAAATTCCGCAGAGAAATTGCAAGAAGTTAAAACCAGTGGTCCCACTCCCTGTTCCAGAGGTCCATCAGTTCCAAAGCCTCAGTGGCTGGGAGAGGGTCACTGCCTAGCAGTCCCTCTCCTGCTTCCTGCCCTCAGCATCGTGGCAGAGGTGCTGATCATGATGGACATCAGCAGGTCACAAGGTGAAAGGACCCCCCATGGATCCCAGGCATCAGCCTTGCAGGGTTGCAGTGGCAAGAGGAGCAGGTTTTCCCACCCAAAGCACTGATCAAGGGCTGCAATGGGATTTGCCAGGCTGCAGCATGAAGCATCTTTCTGCATTAGACATATTTGTCGATATTTAATCCACCAATAAAAGCTGTGCATGACCAAATTGAATATTTAATTTAATATATGCTAACCAGGAGCTGCTTGGCATTGCACCCAATGGAAAATATTTGCTGCCCTCTCTCTCTTCTTAGCAGATTTTTCATGAAAAGTTGTAGATTTTTTTTACTTGTAATTTATTCATATTTTTTTTTCCTTTAGGTAATAACAATATGATCTGAAAATGACAATTTTCATTTACCAACTCAGGAGTTTAATGAACAAGCTGTTTGAATAACCATTTGGACAACTATTGAAAAAAAAAAGGGAGAGAAGGATGCATTTGAAATCCTCAAAATAGCTCCCCCCTCCACCAACTTCAGTAATTTGCAGAAGAGCAGTTCCTTCATTTTTTTTTCCCCCAGCATACTAGATGAAACATTTGAGAGTGTTTGAAGCTGGCAAGAACTGCATTTCTAGCTACTGATGTCATGAAAATATAAATTGGCAGATTTTTCACGCTGGGTCAACGTGTAGCGATAAGCACAATGCCGTACCTTTAGGAGCAGAGTTTGTTGGTAAACAGATGGGGAGCAGCCTCTAACATCCACACTCAATCATACACAGCCAACGTGCAGTGCCAGGGTGGCTGTTGGAGCAATAAATCGAGGATCATCCTGGTGGAGCCTGGGCCATCCTAGGCTGTGACTGTTGAGCCTGTTGTGGGGAAAATACACAATGTGGAGAATCACAATGAATAATTTAGAGAACGTCCTTGTTCAATGGTCTTCAACTGCCCATTGACTCATTTCTGCTGCTCCCGTTTCAGGCAACTGGAGGAATCCTTCCTATTTTCCATGCCAAATATAGCAGTTTTTCCAGAAATGCTCAAACACACAAGCCAGGAAGTTTCCCTTCTCTGGGTGAGTCACTGGAAGTTCAGGCTGCATTTTCATGATTGCTTCAAGCCGATCGAAATCTGTGCTGCTGCCAAAGGAGCCGTCCAGCTCTGCCGGTGTGCGGCCTCCCTCACTGCTTGTGCAGCAAAAGGGAATGAGGGAATGGACTAACTCCTTCCCCTTTTTTTTCTTTTTTTTTTAATTTTCAACCAGTTTATTTGGCCAGCTTGTCTCATGGCTGTGCAGGCTTTAGGGGAGCTCATCTGGTCTGGGAGATTTGTTTTAACGATGCTTCTTACATCAGTGGTTAAAAGCAAAGGGGATAATGGGGAAAATGCCATTTCAGGGTCACAGTGTCACTCAGCTCAGCTGCAGAGCTTATGGGGTCTGTGTTCACACTCCTATTCCAGGACGGGAACACAGGGAAAATCTCTGCCAAGAGATTTTCTTGGGTGGCATTTCTGAGATTCTGGACAAGGACTGGGGACATCGCAACCAATCTGTATCTCAGATTGCACAGATCAATCTGTCCCCCACTTGTTAAGGATGCTCAGGAGTCCTACTTCAGTGGAGCCACCTGTGATAGGCAGCATTTTGGAGAAAAAAGATATTTTAGCAGGATCATTATCTTCCTACTTCTTTCCTTTACACCTTCCTGCACCCTTTAGCATTTATTTTATGTGTCCACATTGGTTTCCAAAGAAAAGGAGCCTTTCTCTCATTTTTGCTGCTCATTCCTTTCTAATTGTTGCAAACCCATGGGACCAATTTTAAACAAAGTTGGTAGTGATGTGAAGGGAAGATTCTAGTTCTTCTTGCAATGTCCTGGAAACAATTGGCTCAGCAGATGGGGGACACTCACTAGACACTCACTAGAACCCACCCCAAGAGATCTGCCACTGCAGATGCACTGTCTTCTATTAGTCACCAGAGAATGCACACCAAGCACCATGTCTGAAGCATGGCTTTGGAACTGCAGTGTCCCCAGTGCTCCCCAGGGGTGCACCTCAGCTTTTCCCAGCTTCACTGGGTGCTCCTTCCTTAGCGGGTGTGGGACAAGCATTGCTCTTGCAACACTGTGCCCTGGGTTTTTGGGGCTGCAGTCCATTTCATGGGGCTCCCACGAGGGTAAAGAAGCCTGCTTTGTGTTTCCAGTACTCTGGGGAGCTGCAGCTTTTGTGGCTGGGGGATCCCCAGGGCTCCGTGGCTGCTTTTAAGGAAGAGTAACTGAGGCCAGGAAGTGTCTTGCCAGGTGGTGTGGGTTTGCTACAAAGGAACTCGCATCTCTGGTGGGATATTTTTGGAGATCCACAAAGCAGAGCAGGTTGAAAATCCCTGCTCTAGAAACCAGCATTATTTTTTTCTTCCTCTGTTTTTCAGAGATGGTGCTCACCTCTTTGCAGAGAAGCCTTGCTGACAGGCAATTCCTCTGCCTGCTTTGGAAAGGCATCTCCTCTTGCCTCTGGTCTCTCCCTCCCTCCTGTGATGGAGCCTCATGGCCAGAGTTTGCTCTCGCTGGCCCTGATCCAGGCAGGCACTTACACAGGTCACTGCTCCAACTCGAAAGCCAGTGGATCACTCTAAGGCTGCCCTGGGGACTAACACTTTTTCCTGCTTTATCTCCTGAAGAAGCTGGGGAAGGGAGGGAGTGTCCCAGCTAGGCTGGAGCTGGCTCTGGTGCATGGCTGAGCTGTTGGAAGTGCAGGGGTAGTTACTGCCTTCCCTATGTGGTGCTGCTGTCCCCAGGCACTGGCACTGCAAGGTGGCAAAGCCATCGAGTGGGACATGGCAGCTCCTGGGCAGTCCAGGCTGGGAGGGTGCCCACAGACAGCAGCACCAGTGTTGAATGTCACAGCTCTGTCATGGACTGCTGGCTGCCACTGAGGAAAGTTCTTCCTTCTAAAAGCTTTGCTTCCTACTTCCAGTATTTCCCAATCTGCCAGGGAAGACTGGAGCCAGGACTCACCCTTCCTATGAAAGCCTCCAGGGAGGACATGCCACCATCCCTGCCTGCCCTCCTCTTCCCCAGGGTCCCAAGGTCCCACCATTAAACTGTGGCTCCCTTGGGTCCCTACAGCTTCTGCCCCACCTCGCATGTGTCTCCCCATGCAAAGCCAGGCAGGCTTTGGGACACTGATAAGTCCCTCCCCATATCCAGGTGACTCAGGGTATGGGGAGAGATTGAGGAGTTCATCCCACAGTGCTCCCCTCTCCATTGCTCACCTACAGCAGCTCAACTGAAGCGCTTTAGCCACCCTGGTGTAATGGGGTCCCTGGCTTCTTCTGCCCCACAGTGGGGGCCTGCCTGGGTGAGATGCATGAAGCACTCAGACTGGACACCCAAAATCCACAGCTGAGAGCTGTCACAGGCTGGGCAGTGGGTGCTGCAGGATGCAGCAGAGGATCTGCTGTTTATCTCCACTCACACACCCTTGGTCACACTCTGGAAGTGTAAATCATCCTGGCCTTCCTCAGCCGTGCCATGTCCACTCTGCCTGGGACAGTGGGGTCCCCACCAGTGTTTTCTGCACCCCACACATCCTGCAGCAAGCAGGCCCGGACCGAGATCTGCTCCTTTAGCACAGCTAGGACTCTGCTTCTATACCCCAGCCAAACTGCACGGGCTTTGCCCCAGGATGTGAATTTGGGTGCTGGAATTTATCCGCGGCTGTTTTGGCTGAGGCTGAACTCCACCTCCGGGCAATGACATGTTGTTTCCATAGTAGCTAATGGACTGGAGATGGAAGGGGGAAACACATAGCCGCGCTAAAAAGGGACTCGTGAGTAATGTGGTTTCTCCCAGCGCAGAGTAGGAACAACTTTCTAGCACTCGAGGAGCCCCTCCTTCGCCCCTCCTTCGCCCGGCGCCTGTGAAGTGTCAAGAGGAGAGAGAGAGAGAGAGAGAGTGTGTGTGTGTGTGTGTGTGTGTATGTGTATGTCTCTGTGTATGTGTGTGAGTTTGTGTGTGTGTGAGTGAGTGTGTGTGTGTGTGTGTGTGTGTGAGTGTGTGTGTGTATGTGTGTGTGTGTGTGTGAGTGAGTGTGTCTGTCTCTGTGTATGTGTGTGAGTGTGTCTGTCTGTGTGTGTGTGTATGTGTGTGAGTGAGTGTGTGTGTGTATGTGTGTGTGTGTGTGTGTATGTGTGTGAGTGAGTGTGTGTGTGTATGTGTGAGTGTGTGTGTGCAGAGCTGTGCATGGGGCAGGAGGACAAGGAGGTTCGTGTGGGTGCTTGGGGGGCTTGGGGAACCATGTGGGGCATCGTGTGCGAGGAGAGGGGACACATGGCAAGCATGAGAGCCTGTGGGGAGGGTGCAGCACAAATGCTGGGGACACATATGGCAGGCACGTGTCTGTGGGGGTGTCTGCACCCTTTTGTGTGCAGAGGGCAGTTCCCGGAGGAAGGCGGGAGCAGCCTGGGGCAGCCGGGAATTGTGATCTGCTGGAGCCAGGCTATGGGTGTCTGAGGGCCCTGCTCACCAAGGGATAACAAAGGGTGACAAGGACAAAATCTGGAAGATGCAAAGAGGCAATGGGAGAGGTCAGGATGCTTTGTCTCTGCTGTACCACTTATGCAGGCACGGGTGGGTCTTGGTGAAGAGCAGGGGGTCAGTCCTGGCTCTGCTGCCAACCCACTCACAGCCTTCCCACCATCCCTGAGTTCAATCCCTCTCTAGCAGCACAAGAGAACTGGATTTTCCTCTGTGCCACAGCCCTGGGCTTCCCCCTGGCCGGTTGGACACAGAACCATGGGGCCTCCAGCCTTTGGCATTTCCATGGACCAAATCTACCCTGGCTGCGAGCAGCTCCATGTGCAAACTGAGGGCAGATCCTGGGGACATCCTTGTGCCCATCTGTGGCTGGCAGCCCTGGCCGGATCCCTGCACCCTGGCTGCTGTTACAGCATTTTTCTTCCGCTTGCACGTTCCCCAGCTTGTTCGGTTGTGTAGCTCCCGCCGTGTCCGGCTCTTTGTGTTGTTTGCTGTTAAGTAAATCACTGGCAGCTCCCCAGAGCGCTGGGTAATGGCAGGATAATTCCCAGCAAGACCCTGGTAATTCACTTGAAGGAAAGCAGAGCAGAGGAAAACAGCACTATTAGCCATTATCCTGGCCTCTCAAAGGCCTCCTCGCCTGCAGAAACGCCGCATGGTGCGGCAGACGTGCCTGCCACAGCTCCCAGACACTGCAGGCCATGGGAGGGCCAGGAGCAGCACAGGAGGCCAGGATTCAGCTTTCTCTTGTCATCCTGGACAAGCAGATGAAATGTGCCCAAGTGCCTCCACCTGCCATGGGCACAAGCAGGTTGATGTTGGTCCTGGGAGAAGCACCCCGAGGGCAGGAGTCAGGCGATGCAGAAGTGCCCATTGGATGCTGCAGACCACAGGATGCTCCAGCTTTAGGTGTCCCACCAAGAGCACGGGATGCAGGGCTTAGCTGAGGTCTCAAGCTGCAGGAGTGACCCTTCAGGCAGGTGTCACCAGGCACCTGCCCTGCTGCTGACAGGGGTCTGGTAGCCAGAATATGGAGGAGGACACTCACAATGCTCCATTTTGACTCCTCTGGAGGCGGGGGAGCTTTGCCACCCACATCAGCAAAGATCATGTCCCTTCCAGATGGCCTCAGCACCTTTCTCACCTGTTGTTGGAAGCCCCCAATCCTGTCTGGAGCTCAGTGGAAACCAAGAGCATGGTTTCTGCTGGGGCCTTGCCAGTGGTAGCTTAAGCACCAACCCTGCCCTGGAGGATCCACCTCCACGTGCACATGCTCACCAGGGCTCTCCTAAAAGCTCCAGCAGTGTTTCTGAGTTGCACAGGCAGGTATGTGGCATAGTGGGGGCAGACCCTCCAAAAAGCCTGGAGGAGGCTCCCTGCAGACGCCACTTGCTTCCTTCCAGCTCTGCAAAGGGGCACTGAGCTCCTCTGCAAACCTGCCCCTGAAGTGGCTGCTGGCATTTCTGAGAGAGGCCTCTGTTTGCAGAACTGCTGAACTTCCCCCTGAGCCTGCAGCAGCGGGAGGGTGCCTGGGGCCGCTGGCTGCCCCCCCTGGCTCCCCACAGCAGAGCCTGCCCAGCCAGAGCCGTGCTCAGAGCCCTTGGCACAGAGCAGCACCCGCACACCGAGCAATGCTCACGGGGGTGCACCGGCCTTATGCACGTGGATGCAGCTCTTCCATGCTTCTCATAGGCTGGCTCAAAGTCCCAGCTTTGCCGGCAGCAATAAAGCCTTCCAGGCCAGGCTAGTAGTAAAAGTAGTAAACTTTAAGGGGAAAGGCTTTTCTGACTGTTTCCGCTGTGGCAGTTGCTGCTGTTGCCTGACAAAGGCTTTGCCTCTGTTCACTTTAATGCACATTTGGTGCTCATTAGGCGTGTGGGGCTGCAGCTCCAAGCACATGGGGCAGCTCTGCTCCTGAGCACACAGACTGACCCACCCCCACCTTGCACTCCTGCTCCCATCCAGGTTCCCCTGCCTGGCAGCCAAGTGGGCTCTGGGAGACCTTCCCCAAAGTGCTATGACTGGTTTCATTTCCACACGCTCCCTGGGAATGTCAAGTCCATGGAGTCACGTTTTGATAGTCCACATCTGCCCATGTTTCCCAGCAATGCCCCTGGCTCTGTGCATGTGCAGCAGGAAATGAATGACCACAGAAACAGAGTTTCAGGGAGATTGGGAGCAGCCTGTCCCTCTTGGAGAAGTTGGTTGCACCATTTGGACTGTCTCCTGAAGAGGTCCCAGAAGAGGCATTATGGTTGCCCTCAAATGTTTTGAGCCAAAGGAACAAATAACAATCCTTACTTTGGCTTTCAGGCTCTAGCACAGCTTTGCACCATGGGGCACCCAAAGACAAGGAGAGCTTGAACTCACCTCTGCAAAAATATCAAAAATCCATCCTATTGGAAGTCAAGGGCTTGCATCCATTTCAAAGATTCAACAATCATTTCCAGAACATCCTTGAGGGCAAAGCATTCACCTTCATCAGTCCCTGTGGCCTCCAACCAGAGATGCTGTATGGAAAGCGTAGGACATACTTGGCATGGGTCACTGGAGATAGATGTGGAAAAGCTGTATGCTCTCTGCTGTCTCCTCAGAGCAAAAGTCCTCATGCCCAAGCTGTGCTGCTGGGGCAGCCAGAAATGGTGGTGGGGAATGGAGGAGATGCCAGAGATGTGGCCATGTCCAGAAGGGCAAGAGGATGTCTGCCAGCTGGAGCAAGGCTTTATGAGGTATGCATCAAGGTGACAACAGAAGATGAGATTTTGCTACCCCTAAGACACCCATCCATTATTGGGATGCCTGCTACCATTGAGTAGGAGGGAGAACCACCTTCAGTGCCCAGTTCATCCTCCCACCTTTTACCCATCTTAGCAGGTTTGTGACGTTCCATCAAAGAACAAGGAAAAGGAGTTTCTCTGTCCAGAGGTACCTCTCAGTTAATAAGATATCTCAAGACAAACTCTTGGGTTGCATCTGAGAGGACAATGTTGGCATAGCTGCCATAAGGCACAGAACAGCACCCAACCTACAGTCCCAATCTAATGGAACTTCCCTTGAGCACTGTGATCAGCCTCAGGCTAGGGTTGAGGATTTTGGTTGGGAGCAAGTTCTCCAAGTTGTGACCTCCAAGGAAGGCTCTGTTTGGTCTTTTGGGTTGGTGACAGTTCCAGACACGTGTCAAAGATTTATGTATCAGAGAGTCTCTCAAGCCTTTGGTAACTCTGGGCTGGGGTTAGCCACACTTTGGCTCTCTGCCCTTCACTGCTTTACACTACATATCAAGAGATCCCTTGAAGGCAGAGAGGAGGGCAGGCTGGATAAGCTGTCTCCCCAACCTTGATACAGGGAACCAATTTGCTCACCTCCAGGTCTTGGTGAAGCATGTGGAGGTGCAGTGCTTTTGGGAGGATCAGACCAGAAGAAATAGCCACCCCTCCTATGTGGCTTCCCTTACACTGCAGGCCATTGTATTTTGCCCACTTACTGTTTCAGTGGATGCCAAAGCAAACACCTCTTCCAGGAGGGAACCAAATCTAGATCTGAAGATAAACCCATAAAGTCTCTCATTAGCTGGTTGGTTCTGGTGATTAATCATGCTTCTTGTGGAGGAAGCCTGATCGTTTCTCATGTGAGTTTACCCTGGCTTTGGAATTTGGCCTTTGCTTTGTTGCCTATATGAAAGCACTTAGCATTGAAATGGAGGCAATTAGGCTCCTGAGAGAGTTTTAATTAAAAAAAAAACTTTAACTCCTAGTTAAAGGGTTTTATCAACATGAAGAAAAGGGTCATAGGACCCCAGATGAAGAAGATGGTGGACAATTTTGTTAATGGAGCAATAAAATGATAAATCTCTTGATGTGTAAAGGTGCTAGATTAAAATGGGTGTAGAAGGAGTAATTAGGATATTTTAGCATTGACTATTCTCATAAAATGTTAACAAAGCCAGGTTGTATGAACATCCCCTTCCTTAAGACACTTGTGAGATTAAGCACTGATAACAATACACTAAGTAGCCCTAATGCTTTGACTAATGCAGAACTGATAGGAGTGTGAGGTTAGCCAGCAGAGCCAGGTATCCTAGGTATGTGCTGTGGGATACCTGCTTGGGGTATGTTGAGATGAATATGTACGTTTGGATTGCTGCAGGGGATCAAAGGGCGTGTCTGAGGGTTTTGTTTCCCAGGGTGAGGTCTCCAAAATCTGTGGTGGATCTTTCCTCTGCCAAGCCAGAGAGATTGGGAACATGATGAGAAAAGGCTGGAGCTTTAACTTTGTTAGAACGCACCCCTCATGTCGGCAGCAGGCTGAGGCATTTGTCTTGTTGGTTTCCCCTCTGTAAATGTTTGGTGTTCTCTACAACAACTGAAATTAGCTTTCCTGGCCTTAGGAAAGCACTCATACACCTCTTAGCCTCTGTTTCATTTAGATAACCAGACTAGGCATGTGTGCTCTCGTTCTCTCCCATGCTTGGGCTTTCTTGCAGTGATTCTTTTCTGCCTATTCTCCCATGTTTCATTTCCATTAAAAACAAAACAAAACAAAGCAAAACAAAACTGATAATCATAGGCATGACTTGCATCAGCCATGTCATTACTCTCCATTCAAACATCCAAAACCTGTGCTACTCCTTGCTGTCCCGTATCACAGTAGGAGCTCTGGTTGAGTTATTTGCTCTGACCATTTCCATCCTCCCACTTGATAACTGAAGTCCACAGTTTGCTCCTTCCTCCTTGCATTTGACTTGCTAAGATGCTTTGTTTGAATGGGTTGAGTTCACCAAAGTAACAAACACTGAGCAGGACTGTGATGTTCTTATCTCACTACCCTCCTTCTGCCATGCGCCAGCGTTATCAGCCTGAGAAGGATTCAGGAGCATCCACCTTTCCGTGGGGAAGATTCCTGGGTATCAACAGAGGTCATCTCTTCCTGAGGCTCACCTGTAGCCAACTCCTGGAGGAAATACTTTATCCTATTGTATCTCAGAGTTCTCAGTGAAAATGTTCACAAGAACAATGTTGTGGTCACTCAGTGACCTTCACACACCAAACCCAAACATCGTTGCCACAAAAAAAAATGAGCAATTCATTATTTATATTCTGTTAGCTCTGTGTTGGTTAATGCTCAGATTCTCTTCCACTCTTTTGCATGATGCCAGGTTAACAGGTCTGATTTATCCAGTAATCTCATTTGCCTTTTTTAGAAATTCTGGCAAAACATTAGCATTTCTCTGATCTTCTTGCAAATAAGGATTAGTAGGGCAGGACACCTCTGCCAGCTCTCCAAGGACTCTTCTGGGCTTGTGAGTTTACTCCTGTATGTGCTCTAATAAGCTCTGAGATTCCAGTGGTCTATATGATATCTCATCTGACTCAGATATATCCCCTCCTGGAATTACTGACTGAGCACATCAGCTTTCATATATCACTGCCAGTTTTACCATCCCCATGATGTTAGGTGGAGACTGTTTCAATGCTGTCTCTTCTTTTCTTCTCCATCTACCTGCACTAGTTTTCTGTTGTCCTCGCCCTGGCCCAGTATGGACTTTTCCCCTTGTTTTTTGTAGCATTTGTAATCAATATCTTGAATTTTCATTTTATTGACTGATTTTTAGTCAGTCTTCCTTCCAGTTGTCATCTGCAGCTCTTTGGTTTCCAATTTGCCACTGAATCAGAATGGGCTTGTAGCAAAACCTGTTTCCTCTCTGTTTGCACTATCACCTGCCATCTATGAAAAACTCTTTCTGAAGAACTCACAATATTTTCACACATTTTTTCTAAATTTTTCCTCCCAATCTGAATTCTTCTTCTACTTTCACCTTCGGAAAAATTAACCCTATGGATCATCATGCTTAAATGAACCAGAACAGCTTTTTTTTTTTTTTTTTTTTCCCAGAACAAGCAGAATCAGGTCAACCAATCAGGACAACAGCTGCCTTGCAGCTCAGCAATTAATTCATCTGTATCTGTCATAACGAGGTCCAAAGTCATGTTATTTTGTGTCCTGTGTGGTTCCTTTCATGTAAGATTATCACCTGTAGTTTCAGCAACCTTCATTCTCTGTTTTTTTAACTAGTGAATGTGCCAGACCTTTAGGATGGTCTTTACCCTTGTGTAATTTCTCTGAACAATCCAGTAGGTTGTTCACCATTTTGCCATGTGTTAACATCAACAAAGACTTACCATCCAACTTCAAAATTCCACCTGGGCTTACAACTACATCCTTTCCTCCAGGAGAAACCAAAGCATGTCTTATAGCTCCTGGCCTATTTAAGCATCTCTGTTTAGTTTTTAGCTCTCAGCCTCAGACTTTAATTCTCCTTCTATAAAGTAAGTATAATCTTTCTTCTCCAAGTGCCTGTGGCACCACTTGTCTGAGTGCCCAGAGGGTCTCAAATCCATGAGGTCCCCAGGGTGTCTCAGTGCTGGACAAGATACCCTGGGAACCTTGTGGCACAGGGAGCAGGAAGTGTGTGTGGATGTCCCCACCTGGCCAGACTGTGGGGTAAGAAAAGGGACAAGAAAAAGGTGTAATTTCCAGGAGAAATCACTCAGCTGGCAAAGGATGTGTAGGAACCTCATAGCCAGGAGGCCAAGGTGATGGGCTTTCAGCTGGAGTTACAGCTGGGGGGACAAAGACTAGGGAGAGGAAAAAGCCCAGAGCATCTCCTGGAGCTCAGGGAGACCAGGGGAGCACAGAGCAAAGCAGCACTCCACTCTTCCCTTGTGTGCACATTGTTGGGAAGCTGTCATAATTTAGATCCCAGCCTGGCTAGGCTCAGTGTGCCTTGGCTTGTCAGGAAAGGCTGGCAGCCCAGGGCTGAGGGCTGTCCTCTGCAAACAGAGGTGGCAGTTTGGGGCTCCAGAGTCCACATGTGGGACAGTCTGCTTGCCCTTCTATGGGATCCTTCTGCTTTGGGGTCTAACAGCCCTCCCTACCCCCTCCAGTGAGTCCCCAAGGACTTTTACAAGGTTTCATGTATGAAAAAATTTTCTGCCAGCAGTAGTGTAGCAGTAGTGTAAAGAAAAATGCAACAAATATATTCTGTGTACAGCCCTGTGAGGGGGACAGGAGAATGAAGAGGATCACAGAGGTGAGAGGGCTCTTGTTTGGGGGGACACACAACCTGCATTTGAGTGTGCTGCTCCCTGGCTGTGACACCAGTCCCTGTCCTCCCAAGGGCTGCCTTCTGCAAAGTGGCTTTTCCCATGGTGTCCTCTGTTACCCCAGTGCTGTCCCCAGGAGACCTTTCTCTTTCCTGAGCAATGTTAGTAACTCCTGGCCTTCAGGCTGCCAGCCAAAGGCTTGCCAGGCACTCAGATGAGGGTTGGCTTAACATGAAGCTTTGTGTCTCCCTGCCCTATGCACTTCACTGCTGGGGAAGGTGAGAAACACAACGCAATGCCAGCAAAGCCAGGCTGGAAACAACTGCATCCGTAAAAGCCAGGTGTACCAGCTCCCCCCGGGCAGCCCTGCACAGGCACCAGGCTGTGCATTAGAGGAGAGATCAAGCTGCTGGTAATCAGCTCAGGGCTCAGGCCATCAGATCAGGACAGAGTCTGGGGGCACAGTGCCAGCTCCTCATCCGCTTGTTTTGGTTCCTTCCCCGGTGTTTCCTTCCCACAGGCAGCAGGGACCGATGGCAGAACCAGGAGTAGCTCTGAGGGTACCATGCCATAACTCCAATCCATCTCACTACAATCTGCAGCTAATTCTTAATCTGGCCATGAGCTTGGGGGATTTCCCAGTGCTGACACACTCTACAATTGCAGGAGCATCTGAATTACAGCACCGATCATTCCTCTGCATAAACACAGCCCCGTCCCTGCAGCAGAAGGAGGTGGTTTATAGCCTAGATCCTATGTCACTGGCCTCCCCTAAATCCACCCCCTTTGTGTATCCCAGCTTCCTGAGAGGTTCAGCTGTAGGCAGTAATTTTTATGGTCTATTTCTTGGTCCTTTGCTCATGCAATGAAAATGAGCAACTTGTAAGCCAGATGGGACAGGTATTCCTGGGTAGGAGCAACTGCTCTCTTTTAGGAACAGCAACAACAACAACAAGAAAAAAAAAAAACCAAACCCAAAACCAAAACAGAAAATAATATTAGCTTTTATTTTTTCTTGCTCCAGACTGTGCAAGCAGGGAAGCAGGATAGCTCAGAGGTCTGTCTCCACCTCTACCCCATGGCTTCCAGCCTGGATATGTTTCAGATGTGCAGGGAGCAGTGCAGGAGTGGAACCACAGGAAGGACCATGGTCCTCTCATTTCTGACCACTGTCAGAGATATCACATCACAGGGGTGTCTGAGCTTTTGTATCTAACATACTTCCACAGATTTTTCTTCCTGCAGTGGGGAGTCCTGCAGGGAGTCCTTGAGTAACCTACACCACTCATTTTGCTTTTCCACCTTCAGTCTTCATCTGCTGCCCCAATGGCTTTTCTGTTGGAGGCAGCAGGAACTGTCACCCCTCCTCACCTTTTCCCTGACACTTGGGATAGTACCTTTTATCATCTTTATCATAGGACCTTTTATCATCTTCCCTTGGTGTCTCTTCATCCATGTGGACATCACAGCTGTTCCCTACACAGAACATCCCTGAAGTGCCACTCTGAGCCTCATCCAGCTCTGGAGGATCTTTGGGAAATACGAAGGCTGGAGTGACAGGGGCAGGACCTGCCCAAGGCAATGGATGCAAGCTTCAAGCTACCTTATCCTACATGGGGCAGGGATGCAGGGAAGCAAGGATGCAAGCTGCCAGCCATCTCACCCTTTACAGGGCAGGGATGCAAGGATGCATGGAAGTAGGGATGCAGGGGGCACACCACCTCACCTCCTGTTTTGGGAGGCAGTGAGGCTTGCTCTGGGCTTTGGGAACCGGCCCCCCTGTCCCCTATCCCCTGTCCCCTATCCCCTATTCCCCGTCCCTGTCCCTGTCCCTGTCCCTGTCCCCCCGCCCATGCCGCCATCGCAAGCGTGGAGCGGGGCGCCCTCTGCCGCGAGAGAGCGGCACTGCCGGCAGCGGGCGGGGAGGGGGCGAGCGCCCACCCCGAACCTCTCGCCCTCCTCTCGGCAGCGCAGTTACGACAGCAGGGTAGGCAGCAAGGCAGAATCCCCCCTCCCTCCACTTGGAAACTCTGAGTCCCACTTCTCATGCTCGCCCCAGTCTCCCATTCCCAAGGGAGGATGCTGTGACGAGCCCCCCAGCTGGTGTCCTCTCCATGTAGGGTGCAGCACCCTGATGTGGAACGGGAGCTTTTCCTCCAGGGCAAGGAGGAGAAACGTGTTTGTGCTCCCCAGCTTTTCCTCAAAGGCTCTTTTCAAGCAGCGGCTCCCAAGTGAGAGGTGCTTTGCGGCGTGTCTGGGCTCGTGGGTTTGGCTGCCGAGGACTTTTCCAAGTGCTTTTTGTCTTTGTGGTTCCTTCCCTTGCACCCCGCTGCCTCCCGACTCTCCTGCAGTCCCTGTCTCTTTCTGATCCTTTCTCAGAGGAAGTCGTGCCTCCTTCCAAGCATTCCCAAGCCGCTTTATGCACCCTCTTTTGGCAAACTGGCTGCAGCAAAGCTGGCAGTGGTGAGCTGAGACATCACAGCATCCAGCTGGCTGCTCTCCTCTGCTGCCGGAGGGTCCGGCATGTCCCTTGCGTGTCCCTGCTCCCTTTTTGTAACCTGAATGTGGCCGGGAATTTGTACTCAGGCCCCAAGCTCCAAACCCGGGCTTGAAGAAACATCCCCTGCGGCTGCCTCCACTTCCCCAGGGGAATGTCTGGCAGAGCCCGACACCAGCCATGGGCTGATTTATGCCGCCGCCTGAAATAAAGCGTTGCCCGTCCTGCTCTTCACGCTGGGTGAGCCCAGCCCGTTCAAAAACCAGTTTCAGGACGAAACTTCTGTGATCCCTTGGTGTGAACCAGGCCTCGGCAGACAGGTACGGGGATATGCTGCACCTCTGGGCAGGGCATGGGAGAGGTGTTCACAGTGCAGGCACGACGGGGATGGGGGCACCCGTGGGGACAGATGCCCTGATTCTGCAAGGGACCATGGCCAGGGGCTCCCCGTGACTGGCTTAGAAGAAAGGGAGCAAAGGGGTTTTTGGTAAGTCCTCACCATCTGGGCAGATCTGTGGTCACCACTCCGGGCGTGCAGCACCCCATGGCACCTGGTGGGAAGTGGCACAGGACAGCAACTCCCCTGTTCATGCCACACACTGGGTGATTTGAGCAGGGACCCATCTGCCCCAAATCACAGCCGGGACCTGTGTGCCTGTCCCCTTTGTGCTCACAGCCCCGAAGTGATGCCCACTGCCCCCACAGCAATCTCCTGCCCTTTCCCCCACACCCCCTCCAGCTCCAAAACGCCTTTTGGGGACGGAGGCGGTGGTCTTTGTGTCCCTTTAAGACGCGGCGATGCTTTGCCAACGCCAGCTGCTCCCCAGCCACACACGCTCCCCTACAATGCCCTTTTCATGCTCAGCGGCCGTCTGAGCAGTGAAATGCCCCTTCAGAGCCGCGCCGTGCCCGTGCCAGCTGTGCCTCTCGCAATGCGGGTGCTCTCTCAGCATGGCACAGCGTCCTTGCCAGCTCCGGCGTGAGCGATGCCAGCGAATGCCCCCGGAGCCGGGCGCTCACCCTCGCTGCAAACACGGCCCCGCAGAAAGTCTCTGGGCAGCGCAGCTGTCCCGCTCCTCCCGCGTCCCCGGGGATGCGGGCGCTGCTCTCTTTCCCCGACACTGAATGCCCGTTTCTACTCCAGGTCACCCGGCAGCGCTGCAGTCATAAATCCTGGCCACCTGCCCTCAAGGGCCAGCACAAATGCTGCCTCGTTAGGTTTAGCTAATAAAGCAATAACAACAAGAGAAAAAAGCGAGCTAATCCCCGAGTGCTGGCGCTGGGCTTTGCGGTGCCATATTGCACCGGGGAGAAGCGGCGAGGCAGCCGGGCTGGGCAGGCTGTGAGCCGGGCAGCGGGGAGCCCGCAGCCATATGGAACCCACCTCCAATCTGCTGGGAATTACAGCAGGGATATTTCCAGCGAGAAAGCCGGTGTCCCAGGCCTGGCTGGTTTATTTGCAGCCTCCAGAGAGGCAAAGCAGCACATCCCGAGTGCAGGGAAGGGGAAGAAATGGGTTCAGGAAGAGAAGCAGCAGCACAGATGATGCTTGTGGGGTTAGAGGGGTGGGTGTGAGGGCCCTGCCTTATGGGACTGCTGCTGTGGGCAGAAGGGTGTAAAACTCATGGCCAGGCATCTCCAAGGGCAACTCTCAAAATGTAGAGTGTGCCTGTCCTTAATGCCCCACAACCTATTTTTTCCCCCTTAGAACCCCTCCCTAGCCCAAATGCCAGAGCACTTCCAGCCTGACACACCCCACCCCAGCTCTCTTCCCAGCCACTGTGCCTCTGCAGTGTGGTGGCATCATGCCAAGTGCCACAGTGAGTGGATTGTCCCATGGAACACACAACTGCCCTGCTTCCCAAGGGATTCCTGCAGTGGTGGGGAGCAGGTCCCACGGGTGATGCTGCTGTCACACCACTGTGCTGTGCTGCCCTGACCACGGCTCCCTCAGACAGCTGGGCTGCAGTCCATGTGAATGTTGCACCTCAACGGAACAGGAGGATCACGTTCCCAGAGAAACCTCAGCTGACCAGGGCTGGGTTCTCCAGGTGCATTGGTTGCTTGGACATTTTGGGAGGAAGGTCTCTTCCTTAGCATCCTCCCAAAAGTCTTCAAGATGTGATCAGCCCTGGGACTACACCCATCCAGGCTGGGACTTCCACACTGAATGAGATCCAAAATGAAGCCATAACCTCATTGTGTGCCCCTGCCTTCCTCTCTGTCACCACTGTGTCACCCTGGGGAAGTACCAGGGGCCCACACCCCTTGCTGCTGAATGTTGTGCTCATGCCCAAGCTAGGGAGAAAAACATCCTTAACTTGCTGGTCAAGGTAGAGTCACATATGTTTGTGACAAGGACTGGGGTGTCCTAGCAAAGAAAAGCTGCTCTGTCTTTAGAGACCAATCCTGGATAGAAACGCTCCCTGGTGCAATGTGACAGTGGGTGCTGGGACTCACTGGCCAGTCTTTGGTGCCACGAGCACCAGCAGGTGTGGCCACAAAAAGCCAAAAGGAGGCTGGTATGTTGTGACTGCCTAGCAGGGTGTTTGATGAGCTGGAGCCCAGGGCTCCTCATCTCTCACGGGCATATTTCCCAAGGAGAAGTGCGTGCTCACCACTTTCTCCTGAGCTGCAGACCAGGTTGGTTATGAATAATGTATCAGATACCAGGCGATCGATGCGTCTCACCCGGATGGGCTCCTCTCCTCCTGCCTTCCCCCAGCCCTCTCTCCTTCTGCATGGCTGGACCTGTGCCCCCTGACACTCATCTGCTGGTGGCATCACGCACGGACAGTTGGGACCCAGCCCAGCAGATGAGTGGAGTCAGAGGTGCCAGCAGTGATAGCCAGGCATGGCACCAGTTCCGTGCATCATTTCATATCACATTTCCAGGGAAAAACTTGGCAAGTACAGGATCTTTCACCCCACCAGGGGTTTTCCTGCGAGGCAGAGCTCAATAGCAGCAATTGGTAACTCTCCCCTCCACAGCAGCAGGGATGGGAGTTTCATATCCAGTGACCTCAGCTGGAGGGAATATGGACCTGGGGATGCATCACCAGTTCAGGAGAAAGAGAAGGCAGAGTCAGTCCATGAAGAGCTGCATGTGATTTGTGGATGGCAGAGCAGTTTCTTGCCACTGCCAGGCCATTTGCCGTGGGGACAAATGAGTGATTTTTATTGCATGCACTCCTTGAATGCTGTGTCACTTGCCAGAGCTCCCCATTTGAGTGGAAATGGGGCACAACCCTTCTCAAAAGCACCCTGAGAGGATGCTGCTGAAGCCTAATGGAATTTGAAGCTAAGGGAGCGGAGCCAGGAGCAGGAGTAAGGGCTGAGACAACCTTGAACAAAGGGGGATTGGCAGAGGTGGATGCAGATAAGGAATGGCTGCTCTTGGTGGGGTGTGTCTGAGCACACATGCCTGGTATTTGCAAATCCAGACTGATTTATCCTGCCTCTAGGACTTTGGCCAAATAACATCTTGGCAGGAATTTCTTGGTAAGATGTAGAGACAGCTCTGGACTTGGCAAGGCCAACACTGAACCTTTCAGAGAGACCAGGACCAAGAAAGTCTCTGATCACTTTAGACTTGCAGTGGGGTGCAAGTACCAGGGCTCCAAGCATCCTCCTCCTCTCCTGCAGCACCTCTCGGGTAGCTCCCAGCTAGTGAGGAGAGCATCTGGATGCTCCCTAGCCTTAGACTGCTGCACTTCAGCTGGCTCCCATTGCATTTCCAGGGCACTTTGGGGCAATGTCACCTCTGTCTATCACCCACAGAGCCTTCACTGAATCACAGGCTCACCTGGATGCAGTCAGATCCCCCATCCCTTTTTGTCTTCTCCAGGAGCTCAGCATCTGACTCAGCATCTCAAGTTCTCCGTTCCTGAAATGTTTTGGGATCACACCATTACCAACACAGCCAAGACTTGATCTCTTGGCGACACTGGAGATTAGCTCCAAGGCCTTGAATTGGCAACAGAAAGAGAGGCAGAGGCTGCTTGGAACTGTTTCCAACTGGGCCAGGCACACAGTCGGCAGAGGATGTAATCCCTCCCCAGAGATGCCACTGGGATCACAGAACAATTATGAATAGACAAACCTCACAAGCTCCAGGGGTGAGAGCCAGTCCTCTGGACATCACAGCCACATAAATTGACCATGCCAGTGACAAAGGACCACAGAGCCAAGTTTGGGCAGCCACACTGACCTATCACTCCTGAGCACTTCCTGTGTAATAAATCTTGCATGAGGACATTCCTCCATCCAGATGCCCAATAGACAATCCCATAACCCCACTGATTCAGAGCCAGGATCAAAACCCATTGCCTCACTCCTTCCCAGGGATTCTCCTGCCTCATCCCATCATGCCTGCACAATTTTCCTGCTCTTCCCAGCTGATGCTGCTTTGCTCCATCTTTCTGAGAGCCTTGGCTCCCTTCCTCTCTTTCTCCTGTCTCAGGGGAAAGTAGTTCCCAAGGTGCTCAGAGCAGCGAGGCCAGAAAACCAGGGCACTTCTCCAGCTCACCTAATTGTTGGTTACTGTCCCTCTCCCTCGATGCCTAATTAAATGGAGCAGGAGGAAAGCCCAGGAGAAGCTGCTGAAGGCACAGGAACACGTGTGCACATTACGGAGAGGCTGGTGAGTGTCCTCATCCACACTGCTTCAAAAACAACAGGAGGAGAGTGATGCCAAGAAACAAGCAGGAGAAGTGACTGGACCTCATGCCTAGACCTGGATGCACACCTGTGATGTGACAAATGCTTCACACATGCTTGTTGCAAAGTGATCTGCAAGACAGCTGTCAGGTTTAGAGCAGAGAAGAGAGCTCATCCCAAAGGGGCTGCACTAGAGATGAGCAGGACCAGGGCTGGTGGCCAGGCTCCCTCCTGGGATCCAGCTCTTGCTTATCTCCCACCCCAAACTTCAAACCATCCCCTTTCCATGGAATTTTTATCATGGCTTCTTGAACCCAGTCCCTGGAGTGCATGAGACATGAAAGACAATCTTGAAACTGCTTTCCTGGCTGCCTCAGCCTTGTAATCCCTTAGAACAGTGGGTGGAGTGGGATGCTGGTCCAGGGTATGACTGGAAATCCCTGAGCAGACCTGACTCTTTCTCCCATAATTTAGGGAGGATTTCAGAAGAGCTATTTCAGCTTTGAATCCTTGCTTCAAATTTATTGCAAGGCAGGGCTGCCTGTACAAACACCTGACTGCAGTGTTTTGAAGGAGAGGAATCCCACTCCACCAGTGCAACATCTGTGAATCTGTGATCCCTGGGAAGACATCACTGCAGGCAGAGGAAGAGCTGAGCTGGTACTACAGAGAAGCCTGTCCCAAACAGGATGCCAGCCCAGCTCTTTGCTGCATCACTGCATTCCCATGGTCCAACAGCTCTGGTTTAGTCCTGCTCTCAGCTGAGGACAAGCAGCCAGACTGCCAGATTCACCTGTGGTGTCCTGATGGAGGTGGGGGACGTGTGTGTGGCACTGTGTGCAGGCACAGCCTTGCCTGACACGTGCCCAAGCCCACGAGGGCAGTGGAGGCAGGATCCTGAGCACCAGCAGCACGTGGTGCTGGGATGCTGGAGCTGTGCCTGCCTCATGCTTTGCTGTAGCCTTTGGCTCTCCTCCTGCTGCCTGCCAGTGCATTGCTCCTGATGACAAATAGTCCCTCGATGTCACCAAGGATTGTGATGCTGTTACAGTTCTTGCTGAAAGAAGCAAAAAGGGCTGGGGTGGGGTCAGGCCTTTCTGGCTCCACATCTCTCTGCTGCAGCCAGCCTGGCCCCGCAGGGCTGCTCCGATGGGCGGCGGAACAAACTTGCCAGGACCCTGTTAAATAAAATAGGGGGCTACACGGGAAAACTGGAACAAACACTAGCAGGAGTGTTTGCTTTGCCAGGATGCTCCAGCAAGCTCCAGGCAAAAAGTTGGAGCAGCCAAACTTTCCCTGCTCAGTATTTGTGTTTGTTTTATCCCCGTTGCCTGGGCTGGAGTGAGAGATTTATCTCCAGGAGAGAAAAGGCAGCTGGATTTGGTGGCATATGTCTCCTTTGGGATCTAGGCCATTTGGGCCATGCATGGCTAAGGGTGAACTTAATGTGCCTTGGGAAAGTTTAAAAAGCAAGGTGAGCCTTGGGGATGGACAGGACATCCCAAAGCAACATGCCATCCTTCCTTGCCTGCATCCTTACCCAAGCAGAGCCCAGTACCCACCAGTAGCTTCAAACACCCAGTACCCACTGTGCCTTATCTCACTTGTGCCAGTGCTGGCAGCCTGGAGACCTGTGTAGCCACAACAAGTTCTCAGATGCACTTCTGAGCAGGTGTGGTTCCACACTTGGGCACTGTGATTGGGCTGTGTGGGTTTAAATGCACGGCGATCTCGTTAAAGTCTGGGGTTTAAGTTGTGAGCACAATGCTGTGTCATCATTAGCACTGTCTGTCGAGGAGCCCTGAGCACTGCTAACCCAGAGTTTTCAGCTCTGGGGTTAGTTCCAAAGCCAGCCTGATCACAGTCCCTCTATGGTTTTATACACCTGCAAAGGAACAGAAATCCAGTCAGGTCAGGTTCCATATAAGAAAAGAGAAATCAAAGAAACTGAGCCTGGATGCAGCCTATGTATGATGTAGCTTTATTATTTTTTTTTCTGTATATCCACTGATCTTCAAGATGGACTTGCCACAGCTGGGTCTGCCCCTCTATGAACAGGCTCAGGACCCAGCTTGCCCTTGGTGTGGGTCCCTCACAGTGTATGGATGAGCCCTTTGGAAACCAGTACAGGGGTTGGAGGGCAAAAACAGTGCTGAGGCCTCCTGGATCCTGACTTTGAATTAGAACTTTTTTTGGTAGCTGAGTAGTCTTGACAGCGGTGCTAGCCTGACTTCTGTGCCTCAGTTTCCCACCCATCCCCTGCCAGAGGATACCAGCTGCCCAGGCAGTCAGACAAATCCAACAGAAGATGAGTGGAGAGGGGAAGAGGCCACAGCACCCAACTCCATATCCACTGGCACTGCCAGGGGAAATTCTTCCTGAGGACATGAGACGGCAGCCACACAGCATGGTATTGAGAGTGGAGTCACTTAGTTAATTTGGCTTTCCAATTAACAACAAGGGAGGTCATTACTGAACTGCTCATGGCTCTCTGTCCTGGCACGTTGTTGCCCAGGGCCTGGAGCTTGGCAGTGGAGCAAAGAGGATGGGCTGGGGGCCCTGGTGAGGCATTCGCCCCCTCCCCTGGGAACAAAGCCCAGTGCGAGCAGAAATTCACAGCAAACGAGGGGATTTGGATAGGTGCTCCCAGAGGAACTCGCCTTCCTGCCTGTGCCAGCACCTCTCACTTCCCCACTGAGTCCTCCCCTTCCTACAGCCATCCCCAGACCATCCATGCTGCATGTACCTGCACCTGCACAATTCCCAGCTGCACATGGACCCTGCTTGCTGTCCTACCCCTGTACCTTTGCTCCTGGCAGAAGGTGTACCCAGCACCGAAGGCTGATGCTTCACATGCAAAACACAGAAATTATTAAAAGAAAACTGGTCAGGAACACTTTGGACTCAAGGGTGGGACAACAAAGTGCCAAGGCTGAAGCATGATGAGGGTGGAAATTTTTCCCATCAGGGTGGGATTTAGCAAGGGTTTTTTCTTTGTAGCTGGATCAATCACATGCCCAGAACCCGGGAAGGTAAAATAGCCCTGGGCCAAACACGCAGGTGTGACACACTACTGTGAGCATCCCTGGTCATACCAGGGCTGTCCTGCCAGCCTAAACTCTAAATATGTTCCATCAGAGCCCCTGAATCCCAGAATATCCCCCTCCTGCCAGTGCCCTTTATAGCAGCTTTGGTGGGGCTGGAAACACCTTCCAACAGGTGGGACAGGGTGAAGAGAGTTGTTCTCTCACCCATCACCCCGTGGGGTGCACCCAGCAGCAGCTCCCTCCACAGTGCCAGTGCTGCTGTCAACAGTGGGATGGGATGGGATGGGATGGGATGGGATGGGATGGGATGGGATGGGATGGGATGGGATGGGATGGGATGGGATGGGATGGGATGGGATGGGATGGGATGGGATGGGATGGGATGGGATGGGGGCCGGCATCCCGGACAAAAGAACTGGATTATTCGGTACAAGCATACCCCCTGCCGACGAGCTGGAAAAACACAGCTCTCCGGACAACACACCCTCCCCCCGAAAAAAACCCAACCAAACCCAAACCAGCTACAGCCATGGGATAGAACCGAGGGGAGGGCCGGGGCAGCCCCGAGGCGAAGGCCGGGGCTGGAGAGGGGCCGGGCACCGGCAAGGGGTGCACCCACAACACGACTGAAACACCCGCCCACCTCGTCTCGCCAGGCCCGGCATTCACAAATTTTTTACTCAGGAGGTTTGCGGTTTCCAGCCTTTCCCACCCGGCCCCTCCGCGCAGCACCCGGGACCCCTCTGAGCCCCCCAGCCCCGCAGGCGGGAGCAGCCGTGCGCGGGACATTCTCCCCGAGCTGTTTCCCCCCGTGTTTGCGCCTGGATTGCACTTTCCCCTCCGTTGTTTGCTTTTCTTTTTTCCCTTTTTTTTTTTTTTTTTTTTTTTTTTTTTTTTCCTTTTTGTTTAATTCTGCTCTCCCCGCCGCGCGGCTCCCCCCGCAGCGCTGCCCGCCCCGCCAATCCGGGCCCTGCGGGGCTGGGGGGCTCCGGCAGCGCCTTTAAAAGCGGAGCCCTTTGTGCGCCGGAGCCCCGCACCGGCACCGGCAGCGGCCGCGGCCGGACCGGGACCGGGATGTGCCGTGCCGTGCCGTGCCGTGCCGTGCCGTGCCGTGCCGTGCCGTGCCGTGCCGTGCCGTGCCGCTGGCAGCCACCGCCGCCGCCGCCGCCGGGAGGAGCCCTGGACCACGCTGCACCGTGCATCCCTCTCGGCAGGTATTTAATTCTTCCCCCCTGCACCTCAATAAACGTGCCCGGCTTGCCCCGCTCGCCGTTTTGTCGGGGTTAGTCGGCTTTTGTTATTTATTTGCTTAATTTTTTTTTTCTCCTTTCTATATCCGCTTTCCCTCTTCCCTCCCTCGCACCCGCTGGTTTGGGATGGTGGGGCGGAGGGTGTTGTGCTGGTGGCTCTGGAGCAGGCTGAGGTGACAGGAGCCGGGGTGCTGCCCACTGGTGGATATGTCGGGCTCGTTGGGGACAGCTCAGTGTCACTGAGCCACTGCTGAGGGTGGGGCGAGCACAGAGCTCCGTGCAGTCTGTTATTGTATGGTCTCTCGAGCAGATGGGATCGGCACCACGGGTGCTGTTGCCCCACTCTGGGTGCTCTGTGGGCACCTCCAGACTCTCTTCCCAGTGCCTATGGACAGACCTTTCCCAAACCATTTGAAATTTGGCCCTAAAAGTCTTAACAGCCCAGCTACCAGCTTTAGGGGGACGCCAAACTGGCCTGGGATGTGATGTCCCTGCAGCTGCTTTGTCACCAAGCAGTACCATGAGCAGTGGCCCCAGGCAGAAACTGCAGCCCTGCTCTGTCCCCAGCCAGCCCTGCTGAGGTGGGACCTGCCTGCATCCCTCCAGCCCCCAGCTCAGCCCTGCCCCACCTCTGCATTTTGCAGTCCCAAAGCTGTGCCATGTCCTTGGAAGCAGAAGGGTTCCCTCCTGGGGTGAGCAGTGGCTGGAGCTGGCTAACAGCACCACAGGCACTGGATCTGGGCTGTCATTTTCCATCCTTGTCCCTGACTCCCTGGCCCCTGGGTTGGGCTGGGAGGGGACACACTGTGGCTTAGGCTGGAGCTGGGAGACTGGGGAGTGGGTTCAGGTACGTGTGGTTAGCTATCCCACCTGGGCTTGCTCTTTGCTCCTGGACTCACAGGGGTGCTGGGGAAGCATCAGGCTTGACTGGGAAGCGCGAGGGGCCTCGACCTTTGCCCTGTGGGAAGTCACCCAGCGAACCGTTGGTGAACTTGGATGCCACCGCGGCACTTCTGTGCCAAAGCCACCAGCCTTGCGTGAGCAGAGGATGGAGAAGACATTGGTCACAGCCACCCACAGAGTCACCATTCCCCGCCCTGTTGTTAGAGGGATGCCGCTGCCCCGATTGTGCCTGGAGCGTGACCGAGCCTCCACGCAGAGCAAGGCACTCCGGCTGGGCTTGCAATCCCCCCGAGGCACTTGGGATGGGGACGAGCCCTGGCTGGGGACCGAGGGCGGGCGCTCGCCATTCCCCACGTGCGGGGAGGGAGCCGTTGGTGCAGTTGTTTGCATGAGCAAGAGCGAGAGCTGGGGCTGACCGCAGGAACCTGCGCTGCCGCAGGGGGCCCGGCTGCTACAGGGGTCCCATTGGCCCCAGGGAACAGCTGAGGGACTGTTATGCAAATTTAGAGGAGCCAGGAAACCAGTCTGCTGCATAGGAGTCTGAATTTCTTCTCTCTCCTCTGAGTCACCAGGGCTGACTTCCCTGGCTCCAGGGTGCTGTGGTGGTCCCTGATGAGAGCCTTGGCCAGGATCCTTCCAACATGGCATTGCTCTGGCACTTGGGCATTGGCTGGTCCTTGTCCCTGTATCTGGGAAAGCTGGGCACTGAGTGTCCCCCTGCTCCCAGGCTTGTCCCCCAGGAATGGCACAGCCTTGTGGCCTCCACGCTGGCTCTGCAACCTCTGTCAGCACAGCCAGGACCTTCAGCTGCTCTGGAAAGGGACTGGGAACAATGTGCAGTGGTGACTGGGGGGGGCTGGTGGTGGGACAGATTAGGTGCAGTTTTGGGAAAGGACCAATACTGGCTGTTCTCAGCTCAAGCTCTGTTCCCAGGGTCCTTCCATGTATGGCTTCACAACAGCCTCCAGGGACAGTGGGACTTCTGGGCCCAGATGGAGGGGACTCCCCTTTGCCCTGGAAAAGTGACACTGTGGCTGCAGTATGAAATGTCTCAGGATGTGGGACTGGTATGATCTCCTGAAAGTCATCCTGGTATCCTCCTTTTGGCACATGCCTGGGGTACTGGGTTTGGGGACACTGCCATCCCACAGGAGGGGAGGGGCTGGTTCCCTCTGCTCTGTCCCTGGACAGTCCTCTTGGACACTGTCCTTTGTCACAGCCCCCTTGGCAGCAGCAGAGAGTGATGTTTTTGCCTGCCCAGGTGTGCCAGAGAAACACCACAGCCCACACATCCCTAGGTACCATCACAGCCACACTGTGCCCTGCTCTTGGCACCCTGGTGACCCCAGCAATGGGCACAGGCAGTGGCTGTGCCCTGGGAATCAAGTGCTGTGGACGCTGTGAAATCACCCATCAGCCATGGCCGGGCTGGAGGCAGCAGCCTCCTGTCAGATACAAAAGGAGGAACAGTGTGTGTGTGTGTGTGTGTGAGCAAGAGAGCCCAGTACCTGTGGCAAAGCACACCCAAGTTTCTGCCACTTCCTCACTCCACAGGAGGGACACAGGGAGTGACAGCTGAGTGACAGCCACAGCCGAGCACAGCAGTGTGGCCAGCTCAGCAGCATGGCTCCTTCCTGCAGACCAAGCCACAGGTGAGTGGGATGTCAGGATGTCACCTGCCTAACACAGAGGAGCAGAGCCCAGTCCGCAGAGCAATCTCTGGTATGATTGGAAAGGACAAGCCTGGCCAGAGCCTGGCCTGGCATGAGGAAGAAAGTCACAGCAGCTGAAGGTCCCCATCACCACACACTCTGCTCCAGTGCCTGCTGGAAGCGCCCTGACCGGCGGATTTCCTCTGGCACAAGCAAAGCACCAGGGGGTAATTGCCCTTGTGCCAGGAAGATGGGAATCCCAGCAGGATGGGATGTGCACAGCCCCCAGGCTGTTCTCTGCAGGAGAGATGCCCTGTAATGATCCTGAAAGCACCTTTGGGTGATGAGGCCAGGTGTCTGTGACACAGACTGGCAAAACATTGCTCCAGTGGGACACGGTGACTGGTTTTGCTCTGCCAGCATGGTGTGAAGTCTGATCCCCTCTGCTGCTCTCTGGGACCTGGCTCCTGCTGCTGCCATTTGTCCCTGTGCCCTCCTTCCCAGCTGCCTTCCCGTGCTGCAGAGAGGCAGAGCACAGCTGAAAATACACCTACTGTGTTCCCCCTTCCTGCCTGTTTGCTTCCTCCCCTCCTGGCTTTGCCTTTCAGTGCAGCTTCCCAAGAAAACAAAGGTCACACCATCATGCTTTGCCTATATACACACAAACACACACAAACACACACAAACACACACACATGTGTGGCTGGTGTCCTTCCAATAAACTTTGACCACATTTCCATCTGTGTGGACAGAGGGGCGGTAACCTGCAAACATGCTGAGGTCAACAGGACTGGCAAAAATGTGCAGCTGGGGGAGGGAGAGAGAGGCTTTCCCTTCCTTCCACAGAGGCAGGCTGTGCCACAGCTCAGCTCCTTATTAGACAGGGGAGAAGCCACACATGGTGCACCCAGCACACCCCACCTGCAGGAAGGGCTTTGATCTGGGTTCACACCTGAGCTGCGCTGCTGTGGGAGCTCCCTGGGGACCCAGGGCATGACTGCCAGCCCCTCACCTGGGATGAGCCCTGACAGACCCATCCCACAGCCGTGGGGCTCCGAGTGCTGTGCCTGTGCCACAGGTTGGCCCTGAACCCCTGTCAGCCCCAGCCTGCACTCCACACACCCCAGAGAAGCCAAGTTCCAATCCAGAGGCAGCAAAGGGGCATCAAATGTCCTCATCCCACAGCTCCCCCACTCCATTTTCCTGCCATAAAAACCACAACTGCCCAAAACTCCCTGCAGAATCCACCCGTCAGTATTTAGGTTGAGAACACAGGCGTTGTGGTGACTTATCTGACATAGTTTTCCAGAAACTTCCCCTCTGGCCTTGGTGTTATCACTGTGTTTCCATGCTCTCTCAGCAGTGGGGTGCCTGGGACATTGGGGGCTCCAGCTTGTACTGCTGGAGCTGCCCATGGGCTGGGGACAATGGGTGGGTAACTCACAATGCCCCGTGGGATGCTCTTCCTTCACTTTGTTCAGTCTAAAATTTAGTTTAATTATTAAAATACAATTTGGGAAGAGCTTCAGGATGAGCAGGCCAAGGACAAAACCCTCCCAGACTCTATGGCAATGGTGAGTCTGGGGACTCGCAGCACCTTCACTGCTCAGTGCAAGTGACTCCCAGACCTGACAAGTGTCCCTTCCTGTCCCCAGGATGCAGGCAGCACTCTGGGGGAGCACAGAGGAACCGATGGGGGTCCAGCTCACCTTCCTGGGACGTGACTCCTCTGGGGCAGTGGTGTCCACTCCTGGGCAAGCAAGGGCTGCCGGGCACAGGGGGACAGTCCCCCCAAACCCCTCCACAGTGCAGGCTGCCGGCAGCAGCTACCCAGCACAACCAGCCATCCCTCCGCCCTTCCCTGCTGTCACTCGGGCTCCCGGAGGGGTTTTATTGCATCCTGTTTTGCAAGGCAGCAGGGACGGGCCCGTGGCAGGGCTCGGGCAGGTCGTGTCCCCCCAGCCGGGAGGGGCGGGGGTGGGTGCAGCTCTGCCCGCTCCCGGCTTTGGCCGCTGGCTGTTAACGCTGGGGGGTTTATGCTCTCTATCACCAGGACGTGGTTTATTCCCAGGAAGGAAGCCAGGCAAAAGCACGCTATTAAAATGCTCCGGTGGCCTTTGCAACGGGAAACCCTCAGGCTTTGCCAAGCAGATGCCTCAAATTAGGGTGGGGGGATGCACGGAACGGCCTTTGAGCAGCAGGAGGCTGCCCCAGTGCCCCACATCGCCTCCCTCCGCACTCGCCCACCCCGGGGGGGTCCCTGGGCTGCCAGAGGCGAGCAGGAGGGGCAGACTGAGTTATCTCTGTGCCGGGGGCTGCGCTGGCACCCAGCCCGGCGGCAATTATTGCTCCAGCGGCAATTACTGCAGCGGCAGCGTGCGCAGCGATGATGCCACGCTGCAGGAATGGCAGGGGTGGCTCGTCCCTGTTCCCGGGGCTCCCGAGAGCCGCCAGGCTGGGACTGGGCTCACTCAGCCGTGCTGAGTCCGGTTCTCCCAGCCCGCGTGGGGGGTCCCCAATCTTCCCAGCTGTGCACCCCAGGAACGGTGCTGCTCTGGATGATTCCCCTCCCGTGGACAGGAACTTCTGCCTTGCAGTAAGCGAGGGGACATTCCTGTGACCTGGTGTCCTGGTCCCTGCACGCTTTGTGCTCGTGAGCAGGATTCGAGCTCTCATTTCCACCACACACTGCACATTCCTGGTCTCCACGGCCACAGAGGGAAGCCTGAAAACGGACCTGAAGGTGAAAAGAAATTCAGTCCCTTGCCTATCCCTCTCCCGGGGAATTGTAGACAGTTTTGGTGGTGGGACATGGCGTGGCACTTTCCAGCCTCTCCTCAACCAGAATTCACTTCTCTTTCCCCAACTATAATATTTATTTCTCTCTGAAAAATATCACTCCTGCCATTGTCCTGCCCTGTGATACCCAGGCAGCAGAACAGTCCCTGCCACGCTGTGACAGCTGTTTCTTCCAGTGCCCTCACTCTGTCCTGCCTCCCAGTTAGTTCCCTCAGCTCCCAGTTGCCCTGGTGGATTGAAGTTTTTGGCGACCTTCCCTCCCTAACAGCCCAGGATGCTGGCTTGGACTCCCAAAGCTGGGATGCTCACACATCTCTGTGTCCTGCTCTGTTTCTCTTCTCCAGCCTTGGCTCTGGGTCAGGGTTTGCTGTAACTCTGCTTCAGCAGGACCCTCAAGCCCCAGCCCTTGTCTAGCACTCAGGGCTCCCTCTCCAATCATATTTCTCTCCTTGCAGGCCCCCTTTAGCTCTGCCACCTGCGTCTGCTGACCATCCCATGGGATTTCCACAGCCACCTGCCACCCAGCCTGCTCCTGCTGCAGCATGCAGGGAGCTCCCACTGCCCTCAAGGGACCTTGTTTGGGGCCTGATGGGCATTAATCCATGTTCAACAGCCACCGGGTGCACAGGCCAGCTGGTACTTATGGGGTGGAGGAGCACGAGGGTAATGAAGAGGGAGCTGCTCCTGGACAGATCTAAACCAGGAGCAGAGATGCAGGGCAACCTGAAGCCTGTATTGCAGCAGGTGGATGCACTGGAAAGCAGCTGGTGAGGAGGGAAGGTGACCCTGGTCCCCTGGGCCGCCACCTGACCGTGTGCTGGGGGATGTGTCTCTCCTCTCTGTGCTCCCAGGCGCTGCTGCAGGAGCCTGGCAGCAGCACCCGCCCAGACACATCCCAGAGGCACAGGGCACGGGCAGGCCACAGTTCATTGCCATGCTCAACTCCTTCGCAGGGAGGGGATGGAGAACAGAACTGAATATTTAATGCTGACAAAGTGCCTTGATGCTGGTGGCTGGAAGGCGCCAGGGAGGGATGGGAGCCGTGATCAGGGTACTGCTCACTGTGCACTGCTCGTGCAGGGCGGGGTGGCACCCGCAGTGTCCTCTGCCCTGGTGTTTTCTACCCGCAGCTAATGAAGGCAGATTTTTGGGTTGACAGCCTTGATTGGCACCCAGCAAGGGCACCATGGGGTAGAGTAGTGGGGCATAACGGGGGATGGAGGCTCATGCATGCAAAAGCAAGGGCTGTGAGACTGAGGATGGCACCAGGCACTGGCCCCGGCCCATTTGCAGGTGAGCTGTGCTCTGCACTGCTGCTTGGATTGGTTTCTCCTTGGAAGGATATGGGGTAGGGGTGGGCAATACAAGCCCTGTGGAAGGGGAGATGTTTTGGTTGCACCCAGCTTAAAGAATGAGTGATGCCCAAAGCCAGGGTGAGCTGGGAACAACTAGTGTGTAGTGGGTGGTGGAACAGACAGGCCTGTCATTGCCAGGACAAGATAAACCTGAAAGGGAGGACAGAATAAAAACCAGGTGGAATACAAGGGAAGGAGTCAGGAATGCCATGGGCTTCAGAGGACAGGATGAGGCCCTTGCATGTGGCCCACCGCAAGGAGGGCTGGGCAGGGCCAGGGAACAGCATCCCAGCTGCCTCCTGCATTCCCAGGCACACATGCCACCCAGTGCCACTGTTCTCTCCATTTCCCCTCCCTGGGGCACCTGGGGCCATACCCATGGGCACAGGGGTCAGGGCAGGGCAGCGGGGACCCCAGGCTCTCCTCCCAGCCCTGGTGTTGGTTTCAGTGTGACCAGTAGTGATTGGGGCATGGCTGGGACTGAACTGCTGGGGAGAGGAAGAAGAGCAGAACCACTCCGTCTGGGGACCCTGCTGCTAGTGCCCAGGGGGGGTCCAGACTCAGCCCTGTGCCCTCACACCGAAGGAAGAAACAGGGGACACAGCCTGGATGTTCAACATGTGTGCCAGATGTGCCCCCATCTCAGATACAGGCTCCCACGCACACCCCAGTGCTGATGTGCACACGTGTGCACACACTCCTGCTGTCACACCCCACAGCCTGGCACGCTCACAGCCCTGCAGCACACGGTGCCACGTGTGCAGAGACACACCTGCACTGTCACACCCGAGCACACGGCCACCTGCGCCGGCTGTGGTGCCATCGCACACCCACACCAGCCATGTGCCCTCCCCTGTGTCCCAGCATGTGCACACACTGTCACACCAGTGCCCCACTCGTGCATACACGGTCACAGCAGCACACAGGGGTGCACACACAGCCCCTCCCCGAGCCCCCCTGGCACAGCCGCCTGGGGACCACTGCAGGCGCTGCTTCCACCGGGCTGAGACCGCCACAAACTCATCACACGCGAATTCGGGAAGGGTCTGCAATAACATTCCTCATCAGACTCAGCCCGGGCACAGCGGGGGATGCCCGTGGGGCGGAGGGACCGGGAACGGCCGTGCCCGGCGGCGGGGCAGGGGCGCACGGGGGCTCTTTGTTCCTGCCTCCGCCGGTCCTCCATGATGTGGAGAGGGCGCGGGTGAGGCCGGCGCTGCGAAATGGCGGCCGGGGGGCGGGATCGGGGAGGAGAAGGAGGGGGAAGGGGAAGGCCGGGCGCCCTCCCCGCGCTCGGCGCCGCGCACACAAAAGGCTGCAGGGAAAACACGGAGGGCAGCGGGGGGTGCGGAGTGGCCTCGCCAGGGACCTGCTGCCCGCCCTGCCCTCGCTGTGTGTCACCCTCTACCCGCACGCACTCAGCGGGTCCCCCTGTCCAGGATCGCATCCCCGCGTCCCGCACCGCATCCCCGTGCCCAGGATCCACCCCTGTGTCTCGCACCTCATCCCTATGCCCCGCACCGCATTCCCGTGCTCAGGATCGCGTCCCCCTGTTCCGCACCGCATCTCCGTGGCCAGGATCCATCCCTATGCCCCGCACTGCATCCCTATGCTCCGCACCGCATCCCCGTGCTCAGGATCGCGTTCCTCTGCTCCGCACCGCATCCCCGTGCCCAGGATCCATCCCCCTGTCCCGCACCGCATCCCCGTGTCTCGCACCGCATCCCCGTGTTCTCCACCGCATCCCCATGCCCCGCACCACATCCCCGTGCTCGCGGGTCCGTCCCAGTTTGGGGGGGAGTCGGGGGTGCGCGCCCAGTGCCGGCACGTAGGGATGCCTCAGTTCAGCTCAGCACAGCCCAGCCCAGCTCACGGCAGAGCCGGGCTCAGCCGCCCGCAGGGTGCCGCCGGTACCGGCGCTCCCGGCCGTGCGTGTCCCGGGATCTGCCGGGCAGAGCCGTGCTGCGGTGAGTCAGGGCACAGGGCGGGTTTGTGCCGGGCTCTGTGTGAAGGGGTGACACGGCCAAACACTGGCACCCCACGGCTGGTGCCTCCCGGGCAGCGAGAGCCTTTCCCAGCCGCGTGTCGGGGGCACCGCTGTGCCCGGTCCCTTCGCCCGTGGGGATGGGGCCGCTCCTGGGGCGGAGGAGGCGGTGGGGACGGACCCGCCGGGGCTCCCCAGCAGGTCTGGGCTCCTCGGCAGGTAGAGCCGGTTTGCAGGAGCTGCGGGGCCGGGGAGGCTCCCCAGCCTCCCTCCCGGCCCGATGGCAGCTCCCCGGGGCACACAGCGCCCACAGGGAACTGGTGGGAAGCCTGGCAGGGACCCATGCACGTGGGGCAGATGGGCAGGAGGTGTGGGGACAGGAACTCATAGACCTGGGAGAGGGATGGACCAGAAAATGCGGCTCTCCCCTCTTCAGTCTTCCCCTCATCTCTGCCGCGTCTGTGTGTGGTGAGTTTGTTCAGGTCTCAGCCCCATGAAGTGAGGATGGGGACGCGCTGCAGCCCCCACCCCACGACTGCAGGTGTGAGTCGAACATTTCCCATTCTGGGCAGGTTTATGGTCCCTGCAGGCTGGGGGCCATTGACACCCAAAAATGTATGGACTCAAATGGGGAAAGGGGAGCTGCCCACCCACTCAAATTATACACAGACCCTGCAGCTTCCCCGAGCAGTGCCTGCATGCCTGCTACCAGCCCACCCCCTGCAGCAAAGCCCCCTCCTCCAGTGCCACCAAGGTGCTGATCCTCCTCCTTCATCTCCTCCAAGGAAGCGTTGGCACAGGCAGGTGTCACCGTAGCTGTCACTCTCCCCTGGCTATGGTGGGGGGCTCTGCCTGGCACAGAGGGCGGTGTCCCCTCATGAACCCCTCCATGTCCTTGCGCAGGGAGCAGGTTTGTGTCCCCAAAAGATGACACGGAGGCAGGGCACCATCTGGTGGTGCCTGGGCACAGCACACGCCAGCCCACACGCGCGCTGCCCACCCACACGCGCTCCCAGCGAGGCCCCGTGCGCTGTGAGTGCACCCCACTCCCCAGAACTCGCGTGTGTGTGCACCCCACTCCCCAGAACTCGCGTGTGTGCACACACGTGCACAGGGCACACACACAAACACACACACACCTCCGTGTCTGCATGTGTGCTCGCCCGCCGTGGCTGCGGGCGCTGGCAGGTGGATGGCCAGGTGAGCCCACGCGTGCTCGCACAGCCTCGGGGACACCTGTGCCACGCGTGTGCCGTGTCTGAGCACGCACACACAGGTGGGTGATGTGTGTGTGTGTGCAGGTGAGCAGTGCTGTGGGGCAGGCAGCGCAGAGAAGGTGAGCACAGGGCGTGCCTGCTGGATTCCCCGCTCTTCTGGGCTAGCAGAGCTGGACTGGCTTTTATTGCTAGCACCGATCTCCTTCCTTGAGCTTGGGGAGTCATTTTCAGCTCTGCCCCAAATTCCCTCGGAGGACCTTGTGTCTGTGAACCCTTGGCACTCTCCCAGGGCTTAGGCTGAGGTGACCACATCGCGGTCCATGGGGAGCGAGGACCGGGCACTTTCTGGGGCTCCAAGCCCGCCCAGGCAGGCGGCTGCTCTCCAAGGGCTGTGTACGGCTGCAGAGGTTTTGGCCGCCAGCCTGGCTCGCACAGCTGGAGAGGGAAGAGCTAAATTTAAAGGTGTTTGGGGGGCTGGGCGAGGCTGGCTGGCGCGGGGCTTCTCCCGGGCCGCCTGCACGGGAGGCACGGGCATGTTTCCAGCCGCCACTCCCTTTCTTTCACTGGGGAGGTAGAGGCCTGACAGGGAGGAGCAGCGGTTTCATCAGCGGGAAGTGAGGGTGCGGACTGAGCTCGAGCAGTGCCATGTGCCCCAGTGGGGACATCCCTGCCCCGGTGCAGCTCTGTTCAATGCAAGCACCCCCACACTGTCTCGCAGCTGTACTGCTCACACCCAGCCAGACACATGTGCACTCACACAGCTGGACACATCTGGACATACTGACACCCCCCAGACCCCTTCATCTGAGCCAGCCCCCCCACATGCACCCCGCAGCCTTGGTCCTTCATCCCCATACCATTTTGGGGTAATAAAAGTCCTATTTGAGGGTGTTAACAACTTTTATTTAAAATTCCCTTTCCCGGATAATTTTCAAGGCTGTAAGCCAGGCACGAGGCGCATGTGTGAGCCTCTTGAAGGCAGGACAGAGAGTTAAGAAAACCCACAGCAGGAAAATAGGGGCTCCATCAGGCCCTGAAAAGTGCTTTTGACTGCATTGGCCCCCGGGGTCAGTGAGAGCACCCGAATTTTGGGGCGCAGGGAGGCATTGAGCCAGTAGGGTGCCCATGATGCCACCCCAGTACCTGCAGGTATTTAGGCAGCTACATGGGTGCTGCCACCCCCCAGCCACCAGACTCGAGACTCGGCAGGCGCCAAGCAGACTTGGGAGTTTGCTAAAATGAAAATGGAAAAAAAGCCTGGGACATCATCCAAAACTGCTGGGTGTTAATTAATTCGTCCCTGTGATGTGATCTGCCCTCAGCCCCAGAACATCCTAACATAGTCACAGCCTGGCCGCCCACCCCAGCCTCCCTGCTGGCCACGGCCTTATTTTAGAGAAGAGGTGGTGCAGCTGCTCTCCCAGCCCTTGAACACCCATGGGTGCTGAGGGCCTGGAGATGTGGGTCATGGAAGGAGAGTGGCCATGCCAGTGTGTGTGGCCTGGACTATGGGGCTACAGCCCCATGTGCCCTACAGCAGCCTGCCAGCTCCACAAAAACCAGTCCAAACTTCCCATGAGGGCTGGGACAGCACAGAAGCAGGACACTCCATCACCCCTGAGAGGTTGGATGGGATCCCACCCGTCCCTTGTTACCCCAAAAAGTGAAATGAGAGTATCAATTTGCTGGGTCTGGCAGAAGTCGGGTGCTGACACCTCCCCTGAGGGTCAAGCAGAGCTGCCTTGTTCCCCCATGTCCCACCACAACTGTGACCCCAGAATTCCTGCTCCTACACCCCATTCTCCTTCAATGGGACAAGGGGGCACAGCACCCCAGCCGGGCCCTTGACACAGAGTGCAAAGCAGCTCCTTCTGCTTCTGCCTGTTCCTGTCTGACTTTTTATCCCTGATGTCTGGGGATAAGGGCTGGGCACTGCCCAGGGTTCGATTCTCTGCAGTGGGGTAGTCCCAAAGTCATGGGCTTGGCGACAGTGATGCTGCCTTGCAGAGTTTTCTCCATAAATCCCCATCTCTTGAAGTCCTGAGATGGGAGCAAGTGAAGCCAAGCCCAAGCTTTGCCATGAGAGAGGCAATTGGGATGTAAGTGAGAGTCGGGCGGGCTTGGGGGGCACCAGCTACTGCTTTTGGGGCTGGGGGTGGGCAGGAGGGAGAGAGAGGCAGGGGCGAGGGGAGCAGGCAGTGCCGTGACTCAGCCGGGGGTGGCAGCGGGTGAGGTGTTTGTGTTTAGTTTCTAACGTTACGGTATCCACAGCACCGGGAAGCAGCCCTGGGGGCCATGGGGGCCCGGTGACACTGAGGGCGGGATGGGACAGCAGCTGGACAGGAGAAGCTGTTCTGTCGCTACGGCTACAACAGCTAAAAATACTGCGGGCCATTGTCACCAGTAACAAAGCCACTGGCGTATTTTCAGCATTATCTCGGTCGCCATCGGCTGTGCCGCCCTCCCGGGAAGTGCTGTGCCCACTCCACCCGGGCACTGCTCTCCAAAGACTTGGACAAAGCCTCCCACCTGCCCCTGGGCGCAGCCACTGTGCCTCAGTTTCCCTCCTGCACACTGTGCTGTGGTGCCACCTTCCATCCCACTGCTGTCATCCAACTTCTTCCACTCCACAGAGCCCTGAGCTCCTACACTTGTCCCCTTCACATACATCCACGGTATCCCCTGGCCCCTGCCAGGGGACAGATAGCTCCCAGGACAGCCATCTCCATCCAAGCAGCTCCGGTCCAGCCCAGGCAGCTGGAAGGGAACAGCAGAGACTGGAAGCAATGAGTTGGCCAAGTGTCCCCAGGAGATTGGTGACAGCCCCTCCTCCCTGCTGGGGCACCAGCCCTCCTCCTCCTCGGCTCATTCCAGCAGCAAAGCCGACGAGGCTGCTGAGCTGCCCGCTCCAGCCACGCTCAGCAGGGAGCTGTCAGTGCTCGCCCTGGGTGAAGCGAGTTGGCGCGGTCTCAGCACAGAGTCCGGGTGGCCAGGGAGGGCTGTGCCAGACCGTGCAGGCACTGCCAGCATCTGGGCACTGCTCCAACCCCAAACCACCAGGATAACACTGGATTTGTGCAGATTTCCCCACTAGAACAGGGAGTGAGGGGGTTTTACTTGCCTTTTCCTTGCCAGAGCAGCTCGGCTTTCCTTCCTGCCGGGGAGTCGTCCTCCACCACGAGGAGAGCAGATCAGCATCTGCTCATCTGCAGCAGCTTGGGCAGGGACAGGGGGGTGGCAGTGACCCAGAACTGGGCTCGGGAGGTGGGTGGCCAGAGACAGGTTGGATCTGCGGGTGGCCTGCGACTGCCCTCGGGCGCTTTGCTGGGCGGGGGGCACAGCCAAGGCAAGCAAAGAGTCTGTCTGGCGCTGCTTGAATTTCTCAGCACAGCCCTAAGCTGGGACTGCTGTGGCCCTGCTGGGATCTCTCTGCAGCCAGTTGGCTGCATCCTTCCATCACTGCATGGGAAGCTCAGGGCCAAGCGGGAGGGACTGGTCACCCCTTCCCTGTGCTCCTCAAGTGCCCGCTGAACCTCCCTGTCCTCATAACAGCCCCAGCATATTCCTTAGTGCACACTGGGAGACCCTTTTGGTTTGCGTGGGGGATGTTCCATGCCCCCTTGACATCCTGCCCCATCTAATCTTGGGGTCTTGCTTGCTCCAGCTGTAGATCCTTAGCAGAGCAACCTCTTCCCACAGCACAGATGGTCCCTATGGCAAGGGGAAAGGGAGGTGAGACCTGCTTTGGGAGAGGCAGGGAGCCCCACAGATAGGGCTGTGTTTGTGGTGGGACTGAATGTATCTGTGGCTGGGGGGGGGGTCATCTACACCCCAGGAATGGGAGAGCTGTGGGCCACCCCATAGCAACAGCCCTGAAAGCAGAGATTGAAGAGTGGGTGGAAGAAAAGGGTCTGGTAAGAGCAGAACTCTGCATGTGGATAGAGGGAACCTGGGATGCTGGGGAGCAGAAACCAGGGATACGGGAGACGGCATTATTGTGGGGGCCAGGCAGACCATGCAGGAGCAGATATTTGGGGCGGGGAGGGGGAGAGCCCTGCAGCGAAGTGGGGTGTGTGTGACCAGATCCGCCACTGCAGTGGGGACTGAAAGGGCGGGGGGGAACCGGGGTCCTTCCTCAGCCTCAGCCCCGGTCCCTATTCCCGGTAGCGGGGCGGGGAGCACGCAGCCCCCCCCGGCCGGGCCCCGCCGTGGCGGCCCGGGGGAGCGGGAGACAACGGCGCGGGGCGGGGAGGAGCGGAGGAGAGCGGCGGCACCGAGAGCGGTCCCGGCGGGTCGGTACCGTGGGTCGGTACCCGGCGCGCTCCGGCGGCTCCGGTACCTTTGGGCGGCTCCGCAGCCGGGCAGCTCGGCGCCTCCCGTACCCGCGGGCGGCTCCGGTACTCGTGGCAGGCTCCGGTGCCCCGGGTGGCTCCGGTACCATTGGAAGGCTCCGCTGCCCCGCGGCGGCTGCGCACCCCGGCGGCTCCGGTGTCCCGGCTCCGGGCAGAGGCGAAGGAGGCAGCGGCCGCAGCCAGGCAAGCGGGCGGGGGCGGCCGGGCCGGAGCTCAACCCCCGAGTCCCGGGACCCTCGCCCGCGCCCCCTCCGAGGGCAGCGGGGAAGGCAGGGGGGATTCGCTGGAGGGTGACGCCGGGGAGGCCAGGGGGTATATACAGCCCCCATGCCGAGAGCGGGCTGGATCCGGGATTTGCCAGAACAAAGGACTATGGAGGGTGTGTATGGAAAAGTACCGGCGGGAGGGGAGTGTTGTCCGTCTGCAAACCGGGCTGGGGGCGACGGTGCGTGGTGCGAGGATTGGGTGTGCCAGGGCAGCATTTCCCCCCTTCCCGGGCTGGGGGCTGCTCAGGGCTGGGGGCTCTGCAGGGAGCAGGGATTGCCGCCATCCCCACGTCTGAGGGGTTTCTGCCCCCCTAGTCATCCATTCTGCCGCAGGTTTAATGGTGCAGAGGGGCTGCAGGATTTGCACGTGGGCAGGGGGTTCAGAGTGCCCGGGGTGCGGCAGGAAGGGGTGAAGGTGTGGATGGGCGTGGGGGTCTCATGCAGGGCATTTGTGGTGCTGTACAGTTGAGGTGGGCTTAGGGGTGTTGCGCTTCTAAAGGAGGGTTGGGGGTCCCTCAGGGGTAGATGGGGTATCCGCGGAGCTGGCATTTGCCTCTCTGCGAGTGGCAGAAATGCCGTCTTTGCTTGCCTACATGATCCGCCCACTGCTGTGCCAGCCACCTCTGGGCTCTGCACCCCAGTGCCCTGGCCATGAACCAGGACATGGGGGGACTCCGGGGCTGTGCTGCGCAGGCACCGAGGCTCAGAGACCTGCAGCAGGGCAGCGCTTCCCCTGACGTGATCTCGGCTGCCTGACCGGGTCTCGCAAGGGGAGATATTTATAGCTCTGCTCCACTAGCTCGAGGTTTGCACGGCCTGGAACGGGCTGGCAGCTGCCACCCCCCCATCCAGAAGCCTCTGGATGCAGCTGAGCCGTTTCCCCGGCGGGGCTGGGGTGGGTGGGAGCTCGCAGGGCTGAACGGGCTGCATGGAACATGCTGGGGCTCGCTGCCAGACTACAGGCTCCTGCCTGCAGTGCTGCCTGCAATGCTGCCTGCATGCTCTGTGCTGCAGAGGCCTCACAGGGAGGGTGCAGGGAGCAGCTTTTGCTTTGGCTTGGGCCAGCCAGGCTCTGGCAAACGAATACACCGCTGTGCAAGGATGGGATAAGAGAGTTCATGTTCCGACTTTGCTGTGAGACACAGATTGGCCAGAGCTATTGTGGGGGAAGGTGAGAAGACAGGTGGGACTGTATATGCAGGAGTGTGTTCCACATACTTTGCCTCCGTGATTCCAACCACCACATGTTCCCAGACCCCAGCAAAGGGAAATGAGAGGTCTGGGAACTGATCTGAGTCAAAACATGCTGCTCCATATTCTGTGCATGGAGCAGCCTTCTCTTGAGTCCTGCTGGAGCCACCAGCACGTGGTTATGGCCAGTGCCAGAGCCATGTTCCCTCTTTGTGTCAGATGGTCCCAGAGACATGGTCCTCTCCTGACCAGGCATCTGCTCTGCTGATGTCTCCAGACTCTTGCTTCCCTGGCACAAAGCCTGCAGTTTGTGGGGACGCCTCTGTGCGTGCCCCGGCTCCTCTCCCAGACTCCTGATCCTCAGTTTGCACGTGCCAGCCAGATGCCATTGCTGTGCTGCTGTCACCACCCCATTCCAGACCCCCTCTCCATCTTTTTTACCCCCTCCACCCAGAAATGCCAGCACCAGGCCAGCAACTGTGTTGTGCCCTCCTGCCGTGCTCATTGGGTACGTGGCATCTGCTCACCGTTGGGTGGGGGAAGGAGTGGGGCAGGGAGAGGCAGGAGTGGGAGATCAGGGCGAGGGATAAAGCCAGGCCTATTTTTATACTGCAAAGTAATTACCAGAGCTTTCCAATCCTTAATCTGCCGAGAGCACCCTGGTGTGATTGGATCCTTCCCCAAGCCTGGCAACAATTCCCCCATCACACATCTCCTGCGTCAAAGCCCCGTAAACTCCCACACTTGGGCTCACACTGGGATACATGTGCTGCAGAACTGCCAGCTCATCTGCCCTCCATTTCCAGCAGCCCCTGGCCCAGGAACAGGGATGAGGACCCTGGCTGGGACCCTGGTTTACAGCTGGGAGGATCTCACCACTGAGCCAGTGGAGTAGGATGCAGCCTTGGCCACCTGGCTCAGCTGCTGGCTGGAATTGGGTCCCAGCACTGTGAGCACACTAAATTGTTTTCCCCACCAGCTGCCTCCCAGGGGGTTTTGGTCGAGATCAGTGGTGCACACAGCACCCTCCAGCACCCCTCCAGCTCCCACTGGCACAGACAGGGTTTGGGGTGCGCCGTTCCCGCCGGCGCACAGGGCGGGTCTGCACGGCGGAGCCAAGTCTCGGCTGGCTCCTTTCCCGGCCTCTCCCTGTCCTGTCGCCGTGCCAGGGGGTTGCTGAAGAACCTGTTCCATAGCTCCCACCACGGAGGAGGAAGTGATGGGTGATGTTTGCGGGAACACCTTTCATCCTGGGGCTGGGGAACTGCTTTGCCTCTGCCTCTGTGCAGATGGCTCCAAGGTAGAGCATGGGATCTCGACAGCTCCGGGGTGGAGGTGAGGACTCACCTTCCTCCAGCCACTCTGTGCCCACCAGCTCTCTGACACCTCATCCCAAAGCCTGTCTGGGCTGTTCCGCATTGTTCCGTGATGGGGAAAGGGGCTTTTTGTGCCACAATTCCTCCACTGTGGAGTTTGCAACACCCTTGCCAAGTATTTGGGACTAGCCCTCGATCCATCTGTCTCGGTGCACGGCAGCAGGCACAAAGTAAACTTGGAAGTGTACAGGAGGCAAACGCTGCTGTTCCCCGGCAGGACCCAGTGCCAGGGATTGCAGAGGGTGAGCCGCCCTCAGGGCATCCCCAGGTGGCCCCACCATTGTCCCTTCCCCCTGCCTGGCAGGGACCCAGCGCCCTGCCTGAGGCAATGGCCATAAAAGGCCCTGAAATGGAGAAGATGGGCGGGGGGGCCGGGCTGCTCGAGCCTGAATGGGATCTTCCCGTCTGCCCACGCAGGTCAGGCTTGCCAGGAAATGGGAATGGGATGGAGGAAAGCAGCCCTAGCAGCCTGGAGAGATTTCAGGAGGCTGGGGCACACCGTGCTCCCCTCCAGCTCCCCCTGCTTCCCTAGGGAGCACGTTTGGAGCATGGCCCGGGATGCCGGGGGTCTGCATCACCTCCCACGAAGGGCTCAGGGGATAAAGCTGCCTTTTCATTGGCACCTGAGCTGTGGGGTAGTGGGAGCTGGGGGCGAGGGGCACTCAGCGGGCTCCCCCGCCGACCCCCCCTCTCCCCAGACAATGGCTGCCCTTTGTTGGGGTTTTACACGTCCGGCCCCCTTCCCAGCGGCCCAGCTGGTGACATTTTACCACCTCCACATTCTCATGGGGATTCAAAGGGCACAGATGCACCGTGAAGCCACAAAGCACAGCCTCCCCCCTCGATGCTTCTCCTCCCCTGTGCCTCAGCATCCCCTGGGAAGCAGAGCCGCAGTGCACAGAGGGGATGCTCACACTGGGAACCTTCCTTTGGAGCTATTTCAAGGGTGACCTGTCAGCCCTTGGGAGCTCCCTCCATCTTCTTGCCCTTCTCTTGTCATCAGTCCTCCATTCCTTTGTGACTCTGTTGAGAGCTTTCCCTTCATCCCTGTCCCAAGAGGGTTTGGCATGCCAGACCCCCAGAACGGGAGATGAAGGGAGGCAGCGCCGGCGCCATTTCCCGGCTGGTGACACTTGACCTTTTGGAGCTGGAGTCCTGTGGGTGGTACCCACCCCTGCCCTGCAGGCACCTGGCTGCCGGGGCAATGCCAGGCAGGGCTGGTGGTGCCAGACCTGGCGTTGCCCTGGGCTCCTGTGTAGACAGTTTGTGGGTGTAGCCAGGCTTGGGACACACAGTGGCCTCTGTCCCTTCAAGAGAGGTCCCAGTGTGCAGGCGTCCAGCCCCTGCCTCTTCCCTCCTGCTCTCAGACTTCTGGGGGCTTTCCCTCAAGGATCTGGGCGAATAGCCCAGTTCCTCCCAACCAGTCATTGCCTCCGCAGGGACCTTGGGAAAACAGCCTGTAAACAGGCAGATGGAGAGCGTGAGTCACAGTGACCGAGAGGGAAATAAATGCATGAGGGGAATTTGCAGCATGCACTGGGGTCATGGGGATGAATCCAGCCTCTCCCAGTGATGGTGAGTGGCTGGCACGTAGGTGCTTTCCTGTGGAGCCAGCTGTCCCAGGAAGGAGTGTTTATTCCACTGACGGGAATGTGTCCAGACGCGCTGCAAAACAGATCCAGTCCTCTTCCCCCACCAAAAGTATCCCCTGATCCTTGCCACTTCCATCCCGAGGGATGAGCAGTCGCTGCCCTGGAGGCAGCAGCCTTTCAGAGCGCAGCACCCTGCCCGTAGCGCCATGCAGATCACTTCCCCGCTGAAAGTCACCCTGCCGTGGTTATTTTTGGCTGCCGGCGGGGCTGGAGGAGCTGGCTCTCTCCCAGCCTCTGCAGTCCCATTCGGAATTGCGTCTTGCGTGGTGGGGAGCGCTGGGGTGAGCAGGCTGCCTCCAGCACCCTGTGCCAAGTACCTGGCAGCTCCCTCGCCGTGCACAAAGCACGAGTGCAATCTAGCGGCTAATCTAGCGGGGACACCGGTGACGCTGGGGATTAACTCCTCCAAAAGCCTCCGGTGACACCGGGCGCCTCTCTAAGCGTCACTTCACCGTCCCAGCTCGGGGACTGGTGGCCCAGGGTGGTGAGAGGTTATCGAGGGTCCAAAAACGCTCTCCTTTCCCCTGGCCTCACTTGAGGCTGGGCTGCGAGCCACGGCAGAGTGTGTGCGGGCTCTGGGAGTGCGTTTGCGGGTGAGAGGTGCCCTCAGTGGCAGGGGAAGGATGCAGCTCCCGGGGATGGAGGGTGCACGTGGGTTTGCCTGGGGGCAAGAAGCAGCTCCAGGTGCTTCTCGCAGGACATGCACTCACCCGCCCACCCCAGGGGCGCCCAGCCCAAACCTTTCCGTGCTTCTCCAGCAAGAGCCGCTATTGCCGTGTCCCCAACAGCGCATCAGCTCCGTCCCCTGCCCAGCATGGGGGGGGACCCGGGGCGGGGCTGGTGCTCCCGGGCGGGGTTGAGGTGCTGCTGAACGGTGCTGAATTTTGGGGGCGAGGGGTGTACGTTGCCTCTTTTTGCCCCCCGAGACCCCCATGAGGGATTCTCCCCTGCTGGGACTCATTCCCCACTCTGCCTCCCCTCCACGCCGCTGGCCTCACCGGGGTGAGGTCCCTAAAAACGCTGATTTGTTCACATTGCCCCTTTTGCCGCGGGGCTGGGGGGATCTCGGGCAGGCGGTGGCAGTGGGGCGGGGGTACCCCATGGCTGTCCCGGCCCCTGCGGCCCGGGGTCCCCCCCGCGAACGGCCCCTGCCTCCCTCCCTGCCCCGCGGGTTGCCGTGGGAACCGCACCGGGCTCTGATGTCACCGGGCTGTTGCTACGCGACCGGGCCACTCGCCCATCCCCGTGTGAGGTCACTGTCGCCATGGCGACTCGGGGGGGATGCGGGGCGGGGGGCGGTCCCGGAGCCGCGGAGCTCCCCCCTCGTACCCCCGGGCGAGGGGCGGGCACGGAGGCGGGGAGGGTGGTGTCCTCCCAGGGGAACCGCAAAAGCTTCGCATTAAAAGAGTGAAAAAAGGAAAATAAAGCTTTTCGGTTTTTTTTGTTTTGGTTTGGTTTCTTGGCTTGTCCCGAGATACTATTTTTAGAAATCCTGGCGGAAAAGCTGCCCGCATTGGGAACGTCCTCCCGTTCCACGGGAAACGCGCTTCCCTGTGGAAACAGGCAGCGGGGGCTCCGTGGGGAGTGGGCACGGGAGGGATGGGGGTGATGGGCGGCTCACCCAAGTCCCGGTGGTGCAGCGCCCATTTTCTGCTCTGGTCCCAGTCTCCACGGCTACTGGGAGACCGTGGGTTTTACATCTCCCCTGCTTGCATTCCTGCTGGAGGTGATTTATTTCTAAACCCTGACATCTGCTTCATGGAAATCGATGGAGCTGCTTTTTCTGAGGCACAGATCCTTGCTCCTGTCCTGCCACTAGCTCTGGGGCCCCGACCAGGCCAGGCACCATCATAGCCAGTGGCTTTGCTCATGCTCCTGGGGGCATGTCCACTCACTGCCCCCTTCCCCTGGGGACCTGCCCCATCCCTCCACCCTGCCACCCCCAGAGCTGCTGCCCACTCCAGTGATCCTGCTGGCCATGAAGCCACGGGGATTAGCAGCTTCCTCTGGACAGGGCTTTAGAAAAGCTACTTAGAGCCACACTGGGCAGGCAGCAGCCAGCTTGGTTGGAGAGAGGGAAATGGGGAAAGCCAGGACATGTGGCCTGATCCCTTCTAAGGATGCTGAGTTGGAAAGGGGTTTCCCAGGGTAAATAGCTCAGCATCTCTTGGTTTGGTCAAACCATGTGTCCTGCAGTGTCTTCCCTTGCCCCGCTGAGCCCTCGGCCTCCGTGTTATTTCCAAAGCTTTGTGAGGACCTTTGACCCAAATGTCCATCCTGTGCAGGCAGGCTGAAGAGGACAGAGGGACGGGAAGGGGCAGATGCTGCTCACATGGTGCTGCCAGCCAAGATGTAGGACAAGAGCTGGCAGATGGAGGCAGGCAGACAGAGGAGTGTGAGGGTGCACCAAGCTGCTCTTTGCTGTGACGGGATCTTGGCTCACTGCTGGTTCAACAGCTGCTGAGCTTCCCAGGGCTGGGGGCTGTGGGACTGCAGAGGGATGGAGGACATGGGGATGGGGAGCTCGGGTCACTCCCCAGGGAAAGGAGCAGCTGGGGGAAGAGCAGGCAAAGGCTTTCTGCTGAAGATGTGGGGATGAGGGGTCTGGCTGGAGCTGTGGCTGGGGGGTGGAGCGGGGGGAGGGGGCTCACAGCCCCATATGGGACATGTTCCTGTCCTGACGATGGCATGAGGAGCACCACCTCCACTGCTGCTCTGTTGGACCTCCTGGATCACTGCAGAGGCCACAAGGAAAACTCCACACCAAGCCTGTGTAAACTTTGCAGCAGGTGAAGCTGAGAGCAATGGAAAGCCCCCACACACCCTGACACAGCATATGGGCAAAGTGGGAGCTCCTGGGCCAACCCTGGGCTCTTCAAAGTCCCCTCTGGTGGCCTTATCCTCTGCTAATAGGGTCCTCTGGTACCTTATGGAGAGAGGCTCAGGGGAAAATCTGGCAGCAATGAAGAGACAGGAAGGATATCCAGTTTCCCTAGGGAAGAGGTCATCAGGTAAAGGAGCCAAGGGAATCCTTCCTGAAGCAGCCAGACCAGAGCAAAGAGTTGCACTGGGGATTGAGGAGAGCCTGACTGCCCACTGAGAGGTTTGGGGGCTGGTCCTGCTGGCACTGAGCCTGTGCAGGACCTACAGGGACCCTCACAGAGCCTGTGGTTTAACCCAGGTATTTGCAGGCTCACCATTATCACAGTGTAAGGAGCTCCTGCTCCTCACTCACACTGTTATGGGGCAGGACAGGATGCTCAAAGCCCTCATCTGCCAGACCCCAAGCAAGGAATCCTGGTCCCCACTGAGCAGTCCCCAGGTGCCCTGTCAGGTGCTGGAGGACAAGGCAGGACCCTCAAGCTCCAGTTCCCCTGCATCCACCTCTTCCACCCACTGCTTCTCTCTTTCCCAGGGGAGGAGGGCTGTGGTTTGTCTGGAGGGTGGAGAGCTGGGAATCTCTGTCCCTGGCAGAGGGATTCCCTGCAAGACAGAGTGGCTCGGTGCACACCTGAGCCAGGTGAGACTTTTCGAGAGGAGGCAGAAGATGGAATGGGGAGATGAAGCAGAGAAACAAGACACCTCTCCCCTGTTTCACATCTGGAGCAAAAGCAGGAGCATCCAAAGCTGGAGGGATGCTGAGAGGAGCTGCTAGCAGCTCCTACCGTCGAGTGGGGCACAGCCGAAAAAGCCATCGTCGCTCCCAGATGCAGGATCACAGGGCTCTAAGGCTCAGGGACAGTGCCCTGCCATGTCGCCATGTCTGGGGACACTGCTCCGGGTCTGGTGCCACCGTGTGGACACACGACACTTGCACGAGCCCCTTGTCCCCTTCCCTGGTGGGGAGACCAAGCTTGACAATGCTGCTCCCCCAGGCTGTACCAAACACCAAAGAGTTTTTGTCCCACTCCCACCACCCCAAGTCTCCCAAAATCTTGCTCACTGTCTGGATCTCCCGCTCAGCCGTCAGTGCTGTGCCTTTCCTCCCCAGCCCATCAACCCCATTCCTGTACCCCATCTGCTGTGACCACCCCCAAAATGTGACTACATTGAGGGGTCAAGTACTGCTGATCTGGGGAAGAATCCCCCAAGCCGCTGGGCAAGGGAAAAGGGGTAAACAAACGACCACAGGTGGCCAGACATGGAAAGATATGATGGGACTGGGGGAATCTGCTCTGTCCCCCAAGCCTCAACAGAGGCTCTCTGCCACATGCAAATTTTCTCTCTAGATTTTACATCCCTTCTCCCCCCATTTAATATTCCTTCTTGCCCATTTTCCAGGAGATCCCCCACACCTCTCCATGGACAAGCCCAGATGTGCTCCAGACCCCCTTTTCCCCGGAGGTCACCATGCCAGCTCATCCCCCGCGCCCGGCCTCGGGGGTCCCGGGGGCTGCAATGAGCGGTCCGGGCGCGTTCCTGCCGTGCCCGGGAGCCCCATCCCGGCCGGCCCGCGGTGCCCCGTGGCTCCCCGCGCTCCCAGCAGAGGGAGCCCAAAGGACGCGGATCGCGCCCGGGGATTGTCACTGTCACCCCTCCGTGCGGATTGCAAATGCCCCGAAACCTCCTTCCAGCCGCTGCACACCGCAGAGAGATCCCGCGTCTGTCCCTCCGTGAGCCATCCCTGTCCCGGGACTGCCCCCCCTCCAGAGCCCTCCTCCAGCCCAGCCGCCTGTGCAGGGAATTTGGGACCGGACACATCGGAAAACAGCGGCTGAGGCAGCAGAGAGGGTGTTCCCAGACCTCTGCAAGGGGATTTCCCGCAGTCCAGACCATCACCCGGCACCACGTCCAAACTCAGAGCCCGGTGAAGCATCTGTGCTCCAATCGCTCTATGCTGGATGCAGTTAGCCTAAATTAACGCAGACGCCAGGCACCACAAAGGGAGGGTTTGGAATGATGCTCCTGGTGCTTTTGGAACGTCGGCTCGTGGCGTTGCACCAGGAGATTTCCCATTCACACCTCGTCGTTCCACAGGTTTGGGTACTGCTGGACACGTTGGTGAGAAAAGGGAGCAGGATGGAAATAACCTGCCAGATGGGGATGGGAGACGGGTGGAGGGAGAGTCAGAGAAGAAATATCTCAGGCAATGCATTATGAGGTCAGAGGAAAGTCCCTCCCATTTCTCCAGCATTTGCTCGTCTATTTAAAGCCCATCATTAGTAGCAGCCATGTTGAAGGGGATTTATACCAGTCCTGAGTGAATTAGGTGCCACATTTTGACCATGTGTGTAATCTACCAAAGTTATCTCCAATTCCTGCTTTCCACTGAAAACTGCTGCTTTCTTCATCAGCCAGGAGGTCTGAGAGCTCCAGCCTTTCCCTTGAATGAGGGACATTTTGGGCACATTAGAGGCTGGGGCTGAAAGCAGGAGGCTGCCACAGTGTCAACAAGAAGTGGAGAGGCTGTGAGCCAGGGAAAATCATGGAATAAACGGGATCTGGGCCAAATCCAGGCAGACAGTGCCAGGCTGCTACTGAGCACTGCTGCCAGAGCAGTCTGGCACAGACAAGGAGAGGAAATCCCAGCCAGACCTGGCATTTAATCCTGACTTCCTGGTGAAGTGGCTGAAAATGTTCGGCTCTTGGAGATTTTGGGGCACAGAAGCAACCAGAGGCCAAGACACCTGTGAGAGGCTGTGAAACCCCTACATGGCCATCAGGAGGAAAACACTTCTGTGGGTTGAGCTTGTGCTGCAGGCTCTTCACAGCAGTCCCAGAGATGCTGGAAGCAGGGTGGGCATGTCCTAGGTCTCATGGTGAGACAGCTGAAATTGGGAAAGTTGCCTGTTCTTCTGGGAAACACTTCAAGGAGGGAAGAGAGGAGAAAGCAGGAATTTCCTTAGAACTGCTGTGGCAGGCAGGAACACAAAGGGAAACTGAGGCATAGGAGAGTGGTGGGATGGGGTGGGACAGGGCAGCTGAAGCATGTGGATGCAGAGCTGTCCCAAACCCTCTGCTCTAGAGCTGCTGGTGTGGGTGGCATTAGGGGGCTGGCAAGTGTAGGGTTAACCCAGCCCAGCCCATTCCTGCCCAGGTGCTGCTCAGCCTGCCCTGGTGCAGGTGGTACCAGGACTATAAAAGGCTGGAGGAAGCCTGGACAAAGGCCTAATGGGGCAGGGGAGAGGTGCTGCTGTCTCCAGGTTTGAAAAGTGGTGGCAGCAGAGCTGTGCTGCCACACCAGAGCCCATTCCCTGGCTCGAGGGTTGTACTGGACAGCACTGGGAGTTTTCTTATCTGTCTGATGGCTTTCACCCACTCATCACCATCCTGCTGGAAAGGGGAACTGGACTGGCTGGACCTGTTGTGCTTGTGAGATGTGGGTTTAGGGTTATCCTTAGTGGGTGCAGGTGGGGTGTTTAATTATTCCTTCCAGTTTCCTTCAGAGTGTGAAAATCAGGCTGAGAGTCTCTCCACATAGTGCCTCCACTTAGAGGAAAATGTCATCCCTTATCATCTTCCACCCCCTGTGTCCCAGTCTGGGGTTCCTCCTCTGCCCTAAGATCACCCCAGAGGGACACGAAGGTGGTTCAAACCCTGGTTTTCCCCAAAGCTGCCGAAGAGAGACTGCTGGAGATGGTTTTCTCTTTTTCCAAGGACTGTTTATGATCTCTTATCTCTGGGACCTTTTGCCTGGCCAGCAGCGGTCTGCTCAGCCTGGCATACATAGTGGAATCTGCCTGGTGAAGGCAGGGCTTATCTTATATAGTTAGTACTACGTATTACATGTTTACAAAATTTTCCTAATACAATACAATTTTATTAAATGGTCCAGCCCTGACCCCAACCAATCCAAGAGGCCAATGTGTCACCCAACATGGATGACATGGAGAAGAAGGAGGAAAAGGTGTTCACCCCCCAAATTCTCCATCTTGGCCACGTGTCCCTTATCATAAACATTCAAGAAAACCAATTTATCTACGTTCTAACATTCTAATTTACACTCTACTCATCATTATTTTCTGTGTCTCTTCTCTCAATGTGGGCAGATTCTCCCAGGGAGTCAAATCCAGCCCCTGCAGCTCCTGGGCTGCACTCAGGGGTCTCTGAGGGGTCTGCCAGGGGGGTTTTTGCACCCCCCCAAAGGAGCCAGGGAAAAACCCTGGACTCCCACACCCCTGCTCTCAATTAAGGGCAGGATGACTCTGGTATCTTGCTGTGGTCCCCTGGGGTGGGTGTCATTTGGACCTCCCATCCTGAGTCTGTCTGTTTGAGCTGCCAGTGCCTGTGTCCCCATCACTGCATGTCACACCATAACCAGGCTGATGTGCCTTGGCCCTGTGGCTGCTTGTTCAGCCCATCCTGTGTCACTGAGTGACCTCCCCTCGCTGCTGGAGGGGGTGAGGTGATGCTGGCAGCCCTGACAGGTGCAGGGAAAGCCCAGCCCATGACATTTATCACAGTTCTGCTTCTTGCCCATCCTGGTGTCACATATCTGATCCATCCTGGAGCAAAAATCAGACTCCTGGAGGCTTCAGTCTCCCTGGCCTCTGATGATCCCTTCTCCCTGATCCACAGGGATGGGCAGGCAGGTTACACAAGAGCTGGGAGCTCTCCTCATATCCAGCTCCAATTTGCTGGCACCAAAACACCACAAATTTCTGAAGGGGCTGGATCCACTGGAGCCTGAGCATGCCCTGTTCTCACACAGCAGCACTGCTGGCAGCTGTCTCACAAATTTAGGTGCCATTTGCTGCCTGTGCTTGGAGATGAACCTTGCAACCAATTTGCTAGATTTCTTCTCTCAGTGCACAGAGTGTTTCAGGCTGTTTATTTACATTTGTGGCATAATTTCTTCCTCCTGGAGCTAAGTAAACTTTCATTCATGCTGAAGTTTCTATATTACTGAGAGCTCATGAAGTTCTTTGAGCTTCAATTCTCTCCATATGCAGCATAAACTTCCTGATGGAAAAAATGAACATCTGCACGTGTCCCACTTTTTTTTTTTTAGTTGAATTTCTTTTGGATGCAAAACAAGAGTGGAAAGGTACAGCCCTGAAGTTTATTGGTACCTGGAAATTGAGACTCAGAGTAAAATCCTGTCACAGGACATGGAGCAGAGTGTGGTATTCTTCAACGGGTAAGGTGCACCCCAGCCCTTTTTTTCTTCCAGTGGAGCAGCAAAAGTACCAATAGCTAGTGTAAGATGTTCCCACCCTCCCCAGTTTCAGCTGTTGCACTGCAGATAACAAAGCAATAAGGAAAAACGTGGTGCCATTAATGTCATTAATGTGGTATCATTAATGACACATAATAGTGTAATGTCATTAATGAGGATTCAATTGTCATCTGGGGGTGTCATCATGAAGAACAAGGCTCTCACATCCTCATCCCTGCCACCCCCATGGTCCTGCCCCTCAGCCCTGTCCCATGCCAGACCTGGGAGATGCTCATTTTCAAATAAATTCCTGTGAAAGTGCTGCAGTTCCTGTGATGAGTTTCTCTCTCTATCCTGCATCTCTATTTGCTGCCATGCTCATGTTTCACTGGGATGTTGCTGTAGCTGATTGGGGTTTCTTTATGACTGGAGGTTTTGATCTTGGCTTGGAGAGTGAGTCACTACATGGCAAATGGGATCCCATTCCAGAGATGTCATTTCCTCACCCCGTGTTCTTTGCAAATGAGGTTTTGCAGAGCTTGAGCAGCTGTTTTTCCTTCCAGCTGAAAACCTCTTCCCAGGCACATTTAAAGACATGAACTGGGTGCTGAGAGCTGTGCATAGGCAGGGAATTAATATCTGCCATGGCCCAGTGGGAGATGTAACAAGTCCTGGCAATCAATCCTGGGAGGCCTGGGGCCACCATAAATCAACCTGTGAGTGCCAAGTGGCTCTGAACCAAGGGGAGGGGAAAGAGGCCATCCCTGTGCTGTGCCATGTAGTTATTTTTGATAACTCAAAAAGGAGGAGACTTGGAAAGTAACAAATAAAGCCATGAAGTGACTTCTTGGTGCCTGGTAAAATGCCCTAGACCCATGCTCCATTGAAATGTATTTTGGAGATGGACTTGCTGTAGATGAGGTGGTCCCAAGCTTATCATGTGTTGGCCAGGATGTTTTCAGCTGGCAAAATGCTCCTTGGGGTGTCCCCTGGCTTGGCTCTGCTGCTGAGCAAAGGGAAAGGCTTTGGCTGAGTCCCTCCTGCCACCGAGTGTGCCACAGCTTTGTCAGGGAGCAGATCTCAGCCAGGGTGAGGGATTTCCATCACAGCTTCCTTGCTGCTTCTGGGGCTGGCAGAGCACTCTGCTGCAGCCCTGGGACCTCTGGGCTCCTCTCACCCTCCCCAAGCTTGACTTTCTCAGTTTAAGGAAAAGGTGGTGATGGCTCTGCCCTTAGTGTGGGACTGAAGCACACAAGACACCCTCCTTTTGCAGCTGCATCTGCCCTCTCCAGGTACAAAATGCCCTCTCCACTGCTGATTGCAACCCCAGTGTTGGCTCTGCCCCTCTGATGGCCCTGCATGGTGCCATGGAGAGCATCAAACAGGAGCCAAGGAGGGATGAGAGGGAGGCAGGGAAACAATGTGCTCGTAGCAAAGCCCTGGCCAACAGACACATCCACAGCTTGGGGTGAAAAAATCTGATCCTTTTTTGATCTTGGGTGATTCATTCTGACCTCAGCAAAAAAACATGGTCCCTAGCCTTGTGCTGGGTGGAGGGCACAGAGCTGGGGCTGTGCAGGTTCCTGTCAGGATGGCTTGACTTGCAGCCAGCCCTCATTCAATTCCATCAGTGCCCAGGGAGCACGGCCAAGGCAGCAGCCCTGGGTAACTCAGCATAATGGCAAAAGTGCTCCTGCCAGGTGAAAAAGCACTTCAAGTCTGTGCTGGCCCTCATTAGCAAAACTGTGGTTGCCACAGAGCCTGAATACCTGCTCAGAGTGCCTGCCCTGTCCTCTCAGCAGACCCAGGGGACACAAGCTGTGGAGCAGAGACCAATTTTGCTGTTCCTTAGAAAGATGATTGCTTTAACCCCAGTGAATATTGAATTTTTTTTTTTAAATTTTTTTTTTTTGCTTCCTTCAGCCTCATTTGGAGTAGAGGAGAAACATCCCTCCCCAGCTATTCCTCAGATGAGCTGTGGGGCTCTAGGTACAGAAGCTGCTGCAGTAAGAAATGCCAGGCTGTGAGTAGGACACCAGCCTGGAACATGGTTAGCTGCCCCAGGGGAGCAAAGGCTCTGTGCTGCTCCTTTGCCAGATGCCTGCACTCTGGAAAAGGTGCTGGCCAGTTTATCACCAGCTCAGAAAAGGGGATTTGGAGATCTAGAAACAACTGCCAGTGTTGTGAGAGGTTAAGATGTCACCTGCTTAGGCTGTGTGAGAGGGAAAGAGAAGGTAAAAATGCTGAGGTGAGAATTTTGGGAATAGGTACAGCTGTTACACAGTGAAAAAGGCCTCTGGAGAGTTAGTTAGTAGAAATGCACAGGAAATTGATGGCTAAGAATTTATTGCAGGAGGGTGTCCCACACAGACAAGCATGGGTGGGTGGGCTCTGCTGGGTAACACACAGCAGGGCTGCTTTGAAAAGGCCACCCCACTGATCTGTCTGTGCAAAATTCTCCAGATCTGGGCCTGTTTGGTGCCCTGTGGGTCTGTGTGGTTCTTCCTGGCCCTGAGATCTACAAAAAGCATCCTCTTGCTCTCTGAAATACATCCTCTAGGCTTGTCATCTCCAGGTGACCAAAGAGGGGTAACTTTGAGTAGGCAGCTCCCAGCAGAGAGAGAAGCCCCTTTTGCATCCCCATGGCAAAAAGATTTGCTTACTCTCCGAGGAGAGAGGGTTCATTCTTGCCCAAAAGCTTCATGACCCTGTTCTGTCAGTGCTTGTTATCCCTGCCCTGAAATATTTTCTGCAGAAATATCCTGAGAAGGGGCTGCTCATCTGCTTCCTTCTGTGGCAGCAGAATGCAGCTCAGGGGCTCTTGCCTGCTGCAGGATAGCAGGGAGGGGACAAGGGACTGTCTGTGCCTCAGTTTCCCTCTTGGATTCAATGTCACTCTGTGGCTTGGTGGCTTTACATGTTCAGAACCAGAGGGTCTTAATTAAATCTGCAAAATTCAGGAAGAAATAGGGACAGAGCACAGACAGTTCCACAAGGCTGTGCTGGGCTGCCCTGCAGTTACTGTGATGCCCTCTTGAAAGCAGCCAGAAGTAGATGCAGGAGGTTATTAGGGCTGTGACTCTCAAGCCTTGAAACTGATGTTTGTTTTCTCTTTTGGCTTCTTAATCCTCCAGCTGCAGAGCTGAGCCTTGCTCTTCTGTGTGGCAGCTTAATCCACTTGTGAGGGGAGCCAGCTGCCAGCAGGGACAGCCCCTGCCCTGGCTGGACCTCTGGGAGGGATGGGTGTACAGCAGGGAGCAGGGGGAAGGCTGGAACTGGGGTTACAAAGGAGCCTCATTGGTGTCCTTGCTTGTCTTCTTCCAGCCTAACCCAGAGGGGCTCTGGCCATGGAGAGGGCTGGGCTGTGGCTCACAGACCATGAGGAGCAGGTTTTGGTGTGCAGCTGGCCATCCTCCCTGCTACCCCCCCAGGCAGAGTTAATAAAATAAAATACCTGATAAGAGGAATAGGCTGGGACTGCTCTGGGAGCTGACTGTGTGTGGCTGGGCTCATCAGGGCAGTCAGAAAACAGAGGGAGACAGATGAGGAAGGGAGTGAGATTTTTCCGGAATGCTTCTCTCCATGTTGTAATCCCTGAAATGAGCTCATGCTGAGGCTCCTTGTGCCTCTGCACTGGCACAGATCTGTTCCCTGCCTCGGGCATCCCCCAGGGAAAACAGCCTGTGCACAATCTGGAGGCAGGGAAAGAAATCCCTGCCTCATCACTTGCTGTTTGTAGCTTTGCCACCCAGGGTGTGTGACCTGCAACGTGCCAGTTCCCTGGCACTGTCACCCATCCTGGCATCTGCTGAAACAGCCCTGCTGAGCCCTTGCCAGCACCATCCAGCTGCTGTCCCTCTGTCCTGTCCCAGCTGTCACCAGCACTATGCCATAACCCTGTTTTACTGTGTCTCCATCCCCAGAGGGGATGAAGTTTCTATTCTTCACTTCCATAGGAACAGGCAGCAACCTTTCTCCTTCTCTCTCCCAGTTTCAGACAGTTTCCAGCTTGTTGATTTCTTCCCTCAAGTAATGTCTTGTGTACACTCATTTACTCTCCAGGCCTTTGGCTTCAGCAGTTCCTCCCCTCTGGGGGAAAAAATGGTTTCCTGAGGCAAGTCAAGGCTCAGTGTTTGCCCTGCCTGCTCCCTTCTGCTTGATGCTTTTTTGCTGCAGGGAGCATAGGTAGGGCCAGGTCAGGGTGACCAAGACAGCCCAGGGCTTTGCTGATCTTGTCCTGTAATTCCTTGCCTGTTCTGGAATTTCTTTGAGCAAAATCAATGAGGAGGGAGTGGTACTGCTCCATCTGCTGCGTGCTCTGGAGGGCTGGGCCATGCAGGACCCCAGGGACTGTGTCCTGGTGCTGGAGACCACCAAATCCTCAAATCCTGGCCACAAGCACCAGGCTCAGCAGTGCTGGGAGCTGTGTTGGGGCTCAGCCTGCATGGGGCTGGCAGCAGGTCTCTCCAGGTCACTTCTCCAAGATCCCTGGTGGAATTCAGCTCTGCTGGGGCTCTTTCAGCTCAGCCTCTGTGCAGGGTGGGATGGTGGCGGGGTGGGCAGAAGGAAAGTCCCGGGATGCCAGAGCCCTTTACGGTGTCATCCCCGGGGGTACCGCCTCCCCCTGTGCCCTGCCACCCCCGGGGGGGATGAAGGGAGCGGTGCGTGTCCCCGTGCCCAGGGTGCTGTCGCCCGAGGTGGCAGTGCCGGAGTTGGAACGATGCTCTGCCAGCCCCGCAGCTGAGCCCGGAGCCGCGGATCCCCCACCCCGCAGCCGTCAGCCCGTGGGCACCTCCGTCAGCCCGTGGGCATCTCCGTCAGCCCGTGGGCATCTCCATCAGCCCGTGGGCATCTCCAGCCCGGGCGGGTCTCGGTCCGGCCCAGCCCGAGGAGCAGAGAGGAGCCGCGGGCGGAGCGGGGACACGCAGCCCTGACACGCGTCCGTGGGGCTCGGGAGCCGTGAGTGGGTCTGTGTGTGCACACGTGTGCCCTGAACCCTTGGGATTCCAGCCACAAAATCCCGGGGATTTCAGCCCTGAAAATCTGGGAATTTCAGCCCCAAAATCCTCCGAATGTTATTACTCAAACCCCAGGAATTCTGCCCCTAAAAACCTGGGGATTCCAGGCTTAGAACTCTCAGCGTTTAAGCCGGAAAATCTTTGGAATTTTAGCTTCAAAATCCTGGAAATTTCAGCCCCAAAATCCTTGGAATTTTAAGACCCAAACCGTGGGAATTCCTGTCCCCAAACCCCAGGAATCCAAAGGTATCTGATTACTAGTTCACTGTAAGTTTCCGTGTGTGTGCGCGGGTCTGCGCCGCGGCGGAGGGAGTGCGTGTTCCTGGCACGGAGGACAGGCGGACAGGAGCGCGGACAGACACCGGACACGGGCACGGAGCTCAGCCGGACGCGGAGCACGGGGCGATGCTGCTAGCGCAGAACTTCCTCCTGTGCCCCCGAGTGTGACAGGAGCCGGCTGGAGTCACCTGCTTCACGGGGAATGAATGATTCGGGTGACCCAGGGATTGCACATCTGGAAGCCACTGGGTCCGTCTGCGTTTCCCCGAGATGAGCCCGGTGCTGCACAGGCTCCCGTGCCGGACGGCGCCAGGGCGGCCGCGGGGCTGATCGATGGTAAATGATGCTTTACTCACCGCCGACACCACGCAAATGACAAATGACGGCGTTGCGAAGGCTGCCGGAGGGGCAGGAGACGCCTGTGCCACCCTCCCCTGGGACTCTCAGAGTCAATGGAGTTTATTACCTTAACGTTATTTCCTCTTTCTGAAGGGCAGCTTTTTGGCAGCGCTGCTTTGCAGATAAGGAGCCAGCCCCTGACAGGGGCAGGGTCTCGGCACCGCGATTTGTTTGGCCAGCGGTGGGAAGGGAAGCCCCCTGGCACAGCCCCCAACCTCTCAGCTGACAGCGGACGAGACGGAGAAGGTGGATAAGGGCAGGCGGCTTCTCCGAGCTCAGCTCCGAGGGGGAAGAAGCGGCGGGATTTCATTTGCCTGCCTCTTAAGGCAGTGAAGTCTCCATCCCCTCCCACGCTCCCTCCCAGCCCTGACCCTGTCCGGCGCAGGGGTGGTGGGACCTCAGCATTCATCTGGAGTTTCCCAACAAGACGTAAGTCCTTATCATGTTGGAAGATCAATTTTCCCTCTGGCTGTTTTATTGGTTGCCCTGCCAGCCCTTCTACATATCTGGTACAATTGCGGCCAGGAGAGATTTTTGGGGCTGGCTTTTTGGGGGTGTATCCTGCTCAGTAAGCAGAGCAGGAAAAGGGGACAGCCCTGCTGACATTCCCCTGATGGGGCAAAGGGGCTGAGGTGGACTGGGGGGCTGCCAGGGTTGTTCATGGACAGGAAATTGGGCAGGAAGCACTTGGGAAGCCCGAGGGAGTTTAGGTGGAGACTTCGTGATTTCCCTAAGGAAAGGCTGTGTCTGGGGCAGGATGGGTGCGAGAGTGCAGAGCCCTAGTGATCAGCAGAATCCCAGCACCCTGACACCAGCGGGGAGAGGGACAGCAGGAGCAGGGGGAGCAGATAAGTTGGGAAAGCATCTCGCAAACCTCTCCATCTCTCCACAGCCATGAATCCCTATGTCAACTGCTCCAGTTCCGAGTTCCCTCTGCCTCAGCAAGACTTCCCTGTGGAGCCCATCAGCCCCGATCTCAGCAACAGGACTCACCCAGAGACCTTGTTCGACCCTAAGGATGCCAACCTGACAGAGGAGCAGCTGCGGGACAAGTATCTGGGACCTCGACGGTCCAACTTCTTTGTCCCAGTCTGTGTCATTTACCTGCTGATCTTCTTGGTGGGGGCTGTGGGCAACACCCTCACCTGCATCGTCATCCTGCGGCACCGGTTCATGAGGACACCCACCAACTACTACCTGTTCAGCCTGGCCGTGTCCGACCTGCTGGTGCTGCTGCTGGGGATGCCACTGGAGCTGTACGACATGTGGAGCAACTACCCCTTCCTGCTGGGGGCCAGCGGCTGCTATTTCAAAACGCTGCTCTTTGAGGCCGTCTGCTTCGCCTCCATCCTCAACGTCACAGCCCTGAGCGTGGAGCGCTACATCGCTGTGGTGCACCCGCTCAAAGCCAAGTATGTGGTGACCAGGAACCACGCCAGGAGGGTCATTGTCACCATCTGGGTCTTGTCAGTCGTCTGCTCCATCCCCAACACCAGCCTCCACGGGCTGCAGCCTCTCTACGTGCCAGGACGGGGGCGGGTGCCCGACTCAGAGATCTGCACCCTGGTAAAACCACGCTTGACCTACAATCTCATCATCCAGGTCACCACCATCATCTTCTTCTTCCTGCCCATGGGGACCATCAGTGTCCTCTACCTTCTTATTGGCCTGCAGCTCAAGAAAGAAAAGATGCTGGAAGCCTTGGGAGCCAAGACTGGCAGCGGCCGCAACTGCCACGACACCCAGAGGCAGAAGAAAGTCAAGAGGAGGCAGGTCACAAAGATGCTGTGTGAGTAGGTGCTGGGGATGGCAGAGCGAGGGTGGATCTCCCAAGGCTGTGTTGGGACGGTGCTGGGGGGAAACTGAGTCACAGACAGTCCAGAGAACCGAGGCTGGGTTATCCCAGAGGAAGGCTGTGGATCTGGCTTGCAGCATACTGGGGCAAAGGCAGATTTGGTGATTCTAGTCCAGCAGTAAGGATTGTTTGTGCCAGCTCCCTCCAAGCTATACCATACCCTCTCCTTGAGGGAAGTCGGGTGAAAAAGAGAAAGGAGTTGTGTTGGGATGGGGGGACCCGCTCCCCATTCCTCCAGCCAGACCTCAAATGCTGGTGGCAGTGGTGGGATTTCCCAGACGGGCAGCACTTCTGCCCAGCCCCACAGCCTCTGTGACTCTAACGGGGCAGTGACCCAAGGCTGCATTGAAACATCCTCTTTCCCACTGCTCTTCACACTTGCTCCTCTCCCCAGCACAGCTCCCAGAGTCTCTGGCCCCCTTCCCTGGATTGGGAGCTGGCTGTCCTTGGGTAGCTGCCTCTCCCCGGCACGCTGACCTCCCCACGCTCCCAGTCCCGTGATGGCACAGCCATGGCAGACTGCCCAGCCCAGTCCAACAGCAGGGTGAGGGCTGCTTCTCCACCACCTCCCAGACAAGTGGTTACTCTGCTTTCCAAGGCACTTGGGCTGGGCTGGGGACAAAGGGTGACCTGTCTCTGCATGCTGCAGAGATGCATTGTGGCATGGGTATGGCAGAGGACCCCAGGACTACCTGTACATATACATACCTACACCCTTTCCTTTCCATCAGCAGAGCTGGGTTATAAAACAAACCAAACCAAACAAACAAACAAACAAAAATAAACAAAAACAAAACAACCAAATCAAAACCAGGGCACAAGGAAAGGTCTCAAATAGCTCGTGCTCCTTGGACTTTGCTGGTGAAGGAGACAGGTTCTGGGAGGCTGGATGCCAGCAGTAGAGTGAGTCCCCCAGCTGTGCTGTGTGGCTGTGACAGGGCCAGCTGCCTGCTGAAGGAGTGCAGCACAGAAGGGTCTGAAGTAGCACTAGCAGAAGGTGGAGGGAGGAGATCCTGTCCAGACCTCCAGCCCTTCCATGGCAAGTCCAGAAGGCACTGAGGGGACCTTTCCCTTCTTCCTCTCTCTCGTGCTTCTTTGCTATGGCCCAAGCTGAAATGGGGCCAGGGACTGGAGATCTCTGTGGGGTTGGTAATCCCCATCCCCGCACTAACACCGGCTCCTTGTCTCCCCGCAGTCGTGCTGGTGGTGGTGTTTGGGATCTGCTGGGCTCCCTTCCACACCGACCGCCTCGTCTGGAGCTTTGTCTCCACCTGGACCAGCAGCATGCTCCACATGTTCCAGTACGTCCACATCATCTCCGGCGTCTTCTTCTACCTGAGCTCGGCCGCCAACCCCATCCTGTACAGCCTGATGTCCACGCGGTTCCGGGAGGCGTTCCGGGGCGCGCTGTGCCGGCGGGGCCGCCGCCCGCCCTGGGCCCGCCGCTCGTCGCGCAGCGTCACCCGCAGCGCCTCCCGCAGCACCGAGTGCGAGCCCGCGCCCGCCTCCTGCGCCCTGCCCCTCGCCGAGCCGCAGCTGCAGCTGGGCCACCTGCGCAGCGAGCAGGCGATGCCCCTCTGCTGAAGAGTGGGAGCAGCTCTCCTCACCGCCAGCACCCATCGGACTGTGGCACTCATCCTGTGCTGGGGAGCGGGGCGGGAGGGATGGAGGGGTCCCTGCCTCTCTGTGCTCCCCCTGGGAGGGAAAGGCTGGCTGTATCACATAGTGTGCCCTGGATGCTTTGCAATGCATCCCACTGCCCTCAGCACCGCGCCTGGCCAAGGCCAGGGCACCCCTTGTGGTGTGGGGACAGCTGACTTCTGTGTCAAGGATATGTCAGCGATCCCTAAAAATATTCCATCCCTCCTGGCCCAGTGGGGTGAACCCTCAGGTACTGGAGCTGGGGGCTTAGGCATCCCAGGCTGTTTTGGGACACAGGGATGGATGGGTACCCCCAGAGGTGCTTGCACCTGGGCTGAGACCAGAGCTTTGCATGAAACTGTGGAAATACCCATGGGGAAAAAACGGTCTGTGGGTGCCTTCTGTCTTGGGACCTCTTCAGGCCTGTCTGGCACCAATGTGACCCTGATTTTCTGGCACCAATGTGACCCTGATTTTCTGGCACATCTCTTCAGTGCCTGGCTGCAGGGTGCTGGTACAGCTCCTTGCTCCCAGCCTTTCTCATGCCCTGTATTCCCATCCCTTTGAGGGCAAGAGAATGAGCACGGCTGCTCCCTTCAGAGCTGGAGTTTGTGGGGGAAAAATATGGGGAAAAGAGATCTCCAGGCTGTCTGTAGTGCCAAAGCAGAGCTCCATGAGTGTCTGTGTCAAGTGAATATGCTCCCCTTTCCCCTCTATGAGCAGCATGTAGTAGGTGCCAGTCTCTTTTCCCTCTGCCTACCATGGTCACTTGAACTGGTGGGGAATGTGGGGAGCATCCCCTCCATCCCTGCCTTGCATGGGCTGAGCCTCATTGAGAATTAAAAAAAACACTGGCCTGATTTGTGCTCTGCTTGTGTCTCCCAGCACACAGCTCTGCTCCCAGCATGGGACTGAACCCAGGCTGTGCTCCAGGGGAGGGTGACAGATGGGCCATGTGCCAGGTGATGGACACCAGGGGTGTTTCACCATATCTCCCAGGGGCTCTGCTGCTGTGCTGGGTCTGCAGGTGCAGGGACACTGAGGCACGGCAGGGAGGGCACGAGTGGAATGCCTGCACCTTTCCTGGTCTCTCAGGCTGGGCTGGGGCCCTTGCAGAGGGACAGCTGCCTCTGGAGCCATGGCCATCAGTCCTTCCCCAGACACAGGGCTTGGAAATGTCACAGAAATGCCAGGGAGCGTGGGCTGGCTGGTCGTGCTCTCCCAGGCTGGAAGGACCCATCGATTTCCCGTCTGAGATCAATGCTGCTGCCTTCCCTGTGTACACCAGGTCCTGCAGGATGAAATATTGAGCATCTGAAATGGGAGCTGAGGGACTGCCCAAGCAGTTTGAGCTCTTGTTTTGCACAACTTACTCAACCCCAACTCCCTCACAGCCAGCTCTGGAGGCTCCCCTGGCTCAGCTTCACATGGCTATGCCTCTGCTCAACGTGGGCTAGCCTGGGGCTTGCTTGAGCAGAAATACTGGATGAGCAAGCCCCAGGCAGAGCACTGGCAGCTGCTGCTCTGCTTCCAGCCCTTCCTAAGCACATTACATGGGACCACAGCCAGGCCAGTGACCAAGAAAAGGCAGGGTTTGGGGCTTGTACACTCCCTCCTGCCCCCATCTACACAATCCCCAGTTCAGAGGCAGAGCAGCTGGCTTACCCTGCTCCCCATCCCACAGCCAGATAGATCTGCCATGGGCAAAGCCCTTCCTTGCCCTTGAAGGGTCCTGATGGGTGCTGCTGGGTGAGGGTGGCCATTGGGCTGCAGTAACTTTGCATTTCAGGGTCTTGCTGACACTTGCACCCTCTCTCTGGAGGATGTCAGTGTGGCTGAGGACACTGAGATCTGTCTGTTTCATCCTCTCTCTCTCCTGTTGGTGATAGTCCTGGCAGGGGACAGCACCCTGGCAGCCATGTGGGGCCCCTTGTTGCTGCTGCGTGGGTGGATGTGACTGATGCCTCCTTGATGGCCATTATTGCCCCATCTCACTTCACCCAGCTGCTTCCTCAGCCACAAATCTCCAGGGAATGGCTTTTTAATAGGCAGTCAATACTATTTTATAATGTGGTGATGCCTGTGTGGAGCTTTGGGGTCCCTTGTGCTGCTGCTCCTGAGCAGCCAGGCTGTGCAGGGACACAGCTGTGGCTGCTGCAGCTCAAGCACCTTGGTCAATGTCAGAGTGTGTGTTCCCAGGGTTTTCTTACAGGATCCTCAGTTACAGCACGGCTGGGATGGAGTGCAGAGCAGCCAGAAAGATGAGGCACTGGCTCTGCCTTTATCCAACCTTGAATTCCCAGCTGCCCAGACATCTCCTGACCAGGGAATCCCCAACCTCCTTGGTGATCCCAAATTCTCCTCTCTGAGATGCACAAGGGGAATATGCAGCTCAATCCCTGGGTGGTGATGCTGGGGCTGCCCCACCACTGACTCCACATGCACAGCTAGAGCAGGATCACCCTGCAAACATTCCAAAAGCTTGTCAGACATGTAGCTGCAGCACGGCTGGTGGCAGTTCCTGGGTGGAGATGTATGGGCAAACTTTGCTCCCCCACTGGGTTTTGATGATGTAGAAACTTCCTGGGTACCACATGCCAGCAGGGCTCCCTAGAGATGCTGGAATCAAAGGCTGCTGGGCAAGTCCTTTAATCCTATAATTAATAGTAAAATCTGCATGAAACCTAATAAAAAATGAACTGATCTCTTCAGGGAGAATGGCTTTGTGAAGAGCATTTTACACCTCTCCACACTGGGAAGGCAGTGGTTGATGACTTCTTCCTGCCTCAGGCTCATTGCAGTCCCCAGAAAGGGAAATTACAGAGTTGTTTGCTCCAAGAACAATATTCCCCACTGCCCTGAGCCCTCAGGATCAGCCTGGCCCCCACCACCTTCCCAGTATAAATTAGAGGATTTTTCCTCCCAGGGAGGTGGTATAGAAGCAAAGGGCCCTGTGGGATGGGGAAATGCAGAAGGAAAGGATGGGCAAGTTGTTCCCACTGCTCCCACAGATGTAACTGGCCAGGGGGAATGACTGGTGCTTCAGGATCCTTAGGAAGAAGGAGCATTCCAAAACACTGCCTGGGAGTCAAATAAATATTTCAGAGCCCAAAGAACCCCAGATGGGACAGAGAAGAGGCAAATTAAGGGGTCAGGATATGCAGGGAATGTGTGGATGCCATTGCTCTGTGTCTTTGCTCGGAGCTGGGAGAAACATCTCTGTCCCTGCAATTTGGAGCACGTGGTCAGGTTGGGCTCCATGCCACCATCTCCTCTCCAAACACTTTGTTTCTGAAGAGCTGCTCCCCAAAACTTGTCCATCTGTCCTCCCAGGCTTACAGCAGCTTCTGTCCAGCTGCCAGCTCCTGCCTAATCACCTGCTCCTGGCTCCAGGAGAGCCCTCCAGCCCCTCTGTGCCTGCTCAGCTTCTGGAGCTGTTTCCCCCCACTCTGCCCTGAGTGACACAGTATCTCCAGAGTGAAAAGATATATATATATATAAATATCCCAGGGAAAAGATTTATCACCATAGCTTTGGGGATTAAAAAGCAATCCATCTATGTGGCTGCCCCTGCCTTGTAAGGCTTTTTTTTTGTGCTGTGATTGTTTGCAACAAGCATGGGGTGGGATTTTTTTTTTTCCTTTACTGAGCCAAACTCAAGTTTTACAGCAATTGCCTTGTATATTTGCAGCCATGATAAATGGCTCCAGAGTGTGCCAGTGGATTTTTTTTGCCATCCCTTTTCAAGGGAAAATTGTTTCAAGGGAAGGGTTGTTTTTCCCTTCCTTCACACAGCCATGGGATGAGGAAAACTGGTACAGTGTGAATTTGGCAAAGCCCTTGTGAGCCTGGGAATCAGCAGTCCCTGTCTAGGGCTGGGCAGGGGGGCAGGTTTGGGCTGTCCAGCCATGGATGCAGCCTTTCCCACCAAGATCCCAGCCTTTGTTGGGGAGGAGGGAAGCAGGAAAATGTAGACATCAAGAAAATGTGCTGGGCTTGAACTTAGGCTGCTTTTTAAACCATATTTCATTTATTCCCCTTATTCCAGGCTAGTGGTGGTAGTGAAAAGTCAACAAGTGCCTACAGATGGTGATGGGCAGCACAAGACAGACAGGCAGGGAGGCAAACAGACAGCAAGAAATCACAGAATCATGGAACAGTTCAGGCTGGAAGGGACCTTTGAATGTTTTCTGGTCCAGCCCCTGGTGTATGTATGTAGAATTGGATTCTGCTCCACAGGGACACTTCTGGGCTCAGTTTTTAGGCCCATACCAGAGGCAGCCCATCTTCCTGCCTGGTTTCTCAGTGGCTGCCCCACGAGCCAGGCTTGTCACAGAGATCAGCTTCCAGGCAGCCCCTGCAGGGAGGCAGGGCAGAGGCAGCGTGGGGAGCACAGCCCAGCCAAGGCCTGGATGGAGCTCAGGTGCAGCTCTGGATGCTCAGGCTGGCTCAGCAGTGGTGCTCTGTGATTGTCACCTAGGGACAGTCTCCTCTGTGTCACAGCAACCCCAACAGCCCTGCAGGGATGAGGCCACGTGCAGGGAAGTGATGGGATCCTTGTATCCCACCTTGGGGCACACTGGGAGGGAAAACACTGGAGCTAGAGGGACAAAGGGCATCTCTAAGAGGTGAAGGACTGTGTGGTCTGTGTCTGAAATCTGCTGGGAGGGTGAGGGGAAGGACAGAGCTGCCTGCACAGTGCCCTTCCCCACAGTCTAGCAGGGGCAACCCATTAAAGCCACTGGGCACCTTCACAGGCTGGGGCAGGGTTAAAACCTCACCAGCAGGGTTAAAATCCCACTGATTAGAAGAGACAGGCTGGTTAGCCCACACCTTCTCCTGCAGCAAATGTGTGGTTGCTAAAGATGGCAGAATTTATGTCAGAGAAGCCTGTGTGAGGCTTAATTTTGTTCATGGGGACACTTTGGTTAAGAAATGAAAGTGAGGAAAGATAATTAGCAGCACAGTAAGTGGATTAAAGCTGGCTGGATGGCTGAGCTCTGAGGGGACTGCTAACAACTGGCTGTGGTTGCTGGCAGGACTGGGGGGACTGGGCTCAGGGCCCTGAGACTGACCTGGAGGACAACAGTCTGCAAAGAGCTCTGCTACAGCCCCACCAGCTGTGCTTAGGGTCCCCAGCATACACCAGGGTCTGCCCTGGTCACCTGGGTGGGATGTGGTGGATGAGGGGGCACCAGCCCTCTGGGACTCATTGGGGTGGACAAAATTCCAGCATGAAAAGGAAGGCTGGGAAGGCCAGACTGGAAAAAGCTAACTTTTATCTAGTGTTCTATATATTTAGGACCAGTGATTCTGGTCCTATTGTCCCTGACCAGGCTCCTAAGGGCAATGGTGTATTGCCTCAAGGAAAAATGCCTCCTTATGAACCACGTGCTTTTCCATAAGGTCAGCTCCTCTTCAAATACGGTTTTGAGGGTATTTGCTTCTGCTACAGGCTTCTCTGTGTTACAGCCAGGAAGGGAACAGCAGCCCTTGCTCCTCCACTCCACCATGCCCAGATGGCATTTTCCCCTCCCTCCTCGCACCCAGCAGTGCTTGGGCCAAATCTCTCCAAAATAAGTTTGAATGAAAACAAGTAAAACCCAAGGTTTGGACCCAGGCTCAGGGCTCGACTCCAGCTGTCTCTGCTGCATCATTATTACAGTGGCAGACTTTAATTACGTGGGTTTATCACTCCTTGTGCTTATCGTGGCAGACAGGGAGAGTTTTTCTTCTCACTTCAGGACTATTTAATGTGGCACACTGGGGAAAGCTGTCTGAGAGGATTTGGAGGCCAAGCTCATCTTTCTTATCTTTCCTGGTCGGGCAGAGTGACTGTGTCGCATTAATGACCATCTCAAATTAACGATGCTGAGACTGAGCATGAGACATCCCCTCCCCCTGAGCTCACATCAGGCACAGGATGGTTCCAGCTGGCCCTGGGGCTACAAGCCAGGTCAAATGCTGTATTTCACACAGGAATCAGCCTGGGGCTGCCAGGATGGAGGACACAGGTTCCCAGCAGATATCTGGCAGAGACTGATGGATGGGTTCTCCAAGACCCTCTCCATGCCCTGGCAGGGCAGGCAGTGCCTCAGGGGCAAGAGCTGCCAACAGGCAGCAGAAAATGGAGACACAGACATAAATCTGTTATTCCTCAGTTCCTGTACCTGACCTATTCCAGAACATCTGATAAAAACTCCTTGCTGCCTGACACTTGCTCATATTGGCTTGTAAAGAAGCTCATCAGTACTGCCCTCCTTCATCCCCAGGCAGGGAATGTTCCTCGGAGGGGGGAATCCCTGAGGAGCTTCCATGTGTCCTCTTGCATGGCAGCAGCCTCAGCACACACAGGGCTGTCCCCTCCCCAGACAGACCTCACCGTGGCAGCACCTGCTTTTCTGTGTCCTGCTTGCAGGGAGAAACATGAGCCCTGAGCCCATTTCTCCTTTCTGGCATTTCCCACTATCTCCATCACTGCATCCCTTCCCATCCCATCCCATCCCATCCCATCCCATCCCATCCCATCCCATCCCATCCCATCCCATCCCATCCCATCCCATCCCATCCCATCCCATCCCATCCCATCCCATCCCATCCCATCCCCCCTCTCTGGCCCAGAGCACCCCCTCCCCTCCCCTCCCCTGCACACCAACCACTCCAGCACTTGGCTCGTTTAATTCCTTTTAATTTCTCATTCCCTTGCTCAGAACAGCTGGGACCAATTTGCTGCTGCTGTCACCAGAAAGAAATCAAGTTAATGACAAGAAAGACATTATAATTTAGGAGCCCCATCAAGCCTCACTGCTGTATTAATAAGAGGTGGGGAGGATATTGCTGCTGCCTGCTCTGCTCTTCTCTCCCACACCTACAGCCCCAAGCCAGCTTGGGATCCTGTTAGCAATGCCAGGCTGAAGATGACTTTTTGCATCCTGGTTTGTGATCTCTTTGCTCTGGTGTTTTGCAGTGATTTCTGCTCTGGCTAAAGGAAGATCCACATCTCTCTACAGCTCTTGACTTCTCCAAACTTATTCTGGCATCAGCTCCAAACTCTCTGCCGGCACTGATTTAAACAACTGCCTTGCACAGATGGAAAAGCAAATGCTTTGAGCTGGGTTTAGTTCCTATTTTTCTGTGGCAATCCCGACTGACAGGCGGTGAGTCCATCTGGCAGGAACCTGAAACACAGCAGCAAGTGCTGTGCTCAAGCATCATCTGCAAGATGAGGGCTGGATGAGGACTCCTTCAGGCCCTTCCTGTGCAAGAAAGGAGATGGATAAGATGCATTTCTACTGATTCAGTCAAGGATGGTTGAGTTAGATATACAGCAGCAAAAGGCTAAAAGAAAGAAAACACAGCAAGTGGTAATAATTGGAATGAAAATTAGCCATTTGCACCCAGTGGGGTGGGGTGTGACAGTAGAACCATTTAAAAGTTTTTCTTCCTAGAAGTACAATTTTTGTCTCTGTGCAGACAGAGTTGGGAGATAAAACAGTTTAACCCTATTCCAAAAGCCAGTGGTTGCAGTAGGAAACCACCTACCCTTGAAGCTGAGGTTGGTCTGATGGGTGAACGTCTCAGTTGTTGGGAGGAATTCTCTGTGTCTTCTTGCTGTTCCTCTCAGCTCCTGGCTTGCTTCCTTGCCCCAGAAGTTTAGCATCTCCCCAGCCCAATAGCTACAGAGCTGAACAGGTCCTTTGGCTCACACTGGTGCAATATCATTCTGCAGATGTGTGTTGGGAGAGGCTGGGCTCAGCAGTGAGACACCTTCTGCATAGTCCATGGTTTCCTCTCCAAACCTACTAGAAACAGGTATGGGGATATTCAACCCCATTCAGGATGTCCCAACACTCAGCTTCTCTGTGTCAATGATGACTATTTTGGTCACTGTGGTCGAGCCAGGAATTGGGACAACAATTTAAAACAACAGGAAAGCCCAGGTCAAGCAATCTGGTATCCTTTCAGTTTAATACCCAGAGGGAGCCAGAGCATCTCCAAGCACAGACTGCAGGGAGACATGGTCCCACTGCAGTTCTGCTCTGCCAAGGACTTGCTTCAGCTGTGTCCCCTCCTGAGCTGCAGCACCAGAGGGTGTGAATTCACAGCTCACCCCACAGCCACTGGTTTTGGCAGCTGGCACACTCAGCTGTATGTGGCCACAGGGCACTTGTTGGCATCTTCAGGACCTTCTGCTCCAACTTTCCCTCCTCCAAGAGGCTGCTCTGTGCCCCACAAAATCAGGCTTATTCCACAAAAGGAAGAGTTAATTTTTTTTCCAGAAAACAACCAGGCATTTTGCTGTGAGCCCCCATGTTGGTGCTGTACCTCTGAACCCTCCTGTTTATTGCCTTCACTCCAGACTCAGTGGTGGCAGGACCTTTCTGCAAGTGAGAACAAGGGCAGTAGAGGCAGAAAAACAGGTCCTGATCTTGTGCCCCTTTGGTCTGAGGCACTGGGCAAAAGAGAGATGGCTCAATATGAGTCAGCAAAGTGTGACTATTCCTGCTTGGTGCTTTTCTGCACCCTCCAGTCATTTCTGTGCTGAATGCACCTTTCAGTACCAGGAGGGTGAAGCTCAGGCTGCACTGCACTGATCTTGCAGCCATGGCAGTGCAGGTACAGCTCAGTGCACTTTTAGACTCACCAAGGTTTGCCTTTAGCTGCTTTTCAAGCAAAGCTGGTGTCAGGGCAGGGACCTGGGGATGCACTTGTCTCCCCTTTCTGTGTTAAAAGTGGGAACAGCTCTTGGTCCCCACACTTGGTCCCCTGCCAGTCTGCAGAACCTTTACAACAGCCCCAGCCTGTTTTTTGGCCAAGGCTTTGGCAGGAGATGGTTGGTGAGACCAAGCTCTGTGTTAAGCCCTGCACTGCTGAAGGTGTTCATGAGGGCTCAGGCCAGCCCTGGACAGAAACTGCCATTCCCCTCTTTGCACAGGCAGCCTTCACTCACAGTGTGATGGGGGCAAAGAAAACCCATTAAAATAGAGAAACCTGGCACCATTGTGGCTGGAAATGTTTGGACTTTCCCTTAAATTTCCCCTTTTTCTTCTGGACTTTTCTCCCAGTGAGATCTCCCTTTGCAAGCAGGTTTTTCTCCCTCCCAGGTTGTGGCTCATCCACTGGGGATCTTTTATCAGCTTCTGGGTGATTCTGGCCCTGCATCAGGAAGCAGGAGGAGCTCAGTTTCCCTGGGAGTGATACCCAGAGCCAGGGTGAGGATGCAGGCACAGGATGAGCCCCAGCAAGGCAGCAGGACTGGTTTGGGAGCTCCTCAGCCCAAAGGCACAGGGTGATGCCACCTGCACCAATTTCAGCAAGTTTAGGCATGAGGCAATGAGGGTACAGGGTTTGGCATCCATAGTGATGATGATTCATTCTGCTCCTGGAAAAGGGTGCAGAGCAAGCACTGCTCCACAGCACAGCCCCCAACCTCTGCCCTTTGCTGCAGGGAGGGTGGAGACACAGCAATGTGTTCCCTTACCCTCACAGCATCCTCAGGAAATGTTTAATTTCCTAATAACCCAACAAAGCCTCACTGAGGCTGTTACACACACTTATGTACCAACCTAGGTGTGTATTCTCAGTCTCAGAAAGGCTTTTCTGGAGTTAATGCAGCAGCTCACCCAGTCACTGCCTTACCTGGGGAGGTGGGACACTGGGAGCAGCATTGCTCCTTCTCCCCTGGCTCAGTGTTCCCCTTCAGATATATCTAAAGCACCAGAGGCACCTTCTTCCTCATCCCTGGAGCTGTAAGAAAGCACCTTCCCTTCTCTTTCTTCCCAGACTTGTTTTTTTTTCAAGACTCTGTAAAGAAATATACTTAAAGAGGTTCAATTTCAAGCCATGAATCAAATGTTTGGGAGAAATGCAACCTCATGAAGATAAATCAAGTTACAAACAGTGTTCAGAGGTTATTTACCCCACTGAGAATGACTGTAAAATCCACACTTTTTCCAATCAGCAGTGTACACAGGGAGCCCGCCCTCCCAGACAAGGCAGAAGGTGCCAACTACTTGTAAATTATATTCATGGACCTTTTATTGGGCAGATGCTGCATTATTGGACTATGGCACAGGGCAGAGAAAGTAATGAAGGCAAATGGTGCAGAGCCACCAGAAACACAAATCAAATAAGGGTTTGACAGCATGATCTGTACTTGGATTTGCTCAGAGAAAATTGCAAGTGCTTTTGGTTTTCATGCTGGAGGTCAGGAAGGGTTCCCCTTATCCTTGGGCAGGGGGTTGTTGACCTGGATTTGAAATCCTAGGTGGAAATTTTGCCTCTGTCAGCTTTTTAGGCTGTGTCTGCTCCATCCCTGAAGTGCCTGCAGGTAGGGTAACCCAGTGTGCCATGGCTGGAGGGACAATGCCTCGATCCTGGGGAGGCGAAAAGAACTCAGCAGAGGATGGTCTTGAAAAGGGCTGCTCTCCCCATGATGCTGCAGGTCCTTCCTTCCTCCACCTTCTATAAATGGCCCTTAAGCATCCCCCCTGCCCATGGGCCATGGGATTCCTGCCATGTGCTGGGCTCTGAGGTCCCTGCAGGTCCCTTCACTGGGTGAGCCCTCTTGGGAAGTGTGCAGTAGCCACCAGCACACCATGTTCTGAGGGATGACTTTACTTCTCCTAGCAAGCAAATTGGCCTCTCCAGCTTGGAGTGCTCACTCAGCTCACTTTTATGCTTTATCCCAGGCTATGTACAGGCTCTGCCCTGTGCTCCACATCATGAGCACAATATGCTAAAGCAGATAGCTAATTATTGGGAATGTAGAGCCTGGCAGGAGGTGGGCAGACATTCTCCAGCCTTTGCCATGGCTTGTTAGAAAAGGGTTGTACTGCTCAGATTCATCTTCCTGATCCCATGGCTGACAACATCCTAGAGCTGTGCTGGGGGCAGCAGTGATGCTCAGAGCCCAGACTCCATGCCAGGGGGACTTCCCTGGGGTAGGGCTGCCCCCTCCTCCATGGTCCTTGCAGCCCTTCCCTGTTCCCCTGCTCTCTGGGATGAGCTCTTGCTCCTGCAGGTTGTCACAACACTGATCAGCCCCTGAGGTTTTTCACTGTGTGCTCCCATTCCACGTAACTCTTGTGTTCCTCAGGAGCAGCTCGTGCCCCTTCCTTGCCATGATATAAGTGATTATTAATGCATTAGTGTTGGGCTGCTGAACCATAATGTCTTTATAGTCAATAGCATTAAGCATTTAATTACCCAGCGGGATGAATCGATGGGCTTCTTTCTTTGCTCTACAATTAAAACCAAGCAGGAGAGATGCAGTGTAATTTTCAATGCAATTTTCAGTCTGTTTTAGGCTTCCTCTGCCACCTCGTACACAGGGAGATGAGCTGATGGCTTGTACAGGATGGGAAGGAGAAGAATTTTCCCCAAGAAACCATGTTCTCACCTCCCTCCCAGGATGCACACATCATGATCACAGCTTGCCCAGCTAAATGAGACACCACTGGGTCATTCAGGACTGGGTTTTTCAGGTCTGAGGCACCCACAGTGGGGAAATTATTGTTCTGAGTCTTATTTTTAGCTACGGTCGTAGGAAGTTTCAAAGCAGTGGTTTCATCTCACATCCTGCAAGTGGGAATTTCTGTGGTGAGAGCTGGTAAGCCCAATGTGCTGCTGGGATGAGGAACAAACAGTCTGAGACTGGTCTGGGCTGGAAAAGTACTTTCAGCTCTTACTTTTAACCTCATTTGATGGAGCTTGCTGCAGGGGGGCAGATGATGGTGAAATCTGGATGGGCTCAGTCTCCCTGACTCCCAAGATCTGACCCCTCCCAGGCTCACAAGTGGTCTGTACACCTTGACACCTGCCCAGGTCTCTTCAGCTCTGCAGGCACAGTCAAGTGCAAAGTAACCCTTTCCAAAAGCTCAGCCCATGGCTGGACCATGCAGCCATGAGAGCTCTTGGGGTGGCTGTTCCCTCACAGCAGCAAGCTGGGGCAGGGGCTTTGCAAACTGCATGCACGAGGCTCAGTGGGCACCTTTAGCTGGGAGAACACAGGACAGAAGCTCTCTGGGGGAATGATAGAACATTTCCCACTGAGCTGAAGAAGCCAGCCAGCACTTCCCACTGGCACTGATGCCTGTTTCCTAGAGCAGTTTTGGCTCTTGCTCCCTGGCAGAGGCTGGGACATGTTATACTGGAGACACGTGTGTGTGTGTGTGGCTCTGCTCTCCCTGATGTCACCTGGCTCTGTTCTGGTTCTAGAGCTGAGGACACCAGGCAGCCCCAGGTTCACCTGCCATGCTGCTCACTGCCTTTGCTGAGTGAGGCTGCATGTGGCTTCCAAGCAGGGCTGAGCTCACCCCCTCACTCAGATGCAAACACAAAAATTAATTTTGATAGCACAGAGTCTTCTGAGTTGGAAAGAACCCACAAGGATCATTAAGTTCAATTCTTAAGTGAACAGTCCTTATGGGGATCATATGGTGACCTTAGCAGGGGAGTGGAGGGACACTCTTGCTTTTCTAGTTTGAATTCAACAAAGATTCTACTTTTTTTTTTTTTTTTTTTTTTTTTTTTTTTTTTTTTTTTTTTTTTTTTTTTTTTTTTTTTTTATAATTGAGAAGGAAAAAAGGGAAAAAAAATCCCCTGGTTTGGGTTTGTTCCAGGCAGAGCGTCTGCCTTCTGCTGGCCCTGTGCCCAGGAACTGCCGTGAAATGGAAACAGCCCAACACAGACCTGGGAGCAGAGGGAGCTTCCAGCAGGTAAAACGTGAACAAACTGAGACAAAGCCCCAGGTCACTGCCCTGTGGGGCTGTACAAGGGGCAGATGTGCTGAGCCACAAGAGTGTGGTGATGTTTTACCTTGGATGTCTTGACAGTCATCCCTGGAGACCCAGTGCTTGTCTGGATCCTGTCCCCTACTGCCCTAGCTCTGGAAGATGAGTAGGATACACAGAAATGCCCATGCAAAGAGGAGCTTCCCCCTCTGGGCTGTCCCCACAAAGGCCCTGGAAAGCCTCCCCAAGAGCTGCAGGGCAATGCAGGAAGATGCAGGGAATGTGCAGGGAATGCAGGGAACTGTGATATGCTCTGGCTGCTGGCCTGGCATTGCTGAACTGGGATCACCTGTAGCTTCTCGCCAGATTTACTTCCTCTGGGTTATAAAGGATTTGCATGCATTGCTTCAAAATGCCTGCCTATTCCCATCTCACTGACTTTCTCCACTTGGAGTTTCTCTACCCCAATGGAGAGAGAAGGGTGCTCCCAAGACCTCCTCTCACCACCCAAACTGCTCCACATCTCCCAATCCTGATTTGTCTTCTTTATCTCGCACCTACTACACATCCTCTTCCAGTCCCACTTTCCTCCCACACATCCTTTTTTCCAGGGCTGCACTTTTTCTCCTGCTGAGCAGAACCAGAGGGGAATCCACCTGGTGGGAGGCTCTGGGTGGCTGTGTGGGCTTCCTGGGGGCTCACAGGCAGACCACAAGATCCTGCTGCCAGCTCCAGGCAAGGGATGTTGCGGAGAGAAACTGGCCTGCTAGAGGAGACATCTTAGGGGAATTGGCTCCTTTTGGAAATAGAAAACCCCTTTTTTTTTTGCAGTATACCAGATATTATCACTACAAGGAATACTTGGATGTTATGTGGTGACTAAATCTGCACATACAAAACTCCCTGTGGGAGTCACCCATAGGTTTCCTTGTCTAGGAACCCCAGGAAATGGCACAGGGATGTGCTGGGTCATCCAGCATCTGCCAGAGTGACAGTGGGTATGCCTGGCTCCGGGGGCACATGCCAATTCCTGTAGCATCCCATCTCAAGAAAGGATGCTTCCCAGAGAAGAAATTCTATATTCTGACAGTCACTGCAGGCCAGTGTGTCCCAAGCTGCCCATTTCAAGGCAGAGGACTTGCTCTTTTCTGTGGCTACTTGAATTAAGTGCCATTTGTCACAGCAAGCCCTGCACCCACTTCATACTCGTCATCCTTCTCTTGGCATAGACAGCAGGATAATGAAGAAAATACTTAATTAGACTACTATACAGTCCCATCTCATTTTCTGTACTGCATTAATCAGGGCCTGGAGAACTGTGCAGTTGGGAAGAGAGAGGACAAGCCCTGAGTGCCTGGCTCTGCTGGGATTGGTAAATTTGTTTTTATAGTGTTGTTTTCTGTTGGGTTTTTTGTTGTGTTTTTTTTTTTGGGGGGGGGGATGGGAGATTGTTGGTTTTTTGTGGGTTTTTAAAATTCTTTTGGGGTTTTTTTTTTTGTTTTTTTTGCTGCCACCTTTGCCATGCCATACACATGTGGCCACAACTCAGACCACATAGCAGGTGATTCCAGGCTGGGGTGCTCAGGGACACTTTTCATTGCTTTTCCAGCTCTTTTCTGAGCACCTCTGGGTGTTTGCTGGAGATGCCTGACAATTTTTTTTGGCAGCAGACGCCTGCACTGGCCACAGGTAAAAGTTCTCTCCCGACTGCTGCTTGTGTCCGGCGAGCCCCAGGCGCGTCCCGGGATGCGCTGGGAGCGGAGGAGCAGCGCAGGGTGTCCCAGCGCACAGGGAGGCGCGGGGGGGAGCCGGGGGTCCCGAGCTCCACCCGGGACCGGCAGCCTTTTGTCACCATCTAGTGGAAACACAGAGCCTCGGCCGGCCCAGGCTGAGCAGGGCGTTTGGGGACACTCGCTCACCCCATCTGTCACCCCTGCGGGGCTCCCCCGCGAGCTGGACGCCAAATTTTCCTGGATTTTGGGGAGCCGTGTTTGCCTCGCAGCCCAGCTCCCGCCAGCCCTGGGCAGCAGCAGCCGGGTAAGGCGTTCCTAGCGCTGCAAGGCTCGGGAAAAGCACTGGATTTGAGTGTCTGCTATGCCAGAAACTGGGAATCTGCGGCAAATCCCTTCTGGGGTCTCCACTGAACGAGCTAAATTCCCTTTAACTGTGGAATTCGATCAACGCTCCCAAGACAAGCATGCTAGAAGAGACAGCCATAAAAGGACCTAAAGTATATTTACTGCACAAATAGAGCTGTTAAATCTGCTCTTTCAGCCAAATTACACCTCTCGCTGATGCTTCTCTGGGAGACTTCCCCCAGCCTTGAAATTCCCGGAGCTGCCTGCAGAGGAGCTGGGCTGTGCTGTGCCACTGGGACAGCCCTGCAATGTGGTGTGCCCCAGAAAAAGGCTGGTCTTGCTCCACTCTGACAAGTGTCCGTCCTCCTGCCCACTGCTAGGGCTGACTGAAATCCTGGCCACACATGGGATACAGGGAACAGCCCAGCCTAAACACTGGCATCTGCAACGTCCTGGTTACTTTCACCCTTGCAGCATTCTTTTTGGCCAAAACAGCAGCTGGCAGGGTTGGGCCATATCCAGACCTGCTCAATGGTGCGTGGATAACACAGTGCACAGATTGACACGGAGCATGGATTGACATGGAGCATGGATTAACACAGTGCATGACTGATAGAGAGCATGGATTGACATGGAGCATGGATTAACACAGTGCATGGATTGATACAGACCATGGATTGATACAGGGCAAGGATTAACACAGTGCATGACTGATACAGAGCATGGATTGACATGGAGCATGGATTAACACAGTGCATGGATTGATACAGAGCATGGATTGACATGGAGAATGGATTGACACAGCCCTGTGGGCAGCATTGGTTCTCACTCCTCTGCACAGGGTTCTGTGCTCCTTCCCCCAAACGCTGGGTTCTGCTGCAGCCTCAGAGAAGCCAGAGGCAAGGACAACCTTCCAACACACTGCTGGGAAAGAGACAGAACACAGGCCGTACTGAGAAGTCCCCTGCAGGGGTTGGGAACCAAGACTGGCCAGCTGCCAGCCCATCCCTTTGCAGATCCCACTGCTGGCACTGTTATTGGACACACGCAGTGTCCCAGCTGCCAAAACCGCCCCCGGCTAAAGCAACAGTTGTACCTTTCTCATGGCAAATCAACCCTCCACAGCACGGAGAGGAACCAAGGCCAGCCCCAGCAGCAGAGATGCTCAAGCAATCATGGTACAGGATTTTGTTGCACCACATGCACCGTAAGGAGAGTGCAATCAGCTCTTGCTTCAGGCAGTTAAAAGTCACTTTCAGGTCTCTCTGTCTTCCATCACTCTGCATCCCCTTGGGCCACACTTGGTTTGTGTCTCTGCTTCCCCCATGCAGTGTCCCTGCTTGGGGACAGCTCCTGCAGCACACAGTGGGACATGAGCCAGGCATTGCTGTTTCACAGGCAGAGTCCAGCTGCCCTACAAAGGGCTTTTCCCAGATGGGATCCACATCTGCCTGCATGTATGTGACCAGGGCTGGGACCTGGGCAGTATCCCACTCTGTTCCAGCTCCTTCCCTCCCCACACTGGCTGATGGTGGCAGACTCCACAAGCCTGGCTTATTCCTAGAGAAGCTGATTGATCCTGTCACCTTTCAGTGAGCAGGTGTCCTTAGCTAGGGCTCAGCTTGCCTGGAAACTGTTTCTCCTAGCTGAGGAGACAGCCTAGGAGCCAGGTATATTGCCTCACCCACAGTGTGTTCCTTGCTTCAGGTGACACTGAACAACCCTGGGGTGTCCCCTCAAGGACATTAGGGCTGTGAAGGACAGCATTCACTGACAGTCTGCATTTTTATTCTAGGGCTCACTAGGATCTCTTGTGTCTCAAGTCAGGTGCTTATCTCAAGTAGGCCTTGGAAGGCCAAATTGCTAGAGTCAGCATGTCTGAGTCAGGAGCCCCCAGGAGCTGGCTGGATGCCCAGTTTGAACTGGTAGGGGATGTAAGGCAGTGGGGAAATCCCAGCAATGGAGGCCACTCTGTGTCAGGTAGGGGCGAGGCAGCACTCAGCCCCGCCAGCAGAGTGACAAGTGAAACAGGGGTGATGACCCTGGGGTCATTTTTATCCTGACTTTTTAGCCACTGGGAAAAATTCCACAGCGTGAAAGGTGGTGTTTTCTTGCAGCAACTGAATTCAAAAGCATCCACCAGGCAAGCACAGGCTTACTTTTTTCTTGCACTTTGGGCCTTTTCTCCCAGGCTGAAGCAGTGGAGGATGGCAACTGCAGAGTGCTCCTGTGCCAACTGCAATCTCAGCAGCAGCACACTGACCGGCTCCTACGGATGCTCCTGCAAGCTGTCCACGGGTGCTTAGTGCCTCCCGAGGGTCAGGGAGTGGATGTGGGGCAAGGCGGAGACAGCACTGGGGCAGAGACAGCGCTGGGGCGAGCCCAGTTTCGCATCGGAAGGCAAAAGCGTGCTCGGGCAGAGTTCCACGCCGGGCACCGACCTGCCGCAGGGCGGGCCGGGCAGCGGGGATTGCCGGGGATGGCAGCGGGGATTGCCGGGGATGGCAGCGGGGATTGCCGGGGATGGCAGCGGGGATTGCCGGGGATGGCAGCGGCTCTCCCGGGCGGGCCGGGCAGCGGGGATTGCCGGGGATGGCAGCGGGGATTGCCGGGGATGGCAGCGGGGATTGCCGGGGATGGCAGCGGGGATTGCCGGGGATGGCAGCGGCTCTCCCGGGCGGGCCGGGCAGCGGGGATTGCCGGGGATGGCAGCGGGGATTGCCGGGGATGGCAGCGGCTCTCCCGGGCGGGACCGGCGAGGCCCGGGACCCCCGCCCGGCCCCACACGTGGCCGCCGCTCGCCACGTGCTGTCCCCCGGTCCGGCCCCGCCGCCCAATCAGCGCGCAGGCGCCGAGCTGCCTCCATCCCATTGGCTGCCGCCGAGTGCCCCCGGGCGGGCGGTGCGTCCCCCCCGCGCTCTCCCCCCGCCGCACGCCCCGGGGCTGTAACGCGCCCTGCGGTTGGCTGATGGCAGAGCGCCGGCGATTGGCGCATTGGCTCGAGGGGCGGGGGCTGCGATTGGCCGGGCGGTGCGGCGCGCGCGGCCATTGGCCGGGGCGGGGGCGGTGAGGGCGGGGCCTGGCGCAGGGCAAGGAAAGGGGGCGGAAGGGGCGCGCGCTCGCTCTTTCGTGTCAGTGCCCGGCCCGGCCGCCCGCGTGTCCCCGCTGCTCCCGCCGCTCGCCCGCGGCCCGATCTCCCCGCGTCGCCGCCTCGCCGGACGCGCCCACCCCGCTCCCGAACCAGCCCGGCCGCCGCCCCTGCGCCGCCAGGCACCGCCGCCATCATGGTGAAGATTACGAAGGTAAGGGCGCCGCGGCGCAGCCGCTGGGGTGGCAGCGGACGGACGCCGCCATGACGGGGCGGGTGGGTGAGCATGGCGGCGTATCGGGAATGGAGCCGCGCCGCCTTCCCGCCGCTCTGCGCTCGGGCCGCGCGGTGGCTCCGGGCCTGCTCTCCCTCGCCGTGAAGATGGCGGCGAGGGGAGGGGCCGCGGGCCCGGAGGCAGCGTTTTCAATCCCCCCCCTCCCCCCGGTCCCGCTCTGCTCCGTGCGCCGGCCGCTGTTGGGATACGGGGCGGGAGCGGAGAGCGCGGCGGGGCGCGGGTGCGGGTCCGTGTGTGTGTGAGGGGCGCGGGTGGGCCCCGCGTGCGAGCGCGCGCGGGGTGCGGGGCGGGGCTACGTCACAGTGCGGCCACGTGGGGCGCGGGCACAGCGAGCACGTGGGAGCGCGGCGCTGCCCCGGGAAGGCCCCGCACACCGGCGGGCGCGACCCCGCCATCCCCGGCAGCGCCGCGGGGGCCGGAGGGCGGCCACGTGGTGGGAACAATTGCCCGCCGCAGCGAGCGCTCGCAGGCGACCCGCGTGAGCACGGGAGCTAAACGTGCTGCTCGCGCTCTCTTTCAGACCCCGAAGAATCAGATGAAACAGAAAAAAATGGCTCTTCCCCCGAAAAAGTTTGAGGAAAGTGAGGAAGAGGAATCATCCGAACTAGAGGAAAGCAGCGGAGAAGAGGTGCTTGATCTAGAGATGGAGTCAAAATTATGCACGTGTTACAGAAGTATCATGAGGGTTGTGGGTTACACTGTAACAGGATGTTAATAAGCAGTCGGTGTTCCTCACTAAACTGTGGCTAAAGAATAAACTGGATTTTATGAAGTCAAAAATAGTACGGGGAAAACCAGCTCAACTGCTAAGTCTGTAGTTCCAGAGTTTTGGAAGTACTACTGGGGTCTTAAAGCTGATAAGCAAGTGGGTACTTATTTATTCTAGTAGTGAGCAACATGAGGATTGTCACATGCAGAAAATATTCAAGTGTAAAAATTCAAAGATGGTGAATGCTATTAGGCATCACTGGGATTGGTTCAGGACCAGGGAATGTAAAGGTGCTTTCGTGTTCTATAAGTAGGCTCTTAAAAACATGAAAAAACTGGGTTTGTGCTGTATTGACTTATCAGGATGGGTATTTGAGGTAACTTAATAGAAACTGTCAGAAGGATTTAAATTTCAGTTACTGTTTGTCTGATAATGAAGTAATGGTGGCTTAAACAGGCCAGCATGAATATTACATTAATGTGTCTTTCAGATGATGATCCCCCAGAAGAAACCACAAAAAGTTGCTGTTACCCCAGCCAAGAAGGCTGCAACTCCTGCAAAAAAAGTTGCTACTCCTGCAAAAAAGGCAATTACACCTGCAAAGAAGGTTGTGGCTACACCACAGCCCAAAAAGGCTGTTGCTCCAACGCCTAAAAAGGCTGCTGTCCTACCCAAAGGAGCAAAAAATGGAAAGAATGCTAAGAAGGAGGAGAGTGAAGAAGATGATGAAGAGGATGACGAAGATGATGATGAGGAAGAGGATGATGAAGAAGATTCTGGTATGTTACTTTTGAAATTTGCTTTCACTAAAGCCAGTTCAATCGAGTAATTAAATGCGAGTATCTTTGGAATTGAAAGATCTGTATTGCTTGGGGTGGGGGGGGTTGTCTTGGATTAAAGAATTTTTACAAAGGAGAGGTGGACAATAATGAACTTTGGAGGAGAGTTTGGGTTGCAGCTGCCCATAGATAGCCTCTAAAGCATCTCCTAGTTTCTTGATTGCTCTTTCCTGAACTTTTGGACAAAATTTAGAGAAGCTCTAAGTGCTTTGTGCATATACCACTTATCCATTGTACCTTAGCAGTCAATATTTTCGTGCTGTTGATGCAGATGAGGAAGAGGAACCACCAATGCCTGTGAAGCCTGCAGCCAAAAAGCCTGCAGCAGTACCAGCCAAAAAGCCTGCACCTGTGCCAGCAAAGCAGGAATCTGAGGAGGATGATGAGGAGGACGATGAAGAAGAGGATGGTATGTTTATTAACAGTTACAGGGAGCTGAGGGAGGGAGGCAGCTTAAAGGATAATGGGAGTGATGCAGTGTGTGCTAAGCTGGTTTTAACTGGTTGCTGTTGTCTAATGGGTCTTAATTTCCCTATTGTTAGTAAAATTTCCTACTATGGGTGAACAGGTATTGGTTTTTGTTTTTATTTTTATGCAGTAAAACTTGAGGAAGAGAGACAACTTCCGTAAAAATTAACTGTATTAAACTTTCTTCTTGAGAACATACAAACTTAAGAAGACATGAGAAGCATTTTGCTTAACAGCATTTTGTTTTCTTCGTTTCAAAAGGAGCTTAATGTGGAACTGTGTGAATACTGTGCTTGTCTTGTTTCAGAGTCTGAAGATGAAGCCATGGACACAGCCCCTGTTCCAGTGAAGAAAACCACTCCAGCCAAGGCTGCACCAGTGAAAGCCAAGGCAGCAGAGTCTGATGATGAGGAAGAAGATGAAGAGGATGATGATGAGGATGACGATGAAGAGGAGGAGGATGAAGAGGATGCTGAGGAGGAAAGTGAGGATGAAAGTGAGTTTAAATGTTTTTGAAACCATAACACTTTAATAGCAGGAAGGATGTCTGAACAAAATTACTGTGCTTAGGAGCAGCTGCTGAGTGACAAGAGAAGGTCTTATGTATGACTGGTGTAAAGATGAATGCTCCTGTGTTGATTCAATGTAGGAAAAGTTCTGTATTGTTTTCTGCCACAGAACCTGTCAAAGGAGCACCTGGAAAGAGGAAGAAAGAAATGGCCAATAAAAGTGCACCAGAGCCCAAGAAGAAGAAAACAGATGGTAAGTGGTGTGGGCTCATTAAATGATGCTTGTTTGATGGACTATGATTGGACTGTTGCATGAGGAATGTAACTCTGAACATCCAAGATGTCAGGGGTGGGGTTTCCTAGCACAAATGATGATTGAGGGACTTAATACTGAAATATGATGCCACTCTTGAGCAAAAACTGATGTGCTAAAGCTGTCTGAAGTCTGGCTCCCAGTTTTAAAAGCTGCCTTAACCCTTAAAAAATGTTATCTTTTCATTTAAAGGGCCCACATCATCTTTCTGTATATTTGTTTCAAATTTGGTCTGCACCAAGGAGTTTGATGAACTGAAGACTGGCCTCAGAGAATTCTTTGGAAAGAAGAATATTGAAATTTTAGACATCAGAATTGGTGTTTCCAAGTGAGTTCATCAGTAGAATTTTGCTGCTTATTTCTCTTTTTTTATCATTGATTTGTTTAGTGGGGTGCAAGTGTGCTGGTTCCCCTCAGTGTGCTGGGGTGGTTGTTAGTGATGAGGGCTTAACTTTGCCTGGAACTTGACCAGCAGGGACCTGATCCTTGAGTTGGGTGTTGGGGTTCTGTTTTTGGTCTTTGCTGCCAGAGATGGATCTGCTGAGATCTCAAGGATGCTGTTCTTTCAGGCGGTTTGGCTATGTGGACTTATCATCTGCTGAGGATCTGGATAAAGCTCTCCAGATGAATGGAAAGAAGTTCATGGGTTTGGAAATCAAAGTGGAAAAAGCAAAGAGCAAGGAAACTATGAAAGAAAACAAGAAAGGTACAGCCCAATAAAGAGTTCCTAAAATACTTACATATGGGTGTGCAGGTTTAGACTGGAGTATTTGCAAATGTGATCCAAATAAATAGTTTGGGGGGGCTAAGGAAGTCATAGGTCTCTTTCTGAAACTTTGGTACTTGTTTTTTGAACTTGATGCCCTTAAGAGAGGTACAGTAGTTTCCCTAACTTTCGTTACAGTTGGTTTTGTAGCTTCTGAAAATGTTAATGCTTGCTGTTAATTTCTGCTGGATCAGCTTGCTGGGTCTGACTGAACTGGCAGTGTAGATGAGGAGGGATTTTTAGCTGGTAACCTGATAGTAACTTTGTCTTTGCAGAGAGAGAAGCCAGAACGCTGTTTTTGAAGAACCTGCCCTACCGCTTGACCGAGGATGAGATCAGGGAGGTGTTTGAAAATGCCTTGGAAGTCCGGATAGTGATGAACAAGGATGGGAACAGCAAAGGGTGTGTAGCTGCAAGGACTGTTGTGTGTTTGCTGTTTTTCTAGCTCTGAGCATATTCTGATAAGCTTACATGTCCTCTGGCTCCCTTAAGGAACCTGCTGCATTCCTTGTCCTACTTCTTGCAGCGTTTTTCTTTTGCATCTTTCCCCTGTGATTTGCAAATATTGCCATTCCTGGAAGGAGGTGTTTGCTTACATTCTTTTCTGTGCTGTAGGATGGCCTATGTTGAATTTAAAACAGAAGCTGAGGCAAACAAAGCTCTGGAGGAGAAGCAGGGCACAGAAATTGAGGGTCGTGCTGTGGTCATTGACTTCACTGGAGAGAAGAGCCAGCAAGAACATCATAAAGGTACTTCCCATACTGCTAACATGCATACAGCTGACATTCAGGATTCATTTCCACTTGTTTCAGAAGGTCCTGGGGGTATGGCAACTTAAAATACTGCAAGAAAATTAAGATACTAGATCTTTTGTATGACTTCTGCTCTGCATCCTGTGCATTTTAAATCTCCAGTGTATGTTTCAGACAAGGGGGGGCAACTGGTCTCAGCGAATAAAAAAGGGTTGGATTTGGCTTTGTGCCTCACCTTGAGGTGAGGAAAGGGCAACAAGTATTCTTAACCCTTGGCAGAGTCTGGTAACTAGAAGAAGAGACCACTCCTTCTCCAGACTTGCACTTAACAGCACTAACTTTTCCCCATAGGAGAGTCAAAGACCCTAGTTGTCAACAACCTCTCATATGCTGCTACAGAAGAGACTCTCCAAGCAGTGTTTAAGAAAGCTTCTTCCATCAAGGTGCCACAGAACAACCAGGGCAGGCCTAAAGGGTATGTTGTGCCTTTGTTCTGACCCCCAGGCTGGCATTGCAAATTTCTTGTTGCTCCCAGGCTGACTGGATTCTTGCTCTCCACATAGGTATGCATATGTAGATTTTGCCACAGCTGAGGATGCCAAAGAGGCATTCAATTCCTATAACAACACAGATATTGAAGGCAGAACAATCAGACTGGAATTCAGTACACCATCATGGCAGAAAGGGAACACAAATGCTCGAGGAGGATTCAATCGTGAGTGTTTCATGTTTGATCTCCAGCTGTGTTGGGAGGACACTATCCAGGCAAATCTGGGGCTGCTTTAAAAAAAAATAATGAGTCAAATATAAACAAGTGTGCTGGATATGATGACTGATTATCTGAACTGCTGATGAAACTGTTGTCAAATTCCTCTAGATAGTCAAGTGCTGATCCAGCAGTGTCTGTACAGTTAGTTATTATCATTGTTGATAAGGTGCAAGCATCTATTTTAAAAAAGGTTGCGGGGCAAATTTAATTTGTAAGTATTAGGTTGGCTGATGGAAATCCTTTGATGTCAGGCTCTGACTGCAGTCCTGAAAAAGTTTCCATGAACTTCAGGTGCTTGAGGTGTCCCTTGAAAACAAGCCCTTTGTCTCTGAGAGGTCTGGGAGCCAGAAATGGAAGCTGGATGTGATGTTATGAAGCTGAAGGTTCCCTTGCTCAGGCTGAATGACTTCTGAATGTGTTCCCTTTTCACAGAGCAAAGCAAAACACTGTTTGTCAGAGGCCTTTCTGAGGACACCACAGAGGAGACGTTAAGAGAATCGTTTGAAGGCTCAATAAGCGCCAGAATAGTCACAGACAGAGACACTGGATCATCTAAAGGGTGGGTTAAACATCACCTGGGATAGGTTCAGGTGCTACAGAGTACCTCACTTCAGCTGATACCTGCAATGCAGGCTGTTTCTCATGTTATTGTGGGTGGTTCTATGAAACTGGTAAATAGGGTGGGAGCAGAGAACACACACACACACTGCTTTGGGTCCACTAGTGGAGGGTAGCACGTGCTCTCTTCTCAATGAGCTCCTTCCTGCCAACAAATCTCGTGGCAGCTGATGGATTCGCACGAGAAGAAGATTAACTGCTCAGTACTGGCAAACTCACAATGGGGCTCCATCGATTGTGATTAGCCACTGCTGTCCTACAAGTGACATCCTGTGAGATGCAGAAATGCTCATGTTTGATTCTGAGATTATTTCTGTCAGGAACCTGTAGGTGGAGCTGCAGCTCATGGAGTGTGGCTGACTGTCACTTGTAACCTGTTTCCTAGGTTTGGGTTTGTGGACTTCAGCTCTGCAGAAGATGCCAAAGCAGCTAAAGAAGCCATGGAAGATGGAGAGATAGATGGAAACAAAGTGATCCTCGATTTTGCCAAGCCAAAGGGTGAATTTCAGCGTGGCGGTGGATTTGGTGGTCGTGGTGGCAGAGGAGGTGGCCGAGGAGGAAGAGGTGGATTTGGTGGCAGAGGTGGTGGCAGAGGTGGATTTGGAGGTAAGAGGAAGCACATGCTGCTGTTTGGAGGGGGTGTACTCAGAATTAAGCTCAAAGCCATTCTTGGGGTTATGGTGTGGGGCTACCCCAGAGCATTGGATGTGAATTTATTTTCTGTTTTGTGCTGGGATGGGTTTGGAATACATACCACTAAAACTCTGTTTTTTGCAATAATTTTCTTTCTAGGTAGAGGACGAGGTGGCTTCCGAGGAGGCAGAGGAGGAGGTGGAGATCACAAGCCGCAAGGAAAGAAGATCAAGTTTGAATAAATTTCCCCTTTCCTTTCCCTTCTTCTGCTCTCCGAGACTATCTGAAAGGACTCCGGGGGCTTTTATTCTCCTTTGATCTTAGCGGAGCCTTTGGAGGACATTCCAAGAAGCGAAGCAGTACTGTCAGCCACTTGGAAGATAAAATTTTCATTTCAAGGAAGAGAGAGCAAGCCATTTTGACTGCTTGCCTGTTCAAATGAACTTTTTAAAACAAAGAGTGATAGATGTGGGAATTTACCCCTTGTCTGTGAGTTGTCTTGAATTTATAATGTTTTACCCATGTACAATTTTTTTTTTTTCCTATAAACTTCTGTAGCATTTTTGCTGTAAAAATGCAGAATGTTTTATCATCTGTGCTTCAGCACCCTGTCTTGGACAGATTAAAGGACCTAAACTGGTTCGTGTTACTTCTGTGCCACTAAAGCCAGGCTGTGAGAAAAACAGGCTGTAGCCTTCCCTCTTTTGGGTTATTTGTGTCACAGCAGCAGCTTCTGTCCTGCTTTTCTCTAGCCCGTGTCAGCTCCCAGCAGTGTATGTGTGCTGTGTTAGCAGGAAGTAGGGGAGAAGATCATGATGGTCAAGGTAAGCTCTGTAACCACAACTATATTTTATTTTTCTTTTTAACTGAAGATGCTGTGATGGTGCTTGCTAGGCAATTGCTTTTCTACTTTTTAAACAAAGTAAATCAGATCTTGTACTAAGGCCCTGCATTCAGTTGCTCTCTCCTAGAGGCGTTTTCTCTTATGCTTCATTCCAAATTGTCTCCTCTTGCCCCTGAGTGTGAAGCAAATACATGAACAGGAGTTTGGGCTAAGTGGCTGCTTGTTTGTAACTTAACTAAACTAGACTCAGGCCTGCTGCCCTGCCTCTCACAGGCTCAGGATTGGGGATGGAGTGACAGTGGCAGTAGCCACTGGCCAATTTTTCTAGCCAGGCACAGGTGCTGTCCTGCAGTGGCAGCTTTTGGTTTACCATGTACTCCAGAGCTGTGGGTGTATAAAACACGGGCACAGAAAAGCAGGGCTGTGCAGCTCAGCCTTCCTGGGCACAGGGTCCTGGAGTGTCATCTACCCCTGCCCTGCTCTGCCGTTTGGCCCCTGCCAGTGCTGGGATCTGCTCCTACCCTGCTCTGGCCACTTCTCCCTTCGCCGGCCGCAGGCTGTGGGGTTCGTGTGCCCTGTGTCACCGGCCCAGGGCTCCCCCGGCCCTTCGCCATCGGCCATTTTGGAGCCGCACGCGCGGCCCGGCGGCAAATGGTCGGAGGGGCGGGCGCGGCCGCCAGGGGGCAGCACCGGCCCGCGCGCCGCCTCCCGCCGCGCTTGGCGGGCTGTGCATGAGAGAGGCAGGGCTGTCCCTGAGGGAGGGCTGTCCCTGAGGGGATGGAGGGCTGTGCCTGAGGGGATGGAGGGCTGTGCCTGAGGGGATGGAGGGCTGTGCCTGAGGGGATGGAGGGCTGTTCTTGAGGGGAGGGCTGTGCCCGAGGGGATGGAGGGCTGTCTGTGAGGGAGGGCTGTGCCCGAGGGGATGGAGGGCTGTCCGTGAGGGAGGGCTGTCCCTGAGGGGAGGGCGGGCCGCGGAGCCTCGGCCGGAGCCGCCGGCACACTCCCGGACACGTGGCACACAGTGCCGTGTGACAGCGTGGCGTCACCCTGCAGAGTGAATGGGCAGGAGTATCCATGAGTGCATCCACTCAGCATTTATGTTTTGTCCGTGTGTACGAAATTGTTGGTGCCCTGGAGAAGCCAGCGCCACTGACAGCTGGCCCAGCCTGCCAAATGCAGTGTGGCCTGGTCCCATTTGCTGGCCTCTCTGCTCCCCAGCACTGCGAGTGACCGAGGTGGGTACCAGCCCTGCAAACTGAACCCCCTGGTGCCTATCAGCAAGGTGAGACCCATGGCTTCACCTGAGGCTGTTCTCTTTACCCCGGCCACGTTCAATCCTCATGACCAGAGGTTGTTACCCCATGGTGGTGCTTTGGCTGTGGAAGTGAGCAAGGTCCTGCTGTGGGGAGGGTAACAGGGATGGGGGTGCCTATCTCCTTCTGTACAAGGAGTACTCAACAAAAGCAGTGACTTTCCAACCCTGCTGAGCTGGCTTTTTCCTGAGAGTGACACGAGAAGCTCTTCCCTGCAGGCGCCCAGGAAGATCTGAAGTTTAGTTTGAAATGGAGGCAGAGAAGTGCCTGAAAAAGAGAAAATACCCACCAGCCTTGTTACCATGCCAGGCTCCACAAGGGAGCAGTGCCTAACTGGAACAGGGCAGCTACAGTCCCCAGTTGCCCATTCCAAGGAATAGTTTTGTCACTGTAGCCCCTTGCCAGGTTTTGCTCCCAGCAGAAACTCACTAGTAATGATACAAGGTGAAGGCTTTTAGGATTTTTTTTCTTCTTCTTTTAACCTTTATTTAGAAACTAGAGTATTCACCAAACTCTATAAGGTTTCTCTGTACAGGTCCCACCAGGTGAAGAACAACACTGAGAGATGTCTGCACATAGCCCTGACTCACTGTACAAATCACTACAGAGAACAAGAGCTGACCCTGCATCCAGGATAAATGTACAGCCTAAAGTACTGTACATGACATAAATTATGGAGGTATCAATTTGAAAAGTGATTCTGAATTCACTCCTGTTGGAAGGAGGGAAGGGAGGGGAAAAGAGTTTGCATGCTGCCTAAACCCAGTGGGTACCAAAAATGCCCTCAGGACTCTGCCCTGTTGCTCCAGGGACTCGGTGCATTGTACATCCAATTTCACAGTATCACCACCAGCTGAGCCCTGGGCACCACTAGCTCTTTTCTCTTCCTCCTCTTCAACTCTGCATCTCATCTCAGCAGGGCCATTTTGAGAGTGGTGTGGCTTGGCATGTGAGTGCCCTTTTTGACTGGTTTATGCCCTTTTTTAGTTTGTTTTCTAACCTGGGGAATGTACTTGGAGTAAATGAAACAGGCCTGTTTCAAAAATGCATTAAGAAAAAGAGAGAAAGAAAAAAAAAAGGCACTGCACAGGGGGACCTTTGAGGTAGTAAATTTTTTTTCCTTTCAATGTCTGGCACCAGAGAGGGAGAGAGAGTGAGGGCATGTGTGCCCGTGTTTCGCTGTGCAGGGTCAGGGCCATGGATGTGGCTGTGTGTGTCCCCTGCAGGGACATCTGGGCATGCCAGCCCTACACACAGGGACATCTGTGCGCAGAGCCTGTGCCTGGGAGCACGTGTGTGAGCGTGTGGGGCTTTGCACATTCCTGTGGCTTTGCTCATGCCTGCAGTCAGTGGCTGGGGAGCATCCGTGGCCCTTGTGTGGCCACATGTCTCTGTTGGGTGGTTTCCACCAAAGCAGCCAGCCCAGGGCTCCCCTCAGAGCTCGTGGCCCCTTCACCCCAAAGAAGAAAAGCCGTGTCTTGTGCCACCATTCCCTGTCATGCTCTTGCATCTCAGCCTGTTGGATAAACACTGCAACAACCCTGAGAGGAGCAGAAGTGTGAAACACAGCTTTCCTTCACTTTGTCCCCTCGGACCCTGCTTGTCATGCCAGAGCAGGACCAATGTCTCCAACCTACCCTGGAGCATCACAGCTGCTGACAAACCAGGGCTGAACCCAAAGCAGCCACACACAGGGCCTTTGGGGCTGCTGTCCCCCTTTGCAAGGAAAAGCCACGAGGGCAGCTGTGCCATGGAGAGGGTCTCCCCCAGCACCCCCTGGGATGCCCAGGAATTAAGTAGGGTCCCAGAAGTGACAAATCCCTGGGGCGCTCCAAGGGGGGGGCACCAATTTTCTTCACTGCTTCTTTGGCCACAGGCAAGGGCAGCTGGCCAGTCTCTTTCCTGCCAGGAGGTACAAATCCCTGAGGAATTTCAGCTGGGTGCATTCCTCTGAGGACATGTGCAGTAAGGCTGCAGAGGGGCTGGGGAGCCAAGCACAGCCCAGGCTGGTGCTGGGAGCCACTGTTGCCTGGGACCCTCTGACAGTGACAAGGACCCCAATGCCCCGACTGCCAGGCTGAAACCCTAAAGGGACTGTTGAGGGCCAGCCTCAGAGAAGAGCCCCTTTCCCCAGCTGCATGTAGGGACACAGGACTTTTTGGTAGAGAAGAACCCAGTGCACACAGGGTCAATGTTACCAAAACCTTGCATGGAGAAGAAATTTGAGATAACAAACAAAATCACATGATTTTTGAATTGGGAGGGGCCAATGCACTTGTAATTGGCTGAACTCCCTTGGAGCAGCTTCCCTGGATAGCCAGACCCTGAACATCTCCAAAAAATGCCAATGCCACATCCTTCCCTGCCTCCCTCTACCCCTCCACTCATCATGCTGCTGTGCAGAAGGTACCTAATGCAGAGCACAAACCTCTTGGCCCTCTCCATTTTGTGCTCAACTTGTCATGTTTTGTTGGTTTTTTTTCTCTTTTTCAGCAACCCCCAACCCAGCTGGAGATACGTGAACCACAATACAGTACAGGAACAAACACTATCGCAAACCCTGCCCGCGAGTGCAGCGTCTCTGCCCTCCTCACTCTGGAGGGCAGTGCCCCTGAAGGGTCTGTGTGCCACCAGCAGAGGCTCACCCCACCCCAGAGCAGGGATTGATTGTCCCAACTCCTGCAGTCCCAGCTCTCCAGAGAGACTGAGCTAAAGGACATTGAGTTTTCTTGAGCATGTCAAGTTACTGTGGACCAAGTCCCACATTTGGAGCAACTCTGGAGGCAGCAGTTTATGAACTACCAACATACTCCGGTAAAAACATGGCTCCTTGTTCATCTTGCTGTTCTTGTTTTTCACAATGCCAAAAGTTTTGAAGCCCTCATGCCCAACAGGTGACACTTTAAGGACTTCCAAGCACATCCCTAGGAAGACATCATCGATGGGGTACAGCTCCAGTGTCTCTGAGGCCTTATGAAGCCTCTTGGCCAGGGCTCCACCCATGATGAAGCCCCCACCCCCTGCATAGGGTGGGTAGATGTTTTTGTTGTAGAGGGCACTGGGGATGTAGTACTTGTTCTCCTTCTTACGGATCGGCCTGGCCTTGTAGAGGACATCCCCCACAAAGAGGTCCTCTCCCTCCTTCTTGTCCTCCAGGAACTCCAGGATATTGCTGGGACTCACAAACACATCGTCGTCCCCTTTGAAGATGAAGCGGACGCTGTCACAGTAGATGTCGAGCCACTTCAGGAAATGGACTTCTTTGAGAGTGAGGTTGAAGAAGCTGTCCAGGAAATCCCACTGCAAGATGTCCCCATAGATGCGGTTCTCATAATCTAGCAGTTTCTGGTGGTTGGCTCTCTCCTCCTCCTTGGAGGCGGTGCCCAGCAAGAACAGCGTCCTGATCCTCTTGCCTTCCACCTCCTTCTCTTGGCCCCAGGTCCTGCGGATGGCCTCGCGGCGGTCGTGCTGTGTGATGATGGACTTGACCACGATGAGCAGGTAAACATCCCCGCTGCACTTCTCTGGGTGGTTGATCAGTATGGGGAAGTAGCGGCAGTGCCGATAGAGCAGGAACTGCTGGAAGTTGGGCTCCAGCCCTTTGAACCAATCCATCTTGCTGAAATTCTGGTTGGCTGAGCAGTTGGTAGTGGTGACATCCCAGGATTTTGTTTGCTTTGCCGTCACGCTCTCCTCCTTCACAGGAGCTTTCTCCTTCTTGGTCTTCCAGAAAGTGCTGCTGATGGAGAAGGCGTTGTCCCTCTTCTGTGATTTCAAATGCTCTGAAGGGGGAAGTTCTTTCTGCTGCTGGCCCTGCATGAACTGGTTTGGGGCCATTCCACGCTGCAGCACCGTCACTGTAATGATCAGCAAGAAGGAGAGACAAACTGTTTTGTAGATGGTCTTCTTCCTAAAGGGAAGAGACAAGGGGTTAAGGAGAAAAAACTACAGGGTTCAAGAGGCTTTATCTGCAAAAGCATTTCCTCAAGAGGTCATGGGATGCTCATAATCTTTGTTCAATCACCTTTTGAGGAGCAGAAACCTCATGGGAAGAGCTGCAGGACACCTCCAGGCATACTCTTCCCAGATGCATCCTGCTTGTGGGGTGTCTCTGGGACCACACTTCATGTAGGGGCAGGCACGAGGTATGTGGGAACGGCTGCAGTGTAATCTGGTAACCCCAGTGCTAAGATCAGGGAAGGGTTCACAGGAAAGATGAAAATGGGCTGACAGAAGTCAGGATGAGAGTTTCAGCAAGGCAGCTGTTTCAGAACAAAGTCCCAGGGAAACCGCTGTTTCAGCCATCTGAAAATTGCAGTTGAGGACAAGAGCAGGAGGGAATTATCTTTTCCACAGAAGCCTTAGCTCCAAGACAGACATGCTGTCCATGGCTTAAACTGGCATCACAAGTTACACAGCACTGAGAAACCAGAGTTGGCAAGAGTCAACATGAAAACAGCACTGCTGTTTCATTTCAAAATGGCATATCAGGATGAAAAAAAAAAAATAAAATAGCCATTTGAGTCAAATTTCACGGTTCGGTGGGAAAAAGACATCCTTAACCCTACAGTCACCTTAGGAACCAGTATTTCTGGGAGCACTCCTGGGTATTTTGGCAGCTCTTGAATCCTGTTGCTTCCTTTGTGGTGATATGAAGCAGCATATGCAGGGCATATTGGGTGGGCAGATTTTCCCAGCTTATGACAAATCAGGTGTCTGCATGTCCAGGGTCTGCAGGGCATGAATAGATGAAACCCAGTTCTTCTTCTGGGGCCATCCTGCTGCTCTCCTCTGCTACAGACCTATAGCCCTGGGAAGCTGCTGGCTCATGGGACAAACCCTGGGTGGAGCTCATGGGAGGCTTGAGTGGGATCCTCCTGAGGGACTATGTGAGGGCTCCACTTGGAGATTATTGATACACAATTGCTCCCCAGCCTGCTTTTCCACACAGCCAAAGGTGGGTTTCTTGTCCCACTGCCACAGAGGAGGGGAACTGCCCTCTCTGCCCAGCTGTACAACATAGCTCCTGAGAGCTCAGCTTCTCTCCACAGCTTGCACATCTGCAGCAACTCCCTCCTGTCTCAGTCCTGTGTGTTCTGGCCACCTTGGGCCATCTCCCTGTGCAGATGAAGCTCCCAACAGCTTCCCAAGGGCAGCCTCACCTCTGTCTTTGACAGATAATGCTTGGCAGTCTCTGGACCCCTTTTTCCTGCCACTGGGTTGTAGAGCTGGTGGAGACAGATGTGGCACTGGTCTTGGGACACCCCATGCCTGTCCTTTTAATGTCAGAAGCACATTCCAGCCTGGGTGACACCCACTGAAGAAAGATCCAGAATTATCTCTAGCAGGCAGATGCACCTTCCCTTGAGGACAGTCCAGAAAAGGAGCTTGAGGCTGAAACCTGAAATATTTAACCCAAGTATTTTCTAAACACACAAAAAACCCCCCAAAAGCCATGAAACACTCCTAGACCTGGGGGCTAGATCATAATCAGAAGCACTGTGAAGCTGCTGAAGTTTTGGGTCTCAGGCTGCACCAAAACATCTGCTTGGTGGGACACCCCATAGGTTGTCAGATTCCCCAGAGCAGGAGACAGCACTGTGCTTAGGGATTCCACTCACCCTGAAATGCAGGAATCCCAGATGGGAACCAGGAGCTTTCAGGAGCTCCTGTCTCTGGCTTCGCCCTGAAGCACAAAGAACTTTTGAGCCTGACATTGTCGTGGGAAAACTGTGATCACTAGTGTGGACTGTGGGAGCGAGCGTGCAAATAAGTAATTAAGAATAAATTGATAGATATTCCTCATCTGATTTTATATGTGGCCACTCATCTGAGACTGATGAGGGAGCAGTTCTGATTAGATCTCACCATTCCCTTAACCCTCTCCAGCCCTGCCTGCACAGCTTTGAGCTTATACTTACAAACCCTTCAGTTCCAATATAACTTGACATCAAGCACAGCCAAGCAATGTTTAAAACTTTCATCCATACCTTGCACTGCTGCAGAAATAACCCCTGTCACCCCTGCATAGTAATTCTATTTGCATCAATGCCATCCCATCCTGTCCTGTCCCACCCAATTCTTACACTCCCCACCACCCAAGGACAAGTGATAAAATACCCAGCCTGAAGGATGACCAAAGGTCCCCCAGAAGCCAAATGGCAGGGAATTACTAATACAAATTTTAAAATTTGCATAGGTAGGGCTGTCACTAGCTGGCACAGATGGTCCCAGCTTTGGCAGACTCTGCCTAACAGAGAGGAGCTCCTGGGTGCACTGACCCCCATTACTCTCCTTGGGTCCAGACAGAAGGTTCTGACCCAGGGCTGAGGGGACTACTCCAGCTTTTACTAAGCAGTGGAGCGTTGAGTGGCCTGGGTATGTTTATAGGTGAGGTGTTGCACAACAGCACAGAAACTTATTCTTCCTTCATTCAGTGGGCCTGGTTTCCCAGCTCTCACCAGTGCAATTCCTGCTTTGTTACAATAATCTATTCGCAATTTTTCCTACAGGTCTGACTGCAAACCACGGGGTCCCACAAGGTCCAGCAGGAGTCAGGAGCCCCACAACCACCTCTGCCCTACAGAAACCCTGTCCCTGCACTGCTGGGAAAGCAGAGGGAACTGGGAGGACCCTGAGCCACAGCTGCAGGCAATTCCCACATCAAATCAAGGATTTGGGGTGCAAAAGACCGGCTGTTATTCGTGCATCCTTTCAGATCATGAGTCTTTCTGCTCTGTGGTCTCCTCAGCTGGGAAGTACTTTAGGTATGGGTGAGAAAGTAACTCCTGCTTTCTGGGGATGATTTGGCAAGAGAGGTGCTTTGGGTTTGGCAGAGAAGTCACCCTGCCAAGCCCCAGGACCCTTCTTTGGGGCACTGCCCCAGCCAGTCCCCATGGTGTCCCCAGGAGTTGGGGACACCCAGCACTACAGGGTCCAAGGGTGGGAGCCACCGGGGAAGCTCCCATCGATGCCAGCCAGGTCTCTCTGCCCCAACTGCTGATGTTGGTACCATCAAGAGAGGTTTGAAAAAGTCTTAATGCTCCTCCTCTTCCCTTTTATCCACCAAGGAAACTTCAAAAGCTTCCCTGTGAGGTGGCTGCGCCAACGGGCAGTTAAACATAAACTCCAAATTAGAGGTGGGCAGTATCCCTTTCACGTGTTGATGCTCGAGGGCAGATGAGGCCCCGGGAGACAGGGACTCTCTATCCCAATCCCTTCACTTTGGATTCATGTGAAAACCTCTTTGATCCGCCAGCGCTGTTTATGTGATAGAGTTTTTTCTGTCCCCTCAATTAGACCCACTGGAGGCACGGCAAGTATAGAGCCCTGTCTGTTGACAGTGCCAAGGACTCGGAGAGGGGATCTTATGAAGGGGAAGATGCTGGACAGAAAGCACCCAAACGTCCCCAGAAACAGCCTGAGCAATAGCTGGGTAAAGCGGGGCTGCAGCTTCCCAGGGGGTGCCCGGAGGCGCGTCCCCTCCTCATAAAAGCCGTCTGGTTTAAATACAAGGCGGTAAAAACACGCTTCTGGGGAAGGGGCAAGAGCCGAAGTCCCGAGTGTTGCCCCCGGCGAGGGCATCTGCCCTCAAGCTGGCGTTGCCGTGGGACAGGGACCCCACCGGGCAGCGCTGGAGGCGCTGCTGTCCCCGGCCCCACCACACAAACCAGGTCTTTTCAGGGAAAAGCTGGGAAAAGCAACCCCAGGGACTGGGGGCCCCAACCGGCCGCCCCTGCCCGTCGCTCCCATCCTGCCTCCCGCTGGCCGGAGCTCCGGTGCCCCGGGATGGAGAGAAATTAGTGTCGGGAGCGGACCCCAGAGAGCCTTTCCAGGGATACCGCGGGCAGGGAGACCCCGCCTGGGAGCCCCGAAGAGCCGCGACGGCGGGAAGGTCGCTCTGGGATGGGGACTGACGGGCAGGGGACAAATGACAAGCTCCGTCCTTAGTCGCTTCCCCATGCCCACCCTTCCCCACCAGAGCTGCCCTACCCCGGCCAGCCACCCGCGAGGGGACTTTCGAGAGGGACCCGGTGCGGAGGGGACGCTCCGGGCAGGACCCAGCGTCGGGACGGTGAGCAGCGGGAGCAGAGGACGCGGGACGGCGAGGACAGGGACACCGGGACCCGGTGCGGGAGCGGGGCTCGGGCTCCGCGCTCCCCGGAGATCACTCACCACTGGAACATGCTGGGAGTGGGACGGGGCGGCCGCTCCGCTGCTGGCCGGGCTGCCCGCGGTCCGGGCGCTTCTCTCTGCGCTCTTCCTCCTCCTCCTCTTCTTTTTTCTGGGTTTTTTTTTTTTTTTCCTCCCTACTTTTTCTCTTTTCCCTCCCCTCTCTCTCCGAGGTGGAGCCTAGAGATGGATGGCAGAGCAGGTAGGTTAACTCTTGCCCTGCCCCTCTGTCCCGTCCCCCCACGCCCGCCTGCCCGCCCTCCCCAGCAGACACACACACAGACACACACCTCCCCGTGGGGCAAGGAGATTAAGGGTGACACCCACCTTCCCCTGCTGCTGATGAGACACTCGCTAGAATCTGGGAACTGGGGGCGTCCTACTCCAGCTCCTTGTGTACTGTGCCCTCTCTGGGGTGCGTTAGCTCTGCCCCAGAGTCTTTAATGCGCCTCCTGAGATCCCCACCTCTACTGGCACCCGTCCTTCCCCCACGACCCACATCTCACTCAGGGTGCACACCTTGTCAAGGACCAATACTCTGCCTAGGACGCTAGTCTCACCAGGCATCCACACCGTCCAGGACTCACACATTTTCTGGGACCCACAACCCACCTGGGGGTGCAGGGAGTTGTTGCAGCAGGGAGGTGCCTGCTCGGCTTGCTGAGAACCCTCATGAGTCAAATTTCCAATAGCATCAGAGGCAGGTAAGGTGTCCTTCCAAACTATTCCTTCAGCCCTGGTTCAGATGCAGTTTCACTTGCATTTTTGCTACAGCCATATCAGCATGAGACATCCCATTGCTCATTAAAAAGCAGATTAAAGACCTTCCCTTTCTTTTTAACATAACATTTAAGTTGCAGGAGTTTTTCAGCCATAAAAATCAGTCCCTGTAATTTCTGATATCTCCCTCTTTTGTCATCCTCCCAATCCCACCAGCTGCTCATGTCCACCATGAAGCCAGGCTGGGAAGCCTGCAGGAAATTTGCAGTATTTACTTTCCTGTCCAGCAGAGATATCTCTGTCCCTTTCTGAACAGTTCCTCTGCATTTTTCATGAGTTATGAGGATCAGGGTGTCCTACAACTCTTACAGTCCCCTAGACATGCTGAGCTTCTCATGTGAAAGGCTCCTTTTGCCTGGACATACAGAAGGACCTACAGAACCTCTTCTACTCAAGCATCAAGAAAAATCCATGCCCAGCTCAATCTGGGGAGGAAGGTTGCATTGCTTTCTCCAGATGTTTCTCTCTCCTTATCTCATCTTATTGCTTTCCCAGGTGCCCTGCAGCAAAAGCTCCCCAGGAAACATTTTGCCCAAACGGGCTGCACCAGCTCTACAGCATCCCATGTCCTTATCATCACCAAAAGTCCATACATACCTTCCCTGATTCCTTTTCAGCCTGTTCCCAGTGCCTAAAGGAAAGTTTATATTTGCTGCACTCATAGCCCCAAGAAATTCATGGCCGTGAGATTTACTGAGCATCAGCTTGACCAGAACAGGCTGTAAGAAAGACCCACCTCATCCTTGCAGCACGAGAGATTGTAGGTGCATGCCAGCCCATGGCTGGGAATTCACCCCACTCTGCAAAGAGGGGCTCACAGTGAAGGACCCCATGGAGAATGGCCCTTGCACAGCCTGGGGTGAGTGCTGCTGTTCCAGGGCACCAGCAGCTGTGGGTGTGTGACAGTCTCTGGTCCCAGCCGTGGTGCAGCCTCAGGGCTGTGCTGCCCCGGAGGGAAGTGGCACTGCTGCAGGGTAAGGAGGGCTCCTGGCAGCCTGGGGCAGGGAGCTGTGCCAGCCCTGCTCCGACAGCTGCTTCCGTGCAGGAAAGCTGTAGGGCCACAAGCACGGGACTTCCCTGATCATTCCATGCTGCTCTGTAGGGTTTTGGCTCAAATAATTCCCTACCCGCCCCATGAGGGAAAAGGTGCACACCCCACTGCATGAGAGCACTGCAGGCCTGGGGTGTGATGGCTGCACAAAGCTTTACCTCTGATAATCATTAAAGGCTCAAATCCTGCCAGCTCTGGGGCTTCTGATGCCTGGTATAATCACGGTCCTGGGCATCCCTGGCACCACCAGCTCCTGTTTCAAGAATTAACCTGAAAATGAAGCAGAATAGTTTATGATTTTTTTCATTGTTACATAGAAAATTTTAGGACAAAACCAAATTTTCAGCTCTTCAGATTCACCCTGGGAAAGCAGAAAAGCAGCAGGAAGAACAAAATTCACCTGAAAGCATTTCTTTATAAAAGTCTTACTCCACACTCATTCCATTTGCCTCTTTCCAGCGCCCAGCAAGAACAAGTTTCACATGAGCAGCCACAACCACTCTGCTGAGACTGAAACATATAAAAGAGAAACCTGAATATTTTTATTCGCCCCAGCAGACTCAGCCAACAGCATATCCCTGCCATTCCTGCAAAGCAGCTGAATCTGTAGCCCTGCCCCTCCTTCTCTGCAGCACCCATCACCTGTATTTCATAGGTCTGAGCCATCAGACTGAAATCTGGAGGCACCAGGAGGCACTTTCTGGCACTGTGAGCAGAGCTGTGGGTTTCTGGGTAAGTGCTCTTGGGTGGCAGGTGCTGCTTGGGCATGGAAAAGCCAAATTCCTCTGCCTTGCACAACATCAGTGACATTTGAGGTGAGCCAGGCCACTGCAGCACTGGGAGAGCTTGCAGGGCACCTGTGAGGAATAGCATTTGGACATGCTGTCATTGCATTGGACTGGGATGTAGAAGGGAAGGCAATGCACAGATCTTCCTGGGTGATGCCTGAGTGACAGCCAGGGTGACACCAGCTCCTGCTGGCATCTCTATATCTGATGGCTCCTGGGATCCATTGGAGAGAGCCAGTCCCAGTGCCACACACTCACCTCCCACTCAAGCACTATCCTGGTGGTGGCACTGCCAGAGGTCAGGAGGGGCAACCTGTGGGGACTGCAAGTCTTTGGAGCTGGCATCAAACAGGGCTCCAGGACATTGCCTGGGTTAAGGGAAAGGACAAGGACTGGGCTGATGCCCAAGTGGCTCATTTAGATGTTCTCAAAGAGAACCACAATGCTTTTTTTTGTTTCAAGAATCCTCTTTTAATTTCAAAGTGGACCTGAACTAAAATGTTTTATTTTTAAAAAATGGTACAAAGAAAGAAGTGAGCTTTTTTTAATGAAGTTTATGTAATCCCAGAAGACTGGCTAGTGGCAGATTGACCCAGCCAGTGTTTTCCCACTGATGGTTTGGAATTTGTTTCACTGGGGAAAGCTGCACTGGTTTCTTTGATATGGTTTTTTTTGGTGTGTGTGAGTGTTGTTTTCTGATTTATTTTCATTCCAGCAAATTATACATCCACATAAAAAACTCTCACTTCTTCTTCCAGGAACTCTCACACCTTCTGACCACTTGTGCCAACACTGTGGTCCCTGGGCTGGGTTTCCCACACCAGCCAAGGTCCCATTGCCCTGCGGAGATGCACAAACCAGCCCTCTCCTCCCCAAACCTCTGAGTGCCTGGAGCAGGACCAAGGGCTCAGCCTGACCCGAGACCAGCTGCACAGGGTGGTCACACTTTTAGGTTTTTCTTTGTTAAACCACTCACCTGTGGTGTACCCTGGAGCAAGGAGGGAGGTCAAAGCTGCAATTTGTTTGGCTGAGCCAGACTCGCACCACATCAAGACTTTGCACACACTCAGGAGCAAACATCCTGGATGTGATAGGACAGGGAACGTTCCTTTCTCCTTCCATGTTTGTTTTCTAAGCACTTTTCATGATGCTGTGGTAAAGAGCAACCCTGTGAGACTCGCCCATCACCACAGCTCTCACGTGGAATACTGGGAGCTGTAGCCAGGACCGGCTCTGCCTCAGTCCCAGGGAAGGTTCCCCAGGCAGTTGGGGTTAATTATTAACCTGATTTATTGCTGCGTCTTGGAAGGTGGAGCAGACGTCACGGGCCAGTCTGACGTGGAAACACATCCACCCCCACAGAAAGCTTCCTCTGCTTGCCCATGCTGACAGGCCCATAAACCCGACCCCAGTGGGGGTCAGTTATTTTACTCATTAACCCCAGTGCCCCATGGCTGTTTCCATCCCAGCACCTCTGCCACAGAGGGATCATGCTGGCTCCCAGGATGCAGGAGGATGTTCTCTGCCTTCCCACAGCCAGCTGCTCCATCCTATTCCATCAGCATCAGCATCTCACACACTGAAACACCGGGAGCTCCTGAAACACCTTGGGCCACAGCTGAAAGCCACACCTTCTCTCCTGCCTGGAATCAAACACTCTGGGATTTGCATTATTTCTTACAAAAATAGGGGAGGAGTGCAAGTTGTTTTGCAGGGTGATGGCTGGGCCAGCCCCTGATGCTCCAGGCTGCTGTTGCCCTTTGCAACAGCAACCAAGGGTGGGATGCAGCTGGGGCTGGCAGGGAAGTGCTCTCCTGGTCCTTGTGCTGGGAGCCACAGGAGCAGGGAAGGGGGAAGCACTCTGCAAACTTGGATGAGCAAATCCCGGGCCTAGACCCACCCAAGGGTTTATGTCCTTGGGCTGCCCCTTCCTCATTTTCCCAGCAAAAAGCCCCCCTCCAGCCTCAGGGCTGCAGCCCAGTGAGGATGCTGCCTTCTCTTCCCATGGGATTTAAACTCCTGGAACACCTGGGTGTCCTGGGGAGCCCTGTGTGGCTGTGCTGTTGCTTTAAAGCAGCAGCTGGATCCAGCTGTGACTGCGAGTAACCCTCACCGCAGCCTTGCCCAGGCCTTTTATGCATTTTCCAGTGGTTCCAGAGGCTCTTGGCGGCAGCCTGCAGGGGAAACCGAACTCACTCGCTGCTGGCGAGCAGAACAGGAGGGGAAAGGGAAAACATTTCCCTTCCCAGAGGAGCAGGGGGAGCCCAGTGCTGCAGCTTGGGCAGCAGGCACAGAGGGGCAGGCTCTGGGTGTGATGCAAACAGCCTGAGGCTGGCCACAGTGAGCCACAGGCCCTGGCTTGTCTCTCCCAGCCCAGCATGGCCCTGCGAGAGCCGTGGACCCCAGCGTGCCTCAGTTTCCATTGTGCAGAGAGCACCAGGGTCTGGGTTTTTCCTGTGGTAGGATGGCATCCAGGCAATGAAAAACACAAGCCCATGAACACATAAGATGGAAAAATCTTAGGGGACATGAATGTGGGATTTAAGGTGGGAGACACTCTCATGCTGCCCAAACCCAGATAGGAAGAAGGAGGATGGGGTGCTTGGCTTGGGAAGGGAAAGAACTATCCCAGTGCTGAAGGATGATCGCTTCCATCCTGGACCCTCCAAAATGTGGAGAAGAAGAAATGAGGAGTGTTGGGAAAGCATTGTCATGCCAGCAGTGAAATCAGGAGCTCTGGCTGTAGAGATGCTCCTGCCCATGGCAGGGACCATGGGCCTGTCCTGCCCAGCCCTTGCCATCCTGACTGCTCTGCCACGGAAGCTACAGGCACAACCTGAGAGTGAAGCCCTGGTCGGGCATCACTCCATGGAGCTGCTCTCCCATCTCCAGCCTGGGAAGAGCTGGGCTCTGGGTGCCAGCACAGCCCTGGGAAGCTGTGCTGCCTTGGGACTGGCATGGGCCCAGGAGCCATGAGCTGCAAGGAGACGTGTTTTCCACTGGGCAGGAGAGCACTCACGACGTCTCTCATGAGTCAGATGGAAAGGACGGCTCAGGAGTCACCTGAGCCCGGTGGCTGCCTGCCCACGGCCCCTCTCCAGACCAAGTGGAAAAATATACAGCCCCATACATGCCTGCTGAGACCCCGAGCTCTGGCTGAGCCCCCTCCCAGGCTGGCAGATGCAGAAATGCTCACATTAGCCTTTTTTGGCCAAATCGGTTTAGGAGAGAGGCAGAGACAACTCAGACATCCCTGGCTCTGTGGCTCTGCTCAGCATTAATCATCACTCTGCTGCTGCTCGTCGCCAAAACCTGGGCTCTGCTACAGCCACTGGTGGATCTGTCTCCAGCAAGAGACGGAGAGAGAAGGAGGGCATGTGGAGTGCAGACTTCCCCTCTCTGGCTGGGGCTACTGGACTGAAGCCATGGCAAAGCTCCTGCTGCCGCAGGCGCACGGAGGGAGGGCAGCACCCGCATGCCACCCTGGGCAGGCACCCGCCGGGCACGGAGGATGGTCCTTGCATGGGCACTGCTCTCCAGCCCGGCTCAGGGAGCTGGTGGGAGAGGTGACAACAGCAATTTGCTATCCTGGGAGTAGCTGAGACATAAGAGAGCCCTCCAGAGAGGAGAAGAGAGTCGGCACACCCAGACGCATTCCTGAGGTTTGGTTTCCATGGTGGGATGTTCACCCGACGGTGAAGTCATTCTGTGCTGTGGCTGAGATGGCCAGTGAGTTAATGCATGGATCCAGCTCCCTCCCTGATTCACAGCAGCCCCGTGCCATCCGTTGGGCTGATGGCTCTTACGTGGCTCTGGCATTTCCAGTGCTTGGTGCAGGGAGGCTCCAGACACCACTGCTGGGTTGATCACCATGGGAAACCAGCTCCTGCACAGGGTGGAGGACAAACTGATGGCTCTCCTGGGTCCTTCCAGCCCATTTGTATCACCACACTGTGCTCCCTAGCATGGTTTACTTTCCTTTCATTCTCTTGCTGTCACTGGTGACAACAGGACAGAAATGCACCACCCTAAGAGGTCATTCCTGCAGGGCCAAAGCTTTGAGGATCTGCCCAACATGAGAGAGAGTTGGGCAAGGATAGATAAACTGGGCATCATGGAAGGAACAGGATGAACAGCCTGTCAATCCTTGGGGTGAGGTGGCAGGGACACTCCCTGGCACAAGCGGCTCATGTGCCAACACCGAACACGTGGCTGCAAAGTTCAGGGACTGGGCTCCACAGATCAACAAGCCAGAGGTGTGGTGGGCGAACTCAGCCTGAAATGTCAGCCAGTAAGTTGACAGGGTTATTCCCAGCCTCTGGGGTGGTTTTCTGCAGGTCTGGAGGCACAGGGATGTGGCCAGGCTGCGCTGAGCCATCAGCTGGTGAGACTCTCTGCTTTTGGGCTGCAGCTATTTGAGCTAAAGGGAAATATCTTAGTCTGACATTTCATCAAAGCTCAAATCCCTTCTGGTCCAGTCAGCTAAATCCCCATTAAAAAGCATATCCCTTTAGGATGCATCTCCTGATCAACCACCACTGCAAGTGCTTTCTGTACACTCTCTGCACCAGTGGCCCCCTCTCCTGCTCTCCCCAGCAGCTGTGGGCTCCAGGACTGGGGCAAGCTGAACCCCAAAGGGCTCTACTCTTGCTGGTGTCTTACACAAGCACATGATGCCTCTGGAAGGCAGTAGGACATGCCTAATCCTCAGACACACTATGGGGACCTGTCTGTGTGGGAGCACCACCATGTGCAGAGCTGTTTGCTTTTGAGATAAAACCAGACCTTCTCATACATGCTTGCATCCAATCTAAACCAAAATCCCTCCCTGCTTCTCATCTCACATGCAGCAAGGCACAGAGGTCCTAACTGGGACCACCAGGAAGCCACTCTCCCTTTGGGACTGCCCAGAGCTGTGAGGAATGTTTCCTGCTCCAGGAAGTGACAAGCCACCTCCTGGCTCTGCCACTGCAGGTGACATCTCTGGGGACCAGGAGTTGATGCTGAGGATGTGTCAGGTGCTGGCACAGCCTGGCAGCCGCCTGGGTGTGTCAGCCAGACCAGGAAGTGCCAAACCGAGCCAAAGAAAACCGGCAGCTCCAGGGATGTTTTACACCAGCCAGGATGGAGCCCCAGCCCTGCAAACCAATAGTCAATGCAGCAAAATGTGACACAAGACAGCTCCCTATCTCAAGGACCCCAAAGATCTGTCCAGGGCTTTCTCAGCCCTTCCCCAGGCTTTGTGTGACACCCAAAGTCACATGAAAGTCCAGTGATGGGTGCAGACAGACCCAGCTTCCACTGCCCCTTTCCATTCCATCCCTGACCCTGCAGACACCCAGGTGTGATGCAAGGCGCCCTCAAATCCCTCCACCGCTGCAAACACCCGCTCTCAGCCTCCCTCCTTCCTCGGGCCCTTCTGCCTGCACTCCAGGCTAATGAGATCCATTTCTCCACCTTTCCCTGGGAAGCCAGCCCCTCCTGTGGCAGCTCTGGCTGCTCTCCTCGGCGGCTCCCAGCTGCCCTCAGCCCGGCTGACTCACTCAGCACACACTGAGCCCTTTCAGCAGCCTCGGCCCCAAACACTGTCCCAGTCTTCCCAGCCAGCTGAGCCCCCCCCCAGTGCCCACACAGGCTCCTGGCCAAGGGGAGCCATCCACGCCCTCCTGAGACTGAGCTTTCATGGCTGGGGAGGCAGAGACCTTCTGGCCTGACCGGGGCCACGATGAGGCACAGGCAGGAGCGCAGAGTGGGTCACTGTGAGCAACAGCCAGCAGTTAAAAATATAAATAGATGTATCTGAGAAGAAAAAGGTTTAAAAGCTTCTAATAGGACCATTCTTGGCTTGGACAGATGAAATCTGTCAGGAATCTTTTCCTCCTTTCTGCCTTCACCCAACTTCCTCTGACCAACAGCGGGGTTCTGTCTGCTGTGCAGGGATGGGGCCAGAGAAGGGGCTTCTCTGCTGCCCAGCTCCCAAACTAGCACAGGGGTGGCACCACCATCCAAACCACCCCCCACCTGAAAACAATGCAGAATCCTCCATCAGAGGGGCTGCTGGAAAAGCTACTTGCACTTTCTCAGGACCAGGGCTGTGCAGAGAGCAGGCTGGAGCCACACAGGGCAGCACCAACCCCTGCACTGCACTGAGCCCTGCTTGTGCAAGGGACTTGCTGGCCCTCCACAGAGCCTTGTGTCCAGTGGCCAGGGGTGATGAGCTGGAGCCTGGAAAAGTCCATGCATGGAGTTGTAGGGGAGGGTGGTGCTCAGGTGTACCCCAAAAGGAGCCTTAGCAGCCTGCCACAGCCCAACACCAGGGCTTTTCAGCTGCCACAGCCTCTCCAGCAAGGCGTGCATGCTCAGGGAACACAAAGAGCAAGGTGAATTCTTGTGACCCTGGGTGACACAGTGGGGATGTGCACAAACACAGCAGCAACCTCCAGGCGTGAGACTGAATGAGGATCTTCTGCCTCTTTCCTTCCTGCCCCTTGCTGGGTTTTTCACCTGTCATTTTCTGTTCAATTTGCCAGAATGCCCAAAATACCTGACAAAACAGATTCCTCTGTCTGTGCAGGGAGATCACCACTACCACAGCTCTTAGCACAGACCAGGCAAAGGGGACAAAGGGGTCTCACCCACCCTCACACCCTGGGCAGCGTGGCAGGGTCACCAGTGTAGCTGAAGCTGAGCTGATTTACACCTGTGAGCATTTGGGCCCACACCAAGCTCAGATCTGGGCTTGGCCAGAAGGTTAATGGGAAAAACCTACAACCCTGACTGTGCTACACTGCACGGAGCAGCTGAACAGGCTCAAGGGGAATCTCCACCAAGGATTTGCTACTGACTGCTGACAAACCTCTGCTCTCACCCAGCCCAGGCATTTCTCCTTGGAGGGTTTGTTTGTCCTCTTCCACAAGTAGGGCCAGAGAGGTGAAATCTGAAAATCTCGGTGGGAGGAATGCGGTAGCTGAAGGGCTGAGATGTGCATCACAGCCGCCCTCCCCTCTGGGCACCCGCCAGGTTTCGGTAGCAGTGAAGTCCCTCTTCAGCTCCTATCGCAAATGAAACAAATGAGGGAGTTTTATAAACCTGGAAAGAGGCATGAGGTTTTGCAAGCTGTGCTTAATCCAGGAAAGGTCACCTGGAAACTGCACTCTTGGGCTGTGGGGTGAAGCAGTGAGTGTGTGGACAGCAGCCCCAGCCCAGGGGAAGGACGTGTGCTGTCAGCAGACACTGCACGATGCTGTGGTGACACAGACTGGAGCTGCCTTGGAGCAGAGAAAAAGTGTTGCTGCATCAGGCTGCTTAAACCTTTCCCACTCCTTCTTTCCTCAGTTTTCCTTCCAGCATCACCTGGTTTTGTTAAGCAGCAGGTGAATGGATGCTATGAACCCCTTAGCACAGCCCAAGGAGGGTGTGGGTAGGACAGAACCCAGCTTTCAGGGCAATGGCAGCTGTGCCAGTTATGATGATGCTGAATAAGGGTGGTGGCAGCCACAGGGGGACAGTTCATGGATGAGGTTTAAATACATACAGAGCCCTGAGATTCCTAGAGCCCAGAGGGATCCCTTTTACCAGACCTGGTGTTGCTGAAGTGGAGGAAGGGCCAGTGGGCATTTCCCACGCCCAGGCCCTGCAGGGCACTGTGTGCTGGGGTCAGCAGGGGAGGAGGGGAGCCCTGCCCCTGCTGGCAGCTCTGTTTTGGGCTGGTCCCGAGTCCCAGGTGGGTCCCAGTGGAGCAATCTGCTCGCAGGGGTGACGCAAATATCTCCACTGCTCCCGCTGGCCTTGGGATCACCCATCCAGCAGCAGAGCCTTGGGCCAAGCCACAGCTCTGTCAGCAACATTATCTTCATTGCTTGCAAAGGGAGAACCAACACATTTCACACCCAGGAAACACAGAGATTCTTTTCTCAATAATCTGGAAAAGCAATTGATATATGTGTGAAGGAAGGGGAGAGGCAGAAGAATGTATTTATTGGAGCTTTATTCGTCACTGGTTCCTGCATGGCCAGGCTGGACAGCTCTAACCTGGTCCAACCTGCTCCTTTGTGGCATAACACATTGTTTGAGTAAAACCCAACACCAGCAAACCCACTGATGCAACAGAAACCTGACCAGATGCTGCCTACGCAAAACAATGCAGCAGGAAAAAGTAAAATTCAGGTTTAGAGCAAAAGGAACAGTGCTTGAGAAGATGTATAGCACTGGTACTTTGCACCCCATTAATTGGGGGTGGCACAGCAAAGGAAAAACTGGGCAGGGTGTGCACAGCCCCAGTCTTTGGAGTGGGTGGCATGTCCAGTGGATGTGGAGGAAAAGTCAGATCCCACATAACAGCTCTTAGCTGATGTGGCCTCAGCATGGGCAAGGTTTATGTAGAAGCAGAATTCTTTCCATTTCACTGTGAAGTTAATAGCATGTGAGAGCTTCCCACAACAGTGGGGGAGACGTGATTGTCCTAACAAACACCATCTATTTCTCACCCTCAGGGTCATGCCTGTTAGCTTCAAACTGTGCCTGGAAAACAAAATAAGAAGCTAGTACTGATCATGTTGACATTTCAAGTCTTCAGACAATCTCAGCAGTGCCCATGAGCACAACACTGCTGCTGTTCCCCACTGCACCCTCCCTATACACAGAGCAGTTCTTGCACCTCACCCGGCTCAAACAATTTCACTTCACTGCAGGAACACACGAGACAGCTCGAAGGGATCATGAGAAATGCCTCTACTTTCATAACATGAAATGAGACACCAGATTAAACAATAAGGATTAAAATAGGTTCCCACCTAAAACCACTCTCTACATTTTTGGGGTGCTGGTCCCCAGCAGCCTCCCAGCCCTGCTGCCACACTCCAGCGAGGCTCAGGGGGAAGCCCCATATCTCCCCTGCTTTTCTCTTGCAATCTCCCCATCTCCCCATCTCCCCTGGAGCAGGTGCAAAGCTCTCTCTCTGCTTGAAGGACTTAGAATGAGACACTTTTAAACTATTACATTTGCATTTGAGACAGCCACCCACCACAAAGGTATTTCACAACTTCTTTGTGATGTGCAAGTTCTGAAAGTGGGTGTGGTGGTGGTAGAAGTAAGGTTTCCATTCCTGAATCCTTAGAGGAACAACCTCCATTTCACATTGTTTCAGCCTTTCCTGCACCAAGACTATTGTATGACCTCCTCCTTAGTTAAGCCTAATACAAACTAATTGGTACATACACACCTGAACGCGGGTCAAACTCCAGGTTTGAGCTGCTGTAAGAGAATCCTGAATGCGAATGGCTCTAAATAATAATCCAGGTTGAAATGCAGCTGCCTTGTTGATTTGGTGCTAATGTAGCAAACCAAAGTTTTTAGCTTCTTTTCTTTCCCCATCATTTTGCTTCAGAGCTCAAAACTGCACAGAAAACCAGGCACAGCAGCAGCTGCTTGGGACAGTTACATATCTATTGCATCAATTCATGATGAGACAGAAGAAAACCTCTTCATGATTAAAAACTGGTCTCCTGATCCATAGGGATGAAAAGGGGCCTGCAACAGCTCTGGCACAGTCAGGCAGTGACAAACTGACTTGAACTTTTCCTGAAGTGGTGAAGAGCAAGCACCAGCTCTCAGTGCAGTATTGATCTCTTCCACATCCTCTCAGATCTCCCCAAAAGTGTTCAGGAAAACCCTCAGTTTCTAGTCTCTAACTGGTCTGTGTCCTTTAGTGGGTGGCAGCCCCACAGCAGCCCCTGCTGCCACCCACCCAGTTCCTCTGGTGCTGTGCTTCCACTCCTCCTGTGCTGTGGCCAGTCCCATGCAAAGCACAACAAAAGACACAGACCCTGGCTGGGGCCAGGACAGAGCTCGTTTTCTCTCCAGTAGCTGGTGTGGTGCTGTGTTTGGGATCTGGGACCAAAACAGAGCTGATAAGGCAGGGGTGTTTTGCTGCTGCCTCCACAGCACGAAGGCCAGCTCTGTTTCCCACAGTGAGCAGGCTGGGGGTGCACAAGGCAATGGGAGGGGGAGCACAGACTGCTGACCAAAGGGAGAGCCCACACCGTGTGCCAAAGGCTCAGCAAGAAAACTGGGAGAAGGAAGGAGTTATGATGTCTGTCTTCACAAATAAAGTTATGCATGATGAAGTAGCTGTTCTGGCTTTCCCAGAAATGGCTGAGCACCTGCCTGCCTGTGGGAAGCAGTAATAAATTCCTTATTTTGCTTTACTGATGCACACAGCTTTTGCTGTACCTATTGAACTGTCTTTATCTCAGTCCACAGATTTTCTCACTTTTGCCCTTCTGCTTCTCTCCCCCAATGCTCTGGGGTGGAGCAGATGAGGGCTGTGTGTTAACTCACCACACACACCAAAGGTTGTGCTGATAACACCCCCTCATCACATCATCTCTCACATGCCTTACCAAGGACATATTTCCCCAGGAGGTGATTTTCTAGCAAGAACAGGGTATTCCCAGTACAAACCACACTCATAGCCCAGAGAAAATTAATTCAAGGCAGCACGTGGGTCACACCTGTACCTGTGCCAAGCTGCAGGACCAGTCAGCTTTGCAGAAGATAAGGCAGCTTGAGAGCTTCCTGCTCTGCCCAGGACAACTGCCCTGTTGGGAGAAAGAAGAGAATAAGCCAACCCATCTGTCATCACACTGTCCCATTCCTGCTGCCCAGAAATGGTTTGGGGGGTGTCTAATGAAGACCAGAGGCCTCACCTCTGCACAGGTAACACTCCGGGCTGAGTTGCCCTGAACTTTTCTTACTAGGAAATGGTTTTGCATAAAGTACTGACGTTAGAAGGTAAAGGTAATGAGAGATTTTAATCAGCCCCAGCACAAAAGGAAGGGAATTCCTGCGTAATACCAGAGACTCTAATTTGGGATATTTTTGGGATCAGGAAGAAGCTGTGGTACAGGTGAAAGGAAAGGGGCTACAACCAGAAAGCACCAAACATACAGCCAGTCTTGACAGAATTCCAGCTTGGGACAAGCATCTCTCAAAGCCTCCTTTGCCTCTGTAATGCATGAAAAAATCCAGGCCCACAGAATAATTCCCCTTGCAGGAAAAAATAAGACAACCCCCCCACTCCAAACAAAACAAAAAGTTAGAGAGAGGGAAGGAAGCAGAGACAGGAAACTACAAGGACACTCTTCAGAGAGGTCACTGCTGCAGGATAAAGGGACATATTTTTATGAATGTGCTAAGGTTCCCTCTGAAACTTATTTTAGGCACCTGAACAAAACTTACCAGCTTTGTGCAAAAGTTTAAAACAATCCCCTGCTGCCAGCAAGGAGCAAGTGCTTGTAGGAAAGTAGCTCCCTCCTCATAGCTGCTTGGGGGAAGCTGGACTGGGTTAAAACACAGGAGATATTTCCATCTCACTAAGAACAAATAATGAAAATAATGAGATGTAGAGCAAGGAAGTCTCTTGTGGAAAAAAAATCAAAAGTCAATTATTTCTCTCTGCAATGGCCAGATCCTGAGCTTGAGCAAGATGATGACACGAAATGTCAGGTCAGCTCCAGGCACACATGACTAAGAACTCAACCAGACCAATTTTTGGATTTTGGGAGAAGCAGGCCAATTCTTCTTGCTGTTACTGTGTACTGTGTTAGGGGCTAAAAGCCTCAATCATGGGCCAAGCTGCTCAGAGTCCTGTGTCACACAAGCACTGAGGCTGGCTATGTGCCATGGGAGCAGTTTTGATGGCTCACAATCCATGATTTGCCCCCAGCTGCAATGTGATTACACTAATGCAGCTGCTCTGGAATCCCTGGATCTGGGCAGAAGCAGGACAGTGACAGCTGCTGTGGCACAGAATGATGGGACGCTTGGGATCTGCTGTTGTGCTTTGCCAGGGATCATCCCCTGAGCTGGTGGCTCATGACTAGGAGCTCCCTGGCATGGAGCTTTTGGTACAGCTAGTCAGGGTGGAAATTTTGGCTGTTTCAAACAGCCCAGTTTCCAAAGGCCTTACTCAAAACAGAATTGCTCCCTCAAGTCCCACCTGCCACATTTCATTGCCCAGCTGATCACCTGGATGAGGAAGAAATAGAAAAGAGCCAGTTTCATGGAAAGTTATGGTAGGCTATGAGCTGCAGAGTTAACAAAAAGAAGTTGTCTGCTTAACAGGAGCCTGTCCCCTACAATACTGCAAATTTGATCCTGGGAGAAAGCTGCTGTAGAAAAGAGCAAAAATTTCAGGGAGACTGTGCTGCTTGACAAAGAATTCATTTGGTGCTAATGGTTCTGCTTCTTGCAACAACATGAGCCACGCTCCCAAAAGGCAGTGCATGAGCAGGCACGAACAATGAAGTGATTTGTTCTCAGGAAGGATTCAGCCCCGGAGAGGAGCTGGATCCCTTGGCACAGAGCTGCTGCTTCCAGCACCTCCACACACCCGCTCCAGCTCCACTCCTCACTCTTCTGAGGAGGAGAACTAAATCCCGATCTACAAAGGCCAGAATTTTTCCTTGAGATCAGTAAAGGGAGGTGTCCTCAACTCCTAAAATCCCTCCTCGGGTGGTCTGATTTTCAAATGTCCTCAGCATTTGCAGCTGTCAATTACAGCCTAACATCAAAGGCACCTTAAACATCTACAGAATAAACCTTATTGTTTTCAGGTATCTGCTACTTTTTATTTGTCCTGCTTACTTGCTTACTCAGAAGAATTAGCTCTCAGCATTATTAAAAGAAAAACAAAATGAAATAACACTTTAAAAGTCTTTTAAGATGAAAGCCACCAAGGCATACTGAAAACCATTTTTGAAATTAAATGCAGTGCTGGATCACTCACATGCAGAGTGAATAAAATAACTGACACTCCCCAAATCTGTTGACTTAAAATTATACCAGAACGGCATTTCTCATATTTGAAGAAGATAAGAACAAAACATTAAAGTTGTCACCTGGATTTCTTACTGCTTATGTGAAGCACTCTCACTTTCACTGCCATCAATTACTGCCCTAGTTTCTTGGAAACTTGGACCATATGCCAAGGACTGCTGAGAGAGCTTGTACTAAAAGGAGGACATGTTCCAGAAAGTTATTAGATGTCCTAGGGTGTGCCACTGAGCCTGTTGTTCAGAGAGCATCAGGTCCTCAAAAAGTGGAAATTTGGATCATGATGCTGTAACTGAATACAATGTCACTGCAGGGTAGAAAGCAGCCTGGATTTGGGAGGAAACTTTGAAATATCAGATCCCAACTCCTGACAAGATGTCAGGCTACAGAATTACTAGTCTGGTAACAGTAGGACAATGTTCTATGTTCTGCACTCAGAAGTTGATTTCCTTTTCAAGTCCATTAGCAGCAGATTGCCATAGCTTGGCCAGAACAGTTTGGTCTTAGTCTGTTTTGTTTGTCTTGAAACATCTTGCTATTTCTCACCTGCCAATAAACTCTCAAGAGCCTCCCTCCTTTCACAATTTCTATGAATAGGTTGGGAAAGTGCAGCCTAGCCCAGAGAAGTCCACATGGCTCAATCACAGAGGTATTTTGGTACTGGGTTCCCACAGGATCAGTGGAGGTTTGCAAGGCTATAATTAAATATATCCCCTCTGCTTGCCGTGCCTACACAGCACAGGAGGTGTCGGGGGTGCCTGGCAGGGCTCCCCTGCTGCTTCCTTGGATTCAAGCAAGGAGCACCCCCAGCCCTCCCACACTTCCTCTCCTGCTTGTTCCATATTCAGTCAGACTGCAAACAAGTGTGAGGATGGTCCAAACTGTCAGGAAGTTCTGTCTCAAAGATAAATTCAAGCCCCTAGCTACACAGTGAGTGTGGATGTACTTACACACCTGCAAGGGAAGCAGCCTCTTTGCTTTTCTGCCACTGCTACACCAAGATGAGCATGAGCTCCACGCAGAGCTCTGCACTGCCATCTCCACCATGATTTATAAAGATTAGTGGAACTTTGTTTAAAGGGACAACTGAAAGCCAAACCAAGCAACCACCATCCCTCCCCATCACAGCAGTATTTTCCCTCCACTGAACTTCCTTGCTTGTCTTCCCTTATACACTTAAACTGTAGAACAAATAATACTTGTGACACCAACCCAGTGTTGCTGGTGGTATCCCACATGCCTGGGCTCTCCTCATGAGAGACCACAAACAATGAGTGGTTCATGCCTGGTTTGCAACACTTCTGAGCCAACAAGATTACCTCTGCAGAGGCAGGCCAGGCTGAACTCAAGAGAGTTGTGTTTTCCACTTAGATGGAGATAAAAACAGTTTGGGACAGAATTTGTCAATAATAAATCAGAGTGAAATGTAAAGAAATGGACACAAAAATGTTGTGTGACCTCCAAACCAAATATATCAAAAAGAGAAAGAAGGAAAAAACCCTGTAGGAGCATTTTTATCTAGTCACAGGAAGATAATTTTAAAGCTCTAGTACAGAATGAGCCCTCTATGCAAACTTCAATAGACTTACACAGTCTCAGATAACACTCAGCATTAACAAAATGACACTGAATATACAGTAGGTACATCCAAAAGGCACCACTTAGGACTTGGGTCCCGGAAAACTTTACTTACAGATCCGTGTATCATTTGCAATAATTTTATTTGCTTTTTGTGAAAGAAATTGCAGTCACTCTAAATGCACTCCTCCCACCAGGGCAGCAATTTCCACTGCTCCTGTTATGAGTTCCTCAGGAGGGTGTTGAATCTAGCAGCTGCCTCTTCATGGCACACACAAAAGACACCCAACAGCTCTTCAGAGTGAGGTGCTGAATTTGCTGTGTGTGTGTTACTGACTTCCATCCAGGGACCTCTCCACCCCAAACAGTGGAGTCCTATGAACAAAGGCAGAACTGACATTTTTTTATTAGCTTCACATCTTCTGACTGCCATCCCAGGTGCTTTTTTTAATAAGAGGAAAGGAAGACATTTTACTTCCTTTGCCTCTCAAATTACTGTTCAGCTGGTAACTTATTTCTAAGCACATCCATAATTTCTCTCAGGTATTTGGAAAATTAATATTCTCAAGCATTAATACAGTCTTGGATTTCAAACTCCATACTCACAAAGCTAAGAGAACATGGGAAAATATGCATAGAGTTCTGCATTGCAACAGGCCTGAGCAAGAAGCACACAAGCACACACTCTTCAGTTTGTTCCTTTCAGTCCCACTCAGCAAGATGCATTTTGGTTTTCATGAATCTTGATCTGCTGGAGCAGCTGCCACACCTACCAACCACCTGGCAAAAGGTGGTGAAGTTTTTACCTTAACTCACAAAATCAGTGAGGTTTTGGGGTTGTTGTTGTCATTTCACCCTCTGCCCCCACCAAGAAAAAAAAAATTTATTCTGCTCTCAATGCTTTTCAAAAGCTGCTCTCTGTCTTATAGAATCAGATGTAGCATGAACATAGCATAGATCCAACATGAAACTCAGCACTGCTGTAAGATAAATAGAACTCAGCTACTGGAGTGTTCTGTGTTATTCATGTATGCAAATAAACTGCTTAGCACTTCAGTGTTAGCAATTTGGCTGTTGATGTTACCTGATGGAAATAAAACAGAATTTCAGAGGAAATTCTGCCTACCCTGGAAAGCCACGAGGTGAACTTTTATGGCTGTTTTCCATTACTGCCTTTTTGTGAACCAGAGGACAGTTTCCCATTAGCTGTGTTTATCAGCTCTGAGAGGAGGCAGATGAATCCAAGCACAAGTCAGAGATTTTCTGTGACTTCTTTGTCTGGCATGGGGAGTTGTGTGACAGAGGCTATCAAGTGTCTGTAGTCACTTCATGTCCTGTGTAGTCTGGAGATAAAGCAACACCCCTACTCTGCCTGCTTGGTGTTAGGTTGGTGTAGTAGTAGTTGGTTGGAGTAGTAAATGGTAACTTCCACATGAACTGACTGGATTTTAAGCTACCTTAAGGAGGTCTTCTCCTACAAAATACCCCCATTCCAATGTAAAGTCTATTCTGGAGGTTTCCTGAACTTGTGTGTGGGAGTCCTATCTGCAAACATTTGACACAGCATCACTGGTATCAGTGGGTCTGAGGCAATGCCATCAGTGGCCTTAGCTCTGCAGTTGCCACACAGAGCAAGAGGCTCAATTCAGTGTCTTATCAGCTTTCTTCTGGCTCTATGGAAATGGTTTTATAACTCTTTACTTTAGGGGAAGGCAGTGCCACTAGAGCAGTTGCTTTACCTTTCAGGCTGTGTTCCACTTGTTTGTTTCTCAAGGTGAAACTCCAAAACCAAATGCTTATCTTTCCCATTTTCATACTCATTAAAACATTTGTTTCTGAAGTCTGCCCATGGCAAATACACACTGTCTGCTTTTTGTACATCTCTGCTTCAGCAGCAGCCAAGTTCCAATGTAAACTGCATTTATGTGTCCTAACAGCTGTGACATGAGGGGGTGTTACTGAAAAGTCAACCCCCAGTGAAGACTTTAGTGTTTCCTGGTCACTGTTACTGTTGAGAGAAAGAACAACAAACAGACTGGCTTTGTAATTCACTGGCAGAACTAACTGCTGCTTTTTATTTAGTGGAAGGATTCCTGATCTCTCTTGCCTAGCCAGCACTTCATATGCACCAAAGACCAACACAAATTCCATAAAGACATAAGCAGTCCTTGCTTCGAAGAACATAAAAAAAAGTAACAAAGACCAAAGAAGATGGAGCACAGTTACATGTTAAGAGAAAGTTGCTTTTGATGTATTCACATTCTCATGGTTTCTTCTATGAATGAAGAAGCAAAGCTCTTCCTTCATTCCAGGGGGAAAAAAGAGATTTTTCATTCCACAAATGTTAAACAGTAGAATTAAGAAAAAAATGCAGAGAGAATGAATAGGAGTAATTGCTGCAGATAAGGACCTCAGAGGTGAGCACAGATGTTGCCTTGGGCACAGTAACAGTGTTTTTCATCTGCTATAGGTGAACCAGAAGCTGATGAAATACCTCCTCTTCAGGGTCTGGAGGCCACACAGCTCTCAGCCCACGCAGGACTGCTCTGGGCAGGAAGGTTCTGTACAGACACTGTCCCTCTTCATGCAGATCCTTTGAACACAGATACCTCCCAACCCAGGCATACAGGAAACATTTTTAAAAAATCAATTGGCAGGCTGCTTCAGCAAGCAGTAAGTAAAAAGTACAATTGCTTGGTAAGACTCCTGGGCTGAGCCTACATTCTGTTTCCAAAGGCCATTTACTCTGACACAGAAGGCAGAGAGCAAGATTTCTTCTCAAGGTGGCAATGTCACTGTAGAGTAAACTATCAGAGAATATCCATCTCCTATGTCAGTCCTGGGCTGCTGCTGAGACCTCAAATTCTAATAACAAGGCCCTTGTCTTAGCCAGCTTTAGAGACCACAGACACATCCCATCAGATAATTTTGAATCCCTGCAAGGCTTGCAGTGTCAATAACCTCACTCTCCTCTGTAGGTCACCTGTAAAGCTCATTACAGGAAGCTGGCTCTGTCCTCCAACAATGTGAGAGGTGATTCTCGAGGAAAGGAACTGTTCTCACTTCCTGTAGGACTGGCTGCCTGCAGAAAAACATCGAGAAAGGGTCTGTCAGCTGAAAGCAGGATTTATTACAAGACAGAAACTGCCTGAGGACAACACTTGTTCAACTTGGACAGGGACACAAACATTGCAAAACACATACAGAAAGACACTTTAACTCAAGATGCTGCAACTTAAAACTGCAGAAGTTTTAAGGTATTTATGGCAACTCCTTTTCAGGGGATATTGAAAGAACTGAAAGAGCATCACCAGCACTCTCAATAAAAAACATTCCCCATTCTTCTGGTAGAGATTTTAGATTTTTGCTGCCCTAGCTTAAATATGCCTTAGACAGAACCTGGTACACTGCAAATAGCTTCAGCACACCCATGAAGAGTTGCCTGGAACAGAGAGAGAATAAGGATCAGAGCAGATTAAACCATGTTCATATGGAACACAGTTGAAAAGGTCTAAATTTGGAGGTGCCTATGCTCCATGTGGTACCCTATGCTCCAGCCATGCTGCCAGTCATCCCTGTGCCAGCTTGGAAGTGGAAATCACAGAGGATCCCAGCATGGCTGGTTTTATTTGGAGGAGCTTGCTTTTGCTCTGAAATTCAGCTATCAGCAGGAGCTGCATCTTGGGCAGGAATCTGGCCCCAGGCCTGTAGCTGCACTAAGTACCTGGGCTTCCTCTGCATTCCTCAGGCATTCCACACACTCCAGTGCTCCAAGAGGAGCAGTCCAGCTACTCCAGGTAGGTTTACATAAAATCAACTTGTTTCCAGAAAATACACCTGCAATAAATACTAAAATCAAAGCTAAAAATGTGCCTCCAAAATAAGTGAATGCATCAAGTAAAATCAGAAAGTCCTCTTTTTATCAGCATGTCCATCAGCTATAAAAACTTGCATTTCTCCAGAAATATCAAGAAACCCACAAATTAGTCTTCCACTGGAACAGAGTCTCTTGATGCATAAAATCCTACATACCTGTACAGCGGGCAAATGGGAGGCAGCAACTGCTGGAATCTACTGATTACTGGTATCTGTGCATCTGATACCATTTTTGACCTACAGGTGAGTCAGCTAGGAAATTAAAGGAGCAGTAAGCACAGAATTTTACTAGGGAAACATTAGAGGCTCACTTGCTTCAGACCCCTTCCCTGCATCTTTAAGTAACAACTGAGAATTACCTTTGAGAATCTCAAGTTTCAGCATAGAAGCTTAAAACCCTTTTTAGTCCTTTAAAAATTTGGTCCTTACAACCATCATGTAACTCCTCCCACTTAGAAACACCTGTGTGAAAGCCCCTGCAGGATGGACAAGAGCTAATTAAGAGGTTCTCTGTGATAGCAGACAACAAGGCTGGATACATGTACACAAAGTGAGTGGAAGATTAGTTGTCTGCAAAATAATTTATTTGTTATTTTTAGCAGGAAGAATTGAATATTCTATTGGTGACACTTTCTTGCAGCACATGTGGACAGATAGAAAATGACAACTTGGAATCCTAAGTGAAAAACTGGAAGAAATGGTAAATGAACAGATAGCAAGTTGGGATGTCTGCATGTGTTCCCAGCAATGAGACGAGGTATAGTGTAAAACAAAAAGTTAGAAGAGCTCAAGTGTCTGCACTAACAGATCACATATACTGAATCCACAGAGAACCCCAAGTGATCTACTTTAAAGCAATTTGAAAATAAAATACATTTAACTTCTGCCACTGGAAAAGGATCTTGCTCCAGAGTCTCCTGAAAGCAACACTGATATGTCTCATCCTTCCTAGGACACTCTCCCCAGGAGTGTAAAGCTGCCCTGGAGAAACTAGAACATGCAGAAGATTTTTTGTGTACATACACACAAACACTCTGAGCTTTTGCTTTCTTCTCTAGGGCTTTTTTTCAATGGGCCAATGCTTTTGGAAATGAACCGAAACAGGAACCAGGGACAGACTCCTGGGTGTTAACACCACATCCAGTCAGGGCAGAACAGTGCTGCTCTCACAGGAAACAGAGAGCACTGATGTCAGAGGTAAAACTCAGGGCACATGCAGCAAAGGTAAAGCTGAAAGAGCTGCATTACCTCAGCACATCAGGAGTGATGAAGCAAGGAGCCCCTAGGTCAAAACCTCCTTTTGCCACCAAGAACATTCCCTTCCAATGCCTCACCTGTACTCCCTGAACGAAACCACATCACTTCCCTGCACATGCAACTGTGTGGAACAATGAATGAGCAACACAGAAGGCTCAGAATGCTCTTTCCAGCTCTGTTACTGATTTACTCAGTTATTTAAATTCATTTCATTTTCTGTATCTGTAGTAAGCAGCTAATGATATACACACATTTTGAGTTTCTTGGGAAGATATTGACTTACTATATTTTTGTCAAATGTTTCAAGATAACAGTTACAGCTAAAGAATAGAGTTGACGTTATATTATGATCAAATAATGATCAGTAAACTTGTTATGATGCATTTGCTCCTGCCATTTTCATTCATGATGGAGACAGAGTTGTATTTGAATCCAGCTTTTTCTATCCACACACCTGGGAAAAAGTTTGTTCACTGCTGAAGAATGGACCTTTCTTCCCCTTTCACCCCAAAAATACTCCACAGCTGACACACCACATGTGTTTACTGATGTGTGAGCATCCAAGATCAATTTTTCCTCTGCACTGAGCTTGTGTTGCCTGGCTCAAAGCATGCATCCATCATTTTCCTCCATCCTCAAATCAAAGCCACCCTCTCTTCTGATCCACCCCCCCCCTCCCCAGATTAAGTACTTTTTATAAACTTTGCAGGCCACAGCATGGCTATGTGGTTCTGGAGTACCAGTCTCCAGCAGAAAGGAGACAGCCATGAGCAGCACACTGTGCTTGGCTCTCTGCTTACCAAGCTGCCCTGAGTGAGCCATCTCCTGAGCTGCCTGACATCTGCTCTACATTCAGTTGCAGTGTAGACACACCCAGGGATCCGACTTCAAGTTACACAGTGGGATGAACAAATGTCTAAAGAAAAGGAAAAACTCTGATGACATCTAGAGAAGGTCTAATCTGAGACTCATAAGCTCCCACAAAAACTTCTGAGAATTTGGATCACTTTTCTCCACCCAGAGACAGGAAAAAGCATGTCTCTTAACTGCTCACATGACAGCCTGGAAATAGGAGCAGTGTTCAGCAGGATACAATTACATGGCTGTACATCCTGCAGATGACAAGTACAATGTCATAGACTCCTGGCACATTTGTAGCCTACAACTTCATTCCTGAAGAGTTTCTACAATGCTCCCTCCTCTCCCACCCCAAGGAATGACAAATAGAAGGATGACACTTTCCACTTACTCTGTCTGTTCCTTGTGGATGATCCTGAGGAGCTTGGATGGCTTGTTTGTCGGGGTTCAGACTGAGAGAACTGGGGGGCAATGGCTGGGACCTTTCCCTTTCTAGGGCTGGTGCCCTGCCCGTCAGGAGTGCGAGGGATCTTGGGTTTGCTGGTGAAGGCTAAGGCAAACTCGCTGGAGGAGGAGAGGGAAAGGGTTAGCAATGCATGCAGAAATATGTATGCAAAGTAAGCCTGCAACCAAGTGAAACCTGCAGTAGGTGCTGTGACAGCCCAGCAGGTGCTCAGACCTCAGGCAGACTGCAGATGGAAAGGAGCATGGCAGCACAGGTGTGCTGGGAAATGTGCTCACTGCACAGCCTCTAACCCGGCCCTACCGACCTGCCCACCCTGCTCAGACCTCAGGGTCAGTTAAACTCCCTGCAAACCCCTAACTGATCTATAGCTTGTTTCCTGGTGTTTATCACATCCACTGACTCAATCTGGGGTGCAAAAAATACACAGATATGCTACAGCTCAGGAACACATCCTTTTGGGGTACAGACAAAACAATTTCTTCCAGGTATAGGTCAATCTTGGCAGACACAGGCATCTTCCCTGGCTCCTGTCTCAGATAAGACTTGTAGAACTCCCTGAAGGCTTGGCCAAATGAGCAAAAAGCTGTGATGGCATGTATAAAATAAACTCCCTAAACACACAGGTTCCTTGTTCACACTGAGAACATAAAACAGGTGCTGCCATTTCACAGTCTGCATGTGCTGCAAAAATACCATTCTTTAACATTTAATCAATAACTCTGTGAGGATACACCGCCTTTTCTTGCCCTCAGCATAAATATAATTTTTCCCAGTTACAAAAATGGAGGCTACCAGGAAACAGCAAGTCTCTAAAATAATTCTGAATCTAAATGAATGTTTGCACTAGTGAGTCGATTTTCTCTTAAAAGGTGAAAAGGTTAAATTAAAGTAACAGCTACATGAAAACATCATATTTAAAAAGGGAAATAAAAGAGCCAAAGGCAGGACATCGAAAAAATAGGTGCTGTCTAAAAATCGGCGGTTAAAATAGAAAGTCGCCATGTTATTAGCTGCATCAAAAGAATCCTTTGTGACCATCAGAAGGGGTGATTAGGAGGATTTTCAAGATATTTAATCTCCCCTCCTCCCCTGGGAATGCTGCTGAGTCAGTGCTGATTAGCCCTTCCATAGCCCTGCTTCACCTTGCGGGGAGATTTCAGCAAGTGCTCCTTTTGTATTTTAAAGAGCTTTACTGGCTGTATTTTGCATATGTATATGCTAACTATAAAGGGCAGAGAAGTGCTAACTGCTTTGCTAAGAATCATCCCTGCAGCCCTCTACCTGTGAGTATTACAAGTGTTAATTTGTCTCAGCTTCAAAGGAGGAGGTGGCAGAGGAGCAGAAACAGACTGGTAAAACAACACCAAAAAAATAAGACTGGCTAGATAAAACCTCAAGGCGTGGATCACAGAGATATTTAAACATCTTTATCTCCATATAGCAGTGTCATTGTTATTGCTTTTTCTGGCATTTAGCTCACTTTGGTAAAATGAGTTGGTTAAGTGAATTGCATTTTCAATTCACTCGTGCTCTTCATTATCTTATGTGTATTATGATGTTCTTAGGTGAATTAAAAAGAAAGATTCACCAGCATCAAGACAGTTTTTTGAGCCACAAATGAGGGTTTTTTTTTCCTTCCTTATTCAACAACAGATAACAAAACCTTGGATCTGTATTCCCATACACTAAAAAAAAGTGTTTTTATTGCCATTCAACCATCTCCACAGTTTCAGGGCAGTAACCTCGGCAGTCAGACCAGAGACAGAGCAAAGCAATGCAACCAGAGTGACATCACTTTACCACGGAAACAGATACACAGTTCTCACACAAAAAAAGTTCACATTTGTGCAAACTCTTCAGGAAAGGATAATATGAAATAGGCTGGTAGCAAAAACTATAAAGTTGAAAAAATTCAGTTGTTTATCTGAGAGGATGCACAGCAGATCTGGCTCTCCATGTGTTCAAGCACCACAGAACCACTTCATCTTTTACTGCATCAATAAATAGTTGAAGATCAACAGAAAATAACCAATCCTTAGGATAACACCTAAACCTCCTATTTTTTATTCTTTAAAAGTTGATGAGTTGAAGAAAGAAGAAGCAAAATCTAGTGTGGGAAACGTTTTTCAGCATTTGGCAAAGGAGTCACTGATGACAAGGTGTGCTCAAAGAAAAAACAAAACAAGAAACAACCAATCAAAAACTCAACAACAAACTCACACAAAAATCTGCATTTGAACTGAGAAGAAAAAAAAACTGTTTACTTGGAAAAACTGAAATTATTGTCCTTAAAAAGTGCTCAACAGATTGACACTATAATTCAAATAATCAACCAGGAAATAAGACAGAACTTGAATATATAAAGATGAATTAAACCATTTTCTCCAAGAATACACTGGGATTTTTGGCCATTTTTACCAGATTATCAGAAAAGCAAGGCTAATAGGGACATAAGAATGTCCTGCAGAGTTTAAGCTCTTTTTTATCATGATCATACTGAACATAGTCACAATACAAAAAAACCCTACTTTGTCAGTCAGTCACAATTGTAGACTGAAGCCTGTTACAAATTCATCTTTGATTGTCTGAAAAGCACAACAAAACCATTTTCTCACATCAAAATGCAACAGGGACTATCAAACGCAAGACCAGCTGTCAGTCTGACCTGCATCTGCTGGAACAATCATTTGTTCCTGAGGAAATAAAACAACTGCAGCAGAATGTTCACTACTAAGGTCTCATTCTTCTCTCCAATAGATTTTGCTTAATTTCACTCATCTCTGTACAGCTAAGTTCCCAGCCCAACTCAGCTCTCCTTTTCTCATACATACCTCTTCTAGGAAGGTCTTGGTTTTTGCCTAATAGGTAATTGCCTCCAGGAAGGAGACATTTCTTACAGTGGACAAAACCAGTGATTTATTAATCCTGTTTGTTTTGCAAACAAATTATAGTCTGCATCCAGGAGTGAAAGAATGCAAAGGCAGGTCTAGCTATTGCAACACCAAAGTATTTAACAACAGTCCCTTGACACAGAAAACCCTGTGCTCTCTTTGACTGTGAATGGTTGCATTCCTGTATCTGCAACTCGAGGCTGCATTTGGAAATCCAAATTAACTGCATGCATGCTGAGGAAACACAGGATGAAAAGATATGATCTTCCTCTGCAGGATACTGCACCTGTGCCTTCATTTCTATAAAATCCATCCTGAGATTTAGACATATGTTTGTTAACAAATATTAAAAATTACAGGGAACACACTTTTTTAATAGGTTTTGTAGAGAAGCAAAGCATCTCACTGAGGTGGGGGACAAGACACTGCTAATTTTACTTGCTTTCTTGCTATCTGAAAGATAATATCCCTCTCTACACCACAAAGCAAACAATTTGGCCATTAATTTTAACGGTCTATTTGTACTTCTATTATGTGCTTAGCTACTGTTACAACAGACAACAGAAATAAAACCAGTAGTGTTGGATCAGAAGTATGACTACTAAGCACTTATCTGAAACCAGTGATAATTTGTTGACTATGTATAATTTCAGATCTTACCATGGAAACAACACAACTGGGGAAGAAACCCAACCAAACAACCAAAGCCACACCAACACCCCAAAAAGCCCAAAACCACACACTGGCATCTGTAGGCCTGAAGGACACAAAATTCTATACTCAGAATCTTTCAGAAGTGTTAGAGTTGTAATTAACACAAATAACCAACACTTCTGAAAAAAATCAGGTGTGTAAAGAGTTGGCAAAACCTTTCCTTTAACACATCTCAACCCATTCTGTGTTTTCGTTCTGGAACATACTTTCTTTTAAAATTTGTCCACAGTGTTCAAAACGTGGTCCAATCTAATTAGCTATAGGAAAAAGCTGTTAATGTCTGAAGGACAGATGCAGGCCCCAAAACTTTGGTAGACTTTGGTCCAATTGCTAATTAATTCCTAGTTCTCATCCAAGATATAACATCACAGTTGTACACATGACAAAGGCTTCACAGAAGGTGAACAGGATAAGCAGGATAAGCAGGATAAGGAGAGCAAGAACTTTGATTTTACAGGAATAATTTCAAGGAAGAGTTTAAACCCATTGTTGGATGATCTCTTAACTTTGCCTCCTTTGACATACCCACCTAGTGGATAAATGAGGGACTCTGGTCAGCAGTGCTAGCAAGCTCAGCATTTAAACACTCTTAACTCACTTAAATGCTTCATTTTTCTTTCATCCCACTGTCCTGTTCCCACAGTCCTACCTATTTTTTTACTAATAAATTATTTTCATGGGCTAATGTTGAATTATCTAAGAAGCAATGTGGAAGCTTTATTTTCAGAAGGCTATGTTGAGCATACATGTGAAGTTCATTAACAATGTCTTGCTTGAGACTTCTCCCATTCTGAATCAGATGCTTAGAAATTGAACAGCTGCCTCTGGCACAGCAAAGGGTATTTTGTTTGGCAAGAACCACCATAGCTGTCTCAGGCCAGACTACATCATACATCAAATGGCTTCACAGATTGTCTTTACAGCAGCATGGAATTAGCTGGTAAATCCTGTCAGACTCCTCTCACAATTTTAGGTATTCTCTGGATAGATCATACCTATGTGATGGACCATTTGCTTTGTCCTCAGTGAAGTCAGCAGATTGAGAAGACAAGGTATCACCAGCTGGGATGTGTTGGTCCATTCTATTGCTTGATGCAAATACTTCATTTGATGACTTCATTTCAACTGCTGTTTAAAAAAGAAACACGGTTCAGTGAGGAGTTGTCTCCTTACAGTTTTATTAGAAACACAATCAAGTCACAGTTCCTGCTGTATGAAGTAAAACCTGAGGTTTTGGCAGGTTACTGAGTTCATGTGGCAGAGTGCATTATGGCTTATCACCTGAGCAAAACAGCTGCACGTGTGCTAATTTAAGCCCTTTGTTGTTGGAAAATAAAACTGGCTATACTGGGCACTTGCAATGGGATAGGAGCATGCAGACCCCCATTTAACACATATCAGCTATATCCAATATCTCATTAAAGGCACAGGAACTCAGCCCCTTGCAGTTGTCTGTACATATCCACAGTAACAGGGACACTGCAGACAAAAAGAAGTGCTTTACAGTTCTGTCAGACTCAACTTGTACCTTACACTAATGAGGAAGTGAAGGACACTCAATTTGCTTAGAATCACAAGGCTACCAAGATGTGCATGTTCAATGAAAGATTAGGGAAAATCCCTAGCTCTATTCCTGGCATGCTCAGGAAAGGCTGCTGTCCTGGTTTGCTCTCTCATGCTGATAAGAATGCAGATCAGGTCACTCTCAGACAGGCATTTTGCTGCCCAGCACATGTTCTGTCTGGCATTCAGCATAATAAGCGTAGGAAGATCACCAGGGTTCATCTTTGGTCCACAAGTTTTTTGCTCACAGGAGACAAAAAATGAAAGAGTGCAAGAATTATTGAATCTTAACCAAAGGATAAAGGGGGAGAGGATGGATCCAGACAAAATCAGACCAATTCAAGAACAACCAAATATTTCCAGGAGGACATTAAGAACTATGCTCATTTTTAGAAAACAAAAGAGGATCAAGGTTCCTTGAGGCTAAACTTAGCCTCCTTGGGACAGCCCCTTGATGAGGCTAATTGTTCACATGAAGTCTTTTATTCTGTTTTTTTCACTCTCTGTCTCTTACTATTCATTTTGTGACTTGGCTGCATGAAACTCTGAGTCCCAAGGTACTCTTCTTATGCTGGGAAACAAATATTCTGAAATAAGCAGGTTCCTGGTACTACAGAATGACCATTAGACCAAAATCAGAAGTCAATAAACAGCATATTTATTGCACAGCAGAGATGTTTGGCAGGGCATCATGAAAGCCTCTAGAAACAGTACCATTACTTTCACACAGTTCTGTTCCCTGCTGTATCTTAGAAGGCAATAGAAGAGAAAGGGCTTATTTTCCATTGTCTTAAATTAAAGCCTTTTAAATTTAAATATTACAATCCCCACTGCCTTTTGGAAAAGTTGAGATGTTCAAAGACCCAACTCAATTATCATTCTGCAGAATAGAAGTCCTGTCACTGATATAACAACCAGGGGGTCCAACACTGCAGTCTCTTTTCTCTTCTCTTACGACATCCCATTTCTAAATCCCAAAAGATAAGAAAGACAAGCACATATGTCACTGCTACTTGCAAAAATCCAGAACAAACCTCAGGCCATTTTTCAAGTAACTCAAAGTTATTTTATAGCCTGGATTAATGCTAGGAAGAATTTCCTCAGTCACACATAACAATTATTTGGTTTTTTACATGTATAATGCATATACACTAGCAATATGTTGTATATTCTGACTTTAAAGATTTTTCTACAGGAAAATAATATAATCTAGTAGTCTTATTAGTAGCCACCTGCAAATATTTTGACTGAAAGCATCTAAAACTGTTTTAAACAGAGGCTACAAGCAAAAAGTTCTGATAAAATGAAACATTTAAGCTGGCTGAAATATCTTTTGCATGATGGCTTTAAATTAATCAAAAATTAACAACATTTATTTTGCTGACTGACTCAGGTTGCCTGTTTAAACCTCTTCACAAATCTCTATAAAACAAACTATCAGATAGCATGAGTAACACAGCAAAAGTGACAAAGGTGAGTGCATGTACCTGACTGGAAAGATAGCAAAATTTGGTTCACATGGGCTCTGGATGGTGGCATAGTGCCTTAAGAATTAACATCCAGTTACTTGAAAACACCAAATAGGAACACCTTTGATAACTACTTGGTTTAATTTCCTTTTAAAAGTACAGGTATTTAAAAATCTGTTCTTTTTTTCCTTCTCTGTAGGAAAACTGCCAAGTCAATATGCTTTTGCTTGGTTTATGACCTTTGCTGATGTGAGTTGCTGCTCTTAGCTGACCAAACCCCCCCAGCTGTATTCAAGGTGTCACTGTGCACAGAGAGAACAGCAGCTCTCATTGCTACACAACAGCAAGAACCCAAGTGTCCATCCTGGACAGGAGCTTCTCCTGCTCCTATCCTCCTGTCCCCTCCTTTTGAACGTTACATTTATCAGCTCTAGGCATTACGCAAGCGAATTCCTGTCTGCAAGTCCTTGGTTACTTTTCTCAGAATCCCTTTCATTTCCTTTAGGAAATTTAAGAAAATAGAAGAGAAAGTAAAAAGTATGCTATTCCTTTACTGCTTCAAAGCATATTTCTCAGAAAAGAATAGGCACACTTTGCCTGAACTTTTTAACAATTCTGTCCCGGATATGCTGCAAGATCCTTTATCTACAACTGCTGAACATTTTGCCTTAGATCCATAATTGGAAATGTTAATGAATCCCTGCAGGAAGGCTGGAACTCCTACATCCAAAGTTCCATGATCTCATGGATATCAGAAGTTCAGCAATTGAGTATTTCAAAGACTATAACCTTTTAAATTTCATCACGTTTCTGAGCTGTCAGGCCCAGCTGAGTTTGCATTAATTTCAGCTGAAGCTGCAAGGGCAGAATCTTTAGCAGCATCACCCACAATGCAGCCACACAGCACCAGGCTGCCCATCCTCCACAGCCCTGGATGATCTGAATGCAGTTGCAAATCTCAGCAGATAACTGCAGCTGCCTTCAGCTCTAGCACTGAGATACAGCCAAAAGAGCCTGCAGGTGCCAGCAGACAGTGATTCATTTAGATCCAAACAAGGGTATATTTGATCAAGCAAGGGGCTTTGCCTGTTTGAAGTGCACTGTCTCTGGCTGCAGCTCCTTCCCTGGGCAGGGGACATTGCAGAGAATCCTTCACACATCGGAAGCCCTGGGTTGGATCCTTGGCACTTCCACAGGAAGCAAGATGAGCGAGGCAAGTGAGACCATTGGTGTCTGCTGACCACCCATTACCTTCTGTGTAATTCATTCTGCTTGAGCCAAAGTCTGCTGTTGTGCCACAAGCTCCTGCACACTGACCTGGGCTCTATAAACATTTCTACACTACTAAAAAATCCCCAATCTACAACACACAGTCCAGGCCCCCTACACCTGCCCCAGTCCAGGATGATGTCAGCAATTAGGAACAGTATCCATGGGCCATCCTTACATGAGGGGGAAATGCAGAAGTCAGAAATGCTGGACTGGCTCCCACCACAAATGGAAGAAGGACCACTTGGTGGAGACTGCAGCTTCTCATCCCTATTGTGACAAGAATTGGTACCATTTTCTGGCCTGAAGGAGAAAGGAGAATACAAGGTGAATTCTAACAGTATAAAAAGTTTAATCAGTCTAAATTCTAATTTCTTCTAATTGCCTGTAATGACACAGTACACACTGAAATTATTTTATATTTCATATTGCAAACCAGTACTAAGGATGTAATTCAACTGCTTGACTGCAGCTCCCCCAAACCAGCTGACATCAGATGTATTTGAAATTAACATTTTTTCCTACTGCAATAAAAGAGCTGAGGAAAGGAAACCGTAACTCCCTGCAGTCTGAAGACCCAAAATTCCACCATGACACTTAAAGAAAAAGATTGTAGACATGGGCCTGAGAGGTCTTCAATACTTAGCTTTTTCAAGGAGTTAAGATTTGTTTCTGAATATTACAAGGATTTCACTTTAAACAGCAATTATGCAATATACACTTAAAACAAAGTAAGCAACAAATAGAACTCTTGATTTCACAAGTGAAGTGTATCAATGGGAAACTGAAGCAGCTGAAGGACAGAACAAGGACACAATTGATCCCAGTAAGCAATAAAACACAGCAGAAATGAGAGGGGTGTGAAAAGTGTGTGAAAAGAAGTTGGCAGACATGGAAAGTTTCCCTGCCCAATATCAGGTTAAGGTAACTAAACTATGTTTCTAGTAAAAAGGATGCAGTCCAAGGAGGCAGTTAATGATTTCACAGCCAAATCAGTTTCTAAGGAAATAGCTAGCAGAATATTAAGTAGTTCAGGCCCCCTTGAGTGATCTCAGCCAGTGAGTCTTTAAAGAAGGAGGGGAAAATGAAAAAAAAGAAAAATAAAGGCAGCTTTCCAGTATTTCCTGACTCCCTCAGCTCCATACAGCAAGAGCTTGTCCATACAGGGATCCCATGACAATTCATCTGAAGTAACTAGAGCCTTGTGTGCTCTGGGAAGTCATAGAAAAATTAGCATGAAATGGCTGCTACATGTGCAGTGGCGATTCTGCATTAATTTTCTGTGTGAATACTTCTATTCAGCACTAAAGATTTTCAGCCCCCTCCTTTTGGAGGTACGAACCAACAACTCAAAGAGATACATTATAGTATCTCATCAACTGCTTCCTCTTTCATGATGTTTTTAAATGGAATATATTACATCGAGTCTCACATGAAGAACTTCAAACAAGTCATATACACTTCAATTTAGAATGGAAGCATTTACAAAAATCTTTAATGCAGTTTAATCATTCTGTTGAATACGAGATTTCAGATAATTCAGATCAACTGTCTTGGATTGTATCCAGTAGACAAGCTGTATCCAGGGCAAAAGTGTCCAACATTTTTCATGAGAGTTCAGATGATAAAAGTCACTTAAATTATTTAAAGTACTAAATACATCCAGTTCAGATATTACTTTCAAATTAAGGCAGCTAAGCTTTTATTGCCTTCCTCCTGCAATAATTTCCAAGTGAGTATTTCCTTATTTTAGTAAATTAATTTCTACTAAAATTAGAACAGCATAAAAGCCATCAAAGCTTGTCCTTTTCTGCTGCAAAATGTAGTTCGAGAATGTCTTCATCTATTCACTGCAGTTTCCTGCACACAAATTAGTCAGGTACAAAGCACAAACTTCTCATTCAGGGTGGTATTGCTTGTTTCCTGCTTAAAACATGGGAGCACCAAACACTCATATTATTTCTACCATTTGGGCAGAGCAGGAGGGAAATTAATTTTCACGTATTTTCACAGTGTTAGATTTCTGCTGTTTACATTTCTCCTCTGTAGTTTGCATAGTGAGGCAATCTCTGAAAGCTGCTTCACACCATCAAACTAACACTTGTCTTAGACCAAGAGCTACCAGAACCAGCATGATGGAAATGTGGTTTTAATTTGTATCCAGCAGTGACCTGAAGCTGTCTTGCAGAGGCACAAGCTGCATAACTGAGAAGACTCAAGTTGTGCCAAAATACAAGACTCACGTCACTCCAGGATCTGGGACACTTCAGCAAATACCCTGCCTGGGTAGATGATGCTGAAGAGAGGCAGCAATCACTCCCAGAGATCCTTTCTGATGCAAAAATTGCAGTGCAGTTCAGGACAGTGGGAAATAAATGCCACTGTCACAGGTTTGACACCATTTTTTTGACTTCCCAGAGGAAAGTAATTTCATTTCCACAAACTTGGTTTTCTCTCCACTTATAAAGGAAGAATATAATGCTTAGACAGCCCAGTGATAATGATGGTTTATTTCTGGAAATACACTTTCTAAATAGGCCATAAGACTACCTGTCAGGAACTGAAATGGCTCATGCCTTAAACATTGTTAGGAAGGAGTTTTGCCCATTTTAGCAAAATCTGTATAAAGAAGCTACAACCACAGAAGCCCACCCCCCCCTTGAAGATGACTGGCTGGAACTTTAAACTGTGAGTTAAGCTGCCTAGATAAGATAAAGGGGACATTATGTTCAATCATCTCAGATTTAGGGAGAAGCAAACAAGGCTGAGAGAAAGGAATGCATCCACAAGAAAGCCAAATGCAGCAGAGAATCACCCCTGGCTGGGTTTGGGGTGAGGGAGACCACAGCCCACAGAGGCCAGGTTTACACAGACTCCCCACAAAACGAGAGGGGGTGGTTTGGGTGTAACCTCTGGTCAGAGGCACTGAACACCCATCCTCCATTACAGACTGGCCACATCCACAGGACACTGATGTGGGAGGCAGTTGAGGGGGTGTAAGAATCCATCAAAGACTCCTCAGACCCATTCCCAAGCCCTTGCACCACAGGGCTGCACGTTTCTCAAAGTGATGCAACAGACCCAGAGTCTGCTACAAGAGACTGTGTCAAACTGTCCCCAGTGGGGGCATTCCCATCTGGCCTGAGCATGCATTAATCCATTTATTCTGTGCTTCTCAGGGCACCCTCCAACACCACCAAGAAGAGCAGAGCTGGAGAGGATCAACAGCACATCCTTGGGATACACAGAACAGTGATGCTTTCTTTGATCTGTCTCTGTTACTCTTTCTGTACCCCCACCTCTTTTCTATTTCTTTCTCTTCCTTCTTTCTCTCTCTCTCTCTTATATTTATTATCAAATAAAATGCACACTATTAACTTTGGCATATGGTCTTGTTTGCACCTTAATTTGGGCAGAGAAATTTCTAGTAACTTTAAAAACTGGACTGTAACATTGCCCTAACAACCAATTCCACAGAATCAGTCCAGGTCTCCAAACCCACCATGGGTAAAATACTGTGCAGGGGAAGTGGGACCTTGAATTCTAACAGTGACCCCACAGTAGAGTGGCAATGCATATTAAGGCATTGATTGACCAGTCTAGATTTTTAAGGCCTGCAGTTCTTTTGGAGGACTGAATGAAAATTATTAGATAATCACCATTTTACTAGTATGAGCTAATATTTTAATTAATTGCTGCTTTCTCTGACACACAAACACACACATTTAATATACATATAAAGTATATATATGTACACACACACACACATATATATATACTGCAAAAACTGTGAATGTTGTGATGCTGCAAAAAGTTGGCCACTGTAAGAAAGGGCACAAAGTCAGAACTCTAAGTCCATGTTTAGGCTTTATCAGGCAGACAAAGTAGGTGCCATGTTCAAAAAAGTGCCGTTTTATCCAGGCCAGCACTCAGAAGAAAAATTAAGATTGCAAGGCAAATTCTGCCACAGGATAGCAAAAAATTCTTCTACTTTAGAAGTGTGTTTCCTTCATCTTGCTTTTTAAAAAAATGAATGTCTTCTGGGCCTGTGTCCATGCCTAGATCTGGTATGTTAACACTTGTCTGTTCCAAGCCCTGGTAACCCAATATGTATAATCCCATAAGGAATGGTACACGTGCCAGAAGAGTATGTTTGGATGACTCAGGAGGGCTTCCAGTCAGATCACCTGCTAGTAGGAATTCTAGTTTCAACACAAGATAGTGGGAGGCAAGATAAAGCTGTGACCACTACTTGTCCCAAACAACAGACTTCACTCAGTCACCTACACTTGTGCAACTACATCAGTCCTCACTGTCTTCTGCACCCATTTTCCACATTGAAATGAGGAGGAAAAGTATTTTAAGAAATAGAAAATATGAACGGGAAAGCAAAGAATGGCAGAGGGATGACAGGACAATCTTCAGGAGTGATGTGTTCAAAGAACGAGCTGCAATTTCATTACATTGTTGTGTTTCAGTCACCTATTCATTTTAATATACTTACCTATACAAATCATGTAAGTCTTTTATCCTGTATACTTTGCTAGTCTTGTAGTCTCTCAGATTAAGTATACACAGAAATAAAAACATTAAATCCTCACAATAAACATGCCTGTATCATAGCTACCTGGACTTGATCAAATCTAAAACTATGCAACTGAAAGTTACAAAATCATTTAAATTTGGGATCTCAGTGGTATTTTACTTCCTCAGTCAGGACACTGAACAGGACAAAACTCAGAAATCAAGATACACTTGTTCTAACAGAAGGCAGAGAATATTCAAGGAGCTCTGCATGGTAAGACTCCTTTATTCCATTTACAATAAGCCTTCTACTCTAACCCAAATCGCACCAAGAACAAAGTGTCACACACTTCTGGTGGAAAATATATTTCTTCCAAAGCAGGAAAAGCCAAAATAACAAGATTTTTATCTTACCCATTTTCTTTTTCATCTGTCATCTAACAAATCCCCCCAGAGCAATATACTTTGTTGCTTGTTCCTTGAAGAGGAAGACCCCAAGCATTGTAGATCTTTCCAAGAAGATGCAAGAACATGTGAGTTATAATGCAAATTTAAATTAATCTGATCAGTAAATATTTATTCAATTATTTTGGGAATGTGACCTCAGCCATTGGACCTATCTCTGCCTGCAATGTTCTGCTCATTTTTTTGAAATTCTCTGTAATGAATGACAATGGCAATGCAGTTTTAGACAGGAAAGGTTTTGTTATTTAGGCACTGCTACGGGTTTCTTTTCTGTTGTTGCTATGCTTTCTAAAAGAGCTTTAAAAATCCAGCTTGGTCTCATTTGTTGGGACTTACATTGGATATGCAGTTCTGTGATAACCTGGTGTCACAGGTCTCTGGAGAGGCTCATCTATACTCTGATGTACACCAGCAAATTGCTTCTTCTTGGTTTTTGGAGTATGAGTCATTATCTGATACACGGAAATGAAGAAAAAAAATAATGCAGCGGAAAAGCAGGTATTTGAAATCATAGAGAAAATTATACAGAAAAATTGCAGCAGAAACTAAATTGCATTCTGGTGTCACTGGATAAAACTGTCTGGAATCACTGAAGGCTCCTTCAAGACATCTTCTCCCAAGCCACTTTTCCACCGTCAGGATTCTGGACTCTCAAATCCAGAAGGCATACATTTATAACAGAATGGGTTGGGTTGGAAAAGTTCATAAAGACCACTCAGTTCCAAGCCCCCTGCCATAGGGGGGACACCTTTCCCCACATAAGGTTGCTCAAAGCCTCATCCAATCTGGCCTCAAACACCTCCAGGGATAAGAATGCCACAGCTTCTTGGGGCAACCAGTGCCAGAGCCTCACAACCCTCACAGGGAAGAATATTTTCTTTATACCTAATCTAACCTACTCTCATTCAGTTTGAAGCCATTCCCCCTTGTCCTGCCACTACGTGTTCTTGTGAAAAAGCTCCTCTCCAGCTTTCTTGTAGGCCCTTTTAGGACTGAAAACCCACAATAAGGTCTCCCTGGAGCCTTCTCTTCTCCAGGATGAATAATGCCACTCTCTAAGCCTGTTTTCACAGGAGAGGTGCTCCAGCTCTCTGAATATCTCAAATTAGTCACAGCACAATAAATGGCATTCATACAAACTTTATGCTTTTTTACTTAATAGCTTTTTGCTGCTTGAAGTAAGGCAGACAATACTTGATCCGGCACAATGCCTGCAGGAGCAGTTGGCTTTTCAACTTTCCTTTTTTCTAAAATAATTTCAGACTAGCAGAATGTTCCAGTATTAACCTGCTCAGCACTTTGCTTTGTGTGCTCAACAGAGTCACTGGTGTAGCACTAGAACCCTAAGGCTGCCTGTAGCTTAATAATAAGCCACAGTCTGACCACCCCCTGTGAAAGGGTTGCTCCTTTCTCACACTGGTTCTGCTTCTCCTGAGCAGCAGCTCATGCACAGACTGTAAAAGATTCAGACTGGTCTGCAGGCAGCACCTGCCTCTTCAAGCAACAAACTGAAGAAAGTGGTGAGACTATGAAATAAAACACTAAACACAGGAAATTAATTTATTTCAAGATTCTAAGGAGTGGTACTCACTCCCAAGTACTCAGTTGTTAGCAGCTTCTCTCCTGAAAGCTCTCCCATCTGAGGCATCAAAACCTCATCTTTGTCCAGATCAGGCTCCAGGATGTCACTGTCCTCCTGCAAGGCAACAAGAAACTCAGGTGGAAGGAAGCTTTAAAGCTGGTGATAAGGGATTGGTACAAAAAGCTTGGAATCAGTACTTCAGGATAAAAACATTATATAACAAGGCAAGATCTTCTGTTGATTTTATTCCACAAATCCAAATGTAACCAACTTCAAGTAAAAACTACCAAGAAGTCACTCTCCTATGCCTATTTCTGCAATAACTATGGGTGATTCATCTTTCATGGAAGCTCTGCAGCTTCTGCAGATCAAAAAAAACCAGGAAATTTTGAAGTTGCAAACCAAAACAGCAAACTTTCAAAACCAGTAATACAAGAACAAGACAGTATTTTTGCTTGTATTTTGTTACTAAAAAGAATTATCTTCTGTCCTGCACAAGATAGCCTAAGACACACCCACTCCAGATGAAGAAAATGTTCTTTGCTTTTGAAATCTGTTGTAACAGTAAATGTAAATAACTGTCAAAAACAGTAAATAAGAAAAAGTGAAGAATCATTCTAAAAAGGCATATTGCATAGTCATGTAGAGAGTCTGGCATAAAATCCATTAAAAACAATGGCCACTGGACTCTGATGAACTCAAGAGCAGCTTTACTTTAGTGAGATTTAGACTCAGTTTTAAATAGACACAATCAGCTCTCAATTACCTGGAAAGCTGGGTATGTGTGAAAAATAACACAGATGATGGCAAAAGGATAAACACTTGTAGACTAGGCAACAATCATCTGTATCAAGGAAAAAAACAACTCAACACCCCCTGCCCCTCACCAAGAAACCACACTCCAAAGTCCACAACATACTGCATTTTGATGGGGTGGGGGAAGTTGCAAAGATAAGCTCTATAAATAGGTCTGGGGGCATTTTTTCTTTACATGGTTTGTTCATGCAGCCAATCCTGTTCCCTGACATTATTTAACCTTCCAGGTAACCGAGCCTGAAAATTCCCCCCACTGCCTCCTTGTACAAAATAAGGACTTTGCCTAATGTGCCACCACTCCACTGCTGAAGTAACACAATTGGTGCCCTGTTCCCCACTCTCACGGGCTGCAGCAGATGTTGGCAGCAAAGCCTGTTCATGCAGTGGTTGGAAGCCCTGTGATTAAACTCTTTCTTTTGATGTGCCCTGCGGCTGAAGTGTATTTTCACACGACAGCTCTCTGATTTTATTGCCAGGTGCTGAGTGACAGCGGATCAGAGGGTGTCTGATAAATCATCACTGTGCAGTCACCTCACACAGCTCCAGCTTGTAACTAAACTTTTGAATCTGAGCTACAATAGTGCACATTCACTTCTACAAGCAGCTTTTCAAGATGGTCCAAGTCAAATAAAAAGTGAACGCGAAGATCAAATACTGAAGATAAATTAAGTTAGTATTTAACAGACCAGTCATCAGAATATTGAGCACCAGGAAACACACACTGTGACTGTGGGTGTCAACACACCCCAGAAGGCTGACATCTCAAGGCTGGGTATGTACTCCAGGAGCCAGTGTATCCTAAGGTTTACACTAGTTAATTTAAAACTTACCAGATAAACATAAAAGCCAATTTATTTCTGAATAACAGCATACAGACAGACATTTTTATATGGTTATAAGCTCCAGTGTCACACAGTACAGAATCTTAAATTTCTGAAATGTATGATGCCCTTAGAAATCCTTGAGTTTTCCTCTAACAGGCTCTGTGTCTTGGCCACAGTGTTTAGGAGAAAGTAGTCATTACCACAAGATCTGCTCAAAGCCAGGAGAGAATTCATCAACTCTAAATTAAACACAGATAAAAGCAAAAAAAAAAAAAACCCATGAAAGGTAATAGTGACAGCACTGGGAACATTTGCATGCTTTTGTAAACAAAGCTGGGGCAAAATCTGCAAATTAATGCTCCATGAGAGTCTTTCTGATGTTTTTAAAGCTGTAAAGGTATAAATAAAGGTATTCAGCAACAGATTCTAACATCAGTAAGCAGCCTGAAAACATGTCACTAAATTGGCAAAATCAGCAATATATGGACATATCCTGAAATGCATTCAGTCTGTAGTACTTTAAAATTTATGTAAAAGCAAGACTATTGATAAAATTTTCCAAAACTTTCTGTTGCCAGATCACAATATCAGATGTTATCACAGAACACCATTGAGAACAATAACTCCCTGCAATTCCAAAACACAAGAGTTCCAAGCATTGAGGTAGTGAGTCAACAAATCTTTGTTTATTTAACAAAGTAACTACATTATGCGTTACCGCCATGATATTTGTAAACTACATTTTCTAAACGGAGGGATTAAGAAACCAGATGTCCTTGTAGCAGAACAGAATTATAGTTCCCAGCAGCAACAAGGATTCAGAATGTGTTGCAACTGATGTTACACTAAAAACAGTCTCTAACTTGGCTTTTCTTTTTAATATAATGGCAAAGCTAATGAAAAACCGGAATTGGACACGTCTGTTTCAAAAGCCTACTGTTATTTTTTAAGTCAAAAAAATAAGAAATGCCAAAAGTCCATTTTAATCTCATGATGGTCCAGTGGCAAAAATACATTTCAAAAGGATTTGACCTAGAGCCTTTGCTGGGATTATAAGCAGCAGCAACTCATCTAGGGGGTAGGACTGAAAAGGAGAATTCACCTTCCTTTCATTCCCAGGAACAGGTAAAGTGATGGATGTGTTCAACATTATCATGCAATTCAATGCCACACCTTTTAGGAAGGAATTCCTTATCTATGTCTTTTCACAACAAAACACAGTATCCTTTAAAAAAAGTATACCAAAGTTCAACCAAAGGTATAATCACCTTGGATTCTCACCATACACCCAAGTCATTCAAAGCCTGGAAACATCAGTTAAAAGGTGTTAAGCAGCATTTTAAACAAAGGTAAATTTTAACAGTTAATCTCCATGAAGCCCATCTTGCACCACTAGCATTGATTTTTGGTTGGAACAGTGGAAAGATTATAAAAAATTGACTTCAAGACTGCAGGAGGTGAAACAATTACAATATCTAACCCTATAAGAAAAAAAATAAAATACTGTACTCCCTTAGAATAAAAAGGGGAGAGCTGATTGCTAAATAAAACTTCTTTGTAGCTTTAAACTTAGAATTTCCACATAGCTCTATCTTTAGGCAAAGGGATTATTAGTTCACCACCTATTGTGCCACAACACATAAGGTATACACAACACAAATAATGCAACCAGTGCAAGGCTTCTGTGGACACTGCCATGCAAAGGCTGGATCCTGCATGGTGCTGCATCCCACAGCAGTTGAGAGCACACCACACCTTTTACAGTCAGGATATTTGCATTTTTATCTGCTCTCAAAACAGAAAAATGTCAATATGCACTAGAAAATGCATTCTGTCACGCTGCAGTAACAGGACAAATTTTAGATTTGGTTTTCCCCATTTGCTGTAATTCCCATTAATGTGCAATGAGCTACTACAACGTGGATACAACTGAATAAGTTTTATCTGTCTTATTCTTTTTGGTTCAGGACAAAAAGCTTATATTTTGTCAAAAAGCATGGTTTTCAGTGAATCTGTTCTGCAGTAACACTTCTAATATAAGAACATTTTGCAGTTCACTCACTCTCCATGACACTGACTTCATCAGGGCAAAACACATGCTATGAATGTATGTGCACACATACACACCTAAGTGTGCACAAATACTGTTTCCAGGACATCCACCATACCTGTTCTTTTAAATTTCTCAAGCAAGGCTTCTCAATAAAATAAAAATGCATTGAGGTAGATTTACTTAAGATAAAACTCTGACATAACTGCTAATACTATATTTTCAAGCCTCCACTGTGAACTTGTGGCAATAGAGAAAAGGCAACACCACCAGTGAAGACTGGGTATAACATTTCTCTCACATGATTTACATCTTGCTTTGATTGGTAATTTAGGTGATCCAGTATGTTATGCTGTCTACACCCATGGCTCTATGAAGACAGCTTCTTAAAATATGTTGAAATACTGGTATAGAATGTATTTATTAGCTGAGAAAGAAATACAAAGCTAATCAGCTTATATTTACTATGATATAGTTTCTCATGCTTATTTTATTTTATTTTGTCATGGGACTTACCCCTTATTTGTAATAACTGTTTCCCTTTCCTACACTCCAGCAATTTATTAAATATATTTCTAAGTTTTTAGATAGCAAATAAAGTGATACCCTGAATAGATAATGATGCCTTAAGAAGAAGTGACAACATGTTTATAAACCATTCTGGTAATATACTTTTGTTTTTTTAGCTGCACCCAAGAGGTCTGCTTGAAACCAAGATTTCTACTGCTACAGTAACTCATCATCTCTTCACCTATGTCAAACTATAATCCTTTAATTATTTAATTAGAGGTGGTGAATTGCCAAAATAAAAGAGTAGGACTTAAAATGAAGAAAAGGCAATAGAAACAAATTCAATTTTCTTATTAATGCAAGAATAATTAAGTAAGCATAAAAACCAAAACCCACCAGAAAAGCCTGGTTTATTTACACAAATATTTTCTTTCTAGAAGGTTAAGGATTTTTCTAAAAGGTGTCAGAAAGCCTTTACTTACTTCCTCATACTCCTCTTCCTCATCATCATCAGACACAATATTATCATTGAATGGCTCTTCTAGAAAGAAGCAAAACAAAATGGTGTCAGTTAAGGTGCACATGTACAACTTATCAGAATCTCATTATTGCCTCACTTTTAGGATTTAACCTGATTCTCATACAGACACATCTTTTTCAGGACAACTATTGGAATAACTTGATCCTATAAGCCTTCTAGAAGTCACTGAAATCAATTTATATAAAATGGCAGACATAAAAACACTCTGGAACAGTTACTTTCTCATAAAATCCACAGGGATGTCTCACTGTATTTACTGACAAGACTTGAATGGAAGTGTGTGCACCTGCAAGTTTGTCTATTTTTAAAATATTTTTTCATAAGAGACTCAAATTCTCCCTACAAACACTTCAATAGTAAACTGCTGTTGTACATAAAAAGTTAGTACTCATGCAGAATACTTAATTTAACTTTTGGACAAAATTTTTTCCTCAGGAAAAAAGTGGCCAGGTGTATGCTAGAAATCTGAAAGCACAACTTGTACTCGTCAATGACTCAGACAAAAGCTCTTGAAAATACCATTTCCAGGTAGAAGAGAAGTGGTTCTATAACCCTGAAGAACAGGTATTGTATAGTGGAAATACAGTGCTTAAATACTTTATTTGTTCTTTTACAAGCCAGAATTGTAAGACAGGCTGTGCTCTCTTTTCACAAGCCAAAGAAAGCAGTTGAACTTGTTCTATGTTTACTGTACAGAGAAATGCAACCAAAATTAATCTCCTTCTAATTATTTGCTTTCTCTTTCTTCAGTCTTCCTTTCAGACACAGGCAACAGAAAACTGAATAAATATTCCCCTTTCTCAGTCTATTAACAACATCTACAATTCTTGTGACTCATCAACATACTCTCCAAAAAGGATGGTCTCTGCTCCCTATTCTGGATAAACTATTTCACATAAAGCTACACCTCAACAGAGTAAGAGATAAGCACAGACAGACCTAGTCCCTAAATCCTGTTTTACAAATTTCCACTGCATTTTTGTAGTTGGCAGCAGTCTCTCATTACCATCAGACTACTGGTATGAAAGAAAACAGTCGAGGTCATTTTATTTACAGTCTCAAAACTTCGGAATTGTGTCTTACTCAGCCTTTTATTTCTTATTTATGACTACAATATGAATTTTTTAAATACACAACTTTCAAATCCTGACATGCACTATTCACCCTCTCTCAGACCATCACACCATTGTTATTCTTTGAGAGTTCCAATGCCAAGTAAAAACACGAGCTTTTTTTTATAGCTTTTGTGAAAGATTGAAAGCTCTGATAGCTGGATGTGTTCTGACCTGAATTGAGTTGCTTGATAACAAATTCAATCTGCCGAACCATCTCTTCATTTCTTTCCTTGATAAAGCAGCGCAGAATTTCTTCCATTCCCTGATTGCAGCAGAAAACATTGTTAGATCAGTATTTCATGTCACTGCAATGACAGAGATTTCTTAGCTAGATTTTTTTTTTTTTTTTGGTCAGGAAAACAGAGTCAGTGTGAAACAAACCATGGTGTCTAGTTCCAAATGTTGCACAGACAAAATAAATATAGATTGGTTCGAGGCTTAAACAGAGATATGTCCATGATGAACAGCAAATTTTTACAACAGATCTGCTGCTTTTGCCTTCTGAATTCAGTACACAATAGTCATCAGAACAGGATAAAATCTGCATCCACAGAGACAACAGTGCAAGGTTCAGAGAAGGAAAGCAAAAAGCAGAACCAGCTTTGACTTTAAACCTGGTCTCTATGGTCCCTCATAGCCTTGATATTGTGTCTTTAAGCATTTAAGACCACTTTCAATACTCTGTGCTCTGTGAGGTAGAACATCTGACAACAATTATGTCTCCATAACTCTCTGGGTTAGTTCCTAAGACACAGAGACATGCTGCTATCCCAGGAGCAGCTTCCTCAAACACAGAAGTTGAAACAGTTGTTACCATTAGACTAACTTTCACAGGAAATCAGTTCCTAGTTCTGAAACCTTCCTCCTGCCTTCCCCAAATAACCATGTCTATACCAGGCAGAAGGAAAAGCAGCAAGAACTCATTTTAGTGGCTACTGACCACTGCAGAGTGAGCTACATAAGGTGAAGAAGAGGCAGGTGAAAGCATCTCCTGGGCTACAAGAAGTCTACAAAATGCTAGAAGGACACACAATTCTAAACACCTTTAATTTATAATTCAGACAGAATCCTTCACACTACTGGGGCTCTATCCCTGGGAAAAAGACCTGGCAATATGGCAGAAGTGTTTGAGACATACATTCATAATTTCCTGAGGATCAAAGGGGAAGGCCTCTTGTGGGTTCCCCTCTCAAAATGCCCTGGTTCCCTGCCCCCAGCTCTGCTGTGCCCTGCTCAGCAGGTCCCTGTCTGGGCATCTCTGGCAGAGGTGGTGATTTTCATGCTATGCAAAGCAGCACTTCTTACCATTTCTTTGGCTTCTTCTCGGACAGAAGGGATGGCCAGAATACTGTACAGTGCTCCATTTACATATGACTGGATCTAAGAAGAAGAAGTAGAAATATCATGAAGAAAAACTCTTACATTAACCCCAGCTGACTATCAGCAAAATACAAGAGTGAAAGTGTAGGATAACTATACTTCAAAGAGTTTAACCAGGCTAGACTGGACTTGCAAAAATTCCCATGTGGGAAATAAAGAACTTTCATGATGCAAATATACTGTGATATAGTTGATCTAAACCAGTATGCTACATGCCAATTCCCCAAACAGCCCCCCTGCTTCTGATAATATATTCTTGCAAATTGACCTAGCCATAAGAAAAAAAAAAAAAAAAAGAAAAGGAAGAGAGAAAAACAGAAAAAGAAGGTTAGTTTCTGACAAATGCTAATGGCAGTACAAGGAAAGGACACAGAACAAAGAAAAGACCCTGCCAGCATGAACTCAAGACATGTTTCAAGCATTGTAGCCTTAGGCAGGATGATAAAACCAAACCAGCTTCAAACAACCTCTCACTCTGCTGCTTCTTACTGTCCCTCAGGAGAGGCAAAAAACCTGCCAGCACAAAAGTTCTGAATTATGGCTATTGAAAGCCACCAGATCTGTCAAACTAGTTTTACCAGCACTTATGTGAGCCTTTCTAATGGCCAGTTACTTTTGAAGCACTAACATTTTCAGTCATCCTCTGTCTGTACCTTTGGAAAAGTGAATAATGAGGAGGCCTAGGAACAAGGGAAGGTAAGGGGCTGGGATTTACACAAGAATTCCACAGCTTCTCAGGAAGCTCTCCTCACACCCAAGAGCACTGTATTCTACTTTTGATAATAAAAATTGATCTATTTTTCAATAATAAAACTTCTGTCAAAGTAAGTGCAAAGCACACTGTAAGAATGCATCCTCTGAGACAAATTTCAAAATAATTTTAAGGCACAGACTTCAACAACATGGTAGCATTTTCTAAGTATTTCAGTCTAAGGATTGGTATTTTATCTTGTATTAGTATATATTGTCTGAAACTTTCATCATTCACAAAACAAAGGTGGTGAAAGGATGCCATATAGATATGTTAAAATTAATCAAAACAATGCTAGTGAAGAACTGATCTACATCTTCTAATAAATTCATAACACGTGGATGAAACACACTTTGTTGAAGTGTTCTCTATTTTCAGTTTGTCATAAACAGCACCCCTTGATGATACAGTCATTACATATAAAAACAAGACACAGAATTTATATTGAATTTTTAATAGAAGTCTCCAAACACCTTGCATAATTCTAATGGAATTATTCTAGAATATCCTGTTAAAAATTCTGCCTCTATAAATTCAGCTTTGTACAATATTTGTCTGCATTTTTTTCTGCCTTAAATTTTACTCCATGGCTAAAGAAATGCCCCTCTGCAGAGACAGCTGAAGCAATGCTTTATATATCAGATAGCAGTTACCAGAGTGATATGCTGACAAGGATCAGGTAGAAATAAAGGTTAAAGTGACAGGTCAAATCATGTGGAAGATGAAAAGATATGAGGGCTTGAATGTCACAAGTCTACTACTTTCTTATAGAATTCTTTAAAACCACAGCAAATGTATTCCCCCTGTTATGTTCTGCATAACAGGTTTGCATCACACATTGTTCATCTCATGACTGAGTTAAGCTTGAGGTGATTTGGTGCATGACATTTAAGCAGCATCAGAAACTGCAATCAGGGCACATGGACTGCATGGTAACTGCATCCCAAAGCTCCCACTCTTAGCTGCCAACATTTGTGAAAGCAAGATATGTTTCTGTCTAGAAAAACCTCTGCTCAAGAAAATGAAATTTATGCATTAGTGAATTTTAGCAAAAATTCATGCAACTTAATTACTTGAGGGTCTAATAAAGGAAATAAAACCAATTTACTTTTTACATTTTTTCCTTTCTTATTTTTTAATTTTTTATTTCCATCTTTTCACTAACCCAAAGTTTGTTGTACAAATACCTTAGGATTCTCATGGTCAAGAAGACCAGAAAGAACTCTGAGCATGTGGTTTGGGATACTTGCACATATTTTCTTCCCTGCAAAGGCAGAACACATAAATATACTTGAAAAATAGAACAGATCAGGGCAAGTTTCTTTCTTACTTTTTAGAATCACTAATTATTATTGCTTATTATTAATTATAGTTTGCACAGAGAAATACTATTTCTGACAAATACTGCTCAGCATAACTGAGTTGAAATCAGTGAAGTTACTCTGGATTGATGCACCTGCAGTCTTGGACAGGATGCAGTACAAAGGGGATAAGGGCATTTTAAAATTTAACAAAGGCATTTTTTTGCTTACAAGAAGCAGACAACTTTTCACCCTTACCTTACTTTCTTTTTAAAAGGGCATTTAATTTAAGCTCTTTTTAAGTATCTTGGACACAGACAGGATCTTATTTTTTGGGGGGGTTTCTGCATTGTAGAAGTGAAAGCAAGGAAGGTGAAACCTTAAGCTCCTCATCATTACTCCTCAACCCAGTTCTTTCTGTTTAGAAAGAAATCTCTTATACAGAGTCTGTAAGTGGATAAAAAGTGTCCTTTGAAAAGTGGGCCTGGAATGTAGCAATGGCAGCCTTCACATACAAATATGAAAAATAATCAAATCTTATAGGCTGCCATTGCTTATTTATTTGCTTAATTCTTTAAAATTTGGTGAACCTAACCTCCCATAATTGGAATTCTTAGGAAAAAAGATGTGCTCCAAAGCATTGGCTATAATACTCAAATATCTCTGGCTGTGGTCCCTGCTGCTGATTGTAGACTCTTGAAAGAATCTTGGTAAAACAGGAAAAAAAAAGATTCTCAATCCTCCTTATTTCTTGGAATAATGTTGTAATTCAAAATGTAAGACCTGCACTCCGTAGACAAAGATTCATGAGCAAGGCAGCACAATACTCCAGGTTGTAATCAGACAGGCAATCTGGGTCTATTAGAACATCAACCAGCCAGAAAATCAGCCCATCTTTGATCATTGCTGACTGCAGTGCACGCCTAGGATTAAAAAACAAAATCAGATCACAAGTGTCAGATTACAACATAAATAGCTTTCAAATACATTTATAGCTGGTACAAGCACAAAAAAAAACCAAAAACCCAAAACCACCAAATCTCTAAACTATTAATACTGGCAGAATCACTAAACTAATTAACAAAGACTGAAGAAATTGAAGATGCAGATTCCCATATGGTTAGAGGACTAAAATGTTGTTAGATAGATTGTGGGGGGGGTTGCCTTTTGTTTTATTTTCTTCTTTTTAAACCTGTGCACTGCTGAGTTAAGTTTCTTCATTGTTTTCTCAGGCTTCTTACTCCAGCTAAAATGGCATTTTCAATTGTCTTTTAAAATTGGTTTAAAAAGCCAGCTACACACCATAAAACAAATTAATTACTTCTTCTGTCATAGGTAACCATAGCACTGTAGCACTTTTGTACTGTTGATTTGACAAATAAGGTTTTTTGCTTGAATCTATTTTCACTTTTCTCTAGAGATTCTTAAATCTCATGCTCTTTTAACTCAACTTATAGTTGCCCTCAAAGACTATGCTGAATAAAGTGCCATGTGGCCAACTATGATCTACAATAGAATTCCACAATATTCACAATACAAAAAAGAAGTATATACTGGTAGAAAAGTCTTACTGAAGAACAGCATTTTTAATAACATTATTTCCAAGAGGCATAATACTTAAATTGCAAAGATCAAAGCAGGTGCTTTCTTGGCTTTGGTCCTGAAAGCTCATTTAGTGCTGGATATTGCAGCAGGTCTATGGCATGGACTAAGCTAAACAAGACAGCATCTGACCACATATTAAAAAAGTTTCTTTTATGTCAAGTATCTGGAATTAACCTCCTGTAAGATTGGCACTTTATAGAAAACAAAAAACTTCCCAATTTTCAGTATTCATCCTGACTACTGCAAAAACAGAGTTCCTAAGATCATATTTATTTGACAAATGGAGCATGCCCTTTACTGCTTTTGTGTATTTCTTTTGTGGTGGGCACTTGAGTCAGATTGCTAATGCACAAGTAAGAAACAAGACAGCCCATGCATAGACAGTTTCAGGAAAGAGGGTCAACAGGATAAAGATGAAATCCCTGAAAAATGTTTGCAGAAAGGATAATGAAAACCTTGTGCTTTGGAATGTAACACAACTCTTTTTTTCCATGTAGAATCGTCAGAGCTTTCTATGTTAAGATTTTCACTTCCTTCAGTTAAGGAACACATACAAAGCACACAAGGCTGTGGCAGGACATGCACATTTACTTGAGCCTTGACAGCTGGTAGGAAGTCAGGTTAATTCAGTCAGCAAAACTGAGTTCTCCTCCATAATAAGTGACATTGCTTTCATCAGCCATCAGGGGTTCTGATGATTGTTATGGGAAAATCAAGTGCTCTTCTTTCCTCCCTGAACAGAGCCTAACTAGGCTGCATTTCCTCTCCTGCTGTCACCACCACACGCTGTGCTTTCATCACCTGAGGCTGAATTTCTGCAGAGCCCCCAGAACATTCTCCCATGTAAGAGAATCCTTGTCTTCAGCTTTCAGTCTGTCCTCCAGCATTTGCAGCAATGTTGGGTTCTGAGAAAGGTAGGCACGACCTGGTGCAAAAAGTGATGAAAGAACAGATGCTGAGATAGCAGCTGTGACAGAAAACCTCCCTCTCTTTGGAAAAGTAAGCAGGATTGACCTCAGTTTCCTCTTGACAAGCCACAATCTTGTGCCAAGATCCAAACAAACCTGCACAAAGTTGTGTAGCAGACCAGTTGCATTCAATCCAGACACTTGGGGTATCAGAGGTTCACACTTGTCAAATCAGTACCACACAAAATCCACTTTGAGTATATGCTTTCTGATATATCAGTTTTATACAATTGAGAAAAAGAACAGAAATGTCCAAGGAGCTTGGGAAAGTCAGGTGCCCTCCTGCTACTGACTTCAAATGAGATTTCAGTGCCTAGCAATACTTAGCTCCAAAAACAGCAACAAACCAAAAGCCACTTTGGGACAGGCAGAGATACTAAGCTGGATATACATGCATCTGGATTGTTAGCAGTGATAAACAAAGATTTATTCAGGTGAGGATCAGGAAAATGCAGGAGCCACAGTAGTTACTATTGTACAGCCTGGTAGCAGGTCTGCCCACAGGACCCCTAATTAATGGGGATTTTTCTCTTTAACATTCACAGAGAGACTAAAGACTATATTAAAGACAGTATCTGAGTAAGTTCCCAAATCACAGATCACAAATCATCAAAACAATTCAGAAATACTGAATATTCAGTGCCAAAATAATAACTTTTCAGATACTGAAAAGCTGTTTTGAATGCATGTAACAAAAGATAGTGAATCCCTAGAAAAAGGGTAGAAATTAGGCTCTAAATTTCCACATGCACTGGCATGCACTTGTGAAGCACCAATAAGACAGCATTATATTAAAATGCTATCTTATTTTTGCAGTGAATCTTTTACCTTCTATCAGTGAAGCAAAAGCATTGATGAGCCTTGCCATATACTGTCTGACTACCTCACTCTTAGAATATAATAATTGGAGGACACTTCTCTGAAAAACAAAGCAAATGTTAATAAACCACAAAGAAGGAAAACACAAAAGTTAGTCTTCTATAATGTTTTAAAAGCTGCATTAAACTTACATAGAAAAAAAACCCTTTGAATGTATATTGATTTGTCAATGATGTACAATAGTTTTTTTTTATTGGCAGGGTGCTGAAGGAGAGATGGAAAATTAACAAACAGGCAAATAACAGCTTCTCAGCTGAGTCTGTTAAAACACCATTAAACTCTGTGGTGTACAGTGGTAGCTATAATGAGCCAATATAGTCCAGTTAAAGCTGGTACCTAAAATTAATATTCAGTCAGTGACAAAAAAATCCCCACAAACCAAAGAACTTAGTTTTGTTGATGAAATTAAGCACAATAATATCACCTGAATAGGAATGCTTTTCTTTGACAATGAAGAGTGTGGGAAGCAGCTCAAGTAAGTTACCAACACCACCACCTGTTTTATATCAGGCTTTACATATAACTTCCCTCCCACAGAAATTTAGAGGGAGAAAAACTGATGGTTGATTTAATAATCCTTCATGTTTCCTAGTGGTACAAGTGACTGTTGCAAAGGCAGTGAAGCCACAATAAATCAAGTAGGCCCAGTGCCTCAAACCTCTGGGGAGCTCAATTGCACAAAAATCACTACAACCAATGAAGAAAATTGTGGTTTTCTTAGCAACTGTACTGGCTATCAGGGACTAAAACAACTTTTCAAAATCAACAGACCAGCAATTCCCCTTTCTAAGGAAGGGTGCCAATCCACCTCAAATTTACAGAAACACATTGACCACATTATTGCAGGTGCACAATGACACATTCCACAGCCACTGAACTCCTAATTAAATTCTTATCTTAGATCAGTGAAATTAATTGAGTGCATTATTTAACAATACACAATCACTCAAAAAGAGACACAGCATCTGATAAGAAAGACATAAAGGGCCTCAGGCTTCAAGCACAGAGAGGTGATAAATTTCCATTTGTCTACAAGAACTGTGTCTACACTAAGGGCTCTTGTAATGCAAAGCTTTGCCATCAACATTTAGAGACTTGGATGCAGAAGCTAAATGTATCACCTTTTTATTTTCCTTCTCCCCTCCCAGTGAGCAATAAAATTTTATGATCATCACTTCATAGACACAAATGAGCAGTATCACACAGAAGCTGGACAAGTGACAACTCAGTTTCAGCTAACCTGACAGTTGCTGTGGCAATCTAGGAGGTCATTACTGATGTAGGCTTGCATGATAGTGTCTCTCTGCTCTCCAGGATATGATGTTGTCAAGCGCTAAAATCAATAACAACATAAATAAACAAGTAAGAAAAAAACACAAAAAGCCAGAACTCTGGACTGATGACCCCTGGAGATATTAAAGGTGCTGATACTCTGTAGCTAAGAAACCTCTTTCATGGGGAGCAGTAATTCAACCTCAGTGACCTAAGAGATGAAATGAACTGACCTGACCTCAGCTCTGTGATCCATTACAAAACTGTTACTTGGGAGCTGTCATCATTGTCCATAGAGGAAGGATACAGAATTGCTTCCCATAAAGTTAAAAAAGCCCCTCTAATGGTTACAGATATGGTGTTTTTCTTAAACATCTGAGACAGAGCACTGGGCTAGAAGTACCTCTGGTCAGAACAAACAGATTGGTTTTTATGTGAAAACAGACACTGAAACTTGATCAGAATTCCACTATTATAATCTTTCATGACCATCACTTTGAACACATCAGCTTCCTCTTCAGCAGGAAAATGTAACTTCCTGTTGTTGCCTGTAATTTTTCTGAAATGCCATTACTTGACCCAATTCAACCAAAAGGTATGTTCCTATAAAATACCTTGATTTGAAAGGAAAACGAGTGATTAGAGTCAGGTACGTATTGGATACAGTATTTATATCAATGTAAACCAAAAGGATATACGGAAAAAGGAACTGCCTAAAACCACAATTTACTTGAAAGCACATCAGAAATTATTTCCACTGAATATCTCAGAAATCTGGGAATTCCTCATGTGAGGAAAGTCTCTCCTCAGATGAGAAGGCTACACTACAAAGACACCTCCTGCCTGGACTACCTTCATCATCTCAACACCTTAGCAAGCTTCACCAACATTCCCTGTTGCCTGTGATGTTGAACTCATCACCAGAACAAGCACCTTATTGGCACAATGGGTCTTAGCTGTAGATGGCTGCAGAGCTCCCTGTCCTTACCCAGCGCAGAGCCTGCAGTAAGAGGGCCTTGAGACGATCACTCCCTGTAATCAAATCCTTCTTCAGCTTCTCATAATCCAAAGAGGGCAACAAGGGCACATCCTGGAACTTCCTAAATGCAAATGGAAAAGACATTCATCAAAACTCTCTCTCCTCGTTCAGTGCAGCTGATGTTACTGATGAGAAGAGCCAAAACAGGAAGTCTGCTTCAGGAAAAGAACTTCCACATTTTCACACTTTTATTACCATTATAGTGTTAGAACAACACACTTGTTGCATTTGGGGTTATTTCTTAATTATTTATGCAGTTTGCTTACCATCATAACTTGCAGACAGCAAACCAGCCAGCTGATGATGTGAGATTTTTACTGGCACAAAACAGAACAGTAACATCCTCTTTTTCCCTCCCCTACTGGACCACAAGGCCACCAGCTCATTGCTTTTGACACAGTTATAAATAAATGTAATAAAAAGCTGCAGCTCCAACTCCACCTTGGAGGCCTCATGCACACAGAAATATCTTCTCCAAGGCAAAGGTGGTATGGGATGAATAGATTTTTACATGGATTTTGGATTTTGGCTGGACTATGCTGACTTAACATGAGACTTAATACAGGACTACTTTCTATGCATCAATACTATCTTGCTATTTTGAAATTTAACAGTACAGCAATAGAAGTTTCCCTTAAGAAAACTGCTTCCAGTCAATGTTTAAATCTTAATATTTAAATATAATCCACAAATGTTTTAGCATCTTCCCAAACTATCACTTTTCCAAACAAATTTTATGCATATTTGTTATATAATTTTATGCATATTTGCATATTTTATGCATAAAATATCCTATGCATAATTGCCCCATCATCTTGTAAAAATATGTCTCAAAAATTTAATAAAACTTCACCTTGAATGTACCATCTCTATTCAATATTATAAGACAAAATTTGTTAAGTCAGACACAAAAAAATTAAATTTAAGGCACTCAAAAATCTGTATTAGTGATTCCTCCTTTTCCTGGATTTGTGAGAATCAAACCAATCACAACAACAAGACTGAACTATGTGGAAACACTAAAAACACAGCAACAACCTCACAGGTGTGGAATGGCAGATTTACTGGATTAACAACATTCTGCTGAAATTAGAATGTTACTGAAGCTGCTCAGCAGAGGAAAACAGATCCCACAGTATTTGCACCAATGCTCGCTGAGATCAGGGGAAGCACAGAGGAGGAGTGAGTCCCATTAGCAGACAATTGGCAGTGTGTACTTCAGTTTGCAAACCCCTCCTCTTCTCTACAGACAGGAATGAAGCTCAGTAACAAATACTTACATAGAGGCTAAAGATGCTCTTAACAGTGTGGAAGCCTGGACCACAAAAAAAAAAAAAAAAAAGGAAATTACAGCATATAAATCCAAATTTCACATAATGTTACTAATGAAGTCCAAAGTAAATTCTTTCACTTAACTTCTGCAATTATTTTCCTATAAAAACCTGTGCTGTAAACCAGAAACACAGCTAAAGAAAGAACACTTGAGTATTTATCTTTCTTTTCCTTTAAAGTGTTTCACAGGTAAAAATCTCTTTTGTTATGATCTGGCTATATTATCCTCACCCACATTCTCCACAAATTACCTATGCTTGAAGCACTTAAAAAAATAATTATAAAAAATGAATCGAAACTACTATCTGAAGCCCACTGAGGAGGATGAAGACATTACTAAGCACATTCATTGACTTCATAAATTTTCATAGCTTTAAAATTGCAATAATATTTCATTGGAGACCCAGGATGCATTCCTGTACATAAGTTTATTGTAATTATTTGTTGAAACATTAATATTATCAAGTGTTTGCTGCTACCACCAAAATATACCCCTATATTGAATTATTAATATGTTAAGACAGGACAATGTATTCTGAATAAAGCCAGTATGAAATAGCATGCCATTTCTTAGTGGTTCTGCCTAGGATATTAAAATTAAATCTGATGCAGGGTGACACAGTGCCTGTACAGGCACCACTGTGCAACAAGGAACCAACACATATAAAAGTTCCATATGAAAGTTGCTTGCCTCAGTAAATATTTGTTGCCAGACTTAATTGTAGGTAAGCAAAGAAGCAGCAATTCTGGCATAAGAGAGCTTCATGTCATGCATTCTGATGTCAACTACATGCTGTATTTGCAGAATATTCAATGTCATCTCTTTGTGCTGATTTCTCTGCTAAACATCTCTCATTACCACTTATGCCTGTAAAACTGGTCTTCTCTCCTAACTGAGCCTCTTTCAATGGGAACTATATAATCAATGTCTATTGTCAGATTTAAAACTGTGGGATTCAGGAGACAAAAAGCATGAAATACCATAGAGAATACTGAATTACACCAACTGACATATTCTTGAAAATACAACCTCGTGAGTATCCTTGTAATGCAAGGAACTGCTCTCTCAGATGTGAAATAAGCTTATATGCACATTGGAAAGCATTTTATATTATGTCAATGAATGACTTGTACACAACAGACAATTAACAGGTTATACACCTCAAAAGTAACCTGTCTGGACCAGTAGTTCTCACATCATAGTTTATTTTACACAATACAAAAATCTTTCTAAGTATCATATCTGCCCCTAGACTGTTTTGCCCTTGTTCATTTTCCTTAGCATTTTCGATAAGTATAGAGTTAATTTTGCTTAAACAAAACTGTTTTACCAGTCAAAACCTGCAACCTTGGAGCTGCATCTGCAATGAAATCACAAATCACCTTCATTGCCTCTGTCAGCACCTTCCTCCTTTCTCCATTAGAGGGAATGGAAGAAAGTGACCATAGCACTTGAATGAAAAAAAAAAATTACAGAGCCCTTGGAGATGGAGGGTCCAACAGAGAACAGCAGCGTGAAAAGAAACAGGGTACTAGGCCTATATAGATATATAAAGATTCTCTGCTTCTCAACAAAGTCTTTTTTATGCACCTCTTTGCTGTCTTAGAAAAACGTGTTCCAACCAGAGGATAACTGGTTAAAATACACATATCACTCTTCCACACAAATAAAACTTTTTGGCAAGTATAGGATTTTGCAAGTTTATATAAAATTTCAAACTACAGAAACTTCAACTGAAAAAACATTCAGGTCAAACGGGGCAAGGTCCTATTAATTCCCAAATTACTTTTTAAGCCAGCAGATGGAGCACAGCAAGGTATTTAGTCTGGTTTCCTTCTGTACTTTTTTTTTTACACCAAAAAGGCATCAGAGGGTGAGGCAGGCCCTGCACTGGGGCTCTGAGGGCAGAACCACTGAGCTGGAAAGACTTCTGGTCTTTGCTGAGCAGACCCAGTTTATCAGTCTAGAACCTGCACAGGAGAAAGGGAGTTCTTTCAAGCTTTTGGTGTTTCTGGGAAAGTAATAAGGATAAAGTTCATATTACATCAGGTTCAATCATCAAGGCTAAACAAAAATGGAGAAAGTTTGGGGGGGCTAGTTTGTTCTTCCCTGCACTGTCATTTCTCAATCTGACTACAGTCAAAACCACTGATAAGGAGAAAGAATGCAACCATGTTACAGGCAGAGGTTTCCTTTCTTCCTTTTCATCTCCATTACTGCAATCAGTCACAAGTAAACTAATCTCTATCTGTGGCATGCTGAGTAAGGCATTGGCTCAGGACTTCTACTCCTGATTCAGCCACCAACTCCAGACAGATTCCAAACACGTCATTTCACATCTCTGGGCCTCAATTTTTCTCATGTGAAAAGCAGATACAGGCATCAATCTCTTGAACAAGCTGGGTTGTGAGATCTACCAATGAATGGCAGAGTGCTAAAGTTATCATTTTGCTATTAAACAATTGAATGCTTATGGCACAATCACCATAAACAGAAATTATTTAGTAGCTCCTCTTCTACTAATTTTTCTTTGATTCCAAGATTTATTTCCTTAGCATTCTCTCCCAAGCCCTTCCTCCAGTCTTTCCTGGAACAGGTTAACCATAGTTTTAACCTTTTGAGTGACAGTATACCTTAGACTGCCAATGAAAGACAGAGTGTGAAGAACCTGGGGAAAACATGTTCCTATGTCCTAACACTGATAGACTTCATATTGAAAAAAAATGCATTTAATGCAAAACCTATATTGAGAGAGAATAATTTGTCATAACTGAAAGACATGCAGAAGCTCAGTCTTAAGATTAATGCAGTCTTAAGAAAAGAAAAAGAAACACAAGAAAAAAACAGCCCAAGCACAGCTCATTCTGGTAGGATCATGGGGTATGACTTATGTTTGTGTTGGTTCTTGCCAAAGCCAAACCAGGTGCCACATTAAGTCAAAGAATTCTGTCACAATGCACATTAGCCACAGATGGCATCCCTTTATTTTTGAACAAAGACAGGCATGAATATGAACAGCATGGAATAAACCAAAGAAGTTCAAAGGGAAAAAAAATCAGTATTTATAAAAGAAAGCAGATGCACTTCATGTGCAAGCCAAAACCACAACTGATTTTATCAAATACTGCAGCCCCATTTCAAGCCATATCCCCTTTGCTGTTTGATGTATATATTCATAATATGCTAAAGGCAAAGCTGAAAGCCAGATTCTGTCCTCAGTTTCCATTCTGAAAACGTGCTGTCAGAATCCAGTGTAAATTCAATGCAGATTCAGAATTAATAATCAAAGATATGTGATGAATATGTGAAGAGTAAAACCAAAATTTGAGCAGATTTCTACAAATCATTAGAACTCACAAATCTATGTTGAGTTCATTTGTTACACACTAATAACAAGAAGACTGCTCCATGCAGCCTGTAAGGGATTAGACCCTGAGCTTGTGTAACCTGGCAGGTTTACTGGGGCCATGCAAAGTATTATTTCGTAAGAAGATCTCCAAATGTTTTTAATGTTTTTTTCCTACTTATAGTAGAGTTATGCTGTTATGAAAACTTCCAACTTGCCATAAAAAAACAGATTCTCTAAGACATCTGATGTGTACATTAAAAAGTCACACAGTAATACAGTGTGGTAATGTAATGACAACACAATGTCAAAAAGAAGCATAAAATACCATACTAAAAAAGTGAGGGGAGCTAGAAGCTACCTATGTATTCAAGAAATACCTCAGAATCAGTGTCAGACAGCTTTACAAAAATTTTATAAACTGCACAGTAAGCTGCTACATTCTACATTGTATAAAGTTACATTTAACTAATGCTTTATACTAAACTGTATAATGAAGAAGTTTTTCTTTAGCAAAAATAATTTGATTCATAATTGCTCACCTGTCATCAACCTTTCTCAATCTCAAAACAGAGCATTATATGAAGGAACAAAATGCTTAACATCAAGCAAAAAGTGTCCATTATGAACATTCATGTCACCAATGGGAACAGGCTGACTGATACTATGGTGATCTTTCACCACAGGTGGATGTGGGTAGTGTTCTCTACATCAAGACAAAAATAAGTATGTAAGGAATAGCCCATTGCATTCAATGCTTCTATGACTATTTCTCAAAATGAAATGCTGCTTTAAGGGGAAATCTGAATGCCCACAAGGTTTTACTTTAATTCCAGGTCATATATATATATATGTTTAAAAATTAGGCAGCTTTTCTTGAAAGGCAAAATCTTGTTTTACCTAAAGAAAGTGATAAAAATATACGTATGTATAATTTTAAATTGACTGCCATTTTTCAGAATTGGTGTCAATCACTTTTATGAATTGATTACATACTGAGTTACTTAGAAGTAGACTCATTTCCTTTCTTCACAAAGAATGCACTGACTATGGGCAAAATTAGATACTTATGGTGTACTTGTAGTATTGCCAGAATATGAACTTCCATCTGGGTTACAGAAGTCACAGGCAGTACAGAGAATATATTTTTGTGTTTTCATGAAAGCAGATCATTTTAACTGTGTGAAAGAATTTCATAATCTTTACTACCGAAAGCAAGTTTGACTTTAGGAAAAAAATTTAAATATGTAGAATACAACACCCCTCTGAAGAGCACAACTCAACTTCCTGGATTATCTTAAGCAATAATTTTGATTTGTCAAAGGTGTTGTGGGGTCAGCTTGTTTTGGCACACTTCAGAGAGAAAGTACACTGTATACAGATGATCCCATGGAAGAAACAATTGCTTTCTGCATGCTGTAAAAGCTGTGTTTCATGTAAAAGCTGTGGACAAAGATGCTCTTATGTTGACATGCCATGTTATGCACATTATGAAGCCATAAGGCTACCCAGAACATCTATTCCATGCCCCATGCAGAATCTCCAAGCCCTGCACATTTTCTGGCCACACAGTTAATGCCATGACAAGTTAAAATGTGGGAAAATTGCTGCACATTGTGAAATAAAGAGAAATACAGACTGTGACAGACTGAGCAGGCAATGTGAAAGGAAATAAAGATAGACACTTACATATCCGTCATCACAAGGGCTCATAGAGTAATATCCCTTTACAGGCAAACAGACACACATTAAAATAAAGAAGATTAAAAAAAATAAGTTAACAGAAATAAATCACAGAGAAATACACAGTTCAAAAAAAACAACCAGTAGAAATTAGCTAAAAATTAATAGACCATTAGCTTTGAAAAGTATAAACATGTTCTCCCAATCCTTATACTTGCATGTCTGAACTGAAATTGCTGTGTCTCTCTTGTGATATATTTGGAAGTTCTCCTCTCAACACCTGGAAAATACACTTAGTCTGCACATTGTTCTACACTGTCATTGTCAGAGCAGCTACACACAAAACACTGAGAAATTTACAGGAAGACATGACCTGTTCTGCTCACTCCACTGAGGCAGCCAAGAGAGGTGACTGAACATGGCCTGGATGAGATTTCAGCTTCTGAGAAAGCACCTGCCACTATTCTCCACACTTGCTTTGTCTGGAGTTTCTGACCAGCACATAACAAAGATTGAGGGAGACAATTTAAGGTGTTTCAGCAATGCTACCAATTCTTCACCCCAAAAAAGTTTCCAGGGATAAATCAAGAAAGTCTCTGTAGGGGAAACCTAGGATGTTGTCACTAAAATAAAGAATGGTGGTAATTTATGGTTTGAATAGTTTAGTATAAAATATGCCATGTTCTCCTTAACTAGACTAAAATACTTAGAACAGCTTTGTATCTAAAAAGAACAGTCTTAATAAAAAATAAAAGTACACAGTTAAACACAATGAAATAAGACCAACAATAATTATTCTGCTTCCAATCTTCTTATGCAAACCTGCCAGTACTTACTTTAGAGGACATATTTGTACAGATAAATAAGCACATAAATACCTTATTTAGAAGGCTGCTCTTTAACAGACATATACAGCCTTACATAGGAGATGTAAGAAACTTGCCACTCTTCACTGTGAGCACAAAATGAAGTTCTCTTTATTCTTTAACCAGTTTTAAAAGTCTGACATTCTTCTTTCTATTACCATGACACTTAGAATTCCCTGATGTAAATGATTACTTTAACTTTCATGGTGCTATACACACATACAGACAGTTCCTGGCAAAGACAATTTAAAATTAAATTTAAGACAAAGGATTACATAGATAGTGACCAATAAGTAAACAGAGGAAACCAGGAAATAAACTGCATCATGATGAGAGACATTTCAACATATGCATGACCTGAGCCAGTGAAAATTGATGTAGGCATCAAGACAAAATACAACATTAAAGTAACTTTTAACATTAAAGGAAATCACAAAAGGTTGGATCAGACAACCATTCAAAGTCCCTTCCAAACTGAGCTATTCTATAATTTGAGGATACTTTTCAAATTTACCATTATCCACATTAGTTTCCTATGCAAAAGAACAGTAGAAAGTCAGGAATCTATTAAATCTTCAAACAAACATTTCCTCAGCTTGTCAGACCTGCTGCTCTGATCTATTTTTAAATCCACACCTTCTGCTCTGACAATTCTCTCAGATTTCTTATCTCCCAATTCAGGACCACACATGTCAAATATCCATGATGGAAGGTGGCAATAACATTCAACTGCAGCTAAGAGAAAGACCTTAGGATAAAACAGGGCTTTAGAGAGGCCTTGGAAAGTCTCCCAGCTGTAACACTGTAGTGTGGCCTCTCTCCCACTGCAAGCAGCAGATGCATCCTGTTAATGGATGTAGATCAGGCTCCCGAGCTGACCCACGAGGTCACAGAGCTGGCAGGAGACAAGGAGTTGCTCTGCAAATGAATGAGATCCAATCCAGCTCAGCAGAGAACACAAAGCTGACACCAGAAGCCCTTGCTAACTAAGATTTTGGGGTATGATTACAACAGAAAACTCTTTTGGCTGTCATTGCCACAGGTCTTAAAGCAGGTCAGTAACACTTGTCTCTGGGATTTGCTCTCCTGATACAAATTTCTTCCAGTTTGAAAGGACAGGCCTTGAGCCATGGTGGGGAGCAAGCCAGGAAGCTGATGTTTGCACATTAACAACTCAAACAGGTCACCTTTATTGTAATTTCAAGAGCCTGAGACCTCACAGCTTTTTACTACACAATACGACTTTCCCCAACATTAAAAGTTGAGCACAATGTACCGGGAACAAAATCAACTTTGCCTACAAATAATGCTACCAAGGATATAATCCAAGGTATACTCCTTAATTTCCTTGGACAATACTTCATTTTGGTTACAGTACTCACACCCTCCTTCCCAGTGTAACTAAAAACTACCAGTGTAGCTGATTTAACAAAATATACTCTAAAGCTCAAGTGCAGATCTCAGAGAATGATGCACTTTGAGCATTTTCTGATCCCAGAACCTGACTCAAAACCTGAATTGTCCCCTGAGCTGCATCAGTACAACAGGCTGTGAACTCAAGCACCTCCTCTTTCCAAATAATGCAATGCATGTCCACTCATACCCTAAAACACAGTGGTGGAAATTTAAGGCTGCATGACAGTACAATAAAAGAAAAAGTAATTTTCTTGCTAACGATTTCTTTTTCTGCTCATTTATTTAGAGATATTGATCCAGCAGAAGCAATTTATTTCAGGGTCTTGTCCTGACATTGGTGATATCAGTGAGATAGGATCATCCTGAGCAGTCAAGGTGAAGAGGGGAAAAAAAAAACAACAACCAACAAACACCATATTTAATGCCTGATAAAACTCTTTAGACAATGACTATTTCTTTTAAGCTTCTCACTTATCTTGCCTACAGAATGAGGATGGTAAGGTAAGGATGAAAGCATCTGCTCCTCTGCTAGTCTCTTCCCTCTGCAATTATGCAGCTGGCTGCCCCTTACAGCAGAAAGAGAAGGAGCATTTCTGAAATGGAATAGCTGGAAAGACCACACTAGTGCCTCTAAGTAGTTATGGGCAAAAAGTGAAGGAACCTTCTAACACAAATCCAGCACAGATGCTGTGAACTCGTGCTACTACTCAGTCTGGGTCACGGTGCCTCCAGCTTTATTCCAAAACTTATGTAAAAACCTGAAACCACTTAAGGGTAGAACAATAACATCTGAGTGTATAACAATGAAGTACTTGAATCCTTGAAGAAAAAGTAATGGCATGCCTGAGTGGCGTAGTGGCAAACAATCAGAATTTTAGCTCATCTCATCTGGCTTCCTGCATCAACAAAGCCTGGGAGTGGTTAGAAATATTCTGGGATGATAAAGAAGTCTTATTTATCTTTTCATAAGACAACATTTTTTTTTTTTCTAATATTTATTTCTGTTCCTACATATTTGCCATTCATGTATAAAACCAGAACTCTTTACATGGGAAATAAAAAAGAAAATATGATCAGTCAAGAGGAGACAAAAGGATAAGATGAGGAAACATGATTATGACACAGTTAATGTCTATATGCAAAGACTGTGATTAGCCCTCCAAAACTTAGCTAATGCCTCAGAGAGCCTGTGTGGATCTGATTACAGAAACAACATGAGAGCTCAACCACAGTAGCTGCCAGAACCTCAATGTCAAAGTGTGACCTAAATCAGTCTAGAGACCCTTAAGCTAAACAGTCCCAGGGCTATAATGGGACTGGTTCTTCACCAGAGAGCTTGGCTGCCACAGCAACTACCTCAAATAGTGTGGATAAATGATCCACAAAGCTACACAGAAATAGTTCTACTAGTAAAGCCTAGTACAAAAATAGATACATGTGTGCCAGGAGAACATGGCTTTACCCAGGTTAACCTAGTTAAGAGAGACAAAGATCTACTTCCAGCAGGGAAAAAATCCACCACTAACATATCCTCTCTCTCTAACCTATTGGCATAGCTGGAGACTGTGTCAAAGTGGCCATAGTGTCACAAGTATAGTGCTTTTGGAACAAAAATGCTTTTAGAGACATTTTTAGGGGAGCAGAAATCAGAACCTTACATAGGGATGACACTCTTCCCTCTGCCCCTTTCCTAAAAGGGTTCAAACAACTGGAGGATCAATGTATGATAAGAAGACTAGAAATAATGAGCATAACCCTGGGCAAATGGAGCACCTTGAAAGCACAGGAAAAAAAGAGAAGTCTTGATACAAAGGAACAGAGGGAAGAGGGCATGTGGCTGTACAGAACAGATGATCTCAGTACAGGGAAAGAGAAGCACACACATCCTCAACATCAAATGGCAAAAATACAGAAGACAACTGGGGTACCAAAAGCATTCTCTCAAAAAGCCACTGGCAAGGAAAGAGGAAAGACCTCTGGAGGTTGTTGGTTAGAAGAAAGATGGAGGGGGAGGAGGGACATTATGAGATGGGAGATGACATAAGCTATGGATATGATGTAAATCTGAGGAGAGGGGAGCAGTAGACAGCACCTAATATTGAGGAGCAGACAAACACATCCTGGTTCCTTCCTGAAACTTGAAATAATAGCTTTTGCAGGCTGCATAAGAGTGCACCTCCTAACTCATGGCAAAGTAGAAAGGAGTTCTGATCATTAAAAAGAAAGTGAGGGCATTTAAAACAGCTTGAAGAGCAATGAGGAATAACACTTATCTCTGAAAATATTAGCACATAGAAAAGAAAAGGAAGCATTTCTATTATCTCCTTATCTTTCCGTAGCAAATTTTCAAGAGGAACAAAATGTACCCATAGCAGCATTGTTATTAAAAACCTTGGCTAGAATAAGGAGCAGGAATTTTATTTTCTCTGCTTTTCCTTTGACACTTCACTAAGTTCTCCTGCTACAAAGTTAAGTACACATGAATGCCTGCCATGGCAAAAACGATAAGCACATTTCATGATTTTGGCTTGTCATTGTAAAACAGTGGTACACAATATTTTCTTAGTAAAACATTTTGATGTAGTTTTATGATTAATGCTTATTTAAAAAGCTTGAACAAGTGAGGTAGTAGAAGAAGTACAACTGAACAGTTCTTACACTACCATTAAGTCATTTAAAATCTCACAGAAATAGTTTCATAGACACTAGCAACTACCCTAAGCTGGCTCTGCTGTTGAAAAATAACCCCAAAACTCTCTCCCCATTTAGGCAGAAGAGATTGAGCAGAACATAAATGAGTAAGGTGCACTGCAGTCATCTGAAAAGAAACCAGAGAATGGTCAAGTTGGCAAAAACCAACCCTAGGGATCCTGAGCTGCTTATCAATAACATCAAAGTTTCTTACATAAGATGTTAAAAAACCATTAATCATTAAGGTAGCTTAGGTGTATCAGCTAACTGCTCATCTAAAACTGGCTCTTCCTCCTCTTTTCCACATTTGTTCTCATGATCCTGTGTGATGCTTCTTCAGCTGCCTAAGCCAAATCTGTAGAGTTATAGGAGCATCACTGACAACAGAAAGGGACAGAGCATGAGTCCAGCGCTGAGCAACACCACTCCCTTTTTTATCTAAACTAAACTGGCTAAGATGTGCCATCAAACCATGCTCAGAACATTAGTTTTAGGATTTGGTTTGGGGTTTTTTTTAAAGCATTTTGTTAGCACTTTAACTGATACAAATATTACTGTTCTCACAATAACAGAATTAACCACATTTACACAGATGTAACTACACAACCAGGTCATTGACCAGCATCTGAGATCAACAAAACAATATATTGCCATATTCTTACACAAGCTTAACACATTTTATTTTGTATTTCCCATTACATAACATTTATTGTTCTATATGTAGTTTAAGTGGTATCATTTTTTAAGATAGTTACAGTAAAAATCCCAAACATTTATACTTACTGTTCCAGGCCTCGAGAAGTCAATATGGTGTGCTACAGTTTGTTTCAAATGATTGCTAAACAAGCAAGCAAAAACACTTTGAAGATGCTCTGGTGTAATCTAGAAATTAGGAAACAAAGTGAAAAGAGGATTACATAAAACTTACACTTTCTACCAGACAGGTGTTTCTGTATTAAAGGCTGTTTGTTTGGTTTTCTTAAAGAGTAAAAAATCACATACCTGAGGCTCACTGACACAAGCATAAGGTATATACTGCAACTACTATTCTGTACGGAAATTTTTAAAACTGTAAATTCTTTATCTGGGAATTGTTATGCTATTCACAAGACTTGTGCTAAACACTTTCAGAGAGTCTAGCAGAAAACTAGATTTTGTCACAACTCCATTTGCATACAGATTTTTGCAAAATCAAATCAAATATGAAGCAGTTTTGAGCTTGAAACAATTCTGACATGTTGTTTACCTAAAGAACAGAACTTACACAACTGTCTTGTACAGCAGAAATAATAAATACAAATTACACATTATAGCACTTTGTTTTTTAGTGCAAAACATCTCAGTGGGTTTAGTGTTTTTGTTTTGGGAAATCCCTTAATTTCAGGAGAGTTAATACCTTCCCCAGAAGAGAGATGAGATTATAGAAATGCAACTGGGGACACTTCTGATACTCCCACACCTTCAGCACAACAACGAACCCCTTCAAATTCAGAGCACTGTAACTTCAATATCACTTTATTCAGTACCCAACTCCACTTTGGATTCAGAAATGACAGACTCCAGGATCCATAATGGAAGAGCACCCTCAGCTGGACACACTTGGGAAGCATCAAACGAGTGCCCTGCACAAGGCTCACAAAGAACATTGATCTGCAACCAAAGACAGCCAGAGTCCGGCTCCCAGCCACAGAGGTAACTGGTATCGCCTGGAGAGCACCAAGGTGTGAAATGGGAGGCAGCAAATGAGTGACTGGGATTTTATTGTTGAGCAGATACCTTCTCTAATCTGCTGTAAAGCATAATCCAGCCAAAGGTAAATTCTTCCCTGCAGTAATAGCGAGCAGTGATCTCAGATGCAGAGTAACAAACTGTAAGGTGTTCATGCTCATGACAGGAGGAAGGTACACACTGACTTTTCAGCAGGCAGAAAGGAAATGCCAGGCCATTCTCCCTGCTAACAATTCACAGTTCCTTTAAAAGCACCTAGAGGCCACTAACATCTGTCATAATAACAGCCTTCAGGTTACACAGAACTTATGCTCCCAGAGGAGACAGGACAACACATGAATAAGACAATCAACTTCATATAAAAAACACTCCTAAGAAAGTTGTACCTTCTCCAGTCACATACACATGGCCTATTTCACATGATGAATAACTCGCTCCCTCCTATCTCTCTGTTCCCTTTATCGATTAAATTAACAAGTCCAGTTTAGCAGAACAGAGAGCAAAGCTTTTCCTCACCAAAATTTTGGATAAGATTGTTTCCACTACTGGAATTTAAAACAGACCTGACTGAAGTTTTAAATACACAACTGTTGATGGGTTGGAGTGCAGTCAGTAATCACCGAAGAGCCCTCTAGTCACTGCTGATGCCAAAGCTCAAAAGGGGACTCTCACAAAAGATGTCTTGTGAGATGGTGATAATTTTTCAAGATTTCTGAGCCAGCACAATTCAACACACTTTTTGGACTTCTTTTATCCTCCTTCACCAGGGCAATGGGAGAACTCCTCATCCAAAGTGCTGTGTTTCATTACTAAAGAGTCAAATCTCTAACAGAAATGCTCGTAACTACGAAGCTCAATACAACCTTTGGTCTCCATTTTCTGGTGGGTGTGGGAGCAAGTGCACACCTGGGTCATCTCTTACCATCTTGCCAGTGATTGTGGCCTCCAGAGAATCCACCAGCTCTGCAGTGACTCCAAGGAGATTACGGTAGTCCATCTGCAATTTGTGAAGTCGTTTCAGGTTGGTCGTGTACCTCTGCTCACGCTTCACTAACTGTTGATGAAGATGCTGCATCATTTCTGTCAGCAGAATAATAAAAAAAGAAATAGCATCACGTAGTCAAAAAAAAGGACAAAAGAACCCATAAGCATTTTTACTGCTTACCTCAATTTCTGAGGTGTGGAATTTGCCTGCAAGGATAATTTCACACCTCTAGCAAGATTCCTTTTTATTGCAACACCTATGAGCATTTATTAATTGTCCAAAGAATCAACTGCTTCACAGTTACAGTAGCAACACAACTATAAAGCAGTAAACATCATTGAATACATTTGTGAAGAGGAAAATCCATTATTTAATGGTTGATGGTAAACTATGTCATTTACTTTTAATATCCTTGTTTCTGAAAATAACTCAAATTTATCTTTCATTTTTATCTGAATAATAAAAAAATTACATTTGAGATACATTTTGTTCCTTCAGGTTCAATTACTTTTGAGAGAAAAGAACCAGAATCTGTGTATTCCATCCCAGTCTCAGACCCAGCCAAACCAGCATTCTGCATGGAACTGGGCAGGGAACCTGGAGCTGTGGTGCACATCTCTGTGACCAGACAAAACTGTGAAGGGAGGCACAAAAATTCTATTGTCATGGCTGATGTTGTGTATTTTGCTAGAACATTATGTTTTAAATTAGTTTGCTGAGAAGCCAGTACTGCTTTAGTGTTGTGAAAATAGCATGGGGCCCATCTGCAAACAGACCCAATATTTACCCTAGGATGTTTTGTTAAACAGTGGGAAGGAATCAGCTTGACTGTGGAGTTTCAGACAAGTAGGATTCCCTCTCAGATTTAAAATCTTTCTGGGTTAAAATAAAGCATTCTAAACAGCCCAGTATGAGACAGTTTATCTCATTGATATTTAAAGCAGTAGGAGCAGAGCAGACTATTTTTGCTTTCAGAAAATACAACAAAGTTATCTTTTTAATGAGATCTAGAGAAAATTCTCATTGGTAGACTTTAGATATAAGCCAGCTATAAATTGAGTATTAAAATAAAACACGGAGTACAAAAAAGTATATTTTTTGTACTTCTACAAGTCAAGAGGAAAAAAACCAAACAAGACAGTTATTTTACTCTCAAAGCCTCCTTCCCTCTAAGCATGGCTGCTTTCTGAGAACCATTCATGAACCACAGCATTCTGCACCTGCAGAGTTTGTGACTGACACCTCATACCAGGCTGCAAATCAAACCACCCTAATGATATTTCTCACACTTCCCAGGAGGGAGCTAAACTAGTGTGAAATAACAACAGAAGCTGTGACAAGCCACAGATCATGTTCAAATCCAGCAAAATGCACTTTAAAGTACCCCAGACCAATAAACAAAACACACTAGGACAGTAACATCAAGCAACCCTGCTGAAACTGATAAGCTTTTTACAACTCTGTAAGCTGGCAAAATCATCTCAACTCCAATCAATATTAACTTAAAAATCAGAAGAGTTAATATAGCTTCCAAAGACAACCAAATTATTCAGCCTTGATGATAATTCAACTCTGATTTTGTTTTTATTTCACAGCCATTAATATGAAACTGTGACTACAGCTTAAATATGATAATGCTTTGTAACAAGAACATTTTTCTAAACTAACAAAGATTCTGAGAGCAACCACTGCACAAAACTAGCTACTCCAGCACTTTATTTCATTGCCTAGATAAGCAAATGGGAATATATTTTTATTTAACTGTGACACAACACATTCAATTCAAAAATTTCCAATAGATGTATCTAGAGCGTGACTTTCACTCAGAGGAAAGTTGGAAGCACCAAATTCCAAAGCATAAACCTTCTCAGAGTTTACTTGCTTTTCATAGCCCAGTGAGTAAAATTTCCAGTGATGAAAATATGTCTTCCAATTGCAGTCAGCAGGAAAAAACTACATAACCAAAACTCAATGTAGCTCATGAACACTAGTCTTGGAAAGTCAGAAACAGGGTCCAATTTTACCCTTTGGCTGTTAAATCTAGGGATTATCAATAATAAACTGAGAAACGGGTGTCTGAGAGGAATCACAGTCTTGGCATATCTTGCATTTTTTATATCACTATCTTCATACACATAAGTAATTTACTGAAAAGGAGAAAATCTTTCATGACAGCTTCTCTTGCTGAAAGGGCAGGAAGCTCTCATCACTGGCAAGCAGCTGTTCCAAGCTAAGGCAGCTGTTGGAAGAGCTGGTCCTGTGCTGCCCTATTCCCTTCTTGCATTCCTGCCATATCCCCACAACAGCATTCATTTAGACAAATCAGGGAGCTACCAGCCCAGATAAAATTAGTATTGTACTCCTTGTTTAAAACATTAAATCATTACCATCCCAGTCCAAATTTGGTAAAAGGAAATTGCACCTTTCAGAGGCATTTCAGCTGATATTTATGTCACCTTGCAGCAGTGATGAATCTGCACCATTACAGGCATCAGAGTATCACTGTGGCTTCTCTCTTTCCCAGACACAATTTCCAACACTGACAAATGCTTTGCACACATGATAAGCTTATTGAGGAGGGAAAAAAAAAGCTCTGGATCAAATACCTACTAGAAACATTATTCATATGGGGAGGAAAAGAGGGAAAAATACAGCACAGAGGACTAATCTCCTAGTGTAGGAAAATACAAGATACAGTAAAGCTTGTGACTCTGCCAAATGAAGATGCTGGCTCTAGGCATCATCTGAACTACTACATGTTTCTAGCAGAATTCTTGCCTGCTCTCTCATGTGTGCAATTGTCAAGTCTTCTAACTCCAGTTCCTACAAGCAGCCAAAGAGTTACACATACACACTTAATTCCATTATAACCTTTTCTCTCTAAGTGAGAGATTATTGTTTTCCTTTACAGTTTACCTAAACCTGAAACACACTTGCTGAACTTGTGCTTGCTCTTTGTCTAATCTCAGCCCACCCTCATCCAGAAGCATTGACTCCAGCCAGCTGAGCTCCTGCACAAAGCGAAGCAGAGCTCTGAGCAAAGGAGCTGCAGATCTCAGGAGCTGCTGTTGGACACCAAAACTTGCTCTCAGGAGAAGCAGGAGTCTCCTTCCTGCTTAAAAATTACTATCCATATTTTAAATTAACATTTTTCCATGTAAATAGTCATTTAGACTTTAGCAAATCATCACAGACAGGTAGGTCACACTTCACCTTCTCTAGTGCAGGAGCCTGACACATTTCCTCCACTCTGCCACTCCTAAAATGGTGAAAGAGTGGCTGTGAACTCATCCAAAGATTTCTAATCAGGCAGTGAAGGGAACAGCAGCTGAACACACTTCCAAATACTTCATTCCCTCAGTTCCTCTTAGCAGAGAGGACACAAAGAAGGTCTGAAGTTCTCTGTACAAGATGCCAACCATTCTGCAATTTTTTCCTTTCCAGCCAAACTGAAAACATATGGGAGAACTCTAAGTTAAGCACAACTGCCAAATAGCTTTGGAAATCATACAGGAACTGAATTTTTTAGCAAATAGGTAAAAAGCCAGACTGTAGCAGGTAAATCAGGCAAGGTAAACACACTGAACACTCCAGGATACCCTCAAAAGCATTTACACCACCCCACCCAAATTTAAAGTACTTCAGCATGTCAGACTGGTGTCCAGCAACTATTTACCACAGGCTGGTTTTGGGAATCTGCCATACTGCTCCTCATTCATGTGTTGCCTATAAATTTTCTTTGCATTTCTCCTTCACTGATAAAGTAAATATTCTTTATCATTATATTCTTTATGTGGGGAGTAAATGCTGTGGATCCCATGTGATGTGGGCAGGATACTGCAAAAACAGCTTCTTGGATCCAAAACCTTTACACAAGACAGTCCTCAAGTAACCTTTATGGAAAATCCAAACTGATTCAACTTCCAAGGCATATAACAGATCTGCAAATTAAGGCTGACCTGCATGAATTAAATTCCATGACAGTACCTGTACAAAGCACAGAACCTGCCTAAATTAAAAATAATTAGGTCCCAAATAAGTCAGGTCCAATTGTGTAGTTTTGTTTTTTTTGTTTTTTTGTTTTTTTTTTTTTTAATAAGAGCATGGGATTATTGCCTTCTGGAAAGTCTCTACAAGAAAAAGTGTAACTTCTAGAAAATAAAAATTCAAAGACCTTTCTATTATTTAATGAAAGTCTAATGCAACAACACAAAGTTCAAAATAACAAAGAAAATATATGGAACTCACACTGGGAGAAAACCTAACTTTCTGCTTAATTCAGTCTACAAAAAGTAAATCCTCACAGTAAACCTACAGATTAAAATAACTCAAGAGGAAAAGTAATTTTAAGAATCCAGCTGGTCTCATGTAGATCCCTAACTAGAAAGTATATGCAGAAAGTCAAGTGAAAAATGAATGCAAGGTAGTTGGAAACCTAAGTTCTATTTATCAAACTGATTTTTAAAAAGCACATATTTTAAGTGTTATCAGCATCTAACAGGATTCTGTGCTGAAATTTTTATTTCTAAAGGGCCCCAAGTCACAAACATACATTAAAGTGTGTATAAGCAGCTTACCTCAAAATACAATATATCAGCCAGTCACACTTAAATGAACACATTCTTATTCAGGAGATACTAATATGCACTATTTTAAGATGTACCATTTAAACAAAATGAGTAAAGAGGAACAAAAATCGACTTTGTCTAAGGTCATCAGACAGTCATCAGAACAACTGAAGGAGACATAAAACCTGGAAGCAAGGGAAAGGAATCTGAGACAATTTGATCAGAACTAGAAAAGGAGAGGTGGTATGCACTTTGTACAGAGTTCTCCACTTGTTTTTACTGTTTCAGGACAGAAAAGATGTTTAATACAATCCCATTTCTAGGCCCTTTCCCATTTCTAGTCCATACTTATTGATACTTACTGACTGCTTGAATGTTACTGAGCTAGAAAAGCTATCAACAGCTATCACCAAAGCTGGGCTCTGGATTTCAATTTCTGCCATGCATCACTGGTTTCTCTATCCCTGTAGATGAACCTCCCACTACTTTCACAGCCCCTGACAATTTTACAGAACATCCTTACCATGGCCCAGTATTTACCTTTGTTGCACTGTCCACTCTCCTTCTGTTGCACAAGTAAGAGCAATAGTTCAGGAAAAAGTGCATCTTTTCAGTGTTTGTTCCAGAGACTCAGAATGAGAAACTCAGGCCAAGCCAGATATTCCTACTGTCCCAGCCAACATCCAGTGCCTGATGCTCCACAGAATACATAAATCAACAATACATACATAAAAATCTCACAAATGCACAGCTCACAATGTTGCCTAGGGACTTGAGATATTTGCTGACCTGTGAGTGACAAAATAAATTTTAGATCCCTTAAAAGCCCTGGAAAACTTTCAGCTAGTCCCTGAAATGGCTAATTTAAAAGGCTAACAGCTCTAGAAATGCTAAAGAATAAGTCAGGTCAGGTTGATGCCTTTGGATATCCTGCATTTATACATGGACACAAAAATTGATCACACGATAAACATGTAGGTTCATATGGATGTGTAGATTGTCTACATATAATATTTTCAAAAGTTTGTTTTTGAATGTGGAATATAAGCAACAATTTCTATCATAAAAACACAGAACTGCAATGTTACTGCAATTCTGCAAAAAATCTTAGCAGCACACTCTTGCAATAAATTATACTGCCTCTTTAAAATTTCTAGTTATCTGCAAAGTGTTTTCTTAGAAGGATACAAATATAGTGAGAAGCCGAGGAGTCTGTCTGGATTTGAGAGTCAGAGACAGAAACTTTTCCAATCTTGCCTTTAAATCCAATGTCCAAGAATCCTTGAAAAGAAAAACAAATAATGACAGTTGTTCACTAAATACGTACACGCTGCAGAAAGTACTGCTTGGATCACAGCAACTTCCAGTTAGTAAAGAAGGCAACCAGTACTGGATTGAAAAGTTTCCCTTCACTGTTACTGTAGTGAATGTGTTTGCCTACTCCCCATGAAAGCATACAGAAATCAGGGGGGAGTTCAGTATTACTCCCAGACAAGAGTTCTAGAAATACAATGTATCTTTAAATAAAGTACAAAACTATCACATAGTGTTGGTGCATTGAATGCATATGCAACAACTTCTCTGAAAGTAAAATCACCTTTAAAAGACAAGCAACTTGAGAAAAAGGTAAATTATTTTCACATGCATTAGTGTACAAAATTCAAAATTTTGCACTGCTCAGTTTTCATCTTTTGCTTCCAACAAGATGTGGGAATTTTAAATTTTGTCATTAACTGCTGCAAGCATCATGACATGATGCAGGTGGGTACAATGTTTCTATAACAAGGATTTGGAGAAAAATACAGCTCTTGCAGGAAAAAGGGACCAGCAGAACAGACCAGCAGCATTAACTGGAATGCTGTCCTCTGCCTGATGTAGTGTCTCATATGCACAAGAAAATAACAGTTAAGGGAAAAAATCAAACTACATCTAGGAATCTACCAAATACTCATGTCTTCTATTTCAAGCCTTCAGTGCAGCTGTCTTCTGCTTGAGGAAAAGCCAGCCAATGAAATAAAAAGCTCTGTCTTCCAACAAGTAGCAGGAGCTCCCTAAATTTACTGCTGTATACACATATGTTACAAGCTGTTCTCACAGCTCAGATTTGCCCCTATTTCACTATGCTGGAGAGTATACAGAATTTACTTATTGCATTTACCAACTCAGTACCCAGACAGTGGTGTACCACAGCATGCTGTATGTTACCAAAGGAGCCTTGTCTCCTACAGAGAGGAGGGCACATGATTTTTCAAGATGTATTACACAAACTGACAGGAATTCCAGCTATATAAAGCATCAGATGCCTGAGAAAAATATATGCCATAAGAACTCGCTTAGTAAACTAGTGACTCACTGGTGCTCTTTCTCAAACATAAAACAATCAGTGTTTCAACTCTAACATGGAATGAGTTGAACAATTCCCACAAGAAAATATGAGTGAGTGTGGACTAAAAGCTTGGACACTGAGTTACTCAGAATAAACCTGAGGATCTCGTCTTAGATAAGGCATTAAAAAAAATGCTGCTAATTTAAAAAGAGTAGTCATATTCCATCTCTGAGCTCAACCAGTCTATCTCATTATTTATAGCTAGTCTCGAAGGAAAATGGCAGGATATGCCTTTTTTGGTGTTAAACTGGAGCTCCTCATGTCAGCCCTAGGGCAAGTATCACATAAGTTTTCTTTTAGTATCAAAAGCAGTGTGGCAGCAATGCAGGGTGAAGAATCTCCTTGCACCAGAGTGGCTGCCCACAGCTGCTCAGCCAGGCCAGCACAATTGTCCAAACAGTCAGGGAAGCATTCAGAGGAACTAATTCTAAAAAATACTATACATGCTTCACAAACAAATTTGTGTAGGTATGTGTATGTGGGAGCTGTTTACACACACATTCAGAGGCAAGAAAACAATTCCTTGATCCAGTCCAAGTCCAGCACAACAGAGAAGTTGAGGTGCAGTTTTGCACTGCAGGAACAAGCCACCAGCAGCTGAAATGGTGGCTGTACCTTCCCCATGGGTATTACCAGCAATACTTTGGAACATCAAACCACAGCTCTGGAAGTCATGTCCTAACCATCCACCTGCATGGTGTGCAGAGAGTGCTCAGTGTAAGTCATCATAAAACCATCTCTGCAACACAGACACTAACCTGGAAAATTTCTTTAAATGAAGGATGTACCATGGGGTTTGGAACAAAAGGCAAAGCATAGAAGGGAAGAAACTCTGTAGTCTGGCTCAGTGCAGCTCCTTTTGTTTCCAGGTATGCCTTGAAATAAGAAATCCTTTCCTCAAGCTCAGCTTTGTCCTAGGAAATAAAATAGCAGATTTAATTTAGAAAACTATCATTCTGAATGCATTGTAAAGCTGGCAAATAAAACAAGAGACCCAAGTATATTTATACCAAGTTTGAAATTCCAGAATACTTGTTATCTAAAAACCAGCAGTTATTTAACTAGAGAACATACTATATGTTTTCACCAGTCATAAAGGAAAATGCAAACTAATGCTGTTGTTTACGTCATCCAGGTCAAAAGAAAGAGAGAATTGCTTGTTGCATGAAAATGATTCCTGTTCACTTCAGGCTAGATTTTTAAAGAAAAATGCCATTGCTACAGTCAGGGCAGAGAGAAAACACTGACTTCAGACATGCTTTATTTCAGTAATAAGAGCAGAAACAAAAAAATCCACTTGCACAGCAGTGGGAAGTGGAACTGGTGCACAGAACAGAACAGAATAAAAGCTCCTTAGAGGCTGGAAAACAGACTGCAGGCATCCAAATACTCCTGTGGCAGCTGATGGTGAAGGCCAGAAGCTATTAAGCCCTGGCTGAGTCCAGGCTGCTTAAACGTCTCTTCATCATAAAAGTCCCATGTAAGAGAGATTTTATTTTATAACACCTTGAGATTTGTATTTCTCAGTATGATATATTAAGCTGGTCAAAACTCATCTTCCTCATTTAATCAGAGATTATTATATTTCAACTCACAGCTTCAGTCCAAACTCAGAGCAAAATAAGTGTTTTAAGAATCTGCTATTACCTACAATTACAAGTGTGAAAGTATTGCCATTTTGGGATTTTCTGAGTTGAAATACTTTGGGAACTTCAGGATAAGGACAGCTTCAACTTCCATCCTTGTACTCCACAATACAAAGGATTGGGTTGAACTAAAATGCAGACTGTGGCCAAAACAGATACATATTCTTGGAACGATTCTTAGAAAATATCCCATCCTCATCCACACTGAAGACAAATGAAGTAAAACAAACAACAGCAAACAACAGCAATCTGAGTTGTGAACTAAACTTACAGGCTTTCCCATAGTTTGTTTCAGGAGGAAAGTGGCAAAGTAGATGTGGAGATAGAACTCCAGGTTCTCAGCAACTGGATCACTTTCAGGGAGTAAAGACAAAATATGCTCCTCCCAGAGCTGGAAGAAAACTTTCTGATCACCATCTTCAAATGCTCTAAGTATTTCTTCCTGTGAAGGCAAAAAGTATCAAGTGAAAACTCAAACACAGAAGAGCCACATTTTCTCAGCAGCAGGCTAGTGAATGAAGAATTCCAGTGCCATCTGAACACTTCCAATTAAAAGTTTTATCTAAAAATGTCCCCACCATTCAATGACCACCCAAATATTCCTTCTTCATGTATCTTTAGTAGCTTTGAGAGCCTGAATCCACCAACGATACAAGAAGCAAAGCCCAAATTTTCAAGCATATCAATAATACCTTAAAGTAAAAGTGTAAATCAAAACTAGCGCCTTGAGTTCAAAATGACTGCAGTTCTGAAAAATAAAAAAAAACAAAAAAACCCAACCCCAATCTTGAAGGTTACTGTGCTGTAAGAAGACTGCCAGCAGATTTCTTCAAATAAACAAGAATCTGTTCAGAGAGTTCACTGTTGTAATAACTCACAAGGTGGTTAGTGGCCTCTGTTTTTATTATTATTCAAAGTAAGTGTAAATGATGCATTACCTGAACAGGCAATGAACATTCTGAGGAAGTATCTGCTGGTTTAGTTAGTGGCTTCCCTTTTATTTTACATTCCTTTTTAAGTACTTTCACTGTTTCTTGAAATCCAGCAAAATCCAAATACTACAAGATAAAAACATAGAGGAACAACATTTGTTAGATGATTAATGCTTCAATAAATGATTAATCCTTTTTTACATGACTAAAACTCCAATGAATGACCCAGGAAATGCCAAAGTTTCTCTGAAGGATGGTCCATAAATGCCAAGTGGAAGGAAATTATCGCCTCTAAATTTCATCCTGCATCCTAGAGACAACTGACTACATCCACTCTGAAAGAATGATGCCTCTTTGTTCAGCCAGTAATTTAATTCAACCAAAAATGAAAAAAGGGAGAGAGAAAGAAAAATAAAGAAAGAGAGAAAACGAACCTCTTTCACTAGTCCAAGTAGCTCAGCTTCATACGCTAAAACATCACCCATTGCTAAGAGCTGTTGCTACTTCTCATTGCTGATAAAGCTGGAAAACGGCAAAGAAGGGGGTGTTAGTGCACAGCACAGGGCTCACCCAGCACAGCCAACAGCCACAGCATCTCCAGAGGGCATGAGGAGAGACACGGACACACAGACAGATAGACAGACAGACACACACACACACATATAGACACATACAGGTGCCCACGGTCTACCTGCCCCACATCCCACTGCCTCACATCCTCCCTGCCCCAGCCCCTCTTGTCCCACATTCTCCCTTGCCCCAGTCCCACCTCTCCCACATTCCCACTCGCCCCTCATTGCCCCTGTCCCAATCCCCCCGCTGTTCCACTCGCCCCAGTCCCCCTTGCCCCTGCCATTCCCCCTGTCCCTCAATCCCCCCTGTCCCAATTCCCCCTGTCCCTCAATCCCCCCTGGCCCACTCCCTCTTGTTCCCCATTCCCACCTGTCCCAATCCCCCTGTCCCAATCCCTCTTGTCCCCCATTCCCACCGGTCCCGATCCCCCCTCAGCCGCCGCCGGTGTCGCCCCGGCAACCGCGGCCCCGCCCCCGCGTCGCGTCCCGCGCACGTGACGGCTCTCAGCCAATCGCCGGCCAGGAGCGGCGCGTCACGTGGGGGGGCGTGCCCGCGGCGGTGGGGCGGACAGCGCCCCCTGCCGTGCGGCGGGCGGGGCTGCGGCGCTTGGTACCGCGGCCTGAGGCGGCTCCGGCAGCTGCTGGAGTCTGTTCGGGTTTTTAAATGACGAACGGCTTTAGCCGGGCCTCTCGTGTCCTCGCTCAGCCATGGGCAGGGAAAAGCCTTATCGCTGGAAAATTTCGTTTGAAAGGGATGTCGGGCGGAATACTGAGCTCTGCAGGGCCCGAGCGCCGCGGGAGGAGGCCGAGCCGTGCCAGGACCGCACGTGCCTGACCTGAGGGAAGCCCCACCAAAGCAATGGGAGGATTGGCCAAGCTCTGATCGAGTCTTTGTCCCTTTTTCAATTAATGGTGCTAATAAATTTCTTCCCTTGACATCAGGTTTCTGTTAAAGATTAGCTCCACGCTGTAAAACACTGTGTGATCAGTAAGGTCCTGCCCAGGGTCTTGGTCTCACTTCCTGCAGTTTGGTTTTCACCAAAAAGACCCATTCTTCAGCATCTCCCACAACCAGACACACCACAACATCATCTTTGTTCCTTTAAAAGTCTCCTAAACTGGAATTCCAAAGCTGGGATTTCTAGGAAGCATATCAAAGTGTTCAGAAAGGACCCTGCAATTCCACTGCTGGCCAGCACCTGGGCTAAGATCAGGAAGATACAAAGCTTGTGCCTCAAACCTGAAAAGCAGGACTCCACTGTCCTGTGTGTCCAAAGAAGGACATTCATCATCACCTGGAGCATCACCCCAGCTTCACAGTTTGGATTTTCCTTAGGGCAGGTGTCACTGCCATCTCTGCCAGGGGTTGAGCACTCCTGGGGCTGGGCCATGGCTCTGCCAGCTGCAGATCCCAGACTGAATTATAACCTGTTGCTCGATTTGAAAAGAGAAGGCTATTTTCTGTACCCAAGTGGAAGATTTTGCAGGAAATTTCTTATTGCAGTAGCCTTTCCAAGTGGTTGTGTTAAAAGCAAGCAGTGAAGAGAGGAACGTTTTTCAAAGCTTAAACATCCAGTTATTTTCTGTGTCATGCTTCAGTTCTTAATTGCCAAAAAATACTTTGGTTTGGATTTTCAATTAATACTTTGCAGAAGCTTTGAGGCAATAAATAAATAGGAAGTTATTTGAGATTTTAGTTGATGACATGTTGTTGTTGGTTGGGTTGAAGCACAGACTGGCTGCTGGGGCTGGCTGGAGAGCAGAGGAGTTTGCTTGGACCAAAGTCCTGTGCTGAGGCAGCTGAGATGCTGCTCACACACTGAATTACACAGCAATGCCTCCCCAGGGCCCTCTGCACAGAAAACCAAGGCAATGGAGCCACAAAAACTCTGCTTTCCCCAGCATCAGGCTACCATAAAGCTGCTTTGTCTCCATTGGATGGGGTTTGTTTGGCTGCTGCTGAGCCTCAGGTTTCAGCTCTCCTCTGCCTCTCCCCAGGAGGATTCAGTGTGTCTGGTTATTTATATCACACCATTCTTCAGTAATTTCCTGTCCAAGTTCTGACCAGGAGAGGCACAACAGAGACTTTGATTTTGTGTCCTGGGATGCATGAAGGAGGTGCAGGGTTAACTCAGTTCTGCTTAAGATCCAGAAACCTCTTGGCCTGCTCCATGCAGAGCAGAGAGGGAAGAGGGACTGGGCTGGTGGATCCCCAGAGAGCTCCTTTCAGCACCACTGGAAAACAGAGAAGGAGACTCCCTGGCAGCTGCAGTCCAGTGCTGAAGGAGCCAGAGCTCTCTTCTCCCAGCAGGACTTCACAGATGAGGACAGGAGTATCCAGGGCTCAGCCTGTTCCCCTGCCATGTCAGCCCCCTGTGTGTCTCAGCTGCTCCCTAGAGGAGATGCTGCTTTCTCCAACCTCTGCAAAATCTTCTTGCTGCTGCCACTACCCTGCTGTGGAAGGAGGGAGTCCTCCAGCACTTTCTCTATTCCTTCATCCCAACAAAACAGCTGATGGTACCTTTCCAGCAGAGATCACCCTTCAGAGATTCCCTACAGAAAAGAGATGACATCCAGGGGAAGATGGACTGCCTTTTTGAGGCTGGGGGTGCCTCTGATGGGAATGACATCAGCTCAGTGCCTCTGGCCCAAAAAGGGTCCCAGCTGGGTTTTCTGGCATGTGCTCACCTCACACATGGGTCATTAAGCTCCCAACCAAAGCAAATACCAATGTGTGAGAGAGCTGGTTTCAGTAACAGCAAGGCATTCCAGCCAAAAATGGCAGGGGGCTGGGAGAAAGGAAGAGCTAGAAAAAAATAATATTGAAAAAAAGAATATGGACAAAACTGTCTGAGAACTGAATGCACAGAAACAGCAGGACAGAGAGTTCCATTATCAGGAGAAACCTCCCCAGTCCCAGTGAGCCTCACTGCCCTCCTTTGGTCCTGCCACCAACACAGACCAGTGGCCACCTGCCCAAACTCTCAGGGAGAAACTGCAAAACCTCCAGGCCTGCAAGAGAAGCAAGCATTAGGTTTCATCTCTGAAGGAACCCACGAACACTGCTGTTCAATGCAGATGCTTCAGCAAATTATTTTCAGCTGCTTCTTGTCCACCCCTGAACCCCAGATTTCATGCTTAAGCTAAAAATAAAAAAGATCTTTATGTGAGGTTAAAGTAAACAGAGAATTTGCCCAGCCCTGCAGGAGTTATCTCAGTTCCTCCTCTGGGAGGACATGATGAGGAGACAAAAAGTTAATCCATCTTGGTTCTCATTGACACGGAATGGAAAAAAAAATTAAATGGGAGAGCCACCCTAAAACTGAGAACAAAGACATTGTACCAATATTTCAGGCCCTTTTTCCTTCACTCTGAAGGGGAAAAATTTGCTCCATGCTTCATCCCTTGCAGGTTATCTGGGGAGGAACAATGTCCCCATAATTTCTGCTGACAATTAACCTCGCCTGTGCAGCCATTCTTCCCTGGGTCACCAGAGCAGCTATTTATACCCTTGGCCAGGAATGCTATTGCCACCAAAGCACTGTCCTGCCCCTTGGACAACCCTGCAAGGAAGTGGGCAGTGAGTCCAGGGTGTCTTCCCAAGCACCCTGTCCTGCTCCCCAGGACCTGCTTCACCTGGACCCTTACTGTGTGGACCCTCCTGTGCCCATTTTCTGCTCATGCTCTGCAAAGACAAAGAAAAACCCCAGACACACACATTGCTTAACCAAACCCTGTCAGGCAGCAGGGCCCATCAGACCAAGTGCACAGGGCAGAGATGTCTGGGATTATGGCCTTGAGTCACCTCTCTGCCTCTCATGGGTAACACTGATTTCCAGTGGCAGAGACACTGATATCTCACCTGAGCCCCTGCACAAGTATTTCTTCTGAGCAAGACCCAGAGCTTTAGCTGTGTAGGCAAAGCCAGGAATTGGAGTATGGAGCTCAAAATAAAACTCCAGATCCAGGCTGCTGCCAGTTGGAACATTTGCCCACACAGAACAGGATTTCATAGGCCAAGTCAAGCCAGTTCCAGAGGCTGGGGCAGCATCTCCTCCCAAGACACAGAGCATGAGCCAGGCTAATCCCACAAGTGCTGGAGAAACACATTAAACCAGATCTGCCCAACCAGTTACTTTCTCTGAGGGACCAAAGACCCTTGTTTCTACATAAAACCACCCTGAGGAAAGATCACCATCTTTGGGTCAAGGCCTTTAGGCCCACTGGTCCCATCAGAGGTTACAAGCAAACAATACAAGCTTTGCACAGTCCTGAAGTGTCTGTGATTACCAATTCCCCCATCCTGCCACTGCTGCAGGCTCAAGGTGGCCCCAGAGCTGGGCTGAAAACCCAACCCATCACCAAGAGCAGCAAGCAAGGGAAGAGTCTGAGGCTGGCTGGCATATGGCAAGGGTGAGGGTGCAGGGTGCTTCAGCTGCCAGGATGCAGGAGATAAATGGCCAAGATCATCATTATCAGCAGTGCCCACCCTTCACACTGAAAGGGAGGAAGAGCTTTGCCTGGCCCTGGAAGGGAGGGGAGAGGTATGGAGGGTGACACTGCTGTCATGGGGACAGGAGGAGGCCACTGAATGCCTGCAGGGGAAGAATAGCAATGCTGGGGGACTGGAGGGCTCTCAGCCCCCTCCTTGAAGAGCTCATCCCTTCACCTCCAACCTCTCCATCACCACTTGAGTCCCCAGCATGGTGCCAAGCAGGCAGCTTGCAACCAAGTTAAGGAGTGGAAAGGGGAGGCTAAGGAAATGCCCACAGCCTCCTGGCAGGACTCTGGGATCTGTCAGAGCAGCATGCTTTAGAAGTGATTTAATTCACACAAGGGTTAATTGAGATGAAACCATTAGTCAGGAGGGATAGAAGCAGCTTCCTGTCACCCCGGCCTCTCCCTCTGGCAAAGTCAGGAGTATTTAGGTCCAATTAGCCCCTGACAATCAGGGTGGGTCCCTCTGCAGCATCCCCAGACAGGCCCAGGAGAGCAGCACTTCCTCAGAAATCAGGACTAATGAGTCACTGAAACTAATGACATTATTCAAAGCACTGAGCCAGTCCCGAGGTTATTGGCTACATCTGCCTGAAACTGGTCAGTTCCCTTAGCACAAGGGCAGGATCCCACGGGTTTCCAGGGCCTTCTTAGAGGTTTTCTAGCAAAAAGAAGTTTCCAGAAGATTTCTGGACATTTCCTGGCCATTTCATTGATGTTTTTCTAATCTTTCTGGAGGCTTCCTGTTGTATCTCCAGAACATTCCTAGACTCTTCCTTAGAGATTTACTAGAACCCTCTTAGGGCTGTATAAGCCCCTTTATATTGTTTTCAACACTCACAGGTCTGCCATTTCCACATTTCCCAAGTGGCACTGTGGAAATTGAGCAAAGATCAGAACCTCATTCAAGCACCATGTGAGCTCAAGTGGTCACAGAGCAGCATACTCAGCAGCCTGATTAGTAAACAGAGGAATTATTAAGGAATTTAAAAAAAAAAATTGCATGTATGGGATATCATTGTATAGTCTGGTCGTGTTTTGTAACACAAACTCTCACAAGTACTCTGTAGGAGCATTTCTAGTTCTGTCTGGAGTCTTTTAAGCACTGTCCTGAGCCTGAGCTACACGTGTCTCATGAGACAGAGAACAGCATCTTCCTGTCCAAGGAGGGAAAAACAGCAGCTGGGGAAGAAAGCCAAAACAGTGGATGCTTTTCTGTAAGTGTTCTCAATCCTAAGCCATACTTCCCACATGCATTTACACAGTGGAGAAAAAACATGAGTGGCAGAGATGGGAAAGTGAGGACAAGCCAATTCCCTGTTCCCTCCTGGTGTCCCCAGCCCGGCACGTGGCGTTTTTCTCCCAGAGTCACAAAATCTCCTCTAAAAACTTGTATGTGCATAACCTTACCTTGTGGCCCCAGAATAGCAGGTCAAAAATCAGTTTGGGACTCAGGTTTGTGTTTGTGGTAAGGGAGCTCTGGGGAAACCATCACTGCCAGAGGCAGGAGGGATCTTACAGGCACAAGAGAATAATTTAGCACAAAGATCAGGAGTCCTCCACGGTGCCCCAGGCAGTACCCAGGGGCTCAGTGGAAGCTGCTCTGCACATAACAGATTCACACAGCCTCAGTGAGTACCAGCAGCAAGCATCAGGTATGTTTTGATTACCCTGAAAAATCTGTTGTAATATGAAAAGTGAGGCAAAAACTCCCATGAAAAGCAGCAGTGTTCACAGCTTAGCCAATGCACCAGTGCAGGACTTTAGGTTCTTCTGAGCCAGCTGTTCCCAGCATTCCTACTTGGACTTCAGAAATCCTCTAGCAATATCTGGCCTCTGGCAGGTTGCTGAACAACCTGAAAAAAGGGGTTTTTCTCCTCCCAGTCTTTCCCTCTCCACAATATTTTATGACATAAGGCATTACTAACAAATACCTGAAAAAAACACCACATACAATTATTAGTTGGCATTGGCAGAACATGTGGAAGTAAAGGATACAGGTATCCATTCAAAGACAAGGAATTGCATCACCAGAAGACTCACCAATGTACATTTATCCAGCCTCTGTCTCCTTTCACCACAATATCAGGTGTTTGACCATGGGATTGGAGCAGTTGATTCCCTCTTTGTTTCTGCCTTTACTGGCAATAACATTGTCTGTAGCCATTTCAGGTTCATTCTTGGCTCCAGTCCATTGGTGAACAGATCTGGATGATGCTGAGAACTGCAAGCTCTAACCAGAAACCTGAGACATTTCAATTTGAGGGGCTTCTGCCTGAAGCCTAGGACTCAGAACTGTCTTTCAATCCCACATTCCTGCTCAGTGTACCTTAGCTTTGCAAAGAATGAAGGCAGACTATCCCATTGCTCCCAATTGCTACACTCAAGATTTGTCTTCCATTATTACCAATGCACGTGAGATTGTGGTATGTTCACATGGATAGAATACTCTCCCCACACACAGATACAATAAAAACCTCATTCCATTTACTTGCTGTTTCAAACTGTGCTGCATTTGCTGGCAGCAGACAAGGGCTGCAGTCTCTGGCTGCTTGTTACAGCCTGAAAGGTGAAGGGCCAGCTGGATAGTGAATGGTGGAGCACCATTCCTTCCTTCTGACTGCTCCTCATTCCACATCCCTGACTACAATTTCCCCCTAGCTAATGATACACATCAGTGAGACAAGTTACATGTCTGGGTCCATTCCATCTAGGCTTGCAATGTAACCTCTCATATCAGCTATTTTGCTCATATTTGGTGAGCATACACAAAAGAAAAGGGTTTCTGTGAAACAAGGAGAAACATGCCCTCATTTCTGCATCATTAACCCTCAGAGCCCTTTTGTCAGCCCCACACCATCAAATGAATACCAGGAGAAGCAAGGGGGAAGATCACAGAGGGAATCTGAAAGCAGACCTCATTTGTGCAGCTGCTGGCAAGCAGATGAGGTCTGTGGCATCAGTGCTATGGCTGGGCCAGGCTGCAGATGTGACCTTGCTCAGCCTCAACAAGTGCAGAGGTGTGCACAGGTCCTGATGATTGTACAGAGGAGCAGTCAGTCAAGCTCTGCTGGACAGGATGCACAACTTGAGTCTGGTTTTTAACATCTGGGGAGAGCAAAAGTTGTTATGCTTCAGTTTTTTGTTTTTTGGTTTTTTTTTGGGTTTTTTTTTGTTTTAAGCAGCAAGATTTTTGAAGAGTTTTTAATATATTTATTTGAAAACAAGGTTTTGTGAAAGAGTACACTAAATAGCATATATCTGTTCTTCAGCCATAAAACACAGACTATCAGCTTTAGCTCAGCACAGATTAGGGCTGCATGCACTGAACATCAGATCTCAATAGGAAGGTCTTCATGCCTGTCTTTCTGATATCAAGCATAGTGTCTTCTTTAGATGACATGACCCTGGAGGAAGGAGAGAAAGAAACCAGAAAATCAAATGTATTTCATTAAGGCTTCTTGTGGTTGGCCCCACTCACCCGAGCCTGTCACTGATGCAACATTTATAGTTTTTAGCAATAAGTTTGTTTTCCTGCCCATCCACCCATTCAAGTGCATAATCTGCTCGTAGGAGCCCTGAGACATGCCAGCCCATATTTGGAAATAAAGAACTGGATTTCTGCCTCTCAGTGAGAAACTTGCACATCCATTCAGGTACTTTAACCACAGAGAACTGCACCATTTATTTCCTGAAACAGATCTCCTACTATCATTATGTTGTGTTCAGAGAACATCACAGAGCCCATGACTGAAGTGTCTTTAAATTCTGCCAAGAACTCCTGGGAAGACAGGGCAACTCCAGAAAGCAGAACAGTAATTCTGTTTTGACAAATCCTGGCACCCTGAGGTCAAGTAGATGACAGCTTTGTTATGTAAACTATTTGCCCCTCTGGGACTATCTTTCAGGAGCTGACTAGTCCCTGTGACCCTTGCACTGCTCTCTGCTCAGCCAGGCTCTACTCAAGAGTAGTTAAGCCTGCCAGATTAGAGAGCAGATCTAGTAAAACTGGGTCAGGCCTGACCCAAAAGAGTGAACTTGTGGACTTCTAAGCTGCCAAACTCTTAAAACTAGGACAGAGCATGTTTCTAAATCTGACAGAGAAGCTGTCAAAGAGCTAAACCAAGAGTCCTGGGTGCTGGTACCTGCTTCAGTTGGTACAAAGAGACTTTTCCTTCACTGGAATTAAAAAAGGCCACTCTGCACTCTACACTGTACCTCAGGTCTTAATCATCAATATACTCAAAGGGCTCTGGTGGTTCAGGTTCTTGCTCCTCTTCCTCAATCTTGGGACCATGAGCTGCCACAGGTTCAACCAGCTCCTCCATATCCTCACTGGTGTCCTTCAGGATGATGATGCCTCCGATGGACAGCTGCAAAACAAGTGCCATGAACATTTAGAGCTGCTTGCCTCAGGAGTGTTTGTGGCCACAAGTCTATCCTAGGCTATATGAGATTCCTCAGCAGGAATGAGTTTTAGAGAGCAAAGCATCTGACACTCACCTTGATCTCTGCCTGATAAAGGCATGAAGCAGGCAGTCTATCAGGCTGCTTTTCATATTTCTTCTGTCTAGGTCTCAGTTCAATAGAAAGTGATATTTGGATACACAGCTTTACACCATTTCTAGTCTGGGGCTTTCCACATGAAAACTAATTAAACTGTAATTGCTTTATAATGCTCATCTTTTCAGGTTTACCATGCTTAGTGAAGCCTCTCTGTGTAGCTGCCTCCCAGGAGATTCTGTGAAACAGAGACTAATCTGATCACCAGCTTCCACAGAGTCAGGAATCCTATTAGTAGAACCCCACAAAAACATAGGGGAATTAATTACAAAGATCACAACCAAACATCTTGGCAGGCTGAAGCACCTCTGGGAGTGAAATACAAGGCCCAAAGAGGCAGTGCTGTGTCATGCCTGGCTGGGATCAGGGCTTTGGCCACAGCAGGATTTCGGGCTATAAACAGCATTTCAAAGACATCTTTTACTCTGGCATTCCCCAAAGCAGAGCAAAGGTCCAGAACGGCTCCATTCCAAGAGGCTCCCTAGTTACACACCCTAATCCCAGCAAAAACTGCACTGTTCTGTTTCTCTTTAAAACCTATTTATGGGGCCTTAAGGCAGGAGACTGAATTCCCTCACCAAGGACTCTGCTTCTTTTGAAACTGAAGCAAACAGCTGTGCACGTCCACATTTCAGTGAGTGGACACTTACTGGAACACGCAGCAGATCTTCCCAGTCCAAACAGCAGTTGGGTCACCTCGTTTTCAGGGTAGAAACTAAAAAACCTTTCCACTGCTTTGCTAAAGGAGGTGTTTCAAAAGGAAACAGTGCACAGAGAATTCCAATATGCTGATGGAATTCCAGGAAATCCATTTATTAAAAACATTACTACTTTCCTGGAAAAAGTATTACTACTACTGAACACCATTTTCCCATGCGTAATCCTGGACATGGGGTTAAGTCAAGCGTGTTATTTCTTCAACAAAAATAAAGGGCAGAGGACTCTGACTCAGGAGATTTACAGTTCAGGAGCCAGCTTATCAGATTTGCAATACATCTGAGCATGACACAGAGAATTACCCCTTGGGCTGAGTGCTAAAAGACCTTCTTCATTCTCCATCTGACAATCACATGCTCTCTTCTCTATGTTCACAGGATTGAAGGCACTTTTTTAAGGCCAGATGTAACTCAATAGCAAATATGTTCAGTGAAAAAAAGCCTCCATTTAGGTATAGATCCCACTGCAGGATAATAAAGCTCCAGCACAAGTCCTAATGTGTTTCACTGTTTTGACAATGAACCTGTACAATTTCTCAGCCTATATTAAAGATCATGGCTCAGTCTGTTCCCAGCAATGTCATTAGTACACAGAGTATGTCTGATTTGTTTTCATACTGCACATTAGACATATGTTCAAGAAGAAGAAAAAAATAAAGCAGCATTAGCATGTTGAAAAGGTTTGTAGCAGCTCTGACTTTCCCTCAACTAGAACTGCATGTGATCATTTGGAGAGAGGGACATTAAAAAAAGAAATATGATAACAGCAAAGCTGTAAATCTCTACAACACATTCCAGTGCTGCACCAGCTGTGAGTTCTCATGTACACACAAAACTTCTGGGCCCTTACACACAAGCCCAGCACTGGGAACATTCTGCCAAGCACATGGAGTGGGAAGGTGACACATACTGGTTTGAAAGGCTGGTACCGGCAGCTCTCTGTCATAGTGAGAACTTTGAGTTGGGCAGGCATGACTCTGGCTGGGTTATCCAAAAGCTGGAAGTTGGGCTCAGGCTCTTTTTTCTTTTCTTTTTCATCCTTCTTTTCATTCTCATCCTGTGGAGGGAGAAGAGAAGATCTACATGATTTTAGCAGTAACCTCTAACATTTCACAGTTCAGCAGGGTAAGGTACAGTCAGGCAGCAGCTCTAAAGTGTGGTGAGAAACCATTCTTTTGCTGAGGAACATGCTAATATTTATCTATCAGCTGGCAAAGAAAATGCCAGCGTGGATCTAAGTGCTCTTGACAAGGCAATCCTTCACTCTCAGCTGCAGATGAAAGCAAGTTCAGAGAGAGATAGGAGTGGAACAGTTTAACCTCTGCTTTCCCTTTCTCCTACCTTTTCTGTAAACTCACTCACCACTTTTATCACAACTGAAGATTCTTTAATATCATTACCAAGCATATGAAAATTACCAAAAGCTGCTCTTGTATTTTTGCAGCAGTTCACACAAAATGACTTGACCTCAGCAACTCACTAGGGAATTACAGTGAATCCCTCCCTTACCAATGACTGAGCAGCTAAAGGCAAAAAGCAGAAGGAAAAAAAGCACTACCCTTTAGATACTTAAAAGGGTGGGTCATGTTTTGCCTCCTGCTCAGAATCATTTGAGTAGCAAACAAAAAAAAAAAGCAGAAAATAGGGAACTATTGGGAACACCACTGAATGCATGGCATGTCCTGTAACAGCAGACAGAACTTTTATCTAGCACAGCTGCTGCTCTTTGCTGAGCAGCTCCCTTGGAAGCTATGGATTACTAGTCATACAACAGGCATAAGAGGAAAACAGGAAAGGAATGATACCTCTGAAAAACTAGGACAATGGCAAAACACTCAACTCAAACACAGCAGGTGGCAGCAAGCTCCCTGTTTACTATCCTTGTTTTTCTGCTTGATTCAGCCAAGGAAACTTTTCAAAAATACGGACACACACATGGACACAATATGTGAAATCCTTCTAATATATAGCTTTCTCTCAACACCTGCACTTAAATGTAGATTGTAGCAATTTTAGAAGAAATATGCATCCGTTCAGCACATTTTGTTTACTACACAGAACTGTAAGAATAATTCAAAGAAAAGGCAATGTTTAGTGACAAGGAAACTTGTCAAAGTAGAAAAAACTCAAACCCCAGAGTTTATGCTTTGCATGCATGAGATGATTAATTTTCTGGGCCAGCTGCATGACATTCAGTGCCTACAATGTGGCCACACCTATGTAGGTCTAGGAAGGTTATTTTACACATAGACCTTTGATTTTATGCCACATGTATGGGGGCTTGTTAGACTAAAATTAAAATTAAAGAGGCCAAAAGGGAAAGCACCTGGAGGTGCTGTTTGACAGTGGCTGAACATGAGGCAAGAGTAGTAACCAGTGTCTGCAGCAATGTGTGTCAGTGCTTTGCTCATAACACAGGTGGTAAGAGGACAGAGATAAGCGAGTGCCAACATCCATGACACACCTTCCACATTTACAAGGGGTGGGGGGAAGAAGAAAGAAGACATTTAATTTCAGTGTATGCACCCACCACTTCCATCTTTTCCTCTTCCTTCTTCTCTTTCTCCTTTTCCTTTTCCTTCTTCTTGGCTTTTGCAGTGATGGACAGCACAGCAGTGGAAACCTGGATATGGCAACAGATGAGGCATTCAGTGTGACCCAACACGATACTGAGTTTCAGTCCCCTAGTCTTTTGGGAACAAATGGCAGCAACTTTCTGAGAGGGTCAGGGAGCAACAGCAGTTGTCATGCTGCTGGTGAGAATAAATCTGGGCTCTTGGCACAATTTAATTTTTGGCCAGGGAGTTTTTTTAAAGAGAAAAGATCTGTCCAAATCACATCCTATTCAAAGGCAAGAAAACAGCTAAAAGCAGTGAGCTTTGCCTTTCATCAGAGTTAATTTCTGGATTCCTTGGTGGCTTTGGAAATGTGTCCTGTGAAGCAGTCAATTCTGGTGAAATGTTTTACAGTTTTCACACCATGTCATTCATCAGCATGACATGCCTGAGGTCTCCACTGCTCCAATTGCTCCCTAAGGGCTGCTCTGCCCGCTGCTGTGCTCTGCTCAACAGCTTTTACCATCCTGTGCCAGGAGACAAATTGTTTCTACTATTGTCCTGCTTGTGACCCCATAGATCTCATCTTCTCCTTTTCAAAACTGAGATATTCTCAGTGCCGCTCTTACCTTTTTGCAATCCATGGAGCTGACAGCTATTATTCTAGGCACATGGGCCCACTGCTCCTTCCATATGGGACTACTGAGAAATATCCCACTTAACATTCTCAACAGTTGCACTGGAGCAGCATTTTGGAGCTCAAGTCACAGAAAAGGACCCTGCTGTGCTGGGTGATGTACATACAAGTCAGTAGGGCATGGAAAACAGGTTTCTTATTCAATACTTCTGCTTGACCACTTCAGACAAGAGAGGCTGCAGCAATTCAGTAGCAAAGCACTTGTATGCCACAATCGGCAACAGTCCCAGGCACAGCAGGAAAATTTACCTAGATTTCTCTTTCAGAGACTACAGCACCTGCCAATTTTTTCTTTACTCTTTAGATTCCCTAGTAATACCACCAAAGTCAATATTTATATTAGGAGGGAGAAGGGGTTAGTCTATACACACAAAGCCAGCTCAAATACCTTTTCTTTCTCCTTTTCCTTTGGAACCTCAAGAGGTGGGGGGTAGGCAAATGTGGACGGCTTACAGTTGGACTTGTACTGGACTTTTGGCATCTAAGACAAAGAGTTTAAAACAATGTTAGAAACTAGAAAAGCAGGGGAAAATCCACAGCAGAATAATTACTTTAGCTTCATTTTCCTTCCAGCAGAGACAAACACAGATCCTCTAAAGAATATAAGCTTCCCCTTCTCCCTCTCCGGAAGCTGAGAAACTGTTATCAGTGGCAGTGGTTCAACTAGAACAATGTTATTTAATTATTCTATAATTTGACTCTGGCAAGCTCTCCTAGCCATCTCCATACACTCTATCCTATTCACACCATGCTTTGTTTTCATTGCTTCAAAGCTTTTGTGGTTTGGATGTTGTTGCTGTGTTTGTGTGTATTAACACAAAATTGGTTTATGATCTAAGGGAAGATCTGATCTGTCAATGCACGCGAGGGCAAACCAAGCACTGACATTCCCTTCCTGCCAAAGGACTGTACGTTTGAGGGTGAGTTACCAGGGTCACATATTCTCTTACTCTTGGCTACTTAAGCAAAAGTAGAGAGCATCTTTTGATAGCCAATCCAAGTTCTTAAACACCCCCACACTGCCATATCCAGAAGGTTTTTTGTGGAACTTCCTAGCTTAGTGCTTCAGCACAGGAGTCCCAGCATAGTACACAGCTCACAAGGGGTGTACCACAGCTGATAGCTGGAAGAACAGATGCACAAGAAAAGTGCAGTGCCCATGGCTGCTCAGTTGAATGTTTACTCTCCAAGGAATCCAAACAAATTCTCTTTTCCCACTGCTAGCCTTCCTAGGGGAGAACATAATGTAATTCATCTGGGAGGCCGGGGGACAACACTTTTTTAAAAAATAACCCTGACCTCCAAGAGTGATAATGGGGTGGCCTCTGCCCAAATACTTGAAATAGAGTTCCTTTCTTTTTAAGCTACTTTGAAGTAAGGCGGTCAGTGTCTGCTCTCTGCATTTTTCTTGTTCCCATTCCCACCACCAGCTCTGCAATTTAAGTCTGTTTTTCAGATTTCTTCCAGTTAATACCTTTTCTGGTACAAACAAGTTAGAAACATGCAAAGAAAACCAACAAATCCATGAACACGCCCTGCAGACCACTCAAATATTCCAAGCAACTTTTCAGTCTCTTCTCATGACGTACCTTAAGATCCTTGTTAAGGCCAATGACACAGGTTGGGGTGAACGCCAGTGACAAAAAGTGTGACAGAGGGAACCAGAACCAAAACTGGGTGAAGACCAAAACCCCCACCACAGAAGGCATGTGAGTATGTCCTGTCCTGGACTGCAGTGAAATGGTTACGTTATGGCCCCCTGTAAGGAATCATAGAAGTCTGTGAATTATTCATTCCTGGGTACTTCACAAAAACACCTGAGCAATGAATTGCAAACAGTTGCTGTCAAAGGGCTGCACAGGGCAAGCCAGGCCACAGTGCTGCCAGTTTCCTCCTCTGGGACACACCTCCCTCCTTTACCGTGACCTCAGCTTACTCAGTAAAAGAGATGTACAGCACAGCTACCACACTTTTCTACAGTACCCAAACACAGAGAACAAAGCCCTTCTTCCATGCTCATTTTGCCAGGATACAGATTAGACAAAAGTACAGGCAGTGAGAGGGGGAGAAAAAGTTTTAAACAGTTTTAAATAGTTTTAAAACAGGCCTATAAATGATCCCCAAGACAAGGCTCAGGGAGAGCACAGTACATATACAGCCAAGCATGTAGAAACTTTTATTTCTGTGACTACCTCCCTGAACTATCAGTTATTCAGAAGAAATATGCCTAGATTTTTATCTTACACCATCTCAGTAGAAAAAAAATGTAAACAGCAGCAACTCCAGAAGTTGTTTCTAGACATTATCAATCTAAGTTGCACAGAGACAAGCTCCTGCAGTCTTTGCAGCAAAATTACATCTTTGCCAGACAACCAAGTCTTAGATTTGTACTTGCAAAGCAGAGACCCAAACAACTCCATATGTTGATGTACTGCAGAAACATCCAGCTAGAAACAAAACTGAAAGACTGGACTTGCAGACAGAGTGAGAAAATGTTAATCTGATCTTCTGTCTACTGATGAACACAGTGCATTGAGTTGAAGAGGGCACCAGGCAAGTCCATTACCGCTGACAAGACCCAGTGCAGGGAGGTTAACTTTGTTAAAACACAAACACCCACTCCTTGCAAAGTCAGGCCACTTTGTAGCTGAAAATCCCAAACTGGAGTAGCTTTTCCCAGCCTCACACAAACAGCCACCTCAGCAGGGCCAGACAGTAATGGAGCTGTCTGAGTTTTAAAGACAAACAGAATTCTCTTTTGCTGCCAAAACTAACGAAAGCCCTGACTGAAGCAGTACTGTCGTCTTAGGTATTTGTCAGGGTTAGTCCCAGGAGAGGCAGTGGAAGGTGGGACATTTTGATGCCCTTCTGTATGACACTGCCTACATTCTATCTCCTTCCCCTTCCTTTCGTGGTAGCAATAGATCTCCTGCTGTTGGACAGGAAAACTCCTTCCTGCTAAGCCTTTGAAGATATGGTGTTATCTTTTTCTACTGCTAGGCCTGCTCTGCTGTTTAGTGATAGCAATCATTTGCTCTTTCACCTGAATTTGTGACAGCATTGTGGAGGGACTGCCTGAGGTCTTGTGCTATTAAACATGTCGAGCACTGCACACTCAAATTTCTGCTCTCTCCCATCTCTACTCTGAACTTTGTTTTACAGCATCTCTGTGTAAGGACCAGGCCCTGACTATCAGCAGATATCTCAAGCAAGTAGTGCAGCAAATGTTGCACAAGCAGCTTAATAGAACTTTATCAAACTTTTGCACTTTAATTTTCAGAATAATACAGAAAAAAACTATAATTATCCAATCTCTGGAATTTCCTGAATGAGTAACAGGTTTAATATTCAGAAGATGCTGTCATGCTGCTTCTTTCTGCTGTTTTATACCCACAAACAGTCCACCCTCATTCCCAGGATTTTGCAGGGAGCAGGAAAGGTGGGGAGATGTAATACTGCACAATTGTGATTTATCTTCATGATTAAATAGCAGTCCTGATTGTCTGGAAGGGAACACACTCCAGATCTTTGGCTGGATGAATAAAAACTATGACAGTATGCCTGGAAAAAAGTTTCAAAAAACACTAAAGAAAAAAATTCAGAGATTCTTGGGTAGTACTATAAGGTCCATCTCCCAAAATTCACACTGCCACTGGGGCAAGGGGGGTTTGGAAAAAAACCCAAACAGTAAGTTAAATTTAGTGTCTACTTTTTTCTTGTTTTATAAAAGAAAAATGTTGCTTTTGGGGCTTATCAATTAGGCAATGACAAAATTCTTCCCAAGGTACCCCACTACTTCCATTAAACTACCAGCCTAAATGGCTGTCTCATTTTCAGAGCAAAAATCCCACCCCCAGCACACCATTTCCCAGTCATACACTGGAAATCTTACACTTCTAATCAAACTCTGTCATTGGAAGAGAATTGGACTTTTCACCCCACAAAAAAAGACACAACAAAAAACTACATTCAATTGCCCCAACTGTGGCAGATATCACAAAGAACATTTTCTTCCTGGTAGTGATAATTAAATTCTATAACTCATTGTTTCAGATAACTGCTTCCAGTTCTATAGGAAGGATAAAAAGAATTTTTTCTTTTAGGAGGCTCTAATGAAAGTGGCAATAGGTTAGGAAAAGGACTTCACAGCCTTCCCTAAGTCTCTCAGCAAGAAAAAAAGAGGTTAAAGTTGGCACAAATTCCCATAAAGTTTATTAATACAGGACATTTCTGGTTTCCAAATCATTATACAATACAAGGGTGACCCAGGAAGCAAATAAGGTTTTAGTTGTATTTTTATGATTTAATCTTAAGGGTGGGAATTCAAAACAGGTCTGTACTGCTGAGAGAAAAATCCCAGAGCCAGCTAGTCCCTGTCTTCCCAGAAACCAACTATGAGTATGGGAATGACAAAAACTATTCCAAGAGTCTCGTGCCAAGAACATTGTTCAGTCTGAGCTCCAGGAGGCTCGAAGGTGGTGCCTGTTTCTGAGCAGCCTGACAGTCACATGGCCACCAGGAGAGCTTTTTAAACCTGCTCCCATGCAGAAAGGTGCAGGGAGCACCATGTTCCTCCCCCCACCACACACCTGGAGGTGAAGATTTCATACAGACACTGTACTGACACTGAGACAAATTCTGAGCCTCCTTTGCTTATGGACTTCAGGACTTATCTTTAAGAGTACAGGAAAAACCAGCTTGTTTCTGCCTACTACAGGGGCTAAGAAGGTGCATGGCAAGAGAAGGCCTCAGCACAAGAGACCAGATGGAAGAAATTGTGTTTGGAAACTTGCAAAAGAGATGCCACTGACAGACACAGCGCTGTACAAGTGTTACCTCAGCAGAAGGAAAAATTCAAAACATTGTCTGACCTCTTTACTTACAGAAACCTTCCCTAATAGGCCTTGCAACTCAGCCCTTGTGAAAAGCTGATGGCTTTAGAGAATCCTATTCCTGACTCAACATTTAGTCATTAACATTCATGAAATGATGTTTTCTTTGCTAGAAAAAAGTAGCAGTAGTCTGTGAAAATAACTGGGTCATCTGAAAAAACACTGATGCAGTTATCTGTGTTTCCTCCTTTGTGCCACCTCTTTTAATAATCACAAAAGTAGCAAAAACTAATTATTAAAGACATATATATATATATATAAACTTTTATATGATTTTTAAAAACTGATTATGTAAAGTTTTAACAGAAAAAGAAAAATATGAGGACTGGCCACCACATGATACCATATTTCTGGAGCAGGTGATGAGTTAGAAAAATAAAGAAGCAACCTATCATGCTATAATAAATCAACATTCATTCAGGGTGATAAAACAGACTTTAGACAAAAAATGTTGTATTTGTCCAGACTTCTGGACATGAATTCTGCCCCAACAACTGGGCTGAGTTTCTCTAAACAGAAACATGCTGATACAAGCTGAAACTACAAATCAGGGTGTATTTATTTAATTAGCTAAAATTCCTTGAAAACTGAGATTTCTTGCTACTATGACATGACAGGCATAAACCCAGCACCTCATCTCCCAAATAAAATTTGCTGTTACAGTGATTGCAATCAAACAAGTTTAAGAAATTTTGTCAGCTTTAAATGTTTGGGGAATTACCTGCATCCAAAATGCCTTGTGCCAGGATTGCTCCAAACTTTGCCATAACATCATCGTGCTTATCATTGATCACTTTGGAATAGAGCTGCCTGAACTGGCTGACCTGGTTAAAAATAATAAAAAGGAAAAAGAAAGAGACAACTGAGTCAGAGACATGAGAACTGTGCTGAGAACATTTTGTTGAACTGGGATTCATTAAAATGATTCTGTTTCACACCAATGGACAGTCTTACTACCATGAAGCCCCAGAGCAACCAAGCACAATTCTCTGGTAGAGCATGATACATTTATTAGAGGTGTCAGGGGAAAACAGCAGCTATTTCCATTTTTCTGCCAAAGTCCAACAATTTGTGTGCTAATACTAGTTCTCTAGTCACCAATTTCTTTTTGCATTAAAATGTTTTTAGGTATTAGTCCCCCAAAGAAAGCAACTTTGTAATTATTAAAACTAAGAAAAAGGAGATATATAAATTATCAGGGCAGTCACACAGACAGATACTGCACACACAATGCAGGGTTTATTCTGGGTATACAGACCAAACTCTGCTCTTGCTTTGCTCCATTTATGCTTTTTCAAGTTCTCACAGTTTTTATTTATAAAAGCTTACACTGAGGTTTACACGTTCAAAATAAATGGTTTGCTTCTTACATCTGAGCTCTCTGTACACTGGAAAAACACCTTAGTTTGCATTTGCAGCCTGGAATGGGGCCTCAAAGCAGCCACATGCAGACCAAGTGAACCAAAGCCTTCAGGTACTATTTGGAACAGACACACTGGGAAATAGAAGCAATGTGTAAAACTATCTGTCTGTTGAGCTGAGCAGCAGAATTCCAGTGTCTCTGTTTAGAGCACTTAATTTTCTTCACTCTGGCCTCAGTTTCTGGGTTTGGAATACTTATGAAAACAGACAGATGTTACAAAACCCATTTGGTGACTGTAATTCAGAATTTACACTGTGATCAAACCTTTAGAGAACTAAACCCTGTGTGGAGTGAGAAGACATTCAGCAGAAGTGCTGATGCTCACACTGGTGTCTGAAGCCTGATGGAGCAGAGGGCAGGAACACCTCACTTAGGAAGGTGAGACAGGGCTAGAAAGGGAAGTTTTCTGCCTCCTTGGTCATGGTGCACTGCCCTTTCCCTAATACACTTTGCTCAGCTCCTACTCATGTGTACATTTTTCTGTTCATGAACAGAATACCCAGGCAACACCAGGAACCTGCTAGCTTTGGCACCAGGACCCTGTGCAGGGCAGTGGGGTGTCTGAGACACTGACAACTGCAAGGGACCAAGGACAGAAACCTGGCTACTCAACCTGAGCAGATCACTTGCCACCTCTCCAGGTGACAGGGACAGGTTACAGCAGATCAGCTGAGAGCAGGCTGAACAAGCACTGAGCAGTTGCAGTAAGAAATAGTCCTTATGCCACCTATTATAAAAATATAAAATCTGTAATTCCATCTCAAGAGCATTCTTTGTTCATATAAATTCTGCATAGCTGTGCATTGTGAGCCATGGATCTCTGCCAGGCCTGGAAAATGCACTAAGTAAGTGTGGCATTTCCAGAGTTTAGTTAATGGAAGCAAAATTGTTCTATGAAAGGGTGAGAGACTGTCCTGCTCAGACTAAGAGACCAGGCAAATGCAGACCAAAGGACTGAGACCAAAGGTCTCAACACTCAAATGCATAATAGGCCCACATGCTTGTTCAGGCTGTTCCTACAAAGCAAATGCTTCACAGAAATAGCAATTTTGACTGGATCAGGTCCCAGCTGAAAACATTCCTTGCTGCAAGGAAGGCTGCAGCAGTTCAGGAAGGTATTAACCTCACATGGAGCCAATGCTCCATCTCTTGGCAGAAGGTGCTGGGACACTCACCTCCTACAAAATGGAACAAGATATAAACAGCCAGCCATTTCTTAAGCTGTTGAAGTAAAACCTGCCAAAGTTTGTCTAGTAAAGCCCTTTAATCTGCTATTATTTTTTCTTCAAACTGCAGCAACAAGCACAACCCAAACTTCTGTGTAAGTTTATTTTATATGCTATGAAACCCACAAGCTTTGTTTCTCCCTTGAAATCTTCAAGCAGTTCAAAAATTCTGCAGCATTTGGAAATGCTACCAAGAAATTTATTTGTGCAACTTCCAGGAGGAACAGTAAAATATAGACAATGACTCATTTCATCTTTCTAACAAAACACACACCCCATTCTGATAATTAGTGCTGGCCAAAATGACATGACACTGAGTTCAAATGGAGCCAAACACAGAACCTTGGAAACACTGAGGAAACAACAGAGACTTTTGAGATATGAGAATGATACAGCACCATTTCCTACCACAAAGGGCTGTCATTTATCAGGCTATTTACCACTTCTCCCTCCACCAGTCAGTATTCATGCACATAAAGCTCAGGAGATAGTCAAGAGCAAGATCTCATAAACAGTTAATTACAGGAAATATTGGCAGGTGATATGCACAATGCTTCTGGCAAATGCAAGCTCTTAAGAACAAGAGCATGAATAAAATCTAATAAAATAGGTTTTAAACTGTTTGCATGTTGTATCTATCTTCTTCCAAAGATGACTTATTCTGTATACACTTGCCCCTTGAAGGAGTGTGCAGAAGCATCTCACAGTAGTGGGCTTTCATAAAGTAAAGGTGCTACCAGAATACTGCAAAAATCATTCTTGAACCCTAGCAAGACCAAGCATTACATATAAATGGGGGGGAAATCCCAACAGCAATCTGGTCCTAGTTTATTCACATCTTAAACACAACTGGCCAATACGATTGAAGGAAGATGGAGAAAAAGGCCATTATGACTGAAGGAAGATGGAGGAAAATGCTTGACTTGTTTATTATTTTCTCATTTTGCCAAGATGACTATCCTAACACAAAACCAGGATCTGAATTTACTTTTCCAAGTAGTTGGACATGTAGTTTGTCTCCAAAACTGCTGACTTAATTGCCCTGAAGGTCACAAACACATAATGAAGCTGTCATTGATTTCTGTTATGATGACCTCATCACATCTGTAATTTAGGATTCCATTTCACAAAATAAACTTGTTAATATTTTATATCCAGAACCAATATGGTTCTTAAATCTATCAACAGAGGTCGCTAAAAATCATGTTGGTTGCATATGGAGGAATTGTTTCAACTCCAAAGAGACCAAACCACCTTTACTCAACACCTGCTGTCCCTTTCTGACCCTTAAGCAACTTGCAAGTTCAAGGAATTAATGTAATTACAATTTTTTTATTTCAAAGTCCTTTATTAAAAATCATTATTTGAATTCAAATTCTTTGAATTATTCATTTAAACAAAGATTGAGCACAGCAAAGAGGAGGATGAACACAAAGGGAAGATCACAATGAAGTTAATTCAAAGGCATACATCTGCCCTTTTCTCACAATAAAAATGGCTTTTTTTAAACCAAAATACTTTGATTCTTAAATCTGTTTATTCCTGGGCATTTCAGCATTGCAATGCTCAGCTCTCAAAACTCTGACAGCATTTTTTTCCCAAAAAAACCCTGAACTATTTAGGGAAGATTGTTTGCTACCATCTTCACCCCAAATGATCAGCAGAGAATTGAAAGTATTTCTAACCCAAAGCTGACTAATAATAAGTTAACTAGAAAAATATATAAAATCCCAGAAGAGACAAAACTGAGCAGCAATGACAGGAAACTAGCCAGGCTCTATGACACAGTCTTTGTAAAAATCATCATCTCTCACATGCAAATCACCAAGTATTCAGAAGCAGAGATGATGATATATAAAATTTAGCTTCTCTGTAACCCCTTCAAGACCATACAGCTTGTGGGATACAAAACTCATCACATTCCTCTTCCTAGGTGCTTATTCAGCAATGCAAATATGCATCAAGTCAGACCCTTGGCACACAGTGTCCAGCATGTCACTCAGGAATCTAATCAGATCAAAATATGTCCTGGCAGTCCAAAAACAACTCCTTTTCTGAACTCCACCCTTTCACATCAGAGTTGAGTACTTTTCTCAGACTGGCAGAGAGCTCCAAAAAAAGTTTCCCATGGATAATAAATAACTTAATTCGAAGCATATCCCTCAAAATATTTAATTTACTTTTGAGCAAGAAACAATAATGGTAATAACCAACTTTTGGGATATTTATAAAAAGCAAAATTTGTATATTCTGTGTTTTGTTTCTGAATAGGCACAGTACGTCAGGTATCATTTATTATTTTGAAATCTGGAATTTTGTTTCTGATTGCTTTTTACTATCTGTAGTGCTTCTATGACTAGACAATGAATTGCCTTCTGTATCTATATCAGCTAACAATTTGGCATCAAGCTGTTTCAGTTTCTGGCCCCATTTTTGAACAAGGCACTCACTCCCAAACTATACATCTCATCCTGTATTTGCTGGCCAATTATTTTAACCACCCTTTTATCAAGCAGTGGTATCACACATGACTTGGAAGCCCAGGTTTCCAGGCCTCTTAGGGAAAAGAGATCTGCCTTTTTACAGATCTCAAATGATTTGTGTTTTCACTGGCTATTTTTATGCCCATAATTTTCTTTAGGACAAACAGAGTATTTCTTTCACCGATCATCTCAAAAAGCCAGAAACTCCAACAGGCAGACTCAGCAGGTGATCCATGTTTTAGGATGGCTGACTGATTCAGAGCAGACTGCAATTCCCATCCCAAAAGGATTAGGATACTTTGCAAAGGAAAATAAATTAATTCTCATAATATCCTTTCATATATAAAAGTATCATCCTTAATTCTTTCAGGTGAGAAACTGAGGCACAGGAGAGATATACAATTTGTCCAGTATTAGAGAAACAAAGAATGATTAAACCTGATCTCCTATTCTGAGGCCTAGCACTCCAATCACCTGACCAAGGAACAAACAATAAAGCAAATTATTTTTTTTTCCAGAGATATAATTCATCTTCACATTACTGAAACTTTGTCTCCAAAGACAAAGGGGCTCTAACAGAAGTCTAGTATTCTCCACTGGTTTATTCAAGTGAACTACTATTCTTGGCTTATTCACTTGAACTACAATTCTGATAATATAAACAACATTCCCAGATTCTTCTCTGTGAAAACTAACATTTTTCTTTCTTTCTTTTTTTTTTAAATAATTCAAAGGAACAAACTGTCTGCCAGCAAATTTTCATGTTCCCTGACTTAGAAATACCCAAACACCTGCATCTGTAGATTTTCTTCTCTGACTTTTCCAAGTAAAATTTTCCACTGGACAGAGGCTTTTTTTCTTCTTCTCATCCAAATGCAGTAAAAAAAAGTGTCTGTTTTTATCCTAGCTCAATTTCTAAAATGACATCAATAAAAGCAACCATTATGCAGCAGATGAGTAGCAAAGTACCAGCTACTGTTCTGCCTGAGCACACACCAGAGCAGGTGAAATGTGGTACCTCAGAGCTTCTCCTCATGTGGACTTTTAGTCTGTACAAATGTTTGCATATCATCATCTGTCACACACTTACAGGGAACCTACTTTTAAAAGCTACACACAGCATATGCTACCCTTTTGGCCTTACAAGCAGAAAACTCCATTAAAATATGGACTATTTATCATAAACTCACTAAGCCAGTTCTAACAGTTAGAAGTTGTTTCACCTGAAAAATATAAGACTAACTACAAATGAAACATTGTTCTAACAGAAGCTCTCTGCATGGTGGCCACATCAAAAACTAAGCTTACTATCATCAAAACCAATGTCTTTAGAGTAATTTTCCTATCATTACAAGATGCTTTGAGACCTTTTAAGGAAGAGCATTTATTCTTGTAGTGCCCAGGGTTAGAATGCTGCCACCCATCAGGCATGCTCCCATCATTCAGAGCATATGCTCTGATCCAAGCTTCCCACTGTACATTCAGCTCTGGCTCTTTACAAGACATGTATGGTCCCTTGCCAATCTTTGCATGCAGAGCCAAGCACTAAAGATTTGGCATCCAAAACAACTTCCCACCTAAGAGGCATGTGAGGTATGACACAGTACCTTTGGGCAGGTGATCTCAGTCTGCTGGATCATGATAAGGGCAGATGCAATGAGAGCTCCTTGACGCACGTAGTTCACGGGATCATTTGTCATTGGCTCAAGCAAATTGATTGCTTCCTGAAAGAAATGAAGAAATACAGAGTCATAGAGTAAATACTACTATTTTTAGTATGCCAGGATTCAATTCTCCAATGAAAGGTTATCAGATTGATGCTATCAGATATACTTTAAAACATGTTTTGCCTGTTCTTGGCAAATGAAACAGAAATCTGTATTTCTGTAGATTTCAATCTAAAAATTGTGGGGAAAAAAACCAGGAAAAATATGTGATGGATGGATGGATGGAGGGATGGAGGGATGGATGGATGGATGGATGGATGGATGGATGGATGGATGGATGGATGGATGGATGGATGGACGGATGGAACGAACAAGATCTACCTGCAGACACAGGACAACAGTAAACAACAGGTATAAGCAACAGATGAGTTCATCATATTAGATTCCAATTCTTGGCATGGAGAATTTAGCATCATTTAAGTAATCTCTTGTTCAGAGTGCCCTTCTGTCCATACTTAAAAGGTCATGAGCAAATGCAGCTGAGTGCAGAGTGCAATAGCCTCCCAGTTCATACCCCTCTTGGTGTTACTTCCATTAGGGTAAGGCTTTTAAAAACAAGTTCATTTTATACAGAACATTATTTCAAAGAACCACTTCTAAAATAACATCATGCCTTCACTAAGACTGTTTTTGCCATATGAGCTATGTTGGGGGCTGTGCTTCTTCACCTGAAGGTGACTCATTCATTCTTTGGCAAGCATTCAGTACCATGGATGAAACACCCACTATGACAAAAAGCTGAACTTTTTGATCTCCAAAATTGAATCTATTTGGGCCTCCAAAACCTACTAATAGAAGCTCTGGAAGACATGTCTCTGTGTAATCAGATGGTTTAGGTCATCACACAATGTATCTGGAAATAAAACAAGACTCATTCTTGCGACTAAAAGCATTTCCACTTAAATTAACTTGTCAGATGCAGCAGGTTAAAAATAACTAACTCCTTGATTCCACCTTCCACTTGAGAATAAAGCGACCTGGATAAAAATAGGACTCTCAGATTTGCTTTTGAATCTGCATGCTTTAGCTACTAAAGATGGCAGGCAGTGCACGTCAGCATTCTGTGCTTTTGGCAGCACAAGTGACACTTGGGAGCGCTCACGCAAGAGCCACAGACCAAGTGTTTAATACAGGAAGAGATGAGACAGATAAGCAAGAGATTTGTCAAAGACTCAGAAGCATGACATTTTACTTTTTCTGCACACCTGTTCTGAAACTGCAATTCTGTAGTACTACAGATTATTATACACATATAGGAGAAGCACAGGGAGCTTATTCCCAAGTTTACTTGCTGCTTTGTTCCAGTGAGTGCTCTCTTACCACAGCAGAAGCAGGAATCCTACTATTAAAGGTCTGTTACCATTCATGAGAATTAACCTTCACTGATACACAGAAAGTGAGAATAAAATGTACTGGTTGTTAATTACACTCCTGAAACTACAATAAATTTGATGAAATTTCATTGCACTCGACTTTACTACATGGATCTTCCATGAATCATGTATCACAGGAAAGATGAAAAGAGCTAGAAATTAAGCAAAACACCTGCTGCTTTCCTGTCACTGGCATTTCAAGGGCAAAGGAGTACTGATTTTAGAGTACTGAATGTACATTTAAAGTTCAGTGGCAGCTTGACAGCAAGAAAACTCTAAGAAAAGTTTTGAAGACTAAATTCCAAGAATGTGGCAGCAATGTATAAAAACATTCTAATTTATCTGTTCTGTACAAGCAGGAAAAGAAACTCTACGCCCAGAAAAGTTAAAGAATTTAAAGCAATGCTGCACTCCAGCTGGCTGATAGTGTACATGTGTGAGAAATCCATCTGCATGTGTCATGTTTGCACACAAATGTGTCTGTGGCAGGAGGGAGCAGGAAAAGTCTTGGCCACAGATGCTTCTTTGTGGCCCTCACCTTGTTTCCAGTGCCTGCACAGCAGATCCCCAAAGCCATGGCAGCCCCATAACGCACGTGGGGATTGTAGCTCTCTGAGAGCAAAGAAACCACGCTCGGACACTGCTCTGGAGTCCTAGAGAAAGGCAAAAAAAGAATATAGTTTATTAGTAGTATTCTTCAAAATATGGTATTGTGCTTCAAAATATGGTGACTTCACTCTGTTCATACAGGAAAATTGTTCTTCCACACCGTATGTTTTTTATGGGTTTCAAAATTTAACCAGAAGGGAGGAACAAATGGGCTAAGAGAACAAATTAATAAATGAATTAATAAACTTCCCTAACACTGCCTGCAATCACACACAGTTCCCACTACTGATGTCTTCCTTAGTGCTTATTTTCTGCTTTTAGAAGATCACCCAGTAGAATGATATATCTATTGAGGCTGAGATCTTTATCTCCAGAAATCATGCCTTTTTGACAAGCTTTCCACTAGCAGAGGTTTACCCTCCATAAGACATACCGTACTAAATTTTTCATCAGTAGACACAAAACTCACCTCCAGTATTCAATCAACCTTCAAGGTTGGTGGGTCCTAAACTCCCTTTGGCAATCACAGCTTTTGCCAACTCCTCCTCACCCCCACCTACTCCTGCAAATCACAGCACACGAGGAAATGCTGATACAAGACACACTTCCAATCAGTTTATGACAAATATCTACTGATGCTACTACTACTTATAGTGTCATGCTGGGACTACTGCTGTATTTTAAGAGATCTGAAATGAGTATAAATGGTCTATACCTCACCAGCTGGGAACCAGTATCCTGCTGCTCACTACAGCAACAAAACTTCCAGCCCAGGGTTGGAAGATGAAAGAGCCTTAATTTCTTACAGTCAGAAGCATATGTTGCTAATGCAAACAGCTTTGGAAACACTGAGTATTTCTGAACTCACAGGTGTTACTGTATTGATTTCCTTCCTGTCTTCATGGTCATATTTATCCCTCCTTTAATTCTGATGCCACACAAACCACTCCATGATATCAAATACTGCCCATTTCAGCATATTGAGTCTTACAGCATGATGAACACAAGAGCAGTGCAGGAATGCAGTTGGTAAGTACATGCTCATGAAGAAGAAAGATATAAAACTATAAATTGTAAGCAATTTCATTATATCTGTTTATAGAGTGAACATCATCTGGCTCTTCATGCCATCTCACTGTCTTGCAGCCCAGACTAACATTTTAATTGTCACATTCACAATCCTGTAAGCAGTCTTGCAAGCCATTTACCTCTGCTATAAACTAATTTCAGACTAAAATGTACCTAGGAAGATGCAAAGAGCATCTTAGTTTTAGCTTTCTTTCTTACATTTGCTACACTGAAAGATGGATGTTGGAGGGTGGCAGCAGCAACTATTTGTACACAGGAATTAGAGCATCATGTAAAATCATTGTCTGTCAAGGCATCAATAACTCAAGAGATAGAAAAACCACTGTAGAATATATTCCCGCATGGGTTTTATTTAAATCTACAGCTGAATCATAGAAAAAAATAATGAAAAAGGCTTTAAGCAATAATCAAGTCATTCTCTTTTTTCATTGTGACAGGGGACAGAAGACATGTTCATATAATGACACACTCATACTTCAGTTATTCTCTACACACATAATCAATTAATTTCTACTGTAGCTATTCCTGTTTCAACCCTTTCCCACGGTCTCCTCTGACAACTAATCCTGAACTCCTCTTGGCACTCCTCTCTTCTACTCCAGCTGATCACAGACAGGCAGCACCCCCACAAAGACTCCAGTCCTCCTCCAGAACTGCTGAAGGCACCCAGGCTTCAGAGGCTACACAGTGCCTCAGCAGTAATGGCAGCAAGCACCCACCACTTCCATCTGAGTCTTCCCAAAGCATCCACAGGGGGAAAGAATCCCACCTTACAACCCTCCCCACCCTCAACAGCAGCAAAATAACACCCAACAATCCACAATAGAGAAGGAAACACAAAGCTACTGGAAATTGCTGCCTCTAAGATGCAGCCACGATGACAAGTGATAAGAAAGGGAGAAAAGCTGGGCAACAGAACAATTGTGTCATGCCCTATGAGTCAAGACAACAAACTAAAAGACACAATTAAAACTACCTATCAGTCTCTTCCTCAAATAACAGCTCAGATGCTGACAATGTTTTTTTAAAAATGAGCTAATGTGGGGACCAGGAGACACAAATCCTGTAACAAATGAGGCCAAGCATTCAGCTGCACATAAGACTTCAGCTCTTGCACAAAGACCCTTAACACCTTTGTGTTTGCTTTACTTCAGATAATATTAAATAGGCAGATTGTGAGCCAAAGAAGAGAAAAACACTTTCTGGCAAAGATGTGATTATGCACTCTGAAGCATCAATCATTAAATTCCTGTTCAGAAAGCAGGATTTTATAGAATCATTAACTTGGACACATATTTGCATCTGCAGGCTCAGGAGTTCTAATACAGTTTTTATTATATCAATGTACACTGGTTGATTTTTGATTCTTTTTAGATTTAAATTATTTGTGGCCATTATTTGAAATACTTTTATCTCAAATCTATCCATAAAATAGTCAAACATTTTGACAAGAGCCTTCCATAAATCTACTTTGGGAGTTGCAGCAACTTAATGGGTCCCATTACTTTCCTCAGTTTTCTCAAAATCTTAATCTTTAAAAAAATATCTTCTCACTTAACAGAGATCTAGAAGGCAGACCAAAAAGTTTGAAAGAGTCTTGCAGAAGTGTGTATCAGAGGAACAGGACCTCAGTGCACAAGAGCACTGTTGGCACCAATGCTTAAGCAGTAACATTTGCTGGTTCCTTTATTGCCAAGATGTTTCACAAAGTCCTACAGTGTTGCCAAAGGTCAGCCCATATAAACCCAAACCCACGCTTCATAAAATTTATAAAACCCAAAACAATTCTGTCAAGTGATCAAAAGAAAAGTTAAAAAGCCCTCATAAGCAGTCAGGCTGCAGTTGTGCTCCCATGGTATTACTTCCATCTGGTAATCCAGTAGGGGACTATGTTTAAAACATGACCATGTTCATGTTCTCCTTCCCCTGGCCCTTCACTGAGTGCAGCCCCTGGAGCTGCTGATGTGACATGCAGCACAATCCAGAGGGACAGTCCTGCTGATGGAGGAAGTTTCTGCTTCACTGGTACCAAGCTCTACACAGGCTCCCAAACCAAGTCCACCCTTCTGGCTCCCTGCTGGAGACCTTCACCACTCTGTTGACTGCTGATGGCTGAATCAATGTGGTTACAGAGTAGAAACCTCTGGTGGGAGATGGAGAGAAATAATGAAGAGTGTGAGAAATCTTAATAACGCTACTAAAAAAGAGAAATGGTTTGTCACAACTCACACTCAGCAACACGCTACTCCTACTCAGTCCTAATACAGATATCTGTCATTACTGCAAGTTAAACACAGAAAATAACATCTCATGAAATACCAGAATAACATTTGGAGATTCAGTGGGCAGAAGTTTTATCTCCAGACACAAATTTTTCCTCCCTCTTGAAAGTCACAGTAAAAATTCTAAGGCTGGAGTAGATTTAATATATTTTGAGGACAGAAGCAAAGTATCATAGTCCTCTAGCATGACCTTCCCATAACACAGTCCAGTAATTTCATCTTAAAATTCCTACATTAAAGCCTAAGGCATGCCTCTAAACTGGGCTGTGTATCTTAGAAAGATAGGCAATGTCTATTTTTAAAAACCAAATTATCTTTAATGCACTGGTTCCTTCCTTTTTTCCTAACACTGGTTTTACTCAAGCAGTTTGCTTTTGCAATTACACTTTACTACAACAGCAAAACGATGACAAAAAAATGGCCCAATTATTTCCTTCATTTTCATCTGAAAATTGCTCAGCTGCTCCTACATAAGCCATGAAACCACAGACGTCAGTGAACCCAGACCTGTACACAAAAAAACCCAACATCATAACTAGCTTCAGCTTTGCTCTGTTACCAGGAAACTAAATGAATAAAGAAGCCAAAAATCTCAAGAAGTTTCTTTCATGGGACTTCAACAGTGCAGTCAGTTACAGCTTTGTTTCCACTCTTACATCAGAATAAGTTTTACTGTTGTGATAAATGGGCTGCAGATGAAGGACTTCCTCCAAGATCCAGTTTGGTTTGTTTCAGAAATCAAACAAAATCATAAAGAAAAATAAAGATGCACCAAGACAGCAATAAGAGATTCTCAGCAAAACATAACAGCTGGCATTTTATTAGTTTTATTCACCAACTGGTTGCTCTTGAAACCACTGCAAGAAACAAAAAGCCTACACTATGGGATTTTGAATCTTCACAGAAACTAGAATCAGGGAAAACACAGAGGAGTTGCCTGACTCCCACCCAACTCCTGTAGCCTCCCTCAACTCTGAGCTCCTTTCTGGGGCTGTTATTTCTTGGATATATATATAAGGACATATATATATATGTATATATAAATGTTATATTGTCTCTAAAAAGCTGATACTTAGCTTGTAAGTAGCCTAGAAACCAAAAATAATTTTGAATTCTTCATTACTTCCAAAGAAATGAAAGAAAACTTTTCTTAGGCCTCCAGTGTAAAAATTAACAGAATGAAAACTGCGATGTTGATTGTTCACACAGACTAACATGAAAAAATCCCACCCAGGTCAGCTGGACACAGAAGGTGGTCAGATTCCCTTTCTGTCCATGGTGTTGACCTCAAGTGGCTTTTATTTTCTGAAAGTCTACAATTGCAACATCTGCAGATATCATAGTTCTGAGTAGGCTTTGCCTGTAAGAGCCTTATTGGCTACTGAAAGTTGAGGATCACAGCTACATTGGCTCTTAACAATCCACTGAAATCTTTTTTCCCCACGAGGCATGCAACAAGATAAACTAAAAACTTAGATTACCATATCTTGGAACACATTTCACTTCAAGTGTCTTAGATCAGACCAGTTAGAACCACATCCTTTGAGCAGTTTATCTCCAATCCTCTAAGTTGCACATCTTCAAGGTAAATGCATTACTGCAATTTTTCTTTATATTTCAGGAAATTTTAAACATGAAACTCCACATATATATATAAAAATATATATGGTAGCATCAGTAAGTAAATAGACAGAATACTGAAAAAACCCCATCACACTGGTCTCACGATTGAGACTAAAAATGGAAGCATCTGAAGTATCACTAACATACACTTATTTTTTAGCTAAATATTTAAGTACTATACAGCTCACTGAAAAATGAAACATCAGAGAATTGAAGAACAACGTCAAATATATCTTCTAAATTCCTCATTAAGTGTCCCCAGTCATATTTCAAAAGATTGTAAATATTTATAACTTTTTTAAACTATTGGTTATGAATTGATCATTTTATACAGAACTATTTCCACAAGTTGTTTTAGTGGTGCAGTGGCAATTAAAAAAAAAAAAAAAAAAAAAAAAAAAGCTTAACAGAAGTTTCATTTAATCCATGAATGAGTTAACAAAGGAGAAATGAAGATATTAACTGCACAGTTTGCAGACATTTCTGAAGGAGGGGATGTGCAACAGAAAGGGAAATATCTAGAAAACAGAAAACCTGCAGAGAAAAATGCAACAAACTGATATATTCCATGTAGACTAAACATCCCATCTCTCTCTCTGGACAAAAATGATCCCAGCTATTCCCAAATCAGGAATTTCTTGCAACTATCTCATATACAGCACAGCAAGTGAACTTGAGGGATATGTACTGACTGAATAGCACTCATCAGAGACAGCTCATATTGATGGAGACATTGCTCTATAAAATAGCACTGGCAATTTGAAAACAGAAGTAACAGCAAGGGATGGAAAATAAAAACAATATCTATGTATGGTTCAAATATTCCATTTACAATAGACCAGGAGTGGGGTCTAGCAAGATTTAAGGAGAAGAGGTTAACACAGGAGAAGAGCTGGATAGTGGCCTGGACAAAAAGCCTGGCCAGAAGATACAGTGAAGAACCTGCTGCAGGTGTGTAATAGATATAGAGGAGGATGTGTTTCTTAAATGATTCAAACCTGGTAAAGTACAGAAAACATCACAAAGGGCAAGTATGTTTTTCATCTCTCTGAAATTAAACAATGCACCAAAGAGGTAAAAATGCTTGCAAGCCAACAATACCACTAAACTTGTATCATCTTCTGCAAGTTCCTAAGATAATTGGTTTTATCTGTATTTTAAAAAATAATTTCCTTTTCAATTAGATATAAATGTATTCATTAGCTTTCATCAGAACAATCTGCAGTAAAAACTTCAAGTACGGCTAGATTAATGGCAGGATATCCTTCAAGATTTATAAAATATAAACCAGAAGTTGATTAGACATAGTAGAGCTTAAAAAAAACTAAATCCAAATGCCCATTAGCCAAATAAGGTATTGTCCTGTCTCAATTTCCACTTTTTTTATGTTTTCATATGCTCTGCTCTCTCAGTACTATAAGTGGTGACAATAGGGAGGTGGCTAGGTAAGGAAACATAGCTGGACTAATCTTTATTTTTGTAATATATACTTTTCTGATGATTAAAGAAATCAACACTCAATTGTAAATGAATACAACATGGAATGTCACTGACAGTTTTCCTTTAAACAGAAAAATAAGGAACAAGTGAAAACTGAAAATTCTATTGTATGATCTGAATACACTTTAGTATTTCTGTTATTTTTGACAGCAACCTTTTCTCTTTGGTCCCACATTACCTGAATTCTAGAGATAGAATTTTTATCTTTTTAAAAGAAATATAAATTGGATGCACAGCTCATTGAGGACCTGATTTCCAGCTCAAGGTTGGTGAGCACTAGCAATTCATGGAATGTAATAGCTGGTGTCATACAGAGGGTCAGACCATGATCTCATGGTCTCTTCTGGCCTTTACTCAAGGACTTATTACACAATTTTGCAGCTAATGTCCTTGGAAGTGAACTCTATTTCCATTTAAATGCAGAACTATAAGATGACGCTGAGGCTATGCACACATCTGACTGAAAGCTGGAAGGTAACAAAACAGAACACTCAGGATAATAAAAAGCAGCTGCAGAAGGAAAGTTTTAAAGTGACAGTGCACACACTTAAAATAAGTATGCCAGACAATACTTTTATAAAGTTAGGCAAGAAAAAACCTGGAGTGTTTACAGGGCTGCAGAACTTTTTAGGGTTAACTGTGCTTCAGTCCAGAAAGCAAGTGAGTGAGAAAGCCCAGAAAGTGAGCAGCAGACAGACAGACAGACACGCTGGGGTGCACAGAGACAGAGTGTTGAGTGTGAAGGGTCATTTCCAGGACCTGCACATCCTGGTACAGCTACAGGAGCACACATTATACTGCTGGAGCAGTGAATCAGTTAACCCTCTCTGTCTCATTTCCAGCCAAACCCCCCACCCACTGACTTCCCAGCTTTTCAAACACTGGAGCTGGATACACTGGAAGGAGTCAATCAACGAACAAGGGGAGCAGCAAACTGCAAGCTTTGCTTATGAACAAAGAGAACTGCGCACAGATTGTGCTGATTACCTAAGTAGAATCAAAAGAGAATGGAACTTAAAGGACAGCAAAAGAGAATACAACCTTATTTCTGTCCTTTTTACATATGGTAAGAATTATTCTTCTCCACTATTTCAGAGTTGGAGAAAATACCTGGATAAGAAGAAAAACAGTTTTCCCAAAATAGAAATTCTTAATCTTCACAATAGAAGAAATGTGCTTAAAAAAAGCACACGAAGAGACAAGCTTCAGAAATATTATAAAAGCCAGAAGCAAATTAACAACTTGTTTTTCAGAAAGTAGTGAAAAATTTCAACTTTCACCATACGATGAAAAAGAAAATTATAAAGGATCTTGCTGGATGCAAAGTGAACTCTACTAAAATGCAAGAGAAAGAGGTAAGGCTTTCTTCACCTGAAAACTGCAACACATCAAATCTTCTCAGGCACTGAGTATTTGCTCAGCTTAATGCCAGGACAGCTGTTTGGGTCTCTGTTTGAAGGGGGAAATGTAAGCCTTAAGTCTTTAGCAGAGTTGACAGAGACAGAGAAAGAAAGACACGGAGAGAACCGGCTGTACTTAATAAAAGCCTTGTTCAGATTACAATAACAAGCATTTTATTCACCCCCACTCCTTCAAGTAATGGGTAAATTTAGATGTCTCAGTTCGATAAATCTCTACGGTCCCCTTGAGACTGTCAGCAGTGTTTTATTGTCTGCAGCTTCCTGACCCTCACCTGATAAATTAGGAAGAGCTGAGATTAAAACGGAAACCTCATACATAATTTCTGAAGATATTTTTGGGGTTACCCTCTTAGGAGAAATAGGATTCTTAATAAGGGGAAATATGGGAACTGCTGTCTGCCTACGCACATGCTGCTGGAGACTAGACACCCGGGAGAGGAGGAGTTGCACACACACAACTCGAGCATCTGCCTCTGCATCAGTTTGTACTCAGAAGGAGCAAATCTACATAGACTGCACCTAAAGGGAATAGTTTCACATTCAGATTCATCTATCACTCTTTACTGCTGCAGGGAAAAAAAAAAAAAAAGGAAGCTAACGCACGGCTTGCTTTTGACAGCTACTGATTTTTTTCCTTATAATCTTCTGAAATCTGAACATCGCTATAAAGGGGAGACCAGAACCCTGACAGAGATGGACACAAGACAGGACTTTCATTTTTAAAACTCTTTTGTGCCCAGCAAGGCACAGAATAAAAAAGTTGGATACCAGCTCAGACATGGTTATAGTATCTCAAAATAGCAGATGACCAGTTCACTATACTGACCATGCTGGCCTTTCTTCAGGACCATCCTGGACCACAGAGGAACAGAGAACTCTTACACCATACGGAACTTCTGCCCAAAATACAGCTTCTGAAGACATTCCCTTGCACACAAAAATGTCCCATCCTTTACAGCCCTTCAACAGATCTGGAGCTGGCAGTGGATCTTTGTCACCTCTCTCAGTAACAGGAGCATCCAAGCAGGACTACCCAAGCGAGGAGCAAGGAAATCAAGTGCACTGGGCAGCATTGCTGATCCTCCTGGTGATAATCCCCACCATTGGGGGGAACATACTGGTCATTCTGGCAGTGTCCCTGGAGAAAAAGTTGCAATATGCTACCAACTACTTTCTGACGTCCTTGGCAGTGGCAGATTTGCTCGTGGGTCTGTTTGTGATGCCAATTGCCCTTCTCATAATATTGTTTGGTAAGTGCAGCATGTTTGTTTCATCAGGTTTGTATATGGGGTACAATTTTGGGAGGTCCAATTTAAACAGAAAAGTTGTTCGCTTTCCAGCATTACAGTTTTAAAAATCACTTGGATAAGGGCTGCTAAATCTTCTCTCCCTCTCACCTTAATACAGCCTAATGTCTTTATGGGAAGTACAAATATCTGGATATTCTTTCAAAAATCATCCAAGACTTGAAGATATTCAAACAGGAGCTGAAGCACAGGCAATTACATTTTGTACAGTGTAATATAATTTTTAACAACATCATTACAATGTTGGTATTTGTTTTATTATATTAAACTAATTGCAGGGAGTATTCTCTTAAAAAACTTGAAATCAAGGCTAGGTATCTGTTCAGTACACTGAACAGGTTTTTATGTGAGTAATGCATCTAATTGCCTGAGTATCAACTCCATGAGCAGTCATATATTTACATGGTCAGTCAGAGCTGGCCCCTGGCATTATCAATGACAACAAACTTTACCAGTACCAGTTTCAGAAAAACTGATTTTCTCTCACCCTGGGGAAAGCCACAGGTTCATAAGACATCACAATTAAACAGTCTGTCAAGCCAAGGAAGCCTCAATCCATGTACCTAATGTTTGACATACGTATTTGTCATTTAGTCTCCTTCATATGAAATAAAATAGGTCTTTTTTACATGAACAAACATTGGATGTGACATTTTCTTTCTCGTTAGTCCTTACAGAACAAGCATGATTTTTCCACAGCCTCTCACGCCCAGCTTTATTTCAGATACTGCTTCTGACAACTAATTAGAGGCAACTCCATGGGAAAGTCTCTCTTTTGCTGCTAAATCTTCTTTAAAAATACATTTTAAATTCTTTGTTTTCATATCATAAATGGTAAAAAAAAAATCAATGAGACAGGTTTTTCAGTAGACTTGAAGATTTATATAATTACCTTTAAGGTACAATGGGTCCTAAAAAAGGCTGTAGGAGTTCATTTTTCCTAGGCTAGACTCTAAGAGTTGCCTGAGCAACAAGCAAACACAATAATAAACTTTATTTCAGAAAGGCCATCAGTAGCTTCTGTTTGCTACAGAAAACTGGTATTACTTTATCAACAAATGTGTTTATTCATTAAATGACTTCAGAATTTCTGTGTGTTACAGACTTCTCCCTAAACAGAAGTGTGAGCGAGAGGTCAGAATTCAGCGTTGAGACCATAGAAAAAGGATTTTTTTTTAAGCAAGAGATTCTAAAAAGAAAACTGAATGTACATAACTGAGACGGTGATTTCTAACTTAAAAATCCAGCCACTTACAGAAAACATTGTTATGTCACGTATGTGCACATGTGGGGGAGGCAAGAAGCAGATAGCATCTCCACACCTACACATGGATGCTGTAACTGCTTAGTGCCTGCCAAAGGTCTCAATACTACCAACAATAAAGCTACTAGCCATAAAAAATACTAGTATTGACTAGCAATCAATATAAAGGGAAGGATATTTCTGGATTTTGTGGCGTAGGTTTTTGGCAGTGGTGGAGTTTTCCTGTTCTGGATTTTTTTAAAATTATTATTTTTATTTTGCTAGACTAACGAATATTTCCTTTGTAACTTCATAAGGACTCTACTGCTCCTTAATCTTTCAATTAATCCACTGCTAAACCCTGGTTACAACAGTTTAAAGCATGCTAGGAATCTTAATTCAAAAGTCAAACAGAAAAGTCTTTCATGGTGCAGGAAATTTACCAGAAAGTAGTAAAATCACTTATAATTAATTAAGACCACAACCCGCCTTCCACACAACAGTGGTTAAAACTGAAATTTCTTGCACACAAGTCTCTCTTTGGCAGGCAACCAGAAAAACTGCTTTGCCTCTTCACCAACTGGGAGAAGACACTGAGGTGTTTACAGAAGTTCAAAGCATGAGTAAAACATGAGGAGTTACTGGAATGAAGACAGAACAGGCATTAAATACATAACAAGTCTAAATCTTGAAGCTACATTAGCCAGATAACTACTTGAACAAAGAATAGTCATTGACAGCCAGACAGCAAACTAAACCCAGCCTCCTGGCACCTGCACACAGGAATGTTTCCTCAATAATGAAAGAGCTGGATGCAGCTTCTAGATACAGAGTACAAATATTATGCTTCCGATTTGGGATTGATATCTAATTATGTAGAGAAGATTTGAAGGAAAAGGTGTGAACTAAAGTGTGGTCACTAAGATCCTGACTGTACAAATTAATGTGTCACAGGGTGTGACAAAAATCAAAATCTGCTACAGGCATGGGCTCTACATCCTGATAGAACATTCACCAAAAATTTTGCAGGAATGGACTGCATCTTAATAAAGAGCTGCCCCTTTTAAAAATAAGTAAATAAATGAATCTGTAAACTCACTTGCAGGTGTAATGCTATGAGCAGCACATGATTTCTTCTCAGCAGAGCAACCAAAATGTACGCTGGTACAAACATACGCAGCAATTTTAATTTAGGAGCATGAGTGTCAGAATACATAAACATTTCATAGCTTTTATGGCTTGCTAAATTCTTTTCATTTCTTAAAAAAAAAACCAAGGAGGGCCCACTAGGAGATAACTGCACTCTCTGAAATCTAGCTTTCAAAACAGTTACACAAATTTCTAACACTCAGAACTACTGAAATTCACTGAGAAGTGAAATTAGCAAATAAACTTGAGAGACCCTCTCATTTGCAGTAGGAAGAAATCTGATGCCCACAGCTTTGTGGGCAATGGGCTACTTGAAGACAACACATGTATCATCTTTTAAAATACATTCATAGGTTGCAAAACCATTATTTTAATCTATCACAAGCAAGCAGTCTTAATCTTCCCCCATTACTGATGATGAACCATAACAAATTTTCACTTCTTGCTTGTGCAAATTGCCAGAGAAAACTTTAATTGGGGACTACTTTCCAAAATCTCAAATCTAAAGAAAAGTAAGAAAACAAGCGTTTATCAGCAAGTAAGCCTAATTAAAAAAAAAAACTTTGATTAAATTTTAAAAAAATAGAGAACAGCCTGGAGACCTTGGCAGCCCACAGAGCCAAGTACTGCCACGAGGGTGAACGCCCCACACGCAGCTACAGACACAAACCAGTGGGAAGACTGAAGCTTTGGCTTACAGCAGCTGGTGACTGAAAATATCCATTCCCATCTCAGCAAAAGCATCATTATATAACACCAAATCCCTTTACAGGTAACACATTTCTGCAGCCCTTACAGCAGAAGAACAAATGGTTTCCAAGTCTATTTAAAGACTTCTCTCAATCATACTTAGACATGTACACTAGCAATGTTTCTCTTAAGCTTTCCGAAAACATTTTGGCTTACAGCAAGAGCAGCTCTTCTATACTGTACTTTGTTTTAAGGATTACACATTTCCAAGGTATTTCCTATAAATAAAGCTTTTCTTAAATAAAGATTAATCAAGAGTAGACAGTTGCGGTAAAAGCCCATTTTCTTCTCCTAAAGTGCAAGACAAATCTTAAAGCATGTATTCAATCTTATTTTGACTTAAAATAAGCAAAATCTGCAACAGCAGCACTGCTCCAGTGCTGGGAGAATCTGAGGCAAGGTTCGTAGGAAGAAGGAATTTCTTTTTAACTTACACCACCTGACAGTTGGAGAAATCAGACAAATTTTCAGGCAGGCATCTTTGTCAGGTAATCAAGGCATTAAAAAAGAATTTTAAAAATCCAATCCCTATTAGCTCCATGGGAGTGGAGAATTTCTGTCCTGTAAATGCTCTGGTCTGCTTCCACAATGAAGATCTATAGTAGGAGAATCAGGACAGTCCAAACTAAGCATGACCTGCTAAGGGCTTTGTACCACTACTTGGCAGGACATATACATTTTATGTTCTGAATTATAAAGCAGAACAGCAACCAAGCAGGTCACCGTCACATTCTAGGGTCAGAGATGCTTTCTGACCCATGAAAGGAAATTAATATTCCATTTTTTCCCTACTCCTAAACGAATAGAGTAGACCAACAGTGATAGACCATGATCAGAAAAGCACAAGAACTCAGACCAGAGCACTGTCTCAAACAACGGGCACATAGTTTCTAATGTGGGTGTAACCTACAAATTAAAGTAAGTTATAGCAAAACACACCACAGAATGAATCCTAGATAACTGTGTGACTGTTCTGGACTTCAAAGTATCTGTTTCATTATAATTGTTTCATTTAAATAATAACCATAATCTTTAGTTCTTATCAATTACTGCATTTGAAGTTTACTTTACCTACTGCCTTCTGCACCCAGTTCAAAACTAGACAAAAATAAAGAAAATAGAAAGATTTCCCTGTTCAGTTGCAGTTGTCAACTCCTAAAACCTCTTGCAACTCAAAAATGTACAAGACTGCATTGTATCAGATCACTGTTTAAATGTATCTTATTTCAAAGAAGCAAAAGGGACTTTTGTTACAAAGTATTTTCTTCTGCAAACAGTAAATTAACTAAAAAAGGAAAGACTTTTTACACTGGGATTCTCCAGAACTCAGCAGTTATAATCCAGGGAATGTCATTCAAGTACTACTCAAAAGAAGAATTAGCTGCTCACTTGAAATCCAGCTATCTACCATTCTTCAAGTTGTAGAACACACTTTCTGTTCATGTTTTATCTGAACTAATCCTTCATCACAAAGTCAAAAGAAGCTGTCAGTCTTCGGGAGTGAGAAAAACATGTCAAGACCATCAAATCAGTTACTTCTTTTAACTGTGGTTTTTTTGGTTGGTTTTTTGGGGGTTTTTTGGGGGGGGGATTTTTTTTGTTTCGTTTTGTTTTGTTTTGTTTTTTTATTACAGCTGGCTATATGAGCCACAATATATTTTGGTTTTTCTTTCTAAAGGAAATCTGTTTCAGAAATGCACCGTGCCTTACTGCCAGATAAAAGTCTAGGCATGAAAATTAAAGATGAGTAAATGTTTAATAATTTACTAATTACAACTTTCTCATACCTGCCTGACAGACCAAGTTTTTTGAAGCATAATTTCAATTACAGAATCTATCTTAGGAAATAATTATGGTGGATAGTAAAATTTTCTGGTTAATAAACTGAAAGCAGACTGCCTTTTTCTGTCTGCCTCACTGCCTACATTGTCCTCACTGGAGTCCTCTGCTTTGGGGATGGCTGAGGTTCAGTTCAGCGTTCCATCCATCCATTCTCTTTGTTTCTTTGTTTAACACAGGTTTCCCAGCATAGGTAAGAGTGCAGACAAGTAATTGCTATGTTTGTCTTCATAAAATTTTCCATCCACTAGAGTTTATAATTCAAGTCAAAGCAGCACCGTTATCATTTCCATGTATCAGTCACATTAAGGAAAAATGTTTTAATCTCAAATGAATGCAATGTCATATATTGATACCACATTGATAAAGACTGAACAGTACAGAAGTCCAGCTCATTTGGTATTCTCAGCACACAAGTCTATTTATGCTGACCAAGAAATTAAAAACAATCTGATTTATTAGAAATGTAATTTTCCCCCCTAATCGTCATGGAACAAAGAACTGATTTCCCTGGCAATAATATTACTGTACTTACTGATTGAGTACAGCTGAATTTCATAAGGGAGGAAAATAAATTTAGTAGATCAACTTCTACCATGAGGAACAGAAAAATCTTCCTCATTCATGCATTCTTCCCTGGGACTACAGAACACCCCTACAGACATACAACACTAAAGTGCATCTCAAATGGAACACTGCTGGCACTAGATTGCAATAGAAGCCACTTCTGAATGAAAACAGACCAGTTAAAAAAAAAATAAAATCAGAGTTCCAATAAAGTTTGTTTGGTATTGCAGACATTGACAGGGGAGACACAGCTCTCAAAAACACAAGCCTTTTGGAAATATGAACATTGTAAAACCTTTATCTTGGACACAGTGCAGTTGACAGACCCTATGTTTGTTATAAAGATTAATATTAAGGACAGGTAACTATTCTAGGAAACAGGATGCAAGACTTAAAATCTAAGCCAGGGTTCTTGGGGAAACAAAAAAAAAAAGGACATGCACAGAAATGTACAATTTTTATAAAATCATTAGTGAGACAGAACAGCACTACGTTGTCACATAAGTGGCACACTAGTGAGACTGTCACTGGCCAAGTGACACAGCAAACTCAATGTAAAGATGTGGGAACAAGATTCTTCAATATCACTCCTAAGATTCAGTAGTGGTTCTACAATGACTAACTAATATTTTAGTTATGACTCATTATCTCCTCCATTTAATATAACCTTGAATCACAGGACTATCAAGCAGAAACAGCTGAAAAGAATCATTTAGCAGCAGGCTCACAAGAATCCAACAGTCATGGTCTATTTTTAATAAACTTTTTAATCCAGAGTCCTTGTCACAAAAGGACAAGAAGAGAAAGGTTTATAGTATACAAGCAGCCTGATTAATATGATGGCCACAACTATGGCAGTTAGGAAATAATTAAAATATAAGACAGAACCCATCTGAGGCAGTGAAAAAGCTCAGTTCCCACAGTACTATGAACTTTTCAAAGATACTGATGCCACAGGAAAATGACACTGAAAGTTCTCAAAAAGCTTAGATTCTAATGAGTTTTTTGTTCTCTTTCAGACAATACCTGGCCTTTACCAACTGCCTTGTGTCCTATCTGGCTGTTCCTTGATGTCCTCTTTTCCACAGCTTCCATCATGCACCTCTGTGCCATCTCCCTGGACCGCTACATTGCGATAAAAAAGCCAATCCAGGCCAGCCAGTACAATTCATGGGCTACAACAATCATCAAAATCATCGTGGTTTGGCTCATTTCTATAGGTATGTGAGACCTGGAGACTAGAAGAGGAATGCACAAGCCTTTCGTGTCCCAAACAATAAGTGGAATGCAGGGAAAATGGAAAATTTGGCCAAGTACTATTGATTGGAGGACCATAACACTCAGGCTGGCCAAAGGCCACCTCTTGGATCATGCATAACTACATCCTAAGAATCTGCCTGAACCACTGCTCCTTATTAGGCTCACCAGAAGGGCCAAGGATTCAGTCAGAGTATTAATCATCACTCTTCTTCATGGTCCTAAAAGTTCAAAAATCAGAAGACAATATCTGCATGCATAGGATGTCTCCTGGGAAAGCAAGATTTCATTTTCCTATGGTGCTATATTTTGTCCCAAGCACAATCTTAAGCCTTGAATAGATTTTGGTAAAATTCTGTGGCACATAAAGGAAGTACAAAACGGTTACTTATTTATAGCAAAGATATAAATGAGTGGCTGGTAACATCCAGGCTAACACTGAAGGCTAACACAGTATAGAGAAAGGCTAATATCTTAAAAAAAACCCCTCAAATAATAAAAAAAACCCCAAATCCTGAACAGTTTATATGAAGAAGTTTATACCAACAAACAAACTTCTATGATATCAGTGTCTCGATGATGTGGCACCTCATCTGTCTTTAATGCTTAAAAAATGAATCAGTTAAATGAGCTAAGGAAGTGAAAACATTTCATTCAAATAACTTAATTCCTGCTCCAGACAGCCTTAGTGTATGGTCTTGCACGGTATGCTCTGTGTGCAAGACCAAACAAAATTATTCTGCATTATTAAGGCAAATGATGCATAGGAGAATGTGTAAATCCACCTTCTTGGCTGATGCAAATCCCAAATTTGAAAGTTGAAAAAATTTCTGGAAGAGCTGTGATGATAGAAGAAAACATGCTATTCTATTACCTATTCTATCACCAACCCCCTCCCCCCACAAAAAAATCTTAGCATGACAAGGCACTCATAAGTTGACCTTTTAATGTGTGATTTATTGCCATTAAACAGAGCTGTACTTTTCAATTTCTTTTTATCTAACATAAAACTATTCTGCAGCTGAGCCAGGTTCTCCAAATCAAAGGTTAATTTGGTTCAATCTTCATTTTAGATGTTTGTTGTATCTGAACGTGTGCTTCTAATTAAGAAAGGGATCAAGTTGCTGAAGGGTAACCCATTTTGCTCTTGCTGCTTTAAACCAACTTCAGTAAGCAGAGTAGCAGAGGAATACAGTAAATCCCTATATCTCATTAAGTGGTATCAGAAAACAGCACAAATCACCTTCACCAGACAGCAAGGAACCTGTTGTTTTTCTTGTAATGTCAGACTGCTGGCAAATGAAGTGCTGACTGTAATTTAGTGGTTATAAAAAATTCATTTAAAAGACAAGACTGCTAACATTTTTTTAAACGAGTGGTGAATTACAGAGCTAGCCAGACTCATTTAAACACTCCTAAATATGCAGGAGACTTTAAACAACAAATCCATCTCAAACACACTGAATAATTCTGGCAACTATTTAGCTACTTGTATATATGAAAGAGTCAAGCAGGGTGAAAAAAAATCAGCTGTCTGCATCCAGTCACTTGATGTGGTTAATAGAAGAGGGAAAGACAAGATTTATGTATTTACAAAACTGCCCTTCAGCCCTTCAGAAGAGAAAAGGTTACCCTGGAGAAGAGAGAAAAAAAAGGGGAAGATGGCATTATGGAAACATATTTCACTAGAGGAAAATCCATACTAATTCTAATAATCAGACTCAAAGCACTTCATGTGTTTTACACTTGAAAAGTTGGCTGCTTTATCCTGCTTCCTCAATCACTACGAATTAGGCCCAATCTCCTTAGAAAGGGCACTCTGTAAAAGCTCAGCCTGCCAAGTCTTAGAAAGTACTGTTTGCCCAATTACCCACATGGTGCTCTCAACCCTTCATGCTGGGTCCATCACCCTATGTCTGCTCCAGAGCTCAGGAATTACCTTTCTTTAGACACCCTGAAGCTTCAGGCTCAGTGAAGCGATCGCAAGCGATTACCCTCTGCTGAAGCACTTGTTTTTTTCTCCTACAGGCATTGCAATTCCAGTCCCTATCAGAGGCATTGAGGATGGAAACGGCAACTCTACAAACATCACGTGTGCCCTGACACCTGATCGTTTTCATGACTTCATGCTGTACGGATCAGTGGCCTCCTTCTTCGTTCCCCTCGCTATCATGATCGTCACTTATTTCCTGACGATCCAGGTGCTGCGCAAAAAGGCCTATTTGATCAACAAGCCGCCGCAGCGCTTCACCTGGACAACAGTGTCCACAGTCTTTCAGCGTGACACAACACCTGCCTCCTCACCAGAAAAGGTGGCCATGCTAAATGGCTCCAGAAAGGACCAGACTTTGTCCAGTGACATGCCTATCTGCAGGACATCCACGATTGGAAGGAAGTCTATGCAAACGATAACCAATGAACAAAGGGCATCAAAAGTTCTGGGGATTGTATTTTTTCTTTTCTTGCTGATGTGGTGCCCATTCTTCATAACAAACATCAGCTCAGTTCTGTGCAACTCCTGCAACAAGGAGGTTTTTCAAAAGCTTTTGGAGATATTTGTTTGGATAGGGTATGTATCCTCAGGAGTGAACCCCCTTGTATATACGCTCTTCAACAAAACATTTAGGGAGGCTTTCAGCAGGTACATCACTTGCAACTATCGGACCACAAAGCCTATCAAGGCCCTTTGGCAGCGATCCAGCAGGATCTCTTTCAGAAGCTCTGTAGCAGAAAATTCCAAGCTCTTTGTCATGAATGGGATGAGAAATGGGATTAACCCCATCATGTACCAGAGCCCAATGAGGCTGAAGAGCTCACCCATCCAAGCATCATCAGCCATTCTGCTGGATACGCTGCTGCTCACCGAGAATGAGGTTGACAAAACAGAAGAACAAGTCAGCTATGTATAGTGGAATGGCAGCCATGTCCATACAGCATTACTGTATGTATTATTCTAGATAACTGTGCTGTAAGAGAGTATAAATACTACTGTTTTCTGTTATTTATGCGAGCAATATCTTATAAATTTATATTAATTCCTCTCCTCCAAAGTCTCCTCTACTTTAACCCCAACCCCATGGTGGCAACCACAACTTCATTCCATGACAAATGACTCATGCAGAACTGTAGCCTAAGGAAGAGGGAAATAAATAAAAGATAAATAAGTTTAAGTATCTGACTTCAATTCTCATCACCTTCAGTCTCTTCAAAGCACTTCTTTATAAGAAAAGTGTTTCTTACAAACACTACTCTAATATTTGCTCTGGCAAGAAGACAAAACTTTGTAGGTTCATGTTTTACAATGAAAATAGAAGAGGGATACAAGCTCACGGGTTTTAATTTAAATCTCTGTAAACAGACCAGCAAACATGCTCACTGCTTTCCCTCCTCACATACATTCCCCTGCTGAGACTGAGTATCCATATAGGAGTTTTCCTCTTTCCCTGAGGGTGTGTAAATCACAAGCAGAATCACTCACTGCAGAGACCAATGTACAAGCCCATTCCATAAGGCAAGATTAAAAATTCCTTATGTGGAAATTATCCCTTTACTGTAGGAATGGACAGAATATTTCACCCACCTGAATTTTATCTCCATTACATTCACATAACCATAAGCTCAGTGGTGCCAGAAACAGAAAACTACCCTTTTTTCTTTTAGTACTAAGGAAATGAATTATTTAATCAAAATAAAACAATACACAATCAATGATCATAAGAAGAACATGATACACAATGCCTGGAACATCCCTATAATTTATATGAACAAGCTTCCTTTTTAATGACCATGGAAACTTCAGTGAAAGCCTCCCCTCATCCAATGTAGTACACAGAAAGTAATCATAGACAGATTACTTCACCAGAAAATAACAGCAAATATTTAAGAGACAGCAGAACTGCCTACACCTGCACATATTCACAGTTTAGTTGAGCTCAAAATGATTTAATTGAACTGATGGCCAATTACAGGTCCCAATATGCACTCTCTCACAATTCATAAAAAGTTACCAGAGTGTTATTCGGGAAATCAGAAACTTCTGACAGCTCCAGACTCTTTGGGAAAGGAAATCTGATTTCCCCAAAGTACTGGAGTTCTTACAGCAAGCAGCCAGCTCACCATTTTTTCAGTAGTTTCCATTTACAGTAAAATTTTCAGCTTGGGCTTTGTTTTCATTTTTAGTGTCTTCAGCATTCTTCGGTTACACTAAAATTATGTACAGCAAAAGGCTTAGGATTTTTTCATCTGCAGAACAGAAAGTACTAAAGATAATATGTCCTTCCAACATTTCTTTATATATATTTAATTTAAAACATACCTAAGCTCAAAACAGAGCCTACTGGAACAACTGCCAGAGAGTTTCAGGAAAAAGGATTAAAAGCACATCTGTAGTACTGTAAGTTGTCTCCTTCTTCCCCTTTTTGGTGATAATCATTAGCCACTCAAATTAGAGTAAATTTAACTGCTCTCCCTCCACTTAATCAAAATTTGTTTAAGAGGATTCTGTAGTTAATAGCCAGAATGGATGGACTGTGATAGCTATAAAAGACACCTCCACCTGAAAATATTTGAGAATCAAATGCTTTTAATCAGACCTAAATTATCTTGAATCTCAAAGAGGGAGGGAATAGGAATAAAAAAACCCAACCCCCATAAAACTTCCAGGTGTGTCACTGAAAACATCACAGAGCAGTGCCTTATTTAACCCAGAGCCCTGGAACCAGGTGAAGGTGCAATCACACCCATACACAGAGTGATCACAGCAAAAATCTTAAAAACATAATCTGCAATGTAGGATCCAGCCATCACGAGCAGTAACACCAAATGGCAAACACCATTTCTGTGAGTAACTGCCCAGCAGTCAGAAAGCAAGAAGCAGTCATATTTGCATATTTGAAAACTCTCTTGATACTTAAATAAATCCATATTAATTAAACAAAGAAAGTGTTAATATAGCAGGCAGCAATCACCTACTTTCAGCAGCAACTTATATTTTCCCTTTCCAGCAGAAACATCACAGCTGGCTCACAGCATCTAGAAAAACTGAGAGGTAACTCAGTTCTTTCTCTATCTGACCCTGTTCTTGTATAGCTGTCAAGTCTGCAATCTGTCTTACATGAGGAGTAATTTGCCCTAAATGTCCCACAGAGAAAGATTCCAAGGCCTCTCTGTAATCAGTGCTTAGACTTCCACCAACATGAAATGATCCTTGAAAAAGTCTCACCCAACAGAGATGTATTTTCTCAAGCCAGCATACAGGTTTCTCAATTTTAGCAACTGTAAACAGAAGCTCAGTATGTTCCTGTTGCTGAGTTCAGTCAGCAACAACAAACCTCAATCTAAGGGAAAAGTGACTAATCAAAAATCCAGTTTTTATACAGGGAAAGAAAATTTCTCCATATACAGAAACACATCAGCCAAGAAAGCATGCACATTCCATGCTTCCACTTTCCAAGAGGAAAACATTCCACTTAACATGCTAAGTGCAGGAAGACATCACTCAGAGATTGCCCACTTACAAAGCAAACATGCTGAGAATTCAGGTAACAGCCTTAGAAAGCAGGACAGAGCAAGAAAAAAAGATGAATATGCAGAACTGTGAACTAAGATAACTAAAAATAATGGACAGCAGACTTCTTGTTTTAGCAACTGTATCTACAAGAAATTATCTGAACAAAGACATCACCTTCATTAGTAAGACATGATGAGAGAGTCACTGCAAGCTCCTATAAGAAAGCACCAGTTTGTTGTATGGTAACTATGGACAAAACTGCTCATGTGGCATCAACAAGCACAACAGGACTAAATCCACGAGTATTGTCTTTAGGTACCACAATTTTATAAAATATATTTTTATATGCTGTCTGCAAAGTTGAGAGCATTTTCGTAGCATTATAATATTTTATAGCTTTTTTCATAAAGATAGCAGTATAAATAACTGATAAAGCTTTGCAGTCATTTGGCTGTAGAACACAAGACATTTTTACAGAAGGAAGGGGTCATGCACTTCCCACTTAACACATACAAACGAAAAAAGGGATTCCTTTCTCTGGAGCAAAATGCTGCCAGTTCTTTCCAAATCTGACCCACACCAATTCAGCCACCTGGCCAGCTCTATAGCCTCTATACAATAATAATTTAGAGTTGTTATTATTGTACAGGGACCATAAAATAAAGTCCATAAAATAATAACTTAGACTTACCTAGTTAAATTTTTCATTATCACAAAGACCTTTATCTGGTATATTTAATTTCTTTTTAAACTACCAAAAACCAAGATAAAAGTAAAAGCTGATCTGCAATATCCAAGCACTATGGGAAGAACACTCTAGAAAAACAATGGACAATGGTGGTTGTTTAGTTGTTTAATTATTTAAAATACATTAGGAGATATTTAGTCAATGTTCTTTCTGCCTATCTAATTAAAAATTACAGCACAGACACGGACATAAGGACTCAGCAGTCTTGCAGAGAGGAAAATAATGGAGTTTGAATCCTAAGAGAGTAAGTGTCTTGAAATGCAAATAAAGGGATTACCTTACAAAAACGAAACAAAACAACAATGAAATACACATGAAACAAGACAAAACCAGAAGAATCAACCCAAAAAAATCCCAATCTTTAATACACTCTGAGAAACAGAGAAACAAGAAATTCAGCTAATCCCAAATATATTCAGCTATAGTGATGTGATGTAAAATGCATTTTGTGAAATCAGTCTTAAATTTATAAGCTGCAGGCCTTTAGCTATCAGGAAGCTCACAGGCAACTAGAAAAATGTATTATTCAGTTAACTTGTATCCTACAAGTATAAAACTCTTCCTGACTATATCACACGAGGCCATACTAGAATCATTTTCAAATGCAAATACAGTTAAAATCAAGTGTCAAGTAGAAGGGACTAAGAAGAGAGGCTGATACTACAAACTGGTGCTGTATTACTTGCACACAAGAGGCACATAGGATTTTTTTATAGTGCTTCACAGAAAGTGCTGCTTTTCTACACCATTTCCATTACCTATGGAAACATCCACATTACTGCAAGCTGGTAAAATGAAACAAAAACATAACTCCCCGAAATCTTTTTCCTGGCTGTTGTATCAAAAGAAGTAAAAAAAGGTAAAGCAATGTAAGCACAGTAAACCTGGGAAAGGCACACTGAACAGCCTGGGACATTGGAGCCCAAAGAAGCAGAACATTTGCCAGAACTCTTCTGGCTTTTTTCCTTGCAAGCTGGAGCCAGGAGTCCCAGAGTTCTGGCCAGTTCTCAGCATTAACTTAGTATTACCATGAAGCATTAGACTTTTTTCTTTATTGATAAAGATGCCTAAGTACAACTGCTCAGAAGCCCTTCTTTGTTGCACTTCTCCTTTGGCTCTTCAGGCAACCATTAACATGGCAAAAACAATAATCAGGAGAGAAGTAACTTATATAATTTTGCCTTGGCATAACAAAATAACATTTACTATCAGTGTCTATTCCCACGAGAAACCATGTTTTCTCCAGTGGAAGACTTTCTCCTTGCAGAAAGGAAGCCCTTTCATTTTACAATGGGAAGCTAGGTACAAAAATAGGAAAGATAGCTTGCTAAAAGTGTCCATTTTTAGTCTTATTTTTAATAATTCATGTCAACTATATTTGGCAAGCCACAGCTATGATTCCTTGCATCCAGGTATTCAAGTCCTTTCCAACCTCTGACAAATAACCTCATACTCTTAAAATAAGAGCTTTTTACTCTCTAAAGGATCCTCTTTACGTATGCTTTACACAGGTAATGGCAACAAATTTTCAAATTCATTAAACCATGCACAACTTCAGTGAAAGCCTAAGGCTTATTCTGGTTTTAGTAAGATTTTGAAAGGGACCTTCATTCTCCTCTCCCAGGAAGACTGAATATGACAAGATAAAATGTGTGGGATTATAAACAAAACCCTTTTAATCTTTCCCATGCAAAAATTAACAAGCAGATACATTTCACTAAATTCCTCTTCACAATTAAAACATTGAAAGGGTCACTGGTACAGATCAGATTAGAGTGACTGTCAGCCTCATACTCAATTACTAAAATCATCTGCTATCTGCCTTCTGGATAAAGGTAGACTAGAGGATATAACAAAAACAAACTCTCTGAGTCTTTCAGGAATAAAATCCAACTATCTGATCTGTTTGCCTTACAACAAGTATATAGCCTTAAAATACCAAAGGCTATGTAAACACAAAGAATACAAAAGCAGGAAACATTACCGTTTCACTTGCATCATCCTAAAATGAAAAACTGAACAGAAGCCATGCAAAGTTCTTCATGTTTAGGTAGCCTACACTTATCAGCTGAAACTACATCTTCCTTTTGGGACTCTCTAGACACTGCATTGTTCCCTCTCCTGCCCTTAGCCTTTTCCCAACAGTACTGCATGAAGACAAAACCAGCATCCCACAACTCAAGTCCCGCTTCCCCATGACTCTCATTCTGGATTTAACAACTGCTATGAGAACATTAAATGTTTTTAGTTCATGCTTGCAAGCACTGCTCCATCCCACACTGAAGCTTTCTCCCATCAGATTGGTTCTATCCATAAAATATCTACCTCCTCATTTTGTATACAAAATGTTTAGATACTCTGCAGCACTGCTCTAACATTGTCAAAACAAGGCTGACATAATCCAATCACATCTCACTCTGCAATACCAACAAAAATCAATTCATGATCTAAAGCAGTAAAAATTGTGATAAAATTAAGTCTTTCCATTTTTAAAAAGCAAAACACTTTAAATTTATCATGTTTTCCATCACATCATAATAATCTTTTAAAAAAGCTGACCAGAAATTACAGGCGCTATAAATACTGTTTTCCAACCGTCATAAATATTTCATAAACCACTTCAGCAGAAAGAACCACCAGTATATAAACATCAACAATAAGGTAAGTTTGCTATCTGTGATCACTGGCAAAAGGACCAGGACTGGGAAAACAGAGACACCTTAAAGTAGCCAAACCAATACATCATTTCTCTTCTTCCTCTTTCACAATACAGCTTCTTGTTCAGCCCTGCATCCACACTGCAAGCTCCAAACATCCCAAGCTTTATTAGTGCCTCTTTACAATAACATTTTACTTAGAAGTGCCTCCTGCAAGAGGTGGCCATTTTTGAAAAGAGAAAAGATGTAAAGTCCCAGGCTTTTGCACCACACGGTTTTTTTAGATGGAAAGAAGAAAAGAGGAGGCAGTTTTGAAACAATTTTCTTGCACCAGAACATTTTCTGTTAATTTACTACAGTGGCATGAAAATGATCTGCTCCAAAATACGTAACTAGTGCCTAAGATTTGAATGGCACTAAGCCAAGAGGGGAAAAAAGCCACACCAAGTCCTATAGACAGCAAGCTGTGCTTTCCATCCCCAGTCTGAACCTATGGACTGCTTCTAAACAGTCAGCAAAAACCAGAATTAACAGCAGCAATGCTGCTAATCAAGGCTCAATTCTACACACTGGGTCCCCTGGAAAGCTTTGGGGAGCCCAGAAATAGGACAAGGAAGTTTTGTGCTATATGAACAGGACATGCAACATATTCTTCACTACAGCAGTGTGACTGACACTGCTCTGCTCACTTGGGTGATTTGCCTGCAGACATTTCCACAGCCAGGCAAGTGTGTATCCAACATCCCAGAGTGAAACTGTTACAGCAGCACTAACCCCTGCATCCTCAATCCCTCTGGGGATTGTAATTGGGTGATTTATTATCTTTCTTAACACACTGGAAAATTTTATCTTGCAATTCTTTGGTAAAACTTACAAACCTAGACTAGAATATTCTATCTAAACCCTGGTTCATAAATTCTGAATAATGAAAATGCCACATACATTATTTCGTGTATTTTTCCAGTAATTCAAAGGCCCATTGAAAAAAATAAAAGAATTACCATGCTTAAAAAAATATAAAAGAGGTAATCTTCAAGCAAAACCTTGTTGCTCTAAAAATTATGTCATGTTTTATTACATTATGTTCTATCACATTTTACTTTGATACTGTGCTGTTTTCATTACCAATAATAAAAGCCAAGATGGGCTCTTGAGTGAGTGTATGCAGGATTGTATGCATGTGATAGCAAAGAGGACTCACAGAGGAAAACAAGGACAGCAAAGCCTTACAGAATGTTCTGCTATGCAGATGCGTTACCTAAAATTAGCAGTTTTGTGACGTTTACAACACTTTTAGTTCAAATCCAAGAGGAAGAACATTTATTCACAGACAGTTGTAACAACAGGAGAAAACAAACTGGGTATTTATGACACAATGTGAGCTTGTGGGCTGTAGTTCTGTCATGTTCAAACAATGGTGCTTTTAAGGAAATTATCATCCTCTGACTGTGTAACCTCCACCCTTATATGGATTTTACTATTCCTATAGGAGGATCAGACAGAAGCACAAGTCTGAGACTGCTGAGATGTACAATCCAACAAACTCACACCTCCAGCATACTCAAACTTACATGAATGCCATGAATTCCCCAAGAAAAATGTAGACTGCATTAAACAAATGTATTCTCTTATTTCAATTTTGAACTTCACAGTTCCCTTTCTGGAACCACATACAAAGAATTCAATGTGAACTCTTTTCATAGGACCTCCAGTCATTTTTTTCTTCCCGTAAAATGAGATTATTTTCTGGGACTTAACCCACTGTGTCTCAGACCTGCTCACTTCCCAACACAAAACACTTCATTCAAAAGCTCTGTATACCCAGCAGCTGACAGATCACTGACTCTTGCCAGTATTCAATGCTGTTAGTGGCCTTTACAAGTAAATCCAGTTAGACTTCAACATACAACAGTTGTAAGAAAGAAATGTCATTTTTGTCATGAAATCTGACAAACTCACAACTCACTTTGTTTTTATGTCTCTGTACAATGAAATTGTTGAGCTGGGCCAGAGCACACAACTAGTTATCAAGTGAAAAGTGTTGACAACCACCATAGTCTAACACAAACCTTTTGCCTCCAGCAGCCAGTGGTAACCAGCTAACAGGTTTTAGTCACTGACTATCAAGTAAGGTGGATGCTGGAATTTACAAGGAAATGCTCCTCTCTATTGTACATCTGAACCACTGTATAATAGGTGAAAGAGTCAAAGATGATGTCACTGATTTCCTCATTGTTGGATATGGAGAAACGGGCCCTGAACTATGCTGCTCTTGCAAGATGCCAGCACATGGTAAATGGTTTAGCTCAGAGCCTTGAAAGTTCCTCATTTTGGTAAGAGCTATCCATATCCAATTCTGTTTTGCAGTTGTTGAAAAGAAAAATTACACGGAAATGTGAGCTCTAAAGGGTTTTGTCATAACCTGTTTTGAAAAAAGATGCCTGAAATTATGGAAGGCGTGCATGGAATTTTTGTTCTGTATACAGATACAGAAGTCAGCTAAACAGACCCCTTGGCTTCAGGAGAGGCAGAGATCCCCAAGCAGAGCAAGGAACGAGCTGTGCTGCTTGAAAGCAACAAAGCAGAAGCACTTGAGAGACACCTGCTGCCCACTGAGAGAATCTGTCCTCTCTGCAAACCACATTGAATTATCCTTCAGACAGAGCAGAACGGCGCAGAGTCACTTCCATGGGAAGTGAAAAGCTGCTCTCATCAGTAAACCAAGTTTTAACCCCATCTTTAAGAACTTCTCATCCTGCTTTTAAGCTAGATGTGAAGAATAATTTTTAAATTACAATTATGGACCCAAGTATGCACCAGCTCCTCTCAGCCACACCCCAAGGCTGCAGTTTGGCTCAGTGCTCAGATTACACAGATTGTATTGTCAGATGCAGGTGTAGTTCTTGGGGAGCCTTCTAATTCCCCAACTACCCCTTAGCTAAGGAACTGTAGAGCACTACAAAACACCATTTCAGCAATAGGCCTCACTTTAGACAACCAAAGGAAACATTGTGATGACTTTGTGATTGGTGCATGTTACAATGTAAGTCCAGGAAATTATCAGAGTTTAACAGTGGATACTTAAGAAACAAAGACTATTTCAAGATCCCCCTTCAGTTTGTTTGGTTTTTTTAAATCAAAGTCACAACATTTTTTATAGCCATTAGGCAGATACATTTGTATGAGTACTTCTGCCCTTAAGAGGCTTGGCACAAGCACAGTATACTTAATTTTTAATTAACTGTAAAATCTGAAAATATTCATTTTACATTCTATTTGTCAACTTCATCTATCTCTGTTCAGACAATTAAGCCACAACTCAGAAAACCTACAGAAAGACTCATTAAACCTCTGCTGAACATTAAGGAACACTGCTGAATCTAAACCAATCTCTCAGTTTTTTAACTTTTCAAAATCCATTCCATTAGCAGCTCAGTCACTTTGTGAAAGCAGCAGCACACTCATTTTCTGAAAAAGTAACAGAAATTAAATTGAAAGCTGCAGGAGTGACCAAGGAAGACACTTTACCTGAACAGAATGAAACCAAGTGACTCCACAGCTGCCCGCCTCACGTCGTCATTCACATCACTTACCTACAAAAGGAAAAACAGGACATTCAGATTACAGTTAAAACACTTGAGGACTCTGCAACATTTCAGGCCAGATGTCAGCTAATCAAGAAGACAGGATTATAGAGAAAGTTAGTTAAAATCATATTTAGCCTTTGCCCAAACAGTCTCACCTGCTGTTTGCACACCAACTGCAAGATGATCAAAGAACAGACAGACTTCACCTTCTAAAATTTCTTTTATTTTTTCTTCAGCCCATCACTATGCAGACTATTCATTGCAAACCTGTTAGGTGGGTCGTTTAAGTTCATGTTTTAATTTTTAATAGATTCCTTTTCTGTGATACCAGGTTGAAAGTCTGAAAGTCTACTTACCCTAATGTCAGAAGGCCCTGTTAGTTCTACTCATAATACAAAGTAAAGCTTTCATCATTTCACAATCTCTGATTTGGACCAGAATATTAACACAGCAGACACAAAGCCTGACAAAGTGATATGCTTGCCTCCTGACCAGAAATTTCTTCCTACATCCTCCTAAGGCCAGAGTACTTACAGCCACATGCAGTAGGCGCCTGATAGCCTTGTTGTTCCCTGAGCCACAGTATGCCATAGCCACAGTGTACATGCCAGAACGACGGAGAATTGGATCCTGGAAGAGAAAGCATCAGTATTTCACATCCATCCAAATTGTGACTCGGTAATTCTAACTTTAAATCTGTTCCACTCTCATGTCTTGAATCTGTAAACAGGTCAAATGAAGGCAAACTTCATTGCTTAATTATTTATTTGGGACAAGTAACAGGACAATCATCAAAGCAAGGTTGTCATTACCAGGTTCAGGGGGACAGAGAGCCTTGCAATGCTGCAGGCTGCCAGAGTATAGGGCAGAGGTTCATTCTGCTTCTTATTGCTGTCTGCAATGATCACTACCAGAGCCTTGAGATCATCCACCTACAGCAAGTCTCATCTGTTTTTAACCACTACATCCTGTTCTACTCCCTGCTGCTGCTCACATGACTCTAAGACCAAGTATAAGGCTAAAGAAATACACAAATAAGCAGTATTGTTCTTATATTTTTGATCAGTGCAACAACTTGTGAAACAGTCCGACTTCAGACCTACATAAGAACTGCTCTGGTTCAAAAAGAGCCAACCCATCATCTCCCAGCTGGAGATTCACAAATGGACAGGAAGGTCAGCTGTGCAACACAAAAGTCAGGGATTAAGTCACAGCTCAATTTACCTTATCTCTGCAGAGACTCTCAATGAGAGCATCTGCCTCCTCCATCCTCCCATACATGACCAGAGCAATTCCAACAGCGAGGCCTCGCAGGATCTTTTCGTGCTGGGTTTCCTGTGCATAGCCAACCATGTCCTCAATAGCCTGGGCATTTTTAGATCCCAACATAACCAACCCCAGTGCCAGGCCAGCTGCCTCACCTGAAAAGCACAGAAAAGCAAAAAAGTCAATTCTGTTCCCAAAAGTAATAAATACCGTATCTAGAAAAATCACACTACATGTAGGCCAATAGATCACTTCTGGACATCACCATGCCCAACAACTTCATTATTCATGGAAAAATGTGTTTGCAACCACAATTCAGTACTTTTCTCTACCAAGTTCAACTATTGTTTCCTTGGGCCAAGAGCTGCTGAGATCATTTTTCTACAAGCCCCACCAATGCAGCAGTAACTCCCACAAGCTTCTCCAAGCTTATCTCTCAGCTCAAAAAAGCACATGGCTCTGGAAATCAGTCACACTACAGAAAAAGCATATGACAAACTAAAGAACAGAGCTAAATAAGGGGCTGTTTAAAGACCTAGCGTGTCTTACCAAACCTGCCACAATGCCAGTCATGACAGGATCTCTGAATATTACTGACACATTAAACTAAAGAGCCATAATGATCAGGAAAAGGTCAGTAAATAAAACACAGCTAGAAACAATCTATGCTGCTAACATACATGCTGGGTGGAAAAAAAAAAACACGACAAAAAAAGCCTAGGTGCCTGATAAGGCCTCAGATGGTTATTTGCTTTGAAAGCAGAACATTTACCTGTCACTGCATCATCCTGGTATAGATTTGTTTTCAGCAGATCGTACACATCTTGACGTGCTGTCCCCATGGCAGCCAGCCCCAAGCCCAGGCTGCCCCCATGTCGCACAATCTAGAGAAGCATATGCAAGTTCAGTCATCAAACAGGGAACAGCATGGCTTCAGCTGAAGTAGACATCTTTCCATCAATATAAACCTGTCACCTTTTAGCCCCAAACCAACCTAAAATGATCTCTTAACCTGCTAGAAATACCACTTTCACAGTCTGAGGCAGCAGGTCCAGTGAAAGAGGCAGAAAATAGAAGAAAAACAGTTCAAAAGCCCATAAAGAGTGAGTTGCAGAAGCTTAACACATAGCACAGAAGACTTTCTGGTAACTTCAAGATCTTTTCCCCCACTAAGTGATTTATGTAAAACCATAAATCTGTGCCACTAAGCTGGTAAAAGCTTTAAAATAAAAAGGTAAAAAGGTACCCACTTAAAAACAGTATATTACATCTTTTATTCTAGCAATGGATACAATTGCAGTAACATTAGTGGGATCTGTTAATGGAATTTTAAAAAAAGCAATCTGAGATTCCACAAGGAGAAAGAAGGAACATGCTGGGACAATGATCTTAAAAAAGATATTTTTCTTAGAGGTCTACAAACACTAAGTGCAGAAGTAAAACACTTCTTATTGTGCAAGATGTATTAAAACTACAAGTCAGGTCAGCAGAAACATTTTGTGGCTTATTTCCCTGACAACTAAGCTGTAAACAATAACATTGCCTGAATGCTGCAAGTCCACTAGTAAAACAAAGCAGATATAACAAGCAGTAAATATGAAGTTACAGTCACTGTCAAGTACATATGAATTTCTTAAAATTCTTACCTAAACCTTAAGCAACAGGTTGTTAAAACCAACCTTTAACCGTCAGAGGAGATCTAAGTACCACACTGCTGCTTAATTACCTCTATCCCCCACTACTAAACCAGCCAGCACCCTCCTGCATATTCCAAACAAAACAAAGGCTCATTGCTGAGCCCAGTACACACATCATTACTGGCATTCTTCAGCTGGTTCAGCAAGTAGTCAATGATGTCCCCGCCATGGTTGGCATGGATGAGGCCCAAGGCGTAGAGGCCTCCTCCCTCCTGGTAGGCTGACCCTGGAGAGGTGTCCTTGGGCAGGTAGGTGGCCATTAGCTGCAATGCTTCTTTCTCGTGACCCTGGATGCCCATTGTCCAGCAGGTAGACAGTGGCAAGTGAAATATGAAAAAACAGCAAAGTAATATTTAAACGTGTGTTATAGCCCTTACTTTTCCCACTAAAATCAGTGTCCCAGTGCCACACATCACTGTTGAAACTCACTGAAAGTTACTACAGTAAGGAACTTTGGTGTATCCCAAAATCACATAAGGACCAACTGCACTTTTAATACCTTGAAACTATTAAATCTGTTCAACTCACAAACGAAGAGTTAGAAAAAACACTCTCTCCTTAAGCCATGTTATCCTAGCACCTTTCTGATTCTCAGCAAAACATGCCAAAATTATATTGGATGTCAGATGAAAACAATATAAACACAGCTTTTTAGTGCAAAGATACAAAATATGTTATAGCTGTGCCAGGTACACTGGAGTGCAGGCACCATTCAGAATCCCCATTTCCACATGTTCAATGTTAACAAGTCAAGCATTTACACTGAGCAGAGGGAAATGAATGCAATGTTACCTTGTGTATAACACCCAAGCTGGCAGTAGCAGTAAACTTAGCCCAGTTAGTGGCCCTGGCCAGCCACTCCAAATTATCTCTAGAAGATGAAAAGAGAAAGGTTATACAAAGTTTTTCATACAGCCTGCTCCTAATCCTGCAAGCAGGGTTTCAGGGCACTGAAGACTGCTTCAAACTAAAAAGCAGCTCCAGAAATGAAGGTAGCTAACCACAACCCCACTTTACATTTCTCTCCCCTTCATCAGTCCTGATTTTTGCCTATTTAGTCGAGGTTCTAGACATGGGTGATCTCAGTGAAAGACAAGAGAACTGCTCAATATGCAGCCCACCAGTTCTCTGGGAAAAGCTTTAGCAGTTTCTGCAGCTTCTCTTCACGCTCCAAGCTGCTCATTCAGTTAACAGTCAAACAAAGCCAATTTGTGAGGATAGAGAAAAGGAGACAATTCTCTAACAGCATTAGAGTTCTGCAGTTACCACTCTGAAATTATCAAGTTAAGGAGGGCAGCAATGTGTTCAAACACCTCTAAATGACATGGGAGCTTCCTTGCCATAGATTTACCTAAGAAACTGGTCACTGGTTGTCCCACAATGCATAAAGGAATTTGCTATAACAGTTGCTGTATGACACACAGAATTCCTCACTGCATCCTGAAAGAACAAGAACAATCAGTAGCATCACTTGGCAAAAGATCTGGTCAAGGTCACTAAACAAGCCTGATGGTACTTTAGAAAAATGGACTGTAATGATCCTCAATTTAACCAGCAATTTCCCTGTAATCAGCTAATAGATTGCTAATACAGTCTAACAAGCCATCTTTCCCATGCAAAATGATCCTTTCTGTAAGTTTCTTTCAGACATGTGATTACTCCAACTGCCACTTAACTGGAGAACCATCCCCCTCCTCTTCCCAGAACTGAGCACTGCACAGTGAGTGCTGCTGATGTTTCCAGGCTGTTCCCAGAACTCTACTGCAGAATCACTCCTGAACAGCAGATGGAAAAGATTTTTCAATACATCTGAAGTGTCATCTGAAATAGATGAACCCACTAACAAGCAACTCCTACTACTTTTACTGATGATGTGCATCTTATTTCACAAATAAATAACTTCTCCTATAGTTTCTAGTAAGGATTTAAGAGTTACCTGGAAGTTTTCATTTTCTCACCCTCGAGTAATCCCTTACAAAAAAATATGAGTTACTCCATTCACTAACACTGTCTACATTAAAGTACCTGATTGGTTTTGTCTCCAATGTAGAAATACTGGTCTTTTACTACATACCAGGATACCCTTGCCAAGCTGAAGGGGTGGGCTTACCTAACATCTCAACCAAGATACCAACATACTGTAACCTATAGTCCTGGCTGACTCCTCCCTTCCCAACCAGCAGCATTTGCAATAGATCCAACATGGAGCTGGAGAGTAAATTTTGCCCATCTTACTGAACAGATGAAAAACAAACTCACCAAAAAAAAAAGGGTAAGAAAAATGTGAGTTGCTATTAATCAGAAAAAAACGAATTAAAATATCAACATGCTAATAGCAGCCTATCAGTAAAAACAACAGCAGCATGGTCAAAACCAACACAGGATTAATCAGATAAATCCAAGACAACCATATTTCACAAAGTCTCTTACCTTTGTGTTTTTGAGGATCATGAGGTCTGTATTGTTGTTTCGTATTAAAAACTGCAGATGTAACTCAATGGCCATTTCCCCACTTAAAATTTTAATCATTTTTGAGATCTGGTCCTTAGGCTCTGGGTTCTTCACATACAAACAAAAAGGAAAAAAATTCCATGAGAACCCAATTATGGCTCTGTTAAAATACAACTCATGAGAAGCTGCTCTGGTATGTTCCTATCACCATATTCCAAAGCCTATCTGGTTTTAGGACTAAAAAGACATTGTTTCTGTCCTTGGTGCACAAGCCCAAACCTCCCAGAGATCAAATCTTTTGTGTACAACAATGCAGGTGGGAGAAGACTCTTCATAAAGAAATGTGTTCTTTCATTGAAAGCAAAAGAATATGGATGACATCTGACATTCTGCAAGCTGCTGTTTGGCCTTACAGAGACAGTAAGTCTCCTGCCAGAGGCAAACTCTTTTATAAATGAACCTGTATTTCCATGGAAGCTTTCACACACAGGGCCACCAAGCTACAATACTTTACATGGCCCTGTGCTGAGCTGCAGCATCATTCTTCTAAGCTACAAGCTTTACTTAGAACAACAGCTAGTAGAATTAGGAAACTAATACATTCATCTTCAAGAGCTCTTTGAGAAAAGTCTCCTTCCTCCTCATGATGGAACAGCTGGAAATGAATTTGTAGAAACTGAAGTTTGTTCCAAGCAGGGTGAAAAGTGCAATGCAGCTCTTTGTCCTGACACTGCTAGCTGGTCACAGACCAGTCAAGCATGAGGAGTTCACCCCTTAAACTAATTCCCTCAATTATTTTTTTGTAGTCAGCACTCTGAATTGTGGAAGATTAAGCAAAAGAACATTTCTGGCCACACAGATTGTTTTTGTGTACTTGGCACAATCAGCAAAGCCAATAGAGCAGAAACTAATTCAAGACACCTTTCCTATAAAAAAGCACTGTCAAGATTCCTTGCTGGGACAAGAAATTTGACTCTTTTTTTTCCCTTGTGAAATATAATTTGAAGTAACCACTTCTGTTTGCCCTTAATCAATTTTTAGGTAATCTGAAAGAATCTTTCAAAGATTTCCAGGTTTTGTTTGCAAACATTTACCGTAGGGAAAAAAAAGAAAAATATAAAACAACTTGTCTTGGGTTTTACCTTCTTCTCTGGTGGAACTTCTTGTCTTCAGCATTGGAAATGTCAAAACTGCATTAACTATTCTACATGCTGAAATGCAACTGTATGTGCATGTTAGAAGTGAACTCGCTTTCTCCAAAGACTTGGGTAAAGAAACTAAACCAAAAGATTCCAACTGGGCCAGCAACACAGCATCTTGTAGGCCCGAGGTAACTTTATGCCTTCATGGAAAACAATGTTCCATCAGCATCCCCTCCTGCCATTCCTGCAGAACAGCATCAGTTCTAACCAACCAGAACTACAGTTGGAGTTTTGAAAGAGAGGAAAAAAAATACATCAAGATAATTCACTCCCTAAGGTTCTCAGCAGCAGTTAAATTTCAGGCCTTGCTTTTGGGATGAGTTAATTCTTTCAATATCAAAAAGCAAACACATGAGACAGATCCTTCTGTCTCCTTTTTCAAAACTCAGTAATTCCTACTGAACTCTGATAATTTCCCACTCTCACAGAGCTTTCAGTATCTGAACTGCTGGACATTTAAGTCAGATCTCTCAAGAGATCATCTGTCTCCTTGTCTCCAAGTAAGACAGAAAAGGGATCCCATTCTTTATTAGCCAAACCAATTTAGAAATCCCAGACATCAAAAGAGAACACGTAAGGAAAACTAAGTAAGGTCTGTTTCAGAAATAGTACTCACCATTTCTGCAGACCTCCCTGCTGCACAAGTGCTTCCTGGTTTCTCTTCCGCTTCCATAGCATCACTGAAATAAAATAAAAATGAAAAATGCATCACTTGCAACAAGTCAACTACTGTAATTATGGCTGAACATTGTCCCGAATGAGTAGCCTGGAATTTGGAGATGATGACAGGAAGTCTTTGATAGAACAAGGGCTGAGCAGAAAACTTCCTCTCCACTCAATTTTTCAAGGAACTTGAAGACAAAGGCCTAGAAAACCTTATTCTCTTATTCCACCTACAGAAACAACAAAAACAAAATACCTGTAGGAAATGAATAGACAGAGGTGAGAAAACAAGGTCAAGAAACAAGGCATCAAGGACAATTATATCCTCCCCTAGAAGCCTTGTGCTTGTCACTAATAGCATGAATCCTAGAGTGCTGACATGGAAATGAAACATTAAACTGTTGTTAGCACCTTTTCCTAATGCTTCACAAACCGACACAAATTATTCTGTGTCTTCTTTTTTCCTACTGGAAAAGAGGAAGAGGAAAATGCTTGTCATTCATGTGTCACTGACTCAAAAGTACTTATATGCAGCTCCACAGCTGGCTAAACCCTTATATTCAACCAGCCTAGATCAAGGTGTGATTCTCCACCACACACTGCCAAAGAGAGTGCAGGGAGCAGGTTGTGCACGGACATGAGAGCTCTGGTGAAAGTACCAGCAAATATTCTATGGTGATTACAGAGCAGATGGAGAACTAACTTCTTCCATGCTGCCCCTGAGCTGGGCATCAACTTCAGCACAGATTTGCTAATTATCCTGTATGTCACCAAAAGAAGAAATAAAGATAACAGTTAGTGCAGGTTCTTGCAGTTAAGATCTGTGATACTGACCACTGAACATGTTTTTAAAACTCAAAGTAGATTTGAAGTAACTCTTTGAACTGTAAGTAAATGGTCTGTTGACACAATAGTGTGATCTGAGCTCACTCTTCTCACAAGCTGTTATGTGAAACCAAACTTGCACATAGCTGTGAAGACCTTTTTCCCTGAACTCCTCCTTTCCTCAGCTCTGCAAACTGCTGCAAAGACCACACAGAATCAGCATTCCCAAGCAATTCATGCTGTGGCTTAATGAATCACTGATCATTAGCTGAGCCCCAGTATAACAGCTCTGTGCTTATCTCAACTGCAAAGGAAAATCCTTCTAAAAACCAGTAGATTTTGGCAATACACAATTTTGTTTTGAGCAAATAGCACGTCTTGCCTATTACTTAAATAAAAGGGAGTAACTTAATAGCTTGTAAAAAGCAACCATACATGGAATATGAAGCTCCCTTAGAGCAGGACTGCAGCCAAACAACTCCAGCACCTCTCAAGTCAGTCTCCCCACCTGTCTTTCTCTGATCCAGGGACAGTGCCAGTGTTGGTGGATCCAGGCACGGAGGCAATGGGAGTTCCAACCGTGCGGAGGTTCTGGATGACAGAAGACAGGAACTGCTGGCTCGCACTCTCATACAGGTCAAAGCAAATTTGGTAGGCCATGAGAAGGTTATCATCCTTCACCAACTTTTCCAAGATGTCACTCACAGCCTGTGGGTCATCCAGGAATATCAGGCACTGAGCAAGAGAAAGGGAAGAATAGGGAAAAAAAAAAAAAAAAAAAAAAAAAAAAGGAGAAGACATTAGATACTTCATAATGAGAAAACAACACTACCCAAGGCCACACTCCAATACCCTCATCTGCTGCTTCCACAGAACATCTCCTTCAAAGAAAGAAAACTTTTCTCTCTTTCATTGAAGACAATAGAAAAACAAGATTTGTCCTACTAGAAACAGAAATTTCAATAGCACATTGAAGAAGCCATTTTGTAGGGATATCTCAGCTGAAATGAAGCAGGTGTAACACTGAGTCACGTGTATGTGGCATACCAAGACTGGAAAAGATCTGAGAATATCTGAGTAACTTCACAACTGGTTGTCTACACATTTTCAGACAATGGCTTACCAAAAAAGCAAAGGACTGGAAATGTTCTTGTTCACGCCAAGCTGTGAACCTACCATCTGATACTCCCTACATAGACTTAAAATATTCTGTCACAGTTGTCTGTGTCCTCAAACTGCCTTTGAACAGATTTCTTTCTCTACAAATTGACCAAATATGCAATCTTTACATCTCTTTTTCAAGTTGGTCTCACTCTGATATATGTTGGAAGCACACAATCAGGAAGAGATTATTTCATTTAACTGAACAAAAATGGAGAACAGGTAGATGTCACCTCAAATATACCTAAAGAAGAGTAACTTTTTACTATCTTTAAACATGACTTTGAAAAGTTTACCTGGCACACATTGATGAAGTCTGGTTTCTCCAGATTCATGTAGATTTTAACTAGAACTCTCAAGACTTTATTACGAAACTGTTTATTCTGCATCAAAGACATACAGAGCTTCAGGCTGTAAGCCAGCATCCCAGGAACATCATTCTGAAAAAAAATCCAGGGATATCAAACACAGGTTTAGACCAACAAGCAGGATTTAGAGAGGAAAATAAAGCTATCCTTTTTCTATTTAAAAAAGCAGACCAAACGTGCATATTAATCTTCATTGTTTCCTCTTTTCAGAAAAGCTCATATACAGGTGTATGGAAGTTTAAAGAAAAAATATCATCAAAATCATGCAGGACCAACATTTAATTCAGAAGTTAAAACATGCAAAATATTAACTTTAAAAGACAATACCTATCTTCCCTTCACCCTTCTTGTTCAAACAATAATGTTTGAATGCAGTGGAATTCACTGCACCAACATAAAATGCCAGAAAAATGAACCATGCACCAAGAAATTATCAACTCTGAGAAACTGATTTGGTTACTAGACCTCAGAAAGGTAATTCAAAATGAGGGATTTATATTGGGTAAATTATTAAATGCATAGGACAACAAAGAAAAAAAAATGGATGCCTTATGATTATCACTAATATTCAGAAATGGGAGACATCCAAACATATGCAAAAGTTGTGAAGTGAAAAGCAGTAATAGTTAAAGGATTCAAGCTATGTATCTGGCATATGATTGAGATACTACAGCATAACATGATTGCACACAGCTGCTGAGCTGCTGCTTCTCTTACTGCCACTATTAAACCCTCAGTGAAAGATTTTAAAGGCAAGGTGCCCCATCTTGGAGTCAGGCCAAAACTGCACAGCCACTGAAAATTAGAGCAGCTCACCCACCTACCAGAATTTTTTTCTTTTGCTTTCCATTAATAAATCACTTACCCAGCCCTAAGGATTCCTTCCCACAGTGAATTACAGCAGATGACAGGCACAACTAAATAAAAGGGCTGCTCTTATATTATGTCAGTGTTGTATCTCTGCCAGTAGGTGAGGGAATACCTTAAGAAGAGGGCACATAGCCAAGCCTCCTGGGAATATTTTCCCATAAACTCGTAGCTCAAGAATTTCCTAAAGGCAGCGGGGATCTTCCTATACTTGACAGTCCTGAGTGACACTGCTTTCCATGAACACACTGAACTGAACACCCTGAGTTTTATCTTTTATTCTGTTCAAACAAAACAGGGCAAGTTCCACAGCAATATGGATCTTGCACTTGACTTCTGGATCCATACCTGGAAAAGCCTAGCTACAGGCACCTCCTGTCTGTTGCACATACCGACTCAAGGATGGTTTTCTCAAAGATGTCCAGCCTGCGTGTCTCCAGAGCAATGCCAATGGCCTGCTTGTACTTGTGGTCATCCAAGCACCGCTGGAACATTTTGTTCACTATCCCTTCCAGCCTCTCATCCACGGGTTTCTTCTCCCCTTCTGGCAGCTCTGCATTCTCCACACACTGCTTGGTGTAGTGGTCGATACATTTTGCTGAAGAGATAATGAACAAATACAGGGGGAAAAGTCAAGTTTCCAGATTTTTGCTGTTTTGTACAGGTGAAGAGACCAGCATGTGCATGAACATGTTTGATCAGCAAGTACCACATGGGAAATTACACATTTGTGTAGCCATATACAAATAATAGTGGAAGGCGCTTCTATTATTTCCTAACAGAATTACAGAATCCCAAAATATAAGAAATTACAAATAAACTGGCTAAAATTAGCTGCAGAATCAGCTTAAATGAACACAAAGACAGCAAGGAGAATACAGAGAAAAAAGCTAAACCGAGTACAATTTCAAAGTTATAGCAGCTTTGACAACACAAAAGTTTTTTCTTTGCAACAATTCTTTACCAATGATCGTCTCCACATATTCCGAGTTGTCGTTGACATTGAAGAGGTCACCAGCTCCCAGGGCATAGTTCAGGGATTCCTCAAAGGCTCCCAGGTGGTAAAAAACTTTAGAAGCAACCAGAGCAGCAAACTGGCGACTCCGAAAACCTTCGTCTTCATAGAGAACTTCACTGCAGAGGAGGAAGAGAAGAGCATCAGCTCTCTATGCTCAGATCTCTTTAAGGCCCCATGACTCAAGTAAAAGCTTGACTGAACTTGCATCTTTGGGACCACAACTCCAACCCCACATCCATACACATTAGAGCTTTCTAGGAAATATGGAGCTACATGCTCTATTGTCAGAAGGGCTAATAAGAAACCACTGTCATTAGAAACCAGAATTACATCCACTTTATATCTCATGTTCTTTTTAAGCAGTATTAAGTGTCTTCTCTTACATTTTGTCCACTGACTCAGAGATTTCTGCCCAGAAGTCATTGACAACAGCATTCAACTTGTGTAGAGCAAATTCCTACAAAGAAAAAAAAAAGTTATATTACATTAAAAATGCATTTACCTTTCCCCAGTAAAAATTAAGTACATTCTAGGATGAGTATCATGAACGCTGATGCATTTCAATAGCAAATTCTATTTTAAAAGACCTTTGAAAGCATTTATGAATCTTTGCAAGTCCTTTGCATATAAAGAGCTGTTCACTTCACAGGTTAAGACAACTCTAGCATTCCTTTCCATGACCTCTCTCTGATGAATAACTGGTTGTCATGCCTGATAGATTAAATTGTGACAACCTCTGTGTATCAAATGAAATCAACCTGTGGCATACAGCAGCCAACTCTATTTATCTATATGGACACAGTATTTCAGATGATAAATAAACCACAATCAGCCCACTTATAATCAGTTCACAGCAAAATCAGGGATCATTCAGATCTATCCCTACCTATGTCTGTATCCAAGAAAAACAATTAGGGAATTACAAATATTGAAAAGCACATGTTCCATCGACACACCACCACTCTGAGTGCTGGTGTTCTGTGGATTCATACCCTCTGTGCACTGAAAAGTATCTGCTGCTGTTTTCTTCTTCTCATACTATTACTGTAATTTTGTTCAAAGTGAAAACTACAACTGTGATTTGTTCTACATTGGTCAAATTATTCTAAAAGCCTGAGCTGTTCTTCAGCTCTGTATTTTATGTAGTCAAAATGCAGTCTCTGGAACAACTTTACATAATAAATCCCCATACCACCAGAGACATGGGAGCTTTCATGAATAGAAATTTTTGCACTGAATCTCCTGTTTGATCCATGCTCAAAACAAGGACGTTTGCAACCTGTTATCATTTATTTAAGCCCTTTCTTTTAGCTTTCAGGCTAGATATAATCAGGTGCCCCACCTGTTGCTGTCCAACCATAAATTACTGAGATATGCTCCTTTTTGATTTTAAGCACTCCACATAATGCATTTGATATTATTTCCTCTCAGATGTAAGAGCTTACCTTGAGCTGTGGCTCTTCTTCATCCAGAAGAGAGATAATTCCAGCTACATAACAAAATAATAGTTACTTTCAGTTTCTCTGTATCAAAAGTAAGCTTGTCATATAGTTCAAAAGCACCAGAACAGGAAAGAAGGCTGTCTCTGGAATGCTGGTTTTAAATCTTCAGTATAAAACTTCAAAGTCTGGATTCCAGTTTGTATTAAATATAAAATAGTTCAGAATTTATAACTGAAAAGGTACATTATTTATAAAAAGTGATCCTTCCAAGGAAAAACAAAGAATTTTTCCATGCCAAGGAAACTGATCTCATGGATAAGAAGAGATGTACCCTCACTGCTTTATGCTTCTGACTGCTGATCCTGTCCCAGAACATTTGTACAGTTATAGAAATACTGTTTAACTGACATGACTGAGAGGTTCACAGGAGCTTAATCTGAAGAACAGGGATAGGTGATTTCATTGTTAAACTGCAAAGATGCAATGGAAAGGGCTGGATTATGATCTGATCAAAGTCCAACACAAGTCACTGCTTTAAACCTTTAATCTGTTGTAGAGCTTGACAACTTCTTTAAATCTGAAAAAACACATGAAACTGGAAAGGCCAGTAAGCCTTCAGAGGGCTGAACTAGGCTTTCAAAAAATCTAGAAGCAGCATGTGCAGGTCCAAAGCAAAATGTACAAATACAGAATCTGAACAGTACAGAGGGTTAAGATGAAATATGATCAATAACATCATCTGGCTGCAGTGGGAGGCAGAGAACCCAAACCTCACACAGATGTGTAAGTGAGAGCAGTTCTTGGCAGACCCATGGGGCTCCTTCCCTTGCCTTGGCACCCACTGGCCAGACCCCGTGCCCAGTGCTGGGACCAGTTTGAGTCATGAGCAAACCAGGCTGTTTGGAGCTGGGCAGTGAGAACAGGAGCTCTGGCACTCAGCTCCTGGAGGTTTGCAACTGGTTGGTCTGCAAACACCTGGGCAGGGTGAAGCACTCAGGGCAGCTGCCAGCAGGAAGGGAATAATCTGATCTTTGTGCCAGATATTAACAGGAACAGTAACACCAAACTTTAGTGAAGCCTCAAAGAATGAGGTTTGATGACCTGAAAAGTTTCCTCACATTTATTCCTTTGCCTAATGAAGTTGCAGAACCTCCATTATCAGGTATTGTTTTTAAAAATCAGGTTACACATCCATCAGTAACAGGAATTGAAGGAACACCAACATGGTTCTTAGGCAAAGAAGGCAGATTCAGCAGCCATCCCACTTCCAGCTCTTTCCAACACTTTCCTGCATCTCTGCACCAAAGTTTGCTTTTAAAAATTATTATTATATTTTAAATAAGTTCCTGCATTCATCTGATCTATCAGGAGAACACAATCTCACTCCTACACACCACCTACATACCTCACTCCCACATACCATTTTTACACTTTTAAACGCCTCTAAAATAAATTCTTACTTTTCCTCAGTTAAAATAAAGACTTAAACAAAACAAAGGATTCAGGAAGAGAAAGCTACCTGGACACTGTCACCCTCTGCACTGTTTCTCTCGCCAAGCCAGAACCAGCCACATGTTAATTTCTGGCCTGAGTATTTCTGGAAATACTTTCCCTATTTCCATCAAGCTCCCAACAGATGCACAAACACCGCTTCACTATCCTGCACTCCTTAGACCGACGTTTCCTTCGCAAGGCATTTGTGTTTCTGAACTCCAAACTCCTTCCTCTGCCCCCTCTCAAGTGTGTGCCCTCCGGTTTTACACCGAAAATGCGCCGTTCCCTTGAAGCAGCTGAACCCTCCCGCTCACACCGCGGGAGCCGCCGTGAGACACCGGCAAGAGACGGACACGGCACCGGGCTTCAAGAGCCGTCGTGCCGGACGGCCGGGCACCGGGGTGGTCTCTCTCTGCCGTCCGGGGGTGACCGGGGCGGGGGAGCCCCGTGACGGGCGGCCCCGCGGAGCCGCGGCGGTGCTCAGTCACGGCCCTGACTCAGCGAAACCCCGGCGGACATCGCCGCCCCGCGCCGCTGCCTCACCGGCCGAGGTGATCATGGTGGCACCCGGCTGCCCTCGGAGGGAGGGTCGGGGAGGTCCGAAGGGTCCGGGAGGGCTCGGGTCGGGTCCGCTCCGGCCCAACCGCGGTTCCGCCGCCGCCGCCGCTGCCCGGCCCGGAAGTGCCGCCAAGGGCCTCTTCCGGCGGCTCCGCGCTGCGCCAGGGAAAGGTGCCCGCGTGATCGCCTGCGCGGGACGGCTGAGAACCAGGCAGGCGGGAGCGGGGCAGCCCTACCGTCGGGGCCCTTGCGCTGTCCGCGGCCCCTCACGGACACTCCGCCACCCCCGCGGCCTCTCGGGGCTCCCTCACAGCCCCCGCGGGCTCCTCACGGCCTCCCGCGCCCGAAAACCCCTCAGCACTGCCGGGGCCGCATCTGTGAGTTCCCCACGAGTGACCCCGCCGGTGCCCGCGTTTGTGCCGTGCTCAGAGAAGCGGCTGCACTGGGCGGGCATCTTTAAGGGCACAGGGTGTCCCATGGCAGTGCAAAGATCAGCGATTTTATCCCATGGGTTTGACAACTGTTGGCGGCCGCCTCTGCGGCACAAGGCAGGTCGGATACTCAGGCTGGTGGATTTGCACCAGGGAAAGTCCAGCTCAGGAGCAACGATGCTGCACAAGAGACCAAAGTGCCCAGACCTCGGCAGCATTTATTTCTCCTTGTTGCTACTGAATAGGAAGAAATACCCTATGAAGCGTTTGAATTCATTGAGGATGCATAATGCTATCAGTTACTAAAAGTTATTAATGGGAGTTACTAAGGAAAATTTATCAGACCTGTAGCCACAATGCCAGGAGGGGCTGCTCCGCTCTTGGACAGCTGGGAAGATCTCCAGCTTTCTGCATTGCTCCACCTGGGCTGCACTCAGTTCTGCTGATCTCTGCGTATCAGACACTGGGGTCACTGCCATTCCATCCCATTCCATAACCAGGTTTTTCAAGAGTTCAGCTCTGCATAATGCTGCTTTAAGGATAACACCATGGCAAACAAATAAGCACACTCCAATTCAGAAATTAAATGTCTTTATTCAACAAGCACATAATAGTGCCCTTAAACTATTCAATCAATTAAACATGTAGTTAGTTATACCTCCAAGTGCACAGATAGTGAAAAGAGAAAAGAAAAAAAAAATAGTAATTCAAGTAATTTTTATTCCTCAGTCAAAGAAAAACAATACTTTTATTCAAACGTATTCTTGCTCACACCTTCTAAAGCCTGGGCAGTTTATCCACTTCCATTAGTCTCTTGCAGGGGCAAACTTGCAAGAATTTTAGGTTTACCCAAAAAGCACCAGTAAATAAATCCAGTGGATTTGCAGCACTAGGGGAGGTTTAACACCAGTCTGTGCTCTTGGACCACCTCTTCACTGGAGAATGCTTAACAGCAAAGGCTAAATGCTGCAAGAAAATAAAGATTCCTACGGGTGAGTCCCACTTGACCCACCTAACCAGGGGCTTTACTGGGAAATACAGACCTGCACAGCAATCCTGGCTGTGCAGGGGGATGGAGCAGGAGGGAACCTTAATCTCACCACCATGCATTGAGTGCTCAGTGCTGAAATTTGGGGCCAATAATACAACCACCCACATGGAGTCACTTTGTTACAATTGTATCTTCCAGGGGTCATAAGCACAGAAATCCTGGAGGCTGGAAGGAGAGTGGGTCAGTGCCCTTCTGCAGAGCAGCATCCCGTGCTCCAGGGAAGAGCTTGATGGATGCCAAAGGCAAACTGCTGTGGGAGAGTGCTGGCTAGTGCTGGCAGGACTCCAGACACTTCTGCTGCTAGTGGGGAAAAAGAAGCCAGAGACAGGACAGACTTGCACAGAGGATGTACTTTGGCAACTAACCCAAAGTAGAGGTAGGCAGGTTGAAATTTCTGATCTGAGCTGGAGGAAACTAATAAAGGAAATCCAGCCGGAAGCTTCTCCTCAAAATAAAACAAGACTTATTTTATATTGCATAAAGAATTTAAAAGATATTCTTAGCATTAGAGTATTATTCCTCATAAACCAAGGATTTCTAGTTAGTTGTGTTGCCCCACAGGATACAGGCAGCCCTTTGGAACTACTTAAATTGAAAACTTTTATATTTTTATGTTTATTTATAAAACAGCCACATCTCGTTGTGCTGCAGGCCACCTCCAAGATGTGCCACCACGTCCCTGGAGATGTCCCAGGTAAGATGGCCCTCTCCTGTACCCCCATCTAGCACCAGCCACACCTTAGTGCCCACCTGCCACCCCTCCAACACAGGCATCCCTCAGTTAGCCTATGAGCACTAGGACAAGCCAGAAGGACAGATCCTGCTCCCAAACCCCTCTCTGATCTAGATGTCAGTACTATCAGTATTCTTCATGTTATTCTTGCCACTCAAGCTGGGCTGTTACTGCATTTTTCACATTATGCCGTTATACTCAAGCCTTTTCAGTAGCTGGTAGATCCAAGAGCTCATCTTTTGTCCCAGTGAAGTCTCCAGTTCACTGTGTTACTTGTTCGTGGGGTTTTTTGGGGTTTTTTTTGGGGGGTGGGAACTTTCAGGCACCAATAAAGCAAGGCAGCAGAATCAGTCTCCAGGGAGGCCAGCCCCAGCAACATCAGCAGTGAACTTTGCTCAGAATTAGAAAACATTTCTCATGCTTCAAACAGGTGGATGCATTTCACACTCATAATTTTGCCCAGGATGTGAGGTACATCCCCAAAGGCCTTCTCAGAAGCCCAGAGCCCAGAAGCAGCTCCAGGTGCCCCAGTGCAGCAGGGCACAGCAGAGAATGGCTCTGGCACAGACCCCAGGGGCTGGCAGCAGCTACAAAAGACCCTGATGAGTTCAGCCAAGCAGTTTTCCCTGCAGCTGAGGGTCCTTGGAGGAGAGGGGCTGCACCAGCTCCTCCTCCCACTGCTCCAAATCCACTGGGCAGGTCTGGGATGTGGACTGTGTTGGATGCCCAGCAGCTCTAGGTGCCTGTGCCTCCAGCAGCTTCTTCGCAGTGTCCATTGGGGGAAAGGCTGGCCAGAGCCACTTCTTCCTCAGGGTCCTGCAGGTCATCTGCAGGGAGCAGAGAGAGGTCAAGGCAGACCTGAATGGAAAACCCCTCCTCCCAGAAAATGCAACTTAAGATGAAAAGCAAGCATGGACTGAAGCAATTGATATATACTCACAACCTAAGTTTTTTTCAAAAAACTGTTTTTCATTTTGTTTTACAAACTCAACATTGCTTCAGCAAATAGAGCAAAGGAGTGCAGGGCCCAGCTCCTGGCCTCCTGAAGGGTCAGCAATCTCAACACAAGTTGCATGGCCACAGGGTATCACCTGCCTGGCACTGACAGCAAGATCAGGCACTTAGTTTTCTGACCATGGAAAGTGGGTCTCACAAGTCTCATATGTCTCACATGTCTCAAAGCTGCATAAATTGGGCTTTCATTTCAGTTTTGTCTGGCTCATGCTCTTTAAGTGTTTTATATATTTAAGAGGCATTTGGACAAGGCCCTTAATATCACACTTTAAAATCTGGTCAGTCCTGAAGTGGTCAGACAGTTAGATAAGATGATTATTGTAGGTCCCTTTCAAATGAAGATATTCCTATTCTATTCTATTCTATTCTATTCTATTCTATTCTATTCTATTCTATTCTATTCTATTCTATTCTATTCTATTCTATTCTATTCTATTCTATTCTATTCTATTCTATCCTTTCTATAATGAAGGAACTTTCCGTCCTCTTTGTGCTTCATAGTACAATCTGGATCTCCACACCACACACCTTGTAGCCTCCTACATGAGGCACTCCTGCAAAAAGAAAATCACTGCTGGGAAGTGCAAGCCAAAGTGCCAACCATGCACAAAGGCTGAATGTTGTGCTATGTGTTACCTGAACAATTTCCTTTTGAATCGGGGCACCCACAGCAGGCTGCCCTCTCCCTTCTCTCTGCTAGCCCCAAAAGTAAATGGTTAGGGAACACTCCTTCCACTCATGTTTGCAGAAAACATCACATAATACCTGGGTGCTTTCAATTCATTACTTAGATAATAGTTCTGCTTCCAGGCATTCAAACAAAATGAAGCTCAGTTAAGCAGTGCTTCCAGGGGTGTATTTTTGGGCACCAAACTCAGCATGTTTAGTACAAGCAAAAGGTCAGAAAACAAGGACATGGCAATTAAGCAGACACATGCTGATTCTCTTCAGGTTTAGCATAAATCACAGCCAGGGAAGCAAGGTCAACTGCGAGCTGGAAGAGGCTACCAGCAAGGGGTTTGGGCACCAGAACCATCAGGGAATCATGAGGAATTTCTGACAATCACAGCAGAGTACAAGGGAGGGAGCTGGATGTACCTTCATGGATGTTGTTTTCAGCTTTTGCTTCACAATCTTTTCTCCAGCTCCTCTGGTTCCAAGAAATGCACTGCAGGAAGGATGGGAACCTCCACCTCTCCCTGTTTCTCATGTCTTCTGAATAAACCAGAGAAGATGAGTTCAGACTGGTAGAAGGTCAGCCCTGCTGCTTCTTCACCTCTCCCTCCTTTGCAACAAAACCAGGTTCACTCCACAAAGCCCACTGCTGGAAAGCCCAGAGCAGCTCCTGGCAATCCTCATTTTTGGCTGAGATCTCTCTGCTACCCTGGAAATTTGTCCCTGGTGTCAGTTTCTACTCGGCCACTTCACTGCCAAAACCAGCCTGGATGTGGCAGCTGAGACTGAGCAAGAAACCTGGCAGGAGCTCAGCTGGCACATATGGCAAGGCTGGGGACTGACACAGAGAATTCCCACAGGAGGAAGTTTTCCTTGGGCATTGTCACACAGCTTCTACCACATCAACCTGTTTACTGCTCACTGCTTTATGAAGCAATTCCTCCCTCTTATGGAGACCTGGTGGACACGCTGTCTTGCAGCAGCACACTGAAGACTGCAGCTGTAACTGCTTGCAAAGTGCAGAGGTCAATGCATGATAATTATTCTAGAAGACAATAAAGTTATTATAGACTTTCAAGCCATTTTAGTAAAACACTACAACAGCCTTTCAAATACTACAGCAGCGTATTTTATGTGGTGTCCAAGAGCAGCAGTTCAGCATCCCCATTGAAATGTCATCCAGCCTTTTACCTCCTAGTCAGATAACAAATGATAAGCCACTTCAGCGTCCTTCAGTTTATCTAGCCATTGCGACACTAAAGGGCTCAGTGTCTTTCTGGCAGTCAACAAACCAAAAACTCCAGTGCACAGCCTGGGGTGCACTGCCTGAAGTGTTCAGCTGCTCTTTGGAGGCACAGCTATGCTTGGGATCCCTCAGTCCAGGTGGAGACTTTGGAAGGCAAAGCTCACAGAAGCATGAAAAGAAGTTATGCCTGTGTAAGGTTGAACCCTGAAGGTGATGAGTGTCCTTATTACACGCATGGGTCCTGGGACACTTACATGACTCAGAGCACCAGGGAGAGCATCAGAAGTGAATGAGCAAACACAAACTGTAACACTCAATCCAGCTCCTCCTGCTCCTCGTTCTCCACAGCCAGCCACAAAAATACATATACTGAGCCAAGCACCACCAAAGTGCCAAGGCAGAAAAAGGTAAAAAAGGTATGCAGGGATCCTTGTCTGCCTCTGCAGTTGCTGTCCCACCAGACTGCTGTGACCAGAACTGGAGGATTCACTGGTGTCTGGGAGCACACCAGAAAATCTTGCAGCAGCAAAAAATGTGAGCAAGACAAAAGCATGTGAAAGGAGAGAAGCTGGAAAGAGGATTGTGTGTGCCTCAGTAGAGAGGTGACAGAAGCCACCAGCCAGCTCAAAGCTCCTCAACATTCAGATCCAGGATTCTGAGCTGAGCTGATAGAAAGAAGCATCTGAACTGCAGCCAATCATCCCCATATCCCAGAGGTCCCAGGAGAGTCTGTCAACCCTGTGGTGCTGAAGGTAAGTGCCAGAATCCCTCAAGGTAAAGCTAGCAAGAAAACAAAACAACCAAGCTCCTGAAAATGCTGGGGAACAAAGTAAAAGTCGGGAAAAAATGAAAGAAGGGAGGAGGAAAGGGAAACAGCCCAAGACAAGCAGTGCCAAAGATTAAAGTGTTTTATGTGGCAGCTGCTGAGACCAGAGCCTGTACAGCTGCCCATCACCCTTTTTTGACACACAAACCCAACTCCCCTTTTGCCCCAGGGCAAATGCTGCTCCTTAGGCCTGGCTGACACCCAGCTTTCATTCTGCCATCCTCAACCTGACATACTGTTTTACACACAAACAACAACTTGCTGTGGTTACTTATTCATTATGCAAAATCGGTACAAGCATCTTCCTCCTGCAGGAAGGTCAGGTCCTGCCTGCACCCTACAGCACAGGCCACATCCCAGTCTTTCTTCCCTCAAGAACACATGTCCAATAAGCATGGAAGGCCACCGTGTTATGAATGGCCACAATGTCACAGCTGTCAGCTGCCACATCCATGTTATCCATGAGCTACTCTAGTGTTTCCCAAACTGCTGGGAAGTTTGTCCACCTAGGCTGCTAGGTCAGGGATCCTCAGCAGAAAGAGGCTTATCCCATTGGAAAGGCTCTGATCCCACCAGCATGAAAGAGACTTCATTGGCAAAGGCAGATGGGACTGTGCGTGTGTAAAGATCCCATCAGTAGTGAATGGTCCAATCCCAGTGGGAAAAGCCTGACCCCATTGCAAGGGAGATCCCATGAGGAGAGATCAGAACCCGTCAGGAAGGGGTAGATCCCACTGGGAAGATCCCACAGGAAAACGCAGCAAATCCCACTGTGAAAACCGGGCCGCAGGTGAGGGAGGAAGGAAGGAGGAAAGAAGGTGTCCCTCGATCCCGGTACCTGCGGGGTGCTGCAGAGCGGCCCGCAGGGCGCGGCAGGCGGCGGCGCGGCAATCGCCCGGGCTGCCCGGGCTGTACCGGGCCGCCTGCACCGTGCCGGGCGCTGGGAAGTGCCGCCGCAGAGCCGCGTCCAGCACTGCCGCGTCCTCTCCGTCCCCGCCGGGCAGCAGGACGCCCACGACGGCGGGCGGCGGCCCCGCGGGCAGGCGGCCGCGCACGTCCCGCACCACCTCCCGCAGGCGGGTGCGCGCCCCGCGGTCCCGCGCCGCCCCGCCGCCGCACAGCACCAGCAGCAGCCGCGCTCCCAGCGCCCGCCGCCGGCCGTCCGCCGCCCGCCGCGCCCGGCACCCCGGCACCGGGCACGGTGCGCGCGGCGCCTCGTCGCCCAGGAGGTCGCGGGCGAAGGCGGCCAGCGCGGGCGCCGCCGGGGCACCGTTCGCCACCTCGGCCACCAGCAGTACTGCCCGCCGGCCGCCCGCCCGCTCCACCAGCGCCCGCAGCTCCTGCAGGTCCGCCGCCGCCATCCCCCGCCGTGCTCCCTGTCCGGCCCGCACCTGCATGTTCCCCGGCCCCGGCTTCGCACCGCCCACTGGCCCGCACCCGCCCCGCCACCCTGCACCAGCTCCGGGCACCAGCCCCGGCCCCGCGCAGAGCAACAGCCCGGGGCAGCTGGGCAAGAGGGTGTCAAGGATCCCCCTGCTTCCAGCCCCATCCCGGGACCTGCATGACCCCCGCGGTGAACAGCCCCTGCCTGCTGCCCGGTGGGCACAGCAGAGAGGGTAGTAGAGAGTCCCCGGATTTGCCACACGACCAGACTCAGAGCCCTCGCACAGACTGGTCTTGTTGCCAGTGGGGAGTTGCTAAAATTCAGGCAAAAAACTTCGCTGTGGAGGGGCTAGGAAGATGAGAGGGGGATGAGGAGAGGCTATGGCAGCTGCCAAGGACACACACGAGGAACAGCTGATCCTGCATCCCCAAGGTGCTCCCTATGGTATGGCATCTCATACCCCAGAGCAGCAATAGAGTGGCCTCTCTGGCATCATGTGCACTATGCTGCTGCACAGCCTGGCCAGGCTATAGCCACCCCTGGAAACAATTCCACTTTGGGAAACAAGGACACCCTCAAAGGACATACCCATCCCACTGATCACAAGTACACAGCTGAGCTGCAGCCCCTATACCAGCAGTGTGGCAGCTCAGGAAGATCACAGTGTGACACCAATTTTAATGCAAGGAAAATATTTTCCTCAGTATGGCAGGCTTAGCAAACACTGCTCCAGGCTAGCATCATGGATGAGGGCTTCAAGAGAGACTTTCTGCCCTGGATCCTAGCAAAATTAATTTACTCAGGGACAAGTGCTGATAAGCAAATGGAACAGGAAGAAAAGGGGGAGGTAAAACAGAAGGATTAGGCTCCTTTTCCAAAGATCAGGATCTGCCAGAGCCCATGCCCCCATGGCAGTGTAGTAGCCCTGAGAGTAGCTGTCAACATGGGAGGGCTATAAAGTCAGACATAATTCAGCAGCCAGGCCTGGCCTTAGTGTTGCCCAGATTTTGTATTTACAAGGATTTTTTTCTCATCTGTTCAGAATCCTGTTCATAGTCCTATGGACAAAAGCCCAAGCTGTAATCAGCATCATAAGTTGTGTCAGCAGCAGCAGGGGACAGGAACATGTGCTGGTCCCCAGAAACCCTCATCTCTGGAAAACTGCCACAAGATTCATGGAGTGTTTAAACTCCTGATGAGCAGCCAGCACAGTCTGTGGTGTGGTGGCACTGGTTAAAGCCTGACTAATGTGCACACCATTACAGCTTGGCTCTCACAGAGCTCTTCCAGAGAAGAGTCATGCCAGTGACTTGCCTAGAGATGCCAAGATGCCTCAAGTTGGCTTTCAGCTGGCAATTCCCCAGGTTTATGAAGATAATTCTTGCACAGAAAATATAGGAGAAATTGGAGTTTTCTTCCTAACTCAGGTACACCACTGACTACTTCTCTGCAGTGGCCTCAATGTTCAAACTGCCAGCACAGTCACTAAAAACTAAAATTTGGGACCACATAGAGCTGTTATTCATGGCCACTGCAATTCTTTAATTTATCTTGGGCACACATAACACTGCCAGCAAAGGCTGGTTGGAAAGGTGAATGTCACCCACAATACCCAAACAACCTTGTTTACATTTCTTTACTCATTAACAGGGGTAAGATCTTACACATACAACTCCCTTTATGTTACTTAAAGAGGTACAACTCAAACAGTTCAGAGGCAGTCATGAGCTCAGCAGCATTTGTAGTCCCCCACAAAATGTCTTCAGAGCCCTGTCAGGAATCTGAGCGAAACCACAGATGTACTTAGAAGACACTGACACTCCATCAAACATCCATCTGACAGTCAGTTGTAGAGAATCACTATAGACAGCTCTAAATGAGGGTCATCACACCCCTTACATATTCCTATAGCTGTCCAGGGCAGACAAAACATCTGTTCGTTTTTGACTTCAAAAGAGAAGATGCTTTGTTCAGAGAAAAAAATTTGGCATGTGTATTACTAGTGCCTTAAAGAAAAAAAAAAAAAAAAGAAAAGAAAAAAAAAAAAAAGGTTCACTGCATTAGAGCCTGCATTTACCGAGATTAACCCTTCTTTTGAAAAATTGAAAAGAGGACAGGAAAAAGGATTCAGTTTTGATGATACTGGAGCAGAGAGACTGAATGAGCAAGAAGGAATCTGTAAGAGGTGTTCTGAGCCTGTGTCCAATGACACAGCCCAACTCCTTAAATTCTTCCTTTCAGTAGCTTTAGTGCTCATGGGGATACTTGGAAAACCCTCTGAGCCAGTTAGGAGCTTGAACTGGCTGCAGACAAGTTAAGCATCAGCAAACCTTTGCACATTTGCTCTTCCACTGATCTGTTCTCCAAACTTGCTTCAATCATTCATGTGTTTGGAAAACACATCCTTACTAGATGCTGGAAAGCACGTGCTTTACTTGTGTAGCACTGCCAGCTGCTACCAGGGCATTGCTGCAGGGCACCAGCACTCACTGAGCTCGTCATCGATGGAGACCTCCTTGGGTCCCCCAAAGTAGCAGCAGAGGAGGTAATTGTGAGAGAAGAAAATACCCCAAACCCCACTCCTGCCCCCAACATCCCAGTCCCACTGATTCCCTTCTAGCCTGCCTCCTGTTCACTCCTTCATGGCTCTTCCTATTTCCTCTACTGGCCTTCCCCAGCTTCCCCTCAATCTTTCTGGCCCCTGAACCCAAATGCCTTCCCACTTTTTACCCATCGGAGCTTGAACTTTGTATCAAATCAGACATGAACCCTTTCTGTGAGTAGTCACAACTGAATCCAAACTGGATGGTTGCATTGTTCTGAGCCAGGTTTCCTCACTCCTCCAGACCCAGCTACCTCCAGGGCCAGCTAAAGCAGCCCCAGTTTTGGTCCCAAGGCCCTGGCCTGGATCCATCCAAGTCATCACAGCCCTCTGGGCTCCATTCAGTGGACCTTACACACCATAAGCAAATAAAATTGGGAAGTCCCTGGCACTGCACAGCAGGGACACAGCCTGGCTTCCTGATGGGGAACTGCCAGCATTTTTCTTGTCTCTTTTTCTCTGTTCCCTCTAAAAGTTCCCTCTGACGTACTGTTTCCTCATGTTTCCTTGAGTCACCATCACCTTCTGGATGGCAGAGGGGCATAGGAAGGTATAGCTGAAGAGGAGAATGGAAATCTGGCACAGAGCCATGTGCAGAGAGGCCAAAGTGTTGGTCAGTTCTGGTCACACAATAGGAAGGATGTCTTTCCCTGCCCTCTTAGAGACAGATGGAGGCAGTCTATCAGCCTATTCCACTCTTGGATCTTTCACTGGAAGATGTTAAAGAAGTAGCAATGAGTATGAAATCAGACCCAAAGAACAAGCCTGCCTCTTCTGGCCTTTTTTTCTGGCTGTCCTCAGCTGGATCCTTGCCTTTGGTTTGAAAACAGGACCCAAGACTAGCTGTTTGTTCACAGCCACCAGTGTCCATTCTTTCCCAGTACACACATGCCTTAGACACCCAAGAGTCCAGCTTTTCTGCACTTACCTTTTGCAGCATGTCTTAAAAATCACCTCAGACCTCACCAAGCTGGGGGCCAATAGTTGGGACCACTGCACGCAGACACAGCCCCTCCTGCCTCATGCATTCTCCTTCTTCCTTGGCACAAAGCCCCTTCCTCACATGGCCAAGCTCCCAGATTTTCAGAACTACTTCCTTTTATAAGGCAAAGGGCAGATCCAGCAGCTTCCCTAGAGGTGCTGGAATGAGCAGAGTAGGTCAGTGTAGATCTGCCTGGTTTGCCAGCCCTGAGAGACCACAAAGGGGCCCTTCTGGTACACTTCAGGACACTCTAAGACTTCTCTGTATTCACTCAGGATTAGGTGGAGAATGCAGCAAGGGTGCTGCTTGAGAGCACCCATCAAGGGCCTTCTGCCTCCTCTCCTCCTCAGCTCTCTGGGTGAATACATTCCTCATTGTCCCAGCCACACACCCCTGTGGCTACATCACTTGCCCTTGTAGGGCATCTCCCAAGCTCTGGTCAGGATTTCAGCCACATCTAAGAGCTTCTTCCCCCTTTCATGTTGACAGTGCCCCAGAACACCCTGCACAGAAGTGCCTGGACACAATACAAACATGCTGCAAGAAAAGAAACTTGACAGCTGCATGGACTATGCCTGGATTTGGGTGGTTATCTGTGTTTCAAATGCTACAGGAAATAATAGAGACACAGGCCCTCACTATGACTTCTTGCTTTAAGGATATCCTAATATACTGATCTTTTGAAGCCAAACTTTCTTCACTCACAAACAGCCTGAACATGTACATGTCTTGCTTTGACTCAAGGGAACTATTTCTTCATTAGCTTGACCAAAAACCAGTGTCCTCAGTAATGAAAGGCAGAACTCATCTCATGGAAATGCTCATGGAAAGTCTCTTCCACAACACAGCAATTGGGTCACCTCATCCAAAAGTCTGCCAAGCATCAGCACTACCCAAACACTTACAGCAAGGTTGATTTGCTTCATAAAGCCACATTCTTAAGGATCTGGAAAGAATCCACATTCAAAAAATAACCTGGAGAATCCTTTCTTTGACAAATATTGGTTTACAGGATCTGTACCCCCCTCAAATGCCACACTTCTGTACCATACTGCATAAACCTGCAGCTTCAGCAAGTTTTGCAGTCTTAGATATAAGCTTTGAGGCTTATAGATACACACACACACAGAGAAATGAGAGAAATCAGGTCTTTAATCCTTCCTTTGATGATAATGAAGATCTTAGGATGACAAAAGATCTATAAAAAACATCAGAAAAAATACATATAAACTCCCAATGCAAAAAAAATGCAGCTACCTATAGTGCTTTGCCATGCCCACAGAGGATGAGAAATTATTTCAGCTATTATGTTGGTAACTGGACTTAAAATTATTCTACTACTCCCACAGTTCCTCCAATCCAAAATAACCATCCCAGAAACTCAATCTGCTGGATATCCACTTGTATGTAAGTCAACTCCCTGCTACAAAGAACCCTGGGGAGTTTAAGGAGCTTTGTTCCTGATGAGAGCCATGAACCAGAGAGTCTGGCATCCAGGCTCTCCTGGGAAAACATGGTCTGAGGCCTTAGTCTTGAGTTTCTCTCACTGTTTCAGTTTTGGGACAGTTTTAAATCTAGAGCCTTCTGGCCTCCTCCAATTCCCTTTCTGCTGACAGTTTTTTTAGGGACAGGTTTCTTAGGGACATTTTGATAATCAATCAAGGCATTTAATGCAAGGGAGAAACATGGTAATTTTTGATAAAAGTTTCCCAGATCAGATTGTTCAGCCAATGCAGCAAAGAACTCTGAGCTTTGTGGCAAGGACGTGTGGTGCTCATGCTGAGGCTGCAGTGTCCCCTTCTGGCAGCAGCCACACACTGAATCTCATCCATGCAAAAGGCCTGGGCAGACAAGCAAGTCACCAAGAAGTGTTCTGCAAAGGGGCAGGACAGTGCTAAAACCAACCTGACAAATTCTGCTGCCCAAGGGAATTCATTCTCCATCTGTCTTTGATACCTTCTCTTGCCTACATTCAGGCAGAACTCGGCAGTACCTGAGCTCCGGGAGCGAAATAACAAACGGCTCCTGGGAGTCGACTTCTAGGGGAAGAAATACAAATGATAGAAAAACACCTGGCACCATCCTTTCAAAGCTAAGGCCTGTGGCCACCCAAAAAGGTTGGCACATCCCTCCAATGAAGAATTCAGGGTCAGTGAGTCTGCAGAGCAGTTAACATCGTCATAGAAAGCTCCAGCAGGGAGTCAAGATTGCAGCTCTTACACTGAGCAGCATTTCTACTGCCATGTGTGTTTTGGGGCAAGGAAGAGCCAACACCATCTGACTTGGGAGAGGGAACACACTTGGCTTAGACACGTTGTCCATCCCCATCCCAGCATGTAAACCCTCATTCTCATTTCTGGCTCATACTGCCTGCAAAGTCCAGCTTGTCTTCCCTCTTGTACTTGAATCCAGTTGACAAGCACCACTTCAGTCTACAGACTCTGCCCTGAGCATGTTTTCATGTCCCTCACCCCTTTGTTTAGCTGTGCTACCCTGTTACCTTCGTGGCAGTTCAAAGCTTCTCTCAGTGCCCTACAGGCAGCTCTCTTTGCCTCCAGGATACCTCCAGGCTGGCCTGGGCTGTAAATTGCAGTCTCCACAGTCACTTGCAGGGCCCCATCCAGCACACACTGCATTCTTCTCAGCGCGCTCACTGCCTGGTCCAGCTGCTCTTGGGAGTCAGGACGGATCATCACAAGCACCAGCACGTCTGGCAGGCAGGGGAGGAGATTCCTCACTTCCCGGACAGACTCCTCCAGGTGATCCCACTGCATGAGCCTTTTCAACACACTGGCTTGCCACAGCATGAAAATCAGATGTGGGGGAACCAGGTCCTCCTCTTCCTTTCCCTCATCATCTGCCTGCTGTGGTCTGTGCTTGATGTCCCCTGTGCCACACAGGTCCCGGGTGAAATCCACCAGCAATGAGGGAGCTCTTGACTCAGCATGGTCCACCTCCATCACACCCACTCGTCCATTTCGGCTCCCCAGCATGTCCAGTAGATTGAGGAAATCCCAGGTGGTTCTGTCCACGAAGGAGGCTGGCTCCTTTGATGCCATAGCTTCCTCTCACACGTAGTTTACTGTGCTGCTGGGGAAAGGAGTGGAAGTAGCAAAGGCAATTGCACAGCACAGGCTCGAAACAGGAATACCTGCTGATTTGAGCCGCCAATACTGGGTTGGGTGGGAGCAAATGAAAGCAAAAATAAGTTTTGATATAAAGATTCACAAACTGCAGCCATGTGCTCTTTGGGGTTGGACCTCCCAAAAAAAAGGCTTTGTACCTTGGTAGTCTGGTACAATAGAAAGAGATGAAGGGAGAGACAAGGGACAATTACCTATTTTTGGGCATCTTGTACCAAACTCAAAATGACTTATTGCCTTCTCAGCAAAACCCAACTGCATAGTGACCACAGGCCTACAAACATGTTGTTACAGTCCACTTTGCTCACTATATTTCCTCCTTCCTCTGCAATACCTAAAGCTGGAAATCCCATCCACCCTTCCTTGAATCCAATATGCCCTACCTGACCTGGTCAGTATCCCATAAGCTGCAATTTCTCTCCACACATTAAAAAAAAGCATTTTCCACAGCAAAGGCTCTCCTGCTGTGAAGGACAGCAGTAGCAGCAGGCTTAGATCTTTAAGTCCAGGAGAATAATTTCTATACCAGAGCTGAGTAGTTGAGCGAAGTTTATAAATTCCAATTCAAAGTAAAGTTTTGATTTACCTAACAATGTATTCTGCACACACAACTACTCCACCTTTCAGGAGAGGACTAGCTGTGAAATACCAGCCTACTGCAGATGTGAAAAGCCTCAGAGGGCTCCCTGACACACACTGGCAGCAGGGCCGGACAGGGAGAAAGAAGCTCTCATGCCCTGGGAAGGGAGGACTGCACTGGAGTGGGCTGGAGGTGTGGTTGAGCCAACGGACTTACCTGCCTGACCAACTAGGATGCATTGAAAATGATGGAACTACTTGGTGTACGTGGAACTGCCCTCACAGAGTATCCGCAGCTCAATTTGGGATTGTGACATCAGCAGCAACCATGACAACCTGTACCTGTCTCAAAACTCCCTTTAAACTACTCAGTATTTTGGGGGCATTTTCAGACATAAGAAACCCTAAGCCTTGCACTTCAAGATTGTAAATTAGTTTTTCACTATCTTATTGTTCAGCAAACCTAAAAGAACTACATAAGTGCTGCAAGGATACTCACTGCCCTACATGACATGCTGGAATAAGGCTGGCCGAGAAAACAGCGTTAACACTTGGGCACCACAGAGCTGTGCAATGAAAGGTGCTTAAATAATTGACACAGAGCAGACACTAGGAGCACATGTGCTGCCCAGGTACACATGGGCTCATTATCTGGGATTCTACCAGAACTACTACTGTGAGATGTAAGAGAGGCTTTGCACTTGCCAGGATTTAGTGTCTCTCTCTGTGCTGTCAGCACCTAATACACTACTGAGAAAGAGGTCTCTGAAAATTAATGGAGGCAATAAAACCAGAAATATACAAAAGTTAAACAGAGTCTCCATTTTATTTCCAATAAAAATTTAGATCCTGGATGGATACAGCATCTGTAAAACACAAAACCAGACAAAATCATGTTAGAAATCTTGTACTCAAACATGAGTTTTGCAGTTACAATCTAGATCATTAATCTTTTCAATTGCTATAAAAGCAATCCCCAGTTTATACATAAGAGGCATGAGAATGGAAAAGCCCAACAGCTGGTTCAGTGACTTGCAGGAGCACTTTGCTAGTGGCACAGACTCCTTGGCAACCAGCCCTTCTGCGCACCACCAACAAGACCTCCCAGGGCTCTGGATTTCAGGAATTATCTGTGCTGCTCCTACTGTGCTTTTTCTAAGCAGAAGAAAGGAAAGGAAAGGAAATGAAGGACTGCACCCCTCTTGAACTCCTTTTGACACCCCCACTAAGGAAATATTACATCACAACTCTGGGTGAAAGACATAAAGCAGCAGTCCCACTAATACCTGTGGCTAAAGTCAACTGTGGAAGCAGATGGGAATGGCCATGAAAGGACAGCACCACTCCCAGTTAAAACACATTTGGGAGGTAAGAGAAAAATCAAACGGGTAGAGGAGCAGAAGGATGCAAAAATACACAGAACAGATTGGTGAAAAATGAATCAAGACAGCTTTAGAAAGGAGCTGAGTCCTGGAACTTGAAGAGCCTTTCTAGACAACCTGAGCAAGCGTGCAAACCCCGGACAATGAGACAAATCCACTCAGCACAGCCACTCTAGGCTCCACCACTGCAACCACTGAGCCATGCTGAACACCCAACAGCAACAGAACAAAACCAGAATTCAAATGTTCCCTCACATTATGTGGAATTAAAAGGCCCCCCAAACACTGCCAGTAAGTATCTTGTTGCTAAACCACACCCACTTACCACCCTGATTCTGTGTCCAATGGCCTTGGCAGGAAGGTTGGAGCGGAACTTGGCCCGAACCATGCCACTGTTCCCATGGGCGCGGGTCACCTTCCCCCAGATCACGCGTGTCCTGTTGGGTTTGCCTCCGGGGGTTACCGTGTTGCTGGGGGAAAGGAGGCAAACAACAGCTGAGCAGGGCAGTGACAATGTTCTCTCTAGGGCACCTCAATAATTAGCTCTGTATAGACCAATGTCTACTTTTATTTACTTATTTTCCAGGCTTTGGATTTTCACAGTTTCTTTCAAAGGGGTAATTACAGCTTGTGATTTCTCAGAAGTTCCACCAGACAACTATTAACAGCTTATAAAACTCAGAAATTTGGAAAACACTTCTGCTAATATGAAACTGAAAAATCAACAATAAAATTGCCAACACCTTATTTCTCCAGACACACTGAAGGCAGGAGAACAGGCCATTGGGAGAGATGGCAGAAATTGCCTTAAAATGAAGAGCCATGTGCCATGTTGGAAATGATGGGGGTCAAGTTATCAGTCTGATCAATTTTACTCAAGGCAATTCTGAACTCTAACAACAGCACTCAAGGAAAAAGAGGGAAGTGGAAATAATAAGCAGTGCTCCCAAGGTGTCTACCAATGGCAGCAGAGCAGAAGTGACAGCGCTCAGACATGGGTACAGAAAAGTCAGAATACAAATTCATCCAGGCTTCACAAAATCACTTTACTGTTTAAGTAACTCAACAGTTCATAGTATTTAACACAAATTCTCCCACCTCAATTTACTCCATCAACCCACCTTTCAGTTTTTGTCAATCTTAAGAAAAACTTGTTTCTCATCCCACATGCTCTCTAAGGTATTATATAATATCATTATCTCTTAGCATTCACAAAAGCTGGTACAGGAATTGGCTTATTTAGCACAAGAACAAAACATTACTTACTTTTTAGCTTTGTACACATAGGCACACCTCTTGCCCAGGTAGAAGTCTGTCTCCTGACGGGCATAAACACCTTCAATTTTCAGAAGGGCTGTGTGTTCCCGCTGATTTCGGAGGCCACGTTTGTAGCCAGCAAAAATGGCCTTGCACCACAGCCTAAAGACATGGAAAACATCTGCAAATTATAATTCACTCCAAAGTAACAAAAGTAAAAACAAATCACGGGTTGTTTCAGAAGAAACTAGTTCTACACCAGTAGAAATTAGCAGAGGAAACAGCCAACTTTCACAAATCATTGCAAATACTTATGTTCAATGAACAGAGGAAAGCTGAATATGTGGAACACGAAGTATTTATGAGAACATTGCAATTTTTGCTTGTCATAAACTCCTGGCACAAAGCTTCATACTAAGTTTCAAATGCTTCAGAATTAGGAGATATTATTTCCAAAAGTGTACTAACACTGATGAATAAACATTGCTTTATTTCTACACACCACAGGAAGTCTCCTGTGCTGCAGTTACTGCTACAGAAGGTATGAACTGCCCCTGATTTGTATCCTCAAAGGAGTTAGCAGCCAGAGCAACAGCCTGACATCCACTGGACACAGACAGTACACTAACTCCCCACCAGTTCTTCAAGACAAAGTCCTGCCTTGCACTGACTATGAAAAGTAACTTTAAGACTTGTCCCACGCACCAAATAGACAGCAGGTCTGGCCCAAGAGCAGGTGGCACCTGCCCTGGGATAGCACAGGACCAAACTGAGATATCCAGTTCTACCTGCCACATGTGTAACAGGACATAAACTCCAGAGATAAATACTAAGACCTAAAGCTATGATTCCCAGAACCATGGAATGGTTTGGGTTGGAAGGGACATGCAGTTCTGACTCCCCTGCGTGGGCAGGGACACTTCACACTACATCAGGTTGCTCAGACCCCATCCAGCTCGGCCTTGAACACTTCCAGGGATGGGGCAGCCCCAGAGTATTCTAATTTAATCTCTCTACTCACAAACTCAATCCCTACATCCGTAAGAAAATTCGGCAGCACAACAGGAAATTTACCCATAGGAAAAACATGTTGCTTCCTTTACTCAAGGAAACAATGTATGTCAAAGTCCAGTATACATTGGAAAGTCACAAACACTGTGCTAAGAAACACATAAATTTTACACTGATATTTACTGACAGGCCAGGGAGAACGTGGCACATCCTAACAGCAACTACAACCAGCTCAAGAGACTTCAGAATAGGAACACACAACTGCAGGCGTTCTACAGGGCCCAGCAGGACACTGGGCAGAGGAACACCGTTTATTGCCTACTGCTTCAACAAATACTCTCAGAAATGCTTCGGCAGCGCTACAGCACCAGCCGAGAGCCACTTCGGGCAGTCACTCACCTCCCAGCCATGATGTCCTCCCGCAGACCCGGTCCCGGCAGGCCTGGAAACGACACACAGCCATGAGCCTCAGGCCGGCATCTCCGCCCGGCCTGGCGAGCTGGGGGCGACCCGGGAGCCACGCAGAGCTCCGGGACCCTCCGCTCCCCGACAGCGCAGCCGCCTCAGCCCCGCTCCAGCCGAGGGCCCCCGCGACTGCAACCATCCGCCGCGCATCGGCGCCATCCCGCCTCGTTCCCGCCCCGCCCCGCGCCATCCGCCGCGCCCCGGGAGCCCCGCGCCCGCCGGCGGCCCCACCGCGGGCGCAGCATCCCCTGACCCCGCTCCCGGCCCGCGGCCCCGCTCCGCCTCACCCCCAGCGCCACAAGATGGCGGCGAAAGAGACCCGCGCCGCGCTGCCTGCCGGGAAAGGCGCCGCCAGGACCCGAGCGGGCGGCCGAGCGCTGCCGGAGTGAGTTATTGACGGTGGCCCGGCGACCCCGCGCCCCCCGTCCGCGTCCCGCGTCCCGCGTTCCCGGGGCTGATCCCCGCAAGAGCGATCCCGCGAGGGGCAGCCCCAGCCCCGTTGCACAGGCACTCTCTTGGCCAGCCCCGCGAGGCCCCCGAGCGTGGTGGTTGCCACGGAGACGGGCGGCGCATCCCGGTGAGGGCGGGGGGCGGCCGGCACCGCACCGGGGGCGGGGGAAATGAGGCAGATCCCGGTGAGAGGCTGAGGGGAGTCCGGGCCGGTCTGTGCAGGGCGCATGAAAGCGGGCCTTGGCGGTGGAACGAGCCGAGGAGCCCGAAGAGAGGCAGCGCCAGGGAGGGAGCAGCCCTCGGTGCTCGGGTCGTCCTCTGTTCTTAACCTGAGTCAGTGAATCATCTCGACATTTATTTTACTTCTGATATCGCCTTGGAGGCAAAAAAGATACTTCGACACTGAAATGTCTGTAACCAAGTTTCACATTCCTTTATTTTTCTAAATAAGGTCTGGAAGCATGTACTTACCCATTTGCTCACGTCAGGGTTATTCATTCCCGATTTCTTCCCATTCCTTGCCCTTTCCTCGCACCTCCCCTTTTTTATTTTTCCAAAATGAGCACCTTGCTCTCCTAATATTTCTAGCAGGAAGCAGAGCTGTGTAAGGTAAGGCCACATCTGTTTTGCTTTTCAAGACACCTTTCTTTGGTAAAAATGAAGTTACTTGTGATTTCTGGCTCGGCTGCTCTCCTGTGGGTATTCAGAATCTCTCCTTGCCAATCGTTTGCCAAACAGAACTAAAGGAGATGTGACATTCTCAGCTATGAATTTTCTCACTGGAATTCACTGCAGTCTCTTCACTTTACTACAAGAAATGCTGCACAAAATGCTGCTATTGAATCCATTTTCACTTATCAGGCAGCAGGGTGGGAGAAAAGTACATCCAGGACTCTCACACAGCAGAGGGAGTTGCAATCCCCAAAGGAACAGGAGGCCAGACCTTTTATACAGTTACTTTAAAAATTATTACTTGATATGTTTTTCTTTCCCTTTAGATCAGCAGGGAAAGAATGTCAACCAAAACTCATGGGGAAAGCTGAATCCTTCACATACTTTATTATTAATAGAGTTTAATGAGGGAGTTCAGCAAACACAGCAATGTAGGGCAATGCCAATGGATGGTCTGAGGGGCACCGTATTGACACTAAAATTCAGAGCAAGCAGCTCATTTCTGTAGGGTTTTCTAATGCTCCAGACAGTGCTTTCCTTCTTAATTCCAATTTAACAGAAGCCCAGACCCTACTGGCTTGGCACATGGATCTGCTGAGCAAGGATATGAATGCAAAAGGAGATACTCAGGAGGAGCAAATCAGCAAAGGGGCTTCAGAGAAACATCCCAGCTGCCAGCTTTCTTAAAGCATATTAATATCCTGAGTTAATTCTCTCCTGGTCAGAGGCTGCTGATGAAAAAGAGGAAAAGCTGTTGCATCCTGCTTTGTTTCAAATTAAGTCCCTTTTTCCTATGAGAGCTGCATGTGTTATTTCTTATTCCAAAAATGCTTCTGTAATCATCTGTCACAGCTATCTCCCAACACATCTTTTTTCACCATATTTTTAGCATTATGACTCCACATGTAATAGATTATTCTTAGGTTGTTTAGACTCAAAATATGGATCATGGATTTCTGAAAAAGATAAAAATGAGTAAAACATTGAAAAATATTTTATTAGTGCCTGTTGACTGAAGACACTGCCTGACTTGATGTAAAAATACTACATTTCCACTTCTATCATTGATTCAAAGGTTGAAAAAAGAAAAGCAATGGGTTTAGTGTATTATACAGATAATTTGCCATTTTTAAATGCTATTATCAGATTTCTATCTCAAGTTGTTACATTTTAAAAATAATTAAGATAAAATAAAAAATCTCAGAAGCAAAGGGATTAAATCAGTTCCTTCTTCATCCTAGGTGACCACTGAAAGCCCTGCTCAGAGGAATTAGGGGTAAGTGGGTACAAACAGTGCAAGTGTAGTGAACATACTGATAATGTTCAGAATCACTACTTTGCTGTTATCTTTTCCTTCCATGATTTAAACAAGCTTCTTGAAATCAGGGTGCCTCTACCATTACCTTGTCTGAAAGGCTGTTCTGTATTTTCATCAATTCAGGAGTTAGAAACCTTATCATAATTACCTGGTTTAGGGGAAATTACTCTCCTTTGACCCAGAGCAGTATTATCCTTTAACTTAAACACCTCTGTCTCTCCCTGGTATGTGCCCTTCCTATGGATTTACTGAGAGCAATCCCAATCACTGCCTTGTGCACACTTTCTACTCTTAGCCCCAGGGAGAGCTGTGTCCTCTTCCAGCACATTTCAACACGTGTTGCATTAAACAACTTCCTGCAATAGACAGGGACACCAGGAAATAAATGTGTGAAATCTGAGTTACTTTTGTTTGTTTTACCTATTCTGCACTAACAGACATTAAATAAACTTGCACTGAAAAGTGGCACTTCTTTTCTGCCAGGTGAAATTAAATCAATGGTTCAACTGTAAATTACATATTTTCTTTGACAAAAACTAAAGAAAACAACAACAACAAAAAAACCCCTCCATCTGCAGGCAAGGCAAAGGGGTGTTTAAGTGTATGTCAGAGCAGTTTCATGTTTGAAGTGCAAGTTAAAATAATACAGAAAGTTAAAGATTGTTTACTCAGCCCAGGTATTGGTTCTCATTTAAGTTTCAGCATCTTAAGACAGTAACAGTTCTTGCTGAGAGGGGATTGGGACCATAAAAGTGTGAAGGCTACACAGTAATATTCAGGAATGATTACAGCATGGAGTTTTGCCTTCTGAGACTTTATAGGATGTGGATTTATTTTTTTCTTTAAAAAAGGCATATTTCTTCTGTTGTTTCCCAAAGTCCACTATGAACCACTGCTCACCCATGAGGCACCTCACCCAGTTTGTGCCCCCTGTACCCATTCCCTTCTTGGCCTGTCTACCCAGATCTGCTGTAGGAGGGACCAGGACCTCTTTGTTTTGTGAAAGCTAAACATTCCCACTGTCCCTGAATGCAGCCATTAGCAGAGCACAGCTCTTTTTATAAACAGTGTATGAAAGGTTATAAACAAAGCCAGGGAAGTATATGTAAGGCTGGAAATAAGGCTATTTTGGGTCTACCTTTAGTTTAAACTACTGTTACTGACATTACTAACACCACAGCATTTTTTCTGATTGGTATATTTTATCTTTGTTCCTCCTAGCAAGAAAACAGAGACTAAACAAATGGAAAAAATCACTCATCTGGAAGCTCTGATGTTTAGTGCTGTGCTGGAGAGCTGTGTGGATCAACTTACAATTCTTGGATATATCATGCCAGTTCCACACGAGGACAAGAATGTATGTGCCACTGCTTAAAAAGATTTCTTTTTTTTGTTTTGTTTTGTTTTTTTTTGGTCTTGGCTTTATATCTTTTACCAGCATTTAAAAAAAATTAACTCAAATATATTTACCGAGATTTATGGGTGAAGAAACACAATAAAAATGACCTAATTTCAATATTCATACTGCAGCATCACTGAGAAGCTTTAGTCAAGAATTTGTGCAAAGGACCCTACTGATCAAAGATGAGGTTTCTGAGATTGTAATTTTAAAATCTTAGTGGTTATACAACAAGCAAAGAATTGGGGAAAAGAAAGAAAAACATATGTAGGGTCTTCTGCAGATAAAGAGGTATTTTAAAAATAGAAACCTATAGGTTATTTCAAAGTACTCAAAACCAGGGTAATTATATTCCTCTCTAAGTCCATGCCAAAGTTCCTTTCGTTCCCACAATGTATTAAGAAAAATGTACTTCAAAATATATTAGTAATTACCCCTTCTCAGTGACCATTAATTATTAATTGATTTCTAATCGGCATCATAACTAAGAAGGTTAGGATGGGCAGAGATATGGAAAACAGAGAATTCCTAATGCTCAGGCAGGGGTTTGTTGCTGTGGAAGAAGGTGCTGTGACATATCTAGTAGATATGAGACATAGGAGTCAGGATGGACCATCCTGAGGGGTAAATGGCTCTAAGTGCTATGGTCTGTAAGTGGCACAGCAGGCTCGTTCCAGTTTCAGCAGGTGTGAAATCTTTTTAAAATGAACTCAAGAAAAAAGTTCCCGACCAGGATGGAAACAAAAACTGGGATCTGAGTTTGGACACCTAATGATGTTCACTCTATCTAATGTACCACTTAAGAATACCAGAGGAAGTTAAATCATGTTTTTCTACATACTTTCTTTCCATATTACCTTTTCAAAAAGCCCATGTCGAAGCCGCAGCAGCAGCTGGAGTTAAAGTGAATTTCAGGGTGGGAACAATGCTGAGACTGTGCTATAGAGGGCACTGCTCCCCTGAAAGACTCTTGGGAGCCGGCCTCAATGCTCCCAGAGGATGCTTCTCCCTCTCTTATGTGCCAGCAGTAGAACAGAGACAAAGAGCATATCTCTGGGACAGCAGTTGTCCTCTTCAGACACACAGACTCAGGCTGATAGACCTACTGAGGGTACACGTAAATTATAGAGAAGACACCTTTGCTTTTCTCTTCAATCACAGATACTCATTTTCACCAAGTCACTTCTTAGAACACAACTTTCTCACAGGTTATAACCCTACTTATGCTTTTAAAGATGTGAAAACAAATCAAGGAGGAAACAATTTAGAAACAAGAAAATGGCTTAGGGAAGCTATTTGCTAACTTTGGTGCTCTGTAATTTGCTACTCCTCCCTGTTTCTCAGTTTACGTTTGGCTGCTTTCATTGTATTTGTACAAGAGCTGTACTTGCAAAGTACCCTGGAGTTCTATCAGGCAGACAAATCAATGGCATCTTCAAAGAATGACATGTAAATTTCAGTTGATGACATTTTTGAGAGGGCTAATCACAGTGTTGGCCAGCACCTCACTGATTTTCGGGATGGGATGCTCTTGCACATTGCTTCACACAGTGCATGCCCCAGAGGGAGGCAGCCTTCCTATTTGCTAAATTTTGGGCAACAGACAAGCACTTCAGAGACTACATAGATGGTAACACATGCAGTTTACAAACTTCTTGCTTTTACATATTCATGTGTTAGTTACTAGTGTGTAAGTCCCTAGTGTTTACTACCAACCAGACAACCCAGTCATTGCCTGTCTTGAACTTTCCTGGACATAAAAAAGTCTATCAGAACATTCATAAAATCTACATGATATTAAATCAGTTTGTTTGCCAAAATTAGTTCTTTCTGAAGTACAGTTGTCACCAATCAGCTATTTAAGCCATTTTTTTACTAATTAACAATGCAATTTTCATTGGTCTGTATATGCTTTGCATGGGATTAATTTAATGTAAATTTAACAGTCCACATATTAAGCACATAGTCACTTTCCCTCCTCCTGTAGTCGTTGATGAGTCAGGCACTGCCAGAGGCTGATCCATCCCAATGCAGAGTTGTCCAAAACACTCAGCATGAAGCAGTCCCTTGCCATGTCCTCACAGCTGCAGCAGCACCTCAGACCTCTGACACAGCCTTGCCTGACAAGTAACTTTTTGGAAGTACTCCTGGCATCCACAGTTGCTGCCCTGATCACTTGTTTTAACTCTGCCCTCTGCTCTGCTGGCACAAATGTGTGTGTGGTTGTGGAAGGATCTGGACTGAGAACTGGTGCTGCTAAAAATAACTTTTTTTTTTTTTTTTTTTTTTTTTTTTTTTTTTCTTTTTGCTGGAAAATGTTTCATCACAGTGAGTTCTCTGTCTGCTTCCCCAAGCAGCCGGGGTGGGGAGCAGGCAGCTGTGGACAGGGATGGGGCTGGCAGAGTCTGTGTTAGCTGCAGTCAGCAGTGTTGTTATAAAGTGTTCAGCCACAGAAATGCTGGTAGGCAGGCAAGAAAATGTTCTCTTTTCATGTCCCAGTGTATACACCTGCATTTCATCCATAACACATAAAACAGAGACTTTCCTAGAAGCAAGGGCTTAGCTGATTTATAGTGTGCTTTTGCATTTTTGGGGGCTTTTCCTTTTCTAATGAAATTGTACTCAGTCACAAGATACCTTTCCATGAAGGAAAGAGCTGCCAATATTTTGAATTTTTTCTTTGAATTCATGTTATATTTCCTCTGCTGTTACTCTCAAAAAACCTGCTAAGCTGATAGCAGACAGAAAGTCTATCACCTTTATTTCCACACAGCTCTAGTTATAGCAATAATATTGGGAAAAGTAGGGAAAAGTTGTGGTGACAGGCAGTGGTAAATATCTAAGACGGAGAGAAGGAGAAATAGGCTAACAATCTTCCAGTTTGTAAAAACTGCTGCAAAAAGAGGAGGGAACAACTTGTTCTCTGTGCCTACAGAGACCAGGATAACAAGCCAGGGATTCAAATGCTGTTGAGGAGAAAAAACTTTCTTATGGTAAAGAAAGTTGTGAGGTGCTGGCACTGTAGTCTTCACTGCTGGAGATCATTAAGAATGTCAGATTAAGAACAGTCTGAACCATCATCTCCTGGAGTGGATGAACTCACATTTTAGGCCTTTCCTAGTCCAAGACTTTGGGACTTTTGAGCCCATAAACTTCCCTGAGCTACACTGTGCGCTCAAATCTAACCAACAGAAATGGTTCTGATCTTCTGCTCTTTGCAGAATGTAACATGCACTATCAGCTGCTCTCAGTATAGCTCCATTCTAGTTTATTACTAACCTTCCTTCCTCTCACATAATGTTGCAGAGGGTTTAGTTCTGCTGTACAATGTGCAAGCAGGTCTCTCTTATTCCCTTCCCCACTTCCCTTATTCTCTTATTTCCCTTATGTCCTTTCATTCCCATCCAGAAAATGAAAAAAATTATCCAGGAGGAGCTGGATATTAACTCCCCAGAGCTTATGTCAGCAGAACAAGAGAGTGGAGAAACAGTTACCTCCACAGCCCTGAAAAACACTGAACAGCAGGAGGAGAAAACTGAAGATCAGAAAAATACTCAGCAGTCTCCCAAGAGCTCCAAGAAACGCACCACTCAGGCTGCAAAGAAGCTTAAAAAAATTTATGCTGACAGGTGAGTGAAGCACCTGTGAGGGATCCTCAGAGCTGTAAAATTCTCAGTCTATCTCTTGAAAGCAAAAATACAAGTTCCTCTCTCTCCCACTGCCTGAGTAGTTCAGTCTCTGTCTGGAAGAAGCTCCTCTAAGAATAGCAGTGGTATCCTTCAGAGACCATTTTGTTCTGGCCTTTGCTTGCCTCTGGATGCTACCTAATGACAAGCAGTTTATTCTGAAAGGAGCTGTAAAACATTACCCTGTTGATAATTATTGTCTAGGTAGAAACCATGCCAGGCACTAATCAGTGCTCATGTTCTAGTACATGGAGTCAGGTTCCTTTAGCAGATCCCAGATGCAAAGGGAGATCTGAGCTTTACTTTTTAACTCGGTCATTCTGCAGGACACACAGAGCTTCTGTGGCATTTAGGCATTAAAGAAAAGGTAATGTAGATAAAGATTTTCTTTCTTTTTTTAAAACAAGCTTTATTCCTGCACTTAAACCAGTGCCTTGATTTGTAGAAATACCAGAAACCTGTAGTTTTAAAGAGATAATGGAGCAAAATGCTCAGTATGCATTTTTCTGCATCCTGGCTTCTGTTATTTAATGTCATTTCAACAATGGGTTTAAGATTCTAACACAACTGGAGAAAACACAGCTAAAGTGTAAATGCCCCATGCATCATGACATTAAATAAACTGCACAAACCCATGTATTGCATCACCAGGTCTCATTTTCCAAGATCCACATGTCATCACTACTGCAGGCCAGCAGCCTTCTTAATGGCAGCATGTCTGGCACAGCATGGGTATGTTTGTGCCTCTGCAACTTCCCAGAGTAGCATGCAGAGCAGCATTTTAAAATTATAAACTTAACCAACTCCTAATACTGAGTTCTCCAGATGTACAATAAGCAGATACCATGGGAGAAGCACTCCTGAGTTTGATAGGACATAAGACTAGAAAAGGGACCTTTTATTTCCTTACATTTTACTGTAAACAGTAATGGATAAAAGTGCCAGACACTGTACTACCAGCACCTGCAAAGTATTGTTGTGTTCCTTTTCTTCCTGGCAGGCAGTATGCAAGTGATGTAATTACAATCACTATTAAAAATATGGAGGAATTGGGAACATTTAGTAGCCTAACAGATGCTAATGAGAGAGAGAAGGCAAAAAAGAACAAGTTTTATGACATCGTCATCAGGTCAGTGTTGTGTATAGTTCTTCCCTGTTTAAATGCTCAGGACATGCTGAATAGGAAATAAAACCCAATACAACAAAAATACAGAAGGGATACTTTTTAAGACTTGAATTATTTGGTTTTCTCTGCAAATTGCAATTTTTGCTGCTTGTAAAGAAACAGTGGATGGTCTGATACTGATCTGAGCTAGGAATTGCCTGAGCTTTGACCACGGTGAACACCAGTGGCTATATTAGTGCAAATGCCTCATTTCAATTAAAACATAATGTGATGCAGGAGCTCCTTGATCTTTAACTCCTGTCTCCAGTGAAAGCCAGAGCAGCAGAGAATCTGTTCAAATCGGGGCCAGCAACATATGGCCTTTAGGTAGTCTAATGCCCAGGAGAATCTGCTCTGACCCACATGCTAATAGGCTCCCTTTTCCCAGCAGCAATGAGGGGATAGCACAGATGGTGACAAGTGTCTTATTTAAGGTTAATCCACCAGCCACTGTGCTGTGATTCTCTTCTGTCCCAAATCTTTCAGGGTACACATTTGTTATCATCTCGGCTCAAACTGGTGATTTCTTAGCTCAAGCTTTTGAGTTCTAAAGGTTGGGTGTTTTTTTAATGTGTAAAGCTCTGGTTCAATCCCAAGACTATCAGAGAGAATTGCAGTCATCAGACAAATATTTGACCACTTTAAAACTACCTCAGTGTAGCAGCTCAGGCCCATCTTTGAGGGTGCACAGCAAAACTGTTCTCAGTCATGATTTATTAGGAATCTCAGCTACTAGAACTACTCTTGTGGTGGCTCAGGGATCTGCCTCCAGGGTAAATCCCCAGCTTCAGTGGAATGTGTGACTTCAAGAATGAAACCCAACTTCTCCAAGGGATTTATTGTTTATCCATGGAAGGGACAGAAAGCAAGAATGAGATTAGCAATTGGCTGTGCAGTAACTATCCAATACTGAAAGGTAGAAGAGACAAATTATAATCAGAAAGGACATAATCCTTTTTTATCCCCTTCTGTCAATAATATCTAGCCATGTTGTACTATACATTATTTTCATGGAATGAACTTGATCTGTCTTTCAAGATAACAAATACTTGCCTGTTTTTGTGTAAATGCACTGCTCTGAAAGCCATCTGCAATGAGATGATGGGACTCCTTATCAGGAGCTTTTGTTCATCAGTCACCCAGATAAGGACTCTGAAAATGAAATGCATGTGTGATTGTAAGGTTGGAATAGGATACAAAGTTTCAGGGGCCAACTATAGTATTTACTGGTTTTAAAACTAATCATAAGCACAAAAGTTTAGAGAAACACTCTGAGTGAAATAAGATAATACCTAGAATATTTACTGCATCTGTTTTGCATGAACACTTCTCTAGCTTTTGGTCTTCATTCAGGTCCCTTCATGGATCTCAGAACCTGAGGCAGTATTCTTTTGAAGATTTTAGGTCTAATATGAAAGAAGCAACATTCTCATACACATAATAACAGAATTTGTTACTATCTTCTGCCCAGGCTTCTTTCTGCACAGAGTCACAGATATTTTTGCCTAAATGTAGAAATTGTGACTCAATGACCAGCATCTTCTCTCTCCATTATAGTATTATAAATCATCCTCAAATCCATTCCAGACTTTCAATAAGAGCATCCCCTGGTTTTTTTTTTGCTTGTTCTCATCTCCCTGGCTCAGTCTGTGCACCTCTTCTTTCAGGATTTACTGATGAAGTCAGTAGTTTTGGTGAGAAGTCTCTGTTTATCTTACCAGAATGCATCAGGAGACAGGAAGTTCCCCTTCTAGGTAAACAGCTCTTGTCTTTTTTTTGATATATTTAAGTGATTGTATTTTCCCACTTCAGGGAGGAAAAAGGAAAGAAGGAGATAAAGGCACTCCAGAAACAGCTGCAAGATGTCAAGAAACAAACTGATAGAGACCTTCAGGTGAGAGCACTTAGCACTGGGCATCTCGCCAGGGGGAAGCCTGTTAGGAAGCTGACCTCTGCTGCCCAGGAACTAGCACTCAGGCCATGGCCATACACAGTGAGTAGAGAGGTAGAACAATCACAATAAAAATTTGTATTTGGAATAACCCCTCTAAGGACTTCATGAGCAATGTCTGATGGTTTTCAAATGGAAGCTCAAAATGATCATAGTCATGACAGAATTAGAATATCCCAAAATCTCTGCTGGGAGTAACAAAGCACAGATACCTGCAATCAGTAAGAAAGAGGTTATCTGCAGATAACAGTACCTAAGGTTCTGTCATACTCAGTCATGGCAGATCATTTGGCACAGCAGGAAGTGTGCCAATGGGACTATCTATCTACTTATTATAGGAGCAGGCAATTTTTCTACCTACATTTTCATCAGGGGAAAGTGTAATTCTATTAATCTATTTTTCTAGGTTTCCAGACACCAGAAAATCCCAAACATGCCTACACAAGGGCAGATCAATGTTATTGCACATATGCTGTCAACTTAATCTTTCTGGAAAGCTTCAGCCCTTCTGTCTGCATCATGCAAAGGGTGTGTGCATGCACAGTAAATATGGGGCATTCTGGAAATAATCAGACTTCCTACACAAGTGCGGATCAATTGAATGGCTTATCACTGGTCACTTTGATGCTCACCAGACAGCTCAGACTTGATGCTCATTCAACATGGAAATGCAGCCTGGCTCTGCTGAGGCAGGAGATATGTGATAGCAAACAAGCAGAAGGCAAGCTGGGGCAGAACTTACAGGGGCTGGGGAAAGGAACAAGAATCTGACACTTGGTTCAGTAGTGAGCAAGAGGACAGCAAGGGCATCTAAGGAAAACATTGATGTCTCTGAGTTTTGTCTTTGGATAAAAGTGTGGACAGTAATCAAGCCAGGATATGGTTGACTACAGAGAGGAATTTTAAGGCCCAGACATGCTGGTGAAGTTTGGTTTGTAGAACACAAAGGTTTTGTGTTGGATGCATATGCAGTGGAGAGTTTAATTGTAAATAAGGGACAGTTGTAAAAACATGAGGGACCTATTTGCTTCTCACACTGTCTCTTCTCAGTCAGACTCAGGCTCCTGGGAAGTTCCTGCTCTCCCACTCCCCAGGCTGGTGATTATGTTGAGGTAGTTCTCTGTGTGGTGCTCTTCAAACCTCACCAAGTGCACACAATATACGTAGCCAGTCCTGGTACCTTCCCAGGGGCTGTAATCATCCTGCCTTGTACCAGCAGCAATGTTCTGGCACTCTGCAGTCAGGCCCACTTCTCTGTGTCCTGCCCTGCATGTTTCCTACCTCCTGCAGTCATAAAAATGTGTGTAGCTCCCATCCTGAGAGGGGGCTCTTCTTTTTTGTCCTCTCAGTGCTAATTCAGTTCTTGGGCTTTGTCTCATCAAATGGGATTTGCACTCATCTGGGATTTTTTTCTAATATTTCAAGCTTAAAAGTCCTTTTCTGAGCTTCCTTATAGTTTCAGCTTTGATAACAAATCAAAGACAAGACTACTTTAAAGTACTGCTTTCCTCCTGTGCCAAAAATAATGGTGTCTGACTGTGTCTCCCAAGGGAGAATAATTTCTATTTGCTTCATATGGGATATTCCCATAGGCAGTTTTACAGACACTTGCATGATTTGTCACCTTGCCAGCTAATTAAAAATAAAAATACAGCCTCACTGAACTTTGGAGTACTTTTGAACAACAATAATAATGCCAGACCTGTAGATAAAAGCCTGCATGGCTGAGAAAACAAAAGCGAGCAAATCTAATCCTGGAACCAGAAAAACACGGCCTTTGTCTCACTCATGTTGCTATGAATTTGTATTTTCAGCCTTTCTACCTCTTAATAAGATGCTAATTAATAGTGTGTTAGCCTGCTCAGCCCATTTTTGTTTCTAATGGAACACAAATCAAATGCTAAATGTTCTTTTTTATTTTGTTTTCTTTTGGAAAGCATGGATGTCTCTAAGGAGCTGAAATGGTGCATCTGGTTTTGCTCTTACCTGTCTGTGCAGGAGCAGCACTGGTAGCTCAAGTTTGGCTGCAGGGGGTCTGTTTGCTGCTGCAGTGTTTATTTTCTAGTTTCTATAAAAATACTTACTTTCTCTGGATTCCTGGTCAAGTAAAAGCAGTCTGTGCAGGTTTTGAAACAGATTAAAATCATAGAGGATTATACGGCTTAACATTAAATTTTAGGAATGTAAAATTTAGCATTCCTGCATTGCTCTTCACCTGAAGACTTTTTATGTCCTGCAGGTTTTGTGGTGTACTCATTTTATACATGTGTGCAGGTAGTGGTGTCATTTTGTTACAAGCAGTAATATTACAGCTACCAAACAGATAGAAATCCAAATCATGGCATCACAGTACCAGTGATAATATGTCTGTAACTTTAATTCTTTGTCAGTTGTCATAACACACCCAGATCCACTGTATCAGTGCATCACTCAGTCATGGCCTTTAGTAGTAAAATTAAAACCCATTGTGTTTCTTCCCTTTTCCTCTCCTAGGAGGACAAAGGCATCAATGGATTGTTCAGTGGAATGTTTTAAACAAATATACACACACACAGGTGCATGTTTCTACTGGAGATATGCACAGTAAAAAGCACAAGGTTTGTGATGGTCCTGAGCTTCACTGCTGGCAGAACCCCAAGGAGCACTGCAGGACCTGGTGCACTAGATCCAAACCTGGCTCCAGAGTGGCAGGATTTTCCACAGGAGTGCTGCTGCCAACAGGTCTGTTCCCTCTGCCAGCAAACTGCCCCTCCTGGGGCTCTCCTGCAGCTGCTGCCACGGGTGCTGAACTGGCCAAGGGCTGCAGAAGCTGTTCTGTCCTCACCAGGTGACAGCCAGCCTTGCTGTCCCTTGGGCACAGACATTCCTTGAGGGTTTTCTGGAGCTGGGAGAGTGATGCAGGCAAAGCTTTACTGAAGTGCCTGCAGAGCTGCCTGTTGTGGTTTCAGGGGAGTGAGCCCAGGCTGCAGCAGGTGCATGGATCCAAGCACATCTCCAGGCCCTGCAAGTTGAGATGCTGCAGCTGCCAGAAGAGCCTTGAGCTCTAAGCAAGGCAGAGCAGGGGCCTCTGTCAGCACAGAGCACAACACTCCTTCCCCTGCCAAATGGGCAGCATTGGACTGCTGGAGAATTCCTCAGACTGTTTACTCCTGTGGGCTATTTTTGTAACCAGCTGTATTTTATGACTATAAACACTAACTGCTGTGGAAGAGCTGGGAGATCTTGGTGGCATTTACAAGAGAGATAAATCAAAGTAAATGAAAACACAGAAGTGTGGATAAGGTCTCCAGCTAAGTGCAGCTGCTTTTGCAGCCAAACAGCATCTGTGGGGAAGACTCCTGTGGCACCAGGTGACAGCAGACAAGCCCCTGAGCTGATGTCTGTGAGCTGAGAGATCAGAGAAAATCAGCTTGTTTACCTGCTTGTGAAGCAGACTGGCTCCTGACAACTATTTCCTGCGGTTTGATCTTGGTGTCTGCCAGTTTTCTGATAGTTTTGGACACGAGGGATGATTTGGTTTGGCAGATTCAACGCTGAAGTCATCCCAAATAAGCAGCCCAGAGATTTACTGCATCAGCTATGAAAGTGTTCCATGTCCTGGCGTGGACCTTTGTTATGACAAACCAGAATGAATAAATATTAACTCACTTTCCCAGTTACTGTCCCTGAAGTTCAGGGAACGGCACACTCTGCAGATGGTACCCACAGCCTGTGGGCATTTACTGCTGCATTTACTACCCTCAGCCAAATGCCAAACGTGCCCCAGCTCTGCTCACCAGATCCTGCAGCTCTCAGGCCCTCATGCCTGCAGCCAGCTTTCCCTGGCCAGGCAGATACTGCTGTAAGCCACCAGTGGGTTTTGCATTTCACTTCCCGTCTGCTTTGGATTGTGTAACCAAGCCCCCAGACTCCCACCTCCAACCAGGATGTTTTACAGCACCCCAGACCAAATCCAAACCACAGACATGCCATCCAGTGGAGAAAACAACAGAGCACATGGGCCCCCATCCCAGCCTGGGGCACAAGAATCAAAAGCACTTTCTTCTTTACTAAAATGTGAAATGAAAAAGAAAATAACCTCATGAGAAATTCATGCTCTGCCCCAACTCTCTGAGTACTTTGTAACCTAGGCTGAACCTGTATTTTGTGGCCAGTTTGCAGATCTTTAGAAGATCTTTCCTGATCCTCAGCGCCACAAAAAGTTGTGGGTTTGTTTTTTTTTTTTTTAATTAGCATCTCCTCAGTCTCTCTGCTGAGACACAATTTCACTATGACCCAGGAAGATAATCTCAAAATAGAGTGGTACACTCACATCCCCTGTCTACTGACCAGGAACACTCCTCCTCCCAATGGCCACCAAAATTCCATGCCAGAGAAAATAAAGGCCATCACCAGAAACCTTAATAAAGCACAAACAGCTCATGTCTGTAGCTGTCTGCAGTCACATGATGATATGGCCATAAAAATAATATCTGGTGTTTGAAACCTTCAAAAACATGTGAGCATCCTTGGATTCACAAAACAGCATTAGCCAATACCCTAGTTATCCTGAGCTTCATAAAAACTTGGACAACTCTGCTATTGGTATGTATGACAGGGGGTGCAGAAGGAAGGAGTTTCCTTTTAACTGTTCCAAACTGTTCTTATAAGGAGACCTTTTCCAAATGAGTCATGCTGCAAGGGCTTTCAAACACAGCACTATTGAGCTGGCTTCTTCCTGTGGCATTTTTCCATGTTTACACAGCTAAGGAATGTGAGGTGCTTCAGAGACAAGATATGTGCATTTCAAAGAATGCCAGCACTGTGGTATTTCATCTTCAGCTGTGGAGGTTTGGCTGATGGATATCAAACCCACCACAGCATGGCAGGGAAGCAAAGAAAAAGGCTGTAGTGGAGCAGTTGGGTGCATTCACATTGATCTTGCATAATTACACAGGAAGCTTTGATGACCTTTTTAACTCGATAAAAAAGTCTTCATTTTACAGGCATTTGACCCAAGTTCCAACCCCAGGGTAATGAACCTTTATCTGTTATTCAAATAAATTAATCTAAAAAGAGTAACAAAACAACAATCCCAAATAAAGAAAAAGCACTTTGCTTTCTGAGTATGCTTCAAAAGCTGGACAAACCACTTAGGATTCTTGCCTATGGGAGAACTCTAGAGAACAGAAAACTTAACTTTCTGCCACAGGAAAGCTCAGCTCCATTGCAAAGCAAGGCATGGGAAAGGTTGGGACCTCATAGCCAGCTTTTCCTTGCCACTGCTTCCTTGCCCTGGGTGTATGTTTTCATAATGAAGTGGGCACCATCTACCTGGTAAGATTTCAAGAAAGAACTGTTTGAAAATATGAGCAAGACAGGATTCAATTTGCACTTGTTCCTAAGGCTGTGTTTATACAGTTGCTGCATAACTAGAAAAAAAATAAACCCAAGGAATAGAGTATACTTTAGGATAACAAACTTAGGCTTTTGTGGGGCTGAGCCATTATCCTCCTCCTACAGATGCTCACTCACTGACATGGTCTAATGCAAGGTGTTAGTAAAAGTAAAGCCTAACTTTAAGCGGTTAAAATTATTTGGGGTTTTTTTTTTCCATATTTATCCTAAGCCTGACTGAATCAATTTCTTGACCAGAGAGCAGGCCTGCCTTCTTTGTCCCCCTCTGTTCCTCACTCTGCCCTTTCCACTGATGGATTTGTTGCTGTCTATATGGGTCACAGATCAAACTAACCTTTGAAATGCTCCTTGAAATGGAGCAATATTCAGGGAAAGTGAAGGCTATACCTTTGTCTCTTCTGACCTTTTCAGGGGGTGGAGAGATTAAGAAATGGTGAGCTGACCTCAGTCTCCAGTCTTGCTTTTGTGCTGCTTTTGTCTCCACTAGAACCGAGATGAGGCCATTGACCGCCTCAAAGATAAGCTGCAAGAGAACACAGCCAAATGGAATACAGAGAGCTACTACATGAAGAGAAACACAGATCTCCAGATCCACCTAACCCAGAGAAAGTGCAGCAATGCAGAGATTGCCCTGGAGAAGGAAATTCAGGTAAGCCCTGCCCCATGGCTCATACTGGAAGGCATCTCCATCTAGTAAGGGAAGAGCCCTTCCTTGCTCCCCAGATACCCCCTCTGTTCTCCACTATAGTCACCAGCACAGCTGGTGTTTGAACTGGATCAGGAAACTCGATGGGGTTAGGCACCTTTATCTCTTCTATTGTTTCTGTGTATGATGCTGCAAACAGCCACAACAAGGATGGCATGGCTTTAGGAGACAGGGGATGCTTAAAGCAATGCAAATCAGACCCAGAAGTATATCCAAAGGGGTGGTAACAAAGGTATTAGCAACCTGAGCTCCCAGCAGTGCCCCCAGTGCAGATGATACAGATACAGCTGCTTGTGTGGCCATAAGGTGAACTGGACTAGAAAACTGTTCTGGTTTTGCAAACATCTTTTTTTGACTGATCAAGGTCTGATCTAATTGTCCATTTTTCATGGATAGCCCAGGAGCAAGGACTGCCTTGGCTGATATTATCACTGGAAAAAAATGTCTGTGGACTATACAGAGCTCCAGCACTTTTACTCAGCTTTCAGCAGCAATGTGTGCACACACATAGACACCAACATTGTCTCACATGTGTTCTGTCTGCTCTGATCACAGAATTTGAAGAGCAAAACTGATGACGAGATTCAAGTCCACACGGAGACTGAAAATTTCCTTACGCAACAATATGAGGTATGTGTGACTGTCAGCTAATGTTTAAAACAGCAACCTATAAACACCATATCATTGATTAGTGCCTAAAGGGAAACAGTTATTGCTCCATCAAATGTACCAGGTTCATGACTGCTGCAGTTTGAATGATACTTGTTCTCAAAAATTAATTAACACAGCTCTCCCAGGCTTGGGATTTACTACATATAGATATATTTCCTTAAATTATGGGTTCATGTAATGAATTACATTGTTTATTCAGGTGTCATTCCTGAGAGAGGATTTTTCCTCTCTCAGACAGTTGTATTTGGAATTTTATTTAGACCCTCCTTGGTAGTCGCTGGGGCTGCCAGCATCCCAGCAAAGAGACCAGAGTAAGGGCAACAGCTTCAGAGACCCAAGGGCTGCATAGAGGAGAGAAAGACTGAAGAGGGAATGACACAAACTGCCAGTCCAGTTGGCCAAAAGGCCAATCCAGGAAGAATTGAGGTTGGATCATTGCTAACCCACAACTATGGTACACATTTTCAGCAGCATGAATGTCCTTGTGGTGTTGATTCAGAGGTTCATTAACATTGAATAACTTCATAATTAATAATTCTGCAAAGCCTCACATAAATGGTATGATGGGAAGAAAACCTGGACTATTGCAGGATACCTGATGTAACTGCTAGTACAGAATTTAATAGGAGATAAGAGGTTTTTAAGAATGTAATTTGAGTGCAAAGCAGTGCTGTATCTTGTGAGCAATAGAACAGTGTGCTCTGCACCCCAGAGCTTTGGTCTGATCAATGCTCCCAGTGAGAGGGCTGCTCAAGTACATGCTGAGCCTGGCTGACCTCCAGCAGCCAGCCCAGCAGCAGCCCCTCAGTGCTCAGACAGCAGCTGGTGGCTTTGCAGGGGCCGCAGACAGGAGGATGACCATGCCCTCCATCCCCCTTGTGTGTCCAGCTGTGATGCTGTAATGAGATTGATGCTTTTCCTCAGATTATTTTTCCATGGAAGCAATCACAGTGGTTGCTATGGAGAAGTTATTGGTGAATAGGAGGAAGTCATCTGGGTGACTGTTTCAGAAACACCTGCCCTATTCATGAACACAAAGCCAAGCTCACAACCTGAAATAGCGTGAAGTGCTGTCCCCTGGGACCTTATTCCTGGTGTGCTGAACTTAATCCAGAAAGTGGGTAGGGAGTCAGGCAGAGGATAAAAGTTCTCCCACTGACAAATTGTGCTTTTTAACCCCCCTCCTTCTGTACACACGCAAAGAATGGCTTCTGGCTGTCACTTGCTTCATCAGGACTGGCTGCACAAAACTAGCCTTGCAGTAATTTATGAGTAGTCTTAGGGGTTTGATCCTTTCAAGATGAGAAGGAAACACTGACCATGCACAATTTACAGGACTCTCACCACCATCCTGAAAGCAGGCCATGTAATAGTAGCAAACCACTTACCTGTGCACTCTTTGCACCATGCTGAGCACCCTTCTTTCTCCATGCAGAAGGTGAAAGAGAAGCTGGAATACTGGATGGAGAAGTATAAAACAGACACTGCTGCAAAAGATGAAGAAATGGATGATCTAAAAGCATTAAGGGCAGAGAACTTGGAAACTATGCAGAAATTTGCCAAAGAGGTAAGACATCAGCAGCATCTCAATATCCAGCCATGCAAAATTGCATTGGGCTTTTTCCTACTCTCATTCAGATAAGGAACAAGGACCACAGAAAAAAATCAGTAATTTTGAGGCATAGGCTGTGATTATAGCACTTGTCTTGGGAAGACAATGGCTGAGATATCATCTTCTATTTGCCACCTGTGACATCAAGGAGGGATATGATGTTTCCCCTATAGCTATTTTCAAATACCAGCAAGTAATGAGAGATCTACTGACAGCCTTTGTGTGGGGCACAGGTACTGTCCCATTCCATCATTACATCTCACCTTACTTTGCTGCCTGAGTGTGAACAGATCTGCTCCTAGGAAGACCAGAGTAATACTGGCTGAGGCTGGAAAAGGCAGCTCATCCCTTCCTGCAGACACACATTCCCAGCTGCACAGAGCTCTGTTATCAGGGAGCTGATTCTGGGTAGAACCATTCCTGCCCCACGGGGTTCTTGGTTAACTGCTGGGGTCTGATCACAGCAGAACAGCAGCACAGAATAGAGAGAAACATCTAGAAAAATGTGTGGTTTAAAACCAGAAGGAATTTACTTGTAAACATTCCTTACCATCCGTGGGCTGGAGATGATGGGATGGAGCTGGATGTTTCCCTGCTTGTGGGCTCATTTTTCACTCTGTACACTGTCATCTCAGTGTCCCAAGTGTGTTTGTACATCATCTGCTGCTTAGCCTGGGGGACCAAGTGTCCTCCCCATCTCCAGCTGTTGCTGGGGAAGCCTCAGCCAGCCATTTTACAGAGGGGATCAGGGGGTTAATTACACCCAGGCCGGGAGAGGTTTCACTTTGGCAGCAGCTCCAAGTGCCTGAGGACTGACGGTGGTAATGAGCAACATTTGCCATCTGGATTTAGGAAAGATCAAATAACAGAGATGGGGGAGGAAAACCCCCATTCACACATTATCCCTGGGCTGCTCTGGAGCTCCCTGGTGCAGAGGGATACTACAACCCACAGGTCTGAGCAGTCCTGGCAGGGCTGTGGAAAGTGTGCAGCAAGGATGAGACCTGTATAGGCAGCAGAGGGAAAGAATTCTTGCACCAGGGTCCAGGTGAGCTGTGTCCTGGCAAATGGCTGGGCACACTTAGCCCTGAAAGCTGGCCTTGCAGTTTAGGGGACATGCTTGTCATGGCTTTTACCACCCTTGTGCCTTCTTGCAGTGCCTGCTGTTCCAGACAACCATCATCATTGACCGGACAGACAAGGAGAACAAGAGAAAACAAAGAGAGCAGGAAGCCCTGGAGCAGAAGAGTGCCCTGAAGGTAAGGGGAGCAAAGCTGAGGCAGTGCTGCTCCAGCAGCAGCTGGGAGTTAATTTGTGCCACAGGCTTTGTCCAGGCAGAAAAGAACCCAAGAAAGCTGGCTGGTGTGTGGTGGCACAAGCAAAGAACAAAGCCTGTTCTTTTTACTGGGGCATGCTCAGAGCCAGCAGCTGGCTGCAGGTTTGAGATGGGAGATGAAAAGGGATCAGTCAGTCTCCTGTAAACATGTGATACAGGAAGGGTCATGGGGCAGTGCTCCTGCTTGTCCCTTGCTACCAGCAACAGGTGCCCCCAGTCTAGCTGTGGGTGCCTTTGGCACAACCAGGCCCAAAGGCTGCTGCATGGGCTGGGGGCTCCCTTCTGTGGCTGGGGAGCACAGGAAAGACTCTCCAGGCATTGAGCTGTACCACGTACCCCAGCAAGTGATTTCCCCTCAGGTCTCTCTCTCTCTCACTTCCAGGTGCAGGCCTGGTGGAAAGGCACAATGGTGCGCAGATTCATTGGCCCCTACCAGGAGCTCGAGAAGTATCTGAAGGGACAGTTAGCAGAGAAAGAAGGAGGCAAGCAAAAATCTGGAGCAAAGAAATAAGTAAAGAAAGTGGCCACAGATGTGCTCCAGGACTGCTGCTGGCCAGTGTACTGTGGTATGTCCAACAGGATAAAGTAAACCATGTAACAGAGCTTGGGCAATTCTGGAGAACACAGTTCCTGCAGACACAGTTATGGTGAAGCTGCACTAAAGATCTTACAGCTGCCCTTGTACAGCCTTTTTCCCCAGCAGAAAGGGGATTTGCCTCAAAGCAGTGAGAAACACTACATCCCCTGCAAAGTGCTTTATGGAAGCAAGACAGTAGGAGGTAAACCTCTTACCAGTCCAGTAACTCATGGGATACTCTACACCCAGAATCTCCTCTGCCAGGCCCAAAGCACCAGCCATGGCTCTGGGTCAGGCAGGGAGGCTGAGGCACCCCCAGATGGGTTCCCTCTGTGCTCTCCCTGCCTCCAGCACTGGCATCAGCTCAGCAGGGAACATGAGCAGTTTGCAAGTGTAAACACAAGTGCAGTCAGAGCAGAGAGGTTTCCATTCCCACAGTCCTGCACAGTGTCAGTGCACAGACAGAATAGCTCCATATACTTTCTGACCAAGGGGAGGAGCAAAGGGAAAAGGCAGCCAGCCATGCTGCCTACAGGAGCTGCTCTGTCACAGCCGTCCCCAGCCAGAGCCACTGCACACTGGGATGGGGCTGAAGGCAGGGAACAGAGCTGCTTCTCACTAAAAGGGAATCCTTGCTCCTCACACCTCTTGTCAGTTGACATACAGGTCTGTGCACAACCTTTGGCCTGGTTTCTGACTCTCACGTGGGAGATCATCTCAAACTATGGAGTCTGCTCTGCTCTTTGTGACCAGCCAATGCTGGACCCATCCAAACCTCCCCATGTCCAACCTGAACTGGGCCAAAAGCTCACGTGAGATGGCTGCAACCATGAGCAGAGAGGCTGTGGCTCAGAATTCTGAACAGAAGGTGCTGGTGCCTCATCAGGCAGACTTGGTTGTCGGGGAGTGCTGAAGTTTCAGATGCTCCAGACAAACCACATTAGAAGTGCCAGTGTTCCTGCTGAAGCATGGACACTTTCTTGAAACCTGAACAAATTCCCATTCCAGCACTGGTACAAATTCCCTCTCTTCCTGTGCTCCCCGTGCAGCACTAAGGGCAGGGATTGCTCCAGTTCAGGGCTGGCAGGAACAGAGCCAGGACTTACACCCCACTGCAGGAAGTGCCCCGGTGCAAACCTGGGACTTAAGTTCCTAATTTTAACTCTTTTCATATGCTGCTGACTCAGTTAATTTCACCACAGACCTGTGTTTTCTGTATGTGATGGGGGTGTTAACAGGTGGCTTGCTTGGGTGGAAGGAATGAAGTTTATCATAAAACTCTCCAGAGGCTTTGAGCTAAGGAATAGCAGGATGAGATGGAGGGCAGCAGATCTCTGCTGTTTATGTCAAACTCCAAGCACACTTCATTAATGCAACCAAACAACTGAAATCTGATGCTGGGCTGCACTTGCTTCTCAGCAGAGAATGAAGTAGCTCTGGAAACAAAAACAAAGAGGCAAACAGTGGAGCAGGGTTTTCCCATGAAAAGAACCTCAGGGGTGCAGAACCTCAGATTCCTACATGAGGCCACTGCAGGGTAGTGATGGGGGCACAGGTGTGTAACCTGAACCCTGTGACCTGCCACACACTCTGGGCTGGGGACTGTGCCAGAGTGCCACCCATCCACCTCTTCCCAGCCTCCTTGGCTGCACCAGCTCATCCCAGCTGCTCTCTGTATGCCCCCCCCCCTCCATGGAAACTGCAGCAGAGTTTGTGTCTGGGCTGTGCAGCTGCCAAGCAAACAGGCTGGCACATCCAGGGATGGGAGCAGAGTCCCAGACCCAGCACTTCTCAGGGACTGTGCCACAGTTGGTACTGCTCCGTTTTTCTAGCTGTGGAGATGGGATCAAAATAGACATCCATGGAATTTTCTGCAGGGAAATCATATGAGCTTTGGAGAGGGTTTTCTTTAAATGCAGAAGAAAGGCTGGAGATTGGGAAGCTGGTTAGGAGAAAGCTTTAGATTGAGGGGAAGAAATAAATACCTGAAGAGAGCTGGGCAGCCTTGAGAGGCAGGAGTTGAGCTGTCCCTAGTGGCTGACAGAGTAACCACGTCAGACAAAGATGCTGAAGCAGGGAAGAGCATCACAAGGGTAACACAACCAGGGAGGGTTTGTGGATCTCAGGCATTGCATTTTTATATTTTAAAAAGTAATAAAACTAGTGATGAGGAAGGATGAAAAGAGGACTAAACATTCCGGTTAAGAATAAACCTTTCAAATGCAGCAGGGTCAGCAAATAGGGGTGAGAATTTTACACTTCACACCCAAGACAGGCCAAAAGCAAAGGATGAGCCAAGGAAAAAAACAAGGAGCTGCTAAATGATAAGCAAAGAATTCTGTACAAAATCAGTATCTTGGAAGGTTAAAAATATCCCCAAGAAAAAGCTTCTGATGGGGCTGCAAAATATGTGTAAAAATCCTGCGATTTTCCTGTCCTGGTTAACTATGAGAAACACAAAATCAAAGCAGATCCATCAAATGCCAACTAGGATGATATGGAAGAGGAATAAACACCTGACACAGAGGATGTGCAATTCATGTAAGTTTTAAAACTTTATTTCAAATACCCATGGTTTCCTTTTATATTATCAATGTGCTAGAAGGTCACACTACTGGCAGAATACAGGCGGTTTAAAATATACAATATTCAAACACATTTATATGTAACAGAAATGATGGAATGTATTTACAGACATACAGCATGGGATGAAGCTTTAAAATCCTTTACTCTATTACTTACACGTTTACACTGTTTTCAGAAATAACAAAATTAGATCACTTTGTAGAACATCACGATATCTATACAAAAGAATTTTTTGATGTCCAAATTCACCTTACAAGCTCTCTGTTTCTAAAACAGTTTTTCAAAGAACCATTTATAGTCATAGAAGGGGTAAGAATACCATCTGCCATCCTGCTACCAAGAACAACAGAGGTGCTCTGGCACTGTAAAGTTGTCCCTGGTAGATTTTAAACAGGGGGCAGGGCCTTTACAAAAGCCTCTCCTTCAAAGGGGAGCCCCCAGCTGCTCTGCCCTGGCCCCCCAGTGCCATCAGGGGCCTCAGACACTGCTCAGGGCTCGCCAGATTTGAGGATAGAGTGTGACACCATGGAGTCAGTGTAGGAACACTCAGCAGCACCAAACATTGAAGTGGATCCCTCCCACATCCTCCAACACACACAAATGCCCCTAAGACGAAAGACCTCTCTTCTCTGCTTTAACACACAGAATAGAACTTTATACATTTTTTTTTTCAAATACTCTTCTCATGGGATACAACAAAAATTGCACATAACTACACTGAAAAATCCCAACCCATTTTTCAAGAGAGAACTGAAGTGGGTTTGGTGTAACACATTAAATAAACCATATGATGAAACTTCAGGATTTGATTTTTGTCCTAAGCACCTGGACAAGATTTAGTGCTTGCCAGTCTGAAAGCATAAGATTACAAATGTCAAACAAACAGTTACCTACACTGAAACTGCCAGAGTGAATGCTGCTCACAACAAAGTACCTGGTGCCAGGGACCCTCTGTCAGCCTGGCCTCAGCCACAGGTGGCATGAGCCACTCACTGCAATAGGAAGTGGCTCTTTCTTGCAGCTCAGACTTGAGCCCCCACCCCATTAAAAACTACTGTTATTAAATGACAAAAATTCCACCAACCTGAATACTGTTAGGTTTCACTTTCCTTAAGTGCTGGAGCAATCACCACACCCTCACAATTCCATGAAGGGAATGGTTTTCTTCAAACAGGGGTATTTAAAGAGCCCACGATGGGTTGTGTGCTAAATGCAAGTCCCTGTAACAACAGGTGACCTGATGCTGGAAACCAAGATGCAGTCAGTGCCTGCCTCCCTCTCAAATTATGTGCAGAGACAAACACACCAGGAACACTCTGTCTGTGTCTGTGGTGCTGCCTGTGAGTGGCAGCATCTTCCCCCCAGCAGACACTTCAGAGACCTCTGTGTAACCCTGTGGGAATGACCAACACTCCTCACCAATGGCATTAAAACCTACCTAAGGGGGTGAGAATGCCTGTGTGGAGCTGCTCTTCCAGTGGGTGCTGTGAGTTCCTGGCACTTCCATTCCCTGCAGGGCTCAGGGCACTGAATTAGCTCAGCATGAGGAGGTTTCTCTTTGCAGCTGGACACTCTTAAACACCTTCCAGCTGTTCTTCACTTGGAATGTGACCAACCAATGCCAATAAGAAGCAATGGGAATAATTATGAGAAATAGGGAATCACCACAATTGCCCTTGAAAGAAATACATGAAACAAAACAAAATGGAAAAAACCCTACAAATCAAAAGGGGAAAAATGCAGCTAAAATCAGTCCCTGGCAGTTCCCACAGCAGGTTTTACTTCTGCAAAAATGACTTTTAGCTAATTTGTTCCCATTTCTTCTTCCTTTATCTGCATAAAATCCTCTCGGTGTATTCTGCTTCAAACATATGCCAGTCAGAATATGGCTGATGCCTGGAGTTGCTTTCAGAACCTCACAGTACCATGTATTAGTAGCATAATGTTCAGGGATGCTTTAAATTGGACAACACCTGACAAAGGAACTGCATGGGTGGAAAACTGGATTTTGTGAGGCCTTTTTGTGGGGGAAAAAAAATATTGTTAATTGATCTGGTAGTGAGCTTGGCCTTGTCACTAGGACCACAGCATACAGACCTGTCTTTATTTTGCACATCAGCTTTCCTGGAAAATGCAAAACTTGTCAGCTGCCTCTCCCACTTCTATAGAGTGATTTTCTATTTTTATGTTAAGAGGAATGAAGCAATAGTTCTGTAAAACCAGCCCATCTCTCTACATAAATTCCAACCAGTAAAGGGCTTTGCTGAAAGCCTTGTCTAACCCCTCAGAGCTGCCTTAGCTGGTGGGCTTCTAATGACCAGCAGGGCAGGCTGGCACTGCTCCCACTGCAGGGAAATGCACAGGATTCTGGTGATCCCACAAAACCACCAGAAGGGGATGTGAGGACAGGGATAATCTCCCTCCACTGCTGTTGGAAAAGTGTTCAGATAAAGACATGCTAAAACCCAAATAGAAAGTGATGGGATTAATCCCATTTGAACAGACTTAGTATCTTTTACTAAGGTGTTTCTGGCAGAGAAAACATGCAGTAATTTTTCCATTTGGAAAAAAAATAAAGTGTTTTTTGTCTTTGACTTTTAGTAATGAGGATATGCCAAGGGAAGTGACAGCTGTGTGAGGTTCAACCCTGTTATCAAACACTGCAGGTTAAGATTGTGTCATGCAATTTAGAAAATATTTTCATAGAAATAGCCATTCTTTAGAGGCAAAGAAACTCCATTTCTTTGCACCCTCTGGGTAAGGAAAGAAATTTAATTCCCTGTGTGCCCACTGCATTAACACTTTTTTTTTTTTTTACAAATTCCCCTAGGAATTGCTTTCCAAACTCTAAACCCATTTCTTCATCCTGCAAGGTCAGTGTCTACAGCTGGCTCCAACAGCCAGCCACTGGAATTCCCTGCCCTCCTCCCAATGAACTTTCATTATTTTAAATAAGGGGCAAAAATATCGGTAATAAAAAAATGTTACTGGAAACTGTTGTGATCTCCAAAAAAAATGGAGAAATGAAGTAAAACATTCCTGTCAGGAATCACGGGAACTCATTTCCTTAGAACAGAGCTCTGTGTGTTTGGATGCACTGCATGGGCAGTAAAGTCTTCAGGTCCTTCTGCTTAGCCAAGGCAACCCAAAAGGTCCCGGAGGTCTCTACACAGCAGACAAGTGGTGAAGGGGCTGCTGCTTTGGGGGTGCCAGCTCCAGGAGCGCCTGGACAGTCACAGCTACCTGTGTCAAACCCTTCTCTTCTAAAATATGCAGAGGCAAACATAATTGCTCCTGAATGGGGAACAAAACAAAGACAAAAACAAAATGGATGAAAACCACTCAACTGAAAAGACAAAAAAAAAAAAATTAAGCAAAAGGTGACTGAAATATGAAATGTTATGGACAGGCAGCACACACACATAGGGATAGGACATGAGATTTCTGCTTGGGACAAAGGAATCATGACTTTGACTACTCAAGAAGGGTGGCCTTGAGCTAATCTCTTGTGCTTTTTCAATAGAAAACTATACAAATAAGAATTTGAAAAAAGATTGTGGGAGAAAGGGGATTGAATAGCAAATTGCCATCTCTGCCCTCACCGAGATGGCAGCAGTTTATGAAACCCAAATAGGTGAACTTGAGGAGGGGGAAGCTACAACACAGGAGAGGAACCACAGCTTCCTTTCCAAATCACACCTTTTGGAGACAGTCCTGTTCAGCTACAGCTGTGAGGGAAGCTTGCTGGGGGAGCAGGGAATGAGTCACTACCACTCACTCAGGTCCCCAAAGTGCCCCTGCTTAGTGGGCAACCCCCAAAATCATCCTGAGGAATAACAGTAATACACAACATGCAAAAAGAGGTTTCAAACTGTTTATTAATAGTTGTGCTATTCTCAGTCTAAGATGTATTTAAAGCCTCATCCTACAGAAGTCCTTGGTACCTCCTGGCCATCCTCACTCCACAACAGTCAGGATACATGTCCAACAGTTCTCTGTATGCACAGAAAATAACCCAAGTGTGTCCTTCCTACAGGGCTGCAGAGACTATTTTTCATGTGTTATTTTCACATCAACTGGCATTTCTCCACTCCTTGAATCTTAACTGATTTTTGAGGTTAAAGAAATCCTTCAGCACAAACAGTGGCAGCCAACACTCCTCCCACAAAGCTCCAAGCAGAGAAAACAAGTGAGCCCCTTCTCAGGAAATTCTCATAGAAAGCCATATGTTCAGGCTAAAATACATTTTTCTTCCAGCAAATGTATTTTACTATGAAAAAATTGTGCTTTTTGAGAAAATACTTGTAAACTTGAGTAAATATGACTTATCTTTTTTCTTATGTATGCAAACAGATAAAGGGGAAAAGCTTTGGAATGACTCCATACCACAGACAGCAATGATAAACAAAATTTAAAAACTGGAAGGCACTGTTAGTGTAAAACCCCTTGCAGCTTTTATCACAGTGTTCATTAGAAGTTAAGAAACACAGGAACCGAGTTCATTTTAGTTCATAGCAGTAAGCAGTACAAAAATAGCTTACTTAAAAATAAAACAATCTCCCCCTGTCCAAAGTCCCTTCTTTACTCAGTGATGTTTGGCTTGGACAGAACACTTTGTGTGACTTGGACAGAAGGCAGCAGCTCTTCCTTGCTCCTTTGATAAATATTCACTTCATGGTACAAGAGCTTGTCAGACCCACATACACATAACACATTTTTACTGACAGTGACCACATTTGCAACTGAACTCCTGTGTACCTTAAACTGTGCTCAGAGGTGTTCCAGGTTATGGCTGGAATGCCAACACCACTTCCAAGCCATCTACTGCACTTGCAGATACAACAAATTTATTGAACAGGCATCTGGAACAGCCATTTCCTGAACACTTACCTGTCCCTGGTCTCTGAGCAGAGCTCCCTGAATGGATCTCCCCTCTCAGGAGACACGGTCTGTTACACACATGGGGAGTGCCCTGAAGCTCTGAGGTGTCCCTGAGACATTAAAGCATTAAAGCACCAGGATACTTTCCCTGGGGAGGGAAAGGCTGTGAAGCTTTGTGGAAGACTACCTGAGTTTTGTGAAACAGTGAAGAGTGCTTGTGCAGCTGGACTTATATTTGTGCAATTGCATGATGCAAGTGTTTCTGAAAATGACAGGATAAGATGAAGAAGGGAATAAGCATGGAACAAGCTTGGGTTGGGGTCAAGTGACCCCAAGATCAAGTGACAATTCAACAAGATTTTGGTAAGTTTTATCCAGATCACAATAAAATGCTATGACATTCTGTAGCACTTGACAGGATCATAAAGATTTTTTTTTCTGTGCCATAAAACTTTTCTCTTAAAGCTGTTGAAGAGCTTAATTTCCCTGAATTTTCTGCTTGAACTGTTTTAAAGTTCAAGTAGCTCAGGATTCACTGACAGTTATTTTAAAAATCCTGACCCAAAGCAATACAGCAGAGTCTATACATTTGAGAAATCAAATGCTCTCAGAAGAAGGATAAAGGAATGGGGGTAAAAAACCAAACCAGTTAGAAAGTTCTGTGGACAACACCAGACCATGTCTCCTAAGACTGTAAGATCCCATTGAGAACATTGACATTGAAAAAAATACTTCACATTGTTTAACATTTTTCATCAGATAATCCTCAAGCAATTTACCAAAGTGGCTGCATTTCCCATGATACAGATGGGGGAACAGAGGCACAAACTGACACTGCAGTTTTCACTACACCATGGTCAGCAGACAGAGCATGCACCACGTGTCCTGACCTCAGCCCTTGCTCGAGCCCAGGGACAGCATCTCCTCCCCTGGAGAGCATTTCATCTGCTCAACGTGACACAGCAAATACAAATGGGAATTGGTCATGGATGGTGCTGTGGGTGCACCAAAGTGTTTGCACATAGCACTTGTCACCTCTGTCCCATCGGTGGGAAACAAAGCACTTCATACACACAGTCTTGGCAAAGGCCAGAAGCTGCTCCCAAGCACTGGAGTGACGGAGGGGGGAAGCAGCAGCACTATCCTTCACTAGAGGAAAAAGACCCAGCGATAGAACATACAGAGCGTTAGCATTAGAGTACAGTAAAACACCACAAAGCCCCAGAGCTGAACGGAAAGGGACACAAGACTGGATTCTTCTGAATCTGTCCCCAGGGAAAGAAGAGTCTCAACTGTTCTTTTAACGCTGAGGTTTAGCTGGAGAATGTCAGAAGGGGAACAAAGATTGTCCTGTCCAGAGTGTGTGAGCAGGAAGGGAAAACAGACAGAAAAAAAAGGTCAGTCAGTTAGGCATAGCAACATCCACAAAGCAGTTATCAGACATCTCAGATACAACCTACACATTTGAGAAGCACATCACAGCTGGTTAATTCTCACATAGAAATCTGCAAGACTACCATTGCAAAGAATTCAATGCCAGTGTTTAGTGTTCAGGGAGGTGCCTTGTCACCTCTAGGGCTCCAACATGTAACTATTTCTTGTTGTTAAAAACAGCAGTTTACACAAAGCCTTAGTGAAACCCATTTTTCTCCAGAAGTGGTTGCAGGTATTTGAGATGTTGCTGGCATTGAGTACTCACCAAAGTTCAGCCTCCACATGTAACTTAATGAAAACAGCAGGACAAGGAATTATTTATGTGTAACTGATGCTTGAATGCAGCATCCTGCAGAAATATCTATTACTAATTAGAGTTTAAGAGTTCTGTAACTATTCCCATTGTGTGTCTCTTGTCTCCCTTTCCCACAGGTAACTGCTAATAATCAGTGAAATCTAGATGCATGGATCAACCTGTTCAGCTGAGGCTTTCCTTTGATCCAAGGGATTTAAAACCACCAAAGTCCTACAGAAATTGCTGCTCTGCTGTGCTCTGTAATTAGCCCTGTCTGAAAGTAGCCTTCCCCTTAAAATGCAAGTATTCCTACATGGATCCATGCTTTCAGAAAGCCTATTATTTTTGTAATTGGAATAGAAAGGCAGGCAACTTTTCAAGAAAAACATACTAGGTTGCCATGCCATTCTTACATACAGGTATCCTACATTCATATCTCAGTGGAGATGTAATGCAGACATGTGAGAGCAGCTTTGGGGTTCAGGGTTTACTAAGTTTTCCCAGAGAGACCCTCCATGAACTCTTTCACATTAAAACAAGATATATGAGAAAAACCAGGAGGGTTCTACACAGTAGGGGTAGTAGATGAAGCAGCCTGGGTTTATAGGGGATTTTTTCTTGATTGGCCTTTGTGTTTGTTTGGTTTTGATTGTGGGTCATTCCAGAGATCATCTTTGTACTGCAATCCCATAGAAATTTTATCTTCATACTTCAGGGAACTATAAATAGGGAAGCTGGGATAGAATTGCACAATGCCCCAGATGAATTTATATTGTACAGTTCTGCTGGGATTGGAAGTCCAAAGGTTTTTAGGGGACTAAAGCAGTGCAGGATCTCCCAGAATTAACAAACACTTTTAATTCCCTAGCCCCTTCCAACATGATTCACCACTGAGCCATATGAAATTGCCAGGCACCTCAATAAATAAGTCATCCTAAAATCCCAGTGGCTCAAATATCTGCAAGTGATCTGAAAAAACAGAAAATCTGTCATGAGTGACTCAGGAACTGCCTTTAGATATAGCTGGGAAATGAGTCACAGGGTCTACTTCTCCCTTTCAGAATACAAAAGAAACCAGCACCTCCAACAGAAACACCACTGCTCAGCAATGTAAAAACCCAAATCAATTAGTGCACTGGAAGGGAAATTAGGAAAAAATATAATATATTAAAACTATTTGTACTGAGACAGCTGCTGAATAAGACAAATTGCAAAGGACAGGACAGCATAAAACAGGATAACTGGACCAACAGGATAAGATGGACTATTTAATGTGTGTCCACCTCCTAAGCCATACAAGTTTCAAAAGGGGACAAGGAAGACAGACTTCTACCATTGGTACATAACAAAAGAAGTAGGAACTATGCAAAGACAGCTACCATCAGAGAAAGGCCAATAATTCTGTGATTTATTGGTAAGACAGTAAAGACATTCAGGTAAGAGAATTATTGTGAAGGAACATGAAAAGCTTTGGGATAAAAAAATCCCACATGCGAACCATCATCCAGATTTTATCCCACTTTTAAGCTGTCATATACCTAATATTGAGAAAATGTAACTGGTTTTATAGAACCTGCCAATTCTAAAGACAGACTCTAAGTCCATCAGCTATTATGAATTTGATACACAGTATTTAAGTGAATCAGTACAAAAATATAAAATCTATATACACACACTGATAAACTGTATCTGACTTCATTTTGCTCTGGAAGACCATGCAAGATAAGTCTAATCTATACTGTAGGACAGCTTGTACCTGAGCCTTCTAAAATTTTAATCATTTTGTTTTGATCCAATATTCAAAGAATGTTTTATTTTCTGAAGCACCAGGAGAAACTGCATCTGTAACATTATATCAGGACAGCAGAAATACATACCTGAGGCACTCCAATCCTTCTGCAAGCTTCTAAGAAATTCTCCACGTTTCGTCTGCACTTTGCCATTGTAAGTTTAGGCTGCAAAAAAGCAAAAGCATACAGTATTCTTAACTGGCAAGGTTTCAAAAGATATTTGTTTTTTTATTTAAATAAAACTCTTATTAAATCCCTGCCAAAAACACTGCACTGACATAAGCTGTCTAATTCAAAGCAGGCTCTGCTGAAGTTTGCTTTTCTTAGAAAACCATTCCAGTTCTCAAAGCTGTTTTATGAAAAGCTAAGTTATGAATGCTGGATGATTTTAAAAAAGGGACACATATACACAGTGTTATATAAAACTGGCTAACACTTTTAGTGACTACAGTATAATAATTTTAAAAATGTCTTTTGATGAAATGCACATCCATGGTTTCCATGCTGTGATTTCAGAGCAATTTCATGACATAAAACAATCTAGAATCTGTTCTGTATTACTGTAATGCACAACTATATAAATATCAAACCATATTTCAATTAACAAGGGGCTAAAAAAATAAAGGCTAGATGAAATAAAAAAAAATAATGTCAGAAAACTGGAAGTGAAGCTTGCTGCTTGTCAGCCTCTTGTAGAGGTGTTAAATGGAGCTGTTTGAATTGCACTCACTGGCATTTTTTCAACTGGATTTTTTTCCTGCAGTCAGTTTTCACACCTCTTCAGACACACAGCACGGGCTCTATCTTGTTCCTGCTCTCAAAGCTTATTCTCTTCTGGTTCAAGAGACACGAGCTCCCTGCTCCTGTGAACACGCTTTGGAGCAGCCCCCAGGTGTTCAACACTTCTGTAAGTGATGGGGTTTCTTCTGTCCCCTTCATGTGCTGTGTTTCTCCACCAAAGCAGGTTAAAGGCCAGCACTGGCTTCTTCCTCCCAAAGGGCCAAGGGAGCACAAAGATCACACAGTGCCTGGGGATGATGTGAAGCCTCTTCTGCTGCTGGAGCCACGCGACTCCAGGCTGCCTCTTCCTTGGGACTCACGTGACAAAGCCGTGATTTAATTCCTAACACAGGACATTCAGCTGCTTATCAAGCCAGGCCATTGAACTGATCTCACTGACACAGGTCTCCTGAGCAGTGGCTCCCTGCCTTTGCTTGGAATGATCCCACAATCTTGGTCTAGTTCAGACATTCTCAAAATAACGGGGCCATTTGCCTGGTCGCATCGAGTCCCAGGGACACGAGAAGAATGACACACTTGGCAGCCCTGGAAGTGTCAGTTCAGATTCCAATCAACATGAAGACTCACTCCAAAAGAAGGATGAGTGAAGAGTACATGCATGTTTCAACTTCTTCTTCAAGGAACAATCTCTGTTTTTTTTTCTTATTCATACAATTTAAAGGTACATACCAAGCAATCTGCCTGTCCATATTACTTTCAAGTAGCTGATCCTAAATATTTTCACTGAACTTTCTGACTTCCACAAACACAAACTGGATAAATAATCTGTTATTATCTCACAGATTTTGATCATTCTTGAATTCTGTGCTTTCCCTACAAAACAGACTGCAATACTCCCCTGCTCTCAACAGTCCCCCCTTTTTTTCTGTTTTCACAAAGGTATGATGGGATTTGTTTTGTTCCAGAAGATGCTGTTCTCCAAGTATCTTGAGTGTGTTCTGCTAAAATTCCTATGCAGAGGAATTTGCAGTGCTGTGAAGTAGACACAGGAATCAACTTGGTCTCTTGCCTGGTTGCCCTGTCTTGTGTAGTGGGACCCCACTTGTTATAATTCCCTACCTTGTTTTGTTGACCTTCTCAGACATTCTGATCTCTTAAAATACTGTGTTTCGGTTTTCGTGCTGAACTGGCTCACATTTCACTAATTTTGAACTTAATGTCCTTAGAGAAGCACGTGAAAATGTTGGAAGCAATTTTCTTTAAATGAAACAAATCCAAACAGAATTTCATTTAGCAACAACAGCACAGATGGTTATTTTTTGTCACGTACACTCACTGAAGAGAATGGCGAGTTTGTGTCTGTCTGGGTTACAGGACATCTCGGGACAGCTATCCAGCGGTGTCACTGTTAGCAGTGTCACTTACCACAGCAGGCGAGGGCACGTGGATGCTGGGGACAGAGCGGGGCCGCACGTGGTTGGCCAGGTGGCAGAGCACGACGCCGTCCGTCAGAGCCGCGCCCAGGTCGCTGGGCAGGGACACCTTGAGCCGCGCCTCGATGTTCTGGGGAAAGCGACGGGACACGCGGAGCTCAGAGCTGCCTGCTGCAGCTGCTGGCTCTGCACGAGTGTGAGAGGCAGAGCTGCTGCACCACAGCTCTGTCTGTGCTCGTGGCATTCCCACCCAGCTCTCTGAATGACCCCAAGGAAAGCCCTGTGCATTACTGTGCCAGGGCTGGCCACAGTCTGGGAGCAACTGAGCTCAACAGTTTTCACTGCACAGCACAGTGCGCTAACACAACCATTATTCACAAATAATGGAAAGCAGGATCTAGGAACAGGATTCCTAACCCTACATACTCTCAGAGAATGGCTCTGCCAAGGGACATGAAAATAATTTTCTTTGTGGGTTGGAGGACAACACAATTAAAAAAAGTCAAGACAATATTTTTGCCTTTAAATAAAAACTGAATATGCTTGCTTATTTGGCACAAACAGTTATTTAAAAAGAAGGTAGTTAGCACTTAAGAGAATTAATAAAAGTTCAATTCAGGCATTAAACTAATTTAAAATGCTATGTGAATGTCCCTGAGTTGTAATACTATATCTAAATTTTTAAGTATTAAAAAAAAAAATTAAGCTTACCCAGGGAACAGAACAAGAGAGAGACTACACAGAAAGCAATCTGATATAACATAAGAGAGGGACAGCAAACACCATCAAGTTTTGTTTTATCTAACGTAACCTTTCTCTGTTAGAGAAAGGAGATTATCCTTACTTCTTCCCAAAGAGAGGGAATTTTCTCAATCTGGGATGCTTATGGATTTTAAGATTAGTTTCAATAAGTATATTCTTAGTTTTTGGGAAAATTTAAACAATTAATTACAGCATGTCAAGAAATCCCTTTATGCTCTGCAGAAAGAATTTGGGGTAAAGCAGAGCATATGCCATGTGGCATTTCCAATATTCCTGTTTATTGTCATTGTACCTGGGCACAAACCAGGAGTGTGGTGTCCCAAGGCAACATAAAGCATAAATATGAGAAACATTTGTGGCTCAACTGTTCTGGACTTAACTAAGAATAAGGCAAGAATCAACAGACAGATCTAGAGTACACCAAGAAAATACCATGGCAGCATGACTGGCAGCAGTCTCTGCACTCCATCTGCTTTCCTGTCAGCTTTATAGCAAGGATGAATTTCAAAAAAGACATTAAAAGGAGAAAGTAAAGGAAACTTTCCAGGGAGTTCCTTACAAATGTGAAAGCTGATAAGGAAGAAAGGAAGCACACATAAAAGCAGAGTTCACCAGACATTCAGGAGCAGGAGTTGACACAGTTTATTATACAGAATTTGAAGCTGACTGTATCTACCACAGTCAAGTGAACACCACTGCACCCATCTAAAAGAAGTACACAGATTGTACCACATCATTTAATTTTGGTTAACTGTGCTTTATAGTGGTTCAGTGAAACTGGTCCATAAAAGAAAGGCAGATTTAGCAGGGTCATAAGATGCATTTCCTGCTCTGTTCACATTCTGGCTCCTGGCAGCACCCACCTTGCGCAGCTGCTCTATCAGCTCCAGCTCCTCTTCCCGCTGTTTGGAGTTCTGTCTCACTCGAGGGTCTGCAGAATCATTAGCAGGAGACAAGGCACAGGTAGAGGATGAAGCAACAGCTAAAACAGCAGCATGAAGGAAAGAAAACCACTAAGCAGTTTGGCTCTGTGTTGTTTGCTACTTCACTGCACACAAAGTTCCAGAATGGGTACGTTACATTCCTTTTCACAAATCTCTTACCTTTGATTATTAATCAAACTAATGCTCTACCAACCTAGAGATATTTCAGTGCAATTCCCTCAACTATTTAGATTCTGATCTTTCTGTTGGATAATAGTCGTGCAAATGAAGAGGACGTTTTGCCACATGGAACATGTTGAAACAGTTCTGTCTTTCTCCAGAAATTGCAATTCTGTTACAGGCTACTGGGCTATGCAAGAATTATCAAGTTGTTGAAGGCTTGTGTGGCAGAGGTGTAACTGCAGACCAGGATGAGCAAATTCTCACACTTCCACAAATATGACAAAAGAATATTGGACAGCACCAAATAAAACCCTGTTTGTTCACAACATACGTGATGTCATCTGTCTACAAATGGAACTCTAAAAGTAGTTTGATGACAAAGACCTGAAGTAACAAAATACTGCAAGTCCCAGGTAATCCAGATGCCAATACAATGTAGCAGAACTAGCTGATTTCTGAGCTGGATAACCTACCTTTCTTGGCTTCATCCCTGACAGCTGTTCGGAAAAGGAAACTCTCAGGTCGCTGGGAAGGGTTTCTATAGGAAGGCAGGGCTGCATGGCCAGGATATGGAGGGGAAAGGTGGACTAAACAAATGTGGAAAGGCACAGGAAAGGAAGGAGGAAGAAGGAAATGGTTAGAGTTTAAATAGGAAATGGGTACAGCAACGTGGTAATTAAAAAGAACAAAACAAAAATTTTAATGTAATGATGACAAAATAAATTACAGCCATGCATGATAAAAGCAGAGCAGGAAAAGGCACTTCCAAGGATATTTGCATGCAAAGCACATTCCACATACCAATTCCAACAACTGTTCTGACTCTTGCTGAATGCATTTGTGTGCCAAAGCCCCTATGAAGGCCTAAACCAGCCAAACCCTGTGCTCTGCCTAAGGACATACTTCATCCCTGCTGCCTCTTCCCTTGTGTTTTTCTAAGGAGATGCAAAATAACTGGGTAAATTCTCACTCACAGCAGTGCCACAGACAGAGGTGGGAGCAGATGCTCCCCTCCCTTCATAGGACAAATAAGCAAGCAGGCATTTTGATTTTATTTTTCAGAACTTTTTTTACTTTCCCTGTTACCTGTCTGAGCAGTAGGTGAGCCAGGGGAGATGGTAGATCTGTCATCACTCTGTGAACAAAAAAGCAGAAGAGTATGAATGGTCCTAATATGAAAAACTTGGACTTTATCTTATTTTGCTGTGTTTTAAGAAAAGCTCCATCCATCTAAATATGTTTCAGAAAAATAACCAGAAATAGGAAAAACCACTATATGTTGTTTCCCAAGACTTATTTCTGCAGAGACAGTTTTCTTCTTTTACAGAAATGACACAACTGCTTTTTTTTTTCCTTAGGAAAAAGAATGATGAAACAGCACTGACTATGCAATGACAGAACACAGTTAACTCTTCCTTCCAACCCAAAATGAGAAGTGCTCTCTGCAAAGGGGACACCAAAACCCAAGTATTAAGCAACATGCAGCCCCAACAAGGATACTCCTCTCTGACACCTTTGCTAATGCAGATCTGCTACTAACTGAACATCTGTCCCCAGTGAAACACACTGTGGTTTTCACCACAGTGCTCACACAGACTAACAATTTCTTGTGAGGAATGCATTCAGTACAGCAGTTTCCACAGAAAAGAAAGAAACAGGCAAAGAATACAAGTGTACTTTTGATGAACTCAACTTGATCAAGAGTAAATGATCTTGTACAGAAAAAGCAACATCAAAGACATCCAAGAAGCCCTTGGAGCAGAGACTGGTTACCATGTTTTATAGATCAGGCCTCCTGTAGACACAGCCTAAAGCTAAGTTGAGGTAATACCTACTACAGTTTAATCAGGTTCATACCCTACCTGAACTTTTGATTAGATGCTGACAGACTAACACCTGTTAAAACCGATTTTTTTCCCAGATTTTTTTTGTTGGCTCTAGTGGTGAATGATAATAGCAAGAGATACCTTGACAGGACTGAAGGTAGAGGCACTAGGCAGGGTAGTAGCACAGCTTTCTTGGTTCAACCCTGAGAGTGACTGAATGCAGAAAGAAAGAGAAGGCAGTAGCAGAGTTAGTGAGTAGCTGACAGGCTGTACATAAAGATGGAATGAAGCAAAGTTAAAAATGAAGAGGTGATCACCATCACATTCTCAGAAACACTCAACAAGTAACACATCAATACTTGCTGAATTATAGTTAAAGCCTTCCTACCCTCCTAAACTTTCTGGGAGGTACAGTGCTTGTTTTACATATAATACAGTCATATTAAAAACAGAATTAAGAACAGTGAGGCAAAAGCTTCTTTAGCAACACTTATGCCATCAGGAAAAAAAGAAATTTTACCCTACAACAGTCCATTACAGGCCACCATTAAAAATAGTTTTCTTTTTAATGTTTTGAGGATGTTATGCACATCTGAAAAATCAGAGAAATCCATATACAAGAGGCTCAATAATACATACTTTGTATCTGCCACAAACACTGACAACTGGTCCTTGTGATTACACACAAAATAAATGAGATTCTGTGAGTAGAATCTCACTCTTGGGGAAGATGACAGTGTCAGGATTTACAGTTATTTGTTGCCACAACTAAAGTGCAGTCACATTCAATTATGACCAATACCAAAACCAGCCAAACAGACAACTTTTCCTGTTTATAGAACAGGAGTTGTAGTTGTGCCCATCTGTCACTGACAGGTGGATCTAAAGGCAAAATCCTGTGTCTCACTGAAAGCACCATCTAAACTTCAACATTTGAAGACTGAATGGCTCACTATGCTTTCTGAAACAGCTTTCAAACAGCAACATAGTTCAGCACAGGAAAGAAGATCAAATGACACCTAGAAACTCTACAGCTAGTGAAAGACATTTGGGAGTTAGTTTTTAGAACATTTGCAACTATTCTGCCACTTCAGAACAGCACAGCCAGAAGGACTAAAAGAGAATGTTTACACTCAGGGCAAGACTTAGACATGTTTTTAGGCCCTGTAAGACTTACAGCTGATCCTCAAGACTGCCTCTTCCCCCAGAGCAGGGCAGAGCCAAAATGCTGGTGTTTTTTTTTTTTCTTATTTTTTAAAAGTTTCAAATATCACTTGACTTAGACAACACATTAGCTAGCACATGAGAACAGCAAAATAAACCCAAACTAGCTGGGCTGTAACATCAATGTATCTGTCTATTCCTGTCTGAAAAGAGCAGGGCAAGCTTGACACAGACTAACAAATAGTGATCACTATGCAGGCACCCAGCAGTGGGCAGAGGGGACACAGCACAGGGAGGGACAATCACAACACCAACACACTGCATGCTCTTCACCTGTTTGCGAGTGCCTGGCCTCCTTTTAATGGTATTGGTGTTATTGTCAATCTCAAACACAAAGAGAGGCTCAAAGCCATTCTGTCAGGTACAGTAAGCAAAGAAAGAGGGAAGAAAGGAAGAAGTGAGGCAAAGAACGACTGTGAGAAAAGGCAGCCACAACAGTAAAGGAGTCAGGACGCTGCAGTTCAGACTCACACCACCCTCTGCACATGCTGCACGCAGTTTTTAGGTCTAGCACTGAAGTCACAAAAATTTCCCCGTGCCAGAAACAACTGCAGGTACAGGGAGTGCCAAAGGAGAGCCCAACTAGAACTCTGCATGAACCAAATAAGGATATTTTAAAGGAATTTGGTTATTAAACATTTGAATACACAAATGAATGCCACAGTCTGAGAGAGACAACTCCAGGGTACAAGTTTGAGTAAGTCAAGTCCTGCTTACTTTACCCATACCATTGTTATTTGTAACACTCTGGGGCTTACGTAAATGTAGCCTTAACTTAAAATGTTTCAGAGGTGCTTACAGTAATATGACAGCCTCAGGCCACATTTAAGACCACAACCAGAAAACACAAAGAAGGGAGCACAAGGCAGCAATGACACAAAGGTTGTGAGAGGAACAGGTCACAGCAGCTGCCTGATGCTTCTGCAGTACCTGTGGGTTTCACAACAGAGACACTGAGCAGCAGTGAGAGGATGTTATGGTCTGGGTTTTTTCCCCCCTTCAACAGTACTAATCTTGTAAGGGACAATATAGGAGAAAACAAGAAGATATTTGGAGAAAAACCAGATTTAGAAGCAATGAAGGCTGAAATCATTAGCCAAGTCTGAAAACTTGATACCAGCTCTACAAGTAATTCCCGTTGTAATGAATGGAACTATCCCTGTGAGAACAGCAAGAGGTTCTGACTAACATAAAAACTTTTATTCTCAGAGAGCCCAGTGATTACATTTCTTCAACAACATTTTAGTCTGGTTATCTACCACAGGTCAACCCAAAGAAATCCACCACAGTGTGCAACTAAGTTCTAGAGCCAGACTCCAAACCACAGTATGCAGAACTACAACTAAATGGAATCATTAACATTCGCAGAAGGTATGGCCAATCATTCTGGGACTTCAAACCACCTGTCCTGCTGCTGTTTATAAGCAGAAGGAAATGGTCAGAGTACCCTATGCAACATGAATACATTTTAATTTTCATTAGTGATTAAAGACAACAATGAGATGACCAAAAGAAACACTAAAGATTTTAAAGAGATTTGCAACTTAAATTTTTGCTTAAAGCAGTAACAATGCCAGAAGAGCAAAGTAGTAAAATAAAAGCTCACTTGCTTTCTAACTACATATTAGATTTAGTACTTTTAAAAGCTTTTCCTTATGTTCTCAGAAATTAGACTTAGCTAAATTTCAAACCCACAAGGACAGAAAAAATGTTGAATGAAATACGATAGAATATAAAAAGATAAAAGCAATGTAAACTCTTATATTTTTTTAAAAGCAAACTGATAACCATTTCCTTAATGCTGAAAAAGTTTTTACCATATAAAATATATTTGTGTAAACAAAAAATGGTCCAAATTCATGAGCTAGTATGGGCCTAATGTTCCAGTTACAGTAATTGCCAGAAACAGCTGCCCTGGCACATGTGTTCATTAGGCCCAGTGTGGATTTCCACCACAGAAGAGAGCTGCAGATCAGAAACCCCAGCATTTCATATACTAATATAACTTAGTGCTGCTGAAATACATGAGGAACCAAAAGGAAAATGAACAGAGACATTACTGCTTTCAATCCTTCCCTGCCAGCCTGGTCACTCTTTTTGTGAAGTAAAAAAGGATGTAACTTGGTTAAACACAAAAAGGGAAACAAACAGCAATGGAAGCAAGTTTCAATGTAGTTTCTGAAAATTCTGCATCCTAATTTACAACAAAAGTCATGTGATCACACAGTCAAATAAAAATGGGGTTTTTACAGGTGTCTTCAAAATACTTTCCAAATTCAGTGACAACAGAGAATCATCTCAACCCAAACTATTGCTGCTCTCCTGCTATTTATGACCTAACTATGAAAGCATGTTTTAATATGCTCATTGATAGTGATTTCTCTAAACAGCCACATGATTATTAAATGTCTCTCTAACATTTTAAGCTTTCTTTCTCTCCCACAATGTGCTAGTCTTGTGAAAGCAGAAAACCCAAAAAGTCTGAATAAATACACAGTAAGTATCTTGACCAACATGTTCAGGAGAGAGATACTCTAACCAAAAGCATTGCCTAAAGAAAATTTAGGCAGATAATGGAAGCAAACAAATCAAGAAAATAAATTCTAGGCATGCAGTCATGCAACAGCAGGCAAATCAGGTGTATTTTTAATTTTCTAGACATGGATTATGACATTAATTAGATTTTTTAGTTATGCTACTTTGCTAAGATGCCACAAAGGAAAAAATAGCATAAAACATGAATTATGTGCATACATGTTTTTGTTTTTTATAACTGTTCAAAATAGATAATTTTAAGACATTTGCACTAATAAATAATAAAACTATATAAGTATTCATAAATAGAATAGTTTTTTCTTGTGCCAAGTATTTCTAACCCCCATGTGCAGGACACAGACAAGTTAAAGTAGAAGGCTGTACTAAGCATTAAAATTGATTACTTGACACTGCAGAGTACATTAATTAGGAAGCAAGCTGAATGAGGAAGAAAAATCAAACCAGAACAACTAGAGGTGAATTTTTCATTTTAGAAACTGTTCTTTACAATCAGCAATTTTGTTCTGATCTCAAACAAAATATAAGCTTTACTTATTTTGTGGAAAAACATCTGTATAATTAGCAAATGTGCAATAGCAAAAGTGTCAACATATTCATAACATCACAGTTCACAGCTTTTCAAGGGAGATGTCATGTTTTATGCTATTTAGATTAGCTCTAAAACAGTTGGTCTAATCTGAGACAAACATAACATGTTGTCATTTCTATGCTCTAGAATCTGCCACAGAAAAAGGCCACCACGTGCAGGATCTTACCACTAACAAGGCACTATCATCAGTATGCTGAGACCTTCTGGATGGAAAGGGACACTGGCAGGTGGGAGAGATGGAGCAATGTCAGAAACACACACAATGTCAGAACACATGGCATGTGAACAGACAGACATTTTGGAACATGTACTGCTTGGTTATGGCACTGTGAGGCTCTTTAAAACAACCCATGAAGTGTCTGTAGGAATACACAGCCTCATGACCCAGGAATTACAGTGCAGTCCTATCACTTAAAGCCAATTATTCTGCTTTCTGTCTTGTGTCAGGCAAATACAGAACACTGTGCATTCACAGTGCTTACTCTGGTAGAACAAAGAACCTTTTAAAAGAATAAATTAAGAATAGAAAAAGATTAAGAAGAAAAATGAGCAAAAACTATTTCAATTTCTCCACATTTTGGTAATTTTCTAACAACAAGAAGAGGAAAATGCTGCTAGAGAATTATCATATTTGCTACAATATTAAAAGTTTTTATCTTGTAAACACTACCAAGTGAATTAACTGGTTTTGATTATAAAGATTATATTATTATAAAACCATAGTAGAAAACAACTTTAAAAAAAATATTTATTGCTTTTTCTGACAGCTCTCAAACTTCTAAAGCTTAAAATTTCTGGGACAACTGGTGATCTGGGACAGAAAACTGGGAGAAAACTGATCAGTGAACGATGATTGTAACTTGACTGAATTCTCCTGTTAGAATATAAACTGTACTGTACTGCTCACAAGGAGCAAGTTAGAATGGAATATGAAATGTATTTTCTGCAGAGAAAGTAGAAAACATACAAAAAACAGTAAAACAACATATTTGGACAGGCAATCTACATGAACAGAAGACTCACCCCATTAGAAAAACCCCAAGCCAAGGCTTAATAATATGTAAAAAACTATGCTATAACCCAATTTAAAGGTATTTTCCACAATAAAGAAGCAACTCTGATGGATATCTAAGAATTTAAGAGCTGACATCCTTACTAATGCTCTTATTGGACTCTTACCTCACTATCCATTGGACTTTGTTTCTGAGGACTTAAGGAGGCTTTTTGCTACACAGAAAAAGAAAAAATGAAACTTTAAAGTAACATCACAGAGAAACAAAAGCTCACAATAAAGCAGCATAACTTAAAAGTGTTTTAAAACACAGGTCTTAGTTTTTTAGATAGAACAGGCACTGGGAAAATTGCTAATTTCACTGAGCTGAAACTTGCCTAGTAGTAAAAAATCAGCCTTTATTCAACAAAAAACCAAACATTTCAAATGACGCATATGAAAATGCATAATAAACCCAAAATACAACCCAAGGGAGGAATTTAACTGCTGAGAATAAAGTGGTCATGAATAACAAAGACAATAGAAGAAAAATACCCCAAAACCCCAGCAGACTCATCAATGAACAACATGCATCCTATAAGCCTAATCTTTGACTGAGCTGAATATTTAATAAGCAGCTGTACTACAAAATACTGCCAAGGGCCTGAGAATAGTTGGTGTTAATGTAAAGCTTCAGGCTTTTCCTAAACCAACTTTATACATTAAATATAAGCAATAAACCATTCTTTGCCTCTTTGCTGACCACTCTAAGCCCAAAATATTAACTGTAATATTTCTTAGATTTGTGATGGTGAGATTCAGGTAAGTGACCAGAGCAGCAAACAGTAAAACAAATTTAAATCAAGTACCACATAAATAAACTGGCATGTTAAGGAGAAGTTCATATTAAGTGCAGAGAGAGAGAGAGGGAAGATACAGTGTTCAGAATGAGTGCCTGATGTACCATATGTCTCCACCCATGATTTACCTAGCAGTAATTTATTATCAAAAAATAGCAAAATAGATCAGGCAGCATTATAGTTTTGTGTGTCTTGATAATTTTCTCCTTGCCAAATTTGTTTTCAAAATTAAACTGTCTCTATGCCTTCTCAGATACAGGCCTTTTCTTTCCTAAACCAATCCCATCACATCTATGCAAGTGAAAATTGAGGAGATGAGGCGAAACATGCAAAAATCAAAATTCTTTACAACAATTATATTTTGGGTAAATCTCCCCAGTTCTATCTTTGCCTGTGTTAAGTAAGGTACAGCACCAACACTTAATGGACTTAAACGCAATTTGTCCAAATCCTTTATAAAGTGCCAGGAGTGTAATTACAAGCAGTAATTACCATAGTTAAGTGGCTTAGAAAAGACAAAGTATGAAGTAAGTACTAAAAGGAGGCACCTTAATAAAGTCAAGGACAGCTTCTCTCTGCATCTGCTTAGTTCTCATCCTCTCCTCCTCGTACTGCAGAGCCGCCAGCTGCGCCTCCCGGCGCGTGCGCTCGACGTGCCGGCGCTGCAGCTCCCACTCTGTGCTGGGCACCTGCAAGCACACAGGGCATCAGGCTGGGCAGCCACAGCTGCACATGGGCTATGGACATGCAGCTCACATCTTATGGGTAACACCCAGTTTGGTTTTACATCAAACTCATTCAAAGCAATTTGAATTCTGTGTGTTACCTGGGTGTGGTGACTTGATAGCGAGAGAAAATAAGGTGAATCAGGCAGGGGTCTGACAAATGCAAAAACAGAAAGTAAGTAGACTTTTAATCTTAAATCTAAAAATTTTGCGTACATGAATTGTCAGTGACACACAAGTATTGTCTCAAATCAAAAGAGTAACTATCTACTAACAGCTGTGATGATGATTTAACTACTGTGAATGACAGATTTTGTGAAGTCATTTCTATTTCTTCTGAATTGTAATAACATTTTTTACAGCACAAGATGTACCAGTGGGATTGTACATTTGGCCTAGTACATTGAGATACTCAGCACTTTATATCCCTTCTCTAAGAGTAACCAAACCAGGAATTTTTCACATGTTCCTCATTTAGAGGAACAAGTGGATAGTGTGCTTATTTGAGAGAGGGGAAAATAATAAAATGAATCAGCAGAAACACTCAAGCCTCTTTTTCCCTACCTCTCTGTCCTGTCCACATAACTCCTTTGTACTTGGTGATGCTCTTTGTCCTGCATCAAATTTAGTGTTTCAGGTCTTCGTAATTCATCTGTATCCCTGCAGGTAAGACACCAGGTGGAAGGGGATTTGGCCACTGATGCATATAGACTATTGTCAGATTAATTCTATTCTAGATTACAACTGTTCTTGTGAGAGAAATGCCCAAATGCTTCAGATAATCACAAAAGTGAAATTTGACTAAATAAATCACATTGTGATACCAAGCCAGATCACAATTATTACAATTTGTAATTAAACATAACTTGCTGAATTAACAATTATTTCAAAATATATAAGGACAGAATCTCTCTTTTAAGACAGTATTTGGGTTATTGCAAGCCTGTTAAACATCAGGATACTTTGGCATTTTCAGCACACCTCACCAATCAGGTGACTGCCAGTGACACAAGCCCATAAAGTCACAAGGTAAAAAAGAACCCATCTGGCTCTTATCCATCATATCAACAGTAAGAGAGAAATTTTGCAGTCAGTTCTTTGCCAGAAGGCAGCTGTTAGCACTGAAGCAATTCCCAAGGTCCACAGCCTAGAGCATGTACCCTGACATGTTGCTGCCTAGAAACAAAGTTGATGGAAATCAAGGAGCTTACTCCTGACAGCCTAAACTCTGTGACCTTCGCTCCTGGGGCAGCCAGGGAACACACACACACTTAACCATGCATTTCCAAAAAATGTCAGCCCAGCTGGCTGTGTGCACACTTAGGGCCTTTTCCTCATGGAGAGGAGATGTGCAAGATCCATATGTTACAGGTCTCTCCTGCTACTTAAATTAGCACTGAAGCACATGACAAACCCATTACTTGGAGCTGTTTTGAACAGACAGGACTGGGTTCAGCTCAGTGCCAAGGAGTGTGTTCAGAGCAGAGTACACACAGCTTTACTGCATCAGGAATGCACCACAGTCTGTCCAGAGGCATAAACTGTATTTATTTAATTGAATCAACTAATATAAGTACTCTTGAGATGAAGTCTGTGTTACATCCAGCTTTCAGAGTTTTAACAGCTCCAGCATGCTAAAGAAAAAAACAAAGAGGCTGCCTGCCAAGGCATTCACACAGAATTACTGTGGAAACACTTTACAGCTTGTGGTTGCCACAAAATAAAATATTTGACTAATACAACCTTAAAATACAAAAAAATTACTCATTGTCATATGGCTGTTTTTACACAATTTTGAAGGCAATAACAACACGATCTGGTTTTAGTGCCTTAATAATTTCTCTGCTGCAGCATAGTAAGCCACAATCCATTCAGATGATTAACTACTTCTGCATGGAGATCTGCTAATTTAAAGTTAAATGCCTTACTGAACTACAACTTTCTTTATCATTAACATCTGTAAATAGCAGCTTGCCCCAGCTAACCAGCCTTCTCCTATTTCCTTCAGATTCATCACGGATACCAGTGTTTGCAAAGTCTAATTATTTCCATGTTAACCACATGTTCAAATAAAAATATAAGTAAACAAGCAAGTTTTCAAATGGAGAGCACTCATTTTTTGGGGGGAACTGCTATATCACTCTATACCTGACTTGTGGACAGTATAAGGAATGATGATGTATGCTGACATTGTTATCCTCCCTTGTATCAGTACAGCTACTGGATCTGCACATTTTCAGCACATTTCAAAATGTCTATTAAAATGTTGCCAAAACTCTGGAAAAATTTATACACTAATCTTGGTCTCATTTGCTCTTTCAATACCATTTTAGAATCCATTAAAAACTGGTTTCTACTGACAGTATAAGTAATGACATACTCAGGACTAGCAGTTGTCCCACTCCCCTTCCCCCCCAAACATTCCAAGTACAACTGGGCTGGTTTTCTGTGGAGTCCTTGCAAATTCACTTTCACTCCACAGAACACTGAAATGCTTCAATAGTATAATAAAGGTTCTATCAATTTTCATTTGCAATAATTTGCTTGTTTTTTATCTTTCATTTGCTTACCTTCTTTTCTTTTAGGTAGACATCCAAAATTCTTTTCAGAAACCTAACTCCCCCTCACTGATACTCTGTCCAATCCTGACCATTATTTTACAGATAAGCATTCTCTCCAATAAGCCAAGTGATCATTAAAAAGCATAGGCATACTTCCCCAAAATAAGCAACTTGTTTTCAGAATTGATCCCCATTCTATCTTTCTGATGATGTAAGCTCATGATTATGATCCAGAAAGGTACTTTTTAAAATAAATGAATCTCCCACAATACCAAAACCAGCAGGAGTCACACTAGAATGTGTCCTCATGGCACATCAGATACTCCATAGTATCTCTATCCTACCTGCAAGCACCTTTATCCCTTTTGTCCTCTATGTAATACAGCTTAAACCAACTATTTAATCAAAGCACAAATTAAATCACAAAAAGTAGATGTTAAATCAGTTTAAAAATATGCACTTTAGTTATATAGATTTCTTTAACCAACTGATTTTAAGTTGAGCATTGGCATAGAACAGTTATGCCTTTTGCTCACTGCCATTATTAGAACTCCAATTCCTAATTTGGAGCAATAACTTATCAAAAAAGTGAAATACACACTTGTGGCAAAGTATCAGAAAATAATGCCATTTTTAAAACATATTCAATAAATACATCCTCTGCACTCATCACTAAATTGTTGTTACCACAGCAATTCTTACCTGTTTTGATGTAAATGTCGTCGTGTATCCTCTGTTCTCTGAAATTCTCTGATGGATACAGGCTTTACTGGTGAGCTCTAAGCAAAAAACCACAAAAGACTAAGCAAGCAATTTATCTAGAAAACTGCACATTAATACCAATCAATCTCTTTGCAGAGCTACATCTGCAACTACTGGTATTTAAAACACCTGATAAAGAAGCACAAAACACAAATCAGGGATGTTCATTTCCAGCCAAGCAAGCTCACTCCAATTTAAATAAATAATAGTTTCAAGATTAAATATGCTTACTGGTAACTTCAGAAGTTTAAAACCTCCAGTATTAAGAAGCATGCAGAGAAGTTCAAGTAGGTATAAAATTTGTTTTGAAATGTAAATACATTCTTTGGAATTTAACTCTCTAAGTGTACAGCAGTGAAGACTGGATTCTCAGAAATACAGAATAAAGGGTCTTTTACAATGTTTTAAAGACAGGTTCCCAGAAGGACTGAGAAAGCAAAACCTGGGATTAATAAGAACAGTTTAGGTTTAGTTTGAGCAATGAAATAATTTATCTTATTTGGAACAGAGACATACTGCCTTTGGTGTTATTTAAAAACTTCCACTGACACCCATTAATGTAGGAAAATAAAAACTTTTCAAGATTAACTTGCCAATTTTCACTCATGCATGCATGCTGCTATATTGCAGCCAGCCTTCCTAAGTAGCAGAGTATTTTAGAATGTCTTTTTAGAGAAACTACTTCTTCAGCTAAAAGCAGTTTAATTTTTATGACTAGACAGAAATAGCTGTTGTGATGCTGAGCAATGCCTTTTCCCTATCAACAGCAAGGGGTTCTTGGGTTGCATTGCCTACAGTTGATTTTTCTGAGTTTTGCTCTTGTGTCTGCTCATCAGCTTCTGTGATCTGATATTGAATTTATGACCTTTGTAAAATGAATTCATCTCTCATATCTGTGTGACTGATTTTAAACACAGACAAGATAGGGACCAAGCTCTTACATAAAAGCTAAAGATCCACTTCTCTTTTTTTCCTTTCTTCAAATAGCAAATATCTTTCCGCTTCAAAATACACAGAACTTTGAAAGAACAAATCTGAATCACAGCACCACAGTTACTGTTTAAGCAGAGCAGCCACAAAGATTTTTTCAGACATGTTATTCATGTAGCCTGTACAGTGAGCCACTGAACTGTGTAACTATGTACAGAGGTAATTAATTAAGACTGACAGAAAACAGAAGGAAACATGATGTGGTTAAAAATCTAATTCTATATGTTCAGTTTCTGAGAACTCTCTCCAGAAGTGTAACATCCAAATGACTTAACAGGGCAGAGTTTCCACAAGGGCTTTGCTGGGCTGTGTGAACTGAATGACCCCAGGGAGAAGCAGCACCTCACTGGAGATCCGCCTCTGGTCGATGTATGCCATGAACTGGGAGCTGAGGCTGTCTGTGTCCAGGCACTTGGGCTGCCTCACCTCCTCCTCCTCCTCCTCTGTGGCACAGCTGTCAATGTAGTCAATCTGATCCAGATCGTGCTCCACTTGACAAACACAGAGAGAACACCCACAATCAGACAACCCACGAGACAGGGAAAAACCAGCAATGCAGCAAGGTCAGCAACTAAGGCCCTGCTTCTTCTGCCAGCTGGGAAAGCTCAGCCTCAAAGCTCTTGGATTTTGCCAGGCCCACTAACATTACACAAACAAATTTTGAAATAATGATAAAATTTATGCCTTTTTAAAAGCAACAAGAAACATGTATCAAGCTGGTAGTTTTATACTGCTGGCTGCAGATACTCAGCGACTGAGAAAGCAAATATTGTGCCTTCCTTTTCAAAACCAAAAACTATATATCAAAATCTTTCAGCTAATATCAAGTCTGTACAATGACCTGTGTACATTTTGGAATAATTTCTCTTGGTTCTCTGTCAGAAAACTCAGAATGGATACAACAGATCCTTCTACCAGTATTACTACAGCAACAAAATAGAAAGCAGCATGTCTATGTTATTTGGATGTAAATACAATAAATATAAGAAGTGCATGTGGAAATAATGAACTATGCTACAGAAAGCAACAAAATCCCTCTAAAACAATAAAAGGCACCTGCAATTTTATTTTAAAAGAAGAATGAAAAAAGAAATTAGGAATCACTGAAATGAGAGCAAGGAACAGCACAGTTTGGCTGGTATTGATTTTCCTTTGTGTGGGTGATACTATCTAGGGCAATTTTTTCACTTGTCACTGCTTTTCCACATTCTGCCTAGGATTCTGAGAGTCATGACATAAAGCAAACGCCCCTGGTGAAAAATACTGCACTGGGGATGCAGGGGAAAGCACAAGTTCCCTTTCAGAGCACTACAGCTTTCTTTTTCTTAAAACTCTTGCAGACATTCTTCTTTACTCCCCCACTCCTTTCCTGCTTGTCTAAAACAGACTTCTCTTTGCTCACCACACAATCTAGCAACTGTTACTGCCAAAGCCACCCCCTCTCCTACAACCACCATCCAAAACTACATTCCTATATATGTGGCTTCATTAAATCTTCCTTTCAGCTTCAAATCTTAAAAAAACCCCACAAAGAACCCAAAATCCCCTTCTTTCCAGGCTTGCTTATTAAATAATGATAATAATAAAAACAATAATACAGAAAAAGGTGAAAGATACAATATCTGTGTTAGGAACACAAAACTGCAAAGCACCTGGATCTCTGACAGCCACATGCTATGGTTTGTGCCCCTCTCAGATACACCTACTCATGAACTGATCATGCTCCATCTTAAAAGTCTGTGAGGCATTTTGAAATACCTGGTGCACCAAAGCCAAAGAACAAAATAAAGTTAGTCTTGGAGGCAGAGCTGGCAACACTACCTGTTATAAGGCTGCTCAGAGCTCCCCATGACACCACGTCTTCAATTCTTCTAACTGCCAGAATTTAAGTGTTTGAACTGAATTTTTCCCCATTAATGTGTGAAAGAGTGTGAGTGAATTAAAAAGTTTCACATATTTCTAGAAGGTGGCAGAAAAAACAAAAAACTGTGGCATAGAAGACTGAGACCAAAGAAGCTGGCAGAAGATGGGGAGGAGGAGGGAAGAGAGAAGAAAAAGCAGGAGCTGGGCACAAGAGGTTACATGTAGCTGGGAAGAGTGACACTAAGAAAAAATGAACTGCAGCCATTAGGGAAAATGAAAAGCAGGGAGCAGCTGAGAAAGAAGAATCAATCAAAGTACAATAAGAAGTAGTGCAGAGCAATGGAGAAGAAGGAATGGCTGAAAAAATAAACCTGAAAGATTGTTTAAATTAAGGCATATAAACAAGACACTGGTAAACAACAGATTACTGGAAGTTAAAATGAAGGAGGACTGTGAAGATCAAGGAACATGGAAAGCACAATCACCTGTTGATCAGCTATGAAGGTGATCCTGTGAGACTGCAGGACACCAGCTGAGAAAGTGCAACAAAGCACTGCCACTCACAAACACCAGCCCCTCCTGGATGATATTCAAGTTTGCATTAAAATCTAAAACTGCAATGAGACACTTGCACTAGCTGGAAATATAAAATTCCCAAACAAAATTGCTCATCCTGTTCTGACAGCAGTCAGTACAGAGCAGTGACAATTTACTACTGCAGTATATTTTCCCCAGAAGCTCAAACAGCAAACTCCATGCACTGAAACTCAATATTCCAAAACACCACTTGAAGCAGCTGAAGACCCTAACATAGGATATAGCTGACAGTTTTCAAGAAAATACCAATTCTGCCACTATTTGATTTTGCCATTAACATCCCTAAAACAACAGTATTTTTACATTTTCCATAACATTGTTTTTGTGTAATTTCACCTAGAGCTTTCTGCTTTTTTTCTTCTTTAACCAAGCTACTATCTATAGGAAATATTCTGGAACTTTAATAATGATGACAGCACATACAGTTAGCCAAAGGTCACTACTTACCTCCACCATTAGTTACAACTGCACTCCCTCTGTTCTCTTGGTATTGACTTTCTCTTCTCAGTCTCTGCTCTTTGGTGAACTCTGCCACACGTAATGGGAGATCTGAGAACTCATCTGTTGGCTTCGGAAAACAAACAGCGAAGTCTGGAAACATTTTTCTTCAGAAACATAATTTTGTAACCTACTACTTCTTGATTTGTAATTTAATTGCCCTGTTCTACAACCACAAAAAACTAATTTAAAGCAAAAGACAGCTATAATGCACTGTTTAAAAAAAAAATATATAGTTGAATTTTCTTTAGAAAACAGCTGCCTACAGTTTTGATTGCAGTATCTGCACATGACTCAAAACATCCCAGGATGGAAAATCCTAGCACCTTCTCTAAAAATCAAGCTAGGAGTGCAGGTATGGAGTACAGCTCACTGCAACACTTTAGGTCTTGGCTATTTTCTAGTTGCCCCAAGAGGAATAGGGAACTTCACCCTGGCATTAATAATTGACAATATTTTTGCTGAGAGATCCTGTTTTCCTGCTTCTAAATAGTAAACAGATTTTAATATTTTAAACAAAGGAAGAGGACAAAATTTCCAGCGGATTTCCAAAGCTGAATTTTTCATGTCCAGGCTTATTTTATTGAAACAACTTTTCATGAATAATTACAGTTAACTCAGTATTGCACTATGATACTATTACAAGGGTTTTAAAATTAGGCATCCCATTTTTTCCTCATTTTTTTTATGCTCCAGTAAATTGACCTGTCATGAACTGTTTTATACATTTCTGTCAATACTTTCAACTTGGGGTCTGTCCCATACAAAATTAACCTTATTTTTTCTCCAATTAAACATTCAGTACCAGCTCAAGACAACCTGCACACCAGCACATACATGCTACCTATGGAATGTACATATACATTTAGTTCTCTTTCCTGTACAACACTGTATTCAACAAAAATAAAGCTGCAACACTTACTTCATTCCCTGACCACCTTTTGTCTCCGCTGTCCACGCTATTGAAGCCAGAATCGAGCGCCCCGTACGGACGAGTGGAATAGAGCTCCTCGTGGCTGTCAAACACACAGTTTTGGTTACTGTGATATAAACACCACCAAAAGCCTCTCAGCTCTTACAGAGCAAAAAGCAGAATAAGCCACCAAGCACAGCTGCAGTGTGTTCACAAGTTCAGCACGTCTGAAAACCTCACACTGCACTTGCTGCAACAGGGCAGGAGGCAGATGCTGACAGTCAGCTGCCCTTGCCTGGCCTGCAGAGCTAAGCTGACTCAGAGGACAGATCCACTCTTCAAATGTTTCCCAAAGGGAAGTTATGACAAAGCAAAGTGGTCTCATATTTCCCTGTTTAGCAAGTCAAACTTTCATTTTCTACTACTCATGTTTTGGTTGAAAAACTCTGTCCAACAAACTTTTATGTAAACAAGCATAAATATGTACAAAATCACTAAAAATACAGAATATACTACTTCTACTCAAAAATATGCAGCATGTATTACTTAAATGCCTTCTGTGTCATAATTACATAAGAAACTGCAGTAAGCTGAGCAGTATTTCAGATACACCATAATAGAGTAACTGTAGAAGTTTTCATTTACAGAGGTTTGTCAATGACATGTCCAGACAAAGGCATTAGACATGTGCCCAGTGTTACAATAGTATAACCAAACAGCCATACAGTTCTTTAAATTTCTGGGCTTTGAAACTATGTAATTCAGCAGTATAGCTATTACAGATGTCAACTCTGGCAACTGCTGCAGATAGCTACAGTAAAAGAGACAATGGGACTTGTCTGATCCACTGCAGATGGCATTTCACAATGGCTCAACTGTCCTACTGGCACTCAATGCCCCAGGGAGAACTGCAGCAGTAATTACTACATAATGCACAAGGAAGAATGAATTTCAGGAAGCTAATTGCTTCACCCCATCATAACAAAATTGCAGGTCATCTTCTCACTGGCATTGCTGTCAAGTTGCTGCTCCCTCTGAAATTCCACTTTCAGGAAATACTTATTTTCAATTTTTTTATTATTATTATAATAGACTACTATCAAGGCCCATTTTAGTTTTCATAGACATGAAATAGCAAACAAGTACCAGGAGGAGTGGAGGGTACAGATGAGAAACATTAAGATATGCATCTGTTTCTATGAAGATGTAGACTAGGACAAGCTCTTGCAACTGCATGGAGTTTTGATTAACTCAGAGGAGTTCTATTTTTATGGCCCTGTATTTGAAAAGGAAGACCATCTGCATAATAAACCATCAGAAAGGAAAAAAAGCCAAAGAAAAAAAAAACAACTCGCTTCTTCTGGGTGGGAAGAAAAAAGAATTACCATGAAGTCACCCAATGTAGTTAAAGAGCTACTAATTTGAATAACTGACAATAGAACCATAATTATACTAACAGTTTGTAGAACTTACATATATTTTTAAAACACAGGTCAAAGAAAAATCCATCTGCAGTACAATTCCATTTTAAATGAATCAATATTTTCACCATCTCCTGAGCACCCTATTGTAAACTGAACGATTACTGCAAATTAAGGAGCTCAAAAATGAGGAAGTGTTTTGATACAAATTTTCTTGCATCCCTTTTCAATTGGAGAATTTGAAAAGCTTTACATCTAACACTAAAGTTAGCTGGAAACTCAAAAATATGTAAATGTTGTGGCAAGGACTTCTCCTTTTCAACAAGGAAGCTGCTTTCTGTCTTTCCAACCCTCACAACTAAACCCACCTATCCAGTGCTACACACTTTACACATTTATCATCATACAGCAGCCATTCTAAAATCAGCTGAGACTTAAAATTTTTATTCCTCCCTAACCAAGAAGCCACAAAGAACAACCATTAGGCATTTGGACAGATCAGAGCATTTTAGGACACTGACAGCTTATAGAAAACTGTGTAATGCTTGAAATCAAAGGATGAGAATCCAAATGCCTGCTATGATCAACAATGAAAGACAATACTTGCTGCCCTTTCCAAGTCACACTAAAACTTGTATCTTTACCTCCTGCAAGCTAGAACAGTTGCCCAAGTCCCAGAATATTCACTACACTGGTTTACCTGTGAGTACTCAGTATTTTTTAAATCTTCTAGCTCCAGACTTTGCCACTCTGCCAACAACTGCTACACAGCTTCTGCTTTGTCTCAATCTCATTCTCTCCAGCACCAACCTGAGCTGCTCTGAGTTTGCTGCAAATGAGACTAGCTTGTTGCAGCTGAACAAAACTTGCTGCAAGGTAAATTTCACATAGCTTATGTTTGGAAAAGGACTGAAACATAAAGGGTTTCACTCTGGTTAAAGAGTTTGATATAATTTGACAAAGCTAAAACAATCAATTAGCTGTGCTAGAACCTCCAACCCACAATACGTGCCATGGTATTTTATAGTATCTTGTTTTATTAACAGTATCAACAGCCTTGCTATTCAAAATGTTTGATCAAGAGTGAACTGACAGCTTGACACAAAGTTCCTCTAACAAGTCTCTACCACTCAGACTTTCCAACAGCATGGTATTACACAAAGCTGATCAGATAAACCAGCAACAAAGTCTAGGAGGACTGACTGATACCTTATTTCTACTGGCCACCTTTGAAGATAAGAAACACAAAGCTCTTGTGCCTTGCCTGAAAATATTAACTGTATCACAGCTGAAGGATTTTATTTCTTTCATCCCAAATTACATAAAAATATAACAACTGGGGATTCCCTCTTTCACTGGACCATTCTACCATTTTCTTCTAATATGTGCTCTGCTCCACAGACAGCTCTTCCATAGGTACATGTAGATGGAAGGAACCACTTGCAACTCTGAATGCCCTAAAACAGCACAGTAACAACAAATAATTCTATCACCAACTGTCATCTCCTCTAGGGTACAGAAATAAAGCTAAAGCAAAGCCAGTAGAAGCTCATTTCATACTGCTGAATCTAGTAAAAATCCTAGAGAAAGCATCCTCAACTCTAGTTCAGCCCTTATTTTAACACTTACAATTCCAAGCTATGAATAATTAACTCTTCTGCTCACATCACAAAAGCAATTGATGAAAATTTCCAGAGTGATATACAAATACAGACAGCAATAAATCAGTAAGCACATAGCTCACTTGATTTTGAACTTCTCTTAAAAATAAACAAACTCTTAGAGCTAAACAAATCATGACATTTTCTCATTAAGAGCCTTTTCCTTCCAGAAAAGGGCAGTATCCTCAGTATTATGCAGAAACCATCTGCAACAGCTTGTACTGGAAAGTGATTAATCCTTGACATGCTCATATGTTGACCTCATCTAGAACAGTAATTTATAACATTCAGTGCTGATGAGGAACCACTCTGTCAGTCCCTCATGCAAATCCTTCTTCATAAATCTGACTCATGATGATTTATTGTGAAGTCTCCTGATTTGTGTTTTATTGCTGCTAAGGCAGCAGTACATCCTTCAGCAACTCACTCCTCCACACCTTATTACTACCTTCCAAGATGACTGAAGTAATTTTTATATATATTCAGTTTCATACTTCACTGACTGCTTTCTTCTGCATCACGTAACAGAAATAAATCTTAACTCCTTTTTGCTAGACATCTTAATTTAGCAGCTGATACTGCTGACTGTTCCAATATTTGTGTTACAATGCCAGCAGCAGAGCCAAGTGAAAACTTGCCAAAAATAACAGTTTACTAACGGGGTGGAGATCAGCATTGACACCTGCGGTTGGAGCACAGCCGTTATAAAATTCTGTGCAAAAGGTTAAAAATCACAGCTTGGATATCATTCAGTAAGTCTGGGCAAAATATTAAGATCTTGTAAATTGAACATGTACATGTTACCAACACGGGAGCATACCCCCTGTATTTTTATTATTACTCTCTTTTTACTGCATATCAGCTTTGATACTGCCTTTCACATGACACTGCCAAGATAATCTTCTAAACCACTTCTCACTTCTTACACACTGATACCTCACTAAATGCACCATGAAATACCATAAAACAATGTTTTTCAAATCCACCACAATGCACTCGCCAAAGAACAATCCTTGATGTACTTTTTAAAAAAAAACAAGGTGGACTGACAAAATTTTCCTGAATGCCATTAAAACTGGAAGTGTGGCTTGTGTAAAACTTACCATGATCCAAATCCCATGGGTCTCCTATCATAATCAGGCAAGTCTGGAGCTATCTTGCATGCTTCTATGTTCAGGTATTTAAATATATGAATTTTTCCTTTTATACATATCTTTAAAAAATTAAAAAAATAAAGTAAGTATAATTTGACAATACAATTTCAAAGTACACTACAGACATTCAAAATGCCATTGAGAATAATAATAAATGAGCACATTTGCATCAATCAATGTATCTTTTATTCCAATCTCACTGCATTTTAGAGGAACAGCTATAGTGGAGCATCATGATAGACAAATGGAAGCTGTCCTCCAAGTACATCTGGTCTGCAGGCAACTCTGTCAGCTGGATGCTGAAATTTCATCATGCAAACAAGAACGAGCATTTACAAGTACTAGAATTTATACCCTTGGCATCAGAACAGATGCATCCCACCCATGCCCAGATTTGAATGGCAGTGGAAGACTGCCAGAGCCAGCTCAAATTTATAGTCAATGAAGGCAGTAACAGCTGTCTCTGCTTTCACAAGGAAAGCAAAACCCCACTGAAACTACAGGTTTCAGCAAGTGCCCCTCAACTCCAATGCAGCAGCTCACAGTAGAACCTGTAATACTCAGGGACTTGTATGCCCACACTGAAAATCAAATCAGTCACTAACTGTATTGTAATTTCTAGTTCAAAGGCCAATTTGAGTACTCTGCTGCAAAGTGGATCAGCAAACTGCAGCACTGAGACCTCAGTCAAAATTTTGACATTTGAGTGACATAAAATCAGTCTTGCCTAACAGAAATATTCAACCCAACATTAATGAAATTTTTTTGCGTATTCCAGAGCAGACACCATGAATACAGTAATACAGTAAAGGCAAGAAAAGGGATTTTTTCAAGCTGTGCTACATATTTAACACTTTTAGACAACAGAATGTATTCAAAAATCTTTTGTTCGTAAGTAACAAATATGCAATATAATCCTTCAGTTTATAATTTAGTTCTACCCTTGTTATCTGAACTAGTCATCTGATTTTCTAGCTGCATTTACCTGTGCAGGGGGGGACTGGAGAGGGTTGTTTTCTAACATGATGGTCTGAAGATGTCTGAGGTTCCTATAACAAACTGGTATTGTTGTTATTTTATTGCAGGAGAAATCTAATCGAATCAAAGGCAGCTCAGCAAGCTCTGGAGACAAAAAACAAAGAATTCAGAAGTTTAAAAGAGTGTGAGAAAAAGCAAAAGTATAAAAGTGGGTGTTTCACAAAACAATTAAGCTGCTTCCAGCTCTCAGGGGAAGAAAAATGGACTGAAAACAGAAGTGTTTGAAGTCTCTGCTGCTATAGTGGACAGCTGTTTTCTCACCTTCAGGTAAACGCACCAAATTATTTCTTCTGACATTCAGGTCTCTCAAGGATTCCAAACTGCCAATCTGTGGAGGTATTGTCTGTATTTCATTACAGCTCACATCCTACAAAGGAGAGCAAAGAATGAGTTACCACTGTGTAAGTCTCTGTTAAGTCAAATATGCAGCTCTAGGGACTGAAAGAAAAAGACAGCAATTCATATAACACCTCAGATATGTACTCTCAATCTCACAGCTGATATGAAGCAATGTTCTCATTTTAAACATGAGAGGAAATAAAAGCTTTAAAAGATTAAGTGCTCAGATGAGGAAATTTATTTTAAGTTACTCCATAGTACTTCAGACAGCACAACTTGCTACATGAAAGCTTTCTACTAGAAACAAACATAGCAAGAACTCTAATTCCACCAGGCATTCCTTTCTAGAATAGAGAAGACATTTAAATTGACATGGATCATTTCCTCTCCAGTCCATCTTTCCCTCACATAAAAGAGCAGAAAAGTAACAGTTGGAAATCAAGTGTATACTCACAAGCTCTGTCAGTTGTTTGAGCTGTCCAATTTCTTCAGGTATTGAAACAAGCTTATTATTACTTGCTATCAAAACTTTTAGTGGTAGTCTACAGAGGTGTACTGGCAATGTTGAAAGCTGGTTTCGACTTTTGGACAGAAAGAAAACAAAATAATCAGAAGTCTAATGAGAAATATTCATGCAGTAAAAGACACATACAAAAAGCACACTCCATTTAGATACCAAACCAGTTTTTATGCAATTACTACAGAAGTAGCTCCATGAGGCTGTTCTTTATTACTTTATCTAGTTATGTGTGAACAAATTCTGAATATCAAGTATCAAGACTGATCAGATGCTTTTGAACCCAGTGTGGAGGAATGTGATGTTTTTGTGCCCTTTCAGGTGCCTCTGATAACTGGCCATGCTCTGTCACAAAGGAGTATGTTTGGGCTGAGTGCAAAAGCTCTCCTCGTGGGTAGCACTGCAGGTCAGCACACAAAGTGCCACAGAGAAATTCATGAGACACTGAATATTTAAAGTGTATTTCTGATTAAGTAAGGATAATAATGGTACAGCAACTATTAAGAGATACAGCATTAGGAAATCCATATCTGATTAATATCCTGTACATGCAACTTTCACATAAATAGAAAAAAAAGAAAAGAAAGAGATATACTTTTGCTAATTTAGTATGCTTAGAACACCAGAGAGAAACAGCTTGAGACTCTGCCAATTTCTGAAGAGAAACTTTCCACATCTACTAAAAGACAAATGAAAGATGCTGTACACATTTGGATTTCATCAAGAAGCCAGGCTGCAGCAATTTTTTGCCTGTAATGCTGGCAGAGAAGACTTAATGCTTGAGAAAGATCTTCCAAAGCCACCAGTACAGTGAAGGTAAAGGGATATTGCATAAACTTTATTCAGCTGCTGAGAGCTGCTTTGCAAAGACTATGCAAAAGTTCTACCATCTCTTTTCAGTCTGCATGGTGATATTTCACATGGAAACAACTGAAATTTATTTATTCCTTCAAGCTGGAATTAGCTTTCTTCTTCATTCTCCTCTTTTATGAGCTGCTGTTCATCCTCATGTTCCCTGATCCTGTTGCTTTGATGCAATGACACACAACACAACAAGTCAGCATTACTTATGGATGCACCAAAATGTATAAACCCAGACTACTCATGTTAAAGCAAACTTGGTAAGACAACTGTTACCTGATATTTAGAAATGTTAAAGACTGTAGGTTCAAAACAGCCTCTGGGATAAATCGGATGCAGTTCTGGTACAGATTGAGAGTCTCGAGGGAGACAAAGTGACAAGCTTCTGCTGGGAGCTCCGACAGTCTGTTCCGGGACAGGTCTGAAGGGAGGCAGAAAGAAAATTCAGCAAAGCTGCCCTAGAAATTCACTAAGTTCCTTGCTTGGCAAGGTTGTTTCAGTTAATGAAGTTTGACAGAAACACCTACCAAATGTTTATATTTGAAGAATCAATATTTTTCCTTGGACAGTTCCAACTGCCAGTCCACGAGTGTTACTCTCCTTTACAAGTTGCATTGTGATAAACAATTCAGTCGCAAATGGTTCTTTTTTTTCTTTAAAGGTTAAGGAAAGCTGCTGCTTATAAATGCCAGAGGGCAGTTCCCAAAGCCACACACCTAGAGTCCCCACTTCCTCACACACAGAGCCCTGAGTTCTGACAGAAGCATTACCCATTTTCCAGGTGTGATAAAGCTCACTACAGCAGGGGTATGATGGATATAAAGTTCAGCAGGATGCACACAGGTAAGAAAGCATCAAAGTCATGGAAACTTCTAATCCACCAATACAAAAAGTTATTAGGGAACATAACAAAACCCCTTGTCTGTTCACCAACAAAAAATTTCAAAAAGAAATAAATTAAAAATTATCCCTCTCCGCACACACAAAGTGCTTCTTTTCCAGCTGGTATCAAGCTCAAACATGACCTCAGCTTCAACTTGTCCAAACTTGATTTTGAAAAAACAACACTTTAAATGAATGTTTCCGACAGCTCTAACAGTGGGAGTTAAAAATAAAAATTATAGAAGTCAGCAATAAGTTTGCATTGCATATCTAGAATATTTTTATTATTTTATGACAGAAAGCAGTTTGAGATCTTTGCCCCACTTTTCTACTTTTTGTGAAAAAGAAAACATTTTTCCTTTTTTCCGCCCTTTCCTTCCAAGAGTAAAGAAAAACCTGCACTTACAGATTGCTAAAGACAGGCTCTGTAAATATCCTGATCTAACCATTTGCTAATCCAGATGAAACATCAGATAAATGCATCAATGCAAAGAATGATCACTGTGATGGATCCTGCTTCCTGCTACTGACAAAGCAGAAATTTCCTACCTGTACACCTTGTCCCAAGTGCTCTGCATTGCCAGAGTGTGTGAGAGAAACTGATCAGAAATACAGCATTTTTCTGACCACTTCTCCCACAAACACTATGCCAGAAACAGGGAAACATATTGGTGCAGGCTGAGGAATCCCTATTTTGGCAGCAGAGAATATTCTTGGCATTGTAAAGCACTCACTGACCTCCAGCTTAAGTGTAAGTAGCAAATTAATTGGACTGATCAGAACCTGCTTAAGAATCTGTAGGCAACAAAGGAGTCAGTAAAGTAATGGCATATATCCTACAGAACACAGCATATACTTCCAAGAATTAGTGCAAAATAAGTATTCATTGCATAATCTCTCAGAGTGCTCTATTATGTCCTACTGTCCCTTCTGCTTTACTTCCATAGTTTAATTCTAATTAATGATTTAGTGACAATGACAGGACACTCCAGTCCTCCCCTCCAAGCTGCAGCTGATTTAAAGCAGAGTTTTAGTGCTGTGTGACAATGTGGTGCCCAAAATTACAACATTCCTAGTGGGATCTCTGTGTGCCAACATTGTTGTAAAATGTGGCAGGAGAAGAGAGGTTTTCAATCATACTGTCCCAACATAAGTCATGTATCCTGAAACATTTCTACCAAGTACAGCTAACCACACTGGAATTATCTGCCATCCACACAACTTGCTAAGAGATTCCACAATACAATTGTATGTTAGCATGCAAGAAAGAGAGAAGAATGCAAATTATTTCAGAGAAGACAAGAAACATGCAAGAGCAACTTAAAAAAAAATACTTATTTCCCATATTCGATGTTTAACCACTTATTTAAAGAATTACTACAACACTGGTTTACATATAAGGTGTAAAAGTTTCTGAATTCCACCACTTCTCTCACAACATACAAGCATCTTCAGCTCACAGCTTTATCCCTCCTTCACACAGCTGTGCTGGCACAGGCACCTTGAATTCTGCCCACTTTAAAAGAGAAACAGCTTCCCAAGTACTGAGCACTTTTCTGGCAGAAAAGTGACAAAAAGTTTCTTTCTACTCTGTTTTGGAAAGGGTTTAACCACAAATATGAGAATTCTCATTTGCTTTTTGTTTCACTTTACCTTAGCAAAAAATTATTTTAAAACTATTTTTTACACATTGTGCAGACCATAAGGCATGAATTAGTTCAAGAACTTCTCATACTCTGAACTTTGATTTAGTATTGGTACAAAAATGACTCCCTGCAGAAATAACATTAGGTATGAAGAAATGAAAATACATTTTTAAAAGCAACAAACAAGCTCAGAGTATGATAGAAAAGAGACATCAAAGCTGGTTAGCACGAATGAATAGGTTTTTCAGGACTTCTCTCAATCTGCAGTGATTTTTAAAACTTGGGATTCCTATGTAGCAGTAGACATTCAGGGGAAAACAGATTAAATCAGAGCTGAATTTTGATACTGCAGTATAGACTTCTAAATGATTCAAAAGGGGTATAACAAGTTATAAGTTTTGTTAATAAGTTTAGAGCATTTTTACTCATGATGGCCACGAGAATCACTCAGCATCTGTGATTTCATAGGCCCAAATGGGAGCCAAGAGGGAGGGTGGGCCAGGACCATAAAAACAGGCAAGCACCAGGAAAAGAACAACTAAGATAAAACAAGAGTTGAGAATCAGACAGAAATAACATATGACAAAATACAGTGTGAATTCTGATTCTGCAAATTCAAGAATTGCTTTTGCTTTTTTGCAATCCCTGCTCTGTCCCCCCCTAGACCTTCAATAAGAATTTAAATTTCCCCAAGTCCAGCAAGCAGCATCCCTAAGATTCAGGGACTTATTTTCATTTTTTTCAGTTTCTCTGAAATCCTCTCCCATACCAGAAAACTAAAGTAGACAGCAGTCCCTGCATGGAACAATTCAGCAATTCCATCCTCTCTCCCATCAACTTCCTCAAACACCTGAATGAGAGGCACAGCTATAACAAAACCAGAAGATAACAAAAGCATTCCAGTGATTTGTTTTATATTCACATTTGCTGCCCAGCAGCACAGCACTAGATGGTGTTTTTTCAAAAGAGAAAGTGAAAGTGAGGTATAAGAAAAAAATAAGGTATTTTATTTAAAATACCCAATTAATACTCTGCCAATTAAGACTTATTTTGATCATATTCTTCTGTTACTGTATGCATGAAATAACTTCAAAACAAGAAAACAGAAGAGTAACAAAAAACAAATTACTAATTCCCCCCAAAAGCATAAATACTTAGTTTCACTACAAATAATCATATCAATGAAATCTAGCTGTTATAATCTGAACTAGGATTAACTCATTTGTGTCCAGGTTTCATGGGTTAAAATCACTGTTACCAGAAGTCATCTTTAAAGAAAAGGCTCTCCTAGTTTACTAAAAATGGATGTGTTTCCTTGAAGGCAAGATCATGTGGAATTTTGGCAAAGGGGAAGCATTCTTTGGAACTAAGCTCTTTGTGAAAGATAAAAAAGCCAACAGCACAGACACAAAATGAAATCTCAGAGCAGTCAGATCACTGACCTTTTCCATCTTAATTGGGATTCTGTGGAGAAAGCCAGCAAATCCAATGTTAAATGTTACTAGAGATACACTATGTTTCAAATTGCATCATTTGGCAGTAAATGCAAACTCCTCCTGCTCAAAGAAGAATGCTTCTCTAACATTAGCAGGGCTGTGTTCACACACTTTTAACTTCAGCTGTAACCCAAATTTTGTCTCCAAAGGACTCTCAGTGACACAAAGATGCGCGGTGGGAGGTACGGGGTACCCCGCACGTTCACTGCAGCTCAAATGCTGCTGGCACCCAGACCAGCTGGGTGGTGCTGAATTCCAGGTCATCACCAGATGCTAATGGGATCAGTCCACTAATCCTGCTGAGATGGGAATATGGCTTCTGCTCTCATGCCAGTTAGCTACAACAAAGAAGGCCAGCTCTAGACCTGAGCTTTGATACAAAATATTGTTGATAAAAATCTGCCTTTTGTCATCAGAGATCTGTTCCCCACACACTTTGAATATTTATTTTTTTAAACTTAAACAAGCAAAGCCCAGATTTTGGCTGTCTATTCAAAACCAAACATCAGCAACCACCACAAGACCCACTGGCCACAGTGATGTAAGAGAGCCTGTGACACTGTCACCTGTGGGCTCCCACCCATGATGTAACACGGCTCCAGAACAACTCTGCAGCTGTGGGATATCAGCCATGAACTTGCTGCAGTGATGCAACAACCCTGCTATCCGTGAATTGATCAGAATCACAATGGTGACACTGGTGGCTATACTGCCCTTAGCCAGGATGACTTATTTATATGGCAAGCAAATGTTCTGTTTTCCCAAAAACTAGGAGACATGTTGTAGTTTGAAAGCACACTCATGGTTTTCCTTTAATAACAGACAAATCTAGGACACATGAGCTTGCAGCTGACAGAGAAAAATATATTTTCTTATAAATAATTAAAGAAACCAATCAATGAAAAGGAGGTTGTCAGCCAATATAGTGACAGAAGGCAAAAGGCAGCATGAACTGCTTTAGGAGGAGAAGGTACAGCTGTTTAAGAAGAAATACCAGAATCTGGAAGTGTGTAAACAGCTTCCCCCACTCCCATACTCAACTTAAAGACCAGAAGCAAACTCCACAGTTTCACAGTGATAACAACAAAACCACCATTGCACTGAAGATTATCCTTGAATTGGGTGACTTAGGCTCGATGATATGGAAAGCAGCTCACTACAACAGCTCATTTACAGCTGCTGCTCCCTGGAAAGCGACTGCTTAGGTACAGCCACCTCTCAGATAATGTCACTAAAACCAACTTTTGAGGAACTTGATGCCATCTGATTGCTCAGTTCTCACATTTAGAATCAACTCTGTCAGAACAACAACATTTCCAAACGGATTCTTATACAAACCTCAGCTCCACCTTTATGTTGTCACTGATTCTATAAGCCAAATAAATACATGCATCTTTATCCTAGTTTTATGGATTTTTTTTTTCACTTCTCAAACACTTCAGAACTTGATAACCTAAGAGCAACAATGTCTGTGATTCTGCTGACTTTTAGGAAACATTCCCATAAAGCTACTAAGAGAAAATTACTATAATGAAAGCACAGCCCCAAGCAGATGAGCTGGTATTATAGTACTGACTTTTCTTGCAGAAGGAAACCAGAAATCATCGTAAGAGAGTATTTCTGTGATATATTTCTGATGCTGTTGGCCCCTGTACACTGAGAGTGATTTTCTTTCTTAGCACTGAAAATGTTGGCATCCTTTGAGGTTCATTTCACACCTGGAGGATTTCCTGACACAGGAGTGGTGACTACCTCTTCCTGCCTTGCTGTGATACAAGACTACCACTTCTACCATACCCTAATTTAAAACAAACCTCAAAATGTCTCCTGACTCACCTTCTACCTGCCAGCCCTGTCAAACCTGAACTTTTCCCAATCATTTCCCCGGGTATCAAGACACCCTGTGTGTACACCTATTAAGTTAAGGTGGCATTTACTGAACCAAAATGCATTTATTCCTTCTGTGTTTTCCCCAGGTAAACTGCCAAGGACAGCCCCACTGCTCAAGCCAGAATACCCACAGAACAGATTTAATGAAGACTGTTTCCATCATCATTATTTCTATAGCCCTGTAATGAAATATGGAATTTCCAGTTTCCATTTCCAGCATTTAATGAAGGAAGATTAGGATCAGATGTGATGTGTCCTTGATAGACTTATCACATTTCAATTCTCAGCAGATCCATTCTTGATATGCATGATCACATTCCTACTTAGCAGCAGCACCAGCAGCATTAAACTTCACTTTAACCATTTCCATGAACTAACAATTTGGAACCAAGAATCTCCAACCTGCTGCTTTTGGCACCATGCATGGGCTGTGATTTCTGCAGTCCCAAAAACAAGGCAAAGGTTGCTGGTTTCTTCTAAATGTTAACTTGATAGTGCTACGTTTGGAATACAAAGTGACCATCAAAACTTGCTGCACCAATCAGAGAATTCACTGCATGACATAAAACAATAGAAGATCACACATCACACTGAAATGGGCCCTCTGGATTTCCCTGAGTGCTAAAGTTTAACCGAGGCTGCTTGACTGTCCCTTATAAAACCTGCTTCAAATCACTGCCAAATCATTGTCAAGTTTCACATGTGTGAATCAAAGTTTCACAGATGCTATTTCCTCTGGCTACATTTTTGTTTTGGAACATTCAATACAAATAACAAAGCTTCTTGCCAAAGCTTTTAAAAGTCAAGAAAACCCCTCACTTCTCTGAAGAACTTCCACAAATCCCTTGCTTGAAGCAATTTTAATGAAGTCAGAACTATGGCCAAAACCTTTACCTTTTCCTTCAACACCTGGATTACCAGATGAAACCTGGCTGGCTTTTTGTTTTCTAACTCAGAAGCATCTAAAGAACAGTCACAAAAGGGAGATTTGTGCAGAATCTGGCTTCCAAGTTACTTGAACTACACTAGGGCTTTTTAGCAACTCTTTTCTGTTAAAACACATCACATAAAGAAAAAAAAAAAAAATTAAGCAAGTACAACACTCTTACCTGGCCTAGTCTCTGCATTATTCATCATTTGCTAGTTTAAGTCTTATTCATCACTTTTCTAGTCTTAAGACTAGAAAAATCTATATATAAAGATCTGTAAGAACTTTAATCATACTAAGTAAGAAAACTCAATCACACCTGGGATCAAAGAGGAAAATAGAAGATCCTAAACACCAACTCCCATTCTCCTTCCCTTTTTTCTCTCCACATGATTTTAATACATATTTGCTGTAGTTTAGCTTTCTCTTTTACACATGAAGGAAAATCTCGCAGGTGCCACCATAAAAACATGACTAAACACAAACAGTCCTGCTCTTAATGCTGCTGTGTGACACTGACAAGAAAGCACATTTCCAAGGAAAGCATGATCTCTCACTGGAGCAGAACCACCTGAGTACTGCAAGGAGAGGATAAACATTCTAACTAGAGTAACAACTTGGAATACAATGCCACTTCCTCTGCAAAATGATTTCATTTTCCTTTTGCAAGGAAGAATATAGTTTATTAAAAGCAAAAAACAAACAGTGACAACTATTGAACACCATTACATAATTGTTCTTGCGTTGTTACTGGAGAGCAGGCAAGAGTGACAAGTTCCAGTCCCTGCAAGGAACTGGAAACTCTTCATATTCCAACAACTCCAGCTGCTTTTCCTCTAGCTGGCACTAGAGCAGAAAATCTGTGGCCTGAATGGATCAAACTGTTACATCAGCTATTATTTATCTTTATTATTGTGATTATTATTATTCAATGCAGACCCTGGCTCCACAGTCAGCCACTCCAAGCCACAGAGCAATTCCTTCCTGGCCATATATTACCATCCTCTCCCTTGCACCAGCATTCCTGCCTGTGCAGCCACACTGCCACTTTGGTCTCATTACTGAGAACAAACCCTGAAAAAGCCAAAGTTAAAATAGTTTTCAGCCCTTCTGAGGCATGATCCAGTTCCTGCTGCAGTTGAGTAATCTCTAACATCAACACAAGGGGGAATGTGGCTTTATGAGTATTGTAGAACAAGACCAGGACTTCTGGCAGTAGCTGGGATTTGGACTAGCTGGTTAATAACCACAAAACCACCCTTTAGGGTTTTGTTTTTTGTTTTTGCTCCTTAACTCACAAATGCTCCTATTATTAATCAGGTCTTTTCAGAGGAGCAAATGCAGGATTGTGATCAGGGATTTATTCCCAAGTTTCGCTCATTATGGATAGGTATAAAGCATGGCATGTCCTTGTGTACATATCACAGTATTTTAAGGATGGCATATAGTAGAGCTAAGCAAACACTTTGGGAGTGAGATGAAACCACTTTTCAGATGAGCAGGGAGAGATTTCCAGTAGCTTTAAAACGGAGGCAGGAGGAAGTCAGGTGATCTGCCAGCTGAGCCTTATGACTGACCAGTAAACAAGAGACAGATTACAGACAGAATACAAACTGCAACTCATCAACTGCGACAGCACAGATGATGCAAAATGGAACTGTTTAACCATGGCTGAAAACAGGAATTAATTCTAACCCCTTCACATGGGGTTTGCAGTTAAAGAATTTTTCACATGTGGTCTGCTTCCAACTTCCCAGAGACAAGCCCCCAATCTTCTCTCTTCTATCAATTTCATTCCCTTTCCTCACTAAACTTGGCATCCACCCAACAGCACAATCACGCTTCTCTTTCAAACACTCTAAAACTTAAAGCCAAACAAACTACCAAAAGTTTGAGAAGCAACGTTTCAAAATACCTGTGACTGAGTAATTGAATTGGAGCCTCCAGCTCAGCAAGGCTGGCTAAATTGGGGAAGCTCAGTTCCTCATTGTCCAGCTGCACCACAGGCCCCTCTGCTTTTGTATGCAGAAACACAGACATACTATTTATCCCCAAGGAAAGCAGCCTTGGGACTACATCTACAAAGCTGGTACAGCAGCCCACACCACTCCAACGATAAAACTGGTTTAAAAGAAGCTGTTTGGGTTTGACCCAAACCTACTCGTTGCTGATTTAAAACAAAGAAAAGAAAAAAAAAAAGTCAAATCACAGTATGAAACTCTCACGTCTAGCCTTTTATACAGTGTAACAAAGACAGTTCAAATGACATTTGAAAGCCTTGGAGATCCCTACCCTCTGGGATCCGACTTGACTGGTTTAAAATTATCCCCTCTCCTGGGTCCTCCCTGTTGGCCCTTTGCTGTAAGCTACTGATTCTGCAATGCTTGTGTGAGCATTTCCCAACTCCCATCAGGCAGAAAAACCATCAAGTTAGCTCACATGATTTCTGAAGCTGTTTAAACTACTCTTGCAAATTTTGCCTGAAGCCAACTTGGGGAGGACTTACATGAACTGTCTCTCCAGTGGATATATGAGGGCACTGACTTCCTTTGGCAGCACTGTTTTCCTTAAATTAGCTGTTATCAGCACATTGACAAACAAGTTGAAGTCTTGCCTTAGCAATGAGTTGAGAAAAGGAGGAGAAGAAAACAACTTTTCAAAGAAAATCTTTCATCAAGACTTTCTAAGCAGACATTACTTTGAATTGAATCAGATCAAAGTCTTCATTACTTAAGCATTCCATTTTCTGGTATGCAACCATCTTGGCTAAAACAAAGGAGACTAAGCTCATTTTGTAAATGTCTCAGAATCATTACATGGTTCAGATTTGCTGCTTTGATTCCCAGCACACACACAAAAAAATTCTACCTCTTCTGTATTTCTTAATAATCTATTTTTATCTAAGACATCTGCTTTTCTCAGTTCTCACACTCAGGACCATGGAGAATAAATACCAGTATATGGTCATACTCCCTCCAAAAACATCAACATACCTCCCTTCCATGCACTCTCCCAATCAGGAAACAATTCCTCATTTTCTTTGACAACAATTCCTCATTTTCTTAGACATCACTTTCCCATGAAGGCTTCAAGACAACTGATGGCTCATGACTTGAGTATAACTTGTCATATCCACTGGGGCAGAACTAACCTGGCTGTCAGTTCATAACTTACAGCAACTTATTCTTAGTGATCTGGTTTGTAGTGCAGAGAGCAGTTGAGCTGCCATGCAGAAACAGGACTGAATGTGGCAAAGGGTTGCAAAAATAACTTCAGTTGAAGACATTCTTCTGCAGGCTCAAGTTGGAATGCTGAATTTGGAAGTCAAGTCACTTAGTACATATTTTTTATCTTGTTTTTAATTAAAGGCTTGCTAATGTTGTTATGCTTGTCCTCATATCATGGTAAGTTGTATTCAAAAATAAACTTCAGTACAAGACACAGTGCAAGATGCCACCTCCAGAGCAAGGGCTGAGCCAGTGGAACAGGGACATGTTTGCTGTCAGTGAAAAAGGAGAAGGCTCTGTGTTCCATGGGGAAATTTCACATTTCCTCATTTCTACAAGTTAAAAGTACCAAGTTTTTCTCATGGTCCAGAGACTGGTCAGCAAGCACTCAGAGGGATTCAAGATCTTCTCACACATTATCATCTCCTCAAACCCATTTCTTTCCTGATTTCACATGGAAAATATGGGGCATGAAGTATGAACAAAAGGCAGTGCAGAAGCCGATAGGAAAAATAGAAAATGCTCCTGCCAAGAAACTCTGCTGCACATACAGCTTCTCACAAACAAGACAGGAAATCAAGAATATGATAAATATTAGTTCCTCCATTCCATGATAAGATTTTAAGATACCATAGCCTGTATTCTAAAATCCATAACCAACCTTCAGTTATTCATAAAAGGGAGGGGAAGGAAGAGCCACATACCAGGACAAAGCAATCCCACAGGTTAATATAAAACCTCATGCAGAGTGTACAGTCGTAGGCAATGACACTGATGACAGAAGGGTGTCAAGGACATCTGAGAAGGACTGAGCCAGGCCAGAAAACCCCTCCAGGCAGCACAGTGCCTTTTGAATACATTTACATTGTCCAAGGTGGTCCTTCCACATCCAGCTTAGGCACCCCAGGAACATCAACTGCAAATAAACGACCCTCAACAATCTGTTCATGGCTGTCATCTGAAGAGACCATGAGTGAGCAGATTGTGTGGCACTGTCACTTTGCTGGATGTTCTGCCCTGGCTTTCATTTCAATCAGTAAAATATCTCCTATATTCAGTGATTCTATTGGCTCTGTGAGTAAACTGGAACTTGGGAAAGGACAACCTGGAATGGAATAAAACCAGGAGGAATGTGTCAGTCAGGAGGGCTGGAAACACAAAATGCAACTAACAAAGACTTCTTATTTCTATTATTCATCTATTTATTTTACTAAAAACTTTAATTCATCTTAATACTGGAGATAAAATTCTCCATCTACAAGCATTTTCACATATAAATATGTCAGCTAATGTAATACCTGCTATTTACCTATTGTCACATCAATTCTGATTAATCCTCCTATAATAACCAATCAGTTAAAAATGTATTACTATAGTCCCTTTTTCCACAAGTTTAAATAGAATGATAGATAAAGTCTGCAATAGATGGACAGACAATATAGAAAAAAAAAAGCTAGCTGTGAATACATTTCAAAACATCTTAAGGGAAGAGTTATAAACAAACCAGAACTGAGAATTCAAAGGTCCTAAAAAGAAATTTCACATAAAAAGGCCAATTACTTTCAGAGAAAGGCAAGCATTTCTATAAAATTTTATGCCTATTATTACTGCATTTCTCTGACACTCTTAATAAAGTGCCTCTGTATTTATGGCACTCAGATACAGCCTCATCAGACTGCACAGTAAAGGCACCAAATATCTCAAATCACTGCAGACACTGATCCGTCTTCTGCAGAGCTAAATTTTACTGAGGAGAAAAGTCAATAAAGTCCAACAATCAAAAGTCCTATGTTCTTTTAATGGCTCCTTGAGGCCATCTCTCATGCTGACATCATCCCTAACAAAAAAAGCCTGTTACACTTTACACAAGCAGTGTTTCAATTTCAATAGGACAATTATTGTCAGAATTCTAGAAAAGAGCTGGAGTCTTACAAAGTCATCTGAGCAGTATAAGCCATTTTATTGTCTAAAATATAACAACAGTATAGGACATACATGGAAAACACCCCATATCAGAGGGAGCAGAAGAACGAGGATATAAAGGGCAGCAACTGCCAAAACATATGTTTAAAATATGAAATAAATTTTGAATCTGGAAACATAAAAGTCACCTTCAGTCAAAAACACACCATGCAGACATTACCAGGGATCAAGGGCTACAGGACTGGCAGTCACCTTTCATGCATCTTCACTTTATTTTTTTTTTTAAATCTAAGCTTCCTAAAAACTAGTAACAAGTGAATCAACATGATTGTTACATTCTCCAATTAGTATTTGAGGCAAACTGCATGCACTTCTTTTCACAAAATAAAATTAACATTACGACTGTTGAAGCAAATAACTTTTATAAAACAAAATCCAAACTCATCTGACCACAATGAAATTTTTTTTTTTTTTTTCCAAATCCAAAGCATACCGATTCCTCTTCAGGGAAATGCTTGAGGTTTAACAGTAAACATTGCTCTTAAGAAACTGTGAGGAAAATTAATCTTGAACTGCAGTAGTCATTTTAAGAATTTTTGGCTGGGTGGTTCTATCCCTCCAGCTCCTTCAGTGAAACAGTTTTCTGCATGTGACAACTTTTATCTATACCAGCTCAGTGGAAACTGATGAAAATGAAAGCTTTTTGCTTTGCTAGGAAAATTCTTGACAAACACTGAGCCACAGAAGAGAAGCTGTGCAGCCACTGCCCACACTGCACAGCAACAATGAGAATTCCACTTCCAGAGATCTCTGTTATTCCATTTCATAATGCCTATTTCAACTGCTGGTATTTTTAGCTGGACATGTATATAAAACTGTAATTTAAAAAGCGTTCATTTGAAAGCATGTAAGAATTTCAAGTGGAAAACTCTCCAAGTTACAGAGACACTGCCTCACCCCTGCCAGCACAGGCAGGACACCCGAGATGTGTGAGAGCATTCAGGGCTCCCAACACGACTCTGCTCCTGCCCCTGCTCTGGAATACTTGACTGAGCTCCAGCACAGCAGGGTTTCATTTTCCAAGGCTGCTTCACAAAGTTACCACTGAGGGAAAGGGTGCAGTAAATGAACTCATCCCCCCAGTCCCTTAGATAAAGTTCCTTCAGGTGCACAAGGAATCACACAACTAAAAAAAATCAACTTTTGAAAACATCAATTTAAAGCAAAACACATTAAAAAATGGAGCTAAATCTATTGTCAGATTCTAAGTCCATGTGCAAACCTCTGGATCCATCTATTATTTTCCCCCTATCAAAAATCATGAATATTGTTAAAGCATACATTTGATATTTGTTCAATCCATTTACCTTTCCCAAAACCTCTCTAGGATAACAGGCTTGGATACAAAGAGGGTCAACAGCCTCCAATTTGGGTGAACAGGAGGCAAATTAATAGTCAGAGACTGCAAAAAAATTCTAAAGAAATCTAACCCCAAATAACAGAAAACAGTCCCAATGCAAAAAAATAATTCCCTGGATTTTAGTCAATAGATTTAATGGAAATATTTCAACTTTAACAACTTCTTAAAGTCTGCACAGGCTGAGGGGGGACAGAGAGAAGGGCTTTGATGCAGCAAGGGAACCAGAAAACTTTAGAGTCTTGAAATTACAGATTTGATATTCACTAAATAGCAAATAAGTCATTGAATCACACACAGCAAACTGCAAGGGCTGGTTATACATTGAAAATAATTGGCCCTAATATGCAATATTTGAACAACATCATAAAAATGGCACAGTATTAAAAGATTCATCTAACTTCAGTATAAATATGGAAGTAATCAGCACAAAAACAGGGTAGGAAAATGTGAGTCAAGAAGGATATTTGAGGCTATATAAAAAAATAAAATTAGGATAAAGCACTAACAATAGTGGCAGTACAGAGCATTTCTCTTGCCCTGAAAGTAATACTGAGTTCATTACTGTAAGCACAAAATGATAAAGAAAATCTATCCTGAGATCAGCAGAGGCACAGAAATGCATCTCTGCTTCTAAGAGAAGTAAAATAAAACTCCCTGGCCACTATAAAGCAAGAATGAGAAACTTGTGAAAAGTCTCACCACAAACCATATTTGAAAATAAAATTATTTTAGTTTGTCTTTCTCTTGATAGTATTTAACAAACAAGATTTTTTTTTTTTAGATTTAAACAGCACCTAGAGCCAAGGAAGAAACAACTGTTGTAACTGTGACAGGAAATACTAAGTAAAAGAAATAGAGCACTGCATTTCACTGATGCAGAGTAAGACAGCAAGAATGGCAGGATCATCTTAAGACAAGTTGTCATAAACTGACAAAAAATTTGTAATGAATGTTTTCCACTGGAGTTTGACATGGTCTGAAAAATTATCACCATTAATCCAGAATGACTCTTCTGCACAACGTGCAATTTTTTGGTATTACATAATGAAGTCACATAGCTTCATATCATCTGGCATGGAAATAAAATAAAAGAATTTAAAAAGTCCCCCACATAAGATGGATGACTTGTAATTTCTTTTTTCCTCCTCTCTTCATGGAGCACAAGCTATGCTTTCCAGCTTTAAAATTACATGTTTTTGCCTGAGAAGTAAAACAATACACCAAAGAAGTTCTTCTCTAAATGCCTCTGACATAAGGATGTGTTGTGGGGCACACAGGAAGGAAGCAGAATGTGCCACACAAATAGAGAAAAAAAGATACAAAGAATTGGGAAATGCAGTCCAAACCAGAATGGAAATAGAGCAGGCAAATCTGAAAAGCACACTGTAAGTATGAACACACTTTTTTCTAATATGATTAAAAACCAGACACCAGTGTTCAGCAGAGTGAAACACCTCCAGCTGAGGAAAACTGAAGTATAAAGTGCTTTTTCAAGGGTGAAGTGGCAGCCAGGCCACAGAATGGAGAACAGGAAAATCTCAGGGTTCTGCTCAGGACTTTTTGTTTGTTTATTTTGTATATATCCCTAACAATTGTCAGGTACCAGACACATTTCTCCTGCACTGAGAAAGCCCCAGGGACATGTGCTGTAGTCATTCATTGGAAGAGGAAGCCCCTTCCCCAAAACAGAACAACACCTTATTTGAGTTATCCCAGAATCTGCTCATACAGCCTGTAATAAATGCTTCCAAAAACCCCTGTATTTCTATTTATAATATTTTCAGTATGGTTAAGAATTGAAAAAAACTATCATATGGCAAGGATACAACTGAAGTAAGTTTTACTTAAAAAAAAAAAAAAAATCACATTTCTGTCTGAAAATCTAATTAGACAGAAACAATAACAGTCATTATTAAAAGTGTTAAAAGTTTTTCTTCAATTTATATATTGCAAATCTGACAGCACTGGGGTAACAACTGTATTATTGATGAAAATCTGAATTTTTTGCCTTTTGTTTTAGGCATCCAAGGAAGAAAAATGTCTTTCAAATGAAAGGAATATGAACCAAACAGTATTAATTTTATTTATAAGTGGAAAGCTACTTAAGCAGTCTGGTTTCAAACTGACAACATGTTTTTCAAATGGAATTTCCACAGACTTATTTCTTAACCACCACAGGGCAATACAGGGGTTGTGAACAGAAACTGCAGTGCAAAAATGTTGATAAAAGAACCAAACAGATGCATTTCTTATTTGTGAAATTTTTGTATTTGTGAAAGCAGAGATGGCAGATGTTTAAAATATCACATCAATATTACTCAGTTACATAATTCACAGCCAGATCACAAGCACTAGAATGTGTGTAATTTCCTTCACCATGCTCAGAACACAATGCCAGTTCTGAGCTAATCACCAGTGAAGGTTTGATGACTGTTACCAAAAATGAAGCTCCTGGGATCTCCACACTAACTTTTAATGGTAATTATAACAACCTGACACACAGCCATCCCTGAATGATGTGACATAATTTGCACCTGGTAGAAGAGAGCCATGAAATATTTAACATCTGAATATTTGTAATAAGTTTACAGCTCCAATGGCTGATCTGCTGTTTTAGCATAGATGGGTTCCAAAGATAATTTTTTTACCTTGCTAAGCACAAATCTCCCCAGTTCTTTGCAAGCCAGCAGAATGAAAGGAAATAGCAGATATTTTATGGCTCATAACCACATTCAGTCATGGTCCTCTACAAAAACATTTATTCCATAGCTGAGCTTAGGACAAATGCAATGACAAGCTCCTAATTGTCCTGCTGTTACTGTGCTTGGTGACTCTGAGTCCCTGAGAGCAGCAGGAATGACACCAGCTCAAAGACCAGTAGAAGCCTTGGACTATGACTGAACTAAAGGGCATTATATGTGACCATAAATAATAGCAATCATTAATTAAGCACGTTCAAATTATCACTTTTCTCATCAGCATCCTAAAATTATTTTTCTTCTTGGCTTTAAAAGGTATTTCCTACCAAATGTTAAGACACCAGTTATTCATCTTTTAATCAGGCTGACAGCTTGGATGAGAAGACTGGAGCTGGTGAGGAGAGAGGCATTTGAGACCAGGCAAGATTAACAAGAAAAGAAGAAAGTGTTAAGACATGGAAGTTGGGAAAAAGATGAAAAAAAAAAGTGGGCAGAAGAGACAGAACTGAGATAAACACTGCTGGGTACAAGACATGTGACATGAACACAGGGAGGAACCTGGTAGGGCACAATCACCTGGTAGTGCATGATCACCAAACACAGAACCCAAGATCTGCTCAAACCATCACCTCTGCCCTCAAACATCTGCACAACTTGGAAGTACAGCTTGGAAGTACAGCATCCCACCCTACAAACAGGTTCCAGGGAATGACAACCTCCTATCTTGCTGGCTCACCTAAAAGAAATGCAAAGGTTTGAAGTGCCCTGATGAGCTGCACAGGTGCCAGCTTTATTCTACCTAACCATTCTTGAAAATTCAGACTGCACCTCTGACTAAAACCCAGCCTGAATTTAGAATTCAGCATCAGGAAAGCAACCTGGAAGACACAATGATATTTTGAACAGAGAAAACTCAGTTAAGAACATTGCTAAATCAAGCACAAGAATGATACAGTCTATCATCAGAGATGCCCACAGAAATTTAATTGCTTGTTTCCTGTGCATATCTACCGTCCACATGTCTTTAATTAAAAAAAAAAAAAACAACAACCACATACCACTTTTCATTCTTCTTCAAAAATTTTCTGTTTAAATAATTTTTTTCAGACAAGATGAAATTACTGTAAGAATCATGACTGACCACAGTCAGTCTTATAAAAGAGAGTGTTGTTAAAAAAACCATTAGGGAAAAAAATGCAGGGAATTACACGAAGAAAAAAGGATTGTTAACCTGAAAGTAGTGAACACTTCCTTGGAAAAATAGATTGCATACTGTCAGTGCCATATATTTTCTTCATATTACTAAGCAAATTTTCTAACCTAATCTTTCAGAAATATAGTAATTAATCACATTTTTTTCTACCTGATGGACTTGATTTCTGAGGAGTCAACAAGACATCTGAAGTTATTAAAAGCTACATTTAAAAATGATGCCTGAGTTCAGGTACTAAGTATTTTAAAATTTTGGTACCCCAAATCAGCAGATGCTTTTAAACTTTGTACATTCCAAGCTTCATATATAAAAAATGCAGTAACACTACCATGCTTCACTGAACAGAGACTACATGAAAAATAGTGTTTGAAAACTTTTCAATAGTCTGGAGCACTACCCAAAAGCCCAAGGCAACAATAACACGTTTCTGTATTCAAAGCTAAGTTTCAACAATAAGCTGAATAAAGAGACTAAAATTCACAAGGGTCACTGAACAATGTCTGGGTGGTGGGTGGAACTGAATAGATGCTCCCTAATCCTCCTGCCCTCTGCACTGAGCACATTATGGTCACAAACCATATGTTCCAGCATCCCACACCTGGGCTGCACAGCAAATTGGGGGGTTTTGGTATGTTCTCATTTTGGAGTGCCTGAAGCTCATTGGAAGAAGGTTATGAATGTAAATACTTTAACTTTCAAATCAGTAACATTGTCAGCTAGAAGAGAACAAAGACTCCTCACTCCAGAAAGACACATGGGCTGTCGGTGCAGCAGCAGTTTGTAGTGAGGCTGAAGTCAAGGACTATTGGGACAGTTCTGGGCACTTGAAGCTGAAACATTAAATCCTCTTCCTGCACATATACAGAAGTACTAACTTAGGCACAACAGTCCCATAAAGAAAAGACCACAATGTTGTTCCCTTTGCATCTTCTCCAAATATCTGTAATTCAGAGAACTATGGTAATACTTTTAATTGATGCACTGATAAATCCAACCACTAGATATTTCTAACATGAATGGATTTCCACCCCTCCACTTCGGAGAGAGTGACACAGCAGATGAAGAAGAAAGCACCCTGCACAGCACATGGCTTCAGATGAATACACAACTGCAATTCATTCAAGCTGTTTGGCCAACATCAGAAACCATGAGATCCAAGCCTGATTAGTTATTACAGAGAGAAGAACCCTTGAATTGAGTTATAGCCTTTTTGTTAGCTACCATGTAATTTTATTTTTAACACATGGTACATAATTTGCAGTGTTTGTTGCAACTAATTCTTTACTGCTGGTTCGTCTGAATAAACTAATTAAATCTACTGCATTCTAAACCTGAACCATAAGTTTAAAACTACTTACATAAAATAATGTATTTTGCCAAATGAATGCACGAGAGCCAAACCTACCAGTAGTAAGGTTTCACTGAATGAAACTCAACTCTATAAGCCATACTGCAGAATAAAAAATTCTTATGCTCACTGAGCAAAGGCCAGCACATAGTTTGACAGAAAATGATTACCAAATTTACAGCAAGCCAGTGGTAAAAGGTTAAAAAACAGAGTTAAGGTGTGATTTCATTTAAACTTACACATCTGCCAGATCTGACCCTCTCATTCTCATCACCCATGCAGTGCTTCCATCCTTTCCTTTACTGACATTCACATGCAGGTGAAAATGTAGTGAGCTGTCCAAGGATTTGATACAAGTAGTTATTGGCTGGATTTTCAGCCAGATAAGTATTAAACAGCTTGCTGGAAGACATTTGGATTGCTGGTGTTGACTGTGTAGCAGGAGATGAAGACAGAACTTCCCCTTTTGGCATCAGCACAGAGCTTGGATCACATTAGGCTGTGTCTTTATGATGGTCTTCAGGAAGCATTTAACAAGGATGAATTTTCTAACCCCAAGCACAGGTACAGCCACAGGAGAACAGGGCTGCAAGCACCATGAAAGAAACACAGACATTTCCTTTTCTCACCTAAATTCTAACCTGTCCTTCATGTGATTGCAGGGCTCAATATATTCAACCATGAATCCCTACCCTCTTTACTTTTTCTGTTACAGTTATCTCCAAAAAGACAACTACGAGACCATATGCAGACAGGACAGTATTAAAAACAAATTAAATCTGATCATGATGGACTAAAGGAAGGGAAAAGCTAGGTAAGTAACTAGAAACACATGCAACACCACTGAGCACTACTTACAAGAGCTCACTGGTAGTAAAATTTGATAGTGGGACTTTATTGTTTGTTTTAAAAGATAAACTCGTTAAACAAAGGCAATCTGAATGTCACATATTGCTTTTATTGCCACAAGGATTAGAAACTACAAGCTCAGATTGCATTTTCCCAGTTGCCATAAAACCTTAGGCAAAAAGACTTCCTGTGTGCCAGGAAAAGTGGAGCATTACTGCAGTCCTCAGGTCTCCATCCAAACCCAAGACATCCAACAAAAATGAACTACATACTACCACAGTCTACTGATCTTTGTGTTTTCAGGGTAACAAAAAAAAAACCCAAAAACCAGAGAATTGTCCTCAATTTAGCAATTTACCAAAACACCACTCAGACAACTCCATTAGAACAAGAATTGCCAGTATTTATATACAGACCACACAAGATCAAGATTTCCTAATAACAGAAACACAACAAGAACAGAAACAAAAGGGAGCAATAATCAAATTAAACAAGGACTGACACAAGTAGGAGCTAAGACCCAAGAATGCAGCTGAATGGAATAAGCTGGATTACTGTCCAAGGTCAGGGGAAGGGTTCTGACCCTCTCTCCTTCTCACTCCTACAGCTACTGGAACCTCTGGACTGTGCATTTCTCTTTGGGGATTGGTAAGGACACAAATGCAATCACAAGACTCTCAACGACCCTACTGACATATTAAGTTTTGGGCTTTAATATTGAAACTTTAGATAATCTAAGTATCAAAACTCTGTTGACAGTCTGAGATTTGAACAAACAATAATTCCAATTCCTTCCAAGTTACCTTAAAGATCACGATAAGCTTACATTCAAAATACAGTAACCAGAAGAGATTTAAAAAAAAATTACTTAGGCTGGTTTTGATTGTGTTGTTGTGGCTTTAAGAACAAACGTTTGGGTAACAGGGCACTGTTATCTGAGCCACACTGTGCTTCCCAAGCCATTTTACATTTCATTAGGCAGCACCAACTGAACTTCTAGCAGGAATGAAAAACACCAGTGAGATCCTTTACTGCAGAACACTCACTTACTCACTGCAGTCCTTCTAGATGAATGCAAGCACTTGGCATATAAAAATTCTACACTGTGGTCAGATTTTGCCATTTCTATAGAGAGCTAGTAAGAACAAAATTACAGAGATGCCTTATTGGTAAAACCATTGTAAAGGCACTGCAAACCATTTTATTCTTCCTGGTCAGAGTCCTTCTATCCTTTTTTACTACTAATATATTCCAGAAACAAGACATAGTGAGCTGCATGTAATTATCTTACTCAATTTCCATGCAACGGACATTTCTTTTATTGCATAAACCCACATATCCCCATCCTCTCCTTTAAAAATTGAGACAGTGAGTGGTTTAAGTAATTACAGCTGTCATGGAGGGCTTGACAAATAACTTTTCTGCTCAATGTATGCTTTAGGCCACTGGGAAAGCTGTCAAATAATGACATCAGAATCTACATTAACGCTGGCAAAATGCAACTGTGCTTCCTTTCACATTTAACTCAGGTGGCTTACAGCCCTTGCTTTTCTTATTCTGTGGTCAAGAACATGAGTGGAATGAACAAATAGGTTCTAGCTCAGATAAAATGGGGAGAGATAATGAATGTTAAATGAAAGTATGAAAGAAAACTAAATGTATGAAAGCATATCCTTCATTTGATAATGAAGAGGCTTGGTCATTCTTCATCATTGATGAGCTTTGTAAACCTAAGCCACTTCCTTAAAGTCCAATTAAACTGTAAGGGAGGAATATAAAGGAATTATATACTCTTTCAGTATCTAAGTTATTGGTTATTACAACACTGCTTTCTTGCACATCCCTCACACATGAGAGCACGAGATGGGTGACTGCACCACACACTCTAGGGAGTTACCTTCCTACTAATCCATGCCAAAGCTTTCCAGCACAGACTATCCCATCTTCAACTGTATTTTATATGATCTAAATTCCAGTCAAAGTACAAAACAACTGTAAACTCACAACTGCTTTACTGCCTACTGAAGTTATATGCTCAGATCTGAGAGTAACCTTGAGCACTGATCCTGGTTTAAAGTCATGTGTGGGTCTTCCTCACCAGGAAGAAGCTTGCTCAGAAGAAGCCAAGGCCCTGACACGACTAGACAATCCACTTTCCAGTGAAAAGCTTAGGGACTGAAGAAAATGATTAATGAGGAACTTAATTTTTCCACCTAAAAGAAATACTGTATTAAGTTCAAAACTACAGTGCACCAAACCTGACCTGGTTTTGCTGCTCTGGTGACTGTTTAGAGAGTGATTAAGAATGGTACCTAGAAGCTTTTACAGCTTGAGTATCAGAGTTAGTATTAGTCAAATCTGCACCCTTACAAGGTCCAAAGAAATGTGATCTTCCTATTGATTTAACATCTGAAAATTCACCTTATGGCTGACATCATCCACCATAAACCTCAAAATCTACACAGGGCACCCAACTTAACTTGGTCAAGGCTCTGATCTCTAACACCCTGTTCCTACTGACCCTCTTTGCTGGTTCACCCGTCTTGAGAGCAGCTTCCAGGCAAGGCCAGTGGATGGTTCTGTTAGGGCTTCAGGCAGTGAGATCCCGGTTTTCCGGCAGGGGAGTTGTGTTAATGAGGGATGTGATTCATTCCCACCTCCTAAGCATCAGTGTGGTTACACTGACGTGCAGTTACTCTTACTGCCACAAGAATGGGAATGAGCTGTATCAGTGTATGATTCACACTAGAGATGCGTCTGTTCAGGCACATGAGGAGGAAGGTTTGCACATCGTTGTTTCATGTTCAAGTCTGTAACTGAATTTGTAATTTGGGAGTGATTCCAGTAATTTTTTTTTGAAACACAGACCTCATGTATTTGGAGTCCATGGCACAGCATGTAGGAAGGCTCTTGGGAGTCTACAGTGTGGGATTTTACTTTTAAAAGTTTACTTTTAGTGTTTATAACACCTAAGACAAATACATTGTATCATATTATTAGTGGCTGGTCCTATATAAAAGAATTGCAAGTGTGCCATGAACAAAACCGTGCCCAGCGTTATTCAAAACAAAAAAGTCACAGAACAGACCACACTACAAAACCCCCACAAGATAAAGTTGTTGACAGCAGCTTTCAAAACAGAGAATTTAAACATAATGTGTGTCCCCACACACACTCAATAAGCTTTGCTTTTTACAACTTAAGAACAGTTCTAGCTTTTTTCTAAGGTTCATTGTGACGATAAATGCACAGAAGTGTATGGCATGCACTGCTGCTTATTAGCATTTAATGCTTCTTGAACAACTACAATGCAAATATTCATCACAATAGATGGGAACCTTGGTGGGAACAAGAATTCCCACAAATTGTTTAAGAGTACAGTAAATGAATAGTGTTATAAACAAAAAGCCCAAACCCCTCACAAATGTGTATGCTGCATTTACTTACAGATTAGTCCACTACACATTCATTGTGCAACTGCACTTGTACAACTGAAACAAAAACTAACCCAAAAATTTATATCCCGACAAGAAGTGCTTTTTATATATAAATGTGTTCAAGACAAGCAAACCACTGCTGTCAAAAGGTTTCCTTCAGTTTTTATGAGTTTCTTTAGTCAGTGACAGACTTTTGCATAAGTAGGATGTTACAGGACAGAGTATGAAGACAATTTTAAAGAAGATTCCATTTTGAATTACTTAACTGTCTTTAACCAGCACACTTACTAACAAGCATGGTAACTTGAAAAAAAGTGATGTTGGAAGCTTATTTCTAAGCTTTCAAGCTACAACTCAATACTAAAATGTCTAAATTCAAAGTTACAAACAGACGGCATGCTGATACCTTTTAAAGTTACTTTGACTTCATTGTACAACTGCACAATCAACATTAACTGAATCTGATCCATATAATGTATTAAGAGTATTTTTACAACCTGCACAAACTCTTATTTCCTAAGATCATCCCTCTATTTAGTACAGTAATAAGCAAACACAGATGTGTTTTCACTTCTGATCAAGATACTTACAGTCAAAGTATAGGTTTTTTTAGTCTATTCTTATGAACACATTTAAGGAACAGAGAGGACAAAAGCCTTATTGCTTCCTGCACCTCGTAAAGTAATTAACAATATTTAATATCCTTAAATCCATGGGGATTACCAGAGGAAAAAAGGAAAAGGGCTGTGATTAAATTCACAGTATCTTTCCTATCTTCTTATGGCTTTTTGAAATTACAATAATAGAAGCCTAAGAGCTTACAGAGTTTAGAAGAAATAGTTTCTTTAGCATACACACACCTGACAGCCCTTTTCGGAAAGTTGGTTTCCCGTGTCAGCAGGACACGATGAGAGACTATGAGGTGCACACGTATTTGTATATATACACATTCACATACAGATGTATCAGAGCAAGAACAAGACTGGCTAAACCACAGCAACGAGCAGCAATACCGAGAAAAACCCCATAACGATTTTGAAAACAATTCCCCATAAAGGAAACATTTTACGGCAGACATGATAAAGAAAAAAAACCCCTACAAATGGGAGAGATATCATCAGACGGGCAGAGGAAGAACCCTGCCACAGCTCCTCCATCCTGCCTCAGCCGAGGAGAGGAAGGGCGGAGAGCGAAGGGAAGAGGCGAAACCAGCTTCACTTTAAGGAAGAGACAGCAAATGTGTCAGCTCAGAGCCGGTGCTGAGCCGGGCTGGCTGGCAGCCAGCGCCCCCAGACCCGCTCCGGGAGCCCCGCTCCCCTTCCCCGCTACCTCGCCCCTCTCACCAGCCTGGGTGGTGTCGCTGAGATCGTGGTTGGCGGCGCTGGCCCGCGGATAGTCCCGGAGCTTCCTGCCGCTCAAACTGAGGGTCCCGCTGACCGCCGCTTCTTCCAGGGCTCGGTCCAAGGAGCGGCTCCAGGAGCCGGGAGCCGAGGGACCAGGCGGAGCGGGACAAGCCGCGGGCATCGCGGCACAGCCACCCTCCGGCGCCGCCATTTCCCCGCCACAGCCCGGCCGGACAGCGCATGCCAGAGCGCGCGGCTGGGGCGCATGCGCGGCCGCCGCCCGGCGGCGCTGGGACCGCGCGGGCACCGCGTCCGCTCCAACCGAACCGAACCGAACGGAGCCGAACGGAGCCGAACGGAGCCGAGCCAGCCTCGCCTCGGGACCGCAGCGCGCCAACCGCCTCGGGTCAGCCGGCCCGCAGGGGAGACACCGCCCCGGACACGCCTGGACACCTGCTGGAACTGGCACAAATTATAGTTTTCCCGCCAACGTGGGATGTCACAGGTTGGTTTCTGGGTGAGCATCGCTGGGCGTTGGGCCCGTTCCAGCAGCAAAACAAGGGTAGAGCGCACAGATTTCTGCTGAGTGGGAAATGTAACAACTGCTTCACGTTTTTTAACTTAAGGATTGATGGCATTAAAAGGCCACACCCGTCGTGACATCTTGATAAATGCCATCTTGCCCAGCTGCTTCCACTGAACCCAACTGATGCTGCAGCCAACACACCTGAGCTGATACTGAAGAAAAAAAGCAGTCAATAATCAAGTAGCAAGACAATCACAATATTTAACACCTTATCAAATATACTTACAGGCAGTATTTTGTCCTGCATTGCCTGGTAATAGCAGCATTTGCGCTGCTTTGTGCTCCTGCTGGCACAGCAGTCGCGCCGCCAGCGAAGCTGCTCGGGCTGTTCCTGCAGCACAGGGTGTGGATGGCAGCGATTCTCGCTATCGAGACATGTCACAGCAGCAATCGGTGCTTGGGCTGACACAGCTGGTACTCCCACCACACCAAACCGCTGCATTAGGCACTGCTGCTGAAACATTAATTAACAGCTGACACATTCAAATGCAAGTGAGCCTCTACAGTGCCACTCCAAAAGTGCTCCCTTGTCAGGGTGTTAAACTGGGCAAGGAGTGTGAGCATTTTTAAGTTAGGTTGCTTTCTGCTGTGTTCTTCAGAATATTTAATAAGAATTTGATAAATAAGAACCCCTTGCAGGTTATCAGAAAATCCACATAACCAGTATATTGCCCAGGTGGTTATAACAGGAACAAGACAATATCAAACCTGTAACTTTTTATTTAAAAAAAAATTAACAGCTTCAGAATAGATCAAATGTAATAACTTCTCCAAAAAATACCAAAAGGTACAGTGTAAAGCATCTCATTAAATACAAACTAGCACTTTTGATGCACTGCATCAATGTTTTGCATCTAGGCTGATGCAAAAGAATTTTTTTTGTTGCATCCTGGCACATGGAAAACGCATACATTGAAACAGGATGACTGACTACACTTTACCTACTCAAATTCTAACAGTGGAACATTTATTTAAAAAAAAAAGTCCTACTAGTAATTGAGAAAGAAACCTTAACACCATTACATTTAGTTTGCTTCTGCTAAGGTATATTTTTCAACATTAAAAATAAGGGTTTAAGTCCTACTTATCATCAGAGTGCACTCCGACTTCAAAACTATACAAAAAAAATCAAAGCCCTTCTGCTGTCAAGTTTTCTTCAAGGTTGAAGTTGCCAGTATATGCTAGTTAACTGGGAAATTGAGATAAAAATGCAAGGAAACCAACTGTCAAATGTAAATTCTTCAAGAATGTGAAAAGGAGTTAAACCTGCTTCAAACACCATAAAGATTCCTGGATGCAGCAAGCCAGGCACTCTCCTACCTGACTGTACCTAACCCACCTCGCCAAAAAGCAGTGCCAAGATCATCAGTGCCTGGTCTGGAAGCAACTCTGAAGAGGTGCCTCAGTTTAGGGATTATATAAATAATAGATTGAGGATGCTCCAGTTATTACTGTCCTGTAGATTCTGATGCACAGAGCTATGCTTAAAACAGGTGGCTACATGTTCCTGCCTAATGCCTTACACATGCTGGCAAACTGAGTGCTTTCCTCCAGCAACGTTCCTCAGTTTCAGACAATTTCCAGATGTCTGACCACTTAGGATCAGCTTCACATCTTACCTCTCTTTGGTATAAACAAACAAGTACCATGAGATTGCTTGCCTCCAGATATTTTTAAGAGTTAGAGAAGATCCTCTGGGGCAAGTTATGCAGGATGAGAATCCTGTATCTGGGAGGGTAAGAAACTCTACCATACTGCTGACTTCCTTGTGAACTGCTGTATTTTTTCCTATCAAATTATTCAAAAACATGAAGTTATTGCATTAAGTTTGTGAAAAACCTTTCAAAAGGAAATAAAAATCAAAAGTTTAAGAAGGAAAGGAGATAGATAAACTCCATTTACAGAGCAGGATGATGAAGTTGAGCTATCTGGAATATAAAGGACTCCCACACTGCCTTTGCAGTATTCCTCCAATATGATATATGATCTGGACCACTTTTAAGGATAAGAGTAGAATAGTCTCCATCCCAGTTACAAATTTTGGGTCTCAGCTAACAGCTTTATTTGTGAACGTGAGGATGCAAAACAGCTTTCAAGAAAAGAAAGAAAAGGAACTTTAAAAGCACAAAGAAGTACAGAACCAATGCTCCCATGAAAAATGCCGCTACATCGCTACCAAAGTATCCACGGACTGAGGCTCTGTGCTAAACTGGAGTCTGAAAGAGAGCTCAAAGGCAGTCCCTAAAAAACCCTAAAATGGGGTTTGTAATTAAACACTTAAACAATCTTTACCATAACAGAGGGGTCAAAGAACTCAGCTGGGCAATAGAATCTTTTCCAAATAGGTGATGGTGCCACTATGTCGGATCAGTTTCTCTCCACTTTTTCTCTCTCAGGGCATCAAGTCTTTTACCATTCCAAGTAAAAGTAACAAAGAGAGATTGCTCTGCCACCATCTTAGCAAGATATCTGGAGATTTCTAGTGACATATTCTGCATTCTTCTGCCCACTCTTATTTCAGGGTCTTAGGTAGGTGAGCTCAGTGCCCAAGTCCATCTGCCAGGTTAGCCCACTGTTACAAAACGGCTTCCTTTGTTCTGAGACAGTGCTGTCCTCTGCTCCTTCAGGATCCCAAATCGTTCGTTCAACGTCATCCCTGTCTGAAAAAGAAATTTAACCAAAACTTTGAAGGTGCTGGGTAAATTTAATCAATATAATGGAGACAGAATATTTTCCTTCAGTCTGTATCATCACTTGACTCCTCAGTTGTCTCACTTGGATTTTTTTGTCACTTACCACACCATTTAAAAATCAGATTGGACTACACATCAAGAGCTTGCATTTTCAGAATTCATTAAGAACATATGGTATATGTCAACACTCAAAGCCTACTCAAAATATTGTAAGTTAAATTGAGGACAGACAGACTGAAAAACAGAACTTTCAGTACACATTTCCCCACACAGATTCTCTGCAACTTCAACAAATGCAGTATTTTCACTATTTTAATGCAGGCTGCTTTCCAGTTCACTCAGCAAAGGCAGCAAGCTGGAATCTAATCCAGAAGTTCAATTATTTTTACACTACAGTAGAAGACTATTTTTGACATATTCCTGGATGTATTCTTATTCCTGGATATAACAAATGCAGATCAATGCCTTGACTCCAAGCAGTTTTCTACAGCTGGCACTAAGAAGCTGTTTACAACAACAGCATCAAATTCTGTCACTCTGTAAGAATTCCTTCAATGACAGCATTAGGATCGCTTCACCAAATCACCTGTCTTCATGAAACTTATGAAAAATTGCTCAATTTCAAGCCTTTACATGGTCACATTTAATTTTTTTCCTTCCTAGCTGGACAGCAAAAGTTGCCTTATAAATTTGTCTGCCAGGGTTCTAGGCAGGTCACACAGCTGAAAGCAGCTCATCCCTGAATTATTCACAGTTGCTGATGCAAGCACAGCAGGAACAACAGAAGCCTTATAGAAATATTCAACATTTTAAATCCCATTTAAATCATGTGGGCATGCAAGGCATGAACTAGAAGAACAGGAACAGTGAGTTAAGCCACTTGCTAGAAGTTACACAGCGAGTGAGCGGAAAGACTGGACGTGGAAACAAGAAATAGTCATCAGTTCTGTTTCTGTCACTGGCGAGTCTAAGAGGAAAGTGCCTCACTGCCTTTTATGGTCTTGAAACTACTTGTACAGTTATGAGAGGAAAATTGCATTTACCTGTTTTCCAACACTATTTATATCAAACTGCAATGGAACCCCTTTTGGAATCTTCTTCTCTTCAGATTGGTCCCTCTTCATCAGAAATGGTGGCACAGGACTACGAGTTAATCGTAATTTCTGGGAACTGTGAAAGAAGAATATTACAAAGGACATGATGAACATGTGTTTTATGCAAGAAAGCCTTAATGCTGATAAGAGGTATGAATTTTCCATCAAACTATTTGAACAGGCTGACTGAACAGCTGGAGGGCACAAATTCAAGAAGGTAAGTCAGGCAGAACTAAAAAAGGGACTATTTGTTATTGTTATCAGAAAGGAAGAGTCCCAGCAGGAAACCATCTTATTTTTTTATCCGCAATTCTACTGAGAAATGTGTAATTTGCAGTTAATTAATCTTATAAATACAAAAAAATAAAAACTGGTAGTCTTCCTTACTGATAAAATGCTACCAAGAAAATGCTACTTGAGACATTTTTAAAATACACCACCTGTAAACAACAGTACCATCAACTTCCCAAACACAGATATAGCAATGCTCTCTTTAAGTGTAAGTCCAGCAGTATTTTTTGAATCAGGGAATAACTGTTACCATCACTCATCAAGTAGGTGCTCATTCATTTCCACTCCGACAGAGGCAGAAAACAGCTGTGACATAGCCTGATTCGGAAGGGACAACAAGGTGAAAATCCACCAGCCCACCACTCTTCCACTCTATACACCACATCAAGCTCCTAACTGGGAGATGACGTGTGAGATCCAGTGATATTATTCCAACACTGCTCAGAAACTCTGAAAGGGGCCAGACTTAAAAGGCTTCACAAGAAGCTATGACTTTGAGGTCACCTGAGAAACACTACCTGCAAGGAACATTCTAAATGGTTCAAAGCAGTCATTTTGTTTATGTTCAGAACATATCAGAACTTAATTGAAAACTCACATTGGGTTTATGATTGCTCCTGGGTTGTCAATAGACACAGTCAGGATCCCTCCATTTGTGGTAGAAGTTCGCCATCTAGTTTGAAAACACAAAAATCATTTACAAAAATTGTGCAAAGATTTCAGTCAATATATCTTTAAAAGTATGTCCAAAATATTGGCCAGCAAGGGAATGTACAAGCTTTTGTGATGTTGGCCAGTACAAAGATCACATGCTATTGACACTTGGCTATTGATTCTTGTACCTTTTACATTACCTACAACTGCTCAGGAGAGTACTAAATCATACCCTGTCCAGGTGCACCAGAACTACAGCACTGACCCAAGAGTTCACCTTTTTAAAATACTCAGTTTCCTTGCCACAGATGGGGCCAAAACGGCCTACACAGCAAATTGAAGAGATGACAGACTGCACTCTGTGGCACCTGCTGCTTTCCTCAGCCTGTTATGCTCCCAAGAAACATCCTGCAAAGAGCCCAGCAGGCACAGAATGATATGGGAAGATTATGTGGGTCAAGAGCCAAGTGGCCTCATTGGGCTCTGCTTTTTTCATTTCTAAACTGCTTTCACAGGGTTATATCCATATTAAATAAAAGGAAAATTACAAGAGCTCAGAACACTGACATTTGAATTTTTCTTCCAGTCTATGCAGTATTCATGAGTGCTAGAGATTAGTTTGATCCTCTTACTGCCTTCCCCCTCATTCCTGCAAATGTCTTATGCAAACCAACTCCTCCTGGTTAAATTAGAAGATAATTTAGGAAATAACTGAGAATAGGGGGAGGATCACTGTCACTCTAGTTGATGTGCCTAGAGGGGAAAAAATCCATCCCCCTTCTATTATCATAGCCAGGATGCCTGAGCTAACATGAGAATCTTACATGTTACAAAACTCAAGTTTTCTGAATTAGATACTTACTGTCGAGTTCTCTTTACTGGCTGATTATCAAGATCATCTGTTGACTGCACTTGGGCCTGCACCTGAAAACACATCAATACAGACACCAGATTTGAATACTGTTTCAATTCCTATTGTAGCAGCTTGAAATGCAAAAGTTCAAAACCAGAAGTTTAAAGCTGTTTGTACACTCTGCACAACCAGGGTTGAACTTTCAGAGGGACTTCAAAGACAATAGTCCTATTACCTTCCTAAGACATTGAAAAGAAATTACTTTGAGGACGCAAAATTATTTAAACAAAACTACCAACAAAGCAATGATAACATTTGGGAGGGTTATGTCAGCCTAAGATACATCAAAATGTTACTACACTAGCAAGAAAAGTCTGCCTAGCTCCTGATCTTGTCTGTAATTTTGCAATCCATCTGGAGGACAACAGCTACTTACAGTCACAATGATGGCACATGTAGAATGAGGGCACAAATAAAAAGCAGAACTACCACTTTTCATTCACTGTGTGCTCTCTAATCTCTCCATCCTACTAATAATAGCTAAAAAATCCTTAAGTAACTTAAATAACTGAAATAAATGACCCCAAAATAAATAAAAAAAGCAAACCAAAACATAATCTAAAACGTGTTTCTGCTCTATCATTCACCTGAAGGCAACTTTTGAAAGCAGGACAGTTCTTTCTAACCTGAACTTCTAAAAGGAAAAATTAATACCTTGCTACTACCCTCAAGCACTGACAAGTTCCATGCCCCTCAGAATAGCTCTATTACACTGGAATGTGAAGCAAGACTCAGTGGATTACAGTAACTAAAGAGAACCCGTGGCTATTTCCCAGTGCATCTGAAGTTTCTACTCAGATCTGCTATTTGAAGTTGATTAACATCAATGTTACAAGTTAGCTTAGAACCTCTGGACCAACTGCCTTGTTCTTTTCAAAATTTTTATTACCTTCAGGCCCCTTCTAAACAGGAAAGTTGCTTGACGAGTATCTTTCTGCTGATTTAGTTTGTTTCCAATTCTGACAAAAGTGGATGACATGTTATTCCTGTAATATTGTTAAAAAATATAGTTACAAAAGGCTCCACAGGGAACACCTTAGACTACTGTGGAAGTCAAAAAAGTGCTCAAAACATCCATAAAGACATCTGTAATGCTGCCTCTTTGAGTCCAGATGCTTCAGTTGGAATAAACTCCTCATCCACTACCAATGAAACACATTACTCATAAACAGAGAAATCACTGTTTTACATAGAAGTCTACATCACAGGACAATATGGTCATTAATTCTGTTTCTCACTTTGCTCACTATCCTCCAGCACTTTAAACACTGTTGATTAGATTTAAAAAAAAAAATAAAATTGATATGAATAAAGAAGGTTTGTTTACAGTTTCCACAATATGGTCACACAGTGAAACCTTTTACCGATTATAACACAGGTTAATTCCAGCACAAATGAAACATGCAATGGCTTCCCTGAAGCTGCAGATGGCACCAGATTCCACAAAGGCATTTAGGAAGTTCACTCGACCATGGCTACTAACACTTCTGAGCTACCAAAATCCACAGCGGCCATTTCCACATAGAATCATAAACCACAGTTTTATGGTTTGGGTTGGAAGGAACCTTGAAGATCCTCTAGATGCAATCCTCCTGTCATGGGAAGGACACCTTCCACAAGATCAGCTTGCTCAAATACAGGCTGCCTGTGATTTAACTGAAGGCAGAATACCAGGTGCTCACAATTAGAGGTACTTCCTGAGTGCTCTACATCATAACAAACTTTGTATCAAGACCATGTTTGTCACATTCTTGGCTTCCTGATTTGTAGAACCTCACACAAGGTGGTCTTGACCATATTGCTACTGCCAGTACCTACTGTCTTCTCTTAGACTCAGTCCCATCAAACAAGGTTCACTAAGGAAAGTTGCCAAGTAGTGTTCAGAAAGCAGGCTTGCTATTTTACCTCCTGTTTAGCAGGGTAGGCCTCCTGAGGGCAGGAGCTTGTTTTCTCTGCATTTCAGATTGTCTCTGCAGGTTTGTTTTCCTTTTCAAGACCGGGTAATTCCGCTGTGCATTCTTAAAAAACAATAAACATATACAGCATAATGTATACTGTACACAAACATTTTTCTTTCAGTTCCCATTTACAAACTGTGATTAAAATACACTTGGCTTTGCCTACCTTTCACAACGTATTGTAATTTGAAAATACCTTCCACAATTTCACAAATTTTATATTCTCCACATCCTTGGGAGAAAACAAAATGCAATAGACCTTAGCAGTTATTTTTTCATTACCGTATCTCCCTAAACTGACAAAAATCCATGCTCCACATGTCTTAAAATTAGTCTTCTCCATAAATCCAAAGGCAATCCCCATTCTACACTACTGAATGAGATGAAGCAGGCAACAATGCACTGGAGCAGTGCAGAGAAGGAAGCCTACTGATGGAGTTTAATATTTTGTGAAAATGTTCATTTTTATAATAGCACATGCTTAGCACCAGCATGTTGGCTGAATCACTGGTCCATAAGAAAACAAATTTTCCTTATAAAAATACAGTAACTCACTCTATACTTGCACAGAATATACTTCTGCACTTCAACTCTCATGACTTGCAACCCATTTAAATGTTAGGAACTATTTTCACACCTCGTCATTATCCAGCCCACTCAAAACAAACAAGAACTCAGCTAACACATTCCCAGTTTGATAAAAGCTTATACCATTTGTCTCCCTTTTATATTTCAGTAGCACTGTTCTGAAGCACTCATGTTTCATTTCTTTTAACCTGTTCTGACACGAATCAGGGTTGCATTAATTACCTTCTCACTCAATGGCTGTCTGTTCAGAGGACTGACTCGTTTCTGTGCACCCACAGCCTTCTTGGCTGCCAGGCCAGTTATCACTCCGTAAGAACGCTTCTTCCCTGCTATCTTCCTTCTGCGCCCCAAACGATTCTTACCATAACCTGCAACAAGCACAGAAAGCTCAACAATTCTTCCTGAAAGAAAAAGATTAATGCTTTAAGATGCCTTGCAGGCAGCACAAGTTATTTGGCTGCACACTTCAAACCTTAGAGCTGAAGCCACCACTACACTTGACAACAATTTGGTCACTTGGTTGTTTAGCAGGTCTGGCCCAAACTCCAGCAAAGCAATTATTATCTTGTCATACAGAGCACAGTTTTGTTGTAGTTCATTGCATTAATTTCTGTTGAAAATTTCTTATTTGACATTTGCAGGGAGAACTTAAGATTGTCTTCTAGCACAGAAAAATACCAAAATACTCCGAAATGGAACTTCATCAAGTACTGAACAATGTAAAACCAAACCAGAGTCCCTCAGCTTCCTACCCATTCAGGAAACTTTAAATTACCAGTTTAATTTAAAAGGAAAAAAAGCCAACAAAACAGATTTGAAGATTATTTATTTAAATCAGTGGTTCTCACTGATTTAGTGACTGACTAAATGACTTAGGAGGGAAGAACATAGCAATTGGCCCACAAAAGCATATTAAACAGCATACAAATTATATCACATTTGAAGTGTTTTCAATTAGATGTCTGCATGGCAGTGCAGCCAAACTGAGGACTGAAAGCACCTTTTGAATATAAAAGGCTTGTAAGTCTTAGGTCTGTAGTATCTCCAGTTACCAGAGTTTGATTAACCCTGTCTGGAGTCATTTAGCTTTATGTCACAGATCATGCTTCAATTTTGTCCCCAAGCACCCTCCTGTCTAGAACCTCAGACTGGAAAACAAATTTAAGACTGAGGAGTCAGCTCTCCAACAACAGACACATTTAGTTTTAATATATCTGACTTAACAGCACTGATAATAAATCTGTGCTTCCTCATGAGACAGGAGCCATGACATGAAGTAAGCCACTGATCAGAACCCAGCTCAGATCAATTTGCCATGGAAACTGCTGTGTACAATTTGTATCTGGTTAGCAAATGCTCTTCTTTTCCAAGGGAAAAGCTGAGAAACAGGGCTGCTTAGGCTGAAAGGGACCTCACAAGCCTCTCAAATAAATGAAAACCTCCAAGTTAGCTCAGGCTGCTCAGGGCTTTGTGCAGTTGCGTTCTGTGTATCACCAAGGACAACTTTTATTTAAATGAACAATGCTCATCTCTCTGTTTTTACCCCCAAAAACTGAATAGAATCCCAGCTCAATTTCCTTGCTTCTTTCCAGAAAGTTTGGCAGCTGCTTCTGAAACCACAAGGAACTGAACACTGTTGATTCATTTGTGGTTTCTGCAGTTGTCCACAGAGGATTTGCTACTTTTCAGAGCAACTTCAATAGCAACAGAGTAGCAATAAATGTGCTAATAACTAGAACACTGGCAAGAATTATTTAATGACACCTTCTGCTTAAAAACAATATAAAATACTTGTTTTCAATGAGAGAAAATGTGCCAAGCTGTATAGGAGGGGGCAGTTGAACCTATTCACAACATTTCAAGATGTCGTGAATCTGGCAATTTTGCAAAGAAATTGCTTGCTTTTTCCTAGAACACAGGCAGGCAAGCTGGTAAGGTTTCAGTGGAGAAAAGTAAGTGCTCAAGACAGTAGTATTTAGAGTTCCATGTTTACAGATCAAGTTTCTCTTAACATTCTAAATCCTAATACTTGTTTCTTTTGTGCTTTTTTGATAATAAAAAACTGTACTTGACAACTGCAGTTATAAACAGAGCCTACATGTTTGATTATCTGCAACTTAAATTCACTTACTCTTCACCCACACAAATATCCTCACACTTGGGCTAAGAGATGTAAATTTTTTTTCAGGCCTGTCACCAATTTATTAGAAATATACAAGTAACAGAATTGTGTGGGCCTGCATAGAAACCAAAACTCCTCAGAGCCATGAGTAACACAACATTCCACTGATCCCTAAAGATATTTGTGTCTAAGACACAAAGGAGGAGCTGCTGCTACAACAAACACTAAGCAAGACAAAGATAACACAGGGATCACTGTGAGTACACCAGACAGATGTGTCTTTGTTTTAAAGGAATCCTACTAAACAAGAAATTGCATATATTAACCTAAACACCAACCTAGCACATACTGAGGTGGGAAGCTTTCTTACCACACACTATTCTTCCATATTTTCATCATCCTGTACTAGATACTTTTCAAAACTAATTGCAAACAAATCCAGTCTGCACTTCAAACAGGAGCTATCCATGTACTGAACTAAAGCCTGGGAATCATTTTCAAACATCTCCTGTTTCTCAAAAAGCTGTTACTCAGGGGAACTTAGAGCAAAGCTGTTACTGTGCACTTTCTCCTCACTCCTTGCCTATATGACTTCTCCCCTTTTTGTATTTCATTGTAAAAACACTGGCTTAAGAGGGCTGACACACTACTTCTTTTGCATTTCAAGCTCTTACCAACTCACACTCTACACTATCCATTTAAATATTCCTGAGCCAGGATCACAGTCTGCAGTAACAGATACTTTGGGAGGCCTATAAAAAGAATTCTACCCAGCAAACACAAATATGCTTTTCTTTTGTACAAAGCTCTGAGCTCTGGCAAGGCCTCCACATCTCCCATTACACAGGCATAAGCACTTGTTCTGTTCATCTCTGAGAAGGGTCAAGGCATCATCACAAAAATTTCTATACTTAAAATTAATTTGAAGAATCAGAAAGCAAGCCAATTCTTCCTTGAGTCAAGGATAGTCCCTCAAACATCTAAGCTCCCTGGTGGCCAAACACATCAATTACTTTCTCAGACTGAATCAGAAACAAAACCAAGTATAAATAGATTAAAAACACCCCTGAATTATAATCAAAAGACACTATTTGAAAGACATGTGAAGTGACCACGTCAATCCATACATTTCATTTTGCTACCTTTCAGCTCAAAAAAGATAATGTGGAATCTGTGTTATGTTTGGCACACACACCTTTCTGCTGTTGGATTCCCCACTTGGAGCCTTGTGAACTGAACTGCTGAGCTCGATTCTGCTGAAGCCCTCTCTTTATTTTGGGAGAATATTGCTTTCTCTCTTCTTTCTTGTTCAACTTGATTATATCATCTACAAGAAGAAAAAAAAAAAATTGACATACTGTATAAAATTACATACTAAAAACCCCAAACAGCCTGGAGTCACAGGAGACAGACCAGTCAATCCTGCAAAGGCAGCACATACAAGTTAAGGTTAAGAAACATTAGCACTATAAACATCCAGTCCCTGTTACATCTCATAGAACTTACTTTATAATACAGTGCCCCAGCCAAAGGGAAGCAGTTGCATACATCCAGAAAATGCAAGACACATGTAAGGTCATGGAATTCAGCCCAGCATTAAATTTTAATTTGAGGGACTCCTTTAGTTTTTTTGTACACTGTTAAACAAAATGTAAATCCAATCTCATGCCCAGACTCTGCAGAGTCCAGATAAAATGCCAATTTCAGCTTTAGTTATTTCATCCTGATCTACTTAAAAAAGATCAAAAGAGACAACTCAGGCCATCAGTTATCTTCAAGTGTTCACCAAGGCTGAAATGATGGGGAATAAAGCAAGCTAGACATCTCTCCCCAGGAAGCTACAATCCAAAGCAATCACCTTATCTATTGTCCAGGGAAACAATCTCAGACAAGTATTCATCAGTTCAAAAATATGTCTAAGAAACAAGCTGATGAAAAGTGAACAGCAGGTCTGTCCAGTGCAAATTATGCTACACCAGTTTGATTTCCTTCACTGACCTGGTAGCCAGCTCAGGAGAGAAGAGTAAAGCAAGAGGTGTGGTAGCTTTTATCTGACTGTCAGCTTGTTTACAAGAACACCCTAAAGGGAACTGTCAAACTGTATTTAGTGCATCTTAATCATGAGAGCACACCTCATAAAAAATATAATGTTTCAATAGGGAGCCTCCCCAAATATGTGGACAGTCTTTTTTCAATCAAGAAATATAGAAATGGGGTTACTATGCTTGTGGATGAGTTTAAATGGACTCATAAGGGGTAGAACAGAGAAAACAGCATAAAAAACATGAACAACAAAAATCACAACACTGTTATCCAATGGTTTGGTGGCTGTCAAATGAGAGCTAAGAGAAAATTAATTAATTTTGCTGCAAAAATCTACTAGGACAATAATACTGATACAGGTCGCTCAGGGTTTGATATCTACACAATCTTCTTTACCAAAGGAGTTGTCCCTGGAACAAGGATTCCAAACTATCCTTTTATACACAAAGGAAACCAAAGCCACTTCAAACACAGATTCATGCTTCACAGTTAATCTGCTTCATCTTTAACCACATTTTTGCAAGTTGCTGCACACAAGGTTATAACATTTTAAATAAAAGGACTTAAGTTTCAGTCATTATCTTATCTGGGCAAATGAAGGGCATTTAGGACTTCATGCACTTGTTAGAACAGTCACACTGAAGCAGATTCCTTTTTTCTGTGAGATCAGAGAGACAATTACAGCTAGAACAGCAGAATTATCTGGGAAGAGTATCAAACTGGAAGCTCAGCTGCACATGACACAACCAAAGCATGTTTAACCTTTATTACTATGTAAGAATTTACTCAATGTCATGATCTCGATCTTAAGATTTCCTACAGTAAGGTCATGTCACTTTCTTTGCTATTACAGTAGAGGTGGGACTGCATCTTCTCTTTGGTTATACCCAACACAGAGCTTTCACCTGGGGACAGCAGCTGGGGTGACAACATTCTCATACACCCAAAGAAGCTGAGGGACACACCCACTTCACAGCTTGACTGACTAAAATGTTAACTCATCCAGGAAACATTAGAATATGTGAAAATGCAACAAGCCAGGATCAATAACTCTATCAGCAACCCTGAAAACAAAGATTGTGTGCAATAGGTAAAAACAGCTTTAGTTTTCTACGAATGCTGTAGCACTACTCTACATTCAGACAAACTCTAAACTTTATTTTACAAGTTATCTCCGCTGCCCAAACAAAGAACTCTGCTGAATTCTTTACAGAGGGAAAAACTGTACAAATCCTCTTATTTTATGGTGGCCCACAAAGACGCCAAGTCCACCATTAATAATTTCAGTTCACACTCTGGTTCTGATACCAACCTATCATGCTCTGGTAGTACCACAGAGCAGACTTAAAGCATACAAAACCAACTAAATATTTTTTTCCTAATAAAACTAAACTGGAAGATGCAGTCCACAAACACACCAAATTATCCCTGACTGTTACGGGGACTCAGTACACAGCACTAGAACAGAACTTCTCTGAGATACCTCACTGAAGTATCTACAGTGTGGATGTCAGTTTCTCGGACATGCTGGGGAAACAGAGCTCTGCAGATCTGTAATGAGTCTGTGCAACTTCCTAACACGCACACCCCGCAATAGGAGGGCAGAGGACAACGGGGTAGATTGTCACAGGAAACTACGTGGTACAGGCGACGTCATGCTTGGTGTGACTGGTCTTTTACTGCAAAGAGGTTAGACGGAGACTTGTCACTGCCGACTTCCAAACCTGAGAAGAATAAAAAGGCCAGGCCAGCTGAGAGACCATCAAACCTCACCCATCCCTGTAGTTACGAGCGCCAGGCGAGGCCCTGGCACGCTCTCCGAGGGCCACCCAGCCTAAGGCCCGAGTGCCGAGGGTCTCGCTGGGCCGCAGGCAGGCAGTGCCCCGGTCTGCGGCCTGCTCAGACCACCAAGCGACACAAAAGGGCCACGGCTCTTCCCCGCCAAGGATCGCGACCCGGAACGCGGTGTGACAGGCCCAGGACTCGCCCCCGTGCCCGGCCCCGGCGCCACCCTCGCCCCTCCTGCGCTCTGGCTGTGGGAGGGTCCGGTCCTTTCCCGTCCCCACCTCCCAGCCCTCCTTGGTTCCGCTCGCGCCGCTGCCCGGCACAGCCCCGTTGGTTCGTTCCGCCCCTCTCCGTCCCCGGCGCTTGGTTGATCCCGAGCCCCCCGCCCTGTCGCGCACAGCGGCCGCCCCAGCCCCGCTCCTCACCCAGGGACATGTCGATCTTCTCCAGGCTCTCGCCGCCGCCGTGCCGGGCCCCTGCCGCGGCCGAGGAGCCCGGGAGCGGTGCCGCAGCCCCGAACGCGTTCATGGCCGCCTCCCTCAGACCGCACCGCCCCCAGCCCGGCCCGCGCATGCGCAGCAGCTCCGCCCAGCCCGGGACACGGACGGGCGCGCCGGCGAGCGGCGCAGCGCACCTGGCACCGCGCCTCCTGGCGGCCGGGAGGAGCAGGTACACGGGCGGGGGGCGGCGGCGGCGGGGGGCGGCGGGGGGCGGCGGCGGCGGCGGTCGGTCACTTCTAGAAACGGTCCCTGCAGGGACAGTGTCCTCGGGAGCAGTGAGGGGTACGTCGGCCTGGGCCCGGGAGGAGGCGGGGGGGCGCTGGGAAGCAGAGCTGCGGGCAGGGGACAGGGCACTTGTGCCGTAGGACACGAATCCTGGACTGGCTGCGGAGCTGATGGGTGCTGAGAGCGGTCACGGAGGTGACCGGAAGCATGGAGCACCTCTGCTGTAAGACAGGCTGAGAGATTTGGGGGTTTTCAGCCTGGAGAAGAGAAGGCTCCGGGAGATCTCATTACAGGCTTCCAGTTATTGGAGGGGCCTCTAGGAAAGATGGGGACAGATTTTTGCAGCAGGGTTTGTTGCAATAGAACAAGCGATAATGGCTTTAAACCTGAAGAGAGTCGATTTAGACTGGATATAAGGAAGAACTTTTTTACAATGAGAGTGGTATAACACTGGCACAGATTGGCCAGAGAGGTGGTGGATGCCCTGTCCCTGGAAACACTCAAGGTCAGGTTCGATGGGGCTCTGAGCAGCCTGATCCTGTCCCTGCTCATGGCAGAAAGGTCACACACATGCCCTCTGAATGTCCCCTCCAATCCAGCCATTCTGCGTTGCAGGGTGGGGAAGGGTATTCAGCTGAGAATCTGACTATGAGATGCCTTTACCTGTGACCCCCCCTGCAATTGAGAGAAATAATCTCTTCTGTGGACAACAAAACCAATGCAGGGTGCTTCTGAGCAGAATTATGTTTTCAAACATCAAACAGCAAGGTTCAAACTAGGTTCAAAATACCATGTAAAGCTTAAAATTACTACTTAAACCCAGAACAGTGTGTCCATAATTTGTTCTCTTTGGGTTCTTTTCAGAGTTGTTATCTTCACCAGTTTTTGGTCAGAATCATGTGATTGAGAAATTCAGAAGAGAATTTTTTTGCCTGCTTGCCTCCAGAGAGGGAGCTCCATACTGAGACTGCAGGGACTGTATTGCAAATGCCCTTGGGCAGAGATAATTATTTCCATACATGACCTTGCACACACCTCCTTCCAGCAGGAACATTCCCACATTTCTTTAGTTGCCCACATATTCCATATGCACATTTGCTAAAATCAGCACTCTGTGGCAAGTGCAATATCCTGAGTACCTGACACACGATGAGCTCTGGTGTGTGAAATCTGTCACAGTTCTGTCCTGCTGTGCTGGGAGCTACCTGCACTGAAATACTGTGCAGGTCTTAAGAGTGGGAGTGTTACTGTGAAAAGCAATAAGAGGAGTGAGTTGAGGCTGTCCTCAGCTGTGTCCTCTGCTACAGACTGTTGACAAGGCCCTGCTCTCTCCATTTGCATTCTTTGTCCATCTCTTTTTAAATTAGGCCAAAAATGTGTTTCTGGATGTTCCTCTCATTGCTTCCTACTGTCTAGAAAAGAATGGCTCAGTTACTGTCACAGGACACCTCCAGCTAGGGAGAGATTTTCCCTTCAGGCAGGAGAAACTCGTGACCACAGTGCTGGAGGCTGACAGTTCCACCCTGTTTTCTTTTCTGTATTCTCCGTGGGCAGCAGAAGTCCAGACATGGAGTTTTGGACCCACAGGTTTGAAAATTTTTTGGTAATATTTTCTGCCAGGTGAGATTGGATGACAAATGGTTGATGACAAGTAGGACGTTCTTATAATCAGGCTACATTTCTAAAGCAAATATGCTATTGCAAGATTACCCAGAAGTACTAAAAATAGAGGTGCCAAAAAATGTATTTTTTAAAAAAGCTTTAAATTCCCATGAGGCTGTAGGGTCCAGCTCCATCTGGGGACTGTGTCACACCAATAAACAAGTGCTCTGTTTACCCCAAACAAACACTTGAACTGCAAAGGTGGCAGATGCTACCTGTCCTCGTGACAAGTGGAAATCAGACAAAATCCAGATTTTACCACATCCATGAGTTGTGTTTATTATACAAACAGGATGCCAGCTGTCTGCTGCTCAGCACTACAGAAAACCAGGCACAAGTGGTGATCCTGAAGAGTATTTTCTTTATGTCTTCAAAATGGTTTGGGATCACGAAGGTAACTATGCAAACATCACTCTTGGCTTGCTGTGTGGCTCTCAGGAGTGTGTCGGCATCCAGACAAGTGACAAAGCTTCCATGTGGCACTGAGAGCTACAAAGATTAATTGTATAAATTCCAGTATGACACAGCTGTGCTGAGTGTGTAACACTGTGTCTAAAGCACCTGCAGGCTCTAGTGAATTTTGGGATTGGTTCTTTCCTGGGCTTTTCCCACACCTTTCCCAAGCACCAGTTTTCTCACAAAAAAAGAGACCTTTTGGTTTGTCTGCCCAATAACCCCTGCTGTTTCATTAGAAGGAGTTGCAGAGGAATTGTGGAGGAATTGCAGAGTAGATTTCACCTGCTGAACATGCAGAAGTCCTGGAATGAACTGTTAAAACTACCAAGTAGAAACAACATCCAAAGGATCAAATGCTAAGTGTACTCAAAGATTTAAAGCCGGAGGGGTCTGTCCAAGCTGAATCTTGTGAGCTGTGGAATATCACACCTGCTTTTATCCCATATTTATAGCTAAATATAACATACCTTTACAACTGTTGACCTCTATTGGCACTCCTTAAATTTTACACTGGAGGATTAATGTCCAGTTTAACCTCAGTGCAGACCCAAAAGCTCACGTCTGTGTGTGACCACAAGCTTTTTTTTTTTTTTCATTTATGCAGCATATAGTTATGATTTCAAGTAACAGTTATAGGGAATTTCCATTGTACAAATGCCTGGCTTTAGTTTCCGAGGCACCAGACCACGTCACAGATGTATCTGGGTTTTATCTCCGATAATAATTTGTCGTTGACTATTCTCAGTGGAAAGACAGCAGCATCACCCTTTCCTTTGTGAAGTTTCATTTCACTGCGTTTCGGTGGAAGGCACATGTTATTCTGCTGTATTTTTCATATCCTCCTCACAGTGGGCGTTAGAACGGATCCCTCTTTCCGTTTCTGCAGCTGTGATCAGTGCATGAGCTGCCCCTCAGGAACACGGTTTTGGTTGGTTTTTTTCCCATCGCATTTTCCTCATCACGTCCGAGGCAGGATTTGGTGAGGGTTATGTCAGCAATCATTGTGGTTCTTCCGAGCACTTTGAGGTCGGTGACACTGAAAGCTCCGGGGTAGGGGGGCCTGCAGCGGACCGCCCGTTGTGGCGCCCGAACGCCGCGGTGCACGCTGGGAGCTGTAGTCCGCCGCGGCACTGGGTGCGCCGGGGTGCGCGGTGCACGCCGGGAGCTGTAGTCCGTGGGTGCGGCGGGGCTGGGCGGGGCGCGCGCTCGCCCCTCCCGCGCGACGGTGTCGCGGTGGCCGCGGCGGGGCCGCGCGCGCCCGGGATGGAGATCGGGCCCCACGCGGGGCACGCGGAGAGCAGGTGGGGCCGCGCGCGGCGGGACACGCGCGGGAGGCGCGGGCGCGCGTGTCCGCGGGGGCGCGCGGCGCGGGCGTGGCGCGCAGCGGCCGTGCCGGCGTGTGGGGCGGCGTGTGCGCGCCCGGCGCGGCGGGGTGCTGCGTGTGCGTGTGTCAGTGTGTGTGGGATGTGCGGGTGGCAGCAGCGGCGGCAGGCGCGGGGTGCCCGGGCAGCAGCAGGGATGCGCAGGGGATGCTCCTGCAGAGCGCGCGTCCTGCCGGGGTCGGTGGGTGGGAGTGTGTGCACAGCCGGCGCCAGGGCGCAGGTGTGGGGGTACCTGGGGGCTGGCAGGGAATGGACAAACCCCTCGGGAGTGGGATCGCTGCTTGCGGAGCGTGACACGGTCCCTCGTGGGAGGAAGCGCGCAGTGGGCCGGGCTGTCAGAACCATCGCCCACCCGAGGCCAGCGCATCGCTCTGCTCCATGCCCTGGGAAGGAGTCCTGGCCCCTGGAGGGGCAGTGACAGCTATGGATGCGTGCCCTCAGTACCTGATGCTCTGTCCCCGCTCTGTCCCCGCTCTGTCCCCATCAGCCGTGACCAACACAGCAGCTGCCAGGCCTCTGCCTCACACGCCTTGAGCTCAAGGGTGAAACCACCCCGCCCTATCGCCACGCTGCCGGCGTTCGGGTGGCCCTGCAGCTTGCTGCTCTGGCGCCCTGTCTCCTGCCTTTCCTGCCTCTCCTGGCATCCCCTCTTCTCGGTACTGAACAGAAATTTCTTTATTTATCTCCTTATTCCTGAAGGCCCTTGCACATGGCTGGTGGTGAGCATGGTGACCTTGGTTTGCGTGGTCTTCATATGTGCTTCAGGCCTGTTTTTTTCTTTCTTGTTAGCATTTGTGAGCAGCAGAGGCTGTTTCCTAGAGGTGTTTCGGTGGCAAGTCCTATTTACTTCAGGTTTTTACAGGTGCATTGTTTTTGCCCTGGTGCTCACAAGCAGAGGGTGAATGTTGGATGGAAATTGGAAGTGTTGGCTGGGGAGGAAGAAGCAGCTGAAACGTGATATGGGAGAGAAGCATTCCTTATCTGAGGGGCTCAGCCAGTCGCTTTGTTCCTGCTTGCCATATCACTGGGAAAATGCTACTGGTGCTTTTAAAGCTATAGCATGGGTTTGGGGTGCCTTCTGATTTGCACAGTCTGAGCTGTTCTCATCTTTACTAATGCTTCAGACACAGCAGGTTCCAAAAGGTGAAAGGAACTGACTGCATTCACTGCTCAGTTTTTCCAGGCTCATCTCTGTGTATTTTCTTGCCTTTGCAAGCACAAATCCCACACTACCAGACTCTGCCATCGTGTGACTAATAGGGCTGGGGTGGTGCCACCCCCAGCACTCCTCCAGGGATAAGGAGGGCATCGTCCCCCGGTGGTGCCACATGCAGGAGCCTGCTTGTTCTCTTGGCTGGCACTGATGCCTTGGGGAGGATCCTGCATGGGCTTTACACTGCCTTGTCCTTTCTGTGATGTGGTTAGCATTTTTACTCCCAGTGAGGTGCCATTTCACACTGGATTGTAGCAATTACTCATAGTGATAAGATAGAGATCACTGGATCTGTCTTGCTGTGGATTACAGGAAATGCACAAGCAAAAGTTATTGTGCTGAAGTCCATCCTTCTGCCAGCACAGGAGAGGAGAATGAGGATCTTGTGCTGGATTTTTCCTCCTAGCAGCAGGTGTGAAATGCATTGAGTGGCAGGGCTGTAATGCCAATGTCCAAGGAGGATATTGTCCTTGGAGGCAGGAGGGTTAGTGCTGTCCTGCTGGGCAGAGAGCAGGGCTCTTGGGGTGGTTCAGAGGACATAGCAGTCCTAGGGGGAGCAGAGGTGGGCCAGTGGTCAGCTGGGTAGGTTAGCAAAGAGCTGCCATCTTTGTCTCTGGCACCAACAAGGGACAACAGGGCCAGAGGAAAGGATTCCTAAAGGGAACCTGTGCTGTGAGCAATGGAGGGATCTGAGCAGCTGTTCTCCAGGAGACAGGGTGCTGTGGGGATCTGCTGTGCCTGTCACTGCCTCTGGCTGCCTGCATGCTTGTCACAGGCAGGTCCTGTGCAGATTGAAGCCCAATGGACAGTACCCTGGGTCCACAGTTGTGGTCATCTGCTTGTGAGAGACTTAGCCAGATGAGCAGGTAAAGCTATCTGCCGTGGAAGGTTAAAAAATACCTTTAATCCCTGTTTTCTTCCCTCATCCTTTGCCACTGCAGAGCAAGAATGCATCAGCAAGCAGCATCTCTGGGCTGTGTTTGCTGAGGGCACCTCTTGTAGTCGTGCCCCCATTTCATATCAGTGCCAGCTTTGCATGAATACAAGTTACCCTGCATGTCCCTTTTCCAGCCAGCCTGCTCAGCTATTCCTGCCCATCCCTGCTGGGCTGGCAGAGCTCTTCTGGCTTCCTCTGCCTGTCAGCCACTCCCCTCGACTGCAGATGAATTGCACGAAGCCTGGCTTGCTTTAATCCCTTTTCCCAGCAGTGCTGAGCTGTGGAGGAGCAGGCGGGGGAGTCCAGGGCAGGGGCTGGCTGTCTGGGAGATGTGGGGACAGCGAGGCGGGAGCAGCCTCTGCAGGTTACGTGGCATCTTCGGTTTCTGCAGGAGGAACTGTCAGCCAGCACAGGAATGAGGGCCCTTGGAGATTTGTCAGAAGTCCCTCCATAACCTCAGCATCCTTAGCCCAACCTCTTTAGTGTGCTAAGAAGGATCAAGAGAGTCTTCCAAGTGGAGGTGAGGATTCGAGCAGCCATTGCTGGGTGCCTCCTGCAGAGCACAGGAGATACACAGCAGATGACATTTGCAAGAAAGATGAGCTTCATTTTTGTTTTTCATTTTTGGACACTGGCTACCTGTGTGATTCTGTTTCAGAGAGTCCAATCCAGGAAATCCAAAACCAATCAGGGTTTGGTTTTATTTTATACAGAGAAGTCAGCAGCATGACTCCCTGCCTCTGCTGTGAGTCACTTTTGCTGACTCGGACCAAGAGAAGTTCCTACCCTTGCTGGCCTAGAGGGGCTGAGAAAGCCTTGGAAGAGCAAGCAGCATTCCCTGTTGTCAGCAGTAGCAGCATTAAGCCATTTTTTGCTCCAAGGCTGGATCCTGTCTTTTATCACTCCAGTGTAAAAGGTTCAGTTGTGTTTGGGACAGTTCCCGATGGCAGGTTGATGTTGATGTACTTGAAGATGGAGTTTGTTGTGGTAAAGAAAGGAGACCCAGTGCCAAGTTTGTGGGGCTAATGGTTGAAATTGGAGGCTGGATCAGAGGTTGTCTTTAAGGGAAGAGAGGGATACAGCTGAGATCTCACTGCTGCTCCACGGCCCCTGCAAGCACCCTTGGCCCTTCTGGAACCAAGCTCTGCTAGATCAGAAGAGCCAGAAGCATGTGTGGCTCTTGCAGGGGAAGCTCTGGTCTTGTTCTGTCACCCTCTTGGATATTACTCACTTTGCCCTTATTGTAAATTGGGTGTTTTCATGTTGTAATATGAATTTGCCTTGCCCCATGCCTGGCTTTCTACAGCACTAGCAAAGGAGAATTCTCCTTATTCAGGAAAAAAAAGCAGATTTCTTAGTAACGCTCTGAACATCAGCAGAAAAAGGAAATTGGGCTTTCTCCATCCCCCTTGGCACCTAAAAAACAGGCTGTGTTAGTGGGAAGGGAGCAAACCCAGCTGCTAATTCAGGGTTGCCCCAGAGTCCTGTCAAAGCTGAAATGTGGTTACTTGTGCTCTCTCAATTGCCCTGCCACCTGCAGCCAGCTATATGGATTGCCATTTCTTCAGCCTTGTGCCACTGTGTACTCTTCAGCATGTTCCAGCCCAGAAACATCTGGGGTTTGGGTATCAGAAAGGCCTTGTGTGTCCAGCCAACAAGTCCCATAGGATACTTACTGTCCTACCAGGATTTAATTCACTTTTGGTGAGCTCATGATCACCTCTGCAAAGGTGCTTTAATTATGTGGCTTATTTTCTATGTGCTTCTGTGTACAATGTTTTAATATTTTGGGATTATTTTGTTGTTTACCCTTAGTTTCCCTGTGCTAGGAAAGAGCCATGGATCCTTGAGATGCACAAGTCCTTTAATGAGACCATTCATTTGGAAAGGCACATCACTGTGTGTGCTAGCCTCACATCCTTGTCTGCATCACCTCCTTTTTATAGCATGAAATAACATGGGAGGGAGTTCCCCTGACTCACTGATTTGGAATATCAGTGGTGTGGCTGAGCTTTCACTTGCATTTCCTAACTCTGAGTGTTAGAGATATTTTAGGGAGGAGTTGCTGATGCTTTGAGCTCAGTGGCTGCAGATGCTCTTTGACCAGGAACTGCCAATTCCTTTCTGAGCATCCACAGACAAAAGAACATCTGCATCGCTCAGGGCAGGGACGGGAAAAACTCATAAATTCAGCAGAACTGGATCATTTTTTTTTTGTGTTTCCCCAAGCTGCATCTCCTTCAGGAAGCTGCCTTTGATTTATATCTCTGCATTGTTCTTCAGTCTCTTCTGGGATAAAGCCCTGTCCCTATTAGTCTAAGCACAACATAAACATACACATGCTGCCACATGCACTGCAGGTCTGGTTTAGAGCTCTGGAGCTGTCAGGGTGACAGGCTTTGCTGGTGGAATGGGTTGGCTTCTGTGTGGTTTAGGTGGGCACTGACAGTGGTGATGTTTCCCTCATGAGGAAGAAAAGTGAATGGGGAGCTTTTCCTAGAGTCAGTAATTAATGATCTGCTTGTTCAACTAATCAGTTTGGCAGCAGTGAATAAATCTCAAAATGAGAATATTGGTGAGAAAAGCTTTGTTTTAATTACCAGAAGTATGCAGCCCACACTTTTCCCCAAGGAATGAAAATGAGAACAGTTTAAAATAATGTTATTTATGTTAAGCTTTTTCCTTCTTTTTCCCCTTGTGTTTTGAAAATCTGGTTTGGTTTTGGCTGTGGGAGGGACTAACTGCTGAAACACCATCTTATTTCTTGCCAGTTGAAAACCTGAACTTTCATGCTAAGGTGTCAATTAGGGTGCTTTTGTTAAAAACCCTGCAGACACTTTTGTTTGTTTGTTTGTTTATTTTTGTTTTGTTTTTTGTTATTTACTCTCCTAACTGTACCTTGCAACATTCCTCTTCTCAGAGAGTGGCTCCTATTTGAATATGTGTTTTTGACAACTGCTGTTCATCTGGCAACATTGTGAAGCAGCTTGAGTGGGAACCTCAGTCACACAAAGCTTCCTTCCCCAAAGCTGCTTTTGCATAGTCAAATGATGTTACCTCTCTGCACCATTGCTCCTGCTTTGTGGTAGATAATGATGATTTCTTGCTGTATGCAGGGCAGCCAGGGAGGATGGTACTGATGAACTGTTGTGCACATTCTTGAGTTCACCAGCAGTTTGTTAATCACTGTCCATAACATCATAATGTTTGTGCAAGTTGTGCCTGCTGCAGGGCAGGGCCCAGAGAGTGGCTGTACAGCTGGAAATGCAGATGGAGTGTCACCTCCCTGGGAGAGGAGCACCTCTGCATCCTGACAGGGCTGGAGCTCTTGATGTGATGTGCATTGCTCAGGGAGTGCTGCTCTGTAGGCACAGGGTCTGCTCAATGTGATGACTCTTCCATTCAGCTGCTGTGCTCCTGAGGGGCTGCTGCTCTCTTAGAGAGAACATGCCAGTGAAGCAAGAGCCTGCTAGAAAGTTAATCTCCAGTTTTTTGGCCCAGACTGGGCATGTGGTACATTGCAGGTGGCTACCACTCATCAGAAGAATCATTACAATAAGGCCTGTTGTCCACAAACCATGTGTGGGGGGGCCACAGGGATGTGCAAAGTGCTTCAGCTCACCTCTGCTGGCTTCTGGACCACGAGAGGTTTCAGCCTGAACAGAGTTTCTTCAAGAGAGTGCAGTACCATGTTCTTGTTGTGAAGCTCCCCTTGCTGTATCTCTGATATATCTTGCTGTGTTCCTCTGCAGAAAGGAGCACTGGAAGCTCCTTGGCAACCTGAAGACCACAGTGGAAGGTTTGGTGTCAATAAGCAACCCAAATGTCTGGTCCAAGTATGGTGGCTTGGAACGGCTCTGCAGAGACATGCACAGCATCCTGTACCATGGGCTCATCCACGACAAGGTATGGCTCTTCCTGCCAGCACAACTGTCTGTCTGTCTGTCTGTCACAGCCTCAGTGCCTGTCACAAGCAGGTGCTGCATCTCACTTCTGTGCTCATAGCAGTGTGGGCACAGTGCTTGTAACAGGGTGGGAAGTGATCCAAGCAGGGACTGAGCTTGCCTGGTAAATGCTGTGGCTATCAGAGGGACCTGGGTGCACATTCTTTCTATCTCATCTACTTTCAATATGGTTTCCCTAAGTACTTGTGCCCCCTGTGCTGAGGCCAGCCCCTTTCTCCTTCCTTTCTGCTGCAGCCAAGCGATTAAATTGCATTTGCAGTGAGTCAGCCCCGTATCATCTGCACTTGGACAAGTCCCCAGCGAGGCCTGGCAAGGGAAACCTTGCATCTTTACTGTTTCTGGTTAGCTGTGTTAGTAACAAGAGCTGGCAGCCAAGCCGTGCTCTGTGTGAATGGGATCACTCTTTCCAGGCTCTTGTTGTGCCTGCAGTTGCTCACCCAGCCTTCTCCTCTTCCATGGCTGCCTGGAAGAATTTCTCTTTCTCACTTGTGTGCAGAGTCTTGAAGATCTCCCCTTCAGCACAATTAATTTACAGTGGAAAGCTGAAGCAAGGCTGCAGGGCTTGCCTGAGGACAGGCTTCTATCAGTGGCTCTGCCACCCAGAGAGGAGAGAGTGGCACAGAGGAGCCCCAGGCAGCTTGCACGGGCCAGCTGGGTCCATATCAGGAAAACTGCACCTATGCAGTGCTGCACCCAAGCTGATAAACCTCCAGGAAGAGCCAGACTGGCAGGTTGTCTGAGCAGGGAGCTTTGCTCCCTGGATTTATTGGGTTTGCAGACAGCATTAGTTGAGGTGCTGCTCTGTTCCTGTTAGTCCCCAGCTGCATGAACCAGGGACCTTCTCTGGGAAGAGACCTTTTCCATGTGAGGAGTGCAGTGCTCCCTTCTGACAGACCTGCTATTCACAGGCTCCAGGAAATGAGGTTTAAATGATTTATACTTGTCTGTCTGTTGGTAACAGCTCATGCCAGACCTGCAAAGCAGGATGGTGTGTTACCTTCCTCAGTGCTTTTACTGTAGGCAGAGACAGCTCTTCCACTCAGGAATGTCTCATCTGATCAGGCATGGGTGACACCAATCAGGCTATAGGAGTTGCAAAAGGAGGCAATAAAAATACAGCTTCCTAACAGCAGTTGGCTCATAGTTGCTCCAGCAAAACATTTCCATTTACTTTTTATTTTCTTGGAACTTCTTTGCCTATTCTTTGCCTATTCTTTGGAATAAAAAAAAAAAAAAAAAAAAAGTGAAAAAAATCCATATGTACACATTAAGAAAACTAGGGTAAGAGATTTTTAAACTTTTAAATTAATTTTATTTGTTTGTCCAGAAAACCGAATTCATTCTAAAAAAGTGAAATTGCCATGTTAGTTTTCTAGTCTTATAAAAGAAGTTACTCCCCTGCCAAACCAAATAAACCACCAAAACAGAAGCCATTTGTCGCTTGTGAAAGAGGAAATGGGGATGGAAGTAAAAATAATGAGCTTTTTGGTGAAGAGAGACTTTTTGGGTCTGTGTTTACAACCAATAGGGTGGAGAGGAAAACAGAAACTCTGTTGCAGTTCCTCTCTAAGGGGAAGAATAACTAAGAAAACCCCTTATTGTCTGAATAAAGCTGAGGCAAACAGCATGAGGCTTCTCATGGCAGCAAGGGGCTAAGGGGGTGTGCTCATTTAGCAGGCACGTGGGAGGTGGTACCTGACTGTGCCTGTCCTGGGCAGGTGTGCTGCAGACAGAAGGATTACTGGCAGTTTGTGAAGGACATTCGCTGGCTGAGTCCAGGCTCTGCTCATCACCTGGAGAAGGTGAGTTCTGGGGGAGTGGCCTGGAGGGCCCAGTGGGAGGGGGAGAGGAGGGCAGCTGGGCTGGAGCCTCACCCGTGGGACAGTGGTGCCTGGACTTTTGTGAGAAAAGTGGCTCCATGGTTTGTGGAGGCTGACACAGCCATGTTTTTGGGTACAAGCTGTGTCCTGGGAACTCAGTGTGGCTTGGGCTGAGACAATTGGCTGCTTATTTCTCCCAGGCCAGTCTCCAGTTCTGTTGGGCTGGGTGCAGCAGGCATCACCAAGGGAACTGGCACAAGCAGAGCTAGTATGCTCGCAGGGGTGATTCATGTGTCTGTGCAGATCTCTAAGGGTCTGGGCTGTCCTATTTCTGGGTTGTGACTTCACCATGCATTTATTTTCCCATTCCTGACTTGTGCCAGCTACTGGCATATGGGGATACTCCTGTTTCTTGGCTGTCCTGAGCTGACATGCAGGGTTCCTGCCGTGGATGGGCACAAAGGGCTGGCCACTGGTGGTCCCTTTGTCCAGCATGCTGCTGGGGGAGTGGGGTGTGACTCCAGTCCAGCTCTGCAAGCTGCAGCAGCTCAGGCATTGCCATACCCTTTCCCAGTTAATGTGTCAGCAAGAAAACAATTGTCACTACCAGGGTCAGATTGGATTTGGGAGTGTGGGGTCGCTCCAGGTTAGGGGCAAGGCTCATGGGTGGGAGAGAGTACAAGATAAGTTCATTATGCTGCTAGCTGCCAGAGGACTTTGCTCACTGGCTGACCTTTGAAGCATTGTTCCTGCCTGGTGTTTTTGCTTCCCTGGTGGCTGGGGAGCTGCTGGGACATGCCCTCTTTCCTGCTGAGGGTGACTGTCATGGCAAAGCTGCTGTTATCAAGGGGACCAAAGCCATGCGGTGGAACAAGCCCTGCTCCCCTTCTTCCCTCTGCCTGCCTTAACCTGTGCCTGATATCCCTTTCCAGTTCATCAGCCTGCAGGAGAGCAGCCAGCGTGACCCCGAGGGCCCAGGGGACCAGGCCCTTGCAGAGCTGTGGCTGCAGCACAGCCTGCAGTGCCACTGCCTGTCAGCTCAGCTGCGGCCGCTCCTGGGGAACCGCCAGTACATCAGGAGGTTCTACGCAGGTAAAGAGCAACAGGCCTTTCCTTCTTACTAGGAAAATATCTAGCTGGTGGCATTTCCAAGCTGTGTGGGAGTGAGGGAGGACAGCAGAAAAGTTGGTTTACATGTGAGCAACCGGTGTGTCAAACTGTGTGGGTGAGAGGGACTCCCTTGAGCAGCATTTTCATGTCCCCAGATACTGCCTTCCTGCTCAGTGACGCCCACGTGACGGCCATGCTGCAGTGCCTGGAAGCTGTTGAGCAGAACAACCCCAGGCTTCTGGCTCAAATCGACACCTCCATGGTGAGTTGAGGTCCCAGATTTTAAATCTGATGCCAGCTGGCATTGGCTACTCCCTCAAGGTCACATTCAGGGCACGCGGAGCCCTTGGACAAGGGGCTGGATTTGGAACTAGTGAAAGTTGCTCCAAGAGGGAAGGAGAATAAGGAACTGTCCTTGTCCTGCCTGCATGACCTGTAAGGCATTAGGGTGGGGTGATGGCTGTGTGGAGCCTGTAGTGGGGCACCTTAGTTAAGACTTGCACCAAGAATTTGAGGAGAGGACCTGAGGACCAGTTCCTTGTAAGAGGCACCTTTGAAACTCTCTCCAACAGTCCCAGGCTTCAGGGCCAGCACACACAGCTGCCTGGTCATGAGGGACAGTCACCTTCTTGTCGGGATGGGCAATGCCCCAGGACTCCTGAGTCCTTACTCCTGCTCATTATGCCAGTGACCCCTGTGCAGCCCTGTGCCAGCTGCCCCCTCTCCAGAGGAGGGAAACAGCAGCTGCCTTCTTTGCACTGGGTCCCCAGAGGAGAGCAGTTAGTGCAGCTTTGTTAAATGGGAGCTGTGTTCTTTCAGCTGGCGGGCACGTCACTGCCGTCCCTGTGCGCGTCAGACCCTTCTGCTGGGACAAGAGAGATGTGTGATCACAGCAGTGAGGGACACAAGAGCCGTCTGCCAGGAGCGCTGGGCTGCCTGGATCATTTCACTGAGAGCCTGGTAATTTCCCAGTGGGAATCAGCTGTCAACAAAGAGATGCTGCTGTGTTTTTCCCTCCCCATCCTTAGGTTCCCAGGACTGCCACCTCGTTTGTGGTTGGTGACCTGGCATTTGTAGGTTGATTCTTTCTGTTGCTGCTCTTTTGACATGTAGCCCCATAGATGCTGATTTATTGATGATGCCACCTCTCTTCAGCTTACCAGGAAGAGTGACAATCCATCTCCAGTGACCAAGAGTCAGAGCCTGACTGCCCTCCCTGCATCCCCGTGTGTCCCTGCTGCCACCTGCTCACAGCAGCGCTGCTTTGGGTCCTTCTCCAGCCTCCAACACCCAGGTATCAAGGGTATGCTGGGGAACTTAGGGTAGATCTGGAAAAGACTTGACCTTTTAATGTATTTTTGGGGTGGATGGGTATGGAAGACTTCAGGCCATGATGAGAGGGAGGGATTTACTTGTGCTGGGTAGGCATGTTGGTGTGAAGCCACAAACTTATTGCCATAGGGTATGTCTCTTTGTCTTTTTGTGCCAGAGTGTGTGAAATCATGTTCCTGTCTCTGTCCAGACAGGAGACCAGTGAGTTCCTGTGGCAGCTCCAACTCCAGCCAGCCCCAGGAGCGCTGCCCATCCACCCGGTCCTCCTCCTTCAGTGAGGGCAGGTCCCCTCTGGAGCAGCCCAGCTCTGTCACCCGCTGCAACGTCCCCTCACCCAAAGACCCTTTCTGTCCAGCCAGCGAGATGAGCTCCAGCACCACCAGCCAGAGCGAGGACACTTGGACAGGGAGTCAGGATGATCCACAGAGTGATGCCAATGACGGGCCGGAGTACCTGGCCATTGGCAACTTGGGGCGCCGGGGCCGGGCAGGCAGCAGCACCAGCACCAGCAGCACCAAGAGCAGTAGCTCCAAACTCTTCTCCTCCAGCAGCTCCCAGAAGCTGGACTCAGTATCATCCCTGGGGGAGCAGGGAGCAAGTGGAGGTGGCAGCAGGGGCCTGAGCCTGTTGCGCCGGTCCAGCTTCTCGGAGGGACAGTCCTCAGCTCCACAGGGCATCCTCAAGAAGAGCCACATGCGCTCACACTCTGACACCAACGTGACTTCTGGGAAGTTGCACGGTAATGGGACAGCTTTTCTGGGATGGCTCTTGGGCATGGGAGTCCCTGGTACCAGAAGGCTGATGCTGGCCACTCCTTTGATTCCAGGGATCACGTTGGAGAGAGGGACAGTGGGCAAGTGGTTGGTCTTTTCCCTTAGCTTTTGACATCCACACTGGAATGATGGGATGACATCTTGCTTCCCAGAGTGCCCTGGGCTGGACTGTTACTGGTATTACCAGCTTTTACTGAAATCTTAGAAAATGGCAGCAATGCTGTGGCATCAGCTGTTTTTTCTCCACTGGCCTTGCTTGGCTGGGATATGGGACTGGGGCCTGGGCTCATCCAGCTGGATGTCATCCCACTGGTAACCTGCTGGGTTCTGCTGTGGTCTTGAGTGAGTGAATACATGGGGATGGGAGCAATGGGGTGTGATGGGACAACCAGCCTGTGGGAGTTTGCCCTGATGCTGCCTTCATTGGAGAAGTGAAGGTCCTTGCTGAGCAGTAACCAGTCTGTCTCTGTTTTCTCTCCCTTAATGCTGCTCTTCTCCTCCTCTGTCTGCCCAGGAGGCCTCAGGGATATCACCATTATAATAGAAGATCCAGTGGCAGGTTTGGGAGCCAGTATAACAGCTCTTCATTAGTGATCATTGCATCAAGTTCAGGATTGCCATCAATCCATTAGTGATCATTTAGAAAACAAACAAAAAAATCTTTCTTTGCTGTGTCCCAGCTGATGCTTTGAGGTGTGGTCTGGTTTATGCATGTGACCTGACCGAAGATCCCAGCTTGGTTTGTGGAAGCAGTGGCCCAGACCCAGAAGTGTGTCCAGCTCCCCTGCATGGCATTAGGGAGCATTGGCCACCAAGTCTCTGAGCTGCATCCCCTGCCCTTCCCTCCACCCACTGCCCCAGAAGCCAGGAGAGGTTTGTCTCTTACCTAGTGAATAAGGGCTGGCAGCTAAGCATGGGCTTCAGCATCTAATTTTTCCTTTTATTTTGTGGACCTGTGGCACAGGGCGGTTTGATGGGACTGATTTCCAGTGTATGTACCCACAGCTGAGACTCCTGGATGCTCTTTTGGGCTCAGGGCAAGTTTTACCCTGAGCAGAAATGCTGGGGTGCTGGCATCCCTTTGCCCCATGTGCAGAAAAAGCCAGCAGCTCACAATAATGGGCTGTTTTGTTTTGCATCCACTGAACAGTGACACTGGGTTTGTTGAGCTCACATCTGGGTGCTGAGGGTTCTGTGTCTGGGAAAGCTCCTCCCTGGGGTTAGTGGGTGTTCAGAGAGATGTGTCCAGTCCTGTGTCCTGCTCCAACAGATGATGCTTGAGCACTGCCTTACTTTACCTTTCTGCAGTAGGCTCTGTTGTATTTGGCATCCCCAGACATCCACCCCATGAGGTGGTTTCTGTGTTGAGCTGGCTGCAGGACTCCCTGTCAGGCTGCAGTGAGTAGCTGTGAGAGTCTCCTACCCTGACAAGTCTCTTGTCTCCCAGCCTGTGGGGTGGTTGATCCCAGGCTCCATCCTGCTTCATGGCCTTGGCAGGGAGAGGTATTGGTGGGCTCAGGAGCCTTCAGCCACATCAGAGTTACAGCACAAAGCTGGGAACAGCAGTGAGTAGGAGGTTGAGAGGACAGGGTTGCCTTTCTGTTATGCTCAGGATTGTCAACTGGCACCTCCCCTGTATCCAGAGCTGTATGCTCCTGTCCCACTCCAGGCAGGGTGTTTTCAGTCTCCTTCAGCAGTCCTCTGTCACCCAGCCACTCCATCCAGGTGCTCCCTGGGGCCATGGTTCTCTGTAGAGCACCACCTGTTCTTGGTCTCTGGTCAGGCTAGCTCCTGGCAGTCTCCACTGGCTCAGTCTGGCAGGGAATTGCAGCACAGTGTGTGTGTGGGGCAGAGCCCTGCCCACAGCCCGTGTAGGTCACCTTGAGCACTGCACCCAGGCTCCAGAGCTGTGTGTGGAGCAGGAGCATGTCCTTCAGATGCCTCCTTACACTGGTGTCCAGGCTGCTTTGCAGGGCAGGGACCCCTACAGATCTTTGGCTGCTAATGTTGCCCTGTGTCTCCTGTTCTCTACTCTGGGGGATAACTCTGCCCTCAGAATGCTCCCTCAGGAAGAAAGGACTGGCAAGAGGTACTTTCTGGAGCCTGTTATGTCCCCCACCTCTGCTCTGGGGCAAACAGAGGAAGGCTCAGGACATGACTGTTCCATGTCTCTCATGATCTTCTCTCCTTCATTCCCCTTCTCCTGCCTGAAATGCCTTTCTAGTTTTGCCTCCTCCTGGGTTTGCCCTCAGCTGTGGCATGGAGCAGGAAGATGTCTCTCTTTATTTCCATCCATTTGTGCCTGTGTGTGTGATGCCAAGCTCCTTTCATTTCACCCTGTGCAGTGGCAGGGCACCTGTGAGGTACTGAGCTGTGCTGGTGTCACCTTCCCTTCCAGAGTCCCATGGTGATCCAGGTGGAGGGAGAGGGCCTGTCTCTGCCTCCACACAGAGCAGTGAGCTGAGCACACCCAGCTCCCTCTACATGGAGTATGGTGAGTACAGCCAGCCTCAGTGGGGTCACTCAATCCTGGTCAGCTTCCTCCATGGGCTGCAGTGGCCTCAAGTGCTGGCACCTGCTTGTGGGGTGCTGTCTAGGTGCTGGCAGGGCTTGGTGGCATGGAGATAGCAGGTCCTTCCCTCATACCTGTGTCTCTTGCTTTTCTAGACTCTGGACAGTACCTGAGCTCGGGGGAAGGGATGTTCAGGAGACCTTCTGAAGGGCAGTCCCTCATCAGCTACCTCTCTGAGCAGGACTTTGGCAGCTGTGCAGACCTGGAGAAGGTGAGGGAAGCAGCAGCAGCAGCCTCTGTGCATTGGGGAATGTATCTTACTGCAGGTTCAGGGATACTTCCTGCCATGGGGAGGATAATGCCATGGTATTGCCTGTTCTAGAATTGTGCACAGAACTCCAAGGCTGAGCTCCTCAGTGGTGTCTGGTAGCTGGGATCTGTCCATCTGTCATATACATGGCAGGTTTGCAATATGTTAGGGCCCCTCAGGGCCATGTGCTGAGCCCCCAGAATGGATGTGTTGCACATCCTCTTTGTAGGATGCCTCTTGTGTTTTGTGAGTATTCTGATGCCCAAGAAGGCTTTGTTTTAACAAAGAGATTAACATCTATCTGCCACTATTCACAAATGATAAGCACTTTCTTGGCGAATTCCTGAACTCTCAATTTCCTGTCTCTTTCCTGAACAAAATTGTACCAAGTCTGCCTAGTTTGTCCAAGGCATATCCTTGAATGCTTTTGCTCTTGCAGGAGAATGCCCACTTCAGCATCTCAGAGTCCCTGATCGCTGCCATTGAGCTGATGAAATGCAACATGATGAGCCGGCAGCTGGAGGAGGAGGAGGACGACAGCGACAAGGAGATCCAGGAGCTTAAACAGAAGATTCGCATTCGGCGCCAGCAGATCCGCACCAGGCACCTGTTCCCCACCTGCCAGGAGATGGGCTCAGACAGTGGGTGATGTGTTTTGGGCTCCTCAGCCAGTGGGATGTGGGTTTTCTGTCCATTGCCTATCCTATAGCTGCCTGCCTTCCTGCCTGTTCCTTGGAAACAGTTAAATTGCTACCAAGGTGGTGCCAAGCTTTGTGAAACTGCTGCTGTTGAAGACCATAATGTGACAGATACCACCCACTGATAACACTGCTGGCACTGAGCTATGGGATGTCATTTCATTTTGAACCCATAGTGTTCTCCATCCTCGAGCTCCATCCCTCCTTTCCCTGGCTCTACCTGGCTCTATCCCCATCTCCCATAGCCATCGGTGACCCTTCAGAGCACTTCCTCTGGTGATCACTGTGATGCCTTTCTCCCAGGTCTCATGGCAACAGACAGTGGGTCCCAGTTCAGCTCCCACGGCTCCATGCGGCTCTCGGACTCTGGCTCTGCAGAGGATGTGGAAGAGTATGAGATCCGAGGTAGGAGGGAATGGCTGTCTTGGCCTTTTTCATACAAACAGACTTCTGGTGTGGTTGTGTTGGGGTCAGTCCTGCTGAAGAAGATCCTGTCCCTCTTGCCTTCAAGATGGCTTTTCCCAAACCAGTGGTTGAATTCTGAGTATAAGCAGGACAATCAGTTTCCCTATGTGGCAGCATGACTTTCCTTCTAAATCTTCTGTAACCCTGTAACATTCTGTGCCTCTGGCTGGTAGGTGGTTTCCATTTCATTGCCTGGTTCACATAGCTGTTGTCACAACTAGAGAGGTGGGAGAGCAGCCAACCTCTCTTCTCCTCCCCAGGCAGAAGGAGCCATAGCTCTGACCACTTACTTCTTGGATAACAGGTATTGATCACATCCCAACCTGCAATGCCTGTAGTCTCTGCTCCTGGCAGCTTGGGTGGCTGAGCTTATCACCCACAGGAGACCAGCCCTGTTGCTGGGTATTCATTTCCTTCAGAGACTTGTTCATGCTCTGAAGTGGATAACACTTCTCAGCAGTACCTCCATCTCTCTTACTTTAAAAGGAAGATGGAGTTGTCCAGTCTTCAGCTTTAAACTTCTTGTCTCCTGACTATTGACAGCAACCTCTCCTTTCAGTCCATGAAGGTGAGGTTTTGGGCTCAGTTTTGTAGCCCGTGGAGGAGTGTATGAATTCAGTTCTGGCTCTCCTCGTGTGAGTGCTGCTCTTGTTTTATGCCCTTTCTCTCTGGCCTGGCTGAAGCACTGAAGTGAACTGTTTTGTCATCACCATGTCATACAGATGGTAACGATGGATCTAACCTGATTCAAATGTCCAAGAACGGCCTCTCAGTGTCAATGGCTTCCTTGTTCTCAGGTACCCTGCAGTGCTCCTGGGCACGCGCGCGTGTGTGCGAGGTGTGTGTGTGCGTGCACGGGCACACTTCTTCAAAATCTGCCTGCCCTCACAACTGGGACTTAGTTCCAGTATCATCCAGATGTCAGCAACAAAAGCTGTGGCAGGATGAGGTGGAGGGATTGAGTAGAGTGGATGCAGAGTTCTGCTCTGGGTTCCATCCCCCAGAGCATTTTGCCATGCAGTATTTTGGATGTATCAAAAGTGCCTGAAGACCTGTCTTGGCTGGGATAGGACTTCACAGGACAGTGAAGCTCTGTAGATGTTGAAGGCTGAGCCTGGGCTGAATGAGAGCAGAGTCCTCTTTGATGTGGGACCAGGTCTCCATCCCAAGTGCCTTGGAGAGCATTATCTTGCTTGATTTGGCAGAGCTGGCCTGCCATGGCTTTGATCTGAAGCACAGCCTTCCTGTTCCGCTCAGACTTGACTTGGAGTGGAATCCTTCTAGAAAGAAGTTCTGGAGGGAGAAGTAATGAGATCAGACAGGGCACAGGCAGTTTGTTCATGCTGAAGGTCCTAATCACTGGGATCACATGCAGCTTAGTGTTTTTATTGTTTACAGTAGTACTAGGTAATCCTTCTGGTCTGCTGCCCATGTTTAAATAACCTTCATGTGCTCCCTGTTTGCTTTAGCAAGGGAACAGCCTGCTGGGCTGCTGCTGCTGATCTCTCCTGTCAGGTGTTCAGCACAAGCACATTGCTCCTGCTGGTTTTGCTGGTGCTCAGATCTTTCCTATCAGCCCTGTTGTGTTCACAGACCAGGCTATGATCCTGGCCGAAGCATGAAGACATGACATGGGGTCATGTCCTTAAATTTGGGGGCTGTTCACAAACTTCCTGGGGACTCTGCCAGTTGATAGCATTGGCAACAGAGGTGTTTTGGGTAGCTAATGAGGATTTGGGGAGTGTTTGCAGTTAACACTGGGAAGTGAGCTATGTCAGGGTCGCAGTGTTAGCTCCTGTGGAAGCCTAGGGTCAGATGTGGCTCCCTCTCCATCTCTGAGACCATGTCAATGCCTGAGTGTGCTGGCTCTGCCTCCCCATAGCACCTGGCCACTCTGTGCTGTGTGTGCCTCTGTTTGCTCGTGTTCATCATAGTCTAGGACCATGTGGGGCCTTCTGCACAGAGCAGAAGGCACCACAGCATGGCAGGTGTTTCTGGCTGTTTGCCTTAATTTCCTGTTTTCTGCAGCTGGAATTCAGTTTGCATGACATAGATATTGGGTTCCTTAACATTAGAATGCTTTCCTGTGCTTGTTTTAGCAATTGATGTCAAACAATGAAGGTCAAGTGCCCAAGCTGAATTCCAATAGTGTGAGTCTGTAAATTGCAGGACTTGCTCCCTTTGTTGCTAGGGCAGTCCTGTTCTCTGTAGAAAAGCTTGGGGCAGGGGACACTCTTTGCTCAGCCTGTGATTCCCTTACATCACAGGCTGTGATTCCCTTGGCCTCAGTGTGCAGTTGGTGCCTGGCTGGGATCATGTGGGCTCTCTGCAGATTTGTGTTTGTCAATCTGCTTGGGGTACAGGAGCAGGGACCCTGAGCTGTGACGCCCCATGCCAGGCACTGGGGCAGGGGAAGCTACAGGCTTTTGTTTGGGGGTGGTGTGGTCACTGCAGACCATTCCTAGAGCTCCCCAGAGGTACAAAACAGCAGACCTGCTGGGATGAAGGTTGTGATTTTGGCCACTCTTTTGTTCTGACCTGTAGTACTTTCCCCTTGCATGCCTCCTTCCCTTTTCTGGGAGCCTTATCTGCCATGAAGCAGGTTTCTGCCTGCTTCTGTCTGTGTTGTGCAACTGGAAGTGTCCTGACATAGAGCTCTTCTAGTGTTAAGATGGATTCCCTGTTAGGGTTTGACCTGCTACAGTGAAAGAAAGACAAGTGGTGAAGATAGCACTGGGTACTGCCTGGTACCCAAGCTGCAGGGCAGCCCAGGGCTCTTTGGGAGCTGATGGAGGAGTGTAGGGAGCAGGACTGCAGTGCCCTGCACCTTATCTTGGATCCCTCTCTCCTCAGGAGATGACCTCTGCAGAGGGCTGGCCTCATGGCTGCTGGCCCTTTCTCTGCAGCATTGCTGATGTGTCTGGGCAGTGCTGGGCACAGGCTGGCAGTCCTGGCTGTGCAGTCACTGACAGGCTGTGGCATGGCCAATGTCTGATCTTACAGGGTACAGTCAAGTAGAGAGAAGGGCTCTGCATCCCATTGCTAATCCTTTCCATCCATACTGTGTGTAGAGAAGCTACTAAACCTTCTTGCTAACCCTGCAGTCCTGCTCTCCAGGCTCCTGTGTGTGTTCTCTTTCAGGCCATGTTACTGATAGGACACTCCCCCAAACTTCAGGCTGGCTGTTCACAGCATCCCACCATGCCTTTCCCTTGTAGTTCTGACAGCCAGCTGATTAGACTGCATCCCTCCTTGCTGCTCAGTGCCACTGGTAGAAGTTGATGCTGTAGTTCACCTGCTTTTGAACAGCTTGATGAGTTTTCCCTTGAAGCTTTGGTTTTAAATTAGTGTAAGCCTCTGCCCTGTCCCACCTGTTCCACCTTGTCTGTTTGTGATTCAGATGCAGACATCAAGAGGAACCCAGACTCCAGCAGGAAGTCCTTTCTCTCCTCTGACTCCATGTACGTCTTCAACCTCATATGACACATCTTGGTACCCTGTTTTCTTTCCTAACCAACTCTACTCTTCATGTGCATCAGTTTCTGTTTTGCACTGGAGTAGATATCCCTCCCTCCCTGTGTGGGGACCCCTTTGTTTTGTGTGGTGAAATTCAAAGCAGTGTCCATGGTTGGCAGCTGCTTGGGTAGGTTCTTACTGGGAGAGCAGTTGTTTCTGACTTATGCAGGCACTCCTGTCACTTTGCAGCTTCCCCTACAAACAGGCACAGGTTTTGCCAAGTGAATTAAGTTTTACTTGCTCTTCTGAGCAGTTGTGCCATTAGCCAGCTTCACTTGGGGACAGCTGCAATGACAGAAATCAATCACATTATTAATTTTAAGCTTGTGTAGCAGTGCAGAATTAAGGTACCAGAGTTGAAGGGAGGATCTTTGACTTGAGCTGGGACTGGCATGGGGCTGCAAGGAGGGCACAACTTTAAGGTCCACTACTAACAGTTCCTTTGCTGTCTAGATCCCACTCCTTCCTCAATTCAAACTCAGCAGAGGCAGTTGCCATGGGCTTGCTGAAGCAGTTTGAGGGCATGCAGCTCCCAGCTGCCTCTGAATTGGAGTGGCTGGTCCCTGAACATGATGCCCCACAGAAGGTAAGGCTGTGAGTTCCTGTCACTGATTGTATTTGATCTTCCCTGAACCCCTGGCTTCAGGGCACTGCTGAGGGGGCTTTGCTTGTCCCAGTGCTCCCTTTGTGTAGCTTGAGGAGGGGGTTTGTCTGGGCTTTGGAGATGGATGCAGCCAAGCAGGGTTATGCCACTGCAGCCTCCTACAGCAGTGTCCAGATCCCTGGGGACAGCCCTTCTTCAGCCCCCAATTCAGCTGGAGAGGTGACTTGGTGCCTGGCAGTTTTTGGAGGGCTGCAGCTGCAGGTTTCTGGCAGTCCAGCCAGGTGCACTGCCTTTGCAGTACAAGATAGGGATCTGACCCTCTTGCCTGCTTCTCCCAGCTCCTGCCCATCCCTGACTCTCTGCCCATTTCTCCTGACGATGGAGAGCACGCTGACATCTACAAGCTGAGGATCCGGGTGCGCGGAAACCTGGAGTGGGCCCCGCCACGACCACAGATCATCTTCAATGTTCACACAGCCCTCACGTAAGCACCCTGGGGCTGGGGGCTCTCAGGGGACCTGCCCTTTCCATCCCTTTTCCATCAACACCAAGGTTGCTGGGGTTTCCCTGCTCTGAGGCTGGTAGATACACAGTGCTCACCACTGTGAGATGGTGAGATGGAGCCAGTGCCTTTGGTGTGACCCACTGGGGCTTTTTCCCTTGGATGTGTTGTCCACATAAACCTCCCAGGCCTGTGCTGGTACCTATCTTCTGGTGCCTGGTACCATCAAGGCTGGGTCATACATGTTGTCTTCTGTCTCTGGGCAGGAGGAAGGTGGCTGTGGCCAAGCAGAATTACCGGTGTGCAGGCTGCGGCATCCGGACTGATCCTGGTGAGTGCTGGGAGCACGACCTGTAGCTGGAGAGTGGTGGGGAAGAACCTGAAAACAAGTGGGAAGATGCTGAGTGAGTGGTAGAGCTCAGCACAAGGTCCCTGGAGCAGTAGTACACTGCCTTTGCTGGCTCTGCCTGCACATTTGTGCACCATCCACAGAGGAGTCTCCTCTTCTAGGAGGTCACAGAGTTGGTGGAGGCAAAGAGCAGCCAGCCTGCCCTTTAGAGGGCATTGCAGATGTTGACTCTAGTAAGGCAAAGTCTTGTGTTGAGTCCTCAAGCTCCCAGCAGGTTCTGCAGCTGCAGAGCTCTTGCCTGAATATGTAGGAAGCTGCGGCTGCACGAGACTGAGCTGTTGGTCCCAAAGGCTTTTGCAATCAGAGGGTGCAGACCCCAGTGCTGAACACTGTGGGCTGGAGGAGATGCCAGCAAGACAGAGTTCCTTGCTTGTAGGAAATGCTGAGCAGTGTTGGGAGTGCCTGTGCTGACCCTGCCTGTCTGCCTGGGTTTGTTAGATTACATCAAGCGGCTGCGGTACTGCGAGTACCTGGGCAAGTATTTCTGCCAGTGCTGCCACGAGAACGCGCAGACCGTCATCCCCAGCCGCGTCCTGCGCAAGTGGGACTTCAGCAAGTACTATGTCAGCAACTTCTCCAAAGACCTGCTGAGCAAGATCTGGAGTGACCCACTCTTCAACGTGCAAGCCATCAATCCTGGCCTGTACCAGAAGGTGAAGGCTCTCAACCAAGTGCGGGTAAGATCCTTTCCATGCCTTCCCCGGTGGAGTTTGGGTGAGGTGGATGGCTGCCAGCTGTAAACTGCATTTCAGGGAAGATGGGGAAAAGCAGGTAGTTCAGTTTTGGAGGCTTAAAAGCTCATTACTGTGTCTCTCCATTCACCTCTTCTGATTTCTTCAGTGGCATGGGAATGTCAAAAGGAATTTCTGGCTGGTATCCAGATGGGCTTCAGTTTATCTGCTGGAGTACATGATGATGGTTGTGCTGTCCTTGCCCTGTGTGATGTAAACACTTTGGAAACAGGAGAGCAGCAGCTGAGGAGCAGCAGTTATTTCAGCAACACAGGGAATGGGACAACCTGCTTGGCTGAGGACTGCTATTTACTGATTTTTTGTCTTCCCTTCCTCTCCAGCTGCTGCGAATCCAGCTTTTCCACATGAAGAACATGTTCAAGACATGCAGGCTAGCTAAAGAGTGAGTCCTGGGCTGTTTTGCTGTCCTGGTTCTGTCCCCTGGTGATTTGCACTGGGAATCTGTGCAGCTTGTGCATTGAGCTCTGGGGAGAGAGGGGGCTGGAGGAGGAGAGAAAGCATAAGGAGTGAAGGGAGGGGTTCTTAGTGGAGTCACTTTGCTCTGAGTTCTGGTTTCTCTGTCCTTGCAGCCTCCTGGACTCCTTTGACACAGTGCCTGGCCACTTGACAGAGGATTTGCACCTTTACTCGCTGAGTGACTTCAGTGCCATCAAGAAAGGGGACCTGATGCCACGCCTGACAGAGCTCCTGAAGGCAGGCAGCCTGCACATTGACAAGTGCATGGTAAGGCCTCCTCTCCTGCCTCCTGCATGGCTCTGGACCCTTGGGAACAGCCTTGGGAGCAGCTTTGCTGCAAAGATGACTGATGGGGAGGCTTTAGTGCAGGACAGCCACCAGATTAACTGATTCAATGCTAATTGTTCCTGCCTGCTTCACACAGCTCCTACCTAGCACAAATGGGATATTTGCTACCCCATTTTGGCTCTCCCCTGCCTCTGACACAGCTTAATTCAGCCTTCCTGTGCTCCATGCTGGGGAAGGGCTGTCCCACATGGTTAGAGCAGGGCACTGTGGCCTGCTGTCCTGCTCTACTCTACCTTTTGCCCTACTTGCCAGCAAGATGAGCACTTAGCTGCTTTTTCCTCCTCTTTTCTCATTCCAGCTGTGCCAAGCCAAAGGCTTCATCTGTGAGTTCTGCCAGAATGAGGATGACATCATCTTCCCCTTTGAGCTCAACAAGTGCAAAGCATGTGAAGGTGAGATACTGGGGAAAAACAGGGAGGAGGAAGACCCTGGGGCCACCAAGGTCTGCTTCCAGTTTGAGTGGCATTTGTGCTAGCAAGAGGTACAGAGCCATAGCCAGCCAGACCAGAGTGCCCCTGTGCATGGCCTGTGTCTGCAGCATGTTACAACAGCAGCAGATCATCATTGTTACAGTGTTTGCTGGCATGGTAAAGCGTGTAGGTCCCCTCCTGACCAGGCTCTGTGCTGCCTGCCCTGGCAGCTGTGGGCAGTGGGGCTGTCACTGCAGCAAACAGGTGTCTGGGAGCCCTGGATTCCCTCCTGCTGTGGCTACAGGACAGGCTGCAGCCTGCACACAGCTCCCCTGCCCCTGCCTGAATGGCTGGAGCTGACCTTGCAGAGCAGCCAGAGCCTGAAGGCTTTATCTCTGTACCCTTCCTGCCTGCTAAGAAATTCCTGGGCTCCTTCAGGACATCCTCAATAATGCCCAGTATTAATTGCTGAGTAGAGCTTGGCCCTATATCTTGGGACCAGCCTCTCAACAGGCATAAGAAGGCTCCAGATAACATGCAAACCTTGGTTTGGCCCATGCAGTGCCAGAGAAAATTTGGGGCAAAGTCACTGTTTCCTTGGAGTATCAGGAAAGCTTGGGGAGGGACCTTGTGTGGAGCAGAAATCCTCTCCCCTGTGTTTACAAAGCTTTATGAGCTAGTGCAGGGACCTGGGGTGTGCAGTGTCAGGCAGTCTGTCAGCCTGTACAGCACTCAGCCATGCTTTCCCTCACAGACTGCAAAGCCTGCTACCACAAATCGTGCTTCAAATGCAGCCCGTGTCCCCGCTGTGAGCGCCTGCAGGCCCGCAGGGAGCTGATGGACAGGCAGAGCATGGAGCCCTACACCTCGGACTGTGAGGACAAGCTGGAGCAGCCAGAGGCAGTGGCAGCCACATGAGCACCCTGCAGCCAAGGAGCACAGCATGGGATTATTTATGTGCATGGCCTTCGTCACCAGAGACTGAGCCACACAGACTAGGGATGAGGAGGACTGTTGGGAGGCCTGCAGTACTGTCTTGGAGGGATCTCTTTTCCCTCATGCAGTAGTGCTGGGCTGGGAAAGGAGCATATTCCACCACGTGGATCTGCTCCAGGTACCACTCCCACTCCCTGATGCCTTTGCTTGGGGAGAGGCAGCTGCTCCTGCCTATCCTGCAGGCAGAACTGGGACCTTTTCTGAGCAACTGTTCATGCTGGACCCAGAAGAGTTGTGCTGTCCATCCCTGTGTCCTGCTACAAGCCAAGCAGGGTCTCCTGAAGGGTCAGCACTTCCTGCTCAGCAGCTGTATACTTGGAAGCTCTGGTCACATCTGCTCCTTGGAGGAGGGAATCGAGTCTCAGTCCTCTGGTCCTCCATTCTGCTGCTGGGGGTTGTGTGCATGGAGGGAGGGTGGGGTTTGGGGTTGGTTGTATATTTAACAGCTCCCTTTCTCAAATGTGCTGTGGGACACTGCTGGAGAGCAGTTGCTCTCCAGAATCAGAGCGGAGGAGGTGGCAGTGATGAAAGTGCCAGATTTCCCTGTGCTGCAGAGGGACATTGCCCCTGGAGCAGCTGCACAAGAGGATGTGCTGATGGACTTTTGGCACTCAGATCCCCATGGCTTCATAGTAATCTGCCTCCATGGGATATAGTGAAGTTTCTGACCCTGCTTCCTTCTCATGCTGCCAGTCTTTCCTACCAGGGAGATATGTCCTTCTTTAAGGATGACATGGGACCTCACTCTCTTGGCACCAGGACCTGCCTTGTGTGGAGCTGCCTCTCTGCCTGAGACCTGTTGGGAGGCAGGTGGAGGCTCATCCCTCCAGCTGCATCCCCAAGCCTCTGTCTCAGTTTGTTGTTTTAGGTTTGTTTTTTTTTTTTTTTTAATCTGCTGGACTTGGTTTATTTTTTTAATGTGGTTGTTCGTATTTTTAACTGTGTGTTCCCCCTCATGGAAGTGCTGCTTGAAATGCTTAGGGGGCATGGGATCTACTTGGGACTCGCCAGTGTAAAATCTCCAGGGCTGTCCTGCTCCTGGTTCCTCATTACTGGATGGAGCTGGTCCCCTCTCTCAGTAGGATCTCCTGCTTCCCTTGGGGGAGGAAGGGTCCCTGAGCCTTGAAGTTTTCCAGCTGTGCTGTGGTGGGATGGTCAGGCAGCCTGCTTGCAATGGGGATCCCTGGGGGAGAGGAGTTTGGCACTGGGGTGCTGCCAAGGACTGGTTCCTCACTGATACAGAGCCACCTGCTACAAGTGACAGCTCTGCAGGGTCAGGGTGAGACCCAGTGTGACAAAGTGAGCTCTGTGCCCACTTGAGGAGGTGCCTCTGCATCGTGGAGGGATGCTTTAGCCATGGCATGTCCAGCAGCACCTCAGCACAGGTGGGATGTGGGGTCTTAGGAAGGATGGTGTGGCCTGTGTATGTGCAAGGAGGGCGTTGAGGGACCAGGGAGCAATGCACTGGCAGGAGGCCTCAAGGGGCAGTGGCTCTTTCAGCACATGCCCATTCAAGGCTGGGATGTGACCCCTCGTGGGCTCTCCCTGTGGGGATGGCAGAGCTGGGGAGAGGGGAAGAGGCTGGGACCAGGAGAGGTGGCTGCAAACCTTGCTGCTGAGGGCTGGGCTGCTGCACAGCAGCATCTCTCCCCTGCCTGCAGCATCCTGGCAAAGTCCTGAAAGCAGGGTTCAGCTCCCCACTTGCTCCCTGGGGTTTTTGCTGCCTTGTGTCTTGCTTCTGCTTGTTTTCCCCAGCAGAGCAGCTGCTCTTCTGCTGTCACTGCCAGCCCTGGGGCTGCCAGATGCTGGTCTGCCTTGGTCTTGCCTGTCTCCAATCCCAAGCCAAGCCCAGCCCTCCTGCTGCTGCTTGGACTTGGGACCCCCTCCCCTGGAGTTGCCTCAGCAGCACACCTCCATCCACCCTATTTTGTTTGAAGCACTTTAATGTCACGGGACAGCAGCTGAGAGGCTGCTCAGATCCCTTTCTAGAAGCACTGAATTCTTTTTGAGAAGAGGGAAGGAATTCTGGTTTAGTTACGGTTTCCACCCTCCGCCATGGACTGTATGTGGAAGCAGCAGGACTTGCAAACCTGGCACAGGTCTCCAGGGCAAGATTGTGCCCAGCACTGACACTGCTGCCCAGCACTGACTGCTACAACTCACACTGGAACTGGCCAAGACAGGGAGCTCTTTGGGAGGGAGAGCTGGGGGCTGCCCTGGCTGTCAGCTGGAGCCTCACAATGGGATTGTTATTGCACAGCAATTAATATGCCGTCCTTAATAAACTAAGTTAATGAGGAGTCTGGTTGTGTTATGACATTGTTTAAGGTGGGGTAATAGTTTGTATGGTATGTTGAGGTGATGGGGCAGGCATCAGCATGCTGCTGATGGCAAGGAGCAATGGAAGGGACAGCAGTCACTGGGGGGGTTATTGTCACTACCCCTTAACTAATTCGTCTGGTTTGTGGCCTCCCCCTGAACACTGCTCACTGGACTCAGGGCAGGAGGTACAAGCCACTGAGTGAGGGGCTCTCTGTAATTAATGCCTGTCCCTTTCCAGAGCCTGCCTTTTCTGCTGGCAGAGGGGCCCAGGGACCTGGCCTTGGCTGCCCTGGCCATGCTTGCATCCCCATTCTGTGCCACCCGGCTCTCCCTTCACAGCAGTGTTGTGCATCTCCCCATAAACACCATCAACACAGGTAATAGAAACTGTAAACTTTAAAATTGTTGAAATATATGACAGCCCAGCACTAGTTCCATGAAGAGCCTCTTCCTGGGGCTTTTCCCTTGAAACACCCTGCTCAGCGCAAATCTCAGCTGTGCTTACCAGCAGCAATGGTGACCTGGGCTACTCCTGAGGACAGTGGTAATAGAAAAGGTTTCTGGCAGGCAAAGGCATATTGAGGGTGGGCTCTCACAGCTGTCAGCAAACCTGTGGCAGCAGAAGGGCTCCAGCAGCTGCCCCAGCATGGCAACTCAAGCAGTGGGTGATGGCAAACACCTGTAAACCCTGGAGTTTGCTGCTGCTACAGGGAGCCCTTCAATATCCCTGGGTGATCTCTGCAAGCTGGCAGCTTGGCAAAGGCACAGAGCCCCAGCACAGAGGATCACTGGGAGGGTGTGGGGGCATAGCGACGCTCGAACTGCTCCACGTCGAACTTGCGCTTGCAGCCGGCGTAGTTCATGTAGCGGATCTTGCCGAAGACGGGCCGCTCCGCCCAGCCCTGGTCATGAATGCCACAGATGGACCACAGGCAGCCTGCCAGCACAGGGACACAGGTGTCAGCTCTCCCCTCTCCAGAGAGCAAGGGGGATGTGGGTGCAAAGCAGAACGGGCTGGAGCCCCCACTGCAGCCTTGGCTGTCACAGCTAAGGCCTCCCAGCCCCTGCCCCCATCCTGCAGCTCACCTACGTATCCATTGGGGTCCCTCCCGTCCAGCTCGTAGCGGTCATTGAGGTAGATGGCAAACTGCAGCGCCTCCTCGGGGGAGCGCGTCCACTCCAGGATCTTCTTGGCCCAGTACATCCGCAGGAAGCCGTGCATCTTGCCCTCCCACACCATCTGCAGCTGCAGGGACAGACACAGCCATAAGGGTCACTCCATGGCAAGTCACATCTGTGCCTCAGAAAAAAGCTCAGCGTTTAGTGGGAAAGATGTAGGGCAGTACCTGGGCAGCATTCCAGAGTGGGTCATGTGTGGTGCCCTGCTCCAGCTCCTGCAGACTGTACAGATAAGGCCTCTTGTCTTTGGCGTGGAGCTTCAGGGTGGTTTGAGCCCAGTCGTAAGCACCTGTGAGCAAGGGAGGAGCAACACTGAGCAACCTGTTCTGCATGGTCATGAGAACTGGCTACTGAAGGCACTGTGCCCTGGAGGCATCAGTCTTGAAGAGGGCACTCACCAGCTTCTGTCCTACCTCCAGAAGTGACCAAATGATTGGACATTAGTGCCCCCACAGCCCGTCTCCTAGCAGAACTGGGATTGCCAAGTTGGAGTGACCAGTTGGGTACCCAGTATGGCCCACATGACCCAGGATGTTACCCTGCACACTGTCGTAGTTCTCATTGTAGTAGCAGAAGTTTTCAGCCAGCTCCCGCCGCACCACAGCCTCTTCCACAAATGCATCCACCGAGTCCTTGTGATTGCGCCGGTGCTTCTGCACCTCCAGGATGGCCCTTTGGGTGGAAACCTGGCCTGGGGACATGGGAAGGAGCAAGTCAGGCTGCCAGTCCAAGCCAGAATGCTCAGTCCTGCTGCAGAATGGGAAGCCAGAATGGGATACTCACCAAAGTGAAGCCATGGGGACAGGTTGCTGAGAGCCGCCTTGTTGGGATCATTCCTGTGGGTGCTGAAGGATTTCAGCCTCTCTGCAATGAAGGACTTCAGCACAGCCATCCCTGCAGTTGTGCCAGGGGTTGCCCACTCCACCTCCTTCACGGTGTGGTCCACCTGCAAGCTGGAATAACAGGCCTCCCAAGCAATGGGCTGGGTGGCAACCAAGCATTGAGTGCAGAATCTCTTCAGCGAGGGCTGCCCTGATGTTATGTTCCCAACCAGCCTAGTCCCCAGTCCATGCCAGCCTCCTCTTCTCAACTAGCCCTCTGCATGGCAGAGATGTGGGAACTGAATGAATGAGGTGGGAGCCTCCCTTTCCCCAGGGCATCTTCATCTCCACACCATCTATGTGTGACTTCAGGCACTCCCTGTCCTCATTCCCTGCCAACCCCTCCCAGGATCACAAAGGACCCATGAAACACTCTGAGACATGCCCAGGAAATGGTCTAGAGTGTCGCCTGCCAGTACCTGTGCTGGGCAGGAGGGAGAATGTGGGTGACGAACAATAGGGGGAAACTCGGTGAGGAACTCGGGGAGCTGAGCGTGGATCTTGCCCCGGATGGTCCTGGCACTGTACTCCTGCTTGGGGGAGGTGACCCAGCAGGGCACGATGTTGTGGGCATCAACCTGGAAAGCAAAACCATGGAGAAGGGTGTGAGAAGCAAAAAATCCTGACAACATGACAAGCATGCTCTCTGCTCAAACATCTCACCAGCCAGTTTTGCATTCCCAGAGTGCTGGCACCCACCTGTGCAAAGGGCACATCCTCCGGCAGCCACTCCCTGACGTCCTCTACCCACTGCCGGGGGAGGCGGAGGGGACTGAAGTCTGTCACCAGCCCACCCACGCCATGTTCAGTCACAAACGTGGGCAGCACATCCTTGGCATAGCCCAGCAGCAAGTGGAAGGAGATGTTCAGCTCTGCACACTCCTGCAGTGACAGGGAAATGGCTGTGGGACAGTTCATGGCTCTGCAAACCCCACCGAATCACCACCTGCTGAAGGGATGGATCTGCCTCCCCCCTTCCCTGTCCCACCCAGCACGGACATCCCTGGCTGTACCTGCGCTACCTCCTGCAGGCCCCTCAGCATGAACCTGTAGTGGCGGATGGTGGCCTCCAGAAATTTGGGCACCAAGCAGAAGCAGACATGCAGAGGCAGCTCCTGTTTGAGGGCCAGGCGCTGGGCGTAGAGGAAAGCCCAGTTATCTAAGGGGAAAATACACAGGAGATGTTTCACTGGCAGGATGCGGATGGGGTTTAGCAGGAAGTTTCCCCCCAGACCCCTCTGTACAGTGGGGCCAGCACGAAAGTCACCGGAGGACGGGACCAGCGCTTTTACCACCCATGGGAGCCCCTTCCACCAGCTGGCTCTCACCTTGCACTCGCTGATCCCGGCACATCCAGTAAAGGATGCACCGAGCATCATCCTTCAGGTCCGAGCCCTGCGAGACGAGGCGAACCCGCTTTTTGTTGTACTTGAACTCCCGAACGGACGGGGCCGCCCTGCGACGGGCGTTCTGTATCGCCTCCTCTTCCTCCGTCCTGCTGCGAGACGCGGGCGGCACCTCCGTGAGCTCGGCCTTGCGCTTGCCTCGGCCCCGCCGCATCCTCAGCACGGCCCGCAGCAGCCTGGCTGCTGCAGAGCAAACAGAACTGAGCTCCCGCGCTTCCCCGCGAATCCCGGGCCCGGTCCGCCCCCAGAGCCCGGGGGACGCCGGTCCCCTGCCCATCCCGGTCCTCGGGAACCGGGAAATGACGGTGTTACGGTACCCGGCCCGATCCGCTGCTGGAATCGATAGCTGGAGCCCCGATCCCGACCCCCATCCCCATCCCCATCCCCATCCCCATCCCCATCCCCATCCCCATCCCCATCCCCATCCCCATCCCCATCCCCATCCCCATCCCCATCCCCATCCCCATCTCCATCCCGGTCCCATCCCTACCTGGCAGCCACGCGGCCCCCAATGTTACACAAGCCGCGGGCGAGTGCGGAGGGCGTGCCCAGGGCGTGCCCGTGCCCCGAGGGGCGTGCCCAGGGCGTGCCCGTGTCCCGAGGGGCGTGCCCAGGGCGTGCCCGTGTCCCGAGGGGCGCGGCTCCGCCCCGGCCCCGCCCCCCTCGCGCGCTCCAGGTGCTGCCGCGATGGCCCCGGCGCGCCCGAGGCGCTGCACCTGCCCGGGAGTGGTGTCAGTGGCCGCTGGTGCCTCCCCTCCCTGCCCCGGGAACAAGGAAGCGGCTCCAACCACCTTCAGCCATCACTCGGCAGCGTAGCTCCCTGCTGGCACCTTCCCCGCGCCTGTGTCCTCAGTCCCCACCTTGCGAGGCGCTGGGATTCCGGCTTTGGACATGGCTCGGGGGACGGGAGGGCTGCCCCTGCTGCTGCTGAGCCTTGCCGTGCTGGATCTCCCGCTGGGTAAGGGCTGAGCGGTATGTGCAGCTGCCCAAGGGGTGGGGGTGAGTGAGGGGAATCGTTCTCCAGGGTGGTGGGTGGCCCTGGGGTGACTTTACCCACAGAGGTGGAACACTTCAGGTGCTGTTTGCTCTCCAACATCTCAGCCCTATCCTAGTGAGCGAACAGGGTAGTGCTTTATAGAACACAAGCAACAAGCTCTATTTCTTTTGCCTCTGATGTGGGTCTCCTGGGGAGAGAGGATCTTAGGCCCAGCTGGACCCCCTTGCTGAGCCTTGGTCCTTGCTTTTGCTACAGCCTGCCCAGTAGCACCAAAAGGCTCTGCCCAGATGGCAATGGGATGTACTAGGCCTGGAAAACTTCAAATGCCATCCCAACATTTGCAATTGATGCAAAGTAAGAGCAGTTTTGAACGGAGCACTGGGAATAAATCTGCAGCTTGTACCTCCTGAGAGCCTGTAAAACTACAGCTGTAGATCTCCTCCTGCTGCACCCCTCTACCCCTCCCAGAGCTTTTGTGAGTTGCAGCAGATCTCTCATGAACTTGCCCTGAGCTGCAGGCTGGGATTTGTTCCTTTGTGGGGCTAATTCCACAAAGCATTCCCCCGTTGCCATTATTTACACCCACCGCTATCAGTTCCTGACTATCTGAGCACAGAGGGTTTGTTTAAACTGCTGCTGCTGCATTTCCAGACCATCTCACGGTCACCAGTTCCTGCTTGGCTCTTCCTGTCAGACGGGTTTGTCTGACTTCCTCCAGGGATGGGTGAAGATGGTGGAATGGGTCTTAGGACTGGCGCCTGGAGGAGTTTCTGTCCTGAAACCAGCGATGGCCATGGCTTGTTCCTGCTTTGTCAGGCTGGGGATTTATGTGGTCTGCCTGGCTGATTATCATGTTGCTATTCAGGAAATCCACATGCTTGATCCATGCAGGACAGGGAATCCCCACTCCTGATGATCCATGACTGATGCAAGACTTGGGCAGTTCATGGCAGTGTTAATATTGCACCATCCCCAGCACAGCCTTTCACTGTTGGCCCTTGTGTGTGTGCTGTTTTCCACCTCTTTGCAGGGACCACTGTCCAAGATATGACAAACCCTGTATCCCTGACTCTCCCAATCTCCTTGACACCCACAGAGACCATGGCACAGCTGCCCAACACCAGCTCAAGCACTGCAGCCACCTTCCTTTCCTCTCGTCATGCAACCTCCACCCCAAAGATTCCAACAGACGTCTCCACACCCAATGCTTCCACAGCTCAGCAGAGCAGCTTGGCAGCCTCCAACATCACCCTGTCACAGGCAAAGAGCAGCACAGCTCACAGCACTCCTGTGTCACCTGGGCTGGCACCCACCACCACCAGCACCACCCCAGCACGACTGGGACCCACCAGCAGCAGTACCCCAGCAGGGCTGGGGCTCACCACTACCAGCACCCCAACTCCAACCTCCATGGCCATGACATCTGACTGTGACAAGACTCCCACTTTCACATCTGTGGGGACCAGCACGACCCTGGCTGCCAGCTCATTTGGAGTTGAAATGAGCATGCTGCCTCCCCCCACCTCTACTCTTCTCTCCTCCACTGGGGTGGGCACGATGCTTGGCACCACCACCCACCAAGGGCCAGCCATGACCACACTGCTTGGCAGCACATCCCTGGGAACCAGCATCACCTCTTCTTCCACCACCCCTTCCACCACTTCAGATGGGCCCTTGATGGTCTTATCAGACACCATGGCCTCCTTTGGTACCACCACAGAGCTCTCTGTCCCCAGCCAGCCAATTGGGACCATGCCTGGGACCACCCCTGGTACCTCCACCCCAGTGGAACTAGAGACCCCCAGTGACACTGCAGGTGAGTGCAGCCACAGGGCACCCAGAGGGCAGGATCAGCGTGGTAAATCCCTGCAGGATCTCCCATCTTGCTCAGTCAGGCACTTGGCTTCTTCCCCTCGGGGCCACCTGGTCTCCAGGCTCTGCAGGCCAGTGGGTGTGTCACAGACTGGGGACCCCTGTGGTGTGACTGTACTGCCATGTGGCTGTGCCCCCAGCACTGAGCCTGTATGTACACACTCTCTGGAGGATCTGTGTACCCTGTACCCCAAGGAGTGTCACTGTACCCCAGCAGTCCCCCTGGCAGTGCTGCTTTCTGGGCACCAGTGTCCTGTCGGTGTGGCTGTATCCTGGTGGCTGTTGCAGGAGCCTTTATCCTGGGACTGCAGATGTACCCCGGTGACAGCCCACTGTGCACCTCAACCAGGACAGGGAGACTGTACCCTGCCCCAGTACCCCTGGCCATGCACATGTTCCTGGTGTCCCTGTACCCAGCAGAGTACTGTATCCTCACAGAGTACCTGCACCCTGGCCTGATGCCTAGGCTGTGAGAGCACCTCATCAGAGTGCTGATGGCCTCTGTGTGCCCGTGCCCTGGCAGTGCCCCCATGAAGCTGTTCAGGGTGGCTGTGCCCTGCCAGCCCTCCAGCCAGCCTGCAGAATGCCAACAGCTGGCCCAGGCCTGCGGGCGCCTCTCAGTGCTCCTGGCCCTGACCCTGAGCAGAAGGAAGCAGCCCCAGCTGTGAGCAGTACACTTCAGCTGTGACACAGGGAAGTGATGCCTGTTCAGACAGCCCAGGGGACAAATCCTCAGCCTGGAGCACGCCCTTCCTGAGCGCCGCCTGCTCTCCTGGCCGGCTCCTTACGCTCAGACGGAGCTGCCTGCTGTCTCCTGAGGGTGTTGGTGCTGGGAGCCACCACCAAACATCACCCCTGTGGTGAAGTGCGGGGTTCCAGGCAGCCTGGCTCAGCCCTGGGCTTTTTTCCATTGTTACCCTCCCCACAGCAGGGAGAGGACAGCCACAGGAGCCAGGTCTGTGGTAGTGGCAGCCTTGGTGGCCTGCCCTCCACATTTTTTGTGGCTGTTCTGGGCCCAGCTGTGCAGTTGATGTTTGCTGGGCATTGCACCAGTCCTCGAGAGTGTCTCTGTCAGCTGGAATCCACTGCCTTGCTGCCAGCACCTGGAAGGTAAAAGGACCCACCTGGATGCTCCTCCTCTGCTGGGTGAAGGAGAACTGGAAACCCCAGTGCTGGGGCTGTGGGGAGCACTCAGAGTGCTGCCTGTGGGGCTTTGTCAGCTCCCACTCCCTTGAACATGGCTGGGCAGAGAGGAGGGCTGTCCCTGCCCCTGCTGCTGCTGCTGCTGCTGCTGAGCCTCACCTGCCTCGCCGTGCTGCACCTGGCTCTGGGTAAGGGTGAGTGGGGTGCCACACTCCCCACAGGGTGGGTGGTGAGCGGGGAGCAGCAGTCCCCAGGGTGGAGGGGTGGCACCTGCAGGGTGAAGGGGGTGGAATGCTGTGGGGCTGTTTCCTGCTTCTTAAGTGGGAAGCAGAGGTGAACTTGCTGCTTCTCCTTTTGTGAGGATGAGGCTCTTCTGTGCAGATGCTCACCTGGCAAGGGCTGGGGTCAGACCTTTGCCTTTCTCTGTGTTTTTATTTAACCAGCTGCTGTGCGCAGGGAGGGCGTGGCTGCCAGGGGCTTTGGAAGTTTCTGGCTGGCTTGGCTGAAAGCAGATGGCAGCTTGTGTTTTGGTTTCCCATCCTCATCTGAGCAGAGCCCTAGACTCACTGGGTTTATGCTGGGATTGCTGGGGAATCCAATCTGGAATCCCAAAGTCAGCCATTGACAAAGGTCCAGGCAGCCAGGCTGTCCTGCCTATCCTTTGGAGAGGGTTACAGATCCCTGGGCTTTTCTGGGGACAGCACATTGCTCTGGCACAGTCCATAGTGGAAGAGAGGACAGCCCTCCTGTGTCCCACCCCCTCCCCCCCAGAGCTTTTGTGGGTCACAGCACGTCTCTAACAGCTCATCCTGAGCTGCAGCCTGGGATTTGTTCCTTTGTGGGGCTGCTTCCCCCACTGCCATTATTTACACCCACCGCTATCAGTTCCTGACTATCTGAGCACAGAGGGTTTGTTTAAACTGCTGCTGCTGCATTTCCAGACCATCTCACGGTCACCAGTTCCTGCTTGGCTCTTCCTGTCAGACGGGTTTGTCTGACTTCCTCCAGAGATGGGTGAAGATGGTGGAATGGGTCTTAGGACTGGTGCCTGGAGGAGTTTCTGTCCTGAAACCAGCGATGGCCATGGCTTGTTCCTGCTTTGTCAGGCTGGGGATTTATGTGGTCTGCTGATATTCACTGAAGAGGTCCATGTGTTTGATCCATGCAGAGCAGTGAGCTCTCCCTCCCAATGCTCCATGGCTGATGTGCAGCTCTGATCTCCTCAGGGAGCTCACTGTGGTGGTGATGCTGCACATCCCCAGCACGGCCATGGACTCAGCCTTTCACCACCAACCCTTGTGCATCTCATTGTCCCCATTCTTTGCAGAGACCACTGCCATGGGTGTGACAGCAACTGTGTCTCCACCTCTCCCTACCTCCTCAACACCTATGAAGAGCTCAACACTGCTGCCTGCCACTGACTCCACCAGCACAGCCACCCTCCTTTCCTCCAGCCCTGAAACAGAAGCCTCCACCCCAGAGGAGTCCAGCACATCCGAAGAGACTGGCAACACCTCACCTCCCAGTGTGCCTCCTCCCACCACAGCTGCAGAAGATTCAGTCGAGTCCTTGACAACCCTGGCAGACACCACAGCCAGCCTTGTTATCAGCACATCAAACCCCATGAGCACCTCCTCTTCAACTGACCCAGATGAGACCACCCCTGACATATTCCCCTCAACCATGGAGTCGACTTCAGGTACCCTGACAGTATCTGGGACCCCAGTGCAGCCCTGGATGGGTTCAGCCAGGGTGCGCCTGGAATGCAGGGATGTGGTCAGGGTGACAAATCCCTACAGGAGTCCCATGTACTTGGGTGGCTTCATATAGGCAGCTTCACTTAGGCCTGTCCCCAGCTGCAGGAGCACCCTGTACCTCTGCAGACAGCACTAACCTAACATTCTTTTGCACAGGCACTGAGCCCTCTTCCCCTGCCACCAGCTCAGCCCAGACCTCCGAGGCTACCACCCTCAGCACGCCTACAGACCTGTCAGAGCTGCCAACAGCCTGCCCCTCTGTCTTGCCCAACACCAGTAAGTGCAGTGCCCGTGGGCATCACCACCCCCAGCATCAGTGCAGGGGGCCCTGGAGCCCCACTCCTCTTGCTGTGCTCTCAGTGTGGAGGTGCTGATGCTTTGGGGTATACATGATTTGCTGTACAGTGAGAGGCTTGTTCTGACAGTGTAGTGTGTCCATGACACAATCAACCTGGGAGGATGTTCTGTGTCTGTGCCAGCAACCCTGGGGAGAGACCCCCAGGTCCTCTGGCACAGCCCAGGGTTCAAGGGCAATAACCAGAGTCCTGTTTTTAATCCCTAGGTGCTTCTCACCTCTTTCTGTCACTGAGGTTAACCAGCCCTTTGGACCTGGGGAACACCACAGTGCAGGAGCTGGTGTTGTCCAAGGTGAGGAGGGGAGGGGATCCCACTCTGCATCTGCCAGCTGTGGTTCACTCAGGGAGGGGAATGGCTGCATCTGCACTGAATGTCATCCAGAGCCCTTTCAGACGAAGGGTAGAGCCTCCTTTGGCTGCCACAGTCTAGGATCAGGCGCTTTCTATGTGGGGACAGGGGTTGGGAAGCCCTCTCTGGCACAGTATGATGTCTGTTCTTTCCCCCAGCTCCGTGAGAACCTGCAGACAGAGTTCCCGTGTGCTGGCCTGTCGCTGGCGTGGCGAGGGAAGAGGAGGACTTGACCAGAGCCACCTGCTCCCAGCTCCTCACTCCATGGTGGTGCAGCTCCTCTTGAACCTGGGGCTTCCTGTCCTTCACTCTGTACCCCCAGTCCCCTCCTGCCCCTTCCCACAGCCTGTCTGAAGAGCCCAAGCCCTCCCACCACCCTGCTCCTGACCTGGTTCCTGTGGTGAGACCCCCTCCAGCCCTATGGGGGGCTGGGAGAAGAGGACCCCATGGAAATGGGCTTTTACATCTGGGACTGAGCTGGCTCAGCCATCAAAGCCACCCTGTGGACAGAGGAATGGGAGGAAGGAGACCTGAAGCCCCCAGTGCTGCTGTGCCCAAGGCTCACCTGTAGTAGTGCTGACAGAGGAGAACACCCATGAAGGGCAGTAAATAGAAATTCCATATTTTCTGTGTTGAAGTGATGACTTCTTTATTTTCCAAGTTGCCTTTCCCAGTTTTCAGCTTTGCCATCTATTGGAGGTGGTGGTGAGGAAAACTAAGTCCCAAGAGTTTTGTGTGGAGAGATGAGCTCAGGTCTGTCCCCTCCCACTAGGGGCTGCTGCAGACATTCCCAAGGATGGTTTGGCATCCCACCAGCCTGGTGGTCTCTGCTTTGGAGCTCTCTGCCCCAAAGAGTGCAGGGGCAGCACTCTGAGGTTGTGGAAATCCCATGGGCTGTGCTCCTTCCCTATTTTTTTCAGTCCCCAACTGAGGAGACGGCTGCAACGTCTGTCCCCCTGCAGCAAAGTCATTTATTAACTGATTAATTAGCCAGATAAAATCCAACTGAAGCAATTATTAGCCTAAGTAAGCCACCTCGCCTGGAGATTGAAAACTGAAATAATTAGCAAAATAGCCTTGTTGCGTGTCAGGGGTTGTTTTTGGCTGATCCCTGCTTCTCACTGGCAGCCCTCACTGCCCCAGCACAGGGAGGGCTGGGAGAGGGTGTGTGGGGCTGTGGGATTTCTAACCTGGGGACTTCTCTCAGGCTGCCTGGATTGTCAACTGGCTGGGAAGGAGCCAGCAGCTGGACAGGATGGGGAGAGACACCGTGGGATCACCCAGTTCACAGGGCCTGGGAGAGGCTGGGCTGGGGCTGGAGGCTGTGCCCAGGCAGCTTGTCAGGATGCTCCCATTTGGGGCAGCCCTTGCATTCCAGGGTGGCCCCTTTGCACTTTAGGATGCTGCCTGGCTTTTGGGGCTTGTTGGACCCATCGAGACTGAGAGAGGTCCCTTAGCAGCTGGGCAAGGAGCCAGGGAGCAGGGCAAAGCCTGTTGGAAAGGGTCCCTGTGCTGGCTGCCTGGTGGGGTGCTGGGAAAGAAATCCTTGTGGTCTGCCTACGCCTTGGAGCTGGGCCAGGAGTCCTCCCACGTCGCATCCCACTGGGCTGTTTTCTCCGGCTGTTGAATCCATAACTTCAGACCCCAGGACATGGCCGAGTGCCAAGGCCGGGGTAATGGAGCCAAACTGCGTCACAAAGGGAGGAAAAGGTCCTGAAGTGCTGGGATGAAAAGGTGACCAGGGTACTCACTGTTCTCTGCTGGCACAGCTGCCTTCCACCCCTGTCCTGGTTGGGGGGCTATGGGGGGAGAAGATGCTCTGGTCCCCTCTGCCACCAGCCTGGGAGGGACAAGAGGGGCACAGTGGGAGGGTGTGGTGTCACTGCCAGGCAGTGGTGTCTCTGCCAGCTCTGACAAGCCCCTGACACTGCCCATACTCTCTGTGCCTGCTGTCCTTGAGGTGCCACCTTCACCCCATGGCTGCTTGCCTGCCACAGTCCTCTGATCAGAGGGGCTTGGGAGGCTGGAGCCAAGTCCTGCTGCTTTCCCAGTCCACTAAAGAGTTCTCTTTGCTGTAATGCACTCCAATCTCTCAGCATTGTCCAAAGGAACAAATGTTGTGCCCAACATGATTGTCACCTTCGGAGGACCTGGCAGCATCATGGGGTGTGTCTCAAGTCCCCTGTGACTCAGGTGTCCCTTCCAGTGTCCCCCTTCTCTTTACCCTGGCTATAGCCCAGCTCCCACTCTTTGGCAGGAGGATGTTGCAACACACCCAGCATGCCAAGTCATCCAGAACCTGTGGGGTTGATGGATAACCTGATTTCCCCCATTGCCAGCCCTGAGCCCTCTCCAAATGCCCTTGCCAGGAGGCTGGAAGGGAGCCAGTAGGAGATGCTGTGTTCTCCACAGGACTGGAATAACCAGCCCATTAATTCCAGGAAAGCTGATAAGGCACTGTGCTGGGCCATGCTCTGCCATGCTGGATGATGCAGAGCCCCTGGGTGCTGGGATTCATGGAATTGCCCCTGAAGGGCTCCAGTGCCCACATGATGCTTTGGTCTTTGGTAACAGCAGATTAATGACTTTTACAGGAACCAGTGCTTTGCCAGGACCTTGGTTTCAGACATAGCAAAAAGATCAATAAAATTCCCTTTCTCAGAGTGGTAGCAGGGTACTGTCCTCGAGATAAGGCATCCCTTGGTGGCTCTGGGCTTTCTTGGGAGGGTGTGCCAATGCCTGAGCAGAGGGATGAGTTTGGTTTGTCAGCTCCATGACTCCACTGGAAGATGGGAATTTCTGGGGACAACATGGGCAGGAGTTGCAGGCACAAGGGTCTGCAGACAGTGCTGGCCTCTGTGGAGCACGGACAGGAGCTTGCAGGCAGGCTGGGACCAGCACCTTTCTTCAGCCGGGTTGTTTTCCTCTCTGCTGAGCAGCATGTTTGCAACAATCCCTGTGGTTCCCACCACATTTTGCACCTCAAACACCATCTGCAGCAACACTCCCCAGTGTCAGCATGTATTCCCTGTTGGGGTTGCTTTCCAGAGTGATACAGCATCGTCAGCATGGGCAGGAACCACTCTCCCACGGCAGGTTTGCATCTCTCAAATCCTCCATCGGCTGTGGTGTGGTCAGTGCTCAGGTGGTCACTGATGGGTCAGCCACCCCATGATGTGCAGTGCTGGTTGCAAGACCCCAGTGCACTGTTCCCCTAAGCTTTACACCCACGGTGGCATTTTGGTGGGCAGGTGTTTGGTTCCAGGTGAGCGACGCTCCCCCTGGTTTATCGCCTGCCCTGTTCCAGCGCCGGGGGCAGTGCGTGGGTTTTACAGGATGGGGTTTGATCAGCCGTGACTTGGCCCCCCCTGGCATGTCCCCATCCCCACTGCCCAGTGCTGTTTGGGGTGTCACTTGATGTGCTGCCTGCCCAGCTCCAGCGGGACACTGTGTACTGCCTAACACCTCTCATAACACTTTGCAGGAGTTGCCTGGGGGCATTTCTAGTTAAGAAGTGTTTAATTGACTGCAAAACCATATAGTGGTGGGAGTTTGCATAATGCTGTTCAAAGGGGAGCTGGCAGCAGTTTTCAAGGGGGTGTGCAGGAATAGCTGCTCCAGGAGGAGGAGGGGGTGAGACATAGGGGTGAAGTGACTCAGGGGATCCCCACAGCAGGGAAGGGGGTCTGAGTCTGTTCCTTTTCCTGCTCCATCCTCTGGGGATGCTGGTCCAACCTTGAAGAGAAGCTTCTCTTGACCATTTACACTCTCCCAGCACCCCAGCATTGCTGTGTCCAGACTGAGGTGCAGGTTTCAAACCCCACTGGGATGTTCTGGGGCTCTGAAAAGGGATCCCCAGTGCTTACAGTTGCAGCTGAGCATGGTGGAGCTCACTGACACCCCAGGGCCTGACCCCAGCCGTTCTTCTCCCTGTTTTATAACCTGCCTCTGATCCCAGGGAATCAAGTGGACACTTGTGTCCTGCCTTGCTCTGGGCTGAGACATGGCTCAGCTGGTGATTTTAGTGTCCATGGTGTCCTCACAGGCATGGTGACACCAGCTGGCATTGCCCTGTCACCACCACACACTGCTCTGTGGCCCCATGCCCTGCATGTGGAGCAGGTTCTGTGGGGTCTGTGGGGTGACTGCCATGCCACTGTTGGCAGTGCCACAAATGGCTCTAGGCTCAGCTTCACCTTCTGGTGCTGGCAGCCCAGGGAGCTGCACCAGGCTGAGCCCAGGTCCTGGGGGATGTGGGTCCCTGCAGGGTGGGCTTTGGGTACACCCCAGCCCATGCCCAGCTGAACAGGGCATCCAGCCCTTGGGAAGGGGAGGGCTCGACCGGAAGGGAAAGGTGACAGGGACATTGGAGGGAAGGGACCGGGGGCGGGAGAGGACGTCGGCAACCTGCCTCCTTCTGCCATCCCTATAAATAGGAGGGAGCAGGAGCACCTGTGGGACTCCAGCTCTGCAGGAGAGGCAGACAGGGAGGGACGGAGGGAGCTGCTCCTTGCTGCTCTCTCCTCCCTTTGAGCTTCCCAGTGCTCTGCCTGTGCCGAGGCCTGAGGCATGGGGACCAGGGGATGGACGCTCTCCGCCTTCCTGGGATGCTGCGCCTGCATTCTGCACGGTATGTCCTGTCTTTTTCTGCTAGCCCTTGTGCTACCTGAGCCCTGTCAGGGTGCAGCAGGTACATGCTTTTCATTCCTGGCTTCAGTAGAAACTCTTCTTAGGACCAGTCCTTGCAAGGCATTGAGCCAAAGAGCTGGAAAAGCATTTGACAGGGCAGGCATCACCCCGAGGGGCTGGTTGCAGGCGTGGAGCCATGGGAGAGAGCAGAGCCCAGCCTGGGAGCCTGCAGGCAGCTATGTACCCCTCCAGCAAAGGGAAGCCAGCTGGCAGAGCAGGACCCAAGGATGCTCCCACCCCTCCCACATCCCAGGGAAGAGCAAATGTTGGTGCTCCGTGCTGGGGCCCCTCTTGCACAAACTTCCCATGAATGGGTGTGTGGGATAGATGGTGTTTCCTGCTCCACATTGAAGAATTAAGATAAAACAGGGATTTAACAGGGTGAGTGGGCCAAACTAAACTGGGGTGAATCAACTGATGTACCTTGTTTTCCCTGGGATGGGACAGAAGCTGCTGAGCTCCTTTGGCTAAGGGGGCTGGTACAAAGAGCCTTTTCCAACCAGGGAAGATGACACTGAAGGATCCTGCCAGGAGAGGGAATGTGGGTCTAGCAGAGGATGGATCCCTCTAGGACTGGCCTGGCACAGGAGCTAATATTCATGAATGACCCTGCAGAAGCAATCTGGGAGCTGAGGAGCTGAGCCAGTGGTGAGGTTGGAGGCACCTCTGCTGCAGGGAGATCTGGCTGCCTGTCAGGGGGAACCTGATGAACTGGAGCACCGGGATTGGGAACAGGCTGGGGCTGTCAGGCTGTGGCAAAGCCCTGCTGGATCTTGCCATGGGGGTGCCCTTCATCTCCCCTAATTGAAGCTCCCTAAATCCAGGTGTCAGCAGATCCACCCGGCTCCTCATGGCAGCTTGGTCATCCCAGAGCCTGGGAAATGTCACCTATGGGTGCCAGTGGTTCTGGGAGACACATCTGGGGTGTGGGCAGGTGTCTCCTCCTTTCAGCAGAGCTCCTGGATGTGGGTTAGGATTTTGGCAGCAGAAGGAGAGAGCTGTAAGAAGGGCTTGGTCCTGGGAGCTTGCAAATATTCCCTCCTGGGAATCCCTGGTGCCTTCATTCAGCTGGAGGCAAGAGGGATGGGGGCAGGAGCAGGCAGGCACCCAGCCCAGGAGAGTTTTATTGTACCTGCTTTAAATGCAGCAGATCAGAATCCATCTGCAGTCAGGGAAGACTTCCCTAAGCCTTGGCTTTCCTGTCTGACAAAGGGCTTTGGGTAAAGTTATTTAAATGTCCCTCAGACACCCAAAAGGTGAAAAATCACAGAACCCTCCCAGGCTCTGCAGGAGCGACTGTGCTCAGAGCTGTCCCTGCAGTGATGGAAAGAGGGCTGAGGGTTGCCCTGAGAGCTCCACAGACACCCCCAGGGCTATGAACTAGACTTACTGGGCTCCTGCTCTACCGGGTGACCAGGATCCCAGTACCATTCCCAACATGACTGGACTGGGTTTCAGCAGCTGCTTTTGCCTCTATGCTTCTCCAGTGTCTCTCTCTGACCTGTGGTGAGTTGCGTCTGGTCTCAGCTCCCAGCTGCTGCTGCTGGGGATGGTGTGTGCAGTGCTGTACCCAAGGCAGCTCAGACCACACTCCCTGGGTTTTAAATCAGGGCCTTGTAAGACTGTTGGATGGGGCAGAAGGGGTTTAAGAAGTGGTGGCAGCTCTGTGATTCTCATGGAGAGGTGTCTGAGCCTGGCAGGCTGCCAGCTCCCACTGTAACACTCCACTTTGTGCTTCTCTGCAGGGCTCGGGGCTGCTGTTGCTGTCCCCGTCTCTACCGATGTGTCCTTTACTGAGGGGACAGCTTTCCCCATGACAACAGAGGACAAGTGGCCCCGTGCCACCCTCCCTGCAGAGATGAGCACCACACCAGCTGACACTGACACTGAGACCTTCCCTCCCTGGACTGAGACAGACCCAGTGATGGTGACAAGTGAATACGGCTCTTCAGTGCCAGCTTTGGTGAATGGGACCAAGGCTCCTAACACAACCCAGAGTACTGAGGGAAATTCAGCTGCTCCCAATCCAGCCACTGCTGCTGCCATCACCGCACAGCACCCCGCTGTCACCCCAGAAGCAGTGCAGGATGAACTAGAGGCCACCCCTGATGTCCCTCTGGGAACCACCCCTGTCCTTGAGGAGGTGAAGGAGGACATCCTTGCAGACAGAGGAGAAGACACAGACCTCAGTACTGCCACTGCATCCCTCCACACCACCCCTCCACTGGCAGTCACCTGGGTGCCAGAGCCAACTGCTGGTGTCACTGTGCTACTGAGCCAAGGGGTGACCACAGCCAAGGAGGAAAGTGTAATCCTGCCTGAAGCTACTCAAAGTGAAGCCAGTGCCAGCTCCTCCTCGGGCCCCAGTCCTGATGCCGGGGAGCTGCTTCCAGCCCAGCAGGATGGAGCAGTGGGCGGGGTTGAGGACATTAACCCAGAGCCAGCAGGCGAAATGGCCCCAGCTGGTGAGGAAAGTCCCTTGGCTTCGGAATCTGGAGATCCAGGAGATGCAATAAATGGTGAATTCAGCACAGCCAGCTCATCCCACCTACCTCCAGAGAGCCCAACAATATCAGGATCAGTGGAAAACCCTGGGAAGTCCTCCCTCCTCCCCGGCCAGGCACTGAGCCCAGACACTTCACTGACACCATCCAATGGTGGTGATGGGGATGGGCAGGGAGTTCCCAGGGTGTCATCAGACACTTCTGGTTCAGCCTTGTCACCTGCAGCCAGCAGGGCACCAGTGGCACCTGAGGAAACAGAGGACACTGCCACCTCACTGCCAGCCCTAGGGGTTCCCACTGATGCACAGAGCGACACGAATCTCCCAGTCTCAGCCACTGCACTGCCCACAGGGGATGTGGGAGCTGTGGATCTGGCCAGTCCATCCCTCCAGCCTGCCCCACGGCAGACCCCCACTGGAGAACAGCCACTGCTTCTTCCTGATGCTCTGACATCCCCCACAGACACCTCCAGTTCTCCTGGGGCTGCTTACCCAGCCCCAGAGGCTGAAGCCAGCACCCTGCCTGAAGCTGTTGGTGCAGCAGAGACACCAGCAAGTCCTGACCTCGCTACTGGCCCAGAAGCAGCCCTGTCTCCATCTCTTGGGGAGCCTCAGACAGCAGGGATGCCAGCTGAAGCTCCCCAGGAAGCTGATGGACTTGGCACTGGCTTGAGCTCAGATTCAGATGCTCCCAGCCCAGCCCCTTTTGTACCTGATGGGCTGGCATGGCCCACTGCTGGGATCCAGGGTCAGGGAACTGAGGGGGTAGGGGACATGGCACAGGCAAGAGATTCAGGGGATGCCAGTCCCCATGAAGATACCCAGAGTGACATGAGTCCTCCAGCCCTTCAGCCCTCAGTACCTCCTGCTGATAATGGAGAGCTGCTGCCTGGAGCAACAGAAGACTTGGCAAATGCTGAACTTTCCTCTCCATCAGCACTTGGGGATGGAACAGAAGCAGGGGGAGCCCCAGCACTGGGACAAGTGTCCTCACTTGGTCCTGTACCTCCCAGCAATGCTGGAATGGACCCTGATCTCTTGGGAGTTGAAGGATCAGGGAACCTGCCTGGTGAATCTGCCAGTGCTCCTGGGGCTGTTTTCCCACCCCTGAAGTCTGTGGCTGGCCCTGTTTCTGAGACAGAGACACCAGTGAGCCCTGACCTCGGTGCTGCCCAGGGAGCACCTGGGTCTCCATCCTCTGGTGGGTCACAGCCAAGGGGAACAGCAGCAGGTGCTCCTGTGGGATCAGGTCTCCCTGGAGCTAAAGGGCCAGATACTGACTCGACTTCAGCATGGGACACCCCCAGCTCAGCAGTTCATGGACCTGTAGAACTCCCATCACCTGGCCTTGGGGACCAGCCTGGCACAAATGTGGGGCTGCCAGCAGCAGAAGAGCAAGGAGTCAGCACGGCAGAGGCAGCACTGGAAGGAGCAGGCAGTGGGATTGAGTCTGAGCCATCCCTGAGCTCCAGTGCAGGGAATGCAATAGCAGCTGGGATGGATCAACTGCCCAGCACTGGTTCCCCATCTGCTATTGCCTCTCCCGGTGATGGGGTGGCACCTTCTGTGTCAAGGGGTGATGAAGTGGGACCCATCTCATCTGCAGCCACTGGCCCTGGCAGTCTGTCCCCAGCCTCTCCAGATGGTGAAATAGGCCCAGGGCTTGGTCTGGTGCAGGGGGCTGAGAGTGCAGGGAATGTGGAACAGGCACCAGAGAGTGAAAATCCCAACACAGAGACAAGTCCTTCAGCTGTTAGCCCTGAGCAGGACTTCACTAACACCAGAGAGCTGCCAGCAGAAGATACAGGGGATATGGTAAATCCTGAACTTTCCTCTCCATCAGCACTTGGGGATGGAACAGGAACAGGGGGAGCCCCAGCACTGGGACAAGAGTCCTCGCCTGGTCTTGCACCTCCCAGCAATGCTGGAATGGAGCCTGATCTCTCGGGAGCTGAAGGACCAGGGGAACTGCCTGGTGAATCTGCCAGTGCTCCTGGGGCTGTTTTCCCACCCCTGAAGTCTGTGGCTGGCTCTGTGTCTGAGGCAGAGACACCAGTGAGCCCTGACCTCGGTGCTGCCCAGGGAGCACCTGGGTCTCCATCCTCTGGTGGGTCACAGCCATGGGGAACAGCAGCAGGTGCTCCTGTGGGATCAGGTCTCCCTGGAGCTGAAGGGCCAGATACTGACTCGACTTCAGCATGGGACACCCCCAGCTCAGCAGTTCATGGACCTGTAGAACTCCCATCACCTGGCCTTGGGGACCAGCCTGGCACAAATGTGGGGCTGCCAGCAGCAGAAGAGCAAGGAGTCAGCACGGCAGAGGCAGCACTGGAAGGAGCAGGCAGTGGGATTGAGTCTGAGCCATCCCTGAGCTCCAGTGCAGGGAATGCAATAGCAGCTGGGATGGATCAACTGCCCAGCACTGGTTCCCCATCTGCTATTGCCTCTCCCGGTGATGGGGTGGCACCTTCTGTGTCAAGGGGTGATGAAGTGGGACCCATCTCATCTGCAGCCACTGGCCCTGGCAGTCTGTCCCCAGCCTCTTCAGATGGTGAAATAGGCCCAGGGCTTGGTCTGGCGCAGGGTGTTGAGAGTGCAGGGAATGTGGAACAGGCACCAGAGAGTGAAAATCCGAACACAGAGACAAGTCCTTCAGGTGTCAGCCCTGAGCAGGGTGAACTGCCTGGTGCAGGTTCCTCATCTGGTTCAACCTCTCCCAGTGGTGATGTTGCAGCATCCTCTGTTTCAGACTCATTCAGTCTGGGTGCACTCGAAGGAGCAGGCAGTGCTGCTGAAGGTCTTCAGCCCTTCCTGGGTGCTGGCACTGGGGTCCTTCCTGCTGCAGAAGAAGGGGCAAGTGAAGGGGCTAGTGATGGAGGGTCCACAGGACATTCCCAGGCTCCTGTTGGAATGGGACCAACTGGTTCAGTTTCCCTTGATGGAGAAATGGGAGGTGTGCTGCAGTCTGCATCTTCTTCCTCATCTACAGAGGGGTCTTCATTACCCGTGGGGACAGGCAAGGCTGCTGATGAAACAAGCCTTCCTGGAGCTGCTGCTGGCTTGAACACAGGCTTGGAGCCTGTTGGGCCTCAAGAAGCCTCTGTGTCTGCCCCTGGCACTCAAACTGGTGCCAATACTGAACTTTCCAACGGAAAATTGGGCAAAGTTGACGTGGTGGAGGTGCCTGGAGGAGCCTCTGTGAATGGGGGCCTTTCCCCTGGTGCCAGCCTGGTCCCAGCAGCTCCAGACATCAGTGGTGTTTCCAATGGCATGAGCACCTCGGTGGCTGCTTCTCTGCTTCTCCCTGGACGTGGGCTGAGCTCGGGGCTGGTACCCAGTGGGGACCCCAACTCTGCACCAAGCACCCAGAGTGGGAGCAGCCCCCTGCTGCCAGGGTCACCAGCTGGGCTGCCAGAAGAAGCTGGAGGTGCTCAGTCATGGTCTCTTGAAGATGAGGTGGCCTCAGGCATGCCAGCACCTTTGGGAGAAGCGTCCCCTCATGCCCCCATATCCCCCAACGCTTCCCCAGTGCTGCCTTCTGCTCCACAGAGAGGAAATTCTGCAGAGTCTGCCAGCCCCGGGCTTTCGGCACGTGAGTCCACAGTGGGGTCCTCTGCAGGGGGAAAGGGAGAGCTGGGGGCTGCTGTGCCAGGGGGGGCTGCCCTGCTCCTGCCTCCCTCCCAGCCGGGGAGCCCCGGAGCCCCCTCTGGGGATGCTGACAGCTCCGTTCCTGGAGAAGGGAGTGCTGTGCTCCATGGAGCCATGACAGGGCAAGGGGATGTAATCCATCTCCTTCCCAGTGCTGCTGGATCCGGGGTACATGTGGAGATTCACTCTCTCCCTGGGGGGAGCCCAGGGCTCCCTGGCCTTCCTCCTGCTGGCATCAGTGCTGGCAGTCCTGGAGCAAAATCTCTGGGGCCACGACCTGCTGGTGGCTCATCACCTGCTGCCCTGCAGCCTTTCCTGGGCAGGGATCTGCCCAACAGCCTGGCAAACAGAGCCCCTTCCACCTCTGGGTGGAGCCTTTCTGGAGCCTCCCCAGGCCGGGGGGGATCCCAGGGCAGGTCCCCAGCCACTGCACCCCCAGCCACATCCTGCAGCACAGCCCTCACCAGCCCAGCCCCACCGGCCCCCCCTGCCCAGGGGCAGGGAGGTGCTTCCCAGGCCAGGAACAGCCACTGTCACCTCCCGTGCATCGTCCCCTGTGGTGCCAGCCCCTCCAGGAGTGCCAGCAGCTGCCCCAGCCCTGCCGCCCAGTCCTGCAGGTACGTGATGCTCACAGAGCAGCCCGGGTGGCACTAACACATCCAGTTTCCCCATGGATCATCCTCAGGGACATTCAGTGCCCAGAAAACAAGGGATCTATTTGAAGACAGCATCCTGGGGGACATGAGCACGATGAGCCCCTGCACATGAGCTTGCACTCTTGGCAGGCCGAGCCTGCCTTCAGTACAGTCCCACAGCTGGAAAACCCATCCCCTCCAAATATATTTTGTTTAAAACAGACATAAATAGGGAACTGGAGGCTGTAAAAGTCTCTATAAAGAGCTGTGGGTGTTTAACTCTGTGCTGTCCCCTGCCACAGTCCATGTACAATGTTCTTCCCCTCCTAATGGCAGTCATTCAGCACGGTGTCCCAACAGGCCTGGTTGAAGCAGGGGACAGAAAAGGCCATCACAGCAGGTTTAGGGCAGCTGTGTTTGTGTGAGGCAGTGAAAGCAGGGGGAACAAGGGAAGATGACATGCAGAGTGTCCCTGGAGGCTTTAGGCAGTGTCCCCCCATCCTTTTGCTGCCCAGGTTCTGTTCCAGTAGAAGCAAGATAATTTCAGCCCTTTTACATTTTTAATACAGCCCAAAGGCTTTACTGTAAGTGCGGGTTGGTTTCATTGTTTGTTTGTTTGTTTGTTTATTTTCTTTTCCAGTTCCAGCTGTGCCCCTCTATGGGTATGGAGCAAGAGAAAATGATCGGGAGTATGTGGAAAGAAGAGTGGATTTTAATTCTCCACTTTTCAAGCCCGAGACTGGATTCCCATTTGGGAAAACCCTGCGCCGCTCTCTCTACGTGAGTCTGCTTGGGCTTGACTCATTGGGCAAGCGCCATACCAAAAATCTGGGAGAGGCACCAGGTGCCTGGGATGGGACTCTTGTGGGGACAAAGCTGTTGGGATGCTGCTGTGGTCTATTTGCAGCAGGAGGTGACTTTGTGGCCATTTCAGCAGTGGCAGGTGGTGGCTTTCCTTGGGCATTGCTCAAAATGGACTTGGAAATGGGAGGGCTGCCATCCCACTCCAGGGCTGCTCCTGATCTCACCTGATGGAAGGATCCCTCTGCTCAGTTTACAGACAATGGACAGATCATTTTCCCAGCCTCAGACAACAGTGTCCTCACGTACCCCAACCCTCCTCCCAATGGCTTCAATGGCCACGAAGAGGTCCCCATGATCGCTGTGTTTTGGGACAACGCTGACTTCTCCAGAGGTGTTGGCACCACCTTTTACCAGGTGAGTGAAGCCAACTGGGAGCATGATTGCACAAAACACCTTTTGATTATAAACTCATCATCTATTCTGTGGATGCCTGTGAGATGTGTAATTAATGGAGCCCACAAATGGTTTTTCCCTTTTCTGAGCCAAATCTAAGAGCTGTCGGTGCTATGTCACCTCTTGAGGGATCCAAATCCCATCCAGCACTTTGGTTACAGTGTGTGACCCCTGTCTAGGCCTGTTTAGTCCCACTGGGAGCTGATGCAGACATGTGTGTTCCCATCCCACAGGAGTTCTCCACCCTCAACACGCCCAAGCCGCCCTTCGTCCTGGACGTGGAAGCGAAGGTCCGGCGGTACCTCAGGTCCTCCTACTCTGCAGTCTGGACCTTGAAAATCACCTGGGAGAAGGCTCCTGCCTATGCAGCACGGACTGACACCCGCAAGGTAAGGGACTGATGGAACACAGGCACTGCTGAGCTGTCAAAAGCCCCCAAGACCCACAATGACCTTCTCTGTGCCTAAAAATAAGAACCAGTATTGTGACAAAGGCCAGTCTTGAAGAATTCTGCCAAAAAGGACTGGGCTGTGCCCATGTTTTGGTGGTTTTCAGGTTTTTTGAGGGATACCTTTGGTTAAACTTTCCCTGTTCTATAAAACCTTTCTCTTTGAGGTGGTGGGAGTTTATTGCACACCAGAAATGCTGTTTTTCAGAGGCATAAAACTGGGTGAATTTGAAGCCTGTCATGGAACTATTTCAAAGTAAAACCGTCACATTTTCCATGTGAAATGTGAACCAGGCCTGGCTGTGTTTGCCTTGTTTCCCTCCAGACCTCAGCCTGGCCAGCAAGCACTGCCCCACACCCTGAATTATAAACCCCACATCTTTACTCACTCTCTTACCTGTCTGCAACACTTCTCCCCAGACAGTCACATACCAGGCTGTCCTGACCACTGATGGCTTCAGGTCCTACATCCTGATGCTGTACCAGGATGGAGGCATGCAGTGGGATTACAGCAGGCTCCCTTCCACCAACGTGCTCATTGGCTACACCAGGTACAGCAGCTCAGCACCCCAACCCTGGCTCCTCTGAGCACTGGGGTGCATCCCACCCACAGCTCCCTCTGGATGAATCCTTCCCCAGTATCCCAGGGAGTGCCCTCCAAGGACAAGGACAGCCCAGATGAGGTCTGCATGCCCATATATCCTAACATATAGGGGCCTCACAAACAAATTTGGCCCATTAGGGACTGGATCATGCTGCAGCATGCTGTCTTGCTGGGCTGTGCTTGTTGTAAGCTCCACAATTCCCTGTGGAGTCCTGGGCCCCCAGCATCCTGACGGTTTGGGTGGAAGGAGTGGGAAATAGGGGATGTTTGCTGAACTTTGCACCAGCCCAGGGAAGGGATTTCCGTGCTTGGCCGGAGCAGTTGCTTCCTGCCTCCTCACATTACGTCTTGCCCTGTACATGCTGTCTCCAGGGTTTTCTCATTAGCTGCTTGCTGCAGCTGGGTAAGGAAAAGGTGGCCTGGATGGGAAGCGCGGGCAGCACAGTGTGTGTGTGTGTGTGTGTGTGTGTGTGTGTGTGCTCCAAATCGCCTGGAAAAATGCTAGAAACCATGGAAGCTGCTCCTGGGGTCTTCAGATGTCTGTGGACTCAGCCCCTGATGTAGCAGAAATGTTTGCAGCACCCAAAAGGAGCTGTACCTGTATAGAGGAGGAAGCAGGCTGGGGCAGCTCATGCCTTTGCCCTCCTGTCCCAAGAGCTGCTCTGTGGGTGCTGCAATTCCACTGGCACAGGATTAGGATGGCTGAAGAGGCTGGGGATGGGATAATTCCAGCCAGGAAAAGCAACCCCTGATTTTTCCTCTTTCCTCTTCACTCAGTGGGGATGGCTTTTACCACAATGATGACCTCACTAAGAGATCTCCAGCTGCTAAATATCGCCCTGACCAGTTCAGGGGCTACAACACAGGTAGTACCACACAGCTGGGGTGGGTTCACAAGGAGAGGAATATTCCCAGGAAATGAAATGCAGCCTGCCACTGAGTGCTCAAGGCCAGGCTTTCCCCCTCAAGCACATTTCCCCTGGGAACTAGCTATGCCCTGAGGCTGAAACATCCTGGCTGTGCCCATGGTCACTTTCTGTGCCAATGATTCTGTCCCAAGGCTTGCTTCTTTGGCAAGAGCCTCTTCCCCTCTTTCCCTTCTTTGGGTGGCTGTTGAACATGGGGTCCCATGGCTGGACATCAACATGGGCTTAGTTTCCAGCATCAGCACCACATGACTCACCTTGAGACAAAAGAGCCCCTGTGGTCCCCTTGGCCAAAGATGACAGGTCATGGTTTCTCTCCCTGCTCAGACCTCCGTGGGTTGTGGATTTACAAGCTGGAGAGTCGTGTGGGCATCAACTACTGGCTGAAGTGCCTGGCGTGGACAGGGAAGCAGCAGGAGCCCAGGGCATGGAGCCAGGGCCTGCCCACCTGCCCCTGCTCCCTGCAGCAAGGGCAGCAGGACCCACGCTTCAAGAGCAGCCGTGGAGGCAAGTGAACATGCTGCTTCCTCACCCTCCTCATCCCAAGCTGTCCTTCCTCACCTTTCCTGCAAGGGTGGCTGGGGTCCCAGCTGCAGGGTGGGCAGGTGACCCTAAGAAAAAGGAGAGGGGGATGGCCTACCCTTCAGTGACAGGAAAAGAGAGGAGGATTGAGGGCTGACCTTTTCTTGTCTTATTAGAGTGGCCAGAGTTAGTCTGACCTGCATGGGGAGCAGGGCCTCACCCTGGGGGACCATTTAGGTGGTTTCCATCAATCCTGTTGTACCGAGGGTGATGTGGTGGGAGTGGTGGATAACAAGGAGCCAGCTCTGGCCCTATCCTTGCCCTGAGGCAGGTGTGCTGGCTGGGCAGGGCTGTCTGAGGCTCACTGCTGCCCGTTTCAGGCAGGTGGGGTGCCCGTGTCTCCATGCTGCACTCGGCCTCCCCCAACCAGCACGGCGCCGGCGTCCGCTGCGTGTACGACAGCCAGAACCAGCTCCTCGAGGGCAGGCAGGAGAGGTACTGGAGGTCCTCCAGGCAGGCCTCACCCTACCGTGGTAAGCACAGCCAGCCTTGGCATCTCCTGGCTGAGGCTGGCATTGCTGTAGCCTGTAAATAATTTTAATCTCTGTGCCGACCTGTTTCCTGACATGCTGTTTCCCTTGGAGGGAGTGTGGAGCTGCCAAAAGCTGAGGAAAGCCTCAGTTGGAAGCAGCTCATCTCCCTCCTCTTGCCTTCAGCCCCTTACTGTCCTTTGTGCCTGCAGACCAGGAGCTGAAGCTGTATGACTGGTGCTGTAACCGGGCGGGCAGTGCCCACCTCTGTGCCCGCTACAGTGAGAAGAGGCCGAGGATTGGCTGTGATGGATACCAGGCACCCAGCAAGGGTGGGTCTGCAGCTCAGGGCCACTGGGGTGATGCTGTCTTGGTGCCCAGGGCTGGGAGGGAATGGCTCAGCCTCCCAATGGTTAAGGCAGCAAGAGCTCTGAGCAGATGGGGAAGGGTTTTGGGGTGTTCCTGTGCAGGTTGTGCCATGCCCTGGACTGTGTGGGGCTGTGGGGGCATCTCCCTCAGCACAGAACCACCAGCACAGTCTGGAGGCAATGATGCTGGGAGGTGAGGAGGACCACAGCAAATGTGGTTATGGTGTAAGCTGATGTGGGGCTTTTCAACCCTCAACAGATTCCTCAGAGGAGGCAGAGGATGACTCGGATGAGCAGACAGGTGAGCATGATTCTGGGGTCTCCTTTCCCTCTGTCTCTGTTCCCCTGGAAGAAAACACCCCAGGGCTCCCAGTTTGCCCCAGAAGGAGAAGGTGCCTGAGCAAATCTGATTTTTTCTTTGCAGATGAAGAAGACAAGTAACTGGGAGGTTGCACACCCACAACACATTCTGGGCCATGGCTGATCCTCCAAGTCCTTTGATCTGCTCTTTCTCCTTTTCCCTCTACAGAACCCATCACCCCTGCCCACCATGCAGGACAGCTCACTTGGCCAGTGCCTGCAGTTGCCTGCCCTGGAACAAGTTCACATTTCTAACCCAGATGTGTCCCAATGATTCAGTTGCTTTACTTCTCTTTCCCAGCTGCAGCTGAGGGGCAGAACTGGTGGGGAGGTGGGCAGGTACCCCCACTGCACACACCAGCCTTGTCCTTCCTACATTCCACTGTGCTCCATGCTGCAGGGTGAGGCTGGACCCCTGGCATGCAGGGAAAGAGTTAAATACCACACATGAGTTGTCTGTGGCCAAGCCCTTGAATATCAGGGTGCACCAGGCTTGTCCTGTGAGCCAGTCCTGTCTTGTCCCCCACTTCTGTTTCCCAGCCATCCCTCCCTGAGTGGTGCCTGGGCCCTGTGCCCAGGAGAAGGGACAATTCTCCAGATCAAGCCAGAATCAGATCAATATGTCTGCTAGATGTGTAAGGGCAAAATGCAGCCCCATGATCAGAAATGTTGGAAGAAAAATAATTTTTTGTGTATAAGAGAGCATCTTCCTTTCTTAAAAAATAAATCATTGTAAAATCTTGTTTGTTCAATAAAACCTTGCAAGGGTTTGAGCATCACTGATCCTGCAGCAGCCATGCCCCCTGCCAAGCTGGGGTGGGAAGCAGGGACAGGGCAGGCTTAGAGCAGCAGGATTACAGGACATTTCTGGTTTTGGCTTTACTGCTGGAGATACAGCTAAGCCAGGGTCTAGGACAGTGAATGGGGTGGGAATTTGGGGTCTGGTGGAGTCTGATATACCCTCCTAGGATCAGCATCTCCCAGTCACCAGGTTTGAAGGTCTGTGGGATGTTTTGGGGACCAAAGCCTGACCTGCATGATCTGAACCACTGTAAGCAGTGTCCATGAAAGCAGTGAGGAGATTTGCAGGTGTGTAGAGAAAATGAGGGGATGAAGCCACCATAAAGTTAACATCCATTTTCACTTTGGCTCTGTGGATGGGACCAGCAGAAAGCAGGGACTGGAGGACTCAGTGACAGTGAAGCAGGGCTGGTGCAGGGATCCCTGAGGTGCAGACAATTTAACAGCAAGCCAACATTTTTGGTTTATTCTATTTGGTTCCTAAGGGATTACAATCACTGCATTGCCCCACCTGCCCCTGCTCTCAGGGGCTCTACAGGGTCTGGTTATATTGCACTAGCACATACCCTGGTGCAGACACATTCAAGGGTGACCCCAGGTGTCTCTGCAGGTCCTCAAGGGAAGGTGAAATCCTCCTGCTTAGGTGACCCAACATAAACACACATTCAAAAATCCCTCCAGAGTGAATCCTCCCAGTACCCAAAAGGCAGCTGCCTGTCCCCTGCTTCCTGTGTGGCTGCTGCTGGAGATCTTGAGAGCAGGGAGCAGAGCAGGCAGCAGAATCTGGTTGCTCTGTCAGCCTGGAGGTGCCAGGAAAGGACCAGAAGCAGGTTAGGGCTGCTGGGGGGACTGGTTTAAAGGCATAACGTGGGGTCTCTGGATTCTTATCTGTAAAGGAGGAATAGGCCAAGCTGTCAGTGTGGCTTTGGCTCTGTGCTTTGTGACAAGCTCAGATGGTGGCATGGATCCCAGTGCCAGCCAAAGTATCTGAGATGCTTCAGGATGAGGCACAGGAGCAAGATTCAGAGCCCAGCCCAAAGTTCCCCACCCCAACACCCCACAGAAAGAGTAACCCCAGGGCAGACCTGCACAGAGGGGTCAATGGCCTGGAGCTGCAGTTTCCAGTGCCTTTCCAGGGAATGGGAGAGGGTGGACTCTGCTTGTTCTCCTGCTGTTGTTAAAGCTGGAGCAGGGAAGATGAGCAGAGCTTGAGGACTGGGGTGAAGTAGAGCCTTAGTGGGGGAAGTTTTACAGGCATGTACTCACAGGAGAAGGGCCGTGTCCTCCACAAGGTCTCCTTGGCCCTGAGAGAGGGAACAGAATAGGGAGAACATGTCAGCAGAGACTGGGAGAGCCCCTGCTGGTGTCTGGGTCAGATTGCAAAGGGGAGCTGTGACTGACTGTAGGGGTGAGATCGGGCTGTACAAGGAGAAAAAGCCCCAGTTGTGCACACACAATTTCTTGCCTTGCCACAAGTGAAAATGAACAGAGGAACATCCCTGGCTCCAAGGCTGGCAGGGAGCTGGGTGCAGGGCCAGGACACAGCTCTGACCAGAGTGGCATCCACATCTCTGCGTGTGGATGCCATCCCAGGACTAAGGGCTGGGGAGTGGGGAAGGAAATGCTGGTCCTTCCTTGTCCTTTGCCATTGTTCTGTTAACTCCCTGCTCTGCAGAAGAGCAAGGTCCAATTCTTAAATGGCTGTTCCTCACTCCAGGCCAGCTCTTTCCAGACCCATGTGAATTACAGTGGAAATCACTTGGGTGGTATGCAAATTAAAATTAAATAGAAAGCCCATCTGTAACCACTCCCTAACATGGAGGAAAAAGGAAAGCTAACGTTCAACCCACTGACACTATTGCACCTCTGAGCAATAGATGTCTGGAAAAGGGGCTGGAAGATATTAAAAGGTCACCCAACCCCTCTCTCAGGGCAGAGTCCCCCTGCCCAAACCAGATGAGTTCTACCGGTGGTGGATCTTTCAAATGTGGATTTCTGATCAGTTTTTCTCTCTGACACCCAACCTGCCCAGCACCCCCTGTGCAGGTCCAGCCCGTGGCTCACCGCTGGTGCTGGCGGCAGAGGTGCAGGGCCAGGCAGGCGGCGGCAAACAGGAGGCAGAGCAGAGCCAGGGCCCCCAGCAGGATGCCGAGGAAGGCAGCCAGGCTGATGGCCAGCCATTCACACTGGGCGCCGGCCGGGGAGTAGATGGAGAAGGGCAGGCAGCTGCGGTGGGGAGGGAGGAGCCGTGATGCCGGGGGAGAAGCAGCTGCGCAGGGTGACACTGTCCACCCCAGAGCTGCTGCTACCTGCACGTGGGCCCCTCGGGCAGGTGCTGGCACTGGCCACCATGCTGGCAGTAGCCCATCTTGCAAGGGGAGATGCAGATGAAGCCAATGCTCCCCACGTACTGGAGCTGGTAGCCTTTGTAGCCATTCAGAGAGCAGGGGAAATAGACCCTCAGCTCATCCACTGTCACTGGGGAGAGAAAGCACATGGGTTCGGCCTTGCTGCAACATCCCTTGATGGGTCCCCAAGGTTGGGAGGCTGCCCACCCACCTCCCCCATGAATGTGAACCAAACCCCGGGGCACACAGGGTTATGGGACAATGGGGACAGGGGGTACTCCTCCCACAGTGCCCAGCTCAGTGCCAGGAGGCACTCACGCTTCACCAGGTCGGTGATGTTGTCCCGGTGCAGGCGCTGGAAGCGCAGCCCCGCTCCCGCCTCCCGCCGCCGCCGCCGCCCGTTGAAGGCGCCGGTGACGGCTGTGGGCAGCTCCTCGTTCAGGAAGCGGATGATGGAGCTGCGGCTGTCATAGGCAAACTCCGACACCACCACGAAGGTGAAGCCATCGCCGTCTGCCCTGCAGGGAAAAGAGAGGGCTGCTAGCAGAGCTGCTGCTGCCTCTCAGAGTGACTGTGCCTCAGTATTCCCATTTGGGCAATGGTAGGGAAGGGATGAGGCAGCAGGGGAAGGTGTCAACTGGCTTGTGTCTCCAAGGGTTTACCAGCTCCTCTGAGCTGGGGGAAAATGCCCTTTGTGCACCAAACTCTCTAGGCCCATCCTCAGCTCTGCCCCAACAGATCCTTAGAGTGGTCATAGGCTGCTTCACATCTGACTCACATCTGGGTGATGTTGGTGTTGCTCTGGAAAGCCTTTACTTCCAGGGAGTCCAGGATGGCTGAGATCTGCAGCGAGGGGAGCAGGAAGGCATTAGGGGAAGGCAGAATGACACCAGCATAGGGAAAGGTTGAAGAGTGATGCAGGCATTGTGTCCAAGCCCCAAAGGTTGCTCTGGCCTTTGGTTCGTTTGCTGGGGACCTGGCACAGGGCTGCAGCCATCATCATGCCATTGCCCAGTATGCCAGTGTGTCCCCCGCTCTGACCCCACCCCTCCAGTGACATACAGTGCTGTTGATTTCCTCAGCAGTGGTGTTTTGCAGAGTCTTGATCCTCATCTGGATGCTTCTCCGAGGGAGATCTGCTGGGGAAAAGCAGATGGTGGCTCTGCCCTTCCAGGACCAGGGTGAGTGGGGTTGGGTTGGGGCTGGGTTTCACCCCATGCCAGGCACAGGTACCCACCTGTGCTGGGCAGTGGCTGAAAATCACCCCCTGCCACCTGGCAGCGCTGGTCAGTGAAAGCAGGGGGGCAGGTGCAGGTGGGGGTGCAGGTGATGGGGTGAATGTGGCAGCGTCCCCCGTTGCTGCAGTAGCCCTCAGGACAGGAGTGGTAGCCACAGGCTGAGCCACAGCCTGGCCTCTCACCTGTGGGATGGAGAGCATGGTAGAGACACGAACCTGGCTGCAGGACAGAGCCCCAGCTCTCTGAGCCATCCTCAGCTGCTCTATAAGGCTTTTTTTCCAAGTTTTGTTTTTCTTTCATGTGTTAGGAATCTTAGTATAAATTCAAGGAAAAGTCCCACTCCTCCTCCTTCCAGCTGGAGCCATTTGCCCTTCTTAAATCCCAGCATTAGAACAGGAGCAAAAGCCATCAACTCAAGCCCACCAAAGAAATCTGAAAATAGAGCTTGATTTAGCCCCCAACCTCCGCATGTGCATTTGAACTTTGCTGAGATGAGAATTTTTTTCTCAAGGAGAAAAATTGTATGGGAAAAATTTCCCTTCCCAGCGGATTAGTGAGATTGACAGCCTGGGAACACAACTCTGGTCCCTTCTGCTAATGACAGCAAGGGCTTGGACACAGAACTCAGCCTGCTCCCACTTCTCTCCGGCCAGCCTGGGTCTCTCAGGAATTCTCTTCCACAGAGCCTGGATCAGGACGAGGACCACGCCTGCCAGGGACTCTATACTCACCCTGCTCACTGGCCAGGCAGGAGCAGATGTAGCTGCCCACAGTGTTGGTGCAGGTGCTGTTCTCTGGGCACTCCATCCCCTGCGCGCACTCGTCAATATCTGCCGAGGCAGCGCACCATGGCACCGGGACACACACCTCAGCTGCAGCCCTGTGGCCATGGTGTGAGCCCCTGTCACCTGAGCAGTGCTGCCCATCCCCTGTCAGGCCAGGTGGGCAGGGCCCACAGCCGCTGGAAGGGTCACATCCCACGCCAGGGAAGCATCCCTGGGAGCAGGGCTCCGGAGGGTTCTGGCAGAAGGGACCCGAGTAGCCGCTCTCGCATCTGCAGGCTGCCAGCTGGGAAAGAAATGGTGACACTGGCTTAGTGTGAGGAGGATGGGTGGACAGAGAAGACAGCCAGCACAGGAGGTGTGGGGACAAGCACAGTGTGTCACCAGAGGAGCTCTCTGGCACACTACCTGCAAGGAAGACTCCCTGAGAGTGACAGTGTTGCTGTAGTCACACTCCTGGCTCCTGCTGCATCTGCAAAGGGTGAAGTGGAGTTGGAGGAGTGCAGAGATGTTGTTAGACCCAACAGCCTCCAGATTGACGGTGAATGGGGTGATCCCACGGGGCTCCCATATCAGGGTGCCATTCTCTGCCGGGAGGAGAGGTGGGAGTTAGAGGTGGCAGAGGAATTCCATCCCATTCCTTCCCATCCAGCTGCTGCATCTCTCCTTCCTTACCTGATATGTTGAGCTCTGGTGAGAGATGGGGAATGAAGCGTGCACCGACCCCCAAGGCATGGTACTGCCTTCTGACCTTCTCTGTCCTCAAGGCTGTGATTGATGCATCACCAGTGATGACAGGAGGGAAGGCATCTGAGGAAAGAGCAGCCCAGCACAATGTGGCCTTCTCACCCCTTGGCTCTGAGTCCCTCCTGGAGAGGGTGGGACCCCAGGCAGATTCTGTCATGGCTGCCCACCAACAAGGCCCTTATGTTGCACAGTGTGGTGGCATTTCCCAGGTTTGGAGAGAAGCCAGAAATGCAGTTCCAGGAAATGCAATTCCAAAACCTTGATGGCAACTGTCCTGCTGGTAGCATCTCCCAGGACTGGAGACAAGCCAGCTGGGCAGTGCAAATCTAAGACCTTAGTGACTTCACTTCTGTCTCATACGAAGCGAGAGAGCCCAGAAAAGGAGAAGCACTGCCCAGTTACATCTGAGCCATGCCCTCTCAGAGGTGAGGATGTGCTCCACTTACTGAGAGCTGTTTTCCTCTGCTGGAAGTCGGCTGCAAGGCTCTGGGTGGCCAGGCCCAGGGCCAAGTTCCCTGTGCTCAGAGAATCATAGATGCACTCCTTGCTGCCGTGACACTGCGAGGCTGCCAGCTGGTACTGGCTTTCATTCTCCTGCCGCAGCCGAGACAAGAAGAAGGGTGTGAAGTTCTGTGCTGGTGAGTCCAGAGGCTGAGTGAACAGGCTGTGCTCCCCAACAGCCCCTGCAAGAGACCACACCATGGGTACAGGCCATTTTAAGGTTAGTTGTATTTTAGGGTTCCTTTTCACAGAGCAGTGAGGACACCAAAAACCTTCCCTTGGCATTGCTTTAGCTCAGGCAAATGTTTAAATATCTCAAGCCAATGCATGGCCAGAAGGTGCAGGAAGGAGAGGATCATCAAGGGGGGGTCTTAAGCCTGGACTTACAGGTCATCCCATAGCTGTAGATCTCCTCCTCACTGCTGTTCACAGGGATGCTGGTACCATTTGGCATCTGGAAGTCATCTGCAGGGTCGTGGTCCCACACACCTGCCAGAGCATCACCAGAGTGCTGGAATCCCCCATGCCAGGGCAGACCTCCTCTCTGGTGAGTGTTTAGTTTATACCCAGGTGTCCCTGCCCTCACAAGCACAATTCCCCAGTTTTCCAGCCTGCTTTAGAGTGGGAAGAGGATTTGCACGCCGGCTCTGTGGCGCTGCCAGGAGCCCTCACCCAGGAGGCCCCTGGTGCTGCTGCGGTACCGGTCGGGCAGGCTGCAGAGCACGCTGAGGATCCCCGAGGCAGCAGAGACAGAGACAGCCATGGCCCCCTCAAACACGGCCGTGACAGAGGAGCTGTTGACTAGCAGGACACCAGGGCTGTAGTAAACCTTGTCACCCAGGTCTGCAAGGGAAGGAGAGCACAGAGGGAGAGTCCATGGAAGGCTGGGATCTGGAATGACAATCCTGGAAGAGAGTGCTTCTGTCCACCCCCCCAAATCAGAGACAGGTGCAGGTGAGAGACATTTAATGGATCTCAGGATGGCTGTCCTCGCATGGGCAGGGCTGGTCCCAGGGGATGGGGACATCTCTCATCCCCCTCACAAACATTTAGTATTGAACAGCAGATCCTGCTCACCTTGAGAATAGGAAAACTGGATGGTTTCATTGTTCAGGAGGACTTGGATGTCATCCTGGCTCCCCAAGGTCCACTCAACCTGAAAATCATGGTGGATGTCCCAGTTAGCCCCTCTCCTTGTCCCATCCTGCTGTCCCTCCATGCTGGGAACAATCATTAACTCTGTCCTCCTCTAGACTAGTAAGAAAGGCTCAGCCCTGGGGAGTGTGTTGGTGTTCTTCACCCCAGCAGACACACAGTACAGCAGCTTTGATGTTTGGCCAGAAGAGGACAGCCAGCTGCCTGTCACCACTGGCAAGGTGGTGGCTGTTTGCAGGAAGTGCTAGATATGTGCCTGGTCCATCCCACCACTAATAGTACTTTGTTGGAGTGGCAGGAGGTGGCAGGAAAAGGAGAGGCCTCTGGGGCCACTTATAGGTGATGCAGAAGTGATGCTCAGCTTGCCAGAGAAGTTTCTCCCATTAGAGGCTCAAACTCATACCCAGGGCACTCCTACTCACTGTTGTGGTGGTGTTGGAGATGTACTGGGCAGCAAAAGCCACAAAGTTGGTGGCCTGGGCCATGCCAGTCTGTGCTGTGCGCCCGTGCAAAACAAAGCTGGTCTGGGCATCACTGGCCAGCAGCAGGACAAAGTCCCCAAGCCCATTGAAAGTGTAGGTGAGTCCATCCAGGGTGGTGATGTGAGGGTCCCCGAAGGCGCCAGCTGGGGTCCAAAGGAGATGGAGACATTTTGGGCAGAGGAAGAAGAGCAAATGCCAATGTCATTTTAGGGAGGAGAGCAGCCCCAGAGCTGCTCAGTCGTGGCTCAGCAGTCCCCATTGGCATATTGCAAAGTGTGGCTGATGCAGAGCTCAGTGCCCTGGCACAGCAGAGACAGAGCCTGGGAACTCACCAGGGGTGGGTGGCACATATCCTTCACAGCCAACCCTCGGTCTCTTCTCAGCAAACCTGGCACAGAACAGGGGCTTCCCCACACGCCGGCAGCACCAGTCAAATGCTTCCAGCTCCCTGTCTGGGGAGAAATGTGATGGGATGTGTCAGGGTCCTTTCTCTGCCTGTGCTTGTGCTTGAGGTATTTTGGGGTGAGGGAATGCCAGTTCCCACTTACCAGGGGCAGTGTGGAAGGGGAGGCTCCATGTTCTCTCCTGCCAGCCTTCGAGCAAGCTCCCACCTTGGTACAGACATCGCACCCCAGCTCCAGCTGGGCTGGGGGACACAGTGCGCAGCATCCTCACTGAGGCGTCCTCTGGGCCTGAAAAAGGGGGATCACAGCTGCCCCCAGAGCAGGAGGGGACCATCCCCCACCCTGCAGCTGGTCCTGGGGGGTGTCCTTGGCACCTCTGCTCCAGTGGTAGCGGGGATCCAGCTCTGCCTGGGGCCGGGAGCAGGGGCATGGTGGCAGCTGGCTGTTCCAGGTGGCCGGCGCTGGCTCCGTGTCCAGCCACGCCAGGCACTGCAGCCTGTAATTCACCCGGGAGCGACTGTCCAGCCTGTAAATCCACAGCCCACGCACATCTGGGGGAGCAATCAGAGAACAACACCGCTCACCAGGCTCTTGCCTGGTGCTGAGGGATCCCATGGGATAGCTGTCCCTGGCCACTGACCTCACACGAGGTCTCCAGGCTCCCTCTAGAGCCAGCGGGGCTGTGGCAAGCCATGGGAGGATGTGGGACACTCACAGTCTGCTCTTGGTGGCCAGCTGGCCCAGTGGCTTTGCTGGCCCATCACCTCCCAGGGATGGGTGCTGGGGACATGCTCCTGGTACAGAGCACACACTCCTGCAATTCCCACCCTCCCAAGGACCCCCAGTGCCGTACCAGAGCCGGTGCTGCTGTACTGGTCTGGTCGGTACTTGACAGCTGGTGGCTTCTGAGTCAGCTTGTTGTTTTGGGCATAGCCATTGCCACTGTGTGGAGAGAGGAGGTTTGAGGCCATCCTTCCAACACAACCCTCCTCCTCTCCCCATAGAGCAGCTGGAACTGCTGCAGTTTGCAGGAGAAAGGTTTTAAACGGGGCAGAGTTGCTCCAGGAGTGGGGCAATGCCTCCAACAGTCTCAACACAGTGCTGGAGCAAATCTGTGCTGCCCCAAAACCCAGTGACATGCGTGCAGCACCTGGAGAAGCCGATGAGCACGTTGGCTGCAGCCAGCTGGGTGTAGTCCCAGCGCATCCCGCCGTCCTGGTAGAGCAGCAGGGCGAAGGAGCGGCTCCCATCCGTGGTGAGCACTGCCTGGTAAGTGTTCGTCTGGAGAAACCCAGGGCATCCCCTTAGCACTCCCAAAGCCTCCCCTGCTCTCCCTGCAGCACAGGCTGAGGCAGTGAGACTTGAAACAGCCATCAGCAGTCTTCTCTGTCACCTGGGCCCCCCGCTGCTCACCTGAGTGTCATCCTTCTTGGATGGGTATGCTGGAGCTTTCTCCCATGTCACCTTCAAGGTCCATTTTGCTACATATGGGATTTTCAGGTATTTCTCAATCTTTGCTTCCACATCTTGGACAACAGGGTCTCGGGTAGAGCTGAGTGTAGAGTACTCCTGCCAGACAGCAAGAGAGAGAATTAAATGAGTGAGCAAGGAGCTGGATTCTCCCAGAATAACACCTCTGGTGGCCCTCACCTGGTACCAGGTGGTGCCAACACCCTTGGAAAAGTCTGCATCATCCCAAAAGGCAGCCACCATTGGCAGGCTCTCCCGGCCAGTGAAGCCCCAGGGAGGGGGGTTGGGGTTGGATGGGACATAGTTGTCCGTGGGTGGAAAAATGATCTGTCCATTATCTGTAAACTGACAAAAAGAAATTGTTATTTGCTGACTGATCCCAGCTTTTAGCCTCCATGGGTGAGCAGAAAGCAACCATTTGAAATGTAAAAAAATTATATATTCAAATTAAATTTGGTTTCTGCTCCATTTCCATGCTTGGGGGTTTTTTTACCAAAGGGCAGCACATCCATTATGTGCTCACCATATTAGGCACTCACATAGAGAGCATCTCGCAGTGACTTCCCAAAGGGAAATCCAATTTCTGGCTTGAACAGGGGTGAGTTAAAATCCACCATCCTCCGGACATACTCTTGGTCCCCTCCTTCCACGCCAAAGGGATAGAGTGAGGTTGCTGGCTCTGCCATGGGCAGGAGATCAATGAAAAAAGTGTAAAATCATTAATGTCTGCTTTACCCATTCTGCAGCCAGGACAAATCCATCTGCTTGCTGCCAGGATGCTGTGCCTGTGCTCTGATGGATTGTAACCCAATTTTGAGCTGCTCTCAAATGTCCTATTTTGCCTTCTCCCATTAATCTGGCAGCCCAATAGGCAATGCAGATGAGATATCCTGGACCAGGCTGTACCCTCATACATCACAATGCTTGACTGACTAAAAACCCCTTTCCTACTCTTGTCTTAAGAAAAAAGAAAATCTACTTACTGATAAGCTCATGGGTGGGTTGGGGCTCAGGTACAGGAGCTCTGTGCCCAGGGATAGTGTGGGCAGCTGTGCTCAGTTCAGTGGATGGTCCTCTCTGTGTCCCAAAGGCATGAGACAGAGTGGTGACAGGGCTGGTGGTGGCTCGTGGTCTCACTGGTGCTGTAGTGCCTGGGGCTGGAAGACTCCCTGCCTCCTTGGCTGGGCTCACTGGGGCTGTGGGTGCACTAGCTGTGCTGTTCCCAGCAGTGGTGGCAGTGGTGGCAGCGATGGCAATGGTGGCAGTGGTTGCTCTGGTGGCAGTGATGCTGTTCACAGCAGTGGTGGCAGTGTTGTTCCCTGCAGTGGTGGCAATGATGGCAGTGGTGGCAGTGGTGCTGCCTGTAGTGGTGGCAGTGGTGGTAGTGGTTGTTGTGGTGGCAGTGGTGGCAGTGGTGGCAGTGGTATTCCCTGCAGTGGTGGCAGTGGTGCTGCCTGTAGTGGTGGCAGTGGTGGTAGTGGTTGTTGTGGTGGCAGTGGTGGCAGTGGTGGCAGTGGTATTCCCTGCAGTGGTGGCAGTGGTGCTGCCTGTAGTGGTGGCAGTGGTGGCAGAGGTGTTCCCTGCAGTGGTGGCAGTGGTGCTGCCTGTAGTGGTGGCAGTGGTTGCTGTGGTGGCAGTGCTGTTCCTGGCAGTGGTGGCAGTGGTGGCAGTGGTGGCAGTGGTGTTCTCTGCAGTGGTATTCCCTGCAGTGGTGGCAGTGGTTGTTGTGGTGGCAGAGGTGTTCCCTGCAGTGGTGGCAGTGGTGGCAGTGGTGGCAGTGGTTGTTGTGGTGGCAGTGGCTGCTGTGGTGGTAGTGGTGGCAGTGGTGGCAGTGGTGGCAGTGGTTGTTGTGGTGGCAGTGGCTGCTGTGGTGGCAGTGGTGGCAGTGGCGGCAGTGCTGTTCCCTGCAGCAGAGGCTGTGGTGCTGCCCGTGCTGATGGCTGTTTTCTCCTTCCAGGCAGGTGCCTCTGGAGATGTCTGGAAGGCAGGAGGTGACGTGCTTTCTGCCTGTCCCATGTCATGGTAGATGATGGATGTAGAAGGGGTGCCTGTTGCTGACTCAGTGGCAGTCCGTCCAGCTGCTGCCACCCCAGTTGCACCAACACCAAGCAGGGACAAGGGTGTTGTTGTTGCCTCCTCTGTTGGGCTGTGCAGGCTGGGGAGAGGGGAACCAGACACGGCAACAGCAGTGCTGGGACCAAGGACGCCCCAGGATCCAAGAGTTGTCTCTACCAAGGGGTGACGTGCTGCTGGGGAAGGGACAGGCTGCCCACCTCCACTTGTCTCACTGTGTGTTACAGCCAGGGATGGGGCACTACTGGTGCTGGTGGCCCCTGCTGTGGCAGGTGGCACGGCTGTGGTGGCCCTGGTCACAAAGGTCTCCCGGCCTGTAGAGGTGGTTGGCAGGTTAGTGCTGCTGGGGAATGTGCTGGTGGATGGTGTGGTGGCCAGCATGGTGGCCAGGCTTGTGCCAGTGGCGTTGGAGCTGGGGCCATGGGTGCTGCTGGAGCTGGCTGAGGGTGCTGCACCCTCGGTGCTGCTCTCAGAGCTGGTGGTCTCCACATGGGCAGTGGTACCTGTGGCACCCGTCCAGGATGCAGCTGTAGCCACTTGCACATTTGTGTGGGCAACAGCCAGCGAGGTGATCCCAGCTGTGGGCTTGTCCTCAGTGGCAGGTGGCTCTGGTGATGGTCTGGCAGTGACTGCTGGCCCTGCTGCACTGGCACCTGGATTTTCCTCCATGCTCACTTCCAGGAACCTCATCCCCATTGCTCGTCCTGTGCTGCTGCCATCGGGCTGGGGGTCACCTGAGGCCTCCATTGCTTGCAGTAGGGCAGTCAGGGACACTGGGGACATGACTGTTGTCATCTCTTGGGGGATGCTGGATGGGGACACCTCCAGAGCCATCCCTACATTGGCTCTGCCTTCCAGGAGAGAGGGAACATCTGCTTGTGATGCCATGGGGACAGTGACTGCTCTGGGTCCCCCATGGGTATCTGATACAGTTCTTCCAGTGCCTGGTGCAATGTTGGGTGATGGCATCTCTGTCCCTGGAGCTTCCACAATTTGGGACCCAGCCCAGAGCACTGGGGTTAGAGCAGATCTGGGTGTGACACCAGCTCCTGTGATTGTTGAGCCTGCTGTGGGACCTGGCTGACTGTAGCTGGGGTGTGCATCAGGCACAGGCAGGGTGGCTTTGGTGTCCCCCGGCATCATGGTGGCACTGCTGGCTAGTGATGCTGATCCCATCCCTGCTTCACTAATTGGAGTGTTGCTAACAGAGGAGGATAGAGGGGCAGCTGGCACAGTCCCAAACGCAGCGATGGAAGGTGGTGGTACAGCAGCAGCAGCTTGAGGGGCCTTGTCTGGCTTTGCTCCACTGGTGCCCATGAGGGACAAAGGCATGGCCATGCTGGGAGTGGCTGAAGGAGATGCACCTGCAGCTGCCTCTGCTGTGGTAGTCCCAAGGCCTGTTGAGAGGTATTGAGGGAGCAGAGAGCCCATGGAGCGTGGAAAAGGCCTTGGAGAAGGACCATCAGGGTCACTGAGAGCTGCATGAGGGAACAGACTCGTGCTGAGCCCCCCTGGTGTGTCCTTGGTCTCTGAGATGGCAGTGCCTGCTGTGGCTTTGAAACTGGCTTCATTCCTGATGGACACCAGCTCAGCACTGGTGCTTCCCAGAGGTGGGATGTGCTCTCCAGCTACGACATCCATCCCTGTAGCCGCCGAGCCCACAGCTCGTGTGGTGGCCTGGGGCTGGGTGACAGTGTTATGTCCAGGCAGCCCATGTCCAGCAGTGCCCAGGGCTGTCCTCTGACTGGGGGGAAGCATCTCACCTGTGCCCAGCACAGCATCATCAGGAAGCTCGGGCAAAAGGGTTGGAGGCAGCTGAGCAGGAGGGCCAGGAGGGTCCTGTGAGGCTTTGTGGTCAGTGTTGGGTAAAGTGCATGTCCCTGGCTCTGTAGCCTTGCCAGTGCCCATGATGGTAGAAGACAAGGTGACCTTTGCCAAGGATGCACTTGGGGGTTCTGCAGATTGTGGGGCTGCCATGCTGGCTCCCTCTGTGTTGAGGGGACTGGCTGTGGCTGCTGCTATCTTCATGGGGCTGGCTGTCTCCTGAGAGATGCTGGCAGCAGTGGCCAAAGGTGAAGTGGTCTCATCCAGCCCCAGTATGACCTCCTGGGACAGAAGCATGGCAGTATTACGTGGTTCAGCAAAGCTTATGCTGGAGGATGATGTTGCTGTGTTGTGCTCATCCTGGGGGAGCAATGGCTCTGTGACCCATGCTGTCACTGGCATCTGCTCCACGGTGACAGCACCCAGGGCAAGACCCTCTGTGTGCCCCTTTGGCTTGACGGACAGAGGCTGCATGTGCCAGGTGGTGATGGAAGCTGGAGGGACGCTGGTTGGGTGGCCGGCAGCACCTGGAGAGGACATCCCAGTCCCTGACCCTGCCTGGGGGCTGCCCTGCATTGCTGGACCCCCAGAGAGGGCTGCCGGGCTGGGCGGCTCCTCCTGCTCACCACTACTTCCAGCTGGGACCAGCCCTCTCGCTGTTGCGTGTGGCACCAGGATGCCTGTGGAGCGAGACAAGGCAGCTCCAGCTGGATCAACCCCACGGCAGCCCCAGCAGGCAGGAACCTGCCCGCGGCCAGCTGCCTGCCGGCCTTACCTGAGCTCTGTGTGCCCGCGGGGGCGGCGGCCGGGCCGGCGGGCGAGGGGAGCGCTGCCCGTGCGGCTGCGGCTGCGGCTGCGGGCGGCTCCCGGCACACGGGCAGCTCTGGGGGCAGCTCGGCGCTGCTGCTGTCGGCCACATGCGAGATGCTGCCCGACTCAGATGGATCCAGCGTGGGCACAAGGGGCTGCCCCTTCATCTCCCCGGCTTGAGCAGAAGATGAGTGAGGGCAGGATGAGGAAAAAGCCAGCCGGAGTCGCCATCACCCCCACTCCATCTCCCTTCCGCGGGAGGACCAACACCAAGAACGGGACAGGCACTTTCCCCCAGGGTGAGTCTCCCCATTTGATCCACAATTCCCGCCACCTTTCCCTGCTGGAGCTGGGGACCATGGCAGAGGTCTGGCACCCGCGGACAGAGATAGGGCAAACCCCGGCCGGGCACTCGGGCTCGACCTAGCAGCGCTGTAGCAGCCGGAGGGTTGTTCGCAACCCATCACCCACATGGTATCAGCCCCCCGGTGATCCCGACAGCAGTGCGAGGGACCGTGGCACTCACCTGGCAGCACCCAGAACCCCCATAGCACCCAGCTCCAGAGCGGCCACGGGCCCCAGCACCCCATAGTGCCTCTTGGGTGTCAGAGAGGAAGGTGACAGGGCTGCAGCTCTCAGTCTCAAGGGAGCGCGCAGCGAGTGGCTCCAGCGGTGAGCACTCCCCCAGGTGGGGGGGACAGGGACACCACGTGCCCTGCCTGGGGCACTGACGTCTCTGTGTCCTCACAGCCCAAGCTGAGGTGGCAGCGTCCCGGTTCTGGGGACCCACTGATGCTGGGGCACACACCCATTTTGCCATGGGAAGCTTTAAGGTCCCTCTTAGGGTGACCCCACAGTTGACAGCCCATGGCTGGGGTCCCCAACCCCTAGGGAACAACCCAGGGGGTTCAAAGTCACTTGGCCTAAAGGCTGTGGGACAGCAGGTGGGGACAGGGGTCCCAAACATCTCTGGGAGGGGTGGGTCAATCCTGGGCTCTGCACCCCCATCCACCCTGCTGGTTGCTGTCAGGTCCCTCCACACTTGGCTGCATGGCCGATAACCCCTGGCAGGGGTTGGCAGGTCACCAAGGAGGAAGAAGGAAGGAGCAGGCTATCGCTGGTGCCTTGGGGTCCCACGTACTGACCCTGCCCTGTCCCCCCTTGGGCACTGCCGGTCCCAGGCGTTATCTGCACATCGCAGCGAACGCCCACACAAACCCGGATGGAGGGGGGGGTTGTTCCCACACAGGTGGCGGTGCCAGGCACTGCCCCGGGTTGCAGGTCACCTTCCACCAGGGACAGAGGCCGGCTGGACCCAGCTGTGTGAACCAACCCAGTGAGGCCACTGCAGCAAACGTGTTTGCTTCTTCACAAGGCAGCTCCAGGATCACTTACGGAGGGGGAAGTCAGTCAGTGATGGTGTTGTGCCTTCCTCGCTTCACTGACAGCCCTGCTATGGTGGCTGCACGTCACACAGGAAAACAGCAGAGTCCCAAGCAGTGACACAGGACTGTGCCCACAGCAGCACCAGCTCCCCGTCCCCATGCTCAGAGAGGGCCAGGAGACCAGAGCTCAGAGAGCTGTGGGTGCACAGGATGTGTGCATCCATCTGCCACACGGATGGATCCATGGTCATGCCAAGGCAGATGGCACATCCCTTCCTCACTGTGTATGGCAGGGTCTCTCCTCTGAAGCCACCAGCTCTGGAACAGAGTACCCTGGAGGTACCACCGCTATCAATGGACCTGGTGGATTTGGGCACCAAGATCCTCCTCCACCTCATCCCAGGATCCCTTCCTGATACTGCTATAAGGCAGCACAGCAGGAAACCCAGCTAAGGGGCACTGATACTCACTTGGAGGTGGGGAGTGAGCACTGACACCAGCTCTGGGACCCCACAGGAGCCACCCCTCCACTCCCACACCTGCTCCTGGCTCCTCTGTGGTGGAGGCACCCGGTTGCACAACAGCCTCACGTGGGTGGGGGCGACGCCGGCCGCCACTCCCTGCCCGGGCATGAGTCAGGCGGCAGCAGGAGCCTGGGGCACCGGGCAAGGGGGGCCCGGCTGCGGGGGGCTCCCCTGCAGGCAAGCACTGCCCACTCAGGGCAGGCAAAACCCTGCCCAGCCTTAAAGGGGTGGAACTGGTGGTGGGATATGCTGTGACTAACTCCAGCAGCCCAGGATGGGGAGAACTTTGCACCCTAAAGCAGCCCGGGAGGACACAGCAGGAGTTTTTATAGATGTACATATCACATAGCTTCCTGGGGATCCCCAGAGTCCCTGCATCCCCTCCTGGGCTTCATCCCGCAGTGGATCCCAAGGGTCACAGTCCCAGCTGCCTACAGGGAGGAACCAGCACCCACGGAGATGTGGCCTGCCACTGTGTGTCAGCATGGATAAACCTGGGAGACGTCCATAGGCACCCTCCACCTCTCCATAGAATATTTTTTATATATACATTATATATATATATATATTAAAATTACATTTCTCTTTACAAAAACAATTCAACAAGGGGCCAGGGGATGGAGCCCATTGCCAAGGCCAGGGCACAAGCACCCTGGAAAGTCTGTGGCACTAGGCAGGGTCCCTTTTGGGGTGTCTCCACCCTCAAGTGGGGGCTCAGTCCAGAGTCCTGCAGCAGGCTGTGTGGGTGGAGGCAGCAGGACTGGCCCTGTGGCGAGATGCCTGTTCCGGATCCAACACCGCTCGCCCCATTCCCGCTGTCACCACCTGTAAGGAGAGAACAGGACATGAACTCAGGAGGGGTGATAGTGCCAGTCTGCCCAGAGCAGTGTGGCATAGAGAACAGCCCCTCCCCAAACCACTGATGTCCCTACTTCTGGCGGGTGGCGCTGTAGGGATCGAGGAGGTGGGAGCTGGCCTGTGCCAGGTTCCAGTCGAACATCTCCAGCACCCGCTGGCACTCACCACGGGACTTCAGCCCCAGGCAGAAGAGCTGCTCCACCTGCAAGGGGACATGGCATGGCCAGAGGGGTGACAGGGGTGCCACCGCTCTTGCTGGAGGCGGGACAAGGGAACGGGGGAGTGCTGTACCTTCAGGTACTGGATAGCCCGTTGGATGCTCCAGCCATGGCTCTGCAGGGCTGCCTGGCACTCCTCGGTGGTCACACCATGCACTGTGTCCTGCACCTGGCGGGGAGCTTGTCATCACTGTCTGCTGCCACCCTTGGGCAGCAAGAAGCCTGTGACTGAAGCAGGGGACCACCGGGGCTACCCCCATCCCTGGTTCTCTCTTCAGGGAGCACTATTAACCTGGAGCTGGGATCATTCTCATCCATGGGGTCTTACATCTTTCCTAGGCTTGGGTGGGCCACAATATCCCCAGCCTAGAGAGACCAAGGGGACCACAGCAGCAGCCACTTCCTCTCCCCAGGGCCTTCAATTCCTATTTTGGCAGTGCAGTGACATTTATGTCCCCCTGCACATCTGGGGCTTTCTTTTAGCCAATCCCCTTGGGTTGAACTTGCAGAAGCTGAGGCACAGGGTGGGGAAAGCTCTTGCCCAAGTGAGCCCATGGCTACTCTTGCCCACGTGAGCCTGCTTTTCATGGATGCTGGGGGATGACACTCACCAGCCGGATCTTGTCGGCAGGACGGCAAACATCTGGCCCATCGTAAACGATCTTCTGGAGGCTGCAGGAGGCTTTCACCAGGCACTTGGGCCCAGGGTTGCTGTTGTTGGAGGAAAAGTTGGCCTTGCAGTCTGGCAGCGGCTGCTGCACCATAGGACGGACGGTGGCTGTGGTGACCTGGCGGGACGCTGGCACTTCCTCAGGGCTTTTAGCCTCCTTGAAAAACTTCTCATACTTGTCCAGGTAGGCAGGGCGCTCGGGCAGCAGGTAGTAGTGGGTGCTGCTGACCTTCTGCCCATCCTTCACGATGGGCAGGATGCAGGGTCCCTTGGAGCAGTCTTTGCCCTGCGCCTGGATGACCTTGGGGGTGGCGTACTTAGGGTCGAGGGCGAAGCTCTGTGTGGTGGGCATGGGCTTCCCTGGTGAGGTGGAGAGGCAGGAGCAGAGGGCAGCACGTTGCTGTGGGGAGCCCACCTGCAGAGCCATGGGGCTGGGTGTCCTGGAAGTGGGCTGGGACAGTGGGTCCCGTGGGGGGATCTGGGGTGGCCGGTCCTCCTCGCCCCCCGAAGCTGGGGAAAGGTCTCCTGACCAGCGCCCAGGCTCATTGCGGCGAAGGGGCCGGGGCGGGATTGGGACACGGGGAGGGATCTGGGGCTTGTCGTCAGCCGGAGCAGCTGGTCCCAGAGGGACGTTGAGCCTCTTCATGCACTCCTGCTGCAGCTCCTCAAAGAGCTCAGTAGTTTGCGTTATGCTGGGCTGTTTGGTCTCCTTGGGGGGCAGGAAGAGGTTGTCCTCCAGTGCTGGTCCTCGCTCACCCTCATCCACAAAGCCATAGTTGGTCTTGCCCCGGCGGCTTGGGGGGCTGGTGATAGAGCAGACCTCAATATCATCCTCATCCTGTGCCACATCATCATAGGCAGGCGGTGGGGGCAATGGCCGGGCATCCCAGTCCACCACTGGTGTGGGGTGGAGAGGCCGAGGTAGAGCCCGTGTGGGGCTCTGTGGTGGCGTCTTGTCCAGCAAAGAGAAGGCATCCATGGCCAGCTTGGCTAATGACGGGGCTGTCAGCTCCCCCACTGGAGAGGGGCTACCCTGGGGCACTTCCTCTCCAAAGTCAATGAGGGTCACCTCGCTGCTTGCCGGCCCCTCGCTTGCCAGCCGCCCGGGTTGCCGCTCGCCCACCTTGGTGCCCGGTACTCGTGCTGATGGCTTGGCCGGCCGCAGACCCTTCCCTGTGCCTGGCTTCTTCAGGCACAGCTTCCGGAGACCCCCTGGCAGACCCTCCTCCTCCTCACTAACTGGGTCGTAGCAAGGCTCTAGAAGGTGACAAAGAAGGATGGTGAGGGTCCCAGTACCCATCCCTAGGCTGAAAGAAGGGGCATCTGCATCTCCAAGCCCCCAAACCACCCCATAGTTTCAACCCTCTTTGGTCCCAAGGCATACCAGGGCACCTGCCCCAGGCCACTCAGGTGGGAGAGAAAAGAAAGAGGGTGTGAAGAAAGAAGAGCAGCACACAAAGCCCAACTTACTGGTGAGCAGGACGGTAGGCTGAGGTGGGCGTGGAGGAGGCTGCCCTGCAGAAGAGAGAACCCAAGAGAAGGGAAAGCATAGTGTGAACACAGAAGCGGCAGCCAGAGTGCTTGTTAAAGAGGTGCATGCTTTGTTATGCCCCCCTTCACTCCGCACTGTGGAGCCCAGCTGAGGGAGGGGACAAGGGACTTGGACGAAGGGCAGCAGGGCAGAGTCCAGCCAGGCAGAGCCACCAGCTGGCCACGCTGCTGGCAGTGACCTATGGCCAGGTGACAACACATCCCATCACCCCAGCTCCCCCCGCTCTGCAAAAAGCAAGTGCCAGCAGAGAGACAGAAAGGAGAGGGTCCAGCCCATCACCCCAGCAGCAGGGATGGGGGCTTTGGGCAGCTGATGGCTAGGAGGATGGAGAAAAGCCACTCACTTTTAGCCCTCCCTGGAAGTTGTGTAGGTCTGGCAGCACTCGGGTCCACACCTAAAATATCAGGAGGGTCCATGGGATTTCCCAGGTACAGCCTGTAATGAGAAAAGAGAGTGCCTGGGAGTCAGCAGGGGCCATGTGAGATCCCTCGTTCCCCATGCTTGTGCTCTGGGGCGCAGCTCCTCCACCACACAACCATGCCTGGTGAGTGCTGGGGCAACACACCCCAGAGGCTTCCAGTGTTACTGCACAGAGCCTGGTGCCATCCCAACATCATCCCACCCATCTCCGGCTCCGCGTGCATCTGTGGCTGCCTGCACTGTGCCCGGGGCACTGCAAGCAGGGCACTGTGTCCAAGTGCAGCATGTGGTGCCAGGCCAGCCCTCCAGCCCCAGGGCGATGCTGTGCCCCAGGCAGGATGCCCCGGCACCGCGTGCCGGTGGGTGCCGGGAGGCGCGGGCGAGCCGCCGCAAGCCGGGGAGCCGGCGGGAGCCGGCGCAGCCCCAAGGCTTGGGTGTGTGCCGAGCTCGGTGCGTTCTCGGCAGCCCGGGCAGCACGTACCCAGCGCCGTGCCCACGCAGTGGGCGCGGGGAGACCTGCCGGGGCACGAGCCAGATCCGCGCGCACGGTGCCTCGGCTCAGCCTCGGAGCGCCGCCGGCACAGCCCGCGACACAGGGGTCAGGCTGGGACTGAGGGCACCGGCAGAGCTGCCCCAGGCCTGGGATAACAAACAGCCAGGATCACGATCCCAGGGGATTGACTGAGCCTAGCGCAGGAGCTGGCCCTACCCCCAGGAGCTTTCCAGTTTTTGAAATCCTATCCTGTCCCCTACCACACTGACCTCCCACATCCCTCCAGCCTACTGCTAGGAGAAACCCCCACATGCTCCCTGCCAAGGCTCTCCTGCTCACAGTTACACAATCAATCCCACCTGGCAGAGAGTATGTGGGACATTGGAACACAAGCACCCAGCCCCCCTTCCCCCAATCACAGTTCAGCCCAGATGTCTTTTGATAGAGCAGGGTGGAGAAAAAAAATCATTTAGGTGGATTTTTTTCATGTTTTGATTCTCAAAGAGACTCATGCTGTTAGAAGCGTGGGGACAGGCTGCAAGCCGCGTGCATTTAGCAGCCCTGAGACACCCCAAAAGTGTTTTGGGGTAATGTGGCCACCTCTGGGGTGGCACTTACTGATATCTCCCTGCCCCCAGGTCTCCCCCCGGAACAGCCACAAGCACAGCAGCCCCCCCACGTCCCCAAGCCCATTAGTAGGAAGATGCAAGGAAGTTAGTCCAGCTGCAGGGACCCTACCCATAGCCACCATTCCCAATAAAGCAGGGGCAGAAAGAGATGCTTCACAGGGAGAGAGGGGGACAGTAGCCAAGCCGCGTCTTGCTCCCGAGCCCAGGGGGCAGCGGGGAAGGGAGGGAGCAGGCAGAGGATGCAGAGAAGACAAAAAGTTTCTTACTCATCAATTTTATCGGGAAACCCCCAGCAGTGCTGCGGGTTGGTGTCTCCATGGCCTGTGTGGATGAAGCTGTTTTTAAGCGGCTGGCTGATGTCGTGGGCTGACAGCCCTGCCACCGAGGTCACCGTGTTTCGGGGAAATTGGCCCACTTTTAGGGTCCGTTTATTCTGACCCCGCCACCAGTAATTTTCGGCCCTAAGGAATAAAAAGGACCTTGTTACTGATGAGGGGATGGGAGGTTGACACGCGCCTGCCCCAGTGATGGGGAGGAGGCAGAGTGACTTGTCCAATTGCACGAAGGCAGACGGTGGCACAGCCGGGAAGGGACCCTGGGTGCCCAGGATCCCAATCCTACACTGGCAGTACACTCTGGCTCCCACCCCACATGGTCCCTACACCTGGTGGTACTGGAAATGCAAGTAGTGGGGAACAAAGCTCCATGCTTTGTCCCAGAAGATATGCCCCTTCCTCCTCCTTGCTGCCTCAAGTGACACACGAGCCTTGTGGAGATGCCTGCACCAAGCTCTTTGTCATCAATCCCTCTGTACCCCCCATCCATTAAAGGATGGCACAGGGAATATGCTTGGTGTCTGATGGGGGACCCAGTGGGGGACAGCCATCTGTGGAGTCTTCCTTGCTCCCTTCCTACATTATCAATGAGCCCTGTGCAGGCTCGTGTGGGAAGGGGGAGATTGGCAGAAAGACAGGTGGTGGGCTTAGGCTGTCAATCTTCCAGGAGCCACCTGAGTGGGCCAGGCCACCCTGAGGTACTGGTCCCCAGTGTGTCCCTGAGGAGCTGCCCAGGATGCAGCCGCTTCTGGGTGGGATGAGGTGGTCATCTAGCCCAGAGGGACTGGTGGGGAAAAAGGGATGGGGCAGGGCAAGACATCCCAAATAGGGTACCCCACCCAGCACCGTGCCAAATAAATGGCGGGGAGGGCTCCGACCATAAGCTACCCCCCTGCCTGTCAGGGCCCTCCACTCGCCATGGGCAGGGTGTGCTGTGGGCAGGGGGCAGTGGCAGCGTGGCTGCCAGCCTGGCGAGGCTGGCACGGGCCCCGCAGTTTCCTGAAGTCACCTGTGAGTCACCCCCGGCCACCAGCTCAGCCCTTTTCCTGTTTACCCTCCCGCTGCCGCCAGCCAGCCGCCTTACTCAGCGTCGGGACCCCTCGGCAGAGCCCAGCCGGCACCGGCCATGCTCCCTCACCCGCGGCAGCCTGGGGGACGTGGGGGACCAGCTCCCTCCTCGGGACATCCCCTCCACTCGCCCTCCCCGTGCCCCTCACCGCCACATCCCGACGAAGGGATGCTGCAGCCGGGCCATCCCTCCACTCTCCCTGCTCCCATGCCTCCACTCTCCCTGCTCCCAGCCTCGGTCCCACCGAACCCGAGCTCGGACCCCGGCACAAACCCGCTCCGGTGCTGCCCCGGCTCCTCTCTCCGCGACAGCCCCCTCCCACGAGCGGCTGGGTCCCCGGGGGGCTTTCAGGGAGGTCCCTGCCCCTGCCCACACACACGTACGCACACCCGGCGCCCGCCGAACGACAGGCAGGGGCTTGAAAAGGGGTGGTGGGTGTTTACGGTGCCCCGGGCGGCCTCGGTAGGGCCGGATGCGGCCCCCGGCAGGAGGCCCCCCCTCCCACCCGCCAGCTCTGCCCGGGCATCCTCACAATCAGGCGGCTGCTGCCGGGGAAACTGAGGCAAGGGGAGGGGGCTCCTCTCCGGGAGTACCAGCAGTCGGTGAGGCTTCTACCACCCCGCCGGCTGCTGAATCCACCGCGTGTGCCCTGAGTCCGCACCCCCAAAACCTACCCACCGGGGGTCACCAAGGACCGGCGTCCCTCGGGGTAACTGAGGCAGGGGAAGCTGCACCCCGGCTCTACTCCACTCCCGGCAATTCCCGACCGACGGGCAAGCTCCAGCCCCTTTTCCCGCTACATCCTTCCCTCCGGGCTCACCTGGGGCTGGCGGGGCGGGGGGCGCGGACCCGCAGCGCGGCCGCGATGCGGCGGCACGGACGATGTAGGCGCTCTGGCGCGGCCGTACCGCCCTCCGCCGCTCCTTCCCTCCCTCCGCCGACGCTGCTTCCCCTCCCCTCCCCTCCCTGCAATTAAACCGCCAGACCCTGGGCAAGAGTCATCCCCGCGGCGGCGGGCCGGGAGCAGGCGGTCCCTGCAGACACACAAACCCGGCCTGATTCACCCCGGGCTGTGACTAACCGCGGGAGCCGGCCCGGGGCGGGGGACAGGGAGGGACGGGGACAGAGCCCTCCTCCTCCTCCTCCTCCTCCCCTCGGGGGTGGGAGGCCGGCTCTAGTGCGAGCACACCGAACTCCTTTGGGAGGTCTCCACTCTCCCCCAGCTCGAAAGTGACAGCCACATCGAGGGATAGGGATGCAGGGACAAAAAGGCCGCCTACTCCAGTCCCAGGTCCCTGGGGCAGTGGAGGGGGTGGCTGTGCCCTGGCGTGGTCAGCAGGGACCAAGGAGCCACAGCACAGCGGGTTCTGCCAGCATAGCACCAAGTCCCACGGTGCCTCTCCCAGCCCGATGACAGCAGCACGTCTCCAGGTGCTGGCGGCACGTCCCCACCACTATCAGCAGGGAGCGGCCCTGGGGCGTGCAGTTTCCCGGGGCAAACCCACGGGCACAGCGGGTGAGTCAGCAGGGATGGTGCCGGCAGGGCTGTGGGCAGTGTGGGCAGGGCTGTGGCCCCCACACCAGGGTGGCCCCACGATGCTGTGCTGCCCACAAACATACCAGCTCTGCCCACTCGTGGGGTACACGGCCAGGTGTGCTGGGGGCAGAGCCACCCCTTCCCCTCCCTGCTTCCCATAGCTCTGCCAGTGCCCACAGTCTCCCCATTCCCTGTCCTGATGCAGGCTGGCAGGCAGTCCATCCCCCCTCTACAATGCCTGCCACCCTCCCATGCAGTACCTGCCCTCAATGACCGTGATGATGTCGTTCATCTGGATGTGCAGCTTGTCCGGCTCCTCAAAGTCCTGCAGCGCTCTCATGTCGGTGGGCTGAGCCTGGGGGAGAGGTGGGTGAGGATAAGGGATGCAGCCCCCCATATCCATCCTCTTTTGAGGCCAGGCCAGCCCCAAGGACGGCAGAGAGGCCCCAAAAATGGACGAGACAGTATCACCACTAGTCGCTCCTCAGCTGTTGCATCCCTGGGGTGTGTGATGGCAAAGCAGCAACCAAGTGCTTCCTGCTGTGACCATATCACCACCCTCCACCTCCCAGCCTGCAGGGCTACCTGGCCTGAGCTCCCCCACCTCACCTCCCACCTTGGCAACATTCTTAGCTCTATCCATGCTTGAGCAGAGCTAGCAGGACAGGGTGCTGGGGCTCCTGTCCCCCTCCCCGCTCACCCACCTCCACCAAGAAGTCTCGCAAGGCCACGAAGGTGGGCCGGTCCTCGGGCTTGTGTGCCCAGCACTGCAGCATGACGTTGTAGATGTCCTGGGGACAGTCCTCAGGCCGCGGCAGCCGCTCACCCTCTTTGTCTATCTTGTGCAGGATCTGTTGGACAGGGTGTGCTGTCAGGGTGTCCCAAATTCCCCTCAACACCAGCAGGGTGAGGTGAGGGGGCAGGTCCCGGCTGGACACCTACCTGGCTGCCATTGAGGCCAATCCAAGGCTCCTGACCATAGGTGAACATCTCCCAGAGGGTCACTCCAAACATCCAGGTGTCACTGGCATGGGAGAAGGTGCGTGTCTTCAGGCTCTCAGGAGCACACCTACAGGGGAAAGGACATGAGCATCAGAAGGCCATGGGTACTGCACCTCCAGGTCTCCCCCTTCCCAAGGCTCACCAGGCAAAGGGGACTTTGCGATGCTCCTGCATCACATAGTGATCATCATTTTTGGGCAGTGCCCGCATCAGCCCGAAGTCCCCAATCTTGACGAGCTCATTGGAGGCCAGCAGGATGTTGCGGGCAGCCAGGTCGCGGTGGATGAAGCGCTTGGACTCCAGGTAGGCCATGCCCTTGGCCACTTGGATGGCATACTGGCACAGGGTGGAGATGAGGAAATGGCCCTGGTTCTTGCGCAGGCGGTCCAGGAGGGAGCCCAGTGGGGCCAGCTCTGTCACCTGGGCCATGGGATGAGGACAGCAAGCAGGTCAGTCCAGGGACACCGTGGTTGGGCTGGTTTCTTATGCCCCACTGGGGATACCAGAAGAGGACTTGGGGCCAGCCTGGCTTTGCTCATGCCATCATACAGGAACCCCACACAGGACTATCACTGGGGTGCGCCCCAGCCTCATCCCCCCACACTCACCATCTTCATGGGGTGGGAGAGCACCACACCATACAGGCGGATGAGGTTCCTGTGGTCCAGGGAGTGCATGGCATTCACCTCCCGGATGAAGTCGTCCAGTGCCTCTGGCTGGCTCAGCACATCTGTCTTGAGGCACTTCACTGCCACATTCAGCTATGGTCAAAGCAGGGATGAGCTCCAAAGTGTGTTCCCCTGAGCGTGGTCCCACTGCCTGGCTCCCCACCCCCCCCAGAACTGCCCCTCACCGTCTTGCCAGCAGGTGTGCACCACTCGCCGCGACGCACGACCCCGAAGGAGCCGTCACCCAGCTTCTCAAAGATGGAGAGGTCCCGCTCCCGCACCAGGCAGGTGAGGGAGTGCTGGCCCCCAGCTTCGGGGGGGGGTGGTGTGGGAGGCTTGCGGAATGTACTCTGGGGCTGGGGTGCCAGCTCTGACTCTGGGCGCTTCCCACTGAACACCTGTGGGACATGGAGGAAGGTGAAATGTGGGCATGGAAAGACCCCAAGCCCTTGGGTCTGTAAGTGAGAAGGGCTGGCACAACCCTTTGCCTCAGCTGTACACACTAGAACTTAGCGATGATCCCTAACTGGTGGTAACCCAGAGAAGGCTGGTTGTGGGAGAAGGCTCCATCCATCCTGCTGCCAGCATACTGAGCTGTGATTCCTATGGAGGGAAGAGGTTGTTCCTCTTACAGCACCTCTGCAGCAGTTCCCCAGCAGCCACAGCAAACCAGGCCAGTAGCCAGAGGGCCCTGGGCACTCCTTGGCCAGGCTGAGGCCACACAATGTGCCTGGGCACAAAGCCAAGGAAAACCTCCAGCTTGGGCTGAGTGTGGTGACACATCCCTGCAGCGACGTGGGCTTTGCAATGCGTGCTGGCTACCACCACTCAGAAGGGATGGGCTCTCCTGCCACCTCCCTCAGCTGGGACAGATGATGTGCCCCATGGAACAGGATCCATCCCAGTCTTGATGCAGGGTGTGCAAAGGCTGGGCCCAGCATGTGTCTGGGGTGGGAGGTGGCATTTCTGCTATTTGCTCGTTAATAGAAGTAGCCTTCTATTAAAAGCCCATCCTCATCATGTCCCAGCACAGACAAGACATGCAGGGGAGAGGCCATGGCCCAGTGCCCAGCTGGCAAACTGGGCTCTGCCAAACTCTGCTCTTCTAGAGTGCCAGAGGTGCCAGCAGTACCAGCTTGAATGAGATGGTATCAGGGCATATATGAGCATCCCAAGGTCTCCTGTCACAGTGTATCCCAGCCTGCAGGTACAAGGCTTTGCCCCTTCATTGTGAGGCAGCAGGCTGGGCAGTATCCTGGGCACCACTGCTGCCCACAGAGCTGGCTGGAGCAAGGCTCTCTGGGTCACTCACTGCAAACAAGTTTCCTGACAAAGAGGCAAATAACATGAGGGGAATTAATTTTCCAAGCGCTGGGGTAACAGGGCTGTCCTTTGCTGGGAAGTGACCCAGGGGCCTGAGGGGGACTGGGGCACACACTGGCAGGGTCACACCACAGGCAGGGCATGGATGGCAGGTGCTTCCACCCATTTCCCTGTCAGCCTCCAGGGATGTGAGAGAGCCAGGCACCCTGAAAGTGTACAGGGAGGGGTCCAGCTCTTCCTGTCTGCCTCAGTTTCTCTGCCACACCTGTCCCTCTCCCATCCCTACCTTGCTCATCCAGGATTTCCGCTTGCACATGGCTTTCCTCCGCTTCACTGCCTCCCACAGCCGCCGCTGGCCTGCAGGACACAGGGACACAGTGACTGTCACAAGCCAGTCAGGGTAGGGGTGCCCTCCAGCCCCATATGCTCCTGTGGGCTTCCCAAAAGATGTTGCACATCAGCCAGGAGTAAGGGGAGAGATTTTGGGGGGATGTACACACCGGGGCGTCCCATGCCAATCTTCTCCAGATCCTCATTTTTGACGTACTCGAAGTGGGAGAGGCGTGTGACGTTGAGCTCGTCTCGGATGCGCAGGAAGTACTGCTGCAGCTGCAGCTCGGTGAGCAGCTCCAGCAGCCAGTCCGTGCCCTCCTCCGCCTGCATGCTACAGCTCAGCCTCTGCTGGGACACAGTATCGGGTTGGGGCAGCCCTGCTTCACTCCCCTCTGCCCTGTCCCCACCGGGGAGTCACCCACAGGAGCTCAGAACCAAGGCTGGGGTACTGCTGTGAGGGATATTAGTGGAGTCATCTCCTGTCACCACCTCTCTGGTGGAGAGGCACTCCAATCAGCACGACCCCCGAGATAGGAAGGAACCCCCAGTCTGCCTTGTCCTGCCCACAGAAACACCAGCTCACCCCTCCATTCCAGCACAGGCTATCCCCTGGCCAGGGGCTCCAAGGACATAGGAGGAGACAGAAGCTCAGGACAGATGTACCTGCCAAATTCCCTCTGCTCAGCTGGAAGGGCTGAGCAAGGAGGTGACAGCTGTCCTCAGCAGGGACAGCCACCTTGGCACCCTGGCATGCCCACGCATCTGGCTGAGTTGTAGTACAGACTGACACTGAGTCTCCTCTGCCATGGGTGGTGGCACCTCACTGGGCAGACACAGGGAAGGGGCAGACACGAACATCTGGGCCTCTGGAGGGTCCTGTTGCTCCGGTGCCAAGGTACAGAACACCACAGTGCTGCTGGCATCAGCCCCCAGCCGTGCCAGGACACAGAGAAGAAGGGCTGGATTCCCTCACTCCCCCCACACTCCCCATCCCTGCCAGTTGTCCTGGCTCTCCCCCACTTTAACCACCACTTTCTGGAGGTGACATGGCTCTGCCTCCTCCTGCTGAGAGCGGATGGGAGGCTGGGACCCGCCATCCCAGCTCTACAGCGCGGCAGTCCCCTCCATCCTCTCCTCTTCCCTGGGAGACGACATGGCCCCTGGCGTCTTCACCCGCTGCGCTCGGCTGCCTCGGCCGAGACACCGCAATTACAATCCTCGGCACTGGGCTAAAAATAAGGCGGGCGCGGCGAGCAGCTGGGCACGGGGGCGCACGGGGGCATGCAGGGCCACACGGGGCGAAGGGAGCTGCGGCTCCCCTGCCCGCAGGCGACGGGGACAGGGTGACGGCCAGCGAAGGGTCTGCCCGGGGCGAGGGTCGGCACTTACGCGGTACAGGCGGAAGCGGGTGAGGAAGGGGAAGGATCGATGCAAAGCCTGGAAGCGTCGCATCCTGCCTGGCTGCCAGCCCCTGGCACCGCTGATGTCCCTTCCCCGGTGCCGGCGTCCCACGGTGGAGCCCGCTCACCGCAGCCGGGGCACCCGCAGTCCCTTCATTTGCGTTACAGAAATGTCCCCTGGGCTCGACAGACCCCGCTGGAGCACACAGGGGGTTCGGGCTGTCCGTCGGCCGGACGCGGGCTGTGGCTCTGCCCCTCCTTCCATCCGGCTCTCGATCCTCTGGCCGGCCGGCCCTCCCCTTCCCCAACGCAACGGGGCCGGGGCGGGGGTGGCGGCAGGCAGGGCTGGGGGTCACTCCCCTGGCTGGAGCCGCTTCCCGGAGACCCCTCGCCGGCAGCGGGGCTCGCTCCCGGCCGCCTGCCCGCAGCGCTGCCCAGGAGGGTTATTTTCAGCCGGGCTGGGACGCGCGCCCAAGGGGCCGGGCTCCCATCAATGTCCCGCTTTCTCCCTTGTTCGGCGGTCGGCAGCAGCTGGGAGCCCGGACCCCCGCTCCCATTGCCATGGAAACTCTCCCCGGCCTTGGGAAACGCTCCCAGGCCTCAGTTTCCCCCCCAGGAAGCAGGGAGGGAGGGAGGCAGAAGAGACATCCGGCTCTCTGCTCCCCAACCGAGGCCACAGGCATGATGCCAGGGCGATGGGCACTGCGGGGGGAGTTTCTGGCTCGGCGAACATATCCGCTGCCCAGCTGCCAGACCCCACGGGGCTCTGCCGTGGGGCACCACCAGCACCCTGGGGCTCGCTCCCCTTCCCTGGTGGGACTGGCACCCAACCCCGGCACCGCTGTCCGCCCGCGGGTTCCCCAGGGAGAACAGCTGGCCATGCTGGCAGCCACAGCGTGAGAGAGGAAAGACCCACAGCAACCTCTGGACACAGCCCCCGCCTGCCTGGCCCCTCAAACCGTGGCTATTGCTGTGCCATGGGGACAGCTAAGAGAGACTTAAGTGCATCCACAGGAGGAGTATCCGCTGAGATTTCCACTGCTACTGGGATCCCAGCTGACACCCGGCAGCAGAAGCACCGGGCACAACAAGCCCATTGACTGGGGACAACTGGGCACAGTGCCCTCGGCACCAACCTCTGCCACGCGCCAGCTTCCCCCATCCCAGCTCAGGAGACACCAGGGTTGTGGGGTGCCATGCCTTGATAGAGCATCACCCTTATCATGCAGAAATGGCACCCACTGGGATTGGAATCCAGTGCACTGCCTCCTGCACCCCCAAATCCCAGGTGAGGCTGCCCAGTTCAGTGTTCACATCGGGAGTACAGGTTTCCAAAACGGAATTGGAAACCCAGCTATGCACATCATGCCAGGGGAGGTTCTGTGCCTCAGTTTCCCTCTCTCCCATACATCCACATGCACCAGGGAATGATCCTGCAAGCTCCACTCTGAGCTGGACAAGCAGTCCTGCCAGTCCTCCCATCCTGAGGCGGGGAAGTCACAAATCCCTTAGACCCGTCGCACAGGCGCTGCTCGGCCCTGGGTGCGCTGCACGCCCCTGCCATGCACACCCATCCCTGCAGCGCCGGGGATGCACCCTACGTGCACCCAGGCTCATGCACGGTGCGCGGTGAGGACGCTCACGTGCAACCCGGGACCACACAGAAGCAATCCCCCCGCGCCTCCCGCCACCTGCACAACCGCAGCCGCCCCCCACGCGCGTCCCCTCCGCGCCCCCCCGAGGGTGCTGCCGCCCTGCCCGGCCGCACGTGCGCAAACACCGCGGCACCGCCGCCGGCTCCGTCCCGCTCCTGCTCCCGCCTCCGCCCGACGCGCACCTGGAGCCGCCTGCCTGCCCCCTGCGCGCCCACGGGTGCCCACCCCCGCCGCGGCATGCTGGTCGCCTCCGCGCTTGCCTGGCAGCGCACACACCCGTCCGAGCTGGCACGTGTGGGGGGCCAGTCCTGCCACCTTTCCCCCTTTTCTCCCCCTGCTACAACTATCCCTAATGGCACCGCAATACCTGTCCTACACCTCAAGCCCCCTGCACCTAGACGTTCCCCACATCCATGCAAAGCCTGACATCCCCCAGAGGTACCCCCACCGTCGGGTTGCGGCACTGCAGCTGGGGGACGGTATCCCCCCCCCCTTCACGAGCTGTGCCAGGCTTGGCTGAGCCTCGCTGCCTCACACCATTCCCCCATGCCTGTTTCCCCAGCAAGAAGCAGCAGGCGGCCCCCCTCCCGTGGGTCAGGATGGGAGCAAAGCCGAGCAAGGGAAGGGTGTCATGCTGCCCGGGATGGTGTGGGGTACAGCACATTCCAGAGGGGAGGTGCCATGCAGGGACCCCCTGTGCTTCATGTCAGCTGCCAACCCATGCCCATCCTGGGTCCATCAAGCTCAGCCGGGTGTCCCCCGCTGCTCCCCTCTACCGCTTCCCCCGCACTGACCCGCCGGCACGGCATGCTCGGGGCGATGTCCTGCCGTGGGGGTGGCGTGGGCCGCCTGCTGCCCAGCCGCAGGGCCCGCTGCCCGGTGCTGTCCGAGAAGCTGTGGGGCAGGGGGCCGTGCACCTCCTCCTCCTCCTCGGCGCTGCTCAAGCGCTGGTAGTCGCATCTCTCGCCCATGGCTGAGGCGGCGGCTGCGGCGCAGCGGCGAGCGGGGGGCTCTGCGGAGACGCCCGCGTCTGCCTGGGGGCGGCGAGGGCTGGAGCCGGGTTTGGGATCACATGGCAGAAAGTTGCTGCAGTTCCGGAAAACAGCGAGAGGGTGAAGGTGACCGCGACAGCAATGGTGGGGGTGGGGGGGGGGGAGGATGGATGGAGGGATGCAGACGAAAAGGGAAAAGAGAAGGGGGGCAGCCCCTTGAGCGCTTGTCCTCACCCCAATCCCAGCCTGGCACCACTGTCTTCCTCCCGGCGCGGCAGCCCAGCCGCCCACCTTCTGTCCCTGCTCCGGCTCCTGAGTGGAGAGGTGGTGGCATCGCCGCCAGCGCCGCGCTCGCAGCCCCCTTCTCCCCGCGCCCCGGCACGGTGCACCAGGCAGCCAGGAGGAGGAGGAGGATGAGGGGGGACCATCGTCAAGCAGCCGGGGCTCTATGGCAGGCAGGACGGGTAGGGAGGCACCTGCAGAGGGATGGGGGCTCTGGCGCTGGCAGTATCCCCAGCATCCCTCCCGCTTCCCTGCGCAGCAGAGGGGGATGGGATGCACCGGGAAGATGGCTGCTCCGCAGCGACCGGCAGCGCTGGCGCAAGCACGGCACGGCCGGGACGGCAGCCAGGCCCGGGGGGTACCGCTGGGATGGGGGTCCGAAGGCCACGCCAGGATCAATCCTCTCCCCCCGACCCCTCGGAGGGGGCTGGGGGTCTCTTAGACCTCTGCCACGCGCTGCTGCAGCTGGCACAGCCCCCAGCAGGAAGCCAGCCCCCTGGATGGGGAACCCCCACACCTGCACATCGGGACTGGCCTGTACCCCAATGCCGCCTAGGCACAGTCCCTCTCCCAGCCTCCGGACCAGAGCTGCAAGCAGGTTGAAATCGGGGCGGGGGCGGGGGGTGTTGCTGCAGCCCCCTCAAAGACCCCTGTCACCTGCCTGTTCTTTGGGGTAAAGCAGAGTCCCCAGGGACCAATTTGCTTCTCATGCCAATACCACAGGGCATGATGCTCCATTCTGACCCCCACGATCCATCACTGTTCCCTCCACGGAGCCCTGAACACCTGGTAGCCAAAGAAGTGACACCAGGCTGTCAACGTGCCAAGGCAGGGGGCAAGAGCTGTCCTGCCCCCCTTTCCCCTCTCCTTGCTCCAGAGAAACAAATCCCCCAATCCCGGTGGGCATCTGCCTCGGCTGAGGGGCCGGGCGGGGACAGCCTCTCGGCGACTCCTCCTGCCATACCACGGAGGTGAGCTCAGCCGTGAGCCGAGGCGGGCCGAGCCTGCGGCGGGGGAGCAGCGAGCCGCCCCCGCGCACGGCCCGCCGGCGTCACCGCGCTGGCACGCCACGGGACGGTGACTGATGCACGTGCTATGCCACCTTCCCTCCGGAACCAGCCGCCCTGTGCTACCCCAAAACCCTCACCAGCCTGCCCAGTGAAGGCGTTGCTGTGGGGATGCTGTCCCCACAGCCCTAGGCATGGATTTGGGTCACACAACCACATGTCGGGTCCTCCTGGCCTGCCCAGGCTTAATTGACACCAAAATGATTAGGTAGCCTACAAGGGGACAAATGGCATCGTGCCCTGCCAGCCTTGACTCACCTGCCTTGAATTCCCACCCTGCGGGGGGGGGTCTCACCACAATGACAACCACTGGATGGGGTGCACTGTCTTCTACCCTCCAGGGTGTGACAGTCACACTGAACACAAGGTATCCCTCCCCTCTGTGGGGACACCGGTGCTCCCCAGCCCTCTGGGACACCACACATGGCCCCACATCCCTGGGACCAGTGTCACATCATCCCCCACGCCCACCACCCCACACAGAGGGACCCATAAATTGGTGGGTCCCCAAAACAAGCTTCCAGAGGGGGGACAGGATCCCCTACTCACCTCCATCACATCACCCTGCTCACTGTCACAGCCCGCCCGCCACCTTCCTGCCACCTTCCTGGCAGCTGTGTCGCCTGGAAGTGATCTCACTGACTGCGGCGGCAGCAGCCGCACCGTCACCCCGGGCTGGCTTGTTCAGCCCTGGCAAGGCCCCGAGGGCGGCCCCAAATTGTGGTGACACACTCCCCAGCCCGGCTGCCACGGCGCAGGTGTGCAGACACACACATATCCACGCGTACAAACACACCCCCTCCCACCACAGGCAGGGCTGCCGCCAGTATCCTGCCCACCCGTGGGATGCTGCTGCCACCCAGCACTTGGGGACTGTCCCCAGCCCCTCCCTGGACACCCCACCCCACGTACCCCCATACCAGTGGGTGCTTTACCTCCCCCGGTGCTGGCACCTGATGCTGCTTGGTTGGCTGGATGGAGCAAGCAGGACGTCTTGGGGGGCCAGCACGGAGGGCTGGTGACCCCCGTGGCAGGGGTGGCCGGGGAGGCCGAGGTGCCAGGTTCCTCCTCGCTGCCACCTCTGGGCTCCCAGAGCCTGGACCCATGGCCTGATCCTGTCCCCTAGCACAGAGCATCCCCTGCTCTAAGCCCCTGCCTGCAGCAGTGGCTGTGCGGGAAGGAAAGACAGACGTGGGGGCGCCTCCACCATCCAGGCACAGCCCCAATCCCCTCCCTAAGCCTCTTTTCTCTGCTAAATCCGCTCCGCAGGTCGAGCTGGGGCGGGCTTAGCTTGTCTTGCACCTCCCAGCTCGCTGGCATGGGCAGCAACTGCTGACCCCATAACTGATCCCCATCTTAGCCCCAAGCTCTCCCACCAAGGCAGGGTCACAGTGCAATGTTTGGGGAGGCAAACATGCAAAGCAACAGTCCCTGGCACCCTCACTGCTGGGGATGTGGAGAGGGCAGCAGGCTTGGCATCACTGAGCCCTGGCATCACTGCGACAGTAGGGACCCTGTCACCCTGCCCTGACGCAAGGCTGGTTTGTGCCTGCTGGTGCCCCACACTGATCTCACCTGGGCCACAGGGTCAGCACTGTGGGGTCCCTCAGCAGTGCCAGCCCCAGTGCTGCAGTGAACTGGACAGTGTGTGAGAGGGCAAAAACGTCAGTGTTCAGGTGACCCCGGTCGCAGGGTCCCCCTGGGGTGAAGTGGGAGAGCTCAGAATGGGCCTTCCTGCCTGGCACCCCTGTCTGTCCACCCCAGACTTCCTGGGGGTTAGGGTATGGGAGTCATGACCCGCTCTGCCAAGGCAGTTGGAAGAGCATCTGTGGACTCAACCCCAGGTGAGCTTTGCCCCTGTCCAACTGAACCCTCCACCCTGGGGGTGCTGCCAGCAGTACCCTCATCTCCACCCCAGTACAGGATGTGTCCTTGGGCCAGGCTGCAACTGGCACAAAATGAGTTTGCCAAGTCACCACATCCACACAGCAGCATCTCCCCTTTGGACTGGGAGCAGGTGAGTTGGGACTCCTAGAGTTGGAAGGGGGGGATGAAGGCTCAATCCCAACAGTTCCCCAACACCAGAGCAGCACAGCATCCTGGCCAGACCATTCAGTCATTAGCACTAACTGACAGCACCCTAATTAGCCAGGCTGTAGCTCGAACAGTGGCCCTCTACCAGGGCTGCTCAGAAAAGGGATGGAACAAGATTTTCTCCTCTCTTCCTGTCCTGGCAGGGGCTGTGTATGACACAGAGCCTCCTCCTGCCCCCCAAAACCCATACAAGTGGGCAATGCCCCCCAGGATGCTTTGTCCCTGACAGCTACCATTCCTCGTGGACATTAAAGTCAAAACCCAGGTGGCTTCAGAGCCAGGATGGGACCTCTCCGGGGGGAAACTGAGGCACAGTGTCAAGTCTAGCCTGCAGTTGGTTAGGACAGGGCTTGGCTACAAGTTCACAGTAGTTCATGGTCCCGTGGGGGCTACTCCTCTGCTTATGAGAGCCCCTCTTGCCCAGGGGAGCCACAGTGGGACAGCAGGCTGGCAGCTGCCTGGGGAGGAGGAAGGCAACGCCAGCCCCCCCAGCCATACTCACTACACCCCACCCTGCACTAACAAATACCTGGTTAACGAGGCTCCAGTAGCTCCAGGGGTTGGTAACAGGTTGCACAGCCTGCACAGCCCCCACCCTGCACCCCCAGGCCTCGGCACGCCCGACGGGGGATGCGGAAGCTGCTCCTACCCCCCACTCCCTGCGGGGACCAGCGGGCTTGGGGCTGCCAGAGAGAGCAGGGCTGCAGCTGAGGATGGGGGCGCAGACCCGGGGTCTGTCCTGGACCCTCTCCCTAAAGAGGTGCCTGGTAGCAAGACCTGCTCAAAGACACCCCAGGTGAGGCAGGTCCTGTTTTTAAGAGACTTTGCAAAACCCAGAGCCCAAAAAAACTTTGTTCAAAGCTTTACCCTGAGCCAGCTCAATGAACAGCTGAATAAGAGGGGGGAATGCACAAGCTCCACAGCCCACAGCACCTGGCAAGAGGGACACCTTTGCAGGGTGTCGAGCCGGTGCTGGAGCCCAGCGGCTCCGGGACACCCCGGCGTTCCCGTAGCACCAGGGACGTGAGGGTGTGGGGAAATGCCAGCGCCAGGCTCTGCCCCAGCCTGTCCTGCCCAGACAGCCCAGCCCCAGCACTGCCGCCAGAGACAGTCCCCGCCTGGGTTCCTCTGGCCACCTCCAAACCTCCTCCCCACCTGCTGCTTCAGAGCGGGCAAGAGGGGGGGGATCATGCTGGGAGAAGCTGAGCAGGATTTGCCTGGCACGGTCCTCGTCTGGACTGTCATCACCACCTTACCAAGTTTAACTTAATTTTTTTATTAAAGAAACGGTAAAACCAACAAAGACCAAAAGTACCCAACAGTCCCGGACTGTTCAGAGAAAAATTGCCACAACACGGCTGGACACAGCCAAGGTGCTGCATGCTGGGCCGGCGGTCAGAGGCTCCCAGCACCTCACTGCTGCTCGGGATTTCGGCCGCAGCACAACAACCCGAGGCGCGGGGCTGGCCCCGAAGGACAAGGATCCTCTGTTCAGTGCCACAGCTCCCACGAGCCCAGGGAAGAGGAAGAGCAAAGCTGCCTTTTCTCCAGGAAAAAAAAAAAACAAAAAACAAAAAACCCAAAAAAACCTTCCCCCAGCTTCCGCTGCGGTTTAGGAGAGTTCAAGGGCACCAGGCACCCACTCACTCCAGACCCTGCTGCCTGCTCTGCCCTGGCAGCTGGAGCAGGAGGTCGGGCACGCTGCCGGCCGGGACTGAGCAGTCCCGCAGTGCCTGGGCACGAGGGCAGCACCGCAGCTCGCAGTGCTGCGGGGCACGGAGCCAGCACACCGGCACACTCACATGTCAACCGGGCAGCAGCACAGTGCCCAGCCCTGAACGCCCCCTGCCCCTCGCAGCACCCCCAACCCGGGGGTCGCGCCTCGTTCCTTACCTGTGCGCTCACCGCCACTGCCACCGCATCCTGCGCCGGGTCTGCAGCGTCACCGGAGGGCGAGGACGGGCACGGCGGCGCTCCAGACAGCCAGCATGCCGGGCGGGACGAGCCCGCACACCTGCCGGGGCGGGGTGCGACGATCGACGGCGGGGCCGTCCGGGACGCGGCTGGGATCACCCCCGGGGCAGCGGGCACCGGGCACGGGCTGCGGCCTCACACCCGCGCGGACCGCCTGCGGCTCGGGCGGTGCGCCGGGGTCCGCGGGCCGGGGTTGCCGCCGGGGTGCTCCTGCTCTCCCGGGTAGAGCTCGCCCTCCTCCTGCACTCCGCCGCGGGCCTCTCCCTCCTCCTGCCGGCCACGCCGCACCCACCAGCGGGAGCGGGCCGGGGGGCTGGCCGCGTCCCGCCGGCCGCCGCCGCGCTCCTGCTGCGCCCGCCGGGCCAGGCCCTGCTCTTGCCGGACCCTGGGGCCGTGCTCCTGCACGCCGCGCACCGCGCCCCGCGCCCGCCGCGCCCCGGGGCTGCCGCCCGCCGCCGCCTCCTCAGCGCCCCGCGCCCGCCGCCGAGCCCGCGCCGCCCCCCGCTCCCGGGGCCGCCGCGGCTCCGCGCCCGGCTTGGGGCTGCCGAGGGCGGGGACGGGCCCGGGCCGCTCGCCCCACTCCTGCAAGCTCGTGCGCTCGCCCAGCGGCACCCACTGCCACCGGCCCGCCCCCCCGCCGCCTCTCGGCTCCCCGCCGCCCGCCACCAGCTCCTGGCCGCGGGGCAGCGCCCCCAGCCCCGCCTCCTGCACGCCGCGAGTGAAGCCCCCCTGCTCCTGCACCCCCGGGGCCACCCCGCCGCCCTCCGGCACCGCCGGGCTCAGCCCCCCGCCCTCCGGCACCCCCGGCGCCCCGCTCGCCCCCTGCCCCCGGATGGTGCACGCGGTGCGGGCCCCGCCCCGGCCCCGCACGCTGGGGAAGCCCCCCCGCGCCGCGCCCCGGAGCTCCGGCTCCACCGCCCCTTCCTCCCCTCCTGCCCCCCGCCTCCTCCCGCCGCCGCCGGCAGCCCGGACGGCCCCCGACCCGCCCCCGGCCCCGCTCTTAAAGGAGCCGCCCCGCCGCTTTACGTAACGGCGGGGGTGAGGACGGACAGACGGACAGGCGGGTGGATGGATGAGCACGGGGATGGACGCGCGGACAGACGGACTCACCGCGGAGCAGCGCCAGGCCCGGGACCGATCCACTGCGCCGGGGACGCGGGCTGCCCTGCGCTGCCAAAATCCCCGCTCCCAGGTGCGTTGGAAGGGGCTGCTCCCCGTTCCCCCTGCCCGGCCGCAGCAGGGCCCCGCAGCCCCGGCCCGGCCTCTCGGGACACTCTGCACAGTTACCGCAGGGACAGAGCCCTGCCAGGCGCGGGCAGGAGCTGCGGGAAACGACGTCCTTCCAACAAGTAAATCATCCCCGCGGGAAGAGGAGGGACCAGAGCTATGCCGGGACAGCCCATAAAGTGCGAGCTGGGATCCTGGAGAAGCTGCCACTCATCCAAATAGTGCGACTTCTCGGGATGTGGTGTTTGTAAAGTACAAGATGAGACCGGCATCAGGGAGGGGGGAGGACAGCAGAGAGAAACTGAACTTATTTAAATGGAGAGCCCCAAACCCGTATGGTCTCACCTGAGCAGGCCTCGGCGCTGAGGAGGCAGGTCCTGCCCTCCCCGAGCTCCCCGGGGCTCTAAGCAGGATCAACACCTGCATCTGCACCTTGGCCCACAGGACCTCCAGGATGCTGAGGGGCAGGGACAAGGCAGGAGCAAGTGCTGGCTTCCTGGGACACAGCCACCCGCACGCCTGTCTAGCCATCTTCTCAGCTGCAAAGATCTGCAAGGCCACAGCCAGGGGAAACCTGGTATTTCATCCTTCTTCCATCATTCACCCATATATTGCAGGCTTTTCAGGGTCAATGCTGTGAGGGAGAGCCAGGCAGAAGGACATGAAAAGAGGGGGAGGTCTAGGGGCTTGCATACATTTGTGCTCCTCCACCTCATTACCAGTCCTTAGTGTAGTTGGCTGTGGTAAGACAGACTCAGCTGAGCAGCACTGTGAAATGCACATCATCTAAGTTGTACTGGAGCTGCTACACACCAGCCCTGATGGAACAGGACAAACAGCCTCCCTCCAGTCTCCCAAGTTCACCCATGGCCATAATGCCACGACAGTACCATGGCTTTGCAAGAAGTCACAAGAGAAGGTGAGTGTTCAAGCTTCAAAACCTTTATTAAAGCAGACAGCAGGTAATCCAGAACCCCACAAGAGAAGCTGAGTGTTCAAGCTTCAAAAATACTTCATTCAAGCAAACAGCAGGTAATCCAGAAACAGTTTAGTGCCCCACAGCAGTCAGATGCCTGCACTAAGCAAGGCATCCCAACATCCCAGTAGTCACGGCTGTGCTGCCTAGCCAGGAGACAAACTTTTGTCTTTTGTCTCTCTCTGCTGGCTATAAAGCACAAGATTAACTCTGACATCAAGATGCATGCAAACACCACAGTGAGGACTCCCAGAGAGCAGCTCTTAGATGCCATCCAGAGAAATGTCACTAGGAAACACTAACACAGACAGAGGTGTAGGAAGTTAAGAGAGTTAAGTTAATGAAGAACAAGTTGCACAAGCCTGGGCATCAGGTTTCTAGAGACCGATGAAAATCCCAGCCCTCCAAGCTGGTGAGCACTGAGCTCAGTAACTAGGCTGGGGGCCAGTCCCTGCCCATTCCTTGTGGAGCTCCAGCTGAACAGTGTTATTTCCCTCAAGGACTACTGCTGGGGCTCAGGCCACTTGCTCAGGTTAGGTTTAAATAGCAGATCAAACTGCATAGTTTAGGTTAAAAGGAAACTGCAGGTTAGGTGTAAATGCCAGCTCAAACTGCAAAGTACAGGGCTGCTGGGAACAGGCAGCACAGTTCAGCAGCTGTCACACATCAGCAGTGCTCAGCTTCAGGTCACACAGCAGAGTGGCACTATTAGAAAGCTGCCACTGATTTTCCTCCCTCCATGCAACACCCAAGGAGGCAAGACTGGAATTTCCAGACAGAACTGGAGAGTGAGCAGCCCATGCACACACACCAGCACCCTCCCAGTGCCACAGCAGGCCAGCCTCTCCAAGTGTTACATGCACCCATCCAGAGCAGTGACCAGAGTCCTCTGGACAGCTGTCAGCCCCAAGCCCTACATTCACCTTTAATTCCTCAGGTCTTTGATTTGAAGGAAGTTTACTACACCACAGAGCACACAGTCTAACTAGCCTAGTTTCTACTAAACATGCAAGCACCACTCCCGTGACTGGAGGCAGGAAGCCAATTCAAGGCAGCACAGCTATTTGAAACAGTTCAGCCTATGGAGAAGGAAGAGTCTAAGGATGTACACAACAGACTGAAGTTTGTATCTGCATCACCACAGGAGAGTGAAAAAATAGGACTGCAGGAAATTAATCCATGTTAGATACTAACCATCAAGCTTCGCAGATGACATTGCGTGATAAGCATAGAACAATTATGGGAAACACTGTCCCCGATAATTAACGTACACCCATAGTGCAACATATGGAGGTCACTGCCTCCGATATAACACTGTGGTAGGCAAAAACTACCTTGTTCTTTACACATTATGGGAGACACTGCCCCCGATAATGTCAGTTAGGTTTCATGATACATAAGGTACTGGAAGTTTGCAGGAAGCTGCCATTTAAAAAACATGCCAATGCCTTATCTGAGGTACAGGGAAGTTTTGTGTGTGTTGCCACAGGTGGAACTAGGGCTACACAGCAAGGTCCTCTGCTGGGACCACGGCCAGGAAGGAAGCTGTGTTCCCTGTGAGAGCACACAGCATCCACAAAGGGGAGCAGGAAGAAGTCTGAAGCCCACAGAGGGGCCCAGATCCTGCAAGGAAGACAAATTTCTATTGGAATTACCACCCAGGTTTTCAGCATTTCAAAGATTACACTGAAGCACAACCTGGAGACTCTCTACCAGGTGTGCACCTTCAAGTTTCTTCCAGAGGGGTGTTTTTGCCACAGAAAGCTTAATTGCTAGTTTTCCAAAACTTTTTGAGGGGCTTGTTTTGATTACTTTAAATGCAAAGTTCCAGTATCATGTTTGATTGTAATAGCAGATGCTGCTTTATTCAAAAACGACAGTATAACTGTCATAATTATGGAAGGCACTGCTTCCGATAATTATCTTCTATAAAAAAAACCACACCATTTATAGTGAACACTGTCACTGATAAATAAATAAAGAAATAAATATCTCAGTGCCAAACAAGAGCCAACCTGCAAAATGACATCAGTCAAACAGGGTTTGGCCAGCAAGAGACTCAATTTCACACAAGGCCCCTGAGCAGCAAGGTCTGAAGTGCCAGTCTAAAGCCATTTCTCAATGCTGCAGGACTCGCTGAGGTGCCAGCCAAGGATATCATGGGGACATTGGATAATCTTTGGGTCATTTTCCCTGGGTATTGATACCTGCCTTGGCAGAAGCAAGCCTGCAAGATGTCACTGGGACCCTGCTGTTGAGTAAAGGCAGGCCAGGCAATTCAGAGCTTGCTGATAATCCAGCACTTACGGGCTATTACTACATTGCTTATTTTTTGAACTGCAGCTCTCTGCAGCTTCCTGCCAGAGAAGGAATCCTCTTTACAAGTCTTCAGAGGAATCCATTCCCTGTTTTGTCACTAGGTTTAGGTGGCCAACAATTTAAAGCCTGAATAGATAAGGTACCTTCCCACTCGAGGTACCAGTTCAGGAAACACCTGAGCTCTTAGTTTTTAAGCACATTGGAGGCAGGAAATCCCATAAGCAGCTGTACATTACTGATTTGGACTGTGGTTAGGTGGGAGCCTGGTCAGAGGAGACTTCATGGTAATCTTAGTACTGCTTTAAAACTGCCTCCTGTGAATTTGTCAAGGTGAGATTTAAATTCCGCTTTGTTGCCAGAATATCTACAGGAAAGTAATGCCACATTAGGGAGTGGGTTTCACTTGTGTTTCAGGGGGTTTTGGTTAGGTTTCACAATATATAAGGTACTGGAAATCTGCAAGAAGCTGCCATTTAAAAATCATGCCAATGCCTAATCTGAGGTACAGGGAAGTTTGTGTGTGTTGCTACAGGTGGTAGATGTACACAGCAAGGTCCTCTGCTGGGGCCAGGGCCAGGAAGGAAGCTGTGCTCCCCATGAGAGCACACAGCTCTCCTGTACCTTAGATGGGTAATCCAGGTGTTTGCTGTGTCTAGATTTCGTTGTCTGTATTCCAGATATCGCCCACTAAAGCATTGGCAGCCCCTTTAATGGTCCAGGTCGCCAAGGCCAGCTGCTCTTTCAGCTCATTCACATCCACGCTGCTCTCGTTGGCTTTCAGCTGCATCAGGTTCTCCAGCAGACTCTTCAGGGTGTGGCTGCCTTTGCCAAAGAAGATGTGGCGGAAGGGAGCATCTTTTGGTGAGAGGTATGGAGAGAGGAAGTCGTATTCCACCTGAGTAGAGGTGCAAATTCAGGTTTTACTCTCACCTCCCAAGTTTTTCTTTCCTCATCTGCCCCAACACAAGCTGCCAACCACTCAGCCCTTTCCCACAGCTGCTCTGCAAGGGCCAGACCCTCTTGTGATCAAGCCATCATATTGCCACTAAGCAAATGCAAGAGACACCAGACTACACAATGCCCATGGCCCCTGAGGGAAAGGTTCATCCCAGCCAGCACTGTCTTCCTTTGTGAAGGAAGAAAAACCAGTTGATAGATACCCACCTTCATCATCCTGTCATTGAGAGCTCTGCGGACAAGCCTGTTTTCCCTGTCACTGTTTGCAATGTCTCTCCTCAGTGCATCTGCAGCTCTCTGGAAGTCTCCACGGGCAAAATACAGCCAGTTCAAGGTCATCCCCAGTGCCTGCAAGGGAGGAGCTGTTAACAAACCTGATTTTCTTCTTTCACTGCTCTCCTACCAAAAGAAAGCTTTTTTTTTTTTTTTTTTTTTGGCAGTTTAGCCAAGTAGCAGAACAAGTTCCTGGCAGGCTCTTCTAAGGTCACTCCCTACCCACAGTTTCTTGTAGATTTTCAGCAGAGGTGCAAATAAGATGCAAAGCTGCTCTATGCTGTGAATGATAACCAGAGAAGAAACTTTCACATCCACTTCCTCAAGAGCTCACGACATCTAGATCAGCTAAATATCTGTCTGCCACAGCTACTCTGCCTGCACTGCTCCATAAGGAGCATCAGTTCTGGTCACACTTCACTACCCTTTCATGTGTAAAGGGGAAAGGTGTCCATCCTGCTATATCTACATTAATAGGGCCTTATTAGCACATGGCTCCATAATCATCAGGGATTTAGTGAACTCAGAGTGCTTCTAACCTTCAAATTGGGCTCAAAGGGCCAAAGCTTCTCCTGGAATGATAGCAATTCTTCAGTGTATCTGTCAAAGTCCAGGAAGAGCTCATGGTCATGGGTCAGCCTGAGAGCTATTTGTCCAGCAACTTCTGCAGCAGTATGCATGAGAGGATACAACTTGTCAGTCTTCTCTTTCAGGTTAGCCAAAGTGTCCTCAGTAGTGCCCAAAAAGGAATATTCATCACCTTCCTGCAAGAAATAAGGTATTGAAGTTAGACAAAATTGCCTTTCCAGTCAGACTTTTTTCATCCCCCACCAAAGGACTTCCATAACATCCCATCCTCCCTGTGCTGCTAAGGAGGAAGGACTCAAGTGGCAAAACTCCAAAGCACCGAGAAGAGAATGGAGCTCTTGTATCTCATCCCTGACAACTTCCAGGGGCCAGCAGGATGTTCTGCTTGTTCTTTAGACCTGAAGACACACAGACCTTTATACCCTGAGAGTTCACTGCAGAAGTTCAGGTGGGCAGATCTCACCACCAGGTCTGGTGTGTGCTTGCAGCACCCTCTAACCCTTCCTATCAGGATAACTCAAGTGTTTTGATGAAATAAGTCTGACAGTAACAAACCCCAAGCATTCCTAAGAGAGAGAGCTGCTATCACTAAGGCTCCAAGCTTCACATCTGCAGTAACAGGGCAGGCTGCTGGGCTGATGTTACCCCAAGCTGTAGCAGCAGACTGGAACAGTCTGAGTTAAGTACTTGCTCTGGGCAATGGTATCACTTCCACAATACCCTCTGCTTGCTGACCAGCAGGCTGTACATCAGTCTTTCACTGATGCAATGACAGCTTGACATCTTTCTGTTGCTTTAAGCTTCTGATTCATTGACATCTAAGCCTCCAGAAAAGCAAGTGACCCCCTTCCCCAAAAACCTGCAAATATTCAGTATTTTGGAAGAGAGACTGTAGGCCAGCCTTGTCCCAGAATCACTCTTGGCAGCAAGTACTGCCACAGCCACCAGAGGCTGCACCTGCTCCCTTTGAGAGGCTCTTGCAAGGACATTGAGCTTGGACAGCACCTTTTGCTCTGCCATCCTGGAGAGCAGATATCCTTAAAACACTCTGCATGGAATGAGCAAACCAGGCAAGCACACATTACTTACATCATAGAAACCAAAGGAAACCACTGGGATTCCTGAGTAGGCCAGAAAAGGGAATGCTGCATTATCCAGATCAAGTGGAACACTGCAGAAGACAAGCACTGAGTAGTTACCAACTGGTTTGGGCACCCCAGGAGAAAAGCTGTAAGCTCTACAACTGAGGCTCTGGGCCAACAGAACTCTAGACAAGTGTGAAGGAGTCCCAACCAAATTCCTGGTCTTACTTGTCCATTCCCTGCTCCTGAACTTGGTACAAGACTGTTCCTGTCCTGCAGGAGGGTGTCTGGCTGCCTCAGCCAGCACAGTCAGTGCTGTACTGCTCACACTTGCCTGACCCCATGTCAGAAGGTAGAGCCCACCCCAGACAGCAGTATGACACTCCAGCAGAATCCATACTGTTTGCTCCTTTGTGGAGATCTGCTTTCCCAAAGAGATGGATGACAATACTTACACACTCTTTATCCAGTCAGAGCCAACTCTGTTATACAGGTTTCCCGAATCCTTTGTGGGGTCCTTTACCTGCAGAGAGATGACAGTCACTGCACTTGTTCTGACCTCTGCTTGGGCTTCCAGGTCTGTCCTGGAGCTTACACTGCTCTGCAGTGGAGTCAGATGTGCTCCCCTGACCATTCTCCACACTGGCACATCTGCCACTGAACTGTGGCATTTGCCGATTTTAGACTCTGCATGTGTGAATTGCAATTCCCAGAGCCCAGCTGATTTCAGACACAGCCTCTTCGAAATATCCCAGGTCTTTCTTCTCAGAAGGTATCAAGTGGGCAAAGTGACCCAGCACAGCTCTGTCTGCTTTCAGTTCCTCCTTAAAACCACAGTCACCTTGATCAGACCAAGCCCTTCAACTCACCCTCTTCATTACTGTCTCCAGCAATGAGTACAGCAGTGGGCTAGCAGAAATCTTCACATTTTTGGAGCCTGCAAAAAATGAAAGGGTATTTGACACACTAGCACAATCAATCACTACAGCTAGAGCAGCCCAACCCTGATCTATAGCTACAGTTGCCAAAGGACCTTCAACAGACACAGGACAGTCTACAGGGACTTAGCAGAGCTGGCTCCTCGTGGCTTAGGCTGTATCAGCCTCCCAGCTTCAATGACAGCAGGAGAGTCATGACAGTTTTCAGCCAAACACCCACCAGCCATCTCTGGCACATCCCCCATTCCTACAGGTTAAGGGATGCCTGTTCAAGCTATTCTAGTCCCACCCAATTTCAAAAAACTCAAAGAGCAGCAGATTACCCAGGACTGCAGTATCCAAGTTGATGTAAGTGAAGGCTTTGGCATGCAGCGTGGTGGTGTACCCCTAGAACAAAACGAGTTTTTGTTTTAATAATGAGCAGTAGTAGTCCAACACCAGAATGTTTAATCCACAGGAACAACTGCACAGCCATCCTGCAGAACTCTATTAAATAATCAATACCTCCAGCCACTCAGTAGCACCCACAGCTCCGTACTCTCCTGCACTCCAGCTAGCAAAGATAATGCTGCGCCGTGGTTTGTAGTCATCTGTAAAGAGAGAGACAATGAGATGTCTGCCCTTTCCCCATGGAGATGCAGATTAGCACTGCGGGCCTGGGATGATGAATTGCCCTCTCCTCTGACAGTGCTGCTGCAGAGAAATGTGCACATTGCACAGACACAGCACCCTGCCCCCATGCTGCAGAACTGCAGAACAATGCTGTCTGCATTTCCACTCTTTTGTCTAGCTGCCTAAGCCCAGAATTAACCCTGGAGAAGTGTGCTCACACTAACTGCCACCATGCAGTCCCCACTGCTCCAGCACATCAAACACTTCAGAGTTTTTCCCACTTGGGGCCTGGCTGACCAACAGACAGCTCAAGTTTAACATTTGATCCTGTGTTACCTAAGGACACTCTTGTATTTGAGCCATACCAGATATAGGCAGACAGTCCCTTGGAAGTGAATGCTCATTGCACAACAGCTGTATTGGACAAGCAACAGCTTCTCAGGAAGCTTTGTCAGATTCCCTACACCTTCTAAAGGACTGCTTTGCAACTGGGCTCTCCAGTGTTAACACAGAGAGAGCCAGACCTGCATCACCTCCCACCCTCGTGCTTTTGTTCACAAATATTTACCATTTTTCACCATGTCCGAGATGACACGGGCAAGTTCCAACAAGATGGCAGTGCCAACACCAGCCCTGGCTGCTCCTGGCCCCCAGGAGTCTCTCTGGGCTCCGAGCACAACGTACCGATCTGTAAAGGAGGCAAGATCAAGACCTCAGCTGCAAGCTTCAGATTGCAAATTCCATTTATGAGAAGAGCAGCTTTCAGCTTCTGTTCTAGGAAGAGAGTCTGCAGTCTGATCCCTGAATCTGGCACACTGAAGTGCTTTCATTTAGCCTTTCCCTGACAGCACGGTTCAGATTTCTCTTTGATCCTCAGGAAAAGGAAGAAGGAAAGGGAATGCCTTGGTTCTGCTGAGAAAGAACTGTCTTATTCCAGTGACCACAGAAGAGGAAGGGTTCCTCTCAAGATTCAGCCACAATGCAGCTGCTGTTACCTGGTTCTTCAAATCCCTTGATAACACCAAAGATGTTCAGAATCTTCCTATCCACGATAACGTTGTTCACAGTCAGTTTCACTGTCATGTTTTTGTTTACTGTCACCTTGCATCCCATAATACCAGTCCAGTCCTGAAGGCATTTGTCTCCATCCATTTTTCTGGAAGAAAAAAAGAAGACCCTTTGAAGTCATTGTTCAGCTCTGACCTTGTTTATTTATTGTGTGAAAAATGCACACCTGCAACTGCAGGTGCAACCTTGTTCAGGGCCTGCCTAGGGGAGAATTTGCAGTTCTGTACCACTAATTATGCAGGGAGGGATAGAATGCAGGGGCCAGGATGAATCCAACACTAGATTAAGTTGAATCTTAGACATGAGACTCTTCTCCAGCCAGTTCCAGAACATGCTCCCTGCCACACACAGCAGAGAGCAGCAGAGAGCTCTCGCTCTCACAGCACCTCACACCATCCTCACTCCTGCAAGAGGCCACACCACCTCAGCCTGCAAGACAGGAGAAACACTTACCCAAACAGTTTGGCTGCTGCTTGTCTAGAGATAGTTTGAACAGGAATCTGAGGTAGTCCAGAAGATTCTATTGGTGGGAACTGGGTGTGGTTGAAAGAAGGGAAGCCTGGAGTGAAAGGGTCTCCAGTTCCAAGGTGGGCCTGTGAAAAGCAAGAGGAGTCCAAGTCTCACCAGAGTTCAACAGTTTTCATCTACACAAGGGCAGTGCTGAGCCAGAGGCCTGCAGGACTGCCCCAGGCTGCAGCCCACAGCCAGAGAGGTTCTTGAGAACAAACAGGGGAACCAGTTACACACTCACATGTCCAAAGGGGACATATGAATCTGCCTTCTTGTTATTTGAGAAGTCTGAGAACATCAGGGCACCAGCTGCTCCTTCCTTTCTGGCATTTGCAACCTGCAGCAAAGAGAAGTATTAACTGCAAATCTGCACTGCAAGCAAGGGGAGTCCAGCCATGGACATAGAGTAATGGTGTAAAGGGTTGTGCTTCTCAGTGCCCAACTCCACAACAGATTTTAACAGCTACCTGACAGATACACAAGGCAGCTGAATCCAAGCAGCTCAGCTCTGCTTCAGGCAAACTTTGTCTGACATTTTTTTGGACAGTTAGGACACACTGCAGTGTCTCAGTCTATGTTTCTTTCAGCTCATATTTGCTCCTTGGAGCAGGTTAAAATTTAATATTATGTAATTTTGATTATGCTTCATCTGTTTTCCCAAGATGAGGTTAGTCTCAAGACAAGGAGTGACTAGAGGCTCATCTTCCAGAGTTGAGGTGCCCGTTTAACACACTTACAACCCAGCTCTGGTATGCCATTGGTACTAACACTCTTGTAAGGCTAGACACCAGTTTAGAAAATGGGAATGGGATCAGAGAACCAGTGACCACATTTTTTTGGAAGCACTTTCTGGCACTGCCTGTGTCAGATGCCTGCAGACAGGCAGAGGCCAACTGCAAAGGGTCCTGTGCCCCAGCCCCCCACGAGTACCCATCTGAGGGGCAGCTCTGGGTCAGATATGGGACAGGCTTGCATACAGAAACACTTGGATCCTTTAGGCTGCTTGGCTATTTGGTTCTATTCTCTACAGAGGGAACAATACAGCATGTGGTACAAGGGAACAGTTAACAAGGACCCAAGTGACACACTGCAACCAAGCTTTGAAAGTATCTGTCTATAGCAGCAAGAGGTGTCCTGGAGGCAAGGCTGTGGTGCTTCTAGCAGCCCTGTGGATCTATCTAGTGATATAAGCCAGCTCTGCTCCCAGGCTGCCTCCCAGCCCCACCACTCCAGAGGCCTCTTTGTTCCAGAAAACAGCTTGAGGCCAAAAAGAATGGCACCACCAACAGTAACAAGCTCTGCCCAGCCTCAGTGTCCAAACCTGCACGTGGAGCCTCAGTGCAAACAAGCAAGACCAGGCCTGCAGAACAATCCTATATACTTGAGTGCTACAGACCTGAAGACATACCTCTGTGCCTCAAAGAGTAGGAAGCACAGCTTCCTGTTGCCAAGCCTAGCCAGGCTTTGGGGCAGACACTGCTTACCTTCTCAGCAAGGGTTATTTTCCCAGCTCTGAAGATGATTATAGCTCCATTCATTGGAATACCCATAATTTGTATCTGCTGAAAATCCTCTTTCCGTCCATAGTTCACGTAGACAGGTTTGCCCTGCAGTAGAAACATTAGTTATGAATGCAGCAGTCCTAAGTCAGTAAGATACCTGTAACAGCCTATAGAGTCACTGTAACAGTGTCCCCTCTTAACAGGAGGGAGCTGAAGCTCAGCAGTGTAAACTGATCCAGTGTAAGATGCCTGTTGGAGCAGCACTTCTGCCAAGGTTCCTGTCTGGATTCCAGCAGGGAAGTTTAAAGTTATTCCTGCATCTTGCTGCAGTAAGAATACTATGTGGGCCCATTCCTCTCCCCACTCTGACCACCCTGCCCAGCTCTCTTAACTGGGAAGGGCTTTATATACTCCATATCTTAAAGGGACTTATTTTTTAAGTGTATAGACACATTTCCAGGATCCTCCTGGAGTCACTTACAGTAACTGTGCCATTCTTGCTGTATGCCACATATTCATCAGGACTCTCCACCAATTCTTCTCGACCATTTTCTATAATCAACACTTGGTTCTTGCTACTGTTAAATGTAGAGAGACAGTGTTATACTCTTTCACTCAAGAATTTAATTAGCTCAGTATTCTGAGCCAGTATTGTGACTGTATTCAGTCTGTGCTCTAACAATTCTGATCAAGTCAATGCAGCCTGAAACAGGCAGACTCATCCCAGTACTTCCATGCAAAAATCTCTGGAGTTGGTCAGAGACATTAATGAAGGCTGACTTCTAAGACAAGTAGCAGAAAGAATCTTTGCTTCCAAGTCTCTCAGTCACCACCTACGAGAAGCTAAGCAAACTCATTTCCCATGACAAAAGGGGACAAGTAAGACACGAGGGTGTGAGCTGTGAGACAGCACAGTGCCTGCTGACACCCTCCTGAGCTACTGGAGGAGCCACTGCCAGGTGCACAGCTCCTGTCTGGGTGACAAGACAGCATCATCTGTGCTATCAGTTTTAGACACAGGGAATCTGCCTTTCAGCAGAGTTCTCACTCAAGTTTGTTTTCTCTCCACTTCCTAAGTATACTTGGAGAAAACAGCTGCCCCAGGAAACATCCAGAGTGCTGCTACCAGACTCTGGATTTAGAAAGCCTGAGAAGAGGCAGGAGCAGTTACTGCTTGGCTAGACTGAGGTTCACTTTGGAGAGTGGTAACTGGCTCACAATTTTCACATCATTTTAAGCAGAAATCACACATTTGCTCAAGACTACAGGTATCCATGCTATATGGATGAGATGTGCATCTCTTCATTAACGTACCTGCCTCTATCCTGCAGCCTAACGTAGTGCTCATCCTTCCACACGTCATCCAAGTGGAAGAGGGTGAACTGGTCATGAATGTAGCTGGCAGTGCTCTCATCTTCAGCCTTGCCAGCTTCAAAAGAATTCTTACCTTCTCTTTGCCTGTAGGTAACAGATATACATATAGCTCAGGCTACAGCACCAGACTGCACTGCAGCCTGCAAGGCCATTTAAGCCTGAGTTTAAAACACACCACCCTACATCACCTATAAGGCCCTTATTCTACAAATGAGCTCAAGCTGCACTCAGACTATGCCTCTGTCAAAGCTCTAGGTAAACTTTCTGGAACTGTTACCTCATATTGGCCTCAAGACATGGAACTGACAGTTTAGATGACAACATGTTTCTGAGTTCAGGCCAGTATAAGATACGTGGTCCAAGAACCTCTTCTTCCTCCATTCCATCATCAGATAAATAAGATGCAGTAGGAGTCATCTCGCAGTTGCCACTTCCATCCAGACACCTGTTAACCCTCTGCATTCGTCCTCGGTAACTCAAGTAGCCGATCAGAAACCCTGTGGACAGAACAGGTATTTCTTTGTGCTGCAGAAAGATGATTGAACCCCACCACACAGCTTCAGAGTTAAGATGCATCTCTGCTCTCACTATTTTTGACGTACCCAATGACAGTCAGAAATATGCAGCCTGACATTTTGCCTGAGCTGGCATGTTTTAAGGGGCACTGTAAATCTGATCTTGCATTTGGCAGTTCCTCCAGCACCACTTGGAAAGGACAATGCTCACTTTAGGCCAATGGCATTGTTAAAACCTTAAGACACAAGTACCAAAAGCTTTACTGAATTACTGGAGGGAAATCCAAAACTTTGACATGGATCAGTTTTCCCTTCAGCTAAGTCAGTTACACTGTCAAACTCCACAATTCTTTGTGCCAATGCTGTACCATACTAGACATACTTAGTGACAAGAGGCTGTGGCCTGGATGCCAGTTGTTGAATTATCTCCCAAAACAATACAGATTCAAATTTAAGAACCTTGGATTACATTCAATACTGGAGTCCACTTCATGCAGTTGCCTGCCACCTTTCCTTACCAATCAAAAGGAGGACGACAGCTGCCATGATTATGAGGCAGAGGTTCTTGCCGTTCCTCCGTGGAGGAGGCATGCTGGCATGAAGGTGCTCTGGTTTCCCAATTTCCCCTCCTTCCTCCTCATCAGCAGCCAGGTTCATCTCCACGTGGCTGTTGTCTCCATCCGTTTGCCGGGCAATGCTGAAGCGTGTGTATGATGTTGGCTCACCACCAAACTGTGAGGAAAGGCAGTCATGAGGGAAGAGTTGCCTATGCCAGCCTACAGTCCTTGCAGTAAGCTGCACCTGTGCTCCAACCCATATATCTGGTCCATCTGCAGCTGCTCCAGTGCAGCGAGCATTTGGTCTGACACTAAGTCAAACTGGATGCTTCAAACACAGTTAAGACTCAGACCCACTCAGGGTCTCCAGAGTCTATTTAGATTCCATTTATCCTGCACTAGTTTGGAGCCACCCTGATCAGACTAGCCTGGTGTTTGTTACAGATATGATGCAGCCAATGGCATCAGCATTCCCCACGTGACCCCGTGGCTGAGGCTGATTCAAACAGAAAGTCCTGGTTTTAATCAGCAGAAAACAGATCACACTTGAGTGTGTACAGTTTTACACTTTGATGAAGATAGAGGGAAGGGGGAGCAGCCGTCCATGGCTGTGCCTTTGAGACACATCCACATTGATGTAAATACTGTCATCCAGCACCTGGACAATTTTGTATTAAACTGCCTTATGGCTACTCTTAAATTACACTGTTACACATATAGTAGCATTACAAAGCAGCTAGGCTGAAGACAGGTGACCCATAGGCATTATGCTGCCTCAGCTAACATGAAAACTGAGGCTACACCTCTTGCACCCACCAAGAACTGGTACTGTTTGACAGGTTTTCACCAGTGCCCAAGCAGAACTTCCAGTCTGGAGCCCACTTTCCTAAACAGGTGCAAGGCACAGCCCAGCCCCCCACAGAGCAGCAGCCCATGCACAAGGCAGCTGCTCAGATTAATCAATTCCAGGCATTGCCAGGCACGGGCTGAACCACTCAGCTTCCATTAGAGATGCTGAAATTGCCTATGGCCATGGTTGTCTGGGGAGGAGACTCCCCAGGAGGGAATAGCTTTGGGAACAGCACTCTCCTCTGTACTGGAGAAGCAGCTGGTAAAAAGCACCCAAGCCCTGTTACAACCTCAGCAGCTCATCTACAGTTCTCAGCTCACTCTCAAACCACATGCCAGAGCTGGAAGTGAAGAGACCAGATATCTGCTTGCTTGGGCAAAAGAAACCAATGTCATTTCAGACATGTCCTCACACAGAGGACATGCCCCAGCCCCACATATCCTCCATTCTTGTTCAGAAACCAAACCACCACACTCATAGTCTAGCCTCAGGTAATTTCACAATCCAAACTCTCAAGGACTGGCAGGCTTGGCTGAACAAGTGCAGAAGTACCTCCTCCTGCACGTTTGTTTCAAGCACAGGTTGCTTTTAAGAGCTGGACTTGTGGTTGAATTCCCACCCCCCAAGTAACAATAGAACACATGTTTGATTGTCCCAGCAGGCTTCCTCAGCAGCACTTCCTTCTGCAACTTTGTTCAAGGCCTGCCTCAGTTTCTTACCAGCTCTCAGAGACCCAAAATACGATAGCAGCTAGTGATAACTCCACCAGCACTGAAACCACTTGAGCCACGTCCTTATCATCTGCAGCAACTTGCAGTGACATTTGGCTCACCACCCACACAGCAACACCTCACGCTGCTTTGGATTCATCATCTTCTCCGATACTGATAAGTAGTAATATTTTTTTTAATAAATATAGCTCACTACTCATCAAATAACTTTCATACAGTTCCATCAACACAGCCACTGTTGCACTATAGCTACACTCAATTCTACATCCCATGTATGTTCAAATAAATAAACTACATGGAAAAGTATAAAAAAAATATTATACAATCTCATACACAGATGTTGAGCCTTTCTTCTGCAGTATCATCAGCCCACTAAGAGACAAACTGCATTGGGGTACCACACTTACCAAGTTAGAGATTGCTGCTCTGGCATGGTCCATTGCCTTCTGGACGAATGCAAACCAACTTCACCAAAGCCCTAGAAGTTCAGAATGTAACGAGTCAGGTGAGGCTTTTCCTCTGTTACATTACACACCTGAGGTCAGGTATTGCCATTAGTGCACTGTTTGTCCATGGATTTTCTGTGCATACTTCCACATACATCACTACATTAGTGAATCTACATGAACCTTGAAGGCAACCTAAAAGTTCCCAAGAGCTCCAGTGAGCACATCAGCTCTTGCTATTGAACTCTGGGCATACTGACAGGTAGATAAATGAGGAATACACTCTCCAATGGCTAAGCTCAGCCAAGGGCAGGGACATCTCCAGTCAGGGAGTATTGCTAAGAGGCATTTAGTCAACTGTGACAACGGACTCTAGATATTTAGAGTTCCTGGGGTCTCAATGACAGGAAGAGTCCAGCTGGAAGAGAGAAGTGGTAAAAGACCACAAGGTAAAGCAGCACAAACTCCAGCCTCGACCAAACACTTCCTATATGAACATCCCTCCTAGAGGGCTATGTTCTCTACAACTCTGAATGCAATTTCTGTTTCGAAAAGTCTCTGAAAATCGCTAAGAGCATCTTAATGGAAAATAATTTCAACAACTTTTAAAATTCTAAGTTCTCTGTAAACTGCAAACATATCTGAAAGATAAATTGTAAGTTATTTACTTCTCCATTCTTCCTGAAAAAAGTTTGCAATTTAGTGAATGACTAGACAGGTGTTGAGGTTGGGAGCAAGCAACCTGAGTATGCCCTGAAGCAGCGCTGCTAAAGAAATGGCTCTGGTCTTCAGGTGCACGTGGATTAGCTCTACACCTGGGAGCTCCGCAAGGTTTGACTCGGAGAGCAAAGGTTAATAGTGGCCATTGCTTATTTCATCTTTCATTCAGGGCAAGAACACGTGGAGATGAAAGCCCGACCGATCTGAGAAGCCTTTCCCAAGTGACAACCCGAGGCCGCAGGCTCCCTGCAGGGCCGAGCGGCCCGAGCATGTGGCCGAGCATGCGGAGGCTCTGCTGAAAGGAAACCCGGCCAGACACAAAGGGCTTTGCACCTGGCAGGGATGCGGGCCGGGAGCGCGCTGCCGCCCCGAGCCTCTCCAGCCAGGCCCCGGTCTTTCAGAAGCAAGGCAAAGCGGAGAAAAAGAGAGAAAAGCGAGCACGCTCGAGCAGCCGCCCCGCGGGGCCCCGGTATCGCCGGCAGGCCGGGCTGCGGAGCGGCGGATGAGCGGCACGGGCGAGAGGCGGCGCGGCGGGGACGCGTCCTGCGCCCGCCGAGAGACACGCGGGCCCGGCAAGGTCAGCGCGGCGCTGCCGCAGCAGCGGCCTGGATCACCGGCGGGGCCCTGCGCCGCAGCCGCCTCCCTCCGTCCCTGCCTTGCTGCCGGCCGGCCCTCCCCGCTCCCGGCCTCCCCTCCCCGCTCACCGTGCCCGCTCCGCTCCGCCGCGCCGGGCGCCGCTGCCGCGCCCGTGGTGCGCACGCCTCTCGCGGGCAGCCGCCGCAGCCCCGCGCTCCGACCGCCCCGGCTCCGCAGGCAGGCCCGGCCCCGCCTCCCATCGGGGTGTCCGCCACTCAGCACGCACCCGCGGGCACGTACCGCCCCGCGCCCGCCCGGCACCGGCAGCCGCTGCTGCGCGCCCTACCTGGCCCCGGGACACGGAGTCATGGAGGGAAGGGACCTCCGGGACCATCCAGTGCAATCATCAACCCAGCACCACCACTGGTGTGACCCAGCGCCTTTTTAAGCACTTCCAGGGATCATGACTCCATCACCTCTCTAGGAAACCTATTCCAGGGCCTGATTACCCCAATAGTGAAAACCAGTTTTCTAATACCTAATCTGAATCTCCCATCTCAGCTAAAGCCCATTTCCTCTAATCCTCTCGCACTGGCAGAAAATTGGACCCCTCCTCACTACGACCTACTTCCTTTATAAAGGATGAAGCTGCATGCTTTATGAATTGCCTTTACGTGCTCTAAGTAGGGTGGAGGAGCCACTTGCCAAGTGGCATGTGTTTCACTGAGTGCACACCAAGTCCCACCTTCTCCACAGGAAGGGCTGGAAGTGGGGCAGGGAGATGAGGTTAACAGCTCTTTGTGGGAAGGCATGCTTGTACCACAGTAGAAGAAAGAGTAGGTCACAGATTCAGTGTTCCCACCCTCTCAGCATTTTGAGGGATGAGGGCAGGAAAAATACTTTCCTCCCTGGGTGGTACAAACCAGACACAGGATTTTCTCTGGCTTGGGAATTTCTCAGCATCCTCAGGTCCCAGCAAGTCACACGTCTCAGGGCTGCCTTTTTAGATCTGAACTGGCACAGACACCCAAGGTGCCTTTCCTTCGTGTTGGGCTGCATGAATCGCTATTTTATTTGTACGATGGGAAGCGTGGCAGGTATTATGACTTCCAGCCCCTAAACACAAGAGGTATGGGCAGCCCACACCAGGACACAGCTGCCTGTGGCCCACCATGAGAGAAGGTCACTGCTTCCAGCCTCAGTCCTTCAGCTCAGGGCATCCCTCAAAAGAATGTCACAACTAGGGAACACTTCAAGGTTCGTGTGTGCGCATGTTCTGCAGTACTGTGCTCATTTGTCCCTTGCTCACTAGAAAAATACATCAGTAGGCCGGATTATTGCCTCAAATCCTCGCCCAGGAAAGAAGGATGGGAGCAGAAAGTTTAGTAATAGTCCGGCACAACACATGATTGCAAAGAGGATTATGTTTGGTGAAAGCCATACATTCCTGCGCTGATAAAAGGGGGATTAGCTAGACCTGAAATCCAGCACGGACGTCTGGAGACAAGTCTGTAAAGCACCTCTCTGGCAAGATGTGCTGGTGGACCTGCCAGTTCTGTTTACCAGAGGTCTGAGCCAGCCTCCAGTGCCCAGGCTCTCTCTTCTCCAGATTCATCTGTCACCAGCTGTGCTGATGCCAGTCATGGGACGGAAAACTATTGTCACTTGGCGCGTGACTGACCCATGGGACGTGGCACTGGCTGGTGCCTTGGTGGAAGCCCAAGGTGCAAGATGGCTCAGAGCATCTGAGTTTAGATCAGTACTGCAGGCTGGATGCCCTGATCGTTTCTGACCACAACAGCCTGGATGCAGCCTGCTGCTCAGGAGAGTGTAACCCGGGGAAAGCAGTTGCAGCTCCGCCCTGTTTTTTATGTTCCTTCTGGGCTCCCCCCACCAAGCCCTCACCTTCCTTTACCTGTGCACACCGTGCCAGGCGCAGGGCAGCGATTCCACACCGAGGTGCCGCCAGGGGAGGGACACCTGCACGAGAGCTCAGTTTCAGGACGTTCCCTGGAGCAATGCTGCAATGCAAGCAAAGAAGGCGGCAATGGGATTTATTCCTCCCCCTGGCCTCGGCTGGCCGTACCTCCCTTCCGGCCATGGCAGGGGAGGGGCTCCCTGTGCCAGCCCCGACCTGTCCCGGCACAGCCTTGCTGCAGGTGTTTTCCGTTCGCAATCACAACATGCATGTGCCGAGCACTCAGTTCCCCATTTCTACACGTGCCTGGAATCAGAGAAGAAAGCTGCTGTTCTAGAAACTCTGACATTTTTGCACCTCAGCTGGTGTGGCAGTGAAATACATTAAAGTGAGGATTCTTCAAAGGCAATGTTGTGTACCTGTGAGCAGTGGAGCACCCTTCACCTTGCACTGGGACTTGGTGGGCTCTCGGTGCTTGGTGGCTGGTGCCACCTCTCAGGGACACCTGCTGTACTGCTGGCGATGCTGGGCGCTCATGCTGCCCAGCCCAACCAAAATCTTTGCAAGGAGCAGAGAACAAAAACTGAGAAATACATGAAGAGAAAAGAGGATGTAGGATTTATTGCTGCTGACTTCTGATCTGTCTTCCCAGCATTAGGGTGTTCCTCCTTATTGTGGCTTGTCTTGTCTTGGCTATTTTAGGACTTGTCCTTGTGTCCTCTGAACTCCTGGGGGGCTTGTGAGTCCTCTGACTCGACTCAAATGACTCTACATGCTTTTGTACAGTATCTCATGATGTGCCAGTATTCTTCCTCTGGGATTAATGCTGAGAACATGAGATCAAAATGTGGGAAGGAAAATATGGTTTCACTTCAGTTTTTCAGCATAGCTGACCCTCGTGTGACCAGCTGTGCAACCCATGTTAAAAGCAGCCAAAACACAGCCAGCTCTGAGGTTAGCTGTTTACAGCATGGTGCTAGTAATGCCAAGATTGTGAGCATGATCCCTGCATAGGCCATTGTCTTAAGGGTTGGATTTGGTGATCCTTGATGGTCCTTTCCAACTCAGAATATTCTGTGAAAAGCTGCTTTTTCAGCAGCTTATCATGAACAATGTCCATGATAAGGTGACTTGAACTCTTCTATGGCAAGAAATATTGTGACTAACATGGCTCTACAGTCTGAAAGGGATGGAAAAGCCAAGAACCAAGTGCTGGAGTGTGGTGCTAAATTGGATCTGCTGTTGGGCTGAGGCCAAGGGTTGTGGGACATGCAGTCGTCTGTGGAGGGGGAGGTGGTTATAGGGCATTGGCATGGAGGGCATTGGCAGTGCACTCCATGGGACAGGGGCTGTGGGGCACCCCAGGGTGCAGGGCCAGAGAGGAACAGGCATCTGAGGACGAAAGAAAGACTTTGATCTTCTGCCCTGAAGGGCAACTGCTTCCTCTGGATCCCAGCCACTCAGGAATGGCAGTGCCACTCCTGCCTTCCTGGGAGCAGGTTTGAGGGTTACCCTGGTCATCTCATGGGCTGTACCTCATGGGTGCAGTCAGCTATTATAGATCCCAGAAGCTTAGAAATCTCGTTTTTCTCAGTTTCAGGATAATACTGCAACCTCTCTACTATCCTAACTTTCCAGGTTAGGGCTGGCAGGCATGCCAGGAGAGCCTGCCCTCTCTGCTCCTGTATCACCAAGAGTGCAATAGCCAAGAATTTCACAATACCTCCACAAGACCTCCTATTTTGGCCTTTGTTGCTCTGACAAGAAGTGGGTGAAGTAGCTGGGTATGACCCTTTCAGGAAGAGCCATCATGCTGCCTTGGAGGATGTCATTCCATCCTGCTCTCTCCCAGCAATCCAAGCACACACAGCCATGCTTGGGAGCTGTTGTTCCTTGGCCACAGCCCTGACACATGCTGCCATGCAGGCTGAGGAAGGAGAGGGATTGTGACAGGCACTGGCATCTAGGAGAGGATCTGCTGCCTCTTGTCCTGTAGCAAAGAGGCTGTGGAGGAGGTGAGGGGAAAGGCACTTCAGAGAATGAAAATGCAGTGGGTAAAGCTGACAGCTGACCACAGCTTTGTTGTCCCTTCAAAATAACACCCGTCTTCGCATCCTTCCTGGGGAAGCACCTGGGGCTTCCTATTTTCCACAGCTGGCCTGGTCCTCCCACTGGTTAGCTGGAGAAGAGACAGAGCACCAAGCACTTGGAGGAGAGATGTATGGCTGAGGACATTGTGGCCTCTTGCTGCTATAAAGATGCTGACCAGGGGTATTCCATGGGCCACCCCCCCTCAAAGTCCTCTGGGATTTTTTTTTGCCTTCCTGCAATGTGGAGACTCATGTCCCCATCTCTCCCATCACTCAAATAGGGATGTGGGTGCAGTGATGCTCATTGTTGCTGCTCTCCTTGCCAGGGGCTGGCATGGAGGCCCAGCAGAGAGGCTTATGCTTGGACACTGCCCTAGACTAAAATAGTCTGGCTCTTTAAATGGGGCTGCCTTGCTTGCAAAGACTGGGTTTCACCGGGATTTTAACCACCAAGTCCTGGGGACCCCTCTGTGCTCCTTGATACCTTACCTACAGGCGGGAGGGTGGACTGTTACCCTGCCTTATGCCTGCCCAGGGGGCACAGAGAGTGATCCAAGAGGAAGACTTTAGTGCTGCTTCCCTCCTGGCAGTTCCCTCTTTTGGCGAGATGCTGGCCCTCCCCAGACGCAGCTGAGGGGGAGAGCAGCAGCACAAGGACATCCCTGGCTGTGCACGGCGCTGATACTCTGCTGCCAGCAGCCCGGCGCTCCGGCAGCCCGGCGCAGAGCTGTGGGACGCTGTTGACCCGGAGCCTTCAGCCCTCGGGTCGGGCTGGCACAGCTCTCGCTATCTTGGCGGCTGCAGCGCGGCCGCTGCCGTGTGTCCCTGCTCTGATAGCAGCTCTGCCCCGTCAGCCCCGCCGCTTTTATCTGGGGGTCACGGCGGCTGCGGCTGTGGCAGGGGGTCTGCGGGGCTGGGGCCCTCCAGCGAGTGTACAAACAAGCTCCGGATGTCAGCACAATAGCCAAGGACCGGCCTTTGAAAGGCAGGGGGATGCAGCGCCCTGGGGCACATCAAAGGTCCGGCTCCGCGCTGCCGAAAAGCGCCAGTGTTCGATGGCTGGCCCGGCACGGGGGCCAAGCTTTGAGCGAGGGGAAGTGCAAAGGGAAAAGAAAGCAGCGGGGAGAGAGCACAGGAGCTGCGATACAGCCGTGTGGGTCGCTTCCTTGAAAACATGGGCCTCTCGTGAGCTGCCTTGATCCGCTTTGTTCTGGCTCTTGCTGATTGTATCTGGAGTGCAGCACACTGCCCTTCTTTTCCCCTTCTTCAGTGCACCTCCAGGCAGGCGTTCCAGGCCACTTTTGCAAAGTGCAATTTTACAAGCGCTTCTCTTGAATCAGCATTTGCCGCAGCTGAGGGCAGTTGGGGTTTTTTTCCCTTCCAGACTCGTGATTAAAATCATAGAAAGCCAGGCATACAGAAGCCTATGTGGAAAGTTACTGTTACTGTTAGCAGCCTTGGAAAGAGCTCCGTGCAGAGCCATGAAAGGACATGGAGATAAGGTGGTATGCTGGTCATGTGCCTCTCTAGCAGATTCTGGTCCTGCAACAGTCCCTGTCTGCTCACTCCTGTGTTCCCAAAAGGACCTGGAAAACCCGGGGAAATTTTGTCTCTGATTTGCTCTGCAGCTTGTGCACACGTTGCTGCTTTTGGATAAAAGACAGCCCCAGCCTGCCCAGTGGGAACCACCCTCTGATAAGGGAGCATGTTGACTTAGAGATTAGAGCTGTCCACTGCTTTGTTTTTTTATACGGCATTTATTGCCGTAAGAGCAGTGCAAAGGACAAAGGAAAAACACAAAGTAAAGAAGCCAGTAGCCTGTGCAACACTGCAGACTCTGAGGGAAAAAGGTGTCCCTAAGAGGGCTGGATGATAGTTCTGCTCTGGGAAGAGGGTGCAGCCTGCAGGTGCTGGCCCCAGGCATGTGGGAGCAGCAGGGAAAGCTATGCCCCCTCTGTGGATTTGTGATTGAAGGGGTCTCATTGCCCTTCTTCTCTTGATGCTATTGTCAGGGTAATTAAATGCTCCCAGGCAGGTGCCAGAGCCTTTTGCACACTGAGAGTTGGTTTTGTCTTGTTGACCTGCTGGAAGTACCTTAGTTTAGGGTGGATTAATCTATCTCAGCAATGTCTGAAAGAGGAAGCTTTAATTGTGGTGGAATTAGCACAATGGGGCTGAACAGGGAGAGCAGGAGCTTTCTCACTACCTGCTAATTGCCTTTTCTCTGCACTGGTGGCAGCTGCAGCACCCTCCCCTGGCTGCTGCGTGCCAGCTTTGTGCCATGGGGACCCGGGAGATGCCATGTGCCTTGTAGCTTTATTTATGCAGCAGAGGGTGAGATGTGGTGCTCAAACCAGGGTACCTTAATTTGTCTTTGGCAGCCAGCGATGTGCTGCTTTCATCACTCAGGTGCTTGACAGGACTGTTGGGGGCTCATGCCTTTCTCTTGGGCTGTTGTGGGGTCCCAGAGGCTGAGCTGAAACCCGTGGGCTCCAGTTTGCAGCCAGCCCCCCCTGCCAGGCACGGGCAGACAGCAGACATGGTCGATAGAAATGAGAGTCTGGGATTGTTTTCCCTGGGACAGGAGAAGCAGGTCAGTGCCTCAAGAGCAAATCGGGGAGCTGTGTGCTTGGAGGTCTATGACTGGCAGCTCTTGGAATTAGATAAAAAGCCCAGGCTACGGCCAAATTGCTGACGTTCCTATGCCTGCTGCTCTGCTCTGCAACAGCCTTCTGTCCCTGGCAGGCAGTGTCCCTCCAGGTCCCCCCCAGGTCCCCTCCAGGTCCTCTTCATGGCCAATGTCCATGAGGAGGAAAAACTTTGCCTGTCTCCTTCTGTCTTGGCAGGCATCCTTTGGGGTTCACACATGGCAGGGCTGGGCTCTTGCTCAGTGAGAAAAGCTAGTTTTACCCAAGGGGAAAAAGATCAGTTTTTGTTTTTGTCTTGATGTGGTCTGACAATCAAAGTCTTCCCTGTAGCTAGAAAAACTCTCTGGTCAAACTAATGGAAGCAACTTCCCCTGCCCTCTTCCCCACTCCTCCAGTGAATAGTGGGCTTTATTTGGTTTTACTCCTGACTGTTAGTCATCTGTGGTCTGCAAAGCAATGGTCAGCAGGGACTGTTTCCAGCACCAGCCTGTCCTTTACCTCTGTTTGGCTCAGTATGTCCACAAGAACTGCTCCAGGGGCTGCTGAGCCCTCTGTGCCAGTGCAGGCACCCTCTGTGGCTCCCTCCTCAGCCTCATGCCATCTTGGAGTTTGCTCAGTGTCATTACCGCTCTCTGGAGAAAGCACATTTCTTTGCCTGTGCATGTCCCAGTGGCTTTCATGGCAGATGTGAATTTGGAGGTTTTATTTATTACTCAGTGATGCAAAAATGGCAAAGGGGCACAGGGTGATGTGCACCTCTCCTAGTGCTGCTCCAGCCCTCCCTTCTCTTCCTCATCATTGGAGACTGGGGATTATCACTTTGTTTTCTCCCATGGCAGGGACTTGGGGAAGAAGTGACACCCAGGAGAGAGGCTTGTCCAGGGCTGAGTATTGCTTGGCTGTCAGCAAGAACTAGTGATGCTGGGCCCCCACCACCCTCTGCCTCAGCTCCCTGCACCCAAAGGGCGCTGTGCTTGCAGGTGTGGATTCCAGCCAGGTGGATAAACCCATGTGTCCCACACATGTACATCACAAGTTTGGGCACACACATGTATACCTGCACATGTACACCCCTACCCACACATGCACCCAGCACGAGTGTGCCCACACCTCTCCAGACATGTCTATCCCCTCCTATCCCTCTGCCTCCTGGTCTGCCAAAGCAGGAGGGAGCAGGCAGCAGGTGGGAGTGCTTGTCCAGCACCCTGGTGTGGAGCTGGCACTGGTAGAAGTGACAGGAAAGGAAGGGAAGGTGTTTTACTTGGTTCCCCTTGAGCTGCACTTGGGATGATTTTCCACCTATGATGGGAGGGCGAATCACTCAGGGGCAGCTGAAGAAGTCCCAGTGTGGGCTGAAGGTTTTCCCTGTGCCTGACTCAAATGTTTGTGGGTGACACCATGGGGTGGCCGAGGCTGGTGGGTGAATGTCACAGTGCTGGGAAGGGTCAGGGTCATCAGGGGAGCAGCACCTCCCTTCCACAAACACACCGTGTCTCTACTGGCTCTCTGGAAAAATATTTGTCCATCTGACTTTTTAAAACCTCAGCATTTTCACCTGAGAGCTTCTTGCTTGCAGACAGACTAGTATGAAAATAAAACTCCTGACCAAAGAAAACTCTCACAGCCCACTCAGAGGGTGTTAACCTCGTCATTCACCAAAAGCAAACATCAGCAGTGACGTGGCTATTTTAGGTAGCTGTGGCAGAAAAAGGCCCCTCTGTTTTTCAAACAAGGTGCCCTTTCATTCAGAGGTTGGGGGCGGCTCTAAGAAACCAGTGGCATGTCACTGGGACACCCACTGGAATTGCAGATGTTACCTTACCACAGGAAAATGCTTGTGTGCATCCAAAGCCTTGGAGCAGGCAGGAAGCAGCTCCCAAGGGTGTTCCCGTGGTATTTCCGCAGGATCCCCCAGCCGGGCTGGGACCATGGCCGTTTGTTTGTCCCCTTTGAAGGACACAAAGCCCTCCCCATGCTGAGCCCCACAGCTTGGGCACTTCCCTTCTGGCCCAGGGTAGCGCCATCGGACTTGGAGCTGCTGGGAGGAAAAGCAAACAGAAATGGGGCCAGAAGGGCTGGACAGAAGATGGGGATGTTATCAGGTGCCCCATCTGTGAGGCTCAATGAAACGGGAGGAGAAGGCTGGGGCCATCAAAGCTGCTCTGATGGCCTCAATCCAGGTCATAGAACGGTCCCATCTAGCTTCTACTGTGCTTCTTTCTTCTCATGGTGGGCTCGCCTTCCTCCCAAACCAGGGACAGCCTGGGATGAACCCCATCATCCTCTTCCTCTTCTCTGTCTGGGGGATGACCTGTGGGATGCTGGGCATTGCAAAGGGCAGCCCCCTGCCCTGGGGAGCCCCTTTGGTCATCTGTGGGGCCAGGGGACCCTTGGGTGGGACAGTACCCCAGGAATAGTTTAGAAGCGTGATTGAGGCTGTGGCATGGGTGATAAACCAGCCTGTGGGGACAAGCTGTTCCACTCTTGGGGGCACACCCATCCAGTTTATATGCACTATAGAAGATCCTAGATAGTATAGAAAGTCACATACATATTTATAGATGTGTATATGTATGTTATGTGTGGCTTTTCTATGAATATACGCACATGGTCAAATGATCTCAGCAGTTTTGAGAAAGGTGTCTTGCTGATCTGAACTGCAGGTGGGCTACTGAGGGCTCACAAGCCAGTTCCCTGTGGGGTGACCTCTGGGACAGGCACAGCGATGTCTTGGTTGTGCCAATGTCTCACTTCTCTTCCCAACCTGGCAGCATGGGAGCCTAGTCAGGGTGGCAGCATCTGTGGTGTCACCCAGACCTGTATGGGAAGGGACAGGAAGGTCACTGGGGGTGTTGCCAGGGCTGTGCACAAGAGTTGGTCCCCAGGCTGTGGGGAGTGTTTCTGAGCAGTGTTTCTGAGAGCTGGAGCATGGGGAGATTTTGCCCACACACCCTCTGCAGTACTTTTGCTTCCTGAGAAGCTTAGACATCTGGGGCTGGGTTTCTGTGAAGCAGTGAGCTGTTCTGGTTAGAAAAAACCCCAGCTCTGCTCTGTGCTCCCCCAAGTGCTGCACTCTGCCACTCTCACCCCACCATGGCTGCCCCACAGCCACCTCCTGGGAGTGTCCCATCACCCATGGCCAGGCAGGGAACTTGGGCACTGGGGTCTCTAACAGGAATGGTCATTTTTGCCTCATGCTGGGGAAAGGGGATTTTCTCTGCCCAGAGGGGAAGCTGCAGCTGGGAGTCCTATACCAAACCCTTCGAGACCAGCAGTTTTCCTGGTGACCTTGAGGCAGACACTGGAGGCAGCCAGCTGGCTCCCAGGGCAGTATCCCCCCCCAGTCCCCCATCTGAAATGTCAGCTTGGTCTACAAATAACACCTGGCATGGATCTTTCCCCAGGCACCAGAGCAATGAGAGACTGAGCCCTCTATACCCTCATGCTGCAGAACTCATGCCCCATTTTACAGCTGGGGAAACTGAGGTATGGTAGGGTCCCTGACCCTGCCTTGCAGCAAGCTCGTGATGCAGCCCTGTGGGTTTGGAGGGCACTGGGAAGTATTTTCCAGTGCCAGAGGACTGGTCCCCGCTGGGAAAAGGGAGGATTTATGGAGGGCTGTTGCTCTACCAGGAGGTCCACACTTTCTCTCACCCCAGCTCTGCTGTCAGGTCAGCCAGGACACCTCCACCTGCCCAGAGAAGGGACCCAGAGGGGCCCAGTGTCTCACACCCCTGCAGCAGCCCCCCTGGCCTCATCACCCACTGCTCCCTCCTGGCCATATCTTCCAGGAACGGTGGCTCCCACCCCTCCAGCTGCCTCCTGGGGCAATCAGTGGGGAACACATGGGCCTTATCTACGGGCCAGCCATGGGAAGGGCTCCCTGCCATCCCTATCAGTGGGGTGGCTCCAGACCTGGGGCTGAGGGGAGCCAGCCCCATTCCTGCTGTGCTGGGGCCAGGGCTGGGGGCACTGTCACTGCCCCACACTGACCATTGCAGAGGATGCTTAAAGTTCTGGGACCCCTTTCCAGCCTGGTGGCCAGTGTTGCTGTGACATTGACAGATTTGCAGGGATCCAGCCAAGGCCACTGAGCTGGGCAGTTGTAGATTGTGTTGGAACTTTGAAGGCAGATGGTGGCAGCAGTCTTACCTCTGCCAGCAGGATCCACACCCCTCATCCACTTCCACCAAACTATCAGCAGAAATTTTCTCACCAGGGAGATGCTTGCAGGGCTGATGTGGGCTCAAAAGAGCCAGCACCCTGGAAAAGGCTTTCCTGCCCTTTCACTGATAGACCTTTGTCTTTTATTTATTTCTTGAGTTGTGCTTGCCCTCCTGTTCCCAGTGGCTCAGCAGAGTGCTGCTGGAAAACTGGCAGGATGGGGATGCTGACTCTCTCCTAAACCCCAGGAGTGTGGGGAACAGGGTCATCTGTGGCCATGCAAAGTATGGGCATCCCTTTGAAGAGGTGCTTGTGGAGTGTGGTTTTCCCCAGAGGTGGGTGCCAGATGCTCTGGGGTGCCAATGCTCTCAGGGGCTGGTCCTGCCTGGCACAGGGACTGGGCAGAGCGTAGGAGGTCCCGTGGGAGAGGGAGAACCCTGGCTGCTCTGTCCCTCTGTGTCCTGTGACAGCAGTGACCATGGATCACCAAAAGCTCAAGGTGCAGATCTTTATTGCCCACTTGTCTGGCTGGACCACAGCCTGGGCTGGGCATGGGGCCTCACTCCCCAGCATCCCAGTCATCCACTGTGGCCTCAGGCTCTGGGTGGGAGAGGAGAGTATGAGAAGGAATGTGTTTTGGTCTCCTACCAAGGATACAAATGAGGAGTTTTCTTCCCTGCTGTGTCCTGGCCGTGGGGAAGCTGGTGATGGTCAGTGGGAGCCTGCTGTGCTCACTGAGGTCAGCCCCTCTGGCCATAACCACAGGGAATTAGAGATAGGTGGAAAACTGTCTAAACCCCATACAAATATTTGCATTTTAAGGCTTTTCCAAGTATTGGGGAACGCTGACACAGCAGCAGTGTGGGCGATGCTGGCATGCTGAGAGGGTCTGCTTGGCTCTTTTCTTTTTGGGGGGGGAATGTGGGGGACAGGATTTCCAAGGTCAAAGAGTTCTTAGAGTGTTTAAAGAGTGTTTAAAATTAAAAAAAAAAAAAAAAGCTAAACGAGCAAATTGGGAGAATTTCCAGCCCTGCTGCTGGTTTCTCTGCCAGTTCCTTGGGGCAAAAGGATGGGGTAAAGGTCCACCCTGATGTTGAGTGGACCACAAACTTTCAAACCACCCCTTGCCCTGGTTTATGGGTTCATGGCTCCCATCTCTGTTTCTTTTTCCTTTTCTGCTGAAAGGGGTTTTGGCAGGAAAGCGAGTCCCTGTGGCTGCTCTGCTCTGGATCATCCTGAAGGTCTGGGGCTGAGGTAGAACTAGTGGAAGCTTGACCTATCTGTTGCTCCCCATGCCAGGAGATGCTCACCTGCCAGCTTTTGGCCATGGTAGCAGCCTGTGTGGAGAAGGCTGACTGGGAGACAAGGGATGGACCCTGATTGCTTCAGGACCATACATCCCAGGCATAGATATGGGCTGGAATAAGGGAGAAGTTAGAGGGACTCTGGGCTATCCTATCCCAGTGCATTCCCCCTCTCCACACCCATTTCTGCCAGATCCTGGGGCAGGTTGAAGCAAGCAAGTCACAGACACGTCCTGTCCTGCTGGCGCAGGGAGGGCTCAGCACCTTGGTGCAGGGGCAAGAGCCCTCCATGTCCCCAGGGAACAGCTCTGGGGGTGACACCCAGACCCTCAATACACAGTCCACAGCAGAACAGGGTGTGAGAGTGTCCTGGCCCCATGCAGGGTGGTCTTGGGCATGGTGATGGGGCTGGGGGCTTGGTGCAGGTAGGTCAGTGCTGTGGGTGTCACTGGTGCATCCAGCCCCAGTGGGGGTGCAGAGGGGAGTGTGTGCAGCAATTCAGGCCTCCTTGCACACATGTGCATGTGTGCTGGGACTCAACGATGTGTGGGGCTGCCCCCTGCTCTGGGCTTGGGGCCCAGCCATATTCTGTATCCACCTCATGGGTTGGCAGGTTGCTCCATGCCCCACAGCTGTACCTTGCACCTTGGGGTGTGCTGTGCTTGGGGAGCGCAGGGGACCAGGGCTCTGGCAGGCTCAGGTACTACCTGAGTGGCAAGAAGGATCATCATGGTGCTGCAGCAGAGTCAGGGACAATCAGACACAGGTGTGGTGGGCAAGGGGACCAGCACATGCCCTGTGCAGCAGGCACCCAAGGGTGGTGCTGGCCCTGGGGCTACACCAGGCAGGGAAAGAGGCTCCTGCACATGTCTGGGCAGTGCAGCACGTGTGGCTGCGTGCTGGGCTCTGTTTCCCTGAGGCCAGGGATACGTGCAGATCATCCCAGTGCTGATGGACCACAGGGGGATGAGCACCAGGTGGATGAGCAGGACAGCAGGATTGCCATGACATAGCCTGCAGTGACTGTCACATAAAGGCCAGCACAGCAGATGTCACTGACGTGTTTCTTCAGCCCTAGGCAGTGCTGGAAATTCAGGGGTGCTGGATGGGGGGCCCCCCATTGGTCCCATGCACCCCGTGGGGCCAGGAACAGCCATGGCTTGTGCAAGGTGGGGTGAGTGTGTGTATGAGTGCGAGTGCAGAGGGCTGGGTGTGCAGCACACAGCGTGCCAGGTTAGCTTACAGCATACAGGGCAGGAAAGGGTATGTACAGTGTGTAAGGACAGGGATATGGGCTTTGGTTAATGGGGCTGAGAGGAGGGGAGGGCCAGCTGTGCACAGCACCTCGGATATGCACAGAGTCCTCACAGGACTCCCTCCTGCCCACCATCCCATTCCCATGACAACAGCAGCATCCTGCTCCTACAGCAAGGTGCAGAGCACCCATCTTGGTGCCACTCTGGCTGCAGCAGAAGCCGCCTGCCAAAGGGGCTAAGGGTACATGGAGACCCAGTATAAACCAGAACTCATTTTCCTTGAGGGCTGGGAGAACACCCAGAGCCATGGACACCCCTGGAAAGCATGAGGATTCTGGGATCCATCTAAGGCAAGGGTACGGTGCTCCCCCTGCCTAAGCCCCATCTCCCCGCTCGGGCTGTCCCCTGCCCAGGCTGTCGCAGGCAGGGCCCAGCGCTGGCCAGCCCTGCCCTCTAGCGCCGTGGGAGCCGCTCCGTGCCCGGCTCAGCCCCGGCTCCCTGGGGCCCACGGCCCGCAGAGCAGAGCAGGGGCTGACAGCCTTCCCACCCCCCCGGCACCACCTCCCACCCCGACACTGCTGCTGAGGGGACATGGGGACACGTCCGGACCCCCATGGCAGCACAGCACATGTCCGGGCTACCGGGGGGTGCCGCAGTGTCACCCAGCGCAGGTGCCGGGCGCCCCAGCCTTGGGACACAGCCGTGCCCGTACGGGTGACAATTGCCTTCCCGGGTCGATGGCCTGGTGGCCAGAGCACTCGGTGGGCCGGGACGCCGTGGGGCCACGCCAATGGGTGCCCGCAGCGGCGGGAGAGGGAGGGAAGCTGCGGAGGCTCTGGTTAAACTGGAACGAGGCGCGGTCCCTGCCCCGGGGACTCTGACCCCGAGGGGAGCGGAGCCGGGCGGTGCCGAGCAGCCCCACAGCCGCTGGGACGGAGCCACCGAGGAGCCCGACAGCATGGATCCCTCTTTGGAGCTGGCGGATGACCCCAGGTGAGTGCTGGAGACGCTTTGCAACCGGACAAATCCAACCTTTTGGATCAGAACTTTGGATGACCCGTTCCTTCTGTAAAGGAAGGGAGGCGCTTGGCGGCGGCTGCTCGGACCCTGTGGCCCCGTGCAGCGCTCTCGTTCTGCTCCGCAGGTTCTCCCGCCCTTTGGTGGAGATGCTGATCAGGAACTTCAGCGTGCCGGCAGCCTGCTTCTCCCTGCCGCCCACCTCCCGGCAGCTGCTGCACCGTAGGTGGGGGGACGGGGTGGGGAGGACCCTCTAGCTGTCGCTGGTGGGAACAGGACAGGGATGAAGCTGTAGAGTGACCGTGGAGAGTGCAGGCACGGAGCAGCCCCAGAAGACAAAAACTGCGCTGCTGCCGGCGTCTTAGCCTCCCATCCCATAGTCCTACCTGCAGGGATGGGGACAGCCCAGGAAGGGCCAGCGCTGGGGCGAGTGTCGTGGGACAGGGAGAAGCGGCACAGAAGGGCCAGCTCTGGTCCAGGGCATGGCACAGAGCTTCCAAAACCTGTGGAGTGGTGGGTCATGGGGCAGCTCCTTGCAGTAGTGGTCCCAGAGGGGACCAGACAGGATGAAGCCAACTTCTCACCCATCCCTGGCAGAGCTGGACATGGCCCAACTCATTATCCTGGGCCTCTGCACCATCATGACACTGCTGTCAGTCGTGATCTACGCAGAAGAGGTTTCGTACCTCTTCCGAAAGATCCGCTGCCCTATCAAGATGAAGACCCTCTGCTGGAGCAGCTCAGCCCCTACGGTGAGCTGGGCTTGGGGGTGCTGGAGGGCCCTCCCTGGGAGGCCAGAGCCCACAGGAGGGGGGAATGTCAGTGTACCAAGCTCACGTGTCCCCCAGGTTGTGTCAGTGATCAGCTGCTTCGGCCTGTGGTTCCCGCGCTCCATGATGGTGGTGGAAATGGCTACCACAGCGTGAGTATCACCCACCCTGGGACAGGGCACCCAGGAGACCACAGGGCTTGACCTGCTTGCCTCCTTCTCCCCAGGTACTTTGCTGTCTGCTTCTACCTGCTGATGATGGTCATGATTGAGGGCTATGGGGGAAAGGAAGCGCTGCTCAGCACCCTGAAGGACGTGCCCATGGCGGTCAGCACTGGGCCCTGCTGCTGCTGCTGCCCCTGCCTGCCCCGAATCACCATGAGCAGGTGAGGGGGAGCTGGGATAATCCCTGCCCCTGGAGGGCTTTCACCCTCTGCTTCTGCTGGGCTGGACGAGAAATCCCCGGGCAGGGACTTGGGGACCTCAGAGTGCTACCAGTCTCTCTCACTATGCCAGGAAAAAGCTGAAATGGATGATCCTGGGGACTTTCCAGTACGCCTTCTTCAGGGCAGTCGCTGTCTTCCTGGGGCTGATCCTGTCTGCCGATGGGAATTACAACCCTGCTGACGTGAGTGCCAGAGTGCAGGGATGGGCAGGTTGATGACCTAGACAGGAAGCCTCCACCTGAGCTTTGTCAGCCCAGTAATGTTTTCTGTTTGTCCCTCTCAGATTTCAGAGGGGAGCGTGGCCCTCTGGATCAACACCTTGGTTGGTGTCTCCACGCTCTTTGGGCTGTGGGCCCTGGGCATCCTCTTCCGGCAGGCCCGGCTGCACCTGGCTGAGCAGAATATGCAGGGCAAGTTCACCTGCTTCCAGGTGAGCCCCTGCCCTGCCCAGCTCCCTCCTAGGTGAGGGGCTCCTGCAGCACAGATGGGGTGAGGCAGCATGAGGGAAGATGGTGGAGCAGGAGCCACTGCCGGCTGCAGGACAGTGGGGAAGGTGAAGGCTGGGAGCTGGGCAGTGCACGGCCCTCATCACTGGGTGTTGGTGGTCGCAGATCCTGCTCCTCCTGACGGCGCTCCAGCCCGCCATCTTCAGCATCCTGGCCAACAGCGGCAGCATCGCCTGCTCGCCGCCCTTCTCCTCCAAGGCCAGGTCGCAGCGTAAGTCGGAGATGAGAGAGCAGCACCCAGCCGAGCCTCTCCACCACGTGGCACGGCATGGGGCTGGGCATGGTGGATGAAGGCAGCTTCAAATGACCCTTCTCCTCTTCCAGAGATGAATGTGCAGCTGTTGATCCCGCAGACCTTCATCCTGGTGGTGCTGGCGCGCATGTACTACCGCAAGCAGGATGACAAGCCGGGCTACCAGCCCGCCAGCTCCGCACCCGCAGCTGCCGACGCCAAGGCGTGAGCAGGAGGGAGAAACTGGGGTGCCAAGGGGCAGAGTGGGCTGAGGGGCTGGTCTACCCTGCACAACCTTCTTGTCCTCCCCTGGCCCTGGGGAGCTGCTGGCAGCAGAAAAGGCAGGAGGGGAAAGAGCATTTTGGGACAGAATGAAAGGGTGTGAAACCTAAAAGCCGTAAGCCAAGGGGGTCCACGGAGCCACCTCCAGCCTGGAGGCTCTTGTCCAGCACTGAGTAAAGATAAATTTTTACTGGAGTCTTGCATTGGTGACTGGGTTCATCTTATCTCTGCCTAGGCTGGGTGGGAGATGACTCCCTACAGGGGAGGAGGATGGAGCCCAGACTAACACAGCCATGGCATGAGAATGTCACGGGATGCCCAACACCCTGCTGTGACTGAGATCTGGGTGCCTGCTGCTGGCTGGGGTCCCACAGCCAAGGCAAGCCCAGGCCAATGGTGATTTCTCCCAAGACATCAGGATGGATCTGACTGTCCCTGGGGCCTGTTCTCCATGGCACTGGCTGCTCTAGAAAGCACACATATGGGAGCATCTATACCTGCCAGTCAAGCACCAGGCTAAGGAAGGAGCCTTGATGCATCTTCGTAACACTGCCTCAACCAGCCTCGGTCCAGTACCAGTATCTGCTCTAGACATGGGTATGGAAATCAGAAATCAATGGGTAATCTTTTGACTCCAAGTGTTCATTACAGACACCAGAAGCACCATGGTTTCAAATGAGCAGATCACGTTAAAAAGTTGCAGCACTCTCCAATGCTCTTGCTTCTACTGCCATCCCTGGTACCTCTCAATTCTGTCCTGTTGCTGCTGTTCCTGCCATCAGAAAATCCTTTCCTGGAGGCTCACATCCCAGATCCACAGAGGAAGTAAAATAGGGGTGTTTCATATGACCAGATGCCTCTAGATTTGGCAGCATCAAACTCCACAGGGCTCTTCACTTCATGCTAGTAAAGTTTTGTTTTTCCACTGCATCTTTTACTTAATGTCTCTTCTGGATGCTTCTTTTGAAGAGTGAGGAATGGCTTAGAGGTGTGCAGGACAGCCCTGAAGCAGCAGCAGTGGGTGTATCTGTGGGAATGAGATGATCCTGGGGAAATTGCTGAAAGATCAAGCTCTTACCTATTCCTAATAGAGTATGACAGTGCTGGAGAAGGCTGGTCCAGCAATCCAGGAGAAAACAAAACAAAGGAAAAAAAAAGACTAGGCTGGGATTTCAGTGTCCAATTTAATTTCAGTGCAAGGAGGAAGCAGAGATTATTGGCTACAAGAAACAGCTCTGTTATTCCAAGCTACATGTAAAACCATGGCTGGCTTCTTACTAACCACTCCAGATTTTGCAGAGAGACCAAGTATGTTCAGGTCTCTGCAGAACAAGCCACCACCCAGAACACCACGGTTACCCAAACTTATAGAACACTTTTGCATAACTTGTGTTTAAAACAGTAGTAAGGCTCTAAAGCAGCCTGGCCTTTGTGATCTGGCTCAGGGAAGCAACTGCAACATCCATATTGAGGGAAGGGTGAGGAAGGGAAAGTGAGGGAAAAGACAATGTGAGTGATACAAAGTAAGTGTTCTACCACTCATAAACCAGAGGAATAACAACTGGCTTCTATCAAGTGACTGTTATTTGCTCCTTACAGTTTAAAATCCACAGCAGCCAGCCATGCGCCCACAGCTGTGCACATCCCTGCTGAAAGAGGTCCAAGTGGCAGATTAGTGATCCCCAAAATACCCTTTCCCATACCAGTTCTGGCCTCAAGAGAAGCACAGAACCTCTGTCAAGCCCTTTGGGCAGCATGACAAAAGACCACCAAGACAAAAGCTGAAAAGAAGCTGCAGACTGCTCCTACCACAGGGCCACCACATGCTCTGGAAGCACCACAGCGTGCAGAGCTTGTGGCAGCACTTGATGAGTTTCCTCCTTGCATGTGCTGCTACCCAAGCCTCAGATCCTACTCTGAAGACCTCCCTGCAGCATTGCTGATTAGGGCTCTAAGCTGTCCTCTGTTCCCAGCACCACAGGATACAGACAACTCAGCCCAGCAGCTCCACCCAGAGACAGTGTGAACAGAGGCAAACCCTGGCAGAAAAACTCCACAGCTACATGACAGCAAGGTCAGTTTCTCCAGTGCTGGCTGCAGGACAGGGTGCACTGACCTGCTCTGCTTAGCCCTGGGGAGGCAAGTCCCCTTGGGGAGACACAGGCCACGAAGCAGTGTGTATCACAGACACGACAGCAGGCACAACTTGGACCATGGACTCAAACAAGCATTATGTGTTTAAATACCTTAAAAAGCTGCAGCACTCTCTGATGCTCCTTCCATCCTACCTCATGGAGCAGAGTGAGCAGGCATGGATTTGTGCTGTACTGCACAAGGCAGGTAACTGTCACACAGGACTGAGGCCCTTCATCTGTCCAGCTGCACACACTGACATCAGCAGCAAACTGGCTGCTTTGCCCTTAGAGCAGGGACTTCATGGCACCAGTGTGAAGGATTCCTCCAGTCCCTAAAGCACAGCAACTGAAACACAAACACACACAGAGCACAGTGCTGAGGGACTGTTTGGACACACACTAAAACGTGTAACACACCACAAACTGGAACAAGGAACTTCTCAAGAGACTACACACATTCATTTCCTACCTGGGCTGTCACACACCCAAGGAAATGCACGACAGCAAGCGCCCTGAAGCAAAGATTCATTTTCTTCTCTCCAACAGCAACTGAGGGCTCAATTTTAGCTCAGGATTTAGCAGTCTTGTTAAGATTAGCTGGAAAGGCGTTTCCCCTGCAGGCCCTCTACTGTTTGGAGCTGTGAATGCTGTGCACTTTATGGGGTGTGCCACTCTACAGTGCTACAAGTCCTTCCCGGGTGTAACTCCTGCGTGCCAAGCTGGTACCCCCTGCCCAGCACGTCCTCACTGCAACACACTGGGAAGCTCAGTTAAGGGGCATGCAAGCACTGCAGGGTCTGCTGGATAGATTCCTATCAGCTCCAGCCCAGCAGGGATGTCTCTATTTCCTAAAAGCTTCCTTACACCACTGCTTCATGTGTGCTCTCGAGGTCATGCTGGTTGAGGAACTGAGGGGTCTTTCTTTTGGCAGCGGCACAGATACTGCCTGGGGGTGGGGGGCATAAGACAGACGAGCTGAAGGAAAGAAGAGATGGATAAGTCTTCCCACTCTCTCTCTTGCCTGGAGGTTCAACAAGGGAAAAGAAACCAAAACAAAAGCCACGCTTGAGTGCTATTCTTTGCCCTTTTAACAAATATTTTCTTAAAATATAAAAACTATCTTCACCCTGGAAACCGCTAGAACGTAAACAATAAAAAGGGGATTTAGGGAAAAGAAGGGAGAGGAGGTTTGAATGTGCTTCCAGGCAGCAGCCCTTGCTAAGAGCAATGGGGGCCTCCAAGGCCCAGTGCTCACCATCAGCCCTGTTCCTATGGCTCTCTTGCTCATTTAGAGTTCACCAGTGGGTCTGGACTTAGGATTCAGCGATTAGCGGTCCGCAGCAAATCCTGGCAGGTAGGTTAATCCTCTTCATCCTCACTGATGTCATAGGTGACTGCAGACTCATTCCTGGAGCGGTTGGCAGGCGAGGAAGGAGGAGTCTTGGTGGAAAAGGGCCAGCGGAAGGTGGGAGATGGGGAGCGGTCATGTGTGGGGCTGCTGCTGGGACTCTGCTTTGGGCTGATGGCCTGCAGCATCCGGCCCTTGCCCTCCTTCAGCATGTGTTTCTGGTGAGGGAAGCAGGACAGTTAGCAGGGGTTACACAGGCAAGGAAATGCACACTACTTACAGCCTGTGCAGCATTTTGAGTTGTGTGCCTTCAGAACTTCATGCTATTTAAGAGCAGACAAAGCCCCAGCATCACTCTGAGCTTTGGAAACTGCACACAGTGTAATCACCACGCATTTTCAAGCACTTCTAACAAGAAATGCCTGTGACATTCACCCAAGTGAATGCAGGAAAGCCTGGCATAAACAAGTTGTTTCAGACTCATCTCAGGCCAATGACAAAGTGACCACCATCCTCTTGGCAGCTCAGTGGTCAGCAGGGCACAAACTGGAGTTTACAGGCCAGCTTGTGGGACAGGGGAGATTTTCCACTCTACGATGTGAGTGGCATTATCTCGTTGGCAATGGTGAGTACTCCCTGAAAACAGACTGCCCAAGCCCGGACAACTTGTCTGGAGACTGGCAGCACACTGAGCACTGCAACAAATGCCAAACCTTTCCTCTGCAGACTTTGTAGAAGCCCTACAATGTCTGTTAATGTCTCCACAATTCCCTTTCCTCTTTTCCCAGAGCAACTCCTTACCAATGCGCCTTCTGGTCCAAACATCTCCAGGAAATTGCCGATGAACTCCCGGGATTTCTCTTCCCACTTCTGAATGAGATCAATACTCTTCTCTTCCACTTTCTGGACAAATTCCTTTGACTTCTCCTCTACATCCTTCACCCTCTTTTTCACCTTATCCACACGTTCCTGGAGGTGATATTTTTTCTCCTGCACAGAGAGTGGTGGATCAGAATACAGCTCACCAGATTTGAGTGGAGACCATCTCTGCTCTGTGTTACTACACTGAACAGATGCTTGAGACTCAGCATCTCCTTTAGTCTGGTGACACTTCTCCTTCACTTCCATCACACCTCTTTCCTAGACTACATGGCAGACACAGTGGGGCTGTGAGACACTCTGTGGCAGGCACTGGCACAGTACACAAAGCAAAACTAAAGCCAGAGATAAGCACTATCTAATAGGACTGCATGGAAGAGGGAAATATTTAAACAGCACAAAGATTAGATTCGAGTGACTTGCTGTAGGTCTCCCTCCATATCACAACAGCACCAGTCTTTCTGCTGGGTGTTTTTAAACAGAGGCAGATTTATGTGCCAAAGAGAGGCCAAGCAACCATTACCTCTCCTGTTTCATTGCTGTTCACAGGCGTAGTATCTGAGTGATAAAAATAAATGTTTATGACTTTACTTTCAAACATCAAAAATGTCTTCTGCCATGTATTCTTTCTGAGGGCTGAGAGTCGGAGTTGCTCAGCACAGGATCAGGGCATATCCTTCTGTCTACCCAAGCACTGCAGCTCCTGCAGCTCCAGGAAGGGAACAGTGCAGTGGAAACAGCATCAGAAATAGCATCATTTTATCCTAACAAATGACTCTATCCTAAGGAGGTGGCTGGGTGAAGAGGAGAGAGATGAGACAGCAGCTGCTGTCAAGAACAACTCATTTTTTATTGAAGAAAACATACATTTTGCTACACACCCTCTATCTAGCTCTTTCAACAGCTAAGACATCATCAAGGCATCTTTGACAAGAGAGCAGCATTAGCAACCCCCAGCTCCTCCGTGGGTCCCTGAAGTGATTTCAGGAGTGTAAATCTAATTTCTACTCCAAGGACACTGGTTTGGTGCCAAGGCTTGGCTGTGCAGACAGGCCTTTCAGCGGCACAAGGCAGGACTGTGCTATCACCAGACAAGACTCTCCTAACACTTGGCAGGATTCTGGCTCTGGCAGCGAGTGTGAGACCCCCTCCAACTCACGTTGATGAAGCTGACGTTGAGCTCCTTGGCCGTGTAGCCGCGCTGCAGGTTCCGCCTGGCGTAGACGTCGTAGTCCCGCACGATGCGCGTGATGATGTCGGACGTGGAGATGCCCTCAGTCCTCTGGGTCGGTGCAAACATGCCTGAAGTTGGGGAAAAGCACCCAGAGCAGCTTGAGCAAGACACATGGCAAAAAGTTGCTGCCACCTCCATTAGGAAACAATTTCTCCTGTCAAGTGCTCACTTCCTAACTGTTCTCACATCTTGGTCCTTAAATACAATACCAGAGCCATCCTTTCTGTGATGCCTAAGTAAGACCAAAATATCAAAATACCAAATGTCAAAATACCAGCATTCTAATGAATACATCTTCACTTTAACTGGTTTAAATATTGACAGCATAAAGAATAGTGTGGGAACAAGGACAGGACAAGGAGTCCTACATTTTAATGGATGGAAATCTAACACTCTGATGGCTGAGTCTGGATAGATATAAAAAAGCTGCACCCCCAGTGAATTTTATAGCAAACAGCTAGAGGTGTCTCTCTGTTAAGTTCATAAGACTCCCCATTTGTGAGAATCTCTAAGCCAAACTGTAGTATGATTTCAAAAGGTTGCTGTAAATACAATCAAAATAACTAGACTGAAATTAGTAATTAATGTTGGGCCATCCTTGGGATGGAAAGTGGAACTAGTGTTATGAAGCAGGGCCCAGAGCTGCTTCTTCCTGCCACCAGAGCCTCCTGGACAGACCTTGTCTCCAGAGAGGCATAATCTTGCATTAAAAAGGTACAGAAGAAACTACAGAAGATTTTTGACAGGAAGCCCTGGAGAATTGCAGGGGGACCCACCTGCTTCTTTTATATGCTTATAGACATCATCACTGCCAGCAGAAGAGTAGGGAATGTCATCATGTGCAACAAAGTCGATCTGTAAATTAAAAAAGCGAGTCAACATTTCATTTGCAATGTGCAGATCTCCTGCTGCTGTCTAAAGATGATAACTTTCAGCTCAACACCTCCACTCAGGGGTGTGAGAGAGAACAACAAGGCACTTCCCTCTCTTACAACACAACACAGAGCAGTCCCAACTTCTCAGTGGCAATTGCCTGTGAATAGTAAGCACATGACAGAGAGGAAAGAAAAGGCTGGGAATAAGGACACAGCTGCTTTAAGCTCCAAAGAGAAATGGCTTGTTGATGGCAACAAAGATACACTAAGCAAGCTCCCCTGGAGAGTCTTTCACCTCCCAAAGCTGTTCAACAGATGCTAGAGATTCTTCTCACTTTATCTCATCAACTGATAAAAGGCTTTCAAGACAGCTTGTCTGGTCTCCTACAGCAGGGAAGCTGATGTATATCTAAGCTTCCCCTGCTGTAAGCAGAGAGTTTGACCAGACACCCCCAGAAATCGCTTCTAGACTGTGTAATCCTCTCCCTACTGCATTTCACACCTGTCTGTAACGTGCACCAACTTCTGAAATAGTGAGAACCCTCTCAGGCTTTTTCACTATGTCACAATCTCTGCCTTATTTTATGACTACATGCCAGGTCAGCAAATGCTTCTACACTCCAAAGAAACCCACTCAATCCCCATAGCCCAGTTCATTTGATATTTAAGGAGCTTCAACAGAAACAGTCTGCTCAGGCAGAGGTCACCCCCAAGGATGAATTCTTGCTTTAAACAGGGAGAGGCTAACCGAAATTCCAAACAGATCAGATGTCACAAATTACCCTGTGCTCTGCCAGGAACTCGGGTGTGAGGGTCCAGGGTGCATTTCTCACCACCTCGTCCACGTAGCGACAGTGCTGCACAGCATCGTAGCGCTCGTTCTCGTTCATCACCGTGAAACCCTTGAAGTTGTGGGTCAGCTCATCGCTGCAGACTGGAGAAACAGGCAGAGAACAATGAGTCTGAGGCACTTACCCCAGTGATTTACAGTAAAAGGACCTTGCCTACATCCTGCTGAACCAAAGCCAGCAGCTGACAGAGGCTGGTGTTTCAAAGCCACCTCTTCCAGCCACAAAGCATGAGGAACAGGGAGTGCTGCAGGGCACTAAACTCCTGAGCAGTTCTGGGCAGGCTGTCTGGGGAATTTCTTCCCAAACTGGGGACCTACACCCCAAGCCTTTAAGGTCTCCAGAGCTTACAACACTTAAGAAAAAAGCCAGCCAATGCAGAAGACCACTCTTCTGTAAGAAATGGCACCTGGGGTTCTGCTGGGCAGAAATCCATGTTGAAAGCATTGGATGTCTCAGGCTTGGAATCTGAAAAGACTTATTGCCTGAACTTCTGATTTAATGAAATGCCATACCAGTCTAGCTCTTGGAAAGCTTACGTTAAAGCAAAGGGGGAGTTCACAGGAAATCAAGCTTACTTATTATGTTCTATGGGAAAGTAAATTAACAACTCCGCATAATCTGCAATGAAAGATATTGAAGAAGGAGTCCTATTTGATTATCAGACTCAAAAGTAAACAAGGCATTACCAGTCTCACTGGTGCTGGATGTATTTACATTCTAGACAAACAGATGATAAAGAGTGGGGGAGATTGTTTCCTGCTTGGAGCTAATGTACTCTTGGATGTGGCCTCTTGTGTCAGCCCTGGTGCTAGGGAGCTGTTCATTGCCCTCCTCCTCACCAGCCTCCCAGAGGCACAGAACATGGTTACACTCCTTGCTACTTAAATATGTTAATAGTTTGACCTGAAGTTATTTTCCTGTTTGTTGCAGTGTTTATGTACATGGATGTCTTTCAGCCTTTAAGATTTCTAAGCTCAGGGCAGTTTGTAGGTTGGAGCAACTGTTTCAGCTCTCCTGCCTCTCTTCCCCTTCCAGACACTACTGTAGCACACAAGAAGTGCAGGCATATCACTATTAAAATGCTTGCAGCAATGACTGAAACTGTGATAAGGAAACAAACCACCCAAGGATGTTATAATGGTTCTGTGCCAGGGTCATAATTTCATTTTGTTTCACAAAGACACTGGGAATTGAGAAAATTAGTTAAAAGTATTTTCAGTTCTCATACTTCAATATCATTATCAGCCTGACCAGGGGTCAGCTCCTGATGGACAACATGCACAGCCTTAGTGTGGCAGGAGGGATGAGCAGAGGCACTGCCTAGACAGGGGCCCATGTACTGCAGCAGCCAGAAGAGCTGCTGTTTTTCCTGTTACATTCTTGAGGGAGCCTGGCTGAAACCCCTCACTAGACCCCTTCAGGCACTCAGCAGGACACTCCTGGCATCATCTAAAGACTTATGACCTAACACATAAAATGGGGAACTTCTATTTGGAGAAGGAAGGCCTCACTGACTTCCAAGTGTCCAGGCAGGTGCCCAAGAAACCACTCCATGTAGATCTCCATGTTCCCAGTGGGATCTGTTTGGCACTAAGCACTCTCCAGCAGGAAACTAGAGCTGGAGAGAGAGTTGCAGGGCAATACAGGTGAACAAAGTAGCCATGGAGGGACTCATACTTTAGCTGTCTCACTTATGTGTCAAAAGTAGATGCTCAACCATCCCTAATATATTCTGATACTTAGATGTGCAACTCACCTGTACCTGTCACAAAATAGAGGGGTGAAATTAAAACAGCATGATGAAAAATATTTTCCTTAAGCACTCATTTGGTACAGGATACCTTTCTGCAGACATACTCAACTCTCAACATTTTGCAATAAGACTCCAGCAACATTTGGGACAAGTGTCTGCAGTGAGAGTCACAGAGGCCACAAAGACAAAACCCCTGTATGCACAACCACAGACAGAGCTAAACTGCACTCCTGCAATAGCCAAAGTCAACAAGGTCACTCCTTACCTCCAACAATGAGGTATGTGTTTGGGAAGAGGTTCTTTGCTTGCATCAAGGCCCGGGCATGTCCAGAGTGGAACAAGTCAAATATTCCATCAGCATAAACTCTGACAGGGCGATCCACTGTGCCAAAGGGACAGAGAGACAGCTGTGAATATTCCTTCCTGGAGAAGCAGCTCATGCTCACAGCTGAGGACCTTCTGAAAGTCATGGAGGTGTTACAGAATGCAGCACCATAATCAGGACAGAACTGTGAAGGTAAATGCCTGGCTCTCTGCCTTCCCATATGGAAACAAATACATCTCAGCACAGAGCTGAAAAACAGCCACATTTAAAGGCAGATTGAAAGCCTTCCACTTACCACCCAAACGAGATGAAGGAGAGACCAAGGGAAAAGCAAACCCTGAACATTTCCCTTTTATGGAAATCCAAATGCAGATTCACTTTTTGCACAACAGTGACATTCCAGAGGGAAACTGGCCCAAATGTTTCACAGGTGCCTGATTTCCCCCTGCCTGCCAGGATGGCATCTCAAGACCTTTAAAGCATCCTCCTCTGCAGCCTGCTGCCACAGAATGGTTGAGGGACCAGCATCATCAGCTCCCCCAGACACATGCAGTGTATGGCTTTATTCAAAAACACAGCTGAACTACTCAAAGAAAAGCAGGCACAATTCTGTTGAACCATGGGCATTATCAGCTAAACCCATAGATATTAATATTAATTATATCAATGATATTACTATATAATAATAATAACAACAACAACAAAACGATGATGATGATAATAATAATAATAATGATAGTAGTAGTAGTAGTAGTAGTTAAAAAAAACCAACAAACTTTCCTCAGGCCACATCTGCCAAGGGAAATTGTAGCTCAGTTCTTTGAGGTCAGCACATAGGTAAAGTGAGATAGTCTAGTCATGTAATACTGGGAGATTTCTGATCTTGGGACCACACAGAACCACTGCTGCTGATAACCAAAAGCCAGTCTTTGTACATGACACACTTGGGAACAGCCTGCTGCTCTCTTAGCCCAGTTCAGACAGACAGACTGAGAGGAGTGGTGAGCAGAGGCACACCAAAGCTGCAGAAAGGACAGGGCTGACAGATGACCTAACAGGAAGCTGAGACCCCACATGTCTGGGCAGAGCACTGGAGGTACCTAGAGACAGAACTTAGGAGGTAGCAAGAAGAGGAGTTGATGCAAAGGTCAGGGTTGTTAAGTTCAAGCTAAGCAGAGGAGTCAGTTTCAGGACAGCCTCTTACAACCATTTTTCAGTGGTGCTAAGACCTCAACCTGAGAATGCCAAGAGGCTCTGAAGAGCCAAGGATTTGAAGATCTGTGACTGCAAAAACTTTCTGTATGTCAGAAGAGGCCTGGTCCTAGCAGACCTTCATGAATGTTCATTCACATTCTGGAAAGTAGCTGGGACATCCTTATCTTTCCTCTGTACCTGCAGCAGCTACAGTTCCTGAGCAGAGATAAAGTGCAACTAGCAAGTGTGCACTGTATTTTAGATGTGGCACGCAGGAGAGCCACCACTACTGAAAGCAGAAACCTTTGTGCAGACTCTGGAGATTTTCAGATGGGAAATTAATGCAGATTGTGAAATAAACTGGATTTTCGGTTCCTCTGGCAAGAAGCCACAGTCAGGTATCAATCTGAGCTGGCTCATCTCTCAGCAGCAGTCAGGTAGACAGAAATGCAGCATTTTTACTGTCTCTGTAGACACAGCAGAGAGGCCAGGTAAGACAGCACTGTCTGCATACTGTGTTTGGCAGGAGAGGGATGTGATTCTTGAGGAGTCAGTTGTGCCTCTGCCTCCCCTTTGGACTTGCAAAGAGAACACTGTTTCTCCCAGCCTGGTTTAGAGAATTAAAGGACACATTCTTGTTGTGAGGCTGGTCTGTGGTGTTTAATGACATTAATTCAAATCCAGGCTAGAATGGGACATTCTGGACAAAGATATAAATTGGTTTAACTTGCCCGTTTCAAGTGTCAGAAAATATGGCTTTTAAAGTGCCTGACTTTAAGCTACCTCAGACAAGGTAGTACAGAAAGTGTACAATTCTATGGCTGTCAGTGGCTCAGCCAGGGTTTAAATCAAATATCTGCATTCTCACAGATACAAACTAGAATTTCAGGTGTACTGACGGGTCGAATTTCCCATTGGAACAGTTATCTAATCACCAAAGCACTCATTTATTCATTGGCTGTAAACCTGACCCAACACACAAGGTGGGTTTGGTCTCAAAGATATCCCAATCATACCCACAGCCCCCAAACCCAACCCAACATTTATACAATCCCCTTCCAACCTGTGCTCTTACTTACAAGGGGTCCCTCTCATGGCTTCTTCATACGTCACTCTGATGTATGGCTTGCTGTAGTCGATCTCCACTTCATCTGAGAATGGAGCTGGCTCCCTCAGGCCCTAAACAGCCAGGAAAGTGTCACTGTGAGAGTGCAAAAGTGAGGGCAGCTCACAGTGGCAGCACTGCCATTACAGTGTCCTTAGTCACCGTGTGACTCACTGTGCCTCTGCACAGTTCAGACCTGTGTATACTAAATGACTAATTAGTGTAAAACTTGAAAACAGCCTTGCAGGCTGATTAGCCTGAGTTTAGAGAGGAAGAGAGTAAAAAAGTTTAGAAGGCAATCTTTATACTGGACCAGGAAAATCTGAGGATCAGAGCTGCAGCTGCCAAACACAGACTTCTGACAAATAGCAGTTTACAGCAGCACAAGCCAAGCTTCAAACCTCAGTGTCACAGGTCCAGCTGTGCCCACTCTGACAAGACCATCACTCTGCTGTGCCTGAGTGTTTGTGCTGATGTACAAACTGTAACAGCTCCTTGATTTGAGTGTATGAACAAGCAGAATTCACAGAGAATGTGTGTGTTGCCATGATTTCTGAGCCATACATGTGAGACTGACCTTGATCTGTGGCAGAATAACTCTAGCTGCTGCAAGAAAACCCCTCTAGCCTACTAGCTTGACCACAGCAGTACATTTAATCAACAGCTGAAGTCCAGGCATCATTTCTGGTCTGCTCTGAATGGAAATGAAACTCTGCCCTTCCCATTATAAAACAAACAGCTCAATTTCCTTCTTAGCTAGAAGGTGTAGGGCTGCAACGGACATCTTGTTCCTAAGTCAGAACACTAGGAAACAAGCTTGCAAATAATTACAATAATACCTTCAAGCTGAAAGAGGCTAATCTGCAGTTTCCTCTCTGGCTTCCTGTCCCATTGCAGAATCCTGGCAGCATTGAGCACTACAGCAACCAGAAAAACCGCTGCTATTCTGGCCAGTGTTGCTCCTTATTAGAGTGCTCCTAGTGAAATGCACAGGAAAACAGCCACTGACCACTACATTCAAACAAACTGCTACTGCTGAACATCTCCTTTAAGTTCCTGAGGGCTCCACATTTCACACAGTACCTCCTCTACCAGAATCCTTACTGTCAGATAAGGCCTGCATGTCTCTCCTCTCACCACTGCCATTAAGTCTGGGACTTCCCTATGAAACCAGATTCCTGGCAGTTTAGCTGGCACATACCTGATATGAAGTTAGGAATAAAAGCACAAAAAAACCCTATCAAAATTATCAGAGGAACACAGTGACATGTCCTCAAAAGGTCCTGCCAGAGTCTTGCCCTTCCCCTGCATGGTCAGTGAGGGTCAAAACTCAACCTGATGTGCACAATACAACAGGCTCATGTGTCAGCAGATTTGTTACCACCATCTGCTGCTGAGCCCTGCTACTTCAGGGGAACATTCTGCCAACAGCTGCTTAGTTGGAAGTGGAAAAGGTTTCAAGGTAATCTCCCAGTTAGGCAACAGTATTACTCTTGCTATAATAAATAAAACTTTCTCAAAAGGAAAAAGAAATCTTTCACCAGGAGAACTGTGTTTGCCTGTGGCTAAAAAATAGGCAGGAAGCTTGGAAAGTGGCTAGATATTACTTGTCTTGTGCTGTTCACAGATGCTTTATTTCTAACAGGAGAGACACCAACTTGAAGAGCAAGTGACTCCCATGGAATAATAAGTAACATGCCCACTTATCTTTCCTTACTGAAATGCATGGGATCTTCAAGAGGGACAGGGTGGGTTTTGGCAACAGTGAAGGACATAAAGGTCCTGTGGGATAAGTCACAACAGCTCAAGCCTCCATCCCCAGTGCCTGCCTCCCCAGTTCTCACTGCTGGTGCTGCTCTTACTTCATTGCCACTGTCAGTGCTCTGTGACAGGGCTGAAGCCTTCCTGAAGAGCAAAATGCTGTCACCGAGGAGAAAAGCTGCAACACATCACCACACTTTGCCAAGGACCATGACCCTGCTGTGACGTGGCAGAGATGGTAGCTGGCTTTTGACAGAGATAAGAAAAGAACAACTAGAGCACACGTGATGCCCAGGACAGCTCCAGGAAGAGGGCAGAGAAGAACTATAAAAAGCCAATTGTCACAATATTGTGGCAAGGACAACTTAAAGACATCCCTTTTCAGTAGCATTATCTGGATCAGAAGAGATCTCACTAGCTTTAGCTAGTTAAAACCATCCCAAGGCTGATCTAGAAAACAAATCCTTTCGGTTGTTTCTTGTGGTTTTTTTTTTTTTCTGGACACTCCCAAAGTACCAGCAACATAAATGTGTTTTCTCTCCAACCCAAGAAAATGGAAAGCACAGTGATCTTCCCAGTGCATCAGAGCGTGGATTCAACAGATCACTTCTGCAGGTGCTTATTGGCTTCAGGCCCTCCTGCAGTTGTTATGTGCTTCTCTAGAGTATTTCTCCCTCCCAGTGGGTCACTTAAAACCCACCTGGGAGAAATGCCTCCTTCTCCCTGGCTATCTAAATGCAAGCCTCTTTGGCTCAGCTTAAGTGACAAGCCGGACACACCACAAAAGCAGCTTAGCAATGCTTGCCTCAGACCTAATTTAAGCCCACGTTGAAAGTATGTTATTAGTATGAACAAAGGAAAATTCCAAACTGGATTTGCAAGAAGGAGAGCTACTGTCATTTGCTTCTTATCTCCTGCCCCTCCCCTTGCTTTCTCTGACCACGGATAAACCACCACCTGCATCTTTCTGCTGTTGCAGCTCAGTGTCCTCATCTCACAGGCTCCCAAAATTCCCATCTCTGCTTACTTACGAGTGAGCGTCGGGACATTTTAGGAGGGATTCCATCCAGCTCTGTTGCCCCATTAGGGCCTGATCCATCTTTTCTTCTCTTTCGGGAATTCAGCCTGGAGGAGGTCGGCAGATCCATCTTGCCAAGCACGTCCAGAAAGAACTGGAGCAAAACGAAGAAGGGAAAAAAAAAAAAAAAAAAAAGAAAGAAAAGAGATATTTCTCAGTTCTTCCAAAACAGTATCAGTCAACAGCAGGCACAGTGTACAGAAGGTCAGTGCAAAGACACAGCCACCTCACAAGGGGCTTAGCCAGTTGTATTTGGCATCAGCTGCCAAGGCTTGACAAACAGTGCCTGGTGGGAATACTGAATCACTTAATGCAACTCAGAGCTGTTCTGCAGAGAGAAGCGTGCAGCAGTCAGCTGGCTGGACAGACACTGAAACAAGAGTTGCAATGCAAATTATAAATCATTACTACGAGGTTAATAATACTATTTTTGCATCTAAAAGGCAACCTAAGGATTATGGCATGCCTAGTACACATTCAGCCCTTGTCCAGCTCTCCCTTGGACTCTTTACCCTTTACAGCCCCAGGGCAGCTGTGGGTGTGCTGAATCCCTGTACAGTCATGAGAGAGGAAGGAAGGTCTATGCACAAGGATAAGGGTGAGGGAAAGGCTCACAATTTAAATGAGTTTGAACAGAATTGCTGTTTGCTTTGTTGTTCTTGTAAGACCAAGCTGCAGCTCCCCAGTGGGAACAGCCCACCTTGTGACAGCTGCCACCGTGTTCCCCTCTTGTCCCTTGTCCCCACCGCAGAGGTGACTCAGCAGATGGTGAAGCAGCTGCTGACACCCCACCAGGCCACACTTACTTCTGGCACTTTATGTACCAGTTTGCAATTAGTGGTGGTTCAGCTGAACTGCTTCTCTGATGAACACAGACATACCACCAATTTGGGACAGAAACTGTGACAGTTATAAGGAAGGAAGTTATCTGTGCTTTGGGCTTGGGTCACTGTGCCTTTCCAAAAGGGTCTGGAGTATTAGTAACTCCAGCTTTACACAGCTGAAGAAAAAACAGGGATTTATAGGAAGGCATGGCAGTGGATATTCCCTTTCCAGATGGTGCAAGAGTTAGAAATGGGTGCTAGATTTGCAAAAACCAAAAAGCAGCATTATCTCTCTTGTTGACTTGAAGTGTGCACCTCTCAAGTGCAGCACAAGGCACTTCTGGCCTTCTGTTCCCGAGAGCAGCATGACCCCTCCACCCAGTAGCAATCCTTAACCATCCTTAGGTGCGTGCCTCAACTCCCTAATAATAAAAGTGGTGTGGAATTTAAAACGTCTCCCCACCCACATGCAGTGGGTGTGCTGGAATGTTAGGTGGGGCAAGTGCAAGGTGTGACAAAGAGCAGATTCCCCTTTGAATACCACCTATTTCAGTAGCAGAGGGGCTCTGATGAATGTTCTACTTGGGATGAGCTGGGACTGTCCTCACTAAGGGCCACTGGCAAAGCTCTGCTGTTTCACAGCCAAGAAGGGCGTGCTTTGTGGAAGAGCTGTTAAGCAGCTGATTTAGTGATCGGACTTACTCAAGCACACATGACTCAAGGTTAAGGAATGCTCCAAAGTAACAAGTCAAATGCAGTTTAACAGATGCAAATATCTCTCCCTCCCCACTGAGCATCAGCATGATGATACTTTATGGATAGTTTTAGGGTCAGACACAGATGAACTGGTTTGTGGCTACGTACGTGTAAGTATCCTTGGCTGCTCTTATAGACCTACCACTAAGAACAGGGAAAAAGAATCTTAGATCAGTAGGGAGCCAAAAAACTACTGTGCAGAAGATAAAAGTGACAGTGAAGAGCAGCCACAAGGACATTCCAAAACTGTGTGACCCATCCAGCACTCAGTCCATAATGCCTGTGAGTCAAGCTTGCAGTTTCCCCCATTCCAGTAATTAAACTATTATTTCCTGAGAACAAAGATATGGGAGGGTTCAAACATAACCTCAGGCAAAAAAGCTTGGAACCCTCAGGTCCAAGTCTTCAAACATTTAAGCAAACATTTAACTTTCAGGTGAGATCCCTGCCATAAATGCAGCAGCTTCCAGAGTGAAAATACAGGGTATGACACAAGTCATTCTTACGTTTTGCAAGACATCATCTTGCAAGCACACTCTGCATCAGTCATTTACCACCGTGGTCCTAGCAGAAACCATGAAGTTCAAAAAAAGCAGCAAGCATCTGTCTCTGGTTCAAGCAACCCCAGAATTCATGGAAACACTGGGGGGAAACAGCAGCCTATTTTCTTGTTATTTGGTTATAATAATTTCACTGTACTCCATCCCCTATTGGTCTCTGACCACTTTCTTTCCTTCCCTTAGGAGAGAATTAAAAAGTCTCTTAATGAGCTGGATGCAGACATTCTGAACTACTGCCCAGCAAAATATCAAAAGCAGAGGCTTTGGTGCTGAAGTACAGACATAGCAGCCCCACACATAACCAGGTGAAGCTCTTCCCACATCAGCGTGGCCCATCACAGCAACCAGACTTCACTGCACACAAGTACAGTCTCTGCTGAATTAGCACCAGCCCCTTGCTGCTGGGTGCAGACTGCATGGGCAGCCAAAGAACTGCAGGTTTCAGAACAGGGCAGCACCTGTCCCAGCTCAGGAGAAAACTCCAACAGCTTCTTCCAGCTCCTCCCACACCCAACCATCCGCTCTCCTCCACCCGAACTTTTCCTTTTCTCAGGGTACACATAGTTAAACCACGGCAAACAACAGCTTAAGCGAATGGATTCCAATTTGAGAGATTCTATTATTCACTGTGCTTTAAATCAGCAGCAGTGAGACAGCATCAGCCACACAGCAGCAGCTCTACCCAATGTACTAAGTGAGAAACCAGCTTCAAGGGTGGGATAAATATGCTCTGTCTGCTCTGACCTGACAGGTGAGATGTTGCTGAAGTAACCTCTGCAGTGTCCAGACTGGACTGGGCACCTCATGAGTGACACAGCTCTGTTAATCGCTCAAATTAGAATTAATTAATTAGAATAGAATTAATTGCTCAAATGTAGAAATGAAACTATAATTTTACCACAATTTGGAACTTTAAAACCTCTGTACTGTGACTAGTGCATTTCTGCACCACGAGTGTCTCCATAAAAAACTGGGAACACACCACATCCTACTGCAATAAGCCTACCAATCTCAGAATGCTTCATTTTGACCCAAGTGACTGAAATAGCATCCCAAACAATTATTTACCAACAGTGGGATCCAGCATCTATAGATGAGTTTAACACATGAGGACACGGCTTTGCTTCCCCAAATGCATAAAACGCTGCCTGTTTTAAAATTAATTTCATTTGCAGCAGATGGCGAAGAGGAAAGAGAAGATAACTCTCAAAGCTCATTCTGAACACTCCAAGATAGAAACCAAGCATAACCAGAAGAAAGAGCCTTGCTGTAAAATATTAACATTGTTCTATTTTAAGGTGTTACCCTCCTGCATTATTGAGTTCATGGCTGAATACGAGAAACTGCTCAAAAGGAGCAAAGCTGGAAGTGCCCCATTTGGAAAAGCCATGAGCATATCACAGTCTCTGCACCACTTTAGAAAATACTCAGGGCTTTTCTTCTTAAACTTATTTCTTTGGTGCATCCTATATCAAAGAAGGATCTTGCATCACCTGCCAGCTAACTCACCGAGCGAGACCTGCACGGGCTCTGTGAGGAGCAGTTGAGTGCCAGATGGGAAAAGAGTTGCTTTTCCTTTCAGGGAATTATTGAATCCCACTGAAACACAGCCACATCTGGGAGGGGAAAAAGGACAAGCATTGATTAATAGAAAGGGAAAAAATATATAGGCAGGAAAGGAATTTAAAACTTCTCCATTAGTGTGAGTTAACTACACCATCATCCAAGCTAGAATTTAACCACAACACCAAAGTTCACACCTTGGGCAGGTGGAAGAGGTCAAAATAGCCCCAGCAGATCTTCCTGCTTAGCCAAAGCTTTACCTCACTGTCTGCATCTTTATGGACAGTGCTGTTTTTTAGTCTTGGTGGTGTCAGAGAACTCCAGCATCACACTACACCAGAGAAGCAGGTCAGATCCTTCTGCACCCTAAACATACTGACAGCATGAGGACCTGGCCCATCTGCCTTTTTTTTTTTTTTTTTGATGTCCTGAAGAACCTCTTGCAGAGTATTACCTGCAAACCTACATCAGTAGCAGGACTTCTTCTGCCACTTCTGCTTTTCACTTGAGATTTACCTGTGAAGCAAAATAAATGCTGCTACTTATACTGAAAATGAGCTTGCTGCAACAACTCAGTAAATGCCCCAGCCCAAGGCTGCTGCAATTCCCACCAGAGACCCAAAGCACAAGACTGGCAGCTGGACCAGTGAGGCCCCAGGACAGGCAGGGCTCCTGGGTGGCACCGCCTGCTCCTAGGCTGCCCTATCGTCCCTCTGAACTTGGGAGGCGTTGGCACAGGCAGATGTGACTGTCATGGGCTGCTTTGCCTACAAGATCATTGCACTTTACAGGAACAAGATATTGCTCTTCTGCTGACTCATCTGCAGGCAACACTACTAAACTTTGCACTCTGCCAGCTGTCTGCAGAGAATTGCCTTGACACATGGACAGCGTGTAAGCAAGAGCCTCAGGGAAAAGGGAAAAGTCCTGTCACTTCAGATAAGTCCCTTATAAAGTACCAAAGTCACCCTACATTCCTCTGCATTCCTTGACCATAGATCAAAGAGAATTTTTCCCCTTTTCTCCCTCTTCTGCAACCCTCAGTCTCCAATTAACCCTAGTGGTGTGTATCCCCATAGACATCTGTGGAGACAGAGATCTGGGAGAGATTAGGGACAGAAGATTCACCGTGGATCTCTCTTCTATCAGTGCTTAAAAACCTGCCCAATCTCCAAGACAACTTCATGCCCAGCCCAGGCTTGCCAGACCCAGCTCTGTCCCAGTCTCCAGACTCAGAGCATCTGCCTGGAAACACAGTGCTGCTGGCTATGACCCAGCCTGCTCACCTCCAGACAGACTGCAACACTCCCCACAGTCAGCATCTGCTCTACCTGGATGGCCAAGCCCTTGAGCCCCTTAAAAAGGTTATTGCAGGATCTGGCACAAGTTTCTGTCCACTTGTAAAACACAAGCTTCTTCAGCTACTTTGGATCTAGATCAACAACAAAAGCAGCTGTCCCACCGTGTGCTAAATGACACACAAACATATAAAAGGGATTCCTGTTCAGCCAGCACCACACATCTGTCCAACAGCATCCACCTTTGCTATACCTGCTAAAACAAACCCTCAGGCCTTGCACCCCCAACTGATCCAGGCAAGCTGATAATATTTTCTCAAGCAGAGCCTGAGCATGCTCAAGCTCTGGTACCCATGTCCTGCAATCGATGGAAAGATGATGCTTCTCACCAACAAAGTCCCAAATAACTCAAGATAACTCTGCCTAACCACAACTGAAAACAGTTCAGTGTGGCTGCTTAGATAGTGTTGCTAAGTAATACACATGTAAAAAAGAGAAACTGCTGCCAGGACCTCTGTGAATTCCCAGCCCTTCTGGGCATACCATAACCTCCAGACACTGAGTGTCTCAACATGTGACAGCCTCTGCTGGGTGAGTGAAACAGCAGAAATAGGGTTTATGCAGAATACCAGAAAAGATACTGTCAGGGACAACAATAAAGTGTGAGAATAGGTGGCCTGACTTCTGCACTAGTGTGTTTTTAGAGATTAGCAACAGAGCTTTTTGAGATCTCCTTTAGCAAGTTTACACACCAATACCAATTCCTTACTGCACCAGTTATTTTTTGTGGCTCTTGGTACAGTGATTTCATGAGTGTTACAACCCAACCCTCGCAGCGAGAAACTTCAAAACCAGGAATTTTAACATGTACGCAAATTTCTTCAGGAAATAATGCATGGGTATTTGTCATCTGAATTTCAAAACCAAATACAGTGGCTGTCCTCAGACGCCGGGGTCCTGCAGATGGAAACTCAGCACTATCTGTTTCTGACCATCCACACCTTAGCCAGGGTGCTGGTGCGGCAGCATCCCAGGCTGGGGACGGAGAGAAAGCACCTGCGGCACGCTGCACCTCCCCGCACGGCCAGTGAGGACGACGGGGGAGCATCACAGCTCTCACAATTCCTGAGGACTTTATGCCCAATTACAAAACCATTAATCAGCGCAGCCAGGACTTCGGTGGACACTAGAAGCAGGTTAGCGAGGATGTGTGCCAACGCAGCAGCTGGGTCACACCTCCCAGGGCCACGCCGTCACTGTCCTCCCTAGGCCGTGACCGTGTCCCCCGGCTGGGGGCTGTGCCCCGGAGCCCCCACGCTCCAAGCGCTGCGGGTGAATTACAAAAGTTTCCCACTGACCTGCCTGTACCTTCTCTCAGCCGCCAGTCCGGCCACCGCCGAGGATCACGCCCGAGTCCCCGCCTCTGCCCAAGCCCCCACAAAGGGCACGCAGCGCATCGCGACCACCCCAGCAGACACTGTCCCCTCGCCCAAAGCCAGCGCTCCGCGTCGCGACCCGCCAGCACCTCCCAAGCCCCCAGCCTGTGCCACGGCCACCACGCCGGCAGAGGGGCCCGGGGAGGGACCCCCGCCCGGCTCCGCAGGGGAGCGTGCGGTGCCCTCATGTGCCGCCAGTCGAAACCCGCTCAGCACCTCCGGCCCGTGACAGGCACCGCTCCGCCCGCCGTGCCCGCAGTGACAGCCCCCGCTCCGCCGGCCGCCCCCCTACCAGCGCCGCCGCTCCGCAGCCCAGCCCGTGAGCCGGCCCCGCCGCCGCTCCGGCCCCGCCGCCGCTCCGGCCCCGCCGCCGCTCCGGCCCCGCCCCGCTCCCGCGACGCCAGCGGGGCGCGGGCGGAGCCGCTGCGTGTCCGCCCGGAACCACGGGAACGGACCGGCCCGCGCGAGGAAGCCGCGCCCCGGGAATCCGCGCCTGCAACCTCCGTTCCGGCTCGCGACGGTCCTGCCCCCCGGCTCTTCACGTCACAGAATATCCGGAGCTGGAGGGACCCACCAGGATCATCGGGTCCAACTCCTGCACAGCACCATCCCCAAGAGTCACACCAAGGGCCTGAGAGCCTTATCCAAACGCTTTCTGAGCTCTGCCAAGCTTGGTGCCATACCCACTTCACTGAACCTTTTCCTAATACTCGGTGTAAACCCCTATGGCATGGCGTCAGGCCGTCTCCTTGCGTCCTGTCACTGCTCAGCACAGAGATCACTGTCTGCCCCTCTGCTTCCCAGAGTGAGGTGCGGGGACTAAAGAAGTGTCTCCTCCACCCATTCACTGTGTGGATGTATCTGGTGTAAATTCCACAAGTTCTGGAAGGAGACAGCTGCCCTGCATATCCACACCAGCGTGCAGTGCTTCAGCAGTGGCTCAATCGTTCTCCAGGGAAAATACAGCATCCATTACCCATTCCACGCCACAGCCAAGGGTAGTGAGGCTGAGTGATTATGGAGTCAAATCTGCTTACCTGCTCTGTACAACACCTTCATGAAAAAGCCATTAAACCCCTCCAAAACAGAGCCAGTGCAAGGTGAAACACTGGTTTAGAAGCCTCAAAACAAGTCTGAGGTCATCTGTGCCATCTCTGGAAAATGTTCTGTGGAGGGTTTTGCTGTTCCCCAAAAGTCATGCTCCCAGGTCATGCACAAGCTGAGCAGTGCTGTCACATCTCTGTAGGTTCCTTAATGGGTGACAGCCACAAGCAGCAAAAAAGCAGTCAGGGAAGTCACTCTCTATTTCCCACCAAAGAAAAAAGAGAGGAAGACTCATAATCAAAATATTTCAAGCTAGTATAGCATAGAACCATCAATGTGCTGCCTCCAGCACTGTAGCTGAAAGAGGGATTCTAGAAGATGCATCATAACTTTTTACATCCCTGGCTTCCAAGAGCTGCATGGGGAGGGTGTGTTCTGCTCTAACAGCTGGTGAGGGTGGGATTCAGGATTCACCTCACTCACTTCAGCACTCTAAAAGCCATTAATCCCACTGGAATGGTTCAGCTGTGCTTGCCCTGTCAGCAGAGAGAGAACAGGCATCACCACAGAACATCCCACCTTCCAGTGGGCACGCTAAGATGTACTCTGTTGGCACCCCCTCTCTCAGGAACTCATCTGGTCCTCTAATTTTTGGGGAGATGAGAAGCTTTAGCACCCTTTTGCAGACCTACTGCAGTCTTTCTGAGACTGGAGTTCTAGAAAAGTTGGTCTCCAAACATCCACCCTCATATTCCAAAACAATGACAGATTGAGAAATCACTGCAGTATCAGCTGAAGAGCAATGATCACTCACAGCATCCACAGGTGCCAAATTGCACTAAACCAAGGAGCAGTTACTGCAGGGAGGAGTCTGGCAGTCATGGGGTGTGTGGGCTGCTGGCCTGACCTAATGTCCTAAATACCTCGACTTTCCATCAATTAATACCATCTCATGTGATACAGTTGGGACTCATAGCCCAATTGTTGTGGGAGTCATAGGAACAAATCTGGATAACCAGAATTGGAGATCAGCTTTATGGATTAATTTACAAAGAACTGTCAAAATAGTCACCTAAGAAATGCAGACAAGCTATCCAGGATAGTGCATCTTGTAGAGTGGAAGAAATTGCCACAGGAGAAGAAATATTAAACACATAGATTTATTATGTTTTTTTCTTATAAATATTTCATTAATTTTATAGAAATAAAAATAAAGTAACAGAATCCTTTTGAGACAGAAGTTAAGTCTGCCTTAGAAGCAGTGGCTATGGGCAATACACTTTTAGGACAAAACCAACACTATATTAAAAAAAAAGGGCCATTTAAATAAAAGACAATAATAATAATAATACTGTACTCAAAGCTAAATCAATATCCACAAGGAAGAGGGAATGTTGTAGAGTGTAGAACCAGGTGTAGCATGTGCTTCATAGACCTGTTTATTGTGTTATATACTAAAGGAAGAATATGATGCTTTTGTGCATTTAAATATAAAAATACTCCAAAGCATTCTCCCCAACGTCCATCTTTCTGTGCAAAATTTGTCACCTTTAATAATAGAAGCAGCCAAATGCAGCCACCACACAAAACAGGCTGTCCTGGGGAAAACACAGAAAGGTTCTGTATTAGTCAAGGCAAGCTTTTTACTATTCTAGTGGAACTGGCAAACCTCAGGGAACATTTAGACCAGAGCAAAACTGTATGGTAATATATTGCAATTTTCTATCTTTTATTTAAGTTCCTTCTTCACTTCACTTGTGGTGTAACCCACATCAGTGCATCTGAATGCCAGAAGTGCCTCAATTTCCTCCGTTCACACACCCATAGGTGTCTAGGTGTCAGTTTAAAACAAAATAAAATGTTAAGTAAAACCTTGACTTTGGCTCAGTGCTGGATTTCAGCCATGCTCCATGACTGTAGTTCAGCAAAGCATGTAAGAAAAGACTTTGTCTCTTGTGTTTTCTCTCCCCACCAGTAAAATGGTATGACTACAGTGACTTTTGAACTGTACTGTGTCACCTAGTCAGGAGAGAACTTTTACTAGGTTGGCTGTTGCATCTAAGTATGTTTTGTAAACAAGGATGTAAATCAGGCTACTTCAATAATCTTGATTCCTTCCTTCTAGTAGTTGTTTCTTTTCTGCTCCATATTTAAGGTTACTCTGCCTTTCACATGAAAGCAAGCAGCCTTGCACTTCCCATGGGAATTCAGCCCATACTTACGTTAATGAACACGTCGTGAGCACAGCTGTCAGTGTCAGCGTCCCAGAAACATCGTGCAGCCATGCTAGGCAAAGGAGCCAGACAGGGACATTACCCAGAGTTCACGTCTAATGACCTAAGTCATCACAGATACTTCAAAACCAAACTCAGCTTGCTTTAAAGGTAATGGAATTGGGAAGTGTGCTGCTGAATCCCAAGCCTAATTTTCTACTGCTGAATTCTGCCACATACTGTAATCCCATCTGTATGTGCTCTACCTTCAAACTCATCAGCTCTCAACCCTGCCACCTTCACTGTGCAGCAGGGCTTGAAACCTCACTGCTATGGTGCTTTAGAATCTGTGACTTCTGGCCTATGCATATCAGTGGCTAATTTAGCTTATTTGTTCTTGTCCTTCACCTCCTGCACCCTCATGGCACGTAGCCAGTTTATTTCTAGGGAGCTATCGTATTCCTTGGCAGGTGCCATGCTACGAGACCACGACCTCTTCAAGTCTTTTCATATCTATACCCTGTGTTCCCTGACTATCCTGATGGACTTCTACACCCAAGCCCTATCCTGAGGACAAAACAACCAGACCATAACAGAATATTGCATATGAAACCTTGCTGGTGCCTTGTCTAAAGGCACTGACATTCCTTTTCTCTGCTGCAAGTGTCCCCCTCCCTGCCTGCCCCAGCCAGCCTCAGCTGAACAGGATTCCTTTTGGGGCACAGTTCCCTAATGTATGACTGACTGTACTAAGGTGTATTTTGCCTTAAGGACGTCAGTGATTGTGCTTCAATCTTGCCTCCTGTCTGTTGCAAAGTGGAAAATTTCCCCAACTGCTCTGTCAGCCTGTGTGGCTGGACTTTACATTTCTGGTCAGACCACCTGAACATTGAACTGTTCACCCTGGTACAGTGCTTCTGGAGCAGTCTGCCTGCAGACAGATATTCCTGACAAAAGCCTGAGCAGCAGGTACAGATACTCCTCTCTGACCTCCAGAACAGGGAGGCAGTAGATCTGATTACAGCTCTGCTGCACTTATCTTCTGCTGGAGTACCAGGCACAATAATAAAGATAAGCCCAGCAGATAAAGCACATAAACCTCGTGAGCCTTCCCTTTTGTCTTCTCCCTACCCACTAGTAATGGAAAGCTACAGCCCACTATTGCAGCCACAAGGAATTATTTTGTCTGACTGCAGGCATCTGGAGGTGACTGCAAGAACCCACATGGGAATCTAGGCTTGGTTCCCATGACAGTATTGCAGGGGGACTAAAGAAATTGAAACTTCTGAAAAATGTAAATGAAGTGCTTATGGAAGCTTTCTGGCTTTAGACAGAAGTGAGTTACCATGACTTTTGTGCTCTAGCACAGCCTTGGGAATGGATGGGGGAAATATACCCTAATTCATCATGAATACAACATAAAATGCTTCTGCCACATTTCTCAAAAATTATTTTCAGCATTTCAGCTTGCTAAGAACCACCATAGAGCCAATTATCACTGGCTAATTCAACCAGTCACAACCTAGGCACTCAAATTGTCACTAAAAGAGAAAAGAAAGTGATTTACATTTTATCATCTGCAGACAGATCTTTGTAGCTAGGGAAGTTGGGAGCAGCTTCCAAAGAAAAAAACCCCATACCTAAACATGAAAAAACCATGACAGAAATATAAAATGTGAAACTTACTTCACTCCTTCTCCTCTCTGCTCTCCAATGACAACCTGCACCACCATCTTGTACCTGTCAAATCCCTCCTCTGGAAAGAGAAAAAAAATAATAGTGAGACCAATAACTTTTTAAAAAGATGAACCCAAAACACAGCCCCGAAAGCTAAGGATTTCTGGCTACAAAGCATGTGGCTGTACAAGCCTATGCAAGTAGCCAAGTGGACAGACTGCCTTGCAAACCTTCATTTTCCTAGTATGGGGTACCATGGTTTTGCTGGAGTTGAAGGGTGAACAGGGTAGTTGGCATCCATCAAAAGATGCATCTTAGGCTCAAGACACGCCTGAGTAGACACAGTGTGTGTCAGCATTCTGCTTTGCCACCTTTAAGAACTGGCCACATGGAAAGAACACAAATAAGGCTGCTGGTGGACAAAATGCTATTTGGAAAAAACTGTCTTACTTTAAAACAGTTTTTTGATTCAATGGTATTGTGAGATTCCTCTGCCATACAGGTGTTTCCTTTTCTTCTGTGTGAAATAAAAGGCCACATAATAGCTGTGTTATTTATGTGTCTTCAGAGATGTGCTATTGTTTCACAACAGTAAAGAAGTACCTCTGGGGCACAGGCCAAATCTAATCAGGCCATGGCAATGTTCCAGCAGCCAAATCAGAGCAGGCATGTTTAAAATCAAATATAGATCCCAATGCCTGTCTTCAACAAAGCAGTGTCCTGGGACGACTCCAGCGCCCTGTTTCCACTGGAGGACTGAACACAGCACACTGGCTCTGCTAACATCCAACACAGCAATGCTTATCAGAGATGCCAGCTGATAAGAGTGGCCACCCCAGGCCAGGCTCATTTCAGGCCACTGTGGTTACACATTACTGAAGCCAAGCCCTGTGCAGAGGAGCTCAGCATGAACACTGCTGCTGCTGGCTTTAAGGCAGATGTGTAATTCTGGGAGAAGCACAAATCCACAGCTCCTGCACCACGTCAGGCCAGCCCAGCAGATGGAGCACCAGCCTGTCCCCAGGAGGAAGGGAAGAAAAGTGTCCCTGCCAGCACACACATCCATATACTTGTTCCAGCACAGAACTCAGGAAACACCTGCTGGTGCCTGCACTTTTCTTCTTGAACTCAAAAATTGTTGAGGGCATCCTGTGCAGCAGCAGCACCTTTTTCCAGGGCTGTAAGGCTGTAGTCACACCCCTCCTTGGCTGACTGTGCCTCTCTCCCCCTTCCCTACACCCCCTGAGCCTTGTTCTGATCTCCACGGCTGCTCCAGCTCTGACCTAACTCACAGCACAAAAAGAGCAGGAATGGTTCTGTTTATGGAAGCAAGAAGCATCACTTCTTTCTAATGCAGCTTCCAAGTTGCAGACCCTTCAAGGCTGACATCACACACCTGCCAAGCTATATGAAAACAAATCCTGTCTGCTTGAATTAGGTCTCCAGTTCTGCAGGCAAGGAATGTACATATATAGGGCAGATTGCTTCATACCAGGAGACTTGAGTCAGCCAATGGGGAAGGAATAAGTTTCAAGAATAAAGGCAGAAAGAGGGATCTTGTCAAAAGCAAGAGGACATGTCAAGAAACAAAATTACATTCCCATAAACCTCCTTACCTTTCAGTCTGTCTTTTATTGTTTCTGATAAATTCTTTGTAAGCTGAGGAATTTCTTCTGGGATGTACTGTATGTTGGTCAGCTTCTCTTTCAGTATTGCATGGATGCATTCTTTTACTGTGGACGACTTAAATCTAAAATGGCAAAAAAAAAAAAAAAAAAAAAAAAAAAAAGAAAAAAAAGGTGCAACAGAAAGTCCAGAAGTTCACACAATGCATAGAAACATACACAATGCCACCCGGAAAAATGCAGTTTCATGTATTAGAGAAAAATGACAGATGATAAGCCATGGGGAAAAAAAAAGACGCGCTAAAATGGAAGTATTGCCAAAAGCCAAGCACGTATCAACAGGGGTGAAACCGGCTCAGCCGGTTGAGTGGCTGCCAAAGCTGATCTGGGAGCCCGGTGCCCTCCGACCCCCGAACTCCGGGAGTGGGAGCACACCCCCCTCCCGCCCAGGGCCGCGCTCCCCGCCATCCCCACGGCAGCTCCCGCATTCCCGGGGCGATAACGCCCCGCTCCCCGGCGGCCTCACCGCTGCTGCAGGCCGGGCCGCAGGCTGTACGTGTTCTCGGCCCCTCCGTCCGGGCCCAGCTCGCCCATGGCCCCCGCAGGCCCCGGCCTTGGTTGCCGCGCCAACCGCGGCCGCTTCCGCCGCTCCCGCCGCCCGCCCCGCGCCTCACGGCGCCGCCGCCCCGGCAGCCCGCCGAGCGGCGCGCGGCTTCGCTGCGGCGTGGGTTCATTGCAATAAAAGAGACTTGTACGATGAAGTAGTTGGTAAATAAGTGCTAAATAATCGAGGTAGTAATTGCAGGGTATTTTAATAACTGTAGTAATTGTGCAATTTTGCAGTGGCTGAGGTGCTGGAGGAAGTCCAGAGGAGGGCGGTGGAGCTGGGGAAGGGTCTGGAGCACAAATGCTGTGAGGAGCAGCTGGGGGAGCTGGGGGTTTTAGTCTAAAGAAAAGGAGGCTCGGGGGGACCTCACTCCTCTCTACAACTCCCTGAAAGGAGGATGGAGCCAGGTGGGAGTCAGCCACTTCTCCCAGACAACCAGCAACAGCATGGGAGGGCACAGCTGTTCCAGGGGAGCTTTATGTGGGACATTAGAAGGAATTTCTTAATCATAGAAGGGATGATTAATACTGGAATGGAGTGCCTAGGGTGGTGGTGGAGTCCCTGCTCCTGGAGGTGTTTAAAGAAAGACTGGATGTGGCACTTAGTTCCATGCTGTAGTTGCCCTGGTGGTGTTCAGTCACAGGTTGGATGGGATGGTCTCAGAGGTTTTCCCCAACCAGAATGATTCTGTGATTGTGTAACTAAAGGGTTTGATGAGGTTGCTTCCTGGATGAGGCTGGAGGTATGATGGGGAGAGAGTGGGGTAGGACAGCCTGGCCTCACTGGGTGCTTGCCCAGTGCCCCCTCCTGCCCCAAACCAGCCCCCCTGCACTCAGCCTTGCCTGGGGCTCGGAGGGATCCCTTCCTTCCTCTGTACCACACATCCCAGACATCAGCCTTGCTCCTTTCCTCCAGCAACTTCTTAAATCCTCCATAAAGGCCTAAAATCCTTGCTCTCCAAAACCCTACCCCTTGTGCTCTTTTCCCTGCCTATGGCTGCTGTGTGTCCCAGGGAAGGCTGGCTGCATGTGCTGCAGCCCCTGCTGACGTTCTGTTTCCTCTGCAGTTTATCTCGAAGCAGCGATCTTTGCAATCGATTGTGCTTCCCACGTGCAGCGGATGACACGGCTGAGAAAGGTCCCTGTGTGCCTCACCCAGCTCTGAATGGAAACAGTGTGAAGGCACAGCCAGTGCTGCTGTGGACTGTGCTGCTGCCACAATCGAGAGGCTGGAGGGGACATGAACTGGGATGGGTGTGCCTGGAGGTACCCCTTGGGTACAGGAGGTGTGAGGTTGTGCCAGGAGGAAAGGGGTACCACTGCCAGAGTTTTGTTTGGAATGCACAGGCATATCCCAACTAATGCCAGATCCTGCCCCAACCTGCTCTGAGCATGGATGGATTGCTGAGACCCTGAGCAGCAGCAGCAGCTCCTAATTGCCACTGACTTTTACTGGCACCTCTTGCTAGAGATGGACTGTCAGAGTTCTTAGTACCACTGGGCTGGGTGTCAGCTCCTGCCAGCAGGAACACTCACTGCCATGCTGGAGGTGATGCTGGTCCCTTGCCATACCCATGTGGCACCTTCCCATCACCGTTACCATTGCTCTTCCCAGCCCTGCAGGTTTCTGCTTGTTAAAGGAACACTTTTGTGTATCTGTTCCATCCCTCTGCTTACTCACTGCTCACCGCTGCTTACTCACACCCACAGGACGCTGCCTGTCCCCACAGGGTCAGATCTTGCTGCTCATGCAAATCATTTGTGGAGACCGTCATAATTTCTGAGAAGTATCTGAAAGACCTCAAGCCTCTGTGTTTATTTGCAAACACTATTAACCGTTTCCTCTTCTCACCCCAGTCACTCGGCTCCCACCTGGGTCAGACCCAAAGATGTGAATTCAGTTAAACCATTGGAGGAAGGATCTTTGGAACGTGTGGGCTTCTCTTCCTCAGCATATTTTTGTGACAGTTTGTGTTTCCTCTTTCACTTGGAAAGCTGTACTTTCTCTGGACTTCAAAGTCATACAGCTCTGGGCTTCAGTCAGCTTCATCAGAGATGTTTGATCACAGCTTTCTTTTTCTTCTTCCAGTTTTTCAGTGCCTCTTGAATACCCCAAAATGCCAAAATTTTAAAACCATTTTGGGGCTGATGCTCCACGCTTTGAGGTGAGTGCTCAGGTGATAGCTGTGTGCCCCAACAGTGACGGCTGCAGAAGACCAGGCTCTCCTCTAGGTCACAGCTGTGTTGTTGGAACTCACCAGCTCGTGGTTGAAGAAAAACCATGACATTTGTGGTCCAATGAACTGGTGTGACATGTGCTTGCTGAAGTTGCTCTTTCTTAGTTTTAAAGAGTAAACTGTCTTCTGACTTATTTCTGCTTATCCTTCCTTTTTAGACTTTGTTTTCATCTTTTGGCAGCCAAATGGAAAAGGACTGCCCTATGCAATTTGCCATGCTCCAGCTCACAGAAAAAAATTGTGTCTTTTTAAGCACAAAAGGACCTTTTTATGACCATGTCAGCAAACCCCAAGATGTACCATCCACCCCGCTGGGCTGGAGGGGATTTACCAGCACGAGCGGGGAGCTGCATCATGCTTGGAGCCAGGCTGTTTTCCTTCATGCTGGAGAACCTGGTGGAGGAGCCAGGGTGAGCTGTGCTGGCAGGGTGCAGGCTGAGTTCAAAGCCTGCCTGAAGCCCTGCTGTGGGGCTGGGGCCAAGCTCCTCTGCAATGCTGCCATCTGAGGCTGGCACTGCTGCTCACCTCACTTTCCTCCACAGCAGCTTCCTAGTAGCTTCCTTGATCTTTTCTTTTATTCTTTTCATCGCTGTGTTGTTTTTTTTTCAGAGAAAAGGGCATCTTACCGTTGTTGGTTTCTCATGGACACGGCAGCATCCCCGCCCCGGGTACCAGTTTACACCTATTTCAAGTGCGCATTGGAAAGTTTGAGCAATTCATGCTATGATTCTAATCAGCCCTCTGCTGCTGCTGCATGGGGTGGGGAGGATGAGCCAGTTTTTCCTGCCTATCCCAGGCTCACTGAGTTATGATCTTGGGGGTGATACCCATCACATCTTCCACCTCTAGAAACCAAAACATGTGGTAAACGCCAAACAAGCCTCCCCACACCTGGCCCAAGTGCCTGGTGTCTTCATTTGGGGACATAAAGCCTCAAGGTGGAAAAGCCTCCTTGCTGTCAGCTTCCTTGTTTCCTGGAGTTCAGTTTAGTTTAGTTTAGTCAGGGTTTTTTTAAGTGGGAATCCAGGAAATTACAAAGAAAGAGGTGATGTCCAAGTCAAAATCCATATGCACCCTTGCACATGGTGGAGAGTGGCTCTCTTTGCCACTCATCTGGACAGCATGGTGGCCTCTGGCCAGGTGGCATAGAGAGGTGACAGGGTGGACACAGCACCCAGCCTTGCTCTGCAGCTCAAGCAGTGCCAGCAGCTCATGAGGAGGGAATAATGCTGCAATGCCAGGGGGAGACTGGAAAAGGGGACCAAGACAGGCTGGACTGAGCCACTCTCCCAGGGTGAGCCCTGTCTGCCCCAGCTCAGAACCCCCTCCTTCGCAATCCCAGTTTGGCCATCCTGGTGGTATTGGGTTAATGGATGGACTTGATGGTCTTAGAGGTCTTTTCCAATCTCAATGATTTTATGATTCTCTGAAATTAGGGGTGGCTTCCCCAGCCCACTCACCTGCCAGGAATGTTTGAAAGTGAGAGGTCAGCAAGCCCCAGCACCACAGCTTGTTTCTGAAAGCTTGGAAAAATAATAAAGTCATCATTAGGATCACATCCTTCTCCCCATTTATTAATTTTCCCCTGAAATTTTCCAGAATTGCGGGGCACTGGGGCTGTGTTCTAGAGAAGTGGAGGAGCATGCTTTCACCGCTGGTTATTTCCTATGCCAGTATTAGTCAGTGTGGTGAGCGGGGAGCATGGATGGCAAAAAAAATTACACAAGGCTTCTGCAAATGTCACCCCAATAACAGCACCTTGGTCCTGGGCACCTGCCCTTGCTCTCTTCAAATCTGAGAAGAAACACACCTAAGGAGGCAACACTCATCTTTCTTCCCCTCCTCCTTATCTCCCATCCCATCCCATCCTGGTGGGAGCAGCCTACCCTATCTACCCAGTGCCACATGTCCCACAACCCCATTGCCTTGGGTACCCAGTGGGAGCACCTGTGGATGCCTGGGAGCCCAGGACTGCTTTTACTTATAGGCCAGGCTCAGAGCTGAAGACATGTCCCCTTGTGGTCCCTGCCTCCTCCATCCCTGGAAGCTTTCCCCAAAAAGGGTGCAGGCTCAGAGGTGCCTGTCCCCACTGCTTGACAGCTGGGTACCTGTGTGGGAACATACCAGGAGTGCACAGGGAGGGTAAGGGGCCAGCTCTGGCTCAGCTGATCCTTGCCTCAGTGGGGAGGAAGCTGGGGGCGGGAGGCAGCCCGGGTTTCCCTCTGGGGCAGAGATGTACACGTTTCATTTCCACCCAGCCCTTGCTGCGTATGGCAGAGAGCAAGCTGCTGCTGCGGGGAAGGAAGCACAGAGAGCCGGGAGCGGCACAGCACACACAGCACAGCACCTCCCGCTGCCTGGGCACGGGACAGAGCAGCTCACATGGCTCCAGGTGCCTCGAAGAAGGTGTGGGGCACCGTGGAGGTGGCCCAGGCTGACCTCTGTGCCATCCTGCTCTGCTGTGGGCCCGTGCTGACCTGCTGCCTCCGGGGTAGGTACAGGAGTGTGGCAGGCTGACTGGCATGGCTGGTGGAAAATGTCTAAGGGCTGGGGGATTTGTAGCTAAAAATTAGCTCTGGCATCAAGAAGGCAGAGCTTTTGGGTATGTGCAGCTGATGCAAAGGACTTGGGGATTCTTGGGGCAGAAATGGGATTAAAGGATGGAGATGAGGATAGGTCCCCAGCACATAGTGCTGACCCCAGAGCTGTGTTTTGACACAGTGACAGTGGTTGGAGTTTGGTGTTCAGCTTATGGTTTTGCCAGTGAGGTGTGGGATTTTCTTTCTAGCTCTCATGGCTTCAGTCTGTGCCCTTGGGCTGCAACTCCTGCTTTGGTCTTGACCCTGAGGCATCCAGGATCCTTGCTCTGGGTGAACTTTGAGGGAGAAGGAGAGGTTGAAGGGAAGGTGTGAGTCTGGGCAGGGTGAATGAGAGCTCTGGTGAAGCTGTGTCTCCCCTTCCTTGCAGCCCACTGTTTCTTTGCTGGATTCATGTATTTTTTGCCTTGAGGGTGGGCAGAGGGCTGGGTGTCTGTTGGAGCAGATGTTACCTCTGGAGCTGGGAAGATACAGGAAAACATGTAAACCCAACATCTGCTTTCAGAAGTCCTCCAAACACTTCATTCATTGTTAGCAGTGGCAGTAGTATGAAATAAAGCCCTGAACCTGCCAAGTATTTCCTGTAAAACACAAGAAATCCAAACAATGGCAAAAATTAATTATCTTGGTGTGGACACTGCCACAGCTAGTGCTGCCTGCAGGAACTGGGGCACTTCTCTCCCTCCCTCCTCCTGTTTGGTCTTGTCCCTTATTTCTCAGCCCAGTTTTCCATCTGATCTTGTATTTATTCACAGAATTTCCAGGTTTCTTTTCTGGTTGGTGATGCTGAGGTTATGCTCCTATGGCCACAGGCTAGAGTTGGAGGGATGGAGGCACTTTCTGACTCTGGCTGCGAGCCTTGGGGCTGCTATCGGTGGTGATTTCTGAAAAGGGAAGGTAGATTTCCTTTGACAGGGACTTTTCAAAGCCATGGTGGTTTGGATATCTTGGTCAGGTGATCCGTGTAAAAAATGCTTCTTCCCACTTTTCATGGCTCTGAACAGAAATTAATGCAATAGCTGCCATGTTCTGCTGTGCAGGACTGGCTGAAGCACGACTCTGTGTGCCTGGCCCCTGCTCACAGCATTTCCACCATGCAGGATGGATGAACCCATCAGGATAATGAGAAGGGAAATGAGGTGAAGCTGCAGGTCTGGTGCTAAAGCAGAGGAGCCTGTGGCTGTGGCTGACTGGATCCTGTGTCGGGAACAGCATGGCAAGTTCAGCTGGAACCCCAGGTTGCCCACACACATAAGGAGGGGACAGGCCTCTGGAAAGGGATGGCATTGTAAGCTCCAGGTTGTTGCTCCCAGTCAGGTGGTCTCAGGCTGGAGATGGCAAATACTGTGCCGTGGGCAGCCCCTGCTTGCTCTGAGCTCCTTGCATTGTGTAGTGGGGAGAGCCAGAGCATCCCAGCAGGCAGCCAGGCATGCAATGAGTTCCACCACTGAGCACTGCCCCAACCTGGGACTCACTTTCAGAGTCAGCCTCAGCAGGAAAGAGGATGACTCAGACCTTAAAATACAGCATATATTTAAAAATAATACAACCCCCAAGGTCTGTTTTCTCCAGTATAGGTGTTCAGTTTTAATTTTAGGTAGCCTAGAGCACAATTTGGTCTACTGAAACTGTTTCACAGTACAGTTACTACCTCTGAAAATCCCTCTCCAGCCCCAGTCCCAGTGGCACATATTTAGATTGGGAGAGACATGGACTGAGGTACCTGCCCATGTCTCAGAGTGATGATGTGGACTGGACTTGCATCCTTGGCTCCCACACAGGGGTATGGCTGTTTCTGAGACCTGTGCCTGCTGTAACCATGTCTGCTCCTTGTTTCCTCTCTCCCAAATAGTGACCATCTCCCCAGCAATGTTAACTCTCCCTGAAGGTAACAAAGCCACCTTCTTCTGCAATATCTCCATGGAGAATGAAAATGGTTCAGAGTATAGCCTCAACTGGTACAAGGAGACCAACAACAGACAACCCCAAAAAGTTGCTGGGCTCAGCCAACACGAGTATGTGACGGAGACAGAGAAGTACCGGCTCAGCAACAACACTCCTGTCTTTAAGATTGAGATCCTGAACCTCCATCAGAATGACTCAGGCTCCTACTACTGTGGATTGATCGCCTTCTTTGTGAGCCTGATGGAGAGCAACCGGTCCCAGCTGATAGTCACAGGTCAGCCTGGGGGGCTGAGCTGATGGGGATGGGTCCCAATCCCATTGTAGCTCCAGGGTTTAAGGCAGGCAGTAACCTGCTGGCAGAGGACCTGACTGGGGTCAGGAGAGTGCACCCCTGCCCTGTCTCCTCTCCTTTGCACCCTGGAGGAGTAATGGGACTATGACAACCTACCAGGCACTGAGCCCTTTCTGAGGGGCCCCATATTCCCCTGCTGCCTTTCCCAAGGATTGTAGAGGCCATGTTACATCCCTGACCTGCTGTTTTGTTCCCCCTTTTTTGAATGGCAATTGCAGCAGCCCCCCAGATGAATGCCACTGATGAGCCAGAGATGGAGGAAGGCAGTCCCTCAGAGCACATCAAGGCTATGCTGCTGGGGATCCTCGTGCTTGCTGGAGTGGTTGTGCTGCTGATCTTCAGCTACCTCATCTTCACGCACAGGAGAGGAGGTATGATTCCCCTGGAGGCCCTGCAAACCCGTTTGGGACCTGGGGTGAGCCAGATGTCTGCAGCTGCCTGGAGTACAGGGACTAGTTAAATGTGCTAAACTCAGCTGTGGCATACTCCCATGAGACAGATATCTCTGTGCCTGGGGAAGAGAGGTGCTTTGAGCCCTGCTTGCCCTTTGTAGAGCCCTCAGACCATGTGCAGTGACTCTACACCACTCATTAGTGTGATGCCTTAATGGTGCACTTGAATTCCTCCCATGCACCTTGCCCAGGTACCTTCAGAGCACCTCACCCTGCTGCAGCACAGGGCATCACCTCAGACCACAGGCACCCAGGAACTCTCACAGAGAATTGTGCTGCACTCTACTAATCCAAATTAAACCCCAGACTGTGAGCTGGTGTCTCACTTGTCCTTGTAATGCTCAGGGTGTTAAACTCTGTGGACAAGGAGGATGTGTGGTGAAAATGTTGTAGTGTCCAATGCTGTATATGACAAGGGTGGGGGTGGGCCAGCTTACGAGACACACAAACCTCCTCTAACCAAGCGTGTTACTTTGCAGATGTGCAGAAACCACCGAGTGAAAACATGCCAGTGGTGAGTTTTCTGCCTCTGTCACTCTGCTGTGCTGCAGGAGAGCACCATGGCATTGTTGGGTTGAGGAGGGTCTGAGCCTTGCTTTATCAGCTCTTCATAAGCGTCTCACTTCTTCTGTCTTTTCTGCTTCTGCTTGATCTTTTCTGCACAGCTACAACTGCCTTTCTGCATCTGCAGCAGCACAGCCCCACCACAAAATAAAAATAAACTACCCAAGATACGATGGGACTCTCTAGTCCAAATCTTCAAAGCAGGCTTGTCTTTGACAGTGGATTATATTGCTATAGAAAATGGGAGGATGTTTCCCTCCAATACATCAAGCTAAAATTTATTTTGCTGCAGTTGATGCCTGTTTTCCTCTCTTTAGCCAGGCACCTCTAGGAGGGATCTATCTCCATCTTCTCTCCAACCCCATTCATTAAGTGACTGAAGGCAGTGAGAAGGCTGCCCTTTGCTCTCTCCTCTCTGGGCTGAGCAAACTCAGCCCTAGGCTCTTCTCCTGCACATTGTGCTCCCTTGGAGCCCAATTGAGAGGTGGGAAAAGGGCTCCTAGCACAGCCCTGCCTTCCATGGCTGGGCAGGCAGAAAGTCCAGCCTGCTTGCAGAGGCAGATGCAGAGAGATGAAACCCCAAGTCTCATGATGTGCTTCCTCTGTGCATGTTCTACCCAGCTCTGTGCATCTTTCTGCTGTGTATCACTCTCACTCTCGCAGGATGCTTCAGAGTTGATTTTGGCACTTGCTGTAAGAAGGGGCTTGTGTTGGGGATGGTGGGTACCTCCAGATGTTGAACCACCACAATGGGGTTACCTTGCAGAAGGAAGAGAAGCCCCCTGTAGTGTCCATATCCACTGTGGACTATGGTGTGCTGGAGTTCCAGAGGGACCAGTACACCCCGGTGCTCCCCAAGACTTGGCCAGTTGAGCAGACTGAATATGCTACCATCATCTTCCCTGAGGAGAAACCTGTGACACCAGAGCGGGGCAAGAAACACCTGGATGAGAGGACTCGACAGCTGCCATCACAGCCCTGCTAAGGGCCAGGGACCCTCCTCACAAGGGTGTGGGCATGAACAGGGTGCTCCAGTCCCTCACTCTGGGAAAAATCCAGCGTATCAGGACTAAAGCAACAGAGATGCTGCTGCTGGTCTTGATATTGAACAGTCCTGGCCACACTGTTATTGTGGCCATGGGGTGGGTACCACAGGATGAGTAAGGTTCCTGCTGTGCTCCATGTATTGCCTCTTCACTCAGGGCAGGGTGGATGGGATGGGGCAGAGCAGTAATACCAACAGGTCTGTCCCAAAGGTGATTTACATTATGCTTTGATTTTCTTCCTCCACCCAGTGCTCTCTGGAGTGGTCATGCTGCTTCCCTGCCCCAAGTCTGAACCAACTATCAAAGCATGACTGTCAAAGAAAATGCTGAAGGTTAGAACTAGAGTGAATCCTGTGAGATGCTGATCATGGGAGCCCAAGGCTTCTTGCAAGCTTCTCCTTGCCTGGAGCAGAGACTGCCCTAAGTACTGCTATTCAGAAATCCCTGGGAAGCAGGCAGCTGGTCTTCTGTCTATCTCTAGGCATTTTCCTCCTCTTCTCGAGGGGTAATCTACCCCTGTGTCCTTCCCTCCCCAAGCGGAGTCAGATCTGGCCATGGGGGTGAATAAAGAGTTTTACATCCGAGGAGTTTGTTGACTCTTGATGGCAAGTGTGTGGGCAGGCAAATAACGGCTCTTGCAGTGCAGGGCAGAGCTGCGAGGTGGCAGCATCTGTTGTGGTTCCCAGGCCTGTCTGTGAGATATGCAAGCTGTTCTTCCACAAAGCTAGTCTTAAGAATTTAGAGAGGTCAATGCTCATTTTCTCCTTGCCCGTGTCTGAGCTGGTCACCCAGGCATGGCTGCAAACCAACACTCCCCCTTAATCAGGCTTGTCTTGGGGCACTCACCCAGTCCATGGGGATGAGCATCCCTGCTGTGCCAGGGGTCTGGCTGCTCAAAGCTCAGGGCAAAGCTCACAGTGTGGTCCTCAGTGCAGTTTTTTTGGCTTCAAACTTCCACTTTCTCTCTTGAAAGAGATATGCTACTTGCCAGAAACCAGAGCGGAAAGAAGTGACAGCTGCTCGAGAGAGGAGAAACCTCAGTAAGGAGTGGCTTTGGAGGCAGCAGAGACTTGCCAGGAAAGTGTGAAACTCAATGAAAACTGAGAAGAGTCACTTGCATCTCACATTTTGGCAGCACTGTCAACAGGTTTCTTCCTCCCTTACCCCCACTAAAACCACTGCAGCCTTGTGGGAGCCAACCTGGGTACTGGGGGATAGGGTGAGGCAAGCCAGGCACCATATCTTGTAGTCTGTGGGGACTGGAAAGCCTGTGAGAAACTTCCAGAGGGAGCTAGATGGGATAAATATCCATTTGGGATTGCTTACACCTTTATTCAAGGTAGGACAGTGGATGCTCCCTTTGGCCCCCAGTGCTGTTGAAGGGTCTCAGCAGCCTCCACGGGCAGTGCTGTAACTCCCATACCGTTTACTCATACCAGTTCATGGTCCAGCCCATCAGGGCTTTTTGCCAGCAGCAGCACAGCTCTGTCAGAGACCTGCTGTGGCCAGCACGGCCCAGAAAACCGAGACAGGAGGCAGCTGAGCAGGAAAGTGGGAGCTCAGTCAGCAGTTTTGCGTTCTGCTTTCCCGTCAGACACGGCACTGACATCGCCGAGAGGGTGGACCCTGCTTCATATTTTCCATCCTACCTCTCAGGCAGCAGAGGTGCCAGATCTTCAGCACTTCCTGCACCCCTGCTGCAGCTATGACTCCTCCAAGTGCAGTTGGGGCTGTGTCCTTTCCTGTCTGGTTGGATGACGGTCTGCAGCTGACCAGAGGCTCCCAAACCATCCAGTGGGGTTGGAGGTGTAGCAAAAGCATTTCCCACTGCCATTTTCCATGGGAGAACATCCAGCCTGCAGCAGTGCCTGTGTCCCTCCAATTCCCATCAACCTGGCTGCCTCCCTTGCAGGGAGGAAGGCTGGGACTCAAGATGTGTGGGGTGAGTGGTAGGGATGCTCCAGGCTGCCAGACACCATCTTCCATGCCTGATTGGAGCACAGGGTGCCCAGCACTAACAGACATGGGCTATACTCCCCTGCACCTGGCATGGCACTGGCTGTGCTGACTGAGCATCCCCAAACCAAGCAGTGCCCTGAGATGGGTACCAGCATCCTTCCTGGGAGTGGGGAGTTGAGTGTGTTTGTGTGCTGGAGTTTTTCATGCACACATGTGCAAGCACATACAAATGCTCATGAACACACAGAAGTGCAAACAACTCACCAGACAAATTTGTGTGCATGCGCCCAGCTTTGCACAGCTACTGTAGCAAATACCACCTTCCCCACAGACCCACATCCCCTCAGGCCCCCCCCCACCCCCGATCTGTGTGCCACAGCTTGTGCTGTGCTGGGACCCAGGACCAGCCAAGGTGTTTCTTGTGGGTGCTGGAGCTGCGGCGTTTCCTGAACAGTCTGGTCTGGCAGTTAAAGCAGCCGCTTCCGACCGTGGGCACCCAGTGCTCCCACGAGGAGTGGCTGCCACCACCAGCAGTGCCAAAATGCTTCGTCAGCCCTCTGTGACCACACACCAGCTGACACCTCTGGAGAACCTCACCCTGGTCCCACACTAAGGTCTTGATGATGGGAAATGTCCAGAGCCTTCTGGGAGACCTCAAAGAGCTGTGACTGATCCCTGTCAGCATCTGCAGAAAGCTGGATGTGTGGTTACATGCCTGGGCTATACCTAAGCAAGCAAAAACCTCCTGCATGAGGCTTGAGAGCCATCCTGGCTCCTTATACACCCCGACCTTGATTAAAGGTGGTTGGGAACTAGATGTGGGCAAACATCTCTTCAAGAAACCTGAACTCATAAACCATGTCTTGGGAAAACTGGGCAGGCAGATGAGATGGAAAGGAAATAATTTCCTGCACTTTGCAGCTGTGTCGTTGAGGAGAGCCATGCCATTGAGCAGCAAGGCACCGTTCCTGAACACCAGGGCATTACTAATGAAGAGGGGAGAAGGGATGGTCAGGCTGTAGGACAGTAGGGTCAGTTTTAAGTGAGCACTGTCCTGGTCACTGGGATGTCTTGGAGATTTTTGGTTAGGAGAGGTTGGACTGGAGGTGATGCATCAGGTGTGTGGGTTATTTGTCCCCTGGATTAATGGGATGGCTTGTGGGTGGGACTGGTTTGTCAGGAACTGTGGTGTGGGAGCATTGCCATGGCCTTGACTGTCTGGGAAAGTGACTGTTGTTCCTGGAAGAGAAAGGCTGGAGGGAGCTGGTGGGTGCTGTGGCTGGTGGTGGGAGGGGTGGGCTGCTGCTGAGCAGACTGCTGCTCCAGGCTGCCTGGACCTCCAGCTATGGCCAGGCTGCACAGCTCTGGTGTGTCCTAACAGGTCTGAGTCCACAACATTTCCTCAATCCTGTCCCACCGAGAGTCTCACCCTACCTGTCACTGAGCTGTTGTAAGCTTACAGAGTATCTGTGTTTCCTCCTACTGCCCTCAAATTCTGCTTTCTCTAGTTTTGCTTTGAGTTGTCTTCAGAGTTTTTTCTCCTCTCTCTTCTTGCCTTTGGTGGGATGTGATGCTCAATGAGGGAGCATGGGCCGTGAAGGGCCAGGCAGGAGCCCTGTGCCTGCCTGTTCCTCTGTCCCAAGACCAAACCCACTGCCCATGGCACTGGAGCAGAGCCTTGTTGGAGGTCGTTGAGCTCAGTCCTTATGACTAGGGGGACCATCACAAGGCTCACCAGATGAATGAGGAGCTTAAACCCGTGTGAGGTGATACCTGTCCATATCTTCATATCCATTTGCCCCCTTAGATCTTTCTCCATAGCTCAGCATCCCTCTTCATCCTTGAAGTCCAGGATGATGGGGCAATGTGGTCTCTCTACAGTCCAGTTTGGTCATAGCCCCATTTCCAGAGGAACTGATCCTCCTTTCCTCAAATCCACCCTTAGGTGGACCCTTCTGCTCCAAGGATTCAGCTGTGTAGAGAGTCCAGCATGGAAGGGAGCATGGAAGGGAGCCTGTAGCCATTGCTTGTCCCTAGAACTGGTAGGTTTCACCACGACAGGGTGACAACCATTGACTGTCAACTGCATCAAGGTTGGAGGGGGTCTGAGGCAGAGAGAGCTGTCATGGAGCCATATCCCAGTAGGATATGAATACCCAATTCACCATTTTCTACATGGAAGCAGAAAAAAGATAATCCAGGAAATTCTAGATGAGCCAACCTGCCTCAGTACCCGGAAAATTGCTGGAAGAAATTACCACCAAGTGGCAAACACTGACAGGGCAGTGCTGGGGCTGAGAACATAGATTTAGCAGGAACTTGTGTCAAACCATCCTTATTTTCTCTTCATCGGGGTGACAGACTGGGTACCACAGGGAAAGTGGAAGTGATGCTATCTTTGTGCTGCCTTACATTGCATTCTCATAAGCAGATGAGGAAATGGGAAATTCTGTCACTGTGGGTGGATGGATTCTCAAGAAGCTCTATCCCATGAACAGTTATCAGTAGCTAGTGCAGCAGACACACCCAACAGAGATTTTCTGGGGAAGCCTGGCTCACGTGAATGATGCTATTGAAGGAGGATATAGGGACTGTTTGGGTGGAGGGTTAGAAACTGAATTCACCCTGATGACCTGGAGAAAAGAGCAAAAATTTCCTGAAAGAATGACTGACGGAAAAGAATTGAGTGTGTTTGGCACAGGAAAAAGTGAGGGAAGTCTTCAGAATGGGAAGAAGCCTCAGTATGAAGCAAGCAGTGAGAAGTGTTTAGGGTTCTGCCCTGTTGCTTAGATGGCATTTCAACTGTTCTGCAAACCTTGATGTGCCCATGGACACAGCATCCTCACTGCTGGGGGGATGTTCCTCTCTGCAGTCCTGCTGGGGTCTGGGGTTGAGTGTCGCTTTCTGCCCCTTCCAGGGACTGCTGGCAGGATGGAGCCACCAGATGGGGTGACCCATACCAAAGGAAGGGGTGGATGTCCTAGCAGAAATAGGGCACATGTGGGTCAAGGAGGCTCCTTATGGGCAATATGGGCACTTTGTACCTTGGTTGGAAGAGAGGGGAATGTGGAAGCTGACATAGAGTGAGAGATGAAGAGGAGGAGAACGAACTTCAGGAAACCTTCCTGTGCACACAGAGGCGGCTCACACAGGGGTGGGAGCTCGAGTCAAAAATAATTTTGTGCTGTACAAAAACAGCTGGGAAATTACCACCTTGTGTGCTTCCTTCACTCATCCCACGGAGAAACCATGACCAGCGTGCTGGAATGAAGAGGATTGGCAGGGTCTGACCCTGGCAAGGGCTGCCAGCCCAACGAGGTCATACTGTGTGCAGGACAGAGCTTGTCCCCATTCCCTGCTGAGGCCAGGCTGTGGGGAGATCCTGTAGGAACAGCTTTTGTTTCCAGGCAGGTACTGATAAACAGCAAGGTGCTTGGGCAGAGCCAGGAGGTGTGTGTGAAATGGAACAGGATGTCAAAGCAATTTCATCTCTGTGGGTTGTTCTAGGAAAGTCCCTTTAGTAAAAGCAAGTCAAAAGCTTTAATAGAAGGACCAGAACTTGGCTGTCTCAGAGATGACTGTGAAATCTCAGCACACTGTGGGTCGCAATTTGAGTTGTGCTGCCATGACGTAACAGGGCGCTGGTTTCCATCACAGCCGGGTTTTGAAGGCAGGGACCCATTCCCACACCAGGTATGCATTTTATCCCCACTGAGCTGTGTGCCAGAAGGGCAGTGTTTTGGCCCCTGGGGTGGGAAGTGTGGGGAGTGGTACCTGTCCTGTGGGGAGAATCCCTTCACCCTGTGTCAGCAGTCTCGAGGAGGAAGAGCTGGGCTGAAACCACAGATCCCCCAGATGAAGTGATTGGTTTGTTTGGGTGAACAATGTCAGGAGGCAGGGCTGTGTCCCCAGGGGGCTCCTCCTCTCAAAATATCTGGAGATGTTTAACACAGGCATGCCCTAGATGTAAAGGGAAGGTGTCAAAACCTTTAGGTCTTTCCAGCATTCAACCCCCCGAGGGTAAATCTTGGACAATAACACAGAAGGGGTCCAGGGGACAGGCAGATGGTGCAGGAGGGGGTTCCATCCTGGTCACCGTGCTGCTGGCTGGAACCCCATACTGTGCTGGGCCATGGTGCCAGCTGTGAGGCCAGCCCTTTCCCTACTTAGCTCCCACCTTCTGCACCATGATATTTGCAGCCCTGAAGACCTCTCTGTGGCAGGGTACATAAAAGGGTCTTCTGTAATGAACCTATAGATATGGGGGCCTCAGGGATAAGAATGACAGGAGGCTGAGAAGATCTGCTGCTTCGTCTCTTCCTCCTCATGCACCAGCCCTGAACCAGGGATGTTTCCCAGCTCCCATCTATGAACATTAAAAACACTGGTGGGATGATCTGTCCTTCACTGTCCTGCTTGTAATTCACTGCTCCAGCCCAAGCAGGACTCAATGAACCCATAACAGGGGTCTTGGCAAGGGGGTGACTCAGGGTCTATCCATAGGTTAGAGCTTTCTGCCTCTTCATAAGCCTCCTGAAGGCCTTGTCTTGGCTTCTCTGCTTCCAAGCACTTTTTTTCCTTTAAGTCCTGCTCCTGATGGTGGTATCAAGGTGTGATTGAGAGTGGAAGGAAGCTCAAAGAAGGAAAATGTGGAAGCTGAAGGTTTGCTCTACCCTGGGAACTCGTCACCTGTCCCTGCTCTCACAGGAGGGGCAGCACACAGTGTGAAGGTGTTTTAGGGCTCTAAGTAAAAATGACTTGCTGGCTTTTCCCTTCCAGCAGGTCTCCCTGCAAGGCTGTGATTCCTGGGATTTACCTACATGGACTGCCTGGAGCTAAACCTGCCTTATCAAGATCTTTCTCAAACTCAAGACCTGTTATCATTTGGCATCTTATCTAACCTGCTCTCCATCCTGCATTGCTCTCCATGGGATTTCCTGGGGGACCTGTGCACCCCAAGAAGGGTGAGCTGGAAGGCAGAGGGCTGCAGGCAGCCCCAGCCCTGCTGTTTATACCTTGCCTGGGAGTACTCAGCTCAGAGCACACCTCATCTCTTTTGTTTTTACGTATCATGCTGTCCTCCCCAACTTTCCACCCTGCAGTTTCATGTCAGGCCTTTTACTGCTCAAAGTGGCTGAAAGTTGGTAAAAATAGCCCATGGTTGGTGGCAGCTATTGAGAGAGATAAGGTTATCTGGAGCTTTATCAGCTGCTGAGTCCTGCATTTTTGATGGGTTTCACTTTCATTATTCCTAAGCCAAGCAAATCTCTCTAAGCTCTCCCTACTGCCATGAATGTGATGGGCATGGGCAGCCTGGCAGGGGGGTTTGTTTCCAGTCTTTCTGCCTACAGGCAGAACAGCATCATGGCTTTTGAAGGTCAAGGGCTCATGCATACATATTGAGGAAACCTTCCTTGTCCTTGCTTTAAGAGATATTTCACCTTGCCAAGACCTGGTGCAGTGTCAGCAGAGACTGTTGACCCAGAGATTGGGATGGGGTGGTGCTGCTCCTGCAGGAGCAAAGGTTCCCCTCTCCAAGCATAAAAACTTTGTACAAAGAAGAAAAGTATAGGGAAAAGGCTGTTACATGTATATTAGCATTCGGAAGCTGCAAGCTTGACTTGCAGGCTTGGTCACCACCTCTTCCCCAAAAGTGGAACTATGAGCACGTGGCAGAATGTTTTTGCAGTGAAGATGGAAGAAATGCACATAACAGATCCGTGGACACTTCGGGAGGATGATGGCCTGCAGGTGCAGGACTGCAGGCCTGGCTGGAAGGAGTTTGTGCAGCGCCGTGCTCTTGGGAGGTAGGGGGCTGCTGACAGGTCCTGCTGGAGTGGGATCAGGGTTGATCAGTTGTCATGTGGACCCTCTCCTTTTTCAAAACTTGCTTGCAGGAAACAGGGTTTTGAGCAAAAGGGGGAATTTGGAGGTGGATGAGGCTGTGAAGGGTGTCTTCATTTTTGTTTGAATCTCAGTGGGTTGTTGCCAAACTGGAAAACATGGTAACTGGAGGGGAGAGTAGTTCAGCAGCTCCATAGGGCCAAAGGACAGCTGTTATTTGGCCAGAATTTCCCCATGTTTTTGTCAAGATGAAAATAGCTCCTTCAGCAAGTATGGGAAATTATACCTCACTAGTACCAAATCTTCTGGGTTTGCACCCAGAGGATGAGGACAGGGAGAACCTCTGTGTGCAGGGACATGGGGTGATGCTCAGCAGCCCCTGCACCTGCACCAAGCTGCGGGGCTTTGGGCAGAGGGAGGCTGTGCCTCTGCATTGTTGATGAAAAGCCCCATCCCAAACATTTTTACCCTGGGCATTGTTCAGGCACCCTGCCTGAGTGGCAGCAAATGGACTAAATTGGTTGTCAACCCCTGTGCAGATTGTGCAAGATGAAGAGCTGTGGGCTGTACACCTTTTGGCTCCTACATATATCACCTGCCCTGCACCCTCCACCCACACCTTCCTTCTATTTTGTTTCTTTTTATTGTGTTACCCAGTCTTGGGCTTGATGCTGACTTTCGGCTGAGCTGTGATGAGCCAGCATTGGGTGAGGGGCTGGAATCCCAAATAGGGACCTGATGCTTCCCATTCCAAGAGCCCCTGCTTTTGGCAGTGGGGCCAGGATCCCAGCAGACAGTCTGGCTTCTGAAATCCTTAATGCTGGAACCAGCCTTCAGCTCACACCTGGGGTGAACTTTCCAGACTGGCATCATACTGTTAGGAGGAGGACATTTTGATATAAAGCTTGCAAGAGTGAAGTTAGTCCATGGTCTGTGTTAACCCTCACTGTGCCAAAAGCTTCTGGCTCAGCATGAGGCGTCTGGGATGAGCTGGTCTCCTCTTTGACTTGACAGGTTTCAGTGCTCCCAGTGCTTTCACAAGTGGTCTTCTGCCAAAGTGCACATCCTGTTCCACATGTGCCACAGCCAAGGCTGGGGCACGGTACAGATGCGAATCTTTCGCCAGAAATGCAGGCGCTGCCCCAACTCCCAGCTGGAGGATCCCGAGTTCAGCCTGGAGACTGTGGAGACAATTCTGCACAATCTGGTGCTAAAGATCCTCCAGTATTTCTACAGAAAGCCTGTCCAGCCCTGTGACCTCCTGGAAGTCGTGGTGGATGCACCGGTGACGGGGCCACACGACTGTGCCCACTGCGAGGCCTGCCAGCTCGGCATTTGCGGCAGGGCCCGGAGCGCCCCGGCTCTGGATGCCTGGAAGCCCCTGGCAGATGAGGGGGAGGCCAGGACAAACAGCACCCAGCCACGGCTGGCCTGGCCATGGGGTGCCTGGAAGCCCTTGACAAGCATGGGGCAGGCCGGGACCCATCGCTCTGAGCCATGGTGGTCCCTGGGATTGGATGACTGTAAGTCCTTGATTAGTGTGGGCAAGGCCAGGACCCATCGCACTAAGTTGCAGCCAGCCCCAGCACGGGTTGCCCGGAATGCAAACATGTCCAGGACCTCTCAGCCCCTGAAATGTCAGTCCTTAAGGCCCCATGCAGGCTCGACCCAGCAGCCCTCACCCTCCAACAGCGACTTCCCCTGGAAACGCTGCTGCTGCATCAGCAGCTCTTTGCTCTGTGTTTTGGCACTGATCATCTTTGTTGTGCTTTATTTTACCATTATGTAGAGAGACCTGCATGTCCTGTGGCCACAACTTTGCCCCAGAAAAATGAGGCTAAGTTGGTTTGTAAGTGCTTGTGTCCTGGTTTCACCTGGAATGGAGATAATTTTCTTCTTTGTAGCTGTTACAGCATTTTACTTTGGATTTAATATGTGAATAATAATGTTGATAACACACTGATGTTTTGGTTATTGCAAGTAGTGCTTACTCTAAGTCAAGGACTTTTCTGTTTCCTATGCTCTGTCAGTGGAGCAGGTGCACAAGGAGTTGGGAGGGAGCTCAGCCAGGACAGCTGACCAGAACTGGCCCAAGGGACTTTTCATGCCATGGATTATCCTGCTCATGGATAAACCAGAGGAGTTGGCCAGGTGGAGCTGATTGCTCCAGGTGATGGGCTGGACATTGGTCAGAGGGTGGTGAACAGCTGTAGTGTTCATCTCTTGTCTTTATTATGTCTCTCTCTTTATCTGTCTGTTAATGATTGTTATTATTATTAATAATTACTTTGTTTTAATTATTGAACTGTTCTTATCTCAACTCACAGACTTTACCCTTTCCCAATTCTTCTCCCCATCACTCTGGGGCAGGGTGGTTCAACTGAGAGAGAGGTTGTGGTGTACTTAGTTGCTGGCTTGGGCTTAAACCACAGCAACTTGACTAAACTTTTGAAATAGCCTGTAGGCTGTACATCACAAGCCTCAAACATAACCATGATTATCAAAGTCTTCTCTGGGATCCTGGGGTGAGCAAGTGGTGGTGGAGGGTGTGGTGTGCCCTGTGAGAGAGCATTGTGAGGGCTGGGACCTGGGAGTGCACTGGGGGATGCACTGGGGACACCAGGGATGCCATGGGAACTCCACCTCCATGGGGCCACAGGAGAATCCAGGAGATGCAGCCATTCCCTGGGGAAGCAAGGTGTCAGTGATGAGCATGCAGTCACCACTCACTGCTAAGCCCTGGATGGGTTTAGGGGCAATTTAGGAGACAGCATGCCTTGGTGTGCTTGTGCCATTCTCATGATAGTTTTTGTTTTTGTTTGATACCTCTCACAGAGAGGCTGGCCAGTGATCCTGGCTGGTGAATGACTTCTATTAACTTCATCAGCTTCCTGGCTTACTGTGCTTCAGTGGCCCCAGGCACCTGTTGTGCTAGGATGCTGATTGCTGGGGTTAAGTGGAGGTTTCTAACACATTCATGGACCCCTCTTCTCTGCTGTTTCCTCTGGAATTCATGCTTTGCATGCGTGGTGGAGGAGCAGAAACACAGACACCAGGCGACCTGCTGCCTACCTGAGCAGCAAGAGCTGAATTGAACAACCCCCAAACTACTTTGGATACTGAAATTGATTTTAAGCTTTATCCATCCTCTCCTGGCTTTGCAAATGATTCGATGCTGAAGATGGGCATATAAAAGATTTTATGATTGAATTAGTGTAAGAATGATGGGCTGAAGGAAAAAAAAATAACCAAACTCAGTGTGGCTCACAGCATGAATCTCTGTGCAGGTTCCCAGGTGCTGTCCTCTTCTCCCTGCTGTATGCTGAAGGGCCCCTTATGCTGCTTTTTCTGCTGCTGTAAGATTAATCTATATTCTCAGATACGCAACTGCAGGCTATTAGCTAAAAAAAAATGAATATAACAAGAAAAGGCTGTCCAGATGCCTTGTGGATTTGTGACCTGCCTTTATCCCACCAACTCCTCCTTTCACCAGCGCCTTTTCTCCGCAGCCTGAGCAGCCCTGGCCATGGAGCCACCAGATGGAGCTGCAGATCTCCGGCACTGCGCTGGGAACCACTGGCACCAGTGACCCGCCAGCACTGGGACAGGACAGCATTCCCCACATGGGGAATGCCCTCCCTCCTCCTTCTGTGACCAGCTGCTTCCCTGTGGCATGGTCCCCCCAAGCCCATCCTGCGGGGTACGGGGTTGGTTTGTGCAGGAGTGGCTTTGATGAGTGGCTGTGCTCTGATGAGGCTGATGCTGCAGCCTGGACCAGCTTCCCTCCCTCCTGTGCTGGGAGCAGCCCGCCCCTCCCCGCCGGCGTTATGTCATGAAGCAAAGATACGGCCAAGTTTCTTGCGGCCATTGCCCATAGCCCTCTTCTTTCCATGCTGAGGTTTTCCCAGCCCCAGTTACCATGTCTGGGCTGTCTGCAGCCTCCCCAGCCACCCAGCTGCTGAGTGGGAACTCCCTCGCCTCTGCCTGAGATGCCAGCTCTGGTGAAGACTACATCCTTGCAGGGGTCCTTATTTTCCTGCTTGAGTCTCTCTGCTCTTTTACAAGGGCAAACCCACCTCTTGTTCCCCTACAAGTCTTTTACACACCCACTGTGCTCCCCCATCCATGGCCTTGTGTGAATATGCTCCTTTTCCCCTGGCCCCTTCTCACTGCTGCCTTCTTGCCTGCCTGTGTCCTCATCCTGTGCAAACATGTCCCCTCCATCATGCAGCCTCTCCATCTCCTCCCCAGTACTCAGAGTCACTTGTGCATACAGAGGCTTCTCAGCCATGGCCTCATTTTTGGGCTCCTTTCCAGGATACCCCTTTCCAATATGTGGTTGTGCCCATTACAAGTTTCTTAGCAAACTGCCTTCAAAATTCTGCTTTTTGTGGCTCTCGGCACTTTTGGGGTTCAGAGCAAGCACTCCTGCCCTGGCCAGGCACCACGTTGTCATGGGAACAGCGAGGCCATCCCAGGGGATGAGGGAGGAAGGATGCTCTCTCTGTGGGGTCTGTGCAGGTCCTGTCTGTTCCCCCAGTCTGTTTGAGATTGGGCTCTGCTACAGCCAGCTCTCAGCTCACGTCTGGCACTCGCAGCCAGGGACAGCACAACTTCACCCAGGGATGTTTTGTTGGCTTTTCACCACAGCCAGACTGATAAATCGCTGTCTCCACGCCTGTCTCCCTGGAGAGAAGCTCTCAGCACTCTGGCAGGTTGCGAGGTGCCAGAAAACGCAAAGCCCATTGTTGGTGTCACTTTTCTCCTCGGCTGCCTGTTCCCAGCCCGCCCTGCAGCCACTGCAGTGCCTGTGGGGCACCCGGGGCTGGCACTCGGTGAGCTGGGGGCGAGGGCTGGGCTGGGAATGGGATTTCCCGGCAAAGCTATTGACGGGAGGCGGGGAGAGTCTGGATTTACCAGTGATCTGTTAAAGGGCAGCAATATTTTTTAATGTGCCCCAGGGCTGTCTAGGCTCAGATCCTACAGATGGTGGTTTAATGCTCAGGGGACCATGCCTTTATTTTGCTTTTTCTCTCTCCTCTCCTTCACTCCCATGATGTCTCTGGATGCCTTAGCAGACCTGTGAGTGAGCCAGATCCACTGCCCTCCTCTCTGCCATCAATGCAGAGGAGCCTGCTGCTGTTTTTCAGTTCTGTGCCATAGGAAAAGAGGGATCAATAACCCAGCTCCCAGCCCTGGATACAGGCACATGGGAGGAAACAGTCCCCCTTATTTTAAGCTCTCTCCAGAGTGTAGATTCTCACAGTCTCTGATGCAGAGATGTCCGGCAGAGCTTTGTCCCTGCCTCAGCTCACTGCAGGTTCTCTGCTGTCAGGATGTGCTCTCTCAGTCCAACAACTAGTGGGAATGGGCTGATTTTTCACACCTTTTAAATCAAAATCACATACCTCATATATTTTTCCCCGTGTCAATTGAACTCAGACTTAATTGCTATTCTCAGCAAACAGGTTGCTGCCCTCTGCTCCTGCCACTGCCCCCATCTTCAATGATGTGCTAAGGCTATAAATAATTAAAGGCAGGATCTCCACTGTTACCCTTTTTTTGTGATTTGTATTCAGGGGCTGCTCAGGGTCTGTCTCAGCCCAAGAAGCTGCAGAGGCCAAGGCTGAGCAGCCATCAGAGTGAGGGATGGTGTGAGGATTCTCCTGGGAGTGCATGGCAGACATCAGCGACCAGCCTTGACTATGTTCCTCTTGGGATAAAAGCCACAGGGCACAAGCTCAGTATATAAAAAAATTTTATTTTGTTCTCAGGAGGAAGACTGAGACTACCATCCTTACCTGATATCAGATATTTTACAGAATGTAATATATATAAAAAAAGATATACACATACATTAAAAAATACCTTGTAGTTACATGACATAGCCGAGAGTACAGTTCATAGTGTATCTGCAAATTCAATCTTCATTAGGCCTTCTGCTCCTCAACATTTCTACAAATGGCTTCTTGGATGATAGCAAAATGTCAGAGTGGCTCAGCCACTGTTGGCTTCTTCCCTTCATGGAAAAACCAAAGGAGGAGGAGGAGAAAGAGAGGCCTGAAGGAGGCTAGAGCACAGCAGGCAATTTTTGCTTACAGCTTTGGGAGGACTTTGCTGGCAAGTGAAGGAGAAGGTGTCCCTGCTGAAGGAAGGACAGCTCACCTGACCTGGTTCCTTGTTGGGACTTGTCTGCATGGGCCATGGAGGGAAGCTTGGGAGATATGAATACTTCTGATGTGTTAGGTGGGTTTGAGCCAGTCTGGGATGACTTCAATACCTGCAATAGGCCACCAGAGCCATGAACAAACACTAAACACCACTGGTAACCTTTACATCAGCTAACTCAGTGGCCTCAAAAGCAGTTAAAATGGACTAGATTCTTGCAAGAATGAATAAACAGTCATGCAGGACTAACCAGGCCCCTGAGAAAGAGACAAAAGCCAAACAAGGGTGTTTTATATTAAATGATTCTGCTGAAAGTAAGTATTGCTTAGATGCAGTCAATGGGAAGCTGTCTTGTAATGAAAAACTTTCCTTGGGGAATCTGCTGTGGCTGAAAAGCACAGAGCTAATCTTGGGGTGGGACTGGAGAAGGCTGGAGGTCAGGGTCAGTCCAAACCCTGTTCCATGTTCTCGTGTCCTCTGTGAGTCACTCATCCCACATGGTGGGACACAGGTGTCCTGTTTGGGCTGGTGCTCTCTTGGTGGCCATGGCTGAAGTTTGGGGCTAAATGTGGATGCATCCTCGCCTCTTTTTGGCCAGGTGGATGTCACCTGAGATGCCACCAGGAAAGGGATGTTTCTTTGTATATAGAAATAATGGCAAACTCCCAGGACTCTCTCACTACTCCTAGCACAGAAAGGGGGTTCATCACCATGGGGATCCTGTGAGACCCAGGCCTGCCCACATGGGCTTCCTGCATGGTCCATGGGCTCTGAAACTCTGTAGTTGCATCTTCTGATGGAGAGATCTGGCTGCAGAGTCCTGGGAGTGGGGACAATTCCCTGTGCACGGCACAAAGCTCTGGTGTCAGGCAAACCCTGCCTCAATTGCTGTGCCTTTTTCCTGGCTTGGAGGGAAGTTCCCTGGAGTGTGGGTGAGGCTTGCAGATGGGCAGCACATGCAGAGGACACCAGCTGAGATCTTGTCCTTCGCCCCCTCCCTCCAGCTCCCTAGCAAGCATTTCCTAAGAAATGCAGGCGAAGGGATGCGGGACCCAGGGAAACAAATGACCTGGCAGAGGCTTGGCGTGCGTGGAGTATCGTGGCTATTGCTTGCGAAAGACCCGAGTCTGGAGCACATTAAACAATAACAAGAAGAAAGGGAGCTGCGGTGGCAGCAGGCTGCTTAGTCACTCATCTCTCCAGCTCTGGCTCCAGAAATGTCCATCTCTCTGAGGAGCCTGTTTTCTGCTCCACCCAGTCCACATAGTTAGAGACCTTGGTGTACACGCCATACACCTGCTTGCTGCCACACTCCTCCGGGCCACCCCATGAGACCAGCCCTTGGGCCACCCACCTCCGTGTTCCCGGGTCCTGGATGACAAAGGCCCCCCCGCTGTCTCCCAAACAAGTGTCCTTCCCCCCCTCATAGTAGCCGGCGCAGAACATGTTCTCGGTCACGCTGTAGTTGCCTGAGCGCGACTCGTAGCTGGTCTTGCACTCGGCGTGCAGCACCACGGGCAGTTTGACATACTGCAGGATGTCAGACAGGGTCCTCATGCCTGAGCTGATGATCTCATCCACTGTGATGTTGGGGTTGGAGATGCCCCAGCCAGCCACCAGCCCCAGCGTGTTGGGGTGAGGCCCTTCCAGCTCGTGCTCAAACTGGGGCAGGCACACAGGCATGACGTACTTGCCCATGGTCACCTTCTCCTTCAGCTTGACCAGAGCGATGTCATGGTTGTAGTTCTGGATGTCAAACTCCTCATGGAGGATGATCCTCTCCACTGTCCTGTTGACAGCCTCCATCTTGTTCCTCACGTCGTGAAGGGCCAGATAGACGGTGACGTGCTCCTTGGAGACGGGGATGATGGTCTTGTCCCGCCGCTGGGACCGCAGCACGTGGGCGGCCGTCAGCACCCAGGACTCGGAGAGCAGGGCCCCGCTGCCGAACCATTTGTCGTTGGGCACGCGGGACATGTCCTCCACCACGATCAGGGCCTGCCAGGGGAAGAAGCCGGGCTCCGCGTTCCGCCCGCCGATGATGCGCTTGATGATGCCGGGCAGAGGGCGAGCCGGCCGGCCGCACACTGGGGACAGAAGGAACAGCACAGTTACCTCCAGATTATTTATCTCGGGAGCAAATGGAAAGGGGTATCCCTGTAGGTTATGCCACGTGGCTGGTTATCTTCAAACCAAACACTCTTTTGTCCTTTTTGTTTTTGTTTTTGTTTCCATTTTCAGTTTCTGGAGTGATTTGGCTAGATCCACACCACTTCAGAAGCAGAAAGGCCAAATGAGTAATCTTATAGCCTCACTGTGACCTGTGAGCTCACCCAGCCCTTCCCAGACCTTTCAGGCACTTGCCTGGCTCCTGCTCAGTGTGCCAAGAGACCCGGGGGAATGATGGTGGGAGGACTGGAGCTTGACATCAACTAACTCGGTCTCACCCCTCACTCTGAGACCTGTCACGAGTTCTGTGTTCTCACAGCCATGGCATTTGCCCTCCTGGAGCTGCTGTGGCTGGAGAAGGCTTGGCCATGGGATGTTGCCTAGCACCACAGGCTTTACTCCTGCGTCTCATCAGCCACAATTCTGCCAGCCAAACCAGAACCTCTCTGCTTAGCTCTTCAACAGACCCAGAATTAATGCCTGAAGAGCCCTGACATAGTGCCTGCTTTGCTTCCAGGAGCTTTATCTAGGCACAGTGTTAGGAAGATGAGGGAATCAAGATGCTGAAGAGATTGGACAGGGTGGGGAGGGACAATTGTGTCTCCAGGTTACTTAAGCCCTAGGACATAGCTGTTGATGGTGGGTGTGATTCCTGCCTGTGGCAGCACTGTGGAGAGGCATTCTCAGGTGGCTTGGGGATGCTGATGTCACTGGGAGGTTGTGGGAGCCTGTTTGGGCTTGTCCTGCATCTGGAAGAGTCCTGAATCACAGCAACTCGGTTGCTGGTCTCATCCCTGTCAGTCTGCAAAAAAACAACCCAGATCCTCCATGGAAAGGGCTGGGACTCTGCCTCAGTGCCACCTGTGCTGTGAGGGGAGGATGCAAAGCCTAACCAACAGAGGTTCTGACCCCTCAGGGTGGTGGGATCAGAGTGAGAATCAGTCTTGGAACCAGGGCAGGAGCACTGGAAGCTGCTAATGTGGATTTGTTGAGGCTGGGGTCTGTCTCTAGGCAAAATGTAACTCTAGGACGGAGGGAACATGGTAAATATGTCTTTCTATCTGCTCTGCACCCCTCTCTTTCCCAGTACTGAAAGGAATAGAAAACATGCTCAGGAAAAGAAATCCTGTGTCCCAGCCCAGCTGCTCTGCTGCACCAAAGCTGACGGCTGTCCCAGGGAGATGCTTTTAGAGGAAGTACACCCAGCCAAATATTTATTCTATTAAATTACATATCAAAAATGCTGACCAGGCTGCAAATGCTCCCACTAATGGCAGAGGCAAGCATGGAGCAGCCTGGAAGAGAGGTTGCTGCTGATGGGGAGGTGCGTGAGACACGGGAAGATCTGAAGAGCAGCTGGCCAGCTGCTGCCTGCAGATGCCGATCTCAGGAGAGCGTCACCCTCTCTCTGGGATTTTCCATTTTCCTGAAGTCTCTCTGACTCCTGTCACTAATCACAAGGCCTGGAAATGGCCCATGAAAGCAGCTAAGGCCCCAAAGCTGTCCCCGTATGCTCCCAGCTCAAATTAGTTCAGGCTGAAACATCAAGCAGAGATGCAGAGAGCAGCTGCCACAACAAGAGCAGCCACAGCCCTGGTCTTGGAGTTTTGTGGGATGCAGGGAATCTTAGGAGTCCTTTCTCTAGCCTTGCAGTGTCTCAGTATGGCTGGAGAGCAGATACCCTCTGTGGGACTGGACCAGGTTCTGAACCCAGAGTGGTTGCAGCTGCAGCTGCAACTGGATCCCTCCACTTCTCTGGAGAGCAATCCCTGCACATCCCACTACAATCCACACCCAAGCTGCCTCCAGGCCCCTGACGTGCCAGCCAGCCTGGCCCCACACTTGGCTATGGCCAGAAACTGTCCCAGAGACTTTTGTTTCATCCTGAGCAAGTGCCTTGCCTGGAAAATTGCTGGCTGCAAACATTTTTGCCACTGCTCAAAGACTTGAGATTTTTCCTTCCCTGTAAAGTAGTTTGTTTTTTGGTTTTGTTTTTTTTTTTTTTTTCGGAAGGCTTGAAGACGTGATAATTGCTACTGGATGTGTACACGCTGCCAACAGGAGCTGACATCTCCAGGGATGCTGGGGCTGAATATGGCCAGTGGGCTGCTGGTTTCCTTGTGTGCTGGAGTGGGGATCTTGGGGAGCCCTAACAGATGGGATTGCTGTGACCCCAATGCCACCACTGCACCCTGACCCTCTGGGCTGCTGGCATAGCAGGCAGCCTCTGTCCCCACCACCCTCCTGGCCATGCATTGTGGCACTTGGGTATGTATGGCTGGCACTGTCACCAGGAGCAGGATTTCTGTGTGGCTGCATCCCCTCCCTGCTCAGCACCCCTCGCCGTGGGCAGCAGCCACCCCAGCAGCAGTACCTGGTCGGCAGGATGGCAGCCTGGTGCCCAGCTCCTCACTCCTCCACTGCCCCAATGCATCGCACGTGTAGGTGGCTGGAAGAGAGCAAAGTGTTAGCTGGGCTCTGCTCCTGGCACGATGGATTGCCCTTTCCAGTGAGGAGACCTTGCCCAGGAGTCAGAGCCTTTTGAACCCTTTTTAGAGCAGGAAGTGACCCCCCCTTTCAATGCCCTATGTGCTCCATTGCTGGGGGGCCATGGTGTCCCTGCCCCCATGCAGGGACATGTCTCCATCCTCTGTTTCATGGCCTTGAGCTGTCTGGAGGGCTGTGCTGTAGCCTCAGCCTCTGCTGGCAGCTGCCTCCTCATAAAAGTGCTGCCAATGCCCATTCTGCTAATTCATATGTGATGCTGGGACCATATGTAGGGAGATAAAAGCAGGGAGACAAGAATGTGAGGAATTCTTTTGGCTTTGCTTGCTGAGGGAGGAGAAGGGAGAAGGGCCGGGCTCTGTATTTACCCTTTCTACTGTCCAAAACTTGGTCTGAAGGGTACAGAGAACTGTGGTGCTTCATAAACTGCCTTGTGGTTTATCTGTGGTTGTGGACCATGGGGGATAGCAGGAAAAACTCAGTCTGCTATGATCCCACTGCTCTCTGTTCAGCTTTGTCTGTGCTGAACATTGGGGTGCTGGGATGAGGAGCCTTGCAGAGCCCTTCCAGAGGCTGCTGGACCTGGTGCTCTCTCCAGTAACAGCTCCTTTCCCAGAGACACAGGAAATTTCATAGTCTGCAGGGAGCAGATGGCAGGGTAAGAAGTCAGGGTGCAGAACACCCGCACTTCTCTGCCGAGCCTATGAAACAATCAGGCAAAGCAGCCAGTGGGGCCAACTCCATCCTACCTTGCTATGGAGCAGGATTTGTCCAGTCTGACAGCCCAGGCAGGGAGGACACAGAGTTTGGTATGTGTAGGCTACACCCATAGGTAGTGTTGTAGGCCACAACAGCCTGCTGGTTGCAGAACACCCTGGAGCTGCCGTCCCGAGCTCCCCCCACTTGCACCCCACGTGCCCACCCTCACTGTGCCGTGGGGACGTGGCCTGGCCCCACTGCTCACCGGTGCTGTTGGGGGCCATGTGGTAGTAGGGGTGCTGGCAGTGGTACTGGATGGCTGCTTGGTAGGTGGTCAGGTTGTTGCTGGTGGAGAAGGTGACAAAGCCATGCTCCAGCTCCGGCGGCGCTTTGCAGTCAGCAACTGAAAGCCAACACAGAAGGCGGGTTGAACCCTGTGCTGTATCCTGGGGTGTTCAGCCAGCCAGCAGGCAGGGAGTGCTGGGTTTTGGCATGGGATGGAGGTCTTGTGGGGCAGAGCAAGGGCTTGTATAATGCTGTATCCCTTTTCTCTATGGCACTTCAGGAGGCTCTGTCCTGGCAGGGCAGCCTGGCTCTGTGAAACCCTCCCATGCACATGAGTGGCACCATAGAACACCAGCAGCATGTCTCATCCACAGGCTGTGTGACCAACACCCCTCTCACTGGTGGAGACCCCAAGCCCAGGAGCCCCTCCATGTAGTGCAAGATCTCTCTGCTACACCAGTGAGAGGGGAAGGAGCCTGTTCTGGCAGGTGAGGTCTGTTGTGAGATGGTGCCAGAGTGTGTCTTTGCACTGTGGGAGTGCACAGGGACAGGCAGGCAGTGATTCACCAGCTGTGCATAATGGGTGCTCCTCTATGCACAAGGCTTTGCTGAGAACACATCCCTATCCTTCCTGCTCTGGTCTCGCTCACCAAACAGTGCTGATGAGCATTTACAGATCAGATGGAAAAACCCTTGGTCCTGGCTGTCTTGTGACAGCAGGAGACGAAGGACATTGAGAGTGTGGCTTGGTGGGTCTGCAGGCAGGGGTGAGGCCAGTACATGTGGGTGAGACCAAACTTGCTCCATCCCCCAAGACATCAGCAGAGTTGGCTCTGCTTCACCAGTCCCCAGTGTTGACTCAGAGTATGATGGAGGGAAAAGAATGTTGGGGTACATTGCCCTTTCCCATGTCTTGTCCATGGTTCCCTTTCTCCCCATGATCTCTCAGAGTGCTCTGTCCAGCCTCTCCCTGCAGCTTGTCCCCCATATTAGGTTTGTGCCAAACACTCCAGGGAGGACCCCAGGCTGTGGGAGAGATCATCTGCCAAATCCAGGAGTCACCTCTTTGGAGCTGAGCCTCTCTACCACATGGGCAGGTCACAGCACATTTGGGTGATGCTCTGCAGCCTTCCCAACCTATCCTGGGTGACCTGTCCCAGTAGAGGCCAGGGTCTGATCCAGCCAAGAAATGTGGTTCTGTGGAGCTGAGTTCTGCTATGTTTAGGATGAGGGGTTGAGTAGGGAAATGGTGACTTTGCAGTAAACAGGTCCTGTGGATCAGCAGCAATGTGAGGTCTGTTGGTTCCCATGTGCTCCAGAATGTGAAGGGAATGAGGACAGCAGTCCTAACTGATCCAGGCTAACAAAGAAATAATTCACTAGATATGGTAGCTGGAATCAGAGATATGTACCACTGCTCAGGATTGCCTAATTCCTTGGGTGAAAAAAGCCTGGTTTATGGCAAAATACTGCAGTTCACCATTCACCAGGGTCCCCTCCACTGTCTGTAGATACAGCAAGTGATGGGATGAGTGTGTAGCTGCAGGCAGGTTGGGTGGAGACTCTGGATACCTGTTTCCTTGCAGGAAAGAGGGAATGAATATCAGGGGACCATCCTGGCCTGCATCCCTGCTCTGGGTTTTTTATGGCTGCAGGGCAGCATTCACTGGCCCGCACAGCCCACCTCATCCCTGTGTGTCCCTCAGACCTGGGCAGGCCTGATATTTGGAGAATGAGTTCTTGTAGAGAGGCATTACTGCACCAGTGTCCCAGGTCCTGTTGAAAGGGTGAGAGCAGGCCATTTGTTTTGTGAGCCTTTCTAGAGCTTTCCCTCAGGAAAGGAGCCATTTAGCACCTCTGTCTTTGTAGGACCAGAAGAGGACTGATGTCCCCAACACACACCTCTTCCTCCTTCTCTCTCAGCCTCTGGTCTACATCCCAGCATCAGCCTAGTGGAGCCTCCTCCTCCCAGGGAGTACAGGGGCTTTGTTTGCCCCAGGAGTTCCTGGGAATGTGAATGGGGCCAGATACCAGGCTCTGACCTCCTTCAGCTGCAGTCAGCCTGAGGGGCAGTTGTCCTCACCTCTGCCAGGCCAGCCGTGGGGACCAAAGGGGAAGTGGAGGAATATCCATCCCCTGTCTCAGTGCCAGGGCTCGGTGCTTGCAGGAAAGGGCTGGTGATGCCAACCCATCCTCCAGGCCTCCTTATCAGGAGGTTCTGAAAGGCACCAGGACTCTTGGAGAGAGGAGAGGAAGGAGTGTTTCTTATTTGTGATTCTGGGCCACCGAGGAAGGACAGTGGGAGACTAAGTCCAACCCACCAACCAACCAACCAACCAACCAACCAACCAACCAACCAGGTGGCCGTGCCACAATCCTCGCACGGCTGCCTTGGAGGGGGAGCCAAGGCAGCCCAGGAGTCGAGTGGAGAGGGAGGGATGCAGAAATGCTGGGAGCTGGCAGCAGCACGTGGTCCCCAGGCAGCAGTGCTGGGGCCAGGTGAGCCCCCTTCCCCATGTGGGGCAGTGGGAAAAGGGAGCTCAACGCCAACTTCCTTCACCCTTCTGGAGACGGAGTTAAGAAAGCACCAGGCGCGGGGTTAAGAGTGCCATGCCGGTTAGACAAGCCAAGAGATGGATTTGGCAGCCAGGCCAGTGCAAAGGGAACCTGCCCTGGTGCTGGACAGATCAGAGGGGCATGGAGACAGGCTGCCCCTCAGGGCTGCCCCGGCGCCAGCCTCACGCTGCCACTTGCTCCGAGCCGGCTCTTCCCTCTGTCTGGTTGTCGGCTCTATCTGCAGCTGCACCGAAAGCACAGGGGAAGGAGGAGAGCAGAGAGAGAAAGCCCAATTAGTAGATGAGCAGAGAGAGACATGCAGGAAACCCAGCCCCCAAACCACCAGCAATCGTTAATGAGCTCCCAGGGAGCCGTGCCAGGGATGTGGATGCCAGAGGAGCCACGGCCCTGCTGGGGACCCCCTCACTCTGCTCAGCCACGGCAACCTGGGGCAGTGGCTGGGAGAAGCTGTCACAGGTTTCTGTTTATCCTCTCCGGGCTGTGGAGCTGGATTTTATCCACTTTGCTGAGAAGTTTTCTGTTTTCTGCATTGTTTGTACCCTGCCTCTCACAGACATCCCAGGGAGGTGGGAGTCTTTGCAGTCTGGAGGCCTAAATTGCCCATTTAGGGGCTTCTTGGCTTTCCAAAAAGGTCTTAGAAATTGAGTGTAGTGAGTCATATTACACAGGAAGGGATCAGTTCCAGTGCAGCTGGAACAAACCAGGTGATCATTTCAATTTTGTTCTAATTTTTAGATGATGCAAATTTTCTCTGTTAACTGTTCAAGCTGGATAAAATCAATGGGAATCTGTGGCAGTGAGAGTAGGATGGGGAGTTCCTCAGTAGGACAGAGACATCACTGACCCCACAGTTCTTAAGGAACCCTTCCAGTTATTAATTTGTTCAGCAAGTCTGAGAGCCTTCCAATTTCCATTTGGCCTTGAGAAAACATGAATTAGAACTTCAGAAATACTCTTTCTTTCAAGGTAAGATGCACAATATTATTAAAAGAAAAAGAGTCTGCCCAGATGAAGAGAACCTGGATCCCAACACCCCTAGAAAGCATCCCCTCCTGCCTCTCCTGGAAGGACCTGGGACAAACCCTGACCATGTTTGCTGCTTTTCTCACTTCTGGGCCAGCCTTACAGCACTGAGCAGCAGTGAGAGCCTCCCTGAGCTCTGAGAGGTTTGGGGGAAAGGGAAAAGGTGTGATCAGGTACATCTCCCAAGCCTGAGCTGAGAGAAGAGCAGGGTTAGATGAAAGAAAATATTATTCAAATTATCACCTGTCCTTTCATATGGCATTTCTTTTCTTCTCTTCTTTTCTCCCATTTTAAGATTTGCAAATATTTGGGCATTTTTCTCTCCTCTCTTACTTACCTGAGCAATGCCCAGTTTAGGCTAGTGCCTGGTACCTCTTTAATGCCCTGCATTTTAATAGCCTCCATTTGAAGGAAATTTGAACCAGGACCTAGATTATCCCACATTGTGCCAGGCTTACTGGACAGAGCCAGTTCTTAAGAGCCAGGCTTGCTCTTTCTTTGACAGGAAGACAGCAAAGTGGCTCACAAATTGAGTTATATGAGTAATCTAAATAAATGCACCAATCTGCTGCTTGTGGCGTTTGGCCTGAGCCCTGTTTTGTTATCCAAGAAGAAGCCAAAAGAGCTTTGCAGGGTTACGTAGCCTCTCTGGCTGGGTTTGTGTCTCTGAGTGAGGAACTCCACTCTGGCAGGGCAGCTCCTGTTAGCATGAAATGATTTTAGCAGGAAAAAGGACATTGGCAGGGGAGGGAAGGGTGTCCTTACTTTTGCAGATAGGGATCTTGTTACTCCACGTGCCATCCTTCAGACACTCGATCTGGAAGGAGTCACTTTCCACATTATCCTGTGCAGAAGGTACCAACAAAAAAAACCCACAACAAAACAAAAAACAAGTTATCAATATTCAAGGCAAAGAAATAAATCTCGAATTTCTTGGTGATTTAGTCAAGTTATATGCAGCATCCCCTGGAAGAGGGCTTTTTTAGCTAAAAATTGCAATAAAATCATAGTGAAAAACTTGAGGAGTTTTCTTGCTGCCAGCAACTCAGTGACATGTTGAAAGCCAAATAACTGGAGTCACTTACTCCTGTTGTAAATGATGAGATGGGTAAGGAGGCAGCTCTGCATGAAGGATGGGACTGGGAGGAGATCAGAGAAATACTCAAGTCCATGTCGGAAGTCAAAGTGGGCTACTGACTTGGAGGGAAGACAGCCACCCTATGAGTCAGCCACACTCTCTGTGGTTCTCAGCTGTTTCCCAGAGAGACCCTGCCAAAATCTTGCCCCCTTGACTCACTGAATCTGTCCCCAGGTCCCCGAGGATCTCCCAGTCAGTGGAGACTGGCTTCTGCAGGGCTGCTGAGCCAATGCTCACTGAGGTGAGGGCAGGCAGAGCTCTGGCAGCTGCCTTGGAGCTTTTGCTGACTTTTTCTCTGGCAGAAGTGCCAGCCTGACATTCTATGAGTTTGCTGGCTCTGAAGGGATGCTGAGAGGGTGGCTCAGGGAAGTGCTACCTCCTCTTTTCCTCTGCCTCTTTGGAAAGGAAAGGTGCTGGCTCTCAGAGGAGGCATTTTCCTTGTCCCTGGGAAGGGGGTGAGGATGGTGTGTGATTGTGTTCACTCTCCCAGAGATGCACTGGCTTTGAGAGGAAGTATCCTCTTCTTCCTACCCATATTCCCAGCTCCATGCTGTCAGTCCATACCTTCAGCACTTTGTATCCAGTGTTGCAGCTGATCACAACCTGGTCTTTGAAAGTATACTTGGCTTGAGAAGGCTCAATTTTCCCATTGATTGGTGGTTGCAGCAGTGGGCACGGGTTTCCTTTGAATAAAAGGCAAATGAAGCTAAACAGAGGAATAAATGGAGCAAATGTAAACTCCCAGCTCTCCCACCCAGCCCATGTAGCAGAATTTGAGCATCTCTGCCCTGCTTTTACTCTTAGTCTACACTGGCATGACTCAGCCAGGCTTTTAGAAGGCATGGAAGCTCCATGTATTTCCTTTGGTCTGTAATTCTCTGGCTTTGAGCATTACAAATCTGGGAGCTAATAACAGTAGCTCATGCAATTATCCTGCCCAAAATTGCTCTGCTTTGCAATATGGTCTTGTTTCAGAGCCCACTTGTAGGGAAAAAAAGAACCCTTTGGAGGGAGTGGTCCATGTTGTTTTATGCCCCTCCTCTTGTGATTTCTGGAACAGATCTTTTCTGGAGACAGGATCATGGACTACCAAACTCAGGGTGTTCACCTGCAGGCTTTATGAAGCCCTTCCCATTCCCAAGCCCAACAAACAGAGGAAAGCAGCAGGAGTTACCAATTGCAGTGTATGACAACTTCCAGCCCCTGTTCTCTCCAGAGTTGTCACTGTGGAAGCGGATCTGCACACTGTTGGTTTGGGTTTCAATGCGTCCTGGGGACTTTTCTCCACAGAAAGGTCCAAACTCCTTTTGGCCTGCTTTTATCTGCCAAGGCAAGATGAGTGGGTGATTTGAGGGGGTTTTTGATCCCTGAGGCCAATGGATGGGGCTGGAGTGGGGCTTAAGCACCATGTGTTGGGGAGATGTGAAGAGAAAGAGGGTCACTGTTGGCTAGAAGGGTCACAAGCAGATGTGATAAGAGACATGGGGTCAAGAGAGCACAGGGCTCCAGCTGATTCCATCTTCCTTGTTTAATCTGGGGTGGTTTGGATCCCATCACCAGAGCACTGGCGACACAAAAGGTGAGTACAAGAGGAAGAGTGTGGAGAGCCCAGCTCACCTTGATGTGGTCATATGGACAGGTCACCTCGGGGTGGTCTTCCACATCAAAGCTGTCCTCGAAGTTGAGGGTGATGAAGAAACCCTCCTCCAGCTCAATCCGGTACAGGCAGTCCGAGCTCTTGGGGTAGGGGCTGGGGAAGTCGGCGCTGGTGATCACCCCACTCCTCTGGGTGTAGAGGTTGTCACTGCACTCCACTGAAACACAGCCGTGGCTCCATCAGGGCCCTGACAGTCATGTCCCAACCCTGACCATACTCAGGAATCCTCCCAGTGGAGTGGGGTCTGTTGGGTGGGTCCATGGATTCCAAATATGGGTACGTGGATCCCAAATATGTGCTGTGCAAGGAAAATCTCACACATCCAACTTCCAAATATGCCCATGGCACAGAAGCCCTGGGCTGAGAGCTAGTCCCAGCTAACCTACAGGATGCAGATTCAGAGCAGTGACTAAACCTTTTAATTTCTCTGACTTGAGGAAGTGTATAGAGCTTAACTGAGGAGCACAGCCCCTGGAGAAGGAGTCCCAGACAACTGGTTTGTAGGGGAAGAGGCACCTCATCCTTTCTTGTAGCAGAAAGGGCCCTTTAAACTGTGCTTGGTAGGTGTGGTGCCTACTCAGGGACCCTGTGTGTGCCCATCCCTGTGTCTGGGCTGTGCCTGTGGTACCTTTGCAGGTCCTGTTGTCAGTGTGGAGGATGTAGCCGAACCTGCAGGAGCAGTAGTACCCGCCAATGTAGTTGTGGCAGTAGTGGTCACAAGCCAGCTCCTCATCACTCTTCTCCAGGCACTCATCCACATCTAGAATGGAGTTAACAAGGAAGGGAGGTCACCCTGCAGTTCTCCATGTCACTCCTTGTGGGAACAACAAGGGAGAAATCCGTTGTGGGAGAAATCCATTATCTCACGTGGATAAATGAGCACCCAGTGAGTCCCACATGGCCCAAGGGCCGCACATGAGTTCTTCTCTTGCCAGGGAGCTCAAGGCTGACCTGGGATGTGGTCCCTGCAAATCTGGTTGCCTATCTCAGCAAGTTGGCCCTGCAGGCTCAAATGCTGCTTACCCACAGCGGTGTAATGGGCATCGAAGCCAGTGAAGCGTTCCTCGTTGGAGAAGTCAGACCTGAAGGTGAGCCCCATGTAGGGCCCTGGGGACAGGATCACTTGCTGTCCTGGAGCCTGCTCTGTGTCTGTTGTCTCCCTGCCACAGAAGGTTGCCAGTTCCTGGTCCTCAGTTTCAATCTGTCAGTAGAAAGAAGGGGTGAGCCTGGAGAGCCTGCTGTGTGCTCCTTGGGGAGGTCAGGCTGGGATTGGAATCATCCTCTGGATGCTCTGCCTGTGCTTGCCCAGGCTGTCTCCTGCCAGGACTCCCCAGTGTCTCCATGGGGCACAGGGACTCAGGTCTGCCTGCTCTGCCTGGAGGCACCTCTGAGGCAGATGCCAAGAGCAGGTGGCATCCAGGATGCAGGGAGGAGGTGGGGGGTATAAGGGAGGATGCGGGGTGGGAGCCCATTTGGGAGGTGGGATGAGGACATGGGCTGGCAGTGTAGAAGAAGGGGTGTGAAAATCAGCCCTGGACTATGTCATTCCCACTCAGAGCTGGTGGTACCTGAGATGCTTTCCCTCACCTCTTCTCATGGCTCAAACACTGATCCAGACAGCAAGCCTCTGTGTGAGGGCCCTAGAGGAGTCCCTGCCTGTTGGATTTTGCATCAGCTCAAAGCAGCAGCTGTAATTTCAGTCCCTTGGGTGCCTTGGACAAGCTTGGTCCTGTCCCTCCCATCCAGGCTCTGTCTGGCTCCAGAGCTGTGGTTGCAGGCACTGCTGGGAGTCTGACCATGCACCCAGGGGGCTGAGGAAGAGGAGTGATGAGCCAGGGTGACCTGTTCTCATATCAGCACATTCATTAGTCTCTGTCTGCATCCCTTTAAAACTCACCCTTATCTGTGCCTTAAAGCACTGTAATCCCTGCAGAAAACCATTCAGTTTTCCCTCTCATTTCCTTTTTCCCTGCCATTTTCTCCAGCACTGATCCACCTCCTTCTCCTACACATCCCATCCCCAAGTCTCAACCACAGCCTCTCCCAGGCAGTTCCCAGCACCCTGCCTGCTTTTCCCCCCGGGGATTTGAATATGAATAAGCCTCGGCAGAGGAATGTGATGAACACCACCAGCCAGCCCGCCACCGCTGGAGCCCAGCCACCGCTATTGAGGCAGTCATGAAGTCTGCAGCCCCCCAGCACATGCCTGGGGAAAACAGTCATCTGCTCGGGGGCCCATGGGGTCCTGGAGGTGTTGGAATGCTGTCCATGGCTTGCTTGGCCTCAGCAAGATGAGACCCTCCTCTGACTCCATCCCTGTCACCCAGAGACCCTCAGGATGTGCCTGCTGGGGAGGGTCTGGGGCTGAAAGGGAAATTTCCCAGAGCTGAACAAACAGGCGGAAACTCGTTCACACCAGGGAAAGCCAACATGGAAATGGCAACTCAGCATGCCTTGACATTGCCTCCAGATATTTTCCATCCTCTCATACAAGCTGAAGCTGGCCAGAAAAGAGAGACACTTTCCGATGATAAATTTCGGGAATTTCGAGAAAAAACACGCACCCTGCTTTGGGGACAAAAACCCAATTGAATTTATTTTTTTTTTTTTGTAACAGCATTCTGGGGCAAAAAAAGAAAACAAGTAATTTGGGCTCCATCTGGTTTCAATCCCTTTGAAATATACTGTGGTGCTTTAGAATTGCTTTTAAATCTGAAAGATTGTTTTGAAATGAAGTAGTGTTTCAGACTGAAAAACGGGAGTGCCATCACCAGAAGCAAAGAAAAAAGGAATATCAGCCCTGATGCGCAGACTTGGCTGTGCCAGCACGTGGGATGCAGCCTCTTGCATAGAAAATGCTTTTTCTTAAGAAATCTGTGGGAAGGAGGAATTTCCATCCAGCTGCTCTGTGTGGGGCTGGTGGCTGTCACCTTTGCCAGCACTCATGAGCTGCTGTGTGGGCTCCCATTCCTTGCCTTCGGCCCCAGAGAATGCAGGACCTGCAGGGCAGAATTCCCAAAACGCGGGAAAATCTTCCCAGTGCTTGATGTCTCAGGATGCTCCAGCCATGGGGCCAGCCCCAACATTGCCTCCAGCATCCCTGGACACAGCCCTGGAGCAGCAGGATGGGCCCCAGGAGAGCTGTGCTCTCCTCACTGGGGGTATCCACAGCCCCTTATCTCAGACGGGTCCCATGCCCCGAGCCACAGGGAGCAGAGGCAGCCCTTCAGCAGTAAACTAAACAGAGAGGTCATCATCCCTGGTTAATATTTGCTGCTTCTGCTGGGGACTGTATACTTTTTTGTAGATCATTTACATCCAGCGAGCAGGCTGGTAATTAAATCCTGGTTGTTTGTTTGGAGTTTCTCCCTCTCGGGTCATGATGTCGACATTTTCACTAGAGAAGATGTGTCCCTGAGGGAAATATCAATTGCCACAGAGAAATTCCCTATAAAAATACGCTGAAAGAATCCTCCTTTGAAAAATAAAATATAGCGACACCCTTGTGCCTTAAATTTACCCTTGCCAATGCCTCCTGCTGTGTTCCCTGTTTCTTCCTGCATCCTCAGTCCCTCATTAAGACTTCTGTCCTTCTGGATGGAGGCAGACTGGATTCCCTCTCTGGCTGTGGCTCTATCCCTCTGTGTTTTGGCTGGTGCTGTGACTAAGGGGTGTCCCAAGTTGTGGGGCCCCTCTCTGCCCCAAATTGATTTCCCCCTTGGGAAAAGGAGCTGGAATGTCCTGGCTGGCATGAAAAAAAGGCTGCCCCAGTGTGTGGGCTGTTGGGGATACTGGGGAGCACTGGTGCTCTGGAGGTGCCTCCTGCACCCATGGGGGGTTAATGAAATGCCAGAAACACCGAGGGGAATTTGGCCCTGCAGCTCGGGCAGTTTGGTGTCTGCTCTGGAGAGGAGCAGGCAGTCGGCAATACGGAAACACAGCCGCCACCAGCCCCCCCTCTCCAGCCTGCAGGAATGCACTAATTGGACTGATGAAGGCCAAACATACCACTTGTAATATATATAAATGGCTCATTAGGCAGAGAAATCGCAGTGCTGGGCTGAAGACACTGGGAACATGACATGGGGAGGAGATGCTTGGAGCCAGGGCAGGGCACAAAGCAGCCCTGCTGAGCAGCAAGAAGGCAACACCCAGAGCAATGGGGCTTTTTCTCCACAATGCTGCTGCTACTGTCTGCTGGGAATGAACAGGGACAGCCCCTGCAAAAGCCTCGAGTCACCTGGAGATCTCCTCCCCAGGATGCATCAAGGGCCCTTGCACGTGCAAATATGAAATTGTCTGAATTTCCATGGGGACATAGGTGGCAGCCCTGCTGTGGATGACAAAGGGGGATGGATGGTTTCCTGTACTGTGGATTTGGCTTGGTGTCTGTCCTGTCCCACATGGTAGCTGCACCCACATGATCTATTTCTGGGCAAGGCTTGTTCCCTGGAGGGGCTGGGGGTGAAAAGAGACCCAGGCAGGATGCTGGGGTCCTGCAAGAGCTGATGGCTTGCTGCCATGCCTGGTCTTCCTCCTCCTCCTGTACTGGGGAATGGCCAGTGCCACCAGACACCTCTGCAGAGAGCTATCAGGATGGTAAAGACAATTGGAAAAGCCCTGGGCTCTCCCTTCCCCCAGCTGCCTCCTGCAGTCCAAAGTGCTCCTTTTGTGACCCCACACTCCCAGGGAATGAATGACTCCCTCCCTGTCTGGGGCTGGCTGGCAGGGCCAAAAGAGGATGTTCTCCCCCTGAACCCCCTGGTTCATGCCAAGCCTTGGTTTGTGCTTTTTCTCCCTGATTTGAATAGAGGAAGTTGTATATGGGTCCTGATGACCCTTCTAGTAGCACCAGGCTGGGCATGCACTGCACTGAATGAAAAACCAATCTTGTTCCCTGGTCCTGCATGTCCCCCACCAGTGCCTCATCAATCACTGATGAGGTGTCCCCCATCTTCATTCCAATCAAGGAGCTGGCTGTAGCTGGCTGCCAAGCTCTTAGGGGCTGATTTCATTCCAAGACTTGACTGAGCAATGTGCAAAGCCTCATGGACAGGTCCCCAGGCTCAGATCTCTATAAAAAGCTTGGGGATTTACTCATGATGGCCTCTTAGAAGCCAGCATTTCATTGCCCATCTCCTTGCCACAGTGCTCCTCACTGACACTGTTCAAGTTACTTAACCTGATTTCCTGGTCAGGGCTGTGGCTTTTTGGGTCCCCTGGGCCAGTGCTGCAGAATTGCAAACCATGTTGAAACCCTCTGCAAATGAAGAAACCCCAAATTGTTTCCCTGTGGATGGTGATGAGCTGGGCAGAGCCTGCTGAGCAGCACAGCAAGGGGAAGGAGCAGGAAGAAACTGCTCCATCCCTGTCCACATGCACCTGGCAGCAGCAATCCAAAACCTGAGGAAAGGCTGTATCCAATGCACTGAGGCTCAGAGTTTGTTCCCAGCACCTGACTGCAGTTTTCTACCTGCATGTGGGGCTTCTCCAGGTGGGTATTTTGGAGATGGCTGTTCCTCCCATTCCTCCTGGCTCCCTTCTTTACTGAAGTGCAACTCTCCTCTCTGCCGTCCTCATTTGCAGAAACAAGCCTCCCATGCTGTGAGCATTTCCTTAGGAGCCGTGTTCTTTTTATATATATACAACACACGCACGCGTGCATGTGCATACATATAAATAAACAGCTATTGTTTTAATTAGCCATTGTTTCAGAGCTCTGGAAACTGTTCCCTTCTGCAGACCACCCCGAAGGCAGAGGTCTGTGTGTGTTTACAGCCCAGATCACCCTGAACTTGCCACTTGTGATGAGCTTCTACACTGCTTCAGAGCTTGGGTGTGTGGGCAGCCAAGAGTGTGGGAAACAAAGGCCAGGGCACAGGGGCTTTTTGCCTGTCCTGAGTCCCCACCTGCTCAGCCCCTTTTCAGCCTCCTTCTTATGGCAGTCAAGATGATGGAGACCCTGAACAAACAAGAAGGTGTTTCTTCACACATACAGAGGCATATAATCATATATTTAATGTGTCCAACTCTCTGGTGTGTGGTGCTGCAGAGATTAAAGTTACCTATGAGCTCAGAAAGCAATGGTACAAGTTCATAGATGGGGAATCCATTGAGCACCATGGAACACAGAGATCTGCCTGTGTTTCTGAGCTTCCTTACTGGCACCAGCAGAATATTCCAGAGAAGCACCTGCATGTGACAGCTCTATAGTTATATTCTACAGCCATGCACCTCTGTCAAAGAGGGGTGATGCTGTTTTTACACCTTGCTCTGGTGCAGACAGAGCTGGACACACAAACCCAAGGAGGAAGACAGCCACAGAGTCATTCACTGCTCTCCTTAATGTTTTCTAAGCCAGTGGTTTAGTAGCATCAAGGCTGCACCCTTACCCTGCAGAGTAACCTCTGGATCTCCCTTAATCCATCCATTTTCATCACTTTTCAAATGTAATTCTGTGGTGGAGGCGCCGCCAGCTGAGTTACAGCCCCAAGCAAATTTATACAGCTGAGATCTAAATCCCTGTGAAAAATACCTCCTTCTTATGGAAATCCAGCGGCAGGGAAAGCTGTGGTGCCAAGTTGGCACCATGGCCAAGTAACAGGGAGCCTTATGAAAAGGAAAAAAGAGGAGGGGGTGAAGGGTGGGAGGAGGGGTAAAACTCGGAATGGGGAAAGTTTCCAAGAAATCTGCTCCTTGAGCTTATTGGGGTTTTAAAGCAATATATCTCTATATATGTCCCTGGGCCCTTGTGCTTGGAGAAGATCCAGGAGAAGCAGAAAGAGCTAATCAAACCTCAATGAGAGCTGTTAGTAGCAGAGTGAGTGCCAGCACAAAGGGAAAATTAAAGCAGTGAGTAACAGATCCTAGAGGAAAAAATACACAAATGTTTGCTTTGTTTTCTTAGGACAAGAATAAAACAATAATTTCAATTATCCGGCTGCTAGCAACAGGGCCAAGTTCCAGACCTGGGAGCAAGCTCCACTTGCCTCTGTGTGAAAGGGCTGGGTGGAGCTTGTCCTGAGTGATGATGTAAGGTATGTTCAGCCACACAACCTAGAAAGCACCTGCTTGCTATTGCTGGTCTACCTGAAGAACCACACTTGAACATTTTCAAAGATATGGAGAGCTGCCCTTGTCCTGGATGTGAAGGAGAGCCCTGCTTGGAGAAGTCTGTGGTGTAAAGGCAAGGTTGCTCTGAGGCACTGCAGTGCATGGCCACCACAATTCTGGGTGGTGAAGAAGACTGAAATACTTGGAGGTTTTGGCCATGGCAGCTCCCTGGAAACCCCCATAGCAGTCTCAAGCTCAGGTCAAACCTTTCCCTTTTGCTTCCCATGGGGCTGGACAGGGTGTCCCAAGAGCCTGCAAGGTGTGGCCAGGGATCCAGGCTGGCTGCAAGAGGCACCCACAGCCAAAGCCTGACAAAGCCCAGCTCAGGGGCTCTCCTTGCTGGCATCAGAGTGGCACAAACTGTGTTTAGCCACAGGTGCTTTATCAGCCCATAGGTGTGAAAATCCCATTGTGTGCAGTAAGAATTAGGTGCTTGAATAGTTTCAGAAATTTGTTCCTCTCTGGGTAAGCTCTGACTCTGGTGTCCTGCTCACTGCTGATCCAATGGATGCTGCCAGCTTACCTGTGTGCTCCCCATGGTTCACTGGGCTGACAGCTCCTGAACCCAACAAAAAGGGGAAAGTTGTCTTGTTCCCAGCTTTTCCAGCATTACCCTTTCTCAGCTGGCCAAACAGCTCTGCTGCCCTGACATGCCACAGCTCACCTTCACATAGTCGTATTCACAGAGGTAGGATGACTCCAAGTCAAAATGCATGAAGTACAGCTTGATTTTAAATCCATCAGGCACAGAGATGTTCCACGTCATTTCCGAGTCGCTGGGGTAGGAGTCGGGGAAGTTGGGAGACTGGATCTCCCCGAACATGTCTGTCAGCTCCACAGCATCTGCCACACAGAGCAGCAAGGCACAGAGGGGCCAGGCCAGGGGGGACCTGCAACACATGTGGGAGGAGATGAAATGAAACTCTGGCACTGACAATACCTGGGGAAGGTTCATCTCTCTTCCCAAGTGGATTGTGCAGTGCCATGGCACCATGAGCAACCCCTGGGATGTGGAGGTGGGATGTGATGTGGCTCCCATGAGGGGAAAGCCCCTTTGAAGGTGGGTGCCACAGGTGCCACAAGTGATGCAAAGGCACTTCCACAGCTCCCAGCCAGCTTGAAGTGCCATCAGAAGCTGGGTTTTTCCCATGTTTCTGGGAGCAGCAGCCATTGGCAACACACCCGTTAACTAATGGAGCTCTGGTGGGCAAATCTTCATTTAATGGAAAAATAAACATAAGCATGCTTAATAAAATAATTATGCTTTCTAAATCGATTTAGTGAAAGCATCATGGCAATAACTGCTAAGTATCATTATTATTTATTATTATTATTATTATTATTATTATTATTATTATTATTATTATTATTGCTGTGCCTCATCCTGCCAAATTGGGATCATTAGCTCTCAATAAACAGCACACATCTTTGCAGCTGGGCAAAGATGGATCCAGGCCTTTGCTTTGCAACCCTGCCTGTTACACTCTATCTTCTTTCTTCTTATATCTTCTCTTCTCTTCTTATATCTTCTCTTCTTATATCTTCTCTTCTCTTCTTATATCTTCTCTTCTCTTCTCTTCTCTTCTCTTCTCTTCTCTTCTCTTCTCTTCTCGTCTCGTCTCGTCTCGTCTCTTCTCTTCTCTTCTCTTTCTCTTCTCCTCTTTCTTCTTTTCTCTTTTCCACCCAAAATGGAGAAGCATGCAGAGGCTGAGATCCATTAAGATGTTTTGTCATCAAACCCATCTTTAAAAAAATCTCAGTCTGAAAACTTTGTCCTAACTTGTTACCAACTTGTTTATCCCAAAGGAGAACAGAGAGAACAGGTAAATCTGTGGTGGTCCAGCTGACTTCACACCAGCCTCGAGCTTCATTTGACACGAAAGGGAGCAAAAACTCTGCAAGGAGAGAACACCACCCGTGCTGGAGGTGTGAACACAAAGCCTGTTCCACTGCATTGGACCCAGAAAGAGGAGCAGACTTCAGGTTCTTTACACATAGTGGAGCATACAAAGGAAAATAGACATGCAGGAAATAAGAGACATTAGAGACAAAAATTTCTAAAATAGGCACTAAGGCCTGGCAAAGACTTGTAGGTATGTACAATAGACATTGGAACTACTCACACATATATGTACACCTGGTTTCAAAATCAGGGCTTGATTTAGGTATGCTGGTGAGGAAATTGGAGCTGCATTAGTGGATTATTTTTAACCTGTCTGTGTTCTTTCAAAATCAGGACAGTAAATTTCTGGGGTTCATTTGTGTAGTGCCATCACTTTTCTCAGCTCTTCATTACAAAGAAAAGTAAATGGGAGCTGAGAAATTTGGATTGGTTTTTCTTTCAAGCAGAGTGAGGTTGAACATGCCCTTTTTTGACAGCTTTTCTGAAACCACAAAAATGTGTGAAGGGAAAAACTGTTACTCCTCTGGTCAGAGTACATGCATGGGGCTGGATGCTGAGCTGGTGTAAATGGGCATCACCCCCTCCATTTCAACAGGCTGTTCTCTTGTGTGGCTCTGCTTCCCCCAAATCAGGGGAGACAAAACAGCATCAAACTTCTTCCCCACGACAGGAAAGTCTTAACCTCGTGTGAAAGTGATAAATGACCGTGGTGTGCAAACCTGAAGCCCGTGCAGCAGGTCCCACCTCGCTCGTACCGTTCTGACCGCGGCAGAGCGGTGCCTGCATCAAGATGTCCCGGTGGCTTTGCCGGGATGCCGGCGGTGCCCAGGCCGGGATATCCCGGTGGCTTTGCCGGGATGCCGGCGGTGCCCAGGCCGGTATGTCCCCGTGCTTTGCCGGGATGCCGGCGGTGCCCAGCCAGGATGTCCTGGTGGCTTTGCCGGGATGCCGGCGGTGCCCAGGCCGGTATGTCCCCGTGCTTTGCCGGGATGCCGGCGGTGTCCAGCCAGGATGTCCTGGTGGCTTTGCCGGGATGCCGGCGTGCAAGCTGGGCTGCGGCGCGGAGCATTGCCTTGTTCGCTCGGGGACAGGGGAACCGGAGCCGCGATCATCACCAAGAAACTTCCCTGAGCAGCACGGCCCCCGTGCCCGGCCGTGCCCTGACACCACGGGGAGCCCGGCTCAGCCCAGAGCGGAGGCACTCACCTCATTTTCCTGCTGGGACACTTTCCCGGCGGATTCGGTGCGGAGGATTGACGGCTCGCTTGCTGGGGACGGCTTCGCCTCTTTCCCAGCGCTCCGCCGGCCGCCTTATCTCTGTCCGGAGATTTGCGAGCGTGTGTTCGCCTATGTGTGTGTGCTGTGTCTGGAGCTGTCTGGCATTTTCCATGCAGGTCACGCCTTGCCGTGCCTGCAGCCGCTCCGCACATCCAGGCAGGCAGACCTGCCCGCACCCGAGCCCTCCTCCCGCCCGCCTCTCCCTCCTCTCCGCCGCGGGGCTGCCCTGCGCTCCAGCATTCAGCGCAGTTTTTGTCTTCCCTAATCTCCAGAGTTTTGTGTGTGTGTGTGTGCCCATGCACATTGTGTTTTTTCTCTCTCTCTCTCTCTTTTTTTTTCCCTTCTCCCTCACAGCCTGCTTTGCCAGATGGCTAAAATTTGCCTCTCAATAGGGTCTGAGGCTCCAGCAAAAACAGAAGGCAAGAATGTGCGAAAAAAAAAAGCCAACAACCCTGTGCGGGGATAAATAGCTTTAGTGGTGGTGCTGCCGCTGGGATCGGCGCTCGGGAATTGCTTTCAGCATCTCTGCTTAGTGCCGAGAAGCGTTTGGGATGGGGATCTGTCTTCCAAGAAACTTTGGAGTTGTGACAGTCTGAATAAAATCAAGCCCTAATTTGCATCCTCCTGTAGAACTGAGGAATTGCCACATTCAGTATTTTGTCCCAGGGCAAAAGAGCGGCTTTAGAAGTGGACTCTGCTCAGGATTGAAAACTTTAAAGTTTCAGGTTTTGAGCCTGACTCCCTGCTGTTCAGGAAACAGGTAAAAACATGAACACTCCCTGCTAAGGCGCGGGAGATTGATTTCCCCTCCCTGTGCCAGGCACAAGCCAACCCAAACTCCCCTGTCTGCATAGCTCAGTGAGAAGAAGATCTATCTGGGCTGCAAATAAGGGAATAGCACGTAGGACGTCAAAGGATGCAAGCGACTCCCTCATTTAGAAATCTCCTTGGACACATGAGGAGCAAAACTTTAATAGCTGTTTACCAACTTCAGCTTGAGCTGGTTAATATAAACCCCGCAGATATCCACTGGCAGGCACGGATACACATGCGGCATGTTAAAATGCATACAAAAACAAGAGCCGGGAAGAGGCAGGGAGACAGGGATGCGTTGGCACCACTCCTGGAGCAGCAGCTCCCAGCCCTCCCGGACTCCACAGCTCGCTGATGTCAGGCTGTGGCGCTGCCTGTTAAAGGGGCGATGGTACCTCCAGCCTCTGCACAGGCTTTGCCCCTTCAGCAATCCTGGAGAAGCTGGAAGGAAAGGGCAGAAAGCAAGAAAAGTAAAAATTTCTTTTTCCATTTCTTATCTTTGTGTTTTGGGGGATTATGGTTCCTTGGCTTCCTGTGCAGAAGCTGCTTCTCTCATTCCCGTGAGTCTCTGGCTCTGCACTGAGGAAGAAATGGTACTAAGAGACACAGTGAAATAAAATAGAAAAATATGGGTGGAAAAGCACCCATAAAAAAAAAACATGAGAAAGGCCTGAGTAAAGGGAAGATCTCAGACTGACATAATTTGCAGCTCTATTTGGAAAGTTTTAACAGCTTATCACTAAACAGACATGAACTCTCACTCATGCTAACACACCCAGGCAAGCTGATCAAACTAATTAATATGTAAGCAATGTGTCAAATGCAAGGATTTATTTTTGCAGGCAAGTGTGGTCTTGTCTGAGCCCTGAAAACACTGTGATCTATTTTTTCCCTGCCTCTTCTGCAGGGTGGGTCATTCATGCATTCATTTTTCCATCACGGAAACCTTCTATAGCTCTTTGGAATGGCTTCTCTGATTCAGGGGTAATATTAATTCTGAAGTGAGGTTTTTTTGCCTGCCAATACTTCTCTTAGGATTGATCACCTCGGGTCAAAGTCAGTGTTGCACTTCAGGGGTGGACGGGGAAGTGTAAGGTAGTAACAGAAGCTCTGCAGGTTTTTGGACCATGTTGGTGGACACAGCATGGGTTTAGAGCATCCATGCTGACTGTGTAGGCTCTGGAAGGCAGGAGAGGATGCCCAAGAGGCAGGACACTGCAGATCCCATCAGCAGCTGATTTCCCTGCTAGCCCCAAGGAAAATCCTAGGGGTTTTCTTTGATCCAGTGCTTGTCCCCATCCCCCAACCCCCTTGGTGTGCAGAATCATATCTCCCTGAAAGCTCATGCTGACAAGATCAGGACTCAATTTTTTTCCTGGCCAAATCTTACCTGAGACTGTGGGCTCCTAGAGAAAGCTGAGGGGCAGTGGCTGCATGGCCACAATTTCAGTTCTGCTTAAAATTACCTGCAGCCTCCTGCATCCCCACTGCCTCCTGCTCCAAACTCCAGCTCCAACACCTACATTGCTGAATCCTCTAGTAAGGGATTCTGATCTCCAAATGAGTCCTTTTGGATCCCTAATGAGCTGGCCAGGCTAATTGCACTGCCTGCCTGGGTTACAGCAGATCAGCCCTGATTGCCCTCTGTAGCAATATAAACCCTGTGCTGCAGTGCTGCTGGGGGGAGGCAGATGAGGACCTGCAAAGGGAAGGTGCTGCAGAAACTGTTGTGGGTGCAATGGCTTCTCCAGTGTTATTCCCAGCTGACAGAGAGGAGGGTTCATCATAGCCAGGCCTGGCCACTCACAGGCCGTGTGAAGTGTCCATGAAGAGTAAAGGCAAAAAGGTCACCAGAGCAGAATCTGCTGCTATCCAGGCAGGGTGCCAGGCAAGGGTCTCATGTGTGCTGTTACCTGCTCTTTACCTGAAACATGGAACTGGTTCACAGATACCAGTGACACCAGGGCTGTGAAGCCTTGTCCCACCTTAGTGAGGTACTTGCAAAAATATTATCTGAGGTCTCATCATGCAGTGACCAGAGTGGGCATGCTGAGTTTTTAGGAAGGAGTGTTTTCTTCCCCAGCTGCTAGTGTGACAGGTCAGCAAACAGGATTGGAGCTGCTTTCTCACCAATGTCTACCATACTTAGAGAGATCATTTCTGGAATTACTTTTGCATGTCCATGATGCTCATCAAGGATTGAGCCCAGCAGTGTTGTCCAAAGCATTTCTTTAATACTAGGGACAAATTCAACTTCTTGAAATAATACCCCAACACTGAGTGGAGTTAGACAGGAATAAAACAGATGTGAGGGATAAACATGGACCCACAAGAATAAGACCATGGGTGAATCTATGACTGCTACAAATGGTCATGCACTGAAAACCAATATCCTGCAAATGTTTGTGACCTTGCTGCTCTCTGGGTCAGGCCAGCACAGCCCACACCACAGCCTCTCTCAGGCCCTGTGTTGGGCACACTGCAGGGTGTGCACTGCTGCATGCTGTGATGTATGTGACAGGCACAAAGGTGCTGGCACATCCTGCTGCTGGTCTGAGCTGCAGCATCTCTGCTGTCCTCCACATGGGATGCTCGAGAAGACCCCATTCTCCGGGAAATGTGAGCTCTCCTCAATCCTGCGAGAGATGCAGGCTCTGCTCCTGGCATTTGTCCCCTTCTCCGATGTTCTCCTGGAGCCCCCTCGTGGCTCCTGCCACTGACAAGGTCCCACCGCAGCCACCCTTGGGGAGCAGCTGGGGACCCGCAGCGCCTCTGCTGCAGCTCCAGTGCAGCTCTTGTGCAGCTCCAGTGCAGCTCCTGTGCAGCTCCTGTGCAGCTCCAGGGCTGGTGAGGGGGCCAGAGTCACCTCGGGGATGTCGCGGGGGGGACAGGGCGCTGAGGTGACAACAGAGACACTCAGGAGTGTGAACGGGGCAGACAGTCCCTACCAAAGGCTTTTCCCTGCTGTGTGAGCCTGGGAGATGAGTGGCTGCCCTCGGAGCCTGCTGGGTGTGACAGCGCAGGGGAGGCGGCACAGCCCAGACCGGCCTGGGGGAGAGGGAGGATGTGCGGGAAAGGGGCTGTGAGACAAGGGGAAAAGGAGGAGGGTGGGGAAGGGGCTGCGGGGGGACGGCAGAGGGTGTCCCTGTGCAGAGCAGGGAAAGGGCAGGGCAGGGCTCGGTGCCGGGGAGCTGGGGACAGACAGCCGAGTGTCCCACGGCCCCCAGTGCCACTAGATGGCACTTGAGCCTGTGCCTGGGGGAGGCACACGGGCAGCGGGCTGCGCTGCGCTCCGGGCGCTCTCACACCGCTCCCGCCAGCAGCGCCGTGGCTGGCTCTGTCCTGGCGACGGGGTAAGGGCTGAGATGGCTTTTGGGACAGGTACTCCTGTCCCTGGGCTGTGCTGCCCCTCCTGTGCCACTTGCCTTGCAGAGGGGCTCATGCCACAGCCCCTTGCAGAGGTGACACGACTTCCACTGCAAGGTACCTCAAAAAAAATCGAGTGCGCTCTCAGCACAGCCCAGTGGCTATTCAATAAATCGATGCTTTGTTCGGCTGTGAGAGAAAATTAGATTCATAATGCTGTGGATGGAAATATTGAACCCTTTTCCCCATTTTCTGTCCCATCCTCTGCCTCTGCGTGCACACTGTGAGGTCGTGGGAGGCACCCTGACTCACAGCACGTTCACAGCTGGCACCAGAGGATCAGGATTGTTTCAGCAACCAGACATTCCCCTCTCTGCTGCAACTGAGGGGTGCTTGGGTGACCCCAAAAGGGTGAACAGAGGAAAAAAATGCATATAACATTGAAATAAAACCACACAAACCAGGATGTTGTGTCATATATTGGGCAAGTCAAACATATCTCTTCTCCTCTGGATCTCAGCTGCTCCATCCTTGGCTCCTGACAGCTGCCAGATCTGTGACTTTGTGCTGCTGTGTAACTGTGTGCTGGGCCTGACTTTGATGGATGTTTTGTCATTGCTCCCCTTTGTATTCCACGGGAAGGGAAGCCCATGGTGCTTTTGGGAGTGTGAGCCCTGAGGTGCTGAGGCATCATCCACCTGACAGGATACAGGCTTGGCTGAGCCTACGCTGCAGTCGGAGGCCAAGCACAAGACTTGTGAAGGGCTGAGGCACTTAGCACACACAGAGGCAAGCAGCAGAGAAACTCTTGCACACCTTTGAGAGAAAAAGACCTCTGAAATTTATTTTGAGTGATCCAGGGAAAACCTGGGGTAGGGACAGGCTTTGAAACCTGATCCTGCCCCATAACCTGATGCCCCACAACCTCCCCAGGTCAGGGGAGCACTTGGCATGAGAAGGGCTCTGTTTTCCATCCCCAGGTACCCAGACTCAGCATCCTTTGTTTGTCCAAGCACTTTTTGTGGTGACAAGTCAGTCACTGGGGAGCTCTGCACCCTGTAAGGGTCACACCAAAATCAATCCCTCTGTGTAAACCAGTGTCCTCTTAAGAGGCAGAGCACAGTTGTAATGCTTTCAGACAAGCTCAAATGGCTGTGATTTCGCCCTGACAGAGCAGCTGCGAAATTGCAGTGGGACAGAGCGTGGTGTGACTGAAATGATTGTGTGGGTGGCAGGGGATGATAGCAAATCCATGGTGCTGGAGGGGGCTGAGTTGTGCTCCCAAGCACAGATAATGTGAGCTGGCTGAGCTCAGCCAACAGTTTGTTTGCAGGACCTTGCTTTGCTGCAAAAAAACCCCAGAAACATCTAAGAGCATTGTTTCCTTCTCTTTTTTTTCATTTCCAAAAGCTGGCCTAGCTAAAGCTTGTGGGTGTTGGACCATGATGTGAGTCCTTGCTGGTCCTGATAGCACCAGCCCCTGTTAACATGCCCAGAGTTTACTGCATGCATTCCCTGTAGCTTGTAGCTTCCAGCATTCAGGTCTGCAGCCCCTGCTCCTGGTGTGTCACTCTCTGCCCTCAATGCAGCCTCTTTCTCCTCTTGGGAAGCCTGAGAATCAATGCCCTGGGGAATCCAAAGCTTCCTGCTATGGAATGTCCATTTTTCCCCAGGACCAGGAGCTCCCTGAAGGGAAGCCCTCTCTCCTGGGTGGCTGTAGTTAGTCCTAGACATGGTGGTGAGGATGTGATGGATGTGGAAGCCTGCAGGTCTCTGTTAGCTGCAGCAATGAACAATCCCATCCCTGAGAGTGTTGTGTTGGGTCCACCTGCTCCATTGGGTCTAGGATATAATGACACCCAGTAGAATGGTGACTGGGGAGCAATTTGTCATGAGTGGTGGCTCCTGGGGGTGCCATTTGGTCCTTGGTGGAGCAATGGTAGGCAGGCAATGTGCTGTGTGTCACTGGTGCTGGGGACACTGCCCAGGTGTGCCATGACCAATGCAAATTTATTCTTCAGGCCCCTGTCTGTGGCAGGAAGCATTTTTAAAAGATGTCCTCAAAATGTTGGCTATCCTGAGCAACATAGCCTGGAAAAAAAATGACCCAAAGAAAGTCTGGTGTACAGAGAAATGTCATGGTGACATCCACTGCTTCTGGGCTTGGTTGTCGTTAGGATACTACTAGGAACCAGGAAAGCAGCCTTTCTCAGCCTGCACAAGGACAAGAAATTATAACAATGATTATACACCTGCAGGGTGCATGAGAGCCATGTGAGTGTCTCGTGATGTTTTGCAGAAAGTATGTTTTCAAAAAGGTGTTGCCTTCTTGCACCAATGAGTCTTTTCTATTCTATTTTGCATATACTACCCTATATATACGTGTAGTGTTTCTTTAAATAAAGCTCTCTTTCTCTCTTTTGCTTCTTCATTGCACCAGGAACTATGTTGCATTATCTTTTTTGCTGCTGTCCTATAGCCTCAAATGCAACACCTGATAAGGCCAAAACTGTTGGGAAAGCCCTGGTGCTGGGGCTGGCTCAGTGCTGAGGCAGCTGCTACAGACATTGTGCCAAGTGACTCATTTCCTCCTGGCCACGAGGGGAAACAGCCACTGCCAGCATGGAAACCCAGATGTTTGTAGGGCCTTTCAGTCACTCCAGGGATCATCCCTCTTGCTTCCCATTCCTGGGGTGGCAGCTGGGTTGTTGAAGAGTTGCTAAGGCTGGAAGGCAAGGCAGGAGTATGGGGATGTTGCAAGAAGGAGAAGGTGTCTCAGACACATCCTTTGACCCTGGTGCACATTGTGTTACTGCTGAGACCCCCAGGCCCCCCAGCCACAGCTGGGGGTGTGCCTTGCACCTTTCACACATTGTGACATCCATGTCAGAGGCCTCATGTCCCCTACCTCAGTTTCTCATGGTGAGGATGACTGTCCAGGGTTGAGCCACTGCACAGAGTGACAATAAAAATGTCAAGGCCATCGTGCCACTAACTGGTAAATGTGTTTCCCAAACTGCTGCCTCTCATGTGGCCAAGTGAAAGGCCAGCTGTCCCAGCCCTGCTAGCACTCACCTTGGATATTTAACCCTTCCACTGGCCACCCCTTGGAGCAGCAATAGGAAGACTGGAAAGTATGTGCAGACAGAGGAGTAGAAGAGGACTCAGGGTCTGAGGGATGCAGGAGAGGACTGTGGGCTGTTTTCCTGCCTCTGTGCACTCTGAACCAGCTTGGGAGCTGTAGCTCTTTGTGAGGACTTGGTGAGCTTTGCTGCAGAGGATTATCCACAGCAGAGCTCTGCCCTCATTACACCCTGTTAATCACCCTCGTTCAGAGGTGTGCAGAATGGCAGGCAATGCTCAACCTGTTCTGTGGGCTGGAGGTGAACACAGCTGTATAGATCACACAGCTGGAGACAGGAGTATGGGGAGTGGGGGGCTGACTTCAACAACTCACCTGGATGTATGAGACCCAGCAATGGGCTGAGAGCTATCTTCAAAATCTGCCATGGCTTGTGCTTTTAGGGACAATCACATTTACAACGTCTTTCAAATCACATCTTGGCTCTTACTCATGCTCCAACCAACCCTCCAAGACATAAAAATTCAGCTGACAATGAGCCATGGGTCTGGGAAAAGCAGAAGGTTGTTAGTCCTGAGAGCAGCAGTGGGCAGAGAGGGATGGTGCCCTGGGCTGAATTTGTGGAGAGCAATTTCTACATTATTCATTCCTGAGTGAGCTCTTTGGGAGTGTATTTGAGCACAAAAAATTGATATTGAACATTTGTAGCATTGCAAATTGACTGCACACAGGTGATTTCAGCTGCTGTCAGGCCGTGGCCACTTCTGGGGCAGAGCACAGGTACCCAGAGCACATTAACAGTGCAGGGGAGAGGCAGGGGCACACTGGGCAAGGCAGTGTCTGCCTGAGCATGGCTCCAGACTGTGCTCCCATCTCAGAGCAGGGTGCTGAGCATGGCTGGAAGACAGGGGTTAATGGTGCTCACTGGTCTGACACAGTGGCACTGCTTTTGCCTTCAGACCAGTTAGAAACTGCATAAACAGCTGCAGAGAGGCTGAGAGTTGTTTTGTTATCCTGGACCTTGGGAAGGCTTTCCCCATGATTCCTTTGCTCTGTTTCCCTCCTCTGCTGTTTCCATCAGGCTTGGGGCACACAGGAGTGTGAGAAGCTGCTCAGAAAGCTGAGGGATGCAGTTTGGGTGAGGTGTGGTGTGCCTGCTCCTTAGCAAAGGCTGGTGATGTGGATGGGGACACCTGTGGCCTGCAGGAGAAGGATGTAGGCTTGACTTGCCAAGGAGGACTTCCCTGCAAGCCAGCTATGCCTGATTTTTCCTTAATGGGATCCTTTAGTACCCGGGGGGGGGTCTCAACTGGGACTCACAAACCTTTTTTCAGCTCTCAGTCTGGGCTCCCTGGGGAAAGCCAGTCTGTGATGAGTGGAGCCAGAGGGTACAATGTGCAGGGGATAAGCTGTGCCTATGGCTAGCGTAGGTGGGTGAAGGTCCAGTGTGCTACCATGCTATAAACAGTGATAAAGACACCAAACCCACACACAGGTCACTGGTGAGACTCCAGCAGCCCTAACAAGAGACTGAGGAGCCACCCAGCTGCCTCCAGCAGGTGCTGGTGGTGAGATATGCTTCATGTCTCATCAGTGCTGGGGAAGTGCTGACAAGAGAAACAAAAGGTGTGAGCAGGGATGGACAAGGAGAAGCCGGATGGAAAATGTGACTTTAGATCTATTTCCAAGTGAGAAAAATCTTGACGATATTAGAAGACTGCAGAGGGAGGGGTTGCCCACTCAGCAGGGTGTGGATCACCCCAGCAGCACTGGGGCTCTTGGTGAGGTCAGTGAGAGCATCCAGTTTGGATTGTGCATCCAGCAAACACTTGGGCACCAGTGCTGAGAGCAAAGCTGAGCTGAGTCCCAGCTCCTGGGCCACTGAGTTCTGGACCTGTGAGCCTGGGAATGTCCTGTACCTTCCTCTGAAGCAGCTAACTTTGGGAACTGGGTGCTGAAGGAGGGCACAGCATGGGGTGACTGTCACTTCCAGCCTGTCCCTTCTGCTTTGTGCCAAGGTCAGAAATATTTTGTGGATTTTTTGTTCAGTTGGTTTTTGGAGTCTTTTTTTCACCCCCCAGCTGCGTAATTTCATCTATAAAATGCTGAAGTGTCAGCTGGGATCAAGTCCTGCCTTTCATTTTCTGTTTCTGCTTAAATTAATATTGATGTAGTGTTTATCTTTATTTAATATTCATGATGATAAAAGACTTGGAGCCATTCACTTTTAATTACATCCTTCTCATAGAAACAGTCTAGTGCAATTAGAGGCCTTCCAGTGCATGAAAAAAAAACAAACAAAATTTTTGCCTCCACTTCCAGGAGTGCCAAGTGGGGTTCCCAGGGGCATCCCCTTTCCCTCTGTGAGCAGAAGTTTCTGTGCAGGGCTCCTCTGGGCTGCGCTGTTAGGGAATCCACAATACTTGATGAGCATGTGCAGCCCTCTGATGTGGGGCAGTGTCTGGGAGAGATGGGGAAGAGGCAAATGTGCAGCTCCATTGGATGGGGGTAGGTGGCATTGAATGCAAGGAAAAGCAGCTGGGGTTTCCTGGATGGGGGTTTGTGATGTGGAGTTCCATTTCTACCCTTGCAGCAGCCCTGCTGTGTGTGGGGGACTTGGAGCCCTTGTGCTCTCCAGGGCATGTGTCCTTGTGCAGCTCAGAGTCTGTCTCTTCTCCCCCAGCAATAACAGCCACTTAAATAAAATCTGGGAAAATGACCTGGAGTGATGCCTTGATGGCAAGGCAATGACCAGCTCCCCTCCTCAGCACTCAGCCAGCATTTCTTCTGTCTCCCATTATCCACAAGCAAATTGTTATATTGAGCCTTGCAAATTGCCCAGGAGCTTCTGCTGGGAGCCTGAACCATTTCTGACACATAAAGCCAATCTGTCTGAGCGTGCCTAATGATCAGACATGGTCTGGTGATCAGCATCTCTTCTGGCAGCTGAGGCTGGGGTGGCTTCTGCTCTTGGTGTGGCTGGTGACAGGAGGCAGCAAGCCTGAGACTTCCTGTGGACTGTAACAACTCTGCTGCTGTCTCAGAGCTGGGTTTGCACAAGTCTTTGAAAATTTGAGCTCTTAAGAGTTAGATGCCAGCACCCTAAGTGAAAACATCCCATGTTACAGCTGTTTGGAGACCCCTGTGACAAAGAACTTTCTGTTCTTGAGCTGCCTTTTGGTGAGGAATCAGATGTTGTTGGTCACATCCTGCTCACAACCAGCTGGTTGCTACCTGGGGCTTTCTCATGTTCAGTGGAAGTTTCCAGCAGTGATGTCCTTTGGCTCAGGCAACACCTTAATGAGGAGCTCCTTTAAAGTCTCTGCTCTGTTCAGGCAGGGCTGAGTGCAACAGGCTGATCATTTTCACCCTGTAAAATGTACATCATTCCATTTTACATAGGGGACAATCATTTCAGAACTGACTCTTATTTTCATCCTTTTCCTGCTGTAATTACTATCCCCCTGCTGATGCCTGTGCCAATGTCTGTGCATGATGAGTGAAAATTTAAACTGCCCTGGGTGATGGGACATAGACCTTGCTGAAAAATTTAAATGTCTTGTATCCAGAGAAGGCTGGCCCATAAATAAAGGATGAAGACTCCACTGCAGGAGGGGGAGAGCTAGTGCAGCTCCAGATTTAACACCTTCCTGCCCACCTCCATCTGTGCTTGGAGCTGTGGTTCTCCTTGCTGAAGTCTGGGAACTTCAGGAGGAGGGTGTAGGAGTCCCAGGGTGTCAGGGGCTGGAGACCCAGAGCTAGGAGGCCTGGCTGAGTTAGTGTGTGTGTTTTAAAAAAGCCTTGGGTTTAGGAGTACATTGAAAGCAATCAGCTTGAGCTTAAGTGGGCATGTTGATCCATTGAGCTTAAGAACTGAAGCTGCTGGTACCTGTGGAGCAGAGAGGCTTAGCTAGAACAGAAGGAATAGGCCAGTTTTCTTCCTTGACAAATGAGAATACAAGTAATTAATCTTCTTGTGACATGGAGGGGATGCTGGGGGAGAGTGATTATAACATGCTATGAGCACTAGGATGAATAACCCACTATCCCTGAAAAGGTCAGCAACTTTTTAGTTTTACAGCTGTTTCTATTCCCACATCTCTTCAGAGGTATTTTACACTCATAATTTGCAGATCAGCCCAGACAGTCACAGATTAAATGACAGTTTGGTGAAAAATCTCTCCCAGTAGTAAGCTGCTATTTCTGTGCATTACTGACTGTGCTGCTGAGTTCACTGTAAAGAACAGGAGCTGGAGACCTATGGCATCATGAGGTCTGACTCCTTCTGCCACATGCACATCATCACACAGACTTCAGGGATCCCTCCCCCATCTTCTGCTGCTGCAAGGGCTCATCCAGCACATAAACATAAGGGTCAGCCTCCCCTGGGACAGCTGCCCTCAGTCCAGGCTGATTGAAGCAGTTGCACAGAGGAGGCAATTGTGTGGGATGGACCAATGTTTCAGGAGGAGGCAGTGACTCTTCTTACCTCCCAGGTGGTAATTTTCTCTGGGTGTGAAATGTCTTATTTTCAGCTTCATGTCCCAGAAATTAGCTAAGGGGCTTGGCCTCCTGCCTCTCACCCCAGCACCAGGGACCTGCAGCCAATTAATAGTCTCAAAGATGTTAAATTCCTCTTCAGTTCAGTGAAAGGTGGAAGAGAAAGACCCAAATTGGTGTCTCTAAGGGGTGAACTCTACACCCTCAGACATCTGAGAATCCTCTTGGGAAGCCCCTGAAAAGCCACCTTCATGTATGTGCTGTCTGTGCAAGGCATGGTGTGGGCGAGTGGGATGCAGATGCAGACAAGTTAAAAGCTGTGCTTAGATGGCTCTGTGGCACCTTCTGCCATGGCCCTTGGGGGTGGGAGAGGGAGTAAGACAGGCAGGATGGAATATTAGCTTCCATTAACATGGGTAATTACTTTGTCATTCCCTTTTCAGAGCTGGGTGCAGTGAGCTGTGCAGAGCGGATGGAAATTGCATTGGCACAATTTGGGGGTGATGTAGAAATCAGCTGAACTGCCAGGACATCCTTCACTGGGTCCCATGGATGTGGTGTGCTAAGATATCAACTTAGGGGTGGTATGGGATCACAGGGATAGGGGGGAGCTCATTCCTGGGGCTTGCTTCTTTGGGAGGTCTGTGTGGGTTCTTACAATTAACCCATTATACTTAATTAGCAAGAGCTCCCTGTGGAGGTTGACAGGTAACAAACTTGAGGGTTGGTCCTTTCTAAATCTGGGTTAGGATTTTGGGTGGGGAAGTGCAGGTTGCTCTGGAATTTGCTGTGTGAATCCTGGAGAAACTCTGCTCCCATCTCCTGAGTGTCCCTGTCCCCAAGGCAGGCAGTGTCACAGTCCCTGCCAGCACTGTATTCTCTGCAAGGTGTTTCCATGAGATGGCTCATGCACTTGCCAGGACTGAAGGGGCTCTGGATTTTGCAGGATCACCTCAAAGGCCACAGATATTTTTTTTTTTTTTGCAGTCCTCCTTTAGAGGGAAACTCCCAGAAATGGAAAGTTAACCCCGGAGTGCAACCAGGAAGGATCATGGTGGTGGCTTGGTGGCTCTGGTGGAGGTGACCAGAGATGCCTGTCTGTTCCATCTTCCTGCATTCCAGCTACATTTTTGTGCTGGAGACTTTGGATGGAGGTTTTCTAAAGAAGGCCAGAGTAGTCTATCCAGCTTTATTCCAGCTGTGTTCTACCTGCAGCAAGTAGTTTGTGATAACTCTTTTTTTCTGGCCTTCTACTGCCTGTTCACACCTCTCTAGTGTGGCCCATCCTCCCCCAAGCACAGTGAGAGAGCCCTTTCATTTTGCAGCTGCACTATGGAGAAACAAGGAACTCTGGGTTGTATTAATTTTTAAGAAATAGATATTTTGATTGTTAAGTCAATCCCAGATTATTTTGGGCGAATGCAGTTTGACAGACCATTATTTTGAAGGGACATGGATCATTTAACTAAGCCTAATTGCCTCTGTGTGACAATTAGTCACTCGGGCTGAGGAGGAATTGGTGTCACCATCATTTTGTATTTGGGAGTCAGTGACTAAATCTAATGAAAGTGTTTGAATCAGAACTTCTGTGTACGTACATCCATTTTAATGCAAAACTGGCCACATCTCCTCATGGGACTGGGCAAGACTGTGAGTGTGTGGTTATGCTGCAAGGGTGAAAAGAAGTGCTGAGGATTTGGGAGAGGAGAATGAGGTTTTCAAATGGCTGGAGATAGGGAGGGCTGTTCCTGCAGGTAAGGAGGGCAGTGCTCAGTGACAGTTTTGGCTCTGGGATACAATTAACCTCCTGGCAAGGGTGATAGGCTCCTGTTTGCAGTACTAACCTAGTGGAGGGAGGAAAATATCCAAAGGTCTGGAGATGGGAAAGGTTCCACAGCCATTGGACTGCTCCATCACCTGGTGGAGTCACCTTGAAAAGTAAGTCAAGAAGCTTGAGACCAAGGTACAAGGCTGTTCCTCAGAATGAAGTGAAAGACTGTCCTCTACAATCCCAGGGGGTAAATGATGCTCTGTGCTTGTGTCCTGGCAGGAGTCAGGGTTACACAGCAGGAGTAAGGGCTTGCAAGCTTCCACTGTCACTCCATAGCACACCATGTGATGCTGAGGAGGTTTATTTGCTATTTACACTTTAAATGTGCCAGGTAAATCTTGCTGGACTTTGAGGCTCTCAGTAATCTCTTGTACTGAGTTTGGTGGTGGGAATGTTTTGGGAAGGAAAGGTGGGAGTGTAGTGCTGCTTTGCTTCAGGGACCACAGGCACTGGAATGCCACTGCAGAATTGGAGGGTGGCAAGTGGTTTCTGGGAATTCACCCTCCTGTCCCACAAATCCCAAAGTTTCAAAAGTCTTTCAGTTTTTCAGAGAACTGCAGACCATCAGCTGAACATCACAAGTGAGCAAAAGAGTCAGGAAATGAACTCCTCCATGAAACAAAAATCAAACTGACTCATTTGTTTTCAAGGTTCTTTACCCCAGCAAAATGAAAGCCATAATCACACAGGGGAAATAGGAAGATAAATTGGGTGTTATTTCAAGTATTGCTTGCTCACATAATTTTATTGTGATGTTTGCAAGAATGGGCATTTGTTCCAAAGCTTTGGGATCTGGATTCAGACAGATTCTTGTTGCTCTAAGCTTTTAGTTAAAAAAAAGGATGCTTTATGTCTCATAATCATAGAACACAGCTTGAAAATTGTGGCCTGAGATTGTCTTCAGAAGCTCAGCAACTAGAAAATGTGTAAGGAGAACTCAGAGGACACTTTGTCAGATTCAGGCCAGGAGGCCTTGCTTTGAACACCTCTGCCACAATGCAGCAGAGATAATGAATGTGTCTCAGAGCCTGGGGACACCGAGGTGTGGGATGTGTGAGCTAATGTGACCAAATCTGGGGAGCTCATTTGTCTGCAGCATCTCTGCAGCTTGAACTTCCAGGGAACAGGGTGTGTGGGCTCTTTGTCCTACTGAATGGGGAAAGGACTTGGTGCTAACCACAGGGGAAGATGTTGTGGGAGCTGCCAGACCCTCTGACCACCAAATTTCTGATTTTATTGTGCCCCAGTGCTGTTGTCAGATGAATGGGGTGAGTTGGACTCAACTCCTGCTCCTCCTCTGTACAGTCAAAAGAAACAAGGTGATATTCAGCAGGAAGAAGCAAATATTTGTCTGATATGTCCATGGTCCCTGACTGGTTCTGGCCAAGTGATGTGTGTTATGACCCAGCTTGTCTGGACTCTTAGCCTGTAACAGGAGATGCTCTCATCTGTTGGATGAAACAATCAGTCCCAACCAATAATCAGCTTCACTCTTTTCAGTAGTTTAAGACTAGTTTGGCAGAGGGAGCTCAAGACAGCAAAGGAGTAATTTGTGGGTCTGGTATTAGATGCAATATTGAGACTAGGACTGGTCAGAAGAGCTCCTGGGGAGAACTTCCCCATGCAGTGCAGGCCCCTGGGCATCCCCAGATCAGAGCATCCTACAGTAAAAAAGGCCAAGCTCCTCCAGATGGAACATTAATGAATTGGGATGGATGTGCTGTCACAGTCAGCTCCAGCACTTGGACAGCTGCAGATCCAATAGCTGCCCACAATCAGCTGCATGGCCAAATCTGTGCTGGGGATGGAGCTGCTTCCAGGCATGCTGCAGGTGCTGTGGATGTGGGTGGCACATCCCTGAGGTCTGGGACGTGTCTCTTGCTACCTCTGTCTGCTTGGGCAGAGCAGGGGCTCAGAGGTGTTTGGAGGAGCAGGAAAGAGAGGTGGCTGTGGCAGCAGGGATGTAAGAGAGGGAGGGGGAGTCCGAGGATCTGTGTTTCTGGGCTATGGGGCAATCCAGCAGCACAGGCTGTGGCTTTTTCAGGTGGATGCTGTGGGGAGCAAACATCCCTCTGCTCGGGTTTGGGGACAGCATTTCCTGGCTCACAGCCACTAGAGGCTGCCCTGCTCCAGCTCCTGAGCCTCCACTCCTTGGGATGACAGCAGCTTTGCTGGAGGAGAAGACCTGCAGGTTGTTTTTTATCTCCTTTCTTCCCTTGGCAGAGCCCAGTGCCTGTGTGTGGCTGCTGCCATGAGAAGGGGCAGGAACACACCCTCTGTATGTCTGTGTGTATCTGTGTGTGTCTGTGTAATAACAGCAAAATCTGCAGACCTGCTGGGAGAGCTTGGGGGAACAGCTGGGCAGAGCTGATGGCTGGGACCTGAAGCACCAGAGCTTCTCTGGGAGAGCTGTAGTGTCTCCAGCTGCACATGCACCCTCAATCCTGCACTCATACACATCTGCAAGCCCAGCACCCCTTTGCTAATCCTGTCCTGGGTGAAGCTGCCTTCTTAACTTCACCCACTGCAATGTCCTATCTGACAAAAATCCTGCCTGTAAGGTCCAGGCATTTCTGCCCTGCATGGTGGCAGATGCAGAGAGACAGCCAGAAAGGTAAAACCTGAGTTGTGCTGAGTGGGTTGGAAATATCCCTGAGACAATCCTGCTGCCCTGAGAGAAAGCCATGGTGATGGAAATGTGAATTCCAGGCAGGATGCATGAGGTGGTCCCATGGGGATGCTGGATGCCAGAACAGATTATCCTGATGGTCCCTCACAGCCTTCAGATGGCTCAAGAGTTTCTGGGCTGATATCACCAAATGCTCAGCACCAAACTTTCCTCTCTGCTCTTTCACTTGAGGGGGGTGTGTGGGTCCCAGCCCAGTTTGCACGGTGCCACTCGTGTCACTGGGCTGGCTCCCAGGCCAGTCTAGAGTCACTGGGTCTGGCACAATTCCCTGTGTCCCAGCCCTCCCAGAAGGAGCTGTGTGCTCCACCGTGTGGCAGCAGGCAAGGCAGTGCTGGGGAGGGATGGCTCTCAGGGAATCAGGCAGGTTTGGGGTGCCCATGGGTCAGAGCCACCACTCCTCTTTTCTCCTTTGATCTCATTCGTTGCTGCTCTTCTCTTTTCTCTGTGCTGGTTGTCATAAATCTCTGCCTCTGCCCTGTGCTGTCCAGAGCCAGCAGGATCCTCGGGTGATGTAAATTGGTGTGGCTGCCCTGTGATGAGGGTTCTGGCACTGAATCAGCCCAGGTGAGGATCTGCTCCACAGTCTCTATTTCATTGCTATCTAAGTCCAAGCATGGTTTCCAGTGCCTGAAGGTCTGCCTTCTATCACATTTGGTCTTTGGCAGACCAATGTGTTGACAAAGAGGTTCATTTATCTTCTCAGTGCATCTGTTGCAGCTGTATGCTTCTCTGACCCTCAGGTTTTCAATAATCTTTTTCCTCCTTCCCTCCAGCGTTACAGAGCCTCTTATTCATTTGAGAGATAAGTATTTATGTACGTGTTGGTGAGGAAAACTTAATCAATAATGCCTGTGAATAACATCTCTTTGTTTGTTAGACCCATCAGATCTCCTCCCCTGCTTTGTTTTGTTGAGGGTTGTTTGATTGGGTTTTTTTTATCATTTTTATCATTTCCCTGCAGTATTCACATTCTCCTCTGGCCCTCCTCTTTTTTTTCTTTATCAAAGTTCAATTGTCAGAGGGAGAAAGTGAACTCCAAGTAAAAGCTTTCATTTTGGAGAGAGACCAGTCTCATCACCATGCCTGTCCAGGGGGCTGCTTGCCCTGCTGCCTCAGCCTATCCATGAGGGACAGGGAAGTGTCTCCCTGAAAATTCAGTCCCACATCTTCTGAACACAGACTTTACTGCTGGCAAGTGGTTCCCTAAATCTGCATGTTTCAGAGTAGTGAGATGCAGCTGCAAAATCCTCATGCACAGGTTTGTTCGTTTGTTTTTTTTTTTTCCAGGCAATTTAAAAATAAGACACACAAAATTGTGTCTTCCAGAGCAGGAATCTTAATGAGGCTTCAGCTGCTCTCTTTGCAAGGGCAGGGTGCTGTGGGCACTGGACCTGCTGCCTTCTCAGGATGAGCTGGGGCAGCCCAGAGGTTGCTCTGGCAGGGATTGTGATGGGATACTCCAGCTCCTGCTGTAGCTGAAGGGCTGGATGGTGGGAAAACACTGGTGGGAAAACCCCCTCTAATCCTTCTCCCTGCTGTATTTTCTGTGCAGTGGGTGCCAGATGGGTCTCATGTAAACCACACTGTGCTGGGACAGTGCCAGTCTGGACCAGTCCTCACGCACTGGTTCAGCTCAGCTCCTCTGCACCTGCACGTGTGCTGAGTGTTCTGGACATCAGCATCCCTGGGGATCCTGCTCTGGGCATGGCTGAGCTGCTTTTCCCGTGCCCCTGGAGCAAGTGTGGCAGCAAGTGCCTGGGGCAGTGAGAGGGAAGCTCACACACCATGGTGATGCACGTGTGTTTGTGGGAAGCAGCTACAGGAAACTAATGGACCGTGAAATTATCCAAGGAAAGGAAAAAACCAGGGAGTTAGAGCAAACTGCACTGCATCCACAACCTGCTCCACTCTCAGCCAGCTTAATGCACTGGCAAATAAGGTACAGTAGTTTTATGATGAAAACAGGAGAGGCTGGTAAAATGGCTCTTTTCAGCTTATTTGGGTGACCTAGTGTGAAGCTACACTGGAAAGATCGATTTCCTGGGGGAAGCTACAAGGAAGTGTTATTGCACTAAAAGAAAAGGCAAAAAGAAAAACAAACAACAAGAAAAAGGCTTTCAGGGGAAAATGGATAGTCATCATCATCTTTGTGATAGTAAAGTAGACCAATCTAGCAGTCTTTATCCCAAGGGATCTCAAAGTGTGTTGCCAAATTGTGTGTACAGAAATTCCTTGCTATTTTTCTGGAGCTCCACCTTCAGAGGAGGAAGGACACATGGAGGCAAAATGTGCTTGAAAACAGAGACTGCAGGGAGAAATTGAGAGACATGGAGTAGCTACTTAGAGCAGAATTCAGCAATGGGGCAGCATCCCTGGGTGAGAGGGATGGAGGTTGCTAATGGCCCTGAATGGGGGCAAAGAGAGAAGCAGCAGCTTTTCATCACCAGGCTCCCCATCTAACCTAATCTGGTCTAATCAATTCTGCTTTTTACATTCCTGCCACAGCAGTGGCTGAGATGGGAAATGAAGTTGTCGGCGGTAACTAGAGCTGTTTGGGAAATGTGTTATTTTTTTCCCATCAAAAACGTCTGTGAGAACATATGTTTTTGTTGAAGCAAGAGAAAAGCCCTCTGATTTTTATTTAGTCTATTCAAGTCTGAAGCTCAGGGTTTCAGGTTTACTGGAGTGCCTATTGGAATTGCTGCACTTCTCAGCTCACAGAGAGGAATGGCCTGGGGGAATGTTAAGTGTCCATTTGATCAAAAAGCTGTGGTACTGCTGTGTTGCTCCAGGAGTAGAACATGACCAGTCTGACTCTGAAAGAATCAGTCAGAGATCATTTATCCATCCTGCTGCAAGCTTACCAGGTGATAATAGTCTGTTATGGCTGCACCTTTGTTCCCCAACTTCACAGAATCAGGGAATACCAGCTTGGAAGGACCTCAGGGTCCAAGTCTCTTGGCAAAAGTATGTTCCAGACAAGATGGCCCAGCACTGTCTCCAGCTGAATGCTGAAAGTGCCCAGTGATGGGGAATCGGCCACTGAGAAGATTATTCCAATGGCTAATTATTATCATTGTGAAAAAAAATTCCTTTTCTGTCCAATAATGCTATTTAGTCCCAGGTTTTGCATCCCCTATAATGGAACCTGTCACTGGGACCCAACCCAGGCTTCAGCAGCAGCTTCAATTCCCTGTTGCAGGTCTGAGAGGGACTTCAGAGTGCACCTGCTCAGGGCCTTCTTTTTATCCTGCTAGAAATATCTGGAGAGGGAATTTCATCTGATAAGAGAAAGATCAAAGGAATTTCTAGGGCTATTTTGTGCTTCTTGAACCTGTGCAGTAATTCAATTTCTCCAGTGCCATGTTCATTCTACACCAGCTGAGGATCTGAAATCTGTTTGCTGGGTTAATTTGCTTGCAAACAACAGACAATTGACACCAGTGCTGCAGCTTCAATGCTATGTGACAGAATGTAAGCTGATGTGAAAGAGCAAACACCCCCCAAAAGAATGGATGGTGGCCATGTGCTCTGCTAAATACTGCTCCAGCTGGGGTGCAGAAAGTGGAAAACATGTAAATAAGAAAGAGGTGGAATTGTCTGATGTGATAGCTTTGAGTCATGCACAAAGGCAGCTACAGGAGGTGGATGGGCAACCAGAACACGTGGGTTTTCCTCCACCTCTTCTGTTTTTTTCTTTGCAAAATCATTTGTGGAAAAAATAAAAAGGAGTCCCTGGCAAATGAAGCTGTGCTGGAGGTCTGTGGGACAAAGTTCCTGCAGAACTCTTCTGACTGAGATCCTCTTCTCTCACCTGGCTGAAAGGGCCAGCTCTCCTCTGGTCCTGTGTGCCAGGGCAGGAAAGGTGGCCCAAAGTTCCTCATCCCCAGATGATGTCCTGGGTCATCATCTCCATCCTGCCCACACCCCAGACCAAACCAGGTGGTCCCAGCTGGTCGGCCTCAGGGTGATGAGCTGTCAGAGCTATCACAGCTCCTGCTGTGGCCATGTGCCTCGGGTAAAGAGAGCTCTCTTCCCATCATGGGTCTGCCCAAGATTAGTCCTCTGGAATTGCAATGAGCAGGGTGTCCCACTGTGTCAGCAGAGTGGGAGCAGCCTGGAGCGACGCCGGGCTCTCCAGCCAAGCACGGAGCCCTGCTCTCTGCTCCTGAAAAGAAAGTTACATTAGAAAGGCCTTTTACCCAGATACTTAATTAAAATAATATTGAAACAAGCAAGACACACTGTGTGCTAAGCACACGGTCACAGCTTCCCACAGCTCATTTGCAAGAGTGCTCAATAATGGCTGCGGGTAATTATTTTTTAATCAGCCAGTGTAAAGAACGATTGGCATGTTAACAAATGGTACTTATTTTCTCTTGCTCCAACGGGGGAGATCAGAGGCAATGTGGTGCCAGCCAAAGAGTATCCCCTGGCACAGCAAAATCCTTCAGCTCACCATGGCTGGGTCCTGTGTTTGGAGATGCAAAGAAGTGGCTGGGATTAGGAATAGCTGGGGGCAGGCAGGAGGAGGCTGCGGGCGTGGGGCAGCCCAAAAGCACTGAGGTGCTTGGGAATGAGGCTCTGTGTGCAAAAACAGGGGGAGGAAAGCTAGACAGACATACCTTTGCAGCTGTAAGGCTCCCATCCTCCCTCCTGTGTGAGCCAGGAAATAATCAGGACAGTTTTGGGATACTGGTTTCTGTCTGTCCAGGACTAGAACTTCAGTCAGGGAGACTTGGGCTGGTTTTCTCCTTAATTAGCTGAAATGTCACTGAAGCTCAGATGTGATTTCAAGGGCAAGAGCAGTGTTGCCAGTCAGTGGTGAGATCTACCCCTTGTGAATATTTTGCCCTTCCTAATTGCCTGCTGTCCCACTCCCTGAAAGTCTGGGGTGGCTCAGAAGGAGGGCAGCCCTGAATTAGTGCAATTAGACAATTTTCTCTCCTTTTAAAAGCTAAGTGTCTGTTATATTTTATTGCTTCCTAACAGCAGAGCCATCAAGGGGGCACAAGACCTTTTCTCCAAGGTTTCTGCTTTTCTCCCTCTGCCTGCCTCCAAGGACAAGCCCAGCTGAACCCTGAAGAATGAACTTACTCAATTCTGGCTTTTTATTCCTCAGTTTGTTAGCCCTGCTTTGACTCTCAGGGGGCCTTGTGCTCCCGACAGTGCTTAGGTAACTTTCAACATTAATAATTCTGCTTGTTCTGAAAGCACATTCTGGGTGCCATGAAAATTAATGAGGGCGCCTCTGGAAATCAATTTGCTGCTGTAAAGTCTCCTTTCTGCAGAGCTGGGTGCTGTGGGCCTATGGGGTTTATTTTAGGATGGCTGTGTTCTGTATCCTTGGCCAAAGGATGTTCTGTCTTGGGCTTTTGCTGTGAAAAGATGCTCCTTATTTAACTGCCATGCATTTTCTGCCTCCTTTATGGGACAAGGTTTTGTCAAATCTTGCTCTGACTCTTCAGGTCTGGGTTTACTCAGTTGATTTGGACTCAGGAGGGTGCCAGCAGTGTCTCCTCAGCTTTGCAGGGTTAAAACATACCATTTCTCCCAACCTTCCTGCATGGCTCTGGCTTTTCCTGCTGCAGCTCCCTGCTTATCCTACAAATTTCAACCTCCTAGTTTTTCAGGTTTTGCTCCCCTTAGCAGACATCCCAGCAGGTGAGGAGCAGAACTCTGTCTGCAGTCCCCTGATGTCACTGCTCAGCTGAGCAAGCAGTTGCCCTTCTGTGGCTCAGTGGCCAGGTGCTCCTGAAACCTCAGCCCCAGTGGCTGGAGAAAGTTCAAAGATGCTTCCTCTCTTGGGAAATTCATTGCCATCACCACAAAGGGGGCTCCCAAGCCTTCCAGACAAGCTCTTGGTTTCCCAGCAGCTGGCTTCATGTGGCCTTTGTGTTCCCACGAGACTGTGTGGGCTCATCTTCATCTTGTCTTTCCATCTGGTTGATTTATTTCATTAAGTTGCAAAATTACAACTGACACATTCCTCCCACAATTGAATTGTTTTTCGGGGTGCAAAAAAAGATATACCACCCAGTGCTGTAACTTCAGATTTTCCCATCTGGGCAGATGTGCTGTGTGCCTCTGGAATTTCAATATCTACATTGCACCAGAGAGTTTTAAATCAGCCACTGTCTCCATTGTGAAGTGCTTTTTGTGGGGCAGAGGTGGGCAGTGGAGATTTCCCCTTCCATTGGTGCATGTTTAATTTATTTTCATTGATGTTGTTGCTAATTATTTTGTTTGACTCCCCCAGGTGCAATGAGTTCTCATGGTTGTCTTTCCTTTCAGAGCCTCCAACACAAATAAGCCCAAATGTGGAGTAAGACCATGGCAGGGAGCTGGCCAAGAGGATGCTGGTGCTGCTTCCACTGGGGATGACTTATGGGTCCCATTCAGAGCCTTGAGGTGGGTTTGGATTCAGCACCACCAGTCAGCAGATCTGTCTGTCCTCTTCCCTCCTTTACATTCCACTCCCAAGATGAGACTCCATCTCTTCCCACCCTGTTTTCCTTCCTCTGAGCCACTGTATCATAGTTTTTGTGCCCTCATCTTCGAGGTGCCCAAAGGTCAAATTTGTCAGAGAGCTTTTCCCTTTCTGCTTTTTAAAAGCAATTTGATTAAAACAGGTCTCAAAACCGTGCCCCTGCCCAGGCTCAGGGGACCCAGCCATGACTCTTCTTCTTGCAAGTCAATTTTCCCTCCCAGTCAGTCCATTAAAATGCTTTTCCCTGCCGGAGCTGTTCTGGGTGAGAGCACTTTGCTTTATTAACATGGACATGTTTGCTTGGGAATTGGAAAAGGGGGATTTCTGAGTGAATGTTATCCTTTGAAATAATTCCATGGCTCTGGCTGTTTGTGTTTTATTTTCCTAGAGTTAGGATGAGATGGTTTTGCTGGGGAACTGACCCGTTAGGGTTCTGCTCAGCTGGCTGGGGGGACAGGGTCAGGTTAGTAAAATACCAGCAGTCAGTATTTAGGTGCTGGTGCATCCCTGGTCAAATCTACACTGCAGGGAAAGGGTAATCTGGGTCTTGACCCATTCTAAGCATGGGGACAGGGACAAGGTGAGGGATGCTGTGTGCTCACCTGGCTGCTGGGGGAGTTGCTAGAGGTTCTCTGGCTGTACATTGCACACCCTAAGCAGTGTTTGCATGTGTCAACTAGAAAAACAGCTTGCTCTGAGATCTGAGACAAACCACCTTTTCACTCTCAGAAGCCTCTCCATATCCATTACAGATCCTATTTAGACTCAGTCTTAGTGGAAAATGAGTGCATGTCTCTGCTGGTGGAGACATTCAAGGTACACCCACATCTACATTTGGAGTTAATTTTGCAGTCACTCTCTGCCAGTTCCAATAAAATGAGCTCCCTTTTCTTCATTTAATCTTGGGTGGAAGTTGAGATTAAAGTGTGAAATTGATGTTCCCAGCAAAGGCTTTTCTGGAATGGCCACTGAATACAGGGGCCAAGACAATTCCCCACACACGTGGGTACTTGCAGGGATGTGTGTGTTCAGGCACATATCCTGTCCTTGCTTTTAAGATCACACACATTGACAGAGTCAGTCCCTGCTCCCCAGCTGGCACTTGGGCTCTCAGCAACATCTAATCTCTTCCTGTTGTTAGTGATGATTGCCATAAATACCCACAACATGAATGTGACTTCAGCCAGGCAGTTCAATTCCATTTGTTTTCCCATGATTTAAATCCCACCAGCCTTGGCTGTGTTAAAAAGTATAATTTCTCTGCCTTTCCCCACTGCCCTCTGCTCTCCTCCATATGGAGATTATGAGCTGGGGGAAAGTAAATGTCTTATTTGAAGTAAAAAAATAGAAAGATAATGTTGAAATAACTGCTGTCTGAGGAAAATACATTTTTCAAACACATCCTCTGTGCTCAGCGTGAGGCAGCAGCTGCCTGTGTTTCAGAGCATTATGCTACATTAGCCTCCACATGCAGTGTTGCTGGCTTTGTTTATTATTTTAATTTCCAAGGCAGGGGTAGATGTTCCAGGGTGACAGGATGGGAGGAGTGAAAGGCTCTCCTTTGCTGTGCAGTGGGGCTGGGGCCAGCAGAGGTATCAGTCCCCAGGTTGGCTAGCTGAGGGAGCAGTGCAGGGGGTAGGACACTGCCAATGAACATGGCAATTCCTTCTCTTTGCCTGAAAAGAAAAGGTGATCTGGAGTCTCCAAACTCTGCCTGTATGGACACCCTGGAGGCTTAGCTGCAGGGGTCTTTGGCAGGATGTTGTCCCAGCTATTCCATCCTTACCTGCTCCAGGGGAGGAGCTGTCTCACTGACAGCAAGGGAAGCTCAGTGTCTGGCTGTGGAGAATGATCTGGGTGAGATAAAAGGGGCTATTTTTCTTCTTTATGGGAGCAGCCCTTTCTCACTAAGCACTCTGTGCTCCCCATGTGAAAGCAGAGATAGGAAAATGTGGGTTCCAGTCAGCCCCCATCTTCAGTCTATTCTGTGCAGATGAATTTCTTTGTGTTTTGTTATAGTGTCTCCTGAAAATTAGGGCAATTTTTGAAGAAAAAAATTACTTTGTAATGGGGGGAGAAATACAGAGAATATGTTTTGACATTCTGTCTCAAAACACCATCCTTTTGTCTCCACCAAGACTCTTTTCTGCATTTGACCTGAATTCTCAAATAGCTCTGGCCCTGCTGGAGGTCTGGTTTTCAACAAAATTGTCCCTCTTGATTCACCAGATAATGTTGTCCAGGTCCACTCAGGAGGCTGCTCACAGAGTGCTCTGGAGTGCCAAGACCTCATAGGGCTTCTAAATTCCCTATCAGCTGGGTGATTTAAACAGAATTTTGTGATTCTGTCTCTGCCCTCATCCTTGGGCTGTGCTGATGACTGCATCTGTCCCATTCCATTGCCTGGAGAATCCCAGAAGACAGGAAACTTGGGAAATATCTTTCTCCTCTGAGAAGCTATTTGCAAATATTAGCATAAAGCCTATTTGTATGCATTCAAGGCCAAAGTTAGTCTGAGTTCCTCTTATCTCCAAAGCCATGAAGAGATGGGAGGAAGCACACAGTATTTGATGGTGGGTGGATGGGAATGAGAGGTTGGATTCATTAATGACACTTTTCCCTTTCTGCCTGGTTCTGGTACCAGCACAGATTTACAAGGGAATGCAGTCAGTGCCTAGCAGAGCTGCTTGGAGAACTGTGTCTGTTTGCCCTTGCAAAAATGGAAAGGAAGTATAAATCAAAGAAAACTAATACTGACAGCTCTAGAAATGGACTTGACTCCTGATAACAAAATGTCACTGGAATAAAATATTGCCTTGAGAGCCAAATGATTTGACAGAAAAGGGCTGAGCAGCTCTGGCAGCTGGATAAGCAGCCACTGACACATGGACCACTGCTGAGTGCCAAATGGCTGATGGCCTTGCTGGGCTGGTTTGGCCATTCCCTGTGAGCATTCCAGGGCATGGCTGTGGTCACCCAGCCCGAGCTCCCAGTGTCACACAGGGGGCCTGTGTGGTTGCACTCAATTGTCCCTTCCCAAAACTGAGTGGATCCTGTCCAGGATCCAGCTTGCTGGACTCCAAACCCTGACAACGAGGAGTCTGCTCTGAGCTGGTCCTGCAGCAGAGGACAAGAGAAAGTGGTGTCCTGCCACATCATCATCCCATCTGCCTTGAAACTCCTTCCTGGAGTGCAGCAGAGCATCCTCTGAAGTGCCTCTCTCCCCTCTGACTGCAGGGAGAGCAGGACATGCCTGTTCCAAGGCAGCCACATTTCAGAGAAAGTAGTATTTTCCTGCATTTAGTAGATTTTCATACCTCAATGGAACAGATGGGAAAGGCATCAAGAGTGGGAAAGGTGCAAATCCATCCTGCAGCCCTGAGTACCAGCATGGCCAAATGCCCATCCATTGCAGCCACTGCTGCTGAAGAGATAAGGAGAAGGAGCAAGACTTTGATTGTGAGTACACAGCACAAGGAGAAAACAAAGAGAGCCATTGATCTCCTTTACTGTTCAGTGCTGTCAACAGGAATGGAGAAAACAGCTGCTCAGTCCCACTTTGTCAGAAAATCCTGCCCTGAGTATTAGTTTCAGCTCATCCAAAAAAGCCTGACACTAAACATAACTCACAGCCAGAGACAGATGAAATAATACATGTGTAAGTGTCCTTACTCTGGTATTATTGTGCAGCCCAAAGCTGGGACTTCAGAGTCAAATGCTTCAAGTTCAGACACAAAACTTCTGGTCTAACCTCCCCTAGTGCCTCTGAATCAGGCCAGCATTTCCAAGCCAGAAGGGGCGGCTCTGTCCAGCCTTTATTTTAGGTAGGACTGAAATGTGGAAAGATGAAATGAAATCACATGGCTTTGCCAGACAGCTGACAGTCAAAAATAAATGTGTTTCCATGGGAAAAGGGGAGAATTTTTAGAAAATGTATTAAGGCTTGCTAATCTCAAACCTCTGTTTCACTTTCTTTACAAAGCCAGTAATTGCAGAGAGGATCTGGAGGAGCTGGAGCCACTTGAGATGAGTGATTTGTAAGTAGAAACTAGTTTGAGTTTCACTTTTTGGAATTGATGGTGAAGGGGCAGGGTTGGCTGGTTTCTAATGCAGTGTTTTCCAGGTATGTTGTATAACTTTTTTTCTTCCAAATCTCTAGAGTGGTCCATAATGAGCAATTATAAAAGGCTAATCTCATTAAAGGGAAAATCTCCTCATTCATTTAATTCTTAAATCTCTTTCTGTTGGGAGGGGAATATTTAAATGAGCTTCCTCCCATTATAAAGTTACTCCATGGTCTGTTTTTCATCACAGTTAAATCAGAACAGGGGCATGAGGTGCTTTTACTTTAATCTGTTTTTAATCTGATTTTCCTTAAATGAAGTTGGATCATTTCTGGTGCAGAGTCCTAGAAACCAGGGAGATGATGACTAGCAAGAGGTCATTTATCCTGCTCCATGGTCCCAGCAGGGACCCTAAAGTTTCGTTAATGATCATTGCAGCCATGAAGAAACCTGCTCATTTTACCCATTGGCCAGTAAATACTGTACAGTATTTAATGGGATTCTTCTTTATTCAAAGATGGGAGAGACAAGAGCCCTTTGTAGAAGCAGAATCTCCTGGGGAGAGCTGTGAGCAGGGTGGAATGCTGTCTACACACCATGGGGGGCTGGGGAGCTGGTGCAGGAGTTTGGTCTCCCCAAGGAGCCATGTCTGGGGATGGGGATGGGGATGGGGATGGGGATGGGATGGGGATGGGATGGGGATGGGATAGGATGGGATGGGATGGGATGGGATGGGATGGGATGGGATGGGATGGGATGGGATGGGATGGGATGGGATGGGGATGGGGATGGGATGGGGATGGGGCAGTGACAGAGGGGACAGCAGCCCCCTGATCTGGAGGGGGAGCTGGTTGCAGGCTCTGCGCACGTATGGCGCTTTGTTATCTGGGCTGTGCACTCCAGCACTGCCAGCCTGCATGCCTGGATAGCAACTCTGCCTGTGCCAAATTCATCACTGGGCCTTTCTTCTGCTCCCCTTCTGTCCCTTATCAGCCACCCCCGTGCCTCAGTCCCTGCCAGTGCTGTCTGGAGACAAGGCTGTGACTCCACCAGTGCCCACTCCTCTCCCCAGGGCAGGACTTGGCCTCTCTGGTCACTCAGTGGGGGAAGGCAGAGCTCAACAGGACAAAAGTCAATCCTAATAATAAAGTAACAGACCACTCCAGAAGAAGGAGAGTACCTGGAATTACTTTTCATTCAGCAGTCAGCCCAAGATAAGGCGTCAGCCCAAATGCCAATATGCTAATGTTGATCCTTTAGCAGTGTGCTCTGCCAGTATCTCTACCTTGCTTGTTCCACATGTGTGACAGCCTGTCTCTCCTCAGCACCAGAGATACATATTTTGCATAAAAATTAGGCTATATCATGTCAATGTTTCAATGTGAGTGATTAAAAAAGGCCAGTACCCTTTGCCATCCTCTTATGTGTCCTCTTTCTTTCTACCCATCACCTTGTCCCGCTGAGCTCCACATTGTCTTTGGAAGAGACTCCATGGTTTTGGGTTTGATCCCTGCCTTCCTTCTGCTCCACTCTCCAACTTTCCAAAGGCAAATATCCAGAGTTTGATGGGGAAGGATGGAAAATATTTTGCTAAGGGGAGGAGAAGAACAATGGAGGGTTTGTTCAAAGAGAGAAACTTCAGTGTGATGAGGGACATTATTTGAAATGATCCAAAGCACAACCTGGGGTTGAGACATTGTCAGAAAATGGCAGCAGTAAAACTGGGACCTGGACCAGAGTGTCACAAATGGTTACTTTGGCAAGAAATTGGAGTTCTTTCTCAGAGGAGGGTTTTATCCTGGAGCCTTTCCCTTTCTCTGTACTATTTCATGTTTTAGGCTACTCTTCTTTTCTGCAGTGACAGACAGTCCATGGATGTTCTGTGCTCATCTCTGTAGGAACAGAGGAGCTGCACAGAGGCAAGGTTCAATTGTTATTTTGTCTACAAGCATTCACTGACAGTCAATCCTGTCTCTCAATAAATGAAGTATTTCCTCTCCAGTTTATCTCCCTGGAATCCAGCAGCCCAGATTGCTAATAGGCAGCAGCCTCTTCCCTCAGCAGAACAATTCTTTCTCATTCATGGACTGTTCTCCTTGAATTCAGGCATGATAGAAGTGGAAATCCATTTTTATACCTCTTGGGCATATTTCTGGAAGAAAATCCTTTCCTGTTGTTGAAATGAGTCCAACAATGAGAGTCTTTTTAAACCTGCGGACAGATTGCTTTCTCTCTTGGTCTTGATTAATTTAAATGTAAAATTTAGGTGAGTAGCTCTTGACTGTAGAAGAAGGCTGGCAGTAGAGTTTTGTTTTTTCAGAGTCATCATCCAGAGCATAGTAAATTAGCACAAAATGAAATAAAAATAAGGAAATATTATGAAACAGTGTATTCTTATTAGGAGACCTGCAAGTAATACTTTCATTTTGAAATCAACGAGTAGCCATTATTATGGAAACTATAACCTTAATAAAAAAAATTACTCTGGTAAAATGATCCATGGAAGGAAGAGGTCTAAATCCCTATATATAATTTGGAATCCAAAATGCTGACTTTAAAGGAAAAAAAGGTTGGAAAATGGCTTTGTTTCTTTTCTTCTGAAAATGCTGACTTTAATGCCTCCCCCCACCCCCAAAAATTCCATTGAAAAATGCAGAAAATATTTCAAGTGAAAATTATCCAATACTATAAATATCACTTCCATTTTTGAGTGTAAAGATGTGATTTATTTGTGAGGAATACTGCAACTTTCTAAAAAAGTCTATCAGTACTTAATCAAGCTGCCTGACTCCCACCAAGTGTTCCAACCTGGAAAAACCAAAGCCCTGCAGCCTTGCCCAGCCTAACTGCCACCAGCAAAGACAGCAGTGAAAAGACCCTGGGCAAACCCTTCACCAACTCTCCAAATGAAGATGGATATTGCAGTTTAACCAATTCTTAAAACCTGCAAGGAGGGAGAGAGGGATGTGGATGGATGGATGGATGGATGGATGGATGGATGGATGGATGGATGGATGGATGGATGGATGGATGGATAAATGGATGGATGGATAAATGGATGGATGGATAAATGGATGGATGGATGCTCAGCATCCACTGCAAGTAACTCTTTTCCCTGCTTGGCTGGTGATGTTCCAGCTATGTGTTGGCACAGAATATACATAATAATTCTTTTTTTTTCAGACACCATGAGTGCCCAGATACCAGAGGGGAAAACAAGTGTAGCCTTGCCCTGAGGTCAGAGGCTGTGTTAAACCCCAGCCCAAATATCTCCAGCTGGATGAGGGCTATGTTTGAGGAGAAACCTTTGCTCTCTTTTCCCTCAGGGCCCCAGGAAGCCTGTGAGAATGTAGAAGATATGCTGGTAAGACAAGGTTGGAGAAGCAAGACTGGGATGGCAGAGCTATTTCTGCCTTTCAGTTCTTTCTAATCCCGAAGCGGCAGAAACAGCTGGAGCTACTGCTTACACTCCTTTCTTCTGAGAGCAAGAGTCCTCACAAAGAAGTGTATTTTTTCCAAGTGTGCAGCTTTCTGGCTGCTATTTTTGCTGCGCTGTCTGATCTGCTCCCGTGGCATGATGATATTTCTGTTCTTTCCTTTACAGCATCTCCCCTGACAGGGTGCACAGCGCCTTGCAAACATCCACAGTTACGAGCTTGCCTTCCCCCTTGGGTACAGAGGGAAACTGAGGCAGGGGGAAGAGCTGTCACACAGCCATGGTTACTCAGGGAAAGCAGGAGACCTCGGGAGCTTAGCTCTGGGTTCAGTGTTTGGCCGTCCTTCCCCTCTGAACTGGGCTACTTTAAGTTGCCTCCGCGTTTTATTATGTACAGGATTTTCGTCAGACGTGCAAAGTAAATTAGCACCATATTCACAGCCATAATCACCTACCAATGATCTCATACATGTGGCACAAAGGGAAAGGATCTGCATGGGATTCTGTTCTGCAAGTATAATCCGCCCATAGCCTCCTTGTTAATTAGCTCCTCTCAAGCATCCAATCTGTGGCAATTATAGCAATCAAAAATGCATTCATCCCCCCACCCCTCCTGCTCCCCATCAGCACCTGACAAGCCGCAGGCACATTATCCCAAACCATGGCAAGTGCACGCTGATAGGACAGAAACCTCCTCGTGCCTGACTCAGGATTCATCACCCACAATACCAGCCCTGGCACAAGGCCTTGCATACCAGGAATTATTACAAAAAAAGGAAGAAAAGGAGACAGAAAGAGACAGATTTCAATTTTCTCCCATAGTTTCAGGAGCCCATAGAAAATGGAGTGAAAGATGCTATTTAGCCCATTTGGTTCAATTGGTGTCATCTTCTTCTTCTTTTTTTTTTTTTATACTTTTTTTGCTGATGTTAATGGAAAAGTTAATCTCTCTTATTTTAATGTTGCCTGATTGATAGTGCTGCTCGCCACATCTTGCCAGGAGGCCCAGGTGGGATGAATGCCTGGGCAATGGATGTGTTGTGCTGTGCTCCTCGAGGCACTTTGTGACAGCAGCAGTGGGATTGCAGTGGGGGAGTTGGGAGTGGGATCCCACTGCAAAGACCTGCCAGTTAAATGCAGCTCCTTCCTCCTCCTGCTGATTCCCTGCGATTCCTACTTCAAGATCTCTGGGTATGTGTGCAGGAGCAGCTACTGGTGGGAACCTCAATTTGAAGATTGCACTGTAGGCACTCCTTGCTCCCTTTGGGATCAATAGTAATGTATTTATTGGGCAAACCCCTTTGATTTTGCACTAGTACCTGCTACCTCAGTAATCCTAGAGGCAAATTTTCTCCTTAACTTCCTGAATGGATTTTTTCTTTGCTGTCCAAGTATACAGATAAAGAGTACCTCTTCAATCCAGATCCTGTCACTGACCTGCATGCACACAGTTCCAGCAGCCCCCCACAGTTACACAGTGCTGGCACACAGGACAATCCACGTGAGTGCTCCCAGGTCAACCCTATGCAAAATCAGCCAGCTGAGCTGGTTGCAGCAGTGCTCACAAGCCTCCTAGCCCAGCTTGTCTGTGGGCAAATCATCCTTCAGGTAGACTGATCCCTTGGGAAAGTTGAACTCTCAGTCCAAATCTCCAACCTGCCAATGTGAGAGATCACAGGCCCAACTGGTTAAATCATTCTGGCTCCTGTAGTGCTGCCAGGTTTTTAGCTCTGAAATGTTGAGAAAAGTCCACCAAGGGAGAGATGTCCAATAAGCACAGGCTGAGCTCAGAAGAGCCTCCAGATAGCTGCTGCATCCAAAATTACTTGCCCCTTGGTCTCCTTGAAGGTCCTCCCAAAGAGGGAATTACTGCTGTTGTTCACAGACACAATATGTCCCTCAGATGCTCTTGAACTCCTCTGCCTGGAAAATAAGTGTAAGAATACCCACACCCCCACATGGCCTACCCAGAGCAGAGGCTGATGAGGGAAAGACTACAGAGGCAGAGACTGGCAGAGCACCTGCACAAAGAACTTCTCTCCAGGTGTTTGAATGACTGTATTGTGCCCTCTTCATCCATCACAGCACTTTGTGCATGGCTCCAGCCCACACAGAAAGCACAGGGGGTTAGTGCTGCTTTTCAGGCTTCACAGACAGCTTGTGCTGCCCAGGTCCTCTCTGCAGCCCGAGCACCTGCCGTGGCACAGGGCTGCTCCAGCTGGGACTCTGAGGATGGAGTGGGTGGGAAGGCTGGAAAAAGCTGTATGAGCATCAGGACAGTTGCTGCTGTAACCAGTCCACCCCTGTCTAACCAGGATAGTGTGATGAAGTGTCCCTAGGCAGAGCTAGCCCTGCAGGCAGCATCTGCCCTGGATGCACATGGAGACAGCAGGTCCCAGCCACTCTCCAGGGAGGATAAGGGTCCTGGAGCTGGCCCAGCCACAGTGGCACCAGTGGAGACCAGCTTAGATACAGCTGACACCTGGCCTTGGGGTCCAGCAGGATTTCTTCCTCCGGGCATTGCCATTTTTATCTCTCCCCTGCAACCCTCTGAACTTGCTGGGCATCTTCTTCTCTTGCCTCTCTACTTTCAAGCTCATTTCTCTCTAACCTGGACTTGCCACAAAACCACCCTCCCTGCTGGCCCTGAGCTTTGCCTGCTCTCTGGCATGCAGGCCAGCACCAGGCAGAGAACTGAGCCCCAGATACCAGCTCTGGCCACCTGCCATCCACAGTGCTGCTTCCCTTTGCTCGCCCAATAAATAAGAGATACTGAAGAAGTTGCTCCATCACTTGAGGCAATTCATGTGGCTGCTGAATGTCATGTGCAGGTTTTTTCAGACACTAAATGACATTCCAGAGCACTGTGGCTGCCTCAAATCTACTGCTTATGTCCACTTGTTTGGAGGTTCATGGCAGGGTTTCTTTCCTTTGAGCACAAAGCCTGTTTGCTGTCTCCTCTCCTTCCACATATTCCTGGTTTGGTTAAGAGTGGAGCTGCATCCTGGGATATGAATGTTTGAGGGCTGGTAGAAAGAAAGCCCAATTTCCATCATCCTCCATGAGGGGGATGCTGAGCTGGGGTCAGGGTGTGCTGCTGTATGGAGTGTAGGGACCTCTGCAGAGGACCCAAGCCTTTGCATCAGTGTGGAAACGGCTGGAGAATGGGAACTAATCAGTATATATGGAAATAGTGGGAATATTAGCTGAATTAGCTAAGCTGTCATTCAGCTTCCCTTTTCCCTTCCTGCTTTCTTTCCTTCCCAAGCCAAAAGAGCTGGTTTACATTCTAATGGCTTTAATTACTTCACGAAGATGTGAGCGGATGGGGAAGCGCTGCCACCAACAAGGCTTTCATGGTTGGCTGAACGCAATTTGAATTAATTTGGCTGGGATGGCTATTAGCACTAATACTCCAGGGCCTGTCTCGCTGGTGGTGCTTTAACTTCCCCTGCCCCTGACCGAGTGGAGGCTTCCAGGCACTTGCTCAGTTGCCCACCCACTGAGGCACCTCAAGGAGAGTGGGGAAATGCTCCCTCTCCTTATCATCTCCCTCAGTCCTGGCTTTATTTCACTGATATGTGTTCATATTTTGGAAATGAGCTGTCTTTGAGCTTGTATCAAGTCATCTTTCCTGTGCCTCCATCTCTCACAACAGCACTCTCTGGCATCCAGAAGATGTGAAAGTGCATCCCAGCTTGGCTCCGTGCCTGTGTGCTCGTCTCTGTGTGTATATGTGTGTATTCTCTGTTGTGAACCTAGGGGCTGAGCTCCAGCTGCTCTGACTTGGTGGAAAAAATAGCAGGAGCCCCTCCTCAGCTTAGTCACATCTACTAGCTCACAACATTTGTGAGGACTTCAGTTCTCTAGGATCTATTCCTCTCTGGAATGGCCTGAAGGTTTAAAAGCTTTGGGGAGGGGAGACTGGCAGCCCTTTGGCAGCAGGTACTCCAAGGTTCAGCTAGTCCATGTGAGCCTCATCCCTCTAGCCAAGGGAGAGGCAGCAGCTCTGTACCTGAGGGATGAAACTGGCTGCTGTTTTCTGTGCAAGATCCTCTTTTCTACAGCCTCAGGATGGACTTAAACCCTAGAAACAGCCAGAGCTTCTGTAGGCTTTCTCCTCACTCCCTGCCTGTGTGTCCTGCTTAGGATGAGGCCATGAGTGCAGATAGCCTTGGAGGCTGGACTGGCACAGCTGTGCTGGCAGTAGGTGATGTACAGCCTTGAGCAGGTGTGCACTGACCAGGAAATTACATCTTTGCATATTGGCACCACTCATGGCTGTGATTGCAGCAGGTCACTTGGAGTGGCCACAAGAAACAGAAGCTTGTCCCTGGTCCTTTATTCCCATGTCCCTCCAGCCCCATCTGATTTCATGGCTGCTGTGAGAGAAGCAGAATGTGTAGATGCTTTGGTCTCTCTTGCCCCTGATTTGCACCTCTCTGCCATCACATTTAGCCTGGCCCCTACCACTGCTGCAACAGTCAGGGAGAGGGATCTGGCTGGGTGTTAATAAAGAGCCTGAAGGAGGAGGAAATTAAAGTAATCTTCTGCATTGTGTCCTTTCCTCTACCCCCACTGTGCTCCCTCCTCCCTGTCTCACACACACACACTGCTTCTCATTGCAAATGCTCTCTCTTGGGATGGATTTTCTTTGATCCATCTGCAACCAAATCCTCACAAACGCCACCAGCTTCACTGACTTACAAATCTGTTGTGCTTGAGTGGGCTCAGATGCCTGACACTGTTTTAGATTTCATGTCCCTTTCAAACTTCAGCTGGAAAGAGCCAGCACTGGGACCACCTTAGCCATTGAGAGTGGTATTGTATATCCTCCCCTGCAGTATCTGAAGTGCCTGTATTCTGTGTCACAGGGCTGGAGTTGGGACCAGCCGTGTTGAGGGTGAGGTGCTGGTGAGTGCTGAGTGGGGCCAGGGTTACTCCTTTGGGATGTTTTGCTCTTGGTCATATTTTCAAGCAATGCTTCTTGTGCCACCTGGCTCAGCCTGTTGCCCCCATCTGGCTCCACTCTCTTCCCCTGCATCTGCATTAGTCAGTCCCACAGCAGGGAGTGACTCCAGCTGCTCCCTAAGCACACACCTGGCTCTGCCAGCTGCAGCAGGCTGCTGACCCCCTCACCTTTTACTCTCCTCATGAAAATTTCTTCTCAGCCCTTCTGTCTCTGTGCTGCTGTGAAGGAAGAGGAGAGCAGTGCTGCTCATAACTACCATGTGCACCCTTGCTGAAGAAATAACCCAAACTTTCTGTTTGTGTCAGTTCTACCCCTCATCAGATTAAAGCTGTTGCCTCTGCCTGGCTCTTAGACTGTCCTGGAGAACCTTGAGATGTCCTCAAAGGGGTGCACAGCCCCTCCTAAGGGATGAGCCACCTGGAGCAAGCTGAATTGATATGGGGTTTTTACAGCAGCATGGATCAGTGGATTAAAACTTTGATACACCCTAGTGCTTAGGAGGAAAGTAGGTCCACACCAAGGTCTTTGGATGCTCCAGAGCTTGGTGTGAGACACCTTCTTGGACTTCAGCCTTAACCTGAGGCCAGGCAGGTTGCAGGCTGCAGGGGAAGCCAGTCTAGTTCCAGCCCTGCAACTGGACGTGCCAGGATACAAAGAGAACAATCAAATATTTATATTCATCCTTGAGCACTGGTGATGGACTGATTACTGTCTGCAAGGAAGATATCAGACTGCTCACAGGGACAGCTTTCTGAGGTATAAAAGAGATTATTGTATATTTAAAATACAGACTTTGAGAAATGTTTTCTTGGCTCCAAGAAGAAAAGCTTCTTTATTTGTGGAGTTAATTTGCATTTACTGTAGCCTGCATTAAAGTTACCCGTTTCCTTTCATTCAAGGGACTTCTCCTTTGTTCACATGAAAGCAGGCAGATTAACCATCTGCAATGCACGTGTTCCTCCTGCTAATTGCTTATGGGATTCTTCCCTTTACACTCCCCAGAACGACTTCCCAAAGACTAAGCCAAAGTCACCACAACTTCCCAAGAAGATTACCTAGGAGGGGAGGCTCTGTCACAGCAACATGAAAATACTGAGCATGGACAAACACCGAGGGATGGACCCAGCAGCCAATTCCACTGATGGACTCTAGGTTACAACAGCAATCAGAAACTGTGTCTGTCAGACATCACTTCCCTGCTGGCCCTGTTAGCATCCTGCAGGCACATCACAGGGGGACGTCAGGCAGCTTTGAAAGGAGCTCTTGACTTCTTGGGTGCATATGCAGCATGTCACAAAGTGTGGCAGTTCCTCCAGCATTCCCTGCCTGGCTTGCTAATGAGAGATCCTTTGATTCAGCACCCCTCTTTGCCCTTGCTGGTATGTAGCAGGGCTTTTGATGGCATCATCAAGTGGGCTCTGTGGTGCTAGGTGCTGTACATAATAAAAGAGACTTCCTGCTCTGAAACATTTATAGTCTGAAAGGGCTGCACAAAGGAGAGAGGCTGAAAATGCAGAGAAATGAAGATACAGCTTCAAAAAGGTATCTAAGAACCTCAAACGCTCATCAATGCTAAGAAACTCCCTGGAGGCCAAGGCAAAACTGGCACACCTCCCAGATGGGTATCCCACCAACAAAAGGGGCTTTTTTTCTTCTTTTGAGCAATGCTTGGGAAAAACTGGCTGAGGAAGTGATTCACCACGTTACCTGCCCTGCAGGGAGGGCCTTTGTGCCTTGCTCCTGGGTCTGTGTGTCTATCTGGAGAGGTCCTGCTCCCCTGGACCACACCTGCAGCTTTACTAGTTCTTGACAATTTTACAGATGCAAATCCTTATCTACCTTTCCATCAGAACACTCAGTCCTTGTCCCTTACAGGATTCAGGGAGGTATGAGATATGGGTGTGTATCATGGCTATGCCCTTCTCTTGGACAGAACACATGAGTGAAACTGGGTGCTTTCTAAAGCCCTTATTCTGGGACAGACACACCTCCCAGATTCATCCTTTTTATTGAGGATAAAATTGTCCAGCCAATGTCCCTGCTGCTCCTTTCCAGCAGGTCTGTGTATCTGTGAACCAGAGAAAATATATCCTTTAGGTCCCCCTGAGGGGGACCTGATCAGAGTTTCCCCCAGAGATGTTTAGCTTGCAGGGATTCAACACTAAAATTTATACATGTTTTAGCTGAGTGATTTAATGACTGTAAATCACTAAAGCAAGTTGAAATAAGAGCAAGTGATGCAGCTAAGAAAAGACTTTCAGAGGAGACAAGGTTTGTAAGTTGTCATAGGGAACTCTCTTCCTGTCCTCCATTTAACATGAAAATTTGCCTATTTTTATGCTTCTAGCACCAAAAATGAGAATTTCTGACTCATTCTGCGGGGTTGAAGCAACAAAGCTTCTTAGGCTTGAAGGAAGAAAGCAGCAATCATGAGGACTAGAGCATCATACACCACCTCCCCAAGAATGCTGTAGCAGTTTTCAGCATCCAATGTCACTAAATCCTTTGTGGGAAAGCACTGCATCTCTCATCTGAGTAGCCCGGAGTGAAGATTTCATCTATAGCACCACCTTGCCTTTGCACGGGGGGGATTTGTAAAGAACAAAAGCCTCAAATAATCCTCCTCATCTTAATAAAAGGATAAGACACAGTTACAAGCAGACTGGGGAAAATCTAGTCAGATTTCAAATTTGGACAGGCAGCTTAAGCCAGGGAGATTAAAGAGTTTGACAGACACAAGTATTCCTGTCCTCCTGAATTGTAGTGTGAGCAGAAGACAGCAATGTAGGTTCTTAGATGATCCTGGCAGTCCTTTGGGAAGAGCTGTCCAAATTCCTTGATTTCCTTCCTGTGAGGGAATACTGGTTCAGAGTGTTGGCTGGCACAGAGTGGCTTTTCCCCCCCGACACAGGGGAACCCAGCCAATTCCAGCCTGCTGAGCTCCTGGCTCGCTTTCCGAGCTGCAGCGTTGAGGGTAAGAGTGCTGGGAGAGTCTTCAGTGAGTGAGCCTGTGTGCTCAAGAGACACCATCTGGTTTTACTGGAAGCACTGCAGATTAAAGGTCTCCTAATGGTATTTAATTTAGATTCCACAAGACCTCCAGTGGATAGATAACAAAGGATCAAAAACTTATTTCTTAAAACATCTCCACTGAGAGATAGTAAAGCTGCTGAGGCTTAGTGGAAGTAAGTGTGTAAACACTGCTCAGAAAGCTTGGTTCATGCAGAAGAGCAAGAGAGAGCAGACAGCTCTTAAGCTTTTTTCTCATCTCAAGGCTTTCCAGAGGGTTATGATGGTGAAATGGGTGCTGGATCTTGGTGCAAGGGCTGCATACTGCTGCCAGGGTTTCTCCTTTGCCTGCAGCACAGCTGCATAGAGCCATATTCTTGATGAAATATTGGTGAATTTGAACCAGCCAGATGAGAAATGTCAATGTGTTTCTAGGGAGGAAACTGAGTACCTCTTTATGGATGCTCAGCATCCTTCAGATGCAGCCTTAGACTGGTGATTTGTGTGTTTGAGATGCATGCTTTGAATTGTCTCCACTTTTAGGGATTGTGTCTGTGGATCTCTGACCCTGCTGGATCTCAGCCACATTCATAAGAATGTTGCAACTGATTGTTTCATGCAGCATTCACCTGGCCCCTCACGTTCTTTCTGAGTGAAGTCCTCTGTTCTTCCATTTGCTGCAATCAAGGAGTACTTGCTGGGATGCCAGGAGTGGTGCTGGACCATGAGGCTGTATAACTCTGTTTTTCATCACAGTAAAACCTTATGGCAGAAACTCTGCCCTGCAGAACACTCTGCTGCTGTTTCTCCAGCCCACGCTAGCAGAGAGATTTCCTGCTATAGCAGTGCAGCACCGTACAACCTGAGCTGAGACTTCTACCACAATAGTGCCATAAATCCTCATTCCCATGTTCCAATTATCCCTCTCAGTGCACATCTGACTTCAGAATCCCATCAGACAACTTCACTTAAATTCTACGAGCGACAGAGTCATTAAGTGCAGTCTGGTCACCCTAATTCCTTAATAATTTGACATGAGCATTTTTTCACCTTTTTTATGCCCATACAGGGAGGTGATTATAATCAGGGGAGTGACTTGGTTCAAATGATATAATTGGTTTTCATATTTATTCCCCTTCACTGATCTCAGTTCAAATGTGCTCAGCTCACAAGTCAAAAAGATGATTTCTTCTAATTATCAGTTCTGCAGAGCTCATCTTGAGCTCTGCAAATCCAACTGTATCCTTTGTGCTCTACCATGCTGTCACCAAGAATAAAGTGTTTGCAATCAGGAGGCAGCCAGTCATGTTTTGTTGCTAATGTGCACGCAGAACGGAAGCTCATTTGCTCCTTCACCTTGCTACTGGCTCTGTTGAGTCAAGAGCAGAAAAATGCATGTTTTCAGCTGGGACATGACTGCAGGAGGGAAATGCAGGGGCTGTGTAGGGGGAGTAACACGAGAGGGATATTCCAGGCTGCAGGACCAGCAGATGAGGTGAGGCTGATGAATGATGAAGTCACTCATGAGTCAGTCTCCTCACACAAAGGGTAACTGAAAGGGATATGTCCCCGTGCTTGAAAGCTTCCTGTTCTGTGGGCTGGGATTTTACAGCAGGCTCCTTCAGCCTTTGTGACTATTCCTGTAGTCAGGAGTTTGGATCACACAGTTATATTTATAGATCTGTGACACAGTGCCAGAGCCATACTGGTATTGATTGATGTTTAAACAGTCACTGATACTGATGCCACGGATCCTCCTCATTGAAGCTCTGGTTTCTGCTAATCAAGCTCCTCCTGAACTTCCAGGCCTGGCATTTGTAGGCTAAGACCAAATCATGGCTCTTGATGAGAAACTGGGTTTGGGCTACTCTTGTTGTGGGAGTGGGAAGTGACATACAAAGGAAAGAGCCAGGAGGACAGCCAGGAGACTACAACTTTTTCTCTCTGCAGCTGCTGCCTAAAGCCACTTCTGCCCTTTGGATGAAGCCACCACAAGCTCCACACTCTGACCCATCTCCTGGCAGCAGTCACAGTCGATCTGACTCTGTGAGTGTTGCCCTTGCCAGAGGAAGAAGTGGGTCCACAGCCCTTATATCATCCTCATCACTGTGTTGGCTTACCAATGACTTAATTTTGTGTGCAGAGCTGGTGCTTCTAATGGCTTTGATAGACAGCTCATCAAAATCCAGGGCTCAAATGGGCCTTTGCTAAGGACCTCTATTTAGCATGTCCATCTGTTGTGTGGATGGCACAGATGGCAAAAGCCACATTTCAGCAGGACCTCTGCACATCTCCTCACCTGGCAGCCCGGGGATGAGCTGATGGAAGGGCAAAGGAAAGCAGCACTAAGTACTGGAAAGCTTTGTGGGCAGGTGGAGAGGAGCAACTGAGGACCAAGCAGCTGGGGGCTGAAGGCAGATTGTTCCATGAGTCATGCATTTTTAACAAAGTGGCTTCTACCTGGAAGAAGAGCATGCTGCCTGCTCCATTTACCATTCCTTCCTGCCCCAGGCTGCAGGTCCTGCTACAGCACAAACCCTGTCACACACGAGAGGGCTCAGCACTGAGCAGCTGAGCAGACACCTACGGGCTGTGGTGGCTGGGCTTACAGAGCTCCAGCATCTTTTCTCCTCAGCTGGGCACTGCTGAACTTCCCCAAGCAAACCCACTGCGTTTTCAGACATCTGGTTACACCTTTGCTCCCTCTTGTTCCCTCTCCCTGTGCCACCTGAGAGCTGTGGGTTTGTTTTCTGCCAGAGCTGCAGCATCTCGAGGGGATGTTGGCGTGCAGTGTGCATGGGATGTGGGTGAGATGCTCTGGGGACCCTCCTGCATCACGTGGCTGCCCTGGGGCTGCAATTGCAGGGGATGTGGCTTGAAGTCCCTTTTCTTCCTTTCCAGTCTTGTGTGCCTAATTCCTCTGAAACAATCCCAAAAGGGTAGTCAAACATTTCCATAATAAGGAGCATTTTAAATAAGCAGTTTCTGTCTTTGCCTCATCTGTAGGCTTTTCTTAAGACAGCAAGTAGTTACTTTTGAAAGTAAGAACAAAAACCCAAAGAAACCAAACTGAATTTATTTCCTTTAAACTGTTGTAGAAAATGTTAATTATGATGATGAGCTTGTCATGCTCTGTGGTTTTTTTTCAATGCTTCTACTTGGAGGGAATGAGTAAATTCTACCTACATTAAACTATGGACAATTTTATACACTTACACATTTATATATATATATATACATATGCATATATACCTAGGCTTTCCTAATCTTGCCTACAGCTCTTTTGGAGAAAGCCTGTGTTAGTCTTGCAGATATGGATACTAAACTTGATGCATGATGCAGTAGTTCTGTACCTCAAATAAAGATAAGGTGAACAATTCCCACAGCTCTATTAATAATTTTCCCAGCAGGAAGAGTAATATTCATCCTCCACTTCAGATTGGTCATTTTCTGCAGTGTTATAAAGTATCTCTCATACATCCAAAATCACTCCAAAACAAAGGACTGCTTTTCTCTGACTTAAAACAAAAAGGATTAACACAGAGTACAAATGCAAAGCTGATAGATAAATAGCATTTCTTTCTAAAGCTTCTATTACTTTTAGATTTCCAATCACCTGATGGACAAGTTCACCCCAAGTTACAGGAGCAGGCAATCCCTTTTGTTTACCCCTTTGGCATATGAAGGAGATTTGTAAAAGCTTTTCCCATTTCTCTGAATTTAAGACTGACAAAGCAGACAGTCACAGTGAGTTCAGAGTAGACATTACCAAGACTTTTCAAATATCTTGTTTTTGAGGATCTGCATTATTTTGCTATTTAGTGAATCCATCCACCCATGCACCCATCCATCTGCAGTGAACCCTGCAGTTATCTATGCATTGATGTACAACCATTATTTTTGCACAAGCACACCAGCCACCCATCCACCCTCATATTGTGCTGGGGCTGGTAATACAAACTGGGACCTTGTGGTGCTTGTCAAGGAAAACCATCTTTCCTTCAGCAAATTTTACATTAGTCCTCCCAAGGTCACCTTTCTGATAAATCAAACACTAAAAGGTTGCCTTGGATGATATCTCACAGCCTCTCAACCTCCCAGCATGGCAAGAGCTGTCACACCATCAGTGAAAGATGCACCCTGGGAATTTTCACATCCAGGCATGCAGCTGAGCCAGCTTCCAGAAGAGTGTTTGGGAGCACAGGTGTAGCAGGCAGGCAGGGCATGGCAGAGCCAGGATCTTCTGCCCTGCATTTGTTGTCTACCCCTGCACATCTCACGTGTCCTGCTCCCATCTCATCTCTCCACTACTCTTGTCTCTCGTCCCTGGATGGGGAATGATGCTGTCCCCATCCCCACTGGCTCTTGTTGGGGAGGAAGAGGCAGGGAGGCATGGGGTGAGGGAAAGGGACAGCATTCCAGAGAGGAGAAAGATGCTGGGACAGTTGATTCATGGATCATGAAGTGGAGAGAAAGGCATCTCCACCTCTGCAGAGGCACCAGCCCAGGAGGAAGGATGCTGAGCCAGCATCTATCCCCTGCAACAAGCACCAGGGGAGGCTGTTGCAATTGTCCATGAGAGACATCTCCCCTGTGACACTGCCACATTATCACCCCTGTAAGAGCTCCCTTCTCTTCTTTAGACACTCCACAGGGCAGCCCCAACCTTGCATGATCAGGGCTTGGCTCCATGACCTGTGTCCAGTCCCTGAGTCCTGGAAGCATCTCTGGGAGCAAACATGCTGAGAGGACCCTCTGAAGAGCAAGGCTCCATTTTCCATGGGTGCTTGGAGTTGATGCTTTGCCACATGGGAGAATGGACAGCTCCAGTCCTCAGAGCAGCAGAGAGCCCAAGTCACTGCCAATGGCTGATGTGCAGAGCCTCCTGTTTGTCTCCAGCTCTGAGATAGGAGCAGGGCCCTGGAGAGCCTCCACTGGCTGGTGTGCACCTCCAGTAGCCCTCAGACTCCCAGGCCAATTAAAATCCTCTTAAAACGATGTGCCTCATCTCCAGATCCCTCTGGGGAGCCTGCACCTCATTAGTGTAATTGGGAGATATTTCCACTCTAGCAGAGCCCACCCAGCCACTGAACTACTAGCCTGTTGTGGGAGTGAGTCCCATAACTTGAGACACAGCAGGGTGAAGGGGACCATCAGCTCTGACATCTCACAGGGACCTTCTGTAATCACTCCTTGCCGGGTTCAGCAAACAATGCAACAGCATTTTTTAATAGCATCTGTTGTTCCTGTGCTGCCTGTGTTCCAATGCCGCTGCCCCTGGAGCTCCACTCACTTCATAAGTGCTTGCCACTGTATCTAGGCACCCACAGGCTGTCTTCAGTTATGAAAACTCCCAAATTATCCTCAGGGATTAGGAGGTAGTTATCCAACCCCCATGTCACAGATAGGGAAACTGAGGCAGAGGGCTGTGAATTAGAACATGAATAGTGCTATCTCCTCTCTGCCCCTGGAGGACTTCTAGAAAAGGCAGATGTGGGGAGTTCTCCCTCAAAAAAACCTCCCTCCAAAGCTATTTCCAAACAGCCAGGGGAAAGGAGCAGCAGTTTCATGGTGAGGACTCTCTAAGGTGTCCTTTCTTCCTGGGACAGTCTGGATATGGCTGTCCACCTTCTATCAGATTCTGCCACATCAACTGTCCTGTGGGGCAAGAAATTTCTGGCTCACTATGGGGGCAAAACTGGTTTTTAATGGAGCTGGCACTGGAGGGAAAGGCTGGGGGAGGCAGGTGATGAGGTGAGTTAGCAGAGCTGCCTGTGCTCTATCCTTCTTTCATGTGCAGGGAATTTAACATACCAAAGGTTTTCCTGGATGATAGCTGAGCTCATCAGCCTGAAATAAACGAGACAGCAGCATGGGGAGGTGCGAGACCAGCGCTGTGGAGAGAGGAGGGGGCAGCTCTGCCAGCTCCTGTCCCCTCCACTGACACAGGCAGGGCTGGGGAAACTGAGCCCGGATAGCCTGAGCCCCAGGGAGCTGCTGTGCTCCTGGAGCTGCTGTCCTGCACGGGCAGCACCACGGCCACCCCGCTGACCAAGTCAAACATCTTACTGCAGGAGGAGCAGCAGCACTGAACTGCCTCATGTTCAGCACAGCAGTGAGTCCTCCCCGGTTCCCACCTTAGTGAAGCAGCTGTAACCATATAAAATTGCCATTCTCCTCAATATTTTCTGCCTGCAAGGACCATGTTTGTTTCCTAATGCAATAGACACAGACGGGGACAAAGTAAATTCAGTGACGGCGTAAAGACAGAAGGTTTTGATATAACCTGGCTCCACGAAAAACAAATTTGCATGCCATTTAAGAGGTCTTCTGCTTCCTCTAAGTATTGGCTTCAAACGGATATAGAGCAGGACTTGTATGGCAGGATTCTCCCCTTCCTGTCTTAAAAGTATTATGAAAGATTAGTGCCTGCTGTCATCATGGTTTGCAGGCATGTTATTGTTATTAATTATGGTTATTACTGCAGCGCAGACCTACGCAGCATCTGGCCCGCAGGCTGCCTGCAGAGCCGCGCTGCCAGCGCGGAGAGCAGCTCCTTCTGCCCGGACAGCTCGGGAGCCAAACCCCGGCAGCTGCCCGAGCAGCAGGAGCTCAGCCCGCCCTGGCCAGCTGCCTTGGCAGCCGGCACGCCGAGCCTGCGAGCCCGAACACTGCCTGCTGCCTGCGGGAAAGGTGGGAACCCAGCGAGCATCCCTGTGGAGAGCAGCAGCCTGGCTGGGGTGCCTGGCAGAGCTGGGTGTAAAACAGGAGTGGGGTGCCTGGCAAAGCTGGGTGTAAAACAGGAGTGGGGTGTCTGCCAAAGCTGGGTGTAAAACAGGAATGAGTTTTTATTGGGTGTTTTCGAGCAATGGGTTTAGCTCTGGAAGTTTTGCAGAGACCTCTTTCATCAGCCTGGGATGCTTGGGAATGCTGGGGTGGGGGGGGTTATGTGGCATTTTTTGGAGGTGGGGGAGGACTTTGGTATCTTTAGCGGCTCTCCTTCATCTCCTCTGTGTTGTCTCTTTGCTTTCTTTCTTTGAAGAAAAGTGAAGAGAGGAAAGGAAAAAGGAAACACTCCAAATTGCAATGGGAGGGCTTGAAGCTTTGCTGGAAAGCAAAGGAGAAGAAACCTCCCCTGGTGGCCTTTCCCTGGGGAAAGAATGAAAGGAAACGTGGTGAAATCAAAGCACTTGTGGAAATGTAAATTCCTAGTAAACACCATGGGGGGAAGGAGTCTGTGAATATTTAAGTAACTCTACTTAGTTGTATCAACGCAGCTCAGGCCCGGCAGGGAGGAGGAGGAGGAAGAGGAGGAGGGAGGAGGGGCTGCCACCTCTCCGAGCCCTGTGACATGGGACCCCAATGCCCCACGGCAAGCGATTCATCCTAGGGAGCTAATCAGCCCTGCCAGAGAGAGATCCTCCCTGCTCCTTGGGAGTTTCTATTTCTGCCGTGACTTGCAGTCGTTTCTGCTCTAATGGGAATGGCCAGGTGCTAATGAGCATCCCTGGATGGGGTGTCTTGGCTGGCTGTTCTTGACAGCAGGATTCACGAGCCCCATCCAGCCTTGTCACCCCCAGAAGTGGCTGATGAGCCTCAGCAGGACATTATGTGTCACTCAGACAGGAGAATTAACAAAGGCATTTACTCCATCCAGAAGAATTATTTGCTGAAAAAACTGCTGCAAGAGGAGCAGGCAGCTGCTCTTTGTAGGAAAGGGTAGTTTCCTTTTGTAGGAAGAGTAAATGAAGGTCCTTGCCTGAGAATCTGAGGTCCTGGGAGAGAGGGCTTAGCAGGCACAAGGTTTTGATAGCATGTAACTCTAGCAGGTGATTGCTCAGTAAGTGGCTGGTTTGAATTGTACAGAGCCTGGGAAAAAGTTATTATCTGGAAGGACATCTTGGTAGTGAGCATCACAGATCCACATGTGAATGGGGCAGTCCCAAACTCCCAGAGTGGAGGGACAGAGACCCTACTAACCTGAAGGGAGAGCCTGGCTGAGCCTCTTGCACCAGCATCTATGTACTGCCATGGACAGAGAGTCTGCAAAACTCAAGGCTCAGCTGTGATTATATTCCCAAGGTAATTCCAGCAAATTCAGAGATGCCTGCTGCTACTTAAACCCAGAGAAGGTAAAGCCTTTGACTTGGTTTTACATCTCTATGTCTAGATATCCTCTTTCCATCAAGTCTTGGTGCAGGAAAATGAGAGAAGGCCAAATCATGGGATAAAAAGTCAGGAAAAAAACCTTTTATTTTATGCATCCTGATGACTTCCTTCTTTAGATATTGGCTTTGGACTGTGGGAGTCCTGGACCCAGGAGGTCCCAAAGGCATCCAAAATTCTCCATGTGATTTCTTCTCCTGGCAGCCAGCACATGAGCTGCTTGCTTGGTTGGGAACACTGGTTCCAGGCCCCCTCCAAAGGCAGGGGTGGGGAGCTTGACCAGGGAGGAGGAAATGATGAGGAGCTCCTCAGACTTGCCAAATCAGTCTGGAGCTGGTGGATGGCAGAGTCAGACTGTTGCTCAGTCCTCAGCAGCATGGAAATGCGGCTGCAGTTCAAGAGCCTATTAAAGAGCTGAGACGTACATAGACTTCATTAGCCACATGTCAGAAAGCACTTTTTACAGTAAATCCTACTTAATAGCCATATGCTAGGAGAGAATTAAATGTTTTTTAGCTCTCAGACAGTTATGTAAACTTGAGAGAGGGAAAAAAAAAAGATAACAAGTACCAGCAGAGGAGTCTTCAGTACACACCAGTTATTAATGTATTTATCTAGGTCGTTTATTTATTGAAGATATATTTTTTTTCTGGGACAGGCCTATTAAGTCTGACAGCTTAATCGACACCCAATGGGAAAAATGTCATTTTAAAAAGTAGTTAGACTCCCATTGATTTCAATATAAAGTCCATTTTTTATTTTGTATTTTTCCCCAGCCATCACAGTCAGTTTGACAGACTCGTTAACAAGGTACTAAACTGCCCCACTCTTTTTTTGAGGACAATAAATTACTATGGAGAAAGCTGCTGTTGTCTTAACAGATGCTTTTCACAGTGTAAACATCCCTTGACTGATAAGCAGAGAGGGAAGAAGCGTGCAAACTAGCCTTTTCATGCTAAATAAATAACAGGGCTGGAGAACAGGCACTGAAATCAATGCTGTTTTGCTCTGCAAAGAATGCTGCACTGGAGGACAGGATGGTTGAGGAGATGGATAAGCGACACAGAGAGTTTGCCTGGTTATGGTTTGCCATGTTAATCCATCTGACTGTGGGGGAGAGGAGCCCTGTGGCTGTCTGGGATGTGGCTTTTGAGGGCTGTGGTGTGGGGCTGCATGGTCCCACCTTGCTCTGGGATGGGTCTGTCCATGCCAGGTCCCTTGATCCAGGTGATGGGCACAGTAAGGCTGGCAGCAGGAGCTGCAGATGGAGCTCAGAGGCTGGAGGGACCAGACTGAGGTGACACTGGCTGGTGTCTCACAGACCAGACTGGCTCATGCTGCCACATCGTTTGGCACAGGGGAACCCTGCCAGCCACAGCACTGTCTGCATCCAGGCATTTGCCAGGATCCAGCGTTAGCTGATGGCAGTTCTCTGCTGGCATGTGGGTGAGAAACCCACGCCTGTGCACCAGTGATGAGACTGGGGGCCACAGAATTCATTAGCAAGGGCCAGAGCCAATTTGGCAGCACAGAGCTGGACACTCTGAATGTCCACTCCAGAAGAGATGGGGAGGACAGACCTGCAGGTGCCTCTGCATGAAAACCAGCTCCACCTGGGCAGGGACACAGGGAATGGCCAAGCACATGGGGCTGCAGGTGGTGGATCAGCATCATCTGCCTTCTCTCAGCTCCTTTCTGGGGTCTCTCCATGACAAGCATTTAAGGCTGAGCTCCCTCTTTGACAGCAGCAGCTCCACTCAAGGTGGTGTCACAAGACATCATTGCCCAGGATGGCAGCACCTTCTTTCCCAAAGAACACTTTCCTGCAGACAGCCACACTGGCATGGTTTATCTCCCAGGGGCTGAGGTTTGGGCAAGTGAATCACTGTCCAAGGCTTGCAGTGAACCCTTATCTTTACACTGAGCACTGCTGGGCTGTATTGGTTGGTTCTTCCTTTTCATCTACAAATAAAGGGGCAGAGGTTTTGCTTTAAAACTGACATTTTGCCAGATAAGGCAGTCTAAGAGAGACAGTTCTGGGTTAGGGCAGCTTCATGCCTACCTCACGAGATGGTCCTGGCTGTTGTCACATCCATGGTGTTTGATCCTGGGGTAGCACCAGAATGTCACATCTGCTGCTGTCCTCCAGTGCCTGCAACACTCTCAGGAACAGACACTGGTCATGCTCAAAGCCCCTCAAAGACAGTCACACTGGGGCAGTAAGCAGGAAATAAGAGTTAAGTTTTTCTGTATTTCTACTTAGTACTTTTGTTTTACCCTGATTAGAATCCTTTTCTTACAACCACCACATCCAAGTCTTCTCCTGTGGGTGCTTCCTCAAAATCCTTACTAACTGCAGCATTGAGTCAGAAAGTTCCTGGTTTTCCTGGCATCCCCTTTCTTCCTCCCCCTCAAACCAGCCCTCCCCATCCACACATTCCCAGCTCAGAGCACTGCATTAATGCTCCATTTTATTGCATGCTCTTAATGACGCATCTGCAGCTACTTCCCCTCTCTAACTGAGCAAATTCTTGCTGGGATGGAAATTTTAAAATGAGAGTCAGATTGTTTCCACATCACAAGGCACAGCCAGGCTTTAAATACGACAAAATTCCTGAAATCCGTTATCCTGTCACATAAGTATTTAAATAATTAACTACAGAAACATCCCACAGGCCTGGCTGAGAAGGCGAGAGTGTTTGCATACTAATTGATCACTAAATGCAAAGCAAACAGCTCATGGATCTGTCAATAATTACTTTAGAAGAGGCAGCCACGGTCACTAAAATGAACTTAATCTACTCAAAGACTCAGCAGCACTTACAGGTGTAAGCAGCGGCTCTGGCTGTTCACTTTAATGACTTTATTATTTCAATGTCATTAGCCCTGTTCCTCTCCAAGTTTTGCTAATGGGCATGCACATAACCAGCCTTTGCTACTGAATCATTCTCCCACTTCTTTATTTATTCCTTTCACTCTGTGGGGGCTGCAATTGCTTTTTATATCTATGCACACACATATATTGATCTTCTCCCTTTTTTTATTTTTTTTTTTAATTAGAACTGAAAGGACAATTTTCTTGCTGAAGGTGGCAATCAGAGGAAAGCACGGTTCATTTCCGAGGGGCTCCCACCTCCAGATCCCCAGCACATGCTGTGCATCCCGGGCTCCCTTACATAAAGACACATCAGAGTGAGGAAATGAGCCTGGCTGCTGTTTAACCATTGGGATGCCGTTGCAGATCTTTTCTAGGAGCCTTGTGAGCTGAAACAAAGCCAGAGCATTCTGTGAGCATGTTCCTTCCTGAATCCATCATGCCCTGGCTGCTGGTCCCCTCTGCATGTCTCTCCAGGACCATGTTTGAACCATCCCCAATCACACTTGTTCTCTGCCCAGCTTCTCTCTTCTGTCCTCTTTTTTCCCTACTGTTCCAAACCCCCTGCACTATCTTGTCTTCAAAATGCTGCCATGTCTGTACCAAAACCCGTGGATTTGCTCAAGGGAGGCAGCTGCCTCAGCTTTCCTGGGTCCCTGTGCCTCGGTGTTCCTGGCACCGCGGCGGTGCCTTGCTGCAGCCTCTGTTAATGAGGACTGGTGCAGGGGACTCTGAAGCTCCCTTAGTAAAAATCTCCCTGGGACTGACCCAAATCCATCTCAGAACTCCAGGGGTGGATGTTTTTCAGGATTTTCTGTGAAATGACGTGTCAGCAGCCACATTCACACCGTTCCCAGGTGGGAGATGGATGCGGCGGAGCAGTGACTGAAGGGAGACAGATAATTTTACACATTCTGGATATTACTTGAGTAAAAGGAGGATGGAGTGGAATAGAAGGAGCTCTTGTCTTCAGGGAGCTTTACAGACTCCCTGAGCTCTGCTGAGCACTAATAATGCTCTTCAGTGTGCACACTACAGGTGAGGATACTCAGACTCCCCTGCTGCCTCCAGCTCCGGTGTCTCTGCACCCCATGGCCAGGTGGACATGTCCCCTTTCCTTTCTTCTTGCTGAGACATGGGATCTTTCAAGCAACCACCACTGCATTTATATCGCATGTAAGACTCTCCAGGCCATGCTGGGCAGAGACAGGAATTTCAATTCATGATCCCTTTAAAAGCATAAATATTTCTGCATGAAGCAATGACCCCTCAGTGCCCCGGTTCAAAACCCTTGTTTGGTCCAAATTCTAGCAGGATGGAGGACCAGACTCACCCTGTTCAAAGTCAGTCAGCTATAAGATGGGAGGAAAGTTTCCCTGTGGGCATTTCAGCATTGCCTGGAGGTGGTGGTGATGTTTCTTTGAAGCACTTTAAGTCACACATCCCGCAGTGTGGGACAAGCACTGACTCTGCCATCCCCAGCCCTCTCAAGGATGAAGTAGAGATGGGGGTTTGCTTCTTTTAACCCAGAGTACAGAGCTTCTCACTAGGAGTGTGAAAAAGTGCCTTGTAGGAGGATTATTTGCCTTGGCATTAAGCTTGAACAAACAGGCAGAGGACACCGGGTGAGGGATGGAGGGTGCTGAGCTCAGACACAGCTAATGAATGTGGCATCCTTGAGTGTGTGAAGGAAGGGAAGGCAGACAGAGCTGTCTGTGTGGGAGGCCTCAGCACTGGCAGTACACTAATCAGCACAGCCTCTGCCTCAGCCCTGCTATTGCTCAACCCATTAGTTGAGCTGTTATCACAAAGCTTTCTCATAGCCCACCCCTTCGGCAGCTCTGGCTCACAACAAAAGGCAGCCTTTGGTCCTCTTCAGAGCATCCTACCTACAAGATCACCCGTGACCAAAGGGGGGCGGCTTCCACATCCACCAGTAGCATCCTACATCCCACTGTCCAAATTGCAGCCTCATTAGACCAGTCTCTTTTTGCCAAGTCATGTGGTGCAAATATTTATTGAGCCACTTTGCTCAGAGCATGTTCCTTTGTTAGAGATTGAAATAGTTTAAAAAATCATGTTCTCTTTCCTTATTTTTGAAGGGATAATTTGTGTTGCTGTCACCAGTCCCTCTGTTTTCTGCTGTCAGCAATGTCCAGGCCCTCTGTCCCTTGTGCCCATGTGCCTTGTGTGCTGGTTTGCAGCCTTTTTCCTCCTTTGTTGCATTAATCAGTGAGGTAGGAGTGAGAAGTCTGGAAACAGCTTTTTTAACAATCCCCGCCACCACTCCACCACCAGCCTCTTTGACTTTGTGATTTATTTCTTTTCAGGAGTGAGCTAGACTGTGAAATCACTTTGAAGTTTTGCTCCTGAGAGGAAATATCAGGAAAGTATTAATACAACCAATTTTTTTTTCTGTGCTAGAGGTAAAAAAGAAAACCAAGGAAGAAATGAGAAGAGCTCCTGCAGAGTTGTTTACTCTAGATTAAACTGTCCTAGACTCTCCAGATCTTAACAGCTTTAGCTGAGGAGCAGGCTGAAAGTGATTAATTTATAGGGTGACAAATATAACTTGCTGGCAAGAGGCAATTTGACTGTTTGGCTGGGAGCGAGGAGGCTGTAAACAGGTTGTTTCACCCTGTGAACAATATATTTGCTTTCAAGTTGAGGATAAATTTCAGAGCTCCAGATACCTTGGGTTTTGGTATCTGACCCAGAGATTTTTGGCCATAGCTTTACTGGTCCTGTTGAAAGTTTTTTACCAGCTGATGGACATTCATAGCTCTGTGTGGCCTGAAGGTCACAGAACCCCCTGGGAACTGCTGCAATGAGGGGTTCAGCCAAGACTCTGCTGGGTTGTTGTGCCCAGGTGGGCAGAGGAACATTCAGAGGGAAGGTACATCCAGGGCATGTAGCCATGTGCTGGTTGCACCCATCTGCCCCAGGGGCTGAGTGGGGGCTGGAGCTGCATTCTGGGTGCAGGCACAGTTACCTGTCTCACAAGTTCTCTGCAGAAAGCCAGATGATCTCTCAGGACTAATGACATTAATTGTGCCTGGATGAAAGCAGACACACGCTGCTTAATTTATTCTTCCTGTATTGCTGTTGATTGCTTGTTATTCTATTACCCCCCCACTGGACAGATCTTGTACTCAATTATTACACTGATGACCCGCCTTTGCTGCTAATGTGACACTCTTGTTTCCTCTTCACTACAGCAGCCTCTGAAACAACATAATGCATCAGTTCTGTGCAGCAGCACTTGAGGCTGGGTGCTCTGTGCCTCTCTCACACTGGTGCCGAGTGATCCCAGCAGCAGGAACAGCGTCCTTCTGTGCTTAATAAAATATTCTGTGAGCTGGAGTTGTCTCTGCTGCTGTCCCCAGGCCCCAAGTTTTGACTAGGCACCAGGGGCTTGAGAATTATTGACCTGGGTAAGTTGGGGAGTTGTGAATAAGGTTGTTGTTGGGGAGTTGTGAATAAGGTTGTTCTCTCTACCAGAAGGAGGAATCTCAAGGAGATATATGAGGGTATTGGCTCACTCCTTGTAGCTGTTGCAGCTTTCCCATATGTCTTCATGTTACAATGTGCTCTGGCTTAACTAAGACAAGAATGAGAGGAAGGCTGAGGGCTGCAGGAAACAAAAATCTGGCAGCTCGCAGTCAGGATGTGGGATGCCTTTGTAGCCCAGCACATCAGACGATGGGGTGCAACACAGACCTCTCCTCTTCCTGATAATAACTTGGGAGATCACCCCTTCCCACCCAAGCTGTGACAGGATACCTTTAGTGAAGCAAGAGGGGAGTTTTGGTCTGCCTCCCAGAGCCCCTGTTTTAACCTTCAGCATGCTCTGGCCAGGCTCAGCAGGGAAGAGGGTCACAACCACACAGGCTGAATGAGACATGGAGGAGCCACATCTACAGAGCAGAACAGAACATGCTCATCCTACCACAGTGATTTGCCTGTCTTGAGCTCTTCACTGAGCATTTTGGGTTCAGGGTGCTTCCACTCCTTTTTGTGCTCTCTCTGGAGGTTTGTCTGTAATGCCTGCAGTGTCTGGCAGCTCCCTTGCACCCTGTGTTGCTGTGCCCATGCTGCATAAGGAGCATGCTGGAAATGGCTGGCTTGCCCTAAAATTGTGCCTGGGGCTACCTGGAAGATGCAGATATGGAAGAGTCAGAGGCTGGTCCTCTGCAGAAGTGTTCAGAGTAACTCTGACCCTGCTCCAAGCAGACCCACATGCCCTCCCAGTCAGCCTGAGTGAAGAGCTGTTGCTCCCTGTACAAGAAGGGCCTGGGCAGTTTTCCTTTCCTCACTGCCTTATTCATCACTGATATATTTCAAAACAAGTGTTTTTGCAGTTCATTTTTGCCAATTTCAGAGAAAAATCCTTCCTCAAGGCAGCAGTTCTCTCACTCAATAGCTTTGTTTATATCACTGGCTGCAAATGGGCTTCCAGAAGCCAGGCTCTGACTTGTCTCCATCTAAAAAAGTTTCAAAAGAAACTGGGGGAGGTTTCTGAAAGCTACTGCATCCCCAGGTCTTAGCAATGGTGCTCTCTGATAAAGCCAAGGCTGAGGATGGTTTTTGGGAGCTCTAACTATTGCAGGGCCATTGGAGAAACCCCATGCAGGGGTGGGGAATGTCTTCTTCCCTGAAATGGAAAGCACAAATGCAAATTATTCACAGAACTCAGCTCTGAATGGCAGTTAAAGGCTATGATGGGGCAGATCCTTCCAGACCATGGCCAAAGCCCGTTAAATGAGCCTCTTTCTGCTGCCATCAGTGTTTTATCATCTCTATGAATTCATGATCCAGGGCTCGCTCCTGGCCTTTGGCGATGACTGTGTGTCTGACTGCTCAGCCCCTGGGGCATCCCTACTGCTCTTCCAAAGTTTCTCCCATGGCCCAACAAATAAAACATCCCTGGTGCTAACAACTGATCTTGGAGATGTTTTATTCCCCCTTCACATAATGTCCTGGTTTCTCATAAACACAGGAGAATGCAGCCTCCAGTTGTGCGTGGTACAAAAGTGCCATTAGGGCAGCCAGCACAGGCACTGAGCAGACAATTTAGGATGATAGTGTGCTAAAACACTTGAACAACCCACAGTCAATTCAAAAGCTTTCTGGCAGCTCTCCCTCAATTTTGGAGATTTCCATCTTACAGACCTGTATAAGAGTGGATTAGTGGAGATAAATTGGACAGCAACACAGCCTAATGTGTCAGCAAGGCTGGATTACAGCTCTCAGATGCTTTGTAATGCTTGGTGGTGTAGTCAGAAGTGTCTCCCAGTCCTGAAGGAGGCTTTTGTGAGACTTTGCCCTGAGCATGGTGGCCAGACCAGAGCAGCCAATTCCAGTGCTGAGTTTCATGGTGGTAGTTTCAGGCTGTTCTGTACCCAGATGCTGCCTTGTCCTTGTATGACTGTACTAGCTGTCTGTTCCCCAAATTACTCCACAGGCATTGGGAAGAGAAAGGGGTCTGTCAGAGCATGAGGAGGACTTCAGGCTTGGTGCCATCTCCAAATTGCTCACTGGAGACAGTGTTCCTCCTCCTCAGCTGCATGCAAAGCAGAGGAAGGACCCCCTGTGAATTTTTCCTGTTTGAAGTCCTGAGAGGCAGCGAGCCTCCACTGTGGGCGAGCCTGCCCTGGTGCTTCTACAATTCCCTGTGATCCTCACCCTCCTCTCTGATCTTGTCCAGATGCCACCACCACTTGTTAACTACAGCATCTTTGCATCCAGCTGCTCAGCATCACCCAGCTCTCATATGCAGAGGTTAATAGTAGAGGATATCTGTGAGCACGTTCCTTTCTGCCCATAAATACAGATATTTCTCCTTTTAAATCATGACTATATGAACTCCATTCTATTTACTCCATTACCCACAGGCAAATTGTAAAATGATAACCCTGTGCTTCAGCTGGAAGGCTGTGCTTTGAGCAGCTTCTGCAACTCAGAAACTTATTAATACTGTGCTGTGAAGGGAAGTGCTGGGGACCAGGGAACGTGTGATTATTCATGATAAAAATGATGGGAAACTCTCCAAGAGGAATGTGCTAAAAAGGCCCCCCAGTCTATTAACCACTGAGACTGGGGGGGGGGGTGGGGGTACTGAAACTATTCAGTTTAAACCTTATTTGCCACTCCAGGGGATTTTGCTCACTTTCCTGATTTAATCCACTTATTTTATAGGCAGACAGGCAGATGGACAGGGACTGCCCCTCTCTCACTCCTCACCCCCTTATCTGCTGACTTCCGTCTGTCTGACACCATCACTTTGTGGCCTCTGCCTGCATTTTTTAAGGTGTTCAAAGCTGTTCTTTGAGAGATAAGTCCTCCTGCAGTTTAACTGAAAAAGTCTGAAATAGTCCTGGCTGGAGCAGGGATTAAGCAGCAAACCTTTATTTATTTTCTCCTCAATGCTCAAGAGACCTTTCCTGCTGTTCCTGTGGGGTGTTGCCCATCCTGTCCCTGCAGACCCATCCCCTGCATAAGGGCACTTCTGGCATCAAGCTGCCCTGGGAATTGAGGAGAATCCCCTGACTGAGCAGAGGATGCTCTGGGGGATGACTGGGGACCACAGGGAACACAGGAAGCAAAACAGCCCCATCTGGCCACAAAATTTGCCATCACTATGAATTTCATCTGCTTGTCCTAAAAGCACTCACATACCTGGACAGAAGCATCCTTCTGCATATTTACTTTGTTAACATGCTTGTTTTTATAAAAATGCACTAACTCTGAACATTAAGTTGTGCTTACTACTTCTCTGGAGAGGTTTTGGAAATCACCTAGCAGTAATCTGGCCTCTAGCTGTAATCAAAATGGGAATCCCCAGAAAAAATCTATGAAAGATGGTATCTGGGGTCTGAACTGGCAGGTAATGGAGCCTTCAGAGATAATAACTTCATGCCCTTTTGTTGACTGGCAGCTTCAAAATTGAATGTCTCTGGTTGTTGCTCTTGGGAGCTGAGCTTCCTGTGGCTGTTCCTCAGCAAACAGTGATTAAACTGCAGGTTTATGCTGTCAGAAAAAAGAAAAAAAGGATGGAAAAAAGTAGCTTTGTAAACAACGTCTCAGGACAAACTCTCTAGTTTGCCCTGATCACCTTGTACATTCTCTGTGAACATAATTCTCCATCTTCAAAGTGCAGAGGTTTAATTAAAAATTGCCAAACTAATTTTTTTTAAATTTTATTTTTATTGTTGTAATTACAGTCAATGTTGGGAAACTAATTTGTCTTTTTCATTTTATCATTGTTCAGGTTCTTATTTTTCCAGCTTGATTCTGAGCTGCATGGACTGAGAAGAGCAAGACAGGGACCTTGAGCCCTGGCTGCACAGGATAAAGATGTGGGGCTCACTCCCTGTCCAGACACAGCTCTCTGCTGGCTCAGTCCTGCTCTCTTGTCTGCTCAGAGACTGTACTGCAAATGGGAGCTGCCTTGGACAGACCTAACAGGGTGCTAAGGATTAGCACCTTCCTGGCACATGGAATTACAGCCTGCACACAGCCAATTCTCCCCTCTCAGCTGCTGCATCCCAGTATTTGCCTGTTGAACAAATTTCCGACAGAACATTTGAAAATTAGATACTCCTAAATGTCATAAATGAGCAATGACTTTTCTTTTTTTTTTTTTTTTTTTTTTTTTTTTTTTTTTTTCTGTTTGATTTACTATCCTTTGACTGGTTTTTCCTTGTTTTTCCATTTTCATTTATTGGTACTTGGGGTCAGACATGACTGCAGTGGGTGCAACACATGAGCCACCTACAGCTGCCCCTTTGCTGTGCCAGGGCTCTGGAGCTGACACTGGCTGTGAGACCAAAGCAGATGCTGATAACAAAAAATACTGAGATTAAACCTAGAAAAATCCATCATTTTCCTTATGCCCTTCAAATAAAACTCTCCTCCTGTTGAACAGGGACTTATTATTGCAGCATTTTGAGAGGAGGGATGTTGCCATATAGCTAATGTGAGGATTTCAGGTACAGTTGCTGCTGCCTGATTAAACATCTCTGGGATCAAGCAGACTGCTTGGATTGAACGGGCCATTTTTCTATCCTGCTAACAGCAGACTCTCAGAAGCACTTTATAATTAAAATCAGGATAAATGTCATCACTAAATTTTGATGAAAAGAGCTTTTGGCTTTGTGCACATCCAGGCATGTTGGGTGAAATGCAGAGGACAGATTCTGCAGCTTCCTCTGACTCCTTTCCCTTCAGCACAAGGGAGCACATTGTAGTGGTGCATTAGGGAATTTAGGGTATAAAATGCAGGATAATTCAGAACTTGGAGGACTAGACTAGATCTGTCCCTATTGCACCAGCTGGTGATAACATTTGCCATGCCCTGGGTTGAAAGAAGGTGGCACAGGAGGTGGGTGCTGAGACCCTGAGCCCAAGCCCTGCTGTGGGTTTGGGGATGCACTTGAGCACTGTGGACAGCCTTGGTCTTTGCACTGATGTGGAATATTTAGAGGAGGTACAGAGAAGACTGAAGTAGTGGAGGAGATGGGAGAACTGCCTTAGGAAGAGACAATAAAAATGCTGAGATTCTTAGCAGGGAGAGGAGAAGGCTTGAGGAGGATGGAATCATGAATGTTTTAGGTAAGGTGACTTGTTAACTACACCCCACAGCATCCTCACTAAACGAGCAGGATTCCAATTTAAACTAGGTAGAAGATGGCAGGGATTTGCACAGACAGGATATGTCCTAAACATGCTGCCAGGAGGTTGAGGGCTCTGACAGTGCCAGCAGGGCTGGTGCCAAAGCAGGTGTTATTGTGGCTGTCCTTCAATCCATAGCACAGGGCAGAAGCAGCACAGAGCACAGCACTACCCCACTGCTCAGAGCTCAGCAAACTCTCCTTGTTTCCCAGTGTAAGATAATCAAGTAAAGGCTGTAAAATTCCTGAGGCTGCTTTGCATGTGGGATGTTTGTCATGATCAGCGTGGGGTGTCACTTAAAACCTGATTCATCCGGATCCCCCTGGAATGACATGTTTAATATGAATTATCTTTTATCCTCCAGCAATTTTCTGACTGCTCCTCTCTATAGATCTGTGAGATATAGAAAATGCCATATATCTCCTTTCATGCAGCCAGGGTGGAAATTAAACATCTTACCTCCTCAAGGGACAGATTTTCCCCCAAGCTGGAGCCCAGGTAGCAGAGCTGGTTTGTCCCTTCTGGTTGCAGAGACACATCCTTGGTCACAGCCCCTTGGGGACACATGCTGTTTGTGCCCCACAGCCCAGGTAGCACCCCTGCACCAGTGCAGCTGGCTTCCACATTTAAAATCCTGCCAGGGAGGCTCCAGTGCAGTTCTTGCATCATAAGCTGCCTGAATATTTTTGTACATGCAAAGGCCCCAAATTTGTATAGATGAGGCATAAGCAAAGGGATTCCATCCACACCTCCCAGTCCCACATAGCATGGGTCATTTCCCAGAGCTTTTCTTCTTGGAAGTGTTTTCCGTAATATCTCTGAGTTTTTCCCTCCAACCCCACACTGGCTCAGCACCAGCTCATCAGTCCCACTGAGGTTTCTCTCTCTGAGGTGTTGTAGTTTAACCCCAGGCAGCATCAAGGCCCTCACAGCTCATTCCTCCACCAGCAGGATGAAGGGGAGAGTCAGAAGGGTAAAACCCAGGAAATTCGTGGATGGAGATAAAGACAGTTCAATAGGGAAAGCAAAAAGCGCTCAAACAAGCAAAGCAAAACAAGGAATTAATTCACTGCTGCCCATGGGCTGGCAGGTGCTCAGCCTTCCCTGAAGAGCAGGGCCTCGTCACACTGAACTGTGACTTGGGAAGACAAACACCATCACTCCAAACTTCCTCCTTTTCCTCATTCTCACAATTTTATATACTGAATGTGATGTCCTACGGTCTGGAGTACCCCTTTGATCAGTTTGTGTCTTCTGCCCCCCATCCCCATCCTCCCCTTCATTGTGGCAGTACAAAAAGCAGAGAAGGCCTTGGCTCTGTGTAAGTCCTGCTCAGCAATAACAAAAACATCTCTGTACTATCAGCAAATCCAACACACAGCTCCAGACCAGCCACTGTGGAGAGAGTTAATTCTAACCCAGTCCAGCTCAGTCCAGTCCAGCCCACCCTAGTCCAGCCCACCCTAGTCCAGCCCAGCCCAGCCCAGCCCAGCCCAGCCCAGCCCAGCCCAGCCCAGCAGGATCTGCTGCCCCAAGCCTTGAGCATCAGGGCAGCTCTGTGCCCCAAATGCCCAGCAGAGAAGGCAGCCCTGTGTCTGGGGAGTCCTGGCCCAGTCACAGTCTGCAGCAGCCATGCAGGACCAAGGCTGTGTGCTGAGCAATGCCTGGCTCTGAGCCTGGAGCTGGACCCCTCTGCAAAGCTCAGCTCCATGGGCAGCTCAGGGCAGCAGCCCCGTGTGCCAGGAGTGTGTGATGGCTGCCTGTGTGTCTCTGCATGTGTCCACTCCTTGTCCTGGCCTCTGCAGGCACATATGCTTGCAAGCACACGTGTGTGCCTGCGTGTCCAGACTCCTAACCCCATTTCTCCGGGCAGGAGCCACTCAAGAGCTCTTTCCAAGTAACAATGCCAATAAAGAAACCTGCGCAAACAGTGCGTAAAGCTTTCATGAATCAGCCTTTAATCAGGACCTCGGCTTTCCGAGCACACCCTCCAGGCCCTACAGCCCTTTAATGCATTCATCACATTAAGAGTTAATTTACAACACGCAGTTTGAGGCGAGCTCTCGGCCCTTGGCTGAGGATGTGCCTGAAGTGTGAGCCGTGCATTAACAACCCAAATGTATTCCACTCTCAGCAAAAAAATATTACCCTGGATATTTTTGCCCTTCAAGGGAGACTCTGGGCCGTGGAACAACACAGCAATGGTGCGACAGGACCACCACCGCGTTCATGAATTTTAGATGCCTGCGAGGAATTATCTATTTTTCTGGACCCTTGCTGGGCTCAATCAGTTCCTCCGTGGTTGGTGACAATTAAAGAACCAATATGATGCAAGGAGGATATTTTAGACACTGCTTGACACCAAGGCTCCCATCTCACTGGCTTTGGCCTCTTCCCTACCTCCCAGGACATGTCCCTTCTCTCTCTTTCCCCCAAAGGATCAGCATGTTTAATATGCTCCCAGTTTCCAGGAAATGGGCTTTCATCTCTGGAGATTGTGTATCTCTATGCAGAAATTACAATTATGTTAGAAGAACAGGAATTCATTGCCCATATGATACCCTCTGCCCATGCAGGATGCTAAGAAGTCTTGGGGCTGAACTGAGGAGAACTGTGGTCCATGCAGGGTGGATATCAGAAAAACACATCTTCCCTTCTTTCTTACTTTTCTTCTTCTCTCTGTTTTCTAAGCAGATGACAAATTTTAGACTGTTTTTCTCATTTGAGATGGTGTTATTCTGGAAGCAAACTACAAATTTTCCGTTGAAATAAAAGGGCCATGCAAAGGCTTTGTTAAGCAGCATGTTCCTGGGGAGATCTAGCAGAGCTTTGCAAAGCTCTGCAGATTCAGAAAGTCACAATAGTAGTGGTGCACTGTTGCCCCCATGCTCTCTTTTGTGTTCTTCCTCATAGAAACTGATAAAAAACTGAGGCACAGGGGGCATGAAGGGAGATTACAGAGCCACACTGCTGGCACTGGGACACTTTTCCCCCTCCCCAAACCCACTGACCCCTTTGCTGCACCATCATTGCTGCAAGGCACAGCTCGCTGTCACATCCCAGCTGCACAGTGGGTTCCACTGTGTTCAGTAAAGTCATACCCAGAGAAGGGAGATGATACTCAGCTGTGCCCCTAAGAGAGATGGCCAGAAAAATTTTGCAGTTTTGGATGAAAAAAAAAGGGCTATTTTGATTTAAATGAAAATCTTCTTCAAAACATATCAATTTCAGCACAATATTATCTATGGAAAATGGGCTCAAATTATCCTGTATTCATATGCTGGCATTGGATGATTCTCATTTTTCATCTGTTTTGATTCAAAAACAAATCCACAGTTTATAATGTGTATACCTCTCATATAGTTTTAAAGGTCAAACTAAAAAGCAGCTTGAATTCACTAAAACTAGACATTGCAATTAAAACAGTTTTTACAAGCTGAGAACATTGGGAGAGTTTAAAACTTCATGGTTTTCTACTTCAGAACACGGAAATAAAAGAGAAGGATTTGTCAAATTTTAATGAAAAAAATATGATGTTCCCACACTGCTCTTCTACTGATGGACTGACATGATGGAAGGAGGAAGTCAGAGTTCACATCCCTCATCTACATAGTTTGGAGATTTGAATGCCTCTTATTAAAAATCCAAAGCTTTATTTTCTTGTCAGGGCTTATCTCACTTTGTTCTATTCAAGTTGTTTCACTTTTCTACAAGGTAAATAGAACAGATCTGTTAGGCTCTGCCTGGACCCTGCTTAGAGCAGCATTCCTCCATCAAGGTGTTTTCCTTTTCTCTGGCCTGACTTATTTGAAAAAGCCAGAAGATGCCATTGCTTTTGTTAGGTGAAATTTGCCCAGTCCTCCAGTTAAAAACCCCCACATTTCTCCTATTGTGTCTCCCCCAGTGTTCCTTGCTCAGCAAAGACTCTGCCTGTGAGCACCTTCCCAACATTTCAAAGCCTGGCCACAGCTGAGGTTGGTTCTCTCCTCTGCTGCACAAGGATCTCAGTGAGGGTAATGCCACTACCCAGCTTTCCCTGTGTTTATACTGGATGAGGAAAGCTGGGGAGTGTTATTGAGAAAGCTTCAATTTCCCACCCCAGGCAAATACTCCATTGATTCTTCCAACAGAGCAGAGACAAGTTCTCTGCTGCACAACAGGCAGACGTATAATCCTCACACAATTTATCTCAAATCTTTTGATCCAGTCTTTGAATCCAGGAGCTTATATCATGTAAATATGTATGAAAGCCTATTAGCTCCTTTGATCATATTAACCTGCTGCTGTTCACAATTAGTTTGAAGTCATTGTGTGAAAAGCTGCACATTAGTGTAAGAAGAGACGCAGGGGAGGAATTCAGCCTGTCAGAAGAAAATGACTCTTGAGAAGGCGAAAATTTTGTACAGTTATGTGATTCAAACATAATTCTTGCTAGTGTAACATGGAAACCAAATCCAACTGCAGCACAAAGAGCTCCACTGAGCCATCTGTAAGGCTTGTGTTGGGGCAGACACAGGCTCTGGCTGTGGGTGGACACAGCAGGTAATAGGGTGACAAAAGGTGACAGCATGGGAAAAAGGACAAGATCAAGGTCTGGATATTGAAGAATTTATGATCTAAACAAACAAATATTTTAGGGAAAAAGACCATAATGTTGTTCCCATTTTAAGGTCTTATCAGGGGCAAGTCCAGATGAAATGCTGAATTTTCCCCCAGTATCTTGTGTTATTCATGGGATGATCCCTTCCTCTCTGGAGGGACTTGATTTTGTATTCTTTGAAAATGTGCTGATTAGGTCATAGGAGAGAGGATTTATATAGTGCTATTTCACCTTGGCTGTCAATGATATCAATAAATATCCTTGTTGGAAGGGATGGCCATCCTGTTTCCTCCAAACACTGCCTGACATCAATCTTGGAGTAAGCTGTTGGAGAAGTTCACTATCCTTGTGGGATTTGAGCTTGAACCCATCTCTTCTGTCCCATTCACCTGACAATTTTTGATTTTTAGCCCCTCCAATTAGGTGAAAGGATCAAGGATTAATGCCAGCATTGTTTTGCCTATAGAAGGCATGGAAATGAGAGCTTCTAATCTTGGATTTCTGCCTTCATCTGCCACTGTTTGAGGTGGCTGGAGCAATATCCTCCCAAAGGAAATGTACAAAGCAGCCACTTCTCCACTTGTGCAATAGTAGCAGTGTCTCTTGTCCGCAAAGATTATATAAATGGTAAAACACTCCATCTGAGCCAGGCACAGCCAGGTTTCCAGTTTAATTAAATGTGAGAATCTGTTGTAGGGGGAAGGGAAGAAATCTAACCCTGTTCAATGAGGGTATTCCAGAGGGAGCTGGTTAAAATAATCCACGCGGCTAATTAGCCATGTTATTTTCTTGTTATTTCTGTGTACCCTGCATGGTATCAAATGTTTGTAGTGGCTATACACCAGTCACCACAAAAGGAAACAAAGAGCACCCTTTAAATATAACACTGGAAGAAAGTTCACTCTACCACATCTTAATCTGTGCAAGAGTCTGGGAGATCAGCATCTCTACACACCTCCTTGGCCTGTCAGTGCTAACAAAATACAGTGGTTTTCCCTGTTTCATGTGTCTGGCAGTGCTCATATGCTCTGGTATTCCTGGATAAAGCCTACCCCACATTGCTAAAAAAATCTGCTAAGCTCCTTGCTCTGCAACTCACCCTGCTGCCATCCCTATAGCTGTCAGCCAGTCCACACAATTAAACTTAAGTGCTTTATTTTTCAAGAGGGAGATGGAGGCAGATAAGAGCTACACATGCCTCACATTTTATATTTGCACATGCCCTGATTTAGCCCTTGCAGAGGTTTAAGTAGAGCAGCAAAGAGGCTCTTATGGCCACTCTGAAGGAGCCTGTTGGCAAAGGCACTTTTGTCCTGACTCTGCCTCACTGAGCCATTGATGAACTGCATGTGGCAGAAGTGCACCAAGGTGGTAAGAGGAGAAGAAATCCAATAACAAACTTTAAAAGAGTTCAGGAAACTTTCACCTGAATGTGATAACCTGGTTTGTATCAGACAACAAAGTGTTGGCTTCAAACCCCCAGCCAAATATTTTGGTACACGGAGCAAAACTTTCAGCAGTGGGAGGAGCTGTGCATGCAGGTTACCTGGTACGTGGCACTTGCAGAGGATGTGGGACCTCATCATTGGCACAAATGGTGCACATTACAAATTAAACCTGTTTTCAGACCCATTCTTGCCCTTCTGGCCACAAATACAGTGTCACACCAGGCAGTGAGCAGCAGCAGGGTGAGACAGGTTGCTCCTGTTCCTGCAGGCAGAGATGGCTCCCAGTTGCACACACTTCCAGCAAATGCAGTGTCACCTGGGGTGGACTGTGGGAAAGCCATATTCCTTGGACAATTTGATAGGGTATGATACTGGGAATAACAACAGCTGAGCATTGCCATGCTTCTCTCCTAACTGAGCCAAGTGACACGTGCTCTTTTGGCACTGTGAGGGACTGCTTGCTAAATGACACAGCAGCCAGGCTTTTCCAGACTTGTGATAATTTGGAGAATTGTAAAGAAATAAATTGTTTACCAGCTGGATAGAGAAAGGAGGGGAACCAGGAATGCAAACACTTGAGGTATCTCTTCTCTGCTCCCCTGCTAGTAATGATACTCTGAAAAATGATAATTCAGGAGCAGCCCTTTACGTGATAGAGATGATTTTCCAATTAGCCAAACTTCCAGGTCGCCTCCTGTGTGCTCTGTGGAGAACTCACCAATGCATTATGCAGATCTGCTTGTCATTTCTACCCTTTCAATTCACCTTGCTTTCTGCTCTTCAAAAACTAGGAGAGTCAGGAACACGTTCATGCTGTTCAGGTTCATACCTTTAGTCTTCCTAGGACTTAGAGAAATAGAATCTCAGGGGCTTTCACCTTTTCCTTTAGGAAGGACTCTAGCCACCCTTTCCTTGGGATCAGAGAAGATGCTCACTCTGGTTCCTGCCTGGGCAGAACAAGAAAATGAATAACCATAAGGATGCAAATGTGGCCCAATGAAAAGTACTGCTAACTTTCAACTTTCCAATGAAACAGCCATTTCTGGTGCCTGGTGACAGGTGACTCTCAGCCTGTGTGATGGGCTTGGGGGTGTGAAGAGGGGATGCTCCTTAGATGTGTGATCAGAGTCAGGACATCACTTGTGTGCTGAGTTTGCTGGGTGCTGACAGAGGGGAATGTCTGGGGGTTCCTGTCCTCAGTCACCAGCACTTGGCATAGTCCTGCAGAATGGCCTCTCAGCACAAGGCATGTGCCTGTAGCTGAAGCATTTTGAAGCAAGCTGAGGTTCCCATTATTTTCTGAGTCTGTCCACAACTCTGCTGCTTCATTTGAGATGTTTCTTCTGCTTCTGAGCAGCTGGCAGGAGCCACCCACTCCCATCTGGCAGGGAGAGCTCCTGAATAAGCACCCTGAAGTTGTGTGCAGTGCCCAGGGCCCAGCCTTACAGACCAGGACTGGGCTCACACCACTAATGAGCAGCCAGGTAATAGAGAATATCCTGGATATCTGATCCTGGCTAGATCTGTGCCAAAGACAAGCTCACAGCCCACAGTACATCTCTGTCCCAGGCAGCCTTTTCTAAATGGAGACTGGGAGGCAGATAAAAATGGCAGAGTGATTGGAAGCATGGAGACATCTCAGCTATAAAATCAGACCTATCTTGGTAATTCCTTTAGATCTGGAAATTGTAATTAAACTTGTCTATTTGTCATTGGGTTTTGGTTCAAGCCCTGCAGGTCACTGATGAAGAGACAGTGAATTATGGGCACTCAGAGAGTAACAGGCACACAGACCTCAGAGAGTTAATGGTGTCTATAAAGGACTGTTTGCTGTGGTGGTGTTTGGTCACATTTCTCTCGCTGTCAGAGCCAAAAGGGAACCTGTTGTGAAGAATATCATCACACAAATACTGTAAATCTCATTGGCTCCAGCAATGGGGCTTGCAGGAATGAGGGTGAGCTATGGGAAGCCAGAGTTTGGGAAAGGTGCTGGAAGCCAGGCTGCAGGCTGTTGGTGTGCCAAAAGTTCCAGTATGGAAACTTTTGCCTGAGTTTCTTGGGCATAATGGCACATTTCCCAGTCATGATCCTTTTTTTCCATGGGCTCCCAGACTTTTGAGCCATGCCAGATATGTCAAATGCTCTCAGATCTGTGCACTGAAGTTTCTCAGAGATGAATTACCACGTGTAATTGCTGTGATGGATAACACAGCAACGTATTGAACAGGGCCCTGGAGTCATTCAGGACCTACATTTGCCCCTTTTGTTCAGATGGAAAATTAAATGATTCTTAAAATAATAAATGTGCACCCTGGAGAGAAATACTCAGCTGCTCCCTCAAGAGGTGCTGTGCTGTTGTGTTGAGCAAGGCATAACGAAGGTAATTGAAAAGTTATTACTTTGGGGGCAAATTTGTCTTGGCTTGTACTGCCTTGCAAATAGATTTAGTTGTGAAGCAACCCATGTACTGCAATGGGGAAAGAGCTGTGCTGGAAACCAGGCCACCAGATCTGGGGCCAGAATCTGCACCTCCCTCTTCTTTGTGGGATCTTGCTTCTTCTTGCTGGAATCAGCCTTTCCATGTCTTCTGTGTAATTTTGTCTTCTCTGTGGTTGAAGTCAAATGGTGACTGTGAGAATCTCTGTCTTTGGAGGTATTAAAAACTCAGCATGACGAGACCAGAGCAGCACAATCTACCTTCAAAGGTGGACCCTTTGTGCAGGGAGGAGGACCAGAGCCCTCCAGATGTCCCACCCTGCCTCAGTTGTGCTGCTGTTTTGGTGCTGGCCTGAAAAGAAGAGGAATTAAATCTTGCTCGTTCTGCAAGGAAGGAAGGAAGCTGTGGCAGATGCACTCTGCCTCACCAGAGAGCTGTCCCAGACTAAGGTACAGCTGATAAACACTTTGTTGGTTGTGCTAAACATCCTGAAGGGGTTTTTGTGTCTCTTAGATGAGACAATGGCAGTGACTTTGTCCCCTGCAGCTCAGACAGGGGTGGGACAATGCACCTTCTCCTACAAGAAGATGCACTGATTCCTTGAGATGTTTTCAGTGATGGTGCAGGAGTGCTTGTATGAGGATCCAGGGTCATCCCTGTCCTGCACACCCTGAAGAGAGAAGCTAGAGAAAAACAAAGGGGAAAATTTTCTCATCAGTGTCAGCCTGGGACTCAGCCTGACTGCAGGGAATTGGAAAGAAACATTTAAAAAAACAGGTTTTGGGTTTTTTTATTTGTTTGGGTTTTTTTCCAGCTTCTTTTAAAAAATTAGTTCGAGTGAAATTACAGTTTTCACATATTGATTTTCTGTTTTTAAAAAAGCTCTCAAATAATTAGAGCACTCAAAGTAAACAGTCTGTTATGCTTTATTACCTGATGTGTGCTATGACTCCATTAAAGCCCTGTTGCACTTCTGCCATTTTTCTGTATTTCAAAATGCTTTAAAGATGGGACTCAAATCATCAACATTAATTGCCAACCAAACAGAAATGAACCTTTTAAAAGGGAAAGAGTTTTATAACTCTAATTTGATTAAGTAGCAAAGCATGTTGTTTCCATTTTAGGTGGACAGTATAAACATAAGTAAAGTTAATGTTTATTACTCTTAATGTGCCTGCCTGGTAATTGCAGTGCCCACCACAGCAGTGAGGGCTGTGTGACTTTTGCTCTCTCACTGTGTGTTTGCACACCCTTCGGGTAAACAGGAAGGAGAGGAAGCTTTGGTGCTAATGAGATGAAATTCTCTTTCCAAAGGGCTCCTATTTTATTCATATGCTCAGGACTGGGGGTGCAGGTAGGTGATGGTGTTTGGTGAGCATGGCCAGAGTCCAGGAGTGGGTCACTCAGCTCTGACTTACACACCAGGGGTGTCATCCACACACACAGACTTACACATCTACTCTCCTGTATGGTAGTCATTTCCCACACAGAAATCTTTCCATACTTCCAAAATTTTTTTCATGTAGTTTTTTAATTCTTGTCCCTTTTCTTGCAGTCTTGAAACAAATCCAGCTGAGGTGTGAAGCATCCTGACACTGTGAGCAGGATCAGCACTGTGCTCTCACCAACACGAGTTGTGGGATATTTCTAGAAGCTGAGTCTTGGCTTCAGGAAATTTTGGGGTCAGTTTCTGGCTTGCTGTGACTCTCCCTGAGCAGAGGATGACACAGGGACAGAGCTAAGGCATGGTCAGGGCAGAGCTGCACTTGCTGGCTTCAGCAGCAGGGGTTGCAGCCCAGCAGAGCCTTAGCAGACACTGGAGAATTGTCTCTCCTTGCCTGCGAGTTTGAACCCACCACAGGACAGTCTGAAAGGATTTTCTTCCAACAGTTTTATTTGCCACTAGTCCGTAAATCTGCTCACTTCCTCCACTGCAGTGAGCTCCTGATCATCTTGTCTGGCAGACACGGGGCTCTCTGTAGGAGAGATGCATTGGCAGGATCCACGTGTGGGAGAAAGGCTGTGACAGCTGCCCAAGCAGATCAGACCCATCGTGTTCCTAAGTCAGAACCACAACAGGGCCAGAGAGCTTTCCTGTCTCTGGCTTGCCTGTGCCTGAATTGAGCCCACTGTAACCACATGGGCTTCACATGGCAAGCTGAGTGCTGCCTTCTCACACCATGGCTGTTTGAATCCCGAGCCTGGCTGGCACCGGCCAGGCCAAGGCAAGATTGGTCCCACAGCCCTGCAGATGGGGCCAGTTGATAGGAAACCTGTGGCCCCTGGATCACTACTGACTCAGATTAACACAAGCTATTTCCAAGACTGTTTGTGCTGGGCAGGAGCAGATGTAGAAATTTTCTAACCTCCTCTAACCTAAAGACTCGGTTGAGAAGAAAAGAGCCCCAGAGCATCACAGGTCTAACATTTGATTTCCCCATCAAGCCTGCTCAGCATCTTTCAGGATTTGCCCTCCTGCATCCTGCCTTTTAATTGCTGACTGATTGTAATATAGGATTTTATTTTCCCTATAATGACTCTTGGGGCCCCCAGATGTTCTCCTCAAGTGTGGTTGCGTCAGCACTAGAGATTGAATGACTGATACCAGCAATTTTTACAGCTTGAAAGAAGAGAAATATGTGAAGGGGATTTAATTTAGCTCCAATATTGTGTCTTCATCTTCAAGACTCTACAAGAAAATGACACCAAAAGGTTATTTTACAATGAGAGGAGAGAGAATTAGCCTGAGAGAGGGAGAGATCACCAGGCTGGCTTTCTAATATCAGTTCATTACAGAGAACACATTTGTGCAGCCACTTCACTGCTGCTGTTAATTTAAACCTGGATGATTAAAAGCTGTAATTGCACCATTTTAAATAAATGTCCACTATCTGGATTATTATATTTTTAATTAGTGTGTCTCTGTCGAATGTTTTTATACCTCTGATTGATTTGTTTATACTGTATTTATGTATAATTCCTTGATCTCCCTGACCCTGCTACCTCCTGAGAACACAGTTTGATTGTGATTCCAGCAAATGGAAGAGGACTGAACCAGGAAAGAGCAAAAGGTACCAGGTCAGCTTTCCCTTATGAGATCTTTGCAGCTCTCCTTCTTTCTCTCATGACCCAGGTGCTCTTCTGCTCTTTTTTCTTTCCCAGGGCTGTGAGGGAAGATGAACAGCCTGGAGGACTGTCTGGCTGGGAGGCAGGAGAGAGGAAAATTGAATTGTTATCTGCTAAAGCTCAGCCTGTGGAGCTGGCAAGAGCCTCATCCCGTGTGTTAGAACTCATTCCTTAACCATTGCTTCACAGGCAGGAGCCTGCTCCTCTGGTGCAAGATCCAGAATAAGCACTTAGACCCCTGATACCCCATTGCATGTTGTTGTCTGCAGGGTCAAGGAGCTGCAAGCATGAATGACTTTTAGAGATCATGATCTGGGTGCTCAGGGCACTCCTGAGTGCTGCTCTGGGGCTGTGCTGGGGGGTACCTGGCACAAATGCTGAGAATATTCGAGAGGCTGCTTGCTCCTGTAGGACTCCAGGGCATCTCTGCTGATGCATTTATCATCTATCACATGCAATTCCTGCAGGACATAGACTGTCACTTGCTCTGACTTTATTCTGCACCCACTACAGGAGGCTTCTGATGGCTGGCAAGGGCTCTGAGGCACTCTGATAGCATGGATGCATAGTTTTCTTGCCAGCCAAATACTGCAAAACTTTCAAACACTTGACTTTTCTACAGTCTCTGGAACCCTTAAGGAACGGATCAGGCCTTCAGCATAATAGAAAAGGAGTCTGCATATGTCCCAGGATACAATATAGTGTGCTCTGTCAGCTTTTAAATGGTTTTTCCTCTAGCAGTGAGCCAGATGCAGCACTGCAACTGCTGTGTGGAGCAGAAGGAAGCCTGGTGAGAGCCCATGACCAGGGAGGCTTTTGCAAGGGGAACACTCTTGCTGGGCAAATTTCAGTGTGGACTGGGAGACAAGGCAGTGAATGGACAAATTTATCAGGTGACTGTACTGGAATGGTTTTTGGGCATCTGTAGAGAGCATTTCCAGGAATGGCCGCTCATGGGGCATTTGCTACTAGGAAAAAGTGAGCACAGCACTGAAGGAAGTCTCCTGGAACAGCACATCCAGTTGCCTGACCTCAGAGCTCAACATGGATATGAATTTGCTCTTAGAAGGCCACATACAGGGCAGCCAATTATGCTGCATGTAGGTGGCACAGCTCCACTCCAGGTATGTCCTTTAGCACAAAACTAGAGGGTGTCACAAGGGCAGAGCAGGAAGGAATAGAAGAACAGAACCTCTGCAGGCATCAGCCATATTCTCATTGTGAATCCTCCAGTTACACAGCCAGAAAATTAGGCAGAAACCACATATGAGCACCAAAGCATGATTTCATGAGTACTTGAGCAGCCCCTGGGCAGATACAGCACTGGATGAATGGGATAGGTGAGAGGGTGGCCATGGTTTTGTAGCAGCATTAGAGAGAATTATAGTCTACAGCAAACCAGTTATTTTGGTCATTCAGAAAGGGTAATTACACTTTGAGATCTCTGAGAGGTAATTTTCTTGTTGGCTGGTAATCAGCCTGTGTATTCCTTTCTTCTTATTTTAATTAAAAATATTGGTTTGCCATGTTCACCAGGCACCTAGCTCACTCTGCCTGAGCACAAATGCTTAATAGCATTTTGTAACTGACTGAATTGTCTATTAGCAAAAAAGCCTTGTAATTTAGTGAGCATCATTGAAGTGCTTACTGTTATACCTGACACAAAGCTGAGGACTCCCACCTTCAGGACTTAGAGACAAGAGGGGTGTTAAAGACAAATTAGAGCAATTTTACATGAGAATAGCAGCGTACTTGGAAAAGTGGAAAATGGATGGGCCAGGGTGAGGCATTGGCATTCTGCAGTCATCCATAGCAACTCTGCTCTCTCAAACTCTTTCAGTTTGACAAGGGAAAGTGGGTTTGAAAGTCTATATATTGATTTTACCTAAGAGAAACCCGCAACTTTCACAAATCTCTTTCTCCTATGAATTTCCTCTTGCAACTTTTGTCTTTGGCAGGCTCCCTGGGCAACTGATGGTCAACGTTCAGGAAGGTGGAGATGCTGTTTGGATGCCCTGATTTCTCTCTCAGCTGGGAACAAGGGCACAGTTGGTCTGATACTTTGCTAACTATGAATGTTGGAATGCTGACAAATCCCATGGCAGGACTCCTGTGAAGGCTGTCCAGGAAAGGTCAGCACACAGCTGCTTTTCTGCCCTGGCCAGATTTGTGTGCCCTGTGCTCAGTTTTGACCCAAGGTATTGGTGTTACCCATCTTTCTTTCTTTTTTTTTTTTTTTTTTTTTTTTTTTTTAAGGGCAAAAAAAAGGTAAGCCACATGGTTATTCATGCTACAGTTTATTCTTTATTGGTTTGTGGTTCTCACCATCTGCCTGCTGATGTGTGTGTGGAGGAGACCTGGATAATTCTGAGGTCCCAGTGCTTTATCTGCTGGTGATTCTTCCTGCCCCCAGGGACATTACCATGGGATGAAACATGATATTGGCAACCTTTGAGGGGACCTGACTGGCAGGGAATCTGTTGTGGGCTGTTTGCATTAACTCCATCCCCTCCACGGACCCAGGCTGCTGCTGGTGGTTCCTGCCAGAAGCCAAGGGAAAACTTATCTGGCTTGCCCTCAGCTGCCAGGCTGGAGCCTGACTTGCAGCACAAAAAATCAGCATGTGGTCAGATTTTTTCAACACCCTCTTCATGAGGACACTAATGACTCTGTTAGTTTCTGATTTTCCTCTATGTCCATTCAGGAGTTCTAGGTAAAGAGGTTGTTCATCCTTAAGCATTTCCACTAAGGCCTTCTGAGCCAGTTTCTTCTCCTTGAAGACAGAATTACAGGATGACAGAATTACATCACAGAATGATTTGTTCCTTCCCTCATTTCTTATCTTCTTCCTGCCACTGGTTGATAAACTTGATTGATTGAAAGCTGGCTACAAGGAACTCATTAATGTGCCCAGACATGGCTTCTACTTTGTTCCTCTGTCTTAGGATCTCCTGAATTTCTTTCTTTGCCTTGTTGCTGGTGTCAGTATCACCACTGCTAGTGTGACAAATAAGGGAATAGGTGGTGGAGGTGACGTTATGACATGTGTCATCACTGTCTGAGGAGATAAGCAGCGTTTGGAATTCAGACTTCATATCTAACTGGATTATACCTTTCAGCCTAAAGAGATTGTGTTTTCTGCAGACCAGCCTGCTCACTTGCTCACTTGCATGTGGAGGCAGTATCTGGGGAGCCATAGCCATGACTGAAATTTCCTCCTTGAGAGCAGGTGGGCTCTGGCTCCAAGGGGGGCATGTCTGCATGCTGACAAGAGACTTCACAGCTTGTGTTTGAACCATGCTGAGGATTCTCATTGAAACACATTGCTGAAGAAACTCTTGACCTGCCAGGTTCCTATTTTGCAATATGACCCAGCATCCTCAAATTCTCTTCAGGAAGATTCCCAACTGACTTGAAGAGGCCAATTCCTTCTTCTGCCCCTGCCACTGCTGCTTAGACTGTGAAGTTTCAGAAGATGTGAGTGAATAAAGAGAGGATGAAAAACAAAAAATGCCAAGGGAAGCAGTTTCTTGAAAGTTACTGTTAGGACAAAACCCACTGCATTTCACCCTAGATAGAACACTTAACTTATTATTACATTATTTAACTTAATTCTGACATGTTAAAAACTGGCAACTGTGGCATGATAAACACCCTTTAGAAATGAGAAGCAGCACTCAGTTTGGGGGAAAAAAACCCTTGTCAATGCAACAGCACTGCCTGTATCCTGACACAGCTCTGGCCCCAGAAGTGCTGCTCCATGGAAACCCCTCTGTGCAGGGCCTCTGACTGCAGCCCATCCCTCTGTGGTGAGGCTGTAGGCAGAGGTGGAGCAGCTCCTGGCTCAGAGGACTCTCATTCAGCCCCTGCTGGGGTGCACAGGGGCCTGAGCAGGGCTCTCTGCTCTTTGGCTCTCTCTGCTGGCTGCAGAGCACCCCAGTGCTGGACCAGTGCTCCCCACACCTGGCACCTCTGGGGAGCACACTGCTGTGGGGGCACACACACAGCATGAGGAGCATTGTGTTTGAGCCTCTGGGAAGAATCTGAACCCTGAGAGGCACGGGAAGGAAAGCAGGAGAAAAGAGCTGCCAGAAAGGATTTACCAAAGAGCTTTGCAAACGTGACAGACGATTTCCAGAGGGATCCCTTTTTCTTCCTAAAGCTCAGTCATGAGGAAAAGGAGAGATTTTCCTTGAAGGCAGAGCACAGAGCTCTGTGTAAGGGAGCAAACGATCCACCTTGGGGCAGAGCAGCACTGGGCTTATTGCAGGCTGGGAGGGGATCTCTGCCTTTGGCTCTGTGCCTGGGACACCTCCTAACAGGGGTTGTGGGATGAGCATGGAGGGCCTGGAGCATCTCTCAGCTCACCTCCTGGGAATGCTTTTCCAGGGCTGGAGCCCAGAAGAGCTTCATCCTTCTGCACCACAGAGCACAGCAGGCTGCTGTCTGCGAGAGCCAGCTGCAAGCAGTGGAGAGGTCAGGAGGGATTCTGTGCTGCTGTATGTGGGACTAAGTCACTCTCTTGTCCAGCATGCAGTCTAGGTGTTAAACAAAGCCTGGATTTGCATTATTTTATATTTTATCAGGGGATATATTTGTAGAAAATACTAGGGACCTTCATTAAATTGATTTTGTTAATTGAATGACCAGGAGTGTTTCTTTATCAGATGATGTTGGATGTAATAGTTCATGGCACAAACTGGCATTTTTACTACACGTATAAAGAAAACTAAACTTGTTTTTTTGTTTTTTGTTTTTTTGTTTTTTTGTTGTTTTTTTTTTTCTTGTGTTCTACACGTTGTTTATGGGGTGTTTCCTAAGACTGGAATACAAAAAGTTTTCTGAGATACCTAGAGTATCCAGCCAAACAGCTATTCTCAGACAGGGAATTGGGTGTTGGGAAAAAAAATAACAAATAATTCCCTAATAAAATAAAGACAAAGGTGAAGAAAAAAGAAATAAAAGTATTTTTTATTGCATTATTCTGGTGATAAGCTGACAAAGAGTCAGAAGATGTTCAGTGAGCAAAGAGTACAGTCTGTTCCTTTATCACAATAACTTTTATTGCCTAGGTATATCTTCTCTTGTCCTGCTCAATAAACATCCTGCTGCTCTGCTTGCTGAGAATTAGGACTCTGTTGCAGCAGTGAGTGCTTCTCTCTAAGCACCTGGTGCTCACCAATGCAGGACTAGGAGCAGATGTGGCCCCCCAGAGATGCTGGGAGTTGGGTGAGGTGAAAGGGAACTTTCATGTGGGGCAAGCAGGGGTCTGAGAATCAGAGATGCTCCTGGTGGCTGCTGGTGCAATACTTGCAAGGAGCCCCAGAGGCAGAGCAAAGGTAAAGGCACCACAGAGCATCTTATGGGCTCTTGTGGGTGGAGGAAACTTGTGCCCATGGGTCCAGGCTCTTGGTCTTTTCTGCAGAGCCAAAAGGGGTTTGATGGTGCCAGAGTGGACTCAGGATATGAAATCTGGATCCCACAGGTACTTCCTCTGCAGCACAGCCAGCATCACTTCAAGATATTTGTCTCCAACAAGCCTTCTGGACCAAGTAAGACTTCCCTTTTTTACCAAAAACCTGCCCATAAAAATATTTTTGGCCTGCTTGCTAGATCAAGAGACACCCCCCAGCATCATTGGAGACTTTGCCTTTGGGGATGGCTGAGAAGCTCCTCACTGACTTCCCACAGGGGATGTGTGTTTCCAGGCCTTTTACAGCTTTTTCTGGTTTTCTCTTCAGTTTCAAGCCCTTTTATGTTATTCCTTATGGACATTTTCCCACATTGCCTCAGATGAATCACCTGCTGATGAAGGTACCTGCTGGAGGGGCATTACCCTCTGAGTCTGCCCAGGGCACCAAGTGCAAGAGGGGAGATGAATCATCTGAGTGTGGATCATCAGAGCCCCCACCCTCCCCCAGACCCATGCTGAGGCTGTCCCTCCACAGAGCCTCCTCTCTGACCTGCAGAGAGTGGCTTGAGAGCCTCTCCCAGAAGCTGCTGTGCCCTTGGGCAGCTCTGGCCTGTGTGCTGTACCTGTGTGCTCATCCACACTCAGCCTTGCCCAGCAGGAGTGTTCCCAGCCTGGAACACTGTTCCATGCCTCTGTGTCTAGGGGTTGAATGCAGTTATTTAGTCTCTTTAGCCCATAACTCCCACATATCAAAGGGAAAAAAGGAATGTGTCTTTTTCTTTCTAGTCTTTTTATCTTGGCATGGCAAGACCATCTCCTGCATCATATTTGTACAGCCAGCAGCTGGGATTGCTGGCACTGCCACAGTGCAATTACATGTGGTGATACTGCATTTAGTGCCTTGCAAACCAGCTCCCCAAACTCCAGGAGCTCCTGAGCTGACACAAGGAGCAGTTTGTCTTTCTGTCTCTGAATGAGGGCATGCCTTCACCAGTACATCTTCATTAAGCTTGCCAGAAGCTGCCATGACGTGCCTTCAGCTGTATTGAAACAGGCTGGTGTAGCCTGTGAATCACTGTCTTTAATTCCTGCTTGTGGCTGAAGATCATTCTCATCCCTGTTTGGGATGACTTTCACTCCAGCAATTGGCAGGATCAAACTCCCTTCAGAAGCATGGGCTGAGCATTGTGAACAAGGGGAAAGCCTCAGGTGAGTAGTGGTCTATTTATAGCCCATGAAAGATGGACTCTGCACATAAGAATATTCAAACTCCTCCTGTTCCTCTAGCTGCTCTCTTGAGGCTGTCTCAGCATTGAAATATCAGCTTCTTTTTGAAAGCTAAGAGGAACCTCAGTCAAACACAAGAGTGGGGATGTTTCTGCTTTACTGAATCCCCTAAAATCTGCTCTGTTGATGCTATAATGCAGTGAAGGAATCAGATGTGAGCTGGGACAATTACTGTCTCCTCACAGAGTCTGTCTCCACATTTTCAAACAGTGTCCTATTCTTACCCTGCCTGCTTTATGAGGGTGATTATTGATCTATATTACCTGCACTTCTCAAGTATCTTTTCGGAGGCTTTTCCCTGCAGTGCAGCCCTGTCCATCCCCCAACAGTGGGTTAATCCTGCTCCCTCCACCGCTGCAGCAGCCAGAAATCCACAGCTCAAAAAGGGTAAAGCTCTGCCCCTATCCCCACAAACTGTGAGTTCCAGTGTGCCCTGCCCAGCCCTGCACTGCACCCAGCTATGCAAAGACAGAAGAGCCCCTAGCCCCAGGGCACTGCATGTGGAGCAAGCACTTCCCCAGGCCACACCACAATAGCTATCCCACTTCCAAGGAAGGAGGAGAGGAAGCTCCCAGGGGCTGGGGAGACACAGGGTCATGTCACAGCAAGGCTTCTGCAGCAGGTGCAGGATCCAGCTGGCCCAGCAGCAGTCCTTAGCCCTGCCTGCAGCACAGGCTGAGCCACAGCTGCCCTGCTCCAGGGAGGGAGGGCAGAATCCAGCCCTGTCTCTGCCCCCTCAGAGGGGCTGATGCCAGCAGCTCCCCTCCCTGGGGACATCCCTGCTGCCATTCCCAAAGACAAGGGATTCACCTTCCCCTCAGCTCGTATCCAGCAGCCCCCTGCCTACAGGGAAAGGAGGTGAGACAAGAATGAAAGCAATGGTCAGTGAGCCATCCAGAATGATGCCCCACAGAGAGCAACATTCAGCACAGACCAGAGGCAACTTAACAATTCCAGCTGGGGAATCACCTCCACTGGAGTCATGCTGAGCCCTCTGCCCATTAACATCTCTAAAATCCCCAGTTTTCCATCCTCATTTCACATAGGATTGCTACAAAATATTTGCTATTTTTAATCCTGAATGATGAATTTCTCATGAAGGGCCACCTGTCCCCCATGCAGGATGTTTGCTCCATGGCTCCAATTCACCTGTGAGTGTGTGGCACAAACCAGCACAGCTGAGACTCGGCACAGAAAGCCAAGACTCCGCAAAAGCGTGAAAAAATTGTCTTTCACTGAGAAAATAATGTTTTTCTCACAATGCTATTTCCTACCCTGCTGAACCCTTCGATATTGCCTTTTAAGATGATGAGGTGAGTAGAAAAACAGCTGTGACCAGTTCATTAGGTGAAGAGGGGCTAGTGCCATGGGATTAACATCTCAGTCTTACAGGGATGCCCAGCAGAACAAAGGAAAACTTTCTGAAGGAATCCCAGAAACAGTGTTTGTTGGGAATGCTGAAAGGAGTAAAATATGCCAGGTAAGAAAAGCTTTTAGTGCCTGTGGCTGAGGAGGGAATGAGATATGTGGTGTAAACTTGTACCATGAACTACTTTTGTCATCTCCATCACTTAGAATACACAGCTGAGATTTTTACTGATCCCTTTGCTGATGGGTGTAAATCCTCCAGACAGACTTGAAACGCCAAGCACTGTGAATTTGATTCAGCCACAACTGCAGGTATTTGATATCTAAAATATCATTGTGGCTCTAGTTCTTTACTAAGACCACAAAAAAGAAGAAATCACATTATGATACACTATCCATGTGTGTGCCTATGTGTGGATGTGGATAGTGTTTGCCACCCTGAGACAGGCAGTGCTCCGAAGATGAGCAGCCTGAGAGGCAACTTCAGCTTTCTCATTGACCACCGAGCCTCAGCATCACCGTTTGAAACATAAATTTTATTGCAACAGAGAATTAAAAATAGTACATTTGAAAGAGTTGCAGAGTGCATGTCATCAAAGAACTAGTCAGAAATCACAACTCAAGCAAATCATGTACAATTGGAACAGAAAGTTTTATTAAAACAAGTGGAAATCAAACTCAAATTTTCCTTGTTTGTTTAATTTCACCATAACTGTGGATTGTATATTTACAGTCTTCGCCTTTTGTGGTGAAGGTTCTGCTCAGGGCAGGGCAGGGATGGATGGGGAGGAGAAGTGGGTTTCAAAAGCTAACAGGATGTGAAAGTTTTCCAGAAGAAGTTCTTGCAGCCTGCTTTGCGTTCCCGGGGTGCCAGAGCGGGGTTTGAGTTAGCCGAGCGCTCCAGCTCCAGTCTCACTTCATCCTGCTCAGCCCCTCGGGACAAGTCCTCAGACTCCAGGGCTTCATTTTCTGTCTGACTTGGCTCTGAAAGCAGTTCTGCCAAAAAGTACTTGGCCAGTTCCTTGGGGACAAGAGACAGAAAGGGAGAAAGAGATAGAGAGACCACAATTACTCCTTGGTTTTTGGGAGCTCACCACTCTGCTCCTCTAAGACTCCTCCATGGCCAGATAGAGACGTTCAGGATGCGGGAGGAGAAGAGGAGCCCTGGCTTTTCGAAGAGCCTGAGAGCTGCTATGCAGCAGCTGTGTCTATGGCATCTACCTGGTGTTGGGAACAGACCTCTGTCCTGGCTGTAACAGGGAATTAACTCATTTTTACCTTCTCTTCCCACGACTCCAGCCCTCAGTGCCATACTCAGTATGGATGCCACGAGCCTGCTGCTAAAGTGACACTGGAAAGGTCTTTGGGGGAGCTGGCAGGGGAGGTTGAATTGGTCACCATCTCACTGGGACTTATTTTTCTTCTAGTCCCTCCAAGCGTCGGCTGTCATCCAGCACGGACAGGGCCATTATTCTGTGCTCTGGTGAAGCTGCCTTCATTCTGTGACTCGGAGAAACCCTTGGGAGCTTCACCAAGCAGCGCCTGCTCCTCCCTGGACTGTCTCACCTCCCAGCACCCACTGCCCAGCCTGCGGATGGCTCAGCCCGGCGGGGAACCAGGGGATCTGTGGGGGAACCGGGGTCTGCAGCGAGGGACATCGGGGAAGTCTGGCGAGGAGCTGGGGGTCTCAGCAGGGGTGCCGAGGGCTCTGGCAGGGGAAGCGGGGTCTCTGCAGCAGCGGGAGCTGCGGCGCGGCCGTCGGGCAGCCCGAGGGGTCCCCGCAGTGCCCGAGGGGTCCCCGCAGTGCCCGAGGGGTCCCCGCAGTGCCCGAGGGGTACCCGCGGTGCCCGAGGGGTACCCGCGGTGCCGGGGCTCTCACCTGCTTCCCGGCGGCGGCGGCCAGCGACTTCTGCAGGAACTGCCGGAGCCGCGGGTCCGAGGGGGCGGCCGAGACGGTGCCGAGGGCCAGGGCGATGGAGAGCAGGGCCAGGGCGCACTGCAGGCGGCACGACAGCATCTCGCCGGCGGGTCGGGCGCGGGAGGCGGCGGCGGGAGGCGCTGGCGGCTCCGCTGCGGCTCGGCTCCGGCGTTGGGGATCTCCTGGCCGCCCGTGCCTTTATAAACCCTTCTCCTGACGTCAGGCGGGGGCGCCCCCCTCGCCCCACGCCGCCGGGGGAGGGTCCTGGCACGGGGGGGGACGGGACCGGGGATGCTCCGCTCTGCCCGGTGCCGGCCGAGCCTCCGCGGCTCCCCCTGAGCTCCCCTCCCCTCCAGCCGCCCCCGTCCCCAAATCACCGCCCTTCCCGAGCTCCCGACCCTGCCCGTCCGCTGTCTCCTCCCGGAGCGGCGGTGGGGGTCCGGCTGTCATCGCCCACCCCCAGGTCTCAGCCCGGAGGGCGAAACCCCCCAGCAGCCGCTCTGCCAGAGCCTCTCGCTCTGGAGCCGCCCCGTCGGGTGAGGAACGGCTCCAGAATCCCGGGAGATGCAAGGAGTCCCCTTAGGGGGGATTGCCTCCGGCTCCTGCAGGGATGGGGGTGCTGGGGTGCTCCTGGGGGTCCTTTTGTCTCCCCCCCGTGGGTCTCTGCAGCACCAGTTCATTCCCAGACCCCCTCCCACGGCAGCGCTGGGGGCAGCGGGAGCCTCTGCAGCCCGGGGGAGCGGTCACAAATCCGTGCCTGGGTCCGGGCGGGCTGAGCTGAGCCCTGGCTGAGCCCTTGGGTCCATCTCAGGGTCGCTGGACGTGCTGATCCCGTGGGAAGCATGTATCCCACGGGGATGGCCACTCTCCCCCACACCTCCAGCCTCTCCCTGAGAGCTGCCTGGTGCAATGGGAAAAGCTGCTCCAAACTCCACGAAGGATCAGCCTCAGCTGTCTCCCAGCTGTCAGGAGAAGAGCAGGATGTGCTGGAAAGGGCCTCTGCTGTTAAAAAAGGGGTGTCAGGATCTCTCCTATCTCAATTTCCAGCTGAGCAAAGTCAGAGACTTGAGGGGACAAGAATTCAACTACTGCAAAAAGATTTCCAGAAACCTTCAAAACGACATTTTATTTAATGATGAATTAATGTGCATCACCATCCCGCTTTCAACCCTGATTCTGCTGGCTGGGTTTGCTGAGGCTGACCTGGGAATATGAAGCATGAAACAAAGTGTTCCTGCTCTGTTTCACAGTCTAACATGATGAATTGGTGCTGGTTCCTGGTCCCAGACCAGGTAGGATTTTGGGCTGCACTGTGACTGCCCTTCCTGGATGGTGCCTCCCTTCCCTTGTGCAGCATGGCTCTGCAGCCTCACATGGCTTTCATCCTCTTAATATTTCCCAAACTGTGCAGCAAAATTAATGAAAATAATGAGAGAATAAGCCTTCATTTGTAGCCCATGAGACCCTGAGGTTTGGGTTTACTTGTGCTGCATTTATAGTCATTTTTTTCCCCATCTGCCTGATGTGAACAAGGCCAAGAGCTCTGTGCTCTTGGGACCCTGTCTGTCTTCTAGCACTGATCTTGCTCTGGGGAAACTGGCAGAGAAGAATTGGCTCCTGCTCTGGTATAGACAGATTCCCTTGCTTTGGGCACAGATACAGCCTCCCACCAAGGCCAAGGGAAGTGATTGGAGCCAAAAGAGCAGATAATCCATAAGGGCTGTGACTGTCAGAGCTTTTCTGTCCAACAAGACCGTGTGTTAGCAGCTGGAATAGCAACTCTCTCCTCCTGTGGGCAGAGAAGCAGAGCCAGTCCCTGGCATGGCAAATGGCCAAGGCACCAGATGCCAGGGCATCAAACCTGTCCTGGCCCTCTTGCCTGCCTTCAGGAGAAGTTTCCTGGGAAAGGATTCTCTCAGCAACAATAATTTTGCCACTCTTCTAGATGTGCCAGTAGCAGCAAGCTGGGCTCTCCCCTTCTACTTGCACTGAGAATAGGCTGTTCTGCAGCCCCCAGGCTCTCCTGCCTGGCACAGCCCAGCCCAGCTGTGCCACACTGCAGGGCCAGCTTTGCAGAAGGCTCCCACTCCCCACCAGCTCATCCCACAGCCCAGGGCAGTGCAGCCTGCGTGGGTTCCACATTGGAGAGGAGCAGAGATGGAAAAGAGAGACTGGGTTATTTCAGACTCTTCTGTGCCTTATTGGAAGCTGTTACCTAATGTCCCCTGCCACAGCACAACAGGCAACTCTCCTGCTGTCATTCAGCATGTCGCCCCACGGGAATGGGGACACTGGGAAGGCCCCTCACTCCAGAGCCACCATCCTCCTTTGGCTTCCACAGCGATGGATCTGCCCCGAAGTGCCAGAGGAATCAGCTCAGCACCTGTATTTCTTGGAGAGTGGCGATGGGCTGGGGTGCAGCCTTGGGCTGCTGGGTAGAATGGAGAGCTGTGCTACATTTATCAGCCTTTGGACCCTGCACACTAAAGAGGAGATGAGAGCTGCAGGAGCTGGCACAGTGCAGCCTTGATGTTCCATCCCTATTCTCCTTTCCTGACAACTTCCTGTGGGGCCAGCAGGACTCAGACACACCTAATGGGATTTTGCAGAGTTGCATAGCACAGTCAGAGATGGATGGGTTCCAGGTGGGCTGGCAGGGATTGTTTTAGGAAGTTGGTATCGTCCTGCTGTCATAAAATGGGGGAAGATACCAGACTTTATTTCTAAGTGGCTTTTACAGGCCATTCTTGTTGTCCTGCTCAAACCCAGACTGCTCAGCACCTTGTTCTACCCCAGATACAGACAGCATCTCTGTGTGCATGAGCCCAGCTCTGTTAAAGATGTTCAGACCAGAATTGTTCCTTCCTAGCCCCTGTCTTCACCCACACTTTATTTTTCATTTTTGCATCTACCCAGCCCAACCCTGACCTGCCAACCCTCTCTGGCCACCTGGCAGTGCAGAGCATCCAGCCACAGAGCAATAATGCCCAGTGGGACTTTGGGTTAGTAGCAATGTTGTTGAAGTTGATGTGCTCCCCACAGTCCAGTTCCAGGCAAGCACAGACTCCCAGTCACACTGGGAATTCCTGGCTATGATGTTCACTGGCTGCTATGGCAGTTCCAGGCACAAGGGGACAATGCTTGGAAGACCAGGTTGGCTCTGACTGTGCAGCAGTGGAGCTGGGTGGCTGTTCCTTCTGTTCTCCCCTCTGCCTGAGGAATTACATCAGTGTCCCCCAGCACCAGGAGAACTATGACCACATGGAACTGTCTTGGATTTGTCTCACTGAATTCCAGAGGCTCACCTGAGGAAAGTGTGGTTGGTTTCTTCTCTATGGTCACACCCTCCATCAGGAGATGATTCCTGAGCCAGAGCAGCCTCAGAAAGGCTCTGACATCCACCTTGGCTCTTTTTACCTTACTAGGTTTGAGCTGAGGTGATGAGGCTAGTGAGGCAGGACCAGAGACAGGGTTTTGATAGGACTGCTCCCCTAGAAATATCTCAGCCTATTTAAAGGAGAGAAACTGAACTCCCATCGGGTCTGAGCCTTGTTGACTCAATGATACAATGTTGAATGCACCAAAGTTCTCAGGTAATGTTTGTGAGAATCCCTCCGATGTTATCCTTCTGAGAAAAATTGCGTTTCTTTTCAAAGAAAATTTAAAGGAAAATACCAAGTGCTTAGATTCAGAAAAGCACCTGTGCTGAACTGAAGGAACCAGCAATGAGCAGTGGAGAAAGGGAGTCCATCTGCTCCATACAAGCCTGGACTGTCTCCCACAGAGGAGTCCTGGGGAAGGGGTAAGGACAGACCTCCAGACATCCTCATGACTCAGTGCAGGCATGGAGCAGCGACTGAGCTGCAGACTGATTTACCATTTCCCCCAGCTCCTCTGTGGGATCAGTGTGCTCTGAATTTTTTTGCACTCGTTCTCCAGCCAGATAAATCCATCATCCGCTCGGCTGTGGCAAAGGCAATTCTGTTCCTTTCTTTGTGCCGCAGCGCTGCAGGGCATGTGGCTTTGCAGACGATTGAATGGCACTGAATTCTGTGGCTGCTTCCTTCCCCCCGCGTTTCCAGCCTGCTGCCCGGCCCGGAGCAGCCCGGCAATCCCGGGCTGGCTGCTCAGGCTGCGCTGTGCTCGGCAGCCAAGCGTGCCCTCTGCTGTCCTGCAGCCCGGCTCCCACCTGCCTTATCTCCCTCGCTGTCACCTACCAAACACTCTCCACACTCCCAGCTCTTCTTTCACCAGCAGGACAGTTTTGCCTTGCCGGCAGGGAATGCCGCTTTTCTTTGTATTCCGGCACTCAGGGTGGTAGGGCTGGGCGGGGATCTGGGATCTGACCCCACAGCTCCAGCAGCTTGTTGGAAATCTAATAGAGCAGGTTCCTGCCCCGGGACATCCAGATGAGTGGAGAAAGAGGAGTCAGTCATGACTGAATGTTAGTGAAAAACAAGAGCTCAATAATGGAGAGAGTCTCTGGCTGAATGGTACCATGTATCCCTGGAAGGGGGCACAGAGACAGCAGCAATGTGTGGGTTGCATATGGAGTTACAACAGCCCTGAGAGGCTTCTGTTTTTATAGTAAAACTTGGGCACAGATCCAAAAGAATTTGCCTCTCCATTAATTACAAGCCTCTGGGATTTCTGCTCCGGTAGCAAAGACAGAAGGCAGCCAGGCAGTGGAGATTCACAGAGAGGGAATTCTAGTACCTAATTGTTGAATTGTCTCTGTCTAAGAGCCTGAGCTGTGTTTAGGATTTCTGATGCTGCTACCTGAGATTTATTCCCAGTCTCAGCCACCTGGGATACCTCCATGGCATCCATGGGGCTGATAGCAGCTGCCTTGAAAGGAAAAGGGAAAGGGAGAAGGGAGAGAAAGGAGAAGGAGAGACAGAGAAAAGACAAGGAAAAGATCAGCACAAACATGTGCAGAAACAAAATTAAACAGGCTGAGCTAAGAGTCATGTACCAGGTATAATATGAGAGTTAAATACCAGGATATTTACCTGTACTACTGCAGTGGCTGCCAGGAGCCAGGGCTGTGTTTTGGACCAAACAGAGAGATGCTGGCCTGAGCTGTGAGGAATTATTAACATATGGAAAGAGATGATGGGTACAGATGGATGAGCTCACAAATTCAGGACTTTATCTCTGTGCATAACTCTCCTCTATTAACACCATCTCTGTTCAGCCTGAGAAAGGCTCGGGGGAGACCTTTCAGCACCTTCCAGTACTTAAATGGGATTATAGAAAGTCAGCGATGGACTTTTTTTACAAGGATACGCAGGGACAGGACAAAGGGGAATGGCCTTAAACTGAAATAGGGCCAATTCAGGTTAGATAAAGAAAGTAATTCTTTACTGCCTGGGTGGTGAGGCATGAGCAACGTAGAGAAGCTGTGGATGCTCCACACCTGGAAGAGCAGGCTGGATGAGACTTTGAGCAACCTGATCTTGTGGAAAGTATCCCTGTCCACGGCTGGAATTGGATAATCTTTAAAATCCCTTCCAGCCCAAACGATTCCGTACTTTCAGGGCTGGGTGCTTTAACTCCGTCTTGCACTGCTCTCTTGTGGAGCCTCGGCAGAATGCAGCGGCCCGGCCCGGGCCGGTCCATCAGCGCTGCCAGGAGAGATAAAACATCCCCTCCCATAGCACTGATGATTCCCCTGGAGTCTGAGCCCCCATTCCATGCTGGGCCTTCCAGGAACCAGGTGACCTTCCCTCTGAATGCCAGCCCGTCTCTGAAGCTGGCTTTTCCAAGGGCGAGCAGCCCAGGGGTACCAGTGTGGGCAGGGCTGAGCAGTTTGGTGTTTGTGGGGATAAAGCAGGTGTGGGGCAGCTCTGTGTGTGACAGCTCCCTCGCCTCTCCAAACACCATCCGTGCCAGATCCTGCAGGCCTTTGACCACGGGTTGCTATCACTTCACCCCAACTGCCTGGAAAAGCCATGACATCACTGCTTAAAAAAATAAAATCCGTCAGGAGGAGGAAACCATGCTCCGGGAAAATACAGTATTTATTTTGCAAGTGCAGCTGGGCAAGTCAATGGGAAATAGAGGTCGTGGCTATGCAGCTGCTGGTCTGGGGCAAGTGGAGCTGTCAGCCCAGCCCAGCCACTTCCAAAAGTGACAACTGCAGTAACCAGAGAGGCAGCGAGCTCAAAGGCAAGCAGGTCCTGACAGGGAGGGGAGAAACCTAAGTATGTGTGTCAAATGGGAGCAGTATGTGTGTCAAAACCCTGTTGTGAGGACAGCCAGCTTTGCTAAACATTAAAAACCCACCAGAGAAAGGTAGAAAGGGAAAGCAAGTGAGGGAATAAGGTCAGAAAGCAAGATTTTGCTATTGCCAACCCTCAGACAATCCTCCATTTGTGGTCATTTTTCTGCCACCCTGTGTCTAACATGAGGCACATGAGGCTCATGCTGGCCTCAGCCTTCAGGGTGAAAAACAGGCTCTTGCCCAGCAGGAAGCTTGGGGAGCCCTCAGCTGATGAAATGCCTGCCCCACAGCAGGCAGGCACTTGCTGCAGGCTGCCAGGCAGCCGTGCTGCCCAGCCAAACCACACAGGGGCACAGAGAGGCTGGCTCCAGCTCATTGCTCAGCCCTTCCCCTTTTCTGGGGTTTGTTCCTGTGCCAGCAGATCTGCTCTGCTGGGGGACAAGCCAGAGGAGCTGGGGTTCAGAAAATCATATAATGGCTTGTGTGCTCAGGATGTTAGAGATTGTCTTGTTACAACCCCCTGTCATGGGCAGAGAGACCTTCCACAGTTTTTACAGTAATTATAGTTACTCAGCAATTACAATTACTTTTACACAGTAATTAAAGTTACTCAAGGCCTCATCCAGCCTAGCCTTGAACACTTCCATGGATTTGATATCCACAGCTTCTCTAGGCAACCTGTTCCAGTGCCTCACCACCACTGAGCAAGAATATTTTCCTAATAGCTAATCTGAATCTACCTTCCTTCAGCTGAAGGCCATTCCCCCTTGTGCTATCACTACATGTGCTGGTGAAAAGTCCTTCTCCAGCACTCTTGTGGGCTCCCTTTAGGTACTGTAAGCTGCTCTAAGCTGAACAGCCCCAATTTGCTCAGCCTGCCCTCACTGAAGCATTGCTCCCACCCTGCAGCCAGCTGAGTGGCTCTCCTCTGGACTCATTCCAACAGGTCTTCTTGCACTGGGGACAGAGCTGGACACAGCACTCCATGTAGGGGTCATGCAGGACCAGAGCAGAAGTTAAAAAGTTTCACTTTCAGCCTGAAACAATGTGTTTGTTTAGAGGCAAACAGGAAAAGGCAACTGCACTTCCTTTAGATGAGTGCAGAAAGAGCTCCATGATGTGGTAAGGAAGAAAGCAAACCAAAAAGCTGCAAGCTCATGAAGATGAGGACCAGCCCCTCTATCCAGGTCAGCAGCCTATCCAGATCCAGAGCTATGCTAAGCAAGACAATTCCTCAGGAGAAACTTCTGTAAGAATAGCATTGCTGTTATTGGTCATCATGATCCCACTTATAGGGCCCAAAAGCATCTTCATAGCTCCTGGTCCTAAAAACATTCAGATAATGTCAGCAATAATTGTCTCAGCCTGCTGTGGCCATCAGAAAGCCGAGTCAGAGCAGCAAGGTTGCTGTAAACCAGCAATTTGGCTCCCCCTCCTCTTGGCATTTCCCTCCTGTGCAAGGCTGCTTTGGTTGTCTCCCATCCACATCCTTCTCTTCATCTCCAGCTCCTCCTGAGTGCAGCCCATCCCAACCCTGCAAACAGCCAGGCCCTCCCCTTCCTGCTGGGGCTTCCAAGTGCCCCCACTGTGAATCATCTGGCAAGCCCCAAGACAAAGTTATCCATGAATTAACTAAACTCAAAATGAAACTCAGACCCCACCCCGGGCCGTGCTGAGCTGTGGCCGGGCTCCACACCAGCGCTGGTTCCAGCCAGTCCTGTCTGTGTAACTCAGAGAAACTTTCTGTGTGAGGCTCTTTGGTTTTCTGAAACCAGCAGAGCAGCACAGAGCTCAGGCCCAGGCACTCAGAGCTGCTCCCAGCACAGCACAGCCACCCAAACCAGAGCAAAACAGCTCCTGTCCCCTCCAGGGCGAGCCCAGGGACTGCCTCAGGCTGGGCTGTCCCAGCTCTGGCCCAAGGCCAGCGTGCAGTGATGGAAACAGAGATGCTCTTGGACAGGGAGGTCCTGGATGGGGTTACAGACCCTGCTCCCCTGACTCACCCATCCCACGAGGCAGGCAGAACAGCAGCCCCCCCATCCCAGGCTCTGAAAACAGAGGAGCAGCAGGCAGTCATCTTCCCTGAGCAATTCTGGCAAGTGCACCGGATTCCAGGAAATATAAATAACTACTCAGCCATCTGGAACTGGCCCTGGGCTGGTCAGCAAAGATCTCTCCCAGGCTCTGCCCTGTTCCTGCTGGCTACCCAGTGCCAATGCAGAAAGGAACAAGGGGGTGGCACAGTCCCCACCAGGATCCAGAGGAAACTAGTCTTGTTCAAACCTCCCACCAGACACCACCTTCACTCAAGGCTGAACGAATGAAGGGCAGAGTCACACCAAGAGCTCACACCAGGGCTCAGCATGCTCAGCCCCTGCCCCAGGCACCTCAAGGGGAAGGACAGGCAAGAATAGACCTCTCACTCCATCATACATCACTTTTCTTCATTTTATTCTTTTATTTGTACAGCTATATTTTACAGAATGCATTAATGCAGTTTAGACACAGCCCAAACCCTGTCTCCCGAGATTGTTTATAACACAAGCATGTAAAATAAGAACAAAAAAAAATAATCCAAAACAAAAAAAATAGAACATTCCCCCACTAGAGAGTTCCATCAAAACTCCTTTTGCAACATCAGGCTGTACCTTGAAGAAACTGAGCTCAATATAGTCCATACACTGAAAACTTCCATTGAAAAGAAAGGCACCGTGCGAAACCACATTTTACATATATACAGACTGAGAACTAGAACAAAAAAAATTACACTTTATTATTATTTTAAATTCCTTCTGCAGCTTTGTTGGTTTAATACACACTTTTTTGTAAATTGTAAACCTTCACTTGCAAAAAAATACAAATACACTGATGCATTTAGACAAAATATTTTCTTACTTGTACAGATGCAATACTTTAAAATATCTCCTTAAGTGCTCTATCATAATAAAGATTCTCAGAGTGGCTTCTGCCTGCAGAGTCCAACTGAGCCTTTAATGCATTTTATATATTTTTAATATAGCTTTTTTAAAGGTCTATATATATTTATTTTATATATATATTTATATATTTATATCTATATATATTTACAACTCTGCCATAGATTCCTTCACCTTTGGTTAAAAAAGTTAAAGCCCTCTCTTTAATAGCATACTTTCTCTTTAAAAGAACACACATTTTGCATACAAAAGAAAAAAATCTGTTCCCATAAATCAACATTACATTCCTCATCTTCAAACGGCAAAGGCTGTGAAGGTTAGACTCCAGAGTTTATCAACACTCCACTGCACAGACATTTAAAATGACTATTTTAAATTTTTTTTTTAAGTTTTATATACAGTAAGATCTGAATAATTTTTTTTTTTTGTTTCACATAACTGGGAAAAATAAAACCCGTGTATTTGTAATTTTTTTTTAAATTTCTAATGTTTCTCCACCTATCTGTACTATGGGTTTAGAGGCACTCCATCATGATGAATATTTTTCCGTCTCTCTCTTCTCCTCCGTTGAAGTGTTGCGGGTTTCCTTTGGACGCTGCCCAGCCCAGCTGCCCTCAGCAGGCTTTGGGGAGCTCGGGGGGCGCCTCGCTGCCCGAGACTCGGTACTGCACCTTGGTGTTGGTGATGGCGCCGTGCTTCTGCCGCAGGTGCAGCCGCAGCTGGCTCTTGTGGCGGAAATGCAGGTTGCACTTCTCACACTGCGGGGAGAGGCAGAGACACGGGCTGTGAAACGGCGAGGAGCAGCGCCTGGGGCACCCCATCCCAGGCTTTCACAGCATACACTGTTTGTGGGACGCACAAAAGTCCCTCAGGAGATGACTCTGACTCTGATAGATTTAGCACCGAGCTCCGTATCTAGGTGATCAAACCAGCTACAGGGCTATTTCTGGAGCTGCTTTTGAGCTCTGCTGAGCTGGATGGCTTCAGGATGTTTGGATGTCAAGCCCTGCTTGGATTCCCTTTCTAGCTGATGGTGAAAGCCAGGAAAGCCCCAGCAAAGAGCTGGGGGCCCTGCAAGCAAGGCTGTGCAGACTGCTTGCTGGGTGTGATTATCACCATCGGGGGGGAGCTCAGGCCAGGCTATTTGCTCCTTTCCTCCATCCTCACACACCACAGGCAGCTGTAATTTAAGCCATAGCTATTTGAAGAAGAGTGACCTTCCAGATGGGGTGGAAGAAAAGAGCAACTAAGATGTACCCAGCTTGGGCTGAATGTCAGTGTTTCCAACACAGCCACACCTGAAAAAATACCACATCAGCATCAGCTCATGCCTGGGAGGGAAATGGGGCACGAGAAGCATGGATGTGACCTTGGTGCAGGGCTGGCAAGGAACATTAGGGTGCTGCAAGCAGCCTGTGTGAATGTCCTGGTGTCTTCCCAGCCCCCCAGGCTTGGTAGCATTGTCCCCCAGCCCAAGCTGAGATTCCCAGCCAGCAAACAAAGCAGGGCTACTCACATGATAGGGTTTCTCTCCTGTGTGGATTCGAAGGTGACTTTTGAGGGTCTGCAGGTGCCGGAAGCGTGTGCCGCAGATCTCACAGGGGTACGGCTTCTCCCCGGTGTGAATGAGCACATGAGCACGGAGGTGGGCCACCTGCAGAGAGAGCTCTGGGTCAGGACAGCCCCAGGGAGCACAGCATCCCGCTGGGAGCAAGGGTGTCCCTGTGGGAAAGGGGTTTTCTGCCCAGCCTTTTTTGGTCTATTGGATTATAGCTGGGAGTCAGAGCCACTTGTCTGAGCTTTGGTATCTCCAGTCCTTAAGACAAAATGGAGCAGAATAGCTACAACCAGCAGTCAGGCTTCCTAACTAAGCCAGACTTTCCCCTTGGACCATAAGGTGTCTGTATTTATCCCACAACACCCTGGGAAGAGCTGCCCAAGGTAGCAAGCTGGGCCATCATCAGCCTCCTCCTGCCATGAGGCTTCACCAGGTTGATGGTGAAGATCTGCCAGTCTTGGGCAGAAGATCTGACCACGTCCCACCTCCCCAGGCACTGCAGATCCCAGAGGCTGCACGTACCTGGACAAACCTGGCGCCACAAGTCTCACACTTGTAGGGTTTCTCCCCAGAGTGGATGCGTGTGTGGGTTTTCAGGTTGGCTGGTCGGTTGAACTGTGCCCCGCAGATGTTGCAGCGGTAGGGCTTCTCTCCTGCAGAGCCCAAAAGAAAGGGTCAGGGGTTAGCTACAGGTGTGCTCAGCACCCAGCACCCATTCTGTTCCCCAGGGTTAAGTCCCTTCAGGTGCCAGACCCCATGGCAAGAAGCACTAGCCCTGACTCCTGTCCCTTTTGGAGATGACTGTGGACAAGCAGCATTGGACAGGGTGTCTACAGAGCAGGGTGAGCTCAGGAGGCAGCTTTTCTCTTTTGGATTGGGAGATGCAGTCTTCAGGGCAAGAGAGGAAGTCAGGCAGCTCTGCCAGCAAGGATTAACAGCAATGTTCCTCCTGACCCTGTGACAGCAGCTGGCACCTACATCTCCATACAGCTGTCAGCAAGAACCCTTGAACACTGCCCTGGTACTTGTGTTGTCTCAGTCCCCTGCACAGCTCTCCTGGAGCTCAGTTGAACTGTGGGAATTTGGGTCTAATTCAGTGCAGCAGCACAGAGTCATCAGCCAAGACTTCCCTTCCTCAGCTTGTGAACTGGCTGTTGACATGTTAAGCATTAAAAGCATGAAATAAAATAAGTTTGTCAGCAAATGACTAAACCCTTAATATCCTCTTCCTTTCTCAGCTTTCATTGTGCTGATTCACAGAGTCCATCCATTCAGAGATTTTCCCATCAGCAGAGTTTATGCCAAGATAGATGTGACCTGGATTTCTAGGATGCAAAAATAATCTCAGACTTCTCCTTAAATGTACTTTTGATTATTTTTAATCTCTTTTTTTTTTTTTTTTTTTTTTTTGCTTAAGTCTACCACAAATTTACCTGGAGGCCATGCATTTGCTCCCAGTTATGAATTTTGCACGACACCTTTAAAAAGAGTGGTGGCCAGTGCTTTACAGCAAAGGAGGTTGAGTTCCACCCCTGCTGCAAGGACGAGTATCTCCCCCATTCCCACGTTTGGTGCTCTGTCCAAAGGCTCCCTGGCAGTGCCTAGCAAAGCACCTTGCTCCTCTCATCAGGGACAGCTTGTGACACAGAGCAGAGGATGCTGCACCAGGCACAAACCCACCAGCAGCAGCCACGTGCTCAGCACCCCACAGCCTCCCCAGAGCTGTCCCCAAGGCCAGCACTGTACCTGTGTGGACGGTTTTGTGGCTGGCGAGGTTCCCCTTGTAGCGGAAGGAGGCCTGGCAGCGGTCACACTTGTAGGGCTTGTCACTGTGGACTTGCAGAGAATGTCTCTTGAGAGAGGCCTCCTCGGAGAACCGGCAGTCACACTCGTTGCAGAAGAAGGCTCCGTTCTCTGGGAGGGCAGACAGAGGAGCAATCAGATGGGCAGTGCACGGATCACCTTCTTGATAGGCTATGGGATGGATTTGGGATGGAGGAGAGGGGCAGCCAGAGCAAGTGTTGGAACAAGCAGCCAAGTGCAGGTGTTCATGTTGAGCTGTGCTTGCACTGTGCCTTGTACACACAGCTACAACATTCATGGTTTGATACCAAAATCATCAAGAGCTCTGGTTTAGAGCTTTGTCTCTCCCTTAGTGACACACAGGCTGCTTCCAAGAAGCCACCATGTCACCTGGATATCTTTCAGACAGGTCCATGAAAGCTCTCAACATATCAGGCATCCTCTGAAGGATGCTCAGCTCTGGTGCAATTCCTGAACCTTTAGAGGTCTTCAGCCTCTAGAGGTGCAGAGGTCTGCCTTGAGCTTGGGAAGATTATCATCACCCAAATAACAAGGCAGGTTCCCCCAGTAAGAGGATGCCCAACTCTTAAATGTTGTGTTGTGTTACCACAGTGAGGTTCCCTCCTTGGATTTCTGCCCACACTACAGGTGGCAATGCTGCATTCCCCCTTCCTGAGCTACAGGCAGATGAGTGCACAGATACCTGTCTTTGGGCTTGTGGGGTTTTGCAACAAGATTGCAAACCTCATTATCTGCATTTCTCCAGATGTGCACACTGGGCTCCCTGATAATAAAGATATCATGACGGATGCATGAGACATGCCAGCTTGCCCAATCCCCATTACGGGTCATTACATCTGTCAGGCTTGTTCTCCTGTGGTTCTGGTGGGGTGGGGTGCACTTGTTTCCTGTCCTTACCTGCCAGATTTGCAGCAGGTGACTAACTCCCTGCACAAGATATCTGGATGGTGCTGGGGAAGGGGAGGAAGGCAGCAATTCCCATGTGCATATGTCTCTCATATGCATGCACATAGCTGGGCAGACAGTTAAGAGGGGGCTGTGTGTTTGATCACAGGGCACTCAGTGATCGGTGCCTACACTGCACAAATCCCCAACTGCTGGTTGAAAAAAGTGACCAAGAATGCAAGACTCACCACAGCTGGAGTCAGAGTATTCAGACTGGGTTTCCCCAATCTCTTCTCCAAAGTTTGAGCCAGGGGTATGAAGGCACATCTCAGTATGTTGTGGGGACTGGCAGCCACAGGAGCTGCACTTGGATGAATGCATGTACAGTGGGGACTGCCCTTCACTGCTCCGAGGGGACCCATCCCGGGACCTGTGGAAGGAGAGCAATGGACACAGCTGTGAGAAGGCTCCTGCTGTGCTCGAGGTACCAGACCCTTGTTTGCACCCCTCCTGACACAAGGGACACATACATTTTATGGGGATGTCTTTGTGGTGAGCTGCACAGCATAGCCCTGACCAATAACAGGTCCTTAAGCCTCAAACCTTCAGATGTGCATCACCAAATGACCTTGAATGTCTTTAGGAACATACAGGTCCAGAGAATAGCACATTGTTCTCTGATACTTTGGCCATTCCAATGCTTACAGCCAACAGAAAGATTGAGGCATAGGGAGTTTGGTGGAAACACAGGCTAGGCAAATCCAGGCTCCAGAAATCATACTGCCAGAGTTACCCAGGGATCCACAACCCAGCATTCCCAGCTCCTTTGCCAGTCCACTCTGGCACTGCTACAGTGGGAGAGTGGGCACTCAGTGTCACTGGCAGCCCTCCACCAAATGCAGGGGCTTCCATCTCCTCATGACTGGACTTCCTGCCTAGTGCTACAGATATTCCACACTTCCAAACCCTCAGCAACACCTCAGAAAGTGCTGCTTCTTGGGGGGAGAGGCACGGGGGTAGAAGTCTTCTCACCTGTTAACAATATTGTTGAGTCTGCTCGCCTGTGGGATAGTAGAGTCTTCACCATTCACGCTTATCTTGGTGGGGGATTGCACATTGAGATGCTCTGGCTCCATGGACTGCTGGCAAGTGGACATGGGCACGTAGGTGCGGGGAGAGAGGGTTCCCATCTCGTTCTGGTCAGCGCTGTCTTGCTTGGTGTTCTGGTTGAGAGAGTTGAGGACAATGAACTTGTACTTCTTCCAGTTGCAGGCTTTGGGGTCTGTGGGGCTCTTGGTGAAGAGGGAGCTGGAGTTCTGACCGATACGGGCATTCTTGCTGCTGCTGGACTCGGTTGGTGAGTTGGGCTGGCAGTCTGACTTCTGCGGGCTCTGGGGGCTGATGAGTCCCTTGCGGTCCAGGGGGGTGGTGGTGGGCTCAAAGTGCTGGCTGATCTCGTCCTCTGAAGAGGTCCGCTCCTCCTCTTTGGCCACTTTATCGCAAGGGAAGTAGGGGTTGTTCCGGACTGAAGGGATGACAGGTTTGGGCCCGGAGGCCACGCTGTAGTGCATGTCACTCCTGGCTTCCTCAGCAGCACCTTCTTTAGGAGCATAGATGGTGGCGTGGCACATGTTGGCAGAGATGTCGGTAATGGTTCTCACGTACTCGGTGGGGATTGTCCTGGAGCTGTCGCATGGCAGGATCCTCTCCTTGGGGAAGGCACCTGCCCTTGAGAGTTCAGAGAGAGGCATCCTCATCTCCCGCAGCTCATCATCCACTAGGAAGCTGTTTAGAGGGAGAGGGCTGTATCCGTGGTAGGAAATAGGGGATCCAGACAAACTGTTGATCAAGCCAGGTGCAAAGGCCCTCCCGTTGCAGAGGGACCCGTTTTGAAGGGGCATGCCACCCTCTGAGACATCCCTGCTCCGATAAGCCATCACCTCTGGGTGGCCCAGCATCCGTCCCGCCAAAAACTCTTCCCTTGGGGTCTTCACAGCAGACACCATCTCTGCTTCGCTGCAATCGGGGAAAACAGGAGAGACAATCAAGTAATTTTCAGCCCATAAAGATACATTTGCAGATACTTTGTCAGCTCTTCCCCTGCCCACCCACACACACAGTCCCCGGCTCTTCAAAGTTCACCAACTGCACTCACCTGGACTTGACGAACCTTCGGCAGGTGTCAACCACGTGCTCCATCTGCAGGTAGAGTGCTGTGGCCATCACAGCCATGATATTGTTCTCCCTCAAGTTCAGGCGGGAGGTGTACATGAAGTCCAAGAGGATGCAAAACCCCTCAGGGTTAATTTCAGGATCCAGGTTGATGACATTCAAGTTGCACTTGAGCTGGTCAGTGAAGATGCTGTAGAAGAGGCCACTGCAGAGGGGAGACAGTAGAGAGGATAAATGTTATGACAATTCGAAGGCAAAAGGAGAATTTGTATGAAATCCCTGAGTACAGAGGGGTTCATGAATGGGAAGGGAGGAGAAAGAGGCAATTACAGAATTCCCTGAGCTTCCCCCTTATTATCAAGCTTGGTTTCTCAGCTTAGTAAGCGTCTTCTACACTGCACTTTTCCCAATTGGAACAGCCTGCTTTTAGATCTCACCTGCTCAACAACTCCCCAATGCCTCCATTTAGTAATTCCCCAGCTTTTTTGGGTTTTTCCATTGTTATTCTTACCACCATTCCCTTCCCACTATGACTCATTTCTTTCAGAAGCCTCTCAGGGCATCCACACAGTCTTAAACCAGAAAAATAAAAAAAGGAGAAATGTTGGCAAAACATTTTTCAGATGTTTTAATAGTCAAAGCTTAGTTTTTTGAAATTTTTACACCATGTCAGCAAGAGAATCTGGAAGGCATTTGCTGTAATTCAGCTGGGCAATGGTGAGATATTAATTAGCATTCATTGGGAAGCAATTCCAGCAATCTTAGGAGCTGGAAAGGGATTTCAGACCACATCAGGCTTGGAAAAAAAAGAGAAAAAAAAATTAATCAACTTAGGTGGGTGCAGCCAGCAGTCTGGGAGCCAGAGAGGAATAGCTCTAAAAATAGCAGTGGCAGGGGACACCTCGGTCACAGAAGACTCACCCAACCCTATCCAGCCCTCCCTCTCCTATCCTGTCCCTGTGGCACATTTGTGCTCTGCCCTCAGGTGAGTTGGTCCCCACGGGCAGTGCGTGGGCAGACATGGTACACAGGCAGAGAGCTGAGGGCAGCACACTGGAGGGAAGCAGTCTCAGCTCTAATCCCATTACAGGTACAAATTTCTTGGCAGCCCCTTTCAGCTCTGCTTCTCTGCCCGTTTCCCCGTGAATCCCACAAGCCCTGCAGGACTGCAGCAGTGCTGCTGGAGGCCAAAGCCCCAGGGAGCAAGGAGGGAGCCAGGGAAGGCCCCTGCTCTCACCTGCAGGCCATCAGGACTGTTTTGTGGGCTCTGAACTGCTCCCGGTTGACGATGATGACGACATCGGTCAGGATATCGCGGCTGCGGAGGCGGTTCAGGTTGAGGAGCACGTCGCTGGCGTGGCGGGTGAACTGGATGCAGCTGTCTGCCGGAGAGGCCATCTCGAGTCTGGCTGAGACACGCATCAGAGCAAGGTGAGAATGGGGAACAGCCAGGCAAGCACCCTAACCCAGGGAAGGGACGGCTACTGCTCTGGGACATGCTCACACGGCCAATTGCTCCTGGTAGGGGCAGCTCCTTGCTCCCCAGGCAAACAGCCCTGCACCACACCAGCTCTTGCCAGGCTGCCTGGTGAGCTCCCTGGGCCGATAGCGAGACCTGGCACGTCTCATCCCACCCATCAAGCTGGTGGGTGAAGGCAATCAGACCCTCCTGAGGATTAGCCAACCATCTCCTCTCTCTCCCTGCCTCGCCCATGGCAGCCCCACCCCAGTCCACTCCGCCCACTCAGGTTTGTCTCCACAATGCTTCCAACATAGCTTCTAGCCTTCCAACCTCCCTCAGGAGCCATCCTCCTCACCTGTGTGATGTCTGGCTGTAAATCCAGCCACAGCAACCAAAACAAGCCTTAAGGTCCCAACTGAAGTTGAATGATTTCAACATCTGCAAACTCCAGCCCACGGTGGAATACCAGCCCTCACCCAGGAAACTACTTTCCTACTCCCAAGTGGTGGTCACTCTGGAGAAGACCTGTCCACAGTTTCCCAATTAACTGAGGGAGTAGAACTCATCTAACCGGCAGGGCTGCCACTCCGTGGCCCAGCCCCTCCCCATGAGCAAGGTTTGGGTTAGTCGAGGAACATGAAGCCTTCCCCCAACACAACACCTGCAAACCCTTCTCAGAGATGTCCTCCCAAGCAGCACCCAGGTCTCCCCAGGGTTTGGGCTGGAATGTGCATCTTTAGCATCAAATTCTTCCACTATTAACCCTCTCCCATAATCCCGACTCCTCCTTCCCCAGTGGCATATGAATCTACACTAGTTTCTACAGAGCAGCTGCTCTCCTGAAAACAAATTCCAGCTGGATCTAATGAAACAGTGCATTGAGGAAAGGGGGGGAGAGATTAAGAGGGAAAGTACAAAATTTAAATTTACATACCCAATGCCTCAATTCACAGTCCAAAAGTTTCTTTCAAACCTACAAATAAATCACAAGAGAAAAACCTCATTAGCTGGTAACTCTGAATTGGCCGTGGCAGGTCACAAGGTTGCTATTTCGCTCAAGTATCAGTTGGATAAAAGCTAGAGATAACAAACCTTCTACTCTCCAGTAAGCTTAACATTTGTTTCTTCCGGTACAGTAAGTTCTTATCACAATCACAGGCTTTGAGAATCCAATCATAGCTTCTTCCACACCCTCTAGCCCAAACCATGGGCGTATGCCAAGGAGATTTTCATTTCCATGACTCAGGAACTTAAAGGCAGGTGGGGAAGGGAAGTCAAGCGAGAATTTTCTCACCACTTCTTTCAGAGATAACTCTTCCCCTGCCAAGACTGAATTCCTGTCCGGTGCCACATTCAAGACCCATGCCATTCTCCCAGCACCTTGTTAACAGGTATGACAAACATCTGCTGCCACTCTGCTCAGAAACCCACATGCTCCAGCCACTAGTGAAAACACCCTGGGATGGATTGCTGAACAGATTTGGGAGGATATAGGCATCAAGTACCAAAGTGACTTGGCCAGGACTGCATAGGAAGCCAATGGTGGAGACAGTGAGGATGTGGAACAAATGTCCCTTCCCCCCTTGCTGCTGCCAAAGCCTTCCCTTAAACCACAAGCTGTGTCTCCAGGCACTGCCTTCACCCGGCAATGTAGCTGGGACAGAACAGCAAGGAAACCCAGGAATTAATTGCCTTCCAGAACTCATACTAATCCTCCAAAATGTACTTAAAATCAAACCAAATTGACTTGGCACCAATGCAGGAAGAAAGTCCTCAGGCAGTTGCTTCAGCAGGTAGAAGCACAATAAATAAATGAGCCAACAAGACCTTCATCACACTATTTTGAGGACCAACCCCTAGACTTGAAGACTGCCAGGCAATTGCAGGAAGCCAAATAATCCCTGCGAGACAAGGGATTGTCAAGTTCTGCCTTTCCTCTCCCTTGTGGGAGATGTGTGGGTCTGGAGCCCAGGCTCCTCTCCCATTCTCAGAGCCACTGGGATGAAGAGATGAGATCTAAGGCAAAGTATCACAAGCAAAACCCTTTTGTCTTACAGCTTTATTCCAGCCATCAAACACAAATCTTCAGAGCTGCTCTGAGCCTGGCCAGTTTAAAACTTTATGCACATACAAAAAGTGACTCATTTCCCAAATACTGCGGGCTCTGACCTTTCTGTACGTGCTCCCTGCCAGCCACTCACTACCATCAATTGCAAGCCAAGGGACTCACAGGCTTCTGCAAGGAGCCCAGTGCACACCCCTGTGCCCACACGAGCTTGGGCTTGGGGCAGCTGGCTGGACCCCAACCTCAGCCACAGTGGCAGATGTACCCTGCCAGGCTCTGGGGAGTCACCTCAGTGTCACAGAGGTGAGGAGGTGACCCACTTGTAAACTAACAAAGTTACAAACAGCCAGACAAACTCTGTACCTGTGAGCATCATGTGAGAAGCTGCTGTCACCAAATCCTCTCATCCCCTATGAGGGCACAGCACTTCCAGGGAGGACACACAGCTTCTTCCCCAGAGCTGGACTCCAGCACAGCCCCCTCCCCACCCTTCCAAATTATCCCTCCCGGCACAGTGCTGCTACAGCATCCACAGCCCCAAAAGCTGTGCCCCAAGAGCTGGGCAGGGGCATCCCAAGCAGCTCCTGGCTGCAGGATGTGGGCATGAAAAGGGAAAGGGACTTTCCTTCCCCTCACTGTGCTGAGTTGGGTTAACCCTGCCCCTTCCAGTCCCCATACAGCACTAGCTCTGTACCCAGCATAGGAGGATACCCAGACCAGAGAGAATGGCACGGCAACAAGGACCAGAGAGCAGTGATGGGGAGCAAAAAAAACACTGCAGCTGAATATAATCTTTGCCATCTAAGCCCCCCTCCAATCCCATGAGGTTCCTCCAGGCTGAGCTGGGGCAGAGCATCATCCCACAGCCCCATTCCAGTTTCCCTGTGCAGTACCTTGCAGGTGTGGGCTCTCCGGCAGTGCTCGAGGCTGTGTGCCAGGGCTGGCTGTGCCCATAGAGGAAGGTCTGGAATAGGCACAGGGCCCATATTTTGGGTGGCCACACAGGACAGTCACTGCTGCTGCCTTCCAGGAAGGCAATGGGTCTGCCCCAGCGGTTCAGGGAACAGCCCTTCCCTGCCGGCACCTCCCCGAGAAAACCCATTCCTGGAAAGGAGCCCAGAGCTGGCTCTGCCTCCCCTGCATCTCCCTGAGCACAGGAAGGGTGCACCTTCATGTAGGGGAACCTCTTTCAAGCTCAACCCCAGCAAAGGGGAGACCCTCCCTGCTCACTTCCTCTGGGGTAGAGGGGAGAACCAGGGACTTTCAATACATTTTTCTGCCATGCCTCTCCATTGATCTACTCTCCCAGTTAGAGGGAATCCCTTTTTATTCATCCTCCTCCCACTCTGTGCACAGGGGGAACTCCTTGCTCCCCTACCTTTCTTTGTATAGGGGATACCCTGTGGTCTCAACCCTTCTCCCACCCCCAATCACAGGCAGGGAGGAGGGCATCAAACACCCCCCTTCCCTGGGCCCCAATCTCCTACCCCTCCAGAGCCTGCAGCGCCGACTCACATCACCTTACAGGGGTGGCTGGGCGAAGTCTTCCTTCCCCACAGCCTCATCCCACACAGGGCTCCGAAACTGCCCGCCCAGAGGAAGCTCCATCCTGCCCTCCTCCTCCCCAGTCCCTGCACCCTACAGGGTCCCAGCCCCATGGGAACATCCCTGCTGCCTGCCAGGGCGTGCTGCCAGCTGCCTCTCCACCCTGCCAAGGAATGCCTGGTTTCTCCTGAACAGGGATCAGGGGGCAACCAAGAAAATGAGGTGGGGTCTGGGAAGCTCCCCAGCACAGCCATGGGTGCTACATGTCACGGTGAAGAAGCTTTTTTTTTGGCTGTGGGTGCGCGAGTGCCCAGCTCAGCTTTCTGAGTGCCCCTGGATTGCATAGTATTAGTGTCCTTTAGTTGTCACTGCAGAGTTTTATTAGTTTAGTAGCTTCTGGTTAGTGTCTAAGCCAAAACGTGTCTGGGTTAATAATAACCCAGGAAGAGACTGAGAGAAGTCCACAGTGTCAGCACAGATCAAAAGCAGCATCACCAGTGCAAGCCCTGTCGTATTTTCCACCGAACCCTTCCGTGAGCGGATTGCACTCACTCTATCGAGCGGTCTCAATCTGATCCAATTTCCTGCCAGCAAACAAATGTTTCTAGGAAATGCAATACATTATCTGGATGGGTTTATTATCAGCATTTGGAACCAGGAAAACTGCATATTTTCTCGAGCGCCGCAGGGAACTTTATAGTTCATACTTCAAAAGAGGGTTTAAAGGATTGCCCTTGAAAGCTGGCCCAGCTCAAGTCTCCACATTGTTTTGGTCTTTGCAGAAGAAAATGCAGAGGAGGGAGGGGGTAAGCACGCTAAAACTGCCTCCAATGTTTTCCTACTAAAGAGGACTCCCCTGCCCTCTACGGAGCCAAGCTCTGGCTGTGAGGCAGAGGCAGCCCGTGCCCTTGGGAAGCAAGGAGTCGAGCCTTCCTTAGCATTTCAAACGACCCCAAGCAATCTGGCACATTAATTTTTCAAGAGAAGGCAGGAACCATGTGTCCTGGCTGAAATCTAGGGAGCTGCTCCAGAGAACAGAAGAGAGGCTCCGTGCCCTGCCAACACTGAGCCCTGCACTGAGATGCCGGCCCGAGAGCAGGGTGCAGCCGGACCCGGGTGTCCCCAGCAGCTGAGCTGGGTCCCTGTCCCCTCTGGGCTCCAAGGCAGTGTCTGATCATCCCTACCCTGCACTGGGACAGAAAATTACCAGCTGGCACCTGACCCTCCCTGACTCTGTACTCCTGGGGCTGAGGGTGGCACAGCTCCTTCTGGCAGTAAGGAACTGCTCTGGCATCCCTCCTGGATGGGATGAGACACATGCACAGCTTGGGGTGCCTTGGCTACAGCAGAGACACCCCCTTGCCCCTATATTTAGCCAAACAGATTTAAGGAGATGCATTTGCAAAGGGTATCTAGTCCTACAGGACACCTTCTGCAGGAGCCATTCAGAATTCCCTGTCCTGCAGTGTGCCTGTCCCAGGCTCTCACAATCCCTACGGGTACCCAGCACACAGCCCAAAGGCAGCAACCGACCAGGAGAAAGAGGGGAAGGAAAGCAATATAGATCAAAAAAATTTCCTACCCCTCTCCCAAGTGCCCCTAGTTCTTTCTCTGGTTTAAATAGGAAGCTCCACTGAGATTATTAAAGCGGTCCTGAAGACTGCACACTTGCTCCATTTTAGGGGTGTGTGTCTTTTGGCTGCCAGTGTCCTGCAGCGAAGCTGACACATAAGATCTAGCTTGGATTTTAAAAAGAAAAAAAAAAAGAAAAAAAAAAGAATAAAGGAGGACTACATTTGCAGTCTAAATTTGCAGTCTGAAGGAGCTTACTGGTCAGATGCTGACTTTTGGATAGTGATCTAACCAAACTGCAAACTGTGAACTCCTGAGGTTTGCCAATGCCTGCTGTAAACATGGAAACCAAGTGTCACTTTTTGCCAAACAGAAGAATGGTTTAAAAATAGATCTAGAGAAGAATACAGGCACTCGGCATACAAGGCTCCCGTTTATAGACTCCCTTGCTACTATAAAATGGAGCAAGAGGTTATGAGCACACAAGCAACTTTCCACCAAATTTAGATTTTACCAAGTTCTCAGAAAAGTGAAAACAACATTTCAGGCTCCAGCTGAACCAGTAAAAGCTTTTTGAGTGAAGTTCTCAGCCCTGGTATTACAGCATACAGACTCAAACAGGCATGAAAGTTCTTCAACCTTTACACCATAAATATATGAAGGTACATAAGTTGCACACTGAGAAATGCATTTACTGATTAGAGCTTCATTTTATTTATCTATAGGCTTTGCAAAAAGGTGTTCTTCTTCATGGAAAATCCAAATTAAATGAGAGGACAGTCCTACCACAAAGTTTTACCACCTGTATTTGTATGGGGTTTTGAGAATTACTGTTTACTAAGGAAAAAAAAAAGTGCTCAAAACCTAAATACTATTCCTACAAATTCATAATGGGCTGCTGCAGCTGGTGGCTGAAAGTTTTCCCACTCTAGGGGGGAAGAAAAAAAAAAAAAAAAAAAGCATAGCTTTACAATACATCCTAAATTAGGCAAAAATTCAAGGGCAGATTAACACCACAACTCGGAAAGATTTTCACATGTGATTTCATGACCAGACCCAGAGAGAACTCCATATGGAAATGTCAGTGACTTTAATAAGCACTCGGTTGTTTCCAATTAGGCTCCTTAAGTAAGTTCAGTGGCATCCAGAGTTTCCTCTGCCACCTTCCTCCAAGCTGGCAAGCATTTTTTTTTCTTTTTTTAACGAGCAGTTAATAAACATGTTCCCACTCTGCCGAGGCTGCCGGCCCCGCGCGGAGCGGCGGGAGGTGACACTAGATGGCACCAGTTCGCTTTGCTGCGGGAGCGATTTTTCCCCTTGGAAAATAAAACACCCCAACCAAACCTGGAAAACATATAATTTTGTCGATGCAATTCTGTTTCTCTTAAAACGCGTCTGAGCAACATTATTTTTATGAGCTTTTCCAGCCTTGTTTTGAAAAACTTAATGTTTCTGCTAGGTTTATTTTTGTAGCATCCAACAGCCGGCTGAATCCTCCCCGCACTGCAAACAGGGATGTCTAAAAAGTGTCACAAAGACTTCTGACAGGATTTTTTTTTTTTATTGTTTTGGTTTTGGGGTGGGATTTGTAAGAATCACTTCTCATTCCAACTTCTTCCTTCACAATAACAACTAACCAGTTAACCTCCACTTCCTCTCCCAATATTGACTCAGACAGTCAGAACTGAGGGGGATTGGAAATTGAAATGCATCTTGAGAGATCTTTGATCTGTTTTGCCAATCAAAACTGAACACCAAGAGATGAACTCTTTTCTTACTGAAACAATGTAATAATCCATTCTTCTGGAAAATTTCTAGACACCCTTTGAATATTTTAATGGTTTGGTGATATGTTTCATAGGGCAAAATATTCGCAATTTATAATGCAGGTTTTTAAACCTGCAATCTTATCCTTAAGAGAAAATAACAGAATCTCCGGTTTGCCTCTCCATGCATATATAAAGAGAGGATTCCCCCAAAATATTTTTAGAGCTATTTTTGAACTGTAACCCCCTCAAGGACTGGAGGAAGGAGCCTGCATTTGCTCCTAAAGCTCTTATCCTTTAAATCCTTGAAACAGCATGGCAAATAATCATTTTTAAAGCATTTAAAAGCTCGGGAGAGGAGTCAATAAGATTCCCAGATCGAATAAGGGCCTGATCCCAAACCCAGCCCTGCTGACACTTCCACTGGCACAAGCAGGAATTTGGCCCAAGACAGAGATGTCAGACCAATGTAGTAGCTTCACACTGAATGTCATCCGTCTGTCCCCAGCTTCCCATCACACTGATCCTGCGCCTACTGAAGTCAGTGGAAAAAACTAACCGGGGAGGGGTTTGTTTTTGTTGATTTTGACTCATGATTTTAAGCCCAGATTTGCCTCTTCCCTGGAAATGCAACAGGGGGGTCAAAGGCAGCTTTTTAGGCACATCTGAGAGGCTGCCGCGGATTTTTCTAAACAAACGCCTTGCTTTCTGTTTCCCTCCTTCCCAAGAGGCGATTTCATAACATTTCATGCTGTGACTTTGCAAACTACAGGCGGGGGGAGGACGGCGGGGAGGGGGGGGCGGCCGGGAGAGGTCGCTGCCGTCCGACCACGAAAGTTTTCATAACAAAGTTGGGCTTTTTCGGTTTTGTTTTGCCTTTTATTTTTAAAGTGGGGGAGGGGGAGACCTTAAAAAATAAAAAAGGAAAAAACATATGCGCACACAAGAACACGCACCTAATAAAACGATTTTAAAAAGCCAAGAAGCCAAAACAAACAGCGCTCTCTGTTCCCCGTCCGCTCCCGGCGGTTTCGGGGCGCAGCGTTGCGGGGCTTGCGCGGCTCCCCGCGGCCGCTCCGCTCGCTCCAGGAATAGCGTGTGGCCAGGGGCCAGCCCCGCGGCTGCCGCCGGCAGATTTACGAGCGCCTGTCCCCGCGCCAAGTCCGCCGCGGTAGTAAACACAGGGCAAGGGCTGCGCTGGGGGCAGCGGGGGGCTCCGCACGCAGCGCGCCCCGGACCCCGTCCCTCGCATCCCTCGCACGGCTGCGCTCCGCTTCCCCCGCCCGCCGCCTTCCCCCCGGCGGGGGACGCCCGCTCCGCCCCGCGGGTGGTGGTGCTGGTGTTGTTATTATTATTATTATTGTTATTTTCAGCCCTACGTGTGATATGCAGAGTCGCTTCACACACTTTTGCCCCTTCCCGAGTTTTGCACCGCGGTTGCGTTCCCAGCCGGCGGCCGCCCCGCACGCACCGTCGAGGCCAGCGCGGTCCCCGCCGCCCCGGGCCGGCGCTCCGCGGTGCTCCGGGGCCGGCAGCGGCCGAGCCTCCCCGCGGGCTCCCCCCTTCCCCGGGCAGGGAAATGCCGCAAGTCTTCTCCATCACCGCCCGCTCTTAGCCCGGGGCTTGACAGATCACGGCGCAGCCCCGCCACAGGTTGCAAAACGCACCAGCCCTTTCGCGGTTGCGCCGGGGACTGAATAACAATAATAATGCTTTAATAACAGAAACGGAGGGAAATGGGGGCTGGCGCGGAAAGGCCGGTGCCCGGTGCCGCCGAGCCCCCGCGCTGCCGCCAGCCCCGCTCCGCGGCGGCGTCGTGCGGCGGCGAAACGACAACAGCGACACAACACGCACACACCAAAATAACAAAAAAAAAAAAAAAAAAAAAAAAAAAAAAAGAAAAAAAAAAAAAAAAGAAAAAGAAAAAAAATTCAAAAATAAAAAAGGCGAAAAAAAAAAAGGCAAAGAAAAATAACACACCCCGACCAAAGGATCCAGCCATTGAGAGCGGACCCCGAGTCACGCCACAAGCCCGGCGGCCGCCGGCGCTCGCCGCCGTCCTGCGCCCGCGGAGCGGCTGCAGGTGCAGAGAGGAGCCGCCGCCGTCCCCCCCGTCCCCACCCGGCCGTCACGCGTGCGGGAAAGCCAATAATCCCAGATAACCGATAATCCCCGGGAGAGGACGGCGAGGGGAGACACTCCCACCCACCCCGCTCCCCTCCCCTTATACACGCTCCCAGCGTTAAAGACATGCAGGCACCCCAATTTCCCTAATTTTTTCTCGCCTGACAGCGGGCAAGGGAAAAGAGGGGGGGGGGGGGGTGTATGTGAAATAAATAAATAAATAAATAAGGCAAGGAAAAAAATAAAATTGAGATGATAACAATAATAGTAATTAAAAAAAAAATAAAGGGCACCTGCAGCGGGAAAGGGGGGGAGGAAAGAGGAGGGAGAGAAAAAAAATGGGTAGAAATATATAGAGGCGGCTCCGCGCCAAGCGTCGGAGCGGGGCAGGGAGGGAAAGAGGAGGGAAAAAAAATGGAGAGAAAAAAAAAAAAAAAAAAAAAAGCGAGCGAGAGAATTAAAGGGTAAAATCGGCCGCGGCAATAGAAGCAGCAATCACCTGGTCTCCGGGCTTTCCTAGAAACTCCTTGCATCACCACTTCTAAGAACCCCAGTTCTAAGAATCAACAGAGCCCAATTCTCGGAATTTGAGCTGCGGACTCTACCACCGCGCCCGGCATGGGGAGGGCCACGGACCTCCCCCCTCCGCGCCTTCCCCGGCGCCGCGCCCCTCCCGGTGTGCGCGCCCCCGCGGAGAGGCCGCCAACGGGGTCGGCGAGGGGGGGCGCGTATCCCGGTGGGGCTGCGGCGGCGGCGGGGGTCGCACCGTGTCGCCCCCCGTTCATCCCCCTCCCCGTTCCCCCCCTCCGGCAGTGGTCGCGCCCGGGCGGCGGGTCACGTGGCGGCGGGTGCTGTCGGTGACGTGGGGGCGCGCGGGCGCGGAGCAGCGCGCGCGGCGCGGACCGAGCAGCGGCGGCGGCGGCGGCGGGAGAGGGAGAGGAAACCGGGGGGTCCCGGGCACGGCTCCGGGCGGTGCAAACACACATCACACCCCCTACCACCACCAGCCTTCGCTTCTGGGTTTTTTTTTGTTTTTTCTTTTTTTTTTCTTTTTTTTTTCTTTCTCCCAAACCTCTCCGAGAACGAGCGAAGAGATCTTGGAAAAAAAATGCGCCTTTTATTTATTTTTAATATATTTATATATATATATATATGTATGCATTTTTAATTATAATTTATCTTAATTTTTTATTTATTTATTGTGGGGCGCGGGGTCACTTTCGCGTTTCTTAAACACCCTCCCCCCCTAAAAAATACCCCAAACCAACCAAACAAGCCAGCGAGCAAAGCCAGGAGCCAGCTGCATTGTTCTGGATTTTCACTTTTTTCCTTTAATTATTTTTTTACTAATTCAGATTTTTTTTTTTAAATAATTTTTTTTTTTTGCAAACAGCCACGCTCGGCTCAGGGCCTCCAATGGGATTTACTCTTGGGGAAAGAAGCTTCTTCCTTAAAGACAGTTCCCCATGAACTCCCCATATGGGTTTTATTTTTAATTTTTTCTTGTTTTTTATTTCTTTGCCAGAATTCTCCAGACCTCAAAAAAATATTTTGATGATTTTTTTTTTTTTTCCCAATCTGTGTTCTCTTTTCCTTTCCAGGACATTCAAGTGGTGGGTTAATTCTGTGTAGCTGTTTTGTTATTGTTGCAAAATAACCTGTAAGTCTATAAATATTCTGCTTGTATGGAATTGTTGTACTGTGCTGGGGATGAAAAATCGCTTTGGCTTTTCTGGAAGGGGATTTTATTTCTGCACTTTTTGCCTCTTGCTGAGCAGAGGCCTTTGCTGGGAGGTGGGAGGGGGGAATAACGCAAAGCCTTGGCAATCAGTGTCTCGGGTGGGTTTCACGGGGGGTGCAGAGGAGGGGACCTGTCACCCCAACCTTCCCCGCTCCTCAGTGGAAATGTAGCTCCCTGGATGTGCAGATTTCTTGTGTTTGTCCCCCAGCCTCGCGTGGTTATTTGTTGGGGGCCTGCAGCAAGGCTTGGGTTTGGGGGTGGTTCGGATCGCTCCTTTTGCTTTCCCGGTCGGGATTTTGGGCTGCGAGCTGCCGGTCGGGGTGGTGGGGAGCGGGGGAAGGCACGCTCTGGGCTCTGAAGGTATTCCCGGGCCCTGGTGATTAATAGAAATTTGTTTACGAGAATAACCACCGCAGGTCACCGTGCCCTCGGTCCGCTGGTGCAGTTGCTCGGAGCTACTGATTCCAGCACTGGCGAGCCCACGGAGCGGCCACCTCGCCGCAAAGTCCCCGGGTGCTGCTTTTAGTTTGATTTCTCACTTGAGCTCCTGAACCGAAACATTTTAAAGCAAGGAGGTTGGGGGGTGGGGGGGGGGGGGGGGGGGGGGGTGGTGTAATAAATTAGGAAGAAAGCCCTTCTGCTAATAAGACTCGTCATTAAAAATAGCCTGGTGGTAAGAAGGGATGGTACTCCCGAGACACTTGAGGTGGTACAAATAAGCTGGAGAGACGGATTCCCTGTAGTTAAAATGCAGTATGGAATTCCCGGGGAGTGAGTGCAGCTGGAGCTGCGTGACTTGTGCGACTCCGATCCCGGGCAGGGAGCGGGCTCCCGGCTCTGCGAGTGACCCAAGAGGCACGGACCCGAGAGTAGCAACTCTGTTCCGGGATTTTGATTTGCTTTATTTTTTCCTTTTCCCCCAGCAATGAAACCCAAAGGAAGGGGGTTGTTGGGGGGCGACAGGTCTGTTGTGTTTGTCATTTCTCTGCAGTGTGTGACGCTTTCGCTTTAGCCGGAGCCCAGCGAGCCCAGCGCCCGCGGGACGCTCGGGAGCAGCACCGAGAGGGCGGCCGCTTGGGGGATTTTTGGTGGAGACCCGAGGTCGAGCACGGCTTCCGTTCAAGTAGCACTCTTACGGGGGAGATTTCTCACTCTGCCTGGCCACAGCCAAGCCGGGCGCGCATCAGAGTTTCCATCGGAACCCGCCTCGTTGCGGGGACACAGGGAGCAGCCAGCAGCATCCCTTTCGGAGTGGGAGCTGAGCGGCCTGGGCGCCTTTGCTGGTTTTTTGGCCTTTCTGCTCTGGTTTTATACCTTCTCCTACTCCCTCGCGTTCACTCAGGGCCCGGCTGCAGCTGCCCACGGGCTCTTGCCACCCGCCTCTACTCTCCAATGCTTCCTGCTGCCCCCAAGGCTGCAGTGGTCCCTGTGGTGCCTGGCTGGGGATGGAGTCATTTCTCTGGGACTCCTCTCCTACCATCGGCCAGAGGGATCCTTGCTGAGTGAGGCCTTGCCACCCTTTTCCTTTGCCTGTCCCAGCTCTGGGGACCAGCACGGCAGGCGCTGGCAGTGGTGGTGGCTGCCAGGGCAGCAGTGTCCCGGTGGGACAGCTTCTCCTGCCTCTTCAAGCCGACAGTGAGTGTCTTCTCTTTGGGGGATAACAGTGTCCCCGTGTTGGGGAGAGCCGCTGGTGGGAGTGTGCAGAGCCACCAGCCCACCCGTGTCAGCCGTGGGATGTTTCTCAGTGGCCCCGGGCTCGGCGTGGCTCCTGCACACCCACGAGGTGCCTGTGTGGCACGTGGAGGAGCAGCAGCTCGGCCCTGCCTGTGGGAGGCTGTGGCAGCCTCACTGGGAGGGTCAGCCCCACACATCCTTCTCTCAAAAACACCCTGTACGCTGCAGAGAGCTCCTCACCCAGTCAAGGGTTTGAACCCTCAAGTGCCACCCCTCACAGTGGTGGCAGCGCTGGAATGGGGGTGATGCTGCTGGTAATGGTCCCCCTTGGAGTTGGCTGGGATATTTCTGCTCATGCTGGAGCAGCTTCAAGCAGCAGGAGCAGTGCTGGGCATCACCGCAGGTCTCGCACCCTCCTATGGACTGTCCCTCTCCAGCTTCTTCATGCCGTGCCCTGGCAAAACTGGGATGAAAAGCAACCCCTCTGCCTGTGTGCTGGCACACAGGGCAAGGAGCAGTGTGAAATTATCCAGCCATCCCTGGGAGCTGTGGTTGGATGTTGAAGGGCCTCAGAGCTGGAGGTGCTGCCTGGCAGTGAGGGGAGTCCCTGGGCTTGGGTCGTTTCCCTCCAGGGGACACAGAGCAGGTTTTTATGGTATATCGAGGCCAGTGCGTATTTTTCCCAGGTGAACCACACCCCTGGAAAGAAGTGCCGTGTCTTTTACAAAACACTGCTTAAATAAACAGTACCCCACTATAATTTTTTTCTTTTGAAATTAACTCCTTCAGGCCATAAGACTTCCCCGTCCTCACACAAAAATAACTGCCAGGACTTTTAAAGGGGAATAAAATGTTTCTGAGAGAGAAAAGTTTAGCCTGACAGAAGAGAGCCTGTGAATCTCTGTGTTCCCCGTGGCCCTGGAGGATGGGTTTCAGGAACAGCCTGCCCATTTCAGAGCTGGGTGCCGTGGCATGAACGTTACTTAAAAGGAGTTTTGTGCATATTAATGTGAATGCAGCGAGGCCAGGCTGTGCGGGGACAGCCGAGTCCCTGCCTGAATTCAACTATCTTGTTTTCTAATCTAACCTACTTTTTTTCTTTTGCCTGTTTTTTTTCTTTTTTTTTTTTTTTTTTTGTCAGAGACTGGTGCTTTGCAGGGACCTGTTCTCAGTGCAATCTCAGAGCTTTTTGTGGGTGTCTGATTTCTGTAACACGTTTTGGTTTCCAGTATGAATGTAATGTACAGAGAACATCATGACACTGCTCTAGGTGTATGTGATCTTATCTACCTGACATTTAAGGTTTCTTAAACCGTCCAATTTTTCTGATTTGCATAAAAATCACATGATTTTACTTTTTTTCCTTCTTTTTTTTTCATGCATCGTCATAACAAACTGCTAGGGTTTACCAAGCTGTTTTGTGTCTGTCAGCATGAGCACAGGGCCCGTTTCTCTCATCTTCATTCCTCCTTGGTGGAGGTTGGAGATGTCAAAGGTGGCACTTGGAGGGGACTTGTGATCCCAGCCAGCCACTGAAATCCTTAATAAGCAAATGTGTACAGTTTAACTTCCCAGAAAACAAAGCAGCTGAGCATGCATGCCATGCAGTTGTTAATTTGAACAGTTGAGACTTCTTTTTATTGATAAGGAAACTCCTCTGGAACAGCCCCCCGGATCCCAGCAGGCTCCCCCTGCCGCAGCCGTCCTCATTACAAAACAAGGCCGCAATTAAAATAAACTCCAAGAGCTAAACAAACTGCTGCCTCTCGCTGGTCATGTGTTAGCTTTAGCCTTTAACGCAGAACAAAATGTTTTCCTGGGTATCAGAAGAGGCATGGGCTCCAGCTGGGAGGAGAAGAGGGAGCAGCAGCTGGGCATATAGGAATGACAGGGAGTGGGGTGCTGCAATGCTCATCGGGGCTCCTTTCTCTTGCTTTCTTTTTACTTTTTCTTGTTTTAAATCAGAGTGTTTGTGTTCTAACTCGGCCTTTACTGCAAGGAAAAGGGCTGGAAGTGGAAAAACTTGAATGTCGTGGTAAAACCTGGCTGTCCCAGCACACCCTGGGCACACCTGACAGTGTCTCACCCTTGCCCAGCCTGGCTCCCACTGAGCCCACCAGCCACAAGCCCCTGGCCCAATCTGTGTCACTCCTTTCACATCTCCTGCAGAGCCTTTAGGGGGCTGCAGATACCACTTGGCCTCTGCCAGCATCTGGATGGGTGTTGGAAGGGAAGCAGGGTGCCCCGGAGGACAGAACCAGCGGCACGAGGAGATGGATGGAGGGAGGGACAGCCAGGGGCTGTGCAGGGGTGTGTGGCTGGCTGGCTGCAGTGCCTCCATGCCATGCCATGGCTCCCCACACGGCCTGAGAATGCATTTTAACCCCTGTGCCACGTCCTGACGTCCCGTTTGGGGTAATGAACCGCACTTGGATGAGTACTCTGCAAGAAGAGCTGCTCTGATGATGGAGGGCTGTGCATCCATGCTGTCTGCACGTCACCTCCAGGACAATATTCTGGCAAAATTGCCCAAATAACTGGCATATCTGCTTGGTGCTTGCTGCCAGGAGACAATGTAGACTTGCCTGTCAAAAATTACTTTCTTGCCACATAGGGGCAACATATCAGCCTGTCTTCTGCCTGATCTCCCAAACTGGCTGAACGTAAACAGCAGCTCTCGGAAAGTGAGTAAGGACTGTCCCTGTTCCACTGAGCACTCACAGACCCACTGTCAGTTCTGCCCCATCTTTGATTTAAAAAGGAAACTTCATCCAAAAGTTTTCAAGCTGCAGATAATTACCTCCCACCCCCCCGGACCCAGTAAATTTTGAACCAGTTATGGACCAAAGCCTGTCCGTGCCTCAGTGGGGCTGTGCCGGGCAAGAAGCCTCCTGGCAGGGGACAAGGTGGGGGACCCTTCACCTGACCAGCATCCCCAGCCCAATCCCTTGCTGGTCCCCAAATCTTGTCATCCAAAGACCCACCAAACTGCAGTGTGTGACCAGTGGCAGCTGGTCCCGTGGCTGAGCAGCACTACTGACCTCTTTTATTTTCAAATCTGTCAGCGTTCAGATGTTACAACCACAAAAACCTCACTAACCCCTGCAGATACTTCTCTGATTAGGAGCTGTGCTTAGGTAGTTCAAATCCAATGTGTAAGTTGCTTTGTTGGGGAAAAAAGTAATAAAAAGAATAAAAGGCAGTGCTTGCTTTGGATGGTTTATGGTATTATTTATTACTGCTACGCCTCAGAGAATCTTGCAGATACCTGATATAAAAAATCAGCAGAGAGCCTAAGAAGCAGGACAATGTCTCAAACTTTTACAGGCACAAGCATATTGTATTTAAAAGAGGGATTTACATTGACCCTGATCGTTTTGAAACAGGCCTCTAAAGTTCAGGCTAAACTAGCCTGCTTTATTTCTGTTTTTTCTCTAATAACTCCCCGGACGTCTCAGCCAGTAGAGTGCTGTGTGAATTTCAATTTCTCTCTTCAAATAAAACATCGAAGTAATTTTTATATTCTTTGAAATGATCTGTGCAATTTTGTTCACGGAAACTCTTTGATTTAGACTTAAAGGATTTAGTGACTGGATAGGAGGGTATCTGCAAGTAATGGTGAAAATGGTAATTATTTGTTTTACTGCCTTCTGGAATTCTTTTATTTCTCCGTACTATCTCTAAAAGCATGTCTGGCAGTAACAAGCTGTCTCTGAAAAGAATTCAATTAAATGTATTGCCAACAGAATATTTTATAATTTTTTATACCAGTAGTTAGAGTGTTAAATAATATATTAGTAGATTTATAGACTACATTTAGGTATGACTATGAATAGCTACAGTAAAAACTGAGAATATTCATGTAAAAAGGGAGGGGAGGAAGTTTGGTTTCTGGGGTTTAAGATTTTTTTTCTCCTCGTCCTTATTTGAGTTTCAGTTTTAGGACTTAAAAAGAATTAGATTTTCACATCTTTTTTCTCTTATTCTCGAATGACAAGAAAAAGTCAGCTATTTTTTGAGACAAAAATTCCCATGAGATTTCTCCTTGTTTTAAATAATTAAATATTAAAGGAGTAAGAAAGAAGCAGGCAGATCCTACGATATGGACATGAATCAAATGGGATATTTATTTGCATAGGTACATGGCAAATAGGAAAAAATCGATCCTGAAGCTGTATGAAATTGCCAATTACTCCATTACAGTGTTACAAATAGATTATTACCCATAAGAACGTAACTCTTAATGTCCTAAAAATAATTTAATGCTAGGATTTTTTAAATTTAATTTGGTAAATGACAAATATATTTTTGATTCCTATAAAGCAGAAATAAACCATCTCCCAGGAGCTGGGAACCAAACCCAACTGCTCCCCCCCACCCCTCCTATTTTTTATTGACATTTTTTTTCTTTTTTTTTTTTCTTCTTGTTTTCTTTTCTCTTTCCCAACTCTCATCGGCTCTTCTGAATTTTGCAGTTTATTTCTCAGTCCTTCTCCCTCAATAAAAACACTTTTCATCAGAAAGCTTGATACTTTTTTCCATCCGAGCCTCCCTGCGAACTGCTTCTCTCCCTCCAGACAAGTTTCGAGGATCAACAAGTTAACCTTCAGAAAGATTACAAAGGTACAAGTGGGCTGCTTAAGAGGTGAATCATTAAACTTAAGGTGAAGTATAGGCTGCAGAAGGTTTCAATTAAAGTGACAGTCGAGGCAGCCCTCGCCTGCCCGGGACGATTTGCTTTTATCGTCAGAGCCGTGCTGGGAGCTGCGTCCATCCCAGGCACGGAGCTTTGGCTCCCACTGTCCGCATCCTGCATTCCCAGCTCTGCTGCTGCCCCAGTCCTCACTCCTGAAACAACTCCACCGGTGTCAGCATGATAAATTCTACTGTGACAGCATTAAAATGTGGGAAAGGAGCCAGATCTCCCTTAGGTCCCATTCAGGCTGGAATCAAGGAGCCTGCTTCGGAGCTGCTTCACCCAATGCTCCTCGTTACCACGTCCTGAGGAACAGCAGGATCAGGCCCACAGCCTTCCCCATTGTTTCCCCAAATCCTGCTCACTCCTACTTATATTTATGTTTTCAAAGTAGCTTTGTTTTGATATCACAGTATATTTAATGAGCAGCCCCAGGGTGAAGGGAGAAACGCGAGATCCTTGCCGGGTGGTGGAAATCTTTCCCTGCTGCTGCCTTGTCCCCACATCCCTGCATCTGCTCGGCGTGGGGCACCCCATGTCCTCCTGCCAATTGTCTCATGGGTGCCCAGGGCTGTTTGCCCTGACACAGAGCCTGTGCACAGAGGGTAATGCACAGACAACCAGTCCACGGGCAGCCGTCCCGCATGGAGGTCCCGTGTGCTTGGAAGGAGTGTGTGCAATGCTGGGCTTTTTTCTCCTGGCTTTTTGGAGTACAGACAGCACGGTGGGGAGGCAGGAGGTAGAAAGGGGTCGTGCTGGATATTGCCCTGACATGGAGCATTGCTGTGACACTTTTTGTCACTTTGCAGATTTAGATTCTGAGTGTTTCTGAGTTTTACATTTTGCTCTGAAATGTTCCCAAATGGCAACCCCGAGTGTGGATAACATCCTCTCCACAAGGATGCTCCAGCGATTGGGTTAATTCCCTCCTACTAATTCCTTACATAATCATGTGGGCTCAGATCCTCAAAAGTATTTGTGTGCCTGCCTCCCTTGGAAATCAGAGAGTTTAATTGTCTGCTAAAATTATTGTGTTTTGTTTTGAAAGCAGAGCAGGAAATAACAAACTTGGATTTTATGAGATTTGTTTGCCTCTCTGTGGCCACAGAGCACTTTTTTTACCTTCTTAAATACATTTCCTGTTAAATAACAAAGTGCCCGGATTACAGATGGCTTTTTAGACAGGGACCAACTGCAACTTGAGTGCCAGCATAGCTTAGGGAAGGTGGGTCTTGGCCTCTTGGTGCTTCTGGTCCCAGTTAGTAAAATGTGTGTAGGACAATGGCACAGTCTTGGAGAAATGCTAGAGGGAAGAATCCATTAAAGCCTGTGAGATGCTGAGATAGGAGGATAATAGAAATCACGTCAGTGAGAGATGCCATCTATTACAGATAACGATTGCACAGCTGACTGCATCTCCCCCTCTAGAAATGGCTCCTTTCTTAGTTTCATTTTTGGTTGTACGACCCAAAAGAATTCTTCTAACTCCTTGGCATTTGTCCCCTTCAGATATTTCATGCAATACGGAAGAGGGAGGAATCAAAATACCATGACATTGAAGTTCATTGCTGATTCTGCTCACGTCAGTTGAAATCAGTCACTAAAACCTCAGCCTGCAGGACCCCGTGCTCTGTATTTTTCTAGTCTAGGTAATCGCGATGGCAGCAGGGGGAGGTAAGTAGAAGGGAAAAAGGACTGATTTCATTAGGTGTTAGAAGAGCTTATTAGAAAACAGGAGGAAAAAAAAAAAAGCAATAAAATGATGAAGACGGGAATTAAAACAAGTGATGAAATCCAATCTCTGCTGACTGCAAGGGGACACTTCTCACGCACCCTTTCTTGGTTTGGAAGATGCCCAGGCATTGATAAACATTTTACGAGAATTCAACTCCTCAGCAGCAAGCGGCGGCGAATACCAAGAGAAAATACACTCGTGTGCCAGGATCAGCCCAGCAGCTTCAGAGGCAGCGTTTAACCTGCAGCCTCGCAGCCTCTGGGCCCTGTTTGGGTTCGTTGTCAGCCAGCAATCTGGATCTGTACTATACCTGGGTTATATTTAGGACGATTAAATTAATTGCTGGAACAGACAACCCTTTTCAGACCCAAGGCACTTTGCCCCCCTTCTGGATACCGTAGGGCTGATGTAGTGATTCTGGGGCTTTGGCTTGGCAGTCAGAGCATGTGTGTGTTTTATGTAAGAAGCAGCAGTGGGGATGGATGCTGCTAGACAAATATTTGGTTAATTTTTGTAATTATTAGTAATAACAATACTCTGCTTTCTCAAGCACCTTTCATGTCTGGGTGCTTTTGAAACACTGGTAAAGCCAAGTGATGCAGCTCCATTCTAGGGGCTGTAATTAACTTTAGCTCCACTTTGTAGATGTGGAAAGTGAGGTGGAGGGAGGCAAGAGGATTGGAGGTACAGCAGAGCTGGGGGCGGTGCCCTGAGCTGCAGGCAGCAAGAGCTGGCAAAAATAAAGCTCAGGCCCCTGGCAGCCTCTTGGTTTACCTGTCCTGAGAGACAAGCTCATCTCACCATGCCATGCTGATATTTGGGCCAGCTCCTGAGCCAGTAGCTTGAACTTTTCTTCTTAGGAGGTTCAAATACACCCTGTCCAGGAGGATCTCCCTTGGCCACCTGCCCCACCTGCCCATGTCATCTCCCCTTATTGCCAGAAGGGACAAGATGGTTTCACGTGGTTCCTCTTCCCAGCCCTCCTCCTGACCAGGCTCCATGTGCCCATGGGATGAGAAGAGTCCCTCAGTCACCAAGAACAGGAGGGACCTGCTGGGCTTTGTTGCCTGCTCTCCACAGGCCTGGGTTACCACATCCTCTTTGGCCAGGTTGGCTTTTTGCATCTGCCTGCCTGTCACAAGACCTCTTTCCCCACTGGGTTAGGGTGTTTCTTCCAGTTTCCTCCCAATACTGGTCTACAAATCATTGGTCCCCCACCATGCTCAGGTCAGCTCTGTACCATCTCTGCCCTTTTGCTCCTGTCTGCTCTAGATCTCTCAGTCATCTGTGTCCAGGCTGTGTTTGTCTTGATAACAAATGGGAACCAAACTCAAGAATTTGGAATTATCACTTAGGAAACCCATTATCTCTTTCCAAAATGAACCCTCTGAAATTTCAAGGCATTGATTGCGATTGACATGGGTTCTTCCAGTCTGTACCTCTCTCTAATAGGGTCATGTCATGTTAGCCAGGATCTAGGCCAAAACAAGGGTGGGTAAGTTCTAAATCTAACCTTGGGTAAAAAAACAAAGCAAAACCAAGCAACAGAAAATTAATAATCTATCATTTCTATTCTATTTTTTTTCTTCTATTCTATTATAATCCATCATGAATGTGTCTTCCCAGCAAATTCCCTGGTTTAGGCCCTCAGTGCCAGCACAGAGATTCTGGCTGCAATGTTGAAATTAGTTGAGCCCAGCAGATCATCAAAGCTTTAACCCAACACAAGGATTCAATCACCTAAGTATATTTCAGCTCCCAATTGACCTGGTGCTTCTCTCTGTTATTATCCGTGCACAATCTCTCCTGCTGTGCCAAGATTCCTGTGTTCTTCATTTCTCTTCCATCTCTGATGCCACAAAGTCAAGTGAATGTCTTCAAGGAAATCTCGGTAATAAAACCTATTTCCTCTTCCCAGCTGCAAAGAGAAAGCAGAGTAATAGTTTCTTTATCCATCAGGGACCGGTTAATGCCTCACTCCTCATCATCACCAAATGCAACTAATAAAGGAGTAAAGGAGATTTGGCAGTTTAATGCAGCAGCTAATTTTGTGCCTGCTGCCCTGCCAGAAAGTATTTTCACTTTTGGGTGATGCCAGAACAGCAGAGCTGATTAATTAGCCTTCTCTTGAGCAGGAAGAGCTCAGCTAAGATGCCTGAAGCCCCCAGACATCCCAGGCACTGGCCAACCTTGCTAGTAGCCGGCATTCCCGGTATCTCAGGGGTGCATGGATCTGTCTGTCTGGGTAAGGCAAAAAGACAGTGCAGAGCTTTCCCTCGGGAGGGAGCAGGTCTGTTGCACAGATCAGGTCTAGCTCAGAGAGTGAGAGAGCTGGCTGGGGAATGCTCAGAGCAGGGAGGCGCTGGCACAGCCCCGCTGCCGTGGTGACTCACAGGGCACTGCAGAGCCCAGCGCTGCCGGAGGCAGGCAGAGCTCCGGCTCCCCAGCCCCGCTGCAGATGTGGCTTTGGAGGGGGCAGCACTGCAGCTGTTGCACACAGGCGTGTAGTTCCATGGAAAACAATGCTCAAGAGTAGTAAATACGTTTGTGAAATGAGCAGAAATGCAAAACAAGGAAACTCCAGCCTTGATAGGGAGTCTCTTAGCAGAGACATTCAGATTTGTTCATTGACTGAGAGCCATCAAATACACAGAAAACACAAACCTAGTGTGAAGACAGCCTGCCAGGGCAGCATGTGCTCCACAAGACTGCATCAAGCAGAGCTCCTGTGCCAGCTAACTAGTGCTCTCCATGGGTCACTGACACCTTCTGAACTCTTCCTGTCCTGCCTTCATCTTCCACGAGGTGTTTCAGAGCAGTTTAAGCCAATGGACAGATTAATTAAACTTGAGGACAGGAAAAGGCAGTTTCTGCAGGGGCTGGTCATTTTCCTTTCCACATAATTTCTCAGAGGTTTTATGGTAATGCCTGTAAGAGTTTGCAAGACCAGGAACTTGGTGAGTGTGTTCGCAGGCAGAAAAACTTCCTTCAAACACACATGAGATGTGTAGGATCCAGCAAAACAAGTCCTTTGTGCTTGTCTGGGTCCTCTTTAGAAGCTGTGACAGTAATGATAGTACTGAGAATTTCAGTCTGGAGACTTGGAAAGCTTCTCCTGTCTGAGAGTTGGTGAGGGGACGAGTGGCTGCAAAGAGGGGGGCAGGTGGATGGTGTGGGGTGCTTCTCCTCTGGACCTGCCACTGGGCTGCAGTGTGAACCTGGTGCACCTGGGCAGGTACACCATGCATTTTCACAGGGGCTGGATGGCTCTGCTGCTTTTGTAACAGGTGCAGAAAAAGAGATGCTCCAAAGAAGCCCTGCAAGTAAAGGAGCAGTCCGTGGCAGGCTGCTTGTGCCCTGCAAGAACCTTTACAGACCATCCAGATGTGGATTTACACACCATCTCAGGTGTGAGCACCTGCCTTGCAGGTGTTCATGCACAACCCCTGCTTGGGGCTCTTCTGGCTATTCCTGCCTCTTTGGGCTTTCAGAGCATCTCGTCTGTCTGCCCTATGTCTCAGGCTGAATTTCCCCACTTGTTGCTTATTCAGGAAGACAAAGGCTTGAACGTCTTGAACACATCCTTAGCAGGAAGCAAGGGCTTATACCCTGCTGCAGGTAGGTGAGGTTTAAGCCAGTCTGTAAAGAAATCCTGTTGGAGGGAAGCACGGTGTGTCTTGGGCAGAGACACAGAGCAGCTGGTGATAGCTGACACTTGCCTTTTCTACGTGCCAGACTGCTAAACTGCAACACACACACAGAGGAGACCTTGATCCAGCAAAGGAGATAAGGTGTTTCAACTGGTACAAAGTAGCCAGTACAGAATTAGACTGAAAACACTGAGAAAGTTGAAACTACGAGGTGGTGGTGCAGCCTGGTGATGGGGCACAGCCTCCAGGCACAGCGTGCTCTGATGTGTTATGGAGATAAGGGACAGCAAGAACTCAGCCAGAGAATGGAAAGAGTATTATCAGTTTTGCATTTTTCTGGAGTGAAACACTTTCCCTTGTAAAATGTGTAGTGCTGGTATTTTCTTCACATTGTAACCAACTTCACGATGAGGGGAAATAAATTGCTTTTCTTGCACAATCTTGCTTTGATACGGTACATCCAGTTGGTTTAAGACCCTTGGGATTGCTTATAGGATGCAGTGATGATGCTGTTAGGTGGGGTGTCCTTGGTGCTTCCTGGGCACAGTGGTGTGTGTGCAGGATGAGACTTGGTGAGGCTGAAGGCTCCCCTGACCCTTCAGGGCAGCCCCTCGTGCCCAGGGGGGGCTGCACAGGGCTGGGTGGGCTCAGCACAGCCGGAGCTGCAGGGACCACGCGCTGTGTGCTTCACAGAGACTGACAAATCAACTCACCTGGATTCATCTTGCTTTCCCAGATGATATCTTGAAATGTCTCAATCCCAGGCTGGCAGATAAGAGGCAGCCTGTGCCTTGCTGGGGCAGGGTTTAGGCAGTGAGTGAGTCCAGCTGGCAGGAAGCACATCGCCTGACTGCGAGGGGACAGAGCTTGCTGCTGTGGCAGTCACGAGACCAAGAAATGCTTTTTCTTCAGAAGAACTTGTTGATTTTAAAAATAAAGCAGCCATGGCCTATGCTCCAAGGAATGTCTGGGATCTGGAAAAATGGAAAGACAATTTTCTGTTCCTAGAGCAATTTGCACTGTAAAACCTAAACAATGTTTGTTCCTCTGGACCTCCCCAGCTCCACACTTCTGTGGTGTTTATCAACCCAGTATTTTAGTGAATGACCTTCCTCCAGTTAACTAGCATGACTTAAGTAGCATGGTGATATTGCCAAATTCCTGATATCTAACAGCTTTCCTCTTCGTACCCACAGCAGCCAAGTGGATCCAGGGAGTGCTTCATTCATGGAGCTAACAGCCTGACCTAAAAGTATTTTTGGACCAAGCCAAGGCCCAAACCTGTAAAAACTTAAGCACTTGCTCAGATTTTAGAGCATGAGTAATCTCAGAAACTGAACATATTGCTACTACCATTTATTCATACATGTTATCTCTATGCCTCTCTCCCCCTATTATCTCAGTGTCTTGTAAACATTATTGAATGATTCTCAGGTCCCAGCACACTGCTTCATTGTTTGGGCAACAGGTCACAGGGCATGATTAAAGTGATGGGAAAAAAATGGCAGGTTGGATTTAAAAATGCCTGGTATATTAAAGTTCATTTGCCTAACTTCTGGAATATAGTAAATTCCAGGCACCTTCACATGGTTTTTGAGACATTTCAGAAAATAGGAACCATTTCCCAAACTGCCTTGCTCCCTTCTGAAGGGTTTGTAAAAATCATTAGAGGAGTGTCCAAACCTTTCTGCCACTAGAGTTAGTGTTCATGGCTACAAACCAGATTTTCAGTCCATTTTGGATGAAAAACCGTTTCTTATTATTTAACTTACCTCCTATAAAAATGTTGTTCTTAACCTTGGCTACCTTCTTTTATTGACCACTGCCATTTTCATTGGGATCTCAGAAAGAAGGATTGGCCAAGGTGCAGCCAGGCTGGGATATGTGACCACATCCTTCATCCCCTGGGAGGGTGCTCATCCCCTCCAGCCCTGGGTGCTGGTGCAGGGAAGTGGCCTCTGTGTCCCCACCAGGAAAAGGAATTTCACCTGGGTGCAGAGCCTGAAGAGTTGTTTTTCTTCAGCCATGCATGTGAGATGGGGACCTCATGTTGAGTGTTTGGGAGTGACATTTTTGTCTCTGGACCCATCACCTGGCTGCTGTGGGGTTGGAACAAGTTGTCCCAGTGTGGGAACATGACTTGGGGGGGTTCCCTGAACTTCCCTAGGGATTTGCCTCGTGCCTTCTGCCATTGGGGGAGGGAGAGTGACCCCCATGAACTCAGCCAAGATCTGGAAGATCTCACCTGCCCCTTGAGCTCTTCCTGTGTGACACCATATTGGGGAGAAACCTTGCCAAAACGTTAAAAGGACAGAGCTGCCCAAAGACAATATGGCAAGCCTGGTCTGGAGATGCATACTCAGCAGTGAGAGGTTTGGTACAAATGTCCAGTTGAGTTAGTTCACACAATGCAAAGGGCTGGGAGATATCCTCAATTCCCAGGCTCAGAGCTGGGGATGGGTGCAATTATTTCACCTGAAACTTCCCTTGTGTGAAAAATGCAAATTTGGTGACAAATAGTTTTGAGCATTAGTGCTGGTTGTACTAAATTGTTTGTCCTGAGAAAAAAATTCCAAGAAAATACATTTGCAATGTTTATTTCAGTTTAAAATTCCCCTCCATTTTACTTGTAAATAGCTTCAAATCAAAGCACAGCATTTTCTCCTTACCTTTCACATTTTCTGTAATTTAAATTAATAGTCCTAGTTGCAATCTGAACTAATTCTCTCCTTCCTGACTTTTCAGAACTGCTCATGAAACAAAACAACTCCAAATTCATTTTTTCAGACATCTCTCCTCAGAATCATTAGACACATTAACATCCACCACATAAATGAAACCACAGGCTATCAATGTTTTGAGACAGCTGTATTTCCCACCAGAAATTTGCATAACACCTTTGTAGCACTCTGAATTACTCTACCAATATTTTTTGGGAAAAATGCAACTTACTGGTACTGAATCTAGAATTAGAAGACTAAAAGTCCCCAAGCAAAACCCCAGCCAAGCTCTTAGCCACCAGTACCAGGTGGATAGTCCCACTATCCTGCCTATGTTTAGCACAGGGCCACCTTCATCCCTTTCCCACCTTTCCTCATTCTGTCTGTCCCTAAGAAAGTAGTGTCATCCTGTATCCTAACCTGTTTCTCCTCTTGCAACGCCATCCTGCTGAAAGATCTGGTGCAAAGAAAGGTTTTTAAACTCTTTTTCATCACCAAAGCATGACCTTTCAGAGGGTTCCAGCAGCTACCTCTGCAAAATTTCCATTTTTGCCACCACTTAAGGTTTTCATCAAACTCCCATCTAACAAAGTGTAGTTCTCAGCAACTGGAAGCAGAAGCAATTCACCCCTCTGGGAAGTGATATTTGTCTGCATCAAGAAAATTCTCGCGATTAGACAGAAAATGGATATTTCTTCCCCTGTAATATATACTTTTAGAGAAATCCCCCAGCTCAATTCCCCTCCCCCCCTCAAAAAAAAAAAAAAAAAATAAGAGCAGAAACAGAAAATAATGAAAAAAAAAAAGCTTTTCCTGCAGAAAGCACCATTTCCTGGTGAGCTCTGCCACCAGAGCTCCCACCGTGTCTCTTGGGAGGTTTGGGCTGAGAAGGTGCAAGAAGGCAGCACTCGCCCCGTGTGCCTCCCACACCCCCAGGAAAGTGCAAGGTTTGCTTTCCCACACTCAAGTGGAGCAGAGTGGTGGGGCTGATGTTTTTCTCTGCTCTCTGGTGAGCTATGTCTTTCCCATCAGGGATGCTGACGGGAGCAGCCAAGCTCCCTCCACCCAATGGGACGTGCAGCAGGCAGCAGAGGGCTGTGCGAGGGTGGAGGGGCTCAGTGTGATCTCTCAGACCCCACGGCTCCCACCAGAGTGCCCGCAGGGTGGAGGAGGCTGGCTCTGCACGGCCCTGGGGCTGGCAGTGCTCAGCACAGTGAGCTCACCCCTCCGCCTGCACCCAGGTGGAGGTTAGGCAACACCGAAGGAAAAAAACATGGGGGTGGAAAAAAGGGAAATGAGAAAGAAAAAGAAACATGAAGGAGATGATGTTGAAATGTTTTTGCCCTGCCTGGAAAACTGCCCTATCAGGGCAGGGCGATGGAGCTGCAGCAGCAAACAGGCTCCGGCTGCGCAGAGGCGGCGGGGAAGGCGCGGTGGGTTCGGACGGTGCGCGGGCCCTGCCAGACACAGCGGGGCCTGCCGGCCTCAGCCAGGGCGCTGCTGCTGCCGCCATTGCAGGGGTGGGCTGCAGGCCGGAGGGGAGCAGCAGGAGGGCAGGGCAGGGGGGAGGCTGGGGGAGTTTCTCTCGTGTTGCTGCCATGTGAGGCCCAGCTCAACACCTGCTGCCTTGGAGTTTGAGTCTTGTCTTGCCAGGTTGTGCTGGAGCCATTTGACTGAGCGAGGAAGGTCCTGAGCAACATAATCCGAGATGGGCCCAGGCTCCCTTGCTCCATCCCTTCTTCTTGCCCGTGAATTTTGGAGCTGGAGCTGCTCAGCAGTCAAACACAACCTCTGACCTGTCTCCCCAGGGCTCCCTGCAGAGTTCAGGCCTTTTTCAGCCCAGGCACTCTGAAGTGTTGCCCAGGAGAGCTGGGTTCTTGCAGAGCTTATTTACCAACCCTCACGACAGGTTATTGTGCAGAGCAATCCTCTGCAGAGCTCTCTCTTCTGGGAGCAAAACTCCTCCTGAGGACAGATCTCCTGAGAGAGTCCTGGAGCTGGTGCTGGGTTGTCAGGCTCCTGCAGGAATATTTTGTATGGAAAAACTTCCTTTAAGAGGAAGAGTTTCTGTGCAGCAGCATGTCCCAAAGGTTGGAGGCTCTGGTTTACCACACCTGTGCCATGGTGCTCTGCAGGCAGGAGCCTGCACCCAGTGCCATGTGCAGTGCTGTAGCAGCACAAATAGTTAGAGAGGGAGCTCAGAAATGTGTGTGTCTCCTACAGCCACAGAGCTGGGAGCTGGCAATGGTTTGGCTGGCCCTGCCAGGCACCATTTTCTTCCTCCACAGCTGGCAAAGGCTTTGGCATCTGCAGCTGCTCCCTGAGAGACTCCAAGGAGTGAAGGAGCTGATGGCTGCTTGCAGAGCCTGGCATGGCAGATCTGTGAAATAAATCAGGATCAAAGTGTTGCATGAGAGTAACTGTGCTTGAGAGATGCAGCAAAAAAACCCACAGTTTGGGACCACCTGTTATTGTTTTCCCTAGGCCATTTGTTTGGGCTCCAAAGAGATGTTCTGGGTACTTAGAAACTCTCAAGTTCTGAAACTTTCTGCTCTTATTAGGGGAATAATGAAAATCCAACTCTAGTCATCAGGTTCTCAAATTTAATCAGTATAAAACATGTCACTATTAATCCCAGCCCCCATGAATACTTTATGACATCAGCTATGTGTTGACACTTCGAAGACAGGTATTTTTTAAAGGATTGTTCAGATCTTTTATAACTAAAGGGATTAAAAAATATAGAAATTTTTCTTCTAGTTTCTTTCTCCTGCTCTTCTGAACAAGCCAATGAAGTAATAAAAGGCAGGTATAATGGGAAACAAATCCAGAAGTCTCCCTGCTGGGAAAGGCTGTCTAGCAATGTTTTTTGTTATTTGTTTGGTTTTGTTTTTTTTTATTTCTGCGGGAGGAAATGGTGACATCAAAATGATATTGTAACATAGTTGGCACTAAACAAGAGCAAAGTGTTCTAGATGACAGCACATCATCTCACATGCCTTCTATGCTCTAGGTATTGAAAATAAACCACCTGTCATGTACACCATAAATGTATTTCAGAGACTGAGTGAGATCCAGGAACACTAGATATTGCAGCTATCCTCGATGACTGCTTGCACTGAATTTCCCTCTCCCTGTGGGGCATTCCAGAAGCATCTCAGTGTCCCCAGTGGTCCCAATGGTCAAGAACAACACTGGATGGAGTGCCAAGCCTGTATGTGAAGTGTTCTGGCCTTGTGCTGTCACCTATACCATGGTTTTGCCTTGGCAATCACTCTACAGCCAGTCCCCTGGCCTTCCTCACCAGGAAGGAAAGGATGAGCCTGTGGGCTTACTGAGCAACTGTCTCACTTCTTTGACATCCAAAGGTGTCCCACCTTTTGCTCAGGGCATGTCCACCTGCCTCTCAGCTATGGATGTCTGCCAGGTTCCCACTCCTGAGCTGTATCTTAAGCTCTGTCCCTTGCTTTCCTGAGCCAGACCATGGGCAGAACAGTGGCTGCCCTTTGCATTCAGGGCCTGTGGCCTTGGAAGAGATTTTGTGAAGTTATACCATCCCCATGGACCCTGGCAAACAAGAGGGCAGAGAAGCAAGATTTGGACACTGTCTCCCAGAGAAGATTTGGTCAAACATTTCTGAGCTTCCCAGACCCTTCATGTGTGGTATCAGCAGCCTGGTCCCAGGGCACAGAACAGGTGCCTCTGCCCAGCTCCCTGTGCCAGCAGCTGGCAGTGGTCACATCAACATCGACATCAACAGCTTCATCCCAACACTCAGGTGTTGGTTCTTGCTTCCCCATGTCCCCATTTACCCACCCACTCTCTGAGCCTGTATGAATAAACTCTCCCTGCCAGGGAGTTGATGCAACACGGCCAAGTATTTTTCAGACTCCCACAGGACTTCCAGTGAGACCAGCCAACAGTGGCCAGGCAATGATGGGTTTGACAGCAGCACAGGGAGCAGATTTGGGAGCGGGGGAGGCCAGCTGAGGAATGTGTGTTGACTGGAATCAAGGATTGAAATACCCAGGTGGTTTGGTTTGAGGTTAGCTCCCTCCATTCCTCTGACCCTGACCCTCAGCTCATTCCTTCCCTTGTCAGAGCTCACCCACTCCCTGCCAATCTCATGTTCATCTTTTCACCACTGCTGCCCTTGCTGTCCCGCAGGTCTTCCTCACTTGAATCCTCTGTTTGCATGATTAGGATATAGGTTAAACACACTTTCCTCCTTCCCTTCTGCCCTTAGAGGATTGGAGGTAACCAGTTGAAGAAGAACTGGGAAAATCCTTCAGCCTAGCAGACCCAGCTGACTTCTTGCAATGCTGTTCTTGTTGGAAGGGACAGAGAAGTCATTCTTGCTGTGTTTTACCAGTTCTTAGGACAATTTACAGTGTGATGAAGAGAAAAGAAGCCCAACCATTTATTTGTAGACTCCAGGACCTTCATGACTGACTCAATTTGGTCTTCGTGTTCAAGTGGGGAATGATTGAGCAAGAACTTGATTTTATCAGAAGGAGGTTGTCCTTTCTCTATTCCAGCAGGGATTTCTTTGGTTATTATCTATTCATGCATTTAATTTCTTTAGAAATAGCATCTGCCCAAAAGCTCTGGGCAGTCTGCCATTCCTCTGATGTACAAAGTGTACTTGTTATTGAACCTGGGAATGCATTAGCTACTGATCAGGCCTCAGTTTTGTAAAGCCTTTTCCATACACTCAATGCTGAACGTATAGAAGATAGAGGAACAAAGTGAAGCTTGCCATTTCTCTTTGCATTGCTGGGGTTACAGTGGGTCACATCCTGACCACTTTTAAGTTCTATTTCACTTTTCGCTTTTCATAAAATACACAAGGCCCTATCCCACATGGACATGTGGAATGCAATGATCTTTCCTACTTGCGAAATTTGTCAAATAACTTATGCTTTTAACAGGTGTTACTTGCTATTTAATTCTCTAGAAAGATCTCAAGTAGACCAATTCCTCTTAGTTGCAGTCATATGGTCTCGTTCTCACTCTGAGGAGGACAGGATGGGTCCACCAAGTGTCCCAGGTTTGCTCCGGGGAACTGGTTTAAAACAAGCACTTGCCTCAGACTGCACAAATCACAGGTCAGTGGAGCAACTCAAGCCCTTTATGCAGCTTCAGTGAAGGGACATGCAACCTCCTCCTATCATTTCTCATACGAAAGCAAACATTCACCTTTGCACAAGCACTTCTGGGAACAGAAGTATCCAGAAGAAAGAGGATTCCAGAAGACCCTAAGTCTAGATAAGGGCAAGTTCCTTGTAAAATATGCCCATATGCCTCTGGAGAAGTTTCCAGGTGCAGTAATTACCAATAAAGCCTATTTTACACCTCTGCGACCAACTGAACTTACGCAATCCCTCTGCTCCTTACATAACCTGGCAAAAAGCCACCCCCTCCCTGTTCTGGAAGAACCAAACTGACGTGTTAGAAGAGCACGATTGGAAAGGCTGGCCTGGGCCATTCCTTTGCTGGAGCACTTAAAGGACATGTGGAATATACTTGAGATGCCATGAAATAATAGCCTGTGTCAAACTAGTTCTAGGTCTCCTAACGCGCCTTGATCTGGCCACTGAACACACCTGTTCCCAAACTGGGGTGACACGTCGCTCCTTCTTTGGGAGAGCATGGGTGGACCCAGACGTGTCCTCCTCTGCCCCACCCAGCTCAAGAGGGTGGGTGAATCCAAGAGGGCACCATGGCAGGAATTAACCATGTAGGGAAACCCGTGATGCTCCCATCCTCCAGCAGCAGCTCGCTTACAATCAGTCCTTATGAGGAATTGAGTACACACCAGTTCCCTGGGTAGTGCCAGTTTCCCCTCCTGAACAGAAAGGAGCTCTCCACTCCTGGGTTATGATGGGTCAGATGTGGGCTCTTCATTCCACTGCTGCAAGGAGGCTGCTCAAAGTCGCTGCTGCTGAGGATGTTCTCCCTCAGCTCATGTGGTTGTGTGAAATTTTGTGGGAAGGGATAGCAGAGCTGCTGGTCGTGCTTGGGTTTGATGGATGATTGCATTTCTGTGAGCAATGTTCCCTCTAGCCCTACTCTGGAAGGAATATTGGAGGTGGAAAAATAAGAGAAAGTGCAAAAGCTGCTAACAACCTTCAAAGAGTTCTGTGGACATTAAAAATACCCTAACCATAAACCAGCTTCTGTGGCTCCAGAAGCAAAGAGGATCACGAGCACATGCAGCTGGAGACCTCCATTCTCCCACCTGCACCACAGCTCTTTGCCTTGTGGTCACTTGAGTCCAGCACTGGCACCAGAAGGACAGTGCAAGGTCCATGGAGGGTTGAGTAACACCGAAGGGGTCCAGATCCTGTCACTGCCCAAGGGGAGCAGAGTGTGCTGGGTCCCTGCTGGGTGCAGCAGCCAGGGCTCAGTTTCAGCCTGTGCTGGAGGAGCATTCTGGTGTAAACAGCGGGGTGGGGAAGGCGTCTGGGCCGGGGCAGGCTCAGACCTGTGCAGCCCTGGCAGCCAGGCTCCCTCCGTGGGGCTGCCGAGTGCAGCAGCAGAGGCGTTCAGAGAAAGCGCCCACGCTGGGCACCACTGCTCACACTGCAGGCTTCTTCAGACCCTTTCTCTGCCTCTCTGAAACAGCTCTTCTGTAATGCAGGTGCAGTTGTGGGCACAGGCTTTTAACAGAATAAATTGTGCAAAAAAAAATTATTGTGTGGTTATTCTCTTCTTAAATTTGCTCATAGAAGGCTACAACAGGTGAGGGAGGAAATAACTGCTGACCTGCAGCTGGGCAGCTTCTGGGAAGGCCCCATCCAAGCCTGGCATTTCACACTTAGTTTTTACAGGTGTCATCTCATGAAATTTTACAGGCTCAGTGTGAGAGGAGCGAAGTGATGCCAGGGGTGGGTGCACTGGTTTGGCAGGCATTGCTCTTGCCCATGTCCACTAAGACATGCTGTGCCATGCTGTGCTGTGCTGGCTGTGGACTGGGCTGTGATTGTTTCAATAGCTGCAGGTCTCGTGGCACTGGCTTTCAGTAGCATTCAGGTGGCAGCCACAGTGGCCAGGCCAGGCTACCAGTGGTGTGGAGACAGAAGGCCACCAAACAGGTTTGAAGGGATGAGGAAACATTTAGGTCATTTTTATCCAGAGCTCATCTGCTATCTCTAAATCTTGCCAAGTGGGCACAACACCAGGAACAGGAGGTGAAGTGCGAGAAAAAAACAATGCCAGGCTTTTTTCTTTCTATTTTTCACCCCCCACCTCCTTCTCCTCTCCCATCAGTTTCAGCAGGATTACACCAAATGCAATACATCTCAATGCACGTGGCATGGTGGACATGCAGGCAGTTTTAGGGGGAGGGAGCCAAACTGGCAACCCAACTAGTTTGGTGGAAATTAAACTTCACTGTTTAGAGATCAGCTTGTCTGCACAAAATGAACAGTTCACCCCCATCGGCTCCCTGCACTGGTTCTGCCCAGCTGCACTAATGGGGAAAACCACAGGGATACAGGAAAGGACTGGCTTAGTCTTCACAGAGTAAAGCAAAGGCTGCACACAGGGTGTGAAGGCAAAAAGGTCCAATTAAACCCCTAAATTCTCCAGAACACACTGTTGTGTTTTTTTTTGAGGACAGAGTGGGGCTATTTATTTTTACCCCTTGTCTTTCCTTCTGCTGGCTCTGTAGCAATGTGGGCTGTACACACAGTGTGGGATGTGAGCACATACTGTACATTTGAGGTGAGATGAAACACAAATATGCTTTTCATAATAGCATTTACACCTGGAAGAGAAGACCGGTTTATTACCTTGGTAAACAAAAGTTAGAATTCAAGCAAAGTACAAACTTTGCCCCGGGCTATTCTGACAGCGCACCTTGTGTTTGTGAAGTGAACTCGGTTGCTGATGTGCAGCGTGAAGCAACGGGGCCATTTCCAACCTTCCCCCACCCCCTCATCTAGGGCCCAGAGTTTAAAAGTTTGTTATTTTGGGGAGAAAAGGGTCCCTTTAAGTGCTGAATGCACCCAGCCACGCTAGCTGAGATGACTGCTGGTGGGGAGAGCTGTGTGTGCACGTCTCTGCTGTGCATCAGGTTTTCTCTCTTTCCAGAGAGGGTGAGGATTACAAGGTGTGCAGATTTAGCAATACGTGTTGTGCTGAAATGAGACTTGTGCTGCAGGGACATGCTAATGGGGGAGAAATACCTAGAGTGCTTCTCTGCACATGGCAGCAATGCCAAGTCCCAGCCTGGGAGGACCTGAGGACCTGGCTATACCCGACAATGTGGGTCTCACACCTCCAACACTCCAGTGTTACAGGATCTGGAGAAGGCTCTGGGCCACTTGGAAACAGTCTTTTGCTTGGGACACATGGGCCTAAGCTCAAATGCCTTCATGAAACCAAATTTCACTCTGCAGCAATGAGATTAGCTCCTGTATTGCACAAAAGAGCAAACTCTGCCCTGTGCCCCAGTTTGCTCTGTTGCAGTCCACACAATGTGCCAGCTGGGCAGGGAGGAAGGGTATCCAGATAGATCTGAGATGAGTTGGAGCAGCAGGATGTGTCTGGCACCATGCTTCCAACCCATCAATCCTCAGCCAGTTTTCTCCATGCCAGAAGATGATTCCTGGGCCAGGCATCAGGCTGGCTCTGGGCTGTCCTGCTCTGTATCCTTATTAGGCAGAGCCCTGTGCTAAGGGCAGAAAAATACCAGCTTTGCCTGAAAAATATAGAATGAGCTTGCTGGCTTAAAATTTACAATTGGCGTGAAATTTCTAGCTCAAGTATTTGACTAAGCAAAATCCCCAAATATTTTTTTGCAAGTTTGAGGAGTCCATACAATTTCACTGTGTTTCAGAGAGGTTGCTGGTTTCAGGGAGTGACTGCAGCCAAGAGAGGTTGTTGGTTTTAGGGATTTGCAGCTCATAGGAAAGACTGGAGTTCTGGTGAGACTATTCTCTTGAAAAGTTTGTGAAGAATCCCCACTGCTAGGTATTATTTCCAAAAATTTGGATTGGCCTTCCTGAGCCTCCTGAGTGGGGCTGGAGTGCCCAGGCTGCAGAGGGGATGGCAGCATGCTGAGACAGCAGAGCAGTGTCTGCTGCCTTGCAGATGATGGTGTCCCCCACAGTGGCATCTGCTGGCCCAGCTCTGGAGGTCATTAGCAGGGTGAGACACATCTCACCAGGCCATGTATTTTACTGCAGGTCACTGCCTGCTCTTTCTGATGACTTAAACACTTTCACCCCCCTGCACAGGAGCAGTACCACCAAGGGCAGCTGAGCTTTGAAAAAATCTTGCCCTTTCCTAGACCACAGTGTTTTTGCTGGTTGTTTTGTTTAGCTCTGTTGACCCTAGAAATCTCCAGGGTTGCTTTAACAAAAAAACATGTCTGTTGATTAGATGCATCTGAGCTAGCAAACACACTGGGTATTTATTCTCAGAGACCTGTGTCTCTGGCTGTAAAAACTGATTCCTTATACTTTGTGTGAGCCTAGCTATAAGAGCATGGCATGCACATTGCAACTTGTCTCTGCTGCAACCTCTTTAGGCTGCTGGGAGGGGGCCTTCCTCTTTTATGCTTTCAAGGGAAGAAAACTAGGACCCTAGATGATAAAAAATTACTTCTACAATAAAATTTTTTTCTGATTGTTTGTTTCTCTTCATTTGCATGAAGTGGAACATCACTCTTCTGAAAGCAGTCACCATTAACAAAGGGCAGACCCATAAGACCTTAGAAAACAACACTGAATTCACTTAATATATGGAAGAGATTACCAGTGGAGACCAGAAGGGATGTGTTAGGAATTGCCAAAGTGAAAGATCTCTGGATGAAGTACCTTAAGTCAAGGAAGTGGTGATTGAGATGATGGAAAAGAAATGCTCACTCAGCTCTCTGATAACAACTTCTGTTGACCTGCACACTTTACAGGATTACAAGATAAAGTCATGAGGGTTAAATTGAATATGAATATAACAACCACATTAATACAAATGTGATTTCAGTTTGTTGAATGATGGCTTTGGCTATGTTTATTGCAAGGTCTTAAAAATTCTTGGAAGACAAATACAGAAATTAAATGCATTTCTGCATAGGATTTTTTTAAACCACATCAAACATGCTTGATAAGTATACATTGTACAACTGTGGGACTCAGTTCTGATCAGAGATACAAAGGTTCCCCAGTGCCTCTGCTGCAGCAGTATGACATAACTTTGCTTGGCTGTTCTAGTCTCTTTGCTTGAGTGATTAAAAACAAGACGAGGCAAAGCAATGAATATAGCCTAGGGAAAAATTCTACCTGGCTCATGAGAGATTGCAAATGGATCTGATAGATCACTTCCATCTCTAACTTCTTTAGATTCTGTCATGGTTCTCTGAGGCATTTTGCAAAATACGTGTGACTGTACACATGGATTTGAAACGGGTTCAGAGACAAACAGAGCTCAACGTCAACCTATTTGAAAACAGTTCTGTGAACTGTGGTTCTGGTCAGTGTTATATGCAGAGACCTTGCCACATCTCCAATTTTCAAGGTTTTAAGCTAGACCAGAACAAGTCTTATCAGTCATGAACATCTGTTCCACCTCTTTGCATGTGACACCTACCATGGCCATGGGATTTACAACCCACTCCCAGTGCTTGTGTTTGACCTAAAGTTTGTTTCTACAACATCCCTCCAGAAAATCTCCAGTGGGATACAACACAGTGACTGGAATACAATCTTATCTTTGTTGCCTATGAGACATCACTGGAGTGGCACAGCTACACCTGTGCTCCAGGCAAGACAAGCCACATATGACTGGTTGTATTGGCATTTACAGCACTTGCACCAGCACCTCACTGCAGCTCCAGCCATCTGCATGTGGCAATGAAGCCAGCTCCATTCACTTGTACAAACACTCCACACCTGTGCAACACTGCTAAGCAGTTGCCTCGTGCATGGAGCAAGCATATGCAAAGCAGCTTTGTCCAGAGCTCCCTGAGATGAATCTCTTCTGACATTGGTCCCCCCTGGTACTGGTCAATAAAAAAACTATCCAGGAAGATCAGAGATGGAATAGTGAGCTCCCTTGTTATGAGCAAAGCTATGCCCAGCTGCCTGTGCACCAGGCTTCCTCTGCACAAGGCTGGCATGAGCTTAGCTGCAGCCCAGAATTGCAGCTGGGCCATGTGAGAGACATCTTCAGCTTACAAAGGGCTAGTTGTGGGTTGTCTACCTGCAGACACAGCCATAACACTCATCTATCTCTCCAGGAGCAAGAGCTTGGCTTACATCATAGCCCCAAAAAGACTGAAGCTCTGAAAGAACTGCATAAATCTTCCAGACCCGAGTGGAGCTTGCATATGAGGATTTACAATGCAAACAGTCCAGAGAGCAGAGCCTGAGATTGCTCAATGGTCAAGGCATGCACATCTCATGAGTCTTTTGGGGACAGTGCTCAGTGGGGGACAGGGATCTGGGTTTTGTCCTTGCAAACCCTGCAACACAGAGGTGTGAGCTTGCAGAGCTGGACTATGGACGAGCACTGAGCTGGGACTTATTTCCCCGTGTGCAGATGCCAATTTCAGGTGTGTCTGCTGTGCTGTGCTGTGCTTCTCTGAGTGACTGAGACTCCCTGGGCAACCTGACATGCACCAGGGAAGGGCAGCTTGTGGCACTGAGAGGTGGGAGGAAAAGAGCTCGGTTCAAAGGCTTGAAATGCTCAGTTCAAAGACATTTTAACACTTCACAGCTACTTCCTCCTTGCTGCACTGTCTGCTCCTCAGCTTTAATACAATAGTCACATTATATCCATGGTAAACTTATTGTACAGAATGGAACCTTCTATTTGTTACTTGCTAAATCAACAACCACCTTTGTCCTGAAGCATAAGACATTCTCAACAAATGCTTGCTTGCCTAAGATAATGTAAAATGTTGAATAGCTATTCAGTTTGCAATTCACTGAGTATTTCTTAAATACTGTTAGAACAATAACAATAATATGTGGGCTTTATTTTCTTCTCTTATTGAGGATCTTACAGCATATTATAGAAGGTAATTGTTAAGGTTTCACAACAAGATGGAGTTGGGTGTTGCTTTGATAAAAATATTATTTGTTCAAAAAACATTGAAGAGTGTCAGATTTTGAAAAAAATTAACAAGTTCTCCACGTTTCTTTGCTGGGTCTGCTTCCTTACCAAGGTTGCCTCTACCCAATACACTACTGTCCCCTTCCCAAAGAGCCCCATTGGAATTTTGAGGGATGTCCAAAGGTCTGGCTGCACAGTGCCAATAGAGCACTGGGACACATGGCAGCTCAGTGCCACTCCACACTGGTGAGCAGCTGGGCACATCAGCCCCACAGAATGCTCTCCATCACTTGTGGGTCCATACCAGGAGCAAGATCAGATAGTCTTCAGACAGACCAAAAGGTGCTGCAAGGGGAAATGGGAGAGATATTTCCTCCCTGCTTGCCCAGGCTCAGCTGCAGCTCTGGCTGATCCAGAGATGGGAGGTTAATTCAGAGCAGAGGGAGCAGCTGGGTGAGGGTGCCCTGCCAGTGACTGCCTGGGAGTGGAAACAAACCTGTTTTTGGAGATACCTAAGGAAAAGTCAGTCAGTGCCTTTTCCAAAGGGCTCAGGTACAGTCCCACCAAGGCAGCCATGGGATGCTCTGCTCTGGTGACCTGGGCCCCTCGTGTCCAGCTTTGCATGCAGGAGCACTGCTCATCCTGCGTTATTTATGGTGAGCGGCTGAGCGCCCAACCATCTGGAGCCCAGCCCCACTAATCATGTCCTCTGCCAAAACAAATTGAACCTAATTGGTTGGAAAAGAAGGAGGGGGAGAAGCAATAACAACAAAATCAACAACAACAACAACAAATACCCCAACTCGCCCCAACGCGATGCTAAAAACAAATCATTAAGTATTATCTAAAGTCAAATTGTACCAAATGTCTGACTGAGGCTGGTCCAAGTCTGGCCTTATCAGCATTCAGCACCACTGCCCCAGGATGGACGAGGAGACAAAGAACACCACTAAAGGGTAAGCCAGGGACAGAGGGCCCATGTTCCAGTTTCTTCTCCAAGGCCCTTTATGCTCTTTTGGAAAATAGAAATAGTTATTTCTAACTGAGAAACAGATCTCTTCATTATCTTTGATTAAACTGACTAGAAGATGTCTCCCTTTCTCTCATTTCTGCTCTTTGCAGGCAGTGCAGGAGCTCCTACTTCCTGGCATTGGGATTGGCACAAAGCTCAAGGCTGCAGGTTGGCTCTGGCCTTTGCTGCAGCTGTGACAAAGTCACCCTGCAGCCCTCCTGTCCCCTCCCTCCCTCATGGAGGGGCTCAGCACCCACCTTGGCACCAGGCAGCTCCTCTCCTTGGGGTGATGCCGAGGGAGGAGAGTGTGCCTGCTCCTCCAGGACCTCTCTGCCTCGTGGTTTTCTCCTGCCCTGGGGTCTCCTGTTGCCTGCTGCTCTGGTGGCTGCTCACCCCCCGTGTCCCAGGAGGTGACATTCCCAGGCGCCAGGGCGGTGACACGGTTCACATCTGCCACTTGTTTGCTCTCTCACTCTCTCCCCGGGGGAGGACTGTGTGCAATGGACTGTTCTGTTTTGGTTTGTTTTCCCTCTGTGTGTATACATATTTTTATATATGCATATGTGGAAACATGGATAAAGATACAGGCCTGGGTTTCCCAGCTTTTGCCTTCCCTCCCACTCACAGATTAATACCTCTAGGCACAGTGTTCTCTCCCCAGAAATAAGTGAGGCTGTTTGTCTGCACAGTCTCCCAAGCCCAGTGTGTCCTGGCTCTGGATCTGTGTTTTAAAGAATGCAGACATGTGAAAGTGCATCAGTGTGTCTTACACCTACCAGCCAGGGGGCTTGTTCTGGGATGGCACATTGAAACCTTTCTCCTTCCTAGGCAGGTACTGATTTCTAAAATGCTGTGACTTCCTCTCAAAAGTCTTTCCACCCAAGGACATTTTCTTTTCAATAAAGGAGATGGTTCCACTGAGACATAGAAGAGGCATTGCCATCTGGGACCCTTCTCCTGGACATGGTGTGTTTGCTGTGTGTCCTATTGCAAGGCCATGGCTCAGATGTGATGATAAGGTTGGGTATAGAGGGATGCTTATCACCACTGGAAAAACTGCCTGCTCCCACATGCACAGAGCTCTCCATGACCCATGGTTTTCTCCTCAGCAGAGGATTTTATGCTTGTAACTAGATGGGTACAGATAGGCAAGGCCTAGCTGAAAGCCATCAGACATTCTTTGGCAGATTGATTTTCCTTAATCTTTCTTCTGTGTTTCAGAGTTGATGGAAATTCTTTGGATTCAACTAGAAAAAACATCTCTGATGTTCCAAACAACAGTAATTGGAAGATAGAAATGCTTTGGATGCTGTGGTTTTTATTTTATCTGCTTACAAGCCAGCACTGCCTTCCAGGCAGGTGGTGCATGGATGAATACAGACCACTTCACCAGAGAGACAATTCCCCAGACATTGTTGACAAGGTGAGAGATGTTTCACCTGTACTTCCAAAAGCTCTTGGCTTCTTTTGTCCTTTTCAGTGAGGCTTATCCATTGCCCATCTGGAAATGCTTTCTTTGTTCTCTGTGAACTTCCTCCAAAGAGCTCAGTTCCAGTTCTTGCTTTTCTATTTCTTGTGCCATTTTCTCTGCCCCTATTCAAGCTACAAAGGACTTCTCAGTCCCTTGCTCATCCAGCATTTTATAATCCACTCAAAAAATTACTCAAGCTTCATCCTCAATATATTGCCATTCCCCAGAGACCCCTCTGCTTGCAGGCCACTGTTGTCAAACTCCTTGCCAGCTAGAAACCTCCTAATTTTTATCCCAAATATTCTCAAAAAAAAATTATAGCAACTGATCCCTCATTTGTTTTCATTCCAACAGTATCTTTTAGCTTGAATAGGTCTTCTCCTACCCCAGCCTCTGGTGTATTTACAGACAACAAGGCTATGCCTTCTCCTTAATTTTACTAGACTAAGCAAGCTAAGCTCTCTTAAATGTGGGGGAGAAATGCATTCTAGAGACCTGCTGAACATGGGACACTGACAGAAGCAACTGCTGGGGCCCCTTTGGTGCCCTGAAATACTTTTTACCATAAGTTGCTGGAAGCAGGGTGCTTGTCTGACTGACAGGATAGTTTATCCTCCTCCATCTCCATCCTTGGACAATTCCTCCATTGTGTCCTGCTGGACAGTTCCCTCACTCCCAGTGTGCTCATCTTCCTCCAGTCCTGTGCTGTCTTGGACCTCCACCCACTGGGAAATTCTCCACCTTCCTGCACCGGATTTTTGGAATGGCAAAGCTGTTCCTGTGGGTAAAAGTATATTTGCTGTCATGTGGGCAGGGGGGCTGCAGAGCCAGTCATCCTTTTTCCTTTTCCTTTTCCTTTTCCTTTCCCACAGCAAACCCTCACACAGCCCCTGTGTTTCATTGGTGCTGCTCTCTGTAGGAGCAGAGCTTCATACCCAGTGGGGTTGATCATTCCCTCACCTCACATCCATGGATTTATTCAACCAGCTCCAGAAAATACCTGTTATATGGGGGATGTTCAGTGCATTGGCTTTTTTTAACCAGTGAAAGGATTGCTATCATATTTTGAGTTGAAATACACCTCAGCTGGGGGAACCACTGGCCTCCCTGATTTTGGGCAGCTGCAGTGCTGGGGCACAGAGCCTGCCCAGATGGTGCCTTTCAGCAGCACAGGGGAGCAGCTGTGGTCAGCTTTCTCTTTTTGCAATTTCACCTATTTCGGTATGACTTTTGGCCAGGCTGCATCCCAGCCCTGCAGGGCTCCTGCCACAGGCTGTGGGCAGCAGCACACAGCAGCACAGTCATATCATGAAACCATACGAGGTGCTGCAAGAGAACAGCTTTCCTGAGGGCTCTGCCTCTGTGTTTGTGTGTCTGTGCACACACACATGCTGGTGTTTCGAAATGGGATTTAAGTGAACAGAGTTCGGTTAGGAGTAAGGAATGGGAAGGTAAGAGCATAAATATAATGTGTTTCAAGCCTAGGACCACCTTGCTTTATTTTAAGAAAGCCTTGGAAAGAGTGTATTTCAGCTGAAGATTCATTTATATTTGCCAAAGAGTTGTACTTAATTCCATGCACCACATTGTTCTTGCAGAGCACCAAAAGCACTTTACAGAAAGACAGCAAGCTATTAAATCAGGTTTGAAGCCTGCAGCTGTATCCTTGAGACACTTTTCTGAGACAGCCTTGGCCCAGACTATTTTAAAGAAGCATGAAACTCAGATTGGTAATTTTTTTTTTTTTTCCCAAAGCAGAAAAGACCTCTCTACAATAAAAGTTTGAGATGTACTCAAGAGAGACAGAGCTCTACTAGGCAGCCAGTCCATGGCAGTGGAATCCTTCAGCCCATGATCCCTATCCTGAAATCAAGAACTGGGCACTGAGCCTAAGTCTGTGCCAAGAAAATCCCAGTTGTGTCTCGCCCACTGCCCAGGATTAACAAAAACAAAGCCAATATATGTCAGATTTTTTGTTGCCCAATTGACAAGCACTGCAATAACGTGAGGAGCAGGCTGCTGGGAGAGCACAGGGGAGAATTAAATCCCCCCACTGTTGCACATACAGGGAGCTGATATCCAGCAGCTGGGCCAGGTTCCCTGACCATCACTCGTGGTTCATGGGCAGCTTTCACCAGTTTATGGAGAAGCTTGTTCTGCTCGTGAGAACTTTACAGCTGGAAACCAGAGTCCTTTCCTGCTCCAGGATGCTGCACTGTGAGTTCAATGTGTTTCTGACACCTGCATTGTGCATAACACGGCAGTTTCAGTTCACAGTGGCTTGAGCAATTACTTTCCATTGCCTTACCTTTATGCCTGCTTTAGTTTTGCTTTTGGTTTAGGGCTCAGGCTCACCCAAACCTTTGAGGTGAAATGAGCTTAATAGAAAGTATCATGAAAGAAGACACTACCCACATTTCCTCCAGCCTGAGCCTGTGAGAAATGTGCAGGAAACTTTGAAATTGGAGGCTGTTTTATGTTTTAAATAATATTGTAAACAAAAATATTCATCAAAATATTTGGTATTTTTCAACCCATGACACAGGAACTGATTTCAATGCATCCCTGCAGTTCTTTAAAGTGTCTTGGCTCCTTCATCAAAAAAAAAAAAAAAAAAAAAAAAAAAAGCTCCCAGTGGATCCTCTGCATGGCTAATATGGTTGCTGTGACTTTTTCTCCCATGCTGGAGTTGTCTCCAACTTCTCTTCTTTTAGGTCCCACTGTACCAGCAAATAATCTCTTCTTGTTAGAACCAGATATCACCCTGATAGCCTGAGGGATGAAGTCTGAATTGAACTCATAATTTAGTAGCTGTGTAATTTCCATTTCTTCAGTATTTTTCTTCAGTGGTTTAGCAAACCTTAGATTTTCTAACAGGCTGCCTACCTCTGATCTACTTACTGCAGAAAATTCTGGAAATTTAGCTCTACAATTTTATATCCTTGCCTTCACATTTTCTCCCCATCCTCCCAGCTACCTCTGACCTGTCTTCATGGAGTGCAGCTGCAGTTCTAGGCAGGATCTTGTGTGATTCAAAAATGTAACAGCCTTTAACAATACTGCTTCTTGACACATTTTGTTTTCTAGAAGCAGGTTCATGCCCAGTGATTTTTGGCTATATCACAGCAATTGGCCCACAGAGTGATACAGTGGATGGGTGGCCTGCTGTGATGACTCCACTCTTTTAATTGGACTTTAGTAACTTTCAAGATAATTAAAATCCCTTCTGTGCAACCTTTCCATATTCTGGGTCAGAAAGATTAAAACACAAGCCCACACACACCAGAGGCAGACTTCTTGTTCTAATATGTTCTGAGCACAGTGAGACAGTTGTTCTGTATTGACTCAGAAGGAAAAGCACAGTCTATTGAATCAGCAGCACCACTTCCTTCCTCTGCAGTTGTACCATTCACACATTCATTCTGCTCTCTCTGACACAGCCAGCAAGAGCAGTCCTGAGGAGGAAAGGCTGAGGATGCAGAGAAAATGTAGCAAAAGAGACATAGGTAAAATGCACTGGAGGGGGAAAGCAGCCTTAATCCTGTGCAGCTGATGTCTGTGCTCTTTATTAAACAATGCAGCTTGGCTGGAATGGGTGTCACTGAGCTTAACATCCTCCCAATAGCTGATGAAATGCATCATGTCACACTGCCAGGGCATGAATGGTCACTGCTGTGGAGAAGGGTCTCTGACCCCACAAAAGGGAGCAGCTGCTCTTCCTAGGCTGTGCCATCTGATGACTCTGACCAGACACAGCTGCCTCAGGATGTTTGTCACAGCCCATCACAACACTGTGGTGAATGACTGATCTCTTTTCCCTGCTGCAAAACCCCTGGGCAGCAAGACCCATTTAGCAGCTCACCTTTTCTGGCAGGATAATTAAAAGGTTTCCCTTTTCTCAGGACCCATCATACTGTCACGTTTGGTTCTGGTGGCTGAGGGAAGCCTGGAGCAGCAACAATCCCACGTGCCAAGGCAGAGAGGAGGGCTGGCAGCGGAGCTGAGCTCCCCATCACACAGTGCTGATCTTCACTGTTGTGCTCTGGTGACCAAGGCTCCAGCTCTGTTACAGGTGGGAACTGCCCCAGCTGTGATGGGGATCTGTAGCTTCAGGTGTGCTTGGCCATGGCAGGCACAGGAAACTGTAAAGGTATTTATGTAGTTTTGGCACTTAGGAGCGTGGTTTAGCAGTGGGCTTGGCAGTGCTGGGTTTATGGCTGTGTTTGATAATCTAAGATGCAAGATCCTTTGCCAACCTAACAGGTTCTGTGATTCCAGGCCTCCATGTCCTTGGTGCAGTCATTCAACACTGAATTCCATGCAACCCACTGGAAAATGGGACAAGGAAACACCAGACACAACTGCAAACCTTCACAGGCCCTTGTTGGGATGTTGCACCATTCCAGGGACTTTTATGGAGGAGGAGGAGTTTATGAAGCTGAATTCAGGAATGATCTGGGAAAATGTCACCTGGATGTCTTCACTCAACCCCAAACTGAGGAACAGGAATGGGTGTATTGTCCATAATCAATATCACTGGTCAGGAACCATGTCAAAAGAGTTGTTTACAAAGAAAGGGAAAGAAACCATCTATCCAATTCCTAGGTAAATAGCAGTGATTGGGATTTACATGGCACAGTCGGATTTGAGCAGAGCAAGCCAGCCCACCACTCACTAGACACTGGTAGGAATCCATGAGGGACAAATTGCATGCACAGACAGTAGGAGGAAGACCTCCTGTCAATCAAGAGACATGGTGACAGGATTTGATTTTTAATTTCCCTAGTTTTTTACTATTTTGGCATTGTTCTGGTGGTTTTTAGTGTTTTGTTGGTTTTGTTTTTTCATTGAACCTCAGAACCATGTGAACCAGGGAGCTCAAAAGCTGGGTGAAGTTTTTGCCCCAGGCTCTCAGCATACAAGATATGTTTGTGTGTGTGCATATACATGTCTTCATATGCACAGATGAGTCATTCTCACTCTTGCTAATGTTATTTCCGGGAGGGGGAAGTGGGGTAGTTCAGTCCAAGGTAGGGCAGTGCAGCACACAGACCTCCTGATACAGGAGATGGTATGCACAGAGGATTTTGTGACTCAGCAGAGTGGCTGGAAGGGGAGCCTGCTGCCACTTTCCCAGCAGAAGGTTGGGCAAAACAGCCCTGTGCCTGCCCCCAGAGCCTCAGCCGGTCAGAAAGTGGCAAGCACGTCTCATCTCCATTCCCTCAGTTTCTGTATGTCACTCTGGGCAGAGGCAAGAGTCAGAGAGGAAACCACAAGTGGTCCAGGCTGCTGAGTCTCAGCAAATAGCAGAATGGTCTCCAGGTGCAGCCTGTTTGCTTCCCGAAGAACCCAGGGCACTGCTGTCTGTCCCTCTCCTGGGGAAACATCACCTCTTGCATGTTTGCCAGGACACACCACTTTCCCCTGCCCTGCCTACCCTGTTCCTTCCATCTCCTTCTCGAATAGAGATTGACCTTTTTTGCCTCTTTGTTGTCCCTTCTTATTAAACCTATGTGATGGCTGGCAGATTTAGGGCTGGCAAAAAGGTGCAGGTCCAATAAAAACTGACCCAGATTGTCACCCGTGATTTGTACCAAACTCAAATGGGACCATTCCTGAGGCTCTCAGTTGTTTAATTCAGTGTAAGATGAATTATTTTTAATCATCTCACTCCTTCTGGATCCTGGCTGGGGACAGTACCGTCTATATTATCATATATTAAAATGGAACTGAGGTTGAAAACACACAGGAACAGCAAAGCAAGCTGTTCCCAGGCTAATTTATGGCACATCCCATAGCAGAGACCAGTAAAAAACCTCCAAAATAGTGTATCCTGCAGAGAAGGTGAGCCTGAGCCTGGAGGACCAGCATGCAAATAGGATTTGGATAAACTTTTTAGGACAGGATCTATTGGTGCAAGCACTGTGGGGATCAGAGGAGGGACATCAGGCCAGGGTCTGGCCCAGACTGTTGGCTGTCCCCCATGTCCCATGGCTGGGTGGGCAGCACGGTGCTGCTGGCAGAGCTGGGGGTGCTGTGCCCCACTTCCCAGCACCCACACTGCAGTCCTGGCTTTGTCACACAGCCCCTTTTTGTGCCGTGGGTGACCCTGAGCTTTCTGCCTGTGCACACATCTGGTGTCCCCATGTGGCACACCACTGCTGAAGACTTCCCTGGGTCCCCAGCTGTGCTGCCCTTGCCCTGGAGCATCACCATTGTTACAGCACAAATCATGCTCAGACGTGTTCCCTCAGCACTCAGGACAGGTGTAACTCCTGGACTGAAGTTTGGGACTTCTGGGGCACCTGCAAGCAAACTCCAGCATCATAGTCACCCCAGGACAGTGGCACACTGTGCTCTTGTCCCCTCACACCATGCTGTGGCTCTCGTGGTGCAGGGTTTTGCAAAGGCCACTGGCAGCTTTGCTTGCCTGGGCGTTGCTGAGCCTATTCAGAAGTATCACAAGCACAGACATTTCCAACCAGCTCTAAGGCATCAGGAAGAGAATAAAGTGAGCAAACAACTCCACTGCTCTCCAAATTACATTAAAGGCAAACCTCCCTCCTCCCTCTCCAGGAAGGTGAGATTTTCTTTGGTGGCAGGCAGTGGTTGTTTCTCCCTCAAAGGAAGAGGGAGCAGGCTGAAGCTTCTTCTGAGCAGCAGGATAAGAACCATCAGCAAGAATGAGCAGCATAAAAGTAATTTTTGGGGGTTGTATAGCAGGCACCTTAGAGGATAAGCTCCCTCAGCTGCATCCCTTACTGCAGTACTGGGAAGCACTGGTACCCCCACAGTGCCAGCTGGGATAGCTCAGGGATGCTCTGGAGTCAGGCTGGGATATCTACAGCAATATGACCAAGAGACTCAAGTCACTCAGGGACATCCCTCCTCCATCCCTCCTCCCCCCAGAGCAGGGCTGTCTCTGGCTCATGGCCTGGATGCACTGGGTGCTGCAGCCTGGGGTAACTGGCACTCCTGGGGACGTACCCAAAATGTAGGAGAGCCACTGAGGTGCCACTTTTCCGCCAGCTCTAGGGGACTGCTGCAGAAGGTGCTGTTTCACCTGAGCTGTAGAGGCTTGGCACTTCATAGAGGGAAGTGCAGAAGCTTCAGCACAGGGTCACCTAGGAAGGTGACCTAAAGTGACATAAGGCCAGGGCTGTCAGTCCTGGATTTTTTATTCCAGCAGCATACAGAAGATTTTGATTAGTATGAATATGGGCATCATTGGCTTTGTAGATTTTCATGTCATTCTGGAAAGTCCAGTTGCCTTTCCCTTAACTGGTGGAGCTTTTTTCAGATGCACAGACAGGACAATTGAAGTATTTTCAGTGAGTTATTTCCAAACAGCATCAGAATGTATCTTCAAAAGATTCATAGAGGAGATGGAGGACCTTGGTCCATGGTGGCCTGACAGAGATCAGAGATATCCAGCTAATTTGATAAACCATGGCTGTGTTTTTTTAGCCTTTGTGAGTGTTAAGGGGAGGTCAATGGCCAGGGATGCGATAAGGACAGTTGTGGTGGATGTTCTGAACAGCCAGAGAGCTCAGGCTGATGCAACTGCACAAGAGCAGGTAGTTGTGGATGTACAGTGCTGCTTCTCCAAGCCTAGGGCCATGGCAAGAAATGCAGATGTCTGTGCATAAGGCATTTATTAAAATGACCTCACCCATATGTATACATTTTAATCAAGTCAGTGAATGCCTGTTGTGTTTATTTTTAATACAGCCCTTGTTTTGATGTTACAATTGTGATGATGTGGATCTAATGGCAGTGACTCTTCATCTTAGGCCTCAAATCCAGAGCCGAAAGTGAAAAGACACTTTGCATTACTTTAAAATACAAAAGGGAATGTCCCTGGGCGAATTAGTCCTTCATTTCCATTCTAGACTGTAGTCAGCTGTCTGCTGCCTGGAGTCCACAGTGCCTGTGAGGTCACCTGAGGTGCCTCCTGCCTCTGACCGACAGGTGACAGAAAGGCAAACAGACCCTTGGGGAAAGGTTCACATACCCTGAACTTCTGTGTCACCTCCAGGGCAAAACACAGTCCTTGCCAGCCTTGGATTTTGTTTGAGGTGCTATGACATTCCTCTTTCTTGCCTTGAATATTTCCCCAAAAGTCCTCAAGAGCAAGGTATATACCCTAAACTCAGGTCTAGTAGGGCTTTCCATCAGACAGCCTGGTGCTGGTGTTATCTCCTGCAGTAGCAGTTCCTGTCAGCTTTTCATGGAGGAGAGGTGTAAAGAAAAAATGTGTAAACTGAAAAAAGTTCAGCAGAGATGCTGTCAGCCAGTCCATGTGATGGAGCCCTAGAAAGACCAGCAATTTCTGACTTCAGCTTTTTCCCTAAACTGTGTTATTGTCATTGGGTCTGCAGAGATCTCACAGTTTTGTAATGCATGATGTGTGCCTGTGATAGACAGGCAAGCCAGTGAGCTGAGGGCAGGCTGCCAGCCTTCCCTTCACTTTGAACGCCCTTGGCCGTCCTGAGACTTGTTCCAAAACATTTAAATTGCTTAAGTGTGCAGTGATGTGTTTTAATTAATGCAGAAGAAGGGGACAGTAAAATACAGGTCCCTTCAGTACCAATTTGGCCTTGTGGTTGGGCACAGGTGCTAGAAAGCCAGGAGGAGTGTCTGGATGTGCCTCTGCCTCGCTGCAGCACGAGCAGTGCTAGTCCCCAGCCCCAGTGGGACTGATGGTGCTGGGCTGCCCTTGCCAGGTGCCTGGGACACAGGGTACCACAGGAAAGGTGAGTGCAGCACACAGGTATTTATGACATCTTCTTGCTACTCTGTCTAGGAAATGAGCTCCACAAAATAAACAGCAGGTTTATTATTAAACGGCAGGACCTGGAGACCGAAGCCTTCCCGTGACACACTTTGTGAAAACTTTCAGGAAGTGGCAGAGTTTCCTCAAAGTCCTCTCTCCAATGCAGGGCAAGCAATAGCATTGTGTGGAGAGATTACTGCTTCCATTGCACAGGTGGGGTGCAGTATTTTCACTGTGCGAGGAACAGGGAAAAGGAAAGTGGAGAACTTTCTTTGTGGCATGATTAATGTCACAGGGATCAGATGATATTTGAGTTCTCAATGACACTTGGATTATTAGGAATTACATGTTGTCTGATTGAAGTGCCCCAACTCCAGCACCTACAATCTAACCACGATTCTTAAATAGAAGACACATATCTTGATCTGACCACGTGAATTAATTGTTCATTGCAATATTAGGAGCACTTCCCTCTAAGAGACACAGGCATTATAAACCATGGCTCAGCCTGTGAACTGGTCAGAAGATCTGGCATTAATCTGACCAGTGAATGACCCAGCTGAATTTGGAAATAAAAGGTCAAATTCTCAGACAGGCTGCAGTGGATTAGGACACTTTAATCAGAGATTTCTCTTTAGAAAATCACTCTTATTGGACCTTCTAAACTCCTCAGGTACCCAGAATTTGAATGGCAGCTAGGAATGCCTTGATTTTGTAGAAGTTTTATTGGGGAAATTTAACCAACACCTGCAATTAGTCAGCATGAGTCCTACCAGAATGGTCAGTTCCTTAATTTAATGAGCATTAGAACAGTGATTCATTTCAAAGTGGAACTTGGTTATAATGCCGCAGAAAGAAGAAATGACACAGAGGAACAAAGAGAATGGGGAAACAGTTGTTTTAGGCTGAAAAAAGACCAATATGTTCCTGGAAGTACACTTTCAGCCCCTATGCAGGCCTGGCTCAAGCTGAGGGAGAAATCCCTGTATAAAGTTGGCTTAAATTCTCTTAACAAGGCTGGACTGACCTTATTTCTTTAGGCCAAAACTCTGCAAGGCTGCAGGTATGGCTAACTGCCCCTGCCAGGCTAATCTGCACTGTAGAACCATGAAAGGAGTATTTTCCATGCATTTCCTTGTTCCGTGAAAGCACTAACAGGTTAAATACTTGCATAGAAATGTAATATAATGCTTAATGCATTCCTGCCCAAGTTCTGGCTTTTCTTCTGGCATAATTTATCCTGCTTCAAGACTACAGATCCTTTGCTCATGCTAGCCCTTCATTCTACCTAAAGTCAGCAGGACACAAAAGTGTTGCACGTCTCGCAAGATGAAACCCATTCTTGACCAAGTAAACACCTTTCAGAGTAACAAAAGCAATGGAGCAACTAAGCTTGTAAATAGGAGATCAAGCAGAGAAATGAGAAAACATTCATTTGCCTGGGAAAAAGTCCTGGCAAAGCTCACAGTGGTGAAACCAAATGGAAATGTTGCAAACTTTCACCTAGAATAAACAACCTGAATCAGCTGGAAGCGCTTTCCATCACACTGGTTCCCAGGAATGGGGTTGCCTCATTTTCTTGACACAAGGCTGCCAAAATCTGTAGTGACAGACTAGAATCCTGCTGATTAGCCAAGCTCTTGGCACATTTGTACAGCCATAAATTTTTATTTATTATTTTTCTGGTAAGAATCGCTAGAAGATTAAAAATGGGAGGCAGGCAACATAAATACATGTTTATTTGGGTGGAGGAGACTTTGGCTTTAGGCTAGAATAAAGCGTGGTGTTACGTGGCAGCTTTCTGTCACAGGCTTCAGATGTGAAATGCCATTATTAACTCCCAGCACTGTCTGTGGCAGGTGAGACATGCTCCATTTCTCAGATGGTCAGAAGCTGTCCAGAGATATGAGGCACCAAATGCTCTTAGATCCCCTTGAGTCAAGCCTGACTTGCTGGTTCTGAGGACCCCACTCCATGTTTTTACATTCGCTGTTGAAAGCTGCCTGCAGCACCTGCAATTAGAAGGTGCTCTGGTAGAGAAGTTAGTGCTGCACTAAAACCTGAACTCAGGAACTCTGCCTTTCTTCCTTTGCTATTTGTCAAGTTATGTTTGGAAGCAGGGACACCATCCCTTGGTGTTTTCCCTTCAGAATTATCCTACTGCGAAGAAAATCCCTGTTTTTTTTTTTAAATTTACCTTGCAAAGCTCTTTTATTCCACGTTCTTCAAGCTCTGCCTACCCTGTTTCAGTGGCTGTCTAGTCCCCACTGCTCACAGACCAGGTGTTGAAGCACCTCTTTCACCCACCTCATCTTTACCAGTTCTCCCACAGTGCCTACTTCTTCTTTTCACTCTTCACTGCCTGAGCCAGCATCCCCCTGTTGTTCAAGGCAGCCATTGCACACACTTCCTTTTTCTCTGAAACTCTAGCAACACAAAAAGTATGGGCTCAGAAAAAAATTAAATAGCAGTGGCGAGGTTTCCCCTTTTCTCAACTCTTTCTTCAGCGTGGCTTTCTTTGGGAATTATGTTCAGAATTTCTTGCCATTTGCAACGGCATCCAGGGAACCAAGAGCAACGTAATGCATCTGGGGCTAAGTTTGAAAGAGAAGCCAGATGCAGACAGGCGTACTGGAGAGGAGGGGAGGGAAACAGGGAAAGTTCAGACGTAAGTGAACATCCAGCAAAGCCTTGCAAAGCCAACTGGCAGCCCTGTCTTCCAAGAGGCTGTCTGAAAGCAGAGATTTGTCTGAACCAGAGCCCTCCATCCAAACAGACGTGAACTTTCAGAAGGGTCAGGTCCAGATTGTCTCCAGCTGGGCTCCAAGCCCTGATAAGAGAGTTCCTCCCTGGGGCTTGAGTGCAGCTGAGTCCTCAGGCAGCCTCTGTACTGACCTCTCCTTTCCAGGGTCGCCAGGATTTTTTACCCAGTTACTAGGTCATGATCAACCCCCTTTGGGATTGTTTGTTTCACTGTCCAGGGACATTTTTCTTTCTTCAGGGAGCTCTGCAAAGCAGTTATTCAGAAGGGGAGGAGATTCAGCGTGACTCAATGGTGTTTGAGAAATAGGGAAGAAAAAATGAGGAGATCCTAGAGGTACTTCCTTTCTAAATAGCTCAGAGATTAGTAACGCTTTGCCATACCTGTAAATCGTTCACTCACAGAATGCCAAGGAGTGCTCAGAAAGCTGCACCTCGCTTTTTCTCCTCATTTTCAAAGTGCATTTGTGATTTTTCAGTAGCCACCTACCAAGCTGAGAGAAAATAGAAAGATCCCTGACCTTTCACTCCTCTGATTTCCTAATAATTTGGACACCTTTAATCCTTGCCTCAGTCTGAAGGGCACAGTTGTGTAATGCTGGCACAGTCCAGGAAGAGCCTGGCACAAGAGAAATGCTGGACCTCGATGTGTGAAAAAAAAGGCAAGATGGATGCAAAAGAAAAGCATTTCTGGGGGATCATAACAACATTAACCATATTTCTGTGGTGTTTGCAGAATCAGTCACTTGTGCAAGGCTTTTGCTTGTCACCAAAATGTCCATGCAGAGTGGTCAGACGAGTTGGGCAGTGAACACATGTACATTAATATTTGCTGTCACCAAGGTTGCAAAATAGGACAGACAGATCATTTAAGGACTTGGCCTCCTTATCTCCATCTACCACAGCCTATAAAGTTGCATAAGAAAAGAGGACTGAATAAGAGGAATTTTGAGGTGGAAACCCTGAAGAGGAACGAAGCAGCACCAAATGACAAAGCTCCCCTAGAATGGGATTTTATGGTAGCAGCAAAGAAATTCTGAGCTGTCAAACCCCGACTTCAGGTCCTACCCATCTTAGGCCAAAAGAAGTTAAAATTAAGAAGCTTCTTTTGTGGTTTGTCAGATACTCTGTGATTATGGACACTCAAATTGCTTTCTACTGAAAGACTCAAGGATGTGCACCTACTGGAAAACTTCCTTGTTTAATGCATATAATTCCAGTATGCAAAAAAGTTAATGACTGAGAAAAAGAGGAAGATGTTCCCATTGTGGTTTAGTGGTGACAAAAGGGTTAATCATCTCCCGACAGGACACATTAAATGCCATCGAGTCCTCGCCTTCCCCTAAGCTCTGAGAGCAGCACAGAGGGGACAACCCCATGCAGAAACAGGGTCCCACAAACACCCAGCATGCAGCAGAACAGACAAAGTGGCTCCAAAGTGCTTTTGATCTGTTGTAAACCCTGACTTTATTTAAGAAGAGCAAAGTTTTTTTTGTTTGGGAGCCATGAGCATCTGTTTAGTGACTTCTCAGGGCATGGGAGAAGCAGCTCACTGGTGTCTTGCCAGGTGAGCAGCAAACAACATTAGGTCATTGCAAACAGTTCTCCTTGGGCTCCATCTGTCAGATAAGGACCGTGTCAGTGGCAGGATGTTTGTGCTGATGAACTCTCCTTCAGCTAAGAAAAGCCAAATGTGAAGCTCGTTAAGGAGAGAACCTGAGATGCCCTCCCAAGACTAGCAGCAGCTGATTTGCTGCTATGGGTTAGTTAATCTCTCATTAGCTCAGGACAAAATGAGCTGTGTGAAGAAGAAATGTCTCTGTCATGACATGTCAAACCTGTGGAGCCAACTGAATCCCAAGTGCAGAAGCTGTTAGGGGCCACGGGGGTGGTTCTGGCTCTGAGCTGGCCACAGCTGATTATGTGTGAGTGACTCGTGCAGCCAGGGCGTGACTTGCAGCCTTCTTGGGGCTCAGCCTGCAGGAGACAAGGTTGTGTTCCAGCCTCACCTTCTCTGGGTTTGGTTAGTGGCCATTCAAACACAGTGCTGTCAAGGAAGAAGCACAACACCTAATAGTGGTGTAGATTGAGATGAGATTAAAAGAAAACCTGTGGTTCAGAGGAATGACGCCATGGAAAACATCAAGGAAAATGAGCTGGAATGTGCAGTCATTAGCAAATTGCTTTATTTATGGCTATTGGACACTGCTGTTGTGCCAAATCTTGAATTTATTTGGTGCCGTGGATTTCTTAATTAAAATCGCATTATTGAATTGTTATTTGGTGCAGTTTGCAATGATCATCCCCTTAGCTATTTTTACTTTTGCTCTGTGTATGTGTGTATGATCCTGTAAAAACAAGCCAGTCTGTGGGGAGAGCACGTTTCCAGTCATGCTTTTTAAAAGGCATGGCAGATTTTCTCTGAGTTGACTCACTTCTCTCCTCCATTTTGCTTTTCTGCTTCACCTCACAGGCTGCTCTGCAGTGGCTCCAAACCCTTTCCCTCCCAGTTATTAATGTTAAGCTGACAAGCTTTAAGTAAGGATTTTCAGGTGTCTTTACAAAGCTTGTGTTGGCTGCTAGGTGTTCCCAGGAGGCTGCAGATCCTGGAATCTTCCACCCTGGCAATGTGCCCGGCCAATCACAACTGCAACCTTACTGAGATCTCAGTAGTGGGATTTTTGCAGCTGTTCAGAGGTCTCCAGGCACCACAGCAAATGATTTCTGCTCTCTGAGTCAGCCAGTTCCTGCTTTAGATGACACAGATCCCAAGCTTTCCAGGTTTTCCCACTGTTCCTTAGGAGAACCACCTTCAGCGTTGGTCTCCCTGAGATGGAGATGGAGCAACAAGTGGAGGTTGGTGGCTGTGTCATTTGCCTTTGGTTTGCTATATGCCAAGGCAGATGGTCTTCAAGGAAGACATATGGAGATGGCAGGATGGGGGAGAGCTGAGATCTCCAGAGATGATGATTGGATCAACAACCATTTCTGCACAAGGGCTGTACGGTACAGAAATCACATCAGCTCTCTTCCCTCACAGGAATTAAATCCATTATGTGATGCTGTGTAGATCCAAACCCTATTGAAGTAGTTTTGTGCTTTACAGGCTGCTGGATCCCAGTCACAGCTGTGCTAAGCTGACAGCAGCTGCAGAAGGACAGAAGCAGCTCACCCGAGCCCTGCTCCCTCAAACCCTGCTCTGCTCTGATGCACACTTGTGTGCTGGAGCACCCCACAGCAACCCTAGAACTCAGACTTTGCTTGTCCCATCATATCAAGTCATCAAGATTAAAAAGTCTTCTGTCTCTTCTGACCAGACACAGTCATAGTAAGGACACGGGTCCTGTGCAAGGCAAGGCAAACTTGGCTTTTTGGTGACATGCCCATTATCAGTCCCTACAGGAAGATTTTTCAGTTTAGAAGCTCACAAGTACATCATGTACCCTACATTCTGTGCTGCTGTTTTGCATAACGCTTTCCCAGCCTGTTTGAACCTAGCTCCAGGCTCTCTCAGGTCCCTTTCAGGTCTCTTTTGTCCTAGGGACAAATCTCTCTTGAGAACTGCAGTAACAGCCTCATGTGTTGCTCAGTTTTAAGCAAATAACTAGAGGCTGGTTACACTCAGGTTCATTAATAGGTTTCACATCTTGCATGAAGCAAGATCAAAAAAGATTTTTTTTTTTTTTTTTTTTTTTCTTTTTTTTTTTTCTTTTTCCCAGTGATTTGGAGCACTTGGGGTATAACCTGGCTGTCAAAGCAAGCTGAAACTGTCAACACTTTGAACAGTAAGGGCAGGGGAGTGTCACTAAACCATCTCAGCAGGTGTGATACTGTCCTGCACCCATCAGTTTGCAGACCTGTCTTTTTCTCCAGGACCTCATGGGAAGAGAGGCTCCCTTGTGACAGGCTCTCCTGCAGGGATTTGTGACTCTGAGGGAGCAGCAGTCTGTGCAGGGACACTGGGTGTGCACTCACCTGCCTTCCCGTGTGACAAGTCTCAGCCCCTGATGTCCAGGGTGGAGGATGTGAAAGGCCTATCCTTCTTATTTTGGGTCTTCCCTTTGTCTTTCTCCAAGCAAAGGATGTGTACCAGGAGCTGCTCCCCATGGTAGTGGAATCTAAATAATCCCTCTAATCAGAGTTCTGGCTCCCCTCCCAACACACACACACCTGGAGGGTTGGGTGCAGAGGTTTCGGGGGAAGATAAGGTGCTGCTCTGTCAATCAGAAACACTGAGCAGCATTCAGACTGCTTTTGTGGGGCTGTTGAGCATTTGATGTCCCTTCCCGTGGTTGTTCCCGGGCTCTTTGTGAGGGGGAAGGCACCTGGCTCTCGAGGCTGCCATCCACAGACCAGCCCGAGCACATGCACACACCTGCCTGCAGCTGGAGCACCGTCAGGCAGGGCAGCTGCTGCCAAAGGAGGTTTCTGCAGGATCACAGCAACTAAAACTTTGCTAAGATATGCAGGAGTCCTTCCAGATTGTGAAATGAAAATCACTGCCCGGAATCACTGCATTCAAAGTAGGGAAATATCCCTTTAAAGAAACCCATTGGCAATATAACTAAAGGCCCTTAGGCCAAGCTGATATTCAACATAATTCCACCGAGTCAAAAGAAATACACCAGGGATTAAGTTTGGCCCAGTAGCAAAAACCACAGGCAAGTGAGACTGATTCCCAGAATCAAGTTGACCTGAAAATATAGTAAGGTTTTGCCCTTAAAGGAATAATTTTCTTAATAACAACAGATAAAATGAAATGCTTGTCAAAATTATTACAAGCATATGGGGATGAGATGATCAACATTGCATGAATTACTTCCTTCAGCAGCTGTATTTCTGGTTCATTCTTTCACTGCTCTTTAATTCTGGAGCTTTTGACCTTGGCACTGCTCTTCTAGATTTACTACCTGCCCTATTCATTCTTGGCTTGCTAGACCCACAGACTGTAGTTTTGGTGTCAATCCTAGGTTTGCCACTGACTTTCTGTGGGAATTTCATGACTTGACTTTATTTCTTCAGTATCCTCCAACTCCATCTCTAATAGTTCATCAATACATGAGCTAATTGCCAGGCAATGTTAAGGGTAAAACACCTCATGTTATCTCTCTGGATTGAGCCCTTGGTCTTCAACTTCCTGCCTTGCAACCATTACCAAGCAAGGATGGTGGTTAGCACAAGGAAAAAACTTTCTCAGAAGCAGTGCCTGCATATGGGACTTGCTTCCTGACAGAGGAGAATGAATGACCACAGAATAAATCTCTTTCAAAACTCTGTCCAGAGCTCATTTGTTGTGTTTAACTTGTTCTCAGCAAGTCCTAAACAAACACTTGCAAACAAAGAGTGGAAAACCCAACTATAGTTGTTCAAAAACAACAAACCAAAACCAAACAGGAACAATTTGCCAGCATGCTAAAAAGATCACTACCAAAAAAAAAAAATGGAATAGTCAGTTTATTCCACTTACAGCATTGAAAAGCCAATAAAAAAGAAAGGATTGAGGGGTTTGGGGGATGTTTATCAGTTTGGAAGAAGTTACCAAGAGCTCCCAAGATTTCTCACTTGCTTTCTCACCCTCTTGTACCTTCCAAGAGGCAACAGGCCTTGTAAATCATATTTTTCTTATTCAGCTTTGTAGTTCTCAGTCCCAAAATTCATGGCTATAAGGAAGGGCTGGAGACTCCCTCCTGAGCTCTAGCACTTCAGGATCCCTGACTATCAGTCCCTCACCTCTGTGTTTAACCCATGTTTGGCAAGGCACACCTTGGTCTCTGTCAGACCTCCTGCGAGGGAGCCAGGCTGGAATTGATGGAATCAAGAAACGTGGGTCCAATCCTGCCTCTGGAACTCATCCCAAAGTGTCTTCACTGATACAGTGCATGCCACTTTCTTACTTGCACTTTCTGGGCTGTGGTGCTCTTGTCAGGGGCCTTACCTGCAGTTAAAGATTTTTTTACCTGCCACCATTTTGTCCTGGCACTTACACAGTGCAATGACACCACCTCTCATTTTCTGGATGAATCTAGCACATTAAATTCTTCAAGTCTCTTAACTTTTCTTCTTAAAATTCAGAGACCAGCAAAAGACAAATTATTTTTCTGCTCAAGACGCTCTGTGGAAGCAGAACTGGTCCATTCTTCAGTCTGCATCTCCTATCTTCACACTTATCACTCTGCAGGGTCACACACAGGTTGGGCTGCATGTCCACCTTGTACCCAGTGTCCTTTCCTGATTTCCTCTGCTTTCCAAGGTAGATGTTCTCCTTTCATACAGGCAGCTGCATCCCTGTTTCCTTGGCACAGGGCTCTGGCTGCCTGAACACACGTGCTCTGCCTGTCAGTGACCCACATCAGCCCCCTCACCTTTCATGCACTGGGTATAAGCATTGAAAATTAGTGATATCCTGTCATTCCCTGAGGGTCTCCTCTGGGAATGTGACTTCTCAGGGACTGCTCGTTTGGAAGAACTTTGATCTCACAGCTCTCTAAGCCTTGCAGAGCTTGTGCTATTCATATCATGCTATTAATATTTGTAAGAGAATCTGCTAAGTCAACCACCTCACCAAAAGTCTATCCCATCCAAAGTCACTTTTCCCAGCAAAAGTTTTAACCTCTCCAAAGAACATAATAGGATTTGTCTGAAAGGCCTGGTTTTCATTTTAAAAAGGCTCAATAGCAGTTGCAGTTTTTAACTCCACTCAGTTCAGCTCCCCAACAGCTTTTCCATCATGTTGTCCACAGCTGGTTCCATCCTATTGTGTGGCACAGTTTTGCTTTAAACCTAATCATGCCCGTGTGATTTTGAAGATGCTGTGTCCTGCTGGGATATGTACAGGATGGGTGCCCAGTGCCTTTAGGAGATCTCAGTAGAATCTCTGCTCTCCAGTCACCTGCCCTAAGTGGGTCAGGTGTTGATCTGTGAGTGGTGGAAGTGCTCTAGTGTGATGCAGCTACAGTTCACATGCACAAGTGGAGGAGTCACTGCTAGGAATAGCATGGGAATTTTTTTTTTCCTTATTACAACCACTCTTACCCCTCATTAAGTGCTTTCAGACCCAGCCTCAGGCTTGATTTATTTTTGAAAGGACATTTTTAGTCACTGTGTCTTAAAGGACAAAAAAGAAAGTCTGCAGAGATTATTTTTAAAGAAGAAATAGTGCACATGCACACTCTGTCACAGTTTCTTTGCTTCTCAATATCCCACAAGGTCTTCTCCCTTATGATACAAGGTATTGCTCCACTCCTCTCACCTGCAGCTCTGTAACAACATCAGGGTGCTAGCCCTTCTGCTTTCTAGGCTGGAAAGATTATTGCTCTATTGCAAAGAACAATAATCTCACAAAATTACCAGAGTCAGGAGCAACTCGCTCCAGAGTAACACACCTGAACCTACAAGTTGTTGCACAATTTGGTAAAGTATCTTTTTGTGTTTGGTGGGTGTAAAAAGGCTGGAGATACATGTCTTAAGATATCTGTCACTGTTCAAAGCCAGGCTTTTTTCCTGGCTCTGATTTGGTTCTTGCTGCTCTTAATTTTCCTTTCCAGCTATCTGGATAATGCAAGACTTTGAACTAGCAGCCTCTCCTCTGGAATCTGTAAGCATTTGCTGAGCAGTATTTAGTTAAAGGACCAGACAGAGATGGAGACCAAAGAGGGTGGGATATGGAGGGTTTGTGGTTACAGCACAAGGCTCTGAATCAGGAAACTGTCAGAATCAACTTCAAGAGATGGGTCCAAGCCACAAAGCTCAGTTCTGCATCTGCTCCTGCACCAAGCTCCAACTGCCCTGGAGTTTAGTCTGTTTTGTTCTGTGCCTGTTCTGTGGAGATCACCTCTGCTTTCCTTGAATTTACAAAAAGCAAATTATTTTTAAATAATTTCACACACTCAGTAAGTGTGCCAGATTGGGAAGAGAGTCCAGTGCAGGATTTACTCACCAAATAGCTTCCTAAGAGTGAGGAGTTCGGACCCCATGGACATCACCTGGCTTGCAGGTGTTGTGAGAACTCCCTCAGCTCATCCCAAGCTGTGCAGTGCACACACAGCCATAGCTTTCCCCCAGCTGAAATGCAGTGGCCACAAAGCCCATGGCATCCCTCTTCTCTGAGCTATCCGTCTGCATCAAGTCAGAACTGCCTGTGAGGAGCAATAACAAATTCCCTCCCTGATGAACAGCACCACAAAAGATGTGCAGTATCTGATTCCCAGATGGCAATGTTAAAAACAGAAGGCAACATGTCTGGGAAAGTACCTGAGGCATACCTGAACAATAGAAATAATAGAGATGTAAGAAGTAGATAGGTCCTTTTTTTTTTTTTTTTTTTTTTTTTTTTTTTTTTCCTGATATATGCATGCCTATGATCACTTAAAAAAACAAACAAACACCTTCTTTTTTTTTTTTTTTCTTCAACAGGAAACAGTCTGTCTGAATAGAAACACAGAGGGCTAGAGTGAAATAGATGAATGGTTGGTAGCACAGTGTGCTCCTGGTGTCTGTGTTGGACACATAAATCCTTGGAATCCCTTAAGATTTATTTGTGTACCAGCAAATTGAGTGCATATCAACCCTTTTAGCAACGTGGAGAACTATTCATTCTTAAGGACCAGGATCCCCTATAGTCCTCTCGGAACATGAGGCTTGGCATAGGTTTCTATGCATAATTTTTATTTTAGGACCTCCTAGGACAAATTCTAAAAAGTGAACATGAGGAAGATGTGACTGCACACATTCCAGGAGTTAACACCCTGAAGAAAGCCAAGGCAGTGAATGCTTTGTGAGGTACTCACAGCCACCAGAGCGATGGAGATACCACCCGCAGCAGCAGCAGCTCCATGCACACACACCGGCTCTCCCCGCTCCCGCCCCGCCTGCATTTGTTCCTCCTTTGCCTGATGGCACATCTCCCCCACACAATGGCATGTACAATCTAATCTCTACTGAAAGCTCTGCAGGGCAGGAACTCACACATTCAGATCCAAATAGGCTGCTCATGCCTTTTTAATTTCACTGGATCAGAATAACAACGGCACGGAAATAATGTAACAGCCAAAGAATCAAATCTGTACAGTGGAACAGGTCCCTTCCCTGTTCTACAAGTTACATCCACACTGCCCTAGTGGTAGAAGGAAATCTGGTGACAACTGGCAGGTCTAAACAGCCCAGAAGGCTTTTGGCCACTACAGTGGACACTTGGTGATGTCAGCTATGGTGATGTCCACTATGGTGATGTCCACTATACTGATGTCCTCTATGGTGATGTCCACTATTAGTAAAGCCACTCGAACCAGACAATCTGTGTGAAGCACCCCAGGGCTCAGAGGCAGCTGGAGAGCCCCTGTGCACCAGGTAAGGGTCTGGGAAGAGCGAGCCTGGGGCTGGTGCCCTCCCACGCACATCTGCACCCCGCTCTGGCACCCTGCTGATCTCCACAGCCATCAATCCTGCTGCCATCTGGATGACAGCTCTTGCACAAGATCAGTGCCATTACTTAAGGCTGTGGCTGTTTACAACTTCCCGCCCAGCGCACACCCGCCATGTGTTAATCAGGATGGTTCATAGTCAGTCCTGGAGTAAACAAATGCAACTTCACCAGAAAACACGGGAGCCACACCTCTTTACTCCAGGTGTGCATCTTGGCCCACTATCTGTTTCTCCATAGCGATCAGTGACTGGTGTTTAAGACAATTTCTTAACAGGACTTGGGATCGGTGGTTTATCTGCTCATTAAGTTGGTAATATCATTAATTAAGGCTATGTCAACGGACATGATGCCACAGCAGATGGGTGTTATCAGTGGCAGCAGCCTTCCAGGGTTTGGGTTTGCACCGTGCCTGCCGTGATGTGCCCTTGGCGTCCTGCCCGAGGTGGGGACCTGCCCTTTCCCCACTCTGCCTAGGAGAGCCCGCCCCAAACAAACACGTTTTGAGGCAGGCTCCAGAAATCCCCTCAAAAGTCCCCACTCTCACTGATCCCCCATCCCCAGCTGACAAACTGTCTCTGAGGAGGGAGCGAGCAGTAAATACGGAGTTTTGGCAGGACAAGGCAGGCACCAGGGGCTATATCCACGACCCTACTCACCCCAAGAGCAACATCCCTGTGGGGTGTTCACCACAGGGTCCCTGTGTCATTCAGCTGGCTGCACTTTTAGCTGAGAAAATGAGCACGTTACTGAGCGATGTGGTGGACCCTGTGTCATGTTGTTAGCAGCAGGTGGGGACACTTAGAGCAAACAGGCTGTTGAGGCTAGGAGGAATTGGTGGATCACAATGCTCCCTCTGGATTTAAGCCATACATATCATGAGATCCATGAACCTATGAATTTTTAAACTTGGGAAGCGAAAACTGCATTTAGCCTGTCCTGCTCACATGATGCACCTCAGTATAGTAAAAAAACATGAGGACCTTTAAAAACCCTTTCTTTTTTCTCCCTTTTTACTCCAGGAGACATACAGTTAAGTCAAACACAGCCTTGGGCCAACTCCTACCCTGGTTCTGTGCAGAAGTCCCAATATATCCCAAAGACTCAGCACACTTTAAATTCACGTCAACAGTAGCATGTGCTGGCCAGAAGATATTTTACAAAGCGGTCCTTCAAATGTTTTAGTTGTTTTCCTCGGTTGTTTGAGGTCACTGCTCCCCCGCCCTTGCTAATAAAGATGTGATTAATGACTTTTGGCAAAGCTGCAGCCTGAAAGAGCCAATGCTTTAGGAAAAGCAAAACCAGTTTTCAGGTATTTTCTGTAAGGCTCATCTCAGAAACACACAAATACATTTCAAAGCATTTACAAAACAAGCTGACGCCTCCTTCACCCCGTCCCCACCCCCCTGCAGACACATCACCATTCATAACCTGCATGATTCTATTCCATCTACCTGGAAGAAAGCTCTCGCTGTGCCTTCAGCTGGAAAGGTTCCCCATCAGCACAGCCAGAGCACAGCACCAGCCAGAGCAGTTATCACAGGGCTTCCTGGAATGCCCGTAGTCACTAATGGCTTTGGGATTGCTGTCCCCAGTCTGAGCAGCACCCAAAAGTCCTGAGTGAGGCCCACAAATCCCTCCTTAAATCAATCACGCTGCTAGGGGTAAAGAAATTTAAAGAAAGGGAAAGAATTGAAGCTGCTTTCTCTAAGAGGGCTCGACTCATGGTTTGAAGTCTGTTTCTGCAAACAGGGAGGCTTAGAAATACTGGTGGTTAAAAGCAAGATGGCAAAAAGTGGGACTTTCACAGCCAGGCCCAGGGTGCTGCAGCAGGGATGTGGGGAAAAGCACCAAAATTCAGATGTATGAAAAGGACAGTACCAAACATACCAAAACCAATACCAAACCTTCCAGCTGCCTCTGTCAAGGACTCATTTCTCCTAGGCAGGCCCTCTTTCTCACAAGTATTTGATGTGGCTTAGCTTTCCCAGTCAGGTGGTTTAAATCTTCATGTTGGTGGGGTTTAATCTGCAACATGGGGGCCTGTGCCACTTATGAGGGGGGCACATGAGATTTCTGAGAAAGGGTAACTCCTGGCTGGGGATGGGGATGAGGATGAGGATGAGGATGAGGATGAGGATACCGATGCAGATGCATTAGGCCAGAAATTATGCCTGAAGGCTCATACATGGGGTATCAAATCTGTGCTGTGAGCTAGCACCACAAGAACTAGGGACCAAATCAGGGGGGTTAATTCTTGTACCAGAAGGTGCAAGACCCCATCAGCTCCTTAATCCTCCATGCTGACCCTTACCCTGCGGGTCTGAGCTCTGAGGATGGAGCTGATCTGCTCCAGGCAAGCATGGCTTGGGCCAGGGCTTGCTGTCAGCCTCCATGGCAGCTGGAAGGTGAGCTGGGGGTGGCTCTGATTTTCCTCACTCTGCTTGAAGGGCTCTGTAAGGAGACAGTTGTACAGCTTTGCATGGGATGCCATGGAATGTGCTGTACCTGCAGCACACAGTGCTTGGTAGAACTGGTGTTTTTCCAGCTGCAGGAAGCTGTACTGGGGAGATCCAGCTTGGATGAGCCACTGACATTTTATAATCCAATGGAAAAAAAGGAGTGAGGGCTCCAAAAGGAGTTTGTCCCCGAAGCTGAAACTAATCCCTTAAATTAGGAGGATAGTCAGGCTAAAGGCTTATAGAGAAATTCCTATTGCTGTGACTCCCCTGCAGTCACCGAGGCGGCTTAAAATACTGCCAAACTCCAGACAAAGCAGGAGATGTGTCTGGGAGTGCTGGCCACTGGATTTCTGAACTGGCCCAGTCCTAGCAGATGATGAACTGGCAGCATTAAGATCCCAATCCACACACCGAAGCTTCCCCAAAATTGCAGTGGGTGGCTCTAATTATAACCTGTATCCTACCGCCTCCCCTTTCTGTGAGTAGGAAGGAGCTGAGCTTCCTTGTTACTCCAGCTGCCTGCCCGTTACCAGGTCGAGATTGCTGGTGGGATAAGGGCCTTCCATTTGTTTGTAGCACTGGTGTCCTACTTGGCAGCACGTGCCTCATTCCTTCAACCCTACAAAGGGAAGAGCCCCAAGCAAAGCAGGTTTGCAGCTGGCTTAGCAACACGGCTGCTCTGCATTCCTGTAAATTTCCAGGTTCAAGTACAATTTTTTCTCTTTGTTGCCAAGCCAAGTGGACATCTAGCTCCCCTCATACCACAGCTGAACCTTTGGAAAGGGTGATGGGATCTGAGAGGAGTGTCTCTCCAAGCAGGCAGCACCTGCAGGGAGGCAGAGTGGTTCAGCAGTGCACATGAAGGCAACCAAGAGCTGCATCATTTGCCCACCTCCAGACTTCCAAAGCAAAAGGAAAGCTTGCCCTTGAGGTTTGAGGTAAAGAGGTAAGTACAGGTATAGATCCAAGTCCCCAGGGCTAGTCTGATTTATTTGGCAGTCCAGACAGTCAATACTTTCCATCTTGGATGTGTTGACTTTTCTTTTCAGCATGTGGCTCATTCTCAGATTCCCATTACTTTATTCCATGTGGGATTGGTGTTTCTTCATTGTTTTCCCTTGTGCATGATTGACATGAGCAGGAAGGAAATGTGGAAACTATAGAAACTATTCTCTGTGCTGAGGGAAGGTGCCTCATATTCTTCTGAACCTGAGCCCATTGTTTGGTGCTGCACCCACAGGCACGTTCTCTGCCTCGCTGGGGATGGACCAGGCCATCCTCACCCAAAATCAGGCAATGGTCACCAAGCAAGCATTAAGAGCTGACCCCATTCCCACTGGAATCTGTGGGAATTTCACCCCTGATTTGATTGTGGGAGGAATCAAACCCCTACTTATAGCATATAAATAGAAGGATTTGATTTGACACAGGTGGATATCAAGTTGTTCTGAATTTTTCCCGTGATTTCATTAGTGAGGTGATCTGTGTTACAAGGAAAACTTGTTCTGAAGCTGTCATTATTTACCTGAAATGCATCTGTGCTTTGAAGTAGGCTCTGGAAACACAAACAGAATGAAATTGCCCATAAAGCAGAGGTGGAGTGCCTTTTTCCGAGTTTTGAGACTGTTGGGTTCCCTCTACACCAGAATGCAAAATTAATGCCCTAAATTTAAACACTCACTAGGCTTTTTTTTTTTTCTTTTTTTTTTTTTTTTCATTCGTGACTTGAGAATGAATTCAGTCGTAAAACGAAATTCAACTGACACATTTGGCATGCAAAACAACCATTGTTTTTGCCAGGGGGTTTCATGTGCACGTGTGTATGTGTTTGTCTGTAAAATAGCTCATGAGCCTCCATGGAAGACTTGCATGGTGGAAACGTTGGCATGGGTTTCCCAGAAGAAGTTAGCAACCACTTGTGGTCCTCAGTCCCCTTGTGGATCATCCATGCCCTGCTCAGAAGGATTAACTCAGCTGTATCCAGTTTCCAAAGATTTAACATCATGCATGATCACTGCAATCCCAAGCCATCAAATGAAATAATTTAACAACTGGGTTTTTTGGCTGGTAACTGGTGTGAGCTCAGACACAGGAGAGCAGCTTTGTGTCTGCACCTTGTTTTGCTGCACTGCTTTCTTCCCAAATGAATGGTGTGATAAAAGTAGCAGCAGCAGCTTGGTGCAGAGAGCCTAAAAAAAGGTGTTTGTTTCCATTGCAGTGCTTAGCTCATTGTTCCTGCTCCTCGTCCTGTTGACTGGCTGCTCAGGAAGGCTGTGTTCCCACCAGCCTGGAGCTCCTGCCTGCTCCCCAGTGCTCTGCCACCACGTTCCTAAATTCACACTTCTATCTCCAGTGTCTCCTTCTCCCTCTTTGTTGAAAGAGGTGGTTTTTTACTTGTCTCACAGGGATGTGGTGGGTACTTTTAAAGCCTTTGAAAGCTGCTTGCAATTCCTCAGATGGCATCAGTGAAACTCACATTGGTGTATCTGGCTGGAGATACAGGGAGGTTGCCTTCACAGACTTCATGAATCTGGCTTTCCTCCTACATCTCCAGGCCATGGGAGGGTTAACCAAAATTCCCTTGTATGCTGTGCTTGAATGAAAATGCCAGTGAGCTCTGGTATGATAATATTTATATCTGAATCATTTCAGACAGTCTTGGGATGAATGAGAACTCACAAAGATGAAGGTTTGCTTTCCACTTCACTGTTTTTCCCTGGTGTTGCTCTTTTTCCAAGAGAAGGGACAGGCAGGAGCAAACCCCTTGGGGCCCTGGGTGCTGCCAGCATTCCAAGCAGGGCCCTTTGCTCCCTCTCCTGCCTCCTGCAGCTGGAACATGAGCTGGTATTGAAGGGCAAGAGGTATGAGTCCCCATGCTCACCTCCTGTGCTGTGGCTTTTTTGTTGTTGTTGGGTGTTTTGTTGGTTGATTTTTTTTTTTTTTTAATTTGTCCACCAGATCTGGAACTGAAACCATCAATTCATTTCACTGACAATCTCATTCTCAACTCAAGTCAGCAGCAGCTACCTCAGCTAGCACAGGGTTCTACCAACTGCATCAGCTATCCCAGCTCCTATGGGAAAGAAGATTCATGTGCTGTGATATGAGAGAGCATTTTTTTTAAGAAAGCAATGTGAGGAGCTTCCCTAGACACTCATCACACATCTTTGTGTCCTTCTTGGAGACACATTAATTAACTCTGCTGTGATCTGCTGAGGTGGAGCTGAGGAGAGGGGTGAGAGTGGGAAACATGGGGAAGGTCCAGCTGAGCAGATTTCCCCTCCTGAGCCACAGCACATGAATAGTGAATTAACTCCCACAGTCTCCAAGTGTGTGAGTTTGAGATCCATTTCCCAGATCACAGATCCATGTTCCTATCACTGCCATCACCCTGTGTCACACTGGCTGTGCTGAGAGGATTGAACAAGAGTGGGGATCACAGCACGATGGCCGTGGGAAGGAGCTCTGCTGTGTGCTGGTCTCACTGTGCTGTGTCAAATAGTGACAGTGCTGTTCTGAGCTCCAGAAACCCAAATTCTCAGTATCTGTTCTCATATCTTTCAGAGCTGAACCGAAGTCCTCTGAGATCAATGGAATTTTCACACTGGCGACCATGAGTTTTACATTCAGCTTCCTCAGATGAAAGTGCAGGAGACAGGCAGGAAATCATCCACTAGGAAATCTGTTTCAATCATCCCTTTTTATGACAATGCTTTGGAAATGATTATGTGCTGTATAAAGAAATATGGCTGAATTCATTCAGGGTAATTCTGAGCGATCCCAAAGCTCTTTTATACTGTTCAGGCTGTGTAAAGAGTCTTAACACACACAGAAATTAATCTGCAACCCATCTAAATCACCTTTGTTCTTTCAGAACCTTAGAAAGCAATAAGTCCTTAATTTTCACACTTGTATGTTGGTAAAGAGTGTGTTTTTCTTTAACTAGTGCAGTTAGGGTGATGGAGTGGGCATCAGAGTGATAGGCAGGTAGAGTAATTCCCTAGGGTGAATGTGGTGCTGGCTTTGTTCAAGTCTAATTTATCCCACTTCTCATAAAGGAATAAGTCCCACACGTATAAACACCTCTATAGAGTTACAATTCCAAGCACAGCAGGGAAGTTTCCTGCTTTCCCACATGCAGCACAGGATTAAAATAAACCCTGAGGTCCAAATCAGCAAGGATGTCCTTGTTGCATATTGTGGGATGAGTTCAAAAGAAAGCAGTGGGACAGATGATTAACCTTTTGACAAAAATCTCATTTGTGATGGCCTTGACAAAATTCTCTTGCCTTCTGTTTGCTGGAGTTTCATGTTATTTGCCACATACCTTGAAAGGTCTCCAACTTACATCAGTGGGCTTGAGTCTACCTGAGAGGATCTTTGAACAAAGAGTTTTCTCATCCCCACCACCAACTCAACCCTGGGCTCAGGCAACTTCCAGCAAGAGCAATAAAACCAGGTGTACCAGTCAGGACTAAGTAAAGCTGGGTGCAAAGCAAAGGGAGATCACAACTTATTTTGTTCAAACAGGAGGGCACTGTTTCATTCCCTACCTGACTGTTTTGGGACAAGCTTCCCAAATCCATCTGAATCTCAGGAAGGACAGTTAAAATGTCACTTTTGTTCCCCACTGCAGCATCTCCAGGCTTAGGACAGCACTGAGCCCACTGCTGCCAAAAGGCCCCTGTGCTACTGGCACACAGACTGGTCACCAAAATCAACCTCCCTGTGTCTCCTCAGACTGAACCTGCATTAATGGCTGGCTTCAGCCAGGAGACATCTGGCACAAGTTGGGTGCCTGCCCTGCTTCCCAGTCCAGACAGAGATATTCACCATGTGAACCACACTGCTACTCAGTCAAAACAACTCAAAATAAAAGCGCCATCGACTAACAGAGAGATGAACTTTTTTTGTATAGTTTACTTGGCAAATAACCTTGTACTTCAGATACATCTCAGGAAATCATGAGCTATTTTTGGATGACTTTTCATGTCCACATGTGGCAAAATTCCTCTAATAAATCAGTTGTGGTGAATAATTTAATTTAATTGTTGTTGTTGTTATTATTATTATTATTACCTGCTTTCTCCACCTTAAATATTCTGAGACAAGATGAAAGTACTGAAACTTCTAATGCCTCCCTGCTGAGTCGCTGTTGTAGGAGTGAAAAAGAGCAGAATGGATCAGCTTTTAGTAAAATCTCTGGTTTATGTAAAGCATCTGATTCAAAACCTATTTTCTATGTAGCCTTTTCTTGTCGACTGAAATAGTAGGCTGCATTCAAGCTAGACTTTGAGCTCAGTGAAAAGGAAACGCTGATGAAAATCACGACTCAAATACCCTTGCATCATATAATTCTGTTTGTTTTATTGGTGAGATACAACCTAGGCCCCATTCCATGGCTGCAGGAGGAAACTCAGCCTAGGGCAGCAGGCCAGGCTCAGGCTGAGGCAGTGGCTGGACAGCAGTCAAACCCAAGGGGTGGAATTTGGACCAGACCAAAGTCCATGGGTACTTCACCATCAGCTTTCACGGGCCCAGATTTCACCTTAATGACCACCCCAAGGGCAGCTCTGCAGAAATAAATGTTTCTGTTGTTAACACAGGTGTCTCTCGCAGAGTTCAAGCTCTCCCAAGGACAGCCCCTCCTCTATCTTGGCATCCAGTACAAGTGTCAGAATGCAGACACACAGCAGGTGCCAGGTAAATCCATGCCCCACTTTCCTGCCTGTGGATGGTGGGGTTCCCCTCTCTTCAAACACCCAGGCAGAGCTCAGGGCATCTTTGCTGGCTGCCTCAAGGCTTTGTGTGCCATTTGCGTGACTTTTGGGACTTGATATGTCTGCAGCAACTGCAGCTTCTGAAAAACATTTCAAACATTCCTGCCTGGGAGGCTTTTGGCTAACAGGTCATCATCATTTGGGAGAAGTGAAGCTAGGAGGCAAACCCTACGTGCAGTGAGTGTGCACACACGTGCTTGTGCCTGCAGAGATCTCGGCAGGAATCGCCGTTCCCTCTCATCTCTATCATCTCTCATTCTAGCTTGCTATTTTCAACATATGAAAAAAATATTTATAGCTATCAGGGAAGTGGTGACACGAACTCATCCTAAAATGCCTTGCAGCAGAAAAGAGACAAAGTTCTTTGTTGTGAGTGTTGGGCAAACCCTATGACTTGTTTCCTCACGTGAGCAGTGCCACGGTACCAGAGGAGCTCAGTTCAAGGGAAGGCTGTTGCTGTGCTATGCTGTGGAGCAATGATGCTCCACATGATGGTGAGGTGTTGCCTGCTAGGAGGAAGGACTCTGGCACTGTGCAGTTCCAGGAAAAGGATATCTCTCTAAGGAACCTGTAGTCAACACTTGAGAGGCTGCACAATGGTCATAAAAGATGCTCAGCCCACAATGCCTGATGAAATATGGATCAGTGTAATTGTTTCTTAGGCTGCTGAAGTATATCAAAAAGGAACAGAGAGACTTGAAGTCCTGTATTACTACTGCACCCTTCACTGGCTACAGCTAACATCTTATTTTTATTTCCATGCTGACAGCACCAGGGAACTTGATTTATTTTCTGGGCTGTATTAAATATCAGAGGAGATATGCGTCTCCTAGAATCCGAGGCATGGGATACAGCTGATGAGCTAAATGCCTGCTATCCAAAGCCTCCTTTTGATTCACTTTGACATACCTGAGTGTTTGCTAAGTGAAGCTCTTCAGAGCATCTGTGAGCACATCCACCAAGGGTCTTTGCATGTGGCAACCGTGATTTGCTGCCGTGGCTCAAACAAGCCACAATTGCACTGATCATTTCCTACTCCCCTCTCTTGAACTCCTTTGTTGTACACTTAACAAATATTGCTCCCAATCAAGAAATGTCTGTGAATAGCAGATTTAGATGGAAGATTTGTTTCATTATTATTTGCCTTCTGGCTCTGAAGCTCTGTGGAGATGTTTTCAAGTTTTCTCTTCAACCACAAGATTTAGAACTTGCTTTTCTTCCCCCCCTTTTTTTAAAGAAAGCTGAGATTCTTATGTAATCACTTACCTTCAGCATCTGGGACTTAAAACACAGGACCAAATATGGCTTGAAGTGGAAACAATGAACGATCAGCTTTTCTCACATGAGTAGTCCCTTTGAAGGCTAAGTGTCTGTGCTCAGGAGCAAAGTTACATGTATATTGTGAGAGCTTGCAGAACCAGAACATGAACAAAATACAAAATCTAATTGACCCTAGAAATACAAACCTCGTATAAAGTTTTCATTATGTAGTTAGAGGAAATACTCTTTTTCCTAAACTAAACATACTTTTAATCTTTTTTTCCTTCCCTTTGTAAAAATACATGCTTTGATACAGAAGTCTTGTAAGCCTTACTGTTAAGTCTTTCATTAAATGTTTCAGTATTAAGCAAGCTTAAGGCAATAACAGAAGTTTATGACTTTTTAAAAAGAGCTTGTTTCTTTTCCTCCCACATTATGTTGGGGTTTTTTTATTTTTTTTTTTTTAGAGTCACAAAACCTACATCTTGATCTGCTCCAGTCTGAAGGCTTCTATTTATAGTTTTTGGTTATGAATGTTTTTTCCTATGAAAAGGTCAGACCTCGCACATATACAATAGTGGAAAGCCCTGCTTATTAAAAAGCAGGCAGATGGATTTGTTAAAAAGAAGTAATTTCATAATGCAGCTGCTGTGAAAGGAGGCTGCTTTAGCAGAAACATACTCATGCTGCTTTATGAGAAAAACAGGTAGAGGAATTCTGTTTTGTGGTGGAGGAGTTTTTCCTGTCCAAGCCTCCATCCTCATTCACATGGTGAGTTTTTCACCTCTATTTACACACTTTGTCCTATACACACACACACACACACACACACTCCCTTAGCCCATTTTTCCCACCTCTGCTGCCCTGGAAAGGCTGGAGGAGGTAATGGTGCAGCAGCTCAGTGTATCCTGCATGGATCAGTGACTCCTGATCTGCTACCAGGGCTCACCCAGTACCAGCCACACTCAGCTTCTCCTGCCCAAAGCCATTGTCCAGTACCTTTGGTCACACAGGAACTTGGGGTGCATTGGGAGGTGGGTCCTGGCCCTGGGGCTGGGGTCGGCAGGCCAGGACCACGCCTGGCTGAGCATCTCTAGCTCAGGGTGACCTGTGAAGAGTCAGTGTTGACAGAGAGATATCCTTCACCAGCACCTGGAGGGGCTGCTCTGCTCAGACAGGCATGGGATTGCTCAGGGTTTCAGGGTAACAGCAACCTGCAACTTCCTGCATGATGACAGCCAACAGAAACCTCTCTCATTTGATAATGGGAAAAAAGGAGAGGTCTTGGCTGCTTTGTCCTGGCTCTTAGTGAAGAGCTTTGATTAACTGAACAAAAACCACTTCATCCCAAAAGCTTTTCTTTTCCTCCTTCCTCCTTGAAGCACCCTAAGCACTCCACACACCTGCAGCACCCTGGAGTGATGGAAACAGCACATGTAGCCTCACATTTCCTAAAAATCTGTGCTATTAGGGAAGATCTCTTCTGTGTTGCATGAAATCATATGCAAAATGCTCAACTCCTTTAAATTAAAAGTTGAAAATAGCTACTTCTCACTAATTCTGGCTACTTTGTAAAAAAATAGTCCCCAAACTCTGACCAATCTCTTCTGCTTTGAAGGAGCAGCCAATGCAGGAGGGGATGGGGTCACTGCTGAATGCTTACGGTGTCCTCCAGCCTCCAAAGGCACATCCCCATCAGGGTTTAACTTCCAGGGGAGTGTTGCTGTTATGTTCACTCTGAAGGGCTTTGTCTGCATCAGCTCCTGCTCTGCAGCATCCCCCAACAAAGTTGTTCCCAGGGTGTTAAATTCCACCTGAGAAGGAAATAATTTGCCCTATTAGTGATTCCACCACTGCTGCTATCCATCATGTCAGTCCTGTGAGGAAAAATGAGGATGGATTCACTGAAAACCTCTCTCTCCAGAGTGGGCTCAGCCCAGCACCTCTGGGCTTATTAATCAGCTTCTCCTACCATGGAATAATGCTCTGGGTGCCTCCTCCACATCCATCCCACGGGTGCCAGCTCTGCTCCCATCTCGCTGGCTCCATGTGAAGTGGCAGCAGTGGGAGAAGGGCCAGGGCTGTCCCCACAGGCACAGCCTATTCCAGGGAGACAATAGTTCTGATCAGCCCCAGTCAGCACCACTGACCTCCCTCTGGATGGTGATGTGGGTGGGCAGCTCCACCACCCTTCACACCTGCTCCTGGATGTGTCTCTGCAATATCTCCTCACTCAGGGCTGATGTGGTCCCCGTGTACCTGCAAGCAGAACTCAGCATTTCTGGTGGAATGCCAACTCACCTGAGCTTCCAGGAGCAGAGCCCAGCAATGCCAGTCAAGTTATTCATGGAGAGGTATGGCTGCTTCCACTTACCTGCAGCACAATATGAGTGTCAGCACATTCCCACCCACAATTTTCACCTGGTTTCACCAACAGGGTGAAAACACAAATATTCTGTAACAACAGAACTCAAGGGATTTAGATCTTAGGTGATGTATGGATATTTTGCCCCAGGTTAATCTCACCCATTTTGAAATCTAATCCAACTTCTTATGGGATCTCTTATGTACTGATGGTATCAGTCACCAGTACAGCTGGAAGAATAGCACTGGAGATGGGCAGGAAATGCACAAGATAAGTGGATCTAGCCCAAGAGTCAGTGAGTCTGGAGTTTGGAAGCATGGAATGAAACATTGGCCTTCATGACAGACCATGTAGGTGTAGTAGTCATGTCTTTATCTCCACTGAAATCAATAAGAAGGTTTAGTAAGGCAAAAGTGGAAAAACAAGAAAAAACAGTCTTTCCAGGTGACCTTGTCTTGATTGTTTCAGATATGAGCTTCTGATAGCCATTCAACCCTGGCTTTAGCTCACCTCACATGTTGTGTCCCACTCCCAGCTCCCAGGCTCCTGCATAAGCATTAATTACTATTGCCTTTGCAAAAGAGAGCATCTAATTTCACCACAGGACCTGGTACCTGTGCAAGAGGATACATCAAATTACAAACCACTGTTCCTCTAAGCTGCAATGTCTGTGTGTGCATTGGGTGCAAGTTACTCTGGCAAGAAAAGACTTGTTACAGATTTGTAAAGTGTGGTGTGCATTAGTCAAAGTGGTCATTAAAGCAAATATTGCAGTTGTAGGGGCAGATGTTAAAATACTTGTATCTTTCATGGTAACCATGCTAATCCAAGAGGAAATCAGTTTGTGATCAGTTTGTCAATAGCTTAGAGTGAGATTGTCAAGGTTTCCCCCCCTGCAGGACCACAGAGGAGGCAGCTGTGCAGCCCAGCTATGCCATGCCTGCCAAGCCAAACCTTCCCTTGCTCTGAGCATCCCTGGGACCTGATCCCCACCTGATGGCCCTCAGCATCCCCCACGTTACCCTGCCTTGGTATCCTCAGACCTCTCTGAGGATTAGGAAGCTGTGAGCCATTGACACGCTGGGGAAGAGCCCCCAGATCTGTTGGAGAAAGGATTATGCTCAGCAAGGCTGGGAGAGGGCAGGAGGTGTGCAGGGCTGTACACCTGCCTGCCCACCTGTGAGCTGCAAACCAGGGGAAAGTGAAATAGCTCTGCCCACACCACTGTCACTGCAGGGGGCTGGGGAGCGGGGAGGGCTTAGTAATACCGAGAGCAGAGAAGTCTGCCTTAGTCAGATATTTTTAATGGTTTCTCCCCACACAGGGCAGGAAGTGAAACTGAGGTCCCAGCCAATGTGCTGCCCCGGCAGGGCCCGCCGTGCTGGTGTGGGGCAGGGGGTGACACCAGCTGCTTCTGCCAGCAGGGCTGGGTGCTGGGACTGGGCTCCCACACCAGCACCAGCTCCCTCCCACCCCCACGCCACCGTGCTGCCCCCAGGAAGGGTGCCCAGGCAGGGCTGGGCCATGGGAGGGGGCCAGGACTGCATTTCTGACCTGCTGTCATATAATCTAGGATGATCTCTGCCTGACCTTGTTTCCAGCCCAAACGGGACCTGCAGGGCCTGGTAAAGCCCACAGTGACCATAGATCCCAATTCTCGAGGGACTGTGTGAACAAGCTGGGCCTTGGCCATTGTCCTTTGAAATCTGTGGCAGCACTGATTTTATTGCTGCCATGCTGGAGCTGTCCCCCCAGCTCTCCTGCTGACCTAACAGCAGGTGGTCACAGATTGGAGGGGCACCATCTGACCCTGTGCAAATGAAACCCTTTGTGGAGCAGAATGCAGGTGCTGTGTGATGTTGCACAGCCAGAACACCAAGCAGCTCAAAGCAGACACTGGAAGGAGAGCAGGCTGGAAAGCAGGAAACTGTTGCTGCCTGCTGAGGCTCCCAGGTGGAAGAGCAGTCCCAGTGCTCAAGCTTTTACCAGCAGAGCTGCAATCAGCTGTCTTGTTGGGAAAAGCCTCTGGGACAAAACACAGACTTGATCCAGCCCTGTTCTGTGATTCAGCTTCAGTTGCTGAGGGTGGGTGTCTCAAAAGTGGCACAAAGAGATGATGATTTGGTCACCTCAGATTCCCAGGAAGATCCTTGGAAACTGAAATCACTTGAGTGTAAGTGGACTGAGGAAGACATTGCATTAGAAGCTCTTCTCTAGATGCTTCTTGATATCTGTTCCCATGGGGCAATTGAAGGAAGGGAATGTCTTAACCTCCCATCCCTGTGCTGGACCCTCAGGCAGGTGCTCCAGCCTCCCAGGTGAGACCCTGCAGGTGCCCTGCCCCCCTGGCTTCAGGAAGCCACAGCAAACTGTTCAGTGCTGCTGTGCCCCGGTGGCTTTGGGTGGTCAGAGCACATTCCTGCTGTGCACAAAGAGGCCAGGCAGAAGAGATGGCTGGCAAGCAAATTGGGACCACGGGTCCATTCCCTCTAACAAGGTCAGCTCAAGGGAAGTGACCGAACAGCGGCACGGTCCTCCCCTCCTGTTAGCCTCATCTGCAGGGCTCGGGCAAAGGTCTTTTTATTACTGTTCTCTGCTCCAATTAAAACATCCTACAGATTGTGCTTGGCAGGCTCTCAACACCATCCAGAACTAAAGCCTGTTAACAGGATACAATCAGCAAGGTTCAGGGCTTGAAGTAAGCCAGAGGGGTAGGGAATGTTTGCCAACTGCAGAGTGCCAAGTCCTATGGCCTGCCCATTTTAATTCTGGCTGTTAATTGCTTTCTAGAAGCACCCACAGGTCCCAAGTGACAATCAGAAGCCGGTGGCCAAAAATGCACATGCCCAGAGCAAGAGGAAGTCGAGCTTCAGAGAGCTGCGTGTCCCCCGAGCACCCGGGATGTCCCCATGGACCAAAGACGGGTGGCAGGGCAGAGTGGTGGCCTGTGCCAGTGGATTTCTGTCAAACCACCACGGTGGCCTTGAGGATACAGTGCCCCCCTGCCAGCTGAGTGCTGCTCAGTGTTATCTCAGGTGTTTCACACACCCTGATGGGATTGCTTGGGCTGAGTGAGAATTCAGCCCTTGCAGGAGCTTCCTGGGACACGTCAGCTGCTTCCCAATGATCACCACATCCCTCATGTCTGCACACAGCTCTGCAGAAGGATTCCACCAGCAGCAAAGCAGCCAAGTAGCATTTCTCTGGGATGCAAAGGAGGAATTAGAAACAAACAAAAGATGTAGTCACCTCATAGTGAGAAATAGCATCTGAAGTGACAGAAAGAGATTTGTGTCCAGGAGTCCCTTTGTGACAACTGAAGCCTATAACACCCAGAAAGAGGGTTTCTTAGAACCTCTATGGGAGGGGAGAGAAAAGGAGTCACAACCAAATTCCCACATTAATTGGTTTATTGGGAAAGCATCTAGCACAGGGTCTGAGGACCCCTTTGACACGTCTGGGGCAGGACCATGCTGCCTCTGCTAAATGCAGCTCTGGCCAGGGGAGATGGAGGGGAGAGGTGATCCTGAGCTGTAACACATTGGCACTGCCATGGGAGAGTGAGAGATGAGGTGAGCACGGGATGCTCTGCCAAGCTCCTTGCTCCTGATAGACCAGCACAGCCTTGCAGCAATGCCAGGGATGGGCAGCAAAAGAAACACACAGATTTGAAACATGAAATGACCAGTCTGATTTCTTCACACAAGCCAGGAGAGATACAAGGTGTGAACCAGCCCCTGAAAAAATAATCAGTGATTCACACCAGTGTGGAGGCTGTAGGGTCCAGCAATTTTCTTTCTAGCTCAGTTGTAATGACAAGTGAATTTGATTTGTACAACTCATTCACTTTCAATGACCTATGGCTGTCATTAATGACTGAGCTCAGGACACAACTTTTGGATAGAAAAGGCTTATGTTGACAAGTGGGTCTTCATAATTACTTCCTCTTGTTTGTTTTAGTTTTCTCTTCATTTCCAAACATATACATTTTCTTTATTGTTTCTGACACCTGTCAGCAAAAAGCACAGCCTTGTGTATCTCCTGCCATTCCCAACCAATGTGCAGGGAAATAGCTCTGCATGCTGCGTGGGAACTGTGCCAGCAATTCCAAAGATCAAGGAGAGAAACAGATAATGCAAATAAATCATAATGCAAATAAATCACAGGCGCAATGGAAGACTCTCCCTATAGGGACTGGTGGCCTTAACCTCACCTAGACCAACAAGAATCAAAGGTTAATGCAGGTGTCACTTGAAAGGTAATTTTCTATTGATTTGCAAGTAAGTCCCTGACCTACTGACCTCCCTGGTGCAGGAAATAGGAGTTCCCCTGGAGCAACATATGTGCAGGCAAATGTGTTATTTACTTTGGTAGTCCCTCTAGTATTTATAGGCCCAGGCAGGACCAATAGAGATAACCTAAGGAATGTGGTAGCCCTTGTAAAGATTTCTGTCTCACGCTTAAATATTTGGGCAGCAAAATTGCAACCTTGATCATAATTTGACAGAAGAAAACCACAAGGGCGCTGCCTGATTTCTACATCCTTTTACAGGCAATAAAAACCACCCATAAATAATTTTCATGCGGTGCCTCAGGAGCTCCTTGCAAGGGTCAGCTCAAGACTCGCTGGACATGACTCATGTTGTGCAGAGGTGTAAATCAGTGCAGAGCTGTTCCTGGGGTGCACTTTGGGAAGCACTGGATCAGCTGGATTCAGGAACGTGCAGCTGAACTGATGGGGGCCAAGGTTTGGGCTGGTGTGATGAGGCACTCCCAGAGACTCAGCTCTGAGCACCATCCCTGGCTAGACAAGCTCTTGAGTTTGGAAGCAACAGTAAAACTGTGGCTTAGGGTTGGGGACTATGAAGTGGGAAATTTTCCACCTGTTTGTTCAGTAGGAAGTTGGGGATTTTTAAATGAAAAACTGAAAGCCTCAACAGGCTTAGCACAGAGAGTTGGCAGCAGCTCTCCCTGAGGATTTTAATTACCTCTTGCTCTCCCTCTGCTTGCAGTGCCATTGATGGTCCATGATTCACAGCTGATGGGAGAGGAGATAGCGTGTGCAGGGACTCACCTCCCTCCCGGGAAGCACGAAGGGCGTAGGGCTTCCAGCAGCACATTTCCCAACGCAGAGAGATTTACACTTACAAATGGAAAGTGAATGTTTTTGGTGGCTGGAAGAATAAGGAGAAAAGTGATGGAGAAATACACAATTTTTGACGACATGCAGCGGAAATGCCTCGGTCACTTGCACATCCTGGCCTGACCTCTATTTTCTCTCAGCAATTAAGCATGTCAGAGTCTACCACACTACTGAAAGCTATGTTTAATAGCCCTCCTGCTCCCATCCCTGGAGCTCCAATGCTGCCCTGGGTACTCCTTATGCTTCTCCAGTCTGTCTCCTTCCCATGCAATGTGAGGGGTCAGTATCCAGGAGCTGGATCTGGGGTAATGCAAGGAAAATGGCACAGAACATGGGCCTTCTCCTCCACAGGGTTTTCTACCAGCTGGGAGGTGACAAAGCTTTGCAGACCTCTTGCTGTCATTCCCCAAATCCCCTGGGTACTGCTGAGAGCAAAGCTCAGGGTTGGGGATGCTGCAGAACCGTCATGGGAAACATCTGGATCAGGGCTCAAGTTTGCCAGCTCCAGGGGAATCCAAATCTTATCCTCCCACAGAAAGACTCTCAGATGTTTCCCTTGAGCTCTTCTTCCCACAGCCCATCACAGCCCAGTTCTCATTCCTGGTTGCTCTCCTTTTCCTTCCTACTCCCAGGGCCTTGATCTCCCTGCCAAGCTGGGTCTCCTCCATCAGGCTGCAGCCTTCTGCCAGTGGGGCACCCAGACTCAGAATTTGGGACACAGGGCCTGGCACCTGCACCCTGACCCACCCAAGGTGGGAGTCTATGGCAGCCTGGAAACCCAGCCCAGTGAGTCAAGCTGCTCACTACCTGCCATGGCATTATATATCCTGAGCTCCTGGCTGGCTTCCCAGGAGACCCAATTTCACACAAGGATTTCAAGGATGGTCTTGACACATCGTGGTGGAGTTACAGCTTCAACCCAGCCAGGCAGCTCCCTACCTGGAAAAGCCAAATGCAGCAGACTTGTCCACCTGAGCCTGTCTTGCAATGCATCCCTTCTCTCCCACCACCCCACACACCTCACTGCTCCATGGAGCAGGGAGTGCTTTGCTTTTCCTCTTGGTGCAAACCAGGCCACAGTGGAGGCATCATTGTGCTTATTTGCATAGCAATGGAGTCATCACAAAGATGCCAAGCCATCTCTATGATGCTGGGAGGGGTTAATGCTCCCAGAGCCCATTTGGCTCTCTAGGGAAGCAGGAGGGACAAGTATTCAGTGGCTGTGTGACCCAGAAAATTGTTTATGATGTTTTTATTCTCTTTGCCTCCAGCCAGGAGTGTGGGTTATGGAGCAGCCCACCTACAGCCTCTGCTACCTGCTGGCACAAAACCTGCTCTACACAGCCTGTGAGCCCACAAACAGGCAGCCCTCTAAACATAATTTGCCCAGACCTGGAGGTGTTATCCCACCTGCAAGCCTGAAATGCTACAGCACTAGATTTGGGGAGCCAGAGGATCTGTGATAAACCTATTGTGAAGGGCTCTGCTCCCTGATACCTCTCCTGCTCATGTTCCTCCTGGTACAGGAGGGAACATTTCTCTCCTTATTCAACAGCTGCTAGGAGCAGTTGCTCATTTCTCTGATCTTTAGGTCGTGAGAGAAACCACTCAGTCCTTGCTCATTCCAGTGCCCCCTGAGGCAGCAGAGATGACTGAGGGATGGAGAAAAAGGAAAACAAGCCTTCTTCATGGGGCTGAGTCAGTGTCCACCAAAGACCCCAACCAGACTGCACTGCTGTCTGCATCCCTGTGCAGGATTCACCTACCTTCTGCCAAGAAATAGGGGTGATATTAATTTGATTTTACAGTGGAAGAAACAAGTCACAGGGAGGTTTAACCAGAGCTTTTCCAGAGCTGCCCAGTCCTTTTGTGGGACCACAGGGAATCCAGGTGTGAACTGTGTTGGATACTGCTGAACTTTTCTCCCTGAGATGTGCACCACCTGATCCATATGCTGCTGTTGTTCCTTGGCTGAAAATGGTATTTGCTCACTGAAAGAAATCTCTGGATAAAAATATTTTTGTATTAAGAGTGAGGACAAGAAACCCTACACAATAAGCAAGTTTAAACAAAGCTGTCACCATAGGTGACTCTTTTTTAACTCCATTGCCCACAATTGGCCAGTGCCACTGCAAAGAGTAACATAGCTAAAGATGAGGACCAAAGTACAAAAACACACTGCCAAAGCAGTGGCTGTTCCCACCAGAAAACTTGCAGATCTGCCACAGCTGAATTCTGCTCATCACTGCTGAAGGCCCTGACTGCTCCAAAAAGGTGCTCTCCACCCATATTCATATTCACAGGGATGCTCTTCACAGCCTTCCTTCTGTAACACTGTCACCTTTTCACTGATACAGTGGGCACCTTTGCCAGCTCCTCTGCAAAGGGCAAAATGAGGTTTCAAGTGCAAAACTGGGGCATCTTTCAATAGGCCACAATAGCAGAAGATGGGTAAAGTAGGAGAAAATTCACAACATAGCCCTCCCCTAGAGGAACCCTTCTAAAACAATTACCTTGCAGCCTTTGACCCCTTTGACACTCACGAACCCAGGTTGCAAAGCAGAGGGATGCTGCTGGGTAGTGTTAGAGGTTGATGGCTGCTCCTCCCTGCACAAGCTCTCCCAGATGCTGCTGAGGAATGGAGCAGCAGTTGGTTATTATTTTTAGCCCCCCGTTCACGTGGCCTGGGGATCAGATGCACATTCCCAGATGCTCATTGTAGACATGCCGAGATCCCTGCAGCCCTCGCCGCGGATGCACAGGGCTGGCACAGCTCCTCACAGGGTGGGGGGACAGCAGGGGCTGGGATGCAGCTCCCCCAGCCCCAGACCCACTCCTACACGTGCATGGACACGCCACCTGCTTCTCTCAGGAAGCCCCCAGTGAAAAGGGCTTTCTAGGAAACTTGGATAAATGAGCGTGAGGAAGTCAAACTGAATCAATCCATCAGGCTGACGAACAGCCCGTGTCCCCTGAGGACACAGCTTTGTCAGGGAGGTGAAGGGCTGTGTTTCCATGGGAGAAACCAGGCAGAGGCAGGGGGAGCAGGGCCTGTGGGAGGAGCAGGATGTTAGGCAGGGATGCAGGAGAGCAGGAGCTGGACTGGACCATGAGGGTGAACCAAGCAGCTGCAGTCCCTCTGCCAGCTGATTCTGGGATGGGCACCAATTCCATCCCTCAGAGGAAAGGCTGGTCCAGGAGAGTACAGAGAAGGAAAAGAGAAAAATAAGCTCCTGAAGAAGTGAAGGGCACTGAGTGTATTCTTAGATTTATCTCGATGTCTGCAAGAACTGTCTGAGGTGTGGGGAGCAAATTGGGCACGTGCAGAATATCCAGAGGAAATGCATGGTCAGTCTGACTCTGGGAAAATGTGTGTGAGCTCCTTCAGCCATGCCCACACAGCTCTGTATGGGCTGCCTGGCACCTGAAATGTCAAATGAGAGACTGAAACCCCCACCCTCCACACAGGCAACATTTCTGGGCAGGGAAAAGTAAAGCCTGGGGTAACCCTGGTCCAGGGAAGTCCTGCTGGGAGGTGATGTGGAATGGGAGTGGAATGACACCAAGCTTGCCCAATTAGGGGAGGTAAAACAATATCCAGTGGCTGCAATCTGAAGCCAGACAAATGCAGATTAGGTATAAAATGTGTTTCTATTAGAAGGCTTAATTTAACACTGGCACAACTTTGGAGAGCTGTGATGGATTCTCCATTACTGGCAAGAGCCCCGTTTGCATTTGGAGGCATCTCTGAGCTCTCTGCTCTTGTTCAAGCACACATATTGATCGAGTGGTACAATTGTCAGAGAAAAAGCCTGAGGCCTGGGCTCCCAAAGCAATCAGCAGCAGTGGAGCATTCTTGATGGTGTCAGTTTTGGCACCAATGGATACTTGAGTTGGCACCAAAACCAAGAAGAGACAAAGCCTTACAGATAAGACTCAGGATACCAAAACACCTCTGGTCTCAGTGGTGGATGTCAAATGACCTTGAAACCTCTAAGAAGAGGAAAACATGTCCCTGCTCTGTGGAGAGGCCATCCCTGTGAAGTCACTGCTGAGAGAAAGGCATGGGTGCCCAGGGCCAAAAGTGAGCATGGCTTTGCCAGCTCCACAGGCTGTGAGCAGTCTCCAAACCATGCCACCCTCCTCTTCCCCTGCTCAGGGTGATTGCACAGCTGCTGGGCTGGGAGAGGTTCAGGGTGGGGTTATGGGCTCAGGGGGACTTTTCCAGCTACAGAGTCTGCCCCAGGCTTGAGTGCTTGAAGAAAACTGCTGACCTTGCTTATGGAAAATTGTGTTTTCTTGCAAGGCTCCTGTCCCATAGACGAGTTTCTGACTGGCAGATAGCTATGGAGTGAGTCACTTCTCTTTGTGCCCCAGTTTCCAAGCTGGTGAGAGGCTGAGTCTGTTCACCTTGATTCATAGTGCTGCTGAGGGAGGGGAAGAGGCTGGAACAAACCTGGAGCCTTAAGCCCACTACTTTCCAGGGGCAAAGCCTCACAGCTCTTGATATCACACTTCTCACCAGCACAGTCATCCTGAGAGGGTTGTTGTGATACCCAGAGAGGCTTGGAGCCCACGGACACTCAGCAGCTGTGACTGCAGCACAGCACTGCAGTTGTGCATCTCCCTTGAGCTCTGCTCCTTCCCTGTGTGTCCAGGCACCCCAGAGCCCAGTGCTCACCTCAGGGGACCACTGTGTCTGTTCCAGCAGCTCTGCATAGCCAGCCTTGAATGGAAAATGGAAGAAAGGGTGAAAAAATTACTTCTGATTAGCCAAGCTTCAGGTTCACAGCAATCCAGAGCATCTCTGGGGAGCAGGCAAACCTTTCCCAGAGGCAGCAGGATCTCCACATGTATAAGTGATGCCTGTAATAATCCTCACCAGGGCATGGCATTCTTCCCATAACAAAAATTGGACATACTCAGGCTAGTAAGCAAAGGAAATGTTTGCTGCTTTTATTAATAACCTGAAGTGACCTGTGCCTTCTGTTCTTTAGCTGTATACCTTCAGCCCCATGCACAGATTTGCTAATGATCCTCCAATTTCCACTCTATTGAAACATATAGAATAATTTATTTTCCCATTTCTGTTCTGCTGAAGATCAGTAATTTGTGAATTACTGCAGCAGTGCTGCAGCCTCCTGTGGGTCAGGAGCACTCTCCTCTGTTGAAAAGCACAAAAAGGGGATCAGACCTTTCTGCCTACCCAATCTCCTGTGCAGCAAACAAGAACTACAAATATTGTGAAATAATCTCAGAAAGAAATCTGGTTGCTGTTCCAGCCTTTAGAAAGCACTTTCCTGTGTCCACTGCTGCCCTTTAAACTCCAAGCTGCCAAGGCAGGACCTGCTTTCCCAGCTGACCATTGAATTGATTTCCTCTTTGTTTGTTGTTGTGTCTGGGATCCTTGTCTCTGTAAAACCTGTGGACCCACAGTCAAACACACAAGCACACACACACACACACACACACACACACATCCTGCCCATGGCAGATCCCACCTCTGCTCCAGGGGCAAATGTGGTCAGTAAGTGCTGGGGTGGGGGCAGATCCCAGATGTGAAGAATGCATCTGTGCAAAGTGTGTGCCTCAGTTTCTCAGTTTGGGGGGTGTGTGATTCAGATCTCCTTCTCAAGGTGCTTTCAGAGTGAGAGACAAGAGGAGCTGTGTTGTGTCAGTGGTATCTGAGCCTCCTGATTCTATCATTATTTTGCATCAATTTGATGCCCTTGAAATCAAAATATCACACTGTGATTTCATTAGGTTTCAGAGAGGATATCAGCAATCTTTGTCAAGTGTGTGCATGAGTCAGGTGAGGGGCTGAGGGTGGTGGAAGTTACCTGAGATGAGTATTAATGACTAACAGCTCCAAGCTCCAGCACTAGAAGTGGGAACATCTTAATCTAGATTGAGGTGCATAATTAAACCTTTATTAAACTTCCTTCAATGCATGGGCATAATTGTCTCTTGCTTTTTGAAACAAGGATTTTTGTCCTTTCACACTTAGGATCATGTTACTTCTACTTTATAGTAGACATGAGTTGGTATTTGAGGAGTAAGAGCTGCCAGTGTCCACCTCTCCCATTTCATCACTCCTGGCAGCAAAATTAAAGTCCAGAAACTGGTGTTTCATTGTATCAAAGCCCTGATGCAGCCAGAGTATTTGCAGGACTGAGGAGGTCGACAGGCTGTTTTTGGATATCTGTTTCAAGGCAGCTTTACATTAGGATTAGAATTCCCCTCAACTCTGTTCAAGAGTGTCTGGACTCACAGGATAGAAGATCCTGCTGCCAGCCAAAGTGGATCCCAGCCCAGCTACGACCCATGTTTGTCAGCATTTTGTCCCAGTGGCTTTTGTAACCCGTGTATAAACCTTCATTTGGCACAGCCCAGGAAGGTGGCCCTGCGGTGCTCCTGTTGCCATGGCTCTGGCTAACCCACAGAAATAATAGTATTAAAAATCCCTAGCATCATTAAGCAGCTATAATAATTAATCCCTAGTACTTAGCCCTACCTTTTATGCTTTCAAGAAACACAATGATATTCCCTGACTGTGTTCATTCACCTTTCTTCTCCTTGGAGGAAACTCTGTGTCACATGCTCTGTTATAGAGGGAGTGAAGAATAACACGTCCATGGCCATCCATGCATTTCAGTGCACCAGATGGGAATATGGTATTATGTTTTAAAGAGTTTGCTGTCCTTGAGTGGCATTCCCAGTGTTCCCTGATTCATGAGGAGCTGGAAAGTTGCCAGGACAGCCCCAAGCCTGCATCTAGGTCTTGCAAGTTTGGGCAGATTAGCCCAAAGGATTCCTCTGAAGATCTACCCATGCTAGGAGTGATTTCTCTGTTGTTTTTTTAATTTTTTTATTGTACAAGAAATGAAAGACATATTATTCTGGAGCTGTGGTGAGTGCCCCAGCTGTGATGTCTAGAATGTGCTTGGAGCTTCAGGAGAGTGAACCTCCTCAGAGAGAGGCACTGGTTGAGTGCTGCTGGTCACTCTGCTGGGCAAAAGCAGAGCTGAGCTGGGCCCGTGGGACACGATCCTGCTCCCTGGTGCTGTGCTCACACAGTCTGAAACACGGGACACAGCACAGCAAGGCTTTTGAGTGTGCTCAGCTCTGAGCAGAGGAGCAACCTACAGCAATACAATACTGGCTTTGGAGCCTTATCTTTACTTAAAGGTCAAAGCATGCTTAATGTCTCAGCAGCTTAAGGCTTCAGCACTCTCATGAAGGCAAGTTGAGAGCAGCTGTCCTTGCCAGCAAAGTGAAGCCTGAAGAGCTGGGCTCTCCTTTCCCTTCTTCCCAGTCCCTTTGTTGATGTACACAGCACGTGCTCTGAATCTGTGCTGGGGCAAGGGGAGCAGGACCCAAGCTCTTCTCTTTGCACTAGAGGGATGGTTGGACCAGTGGGGTGAGCCAGATGGGAATAGCCCCTGCTTCCCAGCAGAGCCCCTACACCACCCTTGGCTCAGGCATAGCAGCCACATCTGGTGTGCTCTGGTGCCCTGGGGGAGGCACAGAGTGCTGCTCATCTCCCAGGAGACCAAAGCCTCCAGAGACCTGTAGGTCAGAGTCTGGGGAGCCTGGCAGGATGTGGATGTGGCCACGAATCAGCCAGTGCTTGCCCGCCACCCGCAGCACATCCTCTGGCTGCCCCATGGTGTCCACCAGAGACCCCCCTGCCCCCCTGCCAGGAGGTATTTTGAGGGCCTGTTTTGATCTCCTTTGCATGTCAGTTATGCTATTTCTGAGCAATTTTATTTTAATTGTTTTCCGGTGGTGAGCTTGTTGTCTTACACTCTCGCCTTGATCTTTTCCACTTCCTCTCGCTTTCATGCCTCTTTCTTTCCCCACTGGGCTGACAGGTTGGGTGTTTTTGTCACAGCTGGTGGATGAGCTGTGCCCATCCCACGTGTGCAACCCCCAGTGGAGACTCCTCGGGGTGGTGGGAGTGCAGAGTCAGCCCCGGGGGTGTCTGTGTGGGTGCGTCACCCTCCTGCCTATCTCGGTGCCTTACCTGTTTCCAGCCACTGTCATGTGCAGAAAGAAGTGTTGACTCATTAATTATCACAATGTAGGTTATGGTTAGATGAGTAAAACTTCTTCCAAGTGGTGCAGCACTGCAGAAAGGAAGGCTTTGCCCTTTAATCACTCAATTCCAGAAATGGTAAAACAGCAGGGTGCTGCTGGAAGGGGCCATTAGGTGACCACATCTGCTCCTCACTGAGCAGACTCAGCTTTCACCTGGGAAATTCAACTTCTCTTTCATTTTGGCTACTCTAAACAGTCATTCTTCATCCAAAAATGGGGAGAGGGAGAGCTGAGGGGCACAACGTTGTTTGGCAGCTGAGGCAATAGAAAGAGAAAGGTGTGTCTTGAACTTTCTTTTGGCAAAACCTGCCTTTCTGCACCATTTTGTTGTTGTTCCTCTACAAATCCTCAAAAAAAAATTTTTTTAAGAATCTAGTTTTAAATAAAAAAGACCCTGAATCTAAGCAAGTATCAATGCCAAATCTGTTGTAACCTTAGCCTACGTTCAAGCCTCGTGGAAGAAATGCACTACCATGAATCATCACGGTTCTGCTTTAGCAGGGTTTTATTGAAGCAATTCATGTGGTGAGATACAGGTCAGAATCTGACACGCTGACAGGATCAGCACCCACATTTCCACTGAGAAGGGGCAAAAACCCAAATGGTGTGACTCCAGGACACCAGCAAAGACCAGCAAGCAAGCTGTGACCCGGGTAAGTACTGCACACTTGTGGCAGAGCCAGCCTGGATGAGCGCTAATGAAAGCCCGAGGATTCAGTGCAGCAGAGAGAATTGCAATAACAATGAATCATTTGTTAGCATTGTACCATCAGGTGGTTAGTGAGGGTTTTCTCTCCAGATAGACTCTTGTCTTCCTGTGCAGCAGCTGGGATCAGCCATTTGGGGAGGCAAATGAGTGGCATGCATGCCTTGAGAGCCTGAGCCAGGCTGCTCAGCCTTAGGCTCCTCTGAATAGCCAGCAGCTCCCTGCAGAAGGGACAACAACATGCCCTTCCTCACTCTTCCTCACACTTCTGCTCTCTCCTTCTCTTGCTTCCTTTTAATCTTGCACTTACTGGACCTGGTCTCACTCTTTTCTAACTCACTGTAAGACCACCAAAATGAATGAGGCAAAATCCTCCATGGCACATGCTGGGCTGCTTCCAAACCCTTAGTTCTAGCCCAAATACAGGGCAGGTGGTTAGTTAATAGTCAAGTGGCAAGTCCCTAGTCACTTCAGTTAGGGTCAGCAGTCCAAAAGGTCAGGTGGAAATCATCTGATAATCTTTCCCAAGGGTTTGTTTCTCATTTATAGCTGCAGGGGAAAGCAAGGACACCTACAGCAGGGACAAGACATGATAAAAGCACTGACACAACCCATGGTGCTCAGATGCAATGATACTGGCAGTCAGAGAAGTGCTGAAGTTAGACAGGAGGAGGGAAAGGGGACTCTGGATTTGCTTAGGTGCAGTTTGGATGGTCTGACCAGCTGATCTCCATCTTCTCTCCAACCCTAGACAGGTCTTTAAGGAGTATCAGCTTTTTGGGGACCTATCTTATTCCTGTTTTCTGGAGTAGACTTCTTCCCTACTGTCTGTGCTCTTTACCCTCACTCTCCTTCCTCAAACAGATGTAGTTCTGCAGAGTTCATCAGGTTTGAAGCCATATACCAGCAAGAGCCCACAACAAGTTTTTCTTTTTTAAAAAAACATGAAGATACCTTCTGCAAAGCAAATCTTGCTCATCTTTCCCGGAGAACCTGCTCCCCAGGGCTGGGTTTGACCGTGGGTTTGCAAGTGTGATAAAACAGACAGGAAATTCAGGGTCTGGCTTCAGTGCACAGGCACTGCCCTTTAGAGATGCCCACACCTGCTCCAGCCCTGCTGACACACAGCCTGCGAGCAGGACAGTCCCACTCATCTCCTGTGGGCCTGAGTCAATTGTGCTGCAGGGGAAAGCAGGTCTGTCACCTCCAGCAGGGACAGAGCTGCCACGAGTGCCCTGCTGTGGGTGCCTGAGAGAGCAGGGTAGCTCTGGATAAAGCACAGTTGGTGCAGATATACCCATCAGTGGCAAGACAAGGTAGTCCCCTTCCTCTCCTCTCACCTGGCTCTGTCACCTTGGCTTCACATCTCTCTGCAGCTTCTCACACCCAGCCTGTGTCAGGAGTTTAGCCATTCATGCCTGGCACAGCCTTGTGCTGCCCTGATCCTCATTGTATCAGACAGAAACGCCTCCTATCCCTGGCTCCATGCTGTGTTGTGTCTGCTCCTCAGGCAGCGCTGGCCCAGGAAGAAAATCCCAGACCAGGATTACCCTGCCCAAGCCCCTGCACTACCCTGCCCTGTCTTTCTGCTGTTGTGATTTCTGCTGAGCAGTGCTGCTCTGAACCCCCTTCCACCCACAGCCGCAGTTCATCCCTCAGCCACCTCCTTCTGCTTGATTTGGGTGTTAACTTCCCCCCTGAGCAGGGTAGCTTTACTTGTCTCTCCATAAATTCACTTCCCAGCCCTGCTCAGCCCTGTCCTTGCTGTTCTTCCAGCAGTTGCCCTGCACTGTCCAGTGCTGCCTTTTGCTTGAGCAGAGCCAGGCAGGAGCCCTCAGCAGAACACTCCTCCAGGGGCAGCAGCACATGCAGGGGAGCAGTGGGGATGCAGGGATAAATTCCAGAGGGGATGAGCAGAGGAGCTCGTCCCACTCCCTCCCCTCAGCACAGCTTGATCAGCCTCTTGCTTTTTTCCAAGTGCTATATTCCCACATGGAGTGAGAGAGGTTTCAGGAAATTTCTGCTCCTCTCAAAATCACTTCTGATTTTTCTAGTAAAAGCGTCTGCCAGCCTCCTGCCGCCAAGTTGGGTTTTTTTTAATACATATACGATTCAAGCTGCGTTGGCTCTATTCCTGAAGTCTGGCAGGTGCTCAGTGACATATGTTCTGTGATAAATGTTTATTACATAAGTTCATTCAAGCTAACATGGATTTTGAGATATAGTCAGCTCTCATTATACAGCCTGCCTTCAAAGCTCAGTGTCCAGATTATGTCTTTTCTTGTAGGGATGTCTCCCAGGGTTTGTTTGCTCCTTCCTTGATTTAGCCAACTCTTGATTGGTTCATCAAGGTAGTTAACGAAGCACTCAGACCAACTCAGGGGAGGGGAGGAAAAGGAGTAATTATAACTTCAGCTTGTTCCAGCTCATTATTTTAATCACTGTGTATCATATTTGGTGAAAACATCTCTCTACAAACATTAAAACTTCGAAGCTGTCATCGCTCAGAAACAAAGGGTCTGGTTTTGCTGATTCCCAAGCACTGGTCCTGCCTTAGAGGTGGATTGCATCACTGTGTCTCATTGGAGGAATTCCTCCTGATTCCTGCTCTTTCAGGGCTATGGATACAACTCACAGTGTCCAAGATTTCCAAGTGTGTTCATCTTCATCCTGGCTGTTTTAAAAACTTCTTATATTGTTTAATCTTGTTGTAATGAATTCCAGTCACTTTGTGAGCTGTTCTTTGGAAGGATGAAATTATAAGTGCTGTACCATAAAATCCTGAGCACCCTGCACAAGTCCAGCACAACACTGGTATCAAATTTCTCCTCTTAATGTGCATCAGATGGTAAAAATCAGGATAAACTCTTCTTTGCTCTGGATGAGGAGTTTGGGAACAGCAGGAGCCAGAGCTGCCTTGGGGCTGCCTCCCATGTCACCACATCTGAACCGCTCTCTGGGCTTCACAGAGACTAAAACTCATTTTGCTCTGCAGTTTTTGGCAAGGTTCACAGGAGAGGTGTGTACATGTGTCCAGGAGCAGTGTGGTGTGCCATTCTGGGGAAAACCCTGAGTCTTGGCTGTGTGGGACATGGATCTCCATGTTTGCTCTTAGGGATCAGGCTGATCCTGCATGTTATCACTCTTGATGTGCAAATGCTTGTGCAAACGGGATGATTCACATACATTTTGCAAATGCCTTGTGACTCTGGACTCTCTGGTGAGTCCAGCCTTGCTGAGGCAGAGCTGGGTTTTGGAGAGTACAGCAGCAATGAAGGTGACTTTTTCTCACAGGATCCCCTTAGTCTCATCATTTGGGGCTATATCAAAATATCAGGACTGTCCATAGGCAGGCAAAATCCTGCACAGGAGGAACTCTCTCCAGTGAGGCTGTCAGGGCTCAGCGAAGGGGAAAGCAGAGTGTGCATTTTACACTTGATCAGTTAGGGCCAGCAGTAACAATAAACATTTTCTAGTCAACACATATGTCTTATCTGGAAAATTCTGAAGCAAACACAGGGCAGCTGGGCTGTTACTAAATGTCTGTACCTCTCTTGGTCTGCAATCCATGCGTTTTCCTCCTATCTTACATTTGCTGCTTGAGATCTCTTAGTCAGAAACAAACCCAACTCTGGAGACGTGGCAGATCTGCAGATGGGAGGTTTGCAGTTAAGGGACAGCACTGGACTATGAAATGTGGTTAGAGCTACAATGTGTGCCTGGGCTATTATGGTTGAAGGGGCAGGGTGTTTTTAATACAGCTGCATAAGATAATATGTCAAGCCTTCACTGAATGCACCAGTTTTAGCAAGACGTGTGCACGTTATTCAGAGAATCTAAGGTTCAACTTGCTGAGCTGCAAGTCTCAGTGACTGGCATGTACTGCAATTCCAGGGTGTCCTGAAGCATGCCTAGGAAAAGGACCTTAGGGTCCTTGTGATCAAAAATGCAGACTGCAGAGATCAGCTGACTCTGCTCATGCTTTAACCTCATATTTTGGAGGTTTGGAAGGGATAAAATCTAGTGGGCAGAAGAGAGAGGATGCAAAAAGGAAGAAAGGAGCATTAAGGAGAAAGCAGTGCTGCTGAAGACTCCAGACTGGTCTTTGGTTTCTCTTCTATCTTTGGGAGGAACTGGGTGTCCTTCCTGCTGAATAATGCAGAGTGGAGAGTACGCCAGAAACATCTCCTGCACAAATGGGAAGAACCCAACTAGAACAGCAATTAATGTGCTTTTTTAATTGATACAGGCCAAAACTCCCCCTCCATGTCTCTTGGAGTGAATAAAGCTGAAGTGGGTGGCCATCTCAAATAGACATGGTCAAAGCAGGAGATCACGTGTTGTACACCAAATCATCCCTTTTAGAGAGTTGCCTCAGAAAAGGTTGTGGAAAAAAGAAAAAATTATCTGAGTTAAATCCCAGCTGTGAGAAACTGGCAGGTCTTGAGGGGCAATTTGGCACACTCAGTCCCAAAAGTTGTGTGGGTTCAGAGTTTCTCCCTAGGACAGGGATATGCTGGGAGCAGGGATGGGAGCAAGAGTCAGTCATGAAGTGGGACAGGAGCATCTTTGGTTTCACATAATGTGGAATGGAATAAGAGCACTGAAAATAATAAACCAGCATCCCAGAAAGAGCTGAGTAATTAACCTGTCTCTCTTGTGAGCTTCCCTGCCAGGCTTCCCTCTTTGTTGTAACTGGTGTCCAGCCCCTAAAGAGGTCAGGAAGCACCTGCTTCGGTATTTGCATGCACTACAAGGTTTTTGAGGCAGGGACTGTCCTTTTGTGGCTTGTGCTGGCAGCCTTCAGAGCCAGAGGTCCTGGCTGGGGCACACCTGCAAGGCAAACCTTAACAACCAGGTGCCCATCTCAGCCACTGAAGGTGAAGCATTTTGTCTCTGGCTGGGCAGATGACTCAGACCCAGAGCAAATTAGAGTTTGCTTAGGTGGAAGTATGATGTGAGTGTCTAGCCACCACTTGTGGGGAGGGTCAGTCACAATGTCACAGCTCCATTAGGAATGATGCAGGCATTTCTCCACCCACAGAGAATTTGGCCCAGACCTTTTAAGTCAGATCTTTGTGGTAATTTGATTTCTCTCTGCATTAAGGCCATTAACATTTTAAGTGTCTTAGTTGCTGCTGTGACACACAGACCAGTGGAGATGGTCGTTTTGCTTGTGCTGACATTCAGCCCCTCCAAGCAATGTCCCAAACACCAAATCACTTTTGGAGCATCTTTGCCCCAAAAAGAGCTGCTACACTACTGAAATTAGAGCCCAGATCACTCTTCACATAATCAATTTGTCTGACAACCCTGATCCTCTGGGGATGTGACATTAGTGTGGTGGCTATCATCAGTCAGTCTGCTGCTGAGGACTCCCTGATCTGCAGGCATTTGAGTACTCCCCACTCTGGAATGGGCCACTGAAAGCATTTTAAAACTCTCAGATTTTGGGAAATCCAGCCTAAATTTTTCAGGAGGCACTGTGAGGAATGAGACCAAGAAAGGTATCACTGGAAATGGATGTGCCTTCAGGCTTGCAAGACTGCTCACTACAGAGTGCTTCAGGGCTTTGTGACCTAGGTTAAGTTCACAAGCCTCATTGACTGTAAATGAAAAGTATGAAGCTGGTTTGATGTTTATTTGGTTTTCCAGAGGGTTCAGGATTCAGGCTTTGTTATTGAATGGACATCTATATTCTCTGTCAGGCATGAAGCAACTCCTTCTGTTGTCTCTCCTATGAAAAGGTCTGGCAAATACTAGCTTTTGCTGCACAGCCTTGGGATTAAGCTTTTCAAAGGCAACTCTTCACCATGGGGCCTTCATTTCTGAGATGCTTGAGCACAGCTTGCAGGAACAGCCTCTTCTTTGGAGGTCTCCAGCTGCTGCATCCTTCAAAGATCCCTCCAGGGAAATGCTTCAGACACAGAGCCTCCTAAAGGTCTGGTCACTCCTGAAAGCCCTGGTATGCCTGTAGTGTGACTTTGCTCTCTCCCAGACCTTTGCTCTTGCTCGTTCAGCCCATCCTCCAGTCCATTTTTAGTTCAGCTCTTTGCTGAATTCTCTCACACACCTTTGCTCTGCTGACTTTCCTATTCAGCATGTGGATGCAGGAATCAGCTAAGACACTGGTTGTGGTGGATTAGGCATTAAGTAATTTGCATTTCCTCACCACTGCCAATTACTACTATTGCAGTAAAAGACAGAGTGCACACTGACTGTGGCTGCTGCTCCTGATGGGAAAACCAGAAGGGAGCACTCCTTCCGTCATAACATGCGCTGTGCACACTGACTGCAAGTCCCTGCATGCTGCCAGCTTGTTTTGTGTGCCTCTCCTTCATCACAGCAATGTGCACACTGCAATAACCACCCCAGCTCCCTCAAAAACACTTTGGGGTTTGACCAAAGGAAAAACACCCTCCTTGGCAAAGAGCTGATATGAGGGAAGTGATTTTGTCAGAGCTGCTCGCTAAAGCACGTGGAGACAACTGCTCAGGGTCAGCCATGGATAACAAGCCTTCAGATGACAAATGGCAGTCCTTGGCTGTACAGTAAGGGGTGTATGTTCCCAGCATGCTCCCTCTGAATTATTGCAATGGCAGCACTCACTTCCCTTCTCTGGGAAAGAAACAAGAGCAAAGCAAGCAAGAACTAGCAGCAGATGGTCCCTCCTGTGCCCAGATCGTTCCAGCCAAAACAAATCTACATCCCCAGCTGAAGGGAAGGGTACAGGAATAGAACAGGAGTGTGACTCAGATCCAGTGACTCAGACAGCAAGGCGAGGGGAGAGAGGGAGGGGGAGAGGCTGAACCTGGCGCAAGAGCCTCTTACGGATGACAGTGATTATTGCTATTATTCCTGCGAGTGCTTGCGGGCACTGACAACTCTCACTCCTGTTCTCTTTTTTGGGGTTGTTTTTCTCTTTTATTTTTTTTTTTCTCTGTGTCTCTTTCTTTCTCACTCTTCCCTTTTGTGGGAAAGCTGTGAGCACCCTCCTCTGCATATTTATCTGTTTGTGAGCTGGTAAATAGCTGGCCAAACACTTGTGTGCCAGATATCAGATAGGCTCAGCTGTTTGCATGCCAGTGGAAAATGCCACATACCCATCTTCCCTCTGTTGGGGCAGCAGCCTGAGAGATTCCAGGCATGGTCCCCAGCTCTCCTCCCCCTCTCATCCCCAGGCCACTGGCCTGTGGCACTTTTGCCAGGTGCCTTCCCACAGCAGTGGTCGTGTTGAATGAGGATGATGTTTGCCCAACCTTAGCAAGTCAGATTTTAAATAATGAGCTCCAGTGCTGAACTGTTGGTATTATTCTGTCAGAGCTGCCACACAGGTCAGATCAGTTACTGTCACTTACTCATGGCTAAGATGTTTTTGTGGGGCTTGGTTTTACCATGGAAGGGTGGATTCACATCTTGATACCCCTCAGATTATATGAAAGGCTTTGCAAAGCTCCTGAAAAGCACTATCACTAGAAAAACTAGGCCATTGGGTGAGATCATGCATTAAGCACTAGGGGCTGGCTGAACAATCTGTCCCAGAAACCAGCCTTGGATTAGTGCTGTGCTGTGCTCTGGCCCTTGGCACAAGCACAGGTGGGACGAAGGGCCCAGATCCTGCCTGACCGCATTGGAGGAAAATCCCCCTGTGGAGCAGAACATCCTGCCTTGCCAGGTGCCCAGGTCCTGAGCACGAGGGGGCTGAGCAGAATGTCCTGTGGAAAACCAGACTCTGATGTGAACCAGCAGAAATTCTGTTTCTCCATCTCCATCCCAGGTCATCCTCCGGGTGCCTTCTCCACCCACCCAGGCAGAACTCAGAGGCTTCTAATTTGTGTCAGACCCCAAACTGCTCCACGGTAACCCTACAAATAAGCTCTATGCTATGGCAATATGCTCTGTGAGGGCTGGCATTGTATGTTGGTTATCCCTGTGCAAAGTCCATAGTGAAGATGTATAGCCAGCACACACAGCTTGTGCTGTGCAATTGTGTCCACTGGGAGGTTTGGAAGAGTCAGAATGGCTGGCAAAAATTGGTCTCACTGACTTCCAGCTAAACCAGCTAAACTGAGTAGAGTTAGTTAGCAGTGCATAACCCATACATGTTTTGGATTTCATGGATGAGAATAATCAGCATATGTCTGTTTTAGGTCGTAGAGGTGTTTGAATACACAATCCTCTCTCCTGAAGTGGGTCCCATGACCAGTATAGTGCCTCTGGACCCAGCAGAGCTGGCTGGGGACTTACAGCTTACTCATCACGAATGCAGACACTGACACCCCAGTCCTAAAGTGAGGGGTCCTCAGGGACAGGGCCAAGGCACAGAAAGGAGCATGATCCAGCCCACACACTGCTCACCAGCCAGCAAGGGCTTCAAGAAAGCCCTGTGGTCACTGGCCCAGCCAACACATCTGGGCTGAGGGAACATGACCCAAAACTTGAGACCCCCTGCCTGCTGGGTTTGGAGGGTTTTATCCTTGGGGTAGCAAAGAAGGAAGGCAGAGACTGTCAGACCTTGGATCATTGCTGAACAGCACCAGCAGGTGGGATTTGGACACCCAAATTCAACACAAGTTTGAATTTATATTTAAAAATATATAGATGCTGTTATAGAAACTGTATAGCTATTTTTAACTTTGGTACCCACTCTGGGTTTCATTTAACCGAACAGGATACAGGAGGTAAAACCTTTTTCAGGGTTACATGATGTAGAGGTCCAGTGGCCGTCACACATGAATGGCTTCCCCCTTCTTTGCATGTGTTGGTGACACATTATAGGCCATGGCAGTGCTATATTTTCACACATATAATGTGCTTTTTTTTTTAAAAAAAAAAAGTGATTCAGCAGTAATGCAGTCTGCATGCACATGTGGGTAACTCAAATGGAACTTTAACATAAAGCCCTTCTCCCCAGTTACTGCTCCAGCCCTGCCAAGGGCATGAAAATACAACATGTTTTCTTCTCTTTCTGTTCTTGACCACCTTGTATCATGCTGTACAGGATGAACTGCCTCAATAATGAAGGATGAGGGAGAGATCAAAACTTTAGGGTCAGACCATCCATCTGCACTGGGATGTTGGGAGCAGTGAACCTTTCTTTCCCAGCCTGAGCTGATGGCTTGGAGGCACAACCTTTACAGCACATACACTAATGCATGATCTGATGCTGCGTCTGCCACACCGTTCTTATACCCAGAGGCTGTTTCTGGGTGAAAGTTTGGATGACCTAGATGCAATTTTTTGGTTCTTTCAGGGAAAAAAGTGTCTGAAGTCAAGACATTTGGGTGGGAATCAGGGGTTATTTTACAATCAAGCTCTAGCTTAGACTTCCTATGTAAATTCACTAAACAACAGGGATGCTAACTATGTGACCTAGGGTGCTGTTCAGATGGACAAGGATCTCTGTGTGATATCAGGAATTGGTATCAGGGCTGAGAGAGTTTGGGTGGGGGGAAATCATTAGATTGTAGTCTGACCCATAGAGTGAATAACCATTGCTCTTACCTATCTATCCCTTACTTCTGCTCACCTAAAGCATCTCTGCCAGAAACATGTCTAGTCATGGTCTGAAGATATCAAGAGAAGGAGAAGCTGCCCCTCCCTTTGGTCATTTGTTCCAGTGGTTGATCACCTCTTTGCTAAACACGTGCATCTTGCAGCTAATTTGAATTTGTCTGGTTTCGGCTTCTTGCCAGTGGTGCTTGGTGTTTATGCTATTATCTACTACAATGCAAAGCCCTGTTGCACTCTCTGTTTTCATTCAATGGAATTATATGCTGATCTTAACTCACTCTTCAATATTCCCCTCCTTCCCCCTTTGGGTGCATGAAACAGATCGAACAATTTCAGTATCTTGCTCTAAGGCATTCTCTCTACTCCTTAATTCATTTCTGTGGCTCTTTCCTGCCCTCACTTTAACCACCTTTTGAATATTAAAATGTGAGCCCCAGGCCTGGTTGTGTTATCTTATCCACTTTAGTCTCAGTGCTTTATGTGAAGGAAAATTAACCTCCCTGATCCTACTTACTACTTTCCCTGTGTGCTTAATCCCAGGCAGCCCTTGCCCCCATTTGCTAGGAGAGGTGTCTGCACTGAGCCTCTCATCCATGACGACCTCCAGCCCTCCTTCAGGAGCTCTGCTGTGCTTCCAGCCAGTCCTGCTGATAATGAGCAGCCTCCCATCTTCCTCCCTCCTGGGCTGCAGCAATGCACTGCAAGTGAGCCCTGCTTGCCCAGCAGCCACCATGCCCTGGCACAGCTGCCTCTTCAACCGCCTCACCACTAAAGGTGGCTATCAATGACCTCTGCCAGTGCCCTTTTACATTGTCTTCCAGATTGATGATAAAAAAAACCATGGGGTAAAGCAGGGCTGAGTCCCAAACCTGCTTGGAATTTGTTGTTTGGTGATGAGTCCTCACTGACAACAACATTTTGAGATCTGTCAGTTATCCAGCTCTCAATCTGTCTCACGTATCCTCTGGTTCATACTATTCTGTGCTATTTTTTAAGCAGGATGTCATGGTTTTAGCTCAATCCCCTTGTAAAAAATCTAAGTATAGCATATCTGCGTAGTTACTTTTATCAGGCAACTTTGTAATCTCCTCGAAGAACTAAATCAGGTTTGTTAAGTGCTATTTTCTCTGCAACAACATTGAATCACATTCACAGAAGAGGGGAATGCTGAGAGGCTACTAAGTTTATTATTCTTAAACTTACTATTCTTATTTTATGTATTCTTCTCCTGTCCTCAACTAATTGGGAAGACTGATCTTATACTGTTGTTTTCTTGGATGCAGGACCTACCAGTAGAGCCACTGAGCTGGACAAAGCCCCCTGGCCTAGGGGGTGGCAGTGGCTTGGTGGGTGCTGTGCACATCACTGGGTTTGCACTGGAGAGCACAGCCCAGAGCAGATTCTTGTGTGGTACAGCAGGACTGTGGATGCTGCTGCTGGGTGCATCTCTGCTGGCCATCTCTTGGGTTTGGGGATGTGCCACCAAAGCATGCTTGCCTCAAACACCAGCTCCAGGACAGAGGGGGGGGAAGGGGTTCTCCTGCTCCTTTCTCCTCCAGGTGGTCTGTCAGTACCTGATCAAGGGGATACCATGTCTTCATTGTGATAAAAATCTGGAGAAGGAAAACAAAAACAGGGATGTTCACAGGTGTTGGATGCTGTCTTTCCTGCAGAACTGCCTGGGAATGGCTGTGCTCGGGTCCCTTGGGTCAGCCCAGCTTTAATACACTAAAAGGCAAACTGAAACCTTTGGACCTAAAGTTTCACTGACAGAGAGAATGTCCCACACGTTTCTAACACTGCCCTAAGCCAACCTGCTTGGTGAATTTTCCCTGGTGAGAGTTGTAAAAGTTTGTCTCTCCTTCCCAGCTACAAAGGTGCAGTGCAAGGAGGCAGTGGAAGACTGTGCAGCACCTGCAAGGACCTAGTCCCCTTCTGTGTGGGATGTGACAGCAGCTGAAGAGCTGAGCTCCTGCTTTTCTTTATGTGCTCTCCTGACTCAGCCGATCTCTGTTACAAGCACAGCTGCACTCAAGAGAAGAATATTTTGTAAAGAGAGTTCAAACTGGCTCTTCTGCTGTGGTAAGTTTTCAGCTACCACCTCTGAAGCACATCCTTCCTTCCTGATGGCCACGTCAAATGGTTTTGCAAAGACACCGTGCAAAGGACACGTATGCAGTGTTTGACAGCTCCTCTTTGCAGAAATGCTGAGGGTCCTCACCACCTCCTGTCTTTGTGTGATTATTAACAATAAAACAAGTCTGAGGGATGGGCAGATTTCAGCAATTAGAAGAGAAACACCCCAGCCTATGCCTTCTGAACACCCCAGATGTCACTGGCCTTGGGGTCACGGGGCGCTGGGAGTTCGAGTTTTGTTTAACTTGAGCTTTAAGTCTTTCCTAGGAAGATGGGAGCTCTCACGATTTGTGTCACAGTAACCAAGATCTAAAAAATATGCCATGTTTCCACTGCAATTTTCTCCCTCAGATGTGCCAGCTGCTCTCTTTTCACACTTTTGCTGCACATTTACGAGAGTGAGAAGGAATGCACACACACACACGCACATACACACAGCTGCAGCTGTGAGACCAGCCTGGCCTTAGCCCACACAGTGCTGTTAAGCCCAGAGATGTATTTAGTTAGAGCAGAAGAAAGAGGAAAAAAAAATGAAAGAAAAAAGAGCTGGTGTAACTATGTCTGGATTCCCAAACACCTGCATCAGGGTTTCCTGATATTTCTGCAGACATTTGCATCAGAGATACAGCTGCCACAGTGCTCACACAGACCTTAACCTTCATTTGATCGTGGCTCTATTCTCCTTTCATTTTCCCTTACTTAAAACAGAGCTGAAATCTCATGTGCACCCAGAGCTGCAATGGTTAGGAGTCCACGCTTGTGAAAAGTATCCAAGTCTATTACACCAGTTTAACATCATTTAGTCAAAGGCCTGCAGGAGGCTGTATGTGCTCTGTCAGCTTAGTTGTATTTGAATACATGAAGAACAAGCTTAAACCACTATCTGTAATGGATTTTAAATAAAAGTGAAAGTTTGTGTGCAAAGAAAGCCTAATTTCTTAGCTTTAGGAAGGGCAGACCTTTTTGCTGTTTTAAGGGAAGAGACAAGTTTTAATTTGTGGTATTTTTTATTCCTTCTGCTCTATTGCTTTCTAGATGAATACATTAGTTTATCAGATGCTGAGAACTTAAATAAGATAATCAGGGCCAAATTTCCACCTGCTGAATACATTTAAACAGGTTTTTCTCTCAGGTGTTTAGAGTTTTCTCCTTCTACTGACTTTTCTGGGGCATGACAATATTTACCACTGTGGTCCCTTACTGAAAACTGCCCAGGTATATCAGAGCTGCCTTAGACAAGTAGTGCCAGGAGTGAGAAATGTGTCAGGCAGCTCATTCATTCATCTTTCTCAGCTTAGAAAAAAGAGAATGGGGACTGCCACTTGGTGTTTCTACACAGTTTCACTCTCTGATTCTCATGAGGTAGCAAAAAGCTGAGGATTCTTTAGAGGAAGTCAAGCAAACAATTTCAAGGAGATTTCTTTAAAAGAAAAACAAAACAAAAAAACAAACCAAGCCAAAAAAACAAGAAGAAAAAATCCAGAGCAAAACACAACAGTAACAGCTGAAATGTTTCTCTTTTTCTTGGAGATTCCTGCTTAACTAAACCTAGATTTGGAACCTATACCAACCTGAGAGCTTTCTTTAATTAAAACCTCATCCGCATTTCAACTTAGGAAAAAATACAATGACAACAAACACAAGCTTCCAAAAAAAAAAAAAAAAAAGAGATGACATCTGTTCTTTAGGCAATACTCCTTTGTCCTGAATTCTAGAGAGCTGGTTATTTAAGGAGAGAATTATGTGAACAACTAAGATTAAACAGCAACACACCCTGATGCAAGCTCGAGGGTGTTGAAATTGCTCTGCTCTTCTCCTCCAAGACATTTCAGATCCCATTTCTTGAACACTGTTTGTGTCGAAAGCGCTCACATTCTGATTTCCTCCACAGCCAGTTCACTGCTCTCTGCAGTCTCTAAAAGCATCATCAAGCGTTTCCTCATTAGATAATATCATCACACACCCTAATGATTAGGCTCAATGAGTCACCTTCCTTTTTGGAGCCCTGCATTCAATCCAAAATTGTGTATCCTCTCTCTCTCAAAGAGAACTCCCTCCACACAGAGATGTCTCAGGAGACCAGCCCAGCTGTAGCAACAAGTTCATTAGCCAACCTATTGTGGTGGATTCTGAAACCCCTCTGTGAGACACCAGAGACAGTCAGAGCAGTGCCAGGGCTGGGGGTGCTGTGTGCTGGGAGCTGGGTAGACACTTCAGAAAGCCTTGAAGAGCTCTGACATCTGAAAAGCAAGAGGCCAGCTAAGTGGTTAGTGAAAGCTTTGGGGACCAGGAGGATGACAATCAGAGTAACTGCAGGTGCTTGGGGTGAGTGGAGAGAAGGGACTAAATATACCACGCCTATGGGGAAGGGTAAGAAAGAAGAAAATGCTCAGTTGAGACAATGAAAAATGTTGTAGGCAACAAAGTAGAGGCTAATAGAAGAGGAAAAGGGATGGGTCCCTCGTGTTTGATTACAAAGGCATTTTCCTGTCATCTTGCTTGCAGAACAGGTTTTATTATTTATCTCATTTATTTTATTTCAGGCAGCATTAGCAGCAATTATAAAAATAATAGCATCTCTCTTGCCATATGCACTATTTACATTCCTGTGAAGCCTACAATCAGGGGCCAGGGAGAGGGCCCTTCTCCAGGGTCTGTGGCTAGCAGAGGGGACAGGCTGGGTAGGGCAGTGACCCATGGCCACCTGCACAATCAGCCAGCTTGGCTGGGACAGTAGCCAGGAGGGGAAAGCCTGTTACTCTCACTGAGGTTTTCATCAAAGGGCTTTCCTGCCCTTCCCCATCAGCAATAGTGAGTAGTGCACTCTTCAGGACTTTTTCTGGTTTAATTTATTTTTATTTTATAAACATTGCAAAAAAAGAGCTACACTCCCTGAGAAATGGCTGTTTGCATCCCCTTGCTCACAAGTATTTATAGGGCTCCCCACTCTGCAGCTTCCTTGTGTTTTTAATTGGATCCAAACTCAGATTTACCCCTCCCATGCAGGGTAGTTTTGTGCAGGCACATACAGCTGAAACTGAGGCTGTCAAGTCCAAAACATAAACCTAGAAGTGGCCACCCCAGATGCCATTTAACACCTCCAACATCCCAAAAACAGATGGAGAAAGACCTTAATTCCCAGAGGGACACTTTCTAGAAGATGTTTTCTGAACACACATAAGGCTTGCACCAAACAAGTTGCTGCCCTTTTAGGGAGGATGTTTGGATGTTCCCTCTCCCTCACCCAACCCACTGATAGGATGTGCCACCATGCAGGAACACATCCCCACTGCCAAGCCACAGGGCATGACTCCCTGGTGTTCCTGGTGAAGTGGTGACTCACTTCAGCCTCCTGGTTGAGGAACTCATGAACATCCCTCCAGTATCAAATGAGGTGTGTTTCTTCTCTTCATAGAATCACAGAATGGTATAACCACTTAGATTGGAAAAACCTCCAGGATCATAAAGTCCAACAATCAACCTAACACAGCCAAGCCCACCACTCAACCATGTTCATAAGCACCACATCTACACATCTCTTAAATACCTCCAGGGCCTATTCTGAATTAGGGACCTGCTCCCCATTATACCCCTGATCCTTGGAAATCCCCCACCACCACAGGGGGTTTCATAGCAGAGGATGGAGATGTGGGACCAGCAGCCCCATGTACCTGTTCACAAACCAACCCTCCTCTCCAGCAGCCTGGGTGCTGCTGCACAAAAGGGTTGGAAAGGTGCCCATTTTGGGAGCCTGGGTGCTGGTCAGAGGCTCTGTACCCTCTGTACCTGCTGCACGAGCCATGCAAACAACTTTGAGTGGAGGGTTACTGGCTCTCATTGAGGACAGCAGCTTGCATGGAGCCAACTTGTACCTGTCCTCTGTTTTTCCCTCCCTGGGGAATCAAGTCTCTCTTAAGCTGCCTTCCTGATGTTGCTGAGGACTTGTGGTCCTCCTGGCTCTGTGGACCCAGGACATTTCTCCTGTTTCGCTCCCCTCCTTCCTCAAGCATTGCTTAGGTTTTGTTGTTCTCATCACCAAAGAGGACCTCTCAAACACTGTCCCAGTCAGTCTTGCCTGACAGAGGAGGTTTTGTACCCTGCAAACCAGGGAGAGGCACAGCTGCTCTGTTTTCTGTCTGTTCTGCCTTGATAATTTTTTGCTCCCAGTCATCCGCCTCCTCCTAGGTCTTTTCTCCAGAGGAGGTACTCTTGTCTCCCTGTCATTGTTTCATAGACACACGCTTAGAGATTTCCCAATGGTAGTATGTGGCAACAATGAATCCCCAGTGCACGGAAATGCACATGAAATTGTATTAGTCACACACAATTAGGCAACGCACAGTCACCATGCAAACAGGGGAAGCCTAGATGCAGATTATTGAGGTGCAGAGGTTTTTGATGAACTGTATTGTCACCCAAAAATGCTAATATATGAGAAATAAAGCATTTTCCCTGAAAGGGTTGTCCTGGGCAGATTTTTCAATTTGAATTGTATTTTTAAGGTTGGAAATTGCCCTTTTATCATTTCCGAAATGAAAAATTCATTTCATTTAAAATTACTTTTGATTTCACAATTTAAACTAATGAGGTTTTTTTTTTTTTTTTTTAACGTGGCTGAATACAAAACACTTCAAAGTTATCAAAATGAACCAGTGCTGATTGCCCCCATAGAGCTTTTATTCACACTTCCATTGCAAAAATGCTTATCATCACCTATATTTGCACATAAGGAAAAACATTTAAACACTGAAAACGTTTGCAGGACAGAGCAATCATGAGTTGCTCAGCTCTAACGCAACAGCAATTTCACCACCTCCTTGTTACATGATTGTGATATGCACTCTTGTCTTCTTGACATCTTCCAGAGGATTCTTGCTTTCTGTAGGAGAGGTTCCTGGCTATGCAGTATTTACAAGCTGCAAATCCACACCAGACCTTTCAGGACACTTGCTAGACCATGCAGAGATGGAGGAAATGGATGTGGTTTGGTTTGCCCGAGCTGGGTGGGGTCTCAGTGGGACTCCAATTGCAGAGCAGAGGGAGACCTTTGCGTGCTTTTCAGTCTCCAAGTGAGATTTCCAGCATTGTTTCCAGGCTGCAATCGGAGAATTACCCATCATTATAATTCCATTATAATAACTGGAGGCATGTTCAGTAGCTCAGCATGTTTCCCAGAGGTGGAATATTTGCACACTCCTCAGGTGCTGCTGGTGTTTTCTGGGACACAGGGTCTCCCCCAAGGGGGGCTGGGAATGCAGTCACACATGTTTGGGGGAGATGCCCAAAATGCCTGTGTGGCATCTTGCTGACCTCTATGGAGCCCTCTCTTTGGAATATAGAGCCAAAAATCTTGGTCAGAAAACTTGGTATCACCCTGTCTCTGTTTTCCTTGGATTGCCCCCTCCATCCTACACACCTACAGTGTCACCCAACATGTTCAGCTGTCACAGCAAGGCCACACTTGCAGGAGAGCCTGAGAAGTCCCTGGGCACTGCTGAGGTGTCCAGAGCCATTAAACTATGTGTTCCCTGAGAGCTGTTGTAATGGGGAGCAGCAACATTAATTAAAGAGCAGCAAAGGGGAAGTGCTGGGATCAACCTCTAAGGTGCTGCTTGCTTATTTGAGCTTCAGCCAATGAAGAATACGTGGCTTTAGGAGCCCCAGGGTTTTGCTGATGTGGTGTGTTGGAAATTCTGTAGAGCAAACCTTACTAGCATAACATTTGTGCTTTGGAGTTAGCACAGGATGAAGGGATGTTGGGGGCTGCCTGACTTTTTGTAAGTGGCCTGTGCAAGGCACCAACAGACAGTAAATTGTTCAGCTTGGGAACAGATGCCAGGGAATCTGTATCCCAGTCCTTTCCCTTCCTGAACAATCAGTTTTTCTCCTTTGCTGTACAGAACAATTTATAACATACCAAGAGACACTGTGTCTGATGCTGACCAGAATTCTTTTCAAAAATCTTGCATAATGCAGATGAAACCAAAACTACAGTGTGCTATGAACAAAGGTAATCCCAAATGCAGTAAAAAACTGAAAGTCTGAGATTTCCCTTAGAGAAGTCTCATATGCCCAGGCTTCACAGGAGTGAGGTGACAGCTAGAAAAGAAGGCTGTGATGCCTCGACAGCCATTGAGAACATGACAATAACCAATTTGTTTTGAATTATCTTGCATTCAGTATTTCACAGTAGGAACAAGACAAGGCATAAGACAGGAAGCCCAGTAACCATGAGCCTTTTTCAGCAAGAATAAATACATTTAAAATAAAACAAAATCAACATCATTAAACCCCAAAATATTTATGTTTAAATATTATATTTATGGTCTCTTTTGAAATACTCTTGTTTCAAACTCAAGAGGCAGGGCTGCTCACATGCTCAGCTGGCAGCATCTGTCCTTACTGAAGCAAGAGTTGTATCAGTCATCTGATTCCCATCTTACATAACCCAGAGCTCTGCCTGGCCACGCTGCAGCTGGGCAGGGGGTAAAGAACCTGAGCTTTGCTGAAACACATTGTCACAGTGCTGTGTTAGTGTTGGTTCACCATGGTGCTTCCAAAAGTTTATTTCAGTAAAGATATACAGGGTGTTCAATCATATCAAGAGGCCTCTCCTCTAGCTGTAAAAAACCAGGAGTTTGATTGCTCTGAAGTTACTTATTTTTGGACTCATCCTGCCATGTGGGCTATCCTTTTCAGAAAGTCTGTGTGCCCCAGGTAATTTGAAGGGTAACATGCATATATACATATACATAAACACATATTTACATATGCTTATGCCTGTGCTTATACACACACACAGATACTTATTATGTGCACACATTTTGGAGACCCTAGCCATTCTAGCTCAGCTCAGAACCCAGCTGGCACTTGCACAATGTTTCCCCAAGGCAGTCTGACCAGCTCTTGTGCTCCAAGATCCCTGGTCCTCAGAGGCTGAAGAGCAGAGTCAGGGCTCAGTCCTGGGACAGTTGAAAAGCACAAAAAAGGTTTGTTGTTTTGGCTGCTCCCCAGGATCTGCTACCCTTGCTCAGAGTTTCTTACCATGCCCACAGCTTGTACCCAAAGTTTCCCCAAGCATTTTGGTTAACAAAGATGGCCTGACCAAGAGGAAATTAAGCTCTTCTTTTTTTTCCTTTTATGCAATCACACATCTGTCTCTCTTGTCCTGTCACCACAGAGGAGATGTGGTTGCTGGATCCTGTGGTTGCCTCCCACTGCCCTCTGAAGCAGCCATAGAGGACAGTGTTAGACACATAGAGGAACAGCAGGAATTCCAGTCCCACCACAGTGTGTCTCACAGCCTTCAGACGCAGGTTCCTCAGTGGTCCTTAAGAGCCCTTAACATAGGTGTAGGTTTGTGAACCTGCCCTGTTACCACATTTGTAAGAGTCCTTGTTTGTCTTGGTGTAGCAGGAGTGCAAAGCATTTTGAATTTTGCTTATTAAAAAAAAAAATCTTGCTATTGTGTAAGCTCTGCATAGGAGGATCCTACTTCACTCTAGAGTTAGTTATCATTTAAATAGGAAAGCATTCATCAGGAGTAAGGAGAAACATCTTTTCCTTACTCTGATTAGCCTCAAGAGCTCAAGGAAATCTTGAGCTTGAAAGAAGAGCAAAACTTGGGGCTTTCTGCTAATGCTGCCTTTGAAGCACCATCTCTTTTTCAGTCTCATATACACATCCACAGCAGCACCTGTGCTTGTTGGTGTATACTCAACTGACTAATTTGTCCTGATATGTGAAATGCAAGCCACCATGACTCACTTTCTGCTTCACCTCTCAGGTATGTGTCCATACCACAAGAGCAGAACACTTCCCAGGGCTGTCAGCCCTGCACAGGCAGATGCTGCTCAACTTATGGAGCACTTCAATTCCTCTCCTTTTCCAAGTGGAGGAGACTTTACACAGGAAAGGTTTGCACAAGGAGGGGTTTACATCTTCAGTTTTTTCACTCTCTGTGAGCTTTTGCTTCTCTCTGAATACCACATGGAAGCTCTGCAAATTGCTACTCTATGGATAAACCAAATCCCCTGGAAAATATGCTTCTCCATTGACCTTTTCAATCCATTGAGCTTTTATGTGACTTGGATGCTTTCTTTAGCTAAATATTTATATAGTAAACATTCAATGTATGGATGATTGTTAGGATTGCAAGCTCTGTGGGACAGAGGCTGGTTCCCTGTTCTGCACCTTGCACAGCCACAGCCAACACAAGGCACAGCTACAGCAATAACATTCCTATGCTTTGGAAGGCACAGACTGTGACTGGCTTTGTCAGGCACAATGGAGCTGCTATCAAAAATTGCTCTGAGAAAGAACTTTCCAAATTCACCTTCTCTGCAACATCTGAGGAGAATGGAGGGGGTGTTGAATTCTATCACGACAATATTAGAAAGGAGATGAGTCAAATATGCCACAAGGGTGTCCATCAAAGAGCGGAGATAAAAGTACTGAATCCCAGCAGCAAATTGTGCCTGGCAGACACGACGAAATAATGCTGCTTGAAGGGAGTGAGGGGAAGTGTCACGGCACCCCAGGTGTCAGAAGTGGCTCTGTGAACTCCACAAGAGTGAAGCTGTCCTGGCTGCAGCACTGCAGACTTTCTGTCTGACGCTGAGTGAGTCACTGACGTGTGGCTCACTGCAGGAGTGCAAGTGCCTGACTGCTGTGGAAGCCAGTGCAGGTCAGGTGCTGAGAAAAATTTAAGGATCTGAGTGTCTTCTATGACGTACAGATGATACTTCCTCTTTATTCCTCTTTATGGCAAGGCCTTTGAGGAATTAAGTCATTTATGCTCAAGGCTGAGCTTTGGGGACACTCTTCACTGTTGCTTTGGTACAGCAATAGCTGGGGAAGTCCAAAATTTGGTCTGTTGATTGTGGAGAAGGAGCAGCTTGTGGACACTGCAGCCCCAGCACAAGCTCTTCTTGCTTGGCAGAGTGGGTAAAATCCCACATGGGTCCAGGTGATACACAGAGAAACGACCTGGCACCCTCAATGGCCCTAACTCTGCTCCAGCGCCAGGGCAAGGGAGCTCTGCTGTGCCCCACTTCATGCAAACAGGGTGCCACACTCCTGGTGGGCAATGCTTGGGTTTCCCTGTCACAGAACGATGAGCACAGCCAGTGCCTGGGAAATCCTCCCCTGACGATCCCCCGTGTCTGCAGGGCACACCCCGTGTGGCCAGGGCTTGCCAGCCAGCCCTGGAGGAAGCTGCCTATGCTGTGAAATGAATTTTTTAACCAAGAAACAAAGTTTCCTTTCCTGTAACCCCAGACTTATGAGTCAGCACTTCACACATCAATTATTTACAACAAAAAGCAAGAAAAGCAATTTTAAGATTTTGTAGGATGGAGGGAAAGTGGAGATATAGCCCACACCACTCCGAAGTTAAATGCGTTCCCTTTCACTGCTCTGCAGGTCCCCAAGAAATTTTCTTTATCTTTGTACAGTCTTCTGTGTGGAGCAACTCCAGGGCTCCATTTATGTTTAGCCTCAAGGTCAATGCAAAGCAAACATGTTTTACAGTTAGGGAAACTAGGCACAGAGAGCTGCAATAATTTGGCTATGCCTTTAATTTCCCGTACCAGCTATGTCAGGATCCAAAAGCAGCATGTGTGCACTCCCTCCTAGGAGACACAGGAATTCATGTGAGGACACCTCTTCTGTTTGTGCAAGGTAGCTGAAGGCTTTCATTTATGCACCCTTTGGTAATGAGTGCACACCTCTGGGCTGTAAATGAAAACTGCTTTGAGTTGCAAGGAAAATCCATCCAGCCCAGAGCCTGCCTGTGTAACCGTGCTGCTGAACATGGAGCCACGGAGGCTGACGGGGCCTTCCTCAAGTGACAAAGGCATCATTTGCTGCCTAATGCCTTTTCCAGCTTCCAAGAGCTGTTTGGCTGCCGTGATGATGTTGTGAGGTGGTGACAAAGGATGCAGGAAGTTCTTATGAGAAGGACGCTGTGATGAGGAAGCAAACAAGATGAGCTGTTAATGAAAGACAAAAAGCACTGAAATCCCTCAGAATATGTGGGGATTTTTCTGGTGAGTAATACCAACATTTTAGGAACAGAAAAATGAGTCACTCCTGCTCCACATAAACTCTTCTCATCCTGCCATGATTCAAGAACAAGTGTAGTCCCATGGAGCCTCTCACCATGGGATAGAGTAAATGATCTCTCCTCTAGGGAAGCAAAGTTTCAGCATTGCCCCAGACCCCTGTGTCCTGAGGCACCTGCTAATGGGAAGAGTCATTAGGGCCCTAAGGGAAATGTAAAACACCTTTGGGCTCTGTCCAGAGAGAAGAGCAGCTCTCCTGCTCTCCCACCACCCAGCTGGCAGCACCAAAAACTACTTAAGGGATTATATTACAAACACCTTTTCCTCTCTTCCTCCAGCCCTCAGTTGTGCAGGCTGTGTTGGGTACTGTGGATGTGAAAACTGCCAGCCCCATGTCGTTTGGAGTGATGCAGCTGGTTAAAGTAAATTGGGTGGGTGAAGGTCTTTGTTATGATGAGCTGGTCATGGCCTCTTGCACAGGACCTCACGGGAGGGCTGTGAGCAGTATCTGTAAACAGGTTTCATGCAAACATCGTTATCCTTGGCAGCTGCAGTGAAAAAGCTGTGGCTTAAACGAGCGTCTGGTTCCTCAGTCTTTCCTGTGCTATGATCTCATGTTACAATGTGAGCAAACTTCCTATCTGTAAAGAAGGGAAGTAGAGAAGCCTCTGGGGAGCTGAGGTGGATTTTCCCTTCTTCCCATCAGGTGCTACTTTTAGCACAGGGCTGTGGTATAACCAGGAGCCCAGGTCAGGGCTGGTCAGGGGCTCCTTGCAGCCCTGCTGGAAGATGCTGACCCTCCATGCCTCTTGCTGAGTTGCTGCTGTGCAAGAAGTGTGTGGTGTGGCCTCGGGTCCTGCCTGCTTTGGGGCACTGCCCTGCCCCAGTGGGGCTGGGCTACCTTGAAGAAGAAGGCATGGGAAGAGATCAGCATGTCCAAACAGAGCCTCCAAGAGGCAGAGGGCTGGTGCTGGCATGGAGGGGCTGCATACAGCAAACCGTTCTGGCAAGCTGCTTTGCACCTTTATTTTTATTCCTAGTTCAAGATCTGGGGCTTTTATTGTGCTTAGGGCACCCTGGTCACTCAGGGAAGAGGGGAGGGTCTGTGTATTCCCATACAGCAGGAATACTGGAGACCCATGGCAGTGTAGATGGGAACGGGTGAGTTTCAAACCATCCTGGATCCAGTGCTAACCATCTACAGCAAGAACTTGTCTGGATACCTTTGGGATCCAGGTGTTTATTTTGATAGCATGGCTGTGTTTGGATTTGTGCTTGTGATTTTTCTTTTTTTAGAAGCAGAGTGGATTAGTCTTGGCTTGTGCAATTGTTGTACCACGCTCTGGCTTTGTGTTGTGCAGGGCTCGGCAGTGTGTCAGGAGACATGCCCCTTAAGTACTCTTATTATTTATCCTCATTGTACAAGCTGCACCAAATAAGTACCAGGCATTTCCAGAAATTGCTATTGATTGGGCAACTGCGTTTACAAAGCTAATCAATAAGTTCCCCCCCTCCACAATTTATTTGTGATACAACTGCTCTCTTTGTGTGCCTCATGTGCTTTCCAGAGCTTGTAATTTGTCCAGTGTAAATAGCTGATTTCATTCTTTTTCCTGGGGAAAAAATAGCCCTGCTATTATAATGCCATGCCTCTTCTGGTGAGGGAGGTGTATGTGTCTTCCTGCCTTTAGGGTGGGTAATCTCACCCTTCACAGGAAGAAGATGAAGGGATGGGAAAGAGCCTTGTTGTTTCCTGAACACCAGAGTTACTGAAGTCTCCTGTGGATTTTTGTCCTTTGGCCTTTTCATCCTACTTCTGTTTCCATCATAATGAGCCCAGCTCTTTTCACGCTGCTCTTCCTGTGGCTCCATGACACGGAAGATAACGTAATGCTGTACTGGGACAGAGCTGAGCAAGCTCTGGTTTGCCAGGCAGCTGCTCCCCAAGGGCTGTTACCACGTGCCCTTCCACACTGGGAACTCCTCTGCATCTCTACCTTCTGCCCTCTGTGGGTTCTGCCAAATCCTGTAGGCACTTCTTGTCGAAATTTCTACCACTCTTCCAAATGTGACCCAAATGAGTCAAAACCTTCAGAAGTTCTTTGAGAGGGGTGGATGATGGATTATCTGAGTGTCAGTCCAAAATGAATTTTTTGTGTTGATGGTTGAATTGCCAAAATATTTAGAGTTCTATTTAGGTTTCAAATTAAGAAGTATTTGGACATCTTCCTCTTCTGGCCTCAAATTACTTAATTTATGCTGCCCCTCCAGGCCTGGTTTGCCTGTGTCGAGAATGAGAAAGCACATAAAGAGCTTCTAAAGGATTTCCCCACAAACTGGAAATGCCAGAATTTTGCAAGACCTTTTTCAGTAGCGTGGGGCTATGACTAAAGAGACATTGGCTTTTCTTGCTCCACTATGTCTGACTATGCCCTGTGTGAATTTGGATACATGAATGTCCCAAACTCTCTTATCCATTGAGGAGAAACAAACCAACATTTGATTTTCAAAACCCCATGTATCCCACATTTCTTTCGGAAGTTTCTCAGTTTGATTTCTACAGTCACCACATTTACTCCTATTTTGCACAATTCACTTACACACAGATCAGCTACTGGATCCAGGATGGAATTTAAATCAACAGGCTTACGTACTGACAATATTTTTCTAAGATTTTGAGAGATTTTCTTAGGAGCTACTGCCCTGGCCACAAAACTAAGCAAGGCCAAAACCAAAGTAGAGTAGAATGTGGCACATAAGAATATTAATTATTTTCAAAATAGTAACACTGGTGTCTTTATTGTGTTTTTTCAGAAATTGTAGAACCAGTTGGTCAGCCAACTTAAATAGGATAACCCAAATAGTCCTTGTTACAAAAGCATCTTAAAAATCAATGGAAAGGCAATAGTACACTCTGTATAAGGGACTTGGGGAATTTTCAAAAAGTTATAGGTGCTGTTTGGCCAAGTGGGTTACTGTCCAGCTGGAGCACAGATAGCCTAAACCAAACCACAGTAAATGCTGCTTTTGTCCCAGATGATCCTCACAGGCCATGGGAAGGAGCTGACTGTATTGGGAAGGGGCAGAGTTTTGAGAGTGCTATGGGTGCAGGGCTGGATGAGGGGAAAGTTGTGGTGACTGCACAGAGAATCTTGAAGCACTGAACAAAGAGAAATGTGGAGGACATTAGAGTACATGTGCTGGTGGAGGGAAAGGACGTGAGATGAAAATTCTTGGATAATGAAAAGAAAAATCTTGAGGCCTGAAAAAGCTTGGAAAATAAAGGTGTGTGATGAAATACTTAGTTTCTCCTTCTATTGCTCATTTTCATACGGTTTTTAAACAACAAAAGAGCTTTCTTTGGCACTAGGTACAGTATAATACCATATCCTGAAAAAGTCAAATTGACCTGTTTATAATTAATGCTTCTTTTTAATATACATGAAGGCTTGCAGCCAGTGGAGCTAAACTCTTAAAATGTGAACCTTTGTCTTCTGACTTTGGTTGAGATTACATTAATTCAAGGGTCTAGACACAATTAAAATTATGTCCTATACCTTCCTTCTGCTCCTCTGTACACTCAGTTGCTTGTCCACTCCCTCAACTTCTTGGATCATTGACTCAGATGTTTAAATGGAAAAATACTTAGCACAAGTTTATTGCAATGAGCAGGAGCAATGAGGGTCTGCAAATATCTTGGTTCTTTGTATGCAGCTGGGTTCCCCTTTGTTTACTTGACTTCCCAAGTTATTTCCAAGCTTCTAAGGTCATTGCTAGTTAATAGTTGGCTAGAAATCAATAGACAGAGAGATGGTTAAAGATAAGTTTTAATAATGGGTGCAATCAAATTCTAGCAACTTTTATCTCTCTGCTGCTGCCAGTGGTGGGTGGTTTTTGTGCATTGACTCCATTTATCTTCCAGCTGTACAAACTCCAGGCAGGATTTTTATCTTTGTAAACTAAAAAGTAAAGCCCACCCTGATGCTTAGTGCCCTGCTGCTGCAGAGCTGAGCCCAAAAGTGCTTCAATGCTTTCCATCAGTTTCAACAGGATTTTCATCCATGTTCACCATCGTCCTGCGGAGCAAAGCCCCTACACATGGAGAAGAGCATCATCATCTTTTGACTGCTCTCTCAATGGATGGGGCATCTCCAAGCTTCAAGGAGCTTTGCTAGTCAGCTCAGTTGTTAAGTGGCTTCTGCATCTTTAATCGAGCATTTTGTTGAAGTTGGATTTTAAAATCTTCATCTTGGAAGAGAAAGTGCTGAGATTTGATTTATGCCTTTAAACACAGGGTTTGCTTGATTTGGAGTGCGTGCAGGGCACTGCAGAAGTCTAATAGTTGTCTCCTGCCAGCTGGACATTGCCTCACCAGAGCAGATCTCTGCAAACCGCGCTGGTGTTGAGTGACCGCGGGAACGAGCGTGTTCAGAGGGTGCTGCAGACAGTGGCTGCTCTGGGCTTGGCATCAGCTGCTGCAGGAGGCTGCTTGTCCAGAGCTTCCCTGGCTGCCCACATCTCGCCTGCAGATCCCGTGCCTGGCACCAGGTTCTGTTCCCAAGGGCTTTGCAGAATTGTGTTGGGCTGTGACACGGTGGCTTCCCTCCTGTCCTGCTGCAGCAATTCACCCACAGAGGTAGGGCTGGCACTTCCCTGCATGCTCAAGCAAGTGAAAATCTTACATCTTCTGCCTAAACCCTGCCAGATGTTTTCACAAATATGACAGGCTGTTGGGTTGGCCTGGGCTTGGAGTGCCTGCCAGGAATTTGAGGGACTTGTGCTCAGTTCCCTCTTCTGTCCCACACTTCATCTCCTGCCCCAGGCAAATGACATCAGTGCTGTGGTTCAGTAGTACAATGGGAATAGCAGAGTGCCCCAATTTGTGGGATTATTGTGAGGGTAAACACCTCTAAGACTGCAGGATACTGTGATCAGGACAGCCATATCAGCAACTGTATAAAAAGTGACTTGAGCTCTTGTATCTCCCAAATGCTTCAGGGAATGGTTTGACTTAAGGGAAGGTTTTGGGAGTGCTGAATCTGCTCCAAGGTGTGGGAAGGGACTAGGTAACCATCTGGGAGCTCAGGACCTTCTCCTGTGAAAACATTGGCAAATCTTGAAGGTGTTGCCAAACTGGTAGGTCAGCTGAAAATTAGCAGAAGCACCACAGGCACCTGAGGTTCCCCTGTTGTAAAAGCTCTGTCCAGGCCATAAATCAGGGAAATAAATTTAGTCTATGAATTCAGGGCTATGGATTCATTCTGTGAGTGAATGCTGCAGGGCATAATTATCTAGCCAAAACTACGTCTCAGGAACTGCCAAGAGCCTGCAAATGTTTTCAGCTTCTCTGGAGTACTGAGACACTTCAATGGGTGCAGGGTTGGTAGGAACTTGCAAAGCTACCAGTGGCTGCACTGCCCTCTCAAAGCTTGCAATCTCCTTACACACATCACATCTCCAGAAGAGCTCTTCCTCCTTCCTACCATCTCCACCCCTCCCTCCCTCCCTTCTCTAAGGGTTGGTCTGCCTGGACAAAAACCTCCTTGCCAATGGTATCACCTGAGAATCCACTACTGGCAAAAGCTGGTTTGGAAATTTCAACCAGCCCAAGGGACACCTGTTTGAGTAACTGAGGAACACCTCATTACTTATAATAGTTTGCTGGTGGATAAGATGTGGACTGTTCATTACAAGCCCTCCTTGAGATGCATGTTCTGAATGAGTCTAATAGTAACATCTAAGTAACTACATAAGGTATTAGATAAATGCAAAGTGGCACAACAAAGAAGGTAGAAGGTCTTGGAGGGAAACTTGTTGAACACCCAGACAGCATATGGAGTCCATTTTCACTATGAGACATAAATGAAAGCTGTTCACATGTTGACTATTTTGCATTTATATGTAAATAGAGTATGCCTTTTCAAAATTAATAGGTGAAAGCTGAGTTACCAGTTTGTTGTTACTACTTTGCAGTAACAGGACACCTCAATGGATTCAAGGCAGTCCTGTTTGTATGGGTATCCTAGGATGCAACCTCTCTGCACTGGCATTGTCTAGCACACCAGCTCATCACATTGTCTAGGAATTATTTCCAAGGTGGCCTATCTCTTGTGTATGAATTTTAGTTCACCTTAGGAGTAAAATCTCTGCATTAATGCTCCCAATAATACATTAGAAGAGAAATTGTCTTGCCCCAGTTTTACCAGCCTTCCTTCGCTATGCATTTTGGCCACAGAGTAGTAAAATTGAAATACAGCTGCGAACCTACTCCTGCTTTCAGTGGGCAAATTGTACCATAGCTCTCAATCAACCTGCTAAATACAGTTCAATTCCTCCTGATCCATCTTGCAAGGCTAGAGGCCGTTTGTTTGTCCGTGAGGATCAGCACGTGAGAGCAGAGTTTCTAAAGGACAGCCTGTAAGCCTGTGCATGCTCCGTGCCCCTGCCTCTGCTGCTGTGAGTGCTGTGTGGCCAGTCACACCTGGCACAGAGCCACACCTGAAACCCAAACCTTTGCTGGGCTGATAAGCCAAGCCATGTAATGAGAAAGGAACGCTCTGCCTTGCTTTTGAACACACTCAAGGACGCACACAATGTCAGCTTGTCCAAAGGCAGGAGGGATTTGTTTGAAAAGAGATGCAGGGAAAAAAAGAAAGTAAAACCCATATTTTTTTAATACTGAGCAAACAGAGTGAGGGTTGGGATGTGTGTGGATTAGGACTTAAAATCTGTAAGCATTAAGCTTTCATTTGTTTTGAATAAGGCCAAGGTCACAAATGACCTGAAGTTGTGGTTGCATTGCTTTGCATGAAGAACTGGTTAGAATTTGTGAATGAACAGTAAATTTGGCTCAAAACTGCTTCTCAGAGGCCAAGCCTATTTGCTCCTTAGCATCAAATATGGTTTGAGTTTTGGTCAAGGCAAGAACAGGGATGTTGGCATCAAATGGTTTCCCATGGCTTGCAGACATCATTTTGACTTGTGCTTCAAAAGGATATTTTTGATGTGCAAAATTTGGGTTTGAAAGTGCAGAGAGAGGGAGGGCAAACTCCAAACACAGAATGTTGCTTATCAAATTAAATGTTTTGGACAGTCTCTGAAGTAGGTTTCCCAATAACCTTTGTTTGTCTGAAATTGTGTGTTTTCCACTTAGCCGTCAAGGGCGAAGAAAGGAAAGTCTTCCTTGTAGTCCCACCTTAAATCAGAGTATCAGCCAGGAGATCACATAAAGGTTCTGGGCTCATTACTTTGGGTGCAGCACGGGCAAGTAGCAAAAACAACCTTCCCCTCCCTGACGAACGCCTGAACAGGAATTAGACAGGATGCAACAAGTGGGCCAAACGCAAATGGGAGTGCTGGAGGAGGATGAAATGAGGAGGAAGCTGTGCCTCGCCACGGGCGAGCCTGCTGCCAGATGGGTGTGAGGGGTAGGCTTGTGGCAGAGAGGTGTTTGAAGGAGCTGTGTGAAAGATGCCACTCTGCCTGTTGATGTGAATTTTGAAGCCCACATGGTAAAAAATAATCTCTGCTGTTTTTGGCATTAGTGACTGGTAGTTTCATCAACAAGACCTGAATGTGAATGCTGTCATGGGAGTTTCTGTTTTCTTCACTGTCTCAGATAGTGCTATAAGTCATGCTCAAAGCTTGTTGGCGTTGTCTGGGCCCACTGCCAAGGCCCATGCAGAACTATCTGGGGGCAGGGGGCTTTCTCTCGTGGGCAGTCAACCCAAAGGCTTTTCATCTTCAGAAAATGTCAGTTAACAGATCGAAGATGCTCAAAAATGCCGATTGCTCCTGGTTCCTGTTGTCTGCAAGCTGGAGTGCTGGGTGCTCAGGTCATGGCTTGAATAAACATCAGAGTAGGATTCTCAGCAGCAGCCAAATGCCTGAGCACTGTGCAACCCAGTGGCTCCCAGACACCCACAAAGATATTCTTGTTGATCCTTCAGCCAGTGCTGAACTGGAGACTTAGATCAGACTCCTGCCTGGAGCCTGTGATTCTCAAAGCAGGAAGATACGTGCAAACTTTTGACTTGGTTCAGCTCCCTTTGACACCTCTGGGAATGTACAGTCAAGGCAGAGAACAGGGATAAAATAAGAGGCAGAGCAAGATAGCACTCAGCTACTAAATAATTGTCAACACTTTTTCTTCCAGGGTAACCCACAGCTGATCAGTAGGATCAATTAAAACTGTGATCATGATCAAGCAGTTGATCTGTCCTCTCAAGGCTTCATAATTATGTTGCCATTCAGATAAGGACCCTCTTAGTGTGCTTCTCCAAAAGAAATTAAAAAATAGCTACTAAGCTAAAGGAGAATGCTATTTGCTAACCACAGATCCTGGGCAGATAATTAGGAGAAAGTTTCTAGCGGAGTTTGAAATTTCTTCCCAGTGGGAGTGACCAATGTAAGAATGTCCTGCACAAGGATGTGGCTTGAAAAACTTCAAAAATTTTTCACAATTATAAGAAAAAAAGTTTGCAATAGCAAAAGCTTAAATGAAGTAATATGTGAGTCATTCCAACTTTCTGTTCCAGTTGTGATCATCCTGTAATCTTAGCTTTTTTTTTAAAGAAAACTGGACTAAAACTGAACTCCTTGGTATCATTTTTAGTCTATTCCCATCCCTAACCAAGCTATTAACTTGCAGTATTGGTTATTAAAGGCACCTGTGACCCCCTACAAATCTCCAGAGCCAACTGGCTGCCTACTTCTCCTTCCTGATCTGGTTTGAGGTCAAGATCTGAATATGCTTCAGCACTCCAGTCCAATTAAAAAATTCAATTTGTGTTTAAAATTTGTTTGGGGGTCTTTAATTCCCTGCCGTAGATTCCTCCCCTCCTTGCAAAGTTGTAGGGAAAGGCATGTTCAGTGTTATTAAATGACTCACCAAAGTAGCCCAGTGGCTTAGAGGGCTTATGTGAGGCTTAGTGTACTCAATGGAGCACGGTGGGATACCCAGCACTGTCTGCCAGGTCAGGAGTTGAATTGGAGCTATCTGAGTGATATTATCCAGGATGCCTGGGGACAGAGGAAATTAAAAGTCACTAACGCTTACTGCCCTGAGCCAGGACTCAATTGCAGAAGCACCTGCAGGGCTGGCCTGCACACCTACTGCTATTTTTTTTTTTTTTCCCCTTGGTTGACTCTTAAATGTGATTTTATTTCCAAGCCAGCGGATGGCATAAGGCTGGCTCTGGATGGACGAAATAGTCAGGGAAGTGGCAGAATGGGATTCACTGATGTGCAAAAGACCTTGGACACTGTTGGGAGTGAAGGAGAAGAGTGATGGGAAATGAGCAGCTCTTTCCCTTTTGACTTGTGATCTCTAAGCCTACAAAAAATAAATGTGGGCGATGGGCATTGCAGCTTGACTGGGAAGGGTGGGAGAAGTGAGGGAGAAACAGGCTGAAGTTGTCTCAAAATTTTCATTAAAAGATTTTTTCCAAGGAAAATCTGGGGTTTCAACTGATCACAATTTTCTCTTTAGTGGGTGAAATATCTGCTCTTGATTTCCTTCCCCCTTCCTCTTCTTTTTTTAGCTGAAAGTTAAACTAATGGAAATAGTTTTGGATCAAATGAAGCATCCCTCTCCCATTTTTTGCACTTTTAAGAAGATAATAAGTTTTATTTAAAAGATATTGGAGTAGAAATGTGAAATATCAAGGTGAGCTGAAAGTTCTGGAAAAAAAAATTCTTCAGTTTGACTCAAAATAAAACCTTCAGATTATTCTGAACTGCCGGTGAACCGAAAAATCAGTCATTTGCACTAATGATAAGTAACTGGCAGGTTGTTTTGCCTGTCAAATTCTGTGTCTTGTGGAGTGAGCACATTGTTGTCTGCTGACATGATCTACTGAGCTGTTTTAAAAAGAAAATCAAATACAGCTCCTCTCTGTTGGCAATAAGGCTTGCTGACAGGTGCAAGGCACTTGGGTTCTCGTGTCTGGGCTGCAGGGATGAGGGACCCCAATCCCAGTTGTGTTCTCAGAAACCACCATGGCCTAATAAACACACCAAAATTTTCCTCTGAGTGGTGATGTTCAGACACTGTCACAGCAATAAGTGCTGATTATCTGGATGGCAGTGCCATCTGCATGCAGCCACCCGTGCCAGGGCAGGACACAATACCTCAGTGTGTCCCAACAGGGAAATCAGAGGAGAAGGTGCTGGGGGAGGAGGCAGAAACTCTGCTTTACTCAGCCCTCTGCTGATGGCTGGTGTCACCTACCACCACAAAAAATCAGCTGGGCTGGCCAGTGAGGTAAAGAAAAATGCAAAAAAGAAAAAATGAAAAAAAAAAAAAAAAGGAAAAGAAAAACTGGGTGTCTCCTGTTTCCTCTTTCCAGTGGGAGATGGATCTGTGTGTTGGGAAGAAAACTACCTTTTCCCACACATGTATATTACATACCCCATATATTTTGACACTTGTACCTTGGTGCTTGCACTTGTTTACCCTTGGGTGCTCTTCTGATAACTGTGCCAGGGGAGCAGGCTGCCTCACAGACTAGATGGACAGGAAAGAACAGGGGAAATGTAATAACTGTAATTTCGTGGTACCTCTGCCAGGTGACCCGAGACTCGCTGAGTGAGGTGGTGTCTGAGCTGGAAGGAAGTTCTGGGAAACTGTGTGAAGGTCTGGGTTTCACCTGAGGTGCATCTGGTGGTTGTGGTTAAGGCAGAAATCTGGTAGTTTGGCAGCTAAACCAAATCAGAGTTTAGGGTTGTGTGTGAAATGAGCTGCCAGTGTGGGCTGGATCTCTCCTCTTCATATGGTTCCTTCTGTCTGCTGAGCAGCTCCCAGGGGGTTTGTGGCCCTACAGAAGCAGAGGCAGGAGCTGCCAGTGCAGCCCTGGGCTGGCTGCTGGGGAGGCTCTTGGCAGCTTTGCCACAATTTGGGGACAAGCCTGAGGCTCCCCTCCATGGAATGGGAGCTGTGGCACTGGATGGTTTTGGTAGTATAGTGCATTTAAGGGCTCTAAAGCTTAGGCTATGTTGGTTATTGGGTGTTTCAGCTCTGCTAGACCCTGGATGGTTGCTGCCCTAAGGAAAGGGAATCTGTAGAGATCAGAGCATGCACAGGAGCCAGGTCTGATCTACCTGCCACCTCTGGGATTCCCTGTGTAGGTAAAGAGCAAGACCCAGTAACTATAAAACTTATTTCTCAGGAAAAAAAATTAAAATCAGATCATGGTAAAAGAAAGTTTCAATTTGGAAGCTAAACAGGCTGCAGCAAACCAGAGTACAGTAACACAAGGGACTGTGCCCCCATCTCCCACTTGAAGAAAAGAATTCCTTTCATTTTTTTTCCTCCACTTAGCTTTATTCTCTAAAACATGAGGTGCCAGGTCCATCAGGTGCCTGTGAAGAGGCACAGTCACTGTGAGTGTGGTAGGGGAAGGGAGGGCAGGGCTGGAGCAAGTACTCATGGTTCATTTCCTCAGAAGCCATTGTGCACACAGTTTTCTTTGTCTTTTGGCTTTTTTTCCCTAACTTAAAAAATTGCAAACCACCGTCTTGGGTCCTTGGTGCCTGTTTTCCCAGACCAGCTGGGTACCAAATCATGGTGCAAGTAACACTGCCAGTAAATGGCTGCTTTCCTGTGCACCCTCCTGGTGCCCCCACACTTTTTTTCTGAAGCAAGTGGCACGGAGGCTGCAGGAGTGTTGGTGCTTTCTGCAAGCCCCATGTGAAGGCTGAGGAGCTGGGTCCAGAGGCAGCACTGGCTGCCAGGTCCTGCCTTCACTTGCTGGTTGCATTTCCTTATCTGGTGATGGCTCCTGGTGCCAAGTCCTGACTGCTCTCACGTACGCTGGCGACTTTCTGCTCCTCTGCCATGAATGTGACCCAATTCATGTGCTCCTGCTTGGTCCTGACCCTTGTTGTGGGGAGAAAGGACAGCAAGAACTAGCTCTTCATCTTCAGATGTGCTTGGTATTCACACCCTGGGTGCTATGTCATGCACGATAATTACCGTGCTCTCCTCAATCTTACTCCTTTTGCCTTCCTCCTGTTACACTTGTCCCTACTGAGCTCTCAAGCTGAAGAAATAATTTTTGGTTTGTAAGTTGCACAGGTCATCACAGAACAAACACATCTCTTTTTGCCTCTTTCCTGTTAGTCACCTAACAGGATCTCAACTCCAAATAACCCTCTAGCCCTCAAGGATCTAGCTACTTGTCTCTTCTGCTTCCTACCCCTGCCAGGCACAGGCTGCCCACAGTCCTTTCTGACTCAGCTCTGCTCAGGATGAACCAGTAGCCCCCTTCCTTGACCACTTCTGCCAAAGGTGGAACTTTCCAGATGGATTAGAGCTGTAGCTTAAGAGTTACAGCACAAAATGTCTGTTGAGCTTTGATAGTTTCTAGAAAAAAAAAGCCAGAACAAATTAATTTCATTTGTGGAAGGACCATCTACTGTATTTTTAAAAATCAATACGGAAAAAAATCCCATGTGTTAGTGGGGGGGTGTATATTAGTCTGCAGCTATCACTATACCAACTTGAGATCAAAAACTGCCAAAAGGTTTGGTGACATTCCTTAGTTACACCAGACAGGATAAAAACACCTGGGGAACACGTGCTCCAGGACAGAAATCAGCTGTCCCCTTACCAGTGTCACCTATATGTGCACCCAGATGCTTCATGAACAGTTTGCCCCATCTCAAGAAGCAGCAGGTGTTGACCATGCAGGTCATGGGTGGCAGTTTCCAGGAGAGAAAGAAATAAACTTATCCATAGCAGCCAAGTAATTCCTGACACCCAGGACAATGTGCTGGGTCAGTAAAACTTGTAGCATCTGGTCTGTGCCCCGTCTCTTAAAATAATAGGCTCTGCCCTGGAAAACAGATTATAGGATGTAATTCTGCACCACCAGGAAGAGGACAAGGCAGGATTACTGGGTCTTTTTCACTTATCGTAACCTGTGACCTAATTCTCCAGAAAGAAGGTGAGTAGGTCAGGCTGGAAGGGGTGACAGCTCTTTCCATAAACCTGATCCAACTTGGAAGAAATTGCCTACACAGCAACAGGAAGGAGTTAAACTCTAAGACAGGGATGCAGAAAATCTCCACTGGACAAAAAAAAAAAAAAGAAAAGTCATGCTCTTTAATTTTTAGCTTTTCTTTATGGAAGTGGCAGGACTTTGTTTACACTGAATGTAAAGCCAAACCAAGATCAACATGTCCTTGATTTTGCTTTGCATGTTAAGTACTGCATATTTACCCCTTGCCACCTAATTTGTGAATTTGCCAGGAATCAAAACAGCCATTTAAACTAGCCTGGAAGACAGCAAAATATGAGTACAGCTAGATCATTATCTAAGGCATGGTTATGATGTACTGAGGATGGCGTTTCAAAGTCTGATGAGCTATAAAAATGCATAATAGGAGAATAGGAGAATAGAACAAAAATTAAAAAATAACACCACCACTATTCCCTCCCCTCCCACCCAAAAAAAAGCAAACCCACCAAAAGCAAACCAAAAAACACCACAGAAACATTTTAGTTGGTCCAAAAGCTGATTGTTGGTAGGAATTATACTGGAACATTTCAGGTTAAAAATACTTTCCCAGTGGAAAAGCAGTAGAGGCTGGGAACTATCCAAGGTTGGATGTTGCAACCTGCTTTGAAACAGGCCCATGGGTGAATTCAGCCTCTGCTGAAACTCTCTGGCCTATTCCCCAGGGGAGAAGGAGGCTGCAATTCACCCTTGGGCTAAAAATCTGGTAGGAAATGGAGTCCATCTGGAGACCAGGGGAAGAGAGACCCCTAATCCTCAATGTTTGTGCAGGCCAAGGGTTTTTCAGGGCCTGAGAAGGAGTGAGAGGTCAGCACAGGGTGGAAGTGATGCATGAACTGTACACAAAGACTTCAGAATTCTTTATTTTTGTGGTGCAGTTGGTCTGATTTACCCTGAGTTGTCTGTCTTGATGAAGGTGCCATGGCCATGTAGAGAAGAGTCTGTCTTGTTTACATGGTTCTTTATATTCGGTTGGTTTTCCCCTAGAAACAATTTGGTAGGGAACAGCAGGTTGTGAAGTTAAACCTAGTCTTTATGAGAAAATGCTGTTAAAAATGTTTTTTATACAACTTTCCATCTTAATGATCTGGGAGGATTTCTGACTTTCAATACTTGCAGTACTTAATATTTCTCAAACCATAATGTTCAACAGGGGATAAAAAAGGTAGCTTTTATCAAATCTGAGACTGTTAGCACTTTATTCTGTTTTTCCCTGGTATCAGAAAATGCAGGTATTGGTCCATTAGAACACTGAACTGGGAAAAACTTAGTTCCTTTGTGATCTGTGCAAGTGTTGGGATGTCTCGTGATATTTGATGCCTTAGTTTCCCCATTTGTAGAACAAAAATTGTTATGGTTTTCTTTTGTTTTCCAAACACCTTTGAAAGCTGGACAGTGATGCCCATATAAAGTTTTAGTAACCAATTCATGAAAAAAAAATATAGATGAAATAACATAAGCTAAACATGAAATAAAGGAGATTTTTACTTTCTAGCTCTCTTTGTAACCTGTCTTACAAAGACAGGGGAAATCCTTCTGCAGCTCAGGTTGCAAATTGAGCTCAGCTGCATTATTAGACATCAGAAATCCAGCCTGGCAGGAGTAAGAGGAAGGCAGCCTTCCTACGCATCCCTGTCAGGGAGCTATTGCCTTCACTCCAGTGTGGGGGTAATGAATTATCTCTGCAACTGTTGGGCTTTTTATTTCTGCATGTAGGCTCTCAGGAAAGGAAAGTGCACAGGATTTTCAGGACTGCCAAGAAAGCAGCAAGTGACATCAATATGAATCTTATATTGTTGTTGCTGCACAATGGAAATTAATCAGGTTAGCTGGAAGTGTTAATTGTTCTACACTGCTTGCTGTCTATGCTTGCTCTGGAAAATTCATGCATAGCAGCAGCTGAAAACTCAGCAAAAAGTGCTTTAACAGAGGAAATGGGCAACATTTGGCCCAGTAAAATCATAATGCAGGTGGCTGAGAAATCACTCACTCAATTATATGCATGAGGGGGACTCCATTTAAGAGCAACATTTGGAGCTTTATGGGCAACATAAAAGGAGAGAGAATGAGGTTTTTATATCGCTGCTCTCGGTTGTGGAAGAAGCAGGAGGTTGTTTCCCAGCCTTTTGCATATGCTTGGACTGTGCAGGGAAAATGAAAATGTCTGCTCAGAGATTTGGATGACACCTGGGGAGGATGGGCTGGAGCTGTTCCAGAGACCCCCTGTACACTCCCTGCTACATCCCCTGTTACAGAGAGATTTGTGCGTTCATGACTGGGCAATGGCAAAACAAAAGCCATACTCTAAAAATAAAATCTTTGGCTCCTTTACTAACAGTGAACTCTCAAAGCAAAGAAGTTTTCAAAAAATATGATCATAATTAATTGCTGCTTTTCCTGTCCCTTGGCAGTTGTTACAGCAAGCAAAGTAAGATTATCTCCCAGCAAGCACAGCTCCTGCCATTTTTATCATCCTTCTGTCTCCTGTAGAGACCCTGCCCCTGGAATATCACAGCCAAATCTCTTTATTAAAGTTTACTTTCTAAGAAAAATTTCAGCTTATATTGACTGAGGGAAAAAGCACAGGTAAGAGACTACACCTTCCATGTCAAAGTACTTGTATTTTCCTATGCTTTAAATTCTTCTAGTGCCTTAATCCCTGACTTTTGTGAGGATGGGGCTGACAGTGCTGTAATTCTGACACTGCAGTGGCTGTGACCATCCTTTCTTCCAGGCATGCCAGTACCTGCACACTCCATCCATCCTTCCTTTCTACTGTGGATTAGAGGACCCAAAACATTTTCTTTTCTGCTGCTGTGGACAGTCCTTTTAATCTGTTTAGAGAAGATCCATCCACTAACTCAGTGCTGTCTTCTTAACAGAGAAGTGCCTAATTTATTTTTATATTAAACAAAATAAAAAACTACCACAAATACCTTATTTTTTTTTCCTGCTGTAAAGCTTGACATCTGGGCCTGTAACAGCTCATCAGTGGATTTGTGAGATGAAGCAAATGACATTTCTATATAGAGCACTGGCTGCTGTAGAAGTCAGATGGTGAAATGGAACTGCAAAGAATTTGGTATTGAGTGATGATCTCAGAGTACAGGAGTCCCCACTTTGCTGACACAGATGATGGGTGGCTTACTCCAGCATGCACAGCAAAATTGGCTTCACAGCTGAGTGTCTCTGGAGACCTGCACACAGAGCACAAGCACTCTGGAGCAGGACTCACATTCTGTGTTTTATGAAGCTCTTTGCTGTAACAAGGCTCTGACCCTGGTGTGGACAGAAGTGCATCTGTAAGTAGCTGTACATGCAGCACTCAGTCCATCCTTGATGTGTGCAACCCACCAGGGTGTTTGGGCTGTGCCTTGGCAGAAGAGAACTTGCACTTTGCTTCCCTGCACACAGGCTGTTTGGGCTGTATTCTGTACAAACACTGTGTCTGTGTGTAAAAACACAGCAAGAGGTCACGGCAGCACTGCCTGCCCTGCCCTTGCAGCCCCACTCCAGAAAAGGGCTGGAAAGCAGTTCCCTGCAGAGCTGCTGGGAGTACAAAGCCAGCCCAAAACCCAGACTGAAGCAGTTTTAAGATGAACCTGGTGCAGTCCTAGATCTGTTTACTGCCAGCAGCAGGAGAATGGGCTCAGCAGCCTGAGTGTCCTCGGTTTGTCCCCCTGATTGCTGGTGCCCAGGTCTCTGTCCTGGCCGCTCCTGGTGGTGTCTGGGGCTGAGTCCAGGCTGAGCTTTCCCCTTCCCGCTGGTGCTGAACGCTCAGCTCTGCTTCCCCAGGAGAGCTCCTTGGTGGAGCACAGGGAGTGCTGTCCCAGACTGCAATGCCGTCACTGCAGAGAGGGGACCAGGGGCCAGCTCCTGCAGAGCAAACCCAGAGCAGAGGCACGCTGCTGGCAGGGGTTTGTGCTCCTCAGGATCGCTCTGTTCCTCCCCAGGTGCCCAGCAGTGCTGTGATGGTCCTGCTGCTGCCTCTCTGGAAATTCACTCTGGAAATGCCAAGCTCTTCACAGCACACAGGAGTTGGTGGAGTTCAGGGATGCTCCTTCCACAGGTATTTTCCAGTGTGTGACTGTGTGGATGGCAGGGAGGGTTGGAAGGAATGGGGCACACAGTTATCACCCCTCTTCCCAGTGCCAGCAATCTTCATGTGTTGAGACACATGATTATATCCTGATTATCACCAATTACAGCACCTCTGTGGTTCTGGTGTTGCTGAACAAATCCTCCATCTCTCCCTTCTCCTTTTAACTTCTGAAGTAGCTGGGCACTGCCAGGCAAATTCTGCCCATGATGATGTTCATAAATCTTGTGCAAAGGTAATTAATGTGTTTCAGCAAAGGCTGGAAATCTAGTTCTGTTCTCCAGCTTGTATATTCAATACCAAAGACATTCAGACCCAGCTGCACCATCTCAAGCCACATCTGATCAAATCTGAATCAGCAGTGAGAACTTGCTGATTCCCAGAAATTCCATGCCTTGTAAAGAAATAGTAGTGATGGTTGTCTGTCAGCCAGTCAGTCAGCACTGTGCTCCAGCCCCTGGCAGGACGTGAGGGTGTTAAACTGCTGTCCTAGGAGGACATTAGTGGCCATCAGGAGCTCTGTGGCACTTTGCTAGAGAAGGACCATTTGTGTGACTCCTGCTGCCTCCCATCCTGGGGAGTTACATTGGCTTTTTTCACTTTCAGCTGAACCTTCTGTTGTAAAGAATTGAAAAGCTATGAGAGTCCTATTGTTACTGAGATTTCAGTTTTGCTATGACACAGGAAAAGGTTCTGACAACATCCGTCTTCAGGTATTTTTAAATGAAACCTTTCAACTTTGATTGCAGTGACTTTGCATGTAAACATATGTGAAAATACAGACATGTATACATGTGACCAATTGGTAATTTAAAAAAAATACATCTAGTTGGAATTTCATTTTCTGGAAGATATTTCAGTGTGATCCCTTTCTGTCTGGAACCCAAGCCATGCTGAAACACCTCAAATTCTCCTGTGGAACTGAAAACATTTCTTTACCTTGCATGCATCTCACCTGCCTATTAAAGGCCTGGATAGGGCCAAAGCAGGTTTATGGCTTTAAAAACTACTTTGGAAGCTGTTAGGAGCTGTGTGGGTATTAATGGAAGCCACCTCAATAGCTGTGAAAGTGTTTTTTTGCTGTTGGACCCTACTGTGTTCTGATGAACTGAGAGAGTTTTCCTTCTTTTTGGTGCAAACACAAAGTTCAGCATTTGGAAGCAGGAAAACTCAGCTCTGTTCCTGCTCATGTTATGAGCTTTCAAGTGGCCATTGCTGTTTCTTTAGACAATCTATAGGTGAAGGCATGTCCAGAGTTGTGTGCTAGAGGTTCTTTGCAGTTCTAAAAGCAAGTTAGTGATGAACCCAGGGCAAACTGAGTTTCCTTTCTGGAAACATTCACTGTGCTGAAGTGGCTCTGAAATATGTAAGACCTGGAGAAGTATAGGAAGAGACATGCCAGCTTGAGTCTGTCTAGAGAGGTGCAGAGTGATCTGTCAGTGGAAATCTATCTTTATGGAGCTCTTGTGAGGTGGTCCCTGCAACCCAGCACTCTATGCCTGACAATGCCTCATCACTTCCCTAAGAGCAAGGGAGATGAGGAAATAAAAGAATGCCAAAAATGGCTTTATCAACTAGCAACTCTATGTCAGGTTTTCATTAAAACAGTGGAGAGTGGGGCCAGCAGTCTAGAGCTTTGCTTGGTAAAGAGATTTCTAAACATATCAAAAGAAAAAATTGTTGCAAACGCATTACCTTTTGTCTCTGTTGTACAATAGCACCAAGTGGAGAGTATTAGTCACTTCTGGAAATGGGAAAGAAATTTTACAACACAGAATCACATCTTGCATCTCTCTTCCTTTTTCCAAGATTTTGTCCATCTGTTCCCTTTTTCAAAAACAAACAAACTATTAATACATTGCTTTGATGGAGCCTTCTGTTCAAGGCTCTTAAAGGGCTGTACAGATATTCATTATTTTATTTGTCAGGAAAGGCTCCAAGAGATAAATATTAAATTCCTTGGTTCCCATGGGGCAGATGCCAGAGAGGTTGTGTGTGTGCATGTGTGTAGTGCTGACATCACGACTGGCACCCTGACTTTAGACTCTGGAGAACTTGCTCAGTCCCTGGCTTTAACTCAGCATTCCTTTTTCTCAGCATGTACTCAGGATTGTACACTAGCTGCCTATTCCATCTGTGTCTCAGTTCCCTATTTGTAAAACACAGGCATTTCTTTTCTTTTGCTCTTCCTTGCCATCTGCACACTGTGACCTGCCTTCAGCTGATGCACAGGCACACGGTGATCTGTTCCCTGTGGAACTGCCCTTGGCTGGGGCTTATTCCTGCAGTGTGGCATAACCAGAGATTTTAGTCACAAAATACTTGGTGCTGGACTGGCTGGGTCAGCTACCAGGATCAGTGTAGTCCTGGCAACAGCACTCACTCACAGCTACCCTAATGCCTGCTTGGACTCCTAGGCAGGTTTTCTGCCTGCACCAAGCTCTTTGCTGCTGCTGTTGGTCCTAAAGGTAACTCAGAGGGGTCAGAGCCACTGTTGCTCCTTCTTCTGCATCACCACCTCTCCAAATCCAATGTGGTACAAGGATATGGGACAGTGCAGCTTTTGGAACCAGAACCCCTGATCCCAAATCTTGCTGCATTTTCTTTAATGAAGCTACTAGTGGCACCTGTAAAGCACCAAAGAAAATGTATGTGTGTGGGGGACTGCAGATTGAGGATCTCCCCTGGAAATTACTTCCTGAAAAATCTCCTTGTTGACTGAAACATCAGAGCTAGGGACTGCCAGCCTGGGACTGTAGCCCAGTCATGATGCTGTCTTAGTCTTATTTTTTTGGTCCTTTTTGTTGGTGGAAGAGACAAAAGGATAAATTGCATTAGGTACCTCAGATAGAAGGCTTTTGTTACCAGGGAAAAAGCAAAGGCATCCAAGAAAGGAAGGAACCAAATATATCAAGCACTGAAATGTATTCAGGAACATCCCATTTGCTGCTTATCAGAAGTCAGAACCATGGAACCCCAAAACAATGGCATTTTAAATCCCTTAATGAGAGAACAGCCAATTTGTAGTTTTGGGTTTTATAAAGAAAGATACTGTCTCTTCTCACTCTGTTTTGGAAAAACTCATGGTGGTTTCCAAAATACACTCTGCAAGACTGTGTTGTCTTGTGAGCCATTTATTCCAAACACAGACCCACAAATTTGGCCTGACCCAATTGAGAATGGTTTTCAGCAGAAGTGGCCAGTTCTGGTTCCTCTATTGCAAAATAGTTACTGCTGGGCATAAGTGGCAGGTTCTTCTCAGGAGCCTGGGTTCAGGAGTGTGGTGGGACTGTAGGATGTGGTCAGTGTAGCAGACAGTCCTTGGGTCAAAGAGAATAAATGAGCAGACTTTGTATTAACATGGAGGCAAAACTGCTTGGATGGACTGAGTGGCAGTGGAGAGCATCTGAATCCTTTACAGGAGGGCAGATATCAGAGTGTCTCCATGCAGGAACAGGGTAAATATGGTGGAAGTATTCAGTGTGTATCTAAAGCAGATGCTCACAGGCAAAACCTACTGGATAAGAAGACACTTGCTGAAAGGATCAAATGTTTTTTTCTTTGCCCCAGTAAGAGTCAGTCTTGAGGGAAAGTGCCTTTTTATCACAAAGATAACTGGGAGGAGGCGAGGCTCCATCAGAAATCCCAGCCTGCAGGACTTGGGTGCCTGCATCCACTTTTAGAGTGCGGGGATCGACCCTAAACTATTTTCTTTTCTTTTTTTTTTTTTTTTTTTGGCTCATGAACGTGCCACGTGTAGGCAGAGAGGACTGAAAGAGGGAATATGGGTCTGGTGGCATTCCAGAGTAAACAGAGAGGCACTGCTGGAGAGCAGAGTGGAGAGACTCCTGGGCAGCATGTCCATCTCTGGAGGGGTGGGAGGAAATGAGGTTTCAGAGGTCAGCTCTGCTCCTTCTCTGACTCTCACCACCTGCCACCATAGAACCATGAAAGCCACTGAACCTCTAAGCAAAGTCTCTCTTTTATGAGATCTCATGACTACTTGGTGGCAAGTGACAAGGTATCTCTTGTATTATGGCAAAACAAGATATTTCAGGACAGGTAGAGAACAGTGAGAGTTCAGCACAGTGTGTACTGGAGAAATTAAACTAGACAGTGTTGTGCAATTTCTTGTCATGACTTGGCATGACCTCCATTATACCCATGAGATCACCTCCAGTGAGTATCAATAAGCTCTTCCACTATGTCTTAATGTATTTTTAATACCTTGTAACTGCCAGAAAAATCATATTGTTTCTGGAAGCTTTAACTGCAACATTTACTTATGCGTTTATCCTATTGTGTATGAATTCAGGATCCTTAGTTACCCTGAGCCAAACACCTGCAAATGGAAGTTTTAAAATAAGATTGAAAGTCTTTGTTATTTGTCCTTGTTGAGTACAAAGTCTGATATAAACGATGAAAGGCAATTTCTAGCATCTTGACTGGGATATTTTGAATTATTGTAACTTAGTGATGAACTGGTCAGTTAAGCCTTTCACATAGCTTTAGCTTCAGCTTTTTAAGTTGTTAATCAAATACCAGACCTTTTCACAGCACACATATTTGGTAGCATGTGAATTGTATGCTCTCCATCACAAGTAAGCTCTTGTAGGTTTTTTTGCTAGGTCTTTGCTTAGCTCACACCTTAGGATAAAGTGTTGCCCATCTTAAATCAAAATTAAGTGGGATTTATGAGGCTGTATAAGGACCCAAAATGTTCCAAGCAGTAAATATGGATTGGTGAGAAGAGAACACATAAAATGAGTGATGATAAGGACTGTGCCATAAATATAACTAATCTTACAGCTATTACCTCTACTTCAGTTGACTGTGACAATAACACTTAACACCCTTGATCAGGGGACCTCAGGTCACTCTATAAGGAATTCTTGTTCACATTATGTACCGGCAGTGAAAATTCATATCTGGGAGATAGAGTGAACATCTGAGGCTTGAACAAACCATTACATAATGTAGAATCATATAATAATATGGGTTGGAAGAGAACTTTTGAAATCACCTAGTCCAACCCTCCTGCCAGGGGCAGGGCCACTTTTCATTATACCAGGTTGCTCAAAACTCCTTCCAACCTTGTCTTGAACAGTTCCAGGGATGGGGCATTCACAAATTCTGTGGGCAACTTGTTCCAGTGTGATATCACTCCCATTTAAAGAAACTTTCATTCTATCCAATCTGAACCTGCCCTCAGACAGTTTAAAGTCACCATCCCCTGCCCTGTTGCTTCATGGCCTTGGAGAAAGTCCCTCTGCAGCTCTTTCATAGGCCCCCTTATGATACAGAGGAGTACAAACCTCATTTCCCTGTACTTCCAGTGGGATGTCCTACTCACTCGCCATGGTAGATGACTGGATGGGATTACAGACACATCTGTAAGCAGAGACAGCTTCAAAGCAGAATAGAAAAGTCTCAGGCATCCCAGCCAGTTCCAGAAATGCTAGGTGGATGGCACATGAAAGAACTAAGGAGAGAAAAGAGGCACTTTTTGATGGCTTTCCTGGTAAGGGAATGAAGTGGAAGGCAAATTTTTATTTTCTCTAAGCTAAAATCTCACAAACTCTGATGTTCTGGTCTTGCTGGAACAGGAGACAGAAGCACAAAGAGCCTTGACCTGGGATCCAGTCCTGCTTGGGCCTCCCATGTCTTTCTTTGTTCTTTCTCTGTCTGTCTCTCTGTAAATCTGCCTTCTGATGTCTCTGTGCCACTGCAGTGTAACCTGCACCTTGTGAGCAGCTCAGCTCAGCAGATGCTGAAGGGATGAAAAGCTCCCTCAGAGAGCCCTGGAGAGGTTGGCAAGAGCAGGTTGATAGCCTGATTCAGCGACAGCACTCCACCCTCCTCTGTAAATGCCTCCTATCTCCTGCTACCAGTCATTACAGAAACAGAGACTTAGCTTTCCTCTGGAGGATCTAAATGTCCTGGCTGCTGCTTGGTAAGGGGCATATTTCTCCAATTAATTATTAAGTGGAGCTCTGGCTGGAGGAAGGGGCTGCAGAGATGTCAGAGTGAAAAGGGGAGAGTGTTTTAACCTTTCTGGAGCTCTCCTGCAATCGGCAGCAGGTTTGCCTTGTGGGTGCTGGCCAGTTCTTGTTCTACAGCACATCAGCAAGGCTGGCCAGCAGAGAATGGCCTCACGGGGACCCTGCCAACTTCCATGGCTCATGGGCCATCTTTTCTCCCTCCTTGGCAGCTTAAAAATGCTGCAAAGAAGCTGTTACTACAACACTTCATCCTGCCCTTATTCTCCCGAGCTGCATGGAAGCAGGGGAAACACACCTGGAAGAGCAGTTGTAGGGACAGGGAGAAGATCCATCACCTGAGAAGGAGCAATGAGAAGGGTAGCATGGTGTACTGGACATGGTGCTAGACTGGAGTCCAGAGACCTGAGCTTTTATCAACCAGGATTACAAGGACAAAGGAGACTGCAGTGACCATGCACTGGCCCTCATTCCTTGGGAGCACTATGGGAAAGCTGCAGTTCTCCAGGAAATCAGTGTATCAACTCATGCTTTGGTTTTTTCAGCAGTAAAAGAACACTCTGCTATGCTGTGGTTCTACAATGAAAGGCTCTTTTCAGGGGTTGAAGGGGGAAGGATTAATTCTGCTGTCTTTTCCAGATAGCCTTCCCAGGCCAAGCCTTCCACTGGTATGAATCAGCACAGGTCAGTATAGAATATTTACCTTTGGACCCCACAAACAGGAGGATTTTTCCTGACCCCATGCTTTTTTTTTTTTGAGATGACTTAACTGTCCTTACAAAGAATATAGAGGAGAATGTGTGAGACAGGGTTCAGCTCCATTAATTACAAAACAGGAGATTGTCCTGAATCAGTTGCTGCCTCACTGCTCCTCCTGCCTAACCTGTGTGACTCATATTTTTCCTTTAACCTGTTGGTTTTTTGTGTGATTATCATGTCCAGAGTTGCTTGTGATCCTGTACACCCTTGTTTTGGAGCAGTCCCCTTTGGCAGAGAAGGTTGCCCAGTGATCCTCAGGTTGCAGTGTATCTCTACATCCAATTTCTGAGCTATGTCATAGAATTTGGGGACAAGCTCCTTGCATTTGTGTCCCCTTGTTGCTCTCATCAGTGCAGTGTGGTTGGTGACAGCTCTTTCTTGCAAAAACACCAGCAAAGACACACTTTGCTGGGGGCTTTGGAAGACGAAAATCAGCCCAGAGTAGGAAAATATACTGACTTTTAACATTAAGCTTTCAGCAGGATGTGCTGAGGTGTTTAAATATTGATGCAAACACGAAAGAAAAAGTTGTCTTCTTCCAGGATAGGTGAGGGATTTATGGTATAAAGCATCCCAGAGCTCTTTGCCAGCACTGTGTAGGTCACAGCTGTCCCTCCCTTGTACAGCACATGAGAATTGTAGGGATGGAAAATCTTCATCTCCTGCCTGCACAGACCCAGAGAGCTGAAACCCAAGTAGGGCAATTCTTGGAATGGCACAGAGTCGGATTCATGGTTGAAAAGGCATTCCTGCACCTGAAGAGAAATCCCCAGTCTAGGGTAAAAATACAGTGGAAATGTTAGGAGCTGAAAATGAACCTCTCCTTTGGGTCTGGATGTGACTCTCTGTCCCAGGAGAGGGGACAGAAAGCTGCTGAGCCAGAACTTTGCTGTCTAGGAGATGGAGTTTTGTTATTCAAGCCTCCCACTAAAATCAAATATTTGTAAATGGAGGGAAACATTATTCCTGGGGACGTTTGCAGTGGGCTTCCTGCTGAGGTTCCTGCTAGTAGTTTGTAAGTGTGAGCCAGAATCACATACACGAATATTTTGGCATTTTTGTACATCCTAATACTCAGTGTTCCCCACTTGTGCCCAGGAGAGGTGCAGAAGAAACCTGACTTGTTCCTCAAGGATGTTTTTCATAGTTCTATGCTGGCACAATTGAGCTTCTTATTCCTGCTGTTTTTCTTAAAATGTTTGGGAAAGGGGAACGTAGAGGAACTGAGGGGGCTTGAACAAGGTGTGAAGGAAGGTTATGAGCAGAGCCAGGCTTTAACCATTTTGTGGGCACTTTGGATAGAATGTCAACTTCTTTGAGAGGGTGGAATCAGCTGCAAGTGTCAACTCCTGGCCAAACCTCTACTCCTCTTAGGGCCAGTGCCTCCTTTTGTCATATATGAGAATGAGCAATAACAGGCTGGCTTCACCTGGGGTCAGCATCATGTGCTCAGAAATCTCTCCTGAGGCCATCCTCCACCCACCCAGCTCGGGGGTTTCCTAGGCTCAGCTCCTGGCTGGCTGGCAGAGCACCCCTGTGCACATCTGCACAGACAGGGCTCATCACAGCCTCAGTTGTATTTTCATAATGCCAGTTTTTCTAATTATAGGCCTGTGGCTATCAGCCAATCGACTCCATCTTTGAGACTTGTTATTGGACTTTGGATGTCAGGCTGAATTTTCCCTAACTGTCCATAATAACAGTAATAGCTTGACTTCCACCATGAGACAATTAACCTTCTTAAAGTTTAGTGCCTCGGGCTGTACCTCAGAAAGATTCCCTCTACAAAGCAGACAATTACCTTTACTTAATAACCTTTCTCTTTCTAATCTGATATTAGTGCCAAAGTAAATGTAAAGGGCAGTGCTCTATGTCCCCTCTTAAGTACTTTAAATGCCTGTCCATGAAAGCTAATGAGCTGCCATTTTGCTTAATCTAGATTTGCTGTGGATCTAACAGTACTTTGCAGCATCTTCCCCTTTTAAGAAACTTAATAAAAGGATATAGAACTGTTTTAGCTTGTATTGAAACTTACTATGAAAAAAGGAAAACTGATGAAGTGGGAAGAAAAATAATGATGTCCAAATAACAAAACAAGAAAAAACATAATCAACACTGGTCAATTGCTGGCTTAAGGCTGGTTTCAGTGGGAAGTGCTGTCAGATTCTGTAAAGCAGGAACTTGTTGCTGAGCTTTACAGGGTTATTGGCAGCCCCTCCTATCGACTCTGCAGATGTGAGGTGGAGAGACAAGGCTGGGGAGTTTTTCTGTGCATCTCTGTCCCACCAGCCAGCAGCACTGACCTCTCTGCTTACGGCTGCAGCAGACCTATGGCAGAAGCACAACTCCTCTGTAGATGTAATTTCTTCATGGATTGCTGCTCACAGTAATTAATATGTATAATATTAGTAACTGTTGAGACAGAAAATGCTCTCTCAGCAAAGAAGTTATTGCTCTGTTGACCCTGTGTTCTGTACTTTCAGTGCGGGTTCTCTACTAATATTGAAAATTGCTCAAAGATTTCTGAGATAAAGACAAAGCTGTAGGCATTTCTTTATCATGTGAGCAAACACCATTTTTTCAAGAATGCTAGCTAAAAACAGCAACAAGAAACAAGTTTAAAATCCAGGAAAAACAAGGCTACAGATGCTCTTAGCAAAGATGCCTAATTCCTCAGTAAGTCTTAGACATATATCTTGGGATGCAGAGTGTTTCCCCACACAGCAGAATGTCACCTTCATTTGCTTTATCATTGTGTCCCTGCTAAGTCCATTCCCTGCTGCTGAGCCAACATTTACTCTCTTCTCGTAAGAGTGCTCTGGTTTCATCATCTCAATATAATGAGGTTTGTATTATTTTTTTATTGTAATAAAAGCAGCCTCGGGTCTTAATCAAGATATTGGGCTAATTGCTATGGAAACCTAATTAGGCAGACCATGCCTCAAACTCTGTAAATATTTATACATGCACTTAACAGTCTGCCTGCAAACCAACCCACCCTGGCCATGGGAATGGGGCTCAGCACATGCTGGAGTGTTGATAGGGGTGGGAGCTGCTTTTAGACAAAGTTTAGCTGTGCTGCAACACGTAGAGAGGAGCGAGTAGCGGAAACCAGATTGGGATCGTGTGAGAGCAGGCAGGGCTCGGATCAGATAGGGGCTGGGTTATGGGGCTGGGTTAATAGCTGTACACAACTGCTGCATTTTTAAAATTATCCTATAGAATAATAATTTAAAATATGTGGTTCTCTGCACCAGACACAAGCATTCAATGATAGAGAAATGCAAGGGTGTATGAAGTCTCCCCTAGCTAGAATAAAATAACAGATGCCCTATGCTGCTTCCCAGCATAGCATTTTAAAACATTACTCGAAATTGTTCTTGAACTCAGTCTTGGAAATTGTTTGCATGCATGAATCAGTTCATATTTACATGTTTATTGCAGCAGAGAGAAAATTCAGTGTTAGCTTTGGTACAAACACTTTAGATCACTCCAGTATTAACTCTGGAAGCTGAATATATGGAACTAATCAAACCCCTTTCATAAACAGTTTAATGAGGAGACAAAAATGCACAAGTACAAGCTGCTAGGCTTTGAACAGTCACATCTTCTGCATGTCTTTGTTTATTTATTTAAGTTAACAAGTATTTTAATTGGTTTCATTACATGTCAGGTTTGGGAACAATGAGGTGGGGTGAATTTGCTGAACAGGAAGAGCTGCTGTCAGATAGAAATATAATAATGTAGATGGAGATCTCTGCATGAAACCCCATGCTGATCTTTTATTTATGGTTTTTCTCTCTTGGTTTTCTCTCTATTATGGTTTGCTGCACCCTCTTGTCAGAGCTCTGCTCTCTCATGTGGAGCCCTTCAATTTTGTGTGCAATATTTGGTCTCCAAGGTGTGAACAGAGGTAGAGAACAAGGAAGGGCATTTAATTTAGCATAACCAGTATGACAGCATCCAACCAAGAATAGTAGATGCTCTACCACAAAAGCTGAGGATCCCTTTCCCAAGACTTTCTGCTCAAGCATGTTGTCCATTTATTGTCATTTACTTCTAGTAAATAACCTTCTACACAATGAAACACTCCAAGAAAAAGAATGAAAAAAAAAACCCTAAAAGCAAAATTAAAAGAAATTACTGTGGCCTGTTGGTAAACTTTGTGTTTGGAGGAGATGGGGCCGCTCAGAACAAACGTTTCCTGTGCTGGCTGAGTCACTGCAAGGTTCAGCAGCTCAGTCCTGCTGGGGACGTCTCGCAGACCTCACTCCCCATTCAAGACTGTAAATTTCCTTCCTGAGTTTGTTAGCTGCAAACAATGTGTGTAAAAAAAAAAACAGCCCCCAACACCCAAGCCCACTGTAACTGCTGGTATTATGCAAAAGAACTAATGCATAAGCAATCTGCTGCCCTTGGAGGGGCGTGCAACGTGACACCAGCCACCACAGAGGGCAGGGCAGCAGCTTTTCCAAACCTGGAGATAGAGAGGGGTTCTCTGTGGAGCTGGCTGGAAATTTTCCATTCACCACGTTTCTTTTAAACTGGCTCTTGAGTAACCTTATTTTTTCCTCCAAAGTTATGTCATTTCTGTACAAAACATCACCTTCTTACTAAACCAACCAAACAAGAATCTCCTCTCTCTTTGCTAATCTGAATAATTTTGACCCTGGGAAAATGTCATGGGATATGCCTTGGCAAATTTTTAGTGCACACACACCAAGTCCTCTTCAGACTTCAAGGACAGGTTTCCAACCTGTTGTCCTAACTTCAGGAAAGGCTCTGAGGAAAAGGGTATTAATGGGCAGGAGTGCCAGATGCTGCATGGGAAACCAAGTCTGGGCAGGACAGCAGGCTCTGGGGGAGAATGGGGCCTGGATCTTCATCTTCACAGACAGCAAGCCTTAATTTCCATTTCCCATTTTTCAGTGTTTCACTCAGTTGCCGAATTTTTTTCTTATAGGAAAATTACATTCCAATCACTGCTGAAGTTAACCTAAGAAACTTCCAACTTTTTTTTCTAGCTGAGATGTCTCTTTCAAATTTTGCCTAAAGCTTCAAGAAGAAAGAATAAAAGCCATGGGATTCAGAGAAACTTGATATTTCTCATGTTTAAAGGGGAGTTAGTCATATTAAAGTGAGTTTCTCTTTATACGTCAGAAAAGAGAGTAGCAGAAGTGACAACAAAACACACAGCTATTTTTTGATTTCCAGCTCACTGTGAAGAGTTGTTTTCACCCTCTCTCCCTTCTCCCTTTAGGAAGAAGTGTTAAATTAGCAATAAAAACAGCACATTAGCTGACAGGTACTGCAAATAATCTGATCATGAGACAGCATTAAAAAAACCTATTCAGCATGTTGTGGATATCAGGGTTATTCTCCTCAGCAATTACATCTCAGGGAAGCTCTCCTTAGATATTTAATGGGCTGGAGCTAAAGAATTTTTAAAGCACATTTCAGATTTGCAGGTATTGAAAAGGATGAAGTATTTCATAGTCACTGCTAAGTTTTACAATTGATTATGGCACATCCTAAGTTAAGCTCCTTCAGAAGGAAGCTGACAGGGCCTAACACGGAATTCTGCCGAAGAGTCTGTGTAGGCATAAAAGGAGAAGAGGCAGAACGCGATGCTGGGCATCATGAATAAAAAGCTTATTCAGCCAGGGCCCAAAAGTGACTTTTTATAATGCTTATTTTTAACTAACTGTGAACTTCTGCAATAAGCACAGAGTGCTATTTGGCTCCTTAAATAGCTGCAATGATGAGCTGGCGCTCGCTTCTGTTACTATGTGAATTTATGGAGCTGTTGTCACACGCTTTGTTGGAGGAAATATATGGTGGTTCTGTCATAGGGACTGGACACCTATAATTCTCACTTTCTTTGCCTGCTCATAAATCCCTGCTGCTCAGCCACAGCATTATTATACTTGGTTGCTGCTATAATCCCCTCTCTGGAGCAGTGCCTTGCAGGGGAAGCGCTGAGTCACCAGTATTGCTCCAGTGGAGATGAAATGCTGCTGGTGACTGCCTGCCTGGCAAAGGAGATCCAGGCACGTAGATCTGCCCCAGGGGCATGCTGACAGATAAATCCCGGGCTGAAAGGCACTGGGTGCCTTGGAAATGTCACTTTGTGTGGGTTTTACCATACTGAATGAGGTTTCATGGGTTTTAGTGCCTGATGGGCACCAAAGCAAAGGTGCAAACTTTGCTTCTTGATTTTTTTTCTGTAAGACTCTGCCCGAGAAAGGGCATTTGCTGCTTCTTGTTGCTTGGAGAAACACTTGTCTTACTGGATCACAAGTCTAAGGAGGAGCAACTGATGGAGCTGGAGTTGTTTAGTCGGAAAGAAATGGAGTTTGGTGGGACCTTATTGCTCTCTACAAATACTGGATGTTGTAGGCAGGTGAAGGTCAATCTTTTCTCCCAGGTGACAAATGATAGGTCAAGAGGAAAGGGCTTTAAGTTGCACCAAGGGAGGTTTAGATTGGACAGCAAGAAAAGTTTCTTCACTGAAAGGTTTGTCAAACATTGAAACAGGCTGCCCAGGGAAGTAGTGGAATCACTGTGCTACAAAGCGATCAGAAAATGCATAGACGTGGTGCTTAGGGATATGGCTTAGTGGCAGATGTGGCAGTGTCAGGTTTATGGTTGAACTCAATGATCTTAGGCATCCTTTCCAACCTCTACTCTCCTATCCCATCCCATCCCATCCCATCCCATCCCATCCCATCCCATCCCATCCCATCCCATCCCATCCCATCCCATCCCATCCCATCCCATCCCATCCCATCCCATCCCATCCCTCTTTGCCCAGGCTGGTGCAGCTGCTGCAGAGAACGTGGTTGTAGCTCATTTGTGTGCAGAAAGCCGTGCCTGGCCCCGCAGGGCTGGGGCTGCCAGCACAGGAGCAGTGTGAGATCCTTTATTGCTCAGACTCCGGTCTGGGCTCGGGATGGGTTTGATCTCTGGGCTGCTCTCGGACCCGGCGCTCCTTTGTGTCTGATGCCGGGGCTGTGGCTGCCTCTGGCTCTGCTTTTGAGCCGCTGCCATCTCTGCTGCTCCGGCCCCGGAGCCCTTTCATCTCCGCACTGCAGCCGCCTCCTTTCATCTCCCCATCTGCCTGTGGGAACAAATGTCCTTTGGGCAGCGCTCTCTGCCTGGTCCCGGTCTGGAGGAGCAGCCCCGGTGCAGGGACAGGTCGCTCTCTGCCTGGTCCTTGTGCAGGGGACACTGTCACTGCTCACCCCGTGTGGCAGTGTCACCTTGCCGAGCCCCTCGCCACCCCCCTGCTCTTCCCTGTGCCTCTGTTTCTCCTCCTGGCTCCCATCCATCTCTGTTGCTCGGGCTGGAGGCTGCAGTGTGTGACAAGGCTGGTGGTCCATGGCAGCCTGATCTCAGCTGGGAATGGGGCCATAGCACAGATAACAACCACAGCCTGTCCCACTGTAAACCCTGCTCAGTCCCTGTCTGCACAACTCCCATCTGCCTGTCTCTCATGCCCACTGCTCAGAGACAAGAAAGCCCTCCCAGGGAGAGGGTTTGGGTAGTGTAACCCTTCCTGCACTTTTGTGCGAACAGTAAAATCTAAAATGTGTCTGTGTTTTGCTCCCAGCATCAGGATGTCTCGGTCCTATGTTGGAGGTAGGCTGTGTCTACCTGGATGGCAGTCCAGGAGCCACCAGGAGCAGCACCTGGTGTGCTGCTTGGTGGGCTTCTAGTGCTCCAGGTTCTCTCCAGGCTCTCAGGGAGCTACTGAGCATCTGACCATCCCAACAGCTTGCAGGGAGCCAGACTCAAGGAGAGCCAAACCCTCAGGAAGTGAAACTCCTGAGGAGAGAGGACCACCACAATTTTTGTCTCATGAAGCTTCTAGCCCTCAGGAATGACACTGTATTATCTTAAGTGGCTCCTGCAGAGACTTTATGCATGGCACATTCACCACCACAAGGACCAAATCCTGGCAGCAGCCATGCACTGAGTGTCCCCTCAGCCTCTGGGTGGCTCAGGGATGTCCCCCACCTGTGCTGTAAGCAAGGCTGGGCAGAGTGGATGGAGACAGGGAGTCTCTGTCCTCTCCTCCAGCACTGTGTGTCAGCCCATTGCGCTGGAAAGCATCTATTGATCAAGATCCATTGCCAGTTATTTCCCGGAGAAGCAAGCAGTGATTGAAGAAAAGTCTGTGCCTCTGAGACATACTTTTCCCCCTGGAGCAGTGCACTTATCTCCTGTTCCACCACCAGAACAAGAGGGAAGGGCATAAACCAGCCCAAGGCCATCGTTGCCTTATAAAAGGCAGTGTTGGAGATGGGCACCAACTGGAGGGGCTTAATCCCTGCTCATCCCATTCTGACAACGTTTTGATAATAAAAGCTTCCACCTGAAGAGCTTGATGAAAAGCACAGGGAAGTGTTGGTTCTAGGCAGGAATTTGCTTTGCTATTCTGCTCCTCAGGAGCTTTCATAAGTAGGTTTCTTTGCTACCACAACAGAAAGAACACCCCTTTCATAATGAATTTCCTTCAACTACCATGAGCCAAGCTTAGGGGTTTTTTTGTTTTTGTTTTTTTAAATGTGGGAGCATAGAAAATTAAATCTCTGTTGCATTTTTTAAAGCAATTATTTTAAGCACTGTGAATAAACAGGGAGTGTCTTACAAACACCTGTTATTTTTCCCATCGTGAGTTTGGCTGCTGCTGAACAGTCAGAAATGCTGCTCTTTATAGGATAAAGTGTGTTTATCTGGCAAAGAATAGGGTTTGTTTTCACCACAGAATAATGCACTGGCTGCTGTATAAAGTGCAGCACCAACTTTTATTGAATAGGAAGCATTTGTTCCCTGGCTTCCTCCTGGTTGCTGACAGATTGGTGAGACTCAGTTGCTCCCATCCCAAAAGAGGCACCTCAGACCTGGGCAGAAGGAAATGGGGCCATGTCACTGCCAGCTTCACAAAGCCTCTGGGTTTGCTGTGAATATGGAGACGAGCTGCAGAAGTGATTCAGATCCAGCCCTCAGCCTTCTTTCTAGAGAAATCAGAGGGTGCCAAGTCTGGACTTCCAAACTTTAGTAGGAGTCAAGTCCATCTCCAAGTCCATGCTCTCAAAACTGCAAAAGGAGGATATGGAAACAGTTCTGTGAGATTGTCATGATCAGCTGCTTTCTCTTTACCCCCTTTCCCCATCTCCCTGTCTGGATGCTGCAGGCTGACAGTACCATGGGGACAAGGCTGCTGCTCATACAGTAGCACTCAGAGCACGAGCAGAACAGCACAGGGACCTGAGGCAGAGGGATTACAGCAGCAGCTGGGTGGCTGAGCTGACCTGATTGAGCTGACACTTCCTTCTTTTTCAGCCTTAACCTTTGCTGAAAGTTGTCACCTCTTCTTGCCTGTCCTCCCTCCGGGTGGGGGGAAGCTGCAGAGCAGCTGAGCAGGAGCCTCATGAGCAGGACATGGCCTGGAGGAAGGGAAAGAAGAGGTCAGAGGTGGCTGGGACTCCATAGATGAGACAAAGCACAAGGGCTGACAGCAATGGATTTGCAGCATGCACTTGGTATTGCAGGTCAGGCTTGAGGTGACCTGACCAGTGACCATTCCACAGAGACAGCCGGGATCCTTTGTCCTTCTTCCCCCAGGTAGCAACCAACCACCAGCATTGTTTCTCAAGTACATGTCTAAAGACAGCAAGGCCCTCTAACAAGCTAAGACAAGCATCACATTAGCCCCTAGCAGGGATGATTTTAGCAGGGACACTTGCAAATCTCTATTGTAGCCGGCCAACAAGTGCTCTGCCTCCTGGGTTTTGCTAGTTGAGAGTATGGGAATAGGTTTTTTTACTCCATTTTCCTGCTTCTCAAGAGCTTCCAATAAATCAGGGCTATTTCTGAGGCTCAGTTAAAGACGAGAAAGGGAGTATATAAGAGAGGAGAAGGGGCACTGGGATTAACTTGTTCCTGTTGGTGCTTGTGCTTTTGAGCAGTTCAGATATCCACCTGGCCAATTTTCTCCCTTCTCTTACTGGTCTGTTACTGGTTTTGCACTGGATCTGTGCTCTGCCAGGCTGAGGTGTCCTAAGCAGGACATGGTAAAGGGACAGAGGGGAGAGATGATGCCATGTGTGAGATAGAGCAGAAGTTTACACACCAGACATGCTGTTTTAACAAAGCACTGCAAGTCAAGCAAAGCTGCCTGGGCTCTGAAGAGCTGAAAATGAAGCAAAAAAATCTCACCATTTTTACTCCTGTTGTTGATCTTTTAAAGTCTCTAGCTGAAAGCATGTAGGCAGCCAGCCTGCACTGCTAACTCTGAACCTCTGCATGGCAAATGGGGACACTCAGGAGCCTTCACCTGAGGCTTGGCTAGTGGTAGAAAGGATGTTTTCAGTGGTTAAGGTGTAAGACAGGTAGCAGAGACCAGGCTTCCATCCTGGGCGTTGTTACCAGTAAACTGTGTGTGAACAAATCCCTCAGGCCAAAATTTTCATTGCCCTGCCCTTCTGAAAATCAGGCCACAAGTTGCGTAAATATGGGTGTAGGTACCTAGCAGTAGGCAGCCAGTTTGGAACATTCTGGCTTTAATCCCTGTGCCTGAGTTACCTCATTTATAAAATGGGGATAATTCTTTGCTACCTCGAGGGATGCTCTGAAGCACAGCCCTATTGATGCTGGTGAAGCATGTCCCAGCTCGCTGGATAGCTATTATTCTACACTTGACAGGAATTGGATATGGCAGAGCTGAACCAGTGCTCTTGGTGTAGTTTTTTGTGTTGCCATTGGACAGCCTTTGAGTCACAGTTCCTCCCCCTCAGCAATGAGACAGAGCAGACCAGGGACACTTTTGGCACTGCCACAGATCCATGGTGCAGCTTTAAAAAAACCGAATACCCCAATAGTTCTGCCCCTGTTACTGTTCCAGGGTACTCAGATTGAACACAGGACATGCATCTTTCCCCCTGGGGAGGGAGATGAGTTGCCAGCACACTGGGCTGGGTGGCTTTGAAAGCTCCTTCTGTTAGGAACAAATTGTGTTTGTATCTTCTCAAGTTTATGTGGTTTGTTTTCATGTAGCATGAGCTCAGCATTTCTGCTGCAGAGACAGACGTCTGCACAAGACAATTAAAAGAGCAAATTGATTCAGAATAGCTCTGGATTTTGACACTCTTCTTCTGTGAAAAAAGGATCTCTTCTTCTGCTTCACATGAGCTGTTGATACGAGGAAGCTTTCCCATCAATTTTCCGATATGGAAAAATATTTAATTCAGCCCACGACTTCTACATCTTTTTCATAATCAGCAGCAAGACATTCTTTCCAATAGCACTGTGCTCCTTATTCCTTCTTCCCAGCAACTTATCCCAGATACTCCTAGGAGAAACATGGATGATACACCACTTTATGCTAAGAAACATAGATTTATATTCCAAAAACTCTAATGCCACAGGATTCTTATTTGCACAATGCTGGCAAAATCTTGCACTTAGAGCCACTTTCAGACTTAAATCAGAAAATGCAGGGAATAAGATTTCTTTTTAATTGAAAAATGCCTGCTTGGTTTTCATCTTCTGTCCTGCTGGAAACTAAAGCATAGAGGAAGTCTTGGGAGAAGTGTGTTCCTAGGACTGCCTCCCTGGTCTCACCCTGGGGCAAGGTGATTTCAGTTTGGGTCCCTATCTCTAATGACAGCTGCTCTATCTCCTGAGTTTCAACCCTCGACACAATGACAAATGAACTTCCATGCCCACCTTTGCACCCAGCTGGTTTCATATCAGGCAGTTTCACTGCCCACACATAGGTTAGATAAAAGAGGAGTCTTCAACCCTTTCGCAATCCCCTTACCTCCTCAGAAACCTTCTGCAATCTGCATTGTCTTGAACAAAGGGTGAGCTAAAGGATGAGTGGGATACTTCATTATAACCTCTGGCTGTGCAATGAGTCACACCTGTGATTTTGAAATACAAAATAATAAATTAAGAGGGCAGTAGTGAGATTGAGCTGACAACCTGATAATAAAAATACTGGGCAACTTGTCAACTTCATCTGAGTAACCAAAGAACGACACTTTCTGCCAGGCAAATGAAAGGCTCTCTTTGCTGCACTGTTTTCATGATGTGGCCAACAGCAATGTCTAGTGGTTCAATAAAATGTAAACACTGACTATATTTTCTGGAGCCAGTTTCTCTTTTTGTCCTCATGGAGAAGGAACATTGGCATCCAGGAGTCTGAAGTAAAGATTGAGAGCTGGGACTCTGCCTTGTATTTATGCCAGCAGAAAAATCTCTATGACTTTGTTTACCTAAATGTAGATGACTCTATAGATAGGATTTAGAAAAGCATAATTACTATTAGCCTGATTCTCAGAGGGAAGGCATTCATAAATATTCTCTATTTATTAATCATCATATACAGTCATTTTCCTTCAGCTGTCAGACTATAACTGTCAAACTCCTCTCTTCATTGACTTCACTTGCTCAGTGGTACAAGGGTGTGTGGTATGGGACAGTTACCTGGGCCAGCTCACTGTCCACAACACTGCAAAGCCACACTGCTAACAATTTGGGAAAATTCAAAATTCAGTTTGACACTCCTTACATAGTGATGCCTTAACAACAAAAAAAACCACACCCCACCCCCCCCCCAGAACAACCAACCAACCAACCAAAAAAAAATAAACAAAACAAAACCCAAAATACCAAATAAACAAAAATGCCCAAACAGAATTTGGGTAAAATTAATATTCTTCCCTATGGAAAGAACAAAAAAAAAAAAAAAAAAAAAAAGGGATAAGACTTGTCACCAACACATATTCTCCTTTGAGTGACTACAGGAATAGGTATTTGCTACCAGGAAAGCCTCTGTTGTTCTGGGCACAGAGCTCACTCTCTTTGTCTGTGAGGGGGAGGAATGCTCTCGGTGTTTCTTGGCAGAAAGGTGGGGCTGCAGCTGTGTAACTGAGATGTTCACGTGGAGATTTGGCATGACCCAAAATTGTCACCAGGACAAAAACATCCCCAAACAAAACAGAAAACTTCTCAATGGAGTAAAATGCCTGTTGAAGGCCTGTACAGAAAGCCAATCTCAGTAACAAGGTGGCACAGCTCCTACCAGAACCAAAAGATTTCTGGACTTAAGAGTAAAACATAAACAACCCCTCCCCCCCCTCAAAAAAAAAAAAATTGCAATTGTTTTTCTTTTCCTATTATTCCAATAAATGTGATGTTAGGGAATGGACCTTCTGGTATGAGGAAGACCCACTGTGTCACTTGTAAGTGGACAAAGTACAGGCTACTTTTTAACACTCTAAGCAGGATATCTTGACTTTTGAGCATTGCTCAAATAAAACAAAGCACTGGAGTTTTTGCCCATCATTACAACTGCACGTTTAGTTTCATGATTGACATCTGGGCTGACCATGTATATATTCTAATGACAGAAAATCAACATTTCCAGCCAATGGGACAGTAGTGATTGAACTGTTAAGGATGTACCCATTTGTACCAGCTGTGAGCTGGTGGATGGCTCATGGAGTGGAGAGCTGATTTCTTTGCATTTCTGACCCAATCAGCACTGTTCCATTGGTGATTTCGTGTCTTCAGTTTCAGAGCTTGTAGAATGATTTGGCTTGCCAGGGACTGGACACTGAAATGACAGAGACAGATCTAGATCGAGTCTAGTTGGCAAGTGGAGCACACAATTTTAGCAGGAAGTACATATTTTTAAATATGGCAGTGAGATAATCTATGTGTTACACTAGGTCAGCACTGTCTTGAAGGATTTGGGGCCATAGGATTTGGGGCAGTCTGTACCCCAGTGCCAATCACAGCCCCATGTTCACAGTACCTCCTGCAGTAGGACATGCCTGTATCTGTATTTTACTAAAAAAAAAAAGCTCCAGGTCAGGATGCCAAATTTTTCTTGAAGCAAGGGAATCTGGCAGCCAAGAGCGAGCTCAGGCCATCTTCTTGGACATAAAATGGTGATGGAAAGGTGAGCAAGACAGATGGTGATTGCTATGTCAGGCACTTAGCACTGCTAATCCTCAACTATTCTGTCATTTTACCAAGTGCAAACCTTAAGAAAAAGCCCCCCTTTCCCAGGAATGTTCAGGAATTTAATCCAATGGGGCCAGGAAAAGCCAATCAGCCACACACCCACAGCGAACAGCCCTTCAGCAGGTGTCATGGCTACACTTGCAACCTGTCACTTCTAACTTCTCCAACTGAGTGGCCACATATTTATTTACATCCTGAGACTGGAATTCATACTCTTACCTGGGCAGTGAGACATATATCTCTTTCTCCACCGCTGCTGCTTGCCAGGGAATGCATAGATAAAGCAAGGTGCTCCCTCCTGCCACCAAGGACAACGTGCTCTTATTAGCCCTGGAGGCTGGACACGCTTCTTGTTTCAGCAACCTGGAGTGTACATGGAAAGCACCTGGCTACAAGGGCTGTAAACAAATAGAAACCTGACTGGGAGTTGCCACATAGCACAGGAGGTTAAAGGAGATACAAAGCCAGGCACCTCCTATTACTAAGGAAAATTCAAGCTGCCATTTGTCCCGGCACAGTTCTGTTTTCCAGTGCCAACACACCCCAACCTGAGACAGTTTGGCATGGAGGATTCACTGGGCCTGATGCAATGTTCCCAACCTGGGATCAGATTAGTCCTAACCCAGGATCTTATGCAAATCCGAGGCTGAAGGAAGCTTGAGAATGAAATAAGAGAAAATCCCCGTGATCAAGGTTGCTGATAAAAGCAGCCGCCTCCAGCCGTGAGCAGCACCGCCCGCAGCCGTGCTGGCGTGCCACGATGGGCAGGGGCTCAGGGCTAACCCCATCTACTTTCTAGAGTGGACAAGATTTGGGAGTTAAGAGGGTCTCCAGTGTGCCTGTGTTTCCTACCTGCTTACAGACAGTACTCACAGGGTGTTTGTTGTGGTGCCTCTTTAGTTAGACGGGTTCTACTCCAGATATCCCAAATATTAGGAGTGGAGCTAGGTCCCACAATCTGTTTCACACCGATAAATGATAAACTTCTCTCCTCTGCTCTCTATGCACAGGGTACACACACTGCAGCGAAGTAGAAAGTGCTGCAATTGCAGAAGCAACTTCTAGTAGCCACTGTGATCCCTGGTAATTACTCTTCCCAACCTCCCCTGGTGCCTTGCAGATGCTCGATGGCTGCTCAGCCAAGCCAAGCCCGTGTCCTGCCTGCACAAGGCTCTTGGTATCTGGTATCAGCGTGACTAAGACCGACCTGCAGGTTCCATCCCTTACCATTCCCAAGAAACTTTCTCCCGGAGGCAGTCAAGGCACAGGGCTGCCACAGCAGGTATTTTGCCCAATTAAGCAAGTGAGCAGTGCTATGCGGCTGGTTGATATTTAGAGCAGAGCAGAGGAAGACAGACTGGAGGGAGATGTTGCAACCTTGTTTGTGTTGGCAGAGGATGGGGTTGCGAAAAAGCCCTTAGAGAAAGTAACAAACAAAGGGTGTGTCTTGAAAGCAGGTTGAGTTCAGAAAACTTTGCACAACGTGCAAGCAACACGTGCAAGAGCCAGGTGATTCAGAGCTGCCTTTCCTACGCTCTTGTGACCTAAATCCCCCAACAAAAGGGACTTGTATGTGCGAATACAACAAGAGCCTCCTGGCCTCTGGACCTGGTTTTCCAGGAAGAAAACCTGGCCCTGTTGTACAGAATGACACACTGAGGTGCAGCACAGGATGTACTTAGGGCTGTGTTTAGAGACTCCAGGACTGTTTAAGATTAGACTCGGGGGCCCGATATTTTTGTTTTCATGTGGCTGAGTTTTTTCTAACATAAAGCTCCTCTTTACATTGTCTCTTGTAGGTCAACAATTATATGAATATTACAGATTCTTTCCATTTGATTATTTTGTTCTTGGTTATTTTTCTGGGGGGGGGGGGGGGGGGTTGGTTGGTTGTTTTGTTTTGTTTATCCAAAATAGGAAACAGCATCACACATATGGAGTGTTAACCCTCCTCTCCCCCAACCAAATAAAAGCTTTCACACAATCGTAGAATAGTTTGGGTTGGAAGGGACCTTAAAGAATATCTGGTTCCAAACCCCTCTTCATGTGCAAGGTACCTCCCAGTAGGCCAGGCTGCACAGGGCCCCATCCACCCTGGTCTTGGACATTTCCAGGGATGCTTTAAGAAATATTCTCTCAGTCCTGAAGGAAGAATTACCCTGTACCTGTTAGTTACAGGGGGGAATATACTTTGCAGCTTTTTTGGAGCTCCAGGAGTGGAGTGCAAGTGTTCCTTGTTCCTTCATTTGAACACACAGTGTGAATTATTGTTCCATCTGGTGTGGGAGCACTCCTGTAGAGCACTGCTGTGTTACTGCACAGTAAATTTTTCTGAGCCCGTGTTATTTCCTGGAAGGGATGCTCATAAGATGACCATGAGTTTTTTAATCCCATTGGGAATCTGTTTAGAGGTCCCTCTGTGCTTTCACGATTATGGGCAGCCTTTCACCCCACCTTGTGTTGCCAAGAGGAGATCACACGGAGGTGCTGATTCAGTGCTGTGGAGAGGGGTTGTGTCAGGAGGCACTGATGAGGTGAGATGAGGCAGTGATGTCAGAAGGGCGGCATCTGCATATCCTGTTGGAATAAACAGATAAATGCCAAGTCAAGCTCCTCCATCATCTCTTGCTTTTTAGATTTTTTCACTGTCTTGTTTGTGATTCAGCCTTGGAGGCACCTGGTGTTTGTCTGTATTTTTCCCACCACTGAATCATGTTCTCATTTGCACATTATCCCTTGCCTGAATTTCCCCAATCAGTGTCTAGACACAGATATCGCTGCCTTGTGGGGAATACAGGTGGAAAAATATACTTTTATTCCAGAGGATCTCAGAAGCTTTTCTGAGAGGCAGAAAGTTTGCTCTCTTCTTTGAACAACACACAGACTATCAAAACTCAGACCACGACATGGGCAGAGATAGGAACACAATGTGTAGGAAACACAATATTCAGGTAGGGCAGCCAACACTGGGCTCGTCTGTGCCTTAGTCTCTATAAATCAGCCAGATGTCTCACAGGCAGAACTGCACAAATAAGGTCTCCAGAAAGCACTCAAATCCAGTGAAAGGAGAAACTTTATGAATGAGCATGGTGTGCACTGAGGTCAGTGAGGAGAAAGGCAGAAGGACATTAACATGAGAATAATCATTTGTTAAAACGCTGCAGCCCTGAGAAAGCAGAGAAGGAATTGTTGATTTCAGAGATCGTGTGCAACAACTGTGAGACAGGGGACTTCCCTTCTTCTCTACTGGAGTATGACCTCCATTCATACTTAGCTGCTCTGGTTTATATCTATATGTTGTAGCTCTAAAACCCTCAGAGCCGAGTTCCTCTGCAATATTTTTTACGTAAAGCATTTATTTTAACAGCTTCCCTACATGGACTGTGTGCAGTTCTTTGGGGACAAGGCCATTTTTCAAAGTTAGTGCTGCAGAGACAATAAAAAAGAGCTAAAAGAGATTAGAGTTTTGACTCTTACTATATATCAGGGAAATCTTACTGGAAACCTCAGACAGATGCACAGTAAAAAGGCTAAGCATGCTGCTTCTGTGATATATTTGCCTGAAATTGCTAGAAGACTCATAACTTTTCCCTGTTTGCACTTGAGAAACAGATTGCTTCACTTCTTGATCCAAAGTTTCAGCAGTTCATGCTTGAAAAACTGCAAGCCAAGGGGCATTGGCTGATAATCATGTAATTGTGCTGGTTTTTTGTCTTTTTTTTTTATTTTTTATTTTTTATTTTTTTAGTGTATGTTGACAGCACATAAATCATCGTAGCTTTCCAGATAGTTATATTGGTAGAGCTCTGCTCCCAGAATTTAAAAGCAAAGTCTTGCAATGTGAGGGCTGAACATCAGCTGAGCCATGGCCACTATCACTGTCAGCTTAGGTGACAATAAAAGGAGGTTAATCCAAACTGCATCGACTGCAGGCCTATGTACAGCAAAGTCACGCTGGCTTTGTTTATTATGGGCTAAGAGGGAGCACATGGGGAGTTACCACAGCTCAGCTTATATATGGTAAATTGCTAAGCTTGTAAGCCTTGAGTCTCTATTTTCTGATTCACATCTGACACAGGAAATGGAAGACAATAATTAATGAGTGGAAGAGGAGATATGACTTTACAATAGAGAGAGATGGTGAGATAACCTTATTACATATTTCACTGGATCTTTTACCAAACAGATGATAGACTCATTATAAAGGGTGCACAGAACAAAGAGAACATTGACATTTAAAGAGATTCTGCTCCGGAAAGCAGCCACAGAATTGGCATGATGGGTTTCCGTGACTTTTATGTTTGGCTTTCGGGTGAAGGAACAGCTTTGTGCCTATTAGACCTGCAAAGTGTTGCAATGTGGGAGTTACACTGATTTTTAGTCTGATGAGATGTTGGTCTTGAAGTATGCTTCTGTTCTTTCCTCCACCTCTTTTTTCTTTGTTTTCCTTTTTTTTTTTTGGATTTCATTTTCCATGAAGACCAGCTAGCAGCAGCCATTGCTCCACTGTTTTCTTTCTTTGTTTTTTCTCACTTGCTCACAGGGCAGGGCTGCTTTTCCCACTATGCTGTTGCAGCTTCAAAACAAGCTTCACACAAGCTGATACCACCCTAATTTAACCAGTGTGAACTTTTCCATTTGGTGTTCTATATCAGCAGTAGAATGTCCTATTCTTGTTCATTTACAAAACTCTTCTAACCAACCAGAGATGAAAAATCAGCTCTATTGGTACTAAAATAAGAGGGTCTGCATGGCCTTGTGCCCTGATTTAGTTAAGACTTTTTAAAGCTTCACTCTTTTAAAATTTAGTACCATTGATATGCACTCGATATGTTGGAAATATTGTGTCAGGGCTCTACAAGCTATTGAGTTATATCTTTTGCTTTCAGTGAGCCCAGAAACTGAGAATTAAAATGCTTGTAAGCTTGAAGTCTGTGAGTGCACTGGTAGAATTGAAGCAGTGGCAATACTAGAATAATGCATGGGGTGAGAGAAAACCTCACCTGGCTCTGTGTCACCTCTCTCTTGCAAAGAATCCTCGGCAGACACCACAACTCCCTGAGTGACTTTGGGAACAGTGGGTGCTGCCTGGTTGGGTTTGGGATCACTTGGAACATGATGTGTTTAAAGCTAGCTTAGTCTCATAAAAACCTGTAGATAACACCCAAACAAAAGGCTTCACTGAGGCCATTTTGCACTTTCTGAAATGTTTCTCAGAATTTGGGCTCACAGGAAATTGCAACTTTCCGGTCTGATTCAGGAAAACATGAAATGTCAGATTTTTCTGTGGAGCAGAGATTTCAGAGCTGATTCAGCTCAGCCAGCAGGTGAGAAGAAGCTTAACAGTAGCACATGGAGTTAGTGTCCACCACAGCAATTCCTTGAGCAACGAGCACATGAGGCTGGAAAACTCTGAGAGGGAAGTCAGGATGACCCTAAGGGCAAACTTTTCCTAAAGGAAACCACATCTGTTCAAGCTGGCATGGAGGACTGTTCTCAGGAGGAGCCAGATGCAAAGTTCAAGGGAACTGCCTGAGAAGACACACGGTGACGGTGCTGGGTTATATAATGTGCCTTAGTGTGAGGAAGCTCTTTGTTCTATTTACAAATCCCTGTATTACTGACAAGGAAACTTTGATGGCTGCTTTCCAAAGACAACAATGAAGAAAGAAAGAAAGGTGGGTTTTCCTTTGTCTTGCACCTCCCATAAATCCCATCCTATTCTGAAATGTGATTTTAAAATTGTTTTTCTTTCCCCCATGTGTAATTCCATTGCAGGTTTTACAAGTATAATTACAAAGCAATTAAATGTGGGAGCAGTGAGGAAGGCTGCACCAAGGAATGCTGAGCCTATTTGTTTGTAAGCTCCACAGGTGCTGGTTACAGCTTTGAAACACCAAGGTTCTTGTGTCTGAAGAGTATTGTTTCATCCACAGAGAGGTCAAATACCGGAGAACATTCTTGGATATTATGTGAGATTTAAGTGAGACTTGTTCCTCAAAGACCACCTTATAAACCAGTTTATCTGATACAAAAGCTCCCAAACTCTGAAAAAAACTCAGGGTGAGAATGGAATGCCAAGGAAGAGGGTAGAGCAGAGGTCACAAAATCATGATAAATGCAGACTAAAGTGATAGAGAATGAATAATCAGTATTTGATACATCACAAGAACAGTGATTTTCATTAAAAACAATCAAAATGATTTTTCTTTGCAGCAACAGGCTCTTATTAAACAGACTCCTCTAAGCCAATCTCTGGGACTCTGCCTCTACCATTCACTTTTCTGTACTCCTCACTAAATATTTAGACTCAATGTCATAAAGCTGTAATATACTCTGGGAACAACCCTTGGTACCTTTCACTAAATCCATTCTATATATTTTTTGGTGAACAGTTTGGCTGTAGGCTAGATGCTGTTCTTGCTATTCAATCAGCCCATAACAAAAATTTATTTTGTGAGATTTTCACTGTTATCTAAAAAGAAGTTCCCTTTAATTTCCTGGGTGCTTTGGGGGGAAAAGGCATTTATTTGGTAAAAATATAAAGAACATTATATTACATTATAAAGAATTACAAGGTAGGGATAGTCCTTCCAAGTTTTGTTCAAACTCCATTTCAGACATCATCAGTCCTTTATCTCAGCTCTCTATCTAGGAAAATATTTACCCATTATAATGACCTAATCACAGGAAGGGGCCAGGGCCCAATTTTCTCGTTTGCCTGCCTGTCTCATTGTGGGGTGAGGCTTGATGCAGGGTGTGTACCCATCCCAGATCCCTGTGCACAGCCTGCAGCTGGTGCTCAACACCTACAATGTTAACCAATGCAGTGCTCTGGGTGCTGGGGACAGAGTCTGAGTGCTCTCAAACACTGCCTGGTGGTATTCAGCTTCTCCATCAGTGCCTTTACTATGTGAGCAGCACGACCACCTCATCTAGGAATCTCTGGAGCAACACCAACATGGCTAAAGCAAGATTGTTATTCCTACCCAAATGGAAAGAATGAATGAAAGATCATAACTGAAAGACATTGGAACCCTTCTGCTTAGGACAAAAGCAGAGCAGGAAAGAGCCCAGATGAAGTCATGGGCATTCAAAGAGCTGAGCTGCTGTGTTTCCACAGGTGAAGATGCAAGCTGATCTCTGTGTAATAAGATAGGGTGGGAAAGGTTATATAATTAGGTTGCTTGTTCCCTTAAACCCTTCTTCTCTGTAATGCTAAATAAAATAAATGCTTCAAGGATATAGGTCATTATACCTGATCAGCTGCCCAAAGGGAGGAAACAGGATGATAAACAGCTGACCCATGGGTGCAGACAGCTTTTGATTTAATAGTGGAGAAAAGTGGCATTTTCAGTCTATGCTTGGGAGGGATGAGATGTTGAACAGGTGAGATGGGCCTCCAGAAGTTCTGCAAATACTGGAACCTTGTGGCTGAAATGTTGACTGGAAAATGCAAATACCAACTGGGTTTTTTTTTCACCTCTTTTCCCTGCAGTAGATGTGGGACTAAGAAACAAAGGTGACACTAAAATGTCAGCTTTCCCGAAGCTTTGGAGCCATTTGACTATCTCTAAAAGCTCTATGCAGATCAGGTATTTGTAAGCATATTGCTTCAGGCTCACAACCTCAGCCAGCCCTTGCTAGGAGCATTCCTGGAGCTGTGGTGGCTGTGGTGTGTCTGTAGCATCAAGCAGATACTGGAAGTGTTCTGAGAAAGGGGTCAGAATACACATCTGACATCTTAAGGATTTGCCAAGGCACCAGTGAGATCCTAAGGTTTCTCCAGTGCAGCCACACACTCAGTGTTCTCAGGTTATTACTTTGAAGGGAAGATGGTGCTTCCAGCACATATTTACTCTTAAGTTGTCCACTAGATTAGAGACAATTTAGAAGAGATCTATGAGCAATCTGGTTTAGCTCTCTGCAGACATTCCTCTCCAGCCACAAGTAGCTCATGAGCAGTTTGAGCCCAGCTCTGGTGCCAGGGATCTGTCACCTCACTGGCAGCAGGGCTGGGCTGTCTCACTGGTGATCCAAATTTTTGGTGGTGTGAGGAAATGTGCATTCAGGGATGGCTGAGCCTGGCAATACTGAGCTGCCCTGCATTGCCTCTGTGTCCCAAAGTGGGATGGAGCAAATGGAGCAGCCTGTGGGCAGAGACACTCTTGGTCAAGGTCAAACATTGGTTGAAATGGGTCTATAAAAATTCTTGAGTCAGTCCATACTTACCTGCTGTAAGGTATACAGAGTTCTGAGAGTAACTAATGGAGGCAGGGAGTCATTTTTGTAGCCCAGGGTGATCTCTCAGAGCTTAGGAAGGGCTGTTGTCTCCTTTTATTGATGGTGCACTGAGGCACAAAGCTCCAAAATACTGGGGAGAAACATGTTGGACAAATGTTTCTCATTAAGAAATGTTTACTTGTCAGACATGATTCCTTTCATGTAGTGTGTGTGGGAGTGTATCCATTTTAGCAAGATACTCTAGGAAATGTTTTCTTGGAGTCAGCATGGAATTTCTGGCTGAGATGGTCCTTTGTGGTGGCGTGGTCATTCCTGGGCTGGCTGGGAGTCTGTAGGTCAGGTCTTAGAGCTGAGGCTGGCAAGATGGGGAATTAAAACAGGCAAAACTGATTCTCAGTTACTTCTGGCACTGTGATTTGCTTTTCACTGTATGCTTTTTGTCCTCTGTTACAAGGGAGAAAGTCCTCCAAAATGTTGAGAAGTCCTGTTTTTGTCACAGTGGAGATGGGAAAGATTCCAGACTCTCCAAGATATTGGCAAATGATGGAAGCTTTTCCAGCTCAGCTCAAGCTGCAACTTTCCCCAAGTCCCACATCTGTTCTGTTGCAGATCCACATACTTAACTCTGGTTTTCTGTACAGAAAATTATGTAAATAAAACAATTTGCTGTTGAAAACTATTACTGCCTCATTGCCTGGTGGAGAAAGGGCAAAGCTGGCAGCCAGAAACTGGAGACCCAGCAACCATGTCCTCTCCTTTTGACTTCATTGTCCTCTGTTTAGAAGCTGGTATGTCAGATTGGTCAAGCTTTCAATTCTCAAGGCAGTTGTTTTCCAAAGTAAATACTTTTCTTTACATAATTTTCATTGTATATATATTAAGCATAAACCAAGTTAACCTCTTGCTTTTTCAAGGCTTTAAGTCATTTAGGACCTGTGTAGGTGACAGGTGGGTGTTTTGAAGCATTCCATGGAGGACATCTCCTGATGCAGCAAACCCAGAGCTCTGCTGTGGCATAGGGCACTGTCTGATGGCACCGTGGGATTTGGGCTCCCTGCTCCTCTGGGAACATCCACCTCAAGTTACTTGTCTTTGCCATTACCAACTGCAGAGCTTTTGATTTCTGAAACTCTTCTCATCAATCCTGTTCATTACTCAAGTCTGCCCAAAGGCTCAGAAAAGGAAATGGAAATGTCCAGGGGTCAAGCGCAGAAATCAAGTTTTGTTCAGACGAAAACTATCAAGAGACAATGTGCTACCTCTGAGCAGGGAGGCCATAGGGTCACTGGCTTATTTTGCAGTCTTGCCAAAAAACTCCTCTTGAATCTGTTGTTCAGTGCAGCTCAGACTGATTTTCATCTGGAATAGCTCTTCATATTTTAATTTTGGTTTCCTTTTTCTTTTTTTTTGTTTTTTTTTTTCATTGTGAATTATTTATCCTGTGTTTCACCAAAGAAGTCTAATTTTCTCATCTCCCTTCCCAATATTTAAGATCTCTCTAGGTGTCTCTGTAATGCACCCGTGTTCCCTGATTGGAGCAGCTACAGACAAAACCCACAGTTGGCATTTTTAGATTGCAGAGATAATATTTTCGTGGCTGTATGCATTTCCATGCACTGTAACTCTATTTACTCTAGCAGAAGAGCCCTTAAGATTGACGAATGAAGAAACATATTTAAAATATGTGTCTTGCAAATGTGTTAATGCCTATATAGGCTATAGGTCCCTGTGGAAATAAGAAGAGGCATTCTTTTAATAAACAATGGAGTGCATCCAGTTTTTCTTCCTACTTAGTTATTTCCAGCACATTCACTAAAATGCTACCAGATTCAATAATATTTGTCTCTTTCTTGGCTTCTTACATATATAGCTTTCTTCCATGACAACAAGTCCAAGATTTTTTGGAGCCAAAGCAGGAATGATGATGTGTTTTTGTTGTTGTTGTTCTTCTAACCAGCTGTCTTTGCTCATCTTGCTGTCACTAGGAGAAGACATCTGCTTAGTACATTCAATATTTTCACTTTGATTCTCAACAGGGAGGTCAGAGCCCATGCAAAAATGTCCCCCACAATATTTTGTTGCCACAAACATTTCTTTTAAGACTGGGGTACTTTGTTTATTCAGTGTAGGCTCCATGAAGTATTTAACTGCTTCTCTTCCTGTAAAGCAAAGCACTCATGATATCTATGCTCAAATCTGGACATGAGACATTTACCATTAGTGAGATACTGTGCAAGATACCAGATGGTATAAAATACAAAATCTAGTGACTTCTGCTTTAATTATTACACGTCATTCTGATGAGATACTAGAAACCAGCTTTTTTGTCCCCACTAAACTGAGACCCAGAGAGTGAGGATTGTTTATGAAATTATCAACTTCTTTACCAATTCTTTGGATTAATTTCATCAAAATTCATTTTGAAAAAAGGAGTAGTGCTAGTAATGGTTTGGATGTGCCAAAATGCTTCAGGCAGTTATTTTTTCTAGGCACTAGCAAGTCTCCTTCCTCATTAACCAAAGATACAGTCTGGCAGAACACTTCAATCCTTAAATCCACACTGTTCAATGGAACGCTTAAACCTAAGCTGAAATCTCTCTGGGCTCAAATTGGATTTAAGTATGTCTTTAAAATGAAGTATGCAACAGTAGCACATTGCTCAACTGTACTTCTCAGCATTGGAATATAGCAGTTTAACAAAACTTTACCATTCCTGAGGCACAGGTCCTAGACTGTAGATGGAGCAGAGCAGGGAGCAGAGCCTAAAATGTTTGCAGGAAGGTTTATACTTCTCTGAGCTAGCCCAAACTCACCATGGCCAACAGTGAAACTATCTGGAATTAGACAGGACAGATGGCCATGTAAAACTGAGCATCTTGTGAAGCACTTGCAACTACAGGATGTGCACTGAGATGGAGGGTTGGATAATGGTCACTATCTCTGATACACTCTCAGAAAATTGAGGAGTTTGTTGGCAATAGAATTTCTCATCAGTGAAGATTCCCTGGGGGTTTTGGCCCAGCCTCAGTTGCTGTCAGAGCTCTGTGACTCACTGAAGCCTGCTCAGTACTGTGCCTTGCATTCCTGTCTGGGTGCAAACATACCTGCAAAGTGGGGAATGACAAAGCTTGGCCCCACTGCCATTTCTAGATTCCTTCTACCAGGCAGCACACTCGTGTATCTCTCAATCAGAAACAAGCATCCTGGTTGGAAATTAATTCAGACTTGCAGGATGAGTCTTTTCCCTCCCGTCTGCCTAGTATCCATGCTGGTGTTTCCTCATTCCTTCCCAGTGCCACAGGAATGCTACTGCTGTGAGCTCAGGTTTTGCATGTGCTTCCAAGAATACCCTTTGGAGACTGAATGGTCAAGTGTGACACTGCATGTCTTGGAGGAAACTGGCGTCCTCCTGGCGAGGAGGGTGAAAAGTGCTGTGGTTTGGGGCAGAGGAGGCTCCAGTTGATCTAACACTAATTGCATCTGATCTTTGTCTGTAAATTAGGTGGCAGCTCTCCCAAAAATACATGCTTAGTGTGTTTTCCAGCCTCTTTGGCTTTCACCCACAGAAGAATTAGTTCACCAGGTGGGAGACTTTCCTGTTGTTCTGGAATTGTTGCTAGTGAGGGAATATGTCAGTTCCCCACAACTTCATCTGATTAAGAGCTGACTTGCAGAAAAGTGACTTGGGTTAGAAATGAAGTAAACATATCCAACTGCGAAGCTCTGGATTGGATCCTCTAAATATTCTTATGAGCAGGGCAGGAGAACCCCTGTCAGGCACTGCTTAGGTAGTGCTGCTTCTGCTCTATGGCCTGAGAGGTGGAATTACTGTGTCTTCCTAAGGGCTCTTCCCATCCTCAGTTTTTTGATTTGTGAATTTTTGCGTATGAGATCTCACTGAAAAGGAGACCTAAACTTTGAAAAGCAAGGTTTCACTTGCTGCCTTCTAGAAATTTTGCACAGAATGGGGTCTTATAGTAGGTCATGGTGTGTCATTCCCTGTTCTAAACCTTGTGCTGTGGGTTTCTAAGGGCTCCTCCAGACGTATGAAGATGAACTGACTGGTCTAAAGTCACACGGTACAGGGAAAATAGGAGCAGAAGCCAAGTTTCCAATCTCCTAATCATGCACCTTAAACACTAAAAAACTCAATTTCCTTGAATTAATACTGGCCCAGCTGACTCCTGTATTCCTGCCCCCTGACTGGCCTATGCAATGTCAGGCATTTCAGTCTTTTGCTGTTTAATTCATTTTGCTGTATGGTAGATATTACCAAAGGAATGATTGTATGTTTGCCAGTATTTTTGATTCTTTCCAGGCAAAGAGCAGATTTTCACAGCCAGGCTCAACACCTTGAATTTTCTGCTTTCAATTCCAAAGTGTATGATATCGGTCATGATAGGAAACTGAAAAAAAAACCTCAGAAAACTGATGCTGTGTTTGACAAGGCAGTGACCATTCTGAGCAGCACGTCACAAGGGTAATGGGCTGCAAATCAAACTTCTGCTGCTGTGCTGCAGAGGATTAGTCACAGTTCATCTACCAGCAAAATGGAGGTAGTAGTAGTTACTATCTCAAACTCTGGAGGCTCAAAGCTTAAAACTTTTGGGAATCATTTAAAGTAGGCTGCTATGGATGGACACAGTATTCTATCTTCTGTTAACGGCACTGGAAAATTTCATAAGCTTGATGGATAAAGAAGCAATAATTGTTGGATATGGGACCAGGAAAATATTTTACCACTGGTCTTGTCTGAAATACTAAATGGACAACACTTGTCTCTTATCTCAGGCCAAAGGGGTTTTTTTAGTGTTCATATACTTCCCCTAGATACCAGTTGACACAACATAAGGGCAGTTGCAGCTCTGCAAGAAAACTTGGAGAGAAAAAAACAGAACAGGCAACAGTTCTGTGTGTATCTGCCATCAAGAGCTCCACCACTCTGAGGCTGACAGACATGGGTGCCAGGAAACCCCTGGTGATGACCACTGTTCCTGGTGGAAGAAAATCCCCTTGTGAGTTGTGCTCAGGGCGCAGTGGAGGAGCATGACCTTGCAGCCCAGCACTCAGCTGGAAGGAGACAGGTGAACTGCAGGTCCTGCAGGAGGGAACTGGGTTTACAGGGCCTCAGGCAAAGGCTTTGGCTGCTCAGCTGGAGCTGGTGCTACAGTCTCTTCCATGTGGAAATCAGCCTTGCCCTGTCTTTCACAAGAGGCCACGATCACAGAGCACTGCTGGCTCTCTAGGTAACACCTACAGCACGGGGCCCTGGTGATTCATGCACCATTCAGCTTTGGTTTGGGATCCAGCAGGGTCTGAACACCAGGTAGGTGCCTAGGACAAGGCTGAGGTATTTCCAGAAAACACCTGCAGCCATGACTGCTCACAAATTTAGCTGCAGTGCTTCTAAGAAGATAACCTGGCCCTGGCCTCTGTACCTGGAGGGAGTTTAGCACCCTTGGTACACAGGGTCAGTGTGGGACACCAAATCAACCCTAGATGGGGGGTTTGCACTGAGGACTGAATTTGAGAAATGCCACGCTTTCCCTTCTGAGGAGTCTGCCAGGGTGGGGTGAAATCTCTTGGGGTCTCTGATTGGGAAGTACACTGGTTTTGGCAGCCAGGGAAGGTGGAGAGAGGCTGAATCACCATTCTCTGCTACAGCTTAAGTCCTTTAGGCACTTACTGTCCTTTTTTTGTGTCCAAACAAGCAGTCTTGCCCTCCTGGGGCTTTCAAGCACTGACTGCGGACATTAAAGCTGGTAATGGGATAAGATGTAAACATCTTCTGAAAGCACACACCAGAGTCCTTTATTTTAAAAATGAAATACATTTTGAAGTGCCTACAAACTCACCCAGAAATTTCTTTCCAAATGAGTAAGGCTTGGCAAGGCTCCCCTCCACAGCCTGAACACAATGTAACCCTTCTGTCTTCCCATTCTCTTCAGGGCAGATGCAGATAGCGAACAGCTACTTAAAGGGCAACATTCCATTATAAAAACAATCACACTCAACATCCCAATTTATTTTAATTGCACTCCTTAGAGATAGCCACAAAACAATCAAACAGAAAGCAATCAGAAAATAGTTTCCCTTCCCCCTCTCCTCAGTATTCCTGACAAGTCTTGTTTTGAATCTGTGAACAGGCAGCTCCTTTGGAACTCCCTGCACCTTTTACCTTCCCTCACCTTGTTCTTTGCCTCAGCTGGGCAACCACAGATTAAAAGTTGGTTCGAAAAGCAGCCAAAGAATCAAAAGCAGTCCCGGACAAAACTTCCCTGTGAAAAGCGGGGTCGTGCAAGGCACAGGGTGCATTTCTGTGCGGAAGGCTCCCCTGGCTCCGGGATGCAGGAAGGTGATGCTCGCAGCCTCCAGCCCCGTTCCCGGTACCGGGAGCCGCCGCCGCCGCCCCCCAGCCGGAGCACAGCCCCCTCCCGTCCCGTCCCGTCCCAGCCCCGGCCCCAGCCCTTACATGGACAAATCTGCCTGCAGGGAAAGGCAGGAATTTGGGCCCTTGACGTCAGCCGCGGGCAGAGCCCGGCAGAGCGGGAGGCAGCGGCCGCCGCTTTCGCTTTTTGTTTCGGGGCCGTCCCGCCGCGCTCGGGGCCGCGGGCCGCCCCTCCCTGCGCCCCGGGGAGGTAAGGGCCGGGGGGCACGGAGGGATGCGGGAGCACCGCGGCCGGGGGGATGCGGAGAGGCTGCCGGACCGGAGGGAGGGACGCAGGGATGGGTGTGCGGGGCGGAGCGCGGCAGGGGCGCGGGGGGACCGCGCTGGAGCGCGGGAGGGGCCGGGCGGGCACGCCGCGGGCAGGGGCCGCCGGCGGAAGGAAGGGGCCGGCGGCGGGGCCGGGGGCGGGCGGTGCGGGTGCGGGGCGGTCCCGGTGCCGCCCCCGGCCCGCCCCCCGCCGCCTCCTCCCGCCGCCGCCGCCGCGCTCGCCTCCGCTGCCTCCTCCCCCGAGGTATTGTTGCAGATAATAACTTGCCCCCTTCCTCCCCCCCCCACCCCCGTCCGCCCGCCGAGGCAGCTGTGCCACAGCTGGAGCCCCCGGCCGGGGCGGGGAGCGCTGCCGGCCGCCCGGGGGGGCCGCCCTGGCTCCTCCCTCCGCGCGGGGCGCCGCGGCCGCCGGAGGGGCCGGCGCGGAGCGCTGAGGGCTCGGCCGCGGGGCGGGGGCAGCGCCGGCCCCGGGGCCGGGGCCGCTTTCCCCGGCTCGGGCCGCCCCGCTGCTCGGCTCCCGGCCGGTGCTGCCGGGCCGGGCCGGGCCGGGCCCCAGCGGGCGGGCCGGTGCCGCAGGTGCACCTGGCCCGGACTGGGGCTGGGGCTGGGGCTGGGGCTGCTCCCGCCCCGCCCCGCCGCCCGCCGACCCCCGGCCGCGGCTCGTAGTAAATAATAAGTTGAGTAAAGCTCCGGCAGCTTTTTATATGCCGGGGGAGGCCCTGCCTTCCCCACCAGGTAAGGACGGAAAACTTTCCCACACCCTGACGTCACCCACGGATTTTTTTATTTTTTTTTTTAGTATGAAGTTCTTTTTTGCCCTCCCCTTTTCTTGCTCTCCTCGGTTAAGAGGCAGACCGTACCGTGCCGTGCTTGGAGCACTCCCCGCGCCCCGGGGCTGTGCTGGGGAGCCGATGATGGAGCAACTCCTGCCTAATTGCTCTGCCGCCTGTACCTCGAGGTGCAGCTTGGCCCTGCCGCTGAAACTAACCAGAGCTGGATCCTCCTGCTTTGTTTTGATTAGTTTTTGTTTGTTTCTTTTTTCCCACACCTGTAGAAATTGACTTTTTTTAGCCCAGTGGTGTTGTTCTTGGCTTAGTTTCCTGTCTGTTTCTTTCTCTTTTGCTAGGCAGTTCTTACACAAAAGTTTAAGGAGTTTGCAGGAGCCTCCTGATGTGTCTCTCTGGACATCTGCAACACCTTGGTCTCTCTCCACAAAGGGGTTTTGACCCATGCAAAAAAGGAAGGTCTCACACAGAACACAAGTGTTTTTGGACACATTCCAGAACTTCTTTGTTTCCGTGACCTTATTTACCTATAGAATTTGTCCTTATACATTCCAAGAATGATTTCTGGGGCAAAATCTGAGAGAGTAGGGAGTGCCTGGGAGCCAGGTGATACAGCAGGTGCTGGCTCACCAAGTCATTAGAGAAATGGGATATTAGGAAAGTATGGGAACATGCAAAGCTGGAGAAGAGGACACAGCATTTCATCTCTATGTTAATAAAGTGGCTGTGTTCTTGTTGAAAAATGTTGGCTGCTGTCCTGTATGTAGCTTAGCCTGCTGTGCAGCAGCAGCACAGTTTAGGGATGTGGGGGACTTTCTAATTATCCCCACCCTTGCTGAAGCAGGACTGGCCCACAGAAGGCTAAACAATACTCTGGGATTTCCCTTGGGAAATAGTGTGTCTGTGGATAAAGATTTATTGTTGAAAACTTCTCTCTGCCTGTCTGTCTCCCTCTGCCCACCCCATGACCTTAAACCCGATTGCTCCTAAATGTATTAGGTCTGTTATTCCCCTATGTCAATTGTTTAGCCTTTGTTGGAGGGTTTTTTCCTACGGGATGGGCCATCAGCAGGTCATGGTGTGGGTGGTGGCCACTGAGCCACCTGTCAACAACCCTCCCTGTCAAATCCTGCCTTTAACTTTGTTATGATGCAGGTGCTGCTAATGGACCCTTCAGGCCTGTTGCCCTTGTTTCACAATGGTTTTCCTTTAATTGTTTTATTCAGGTTTTCTTTTTCCACCTGACTCAGTTTATGTAGGCTGGGTAAAACTGCCAGATCAGGGATACCTGGGTCCAGCATAGCAGTAAGTTGCCATCAGTAATGGTTCTGTGGAGAGCTGCTTCCCAAAAATCTCTCCCACCCTGTGTGTTGTGTGGTTGTGGCATGTTGGCTGTGTGTGTCCCATGTTGCCAGCACTCCTGGGTGGTGGCATGCAGCCCTTGTGTGCTGCCTGGGTAAACTCCTAGGTGGAAATGAAGGACATGTCCAGGAAAGTGGAGCTAAAACTGTCTCATTAAAGCTTCTGTAGGTGCAGCTCCAAGCTGCTCTGAATTACTGATGTTCAGTCTCCATGGTGCCTGGGTCAGTGAGAATTACTGATGTTCTCACTGTACAGCTGTCTCTGTCTTGCCAGCCCTGATTGCCTGGTGTGGTTGGTACTGGCAGGGCAGAGATGCTGGTGTTGAGCTGGGAGAGAAACTCCAATTCCTGTCACACAGAGGTGAGATTTTTACCTTTGGAACATATTTGGAGATCAGTCTGAATGTCAGGGTAGGATGCTGGTGGACATGCCCATGTCAGTGTGGGCTCCAGCTCTATGAGTCCTTTATCTTATTTGTGTTTGGTGCAGAGTCACCCAGCTTTAGGGGATAAAAGTATTGAATGATGTCTGTGATGTGCTGTTGTGAAATGGGGAAAAACTGGCAAAAGCCTGGCTTTAGTATGTATTTTTATTTATACCTCCTAGTAAGAATTATGGTGTGGAGGTTCATGCTCAGAGTGGAGACACTATTCCATTTTGAAGCCTGGCTGTTGTCTTGTTTATTAAAATCACTGCTTGTGTTCTATCTGCTTTATTATAAAACTTAAGATGTACCCTTGTAATCAGTCAAACTTCATGTATGCAGTTTTGGAACGAGATAGTAAGAATGGTTGGGAGCTGGATAACCTGAGGGAGTTTTACCAGCAGTATGGGATCACTCCTATTAACAGGACACATGCTAGGAAAGTGTCAGAGAAATGGTAAGTGCTGTGGAAAAGGGATGTCTATTCCTTTGTACAAATGAAAATGGTGGATTCAAAATGAAGAAAGTTAAGTGCTTTTCAGTGTAAGTAATGGTGGCATTTATCATGCAGAATGTTGCTGAGAACAAGAGTTTAGCCAAGTCTGAAAAGAAGATGGGATGACTGTACAAGTGTCAGGTACATTCAGTGTTGTACCAGCCCGTGGTGATGCCCATTGTACTATTAAACATCTAGTTGGAAAGAAGAAACAGTTTCATGTAGGTTTCCATGAGGTCTCTGGCTGGCACTAGATAGACACAGATAGAGAAAAGCAGTAGCTTGGGTGGATGACACATTGTTCCAAGAACACAGTTTCTGTATGTCTGTGGAAACAAATACTCTCAGGGTGCCCGCAGTGGTTTCTCTATTGTTCGACCCATCATGGTTGTGTGAACAATACATCCTCATTTTGTTGCTCCTCAAGCTTCTTCTGAAAGCCTGACCTACACAGCTATGCCACTTTCCTGAGCTCCTTCCCTGATATGGCTTTGAGAAACACTTGCACACTCTTCCCTGGCTGGCCCCAGATGCTGGGTTTCACCTTTAATTGCTAATCCAGGCTTTGGTGTGCTCTGTGGCAGCCCTGCTAAGATGGAGCTTAGTCCTTGTGAATGCATGGAGAGGTTTTAAAGATGGCATCAGGATGATGAAGAAATATACACTGGGCAAGAGTAGGTCCCTTCTAAATCATAGTACATTCTATGATTCTTTAGGTATGTGTGTGCTTTTTAAGTACTTTGTTTTGGATGGGGCAAAACTTTTGGGGAGGTAACAGGAATATGAAGTCTATGTGACCCAGCAGAAGTCGGTGATTCATCATCTGTATTTGCTGTGTGCATGCAACAGTGGTGCTCCTGTCTGCAAGACAAAGTCCTCCACAGCCAGTCTTTTCACCCCAGTGGCTTCCTCATCTGCCTTTGCTCTCACTCTTGTAGCTGCATAATTCTGTGAAAAGCTAGAGAGATTACTGCAATTGCAGCCAGAACAGAGGAGGAAGGAGCAAAGGAGGTGGAAACCATAATTTATGAAAGGATGTGGGTTATGTGATGCACAGATTCACAAGGAATAATGCCTTTAAAGAGTGTGGCTTATACATAGGCAAATGCTTGAAATAACTTTACAAACAAGGGCTCCAGAGGAGGAATTGGAGGGAAGATCTTGTGTTTGGTATCCATGGTGCATTAGGGTGCTGGAGGAGACCATCAATAAAGTTTGAAGAACTCAGTGTTTTCCTCTTTCTGATTTAGGAAGCTCTTTGTTTTGCAAAACAGAAACAAACAGAGAAAAGAAAACAACAAATCAAACCGAAAACCACAGACCAGAAAAAACCCCACAAAACATTAAAGCTTTTGAGAGTTTATGCCTGCCTGAGAAGCAGACTTCAGCAGGCCTGGTTCTTTTCATTCATCATGCTCCTAGGCATTGCAGGCCATGTAGGGCTGGTGATGTTTTCCAGTCCAAATATGAAAAAAAACTAAAACCCGTTACCCACACTTAATCGTTGCAATTAAGGTTATCACTAGAGACAACTCAGTGAAGATTCTGTTTTGATCTCCAAGAGCTGGTTTCGATCAGATTCTGAGCAACTGAAAGAGCTGGCATGAAAATGATCATTTTAAAGTCATTGTCAGCAAGTCTCTGTCATTTTAGACTGTCAGTATCTGTTGTTGGGATCTGTGGGTGACAGTGACACACATGTGTGAGTCAGAAGAACTCCCAAACTATCACAATATGCTCAGGGAAGGAAAACAAACATCGGTGGAGTTGTGGGCTGCTGATAACCTTTTCTTAGACAAAGTTATAAGCTTTTGAGTGTTGCAGGCTGTTAGGATGTTTTCTATTGCCCTTGATGGCACAAGAAAACCTCGAGATGCTGTGATTCTTTAGCTAACAGATAGATTACTTAGGTTGGTTTGGGGCAGGGAGTGATGCATGAGGGTCTCTGGCTTATGCTAGTTTTGTTGCTGTGTAATAGCCCATCTTTGGGGTTTACAGATCTGGCTGGGAGGGATCTTGTTGTGTGTCTAAGAGAGTTTATGCACATGAGCACCCTCTAAGTGGGTGCCATTCAGTTCTTGGCTGCCTTCCTCCCCCTACTCCTGTTGCTCAGTGATGCTTCAAGGCAGGAAAGCTTCCGCCAAATCTTGGATGATTGTGCTGCCAGTGGAATAGTTAGTTGAGATTTAATATGGCCATTATCTTTAGGTAATAAAGTATCAGCTAACTTGCCATAACTATCTTGTTTAATGTCTATTAAAAGCCCCACATACTTCACTCACTGGGTGAAATTTAATAGAAGTTCATCTGCGCATTTACTGCTTATTTAATTTAAAAATAAGTTGATCGCCATGACTGGAGTAACAGGCACTAAGGATTTAATTAACATTTAGTAAACTGCCCTGTTAGCTCTCAATTGTACAGTCAGGTCTTGTTTATGCATCATTTTGTAACTACCCTCTCCTTTATTTATTAATTTTTTTTATGGCCACTTGATCTCATTGTGGGGAGCTGCAGTCATCTTCTATTCTCCCTCTGCTCCTGATCTCTTCTCACATGGAAAGCCTGTGTCAGGGCTGGGAGCTGGAATAGTGCCGAGGAACCAGGACCCAGCTGCTCACTTGTGAGACCAGCCCAGACAGCTGGGCAAAGGCAGGTGGGATAGAGGAGATTGCATTGACAGGTCCCACAGGCCTTGAAAAAGGATCTGTGGAGCCCCATGGGGTGGGTAGGGTTGCACTGTGTGGTGGGGTAGAAATGTCCAGCTTCAAACCTTACCTTAAATTTCGCTTTTGTGTTTGAGTATGTCCTGTAGGGCTTTTCCAGTGGTGTGGCTGCTGCATGGAATCCAGGTTGGCGAGGTTTGTTTTTTGGATGGAGAGTGTTGGGGTGTTGTTGCAGGTGATTTGTGGGTGGTCCTGTTGCAGTGGCTGTGGTGGTTGTACCCCAGCTGGGGAGGTTTCTGTGTCAGTAACTGCATGTGCACTTTCAACGTGCTGTGTGCACGTACCCTAAGGAGCTCTCTGTTTCAGCAGTTTATTACCTCACCTTAACAGATTTGAATTACTCCACTTAGTGAGGCATGAATGAAATCAAGGAGTCTCCCAGATAGCTCAAGCAGCAGTGGCTGGGTTGGGAGAGTGATTGAATTAGCAGCTGATAAGTGGTTGTAGCTCCAGCTGCTGCATCATCATTGCCTCACTAGCCTTGGGTGTCAGTGAAGTTCCTGTTCCAGCTCTTTGCTGAAGGACATTGGCTGGCTTTGGGTTTAACACACTTTGTTGTTTGAGATAAAGATTTGATTTGCTTATCGTGGGTTTGAGCAAATCTTGAGAGATACCTGAAGGTATTAGTGTGGCCAAGGCAAGTCTATAATCTGGATAGCCCCAGAAAAAATGGATAGTGATTATAGCAGCCGTGTGGCAAACCTATAGTTAATTGCATGCTGTTAACTTTGTTAAAAGAATGGTGTTAAAGTTACGAAGTCCAAGTGCTCCAAAGCTATGAAATGCCCGAATGAAGGTCGTTCAAAGCTTAATTTCAACCTCCCCTGCAAGCAGGTATTATGATATAGCCACTTAATTGCCAGAGCACCTACTCTTTGTGTCCAGAGTGGAAGGTGATACTTAATGAGCATCTTTCAGTTGCTTTTCTTTTTGCGCACTGTGTGGCCTCAAGTCTTGTTTACCATGTGCTGTTCAAACTTGAGACAGAATGCAGGCTTAATTTTCTTTTTGTGCTTTTCTGGAGTGTTCTTTGCTTTTTCATTGGGGTGCTTTGGAAGTTGGAGGAACTATTTTTGTAGTGCCTTCCCAATGTGAAGGAAAATTGCTCTTTTTAGCCATTTTACTGATGGGACACTGGAGCTTGGAGAGGCATGAAACTAGCTGTCTCACATCACCCTTGACACTGAAATCATGGAGTAAAAAGAGTTAGACCAGGGTTGTTCTCTTAAGTGTGCAGTCATAACTGATAATAAAGCAAAGAAATGGTTGGGAAGAATTGTTTGCAATTACAGACTGAAGTTAACATCCTTTCTGCTCAACTCTGGAGATTATGCTGAACTATTCCTTTCACTTATACTTGCTTTCTCCCATATTTCTTGCCTCTTATGCATTATTATCATTATCCTTGAGTAGGGGCAAAGCCTGTACTTACCTTGCATGACTATTATAATACCTAGCTCAGTGTGGAAGCTGGCCTTTGGCATTTGGAGGCTAGAGCAGCTTAGTGCTGTTGGAACTGAAATGTGGTGGTGAGGAGATCCAGAAATGAGCCACAAAGGTGATTAAGGTCCAGGGGGTATTTATGTATAAAAACATATTTCAGGGAGCAGAAGTAATGAGGACTTCACATTATCTGCTCAACACTTCCTCAGTGACTTGTTTTCCCATGTACAGTGTGACTGACATTTTTCAGGGTAGTTGAAGCTTCTTTTAAAGCTTTTTCATCACTCCTAATCCTGCAGGATATTTTATGGAGAATGAGAATCATGCCTTCCTTAGCACTGTTTCACTTTGGTGCTTTTTCAGGGAATCCATTTATTTTTTGAGTTCCTTGGGATACAGAGCTGAGCTTGGAAAACACAGCATTGCATCTTTGCCATTTAAGGAGGTCTTGGTGAACCTTCTGCATAGTAAGTTTGAAATTCAAGTGTATGAGTAATCCAGCTGAACTCTGCAGTTACTTGTGTGCCTGAAGATAAGTGTTTTAGCACTGTCCTGTACCCAAATTCTAACCTGCTCCCAAGGCAGAGGGGTGGGGGACAAATGAAGTGCAGAAGGGTTAAAGTTACTGGGGAGATGTCAGGCTTCTTTCCTTCTGTAGTAGGCAGAGCCTCACTGCAGTGAAGACTCATCTTATACAGAGCAGGAGATCCTATTGTGAGTGGTGCAGGCATTTACAGACTTTTCAATGGCATTCAGTAAAGGACTGTGGGGCAGAAGCATATTTGGGAGCTAGGAATGGTGCCTTGGACCACTGCATTGCTGCAGGAATGAACACAGGGTTCTTGGCATGTGGTGCCTCTTTTGAGTGTCTCCATCTGCATCTGAGGTTTGGGAATGTGGCCAGAGCAGCAGGTGAACTTTAAACAATAGAAATGAGCATGTCTTTCTGAGGCACCCACTCACCCAGGTCCTTGAAGTGTCTGGGTGAAGGAATGGCAGCTCACAGAGTGCCTGTGTGCCTCCTTCCATAGCTTGGCACAGCATGCTTTGCTCTGTTGTGTGGGAGAACTGTGAACCTGGGGTGTTGGAGGCTGGGGAAGTTAGCTGAGAAATTTTTGAGGGCTACATCGTTCATGGGAAAAGAGCAGAGCTTGCTGCCTTACTACACACAGGGATCCCTGAAGGGTGTGTTCATTTATAAGTCATTCTGGATGAGGTTAGTTACTCCATGCCCTCATTGCACACACGGCCTACAGGCCGTGTGTCATGGGCACTGCTCCTACAAATGTCCCTGAGAATGCAGGGCAGGTGGCTTGATATCACCTCACCTCTGCACTGCTGGGTTTATTGCTTTTCTGTGCTCTACCCTGGGATAAGATAGAGAGGATTGCTCCAGTGTATTACAATGATCAGCTGTGCTGCTTGTCCCCACCCTGTCTGGAGTCAGGCCACTCTCTGGGCTCCTGTATCCACATCACTCTGCTTTCTGGATGCCACGGCCCAAGCCTCCAGTCTGTATTCATTTGCACACCTGAGGTGCTGTTTTAGGGCTTGGGATATGCTGTCAAGTGCCAGAAGCTCAAGTGAAAGTGATCTGCTCCAGCTTTATTGGCTTCAGGGCAGCCTGTTAGCTGTTCCCTGGCCCTGGAGCTGCAGTAAGGCACAAGCAACCTGATGGGTTTTTGCAACAACTCTTGATAAATTTTTTGTGTCTCACGTGATTTGATTCATACCTGATAAAGGGTGTGCCCACTTCCATGGGTGGAGCTGGATGTGCAAAGGTAGCTGTGTTATCAGAAAGTCACTGGCTCACCTAATTTAGTTTCAACTCCCTTAGTAGAGGCACGTGCTAGAATGGGAATATATTTTGCCTAATTTAGTTGTGCAAATTCTATCAGATGTAGAATGAAAGTGATTCCATGTGTTTTTGATCTCCAGAAAGATAAGACCTGTCCATCTAATGAAAAACATAAGTAGTTCTGGGTATGGTTTTTGTATACTCCTGTGTTCCTTTCATCCTTTGTTTTTGCTTCCATATCCCATAGCCAGCATTTTCTTGTGTTGTCCATATCTCTAAATTTGACCAGTAGCATCTTGGGCTGGGCCTGGCACTTGTTTTGCTGCCTGAAGGAGAGTTGAGTCTGCAATCAGTGTGCATCAAATTCCTTTGAACCCTAGCACAGAGCACAAGTTGCACCCATGAAGTGATGTCTGGGTCTGAGGAGTTCCTGCCCTGGGAGATGAAGAACGGTGAGAGAAGAGCCAAATGATTGACTTGTGAACATACTGACTGATAATGAGCAAAGATCAAAAGGGTGTAAAAAGCAGAATGTGACTAAGATAAAGACCTGATAAGTATTGAAATGTGTGGAGGAAAGGGAAGCAGTAGCTTCTGACAGAGCAAATGTGTACATGTAGGACTTGCAACTTGGTGCAAAACAATTCTGGGTCGTGGGAACGTATGGCTGCTGTGGCTCTGCCACTGTGAGCCATTGCCACTTTTGTCCCTTTAACAAATAGGCATGGTTCAATCTGGAACCTGCTAGAGCTCTTCCCGTCCTTCCTGGGCAGTTCATGTTCCCCATGGCTGTTTATCACTTCAGTTTCTGAGCTGTGCACACTCACTGTCTCATTCCTCAGCCCTTACTCACAGGAGTGTGTGAGGGAGGGACACCCAAGAGAAACATGAAACTTGTAAAGTCCCTTACCACAAGGAATTTGGGTGGCTGATCTGCTGCAGCTGGGTGTTTGGGAGCCTGCTGGAGGTCTGTGGGCTGTGAGTGTGATCTGCAGCACTCCAGAGCGTGGGATGGAGCTTGGGGGAAGGTGGTTTTCCCCTGCAAAGGGCAACCCTCATCTGGGGGCTCCTGGTAGAGCTGTGCTGGCCCAACCTGTCAGCAAAAGTCAGTTGTGCATTTGGATGGGGTAAAGTGGAGGAGGGGAGCATTATGACTCACTGAAGTTATCAGGGACCAGAAGTAGGCTGTGAGCTGCAGGGGATACCTCACACCTCCATCCTAAAGCAGTGAAATGTGTCAGGGGAGATGCAGCCATTTGTGCAAGTGCAGTGTGGGGCTTTGGGTTTTGGTCCAGCATTGGCATCCATAAATAGGCCAGCCCCTTCCTTAGGCTAGTGTTTGTGTGCACTTCTCAAACATGAACCAGATAATCCCAACAGATGTTTGGCAGCCTCCAGAGGCCATAAGGAAGTTAAATATCACTGCACTTTGCTAGGGAGATGCCCAGGATTCCTGCTAGAAGATCCCATTGGAGCTGTGTGTTGGTGGCTGTGTGGGCTCAGCTCAGCAGGGCACCTGCTGCCATTGCCTCAGGCTGCTCTGTCAGTGTGAGAGGGCTGGGCTGGGCTTCCATTGATATCAAAGACACAACTTCCTTTAGTTTGTGAGGGAGAATGGGATTTACCAGTATGTTTATACACTCCCACTTTAATAAAGTTGAAAGGACGGAGCTGGGGATTTTTTTTGCTGCCTGCCTTTGTCCATGTGCTGATGTGCCCACCTCTGTGGGGGTTGTGTGTGAAGTCATGATGCTCCTGGTTGGCCTGTACCCTCTACTAGCCTCCTTCTCTTTCCCCAAATGTCAACATTTAGTTGCAAGCTTAAACAGCTTCTGAGGACCAGAAAGTGGTGATGATTTATTTTGCAGTTATCTCTGAATTCTCTTGTTTGTGATTCAAGAAGGACTGAGGATCATATTCATTTGTCCTGGCCTCTGTTTTATGCTCTGGCTAGGTGGCTGTCCTGATTTTTCAGGCAGAGTTGTAATTATAAGGCTGCTAAGTGAAGTGCTTGGAGCAGCAGCAGGATGATTCTGGATTACTAATAGATAAAAAACTTTCCTTTGGTGTTTCCCCACTCAGTTCTTTATCATCTCCATGAAATAGCAATGATGGCTCTGAATACCTATGTGTGGTTAAAACTTCCTGGAGTCCCCTCAGGGCACAGACCTCACCAGTTTTTGCCATTCAGCACCTCAAGGATAAGTGTTGGTGTCTTCTGTGATGACAGAGGCTCTGTGGGGCTTGTCCTGTCCCTCATTTCTCTGAACCTGCTGCAGTCCCTCTGCTGCACCATGTGTGCATCTGACTCTGGCCTGTGCTGCCAGTGGCTGCTGCCCAGCCTTTTTGTCTGCATTAGCTTAATTGAGTGAGGAGCTTCCAGCAGAAGCTATTCATTCCCCTGGTAACTGTGCTTGACAATCAGAAGTTATTCTGGGGGTGAAGGACTAGTACAAATTTGTTTTCCTTGGTTGGGGATCCATAACCCTTAATAGTTTCTTGCTCATAGGAGCTGAGTGGACTTGGTTTGCTGCTAATTAGAAGCCAAAAGGGTACATAGTCTTTTCCAAAATAATTACCATCTTTGGTGAACAGAACAAAACTATGCTGACTTCCTATTGGTTTCCAAACCCTTTGCTTGTGATGTGTTACTTTGCACTGGCACATAGGAGGGCCCCATCAGGGCCAGCAGCTCCATCCTGGTGCACAGGGAATTTGTGCTTGAATCCTTTGTTTGCTGTTGGACCAACAGATAAATATAGAAGAAGCACAGGATTGTAAGAAATGTTATGAAGCTAATAATTACATTTGGAATTGAGGATGTGTTTTCTTGGTGGGAAGCCATTAAAGGTGATAGAAATGAGTGTGTATACCCTGTGTGCCAGAGTGTGTTTTTTATCTTGGCTTTTTAAGGGCTAAAAGCCAGCCAGAAGAACAAAAGGTTTTGAATGTATGTGTGTGCTCACACATTCAGTTCCTAGACAGTTTCATTTCTATCAGTAATTGGTTTCAGCTATACATGAACTTCAATTCATATGTTGAATTGGGCCTGCTTTTACAGTGGAAGATGCCTCTTTTCCTTTCTGTTTACCCAGTCTCTGCTTCTGTCAAGTTTTTGCCTCGACAGGACTGAACCTGCAGCATGAGGGAGTCAGAGGGTCTTCTCCTTTTTTGGCTGGTTCTGAGTGTCCATGCAAATGTTTGTGCTCCTTCTGTGTGAATTGGAAGGGTTGACTGGTGGCACTGCTGGGTTGAGGGCTGGAAGATGTCCAGTCCAAAGTGGCTGGGCTCCCTGGAAGCAGGACCTCGAGCTCTGTAACTGCTGTTTGCTCTGTGTGTGAAAAGCAGAAGCACCTCTCCAGCCTTTCATTTATCCTCACTGTTTACCACACTCACCATACCTCGTGCTGGGGTTTGGGCTCTGAGCCCCAGCTGGGGTAGGAGGAATGGCTGGGTGGGCAGCAGTCACTGGCTGAACAGACATCCTCTTGAAGGAATGGTACCAGGATGGGCAGGAATCTCTCAGGACTAGGTTCAGAGGCTGGGGCAGGATCAGCTCCTTTCAGAATGCTCTGGAAATGAATGTGTTTGACCTGCTGTAAAGGCTGATGATGGCATATGTGCTCACTCATCTGCAATGCCCCCTTTTGCATTCCCACCCTGGGTACAAAGTGAGTTGTGCTCACTTTGCACAGGGAGCATTCCCAAAATTGCTGTGCTCTGCTGTGGCATGTGCAGGGAGCAGCAAAGGGGCTGTATTTTCTTAATCTGCCTGTTTGATGAGGCAGTATCTGGCTGTGCCCTTAGCAACGGTTTTTTTCATGCAGATCAAGTCTCCTGTTTTAATTGACTAAGAATAAAGAACTTGAAGAGGGTATGAACCCATGACCTTGAGATAAATAGTTTCTTATTGAGTTCCTGAGCCCCTAAGCCGCCCCCTCTTGTGAGAGTAGCGTGGTTTAATCAAAGGTCAGAGGCTTTGTTGCCTCTGAGCGCCTCAGTAAAAGAGGGTGACATGAGCGAGTTCTCCCCAGTCCTCCATGACTGCAGTCATTTTTGGCCTGTCAAGTTCCCTTTGAGCTTGCTGTGCTTGTCCTCTGTTCCTGGGTGATGGCTCTCTTGACCTTCTGTGGTCTCTGTGAATGCTGATAAAGACCTGGTGATCTGGCTATGGGCAAATGGCTTTTGCAAGGCTGCTGTGAGCCCTGTGTGCAACATGCAGATTCACAGCCCTGACAGGACACAGCCTTTACTTGCCAGCTCTTCCCACTCTGCTCCCACACGTGTCTCCTGTTTCTAGGCTAAAGGCCAAGTGTGGTATCTCACACAGTGCTGTGTGGTCAGTCTTGGCATGTGCTGACTTGTGCTTGGCCACTGATGCCTAAGATGCTGCAGTTGCTCATGAAGGTTCTCCCCTCATTTTATTTGATGCTCCCTTCTTGGGTGGTGACCAGGCCTGTCTGTACCTCTTGTGAGATGAGCAGTATTAGTCTGGCTTTCTATCTCCTCCTCTGCCTTCTGTTTTTCTGACTGCAGTCATCAATGCTCCTCAAGCCTGGCTGATGGCTGTCATGGAGCTGGTCTTGCTTGCACATTGGATGCTGACTTCCTTGGTGCTGTGCCAGTTCAGTCTTTAAAAATACTGTCTGGCAAGTCCTGGAGAGATCTTTGCCTCCAAAAGCTTCCACGGCTCTGTTCTAGTTTTCCCCATCACCAAGTAAAAAATAAAAACACTTGGCTCAGTAACAAATGCTGGCTTCAAATGCTAGCAGCAAAATTCCTGCTGACAAGCTTAGTATGGTAGGGTAGGAGTAGGTGAGGACAGGTGTGATGGTGGTGTTATGCTGTTAGGTGCTCCTGTGAATCACACAGTGAGACAGAAGAAGGCTGAAGAAACCTTTCCTGGTCTCGAGTGGTTTGTACCTTTGGTGTGATGTTGCAATCACACCCTGTAGCAAATGTTTGAAATGAGTAGATCTGCACTCTTCCAGAATACCGTGCTCAGGTGTAGCAGGTTGGAGGATATCACATGGCAAACTCTTGGAAGAACACAGAGATTGAGGAGCCAAGAAAGCTTTGTGCTGAGAAACCATCAGGTACATGGGAAGAAGCGTGATCTCTCCCTTCAAGCACCAGTGAGATCCAGTAAGGGTGCTGGGAGGTGTGTAATTGCTAACTTTGCCACTTTGCAAACCATAAGCCTCTTTCTTCTCACTGAGAAACAGGAATGCAGACAAAGTGAAACAAATCATAGAGGTTCAGGGGTGCAATTTTATAGTCATTGGTGCTCTAAATAAAGGAAATGCAGTGAAAGTCCAGTGTATTTATTTCCCCATGTCGAGGTACAGTGACATCAAAGGTCTAAATCCTTTTCATCATCTATTTTTAAGAAAAATTGCCCTTACTGTGCTGAAAAATTACATGATAAATAAGTCTCCTTTTACAGACAATTAATTAAGCTCCTTCAATGGGAGAATATTCCACAGAATTCTCATGGAAGTCTGTGTGTGCTGGTTCTCTTGCACAAGGTGGTGAAGGAATATCCAAGCTCTGCCACCTTCCCTTTGCTTGTGCCCAAGTCCCAGCTGGCAGGATGGGGCTGTTTGTAGGGCTGGTGTGCTGTCCCCACCTCTGTCACCTTTTGGGGGAGCAAGTCCTTCCCTGGCATGCAGGGGAAGTGTGTGGAGCTGTGTGCCATCCTGCAGGCAGGTCAGCAGGCTGTGCTGATAGATGGGTGTTGGGCACCTGTGCTGTGGGATAGCATGTGCCTGGTCCTGCTGGGCTGGGACATTGGGATGGCTTTTCCTTCCCATTGTGCTGCTGTGAGTGCAGGACACCCTCTCATTGTCCTTTTTTCTAGTTATTAGTGTCAGGCTGGGGTTTGCACACCCCAGGGCTGGTGTGGTGATGTTCAGGTGTCCTTTGGGGAAGGAGAGGGGCAGTAGCTTTGTCTGTAGTGAAGGTCCAGGGCTCTGTGTGATGGTCATAGCAGGTTGTCACCCACAGCAAAAGGCAGCACCTTTGCCATTGTCCCTTCCCCATCCCTACCCTGGAATGGGGATTCTGTGGGAGCAGCCCAGTTCTCCATCACATGGAGCAAAAGCATAAAGCAGAGCCTCAAGTGCTGCCCTTATTATTTGTTTCTTTTTTTATTCCTTTGGCATAAGGGCCAAAAACAGGGAGTCTGGCTTCCAGCTGAAATCAGGATAATTTAGAAAGTAAACCAGCCTTTTAATGTATCTTCTGCATGTCTCAGTCCCCATCTGTGATGGAAGTAATGGTGCTCTCTTGTTCAGAGCTTCTCTGGCCCTTGTACTTTTCAGATGTAATGAGGGCAGGTATTAGGGCTTGTCAGAATTGCTCCAGAAATTTTTATCTATATTTGGAATAAATGAGTCCTTTCTCAAAATTGAGCTTTCTGAGGGAAACGTCAGCTTGCAACTCATTTCTTGTAAGGAAAAAAAAAAAGCCTTGGGTTTTTTCCTATTATTCTATTTGTGACAGTAAAAACATTTGTTGAAAACAGAAATGTTTTTACGAGGTGCAGTCAGTGGTGAGACCATTCCACATGCTGCTGGGCTATTGCCACATGTCCACGTTTACCTGGGCCTCTCTGCCCCATCCAAGCTTTTTCTTTTTTCTTGAGGGAATATGCTTCTTTGGCCTCTCCAAGCAGATGTTTGGAAAGGGGAGCAGGAACACTGAGAGGATCTTATTTTATTTTTTTCATTTTTAATACACTCTTACCCGATCTGGAGGCATTTGTTCTAAGTCTGAGATAGGGGCAGGCTAGTCCTGGACTTAAATACCTTTGCTATTAAGATATAAAGGTGAAAGAAGATGGTTAATGCTTGGAGAGAAAAAACATTTCTAAACCAGAGAGATTTACTGATCCTGGTTGATTGTGCTTTTTTAAACATCTCCATGGATTATAATGTTTTCAAAAATACCAGGCCTGACCACGTGGGCACAGGAGTGTGGAATCCAGTTGTCTGCCAGCTTTTTGTTGCTATTTTCAAATGATCTGGCCAAAAATTTAAGCCTTTAACAGGAAGGCTGTCTAGTCTAGGCTTTAAGTTTTGAGTTTCTTTTACAAATCATTTGAAGGACCACAATAAGAGGGCCTGCCATGCTGCCAAGGGTTGCATTGAGGTGGCACCTGAGCAAGCCTGGGAGAAGGTGTTTTCTGCCTTCAAATTTTGGCCATGTAAAATCAAAATGGTTAAAGGAGCATCATGCTTTATAATAAAATGCCCAATAAAATGCTTAGACTTGGCACAGCAAACATGAGCCACCTCTGCCCTGGGAGATTTCAGCTTTAAAGTGGGTTGCAGAAGACCCTGGGCTGGACTCCTGCCTTGGGCACAGCTCTGCTCTCCTCCCCTGTGCTCCTGGGCACTGTCAGTGTGTTTTTCTTGACCAAGCACCTTACAACACAAGAGGTGTATTAGGGCACTGTTCTGCTGGTGCTGCCTGAGAGGAGGATGACTATTCCTTAGGAAGTGAGGGAATGACATTTTTAATGTTTTGGGTTGAAAAATGTTATCAGTTGTTTGAAACCCAGAATCTGTGGTACTCTGATACTGTATGATTGATTGTCCTTTTTTGATTAAGAAGCTGGGGTGCCTTGAAGTGAGAAAGTGAAAGTGCCTCTCTCTTGCTCAGGGTGTCTCTGACCAGGCTTAGTGAAATGCAGACATCAAGCAGTGAGGGGGAAAAAGAAAAAATGAAAATAAAATTCACTGAGGTGGTTTTGAAAATCTTGCATTTCCAGTAAAGTGAGGGAGTGTGAGCAGCGTGAGGTCAGTAGTCTGTGCTTGGAAAGGCAGGATCCAGTCCTGGTGTCAGTTCCAGACATGTAAATCACAGGCAGCACTGCTGGCACTGATGGGAGCTGCTGAAAGGTTGCTCCAGCATGGGACCCGCAGGCTTTCTGGCACAGGCATGCTGATTCCTCTCATTCCTTAGCCACCCTTTTTTTCTAGCTGTCCTTGGGCATTTATAATAGCAGCAGTGCAGTGTGGCTGGTCCTGCTTTTGGGTTGGTTTCTGGCCATCATGGCCCGGTGGCTCCTGGCTGCTGGGATGCCATAGGTAGGGCTGTCTCACAGCTTCCTTAGCCACTGTTTAGATCTGTTCTGCTCCAAATGATCTTTTAATTTCCTATAATACAGCAGTCTCTGGGGAGCTGGATGTCATCTCTTCTGTGCTGCTGTGTTCTCTTTTCCCCCCTTGTCTCCTAATTTTCTGCCTCTTGTTTTAGTTACGTTTAATGAACACCTGAAAATCAAGTGGGACAGCAAAGATGAAAACATGTATCCTGGTCCCAGAGCCTGCTGTGCACTGCTGGAGGACCTTGGAACTCCCTTGGGGCAGTGCTTTTAGCACCAGGCTCTGCACCCTGCAGCACGTAGGGGCTGCCAGAGAGTTTGCTCTATTATGGGAGCTCATTTTCTCCACCCAAGCTGATGGTCTGTGCTGTGGTCGCCATCAGCCTTCCTCCAGGATGAGGGCTGGAGCAGGAGCTCGGAAGTGATAAGCCCTATTATAGCTAATTTTGACACTTGGGGTTGTGGTGGGATTGGAAGCAGCTCTGTCCTGAGTGTTGTCTATCTAGGAGGGGTGTGTGCTCCCTTGCAGACTGAAACCATTCACAGAGTCACTGCTTTTCACCAGCACAGGATTTGACAGCCCACAGGGCAGCAGCCGGGCTTTTTGTGTTGGTGACTCCCTGAACAGGTGCCGTGCTGGCAGCAGAGTGGGGGAAACACATCCTCAGCTTTTGTTGTCTTGTGTGATCCTTTTGTTAAACTTCAGCAGTGTGCTGTTGAACCGAGCAGTTTAATTTTAATCCATGGAACCTGAGAAGCACAGATGCAAACACAGAAAACTGTTAGGGCCAGACTCTGTGTGTGTCACTGGCCCAGTGCAGAAGGAGGAGTACCTGTCTCTGTATGGCTGTGCTCAAGTGTAAAACTACCAATGCTTGTAAACTGAATTTTTAGTCAGAGTGGGACTCCAAATTTGCGTGAAAGGGGTCTGATTTTTCCAATGTGTGAGAATGTGGAGACCTCAGTGGCTGCAGTGCCCGAGGGTCAGGGCTCTGGCAGTGGAGGAGATAACGTGAGATTTCTGAGTTTGGGAGCTTTGGCCAACAAATAGCACATATATTGGCACAGAGTGGGAAAGACATAAAAAGACATATGTCAGAACAGGGCAGGCTTTTAAGTGGTTTTCATTTAAAATGAAAAGGTCAGATTGAATGAGGTTGGCATCTGGGAAACTGTTCATGCACCTGCCAATCAAAGAGAGGGGGGGACCCATGTCAGTTTGTGCTGATGAGTGACTGGCTGAGAGCTTGTCTGTGTTTAAAACTTGGTGACTGGAACAGTTAAAATGACAATTTTCCTTGTGGCTGTCAGGTTGAGCCATCTGCCTCATGAGGGAATGGAACAAAGGATCCCAGCATGAGGCTGCTTTATCCCACTTCAACTGGTGTTTGCACTTGGGCTTCAACAAGTACAGCTATGCTGACTTAAGATATAATAATAGTAATAAATAGACTCTAAATATTGGTAACACTTTCAAGTGTGAAGGAGATTAAAAGTGAATGCAGCTTTTGAGTAGTCAGAAAAACAGATGCCATTCAAACCAGGCTGTTCTGGGAGAAGTGTAATTAGCTGAAGTCATTTTCACAGGTAAGATTTTTGATTTAAAGGGACTGTGGTGTCTGGTTACTTCCATTTCTACGTGGCCACTGTGGGGTTGTGTTAGGGACGCCCTGTTTGTCTGAAATTGCTGACTGCTGCTTTTTGAAACTTGGAATTCTTGCAGGGGATTTTTCCACTGTTCATTCCTGAAAAATCTGAACAATCTAAAAAAACTCAACCCATAGTGGAGGACTGATGCTTAAATTCAGGCATTGTAAACTACTGGTTTTAGATTTAAATCTGCAAACAGAAAAAGTTGCTTTCTGTACTTGTGTGTTAAATTCATATTTATTTTTTCTTGAAAAACATTGATTCTTACTGTCAGTAATACAGTGTGAGTATTGTCAGCCAGTGAGTGAATGAACTGCTTCTGATCATTTTGTTGTTAATGGAGTTTGATAGAGTGGCTCTGGTGGATATTGCTGTGACTATTTGGGCTGGCCCTGTCCTGCTCACCTGTGGATGTGCTGCCAGGAGGGAGTGCCTGCAGTGCCTGCCTGGGCATTGGTGGGTGCTGGGCCCTACTTGTTGCTGAGAGGGTGGTTTCACAGCAAGTTTTCAGCCTCAAGGAGCATATGTAGTGTCCTGCTCACCTTGCTGCAGGAACCCCAGTCACAAGTGACAGGGACAGCTGATGTGGGAAGCAAAGCCAGGAAGATGCAGATCAACTGCTCAGATCCTATCAGTAGTCTTGTAAATATTTTGTGAGTTAAATCTGGTGAGAGACAACCCTGAGCCAAGATTTTTTAAACACGTTGGGTCCCAAGAAGTATTGTCTTACCTGGAGCTCCTGGAGGTGCTGCTGTGAGTTGAACTGAAATAGTGTTGGAATCAGCAGGGAGTGTTGTTGTCTTCTGCCTTTGCAGATAAGACTGAAGGGCATTTTGCCAGGAGCCTGTGGGAAGGACCTAAATTGTATGTAACTCTACATAATTTTAAAATGAAAAGTAAACATGCACAACCATAATATTTGCTTGTACTTGTCTCCTCGTTGATGGATGGAGAGAAATTGCTCTTTGGCTGAGTTCATCAGCAATAAACCTCTGCAGTTACTCATCTTCACCCCTGCAGTGAGTGGGAGAGGCCATTGCAATTTCCAGTTGGTTTTGTCCTTGTAACACCTGAGGGGAGCTCTGATGGTCCTGGGGACATTCAGAACCCCCTGTCCCTGTGGGGTTCAGGGCTGGCTGCCAGCACAGGGACTGAGCTGGGCCAGAATGAAGCTCAGTGTGCTCTTGTGATGTTGGCACAAGGGACATGTGCCACTGCTTGAGAAAGCAAAAGCTCTGTCACTCGTGGCTGTCATGGCCTCAGACATTACATGGGGGACAAGGGGTGTTGGAAGGGCAGGAAGCCATCTCACTGTGTGACAGGAGTCACTGTGAGCCACCAACATGTTTTGCTCCTTATTTGTTGTAGTTTTGTGGGCTCACATGCACCATCATGAACAGCACAGGTACAGCAAACAAGTCTGAACTGAGCTATTTCATAGTGACAGCAGCAAATAGCAGAAACTTTCTCTGCTGAGCTGTGATGACAAGCCTGTGCTTGTCATGGGCAGAGATAGGGCTTTAGAGTGACCAGGATGTGGCTGGGATGGGATGCTGGCCAGGGACTGATGGGGACAGGAAGGAGTGTGTGCCTCAGATGCTGCTGGTCTCTGTAGGATGCACCCTGACATGGGTCCTGGCATGTCCCATCTCACGTGCAAAATAGTGGCCACATAGCCTGGTGATCCCCTCTGCTCTAACTTCATCATCTGCAGAAAGGGAAAACACAACATTGAGCAGGTCACACCAAGAAAAGGTGGTGTCTGCTGCTCAGCTTCAGGTAGGGCTGAGATAGTTCCCACTGAGAATTGTACAGAGCTCCAGAGAAAAAAAGCTGTGCTGAGGGAGAGGGCTGGTGGTGTAGCTCTGCTGACAGTAGCGGTAACCTCATGAGCTTCAAAATGCCTTAAATGGCACCTTCTAGCTCTCTCACTCTGCTCAAGGCCAGAGATGGTTCACCCTGTTCTCTTATTTTATGCCTCATTTGGTATCTCCTTATTCCTCTCCCTTCTCAATGGCATTAGGAGCAGTAAAGGAGTGGTGCCTTGAGGAGGTGTGAGTTGTTGGCCAGACTCTGGCAGCTGACATTTCTGGTCATTGCTGGTCACTGGCCCAGCTCAGGGTGGTGGGTCTTACTTTTGGAGGTGCTGAAAAGAGTCCAGGAGTATGGACACTTCTGCTTAAGAATGCTGGGGAGGAAAATGCTGCTTTTCCCAGAAATTGTGTGGGTTAAACTGCTGGCTTCAGAGAGAAGCTGTTGGGAAGCCCATACAGTGTGCATCACTCAAGTCTCTCTCTTTTCAGGGCTGGAAAAGAAACCCAAAGTCGTGAGTCTGGTGGAGCCCTGCGTGTTTCCAAACTCCCTGCTCTGAGTTCATCCCACCAGTAAGGCTGTGCAGTGTGAGAACTGGTATGTAAACACAATTCACAGGCACAAGGGACAAGAAGGATGTCAGGCTATTCTGACAGTGGCACCTTGTTCGTGGCTCTTGAAGTTTGGAGAGAGAGTGGGATCACCAGGAAATACAAGACAAACTGATGGCTCCCTGGTGGTGCTTGCACCCAGAGGCTTTGGTGGGGAAGGGCTGAGCAGTGAGTGGCTGTGAGTGTCCAGAAGTCACCCCAGGCTGTGGTGCTGAGGCTTCAGACACACTCTGTGATGTGTGGTGTCATAGCACGCACGGAGAGGCAACGTGGGGGTAATGACAAGTGCACACACCAGAAATGCATACACACACAGACACAGGCTGTACAAGTGTAGGCACATGGAAACAAAGATGGCAATGCATATATGGTATATACTATACAGTGGCATATGAGAGCTTGGGGGTGTATATACCAAATGTCTGTATATACTATATATGGTGATTAAAGAATGCATATGCATTCATGTTCTCTTTTTTCTTTCTGTCTCTTCTGTCTTTCTGTGGAGCTGTTGCAAAACTACCAGATTCAACCTCCTGGGGAGCCTTTCTGGCCAAGGTTTTACAAGCCAGCACCTGCTTTGCCTGCCTGACTTCTTTCTATATTTATTCCTCTGCACCCGGTTTTTGCCTTTGCCTGCGGAACTGTCACAAACATTTGTGCTGGCTTTTGACTGCACAGGACTTCAACTTGCAAGTCCTAAATCTGCCTTTGTGCATGGTGGAGGAGCAGGTGTGTGTGTGCATGGTTGTGCATGTGTATGTCTGAGCATCCCTGGTTCTTGCTGTCTGCATTACATGGCCTGTGTCCCTGTGATTCTGCAGCAGTCCCTCTGTTCTTTGCCCCTTCAAGATGTTTTTATGAACCAAATATTCTCAGACATCCTGCATATGTAATTTGTAATTTTTCATTTAAATTGGCCACCCCTGACCCAGTGGCTGCTTTGTAGCAATTTGTACTGCTGTTCAGGAGGCTTGAGTTGGATTTTATTCTCCGACCCCCAAGGTTTCACTTCCCAAGCTTAGTACTGTGGCAAGGAGGAGGATTTGTGTTGTTGCCATGTAGCAAGGAGCTCCTGGTTAGGCTATGGTTGGACATGGATGTGTCCATCCCTCTGATTTCTCTCTTCTGTGTTGTTTGGAGTGGAAGGTGCTCTGAAGCAGAATCACTGAATGCAGGTGCTTAGGTACCTCTGGTTATAGTGATCACAGTAGCAAGGGAGAGGGTGTAAAGCCATTTCAGCTGGAAAAAGGAGAGGAGATCCTAGTGCTGTGCTGGGGAAAGTCAAGCTGGGGGAGTAGCAAGTGCAGCCTGGAAGAGACATGTGCTTGTTCCCAGTTCGATGGCTATAACTTGCACACACTGAAAAGCAGTGCTGGGCTGCCTGCCAGGAGCTGGGGAATGGCTTGTCCTCATATGCTCAGGCCCCTGCACTCCCACCCCTTCTTAACAGTTCTCTTTGCTGCTGAAATGGGAGTCCCTCTAAGGTCACAAAAGCATTAGTCCCAGGTTTCAACCCCAAGAGCCATAAAGCATACCCTGCCTGACCCCTGCTCAAAGGCAAAAGCCATGTGAGCAACCCTCAATCCCCTGGGTTTCGTGTCCCTGTCCCCACCATGTGTGCCACTGCAGCCTGCATTCCTCTCCCATTCTGTAAGCCCTCTGCCTCTCGTGCTGACACAGCTAATGTTTCTCTGCTGGCAGGGCAGGCAAGGTGGTGGCATTTAACTCTTAGGGAGAGCTTTGATCTGTTCATCTCTGGTGGGACACCAGAGCTGTTAGGGCTGGTGTCTGCCTGTGATGGGGATTTTGCTCTTCCAGGTGTTCCCCTTCCATGCTTTTGTTCCTTTCCTTTGACAATTCTCTACTTCATTCCACTGTTTGTCCTTGCAAAAAGCAGTACCTTGGGGATTGTTTTCTGCAGAGGGCTGGAAAACTTGAGTCAGAGTTGGTAAAAAAAACCTGCACAAACCTGACACTTTTTACCTTGGTTTTGAGAGTATCTCTCGTTTCTGACCATGGAGAAATCTCTGGGTGACCCTGCTGCTGTGGGAGCACACAGCTCCTGTGGGAGGTTTAAGTGGGCTTTTGGAGAAATAATTAATCAGCTACACATGGAGAGCTAGTCCCATTCTGCAATGCATTGAGGTTGTCCTGGTGTACCACTTAGTGCCACTTGGACTGTTGGCTCTTTAAAGCTGCTGTTTTGACCACCAGTGTAATGAACGTGTGCTGGGGCTGCTAGGCAAGGTTGATTTTTTTATTTTTTTTTCCAGTGGTAATAATGGATCATTGAGTTAAACGTGGGTGTCTTCTAAAAGGCAGAGACCTTTGTTACCTTTTAAAGCAATGATTTAAATGTTTTCTGTCACCTGTGGGTGCTAAACTCTTGCTGCCACGGGCCCCAACCACTGTTGAGTTCCTGGAGGTAATTGCAGAGCTTCTGTCACTGCAAGATTTCAGCTCCTCCCAAAGCCTGTGCTCCAGTACCAGCGAAAGCCAGATGTATTGTAGTGTCACTTTTTTACAGTTTGTTTTGGCCATACATGGGCAGAGTCAGCTCTGGAATTCCTTCCCTATAAATTCAATAGCATCTTGTGGGTGGTGCTGGGGAATCACTCTGGTCTGGTTGGATCGCCTTGCCTCGGCAGCCTGTTTGCCTTGCAAATGTCCTGCTGTGCACATTCCTGAGAGGCTGCCTGCCCCTGGAGCCATGGCTGCAGCTACCAGGAGGCTGCTGTCCCATGCTGGCAGGCAGAGTCAGCCTTTGCTGTTGAGGCTTGGTGCTTGTGGCAATGCTGGCATGGGCATGTTGCTCTGGTGTTTGTGCAGGCTCTGCAGGGAGAGTGATGCCCTCTGAGGAAACTGCCTCTTAAACTTGGTTATGAGTTTGAGCATTGACACTCAAGTCCCTTTTCCAGGGGTGGGGAGGCTGGGTGCTCCCCAGTTCCCACCTGTGTGTCCCAGCAGGGTTGATGGGTGCTGCCGTCCTGGGGCACCTTGTACCTGCAGGGATCTCTTGTCTTGTCCTTCTGTTTGTGCCTCTCTTCAGAGCTGTCTTTTGTTTTTGTGGGACTTTTTTCCCATAATGCAGGTTTGAATACGTGCTCTTTATAAAGCCCTAGCTTGATAAGCCAGGTGAGGGGAGGTTTCCCTGTGCCAGGTGAGCAGCCAGTGTGGGATGTGGTGTGACTGATGGCTGAGCCTGCCTTTTCTGGGCCAAGATGATGTTGCTATAACCACAGCCTAAATCTGCCTATTTGCCTTCAGAGAACACTCCTAAAAGTAGTTCTAGGAGGCTTTCTGTTGGTGAGTAGAGAGATGAGAGAGGTTTGTTGCAGGAGTTGAGTAGCAGCAACTCCTGGAGTTGCTCCCATTGAATCTTCTGCGCATCCCTCGTAGGGGACAGAGATGCAGTGCCACCCATCCTTCCAGGAACCCCTGAAGTGCAACTGAAGGTGATTATGTGTGGCCCCATGTCCAGGCTGTGTGTAGGTCAGCAAAGGCAATGTGCTCAGCTCATGCTTCAGAGGGGCAAATCATCCCTGTGCCAAAGCCAGGGAGAGAAGGGTGATTTTTTTTTTTTTTACATCCTTTGGAGTTTTGATCTCCATATTTGGAAATGTTTACCCATTGCTCTGATCTATTGCAAGGGAGGGGAGGTGACTCAGGGTCTGGTGGAAGCAGGATTTGAATTCCTGTAGTAAGGTTTTTTTTTTGCCCCCCCCCCCTTTCTTGTTTTGGAAGCTTGTTGTGGTCAGTTTTCAGTTCTCTCTTGCTCCTGGACCTTGTTCCAAATTTGATGTGCTCGAGAGGGAAGCATGTTAGCAAAGGAGCTTGTCTGAATGCTGGTAAGTGCATCATTGCTATTATAGCAAGCAACTTGGGATTTTTTTTTTGTTGTTTTATTTAGTCAGATGGATTGCATCAAAGTTTGTGCATTGCTGGTGGAGGCAGGCATGTGGTTCAACAGCAAGGGACCCAATGAAACCTTCTGTAGCAGGGAAAGTTGGCTTAGTGGATTGGTCTCAAAGGCAAAATGTTTCTTCAGGAGTAGGTATAAAGATAATTTAAGCCAGCTCCCATTCAGTCACACTTTTCCTTCTAGTTTCACTGGTTAGTGCAGCAAGGCAGTAGATCACTATAGAGTTAAAGGAGGATATATTCATGTGGTCAGCAAGGAAAACAGCTTATGTATGATTTCTGTCTCTTAAGGAAGAGTGTGTGTGTTAAAAGGCTGCATAACACATGGACATATTTCTCTCAAAGGTTAATATTTAACTCTATACTCTTAGTTGAAGTTTAGCTGCTGTAACTGGATAAAGTTTGAGTGTCTGAGTTTTTTCTTTTTCTGTATTTTTCCTTAGTGTTAGGTTTCTAACGTCTGATATTGTAGCTGGCTGGTTCTTTTTGCTCTTTCCTTTCTATTTCCTGAAAGGAAGCTGCAGTTCATCCAGACAGTCAGGAGTGTGGGGGGAACCTGGAAGATGCTCCTTCCTGTTTTATTCATGGCAGCTAAAATCATGCTGGGGAATCTGGAGCAGAGATCCACCATCCTGCATTCCTCTTGTCTTTTGGAGCATGTAACAGAGTGCTTTTAACACTGCTCTGGGGGTCATGGAGCAGCCAGTCCTGTGCCTCAAATGGGAAGCACTGCACTTCATCCTTTTACTTTGCAAGGGGCATTGGTGAAAACCCTTTTATAGTTCCCAGTGCTGGTTAGTAATCCTTATATCTTCTCAGCTAACTGGTACTTTTAGGCTTCTTCAGACTTGTTGCTTCATACTCTCTATCTTAAATTTAAGACCACTGTTAGCAAGTTAAACCTCTTGTCAATTTTCATTTGCTCTTTTAAATAGGGCTTAATGCTCATTGTTTTTTCCAGAGACGTGGATTTGTAGCAGGTCCTTGAGGTACAAAGCTGTCTAGATTGTCCTGAAGAGGGAAAGATAGTTTGCTTGAGGGTGGCTGTGTGATAAAAAGCACTCGGCCACAAAAAGTGATGAAGGACTGCTGGAGCCTTTTCTGTGGCTGGGACATGCTGGGGGTTTGTAGAGTTCAGCTGCATTTTAATCTTTGTTGTTTCAAAAGACTGATTGGATTACTGCAGCTTTTGGGGTCAGGGCCTGGCCAGGCTGAGCTTGGTGCAAAGGAAAGAACTGCTGTCCTGAAGAGTGCCCAGCCTGAAGGGGCAGGGCAGGTGATGAGTTAGGAAACAGAGCCCTGGGAGCTGTCACAGCACCTGAAACCTCTGCCCAAGGACTCCCCCAGCAGACACTCATCCTCTGTCGTGCATGGGGTGCCAAGCTGTGGAATTCTGGCCATGGGGCCATGGTCTGTGTTGGTCCTTGTGTGCTGTGCTTGCCTCTGTGTGTGCACACGTGGCCCTGTGTGCTGGCCGTGCTTCTGGTGGCACATGGATGTGGCACACGCAGGCTTCACCAGCTGCCTGTGGCTGAGCTTGATGCTCTGGGAACAGCATGGTGGGGCTGGAAATGATGATGTTCTGTTCCCCTCGCAGTTTCCTCCTTTTCCTGCTCACCAGGACATGCTGTTTGCTGGAAGACAAGGATGAGCAGTGCCTGGGTGCTGTTAGTCAGTGCTCCAGGCAGGGCTAGTCTGGCACGCCTGGGAAAGCGCTTTGTGAATCTTAATGTTCACATGCTGATCCTTCTCTGTGCAACATCTCACCCCTGCAAGGATGTGACTTGAGAGCTGGACAGACTGTGAAGGATGAGCTCCCATGTGCTGCCTGTGCCCCCCTTTCCTGGTGGGTGCTGGGCAGAGCTGGGGGAGCTCAGGAGGACGAGGCGATGCCCACGGCTGGGACTGCAGGCTGCCAGGGCTCTCCATCTGGTGTTTCTCCAGGACCTGAGCAGATTCAGTGACCACTGATGCTATCCAGGATCCACAAAGGATTTTCTCCTGCTCCAGAACAGAGCCATTAGGGGCTGACCTGTAAATTAATACAGCTGTCTAAAGATTTTTTTTTCCTCCTCTAGCCTGGCACCTGGTAAACACTGCAGCCTGAGAAGCCTTCCATGGCACTGGCCCTCGAGAATGTTCAGAGAACTCCATGCCTGCCCTTCTTAAGCTTCTCTCAGTCTCTATTAATGATGTATTAAACGCCAAGGACTTGCTTTAGCTCCCATGTAGGGAGGTTTGGTTCACAGCCCATCCTTCATCCTGGCTGTTGCCCTGATCAATCCAGGGCTGGCACTGCATAGTTGGCAAAGGGGTTACACCAGCACTGTGATTTGAGTGCTCTGAGGGAGCTCAGAATGCACTGAGGGCTGGTGTTTGTGCCCCAGGGCAGGTAAGAGCAGCTGTCCCAGATAGCAGGGGACTAGCACATGTGGGTGGAAGGGGGTGAAGGTTACAAACCTCTGCACATCTTATACTTTGCATTTCTTTAGGCAAAGGTTTTGGATCCCTTAAAGTACTAAATTGTGCCTGAAGGCTGAGGGAAGTGGTGTTATTGTGGTGTGCAGGCATAGAAATTAGGGCACTGTATGGCAGACTTGGGAAAAGTGTAAATCTCTGTATTTCATGTGATGGATTGTGCTCAGCTCCTGCAGACAGGTGGGTGCTTTGTGGCCTCAGGCAGAGTGATGCTGTCAAACCCATCTCTTACTCTAATAAAGTCATATTTAAAATATTTCTGCATCAGTTGCTTAAAGGTAAATCAAGAAGCATTGAGTATTTCATAAAGTTGATGTGCGTTGCTAGTGTATGACATGATCTCCACAAGTGTCATTACATTAGAAATTTCCAGATGGCACTTCACCTAATTGTAGGGCTGCTCTTTCCTGGGATCTGAGTGGAGTGCAGGCTTTTAAGAAATGTCTGTTGTTATTAGCTTTATCATACACCTTCTCCTGTACCAGCTGGTCACACAGCAGGAGGTTTCACTCACAGCCAAATTCTTCAGTCAGCTTTGGGGGGGGACTTCACTCCTGTGAGTTAGGTATTTGCATTTGGGATGAGATCTTCAGGTGAGAGCAACTTATTTGCCTCCAGTGAGTGTGTTGGTTCAAGGACTAATGTGCCCAGAAGGAGGAAAGGGATTGCTCTTGTTGCTTTACTGATGCCCTGGAATAGTTAACTGTGCTTACTGCTTGTCCTGGTGGGGGAGGACAATGTTTTAAAGAAATATCAGGTTTCAGAAGCCTGGCTGCCTGTGGTGGAGAGGAAAAGAATCCTTGTGCTGTGCTGTCTCACACCCCTACTGCAAAAATATCAGAGGGACAAGTTCGGGTGAAGCTGCCTGTTTTTGGCAGCCACTTCCCTCCTACATCCTTGTTCTTCAGGTAAATCCCTCTTCAACTCCATTTGCTGTTCCCCTTTCTTCCCTGAAAAGTCATTAGCATCCCTTGAAATTAAGAAAAGGACAGGAGGAGGGAATAAATGGATGTTAAGAAGTAGAAAACAATCAATTAAATAGTACATAGCATGTAATTTTGCTTGGAAACTTACCATGAAATTGAGGAGCACTTTAACAACTAGTAATTTAAATTGGATTTGAACACTGTTAATGAGTTGTTTGCATAGAAATTTTGGTCATTTCACAGCAGGTTGTTGTCCTAGGTACCCCTTCATTCTGTAAAAAAAATTAAGAAATTTCTTGATGAGGAACATGCTGTAGTCAACTGGTCCAACTACTGGTAGTAAAAGGTGGTACCCTGGACATTTTGCAAGGCCGTGTTAGATTCAGAGCCATTTACATCTTTTTGCATCAGGACTTCCAGTGTTAAATACATGGGAATTTGATGCTTTTTATCTAAAAAAGCTTGTTAGTGCTAAAAGGTAGGAAAATAACATTTTCACTATTGCACTCACGAACATGATAGAGTTGAGGAGGCTGAAGAAGCTCCTCCAGGCTCCTGGGGTTGGGGTTTGCAGCTGTGGGACTGACCCATGAATCTCCTAGCTCAGTCCTTATTACCTCAAACAAATCAAAGCAATGCTTTGGGATCTGATCCTGACTTGCTCCACCTTAAGAGGAGCAACAGAGAGGTGCTGATTGCCTGTGGGGTATTTGTATTTAAGTTATTAGTCTTGTTTTTCCAGTGTTTAATGCTTTCCTCCACCACTGTTTTACTTCTAAAATGCCAAGTATTTTCAGCAAAAGGCAATATCAGCCTGATCATGTTGCTGCTTCGCTGCTGATTGTGCTGGGAACAGGCTCTATAGGAAGGCAAACGCAAGTTCCTTGTCGCCTGTTGCTGAATGAACATCCCGTTTTCAGAGCAGGGTTTTTGCAAATCCGTGGGTATGCTTAGCATATGGAAGGGGGTTCCAGTATCAAAACAAATCTGGCCTCCTGTTTCTGAATGTGTAGGTTGTTTCTTAGAAGATGGAACCTTTAAAATCTGTCCCTGCAAACATGGCTGTTAAATCCTGCTATTTCGAGAGGTGTGAGGCAGCTGTCTGCACTGAGATAAGCTATAAAAAGGCAATATTTTCCAGAGCTGGCTTTTTTAGCTATACCTGCCAGACATCTTGGCCAGCAGGAGTTCACCAAGAGTGTCACCACTGATGCCCTTTTATGCACAGGGTTCTGAGCGATGTAAAAACTTCTGGGCAAGTTTCCAGGGTCAGCTCTTCCATCTCTATTGGGTGAAATGCTGCTATGCAGGAAGGGGCATTCCTTATGGAGGAAGGGGGCTTGTTGGCTTGGTGTTCTTACGTGGTCTCATGTTATTTTCTAGGTGATTGTTTGGCTTTTGTTCTTAATTTTCTTTGTGTCTTTCTTGTTGATTTGGCGACCATGTCTAACCACAGGGGGATTTGAATGCCCTCGCTGTTATTTAGTGGAGGCATTCCTGTTTGCTATGTAGTCCTGAGGGTAGCTGGTGAGTTCAGATTAAACCAAGAATAAAAATTGCAATTTTTCCCTCGGATGAGGTTTCTCACTGTTGTTATCACACAGGCTTCCTGACACGTGTGCTTCCTGCAGTGCTTTGTTACTTATCAGCCAATTCTCTGGCAAGATGTGCAGGTCTATGAAAGCTGCATCAGATCACCTTGCAGAGGGATGGAGAAGGATGTGGCTTTTGAGCATGTTCCCAGTGAAGTATTTCTGAAAGCTGGGAGGGCACTGGGGATGGGTGTGTTGAAGTGACTGGAGCCATTCCTCAGGTAGGTGTGGAGCTGGTGTGTGTGGGGAGATGGGTGAGATCCATTGGTGGAGGAGTGCAGGGAGCCAGAAACCCCAGACAACCTAGGTGCTCATGTTGCTAAAAGCTGGTTCTTTATCTCGACTCAGTGAGCTGCCTAACAAGTACTTTTGCCCTCTTATTTTAATTGAATGAGCATTTTATCACCTTGATTTCTGGGAAGTGCTCCACCTGTTATGCAAATCCCCCATCCCGAATGGCTGTGGTTGCCAACCAACCAGCCCAGTTCTGTGCATGGGTGGAGGGTTTTGTTTTCCCTCTTGCGATCTTTTTATTCACTGAAGCCCAGGCAGCCTCTTAGTCACCTCTGGATGTCCTGTGTGTTGTGGGGAACCTTTTTTTTGTAATTATTATTTCCTTACCCTGATTTTCCATCTATACAGTCTACTCGCCTCTTTTCCAGCTTCCTTCTAAAGGCAGACACACACTCAGCTGGTGGAATTGGATGTAGATTTGATAATTTCTCCCTGAGCAAACAGGCATGTGTGTCTGCTTGTCCAAAATCCTACTGAAGACTGAATAGAAGTGAGATGTGGGGTTTGAAATAACCCCAGTGAGTTATTTCTAGCTGTGATCTCTCCCCATGGTACTCCCACCAGTTCCTCTACATCTCAGGGTTTGAGCTGAGGTTGAACTGGGCTGTTAAAGGCCTTTTGTTTCCCCACCACCCTGTCTCAACTTTTTTTGAAAAATGCAGATAAATTTAAGTGATAACCTTGTAACAGAGATAAGGAAGAAAAAGTCTTACTGGTAAATTAGTCTGCAGTGGAGGGAAAGCAAACACCGAGGGAACCCACACTGAGCTACCCTGAAATGCTGAGGTGGCTTATTTATCACTTACTAGCCCAGTAAATGTATCCTGGGCTTTACAAGTGGGGAATATGACAATCCTTGTCCTAAAGATTCTGCAAAGCAAGGCAGACAAATGTGCACTTGAGGTCTGTGGAAGGGCTAGCACAGGTAATTGCTGGAGATCAAACTCCAGATAAAGCAGATTCCTGGAAGAGAAAGGCTTTTGCTGTGGGAGTTGTGGGTGATGAGAAGGATTTTTCAAGTGCTGGAGGAGTGGATCGAGAGAGGAAGGTAAATGGGTATGGAGGGAGGTGAGAAGACCTGAAAGGAAAGAATGTTGAAGGGGAGGGTAGAAAGTGAGAAAAAGAGTAGGAGGAAAAAAAGAGCAGCAAGTCTGCTGTGGGAGGGGATGGTGTAGATGTGAGCAAGATGACCTTAATGTCTCTTCGTTGTGTGTTACAAGCTATGCCATAACTCAGCTACTGCAATTAGTCATCTCCCAGGGTATGAAGTACCAGTTTCTTCTCTGGATGGAGTGTACTGGTCCTGGCTGGAATCCAGCACTGGAAGATCTCTTGGCCAGATTGAATGCCCCATGTGGTGGGGTGCTGGGTGGTCAAATCCTGTCTGTGTCCCACTGCCAAATGTTAATAGGCAAGTGCATAAGCAGCTTGTCATCCTCTGCTTTATACCCTCAAAGTTAGATAGTCCCCTAGAGACTCAGACAGCAAATCAGAGATTGTGTGTGTGTGTGCATATGTAGAAATGTACCTCCAGCTAGCTTATCTTTTTCTGGGGCTTGTGTCTGATCCCTATCTATTTTTGTGTGTCTCCTTTTACTGTTGTTCCTGCTCAGATTTTCCTTCTGACTCCTCATTTCCCCTGCAAAGTAGTTGCCCATCCTTCTAGTTCTTTCCTAATTGCCCCATTATTTAGACACATTTTTTGTAGCCTGTATACAGCGTGGGAGCATGTAGGACATCTCTGGAGCTCAGTCCATCTACTGTCACGGCATGCTGTTCCAGCAGGAGAATAACCTGAGTTCAGAACATCTCAAATTGCCCATTATCTGTGCTCATTTCTTGCAGTCCATAATTTGGGGGTGGGGAAGCGAGGGGAAGAGGAGGCGAGTGGTTCTAAACATGACTCATCCCACAGTTGATCGATACAAAATGTTCCATTACATTTTCATTGTCAAAAATGACTCTCCTCTCCTACTCTCCCTTCTGTGAGGTGCTGCAAAGGCTGCTTTGCTGGGCTTAGTGGTGGTGGCATGGCCAGCTTGGTCAAAGGTGTCTGAGTTTTGGTTCAGACTTCACTTTCTGGGTGGGCTGAGGTTGAGCGTGGTGGAGGTGACCTGATTTCAGAGGGGAAGGAGATTCCTGGCCGCTCTCAGGAGATTTGGTGTTGCTCGAGGCACGGATCAGACCTGTTTGACAAGAGGAGTCACTCCCAGCCTTTCCCTTGGGGAGAGAGGCCAACAGATGTGTGAAATGTAAGGCAATATTAAGGGACATAATAGCAAGTATCATGGGCTGTCTGCCAGCAGCCCCTCTGGGCTGGTGCCACAGATCACTCCCTTGGGTTTGAGAGGCATTTCACTGGTGAGTCCTTGCTGGATTTCCTGCTGAGTGCAGTGATGGGGTGGAGATGAAGCTGCTGGGTGTTCTCTTGCCTCCAGGTATGTTTAGGGCAGTGATTTTATGATCTGTTTACTGACCAGGAAGGGTCAAAGCTCACCCAAAGCTGCACAGATGTTGCCAGGTGTATATAAACATTTATGTGTAGGTACGTATATGGCATGGCAAAGAATTGATCCAAGTTTTATGATTCCATTTGTCCTGTCCTTCTTCCTGGCATCTTCATGAGCAGCTTTATGGGCAGCCCTTATGGGTGGCAGTTGGCTGTGATCGTACTTGTGTACAGGAGGCTCTCTGCCACCCTGGCATGAGAGGGGAAGTATCACTGGGCTGACCTCAGCAGCATCTTCAAAAGGGTACAAAGGATTTGCAGTTATTTCACATCTTCCACCCACCATAGTCAAGGCCTGATCTGTGGGTGAACTTGCAACAGCACTTTATTAAATAAACCCCACTGTTAACAGGTAGGGTTTTGTTGGGGTAGTCTCAGCCTGTGAGGGAGCAGGCTGAGTTTGTGAGCCTGGGCTCCTGACAGTGTTTCCTGTTGGTATAAATGGCACCAATGGCATCTTCTGCTTCATGCTGTGCTGGGAGAAGGTTCTGCCAGGAGCTGGGCTGTGTGGTGTGCTGTGGTGGCAGGGGCAGGACCCAGGATATTCAGCAGTCCCTGGTGAGATGTGTAGGTTGCTGCTGTTCTGTTTTGGAGCTGCTGTCACTGCAGCAGAACGTTACAGGATCCAGGGCGCACACAAATGTGTTTACAGAGCAAATAAGGGTGGGAGAGAAAAAAGGAAGAGCCTCAAAGTAGCTTTGGGTGATTTTTAAGTGGTAAAGCTGAAAAATTCCTGAGCATATGCAATTAATGTCTGTTTAAACAGAGACTTCTTTAATAGCTGAAATATCAGCTCCTAGGGAAGATCTTTCCTGGTGGGTTTTTTTCATCTGCAGCCACCTGCCCTGCTGGTGTGTGCAGGGGGATGTCTCCAAAGGTGCCTGGCTTCATGTTTTCGGTTGGGCTCGTTAGGTGTTTGCAAAGGGCGATGCCGCCCTTCTTTCCTGGCTTGCTTCCACTTCTCTGACTGTCTGGAGGTAAAAGTGGTGAATTCCTATGAAAACTCACCCATATGGGTCAGAGGGTCCCACGCCTGATGTAATTTGTTTTTATGAGATGTTGTTATTTGCTCGGATCCCAGAGGAATATGATGCAGAATAAGCTCAAGGGCTTCTCTCCTGCTGGAGCTGTGTGTGCTTTGTCTGTGAGCAGGCTGCTCTCCGAGCAGCAATTCTGGTGAAAGCTTGTGAAGTTCTCAGAGCAAAACCACTGGGGAACGGGGTATGTCGTGGAGGCAGGAGAGGGTGGGAGCAAAGTCTTTGTAGGCTTGACCTGCCTGTTAAAACTTCACAGGGTCTTACTGGCTGTATGGATGTCAAAGCAGCAGCCTGCTGTGGACACGATGCTGTTTGTGTGTATTTTGCTTGATTAAAAAAAAAAAAAAAGTCATGAGGATGTTTTTAACAGTCTTGCTGAGCACCACTGTCGCCCTTCTCATTAGCTACAGCAGTGACCTGGGGCTTTCTTCTTATGCTGGAACTTGCAAAGGTATGCTTTTTCCCTTTTTATCTTTTCCTTTTACAAACACCATTGAAGTGCCTCTCTCATGCTTCAGCAGCAGTTGCTTCAGCCTGTGCTGTTGTCCACGTGCAGGTTGGAGCCTCCTTTTTTGCTTTGACACGTAGCTAGCTGTGAGGAGTGGTCTGCAGGACCTGCTTCAGTGGGGCTACACCACACCTGAGCTCAGTGATGCACAGGGCCACATCCCTAGCAGGTGTGAATGGCAAAGTGTGGCACCTCACAGCCTGTTTTGTCAAGGCTGTTATTCTCTGAGTATAAAGAAACCACGTTAAACTCCTTGCAGTCTGTAAGGCTTTGAAAGCATGACAAGGACATGATATTCCTCTCTGAGCTGTAGCTGCCGGATCACTTGGTGCAGTTCATTTGTTGCTTCTGAGTGCTGGAAAAAGTCGTGCAACAAGCCATGCTCCCTTGTTATATCTCTTTTTCCCTAGAAAAACAGGTGGAGATGTTTATCCCTCTGTCCCACTTTCCTTCTTCCTCCCAACCTTGGCACTGCTGTCCTGCTGTTGTGGATCACTTGTGTCATGCACCAGTGTAGCATTTGTCCCTCGAGAACACACCAGTCACTGCTGATTTGCCTCAAATCATTGTCCTTGCAGTCTTGAATAATACCACAATAAGCAGGTGGAGCTGATACAATCACTTCCAACGCAGCAGCTGACGGCAGCTGGGTCAGAGTCTTTCTCACTGTTTCCTGCCAGGGGAGAAAATAAAGCACACGTGAAGGCAAAATACACGAGTTTTCCCCTTTGTCTCTCCTCCCTGGCACTCAAGTCATGGTTTCCACAACAATGAAGAAGTCTCAGCCAATCTGTTTCACGGAAGAGGCAGAATTTCTTAGAGTCAACGTTTCCATGTCTGACAAAGTTAAAAAAATTTAAAAAAATAAAAGAAAGAAGGCAGAAAGGGCAGAGAGACTACATGTGGTCTGGCAGGCAGCCAGGCAAGGAGTGCTCTTTGGGGTTATTATTAGGCAGATAACTGAATCAAGAGCTTAAACATCACCCTGGCTTTGATCGCTGTGGTGCTCTTCGTGAAGTGCTGATGCACATTTCATACTTGTGAAAGAATGTATCGTAGGACCTGAAGCCACTTTTAAAAACCATTTTAATTTTTCCTTTTCCCCTGCAGTAACTAGGCTGTCAGCAGAGTTCCTGGGAAGTGTTTACAGGTGCTCCATGGGGAGCTACTGCTAGTTTGGAGCTTGCAAATTCTTTTCCCACTAGCACCTCTGTATTTCTGCCCCTGATAGGAACCATGCCTAGAGTTTGTATGTGTCAGAGCTGTCCCTGGGTGAACTGGACTGCTTGAGGATTTTCTAACCCCATCTCAGGACCTGTCATGGCACAGAGGAAGTTTTGGGGTCTGTGGGTTCTGGTTTGGAAGGTGTGTGTACAGAGGGGTGCTCAGAGCTGTGGGGACACCCTGTCACCTGCAGTGCCCTATAAAAATAGGGGACATGTGGGAAGTGCTTTTGATGATGAGAATTAACACACTTGAGGAACAGAATCCGATGGAGAAGAGTACAGGGTGGGATGACATGGGCGGAGCTGCTGGCTGGGAAGTTTCTTCTCAAGTCCTGGAGACCAGCAGAAGAATGTCTGTTTGTAATGCTGCTAGATACCATGTATCTGTGTTCCCATCTATAGATGGTATGTGCAAGGCTATATATAAATGCTGTGATGGCTGGTATTTTGGCTGATACACTCACAGTTTTGTGCCACATTGAGAGATTTAAAAATATCTCCCTGTTCCAGGAACATCTATACCATGGCAGATGTCATCTGGCATGGGGAGTGGCTTCTGTAAAGGGAGCTCAGCATTATTACTATAAGCCTCAGTAGTCTATTAGAATATTTATTGCTTCACTGCCACCACAAGACATGTGAGGTGTGTTATTTCTGCCTGTCAGAGTTTTTTCACACATGCAGGCAGGCAGCATCTGTCACTGCTCACTGCGAGTCACTATCTTTCATTCTCAATGAACTTTTTTTTCCAGCTGGAAGGATGGCAAAGGCAAAAGAACTACACAGAGCTGACGAGAAAGGAGTTCATCAACATTTATTTACCTTGGAGTTGTGCCTCTTAGGACTGTCTTGTATCTGGGTCCTTCTTGGCCAAGACACAAGTCACCTTGTTGCTTGCTGTTTTTTGATTTCGAGGAGAGTCTTTCTACCTGTTGTGTCAGGCCCTGTGGAAACCTGATATGAGTCAGAGGTGTCTCTGTTGCAGGAGACAAAGAGTAGGACGGGAAACAAGTGAGAAATTACATGCTCAGGACTTTCTTTTGGGAGAAGCTCTCAGGTTCCCCAGGCCTTAATTCATCAGCTTAGGGCCTGGCAGCACTGCCTCATCTCCAGTTTGTGTCAGTGTGAGCAAGTCCTGTTCTTGTGTGTCCTCACCACAGAACTGTGGTGTTTTTGTGGTGGCTGTGAAGCATTGGCTGTGCCAGCCATGTTGTGATGTAAGAGTGTGAACGCTGGCATCACCAGCAAGCTCTGCTTGTACACATGGGGTAATTCTCCCTTGCTTGTGCTTAGGACAGGGTTTGGATGGAGTCTGTCAGACTAGAAGGGCTGGGGAACATGCTGAGGTTTGTCCCTTCATTCTAGGGAATTCCTGGACCTGCAGAGAAAATAAGGCAGTAAAAACCAAAAAGGAAACATGTGAGAAGTCACACTTGAGCCTTGACCTGGATCTCTTGTTATGGGTTGCCTGTGAGGTGTCAGTGCTCTGTTCAAATCCTCCTCTGTGAGCTGACATGAGATGCTTGTCTGTAACTGGAAATAAGGGAACCAAAACTTTCCCTTCTGTGTTGGGTGAGAATGGATGTGGGTTCATTCCCTGTGTTCACTAGTGAAGGGGGAAAAATGATCAGTGGAGCAGCAAAGGTGTGGAAAGCAGGATGAGATGTTTCATGTGAAGATTGCCAGGTAGGAAACATCCCTGTTGGGCTCCTTATTTTTCTGAGCCCATCAGGTCTTCCATGTTCCCTGCCCAGTTTACCCCGTTTGTTTCGATGGTGTCAACAATGGCTAGATGTCCCTGTCTGCTGGCTCTTTGTGGAGCAGAGGTGTTATTTGGAGAAGGTTGGCTGCAGAGGCTGGAGGCAGCCTGGAGCTCCATGGAGCTGGCTTAGTGAGTCACCATGGCCACAACACTGGTGCTTGGCAGGTGTTGAACATCCAGAGGGGTTCTGCTTCCTGGGCAAGGGCAGAACAGGAGAGGAGTATTGTGGGTTTACACCTGCTAGAGGCACAAGGGGCTCTTGGGTCTGGACCAAAGTAGAACTTCAATTTTTTTTTTTTTTTTTTTATCACTTCAATGATGGACAGAACCATGTCAAGAGCAGAGGGCTGTTTTGTGGTTTTTCTATGCATCTCCTGTTTCTTGCATCCAGCCCATAGTTCTGTCCCTGACCCAGACCCTCCTGCTGGAACAATGAGCACATGTGGTAATTCAAATAAAAATAAGTCTGGTACCTCCTTCTGACCTGGTGATGGACTTGCAGTGTTCTCCTGACTGAAGAGGAATGGGAGGAACATATCTTGGGACTTTCTCCTCCCTGCTGCAGCTGGGGATGGGGCATACAGCAGACCTTGGGGTTTGGTTCAGACCCTGTCCATGCAGCCCAGGGAAGGCTGTCAGCTTTCCCAGCAGAGGCTGACACTCTGCTGACACTGCTCACCACCCTTGCCGCCGTGTCTCCGCACAGACCCCGAGCGTGCCCGTGGCAGCTGAAACCCAGAATGCGCAGAAAGCCGGGCTGGGGTGGGCGTGCTTTGGGCGAGCAGGGAGGAGCTGTGGAGACATCTCCGGTGTCGCCTCGCTGGGTGCCAGGAAGCGAAAGACGAGCCGGGTGGGCAGCCCCGGCACACGGGTGCACATTCTGTACATTCTGCAGCCTCCCAGCCCGCCTGGCATTTCGGTGTCCTCACACCCGCTGAGCCTCTCTTTGTGCCCTTTTGTTCCCCGCTCCGCCTGTCACTGAGGTGCGCCTGTTTATCCATCGGGCTCTACAGCCTATAAACAGGATGTCTCTGTGTTTCCTTTAGCCCAGTAACACTAAACCACCCGGGTGCAGATAGCGCTTTAGGAACCCTCCTGCTGGCTGAATGAGCCTGGTGTTGGTCGTGGCCAGCTTAGATGAGACAGCACATGCCTGTATATATATACATATATATATATATATATATATATGCATCTAATAGGGATGTGGTATGAGTTGGCCACGGTGAGCAAATTCACATTGCTGTAAAGGAAGTAAGTGCATGTTTTAGGCAGGGTGGCTGAAACGGGACACCGATTTAAACCGGATCCTGAATATACAGTTTGTAAAAACAAGCTGTTGTATAAAACTCTAAGCCTGTGAAACCTTTTAAGGGAAAAAATTCGGCAGTTTATTTTGTTTAAATGATGCTTCCCAAAGATTTTCTCACTATGCCAGAGTCCTGGATACTGAGAGCCTGTCAGTGAAAAAGAGAGTGTGGAAAGGCGTTGCATTAACTAGTGCTTGCAGTGCTGAGTGAAATTTTGAATGGGGAAAACAAAATCAGAAAACAAAAATGCTAACACACTATTTTAAAAAAATTTCCCATTCAGAAAGACTGAAGTGTTCAGGCTGTGTAAAAGCAGCAAAGATAGAAGTCATTCTTCTAAACCACTTTTTGGTCTGACACCTTGCAATCACAAATAATAATAGGCAAAATGGAGTTTTGATATATTCAGAGTATTAGCTTTAATGTTCAATATGTTCAGTGGTTTCTATTGATTCTATTGACAAGCTCTGCTATAAATCAGGTCCTTTACATCTCCTGCATTTCCTTAAATCTGTAATTTCCTTTAATATCTTATCTTCTATTTGAAATAAATGTAAGTTTCTGGGCCTTGTGGTTGTGTAGCGATGTTTTGGAAAAAGGAATTTCTTTTCCCAAACAGGAGGTAAACTTTAAACTCAATAATTTTTATTGTATAGTTTTTTAAACTGTTCTTACCAACACCGGGGCTGGACTAGTGACTTTTGAACACTTGAAGATGCAAAGCAGGCCTCTAGAAAAGAAGTGAATGATGTATGTTTGTTTTTTTTTCCCTTGGATCATGGTGCCCTTACTTCAAGGGAGTTGTCAGTGAGTGCTCATGCTTTTGTAAAAGTTTTAAGTTTCTACCCACCGCTTCAACCAGGTTGTGAGATCAACATGTCTCGTTTACAGAGATGTGCTCTGGATCTGTTACTGAGACGTGGTTCAGAATAGCTGTTGAGGAACAACTTGTTCTGCCACAGCTCTTCTGTGAGTGCTTTGTGTGCATGCAGCTTCATTCCAAAATGAACATGCCTTTCTTGACTAAGTTCAGGCTATTTTGGAAGGTGGAGTAAGCTAAAACATGGAGGGGGGAAAAAAAATTCTGTTCTTCCAGAAATAAAGTCATTTGCATTGGGCGTATTTTCTGTGAGCATTTTGTGTTGTGAAGTCGCTGCCTACCTGAGCGGGCAGATCCCAAGCCATGTGCCTGGCCCTGGAAGTTGTGCAATTCAAGTTATGGTGGCAGAGAGTCCTTAGGAGATCAGCTGTTTTCTATAAAAAGCTGGATCATGGTGATTTTGCTAGAGGGGTCAGCATGCTTGGCACACAGTCCTTTTGTGTGAGCAGGCTGGGTGAGTGATGGGGCTCATTTGTAGTGGTTGCATAAGGCTTTGACACAAATGGATTGGGTGACGAGGCTGATGGCACCTGCCATACAGATGCCATTTAAATAAAGATGTCCCCCTGATCGCAGAAGCATTTACCCATCACAAGGGCTGGCAGTGCTGGGTAATATTTAGGCTGTTTCGCTTAGCTCATGGAAAATAGGAGTGGATTTCAGTGTTGCCTTTCTGGGGGGGCAGTGTGACATTGCCAGCGGTCATGGGCCTCCTGGGCAGTGAGAAAGCCTCGTGGAGCTTGTGGTCAGGGGAGCAGGCAGTGCTGGAGGGGTGGCTGATGCTCTTCTGCAGCACCTGGGCTTGTGTTAAGGGCCTGTCCCTGCAGACTGCTGGGACACTGGGGAATGCTGAGATTGGGCTTTGCTTTGCCATGGTTCTGTGTAGCCCATCCTGCCTCTCTTTCAGTGTGGCCAACTGCCATTGCTTCTTTGGTGAGGTATTTATATCCACCCCATCTCCTGTTTCCCAGGAGAAGGCAGAGCCAAATGGTGTGAGATCTGTAACTGGGCTAATTGCCTACTCCTGTTGGCATGCAGATGAGAGAGAATGCTGGATCAGTGGCAAAGCTTCTTCTTCCCTCTTCCACACCTGGGTATTGTAGCAGGGCTTGTTGCTGCTCTCACACAAGCATTCTGTCACCTCTAGTGTACTCCACCCTCCTTTTTTTTTTAAAATCCTTTTAGGAAAGGTGTAGAGCAGATCGGAAGGGGAAGGGTAAAGCTGGACTTGGTGGTGAGTGCTTAAAATACTGACATGTGCTGTAGGAAATAAAGCAGCATCTCTTTAGAAACTTCAGAGACTGTGAGGACAGCTCCTGAAGAGGGAGGAAAAATAAGTCTTGCATCCATGTGTAGGAGATGAATGTTAGAACAACCCCTTCACTTCTCCTGGGTAGAAGTCACTCTGGATATAAGGTGGTTCCCCTTTCTGTTTTCCCTGAGCCCAAGCACGTGCTTGCTGTCCTGGCCACTCTCAGTGGTCTCCATGGTTAAAGCTGCTCTGTGCTCCATTCATTGAAGCCAGGAGTTGTGCATTTCTGTTCTCTCTTCTGTGGTGTAGGGAAGTTCACTTTCCCCACTGCTCGCTTTGGCAAACATGAGGTGCTCTTCTCTGACAATAGCAATCACTGTGTGGTTTGTGCTTGAGCAGGAACATAAACTGTGCTAAAAGTGGTAACTTGTCATTGGTGTGCCTGAGAGGGGACAAAAATTGCCTTTGTCATGTTTCAAACATTTTCTGATGGTACAGGAGTTTGAGGAGGTGATGTGGCACCATAATCTCTGAATGCTTCCACCTTCATTGGGTTGGTGGCTGACTTTTGTTGACAACACAAGGAACTTAAAAAACTTTATTCCTAAACCTTGCACTCCTGATTTCTGGAGTGGCTTTAGAGGATTTGTCTGTTGTGTGTTCCCAGTGTCTGAGCTGCCCTGTCCCTTGGGGAGTTTAATAACTGTAGGGACAGAGTATCTCATGTGAATAAACTTGGTAGAAGACAAAAGGCAACAGCTATTTCTAATGCATTCAACAATGGTAATTGACAGGTGGTAGAAAATAGAGAATGTATAGGCTAGGCATCTTGGTAGATAATTTCTCTGCAGCATTATACATTTTGGTGCAAAATGTATTTGAAAAGTGCTGCTGCTGTGTAAGAGTAAGGGCAGTGTTGCATCAACCTAGGGGAGAAAGATGAAATGATTGGTTTCCTCACCACATCCCCCCCACCCCCTTTGCTAACATTTAAAGTGGAAAAAGTCATCTAGTTTGAAAAATGTCACTTGGTTAAAGAGAAAAAACAACCAACCAAAAACTCAAAGCAAGCATTTACTACATTGCTTGTTGGTGGGATTGTGGGACCTACACAAAAACTGCTCAGGAGCTGGACTGACCCAGGAAGGAGTGGGGAGAGCACTGGGGCTGGATGGGCAGAGTCAGTGGTTCTGTTGTGCAAACAAGATGGTGCAAATGGTTCCTCCTCCCAAAAATGAGATGACCTGATTCAGTCCACTGCTTAGTAATACATAAGAGGAGCAATGATTAATCTGGTGGGGAAAAAAGGAAATCTAATGTGGGCAGAAGATTAATATGGAGTCTGGAAGGAGGGCATTGCTAATCCTTGACTCTTTGAATGGTTTGGGTGCAAAAGGATGTTAAAGATCATCCAGTTCCAACCTCCTTGCCATGGACAGTGATGCTTTCCAGTAGGTCAGGCTGCTCAGAGCCCCATCCAACCTGGCCTTGGACCCTTCAAGGCATGATGGAAGCCTGTCAAAGCACTTGTAACCATCACTATTGGAGCAGAGGTTGTTGCTGTGCAGATCAAAATTACTGCCTGGGTGGAAAATGGGAAATATTTTTGCGTGGGGGAAATAATTTAAAAAGAACCCCTGCCTCCCATAAAATCCACAGACCTTTCAGGATCTGATTTTTCAAGCTTTCTGGTACCTTTTTGGTGTAAGAAAAATAGTACAACACAAAGCTCCCTCACCTCCAAAATACTGAAATCTTAACTAAAAATTGTTGTTCCCTAGTGTTGTTACTTGGTGGTGGCCGATAAATGGAATACTCCCTGAGAATAAATGGATGGTGACCTCCAGGTGCTGTCTGGAGTTCAGATGCTCTCTGCTGCTCCATGGCACTGTGTGGGTTTGCTGGGAAGAGGAGGATTAAGTTTCTGGAGCATTTTTTAAAATCCTGGTGGATGCTGTGTAATCTGTATTTTAATGTAATTTTCATGGTCAGTTGTTCCAGTTATCTGTGCTTTCTGTATTTTGGGAACCTAACAGTATTCAGCCTTCCTTGGTGTTTTTATCCTCCTTCTCCTCTCAGTTGCATAACTGGGTCATCCTGTCTGGTTGATAACCCCTGGCTTCAAGCTCTTTACACTTTCCTGCTGACTTAAGGTATCTCCTCCTCTTCCCTCCCCAGTTTCCTCATTGCCTGCACCCTGCAGAGGTGCTCTGAGATGCTGGGTGTGGGTTACAAGTTTCCTGAGAAAATCTGTGGGTAAATAATTAACATGTTGTAACACTGAGTCCCCCTCTCCCCTCCCTGGGGCATAATGGAGACAGTGCATGTTCACCTTCTGAGCTTGTCATGCCTGTCCCAAACAGCAGATACCCCTGATTGGTGGGTTTTTTGGGGTTTTTTTGGTTTTTTTTGTTTTTGTTTGGTTTTTTGTTTGTATTTTTTAATTTTTCTTTTCTTTTGGCTCATCTTTGTGAGAGAAAATAATGCTATGAACTACAATGGAGATGTGGAATTGCAGATGAGGAGCTAACTTCTAAGTCTCTGAGCTGGTTATATCCCTGCTCATCAGAAAAACACATTCTGGTTTGAAAGAAGGTGAAGTGAGTTCTGACAAACTGGTGCAAGGATAAAGCCACTCTGTGCAAACAGGCACATTTGGTTGGGGTCTGGTTTGAGTTTCAGAGCAAACTTGCATTGGGAAGCAGCAGCTCCCAGACCTCCATGGTGGGATTGCCTTGTGTGCTCACCTTTGCTACCTGCTTCCTTCTGACCTGAGCAGGGTGATTGCTGAAAAGAGAAACAGCACTCCAGAAAGTTCCATAACCAGCCTGGGCTGGAGCAGGATGTGACTCTGCGTGAGCAGCTCTTCCTCTGGCAGGAGGCACACCTGAAAGTCATGCTGGCTGCTGTAAAGGGTGTTTCATGAGTTGGACCTGAGGATGGGAAGGAAGGAACAACAAATGGGGTTTAAAATCTTGGTGGGAGTAATGGCCTGTAAAGAAGCGGCACAGGAAGTTTTTGAGGTAGATGTCACTGAGCAGTTCAGTGCAAACTCTTAGCATGAAGGGGTGACAAATACCTCCTCCTGGGTACAGCAGTTGCTCAGCCAGTAAGATGGGCACTTACTCTGGCAATGATGGCTGCAGAAACACATGCTACTGGTGAGACTGAGAGGAAGAAAATGGGAAATACCCAATGTGTCTGCAAAGAAAAAGAACCTAAAGAGTTCTTTGATCTCAAGCTTTTGTGGGTTTCTCTTTATTTGGCTTGTTCATGCTCCGTGGAGGATTTTTGGAGAAGGTCCAGAATTCAGCCTTGATGAAAGCCACCTTCAGATTCCAGGCTGAAAGCCACCTTCAGATTCCAGGCAACATCCCCAGTGGGGCTGAGTGTCTGTGGGGAGAGGTCTGGCCGTGGGGCAGGCACTGCTATTTCTCTGACTGCTTGGACCAGTTCCTAAAGTGAAGTACCAAAAGCAAGGCCAGACAGATTAAGTGTTTCCCCTACCCGGTGGTATTTGTTGTGATGTAGAACTGGAATGGTTCCTAGAAAGCATTAAAACACAAATAATATTAACCAGGACTGAGGGAGAACAGCCAGTCACTCGGAAATGAGAAATATGTTACGGTGCGAGTGGGTCAGTAGGAATGAGGCCGTCTGGTTTTTACTACTAAATCTGCTACTCAATCCCTTGAGAGGCTCAGTGAAGCCTGGTCCAGCAGGAAAGGGCATGAGCAGGGTGCTTGTCTGTACCAGTTGGGATTGGGAAGCTTCAATTGCAGGTGGTGCTGCTGGACTGGAGCATACTGGGCAAGGTTGGCCCTGCCTGAATATTGTGATATCCTGGGCTGGGCTGTTGATCCCTCTGATTCAGCATATTTGCCTCTTGGCTGAGACTGATCCAGCCCACCCACCCCAGGAAGGCTTAAAAAGAGCATTTCCTTGTAATGCATTTGAGGATCCTGGGAGGTTTCATGCTAATCACATGCAAAGTGCTGTCCATCAAATACTCAGCTGTTTATTGAGATATTTACCTGGATGATAATATCTCTTCCCCTTCCCTCCGATAAAATGTGCTTGATAACTCACATGAGTGCTTATAAGGCTAGAGGGACAGTCAGCCCTTTTAATCTGTGCTGTCATGAAATAAATAACCCACTGAGCTAATTCCCTCGAGCTTGTCCTAATCTCACCTCACCCTCATCTTTGTTCACATATGCAAATGCACCGTCAGCAGTATGTAATGTGCTTCCCTTGCAGCTTAAACAATAAATCCTATAAGACCAAAGCTTTGGAGATGGAAATTGCATCGTGTTGGTGGTCTTGGGCGTGTGATTCAGGTGACTGAAGGTCAGCTTGAAAGGACAGCACTGACTTGAAGGAAATGTATCCCCTTCTATTGAAATTTCACACTATAATTTGGGGAAAAACATTTTTTGAGTTTTGCTTCATACTAAATAGATGTGTGCAATCATGTTTGTGTTTTAAAGTATTTAATTTCTAGCATGTTTTTTGCAAGACTTTCTCACAGCAACCACGGGAGAAAGAAACTACTGAAAACCACTGGGTTTTTTAAAGTGCATTTTGACATACTAGAAAGGTTGGCAGGGGACTCAGTGTAAGTGTAGATACTGAAACTACCTGTGTTTTTCTCGAGTCTTACCCTTTGTTGATACTCAAATAAACTTGATGGTAGAAGGAGTGTGTTGCTTTGAAGTGAGAAGTTGCAGCATCCTGCAACTCCTCTCCTCCTGTCTGTTTGTCACTTCTGTTTTTATTTGATCTGTTGTCACCTTTGGATGATGATGATGGCTTTCTCTGCAGGGGCTGAGGGAGGAGGGCAGGCAGGCGCCTGTTGTGTTGCTGTAACAGAAATCCATATTTAAATGGCAGCCAGTAAACTTTCCTATTTTCATTTCGCTTTTGGTTGGTGTGTTGTTTTATATGTTGGGATGCTGCACTTCCCTGGGGCAGGCTTGTAGCAGTGGCTCTCCTCCCTGCAGTCACTATGTAGTCTCTCTTTCTGTAATTTGTCTGATCAGCAGATATTTTGACACCCTTGTGTTTTGAGAGGGGAAGACAGGCATTTAGCCTTCAGTTGGAACAAGGCTCAGCATTACTGTCCATTTCATATTTAGGGCAAGACTCCCACTGAGACCCTCCAGTTCAAACCTGTTCCTCTGTGTGGGAGTGCATGTTGAGATTCTCCTCAGGTCCGTGGGCCCCCAGGCTACTGGAGATGCAGAATCCCCTTTTGCAGGGTGCTGGAGGTCCCAGAGTGGGGGGAAAAGCCCTGAAGCTGTGTTGCAGTAGGGAAAAGTGTTGCTTGCCCTCCTCACAGCTGCCTAGGTAAGCAACACCCTTGGTCTTTTTGCATCCCTTGGGATGCACAAAACTGGGGGATCCGGCATCCCCACTGCTTCTGGAGCCTGTTCCACCCCACCACTTTGGGGAGAAGTCATTTTAAAGACTGGTGTGGGTTTGAATCAGACACCAATCTCGGGCATAGAGCAGTTGTAGGTGTGCTGGAGTGTGTGATTTGCTGTGTTGTTCCTCTCCTGATGCCTGGCAAAGGACTTGACCTAATACTTTGATATCTTGAATCTGCAGAATTTTCTTATCGTAATATTTTCACTGGGTGGCATCTGTAAGAAAGAGAAGGATTTCAAGAGGTAAAATACAATCATCTTGCACTGCTGAGCTGAGTTGGGTTTTGTTCAGCTGGGGCTTCCCCAAATGGAGGGTTGGGCTGAGCCATTGGACTGGTGGAATCCAAAATCTAGCTGTACTGTTTGATGTCTTGCTGTGAAGTGCTCCTTCTCCTGTGCTGTCTTCAGCACTGAAGAGCTTGATCCCTTGTTTGGGTTGGATAGTCATTGTAAGGGAAGGGAAGGTCCAGGACTGGGAAAGGATAGTGTGCATCCCTCTTCTGGGTGAGGAACTCCCGAGGTGGGTGGATGTGGGAGCAGCTGGGCTGTAAGTTGTGTCATTGAGGAATGAGGAGTGGTGAAGCCATCTAACCTAGAGGGGTTTGGGCTCTGCCCCAGTCTGCCACAGTAATCATCAGTGTCAACATCTGGCACATCAGTTTTTCCATTAGAAACTCAGTTCTTTGTGGGATTTTAATATCTTGGCTATTTCAGATCACGCTGAGAAACAGCATGTGCCCATGCAGGCACTCAGGATGCTTTAGTTGTTTGCAAAGCCGACATATATAATATTAATTTATTGCACTGCCTTGAGAATAGGGAAGATGGGAAAACCAAGCCCCTACGTAGCAGGAGTTCTTTTCTATTAGCTAAACTGTAGGAACAATGTGCTTGCAATTAACTCTAATAGCAAGAGAGTAGCTGGTGAGGGGAGGGGTTGGGCAAAGGGGCTTTTTTTGGCTGAGGTTCTATTTTGAAACACGAGAGCTCCTTGGTTGTAGGTAGGCTCAGGATAATTTAGCAGTTGCCCATGCCCAGTGGGGTAGAAGGCTGAGGGAAATCCTATTCCTCACAGGTAACAGGGAGAGGTGTTGAAACCTGGTGTCCCATTGGGTGCTGAGAGACTTCCTGCTTGTAACTCTGTATTACTCTGTGTTACCTTGTTGATGTGGGCAAAATTTTGTGGTGTTTTGAGGCATAACCCCACTAGAAGTGGTGGTTCAGAAGGGACCAGTGAAAGGCCCTCCTGGTCTCTGCTGTGCATTCACAGCCTGTGGCTGGTCCACAGTGTGATTTAGAGCAGATGGAACTGGGTCTTGCAACCATCTGCAGCTCTGGGCTGTTGTAGGCTCTCTCATGAGTCTTAGCATCACTTACCAAGTCCAAAATTGAGTCAAACCTTCACAAAGTCCCTGAGGTAAAGCACTTCCAGACTTCAGCTTTAAGTAAAGCTCTGGGTGAAACACTTTTGGCCATAGTGAGGCACAAAATTCAGGCAGTCTGGTTTGCAGCCAGAGCTTTCTTGGGGGCATGAGCTGCACGTGTGTGTGTGGCAACCCTACAAAACAGGATCTGGTTTAAGAGAGTATTTCTGTACAGGAAAGCACATAAGTATATGCTTAAGTACTACGGAAGTCAAAGCAACTTAAGCACATATTATAGTTAATCAGGAGCTTAAGTGATTTTCTGAGTTGGCCTAGATCTGGAATGACACATAAAGCTCTCCTGAGTTGGGATTCTGTAGTTTGTTCCCAAGGAAAGTGATTATTTATTTATTTTTAATTCTTGCCTTAAAGAATGATCTGTTTTGGTCTTACTCCTTTGCAAGTCATTGGAAAGGCAGATGTAAAAAGGTAAAGCACTCTGAGCAACATAGTCCTTTTGAAATGACAAAGAGATTTTGTACCATTCATTTCAAAAGGACTCTGTGCATGAAGAATAATGCTGTAACAGGGATGTTTCACTGAAGGATACTGTTGGAGTTGAAATGCTGTCTGGTGTGATCAGAATGACAGCCTGCTTGGAATTGGTGCTGTGTAATGTACTTCTATAGATTGCTTCTCTTTAATATATTTTTTTTTCCTTTCTGATGTCTCTTCTCTATGAGTGGGATACTTGCAGCATGGATTTGAATTGAATGCAATGTTGTGTAATAAGAACAATAAACAGGTGCATTGTATAAAATTTAAGTGGAAAGCTACTGCCTAGAAGGGAAAAGTGATGTGGTTACTGCTGCATCTTTTCCCCATATGAGCATTGTTCCCAAGCACTTACGGGTTTCCCAGTGTGATAGGTTTATATAAGGTAAACTCCTATTCAGGTAAATGGGATACTGTGCTTCTCCATTGATTTTTTAGTACAACTTTTTATGGCTAGAACAATAGACAGTGCTAATATATAGGTTCTTTGTAAGAAGACTAACGTGCTGCCTAGAAGTAACAGGATCATTTGATGAATGCTTGAGTGTTGCTAATGAAAAGGGGTGGGAGAGGAAATTACCTTTAATAAGGAGTTGAAGTGACATTTTTCTTATAGAATGCCACTGCTCTTGATTTTCACAGAAGCAAGGAACCCAAGGTGTTTGTGAGGCAGTGTGGAGCAGCTGGGTGCCTGAAGCCTTCCCTTGGCTTCCCCTGTGTGTGCCTTACCCCATCCTTGCTCCTGGCAGGTCGGTGCTCCCTGGGGCACACCAGTCCTGGCCAGCAGCGTCCCTTGCTGTCCAAGGAGAGCCCAGCAGTTGCAGTTCTGGTGCTCCAGCCCATGTTTGCAGGGCACTGTCTGTTCTTGTGTTTCATGTCCCTGCTCAGCCTGGCCGGGAATGAACCTTGACCTGCAGCATCCTCTGGCAGGAAGGCTGCCAAGCGACTTCCAGCTGAAAACACAGTTTGTTAAGAAAGGGAACGAGTTACTTTTTGGCTTGCCTTTTAGACCCCTGGCCTCCAGACTAGGCAGATCTTCTTTCTAGTCCTTACTGTAGTTAATCCAGTCTTGCCAAGACCAGCAGTGACCCTAGTTGTCTCTCCAGTGCTGGCTAGAGCAAAACCTTCCAATGTTAGGTCACCCTAAAGAGGAGGTTTGCTCCTATAAATATGCCTGAATAACCCCCTTTTACTGAGGAAAGTTCCTGGGTAATGTTTAAAATCCATGCTAATGGTACTTTAGAAACAGAAGGACAGGATCTCAGGGCTTTCAGCTCCATGTGTAATGTGGTGCTGAAGGCTTGTTTGTGCTGAGCTGACATCTCCTAGCTGGACTGCTTATGTTTCTTTGCAAGTGACCATTATTTTTTTATTACAAAAATGGATTTATGAATCTAGAAGGGTCTTAGGCTGCCTTTTGGGAATCAAGGAAGTTGGCAGAAACTGGGAAGTGCCAGCTTTGGACTGCTGAGAGCTGTTCAGGGGTGTCTGGACTCTCTGAGAAGCAGCAGCTCATAGATTCCCTTGGTGCCTCATGGCTTGCACGTGCTAAAATGGGAACAAAACCCAAAGCTTGTGTTGTCACTCTAGAAGGGTGATTGCTTCCTCATTATTTAAAGGGAAAGGCTTGGGTTCTTGGGAGTGTGTGTCTGTGATAAGCTGGCAAAAGGGGCAAGCCAGAGTTCTTTCTTGGACTTTAGTACTTTGTCTCTCTGGCAACCCACTGTAGGTACACAGATTTCCTTCTCTGGAAATGCAGTTATAGTTTATTGTTAATGACATTCATAACGAACTTGTTCTTGCATTGTATAGGTACAAAGTTTAAGTCCTTTGTGATTTTGAGATATTGGCATGTTTAACCCAATAAATTCCAGTAACTCTCCAAGGAAAGTCTTAAAACTGTGGTAGTTCATGGGAGGTACTGGTTCTGATGTTTCCACCCTGACCTGCAGTGGGTTATTTCACTGATATGTTGAATCTCTGGAAGTTGCTCAGGGTGTCGTCAGCAGCTCAACTCTTAATGAAGAAATATGGGGGTATGTCAGAGGAGGTGAGGGAGAACTGAGTCTGAACCAGATACATTTTAGGAGAAGAATATGCAGATAGCACATTGTAATTATTTCAGATGTTAGTAAAGCTTTTAGGTAAAGGCACTGCTCAGCACTTGCCTGATTTTGGCTATCTGAGCACACGGGGATCCTTCTACTGGAGCTGGAAGCAGTTTTTTAAGAGGAGGAGCAGTTCAGCTTGACATCAGCCATAGTGCTGGTTCCCATCTGCCTGTGCAGGAATGGACATTACTTGCACTCAAAAAACTGGGACATGGAAGGTGACAAATTCTGAGGTGAGAGGAAAAGTTTTAGTGCAGTCTTATGCAAGAGAAAAACTGTAGCATCTATTTCTAAGGGCAGGATCTGAATAATCTGATTTTTTTTTCTTTTTTTGCTTTTTTTGCCACAGCACCTTCCTTGCTGGCTGGCACTTCCTCAGTCCTTCCAGCTTCTGTGCACTTACCCACTGCCAGACTGTACCTGGTGCCATCATCCCACGTCCCTCAAGCATCTCCTTCTTTTCCATCCAGGAATGAGTGTGTTAGGGCAGTACAGCTCCAAACTTCACATCTTGTATTGTTTTTTGTTTTCTATACACTTTTTTGAGGATTTTGTTTTGTGTGTGTTCTGTTTTGGGTTTCTTTGGTGGCTGTTTGTTTTTTAGCTTCCATTTCTCCTGTCTGCAAATTGGGATAGGATGCAATGCTTTCCATGTTGTGGCTGTGGGGCTGCTGGAGTTGGTTCATAGCTGAGCAGTGGCTGTGTTGTGTTGGCCACGTGTGCTGAAAAGGCAAGGCAAAGCCCTTAAACTGAAACCTCCGGGAAGTCACGTCACCCAAGTTTGTTAAGCCATGGTGACTTTTGGTTGCAGTCACCTTGGCATTTAGAAAGTGCTCTGGTGTCTGAGAAAGTGTATTGTGGGACTTGTTAGTTTTGATTTAAATGGTTTTGAAATACTGGAGACTTCAGGGTAAAAAGAAAGGAAATTTTGGTTTTCTAACATACCAAACCTGCCCTGGACATGGTGCAGAAGCTGTGTGGCTGCTGGGGACTTGCTATCTTAGCTGTGATATTTTTGCAGACATGGCTTCAAGTGCAGTTCTGTTGAAGTCCTTTGTACCCTCCAGTGAAGGGAATTGCAAAGTGTTGGCACAGCCTGGCTTCAATTTCTGAGCATGTGAAAGCAAACAGTGTAAAATGCTTTTGGCTGGCTTTTGAGGGCATATGTCTGGGCACTGCCATTGTCATATAATGATGGATCTTCTTTATTTGGGTTGGATGTTGCTGTCTTTTCATTGCAGCAGCAAGAATTTTTCTGAGTCCATGGTTCTGTCTCCAAAAATGGCAAAGATTTTTTCTGTTAACTAACAGCTTCCTTGACAGTGATGTGACTTTAATCCCTTATGGAAATGATTCTGTATTCATCCCATAGGAGGAGCAGGGCTCAGATCTGTTGGGTGTTCCCAGAATTGCTTTTACTGCTGGGCTGTGGCAGCTGTGAGGACCAGATTTGTCCAGTGTGTCCTCATGGGAAACACTGGAGGAATCTGGATCTGTTGTCTTGGTGGAGATGACCATCATTGTGTCAGGAGATTGGCTCTGGAGCATTGCAGCTCTGTGGTAGATGCAGGAATTTGCTCAGAGCATATCTCTGGGAATGTTCTGTCCTTGGGTTGATATCCACATCGTGCAAAGGCGGCGGCTTTGGTGGATGGGCCAAGTTTGGATTGATTTTTGAAGGCCAAACCTTCTACAGTGGAGAAAGAGCTGTAGGTGTGGCTGTGTGAGAAAACTGATGCCTTCCTGCTGTGCCGTGGTTGTGCTCTCTTTCTGTTGTTGGTCAAAGGCAAAAGCAACAATGAAGTAAAAGGAGCAAAAGAAATCCCAAACTCTGAAATTTCTGGTCAGCTGGGCTGACTCTGCTTATATCCTCTGCTTTGCAGACAGGAGAAATGGAAGATAAAACCTGTGAGGGTACAGAGCAGAAACACTGAGGAAAAAATGAGTATGATCTTGGCCCTGAAGGAATCTCTGGTCCTCAGTAGTTTTGCAGTGAATGTAGGTGGTTGCCCTAAAGGTGATGTCTCCAGGGAATGCTTTTGTCAGGAAGGTGGTGAAAGAGAAGGGAGATGGTCTTCCTGTTTCTTGTGAAGATATTGCTTTTAATTCTTATAAAGAGGAATGAGTAGATTCAATCTCAGGATTACTGGCCAGCCCTCAAAGGCAATGACTGTTGTACTGAGACACAACAAACTGAGGTTTCCCAGTGGCAGCTTATCCCAGGGTGTCAGGGCAGGGAATGTGGGGTGAATGCCTTCAGGAACCCTGAGGCAACCAGCTCACCTGCAGGAGCTGTTCCTGAGAAGTCCAAGGCATGTTAGTCATTTGTTGCAGCTCTATTTTTTTCCCATTTAAGTTCTTAATGCTGTGTTATTTAGAGACCAGGGGTGAGTAAGTTTCTAAGCTGTCTGCTTGGAGCAGGGTGATTGTTGACCATCTATTCCTGGGCAGGAGGTGACATCCCTGGGGAGGCTGATGGTGGCTGGTGCTGAGCCACAGGGCACTGCCTGGTTTTCCACAGGTGGGGGAAAGATATACTTTTTAGGGACATGTGTGGGGAAGGAAGCATTCACTCATGCTCCTCACAGCACACAACTGTTTTTTAGCTAATCATTCCAGCCCACAGAAATTTTTTTTATACTGATTTTTGTTGGTGGTGGTTCTTTCATTCAGTCATTATTTTTTTTTTTTTCTTTTCCCTCCTTTAATTGTTGAAGCTGTTTTTAATCCCTGACCATAATAAAGCCACACTGTTAACACAAGCAGCGGGGTAGCTGAAATTGCAGCTGTACTACAAGCTCTGCTTTTAATTTCAGGCTGTTATTAATGAGGCTAGAAACTTTCCCTTCCCCCAGTTGAGTTTCGACTGTGTGTCTTCATCCAAGCTGCTCCATTCTGTGCTACAGAGCATCCCTGACTCCATCTGGATATAACAGGTGAAGGCTGAAGGCTGTTTTCAGATGTCATGAAGAGGTTTCTGGCCACTGTCCTTCCCTTTTCCTCATGCAGGCAGCTCTGTGGAGGTGGAGGATTGGGAGCAGGCAGCTGCAGGGGCTGGACAGAACCTCCAAAGAGAGAGTGGCAATGGGGAACTGCAGCCCAGAGTTGCTAATGCTGGGAAGGAGATGGAACTTCACATGTTTGACAAAGGTGGGAGGGCAGGATAAGGTAGTTGGATGGGTTTGGGTTGGTATTGCCATCCCATGGGGCAGCACCCATCACTCTCTGTAAAGGGAGTTATAAGGTTATATGGTGGGTGCTTTTCTTCTCCTTTTTGCTCCTGGGTGCCCACAGGAATAGTCTATTGTTTACAGAAGAATCTGTAATGGCAAAGGTTTTATGTTTTTGGATGGTAATACTATAATTGCATTGGGGATATGGAAATCCCAGTCTGCTGCTGAAATTGCTGCAATAGACTCAAATTTAGGGATTGTCAGGACTCTAGGAAAAATTCCCACCAATTTGCATCTCCAAAGTGCAATCCCATACTCCTGTTTATAACCTGTGTGTGTTAGAGAGGACGTATTTCTCTGTGGCCAAAGGCACATAACCCTCCCAGCCCCAGGTGTGTGCACTCAAGGCCAGGCTGGCCTTTATTTCCTGTGCAGGTATTACTTGAGTACTGCAAACCTGTGAAACAATCCTTTAGAACTGCAGCTGCAATAGTCTCTAGTTTTTAAGTTAACTCTCCCCCCTTCCCTGCAGTGTAATAAAGGTAATTACTGCCTGTGCAGTGCATGTGTTTGCAGCTCTGCAGGAGCACTTGCTGGGCTGGTCTCATTCAGCTGGCTGCTGTTTGGATCCTGCATCCCCAGACCGTGACGTCTGAGCCTGACACTCCATGGTGTATGCACTAGCCTTTTTCCTAGATGGATTTATTGGATTTCCAGTAAAGACAAACAAAGTCTGAGGTCTGACGGTGCTGAGCAGGCAGCGCTGCACTGCCTGGTCCAGCCTGCTGTGCTCAGCTCCTTATACGGCCAAAAAGAGGAAGAGGGAAAGAGGGCGCAGCGTGAATACCAGACATACGATGCATTCTTCCCAGCTGCACGCTTGGAATTTGCTTTTCCCTGGAAAGTGGGCCCTCTGTATATCCATTAATTCAGGCTCTGTACTGTTGAGCAGGAAGAGGGGAGCCAGCATTGAGCTAGCTCTGAGCAACACTCAATTGTCTTATGTAAAGGAATTTCTTTTCTATGAGGTTTTTCTTGCTTTGGTGAGAGTCAAAGGTGGGATGAGGAATGGGAGAGGAGGCTGGGTTCTCCTGAAGCTCACTCTGACTTGGCAAGCTGAAGCAGGTAGACTGCAATTACATCTATTTTCTTCATCTAAAAATCAATTTGATTCATGATTAGCCTCTGCCTTTAAATGATCTTTTCCCTGAATAGCATCTTCCGGTTAGTGGGAGGTAAGACAATCGATCCTGTTACTTCATTCATAATCTGGCTTCAGCCTCTGTTTGAGTCACTGTGGGCATGAATAGCTGTGCTCAGGCTGGAAATACAGCACACAGGTTCTCTATCTGTTGAATGTGGGCTCTGATATCTCCAAGTGGGCCTGGGTTTCCAAAGCACTGCTTTGTTCTCTTGGGTGCAGCACCCTTTGGAGAGCTTGAATGAGGAAGGTCAGGCCAGTCCCTCCCCTCTCCTGATCTGTCACTGGTTCACAGTGTGCCAAGGAACTGGGAGCTGAGCTGCCATGGCAAGTGTGGTGGTTTCCTAGATTGTTTGGAAACCACATTGTGAATTGGAAGCCACAGCAGGGTGAATCCTGGTGCTACCTGTGCACTGTCAGCTTGCCCGTCTGCCAGCACCTGGGGCCATGTTAGCAGGGACACATCCAGCCAGCCCTGTTTGTGCCTGTTACCCAAGGAGGAGCTTTTTCAAGACCACAGATGTGGCTTGTGCATCTGTGGATGGCTCTCTGTGTTTCACGGGGGGGCCAAACAGGTGGGAGAATTGGGCAATTGTCACTCAGCCAAAAGGCATTTGGAAAAAGCAGCTTGACAGCCTTGAGTCATGTTTTACTGCCTCGGGATCAGAGTGCCTGGAAAGCAGTTCTCTATTGTCTCTTCACAGGCCTTGTGGAGGTGATGATGCTACTTAATTTCACAAGCTCCTTTCATCTAGCTCCTGCACCGTGCTTTCCCATCTCGAGGATGGGCTGTGACAGCACTTGACTAAGGCAATCTGTGTAGCTTTGTGAGGATCCCATCTGTTTCTCTCCTTGACAGCTGGGTTGTTCCATGTTACTTGCCTTTTTTCTTTCCTGTAAAACCCAGCACCTTATTAGGACCCAAAATAGTAGCTGCTCTGGGCCATGTTGTAATAGGAGGGTGTTTCATGATGACAAGTTCCAGCATTGCATGAAGGCAAAGCCCTTTTATACATGCAAGGAAATAGCAACAATCTGCTTACAGGTCATGCATGGCCCAGCTCTTTGAACTTCTACATTGTCAAGTGTTTGCTGTCTCTGTTCTTAGAGACTGTATTTTGCAGCAAGCACTGTAAATTATCCAGCAAGGATAATAAAGGAGCTTGATGGTAGAAGAAAGAGAAATGAATGGCGAATCTATGCTAATGCAAACATCTGTTGGGTATTCTTGTTACTCTTTCCCTATCCGTCCCCACATGCATTCGGAGGTTGTTTAAAGCTAGGTGGAACAGAGACTTAATTTTTTCCTCTGAGTGGACCTTAGACTCTTGTGTATAGATTGGGTTAGAACTGTCAAATGGGGGTTTTTTTGGGCACTATTTCATATAAGTGCACACTTGAGCATTTTGCTATAAATGTGACTTAATGGTGCTCCTTGTTCATTAGCCAGAGCTCCACAAAAAATCGGATAGTGGGCTTGGTGAGTGTTGGATTTGGGGTACCTTAATGTTTTGACTGTCTGAATTCTTCCTGGTGGTGTTGATGTGAATGGCAACTGCCAGTTGAGAACAGGAGACTGGCAAGACTCCATTCCTGTGTCCTCAGATGGGTGTACTGCTTGCAGAGGGCTCTTGGATGCTGCAGTTACCTGACCTGTGTGCATGGTTTAGAATCATCATGAGTTCTGTGGGGACTGTAAAGTTGCAGCCTCTCTATCTTGCTTCCATTTCTTCAAGGTTTAAGTGAGTATAAATTTCCACTGGTTGCTTTTCTAATGCAGTGAAATACTGAACTGGTGGAGTAGGAGAAAAAGGTGACTGGTAAATATTTCTATAGGCATTGGGATGGTTTTGTTTCCAGGATGTTATGTTCTTGTTGGGGAAAAATGTAATTTAATAAACACAATGCACCCTCCAAGTGTAGGGGAATCCTGTGCTTCTGTTCTTTTTCTGGTTTTGATTTTTGTGGTACTGCCTTAAGGTGTCTTATCAGAAGTATGGGCTGTCATTATTAGAGAATCCTGTAAAACAGCTGTAATAATTGCACAATGTTCTTTATTCCTGTCAGGTTTATTTAGAGACTTTTTTTTTTTTAAGATACATGAGAGACTGCCTCTGCACACATCATTGATTTTGCTAATAAAAGCTTATATTTTGATGGTACATTTCATTGGAAAATCATTAACTGCTCTATAAGACTTACAGTATTGTGGGATGGGAAAGTTTCCTGTTGCCTTGATGGAGAGATTGATCCAGATGGATTTCTTTGATTTCTTAACAGCTGCTGGGAAAGGGCACAGAATCATCTCTGCCCCATCTCTGCTCCAATCTTTCTCACCAAGGCTTTTCTTCCTGCAGGGAGTGGAGAAGGTGCTTAAAACCTGTCTGAAATGATTCCAGTGCAAAACGTGGGGAGAGGGCACCTGTTGGACCGTGTTGTCCCCAGTGGTCCCTCCATGTGAGGTTCCTGCTGGCAGCTGTGACCATAGGTCAGCTGCTCAGGTGGAGGGCATTGTTTCTATCCAGGCTCTTCAGGGACTGGAGGCAGGTTAAATTTCCTGTGTCCAGTATCAGCCAGGACATGCTTGAAAGCCTCAGTCTGAGTTTTTGCTGCCCCTTCTAGCTGAGTTCTTCAGGTGCTTGGATCAGCAGCACATGGTTTAGATCCTCCTGCAAGCCCAGAGCCCAGAGTGAGGTGAATGTGGGAGCCACTCTGGTTTATTTGGCTGTTACAGAGCTTTTCCCCTGTAAGTGTTGGTCTGGCAGTCACAGAGCCACCACTGAGCCAAACTCCAGTCCTGTATTTAGTAGCAATTAGCAGATTTGAGCACGTCCTTCCTGCAGCCAAAAATACCTGGGAGATGACACAAGTCTGTATTTTATTGTATTCATTAATTCAGTGTGTGTGTTGTATTTGAGGGAATGTTTAGTGTTCAGGTTTGTAGAGCTGAATCCGATTCCGTTTTACAGGAGACAGCCCAGTTGTCCATAGCAACCTGAAATTGATTTTTCCCCCCTTGCCTGCTGAAAGCTGTTCCCTCTTGAATCATCCCTTTAATTCAATATAGTGAACAGGATGTCCCTGCATGCAGAACCTTTTTTTAACAACAAGTAACCTGGGCAAAAAAAAAAAAAAAAAAAAAAAAAAAAGCTGTATTTGAACAACAGCCCTGCCTCTGTCTTTATTGCCACTTGGCATTAGTCCTTGCTGTGCTGTTTCCTTGTGCTTTGTTTCAGCCACTGGAGGATGTTATCAGTATTGGTTAATCACTGCTGCTGCCACAGGGGGATGTCCCCCTGCACACCTTGGCCAACATGGCAATAGGCCCCTCTTTGGCATGAACCCCTTCAGGCTGCCCTGCTTTGTCTGAAAAATCTATTTTTCTGTAATGTGTGCTTTCCCCTGAGGTGTGGTGGTGCCCACATGTGGTTCTGGCTCTGACTTGCCTTTTTTTTTGTGGATCTCTCCAGTGCAAGCAGTGGACCTGCTTCAGAGGAGGCTGGTTGCAAGGTATTGGGGAAGAACTGCCTTGCTGTTTTGTTCCTATTTGCAAAAGAAATCTATGTCTTTGTCATCTGTGTGGTGCCTGAGGACTCCAAGGGAGTGATTAGCTTATTAGAGGAGTGCCAGGGATGAGGAATTTGGGACATTTGTGCTTTTACTACCTGGAAGAGCACTTGACTACCTTTTGGAAGATCGACAGCTTGTGCGTGGTCAGTGTAGAATGCAACCTCTTTCCACGTTTGCTTGCCCCTGGGTTTTGCACAACATGGCAAGAGATTTTTTCCCTGTGTTCTTAGTTCTTGCCTCTCTTGTTGCAAAGCAGAAGGGAGAAGGTGTTGCTGGGCTGGGGCAAGGTGTGCCATGGTAGCAGTTGTCCCACCAGACTTGTCCCTGTTGATTGTTCCACACAAAGAGAAGCAAGCTGCTGCTTGCATCCATGCTTGGGCCATTAATACAAATTGCACCAATCTGTGCTGTGAAATCTCTGCCTTTTCCTGGCTTGTTTTGTGAAAAGTTAAAGGGGAAAAAAAGAAGCACACAAAATCAATATGGCAGAGGCTTCAGTTGCGTGTTCACCTGCTGTCACTGTGAGATGAAGCCATGTCACTTGACATGCCTTGTGATGGCACTTGTTGAGAAGATAGTTATTTCATCTCTGTGGTTTTTTTCACGTCAGTCAAAAGATGGTTTGTTTCATGTGCATCATCTGAACGTTGCACTGAATAAGCTACCCAAAAAAGGTTAATTCTGTACTGCTTTTACTGTCACATCCAACTGCTTCAAAGGCAGTGATGAGTGCATCTCTAATGATACTTCCAGATACACAGGTAGCATAGGCATCTACTTTTTTTAGGTGCCAAAACTGAGATTTACAAGGCCTATTTTTTCAGAACACTTCATGTTTTGTAGTACATGGTTATAGTACAAGTCTTGATGAAAGGCTGAACACAGAATCTCAATCCCTGTCTACTAGTTCTTGTCTCTTCTGGACATAGTCCTTCTGTATCTTTATTCAGCCACAAAAGGCACAGCAATAAATATGTGGGAAAATTTGATATATGTGACTTTACTCTTATTGTTCAGAAGGTTTATGGCAGAGGCACAAACAGGATCTAATCTTTACAAGTGATGCTCAGCTGCCAAACCACACAGCTTCCTTTCTGGTCTCCTTAGCCAGCCTTGCATGCTCTCTTCTAAAAACTGAATGAGGGGGAGTAAGCCACTGTCCCAGATGGCTGCAGCCTCCTTTTTGACATGACTCGGCTCTCATACACCACTAGTGTGTAGAGTGGACATTGCTCCAGGTGTCAGTGAACTTCCTTGTCTCTTGCTGTCACTCCTCCCTTCAGCAGGAGTGCTGCCTGCCCGAGAGCAGGGTATGCTCTGGCTGAGTTATGCAGAAGTTCCTCGACTGTTGTCTGTAACTTCTGTCAGCGGGATATTTGTAAATTTAAGCGCTTCCTCCCAGAAGTATCAAAGGGACTGAGGCCACTTTTCAGCGTGGACATGAAAGGCTTTCGCGCTCTGGTGCAGCCAGGATTGCCATGGAGAACAAAGGCTTTTGCTAATCGCTTCTAATGCCTTTCAAGTTTATGCCTCATTTTTTCCCCTTTTTCAGATGGCCTCCCAGAGTACTGAGACTTCACTGACTGACTCACCAAATAATTAACCGGAGGAGGACTCAATCTCTGAAACTTTTGAACACCTCTTTTAATTTTCTTGAATAAGCCAGTACTCTGGCCAGGATCCAATTTGTGTAATTACATTTGACCTAACTTAATCCCTTGGCAGTTTCAATTGCATGTGGTAGTTGTCTTGGCTCCCTGTCCTGGGCTGCCATTCAATGCTACTCCATGGTTTTCAACAGCTGTCTTAATTCAGCTGTACAAATGGGTGTATTTTCTTGGTGGAAGCATTCCTTGTATCTTTATCCCTTGCTAAACATCCTTATCTCACTAGTATTTCAGAAGGTAACATGTCTGATGCTGCAGACAATCTTGCTGAAGTCCTTGGAGCTACTTTCACCCTTAAAGATGGGCATGTATTTAGAGTCTTTTATCAGTTGTCCAACACACATTTTGAGATTACTTTGAGTTTTTCACCTTCAGGCATTTATTGCTCAGTCTTCTCAGCTACAGTGTGCTGGTTTAGAGATGTTATTGGTGCAGGTATTCCTCTTTAGCCTTGGAAACAGCACTTCTGCTATCCAGTCAGTGCTAAACGGGAGTGTTGCCTTCCTGTGCTGACAGCAGTTGGGCTGGCTGGCTGTAAGTGTTGGCATTGCTAAGAGTGCAAGTGATGAAGGAAAGCAAAAGCCCAGGACAGCTAGATAGGATTACAAAGGATGAAAAAACCATCCCAAGCAGAAACTTGGAGATGGACAAAGTGTGGTACAGTCAGATGGATGATCTGTGCAAAAGACAAGGCACTGAGTTCTTGCATTGGCAACTCCTGAGATGTGCAACAAGCATCTTGTTTTCACAGCAGGTGACAAATTGAGTGTTGGCTTCAGCCAACAGAAAAGGTGTATTTGTTGTGAAGCCACTTGATCCTTTGGGGGCAGGAGCAGCTCCTGCTGGGGGGAGACAGGAATTTAGATGAGATGGGGTGCAAAAGGTGATCTGCTGCTGAAAGGTGCTGTTGTTGCAAATTGTCTGCTACCATCCAACTGTTTTTCTGAGAGCTTCCAGAAGTAGGATGGCAAATCTATCATTGCTGCTCTCCCTTGTTGCGTGTTATTTTTCATAAAATTTGGGATGTTTTTGTCATTCAGAACACTCCCCTGTACTTCTGAACACTGTTCATGTAAATCCTTTCTTTACCTTTCTACATTGTCACCAAGCACTTGGGCTCATGAGAGATTTCATTTTTTGCTAGGTAGAACATCCTGAAGATCAGGAGGTAAAGAGCATGTTGTGAATACAAAAGACTTTCATCAGGCCTTTTATCCTCTGGATCTCGCCCATAATTACACACATTTAATCTCAGAGTAGACTGGAAATCTTGCCTCTGTTGGTTTCAGTGAAACTGTAAATAAAGTCACCAACGGTAACATTAAAGTTTGTCTTCTGTCACACAGCTTAAAGGTTTGGAGTCAAAGCCATTTGATCTTGATATGTCCTGGGTATTGCTTGTACCTTGGCAGAACTTTCTGCAAAGTCCATGAACACTTTGTTTCCTGGAACACAAATTTATCAGACCCTTATGGTGGTTGTCAGAAAAAATGTAGCCAACTCTTGAGTGGTGGCACATGATGTATCTAACAGTCAGTGATGTCCCTTTTGAAGATCTGTTTGCATGCTAAATAATGGGGTGGGAAAAACTGCACTTCAGAGTTGCTGGTTTTTCCTTTTCTCCTGGACTGGAGTCTACCTGCCATCCTGAAGACAAATCTTTTATTTTTCTTGTTTCAGAGTACTTTGTAACTGTGCGTGCCTGAATGCATCAGCCTTTGGAAGTGAGCACTTTCCCTTGAAACAGCCTCCTGATATCCAAGTGCCTGCTCTTTTGGGGTAAGGAACAACATACAGAGATTGAGAATGTGCTGTGAGCAGAAGCAGAGTGGGCAAAGAGAGGACAAGCAGCACTGCTTCAACTTGTAAATTTTGGAAATAGTGAACTTGTCATGGAGAGAGGGAATAAACTAAGTCTGTCCACTGTAAATAAAACAAATTATAAACTTAAGTTGCAACAAGGAAATTTAGCTGAGGTGCCACTGAATGATCTGCATTAAGGATAGCAGAGTGCTGGAGTGGATCCCCCAGGAGGTCAGGCAGTTTCAGTCACAGAAAGGTTTAAGACCAAGGTGGAAGAACAGTAGCAGATGTGCTTTTTAGGAGAACCATCCACCACATTTTTCCATGTAGTGGAAAAATAGATTAGGTGACTTCTAGAGAGTTCTACCAACCCACTGATGATTAGAAATGGGTATGTGTGAAATCCTTATCTTAACAACCTTATTCAAAGCTGATAAGGTGAAAGGCAAAGCCAAGTGTATCTGTGCAGAATGAGCTGCATGGTTTGATGAAAAATTGATGCAGCAGCAATTAATGCTGGTGTTCAGTGTCTTTGTTACCTGAATGGTGATGCTATTCTGGGGGGAAGCATAAGCTCAGGGGGAAGGAAGAGGTTTAATCCTCCATTGTTGGCATGCAGTGTAAACTTAGAGTAAAAACAGGAAGCTGTATCAATTCTGGCCCCTTTGTAGTAAGTTTCTGGGAGTTTGGGTCCCTTCCAAGATCCATGTAAGGGATTTACTCTTACTGTCAAGGGTGTAATCTCATCTTTTTTATTGTGACATGAGAACACAGTGCTACAAATGTAGGTATACTGGGCAAAACACATATCATGTGGAACACGGAGAGAGGAACAAAGTGATTACTTTTCCTCTCTTTCCAGGGCTGATTAAGTGGAGAGTTTAATTTTTCTTCTCTTGGTCTTCTGTTCATGTTCTCCATTGTGTTTCTTTGTCTTGTCTTGACAGCAAACACAGCAGGCTTTTCCTGAGTTTAAAAATGCTGGCTCACCAGCTAAGTCTTGAAATTATGTCCTGAAGATGGCTGCTCCTTTATTTTCCTTGCTTCTCCCTCCTTCATCCCTTCCCTGGGAGCTGCAATGACAAATGGAGCCTGGGCTCAGGCAGTCTCCAATGCATCCTATGACAAGAGGGGTGTTCAGGTGCTTTGTCTTCCTTGGTCTGGTTAAGATCAGTGAGATACCTGTCTTATCTTGTAGGACATCTGGAATTCAATGGGAAGTTCTTCAACCTCTTGTTGGACTTTGGTTTCTCTAAAATTTGCATTTCATCCGTAATGTCAGCAAACACTGGTGACTGCCCTGGAGTTACACCAGTGTCTTATTGTTCCTTATCATCTTCTGCTTAGCAGAGATAAGCTGTTGTGTCTCAGGGGTATGGGGACGTGGAAGAAACTTGCAAATGGCTCTAAGAAATGCAAATGGTGTCAAGAAAAAAAAAAAGGAATGCCTTTCTGAAGTCACCTTTGTGCATGTTTTTTCTCTTTTCTTTTTTACCTCTTCTTGAGCTTTTCAATTCCTGCAACTATCTGCTCAAATCTTGAAAGCAAAATGCGTTCATGGAAAGATGCAATTTACTGTGTTCCCCTATGATCTTTTGATCTCAATCAATCAAATAAAACCAAGACCTTGCAATTCACCTTGTTGCAAGGACGGTTAATAAGTTGAGGGGTTGTGCCAATGGTAGTGATGGTTTTCCAGCCTTGTGCTTTTTTTTTTTAAATTGTTATTCTTTTTTATGGTTCTGACCTTTTGGACTGGTCAGGGTAAGATTATTTCCAAAGAGTAGTCCATAAATATGCCTGTCAGGACTGGAGTTAACGTTCAAGTATTGCTGCTTAGCAAAAGAAAGCAATATGCCAAAGTTCAATTTAGATTTCCCTGCAGGGTTGAAAATAATGACAAGACTCACTTAACATGGCATGGATGAGTCCTGCCACCTCTATGGGAGTGGCTGCTGTGTGCAGCACTTTGTAGCTGTGTGCTTGGTTCAGTTGTCTGCTCCTGAAATTCAGTGTCTGGCATCTCGTGCTGTGGCTTGCTTGGGGTGGAGGAGCCCTGGATGCATCTCCTGGCTTTTCCAGCTGCTCAGTCAATTGGTAGCTTCCCTTGATTTAGCAACTGAGGGTTTTTTTCTCAAGTGCTGTGCACCTTGTAATGCAAATGAGGGTTTGTGGGGCTGCTCTAAGCTCTGTCCTTCAAAGCCACCTTATTCCCATCCTTGCACTCCAGCCTTGCCCTCAGTGCAAGCATGGCTGAAGAGAGCCCATGAGTGTCCTGTGGTGTTTTGTGTTGTGTCCTGTGGGTTACCTGCTGTGATCTCTGAGCCCTTTGGGAATCCCAGATTTCAATGGAAAGCCAGTTGGGCTTTCCCTGCTGTGACTGTTCACAAAAACAGTTCCTAGACATCTCTCACCTAATGTTTGCTACCATGGAAGAGTGCATCATCCAGTGGTAAGAATCTTGCTTCCCTGTCAGGAAATATAATGGTGTTTATTGATGTTTCTGCTGTCCTGTCAGCAGAATTGACTCCTGTGGGTGAGAGCAGCATGAGGAGTGAAGCTGGAAACCAGCAGCTGCTGTTTAGGCATTAACATGCAGCACTTGAAAGCTACACAGTCCATTGTGTACAAATGGTCTTTTTAGAGCCTGGTCATGAATGTAAGTTTAGCTTGTCTGAAGCATGTGGCTCTTCTGAGTTTATTTTTTTCTTCCTTCTGTAGATGAGAAAGTCAAGGTGCTGAAGACCACTTGAATTTTATTCACAGGAATTTCATGGCAGTGGAGCCCTGAGGCAGGGTCTGAAACTTTGGCCAAAAAATCCCCCTAGAAAATGTATATAATGTAGTGAAAAAAAATGATGCCACCAATTGAGGAAGCAGACTGGGACTAAGTGATGAAATAAAGGTGCAAAAAACAATGTAGCTTGTGGAAGGTCACAGAGCACCTCCATGCCAGACCCCTGTGACAGCTCAGCAGCTCTTGGTCCAAATCAACAGTGCTGTAACTTGCAGTGAAATGGATGGGTGCAGTTCCCTGTCAGCACTGGCTGAAAAGTTTTGGAGTAAAATAATTAAATTTGTCTTAAGGTCCATCTTAAAATCTAGTAGTCATTTCTCTAGCACCTGTAAATAATGGAACCCTTTGCTGGATTTACCTGCCTTGCACATGAAAGGAGAGGATATGGGGGAAATAGGTGAGAGGGTGGCAGAGCAGAGCCTTTGTTGTGTGGTGTCACACCCCCACGAGGCTGGTGGCCATGCTGAGAGTTGGGGACAGCTGTCCCCATCCCCACAGACAGCTGCCATCCTCCAGGTGGCAAAGGAACAGCCCTCCAATGTGCAGGAGTTTTGCATGTCCCAGAAGGCAACACTCCCTTTTCTTATTCCAGAAGGGACTGGCAATTAGCAGCAGGGGTAATAGCCACCTGGAATTAAATTCTGTGGAGGCATGAGAAATAGTAGGGTATATTTGGAAATATCTATTGCATATATATATTCCTCTTAAGAGAAACATGTTGGAGGTGCCATATCCATAAATACTAATAAGGCTGTTTGATTCCAAATTTTCAGGTAAGATTAACATTTTATTGAGTATTATATCTGTCACATTCAATGCTTTAGTGTACCATCCTCTCAGACTTATTAGCATAATTGCAGTGCTTAAGCAACAATAAAAAATTCAACAGTAAAATAGCGGTTAGCACAGGCAATTTGTTATCAAAAGCTTTTACTTAAGGACAGCTTTTGAGCATATTTATTATCCAGTTAGGGCTATACATTATTTTTATTTAGAAAAACAAGAGGGAAGCAATGCAGAGTATTTTTTTCTCTTCAGTGTCTAAATCAGAAGGCCTGAGAATTGGTCACTGCCTTTTTCTTAGAATCACCCAGAAGATTCACTTGGAGTAGGGAGGCCAGATAACAGAACAGACTCAGGTCTGGAGCAGGGTTGTGATGTTAATAACTCAGCAGAACAATTGTGTTAAATTCTGATGCCGACTGGAGTGCCCTTTTAAAATTCCCTGATTGCATCCTGGACTCTGCCATTTTGGTGGTACCCAAAGCCCAGGGTGAGCATCTGCCCTGGTGATGCCTTGATTGGGCTCACAGTCTGGATTAGCAGGACAGGTAAACTTGTCTGGTGTTTTTGCTCCCATTTTGCCTGGTCTAAGCTCACTGTGAGGAGAAGTGAAGGCAGCACTGCTGCCCCAGGGAAGAAGCTTGTGTTCATAGTGAAACAGGATGTGCAAGCAGGTTGTAGGAATTGGGAAGGGAGCACATGGAGACAGGTGAAACTAAATTGGGCACATATTAGAGAAGTGATGTGCTTGTGGGGTCCTCTTCACAAACACCCTCTTCTGTGAATGTATGAAATTTGAAAGGAGCTGGTTGTTTCAGATCCCTTTTTTTTTTTTTTTTTTTTTTGAAAGGGGTAAAAAACCCAATGTTATTCAGAGATAAATTGCATGTTTCAGATTCTGGGGTAGTTGTAAGGCTTTTGCTGGTACACAGATCACTCTGATGAAACTGCCCAGCACTGCATGGTGTTTATACTTTCTTTCAAACAGAGAGCTTGGTGATGCTCCTGAGACTGTGAATAGACAGAAACTGACTGTGGAGAGCTCAACTTTGCTCTTGGTGGAAACTGTGATTTGAATTGCAGTTGAAATATGTGCTATCTGCCTCCATGAGTACCCCTAGGAATGGGGACTCCTTGCTGCTGTCTGAGGAACAAGCAGGTTCCCACACAGCCCTGCAGTTCCCCATTGTTTCTTGTGGCTCAGCTCATCTGGCTTTAGTAGCCCTAAGGCACCTGAGCATCTCCTGCTTGCATTTGGCCTTGTGGCTGGGCAGTGCTACAGCCAGGGAAGCATCCTTCTGGGCACAGCCAGAGGGTTTCACATCCATGGCAGGAGCTGAGGGACATGGGAAGGTGTTTTCTTGAGGTGTTGACATGGCTGAGGGCATTTCTGTGTGGCTTCTGCCTGAGATCCAGATCCATCCAGCATTTTAGGCAGCAAGGATCATGCATGTCTCTTGTGCAGCTCCTGGCTCAAAGCAGGGCTGCCTTTAAAGTGGGATGACGTTACTCAGAGCTTGTCAAGACAGTGGTGACCTGCTGTGGCATTGAGGGATGATGGTTGTGTCTGTCCTGGTAACAAAAAGACACCTTATGGAGGGCTCTGTGCTCTGCTGCCAAGGGTGGTGGAGCAATGACTTTTCTGTGAGAGGGTCTGTGTGAAGGGTTGAGACAGAGTCTGAGCACTGACACAGTGATTGCTACATCACATTCCCCTTGTGAAGTGGGGAACACTGTGCCCAGCTCTGCTGGGATCTGGCTACCACTGCAGCTGCTGGTGACACTGCACAGCTCTCCTCACTGTGGATGGGGAGGGATGGGGAGGAGAGGGTCTGTGGCTGGAGACCACTCCACATGTGAACATGTCCTCCCCCAGGAGGAAAATGCCTACATGCTTCTTGTGGGGAAAATATGGCTGAAAGAATTTAGCAGTGATAAATGTCATAAAAAAATACTTATGCTGGAATTTGTAAAGCCTGGAACATCTGTTCTCAACAGTGCTTTGATCACGTTGTGAGGCTTTTAAAATGATACTTCCATGAATTAAGTGAGATCCTTATGGCTGCAGGATTCCTTTCAGTGCCCTTTTTTTCATGGAGCAAAAAGGCAAATTTCACAGGGAACATTACATGACTTGAAACACATATTTTAATGGTTAGTATCAACCAAACAATGTTTTATTAGGTGCTAGAAAAATGTTCCAGTTCCATACCCCAGGAAGCAAAGCACTCCCATTTACTTTTTTAGCTTATGGGAGCTGTATTTTGAAAAAAAAAAAAAAAAATCAAGAATTCATTGCTTGTATGTTACTGCATTCAAAACCAAACCAAACATGGTGAAATAAGCTTAAACATTTTGAAGTTGTTGTCAGAAAAGGTCCTTTTTGGGTTTTGTTTCCAGGCAGAGCTGCAGACGAGGCAGGAGATCTGTGTGTTTTCTGGGACCCACAGCAAAGAATGGCTAGACACTGATGATTTACTTTGCTCAGTGCACTGCCTTGGATGGTGGTTTGCTTTTCTCTGAGACTTGTGCTTTCCCCATTCCTGGTTGTTTCAGCAGCTGTGTAATTGGGGCTGAAATGTTGTAATACCAAAAAACTTAGGTGGTTTAAGGAGCATGGAAAGCTCTCATGGCAGTTCTTTGTAGTGTCACACCTGGCAGGAGGATATCTGCTCCTCTGCCTTCCTGCTACGTGCAGGGAAAAGAACATCTCCTGGGCTGTTTGCAGAAACAGCCTGCAGGACAAGAGGGGCAGCAGGAAGGAGGGAGAAACTCAAGAGGAAATGTGGAACAAGGGTGGGTTTCCTCCTGTGCTACATCTGTGTGTTCATACTTGAGAAATCCTTTCCTGCTGCTGCAGCAGCAAGTCTGGCAGCCTGGGCAAGGCTCCTTGCTCTCCTCTCCCCTTCCCTCCCTGGGATGAATGAACAGACCTGTGTGTGACCCCACGGCTCCACCCAGCAATCAGAAGCCTGGGTAACTTAATAGTTTCTCATTTAAAGACTGTCCAAACTGTGGAAGGAGGAAAAGTTATGGTCATAAATAGCAGAGAAGGAATATGGATTGGCTTTCTAGTAAGATTCTGGGTGTCAGGAGTTAATTTACGAAAACTAAATTGTTTAATTTCTCCAGCACCCATCAGGTGAACAGGAGGCTTATTGCTGTGACATATCCATTTATAGCAGTTTTCCTTTGCTAACACCTGTGACTCAGTTCTGTTACATACTTATGCTGCCTGTTAATTATTTACCAGTGATTTACAAGTACAGAGTGCAAATAAAATGCTTTTATGCAGGAGACTGCATTGTACACACAGGATTCCTGGGAATTAGGGCACCATACAATCCCATCATCATCATCATCCCTGGAGTTCTGATGGAGGAGTTCTTGTATGTACCTGATGAAGAGACAACCCCTTGCCCTCCAGAACTGGCACTCAGAGAGGCTGTGGTGTTAGTGAAGGGCTTACTACACACAAGGCTGTGGTAGATGAAGGGATTTGTGTCCTTTGCTTCCTTGCAGATAGATTTTTGCCATTTAAAATTACTTTCTTCCTCCTCGACAAAGGCTCATTCTTCTTCATAAATGATGGCAGCAGCAAACTGTTAAAAAAAAAAAAAAAAGCCCACAGCATGATGGGCTTTTTTTTTTTTTTTAAGAATAAAATAGTATAAAAGTCAAGCAGCAGATAGAGTTCTGACTCAGCTCGTAACTTATGATCCTATTTCTGTAACATTTTTAGCTTATGACCAAATTTTTCTAATATTAGGACATTGCCATAGAAAGTGTGTCAGTCCCTGGCTGCCAGAAGCTGTCACTGTACAGAATATATACACTTCTAAGCAAGTGTGCAGGAGCAGGCCAGTAAGTTGTCTCTTGTGGTTTTGAATTGCTGAAAGGTTTTTTTTGGTTTTTTTTTTTTCCCCTTGTATGTTTACTTTTGGTTGTTTTTGTTGATTTGCTTAGCTAACAGAGTTGTGCAGAACAACATAGCTGCTTTTTGTTTCTCATGCAGTCAAGTACTGAGCTCTCACCCCAGCTGTGCCTCGTGCAACTGGAGTTGCTTTGCTGGTAGATTTTTCAGCCAGTGCAAACTGCTGTAACTTAATTCAAGCTGTATCAACTCTAAGGATTTTATGGAAGTTGAGGATCTGGTCATACAGCTTGTGGTTTTAGTGAGGAAGAAGTTTGGGAGATGGTTGTCCCATTCTAGGCAGGCAAGAAAGTACATGCAGAGTTTCTCTAACCTCAGGGAAAGCGTGTGTGAACAAATAAGCATCTGTGTTGCAGAGAATGCAATTACTGAGGAAATCCCAAAGTTTACGAGTAGGATTTTTTATAGGTTCAGATCTGCTGTGGTTTCAGACACTTAAGGACACTTAAAATAAAGAAACTCCAGCCACACATGCACGACACACAGCAGCAATGCCATCCTTGTGTTTAGCACTGCTGATCAACTCGCTAATGCAACATCTGCTCTGGGATTTTGCATTTAATTTTTGTCTGGATAATAAAGAGGAATGCAGGGCTAATGATCTGTGTCCTGTTTCCCTTCAAAGTGCTTTTATTTACTCTTTGTGGCTGCTTTTCATGGTTCTTTGCAGCAGCCCTAAAATGTCAACTGACCTGAAGAAATCGACAATGGATGCCTAAAAAATGCAAAAGAAAAGAGAGGAAGGATGTTGCTTTCTAGCTTTTCATGTGAGCACCTTGTAATCAGACTCCCTTTGATTAAGTAACCAGCGAAGCCTATTCATGTGTACTCCAATTAAAATTTAATGAAGCAAGAGGATGTATTTGTATATGCTGACTAATGCAGGAGGAATAGATTCCTGTAACTCTGCTCTGCAAACCCTTTCCATTGCCATCAGGGCTGGATTTACTAGAAAGCTCCTCAGCAGCTGTGGACCTCCCCTGGCATGAGCAATCCTCACGAGTCTGGGCTCTTGTGCTGACAGCAAGATCTGATGATGTCCTGAATGTGGAAGAGCACAGTTCTTTTGTAGGACACAGCCTTACCAATGAAGCCCAGCTTGGCTGGTTGCAAGGGGTGAGGCAGGCCTTCTTCTCTACTGTGCTGCATTGGAAAAGATCAGGGAATTGCTGGATATGTGTGCTGTATTTGTCCTGGGATGAGCTGGATGAGTGGAGCAACACATACCAAGAAGGGAAGCCTTGTGGATCCTGTTTTTTAAGTAGGAAACTGGTGTTCAAGAGGAGTCTGTATGACAGCTGAGCTGGTGTCAGAAAACAGCCAGGCTTTTAGTGCCTCTGCCTTTGCCATGGATTTATTGGGCAGTTGCTTTGGTATCTGTGTTCCCAAGGGAAATGGGTTTGCTCTGCAGAGCATTTTGTTTTTACCATCACAGGGAACACACAGACATCTGTGTGGAGGATGAAACGACCTGCCAGGAGGGGTGCAGAGGCTTGCTTAATTTGACACTGTCTCTATCTCTTCCCGTGTGCATCTACCTCTGAGACAGCTGCAGAGCTCCTGCATCACCTCACACCCAGGATGGGGATCAGAGAAATGATTTTAGATCTCACCTGCTCATTACACAGTGCCCTGGGACTTCAGCTTTGTGCAGGGACTGATATCCCTCCTCTGGAGTGGAATGTGGCAGTGGGGTGATGCTGCACAGCTATGTTAAATGCCATTTTTGGACAAGCAATGAAAGATCCTGCTGTGTCCACTCACAGCAATGGGCTGGGTGACAGAACGGAAATGCCATGGTGGAATTTGCCTTTGCTGCTGACCCTTGCATGACATGCAAGAGCTCCTCATCACCAGACCTTTGTTTTGCCTTACTCAGAATACAAAGCAGTGTTTCATTGGCATGGCTGGCTGTTTTCCTTCTGTCTTGACTCAGTGGCAGAACTGCAGCAAGCTTTCCAGAGACAGGCTGAGTTTTCCAGTTATCCAGTTCTGTCCTGCCAAGGCTCTCTTCGTGCTGTTGCAGTGAAGTGCTCAAGAAACCTTCAAAGGGAGATGCAGCTCTGGAGCTGAGATCTTGGCCTTCATTTTTGGCCTGGAAAGCTGCTTTTGGAACAGTAAGCATGAGATTTCTCTTGAAGCATTCTTTGTGTGCCTTTCTGAAGAAATAGCTGGAAGGAGAAGACCTGTCAGTTGAGCTCTAAGAGAGAAACCTATTGGCTCTGAATACACTAGGGACATTATTTAAGGTCAGTTGATCTGTGAGAAGGCACAACTTATCTAATGCAGCCTAAGGTTAGTTATGCAACAGACAGGCTGTTCTTTGTTGTGAAGAACAACTTCAGTGTGTGCCTGTGAAAATCAAAAGTCTTGCTGAAGGCATGTTGTGTTCTGGCTGGAAGCTATTGGGTGTCCTCCTCTAGTGATTTTCCTCCTGTGGTAGATTAGCATCATGGAAAGGTTTCCAGTGGGAAAGGCACTCAGCCCTTGCAGGGTGGAGCTGCCAGCAGATGTGTGCTCTGGTGGGTGCTGGTGCAGGACCACATGCATGTGGTGTTTTTCAGACCAGATTTTACTTCTGTCTGTTCTCACCTGTGCATCTCTGTGTCATAGACCAGGTCACTGGATTGTCTAGATGCCTACACAGGGCAGTATATTAAAGAAAACACTGCATAAGGAGTGTTTTCTGACCTCTAAAGAGAGAGATGTAATAATTTGTTATTTATATTGGTTTGAAATATGACATTTTTGCTGTGTGCTGGCTGCATGGCACGGACATCACCTTTCTTGGAGATCCTTTCTCTCCCTATCATGTCCTATTAAACATACTGCCCTGCCAAAGTGCCATTATGTTTCCAGAGAGAATCAGCAAATAGAGGAAAGGGTATTTTTTTTCTTTTAAACTAGAATTGGTCTCCTGTGCCTGGTGGAGTAGGTAAGATTGAGCAGTTCTGGGTGGGTATTTTTGGGTTTGAGTCTGTGTGTAACAGTGAAAAATACATTATTTGTTGTGCAAAGGTAAGTATGGTATCCAGCAAGATTGCCTGATATGCTCATGGATTGTCTTCTTTCCGTGCTTTTTATTTGTGTGGTATGTAGAGTGAGGTTTAGCATTTGCAAAATGAGGGTATTTTATGCAGCTTTTCACAAATACTAGTCCTGCATAGTTTGTTAGCTGTGAATTCCTGGGCAAAACTGCAGGGTGGTGAAAATAATCAAATACCTTGAGTGGTCTTTTTTTGTTGGTTTTTCTTTTTCTTTTTTTTAATTTTTTTTTTTTTTTTTGAGGACTTTATGTAAGAGATGGAAAAATTAAACCTTAAAAGGAAATAACCAAGGTAGATAGTAATAAAATGCTTTTTTTCCTCGAAGTTCAACTTTATTTATAGACACTTTGAAGAAACCCATATTGTCTGTGATGGAAAGGTGATGACTGTGATGTGGTGTGACAGTGGGGGAGCAAACTGGGGTGGCTGCAGCCATCCCTGGTTTGGGTGCCTCAGAGATGCAGATGCTCTGAGCTCAGTGGGAGTGTTCCCATCTCCCTTGATGCAGCTTGGGACCAGAAGGGTTTTCCTGACTTGCCTCTTTCTCTGAGAACTTTACTGTTTTCATAAGCTTGCTTTGAAGTACACTCAGGTGTTGCAGTTAATAAGAAATTTCCTCTGCTTTGCCAAGCTCAGACCCTGCCTTCCCCCTTCTCAGCATCCAAAATGATTAGCAGCTCCTGTGAATCCAAACTATGGATTTTATGAAGACCCCTGACAGCTAGGGGTGATTGTGTCCTCCCTGAGTTTTTCCTAAGAAGGAGGAAATCAATACATGAAGGGGCACTGTGCCTGACATCTATTAATTACACTGTCCCCTTAAATCTAACACACTAGAAGAGGGTCTGAAAGTCAGTCCCCTATGCCCTGGCTAATTGATAGAGAAACAAATTGATACAAATGAATTGAACTGGCTAAAAAAAAAAAAACCAAAAAAGGAAGAGAATGTTTGTTTGGTAATTGGAAGGATCAGTTGCAAACTCAAGTACAACACACAGCAGTGTGAGACACTTGGTTGTGGCAGCCCCCCTGAAGGTCCCACCAGCCCTGTAGTGCCCCACTCTAAATGCTTGGGGATAAAACACTTCTGCTGTTAATGCTGCATCAAATGAAGGCATTGTGGAACATGCCTGGGGCAATAGGCTGGGGGATAATTACTGTGTCCTTCCCTTAGATGAGCTGATTTTGAAGCTTTACCATCCTGACTTTTGCAGCACACATTCAGCTGAGTATGACATCAGTGTTAAGAACTGTGGCACTTGTGGTTACAGCCTTGGGATTCCTTATATTTACTTTCTAGGGAACTAAAATTCAAAGCAGCTTTTATGGCTGTCATGACAATACTGTCAGTTTCAAAAGAGGTGGCTAAATGTGCATTGACCTTTAACTAATAGGCCATATCCTATTTTCTGTGTGTTTCCAATTAGGAGAAGTATGCCACGAATTTTTAAAAGAAATCGTTAAAAGAGAAAAGTTACTTAACTGTAAGACTTCTGCTTTTTTTTCCCAAAATAAAAACAGTGCATTTTTGTCTTAGTGCAGAAGGTTTCATACGACTATTATAAGCTGGAAATCAAGATTTAATAATAGCACGTACCATCTGCCACCAGTGGTGAAAGAACAAGAATGAACCCTTGACTGCTGTAAGCACTTTTAATTTGCAGCTTGGAGTGAGGATGCAGAGCTTCACATCCCTCTGTGGAGGAGAGGATGGGATTCTTGGTTACCACTGCTGATTCTCTTCTGAGCTCTTGGGATTTTAGCACTGTAAATTGCAAGTGCAACATCTTGTCTTGCTTGGTGTGGTGTTGTGCCTTCACAGTAAAATAGAGGAGGGTGCTGAGTATATCAGGCTTGACCCAGCTCTTTTTGAAGCCAGCCACTTGTTACCAGTAAAAGCTGGAGCAGCTCTGTGGGAAGCCCAGAACAAGTTTTTTCATGTGTTTTGATGGGCACATCTGGCTGAGATGAAGAAGGCTCTCTACCCATGCTGCTTCTTAGAGGCCACATCCCTCCTCCTTATTTTCCTGGATATACATTGCAAAATAATTTAATATCTTTGTTCCTAAGACTTGGGCTCATTTTCGTGAGCCATGGTGGATCTTTTGCTATCTTAGAAAAAGCAGAGCATATTTTTCCACTTTTTAAAATGTACTTTGCTAAATAGGTATTTTTGTCAAATTGCAGTTTCCTCCAAAACATAATTCTTTATATAGAAAATGGGATTCCACCTCTCCTAGACCTTTGCTAACAGCTGTTCTGCTAGCTAAATGTCACTGAATTAAAAAGAAACAAAATAAGAATATGATGGCTTTGGATAGATTTTAGTTGACTGTTTCAGTCCTAGGTGGAAGTAATCCTGCTCTCTTCTGAACGTGGGGATATTCTGGAGATTACTACCCTGCTATTTAACCCTGCAGAGCATTGTGATAGTGCAGCATTTCTGGAAGGCTGGGATATGTGTATAACATGTACATGGCTTTTGCCAGCCCAGAGAAGTGCTGGGGCAGCCCTATGGACACTGAGTGTGCTGCTGTTTTTGGCAGCTCAGCCTTTGAAGCTGACCTATAACAAAGTTGATGCAATGGGATAGTTTCAGGTTGGGGTGTGTAGGAAAAGGGGACCTGTGCCAGCCTTTTGAAGGTTGCTTTGATTTGTTTCTGGGCACAGTGAGGACTCCTGGAGTATTATCTGAGGATTAAGTGCAACATTAAACATTGGAGCTCACTTGTCAAAGAAAGGGCAGGTTATCAAAATATGATTTATAACCAGCAGTTTACTACTGGCTACAGTAATTAATATGGAACATGATGGGGCCCATCATTAATGTGCTTTGTTGTCTCAGCTTGCATGACTGCTGCTGGCAAGGCCAGCTTCTGAGGCTAATGAGGGACAGGGAAGAAAGAAATCTGTGTTGCTGTTAGCTGCTGGTAATATCTCTCCAGGTCACACACTGTACCGTGCATTGCATCTGATCACAAATCTCAGCCAGACATGCTGGTCCAGTAAAGGCAGCTTTCCCAAATTCTTGCTTAGAGAGACAAGAATTACTGTTTGTGCCAAGGTCACTCAGAGCCGGTGACAAACTGTTAGAATTGGGATGGGGGACAGTGCACAAGCTGGTCTGGAGGAAGAGGAGAAATGTTGTCAGTGGTCCAAATCCCACTCAGGTTATCGATGAAGGAAGGCAGTTCATCTTCAGTGGTGGTGATTTGTGAACTTGTCCAAGGCAGGAGAAAAACGAAAGAGGCTTTTCCAACATTTTCTCGTGGCCAAGCGCCCAGATGAGGGCAATGACTGGTGCTGTGCTGCTGCTGGGAATCTGCTGGCAAGGAGCTTGTGGTTGGTTTGAGATGGGTCCCACTTCCTGATTGCCCATCTCGAGCTGCCTGAGAGCCGTGGGACCTCAGCAGAAGTTTTATTATCACGCCAGTTTCCAGAGAGATGTTTGGAGCCATTCCCAGCGCTGGGTTTAGCTGCAGTAGCAGCTTGAGTTCCTTTCTGGTGTTCTAGTGAAGGATAGGGCAGCTGATGGCTCTCCTAAGGTGTGTCAAGAGTTCATGTTAAAATAAATAAAGCTGTTCCCATCATCTGTTTGCTGTATGAAGTCTGGGTTTACCTGTATTCCAAAGACAGATCCCACAATGTTGTCCGAATTTGAGGCTGGAGGGATGCAGTTTGCAGTCAGGTCTCCTGCATGAAGATACAGCAGTGGGGAAACCAAGTGCCTTTGAAATTTGGCATGCTTGAGCTCCATGGTCACCATGATCAATTGTGACAGTGACTTAGAAGAATATTTTTGGCTTACTCACCCTTACTTTAAACGTTTTGGTTAAATAGCACTTTTTGACCTGCAGCTGCCCACAGTGACAATACCTAGCTGGGGCACTTTTACAGCAGAGTGTGGTGTACCTTAGTTTTATTGAGCATTACCCAAATAGTTAAGAAGGATGTCTTAAAACATCTTGTGATAATCCACATTTAGCTGCTGGTATTTCCCAAGTTCATCAGGGTTGTCTGTGGGAGACTTTAAGGTTTCAGCAGTTCTGCTTGAGCTAGAACCAGGTAAGCAGTAGTCTCATGGTCCTCTCTATACATCTCTTCCAAATATGTCTTTTTTTGGCATATTTGGTGATCTAATCAGATACATTCATTTAATGTTAAGATGGCATGATAAATGATACATTTACCAGTTTCATTTCCATGGCCTTGGTTAGAAATGGTTTTTGCTGTGTGTATTTAGTCATCTCTGTTGCTGACTGTAAAGGGTTGGAGGGATGTGTCTTGTGGGGGATTATATACAACCATTTTGTCCTTTTTTATACAACTTAGCACTTGATCTCCTTACTTGTCCCATAAAGGAGTCTCTTGAGCATTGACTAATCCCACTGGGGTTTATGCAGTCTGGCTGAGCCAAGTCCTCCCTGGGTGGGTGCAAGGTGCATCAAGGAGTTTGAGTATTTGTGTCCTGTCTTGCCTGAATTAATCTGAGTCACCAGCTGGGTGACTGGGTAGTGCAATGTAATGCCATCATTATTAAATTAATGCCAAATAGGGCTTGATGATTTTATGATCATTAATAATATTTGTATTCGAACTATGAGGCTGGCCCAGAGAAATGCAGAATGGGGCATCACTGAGACGTGGAGACTTTAGTGTGTGCATTTAGTAGGTTCAGACTCCAGAGTTGACCAGATAACTCAATATAGGATTGAAAACCTTGTTGTTGCTGGTTTACTTTGCTTCTTCAGAAGTATTTAGTATTCTAGTTGGTTTTAGATTATTTTTTTTTGTTGAATTGATGTTTGTGTTAGAAAATTTGGAGACTTTTTGCTTTAGGGCCTTCAGTATATTTGACAAAGATACATTTCTTTGAGAGCACAGGGAGAGCACAGTCAAAGACTGTAGAGTAGAGCACATGGCCAGAAACAACTATCTGGAAATTAACATTTCTGGCTAAAATATCAGTGCTCTTGTCTGTTGAGTAGAGGGCCAAAATGCTATAAATGACTTAGTTTGGTTTGATGCTAGAGCCAGTAGATTACCCATCCCCAGTAATCGCAGTGTCCTTCCCATTTGGAGGGTTCTTCAGAAATTTTTGCTAGAATTAGATTTGTACTTTGCAGAGGTGGGAGCAAATATTTAAATCTTTTGAAAATAGTAGCAATCTAATCACAACAAATGGTACAATAGTCATATATGCAAAGTGGTTCAAGTATTACTTAATAATCTTTACCCACTGCATGTGGTGCCTTGGGCCTGTGAGCATGAATTTAAATGGAATTCTAGTTGCTTTTCTAAACATAAAAATAGTCCTTTCCCCCAAAGTAAGGTTTGTGTTTGCTGCTTCATGTCTGTATAGACAGACACATGATAGGTAGACTTGGCAGTAGTGATGTCTTGGGTGGTTTCATGCTGTATTAACGAGGAGTGTGTTGTCAGCAAGTTTTCCAGTATTTGTTAAAGGTTTGCACGGGTAATAAAGTCTTGTTGGGAAAATTGATCTAATTTTGAAATTGAGAGGTGTGAGAATAAAAGATGCTTTACTGTAAATTGTAGGTAGATAACAACAGAAACCCGAATATTAGAAGAAACTGGGTATCGCACAAACCACACACTTTCACATCACTAAAACAAGAGCTGTGCTCACACAGAAACATGAACCTCTTTGCAAACCGCAGAAAGTAAAAGGGAGCTCTCCTCTTTCATTATTGATCTAATTGCTCCTTTCTTGATATGAGAAATGATATGAAATGCTCTTGAATATTCCAGTACGCACAGAAACAGACCATTACTTTTGGAAACTTTTAAAGGCATAGCACATAGTGGTAAATAGCAAGATAATTTATTTCTGAGATTCACAATTGCCTACCTAATGTCACCTAATTGTTCTACTGGAACTGAATATGAGAACTTTCCACTTGGGAGTGATATTAAATGGAGGGAGCCTCGGCCGTGTTTTAAATCAGTTTTGGGAGATCTGTTGGTGCAATCCTTTTAAGTAAGTCCTGTTTTAATAAAAGATCTTCTTTTTGGAGTACCTCAGTGTTGGAGTGCTTTAAAGCTCCCTTCAAACCCAAATTGCTCTGCAGTTCTTTGTAGTTGTTGCCGTTATCTATAATCTCTTTCCTTTGGTTTGCAATCCCATTTAAGACCAAGTTTCCCGAGTAACCCGAAAGTTTGGGCCTGCGGGACTTGTGCAAAATGTGTGTGGTCAAAACCTCGCCGTGTTTGCCTGTGAGAACAAACATGTACAGCAATGAGGTTCCTGGGTTGATCCAGCCCAATGTGGACGTGTTTGAGAGCTGAGAGAGCCTGAGGAGCACAGCTCTGGGGGAGCTGTGAGGGTGAGCTGAGTCTGCTCTCACTCTGTGTTTTACAACACTCTGTGCATGATCTCTGCTCCTGCCAGCAGCCTCACCTCCCACTCCGTGCCAGCCTGAGCAGATTCTGCAGCTGCTGCCTGCAGGCACTGCCAGCTCCCCGAGCCCTTCTCCAGCCTCTGCAGGGCTGCACCAGGCACCCGTGCTTCTCCTGGGGTTTTGGAAGTGGCTTTCTCCAGTGGCACTGGACACTTGTTCCTTCCCTTGTTTCATAGCTTCTCTCTCACTCAGTTTCTACAGCTTGAAAGCACCTGTATCTTACCAAGTTTGGGACTCTCATAGAATAGTTTGGATTTGAAGGAGCCTTCCCTGGGCAGGTACACTTTCCACTAGTCCAGATTGTTCAAAGCCCCATCCAACTTAGACCCTCAACTACAATTGCACAGTGGGCTTTATTTTTTTTATATTTTTAAGTGGGTAGTTAATCTGAACTACCCAATGGTGAGAAAGAAGCACAGTGCAACCTTTCATAGAAGATTTTTTGAAGCAGTTTAGTTCATTTTGAGAACTACTTTTCACTTCCTAAAATCTCCAGCACTTCAAAATGGTCTTGAGATTTGCAGAAGAGATCACTTCCAGCAGTAGCTAATAATAAAAGGTGGAGAGGAAGAGTGACTTCTCTTAATAGCTTGTTCTTAAGACATCTCGATGACTTGTTAGATGAGTCAATGATTAATTTCTTTTTACCTGAATCTCCCAGCAATTCCCTTTACCTGTATGGCATGTTAAGCTCATTGTAATTTTCCTTTCTCGTTTATTGATTTGTTGATTTTCATTTTTCTCTCCCCACCAAAACCAAAATTAATTAGGTCTGCTTAAATCAAGATGAGGACAAGTCTCCCAGCTGGCAAGAATGTGATTGCATGGTTGGAGGGATGTCACTGCTACAAAGAAAAATGGCTTGGTAGTAGTTTTTCAAATTGGTGTTCAAATCTATGTTCGTTCTAAGGGCATTTTCCCTTGAATTGTCACATAGTACCAAGGTGTTGAAGACAAACTCAAGCCTATCCAAAAGTCAGCCTCTCAGAAATCTTTAGAGCTGACTTTGGGTCTCTCCTGAGCCAGCAGAAGAGGAAGCTGGCTTTTGGTTTAGGCAGATCAGGCCAAAAACAGATTTGTTTGCATTTGTGCACCAAATTTTGTTTTGTTTTCTTTCTGGAATAGCAGCTGTATATATAATGTAATGTGGGAAAAAATTAAGCAAATTCCTTTAACAGACATTTGGCAAAAAAGTAAGAAAAAGATGATTTTTTCATTGTTTCCTCAGAGCTCAGCAAACCATTCTTTTGAGTCAAGGTGAATTGCTGATGTGTTTGCAGGACTAAATAGCAGTTTCTAAGATGAAGATAAGTAGTCTTATCTTCCAGATGCTGCCAGGAGGAGAAGTAAACATTTAGCTTTGGAAATGTGCAGATCACTTGCTCAGGTCCCCTGCCCTTGAAGGACTTCTGTTCCTGTTGGTGTTTCAGCAGCACGAGAAGGGCTCAGTTTGGGGCAGTTCTCTGTGGGCCCCATGGCAGAGAGGTGAGCCACAGCCACAGTGGTGGGTGGGAAGGGGCAAAGGAGAGAGGTGAAAATGGTGTTTCTGTCAGTGTTTCAGTATATTGAAGTGCAAGGCTGGGGTTCATTAGCAGTGCTGAATGGTGATGCTGTGCTTGCTTCCAGCCTGTTCCTGAGAGTGTTGAGTATTTCTGTGCCTGCTGCAGGGAAGCTGGGGAGAGGAGAAGCCTTTACCCTAAACTCCATGTGGAGAGAGTGGCTGAACCAGGGGGAGGAAATCCTGACCCTTCAGCTTTGTGGGATGATAAGAAGTTAATTCATAATCCCCAGACAGGTTCAGAAATTTTAATCCTCTACCTAGCTGCTGTTTCCTTGCCTTTGAGTCAGAAGCTGGAGGATACCAGCATACATGAATTGGATTTCCATCTTTATACACCCAGTCACTTAAATTTTAAGTACAACATCTTGCTCATGTTCAGGTGCTTGCCCCACATGGTGGCACTTTGAATTGTAAAAATCAAAAATGAAACCCAGCTTCCAGTTTCCAGAAGAATGGTGCAGTTCCCAGTGAAGGATCATGCTGTCCTGAGCTCTCTCACAATTTCTGCTTGATGACATTCTTCCCTCCATCACAAACTGAAGCATGGTGCTGAGTACCCATCCACACAGAGCCATGTTTCACAGGCAGATGAAATTATTCCTGGCTCTATGAGTCTGTAAAGCACTTTGGGATGTTCTAGAATGGAAAGTGGTGTTGTTTGTTTGTCTGAGGCAGTATTTTCACCATGTTTTATTTCAATTGCTGCTGTTATATGTGTTGATTTTCATTATATCTTCAGATAAGGCTCAAAATGGGCTTCTGTTTTGTTTTCTCACCAGAGGAGTGATTCATATTCAAATTGAAACGTTGTATTGCTCTATGCCAACCTTCTCCCTTGCTCTAATGGGAGGAGAGGGAGAGACAGGCGTGGACTGAGCAATATTATTTTTCTCCCACTGCATTTAGAAACTTTCCAAATGGCTTTTCAGGAAGGCACATGGGCTTGCCTGGCATGGGAGAATGGTGATCTTGTATGTTTTAAAAATATCAGATAAGCTGGAATCTCCTCAGTTGTCTCTTTAGGCTGCTGACCCATATGCTACTAGCATTGTTCTCAAAAAAAAAAAAAAAAAAAAAAAAAAAAAAAAAAAAAAAATCTATATATCTATATATATATATAGATATAATTTATGATTCCTTTTAAGTTGAGGATTTTTTTTGTGGTCCTATATTTTCTCTTTACTCATAACACTAGTTAAAAGAAAGCTATTTGCATTAGTTTTGGGGCAGTGACTCCACAGGCACCTTCTGCATCATGGCCAAAGCTATCAGCTCATGATCTCTGCTCCTACCTGATGCTTTCTCCAAGGGTGCTGATTGCCAGAGAAAAATTGCGCAGTGTAGCAGATGTTTCTGTTCTGGTTAGACCTGGATAGCCCAGTGCAAACTTCCTCAAGAAGCTTTACCACAGGTACTTAAAAAATAGAGAGAAGAGATGCTGAGATTCCAGCTGGGGTCTTGTGTGTATTTAGAGCTGTGTTTTCTGTCACCTGCAGCTCAAAGTGAATATCACTGTAGATCTTGTGGAGCCTCATGCTTGTCCAATAAGCACCCAGACTGAGATAATGGTGTATTTAATGGAAATCAGTAAAATACATGTGAACAGTCTCAGCTTAAAGTGACCTGAGCCTACTCAAGAGGTTATTTACCTTTTTTTAAACTTAATACACAGCTCATTCTATTTCTTTTCTTGGTCCTTCCAGGCTGGGCTTGGGCAAGTGAAATGATCTTCCCTCATTCGCCCATTTCATTTTCACAGAGTTTGTGAAACTATTTGAACATTCCTGAGGTACTCTCATGTTTTGAGATAAATGAGGAGACACTGACACCTTTAAAGGAGCACCTGAGGAGCTTCTGCCTTGAATGGAATAGTGGTGACTACATCCTCTTTGCTGCTGTGACAGGTTAGCTACACCAACAGGCTGAGGGCATTCCGAGGGTTGAAAGTGTTCTGCACTTTTGTTGGCATAAAATAAGAATTTATGAGAAGGTTTTTCCAAGGAGGAAAAAAGAGAAGAGACTGTGACATCTTCTACAAGCTGATTGTAGGTTCATTCAGCACAGGAAAGCTGGTTAGACAAATGTGAGCCCTTGGTTACACGTCACCTAAATACTTTCTGACTTCAGAGCATTTCATCTGGAATCACTTGCAATTAGCATGGGCTTGGCAGAAACTGGCACTGCTGCTGTTTGTGCAGAAACTGCTTGCACAGTCCAGTTGTGCCAGGGGGAAAACTGCTGTAAGCAATTAGCACAGGGGTAGTGTTGAGGTGGCGTGTGTGCTCTAGCTACTCCTGGAGCAGCTGATGTCCTTGATGGCACAGCAGCAACTCTCCAACCAACAGCACAGCTGTCTGTCACCCAAACATCATGGTCTTTAACCTATTTATCATCACAGCCACATGTATTTTAGGCAGCTATTGCTTGTGAGAACCTAGGCATGCACATGGTCCAGGGAGATGAGACCATGGCTCTGCTCTTCACAGTTTTCCCAGCTGGCTGTGGTCAGGCTGAGGTGGAGTACAACCTCTTGTAGGCTCAAATGACCCAGCTGGGAATAATTGCTCAATTGACACAATAAATTATATCTAAGTCTGTTAAATTAAGTAAATAATGAGGATCACCTCGATGAGGGCACCTGCTGATCCTTATAACCTACGTTGTGGAGGTTGGGCAGAGTGCCTCCTGCCTGCCTGATGGAGCCTAGGAGCTTGTGAGTGGGTGGCATGGGAACTTGGGACAACTGAGGATTTGCACAGGGATGCAGAGTTGTTCCTTGGGGCAGAACAAGAACTGTATGATTCTTGGCCCTAGAATGAAGAAAGCAAGACACTGTGGACTTGTTGCAACCTGTGCAGTCTGCGAATGTTTTCTTTTTGTCAGATGCTGCTGTCACATCAGTTATTTTATTGCCAAAGGGCAGGGAATGAATTAGCAAAGTGGGATAGAGGGCTGCATGTTGTAGAATTCAGTGCACCAAACGTGCAATTCTTTTACTTTCTGCTTTTGCAGTGTTTATAGGGTTTGGGGTGGCAGAGGGGTTGGTGGTGTAGGACGTACATCTGTCTCATCCAGGAGAAAGTGCGTGTTCAGATGAGAAAGCATTATGCATACAATGCCTGAAATCAGCCCTTTAAATAGCACACTCCACATCTTAGTAATGTATTGAATATATCTGGATAAGAAACAGTCTGATTGAAGTATTGAGCTTATTGTAGTGTGTCTGCTGTGACTCATCAGGAAATTGAAAGTCTTGGGACAAAACTCACCCCCCCTTTTCGGGAGAGACGGGAATTAGTCTTAGATGGGAGGTAATTAATTGTTTTGTGATTGCCGTAAATAGGTACTGAACAACAAGCTCATACTGAAATATTTATATCCTAAGCGCTGTCTTGTGAGCCAGCTATCCAGAGTCTCCATCAGACAGAGACAGTGAAAAAGAAAGTTCTTTGGAATGAGCAGCACTTCCACCTACATGCGTTTAAGAGAGACTGGTTGGAGGTGAGCTGGTAGGCTGCATGCTGTAATGAGCCATTTACTAGGATAATGGCTGATGGCTGTAGGCTACAAATGCTGTTTCTACTTAGTCTGTCTATTCAATGCAAACATTAAAAAAGAAAAAGCTCTCTCCCTCAGTAAAGTCTATAATACTCTTAATCCCCAGCGTACTCCATGAATATTAACTCAGCCAATGTCATAACACCCCATGGGGGCAGGTGATGCATGTGCAGCCTTTTTCACCCACCAGAGAAACTCAGCCACTGGGAAGCACCTTGAGCTTGTGGTTTTGGACTGGGGTGAAATCCTGGGCAGGAGCCTGGCTCCATGGTGAGTAAGCACCTGCTGGCTGGACCCTGGTGGGAGCATGGAAGTTACGATTTTCAGGGTCTAATCCCATAAATTTAGGGTTTAATTTGGAGAGATTTGCTGCCTGCTGTTGCAGGAAGTGCTGCCCTGCTTGTGGAGTCACAGAGGGTGCATTGGCACAGCTGGCAGAAGTGGATTGTGAGGGGATGAGTATGTGCAGGAATATCTCTGTAATTTAATGAGTAGCTATAGCCTTTTTGTATCTGTCTGACTGTAGGATATTGCTGGGAATCCAGATGTTGAGAAAAGAAGCAAGAGAATCAAGATGATCAAATACCTGTTTAAAAAAAAAACAGCGCCCAAGGAAAAGGAGTTTGATGGCTTTGTGTTTGTCTGCAGTGAAGTCATGGCAACAGAGAACTCATTTAGCAAAATTAACTGTTTCTCTATCTTACAAAAAAAAAAATCAAATGAAAATGATGCAAGGGAACATCCTTTTATCTAAACCAAATGAGTCCATTTGTGCCAAAGCAAAGAAGTAATCCCGGGGAGTTTGCTCCAGAGAGCACATATTTTATTGGTACAGAATGTAACAGTTGTCCCAAAGCCATAACTGTAAAAGCATGGTGCCTTAGGCAAGCACTTTCAGTAACAGGAAAACCAAACTTAGGTTCCTGCACCTGCATGGTGTTGAAATAGAAGCATGATTTTAAGCTTTTGGTTGTTTGAGTTTTCAGCTAAGATCTGGATGCATCTTTCAGAACTATAATCTCTTTGAAGTTCCTTTGAAATTATCTAGGGACAAAATGCTGATGCTGCATTGGCTTGGGTGCATCCAAATACTTGTAAAAACCCTGTTGTCTCGAGGTTCCTTTGACTTCCATTAAATCATGGGCTTCTTTGTGCCCAAGACTCCTAATTTAACTACTATTTGAAATAATTCTCACACAAGCCCCAGAGATGACTCTTCTGTGCTACTTCTGTTTTGACATTCACTGCCCATCTCCAGGCACAGGCCACTGTGTGAAGCAGCACAAGAGGTGAACCATACTGTGACTGTATTGGTAGTCATGAAAGTTCATTTTATGTCACTAAGAATCTCATATTTGGAATTCAGAAATTGTTCATCTTGGTAATGAGCAGGGGCAAGCTCCAGGGAAAATATCACGAACTCAGATGTGTTGCTTGAGGCGCCTGGAAAGTGGCGTTTCTCTTAAGCAGTGTTTTCCAACCAGATTTTACTTTGTGGCTCTCTTGAAGATGGTTTTAGGCAACACCTTATGGTTTCCCTGAAAGTGTCTGACAGCAGAGATGCAGAGTTTTTATCTGTGTGAAGGAGTGCAACAGTTTGGGGGAGATTTTAAGGATGATTCAACTTTGAGATGGCTTCTGTCAAAAATGTTGGGTAAGCTTCAGACTAACTGGAAACCTCCCCTTTCACTGAAATCACAGAATCACAGAATATTTTGATTTGGAAGGGACCCACAAGACTCATTGAGTCCAAATCTTGAGTCAGTGCTCACCAGGTGAATGTAAATTGTTTTCTATTGGTTCTCACACCTGGATGACACTGATGCCTTTCTCCTGCAACTTTTAACTTTGCTTTAATGAAAGAAAAGTTAACTCTGAGTGTAGGGAAGGCATTTTTATCAGTGAAGGAAAGCCACAATCGTTGTATATCCAGGTAGATAATTCAGATGTTATTTTGGAGATGATCCATGTCAAAAGCCAATGTCTAGGGGTTGTTTTTGGAAAGCATCCCTTTCAGGAGGTGCCTCATGTGAGTAGTGGAGCTCTTCACACTGCTGAATCACACTTATCAGATGAGTTGCACAGGCTGGCTGGGGATTATTGACACTTCCCAACTCACCCTCAGGCTGGTGTATTTGCAGTAGTGACCTGTTTCTTTCCACTTGTCTTCTCATCCCCTGGACACAGCCCTTGGTTTAGCTGTTAACAGTGAGGGATGCAGGCTGAAGCATCCTCCTGGCACAGCCATTCCTGTGGGCTTGGGGATTGCCATCAGGAGAGAGGAGAGCAAGGGAGTGAGGGTGGGGGTGCAAAGCCCAGGGGGTTGCACATCAGATGTTGTCAGAGGCTTTTAAGGAGTCACAACTCACGTATCAGGGTTTCTTCAGTGAGGGGTGGGTCCCCAGACCAGCATGTTCCCAAGGAGGCAGCCCCAGCCCTATGGGCTGTCCCAGCACGCCTGGGGCGGATAAGCACAGCGGAAAAGCTCGAGGAGCTGCTGCCAAACGACTGGGGAGATGCAGCCCACGGTGTCTGTTGTGTCTGAGAGCTCTGTAAAGTCTCTCACATCTTTCCTCAAGTTTAGTTTTCCAGTGGAGGCTGTTGCAGTAATGAGAATGTCTCCCATCTGCTCCTCACATGGCTTGGCACATTTAGCCAGAATATATATATTTTTATTATGGGGTTAGCCAGTGGTAACCATGACAATTAGACTTATCACGCAGCAGTTTTTTTCCCTCCTTGAGTCAGTTTGAAATGCTGACAATTAAATGGATACAGTACACTTTAGAGATCCATCAGTCTCTTTGTTGTCTTGACAACCAGAGTATATTTAGAAATGTAACAAGTACATGGAGTTCAATTGCACTTTTGCTAAAACATAGTTTTGTAGCTTGAGAATTTAATCTGTTGTTTGTAGATCCAGGTGCTTATTTGAGCTATGCCTTTCTCTTTGGTCTCTCTGGGAAGCTCCAGTGTTGGCTGGTGGAAGGAAGGTCCTTGTCAAGCAGGGACCAAACCTGCCCACTGTGTGTGGCAGGGGCTTGGGTGAGGGGCTGGCAGCCCCTTCCTGCTTGGATGTGCTGGATGCTCTTGTGTGCAGTGCAAGAGGAACATGTGTGGTTGTTGTCCCAGATGTTTGTTCCTACAGATCCAGCTCAGGGAGCCATGAGCAGCATATCCAAACACCCTGTCCCAGATGAGCTGCTGTCAGGGTTTAGTGGCACTCTGGTACAGGAGGACAGTGCCATGTTTCACGACACTGGCAGACTGATGGCTCTCCTCCTGCCCCTGAGCTACCCAAGCTTTGGTTGCAGCTGGAAACAACTCTTGGCCATGGGAGCAATGGCAGGAACTGTCTCTCTAGATAATTTCTTCTGTTTTGTCTTTGGTTTGATAAGGGTGTGTTTCTTTGATTTTAACAAGATACTACTACTAATTTTTTTTTTTATTCCTTCCAATATGACTGGCAAAATTGAGCTCATCCTCTCCCTGCTGAGCTGGAATAGCAGTGTGTGGGCTATAGCTGTCTGGAGCTATGGATTTTTAAGGCTGCATCCAGGGCTGGAAGGGAAGGAGGGAATTACGATGGAGTGCACTCTGTGGAGCTCTCAATAAGCCTGTCTCCCAGCACCCCTGTGCACTCACACTGGTGGTGGGTGTGTGTGGAGTTTCTGTGTTACTCCCTGCCCTTTCCCTTTTGAGCCAGGAGGGAGCTGCAGTCGGTGCAGGCACCGTGTGGGTGTGACAGCCAGACAGCCAGCGTGTGGTGTGCCAGCCCAGGGCAGCAGCTGGCATGTGTGACCCCATGTGCTGCCACCCTGGAGCCCAAAGGCTGTGACACAGGGGCTGGCACCTGTGCCCTCGTTACACTCCCAGCACAGGACCTGCTGCTGCCACTGCCTTACCTGATGCGCTGGCTTCAGATCCACGGCAGGACATGGGGAGCAGAGTATTCCCTGGCTTGAGTGATAAATGAATAAAATGAAAATCAGATGAGGAAACAGCTCAAATGTTTCTGGCTGACCCGTAGTTGTCCTGGTCAGGGCTGTCCCTTCAGGAGGCTCGCAGGTTGAGGAGCTGTTAAAAGGAGCTTCTTTGTGGTGAGGTGTTGATGGCCTTTCATAATTGGCACCTGAATCCCATGGCAGGGCCTGGGATGTTCATGTATTTTCTGTAAAATGTGAAGCAAGACTCCTCCATTTCTCTTAGGCTTGGCTGTTAATTGATTCTTGGCAATATAATTTGGTCAGGAGAAGTGAAAAAACCCAAAGAGAATTCTCCTTTTATCAGCAAAGCTGTGCCAAAGCAGCAATGTGAACAGGAGATTGGTTACAGCAATGGAGTGGCACTTTGCTGGAGGGAGCCATCTTACTGGGTGAGGTGGTTTAAAGACAATGATTTTGCTTCCTTCTTCCCTGTTTCTGTACCTGTCAAATAATGTGGTTGATTTCTCTCATTAAGTCTGTATGCACAGCTCAGTCTACTTTTTTTTTTTCTTTCTACTTTTTTTTCTTTCTTCTCTCCATTTTACCAATTTCCCAGTGAAAATCCCAAACCGTAGTTATATTTCTACTCCAGTTCTGTTTGTGGACTGTTAACATCCCTTGTTCTAGTGTTTAATAGCTGCTGGGGTTTATTCTTAAAATATAACCACCAAAATCCAATGATCCTAATGAGTATTCAAGACTGCTTTAAACAAGTTATCCCAATCCATCTGACAAGGATAATAGTCTTCTATTAGAAGACACTTAGCTGGAGGTTGGATGAGCTGTAATGTTTATGGGTCTGCAGATCTGTAACCAGACAAACTCTGAATAACTCCTTGGATTTCAGTGGAGCTGTATTTGTTTATTACAACTGAGGCTTAGGCAGTGCTTTAGATGCAAATTGCAGCCTCTGTGAAGTTAAGTGGGGTTTTGATTTAATTTCTGGAAGCAGTAATGTCAGCAGAGAAGTAAAGAGCTGGGACCCACACAGCCTAAAGTCTGTAACTCTGGGTTGCTCCCTTTCCCTTACTGTCAAGATCAGATTCCCTTGGTTTGGGCTGCTGATTAAAATGCAGCTTCTCTTAAGCATCTCCTAAAGGCAGGCAAGAGAGAGTGGAATTGCAGCCTATGCAGATTATGTATCTCTCTCCACACTTTGCAGAAAATGCCAGTGCTTGGGTTGTTCTCTCTGCCTTGTGGTTGGGCTGTTGACCTGGAGCTTGTGCTCTCAGCTCCAAAAAGGCAAAGGCACAATGCTGAGTTATCTGGCTCTGATGTAGAGAGAGCTGAAATCTCCTTTTCCCCAACTTATCCATGTCCATGCAGCAGTCAAGAGTCATGGACCACTGCTCATCACCCCCACTGTGTGTGGCATAAGTGATTCACCATGCATTCATTTCTGGTCACATAAGGGGCATCAGTTTAAAGCAGGCTTGAGACATAGGTTAGTGTTAGCTATTTGAAGTCTGAAGTCTGAAAGCAACATCAAACAGGGAGCAGAAAATGTATCATGCACAGAAAAATCTCTGGGATTTGCTTCTCCCTTTAAAAATAATAGTAATAAATTCCAAACTGTTTGCATATGCTGTCTCCTCTGTGGTCAGGACACCTGTCTGCCTCTTTGCTGATACTTGATATAGGCTTACAGAGCTTGCAAAAATGTTAACGTGAATTTTTTGCCATGGCAAATATGAAAAGAATATCCAGTATCTGTGTGGGCAGATTCTCAGCAAATTTTTCTCTGCTTTTTGCACTTCGGTGTGGATCTGAAGCAAGTGCTGAAATTCTGCTGCCCTTCCTTCAGCAAATCTACTGCTCTGCCAGACCTGGTTCTCCTAAGCCAGACAGCTGAGGGTGGGGCTAATGAGTTTTAGCTTAGCTTCATTAAAAAAATAATGTATTCAACTGGCTAGAAGTGTCTCTCCTTCTCTTTAATGATTTGTGATCTTTGGCTGATGTCAGGAAAATAGGGGTGAGGATGCAGCTAGGAGGAGCTGGGGGTCACCTGGTGACACCAGGGGCATGCTGAGGTGGACCTTCCACTAATCATCACTGGTACTTTTTAAATTTGCTCATTTCTCCTCCAGGACTAAGATTAAAGGAAATAGAAAACATCACAGTAAGCTCAGATATCAATAAGCTGGAAGTATTAAAAAGCTTGTGGTAACTTAAAAAACCTGTGTTTTCTCTCTAATTGTGTATATTTGGAGGCACCCAGCGAGGAAACCAGGGCTGGAGGTGGAGGTAGGGTTTGGGCTGTCCCACCCTGACTCTTTTCCCACAATGGCTGTGTGTTTAATGCATCCCATCTCTGCTTTGGTGCTCCTTGATGCTCACAGGCAAAGGCAGTGCTGTGGGAGTGACTCATGCTTGGCCTTGAGAGGCGGCTGAGGCTTGGGAAGAAGAGGCCCTTTAAGCATGAGAGGCAGAAGGGCGTCTGGTCAGGCTTTGAAAGAGACTTTGTTACCTGCAGCCCTTACGTCAGTGCCTTTCACCAGCTCTGCAGTGATTTAAAACAAGTAGCTTCTCTTCCAAATAAACCTCAGCTACTCCAACACTTGCTCAGATGTAATCTGTGCTGCCAATGTGTGAAAAACCCCTGCTTGGGTCAAAACAGGGCCAGACTGACACATGAGTTGTGTTAGAGGGGAGGAAAAAGGGCTGTGGTCTGCTCTGTGCAGGAGGGCACTGGCCTTACATGCCCTTTTGGGGCTGTTTTCTTGGCAAGGCGTTACAGCCAGCTTGATTTACTTTCTGCTTTTACGATGAGCAAAACATTGATTCTGACCTTTCTGTTTGCACCCACAGAGGTCCCTTGGAAGAGCCTGTGCGTCTGACTGAGTGCCTGACACAGCTGCCTTGCTTCCAGGTGAGGAATGGATCCACTCCCAGGGCTTTTGCCAACTGCTGAGTTTAGGGACAGTGGGAAGACCTTGGTACCATGTTCGGTCCTTCAACAACTGATGTGGCTCTCTGCTGGCTGTAGATGTTCCCAGCTGGTGATGGAGAGCTGGCTGTATTGTTAGCTGAATCTTACTCTGTTTCAGTGGACAAATAGAAATTAATGGGAGGCACAAATGAATTAATTCTTCAGAATTGCCAATTCTGTCAAATTAACTGGAGATATTCAGCTGTGACTTAAGGATCATCATGATGAACCACCCCAAAGTATTGTAGAAGTCCCTTGCTGGATTATGTGCAGGATACAAACTGTCCTTTGTGCCCATCCCATGATATCATGGTTTGATTGCAGGAAGGGTAAGATTGCAGAGCAGGACCAGTGTCAGGGCACTGTCCTCAAGCCTCTCTCTGTTGTGCCACCCCAGGAGACAGAAAGGTGCTGGAGGAGCTGCAAATTCGTGGCAGTGGGGGGAAAAAAGCAGCTTGTGCAGCCCTGCTGAGGGGCAGAGAATGAGTGACCAACTACCCTGGTGGTTTTGACCAGTGGGGATTTTTGTTTGCTATGATGTTACCTGACTTTAGGACCCTGAGATGTCTGTGTGGCAGGCCAAAATCAGGAAGAGTGAATCTTCACTCTGTTGTGTCACTGAATTTAATTGCACTTTTATTCTTCTCTTTTGATACATGATGTACACCCCTACTTTCTGCCCTTACCCTCTTATTGAGTCAAATTTTTATGTTTTCTTTTTTATTTTTTTGTGGGTAAATTATGTCTAGCTGGAGATGAGATTTCAGTATCCTGTTTACTGCAAACAGTTGGGGTCATTAATAAATGTTGACAGACAAAGACAGACCAGGGATTAATAAGTAGAGGACAGGAGATTAATAGCAAGAGCATAGAATCTGGTTCAAGGCCTGATCTTCCCAGTTGCTGGCTATGGAAGATTAATGGTAGCTCTTCTGCTAGTCTCACTCTTTCTGCAGTAGCTTGCCTGACTAAGTTTAATAAACCATCCCATTAGGTTGCTGTAAATATGAAGTCTAGGAAGAAGCCCGTCATTATATTCACTAAATATGTCCTTATATTAACTAAATGAGACAGTATTAGTTTTACTTTCTAGTCAGCACTTGAGCAACATCAAGTGCATTTGAGAGTGAAGTCAGATTTTTCAGGTGCTTACAACTCTTCTCAAGACAAAAACATATCATAAATGTATCTTGCAAAGCAAGCTGTGTCTGACAAATTGGTTTTTTACTCTATGTCCTGTGCAAGAGATCGATTTCTCTTCTCTTGACTGGGTTTTCAGCTTCATTTCTGTGAAAAATTGGGCTCTTGACCTGTTGCATCTGGTCTCTCATTAGGTTTACTGTGAGATTAGATCATGGCAAGAAAACACTAGCTTTGCAAAGAGTATTCCTGTTAAATTTGTAGGAGAACTGTAGAGCATGGGGCTGCAGAAAGTTTTATTGTGATAGAAGGGTATGTGCTGTTCTGGGTATCCTATATAGAAAATGGGCTTCAAACTCTTCCTTTTTAGGCTGGAACTATTGATTTAAGCACTCCTGTAGTCTTTTGACCTCTGCCCTCAGGTATTTTCCACAGTCTCTGCAAAGATGACCCCAGCCCTTGGTGCATAAGGTTATAGTGATATATAGGTATGTTTATAGCCGTGTTGGGAGGGAAGCAGCTGTGTCCCTGGAGCAATGAGCATGATGCAGCTGGGACTAACATCAGAACTTCATGCAGCAATAGCTGAATTTCTTTTCCAGGGAAGAAAGCCTTGGTGGCCCTGTAACAAAGCTTTTCCCCTCTTGTCTGCTCTTGCATACAATGCCCTTGGCTTTTCAGAAGTTAATTGATTTGTCTGTATTATGAGTCTCTCTTTAATTTTATTTGTGTAAAGAAGCACACACGCTAATCTTTCTCCAGAGAACTGTTTTGCGTTGCTCCTCTTTGAACGTTGGCCCTGGGTCTGCCGTTTCTTAATGAGTCTTTAACTAAACAGCTCCGGTTCCCCCACGCTCCAGCCTTGACACACACGTACTTGCACAGCCACGTGCCTGCTCCCAGCTGAACCCAGCCTGCTTTGGGGCTTGTGCTGGCAAGGCAGCGCCTCCCTGGGAAGCCCTGCGGGTGAGAGGGGCTTTATACCCACACAGACAGACAGCCTTGGCCTCCCATCAGCTGTCCTGTGAGCTCTTTACCAGGCTGTCCTCCCTCCCTGCCTGTCTGAAGTGTGTCTCCAGGAGTGTGGGTGCCTGTGGGCCGAGTCACTGTCTGGAATGCCCCTGGCTGCCGGATCCCTGATTGCTTGTTTTTAATGAAGATTCCTCCTGTAATTCCTAGAATATCTTGCAGCGCGAAAAAAAAAGAGTGGTGTGTGTATTTTGCTGTGGGCTGAATTTTTTTCCTGCTCTTCACAGTTCCCTCCGTGAACAGAGAGGAAGAGGGGGAAGCAGCTGACTGCTTTTTTTTGTTGTTGTTGTTTTTGTTTTTCTACTTGACTTCTGTGAAATATGTGGCGATCAATCGCTCGCGACTAACAAAATGTTTTTGTTTCTCTTTGCAAAAGCATATGGGAACTGCAGGAAAAGCATATGGGCGTTTTTAGGAAAACATATTGGTGAATGGACAAATTATAGTGGTGCCAATATGTTTTGGATGTCTGGCTAGACCACTACTACTACCACACTTGCTGGCATGTAGACACATCCACAAGGTTTCCAGCATGTGAGGGGTGTGTGCTGCTCCTGGGAAAGGCAGGCTGTGCTGGATAAAGCCCCTGCTGAAACAGTGATGTGATCCATCTTTGGGGTGTGTGACAGCCTCATCATGTCCTGGGGTAGGCTCTGGGCTCGTGTTTATGGCAGCGTATCCATTCTGTCAGGAGACTGAGCCCAGAGCTCCACTTGCAGCTGCCTGCAAGCAATGATAATGGTAACCATTTTTCTTTCCAAAGCACTGGACTGCAGTCCTCATAACACCTGAGCTTCTTGCAAACAGCTAAGCAGCCTCTGGTTTTCCTCTGCTGCTCTAGCAAGATCTTTGTGTTAGCTTGGGCTGTTATTTTTAATTTCTCCATTGAGTGGTTTGTTTTCAGGAAATGCAGAACACTGGCAGTATTGTTTCTGGTCCCAGTCCTGTTTGCCCTGGTACTGGTGATCCAGGGAAAGGGATCCATAAGCAGGAGCTGTGAGGGGTTTGAGTTGTCTTGGCTGGTGGGCTCTGGTGGCTCACAGCATCCCTGCAGTGGGAGCTGCCTGCTGTGGACCCCTGTCCTTGATGTCCTTGGTGGCTCTGGTGGGGCAGCCCTTCCTGCCCACCCCAGCAGTGAGGGAGTGCTGCCTCTGTCTGGGATGGGCATGGCCATGCTGGGCTGCAAAAAGGGGCAAAACACAAGGCTGAACATTGAGGGGAGAGCAAGATGCACACTTGGGCAGTCATTTGGACCTTTTGTTGTTCATCTCAGTTATGAACTGGCACTCAGATATTCTGAGTGGTAATTCGGCACCTTTTAGTGCTCTCCCTCTTATGCCAGCTTCAGGATGATTTGCTGGTGAGTAATTTTATATTATTTAATGTAGCCACTTTCCTTATAGTTCTTTTGTTCTGTGAAACAATTCCCTATTTTATTATGCAAACAGTACATTAAGATCCTTGTGGGCCCAAGTTCCCAATAGTGCTTGAGATGATGGCAGAGAAGTAGGTTATTTCAGAAATCATGATTCTCTCCTCTAGAAGCTTTCTTGGAGTTCTGCTTTAACGGCTTGTGATATTATATGTGCCTAAAAAAAAAAAAGCTAAAAAAATTCAGTACTTCCTAAATGTTATAGAGCTCAAAAAAATACACTGTATGCCTTGTCACAATATTTAATACAGAGTGCTATTTACAGTAATGAATCAAAATGTCAGTTTTTAAAATATGAACTGTCAGAGTGTTCCTGCTTTGCAGAAAACTTTGATATGACAGTTTGTTAATCATATGACTATTACATCAAATGTGTCTAAGAGTACTTTTGCTCGACAAAGTCTTTTTTTATTCTTTTCCCCTCCCTTTTCCCTGTTAATTCTGGCAGGGTTGTTTGACTGAATGTACTCTGATTAGAGGTCAGAAGAATCCAGAGCTGAATGCTTTTGTTTGTGGACAGAAGGGATGTCTTAGTGCCTGTGCTTTTGCTGGTCATGGTCACCTAATCTTAGGTACAGCCTGGTTTGGATCATGCCTCCCTTGTGAGCATGGTGGAGTGGTGCTGATGGCTCTGGGGTAGCTGCATTTGGGGCAGCTGGGCTAAAACTGTCTCTTGAGTAAAATAAAGCTGGATTGTACTGTAGCATTTCTAATCCCCACAGCTTTAGCATGAGGGCACAAGTTAAAGATCTCAAGGCTGCCTGTGCATCCTTGATGGGGCTGGTGGTGCAGGGCAGGGCTGGTGTTGTTTTTTGAGCAGGGGGCTGGGGATGCCAAGGTCCTCTCCCCAGTGCCTTTGATTACTCTGGACCCAGGTCAAGGAGTGGGTTTGGGCTCTGATTTCCCTTCCATTAATTTAGACCAGAATGCTTCGCTTTTTAAATTCTTTTGTTTGCTTATCTGCAAAATGGGAGTAATTAATTGATATTAGTTAACTCAGAAGTCTCCTTAAAGCCGATTAGTCAAACAACTGCACTTCTGGTGAAGACAAGGAAGAGCTTATGTAAATAATCGTGCTTTAGAAAACAGCCTTTGGAAGGAGCAGAGGGTTCAGCCTGCTAATGTGGGGACTGGAGGCCAGAGAGGAGTCCCAGGTGGAGCAGAGTCGTGTACCTCTGCCCAAAATGTCTTTGTGCCACATTGCCTAAGGCTTCAGATGGATTCTTATTGCTTGTTAAAACTCTCAGTTACCATTGCGTAGGTCTTAGAAGTGCAATATTTCTGAGTTGGAGTTGGCCCAGCACAGCTATGGGAATAGGAGGAGTCTAAAAAGGCAAAAGCTGTGTGTCAGCAGTCCAGAAAAGAGGAGTGTGGGCAGTGCAAGACTAAATCTTAGAATTGAAAAATCATAGAAAGGTTTGGGTTGGAAGCCGATTTTGGAGACCCTTAAGTTTGAACTCCCCTGTGATGGACAGGGACACCTTCCACTAGATCAGGTTGTTCCAAGCCCTGTGCAGCCTGGTTTTGAACACTTCTAGGAATGGTGCATCCATAGCTTCCCTGGGCAATTCATTCTGGTGTCTTATCATAAAACAATTATTTCTAGAGCCAAATCAAATGGTCTTGATTGTGGGTGCTTCTGGGGGCCTGATTAACTTGGAATTTTGACTGGGCATGTCTATCAAATAACAACCTCAACACTAATGTTATTGAAGAGATGATAAGATGTTTTCAGGGGTGTGGTCACATACTGAAGTGCACTTTTGAGCAGCACATCAGTGAGCCCTGGTGTGTGGAAGGCCCAAGTAAAGGCACTGCACACATCTGAAGTCTGATATGCTGAGGCCCACTGGGTCTCACTGCTGGAGGGAGATTTGGGAAGGTGAGGGCAGTGCTGTAGCATTTATCCCATTAATATCCTGCTGATAGAGGAGGTGAGGAAAAAAGCAGAGGGGAAGAAAGCAGGGGAAGGAGGTGCTGGAGAGTGAGGTGATGACAGCAGGAGAGGCTTTGCTGATGGTGGTGCCTGGTGTGGACCACCAGGAGTCCTGAGAGAAGCTGTCGGGTGAGCCAGTCCCAAAAGGGCTCACACAAACACGGGGTGCAGGGGGCTGCCAGCAGCGAGGGCCACTGCAAGGCACGTGTGAAGGTGTCCCTTTTCTTTGTCACCTCAGTCAGGCAGTGCTGCTGCATTCCCTCATCCCACAGAGGAACATTGATTATTGCTCAATTTTCATTTTGGACAAACCACATTTTTAGCGCGATGATTTTTCTTTTATTATCGTTAGTGGAATGGATGGAAAAGGAGCTCTAACAGATGTATGATTAGCAGGGCATGAAATTAGAAATGTTTGTGTACAAGGAAAAGGTTGTTTACTACCAAATTCCTCATTTGAAAATGAAGTGATGCTAAGATTGGCAGTGTGATTCTGCAGCAGGCCCCCAGTCCTTCTCTGTCCCTCCCTTAGCAGCATTGGCTGAAAAGTAACAACATTTTTATTGTTGCTTTTATTAAAAAAAGTAGCATAATTGAAAATCCAGTACCTGCCTTTGGAGGCAGATTATTTAACAATGTTGTACTCGTGCTCTGGCACTGATGGAGTCAATTTAAGAAAATATTTTGACTGATGTTTAAACCCCACTGATTAGGCCAAATTGAATATTTTATATCAAAATTCATTTGGGTGGAAAATAAGGTTCTGATTGAATAATTCTGAGTGTGGGCATGTACCTGGGTGAATACTACTTGTTGCCAAAATGTTGAAAAATTCATATCTGGAGTTGCTGCTGCTGCAGCATATGCAGAGGGTTGCAGATTGGTGTGTGGTACTCAGTTCTTCCCCCAGTTTGTGGGTCAGTCTTGTAGTGGTTTTGCACAGAAATGGTTTCAGGCTCTGGTAGAAAGCCATCAGCTCTTAGATTTTTGTCTTAGAAGTGTGGGGGTTTATCCCCATAGAAAATATTGTCCTTCCCCCCCCCCCCCCCCCCATGATAATGAAATTTTTAGAAATTTTTGAGAAAATTATTTTTTTTTCCTTAGGAGCTTTGCCTGTGATGTGCAATTCTCAAGTGCAACCAGTCTTCTTTGATTTTTTAAAAATGATCATAGAGTATGCTGAGTTGGAAGGGTGGATCAGGATCATCAGGTCCAAGTCCTGGCCCTGCACAGGGCACCCCAAAAATCACACCATGTGATTGAGAGTGAATTTTGGTAGAATGAGGTGAAGAAGCGTGCATCAGGAACACTTCATTGTGTTATTCTGGTCCTACCTAGGGCTGAACATTTCCCAGGTACTTCGAATTTCTCACCTATCTCATTCTTTGTCCTCTAACACCTTTGTGGCCAAGTTCAAGGCTGATGCTGGGTGAAATGAAGCTTCACCTGGGTGAGTGTTTGCAGGACCCAGACCCACGGCATCATCGTGATGGATTCTGCCCACTGAGCTTGGATGGCATTGAGCAGAAAATAGGAAGAGGGCTAAGAGATTGTTCCTGCACTCTGGGAACAATTGAGACAGAAAATTGCTTCCAGGATTTCTTCACTTTTCCACAGAGAATAATCAGCCTGTGTAATTCTCTGCCACAGGAAATACTGCCTGAATCTGTTACGCAAAGACAGCAAGCAAAGTTCAGATAGCAGCCTGAATACCAAAGGTGCTGCAGGGCAGGGACTGTCCCTTCCTCAGGGTATTTTATTGGTATACCATCATTTTTTGCTTATATACATGTAGGACTGATAATTGAATAATGGCTTAGAGAGCCAGTGTGTTCTGGGAGCACATTTATACTTTTGTGCCCTAAACAAGAAGACAAATTTATATGCTGACCTTGTGAATGGAGTTTTGCTTAGCCTTGTGCTTGGATTCTACACCTGAGATTGTGGGGCATTTTAGAGCAATTCCAGTGAGGTGATGGAATTCAAATGCTAATTTCAGTGCTGCTCTTGGCTTGTTTTAATCTATACTTCATAGATGTAAGCAAATCACTACTTCTGCACCTTTATTTGTTAATCTGGAGGATGAAGTAGCACTTGGGGCACTTGCTGGAATTTTTGTTATGTTTCTAATAAGGCCTTTCAACCATGTGTTTTATTCCAAGTTTTAAGGGAAATTATTTAAATTTTTTGAGTGAGAGTAGTTGTGGCCAAATCACTGCATGAGCATTATACCTGCTGAGTTCCGAAATTTGATTCCTGAATTTCCATTAGCAGGTCATACTCGGCCAAAGGATCTTGAACTGCTAGAATAGAAAGGAGTAAAACAGAATGGAGTTGGTGTTTGGTTATGGGCTCTGGATGTCATTGTTCCTGACTGTTCATCTGGCTAATGTTTGCTTTTGTGTAGTATCTGTCTGTGTCTGTGCTTCTGTGCACATGGGGAAAAGGAGGACAAATATCACTGGGGTGGATTAGCATTAAAAAATAGTTAACTGATCAAAGCCATAAAGCTTGTCCAAGTGAATTCTTCAGAGAAATAGTTTTGAATTTCCCAAGCAGCCGCAGGCCATAAAAGCGAAGCACTATCATTCAGAGATGCAAAAAATCCCCTTCTGTTGAGTGTTGGACCTATTTGTTCCCTTTTAGGAGGGGTTTCAAAATGTTTTCTTAATTTTCTTCTGAACAGCTAACTGCTATCCATCATGAGCCTTTGCCAGCTCTGCTCCCCTTCAGTTTTAACCCTCCACTGAGATCTCTGCATCCATACTTAAAATTTAGGATGGCTTTTGGCTCGGTGCACTTTGCTCTTACAGACCATACCTTGTCTGAGAGCTCAAAATGTTGTAAAGGAGGGGCTAAATGTTATCCTCAGTGCCTTGGTGGAGGTGACAGGGAAGGTGGGATGCAGCTGCCTGGGAAGGTTTCCCACACTTCCTGGAGGGATGGCAGGGGAGCCCTGTTCCTGATGCCATGTTCTGTCTTGTTGCTGCTGCTGCCCCAGCAGGAGCATCAGCCCCAGCAGGTCTGCACAGCAGGTGGGACAAAGCAGGAGGGAATTTCCTTTCTCTCACATGGAGGAAGGAAAATATGTTGTTTGACTGCTCAAAGTTATTGAAGTCTTATACTGAAGGTTAAGCAACCAGCCTCTGGGAATTGGGCACATAAATTTTGCTTTATGCTTATGAAAGTCTCTTTCACAGTAGGTTTTTTTTTTTTTTTTCCCTTAAGATGTAGAAGAGAATGAAGTGCTGGTGTATGGTCCATACACAGGGTATTTGGATGACACAGTCATTAATAGGAATGAAAATTATACTGTGTTGGCTCAGAGCTTGCCAAGAAACAAAAGAAAGGAAAAACTCTCAGAAGACACAAAGTGCTTTGTAGCTGGAAGTGCCTGTTGCCCTACAAGGACTCAGCTGTCCTTTTCAGTCCCAGTCTTCTATTATTGAAAATATTTTTCTGCCTAATACCTACTAGCTTTTTAATACTACTTAATTGTATGCACACCCCCCCAAAAGAAAGCCACACAATTTTCTGTTTTTGTAAATGTTCAGCTTTAGGGCCCCTAGATAGGGTGTTAATGGCTGTGTCCTGGCTGCCTTTCATGTAGAGAATTCCACTTTTACTTTCCTTCTGAAATTTGGAGTTTCATTCTCCAGATAACCAGATTTTAATATAACCACATTTTAAATGCATGTGTGTGTGTATAAATATATAAACATTTATTCATTATATATTGTATTTAATCCTGAGTCTTAAGTATATTCTGGAAGAAACTGAGCTCATCTTTGTAACAGGTGGGCAGTGCATGGAGAGCCAATCTGTGTCTGACAGGTCTGCAGCTTTGAGAGAGGGATTGGATGTTTGCACAAGTGTGGGCATGGCATTCGTGTGTGCCATGTACACACATCCTTGGTTTCTGTGGTAGAGCAGAGATGATTTACCCACACAGCAGGGCCATTTGCTGGGTGAAGTCATCAGTGCTGTGTTCCTGGGGCAATAGAGAAGTGCATCCATATATAGGATAGTGCAAAGTAAAAGGGAAGCTCATCCTTGTCCTCTTGCATGGCCACGTCCTACTCTGAGATGGGAGCAGTGCTCAGCTGTTGATAACATGAGGAGGAATTGAATCTGGAGCCCAGGGCCCTTCTGCACAGGGAAACCATTGCAAAACAAAGCCAGGGTGTGAATTTAAAGTGCAATAGCTGTTCTGAGTGTACTTCTCATGTGGGCAGTCTCATTCTGCTCTGAGAGGGCCTTTGTGCAGCTCTGCTTCATCCAGTGCCAAAGGCACTCTGAGTGCAGAAAGAAGAATGCCCACACAGGGAGTGGATAGCTTTTGCAGGCTATTTCACCAAGCTGAAGAGTCCCAGGAGATGCCATGTTTTCTTGTCCCCAAGAGTGTTGCAGGAGCCTACCCTTATTCAGCTCACTCTCCACTGGGGCTTTCACAGGAGACCTTTGTGAGGGTGATGGAGCTGTGTCCTCTGGACTCTGCCAGGTGCAGTGTGCATCCCTCATTTGCTTCAACACTTGGGGCTGATCCCTGAGGATCTTGGTCTTGTCTGGGCATTCCTGGTGTTGCAGTTTGGCATTCTCCATCAGGGCCATCACCTCTTGTAGTGTGTTCCAGGCTGCTGAAAAGAACTCCTGTGATATCGTGCCTGTGTTCATGTGTTGTTCCTTTTCCTCTGAAATTGCCAAGCAAACCTGTGTACTGGGTATGATCGTTATCTGAACACTGTTGAACAGGGAAAAAAAAGCCCATCTGTTCTACAAAGAGGCAGTGTAAAGAGCAGGCTCTGTGACTAAATAAATTCACATCTGTTTAGCAGAACCATCAAATGGTGAGCAGAGGGGCCTAATGTGAATCACATGTTGAAACCACAAGTATGAGTGAGATGAGCTGCAAAAGAGAGAGCCTGGAAGTGTTGATCCATGTGAGCAACTGTTGGTTTCTCTCCTTATTCTTTGCCTCTACCAGTTTCCTGAGTTAATGATGCAGAATAAAAAATTCAGGGGTGTGCACGTCTATGCATACTTATATGTGTAAGCCTGTATTCATTGCATGATTAATTAACCCTCCTATGTTATTTTGAGCCATTGGATGATAACTTCAATTGGAAGGGCTCTGGGTGGTGAGGGGGAGCTTCAGAGGAGGGACAGTGGGGCTGACATGAAGAGAGCAGGTAAAGCTGTTCCCTAGTGGAGATGCTTCATAAAAAATGGCCCTGGGGTATCTTGTTTTAAAAAAAAAGTTGACTTGGAAGTGATTACTTGTGATGATGTCTCCAGCAGTGTCATCTCAAGGAACCTGATGGAGCAATCTAGAAGCTTCAAAGGGTGGGTTATGCCTTCACATGCTCAAGCTAATTTCAAAATAGGTATCTGTGTACCAGTCCTAACAGACTGCATCTTTCCATGGATCAATGAAATTTGTTGCTTAGGTTTTCTCCTTAGTGTTTTAAGCCCTGCAGAAACAAAAAGCAGCTCAAGTTTCTGTATTGGTTGCATTTGCAGTTTATTTTTCTTTTGTGCCAAGAACATATCAATACAATTTCAAAATGCTGTATTTTGTGACTTGAGGCAGCAGTTTCTAACTTGAAAACAAGAAGGCTGTGGGGATGTACACACAGCTCAGGTGCTTTAGTGAAGGTTATTTGTCTGGTCTCCATAGCCCCTTAGTGTCCATGCAGAGGAGCAAGCATCTTCTCTCCCACAGGATCTCATGAAAAGAAACACACAGTGATTTTAGTCTCAAATGTGGTTTCTTGATGCTGCCTTGCCTTTTGTCCTAGATATTTTGCAGCAAACGAGGCCAAACTTGTGGAAACAAAGAGTGGTGGAAAATAGGCTGTTAGACCTGATTTGCACAGATCCTGCTCTCCTGCAGCTCAGGCTGCTCTCTGTAGCTGACAGGGAGCTGTGTACAGCTCAGCTGGGATGTGAGCTCTGCAGGAGCTGCTGGAGGTAATGAAGCACTTAAGGGCTGATGTGTTGAAGGTCCCCAAGGAATGATTAAGGTGTTGGCAGCTGTGTTACTTTGAAAGAGAAATATGTGCATTACACAGCAAAGGCATGCTGAAATGCCTTTCAGAGGCTTGGTTGTGTGTGGGAACATGCTTTGCCTCAGACCTGAGAGATAGTGGTAGCAACTCTTGAAGGGCATTTGATAAATGGAGCTGTGTGTGCACTTACCAGCTGCAGGACCCAGCTGCCTGCCCTAGCCCAGCTCAAAAACAAGTGCTTGCCAGCACTGGCTAAAATGCAGCAGCATATAGATGTCTTTGGATATATTAAAAGGTTGGTTCTTCCTTCCTTCTAAAAGCCCCCTCTGCTTATGATTCATTTCTTCTCTTCCATCACCCCCTGCCAGGCTTTTCACAGAAAGTAAAAGAAGGTAAAAGAGCATTGGAATATTTTTCTGGAGACTGTCAGATTTGAGCTGTTCCACATCTAGAGAACTGATGTGGCCAGTCTAGTATGAAAACTCTTTTGTCACAACAGAACTTCCTACTGATTTCTGGAAAAGGGAACAAGTTAATAATTTGGATGGTCAAAAACAGAAGGCAGCAAAGCAATAGTGGTGGAGCAACTGGAGTCAGCTTTTTAATAGGATGAGCTTGTTTAGCACACTCACAAGGCCAGTGTGGATGCCTGGCTGGGATAACTTCACTGCTGGTACTGTGGTTTGCACCAGCTGGGGAATTATCTCCCAGAACTTTGCCTATCACTGTTCATGAATGAATGGACACTGAGTTAAAAGGGAAGAGCAGCAGTGCCTTGGGCTGGTGCTTGGTGTTTTTGAGTTTCAAAGTAGAATTGAAAATCAAATTTCAAGCACTTGTTTTCTGTCACAAGTTTCTATTCAGAACAGAACTAATGCCCTATGGATACTAAACCAGAGCTTTATCTTCATGCACTCCACAGTGTCAGGATCAGCTTTGCCTTTGCTTGTAATATTTCACTTCACCCATTTTTCTGTGCTTTAAGAACACCCCACCTTTGATCAGGTGTCTACTTAATGAGGTATATTTCATGTTTATTGCAAATAGCAAAGGGGTAGCTAAGACCACCATGTGACTTACCCTTTTCTATCCATGTGGCCATGGCATTGTGGAGCTCCTTCAGCTTAGACACCATCTCAAAATATGCCTTGTATTCTTCTTTATTTCTTGACAAAAGGATGTGGAGCAGGCAGTGAACACCCAGTCAAACATGAGTCCAATGTGTGCCGTGATTGTCAATAAGGCAAACTGGATATGGGGCTGCTTCAGGAGGAGCCTGGACTGCAGACTGACATGAGTTACTGCTCACCTTCCTTCACTAAAGCTGAGGCTGTTACCCAGTCTTGAGTCCATCCATTGAAATGGGATGTTGAAGAGTTGGAGAGAGTCCAGAGAAGGGTCAGTCAGGGGCTGAGAGAGTTTTGGCTTCTGTCTCTGATGGAAAGGAGGCAAAGGAGTGATCCAATGGCAGTCTGTGACTATTGCCAGAGGCCTTAAGAACATGTCAGAGCCAAATGCTTCCATCCACATGCAAAATAAAGTGCCATGAACATGAATCATAGGAGATTCAGCTGGAGAGCTGGAAAAGCATTTTCCTTGGGAAAGTAGTGGAATACTAGTACAAGTCACCAGGTAGCAAGGAATTCTTCATTTTGGAGGTTTTTCAGGACAAAGCCACAGTAAGCCTTACCTAGAGTTTGAGATAATTTAGTCTCCTGCTAGAAGCAGAACCTGATAGCCTGCAGAGATCCTCTGTCTTTCCTGACAGTACTTCAGGTTTTCAGCTTCTTTAAGGAGGAAGGAATTTAAATCTTTATTTTTGCTTTGTGTTGGAGAAGGGAGACAAGAAGACATTAGGGTGCTTGTGTGTTGATGATGTCAAGTCACCTGTTGTCATGAAACTCAAGAGGAATGCAGTCTTTTTTGTGACTGTTTGTACAAGGAGTTTTGTATACTTCCTTTCTTACAAATATCTTGCTTCCATTAGCAATCACTCTGCAGCATCAATTGCCAGTCATCTGGCAGCAATCACTCTTCTGTGTTTTAAGATACAGGATTTTCCATAGGAAAAAGGCTATTTTCCCTGATTATTTGCAAAGTGCTGTGAGCTGAGCTACCAAAACCAAGGCACAGGCTGGTGCAGTGCTCAGGAAGAAGTCATCCAGGGATTTGTTGTTCTTGAAGCTGTGACTTCCAGGATGGCTTAGGATCTGAGGGAAGAAAAGTTAAGTGGATCAGGTGGGAGGAAGAAAATCAGGGATTAAAGATTTTTATCCTGGACCATTAATAGATTTAATTGCATGAATTTTAGGCAGTATAGTGTCAAAGTCTGGATTCTACTGCCAGCTTCATTGCTGTCAAAAGGTTATGGTGCTGATGGGTCCACACACATGGTTCCTTCCTGAGTGGGGCCTGTGCTGTGCCTGTGTCCTGAGCTGCAGCTCCTTTTCTGTTCACAGAAATCCTCTGGTTGGCTTGGGGTTCAGACTGCCAGTAGCAGATGTGTGTTCTTCCACGTGGGACAACATCTGACTCTTCCTGCAATCACAGCTGGTTTAGAAGAAGAGTGAAGTGCAGGGAACCCCATCATAAATACAAACCCCACCTGCACCCAGCCAGCCTTGCTGGGTAGGACCTCAAGCTCAGCACTGTTTGCTTGTTCACTCTCTTGAGTTTCCCACTGAGCTCAGATCCCTGCTGTTTCTCCCCAGGCTGAGCCACACACACACTGCTCTGCAAAGTTAATACAATTATCTGTGTGTCAATATGCTGCCACCATCCCATTTGGTCCCACTGGGGTCTTGTTGATATCTCACAGCTGAGCTGCATGTTAGTTCTGCACAATTCCTCCTTGTTTACAGCCAGCATTAGCATCCAAAGTACCTGAGTTTGTTCCAACAGCCTTATCCTTGCCATTTCTTGTTGTCCTGTTTCCTTTTCACTTATGTGAGTGAGACCCTTGGTATGCCTGATTTCAGTACATCTCCATCAGTTGAGAAGTCCAGTCCCTTAATAATTTTATTTGATGGATAAGCTCTGTGTTGCTTGGCAGCCCCTTGCTGAAGTAGGAAGCCAAGTACTGAGCTGTGCTATAGGCAAGATATTGAATAAAGGCAGCTTTTTTTGGCAGAGAGGTCTTGAAAATAAATTCTATGCAGGCAAATTGTATTTGTGTAAGGGAGCTCATGATCTGAGACTCCCAGAATAACCTTTCTGCATCATCCCCAGTTTTGCTGTCTCTTTTAATTTATTTTCTCTCTTATTTTATATATGAATTTCTAAAACATCCATGTCAAACTTTTCTTTGTGGTACAACAACATGCTCACAAACGTGTATGTCAAGTTATCAGCAAAAGAGGCTTTAACAATTGGAAGAAATCTGGCTGGCTCAGAGCTACCTGGCTTATGTCCTTAGGTTCAGGGATAAACTGCACCAGTAGGTCTACCTCCTCCATTACAATTGGCTTGGGGTTTGTTGTGACCACAAGTAGCTGAGGCCTTGGGTTGATATTTTATCCAATCTGATTATGTTTGGAGTAGCTGAGGATTGTCTCGTGCCACAGAAGCCAAGAAGCAGCTTGCTCTCTGGTAAAATTGCAATGCAGTCATTAGAGTTGTATTAGATTAGATCTATCTATCTATCTCCAGGGGGCCAGTATGATCTCTTTGTTTCAGTTCACATGGACAAGTCAAGTTCAATTTATTGGGATTTTAAAGCCTAGTTTGTCATCTGACACCAGGATGTGATATGGCTGTAAAAGGAAGATCTTGTTCATCAGCTTTTAAGCATGTGTTTTGCAGCAATAGCTGAATTCAAATAGCCAGCATCTAATCTCAAAACTACTAATGCAATTATATTGGGAAGGAAAAGAAGTTTTAGAAGTTTTATGCTTAGTTTGCCCTTCTACCTTTTCCACTGCTGAAGCTGATACAAGAAAAATGAGGTAAGAGTGAAACATAAGGGTGGGTTCTTGGTTGATATCAAAATTGTCCCACCTCACTGCAGGTACAGCTTCCTCCTGAGGGGAAGAGCAGGGGCAGACACTCATCTCTGCTCTGTGGTGACAGTGACAGGAGTGAGGGAATGGTCTGAAGTCGTGTCAGGAGAGGTTTAGGTTGGATATCAGGAAAAGGTTCTGCCCCCAGGGGGTGGTTTGGGCACTGGAGCAGCTCCCCAGGGCAGTGGTCACAGCACCAGCCTGGCAGAGCTCAGGAAGTGTTTGGAATATACTCTCAGGCACAGAGTGTGACTCTTGGGGATGATGCTGAGCAGGGCCAGGAGTTGGACTCGATGATCCTTGTGGTCCCTTCTAACTCAGCAGGTTTGTGGTTCTGTGACACCCTTGTGAGTGCAGATGAAGTCATAGCTGGTAGTCTGGGGCTTTTGAGTCACAAAATAATTGATTTTGATCCCTCAAGGGATCTCTGGAGGTCATCTGGGCCAACTGTTTACTCAAACCAGGGTGCACATTGAATTTAAGTCAGGTCTTCTGGAGGATCACATGGAAGTTTGAAGCTGTTAAAGCCAGAATGAAACATTAGCAGACTGTATTCTTTGAGGAATAATTCATCAGTGCTCTAACTAGGTTTCTTTTTCCTTTAATTCCTCTGATTACATTAGTGATGTCCCACAGCAGGAAACAGGTGAATGCTCTCAGTCCTGTTTAACTGAAGAAGTGACTTTGATTTTGTTAACTTATTTATTTATTTTACTTTGAGGAATTGGGTGAAGATACAAAACCTTGTCTTATCCAGGCAATTGAAAAAAACTATGAATCTGAGAGAATGAGTTAAACTTGCTTCAGCTGATACCTGCTGTGAAAAACTACAGCAAATCATCAGGAAATGTACATAAACCATGTAAAATGGGTGCAAGCAAAGAAACCTGGTCTTGGGGAGGTATTTGCCACAAGAACTCGGAGTCCACATGTGTTGAGTTTGCCTAGGGTCAGGAAGGCAGTCACTGGAGGGTGATGGTGTTTTCCATTCCTCTTCACCTCTCAAAGTCTTGTGGTGGCTCAGTTGACTCCTTAATCTTCACTGTCACTGGTGGTAGAAGGGGAGAGGTAACACCTGCACCATGTACAGGAATCCCAGTGCTCAGAGTTATTCCTGGAGCTTTGTGGTGAAGGTGGGGAGTCAATTTGATGCTGGAGGGGTTTGAGGGAGGAGCTTTATTGGGCTGGTTAATATTGCAGGAGTTAAATTCAGAGAGCTGTTGTGCAGATCAACAATGATTAAGGGAGTTCCAAAGGACTCCCAGTTCCCCAAATCACATAATTTGCCATATGATATAGAACTGATGAGAATAAGTAGTACCATATGGGAAAGGTATCCCAGGAGAGCTTGTGCTGAGTTTATAAGTACCTATGGCACTTCCTCTGTTTGGTTAAAGACCTCTAATGAGACCTGAATTTTGACATTATACCTTCTTTTGAAGGCCACAAGAAGTAGAAGAGCATGGCTAGAGATCATGTGCCATAAATGAGTGAATAAATTCATTTAACCTTCAGAGGTGAACAGTGCCAAGAAAAACAAGCAGCTCTGGGAGTTTGTAAAGAGTAAATCTCTGGTCAGCCTCAGTGACTGCATTTGACTAATTAGAAGACTGGAGGTGATGAGGACAAAGCAAAGAACTGTATTTTAGCAGGGCATTTGAGGTTTGTGATTTGGGAAATTTCAGGGAGAAAAATGAAGACAAATCAACTTAGAGGAGAGACATCCAGACATGTAGGTTGCAGCTATAACAGAAAGGGACAATGGGTGGCATGATTTTTGCATTGTGAAAGATGTCCCTTTCGTTTATTTCTAGAGCTGCTCTTTAAAATTCATTTGTAAAGTCAAATCTTTGAGTTCTTTTACTTGGATGGAAGAGATGGTGGGGAGGATGCAGCTTGCCTTTCTACACTTAGAGAAAAACTTGAGCTGTCAAGGGAAGGTGATGCTTGTATTGTGTATCAGAGAAAAGCCCAAACACAGCTTTCAGTTGCATCTGCTATCAACAGACAAAGTCCTAATCCCCTGTATTTGATCAATCTCTTGGCCTTGGCTTGATGGCTCACTGTGCATGGGTGATTCTAAGACAGAACATCATAGACCTACATCAAGCCAGTGAATTTAGGAAAGCGTGGGATGGAAGACAGAGCAGACAGTCTGTAAGCACAGAAGGTTGTTGCTCATTTTTTGTTAAATACTGTTGCTACCCGCTATGAAGCATTAGCTTAATTAACTCAGGGACAGAATCTTCTGTCTTGGCAAAGCCCATCAACATCCAAGGAGTACTTGGTCCATGTTACAAATATGAAAATGAAATGAAGATTTATATGGGTATAGTCTAATCACAGAAAAGCCAGCCTGCCTCAGAAATGAATGTACTAACATTTTCAAAAGTAGACAAATTGGTACTCTACCCTTCCTTTGCTTATCAGATGTAAGGATAAATTGACTTGAAACCCTCAGTTTTTTACCTTCGCTTCTCAAAGGTGAATGACATCCGGTAATTAAAAGTAAAAACAAGCTCTTATGCCCACACATTTGAAAAAAGAAAAAGGCAGTGAAAAAGCCTTGTCAGGCTGTTATTACTGCATGGTATTATCTGCTATTGATATTCCTGGTCTGACATTTTTAGATAATGCGGTCTCAGCTTGGGATTCGTGGATTCCAGTTCCTCTGCTGCGGTGTATTCTTTCATGGTTAGAATTTTCTGAACTTACAGCATTAAGATTGTCCTAATGATAGAACCAGAGCTTACTGTTTGCCTTATTTATGCAGCGTGATTTCACTCTTTGCCCTTAATGCTATTTATCATGGTTAGTCTGGTCTTATCCTCTGCCTCCAAAAGTAGGTGATGACTAATGCTTCCAAGGAAGGAAGGATAACAGAACCTCAGGCGTCCACAGCTGACTTCAGTCAGGTTTTTGTTTTTGATATTATTCATCATTTTACCTCTTCTAAGTTATTCTTAAAAAGGGTCCTTCACTATCAGCCACCATTTCAGAAAAGGTAGCTGGAAAATTGAAGAGAGTTGAGAGTAAACATACATGAAAGAATCAAGAGAAATCTGCTCTTTACAGGGAGTTTAATTGATACTTAAATGCTTTGGTTTGATTTAAGCAATGATCTGGCTGCATTCTGAAAGGATCTACATAAGGAAGAGAGGCAGGTCTGTAATGCAGATGACAGGAGCATAACAAAATGCCATGGTTGAAAGTGGATCTAGCTAAATTTTAAGTCAGACATAAAGGATAAGCTGTAATTATGGTGCTAATTTTTTATCCAAACAATTTACCTAATGCTGTGTTGGGTTCTCCAACAGTTGCGTGGTTTCACTTGAGGCTGTGTGTGCTTTATAACAAATATTCTTTAGCTCAGCAGAAGCTTTGAGCAGCAGTAGTTGGGGATGGTTCAGGGTGAGTCAAGATGATCAATGAGAGGCTTTCAAAACTGTGGCATAGAAAAGATTTAAGAGATTTTCTGGGGAGGATGGGGCAGTGAATTTGGGAAGGGGGTGTTGCCAGAGTGATCAGTGAGTAAGGAATCATAGAAGAAGCTTGTAGCAGTCAGATGAGGAGCAGAGCTGTGAGTTAAGGTGACCAAGGAGGGTGGCAGGCTTACAAGCAGAAAGCTTCAGCCAAGACAGAGGAAGGTGTGGCACTGACAGGGAAGCAAGAGGTGGCTCCTGACACCTTGGTTCCTCCTGGAGGATTCCCAGGGACATGGGCTCTGCTGGCTAAGGTTTTTCCAACCTTGCTGTGTTAACTGTTGTGTGGCTAGATCTACCCAGGGTTGCCAGGAAGGGGCTTACTGAATGCAAATTACTTGCTTGGAGCAGAAACGCTGTAGATTTAATCTGTAGGTTAACATTTCAGTGAAAAATAAATTTTAATGGAAGAAAATAGCTCAAAAGTGGAGCTTGTTTGCTGGCTAGCCAGAACAGCACTGCTGTTACCTTTTGGGTGTTTCTGTCCAAGGGCAGCACCACAATGACACTCAGGCAGTGACATGTGTAAGGGAATTAGTTATAGGCCCAAGTTTTCCTGTGTTCTTTTGATTACTTGTCCACATCACAAAATGTTCTGCTCCAAAGAAGCTTCTCATGGAAAACCAGGCAGTATTGCAGAGAGTGCAGAGAGAGCACTGATGGCTTTGAATTAGCCAGAGTGCTCCACCATGGACAGTGGAGTCTGCTAAGAGGTGGGGGACTGTGTTTGTCTGCAAGTCACTGTCCCTTACATTTTCTCCTTGCTTTTGGTCCTTTACCAGCTGACAAAATGGAGTGAAAATAATAACAAACCCAGAAGTTTAGCTTCAGCTTTTATGAAGAAATTAATTCATTTTCTTTTTCTGTGATCTTGCAGAGTAGTTAGGCTAAATTTAATTGAGGCTGGGGAGCTGGGGCTGGAACAGATGAGGAAAAGGGAACTTGCTGAAAACACTGTCAGGGCACAGATACCAAAACCGAGTGGCAGTAAATGCATAACAGAAAATGAGATGGGAAGAAAGAGGAAGAGAAAAGGCTAACGGGGAAACAATTAGAAAATACCACCATGGCCAAAACAAAGGCGTTGGAGGTTAGCTGAGAGGGAGCTGTGTGCCAGCTTGCAGTCAGCAGCTGAGTTACAGCACTGTGGTCTCTGCTCCCAGGCTGTCCATAGGAGCAGTCTGCTTTTTAAACTCATTCACTGAAATTCTCTCATTGTCTTCAGCCATCCTCAGTGCTGTGCAACCTAGCTACTGAAGCAGACATTCTTGGTTTGTGCATCACACAGCCCATGCCTGTCATCAGCCTAGCAGACCATGAGAGTTCAGTGGGACCAAGGCATGCTGCCTGGGGGTTGTTAAGGAACATTCCAGAGCAAGAATGGTGATAATCTAGTCAGTACTGGGATTTTTTTTTCCTTTTAGCTTTGGATCAGTGTGGAGGTAATGTCCAGGGTCTGAGGGTACTTCACTGCAGCAGGAGGCTCTTTCATATGAGGTGTCAAGCCAGAGGCTGAAAACCTGTCAGAATTAAAGTCCAGGATGCTTTTAGCAATGGGTAAGGTACAGTTATCTTTGGATGCAATAACTGTAGAGTGCAGGCTCGTCCTGTTTAGCTCTTAAGGCTGACTGCCCTCATTGCTTTCTGCTCTTAAGACCTAGATAGTTGCCTGAGTTTTATTGCTGCTTTTACAGTTTTGAAGGATGTAGGAGGAGGAGACAGCAGTGTAGGTGAATCTTAGTGCTGGAGTGACAGTCTTTTTCCAGGTCCAAAGGGGCTGATGTTGGTAATGGGAAGTACCAGGCAGTGGGACTGTGGTTTGTGTGCCCTCAGCCCCCAACTGCTGTGACTGGTTTCCTCTCCTGCCTTGTGGGGAGGACCTGCCTTTCACTTCTTGCTTTCAGGATGATGCTCTGCACTCTCCCTGTGGGTTGGACAGCAGGCCAGTAGAAATTACTCCTCAAGTGGGAAACTGTTTCCTGAAGTAAATTTGCTGGTTGGAATAAGGACACGTGTCTACCCATCAGTTTTAACAGTCATTGCTCTCAGCTGAGGTACTGACCCTGCACTACCATGTGGAAACCTTGATTCTATCTCTTGCACTGATCCTTTTCCATGATGAAATCAAATCTTCCCTGATCTGGGTCACAGGTGCCTGCTGGTTTTGGTAGCCTTAAGGGATTCTAGCACCAAAGCTTCATGGGCAGAAGTGACAGGGTGCTAAAGAGCTGCAAAATTAGCATTGACTTTTATCAGTGTGGGATCTTCATTTCTCCATCAAATCTCCAATCCAGCTCCCTAGGACCATCTGATGGTGCAGTAGGACTGTCATGGCTACCCAGCGAGTGTGGTTTGTGTGTGGTGAAAAGCACTTGTTCATCAGAATTAACAGGATTTTTATGGGCAACATTTTCAGCAGCATCTGAACCCAGTTCTCAAAAGTGATGTAGGCTTTTAAGAGGCCAAAGCCAAGATTTTCATAAATAAGTAATGATTTGGGCTGCCTCTGTTTTTTGTTACACAAGTCTAAAAGGAGCCTGGTTGTCAGGGGTTGTGAGATTCTGGCATTTATTCAAAATTGACATGCTTTTAAAATGTCTTAAGCTGGGCATTCAGAAATGGAGGCATCAAGAGTGATTAGCTACTTTTGAAATCTGTTTTCTTAAAAGTCTGAATGAAAATCACTGGGGCATGGGGTCCTAAATGACATGTGAAAAAGTGCTAAAAGTGTATTTTGGAAGTGTGTGTGCCTGTCTGTGACTAGACTTGTCCCCAGAGCACCTGCACTGTTGTGCATTAATGTACTCAAAAAGGCCTAACAGGCAAAGGCAAATATATCACTAGTGTGCTGAATGCAGGGTGGGACTGATGGGCTGCTCAGGGTATCAGCCTGTCTCTGCTCTGGTTTGAGGAAGAAAATAGCAATGATTTTTGCAGGTACCAACAATCAGTAATTCTGACCTGCTGGGGAGAGAATGACAATTTTGCATCTAAAGTCTTATACATTAGGAACAACATAAATAAAGTTAAGCATGCACCAGTTAAACGTGTTTGAAGGGTTTTGTAGGATTGAGTTCATAAACCAGAGAAATAGGATTGCAGCTGTTTCTTCCTCAGCCTGGATTGCTGATGTATAATGTAATTGCTGTCTTTGTGTCTGCCCTCAGAGCTGAACCATGTCCCACCCGTCCTGGCTGCCACCCAAGAGCACCAACGAGCCTGTTGGTCACGTTACTGCAAGGATGGAGACCACACACACCTTTGGGACCCCCAGCATTTCCGTGTCCACCCAGCAGACCCCAAAGAAGTTTGCACCTGTGGTCGCCCCCAAACCAAAGTACAACCCATACAAGCAACCAGGAGGTGATGGTGAGTATTTATTTTCTAGGAAGGAATTATAACTGCCTAGCTCAGAGGAGCTGTCTGCTAACACAGGCTGTTCTTGATTTGCTCTTTGTTGATGAGTTTGTGGGAGCTTCTCTTTCTGAGATCATTCAAATCAAGAAGAATGTGAAGGTGTCTCTTCCCCTTGCTCTGGCTAGCTACCCTCCTGAGAGGTGCAGGGCTGGGAGAGGACACAAGGACAGATCTTCCTCAGCTTTAATTGAAAGCACATGGCCTATGTCCAAGACTGGTACTTTGCAAGGGGTTTTACTTGTTTGGTCCCTGCTGACACGTGATGAGCTTGGGCTCAACTCTTTTCAGTATTGGTTCTTTCACCCCAGCACAGTGGGAATGCTTTACAAACAAGGGATTGATCTGTGGGAATATAAGTATAGCTGAGGGTAGTAGGGCATAAATTTGGCCAGTGAGTCTAGAAGTGTTTTCTCTCCAGTCTGCTGGCTGGATTGTTTTACTTTTGTTCTTTCCCTCTGCTATGGAACACTCTTGAATATGAAACATTGGGAAGGTATCTAGATGACCATTGCAATGGCCTCTGGAGCTGTTATGTCAGCAAAACAAATGGTTTTTAGTGACCATGTGTCAGCCTTCCTCTTCTTGCTGTGGAAGTCCTCCTTTCCTGATGTGGTTGAGCACCAAGCATGGGATTTGGTTCCCACATGGAGAGAGGGAGTTCCCAGGAGCAGGAGTGCATGGCTGAGACCACTTCTGGAACTTGCAACTGGAAACCTGCATGTTAGAGCACCTGGGATGCCCCTGGCTGACAATGGAGAGTTTGTGATAGAATTACAGCAGAAACAAATGAAGGCTAAGAATTTTAGGGGAAAGTGGTAGCTGCTTTGGCAAAGCATGACATTTCTATTCTTGGTGATTTACTGTGGTAGGAAATGGGGGGAAGTTCTTCTCCTCCTCCTCTCCAACCTTTCTCCAAAGAAAAGCTCAAGCTCAATTCAAGAAAATTGCCTAAACAGCTTTTTTATTTGGTTTTGGATGCTCTACATTGTTCCTTCACCACTTTTTCCTCTTTTATGTTGAATACAATAAGATAAATATCACCTGTATATTTTTTCCTTTTTCTGCTCTATCTTTTGAAGGAGTATGCATTTTTAGGAAGACTATGGAGTAATGGAAAAAAGAAAGAAAAACAAAGCAACATATTAAATCTTGCACTGGAGTGATTTTCTAAAGTTAAGGACATTTTATAGGAAAGTTGGAAAAGCCTGATGAGTGCTTTGGGTATTTTTCATCTGCTGCTCTAACTTCGGAGAATTCAGAACGAAAAAAGAAAATGTGTTGGAGGGGGAAAAGCGAAGTCATATGCACCTGTTCTGCTGCCTTCAGTAACAAAACTTAGTGAGAAATAGGAAGAGAAAGACATTTGGAATTTAAAAAGTAAAAATTAGTCCCTGAAAATGCAAAGAAAATGTCACCTTCAAGTCAAGTTGAAGTTTTTATTTTTCTAATTCTCTTGCAATTAAAAATAATAATGAAAAATGTCCATTTTTTCCCTATGAAATCTATTCTTGATCAGTCAGTATTTTTTTTGTGTAAAAAAGGTCAGTATGTCTTAATTGTCAGTGTTTCAGTGATTATAGGTCTGATTGTGACTCGGGAACATTATCACCTTCTAAAAAAATTCAGTGTTTCTTGCCATTTTGGGAAGGAGGTTTTCCTGCAGAGCAGAGCAGGCACTGCAGGCTGAGAAGGGGAGACAAGACACTCAAACCTTTCTTGTGCAACCCAGAGTACCTGGTCCTGCAGGAAACCAGGAGACAGTCAGGAGCTGCCAGGGGACTCTGTCAGTGCCAGTTCCTTGCCTAGTCTGATGCTGGGCTTTTAGAGATCCCATCCTCATCTGACATGCCTGGAAGAGCTCAGGGTTGGCCAAGACCTGGTCAGAGGTAGGCTTAGTGATGTGACAACATGCCTGCAGCTTTAGCTAATCCACTTGCAGAAGGTGACATGCTGCTGGTGGCTGTCAGCAGCCTGTGCAAAGCCATTACCCAGCCATATATAACCCTGAGAATATGAGGCTGTTGGGATCTGGCAGGCAAGGGCTGGGGGGGAAGTGAGAAATAGTTAGCCCAATGTGCTTCATTCACTTTCCATGGCTCCCTTCTCTCTTCCAATCTCTAATAGTTTTTTTCAGTGACCTTGATTTCTTCAGCAATCATTCAGTCTGGGAGATGGCTCCAGGCCCCATTGTTTCCCTGCTTACAGGGGCACTGCCATTCTGTCTCAATTTGTCCTCAGTTGGATGCAGGTCTTTCCCACCTGGTTAGCTGTGAGTCTGTAGGTAGAGGAGAGGCAAAATCCCCTTGAATCCCAGTGTGCTTTCCTCTCTCCTGTCTTGCAAAATCTGTTTATCTGGAGAGGCACATGAGCTTGCCATGCATCCTTCTGCTGGAGATGAGTGGGAGCAGCAGCACTGCTCTGGGGAAGGGCTGTCCTGGGGCTGTTATGGGTCAGGGGGTGGCTGTGCTCATCACAACCTTAGCTGCCCCAGCAGTGTTGCTGGAATTGGCTCCCTGCAGCCTTTGTAGTATCTGGAATGTCTCTGAGAGACTGATAAATTTTGTTCCTGGTAATTTCTTCAGCTCATGGCTTTTAACATTTAGGAATGTGCATGCTCTGGCCTTGTGGACCTTATTATTTTTTGGGTGTGTTGCTTGTATGTAGAGGATCTGTCCAGCTGATTATGTTCCTGGTTTTATTTCTTGATAATATTGAAAACAGAGGAGAAAGACACTGGGGTGACAGCCTGTGGAGCAGGTGCTGTGTCTACTCCCCCTCTCCCTCCTAATTCCTACCAAAGCATTTCTTTAGTCTCACCTTGACTTTAATTTTATTTTTTATTTCCTGACACCTGCACAAAACTCAGCCAGAAGGTGCTGATTAGAAGCTGCTTAATGGAACTTTAACAGAAGTTAGAAATGGTTACATGACTGGAAAAAAAAAAGTGAAATGGCAACAGCCAACAGTTTAAAAACCAGGAGCATTTTACTGTTATTTGAAGCACTCAAGGCATGTGTTTATACCACTGAAGTAGCAATTTTCCTGGTGCTGCCAGCCCTGCTCCTCGCTGAGTTGCTGCAGCTTGTTTCAGACCAGATTTATCCACTCATCAAAGCACAGACCATGTCTTGCTCTTGCAGGGATCTGCTTGGGGGCCCTGGGTATGACTACAGCAGTGGTAGAAGTCATGATCATAATTGTAATCATCATCAATAAGACCTGAGCCCTGTTTAGCATTCTGCACAGTCTCTGCCATGCAGGCAGCCTGAGAGGCAGGCACAGCCTGTTTGTGTAGGTCCTACAACACCTGCTGTGCTCTGGGCTGGGTTCTGGGGATTTAGTGCTGCCACTCCCCACTGGGGCAGTTTGTAGGGGTCTAACCTTGCCTGGTCCTGAGAGGTGTGAGCACCACAGCTCCTGGGAAGTGCTGTTGCTCACCATCTTACACAACTCTGTATTTACCCCACAGAGAGAGGAGAGCTGGTCAAGCTTGGGGAAGATGTTTATCTGCAAGGTGAACAATTGTGCATTGGCAGGAAGTGTAGCTGCTGAGGAATTAAGTTGGAAATCAAAATTACATATCCAGACATCTGAGCAGCAGCTCTAAGAGTTTAACTGGGATCAGGGATGGTCCTTGGATGGAGTGAGATGTGTTTGAAGTTTGAGAGCATCTTCTCTTCATGCTGGGAGAAGATGAGTCCTGAGATGGATGAGGCATTAACCAGCCATGGGTCCTGAGAGTCTGCTTCCTATAGATTTGGCCTCTTTCTCCATGCTCACATGTTTGGTGTTGCCTGCCCCCTCCCTCTTTTCCTCAGTAGACCCTGTCCAGCAGTGTGCACAATGGGTTTTGTCCTACACAAAAAAATCTCTTAAAGAAACTGCGATTTTTTCTTTTTTGGTTTTTTTTTTTTTTTTTTTTGGAGGTGTTGGTATTACTTTTGTTTCATTTAAAAGTGCTGGATGCCCCATCATTTAAAGTGCTCAGGGTCAGGCTGGACAGGGCTTTGAGCAAACCTGATTTAATGAAACATATCCCAGCTGATGGCAGGGGCTTTGGACTGTATTATTTTTCAAAGGCTTTCCAATCCAAACATTTCTGTGGTTGCTCTTCCTCCTCTGCTTGCCACTTACTTCTCTCTTGCTCTCCAACTTTTAGACTTAAATTGGTATTTCAGTATCTTCAACAGAGCTGCAGCCTTAGGGAAACACTGCCACACAGCTGTTCCTATCTATGCTGGGCTCAGGAAGATAGAGAGGATTTATAGCTTGCAGATGAAGCAAATTCCATCTTTGCCTTAGTTCCAGAAAATGGGGCCTCACCCTGAGGGGCAGGCTGAGGAGGCATCTGGTGTGGGGTGAGGTTGGTGGTAGCTGATCTGCTGGCTTTGTGCCTGCCACTGTGGGGCTGGTGCTGCTGGGGTGGCACTGGGGATTGTCAGGCTAGAACTGGGGACTTCAGAAATGTGTAAAACTCTGTTGTCAGTCAGAGGTACTCAGAAGAGGCTGAGTCAGGACTGCTGGATGGCTTGGAAGCAAAATGTGACAAACTTTGCAGTGTGAGTTGCCTTTTGGTTTGGATCCTTTTGTTTTGAATCTTGTTTTGGTAATGACAAAAGTTCTTTTCCCCCTTGCCTCCCAATGAAGCTCTGCATGTCCAGCAGAAACAGGCAGAGCACAGTGGTGGGCTGGGGAGGCTCAGGGGGATTGCAGGGCTGGGCTTTGCAGTCCAGCATTTGTGAGCACTGGTGCAGCTCCCCAGGGATTGAATGCACCTCCTCTGGCACTGTGTGCAGACACTTGAAGGATGGTTTCATGGTGGTGGGGAAGAAAGGAGTCCATCCTTGTCTACCAGCAAGTGCTAGATCATTGAATGGCTCCCAAGAGGTCTCCTGCTCCTGCAAAGATGACTCTTTCCACTCCTAGAAAACCAAATCTGTGCTATTCTTGCAATGTCTGTTGTTCTTATGAACAGGACTATGTGTTTTTCTCAAGCTAAGACAGGTGAGATGCTGCAATGCCAGCCCTGGTCAGAAAGGGATGTGCAGGCAACACCCCTCACAGGGCAGTCATGCTGTTTGTGGGGTGCCCAGTGCTTGGGGGTGCTTCTCTGTCACACTCTGGGACACTCAGGACATGCTTTACAAAATTAACCACTTTAATTTATGCTGCTGGGTACTTCTAAATTCAGTATTTATTAGTGCTGGTGTCTTTCCTTGTAATGGCTATATTTGGTGAATATAGTATCTGCAGAAACACTTAATATGGATTTAATAATGGAAACTAAAGGAAGGGATGAGACTCAAAGCAATCTCCTCCTTTCTCCTTCCTTTCCTTGGCCACCTTTCAGATATGGTGAACAACAGGTCTCATGTGAAAGCCTTTGAGGTTTTAATTACTTTTTTAAAAAAAACATTTCTTTTACCTTGGTTGGAGGAGTGGACAAGTGGCTCATGGCAAGACAAGGCAAATCATCAGGACCAGCTCCTGGCAAGGCTGTTCTGTGGATATCAGTTGCGTGTTCTTGAACCCAGCTGATCCAGGTTTCCCAGAGCTTGACTCTCTGTGCCCTCTTCTTCTTCATGGGTGTGGAGGCTTTAGAGCACTGGCAAGTTATATTCTGCTATGGGGACTGGAAGCATGAATTATCAGGCTGTTTGTTGTTTTGCTGTTGTATTTGTGGGGGTTTTTTTTGTTTTTTGTTTATTTTTTTTTTCCAGGCAGTTATACCTAGTGGGTTTTGTTTACAGCAGCTGCTATCAGTAGCTCTGTCTTAATTTTTGAAGCTTGGGTATGGATTTATTGGACTAGATACCCTGTGTTATAGCTGTTCCCTGCTGTGCAGGCTTTGACAGTTCATAGAAGCCAACAAGGTGCAGAGTCTATTCATTATTTGTATTGAGAGCCCTGAAAAAATAAGTTCATGCTGACCTGAAAGGTTCTGTGGTTTTTCTTTTTATTTTTTTTTTCCTGTTGTCTGTGCTGGTTCTGTTCCATAGCAGGAGGAATTCTCCCTGGTGCAAGGGCTGTGTTGGCTGAGAGGCAGAGGGGTGTTGTAGCTGCTCCTTGGAGTATCTCAGGAGCTTCTGCAGTGCTGTGCTGGCTGTTGGAGGAAGGCTGGGCTGCAGGCACAGTGACCTGTCTCATCCATGCTCCTGGGGTGGATGTGTGTGCATTGTTCAGCACTAACATGAGATAATGCAATTATCCAGACCTGGACAGCCAGCAGGAGCTGGCAGTCTTACACATGTTAGGGGTTATATCAGTGGACCAGATGAGGCATGGGAATGTGTTACTCTGAATTGAGTCCTGGGAGTACCAGAGTATTTTCACAGGGATCTGATCCCTCTTGTTCCTCGTCTCTGCTACTAGCTGAAACAAAATCATTGATGCTTCATGGAGGAGGCAGTGCCTCAGTGGTGGGACAAAAAGTTAGGCTGAGAAGTGCTCTAACACTCTTCTGGTCCCACCAATTGCAGTGGATGCTGTGGTCCATCCCTCACAGGACTGAGCTCATGGAGCTGAAAAATGCTGTGTGAATAAAGAGGTGAACCTTATGTTGCAAATCATCCTGACTGGCCCTGGCCACAGCCCTCATGTTGGGGCTTATTTCTTAGAAAAAACATTTTAAAAGTGTGTGTTATAAACTTTTAAAGTCTTTCTTAATCCCCCCTCGTTTTTCTATGTTTCTTGTGCTGAATGAGATGCAGCAGATGAAGCAATACTTTATTCATTAGTGTCAGAACTGCATCATCCACAGGCTCTTACAAAATGCAGCTGGTGAAAATGATCTTGAAGCTCCAGCTCTCTTTGTGGTGGGCTTGCTACCTTCACACAAGAGCACTTAAAGCACCAACAAAGCCCCTGAACAGAATGAGTGGGAAGGTAGGTTCCCTTGTGAAGGAGCAGCTGTGTTCCAGTTTGGGGCACCCTTTTGGAAGTGTCCACTGATTCCTCTCAAAGGAGAGAAAATCCTCTGTCCTGTTGGTTAAAAACTGAGCAAAACCAGTTGGAAATGAGTGGTGGTTCTCATTTGTATGAAACTGGATTTAAGCTGCCCCAAGCAAGCTGGGCCATGTTGGAGAGGCATGAGACCAAGCTGGTGCCTTTGTGCCTGGGCAGTGTTGCTGCTCTCAGTAACTTCTGAGTTACAAGGATTGGGAGTTTTGCCCAGTTGTCTCCAGCACAGTGACCAATGTCAGGACCTGTGATCCTCACCAGTGTGAATGAACTGGCTCTGTGTGGGGCCTTCTGTCCTGTTAGCAGCCATCCCAAAAGTTGTTTTGTTGGATCTGCTTTTTTCTTTTTTTTTTTTTGGTTTTGTTTTGTTTCGTTTTGCCAGAGACAAGTCCACAGAACTGTGTCTTGGCTTTGCTCTCAGGCTGAGCATTTTCTTTTTTGAAATACCACCTCAGGAAAAGGCCCTGGGAAAAATGCAGTGTAAAACAAGTGCATAAAAACTGTTATTGAACCAGTATACTTACCTGTAGTTCAGAAAATGTCAAGTCAAGCCACCAGGTTTTATTAAGTATTCTGACTGTGTTTTGTTAGAATTACAAATATTAAATTTTCACAGGCTCTGGAACACATTGCCTCTTATTTGGGAACTACTTGAAGAAGTGCCTAGCCTTGGGTTTCATTCCAGTCAGTGAGCTTGTATTTTCTCAGTTATTTGGTATCATAAAGCAAACATTGCACTTCTCAGCAGGTAGATTCTTAATTTTTTTTTCTGCCCTGACTATTTTTTCTCATTTTCTCCTATCCGTCTGTTCTTCCAAGATATTATATTTAATTTTTCCACTTCATTATTTCAAACATCAAATAGTGATTCATCTTAGCAGTGTCCTGTTCTGTGAACCACAATCGTTTGGGTATAATAAAGAAAAAGGGCAAAAAAGGGAAGAGAAGAAGAGAAAGAGAAGACATTTCTGACACACTGAAATGGAATGGAACCATCATTTAATAACTTGAATTGCAAACATCTGTCATTGACCATATCAAACCTTGTGTTAAAAAGATAATGTTTGTCCTGTATGTAGTTTTACAGGGCTGTGGTGCCCAGTCAAAGCAAGAGAGCAATGCTAATGCAGAAATAGCTTGAATTCAAGCAGGGGGCACTTGTCCCTTTTATTTTAATCTGAAATGTTAATATCCTCCAGACGCCGGTCTGTTAAATAATAACAATTGTTATACTACAGTTAACAGTCGACTAATATTTTTTTATTTTTTTGCCCTTCACACAATACTGCTTTTCTACTCACTGAAAACTAACTATTATAGTAAAGGATTATATGTATGCTTTTCCTTTTCTCTGCCTAAAGCTTTTTTTTTTTTTTTTTCTTTTTTTTGTGCCAGGCTAAGTCCTGTTAAATCAGAGCAACCAGTAAATGTCTATTGGATTATATTACAGGTTGGTGTAATAAAAGGTTGGAAGAATGAATGAGCAGCTCTTGAAGCCACAGAAGCTGTACTTGTGGCCAAAGAGCAGGCATTTCTAGCAGTGAATCCTACACAATTACAACTTGGACTAAATATACAAGGCATGAAACATTTGTTGCTAAGCAAAGCATGTTTAGATGGACTTGGCACAGGAATTGAGGGTCCCTGAGCAGGACTGAGAGTCCTGCTGCTTGGCCTGGGGAGGGTGATTTTGCAGGAGACGAGCAGGGATCTGCTCTAGTTCCTATTAAGCAGTGAGTTAGTTTCCCACTCTCTGAAAATTCCCCTTCTGTTTTTTCTTTAACCAGCACGCACACTGCAAAGTCACGGCCGTGGAACAAAGGGCAGGCGTGCTCCAGGGGCTCAACTGGGGATTTACCCAAACTATTTGAGGAGCTGAAGTGCAAAAGACTCACATGTCTCGTCCAGTTCTTAATTCCTGTGATGACAATGACTAAGGAAAGATTTTGGTTTTGTCTAGACATGACCCAAATCATGAAGCCAAGCCTGGTGTTAATGGCTGGTGGGTAGAAATTGCACTGTCATGACAGCTGGCATTTGTTGTGCCAAGCACTGAATTTATGGGAAATCACATGGAGATGAGGAAGGAACCTGTGCTCTGTGTCATCTCTGTTACAACACCCACTCAAGAAGTTTTATCAACTGGTGTTTCTGAATACTCTGCACTACCTGTGGTGTAAGGGTCTGGCCAGAGGTCTTGCTACAGGAGTTGTCCTGAGTGAGCTGGTGAGAGGAGAGAAGGCCCTCAAGAGTATGAAAATGGTACCAAAACAGTGGAGTAAACACAGTCTTTCAAAAGTAGGTTTAATAGAAGAAAGTATAGAAGTTTGAAAGTTGTGTTATAAAAAGTGAATGTGAATTCTTCTGTTGAACTTTTACTAAGTGGAGATTAATTGTCTCTGACGTTGGTGGCCCTGTCCTTAGAAATCCAGTTCTTTGGTAGTAACATCAACAAAATCAACTTTCCTCAACTTTGTGCCCCATGTACTCCTCAGTACAAGCTCCCAGTTTGTGCTCCAAATTTCCTATCCCCTCCACTGGCTCATCCCCTATTCTTTCTTGCAGAGGACACAGTGTCAGGCTGTGGCTGCTTCTGCATGAGCTGGGAACCTCTTGACCTTCCCAGTAGCTTCCTTGGGACCACTGGACACCTGCAGCTGGATCTATTTCCAGCTGCTTTCCTTATCCAGAGCAATCCATCTCAGCTCCCCTCTTAGCCCCTCAAGTGTCACGATCAGCTTTACAAAGTGCTGTCAGACTCTTCAAGGGAATGTTCTGACCCAAACTGTGCTGTGTATTTGCAAAGTTCAGTTTTCAGGCTGGTGAAAAGGAGTAACCATTGTTTCTAGGCCACTTCTTGGGAAGGGTAAGAAAAGGAAGGTTGCTCAGTGAGGATCCATTAACACTGTTCTGGCTGTCAGACAGTGAAGCACAGGAGGTAAAAGTCCATTCTTCTCCCTTCCCAGTCCTGTGATTTAAAATGTTTGAACGTGCACTTCAGAAGCTGGGGAAGTAAAAGCCCCCAGTTGTGCCTGGAGACTCTCCAAAGGCCAGGGCGAGCAGAGGGGCTGTGAGTGTTAATACAGTCCATCATTTGTAAGGAGCCCGTGTTCTGCACCAGCGTGTCAGGCTGTTGTCTGCACGCTGTCTTTGCTGATCACAGTAATCGGGTCATAAGAGAGGGAGAAGTAATAGCGCGTCTCTTAGCAACCAGCCCCAGGAGAAAGAGAAAATTACTCAAACAGACTATCCAGCCAGGGAAGTAGAAAGATGAAATTTTCTGAAAGTCTGTTGGAAAGTGCTCAGGGACATAATTCTTTTATGTGTGAGATCCTTACAGGCTGGATCCAATGGTATCAGACGCGCTTTTTTTTTGTTTTTTGTTCTTCTTGTCTTTCTGGTAAACTTTTATTTTTAATTGGCCTCAGAAAAAAAAAAAAAAAGAAAGGTGGGGAGAATCCTATGGAACAGACACGTTTTCAAAACATAAGGGACAGATTTTTATATTTTGGACAATGCCAAGGAGAAGGGAGGGAGGGGAGGTCAGTGTGTCTCAGGCAGGAGATGAGGGGGAGCCTCTTATCTCCGCACGAGTGCTTTGAATGCTTCCCATGTCAGTGCGAGCCAAAGCATGCTGCTGTATCTGCCAACGCTGCAGTGGCATGTGCAAAACAAACTTGTTGGGTCTCTATTGCATTGCACAGGGTGTCATGTCTCATGAGTGTCACACACTGAGCTGTGATGAGTGACAGCTTGGCAGAGAGCTGGACCCGACCTGCCCTCCCGGGGGCTGTGCCAGGAGAGCCTGGCTGAGAGGCCAGGCAGAGCAGGTACTGCTTGAGTTCCTGCCAGCAGCCTTTTTCTCATTATCCTGGCTTTTTGTCCTCATCTAAGCTACTGGTTTTGTTTGTCTTCTCAAAGAATTTTTGGCTAATGTTGACCCCAGGTGTCAGAGGGAGGGCAGTGGTAGGAGCAGTCTGGAAATCATAGTAATAAACTGAAGCATTTGCAAACGTATATGGGATGGGGACAAGTATGTGTGCTTGTATCTTGTACTTTAAAACATTTCTTTTTAATTCCAAAAGTTTCAGTTCTGTCTGTGGTCAGCTAGTCTGTATCCTCCCCAGTGTGGTATGCTGGCTGCTTAGGGAAGGGGACCAAGCCTGGCATGGCCTGCCCACCCTTGCTAAGCAAGTGCATAAATCTATGTGTGCTTAATGGAAAGAAAGGGAAATACTCTAAAATGGTTGAGAGTGCCCAGATTTGTGGTTGCATCCTTGAAACTATTGCAGGAGCAAAATCTTTCTGAAAGCTTGTCTTAGTCCCTGGTTCTGAGGAGACATCAGGGCGCTGTTGCACATGTGGAGGGGAACAGGCACTGTTCCAGCTGGTAGTCTGTGCCCTTCTTCTGCTTTTGTGTGCTCTGTGATGCCAGGGCATGTCTAGTTTGTGCAGGGGTACCAGCTCACTTCTGCAGGTGATAGTTTGACTGTCAGTAACATTTACTTGCAGATTCATGTGGTTTACTGAAGGGTCCAGCCATTCCCCCAAATTAGGATCCTGGACTGTTGGTAAAAAGTTTGGGGTGATCTGGACTGCCGTGGTTGAGTTGTTGGTACCTGGGTTCATTCAAGTCTTGCTAAAGTCTCTGGAGAGGAGGCTGACTTCAATGTCTTATCCTGGAAATAATCTGCAGAAGATGGGAGAAAAACCTGAACCTTGAAGCTGTACAGAATGAATATCTTAGGAACAACATCTACTACTGCCAAAAGTGAAATAAGGAAGACTATTAATTGTGACTTCTTTCAAGAAAATCATAGAGGCTGCTGCTTTGCTGTGTTGTCATAAAGAAGAAAGACTTTTTTCCTTAAAAGTTTAGTAATTGAAGACTTTCCTTGCTATTTTTGTGAGTACCAGTAAGTGATGTTTCCTGGAAATTTTCCCCCAACTCTATAAATACCACCCCAGGGCTTACAGAAGTGACTCAGTTTGGGAAGTCAACACCATGCACTTCCTCAGCACAGCCTGGCAGCTCCCCAGCCAGAGCACACAACTTCTGCAAAACTGCTAATTGGTTGTTAATCTGCAGTACAATTGGGCTGCTTCTTGAAAACTGAATTCCTGTTGCTCATTCTGACCTTCCTGTCATGTTGGAGATGATGGCACAGAGTGCAGAAGAGGCTGAAGCACACTTTGAGTCTGGAAAGTTGTAATTGGTATTTTGAGGTGCCACCTTTCCTCTGGATAACAAGCTCATCAAATGACCCCAACTGACAGATAGATGAAATGCTCCTAATTGCCACATCTCACTGTCCTGGGACCATGATTATCTCACAGACCTTGCTTTTGTAATTGGGTCCTTTCTGCCTTCCCGTTACACTTTTGACATCACTTTTGTACCATCTGGGCACAAATGGAGCCATTTGTAATTCTTTGTGTAGTGCCCATGGAAAAAGAGAACCTGGCTTACTGAATTAATTCTGCAGGCATATGGGGAAAATTACACTGGGAGCTCAGGTTTGGCACAGCTGTCTTTTGTAAAAATCAATTTATAAAGACAAGAGGCAGTGCATGAGGGAGGTGTGAGTTGGGTAAAATCACAGCTGATCTGCATCTCCTCTGGTATCAGCATGGGTAGGATGCCATGCAGTCCTACCAGATAATGCATGAAGCATTGTAGTGTCTTCCTCATCTTCTGCTTTGTCCATTCAATGCCTTAGATTTGAATTAAATTCACAATTGATCTCTTCTGTTAACTCATCCCTGCCCACAGTGATCCTGCAGTGTCTGACACCCTTTTCTACAGCCAAAGAACCAGTTGGGTTTGTAACAGGAGAATACTTGACCGAGTTCTCTTGGTGCATCAGGCACTCACCCTGTGTGTAAAAATGGGACACAGGCCCTCAAGAGGGAGAGGTGACCTTGTGGCAGCAGGAGGGACTAGGGCTGGTGGATCTCTGGCTGCCAGATCTATAGGTTTTGTTCAATTGTTTACATCTTTTATTAGGGTCAAGAGTCTTTCAGATTTAGCTGTAAGAACGATTGGTTGGGCTGAACCTGAAAACTCATGATATTTAAAACATTTCTCTGTACCAGTAAATCGTACTTATTGGATAGATAGAAAATACTTCAAATTTAGCAGCTAATCCAAGACAAGGAGTGTGATGCGTGACCACAGCTGAGATATTTCCTGCAAACAGAGCTGGACTTTTAAAACAAGGAATCTCCCAATCATCATGATTCCATTCTGAGTATATGGTGTTTTCCTGAATATCATGGAGACAAGCTGATGGAGAGTCGATTTGCCTTTTTACGCTTTCTCATGTGGGAAGACCATTATAATATTCCTGTTTCTGGTGCACATTTAGCACTGCCTCTTTGCATCCAAAAGTGCACTGGCTAATGATCCCTTTTGCCTCACTGAGAATGTGTTTTGTAACTGCAGTAGGGAAATAAATAAAAGAGAAATAAAGTAACAGGGTGACTATTTTGGGAGATGAGCTTTCGTTTGGTATGTTGATTTTCCAAAGAGATATGGCACATCCAGTACCTCGTGTAAGTTGACCATCCAGCATGGCATGGGACTGTGGAGCAGGAATATTCCATTTTAAGACTCTGTTGGGCAAGACATGGGCTCATGTTTGATGAATGTTGCCAACTATTTGGAGTGTTGTGAATTCGACCTGTGAAACTGGAGGCGGAGGTGACACAAGTAGGAGAATCTGGACCTAAATGTCAGGGCCTAAAGGTCACTTTTCATCAGAGCAAAGTGCAGTTGTCACCACAAATGTGGGGCTGCAGGAAGGGCATTGTGAGGCTCCCTGTCTGTTTGATCTACTGCTACTTGACCAAATATGCTTAGTTTACACTAAGTCCAGAGGGTTTTATTTTTTTCTGAAAAACCTGTCTTGTGAATGTGGTTCTGATCTTAGGACTGAAACTCCCTCCCTTTTTTTAGGCTTTTTTTTTCTGCTGGGTCCAAGAGCTGTGAAGAAGGTTCTGGGCATTTGGACAGTGACTGAGATGAAACTGAAATCAGATCTTTCTCTTGTAGCAGTTCTGGCTCTGTCATGCCCAGAGTAATGAAAGCTCTTTATGAGAGGAGCTGGAAAACTCATGAGGCATGAGAAGGAGCAGGAAGATGCATCTTATTTCTCTAAGCATTTAATTGCAAAATCTTTTCACTACTTATTAAAATGATTAGTCAAGACTATTGGAAGGCAATGAATGTCTATTTGTGGGAACTAGGGAAGGTTTGATCGTTTCAGATTTCTTACCTCCTTGTTTTCCTTCTCTATTGCAAATGGTAAATGATTAAAATGAGGGTGTGTTTTGAAAAGATTTCTAAAGAGAGCTTGGAGGATTCTGTCCTTGTTTGTTAATTATTTTGTATAATCAATTATTTCGTATAATGGTGAATAATCACCTTTTGCAAATGGCCAAGAAACAAAAAGCATTAGTTTGCTTCTCCCAGTGCTTTAGCATGCTGTTTGGGAATGGAATCTTAGTTTTGTGTGGCTGTCCCTCACGCAGTGGCACTGCAGGGCACATTTCCCTCTGACACTTGCACAGCCCAATTACTGCTTGGTTAGGTCAGCAATGGCTCCTCTGAGAGGATTTGTATAGAGGAAGACCTGAAGCCCAATACTTCTTGTCAGGGTTGGCCCACTAGAGCTGAGAAAAGGCACAAGCTGCAAGGAAGTGTAACACTTTTAGCTTTAGCCAGTAGCTCCAGTTTTTATTGGGAATAATCTGCACTGGGACACAAATGTGTTTACTGTGAAAATGTCAGTTTTATATCACCATATTGGTGTGCTTTTAAAATATTTGTTAGAAAACAGGAGAATTGAGTTTTCTGTCTTTGATTAAATATTTTCCTGTTAAGGTTTGGAAGCTGTGTCCCAGGGGGCTTATTCACATGCTGTGCTTCAGCTGTGGGCTGATGTTCTTGGGCACAGGGTTTGTTTCATGGTTGGCTGGCATGGGAAGATCAGGGACTGCTGGACTCTCAGTGGGAGCTGAGTGTTTTAGTTCTCACGTGAATTAGCAAGTGGAGTAAAGCTGGAAGCACTGCATTATCTTCAGGTCACCCTGTTCACTCCAGTGAATGTCACTGATCACAATTTTGTCATTTCCTAGTCACCCTGTGTGTGTTAGTTATGTTAGGAAAGCATCTTAAGCCTGAAGGGGGATCCTTACTGGACTGCTCAGGATCAGGAGCATGGTGCTTTCAGTGCAGGTGGGCTGGTGGGTTTGTATGGGGCAGCTGCACAAAGCCTTCCCTGGGGGCTTGGGATACTGCTTTGAACATGGTGGAGAAAGCTGATCCATTTCTTACCATCTTGGCATGTTCTTCATGGACACTGGCACCTGCTGAAGGAGGCGTTGCCTCCATTGACACATTGTCTGTTGCCTGTCATGTCATAAATCTCCCTGTGAAGCTCAAAGTAAACACCCCTGGGTGGAATCAGCAGGTCATTTTTGTGGCATTTCTTGTCAGCTGAACAATAATTCATTAAAAATTTAATTACTGTTTTGCTCTGGAGAGGAAAAAAAGAGAGCTGGCGCCTACCTTTCAAGTTTCTGTCTTGTTTGGCAATTTTTTTATTTTTATTTTGGAGATCTTTTTATATTTTATTTTGAAGGAAATCAAGTTGATAAACTAAAAGAAAGCCATCTTATTACAGAAAGCTTGAGTGTTTCTGAGAACATTTAAAACAAGGATGACTAGAAATGACCTTTCCATCCTGAAGCGAACTTTGAGTGTATTCTCCCTTTGGCATTTCTAATGATAGACTTTCCATCTGGTCTTTGCTTAAAAGCTAAGATGCAGCTTGGGTTTTTTCACATAAAAACCGTACATACTCTAAAATTAATCCTCTTGATCATTTCACTTCAGGGAGAGGAGTGCAGGAACACTGGGAATACTTGCTTATTTTTAGCAACTTCAGTCCTCCTGAGAGCAGATTCCTTTTGTCCCAAATAAAGTAGATTCTGATTTGAGGGAACCCTGGATTTCCCTCTGCTTAAATCTGGGGAGATTATACCCTCTAGAGGAGATTTTTAATGGAAATTGAAGAGGTGGCAATGGCTCTGGTGGGATCTGGATCAGTGGGGAGGGATTTGTGGTTACTTTAGCTACCCTGGGCAATACTGTCATTTCTAATGCTGAGAATTCCCTGCTCCCAGTTTCCCATAGTGATTCCCCAAAGCTGAATGTACAACAGGGAAATCCTAGCAAAATGAATGCTTCAGGGAAGAACTGGGGATCTCCTGAGAGTTACCACTGCAACCATTTAGCCTCATTTCAGCAGAATCTTTGGGGAAAGTTCGTAAACCAATCTTTTTGCTTAGCAAAGCATTCCAGCAAATGCCTAATTTGATACATACTTTGTGAAAGCCCATGGGACATAACATTTAAGAATGCACTTGAACTCAGGAGTGTAACTGAGCCCCTGCTGCATGCAAGCACGTGCGTGCAGGAGGGGAGTGTTTCTCTGGATCACATGTAAGAACATCAGACAGCAGATTTTAATTTTTTTTACTTCTCTGTAATGCTGCTTGCCACTCAATGTTTCTCTCTGCTTTTTATTTTTTTTTTTTGCTTGGTTGGTTGGGTTTTTTTCCTTTTCATCTTTCCACTCAATGAAATGCTAGAAAAATATATGTAGGTGGGAGATTACTGGTGAGCCATCCATTCCTCAAATGCTTTTGTGGTGGGAATAGCCAAAAGTAAGTCTGTTAGCAAAGTCACATTTCTATCAGCACTGCATATGTGGCATGCATAGAAAACAGGTTTTTGAGCATCAAGAAGGCTGCAGAACAGCAGATGTGCTTTGGGGCTTTTGGCAGGTAGATACTCTGCTGAGGGTATTGGCATTTTTGCTGCAGGTTCTTCTGGTGACCAACTTTATTAAAACAATGGGAGGGAGAAAGGATGTTACAGATTATGGAAGAGAACAATTCTGGCACACGTAGCTTCCTCTTCATAAAGCTGTTTTTCCCTTGAGGCAATATATCTTGCGTCTTATGGGAAGGAAATCTTACAATATAAAAGGAAGTCTGAACTGCTTACCAGTGAATTTAGAAGCGTAGCAGTTGGATTCCTTTCATGAAGAGATAATATGGGGCCTGTTCCAGTATATTAGGGAAGCTTTTTTAAGATGCTTCTCCAAAAATAGGAGGACTCTGGGAATCACTTCTTTAAAATAATATTTGTGGGTGGCTTATGTTAATATTCCCGGAACCTTAGGGGATGTGTGCTCAGCATAAGGAAGGTGTTCAGAGAGCAAAAGCAGCAGCAGTTTGGTCCCTTTAGCCTGGGCTGCAGGGCAGGATGGCTTTGTGTTCCTGGGGATGCCTCAGACGTGGGCTGGCATGGTCCGAGGGCTGTCCTCGCTTTGCTCCCCTGCAGCAGCTCCTGAGGGGCTGCTCTGCCTCCAGGAATAGCTGGCACATGGCAGTGCTCTAATTAGGCTTGTTCTCCTGCTCTGGGATGACGTGCCTGCTGCCAGCCCTGCTGCCCAGAGGATGCTCCTCTCCCAGCTTTGCTCCGAGTTACAGCTCCCCACCGTGCATCACGGCAAAGAGCTGGCTCCATCCAAAGGTTTGCAACTTTTTAGCTTCACCCCGGTGCTCTTGTGTCTTCCCATTCTCCACAGTTAAAAAGAGCAGAGTTGATTTTCTGTGAGTAGCACAAAAGGTGAAGTGCAGATACCCTCACGTGGCTATGCCTACTGAAGTTATTTCATACAGACCTTAGCAAACTGAAAACAGTAAACAAACAAAAAAGAAGGGAAAAAAGTGACTAGAATCCTTCCAAAGAATTTCTGCAGAGTACATAATTGAAGGGGATTTTTTTGATAAAGGCTAAATTGTGTATGGACATGAAAAATTCATCACGGAATTTAAACCATTTCCAAACCACATAAAACATTAAACATTTCAAGCTCAAGAGTAGCTTGAATATGGCGTGCATCATCCCAAGCTTTAAGCAGTCATCTGATTTTTCTCTTGCAAATGTTAAATATATAGTAAACGAGAGCCAAAGTAGGTTTTATTTGCTTTCTCATGATGACTGTGGAGCCTTGAAAGGTTTTGCTGGCTGACCTGACACACACCTTTGTTTACCTCTCTTGGCTAGATGATTATAGCTGCAGCATTTTGAAGAATGAGGGGAGCAGATATTAATGCTGCAGTCACAGTGTCCCATTCTGTGCTTGTCATCAGCTCCAGCCTTGGTATTTTATATGAGTGTGTCTCAAACTAGCCTTTTAAATCCAATGAAATTAAAGATTTTAATCAATCAAGATGCTAATCAACAAGACATGATGTGATATGTATTGCCTGATAAGGATATGGAGTAAATCTCATGATCTTGTGAAAACAGAAAGTCCCGTTCTTTAAAAGATCATCAACATCCACATTTAGGTTTTGCTCAGATGTGTTGCTGGATTTTAAAGTCACGTCATGCCTGTATTTTAAAATCTAAAATTTGTCCTTTGTGTAGAAATATAAATAGTGGCAAATTTCAGAACATTCCCAGATGCAGTCTCAATTGCTTTTTGTTTTCTTGACAGCCCAGGTGCCCAAAAATGAGATGTTTTCTCTTTAAAAATTGTTACTCATTTGAGTGTCTTTCATCAGGGAAATCTGACTGTCATTGTTTAAATCCTCTAGGAATGAGCTTTGCTTTTGCATAAAGCAGTCACCTTGAATGACTGCGTGCAGCAAGTCATGCATTACAAAATTGAAGTCAGTGTGAGTTTTCAAGACTTGCTTCTTTTGGGTTTCATGTAGATACCAAAGGAGGGTGTTTCTGCTCTTCTCTAGGAGAGCACACAGGCTGTGACTCAAGTTTGTCTCACTATGCTGAAGATGGTCATGGAATTGTATCACAGAATCATCAGATGGTTTGGGTTGGAAGGGACCTTAAGGATCATCTCATTCCACCTGCCCTGCCTATGGCAGGGACACCGTCCATATCCCATGTTGCTCAAAGCCCCATCCAACCTGGCCTGGAACATTTCCAGGGATGGAGTGTCTACAGCCTCTTTGGGTGAGTTCTGCCAGTGCCTCACCACCCTCACAGTAAAGAATTTATTCCATATATCAAATGCAAATGTACTCTTTCAGTTTGAAGCCATTCTCCTTGTCCTAGCACTACATGCCCGAGTGAAAAGTCCCTCCCCAGCCTTCCTGTAGGCTCCCTTAGCTCTCCCTGGAACTTTCTCTTCTCTGGGCTGAGCTAAGCCTGTCTTCATAGGAAGATCTGCCAGCTCTCTGACCTTGCTGTAAGGAAACTCTGCACCCTTCAGTATCTCTGTGTGCACCCTTGGCAGGGCAGAGAATGTGCTTTGTAAAAAACACCACAACCTTTCCACTGCTTCGCTTGGGGCTGGAAAAAGGCAAAAGAGTAATTGTAGTCCACAGCTCCAGGGCACTGCTTGGGTCGTGGGGGAGACGCTTCTGTCTTTGCTGTGATCCATGAAGAAGGTAGAGACATTGACTGGAACATTCTCAGAGCTGATAAGCAGCTCTGAATGACGTAGGCTTCATGATTCATCACAAAGCCTCAGCACACCGGGCATTTCTGGGCATTGAAATAATCTCCAAGCAGTGAACCTGCCTGGTGTCTCTGGCTGTTTGCGCTTGCTGATAATGTCAATTTGGAAGTCATTCTTCCTGCATCATCATCTCTCTGGTGGAGGGAAAGGCCTCTCTCTCACTGGTAGAGGTGTTCTTTTGGGTGGTGAGATGGACCATCACCTCTTGTGTTCTGCTGCCAAGCACTGTTTGCTTGCCCCTCACTGCTCCAGGCATGTGGAAGCACCAGGAGTTGTGTGTGTGACAGTGGATAACCACTGTCCATCACCACAGGCATCAGCAGCCCTGCAAGTGTGACAGAGGCTTTTGTCATCAGAGAAGATTTATCCTCTTCTCGTCCTCCCTGAGCACACACTCAAACAATATATCCATTTTAATTGTTTTCTGAGAGGTTATTAATATTGGAGTGGGGATTTAGAATGAAGATCAATCATTAATCTGAAAAGGATAGATTTGCACTCTCCTGTAGTTAAGATGGAAAAGAAGTTAGAACAAGAGAAAATCAAGAGAGGTTGTCCACCTAACCTAATTTAATTTTTTGTTTGACTAAAATTATCCAAGAAGCAGTTCTGAGGGAAAACCAAACCTCGTACTGAACATTTCCAAAGTCCAGCCTAGAAACTGTAGCAATATGTTACTACAATTTGTTGCATTTTTTTTCCACAACATTTTATTTTAAGAATAAGATCTCTGGCTTTTCAAACAAAACCACAATCTTAGCAGAGGATTTTAATTTTCTTCCGCATTATTCCTTTTAACAATATCCACAAGTATTTCAGTAATTTGTTTTCTGTCAGTTAAATAGAAAAGGTTTAATTCAGCCTTGGAGCGATCTCACCCTGATTTCTCTACACCAAATAGTTGACCCTGCTTTTTGGTGTGGTGTGTTTCATGGCAAGGGCATCCTCTCAGCTGCTCTGGGCTGATGCCAGACCCTAATACTTTTTCTCTGGAAGGGAGGCACCATATGCTGATCAGAGTTACAGTAAAACTGCTGGTTTGATTGACTGCTCTCTCAGGATGGTCAGGAGGTTAAAATGTGTGCTTGGGTAACCAAGGCCATGGCCATTCCTGCTGGGAGTGCAAGTGGGGAGCCACAGTCCCCCAAAACCAGCACAAGTTCCATGCTGCACTTTCTCCCTGCTTGTATGCTGAGGATAGGCAGTCTGCCTATTCACTCTAGGGAGTGCATTCTATTATCATCAGTGTCCTGATGGGAAGATGATTCTCATCCTTGGCAAGTCCTTTCTGTACCTCTGTTATTCACCTCTTCCTTGCCTGTTTTAAGGTGCTCCTGATGGGAAATGCTCTCTCTTGTTTTCCCCACCACAGTGCTCTGGACTCTGACTAGAGACAGAAGAATTGGGTGGTTCTTGGTAGGAGAGTTTGTGGAGTATGGGAAAATATGCATAGTTACTTGTCTAAAAGGTCAGTTTACTGTGTTTTTTCCTAACCAGTTACTCTGTTGAATTATGCAAAAGTGTAAATTTTAAAGCATTTCTGCTCACAGTGTGGCAATAACTGCAAGTATAAGTGTGTATAGTAACTTTGGTCTGTTGGAAAATAGTCTTTAGTATGGAAAGATTGTGAATCAGTGTTTAGGATACAACTCATCTTGAAGAAGAGAAAGTCTGCATCATTTGTTTTCTCCTCTACTTTCTCTGTTATCAAGAAGTACAGTAGAGAGGATATAGAGCACCTCCAGGTAGTACCTCCTACCCAGGGAGAGATACAACCCTTGTTCTTTTTTATTTTCTTTTGATTTTAATCCTGATTTTGTTCCATTTTCTAGCCAGATCACATGGGACATATTTAGTAGGTACCAGCAAAATGAACCAAACCACCACCATTCTAAATAAATATATGTTTCTATACATTTATACAGGGAGCTAGAATCATAGAATTGTTTAGGCTGGAAAAGATTTTCAAGATCATCAAGTCCAGCCATTAACCTAACACTGCCAAGCACATCACTGAAATTTGGATATGGAGCATTGCTATTTAATTTGAAAAAATATGATGGAGATGAATTCTATGTATCTAACATTTAATTTTATCTTGAATTATCTTTAGGGATTAAGGATGTAAGTTACTATTCAACTGCTACACCAGTGAATTAGAAGGCGATTAATTTTATAGCAGAAAAGAAAGAAAATCTGAATGCTTTTCTGCTCCCCAGTAGCACTGACTGACTGCAGTGGAAGGAAGAAAGCCAGTACTGTTTGTATTGGTGTAAACAGTGAACTGGGATACATTTGATGAAGACACATTTTGCTTTCATCTTCCAAGACTGGATGTTTTTAAGTGTGACATAGGGAGGGGTGGCAAAGAGGATGGGAGGACTCAGAGGATGAGTGACCCAGTTTGGAAACTAGTCCGTGGGGATTTGTCTGATCAGCTCATTTGAGCACTGCACTTGCCTTTCCTGCTTGCCAGGCTCTCAAACCAGGAGCAGAAGACTCAGTGGAGAGAACAGCTGGAAGGGAGGTTGACCCCCTCCTCCAGGAATGGTCTGCTTATGGCAGTGGGTTTTGTTGTCTCTCTCCTTTGCATTCTGGGCAAAGAGAGTGGATCCAGTCCTTCCAGATGTTCTGCAGCAGAGGCCACTGCTGACTCTGAGGCTGAAGCCAAGGCTGCAGCACACAGGTTTCCTCTGACTGCTCAGATTGCAACTCGCCCCCAAAATGGGAAAACAATACAAAAACAGGCATAGGCAGAGATAAATACAACATTGCTTAAAACTATTGGCTGCAGTTTCCAAAAGTTGAGGAAGTCCCTTGACAGTGAAGAGCTCTGAGAGATGGGTTTCTTGTGATCTGTGCAGTGTTTTGTATTTCATCACTAGGGACAGGGAGGGCTTGGTTGAAGATAAGATAGGTTGTGTCTTAAGGACATGGTCCCCATCTTCCCTGTCTGCTGCCTCAGGGGAGAAGGCTGACCAAATAAACAGACTCACTTTCACTGTGCTTTGCAGCAGCAGCCAGGGAAAATGAGGTCCTAATTCAGTGGTGTAGCTCATTTTTTTCAACTCCTTCACAACAGCCCTCTTTAGTAAATTAATGCATATGTCAACTCTTGTCAGAAGCTCTTAGCAATGAACAAATGAGTTCAACACCATAATCTAATAAACAAATAGATAACCTGTTCCAGTTTGTTCTGAGTGAGGCAGTGTTTCCCTTGTTGAGTTGTTTCATGGACCCTGCACTCTCAGAGGACAAGGATGGTATGTGGGAATGCAGCCCATTTCCTCTCCAGGACAGGGTTTTCTCCTCTGACTTTGATGCCCTGATTTTCACTTGTTTGGAAATCTCTCCCTTTTAGCAGGCTGTTTTCTGTCATTAAAAAAAAAAAAATCATTCAGAACTACTTATGTCCTGGTTATTGGATCTGAGCAGCTGCAGCTGAAAGTGAGATCTCGTTGTACTAATTGCTGCACAAGCAAGATGAACTTGATGCTCACATCTACAAATGAACACTGCAGAGAAAGCAAAGAGAAGCTTTTCATGCTGGTGGATAGAGACACAGTGGGGTTAAATGACATCCCCAGTGCCCTAAAAGAAGTCTATGACAGGGAAGAGTGCTTAGAGCTTTTTTGTTAAATCTTAAGGGTTCTTCTTCCATCTTCTATTTTAGCACAGTTTAAAAACTTTTATTGAAGTTTTAAAGTTCCATGTAAGTTTTCAAGTTCACTGAGCTTTAGTAAAGGACTGTTGTATTTTCCAAGAGTCACATCTATGGCAGAGAAGTTGGTGTGGGGCATTAGGTGGAGTGCTCTGTCTCACATGGAAAAATAAGCTAAAGATCAAAATGCAGCCCTCTGTCGATGGCTTTGTGCTTTGAGTGTTGTAAGCCTGCTGTGTAGGAAGCTCTGCTGGTGTGCATGTGGGAGGACAACCCAGCACGAGGTTGTACCTGCCTGCCCCTCCCTGCCACCACTGGGGCTGCAGGAGCATTGGCTGGGATTTGCTAGGAAGGACAGCACTTGGTGTCTACAGCCACCAGCTGAATGGAAACGCAGTCTCATCAAAAATACCCATTGTTTTCACAATGAGGGGCATCCACTATGGTGAAGCAGCTGAGATTTTGCATGATTTGGGGAACTGAACCCTTATCTTTTACCCTCATGCTAATTACTGCCTTTGGGGTGTTTTGAGAGGAGGTCAGGGGATGGAGAGGGTTTCCCTCCAGCGTTGGTGACCAGAGCTGGAGTGTAAGCTCTGTGTACAGGACACTAAAGGCAGTGTCTGTACTAAATCAAATTGCTCATTAAAAGCTGCATCACTTGCAGTCAGCATGACATGGTGTGCCAATGCTGCTCCTTTTGACAGTCAAAAACTTGCAAGGGGCACAGCTTCAGTCCCACTGGCTATGCCTGAGTGGTGAGAGGGAGTAAAAAATGGCTTTTGAACTGCTGCCTCATCTCAGACCCTGATGGCAAAGCAGCCAGCGCTGGATCTTCCCACTGGCACTCTCCCACATGGCTCCTCTGTTCCCACCAGAGTCTCATCTGCTTCTCCTGAAAGCTTTAGTACCTTATTCTGGCTCTAGTAACACTGGAAGAAGTCCAGAGCGATTCCAGCAGAGCTATTTTGGATTTGCATTTGCAGGAGGAATTGTACCTAGAGGTTTTGAGTTAATCGCACGGTCATTTTTCTGCTGTATATTTAACCACTGCGGTTAATTAACATTTCAAAGTTTCACAGACTGCTTCTTCCATTATCTCAGCCAGTTGTGAAAGGCAGTGTGGCAAGAGGGTGGTAGTCTAACTGCAGTTGTGCAGATGGGAAAATTGCTGGGAATTGTTTCCAGGGAATCCCAGGGGTTTAAATCCTTGGATGGCAGGGTGAAGGTGGAGGTGAGGATGCATAACCATGGTACACATTTCCTATTGGCTCTCCATGTAGTAAACAAAATTACCAGATTATTGTTGGCGTGTGGTGGGTTTTGTTTTGTTTTGTTTTGTTTTTTTTGTAATTTAAAGAGAATATTTTAAGCAGGACTGCGATTCATAGTCCTGAACTGTAGGGGACTAATGTTCCTGTTCTCCAGCTGGGAGAAACTAATTCAACATCTTGTGTTGTAAACACTCACTCATTTTAACTGATTACACCTCCAATGTTCCTCAAATCACTGAAATTACTAATTGCTATTCCTTACACATCAGAGAGTGAATCCTGAATAATTAACCCCAAATAAAATTAGATGAATTGGCCCTTTTAATTAGAATCCCTGCTGCTGTTTGTTCTGAGCTTCCTTTTCTTACTGTTAAGAGACTTTTAGAATGATTAAAACTGTTTAAGACTTAAACAGCCAGTGACCTTTTAATACAATGTAAATCCATAAAAGCAATATTTCAGCTAGCAGGTGGTGAAGTAAATTTTCAGTGCAACTACCTGACAGACTCAGTATTCCTTTTTTAAATGCTGAGGATGAAATTAGCCAGTGCATTTTTTTTCTTCCTTATGCTTATTAATACAGTAGCTGATTAGCACAAGTAGTTCAAATGGTAGGATTAGTGATTGGTAAGAGTGGTAATTTAAACAGTGCTTTGGGTTGTTGGAGCTGCTTTATTTTAGGAATCGCAGGCTAATGTGGTATATTTAGGTGGATTGTGGAGCTGGTGTGTCATCATGCAACAGTTTCCCCTGCACTGATGTGGTTTCAGTGACTCCTCACAACATGGATGGGGCCAAAACATGATTTTAATTGTGTGTTTTCCTTGCCTAGTAGTGTGTGTTAAGTTCAGATGCTACAGGAACATGTTCACTTTGGGAAACTTGGTAAAATGTATGTTCACATCTAGGAGGCACCAGGTCACATTTAGCTGAAGTTTTCTTTAAAAATCCTGTGGTGTCACTTTGCAGCAGGAAGTTTCCCAGCCCATGTAGTAATACTGGGATATTCTGCAGAATATAATGGTCACTGTGGAATACAGGTTCATAGTAGCCTCCATCAACAGGATTTTAGCCTAGTGTTCAATGAATTAGGGTTTGGGTGTAAATCTTAATTATTTAAATGTAGAAAGCTTTGCCTTTCTGCAGCAGAAGGTAAATACTTGACTGAGCAATGCCTCAATCTGCTCGGTACTTTGCCAAATGGGGTCTGTCTGGATCAGAACAGAAACACAGCAGTGGGGGTTTGCTCCATCTATCCTTACTCTGGTCTCTGAGTCAGGGCTGAACTGTGTTTCTCAGGTGATTCAAACTGATTCTGAACCACCTTCAGAATCATAAATTATCAAGATGACAATCAGAAAGGGCTATTTTTGCTCGGAAGGAGAAAATTGAAATAGCATCTGACATATAGTCCTCAGATGCCAGCCAGAGATCTGGGAAGATCAGTGTAAGCCCAGTTTTTTTGTTTAATAGGTTTCATTAACTTATTGTTTCAGTGAAAAATATGGTGCTTTTCTTTTTTGTGTTTTTCTGTGTTTTTCTCCCAAAGAGTCTCTTTTACTGAACATGTGAGCCCTTCTTCAAGTCTAGAAGTTTCGAAGCTGCAAATCTTCTTGTCTAAACAACTGTGTCTGTCAAGGGGGGAGGCAATTACTGTGCTACAATTCATTTGTTGGCTGGCAGATATATCTCCTGAAAACAAAGACTTGAGACATGAGCCTGATCCAGCAAAAAATGAAGTGCACTTAAAGTTTTAAAGGTTAGCCTGTAAGTGAGAACAGTGTTTGCTGCATGAGACAGGATGTTTTTCTCAGCTCATACTTGTACCCAGAAGGTATCAGGCAGCCAGTGGCAAAAATTTTGTGAGTTTTTATTCACCCTGACAGGTTTGTGCTGATGTAGGTGTCTGTTAGGGCTTTGAACAATTTTATATTTGTATAATTAAAAGTGTAACAGCAAAATGTTAAAAGCTCCTTGGAAAGTTTAAGAGGGGAGATTTTGGGGCACAGAGGGGTAAAATCTTCCAAGTGCATCTACAATGGTACAATTTGATTGAAGCCAGGAGCCAGGCTGGGGCCTAGGAGGCATCATTTCTGCCAAAGGCTCTGCTATTGCTTCCTAACAAAACCATGATGGACTCACCTAATTTCTGCCTAATTACTTGTATTTATGATACACAAGTGTTGTATGGCTGGGGGTGGGCTGTTACTGGGCTGGCAGTGCCATCCCTGCTGGCTGCAGGGAGTGGTGCTCAGTGCAGGAGCTGCAGGGGTGCTGAGGGGAGAGTTCAGAGCTGTGGTTTCACTGCACATTGCTCTGCTGTATCTGAAATAACCAAGCTGGGCTTGTGTCCCACTGCACAGCCCCCTCGTAGGTTGGCTCATGGCCTTCACAGCTATATGAAGGGGAACAAGGTCTATTTATTTTCTCCTGTTAAACATATGGTACCAGGTAGAGATTTCTTATTGTAAGAGCTGAAGCCATTTACAAGGTCCTAGCCCAGGCTGCCTGCATGGACTTGCCTTCCAAAGGCAAGTCTCTTCACCTGCCTTGAAGTACCAATTGCTTTCTGGAGGTACCTTGATACCTCTCTGTTGATAGAACTCAATGCAATCTCTCTCATAACGTGAAATAATCCAAGTGTTCGGGTGGAAGTCAACCAAAATGCTAGTCTTGGTGCTGAACAATAATCAAAACTATTAAGCCTTTTGCCCATCTTATCCCTTATTCACAGAGGGACAATCTAGTTAAATCAGTCAGAAGAGGGTGAGTGTTTAGGATGGGATGTGTCCTCCAGCAGCCCATGGTTCACTGGTAGCCCCAGAGCCCCATTGTGCTGTGGCTGCTGGTGCACCCGAGCAGAGCAGGGATGGTCCCTTGCCCAGGGGTCCTGCCTTGCTCTGTGACACTGAAGGTGGTCAGCAGTGGGTGGCAGTGATGTGCTCTGCTTGGACAAGGGCTTTCCACCTCCTCCCATGACTTGCTCAGCTCTAGGTAAGTGAAATCTGACTTGCAAAGCTCCAGGGGTTGAGAGAAGGTCCCAAAGGTGCACTGTAGGGACACTGTGCTTAAAGGGACTGTAAGCTGGCTGTCAGGTTCTTTTCCTCTTTTGCTCCCTCAAACCTAGAGCTGTTTCTTCCCCACATGATCTAGAATGATACACTGCTGAGGACACGGGTTTGAGTCTTTGCATGCTTCCCTCTCTGCCAGAGAGAGACTTCCAGCAAAGCCAACAATAACAATGCAGTGACAGCTTTCCCTTCTGCATCCCAGGGAATATTCTCCCAGTGCAGTGGGAACAGCATCGGGTCCTGTGGCTGTGTGTGGGAAAGAGGAAGGAGCAGTGGCAGAATAAATAACTGGAGCTGTGAAGGAGAAAGGTCCATCTGTTCACAGAGGACCAGGAAAAGGCCAAACATCTGCAAGGTCCCCCCAGTTCATCAGGCATCTGCTCTCTGCTTCCCAGTCTAAAAACCTTCCCACTCGTGGGGAGAGTGGAGCCAGCAGCTTATCTAACACAGGATGGAGTCAGCAGAGCTGGGCTGGGATGTGGTAGAGCCAGCTGTCTCCTACTGCAAAGAAGTGTTTTCTTCCAAAGTCTAGGAGAGAGCTCTTTTTCTGCTCCTTTTCTGAAAACTCTTGCCAATATTTTGTTTTTTCTTTCAGGAGGAGTGGGTCTTCCAAAGGGGCAAAAATGGTATTTTGTTTATGTTTATTCTAACAGTCATTGTTAGCTGCAGATTCTGTTTATGCAGAAAACCTTCCCCTTACCCTGTCTCATCTCCTCCAGCACATTCTCTACCTTGATTTTCCTTAGGTGTTTTGAAGGGTTGTAATAAAGCAAGAGTGTCTGACTAATGTACTGTGCAGGGAGATCAGTCTGGCATTGGAGCCAGGACCAACTGAGAAACATCATCTGCAGCATAATCGTGAGAAGTCTGTCATTGGAGTTGAATTTGTTTGCAAAATCATGTTGGCTGATTGGAGGGTCATTTTCAGAGCAAAGGAGAAAAGTTTAAGAAGCACTCAAGTATCCCAGCATTTTTAGAACTAACCCCTTAGATATTAATTTCAAAATCTCTCTTCTTTTTATTTCATATTGTATTTCACATGATTCAAAATAAAAGATTGAATTAATTATAGGGCAATGAGGAGGATACTGCAGATATTATTGGACGTAAGTTTTTAAAAAATCAATCCTGAACTCTATCATAGCATGAGCCAGTGGGTTTCATGGGATTTTATGTATTGGAGCATCATGATTGTCTTAAATTAATTTTCAGCATGTTGTTTTTGAGCTGTCTTTGAGCATCTGTATTTAGGATGATACTTTCTTAGGGATTCAGAAGGGGTTTTTTGAGTCCCATCCATGCTCATTTTGAGGAAAATGGGAAGGAATTAGTTTCCTGGTAAATAACATCTCTGAAAGTCCTAGGGGAAGTTTGTGTCTTTCAGAGAGTGATTCAAAATAGAAGAGAAAAACTTTTGAGGGCTGCAGACTCATCTGCTTCCCATGGCAGAGAGCATGGAAATGCTGTGCTGGCAGTACTGCCCAGCTGGTGCCTGTGCCTGGGCTGGGCTGAGCCTAGGGCTTTAAACCTGGGCACAGGTGGCCCAGAAGGCTGCAGGTCACAGGGGTTTGACTCAGCACCTTCCTGAGTGGTTTGGAGCCTCCTCCTTGTCATTAGGGGTGGTGCTTTGGGCCTCTGGCCTGAATGCAGTGTGATGCTGCATGGAGATCTGGAGGGTCAAGTAGGGAGCTCCTTCCAAAAGCAGCAGTTCCTATATATGTGAAATATCACACTGTTATTAGTCTGAAACCTTCTATCCCAGATGCTGCACGCACAAGAGCCAACAGCAAACAGCTCCATTTAAAGCATCAGTCTTCATAAGAAGAAATAAAAGCATACCAAAGTGGCCCAAATTGCAGGCAGCTGCCTTCCCTGGAGACAAATCCATTGCTAATGGGAAATGCTCTTTTTCCACCATTAGGAGGTGCTTTCAGAGCCTAGTGTCCTGCTGCCTGTGCTGCTCTGTCCTTGTTTTCTTTCTCCTTTGTGGTCCCACCACAAAGGGTAATTCCCACAAGAATTTCATTCCCATGAAGTTCTCAAGGAGAACTTCTCCCACCTCCCATCTCTGTGCTAAGCTGGATGACTTCACAGCCAGTATGTGCTGCTTTGTCTTCCCATCAGCACTTTTGGAAGATTAACATGAGCAAGTTGAATTCTAGAAATTTTGTACATCAGCCCCCTTGTAAAAATCCAGAGTTAAGAGAGGTGGGTTCATGTGTGCTTGCACCTGGCCCATCACGTGGCTGTTGTCACTGAGAAGAGCTGGTGATCTTCCCAGCAGTTCTTCACATGAAGCTTTGAGGTCCCTGTGGGAGAGGAAGATGCAGAGTGTGGCTGCCTGCCAGCAGCAGGGATGCAGGAGATGGGCTGATCTTGATTCTGGGCTTCTGCTCCAGCCCTCTGTGTGTCTTCTGCAGAGGGAATCCCTGCTTTTGGACAGCACCTGATGCTGTCTTTAGAGGCATCAAGAAGAGCTGGCATAATTTAGCACATGGGGGAAGTGAATTGGATGGGATCCATTGCAAGGTTAGACATGGGGTGTTCATTAGTGCAAGTTTTGTTGTTGCCTGTGACAGGTTTGAGATGTGACTTGGATCTGTGGAGCTGCTTGTTGGTGCCTTCAGGCTTTGTGGCACATCACCTTTTGCTGTGGAATCTGAGCACCCCTGAGCCATCTGCTGCTGTCACTGAGCTGTGTAGCCATCTCCTGAAGCAGTGAAGGGTAAAGCTGAGCATTAATGGTTAATAATGTGTTATGTCCTGTGCCACAAAACTGATGGGCAGAGTGAAAGTATTGCAGTTCCTCCTGATCATCCATGTCATGATGTGGGGAAATGCTGCTGGGTCTAAGTTCTCCCATTCTCTCTCCTAGGGGACTTTCTTCCTCCCCCACCCCCTCCTGTGGATGACCTTGGGAATGTCACATCATCACAAGGTGCCTTTCCCCCTCCACCCCCTCTGGATGACGTTTCTTACAATGTGCAGGTAAGAACACAAGAATTTTGTCATTTGTGCAGAACCAATCCAGAAACTGTGGAAATGAATGAATGATAATAAAATGAGGTGGCAAAGTTCTGGTTAAAAATCCTAGGTCAGGAATAACCAAGTCAGCTTTAGCAAGCTGTGTTTCCCAAGCAGGGGATATTTCCATTCAAAACTTGCTGGGCTATTAAAGGATTTTTCCCATCCGGCTTGAATTAGAAGACTAATTGCCTTATGTCGTTGTGATGGCAAATGGGAGTGAAACCTTCCCAGAATGAATTGTTTTCTGGAATGGCCATCTCCTTCCATGGACTGTGGAGAGACTTTAGGGTGGTAATATGATCCTAAAAGTACTTTGTTTAGATGCCTAAAATTAAGTGAAGCAAATAAGCCCTGGCCCAGGCTCCAGTGATGTGATTAAATCCCTTTTCACCCTCTTTTTGCTGGCTTGGGTCTTCTAGCTTGGCCATCTGGATGAAAATACAACTTCTAAGATGCATGAGGTGATGATGGCATGTCCAAAGGGAATATGGACAGGCCTTGAACACCTTTGAAAGATAGAAACACTTTTGTACAGGTATTGCAGGTTTGCCTAGAGTGCCAGATTTATGTTTGCTCAGGTAAATTCTGGAGAAGTGCATTCAGACTTCTAGAACAAGGCAGTCAAGGTAATCAAGGAGCTGATCTTCCCAGTGGAGACCAGAAGAGTTTATTTTGTTAGCTGACCGAAAGGAAGGCTGAGGATGGGTCTGGTTGTAAATTTGAAATGTACTTGGTGAATAAGCCTGTAATTCATCTCTGTGTGGGTGTTGGTGGAGGAAGAGGAGAGGCTGAGCTTGCCAGAAGTACCTCTATGCTGGTGTTCAGAAATTTTTTAAGCACTGGGTCTCCAAAGATCTGGAAATGCCTTCTATGAGAACTAGTGAGAGCAAAGAGAGCATGGTCGAGGTTTGAGGCTGAGTCCTGTAACCACATGTCCACAGACAGGGGGCTGCCCTTGATGGCCCTGGAAGATTGTGGCAGTCCTGTATCCCTCAGTGGGTTTGAACATGAGAGCAGACCAGCAGGCAGGCATTAAACAGGATTGAAAGGGCCTGACTTAGTTCCTGAGCCTCTCACTGACTCTAGAGTCAATTTGCCAGCATTGTGCCTTGGGAAAAACAAAGCATTCCCCTCCCTCATGGGCTTACTGGGATCTCTTGCCTGTGGTAAGATGTTCAGACACTATAGCAAAGCCTCAGCATTTCCTGCAATGGGCTCAGTGTTGGAAGCAGCCTTCGAGCAGGAAGGGGTTAACAGGGATTGTGTTCTCCCTTGCCAGGAAAGGCTGCAGCATCAGGGACATTGCCAAGTGCAGAGCATGGCTTTTCCCAGCCTTGGGGGAATGAAGTAATTCCCCAGCAAGTGTTGTTCTGTCTTTTATCTGTGTGAGAAGAGTGGCCCCCGTGGGAGCAGGGAGCTTCCAGAGCGCCCTGGCAGCTGTGGAGCAGCACTCCTGGCAAAGGCAGGGCACTGCCTGCAGGGTGCCTGCACAGCAGCCTGGCCAGCACCAAGGGGTCCTGGTGCCTCACAGGCTTCCTCAGGCTCAGGCTTCCCCCTTCCCAGGCCTCCCAAGCAGAGGACCTTGTGTGTTTGTTGAAAGGAGCTCACTCCTGCCGTGGCTCCAAAGGTGTCCTGAGCCACTCGAGGCTGTCACGGGGATGTGCTCCTTGGTAGAACCACTCAGCAGGACAGCTCTTCCCTCTGAGATCATGGAATTGCTATTTGTCACACCCTTTCTCTCTGGCTTGGGGAAACTGGGACTGGAGCTGTGTCCAGTGTTGGGTTTTTGCAAGAGCTTGGTTAGAGCAGGATTCCTTTGCATGGTGTCCTGCTCAGAGAAGGGGAAGCCTACCTGTTGTACCTGAGCAGTCCTGCCTGTCACCACCCCAAATATACTCTTATGTACCAAACACAGCTGCCTGCCTTTCATCTGTGCTCTCTGGTCACCTACTCCCCTTCCTTTTCCCTTCTGTTTTCTGTAGGAAATTGGGAGCTGGCTAAAGTCAGGAGCCAGCAGGGTTTTGTGTTGCAAGATCAGCTCTTTATCTTTCAGGAGCTGCAAAAGTCATGCTGAAGCAAGATGTAAAGCCCACGAGAGAAGGGAAAGGGCAGGTGGTGCTGGAGAAAACTGCCCAATGCCTTTGTGCATCAAACACAGTAATTTTCTCAACTCTGGCCTGGTGTTCTAAAGGAGCAGAACGAATGGTGACTGTGTTCCTTCTGCTGTAAGGACATGGCTGTCTGAAATCAGGGATCTCATGAGCATGTGTTGGATTGGGCTCCAAGAGGCTGATTTTGCTCTCCAATGCCACCCCATGTAATTTCCATGCCTCTGTTTCCCCACTGCTAAATGTAAGTGTTGCAGCAGCAGACCCAGTTCCTGAGCATTGACCAGACCTGAGGCTGCTGTTTGGGATGGTTTGGCCCCTATGGGCCTCCAGATCTGCTCCAGAGTTTGAAATTCACCTGTTCCATCAAATTAGCCATTTTACATCAGAAATTTCTCTCTGGATGGGACAGTGCTGATGATAGCTTAAAAAGTATGTGTGCTGTTGGGCTCCAGGTAAAGCTTTTCTTACTAGGTGTTAAGTTGATGAGGACAGCAGGATAGATGTTTAGTTTACCATCAATGTGTTACTGTTACCAGAGGGCTGAAAGCTGCACAGCTTATTACAGTTTAAACTAAAGCTTAAGAGCAGCAGTTAAAATAATAATACCCAGTTTTCATGGACTTGTTTATCTCTGGATCTCTGTTTGGACAGTGGAACTGGCTACTTAGGATCACATCCAAAAAGGTACTTTAGTATCTGACTTATGCTCTGATGGAAATTGGAAGAGGGCTGGGTCATGAAATACCTCTGTGATAGATCTGGCATTTTCTTGTAATTTCTGTTTTCCCATCTAGATCCGTCAGATTCAGATTCACAGCAGAGCTGCGGGGAGGAAAGGGGAAGTAGATTCAAACTCTTTTTTATTAACTGGAATACCCTTTATTTTAGGACAGAAAAAAAAAAAAAAAAGGAAAGAAAAGGCAATATTTATTTTTAAAAGAGTGTGTTTGGGCTGGGGGAGAGTTGTGTTGGGAAGTTCCCCTTTGGCTGCAGGCGGGGAAGGCAAGGACTTGTTCCCAGAATGGTGGTGAGGGTGTGGTGGTGGCGTGTTTGACAAATAAGGACATGAGCAAAGAGCCTTTTGCCACGTTGGCCTGGGCTCAGTGTAAAAGAGAAAGAAAAAAAAAATTCTGGACGGGAAGAAAAATGAAATCACTGTTTGTCAAAGGGAAATAGATAGATCTGGGAGGGAGGGAGGCAAATTTTTATTATGTGTTTGCCTTCTAGTTTCAAAACAGGCATCTGCCTAGGCCAGGGAAAGCAAAAGGGAAAAACTCTCATCAGCTGCCTCTCAAGTACCCTGTTTGCTCTCAGACAGGGACCCTCACTCATGGCTCTGGCAATTCCTTCCTTGCTGGCCAGGCAGGGATGAGAGTGCACAGCTTTGTGAAATGCCAGTCCCTGTCCCATGCCCCATCCATGGAGGCTGTCTCGGGAGTCACGGGTGCTGCTGGCTTTGAAATGACCAGTTCTCTTTAGAGGTGAGGGTCAGAGCCCAGCATTTCATGTTGGGGTAGAATCTGGGTGGCTCAAAGCAGATGTGACCCTCAGCTGCCAACTTGCCAAAGACCACCTTGGGAAAACATCCATTTACAGATCTCTACTAATTACCTGCACGTGCTGCATCTGCAGATGGGTCTGGTTTTCTTTTGGGATCTGAGATGCTACCACAGCATGGAAAAGAGAGGATTGTGTTGAGCTGGGATGGCACTTCTTTCCCAGCAACCCCCATCTGTTATCAGTGTGTAAAAACAGGCCACAAAACACTTTACAAAAGAATTACCACTCTCTTCCTGATAAGGAAGCTGGAGCAGGGAAAGTGCTTTGCCTAGGTCACCAGACTGACCTGTAGCAGGCTAAAAATAAGACTGAGATCTCCTGCATCCCAGAGCAATTCTGCCTGCTACATCCCAGAGCCTCATTACTGCAATAACTGCAAATTAATGCCTAAACACCATCAGTGCCTGAACATAGGAACAATTTGGGATATATCAAAGTGGATGTCAAAAAGTGGCTTTAGGTTGAGGGTTAAAGTGAAGAAACAATCTGACTTTGAATAGTTGCATGAAGTGCAATATAAAGAGTTTTAAATAGCAGTTTTTGTTTTAACAATCTGTGCTTGGAAGGGCTGCAGCTACATGGGCAGGGAATTACTCCCACATTCAGACCTACTGAACTCACTGGTCATATCTTCCTGTTGTGATGTGCAGAAAATCAGCCAAAGGGCTCGAATCCCTTTTGGGAGGAGGAAAGCCTGGGCGTGTTCTGGAGGGGTGTGGCTGCTCCAAGGAGAGCAGACCTGTCTCACTTCTCAATGTCCCCACCCTGGAGAAGGGGGAATGTGCTGAGAGATGAGAGAAGCAAGAGCCTCATCCTTGCTGGGGAAGAGGCTGCCAGGTGTTTCTCTGTCTGACTCCGTGGCAGTGCCTCTGTGGGCTCTGACTCAGTGGCTGGAGGGACAGCCAGGACACAGGAATTGCTGGGGTTTTGTTTTGTATTGGTTTTTAAAATTTATTTCTTAATTTTGGATGCACATTTAGGCAAATAGCTGGGGAGGAAAGAGCATGAATTTTGCCAGTGGGGGTTGCTGCCTTAGATGGCTCATCTCTTGTTCAGAGGCTGGGCTCTGCCTGCTGGTGCTGGCCTTGCTTTGAATCACCTGCCTTTTAATGTCTGGAGAAGCTGAAAAGGCCAAAGAGAGCAGAACATGTGTTCAGCCTCCCTCTAGTGCTAGATTTTGTTAATCATCGGGGTTATTGGCCTGGTTGTAGGTGCTCCCTGGTGAGGAATGTTGGTACCAGAGGGCAGTTCTTGCTGCTGGTGGGGCTGCCTGATTCCAGGAGGGATCAGCATCTCCCAGAAACTCAGTAAATAAAGCCACAGTCTGTGTGCATTGCCTGCAATTTGAGATTCAGCTTTTGCAGATTTCTGTGACTTCTAACCTGATTTATTAAAATCCATATGATAAGCATCTGCCTTTTGTCTAAATTGAAGCTGTGTTGAACAGTATAAATAAATTACCTGGTAATGTTAACCATCTTACTCAAACCTTGGCTTTGCAGGAATGCTTTTTATCTGTTTCCTTCCTGCCTTCCCCGTGTGTTTGAGAAACAGGAATGTGCTATGCTCTAAGTTAGACTTAAACAAATAACATGTATGTTCTCTGAATGTTTAAATGCTCACTGGGTCTCTACAGGTCAGTAAGTGCTCTATAATAGGGGTTTTTAGGTTCTAGGGTGAGAAAAATCAGTAATATAACATCTGTATATGTTGATGAATATTGGGATGAATGAGAAAGAAAATGCACAGATTTATTGCATGTGTGTATTTGTATATTTACACCATATCGATATATGTATGAGAAGTGAATCCTGAGTGAGGATGTAGAGTAGACCTTTACATTATTTGGAGCAAGAATGCACATTTATCCCTGTTGCTTTTTCATCCTTTTTTGTGGATAGCATGACCAGTAGATCCAGGATCACAAGAGAAAAGGAACACTGAGCACTTCTTTCAGGCAGCTCTTGATGCATCCCATCTTATACGCATGTTTATTTTACAATGCCAAACCACATTCTATTTTAAATCTTTAATGAACCTCTGTTCCCATCCATGTAACTTTCCAATCCTTACTCTCTGCAGAATAGACAAAGATGCTTATTATAAACCACAAATTTTACTGAAAGGGTAAACTGGAAAAGTTTTAATTGTGCAGTGTAAGTCTGCCATTCATCTCCCTGCCCGGCTATTAATATCTTGGCAATGTTATAATGCAACACAGCCTTTAATAGCTGAACCTCTCAGCAAGGACTACAAAGTAAGCAAGGACCCAAACAGTTAACTGTGCTCATTATTTTCATCATGCTTATTACTGTGTTATTTAATGTATTTGTTATGTTATTGTTTAATAGTCACCCAGCACAAAGGATGTGCCAGGACCTGCCCAGTTGTGCCTTCTTTGGGAGGAGAGCTCTGTGGCTGAGCCTGGGAGATGCTTTCAGAGATGAAATAGGGCAGCTTTTGATAATCTGCCATACAGCGGTGATGAGATGAAGGAACAGAAGAAAGCAAAAGCCTGGTACATATCATGTGTAAATCCAGGTATGGGACCTACTAAAAAGTTGTAAGAGGAAGCAGAAAGGTCAGAAGTGTTGCTGCTTATGATAGTCAGAGCTGATCAAGGTAAATCCATCTCAGGGTAAGGCACAGTACATGTGCCAGCTTGGGTCCTGACAGAAGGCTGGGCTACCCCAGTGCTGTGCCCAAGGCTACAAATGCTGGTGGGCATCTCCTTGGTCCTGTGGGCACATCTCTGAGGGACATTGTCACCCTGCAAATGATGGAGTCAGCCACAGCTGGCACCTGCAGAGAGTTTAACCTGTAACCTGGATTATACCCGTGGATAATAGAGACGTGAATGTGGAAAGTGATAGTGGAGGCATGGAGAGCATGCAGAAAAAGCAGACAGTTTTATTCTGTCAGAGCTTGGCTGGTGACAGAGAAAAAGCAAGCAAATACATCATTGTATCTAAGGTAGAATTATTTAAGCAGAGGGAAAATAAAAAGATAATGAAGATGTGGGAATTCTCCTATCAAAGCACATGAGCTGTGTATCTGATGTGGCAGAGTAAGATAACATGACCAATGCAGAAAAAGTTTTCATTCTTCTCATGTCTCAGTGCTCTTAAAATCTGCTGTTGGATTAGTAGGTCCAAAGAAAAATCTCTTGCAAGATCGGGTGCTGTTGTCTCAGATCCTGGGTAGTCTGTGTTGCATTAGGGAACTATAATGCAGCAGACTAAAGACTAATACAGACTGTCAGTAACAAGAAGGAATGCTAAAAACTGCAGCAGACAAATTATTATGCCTCTTCTGTGAAGCTGTCTGGGACTGGAAGATGTGGTTTAGAAAGTCAAAGTCTTTCTGTGCATCTGGGGCATGGTGGTAGTCTGGAACGTGACAGAGCAGAGTCAGATTCCCACCTTGGGTTTGGTGCTTTAAGTATTATAATGCTGTGCAGTGTAGAAAAGAGCTTTGGCCAAACAAGATAAAATGAAATAGAACTCTACTGATTGGGGAATCCAGTTGTGGCCTAAATTCAGTTTTAGAGCCCTGGAGTTTTTCAAAGAGTAGGAAAAACTTCATCCTATTTTTGACGAAAATTTTATCTGGCAGCAATGAGATGTGGATATGGAGAAGTTGTGAGAACATCTAATTTCCAAGAATGGAAGTGGCTGAAATGCTGGTTCCTGTCTCTGTTTTTCAGTTTCCATTGCTGGTGAAAAACAGCTTCAGCTGCCATGAAGGGTGGTTTTGTTGTTAGAAAATGTTGTCTCTGTGAGGAGTGTGTGGCACAGTGGCTGAGCAGGCTGGAAGGTGGTAGAAATACCAATGAGAAATGTTGCAGCCAGAGCTGAAAGAATTTGTTCCAGACATGATTTTAAGTGTCTGCTACCATAAAACTCCATCTTTGAAGGACCATTCTCCACAATTATATTTTTCAGTTTGTTTTGCTGATTAAAATGCAGGATGTTGATTAGCTTTAACACACAACAGGTAAGGGAGAGCATCTGGAAAACATCATGTGATGGTTTTAGTATTGGTTTTAATGTTGAGAGAAGTAAAATATAAATGTTTGAAAAACACTGTAGTGTTGCTGAAGCCAGTAAACAACAAAGGTGCTTTACAAACTCCTTTCATTGAACAGTCCCAAGGCACAGCTCCTTCCCTCTCCATCTCTGCATTTCTCTTTTGCCATGGGAACAGTTTCATGTCTTGTCACATTTAAGGACTGGCCTTCCTCTCCAGCTTCTGAGCTGCTTGCCCCTTCCTCCCCCTGTTTCTAACTCTGAAAATTCCCCAGTTCAGCCCTGCAGTGCCCCTCTCTGTGTTCCCAAGGAATGTCTGCAGATACCTGGGTGTCTCAGGTTGGTGGGGCTGCCTTCAGGGAGCAGCATGTGGTCACTTCTGAGGTTGGGTGAGCCTTTTAAAGACACTTAGGTCAGGAATACACTTTCAATGCTGGAGTTTGCTTCAGTGGCATGTTGGCCTCAAGCACAGGTAAAGTTAAATGCTGTTTTCCTGAGGTCTAAATGTGTACTGGGGGTACCACCTTTTCTGATGCATGAATTCTATTGAAAGACAGCACTTTACATTCATTTATCTGCATGTGGACAGTATCAAATTAAACTTTGGAGCTCACCCAGGAGGGATCTGCACACTGTAGAATCTATTTTAGGGCAGCAGAAATTATCCATTGTTCAGCTTTCTGTGTATTTCAGGTCTCTTTTCTTCAGCTGAGGTTTCCACCTAGGAGATGTGTAGAATATAAGGTGTACAAACAAGGCAGCTGCTGTTAAAAAAGAAATAAAAAAAAACATGGTCAGCCAGCCAAATCCAGTACCAGACACACATCTGGCAGCCTTGAAGGGAATGTAGAAGTGGGCCTAATGGTTTGGAAAACGAGATTGAAAATTTCTTGAAGGCAAGAACCTTCTTCATTGAATCAGACTGTGGGGTTTGCCCAGCTAAGGTCTGCCTGCCCCATGAACTGCAGCCACTAACCACCCCAAAAATGGCTAGACTGAGGCAGAGTCCAGATTTTCTTCTTCTCAGCTTTGAGACATGTAGTAGATTTTTAATATGATTCATTTCCTCAGAAGCCAAACCCAAGCCATTGACTTTCATGTAGTTTTCTACATCCATTTTGCTGACATTTTGCCAGGTTCACTGGGAATCCTTGCAAACATTTTGGCACTCACCCCTTCCTATTACAGCAAAACAAGCAAAGAAACTCAGAAATATGTTATATGTTTAATTTCTGGACCTAGTGCTTTCTCAGGCTGTGAAAATTGACCAGCCAATTTTAATTTTACTTTTTTTCTCACTGATAATTTCCTAATAGCTTCACAGCCCATGCTCAGGAATGCTTTCTCAAATTCAGAGAAACTTGGCTGTGTGCTAAACTTCATTGAAGTTGATAGAACTTAAGCACACGTGTAAAATTAAGCACATGCTTATGTTTTATACAGTCTTTTTGCAGGTGACACAAACAGCTGCATATGGATTTCCAATATGTGATTAAGTTCCAAAAGGAGTTTTAGAAACCGTTTTAGTCAACCTTAATTTTCTGAAATTGGTAGCTTTAACAAAACCTATCTTTTTTGATTTAAATTGCCTGAGACGTGTGCCTTTTAAAAAGCTCTTTATTTAACTGTCACAATATGCAGTCTTGTGTGTGATAGAGTTTGTTCATGCAAATTTAATTTCCAGTTAAAGTGGTGCAAACACCAAGTGATGTCAGTAGATCTTTATGGACTGGCAGAGCTGTTTCTTTCTCACCTCTGTGGAGGTGGGGCCAGCAGAGCCATTAAATTGTCAGCTGTGCCCTTCTGCTTATCACAGATCATAAAGCTTTGCCTGGTCACCCAGGGAGACCAAAGGCATCCAGCCTTGATCCACAGACATCAAGAGGTGGAGAAATCTTGGAAGTTTGTTTTAACATCTAATTGCCTGCAGTGTTGCACATAAATGAGTATCTCTGTTATTTCTAAATGGAATTTCCCTAGCTTTGGCTTCTCGACTGCTGTGTGTTTTTCTGTTTTGCTACATTGGACAGTCTTGTGGTATCTGGCATTTTTCTGTTTTTCTAGATTGGACAGTCTTGTGGTATCTGGCATTTTCATTCTGTGAAACTCTTTAGATATTGCTATTGAGCTACTAAATCTCCTTTGTAGGTGAAACTGAGTTCTCTACGTGTCTCCTTTTCAGCTGTTCTCTGCTTTTTGGGGCGTCTCAAGTTCTTTAACTGCTGCTCCCATACTGGACACAGTATGCCAGACTCACCACAAGTGTTGAAAGAAGTGAAATCACCTTCAGCCCTGTGCTTTCCTTGTGCCTGGCAGGAGGTGGTGTTTGGTGTGGTTTTCCCCTCTGGGATATAAATCCAGAGTCATGAGGCTGGGTGTGACAGAATGCCTTGTGCACAGGTGTGTGGAATTTGTGGCTTGTCAGACACATCCTGTGCTGTCCAAAGCATCCTCCTCTTACCTCTTTTCTTGTGCCAGAAAAGGAAAGATGAAGATCACGAAGATGAAGGGAGTCTCTGCTCTTTGACATCACCAATGGATCTTTTAAAAATGAAACGTTCATGTCATATGAGTCAGTGAGGTCTTCCATTATTGCAATGGACACTTAATGAGCTGTTTGGTTTCTACATTGATTAAACTTTGCAGCTGAATTGGGGTAATTGACTGCTCTTTGGTTATGGTTCCCCTTGGAGGCAGATGATGAAATATCCTTTATATTCTCCTATTTCTCAGATTTTCTATAAGCAGCAATACTCTGTGGGGAACATCAGTTCTGCTTGATGGCTAATTAAACATTAATTTCTGATGATATTGGAGCAGATTTTAAGTTGGTGGGAGAGTGGGCAAAGAAAGGGGAAACTTTTAACAGTCACTATAATTGTCAATAATGAGTCCTAATGTAATTGCATTAATTAAAAGAAAAGGAATATATTCCCTGCTGCTGTAAAGTTAAAGTCAGTGAAAGTTGTGCTGGGTCAAAATGACTTCAACAGGGCTGTTCTTGCCCTGTGGACAGACAAGTAGGGCTATCCTGCCCAAGGTGTAAAGAAAAAAATTATATGTCCCAGTTCTTATTGTATATTCTGCTGATGAACAGGAATGTTTCATAAATTCAATTTAATTCCCAAGGACAGGTAATTGTAACTCCACCCGGAGAATATTAAATTGCCTTGATGGAAAAAATAAACCGGTTTCATTCTCCCCCTTCTCTCCCCACCTTCCCCAGTCAGTTTTCAAATAACTTTACGTGCCTCCTTAGTTTATTAATACAATTCACATCTTGCTGCTGATTTGGCATCTGGTAGCACTTAACACAGACAAGACTCCCAAAGCTTTTGATCAGACATGTTAAGTAAACTCTCAGGGCTGTCGGGTCTGCTGCTCTGGCAGATGTTGGCTCGTGGGACTCCTCCCCTCTCTTCATCCCCTGACTGTTCCTTATCAAATCCATCCTCTTGCTTTCATGTGCTGAGGATTGTGGTGCCTTTCCCCATGTATTCTCTGGCTCACAGCATGAAGATCCTCTGGTCAGCTGAAGGGCATTTGTTGTTTTGCTGATTTTTGGTGTAGAGGCTCAGAGAAGCCCTGCACTTTTAAAAGCCCCATTTAGCCAACCTTAACATTTCCATTATTGTCTTCTGTGATCAAAACAAAACAGTGAAAAACACACAAAAGCTGGGTGCAGGTTTCCATGCCCAGGTGGAGGTGTCAGCCTGTGATGCACAGGGAGCTGGGCATCACCATCCTGAGGCAGAGCAGACAGGGCTGAGGGGACCAGACAGCACACAACCTCTGTGTTGGCATCCCCTGTGTCAGGGCACCTGCAAACACACTCCTGGGCTGCAGGGAGGACTTGTTGAGCACTGTTTCCTGCATCTTCTTTATTCCTGTTGAATAATTGCCTTCTGTTGTCCTCAGGGGTGGCAAAGGGATGGGGAATATTGCAGGTCTTCTTGTGATCTGTGGTCCGTGTCCCATCAAACCAACCAGTCATCCACTCCTGGTGTTTGATCCAGGGCTTCAGCAGAGCATACCCCAGGGCCATGGATCCTGTTGTCTAAGCTTCTATGGTACCCTTCCATCCTTTTTAAATCTCTGCTCATCCATCTAATATCCATGGCCAAATCCCTTGAGAGTTCTGGAGTAACCACAATGTTTGTGGCACAATCTTCCCTCCGGTGCTCGGGGCAGGAGCTGCAGGGAAGGGGATGGAGTCCTGGATTGTTCTACTGCCCATCCACTCTGGGGGCCTCCTGACCCACCAAGGTGCTGGTGTGGGACTGGGGCCCTGCCCAGGATAAACAGAGAGCCAGAGCTTGTTAAACAGTGATGGAAGATGATGACAGGCTCCACTGGCCCACAATCCAGTTGCCATGTGAAATCAGGGCCGTCCTGCAAGAGAATTGCAGCTGGAGCTTGGATGGCTTGGACAGGGGTTTGCTTTCTTCTGGCATGTTTTGTCAGGTCTCAGATGCCAAATACAGTGAATGAAGTGTCCTTTAAGGAGCTGGCTTGGCCCAGGGGATTACTGTCTTTGTCTGGTGGCCTGGAGGAGCTTGGTTCTATCTCCGAGTTTCAGCACCTCACTCCCACTGCTCTACCTGCATTCCCTTCCCAGGGCTGGTATCCAGCTGACAATAACCTCCTTGGGACAGGGATGTTTGCTAGATATTGTGTGTGAACAATGTCTGTCACACTGCTCTCTAGGGAAATATAAATCATTATTATCATACAGATTCATAACTGCAACTTCTATCTGTGCACCCCAGGAGACTGAGTGTTGTTGGCTGTGATTTCTGTTATCTCTGCTAAAAGAAAGCAAGAAATGGCTTTCCAGGTGTTGGGCCAAACCCTGGCACTTAGGGCTGTGGTCAGTTATTTACCTGCAGAGGCTGGATGTACCCACCAGCAGATGTGACTCCTGGCAGGTGTCAGCAGGTAGATAGAAAACACAAGTGGAGACTTCATATGAATGTCTCTAGAGCCAAATCAATCACTAGTGACCAGAGAAAAATGTAAAAGGCAAACACGGAACATTTTATATTTATTATGCATCTTGGAGTTTTCCTCCATGTGTTTCTCCTGCTGCTTTTGAAATCCATGTAAACTCATAGCAACCACAGTGTCTTGCAGCAGAAATAGCTCTGCAGCTTAGCAGCATGTTGTGTGACAAAACACCTACCCCCTTTCCTTTGTTTTGAGACTGATGCCTCCTAGTTTCATGCTTTCTTATCTGCTTTCTCTGTATTTTTTCTTTTTAAAAATGTTTTTATTGTTTGTCCTTTTCCTAAGCGTCCTACACCACAGTGAGTTTTCAAATCAGTTGTTAAGGTTTTGCAAGATGTCTCCTCACTTAACAAATAACTTTCCTTCCTCTGCTTGTTTGTTAGCCCCAGCTGAAAGCCCGTGCACTTCTTTACCACACCTTGTTGCTTCAGAAATGAGTTCAGTCTGGATACCCAGTGCTGTTTGTGTTTTCCATGAGTGGGGAAATTGGATGTGGGGCTGTGGCTACCCCAGACTGATTGCTGTAGGTGTGGCTGAGCACAGCTCCCTTCACCCCACTGTGCCTCCTGCAGTTTGTTGTGGCACAGCTGCTGGTCTGACCTTTGCCAAGGGAAGATATTTGGCACATTCATTGGCCCTTTTTGGGGCCATATAGGCTGGTCTTTAGTAGATGATCATCCCCTCCCTGTTCAAGCCCTGTTCCAGGTAGGCACGATCTGCCTTTTTACAGTGAAATCTTCAAAAGTGGCCAGTCAAAGAAACATTGCTCAGTTAAATGACAGTGGCACCCAATGGTGCCTTGGAACAGCCCTCTTTAAACTTTTGAAGTGCTTTCCTTTGGTCCTGCTTATATCCAGCAACACAAACCAGGTAAAACTATCCTCTGCCCAAAAAAATGAAAGAGCAAGGGGAAAAAATAAATCAAAACCTAACTTCCCTTAGGCTTTTATCCTTTATGTCATCAAAAGACTAAAAAGGATATTTCAGGCCTGGCTTCAGCCTGATGGAACAGCAGGGAAGTTCTTTTCTATTAGATCCTTGATACAATCACATCTGGTGAAATCACTGTGGTCACATCTGCTGAAATCTTCCATCATTTCAGATTTGTTTCAAAAGACTCAATCTTTCTGTTTTTAAAGGGCACGACTTCTTTTCCAGCCCTCCTTGGAGCCTGGAACGGGGAGATTAGGCATCAATCAGACATCTCAGACCCCCCTTGCCCTGAATGCTGCAGTCAGCTCTTGTCTCCATGTGCGTGGGGGGGCAGCCTCTTGGGACTGTTTAAATTTACATTAGGGAATTTGAAAGGAAATGTTTACACTTGTCTGTAGGCTTAGGGGAGAATAGACACAGGAACTCTTAAGGGTGCTTCATATTCCTGATAGATGCCCTTCAGTATGCATGTTTTTTGCCACTGCAGTGTCTTTTGGAGCTTTAGATGGCTTTTGTGACCTTGGAAAGAAGAATGAATAAGAGACGAGGTAGCTGGGCTGTGTGTCTGAAAAGGACCTTGCCTCTGGCAGTGATATTGTTGGAGAAAGTGCAAAGAAAGAGAAAAAAAAGAAAGAAAAACTAAACACAACTCCCAGCCTGAAGTATATCAAGACCGAATCACTTCTTTTCTTCTTCCTGGTTAGCATTTCTCCCAGCCTCCTCTTGTCAGTGCAGTGGATACTATTGACATCAAACACTTTTCTGTCCCTCACCTGTCCCCAGCTAAAATAGGAAATAAGAACTGCATCCTTCTTGCTCTGTCTGCATTCCTGTCTAAGCCCAGTGCCCAAGGAGCACAAGGAGAGGCTCACTCCTGTTTTATTTGCTCTTCCCACCTCCTCAGAGCCTATCCCAGGATTACAACAGCCTGCAGTGGGTGGCTGCCATGGGTGCAGCCTGGTGGAAGCAGGCAGTGGGCACTGAATTTATCAGCCTGACTACCTACTCTGTGGCTCACTGGCTTTTACTTGGGGAAAACACAGTAGTAAAGTCTTTCAGAGCAGAAGTACTTATGTACTGTCTACTCACTCACAACTCCTGATTTGTCTAAATTTCGCTTGCTCCTCTTGTTACTTTTATCCTTGCTTTGCCCCAGAAGGCTTTTCTGCTTTTCCCTATTCTTGGATGTATAAATGCAGAAAGTGTTGATGTGTTGCAGCTCAAAGAGAGCTCCCAAGAACCTCAGGCTCCCAGTAAAACCAGTGTACCAGGAGCAGAAGGCACTGTGGCCCCCAGCTTTGTTTGAGTCATTAACTGTGACCTTTCCTAATATCCATGGTGTTCATCTCCAGTCTTTCACCTGAGAGTTAGGAGGTTATCAGTGACCTGTGATAGCATGGCATGTGGAGTGAGCTGATGCTATGAGAAAGATTGTGTGTTTAGCTGCAGCTCTGCGTCTTGGACGTGTCTGCACAGATAAACCAGCTCTACATTTCCCACAGATGACAGCTCACGTTCCTGGGACACAGTTCAGAGGATGAGCTGGCCACAGCACTCAGGAAATATGCAAATGTGCTGAGCCCAACCTCTGTTAGAGAAGACCTGAGGTGGATGGAGATAGTGGATATTGATGCTGGAAAATTGCACTACAGTGAGCAAAATCCTGATGCTCCCAAAGTATTCAGGAGTTTGGCCATTGCCTTGTGTTGGTAGAAAGTATATGCTGGGGCTCTGGAGGTACTTGCAGCCTGTCATCCATGACAGCAGGTTGCTGCTGCAAAGCCACTCTTCATGATTCTGACACAGCAACACCACCTGGCAGCCCACATTGCACCTCTCATCCCAGGGGATAATGCCTGGCCCGAGCTACAGCCCTGCAAGGCAGCAAACAGGGCATGGAGAGGGGAAAAAGGAATAAAAGAGAGACAGCTGGGCCTGGGTAGGGAAAGGAATTTGGAGCAGGAGCTAGGAAGGACATCTGGGAGCCAGATTCTTCTCTTTGAGCCCACTGCAAGGAGCTGGCTTGGTTAAATGAGAGACGTTCTTGTTCCTTTGCTGAAAGTTGCAAAATATGATGGGAGGAGGTGATCTAGGGTTGTAGGAAGAGGTGATATCTAGGGAAATCATTGTGCTTTTCATGTCTTTTAGCCTGGTGAATAGTCTTACAACCTTTTTAGCACAGCGAGGCAAAATTTGAGACCCTGTGTTGACGTCTGCGCTGCATGTTCTATAATGAATGTTCCTTGGAGTGGTGTGGGGGGACCTGTGCCACTGACTGCTGTTGGGTTGTAGGATTAGCAAAAGTAAAGGAAATTTTTGTCAGAGCAGAGTGGGTCGATGGGGCTCAGGAGTGGATTGCCATCAGAGCTGCTCTGAGCTGCACACCAGGAATTCAGGGGCAGACAAACAAGCCAAGCACTGAAGCTCTCTGCTGTTTTTCTCTCTTTTGACTCAGAGACCGAGCCAGGGGATGGGAGTGTAGGCGTTGCAGAAGTTCACGTGAGTGGATAGTCTCTGGCATGAGTAATTTGTTGGACTGGGTTGGCTTACATTTGCTTTTTGTCGAACTCACGTTGGCTGAGCCAAAGACAGCATCCTTTTTCTTTTCAAACCCCTTTTTCCATATTCTTCTGGCTGGAAGAGGGGGCGCACAAGCGACATGTCTGCAGCAGTGCCATAAATGCAGACAGAAATAGAATGAGCAGCTCCCTCTGGTTCCGGTGTTTGTATCTGAGCTGGAGCAGAGCTCTGCGAACCTGCCTTGGGACCTGGGCTCGCCTCTTGTTCCAGAACAATGTCATAAAACTTTTATAGCAGCGCCATGACAAAGAGCATGGCAAGAGGAATAACTTAACCCTCTCTTCTGAATTGCTGTTGCAAATGCTCCAGTTTGCCCACGCGGCAAATCCTTCGGTTGAATATAGAGCACTGTGGGGAGAGAGAAAATTCAAGATTTGTAGGGATGGGGAAGAAAAAGCAACCCGAAATTTGTCTTTGTGAGGATTACCACTTCTTAAATGTCTCTAAAGTCCATTTCTGCCCCAGTAGGCCCTGGCACACATCACCAGTGTCATTTGTTGGCACTGTTGCACTGCATTATATTCCTGCATTTGTAGAGTTGGGCTTTTAATCTATGTTGATTATGTTTTAATTGAATAAATAAATCAGAGCCCAGAATCAATAGAGATGCTTCTATGTTGTTTTATTTTATTTTTCTAGGTTTCCTAAGGACATTTAACTTTTACAACCTTATAACTTGTTCTGCAGCATTTGCTAGTCAGCTATTGCATAATTGTTCTGGGGAATGAGAACCTGGGAATAATATGGCCCAGAAATGCTAAGAAGCAGAAATTAAATTGGCTGATCTTCTCATCTGCCACCATCCCTTCTCTCCAGGGTCAGGGTACCACGCAGGTCCTGTGTGGACTCCAGTGTTATTCCTGGGTTTGCTATTGACTTGATTTATCACCTCACATGTTGGGGCCTTGGATGCCCTTTGCATCTCCCCTTTCCTTTCCAGGCTGACTTTTGCCTGCTTAGCTTCAAAATTCTCTGGAGTGGAGCAATCACAGATTTTCTGTCTGAGAAGCCTGTGGCACTTACAGGCCAACAACTGGAAGATGGAGAAAACCCAAACAAGGGCCATGAAGTGGAAAAGAAGTACTTTTGCAGATTTAAAAAAACAGGTGCCTGCAGTTAGCCAGGAGTAATGGTCTGGGCTAATTCCTGTAAAAAATATTTCCTTTTTGAACAATGGTTTGGATTGAAAGATTTTGGCTCTATAATAAAAATAGGCAAGAAGAGCTTCTAAGTATTTTCTAACCTGACTCTCAGCCTTCTAAATGGTGTGTTCTTGCATAAGCCACACTGGAACTTCCATTTTCTTGTTAGTCAAGCCAAATATATTGTAATCCAATAAGATTTAATAATCATTAGGAGCTAATGGATGCCTCAGCACGTATAAGTTTGGCAGATCAGAGGCTGCCTACTTTGCATAGCCTGTCTCTCTTTGACCAACTTGCCATTTTTGTGTCAGATCCATGACTGGGGAGTTCTTTAAAACAGGTCATGATTGACTGCTCCTAAAATAAAATTTAAATAAAAACTATCGGCCAGTGAGCCAAAGGAAAAGGTAAATTTTTGGCTTGGAAAATTGAAGTAACTTGGTGAGAGTGAAGGCAAACAGAGCTGGATTGTCTGTGAGAAGGTGCTGGTATGGTCTGACCAGTTTTTACAGTTGAAATTAGGGGAGTTGTTAGGTAATTTTTTAGTATTTTTATTATTGACAGTGTTGAGCTCTGAATGGGTTTTTCTGCACAGAACTCTGTAGTTGCATGTACACAGAGAGACTCTGTCCTGTCCAGGGGATTTGCAGGTAAGTAAGACAGGGAAGAACAGAGGAAAAATAACTCGGGTTGAGAAAAGACTTTCAGTGTAATATTTGACTTGATTCCAGAACTGTGGTTTCTGTGCATGCCCTGGTGGTGGCCTGGCTCAGTGGGACTAGCCCCTGGCACCTGCTTTGTCCATGGCAGGGATCCTCAGCTGGTTTTCTTAAATTCCCCATTCCTAGTGCAGCTGCCTAATTCCCAAAGCACTGAAAACGTTGAGGAGGATGTTTCCTGGCCTTTACCTGACCTTTTGAGAGGTCCTTCTGTTGGGTTGGGCTGTACAGTACAAAGGTCCTCCCCAGAGGTTTTGGACTAGGTTGATTTGTCAAAAATAAAACATGCAAATGAGTCCTCTTGAAAAATGCTTATTCTAGCAGGGATTACAGTGCTGCCCTTAAACAGTGGCTTAAGGTCACGTGTTCTGCTGTGGGGCTGAGTTCTGGATTTTACTTTTTGAGGTGGGTGGTGTTGGTGGTGGTGGTGAAAATTCAAGTCTCTTCCCTTACAAGTGAGTGACCCTACCAGCCTGGGTACAAATGGGACTGGGCTGTTTTGAAAGCAGAAAGAAGGCAAAATGTATTGAATTAGGGTTCTTGTCTGCATGTTGGCATTTGCTCTGGACATGGGTTTTCCTGCATAAAAGCCTTTTCACAAGGACCTCACTTATGTTAATTTGTGACTGCTTGTTGCAAATCCCACCCTTCACCTTCAATCTGCTAGAAATGGATTGAACTTTTTCACTCCTCCTTGAAGGAACTCATTTTTCAGATGGAATTTGTGAAGTGTTGAATCAGACAGGTGCACCTACCAAGAATTGATTTAAAATAAGAATAGGTGCACCTGGCCAATCACTGGCTACTGTGGCTTGTTGCTCTGTTCTGTTTGTGCTTTGCCTGAGATGAGAACATTGCAGAAGAGATGCTCTCAGCATCCAGGTGCTCCAAGCCTGTCCCCAGCTTTGTCTTTCCAGACAGGTATCATTCTATAACCCATCTTCTCCATCTCACGGTGTGGGGATTGTCCTGCCTCTTCAGCTCAGCAGATTGCTGAACTGCTAATCCTCCAAATCAGTTTTACACAATGGGAAAATACGTGAAGAAAAGCCCCAAAGCAGCATAAATTTCTGATGGAAGCTTGCTGTTAGTTCTGGAGGGAGCTATAGGATTTCAGCATGTTTGTCCCTGCAGCCTTAGAGTTATTGCTGGGCATGGGCGCAGCTCCATGAGGACAGTAAGAATCCATGTGCCAGGCCAAGTGGTTTGAATAACTGGAGCTTTTCTTTCTTCTTTCAGGTGAATCCTGGTGGCAAGACACTCGAGGAGAGGCGGTCCAGTTTAGATGCAGAGATTGACTCTCTGACCAGCATCCTGGCCGACCTGGAGAGCAGCTCCCCGTACAAACCTCGGACTCAACAGGTTAGTAAACACACAGTGGGAGAGGGGCCAGCATCACTTCTGGAGTCAATTTGCTAAGTGCTTGGTATTTGCTGTGAGCAGGCCTGCCAGTTCCTCCTGATAGCATCCAGATGTGGCTGTCAATGGGGAGAAGGGCGCAGCTGCTCTGAGGGGGCACCGGCTCAAAAGCTGCTGCACCTCTGAGCACAGGGCTCTGATCCGACTGAGATTGTTCAAAAAATACTCACCAAAAATGGCATTTCATTTGCCCCAACTTTCACCCAACAGTGACTCGTGAATTAAAACCTTTTTGGTTCACAAGTACTTTTGTGCTTTTGTTTTCTTGTTGTTTTTCTGTTCTGCTGATTTTTGTCTGTCGTGCTGCCAGAAGGATCCAGATACCCTCATCTCATGAAGTGTCTTGGATCTGAGCTCAGCTGTCAGGGTGGCTGTAGCCCAGCAAGGCAGACTGGAATTCACACTTCTCTGCTGTGTCTAGACGAGGACTGCAGGGGTGACAGCGACTTGGCTAATTGTTGTCACTCATCTAGGTAGTGCTTGAGTGGAGCTATTTAAGTTCTGGTTAGATGTCATCTATTTATCAGAGGAAGTGGTGACACCCCAGTGGCACTTCTAAAAGGGCAGTTCTTGAGATCTCATAAAATCATCCTAGATGTGTTTGTGCCTTGTCTTTCCTTCTTAGTCTCATGACTGGTCTCATTTCTTATATGTGTGTGGGTCTGTAAGCTGTATATGTGGGAGTCCAGGGTTTTTCCCTGGCTCCTTTGGGGGTGCAAAAAACCCCCCTGGCAGACCCCTCAGAGACCCCTGAGTGCTGCCCAGGAGCTGCAGGGGCTGCATTTGGCTCCTTGGGAGAATCTGCCCACATTGAGAGAAGAGACACAGAAAATAATGATGAGTAGAGTGTAAATTAGAATGTTAGAACGTAGATAAATAGGTTTTCTTGAATGTTTATGATAAGGGACACATGGCCAAGATGGAGAATTTGGGGGGTGGACACCTTTTCCTCCTTCTTCTCCATGTCATCCATGTTGGGTGACACATTGGCCTCTTGGATTGGTTGGGGTCAGGGCTGGACCATTTAATAAAATTGTATTGTATTGGTAAAATTTTGTAAACATGTAATACGTAGTACTAACTATATAAGATAAGCCCTGCCTTGACCAGGCAGATTCCACCATGGATGCCAGGCTGAGCAGACCGCTGCTGGCCAGGCAAAGTGTCCCAGAGATAAGAAACAATAAACTGTCCTTGGAAAAAGAGAAAACTGTCTCCGGCAGTCTCTCTTCGGCGGCTTCGGGGAAAACCAGGGTTTGAACCACCTTCGTGTCCCTCTGGGGTGATCTCGGGGCAGAGGAGGAACCCCAGACTGGGACACCTGGCGTCCCTGGCTGAGCATTGCTGTATTTCTCTTACTAAAGCCCCAAAAGTCAAGATTACTAAAGGGATAGGTGAGTGATGGGTGCACGCCCACCATCCATACAAGCCTTCTCTTTGGTTTGTCTTTTTTGGTTGTTTTCACTGCTCCATTTCTTTTAACTGAAAAGTGATACTTTTATAGCAGAACTAAAATAGTGATTGGAGTCTCTTTTGATTTGCTTCTCTTCAAGTCTTCAAATGGAGCAAAAGCAGAGTGAAATCAGATTTGTGCTCTTTTGAAAGTGTCCCCTGCACACAGTGGCTCTGAGTTTCCATCCTTTCTGCAGGGACCTCCCTATAAACCTGTCTTTCCTTTTAGTGGAATGTGCACAGTTGTTGCATAAACTTGCAGACTTGTCCTTGAAAAATAGTCTAATTTGGGTTAGTCAGTCAAAAAGACCAACAATGTAAGTCAGATACAATTCAGTATTTTCCCAGTGGGGTTTTGTTGTTGTGATAAACAAGATGAGTTCTGCTGGGGCACTGTGGTGAATAACCCATGTTCAGTTTGTTTGCATGGGCCAAACACCCACCAATGCACACTGTTACTGGGGAATGCTTTATAGACTCCAAACACTGCAAGAGTTGAGTGGAAGAGATTTGGGCTCCCCATTTTCTTCAGCAACACCCACAGTCAGCTCTGACATCTTTATGGGGACAGCTAACTTCTGTACCCATTTCATGGAGCATCTGCAGTTTGCTGACAGTGCTGCTGTTTCCTGATGCTTCTTCCTTTGGGATCCAGGGTTCTGTGAATAGGTTGTTTTTTTTTCTCTTTTATTTTACTCTTTTACCATTAAAAGAAAAAAAAAATTAAAAATCAAAGCATTCAAATGCAAACTTCTGCAGGTATATTTGAGTTTCTGGAGGATTTTGAAGTCATAACCCAGGTTTAGGACTTCTGAAACTCATCACCCTCCAAGATGATGTGTTCATTCCCATTCATGCACATGCTTGTTCCCATGGCTTTCTGCCACAGCTTGGGTGGGGGCTCTGCAGATTTGTCACCTGCACCCAGCAGCACCTGCATGGTGAGACTCCCAGGAGCATCACACACTGTGTGGTCTGGTGGGCAGAAGAAGCTGAACTCCATCTCTGGGATCAAATGCCAACTAGATTTGTTCAGTCTATCTGACTTTTCAGCATCTCTTTGTTAACTTAATGATGTCCTGTAAAAAGTACTGCTGCAACAACTTCTAACTACAGCTGTTAGAGAAAGAAAGTGCCAGAGTTGGATGTATCATCTGCTGTAATTAAAGAGTACTCAAACAAGTCCTTGAAAGGTGGAACTAGAACGTAAAGCTTTGATATTTTCCTTTGTTTGATCTGTACTAAGTATTAAAACTGGTGAGTCATTTGATGGTCTTATAGTAGGATAATAGATTAGGCTGCAAATTGTAAGGTACTTACTTAGAACATCAACACATTTATTGGATTACACCTTAGCTGACCTTCCCAAATTTATCAGGATAATGGCTGCAGATAGGAAGAGAGAGCTACGACTTGTTTTCAGAGATGTTTTCAGTTGTGCTTACACTGTTAAAGCATTACAATAATTTTATAGGGATACCTTGCCCTTGGGGATACTCCTGTTTTGGAATAAGAGAAATTTTATTGTTATGTTTCTTTTTTATATTATCTTCAAGACAATTTTAAAGGAATGTAAGATAAATCTTAGCATAGTTCTCTCACTGGGGTAGGAGTGATAGGGCAATGACAAGTAGTTTATTTAACATGTGCTGCCCATTGGCATAAATTCACACAGAGGGAAGCTCTTTTGATCCTTGGTACAAGTTCAAAATTGCAAAGACACACACTGCACCAGGGGGTGTCTCTGACACAGAGGGATGTAATGTTTCTCAGAAAGGATGGGCCAACATCAACACTAGACAACATCCCTGCCATCCCTGCATTGCTGACCTGGGTGTCACTCTGGTAATGTTTCTTGTGTGCCAGGCAGGTGACAAGGACACTGCCATGACCTGAAACTGACTACCATTGATAGAAGGCAGGGAGAGAGAGTTTGGACATTTGGCATCATCAGTGCCCTCCTGGTACCTTGTGGTGTTGCCTAATTCTAGGCAGATGAGTAGGAAAGCAAAGGTTACCTTGGCTGAGTCCATGTCTTGCAAGCAAAAGTCTCTCTGAATCACAGAAACATTAAAATCACATTGGAATCACAGAAGTGATTAAATGCAAGTTTTTTCCTTTCAAAATTGCACATACCTAAAGGGACAGAAAATTAAAAGACTAAATCATCATCTTTAGCCTCAACAGAGCAGCATCTAAGGATGTTTTCTGTCATGTGAGGTGGTGTAGGTGAGACTATATTTAAAGAATTAAGCTAGAACTAAATCCTTTTAGAAAGGATCTACATGACCTTCACCAGCATGACCAGTTCTAGCCCTCTGGTACAGTAAATTGGAATGGTACAAGATGACCAACATGATCTCAAAATTGCCTTGACGATAGTGGCATATGAGGTTTAACTTCCTGCAGATGTTTTGTTGGAAGAACTGCAGATGCATTATGAAAAAAATTTAATTAATATTTTCCTCCTGTTTGGTGCAGTTTGGAAGTACTAGTGTGATGAGTAAAGTACAGAGCTCTTCTTGTGTAGCTGCCATGTGCTTCTGTGTACATATCACACCTTCCAAATTGCAGTAACTCATTGGAAAGTTCAGAGGCAGAGAAGCCGCTGTATCTTTTATTAGTAAAAGACATTAGGTGCATAATTTCCATGTATAGGAGCAGGGGCAAGTCATAAATTGTGTAAGCCCCCTAAGCAGAGTCCTAGTGAATGCTGTGGTCATCTGGCTCCTCTATTAAAGGGTGTTTTCCCCTGTTTTCACTTGTTCTGCATAAATCCTTGTGTAAGAGATCAGTGCAGCAAGATCTTAACCAAAAAAAAAAAAAAACACCCCAAGCCAAACATGCCAAATTTCAGCCCATAAAACAAATGTTTGCATTTTTTAAAAAACAAGAAAACTTTGTGACTCTGGAGAAGGGCTTCCAGCAGAGACTGGGAAAATGAAATACTGGAAATAGCAGCACACGTAAGCTCAGGATTTTTTGTCCCTGCTGTGAATTATGTATTGAATGATGATTGCTTTGTCTGGAATTGGACACCTACCTTCCAAAACTCTTGAGTTTTGTCCTGAATTTCCAACAGAATGTCTGTTTGGCAAAACAGCACTTTGTGGGAGGTGTACCAGGTAATAAGATGTGCCTGGTCTGATGTTATTTAAGTTTTTTCTAAAAGCAAATGCTCTGTGACCAAAATTTGTGAAGTATTTAAATAGCAAAAAAATCTTGTTTGACCATGCACCATGATCAAGATGAAATCTACTTGTGTACAACTCTTGGAGGCAGCTTGATCCAGAGGGAGCTGGGCTGGCACTCTAGAGACCTGTTTCATTCCCAGCAACAACTGCTGTGCTAAATGACCTTCAATGTAGTGTTTCCCCTCTCCTTCATCTCAAAATCTCTTCTGTCCTTGTAGCTTGGCAACCACTGCAATGTGATTTGCCTCTTACTCCCCCTGTGCATGGCATGTAGCAATGTGGAACCTTGGTCTGGGTTGAAGGCCTTTGGGTGATGTGGTTGTGCAAACAGGTGGGGAACATGAAGGCAGAGTTAGGCAAGATATCTAAAGATTCATGCCTGCCTCTGTGTCACTGCCCCAGTACTAGACATCTGTCACTATCCAACACTTTAAGCCAAAGTGAGCTCTATTTTGAAGGAAAAGAGGCTCATTCCCAATGTGAGTTACAGAACAATAAAAATATTAAGAAAATTAAATTTAAAAATCAGTGATACATTTTCATTAAGTTTCAAGCATGCTGGGGAATAATGTCCTGTAGTGACTGATATTTAAAAGGGATTTAAATGTTTGACACTGCTGGTGGTTATCCTGTCACTTCTTCTGATAACCATTTAGGGATAATAAAAGCAGAGAAAAGGCAATGGACATATTTTCTTGCAGAGTGGTGGGACAGGATTGAACAGTTTCAGCTGTATGATGGCAAACCAAAGCAAAATACTGAGTGCTGAAGACAAAACAAAACATGGAGAAATGGTCTCTTCCCAGTGAATTTCTAATTGTAGTGCCCCACTTACATCTGTGTCAGGAATGCACGGCTGAGAGTTCAGGTGTTTTATCTTGGTTTATGCAGAGCTGGGTCTCCAACCATGATTAAAGCTTCCAACCCAGCAAGGGGAAGCACATTCCCCCAGCTTTGAGAAAGATCTTATGATTGTTCTTGGTTTGGGCTGTGAGGCTCTATGAAAAACAGATCACTGAATCTGAACTCAAAGCAGTCTGTGCAAATTTGCTACTCCAGGCTCAGAGTCACTTTCATTGTTCCTGGTACTTGCCTGAGCCTGGCTACTTAGATTGGTTTGCACCAAAAGGATTTTGGAAGTGCAGTCCACAGAGTACGTTACAGAACTCCAGTTGCTGTCAGGAATGTGTTTGTTCCTTTTAAGAAAGAAAATTTAAAGGTACAAGCAGATTGAAATTGATTTGGTGGGTTCACAATGAATTCCTCCCTCCTGTAGCATTTATGTGATGGAGAGTTTTATGGTTCCTCAGTTATGGGACTCAGGGGGATATGGCTTTTTCAGATGTTCTGTTTGGGCTGAAATGGATAGCTTAGCTTCTGCCATCTTCACATATGATATTTAAGGTAAATAAAAGTTTCCTGGCCTCATTCTGCTGGTCTGAGCACTTCTAACTGCTGGACATCTGCACAGCTTTACCAAAGAGTCTTCAGTATCCAGCAGCACAGCACAGTAGCCAGGCAGTGCTTTCCCAGTTGCAAAGGGCTCTTTGTATTTGTTCTCTTGGGGTCTGAGCATTTTGGGCTTTGCAGGCATTTGAATCTCTTTGTTGTAGGACAGAGGAGCTCATTGGAAACAAGCTCATCTTCTGAAACTGAGAAGCATCCACAGTCCATCCTAAAGGGTTGGTGACCTTTCAGTAGGACCATGCAGCTACTCCAGAGCTTTTGTGCTATGCACTGGTTTTCCTGAAGGCTGTGAGTGCTGCTGTTGTGCTGACTTGGATGGCTCATGTGGACACAGAGGGGTGACAGTGGCTCACTGCAGTGTGCCCAAGCTGGTGTTGAGCTGGTGAGCTCCAGCCCTTGCAGCAGCATCAGATGGCTTGTGCAGACTCACTGCTGGGTGCTGACTGTGGCTGTTCTCAGTGGGCTGTGACACTTTTGCCAGAGTCATGGACATCAGGAATTGCATGGGCTGTTCTGAAGATGGGGTCACCCTTGAGAGCTGTGCTCCTGCTTCTGGCTGCAGTACACTGGCTTTGTGCTGTCTGGAAAATCCGAGTGGATTACTGAAAGTAGGAAAAGAAGCATCCCATCTGGAATAATTTCAGTAAGTTCCTCCCAGCACAAAGCCTCTCCATCCTCCTGTGGTTCTCCTCTCCAAAGGCAGAGTGATATTCCCACCCCACATGGGTGGGTTTGAGGTGGTCCCAGGGTTGGATCTTTGTGGGAGAGCCACTGTGAGTGCACTGTCTGTGAGCAGCACATCTGACCTGCCATCCCTGACATGTCTGCAGGTTGGAGTGTGCACAGGATGCTCAGCCATGAATGTGTGAGTTGGGAGGCATAGCCAAGAGATGATTTAATGTATGTTTGGATTTGGTCTTTCTCTATAAGAAGGGAAACCTTTCTGCAGTCATCAACTCCAGCCGATGCGTGCAGCAACTGATGCTGCTCTGATTAGCAGATGCCTGAATCGGTTGCATCTGCTGGTATGTATTAAACCTTAATCCTTTTGATAAGAGCATGTCCGTGAAGATTTTTAAAGAAAGTTTTCTGAGATCCTGGATTATCAGCCTGTCACAGATGAACAGGATAAGAGTGACCTTTGCAGGGTATTATTTCTTCCTCTTGTACTATCATCAGAGTGAAAATAAATCAGCACTACTCCTGCTGTTTCTTTTTCTGATATATAATCAAGTTCACAGAAATATCAGTAAGGTTTTCTTTTTCATTTTTCCCTTTCTGTTTTTCTGCATCCATTTTGGTTTTCTGCCTACGTGTTTGGCTAAAACTTTAGATGACGACTAGTGTTGGATATATTGGACTTTAAAATCTGTGCAGGCATCTCAAATTTGTATATGGATAAAGATAAACATTTACTTTGGGAACAGTGATAAAAAGCAAATAGAAGTGCATAATTTGGTCTTTTTCTCATTCCACATTTGTGATTGTTTTGCTGTGAGTGGTTGAGAGCTGAGCTCTTATTCTCTAAAGCTTTTCAAGGCCTTCTACCTATTGTTATGTTTTGTTTTCTATCCTTTTCCCCACAATGGGACTGAGCCACTGTAAGCTGTCATCTCAGGAAGCCTGTCATCGTTTCCCCATCCTTGTGTTTTGGCACTGGCTGTGGTTTGGCTCTCTCCTCAAAGGGCTGCGGCGCGCTCCACGAGCTGTCCGTGTGTCCAGCCAGCAAAGAGCAGCTGCCTCTGGGGCAGGAACCTGTGCTGAGCTGGGACCAGCCTCTGCTCGTGCTCTTGCAAGGGTCAATGCATCCCAGTGCTTCAGTGGCACCAGGTTCACCACCATGGCAGCAGCCCTGTGAAATGGGGAGCTGCACTGGCTGTGTCATGGGCAGGGGAGGAACCTAGGCACTGGCAGATCAGATGACTTGGTTTGTGCCTGAATCACCAGAGGAGCTGAGGCCACACCATGGCACCCTGTCATGGCTTTATCTTCATCTCATACTCCATGGGCAGAGTGTGTGTGAGAACACCCCCTGTCAGGAAGATTTAAAGAGGTCTGAGTGTGGGGTTGATTTTCTCATGTGTGGCAGCCACTCTTCTGCCCAGTGCCTGCCAAGGAAATAACTGGAGCATTTTGAAATGAAAGCACAGTTGATTAATTCTTCCTACCCAGCACCAATTGGTGTCCAGCAGTTGGCTGTTACCCACATATGGCTTGATTTCTGTTCTTGCTTTTAAATGGGTCTGTGGGAGGGATAGCTGTGTGTAGAATTCTGTGGCTGGGGAGGAGGGATCCCTCAGATGCCTGTCCTGGGGAGCTGCAGGGAGGGGCTGGCTGTCCTTGCCTGGCCCATGGGGTGGCCCCAGTGCACACGTGCACAGCGAGCTCCACGCCTGCTGCGTGTCCTGCAGGCAACTTGAACTTTTGCTCTTCCAGACTGTGCTGTAACCAGGATCTCTGACCTGGAACATGGATTGTTTGGCTGACACACACAGACAAATGCCAAGGCTAATACTAGGGGGAGAAGGGAAGTGAGGGGGGGGCAGTCAGGAGAGGTAACAGATGAGAACAGGAAGGGTCAGAGTCTGCTCAAGACGCAAGACACAAGTCCATAGGAAATCAGGCTTCCTTTGCTCTGCTCTCTATGGTTTGTGTTCCTTTTGTGTTGTGTTTTTCTCTTCTGTGCTCAGGAGGAACCAGCTGCGTTTCCCTCCCTGCTAGGGAAAGGAAATCGTTCAGCGCCAAGGGAACAGCACAGCAACTTGTAGAAACACCTGCATGGCAATACATCACTTGGGACTTTGCTCCCACTGTGCACTCTGCTGGGCTAATCCCCAGGCCATTTCCACCAAAATGGGAGTGATGACTTTGTGATTCCTGCATCAGCTCACAGCAAGGAGGGCATTGCCTTGGTGTGCCTTCAAATTGCTTGGAATCTATCCAGAGACCATTGCAGGGCAGGTATAGATTCCGTTGATGGGAATTCCTGTGGAATTGTTCTCTTCAGAAGAGGAGGGCAGCTGCCTTCTGCAGTGGTAGTTTCTAAATACAATTTGAAAGGTGGAGGCTTAAACACACTGGGAAGCCCTGGCATTTAAAGTATAGCCTTTGTGACTTTGTCCTTTATTGATGCCTGTTTGCTGGAGTGCTTGCAACTTTCCATGTGTTTATCCTTGTTGTGCCCTGGGGGGGGAGAAGTTTGGTTCTTTTGTTCTGCAGATGGAGAACTGAGGCACAGAGACCTTGCAGCTCATTGTAAAACAGGGCCTTGGACAGACATCAGTGACATTCTGGGATAGTGTTGTCACTCACTGGTCCATCCTGTTCTCCATGGTCTGTTTTTCCAGGGTCTGCCTTGAGCCCTTCCTGGCCATTCCAAAGGCAGATCAGATCTATTCACAGCCTCATTTCAGGTAGGGCCACCTCTAAGGACCTAGAGCTCCACGGAAAAGTGAGACCTGGCCCTGTAATTTCTACATCAGACTCTGCTATCAATATGTAAATAAACCTGATCCATTTGTAGCCTGAATGTATCTCAGGATTGTTCCAAGATGTTCTAGTTCAAAAACTAGTTCATTAAAGTAAGAGGCAGAGGCATCTGTGAATGGCTTGAGAAGCAGTGTCTATATTTTCTCTTATTGATTGCCTTTGGCCTTCCTGTCTGGAACCTTTTGAGAGATGACTGTGACGCTGAAATACATTGTCTCTTTCTGTATATTAAAGCTGCCTAGGCTAAAAAAAAAAAACAACAACCCAATCCACATCTAGCCTGTATCTGAAAGCCATGAATTGATAAATCCTTGCTCTAGCTCTTCAAGTAACTGTAAATTACTCCAGGCTGTTACAGTTTCATTGTAAAGAAGTTCCTTCCTTGACTCAGACTTCTTTGCATCACAGTAAAATGCAATTAGGTGACGTACTTATTGTGGCTTGGAAGCACTTACAATTCTCTCAGCCTTATGTTGTCAACTTTTGCTCAATAGCAGGCTTGTGGACTGTGTCACTGTGCCTGTGTTAGCATATATTATCACCATATGGTGTTTCAGTAGTGAATAGGAAACTTCTATGAGTATGTAAAAGAGGATTAAATGAAAAAAAAAAATTACAGTAAGATAAAAGTAGCATGCTGCTGAAAGTGAGCACTCTAACTAACTGCTGTTTCTATGGGAAATCAATAGTGTGTTGGTCCAATGGGTATTACTGTCTTCCCCCACAGATTTAAAAAAGAAAACTAAACAAAAAAAGGACCTGGCCAGAAAAAGGAGATTTTGAAGCAGTTATAAATACTTCTGCCAATGTTTGCAGTCTGATACTGATTCCTCCCTGCCCAAACAAAATATTTTGAATCTTACAATGAATTCTTCACTTGGAAGGAAGCAGATTAGTGTGCATAAGTGCAGTAAGAGCAAGGGCAGGCTGTGCAGTTTGCATGGCACTGTGTGCTTCACAGGCAGGGTTGTTGCAATCATCTCACCTGATTGCCAGCATAAGCAAGGTCAGAGACTTTGCTGTCGTGCCATAAGTTGCACTGTTGTTTCTCTCTGGGTTGACAAGAGGCTGAGTATGTTAGCCCCTCTGGAGTGATTTGTAAGGTGTTGATGAGAACCCATTCCTGTCCCAGGCAGCTCAGAACTGTGAAGAATTGCCATCTTGTGTATCAGCAATCACTCCAGTCATCCTGGGGTCGCAGGCAATTTTGATGCTGTCTTCCAAAACCATTAACTTGTGATCCAAGGAGAATTCAAGAAGGATGGGAGGCACAGTTCTCTTTCCATCCAGCAGAAAGCCAGGATGCATGTACAGCTTCAAGCTGTGATTATCAAGAGGGGAAGAGAAAATGTTGGGGTTGATTGCTGTGCTGGTTTGCAGAAAGATCAACTGTTCATTATATGGAATATCTGTGCAACACTTTCACAGTCCTAAAAAGTGGTAGAAAAACAGTTGTTCAGATGGATTTTTTTGAGCATTGTGTAGTTCAACAGGGAGATAGTACAGATATTATTTTGAATTATGTTTAATCTTTTTCTGGAAAGATTTTGACTGCACTCTGCATTGGCAGCTCACATCCAAAGTGCAAGACAAGGGATCTGGCTGTGGAAAAGGGTTACCACAAAGATCATGGTGTTTTATGGGGCCCCAGTGACAGCTGCTACCGTGCTCAAGACAGCACTCTCTGCTTCCTGAGAAAAGCTGTGGAGATACCACACAGAGGATGAATTGTCAAGTGGTTCTTTTGGGTAAATGTGTATCACTGTTAGGTTTTGGAGATATTTGGAAGAGCCAGAGCCAGTACTGCAAAGCAGGGCTCTTTAATACTGGAAATCATCAGACTTTCTGGCAAGACTTGCCTTTGACAAGACTTGGCTTTGACTTTGTTGAGTAATGTGGTCATTCTTAACTAATGGCAATAAAACTTTAGGGAACACCTGCTGTTTGGATATTGAACATATGTGTGCGTGCTCATGTAAAATCACAAATGCAGGCAGGTCTAGAAAATACAATTTATATTTGGCATCTTTCCTACAAATTGTGTTTCAGAACACCTTAAAGCCTTCCTGTAAATAAAATCATTTCAGAATTGAGCTCATTAATGGAGAGGAGATGAGGTAAGACACAAAGACAAAGAAGGAAAAAGGTGGCTTTTGTTTTGTTTTGTGGGCTTTTTAAAGGAAAGGCATCCATTTGATGAATTCAATAATTTGCTGAATGTACTCAGTGATTTCTCAGGAGGGCATATGGACAATCTCAGGAGACTGTCTATATGCTCAGAGCTGCATGGAGCCAAAAACAAAATGATGGGTTGATCGCTTAAAAAGTATAAATGGAGGGAACATCTGAGGATCTCTGGCTGTTTTCCTTATGAGGCAGTGCTGGATTATCCTCTATAATCAGTGCTTTCGCCAGCCCAGTTTCAAATAAATTAAATGTAAATATCTCATTGCTTTCTTTGGGTGATTATTCCAGACTGAAATGTATACAGCTGCTAAGAGCTATTTGACTTCAGCATTTCCTTTCTTAATTTAATCTCCTTGTTCTGAGTGACAGTTCATATATGTGTCCATGCATATGTCCTCCTACCATATGGACACATTCCACGTCTGCACACACGGAGTGTGAGGAGGTTGAAATTCCCCAGTACAGACAGAGCTGTAATAAAAGGACTGACAGACTGAGTCTGTAATGTGCCTGACCTGACAATTAAGCAAACTTATTACCATGTCAGCCTGCCAGATGGATCATCTACTCATGATGTAACGTGTGTTGCTTCTTGAATATATTGGAGTGCAGTTTCCTATTTTATGTTTGTTGAGCTGAGAAAGGGAGAGGGAAGAGACAGTTTTATTTGAACTAAACCCACTCGTTTCAAGTGTGTTTAATGATAGCAATATGTGACAGATAAAATCCTAGGCCCTGGTCCATGTTTATTTTAATTTCAAGCAATGGGGAGAGATGGAAGAGATAAAATTACAGGCTAAAAATGTCTCTTGATATAAAAAAGCAGCTTGAGTCCTGAGGGGGCTTTCCTTGCTGCACCCTGCAGGGTTCTCAGATACATTTGTCAGAGTTTTGCCAGGTAGGAATTTGGGGCTTTGACTGTAAGAAAAGTCAGGTTGGACTGATTGACATCAGCTGTATAATGGTTTCCTTTTAACTTACTGAAGATAGTAAGGCTACACTGAAAGAGTGGGGAGGAAAGTAGTGCTCAGTGTGAAGCATCCTTCACTAACCTGGGCTTTCTTTTAACCAAGTCCCACCCTGAGCCTGAGGAGGAGGTGTAAGTTGTTTCAGTCCTGTGTGGTGACCCTGAGACTGCCAGACCTCTTCCTGCTGCTGTGTAACCTTGACTGAGCCACCTTCTGCCTCTGGGCTGCTCTTCTGTTAAATAGGGAAACCCCCATTTCTTTGCCCACCTGCTCAGTGTGTGGTGTTTGGGTGAATGTCCAGTCCCTGGTGCAGTGAGGATGTGTAGGTGAGATGCTGTTTATGACCTTTAGTATTTGCATCTGGACTGCTGAGGTTTTCTTCTCTCCCCTGCTCTGTGACAGCAGCATGGGTGGGTTGGGGTAGTGACTCTCTCCAATGTGGAGCACAGCCTTGCAAGTTTGTTCAGCTATTTCACCTTTCTGCATGGCTAAACTGGCAGAGTCAACAGCACCAAGGTGCTGCTCTCTATTTTTAAGCTGTTCTCTGCCTGAACAGCTCAGGAACTCCCTATGCATCCAAACCAGGTCCCTCAATCTGCTCGTACACCTCTGAGGAACTGTAATCCAATGGCTGAAGGAAACATGAAGGTGATCCTCTTGTTCTGCAAAGATGCTTGAACTGGCTTTTGCAAATGGAATGCTGTGACCAGCAGCTGGGAAGTTTTCCTGCACACAAATGCAGAATAGCAAAAGGGAGACAGTAAAGATTAGTGCTCAGAACTGTCAAGTGCTTTGGAGATGCATTGTGTGGGGCTGTACCAGTGCATCCAGCACTGGCTCCATCACATGCTTTTGACTCCATTAATTGCACTTGTATGCAGAAGACACTGCAATTTCACTCTTGGAAGCCTGTCCTCTGGGGAATTTTTAGTATCCAATTTACCAGTCAAGTTTTCTTGAGTGTCTCAAATGCTGGCTGTTGTTAAGATTCAGCTTCATCTCTGGCTTGGCTCATCTGATGAAAGCATTTTGGTATCCTGGACTCAGATAAATACTCTTGTTGTAGGATTTGTTGTCTGCAACTGAGCTTGGAGGGAAGTTGAATCTGGAGGGTGTTTGCTCAAATACATTTATTCCTGACTCGTATCATTATAGTGCTGGTCAGCTGCTGGTGCTTTTTCAAAGGCAGAAGTAGCAAAAGTCTGTTTTTTGGAAAAATAACCTGCCCACATGAGAAACTGGGATTTAAACCTTTGCTTTTTAGTATCTTTCTCTCATATGCCAGGGTCTATAGGCCTGGAATTAAGAACCTGGCCTTGCCCACCCTGTGTCAGATGAGTGGTCACTCCAGCTCAGTGTTCTTCCCCTTCAGTACCGAGGAAAGAAATCAAGAGTGGTGCAAATTCATATCCACACCTCCCCAGAATATTTCCCTTTATCTAAGAATTTGCTGTTTACAGAGAACTGGCTTGATTTATGTCTTCCTTAATATTCAGTCAGGGATTTTTCAACTATCAGCTCATCCAATTGTTTTATGAGCTCATGTAAATCTCTGGAATTTAAAACATCCCATAGCAAAGAAGTTCAATGGAGGTGGGGCAGACCCACCTTATTCTTGTTATTTTCCCTTTGCCTCCCACAAGGTGATTTCCTGTTGCTTCTTTCTAGCACTGGAGGTGACAGAACAATCATTCCTCCTGTTTGTACCAGTCTGAGTCTTAGCAGTCACTTTTCAAGGCTCAAGGATACTTAGTTATTTCAGAGGAATGTGAAAAATGTAGGTTCAGTATCCATTTGTTTCTGATCAGGTATTGCTATGTAGCTGCTAACTGGTAAGTTTATATGCCAAAAAAAGTGGAAGTGGCTATCGGACCTGTGTTATTTTATTTGCTATTTACTCTGAAACAATGGCTTAACTGTGGATTTTATTTATTAGAGGTGAAGTCTGTGATTCAGCTATGGCACTTTCAGAGTAACTTCCATAATTCCCTGCTGTTTTTGGTTTGTTTTGATGGTTTTATTTATTTGATGTTTTATTTCTTTTCTGCAATCATTGCAGAATTAAACAATTTGACTGGATTTTGACCTCTTTGCCAAACTTTTTGTGTGATAATTTCCAAAGACAGTATCCATGGACACTTTGCCTGCAAATACAAAGTGAGAGGAGAGATACAGGATGACTGATTTGGGAGAGGTCTGGAACAAGTTGAAATCTGCTGTTCTCCCTTTCCTCACAGATCTCTGACATGTCCCTTTATATTCAGTCAGATTTTTAATTTTTCTAGCATTAAGTTTTCCATCTGTAAAACAGAGGTGGTAATAATAACATATCCCACCTGGCTGTCTGACTTCAGAAAGGATTTTCAAATCTCTAGCTGAAAATTCTTATGCAAGCACAAAAAATATTACAGTTTTGCCAGCTTATGTTAAAAAAAACTTGTTTCTTGCTGTAAAAAACCAGTATATCAAACACTTTTATTTTCTGTAAGGGAATTCAGCATCAAACTCTTCCAAATGTGTTAGATAATGTTTTGCATTATATATTGTGTGCTGTTAATTTAATTTCAAGTCTTATGCAGAGAAGAAATTGTTGAGTGTACTTTAGTGATTTATACTATGATTTGATCAATGTGTTAGTAGTCTGGCAGATCTTAACTTCCAGAAACATCTAAGAGTTCAATACATTAGAGATGAATAAGCTATGTACATGAACATGTGTGCTTTTATTGCTAAAGCTAAATTAAAGCTTGAGCCCTTTTGGGCTGAATTAGCTAGCACTTCTCCAGCTCTTTTTCTGTCTTTCAAAACTCTTCTGTGCAACCAGTATGATTGTAATGTGCTCTGCATTATTTTTCTGCTTTAACATGAAGACCTGTAGAGACAGTGAAAGCTCTGTATAGAGTGTATTGTACAGTGAGGGAGGGAGCCCAACAAAGCTAATTATACAGACACTCCCACTCTATTACCCTTTAGAGAAATTGAGCCTAACATTCTGCTCTGAAGCTTGTTAAACTATTCTTTTTGGGTGCAAGGAGCTTATTGAGGGAATGAAATAGCTACACTGTGTAATCAGAATGGGAATTGGAGCAGATCATTATATTTACTCATTTGATTAGCCATAAAATAGCTACTGAAGTCCCCATTTTAAATCTGCTTAGCAATTGTGCAGCAGGGCAAACTGGGTCTTTTAATTAGAAAAGAAAAGAGATTGCAGTATTTTTTATAAGTAATAAATATATAAACACACACACAGATTGTGATCCTGTTTATGTAAATAACCTCTTCCCTGTGGGTGTTCTTGCCTCCTAATTGTTCAGGGTCTGTCTGCTTCCAGCTGCAAAGAAAAAGGGAATAACACATCTACACTGGAAAGCACAATGTGTAGGACTTAAAATCCAGCCAGAGATTTAGATTACCCATTAGGGTAAAACTGCTATAGGAAGGATAGATACCCCCAGAACAAGATGGCCTGGAAAAGCAGAAGATCACTGATTACTGGGAGGGCTTTAGGTCAGGTTGTGCAAAGGTCTCCCTGGAGTGGTTTAGGCAGGGTCAGTCCTGCCTTAAGGGAGAGGACTGGACTGAACAGACTCCTGAGGTCCCATTCAGCCTGTGAGATTTACTCAAGGGAGTCATTCTGCAAAATCAGGGTTTGCCCTGAGCGGGTCCCATTCCCAGGGGAGCTGGGGGCTCACCTGGGGCAGTGCACAGCCCCCCAGACAGTGAGACCAGCAGCACTGCCTGCCTCTGTGCACAGACACAGCAGGGATGCCCTGCCTTCTCTCTAAGAAAATTCAGTGCCCAGCCATGGCCATAAAGGCTTGGAAAGGAGCCATTACTGGAGGTTTCATTTTCTGGCTTCCTCTGCTATCTGAGGAACTTGCAGATCAGAGCAGATGTTCCAAAGGCAGCAAGTTCTGTAGCCTCTGGTATCCCTGATCAGGATGGTCATTATCTTAATATTTCTTTAGTGTAAAATACACTTCTAGAAAGTCAAAAGATGTGGAAGTAATTCAGCTTTTTATTTTTTTAATTTGATTTTAAGATAACTTGAAACAGTGTAATAAGCTTGGTTAAAGTGAGCAGACTTCTTTTGGAAATGCATTAGACTATGTGGAGGGCTGACCATTGGTAAGAATGTGTTGTACTTCTGTGGGTCACTGAAAAGTCATGTTCTTAATGACAATAACAATATTATTCTTTTGATGTTGCCTGTGGGTGACAAGACCTTTGGGCAGCAGGAAGGGGCAGAGTAGAGCTTTACCATTACAATTGTAAGGGATGAAATAAAGATTTGGCCTAGTGACTAATTTATTTTTGTGGACATATTCTTTAGTATTTCCTTTTTTCTAATTTATTGGACCAGTCCATGGGTTAGAACCCTCTTGCAAATCCTACTATGTTGAGAAATCATGTCCAGAGTGGCTCTGAGCAATCCTTCCCAGATGTGCTGTGGGGACCTAAAAGACCACACCTCAGGGGAAGAAGTGCCAGCACTGGCTGTTCTGCATCTGCCAAGAAAGATGATGGTGCCTGGGGATTGTTACCTTGGCATTTTTCCACAGCACTAAACTGTATAAGCAGAACATTGGGCGAGCCAAAAAAAAAACCAAAAAAAAAACAAAACCAAGGTGCCGTTATTAGGCACAAAATACCATTAGCTGTAACTCACTGGCCAAGAGAACAAGCACCTAACTATGAAGAGGTTAGAAGTGTACTGTAAATTTTATTGAAGGCTTAATTCTCTCTTTAATGTGGCTGAGACACCTGCAGTGAGCTGGGGCTGTTCTGCATTGCTCTGCATCACTGCAACCACCTCAGAGCCCACCTGGCTGTCAGGAGGAGCTGGGTTAAAGGGAGTTTGCATGGTTCAGTTTTCACTTGATTGTGACAAAAAGGCTTTCTCTGAAGTTCTGCACACGTGTAGCTGCCATTGAAATTAACAGAGCATTTGACATGGATGCCAATTTTTCTCCTTTTCTTTCCATCCACCAGCCTACTCATATCCTTTGTGTGCCACAGGGGTGGAGAGAGCCCTAGTCTAAGTCTCTCCAGCACAGTGTATGCAGAGTAACTGGCCAAGTGAGGATCCTGGAGGAACATTTTTAATGTTACATCTTCTTTTGGATACGAGCCTTCCCCAACTGAGCTACTGCTCTGCACCCGGGGAAGCAGGATTTGTGTTTGGAGCACGTCTGTGAATTGCAATTGTTGACTGGATCAAGCTGTCACTGTGTCACTTAAATGTTACAATCTCTCAAGCTGTCACCATGACTTTTAAATCGAAGCAAAGGTGATGGCTTCCTTCTCACATCAACATTTCCAGTGCTGTGCGTTCTGGCGCTCGCCGCCCGCCTTCTGCTCTGAGCACTTCTGTCCTCCAGCCTCTTTCCTGGGGTTATTTGTGTCTCACCTGCCTGGCTGCTGCGAGGCCACAGTGAGATCAGGACACACAGCTCCATGCTTTCAGTATTCAGGTGCTTCCAGCCAAGAAAGTAACTTTCCATAATAATTTGGTGTTATTTGCATAGGATTCTCTCCCTTCCAGGGAAGAGTGTACTTCTGTAATCTGATCTAAAAGGATTCCTAAAGGAGTTATATAGCTATTTCTCTAGAAATATGTAATAAATTTCCCAGGAGGACTGGTGCTCTTCTGCATGGTGGAGGAGTGAGAAAGTATTTAGTGAGATTTCCCAAGAGATGAGCCTGAATGTGTCTTTTCTGTAGACGTATCTGCTAGTATTGCTCATTGCAGTTTACAGAAGCAGCTTTGACTGTTCAGGGGTTCTGTCACTACAGAAAGGGTTTCTCCTCTGAAAAGCTGATCTCACTTATGCTTGAGTCCAAACACTTGGGTACCTCCACTCACTGAAGAGGTGCTGGGCTGGGCTGCTGACGTGGTCTCGCCTATGAACTCACCTCAAGGTCTCCACCTATGAGCTGCCCTCAGGAATTACCACACATAGAATGCTTTTAATCTGTGTAATGAAGGCAGGGGCACAACTATTTCTGTACATGTCCAGTTGAGAAGTCTCTCTGGATTTTTTCCAAAGACTGTGTGAACTGTATTTTGGCATTTGCAAAGCAACAAGTCTGATGTGTGTTTTCATGCAACAGGCAGTGGGAATTCATTACACTTCTGATGAATCCATCAAAAGTTGTTGGTCTCATGCTAATCCCTTAAGATGCTGCCTGGACTTGAGCAATACCCACCAGGAGCCTGATGGACCTGAGGTTATGGTGTGCACTCCTGATCTGGTTGTAGCCATCAGTGCTTTTTAGGTGAGGACATGGTGACTTGCAGTAAGGGCAGGTGAAATGCCCGAGATGCTGTGGCAGCTGAGCACTCAGATGCTAGTGGTTTTGCTCATAGTTGCTAGGATTTTGGGTAGGAAGAAAAGAAAATAAATTCTTGAATGCTATGGGAAATTTGGTCTTTGGCATCTCAGTAGGAAAATGTTTGGCATTCAGCATCCACAGGGAACTTGATGCTCAATCAGGCAAAGAGCTAGAGGAGCTGAACAGTATGACCTTCTGTCCATTTTAAGGCACGGTCACTGCCTTTTAGCCCATTGAGGCTAGCATTTTCCAAGGAATGTTCTTTCCCAGGCTAGGCTGGGAGGTGAGTAGGCTGCTGGTTTGGCAGAGCTGGGTGAATGCAGGAAGGCCCAGATCCCCATTTCAACCCTCCTGCAAAGGACCAGGTCACCTCTGCTTCTGTACTGGTGACATTGCAGTAGATTTTCTCCCTGGCTTTTGGAATGCCCAGTCTCAGGTCACCTCCAGTTTTGGCAGAGCAGGAGATGGTGTAGAAATGCTCCCCCCTGGCAGGGACAGGCAGTGACTGGATTCACCATTGCAGTCAGCTCTTGGTCCAAGCACTCCATTGATGTAATTAATGCTGCATAGAGGGGAGCAGTCACTTCTCTGAAGGCCTTTGCAGGATCTCTGGAATCTGCCTGTGCACCATTTCTGCGTGTCCCTGTGCCGTTCGGGGTTGGAGGAATGACTGAGTAGTGCTGACGACATCAGTTGTTGGCCTGTATTAATTATTTCCGCGGGTTCTATTTACTTGCCTGTTCCCTATGGGAATGTTGTGCATACAGATCACAGCAGCACTTAATTTTATTGCAGTGAGCGGCTGAGGCTGGGGAAGGGAGGGGTGAGAGGAGAGAAAGGGTCGTGTATGCGTCAGCCCTGTCAGGCTTTTCCTTCTGTTTCATTTGTGCTGAGGTTTTTATTATCATTAAGCCGATTGTATCTGTGGCACAAAGGGCTGAGTTACCTCGGTAACCACACTAGCTGGGATGGTAATCCATTTATAGCATCACTGCTCAGGTCTGATTAAATTAGCATGCTGATGACGTAAATGCTTGGCTGGGTGATGCTGATGAGGCTGCTCCTAATAGGAACCCTCGCCCTTACATTTATTCTCATTTATTTCATGAGACCCCTGCAGGAAATGTACAGAAATAAGGCTACAGATGATTGACTCTTGTTTTCAGAACAACTTGTGCTGCTAGCAACAGACAGCGCTTGATCTGAATGCAGACAGCAGCCTGCACATTTTGCCGTGTTTCTTCCCGCTGCAGAATTCCCCACACAGCCCTGTGTGGCAGAGCCCTGCTCTCCAGCCCTGCTTGCCATCTGCCACAGCAGCAGCAGGAGCAGCTCCTCTGGCTCATGGGTTATTTCCAGACGCTGCTACAAAAGAAATAAAAAAGGTAATAATAAAAGAAAAGGAACACCCTGGTTCTTTGCTCCCTCTTGTGAGATTCCTGCAAACACAGGCATCCTTTTACTCACTCCAAACGAGCCAGTTATTTATGTCTGAATTCTCAGTGTCGAACAATACCGTGCAGTGCTCACATGTGGATCAAATGCTTTCAGCATCTTCTGTCCAGCCCCTTGAGGGAAAACACTGACAACTGCATGATCACATCGCTGTGCCTGTTGTTTGATGAAGTGGTGAGAACAAGAGGGCTGAGAGTTGCTGAAACTCCTAGTTTCTCTTCCCAGCCCTGCCTCTGATTTACTGGATAAGGAGTCTTCCTAGCAGACTATTTGGGGCTCCCAGGACTTCAATTTTTCATCTGTAAAAAGAGAATTTAAAAGGGTGCTTCTTTTTTTTTTTTTTTTCCTTTTTGCAAGAACCATGGGAGTGATTAAGAGTGTTTAAATTCCAAAAGTATTTGGAGATCCTCAGGTGGAAAATCTGAGGGTTCTGAACAATTTGCCATTTTAATTGTCAGATTTGATTTATGCAGTTGGCATAGAAGGATTTTAAAGGAATTCTTGAACAAAAGCAGTTTTAGGATGAAGGACTAAAAATGCAGTAAATTCTAAGTAGCAATAAATAGTTTGGCGTTTGCCCTGGAGTATGTGCAGATGTGGTTGCACAGAAACCACTGGACTACACCTGCTTTTGGTCAGATTTGGACATGGAAATCTGTTGTTTGTGAAATAACGAGCGTGGTTTTGGGCACAAATGTGAATATGTCAATACTGTCGTTTTCTGGGCCTGCAAATTCTTACCAAGAGCTCACAGGGCTTTTCCTTGGTAACAGTGGTGGTTGGGTACGTGGGAGCCCTCTGACATGCCTTTCCTAGCTGTGCTTCAGAAGTGTGCAGTGCTTGGACTATGCCCAGAATCTGCAGCTCTACAAAGATGAGGGGCTCTGAATTAGTGGCAGTGCTTCACCTGCCTGGCAGCCAGCTGAGCTGGAGCATCCCCACACTGCTGCATTTGCTCTGTGATCCCTGCAGTGACAGGGAGCAGCTGAGCTGGGGATGCTCCTGCTCATTCCTTGGGCTGGGTGGGACACGTGTGCTCCAGCCACAGCCCTGCCAGCACCACGCTGAGAGCTCGGCTCTGCTCCCCAGCCTCCTGCCAGAGCAGGTGCACTCCATTAATGAAGGTATTTCAAAGAGTTTGATTCTGCCTCTGGCTCAGTTCAAAGCATCTTGCTGTCAAGAAGTCCTGCACCCATGGCCTGGGGTGCCTTATCCTGAGACTTCCCTTTAAATTTAAATGTCTGTGGCTAATTCCATTAATTTACTATTTTCAGTGTAAAAATGTGTAAGTCACCAACAGCAGCATGTTTAGGAGGGACTGTGGGTACTCCTTAGCTGGATTCTGCTTCCTCCAGAAGTGACAGGCATGAGAAGCACTTTCCTGATTTATTTCCTGGATAACCTCCACCTCCTGGTAGGATGAGCTGCTCCGAGGGACACAGACTCATGGGCACCCACCCAGCACAGGAGGTGGTGGAAGCTCTCAGAGGAAATCTCCAGCACTCAGCAAAAGGGACTCCAGACTGTAGTGAGGCTTGGGAAGTCATGCTTTACCTCCTCAGATCCACAGCATCTCTGCTCCATAAGTAAATAATCAGCTCTCTTTTGATTGCCACCCTTGGGTTGATTAACCTGTGTGCTGGGCTGACAAGAGCGCACAGAGAGGAGATGGCTGTTTCTGTTCCAGCAGCATTCACAAGCTGACTGGCAATATTTTGGCATCAAAATCATCCCTGTTCATTCCAGGAACATCACAAGAGCCTAGCTGAGCTCGGAGCCCATCTTTTCCAGCTTTTTATTTTCCCAAAGATTTATCCAAACTAAGAATATTTTGATCTTAAGGGTCTGCCCCTGATTTGGTTGGCTGAAAGAGAAGTTGCTTGGGCTCTGACAAACTCAAGTCAGACAAGGACTGTAGGGCAGGAGGGGAAGTCCCACTGAAATTCCCCTCCCTTCCCCACGGGTTTCTGTGATTTTTGGCATGAGTGCATTGCCTTAAGAATGCCTGGAAATTTTCATTATAGGTGAGCAAAATTTCAACTCATTTGTCTACCAAATTAGAGCAAGGCAGGAGATGAACAGTAATAAAATTCCTGTTTGTTGAAACAACCCATTCTTGCTCATTTGAAGAAAAAGAAAAGCCTCTCATGGTTGCCTGTGTTTGGATTTTGATGTTGCTTGAGCCTGGTCCCTCTCTTTTCTGATTTCATTGGGATATTTGTGTCTTATTCCAGTAGGAGAGGAATCTTTTGGTGGCATTTGTTTTAACACTATAAGGATTTATTTTTTCAGTGGAGGGGGGGGTAGCAAGAATTGGATTTTTCAAATTATTTTTATTCTTCCAAAGGAAGGCTTGCTGCTTATTATCTCACAAGCTTTTGTCTGGTGCTGAGTCATGGAAGTGAGAGAATGTGTAGGCGTCTTAGCATAAGAGAGAGTAATACTGTCATTTACATTTACAGACAGTTATGCTTTCCAGAAAACTTTTTTTTTTGTGGGTTACAAAAGTGATTAATCTGCTGTTGAAGATGTCAGAGGAGGTTTTCTGTTTAAGAATTTTTTGAAAGAGAGAAAAATCTGTTTCTACTTATAGGAAATAATAAGGTAGAAATTGAAATTAAAAAAACATACTGAAAGAACAGACAAGAAAATGTTCCCTTTCCTAATTATATTTTTCCCTTTTCTTTTTATGTATCTATCCATCTGTCTATCAGCCTATATATCTATTCTTCTGTCTCATGGAAAAATCATGTGGACTTTGATGCAAAGCTAAATATATCGGAATTATGGCCAAGTTCAGTATTATCAATTCCAGCTGTTAAAAATATTATGGGATCAGTTTAAAATCATTTTTGTTTTCTCTTTTTCAAGAAAACTTATTTCAGTTTCTTTTTAGTTTTCCATCAGGCTCTTTAGTTTTTATGTTTCAAGCTTTTTCTGCACTCTTGAAAACTGCATTTTTTTAAAAAAATCAAGTCCAGAGCCCTCAATTAAACACTTCTCTGCTGTAGTAGTAGGATAAATAATTTCTTTTATTTTTCTTCATCCTTTTTTTAAATTTTTTTTTTAGTTTTTCCTTTGCCATGTTTTTTTTTTTCTAATTGCTATTAGGTTTTTCTTTTAATATTAATAAAAAAGGAATTAATTACAGCTGAGACAAATCTTTTTCTCCTTAGGACATATTCTCAGTGTGAGAACTTTAGTGTTGGAAGACTAAGAGAGTTTTCCAGTTGCAACCATATTGGTATAGACCATGAATGGCATTATTAGCTGTGATTCTTGTTTGTTGTACCCATTCCTGAGGACAAACAGAACATGAACTATTCAGCCTGGAAGTTGAGTGATTTTGTCCCTAGCAAAGTAGCAGTGATGTTTCCAAGTGATCTTCAGTAGGAGTGGGAGTATAAAAACTTGCTCTACTTTCAGCATAGTTTATCCCATTACGAAGGGTTTGGGATGCCCAAAAAAAAAAAATCTCAGTTTTGGGGGTTCCAGTGGAGCTGACACTGTGTGGTGGAAGCAGGGCAGGGAAGCAGGGTGCTGTACTGGCAGCTGGGGCTGTCCCAGGTACAGAGAGGAGAGCTCATCCTCATCCTCATGCCCAGGGACAGCCTGTGGGGCAGGAGGATGCCTTGTCCCATCTAACTGAAACTCTCAGCCCAACCCCAAATGGACTTTTGCCACAGGCATGTAGGGACAGGACAAGGGGGAATGGCTTTAAAATGAAAGAGATTTAGATTAAATATAAGGAAGAAATTCCTCTCCAAGTGTGACAGGGCACGGGCACAGGTTGCTCATAGAAGCTGTGGCTGCCTCATCCCTGAAGTGTTCAAGCCCAGGCTGAATGGGGCTTTAAGCAACCTGGTCCAGTGGAAGATACCCTGCCCAGGGCAGGGGTTTGGAACTGGATGGATGTTCAGCTCCTGTCCAACCCAAACCTTTCTCTGACTGTATGATCAATGCCACATCTGCTCACTTGCCTTGGTTAGAAATGCTGTTTTTAGCATATCCCTTATCTCTGCTCCTGTTAAAGTCTCTGCTCTCCTCATCTTCTGTTTCTCACAGCTGCCCTTTCTCCTTCCCCAGCCATAGTATCTTCAACCATGATCCTTTAACCTTCAGCAGAAAATTATTTGTGCCATGTAAGAGGAATATTGATTTTTACATCACATGGCCCATGAGGCATCAGAAATCACATTTTTTCCCATAAGTGTGGCTTATCTCTAGCTTTTAGGAAAAAAATTAGCTTTGGGCCCTGTGAGATTTCCTGTTCAGGGTGAATGGGTTCTGCATTTAGACCTTTTCACTGGAAAGCCACGTGCTGCAGCTGGACTTCTAAATTAAAGGGGGAAGGGAATTAACCTGGCTTAACCTGAGTTTTGACAATTCCATTGAGAGGCCAGTGACTCATTTAGAGAATTCATTGAGTCCACAAGGGTTAGAATGATACTTCTGAAAGCTTATAGAATGTCATTGCTTTGTGTTTCAACAATTGGGTCCTGCAGTGAATTTTTGTGGGTTGTTATGGAAAAAAGATTTATTGATGACTTGCGATGCCAGGATGTTTCCTCTGTGCATAATTTTTTTCTCTAAAACTACAAATACATCATAAACCACAAAAGAGAGAGAGGATAAAAAACAAACAAACAAACAAACAAAAAGATGTGTTAGAAACTAGAAATTAAATGTGATTTAATCCCAGGGTAGATTCAGACCTAGAACCTGAATTCTCCTCACTCCTCTCAAGTTCAGGTCTGGAGCTTAATTTGATCTGTGACAAGAATTAAAGCCACAAAACTCAATTTTGGATCAAAAATTCGTTGCAGTTTATGGGCATCAACTACTGAGTTTTGGAGAGCCTTGAGCCCTTATTAGAAACATTGTTGAAGCCAAGCTCTCAGATTTAAAATTAATACTCCCCAGTCCCAAAGTTTTTTAGCATTTAGTACTCCTGCCCCAGGGCTAGAAAGTCACTATTCCCAATTCTGGAGTTAAAAATGTCAAAATCAGTTAGACTACAAGTTGCAGTAGCCATCAGTATTCATTTATACATCCACCACAAGGGAAGAAGTGAGGAGAGAGGGAGGATATGTCTGTTTGTTTTGAGTTAGCACGCTTGGGTTCAGCTCCTAATGCAGAAGGGCTCGTGGCTGGTGCACGGGTCAGGGTGCACAGCTGGAAGTGCTGCTGCTGGGACAGGCTGAGCTGAGTCCTTGGAGGTGCTGAGGTTTAGTCCAGAGCAGGTTGTCTTTAATCTTGATTAGAAGTTTGATTTGCTTTCATTCAGGCTGCTGCAGAATGAATGGCCATTCAAAGATCTCCAGAGTGTTGAGTTTTGAGCAAAGCTGAACATTAGTACCTGGAGGAGGTCGGGTTGGGAGGATTCATCACTGTTTGCATAGAAACCTCTGCTGTGTTCCCAGTGGGGAGACAAACCTGGTGAATTCAGAGGCAGTAGAAGGCCAAATCCAGATCTGCAGCAGCCAGTGCATTTGGAGCAAATCTGCTGGAATCAATAGACACACTTGAGCTGGCACCACTGTCACCAAGATCAGAATCTGGCTTGATATAAAGCACTTTTAAAAAATGTAATTCAGGCACTGAGGAGTATGGAGGAGTCTTTTACTGCTAAGCTGTGACTGTGATAACCCATTCAGCAAGCCGTGGAGCAAATGTTTTGCAATGTTATTTTGGTCCAAGAGCAGCATAAATGGGAAAAATTACAAATCATAACTTAATTGGGCTCATTAGGTCATTAGTGATGAAGTTTAAGAACTTTTTTCTTCCTAAAACTTGCTGAGTAAGGTGTGGCAAGGGAGATAGCCTGGTATTAGACTAGAATATACTTAGCTATATCAAAAAAAGTTGAGATTTTTGGACAAAGTATACAACCTAGTCAGCAGTATCAGTCAGTGAAAACACAGCTCTTGCATTCTGGTTAAGAATTAAGGGAAGGGTTTTGTTTGTTCTTTCATATTTTTTGTGGTTTTTTTATATTAAAGCTTACAATGGCTATTTGTGGTCTCATTTCCTCAAGGCATATTTAGGAAAACTGGATTAATTTATAATGCCATTTGCAAGAGAACGAAGCCTGGTGAGGCAATGGATTTGACATTCCTTTACACAGGCTTTTTGCAGTGATATTGTTATGATTCTAAATTTTTATCAGTGTGTTATTTGAGTAAACATTTTATTTACCATATATTTTATGTAATTATATGTTCTATGAGAAGAGGAAAATAGTGCAGAAACAGTGATTATTCTGAGTTAATACTTGAATTTAAAGATAATCTTGACTTTCTGTATTGTTTCATGCCCAAGTATTTCTGTGGTACAGATGTCTTTCTTTTTTACTTGTGCTATAAATTAATGCTCTCTCTTTCACTTTTTCTGACTGGTTATAATACTGCCCTGGTGTTTTGACTAGAAGTGCTGCAGGGGGTTTCTATGTGTCTTGCTGTATGTATTTATATACCTGGAGACTAATTTTAAAAGTTGCAGCAGGTGAAAGAAAACCCTTCCAATCAGATTTCTCAACATTGTGCTTGGAGTCTGTGATACTGTGGAAAGATTAAGGTATTTTGGGCAGTGGTGATAACCCAGGCAGACGGATAAATGAGGGAACGTTCCACTCCACTTCCCAGAAGGAGCCATCTGGGAAAACTGTTAAATCTGACCTGTTGCTGGAGCTCATCAGCCTTTTGGAAAGGTGTACACTGAACCTAATAGGAAAATAACCTCTTTGTCACATATGCCTGTTGTTTATGGGCTTTGGGGTTTTTTTTGTTTGGTTTTTTTTGGGTGGTTTTTTTTGGGGGAAGGGGGGTTTGGAATTTTTTTTTTTGTTTGTTTGACTCTTGTTTTTTTGGTGTTATATAGTTTTTTTCCTGATGCTAATCATTCAGCTTATTAACTTGAACCATTTTGTAGCCCACTAAAAATACTGGCAGATGACAGTGGGTTCTGGACCTCAAGTGAACCATAAGAAAGCAGATGTTGTATGAACACAGAATTGTTCACTGATGCTTCTGCTCTTCTGTACTGCTATTTGCACAGGCTTTAAAATGTGGGGAAAAGAAAAATGAAAACACATGGTTTTCACAGGAAATAGAGACAATACTAACATTCGAAAATGCTTATGCCCTCTGGTAGGATAATGTTTTAAATCTGGTTTAATAGAGTTTTGGAATTCAAAAAGATAAATAGGTTATAAATGCAATGCAGAAAATAAATGGAATCGTAAACAAATAACAAGTAACACAAAGTAACCAAGTGGTGTCTGGGTGCATATGTATTTTATGTGTGCATATGCACACTTTTTTAGTGTTCTCTAGAATTAATAAAGGAAGGAAGCTTGTATACTCTATAAACACTCTACAACTCCTTTGCAGTTTAGTAGGAAACAAGAAGTTTTTATAGCGGTTTTGGGCTGTTCTTTGTATCTGTTGTTCAACACACAATAGGAGATGATAACTTTTCCATATAAATTGTAGAAGATTTCTCCAGAAGACTTCATGTGTGTGTAATTTTGTCCTGTTACTCACAGGTGCAGACCTCTTCCCTCACTCATGCATCTTCCATTATATGTTCTTAATCCACTTTTTGTAATCATGATGTACATCCAGAGATAGCAGTATAACCCTCAAACTTGCCCATATTTGTCATGCACAGGAACTTCTTTTCCATTACAAATATCAAATTATAAAAGGAAGGAAAAAAATTATGTGGGTGCTGTAATTATGATACTTTAGGTTTTACAAGCTTAGTAATAGCAAAAGTAATAAAAATACTTTGCTTACCCAACGTTCTTATTTATAGGGGGGTGGGGGCTTCCCCATTGTCAGGCTTAGCAATATTTGCCTAAATTAAGCAAGGGGATTTGTTCAGCCCATTAGAAGGGCCCAGTGTGGTGAATGGAAATGCTTTGGACATTCCTACATTGCTAAGACTTAGAGGAGGGGTTCCTTAAGGAGCATCTTAATATGCTCCTTGCACGTTGTGACTTGTCCTCACATGGTGCAGTGCTGGGTTTTTTGTGGTCTTTGCTTCTGGGACTGTCCTCAGTAGTTCTGCCTTTTGGTGTGGCCAAAGGACTGTGGTGCCTTTTAACAAATCTTTATGTCATTGACTCCTGAGTCCATGTGCCAATGATTAAATCTGTGCAGGGGGCTGCCATTGCATGGTCCTCAGGTCCAGATGGGTGCAAATAATGTCATTTTAGTAATTAAAGTGGGAAATTACAGAAATATCCCAAAATTAATTCAGAAAATGTTTTAACTTCTCTTGACTGGCATCTTCTGTAACTTTTTGACAGTTGTCTCATGCTGATATCTGATACTCTTGTAAATAAAATTGCTACTGCATTTGAAGTGGTTGAGTGGAATTGCTTAAATCCAAGAGTTTAAATCATAACTAACTCTTTCAATGAATTAAGCTAGAATTATGGACCTTGACTGTCCACCAGCATTAAAAGTATTTAGGTCAACTGTTTGCACATCTTCTAAAACTAGTCTCTCACAGAGTCCTTCTCATAAATACCAGATGATCAGTCATCAGAAGAGGAAAAGCAAATAAAAAAGCTCAGAGTAGTCATCGTAGTGATAGTATTAGGTAAACAAAAAAGTAAATATGAAACTGAGAAGGAAATTCTTCCCTGGCATAACACAGTTGTGTTTTGGAGACCAAATTTTTCAAATGTGTTCAGACTCTTTGGAATTAATGGAGTGTTGCAAAGTGGAAACCCAGATTGCATAGAACACTCGACACTGAAAACCCGCACTGAAAGCTGAACCAAGGTGTGTGCCTGTAACTGCACACATCAGATGTGGAAGGCTGTTTTCCATGATAAAATATTGGAGGTCAACTCTTAGCACCTTTTCTTCTGTGCACCATCTCCCATGGTTTCAGGCTGGGCCATCACAAGAAGTACAAAAGAAGTTATGGACAAAAACATTAACAACTATGTTGACTCCTTTTCCACCTGTGGTAGCAGCTGAAAAACAAATCAAAGCTCAGAAGCAGTTGTGTTCTTGTAGCACTTTATGGCATTTGCAAGGTATTCTCTTCAATTGAGAACCAGAGATGAACACTTTATTAGATTTCTCCTCTTCTTTTGGTGTAATGCCTGGGAGCAGTCTGTTAGAGTACCTTGATTGCTTCTGGTGATCAAGCCAGCAAATTGAATCCCACATCTGTGAAGTCTGAGTGTGGCTGCTGATCCATGCACAGCCTGTACATCCGTGACACTCGCTTGTCAGCTGTAAACTAGAAATGAGAGAATGATGAAAGTGCAAAGAAAAACTTCATATGATTATAAACGTGTTTTGGCTAAGGGGTTTAAGGTTTGGACCAGACTTCAAAACTTTGGATTGGGTTCTAAGGACATTTTGACACTTAAAAAAAATCAGTGTTAGCAACTGAGCTGTGTTGCACGGCATAGCAGCACTGCAGAGTTGTAAAGATGTGTCCTCAGTGTGCTTGGACTGTCTGGACCGTATAAAAAAGGCCAGGGAATGCTGTGTATTGAAAATGCATCAGGTATGCTAAATGGGAGCAGTCCATCCACTCAGGATCTGTTGGACATGAAGCAGCACAGCTGGAGCTCTACCAGGACTCCAGGCATCTGCAAGTCCCAAATGAGAGGCCAGATTTCTCATTTTCACCCAGATGTTATTTCAGACAGAAAGAGGTTCAGACAGGTTCAGGGGAACTTGGCCATGCATTATCACTGGCAAAGCAGCTTGTTCAAATACAGAATTTGAAGTCAGCAGGAGGTAGGGGTGTCTGCACATCAGGAAAGCCCCTAAAATGCCTGTTCACATTTTCAGGTACCTAAAGGCCCAAACTTCAAAGCAGAGTATTTTATTTTTATCTGGGGTTATCTTTCCCATAGTGAGGAGGAGCTGAGGTTTCCTACCTCAAGCAGAAGGGAGGCTCAGCCCAGATGCTGCTCCTGGAAAAGCAGCAGCTCCAGTTCTACCAGGAGCCACTGCTCAGCACAGAGGTAGGAGAGGAGGTGTCCCTTCATGTCAGCCCCCTTCATACACTAGAAATAAACTTGATCCACAATCTCTTGGTCATGCCTTGGCTACAGGGTGCAGCAGGATCCTGGCAGATCATCTGAGCTGCTGGCACTCACAAATCCCTTTGGTGTGCTGCTGTAGCTGAGCTTGAGTGGCAGGGCACTTAATGCAGGGAAAAGGGATCTCTGCTTCTTACAGTCACATCAAAATTACCTGCTTATTGTGGAATTTGTCTCTAACTAACTTGTGCTGTCTAAATATTCAGTGTCTTGTCTTGCCTGTTTTTACACTTCTTTTACAGTCAGTGGAGTGAAATAGATTCCCACAGTGGATGATTCATCTCCCCTGTTTTAGGCTTCAGTATTAGAATGGGATAAATGACCTTGTGGAAACGCATTTCAGAGAGAGAGCTTTAAGCACCTCCAGCTAGCCAAGGTGAATGCCCATCATTGGTGTTCAGAAAAGCCAAGTTAATTTTTCACTGTTTGCTGCCCTTCCCACCCAGACTCCAATTTCCACCACCTTTGAGTGCTACTTGAAGGATTTCATTTGGCCAGAGCTGGCCCTGTGTTACAGCCCAGCTTGTATCAGTGGACCATGCAGGAGAGGGGCTGAGTTAGGAGGAGAGGTGCTGCAGGGGCCCGTAGCACTGGCAGCCCCCTGAGAGCGCTGCATCCTGGGTTCAGCCCACCCCTAGTAGCCAGGTTTCTGCCTTTCGAGGAAGAAGAGTTGTTTCATTCCTATCCTGGAGTTATTAGTGACTGAAATGCCCAAAAAAGGCAGCCCCAGCTAGAGCCGTGGTTCTCAACCTCTGCTCTGGAAACCCTGGGGGTCCATGGATCACTCTTAAGGTAACTGAGAAGAATTCAATGAAAGGTAAATGAAAAAAAACCGTGTTTATTGTCAGTAGATTAACTTTCTCCATAAAGGAGCTTGTCTCTGTTGAAAAAACATTTGGGGGCTGCCGAGCATAAAGGTTGAAAATCACTGAGCTGGAGTACTGTATCTTTATATGTGATAATTTGACAGCTAAAGGGCTAAAGCTATTCAACTGTACCTTTATGAAAAAAGTCTGGAGAATTTTATAGAATGTGATAAACTTTGTATTGGCACTTTTGATTCAGTCTCTGAAACTTGAGTAACTGAAGGGATTCTATAAAAATAATTCTACAAATGTGTAAAATAAAAGAATGAAGTCCTTTTCATATGGATTTCAGCTGATCATATGAGCATCATGCTCCAAGCTCATGCTGTAGACTGGGATTATTCTGTACCCTTTTTAAGATTTAACCCTGACAAATGGTAAAGAATTATAGGTTAATTTCTGTAGAACAACAGGTTTCATCCCTAGGACCTATGCAATGACTTTTTAGTTTTAGATGTACATTGAATTTAATTTTAAGATCTATGTAAATAATTTCTTCACAATGAGGAATCAAAGATACTCAGGATTTTGGGTTTCCCCACCAGGGTAGCTTTGAATGCAGACACCCAGCTCTGACCATCAGATCCCTTGGACACTGTGGCTCTGTCACAATGCCATAGACTTTTCCTATGATGGTTGGTACAAGAAACTCTTGAAAATGTTTATTAACCTCCTCTGCATTTATGAAGACAGGGCAGGATTTGCCAAGCAAAATTATTCCCCTCATGGTTATACATGGTAAACCGTTTTAGAAGTGTTTTGGGGTTTTTTTTCCTCCCACATTTGATTGAGTTTTACTTGATTTTGTCAGTATTAGTTCACCTTTACTTGAACTGCTGGATAATTCATTTGTAGAAGAGGCAGTACATTTAGGTACTTCCATCTGTGTTTAAACAAGGCTCTTGTGCTTTCCCATTAAAAAAAAAGATTTTGTATTATAATGCTTGTGGTAGATGAGGTTCTGAATTTAACTCCTTCCTACTCTAGTTTCTCTTAACGACTCTATGTTATCAACACCTGGGGTTTCTAGTTTACTCTCTTTGCAAATATGAATTTGCAAGAAGGGGTTGATGGTAAGTAGCGTGGTTTTAATTTGCACTTGCGAAGTGTGTCAGACAGTTTCATCAGGGCATGGTGAGCAGAGGAAAGCCTGTCTTCCTCTGAAAACAGCCCTCAGAGGGTGTCAGAGAGTGTGTTTGGCTGTGATAATCACTTGCAAATGCAGTATGGTTTTGAAATGAGCTGTCCAGGAGCTGCTGGAGAAAGGAATGCCTGTGCTCCTATGAATTCACTCTTTGTCTTTCTCCTTTTTCTTTCTTCTGTTTCTACTTGTTTTCATGTTTCTGGGCTGTCACTTTGATGTGCTTTTGGATGAATCTACTTTGTTGTGTTGGTGGAAGTTCTATAGATTCACTTGGATGAAACATTTGTGACAGTCATCTGTTTTGCTAGACTGTACCCAGTGATATAGATAGCCCCTTCCAGCCTTCTGTTCATTGCTCCATCTACCTAGCATCTTTACAGCCTCATCCATTCCCCCTGTCCTCCTACTACCTTCCAGACAGCTGTTGAAATCTCTCTTCTAGTGGTATCTGAATACCCTTTTCTCATCCTTCCACACATTTTTGAGCTCAGAGCAGGAATCTTGTCCATAGTTACTGTTCATTTATAAAGATTTTTCTTGGTCCATTAGTAGTCTTAAGGTTTAAGCCTGGGGTGATATTTGAGTGCATTGCTGGACTGTGGCCACCCTTCTCTCTCTCAGGCAAAAGGGCAGAGGATTTATGGTGATACCTCACCTGTGCCCTTGCTCAAGAGCTACAACCAACTTGCGTCCCCATAAATCATCAGTGCTCCAGTAGTGTTAAATTCCCTGTAGCCTGTCCCATTTCTCTACTACACCACATCAGCTAGCCTTACACCTCCCCCCTAAACCCCAGCTTTCATCACACACTTGCCCAGCGCCCTCAGAGGAATTCAGAATGAGTCACACAGGGCGCCTCTGGGGACTCCTACTGATGCAAACTTCCTCCTCCTCAAGGCAGCCTGTGGTTTGATGCCACAGTGCAGCCAGTGCCTGGTAGCTTGGGCCTTCGCTGGGGAGTTGATAGCAAAGCTTGGGCTCTGCTCCCCCAAATTGCCACCTTCCTTCACTGGATTCTGGTGCAGGAGGGGATGCTCCCAGCTCATCCTCTTTGTGGTGTCAAGCACAGGAGCTGCTCAGTGCCGGTCCATAGATTGTGAGGGTTTGGGGTTTTTTTTGAAGAAAGGTTTTTTATTCATTCGTAAGGTACATTCCAGTCCAGGCAGAAGACTGGCATCAGCCCATTAAGTGAAGTGTTATATGGATGTTTATATGTGAGATTAGAGTCCCTCAGTTCTTGAGATAGGATCAGAAGAGCTTTAGTAGTGTCTCATGACCTGCTTCCAGAGTCTGCATTCAGAAATACAGAATGTAATGAACAGGACCCACTTATGTTGTTTTGATTTGGTCTTTCCCCCTCCCCCAGACAGACCATTGTCTTTATAACATTATCTACGTTCTACCTCTTCACATGGAAAAGAAAAATGCTTTTCTGGTGGTAATTACACAGTGCTGCATTGTGGACCTTTCATCCCATTACAGTAAGTGGACAAACTACTATAATTTACAAGAATGAAATAGGTGAGGAAATGGGAAAGTTTCTGGCACTCCCAGACATAAATGCCAACCTGACATGGGAGAACAGCTCTGACAGAAAACAAGTTTGCTTGCTAGCAATGAGGGCTAGTGCAGTTGTGTCCTAATGCAGGGATGGAGAAGTGCTGGCTTTTCTTCAGGTGTTTCAGACGAGGAAGAATTGGGCAGTATTAAGGAGGGCTACACACCCCTAGCCTGTCTCTGGCCTTGCAGTTGAACTGAGACACGCTTCAGCTCTTCCTTGCTCTCAGTTTCAAAATCTCTTCAGTCTGTCTGTGTGCTGCCTTGTCATGGATCTGTTAGCAAGGTCAGGGTGTGAATACATTGAGATTTTTTTCTCTAGCAGAAGTTTGCTGCCTTATTATTCCCCATATCTGAACACACACCTTTTACACCTCTCAGAACAGGCTGATGCTTTTATTTGCCTGGGTTTTTTTTGCTGATTTATAGTGTTTCCTTGTGGGAGGTTTGCCCTGGAGGTGTGATTGCAGGAGTGAGGTCTTTACCAGTGCATTAGCAAAAAAGTATTTGCACATCACCAGGGAAGAGCTGCCAGTTGGGTGGTGGAGCTTCCTTATATATATCCCTTGGGTAGACTTGCTTGTAGGCTGTGCACTAGAAGCTGAGTGGCTTGCACTTATCTTCTTTTTCTTTGTGTGAGGTGGTTACCAAATGCTGGGGGACACAACCACCCTGTATAGGGAATTAGTTCCTCCCACCCCGTGCAGAGGATGAGTGTGGAACCCTTGGAGGCTCAGGGTGGCTGAAGTTCCCCCAGCCCCCTCTGGGTGGTTTGGCAGCAATTAATTGCCGCCACCTGCTGACCAGGCACAGGATTTCTCTGGCCCCAGTACAGCTTGTGCACATCCCGAAGAGTCCTCACCATGCCCTCCCCAGCAAGAGGGTGGTGGAGCAGTAGGTGGAGGTCAGGATGCCTGCATAAAGCAGGAACACCCTGGGGACAATACAACATTGGTCATTTAAAGGAGTGCACATAAACGTCAGTGAAGGTTGAGCTGGTCTGCTTTTGGACTGCTGTGAACTTGTAAATTATCAAGTGTATCATGGATGAGATCAAGCCTGGTACAGGAAGTTTGAATGAGATACAACCTCATATAACTATGGTGTTAAGTGCAGTCAAATTGCATGTCTTACTTGTATTTCTCTGTAGAAGGCATAAAGTTCAGGTACTATTTTAGAATAAAGAAAATGGAGAAGTAAGAAATTTTACCTAATCCTAAACTCTAGAAATTCAAGTTTACTCTTCTTTTATTTAGTGAAAAGTCATAAAGAATGTTAGTCACTGTTCTTCAGAAACTATTGTTAGCTCTTTAACAAAGATGTCTTTTCACACTGGTATTTTTTAAAATTTAAATGTGAGGTAAGCCAGACAAACAAGTGCATTAGACTGAAGGATGTGCTCTGCCTATTAGGCAGCGTCACTGCAGCAAAGCTTCGTTCCGTGGCCAGGTTGCAGGAAGCGGCAGCATTTGCTGTGATCCTGTTCCCGGCTGCCCAGCATTGCTGTGCCCGGGGCACTGGTGCAGGGTTACATGGCTACTGTGGTAGGAGCTGACTTCTGAGGCTCTTGGAAATCCTGACCCGCTTTCTGCCCTTTAATGAAGCATGTGTAGCATTTAACTTTTCTGGGGTCACGCCAGGTTTTCAACCAGTACAGCCAGGGTAAGGACACCTCAGTGAGTTGCTTTGATTGAAGTTCATTCTTCAGCCTGGGACCTGCTTGCAGGCTATCCCAATCTGCTGCCTCCTGCACAGTTAAAGGAGTTCCTGTATTGGGGCAGAACCCTACAAGTGCTCTAAGAACCCAAGGAATTTCATGTCTCCACAGAGACTAAAATCTCATTTTCTCTGTTCAAAATGGCATCATATTCACAGGAATGCATGGGGTTTTCCCTAAATATCCTCTAGCAAGTCTCCGTTTTTTTTTTTTTTCATGTATCACTTTTTAATTTGTTTGCTTGTTTGGAGGAGGAGAACCCTCTAAGGAGAGATGAAATGCCATGCACGGCAGTTCTGCTCGGCTGCTTCAGTGCCATCCCTGTTCTGTCAGAGCAGGGGAAGGTTCTATTACCATTCTATAACACATGGCCCTGGATTATTCTTGCTTTCCTGAGCAGTTTGAGTCGCTGCACAGATGTTTTTGTAAACCCCCATTTCCACCCTCATTGCTCGACCCAGTGCCCGAGTGACCCCCCTGCTGACCCTGTGTCTCTCTCCTGCTCTCCAGGCCTCTGGGACCTCAAGCAGCTCCGCCGCCGCCACCCCATCCGTGTCCACTCCTGTCACCAGCCACAAGCGGATGATCATCCCCAACCAGCCTCCCCTCACGGCCACCAAGAAGTCCACTGCCAAGGGCCCGGGGCAGCCAGCGCCCATCCCGGTCACTCCGGTTGGCACGCTGAAGCCGCAGCCGGTGCCGGCCTCCTACGCCACGGCCTCCACGCCGAGCCGCCCGGCCTTCAACGTGCAGGTGAGGACGGCGCAGCCCAGCCCGCACTACCAGCCGCCCAGCCCGCAGCCCGGCCCCTACGGCAGCCTGGGGCCCGGCCAGCCCTACGGCGCCGCTCCGGCCCGCCAGCCCGCCGGCCCTCAGTACGGCGCGCCGCAGCCCCAGGGCCCTGCCTACGGCTACGGCCCCGCGGGCCGGCCCGCCGAGCCCGCCTACGGCTACGCGCCGCCGCAGGGCCGCTACCAGGAGCCCTACTACGGCTACGGCGGCAGGAACGGCGCCGAAGCGCCCTACGTGCCCCAGAGCTCCTGGAAGGCTGAGCCGGCCTATCCTGCCAGCAATGCCATGGGCCAGGCTCCCCCTGGGCTCTACCAGCCGCCGGGCGCGAAGAAGACCTACATCACTGACCCAGTGCTGGCCCCGCAGCCACCCGCCCTGCAGCAGAAGGTAAGAGATGCCAGTGGGCTCTGGCATTCCTGGGAGAGCCACGTGGCTGGACGTGGCCTGGGACACTCCCTGGAAGGTGGTGGAGGTTAAGGTGGCGCTGTCAGAGATCTGGGGCAGGTCTCCCTGTATGTGGCTTCTTAAAGCTGGAAATAGGGAACTCTCATCTGCTTTAAAAAGAGCCTCTGCAGGGGCTTAGAAAAGCCATCAGTCTCAAATGGTGAGATGGTGTCACGTGTGGAAGCATGGTGTCAGACCGTGGGGGGGAGGCTTTGTCCCTGTGACAGGCTGTTGCCCAAGGATCTCCCTGGCTGTGCTTCCATAAGGCATCACTGAACTGGAGCCTTTTCTTGGAGCACTCCCAAGATGAAGTGAGAGGTTGGGTGTGAGCTGCTTCGTGTGCTTGTGGACATCCATGGTTCAGCTATTAATCCTCCCTGTCCTCAGGCAGATAGGAGGTACAGGAGAGGCTGGTTTTGATTGTGGTTCAGAGTCATTGCGGAGGTTGTCCTCTGGTGTGTCACTTTCAAAGATCACTTATCACTGAAACCACATGGAAATGAGTCCCCACAGAGCTCAGCTCTGGTTTTCCTCTCTGATGTTGGTACAACGGGTGGGCCCCATCCACTTCAACAAGTGTCTGGACCTCACAAAGTGAAGTCAATTTGAACTAGAAAGTTAAAGTAGGTCTCCCTGGTTTCTCTGCCCAAGCTCATCCTGCCTGGCTTTTATCACTTCTGCTGATGGCAGAAGTGGCTCTGGGAGGACAGCTGGTTGTTGTAGCTCTGTGGGGTCCTCATTGTGTATGGCAAGCTGAGGTTTCACAAAGGGCAGAGATCCATTTCAGGGAGGCAATGATGCTGTTGCTGCCCAGGCCCACCTTGGCATGTCTGAGCACATCCATGCTCTTGTTTGTGGGTGCTCACAGGGAAAGGGGAAAAAGCTTCTGATTCATAACAGAAAGCCTGTCCCTTTGTCATTTCTTTCTCTAACAGCACACAAATGGTCTTCCCTGAATTCCAGGTTTCCTGACAGTGGGAACTTTGAAAGGCAAAGACGTTTCTCAAGGCAGTTTTGAGAAGGCAAGAAATATTATCTACTACCAGCTAGGAAACTGCTTTTTCTCTTTTCTTCCCCTTCGTTAACAAGAAGCTTTGAAGCAGGGAGAGAAGCAATAAACTCTCAGCTCTACAGGTACTTGGTAGAGAGCTTAGACTGAAAAGTAGTGAAAGGCACAAAATTTGCACATAGCCTTAACTGGTGTAAATGGTTGTGGTTCCAGTGGAGTCTCTGAGGAAATGCTGAGGTACAGCAGATCCATATTTAGATTTTTATAGATACAAGTAGGCATATATATATATATATAAAAATTTAAAAACTGTAGTTCAGTCAGCATCTCTATGGAAACGCAAATCATCTTGAACCACAAACAGCACAAGCCTGTTAGTCTCATTTGCATTACAAAGCTGGAGGGACAATTTAATTTAATTTAGCTCAAGTTTGGGGTTTCATGTATGCCTATATATATTTATATGTACATGTTTGTGTGTGTGCACGTGGCAGTTGCAAATACACAGTGCAGAAATACTTCCTAAGTGTGTCTATAAAAAATTATTTCGATTCTTCTGCAGAGCAGACTGTCATCTGCTTGATGATAAATCCCTCCCAAAACTTTCTTTCACTTCCAACCTGCTAAATAGCTGTTTTCTTACCTATTTCACTTTTGAGCTGACAAATCTTCTGTAAAATATTGGTGGCAGGTTTTGCCTTTAAAGCAGTGTTGTCCAGCCTTACCACGTTCTGTTCTCTTCGTTTGCAGAATAACTCATTCATAAAATTGACTTTGGGAATTATTTCATTTAAAAGGGGAAAAAAAGACTATGTTAGAGCCAGATATCTTCTAGGGAGAATTGTCACTGTAATTTGACTTGGCTATCATGTGAATTTTGACGTCTTTTCCTATACACACACATGATTCTGCATTTGATTGTGTTTTGCTTTTTCAAGGTCGATTTGAGACCTTTCAGTTAAGGAAACAGAAAGGGTAAGAAGCATTAATACATATCACATAAAATGTAAGATGACCTTTAGGAATTTTTCTTCTTGCAAGGGAATGATTTTAAAATATCAAACAATTTCTAAATGTATTCAGGAAAGTGCGTGCCTAATCTTGAACACAGTTTGTGTGCAAATTATTAAGGATGTTGTAGCAAATCCATCTCAGGTTAAAACTTCATGGTCCTTAATTCTAACATATACCATAATCCATCACTGTGAGGGACAAAAGTTTCATTAAATTAGTTTCATATTTTAAAGGGTAGAAAAAAAAAACAAAAAAGGTTTATATTTGGCATTCTGGCTAGGAGGAGGTTCATGACACTGTGGCTCTGTGTTTTTTGCTGTGTACTAATCATGTTGAAGTCGCTGCTGATCCAAAATAAATCTGGATTGGTATGGGAACAGCAAATAATCTGTACTGGTTCTTAAAGCCTGCTGAAAACAATGAGTTTTACTCACACACAATTCCACACTGCATTCTGTCCTTGGGCCACTTATGGAGTGAGCGTCATGCATGTGAAGCCTCTGGGCATTTTACTCTTTTGCAGCACCCTGTCTAGCATTAGTGCCCAAGTCCTAGTTAGGAAATGATCTGGTGGAGTGCATGTCCTCATTTAAACCTTCATGTGCTTCAACAGCCAAAAAACCTCAGGAGCTTTCTCTTCTGGATGGTGGGTGGTGGGGATTTCTGTAGGAGCAGCAGCAGAGTTCTCATGAGACCGTTTGGCTCCTCTCATGCTCTTGCTGTGGAGTTTCCCAGAACTTTGCCCTGTGGCCAAAGCAGGACTGGTAAACTCCCACTACTGACCATCTCATCTACCACCAAATGTTTTTGTGCTGGGCTGGTGAAGACATGGAAAACCCTTGTTGAGTTCTCTTATCTCCAAAGTGGTCTAGGTCTTTTCACCATTTTTGGTCATGTTTGAGCATTTTTGACACACTATATTATCTCCCAAGTGGATCTGTGGACCTTTTAGGGACCTCATGTATCTCGTGGTGTATTTGAGGGGTGACTCTTGGAGATCTGTTCTTAGATCTCAGATCCCAACTATTCTCCTAATTCTGCTTACAGGCTTTGGGAAGCACATTCCTTCGTAAAGGGACCTTCATGTTCTCAACATCTAGACTAGGTACCACTGAAGCTCTAGTCCAAAATGGTGGAAATCTTAACAAAAACATTCCACATTCCTTTGCTGCATATTTGCTGGAGGGAGAAAGGAGCCACTGCTTTGGTGCTGTGTCTGTTCTCCCAGACATGGCACAGGTGCCTGAATTCCTTAACCTGGTCAGCCACGGGTCCCAGTATCCCCATTCATACCTATAGAGCCACATGGAGCATGACCTCCTCTTCAGACAGCCCTTCAGTTTTGAACACCTTTCCAGTGTGCACCACAAAACGTGGGGAGACAGCTATAAGCCAGGAGATTTAGTGAGGCAGCTCATGCTTGTGGCGTGGTGTAGGTGCCGGTGGCCACTTGTGACTAGCAGACCTCAGCCAGCCCGTGGTTTCCACGCTGCTGGAGGTGATTTCTTTGCTGCCTTTGCTGCACCCAGCCCTGACATGGTCTCATGCAGCTTGCAGTGCCCCAAAGGGACTGTGACAACTTGCTGTTTTCTCATTTTACACAGCTTTTGTCAGTTTTTCCACTGATTTAATACCTGTGATGGAGACATTCACTTGGAAGCTTCATCTTTGGCTCACAAACACATGCTCGCCAGTGCCCTTCGCTATGACTGATGCACTTCTCTTGTCCTGGTCTAATAATTTTTACAGTCTGCCATCACTCATGTAAAGGAGACACCTCCAGCACTTGCATTTGAACTGAGGTTAATTCTCTTGCTGTTTGCTGTTAATTTAGCGACTAGAAGTTTTTCTTTCTCTGCAGATGAATAAAAGCAGTCTGCCAGATTCCCTCCTGCTGTCACAGGGATATATTCCTTCCTAGTGTTGCTTTTGACTTGTGGAGAAAGGCAGGCAGCTTGCTTTGAGTTGCTTGCCTCCCCCAAAGTGTCTTCTCACCCAAAGTTTTATGTCTTCACCCAAGTGTCTTCTTCATAAAAGTCACATATCAAAAATTTTCAATGGATGCAGTTTGGAGACAGTTTAAAAGGATGATTGAAGTTGGTTTTCTGTTAGTGTGGGACAGTGGCTTCCCATAGTTTTAATATGTTCAAATAAAGCAAAACAAAGTAGAATTAAAATAAAATATTCTACTTTGGCATTTAATGAATTAAAAGAGACTGAAAGCTAATGTAAAATGAAATAGAAGGTGAAATTCTGAAATTCAGAGTTGAATCTGCGAGTTCAGTGTGACATTTCAAAATTTCCAGATGAATATGCAGTTCCTTTCTTTCCTGAGAATAGCAACAAATGTCAAAATGTTGACATTCTTCACAAAACAGTAATTCAGAGTTCTAACCAGCACTAGCTGTATATCAACTGCTGACTCTGTCATTGCTTCTGGGTGGATTAAATTAAATACTGTTGCTTCTGTTAAAATGAGGAGGAGGGGGAAGAAGGCAGTTACATCTAACAATAAGATGAGAAACTCAGGACTTGTGGTGCTGTGGCATTGAGAATGATGTTTTCCTCTTCAAGTTATTATAAATCACTGCATGAAAATCTTTGTGGGTTTTTTCAGGTGAATAGGTGCTGGCAAGAGATGCAAAGAGGTGTTTTCAGAATGGTGTCCTTATCCTGACTGCAGGAATCTGACACAGTCTGGTTTCTAACCTAGACTTTTGAAAAAGCCCAATTCTTGGCTCGAAATGTGTTTAACATGTTCATTTGAGAGCTTTACTCTTTGTTCTTTGTATTATATTTTTATTATTTAAGCACTCCATATACTAGCAGGAACCAGGTGATGACAGAGCAATTAATCAGTTTTTTCTCTTAGGAATCATATATTTGAATTGTTTTCCTGAAATAGTGAAACAAAGAGTTGCCAAACAATTACCTTGAAGTTAAAGATAACAGGGAGCCTGCAGTTACAGGAGTAAGTCAGGTCAGCATATACTGAAAAACCAACTTAAATTTACAGTTTCAGGATGCAGCTTTTGCAGCTTTAGCCTTTAGTCAGCCACAATGGGTTAGAAATATAAGAGGAATAATTGAGAAAGAGGCTTTTAGCATAATACCTGGATGTTCTTTCTTGCTCCTTCTTAAAATAAGCTGAGGACAATGCCTCCACACATGATAAGGCATGGGGCAACCTTGAAGTTAATCAAGGGCTCTGCTTCTGTGCTGGTTAACTCTTGATAACCAAGTGTCTGCCTTGATAGATCCTGCCAGACTGTGTTACAGGCTAACATCAGAATTTTGGGTCTGAGGTTATAAGATGCAGTGAGTGTATACTTACACAGCATCTCCCAGGGAGGCTGGCTGGTTTCCAGGCAGTGGGGCTTGCCTGAGTTCTGGGGCTGCCTGAGCTCAGGTTTTTGTGGGGGCAGCCTGGTCTGTAGCATGATGAGACAAGAATGGTTGGCCTTGCTGCTGGTTTACAGCTTTCAGTACAGAAAGCAGCACCCACAAAAGTGAGTGCCACTTAATTTGCAGGCAGACTCTGGCTATTGTGTGTGATGGTGCTGCTGATTACTGGAGGAGCTGATTCCTTCCATTTAAAAATACACTCCAGTCCAACCACGTTGTAATTCTTTCAAAGCCAGAGCACCAGAGCGTGTGAGGAAGCTGTTCTGTCAGATAACCTCTGTGTCATTGTCAAGTTCATTGCAATGATGCCAGAACCTGAATGGGTAGAGAAGCTTATCCAAGGTTAGGCACCAGCTGATTAGGAGAGTGGGGCAGAGCAAGGAGACATGGAGCATCCTGGTGTCATTTGGTGGCTCTTCTGTTTGAGGTGAGAAGGTGTCTGGCTGCCCTCTTGGTGTGGAACTCTTTGGACTTAGGACCTGATGGTAATGCCAGTGTTAAGAGAAGTCACTATTCTCACAACACAGTGACAACATAGATGATGCTTTGAGTGATGTCCTATTTTGGCCATGTCATTTGCAGTGGATCTTCCTATATTTGGGTGGCTTTCCCATTGGCCTCTGTGAAGCGTATTTGCAGTATCAATCCAGTTTTTAATGGCACGTAACATACAGATAAAATAGTAATGGTTGTTACTGAAGCACCACCTTTTGTAGGGGGCTGTGCATAATTTAAAAGATGAATTATTTTTCCATGAATAGATTGTGCATAGATAGGCTCTTGAGCCTAGAACTTGAATGAGCAGGCAAGTTAGAAAACTATCATGGTGCACAGTGAGCAGTACCAGCCGTGTAGGATCCCACCAAAAATAGATATTCAGTTGTAAAGATTACAAAGTAGTCTATAATGTCTACTGATATAATATTGGTTTCATCCAAGAATAATGATATGAAGCAGTTGCTAATATATGGTTGCATTTACTGATCATAAATGTGCTGGTATTAAACTAACTTTGGCCTCCACATAATGGATTTCCTGTTAAGATTTACCTCTGAATAACTGTAAAGAAACATGATATAGTAAATTTAATAGCAGCCTTTGGGGGGAAAAAGTTTTAAAAAAAGGAGAGGTTTCCTATCACAGGCTGAGAGAACTCCTGCAAGGCAAACAGAATCTGCAATTACACTGACAGTTTTGTTCTTAAATGAAAATAATAGTGAATTATAAAGCTGTAAAATTGTTTTCACAACAATATTTTGTTTTTATAACTCATACTATTTCACTTAGTAGCTGCCTGGCTCCACAGCAAGTTACATAACATGATATTATGAGTATGATACCTCAACTTTTTGTCTAGGGAATTAATTTAAGGGCTCTAAACTTTCCAGTCACATTTTCTTCTTTGTTCCAGACACAGTGTATTCTCTCTGCTGGAAAAAATATCAGATGAACTATGTCTTGCTTGTAGCAGAGTAATATTCATATGCCTTTTTATCCACACTAATAGGGCTGTGACTTAATTTCACATGGCTCCTCAAAATAGTCCAGATTGAAATGGGCCATTTAAAGTCAGCTACACAAAACAAATTAGAAGAGTGGAGCTGCTGTGTGTTAGCTGATCAATGCAGCATTAGCAAGGATTTTCCACAGTGTGGTTTAGCACCAGCACAGACAGATGAATTATTCTTACTGTCAGTATCACTTCTACTCCCAATTAACTATTTTTCTAAACAAACAAACAAAATTTCCTCAAATGAGTTGTTTGTAACTTAACCTGACTTATTAGGATTAGTTTAGTCATCAGTAAAATGGAACCACACCTGAGCTATAATATACAGCAGATTAGCTATCATAATTTTCATCTTTTTTGCTGCCTAGAGTCTACTTTACCAACATCTGAAGAATCTTTATTTCAGGAGTTTCCTCCAGCTTTGTGAGAAATGGTTGTTCATTAAATTAATAACTTTCTTTTCTGTTGTTGCTGCGATAGAGCTTAAAGTGAAAACTCCTGCCTTTTCCATGGAGAAAAATGGCCTAAGTGGACAGGGAATCTCCTGCTGTGTATATGCCACTGGTGGATTCCTTCTAGGCTGTCACCAGGAAGCCTGGTGGGTTTTGTTTTGTAGTCCAAGTCAGCCAACAGAAGAAATCTCCATGAGTAAGTGCCCTACAACATTTATATTCTTATAAACCTCTGTTTTGTGTGTATCTGCAAGACTCAAAGATTCAGGTGACAATTGTGTTTTCTGATCTGATGATCAGCATCAGAAAGGTGCCTTGCATCTCCTTCTCCAGCTTGTGTTAGAAGGCTGCTTTTCTGTTCCTTGCTGCATCAAAATCCTTTCCCTCTCCTATTATGCAACACTCACTTGTGACCTCTCTTTCCGCAGGCTGCATCCCAAAAACATGCTTTAGAGACACATCAATTCTTTCCCGACCTCATTTGAATACTTCAGTTAAAACTTTCTCCTGAACCCATTTTCTCAACTGCATTTCCCATCATCTAGATTTTTCACAACTTTTACGTGTTTCTACATCACTTTCCCTCAGGGTTCTTGTCCTCCAAGGCTTAGGCTTAAAATTAGGCCTTTTGCTGCTGTAGAATTTCCAGATCACTGAGCAAGTGGTGGAGAGTCTTTCTAGTAGATTTTTCAGTACAGAGAAATAATGCAGTTGTACTGCAGGCCAACATGGCCCTGTAGGTACCAGAGGGTGTTGAGAGTGCATCTGCTTATGTTTGTTTCTTCGTGAGGTTGCTCACCAATAAATATGTCCAAATATAGTTTTCAAATCTAAATTCAGCTTCCCACCCACCTTTCTGTACCATTTCACCATCAGGTCAACTTCTACTGAATAAATACAGAACAGCAATCTAAACCATACATGTAATTAAAAGAAATTAATTATAAATTTAAACAGCATGAAGATAAGAAAGGTAGAAGGGTAAAGACAACTGGACGCTCAGTTCTTTGTGACCTGCTTTTGAATAAACAACATTATATTCCACAGTCAATTATCCAAAAAAGTACAATGTGTTCTGTTGCCAAAAAAAGGTTGTCAGATAGAAGTGGTTAGTCAAAAGGACACATGCACTGGAGTGAACAAGTGAACATTAGTCTATTGTATTCGGTATAATATTATACAAACAGAGCTGGCTTATTACTGGCTTTTTTCTTTTTTTTTTTTAATTTTTGACCACAGATGTGATTATGCAGTTTTTTAATATTACTTCATGAACATCTAATTGCAGGCTTCAGCAAGAGGTGCAGACCTTGCTAGGGAAATCAAATAAGGTATGCTCTGTGCAGCCCAATAATAAGGCTTCCAATACAAAAGTGGAAAAACAAGTCATTAGTTACAACCATCGAACAGAGGTCTAATGGGAGCCACAGGATAAACATTCCATTTTATTATGTCTTCGTTATATGTTTTGCAAGAATCCGTGGTTATAAATTAAAATTGCTTTTTACAGCAGTGGCTGTAAAAAGTTCAAAATCTGTGAATGTACCTATTATTTTTATTTATATCACAGCATGCTGCTAGCAAAATTAACGGTTTCTCCCCCTCCTGTTTGTTAGTTAAAAGATGGAAAAAGCATACAAATGCATATCTGCAGGCAGCACTCAAAAATGCTCCCCCAACCTTTTTTTTGCAAAAAAATCTAGATGGCATCAATTTAAAGTGGGAGAGAAAAGAGGGGAGGAAACCCAAACATCTCAGATAAAATTAACTTTTTTGCCGTTACACAAGTTATTAGGGTCTAGTGTTTGTTTAGAAATTTAAATTAATGCTAGTGAAGGCATCCAGACTGTACTTTGACAGATGAGACAAGGCTTTGCTTGAGACCATGTCGCTGACAAAGCAGAAGAATTTCCAGGGCTCTTCTCCAATTGAATTGGCATTCGTGGAGACCCTGATTACTAGCAAAAAAAGCAGTATTAGAACAGGATTTTCCAGTGCTGCCTTCTGAGCTGCTGTGTGAAGGAATGTGTTCAACCTCTTGCTCTGCCCTAGACTCTCTCTTGAATCTTCCAGCGAAACAATTAATTTTTTTGTTTCTTAATACAGAATTTGGAAGTCACTGCCCCAAGGTAATAGCCAGAGCAAGAGATCTGTGGAGTGGAAACTTGTGGTGGTTGAAAACATCTGTTTCTCCTTTTAGAAAGGATACAAAGATATGCAGTCGTAAACCTTCATCACCCTCATCAACCCTTCTGCTTCCATTCAGGAGTTAATTATTAGCTGAGGCACCCTGGGCAGCTTCTCTTCTCGAGGAGAGAGGCTGTCCTGGACAGGGGATCTGTGGCTTTCAGTGTGCAAATCCCAAGCATCAGCAAATGACTTCTGAGCTGTACTTCTCCTGATCTAGGAAAGACTTTTGTCAGAAGCTTAAATTCATTATGTGGAATCTGCACGTCCAAGGGAGAAAAATAATTGTATGCAAATGTAAAAAGGCAAAAGCCTCACTGCCATGGAGACTTTGTTACTCTTTCACATTAGCATTCCCATGGACCATTGAGGAAGCAAGGTAAGGTACTCTCACTTGGGCTGGAAATTCCTCCTCTAGGCAGGGTTGAGGTACATAGACATCTTTCTCCAAGGACTGGTCAGAAGGAGCCTCCAGGTAGGGACCATAGAACATCTGTAGGATGGATTAGATTAAAAAATTATACATGTTTCTGAGTCACCACGGTGCTGCTGTTGCTGCTCCCTGATTATCACCATTGTAATTCTGCTAGTGATGCTTAGTGTCTGTTCTAAATACTAGATAATGCCAAGAAATCAATACCATGGGACCTAATTGTTTTCCTGTCATTGGTAAATTAAAAAAAAAACTCCATGTTTAGTGATGAGGAACCTTTTTTAAGGTGAAAAACCTGGATTTTTCAACATAGGACGAGTTCCTGCAGGCTTTGCCTCCCACTGTGCTGCTAGTTGCTGAGAAATTATTTTATTTCCCAATTTAGATGTTGGACAGTGACTCAATATGCCCTGGAAATACTATCATTCTAGCAATTTTCTCATGTGGTAGCTCAGCTTAATGTCAGAGAAATGGGTAGTTACGAGTCCAGACACTATAACGTTGGACTTGGGTTCTAAAAATAAATATTTGGTTAACTTTTAGTCGTCAACAATTTTCTACTGCCACACATGTTAGAAAATGGAATAAATGGCCTCATGCAATTCCAGGCACCCTCTGTGGTCTGCAGAAGCATCTGCAGAAGGTTGAATATGGTGGTAATACAGATAAATGCAGTGGCCACTCTCGCCGTGTGACATGCACACCCTGATGTTTAGAACCTTGAGAGCAGAAGAGGTAACTGTTCAGTAAGAAGAGCAAGTGAGCAATTGTGCATCTAGAAAAACCTTACTAGCATGCCTAATTTCTCAAATGTCTTCTTTCTGGTTTGAGACTTGGTGGTTTAACCTTTTTCCGTCTTAGTTTCCTCTCTGAAACAGGTATAATGTTTACCTCCTGTATCACAGTGGGAGTTTTGAGACTTGATTGTCTGCAAATTAGTTTTAAAGTCTGTAAATGCAAAGTAGTGATCCTATTTTCTCTGTGAAAGGCAATGAAAATCATGTGCAGAGCCTCTCACAGCAGGCACAGTGGTTATTTGAAATGAAGGATATTTCTGCACCTTTGTATGGAAATGAAAGAAAGATCTCTCTTAAATCTGTGGCTATTAAAAACTGTTAACTTTTAGCATTTATGTAGTGTTTTATATTGTCAGAGCTCTCTTATGAATCTCATCTAAATTCTTCACAAAGCCTCTGAAAAGCTTATGGCAATATTCTGCTATTATGATCATTTCCCCAAACCCACAGAGGGAGAAAGTGACTCAGCCAGGCTCATATGGGTAGCAGCCCCATGGCTTTCTCCTCCCTGGGTGACAGACAGAAAGCAAGGACCTGTTCCAGGCAGATAAAAAAGATTCCCTCAAAGGTGGAGAATGAGCTATTTAATCAAGTCATGCAGTTTTATGAATAAGTCAACATTAGGAGAGTAAGGTATATACATTCCCTGAGAAGCAGTGCAGAACTGTGACCTTGTCTGGATCTAAGGTCTTTGGTGGGATTTAGGATGAATGTGGCCCACTCTCCCACGTGCTGAGTGTGTGCTTAGAGCAGAAATGTGCAGTGCCTCATAGTGGCTTAAGTCCCTGTTTTATTTCGTTGCCAAGCATGGGGAAAGGCCAGTGAGATCAGGCATGAACTACTGACATCCTCAGCTTTCCTGTTACTGAAGCATCTGCATGTTCTATGGGGAACCAGATACAAAGAATGTGGGAAATGAGGAAGAGGATAAATGTTGTTGCCTGGTGTTCTGGATTGTTCAACCAGTTTCCTTTGGTCTTCAGTCTGGGATGGTTCATCAGACATTTGGTAGCCATGTTATGCCCCATTTGGTTTTAGAAGGCCTTAAAACAAACTCATTTATGGAAGGAGCTGTGTTGCAGCTGGAGTCAGGCAATCTCTGTACAGTAATTCCAGCTGTTGTTGGAATGAGATGAGAAACCAGGAATGGAAACAAGCAGACATCCAAAAAAGCCACTGCACATACAACACCTCATATACGAAGCACATATACAGAATTTGTATAGAATAACATTTTAGCAGTGAGTTTGATCTATCCTATGAAAGCTCCTGAGTTGTAATATACAGGTTTTCATTTTTTGTGGTGTGTATATTGGACCAGAGTGATGTCACTGTAGCAGTATTGACTTTGGAGCAACTCTGTTGATTTAGTAACAGCTGGGAGTATAGATCAGAGGCTAACATAGTATTGTCATCTGAGGTTCTCAAGCAACAACTAGGAGACTAAGTAAATCATAGAGTAGCCTTTTCTGTTCTCTTATTTCCTGCCTGCCTAAAACAATTACACATTGAACCTGTTTCTGGTACAACAGTGACTTTATGGTTAGCTCTAGGGGAATCAACACTTTTTCCCTGCCTTAACATTTTTCAGTACTTTCTTTTGTAAGACATTGTTTCTAAGCAAACAGAGATTTTACTTCATGTATGGGGGATATCTCTGTGTGAGTTTTGTAAAGAAGGAAGAGGAGTGCTCTAACAGGAGAGCTCAAGTAAATGACACTCTGTGGTGGAAACCCATCAATTTCTGGGAAGTTTTGCTCTAGCATTCAGAGTGGGCTGTGAGTGATTTGGGCTGCTTCTGAACAGACACCATCAGTGGTGTGAACCTTATCAGAGAGGACTGTTGGCAGTACAGGTAGAGAGCAGAGGTAGGTATCAGGAGGGGTTGGTTGTGAACATGCATCCTCACACATACTAAGCAGAAATGAAAACTTTGGCCATTTTTACAGATATACATTTCTTCCTAAGCCTTTTTTCCATGCCCCCTATTCCTGATTTTCCCCAGAAGGATTTCTCTGAATCTCACATCCTATTTTTCTTGGACAGAGGTTTTTTTCTGCTTCTCTTACGCTCTGCACAAGATGCAGCTGTTCACTCCTCCTCAGTGATGAATATATAGAAGGGTCAGTATATAGGGTCCAGAGCATTGTGATGACAGTGAGCAAAGCAGCTACACTGAGCTTTTGCTGATGAGAGTTTATTACTCATGGTTTCATATCAGCTCATATCTGCCTCAGCTGTTCTGCAGATGCCTTTCTTCCCCAACAATGACTTTACACTTGAATTGCAGAAAACTGCAGTTCCTCAGCCAAGGTGTGTGGCTTTCCTCAGGTCTGTGTCATTGCCACTGGGTAGATCTAGATTGGCAGGAGCTCAAGAGATTTGAGTGCTGGGAGAACCATGAGGACTCAAATTATAAGACTGCAAGAATAAATACAAAACCTACCTGACAAAAAGAAGCAACTTGGCAGTTGCCTGGCATACGTTTAGTTGGGGGTTTGTTGTGGAATATTAACACCCAGATGCATGCACATGTGTATAGAAAATATCAGCTTGGTAATAGCTCTTCTAGAGTTCTACCCATGTCCTCAGTGTTGGCTCATCATCCATGATTTCTACTCTTTTGTGCCTTCTATTCATGAAGTTTAAAATACTAACACTGAGGACTGACTCCTATGGCCTTCAGCTGAATATGTGCAATGAGTTGTTTTTGACCAAAACATGATATTTGAGTGGCTAATGTCAGCCTTTAGCACACTTGATCAAAGAATTCACCATCTTGGTTTGACAGCTTGGACTCTGTATTACCTTCCTATTCCCTGGGGGTTACTGTGGATGAGCTGTTTCACACTGGTTTCTCCCACCAACCTGCCTGCCCCAGATACAAGCAATTCAGGAGGTTCATCCTCCTTTCATAGGAACTCTGGTGGGCTTTGCCCTAAAGGAAGAAGCCTGGACATTACTGTGTGCAGGCAGTGAAGGACCCTAAGAATGCCTCTGAACAGGCAGCACTCATCATGCAGATGCAAAAACCAAACCTTGTTTGGGTTAATTAACATGCCCAAGTCCAAAGAGAAAGTGGTGTTGAGGTGGGGGAAGTGAGCCCAGAGGTTTTGACAGGCAGTGGTCTGTGCTTCCCCTGAAAAGGGGAAGTTGTAATGGCACCTGTAATGTTTGCCGGGTTTTGTGTGAGGCCATCCAAACCGCCAAATCCAAATTTCAGTGTGCCTTGTTTTCCTCTGTTCCTGCTTCACTGGGCTCTCAGAGAATCTCTGAGGGAAAGGGCCATGTCTGTGTGTCCTCCTGGGAGCTGCTGGGCACCACTGGTGAGCCTAGGAGCCGAAGTCCTGATGTCTCTGGAGCGATGCTTTGGAATGCCATTGCCTCCCTGGCTGGGTGCACAGCACAGGGCAGTGGGCAGAGCACACGGGCTGCGTCTGAGCGTGTGTGTGTTTGCTCAGCAGAGCACAGCTGCCTTGTCTGCTTGTTTCAGAGCACAAGGGACAGGGGACAGCCAGCGGTCACCAGCCGCCTTTAGTAAAACATGATCTCAATTAATCCTTTGGTCGTGGTGTTTATTAAGGGACAGCACTGCCCACACAGCATGTAAGTTTATTCCCTACCTTGTCTTAGTCAAAAGCCTAGGGCAGCCTGACAATGCAGCAAGCCCAAAATTCCTCCTGTGGATGACACTGAAAGAGCAAACCTCAAGAAAAGCTTTCAGTGTAGCTCAAGGCATAGCCAGTCCTGCTTGTTTGATCTCTCTCTTGCCACCAGAACACACATTAGTACTTGCTGATTCACAAATGCACATATTCCCTCTCACTCTACATCTCTCTCTTGCATTGTCTAACAAACAAGGAGTTTGTACAGCTGTCTGGCTGCTGGTGAAAGCACTGAGCACCTTGCAGAGCTGACCTTCAGCGTTTTTCTTGTTGCAGCATGAGTAGGTTTAACTTAAAAGTGACAGGTCAAGACCAGGGCCAGACTTCTATCGTGTTTGATACTCTGTTTGTCCAGCAGTATTTGTCTTGGTTATATTGTTGTAGTAATGGTGAATTCCAGAAGTTCACTGCTGTTTCTTTTCCTGTGTCTTCAACATCCTGATCAGTAATACCAGTAGTCCTTCTTTTTTTTATTGTTTCCCCAAGCCAAGAGACTGTTAGAGATGCCACCTTCTGCAGTCCTGTGTTCTGGAAGGCCACTGCATATATCCATTGCTCTCTTTATCTGGGTTATTTGCAAATCTGCTGGTGCCTTTTATATAGATCAGACTCTTGAGAGACCTGCTATTTTCCCCACCAGTGTGTGAGCTGTTTTGGTCACAGTCTTTGCTTTGGAGAGTTTTCTGTTGTCACTCAGTGTCTAGGGAGCTGCTGGCTTTCTTAAGCACCTTTGTTGGCTTGTACTGGGACACTGGCACTTGTTTAGCTGGGGCTGGTGATCTGTGTGTATTTGACATATTGTTTGCTCTTGTCACACCATGTGTCCTCTAATTACACTGTCTGGATGGGTGCCAGCAGGAAAAGGACAAGACATACAGCACAATATGAGATGGCAGAGAGGTTTTACTGGTGTGTGAGGAAAGATTTTATCCTGCCCTTTTAGCAAATGTTTGATATTCACAGGAATGTCCAAAGTGCTCTCCTTGTTCTCAGGAGCTGGGGCCCAGCTCCAAGCAGTTGCAAACAGCCCTCTCAGCCTTGCACAAGGCTCTGTGATGTGAACACATGGCTGTTTTCACACAGGTCCTCCCTGGGCAGGAGTGGTGTCCTTAGTGCCAAATCACCTTTGAGCCACAAAGCACTTATTAATCCCACCAAAGGCTCTGTGACTGACTGAGACAAATTCACCTTTGAAAATTGAACTAATGCAATGTGATGACTCAGAAACATCAAGGGATTTTTTTTATTTGTTTGTTTTGAACCACAAATGGTGCTGCCTGAGGTTTACCTAGGGTCAAGCTACAAACTATAGAGCCAAATTTTGACTGTGCTGATCTTTGGAACTTAGCCCATTACAGAAAAGCCAGTCCTTAACCGGGATACATAATCAGATTTGAATTTCACCTCAGAGCCAAGAACTGATCTCTAACTTCTACAGTTCTGCATTTTCTGTAAAGTAGTTATTTATAGTCAATGTGACACAGCCACATGACTGGTAAACAAGCAAGTCCCAAACGTAAACACGGTAAAATAGGAAACCTATGGACAGTATTTACATCATCAAAGTTTCTCTAAATATTTTCAACTGTTATAATTTGTCTAATGTTGTCATTATTTTTTGTTTGCTTTTTTCTTGTTTTTCTTAATTGACTTTGTATAGATTCCTTCTAATGTGAACTACACCCCATGTTCTGCCCGTATTTTGTCAGGGAGAAATGTTCATCTGATTTGGAGGGAAATTCTGTTCAGACATGAAGATAAAACAAAGATTTGTGTAGTAGGTGCAAATTACATTTGTTTTCATCCTATATTTTCATATGAATATAGCATTAGTTGGGGAGAGCTGATGCTCATTTCTAGTGCTAAACCAACTGTTGATCCTCCTTAACTGACAATCCCAGCGAAAAATAAAGAAGAATTTTTTGCATTTCAGACTGGGGAACGTAACTTTTGCTTTTCGTATCTTCATGTGTGATCTTGCCAAAATTTCTAGCATGCTCACAGTGCTCTGACTTCATTGCTGCTTTGCTTTTTTTGACTTGTGATCATTTCAGCTTCATTACTAACAACTAACCCCTTTCATCACTCTCTCTTGCTGTTTATTTAGAGATTGACCTTTTGAGTGTTTGCACTAACAGTTTCTCTTTGTGAATTGTTCAAACTCTGAAAATAAGTTCCAAGAAAGGGAATGTTATTTTTCTCTTGCATACTTGCCGGATTCAGAAGCTGTGCCTGTGCACCTGCTTTTCAAATGAAGCACACCCAGCTGCTCTTGCCTATTCTGGGATGCCCAGAGCTTAGGAGACAGTCCCATGTAATGAAGATTAGCAATTCTGGCTTGGCCTAGAAAGTGACTTTAGGTTATATTGATACCAGTGATAACAAGTGAGTCAAGTACTTTGTTTTGCATCGCCTTTGAAAAGTCTCCTCTCAGGGATGCACAGTTTCTCCAGAGCTGGACACATGAACAGCTTTTTCTACCATTTTTAGGGCTGACTATGAGAAAGACTGCACAACCTGCAGCATTTAGAAGAACAAAAGACATATTCTTGTTTTCCTTACAGCACCTGAGACACAATAAAAAGGCGGAGAAATCTTGCATATGGAAGAGCCTGTGCATTTTCAGCTTTTTGTAATCCTTGGCTACAGACAGAAGTAAAGTGTACATGTGTTAACAGGACAGTGAAGTCTTGGTCTGGCAGTCATTCTAGAGGTTAATGTGTTGCCTTTTGAACCATGGATAAAATTTCCTGTATGAAGATGAGGAGGCAGAAGGTTTCAGCAGGAAAAAGCAGAATTTCAGATCAAAGTAGAGGAGCAAGCTCTGAAAAAGCCCAGAAACCCTGTTTGCTCCAGAGCAAAGCAAAGCTGAGGAATGGAAGCCACAGAGAAAGCAGGACACTAAGGATTGATGTCTACCACAAACCAAAGCAGCTTTGGAATGGTTATTGCACAGGACAGCACTTAGGAACCCCAGTGCTCAGAATTAGGCTAGAATGACTGTGAGGGCTTTTGACAGAGCTCTAGGATGCATCTCCTCTGTTAAGTGTGAGAGAAACAAGAAACCACAGGGAAATGACTGCAAACCCCCTTGTCAAAAGCTTTGAGAAATCTTCCTGACTTTTACTTTTCCAAACTTGACACTGTTATTCCTAAATCTGTTACATTACAAAACACAGCACATGTGCAAGCTGCTGAGTTGCTGTTTAATGAAGCATAGTTTCCTATTGCCTGTGAGACAGTTTTTACAGACATGAGGTTTGCACTTTGGTTTGGCTACTAGAGCCAAGCCCTGAGCTCGAGGGACTGCAGTGGTCTCAAGCAAGGGACGATCATTCTGTTACTTTTGCACCTCATTTAGCAACCCTGTTGAATTATCTAAGACTGACCAGAGGAAAGCCAAGGTCAGATTCCACTTCTTCAGCCCCAAGAAGAGCTATGAGAAGTTAATCTTTGTGGTATGTGGTGTCACCATTCAGCTGCATTGTCACCTGCAGTGTTCTAACCGCATGGTGCAGGAAACAGCAATACATTGAAAAGAGAAAATATTCTGCTCCCGTTACAGTCATTTCAGGCCCAAAGCTGGGTCTGGCCATGTCCTCTGGTGCATAAAAACTTTCACTGGCTGTGGGCTCTGGCATCTGCCTTGCCAGAAGGTTTCTCAACCTTCAATCTATTGGCTAAAAGACATGTTTTGTTTAAATCTTATGGGATTGCAGCTGGCTGGGTTGGTTATGCTGAAATATGTGAGTGCTGTGCCTTGCAGGCCCCTGTGATCCATCTGCAAGAGAGATTAACCTCCTAGGTGTCCCTTGCCTAAACCCTGAGTGTTGACATGGCTAGGTTTTTCTTCAGCCAGTAACTCATGCTGGTGCTGGTACCAATTTCCCAGTATCCCTGGGTTAGCCTGTAAGGTTGTTGCTTTCCCCTTAATTCATCTACTTTGAAATCCAAATGCCATGGATTAAGCCAAAACCAGTACCCCAAATCACACTGTCTTTGATCTTGATTACACTAGGTTTGGCTTTGCTTGCTGCATTTATACTTTTCCTTTCTGATTATCTGGCTGTAGCTTGCATCCCCAGGATCCATTATTTATTCATTTGTCTGCAGCTTCATTTGCTTCTTTGCTGTGGTCCTCACCCTTTTCCTTTTTAGCACCTCTTCTGTTTAGATGTCTGGGTGGACTGTCATGAGTGGGACCACTGGTTAACACCAAGTGTTCATGTTCACCCTCACACATCCACCATCTGCTTTTGTCCTTGGTGAGGATCCATCACTCCTTCCTTGTCACTGCTGTCCTGCACTGACAGCCATGCTCAGAGAGTTCAGTGCAAATCCAAGCAAATTAGGCAGAAATGTTCCCACCCAATCGATTTCTTTGGGTTTCAGGTCATGTTACAGGAACAGACTGAAGCATTTAGTGCCCAACATGCCACTCATGTGCTGGAAGCAAAATTTTAGCAGTGTGGTCACCACCCTGACTCTGCTCCATCACAGGGCAGCAACTCCATAATGCAGTACCCAAGCTGGGCAGCCTCTGCCCTTCCTGCTTTTTGGTGGTGTTAAAAAAAGGATGCCTTGGAGATGGCAGATGTGCACAGCTCTGTGACCTTTCTTAGGGACAGGGCATCATTTAATAATTCTGTTCTGCAGCAGTGGGGAATAGTGGAGAACTGGGGTAATGCTGACCAACAGTTTTGGGAACATGGCAGGGACTCGGTGTGGAAAGAGGCAGGGACAGGGAGCAGAAATTCCCTGTTTAGAGAGGGATGTAACTAATGGGTCCCTGCAGCTGTCTTCTCTTTTTGGCTACACTTTTGCTCTTGATTTGTAGCATAGAGAGGAGAAGGGGATGCTAAAAGTCTTTGGTGCTGCCAGAGAGGAGCAGTTTGGAAATCTCTCTGCCAAAAATGTACATTCTTGAGGGAACCAAGTGTCATTCTTGGGTGACACCAATCCAGGTGCCTTGGTATCACCCAAGATGCCTCAGTTAATTGAATCTTAAAAATGTAAAATCTGGGAGGGATGGTGACTCTCAACAGACACTATCTCAATTCACATCAGAAAAGCAGGATTGAGCATATTTCAGGGATGACTTTCTGGATAGTTCTACTGGCAAAGGCCATTTCTAGTTGGGAGTCCCAGTGTTGCTACCAAATAGCTGCTGGGCTCCTGAATTCCTGCTGGTGTGGTACTGAGAGGGTGCCCAGGCTTAGCCAGCCCTGTCAAGATATTTCTTCCATGGCAAGTTTAATAGGAACAAATGTGGGCCTGACATGGGAGTGGTGAGCTGCTTTGGGGAGTAGATTTGGGAGGGTTTGAGACCTAGCTGCCTTGTCTTCTCTGTTCCCCAAAACAAGAACATTTTCATTTTTGCTGCCAAAGCATGATTTTTTTTTCCCTCCAATATAAAATCAAGGCCTCAGGCCTGAGTGTTGCAAACACAAGTTAGCACCTGATCTTTCTCACTAGAAATAATTGTGCAGTGAGAGTATGATACTGCTGTAACACATTGCAATCCCTCTTCTTTTTCTGTCCTTTGAGGCCAATTTTTTTTCTCTGGCACCCAGCATTAGAAGCAGCCCAAGGTACGATTTTCCATACTACACTGCATTTGACTTCAGTAGGAGGTGAGGGGATGCAGCAGTTCAGAAAAGGTGACCTCTCATTTAGTGTTTACAGATGAATTTCAAAGCTTGACTTCAGGCACGTGAGTTTGAAAATGTTTGACCTAAAGTCCTTTTCCCCTTTTGGCTTACTGCCAGCTCTTATCTGGTCTTTACTGTAGCAGGTCACCACATTATCCCTTACTAGCAGATATCAGTAAGTGTCAATTCCCAGCAAATGGATTCAGCAACTCCACAATATTTTTTTTATGATGTCTATTTAAAGATGACAAAAATCATAAATCTTGTAGGCTTGTCACTGAGAGTTTTTATTGAGTTTGTTGATGAAACAACTTCACAGCTCAGCTGAAGAGGAGCAACTGGGTATGAAGAAGCAAAAGACTTTTGATAGTGTGCAGTAGTCCAAGAAATTGAAGATGGAAACCAACTTGCTGGCATTCTGCCCATATTCCTTTTCCTGGTCAGAGCAGGAGCTTCTCTTCACACCCCTGTGAGAGGCAGAGCATTTTCCAGTCCCTCTGAAAAAGAGGCCAATCCCCACATGAAGCTGGGAGTTAGAGAAGGGGAATTAAGACCTGGAGGGTGGCAGTCAGGGCGAGCATCACCTCCCTGAGTGCAGCAGTGTTTCCTTCTCTCCTTCACATCCTGCAGTGGAAACTTCCATTGCAATACTCTTGTTTTACAGCTACAAATTTAATTTTCTGAGGAAAGTTTAAATCTTGTGGACATTTTGATAACAGCCCATTAACTTTCCTCCATAAATCTGTTTGGTGAATTCCCTGGTTGCCATTTGCATTCTCATTCTCTGTGCAGGCCAGTGACTCTCATTGACACTTACTTTTTTTTGCAGTCAGCGAATTGACTGGCAGAGTTTATGGAGTAACTGCAACATTATGCAACAAGTGGGAAGGTTTATGGTTTTCTGTAGAAGGAAGATATAATTGTTAACAACTAATATAACTGCTTTAGCAACCATCCTGACACCAGGTTGGTCCATAAAATTCAAAAATTGGATTGAAAATAGTATCTAAAAAGTGTGTCTCAGGAATAAATTTCTATTTAACAGAGAGGAATGGATGTTAGATGGTTTTAACTGTTATTTTAGTATATATTTAGGAGTTATTTTAGGTATCATTCCCTATCCTTGAAAAGCAAGGATTTGCTCATCCTCCAAGCTTCAGCAGACTGATGTTACTTAAAACTGTGGCATAGTGGTTCTGCAGTTGTATGTTTATCAACATTAATGTAGTAAATGTAGTATTAATATCTTCTGCTGTAACAATAGTTATCTGGTGCATCCTGTTCCACTGTTCATTCAGTGAAACAGTCAGTCTTGCATTGCCCACCAAAAAAGCTGCATTCTGCAGAGATAAAATCAGACTATGGAATAAATCCAATACTAGGTTGTGCTAGTCTCTGAAGAGAAATTACATTTTCAAAACCTGGCCTTGGCTAAACTCCCACTGACTCTGGCTGAGCCAGAATTTAACCTATGATATAGTAAGCACCATTTTTTTTCCCCTTAAGTAAAATTGAGTCACATCAGAGGTCCTTTAGGTGTCCTTGTATTTTCAATCTCCCTGCATATGATACTTGACCAGTGCTCCCATAAAACATGCATGCACTTAGTCAAAAATCCAGCAGCACTGACTTGTCTGTGTCCAGAGTGCACAGCTTCCCTTTCCTCTCTGGCATGCTGTCTCAGAGGATCCCAGCTCCAGTGTCTGAATGCTCTTGTCTTCTGAGATGAATTTGGAAATGCAAAGGTTAAATTCCCTCACTGATATTAGGTCTAAAGACAAGTGACTCCATCTTTTAAACAATGTTGTTGTGGCACTACCAACTTGCTTCATGAAGTTGCCCAGATTCATGACCTACGTGCTTTACAGGTGGGTGGGTGTGTTTTTATAGCTATATTATATTTGTGTATGCTGTATATATTAGACATAAGTATAATATATACTTGGGATTATATTTTTGAAAAGTCTTGGTCTTGCTCTCCCACTAGCTCATTTCTGTAGTATCCAAAGCAGAGCATGGAGAGGATATGTTAAAAAGGTTCAGACTGAAGGAGTAGAATTGGGATGTTGCAAGTTTGCCCAAGGGAAAGAAGTAATATAAGTTTAGTACAAAGCATTTCACAACATTGACCTCTGGTACATCAGGCCTAAAGCCTTTACTGCATTTGCACGGGGTTTTGTTATTGCCAGTTCCTCAGCTGGGTTATTTTAAACTACTGAGCAAAACTACAAAACCTTTTCTGTGTCATTGCTAAAGTATCTCAGGAAACTAATTGTCACAGCAGAGAGCTCTGAACTCTGACCCTTGGCCTTAGAGCTGCAGTAGGTTGCTGTCCTGTGTGTGGCACAGCACAGAGCAGCAGTGTAGGCTGCTGCCCTGGGCTGGTTATCAGGCACACTAACAACTAGCAAATTTCTCTCTAGTCATGCCTATTTAAAAAATGCCATTTTAATAACTGAAGGCTTAATGCTAAACTTCCAAACTTCTAATGTTTTTTACACAACAAACAAATCAGACCTATTTTGACAAGCCCTGAATCTTTGTCAGGTGCCATTACCTTGTTTTACAACAGCATTGGACTTTCAGGAATTGCAGTAAATAAAGGAATAAAATTAAAGCCCTGTGGTGAACTTCAACCAGGGCAGTGGATCCACTGGAGGCTGTCTGCCAAAGCAGAATGCCACTTCATCTTCTCTGATGAATCACCACGTTGTGTGTGGCATTAATAAACAAGTGCCAGAGAGAAAAAAGAGTGTTTTCTAGATGTAATGAACTCCTGAATTGACTGGAGAAGGTGACATGCTGACAAGAAGTCATCCACTACGAAGCAAGACAGGCCCCCTCACCTCTGGAGCCCAGTGATAGGTATCACAAAGCCACTGTTATCTGAACAATTATCTGTGGAGCCAGCCCTGCATGGTTGCCCCATTAACATTTCATGTGCAAAGAGATGAAGCTGTGAATGCTTAAAAGTCTCCCAGTGGCTGAACTGCAAAGCTTTTATATTTTCTTTATTTGAAGACTTAGCACACAGGCATGTGTGTGCACATAATCTTCAGCCTGGAGATTTCAAGCTGTTAGGTAAATGAAATGTTTCAATGACAAATTTTTTGGGTTTTGTCACTAGATACTGTTAGCCTTTAGTAAATTAGGAATAAATACTTGCGAAGAGAGTTTCATTTTTCTTTAGCACTATTTTCTGGTGGCAGCTGGACAGATAATGCAGCCATGAAGTGAAACTTCTTTATAAAGAAGTGCAAGTACAAGCTCTTCTGAGGCTTGCAGGCAAACCCCTGCAGCTTCATAGCAGTAGTCAGCAATATTTCAAACAGTGAGAATATAATGGTCACTTTGAAATGTAAGAAATGGATTTGGATGGTGAATTTCAATACCAAGCACTGATCCAACAATTGTGACCACATCTGATTGCAGCAGTCATGCTGAAGGGGGGCCTGAGTCATAGTCACACTTGAAGCCTTTGTTCATCACTCTGGTTGTAAAAAATGGTTCTGAAGTGGGGGTTAACTAATCTGCACCTGCCCACTGCAGGAATTGCTAAAAAAAGGTGTAGAGCAAGTATGAACCAGACGTCTTGTGGACAGGAAAATGATTTTTTCAGTTTATGGGCACTTATAGAACTTTCCCCTCTTGCAAGTAGGTGAATATGGTTGTCTCCAGTATTATTCTGCCCGCCTTGATAAGAGTGGGCTGCTCAAATTGTCTGAGGGTGTTCAGTAGTTTTTTAAAAGCCCAGTTTCTTTGAGAAGTCCAGCAGCGAGATGTCTCAGTATCTTCAGCAAATGTTGAGTTAGGTTTTTGAATGTGTTTAAGGTACTGTGAGATGATAATTAGCTTATTTTCTTAGTCTGTCCTGTCCTCTTGTCAACCCAGATGTTCTGCTTAAACCCAAAGATGGGGAAAGTGCATCTACCCAATGTGCCTGTAGGTGAGAGATTTGCAAAAAAACAGTAATGCAGGCTGCAAATTGGAGAGAAGTCTGAAATGTCAGATTGTCTTTCTCATGCATTCCCACAGCATGGACAAGTCTTTAAAAGCATGTGTTTTCTAAAATGTCCTGTTTCCCCCTCTGTAATGCTGCTGCTTCTATCCACCCAGCATGAGTTGAGCCATGGAGTCCTACTGCTTTGTGCATTAATTACAGAGACAAAATCTGCTAAAGGAAGGGAGATGAGAGGGTGCAGTCACAGGAGCCCTGTGGCTCACGTCACTGCTGCTGCCACAGCTCTTTCAGCATTGGACAGAGCTCTGCAGAGCTGCCACAGCACAGCAAACACCCCAGCTGGTCTGGCAGCAGCAGGGATCCCAGCAGGGCTTCCAGGGTGTGCAGCCTCTGCCATCCCAGCAGGGCTTCCAGGGTGTGCAGCCCCGGGCCATCCTTCCTGAACTTCCCCAGGTTTTGCCACAGTTCCCAGCAGCACCAGCAGAAAGCCCTAAGAAGCTCAGTTCTTTTCTTGGGCAGAAACTGTTATGGAATTTGTTTTTGGCTGGACGTGTATTTTGTGTGATTCTTTGATGGTATCTCTGATAACCTAGTGGAAACTTGGAGATTCACTTATAAACCAGTATAAAAATAATACTGTCCATCTGTTTAACTAGTCTTGGTCTGTCTTGTAACAGTTCACTGACCATCTGTTACTGTGGCTTAGAGATAGACATCGTGAATCCACTTGACTGTGTGGATTTCAGACTTTAGTTTATTTTTGGTTGCTGGTACATATGGACCCTGTTCTGTTACTCTTAGTGTGTTTGTTCACAAGGACTTCTTAGCACAAATTTCCCTGGGAGGGGTGTTTCAGAATGGAGGAAGAAGGGGAAGAAAAGCAATTAATTTTCTACTTCAATAATCATAAATAGTTTCTAATTTGGATCTCATCTCACTGTCTTTTCCCCAACAAGCTGTGTGGATGGATGAAGCAGCCGGGGGAGAGTGGCAATCCAGATGTGAGCTATCTGATTAATGAAGTCACTGTCAGGCATGCATGGTAATACTCAGACAAAATGAATCATTTCAGAGTTCTCTTATCAGTGTTTCTGCTGTCTCCCCTCTTTCACATGGTGTTAAAGGCTGGGCAGGGTGTCTGGGCCCTGCCACAGTGCTCCGTAGTCTCCACATCCAGTGGGCGTCTGAGAAATTAGAATGGTACTTGTCTGGTTGGATGCATTTGCAAGGCCTGCTTGTGTTACATGTCTTTGGTTTTAGCAATGATGCTCTTGGTTGTATTTGTGATGCTTTTAGTAGCCCAAGTCAGAATAGTCTCTGCACCAGGCAAAGATCAAGAAGAAATGTCTCCTTTCCTGGGCAGCCAATGTTATGAAAAAGAGCTGATGTGAGGTTGGATTCATGCTGCATGTCACTATTTGTTGCCTCATCTGTAGCGTGTGGCTATTTTGTTAACCCTTTCTTAGTTCAGTCTTGTGAAAAGCATTGGAGGAAGATTTTTCCTAAGATCATAATGTTGTTCCCTGTGGACAGCTTCCTGGCAGAGGCTTCATGGTTCAGCAGAGCTGGAAGAGGCACTGGCTTTTCTTCCTGCAGCCCTTTCACAATGGAGTGAAAATTCACATCTGTAGTGTCCCTGCCTTTGGGTGGCATGAGGTGGAAGTGAAACTTCCTCAGCCTGGCCATGTATGAGCCAGGAAGCTGCTAGGCAATTAAGCTAAATGTTGACACAGTCTCCATTCCTTTGATGGAAGAGTTTTAGAATGGCTGTGCAGGTGATGCAGGAACATTCCAGGAGTTGGTCTGTACTTGTTCCTATTGCTCATGAAATCCTTTGTGCTTTCTTTCCAAGTTAGCCTATTTAGACAAGCAGCAGCATTCATTCAGGCATCACCTAGCTCTACAAAAGAATCAAGTTCAGCTCTAGATCAGCTATAAGCCATCACAACTCCTCTTGTCAGGAAATGCTTCTAGCACACACAAATGCTGTGGAAAAATACAGCCATGATAAAGGTTGCACTGGGAGACACAACATGAACGTAGAGCAGTGTCCCAGAAAACTATACTTTCCAGGCTGAGTGAGGCATTTCAAAATTCCACCAGGGCCCACAGTATCACTGTGCAAAAAAGTGAGTTCCTATGCAGTGAGGAGGAGCAACCAAATCCCCTCTCATTGGGAGCCAATAGCACTCCTCTGTGTGTAACTATAGCAGAACATGTAGGCAAAACAGGATTATAGTTCTGCATTAGTTATCAGATAATTAGCCTCTTGTTTTTAGACAAGGCTCACTTTATAAAAATCAGGTGAGAGGATTTCTTGCATCTATTACTTTACCAAAGCTTTGTTAGCACCTCACCACCTTTAATCTCTCACCATTCATATTTGTATTTAGTAATCTATCTGAATTAGAAGTGGTGTGACCCATTCTCTGGTGAGGTCAGACTGCCAGCTTATAGAAATTACTGAAACGAGGCGCCAAAGTAATGTAAGGACAAATGTCTCCCTGTACAGATTGGCATGAACACTGGAGGCAGCATTTGAGCGTAATATTGACTAATTATTTAACCATGAGTGGCAGCTTTGAACATTGTGTTCTTTTTGCTTCGCTTCCTGCATTTACTGTGAATCCTAATTACGAAGGGAACAAGTATTCCTTCTCAGGTCGCTGAAAACACAGCAGCCAGCTTTGGGAGAGTGCATGGGATGCAAAGGGAGGCAGCCGTGAACTGTGCATCAGCTACTTCTCGTACTAGAGCTAGTACTATGTGCTAGCACTAGTACTCACGGAGCAGAGAGCAGGTGTTGGTGGGGATCTGGTCTGAAATTAAAAAGCTGCTGATAAAAGAAAAAATAGATCATGGATTAAAAATGCATAATTTGAAATGAGCCATTTAGTTTTTTAGCAACATGATTTTTTTTTCCCCACTCCCATTTTAGAAGGCTTGGCTTTTTAGTGATTCTTTCTGTGACGTTAACAAGAAATGTCCCCAGTTGGATGCTTTTCAGTAGAGGTCATGTCTATCAAGAGATCTGATCCCTAAAAGAGGAATGTAAGCTTCTGGCATTAACTTTGTGCAGAATATCTCTGCCACAGCAACTTATCTGTATTTAAAGGAATATGCATGTACAGCAAACAGCTGGATTCCCTGAATGAGAAAAGAAAACTGACAGTTGCTTGAGAAGGCAGATGGTTATCTTATTCTTTCCCTTGCTGCTGTCTTTTGGCCTCCTAACCCATGAGGTGAAAAATATGACTTTAGCTCCCAAAGAACTGAGACAATAAACATGGCAGTAAGGTGGGAATTAATGTTTAGTGCTGCGCTGAAATTTGTGACACCCTGAGCAATTAGACAAATACCTAATAAGAAAATTGATCCCATTTATTCTGAAGACCCTAGAGAAAAAGACTGTCTCTTCAAGTGTGTTTGTGTGCAGTCAAGTCAGACTCATGGCATGGACCTCAGTGGAGATTGTGTTCCTTAGGACCCCTGGAATAATCTCCCTAAGTGCTAAATTAGTCTTGATGTCTCAGCTTTTAATTGAAAACTATGCCAATGACATGGCCCTATGCCTTGCCTCTGTCCTTGGAGAAAGCCTGTCTTCATTATAGGATTTCTTGGGTTCAGAGGACATGGTTTTAGCCCAGCACAGAGATCAGCTGTGACTCTTGAGTCTGTGTGTCCTCTCTGGCCATGTGCACATTGTTGGGCTTTCCAAGGACACCCGTCTGCCGCAGCTCGTTGTGCAGCTGCCAGCTCAGCCTCTCTATGGCTTGTTGGCTTTCTCTTCTATAAGCAAAAAGTCACCTGGAAGACTTTGCTTGGCCCTCAGGCTCATTCAGAGTTGTGGGAGGCAACTGGAAGACAGTGAGAGCCTCAGTGGTGGAACAAGGTGTGCAGGATTGCTATCCATGCTCCAGCTCCCCCCAGCAAGCCTGCCTGCACACACCTCTGCTTTTGGGCAGATTGGCACAGGAATTGTGGCAAGCTAAGGACACCACTAAAAGATTGCATTGCTGCTGCCTTGAGGTGCATTCTTGGCAGGAGTCATGTGCAGTGTAAATATATCCTCTTGCTCTCATCTGGGGTCAGATGATGCCAGGCTATTATATTAAATGCTTTGTTGCAGTATGTACTTTATGGATGACTTTGTGAATGATACTTTTTTTCCACAATAAATTAGTTGGAAATCCCCTACCACTAGACCAGGGTGTTGATACCAGTCACAACCCTTTGTTTCCATTAAGCTTGATTAAGTTAGCTATGGTTGCTACTTGCTGATTTTCCTCTGTGAGAAACCTAGTGTCTATCTTTCCTGGAAGTGCCCAATCGATGATTTTAACTGCAGAGGTTATTGAGATATGCCAAGACCAAGATGTCAAGGTTGGCCTTGAGCATTTGTCTCTGTATTACTGGAAAATTTATTTGTGATGGAAAATTATTGCCAGAAGCCCATTAGATAACTTGATGTCCTCTGTTCCTTCCTATTTCCAAAGTCTGCTGCAGGGCTCTGATTCCAAATGCACTTTTAATAAACTTGCAATTGCATTGTTTGTTTTAATTTAAGGTAGCATTTCTGCAAACATGGAGTTGTACCACTTTCTTTTTGTACTTGATACTGAGTTGGTTATGAATATTAATTAAGGGCCATTAGCAGAGCAAGTGTAGAGCAGTGCAAGATGTGACTGAGCACATGTGCTGTGCTGCAGTCTGCAATATTCTGTTTTGTACCATTTTTGATGAGATTTGAAAAATTGCAAGTGAAAACATACTCTTCCTTTATTAGCCACTATTATTAGAACCATATGGCTTGAACTGTAGAATAAAGTGTGCCTGACATGTATCAACCTAGCATGTGTCTGCAGGTGAACATAATTTTTGAAATGTAGATTAAAGGGGAAATGAAGGTGGGATAGTAGCATTCACACAATTTCTCTGGGAGTTGCTGGCACTATTTCTCATTTTTAAGGTCTTGCTCCAGGGTCTCTGGAGGATGACACAGAAGTGCAAAGCAATTTCTCAATAGGAATGCTAATATGCAGGCATGCATTTGCATTCAGATTTTTGTATTCCCTCATAAAATGGAACTCATCCTTGTTTGTGGAGAGTTTGACACGTGATACATAACAGGATTCCATGGAAGATATTTGCATATTGGTGTGCTACTGCTGTGCTATTGAGTGAAGTTCAAGATCAGACCTTGACCATCCTTGCCTGGCTTGTCATGAGATAAGAGACCATGCTGTCACACTGCCTAAGAGGCACTGTTCTTAGGAAGAAACAGAAATCCTCCTATCTCAAAGCAGTCTAATTACAAATTTCCTGGAGTGAAGAAGAAATCAGTCTTTGACATAGCATTTAGTATTTTATTGTTATACATTTCTTGGATTTTTTTACCTCTTCATCATCAGGCGATGGTTATTCTTGAATATGCAGCCCTACAGTGGGTAGAAATTGCATCTCTGGCCAGCCTAGGGGATCATGTGAGTTTCCCCTTGTCCAAAGACTGTTATGAGTACAAGAACTATGAGCACCCAAGGTTTGTGGTTTGCTCTTGCTAGAAAAATGAAATGCTTCTTCCTCTGTCTCCAGAATTAACGTGTCTAACAGGGTAAACATGTACTTTATTTTATTTCTTCTTGGGATAAAGGGGTTCATTAAGCAATCTCTCAAAATCACTTCCAAATCTTTTCTCTCTTGTTATTTCTTAGTTGCACAGGCTTGTTAGGTGTCTTCCTCTCTGCTGCTTTCAGGGTTTAATTAAGTCCCTGTTGGTATTGAAGGATGTTTGTCCAGGCCTGCAGCCTTGGTGTGTGAGAACAAGTCTGTGGAGTCAGGCACTGCTCTGCCCTGATTGTCCCACTATCTCCTCGTGCAGACAGGGATTCCAAGCAGCATCCTGAGATGAATGATATCCCACTTCCTATTGGCATATTTCACCCAGCTGCCGTCATAGGAGAGCCTCATCGATCCAATGCAAGCCTAGCATCAACGAGTAGCTAAAAATAATGCAGTGTGGAAAAAAACAACTAACATCTAAATATAAATCTCTAATGCCTCAGTAGGAAGCATTGCATTTCCTAATCATTCAGTCAATTTGTTTAAAGATTGATTAATACTGGAAAGCCTTATATTTCCACCTTGGTCACTGGTCTCTCCTCCCAGCTCCTTTTTAAGAAGGCAGAAATTTCTTTTTCCTTCCCTCCCAGTTCTCTGGTAGCTCTTCCTTTGCTTGTGTGCCCTTTTCCATAAGCCCTGCGGTCAGTGGAGCAGTGGGAGCACCATGCAGTGCCCAGCCACATTCGCAGAGCTGTGCTGGCTCCTGCAGACACCTTCCAAAGAGCAGCACGTTGGGGGAAGTGAAGGGGTCCAGGGGACACAGTGTGACACTCAGGGCACCAGTCTTGCCATCTGCACGCTGACAGAGCTCCCACAAGCTCATCTTGTTGCGTTGTGCCACCTGGGCTTGCCACCCACCCTTAACTGTAGCACAGGTGGAATGAAATAACACACAGACATGGAGAAAATGGTGAGAATGGATTTATTCCCCACCCGTCAGCTGGCTGCCTTTGAAAATCAAAGGCTAGAGTGATTTCTTTCCTCGGGAGCACATGCCAAGCAATCGTGCTCCATTGTTGCTGGCAGATTTGTTTCTGCACACTTCAGACGGGAAGAGCGGCACTCTCGGGGCGAAGACCCTGGCGCAGCGTGAGCGAGATGGGAAGGGGGGAAGGAGCCAGCGAGCGAGCGAGGGGAATCTGCAGCAGCTTTGCCACGTTCCCTAGCAACCCACGGCCCCAGAGCCGCTTCCAGCGGCTCCTCTTCATCAGCGCAGCTGCATGGACGTGCAGCCTCACCGTGGTCTGCCTGCCGCTGTTCTGGGTGGAAAACACGAAGCGTGTGATTGCAGCGCTGTCGTGGGTATAAGGGCTCTGGATTGCTCTCTTGCACAGATGGGAGCAATTCACAAGGAGCGTTGGGAAAGTGACTTTCTGTTCTTGCTTGAATGTTGTCTGGTACCAGCTAGTAAATACCGTCTTGTGGCATGAGGACTTTGCAATGGGTAGATTCGATAGCTCCCCTAGCATTTGTTTTCCCCAGAAGGTGGTATTGCAGGGAGAGCTGGTGTTTCTGGAGTAACTTCTTTCCTTCAATCCACTGTGGATACACATGGGTTTTTGCACAACAGACACGTGGAGCATTTTACAGTCTGAGGCACCTATGGTGATTTTCTGAATGCTTTTTGCCTGCCATTTCCATGCTCCTGGCCAAACTCACTGCATCCTGTCTAGCTTCTGGGAGGTTTTAATAGGGATTCAGCACCGAGTGCCAGGTGGGCATTCCTGAGGACTAGGACAAAAGATGCCGGCTGTTTGTCAAACACAAATATTTACTAGCCATACAGTGGGTGCTCTGAATGTGCTGCCTTTTGCACCTGGAGTCAAAGTTGGAAATACAGCATTTTGGAGATGGTAAAAGCAGGATAGAGCCTGCCTAAGGACCCAGCCTCTTTGTCTTATCATTGCTGAACAAACTTCCCTTGATTTAGTGTTTGGAACAAAACCACCAAGTAACTCAACACTGCATATGAGCTTCCTTTGCTGTAAGCAGCTTCAGCCCTGAAGATGATCCATAGGGCTTTCAGCTGGCTTTGCTCAACTCTGTTGCAGAATATGTCACAACTGCTATCACAATCACAGAAGCATAAACAGTAAAGCTGGAGCAGACTTGAAGATCTGTCTGCTGCTCAGAGACAGGATCAACTCTGGCTAAGTTATTCTTCACAAATATTTGTTTGTTCCTACTCTGAAAAAGCCTTGGTGATGGAAATCACAGACTCTTTTCAGGCAATCCCTTCCAGCACTTTGCTGGCCTCACTTTCTCATCCTCTGTGTTGCAAACCCTCTGAAGTGTGTGATTTTCAGATGAGGGTCCTACACAGGGAGGGGCCTGAGTCCCTTATTTAATAGTGTAAAACTAATGCAGAAGGGCAGAAAGACAGCATGGAGAGAATATATTGTGTTGAGAGAAAGAAGAGGAAAGAGTCTGTAAAGTGTTTGATGTTCTCAACTGTTTTTCTAGACATGCTGTTTAAATTTGCATGGCTCTTACAAAGAAGTGTAGATGAGGAAGAACGTGGAGGGGGCATATTTGCTCTAAAGGTTCTCTCAAAGAGGGAGCTAGCTCTTCAAAAGGAGCCAGGAGTGAGGAGGCCCTGAAAAGCATTTTAGCTTGAGCTGGGAGTTGGTAACAGGAGCCCATGAAGGCCAGACTGACACATGCCCCACAGATGGGGACAGAAGCTTTTAACTTTATATTTTAAATAAGCCCTGGAATGTCACCTGCAAGGAAGCTGGTTTCAATCACCCATGTCCTCAGAGAGGGGGGTCTTTGTCTGTGATGTTCACTCTTAGTCTGGCAGACTGGAAGCCAGTTTTCTTTCTGTGTCATATGTTCTGTGAGAGACAAATGCAACTGAGAGCTCAGGGGGTTGCAGTTAGTCTGGTCTGGGTTTGGACAGCATTGTTGACTCAAATAGTACCTCTCAATCAGCCAATGCACCCCTGAGTAAATTGCTCTCTTCGGCATGTTTAGCTAGATTCTCCACTGCTGTGTAAATCAGGGAGTACCCTGAGCAACTCTGATTTGCACCATCTGAATGTCTAGCCCATCCTTTAAAAATAAATTCAGCAAAATTTTATATGTACACCTTTGTTTTTCCCCTTCAGCCTTTGCTCAGTCAACCTGTGAGCTGCTCAGTCATTGAAACACAGGAGGCTGCTGCTTGTTGTGGCTGAACAGGACATGAAAATGGTTCATGGACAAAATGATCTTTCCAATACATCAAAATGGTCCAGGCATTGTGTTGTGTCCAGCAGAGCCCTCAGCCTCCTCAGCTCTGATTGCACATGCCACCATCTCTGCCAGTTCTCTCCATTCTCCATGAAGTACTGCTCGACCAATTAGTGAGATAAGCCTGTCTCCAGCCCAGCATGGATGTGGACAGCCTTCTTAGCTACATCTCTGTACATGGAGGAATGTTTTGACAACTAAACATGGATCTTTTTTGAGCTGTCAGTTTGACTAACTCTCCCAAGTGTCTCATTTATTGAGCCATCAGGCTCTTCCTGACCTCCTCAAGAGTCAGTCCCAGCCTCACACAAAAGATGCACAGAAATACAGCTTGAGCATGGCCTTCTGAGCAGGGTGAGTTTCTTCAAGCATTTGATGCCTTAAACAGTGTAGATCATTAGGTCTTTATGTCAGTACAGTGACTGTGCCCTCAGGATGGCAGCAGCCTTAGAGGCTGCAGCTGGGGAAGTTAGATTCCCTTCCTTAGTGCACTGCCTGGTTTGGCTGCCATGATCCTGGGGCTTTTTTGGGAAAGCAGAGGATGAGGAAAATAAGTAGAAAAGCACTGAATCTAGGGAATCCCATATTCTCTTCTGACTCCAGCACCAAGCAGAATTCTTTCTCCTTGCCCTTTATTTCATAGGTACTTCTGTACCTGTGGAACACACAGCACAATCCCCACAGCACTATGCATTCATTTACCATATCGAGCATCATGACCATAAAAGTAGCTTTCTGTTTGGCTGGAAAGCATACTGTGACAAATGTGGGATCACACACTGCATGTGGCAGGGGAAGTGAAAAAGAGGATGATGTGACATTGAAACCCCATGTACCACTTCCAGGAGGGAATCAAAAGTGACACTGAGTGTGTAGTGCTTTGCCCTGGGTACCTGTTGTCCCATCAGAAACACACACACGTGTGTGTGTGTGTGTGTGTGTGTGTGTGTGTGTGTCTGGAAGCATCTGACCAATCCCATAGACTGAAACTGCTGGGTTTTGTTAGCATTGGATTAGTTCCTGTACAAAGGAAATTATTCAGTAAAATCAGCTGACACTGATGCCTCTCCTTTGGTCTTGCCTTCCTGTTTGCTCCCTGCTCTGAGGGTGCTATTAGTCCATCTTTCCATTTCATACAGCTCCCTTTGCACATTGGTCTTCCCTAAGCCACTCTCCCTGTGGTGGGTGCATATCCCCATGTGCCCTCTCTGCATGGACTCTTGCCAGCTCTGGAAGCTCCTAGCCAGGCTGCACTTTCTTCTCCTTGCTCTCTGCCTCATCCTCCCCTTTGATGCTGGACTCTGGCTCAAATCACTTACTGCATGCTGCCTCCAGAGTGGTTTTCCCCTCTTCTTACCAGCACTTCCTTCTTGCCTTTGTAGTTCTGCCTTTTTAAATTGCTGTATTTGTGTTACTAAATGCTAATTTGCTCTTTCCCCTGCCTCCTTCTCCATGTGTCCAGAGCCCTCCTTCCAGATCTGACCTTCACTTCTCTGCTCCTGGGGTTCTTCTCCTCCAAAGGACATCTCCTGCCCTCTGCACAAGCAGGATTCATGGGATCTACAATAGGAATAAAATAGCCAACACTCTCTTGTTCTAGCAGGTTACAGGTTGAGACCCTTTCAATATTGAATATCTATGGTGAAACTTCCTGCAGCATTTTTTGATAGCACATAATCCCTGCTTCTTTGCCTCTCTGCCACAGTTTGGTCACCAGGGATGTGCTGGGTCTTCAGCCTGTGGTTCTCTCTGAGGAAAAATCATTCCTCTTCTCTTGCTGCCCTTTTCTTAGCTCCCTTCCCTTGTGATTGTGGGAAATTCCTGAGCAGGGACAGTTTTTCAAGGGAGACTTGGAGCTTTTATTTGAGTAATACTTTACTGCCCTGGACTCTATTACAGGAGAATTATGACTTTGTTGAGAAATTTCTACTGCTGTGAGCCAAATGAGAGATCATTTTTGTAAGTACATTGGGTGAAATAAATTATAATCTAGATGACGGGCATTTACCCTGGCCTTTTTCCTCCAAGTGCAGTATAGAATTTGGCACGGCTTTGTTCTGAAAATATTATTTCTGATTATCCTGAGGTAATTCATAGTGAAACAAGTACAAGTCTCTTCTAAAGCAGCAGTGCTTAGGCTATCAAGATGACACTCACTCAATATTGCGGCCCTTCACTTTTTCCTCCTCCTTTTCTCCCTTTACTGCCAGTATGTCCTGTCCTCTGCCTGATGTTCCTCAGCATCACAGTAGCACCTGCAAGTCCAGGTAAATGCATTGTGAATGCAGATGTGCCATGAGCTGGCTGCCAGACCCTTCCTCTCATGTGAGCAAGCAGCATCAGGTCTGTGAGCAAACTATTGGCTTTTGGTGGGGACCTCCATATAACAGAAAGTGAAGGGTTCTCTAACTTTTTAATCACCAGTGATGGACAATTTCAGCCTGGTAATTTTGTGAAAAGGCCATTGTCCTTGCTTGGGCTGGAGATAAAGAGGCCAGGGCTTGCTGGTAGCAGTGTGGTCTGCTCAACACTGATGGGCCAAGTGATTTCTCCTCATTTATTAAATAACACGTGTTTGCAAATGGTACTTGACATGATGTTAGATGACTGAGCTGAGATCCAGGCAACCTACAGATACCTTCAGAGGGCTCTTCATGAGGAGAATTAGTTGTTTTAAATGCAGTAAAGCTTCAGTTTCTTAAAGGTCAATAAAGCAATTCAGCCACAAAACCATCCATATAGATGGTAAAAAATATAGAGATGCTTTAATTGAGGTAGAGATGAGATGAACTTTGATCTTTACTGCTTACATATTGTCTTGAGCTGTGTCAGTATCCTTTGAATAATCTTCTCTACAGTCTTTCACCACAAGACCTGGAGGTTCAAGCAAATGAGGTCTCCCTCTGACTTTGATGAGTAGCAATCTTCTCATTATTATTTGCAAGTTCTCTTTTCTCTTGCATCACTGGAAAAGGTGTCATTTTGAAAATTTTTTGTCACCTTTGAAGCACACCTTGGCTGAGAGATGAGCACAATAAGATGGCCTAAGCAGAATCCAGATGTCTGGACTGTCTCTTAAATTTCTGTCTCCTTTTCCCTGTCTCAGTTACCCGAGAGACTCAAAGTCAAATGAAGGATCATACTCAGTGCTTATGCTCTCTGGCATGTTTGGAGCTCCCTATCTTCTTTCCAAAGGAACTTGTGCCCATTTTGTTAAAAGGGATTGGTATCCTCCAGTAATCTCTTCAATAAACATGGCCTGTGCAAAGTTAAAGGAAAAGCAGGGAAGCTCTTAGAATGAAAGCACTATACAAAAGGAAAAGAGAACAAGTGATTCTGGGATTGGAATATGAGTAAAATGGAGAAATCTCCCAGTTCTGAAATAAGGAGGAAACTTCTGAGTCCTGGAGAAATGTGATTTGCTTTTTCCACACTACTGTTTCCTCAAATATTATTCTTATCACTTTTATTTATACAAGACTCCTGAGGGCATGTTGGGAGACCAGTGTTTGTTTTGAAGACGTTATAATCTTAAAAGACAAAATGTAGGCACATGTGAATGAAAGGAGGCACAATTTTGGCTAGTAAAGGTAATTAATAATAGTCACGATTTGTACTCATTCAGCATCTTTCATTCAAGGATCTCAAAGCATTTTGTAATGAAGAGTTCATTGAGCCTCTCAAACTCTCTTGAGACAGCCAAGCATTATGAACACCATTTATAACAGCAGGGTGCAGGATCAGACTGGTTAAGAATATTGCTGAGGATAAAGCTCAGAAATCCTACCCTCTATTGCTATGAATGTTGAACCAAGCACCCACTCCAGTCTGAGAAGCCTTTTTTGTAATATAGTGTATTCTTTATATATAATCTCTTAATGTTAAGCAAAATATGTAGTCTTCATTTAAGTCATTGGTGTCCTGGGAAGTGTAATGGCCCATGTCACAGTTGACTAAAAGCGAGACTACAGATAGTGGGTTAAACACACTTGGTTAACCATTTGTTTGCTGTTACAGTTTTCACATGAAAAAACCTTACATTAAAACCTGTCTTGGTGATGGAAAGTGATGTGATTTTAAGTTTCTTTGTGTATTAAAACAGAAACACAATTTGCATATTTTAAGTATCTTTTCTAGCCTATTCAGGCTTCTGGCAAGAAAGCTATATTTAAACTGTTAATGCAGTATGAATGCAACTTTCACATGCAAAATTAGTACCATTAAAATGGTGAGATTTATTTTTCTTTTGAAACAAGCGATGCCCCATCACTTCTGTTTTTGTTAGCTGTCAAGCCCCGCAGCTGGGGCGGCTGTTTGTGCCTGGGGCCGGGGCTGAGCCGCAGGTGGTGCTGCGGAGGCGCCGGCTCCAGCCCCGCCCGGGAGCGCTGCCAGCTCCCTGGGCACCTGTCACCCCTGTCACCCCTGTCACCCCTGTCACCTGCAGTGCCTGTGGAAACGGCTCTGCTCTGCCTTCTGGCCAGCGGGAGCACAGAGGTCATTCTTCCCCTGCACTGGTGAGGCCACACCTCGAGTGCTGTGCCCGGTTCTGTCCCCTCAGTTTAGGAAGGACATTGAGATGCTTGAGCGCATCCAGAGGAGGGAACAGGGCTGGTGAGGGGCTGAACACAAACCCTGTGAGGAATGGCTGAGGGAGCTGGGGCTGTTTAGCCTGGAGAAAAGGAGACTCAGGGCTGACCTTACCACTCTTCACAACTTCCTGAAAGGTGGCTGTGCTCAGGTGGGTTTGGTCTTTTCACCAGGCAGCAACTGACAGAACCAGAGGACACTGCCTCAAGCTGTGCCAGGGGAGATACATGTTGGATATTAGGAAAAGTTTTTCACAGAAAAAGTGATAAAGTACTTTGCCTGGGGAGGTGGTGGAGTCACCATCCCTGGATGTATTTAGAAAATGACTGCATGTGGCACTTGGTGCCATGGTCTAGTTGAGGTGTTAGGGCATGGGTTGGACTTAATGATCTTGAAGGTCTCTTCCAACCTAGTCACTCTGTGAATTCTGTGAATTCTGAAGGGCTTTGCAAATGAAAAACCCAAAAAAGGGCAAAGCTCAGTTATTTCCTTGGATTTTAAGGGTGCTTCTGGAAGGGTAGGCTTTGGAAGGAAGGTGCTTCTTTCAGTTGTTTCATTGTGGCAATGAATCATCTGGATGAGTTGAGTGCTGCATCAGCGAACACATCTGTCTTCATCAGTATGAATATTGGAGCATTCCCATTTTTATTAGGTTTTCCTCTGTGCTTGTCCTATTAGATGGGAATATGGCTTGGTTAGTGGTGAGATCATGAGCCCTTGGAGTGCCAATCACTGCCACTGGAGCTTGATGCTGTCATTAGTGCCACCTTGGACTGGCACAAGGGAGCCCTGTACAGGTCTTGAGGCTCACCACCTGCCCAAGCAAGGAGTCCCAGATGCACTGTGCCCCCCAGGATCTATAGCCAACATGTCAAGAAGTGAATTCAAACTCTTGTACTGCAGTTTGCTGTGCAGCTTGGGATCAAAGCTGTGAGACTGTTATCTCCTGTGGAAGCTTATGGCTCCTACTCTGAAATGCAGATTTTGACCTGTTGATAGCAGTAAATATAATGCTTAATTAATTAGTCCTTTGAAGGCCGTTCTGGTAGCCCACAGTATTATGATGGGAAGAGGAGGGAAGTTGATGAACAGCCTGTGGGGTCTTTACTGCTGGTGATGATCCATGGGAGTAAGAGAGTGCTTGACTCTGAGCCTAGAGAGATGTGGCAATGCAAGCAGCTTAGAGCAGAATAAAGCCTTTGATCTTGAAACAAATAGATGAGTAAGCATTGGACCTCCTGATGTAATTTTATGGAGCTCTTCCAGCCAAAAACATGGGGCTAAAATGGTACAGTCTCTTTATTTGTCTATGGGTATAGTAGTGCCTCATTTTCTCTCTCTCAGTAGTACCATCCAGCTGTTCCTTGAGTTCTTGTTTTTTTTTTTTTAAGTGCCTAAAATATCTGTTACCAAAATAAGTGGGGTTCATGGAAAAAACACAAAACAAAACAGCCTGCTCCCCTTTTCACATGAGATAAGCCTTGACAAGTAAAGCATATTTGTGTAATGATAGGGCCAAGAGGCCCCAGGCAAGATCAGGCACTGCTGCATTTGTTTCTGTATATACATTTAAGTACCAGTGGGACATTAAAATGTAGTATTTTATATGTGAAATATAGCTTAAATCTGCTGTTTCCTGAGATAACATGTAAAAAATTTATTACTTGGAGAACCAGCCACTGCTTTGTATTTTATAATGAGAAATGGTCAATGTTGCTCCACAAAAATCTTGCACATCTGCTGTTAACCTGGAATATATAAACAGTCCATAGTGTCCAGCAGGAGCAAGGACTCGCCAGAATAGCAGTGGAAGGTGTCATTTAACACAGTCATGCTCAGTGCAGAAGCCAGAAGCAGATGGTGGTGTTTACAGAGTATCCTGTTTTTATAATACCTACAAAAATAACCAGCCCTTCCAGATTCAAAACATTAATGAGAATATGAAGAATAGCAAGTAAAGCTACTTAGTCTATTTACATCTAATAGCATAAAACACTCCAAGGACAAAGCAGTCATGTTCATTTGTTACCACGCTTGATGTTTAATAAAATGCTCTGTCTCTGTGCAGTCACTTATGTCACAGAAGCTTGAACAGCTCTGCAGTGCTGATTAAGACAGAAATATTGTTAAACCCATTTTACAGAGTGATTAGGGTGCATGTATGGTGAGCCTGTTGAATTCAGTATCAGTACACAAAGACCAAGATTTTGGGTTCGTGACTGTAAGCAAAAGCTGTGCTCTGATGAGTCAAAATAAACATCTGTATGAGCAACCTGATTTTTAGAAGTCCAGGAAACTTCTCAATTCTATAGTGATTTTGCATTCTGACTCTGCTGTCTTTTAAAACTATCAACAAGATACCTCCCCTTCCTACCTGTCTTCATCCCAGTTTCACAGTGTAAAAATAGGAGACAATTGTGCAAAATTGCAGGCTGCGAAGTTAAAACAGAGGAAAATACTTTTATTGTTATTATTACTCAAATTCTGTGTAGCTTAATGCCACAAGAGATCACTGAAACTAAGAGCTTAGCAGGATTAGGACAGGCAATGTGCATGGATAGCTAAGTGAGGATACAGTTGCAATAATGAAGTTTAAAAATAAAGAAAAATATCCTCTAGAGCTTTGAAGCAGTTACAAAACTGTCCTATTTCAAAGGCAGGCAGTGTTAAACAAATGAGGGCTCTGCTGGCAGAACTGCTTGTTCTGGGTTGCTGGTTTGCTGTGGGGTGGCAGGGCAGGTCAGCAGTGAGGGACCTGGTGGCTTGTTCCACTCTGGCATGTCCCAGAAGAGCCCTCTCTCCTGGCAGCCCAACACTTGAAATTTTGGTCTTTTGGTGTGGGCTGGAGGGCACTGGCTGTCAGTGGGTGTCTTCTCATGCAGGGCACCTTCTTCAGAGGCTCTTGATGAGCTGTCCTCTGACCAGCAGTAAACCCAGGAACGTGCATACTGCAAGGATTCCAGGCAAAATCCTCTTTTCAGGAATCTTTATGTACTCTGGCAGCTGTAACCTTTCACTGGAAAAATAAATCAAGAATTGAAATTTTTTTTTTCTAGTGCATCTCCTCTGTAAGAGTTGGCCTTAATTATAAACTGAATTGCAGCTGTAGGCAATCTTGATACTTCCTTGGGAGCACAACTCATGAGAGTTGTGGCACTGTGTTGGATTTCTTGCTCTGAAAGTTTGCAATTGTTTCGGTCAGTCAATAACTTTAAAAAAATGTGGTCTTTGTCAAACCATTGAACAAAATACTATGCTGCAATACTTTTTAACTGATTATTAGTTTTGGTGAGTGAAGTGAAAGGACTAACTTTTTGCAGTTGAAGCAGGAGGAAAAAAATGAAGAGAAAGTAACTATCAGTGAAAGATGTTTCTGGCTGCCTTTCAATTCCAAATTCAGCTAATGCTACCTTCTGAAAAGAAGATAATTTCCACTTTTCTGTAACTGAGAACACGTAATTGAAGTTATTTTCTCCCAGAGAGAAGAAGCAAATGGACAAGAAAAATGACCACATACAGTGTATTCTGAATAATGGTGCATTCATCACAGCATCATATTCATATGTCTTTGCAGATTTTGCACTGCAGTTTTTACCCATATGGGTAAATATTTATGTGGGGTGGGGAAGGTTCTTGTTGGCAAATGCACCAGACTGACTGCAGAGCTCCCTTTTCTAGGCAGGCCTTGCATCTGAGACAGGTCTGGAGAAGAAAACATATGCCAAGGAAGCACTGAAACAAGAATGAGCTTTGTGTACCAAAATAATTATGCAGTGATTCCACTCGACTGCCTCTTTTGACCTGGCTTTTCAGGAACTGAACTTTAATAAGGAAGATGAGCCAGATGTTGTTGCAGCATTTTGATAGTGGCACAAGCGATTAGCTCACTTCCTTTGTAGCATGAAGATACTTTCTGCTACAGGGCTTAACCCTGGAAGTGCTGATGTATTCCTTAACATCCCAACTAACTATGCAGGACAGTGTTTATTTTGGAATGCTTTTGCAGGCTACTGCAATCCTGTTCTCTTCCTGAGCTTCCTCCTGCAATCTTCTCTTCCCTGAAGCTGTTCAGTGTTTGATGACAGTAGCAAAGGAGGCACACTGGTGCCTGTGCTTCCAAAGCATAGTCCCTCCTGCCAGCCTTTTGTGAGTTCTGTTCCATTTTTGGGGTCAGTTTATCATCCCTGCTGCTGCTGTGGTTAGCCAGACAGAATGGTGCTTGGGGTCTACAAGTCAATGCAGTCCCTTTCTTTGAGTTGTGTCTAGCTAAGGAAGTGGATATTTGTGTGCATTGAGGCATCATGGAGAAAAGAGAATGCATGAAGGTAACTGGTAGATCAGACAGCAAATTGAATTTCTAGACAGCCTTGATTATTGTACAGATCAGGAGAAAATAGAGGAAGTTTAATATAAACAACAACACCACAACTGTGTTTTGTAAGGGAAGCCAGAGTTATATTTTTACCCTGACCTAACAAAGGAGGAGGAAGGAAACTGTTTTGCTGAAACAAGCATTTTATACTGGCCTTAGCATACACTTTACTCTCTATGTTTGTGTACATTTCCCAGCAAAAAGTATGTTCATATGCATGAAATGCATTTTCCTGGAGGCATGTAGTCAGCATGTGCCATGGGAGGAGGAAAAAAGATGTGCCTAGCACTACCTGAATGCTGGTCCAACAGGCATAGCATTTTAGTCAAAATAAGTTAAAGTGTCTCATAACATTGTGGTTGGTATTTGTTATTTCTGCTGACATTGAGTACTGGATAGGAAATCTGCCTGGTTTGGAAAACTGCAATGTAGATAAAATACGAGAGCAGCCTATTTATTGTGTGTATGAGACAGTGTGGCCTCCAAAACCAAAGAGAGTCAGACAAAACTGAAAATCTGCAGATTTTGGTCTTTCAGTTTAAAGGGCCTAGACCACGCCCTCATGAATTAGTCATGGCGGGTTCTGCAGTTGGGAGGTGTGGGAAGCCAGCCTGGAAAAGAGGGAGAGGCTCCACTCACCTCCTGCCAAAGCCTGGCTGTGGTGGGCTGCAGGTGCAGTGGCTTTGGGTTGCAGAGTGTTCAGTGTAGGTCTGAGGCTGGAAAGTGCAGGGTGCAGGATTTACCTTTGCCAAAGAGCTCATGGGTGATGCTTCAGCTCCATGTATCTCACTGCCCTTTTCTGTGAACAGACTGTGGCTTGTGCCTTCTGTTTTGGTCCATTTATATTTCAGGGCCCAAGAGTAAAGGCAGTGTTTCAGATAATGTGTGGATAGAGCCCAGCAGAAGAGGCTGGTGATGACTAATGGGAAATACAGGGATGGGGGCCATCATCAGCTTCAGACTGTGCTATCTTCTCCATGCCAAGTCTAGTAAAAAAGTCACTGTTGATGGAATGACAGTGGTCATTCTTTTCTGCATGGAAACTGAAATAGGTACAACACCTGGAATAGAACCTCAAGAAGCTCAGTTGCCAGATTGATTTCTCAGCCTAATAAATGCTTGGCTGCACTTGCTGTGTTAAAATATATGTTCAGGCAAGATTCGTGATCAGCTCTTTGGAACAAGAGAGCAAAGGGAAAAACTAGGTTGTTCCAAGATTGTCTTGCATTTGACACCTTTAATTGACTTATTAATACTTTTTTTTTTTTTTTGATCATGCTATGTATTATTTCTAATGAAATAGTCATAGACTAGCCCTTCTTAAAAAAGTGACAAGCTCTGGCGAAAGGAGCCTGGATGTTCTGGGTAAAATACCTGCTTCTAGAGCTTCTAGTCAAATGAATGGCCTTATCCACTCCAAAATATGTATCCCACTTACATGACTTAGAAGGCAAATGCAGGTGCATCATACTGCCTGCATTCCCATGTGAAAAAGATTGTGGTAATACAAACACATCAGCATGGTTGCATTTGTACAAAAAAGTTTACTGCTCTGTATGTGGACATACAACATTTCCAGATGCTCAACAGCTTCCTCAGAACAGCTGCTAGGCAACTTGAATTCCTGGAGAAATGCACAAAATCCTTAAATGTTGTTCAGAAAAAAAATCACAGGCAGCAAGAAAGAAAATATGTGGGAAAACCTGAATGTGTGTTAGGTCGAATCTATGTTCTCAGTTAGAGAGTATGAATTTGTGGCAAACAGACCTTGCACAGCCCTTCAGGGAAATTCATCCATGGGGGTTATTCCATATACACTTTTTTTCCCCAGAGGACCATGCCACCCCTCTCCCTTGTGAATTGCTGCTACTCTGCTACAGAGTGGGTTTTGGGCAGGCAGTGGGTGCAGCTACTGTGTGTGTGCACAGCAAACCCAGCCCTTCCAGGGAGCACCTGCTGAGGCCAATGAGTGAGAAGGGTGGTGGTACAGCTTAGCATGGACCCTAGAAAAGTGAGTATGATGGGGTCAGGTGTTTGGGTTTGGGGAGTGGATGATTAAAGTATTATCACAAAGTGCCATTCTGAGACCTTCCCTAATTGATTGATGTCTCATTTAAAATCTCCTTCTTGCCTGGAAGAAATAGGCATGGAAGCATATAGTTAATTCTCTTGCAGTGCAGTGCTTTAAAGCTGCTGTTTGCTATTGAACATCACTGGCTCAATAAAGATTCATCATGTCACACGTAGTCCCTAAAAGTAGTCAGTGCATTGTTTCTCCAGTGATTTTATATTTTCTTGCCATTTAAGTAGTTAAGGAGAAGGGAAAAGTGTTTCCTTGTTTCATATCAAAGGTCCAATCCTTGATGTAGGCAGCAATTAATCAATGAAATCACTTGCTTTGCTGCAATGATGTGTTTTAAAAATAAGTTAGTTTTCATATGCAAGTCTTTCAAGAAAACAGTGCACACAAGGAGAGCTAGTGTCAGCATTTTTTAATCCTGAAATGACAGAGTTTCTCCTTGTGGACACCAAACTTAGCTTCTAAGAAACTTCTAGGCATATGACTATTTCTATGCTTTTCAAAATATGCCATACTTTTGGTGTTTTCCAGGGAGAAGACTCTCTGAGACAGGCTGCAAATACAGTAGGCAGCTGTTAGCTTATGAAGGCCAAGAGATCTCAGTTTTTACACACATATTAAAACCTTTGTATCTCTAGTACTAAAAATCTGTGGACCAGCTCCTGATGTTAACAGCAGGATTCGAGTGGAAACAAACTAGAAGAGAACATAACTAGGAACTTGGGATTATCTGTCTTTGTCCATATACTCTACCTCTGTAGAATTATCTTTTATGTTGTGTTGTTAAGTGATGGAAACTTTACCAAGTCCAAACTTAAATGCTTCCAATGCCTTTTTCAGTTTTGGAGAACGTTTGTATCAAGTTATTCTTGGAATAGTCTTCTGCTTTATTTATTATTATATGCTACCCAGTCGACATCTAATTATGAGGCACAGGATACTTCCCATCCTAGGAGGATATATAGTAGTACATCACTGGATGTTCTTCAGAGTCCATTTTCATTACATTAAGTAAGGTGCTTACTTGCTTGAATCCCTTGGTTCTTAAAAAAAAAAAATAAAACAAAGAATGAAGTTCAATACTGAATGGCCAATATGAACCCCTTATTATGTGGGGATGCTTTTATACCATATCACAGGCTTTTTTTTTTTTTTTTTTTTTTTTTTTCTTTTCAGAGTGGGTACCCAACCTCTGGACCTGCATCAAGCACTCCTGCCTTCAGGCCTGAGGATGAGCTGGAACATCTGACCAAGAAAATGCTGTATGACATGGAGAATCCTCCCTCTGATGAGTACTTTGGTGAGCCATGTCACAAGTGTCTGTGGCCCTCTTCTGTGTTTACTGGGTTCAGTGATGGCAGGCCTGACAGCTGTGCTGGTAACGTAGTGACACTCGTGTTGATGGATGTGCTTTCCATGCTTGGGCTGGAAGTGTAATCATCCATAGGAATTCCTCTGTAATTTCAGCATAAATCTCATGCTCACTCACTGTATGTTTATAGTCTTACTGGATATAAAGTTGAATTTTTCAGTGTCTGGTTCACTTTCACACCATCTGTCCCCAGCTTCCAGGCTACCAGTCTGAATTCAGGTGCGGTCGCTGTTGTGCCTGCCTGCCCCATCCCTTCTCATTGCAGCTGCAAAAAAATCTGGCAGTGTAAATGTGTTCTGCTTCCAAGGCATGGATTTTCATTTTCTCTGTGCTGGCACAGATTAAAAGGAAATCCATTTTGAGTCAATCAGGTTGGTTACACATGGGGACCCAGAACTGGGTCCAACAAATACAAGTAAGACAAATCTGGACTGATTGGTTCATAACGCTGTCATCTTCTTTACCTGGAAAAAGATAAGCATCTAATTTCCTTCTTAAGTGTTATAGAGTATAATTATCTTAGGCATCTATCGGTGTAGAATTATATCTTGCCTTTACATGAAACATAGGTGATAAGGCCTCTGAACTCTGCATTGAAATCAAGAGTATTGGGCACTATTGAAGGATCTGCCTGTGTGCTTAGTTTCTTACAGACTTGGGTAATGATGTTATTATGAAAAAAGCTGCTGTAGTTTGTAGAGTTAAATACTGGGTCAGGCCATTCATTTTGTGTTCATTATCTTTATCTTTATGTCATCATTTCTTAAAAATTCATTTAAATTGCCCCCAGGTCTATTTGCTATAGAGTTTGGTTGGACCGAAATATTTCTGGCTTAAAGAAACTTTTGTGGTCTCGGTTGATCAAAAAGTGGGTGGGACCATAGTTTCACTAACAAACAAGGATCTTGCAGTGGCAAAGATCTGATAATATGAGAAGATTAAGGTGTTCTCATCAAACAAACATTGCCCTTGTAGGTGGGGTTAAGTATCAGTCTCAATTCTCTATCAGTACCTATAACCTTCTGTGGGCTGTGCCCTAATAACCAAAATGTCTTCTCTGTAAACACTGATAGTCATCAGAATTGATGACTATTGCAGATCTGAGGTGTGAGCAGGAATGGCTAACTGAATAGAAAATAGCCAGGGATCATTTTCTGTGTTGCTGCCTTTGACTTCATGTCTGCCCATAGCCATTTGGGTTCACTCTCTGATGTTTTAAACATGAAGCTACAGCCAAATAAACATAACATGTACTTAGCCATTAGCTGGGCAGGAAAGAGGGAGAAACTTTTTTTCTGCCCTCTTCAGGCAGATGGCTGAAGCCCTGAAGCATGAGATCTGATTACAGCAATTTTCTTAATGTAGAATTGTATGGCAGGAATTGGTTGATAGACCAAAGCCCATTCAGTTTTCATTTTAGCCCAAGAAGGTAGGCAGATAAACAAAGATTCACAGGCTCCAAGGTCAGAAAGGACCTTGCTATTATACTGCCTAATGTCCTACTCTCAGTTTCTCCCAGAAACATGATTGAATCATGACTTAAAAAAAAAAAAAAAAAAAAAAAAAAAGATCTAATCTTATCTTAAAAACTTCGAGCAATGGTGAGTCAACCACCTACCCTGATAAGCTGTTCTAGTGATTAATTTTCCTCACAGCTTGGAAATTACTTCCTGAAGTGAAGCTTTAGTTTTATTTACCACTTGTATTTATGAAGCTGCAAAGCTCAAATTTTGCAAGCTAATATTGTATGACTAAGATTGCTCTGCTCTGTTTGAGAGGGTGGTACATCAAAGTTTCTTCATCCAAAAGGGATGCATGGCTGAAAGGGTGGGAACATAAAGTCTCTCAGTGTTAGGTAATCAATTTGGCTATCAGATGGGAGGTCAGACCAATGCCATGCCAATAGCTCTTAATTCAGCAGGAGACAAGAAAATGGAAAGGAGGCTTCAGAGCACTCAGAAGTTTTGCTAGTGTTATTTATATAAACAGTAGCATAATCAAAGATGGAATAATCCTGCATGATGCACTGTGGAAAAATCAAACAACAACCTTAGTCTTACCCTTAGTCCTACCCTAATGTGTAATTACCAACTACACCTGATTGATCTTCTAATTGCACTGTGTGCCACTGAAATTCATCTCTGAGGTGCTGTCCAGCCTTGGCATTCCTGGTGTGCCAAAGAACCATGTGTTGGGCTGGACATCTCCTCAGCTCCCTAAGCATGCTGTGCTCCATTCAGCTTTCTGGGAGCATTTCTAGCTAACAAAATACAGAATGCTGGAGCACAACTGCTTTTTTTGCTTTTAGGTATGCTTAGTGAAAGAGGTAGGCTTCCCTCTTCTTCCCAGGTTTGCTCTAGCCCAGGCTCCTCCCTGGATCTCTGGAGTCACAGTGGATAAAGCTTTCTGATACAGCAGTGCAGGCTGGGAGTTTTATACTAATTCTGGCTATGTCAGAACTAAACACCCATTTCTACTTGAGCTGTCAGCCAGTGCCTTTCAGTAACTTCGTGCTCATGTGGAAAGAACAAATTAAGTGTGGGAGGGAAAAAAGAGTCTTTCAACTTTGGTTAACTATCTCAACCGGTATCTGCCCTTGTTCTTTAGTTGTCTGGCATGGTAGTGTGGACTGTACAGTATTCATATGGCACATTGATCAAATAATCCGAAAAAGGACAAATGGGCAGAGACATTGACTCTGATTTGCATTAAATATCTTATGCCTGAGGTCTAAATGCCATGGTAATTGTAGCATACCAGATAGCTGTCAGCTAATCACTTTTATTAGTTTGAATTTAGAAAACTGGATTTCAGCATATTAAAAGTTGGTTAAGAGCAGATAGGTTTTGAATTGAGGAATCTAATTAACCTTGCTAGAAAGCTGCAAGGCGTTATATTAAGTCATGAAAATAATTTGTTGGAATAATTACATTTGAACTGTCAGGCTGGAGAAAGGTCATTTTACTTGGTCTGCCAGCACTCTGGGATGTTCTCTGTAACCAACTTCCTTCTGCAAGTTCACTCACCGTATCTCTGGTTTTCTGTCAAACCATTTTGGTTCTGTAGTCAGCAGGTTCTGCCCAGCAGTGGACAGGGTGAGGGTTCCTGGGAAGGAAGAAGAGTAGGAGTCACTAAAGTTGTCTTTTTGCCCTGGAAATGCTGTCTGGTACTGCTGGCAGACCCAGTGAGCTGAGCTGAGCTGAGCTGAGGAGCAGGACAGCCAACACTCCATCCAGTCTCTGCCCACTGCACCTCTCTGCAGCTTCTCAGGTGGAACCAGTGAAGGTGGTTTCAGAGTTGGAGGAGCTGTTCTAGGCAAGGGTTGCTCACACGAGCACACACAGCTGGCAGCAGAGCATGGATCACACTGTCCTCCTGGGGATCCTGGGAGGATGGTGGGAGCCAGGAGCAGTATGCTGGAGACACTTGGGTGCAGCAAGATCACAGCTGGCTGCTTTGTCCTGCCAGAACTTACCACAGCAGCATGATCCAGTCACTGGGAAATCCTCTAGCTGCCATTGACAAGGCAGTGCTTAAGCATGGAAATACCACTAGGCATAATAATTTTTTTAAATTCCTATGAATTTTTAGGAGTTAAATGTGCATGTTGGGTATTCTGCCTAACTTAACTTTGTTAAGACTACACTACTATAATAAGTCTAAGCACCCCAATCATTGGTGTATGTCCCCTCCTACCCCCTTGTAGGTTCTGGGGTAACTTGTGGAGTGACTCCTCTTGGGAAGTCCTTGACAGATCAGCAAATTAAAGTCTTTTAAGTCTAAGCTGCTCTTCCTTCTTTACTGATGATTAAGTTGCTGATCTGTGGTAGTTGGCTGTCTTTAATCAAATCCCTTTTTATTAGAAAGGATTCCCAAATGTCTTATGCTCTGTGCAGTAGGGATAGTTTCTCTCTATCACAGCCCTCCCTTTTGATAAATGTGCTATTGTAGACAGGCATGTCTGATTTGTTTGGAAAAAATAATACTTAGTGGAGTGGAAATTGGGTAAGGTTGAGGGAGGAGAAATGGATACTTATAGGAGATTAAAATGAAACTATCAAAATTGTTTGTTGGCTGCCATGGGAAATTACAGCCCTTGATTTTGCATTTTAGAAAACCCAACCAAATACACACACACAAAGATCACCAACTGTTCTGGACCACTGTTTCAAGTCTTATAGAAAAAAAATACTTCTGGCAGCTTATCAGTCTCTATCACCATGCAGACAGTGCTGATTAAGACTGGAAAAGTGCCATTGGGGCCCCTCATCTCCTGTTGCCTTCTGGACTATGTCCCAGCTGAGTCACTCCCCACAGCAGTTTCCCTGACTGGTGGGAAGAAACTCTCACTGGTATTTTACCATACATGCTCAGAGCTACCAAAGGAACCACCAATTTTATGTATTGGATAATGTAGCAGTCTCCTTTTGTAGTTCCAACATGCTGTGGGGATGCACGTGGGGAGAAGAGAGATGCTAAAATCATCCTGTGGGAAATACTCAGTTTGTGCAGTAAAGAAATCTTGATTTAACTCTGAACTGATAATTCAGGATATATAGGTTTTTTATATGTATTTTCTGTGTACCCTGGCTTTGACAATGGGAGAGGTGGTGCAGAATTGGGTCAAAGAGCAAAGCCAAGAAACAGGAGGCTAAATTTTGTTTTCTACTTCTCATCTTGACATCTTGACCTGTGGCAGATCATTTTATTTTTCAAACCTTTTTTTTCCTTTTTCACCAAATTTGCTGGAGATAATTAGCAGCAGTAGTCATATGTGCATCCCCTAAGGAGAAGCCTTCATTTCCAATGGTCTTTGAAATGCCATGTCACAGTTAAGATAAAAGAATGATAAGGGACAACAGTATTGAATCTGCAAAGACTCTGCCAACCTTTCCCATCATTGGCTTTGCATCTTCCATTTGTCTTCCATCTCCTTTTAGCTAAAATTCCTTCAATAGGACCAGTGACCTGGTATCCAAACAGTGATGAATATGTTCCCTAATTTTACCTCTTGAGAGTCAAGACATGGGTTAGCAGGTAGCAGTCCAAGTCAGGTATGGGAGGGAGTGTGTTAGAGTTGTAGGAGATTCAGCTGAGGAGACACACAGGATGTCCCAGGTATGGCTTCCTTTGGTTCGTGGTGCCATTGTTTCCTTTGGCATGGCTCTGGGCACCGTACAGTTCTAGAGGCTCTAAATTGAATGATCTGTGTTGCATTTCAGTCATATCAGCAGAGACTAAGAGGCACAAGTAGCCACTTGGTTTCATCTGAATTATTGCCAAAAGAAGAAACTGAAAGTTGTCATATCTTGCCTGTACTCTTAGATCTGTTCTGAAAAGGTTATCATTAAAAGAAGCATATTATTATTACAAGAGCATAATTACATTGTAATTTTGCCATGTAATGTGACTTGTCTTTTGTCTAAAGGCAGGGGTTCTGCTGCAAGATGGTGTCTGTCCTCATTTGAGCAACATCTGGGTCAGAAAATAGTAGGTTAGACTTTCAACAACTGATGAGCCGACAGTCATTTTCTGTTATGTAACCGCTCACAAAAGCAGGAAGAGCAGACATATAATGGGAACCCTTTTCTCCATTGTACTTCAAATCATTATATTTTTATGTTCAAGCCATATTCCAGCATTTGCACACAGGCTACAAAGCCTGGGAGGAACCTCTGCTCAGGGAGGTCACAGTGCAGCATCATCAAGATCCAGCGGCCCTGTTGTGGGCTGCCGCAAGGGGACTCACCCTCCCTCTGCTCCCCAGGGGCTTTCATTATCTTGCTAAATGGCTTTCAGAGCCTGTTTCTTCAGTCTCACTTCTGTCAATACTTGCCACCCTCGTCTAGCTTCTTCAGGCAGAGAGTCCTCTGCCTGCTGGCATCCTTGCACAGCAAGTGCAGGTAGAGTAAATTGATAAGGGTAATCTCAGTGCAACCTAGTCAGTGAATTTTAGCCCACAGTTCCAAAGTAAGAAGACAAAAAGGGTAGGCCAGTGAGTGATGTGAGAGCAAAATATACCATATCTACATGCACTTACAGCCAGCCATGAGAAAGGAAAGAGGCTGTGACCTGGTCTAAGTTTCTTCTCAATCATTTGAAAGCCTGGAAATGGATGCAAAAGTTTGATTCTTCCTGATGTTTATCCTATTCACATCTTACTCTGTATTAATTCTGGGAAACATGTTTTATGAAGCTGAGTACCTAGATCTTTTTATGTCATGAGTATTAGCTTTATAAAGGCTTGAGTGCACATCTTTTAAATGAAGAACCAGCAGGTGTAGCAGTCAGGAATGAGAGAAAGTTGCACTTCTGTAAGCCTTGAGCACCTGGTGCCCACATGGGCCAGGACACAGGAGACTCACCTTCCATTTTCCTTTTCTTATCCACACAAAAGTGGCCAAGACTTTGCATCATGAGTGTTTCTGAAGCACAGTCTCTTCAGAGACCGCTGTGGCTTCACAGATGGGATCTAAATCTTGCATCAAAACCACAATTACCCTTTGTTAGTGTAGGTCATAAAATCCCAGCTGGAACAGGTAACAAGCAGCATGACTTCTGTGCTTTTAATTCCCTGGTTTAGCTTGAGTTGCTAGCAGTCAACACAGACATATTCTTACTTTTAAACAGAACTGATTTTTGATGCAGAAGTTATTTAATGGACAATAAGTTCAGAATACCAAAGTAGCATTTTATCAAAGGGATTCCCATGATTACCTGTATGCTGTGAAAGAAGGGTGGGTTTCAAGCCATGAATGAAATTAGGTTTGTTCCGAAAGTTAGTAAATAAAAACTGATAATTTCCTCTGTCTTCTAAGAGGAGTGAAATGTGATAATAAAATTCAGGAATATGTCTTTCTAAAGTACAGCTGTGTTGTACATGATTCTTCAGCATGTTTAAAAATTAACATAGTCATGGAAAAAAAAAACCCACAAGGGTGGTAGATACTTCCTTTGTTGTGAGAGGGCTCTTAGTGTGTTAGAACCTGTACAGGTGGATAGGAAAGCTCATCCTTTTCAGAAAAACCTTTGAATGATGATGAGGCTATTGATCAACCCCCCATACTTATGAGTCCTCCATGGAAACAAACCAAATCTTTCTATCTTGATTTGACAAACAGCTCCAAGACAATCCAGCTTGTTCATGATGAACTTATAAAATAAAGTAAACTCTCTGTGAACTGAAAGGGCTGAAGAATTGATGGTGAGCCATCAAGTCTTCAGCTGTAGTTCATTAATCTGTGGCTAACCCAGATCAGTAAAAAGCAAAATGGGACCAACCTGCTGGCTGTTTCCTGCTCCACATGAAATGAACTGGCTGGTCCCTGGGGATTATCTGCAGGGATGTCATTACTTGATAAAAACTATTGCATTAAAAATTGTGGCACCTGGAGACCCCTGGTTGGGAATCTCCTTGGTGAGGCCAGGAGTTGAAGATGGACTGTTAGTCTAGGACATACAGGATGGAGAAGATTGGTTCTCCTGTTTTATGGAGAAAAATGCAACCAAGAGTTTCCTCCATCTGGGACATCATAAGCTCTAAATTCTCACATACAGGTATTTTGAGAGGGAGTTGTGTGTATGCGTGTGTCTATGAATGAGTGAGAATGTTTTTCTGGACTGTATTATTATAGAAGTAATTTTCACTTCAGATAGAGCTTTGTAGTGTTTAAAGCCTCAAGACATTCTTTTGTCATGACTTGTAGCTAAGTTGTCAAGTGAGGCACAGGCATTCAGTTTTGGAGATGGAGTTAGAAACCCTCCCAGCCATTCAGTCTTGGATAAATCATTGTCCCAATAACATGAAAACAGTTTAATTTGTTTCAAGTTAGTTGTATACATGACATGACAGGAAGGAACCTTTTCTTTTCTTTTTAAAACCAAAACCAGCTCACCTGTTCTTTGAAGCTGGATGTACTAAATTTGCAGTTTGCTCTCATGTTCCACTATGGCTCATTGTGCTGCAGTGGCATCCAAGGTTGTGGTCACACTGTACTGTGTGCAAATTAAATGTGTAGGAACAGGGTGCATCCTTCAGAGTTCTGAAACTGAAAATATGTCAAGGACCAGGAAATTACTGTCCCTAATTTACAAATGAGGGGCTGACTGGCAGAGTTAAGATGACTCACCCAGAGTCATGCTGAGATCCAATAGTGAAGTGGGAATTGAGCCTGGAATTCCTTCAAGTTCCATGCCTTACCCAAAGTTGTGGCCACACTCTTTATTTTATGTGAAAATCCACCAAAATGGGCTTGTGAGCCTTGTCTGATAAGAAATCACAACCTGGGAAGGCTCTTCCCAGCATGCAGAGCAGAAGCCCTATTTTCCAGGGTTAGTAACAAGGCTATGAAAAGAAGAAAGGGGGGAAAATGTGCTCCAGGATCACACTTGATCATTTTAACTGCTGTTAATGTAATGTACCCACTAATGTTATCACACTTCAGCATTAAGATAGTTCAAGGCTATTAGGAAAATTGATAATTCACCATAGTAATCTGTTACTTTCCACTCTAGCAATCAGTGTTCCACGGAAGTGGGGCACAGTGTGGCATTTGTTATTTCTTCTTCTGGTGGCATTTGTCTCATGCTGTCATTTTTTGATAGGGTGGTTTGTCTTTTGCAAGTAGCTTTTGGGGGTATTTTAGTGTCATTAACTCAAAATGAGTTATTTCCAGTGGGGGAAAAGGACAGATTTTATCTGAGAGTGAAATATGTTAAAAAAAAAAAGAATTAAATAGGACTGTCTCATTTGCTGAGTGTTCTCTAGCCTCTTCTCTTCTGATGGAAATGCATCAAAACTGTTTGGTTTTTTTATAAGGAATTGCTTTGACTCAGATTCTGTGAGATGAATCATAACCCACTTTCTCATCTGAGATGTGAAAAAAAAAAAATTCCAGCTCTGCTGTCAATGTCAGCATAATCAATACAGAGTGATTCTCAGTGGTGCAAAGAGGTAGGGGAGGATTAAAAGAATGAAAAGAATCAAAAGTAGCCAAACTTTCCTGCTGGTTTTGGTAAGCTGCTCTATTTTCATGTTCCCAAATGCACCTTGCTTCTCATCATGTCATGTCATGGACATATGTTTTCATGTCTCTGGCTGCAAGCCAAGGTCACAACTGCTGCTCAAAAGTCAGGAGACTGTCATCTCAAACTGGCAGGCAGATCACGAGAAGCCAGCCCTGGCAGACATTTGGGGTGCTACAAGCAGCCAAGAGTAAACCTGTTTTGATTTGTGAAACCTGCAGTTGAGATGTCACCTGCCTGGATTGTGCCAGCACAGATTGTGTCAGCTGAGCAGGAGAGAGTGGCAAAGCACCGTGCCTGTCCCGTGGCCCTGCCTAAGGCAGCCCCACTGGGGGAAACAGTGTCAGTAGCAATAGGATCACTGTGGGTGCAAAGCAGAGATGGGAGACTACATCTGATACCTTGTCACCAGCTTTCATTTAGGAATTTTCTCATTTGCTTTTTTTTTTTTTTTTTTTTTTTTTTTTTTCTCTTGTGTATCTGCCAAGACAAGCACAGAGATGTAGAAATAATTACTTCTGGAAGTGTGAGCTAAGAGCCAAACCTCTGAAAAATTGTGTTCACAGCACCAGGGTCAAAAGGGGACAGCACAGGTAGTGATATGAATTCTGACAGTTGACAAAATGTATCTCCCAGTGAACACGAGTGATTCAGTAAAACACCATGCTAATAGCAGACCCCTTTGTTGAGAGTTTACAGGTATGGGTACAACCATCTTCCCCAGCCTAAGTCACTGTCCTCTGCTAAAGACAGACACCTGGAGGTGGGATGTGAATTATTTTGTTTTGTAGATCCTTCCAAATCACTGTCCCAGCCATGCTAAACTGTCTGTTTAAAGCTGTGAATCAGGCTGTGTTCACTTAGCAGCAGTGTTGAACTTTAATATACAATTCCCTCAACAAATTCTGGTTCCAGACAATATCTTGAGAGGTTAATAACTTACTATCTGCTCAGTTCATGTTATGATTCTGTCTGCACTGTCAGGGCCAGGCTGTGCAGATGATGTGCTGCATTCTTTGTGAGTGCAGGTTGAAAGAAGGGATACTTTTTGTGGGGGGTTTTAGTTGCTTCTGTTGTCATTTAAAATTACACTTGAAAAAACCCCAGCTTTTTAAATGTCTCTATTTCCTCATTATGTGCTTGCCGTGAAAGACAAGTGAATTCAGCATGTGACTGTCAAAAAAACTGCAGGAAGCCTGAAGCCTTTTACCTTGAATTTTCACTTGTGTTGATGAATGGTTGAGACACAACAATATTGACTTTCCACTCCTTTTAGTGCAGAGATTGTGATCACATGAGCTGAGGAATTATCTCTAGCTGAGCTGGAGGGAGACATTTAGAAAGGACTCTAGTGTGGATCCTTTATGCTGTGCAGAAGACTGTCATATGAAGCCAGCTCTTCTGGACAGGAAAGTCCTAGCAATCGTCACTGCCAACGTGGAGCTAATTCTGGTCATGTGTTTTTGTTGTCATCTCCACGAGCTGGGCAGCTGCTTCTCATTTCTGTCCCGTGGCTGGAATTAGTGAGAATCTAAAATGCGTAAATAAATCTGTGTGTACACATATATATAATGCAGAATACTACCTGGAGCCTGATTCTAATGGCATTCCTTTTCTTCCCCCATTCTCCATCTCAACGTCTCACATCAACTGATGCAGCTTTTGATGCCTACATGGGTGACACTGGCAGATCTGATGTGTGTTATTTAGAGGAGGGAGGAAGGCATGGTGGAAGGGCAGGACTGAGGAAGGTATGACTACAAAAATAGTGGATGTTTGGGTGGGAAATTTTAAAATACTCCATCTTCTTTTAGTATATGCCTAAAACCATTGTCTTCTTCAAAAGATAAAATGGCAAAGCACAGGCTTAAGTGTGCTGTGCTTTTGTAGTTGCATTTGGCCACTACTGATGCTAAGACCACTATAGCCTCTTATTCTATGTATACTCAATTTCCATACATGGCAAAAAAAAGGGGAGGAGAGTGAAAAATGAAGGTTGCTCCTGGTCAGATTTATTTCTACTGTTTCTTCACAGGCAGAATTCAGTAGGTGAAGGAAGAGGAGCATGTGCATTGCAGATGTGCACAGCTGGTGCACTGCCATCTCCATGGCATCCCTCTGCCAGAAAGGCAGCTGAGGAGAGCCACAAGGTCTGTGTCAGTTACATGGCCAGCTCCTAGTGAAAGCTTGTCATTTGAACTCTTTCAGTCTCTCTCTGCCCTGCTGTCTCTAAATTGAGTGAAGCTGCTCTGTTCACTCACACAGGCAGGAATCACATACTGTCTTGAGGCTTAGGCAAAAAGCTGCACTGTTAATGAAGGTTTTAGGAGCCTCAGCAGGAGGTCAGAGACAGGCTTTGGAAAGAGGCCACCCCCAAACTTAGGCCAGAGGGACATTGCTGCTCTGGGTTTGGAGATCTGTGTCCTGAGCTAGCTCTGGTCATGCCTGGTCATGGGTAAAGGGTTTTTTGTTCATAAGGCCCGTTGATCCAAGTGTGGCTTGGTCTTTCAAACAAAAACAATACTTCACAGAAAGCCAATTAATCTTGGGATCTCAGTGGATTTTCTGTTATTTCTTTGCTGATTACAGCGGGACATTGGGTGAGGAGCCATAACTAAGCTGTTTCAAGTCTACAGACTGCTTCCTTCTGTTTTGTACAATTCAGTGTGTGCACACAGTCTTGCTGCCTGTTGCCCTTTGTGGCACAACTTTCAGGGAAGACAAGGCTGATCTGTGGCCTTGAGTCCTTTGTAAGTGACAGAAGTCCTGGTACTATGAGTAACAGCTGTTAGCTAACAAGTAGGAATGGTGTGCGTCCAGCAAATGTCTGATTACAAGAGCTGTTCTGGCCTGGGGAAATTGCAGAACAATGTGCTCAGAGGAGCAAACATTTCACAGGATGGTGTTTTGGAGCATGGTCTAATTGTGGCACATAGTGGCTCACATCTCAATAGGTTGACTAGAAGATGCTGCAACTGACATCAGCTTGGTTAGAGTAAAATCAGTCTGGTTGAATAAATACAGCCTAAACTCTTAGGACATCAGTGTGTGCAATAACTTCATTCTTGTGCTCTGGGGACGGGGGAGAACAGAACAATATGCAGCACAAATAAGACTGTAAAATGAGATATTAATATTGTTTCCCCATGGCAATTTACTAATTTTGTGTCACTCTTAGCTGGGAATATCGCATGGTGACCCTTAGTACCTCAGACAGGATTCATCTGCATGAAAAGGAGCTCATAAGATTTTATTCTGTGATTTCCAAAATGCCAGTCTCTCTCTTTTTTTTGCTATGGTGAAGTTCCTTTCACTTTCTCATTGAGCAATACTGGAACTCAGTTTTTTTTGCAGGTTCTAATGTTTGGACATGTATCTGAAGCTTATCTCAAACTCTTCTGGGGTCATCTGGTCTAGAACATGGTCGTAGACTTCCCACAAGCAATGTAATGCATTTTGTTTTGTAGGCCCTCATCTGTGCAGGGATGCTTAGAACAATGGAAAACAATGAAAGCAATTTCTAAAATGTTTGAAGTCCCAAAAAGATCTGTTTTGAAGGCTTTTTTAAGTTGTAGCTTTCCACTGGGACAAATGTCTCCCACACTTTTTCCTATGCTGGAGTGGCAGTAATAATAGCTTCTCTGACCTACCCATCACATCTGATTTTGTCAACATAATAAAGCTGCATCATTTTATGTGAAAATGGAAACCTAGTGACTTAAACCAGTGTTGGCTTTCTGGGTTTGGTCATATAAATTCAAAAGAAGTCGACTAAGTTTACACCAGCTAAAATCAGGCTTGGTATAAACTTTCTCTGCATTTACGTCACATCTAAATTTGGAGGTCTAGTGGATTTCAAATGATTCCATTATCACATGTAAACAAGTCCATCAGTTTTCCCTACTGTCACACCAAAGAGTTTAGTGAGGATTAGATACCCTTACTGTTTTCACAGTGAACTCCCATGAATGTAGGAAACAGTAAAGAGCACCCTGAAAGTTCAGAGCGATTTGCCAACTTTGCTTGTACAGAATTGCCGTCACTGGTACGGCATGTTCAGGACGTTTTCCAACACCAAGTTTTTGGCAAACAGTCCCTGCTGATGATGGCTTTTTCTAATGTCTGCTCAAGGGCATTGGACTGGCAGAACTCATCATGAGTTCTGGATATTGAATCAGCCCTTTCCAATTGGTTCAGCCATGGGAGGGGGGAGGGAAAGCTTTTGCGGTGTCAGTTTCCATTGGCACAAAATTTTTGGGTCATGAATTGTGTGAATAATTCAGGAGACAGGGGTTGATGCCCTTAGCATGGAAGCTCTTAGCATGGACGCCAATTCAGGAAGAATCTTCCATCTTAGTCCTACTAAGATGAGTGATGAGTGATGAGTAGTACTTCAAGCACGCCTTTGTAGATGCCGGTCAACATCAGAGCCTCCTCATAGAGAACTTTAGGTGAAATGTCAGGACAGTCTTTAATCATGATAAATGGATCAGTACCCACAATTCTCATGTCTCCTGCTGTTAGTCAAGAGGCCCTGGAGTCAAAACTACCACCTTGAACAGATCAGACTTGATGCCACTAAAGAGCTTTGTTTTATGGTGTGAGTTTTTATTAACTTATTCTTTTTTAAGCCTTGCTAATTTTGAATCAAAACTGTAGGATGTGTGAGAGTGACACATGCAATTGTGCAGATGGATTTCCACATACTTTCTTTAAATAAAATAATAATTGTTATAAATATGTGTCTCATATTTTGCACTAATTCACTTGTAATGGAGGCCAAGCAAGAAAACTTTGATATCCTTATGCAGCAAGCTCTGAGAACGTGACAATCAGGTGAGCATAATGTTCTGTGGATACTTGATATGAGTGCTCCATCATGGACTCGAGATGAAGCATGTGCCACTGGGAGGTTATTCTCAAATTAGAGAGTTATCAGTATTACTTTCCATCTACCCTGGCCAGTAAAAGCAGGTCCCATGACCCAAAGGAGGAGCAGAATTATAGTTATTACTTAATTACATCAGTCTAATAAATATGGTGTTACCAACATCAAATGACATTTTAAAAGGGCTTTTGCTTTCAATACCAGTGTCACATTTTCAGATCATGACATGTGTGGTCATTCTGAATAGGAACAAATATTGAACGTCTCTTGCAGAATCAGAGTGCTTCTCCATCCCAGGTTGTAAAGTTCCTGTTCCTTGTCCAAGAGAGTAAGCAAATATTGGACCTTGTACCTGGTTGGAAAGGTCTCAGATTTTGGAGTGAAGAAGGAAACCTCTGTCTAGTAGGTTGCTTTAATGAGGGGGAAAAAAACAGCATTAGTTGATTCCAGCTACTGGGAAATTTGGAGTGATGGAATTCATTGCAAGGAACAGTGGATGCTCAGCATACAGGTGAGGTGGTTTCCAGTGCCTGAGGGATGTGATTTATGGCAGGGCTGCTGTCAACACACAGACAGCGCATGTTTCAAAACAGCAAGGAAGCTTTGGGCTGGTGCCGGATTGTGAAAGGCAGGGTTTTCAAAAGACCTGAAATAAATGAGGTGCTGGTTGAAATTCGGTGTGACATCTTCTAATGCAGCCAGGCACCTTTGAAAACCTCAGGCCTAAATGTTGTTTGGCCTATGAGAGCTGCCATTTGTTCAGGACACTACTCTTTGTCAGATCCAGCCTTTTTTCACTTTTTTTCTTTCACTTTTGGCAGTGGGGAGATAGGTTCCCTCCCTGTTTTTTGGGTTTTGTCAGATGTTTTTCCTCAGGCAAGCATGCAGGAGGCATTCCAGGTTGGTAGGCCAGAGCCAATGGCAAAGGAAGCATCTCTGACTCAAAACTTTGCTGTTACTCAGGTGATTTCATCTTCACCCCTGAACAAAGCCTTTGGTGAAAATCGGTTCATGCCACAACCTTCCCAGTGATGGCACAAGGCAGAGATGAGCTGCAGAATACCAGCTGGAGCACAGTCAGGCTATGGAAGAGTGAATTGAGTCATTCATGCCCAGCCATAGATGTGATTTTTGGCAGTGCTTGAGTCTGCTTAACGTACTGATGGTGCCTGTCCTGGGCTTATGAAATGGTTTGGCTGGGCAGGGGGACAGAAGTGGTTTGAAGTGCCCTTGTGCAACATGGACACAGTTGGAGATGAAAGTCTTTGGGACTGGGGACGTTGTTTGCTGTGTGTTTGTCCTGCACCTAACATCACAGAGCTTCACCCCAGTGCTTGGGCTCCTTGAGCCTGCTTTCATGCTGGAAATGGCAAAACCAACTACAGTCCTTAGGGAATGTGGTAAAAGACATCTCATTTTTTGACCTAGACGTAAAGGCTGCTGTCTGTATCGGTGTGAGTCTCAGCTGGTCCCCTCTGACTGCACTCTTGATTCAGCTCTGTAAGAAAGCTGAGAGCTCAGGAGAATTTGATCTATGTTTAAGGTGTGCACTGAGCAGCAGCACGAGCCTATGGACAGCTGGTCAGTGGTGCTCCCCAGCTGGAGGAATAGCTGGGAGAAGCTGCATGAAGCGAGCACCAAGCCTCTGAGGAGAGCAGCTTGTCTGGCCTCCAGCTCTGCTCTGTGTTCCAGCCATTGCTTACGGACAGGGTCAGGTGCAGCAGCCCCTGAAATCACCTCCACTGCTCTAGAAGCAAGGCTGGTGTCCTGGGCTGGGACAGCACGCTCCGAGAGACACCTGCCAGAGCACCCAGGTGGGCTGGGCAGAGCTGCCTGAGGCTGCTGCCACTGGCACCCCCGTGATGACAAGGTGGTTTTTTGTGGCATTCCAAAAGAGGATCCTGAAATTTGGTGCAGCATTACAGAATGAGCTCAGTGGGCCAGGGGATAGCTCAGGAAATGCTTCCCTGCCTGTGGCCCCTGATGAGGGTGGGAGATGGAGTAATTCCTGCCTGGTATCCTGCCTTCCTTTCCCTGCAGGAGATTGATACAAGCATGGTTGGCTCACCATGTGTGCCATCATGTGTTTGCTGTTTTCACTGTCCAGGGTTTATCATGCAATATGACTTTGCAAGTGCGAGTACAAAGAGAGTGGCTCAGTGGTTGTTGCTGTTGGGATCACCAAAACTGCCAAAAATTGTCTGATCTGCAGCTCAGCCAGCAACTGTTCACTTTGCTAAGGTCCTTCCTAGGAGGGGTAAACCCCCACAGAATCAGCTTTGGGATGAATTGCCCAGAGGTTTCCAGCCAGCCCACTAGGACTTGGCTGGTAGCCTCACCTTCACCAGGGCTTTAGTAGAGAACTGCTGAGGTTGTTCCCCGTGTGCCACATATTGGTAACTTCTTGCTAAGAAATAAGATTTCAACAGTAGTGGTGTTTTCCAAAGAGAAGAGTAATTTTTGGTTTAGAAAGTCTAATTTTCCTATGAAAATAAAATAAGAGGTTTCTCAGCTTCTGAAAGCATGGGAAAGGCCCACTTTCTTACAAACTTTGTATTTTTTGCCTGATATTTATTTTGAAAAAAAAAAAGTTTTTATGTGTCTTGCTTTTTGAATTTACTATATGCAATCAGAGAGGAGTAATGGCACAGGAATTTCGTGAAAGTATACATTTTTTTAATTTTCTTTTTTTCACCAAATGAAATGATTGCACTCCTTAGTTAAGTATTTGTTGGCTGGGGCTTTTTTGTACAAATTGGCACTTTGAAAGTCTTGCCCACAAGCATGAACACTTTTAATGAAACTAATAATTATGAAAAGTTACTTCTTTCAATCCAACTCTACACTCACAACTTAAAGCTACTTCTTTACCATTGCTGTGCCAAATTCACCCAGGCTGGGAGCAGTGGGAAGGGGAAGCAGAGAGTGCCCAGCACACAGCACCGTGCTGGAGAGACAAGGGCTGCAGGAGGAATTGCTGTGGCTGCCAGGGACACCCTGAGCCCGGCCCAGCTGGGCTAGCAGCTCCTTTCCCAGCCTGGCCTAGCTGGGCTAGCAGCTCCTTCTCCTTCCTGAGCCTGGCCCAGCTGGGCTAGCAGCTCCTTCCTGAGCCTGGCCCAGCTGGGCTAGCAGCTCCTTCTCCTTCCCGAGCCTGGCCCAGCTGGGCTAGCAGCTCCTTCTCCTTCCTGAGCCTGGCCGAGCTGGGCTAGCAGCTCCTTCCTGAGCCTGGCCCAGCTGGGCTAGCAGCTCCTTCTCCTTCCCGAGCCCAGCCAAGCTGGGCTAGCAGCTCCTTCCTGAGCCTGGCCCAGCTGGGCTAGCAGCTCCTTCTCCTTCCTGAGCCTGGCCGAGCTGGGCTAGCAGCTCCTTCTCCTTCCTGAGCCTGGCCCAGCTGGGCTAGCAGCTCCTTCTCCTTCCTGAGCCTGGCCCAGCTGGGCTAGCAGCTCCTTCCTGAGCCTGGCCGAGCTGGGCTAGCAGCTCCTTCTCCTTCCTGAGCCTGGCCCAGCTGGGCTAGCAGCTCCTTCTCCTTCCTGAGCCTGGCCGAGCTGGGCTAGCAGCTCCTTCTCCTTCCTGAGCCTGGCCCAGCTGGGCTAGCAGCTCCTTCTCCTACCCTTGCCCGGCTCTTCACTGCACACACAGCCGTAGTCTCTGTCATCTAGCAGCTTTCATCGGCATTAAAGCAAACATTTCTAAAGGAAATAGAGTACATTTTACTCTCTCTCTTGCATTTCCTTGATCGAGTAGCAAAGGGAGGAATGTTTCCTCTCTCCCACTCTTTTTTTCATCCTCTTTTTTTTTTTCCTTTTTTTTTTTTTTTTTTTTCTGTCTCCAGATGTAAGCGGGGCTCTATTTCAAGCCGTTCGCACATGGTAAAACACGTGCCAAAAAGTTGACACGATGTAACAATAACAACAGGAGAAAAAAAAAAAAAAAAAGAAAATGCAAAGCGTGCTGCAAAAAAGGTGTTTGGGACCTTAAATCTTGTAGAGCATCACTGACCCCCACTGGGCTGGCACACTCACTGCACCTCAGCGGCGTGTGGGGCTCGGGGCACACACAAGGCTGCAAGGGGGGCATCTTCCAGCCTCTCCTTACAGCTGCTGCATACACCCGACCTGTCTGCTTTCTCCATGTCCATCTGAGTGAAAAGGCACTGGCTTGGCTTGCTGCGGGGGGCACTGTGCTTGGAGGGCAAAAAGGCTCCCTGGTGGTACCCTTAGCTACTCACTGGGGTTTTTTTTTGCTTGGTGAAATCTCTCTTGCTGGAGGTTTTTAGGAGCAGGTTAAACAAGTATCTGTTAAGAATGCTGGAGAGAGAGTTGGCACAGCCTTCAAAGCAGTAAGATCATTTCCATGTCTTCCCAAAATCCTGTTCAATCTGAATTTTTGTGTTTTTTGGGGAAAATCAGGAGTGGTTTTCTCCATTTTGTGGCAGTAATACATTGTGGCTGCAATAATTTTGGGAGGTAGCTCTCATTGTAATCTGCTTTATATCAGAAACAAGCTAAATTGTCTCTTGTGTTCCAGGATCTTCAGAAGAGGAGAATATAGATGGGTAAAGAATCACCACCACACACGTGTTGAAGGAAGCAGAGGTCTTTCTTTCTCTGTCAATAAAGGACAGAGACAGTAGCAGAGGCACAGAACTCTGTGTGCTCATTTGCTGTGTGGCTCAGCCAGGCTGCCAGAAAGGGATGCCATGGTCCACACGAGGAACAAATTTCTCCTCCTAGGGAGGAGATTTTAGCAAGACTTGTGCTGGGAGCTCCCTCTAAAAAGGAGTTTTTATGCCACAGGCCCTTCTTGCCATCAAGCCTTTTCAGAGATGGCCTTGTGATTAAAGAAACCAGACAGTGATTGGGAAGATATGGTTTCAGTTCCTGGCTCTATCATAAACTTCTTGGAGGGTTATTTAACCTGTCTGGGTCTCAAGCTCCCTGCCTGTATGTTGGGTGTCCTAAGAGTCCTCTATCTTCCCTGGGGTGTTGGAAGGGTTCACTGTGAGGCCTGGAGATCAGCTGGGACAGTAATTGTGTGATGAGCAGCATGAAGAAATGTTTGAGAAGGTAAAGTGCTGGCAGAGTGAGCCTGCACAGTTGCAGTGCGTTTGCTCTGTGGTGTGGAATGGGACCTCCGGGGCATACTGAGAATGTGTCAGGTTTTTACAGCCAAGCAAAGTGAGAATATGAAGTTGTATTGTGGTTGGAGGAAAGGGTTGCAAACAACATGAGAGTGCAGCTACTGCACAGTGCTGTACAGTACAAATGACAAGTAGGTCACTGCAGGGACCTGTACATCTGGAGTACAAGTGCAACACAGTTAAAGCAGAATAACCAGGACGCAGTAATTAAATCATGGCCTTGGATTTAATTTATGAAGTGTTTCAGGCACACATTGCAGCATGAAGCTGTGTTTACTGTGAAAGATTGTGTTTTCTGACGTCTGCTGAAGAAGAGGGAATTAAGATTGATCTGTCTCGTGTCCAAAGGCTGTGTAAGACAGCTGATGCATACAGCCTGCTGCTGTCAAATGGTGACACTTCAAGCTTGGATCCTGGCACAATAAACCATTGCCAAGGGCTTCCCACTCAGTGAAAAGTCTTGAGTTCAAAAGAAAGAAGAGGGGAAGTTAGGAAGGCAAGGGTAAGATGAGCTAAATAAATAATATAGTTTTCTACAAAATGTACAAGATGCCTCTGGGTTTCCCTTTGTATGATTATTGCAGTGCCCTGAGTGCCAAAATGTCAGAGTTACTCTGGGACTAATATGATCAACACATCTGTATCTAGCTTAATCGGTTAGACACATACCTCCCATGCACTGTAGAAGGACATAAACCCTTCCTTGTGGATCAGAGATCCCTCTTCTATTCCCTTTGGATGAATCAGAGAACTCAGGACCTGTTGGGTACTTCTGAGCTGCAGAAGCTCTGACACTGGGGCTTAATTTGATTAGGGTGTACTGAGCTAAGGTCTGCTGTTACACTGTTATCCTAACAGTCCATTTCTGCTCCTGTATCCCCTTCAAATGGAGTAATTGTATCTGTCTGACACAGGTGTCCTGAGGAATCCCATGTGCTTGGGAAATGCTTGAAAACCCTTGGATAAAAGTCTCTAGGAAAGAGGAGGGAGAGAGGAGAAAGTCTTGTTACATTGTTGACTTATGGTCAACGCTGTCCTCGAAATGCTGTTTTGTCATCAATATTTCTTCATTAGGAATAATGATTTTTCCACATTTACTGCCAGCTGATTCAGAGCCATCCAAAAGCAGAATGTGTCATGAATCTCTAAAATGCATTTACTGGCGAACTCTAAACAGAGATGATTAGAAAAATAATGCAGCGGAAATACTGGGTGTTTTGAGGCTGCTAGGGGAACTTTTAGTGAGATATTTTGTTCAATGTATTTATATATTTTAAAAGTGTTCTTGGTACTGTTTTGAAAAGGCAGCGTGCTGTATCTTTTTAGTCCTTTCCTTCATTGTGTATCAGGGCTGCAGTGAGAGCCAGGGAATACACTTAGCTGATCAAGGGAAATTGTGTAATTGATAGGCACCGAGGAGATGACCTTGTGATGTATTCCCATAGAACATTAGGTGGGAAACAGTTTTTTCCATCATGCAGAGTTTTTTGAGATATCAACATTTTTTCCCCACATTTCAGCAAATGCAGAACCTCCCTACTTTGATGCTTTTATCAGAAAATTATCCCCTATCTCTTCTCTACATAGAATGCATGCTTTGAATTCATGAATTTAAGCCTTTTGTGCAGGGGTTTGCCCATTCTCTCTCTGCTTTCTCTGCTCTTGGCATCTGTAGTTACTGCCTGAATTGTCTGTGTTAGGCACTGTACATCACAATGGTGCTGCCAATGGCTTAGTGTCTAAGTAGGTATGACAGAAAAATAATGCTGTAGCCTAGAAAAGGCTACTGAAGTCCCTGGATGTGCAAACAGGAGCATCTCAAGCCACCTGTGTGGAGTTACATTGCCTTTATCTTCAACTCCAGTGTGATTGCTATCAGAATATTACTGCCATAAGCATTAGTATGACATGTACTTATTCCATCATCCATTTCAGTGGTGGATGTTTGTCCCATTTGCTTGTGTTCCTAATTTGATGTTTAAAAGTGATATATATCCTAGATAAGGTTGGATACCCTGTGCCTAATTCCTCATCTTCAGATTGTACCCAGTTTCTCACCAAATCTTAAGAATCTTGCTGAGTAACAGTTCAGATAGGCCTTTCCTATTCATCTTCACTGTTAAAACCTGCATCCAAGCTCCAGTGACCTTGAGTCTCTGCAACATCCTTTTCAAAAAATGCAGTTTCTCTCTATTCATGCTCAACTAGCTGCAGAAATAACCCTCTGGCTTTTAACTCAGGCCAGATAATTTCTGCCTCTTAGTCGTAGAGTCATAGAATATCCCGAGTTGGAAGAGGCTTACAGGGATCATCAAAACCAACTCCTAAACATCTCTCCTCTGGTTTAATTTCTGCCTCATATTAAACAGAAGCTTCATGTCTTTACCTGCATGACCTGTAATGACCTATTCCCACCCTTCTTCCTCTGGTATTCTCTAGTGACATACCAACTCATCCTTCCCATCTGAAGGTGTCTATGTTCAATCTTCAAGCACTTACATTCTCTTTTGTGTTGTCTTTGTCCTCTCTTCAGAAGCATTCCATTAAACTTTCTTTAAACTCCCTCCGGGTCCTCTTTCAAATTCTAACTTAACCTTTTCCTTTGCTGTGATGTCTACAGATTCCTTGTCAACAGCAAAACATTTAGAGTGTTGAGGCCACAGCTTCCCTTGCTGACTGGTTTTGTTTGATTGTTTCCTTCTATTCCCGATCAGTACCTGGTTGTTATTGCTTGTATTAGGTTTTAAACTCCTGCAGTTGGGCCCTTCTTTAAATTCTGTGTTTTTCCAGTACCCAGAAGAATATATCTTTTCTATAATATGAGCAGCCAGGGTCTGTGGGGATATAGGCAAAAATCATGTAATAATAGTAATGAGATAACAAGAAGTTAGAACATGGCATTGTGTGCAATATGAGCTCCTCTTCTCCCTTCCCCCTCTTCCTTCAGATTCACAATATTTTGATTTTTTTACACAACAGAAGACAGTGAGTGAGGAGGTTTCAGACTAGAGTATAGTAGCTGATGTATCCTTTCAGCTGCTGAACTGTTTTGTGTGATCCACTCACTGATGGTGGCATTTTCAGCAGGGCAGCCTCTGTGGGCACTTCTGTGCCCCCAAGATAAGACCACCATGTGGCAGCCAGGCTGGGCTGAAGGAAGGTCACAGCATGGCCAAGTTTATGAACCTCTTTCATGCAAAAATAGAAGACTCCGGTCTCCCAGGCTTGCTGCCAACATATCGCCTTCTAGTTTTGCTGAAATGATCTTGAAAAAGGATCTAAAAAGGGCTGAAGGGGCAAAAGAAGAATGTTGAAATGACATAGTTTCTCATCTTCATGCAGTTTAGTGCTAATTTTGTCCTTTGTCTTTAAGCTGCCTTTTAAATGCTGTTTGTGGAAAGCAAATGGGTCACGTTGTTCTGTGTTTCTACTGTAATACGCTGCCTGCTATTTTTCTCTTAGATTATTTGTGTAATCTTTTTTGTGCAATCTGTTTGTTCTTGAGTCTTGCAAACTTTGCCTTTGCTACTTCTTTCCCAATAAGCAGTGCAACTTGTTCTGTGTTCACTCATGGGTATTCTGCACACAACAGACTGGGTTATTTGAGCCAGTGTGAAAATATTAAAATGGGGAACATGTGTGGGCACTTAATTGTGGTGAGCCCAACCACAAATACCTTCGCTGTTGGTAACTGGCACACAGGAAAAGCAGACTTTTGTTTTGTTTTTAGCAGACATAATGATAGATACATTGTTTTTAGTGGGGTTTTTCTGGTTTTCTAAGGAAATGAGGCTTGTGCAATTGCACTGCCTGTGTGCATGTGCCTGAAGTTCCTCCCTCACCAACACTTGAAACTAATAGGCATTTTAAACTGCATTTGAGCAAGTTGCAGGAGTTGGAAGACAAGTTTTTGCAGAAGTCTTGTGAGTTCCCAGATTGCACCAAGGTCTGCAGAAGGTACAGTCTCCAGTGATCATATTGCTGCAAAACAGATCAGTTGTATATTTGCCCATGTGCCTTTAAGTGGATCCAACTACCCAACTGTAAGCTCCCAAATTTGAATATTTTGGCTTATTTGCTTTTACCTTTTGGGTGAGTGAGTCAGTTGGGAGAGTTGCTAGGCACAGAGCTTGTGTTTTAATTCTCACTGGAGTGGCCATGTCTCATGAAAAACATGGTTTGCTCAAGGCCACAGTGTTATAATTTGCATATAAGCTTATAAAAAAGGAATATTTCTTTAAGCTTTCCTGTATGAGGGTTTATAGGAGTATTTCTGTCTGTGTACTTAATAGCAGAAACAGGACTTCTCATAAATGTAGACAGATGAAGTCTGTTGCTGCCTCAGTGGGAATCTTCTGTGGAAAAACCAAAAAAAGAGGAAGGAAAGCCTCAGGAAGCAAACTTAAAGGGGAGAAGTTGGCCAAGACTTGTGTTATGCTACTCTTTGGTTTGTATCTGACCACCAGCAATGTAGTTGGGGAATACCTCAGAGCTATGGGGGAGTGTAGCCACAGGGTAGCTTTGGGAAGCAGAGAAAATGTCTTTATGCCCTTTGCTCAAATAGGGGACAGAGGTACAAAGGCACTGAGTGACTTGTCAAGATTACAGGACTATGTATTTGAGTTAGAGAACGGATCCAGGTCTCATGGCACAAGTACAGCCAGAAGTATGGTCTAAGTATGGTCTCCATGTAGGCAGCTTCTTCAGCAAATGGAGAGATGCCTTGGATAAAGAGGAAGATAAATGCTGAAGCACACAAGAGCTGGCTAAATTATGAATGTGAGAAGAGAAGGAGGGGTAGAAAAGATTCCCACATGTTCTGCTCAGATGTTAACAAAGAAAGCTGAGAAGTGTTTGCATAGACACTACATTATTCCATGTCCAAATGCCTCATAAAAATAATACCGGATGATCACAGAATGGCACACTAGGGAAAATAAATTCTTCAGCGGAATATTCCCTCTGGAAAAACACTGTGTAAAGTAATACACTAATGGCTTTCAATTTCATGTTTTATATATAGAGATATTAACTGCTCCCCAGACGTCTGTTCGTATTACAGCCCAGCTACACGAGATGTTTGGAGAAGGCCCTGGAGCAGCTCCGTGCTGTCCACACGCAGGGCTGAGCACGGCTCTCCTGGGGTACACAGGAGGTGTCTTCTGCCTCCTCCTCAGTGCACTGCTCGCTCCTCTGGTTCTCTCCAGTGGGTTTGGGTTTTTTTTCTTTCTAGCCCTCATGGTTTTTTCCATTCTTCCCCTGTGCTCTGTAGCCTCACCACCATGCTGGGAAACCTGAATTCCTTTTCTGCTCATGAAAAAGAGTCCTCTCTAGAAGTGTTACAGTGGATTAAACACAACAGTGACAATCCTAATAACAAATGCTAAGGAAAGTTAAGTTTAAATACAGCATTATTAATTCCATTTTGGGGATTTCCAGACTTGTCTGGATTCATCTAGTGAGTTCTCCCTCCACGTTGCTCAGGCTGGGAGACGTTTGAGCCAACTAAAGTTATGCCATTGTAGCAAATCGTAATGATCTGGGTTCTTTTCCAAGCTTTCCTAATATATCTCAAATGTGTATATATATCATCCTGCCACTTCCTGAGGGATCCAAAAGTAGCTTACATGCTTTGTTCCCTAAATGTAGCTTGTTGGAGTGTGGGACAGGCAGGAAAGAAGTCATGAGTGTGGGGACATTGATACACACAGTGAAGGAGCAGTTCTGCTTTTGGGATGACAAGACAGGTCTGAGTCCCTGTAGGAAGTTGTGTAGTATTGCATGAAAAGGCCAATTAACAGACCATGGTATAAGAGAGCATTGAATCATTACTGGATTATGTAATTATTATCAGGTACATATTATTTCTGTATGCTTTTATGAATAACTGTGTATTGAATTCAGTCTGCTTTCCTGCCTGTACATCAGTTTTTGCTTCCCTTCCCACCATCACTGGCCACACCACTCCACCCATGAAGCCTTCAAGAGTGCAGGGCCCCAAGGCTGGGGTCACTGCAGTTATTCTTAAACTGGAGGGCACCATTTTGAGTAGGACAATGCCCCAGATCATAGTTGCTCTATTGCCTTTGGTGGGTTCTCCTGTGTTGTGTGGCTGACCTTGTCCTTAATGCCTTCCATTTTCAATGTCAATTGTTGTGTAAGGACATCAAAACTTCATGGACTATCTCCATTTTCTGGAACTCAAATGGCAGAGAAAATGGCAAAGGTGTGCCTTCTACTCTCCTCTTCCATCATCTCTGCACCACAGTCTTCCCTAGGGAAATGTTTTTCCCATGTGTTAAGGAAATCTTGTCTTCACGTTAAATCTATCTGCCACATAACATCTTTAGCAACAATCTGAGCAAAGCAGCAAGTCTTTTGTGTGTGTGTCTGCAGACTTTTTGTTATGCATTTGTATCTGACATTAAGGACCTTTTTCAAAAACAGACAGAGCTCTTAAGGCTTGTCTGTACTTCAAGTCTTTACCAGCAGTTTCTGATACACCTTTCTTGAAGGATGGAAAGAATAAAGTATCCACACATCAGTTTCTTTAGGAATAGTTTATGTGCTTTAAATAGACAGAATATCTTAATCTGTATTAATCTTTGAACAGAAAAAAAGAAGTAATTGGCTCCATTGAGAGAACTAGTTTAAACTGTACAAGCAAAACCTTCTCTTTAAATTGTGCTGCCACCAGATAGCTTTATGAAACCCCCTATGACAAAATCCTTTCATGGGGAAGCAAGGCTTAAGGCACAGGTTTATCCCATCTATCTGAGGAGCTGTGGATGACTGTATAGCTGGGTTAGACGATAGTTGAGTGGCTTGTATCTGGAGCTCAAGATCTTTACAATGATTGCTGGCTTCCAGCAGCACAACTGATACGAGTGCTGTCTTGGGAGCCAGTTTCAACCCTTTCTAGATCTTTTCATACGGACCAGCACCAGAGTGCCTTCCAGTGGTGCTGGATCATTGCCAGCACTGGCACAAATTGTATTTCTATGGACTGAGCAGCTGCATCCCCCTCACCTGCTGTGCAGCCACAACGAGTGGAGGGATCTGTCAGCTGGCACAAGGAGCTTGCTTTGACTGCTGTGCTTTCCCTTGGTGCCAGGACGCTGTGCCCGCTGCGGGGAGAACGTGGTTGGAGACGGCACGGGCTGCACAGCCATGGACCAAGTCTTCCACGTGAAGTGTTTCACCTGCATAACCTGCAAGAGCAAGCTGAGGGGACAGCCTTTCTACGCCGTGGAGAAGAAAGCCTACTGTGAATCCTGCTACATTGTGAGTACCTGTTCCTCTTTGTGCCCTGATTTTAATGCACAGACACGGGAAACATTTATTTCTTTCATTGCTGTGGAGTTGCCTTACAGTTAAAATCTTACAGCCCTGCGGCAATACCATGAGCAACAAGTTTTTTTTATGGTCTTCAGAAGAGCTCTGGTCTTTTCAGCTTACTGGGTGAATTACATTTCCTGGTCTGACCTGCCTCTGAAATGAAGTGGACACAGCAGGAGAAAGAGCTGGGTTTTGTGATTGTTTCATCTCTGTAAGGAGTAGACTATGCAGTCATTTTTTAGCAGCAGTGTGGCTCTCAGCTTTCTGTGTTGAGAAACCTGATACCAAAATGGTTACAGTCTGTGGTGCTCGCTAAGATTAAGGGTGCAATAAAGCACTAAAACTTCTAAAATCAAGACTTTTGCCTTGCTTGATGGAACACTTTCTACTCAGCTAAGGGTCTTTGGATTAGATATTGAAGCTTACATTACTCTACAATTTAATTTCATGCCTCCAACAAGGTCATAAAGCAAGCAATTAACAGTTGCTCTGAGGAGCTGCACATTTTAAGAGGCTCCCATAATAAGTACCTGGAACCAGTTGCACAGGTGCAAATTAAAGAAACATCCCATTATGTGCCTGAGGCTTTACCTTAGTCTGACCTTAGCATCCAGTATATAAGGATTATCCTTGTAACTTAGAGTAAGAAAAGAGCAGGAGCATTCTTAAAACACTGACAGATCTTTCTCTAAACTTTCAGTCTGGAGTTCTTACAAACACTGGACCTGAGACTCTTCCAGAATTGGATTTACACTTCTGAAAGTAAAAATTGATGTTTTCATGACATTTCTGTCATTTCAGTGATAATTACAGCAATAATACTATAATATTTCTGAAAATGCCACCAGCATCTCATTGTTCTCTCTGTTTTTACAGAGCCTTCACAGTGAGGTTGTTACTGAAATATTGAATATAAAAAGGAAAGATTGTGTCTTATTTACAATGGCAGAGATAGATGGGCCTTGTTAATTTGCTTTTACAAGGTAAATGGTCTTTTGGTGGAATATGGACCTTTTAAATAATTTCTATTTTTGTTTGCACTAAGATGATTGCACCATAAAAAATTTAAGTTTCATTTTGTGGCAAGTTTAACCACGTGCAAAGCACTGAAGACTTTAGAAAGGTGCATTCATAATATAGTTGGAGCAACTTTATGTAACTGGAATTAAACATTTCATTGACTTCAGGCTGGAATTGACTTCATCTGCTTGCAGATTGATACTTTCTTTTCTTCTTTTTTAAATCAAGCACGCATTCTACACCACTCATCTGCTTTAGTTTGGGGAAACATCTGCATTAGCCACTGTAGTAATGGTTTAAGATTATTTAATCCCATTACTTATACACTTCATTAGCCTGAGTGAATTGTTGGCAATGGTTCAGTAAACTTCCTACATTGGGAGATAAAAGGATAAAAAAAGAAAGGGAGAAGGATTCTGTTCCTCATTTTCTTTCAAATTTATCTTCTATCTATTTAAGGGATAAAGGAACGATAATTGCTTGGTTGCATCTGCGTTTGTATGTTCTGTGATGCAGCTTTGCAGCTCTGAGTACAGAGGAGAGAGTAAACGTTTAATAGCTTCCTTTTATATAACCAGAAGAGGCCTTTGAATGTTTATCCATGCAGTCCACAAAAACATGGTTATGGCATTAACCCAAAACACATCTGGATCCATCTGCTGCTGCACATGCAGGGGAAAGGATGTCAATGCTGATGGAGCTACATGTATGTGGCTGGGCAGCTGGTACTGTCTGTGGAAAATGGGAAGCAGGAATCTGGCAGTCTGATGCAGTAAAGAAAAAAAAAAACAACAAAAACCCAAGTGCATATTAAACTATTAAATGTGGAAGAAACAAGTGTTGTGAGCCTATGTCTCAATGTCTTTCAGAAAGCTCAGGGCTGCTGTGTTGAAAGCCAGATCTACAAGGGATCTAGGCTTCTGCCATGCTACTGGCTTGAGGCCTGAGGAATTTGTGTCCTACAGCATATGTCTCATTGATTTTTCAGAGGAACAAAGCCTGCATTGGCTTCAGTAGGATAATGAATGCCTGAGTACACTGAGGCTTTGAGCTAGGCTTGCAAGTTGTTCTTGCAGATGAATGAGACCCTTAAATTGATGAGGCACAGTCTGACTGCTTTTGTCTTTAGATGCCTTTAGATGTGTGATGCAGTTATCCTGAACTCTGAGAGCTAATGACCTGCTTAAAATCTAGCCTGTCTAGCCATATTCTGCTGAATTGTGGCCTCTGATTATTTTTGTTTTGGTTTGGGTTTTGGTTTTTTTCTGTTTCTTTTTGATTGGTTGGTTTTGTGGTGTTTTTTGGTGTTTGGTTTTTGAAGGTGGGTACGTTATTTTTTGTTTCCCAAAGTCCCTGTATGAGAAAATAGCTTGGATACTAGGAATTCTAGATCTGTAGAAAGTCAATGGGACTGAAGTACCCTTATTCAGATTCCACTGGACCTGAATTCCCATGGAAGGTGCAACAGATGTGGCTGGCCCAAGACTGCACAGCTAATTCATGGCAGTGGCCAGCTGAGAAAACAGGGTTCTCATATGGTGTGAGTAATTCAGTGAAACTTGTTTCTGGACTACGTAATTCACACTGATTACTAGCACATATCCCTATTTCCCCAAGTCAAAAAGTCCTGACCTCTTATGCATGTCATAGAGGTTTCATTTATGTAAGAAAATAAACTAGTACTCTCCTAATAACCCTTGCCTAGTTGTGATATATAAATTCTTGAAGCCTTTGATTATTTTTTAATAATTCACTGTTGTGACTTGTGGCCTTATGCACACAAAAACTATGCACAAAAACAAAAATAAATGTTTTTCAACAATTAGAATTGGCTAATCTTCTCAGTTTGTTGTGTGACTCTTCTTAGCTGTGGTGTAGTGAAGCCATAATTAAGATTACTGTGAAGAGCTGTATTTAATTACTGGTTAGTCAATACCATGCCTAAATAGCCTGCAGAAGGGGTTTTCTTTGTTGTTTTTGTTTCTGGTTTTATTTATCAGTGATCCAATTAAGATGAAATTCTCCAAAAGTCTGAATTAGCATCTAAGGAAATCAATCACCTGTTTGAGAAGAAATATTTTCCTTAATGGGAATCTGAGTACCAGAGTTAATTTATTTCACACAAAAATCCTCCCACCCAAAAGCCCATCACTATCATTTCCTGTTACATCATCTGAGTGCAGCGAGTTCTGTTGCCAATGTGTTTGCTGGTTTTGCTCTGCATCCAAGGATTCTTTCATTATTGATGTTATTTCTAAAAGAGTACCAGTCTTCTCCATTAAGACACTTCTGCTGAACTAAAAGCAACTGTAAAAACTAAAGTGTTAATAGGAGACAGATGTTTCCCAGTCATTATGACAGTCAGGTTAACATGTGAAATACCATGATAGGGTTTCCAGTGTAGCAGTGCACTGCTGTGCACGTGATGAACACCATGTCTGCAGTATGTTATCAGCATATTTTCCCCCTCCCTTACAGGGCAAATTACTGACTAAAGAACATTTGGTTTGCTTCCTCTAAGTAGTTGAAGAGATTTTAACGCTGGACTCAGAGCAGGGAAAAGGCTGAGCGTAATATCAGTGGAATTGTTATAAAAGACTGAAGAACAAGATGTTGAGCAGTGCCAGCTGTCTGCTGTCCAAGTACTGTGTTATCGTAAGGACTGAACACAAGGTTAACCAGACACACCAGTCTGGCAAGAGTGATGCTGCTGTTTTGTGAATGGGGTGTTCTTTGATGTCCAGATAACTTTATCCAGCATGTGGAAATTTTCCTCCGTTCGTTCTCCCCTCTCCTGGCAGTCTGGAGGTTGGCAGCTGGAGATGTGCACTCTGAGAGGAGGGCAGGGAGGGGCTGAGCTCCTGCAGTTAGTGCAGAAAGCAGCAATATCTTGCTGATGCTCCCAGCCTCTCATGGTCTCTTCTGTTGTGTCCAAGTCAATGTGACCCACCTGAGGAGACGACCACGGTGGGACTGGGGAGGGTACAAGAAAGCAGAAATAACCAGGGTCAGATGAAAGACTTCAGAGAAGTGGTGGGCTAGAAATGATGAATGATTGAAGGAGAAGAAAGAAACTCATTTCTGTCAAGCTAGAGCAGGAGAGATGATGGTTGTGCTCTACAGAACCCTGTGGAGACCCAGGGATCGAAGTTTCTTATTTCTGCTTAGCACTGTGAGATATTGAGGACAATATCTTAAACCCATCCTCAAAGATCATTTACAAGGATTTTTTGCAGGTGAAGTTAATTTTTCCATAGTACTAAAGCTGTGGAAGTGCTTGAAGGAAGAAGAATTATGCTAGGAAATCTTGCCCCAATTATTGCTGTTCCCTGGAACTTGGGATAATATTCCCCCCAATCACTCATTTTGTGAGCAGAAAACCTGTATATTAGAAGGGATTTTTTTTCTCTTGGAGTCTTCTAACTTCCTGGCCTATCAGTGGCTGTAGTTCAGTAAGAGAAGACAGTTCAGAACAGAGCACAAAAGAAATGCTGATGTTTTAAGAAATGGTACAACGAGAGCCACTGGTGCCATGGAGCATCCTAGGAAAGCTTAAATTTGCTAATCATTCAAAAATGTCAGTGTTAACTCAATTTGTGCTCATTGAAATCTCTGGTGAGACTGCTAATGGCTTCAGTGTGACTGGTATTGTAAACCTCACCCTGTGTGCACGTGAGTGTGGTTGGTTGAAAGCTGTACAAGAGCAGCTTCCTGCAGCACATAGGGTTTAAAGTGTAAGGTTGTTCCCTGCAGTAAAACTACATCTATTTTTAAAAATAATTCTGCAATTTGTAAGCAGGGATTACAGCACTAATTTAGCAACTATGTAACAATTTAAATTGAACCAGAAAAGAGAAACTATAATTTAAAGATTTTTTTTTTTATGATACAAGTTTTCTTCTTTTTAAAGTAAAAAGCCCTTTATTCTTGTTTTTGTCAAGCAACGTATTGAATTTGAGAGTAATTTATGGAAAGTGCTGCCAGCATGGTATTGCAAGTGCTCCACAATTTGAATTTAAACTGCTCAATGGGATCATTAAGACTATTATGCCTGCTTTCCAAAGAGTTTGAATTCAAAATGACAACTGGAACAAAAATATAAAATAAACTAAAGAGAAGTCACGCACTCTTTGCGTGGTGGAATTTTTCTGCCCTCGAAATATTTCATTGAGATCAATGCTGCTCTTCAATCCTCTCCTAGAAAAAAGCTGGTGTTGCTAGTTTTAGTTTGGAGCTCCTGTGTGAGTCATCAGCAGCAGGGAGCTGAACCTGTGACCCATGGATCGAAAAGCATTAAGGCTCAGCTCCTGTGGCACAGAGATGGAGCTGGGCTGTGCCAGGCAGCAGCAGGCTCAGCCCTGGCTGTTCCTTACCCTCTACAGAACTGGTTCATGGGCGTAGCAGCTACAAAACAGGTCCAGAGTTTTGGGCTCACTGGTGTTTTATTCCTGCTGATTATTGGCATTGATAATTTTGCTAGTCTGCACTCACTTGGTACTTCCTTGGGAAAAACATAACGGCAAGGGAAATCTGTTACATCTAGTAAACTGATCATTTGTAAAAGTGAAAAATTAGTGAATCCCTTCAGAGTGTAACAGCCCTTTCTATTGACAGCACTCAGCAACAGCTGATATAAAAAACAGAAACAGAAGATGGAGGAAGAATGGTGGCCAATAAGCTCAACTCTACTACTGTGAGTGGTAAATGTTCTTGTGCAATCAGGGCATAGATAGAGGAGGAGGGGATGCTATTGCATAAGCTGCACCTGCAGCTTCCAGGAGTCCAGGCCTAGGATGTACAAAAACGTGTGAGAGAATATGTCGATGAAGCAGCTTCTGTCAGAACTGGGACAGCTGAACTTAGCTGACCCTCTGGAAAACTGCATCTGTTTTCTCAGTGGCCTACCAGCTGTTACAGGGGATGGGTCATGCTTCTTATTTTGTCACGAGGCAAGGGAAAAGTTCCTTTGCAGGGGTGGGTGAATGGAGGAGTCAGCAGAGGTCAATAACCTCCTTTCTAAACTGGAATTATAAAGAAAGGGGAGAAAGTGTACCATGAGATGATGAGGTAATGCTTTACAGGGACTCCTCTGTAGAGACCCAGAGGCTCATTTTAAAGAAGACAGTCCAATTCATCTTGCTGTCCAACAAGGACAGGACAAGAAGTCTGCAAACCAAGCCTGTAAGAAGGAAAATTCATAGTGTTCTTGGAAGACATGAGAGTGAACCCTGCCAAGAATTGCACTGGGCTCACCTTGGTGATGGATTCTGAGACCAATGTACCTTGGTGTAATTGACTTTCCAGAAAGCTGACTAGAGTGTTGCTTTAGAGGAAGACCAGCTATGGATTGTGGAGGTAAAGGAAATTGATGCTACCAATGAGAACAGTGTCATGAGGGGGATATTTTTGGAAAAGTACTATAGTGCTGGACAGCATTTTAATAGATACATCTGTGTTGGAAGACTGGGCATGAAGTGCTGACTAACTATTCACTGATGTCTTGGTAGTGCAAACTTTTGTTAGGTATAGATATCACTTTTCATTCCTTTTCATGGCCCCTATTTTAAAATGCGTCCATATTAAGTGACAACTCCTCCTCCACACCTGGGCTTGCTTGAGATTTTTGTGATGGCTTGCTAGAATCCAGATCTTTCCTCCTGTGTGTCTTGGCAGCCATAACAACTTGAATTGTAGTTTTGTCTCTGCCTTGTGCTTTTATACCTAGAGGCATTTTTCATATTTTGATTACATGAACTAAGCATTGATTTGACATGTATAATCCAGAAAAACTATACCATGGGAAATGAAGAGTTCTTAGTGACTGAAAAGGAGGTACTGTGAAGGACCAGCTGCTGCCATTCAGTGAATTTCTCACTTCACAGGGTGAATTCCACTGACCAACTGTATATTCTTTGAAAGAAAATAGTCTTCCTTTCTGCAGGAGGACGAATGGGATTTTATGGCTCCTGGCTATAAATCCAGTTATGGATCATGCTACAGTAGAGGGGATGGTGAAGTCATTTAGCAATGGATTTTAGCTGTGTGTTGAGCTTTCCCTATGGAACATATCTCAGAGCTTGCTGCCTTTGCAAGTTAGCAGAAATGGCTTATAAGGAAAGAAAAACATCTTTGTCGTATCTTCCTCATTTGCAGTCAAGTGTAGATGGGTATTGGCAAGTTACATCCAGTGTTTACAGTGTTCATCTCTTTTCCTTCAACTGTTCTTCACCACCTCCTCAGTGAACTACTTGTTGCTTTCACTCTGCTGCCTGAGCAGCATCTGGAAATACCACTGTAATAAATTCTCAGTGTGGTGTGTCAGTGAAGGAAAGTCTCTGCCTCCGAAAAACTTCTTGGTAAACAGCAAGTCTGTGGAAAAGGCAACAGCATTGTCTCCATTTTGCAGATGGAGATCTGATCCTGAGAAGTTTAAATGCAGTTTGTTTAGATCATGGATCTCCATTGCTGGAAGCCTTCCAGTACAGGCAGGACAAACATCTCTTAGGAATAGTTAAGGTCTAGGCTATGGGCAGACCTAGGGCTGTGTTCTGCCTTAGTTGTTCCGATTCTGAGCTTGAATGATTGTCCAGGACCACAAACACATCCTGCACTGGACAGCACAGGTTTTCCATGCCCCAATTTTCAGCCTGCCAAGATCTTGAAGTGAAGAAGCTACCTTTCTTTTCTTCCCCTCTTCCAATCACTGCTGTTTAGTCATTGGATATGAATATCAACGAGCATATGAAGGCTGAGTGGGGGCTCTTGGAAAACCCAGGAGGGTGGAAGGTACCATGACAGTGTTCCTTTCCATGTGTCCTACTGCTTGCTTATAACCCTGCATAATTATTTTCAAATTCAAACTGCTGTAGGCAATTATTCTGGAAAGGCTGTGATTTATTTGAAATTGGGCCTGTAATTTAGGTGTGTGTTTCCATCAGATCCATGTATTATGGAGCCCTGTCCTTTCTAATGCAGTGATGTCAAAGCGCTGCAGTGTCCAGACATAAAAAAAATTGTAACTCACTGAAGTAAACAAACCATTAAGTATTGGTTATTTTTACCAGTGCCTCTGTGCAGAGCTGCTGCCAAAGCATACTGCAGTACCTGTGAGTAACAGAGCTGAATCTGTCCTGGAATGGATGTGTTTGGATGTAGCAGGTATGGTTCCCTCAGCAGCCTTGAAGAGAGCAAAATTTTGTCTTGCTCACTCTCAATTCCAGATGCCCCTTCATTCAGTCCAGACAGTGATTTGCAAGCCTGAGTGCCAGGGAGCCCAGCAGGCTCTTGCAGCATGCCACTTGAGCCGTCTCCTTGGTGAAGCCACACTCCAAGGAATTTGCTCTGGCAAAAGCTCAGTCTGTGAGTCGATCCTCCCTCTAGTGTCTGCCTCTGCTCTTCACTCCAGGACATGATTTGCGTGCGTGATGTTTGTTTGCACTGGGGGAAACTGTTTAACTTGCCATCATGCACACAGAAACCCCAGTGGGCTTGGGAGATTTCTGGTTAGGAAAAAAACAAATTCATACCAGTGTAGGGAAAGTACAGCAAATGGGAATTGTGACAGGAGAAAATGTTTTTTGATTTTAAGAGTGTGGGGAGTATTTGGTACTCATGTAGGGACAAAGCAAATTGTGAGATTATTGTTTCATCTCATCTGCATTGATTACAAAGCTCTGGGCCAAGTACAATATTGACAGAAGAGAGAAATCATCCACTAGGGTATTTTGGGCAGAAGGAAAACCAGATTATAGCTCAATTCTGATGCTGTGGCATTTTGTCCCCACAAGAGATGATTGTGCACTGGTAGGTAGCAGCCTTCACAGGAGCAGAGAGGTTGATGTGGTCAGTGAGACCTTCATTCCTGCAGTGTGTGCATATCTCTGCGAGGCCTCTCTGGGGGTCAGGCAGGGATGGCACCATGTACATCAGTGAGCTTGGAACTCACAGGACATCTGGGCTGCTGGAAATGAGTGATGAGATCTGCTCAGCGTTGTCTCTGCTTTTCCTGGCTGCTGTTTCCTGACAAACATTTGACACAGAAGCACCATGTAGGTTTTCCACACCTGATGCTGTAACTGTCTTACCATACAGACTCACCACACAGCTCTCTGGGGCAGATAAGTTAGAAACTGGTGGCAGTTCTTATGTTACATGCCCATATTCCAAAGGCTTTTGTTCTTGTTAGAAATGGAGCTTTATGGAAAGAAATAAACTGAAAATCTTTGTGACCTCTTTGGTCTGAGGTTATAAAGCACAGATTCGATAGTCTTTGTGGAAATGTGCTCCTGTAGATGCTGGCCATTGAAAAAAGTCTTTGTATTGTTTTGATTTTTATTTTCTTGCTGAAGTCAATCTACTAATGTGTTTAATGCTGCAGCTCATTGTATTTGCATCAGTGCTGTTCAGCTTTTTAACACTGAGCGGCCTTCCAGATTCTCCTGTCACTTAACATTCTTTATGTAGGTATTTTTTCAAACCACTTCGAAGATGTAAAAAATAATGGTTATTGTGCCTAAAACCTAAATTTGCTGCTGACCAAACCCAGCTATTTTCCCTTGTTTGTGAAGGGAAATAAAGCAAGAGGGGAAAAAATAACAGTGTTGAAATGTAAATTAATTCTCAGATGTTATCAGGGATTGAGATTTTAAGTATGAATATTCCATTAGCTCCTGACAAGGTAATTTTTTTGTTTGAGGTCGTGTTTGAACCAATACACCATCTTGGCATTCCACCAACAAAGGTATCTGTGTAAATGCAATCTGTGTTGAAGCCAGACAACACTTTCAAAAATTTATTTAATATTTCCTACAGCAAGCCATCTGTGACTGGTCATATTTTAGGAAGCAAACGAACATCATAGAAACATTCACCAATCTCTTTGAGTAACTTCTAGACTTTTTAAATTAAATGTGCTGCCAAATATTTATATTCTGTTGTGAAAAGAAAAATATTTGTTTGACATCCTAGTCTCCCTGGCAATTTGCAGTCAGTTGCTCCTCTGAGGAGCTGTGCTTTTCTCATGGATGCAGCAGGGCCAAAGGAGGATATGGGAATCCCTACAGGTGCTTTTGGGCTCCTCAGCAGGGAATGGGAGCAGCTGTAGCATGATGGGGCTCTCTGGGGACTGAGAGAGGCTGAGCCCTGGGTCCTCCCGAGGAGGGTGTGACAGGGGCAGCCTGGGGGCCAGGTTGTGCCCAGTGCTGACACTGGTGAGTCAGAGGGTGATGGAACAGGCTCAGGTGGCCATCACAGCATTCCTACCAACGTGCAAAAGGCTCAAGAGTTCCCAGAAAAGCCAAACCACTTTTCAGGATGTCTTCCACTGCATCTGCCACAGGCACTGCACCATCACCAAGGCAACCAAGTTGCCAGAATTTAGCAGCAGCAAAACAGAAGGAAAAATTAGTGATGGCTGAAATCATGGCTGCTGAATGCCCTGATGGAGCTGAGCTGTGCTCTAAATTATACCTAACATTTAGCAATAATTTTCAGAAAAAGTCTTGGTTTTTTATCCTGTTCCACAGATTTATGGTTGGCTTAAACTTGATCATTCTATAGCAGCAAAATGCCTTTGTTCAAGGGCCTGGAAATCAGCATTATCCTCTTACTACATATAGGTACTAACAAACAAGTAAAATATCTAAAACTGTCCTGAAATAATGAATTCTGTTTTAGAAAGGCTGAAATGTTCTGAAGAGTCCCTGGTGGCACAGCATCAATTTTTGCTCAGTACTCATTTGAAATGGTCCATATAATTTGCCTGTACTTACCACCTTGGGACTGTTGCAACCAGCAGAAGTCCAGGTGAATCACCAGCCCATAACCTGTCCACATGTGTCTGTCACCCAGAGGATCAATGCCATACACAGAATGTGCATATTCTTATATTCTGATAAGAGGCCCTTGCAACAGAGCAGGGAGAGAAAGCAGTCCTGATTTGCTCTATTACCTCTGACAGTTTTACTTTCACTGTGGCAGGGCAGTAAGATTAAAGTTTTATAGCAATATCACCTCCATCCAGACAAAAAAAAATTAAACCTTTCCTCTCTGGTACTTAGATTTCAAACTCTTTTTATAGAGCCTCTGCATCTGTTAATAAAGTTCTTAATTCATTTTGAACATTTTATTGTCACTTTGGATAAAAGTTTAATCAGATAGAATTATTGCCCTTCTAATATTCCCTTAACCTTTGCATTTTAGACTTAAACCATATCATTTAAATTTTAAAATCACTCCTTTATAGACTTGAATGCCCCCATCTCTTTTTTAGAGGGTACTTTTGCACAGGAATGCTGTAGTCTGTCTTGAGGTCATGTGAAAACTTAAAAGTCTCTAATGCAAGCACTGCTCACTTTTCACTGAAATGTCTTGCATGCCCTATTAATTACTTTAATGGTGACATGCTGGTTTAAGGGAGTTCTTTATTAATGCCACTAAATCTTTTTTTTTATTGTTGTTTAAACACTTTTTCTTTCTTTTATGTAGATGCATTTAATCCTTTCTCTCTTTAAAATAAATGAATGCGTAACTCCACACCAGGTGTTTGACATTTGCATCTTTCCTTCTCAGGAGGACATGGGGAGGACTTTGCTCCTTCATCTGCATTGTCCATATCCCACCAGAAACATGCCCATCTGTACTGTCTGTCTTCATGTGTTAAATTGTTGTGGTGGAAGTAGTATTTGACATCTGATCTCTCTCTTTCCAGAAATAATATACAATGAATTTGCTTTTACTCTTCCAGGATGTTGAGATTGTGGAGGTTGGTTTGGATTTTTTGCTGAAAGTGCAGCACTCCTAGTTCAAGAGAGGATTTGCTAATGTCTGAGCCTTTTCCTAGTAAGGAGGACATGTTAATTTGCTCTCCTCAACCTGAACTAAGTAAGAGTATTCTAGTAGTCCATTACTTCAAAGATAGCATTCACTATCCTAGATTATTTATAGAGCAGCCCTTTTGCTGAACTAGCTAGCTGGTAAAACACTGACATCCGTGCCTGCTGCTGGATTTTAGTCTATCCGATTTCTGGTTTTCTTAAGGTGAAATATTTTACAAAATATCTATTCTTGATTCATCTTAGTTGCAGATGTTCTTGCAAACTTTTTCAAAATCACATAAATGATTGAGGAATTGACTGCTTTTGGTTTGCTAACCCACCCTTGACAATGAGACTTAAACTCTTAGTAGTAAGTCATCTAAGTCTTCAGTCCCTTTAGAAAGTGTTGTGTCTCCAATAACCGTTGATGGTTTCACCATGGGACTCTTCACATTTGAGATATATGAATAAACTTTGCTGATTTTGAAGAAAATCAGAATGGATTGTTGAAAAACTTGTGAAGAGGTTTCACCATCAGCAATTATTTTTTTCTTTGTGAGGGAACAGTGGTTTAAGGCTGGGTGTTGGGATTTTTTTGTTTTCTTTGGGCAAAGTATGAAAGCTTGTATTACACTAAGGGATTTCTCTTGACCTCCCCTCTCCCAGATGACTTCCAGCTCCTAAAAACATCTGTGCCCAGCTGGGTAATAGAGTTTTTGTGCAGTCCTCCATGGCTAATGCATACCTATACATACACACAGACTTGCACAGGAAGAATCTGGAAGCCTGAATTCAATCTGAAATTATTTGGCATTTGCCTGGGAAAGGTATTCCTTCCTCTCATGGGCCTTCCCTCAGGTTTGTCCAAATCAGTCTTCTGTTATCAGTATCACACTTTGCTGTTGAGTGGGCAGAGCCTTGTACTCACAACTGTTAATTTTGGGAGCAGGCACTACACTTATGCACTTATACAGTACTAAAGGGTACCTTTTGCATTTTCAAACTTTGCTAAAAGGCACCTTTTGCATTTTAGAATAAAGTGGCTAATTAAATGGCAATGAGTGCTGTTTGAGCTATGGGTCAGAGTCATTCTAACTTAGATAAGGGACTGGATCCCATAAAACAAATTAGTCTTAGTTATGGGTGTGCTCACACTGATCCAAATTTAATTTTTTTTTTATATGAATAGGAGCTGAATCCAATTTGTGGTGCCCAAGACAATGTGGCTAATGAAAGACATGAGACATAGACCTCATCTCACAAAGTGATCCTCTTGAGTATGTGTAGAACCTAGACTGGCTTGATCAAAAGAATTTTCAATTTCTGTTTTTAAAAGTAAGGAAGCTCAAGTTAATTTTGGTGGAAATTCCCTAAAATTAACTGAAAAGCTCAAAATATACTTTTTCCCCCTCTAAACTTGTTTCCTTTCCTTTTCCCATGTGGCTACCTTGTTTATTTTTTAAATAAATAATCATATTTTAAAGCAGTGTAAATAAATTGCAAAGTGTGCTCCAATGGGGTAGATAAATATATTCCATCTGCTGGGGAGTGATTATTAAATAATTCACCAGTGGCAAACCCAGGAGTTGTTATCCATTTTCCTCTCATTCATGGGTAATTTTTTCTACATCCCTTAGGAGCTCATTATGTTTTCTTTGTACATAATGTTTAATAATTTTAAAATCTGGTACTAACTCCTCCATCTACAGATTCTTCAATTTTTCTTAAGTATTTGTGCATGTGTACACATGTATGTATTGGCAGAGGAAGATATTTGTTTTCTTTCTTCCTTCTGTTTTTTGTTTGTTTTTTTGGTTTTTTTTTCATCTTGAGAGAAGGTGAGAATTTGTGTATGAAGCAAGATGGGGAGTTGGAGACAAATTTTTTCCAGCTATGCAAGGGAGTTTCCTCCTGCACAGATGGTGGATGGGTCACATCCCTGGTCTCACCCTTGGGTGGCAATCAACAGAACTTCAGGGCTATGGCATTAGTATGAACCTCATACTTCAGCATTTGTAAATTAAAGGAATAGGAAGCAAGGTGAGGGAGTGTGGCATTTGAAGGGCCCTGTCTCCTTTTTCCTAATGTTAGGACGAATTTGGTTATCTTTTGAGGGACCAAGAGTGAGCCCAGCAGGCTGGTCTGTGAATAAGCAGCAAGCTATTACCTGATTGAAAACTGGAGCTGTATCCCATCAGTGGAAAAATTGCCCCAGGTATGTGGATTGGTGGGGTTTGAATCTGACCTTGAGGGAAGAGTTCAGCTCCTGGTAACAGACCCAAAGGCCTCCATGGGCTTTGATCAGACAGGGTGGGCAGCTGGGCAGAGCTCTGGATGGGGCTGGCTCAGAGCAGGAGGCTGCACACAGTCAGGAGCTGGCAGCTCCAGTTCCCATTTCAGAAATGGTTGTGTTCCCATGACTGTGTGTGCTCCACGGGGCAGGAGGTGAGGGACCACCATCCTGTCCTGCATCTGCTCAGTGCCAGTGCCCCAGGAACTGTGGTCAGAGCTGGGCTCTCCCCCAGCCTGGAGACAGATGTTTGCAGTTAGAGGACAATCACTACCTTGGTGCTAGAATGTGTAATTGGCCACAGGAAATTCTTTCCTCAGCTGATGAAGACAGGAAGGTAAAAGTGTCTCTTAATGCTTCTACTGTTTTTCCTAGGGAGTTGAGTAAATCCGTCTGCCCTCATAGAGGGGAACAGCAATCCTATTCCCCAGCAGGTAATGATCTCTTCTGTTCTCTTGCACATGTCTAGATGTCCATGCTATTGGCCAGAGAGGAACAAACCCCTCTCACTGTGAGATAGGGAGCTGTTTTATTTCTGTGTTCCTCTTTTTCACATTCTCTGTAGGCATGTGCAGACCCTGGGTTTCAGAGGCAGCTGGGCTCTGTACTAAGCAGGAGCAAACAGCTTTTCCCTGGGACAAAGACCAGATCCAAACAATTTGGTTTTGACTGTAATTTCCATATAATTCTTGACCTGGAAATTTCTCCTTTTGTTATTCTGCTAATCCTTTTTACTGCCTGGGGAACAGGTTTTGGTGGGAAGAGGGGAAGTAGTCTAGATGTGAATTAGCAGAACCTTGAATATTTTGCTTGTTTGTGAAGGAAGGCTCTTCTTTCTTTTGCACTTCCCAAGATCATATTCTGGCTATTTCCATCCCATATCTCCATCATAGTCAAAGCCAAAATAGCACTTTCCATGACTGGTTTCTACACAAAACATGAGTTTTAATATGCCCAGTATAGGAATGAAGTGCTGCAACTACTGAGGCTGGTTCTGGCTTTGAGCTCCCTTCTCCATCTCATTTCCTGCTCCAAATGATGCTCCAGGATGGCAGAGCACAGGGAAACTACTACTCAGGTGAAAGAATAATGTTGAGTGATCAGATTGATGGCAAAGTTCCAGAGCAAATGAACAGTGTGTTGTTCAGCACTGTGTGCACTATGGACATGTGAAAGAAGTTGCACCTTGCAGAGTGAGGACTGGAGGATAAGGTAGGGTGTGCTGGCCAATGTGCCAGCTGCAGGAAATGTGTGAACTGGGGTTTTGTGGAGCTGCTCTAATTTAAACCTCAATAAACTGGTGGTAGGGAACAAAGAAACCAGCTGTGGTCTGGAATGGTGTTTGATGGATCTGACAGGAGCTGGGCAGTACGGAATTACTGCCATGCTGGCTCCTCTGTGCCCAAGGCTCATCCTTACATCAGCAGTTCTCCAGCTGTACAGCACAGGAAACACCTGTGCTCTTGCAAACCCTGATGGCACTTCCATCAGGAATGCCCTGGAATTCTCTGCTGATTGATGTCTTTGATATTAACCAGAGCTGAGCACTGCCACTTAGATGGAGCAGGAACAGCAAGCTCAGCTCTCTAGAAACCTGAGCTTAGGGTGTAGACAGAGACATTTCCATTATGTCCTTTTTTCTTCTTAGATGCACATGCTGCCTCTCCCCATGGACCTTGCTGTCTTCAGGTCTCTAGGTCCCAATGACAGCATTTTTTGTGTGAATTTCCTGGCCATGATGGTGATCCAGTTGTTCTTTTGCCTTCTATCAAGCACATTCAGAGTGAGAGGAGATCTGGTTGGCTCAAATGGGCAGGATAAGTCCAAGGCAGAGCTGGGAAGCTGTTTGGAGCATTCCCACACCCTGTCCAAGGTGTGCATACATAATTCAAGCACCTTTTCCTGCTGCTGTTTGTGAAGTGGCCCTGCTGGCAGCCCCCCTGCCTAAATACCCACAACTCTCCCCACACTGACATGGAGCTGGGCAGTGATGTGCTCTATAGCCTGTATTGCAATGGGCCATTAGGAAAACTGTAGTTGCTAAATGTTTCTGTTTTACATGAAGCTATTCCACCGAGGTTATCTGATTTTTCTTTGGGGCTGAGAAAAGCAGTTGAATCAGACAAGAGACCTTGTGGGTGGAATATATTATGTCCAAAAATCAATCATAAGGTAAGGTAGGAATAGAATTGAGTTTATTTACAGTCTGTTGACTTTTATAGTTAGCACCATTTATTAGAGAAGATGAAGAAGAAGAAGAAAATTAAGCAGAGGGCAGGCAAATGTTTCTTTGTGATATTTTTGTGCCTGGCAATGGAAAGAGATGTGTGTACGAGCTGACAATTTATCTTCTGCCCTGAAGAGAAATGACTTGTTCTCAAATGGGCATGAAATGAAATAGTGCAGAACACGATAGGAACTTTTCTGAGTAAATGGGTCAATTTCCTGTCATTCTCTCGATAATTGTATGTAGAGCACACTAGGCTCCAAACACTGGCAAATGTGATTTTTTTTTTTCCCCCTCCTGTTATTTTACTCCTCTTGTAAATGGGTGGAAAACATATTCCAGTGCTGGCACTATTATAATCAGCTTTTGCCAGTGGCTAATAGCAGTCCATTTTCAGTGAATGCTTATTACCTCCAAGCAGTCCAAGACACTGCATAATAACCCAGCACTGTGTAGACTGGTACTGCTAGGAATGAGATGCAGTTGTAGGGACTGCATTGCAAATGCCCCAGAACAGCAGGAAATTTGCTTGTCCCTTTATCTTCTCTTGTCTAATTGCAAAGTAAGTCCTGGTGCTCTAGCTGGAGAAGGAGCCTTGTTTGCCTTCCAGAACTTCCTGCTATGGTCAGGGACTTTCTGCCTCACCATCCCTTAGCAGGCTGGTGCATTTTCCTCCACTTAGAGCAGCCCTCACTGTTACTGAAGGGACATGGATTCAAGTCATATTCACTGAGGACTGAACTGGTAAATTTTTTTTTGGATGTGGTTAATTAAAAGTAACAGAAGTGTTGTATCAGGTGTCCAGTGGGTGACAATTAGGATCTCTGTGGCAGATTGGTGAATCTCATTGGAACAGGCTAATGCAGTGAGAGATTCATGAGTGCCTTTGAACCTCAATCTTAGCAAAAGGGAGAGAATACTGTAGAGTTGTCCCCAAGGTGCTGGATTCTGGCTGTGGAAATATCTGGATAAATCTCAAATATTTGATTTCAATAAATTTTCTTCCCCTGAACTCCAAGCTAAGCAAGATGTAGACTTGTCCAGCCTATCTAATCATGCACAGTATTTTGCTCCTAGCTGGAGGTTATAGGAAGGATAAAAAAACCATCCCAGCCTGATAAGGACTGCAGATACTTGAGCTATGATGTATCACCTGATGGGGTAACACAGCCCTGTGAGAGCTAAAACCCATCCCTATCTCTCCAGTGACTTAGGGAGAAAGTTGTCCAAGAAATGGATTTCAGCTGAAGATCCTTGAGAACTTCAGTTTTCACCCCAGTTATCCCCCAAAACGAAAATCTTATATCATATTTTGAAGTTTAGAATCTAAAAGCTTTGAAAGGAAACCCCAAGAACAGATTTTTTTTTTTCTTTTTTCTTCCCAGTAGTGAAAAGATGATTCTCAAAAGTGTGGCAGGATTAGACATTTCCTATGCAAATTTTTCATTTAGGAGGGGAAGTCAGGGGCCTTTCTGGAGCTTTATACAACACTGTTTTTTCTTACTGGCTGTAAATGGAACTCTTCTGTGAATACAACCCAGGGTCAGTGTCACCTTCTTTCTATATATGCAGGACAGGTTTCAGTCCAATACAGGTTGGGTTGAGTCACAGCTTAGAAAAGACTATTGAAAAATTTTCAACCTCTGATTTTCTTTTTTTTGTAGTTGTTGCTTTTTTTCTTTTTGAAATTTTTCCACTAGGATAGGAAAATGTCAGCTTTTCATAGCTGTCTGTAAGAACAGACAGGTCAATTTGTCTTGTATGTATAGTGTTGATGCAAATGGACTGGAAATAAGGATACACAGAGCAGGTCTTCATCTTCTGCATGTGCTATCAGGAGAGGAATTCATGCAGCAACCCCACTCTGTGAATCAGCAGTTGCTGAAGTATGCACATAACTGCAGGATGGAGCTGGCCCCACTTGGCTCATGTGTGAGGCTCCAGACTCCTCACAAGTCATGAGGAACGGGAAGTAAATGATCTCTGACCTCCCTCAGCAGGGAGCATGGAGAAATGTGCATTGTTTATTCCACCTGTCTTTGGAAAATGCAGCCCTGGAGGACTGATTCAGAAGACAGTTATGCTCAGTAATTCTGGAACAGCTCAGCTGCCTGGGATAGGATCAGCCCACTGTAAAAGCCACCGGGGGAATTGGGTCAGAATTCGGCCGTGCTGCTGCTTCGACCAGAGAATGAGTTCTAATGACTCTTACTTGGAGCAAAATAGGAGAAGATCAAGGGCAGAATTAGTCATTTTCCCCATGTTACATAACAATATTTTAGCAAACATTCTTCTCCCTGAGCATTTAAATGTGTTGCTTGAATAATCACTGTAGACAATGTGGTAATAATATGTTCCTGATGTGTTGGAGGCAAAGCATTTACTCTGGTTTTACTTTTGCAAAATATATTAAACTACTTAGTTTTTGGTGATGTTTACACACAGGGAGTGTGGGGGGTTGTTTTGGTTTTTACTGCTATTTCTTTAAGGGAGCACAAGGGGATTGCTGTTAAATGGGTCTGATGCTTATGGTGGAATTCATCCCAGATAACTTCATCTCACTGCAAGCCACGTGCTTGGGCTGACATGCATGTGCCTTGGGAGTGATGGTGGAGAGTTATTGGTACCTCCTAGGAAAGAATATTTTAACCAGCCCTACCCACAACTCTTGCAATCACCCTAGTGCTGGTGTCACCTTTTTTAAAGTAAGCAGCATCTGAGTACCTAGAAAGTAGGTTTTCTTCCACCTTAGCTCCCACATGGCCTGCTTGTTCAGTCATGCTCTAATTCACTCTTGTTCAGGACTCACTCCACCAGAAAAAGCAGTTCTGACCATTTCCTCTGATGCAGCCAGGAAGAGAAAGTGGAGTTGCAGTATGTCCAGGTGGTTTTCAGTTGTTAGGAAATGGGCTCTGGAGATGAGTGGATCCAAGCTCTGAAACTGCCTCAGCTGGAGGGGAAACCACCCTTTCTGAGATGTAGGGGAGATGTGACAGAAAAGACTGCTCCAGAAGAGCTCTTGTTGCAGCTCCAGCTGAAGCCAGCATGCAGAAAATACCCTGGGATGTGCCAGAGAGGGTCAAGACAGGGCTGGAAATGTTTGTTGGGATGATGTGGGTCAGGACTTCACTTGTCTTCCCACCTCTGTCTCCCAGCCTGCTCCACCCTCCCACCTGAAAAAACACACAGCAAATACAGATGACTGCAAAAAGGAGGTGGAGAAGGGCCTTAATCCATGGGAGGTGTTCAGTGGGCACCACCATGGCCATGGCAGTACTGGAGGGGTGAGCTGGATGGACTGCAGTGCTTCCTGTGATCAGAAGGTGGGTTAGGAAGGCATGGTGTGATTTCTTCAGCTGGCTGGGTTCTTATTGTCAGAAATGGATTTTACTGGGCTTGAAACTTGGATTAAAAAACGTGTCTTTATTAGCTCCAGACAGAGATGCGTCCTGGAATTTTGGAAACTGTTTCGCTGCTGTCTTTGGGAGAAAATTTTGGCTTTCCAAGTTACAACATGACTGATATGTTCTATTTGGTTTTTTGAGCATTTTTTCATACTCCCATGACTCAAATCCTTTTGAATTTTTCCTTCAAACCATGTGTTTGTACGCTCTGACTAGCACAGCATTGCATTGGATATTCTGGCATTGGGCAGTGGAGGATGGACGAGTGTTTTTCCACTGCTACCACAGAGGTCTTCAGCTCAGTGTTGCAAAGCACAACTTTCAGCACAATCCACCACACTCAGACTGACACTTCCCAGGGGTAGCAGGCACAGGGGTTTTGATCCACCAAGACCAGCACTGCTGAATAGATGCTCTACAGAGAGAGGCACAAGCCTTCCCTCATAATGTGACAGCTCTTTCTGGCCTAAAATGTGCCACCTCTTCCTCTACCTCCGTTTTGCTGCTTTTATGTGCTTAAATAGGGTCTGTGCTTTAATGACATAATTGTGGAGGGGTCTTCTTCGCCCACCCTTGAGTCCTCTGCACTGTTCACAGACTGCAGCTGTAGGATATTCACCCAGTCTTCTGTCCCTGCACTGCAGGGTGCAGGGGGTGGTTTAGGGCACCTCTTATTTGCACAGGTAAATATTTGCTGGGCCAGAGCAAGACAGAGAGAGGAATTGATGCCATTACTGTAAGGTCAAGCTATTTGCTAGAGAGAGAGAGAGGGAGAGGACATCAGCCCTCCAGGCATGTTCTAAGAACACACTGCAGATCCAGCTCTGCAAACAAGATGTACAAGGACATGTCCCAGTTGTGAATTGCCACCAGCCCTGAGTCTCCAGCCAGCATTGAACAATCACCACATAGATGATTGTGTGAGTGCCTGGTGACAATAAATGGAGGCACCTCAGGGACTTTATTGAAAACCTACGTGATTTCCCTTCCTGCCATGTGCACCAGCTCCCCAAGGGCTCTGAGAGCTGAGTCTGCAAGCCCATTTACCCCCTTACGTGCTGTTTGGGCAGTTGGGAAGGCCTGGCAAGGCTCTCCAGGAGATCCTCCCCATGTTAGCAATGTTACCACTACCACCAGGGTGCCAGCAAGGGAACACAAACACCCCTCCTGATGCCTGAGAAAGCATGGGAACCATCTTGATTTCTGGGAGCTGTGTTGCTTGATGGGCTAAAAGGGGTAACAACTTATTTTTGGGTTACTGCTCTCAGCTGACCTGGCTCTGATGCACCTGTGTAAGCAGGCAGAGTTCTCACATCTGTACTGTTTGCTTTAACATGTCAAATAGCTGATGCTTTTCCAAGGTTTCCCTAGCTCCTTCCTCCCTCCTCTTTTCTACTGTCTCTATAAAATAATGCTGCTATAATCCAGTTTGACTCAGCAGGATCCCTTTCACGCTGGCTAATCCCCATATATAGGCATCAGTTCAGGGAGGTGCACCAGAACGCTGCAATATTTTCCCTAACATTTTGTTTAACCAGGATGACATTATTCAGACAAATTAATTCCTCCAAGACGTAAACTTGTTCTGACTGAGTGCTGCAGCAGCCTCCCTGAGAGCAACAAACCATGATCTGACATCTTAACAGCTCTCCACACAGTCAGGGGGAGCCTTACATAAAAGATCTTCAGCTGTGCATATCTGCAAGGTGCAGCTGCCCCTTTCTGCAATACACTTCTTTTTCAGCAGGTTTTGGTGGAAAAAATATCTTTTTTTTAGGAAGTGAATGGGATCTAAAGCACAAGTAATTTAGGAAAATATCCCAGCGTATAAAAAAACACAGTAGAGATTACCCTACCCACTGAAATCTTTGCCAAAGGTTTTAAAAATGGGGTTCTACTGTGGTCACTCTCCTTCCATTCTGAATTGAGTTCATCTTGTATGTCTGAGCTAACATGTTGCTCAATGGGATTTACAAAGCTCAGGGCCTGTGTGGGTGTCAGCTGTGCCAAATGGCAGCACCTGTTGGAAAGGAAGAGGAAAATGTAATAACTCCTTCACAAGTCTGCCAAGAGAAGGAATTCTTGGTCTGCCTCATAGAGAGGAGGTCCTGGTGTGAGAAATGGCCCTGTGGAGCTGCTTTTACCCCATATAGGGCATGGATGGGCAGGTGAGGTACCCTGTGCCCCTCTGCAATACCAGGTGTTTGGAGTGGCATGGCCAGGCTGCCAGAGCTGTGTTCAACACTGGCTTTCTGTCCACACTCCCCTAAGATGTTTTCCTGGCCCTTGAGTTGCCACTTGTACTCTAATGTCAGGGTTCTGGGAGCCAACTGGGAAATGCCTTTTTCCTCTTCTTGCCTGACATTCCTTCCCCTTGGTGCTTCCTTAGCTCCTAGATCCAGCATCCAGAATTGAGCCTGTCTTGCTGACCTCAAATGTGCCAAAACAGTTGAGTGTACCCTAGAGGAGGAGGAAGGAAAGAAGAAATCTGATTAAGTAGCAGAGCCTGAGCTATGTGAACACAATTCTGGGTCCATATATCACAGCCCTGGCTTCTCTTCTGAATTCTTCATTGCCTTATGCCTGTTTTTTTGCTCTGCTTGAGTTGCTTCACTATGCATTAGTTATACATTCCTGAGAAATGGGTTGATGTTAATTGTTTGTGCGTTGAGATTTGCATGGAGTGACTTCAGAGGGCTTAGCTGACTGGATGGCCATGGTCTTGGGGTGCTGGGAGCTTCTAGCTGGATTTCTCTTCTGTGCCTTCCCATCTCCTAGGCTAGCAAAGACAGCTAAGGGAGAACATGTTCTCATTTCTGCAGCAGTGTATTATTGACAGAGGCATCATTAGGGACTCCTGGTACTCCAAGTACCTTAATGTAATATCATCAACATTAATTCAAACTGTGTTAAGATTACAGCAAGAAACTGTACCATCCAATAGACAGTGAATAATTTAAAAGCTTTATAAAGTTGAAGCTTACAGAAATGAATTTACAGATGCACAAAACTAATTCAGATTAGTTTCAGAGGTTCCCCTTGCTCAGTATCAGCTGTTGCAGATGTTTCCCACTTGCTTCCCAAGGGAGCTTTCACATCTTTTTCTCCTGGTTCTATTTGTGAAAGATTTAACATTAGGACTGCACTTTCTTTTACACTGCAGTTTTGTCTTTTGGGGAATAGTCAGTCTTCAAGCTCTCTCCATGCTTTTAGCCCTAGGATCATCTCTGCATGGTGATTCTGAGCCTTTTACTTTCTGCAGACATAGGCTTGACCAACAGCTTTGAAAATGTCATTTAGATATTTCATATCATCTACACAATAACAGCCAGACTGAGCTTGCTGCTTTCCAGGGGCTTGGTGGAGTAATTACCAATTTATACTGTAGTAAGGTAAAGTACTTTTTTCTCCTGTTGAAGCAATTCTTAAGTCTTTCTGGAAAAAGAAGTCTTTATTTCATAATAAATGTGTGGAGTAACTTTCACATATTATAGAAACTCTGAAATGTCATTAAATCACATAGCTGATTAATGGCTTCTGCTTAAAATTCTCTGGGATGTTAACCTGGGATAAGCCATCTCTCCCCCAAACACATCTTTGTGACCAGTGCAACTGTCCCTACAAGAGAAACCATGTGAATGAGCATGGCTGAAACAGATTTCTGGTGTGGTACTGCAGAGCTGTTATGTCTGATAGTATTTGGTGCTTACCTATAGTTTGTTATTAATAACAAAGGAAAAAAACCTGCTGATAAAATTAGTGTATTAGTAAGATCTCAGAGAAGTGGTATGGAGAGGCATGGACTGATGAACATCCCTGACTCGTTTGAACTAAATTGGTTTAACACACCCAGCTGTGAGGCCATCCATTTATTCAGGAACAAAACCATCTTCTGGCTCACCAGCTTTATCTCCAGGGGGAGGTTCCTGTGGCAAAGTACCTTCCTTAGGAAGGATCAGAGCTTTCTGTACAGCCAGCTAAGGGGGTCTTAGCAAGTGGTAAGTCTGTGTCTCTTGATCTGTTCAGGCTAGGCCTGAGGACTGTGATGGAAGTCTTGATTTAGTCAAACCTGTAAAGTGCTAAAAATCCTAAGCAGATCAGTTGCCAGGGATTCTACTCACAAACAATGCTGGTATAACACCAGGGACCTCACAAACTGTGGATTTGGGGTAGAAGGAGTGATGCCTTGTTTGGTTTTCTTTATGTCACGTTCCCAAAAGAGAGCAGAGAGCTGAAGCACGGTGGGAAGCATTCAGACAGGGTACTGACAAGATCCTTGTGTTCTGTACATGGCACTAGCTAGCACATTCCTCCTGTTAGACCATTGCCACAGCAGGTCCAGATGTCAGTAACTTCATCTGATACCACTGAAGAACAATGATTTATGGCCACTGGAGATTTGTCTGCCTTTGTTCAAGGAGCACAAGAAAAGGACTTGGAGGTTGTGCTTGGGGTGGGCAGCTATCTAGGTCAGAAGAGGTAAAAGCTGCTGTTTTCAAAAATTGGTCTTCTTTACAGCTGTCTTGTGGTTTGTCGTCTCTGTCAGAGAATATGGGTTGCTTTGTTTTTTTTCCAGGATGCTGAACATACCCCAACTCAAGCTGCTGGCTTGAAGTGTCTTTAAGAAAAGGTGGTTTGAATTAACCACCCTAAAATATACAACACCCTATCCCTGAGGACACTTTGCAGTGTGTGACTATTGAGTTTAGTCATTAAAAGGAGGGCTGTACCCAAAATGAATTAATTCTTAGATTAGGCCCTGAAAAGATCAACTCTACACCCAGCTGTAGTCACAGAAATGCCAGGTAAACAGTGGAGTTTAAAGTGTATGGAAGCAGGGGAACTAAATTGTGGAGGGGCAAAGACAAGCCTTTGGTATCCAGGTAGTATTTCTTACCAGCAGATCTCAAAATGCTTTCCAAAGCCTGGTAAGAACAAGGATATGTAGGGTTAGATGAGCCCTGGAGTGAATACCTTATTTTCAGTCACACATTCCAGGTCTCAGCTCAAATATTTTTGTGTTGGGTTTCTTTCAGAAAAGTGCAGAAAAACCCTGGAGCCAGAAATACTGTATAAAACACTCAGGATAATTAAGCAACCTCCTGGAAACATGTGAAACTTTAATAAAACTTACACTCCAGTTCCTTCCCACAGGTGGAGTCCAGCAGTACTGTAGGCAATGTGCACAATTAAGCTATTTTTATGCCTCTTCATCTAAAAATGTGAGTGTTAAAGCATATGTAGGTAAAGCAAATGGAAAGCTTAGACTTGCCTGCGTGCCATGTTCATTTGAACTCGCTGCATTAGCCTGGATTGCTGCTGAGCAGTGTGTGCTCCAGCAAAGATTTTGCAAAGGGAAATGTCTTCACCTACAAACCTGGCTTCTTAAAAAGCCCTATGACTTTGTGGCTCCAGAAGATACTGACTTTCCCTGCCAACCACAAAGGAGAATAAATGACTGAGAGGGCTCAAGTAATTATACAAAGTGCCTGGATCAACTTTTCCGTGGGGATCCTGTAGCTACTGGTCTGATGGCTTAATAATGTGCTTCTGAAATGGCTGCTTTCCTCTGCTGTTTTTCTCTGGGGCCAGATTTCCAGCAAGACTCCTTAGCTGCCCTTGCAGAACTGGCAGGACAATGCTCACTGGACTCATGCTACATGTGAAGGAGCCAACAGTAACTTTTCCATAGGAAAACTTGCAGGTAGGGCAGAGCTGGACTATGCTGCTCCAGCAACAAACTTTGAGAATGAGAATGACTCAAAAAGTCCTAGATAACTTCTTCATTCCTCACTCTTCACTGCCACTCCCTCCCCCTCTGTCCTTGTTCCTCCTATCTTTGGAAGCTGGTGTGGCAGTGCATGTGACCACTTTGCAGCACCAGTGCAGCAATAAAATGTGATCCTTCCATTAGGAGACCACCAGCACTTGTCCTTATGGCCTGCATTACCTGGATCAGTCAGGCACCTGAGCCATCTGCTAATACCGTGCTGTCTTGTCTGTTTTTGCCTGTCTATAGCTAGAGCCTGATGAAGAGTGGCCCTTCCTTCTGTTGTTCCTCATAGGTCCTTTAAATCAGAAGATGTAGTCCAGTTTTACTTTGCAGGAGCTGCTTGGCAAAATATAAGGGTCAGATTACTCTGGGTGTTTAGATGTTCTTGCAGGGGAAATGGCAAGTTCTCATCCTCAGAAAGGAAAGTTGGAAGTTGTATTAGTATGAAAATGAGCAATTCAGCAGTTACGTTGGGAAACAACCATTGATGCAGGTGATCCCAGACCTTTTAAAGTACTGTGAGAAGCACTGGAGCATGATCTTTTCCACTGTTATGGAAAGAAAATCCCCATAATGGAATAGAACAGTTACAGATCAGAATGACCCTGCAATAATGTTGTTTTTTCCTCTATTTTCCATAACCGCTGTGATTTCAGCCTAAGAGTCCATACACTATTAACTTGAGAATGGACATGTTGTATAACATCTATTATACATGCAGTGTGTTTATATAAATACACATCTCTTATGTAACTGTGTCACTAGGAAAACAGTGAGCTTGGACAAGTTGGTTGCTCCTGCCATTGCTGCTCTGCTTTGCTTGTTGATCCTTAAGCGCTGTCACAAGACACTGCAGGTTGTACTGCTGATGTCTGGGCCCAAGTGAATCTCTTCAGCAGCTCCATTCACTTTGGGGTTTGCTGGGTTTTTTTCTCAACTGTTCTTCCTTTTTCAAACTGTAATGTTTGGCAGAAAGCCTTTGGTGTAGCTTCACAAACATGGAAGTAATCTGGTTAGTAAATACTATGGACTGACAGTTGACTAGCACAGCGTTCAGATGCTTTGCTTTTCAACTTGAAATAACATCCAGGGCAGCCTCCTCAAGTGATGTAAAAGACCTGGTAAAGAAATGCCAACTGTCAGCTTGATTTTTGGTCTGCTCTGCTCTGACATAAACCTTTCTGACAGCTCAGACCAGTGTCCTTCATATTCCAAATTAATCCAAAATTTCTCATGGTAATGAAAGGGAAAGAAATTACTTTAGAGTGCATGTTTCCTGCTCTGAACATCCTTGACTAACCCTGCAGACACCAGAGAATTACCACCTACTCAGACATGCCTGTCTGCTCTTGATGCAACTCTTGAGTTTATTTGCATTCCAATGGTTTTTCCATCCAAGATCTCTGTATCTAAGTCTCCATATTGTCTGTACAAAATAGGAAAAACTTTTATATTTTTCAGGGAGCCTTAATTTTTCTAGATTGAGTGCAAAGGAACAGTGCCAAGAGGTTGAATCAACTCAGTGAACAATTGTGTTGCAAGGACTCTTCTGCCCAACTTGCCACAGCAGTATGTTGGACAGTAGAGCAGCCCAAAGCTCCTGGTTTACTTTCAGTTATTCAAGGAAGGATCTGATCTATTGCTTGGATATCTCTTTGTAAGGTTAGAAGGAATAATGTGCCATCCTTTCTCTCCCAACTCTACAGCAAGCTGAGTTCCAGCAGAAGCACCCTCAGAGGTGGGCAAGAGATGGAGAGGGACTGATGTAAATCATCTTCTCTATCTCTGTCTGTGGATGAGATTATCTCACAGAGGAGGAAGGAAGGTGATGGACAAGTTCCCAGAGTGGAACATCAGTCTCCAGCTTTTGCTTTTCTCTCATCTCACTTGACCTCTTTGGGAAGTTCTCTTTTCTGTGTCATGCCTTGTCTGGGCTCTTCTTACATAGCTGTCTCAATTTTTTGGTTTTGTATCCCTTCCTTCTTTGTCACTCTTATCTCAGCAGGTGCCTCAAACTTGCTTTCCCAGACAAGGAACTGAATCAAACATCCAGGTCAACTGAATGAAAAGAATAGGGATGTCATTGCATCTAAAAATAATCTCAGTACCTGGTAGGTGACATATTTGACCCTGGGCTTAGTCAGCAGCCTGGATTTATTTCCAATTAGATTCTGACTCTAAATAGAAGAAGGGGTGTCGCTCCAGGAAAGAATTCAATTCAAACCTCTGAAGAAATCCTGCCTCCCCAAAAAATGAAATTTCTAGTCTTGGTGTAAAGGGGAGAGAGTATAGTACAGTTCCAGCCTTACATTGACTCAGTTTGGGGTTCTGTTATTCTTGACAGTGGCCAGTCCTGATGGTCTGTGGCTTTCCAGTGTTCTTTCAGAATCTTTAAAAATAGGTATTTCACTCAGGAAGATTTCTTCAAGAAATAAGAAACTCCCTCTTCCTCTCCCTTTGGAAGGACCTCAGAACACCCACAAAGCTTTCAGGCCACATATTTCAGGCACAGATAAGTCTCCCACTGCCCCAAAGGCTCCAAGACATTCTCCTCACATTAGGGACATAAATGTATTTGGCAACTCTTTAGAAAACATATCACAGATTTGGGCAAATCATATTCTCACTGTCAGTTCAGGTAGCAGCAGCATCCAAGTGTTGTGAGAGTTTTGGGTGAGGTTTTTTCCCAAGCTTTGTACTGGATTACGTTATCTATTAAAAGCAGCTATTTTTATGCTGAACTTCTGCAATGACCTGCATTTCACAACTTGCACGTATACCCTGAAAAAACCATTATCTTGCACTCAAAAGGTGTTTCAGTGAAAGCTCCATGAAATTCTGTGCAAAATCTCATTACCTTCTTGCTTGGGTTTTCATTTTGTTTCAGTTTGGGAAGGTGTTTATTTCTTGGTAGCTCCAGGTGCCAACTTTGGTGTTTGCAATAGAGATGTGACTTCTGTCAGGGCATTACACACCTCCTAATAGCTGACTAAAGCCACTCCATAGATAATATGAAGAATAGAGGAGGAAAATAATTAAATTATTCTCTGAGTCACTGGTGAACCAAGGACAGAAGCCAAACACCCTTAGTTTCCAGTGTTCTGCCCCTACCACTAGAAAAAAATCAATTTCTCTTGTGATTTGTTTGAGATCTTCAGGAGAAGCTTTGCATTCTCTTTGTTTGAGCAATTAAGGTAGAAGGGGGAGCTGCTAAACTGACATCCAGCTGGAATATTTAATTTATTTAGTAGCCATTAGAAGTGACTTAGAGATGCCCTTATCTGTGACTTGAAATAAGCAGAGGAAAATAGATTGTGTGCCTTTCCTTGTGGCTTAAAGAGATGAGGGGGTTTTATTCTCTAGGAGCGAGGGGGAAGGATTCTGTCTCTTTCTTTTTTTTAGTTTTTTTGTCTTCTTACAAACTCTTGAAGAACCCAGAGTCTCAAGCAGTAGACCTGTCTTTCTCCTTTTCCTTCTTTTTTTTTGTTTTGGGTTTTTTGTTTTTTTGGGTTTTTTTTTGTTGTTTTGTTGTTTTGTTTTTGTTTTTGTTTTTTTGTTTGTTTCTCCAGGAAATATCTCTTGGAGAGCACACGAAGCAGAAAAAGCCAGCTTTAAACAGGTTGTAGCTAAAAGGCTTGTAGAGTTCAATCTGTAACCAAGGCAAGCCCAGCTTTGCTGGATACTAATTTACTGTCAAGAGTTTCCAACTAAAATTTGTTTTCCATTTTAATCAACAAAGTTCCATTTTCTTGATGGTTGTTGTGTCACAAATTCTTGCATTGCTCGAACAGTCCTTCAGGAAACGCATGGCAGGCGAGAACTCATTTTGAATGTAAAAATACCAAGAAAGAGGAGAGTGAGGGAAACTATAAATAACCACTGAGATGTCAGTGTCTCAGTCATTTTTTCCTCTGCAAGTCAGCTTTAGCAGTTAAGGTCAAGATAACATTTCCATGTCAATGGTCAGTTACATCAAAATTCTAAAACGGGAAAATAGAATGGAATTTTCTTTTTTTTTTTTCTTGTATTGTGCCCGGATTTGACCAATTTATAGTCTCTTTGGTCCGTCAGCTCTGAGTTCCAATGTTATTTTGGTTAAGCTTCTTGCCAGAGTGGCAAGCTTGGATTGGAACATTGGGTTTATTAAAGGCTATGAAATTAAATTCCTCACCAAAATAAAAGAAAAAAATACCCACTTCTTGCCGATAGTCACTTCTCTGTTTCCTTTGATGTGGTTCAGTTTGACTTGAATTTTAGCCTAACAATTTGCTACACAATTTTGTTTTGTTTTCACAAAGTTCTAATCAGCTTAAACTGCAAGCAGTTTGAAATGCCTCTCTAGCAGCTTCCTTGGTATTGCTAATTAAGCTTGAAATCTCTGTGTTGTCCACAATTGGATCTAAACAAGGAGGAGAGTGTATCTGCTCGATGTTTGCCTCATCTACCAGCTGCATGTAATTCTGCTGCCTGTGCAGAAAGTAATCACAATAGGACAGAGCCTCTATTTAGGCAAAACTCTCAGAGCTGCCTGCGAGGTCAGGCACATCATGTTTTGAGGAATTTGGGGGCGAGAACAGGTAATGCAAGCAACAGCACAAGGATTGGGAGTGCTTGGGAATAAGGAACAGCTTTGCTTTATCCCTCAGAGCACTTTGTTCTGCAGAGCCCTGAGTTATGTATGGTCTGTAGGTGCTCTCACCTGATGTGTGGGTGTTAAAAATAGATAAAAGCACAGGCTATCAAAACCTGCTGTGTATTCCCCCCATCCCTCGAGAGCAAAGCTAATAGAATATTGTAGTTTTTAAAGCTACCAAGGTTTACTTCAATGGAAAAAGAGTCCTAGCAAATCCCCAAACACATCTTTCTTTGGGCAAAGCCATGGGCTGGTTTCTCCCTAGGTGGGGAGCTCAGTGTGTGAAGCAATCCTAATCTGCTGAGGCATGGCTGCTGTTGTGAGATGCAGCCCAGGGATTTCCGTGGCAGCTCTCAGCCAGTTCGCCTCAGCTGCAGGAGCCTTGAACAAACTGTTTACCTCTGACATTCTGGAAGGGATTTTGAGGGATTTCCTTCAAATTAGGAATCTTCGAAAATCAGCATCTTGTGCCAGGCGTTGTATTATGCAATGTCTTGGAATGAAGGTCTGCTCATGCATTTAGGATCTCCTTGTACTGAAGGAACCAGAGATGGAAACTGTCTTATCAGATCATCCCTCCCTGCCAAGGCAGGCTTGTCTCCTGTGCTCTGCTAGTGCTGCTGTGCTTTACAGATGCTTTTCTCTCCAGTGCTCTAAAAGCCTGTCCCAGCTTCTTGGTTGGATGTTTTCTGGGCCAGTTGCAGTCCTGGTGTGACCGATTTCAGGTGGTTATACTGGTTCTTACCTGGGGTGTGGTGTGCTGGCAGTGCTAACAGCAAGAGTGAGCTCTGCTCACCAACATGCACAATGTGCTGCTTTGATTCTCTGGGGAGCATGAAGCTCCCCTCTCCTGGTGGCAATAGACAGATGTGAGTAGGTTTGGAAATGCAGCTTCACTAGAAAATTACTGGAGGAACTGGAGCTGATTACTAAGATATTTAGCAATGTTCTTTTACATAGCAATTGCTAAGGATGCTTTCAATTGTTTGGCTCACTGGAGTATTCCATGCAACTATAATTATTGTTGCTGAAAAATTTTCATATGCATAGAAATTTTTATTCTCTGTGCTATTTTAAAGGCAACTGTAAGTTAGAAGCATTTCCTCAGTATTAAGCTAATTTACTCTTGCAAATGGCTGTAGCCACATTGGAGTATTCTGAATAACATTTAGGCACACAGACTACTTCACAACTGAAGGTTAGTTTTATCAAACCTAACAATATCCAGTTTCTCATGGGGATATGTAACTTCTCCAGCCATTTTATTTACAGGCCAACTGAGGCACAGAGCATGGGAATGCTTTGCCTATGGCAGCTACTTGGTTTAAAAGCCAGAAGTCCAGGGATTTTATCTTCCAGCCTACTAGTTTAGAGGACAATTCCCTCATTTCTTACATTCATAGACTCTGCTGTTTTAAAGGGACAAAGACCTCTGTAGTCAGAGCAAGGAATGTCCAGAAGATGAGTAGCTTTGAGTGCCAGAAGTCAGTTAAGTAATTTCCAACACAGGGCTTCTTGTGGATTTTTAGCTGGAAGGAGTGAATGTGGCTGTGGTTGGACATTGAGCATAATGCAGAGCAGATTGTTTAACTCTGATGCTCCTTCATCACTCTCAGCTTGGTGGTGCTGGAAAGGGGTGTAGGCCTCATCTAAACTGGCATGGAGCATCAGTCACCCAGTCCCTGTCTCTGCTGCTCCAACCATTAATTACATTCAGCATTAAAGATATAATTCTTTCTGCAGTATGGCCAGTTTGTGTGCCTGCCAGGCCCAGCAGCCTTCTCTAAGTTTCCTTTCTAGCCTTTGGTATGCTCAGACAATGGCAAAGCTGTCCCTCAGCCTTCACTTGATAAGAAAAATGGAGCTCCTTCCTCCTCTCACTGTAGAGCATATTTTGACATCTGCTTATCATTTAAGAAGCATTTCTCAAGCACTGTTCCATTTTCATCATGGCCTTTCTGTTATTGCACATTTGTGGACTCAGTTGCATGCCTTTGTTATCTTTGCTAACATAAGCCATGAAATACATCCAGCCTTTCTCTAATAGTTACAGGGCAAGGGGAAGAGACTCCTCCATCCTGTATGCTGAGCAGACTTTCTGCCAGATTCACCTCCAGCTGCTTTGAGTCCAAAACTACAAAGCTGAATTCGGTTTTCCTGACAAGAAAAGCAAATTCCAGCAGAGGAGAAGCATGCCAGCCGTGGTATTGCTACTGTGCTGGGAAAGCCACTAAAAACTGAGCTGAATGGAAGAATGGTTTGAAAGCCACTGAGTACAGTAATCCCAGGGCCTGAGTCTGCACTGTGCAAGGGGTAGCTGTAAGCACAGCTCAGACCCATTGCCAGCAAGCTGATAATGGTGCAGGGTTGCCCATGTAATTGATTCCCTTCTCTTCTTTTCCATCTCTCATATAACATATATATATATAGCAAATCAATCCCATATATATAGCAAATCAAGCTATACCATGTAAAGAACTGCCTCACTGCTCACCACTGTCAGAATTAGGCTGTCAGGGGTCACATCTCTTGCCCCAACCCACTGATGCAGCTGTGGCAGCATGGTCTGAAGGTCAGAGCACCAGCCAAGGTGCTTCTGCAGTGCTCTCCCTTGTTAAAAATACCCCTGAGAGCAGCAAGAAGGGGAGTGTCAGTCTCTGCTAATAATGTGTCCAGCTGGTCAGGTGAAGTAAAAAGAATTAACTCATGGCCAGGTTCTCTCCTCAGACATGCAGGAAGGAATTTCATGCTGGCTATTAGTGACTTAAATGTTATGTTTGCCAAGATTTAACCCATCTGTGGAGATAGCAGCTGGGGAGCCTTGGGTGGAAATCAGGTCTTGGTTTTCCTTTTCTAGAAATAATGCCAAAAAAAGTGTTTTAAAGTGTCGAAATGACATCTTGACACTTAACCCTCTCCACCACTGTCTGCTTTATATTTAATTTATAATGCAACTATATATTTTCAGACCCAAAACCTAAACAAAACCATTTGCAATTACTTTGAAATGCAGTTTTTCAATTGACCTGATCTAATTTGAGGTTTATAAATTCACCAGGCTTCTTGAGATTAAAGTGTTCTGTCTTCGCTTAAGTACGGAAACGTTTTCAAGCCTCAGAAAATATCCCACAAAGGGAAAAATGTCTGCTGCTCTGCTCTCCTTGCTGTCTGAGGGAATGAAGGACTGAGTCACAAGATTTAAAGCACGTCACTTACCACACTTTACTAAGTTACAGTTCAACTATAGTATTCGACCATGTGCCTGTTTTTAGCACCACAGTCACATTTTATTCATGCAGCTTAAAACCATCTCCTCAGTCACTTCGAAAAATGTGTTTCTTCTGTAGTGCTTACAGAAAGTGAGTTTGTGTCCCTGTGCATGAGTTGCCAATGGAATTTATTCCAGCAACCTCCCTCCTCTCTCCCAGCAAAATAAGCAATTCCATGCTCACATCCCTGTGCGTGAGCTCTCCTCGGTCTGCTGTTCAGAGTGCAGGAGACATTATTTATGTTCCTTAAAGCTTGGGATGAGTTGCCAGTGCAGAAGAAGCAATGACTAATCTATGTGGCTTTTCTTCTGCACTCATTGCTGGGTCATTGTGGGAAAGCCCTTGTGCTGGCATGATACTGTGAGTTACTGCTGTCCCCCAAATTTGGTTAGGAGGGGCTATAATCTGCAGCAGGAAGAGCTGCAGCCCCTGGGCTGTCCCTGCACCTCTGCTCCCCAAATCCTCTGCCTCCTTGTCATATGGAGAGGACTCAAACACTCCCCAGCTCCAATCTTCTGTGGCTCTTGCAACCCAGAAGTCTTTCCCAGCAGTTGGAGTTTTTACTTTGTGTTCCATGTTTAAACCTAAAATCTGCAGAGCAGCTCCCTGTGGCTTTCTGTGGTTTCTGAAGGGACAAGTATTGCTCTAGGGAGGTCAGCTCCAGCCACCACTTGCTAGATGCTTTTTCCTAAGCATCTTCTTCCCACTTTGCTACTGATTGTGCTATACATGTTTCAGTCTCTTAATTTTGACTTGCAAGATGATTCATGATATTCTGATCATTACAGATCTTTCTTTGTGTTTTAGTGTATCTTTGCTTGGGGTTATTTTTCTTGTTGTTATTTAGGGCGCATTATTCTCCCTCTGTGAGATTCTTTTTCTTTGCCATGGATGTTCTGCCCTCAAGAGACATGGACCCAGACTCAGCCTTAAACTTTGTGCCAATCTTCCATTTAGAAATGGATGACTCCTTCTCTATGCTTTTCAAACCCCAAAAAATTATTTGGATTTGGAGTCACAAGGGCACTCCCTGTCTCTTGGCCAAAAATATGGGGAAAGAGTGGTAAACTTTACCCTCAGCCCACACTAGATTTGTGGTCTATATTCTTATGACAGGAACGTGACCACAACCCTTAGGTATGATGTTTCCTAGCTGTTTCTCTTCTTTCTTCTTTGTTCCTTGCCTTAGCTCTCAGTGTAGATCATCAGATGCATTCAGCTCTACCTGTTGATTACAGAGCAGGCTTGCAACAACAGCTGGAGAGAAAAGAAGGAAAATAGACCTGTTAGGCATTTTTCTTCATCTTGTTTGGCTTTTTGAAGGTCTGAAAGCTCCAGGAGGTGCTAGGAGAGTTAGACTAACTGTGAAAGAGAGCAAAATCAAGAAGCCAAACTTATAATCCTACAGGGATGCTGTTCCCATCATGTGCAGGTTGTTAGCTGCTGCAGCAGCACTTAGGCATGTGGGATAACTTGATTAGAGAATCAAAGAAAACCCTGGTAGCTTCACAGGCCAAATCCTGCCTTACAGCAACCTGATGTCAAATGGGTATGAATCAAGGAAGCTTTCCCTTTGGCATAATCTGGTAACACCTTGAAGAGAAGGGTGTGAGCCAGCCAGAGTTCTAGCAAGGAGAGAGGCTTAAGCAAATACACTCCCAGACAGGGAGTGAGCTGGAGTCTGAAACTAATGACTTTGTTTTTCCTTACTGGTACAGACTTGGAAGGATGAAAAGAATTAATTTCTCAGGTCTGATTTTCAAGTTGTATAGAAGGTTTAATCAGGAGTTGGTTAATGTAAAATGCTTGTCTTAGCTGTGAGAATGTCAAACTGTGACTGAGCTGAAGATGTGTGTTTTTAGAAGGTATGATCCAGCAGGGTGATTGCCTGCTGTTGTGGTCTCTGCAGAGTTTCCACCAAAATCATTGTTAACATGGGATGTCAGACAGGATGGCTGTAGTGATCCCTTGTGTCCTTAAACTCTGTGTGCCCAAAATGCATGAGCAGGAGTTACATTGGATCCATGGTGAGAGCTGTTACAGCCTTGCTGTTTGGTGCTAGACCCCTCTGCAGGGTGAATTGCTGCTGCAGGTGCCTGCTCTGGTCACACTCCTGGGTGGGCTGCTGAACAGATCAGTCCCCAGTGTGGAAGTGAGCCATGGAATTCCCAGATGTGTTGTGGGGGATCAGTATTTATCAGAATTCAAAAATCAATTAGGAAAGTTCATGGGAGAAGCATGCACTTGAGGCAAAGTATGGGGAAGCCAAGCTCTGACTCAGGAAGTCCCTAAACCAGTAATCAGTGGAGACTGGAAGCAAATCCCAAGGAATTTCTTTGTTTTGCTTACCCTGTTCTCAAACTTTGGCCTCTGTTGTTGGCAGCTGTTGAAAATGAGGCAAGCAGTGACTTGGTGAGGCAAATGCTCCATACCTGTGTGTGTTCAGGAAGTTTCATGGCAAATGCCTTACAAATGGCACAATCTTCCATCAGTATCCACAGGTATCCTGCCTTCCCTGCTTGGCAGAAAAACACAGAGAGCTGCATGGATGCGGACTGAGATGATGTGATCTGCTTATGCAAAGCAAAATGGTAAATCTGCCAGGTTATTTCTCCATGGAGAAAATTATTGACCTTGCTTTTTCTGGCATACCAGTCATCGTTATAATGATGATGATGGTGACAGCAAGCAGACAGAAAGACCAGCAGTCATTCTTTCCTGCCCATTATTACAAGGTATAAAGCAAAAACCAGCCTGAATTTGATGCTTGTCTGGCTGTGCTCTCCTTATAAATGCATGAGGCAGTTCTCATACGGGTTGAAATTCAGGACTTTCCATATCAACCTTTCCAAAAACAATCCTTCTGATCCTCTGATAGGGACTTGTGTATTTCTGTTTGTACCTTACCAGTGATGTGCAGCCCAGAGATAATGTCTGAGAGTAAATATGTGAGTGTAGAACCTTCTGAGTTCCTGGGTGATTCATCTCCTTACAATATATTCTGGTTGCACATGTAAGGACTGGATCTTGCCCCTGAGAATCCTGGCTCAAAGAAGCAATAACAATGCAGTCAGTCAAAGCACTACTTTCTCTGGGAATTTTGTGGCATGAGGAAGCAGGATTTAGCCTTCCTGTGTTTGTCCACAAGATCTGCTTTTCAGCACCTTTCTGTACTTCTGTCCTGTTAGATTTTTTCCTTTTTTTTTCCACCTCCCTATTTCTGTCTATCTAAATAATGATCAATAGTGTAATGATAGATTTTTCTACCTCCCCCAAGATGCAAATGCTGGTTGATAGCATTATTTGAAAACTTCAGGTGCATCAAGCAAGAATAGTAGGTGAAGTTTGCTTTTCTAAGTCCAGTGAAATTACACAAATGATTGCCACACATTTATTGTTTGTATCTATGTGGTTTGCATCCTCCATTCATGGCATATGTCTTTTAAAGTGCTTGCTTTGAAATGGTTAGTTACTCAGCTGGTGTCAGAAGGGCTGCTGCAGCTCACAGACAATCATCTGAAACAAAATTATCATGGTGTTTCTATAATTAACTGCAAGGGTGAGTGAGAGTTGAAATGAGATGAATCATTCAATGGACCCCACTTGAAAAGTGGGATTTTTTTTGGCTCCAGCACTTTAGGAGCAGGCTAGTATGTAAAACCTGTGCAGCAAGGATCATGGCCTTAGAGCTGGCATTTCACAGTCATTATCTCAAACATTGTGGGCCAGAGATAAATGAAGCATTTAAGTCATCCTGAACTCCTGTCCTTGCAGATGCTTTCCTTGCAGCCGCTGATTTGTTCTCTCTAAGAAGACTTAGCAGTATTCTCTGTGGTGAGAGAGGAAGATCAAGATTTTCATACAAAGCAGATAAAGATATTTTTATGGAATCTGCATTGGCAAAATAATTATAGGGTCTCTGTGTAGCCCCAGGAGTTTGCACTTCAGTTTAGCACTGCCCTCTGTGGAACTTGTCTCTAATGAACTCTGCTGCAAAAGCTCTCTCAGACTGGGCAGTCCAGAGGCAAAAGCCCAGGCTGGCTGCACAACTCCTTCCTTCACCTGGTGAGCCATCTCTGATCCCTTGTCAGAGCTGCTGAGAGAAGGCTCTGGTCTGTGTCCTCACACTGTTCTAAAGGCTTGACCCACGCCCTGTGCTATCATACTCTTTGATAATTGTTGACTGTATTGCACTTTATCTGGAAGAAATGAAAATAAGGCATCCAAAGCTTCCAAGAAGACCAGCAGCAGCCTCCAACCCAGCTGACCTTTGTAAGAGTCCTGCTGAGATGGTGCTCACATCTGTTGTTTTCTTTGCAGAATACACTGGAGCAGTGCAGTGTGTGTGCAAAGCCCATCATGGAGAGGATCCTGCGAGCCACTGGGAAGGCTTACCACCCCCACTGCTTCACCTGTGTGATGTGCCACCGCAGCCTGGATGGGATCCCCTTCACTGTGGATGCTGGTGGCAACATCCACTGCATCGAGGATTTCCATAAGTAAGGCCTAAGCTGCTGTCAGTGCTTTGCTTGGTGACTTTGTTTTTTGCCCCTAAAAATTTTCCTTTTTCATACTGAGCCTTCAGGAAGTTCTGAACCCTATACCACTTCCTCCCAAGGCTCTTAAATAGCAGGAAGAGCTTTGCTCCAAGCAGGCACACCATGGCATACAAGGTTAATTTTTTAGGGGATGATTCTGCTTGATGTCTGTTTTGCTTAGAGCTGAATTGAGGGATAACCTCAGTGTCCCTCTGTTTCAAATGCTCTGCCTTCCCCTTACCTTTCACTGTGCATGTTTCTCTTCACTGCCTCTACCTGCACTTTTACATCACCCTTCTTCCACTGAGCAATTAAGAGAGGTCCTGTCTTCCTGCACTCTGTGGGTGTTTGCTTACCTCCTAGAGGGATCTCAGTGGCCACAGGTTGCTCACAGCTCCTTTTGTTTCTAGTTGCTAATTAGCTTTTTAAAGCTACTGAAAATACAGCCCTGGTAATAATTTATAGTGAAACTGCTATTTAAAGTAAGTTGAAAGGTATAGCTGCAAGTAATTTCTGTCACTGACATGCTTCCACCCCCATCATCACAACTAATCTAGGGAAGACAGGTAGATATAATCAGAGCACAAATGTTTGCCCTGTATGGGAAAGACAGATACATTACACCCCTCAATTAAAAGATGAAATCAATACTGACAAATGTGAGTTTACATCTCAGCCATTTACCTCTTAATTTCTAGGGGGGTAGACTTAATTAGAGCCTCATGACATCAGTGTGTGGGTCTGAAAACTCAAAGAAGCTGGCTGACTTGACAGAAAGGGAAGCAGCCACAATTAACTGGCATGTTAGAATCCAACAGGAGGATGTTCCCTGTAGCTCAGCTAGGTTGGGTTAATTGGCAGCTGCTGCATTGCTTTGCCTTTCTATGCCACCAGTTGTGTGTAAGGTAGAATGTGGTCCTGAGCACAGGCCCAACAGGAGTTTTATGCACCACTCAGGTACCTGAAGGACTTCCCTCACACTCCTTCAACAATTTGCAGAGTGTCCCTTCCAAAGCTGAACATGCTTTCAGGAAAGAGAGAGCTGATGTCCCATATTGGAACATCTTGGCAGTGACTGCATATGGACCTGGGGGCTCTGAGAGTGGAAAGTGGGAGGCTGTCAGTGCAAGGAAGGACATAAAAATCGTTGAGTGAAGCATTGAGGGGAAGATGATGGGAACAGCACAAGACCCAATGTGACACTCAGAATGTCTTTGGCCAACCACACATTTTGCAGTACTTTGACCATCCCAGTTTTAATTTATTAGGGATGACATGTCCTCTGATGTAGAGGTTGACTGTTCTACATCTACATCCTCTTGATAACAAAACTGCAGCTGATGCTTACTGGCTCTGTCCCTGAGCTCAGGCCCCACAGTAACAGATCCACATCCCCTGAAATCTGCAGGAATGATCTCAGGATCCTGGGAGATAATATTTGTCTCATAACGAATTACTCACAGTAGCCTGGACAAAGAAATGTTGAACTATTTTTTAAGTACCACATTTGAGCTAAATGGCACAAGGAAGGGCCTGCATGAAGCAGCACATAATTAATTGCCATCACAGCTCCGGTCATATCATGATCCATTTAAGTTATTTTTCAGAGCACTCGTTATAGCCACTGTTTAATTCATTCTTTCATTAGATCACAGCTACACAGGCATCTTTCATCTGCTGCCAGTGAAATTAATATTTTTCTTTATTCCTAGTACAGATAGATTTTGTTTTTTTTCTTTTCTAAGATAGTTAATTCTGAGGTGGTTCATGTGACAGGCTGGGTGGCAGAGTCAATCCTTTCTAGGCATTTCAGAAGAGAAGGGCTTTTGATCTCCTTGTGTTCTGATGTTTGCCATGAGCTTTGCCCTCTGTCACTCCACAGCCCCTGCCCCTGGCTCTCGTTACATGGCAGCAGATTCTGTGGGTGTAAGTTTCCTTGTTTGCAAGCAGAATTTGCAGCCAGGAAACTGGTACCAGTAGATTTTGAACAAAAACAGCATATAATGATTCACCACAGGCTAAATGCTCCCAAGCCTAGGAGCAGAGATGGCCACTTCTCATGGGACTTGAGGGGAGCAAAACCAGAGGGAATACAGAACATGGGTGAATTATCCAGAAGGGCATGTGGTGAGCAATAGAAGGGAAAAAGAAAGGGCTGTGTTTCTCTTGATCACTGGGCTGACCCTGATTCAAGTCAGTCTCTTCATGCAGTGAGTTATTGTCACTATACAGTTGGAAGTCAGGGTGGCTGGAAGAGACAACATTGAGGTCTTTGCACCCAGACCTGTTCCCTTTTAAGCATGGACAACTATTGGATAACTGAGTTTGTTTTAGCCAGAAAATGCAGAAAGTCAGAATTGCCCTGATGCTTCTTGTCTGAAAGTGAGCACAGTCAGTGCTTCTGTGTGCATAAGTGGATAAGATGGCTTGGAAGTTTTAAGGGGATGGCATAAACCTCAACAAATTAGTGTTAGTGCAAGGCAATTCTTTTTACCATTTCTTTTCAGACTTTTAAACTATTTGTTCCAGTCTTCAAATTTTAATAGTTTGATTTTTGTTTTCAAGAGATGTTTTTGAAGCAGACCCTGGTCATCTTTCTAACCTTGGGATTTGTGTGGGTTTTCTTAGAGGCTGAGGGTCGTGGCAGTGTATAGGTGCCACAATCAAGGGTCATTCAACAGGCACTTCAGTTAATTAGGACAGCAAAATGCTTTGCTGCCTGTCAGAAGTTCTATAAGTCCTCTAGTAATAAATGTTCTTTAATATCCTACATACCTGAAATTGCCTTGTAAGGCTAAAGTGCTCCTGCCTGTTTTTTTCAAGGAGGGAGCTGTGCAGAGCTCCAGCCTGTGTTGCGTGTGCACGGACATGTGCGTGTGTTGGTACAAATGCACACATTTCTGGCTGGCTGGTCCAGTTAACCAAAACCTTTTCTCCAGGTTTGAGGATGACTGTGCCTGTCTCTTGCTTCCTCAGGAAATTTGCCCCGAGGTGTTCTGTGTGTAAGGAGCCCATCATGCCAGCCCCGGGACAGGAGGAGACCGTGCGCATTGTCGCCCTGGACCGCGACTTCCACGTGCAGTGCTACCGCTGCGAGGTTGGTGTTCCAGTCACAGCAGGACACAAAGCAAGGCTTGCCTTAACTTCATCACCACCTGACACTGCTCACACAACAGCCATACCCTGCTGTAACACTCGCTCTACAAGCAAATTACTTCTTTGACTTCAGCAAGCAAGGATTTTTCCTCATTTATATCCATGCAAATGAGAGGTCCCTTGTTTATAACAGGTTCATTAGGAGAGCAAAAGAATGTGACTCAGGCAATTAGGGCTTAATAGTTGAGAACTTCATAAATTATAGCCTGGACACAAATGTAGCTCATCTTTATGTTCTTAAAATGAAAGCTAATGCATGTTAGGATTTGAGCAAGATTGTACAGGAAACTCAGCATATGGCTCTGGGTTGAAGAATTTTAATGGACACATAAACATGATCATTCTTGTTTTGTGCAATGCTTTTTGTGCTACTTCTCCTGTTCAGTATCATTACACACTTCATGTAATTTTGATGGTAAGAATCTGAAGACAGAGAATAAAAATCACCTTAAAGCAATTAGCATGTGGGAACAGCTGTGTAAGGGAACATTCAAGAATTCTTCAGTGCTAGTGTTACTTGTTGGATAATACATCAGCCAGATGGCAGGGTAAGAAAATGAGGCCAAATATATTTCTTATTGCAGTTGCAGGTTTTAATAACCTTAATTGGAAGGAAGGATGGACTAAGGTTTAAAGGTCTAGGCTGAAACTTGAGGCATCTGCTTCAATTCTCCATCTGACCTTGGCTTTCAGGGTACATATCAGCCCATTACTTAGGCCCATTATTTTTTAAGATGCTGGGGCATTCTTACACTAAATTTTGTAGAGCCTAATTCATCATACAGCACGTCCCCATGCTGGCTGCTGACATATCCAGGCTTTCACACACATGGATCCATCAGTCTTGGGCCAAGCAATTGCTTGATCACATGGTGAGGGGTAATTCCCAACTCTTCTAGCAGCTGTACTCAGTCTTAAAGCTTATAGGCTGAGGTCTCTGGAGCAGGTTTGGGGGCCTTTGGGGTAGTGGGGTTTCCATGTTCCTGTCTGACATCCTCCTTTTTGCCACAACCTTTTTTGCCAACTTTAATACAAACACAAATGATAGTTCTGGTAAGGGGAGACTGGCAGGGACTTAGCTTAGTTGCCACCCCTGGAATGGAGGCTGTAACTTTGTGGTGTTAACTCTTCCAAAGGAGATTACCTACAGTATGATACTGGTACTAAACTTTTTTCCAGTGATGCTTCTCTTTTATTCTTTTTTTGAATTAATAAATATATGCTTTAGTTTGATGTTTCTCCAATGCTAAAGACCTTTGCTTCCTCAGAAATGTGAAGGGAATAATCTCCTTTTATTTTCAATTGGATTAAATTCAGCAGAGAGCTTGGGAACCCATCTTCTCTGCAGCATTGTCTCTTATCAGAAAATGGCTTAATCATAAAAGACATCACATACTCAGCCTCATGCTTTGTGCTGACTCAGGCTGGATCCTGTTACCAGGTGGAGAGTGAGGAGAGAGATTCTTTGGCTAATACATTCTTTGCTTAATCTTGCTCTTTCTTATTTACTTTGCTCTTTGTGTTCACTTGTTTCCTAGGACTGTGGTGGCCTCCTGTCTGAGGGGGACAATCAGGGCTGTTACCCTCTGGACGGGCACATCCTGTGCAAGACCTGCAACTCTGCTCGGATCCAGGCTCTGACTGCCAAGGCCAGCACTGACCTCTGAGTATCGACTGTGACCCTCCCCAGGATGCCCATTGGGGGATATTGCACAAGCTTTGCATGATTTCTTTCCAGCCTAGGGTCTGAATCTCTGTTATTGAAGAAAAAAAAAAAAAAAAAAGAAAAAAAAAAAAAAAAAGGTAAAACTGGAAGGCCTTGGAACAAGGGGGCAGTTTGAGAGGCCATGTTCAGACTGCCCATGACAGGCACCTAATTTAGACACAACTGTTGAGGAGGGCAGTGAGTGCATCAGAGCAGCTGCTCTATCTGCAGCTGATGGAGTTAAGGGTCACAGCACCTAAGTTAACTGCCTGTAGAAGGAGGTCTGAACATGGTCCTTACTGTGCTTCTGTGTTTGATTCCTGTTTCCTAAGTACATGAAGGTAGAGGGTGAAAGATAGCTGAGGTGGTTAATTCTCCCAAGTTATTTTGAGACCCTGACCAGCTCTCACTGAAGTCATGGGACTTCAGTGTCTGCTGATGACTTTAATAAGATCTGTGTCACCAGCAGAAGTAGCTCCACTGGCCAAGAATGTGTGAGAGCAGACCCAGCATGAACACAAACAGTGCAATGCAACTTTACTGCACCTGAGTGTAGGTGTGATCGTGTGTCTTTGGAACACAGATTGGTTATTTCTTAGGCCCTTCCTTGTCTCCACTCCCTTCCAGTTCAATAGGGTTTTTCTTTTACTCATGAAAATCTTTTTAGCTATTGCATAAATTTATTCAGTAGTGATGCTTCCAATTCACAATATATGAGCAATCACAGAAAGATGTGAGCTTGCACACACTGTACACTACACACACACTACACACACACAACATGCTTTTGATTTACTGGAGGTATAAGCCAGTCACATCCATTGAGGAGCTCTTTAAGGGATGTGGGGCTGGAAACACATTTCTGAAATCCCAGTGGTTAAAGAAAAGACAAAATGAGTACATAGAACTGCAGTGCAAAGCAATGCTCAGAAATATCTTACACCACTCTCTCATACAGCCCCCTGGTGGGACCACTGGCAGTGTTGGTCTCTGGGTAGGCATTCAAGCAATAAAGTCTTGTTCCATCTCCTTTTATTGCAGTGGGAGGATTTTCCTTCAACAGTAACAGGGATTGAATCAGGCTTTGGGATGATACACATTTCTCTGATGTTAACACATGCGATCTGTATTTTTCAATTAAAAAAAAAAATCAGATCTTGTTTCAAAAACAAAAACGATCGTCCTAAGTACATGTTCAGTTTTCACCCTAAGAAAGCTAAAGAAGGTATTAAGCCCTTCACTGTGCCATTCCAGAAAGAAATTCTTTTCCTCTCCCATTTTCACTTATAACTTGCCTCTGGTGAAATTCATGGCAGTAAAGTGCTGGGCCAGCAGCAGCATTTTCATCTTCAGTCCAGAATTAATATATATGCCAAGGTAAATAAAACCTGGGCACAGATAGTCCTTTATTCCCTATGATCATGGGTTTGGGTCTTTTTTTTTTGGGGTTTTTTTTTTTTAGTTTGGTTAATTAAAAACAAATCAAAAAATTAGAAATCCATGGCATTCTGAACAGCTATAATAGTCTTGTTCATGAAACCCATAATAACTAAGGTGCAAATTACATAGTGAGGGAGTAATTTTCATATCACAGAATTGACATTAATATCTTATTTGCAGATGTAATCAAGGAAAATACCTTTCTTTGCACTTAAATTAAAAAGCAGAACTCAAACAGTTGCAGGCTGATTGACCATATAAGTGACAAACTGGCACTTTTCAAGAGTAAGTTAAAAGATTTTTTTACATGCATCCCACAGAAAAACAATAAGAATGTGATGCTTTCCTCTTCGTATCAGGCTTCTGTTATAGGGAATAATTATATCCACTAATACTGGAAAGAACAGTTAGATGAGCTGAATGGATAGGAGACAAAGGAAAAATTGTGATGGGATACTGCAGCTCCTCCAAATGGTGCATTTCCTTTCAGTTTAGCACTAACTTTCTGGAAGAGCACTGTAATATTCAGTAGCTTCAGCTGTCTGTGGTAAATTCAAATGCAGAAATACCAGTCTGAAACCTCCATTCCTTGCATGGTTTGTATGTTGGCAAACTTCACCAGTGTCAGGGAAGTTTCCCAAAATTCACAACTTGAAATGAATCCTTCTTTGTAGAAGTGTGGCATCATTGAGCAGACTTCCTTCACCACCATAGGGGCTGTGCTGAAGCAGTTTGACTTTTTATACTGGATTTCTACCCTGGCCTGCAAGAATGTTACTGCCTCAGACATAAACAGATTTTTTGGCACCCTGGCTCCCACCAGGTTCCACCTGGGCTGCTGCTCCCTGAACCATGGCATGTAAGGTCCTTCTGAGCTCGCTTCTTGACACGCAGTCTGCACCACCAGCAGTCCAAAAAACCTTGCAAATACTGAGCAAATTTAGTTTGAGCAAACCCTACAAAAACAGGGGAGGTCAGTGCTGGGATACAGGCACAGGTGATAATGTGATGCATTTGGGTGCAGAATGAGCCATTCATCAGGCAGAAAACATAGCTCTGATCTTCCTTACTCTTGTGGGTGTTAAATCAAGTGGTTGATGAGACTCTCCTGAATAACCCTGGTCTAATTGATGGGAACAAACTGCCTGCCTTCCAGCAGAATGTGGCCTAGACTAAGGAGGACTCAAGTTCAGAGCCTTTGGGCTTTTTACAGCCCTGCCACAGGCTGGACTGGAGCAAGCCATTTGGCTCCTTGTCTTCTGCCCTCTGCATGACAGAGCTGCTTTGCAGTTTCCCAGAGACATTATGGGGATTAAACTAGTCACAGACTAGCCCAAACTGCTGATTTCTGGAGCTCTATTTTCTCATTACAGAAAAGTTTACTGGTATGTAGGCCTGGGATTCCAGCCCATTTCAATGCATGTGGCCAGCCAGGAGATCAGCTCTGAATCCTCTCTGTTATGAGAGTGCTGTGGTCAGTTGGGCTGGCATGCACAGAGGTGAGAGCCAGAATTTTCAAGCATTAAATACTTCATGGATGAAATAAGATTGACAAAGATTGAACAGTGTTGTTGTTTGAGGTGCTGTGGCTGGTTCTAGACCTGACACATCTGTGCAAAGATACTGTGATGGGGTTTTTTTTCACCCCTCAATGCCAAAGCCATCTGCCTGTTGGAAGCGGTGTCCAAAACCCTCTTTATTCTGTGTGGTTTTGTTTTCCAAAATTGCTAGAAATATATTTGAAAGATATTGTATATGCATCACAGAGGCTCTCATCACCCACATGTATATGGAAATCTCCATGCTGATGCTTTGGGATTTAATTAGAAAATGCTGGTGGGATTTATCTCAATTGTACTGCAATTAAGAACCACTGGGATATGGCTTCATCACAATATTTATCACATATTTTTAATATATCATTTTTATCTGTTCCAAAGAAGGAGTCTTTTTGCCAAAGAGACCTTGCTTTTTTAAAGTTGGACCTTCTTAGCCATGACAAAAATTCACATCATCTGTGGCTGTGTTAATGTCCAAACTGTCCCTTTCAGAAAGAATTGGAAGATCACACAAACATTTCTGTTCAAGTCTGCAGTTTCTGCTTATGTTGCTTTGTCTAGTATTTGTTGGCAAGTAGGGCCTGATCCCATGATTTGTGTGATCAGACAGGGCCCAGGATCAGGTTCTAATTTAGCAAAATATTTAAGTCCCTGGGGTTTGTTTAAGTGCAGACTTAAAGCCATTGCATGGTGTGACATAAGCCATTAATACCAGACTGGTTCTTTGTCCCCTGATCACACAGGTTTGATCTAAGTAGGATGTGGGCACAGTCAAACTTCTATCAAATTATCCAGAACACAGGAAATGGCTCCTGTGTCACCTTTATGCCAATTGTGGAGAGCACCACAGCTGATCAAATGTAACATTTGGATGACGGGGAGGCTGAGCTGTTACAAGATGAGTGCTTTGTCTTGGATGGCTGTGGCACTTTCCTATGTCACAAGTAGCCCTGCAGCCAGATTTACTGTATCTTTGAGCAATGGCTTTAAAACTGACTACTTAAACTTTCTCCAGGAGATTGGGTTGCCTTGGTTACAGCCCAATCCTTAAGCATTTCCCCAAGGCTAACACTAGTATTTTGTGAATGTGATAGTTTTATTGTCACTTATTTTATTCATTGAACATTGCTTTTAAAAACAGAAAGCCAAACCAATTCTTTAGCCTATCAGATAACACACCTTTAATTTTGGTTTTGGGAGGGGTGTTAATATTTTAATTCTTAGATTTTTATCATGGCTGCAAAACACTTGGGTAATGACTTAATCATAGAGGTGTGGGAGTACCAAAGTGTTTGTCACTCTACATAATAGTGTTCATCGTGATAGTAGGAGTGAGGCTTTCACAAAACACAGGCCTGAAATTGACTTTCTGCCTATCAGCAAAATGTGCCTCAGAAGAATGAGATGGAAAAAAAGTGTCTTTAAAGAAGTGATGGTTGCTGAAGGCAATATGCAACAAGTCTGTCTGAAATCTCTTTGGACCTGTAAGCACTGCTGCCTGGCTGTGGTTAGCTCAAGGCTGGCTTAGGTTTGATAAATGCGGGTTCCTTTTGATTTTGAAGAAGTCTCTTAGGCAAGAGGTAACAGGACCCAAGAGAAGGTTCTTGAGAGAAATCCCATGTCAAGGATAAGTGTCCAACACCTGGTGCTTTTGCTGAGTGGCTCAGAAAGAGTTTGAGTTGCTGGCTGGTGTCTGTTGGTGTTGGTTCCTGCAGTGGGGTCACAGTGTTGGTTTGTGTGTGTTCAGCAGCCTGGCACCTTGCACAGGTTCAGTGCTGCAAGCTGGGGCTCAGAGAGGGGGTGCTGAACCATCCCACTGTGCTGAATCCCCATGAGAAAACACCAGCAATGGTAACTGAGGGTTTGTTGTGGAAGGAACTGCTCCATAACCTAGAGGTTAGTAAAATACAGACCAAGAGAGTTGTGAGAACACTATTTCCAGTTAGAGCTGGTTGCAATTTTTACACTAAATTACATAATATCAGAAGGGCCTTTTTTTTTTAATGAGAAATTCTCTCTTTTTGCAGTGTTACCCACAACATTTTTTGGGCATTGTTTTTGCTGTTATGATTAAAATTATACTGAATTTTTATCTAAATAAATTTCAGAATTGTTAACAAATATTTTTATTTCTCAAAGATCCATGCCATCTTTTACAGTTTTTTGTAGTTCTTGGGTTTCTTCTGTTGGTAAATTGAAGTTTCCGTTACAATTTTGAAAATTTATTTGGATAAATTTGGATAAATTCTACTTAAAACCAAGCAAAAGTTCTTGGGAAGTGGTTCAGTATTGGACCTGGAGAAATAACAAAAGCTTTGAAAATTTTCACAAGATGTTTTTTCCCTATTTTTAACTAGTTCTGCTAATTTTGAAGTCACTGTTTCCTTTGTTAGAACAATCCAAGTAATGTGACTCTTAAAATAACAGTGTTACTTCTGTTGAGTTCATTTTTCTTATCCGTCTTAAAGCCATGGAGTGACTGGCTGCAGGGACTGCCAGTGCCTTTTTCTGTGGCAGCTGCAAATCTCTTCTTTGTTTTTATCTTGGGGTCCCTTTCTGTTTGGTTTTTCCCCCTGAAATTGCTGAAGAATATAAGCACATTGTGGCAACTGCCATGAAAATCAAGAGATACTGATTGAACTTAATCTGTTTTCTGGGTTTGGGAATGGCATTTTTCCTTAAACATTTCTAGAAATACTACCTGTTTCCCTCACCATTTCAACTTTGAATTTGCAACAGTTGGTTGCCCAACTGGCATTTGGAGCCTGAGAGAGAACAGACTTTACACCTGTGAAATTATAATATTCATCCAGTATCTAAAAATCTAAGAGAAAAAACATAACCTCAGTAGATTTCCTGGTGGACATTGAGGAACAGCTGTCACTTCAGTCTGGAAATTTTCTGCTGTGGTCGGAAAAAAACTAAGTTCCACTCTTGCAGAGCAGTCTGGCATACAGACACATGTCAGGTGTTCGTGGGGCTACAACTGAGTAGAAATACAGGCTGCAATATTGACTCTGGGCTTTATTCTGACTACGTGTCCCTGTTCTCTTAGACTTCATGTAATGTGTGGAAGCACAGGGTTTATCATGGGGAGCAAGAGCATCCAGTTAAAACTTTTTTTTTTTTTTTTTTTTAACTTTTGCTGTTTTCCCAGTATTCTCATCCTACTAGATATTTTAGAAAATGAGGAAGGAAACAGAAGCCCCAGTGGTGGCATTACCTTCACATTTCCAGGGGTTAGAGTCCCTCCCCAGGACCATCACACTTAGGGTGTCTCTGCTTTCCTGCCTCTGCCTCCCCTTGTCCACAAGCCTCTCTCTTACCCACTTTTTCCATGTCCTCAATGTGCACTCATCTTTGCAGTAAAAATGGTTTTTTACTTACTTCACCGAGGTATTGTGAGTCTTAGCTAGTAGTTGGAAAAACTTGTTCAGATCTTTAATCAAGTAGTTTTGTGCGTCCTTAGTATCAGTGGCCTGCCATATGGATATCAAAGAAAATTGTTATAATTATTGCTTTTAAAATGATTATGAAATTGTGCCTTACTTTTTCAGTCATATTTAACCATGTAATTTAGAACCACATGATTGCAGGGATTTACCATGAAGAAATATGTTTGAAGGATAGTTTGTTTTTTAATTTTTTTTTCCTCAAAAAAATGATTTTACTAGTTTTCCTCTTTTATTTTTTTTCCTCTAGTTATGTTCCTTTAATATGTTTTTGTAAAAGGGCAGCCAGAATTTGCATTCGTGAGAGACAGAAGATTTTATTTGGTCTTGGATGTAGAGCTTTCATTTTCTTTTATGTTCCTTCAGGAAAATTCCTCTCTCTCCAATTACTCAAACTGAGATGTCTTTAAATGCAGGCTGACCAGTAAGGGTTTTTTGTTGTTGTTTAATTTAGTGTGTGGTTTGCTTTGTGGTTGTGGTTTTTCTTTTAATTAACCAGATATCGGGTGCTTGGGAGGCATTGCACATTAATGCAGAACGTTAATGCTAATTTTCACAGAAAAGACAAAATTAGAGTCTTTCCCTGTCTCCAGTGCAGTTTTGTTACTGCTCTGTGTACAACACTAATATTAAGCCAGACTGTAAAGGCTAAATACTCAGAGTGACCTACTTCCATTCACCAGCAAGAATCCTTTGTCAGCTGACTGCTGTTTGTTTGTTCATTTTTAAATGTCGGATTACAGAACGAGCATCTCCTAAAGATGAAAGAAAACAGTGTTTTCATGTGCAGGAAATTTGGGGTTGCAGTAACAGAACATTTTCTTTGTGAATTTGGATGTCATGGTGTTTTAAGCTCCTGCCTGGAGCCTAAATCAATTTGGCCTCTCATCCAGTTCATCTAACTGGTGCTCCTAAAAGGCTGCAGCCCTGCAAAAGCTCATGCAGCATTTTTGGCTGCCTTCCCTTGCTCCCATTTGGTACATATTTGCACAATTTAACTGAGCTTTTCTTTCTGCTGAAGGTCAGATGCAAGCGATACGAAACACTAAACTTTATAAACAAGCAAAACCATTTCAACCACAGCATTTTGGACTAGAATGGATTTTTAGGTGGCGCACTGTCTGCTGGCCTTTGGAGAGGGGATCCTGAGACTGCATTGGACTGGAACAGGATGCTAAGCCACAAGCCTTGTTTTTTTTAATAAACTACTTACTGTAATCCAGCTACACAGTTTCAGCCTCACACTTCAGAAGAAGCTTCCAGTAGCTATGCACGTACAGGCACTTTCTCTCTTGCAGAAAGTGAAACTTTCCCAACCAGAGTAAATTTAACCTATTGCATAAGATGCTGGAAGTTGGTTGGTTTTTTATTTTCCTTGGGATTCTCACTGTAACCTCTGTGTGCAGAGGATGAATAGCTTTTCTTTTTCCCTCTCTTTTTTTTTTTTTCCTGACAAGATTAGATGTTGCATATTGATGAGCTAGCATTTCAAAGGTCCATGGAGCTTTGGAACATATTAAGAATCTCTGAAGTTTAATATTCACCATGTTTTAAATATTCAGAAGGAAAAATCTGCATAAAATGGCTTTTGATAAATATGTTCTAGGGATTCTTTCTTTCTGTCTTGCACAAGCGTTATGGGGATTGTGGCTGTGCCAGTTTTGTTCCAAAGTGTCTTTTGCTTTGGCGTTTCAGGATCATTTTGGTCCCATTTGTAAGCCCAGTACCAATCCTGAAATCTGTTATAGTTTTTACTGGGACTTACAGCAGGCAGGTGGATGTGACCAAGAAAAAGGCTCAGCTGAGCATTGGAACTCCTGAATATCTGCTTGGGGGCTCCCTCCTTATGACAGCTGGGCGCATCCAGCCCTTTTCTGTGCCTGCTTCTCGTGATGGGGTTGGGATCAGTCTGGTGGTCAGGCCCTGAGGAGAACTTTCTGCAGAGGTGCTCTATATCAGTGGGGTTTTGAGGTTGGAAAGGGCCATATCCTGGGTGCAGGGGCAAAGCAAAGTGTCATTTGATGCATTCAGTGTCCCCTTCCTTGGAAGACTCTTTGGGGGAGAATCTCACCAAAAAGTAGTAAAAGAAGTGCCTTGAGGAGAAATCCACCCCTGGGGATGCTCCATTTGTTCTGCTCATGAAAATCTGATTCAAGCTTTAGACAAGGAGGATCAGTTGCTGGCTGCAAAGGTGCAGCTATTTTGCTGTATTACCAACACATGTCCTTACCCTCCATGTCCCATGGTACATGCAGTGCTGCTGCTTTGGTCCCCCTCAGACCCAGCCTTGACTTTGTCACACCAGTCCCTGTGAATCAGTGCCTGGTGTTTGTTCTCAGGACTGCTCTGGCTCAGGCCAAGAGCACCTCATGCCTCTATGCAAAAGGTGGTGCTTTCAGGTTTTACCTTACAAATAATGCAGCCCTTTCAAACTCACCTTTCTTCTCTCATGTATTCTTGACAGAAGTAGGATTTTAAATATTTCATAGCATTCTTCTTTCTTCTTCCTTTTTGCCAGATGCCTTGAAAACATTGTCAGATTACGATCTAGGGGGGATCAGGATCAGTTTCCTTTCCTTCTTGATTGCATGGTGTAGGTTTGCAATGAGGGTTTTGTCCTTTTTTCCTTTTTTTCTTGTTAGTCTTACAGAACAGATGCCTTCATTTTATGCAGAGAAAGATTGTCTATGATTAGAGCTAATCCAGGATGGCAGGATTGGACCCCCACAGTGAAAGCTAGAAAAGTGATTGCAAAAGTATTCTGTTTCTCCTTTATTAATTGCACAGGAAGTTTCCACCAAAGGCTCATGTAGCCCAACTGGCCTATGTAATAAGTAGCAGGGCCTGTAATTACAGTCTGTCTTCTGATCCTATCTGTGCTCTGACTTTCTAGGCACTGCAGTTCTATTTACATCTGGCTCTTTGTCACCTTTTTAAATTTTTGATTGGTCACTAAGGGAAGGAGAGCACCAGCCGTGAGCCCTGCGAGGTGCAGCAAGTACAGACGAGGGAGTCCTTGTCCCTCTCAGGTATCTGCCTGATTTGGGACACAGAACAGAGCAGGAGGGTTTTACCAGCCCTGCAGCACAGGAAATGGGCTGCCTGCCAACTGGATATCTTTCAGGTCCTCAGAGGTCTTTTTACATCTGGAAATCTGAACCTTTTACAGGTCTTAACTAGTGTGCTCTCCTGTGAGATAGTTCATCAGCGTTTCTGTGTTCTGAGCTGTTCCTACAGAATTTGACCTTTTTTCTCTGTAAGATTCAAGGTTTTACGGTTGCAAAAAGATCCTTCCCCATATGGCATGAGGAGGGAGATGGCTTTTGGCATCGTGCAGAGAAGCTGTGTTACAAATCCTGCTATCAATGTTGAAAACAAGAGTAACTTGAGTGGGAGAGTGAAGGCAGTGATTTACACGTGGTTCAGTACCAGGCTCACCAGCTCTGAGCACCAGCAAGCACAGCCTCAAGCAGAGGAGCTCCCTGGGGTGTCAGTTCTGAGACCTGCAAGAGAATAATGGGCTCCTCATGGGACTGTTTGGTGCTGGTCACTTTGGCAGTAATCTCTTGTCTCATTTGGAAACATGCACGAAACTTTGGGTAAAGTACAGAATGGTGCCCCCCAGGCTTTTTCCTCAAGGCAGACTCCCGGTGCTATGTTTGATCAAGAGGAATGAAAGCCATTAGGCAAATATTGTACTCTGCAAAAAACAATCTACTATGGATACTTTTAACGTCCATTAAACAGTTACACAAATTGTCCCTTTTCTACTGCTTGCACTGTTATTTCATTATTTTGAACCTGACTTCTGTTTAAAAAATACCCCTCAATTATTTTTTTTTTTTTGTAACTCTGCTTCTAAGAAAGTTGATGCTTTAAAGAAAAAAAAAAAACCTTAGTTTCAAACATGGGTTTTTCAGGCTTCTAAATTAATAATTTCTACACCTGACCCAGTTCCTGCAGCTGCCAAAAAAGAAAAGAGAAAGCTATTTAAATTTCTCATAGAACCATTTATCTCTTAAAATATGCCAAGGCAATTTGAGGTGGGGGTGGAGACTCAGCTATTTATCTCAGCAGCTTGATTTTTCTCTTTATGTTTCTAACTGTCAGGGGGAAAAAACCGGTAGGAAGCTATTCTTGGGCTATTATTGATGTATTGTGTTGCCATTATGCAGGATGTCTGCTTTGCTATATACGGAAGGACATTAATAATAGCCATCTCCCCTGCCCCCACCCTCGGTTCCTCTTTGGGAAGATATGGTTTAACTGGAGCATCTGCTGTGTTCAAATTGCTGCTCCTTCCTCCCCTTCCCCCAGTTCATTCCCAAACTAGTTTTGGGAACCAGGGCTAAGGAAATAAGGAGACATTATTTTTGCCATTTTTCTGCCTACTTCTGTGGTTGCTCCAGGCAAATAATTTCCATGCCCTGTACCTGTCTACCCTTTTCCTTCCCATGTATTGCCCCAGCTTTCATTTTAACTTCATCAGTGCAAAGAAAAAAAAACCTTCTTTGCTGTCTTTTTCTTACAAAGGCTGGCTGGCAGAACGGGCTCAGCAACAGACCTCTGATTTGTTATTACCCAGCATTTCATATCCACAAACGTCAGTTTCATTATTTCCAATTAGTAGGAAAATGTATTCCCGTTCCCATCCCTCCTAGCCCAGGTTTCAAGCATTGTTATGAGACTTTAAAGGGTCCTTCTGCTTGTTTAAAGACTCGGATGCTTGTTTTATTTTTGGAAGCAGAGTGTACAGTGAACAGGAATAGTTTGATGTTTAAAAAATAGCCCCAGTTCAGCATTCCCCAGAAGTGCGGGAAGTCCTGTCTCCACAGGGCTGTGCCAGCAGCGTGACAGCCCAGAGAGCAAAGCCAGCTTGAAAAGGAAAGAGAACTGGCCTGCCCCACTTCATCTGTGAGAAAAGAGAGGTGAAAATAATAAACGTGGCAAGAAAATAAAGGACAGAATTGCTCTGATTTTTTATTTTAATGGTTGTTCCTATGTCTCCTGCTGATTTTGTTCCATAGTAGCTTTGCTTATTCAGCATTTTTGGTAATCAGGACCATGTGTTTTTTCATGGTATCATTATTTTTACTTTTCATTTGTTGAGTTGTAGTCTTGCCTTAGTCCCCATAGGGTATGGAGACACTTTGGTTTGGGCACTGAATGAAAACAGTTAGGAGCTCTAGGAGAGCTTACCTATAATTTGGAACCAGCAAATGCAATAAGAATATTTTCCAGTCTGATATAAAGAGGTTTTCAAAATAGGAATTCTACATAGGAGGAATGCCTTCACTGGAGAAAATGCTTAGATTTCAAAATGAAAGGGAGATAGCCATTCAGTGTAGTTTCTTGTTGCTTTTATAATCTTATCTTCCTTGGTGGTGCACAAGGAGAAAAGTGACACCCTCTGTTCCCTAAATTAAGCCAGAGCCCAGCATCTCCTCTGCAAGCATTTGCTCCAGCTCCAGCTTTCCACAGTGCTGAGGAAAGGCATGCTAAGGCAGCAAGGTCAGCCTCATCCTCTCCACAGCCAGTACTGCTCCCCATGGTGAGTCTGCGTCCAGCCTAGGGATGATCTTGCCTTCCTAGTGTGAGTATTTTGCCAGAATCAGCTGTTTTCCCTCTGCCATTGTCTATGGGACTGTGTGCAATGATGAGGATTTGCAGCGAGGGAGGAGAAGATCCTGTTCCAATTAGGCTGCCTTTGTGCTAATGTTTCATTCAGGGCTGCATGAGATAAGAGCAGTTTGCACTGAAATGCACAGCCGGAGGTTGTAGTTTGCCTTTCAACTGTGTTGAGATGGCACCCGTTGAAAATCCAAACTGGGGTGCTTTTTTCATCTGCCAGTGCTTTTCTGACACCTCTGTGTGAGCTGGAAACCCATTTCAGTTTGGCAAATGGACATTTTGTGCCTTGTCCCCAAGTCTGATGCACTTCTTTGCTTTGTCCATCTAAAAAGTAGTATTTCTAATGGGCCTAAGTAGCTAAGCTCCTGACGAGCATCTCAACAGAACAACCAGCAAGGTGACAGGTAGGCTATTGACAGAGCTGCCTTTACAAAAAGTGTATTCCACTTTCTTCACTGTGTGCCTTTTCAGAGACCTGCTGTGCTCCTTTATTGACAGCAGAGAAACAGTTCTAGTGCTGAGCAGGGCTGGGAACTGTGAGGGTGATGGAGAAGAGAAGCAAGAGGCTAATACTGAGCTTCTGTTCTCCATGGGGATAAGCAAAGCAATGGCTTATCCCATCAGTACAGCTTGTCTTGCTTTATACACCCTGTTGGGCAACTGTTCTGTAGCAGAGGTACTTGGGTATGTCTCCTCAAACATCTCTTCCTGATCAGAACTGCAGAGTCATTCATATCTGAATAAGTTTTCCCTTAATATTGTCTCTTACAAAATTTCCATCACTCATTTTTTATATAATGTTAAAAGAGAAAATCTGAAGATTAACTGAAGTTTGATTGGTGCTACTGTATTAAAAAGGCTGATATGCTCTCGTTTTCAATCCTCAAAATAATGTTTTAGCAAAATTTTTCCCTGCTGTGATCAGACAGAAAATGCAAGATGTATTGGAAATGCAGTAAAGGGGAAGATTTGATGTTTTGATGCTCCAAACTGCAGCACTGTGACCTCCTCTGCTGCCTCTTTGGAGAGTGAGAACTGAGTATTGGTAGAGGTATGGGCAGAGCCAAGTAATGCCTGGACTTTCTCTCATAGTTTTGCTAGAAAGGATCTGCCTTGGTGAGACATCAACTTCCTTGATGGTCCTGTACTTTCCCATGCCACAGCTTGTGTTTAGGACAGTCAGAGAGACTGGAGAGCAGCCTCCAGTGCCTTCCCTCTAGCTAATCAAATAGAGACCCCGAGTACTAATTCTGCAGTTTTATGGAAGTCACTTTACAGAACAGAACAAACAGCAGAGGGTGGAGACCCCCCTAAAGGCTGGGAGAATGGTTCAGCTCTTTCAGACTGCAAGGAGGAAGTGCCCCCAGGAATATATTTGTCCTATGTAGCTGCTATGCTTTGGCCTGTCCCTGCCAGTTGCAGACCTGTCTGCTCGAGGGCTCACCAGGGGTGATCTGTTCTGGATGTGCAGTAATTCACAGTGGCCTGAGTGTGTTTCAGCTCCATGGTGGTTGTTGGCTTAGCCCTTGAGATGGAGAAGGTATTGCCTTGTTGCCTCAGTTGAAGCTGGGAGGGAGCGTGACTGGCCACTCTCCTCCTTGTGTGGTGTCAGCAGACAGAGGCTCTCAGTGGCAGGGGAAGCATCTTCCTTTTAAATGTGAATCACTAGCCTAGGGATCTGGCAAGGGGGGCACAAGGAAGCACTTTCTACACAAGGAATGCTTCTGCTGCACGCTCTATGCCCTCAGATCCTAATGAAGTATCATTACTTGAGCTTTTAGGACTGGTCTTCTGTCTGCCAGGGCTTGGGGGTACCAGAGTTTTACTCCTTGCTGAGCAAAAGCACTACCCAAGTCTGTGGGGGTCCTAATCCTGCTGCCATTGGAATTTTCCTGATTCCTGTGAATTGCTGAGTGCACCTCCTGTGAGCTGCTGAGTAGCCTCCCTTGTCACTGAACCCATCAGGCCACTTGTCTCCCTCACTGACTGCTTCCACAGGGCTTTGAGGGCACTCAGGAAATGCAATCAGCACCTTACAGGATCGATCTGCTAGGCAATAAATGAAGTTTTTTCTCTGGTAACTTGTGTGCATGAATTGAAAATCATTTATTCCAATTTGTTCTGAGGACAGATGCAGCATATACACATTTTCTATATTTATAAATATATATAGATATATATTTTGTTCTCAGCTAGTTACCTCTTCTAAACTGCAATTTTCAGAGCAACCGGCATATATTTTTTATTCAACACATAAAATGACTTTTTACAGTAAGAGAATGAAAGCTGTTTTAAGCATGTGTTTTCTGTATTTTTATTATGCATTATCCAATTATATTGAGATGTATTTTCCTCTTTGCTCTGCTCTTTCAGTTGTTATCCTTTTTATCAGTTATGCTTTTCAAATGTTTTGTAAGGGAAAATAAATATGCAAAATCGCCAGATGCCTTTTTTTCTTTGCAGAAGAAGTATCACAAATGCTTTTTTATTACATTTTACCAATCCAATAAACTTCTTATAAATTTCATTTTTGTTTGCTAGTGTGTGAAATTATTTTTTCAAGTTGAATGGTATTTACTTTCTCCCAGCCTCCACCTGCAATTATGCTTCATATCCTTCATCTTTTTATTTTAGGTTCAAAATTTCATTGTGTGGATCCTGAGCATACCTAATTCAAGAGTCTGTTTCACTGTTGGATGAAGTAAGGATGGAGAGTGTCCCAAGAGAGTCTCTCCCTGTCATATTGACCATCTCTTGATGAATTTTGCACTGCTCCTGAAAATGTGTGCCTTTGCAGTGGAGAGCACTCCATTCCTAACCCATGCAGTCATCTGCAGAGTTGAGTTTTAATAGAAAGGCGTCCACAAATGTTCTCAAATTTGGGTTGTGATGGGGTGACAGCAGAGCCAGACACCCCACTCTGCAGCTGACTGGAGGAACATTATTCAAACTACTATGGGGAGAGTAGAAAGAAGTGTGGTTAACAAAGGCTATCTCTCTAGAAACTTGTTTCTAGGGTATCATTGCAGTAAATAATCAGGACTGTTCCCATCTGCTTAAAAAATATCACAGGTCTCCACACAGCCTAACCTCCACCTCTCCAGACAGAGAACCTGGTGCAGCACCAGATGCTCTCCCTGCTAGAAATGCCTCATGTGGTGGGGAGTCCAGTGTATCCTGATAAGCTTTTCCACAAATGCATTCTAAATATCTGCACCTTGCTTATAGCCTCTGTTTTTCTACCCTTTCTATCCCTGGAACTTTTTATAGAAGCCCTTTCCTCTCAGAAATCTCCTGCACAGATCATCTTCCAAGTGGGATTCATTTCCATGAACTTCAGCAGCCTGGAAAGCAGCTTTGTTGTCTAAGGTGCCCTCCTGTCAGTGGAGAATCTGTGTCATCTGTTCTTTAGGTAAGCATCTGAGACAGGTTTGCTTTGTGCCTTTAAGAGTTAAATGAGATGAATGCAGTCCTCCCTATCAGTAGAAGTGGAAATCTGAAAAGAATTTTTGGGAGTTGTAGAAAGATCCCAAGCCACACAATACAGCTAAACCCATTCCTTCCATGTTATCCCCATGAAAACTTTACCTAGTGTGACCTTGAAGACATCTGCATATGGAGATCCCACAACCTCCCCTGGCAGTCCTCTCTGTAGCAGTGCTGTCTTCACCCTTGGACAGTCTCTCCTACTGTCCAGACCAAATATTCCTGGCTGTAAATTAAACACCATCCTTACTTCCCCACCACCAGGGAAAATGAAGGACTTCTTTAGTAGGTTATGTATTGCCAGGGGATGCTTTGTTAGCCATGGAAGGAGGCACAGGCAGCAGCCTTACCCCCAGCTGCTCCTCCCCTTCCCCAGGGGATTTAGGAAGGGCCTGTGTTCTCCCTCAGGAAAGGACAAACTGCAGCTTGTTCCTACAGGACACGGGAGTCTGACAGGGTTTGTCTTGGCAGTAAAGGGAGTGTGATGGTGTGGGCTTTCAAGTCTATTCAAACTGCTGTATAGTTTTCCAAACTCGATATTATTACTTCCTTTATAGCACAAGGTACTTTTTCCTAAACTTGTTACAGTGGAAAAGTTCCAGGGATACGTTGTCCACACACAAATCAAAATGCATTAGCAGGCCAGGGGCCAGAGGCGAGGGCCAAGGGTGGGGGAGCTATTAATTCCACAGTTTGGCACTGCTTTTCTTGCAATCAAAGGCTACCAGAATCCTTTGAGGACAATGAAAGCTTGGGGAGGGAAGTGTATCTAAAATCCAGGTGCCAGTGGGGGCTGTCCCGGGGCTGAGGAGGGATGGAGGCAGAGGTGACTGCTTGGCTCTGCTGGTGACATCCGTGGTCAGATGAAAAGCAGGGGACCCCTGTGTTCTCCTGGTGCAATGGCTGTCTCCAGCTGTGGCTACTGGAGATTCAACCACCTGGCTTTGAAGAAATGTGGGCCTGGGATGTTCATCTTGATGTTTATCTAGGCTAACCTCCTGTATGACATCTGTGTAAAAGCAGAGTTTTATTTTGCTTTCTAGTCAATTTTGAGAAGATTTCAGGAGCTTTCTGAGCTTCCTCAGGGGTTTTCAAAGCAGAAAAGAAACCTGGAAGGCTGAAAAATCTGTCCCCAGTGCTGGTGTTAGCAGGCAGTATTGGTGTTCTGGGAAGGGTGTGGAATGATAGTTTGGAAGGGAAGAGCCCAATGCAAGAGAGCAGCAGGGCTCTCTCTGTGAGAGATTGATGCTTGCAAAGGGCCATCTCTCCAACTTAGCTTTGCAGGGTGAATTGCTTTCTGGAGAGGTCTCTCTAATGCCATTAACTGTCAAGGAACTCTGAAAGATCAGACCAGACTTCTTCCTTTTAGACAACTGAAACTGGAGAAGATGAATGGATGAGTGAGTGAGCCCTTTCACTGCTCCATTCACCCAAAAATGGCAAGTGGCTGCACCACACAACACCAGCATGGCTACAAAAGGGGGGAAAAAAGAGTTTGGCTGTCAGGAGAATTGCTGCTGCTGTCAGTGTCTGTCACAACCTGCCAGGGTCATGCAGAACAACGTGCCACTGCTCCAGTGAGACCAAGGAGTTCCTTCCCCAGGGATCTCCTGTGAGGAAGACTGGGAGCTCTGCCTCTGGTCTGCCCAGCCTGGCAGTCCTGGTACTGGTGAGTCAAAGGGGGTGAAGGCTGCTCTTCTTCTGCTGCTGACAGTTTTTGGGGACAGTGTTTTATGGATACTGAATCCACTTAAAACACACAAGGTCAGCCCTGGAGCAGAGCAGAGATGTAGCCACTGCTTTCCAAGTGCTAACCCCCTCCAGTGGGATGCCACCAGGAGTTACACATCACACTGCTTTTCATGAGGTAAGGAAATTAAATAAGCCCAAATCATTGCATAGCAGAATGGTCTGCTTTTTTATCTTGCCATATTGTTGGTGTTGGACTGAATCTTCTGTCTTAAAGTATAAATATAAAGACGCTGCTAAATCATCACTATTGCAGCAACTAATTAAGGGCTAATGCTGGTGGTGCAGCCGTATAGGAGGCAATAAACGGCTCTGGCAGCTGATTAAAGGCTGGCACCGAGGCATTTAATTACAGCAAAAGCCAATTACCACATGCATATTCCAGCACCACGGACATTCCTCCTGTTCTGTGATGGAAGGAGGAAAGGCAATAAACCATGCTATAGAGACATATAGCACATGATCCTCCAGCTTTGCCAGCCCTCCTCTCCAGTGGCTCTGAGATGAGGACTTGGTCTCCCTATGGAAGGCTCAAAACGAAGTCCCAGAGTAAAAATGCTTTTTAATTTACAGGACTCATTTGAGATCTAGAAACAGAGCCAAATATTGCACATCCTCCCTACACTAAGGGACATTTCACCATTTATAGAGCCTAGCATTCCCACACTGAGGTAACAGGTGCCTTTAAAGCCTCACCTGAGCATATTTGCCATCAATGGGCAAGTCAGTGACACTGAAAGAAGAGGTTATGTGTAGCCTTTTTTTCCTTCAGTTATTGCATTGCAGAAAGCATAATCGGTTGCAAAACTCCACATGCCATTCTTCAGTTAATTGATTTAAAAGCTGGAGTCTGATTTTCACAGGCTTTCAGCTCTTGCACCATCCATTTGACTTAACCAGCTCAGCACCTCTTCAAATTAAGCCCTCGCTCTCTGTAACCAGTAGTGAATTCTTCCTTTTAAAGGAGTTTCCTAGAGAAATTCTCTCTTAGAAAATCCTTGGCACGAAACCTTAGCCAGCCTTGGCATGCAAACCTGCCTCACGCTGGCATTAACAAGCCTCTTATTTAAATGTTGATGAGCTCTTTGCTGCCAGTTAGCAACGGGAAATGCAGTCTGTGTGTTAAATGAGAGCTGGGAATGACTTCCAAATACCAAAATGTTTGTTAAACTCACAGCCCACCTCTTCCCTCCTTGGGAGTGGGAAGCTTCCCAGCAAATTGGCCCCATTTTGCACAGAAACTGCCAGGGAGGATCAGACCACGCATCCCTCTGGTTCTGTGGCCCATGTGGGACCAGTGCCAGGAGCAGAGCTTCCCAGGGCACCCTGTGCACCCCTGGCATGGCTGTCTGCCCTGGGAGACCCTTCCCTGACCCCCTAATTAGAGATATTCTCACACACTGAAAGCAGGCTCCCCCTGCCATCGTGTTCATTTGGGGTTCAATGATGGCTTTTAACCTCTCTCGATAACACAGGGGGCTGGTGGCTGTTCCTGTACTGAGAGTTGAAGAATTGCACCCTCAAACCTTCCTGGATCCCCTTGGTTCTCTGCAGGGCTTTATGGAAATTCATTCCACAAGCTGATTGTGATATTATGTTTATTGATATATTACTTTAGCTGGATAGACACCCCCTAAAATTCAGCCAGAACCTCCAAGGGTAGGTTCTGGTTTTTGCCATTTCATACCAAACACCTTGTTGCCTCTAAATGAGGAATATAATTTATGGTGGGGGCTCTTCTGTCCTTCTGGGACTCTTCCCTTTCATGGTGAGTCAAAGGATGAGATTCAAATACTAAATGCCAGGCAAGGGAGTCTCCCTGTATCCTTGTGTTACCTTTGCTGCCTTCTGAAATCAACATGTTCCCCAGGCAGGGAACGTGTAAATTCTTTTGGCTACTGCTCACTTTTGGATGAATCCCAGCTGTTCATATATACAATGGTTGGTTTCCTCAGTGTTTGAATGAACCAGAGAGGCTTTGTCTGCTATAGATGGGTGCTTTCAATCCCATTTATGGTACATTATATCAGCCCAAAATAGCATCTGTGAGGTCCTTCAGCTGAACCACCACCAGATTTACAGCCACTGCAGAGGAGTTAGCAGGCTGGCTCCAGAGAGCTGTGAGCAGTAACTATACTCTCCTGACATATTTGCTTTCTCTGCAAAGCTGACCTGAGGAAGAATCTGTTGTTCATTTGAAGATCTCAGTTTGTTCATTTATTCAGAGAACATCTTCACTTCAGAATGTGAAGAGATGAGCTCCAGAGCTGAGAGCCAAAGCCATGATTCTTGTTATCTCAGATCTGGTGACAGCTGCACAGACAGGGAGCTTCCCATAGTACATCCACTCATCTGCAAGGTCAAACATGGGGAATTGGAGCTTTTTGCTCATCATGGGATGAGCAAGGCAGTTCAATTACACACAAACTTCCTCTCAAACCTCTGCCCAGAGTATGCCCAGGACCTCATCTGAAAGTCTTTCTGCTGCTTTGGAGAGCACTTACAGCACCATGGCAAAGCTGCAACAGCAAGGCCAAAATAGGGTGCACCAAAAATCTTCCTCAGGAGCTTATTCTTTGGGCACTTCCAGTCTGTTGCTTACCTGTGCTCTAATGCAGGCCAAATTCAGGAGTTATCCCAACTACTGCCCTCACTGCAAACATCTGGGGAGGTTCAGGAAGCCAGCTGAGACTGGGGAGGCTTTGCTTGATGCTCTGCAGGCATGGCCAGTGACAGCCCTGCCTCTGATGCTCCCTGTCTAAGCAGACAGGACACATGAAGAGCAGGCAGTGCTGCCAACTCAAGCTGCCAGAGCCTTGGGTTTATGTGAAACTCTTGGCTTTCATTTAAAATAATAATGATCATCATAAAAAAATCTGACCTGCTTAGTTGGAAATATGATCCATAAAGAGTCAGAAACCACAAGGCCACTCAAAAAGGCACATAATTCATATGTATATACTTATAGTTCTTGATTTTTAAGCCAAAATCGTAGTGTTCGGAGGCTCAAATCAAGACTTATGAATTCCTAGAGGCTGACAGTACCAAGTGGGGAAAGGACAAAGTTAGCCTATGGTAAAAAAAAGAGTTGCCAAAGGCATGGCATCAGGTCAGTGGGAGAGCCAGACCTCCTGCCACCTCCTGCTCACCCCATGGGGCAGCCACAGTGAAAATCCAGAGTCCTTAAACCAAACCTGACTCTTTTAGTCTTGTGTTTCCATCTTCCTTTTGATGTTCTTATTTTCAGCAGCACATAGATCTTGCAGCATCCTGCTGCTCCCCATAGGTTGTTCCTCCATCTCTGGGGCTCATGGCCATGGCACTGTGTGCTGATGACAGCTTGTGGGAGTTTGCAGTAGCATAACATTTGCATGCCATGAATATGCAGTTCTGAGCATGGCCCAGTTCTCCATGCAGCCAGCCTGTGCATGTTTGCCAGGACAGCAGCATCCTGCATGTGTCTAGATCCCAGGAGACACCAGTTCCTGGAGCCCTGAGTGGCATTTTGGTGTACATTTAGCTGTTTATAATCACAAACACCTGGATAACCAGCTTCTTGCTCAGTACCCTGGGAAATCTGGGTTTGCTTTTAATCACAGCAGAAATCAGGGTCTTCCTGGTTGAGCAGCAATCATCCCTACCTGAGCTTTTTCCAGGATCTGATTTCTGCCTGCCAGCAAAGCATGGAAACCTCCTGGCACACAGCACAGCCCTGGCCAAGGGCACAGCCTGCCAGTGGCTCCTCTCCCTGTCACACTGACTCCTAATTTCTGTTTACAGCAGCACAATGTCAAACATCACAGCAGCAGCTCTGGCGGAAGGTGAGCCTGGTGGAGCTGAGGTGTCGCTTCCTCTGGTGAGGCCTCTCTAATAACGCCAAGATGCTTTCCTAACTAATTAATTACAGGGCTTTGGCTGAGCTGCTTTAATGATTCCCATCTTCCTGCTGCTGCTCTGCAATCAGCAGCACTTGCAGTGCTGTTCAGAGCAGCACTGATGCCATCAGAGCAGATGGGTGAGGATATGGGGCAGGGGCTGGTTTTGAAGCCAGATGTACTCTGAGGTCCTTGACTTTCTGCTCTCTGATGCACTTTCTTGGAGAAGAGGATAAAGATATGATAAGCAGGTACATTAAAGGAAATTTGGGGTAGTTTTTTCCCTATAGCTCCTTTTTTATTATTTTTCAGTTCTTCTAAGTGTCTGTATAGGTATTCCCATTTCAGTCCATGGGTCATGAGCCAAACAGAGGTGATGAGATGAAGTTTTGTGAGCTCTATAATTAACAGATGGTCCCCTGAGCAGCAGAAGTGATCAAGCCTGCTTTCCTATGGATCTATGCCATATGTGGATTCTTTTCTAAGAAGGAGGGAATTCTTTCTCCAGTCTTTTGCTTACAAAAGGCCTTATTGAGGTAATTCTCTTTGACAAAACACTTATTGGAATCTAGTATCTTTAAGATTTTTTCCACTCCTTTCTTCCCCTACAGTCTGAGGGAGTGAAATAGGGAGTCCTAGAATTATCAGAGGGTGGGAAAGATGGATGGTAAGCAAAAGCTGGCAAACAGATGAAAGCAGATGCCATAATGTATTACAAACCTCTTGGAAGGGAGTGTGTATATATCTGAAAGGAGATAAATTAAGGCTAGAGATCCATTTTCCATGATTCCTTCCTGGGGCACCTAAGATGTCAAATAAGTGGTACACTGGTGTCCAGCACACCAGCTCACCAGCTGAACCTGCTGCACATGGTGCAGCTCTTCCAAACACATTCCTTCAGCCAAATCTGCAGAGTCCTCCCTTTGCTACAGCTTCTGTCCCAAGTAGAAACTCAAATGCAAAGTGCTGTGACCTTCCTCTCAGTGTAATTGAAAAATATTAGCAGTGCCTTTGTACTGGCTTGAAGCTTTTGTGCTGAATTTGCATCTAATAAGAAGGGACCTTTTAAGGAGCAAATAAATAAATAAATGGAGGAAACCTTCTCTTTGAGCTAATTTTAGGCACATGCATGCTGACAGCTGCTCTTCCCTGATATATCTCAGCCACATCCTGGAGCAGCCAGGAGGACTAAGCTCTGCTCATGCCACTGCAGAAAAGGCCTTTGTATGTTTTATTTTTAAGGGACTGATGGTGGCTGGCTTTCCAGAGTGTCCCTTCATCCTGACTTCCATTATGACACAGGGGCAAGGAATGATGGCATTGTGTGGGTGTCCAAGCCATACAACGAGGGGTGGCAATTGCTGGTCTGCCCTTGGTGGCCTTTCCCCCTGGTGCTCCCTGGGGAAGAAACCCCAGAGCAGCAAGACAGGAGCCCTGGAGTGCAGGAGAGCTCTAGGGAGGGGAGAGAGGCAGGACTTGCTGCTGTGAGCCTCTGTTCAGCTGCCAGTGACTTGACAGATCTGTTCATACTTCTGGTGAGGTGGAGAGGGGTAGGAAAGGCTTCTTCCTCCTCTGGGTGTGAACTAAGCCAAAATATGCACCTTGCATTGCTTTCCCCAGGCTAACCCTTGCATCTCTCCTCAGTCCATCTCCCAAGACATATGGATGGACAAAACTCAGATGACCATGGTGGGAAAAGTCCCAGCCCATGTCTGCTTCAATAGTAAAAGGCAACAGGGCATAGATACTGCTCTTTCATCTTCACCTGTGGCTTGTTTTTTATTTTTTTCCCTGCTCAAATTAGAAACTCAGGACTTGTCTAGCTCGGATGATTGTTTCATTTCCTCGTCGAAAAGGTGATTACCCCTTTAGTTCTCATAATTACCTAATCAGCAAAAATCAAATCAATCAATGTTAATTTCAACCCTAATAAATATTCTCTGCTATTCTATACATTTATGTATGTCTCAAAACTCATCCTAATTTCAAGGAAAATATGATTTCACAAGTCAGACCATCTTGCTCAGCACCAGGCTCAGCAGTGTGCCACCCATCCTGTGAACACAGGGAGGGGTGGGCTTGTGACAGAGAGGAGCTGAGCAAACACATCTGGAAATGGGGATGGGAAAGGTCAAAGCATAACAAGAGGTCAACTGGCCCCTATCTGCCACAGCATAGGATCAGCTGGACCCAAGCTAGCTCAGACAGATGTTTGCCTCTGTCCTGTTCCTGAGGCATTTGAGGATACAGACCCCCTAGGCAATTATTTCAGTGCTTAACTGTGTCTGTTATTTAAAACATTTAGAGACAGGCCAAAGTCAAATCCTCCTCGATGCTCTTCATGAGGAGGGCTCATCTCCACCCTGAGCATCTGCTGTGTGAGGACATGAGCCACACAAAGAGGACTGGGAGGACTTTGCTGGAAAATTGAGACTCAGTGTGTGCCTCTACCCAGCTCCTCTTGGGGAGGAGGGGCTCCTTCCTTCCTGCAACCTGTGCCCTCCTCCCAGCTGTCCTACATCACGGGACTGTGTCTGGACCTTTTCATCCTTTGGAGGAGGCTGACGTGTGGCTTAGAAGTCAGGAGGGTTGCATGTTTGTGGTTAGCCAAGGCTTGTGTTTTAAAGGATGCTTTGGCCCCTGATGACTTTCTCTCTGTGGGGCTGGCCTCGAGGACAGATGCTCAGCACTGAAGTGAAGCAGTGCCAGATTTTAGATGCTGGCATTTACTATAGTTTTTGAGGAAGCTCTTCTCCATAAAAACACTCTTTTTTTTTTTTTTTTTTTTTTTTTTAGGACTTTCCTGAGCAACTCCTGGTACAGGTAAACCCAACTCATCTCTTCCTTAGGCTCCACACAGTGAAAAATCCTCCTAAAGCCATGTCTGTCTGGCAAGTGCAGTGAGCAACCGTGGCCTCCCATCACCCAGCCCCCGCGTGGCAGATGGAGCTGAGCAAGAGGCAGTTATGTGCTGGTTTGTGTCTTTCAAGGAAATAATTCCTCAAGAGGAGGGAGGGCTCTGCTCCAGGGAGATAAGCAGTCCCATTGAGCCAGGCCTCTCTGCTTCTTCTCTTCCCATTGCACAAGGCAGCATCCTTGGGATGGCACAAAGGTGCCAGCCTGTGGGAGCAGCCTGTGCCTTGCTGAGTGGGGTCCCAGCCCAGCCTCTGCTCCTGGCCCTGCCTACACCCCTTGGGCAGAGGTGAACAGAAGGTTCCCAAGTGTCCAGAGCTGAATTAGTAGGAGGTACTGCACCTAGGTAGCATGGGAAAACTGTGACAGAAATGCCAGCCTGGGAGAAGAGGGATTGCAGGAGTTCCTCTCAGGTCAGGACCCCAAGCTTCATTTTCAACATTTTCAACATGCAATGGTTCTGACTCAAAGAAACAACTAGAAAACAATGTGGTTTTAATCAGAAACATGGCAGAGGATGCCTGTGAGGAAAGGTTTACAAGGGCCAAGGGCATTGTAGTGCATGTTATGGCCACGGGATCTCCTTAGAGCGGGAAGACCCCAGGATGGCTGGGAGAGGACACCAGGCTGGAAACTGGGGAGAGGCTCGAGGGCATGTGTGGAGTGTGGGATCAGGCTGGTCTCTATCCATGGCAGGCATCAGCTGCCATCAGGTCTCTGCGAGCTGCATATTCAACCACAGCCAGGACAGCCTTCCCCATGGTCTGACCTTCCTTCCTTTACTGGGAAACTGTTGGGATCTGGAACAGCCAAGCTCACCAAGCACAGTGTGCCTGAGCAGCATCATGTGCTCTGGGTGCAAAAAGGTAAATAAAACACCATGTAGGAGCTTCATCCTCTTCAATCCCCCCACTCCCCATTTTCTTGTCTCTGTTCCTCTTGGGATACTGGACTGTCATTCAGGAAAGCAGCCCCAGTTCCCCAGCAGTATTTGTCCTGGGCACAAGGGCATCATAAGCAGAGCTCGACTGTCAGCAGATCCAGGAAGCACAGGCCTGCACAGTCCCTAGGGGGAAATTATTTGCTGATTGCATCTGTTTCCCAGAAGCATCACTCCAATTCATCCTGGGATTCATGTTTTATCCAGCAAATAAGCACCTTGGGAGCTTCATTTCCATCTTGGTTGTTAAATTTAGAAGTGGTGTTTCCCCTTCTCCCACCTCTCCTGCCCCCTCCCCACGACTCCCGTATCTCCCCTCCAGCCCCTCCCTCACCTCCAGCTCTCCCTCTTTGTCGCATTACATAGTAATCTGAGATGCATTGGCCGAGCTCCAGGGAACAGAATGTACTTGGCAGGGAGACGGGTCTTGATGTCTGCAAAATGTCGGGAAATGCAGCCAAGAGCTGCTAACTGGGTCATTAACCTCTAGAAGAAGAGCAAGTTGTGGAGCTGTGCTCTGTCTCCCTTCATCTCACCAATAAAAATGTCCCAGCAATGAGAGAGAGAAGAAGAGGTTTACAGCTTTAAGTCCTAAGCAGTCAATGCAACCACCCCTCCCTGACCCCCCTTCTCCTCTCCCTCTCCCCCAGTGCAGTATAAAACTCGTAAGTGGCCTTTTAAAAACCCAGCGGTCCCCAAACAGCTGTCCCTTGGTGCTTGTAAAGAGGCTACTGGAGCAAACCAGTCACTTCCAGCGCCGTGCTGCTCCTGCTGTTCGTGCTCAGAGGGGCTCCAAGGAAGGATTTTCCTGGGTACAGCCCCATGGCAACCCTCGTGCAGGCTGGGACCAGGTGCTGCCATTGCCCCACGCACCTGTGTACCCCTCTTTGGCATCCCCAGCTGCTCATGGTATTTCTGGCCACCCCATGGGCATCAGCTGCCTGCCTGTGCTGGAGCTGCAGGTTGCAGGCAGAGCTGGAGGATTCCCCTCCGTGGGAAGAGGTGCAGTGCTGGGAAACAGCACCAACAGGCCAAGGAGGGTCTGAGCTCAAATAACACAGCACACGTCACTTTGTGAAATCTGAAATAAAGCAAACCTGCTTGTCTGTGGGAGTGAGGGCTCTGCAGGCTGCAAAGGGTGGGTCCCCCAGAAATGGAGGTCCTGGCCAGAGTCAGCCAAGGGGCAGGGGGATGGTGTTCCATCTCCCCCAACTGCTCAGTGCTGTTCAGAGTGCAGGTGACGGGATGGAGGCTGGTGCATGTATGGGAGAGGAAAAGAGAGGTGCCACATTGCCAGACACCTTCTTCAGTGGCACCTAATTTCCATCCCTGCCCTCTGGAAGGGATCCATCCTTACGAGAGGTTTGGCTGGGCTGCCCAAGGAGCCCACCTCTCACTGCAGCTGTGCCCTCGTGGAGGAGGAGTTTCCTCCAACGACCTCCTCCAAACAACCTGAGGAGTTTCCCAAGCCCGGACTCTGGGACAGGCGGGTGCAGGTGATGCTGCTCCGCATCCCCGCGGCTCGGGCAGGTGCAGGTGATGCTGCTCCGCATCCCCGCGGCTCGGGCAGGTGCAGGTGATGCTGCTCCGCATCCCCGCGGCTCGGGCAGTGCAGGTGATGCTGCTCCGCATCCCCGCGGCTCGGGCAGTGCAGGTGATGCTGCTCCGCATCCCCGCGGCTCGGGCAGTGCAGGTGATGCTGCTCCGCATCCCCGCGGCTCGGGCAGGTGCAGGTGATGCTGCTCCGCATCCCCGCGGCTCGGGCAGTGCAGGTGATGCTGCTCCGCATCCCCGCGGCTCGGGCAGTGCAGGTGATGCTGCTCCGCATCCCCGCGGCTCGGGCAGTGCAGGTGATGCTGCTCCGCATCCCCGCGGCTCGGGCAGGTGCAGGTGATGCTGCTCCGCATCCCCGCGGCTCGGGCAGTGCAGGTGATGCTGCTCCGCATCCCCGCGGCTCGGGCAGTGCAGGTGATGCTGCTCCGCATCCCCGCGGCTCCAGGTGGGACCGGCCCAATCCCGCTCCGCCACTGCCCTCTGCCGGCCGGCCCGCGCAGCGCAGCCCGCGCACCGGGACGGGAGGGACCGAGGGGACAGCCCGAGCGGAGACCCGGGAACAGCCCGGGACAGCGGGATATCCCGGGGCCAAGAAACAGCCTGGGGCCAGGGAATAGCCCGGCATCGGGGAATATTCCACCCGGAGGGGATACCCGGGATCAGGGAATAGCCCGGGGCCAGGGAATATCCCACTCCCAAGGAATCTCCCGTGACCAGGGAATCTCCCACCCGCAGGGAATCTTCAGCTCCTGCTTCAGCTCGGTCTGGCTTAGCGTAAGGGCTCCTCTAAAGTCAGGGAATGTTAGTTCCTTCCTTGGCAAATGCACAGGTTAACACCTTCTCCCCCCGGCAAGGATAACTTTGTCACCTGCCGAAAAGCTTTTAAAGGCATGAAGCCTCCCTTTCTCCAACACGAAACATCCCTGTAGTCCCTCGTTGTCAGGGGCAGTGGCAATAAAGCCATGCTATCAATTAAGCCACTTTATTCCCTCCTCCTCTTTCCAGCCCCACACTGTAATAGCACGAGTTACCCCAGTTCCTCTCTATTTCCCAAGTGCATCCTTGGTTTCTGGGTGCCTTCAAAACTGCAGAGCAAATGCTAAAAATTAAGGAGCCCCTGCTAGGCTCTGTCTTGCTTGCACTTGCTCCAGGATGTCCAGCACTTCTTCAGGGATCAGCTGTAGGGACATGACAAGGCCAGTTGTTTCTAAGGTAGAGTGATCCCAGGTTTCTACTCATTGCTTGGACAAACCTATTTAGAAGAAATATTATCTCTGTGGGAGGAGCTGAGTGAAATCCCTGACCCAGATGAAGCAGCAGCTAGTGACATCCAAGCCCCATGCCTATGGCAGCAGCCAGAGCCAGTGTCCTCCTTTCAGCAGCATTTCACTGGGAGGAAATGAAAGCATTGGGAAAGGAAACGGGGCTGAAAAGGCTCCGATCCCCAGCGAGCAGCCCTTTGTTTTCCCATTGTGCTCGCCCAGCTGAGCCTGTGTTGGAGCAGAGCCCTCCTGCAGCTGGGCCCAAAAGCAGCAGCCAAGGAGAAACCCCGGCAACCATCTGTGCAGGAGGAGGGATGGGATGTGCAGGGGCTGGAATGCTCATCTGGGCTGGGGAGGAGAGCTGCAGGGCTGCTGGACCCACAGCCACATCTGCAGCCCCAGCAGGGCACAGCAGCTGTCTGCCCTGAGGAAATGGGACAGTCTTGCCCATTCTGGGCAGAAATCACAAAGAAGAAGCAGACAGGGATAGGTCAGGAGAAGCAACAGTTTTGGAGAGCAGGACATCACCTTTCAGTTGTCTTTGGGCCACAGTGACCAGCACTGACCAAGGATCCTGAGGGCCAGGGCTGTGATCTGACCTCCCAGACCAGAGCAGGGCTGCATGTCATGGCCACCAGCTCCATCACCAGCCCTTCCAAAAACAGTCTGTGCCTGTTTCTAGACATCCCAGGGGGTCCTGGGACCAAAAGTGGATTTTAAGAGCTGCCACAGCATGTTGGTGATGCATGTGCTGAGTTCCACATGCAGAGCTGGTGGTAAATCTGACAACACCTCTGGCAAAATAGTTTCTCTACTGGAAAGCCCCAAAACAACTGGGCATGAGCAAGCATCCTGCAGAGCTCAGCCCTGCCAGTGACCTCGCTGGCTTGGTGTCAGTGCAGGGAAAGTGCTGCTTTCTCTTTCAGACAGCAAGGGGTTAAACTCAGCTCTGCTTCCCCTCTCTGCCCTGAGGGAATGGTCTGAGAATTTGCCAAGATCCCACCTGCAGCACAAACCAAAGGGCTGAGAATTCCTTCCAGCCTCAACTACTGCTCCTTCTCTCAGAGGAGACCCAGTATAGATGTTTGATCTAGTGGTGACCTGCCCTAAAATGACCAGGTACTGCTCAGCAGATGACAAATCAGTGCTGATTCTGGGGGGCTGGGCAAAGGCCAAGAGATGATCCTTTCCCTCTCTCTGTGTCACTGCCAGATCTGTAGGAAGCAATGACTGGAGGTGGCAAGGATCCTGATGGCTTTAGCCTTCCTCGGGCAGAGCAGCCTGCAGGACCACTTCAGCAGCTCTGCTCAAGCTGGGGTGTCCTCAGCAGCCACCAGACCCTCCTCAGGTGTCCAAGCTGCCCTCAACCAGAGAAACTTGTATTTTTCCCACTTGGGTGAAGCCGGAGAATGGTGCTTTGGGAGCTTAAAACAACCCTGTTCAGTCTTTCTTGACCTAGCTGTGCACAACATGACTTAAATAAAGCAGCTAGAGACATAAGGACTTCTTAGTTCCCAGACTGAGGGCTGTCTGCAGTGAATTTGTACCTTTAGGAGGCTGTGATAGAAGGACTCTGCCCACTAACTTCTGCTTAACACCACCACAGCTGCTAAGGGCTTTTGCAGCAGAATGATGTTGCTGGTGTCATTGCACTGCCATGCAAATATCTGGCTGAGGAAGGGTCCCTGGGGCTTCAGCTCAAGTTTTCCAGTAGCAAAAACATTTGGTGGCTTTTTTAAGCCCTTCTTCCTGGATTTGTGCTGTTGCATGAATGTTTTTATTTATTTTTGGAGAAAGATCTTTTAGGCTGCAGAATTACTGTGGAAAAAGGCTTCATTCTTAAAGGCTCCCCAAAGTAAATAAATTAAAAGAACCGGCACTTGAAAATTTCTCTTGAAGCTAATGATAGGAGAGACTGATGACTCTGGGCCTCAGAACTCCTGGAGACAAACAACACTGCTTCTACTTCCTGAAATGCCTTTTTCTTAAAGAAGGGTGTTTTCTCCAGTCCATTAAGGACCTACAATGTTTTATTCATGCACAGCCCCGGATTATCAGCAGTGCTTTACATTTCAAACCAGCCAGTGCCACCACTTCCCCAGCTTGAGGAAGCTGCATTTCCTCAGTGTAGCTTGGGGCTGCTCCTAGAGAAGGTATCACAGCTATTATTGCTTGTTACCCTTATTTGTTAACCTCTGGGATGAACTGTTAGTGCCTGTCTCTGGTGCTGCCTCGGCTGGCTCAGTTCCCTCGATTTTTTTAAGCACCCAAAGCACTGTGGCAAGTGATCATCCTGGTATGAGTCAGTACTGATCCCCTGTGCAGTGAGGAGTCGGATTTTATCCAAATAAGGAGCTGCACTTCTGCACTGGGGAGAGCATTTCTGGGATGTACATGAATATGTAGACAGCAAAGCTCAGACACCCGTGGCCAGCCAGGGTATCTGGCTGCTGTCTCTGCCTGCCCAGGGACCACTTGGAGCCTCAAGTGGTCCCCAGTGCTCCCATTTCCAAACTGTTATCCCTCCCAGGAGTGAGAAATTCCCTTGCTGTTGTTAATCCTGGAGGGATTAAAACACACAATGAATTCTGATCATTAAAGAGAGGGAACGGTCCATTGTATTTGTAAATAATAAAGGCCTAAATGCTGACTCTTACTGAAGGCAAAAGTGGTTACAGCAGCCAGTAATTCAGCCATGAGAAGGAAATACATGGAGAAAACCCCATGTTCCCTGCTGTATGGTTACTGCACAGCAAAGAGGGTCATATATTAAAATTGTGAAACTGCCTAAGCACTCTGTAATTAACTGCTGTCTATTTAACCAGACAGCTAAAGCAAGTTAATTCAGTGTCAGTTAGGAGACTTATTAAGTGTCTGAGGTTTTTTAACAATTTCCTGGTCCATCATTAACTACCCCTAGATTATCTTGTCAAATTGATAATTAAATGCCTCAAAAATTCATTACAGACTCAATATATTAATAGGAATATAATTAAGTAATGTTTGCTTATGTGATCTGCAGTTTATTACCTGCATGCTGATTTATCTCCAAGGCATTCACTAAACCTTAGCTGTAGCCTATTCAGAATCAATACAGGCCCAGGAGTCAATAAACATTGTATTAGATCCAAATGAGCTGTTTAATTGGGAGAATGCATTGAAGTTGTCTTCTGGATCTCCAGTGAGTTTGAAGAGGGGAGTGTGACCTTACAAACAGCAGCTGAAGAACCTGCAGCTGATGATTTATCATTTTACCAAGGCACAGGTTTTTGGTCTAATTTTGTTGACTGTTTGGTTTGGGTTCTGTAGTCTTTTAGAAACTGCCTAAATTGGTCTTACTGTGCTAGTCAGTTGGTGCAGTGATGAATCAGAGGCTCTATTTTGTCTAAAAAGCCAGAGTTAACTCCTCTTGTCCTACATAAGGAAGACAGCCTAATGAATTCCCTAAATTTGAAAGCCTTGGACTCTGCATGCCATCTGAATTTTTCAGACAACTTGCAAGTTGCTTCATTGACTAGTTTGATTAATAAGATACTAAATTTTTTAATTATGAGGGGAAATAAATGCTTTTTTTTTTTTTTTTCACTCTGAATAACTGTAAAAAGGGAAGAAAACAACATCTGAGATTTGCTCCACTCTTTAACACACCAGTTTGTTATTAAGGCTCATTATCAGTGGTTACAGTCTGCTGGGATTATCCAGCCCTCAATAGGTTACTCTGTGGAGGAGCAATAGCCACCCTTCCCTCAGCTGAGTGTGCCAAGGGATGTTCTGGTGCTGGTGGCTTGGTGGGAGGAGGGCAGAGCCCATGTCTGGACCCTGCCTCAGCTGTGGCCTGTGCTCCTGCTGGGTTTGTAGCCTGGAGCTCCATCTAGGGTTGTGTAGCTCTCCTGGTAATTCTGGAGACCAGGGAAATGTCATTAGGATGGGTTTGAGCTTGTGTGTAGACATGTATAGAAGATGCATGTTTAAAAATAAAGGGTAGGCTGGCTAAATTGTTCCAAGTCAGTGTCATAAGCCCCATGAGGTGGACAGTTGCATTTAAAAGAAATTTTAAAAGGTTAAAGTTAATATAATTGTAGCAGTAATCTCAGGGACTTGAACTTCCTGTTGCTGTTCAGTGATGTTAGGAATCAGCTATGTTGTCATGAAGAAGATATTTCAGTATTCTTTGGCCCAGATTAGGTTAAATCATTTTTTTACATGGAAAGTCAATGCTTTTGTTGTACTATTTTGCCATTGTGGCATTATCACAAGCTTGGGGTGATGGTGGTGGCTGTTACTGCTTTGGTGTCCTACTTTGAGCTATGATACTTTTTCTGGAGGGAGGTAGAAGGGAAGAAGCTGATGAAGCATCCAGTGGTTCCTTTTCCCCAGTGCCAAACTGATGTTAATCACAAACAACCCACAAAAGAGTGTGTGAATACAGATCCAAAATAGGCTTTGGCATGGACGTGTTTTTTGGAGCATATCTGGGGTTTAATATTTTTTCTTCTCCAATTTTAGGCAAATATAGTCTTGGTTTTCACACTTAAATATATTTGGACTATTTTGTTTTCAAAAACTGGTATCCTACTGTTTGAATTAGATGAAAAGCTGGCCAGATCCAAGCTGAGCATTCCTGGGGGAGAGTTCCCAGCAAGCAGGCTTGTGTGCGTGCAGCCTTTGGTGTCTGCCAGGCTCTTCCATAAAGTGATTATACTGCTTCAAAAACAACAGGGAAAAAATAAAAAGAAGCAAAAACCAGCCAGGCTGAATTCTCCTCTGAAACCCATGCAGCTCCTGGGAAGCTGGCTGGCTGTGGGAGTAGAGCTGAGGGCAAAACTTAAATTGGTATCTTAAGGGCATTTTTCCATGAGTTGTGTATGTGCCTGCTCCAGAGGTGGAACCTTGTGAGTCCTGACCAGGAATGCAAAACTGCTGTAAAATTTACATGTGTTGTGTACCAACAGCCTTTGCATGAGGAATTTGGTTAGGAAATATTTTTCTGCTTCATCCTTTTCTGAGTTTTACTGGAATTAGAACTGAACCAAACTTTTCTGAAAACTCTGAAATGCTTCAGTAACTTGTGTTTGTTTTCCTCATGCCTCTGTACTTGGCTTCTGGCAAGGACTGAAAGCAGAACTGAGTCACTCAGTAAAGAAGTCTGTTTTGACAGCATCCTCTTGGCCTGAGCAGGAGGTTCTCAAAGTCTGAAGGCATTGAGAGTTCTGGATCTCGTGTGGTTAAAGCCCAGATGCACACACCCCAAGGGCATCATCAGGAGGTGTTCCAGCTTCTGGAGCTGCTCAGACCATGCAAAGCTGGCAGCCTGGAGAGCCTTGCCTGTCACTGGAGTTAGCTGAAAAGGTGGCTCCACCAGAAATCCTTAATCATACAGTAATTTTGAGAAAGAGTCAAATTCTTTGAAGCCTTTCTATTTTTCTAATGAGATTATTTTTTTAAAAAAGTGTGGGGTGTGGGGAGAAAAAGCTCCATCTTACTCACCAGATCTGCAGGCTCTGTGTTTTCTGAGTCATAGCTTCTGGCTGCACTGACAATGGCAGGGTTTTTTAATTTGCTTTCCAACCTCATTAATGCAATAAGAAGGGACAGAGCAAACACTGTGACAGAGATAGGATTGTATAAGCATCAACAAAATGATAAATTGGACCATTGGTTTTCCTTGGTGGGATAAGTGCTCAGCAAGGAGGAGGTTTAGTCTGGCTCCAGTAGGAGTTTTGCAAGGTAGAAGTTGGGAATGTAAGGAGGTGAGAGGGAGAGGAGCTCAGCAGCTCCTCAGTAACAGAGATACCCATTTATGAACACTTGATGTGCAGACTAAAAGGCAGCTGTGTTCCCCTGTACAACATCCTGTTAGCATTGCTTTGTATGAAAGAGGCACTGAAATTGATTTCTTCTAAAGCCAACTTCAGATTTGGCAAGTGGGTGTTTCCCATTGGTGCTGGTTTGTGACATTGTGGGCAAGTCACAGAGGCCACCTCATGTGAATCCAGACACCTTATTTTATCTTCCAAGATGATGAAGAAGGAAAAAATATGCAATATATGTGAAAGGGCAAGAGTTGGGTCTCTTTTCATATTCACTACCAGATGCCTGCCATGAAAAAGCAAATGCTTGTTAACACTTCCTACATGGTGGGATGTGGCACACCACACTTCTCACCCTGCACACAGAGGAGGAAATCACTGATAGCTGATGGTTTGCTGTTGGGGCTACCTCCTTCTAGTTATCTAAACTGTTATAAAATCCACGAGGGCGAAGGAAGGCAGCCCCCTTTCCTTTCAGTGTGTGCTAAATCTGCTCTTCTCTACTGAGCTGCCTCCATGTTCTCACCCTGAAGCAGTTGTATTTTAGTACCCAGTGCAGCACTTTGTAACATGTGAATGGCCATTTGCCCTGTCTTCCCATAGCCAGAATCCTCCAGTGGGGTTTATTTTAAAGCAGTTGCAGTCATTGTGTTCATAGACAACTTTGGGTACCATCTGGGAAAAATTGGTCTTTTTTAATTCCTCTTTATTACCCTTGGGATATGTATTTAAGGCATGAGATACTGAAAGATGTACTGAGGACTGTAAAAGCAGCTTGAAGTAAAGATGTAGGAGGAAAAGTACTCAAGCTGTTTTTCTGCTTTTGCAATTGAAAGGAAACTCATGATATGGCAAATTTTAAATGGCACAAGAAATTCTGCTGTCTCCTTCAACATGGCACTATTAGGCCAGCAACAGGGGGAGCAGCTGCTCAGCCATTGCATAATTGACATCACTGATAACGACCTTGGATTCGTAATTAGGGTTTGTAAGGACCAGGGCAAAAGAAAAAGAAAAAAAAAGAAAAACTTGACCCTGAAAAGGTCACAAACCTGTGTGAAATAGCATGTTGGAATGCAATGAAGGCTGAAGATATCCTGCCTGTCCCAGGGCCTGGTGGAGGATGAGATGTGGGCTCTTGAGCAGCGAGAGGTTCCAGCTTTCTCTTGATGATATTGAGCAGTTGACCAGAAGTGCTGACATTTTAGGGGAAGGCCAGAGAAATTTATGTTAGAGCACACTGATCTGAAAGAACATATTTTTTTCCTGGTGATGAATAAGCAGGCTCATGCCAGCAACACCAATCTATAGCATGGCCCACAGGGACCACTGCCTCTGGGTATAATCAGTGCTTGAAACCCCCATGCTGGCACATGTTTGCAGGTGCCTCCTTTATCACACGTATTTGAGAGCTCAGACTTTGCCACCTGAAACTGGATACTGTGGTTTTCTTTCCCCACCCAATGGGTCATTTGGTTATGATCCTGTATCCTTTCATGAAGCTCTTCAGAGTCCCATGTAACCTTTATCCTCTTTCTAGCAAAAATGCATTTCAGGAAATTCCATAATTGCACATCTCTATATGGTGAGGTTTGGCACAAAAAACCTGATGTGAGGTTGACTTCTTTTTCTTCCCTTTAACTTAGAATGTTTAAGTTGGGCTCCCTCACATTCAGCAAACACATTCTGCTGGGTCATGCTGGTCAAAAAGGGGAAGAAAAACACTCTGAGCTTTCTGCTGCAAGCTGCCTTTACAGAAATGCCATGGTATTCCTGTGCAGAGAGCCATGACCATTCAGTTTCCATTGAACTTGCCTGGAGCTGCAAGAAGCCAGAGATCCACAGAGGGGTCAGGCAGTGCTCAGAGCCCCCAGTGCCTCCACACTCTGGGTTTCTCTGGGGTTGTGTCCTAGACTGGGAACCCTCTGGCTGTTCAGGGAGGGGACTTCAATTTCCTTCAATAAATAATGTTTGCCTGTGTTTGGGAAATGCCAGTCATGCTTGGCAGCTACTGAAAACTAACATAAGGAAAGTAAAGATACATGAGCACAATCTCCTTACAGAACAGTTTGTGTTGCATTCCCAGAGAGAGTTATGCACCTTTTTTACTGTGGGGTCAGAGGTCTGGATCTATTCCTTTCAGAGCTGCCTTGAAATTTCATTAAATAGCTGCTTTCATGAGGCTGGTCTTAATCAGGCAGCCTCTGGTACCTTGTGGAAGATGGATCAAGCTAAATTTGGGATTATTTGTGATGAAATTAAAAATAAGGTCAGAAAAGATACTTGTGGTTTGAGACTCATAGAAAATATTTGTCTTGGTACTCACAGCACTTAAACTAGAATGATTCAAAATCAATGTGACAGAGTAAAAGGATTAAACACTGGCCTGGAAACACATCCCAAGATGTCATTGTAAACAGGAAATCAGAACTGAGGGGGAGTGTTTCTGGTGGGGTCCCCAAATGCTTTGCAGCTGAAGAGCTGACTGTTGTAAGAGTGGCCCAGCAGAGAGGGGCAGGGCAGGGTGGTCAGCCTGGCTGAGGACACACAGCTGGGACACACTCAGGAGCAGCCTGAGCTCCCCAGAGTCACCCTGTGCAGAGAGGGCAGGTGTGGGTACAGCCACCTCCTCCTTCAGTGTGAAAATGAAACAGGAGATGCTCCCAGGGGCACAGAGCTCCTCCCTGGCCTTCAGCCTGTACCACAAGAGCTGCTGGTACAAGATGGGCTGTGCCAGTTCTGGGTAACATTGCACCAGAGAGGAGCTTGACATGCAGAAGAGAAGTTGCTCGTGGCATGTGAAGAATGAGGCTGTTGTGGGCAGGATGCCTTGAGGTCCCTGGTCAGTGCAGAATGGACCCTTCTTTGCTGTAGACATGCATCAGACAAAACGTGGCTCACTCCAGCCAAACATCCAGACATTTCCCTGCAGACTTCTCCCCGTGCCTTTTGAACTCAGGAAGGAGATTTCTGCTCCTCAAGCACTGCTTTTTCCTGCTGCTGAGTTTTCCTTTTACCCTCTCAGAACAGGATGGATTGGTAGAGCTGAGACTTGGGCAGAGGAGCAGAGGTTAAATGTGGCATCTAACAGAAAAAAACAACCACAGGCTGTGGGGCTTATTAATGCTGCTCCTTGTAAACCAGAAATTACAGTGGTATGCATTTCCTGACCTGGATGGACATGTAGCTGGAAGGAAAGAGCTATAGGCAGCAGGGCCTGCAGATCTAGACAAAACATAACAGTATTTCCATTACTCCCTGAGATACTCTTCTATCAAAATAATTAAACTTAGGCTCTACAATCATCCCTGCTCTCTGGTAATGCAGGGGACTGGTTTCTTATTAGTAGTAGTAGTATTGTACCCATTTAAAGCCTGCCTCAGCCCTGCCACACAGGGGAGTCACAGCATGGGCACAGCGTGGGTTTGGTCTGTTGGGGACCTGGAGCAGGACCTGAGGGGTTCCTTTTGTGGGTAAGGAAGAGGAAGCCTGGGAATGCTCACACATCACCCCTACCACCATTGACTGGGTGCTCTTGGCTAAGGCTGTGGTTCTCTGCCTGCCTTACCCTGGCTCTGGCTGGATGCAGAGGAGCTGGTGGAGCACCAGCAGCAGCAGCCCTTGCCTGCAGACAGTGGGAATATTTTGATATTTCAGGAGTAAGGAGGTCAGGCTGGGTTTCTGGGCCCTGTGAGGCTATTTTTTTTTTTTTTTAAACAGCTTAGTTCTGTTTAGTTTTGCTTTTAAAGGGTGAAGAGGGGGAAAAAACAGCTTCCAGAAAAAAAACAACAGCTCAAGCTCCAGGAGCCAGATCTTAGCATGAAGAACCCGACCCAGCGTGGGGGAGGGCTGTGTCAGATCGCTGCATGCCGAGGAGCAAGAATTCACTGCCTGCTGAAAGCCACAGAGCTCGACCCTGTTTGAAAGAGTAACATCTTTGATATAAAAAAAATAAACCAACCAACAACAACCCAAAACCACCCAGCCAATAAAAAGCCTCAGACATACAGGATCCCATTCATGGTGGGAGGGATTTAGTGGAAGTATTTTCCTTCTTTAAGGTTTGGCACAGCCTTAAAGGAGTCTCTTTAAAAGCTTCCAGAGCCGATTATATTTTGGATTGTGTTTCAAATCACCCTTCCCCCTCAGGTTTGGTGGGTCCTCAGACAAGTTCCCAGAATAAATTAGACATAACGGTAGCAGAATTTATTATTATTATTATTTAAATTTTTTTTTTTTTTTTTTTTTTTTTTTACTTGAGGAGGAGGAAGGAATAAATGACACCAATTTCTGTAATGGAAAGAAAAAAAGAAAAAAGTGTGTATCGGAAACTGCTGCTGAGTGACTCATGCTGCCAGACAAACGGAACCTCACTCATCACTCCATCTTCATCCTCCTCTGGTGAGAGAAAAAGTCTTGGAAAAATATCAGCTCACCCCCCCGCCCTGCTGCTTCTCCCATGGCATCCATACACAGGGAAACAGCCAAGCCACAGTGATGGCTTCGTGTGCTTCTTGGGGCAGGCAGGAGTTTTTTTTGTTTTAATAGCCAACTAGGAAAAGCCTCCGAGGTGACCTTGGAAAAATGTATGCACCAAAGGAAAAAGTTGTGGAAAAGGGTGGGGGGGGCAGTGTTGGAGTCCTTCTGTGCCTTATGTTTGGAGACTTTTTTTTTTTCCTTTCAGAATTTTTTTCCAAATTTCCAGTGACATAGATTTGCAAGTTATTATTATTTTTGTTATGAGAGGTGAGGATGCACCATGCGAAAGGCAGAATAAGCTGGGCACAATTCTGACTGAAATAAATGCTGTGTCATAAAAGTAAAAAGGGTAAGGCAGAAAGAAGGGTGGGATACAAGAAAAATCATTCTGTTTCTCCTCTGTTTGGGAGAGTAATTAGCACATTCATGAAGCATATAAATTATGTACAAATCAAATATGTTTTTATTAACATAAAAATGGGGGTAGTCTTTCTTTCTTTCTTTCTTTTTTTTTTTTTTTTTTTTCTCTTCTCAAAACATCCTCACAAGTATTTGGCACTGCCTGACAGAAAGCCACTTAAAATGCAGCTTTTCAGACAGCCTTTGCAGCCAGCCCTGCTGTGGGCACGAGGACTCAGCCAGTGGCAGCCCCTTCCCAGCAAATGCCCTCTCAGGGTGCTGGGGTTGAGTGGGTGCACACAATGGCTCAGCTCTGCCTCACAAAAAGTCTTGCCTAAGGAGATGCCATGTTTTTACAGACTGCTGGTTCTTGTTTTTCCTCAACAGGTTACTTCTCCTTCCACTCTGAGATGCCTGGAGTTTCACTGTGCATGTGAGAATGGCCATGAAGAGGTGTGACACTCTGTTCTTCTCTGCTTTTTGCGGCTGTGATCAATCCCATGCCCTATCTCAGTGCTCCCAGCTGTCCCCCTTATTTACCCATTATAACTTTTCCCGTTTTTTAGTGCCATTCACTGTCTCCAGCTCAGGCTTGCACATCACACCATCTGCAGAGCTGGAAGAGCTCCTGGGACACTGGGTAGGAGTGGTGGAAGGAGCAGAGGGTGGCCTGTGGCAGCTCTGTGGCACCTTGGGGTGGCCAGAAGCCATCCTAGGATGCAGGAAAACAGCACTGGGCCATTCTGCCTGAGCAATGCTTGGGGTACACACAGATATGATAAGAGATTCTGCTGGTGGCAGCAGCTGCAAGTCCCTGACCCGAGTGGATCCTGTGGAGCTCATCTTGTGCTCCTTTCTTCATCTCCTGAATCTTCCCCTGGGCATCACAGCCCATGGCATGATGCTCCAGAGCCAGCTGCTGTCCCTGAGCTGCTCTGTGCATGGATGGGAGAGTGACCAGCCCTGCTCCTGCACCCAAATGCCCAAGGGCAGAGCAGGGAGAAGGGCCACATTTCCCAGCTGAGGTCTGGGAGCAGTTTTGGCCAAGGAATGACTTTCATCTGGAGCACATTAGCCATGGGTGGTGCTGCTGGGGAGCAGCAGCTCTACTTAAGGCATCTCTGCCAGCTGCCTCTGGGCTATCAGTGGTGGGGGGGCTGTGCCAGGATGGGATCTTGGGTGCTTTCCTGTGGACTGAAGTGCCCAGGAGATCTGTTCCCTTGCTGGGAAAGCCTTCCTGACTGTAAGTGCAAGGTCTGACCCACCTTCCCTCCCCTACCTCTTCCTTTGCTTCATTCCACAGGAAAGCAATCATAGTATCAAGTGTTTCTTAATAACTTTTTAGGTTGATGACTAATTTTTCAGCCATGCTGAATGATGGGTAATAGTAAGATATTAAGCCCTGCTGTGAAATAGGTGTCCAAGTGAGAAAAGCATTAGGGAAGCTACATAGGAGAGGGAGGTTTCTGAAATGTCCCAGTTTCAGGAAAACCTCCATCCAGACATTCTGTGCCTGGGAAACTGAAACCAATCCATTGCCAGGTAGAAAACCATAAGAAAATGAGTTTTGGTGGAGCTCATGTTTGTGGCCTTGCCTTGCTGGCTATGTGAGGGATACCTAAGAGGTTTTTTCTCTTAAAACCCTTATCCTACCCTGGGGGAGGATATTGGATTTCAATCCAGGCTTTTCAGATGAGCCTCAAACAAATGGCAGAGTTTGTAAAAAATGCAAGGGAGTAAGATGTGGGTTTGGATCCTGAAACTCCTGTTCCTAACAAGGAGCCATGTGAGTGCTGCTTTGGAGGCTTTCAGCTCTGGATTGCTGGATGCTCCCTGTGGTGCTTGCATTTGTGGTGCCTCACAGGCACTTTGGGCTGGACAAATTCACTGCTTTGGGGACTGTGAGCTCCAGGCAGGGCTGTGCTGTGCTTCCCCACTCTCCAGCTGCAGCCTTGCATAGGATTTAGCTGGGGGGAGTGGGGAAGGAAGCAAGAACAGGATGAAATCAGCTTTTTGTGTAAGTCAGCTGACGTGCTGTATGAAATGCAGGTCTAGGTTTCGAGCCTAGAATTGTCTTTAATAACAAACCCTGGTCAATGAGTGTAAAAGCCTCATGCAGAGCCTATTACTGTGTTAGTCATAGCTTGAAGCCTTTATGTTCCCTCTTCTAATGGCAAGTACTATCCAGCATGCCTTGTTACAGTGCAGCCTTTGGAGGGTGTGGAAGTAATGATGGTGCCTGAATGCTGTTCCAGAGATCACTGCTACAATTCACAGCAGATAATAGGAGCCACAGCCAGATGGATAATAGAACTGACTGAGACCCATTTATTGCTAAGAGACTGGCTGAATATTTGTACATAGCCCGAGCCACTCCACCCTCCTTCATCACATTTCCCAGGAAAGAGGAGGGAGGAAAAAAAAATTCCCCAAAACCTCAGGCCTAGGGCAGAATGGGGAGGAAGGAAGAGATTTGCATTCATATATTCTGGTTTTTATGGCCCTTGTCATAACTGAGCAAGAATGGTGTAGGTTGCTAATGTATTTACAGCCTGCCTGTGCAAGTGAAGGTGTGGGATGACAACAGGAAGCAAGTGGTGGATTTGGGGTGGGAGCCTGTGTGAAGTCTAAACCGGTATCTGAACCCAAAGCCATCTTTCCTTGCAGGTGAACAAGCAGCCTGATGGAAGGTTTCAGTGGTGGGCTGCAGGCAAAGCCAAAGTCCAGGATTACAGCAGTAGCCATGCTAGAAAATGTTGACCTGATTCATAGTAGATTCATCGTAGTTCACAGCCTCTCGAAATTTTCTCGGTTTTCACAAGCTTGCTAAGCTGTTTAGGCCTTGCAGAAGCTGTCTGGAGAGGTAATTTGTGTGCCAAAATATATATGTGTTGTTAAAGTTACTCAGGGTTTTTGGTGTTTGACTGACCCTCTACTCACCTTTCCCTGCCTTGGAAGTGTTTACAGTTTTTAAATAGCATAAAAAGTTGGGATTTATTTTTTTTTTCTTGCTGTAAGAGTATTTTCCAATGTGATCTTTGTGCATGTGGAAGTTAAAATACTTGTAGCTTATCCTGTTGGTGGTTGCCCTTTATCTTTCAAAGGGGCCCATGGCTGTGTTAGGCCCTCTCTTATCCTGGTGCTGGCTCTGTCTGTTCAGTACCTGCTGTTTCTGGGATGATGCTGAGGAGCAACAAACAGACAATAACAAAGTCCAGGGTAGCAACAAAGGAAAAACCAATGATAGCCTGTTCTCCCACTTATTTTTCAAGGTGCTGGTGAGCAGGGAAGTTAAGCTGCAGTGTTGCTGGCTCTGTGGTTTGGTGTAGGTTGAGGAGAGCAGCAGTGATGGCCACTGCTGGCTCCTGGCAGCAAACCTGGCTGTGCTGAGGCTCTGATGGAGGTGGCTGATGTGCTGTGAGAGCTCCTTGGCCTGCTGGCCATGACTGGCAGCCTCTCCCCCTGCCTTGGCTTCCTGCCCCCTCTGTCAGCATGGCTGGGTGCTGCCAGCAGGTAAATGCAGCCTTATCCCTCCCTTATCCTCTGCTTTGAAGCACACTGTGGTGTTGAGAGTGTGTCTGAGAGCCTCTGATCTGAGGCACTCATGGCTCCCAGATGCTGGAGCTGCTCAGCTGGCACAGAGACCTTGCCAAGCCTCTCTTCTGAGACCGTTCATTTTTACACACATTTTTTTTCCCAACCATCCCAGAGGTACTAAGTCCTTTTCTTTACTGATCAGTTTGTTAGCAGCACTCATTTTTCCTATAGTGCTTGGAGATCATTGAGCTTGTTCACTGGTGGTCCAGGTTAGACTTGTGCTGAGGAGGAAAAGTCAAGGCTGTTGTGACAGGCAAACGTGTCCAGGTGCAGGTCTGTTTTTAGCCCTGGCTCTGATCACATGCTGTCAGTTGTTGGTAGCAAGCCTGTGGGGGAGATAAGGGCTTTGATCACCAACCAGGGCTCCTGGCTCTGCCCTTGGCTGTGAACAGTGTGTGAACACTGAGCACCTCAGGACCAGGAGCTGATTTGGGCAGGGACAGCCTTTGTGTGCTGGAGGCTGCCAAATGCTGCTGTGGAGGACAGGGAGGGAGCAACAAGAGCACCTCTCAGAAAAGGGGATTTGTGCATGAAAATGAAGCAGCTGGGTGCTCACTTATCCCTGGATACAGCAGGGGAATATCCAGGATGCTGGATAATGCTGGAAAGTCCTGACCTGCCCTTATAAGAGTGCAACATGCAACCAGAAATCAGAATTCTCCATTGTAGGCTTCTTCTTCCATTCACCCCTTCTTTCATATTTTCCTTAGAACCCAGAGGTCTGCAGTATGGGGTATTGCACAAATCTGTAGCATAGCATAAAAGTCCCAGTATCTTGAATAAATTAATGAAGGCATGTTGTTTTCCAGCTTGTTGGGAGAGATCTTTGTCTGGAGAGCCTTTCCTCTTGTGAGACCTCCCCTGGGAGGTTATGTGCAACCAGCCTTTTGCTAGCAGCAAATACTGGTCTTGAAACATTCTCCTGAAGTTTTTGTGGAAGGTGGAGGGGTGGGGTTTCTCTTCTGCACTGAAATTAAACATCAAAATTTTACAACCCATCAGCCCATCAGTTGGCCTTTCAGCTGAAATATCTTGCCAATGCTCTGGGAAGACAGTGTTTGCTTTTTTTTTTTTTTTCCAGATGATATAGGAAGAACCACTTCAGGGCAGATGTTAAGAGAACTCAGATATTAATAAATAAGTTTATCACAAAAGATACAAGTACATTCCAGGCTAAATTTGGATTTTCTAAGATGTATTGTTGCCCAAACTGAAATGTGAAGTTTAGATTGTGGACATTCCCCAACTCCAAGAGCAATTCATTACATTTCTTCACATACAGCATGGCTCACTTACCAAAAGTCCTTCAGAGTTCTCACAACTCCTAGGTTTAGGTCAAACAGGCATATATGCTAAGGGAAATGGAATGTCTTGAACTGTGCTCAAAAACAATGACTATATAGTTTAAATATCATTTTGAGGAAGAGAATTTATGTCCCAGAGGAATGAGTTCTAGCAACTCCAGCACTGATGCTGTGTATGACAAAGTATTACTAAAATGTTTTTCAAAGGCTGCACTGTCTCTCCAGAGATGAGCCCTTTCCTTGCCATCTTTTGGAATGATGGTGGCCAAAATTTTTCCATAGTAGGAGTTGGTCAGTGGTCAGTCTCCACCACACTGTCTGCATGAAATTATTTTGACTTGTGGTCCAAAATCACTGAGGTATTTTTGAAATGTTACTGTTAGGCTCTTGAATCTAAGCTTGGGAGGAGCTTTAATGGGGGAAAAAAAATAACAACTCTATTTTGATTAAAGTTTAGGAGTTGGCAGAGGTGGAGGCTGCTAACCTTCAAACAGATGGCTGAGGCTCAGACTGTGCTTTCCTAGTGGCCAGCAAGACCTGAGCTCTAACTGCAGCTGTGGCTATAAATAAGTTGTGGACCACAGGCAAATTCTTGTGCTTGCTTCCTCCCTTCCAGAGAGGCTGAATTTGTTCTTAGAAACACAGCTGGTCCATCCTGCATGGTAGAGGCTGTCAGCATTGTGGCCTACCCATGCCTATGGCAATCCTTTTTTATCAAATTCTGAGTCCCTTAAAGAAATAAAGGAAAGGTGTGGATTCAATGAATTTTACCATATGGTTTTTTCAATTCAAGCCTGAAGTAGCACAAAAGAACCACAACTTTTGATGCAAACTACTAGGTTTCCTGACAAAATGAGTGTCCTCTTTAAAAAACATTGATGGACAGACTTAAATCCTTCTTCAAGCATGAGATCCTTTCTTGAATCATACCTTGCCTCTGCTCTCTCTGAATAGTCAGTGTATGCTGCTAGAAGACCAAAGTAAGAGAGCAGCAGCATCACCATCCAGATAAAAAAGTAGGACAAAATCCTCTTGAAATCCAAGACCTGAGCATGAACTTGCTTGCAGAGATGATCCAAAATGCTGTCTAAAATATGGCAGCCTGGAGAATTGGATGTGACCACCCAGGAACTCCCTTGGGTTTTATGCCCAAGCTGCTGACTACAAAGCTTTCCACTTGCATTGTCTACCAAATGCATGTGTAGTTTCAAGCAGAAGTATCTGAAAACCATCTCCATTAGTTTTGTTGGCTGGAAGTAGTGATCTGTGTTCCTTTTGTTCTAGATCCTACAAATGTCTCAAACATGAAGAACAAACAAAGTTATATATATGTTTCAGGTCTGTTCCTCGTTGTGGTCTCCAGTGTTCAGCTCTCACTGGTCTGGGCACTGATGGGCTTTGTGACCTAAATCCTGCTGAGCACCTCTTGGTACCAGAAGAGGCAGCCACAATTCCCCTGAAGCTGCAGTGCAGTCAGAACCCAGAACCTACCTCTAAAGGGCAGGTACCTTTTAATGTATGCTGACTTCAGCCTCTGCTTCAAATCTGGGCCAGGTGACTTGGTATTTCTCACAAAGGTCTTAGAATTAATCTTACTGATTGCTGTGTACAACTGTAAGTAATGAGAGGTATTGCCTGTAACCATATAGATTAAAAGGAAAGGTCCCAGTCTTTTGCCTGAAAATACAATCTACTGCCTAGTTACCCAGGTCAGAAAAAGATTTCATGAGCCTGGGAAGGAGGTTTAGAACTTAATTTGTCTCTTTTGCTGCTGTTAGGGAGGGACAGGCTTAACAGACCATTGCTTGGATCTCTTTGGCTCTTCAGACTTTCTGTGTCTCCCTAGGGAGTGATCTTGGTCCTCATCTGAAAAACTATGATGAAGGTCTCTCACTCCAAGCATTTAGATTGATCAGCTAGTTGCTATAAAGACAGCCCAGGTCCAGGAAAATCAGAAGGCTGCTAGCCAGGAAATACCCCTGGACAGAAAGGAAATTTCCAGAGTGGAATTTCAAATCCTCAGTTTGTATTAACAGACCTGATTCCTTGTTGTAGAACTGTACCCTTGAAAAGAAACTGAAATATAAAAGAGAGAATTTAGTCATGGTAGCTTAAATTCTTTTCTTTTGTACCACGTGAAAAGTCAGGAGGACAGGAAGCGCTCCCAGGGGTAATACCATCCAAAACTCTAGATGCCTCTGAATTAATAAAGTCCCCAAGTGGCCTGATACCACAGGATGCAGATGTTTTAGTTCTGGCAAGTAACATGAAACTGCAGGCCAAGTTTACACTAAAATTTTCTCCTTTTTTTCATTGACATTGCTTTTTTAATTTTTTTTTTTTTTCTTAAACCAAAAAAAACCCAAACAAAACCTAAATGCTCACCCAGACTATAAACCTTGTTTAGAAATGTGAATGGGTGTATGTTCTCCTGCTGGCTTGGTAATTTGGTAGATGTTAACACAATGTAAATACAGCACAATACAGTTTGGCATGGTGCTTATAAGGACATATGGGAACTATCATTTTTATGCAACCTAGTACTGGGTTTAGTGCTTCTGAAGGGCTTCTGCTTTGACTGTGTGTGAGCTTGACTGCAGTGGGAATGAATTATGAAGAGCAGTGAAATGTGCATGTCTTGTAAACATGGTAATGTTGAAAGACCCAGATAGATGGGTGAATGCTTTTCAAAGCCAATACAAAAAAAAAAAAAAAAAAAAAAAAAAGCAAATCTGAGGTCAGATGGCAAAATCTTTGAAATGCAGGACTGAGTGTTTCTCTTCCAATTGGGAGCATTTCTCTTTCATGCCATATGGAGAACAATCATTGATACTGCTTGTCAGTCTAGGCCTGCTCTGGCCCAGAAAAGAGATGGGCTGCCAGCTACAGATCCTACAATGAGCCCATGTCTTCACTGCTCAGTGATTCCCTTGTGCAGCAGAAATGTTGGACATCTGCTGCCAGCCAGAAAAAACCCCAAAACCCTTGGAATGTGAGTATGAAATGCACTGTCTGAATCAATGAATCAAAGTTGCCACAATCCTAATTTACTGCATATGAGATGTTTAGACCAGCAGGGCTGTCCTGGCCTTTGCTAATATAACATGTTGCAGAGCATCTCTCTGTATCGTGTGACAAGACATGAGTGGATGTATGTAAGGCAAAAAGCCAGCAGAGGCTTTCCAGTGCTGCTGGGAGAGTGTTTGCCAGGGCAGAACAGCTAGATGATACTGAGGATGTATCAAGCCCAAACTGCAGGGGGAAATAAAAAGACAGAAGTTGTTTTACACAGTGGCTGTTGCAGTTGGACTTGGAGGAGTTTCCTTCCTGACCCCAAATCTGGCATTTGGTCTGACTTTGCATGGGTGAGGAAAAACAAACTGGCTATGTGGAAGGCTTCTCAGTGCTGGGAGGAATTCCCCACTTCCTCATCCCCCTTCCCAGCTCATCTGTTCCAAAGATTGATCTGTGCTCTTTCTATCCAAGGTGAAATGCTTTGAGTGCCCAGGCTCATGGGTCAGAAGGAAAACATCTCTTGTGGCCCATATCATAGCTGGAGCAAGTCAGAGAAAAGTCCATTATTGTGTCTTCTGCCTGTAAGGGACAAGAGAGCATCGTTAGGAAGGGTGACAGCACAGGGTTTTCATTAGGCAAAAGGAAGGTTTCATGCAAAGCCAAGTTACTTTCATTGCTATGGAGGCTTCATGGCACTCTAGTTCTTGGGTGTGGGCTCAGTCCCCCCATTGAGACTTGTTTATTCCAGAGCTCAGTAGGTTTCTGGGAAGTGCTGTAATAGCTGGGAGGAGATCCCATGGAGAGGGTGGATTCTCTTGGACACATGCTGTTTAACAATGCCACTGTCTGCAGAGAAACAGAAAATAAACAATGCAGAATCCCTGCTGTAAACCATGCACAAACACCAGAATATGAATAGCCTCTTGGAAGGTGGCTAGTGCCAAGCAGCTTTGCTGCTATTGTTTATTGTGGTAGAGGAACTAGAACCAGCTTTTCAAAATAGGTCAATATTGCCCATTCATAATGGGTTAATGGTTTCTGCAGCTGAAACTGAAGTATAATGGTTCCTGGTGAAATGGGGGAAACATCTGTAGAAAGCAAATTTGGAAGCAATAAAAACTGCAATGAATTAATTTTGTTTTATTCAGACATCTTGGGCAGGGAGAATGAAGGCCCTGTTTGGATAGCTGTTGCAATTGCAAGCAATAAAGGCTGAGGAATTCTCTGAGGACTGATAATTGGAGCATCAGGCAGGAGAGGCAGGTGAAAGCAGTCAGACAGGTGGGAGCAAAGCATAGCTGGAGTGGCTCTGGGCTGAGTTCCTTCCAGCTCAGAGTGCTCTGTGATTCTGTGTCACTGGGCACTGTGAGTGGCACTGCAGGGTGAGCTGGATGGTGCTGAGAACATAAGTCAGTGCTGTTGGCATTTCTGGGGGTGTTTGACTCTGGATTAGCTCTACTCTCCAGTTCTTGGGATTGGATGTGGATGTCTGGAATGTGTTTGGTATGATCTGGCATGTATCTCTGGCCTCATCTGAAAGGAGCCTCCCTTGCACCCTCCAAGACCACCCTGTGAGCTGACCCCAAGTGCAGTAAGTGGGGATGAGCTGGATATCTGCTTCAAAACCCCCTGATTATCTGAGTGTAGATGCTTGTGCTGGTATCTCTAGGCATGCTGACGTGTCTGAGGAGGGAAGTGGCTCCTGGGGCATGGCAGCTGCACATCTGTAAAGCCCAAAAGAATGTGTTTGAGCCAAGAGAGTGTGCAGGGTGCCTTGATGCTACCAATTGCCTCTGTTCATTCTTTGCATGTGGGTCTGCTGAGTGGGGATTGTTTTATTCTTCTATCTGCAAGTTTTGGGCAACCCAGGGAATCCGTGGCTTTTGGAAAGCAGCTCCCTGAACTTTTGACAAGGGCACTGAAGCTTATCTGTGCCTCTGGGGAAGGATTGCAGGTGTTTAGCAGTGAGCCTGTGCACGCTCAGTGCCTTGGTGGTAGTGACTCTCATTTACCCTCTACTCCTCCATCCCAGCCACTTGCAAGGACACTTCATGCTGAAAGCAGAGCAGCTGCTGTGTCTTTGAGTGAACTGGAGACAAGGGCTTTCCCCAGAGGAGCCAGGTCACTCTAAAATAAGATAAACACCACCTATGCTAATTGCAGTGGAAAACTGAGAGCAGCTTGTATTGGGCCACTGTGTGTTGTCCCTAAGTAGGGATTATGCAGAGCAGCTGGGTTCCAAAAGGGCTCAGGAAAAAAAAAGATGCTTAGAAGGGAACAGTGTCTCCTGCACTGAGGGGCAGTTTTCAGGTGTGGGGGTTTTTATGAAGATATATTTTTAGGAGCTGCTGGTATCTGCATTTAGGTTGTGAGCCCTGGAGACTATTTTCTATTCACAAATGCATTCTGTAGTGAAAATCAGTTCGTCAGCACTCTTTTTGATTTATTCCCTCCCCCCCCCCACCCCCACCCCTAACATATGACCCACTCTGGGTCGTATGAAGGAGACATGGATGGTATATGACAAGAGAGAGGCTGCAGTCTGCAGCTGACTCTCCACCTTGGTACTCAGAACATTCCCAAGTGCAGCATCTCCTGCTCCAGCCCTGTGGGCCACTGAGCTGGACACAGCACAGGGTCAGTGCTGTATCTGGGACACCACTGAGCTGGATGGGGTCTGTATTTTGGTGAAGTATGACATGTTGAACATTCAGCAGCTCCTGCCCCAGCTACTGACATGATCAGCAAGAATAAACCCCAAGGGGTTATCCAGAGGTGAGTGAAATAAGATCCCTTTCCCTTCTGCATCAGGGACTGGTGAGTACACTGGAGTAACTTCCAGCAGATGTCCAGTTGGGTCAGGTCCTAAACTTGATAGTAAGGAGCTCCCAAAGCTTAGTGCTGCACCTTAGAGCTCTTTAGCTCCTCCCTATCAGCAGGTACTGTAATGCTTAAAGCTCTGAGATGGAATATATAAATGCCTGCAGCTGCTGGAGCCAGTCCTTAGGTCAGAGTTTCACTGCCTGGTTCATGGTTACACTTCTGCCAGTGATTCACACTGAGCATTATCCCAAGGCACATGAGTACTGCCAGGGTTTGTGCCATTCTTGCCAAACCATGTCTGCATTGGCCCCATTGCAAACCAGGTCCTGAAAGGAAAGAAACAAAAACCATGGGGGCCCTTTTGGGCCTGACCTGCAAGCATGGCAGTACATTCTGTTTGTCCTGCAGGCTCTCCAAAAATGAAGAAAGCAAATACCAGTCTGGAAATAGCTTGTCTTGACTCTCCAGTCTTGTTAGAGTGCAGACTAATACTGCTTGCCCTGCTGCAGTTGTGCTCTGAGCTTGCCTGCCAAGGACAACCATCCTTGTGCTTCAAGAAAGCCATGGTAAACCAGAGCAATGCACCCTCAAAATCATGCTAGACAAGCTTTTGAAAGCACAAGAATTAAGGAAGTCTGGATGGATGCAAGAATCAAAAATTCTTGAAGAATTATCTGGCCTCACAGGACAGACTGAATTCTAGCTATTTTAGGAGTAGATATTTGCAGATTATTATTTTAGGTACCCCTTCACTGAATTCTTAGGCATGCCTGACAGTCTGCTGCATAGAATACCTTGAAGAATTAGGGAAATTTTATCTCTTCTCAAACACCAGGGAAGTGAGACATATGGAGACTAAAATCCACATCCTCAAAGGGATGTAGATTTGTAATTTGCACTGGAAAGTGGTGGAGATAGCAGGATTTCCTCAGGGTTATGGTTAAGCTGATTGACTTTTCTGGTATATAGGCATGTAATTGATTATCTTGGAGGCTCTGGGTCTAAGCATTTTCCTTAGATGGTGTCTGTAGGGGAGGACAGAAAAGAGCCTGTGTTTCCTGAGCCAGTCTTCCCTCAGTTGCTTCTCTGAGTCACTGCTGCTGCCTGTGATGATGTTTCTTACCCTTGCCTCTGAACCAGCTGATCTGAGCTCTGTGGGAGCCAGGTGGGCTCTGGTTTTTGGTAATGGTATTACAGGCATCGTCTTTCAGACTCAAAACACGAGACCCTTCCCTTCCTGTTATCACCCTGTTTTCAGCTGTACAGTCTGGAGTGCCTGGACTGGCCTCGCCTCTCCTTGCCTAACCTCTCACAAACAGCCACGAATTTTTGAAAAGGGCTTTGGTTTGCTCTGCCAACACTCCTTAATTTTGCCTTTCCTCCTTGCAAGCCACACTGAAGCAGTGCTTTGCTATTCTCCAGGAGGAAAATTTAAAAAAAAAATTAAGTAGGTCATGGTGTCATGTAAGGCAGCTAAACAGTAACATGGAGCCAGGCAAGGAGAGAGATAAAAGGCCTCAGTGGGATGGGGGATGATGAGTGAGCAGCTGTGAGGGATAAACTGGGATGAGGGGATGGATGGGGAGGGGATGGATGGGAGCGTGGCAGGTGGAGGCTGCGCTGCAGGGCTGGGGCTCCCTGGACCACATGCCCTCTCCTGGCACAGGTGTTCCCTCTGGAGCAGCTTTCCTTGCTCTCACAACCAATGCTGCTGTTTGGGCTTGTGTCTTTTTTCTTATTTTATTTTTTATATCACGGTTGTTTTCCCCTCACCCTGCAGTTCAGTCCAAATAGTGCTCGCAGAAAGCATGGGGCAGGTGTGGAAAATCTCTTAGCACACCAAAATGTCTTTGGTTGCAAATAATTTTTACCCCTTTTATATGTTAGAGTCCCCTTGTTTATATCAGTTGTGTTTTGAAAGAAGGAGGGGGGTTTATGCCTGTTGGCTGTCTTGATTCTCACCCAGCATTACTCACTGGGCCTGGAACAGAGCTCTTTGGAAGATGGAATCAAGCCTGACCTTATCTCTGAGGCAGGATTCCACCCTAGTGTTTAAAGGGAGAAATTCAGGTCTGGAGATGTGGCTTACCCTGTAAGCAACCCTTAACTTGAAATACTGACTACAGTTTGGGGTAGATGATGAGCTCTGCTACATGCCTAATTTAGAATTTCAACCTATTAAAGAAACCCAAAAATTAAAACCACCAAAAACAAGGATGAGAATCAAACTCAAAAGACAAAAACATTTCAGAGCAGTGCCAGCTGAGAGAGCTTGGGGTGTTAATGTTCTTGCTGTAGTCCTGTAGATACAGGGATTGATTTTTGACTCTTACCAGCCTGTTATGTCATCACTGTTGTCACTCAAAACAAATTCACTTTGGATTTGTCTGGGGTCAAGACATGTTGCAGGGCTCCCAGTCCTCCAAAACACATGCAGCAAGGACAACTTACTTCTCCAGATCTCAACCCTCAGCCTCAGAACTGGGGTGGGAGCCCACTGGGAGGAGGTGATCCTGGATTAAGAAGCTCAAACTCCCAAAGCTTAGAAGTTAGACTTCTTTTAAAATTTGGAAGACTTGATTTTTTTTTTTTTTCCTGTAGCCCTGTTCAGAGAAACCAAAAGTTTTCTCTTTAGGGCTAGCATTTAAATCCTGCTCATAGCTCCCATCCTCTGGCTACAAATGCCTCTTCAGCCACTTGAGGCAAACCTTTCCTTGTCTGCAGTGTTTGGGGTATGAATCTATCATATTTAATATGCTGAAATATTCCTGTGTTTTTTCCCCCACTCTTTCCTTTTGTCAAACAAGGCTGGTGGAACAGAGCTGGGCAGTCTCTTAGTGTTGTCAACATCTGCTGCCTGAGCTGCAGAGAAACCAGTGCTAAAGTCCTGTCTGAATGTTTCTTGAAACCTTCATCTTTTCCTGTTCTTCAGCCAATTTACTTCTGCAAATGCTTGGAAATGCTGGTGAGTGGTGGAAGCAAAACAGTCTCCAGTCTAACCAAGGATTTCTACTGCTGCTGGCTCTGCAGAAGAGATTTTAAGGTCAGTTTTAAAATAGTTCTGCCTAGAAAGAGCTGGTTCAGGAGGATGGCACTCACTAATATGTACAGAGCAGAGATCTTCAGCCAGTTGTTCCTGTAGACAGCCTGTGCTGGTGTTTGAGCTGAGCCATGGAATGCAGAAAGCTCCTGTGTCCAGAGTGAGAGTCTCAGCAGTGCCAAGGGCAATCACCCCTTCCCTGTCTAAAGTAAGTGTCCTGTTTACTGTTTGCACTGGAAATTCCAGCTTTGCTTCTACAAGATGTTGGTTCCAATGATCTTTGAATGCTATGCAGACACCAGCAAGCCTTTGGGTGCCCCTAGGAGGCTGCTGGGTGAGGAGGACACCTTTGATTAAGAAAAAGGGCCACAAGAAGTGATTGGGGTGTCTGCCCATGCCTGTCCCTGTGCTGGTGCTCCTGGCTCCTGCAGCCATGCCTGGCATGTGACAGCCCTGTGCCTCCCCTGACAAAGGCACAGCTTGTCCTGCAGCCACCAGCCTGGTTTATGAGTGGAAACTGAGTCAGCACATGGTGCTCACCAGTGCAGGCCACTGCTGCCTCTCCTACCCACTAGCTGAGAGCCTGGAAAACAGTTTGAAACAGAAGCATAAAATGGGCTTTGTTGAAATGTGTTAGCTCACCTGGAGGCTCCAGAACCTGCGTGTGTATTTTTGGAAGCAGAATAACCCGACTTTACAACCTGCAGTATTTGGAAGCACAGCACAATTACGTGGCTGTTCCAGCCCCTGTGAGACTGGGAGATGAAAATAATGGTTTTTGAGGTAGTGAGAGGGGTGGAGAGAGCCTTTGGGAAGCAGCAGTAGATTAAATGGCATCTAAGCATTGCTGGTGCTCATTTACTCACCTAAAAGTCTTTAGGTTTTCTATTAGTCTCTCCCTAACTATTTGTAAGGCAATAAATCCAATCAGAATACTGAAAGAGGTTCACCCAGACCAAGAATTGTGTTTTACTATTCCTCCTAGTACATTACCTTATTAATCATGTTTAGAAGGTTGGCTGATGTCACTTTCCCCCTCATTTTGTGTTTGTGGTGATCAGCAGGTATCCTGATAAGCAGAGCTTCAGCATTTCAGATCCAAATTTGTGCCAAATAGTCTCTCTTTTCTAATTTCTTTCTTCCCTTACTCTTTAAATACTAGGAGTTGTAACAAAGCCTGCTGTCAACCTTTGGCTTGGATTCTAAATACTGATCCACATCAAAATTTTGCAATTGGTTCCATTTGTTACAATGGATGGAACTAATTCGCTGGATTCAAGTACAATTAGATAAATCTAGATCATAATTCCGGGCACTGAATTTAAAAAATAAGTTAATTTCCCTTTATCTTCTTCTTCTTTCATTGACTAATGATAGTCCACTACAAGCCTTTCCTCTTCAAAAATCTATTATGAGCCTCTTCAAAGGCCAGTGAAGCTTCTAAAAAGAGAGCATGACAATCTGGTAGGAGCAGCTTGTCTTCACACACTTGCAGGACCAAAGCAGTGGAAATTACATTTTTGGGGGGAGTACCCAATAATCTTTTTCTTATACTTTTGCCTTATGTCCTGCTCTCTGTGTTTTAACCCACAGAAGATTGTTTGATTTATCTGTTTTGACTTTCCTTGTTGAGAATTGCACAGCAGTGCTTTGTGCACTTTTCCACTGGACAGCAGCTGAGCTTTGTGCTGCAGGTCCAGTCAGTGCTGGGGATGCTCTGGGGTTAATACTTCCAGCCTAGAATGGAGTGATCAAAAAGCTGCCTGCTCTCTGTGATCTCTCTGGGTTAGCTGCTCTATCCCCTGAGAGATGGCTCCTCTGTCAACACCACACAAACTAGACACCCATGGTGCAGACTCTGGAGCATGGAAGACAGTTTAATTCTGTTTCAGTAGCATCATTTTAGTTCAGGATCAAACCCAGTAGCACCCCAGAGCTTTTAGGTTAGTTACTACCCTGCTAAAATAAAAAGCCGAGTTCATGGTGACCTTATGGTGAGACAGATTATTTTTTTTTTTTTCCTGGGGACTGATTCATAAAATATGCCCAGAGGAAACAGGCCAGGAACACATTCTATTCAAAATAATTCCTCCAGAGAATAGCTCATTTCTTTTTCTCTTCCAAGGGTATTGTCAGGCTTGTGTACTTCAAAACAGATCTTGTACTGACAGTACAGATAAGTTAATGAAAGTCTGCAGAATGTTTGAGGTTTTTGAATTTTCCCCCTTTAAACCAAGGGTGATGATAAGTTCTAATGAAACCTTATTTTAAATTTGGATTCTTTTCAACATGCCTTACTTGTACTTCTGAAGAGCTTTCCCCATCTTGAAGAACAGAGCATACTTGAGTTGCTGTGTAGCAGCAGGAGAATGCACGAATCTTAAATTTCTGAAGAACCATGAGCTAGTTACTCATGCAGTGTCAGGAGAGTCATCTGTAATTCTTTTACTCTACAGAGTCCTGGGGAAACAGCTGGAGCATTGTGTACAATTTGCTGAGCACATTTCAGGGAAGATGTGGACAATGGGGGGATGTCAAAGGAGAACAGGGAGAACAATTGTAGATCTTAAAAGCATAACCTCAGAACAAGGAGGGGGAAGAGCTGACTTAACTGTAGTTAAAGTACAAAAAGAGTTTTCAAAAAATGTAGAAAAACTCCTGCAGAGAGGGAGAAGGACACTTCTCCATGGCAATGGAGATAGGTTGGGAAATAATGCACTTAAATTGTAATGAAGAAGAATCAGATTGGACACTTGGGAAACCTGCCCCGTGGTAGACATTGATGCAGTAGTTTGGAATATTTGGGAATGTCATGGGGCTCTTGTCACTAGAGGTTTTTAAGGTGAGGTTAGCCAAACCTGTTAAAAACAACATACCTCATGCTCAGTTACCAGAAGTGACCAATATTTGCTTAGGACACTTTCTAATAGCTGTCAAATGCATAATTCCAGCTTTTTGAATTGTGGGAAACTTTTCCATCCTTATCATTGCAAACCTCAGCATTTATAATAGAAAAAAAATTGTTTTAAGCTAAACTACCTCCTCTATTGACTTCAACAGATCTTGGATTGTGTTTGCAGATATCACAGAGAATAAACCAGGCAAAAATACCCAAGGAGTTGAGGCCTGAGACCTCAGCTGAGTTTGGGTGCTTTGAAATCATGTAAGAGGAAGCAGAATTAGCCAAAATGTAATTCTCATGATGTTTAGCCCACATTAACTCCAGAGGCAAATATCAGCTGGTTTTCCCAACACTGATGCTTATTAGACCGTGAAATATTTTTCCCTCTGGGAGATACTTAGAAGTGAATTGGACAAAGTGCTGGAAAATGTAGGGTCCTGTATGGTTTGGAGACAAGAAATTCCATTCAGTTGGGGCATCTGAACTGGGTTCAGTTTCCCATTTTGTCACTGTTTTATTGTGTCTTTGCAGTGCTTTTATTTTGTGATCTACAGTTGGGAAGAGCAGGAAGTGCTAAGATACTGAGTGGATGGTCTGAAGTGGTGTAGGATTTAATCCTACTCCTGCTTTCAGGTATGCTGTGTGTACAATTTAGCAGCAGTGGTGCTGAGGAAAAACAGGGCCACATACATTCCTGTGTTTGAAAGTTAGTAGTTAAAGTTTATTACAAAACTATTACAAGACTATCAATCAGTCTCAGGCACTCTGACAGAGTGCTGGTATCTCAGTGAATTCCCTGCTGTTTTGGTTTTAGACAGCAGTGTTGGAGCTGTAACAGCTGTGTGGGGCTCATTTCCATCACTCACCTGTACAAGGGGCAGCAGTGAAATGAGAATGATGTCTCTGCTTGCATGTTGGTCTAATGTAGGTCTCAAACTCTCCTTTGGTCCAGGAGGTAGCAGTGCCTGTTCCTTTGCATTACCTATGGAGATAACTCTTCAGGAACTTATCCAGAGCCCTGCTCTAAGAGTATTTTTCCCAAGTGACTTGCAGTCTGGTATGATCTGGCTTTGTTTTTAATTCTTTTCAGAGAACAGCTTTAATTTTTGTTTGTTTGTTTTTGCTTTGTTCCTTTTTTTTTCTGATGTTGAATACTCCACCCTGAAGCACACAGGATTGATTATTGTCATGGCTTACCAAGCAATGCTACTTAGGATGCTCTTATCTTTCCAGATAGCAGCTGAGAAGCAGGCCTGTAGACTTGCTGTGACTTCTGAGCATGCACCTAAACATAATCAAACTCTGAAGATGTTTAAGCAAAAAGTCTGGATACACATGTCAAAAAAGATTGTTGTAATGGTCCAAATACTCCTGGATCAGTCATGTGCAATTAGATGTCAGAATTAAAATTGTTGTTGGGGTTTCTTTTGTATAAGGCTGGGAATAAAATGTAAATGGATCTGAAGGAGCTCTAAAATGGGGAAAAGTTATCTAACCAGGTTTATTCTTGTGTTCCCATTTAGGTAAGGCAAAGCCATGAAACCCACCAGGGTACCTTTTCTGCTGTTCTCTAGGTTTGTAGGTCCTGTACTCCTGAGTATCTGATTTCTTTGCCTGGTTTGGCTATCTGTTTTTTTATCCCAGCTTCATTAGAGTCTGGCTCGTGTCTAATCAGTCTGTACTGTCCTTCAACTTCTGGCTTTCTTACAAATCTGTGTAATGCAGAGATAGAAGCTGCTCCAGGAGGTTTTCTAGCTCAGCATGATGCCATACCAATATTAACATCTGAATGTGTGACCTTGTTAGTTCAGTATATGCAAGGTAGGTATTTTTCTCCTGTCCAATGCACTGCTTATTATTAACGAGGTGTGCTGTGCAAAACAGTACCATTAAATTTCACCCAGCTGGAAGCCTTACTTTGATGTTAACTTGCCCATTATAGGATTTGAGGAGAACTTGAGCCATGGATTAGAATAGAATTCTGGTAACAAATGATTCTGTAGCTAGGCACTAATGCTCTGTGACACCCTACAGCCATTGTATCAGCAGCTCATGAGCAAAGTCCTAAATTTGTGCATTAAGTACAAGGATCCTTCTTTGTGTCATGGTTTGTTTCTTGTGGGGCTTGCTGGAAGCTGAATGAAGTCTGCTCTTTCTAAAACCACCAGGGAGAAATTAATGAATCAACACAGTAAATAACTCAGTGCTTATTTCCTGAAACAAAGAGCACCTGTAACATCCAAGGGGTAGCTGCCTGGCAGGAGGCTGGTGGCACTTTTAGGCTATGAGAATGTTGGGACTGGTTAGAGAGCTGGGGACAAGTGGATACACAGAACCAAGTGTGTGGTTCGGGCTATGAGACCTTTTTGTCAGGTGTTGGTACCTCTTCAATGCCTCTTTCTGTTCTTGATAATAAAGGCCATGCTTGTGTGGGATCTGACCTCAGGGGAGGTCAATGCTTCTCCTGCTGAGCAAAGCCAAGTCACACTCCTTTCAATCCTGTTTGCTGTTGCTTGCAAAGCTGTTTCTATTTGTGTTCCCCTTTGGGTGTGATGCCTGCAAGGTGGGAATTGCCTTAAGCTTGAGTTGTTTGGTGAGAGAAGGAAGGCCTGTTTGTTGGGTATGTTCTCTTCTGAACTTCAGCTTTTGCCAGCTTAGTCCCAGCCCTCAGGCTAAAGACACAAGTGTGAAGTGAGGTGAGCTATAAAAAGAAAAACACCCAGAAACCCCAAAACACATGGGGTGGGCTTGTGGATGGGGAGAGGAGGAGGTTGGCTGCTGATTCTGGGTTGTGTGGAACGCAGTGAGGGTCTGGACATGTTTCAGCAAGCCAGGGTATCCTGAGCCCTGTGTGCACCTTCTGACAGTGCTGCAGCAGGTGGCTGGAGAGCAGGGTCCCTGGCCATGCCTGGGGTGGGAGAGGCTGCTTTTCTCTTTGTCTTTAAGGATTTAGTCTGCCTAGAGCAGAACAAATAATGTGGGAGCTGCCCCACACCAGCCCCTCCTCCCTGAGCAGGCTGAGAGACTGCAGCTTTCTTGTTAAACAGATTTAAGATCACCCTTGAAACCCATCTCAGGCTTGAACTGTAGCCTTTGCATGTGCATGATTCTGCTTCTCTGCAGTACCTCAAGGAGCACCCATGGACAGATACATCTTTAATGGTGATGTTGCACAGACTGGTGTAAAAGAAATGCTTTTGCTTCTTGGAGACTTTGGAGATAACAGTGATGAGTCTGTCAACTTTGTGTTTGAGTGGATTTGAGAGGAGGGTTATCTAAATCCCAGTTTCTCTTCTGGAGAAGTGGAAGTTGCTTAAGCAGCTGGTGACTCAGCTTCTCTGGCTGTAGGATGCAGATGAGAAATGTTGGCCTTCCACATAATGAATGAGATTTTCCCATTTGGGACATACTTTTCAAAATATAGGGCGTTAAAAATGGTGGTATGAAGGTCAGTGAGCAAACTCATATTCAGCCTTTGACCCTTCAGAAGATGACATAGCCATGTAGTAACCTTCAGTCTGATGGCCCAGAAGAAGACAGTGAGGTTGTTGAACAGCAAAAAGGATGAGCACAGAACTCCTTCTTCCATAAAACTTTTAATGTACAATTATATAAAGAGAAGCTCTGGGAGATAAGGAAATACAGATAAGGCGCTCACAAATCTTTTAGTGATGCCTTGGGAATCACTGTATTATGACAGACTTAAAAATGTTTGGGTGGTGGGAGCTGAATTACAGACTGGGGAAGTGGCTTTTACTTTCTAGTGGGACATGGATTCCCTGCAGCAAGGTCTTTGCTCCCCTCTTGTGTAATAATGACTTTCCCCTTGAATACTTGTGTTTAATGGCAATCTTCAACAAATACTGAAACAGAAACAGCTCTCTGAACAGAAATTTTGGGTGAGATGTCAGAGGAATGAACAGAGTTAATTCCAGCAAGTCCCTTCCCAACACTGTGGCATGTAGTTAGGCTCAGTGGTGAATTCTCACCACAAATCAAGAAATACTTTGCAAGATGCCCTACAGAGCAGTTCCCTGAGTGACCTTGCTGTGCTAGGTCACTGTTACCCACTGATGCCAAACCATGAGTGGGGTTTAGTGGAGGGAGAGGGAGGTAATGTGGAGAAGGGATGTTTGCCCGTTGGACCACTCTTGGTCATGGAATGCTGCTGCCGGGCGATTGCCAAGGTGACATGGGAAAGTATTTTGTTGATCATTTAAGCAGATGAATTATTGCTGTGTCTTCCCAAAATGGTGTTTCACTTTTGCACTTTTTTCCTGAATAAAGCTGTCCTTGTTTCCTACCAGGTTCTGCACTGGCATGTGGAGTAACTGTGCCTGGCTATGTTGGCAGAGATGCAGTGATCCCAGAAGAACAGGCAGGTATACAGGGATGGTGATCATGGTGCTCTGTATTTGTAAAAGGGAAATTGTGTGAATCCATACACCAGGGATGCTGACATCTCCTGGCAAAGATATTATGAACCCTAGCAGTCATCTTGAAGGCAAAAATTCATGCTACTTGGTCAGCTAGCCATGCTGGCTGTCTCCAAAGTTATGTATGTTTTCCCTTGTAAATATTTTCAGTGGGCTGTTTTCCCAGGACCATTTTGCTTACCATCTTCTGCATCCTCCCTGTGTGCAAAGTAATATTTTAGACCAAGAGAAGGGGAGAGGATGTTGTTTGTAGCAATCAGTGTTATAAACATGCCCTGTATGGTTATTTTGGAAGGTTAACAGTTCTTGCTGTCACTCTGTAGAGTGACTTAGCTCCCCAGAAGTATTCCTGGTTTTGTTCCCAAGAATAGGACAGTCTTGTCTTTCACTCAGCTTCCCTGCTCAGTTGAGGAGAGAAGTTGGAGCAAGGATTCAGTGTAGTCATGACTCCTTGCTTCCTCATCCTAGCTCAATGCAGAGCTGCTCTGCTTTAACACTGCTGGCAAAATTGCACTCCTGCCATTCTCCTATAATGCTGGGAATCCCCTGCTACGTGTGCAGCTGTGGGGTGGCACAAGCACAGCTTTGTGTTCAAAGTGCCATTTAGAAGCTGTTTTCTTATTGCTGATGATCAGAGCAATATCTGTCCCCTTGTTTACAAGGGTGGAATTGTAAGGTGATCAGAAAAGCTGGGTTTCTGAGGCTGCTACTTATTCTAAATACTAAAATGGATTCCTGCACCAGCAGAAAGAATCTCATAATATATAGATAGACCTTCTAATCTGTTCTGCATTAGCAAATGATGGAGGCAGTCCAAGCAGCAATAATGAAAGTTTGTCTGATGGAAAGCTGTCAAGATCCTTTTAGCTTCATCTTGGTGATTTAAGTTGGGCTGAGTGCTGTCCTGCTGAGCTCTTAGGCAGAGGTTTGACCTGGGTGGGGACTGCAGATCCCTGAGTGCAGCATTACCAGCCCTGCCTGGGAGAGCTGACAGAAGTGCTGGGCTGGGCTGTTCTAGTGATGCCTCCTTCAGTGTGGTGAAGACCATAAGAGGTGGTCTCTTCATCACTAGTCCCAGATGTTGTCTCTAGTACTGAGGGGAGAACCACTAGCTCTGGACTTTGAGCACATACTCAGACTTGCTGCAGTGCAGCTGTGCCTGAGAAATTTTTTGTTCATGTGTGGGCACCTGGGTTTGGAGTCTCTCTGAGGTTGCTTTCCTGTCACCTGTCTGTGTCTGGGCACAGTCCATGACTTCTGTAGATCTTTCTCAAAGTGGCACCTCCTGTTTCCCTTTTCTCATGGGAATCCTCATCCTGCCACTGATTGCCTGGTTTCTACCCTGTGTTTTCATCTCCATAACTCCATGGTCTTTCCCCGGGGTGGATGGAGGGGAAAAATTAAGGCCTCTAGTCTCTTAATGTGTCTGGACAGAGTTCAATTGTGTGGTATCTGTGGGATGTCTGGGCCCACATGGCTCTTTTTGTGGGCTTTAGAGTTCTTTATGTGACTTCCCCTATGTTCAGCATTATTTTCTGCACCCTTCCTATTGCTTTAGTTTCATCTGTTGCTTTCTAGTGTGTGATAACAGTGCCCAGCTCTTCAGGAGCTCTACCCCACACCCAGCAGATAAAAAGGAGGCATCAGTGGCTGGTGATGTCCCCAGGACTGGAGCAGTCAATGCATGGCTGTCCAGTCTTCACCTGAGGAAGCAGGTAAGCATGTGTGGGTAAACCTTATGATAAATACAGAACAAATGGTCTCTAAACAAAGAGTTGGAGCCTTTTCCTGCAAAGGACAACTTGCCACTGTTACAGGGAGGGCAGCGAGCAGAGGTGGCTTGTCCACATGTTTTACTGACTTTCCAAGTAAATGTGTATGTGCTTAGGGTGTTGATTGCAAAACAACCCCCTTTATTTTGTCAGTGGAGCAAATTATACATCTGTGTCAGCTCTTCAGGAAGCATCATGTCAGTGGGAGTGTGGAGTCTCCTGATCTCTTTTAACTCTTTGACCTTACTTAAATTCCCTGAGTTCTCAGCAAACAAGGATTAATTGAATGCCTTTACACATTCAGTGGAAGCTCATGCTGCAGTGACCTTACTGACTGATGTTACTAGAGCAGGGATTGTACTTGTGAGCTTTTACAGACACAGCTTTTTATCATGGTGCTGGGAGCAGATCTTGTCCCATGGGGAAGGAACATGTTGGAGTGCAGGAGGTGCTATTGTTTCTAGCTCTTTTGGAGGTTTAACTAGCAAAACAGATACTTGGAAAAACCTAGCAGATTAGCTGTCAGTTGATAGCAGATGAAGCAGCATAGCTTCTGGTGCCTTTAAATGTGTTTATTCTCAGTGCAAAGGCTGTACTGTAGTTTGAAGTGTCTTCTCTGTGGCCTGATTTGCTCAAGAGAAGGAAATATTGGCTAAAGAGAAGGTTAGGTGTTTGGATTAGATATTGGGCTGGAGTTCAGGATATTTTAGCTGTGTTTTTGGGTCATGTATCAATGACATGTGACCACAGGCAAACCATGAAACATGTCTATGACCTTGTCTTTATCTTATTTCTTGAATCTTAAGCTCTTTTGAACAGAGTCTGACATTGCTGACTGTTTGCAGAATGTAGTGCAGTGAATTTGCTTTCTGGGCCAAAGCTTTGGATGCTGCTGTTCTGCAAGCAGTAGCTCAAGCTCATCTGTTTCAAGTGTCATTAGCCTGGAGAATAACCTCTGCAGCTTCCTTTGCCCCCAGCTGCATGTTTGGAAGGACTGTGCACCTAGACATTAGCAGAGGAGCTGAGAGGCTGCATGGAGAGGCTGCATCCCATTATTGTTGAAGTATTTGTGCACTTTCTTTTAATGTGTGTTGCCAGTGCTGGCTGCCCTTTGCCAGTGTCATAAACAAAGCAGCCATTGCTCATCTAGGTAATGTGTTGTGTCCTTACAAAGTCATTGGCACAGGTTTCTCTGGCACTTACTGGGTTTTACCTCAGTGCCAGGTTCCCTCTGTCACCTCAGTGGTTGCAGTAACACCCCTCAGTAATGCTCTCCACAGTGCTGAGCCTCTCCTGAGGCTGAGTCCTCTGGGCCATGTCCTTATAGGTTTTTATTGTTTGTCCCCAGAGTCTTATGACATCACCATTACTTACACTACATTGCTTTAAAATGTTCCTCCTGCCTTACCTTGTTCTGCCAATCTGTCTCTGTCTGCCTTGCCTGTCCAGGCTGGAAGCTTTTGGAGAAAGGGTTTAGCTGTGTCACTCCTGCTCCACTCTTGCTTGTCACCTGGTGGGGAGTAGCCCCTGAACTTTCACTAACAGAACAGCTTTGATTATATTAGGCAGCTAAGGTCTCCAGTGCAGCCTCTAAGCACAGTAGTAATATACATAGTAATTTGGGTAGCTCTGTATGTTCTGAGACCTCATAATAACCAGAACTGGGGCAGGTCATATTTTGTGTTTTCCCTGAGTGTGTATTTTGATGGGTGCAATGGAGTGTCTTTTCCCTGAGTGTGTATTTTGATGGCTGCAGTGTGCTTGTCCTAGTAAAATAGTTTCTATTATGAGATTTCCTATTTGGAGAAGTGATTACAGATGCAATCCCATATAACACTAGGTCACACTCTCCTGATCCTACTGTAGTTATCCCGTTATGGGCCCAAGAGTGCTAAAACTTGTTTCCATGTATTTTTGCTTTCCTCAGTAAAAAAGCAACATAAATATCTGGTAATCTGATGTTTGACCCTGGGCAGTACAAACCCAGCATTAGTCCCCTGGCTACTGCACTTAACAATACTGTTTCTGGAGTAACACACAGTCTGGCAGAATCCAAACTTGCAGCAGCCCAGCACTGAGTGTGCAACCACTGCTGGATCCTTGAGGTAGCCTCAAAGACATGATAGCACTGGGGAAAATACCAGCCAGGGCACAGAATGAGAGCTTCTGCATCAGTCTGTGCATGGTCATGAAGAATCAAGGAGTTAGGCTGACCAGAGAAAATAAAATCTGATATGTGTGTGCTGAGGAAATTGCTGCCTTGAGCTGGGACATCAGAGTTCAGTTTTGTCATTCCAGGTGAGTTAAAAGAGGAGACCCACAAACTGTTTTTGTTATCTGGGTAAGGCCATGACAGCTGTGTCGTCTCTTTCTAGACACTTTCTAAAACTACCTCCTCTTGATCTGATCTACCTTTCTAAAACTAGAAAGGTTTGACCTTCTTGATCTGTATTTTAGCTTCTTCCATTCCAGCTGTGCCTGAAGCACATTCAAAGTGCTGTGACCAGGCACATGTCCGGTCACATTCACTTCTGGCTGAATTGTGATCCAGAACAGTGTTTACTTGGGAGGGATGAAGCAGGACAGCCTCTCTGATTACTGCTGAGAGTTGAATTTAGGTGTGCAGGCTCTGATAACCCAAGCTGGAAGCTGTCCAAGGACACTAAGGTGAACTGCTTTGGGGTGAACTGGCGTTAATTTCTCTAATGACCAGAGGGACCAGGCTTTGTTTCCCTTAAACTGTTATCATCATGGGGAATTTTACACTGTTTGCTTTGCAAGGAGAGGCAGAGGGAGAGAGCACCATTTTATTAAGTAAAGGCTCTGGGGGAGTAGAAAGGAGGCACTTTTCTCAAAACCTTGACATGTAGCACACTTGTTCTCCTCCAGCTATCTCATGCCAGCAGTACAGAGGCTCCCTGCTGGCATTCCCCCTTCCATCAGTGTCAGTCAGTCTCACTGAGGCTCGGTTCAGCCCTTAAACTGTGTTTTTCCTGCAGCTGGCACTGGCCCTGCTCTGCTCCCACCCAGGGCTGTGTCTTCAGCACCAGGAGAGCTCCAGCAGGACATCCCTGGGGGCTGGGGGCAGGCAGCCCATGGCATCCTCAGGTGGGGATGGTCAGTAATTGCTTTGCATTGAATGCATTTTAAATGATTCCATTCAGATTAGGGTTTATGCTCTGACTCTCCAGCTCAGGCTGGAGCATGTGATGGTCTTCCTTGACCTCCCCAGCTGTGCTCTGCACAAGTACTCTGTCCAACTCTTGCCCAAGCCTGGGCAAGTTTCCTGCTACTTTGCTCAAAGACCTTCTGAATTGGAATTGGGTTTTGCCTTAGATTTGCACTTCACTGCATTGCGTGCAGCACAGATCTGTCCTTAGAAGGGGAGGATCTGCTTCCACCTAGAAGAATCCTTTAAAAAAAGTGATTTCACAAAAATGAGAATAAGGCAGAATTTGCAGGACAGAGAAACCCTTATCCCAGAAGCTAAAGCAGGATCACAGAAAACATGAAGTGGTGAATAAGAGCAGGCAACAAAAACTTCAGCTACTGTGCATAGGTAAAGCAACATTATTTTTGGCCCTTGTCATGTATTTGGAGCAGAACTCTCTCTCAATGTGAAACAGAATGCCATGAGGTTTTAAGTTCTCCATGTGACCAGATGGGGTTTGCCACAACAATAGGGTTTCTGCTTGGTTTTGGGAAGGGCAGAAGTTTTGCTGGCATTTCAAAAGCCTGTGTGTGATAAAATAAGGAACCTTCTTTCTCCAGCACATCTGATTTATGAAACTGCATGAAATCAAAATTTCTTTGCCATTTGGATAATTTTTTTTATTCCTCCAAACTGTACTGGATGTTCTTCACATATTAATTTGTGGATTACAGAATGTTCTAGGCAAAACATCAGTGGGACAGTAAAATGTTAATACAAGAGTTCGGCTGACATAAAATAAAACCACAGTGTTCTTCTATCCTGCTTAATAATGACTCAAGTGAAATGGGGACAGTTGTGTGGTCTAGTGGCTAGTGAGGGGTGTGGTCCTCTGGATTCCTGGAGCTGCTTCCCAGCCCTTCTTTCCCATGCTGGGTGACCTTAAACAAGTTTACCCCTTGTAAATTGGAGCCTGATGTCTGGCTAGGAAGGCTTATTAGGAAACTTAATTTTTGAGAGAGCATTTTGGGAACTTGAGATGACAGGTGCTAAATAAAGATGCTTCTCTCTATTAAGTAGCTCTAAGAAAACACACTCAGATTCCAATTTTGTGACATTGGTACTTTGGGAACTCATCTTTTGGCTTTTTATGAATTGAGCACTCTTTATCTGGATGACAAACGTGGATACTCCTGACCATTTTGCTGGAATGATTGTTCCAATTGTCAGCACTTTGGTTTAATGGCATCAAAAAAAACAATGGTGTAATTTCCACGTCAGCAAATTATTCTGGATTTAAACAGAACTGTGGCAGTGGTCACAAGACCAGCAAAAGGTGCCCCAGAGCCAGGGCAGTTTAAATTCATTGTAAATGACAGTAAAGCAGACTGGCAGAGCTTTGCTTTCTTAGTTTAGTGTAAGGTATCAGTGGGGAAAAGCAAAGCAAACAGTAAGAAAAAGTGTGTTGCAGAAAATGAAGACTGGACATGCAAAAGAAATGGATTGTCCTCCAGAATACCACTGTTAGTACTTGGGCTAAATCTGCAGAGATGTATCTCTTGAAAGGGGGCAGCAAACATCCTCATATCTCAAAGACTGGCCATAATGAAGTTTGAATTCCCAAAATGCTGAGATGCTATGATAGTAGAGACCATACAGGTAGAAAGAAAGAACGAGCTGTGGAGTGGCTTTCTGGCTGAAGGATCTTCATGCAAGTTTCATCCTAATTAGCTTGTTTCTCTAACCTAAATTTTTCAACAAAGAACACTTTTTGCTCTTAATTTTCCTCTTCCAGTCCCCACCACTGAGGGAGCTCAGGTCTGAGTGGCTGATTAGAGCTTCTCCAGCAATGTGAGATGAAGGGTCTGGCTGCTCCTAAACAGTGAAGTGTGAGCTGAAGTCTTTGGGAAGAAAGTCTGGCACGCTCAGTGTTTGCACCAGAGTTTTGCCATTGGATTTTACTGGAAGTGGCTCAAGCTGTTACTTTGAATGTACTCACGATCAATTAATTTCAAGCTGTGTCCTCATCTGTAGCCAGAACAAATCAAGATTTTTTTTTTCTGTTCCTCCCCCAAATGCAGAAGTGACATCATATTTTTGGGTAAATGTTGCTTTCTTGTCCAGCCAGGAGTTTGTCCTGTTTGAAGTTGGGTAGCAGCCCCTGCACAGTGTGTACTGTACTGCACAGGACACCTGGACACCATGACTTGCATTTGCAAGTAGCTGCTATGTATTTACCAAGCAGAGAAGCAAAGATTTCTGATCTATCTGTGCTGGGCAGACAAAGGCAGGCTTGTGGCTAATTTAGATCTTGAAAACTACTTGAAAACTACTCTTTTGCAGGAATATGTTTCCAGCATTAAGATTTAGGCACTACTTACCTGCAAGGAGCCATTTGCAAATTAAGGTTTGCTCTGAGCTCTTGCATGGCAGGCCAGTCAGACTGTACAAACCTCTTGGCTGTGAGAAGAAGCTGGTGTAGATCAGAAAGTCAAAGTCCCACTGGAATAGAAAAAAAAATTTGTGATCCAGAATGCCCATTAATGAGGTCATCATGCCTAATATGACAATACATCCCTTCCAGAGGTGAGGGTTTATTTGCACTCATTTATCTTTAAAATCTATGTCATGAACAGGGTCCCATTTTCTTGCTTCTTCAATGAAAATAAAAATTAACTTTCTAAAAGAATTTTTGGAGTTCTAGTTCCTTGAAGAAAAACATCAAGATATCAGGACTACCAGAAAAAGGGACACAAGTGAAATGATTCACCCAAAGTCTTATGATTAGAAGCAGCCATGACTTCCTACCTGTCAATCCAGTTTATTTCATGGAGAAACTGCTACAGGTCCAGCTGTGTCCTGATCTTTACTCCACCCAAGATGGAGAATGAGTAAGGAGCAGGGCTAGGTTTAGCACCATCACAGTAAGAAAAGATGGTGAGATGTAGTTCTGTGCCTGATTATCATGGTCTAACATGGTCTGTGAGCCTGGCTGGTTCTGGAGCAGCTCCTCTCTGCTGTAGGAATCCAGCAGCAAGTTCAGCAAGGGAAACTGGGCAAATATTCCCTTGATAGCAGGGCTTTGGTGCATCTTTGGTACATGACCCAGTGGGTGCAAATACTTCTTGGGAAGGAATGTCTGCTGTGCCTCAGACTGGTCCTTGCTCCTGTCCTATCCCTCACCACTGAGCTAAGAGATGAGCTCTGCTTCTGGGCTGTCTGAGGGAAGGAGGTGTGCCCCTGAGGAACACCTCTTTGTGATTTCTTCCTGTTCTTAGTGCCTGTCATTCTATAGTGAGGCAATGGCTGGGGCCATGGACACTTCCAGCAGGATCAAACAGTGAAGAGTAGTTATCCCCTTCCAAACCTGACCAAGGTTTTGCAAAACACAGTCTGAGTAAATCACATTAATGCACCAATTTATAATATCTAACAGAATTTCCCAGTAGCCTGGGACTCTGCTACAGACAGATGTGTCACATTTTGCTGATGTGGAATTAATGATAGAATTATTTAGTGAGATAGTGATAAGGTTTTGACTCCACTGTGTCTGACTCTCAAATCTATCCTCTCCTATATCTATCCTCCATAGCCATTATTTGGAACAATTTCTTCTTCCAAACAAAAATAATTTTGGGAAAGACACATTCTCAACTCTGCTATGAAATGTCGTCTTTGTGGTGATGATGATTATGGGATGCAGCAAATGCATGCATAATTATTCTCACTGCTCACAGAGCAGCAGATAGGCCCATTTCCTGCCTCCTGAAATATATAACCAAACACTTTTCCTCATGCTGTCTGCTCTGTGAATTTTCATGAGCTTGTTCCCTAGGGCTTGTTGTGAAATTATTCTAATTTTTCGAAGTAGGGAGAAAAAAAATGAAATAGTTCTGTTGGAAATGGCATTGATTTGTCTACGAAGTCATTACAGCTGTTTCTCTCTTGAAGGCACAAGAAGAGGAATTCCTGATTTTTTTTATTAAGATAGGGAGGTGGGAAACAGTTTGACAGTAAGAATGCAGTGAATTTTGGAAGCAGTTCTTGAAGTGCTTTGCTATTATGCATGTGAGAATGCAGAAAAAGGATAACACAGTAAAGAGTATTTTCTGACTTTCAGAGGTATAGCTTGGTCTGTGTCAATAGTTTTAACTATCTTGGTGCAGGGTAATTTATTAGATGCAAGGGGTTGTGCTTGACAGACTGAACTTGTCAGCCTTGAGTCACATAAGGGAAGGCCCAGCAGAATATAAAATGCATATGTTCACATAGTATAATGAAAAATATCCTTCTGAACTATTTTTCATTAAAAATGAAAATTAAAATTACTTAACAAAACATGCTTTTTCTCCCTGTCTTTTAGCAACAAACAAAAGCTCCAATGTGCAGTCTAAAATTGCTCATCAAAGGGAGAGACCAGGCTAGGATTTAGTAAATGGCTTCTTTTTTTTTTTTAATAAAGCAATTAGTTTTAAAGGGAACATGTCATCTTCAGTACATTGCTAAGGTAGAACAGTCATTGTGCTTTCTGGCACTCCATCAAACTGCTCCTTGTGCACAGTTATTGGAGAAAGTGCATTTACACGTTTTGTCAACGTCCAGTGCCGGGAAGAGGTTTCTTAAATAACAAGACACAGGCTATTATGTGCATTAGCTTTATTATTTTTTCAAAAGTGTCTTAGCCTTTGGGGACTGAAGGTACTTAATAATATGTTGCAATTACAGTGTGCCAATGTGTTGTCGTCATATCTCAGGTGCTTGACAATCAAACAAGTGCAGATTAACCTTTAGCTGTCCATTGAATTTCCAGCTCACTGCTTTAATGTCTAGAGCTTGTGATGTGTCCACAGTGCAGCAAAACTCAGCATATATCTGTTGTCCTGGAGCATTGCCAGAGGCTGTCCCAGGAGGAATGTTCTCTGCCCTCCCCAGGTATGCTTAGCTCACTTAGGAGATACGAGCTCTGTGATTTTTTTGGATGGCCTGTGACCTGAGCAGAGGTGTAGGGTGCTCTGGAGATGGAGCATAATCAGACATCTTGCCTCAGGAAAGCCTGTGTTTGTGAGGGTGCTGTGATTTAAACCCACCTGGCAGTCAAGGACCACATAGCCACTCACTGCCCTGGTGGAGAGAAGAATAGAAGAAAAAACAATGTGAACCTGATGAGTTGAAGTAAGACCAGTTTAATAATGGAGGTGGTATCTGGTAGCCTGCTCAGACAGCATTAAGCTAAGAGTGAAATCCCAAGGCAGAGAATTCACCAAGGGGAGTTGAACTAGTGGAGTAGATGAAAACTGAAGTAAAATGCCCTGTGGACAGAGCTGTTTTGTCCCTAAATCAGGACAATATGAAATGAATTCTGCATTGTGGATTTTCTGCTTGTTTACCTCCTCCAGCATCCTTGGTATTGAAAAAGCTTCCAGAATGGATGTCAAGGAGTTTTTCTGTTGAAGCATGGCAGGTACATCACCCTTAAGCCATAGAAAAGATCCATTCTGAGCTGCTCTCTGAAGATATCTGGGTACAGCTTGCCATTATTTGCAGTCTGTATTTTGTAGCTGTCTGGGTGTGGACAGAAGGAGGCAAAGGGGAAAGCTGCTGTCTGTAGGTACCAAACAACAAGAGCCCAAAGCAGACAGCCTTTGTTTGCTGGACAATGTAAGAGCTTTTGTAGGTGGTGTGTAGTGTTTGTTATTTTTTCAATTTTTGATTTTATTTTCCTTTGGAGTATGAAAACAACTCTAGAGAAAGTTTGGATATGCAAGAAATCCATTTAAAGACTAGGTGCAGAGGCCAAGTAAAAGCTCTGAAGTAGTAATTGAGTTACAGCTCCTAACATGGTGCCTGGTCAGTAAATGAGCTAAAAGGACATGAATTCTAGAGTGGCAGGCACATTCTTTTTTGTTGATTTTTTTTTTCTTGTTTGCTTGATTGATTTGGGTTTTTTGTTTGTTTATTTGTTTAATTCTGAAAAAAGTTTTCTCCTGCTGAGGAAGCTTGGCTGGCACCCAGATTAGTCTTACTCTAATCTTTAGAGTGACTTTCTCTGAGCAGTGTGAAATGAGGTGATGTGATGGTGCAGTAGAGAAGCTGCAATACCTTGTCCAGGGCAGAATTCCTCTCATTTGAGTCAAATCTTGCATCTGCAGTTAAATCAACACTTGAACTCAGGCCTGGGATGTTTCCTTTATGCAGCAGCACTATGTAATTCTCCTCTGTGGTGCAGGCCATGCAGCAGACTGCCAGTCTTTATAGCATAGCATTGCAGGTAGAGGAGTCAGGATCCCCAGCAAGGTTAAAACTTTTCCATAAAAAGCCAGAGTTTGCAAGAGCTCCCAGGTTGCAGACTGTCCTGCTTTGGAGGAGATGCCTACTGTGCAAAAGGTCATTCTTCTCTCTCATTTTGGTCTTGGTTTTGGTTTTTTCTTTCTTTGTGTTTTGGAAAGTTCCAGTTAGAGTGTTCAGCTGTTTTGGAGAAAGAGACTGGAAATTGTTTGTTAATAACAAAAATAAGCTTAAATGTCCTCCTCAAGTTCCATATTTTAGAGCAGGATCTTGGGCTGTAGAGGACAAGGTTCATGGGATCCCAATGGTGTTAAGGAGATGCTTTGCATGACCTGTCTATGGGAGGCTGTGTGTTGCCAAATTATACATTTCTGCTTTCAAAAAAGGAAAAGTAGTTTCATTGTGTCCATTGTCTGCCAGCTAAGCCTCCTGATATTTCCCCTGCCAGGATGGGAATATGGGTGAGGCTGGACAGGTTTGTCTTTGGTGATGCTGCTCCCAGATGAAGATGCTTATTGTGGGGCCAGGCCCTGTGAAATGGGAAATGTCAGTCAGATGGACATGACCAGAACCTGACAGATATTCTCAACCACAATACTGGATTCCAGGGCCTTTTTAAAAGTGTGGAAAATACTTATCTTAACATCTTGCTTCAAAAAAATTAATGAGCTACACTTTTTTCTGTTTTCTAGTGTATGCATTATGAAAACCCTACTCTTTTATGATCATGTTAGATGCATCCTCCCTAAGACTAAGGAAAGCCCTTCTGTAGACTTGTGTTCTGGCACAAATGAGAGTTATGCTGCTGGTGCTGGCATGAACAGGGGAGTCTCCAGGGTCATTGGTTTCTCTCCTGGTTTCGCTGCTCAGCAGCAGCAATTAGGTCCTACAGCAACAATTGAAGTAAAGTCCTGTGCAGAATCCTGAGGGAGACTCATGAAAACACAGGTGAGACTGCTGAATGGGAGAAAGAAGAGGAAGCATGGCTCAGGGCAGGAAATAATGATGGATTTCATTAGTAGGAGAACCTCCATTGTGGAGGTTAGGACTAGACTTCTCAGGTTTTTTTATTTACTGATAAACTAAACTAAAGTAGGTCTCCATACTATTGACAATAGTAGTGGGGACTGGTCTCCACTGCTCACAGTCATGAGAAAACAATCTTACAATCTAAGAGTTCATTGCAGCTTCACAACTTTGCTTGGAGCAACAATTCCTTGGTGAGCTTCAGGAATCCACTTGACTTCCCCTTAAGGATTCCAGGGTAGGGGCTGCTCCTGAACGTGCTGTTAGTCCTTAGGGTTGAAATCCCTGGAGAGCATGGACTCTGGGGCATGTAGTGATAGGACAAGGGGGAATGGCTGCAAGATGGAGGGTAGGTTTGGATATTAGGAAGAAATTCTTTGCTGTGTGGGTTTTAGGCACTGGCCCAGGAGGGCTGTGGACTTGCCATTCCCTAGAGGTGTTCAAGACCAGGCTGGATGGGACTCTGAGCAGCCTGAGGTGCTGGGAGGTTCCCTGCCCACAGCAGAGGGGCTGGAATAAGATGGTCATTAACTATGCTTTAACACAACCATTTTATGACTGTGATATTTCTGGGTGCCTTGTTAGAGCTCTGATAGCTGTGATTAAGACTGAGTAATGAGGTGTGACTCAGTGAAAGAGCTGGTTATGAGAGCTGGCCACTAAGTATTGCTCAGTATTGCTCACCCTCAGCATTTGGATCACTGAAGGCCTTGGCTTGCTCAGCACACAACATGACCATCATGCTGCAGGGCTAAAAGGAGTCAGCAGCCTCACAAAGGAGTCCAAGCAGTGGAGAGAAACACTAAACCACCCATTCATATAATAAAAGAAGTGAAAAAATGAAAGCCAAGAACTGCATAAAAGGATGGGGATTTTCTACCTTCATGTCATGAAGCATGGTTGCCTGGAACCATGGAACAAGTTTCATGGGAGAAATCAGCTCCAGCTGGGAACTGGTCCCTGCTTTCATGTCTGCTTTACAGGTCTAAATGAATTTGTTCTGCTTCATGGACACCCAAGAAGCAGCCAGCTCCATGGCTTACTCCCAGCCAGCTCAGCAGCTGGCCTGCTTGAGTAGGATTGCTTCTCACACAAAGCTTCTTGCTGATGGCTCCAACAACTTGGGGCCCTTGGCTGGCTTCTCCCAGCAATTCCTATTGGTCTGGGATTGAGAGCTCTCACTGAGAGCTTTATCCTGGTCTCTTGAGCATCCCTAGGAAAGTGACTGATGCACTTTAGGTGCTATGGGGATAGGAAGAAGTCTTCTTTGTGGAAGTTTGATATTTGCTAGCCCTAAATGGATCATCCTAACTCCTCATGAAATCCTCCTGCTTCCCTAGGCATGGAGCCCCTGCCAACAGGCTTGTAGTCCCCATTCTGTGGTGTGAGCAGAGCTGGAGAGAATTTCTGTTTTTCTTACTGTCTGAAATCCTGAGCTCCTCTAAGATATTTTTTGTTGTTGTTTGGGGTTTATTAGGAGATCTCCTGGGAAAATGGCTCTTCTCTTTCTCTCTCTTCGTTTGAATGCTTGATTCCTGGGAATGTGTTTAGAGGGAGAATCTGAAAAATGCCTTTTGCCTGGCAGTGGCGTTGTTGCCTGGAAATGTAAAGCCAATTCCACTGAGCTATAGCTCTTGATTCCTGGAACTGCATGAGGCAGCTCTCAGAGCATGGGAGCTGCTGCCCCCTCACTAGTGCAGAGCTTCAGGGAATCATGCAATTGCTTTCATGCCTGAGCAGCCTGGAGCCCTGCATCTTCTGGATGGTGGTCACTCCTCTGTGAAACTACACAAGTGTAGGCATACAGCACTCTGTCTGCTCCTGGGGCTTCTGGTAACACATGGTGGGAGAGGCAAGGAAGAGATTGACCCCACTATGAACCTGAGAGCCAGTGCAGTCCCTTACGTGATGCATGTGTGGGAGCAATTCCTTCCTGACCTTGGTGTACATTTGGCTCATGTCCTCAAGAGCAGGATTTAGATCACTTTTATCTTTATTCTCATAGCTACAGGGATTGTTAATATCTATTAAATGACCCAGCTGCAGTGTTTGACTTGGTGACCTTCACTAACAATAAATTTTACAGACTGGCTCTACAGTAGGGGTGGGGAAAGCTTTTCCTTCAAGAATGTGAGAATGCTTTGTAGAGATGCTAGACTGGAAAAGAGACCTTGGGAGACTGTGTACTTCATTTACCAACACTGATCTAAGCAGCTGAAATGTGGGATGCTTTCTGGTGAGAGAAAGAGGAGGGAGTAGAAGACATCACCTGATCCATATGAAGCAAACCCTTTATCCCATGGAGCAAGGGCTGTGTTTACACACTGTGCTTGTGCACTGGTGTACATGGTTCTAATTCATGTTTAAAAGCACTCAAGTTATCTGTGCATTAGCACTGCCCAGGAGCTTTGCACAGTGAAACCACTCCCCTGTACTATCCCCACAAACATTGCCAGGCATCTTTACCTCGTCCTGAGTCTGTGCCCCTGTGGCTCAGGCCAGGCAATGAGAAGTCTTTGGCCTGTCTGCTTAGTCTGCTTGTTAGAAGGCCTTTAGGATGAGCTGAGCTGGGTGTTTTTGTGGCAAAGGCCTTGGACAGAGGCTACCAAGATGATTTATTTGGCCACATACAAGTAAGTGGAGGAGAGCTCTCCTCGTGTGCCTGCTCTGAGAGGATCCAATGGGGCAGATTTTTGCTCTCAGTTCATTCATTTAGTTGTACCTTCAGTTATGTGAAGTCTGCTGTAAGAGCTGAGGTACCCTTTGCAGCCAGCCCAGGGAGGCACTGCACACTCCAACTGGAAACCCATCTCCTCTCAAGCTGACCTATTTTGAAAGAGTAAATTCCTCTTCTCTGACTACGTTTACATGCTGGCTGTCAAGTTATAAGAGCAGCATTTGGGGGTGCCAATGGTGCTGTTTGTGTCAGCAGACAATCACCAGCCTTGCAAGAGTGTCACTTGACTAACAGCTCATGACATTATTATTCTTACTCCTTTATGGCAAAAGAAATGCAGCAGCAACTCTCTTCCATGGCATCCAGGTCCAAATGTCTGTGGCATCAGATCAGCCAAGGCTCTTTTTGAAAAATTTAACCATACTCCCCCACTTCTTGCTAACTTTACAGTCCCCCATGGCATCTGTGTGCAGTGAACTGAGCTGTTGAGACTAAATGCAATTTGCAATCAGGCTTCTGTTAGCGTGGAAGTGCACAGGCTGCTCTCCTGCAGCATGGATCCTCATGCTGTCTAGCATATGGTAGCATTAAACCCAGTCTGGAGTGCCTCTCCTTACCACACTGTTGAGTGGAGAACCCTGAAAAACAAGTGTGAGGGAAATGTATTTTGGGAACCAGCTCTCCTCTAGCACAGCTTGTCGGGAGCTATCAGAAGGAGACCATGCCTCAGAAACTGCCCCTGACAGCCATCCAAGCAAGTACAGAAAACTGATTTGAACACTGATGCAAAAGCCATGTACTTATCAAGGCAGGTATCGCACAGGGAGAAGGGGACAAGGAGAATCAGACAAGAGCAAGTTCATTATTAACAAGTTTAAAAGCTAGAAGCAGTCTATTTTTCTGCTACCAGTATGGAAGAGATTTTAGATTCAGGAAGATAGCCTCGGGTATGAAGCCAGCAGTTATGTAAAGACTTGATATAAATGTAGGCAAAACAAGAAATATATCTATCCTCAGAGGGGAAAAACAGGTGAGCCTTTTCACCATTAAGTGTTTCATTCCTGCTTTAGTTCACTGTATATCACGTAAAAGTAGCTGTGGAATTTCTTCAGTGTTAGCATATCCCTGATTGTCATGTAAGGTAGTTTAATTTTAATTTTGCTGTTTGAGTGATATGAATAATTCAGAGTGTTTTCTCACTGTCAGCTCTGGATGTCCTCCTCTTTTCTTCCCTGAGGCGCTCAGAGCACTGCCCATACTGAAAAAGATACAAGCTGCCTCTGAAGAGAATTGGGTTTGAGGCAAGTAATCTGTTGCTGTGGGCCAGCAGGGACATGGCATCTGAGTCATGAGCTCACAGTGCTGCTTATTCATTGCTCTCTTTGGTCAGTCCCACCCTGAAGACCACAAGCATCTGTTCTACATGTATGCCTGTGTTATTTGTTACTTGCAAAACCAACAATTTGTTTGGTGCCCTGAGCCTTTGATGTGTCAAGAATCTCAGTGTGGGCTGTGGCCAGAAGTAAAAGTTATCGAGTGAGTGCATTTGATCTTAACACCAGTTTTTATGAGACACTTCCCTAAAAGTTTCTTATGAGTGTTCTTTCAATGTAGACCTGTATCTGTCTGTTGAGAAGAGCTGGAGATAGAAGCAGCAGCATCAGTAGCTCCAGGAGTATGATTACACAAGCCTCAAATCCAGAGATACAGGAGGGGGAAATGGCAGTAGGTCAAAGGCTGCTCTTCCATCCTGGAATCTTCAACCCTGGATGCTTGACTGTAAAAATGATTGCAGTTTAAATAAGACTAATGTGCCTGTTGGACATTGCTGCTCCTTTCTTTATTACATTTCTCTATGCATGTTGGTAGAGCTAAGGCACAGGACAGTGTGCATTACCTGGCTTGGACTCTTGTGTTTCACTGGTTCTCACATCTGCAATTTTGCTTTGTGAGTACTTCAGTGTCCTGACCCATAATGCTGTGGTGATCTGAGATGGGGACAGATATGGGCAAATTTGTGAGAAAAATAGAAACAAGCTCTTGGCTAATGAAGTTTTTTGTTTTTTTCTTAGAGAATGCTTTTAGACAGAGAAAGACCTGGACCAGAGAGCAGATGAGGTAGTTTTTGACCTTTCTCAGCTCCAGATGGCCAGAATATTTCATGTGTGCTCACATGGAGAAATCCTGTACATTACATGGAGATAAAAATAGGTGTGCTCATCCCAGCCTTGACCCAGCCTTAACTTTCTGTTATCTTTACCTCAATTAAAAATGTGAGGATTGACCTGTCAGGGTCTCATTTTTGAGCCTTAGGCTAACTGCAGTTTTTACTATGTGTAGCTAGTGAAAATGAGGGTAATCTCCATCATGAGAGCTGAATAGACCAAGAGACATCTCATCTCCCCCAGGAGGTGACTAATCCAAACTTAATCCAGGGAGATAAAAATACGTTTTAAGGAAGTATCTTAGCGTAGGTTTAAAATCTGAAAAACATGATGGAATTCAAAAATAAATTTGTGAGTTTATGTGCTTATATGAATATGGGTAGCAAAGGGAGTATTTCCAAGTAACTTCCTATTTCAAATTCTTAAACCTCCTTCTGAGGAAACCCAGATGTCAGTCTTTTCCTGACTGTGAGTGGTTAGTTTGTCCACAGTAGCGGGAGGACGAACAGCTATTGCATGTCATGTTTATCCTAAATGTGACAACAGACAATCCCTAACTGCAATTCTCTCTCCTCCTCCTCCACATGGCATACTCACTTTGTTGCCTCAATGATTTCCAACTGGGCTCCATCCCAATTATTTGTTTTCCTGGTAATCATCCATATTTCCATGTTTAAAAAAAAAGGTAGCATTGGAATAACTTTGGTTTTGCAAAGAAAATAACTGAGCAGGCACTCTATGCATCTGGAAAGGAAAGAAGGGAGGAATCTTTTTGGGGGAAGCATTTTCTTTGGGTTTAACTTATATCCTCTGGTTCCCTCAGCAGAGACCTTGAGCTGTGCTACTTTCCTCTCTGCTGCTGTGCTTTGGGACCCCATGACAAGCACACACAGGATCCATGAGGTTCTGCAGAAGGCTCTATTGGAACTGTCTGCTGGGGAAGTACCTGCAGCCCTCAGACCTCAAATGCTTTGGATTCAGCCTGGCAGGATTCATTTCAGATGACTCAGATGTGCCCAGATGCCATCCCTGTCTTGAAAAGCAGGGGTCTGGTTAGTATGTGTGATGTTCTGACAGAGAGCTCCTCTGTCCTGGGTGATCTGAGCACTTCTGATGACCAGAAGTGCTTGGGCTCAGTGCCCCTTTGCCATGAGTGTCCTCAGGTCATGTGGGAGCATTGTCTGTGGCCACCTCTCCAACAGGAGATTCTCCTTTTGCTGATTTTGGAATGCTGCCTACCTGGCCATACGTGACTTGTGACTGAGGTTTTGATCAACTCAAGTAAGTTTCCCACCAGATCCACCTTCACAGTGGTTTTCTGCTTCTACCTTGCTGATCTTTTGCTACCTTTTCTCATTTGGTTTCAATCCTCACCCATTGCTGCAGCTTTGCCTGTCCTATTTCTAGTTCTGATTTCTGGTGAAGCTTTAGAGAAAGAAGAGAAATGCAGTTTCAGCAATAGAAATAGAAAAAAAATTCTTTGCAATTTCTGCAAAATGTCAAGAAGTTGGTACAGAGGAAGCTATAAAGGGCCAAGATGGACAGGTGCTATATCTTGGGCATTTTGAGAGTGCTGGTGAAATAAAAAGCATGAAGTTGAAGGTATATTTTTGGAGATCCATGGACCACAGCTACAATGTTGCTATGGTGTTGATTAAGGAACATCTTAGTTTACCTGTTCAGTTTAGCTGTTAGTTTACCACTAATAATTTAAAAGAAAAAAAAAAATGTTAAGAAAAAATAGAGTAGTTGTGACCTGAGGGTCATTGGGAATTGAGAGGCAATTTTTGATATCCTTCATTCTCATACTCTGATGCTGTGCACAGTAATTCACAATAATTTCTTAGAAACATGCATGAAGAAAAAGGACTGGGATTATTTATGCTTGATGGGATTTTCCTTTGTTATTCTGGGGACAAATATCAAAGGTTTTGAGAACTTAATAGCAAGTGAAGCCATTGATTCTCTGCTTCAAAAATTACTTCAAAAGTAGAATTGTAATACTGTAAAGTATTTATTTTTGATATTCATTGCTTAGTCAGTTGAGTTTCTATTGGCCAAACTTTGGATTAGGAAAATGAATTGCCAGAGATATTTACTTGTTCATAGCACGTGAAATGCTCTAATCATAGGCAATTTTTGAATGGTCAAAAATAAGAACTTCTCACTTCTGTGCAGCATGGTCTGTTTACAGAGTAATGAAGGGAAAGATGTCTCCATAGAAACCTGTAAAACAGGCAAGTCTACTTCTTCCACTTCAATACAGTCTTCAGTAAACAGATTTTACATCTGGTTTTTAAAAAAAGCCAATAGAATAAACCACACTTTTGGATTATGTGACTTCCATTATTACTACTAAATAGCTTCTGGGTTCAAGATCCGTCCCTCTGCTTCCCTTTCTTTGTTACATTTAAAATTATCCATGAAAGCAATAAATTTTAACAGATGTGAGATGTTGTTCCATCAAGGGTTCTCTGTCTGAAGGGTTCTTCTGCAGGTGGAGAGACAGGGCATTGTGAATAGTCTTTGAATGTGTAAACAGATACTGTTAAGAGAAAACATTTCTACTGACTGCAGATAAGATTGAAAGTCTTAAGCTTACCTTGAGACAGAAAATATAACCAAGCCTAGATATGCAATGGTATTTTCTGAGGGTAAGAGGAGTTAATGGATTTCTGGCAAGGCTATATAATTTTCCTTTCTTAAGATCTAAAAAAAGAAAAAACAAATGCACACACTTCACCTGCCAAAAAAACCCCAAAATCCAGCTCCCCAAAACCACACCAGAAATTCTTTAAGTGGAGATAACCATGCCTTGGGACACTGAACATATGGTATCAGTGACTTTTTGAGTTGTCAATTCAGTCCTGCACTCTACAATCCATTACATTTCCTAGGGGGCTCTCCTAGGACACAGGTAAGTTTTTTCTGGGCAGAAGAAATGAAAGCTGCCTGCTGGTTTTTATCTATTGCTGCTTCTGGCAGACAGCTGTGTGTGAACCTCTCCTGTTGGAAGGGCAGATACCAGGTAACAGAAGTGAGGTCTGGTACGTGAAAATAACAAAGGGTGATTGAAGGAGTGACTTCAAACATCATTGCTTTCAAGTTCAACTTTCACTTGGGGTAGAGGAGCCAATTAAACCGGTGGTGGACTGCCTGGAGGTTGGCTGTGTGGCACTGGCATCTGAATGGGGACAGAGACTGGAGAGACCCAGGCACCAGCCTCTGGAAAAGGGATGAGAGGTAGGGCTTGCTCTACAGGGTGTCCCAGTCTGTTCCTTGTACTGGTATCTGTACTCTTTTGTGTTTTTGTTTCAGTGCACTATGATCAAATAATCAGATTTCCTGTGTGACTCTGGACAGAGATGACTTGCAGGAGCTCTAAAATCCATCTGGTTTTCAGGTTCTATTGGTCTGAAGAAGATAGTACTAGGGATGCAGAGGGGACAAGTTTCTGGGACTCCCTGTTTCATCTGGGCTGGTCTGATTTCCCCTTGGTATTTCTCAAGATGGCAGATAAAAATGGAAATCAGAGATTCCTGGAAAATAATTCCAGGTTTGTTTTTTTTTTTTCTTAAAACTTCAGAAAGAGTTTTAATCTGGTGAAAGCTGATAAATGATGCGGGGGCCAAATATTTGTGTATCCTTAAGTTGTCTGAGCATAATTGACTGTCGGGACTTGGATAACATGTCTTCCTCGTTCCCTGGAACTGTTCTTAAAAGACTGTAGATATGTTTCTTAGGGCCATGGTTTAGTGGTGAACTTGGCAGTGTTAGGCCCAAGGTTGGACTCTGATCTCCAAAATCCTTTCCAACCTGAATGATTCCATGATTCCTTTAACTCCATGATTTTCCCCCCTTCCATTGGTTAATATCCACGTTCATTTCTGCTGCTCCCAGTATGTCCTGTTGCCAACTGTAATCCTGCATTCATCAATAATAATCAGAGCTTCCTAGTTGCTGCCATCTGTTTTCTCGATAAGGGATGTTTTTAAAACAATTCAACTTGTGGCAAAGCACTTCGAGGGTGTGGTGCGTGTGGAATTGGGTGGGGGCTCAGAGCCAGCGGGCGGGATGGGAGACAGCGAATCCCGGGAGGACGGGAGGATGTACCCGGGGAGCACTCCTGCCTCCCTGCCCAGCCCCGGTTACCGGAGCATCCCGGGAGGACGGGAGGATGCTCTCGGGGAGCAGCTCCTGCCTCCCTGCCCAGCCCCGGTTACCGGAGCATCCCGGGAGGACGGGAGGATGCTCTCGGGGAGCAGCTCCTGCCTCCCTGCCCAGCCCCGGGTACCGGAGCATCCCGGGAGGACGGGAGGATGCTCCCGGGGAGCAGCTCCTGCCCCGGTCCCAGCCCCCGGGAGCCGGAGGGACTGTCCCGCGTGTCCCCGGAGATGCTGGCCGGGGCTGCCGTGGCCATCTGCTGCCACCTCCCGTCCGGAGCGCGATGTCTGGGGGAGCACACGGGAAACCACCTCCAGCCTTCAGGCATGGTATTACCATCTCCTTGAGATTCTGGAAGTGGTGCCTATGCCTGCAAGGGCAGCCAGGGTCCCAGCCCTCCTGGGTGCTACTGCTGGCTGTTGAGCTGTCTCACTGCATTTTTTTTTTTCCTGTCTCCACAGTGCAATGGCCTAATTTCTTTCTGCAGTTTGTTCTTTCTGGGTACCTTGTTGACTCAGATCCCCCAACCAAAGAATGAGCTATACCAACAGCTTGGAGGCACCTGGCCATCAGCAGTATCAGGAGGTGAGCTGGCTGCTTCTCTCTGGCAGAGCAGCAGAGGGGAGCAGGGGCAGGGCTCCTCTCCCATTTCCCCGTTGTTGCAGCTCCCAGCTCCACTGGCCTTCCCAGCAGCTCTGGGCTGCTTGGCTGGGGCCTGGACACCAGAGCAGGGTGTGCCACACTCCTGTGCCAGAGCTCTTGCTGGCAGCCAGGCTCTGGCCAGGCACTGTCTTGCTGCTGGCCCACAGTGACTCGCTAGCACTAGCCACCAGTAGCTGTTTTTTGACTTGGATCCCTGTGCCTCCTCTCTGTTTTGGGAGGAGGGCAAGGACTATACTTTGTCCCTGCTTGCTTTTACTTCCTTGGCTTATTCTCTAATAGCTATTGCAGCTTCCCTGCTGCCTGCGGTGACTACAAATTTGAGCTGAATTAATCCCAGACAGAGCCTCAATCTGAGGCAAACTTTCCTTCCAAAATGTACAGTCTGAAAAGACATGAAAGCAGGACGGGCTGGCCACCTACCTTCCCCGTGTCAGTCTCATCCTGGGCAAAGGCTTGCTCTCTCCCTTCTAGCAGGACTGAGAGGCTCTTGGTGCTGTGCTGGGCACTGACCAGGCACACATGGAAGGGAGAGTCTGTCTGCCAGACCTCAGTGAGCAGACAAACAGAGAGCAGTAGCGTGGCTGGCACTCACAGGTTGTGCTTGCCGCCCTGGAAGCAGCCCTTGGTTGCAGCAGAGGTGTTGCTTCTCCTTCCCCAGCTGGCCCAGCCTGCTGGCACTGCTCAGACCCTCAGCCTGTCCTTGTGCAACCCTGTGCTGGCCATGTCTCATCCTGTTCAGTTATCCCTCTCCATGGCTCCTAGAAGCATCAAGATTTCAGCTTCGGTTTCTCCCCGTTTCCTTTCTCAAGGAGTCTTATTTCGTGGCGTCCTGCCCTTCGGTGCTGAGGTTTGTTTTCCTGCTGGCTGGCTGAGGTCAGCATCTGTTCCCACAGTCCCTGCCCAAGGGGGCTCTCTGATACCTGATAACCCAGATGCAGGCCACAGACCCTCTCTGATAACAGCAGGGTGTTAGATCCCAAACAGCCACTCCTAAATCAAACATAAGGAAACAAATTGCCTTCTTCTTCATCTCTGGATCCATATATGCAAGCATTCCTCGTAAAGGGAGAGGTACAGATGCCCTGTGATGGGGACCACCAAAGCATCCCTTTTCTCACAAGGATCCTCATGGTTGATGCTTCTGGCAAGGGCTTTTCATCTGAATTTGGATGCTGCTTCTCCTTGACCAGACACTAGCAAAGACCTCCTTCCAGCCCTATGCCTGTGACAGGTAAAAATCATCTGAGCTGTTTTCCTATGGGATCTTTGGAGTCTTGGGGATTTCTTCTTTGGCTTTTTGGGCTTTTTTACCTTGGAGGTCACAGTGCTGTCATATTTTAAAAGAGGCTGAAATGCCAGAGCAAAAGCACAGAAAGCCCCTGCATCCCCCTGCCATGGTGCTGTGTGGAGCATGTTGCTGTGCCATGCAGCAAGCCTTTTCTTTGGAATTCATAGATAATTGCTAGTCCTGTCAAGGGCCATTCATTTTAGTAGTGTAAAAATCACTATGGTTTTATTTCAAGCTTGAGAAACCACTTTGTCAGACTGGGCAGATTTTACCAAACCAGTATGCGGGCTGTGGGCACAGCTGGAGTTAAACAGAAAGAGCCCAGTGCCACAAATGCCAAAGGTTCTCTGCTTGGTTTGAAACTGGGAAACAAAGTAAACAAGGGAAGGAAGGGCTGGGGAAGTGGGGAGAAAAGAAGGGGAGAAAACTTCCTTCTTTCTGACAAAACTGCTTTCCCTTCTTTATTCCAAAGAGATTTTCTGACACACAGGGTTTTAAATGATTGTTTGCTATGCCTGCTTGGTTGTTTACTGCTCTGAGAGTCTGTGCTGCCTTTGCTGGCAGGCTCAGTCTTTCAGGGAATACGACAGAGTGAAAGGCTGTTTACTTATTTCTACTAGCACTTATTTAGCAGTGAGGTTGTTTTCTGATCCAGGTTTTGCCAGGAACTAGAAACTGTTGGAGGAGCATGATGGTTGTGGGGGTCTTAAGGGAGACCTATTGCCTCCTCTAGGCAGTATAACTTTCTTTATATGCTTTGCTATCACTGGTGTATTTGGCTCATGGTACAGGGGAAAGTTCTTTTATTCCTGAGTTTTTTCCACATGGAGAAAGAAAGGACTTTGCAGAGTAGCAGAGGGAGATGGAAGGTGGGGAAGATGTTTGTCAAAAGTCCGTGCAGAACATCCATGGGAGAGCCAAAGTTAGGCAGGAATTTTCTGGATCCCTTAGCCCTGCTCTGTGAGCACCCACCATCCTCACATGTACCCTCCACCAGCTTCTCCTGTGTGCCCTGGCCCGAGTGAAGGCAGGCTCTGTGCTGTCCCAGGGCTGGTTCCAGGGGAGCTGTGTGCCACTGAGCACCTGCACAGTTAATGGATGAGCCTGACCTTCCCCATCAGCTTAGGGCTAGCTCAGCTGGAAACTTGCACTTGTAGACAAGCTGGCTACTGTTCTCATAGAACTTCATCACCCTTACTAAGTTTCATACTCCTTTTGCCACATCTCCAGAGGGATGCAATCATTTCTCAGGGGCTTTTCCTTCATCCTCTTAACTGCAGTGTTGGGAAGGAGCATCTTTGCTGCTGAAGCCTATTGTAGTACACCTGCAGACTAAACAGCAATCTCTGCACAGCTTCAGGCTGGTCCATTGTCCCAACGTGAAGAAGACTGCTCTTCCTTCAGAATGACCCACTCTTTTCTCTGTTTTTCCACATATGAAGAATTAATTACACTCCATTTTATTAAAAACAGAAAGGAGGCTGTTTGCCTCTTTGCTCAATAGCCTTATCAATACTGCCCATGAGGCTGTCTGCTTGCTCTCTGGATTGGGTCAACAACATGCCTCTGACCCAGGATTTTTCCAGGTAGTAATCTGAGAGCTCCTGATGCTGTCTGAGTGATGTTATCCTGCCATTAGTCTGAAATTTTTCTGTTTTGGTGCTTTTCTGTTTTGTCATTTAAGGATCCTAAGCCCCAAATCTTCCATAACTGTCTTTCAAGGAGGCAAAGACTGCTTGCTATGTACTGGAATGTGTCCTTTATATTTGATATTAACTAATGGGGTTGAAATTGCTCTTGGCTCTTGATATTACTGAGTGTTCCCTTTGGGGGCTGGATTCCTTCCCAGCAAGTGGTAGCAGCCACCAGTAAAGGTGAGTTTGACATTGCTGCAAACTGTCCCTAAAGCAACCTATGCAACTGTGCCAGCACTAACTCCCTTTGTTCGGATTATTTATTGAAGGTGAACTCCTTGAGCATACAGAGCACAGAATGTTTTTGTGAGTACAGAAAAAGGCCCCAGAGATGTGCTGGGGGAAAAGTTCTCAGGGTTAAAACCATGTCTGGCACTGCACAGGCTGCAGGCTGCTACCTCCAACTGCTTTTGGCTACTTGGTTCCAGGCAAGGGGCAGCTTCCCTGGTTCTGAAAGAGCCTGTTGTTTCCCGTAACTGAGGGAGAATTACTTTGTTTATGGTTTAGAAAGCAGGGAGAAAGAACTGGGATACTTGGCCCTCTGTGCCTTACTACTCCTATCTATAAAGTGTGGGTGACAATATTGTACCTTCTTCAGAGGGACATTTGTAAGCTAATGGACAGAAAGTGCTCAGGAGCTCCCCACCTTGGGACACCTTGGCAGCCTGCCCAAGAGCTTTTAGATGTGCCTTACCCAAGCAACAAAGGGCATAAACACTTTGTCTCCAAAGTGCTGGCTGCTCCCTGCGTGCTGTGTGTCTGTGGGCAGTGCTGCTCCTGTCTTGGGAGCCTTCTCCCTCTGTTCCATGCTGCACAGAAGGTGCCTGCAATTCTGCTGGCAGAACTGCTTTTTTAGCCAAATGAGAGGGTTCCTGTGTTTCAGCATCACCATTAACTCAGAGAAAGTTTGGCTAATGAGCCGTGGTGCCTGCAGGCCCCTGAAGGCCAGCATGTTTCTGCAAGCCCCAGACTGGGACTGTGCCTGCTACCTCCAGCTCTTGCCTGGATGCTGGCATTTCTTATGGCATTGCCATTCTGCTCTCTGATGCCTCTAGACACTCAGACCTAGCTCTCTGTCATATCAGTTTCTCTGGATATTTATGCTGAAAGACTGGGAGCAGAATGCAACCCTGAAGGCTTTCAGCAGTGCTAACTTGCCCTCAGTGCTGGTGTATGAGAAACCTGCCATGCTGTCTCTTCTTTGATATCTTCCAGGGTTTGTGCTGCTCAGAGGCTTCTCTGATCTCTTCCACTAAATGACACAACCTAGAGCAAACTTAGCAGCAAAGGGTCTCTAAGTTTTAAAACCAGTGTAATATTTGGGAAAGGAGTAACTTAGATCTTTGATGGTCCAAAAGGCCTGACAACTGGGGCATGCAGGAGAAACCCAGTTGTTCAAACAGTGCAAACATGAAAAGTGTTAGTGTCAATCTTAGGTTAATTGGAGAATATTCAAAGGACTTTGTTTTGCTTAATTTTGAGGTTAGAACTTCCCTGGGGTTCTATGAAAAGAATGCAACACTGGCAGCTCCTTTGAAATATGTAGGAGTGAGCTGCAAAGCAAAGAAGTTGTTAGAGGGGATGTGACCTCCTCCTGGCTGGCTGGACAGCAAGAAAATGAAGATGAGAATGTTATGCAATTGCTCTTGCTTCAAGAGCAGTCTGTGGTGTGACATGAGTGGATAGGTATGAAGATACCATTTTGAAAACAGATCCTCTGTTCATCCTAATACCCGACATCAAAGATGAGGTTTCCTAGCTCCAAGCTCTCTCTGAGTGCACACATGGCCTGTGGGAAGCCCCAGACACATCAGGTGTGTTGTGACTCCACTGGTCTGTCACAAACACCACTGGCAGCATTGGTGGTAAGATGTACATTGCTCTGCAGTAAAAGACCAGGTTTTTGGATTAACTGTATGCCCTTGTTAAGGCCACCCTTTTTTTTTTTTTTTTTGTTATATTTTGTTTTCCTTTTTTGCTTAAACATGAGGTGTTTCAGGGCAGGGAGTGTCTTAACTTACATTTTTGGAGTATTCTGCAGAACCTGCTCGTGGTACTGGGGACTCTTGGCACTGCTGGCTGTAACCTGTGGGCATGGGAGGGTGGGAGGGCTCACCTGGCAAGTCTGGAGCCTGCAGAGCCAGTTCAGCTCAGGCAGCCACACAGGGGCTCTGTGCAGTGAGGGGGGAGCAATAGCACAACCACCTTATCTGTCCTCCTCCCTGTGCCTTGTGCCAGGGTAATTCCAGCTGGGCACTCTGCTATACCATCTGTGGTAGGACAGCACAAGTAGATGGAAATTTGCTATCATGCTGGCTAAGAAGAAGTTTGGGAGCAGCTCTTTAGCCAGGGAAAAGTTGGAGGAGCCTATTCAGACAGGAGGCAGATTCACTTTCCCAACCCACTTTTGAAGCAAAGGAAATTATCCAGGATTGTTGGGCTCTTCCCCACTGTATTGCCTCAGAAGCATTTCAAGCCTTGGAGAGCCTGAAGGCTGGTAACCATGTTCAGGGTGCAGTGTTTAACCACATACCCAGATTCAAGACATTGGTGGTGCAGTGATGGAAGGAGGACCCCAAAATAGGAAACAGTGCCTGGGAAATGACCACACCACCAGCCTGATCAGGACCTCCAGCAGACCTCCTGGAAGAGACAATCCTACAGGATTCTTACAAAGAGAAGTGTTTCTCAACCTTTTTCGCCTGTGTGCCAGTTCTGCTGAATGAAAAATCACTTATATTGATTGAAGAACTCTTCCTTCTAGCAGTTTGAATCACAGAATAAGGAAAGGGGGTGTTAGATCTCTCACAGGTTTTTGTTTCTTCCCCATTTTGAAGGCTGAAATGGGCTGTTCTAGTTTGATCAACTCTCTAAGTCCCACCACCAAAATCTGCATGGTTCTCCTTCTGCCAAGAGTGGGGCCCTCTGTTCTACCCCCTGAAAGGTATCCAATCCTGGGCTGCAAACATTCAGGGAAACAACCCATCACTTCACTTGTGTTGAGCCTTCTCACCAAAATCCAAGGTAATGATGCAGGTTTTGTTTTCCTCCTGAATTTGCCTGGTTGGTTCAAGCTCCTATCTCTCACTTATTGCTCTGCATATTTTACCCATGGTGTTAGTGCACTGTAGTAAAAATACTTTTCCCCACCAAGGGAACCAGACAGTACTTTTAGGCTATCATGACACTGTTCATCGACCTGCTCTTTTTGCTTCTGGAGTGCTTAGAAGGCTCTGGGAATACTCATTATTAGTGTTGTGTAATGGTCACAGTGCACTCCAAGAGTCAACAATATGTTGTAAAAAGGCCAAAAGCCAACACCCGTGTGGACTGCTCCCTTCTGGGCAACAAAAAAGTAACCTCTGGAGAATTTTGACCTCATACTGGCTGCTATTACCATTGCTTTCTCCTGTGTCATCCTCAATCAGCTTTCAATTTAGGTTGAAATGCAATTGAAGACAGCATAAAATATAGAAGAGAAAATTCTGGAGGAAAAACCCCAACCTTACACATTATCTATAATTATACACTGGGCATTGTATTAGACTGAGTACAATTTTATGTTTATAGAGAGTAGTATCCCTTCCTTTATAAAGATAACCGATTCACTAATGGAATAAATTGTCACATACAGCCAATAAAAGCATAGTTGGAAATTTTTGTATGTATTTCAACTCTGAGTCTTCTGAACTTCTGGCTTTGTTGTTACCTGTTTCTTTTGTTAATACTGAAGTAGAGGAGCTGCTTGGGAAGTCTGAATGATCCAAAACAACACAGAGGGAAGCTGTTCCTCTGATGGAAGCATAGCCCAAAGGGAATCAAAACCAATGTAAGCTGCAGTTTTGGCCTGAGCTTGGAGTGATGCCCTCTAACAAGATGTGTTGTAAACTTCAATTACATAAATGTCCATGACCAGTTTTGCAAAAGATGCAGAAGAGAGACATGAGTGAAAGCCAAGCACGTTTTCTGTGCCTTGGAAATGAATTGCCTCCAGTGAGCCCTCCTAGGAAGTTCAGGCTGTTTACCATATGGAGGTTACCATGCCCTTATCTTTGTGCTCCCACATCTGTGGTCAGGAGCTGGTCCAGCTGTACCAGTGCAGCTGTGCTGAGCTGCTCTGTGCCTGGAACCTGGGCGAGTTCAGCTTGCGTTCATCCCGCGGTGCTGAGCTGGGCGGTGGGCGCTGCTCCCGGCCACCATGCTTCATTTGGCTCCTTGCTAAAAGCCAGCTGGGGCTCCTAGGCCTTGGTTTATCTGGGTGTGCACAAAAGGGATAAATGACTATGAGACCAGAAAAGGTGGTGGGAGGATTTAACCATTGGTTAAATGAGTGTTCTGGTTTTCCTGGTTGCTTTCTCTTGTTTAAATGAAATCTGTGTTGGTCTAGATTTGGGTCGAATGTTTAATATTACATCTGCCAAAAGTAGCATTCAGGTTTGGATGATACTCTGGACAAACTTCCAGAGGTCTAGGCAAACTTAGAAGACTCATAAACTTGTATTTCTGTTGCCTGAGTCTTTTATAAGCTCTTGAATAACCTTCGCCAAAGTATTCAACCTTTCTGAACTTGGAGAAGAGCACTAGTCTCCCACGAGCTGAGTGGTGCAGGTTGAGATTCAGCTAATATTTGTTGAAGAGTAGGAGTTCTTTGGAGGCATGAGCGGCTTAGCTAATATTTGCAGAACACTTTGAGGTCTTGGGATAGATACTGTTACCAAAGGGTGAAGTGGTATTCACATGTTCTGTCATGTCTGTGTTGTTTACAAATAGAATAGAATGATGTTTTGAAGGTCAGGGACCTTGAGAACAATAGTGGGTTTGAAGCACTCATTTATTTTTACCAAGTTCAGATGCCTGGCTACACTAGCATTTCATTTATATAAAGGATCTAATCAAACATTTTGGTTGTTTAGAGGAGTTGTTTTGCTTGTTTTCAGGCTGTTGAAATGTCAGATGGCGAAAACAAGCAAGAGCTCCAGATGGAGCAACTGGAAGAGAAACACAACAAAGATGGTAATGGGAAAGCTTCAGATTCACACTTGACTGGGAGTCCCATGCTTGGGATTGGGAGTCCCCACCTGTGGCTTCCAAACCCACTCTCTGTGCAAGCCCTTGTGCAAAGCAGCATCCCATGAGGAAGTTCTTCATTGTTATGGTAAGCAAAGCCAGTAACAGTTTATTTTCACTGCTCATTAGTCCATCCGTGCTGGGAATTGTTTGGGAGCTGCAATCTCATCTGGAATACTCAGTTTTTATATGGCCAAGAAAATCATAAGCACTCTGCTTTAATGACCCCAAATTTGAATTGGAGTTTCATGACTTACATTAACAGGGTGACTAAATGCAGAGTAGTTTGATCTCATTCACTAGCATTCATGCTGTCTTTTTCACCAGCAGATCAATTTCAGTCTTCCTAATTTCTAGTGAGGATACAGACTAAATCTGTGTTTGAGTAATGCTGGAAGATGGGTGATATGAAAAATGTAGTAAAATTCCTGGTCATAGATACAGAAATAAAGGCTGGTCAAAAAATCTATTTAATCAGACAGCTCATTTAACACAAAAAAATTTGTCTAACTTCCTCTAGTCTACGGCCAGCTTTCTTGAAGACAAAGGGAGACGTAATTTGTGCTGGCAAAGCTAACCCTGATTTAAAATCAGAGTAAACATTTGGCGCAAATTGCAGCTTTTGTTTGTTTACACTTGAAGCTGTGCTAGTCACTGAGGGCTGGTGTTACAGCAAATTCCTAATGTATGCTGCCATCCAGTTTGTAATATTGGTGGTGGCTTATTCCCTAATGTTTTGGAGGCAGAGTACAGTACAGGAGACTGAGATTACCTCGCAATGACCAACTGAAACAGCTTCTTTGGTGGTGGTGATTGTAATATGGGAATGTACAAGGATGTGCTTGGTCAATCACTACTGTTTATTGTGTGTAACAATTATTTTAAGTATTCAGTTCTAAGTGCTTTAAACTTTTTCTATGTTCACTGAGACAGAAGCTGCTGAGCAGCTTGCATGGCTGTGTCCTTGGTTTCGGTGCCAGGCTAAGGGATGGTCAGAGAGGCTTTCAGAAAGGAGAAATTTTACATTGAAAGCCACTAACCTGTGACACAGCGTGAACGTAATCTTTAGCTCTGTTTTGGAGGCTGCTCTTCCAAAACACCAGCTCAGGAGAGCCATACTCATCAGTAGAGATATTCATAAGCTGCCATCAGTGGTTATGTGCCATTGTACCCAAAAGACAAAGGGGGGTGGAAATAATTATCCCTGAATCTGCCAGTTCAGAAGATGTGATGTATAGAGGAATGGAGCTAAACCCATGGGATCAGTGCTGCCTAATTAATGGCTGTTTGTTGCTGTGCCATAGCCTGTGCTGTACTGTGAGCACACACTCTAACAGGCAAGTTCCCTATGCCTAGGTTTGGATCTTACCAATTCAGGCTTGCCACATACTCCCAAAAACTAGTCTGGAGCTTTCAGCCACATAATTCTCTGTCTATGTGAGTCAAACAACAGGAATGTATGAAATCAGACATATAAGCACAGTCATAACTGAACTTTCATTTTAGAGGTTAGTATTCAGTGGGTTAAAACCCCAAGTGTAATGATTATGTGAGAAAGTCATTATTTACTGGCTTTGAATCCAGCGGTGGGAGGCAGATCAGAGGTGCTTTGGTTTAAAGGTATAGACAGTAACTCACAGAACTGAGTCCTACTTGCTGAGTAGAAAAAAATATCTGACTTTGTTAATTATAGTCCTTTCTGTCTAGTTCCTTTGCTTTGCATTTCTCTGTGGAAGGCAACTTAATCTCCTCTGAGGAAGACATCAATACAGTCAAATTAGAGCTGTGCAGGAAGAATGTTAGGGAGGATGGAATAATCTGAAATGGCCCATTCTTGTTTTGCTCCTGACATAAAGAGACACTAGTGCTGAAGCTTGTTGGGTTTCTAGGCAGAGGAACGTGTGAGGTCTAAGGTCTTCACACACCTTTTATACCTGAGGAGAGACAGAGAAGCTCCATGCTTTTTCCCCCCTCCAGATCTGCCTTTTGTGTCAGCTGCCAATACTAATGCTTCATGCAGAATCAGCCAGATTTTTTTTTCTTTGTTGTTTTCCTCATTTAACATTGCTCTAAATTTGATGTAGTTACAAGAAATCTACTGAAATAACACACATGCAACAAGGAATCCAAGTAAGGTAAAAACTTATAATCCAACAGATGACTATAATAACCTGTGAGGCTTTCCGTGCTTCCACCTCAGGTTCTGTTGTAATAACTCAAGATCTTTGAGATTGCTTTGGTAATTTTTAATGCTTTACTTTTGGTGACTGAAATATTGCTTGCTCAGAGCTAATTGATCTTTCCCTGTCATGAATTCTATGACAGAATGTCCGTGAGGATGTTGTGGCTGCCTTGCTGCTATGCACATGAGGTGAAGATGCAGATGATTTTTTTTTTAATTGTTTTCATTAATTGTAGCCAGATAGAAGATAGGTGAAGGGTAACTGTGTGATTTTTTTGACTGCTATGGAGTACAGGATGTAAAGGAAACTACTGTTAATTACTTTTTCTGTGAAGGCACCACCTACACATTTATCATTGAACTGATGACCTGGAAATCAAGCTGAAGCAGTTATATTTTAGCTGTGCTCTTTTCTTGCCAGGTTCACTTTCCTATTCTTTTGCAACATTCCCTGAGTGTTTGACCAAGGCATGGAAGGTGCATGTTTTCAAGAGTACAGAGCAAACTGCTCCATCTCCTCAGATTTGTTTGAGGGATGATGAAAGTTCTTGTGGAGTCAGGCTGTGGTGATGGTGTGGATGATGGGTTGTTGGAAAAAAGCCTTGGCCAGGCTGGCAGAGGTGCTGCAGAGTGATGCACATGAGCTTTGTGCACTCAGGACAAACACCTGCACTGTGCTGGCCTCAGTGCCAGCATTGCTTCACTTGTAGCTGGTATTTGGCCTAGCTCATCTAGAGGCACGTGTATATTTAGAATGCAGACCTATTTCTAATAATAATCTTTCTGAAGTGATTGCTAGATAAGTAATTATCTCACTCCTCTTAGAATGGTAACTATTAATTACTTGAGTTATAGGCACAGAGCAAAGATGATCAAAGCAGATGATGCAATGGGATACTGAGATCCACAGGGCAGTTTAACACTGATGATGTCTGTTCACTCTTTCTGAAATTCTTTGAAGATGGGTGATATGTAATGTTTCTAATTGATTATATTAGCAAGAGTGTTATCTGGAGGGCACTTGATAGGGATTCAGGATATCTTACCCTATTTCTTTGTATTTCATTGACCAACTGAGCAAGTTAATTCCTCTTCCTGTGCCTTAGTTATCCCACTGGTAAAATGCAGTTAATCACTCACAAAACTGAGGTAATTATACTGCCCTTTCTGAAAAGTGCTCAGACATTTATTGATTACAAATTCTGGATGCATTTTTAAAGTTATTACCTTTTTTTTTTTCCATTTAGATAATAACAACCAACATCAGTGAATCTGATTTGTTCAGAGCAGGCAAGGAGAGATGAGAACTTGAATCATTACTGGTTTCACATTAAAGTTCTCTGCTATTTCTTTAAAGGAAACAGTAAAAGTTGGTGCCAGAGCTCTTCTTTTTGCTGCAAATTGATGCTTCTCTGCAGTGCCTATTTCTAGTTAAAAGAATCCTAGCATTTGGCAAATGACAACTCTTCAGTCTAATAGGTGGCACAGCACTCTTGTCTGGGAGTGTAAATGTTCTGAACTTAAGAATCTTTGCAGGTGGCACCCTCGATTTAGCAGAGACAAGAATAACATCTCCTGCCATTCCTGACAATCCTTATGTCCCACAAAGCCATTTGAAAATGTAGAAGTAGGTAGTGGAGGTTCGTGTTTAGGGGCTTTGGAAAGCCATTGTGTACAAAATAGCTGATATTTCAAAATATCATTGAGGAAAGGCCTTTTTAAACTTTTCTTCTTTCTTACATGCTGCTTCCCTTTCTGATACTTTCTGAAAAACTTGTCATGTTCCTATTTGTCATCCTAAAGAGGAGAAGAAGAGAAGTCCCTTCCAAATCTAGAGTTAGTGAAGGTTAATGTGGTTGGAGGGAAGGTGGCCATTCATATCAGTAAGGGAATGGAGAGCTGCTGGTGGAGCCAACACCACTGATAGAGAGCTGGCATTGAAATGCTCACAGGTTATTCAAGGTGCTTGAAGACTGTAGAAAGGGGGAGATGCCTTAGGTCAGAATTACTGCAAGGTATCCATTTCCTCACAAAGTTAGGGCAGTGAATGCTTCCCACTGTTCTCCAAGATTGGATCTGCCTTTTTTGCAGCTCAGGCCAAGTCCATAGCCGAAACTCATTCTCTGCTTTGTTAGGAAGGGACACTTCATGTAAGAAGCATCACTTGCTCTTGTTGGAGCAGATAAAGTCAGAAAAGAGTAGAAGAGATTGAGTAAATGGCTTTCCCACCTGGAGAGGTTGGTCTTGCTAAAACAGTATTAAAATAATTCAATCCAGCCTTACTAAATGATCAGAAAGCTTTTTTTCCAGATGTCACTGAAACACCTTGTTGCTAAATCCCAGGTTGAAGGTGCTAAGTCTGCCTTTTATGTGGTGTTGTTTGCAAGAGGCCAAAACCAATGCTGCATTTCCAAGTGCTGGGTGATGTTCACACCAGCCCTGAGCCTTTGTCAGTCCCTTCTCCAATGAATTTGTGACTAGAACAGGCAAAGTGGGAATAAAGAAGGTCTTTTCACAAAGGCAATTTTTAGCTGGTATGGGCATAAAAGGAGCTGTTTTCAAAAATATTACTATTTTCCAGTTGGTGTGGACAGCACAGAGAATATATCCAGGTTTCTGCAACAGCTAATTTGACCATTTGGCAACAGAAAGATACACTGACAATAGGCTTCTTCCACTTGTTTCAGGAGCACAGTACCCTCTGTTCAATCATCTTTTCAAATATCTGCTCCTCAGGATCTATAAAGTTGTACCAGATAAGCTCTGAGATGCAGGGGGTTTCTGGCAGAAAACAGGAATCTACATCTGTGGAGTCTTCCAACACAAGGACTAGTTTTCTGCTCTAGTGCTTGGAATTTTGTCCCTGCCATTGAGTTTTGTCTCCTGCTTCCATTTCTTGCCCTTCTTTGCTGTCAACTCCTCTTCATTCTTCCTGGACTGGAGGTAATAGCTCCTTTTAGCAGTATTACCCATGTTAGCACTTATCTGTCCTTGCAATTGTGTATTTCTACATACTCGCTTTAATTTTCAAATGGCCCATTTAGCAAAGGAGGATGGCACAGGGGCAGATGCAATGGAACCTGCTCTTCCTTATGTGAAGTTGCTAAGGATGTTAGTCTCACTTATTGACCATTTTCTCTTTGGGACAGGCTGGTCCTGCGTTTTGGCACATCTTCTCAACAAGAAATGCAGTGGATTTCAAGCCAGTTCAGCTGAAGTTGTGATTTGTGTAAGGTTTGGAAATGTTTAGGAAATGTACTCTTATAGAGTAGATGTTGATCATTAGGTGTTGATGCCTTAATTTCTGCCTGTAGACAGAAATTTTTGTGCCTATGAAATACAGGTAGTGCCCATGCAGCTTTCACTGAGAAACTTTGGGGATGCAGGAGCTTTTGAAATTTTCTGTGTTGGCAAATAGTGGGGAATCAGGATACATAAAAATACGTGCTTGTAACTCACAATTTCACTGAAAAATTTATTTCTTTTGAGACCTCAAAATATTCCCCTCCTTTCCCAAACATTGAAACATGAAGTATTCTTTTCCTCTTTAGAGCATGAGCCCTGTGATCAGCAAACTAAGTGTCCAAGAGTGTCTTCACTAAAAGACAATACCCAAATAATCAATTAGCAATAAAATCAAACTAGTTTGACATTGCAACTTCTAAATATCTTTGGAAAATAAATTTCAGAACTACAGTTGTGTAACTGATTCTCTGGGAATGTTCATCTGAGAAGGACCAAAATGCTTCCCAAGTCTTGCATAGAACCTAGCATTCAGATCTTGTTTTCCCAGTTTTGAAAAGTGCTACTATTTGGGAACATAATTTCACAAAAGCCCTCAAAATAATTTAGGAACTGAATATACTTCACATTTGAAAATGTTAAGGCTATTAGTAAAGGCTTCTAAGTAACATTGACACTATCACAGCTGTTAATATCAGGTCCATTTAGTTGTTGCCTTGGAGCTCTTTCCAATACAAACCAGCTCAGTTAATGAGTCCAGTTCTGTGTTATTAGTTACCCAAAATCAGCTGGAAAAGCTGCTGGCTTTTATTTCTGAAATGGAACTGAATATGCTCTATCTCCAGTGATGGGAGCGAAGAATCATTCTGTCAATTCTCTTCCTGCCAGCTGATGCCAGGGTCAGAGAAGTAGGTCACACCTTTCTGGTTTTGAGATGGAGCAATACTTATTTTAGACCAATTTGCTCTGAGCACGGAGCTCATCTGCTGGGTTGAACCAGGGCATTGTTGCTTTCTCTAGTGCATTGTTCTGTTCTCCTGCTAATTATCTCCAAATGTTCCTTATGCCTGGAACACAGTAGTAGTGATGAATAATGGGCTCTCTTCTCTTAACCCTTCGACCTGTAATTTGGCTTTCCACTCCCACCTAGATGCTTTTACTGTCCTGCCTCCACCAGCACTGTGTTAGTCTGACACCTGCCTGTATCAGATTTGCTGCCCTATAACCTCCTCTCTTCTGCTCTGCAAATTGAGTAGGAGAGTGCAGGAGTGTGGTCTTGGCTCCAGCATTTACTGTCAGGGTCATGGTGTTTGCTTCACATGTGTCAGTGTGGATAAAGGGACATCTCACATGCCTGTGGCCCCAGGAAGGGAAATAGCCACAGTCACTCCAGACCTTCTGCTTTGGAGACCACCTGCCCAAGAAAGTTGGTCAAATTATTGGTTTGTAGGACTTGTTGCAAGCTGATTCTAAGAGATGGGGTTTAATTGCTGATCACTTTGGGTAAACAGTAGTGCCCCTCAGATGGGGTTTCCTTGTGAAGGGTAGGCTGTAGATATTAGACAGATCACAAATGAGCAGATATGTGAGAATTTAAGCCTGAAGGAAGTGGGGGGGTGACATCTCTGGGTTCCTACTGGTGACTGAGGTTTAGTGGGAAGAAGGAGAGGGGAGACTTGCTGCAGATGAGTCATGGAGGCAGTGCTTGGAGCAAATTTGACTAGGGCATATCCCATTCTACAAAATATTACAATGTCCAAACACATTCTCATTATACTCCTTTACACCGCAAATCCTTTTGCTTCAATTTGGTGGGGTTTTATTCCAGTTTAGAAAACTGTAACCCCTGGGCCAGCACTCCTATTTCAGCAAGAGGGCAATTGTGCCCTGGCTGGTGCAGTGTGCCATGTCTGTGCTGTATCCCAGAGTGATCCCTCAGATCACTGGCAGCACTTTTCAGCCTTTACAAAACACGCAGAAGCATCTGCAAGCCTTTCCTCCACAGAGGAGCACGAACACTGAGTGCTGTGAGCATCTGCTCTCTGCCTGCCTTGGTCCTGCACCATCCCATGCAGATTCCACAGAGAAATGCTCAGAGTAATTGCAAAGGCCAATGCACTGTCATCACATTTGGCTTGTTTAATAACTGTCCAGTCTCGTAAAGCACTGGCATTTGGTTGGGTTGGAAGCAGATCACAGCTGGAAGAGCACTGCTCCATGTCCTGGTGAGAAAGGCTGAGCTTTTGTTTATGTTGGTGCTGTCTGCCCTGCAGCTCACAAGGGCTGGGCTGAGGCTGGTGGTGCTTTTGGAAGACTCTCTGGAGGTTTCAATACGTTGAAACTGGCCCTTACCTCTTCTCCATCACTCTTAGGTATCAGTTCTTGTCCAAGTCTCTTCTCAGCTGGTACCACAGCCCAGGAACCAGTACTCTAGCTCAGGTACAGAATGGCCTGTCTGTTAACTCTGGACAATTCGGTGTCAAGAAGTTTCTTTAGGCTCATGGCTTTTTCTCTGTAGAGACAGGTAATGTCTGGGCAAGAGAAGCTGGAGTCCATGTGGCAGTCCTTGGAAATGCTGCCACTGTTATGTCCACACAGCCTGTGAAGTGAATTTGCCAAGATGGAAATCAGTCCTACAGCTGAAATACAATTCTTTGTGACAAGAACCTTGATATTTGTAGACTGTAATTACACAAAGAGACCATGCTGCTAATCTAATCTCACCTTCTGCCTCATTCAGACAAGATCTGTACCTGTAGTGTCTGCATCAAGGCTAATAATTCACTGTTAAGCTGCAGCACATGTTTTAGGATGACAGCAAATCTTGTTTTTAAGAGCTCTAAGGGTGGAGAATAAAACTCTCCCCTACATCATTTGTTCAAGTGATTAACTACTGGCATTATTGCAAGTTTTAATTTTTAAATACTGGTATTATTTCCAGTTCTTTTTTTTTTTTTTTTTTTTTTTTTTTTCCCAGCTTTTACTTTGAGCTTCTGGATCTGGTTATGGTTTTGTTTATTAGATTTTTGAAGTCCTTTAGCATCTCTCACAGTCCCCTGCCGAGAAATGTTAATAGAGTTAGATCAAATCACCTCCAAACCTTCCCTTTGGTAAACCAAATAGGGATATGGAAAGCCTTAGCAGCCTGATCTTTCTCGCTCGCTGCAACATCTGGAACTGAACGATGTGCGAGGCTGAATCAATCATCTGCTCAGAGCGGCATCTGACCACCTTGATGGCGCTTAAATAATCCCGCGGGAAGCACTTCTTTCCTTGTGGCTGTTTCCTGGACAGAACCATGTGTGGATATTTTGCGGTGCCGATTCCCGAGCCGAGGGCTGGGCCGGGGACCGGAGCTGCGGCTCCCGCTCGGCAAACGCCACCGGCCATTCCTCACCGCTCATCCCGATCGACTCCTTGCCTCCGGTTTTCTGTCGCTGATTTGCTATTGCCCTCTAGTGGAAATAGGATGGTCGGTGGCTTGGCTTCCCAAACTCTGTTTTCTCCCATGCCTTGCTGCTCTGGGACTGTCTTCTTGGTTTTACGTGATGTTGCAATATTGTTTACATGGATTTTAACGTATAGCCGTGTTATTCAGCTTTATTCTATGCAGGTAACCAATATCTGGTCTCTGCAATTGATAAGTAATGTGGTGCTCTGTTTGGGAGTAGAACAGACTTCTCTGCTCATCAATGTGCTTTACAAGGGAAACTGCAGATGATGTTCCCATTTCAGACTTAGAATAATTCAGTCGTTCAGAGTCAGAATTCTGAAGTGAACTTTGTGTATGCTGCCAGCACCCACCAGCCTGGTACAAGGAGTGATCTCTGGAAACAGAAATCCTGCCTTTTTACTGTTTGTATTTCTGAAGTCTTTGCTTTTATAATAGAGTGAACTATTTAAAGCACACTCTTTCCAATCAATCATTTCACTTTGTCAGACAAGCCAAATCATTTATTGAACGATCTTGGCTAATCAAAGCCTGTCTTCTTATAGAGATCCTAGAAGATGGTTTATTAATGAGACCTAGATTTTTTTTTCCCTGGTTGTAATGCAGGGAGATCTTAATAAGCAATGAATTGCTGTGTCTGCAATCACTTTTGAGAGGCTTTAAAGGAAAACAATAATACTATGACTAATATGATTGCTCTCCCTACACTGCCATCCGGCGGATGCAAAATTCATTTCCTTTTGTAAATGTGAAGGGAAATTCTCCTACTGATATCACAGCTTGCAAACTTGGACCAAGCTGATTCTCACTTGTAACACAATTTCCAGACCAGTGAGGAAAATGCTGGCTATTCTTTAATTTTAGTTGTTTCTTATTAGAAAAAGAAGATTTCCACTCTCTCATCTACAAAAAACATCCTCTGTCATGTAATGGAAACCTGTCTAGATCTTGAAAAAGGGCTCTGAAAACTTCCCAAATTCTCTTCTCTCAGCATCTGGCATGGAGAGCCCAAGCCACTGAGCACTGCTACTGTGGCTGATTTTGGAAAAAAGGTTGAGCTCTGATGCTGATTTTCAGATAATCAGTGTGTGGGATATTAACAACACAGCCTTGGGTCAGATGCAGCACTGCATTTTTGGTTTGGGGACAAGGATTAACTCTACTTTTTCTCTCTGGGACTGAAGACTAAAATAAATAAAAGCAATTTAGGTGCTCACAACCTCCTACCTGCTGGTCTGCAAGTGAGACCTCACAATGAGATACTTGCCAGTGCAGCAAAACTCGCTGACCACCACTGACTGTGTTGGACACTTCATTGTTCCAGAGGGATCTGGAGAAGTGAGTACTGGGAGTGGATGGAGCCAATGAAGGACTGAGTTCTTCAGCTGAGCCCACAGTTGTTTGGGCTCTGTCATTGCCTGCATCTCTCTCTGACTCTGGATCCTACATAAATCAGTGCAACAGCTGCAGCAATAAGATTTCCTGTGTTCTCTGCAGGAAGGCTGTGAAGTGGAGCTGAACAGGACCAATTCTGGCATTTTGGCTGCAGCAGGTGAGCCAGGAAAGCACCAGGAAGTGGCATCCACCCCCTGGAGACACCATGGCCCATGCTAGTCATGGTATCAATCCTTACATGGGAGCCTTGGGATTTTCTTCACAGCCCATCAGCTCTCCAAAGGGATTCTGCAGTGTGGGTATGTGGGGCCAGGAAGGTCCCAGTCTGGAGGTGGGGAGTCCTGCTGCCTCACAGTGCTGCCAGTGGGTTCCAGTCCTGAGTCATTGCCTTGCCAGTTTGCTTTTGGTGTTTGTTTATTTATCACCGAGGTGCTGGCCCAGAGCAGGCTGACTGTGCCGAGCTCCTTCGGTGGCCCAGTGGCTGCTGCCAGCTCTGTCAAAGTCCTGCAGTGCTGGGAGTGTTCCACCCAGAGGCAAGGCAGAGAGAATCATGTTCCTGTGAGAGCAGCACCACCACCAGCTCCCATCAGAAGCGTGCTTGGCTCTAGGGAACGGGAGCAGCAGCACAGGGTAAACTACTTTCACCCTTGCCACAGAGCCCCTGGCTCCAATCTGCTCCCTGAACCAGCTGGGGGGGTAGAAGGAGGTTAAGAAGCATATCCTTTGCTGTAATTATATCCTGTTGCTAGAGATATTGTGCTCTGCTTAAAGAAATCATCATAATGCAGCCTCCTGGAGAAGGTAATTACTGTGCATCTTATGAAGGGCTGCATGTGAATGTCTGCTCAAGCTGCTGTCAGCAGCAAGTTTCAACACATCTTACATACCAGGCATTTTACAGCCCTGGTTTTATTTGTTTTCATCACCCCTTGCCTTGTGCGTTAGTTTTCATTAATGGATCTGGGGGGTTTTTTGTTTGTATTGGTTTTCTTTTTCTTTTTTTTTTTTTTTTTCTTTTTTTCCAAAGAGGCCAGAGTTCATGTCTTTGATGGAGCATTTGGGTGGTGGCCACAGCTCTTATTTGCTGCATTTCCATTGCTCTGTGGTGGCTTGAGAGGGACCATCTGGAAGATGTTGTTTCTGAGCCATTCCCATATGGTAGGATCTGATTGGGCCCTGGTTTCCTGTTCTGATCCCAGAAAAAATGAACTATACCATTGCTGACAAAACTTGGTGTCACTCTACCTCTAACATAACTGCACAGATTTAAGCCCACAAGACAACCTATTTTTCCTGTTGTACTTTCTGAGCTCTTTTCTCTTATGTTGAAAAAGGATTGGTGAGGGATGTCAGACCTTTGAGCTTTCCAAAACCAATCATCTCCCTTGGCTGGCAGCCAGTGCACGTGTCACTGTGTGGTGGCTGAAGTTTTTGGAGGCTCACAGCCTGATTGTTCTGTGCATGGAGATTACCATGTCTTCAGACCCTCATCCTTGCTTTGCAGGGACATTTGATCCAAAGAGATGGGGCAATGCCAAAGAGCCCTGGTTCATCCCAGGAGGAGTGACCCAGCTACTTTTTCTTTCTCAAAGGTCACTGGTGCTTGCCTTTCCCCAGCACTGTGTAATTTGCCTTAATGTTGTGCATGTGGGGCCACAGTGTGTGACCATGGCATCCTGCATAGCTTTACAAACATCCTGTCCCTCTCATGGACAGCTCAAGGGAAATTTGAAACTACTTAAATTTCCTATCTGTGAAAATTACTTACTCTTGCAATGCTGAAGCTGAATTATCTTAGTACCCTCACTGTTTTTCTGTATTTGTGACCAGTCTTCTGTGCATGCTGAGGTGGTTCCATCCCGGTGCTGTGTCCATCCCTCTCTGTGATTCTTGGTGGAGCCTGAAAGGGAGCCTGGTTGCTGGAGGCTGGAAGGTGCTATAATAAATGTGAGCTCATAATGTTGTTGTTAAAAATAAATGGAGCTAAATTATAAAGAAAAAAATCAATCTTATTTAGTCCTAGCCCAAGGGGGAAATGGACATGAAGGATTGGGCAATCCTTCTGTAAGTTCTTTCTTTAGACTATATTTAAACCACACTGAGAGCCAGATTCTCAGCTGGTGTCAATTGTTATTGCCTTCAGTGGAGTGAAGCTGGTTTACACAAGTTGAAGCTGCTGAATGCCAGTATTTGGATGAAGCTGAGGCAGCTGGAATTACTTTTGCAGAAAACTCTAGTCTGATGCTGATTCAAAAGGTCTGACCCCTCCTGAGTGCTCGAGCCATTGGTGCTCTGATTTAGCAGCTCTTTTGGGATGTGAAGGGCTATGAAAAGACCTTTACTTGGGTCAAAATTTGCTCTAATCTTACTTGTGTTCTGCAACTTGATTTCTGTCATTATTCTGTAGTCACTGCTTTAGATGGGCTCCTCTGAAAAACTCAGCAAAACCTTTTTTACTTGCTACTTCACTGGCATCATCTCCTGTCTAGACACTCTAATTATGAGAATCAGGGAGCATGCAGTGTGATGTGTAGATAAACCTGGATAACTCCAAGGCAACCAAGTGCTGCTTCCATCCCTCCCTGACTGCCCTCCAAACTAGTTTTGCCCATTTGTTGTTTGCTCCAGTGTGAACATTAGTAAAGTGGGGACTGTACAGTGCTACCTGGGCAATATTCATTTGACTTTTGCATTTAGAAGGAAATTTTCCAAGCCATAGAAATGGAGAGGCAAACCTCAAATTGCAGCGGGATCTAGCAATAGTGGGTTAGCCTTCCCTAGTTCTGTTTTTTAGTATGCCTAAAAACTCCCTGGATTAAATAAACAACCTCCCTCACCACCACTGTCAGCAGAATGCATTAAATCTGTAAGCTGATTTGAGTAATTTTTGTGTACTCATATCCACTCTAATTCCCTTCTTATCCAAGGACTTGTTTTTTATTTATGCCAGCACAGGCTGTATCCAAACTCAACCTCTATCTATTTCAGCAATCTTTTAAAATAAAAGCTTTAAAGCTACTGATTTAAAAGAAGACCATAAAATAATCACTACAATATGGAATATTGGAATGCATTTTTTTGTTTCAGTTGCTGTCCACAGTATGTCACCTCCAGAAGTGTGTGACAAGAAAAAGGCACTTTTTTTTCTATTGCCCTTCTTAATTATGTCATCTTTCCTTATTCCTCACTGTAACAGCACAAAGAATTGTCTGTAATACTTAGCAAGGCCCCTGGGATTGAGGCTCTTTCTCAAGTCTCTGTGCTTGGGGTGCCACACAGGTTTCCATGGGTCTCTGCAGGAGCTGGGGCATGTGAGAATAATCTGTTTGCTGCATTTTGACTCCAAATCAATGTGCTTTGAAGTTTTTATAGGGAGGGATTTTTCATTTGCTTTTTGTTTTCTTGGTAGCAGCTTTTGAAAATCACTGTACTGGTCCATGGGAGAAGGACCACCATGCAGATCCTTTGCTCCAAGGGAGGCACTTTTTGCACTCCTGGCAGTGACATGGGGGAGTGAATCCTCTGGGATGTGCATTTAGGGTCCAGTTCTTTAAAATCTGGATCAAAAAGCATCTTTTTATGAGTCCTGGTAATAGAAACATGCCATGAGCTTGGATGACTTGAAAAGAATTGATAATAGAGAGGATTTATGGGTGACTTGGATGAATCTCCTAGCTTTGGGCTCTGACAGGAGCTGTTGAGTTTGAGCTGCACAGTGCTGCCTCTTTGGGAAAATTGCACACCTTTAATTAGATTTTTCCAGCTGATGGAAAAATCTATCTGGATGCTCTTCTTACAGTGTAAGCTTGGGGTTTCATCTAAGTTCACCTGGGATACATCAGAGAGTATCTTTATAAAGAGCTGCATTTGCTGGCTGATATATTGAAAGATATTGAAGATCTCCAATCCTGAGCCCCTAAAGTCCAACTCCAGGTAGGATTTCTAGACCAGTCCATGTGGGGATGTCCTCAGCCTGCATTTAGCCAAATCTGAGACTCCAGATGGAGCTGTGGCTCTGGGACTTTTCCCAGAGGAGACCTGGGAAATACCAGAGTCAAAGCCAGGCCAGCTCTAGTCCTGGATGGGAGTGGGAGCTCATCTTTCCACTCCCCAGCCTTTTCTACTCTCAGGCTGGTGATGTGGTTTGTGTTAAGTTGTTGAACACTTGTTAATATCCCAGAATTTGGTGCATGCACACGAATCCAAGGAAAAAGAAATCTCCATGTGAGGGAAATGCACTTCTTACCCTTCCTTTTTGCCCTACTACTGTATCACCACGTTACTGTGAGTGGGTCCATGGACATGGTGCTGGAATGGTTTCCTGCATGGGGATGCAGCTCTCAGCCAGCCCATAACCAGCTCTCCCATGCACCAGGGTGACCCAGCCACATCACCCCTTCTCCCTCTGTTGATTCTTGCAATGGATCCTATTTGTTACCTCTTGCATTGCACTGGTACTAAACCTGCAGCAAAAGCAGCAAGCTGGTTGGCATTATTCTGTATGAAACCTGTAGGAAGAGTGTGTTTGTACTTCCTACACTGGTTTGAGAATGAAGGTGCCAGGCTGGGTATGCACTGGATGCCCCATAATGGGTATTTTACCCTTTTCCTTGCTAGAGAATGTTTCCACAGTATGTACTATAGCAGGCTTTGATCCAATTTGTTGTTCCTTTGTTTATGATGAAATTAGTTCACTTGTTTTATGTAAACTCCCCATGAGATTGTTTACTTTGGCACAGGGATCCATGGGCTTTTGGAGATGCAAGGAATTCAGCTACCGGGAGCTTGTTTAGTTTAGTTTGTTGCATTTGCAAAACAGATGGTGGAGGGGAAAATGTATGTGTGGGGAGGCTTTAGGACAGGATTTGGTTAATGTTTGCTGCCTCTGTAGTTTTCTTTGTTGTTTTCTGGCTGAAGTAGGATGGGTTTCCATCACATGGAGAAGAAAGACAGCACATAAGAACTGATATGCATTTTGCACACAGGGAAAAATAAATATAATTTGGACTTGAGCTATCATTTTGTGGACATCTTTGCCAAGGTGGAACTCCCAGTTTCTAGGGCTGGTGGAGGTACAGGAGCACCATGGGGGCCGTGTACCTTGGCTTGGCTCTGCTCTCTGGAGCCCAGGGGCCTCAGCAGGCTCTGATAGCATTGCTATGCTGCTGCAGAGCAAAAGGAGGGAAATCTTCATGAGATGTGTGCCCCAGAGCTGGCTGGGGTAGGGTGAGGCCATCCCCATGACACTGGGGTGTCCTTTCAGCTAATGCATTTGGATACAGCTCTCTGCTGAAGTGAGAAAGGGCAGTTGTCCTTAGTGGGAAGCTGAAGCAGAGAGTAGATGAGGCAGGACCTATTCAAAGTCCCACAGAGGGTGCCTGAAGGAGAATGAGGGTGGATCTCTGCTCTTCTCAGCCAACTATTTGAGCCTTGTGTTGGGTGGATCATTTTGGAACAGGACAGAGTTTCCCTGTTCCAAGGGCCAAATTAGTGCCAAGTTGCAAGGGATGCCTGTAAGGCTCTGCCATGTCCATTTGTGGTGGGTTATGCACGCTGGGTTGTAGGGCACTGGGACTTTCCACTGCACTTCCTAACTGAAATGTGTCTGTTCTCATGGGCTTTGCCACTCTGCTTTATATATTTGGGAGACTTGGCTGAAATCCTCTCAAACCTTTACGTCTTTTCTCTGGGTTTGTTACGTGTGGCAATCATCTCCCTCCTTGCAAGATCCTCACAGGAAGGATCTTGGAGGATCAGCCCTAATCAAACTTGGCACTTCTCAGGGCAGGATCATATTGCCCTGCATTCCTCCGTGGATGTGGCAGGCAAAGAATCTGTCACCATGTCTGATGACCTTGCCTGCAGTGCGAAGTGCCAAGAATGCCCATGTTTTCTCAGGGTGGGGTGCTGTCCACCACCAATGGCCAGCACAGCCTGGTGGTGGGGTGAGCTGGGGCATTTGCTGGTGGGCTTAGTGGGGGAGGAGCCCACATGCCACCCCCTGGTTATTTTGGGCAAGGGACTGAGCTGCTGAGCTGGGTCTTTTGCAGCTTCACCCAATCTTCTGCCCCTACAGAAACATTTCTCAGACATTAAAGCTTTGCCCTTCTAGGTGTCATGTTTCTGAGAGACCTCTATGCTCCCAGTATGAGCCCAGTGCACATGCTTTTACCCTTCTTCAAATCTCAGAGATGAAGGACAATGATTAAAGGTGCTTGAGCTTTTTGCAACCTCCACTGACAGAAGGATGGCTGTCTTGCAGGCCAAAGAGTTTTCTGTCTGCTTATTGACCTCTTTTTTACCAAGGCTAGATGGATATTGGTTACATTTGGACAGAGGCTGCTGAGACAAGTGGGAACTTTATGAACAACCATTTAGCCTTTGTCCCTTTTAGATTTTTATGACCTTAAGAAGTCTTACATCCCTCCAATTTCCATATGAAGAAGTTGAGGCATAATGAGTTGCACTGGTTTGTCCCAAACAAGTCTAACTGGAAAACTGCTTGAAATTCAAATTTCTTCTTAATCAGTCAGATTCTTGATAATAATGCCCTTCTCTTTCTGGTAGTAGAGCCTGCTGGCATCTGTGTGAAGAAAGAGGGGATGTTTCCTAAATGGCAATTTCCAGGAGCATGCAGTCTTGCTTCTCCTAGTGTGCCCAAAATGAACAGAGATGGTTGGAGCAGGAACAAACCATTGTCGTGGATGAACCAGCTGTGGAGAATAACAAAAGTCAATGTCTTCCTTGAGCAAGATGACTTCTGCCTTGTGTGCTGTAGCACCTCAGTGCCCTGTGCAGGGGGTGCCTGCAAGGTGAAATCAGCCTCCAGGCTTCACCTCGGAGCACTGCTCTCCAGGATAGGCTGGATTTTGCCTGGCTTTGTGTGTAAGTGTGGTTGCCAACACCTGCACAAAGCAAAGGCAGAACAGATCTGAAGAGCAGCCTTGGGTACCTGTCTGACCATGGCAGGGTGCATGGCCAGGTGAAGGTGTGGGCAGCAGCAGCATGAAGGTGAAAATGATGCTGGCAGGGCTTTCTACTGGGCTCCAGCCCTGTGTATCTTCACTCTTCCCCCATCCTGTGTTGCAGCCAATCTTTCTCATAATTGTCCACCTGGGTCAATTACAGATTGAGCCCTGCAGCCAGCTGGGGGAAGCACAGATGTGTGGCACCATGCAGCATGTGCAGGGACAGCCTGGCCTGCTCAGTGGTCCTGCCTGGAGTCCCATGCTCACTTTGGGGACTTCTGTGGCAGGACAGGACAGGGCAGGACGCTTATTAGGAAGGGTAGGGGGTGAGAAGGACAAATGTACCAGGGATGGTAGCTTGGTAAGAGAAGGGCTGTGAGTCCTGCACAGATTGAGATTGAAAACTACTTTGTCATCTGGTGCAAGAGTGTCTGAGGCAGAGGGGATGTGTGAAGGACAGGAAAAAGGGGTGCATGAGGAAGTATCTGCAGCAGCTGTTGCAATTGTTTTAGTAAAGGAACATTTCCTTGAATTTCTCTTTTGGCACCTGAGGGCCCTTCCCAGGATGTCCTTGCTGAAGCTGCTGTTTGACTTCCAGGGCAAAGGCAGTGCATACACACACAGAGCCCCATCTTGTGCCTGCAAACCCACAATCCCATCAGCACATGGCTCCCCTTCCTTTTGATAACAGGGAAGGGGGATGCAGGGGTTGGAATAATGACAGAGCCGAATTATAGTTAATATTTTTTTAATGTCTGAAGAGTGAAAGGCCTGCCCAAGTCCCCCAGCTGAGCACAAGCCAAAGTGCTAAATCCCTGTAGGGGTGTGTTTTATTACTGACGCTCTGCGTGTCGAGGCTGGTCGCGGGGTCTGATGCTGTGTGTGTGGAATTTTTGTGGCTATTTTCTATTGTACTAATGAAAAGAAGGATCCCATCTGTATAATAAAAATGAAACTTGAAGTTTTCCACACCTACATGGAGGTGAATGCTTGCAACATTTTTTAGTAAGCATTTTGCCTTCACATGACTTTTCTGTGTGATCACCCTGCAGACGATGCAGCAGGGTCACTGGGGTTCTGGATGGTGACTGGATGTGACAGGATTCTCACTAAAGGCTTTGGCTGCTCCTTGGTTAGGCTGGCCTGTAGCTGGCCTGTTTTATAGTCTCATAATTCTTCACTTGGCAGTGTGTGCTGGGTTTGATTCATCCCTGACTCTTCCCCTTTCAGGAACAGAGCCCTGATAGAATGGTGGGGACAGGGAGGCACTGATGGCTTCCAGACCCTCTCCTGACCAGCTGGGTGATCTCAAACAAGTTGTTTGCTCCTCAGGACTCTGTTTTTGATGTGTGCTGATGTCCCACACAGATTGAAGGCTGAGCTGGGTAGGGAAGTTGCCCTTAGCCAGGCTCTCTACACAGTGTAGTAGTGGTGAGGGAGCTGCCCTTCCCAAATTTGTCCAAAGCCATATCCTCTAAGTACTGATAGCAACTGGCTAAGTAGCAACTGGCTGCAACCCTGTAAGCTTTCAGAGATCATCCAAACCTTTTGCATGTGAAAATGTGAGGAGGTCCAAGAGCATTGGCAACCTGGACTGTCTTTGTACCTTTGCAGCCTTTGGTCACTTGAAGCAAATTTCCACCATGAGTGGAAATTTGTGTCAGTCCCCTGAGAGAATGGCTGCCTGGACAGTCCCCAGGAGCTCCCAGACATCCCTTCTCTCTGTCCCATCACTAGGAAGGGGTGTATTGTCCCTGCTGTAGCTTGTTTCTCCTGCCACCATAGCATGAGAGCTTGTTGGGACACAGGCCCACAGGTGGCAGCTCACAGCTTCTGCACCCAGCTTCAGCCTTGTCTCAGGTAAAGAGGAGGATGTTTCCCTGTGAGGTGGCTCTCTGTCTTTCCCTTTCTATCAGCAGAAATTGCACCAGGAATAGGCTGAAGCACACCAGCCCTGGTGGCAGCTCCCACCATTCCAGGATGGGTCTCTTCCTCTCCCACACAGCTGGCCCACGTGCTGTTGTTGCTTAACCTCCTCCTTTCTGCCCTTTTGGCAATAATGTGGGCAAAAACAACCTATAAATCTATTCAGATTGGGAACTTCAGAGCCTGACCCTGCATCTCCAGTCTGTACTTGTACTGCCTGCAATGTGATCTGCCATCCAGGGCTGAGATGCTTTGGGCTTTGAACTTTGCACCCTAAGAACACACTCAGTTGTTTGATATCAGTCTGAGATTTCTCTGAAATTTCCAATGGAATTTTTTTTCACCTTTCAAATCCTACTTTTTTCCCCTCCTCTCCCCCAGGAGAGCATGCTCAGGAGCTAAAGGAGCAGGCTGGCTGGAGCAGGCAGGCTGCGAGCAGTGCAGGAGCTGCTGGAGAGAGGCTGTGACAGCACACGTGCCTCCTGCCCTCAATTAGCCTGTGTGGCCATCACTGTTGAAATGAAAGCACAGCAGGTCTCCAAGGAGCTCTCTCATGGGTCTTGCTGAACTTATAAGCTGGGACCACAGTATAACTTAATTTCCTGAAGTGTCAAGTGGCTTAAACTGGCTGCCTGCTCTATTGGTGCTGGTTTTTCTTTTTAATGAACACATTGTACTTCCATTTCCTGCAAAAAAAATTCCTATCAGTGTTTGATGATTGCTTAATAAGAGAAATCAGTAAGCACATGGAAAGTTCACGTCCTGCAGATGAATATAACAGCTATAAGATTTCTTTGGGTTGCCAGGGGTTGGTGGGTTTTTTTGGCCGTGGTTTGATTTATTTTTATTTTTTCCTTCCAGCCAAGAACATTGATCTAAAGCTGTGTTCTGAAATGCTGAGACCATTGTGAGCTGTAGGAGTCCTTCAGCAATCACCAGCTTTACCCCAGAAGGAAAAAGTAGAATTTGGATGAGCAAGCTGGGAGAAGGTATATCAAATTGGGAACAGCAACAATGTTGAGGACAAAACTGCCATGTTTATACTACCTGTCTTGTGATAGACTGTTGGTTTTGTTTGCTTTTGCAAGAGAAGAGAGCTTATCTAATTGTATTGTGGGTGTGAACTGTAAGGTTTGCAGGCAAGCCTGAAGGGTCCCAAATGGATTTGTTGTTATTTTTCATGTCTCTATTTCTAGACAAGCCTTTATATTATTTCATATGTGTGATTTCTGAGTCCTGTTAGCTCTTTATTTAAGATGAGTCTTTTATAATTCTTCTGTGAGCTAACACTCTTTTTAGACCAGGAGATATTGTGTTTATAGGGAACCTGGTATAAAACTTACAAAGCCTTTTCTTCATGTTAATTTTCACAACTAGCTCTAATACTCCTCTAGAGATTTCTCACTTCAAAGTGCTGTGCAGTCTATCTGCTAACTGCATGGACCAGGTAAATGGGAGGTAAATAAAATAAAACTCCCTGCTCCAAAGCTTTTGGATTTTTCATAAGTGTCTGAGTGTGGTGTTGAGCAGGGAGCCACAGAGAGCCACCCATTGGGAAATATTTGGCAGAGGGACTGACTGACACAGGCCTGAAAGGAAAATCTTGTGTTGTGACTGTTTGCTTTCCAAATGTCTCTTGCAATTTGTGTCCTCTCCCAGCTCTGTTTCATGGTTCTCATCTGCTTTCCTTGCACAAGACCATGGTTTCCCAGGCTCTGGGGGAGAAAAGAACTAGCCAGAAATTGTAATGGAAACCCTTGCCTGATTAGGTGTCAGGAACTTATTGAAAAGAAAGCAATTTTTATGCCACTTCCTATATTTTAGAACCCAAGGGCTGGTAAGAGAGAAAATGGTCAAGCAAAAATAAAAACAAAACTAAACATAATGATAATTTTAATCCTTAAAACATAATTAGCCTTGGTCTGGAGTTGAGGAGTGCAGCAGCTTTTTTTGAGAAGGAGCAAAGCACATTTTCTTATCACACCACTCACACAGGCATATTCTTTTGTTTGGCTCCTTCCCATCTCAGTGCCTTGTATATCCCATATGCAGGAGTATCATCACAGTAATGTCTTGGTACACTAAATATTGGAGAATGTTAAGACTCTGAGGTTAATGAATCTTGGGTAGGGTACTGCCTGTTGCAGAGGGAAGATTTGTTAATTTTTTTGTTGTTGGGTCCTTGTGTCATCCCTTTGTGTGTATGTGTGCACACTCCTGGATGTAGAAAGCTCCAATGTTTAATCACAATCCACAGAAGGCAATTTGAGATGATAAAAATATGTAAATAGAATATTTTTTTTAAGGAGTATAATTGCAAGAAGGTACTTCTACCATGGCAAAGCTTAGACAAGGTGTTATGAAAGAAAAAACATCCATCAAACCCCAGAATTTTGGGTATAGACTGTTTTACAATTGTCCTCTGGTTGTTCAGAGCCCTTTTTGACTCCAGAGGAGACTTTTTTACTGTCACAGAGGGTGAAAGGTGCAGTGACTGATGGTTTTGTGTCTGGCCAGTGTGAAGGCAATGGGCTGTAAATCCATGAGCTTCCTTACTAATACAGCATCACTTTGCATTAATTGGCCACTCTCACTGCCCAAATTTCTGTTACAATTTTATTATGGGTTACCCAGACCAAGGAAAGAGGGAAGTTTTGCCCTTCACAGGTAAACCATTTCCTTGGGGGCCTATGCCCCCCGTCATCCTCTGCCCCAAATGAGTTGGAAGCAGCTCCTGGTGGCAGAAGCCAGCTGAGGTCACCCACGAGCATTGCAAGAGACTCCCCTGTCTCCTCACCCCAAGGGGCTGAGATATTTAGACAGCTGCCTCACTATGAATGGGACTCTCTGGCAAAAGAATTAAGCAAAGATTAAATCAGTTTTAGCTGTTAAATGTGTGCTTTGCACAGCATTTAGCAGCTAAAAGGCTAATTATCTTTGAACTTATGCACGTGGTTTTAGATGTGATCCACACAAGTTGCTATTTTTTTTCTTTTGTCTACAAGGAGCTGAAAATCAGGATAAAAATGAGATGCTGGTGTCAGTAAGGGCAGAGCTTTGTGAGTAGGCTGGAGGCAGTGCCAGGTCTGCAGGGAAATAGGGCACCTACTAAACGAGAAGAGGTTAAAAAAATTGCTTTAACACTTGTCATTTAAACTCTCCTGTTCAGTGGAAGTTCATGCTCTTGATTAAGGAAGTGCAAGTGTGCATGAAGGTAGGAAAATGAGATTGCTCTGAGAGAAAACCAAGCTCCTAGCTAGAGGGAAAATTTACTCTGGATGTTGATGCTTGCAGGGCACAGAGAGTGAAATCTGGGAGGTGAAGAGCACTGCAAGACCTACATAGGTCAGTGCAGAGAAAATCAGATTGAGTTTTAGAAAGTGCTGCAGGGAGATAAGGAGGAATTTGATGCTGGGTTGCAGTAAAATAGGGAGAGGGTCTCCATGCCCCTGTGCAGCCTGGGCTCTTTGGAGAGCTGCTCAAGATAGCCATGTTAATGGAAATACAGACAATGGGAGGAGGTAACATGGTTCATAAAATGTTGGTGCCATTTAAAAACCCTTTAGGGAAGCAAGTAAGCATTGCCAAATGGTGATAAAAAATTCTGGATCTTGCCATCCTTCCCATCTAATATGAGCCAAATCATGACATAAGACAATTTTTTTTTTTAACCTTTAGATTATCCTTAAATTATATTTCAAGCTACTTTCTTAACCACAAAGCATGCAGTTGTTACAGAAATGGGTCCAGGGATCAAAAGTGAATTTTTCATACAGCCACTGATGGAGGGCTGATTGGAAGCCTTTTCTTGAAAGGCTTTTCACACAGTTGAAGAAGTGCCTCTTGCCCCTGTAACCAGCTCTCTCCTCTCCTAAACACCCCAGCCCATGTGTTTGCTGGAGATGGTTTCTCAGATTTCTTTTCCCTGGACTCTGTGATCTGTCCATTATTTTTCTTGAAGAGTGAGAGAGGCTACAGGCAATCCACCAGCCAAGAGCTTACCTGTGCTGAGCAGGCAGGAAGGATGCCTTTACAAGCATAGAATCTTGCAGTGATTTTTACTAAATTAAATCTCTCCACCCCAATTTTCACAAATTATCAAGATGATTTTGACTTTTGATCTGCTCTTCTATATAATGTCAGATCATATTTTTGTTATTTGTTTTTTTGTTGTTTTTGTTTTTTTTTTTTTTTTTTGCCTGCAGAAATGGCATACAATTAATTAATGTGATTTTCTTTATGAAACTATTGAATGGAACTAATTTCCAGAATCAAGGCTGGCAAGCAGAACACCCAAGATGATGCAACTTATGAAAGGCTTGTCAGGTGTACCAGCTACAACACTTCTACTCTGTTCAGGAGATTAATAGTTATTTTTCTCCTATCTTTTCTGTTTCATGAAAGCATCTCATGGGAACAAACAAACAAACAAACAAACAAAAAATAAAGTAGAAAGTAGTTAAAGAGCAGTCTTGAGCCCAGAGTCTGACCATCTGACATCAGCTCAGACCTTCTGACACCATGTACAGATAGATACATGTACCATCCCAGCCTGACCTGTCACCACCATCTGCAGCTTGTCATATCTCTGTTTTATCACATGTAAGATGTGGATCAATAAAGTTAGTTCTGTTAGCAGTGATGAAGTTTCCTGCATTGATGTCAGAGAGCCAGTGCTATGAAAAGGCCAGATTAAAGAAAATATCAACAAGAACATTTTGCTTCAATGACAGGCCATGCATGAATTGTAGGACAATAACACTATGATTTCTGAACTTGAGATTATGCATTTAGAAACCCATTAAGGGTTACTAACATGCATTAACAGAAGAAAGATCTCCAGCTGCAGCAGCTTTGATTTGAAGGTATCACAGGAAAACCAATTTCTTCTAGCAATTTAAAAATGCAAATTGGTACTAAGGTGATGATGAGAACATTAATATATTCCCCAGAGTAGGACTGAGCAGCAGCAAAGTGTTGGTGTGGCAAGGTTCACAAAAAGCATTTTTGAGTGACAAACACCAGTTTGGGCAAGAGGTTTTCACTCTGAGCCAGCCAGGAGAGGTTAGAGATCCACACAGGACATGTTCCTAATGACTCCACTGCTCTGCCCTTATTTCCATGGCTGTGCTGGTTGCCTACCACCTTGGAGAGCTGCTGCAGGCACTTCATAGTGGGCTTTTGTCATTGGTCAGAGATCTCTGTGAATGCAAACTCAGGGAGAGATCCATCCCATCCCTGCACAACTGATGTTTGTAGATGATGGGTGAGGCAGGGATGTCTCAGGGAGCTACACTGCCTTGGGCTATGATCTCATAACTTAAGCAGGGTTGGGCCTGTTTGTTTTTTGGATGGGGACTTAGAAGGAGAAGTTGATTGCTACAGTCAATTTGACTTGGTAATTCAGAAGGTGGTGCTCTTCCCCCTAGGTAGCTCAGGCTGACATGCCAGAATGATTAGGCTTACCACAACTCCTTACCTTTTGGAAAAAAATGTAAACCCAACATCCTCACCTTTCCAGAATGAACATCATGGGACTCCTGCTATAACCCCAAAGTCCCAACCAAATTCCATCTCAAAGCAACCACACCCTGCAGATGGAGATCCACCCTGCCCTTCCAGGAGGATAAGTAAACTCTGCTTTCTCTGCTGGGTCTCATGGTACCTCCAGCTGACTGCTGCAGAGCTCAGCACAGACAGTACTACTGGCAGGCAGCAAATATCCTCTCAGTTAACCTGTGCAAGTGTCCTCACTGTAAAGGGACTGTTTAAATGGGAAGTGTTTTCCACCTGTAGGGATTTTGGAAGCCTTGGTGATACCTGGTTTGAACAATGGCCTCCTTGTGCTGAATGTAGCAGCTGGTGCCTCTCTCAGTTTTGCCTTTGTCTCTTCCTACTGCATCACAGTGCCAGGCTTTCACAGCACAGGCACACTCTGCTGCCCTATTAGAGGGACAAAATACATTTTTCTCAGCTGTTTTGCACACCTTTTCATATTCCAGTGTGGCTACTTGGGCCAAATTCTGGAATGAGGTAAGTTGGTTAGCAGCATGTAGGTGTAAAGTGCAGCAATTTTCTGTTCTGAGTGGGTGGTAGGGTAGGGGTGCAGCAGGAAAAGCAGCAAAGAGAATGGCATTAGATACCACGGTCTCTGTGCCCAGGGCTGCTGGGAAGGGAGCTCTGATTGCTTTGGCCATGTCTAAAGGCAGATTTGCCCGGTATTTGTTTGTTTTCTAAGCTGTGAATGTGCTTGTGTGCATTCTTCTCTTTTGGTTTAGCTTAAACCTTTCCTAATCCTGTTAGCAGAGATAAATCTCCCTGAACCACAAGTGAGTGTCTGCACGGGAGCGAGTGCGAGCTGAATTCACTCCGCGTGAAATCGCGCAGGGTGTCCTCGTGTGGGTAAACACAGCCTCACGTTCCTTCCAGCATCCTTGGCTTTCCCTGCCCTGCTTTGCCTGCTGCTCTCCCCTCTTGGCAGGGCAGGTCACATTGAGGCATCTCATGCTCAATTTCCACAGGAAAATAAGCAAATCCCTCTTCAGCAGCAGGAAAAGGGCCCGGTGAACCCAAAGGAGGATTCTGTGTGGGGTCTGTTGTGAAGGGCTGAGTGCCAGCAGGACCCTGTCCCTGACCTAGTGACATGCAGGAGGAGGGGTGCTCCCTGTATTAGCCCTGCTGCTCCGTCCTGGCACAGCACAGTGGGAGAGGCAGCTGGGCTTAGCTCAGGATTTTGCATATTCTTCACCATGCATGTCCTGTCTTGACAGTATTTATGCAAATTTTTTAAATAGAGGAAAAAGCTGTCACGTAAAACAAAAAAATTCATCTGAAGGCCAAATATGTAGGTTGGTTGGCTTCTCTGTCTTCTTTTTTTTTTTTTTTCCTTTCCCCAATTAAAAATAAGGTAACCCATAAACCAACGATCTAGTTTAATATCCCCATTACATGTTCCAGGCAGTATCTGAGTCACACCGTTTGTGCTGTGCTTTGTACCCCTGCGGGGGATGTAAAAGCTCCATTTTTGGAATATTCCTAGGTCCACCCCAGTCAGATGTGCCAGGTAAGAGTTCCAAGTGCAGGATTGTGGGTAGTGAAAGTGAATCCTCTCAGGATACAATTGCTGTCAGGACAGGACCTGCAGGTCAGTATTTGAGGTAATTGGTTTGGGTGGTCCTGTCCTTGCAATCCGTGTCACCTTTTTGAGTGGAAACACACCTGAAGTCAAAAGAAATTCCCAATGGATTGTCTCGTCCTAATTTTTGTTTCTGGTTGGTGGAATTCCATTGAGTTTAATTCCCACCTAATCTAAGATCCATCACCTTTAATTGTTATCAAAAAACACAAGGAGCAACAAAAGGAGTAGCTGAAGGATGTCTCTTCTTCAGCACTGGAAGAACTGCTGTATGTTCTCCTGTTGTGGGCAGCCAATTCTCATCAACATGGACATTTCTTATGCAGGTAGGGGTCTTCTGGCTTGTCTGGACTATTTCACCTGGGTATTTTTGCAGAGATAATTAGTAAGAAGCTTACTGGTTAATACCAGCTGTGATAATGTGTTTTGGGACACAGATTCTCATTTGCTAAGAGCCAGAGTAAACCAGGCTTGCCTTCTGGGATCTGCATACCTCAACAGTCCAGAGATCACCATTGTGGAGACTTCTTTTGATGGAGATTCAAGGTCACAGTTGAGATACAGCAATGCAATAATTTCTTGCTGATCAGCTCACAGCTCCTGTAATGAGCCACAGTGCCAAACCTGCCATTCACATAACTAAGAGCATCTACACTGAGGGTTTTCACTACCCAGCTTATGTACAAGTGCCTTAATCTGTGGGGCAGAACTTGTGAGGCTTTTCCACCATCATGGAACACAAGGCTGAATGTTACCTTCACTTTAGAGCACTTTGTACCCAATAGGAAGGGGCTGGAAAAGAGATTCTCCTTTGGGCTATAGATCCCCCACCTGCTGTATCCCCATACCCCTCCCAATGTGGTGAGCTCCAGGCACTTGGCAGATCTCAGCCCTTTTTCCACTAGAATTGCAGTTTCCTCCTTGGGCTGTGTCTAAATTTCCTTGGCATGGAGGGAAGGGCTGACGTTACCACCACTCCAGGGAATGCAGCAGCATGCAATTATTACCTTTCAGATATGCTATACTGATATGCTTGGAAACCTCCATTCTTTCCTTCTTTAAAAATACATGGCTCCAGTTACTGCATTTGGAAGCTGTGGGTGTCTGACTCTCATGGTTTGCCTGTTGAGGGTGACAGCCTGCAGTGAATGTCACAGCTCACCCTTGCCATCCATCCCTGTGTCTGGCATTGAGCTGAACCAGCCAGACTCCACCAAAAACCAGCCTGCAGGACTGCTCCCATAAGGCAGCACAGCACTGTTGTGTTCGGCTTCTCTCTGTCCCTTGCAGCCCTTCTGTGCCATCCTCGACCTTGTGCCCTTGGCTGTGCCTGCCACCAGGCTCCTCCTGCAGCCCTTCAGTGCCAGGCAGGAGAGTCACCCCTGGGCTGACACACAACTCCCAAATTATTTTAGATGTGTTGACTTCAGGCACATACACAAGCAACTATTGTGTCTTATGGCCACAAGGCCAAGTGCCACAATTGTGGGCATGGCTGCTCTGCTCCAGAGCCAAGCTGGCCCTGGGTGGTGTCAGCAGGAGATGTTCTGTGCTGCCTGTCCTGGGAGGCTGGGAAGTGCTTGCTGGGCTGGGTGCCATTGGAGATACAACCTTTACCTACTAACTCATGAAATTGCTTTTCCCAGTGCAGGGGTACACCTGCATGCTATTAGAATTTAGAGATTTCAGGTTCCAGACCTGCTGCTGACTTCAATGAGTCTATTGTACCATTATTTGAAATATTGTCTCTTCAATTTTTTTTTCCTTGAAAGTTATCATTTGAAATTTCTTTTTTGATTAATGCCTAAAAGTTTTTCTTTACCTGATTTACCCTCTTCTCCTGATAGATATGCATGCATGAAAAATCTGACTTCTGGAAGTCTGGATACTTTCCTAATGCATTTAATAGTACTGAGGACATGAAATACTGTGCTGAGTCCTCTGGGAAGCCTACAATTAATGGGATGAAAATACCTTCTGTAAATGATTGAGCTCATGAAACAGTGTGAGTAATTAAAATGCTGTGCAGGACAGAGCTGAAAATCTTTACAGGATTATCAGTGAGGCATTGTTTAAAAAGTGTCCTTGGGTTGGACAGTGGCAGCAGCATTGAGTGCAGACATTACTCAGAGCCTCTGCTGAGAATGGAAGGTGCCAGGTACCATGTGCAGTACCTGGTTAATCTTCTGTTTTCCTCCATTTTTACCCTTGCTGTTCCAGCTAAGAAGAGCTCTTCATAGCTTATTTATTTCATCCCAGGAGGTCTGCAGATTGATTGATTAAATGTTGGGAGATTTTTGTTTGTTTGCTTGATTGTTGTGGTTTGTGTTTTAAACCAGTCTGTAATGGTGGTTGGGAATGCAGAGCCAGGGAAGGGACAGCTTTGAAAAGTTCTCTGTACATCTGCTTGTGAGGTGGTCTTAGTGCATGTGTGCATATGATCTTATCCCAGGACAGGCACCAAAGGGCTGCCCACAGACCTGGTTAGACCTCTAACACCTAGCTGAAGTTTCCATGCCTTTTTTTCCAAAGGCATTTTAGTGCCTGAAGATGCCTACAAAGCTTTCAAAGTGCCTTAGCTCATTGGATACCCAAATTGCTGTGACTTTGATGGGACTGATAAATCTAACTTTATTAGGATCCTTTGAAAATTCCTCTAGGATTCCATTTGCCATGCACCCAAAATCATTGCTAAGTATAATCAGGGTTTGTTTTCTGTTTGGTTTGTTTTGTGCCTGGAGCTGCACTTCCCAACATGGCAAGTCCTGTCCAGAACAGCTTCAGAAATGGCAAAGGCTTCAAGGTGCTCACACACTATGATAACCAGTTGGGCAGATTGAAAAGGACAGTGACAGGTTATGCAAGTGAGAAGTGGGTAATTTACTTTGTGAAGATATTTAAAACTCACCATTGTTTTGGGCTTGTGAGTGGAAGTTTATTATGATAAATTTGCTGGAGGATAAGGTCACATTTTTGTTTCCTGGGTGAAAAGTGAGGCCAGGCAAATACAGGAGCAGAGTTACAAACAGAGCTTGCAGATGTCTGCATCCTTTCAGGTGAGGGGTGGCATGAATGATCTGGTGGGTGTGGGCTGGAGGAGAGGTATGAAGGGGAAATGATTTGCACACAGGAGGCCTGGAGTGAATTTGAGTTGAACAACTTTGCAGGGAGGACAAGAATGAGAGAAAGGAAAGAAGACAGGAAAAAAGACATTTTCCTTCCTGGGTGAAGATGATGGGACTGGAGGAACTGGTGTGAAGATGTGTGTGAGTGGGTCAGACCTGAGCCATGCATGAGGGCAAGGGGGGACTGACTTGGGTCCAAAGCAGGTTAAACAAGGACACATGGCAAGGAGGTAGGAAAAGGAGAGGGAGCTGAAGGCTGGGAATGTGGAAGGTGAGCCCAGCCTGACCATGGGGGTGAGGTGGCAGGCAGGCCTTTCCTTTTCCAGAGGCAGTTGCTTATGAATACCCATTATGTCTGTTTTATCTCTCTGCAAGGAAGCTTTCCAAAAGCATGAATAATACCTTATTAGGTAGAGGGTAAAGCCCCTCCTTTTTATCCTGCTTTAATTCATGCTTCCTCTGCTTTGGTGGCTGCCTTGTACATGGTGTGTTAGAAGTGCAATTATCATTCTTCCTGGCTGGGCGGTGTGAAGGGCGTAGCCTCTCACAGCATCTCCTGGAGGCTTATTACCCAAGAGAGAGGAGCTGTGCACGAGAAGCCAAATTAAACTGGGCAAAGAGGAGGCCATTTCCACTGCAGGGATGGAACAGATTGTTTTGCTGAGGAACAGGGAGCTGGTCTGGGGGAGCATGTTGGGAATTTGTGCCGTGGAGTTGAAAGGCAGAACACTGTGGTTCTTTGTGGCTTAGCCTGCCTCTCTGCCTTTTGTCCACTGCTTTACAGATGTGGGTTGCTGATTGTCCTCTGCTTGACAGGGGAATATTGTCCTGCACAGACTTCCAGGCTCAAAGTTGTAAAATTCTCACCCCTGCCTCTGGTCTTCTTCAGCATCTTGACTGTTGCCTCTTAGAGAGCTATCCAGACCTAGTTTAAAGATCCCAAGTCATGGAAAATGCAGTGCATCCTTGAAATAACCACCTTTTCCCTTCTTTTTTTAAAAAGCATCACTTTTCTCAGCATGAATCCATCTGTTTTTTAGCTTCTTTAATCATTGCATCACCACTGTTTTCCCTCTGCTTTTTGGCTAGAGTACCTTACACACCACTCAGTGGTCAGCCTTGAGGGGTGTCTTTTGAGTGTCTCCATCTCTATTTGCCAGGATTCTAGATGTCTCTGAAGCTTTCTGAGCACCAGGCAGCAAACAGTTAAGGCAGCTGAACAGAACATTTTGTAGGGAGCCAGGTGAGCAAAGAACAGATAAAGGCAGCACCTGCCTATGGGTTTGGAACAGCCTGGGGCCATGGATAGAATGTAAATACACTCTGAAAATCTTATTGTCTGACACTCTGCCAGCGTCTTCTGGGCTCTTGTCATGGAAAATATTTCAGCTGAGGTCATTCAGTCAGCAAAAAACCAGGATTTAATACCCTCTGAGGTGCCAACTTGCTTCTTTCTTTGTGTCGATAAATAAACAAAGTAGGGTAGCATTTCATGTTGCCAGGATGATCTTTGTTTTATTAGGAAGGGCTTAAAGGTTGTTGATTTTCTTTTCGGTTTTTATTTTTTTTCCTTCCTCCTCTTTAAATGCAAAAACTGTATGCTTCTGCTCCCTTTCTCTGTTTGCTCTTCCTGGCTCATGCACACGCCCAGCCTTTAGAGTTAGAACTCATGTCTGCTTCTTGTAAATCTCTGTTGGCTGCCCCAGGCTGTGTTTTTAATTCCTTTATTCAGCTTTGAGATGAGTAGGAGAAAGGTGCAGCTTTTTGAGATGATGGAAGTTGCCATTTCCCTTCTTCAGTCAATTAGGCACTTTGGTTGTTTTCAGCTAATTCTCTGAAACTTTCCATTGATGATAGCTCTGAGGGGTGTGGGGGAGCTGAGGGATCTGGGAGGGAGAAGAGGGAGGGCTGGTAACTGGATTATCTACTGGTGGGATGACTGATTTGCTGCCTGTGCCTCTGGGAGAGAGAAACAACCTGACTTCAGAGCTGTGTTCAGGGCAGCTGAGCTTCTGGTCAGCCAGATTTATGGCTTTTGATTGTATTTGTGCAGTGCCTGTCCTTTCTCAAGAGTGACATGAGACGTGGTGATCCTGTCAGAATGCTCGGGGAAACCATTGCTTTTTCTTCCAAATCCCTGCAATGGGAAATGCCTTCAAAGTTTGCATGAAGCTTCCTTTAATTATGTGTCTTGGAGACCCTTCCTCATATCTTTCAGCTCCAGGCCCTTTCATCAGTGCCCATTTTGGGTAAGTCATGGGTGTGCAAGCACTGAGGGTGAGAAGGAACCATTTGTCCAGGGCTGATCCTTACCTACTGAAAGCCTTCACCACATCTGTATTTTGGCCAGCTGTCCCTCCCTGGCTCCTCTGGGCCTTCCTTACTGGCCTGCAATACCCAAGCCCCTCGTGGGTGGTGAGTGCCTCATACAGATGTTGTAGAAGTCACTGCAGCATCCTAACAAGCACTGGTGTTCCCTTTCTTCCACCGTGTTTCAGCAATGAGAGGAAGACAGGCTTTGCCTTCTGAAACTTCAGCTCTCTCTGCTTTCAGGCAGGAAGGAATGAGATCAGTCCTTCCACATCAGCACTTTTCTTTATCTTGTTTCCTGCCCTAAGTCTGTCAGGGTCTGTGGCTCACCTGGTAATGAGTCTGCAAACCTTGGGGCAGGGAATCGTCTCACCTGATTTTAGTTAGCTAAAATGTAGACATAAAGTTTAAGATTGTCATCTAGACTCCCTCTTTGCTCAGTGAAGAGTGATAAACAGCCCATGCCATTCACCTTACCCACTCTAAACATCTGCCTAGGCTGGGATGATTCACACTTTGGAAACTCCATGTGTTCCACAAACTGGGAGGCACAGGGGAACATTCAGATCTGGACCCCTCACTCTCACAAGGCTCTTATCCAAGAAATCCAGCACCTGCTTCTTTTTTACCATTTACCATGGATATTGTCTATGTGCTGGGTAGAACTACACTGTCACTTGTTTTAAGGAGAGTGACCTGTGCCCATCTGACTGGTTTTAAAGTGAGAAGGTACTAACTACTTTGTCAAATGTTGTCATTCTGCTATCAAATTTTTTTCAATCAATCAGGTGGATTTTAAGTTTCAGAGCTGATAAAAAAATATGGGGGGCTGGTTTCCATTAAAATGAAAGAGCTCAACTGCTTCATATTTACCCTTATGCTAATCTGTGATGTGATTGCTTATCTCTGTGTATATCTTTGAAGGGGAAAGACTGCAGGCATTCCCCACCCCACATGAGATACAGACCTTAAAATACAAAGGGGAAAACAGAGCTTGGAGCCCAGCTAATCTTCTCGGGTTGCTGCTGGGAGCACAATGGTGGCAAATTGCTGTGGCAGGGGACCCTGCTCTTCAAGCAAAGACAGGAACTAGGCTGACAGGACAATAATAGTGTTGGCTCAACTGGCAAACACACATCCCCTTTGGACAGACTCAAAATGTTACATTGAGAAGCAGTTAATACACCGTTGTGAAAAGTTCCTAATGGACTGGAGCCAGAATGCTCCATTAACCACACACATATAAAATATTCATTGAGCTTGGGTTTTGTTGCCAAGCTGGAGGAAGGGGGAGAAGCTTTGTGTATGGAGATAACACTGTCAGTATTGAGGGCTGAAGGGAGGAGTTGATGATGTGTTCTGAAATCTTTTATTCTTTTTAAGAGGAGAAGTACTTTTGATCCTTGGCAGGGGGCTGAGGGGTGCAAAGAGGATTAAATGCAATACTTGCCAGGTTTTACATTTCTTGTTTAATTGACCAAGGGTTGAAGGCACCTCCTGCCTCTGTGCCAAACTCCCTGATCTGTTCTGTACCATGTGCTTTCTGCAAATTAAACACAGTCTTTAGAAAATAAAAATATTGCAAAAACCACAATTGTGTTGCCCAGAAGGTTGGCTTCTAAGTAGAAGAAAACTTCCCTAAGCACAGGAAAGCAAGGACTGTGGTGACAGGTAGTATATGCACCAAGGTTTCTCTTTGGAAGAAACATGTTCACCTGTTTTTGTGCTGGTTTTAGGTGGATGGTGAAAGAAGCTTTGTTTTCTGGGTGCTAAATGTACAATGAACATTTAGAAGAAATTTGATTGGGAAAATTGGCTTGACTTGCTGTTGGTGCTTGAATTAGGAGACAATGAGGCAAATTGTAAAATCATGTACTCATTTCAGACTGAATGAGTAAACATGTGTGCAAAAGATACTCTCCATGTGACCCCTCTCTCTTGCCAGAAGGCAGCTTTGTGTATGAACTCCAGGCAGCCACATGCTGGAAGAGCCACAGCCCTGCTGTGTGGGATGGATAACTGGGAATACTGGGCCAGGAGGGAACATGCAGTGGTTTGCCTCTGCTATGGGACCTTTGTGTCTTGCAGTGTCTGGGCAGCCTTTGAGAAGGACTGGAGAGGAGCTGGTGATCTTCCCTGTGCATCATGTCTGGTCATGGCTGTGTGAGCACCAGGAAATACAAGGGAGAGGTCCAGGAGGCAAAACATAACATTTTGATAGGAAAGAATGGTAAAGAACAGCATTACAGCGTTCAGTGTCCCAGACAATGAGAGACCCATTGTCTGTCCAAGGAAGTGGTGTGGGAAGAAACAGCAGGGACAGCTTAGAAACAGGAGAGATGCTCAAAAATGGGTGGCAGGGATGATGTCTTCTAAGACAGGGCCAGCCAGGTTGGTGGCACTACAAATGAAAACAAGCACTGGGACAGTCTTCCAAATTATTTGAGATGAGGTCCTGGAGAGGAGCACATTCATCCTCATGGGCTTTCCTTCTGTGCCTTTATGGCAGGACAGAATAGTTACTGTAATAGTTACTATTACTGACATAATAATTACTGTTCAGATAATCCAGCAGTCTAAGCAAATGCCCAGTTAAACCAGGCACATGCAGACACAGACCAAAAGTATCTGTGCTTTCCTAGAAATATTAAATGCATATAAAGTGAGGATGGGTAAATTTCACTGTACTGGCCTCAAAGAAATCATACTGAATGAAGCTGCACTACCAGGATACTCATGATATGGAAATTGGATTGAATTGAATGTGGATTTTGCCGTTGGAGAAGTGACTCACAGTCAGTTGGGAATCAGAATCCAATAAGATAAATAAATTATCTGTATCATCATTTGCCACCCACTCTCTGTGAATTGGATGTTGCCACACCAAATCAAGAAAAACATTATAATAAACTTATCCTTTTAAACAGCTGACCATGGCAGTGAAAATATCTATTAAATACTTTAAAAAGATCAGAGACAATGGAGACTATGCAAGCAAATAGACTGCAGAAGATTTATCCTACTTTGGATATAAAGGGCAAGTTTAAATTTACATTTCTAAACAGACTGATAAAAGTGAAAATTAATTTTTGACTAAGACCTTGTTTAAATGACAGCTGTTGCACTGAAGAAGGGCTTGGCAATAGTGACCATTCATGGTCAATTTCATTACTTTACAAGAAATAATAACATTAGGAAAAACCCAAAGACCATGACTGTTTTTATTTCAAAAACATTTTTAACATGAAGAAATTTAATTTAATAGCATTAATGAGTAAGTAAATTAACTAAGAATGTAAGTACCATGCCTGCATAGTGGAGAAAATATACCAGTTCCCAAAACTCACCTAACCCTCCAAAAAGTTACTACATTTAAACAGTGGAGGAAGGGCACAATACAATAGTGTCCTCTAAAAGGTGGAAATTGTGCTTAAACAAAGAAAGCAGAGAGGGTTTTAATTTCTTACAAGTAAAATGTAGCAAGCTAAAATTGTTTGAGGAGTGACTCACAAAACCCATAGAAAACCGTAACAAATTTCCCTCAAATACGCCAGGAACTGACAGTCTGGTGGGTTCAGCAGGTGCTAGAGGTGTGAAAGAGAGTGGAGCTCAGCAAACCCACTGAGAGCAGAGCACTGCCTGCACAGCAAACAGCAAAGTCTCCAAGGGTTGAGCCCAATGAACAGAATTGTTAACAGAAAAGCTTTTAAAACAGACATGAATTAAATTAATAACAGCAAATCTCCAGGACAAATGATACTCACTCAAATGTTCTAATTGTGTGGTGTGAAACTTTTGGATTCAGTCAGCCTCAGTTACCTTACCCAGCAGAGCTAACTAATGTGACACCAAAAAGTGTTCCAGCAGGGATGAAAAAACCTGCAGGTGACTCAAGTCTGGCTTGTGTACCAGGGAAATTGAAAGGAAATTACAACAGATTTAGTGGCAGCATACCTAAATACAATATACTGTGGGTGTGCTAACACGAGCTCTGTAAATTAAAGGCATGCATTGCAAACCCTGGAGAACTTCAAAGGAATGAATAAGCATCTGGAAAAGCATGTGACATTTAATATAGTGTGCTTGGGGTTTTGAATGGACTTTGAAAAAGTCTCAGCAAGGTATGAAGGAATGGATAGCTGTAACTAGCCAATTTTCACACTAGAAAATGTTCATATTCCTTTTAGTGATCCTTTGGGAGTGAGGAGGGGAGGGGAGTCCTTGTAGAGTTTCTGCGGCAGGGGAAACTATGTTCTTCAACAGCCCTACCTGAAAAAAGAATTAGTAGGGAGAGCAGGAAAGTCATTCAGGCCAAAAAAATCATTATCACAGTGATAATTAAACCTTTTTGGTCCTTTTCTCAAGGATCTTTAGAGACTGGGCAATACTGTGGTGGACAAAAGTCAATGTTAATATATATAAATAACACAGGGGAAAATAATCCTGACCATTCTTGCCTCTAGGTTGCTATGTTTTCTGTGGTTTCAGTACTCAGGAAAATGATTAATAAAGTCATAGTTGCTCGTTTTCCTGAAATGTCAGGCAAGTACTAGAATTCCTATAAATATCAAAGAGAAATTTTTAGAGCCTTTTTGAAAAATTGACAGCAAGATAAAAAACTTATGCCACTGCAGTATATAGAGAAGAGAGACAGAGATGTGGATCTTCCTGTAGTGTTCATGCATCTTGGCTGCTGCATGCAGGACTCAATCTCAAAAAAGATGTATTAGAAGTAGAAAACATAGAAAAGAGCAGCTAGAGTCGCGAGAAGTATGAAATGTCTCTTTTTTAATGGAGAAGTCTAAATAAACTAATGCTTCTCAGCCTTAAAAACTGGAGAAGCATTTAACAGAGGCTTGTAAAATTATGGGTGATATGGAGGAGCTGAATGGGAACTGCCCATTCCTGCAATATAAGAACTAGGGGTGCTAAAGAAACTAGATGGAGAGTGGCATTAAATCAAAGGAGTACTTTTTCATTATTTTATTGTGGAATTGATGACAGATACTGGAAATTGCAAAATGAAATAAATTTAAGAGAGGATAAGTCAAAATTCTGCAGGATCCATTCACCAGAGACTACTAAACACAACAGGCTGTGTGGGCTTGGAGATTGCTTCAAATCCCTGACTTTCCAATGGCCAGGACCTGCAGGACTGTGAGCATTCTGCAGCTGTGCCTGTGGCTGTGAAGCACCTGCTTTGGGACAGAGTTTCAGGTAAACTGCTGGGCCAGGGAAGGCTTGGCTTTACCTGCACCACCATGGTTGTATCCCTATTCTACTAAGGTTGAACAGGCTGAACTCCAGAATTTGTTTCCTGTTTTGTGCTGTCCCGCAGTTCACTTGGAAATATTCTTGGAAATATTCCTTTTCCTTTCTGCAGGTTTGTGTGAGCTTTTGACCCAAATGATAATATTCAGCTTTTCCTGCTTGATATACAAGCATCCTGACCCTATGGATCCCTTTTTATATTCAGAGATCAGCACTGTGTGTTTTCTTTGTAAAATCACAATATTTCAGCCAAATTCACAAAATCAGTTGATTTATAAGCCTGAGTTAACAATGCATGTAAACAGAGGACTAACTTTAAGCATATGCTTAAGTTTTGTGCATCTCAACCACATGCTTAAGTGCTTTGCCAGATAAAAATAGAAGCATGATTTAACAGTAAGCCTGACTTTCCATTGTGCTATTTTAGTTTTATGCTGATTTAACTCCAGCTAACTCAGCCAGGATGCAGGACTTGGTTTGGAGAAGACAGCTTTGGTCTGAAAACAAGTTATTCCAAACCCTAGAGCTGGAAGAAATTCTCTAGGACCAAAGATTTAGAAGAAAGGGTGGGAGGGCAGTCTTAGACTGCTGCTTCTGGATCCATGGTATGAGTTTGAGTTTCATGCTGGAATTGCACAACACCCAGATACAAATGGGTGTCTGGCTGTGCTGACTAAGTTAAAAGCATCCAGATGTGAATGTTTTGGCTGTGGAAACTTTTGTGCTTTAAATGTGCTAGTCAAATTTTCTTTGGAGAATATTTGGACTTCTTCTTCTGCTAAGATTTCTTTTTCGGCATCATTTAAAATGTTGAGCAATATAGGAATTTGTCAATATAATATAATATAATATAATATAATATAATATAATATAATATAATATAATATAATATAATATAATATAATATAATATAATATAATATAATATAATATAATATAATATAATATAATATAATATAATATAATATAATATAATATAATATAATATAATATAATATAATATAATATAATATAATATCTGCCCTTTGAAAGCTAATCACAGGCCATTTCAACTGGATTTGCCTAAAATACAAACAGATACTAGAACAGAAAAAGTACTGCTCCTCTTTGGAACTGAATTGAACAATCAAGGAACCTCAATAGTACTTGAGAGAGGAATAGTAGAATATTGTAAATATTATGCTAGAACGATGAGATGCTGCACCCACCCAGGTTTGATAGCAGTCCAAAGGCATGGAAATTAGTCAGGAGACTGGATTCTTTAATTTCTAATGTTGCAAGCTCTTAAATCAGAGAATCTGCAGCCTGAATTTGTTTGTATTAGAGCTACCCTGCAGTTTGAAAAGGAGACATCAGATTCTTCAAAAAATAATCTAGATTTATACCAATTGCTTTCAGTTCTGTGTGAATAGCTTTTCTAGAATTTAGAATGCTACTAACTTGAAATTGTTGAGAGCTCTTAGTTTTATGTTATTGAATGTATTTCTTTGTTCTGAATCAATTATTTAACAGGGGAAAGGAGAAGGCATGAGAAATCCCTTGAGTCATTTCAAGGAAAGATTGGTCCCACTGCCCTGAAACTCTTGCTCTACAGATGTCTCCTAGGAGACCTTTAGTGAACATCAGACAAAGAATGGCAGTAGAATTTTCATTGCACTCTGTCAGGTAAGGGAAATGAGGGATCAGGAAAACAGGTGGAAACTCATAAGTACCTAAAGGATGATGTAGGGAACAGAGAGTAATATTTGTAATGCTTTGCAAGTGGCTGGGGGTTTTAAAATTTTTTTTTCCTCCAATATAGCCTGCAAAGGTCACTGATGACTAAATTTTGTGTGTTCCTCTAAACTAAAAATATAGTCCTTTAGTCCCCTAGGCTAAAAATATAAATGTGTTCATATAGAAAAATGGAAGGAATTTCTGAGTTTTGTGTGCAGCTTATCTTCTCACATTTGTACTAAAATCTTTCAGGACTGGTAAGATTAGTTTCCTTTTTTGGCTGGGCAAATGCAAACTAATACTAGACTGTGTAGGCAGCTGTGGATTGATATGAATGAATCATCAAAACTCATCAATATCTGCAGATATTTTCTTGACAGCAGTAGAAAACAGCAGGGCTGGAGCTACAGGGTGCTGGAATAAATATTTTTTGCTAGCACATATGGGAAGGGAAGTACAATTCCCTTGAGTCTAGAGGTAGGAAGAGTTACCTGCATGGAGATGTGTGGCAACATTTTCTTTCCATCCCAGCAGAGGAATGCTGAAATAGTGTCTTTCACTGTGATGATAAAGCCAGACTAGTTTTGAAATGAGTGTCTGCTGTCTTCAGCAAATAAGATTGCAGCAGATGCTTTCATTGCTTTCCAGCCCCAATCAGAAATATGAATTATTCTTAAAACAATGAGGAAAATAATATGAAAAAGCACTGCATGCTTTGTGTGCCAGTGTGAAATGCCTGTAGAGACACCATGGCTAAAAGTAGAGGTGTAAGATTTGCCTTTAATGGGTATTTATCTGGAGAAATTCCATAAACTTCTGGGCTTATCTTGCAGTTCTGTGCACAAATAAGTGTGTGCTCTGAACATAGCAGAGACCAGCCTGGGTCACAGAAATAGGTCAGGTCTTGTTCTCTGGGACCCCACGTTGGGTTTTAGGGATCTGAGCTCCATTCCTCATTTTGTAATAAAGTTTTTCCATGTCTTTCTCCCAGTTCTGCCAATTTATTGACAGGTACTTACGCATAGTACTATAGGCTAAAATATTTGTGCATCTAAAACTATATAGGGAGATGTGCTCTTGCAGGGAAGCAGTGGGAGCATTCCTGGGTGCAGTAATGTCACCCCTCTGGTTTTGGGACTGGAATCTCACCATTAAAGTGTTCTTCTGGAAGCAGCAAACAAAGAGTGGGTTGTCCCCTCCTGCTGCAGCATATCCCAAGTCCTGGTGCAAGGAATTGCTTTTCGTGCGAAATCTCCCTAAACATTTGCATACGTATGTGCATGCTCACTCTGTTTTGTTTTGGGTTTGTTTTTTTGCACTTAAGTGTAAAACACAAATTTCCTTCAGGTGTGAAACCTCCATATCCCCACCTCTGGTTTGCTGTGTACCTCACTAAGAGCAATATGAGTGCTCAGATAAAGGCTTCCTTCACAATGTAATTGTCCAGCTCCAATTCACTGCTCCTTTTCCCTTGCACTGAATTGCTTGCTAATACCAATGTAACCTCTGCTTCCCTCCCTCTCCATCCTCAATGTAAATTGACTTGCTGCAACCTGCTGCTCTCCAGAAATTACAAAGCCTAGGAAGATAATTTGTTGCTGGTGCTGATAGCATCTGTTTATTCTAATGCACCAGTCGGGCTGTGCTCGCCTGCACACGGGGAGAAAATGACCTTCAGTAGAACCACAAACTTAATTCTGAATCAGCATCTCCCTTGGCAGCTGACTGCTGGGAATTGAAGCCCCTGCTTTCAGGGAGGCAGCAGCCAAACCAGTGCAGAGTGGGGCTGCCACCAGGGAGGCAACAGGCAACCAAGGGCTCTTTTGAGAGTGAGAAAATATGCCTGAAAAAATGCTCTGCACCAAATCTTTTTAGGCTGCTTGTACTTGTTGTTTCCATAAGCATGAAAACTGCTTTGCACACCAATGACCAATTAGATTTCAGTGCTGGTGCCTCAAGGAAGGTCTGATTAGGTCATTCTTACTTGGAAAATCAGATAAATAAAGAAGATAATAGAATTTAAACTAAATAATCCATAGGGATTCAATTGTCTGACTGGTTGTGATAAAATTGATAACAGTGGCACAAAAAGAAGCTTCTTTGTATCTTATGAATAAACAGAAGATGAATGTTTTCTCTGGGTAATGGAATAATTTTCACTTCATTGGTACTTGGGAGTATATTAATCAGGTTTTAAAGTTACATATGCTAATCTCACTGGGTTTTTCTAACTCCAAAACCTAGAGGTACAAAGCCAAAGAGCTCCCTAGGTCTTTATTTTGATTTCTCATAAGAAACACTGGGGAAGTTCTAGGGGCTAAAGAAATCTAAATTTAGATCAATATTTTAAATAGACTGCTATGATCATTAATAATTAATACTAATTCAAGGATATGCAAGGAATACATAAGGAAGCACTAAAGCAATTTATCACATAAAGGGACATCTAGTACTTTTTTTGGAAATTAATTATGGTCACCTTCAGTTGGATTTAAAAAAAAAGAAATCTATCTGGTTGATTATTGCACTAATGTTGATAGAAGAACTTCCTCTATGCCTTAAACTTCCTTCCATACATATTCTTTCATAAATCAAATGGTACAGTGCCAAATAAGAAATAGATGGATTCCAACTGTTTCAGTTACAAATTTCAAAGTGGGATTTGTAAAGAGGCTTAAAGTATAGATATATCAAATAGTTGTGTTCCTAGTGGGATCTATTTGTTGCACTGGGTTGCTTAATGGTGTGGCAGTGATTGTTAGAAGGGGTGAACTCCACTCTGCTGGTGTTAGCAGATGACAGGAGGATCAGTTTGGCATGGTTTGAATCCTTTGGTAGAATGGAAATAGCAAATAATTTATCTTTTCAGGATCCTACAGGTAAAGGAAATTAAAAATCTGAGATCTATGTACCAGATGGAATAGACTGGGCTGAGAAACAGCAATCTGGAAAATGATAGAGGGCTTGAGTGCATAATTGGCTGAGTGTCATCTCTCACTGCAGTGCCGTGGCCAGAGGGTCTAAAGCAATCCTTGGAATCTTTCTAATGCCTGCTTGATATTCCCTGTCTCTATGCTCAGGGATTGCTTTACTGCTGTGTTTGGCATTGGTGCAGCTGCTTTGGGAACACTCCATCCAGCTGTGGTACCCACAATTAAAGAAGGATGTTGAAAACCTGGCGATCACTCAGAGAGGAGCCACAAGAATGACTGGAGGATGGGCAAACGCCTTTCAGTGCAGTCCATCCCCTCAGCTTACCAAACAACTAGTCAAGAGAAGTCTGGTTTTCAAGTATGCTATATAAGGAAGAGAAATTCAGAAACAGAAGCTCCTTTGGGCAATTGTGTAATAAGAATTAGTAGTTGGAAGTTGAATGAGTTCATATTGCATATAAGTCTTCAGCATTTAACAGCGGAAACCATTCTTGGAGCAAAAGTCAGGGCTATGATTTATTCCATCATTTGCAGTAGAGATTGGATGCTTTTCCCATCAGCTACGCTCAGGTTCATGCAGGACATTCATTCAGAGCAGTCTTGCTGCTGGCAGCCCTTCAGAAGTCAAACCTAGCTGACCATGGCTGCCCTCTGACTCTGTTAATTTACAGATCAGAGTTCTCACTCCAAACTGTGATCTAGAGACACAAAATCCTTCAACATACTAATTCTGCTGTCTCATGCTAAACCCCATTCTTCAGTTTCATGTAGGATTGGATAGAAAAACCAAGAATTTGTGGAAGAATTTGTATGTGAGATTTTGTTAGACCATATGAAAAGCGTAGGGATTAATGTTAATTTTAAAACCGTTTCTCTGTGTTTACAATTCCCATATCAGCACACAGCCTTTGGCAGGGGACAGGACAGAAGGTTTGGAATGAACAGTTAGAGTCAGGCTCCTTTCCTCAAAGGCTTGAAGTCATGGTCTGGCAGAAGCATCCACCAACATTTGTGAAATGGACAGAGGAGAGCAGGGAAGAGAGGAACCATCTCTGGTGCCAGGTCCTGCCCCTGTAACACAGCCTGACCTTGCAGTTTTGACTGCCACAGTCTCTGTGGTGCCCTGTGGCCTTGGCTCTTACCCTGCCTTCTTCTCTGAGGAGAGAATTCCTCCTGGGCAGTAAAAACAAGCACACTGGCTATGGCATGGTGAGAAATTCTGCCTTTCTGTGCCCATACTGTGCATGCCCTGTGAGAAAGAATTCTGCCTGAAATCTGCCCCAGCCCTTAAAAACAGAAATGGACATGGCATGTCTCAGTGTTTGTTGAGTTGGGATTGAATTCTAATATTCTTTGATCAAACCTCAAGTCTGGAGAATGTCTGAGCCTTGAATTTGGGTTATTGACATTTTAGAAATACTAATTTCTGGTCTGCTTCTCTAGGACCACTCAAAACTCTTCAAGTAAAACCAGATCTATGTTTTTTCTCTGCTTCCCTACTGGGTTGCTTTGATTTCTGAGCTCTGAGTTTAACAAATAGAGGCCACTTTGCTTCCACCTACAGAAAAGTATTGTCACCAGAATGATGTGAAGCAAGGAAATTTTGCTGAAGCCTTGATCTGAAATGTTTTATTTCAAGGGAGGTTTTTTTGCTTACTTTCATGTCTATATATAGCTTTCTAAAGGAGCACTTTTGTAAGATCCAGACTCTTTTATGATTGAAGTTGATTCTGTACTCCTGGTTTTCCCCATTTTTATTGGAGAAACTTCCCTTTTTCCATCCCTACCCAGACTGTGGGAGGGGACAGGGACCCACAGTTGGTTGTGGTCCTGCACCAGGCTCTCTGTGCTGACACCTACCCAGGGCCCTTGGCTTTCTTTGGGCCATTTATTTAATTGTGGTTATTTAATTACTTGGGCAAAGCTGGGCTTTTGAAATCCCATCCCCTAGGAAGTATAAGGGATACTTCTTGTTCATTTTTTCTCTTTAAACTCTTTATCACTGTGACAGATGAAGATGCATTTCCCTATTTCATCTGAAGGTATTTGGTATATCATGACTGTAAAGTAATATAAATATTTTAGTTATCAGCAGTTGATAGGCATTCAAGATAGGTTGTGGAATGATTACATTTGATACCATTGTGGAGCAATGGTAGAAATATCATGAATGATATCTTTTAAAATATATTCTGTTTTATAAATAAGTGATTTTGGTTTGGATTAGTTGGAAACTTCTGGAACAACCTACTAAAACTGGAAAGAAATTTTCCCTTTTTCAATATACTGTCAATATTGGCTCTCCTTAGTCAGTAAAAGACTGCTGTTAAAAATAACTTTGTGAAGATCCAGTCATAGCAAAAATAACACTGAAATACATTGTGTTGATTCTTACAAGACAAACATTCTTTCTGGAGCTGTTCTGGAAGGACATTTCACCTGGACCAAGAAAATTAGGTGAGAAAGAATTAAAAAAAAATAGCTCTCGGGATGTGACAAGTTTTGGTTTTATGTAAAATAAAAATATTGTACAATTAGATTGATGAAAGCCCTGTTTATATAAGGGTCAGAATAAAGTGATAAATTTACTTGTCATTTTCAGTTTTTCAAAAATCAATACCTTTCATATTTGTATTTCTCTAAGTTTCCAGACAAAGAGATTAATGACAGTGTGTGTTCTCTGGGATAATGTGTCTATCAGGGACCTTATATTCTCTTAAAAGATGCCCTGCATGGTAAATATTACCTCTTCACCCAAAAAAACTCTAATTGAATGTCAACCTTCCAGCTCCAAGCTGCTCCATTTGTGTGCAGAGAAAAAGGGTGAATCACTGTCTTAATTAAGGTCAGTGTGTGATACCTTTGCTATTCTTCCAGCTATTCTCAGCTGGTGAATAAAGAGTTAAAAATAGGGCATTGACTGTCCTCTTCTGTGGTCTTTACTGCTAGCATGTTTATAGAACCTTTCTCAGTGATAGAGTGTTTTGATTAATATTCACATTTCCATCCAGATTTTTCTTTCAAAGCCCAAGTTGAAGGAAGACCACAAGATCGGTTGAATTGTGTTTGCCAGCACATCATTGGCAAGTCAGGCCATCAGTCACACTGGAACCTTTTCCAGCCTTACTCTGACTTGATTGATCTTCTTATTTTAGTGCCCCTTGATAGGTTTATTTTTGTTTAAAGCACAGCAGTAGAAATATCTCAAATCAAATAAATTTTGGGACTCCAGCTAGAACAGTAGTTGGAAGGCAGGGTCAGGAACTTAAAAGGGAGGGGAGAGAGGAAAGAGGGACGTGGGTTCTATACCAGTGCAGCATTTTCTCCCAAAAACTTGTATGAGCTTCATCTCAGGCCCCAAGGGAAAGAATTTTCTGTTTGGCCCACAGAAGGGAGTGTTGATGTGTTGGGAGAGGCAGGGTGAGAAAGCAGCTATGTTGTTCTTAGAAAAGCTTCATTGGCAAACAAGCACAATAATTTTGCAAAAGAAAAAAAAATCTTCCCCAAGAAGGAGAATTTTGCTGACAAGGTGTTAAGAGATGAAATATCTGCTTTTATTTCATTCTGTTCTCTAAAGGGATTTAGAATTTTGCTGTGTAGCTGTTTCATACCAAACTAACTTTGAAAGTAAATCCAGATCCTCTGCCAACACACTTTTTAAAGGTGCAACACAGCTCTATTTTCAGAACTTAATCTTGTTTGAAGTTTGTTGAATTTCATTGGGGTTTTTCTGGCCTAAAGTGAGAGTGAATGCTTTGGGTTCTGTAAAAATAGTGGTAACATTGACTTCTGCAGAAGTCAACCATGGGCAGTCATTTCTACCATCAGATTGTGTGTGATTTCCTCCAGAGATGCCACAAAGGCTCCTTAAAGCTGCTTGGAGGCTGATCCTGCCCTCATCCCTCTGTTTCAGAGCCACAGTCAGTGGACAGTGCTGGGCACCCCTCACTCTCCCTTCTGGTGCTCCAGCTGGATCACTGGCACCAGGTTTTTAAGGTATGTTATGGCAATGGAAGCAGCAGTTACAAGATTGCTGGAGTGCTTGGATTCAGCTTGTTGGTCCAGCCTTTTCACATCTGGAATAGGAACAGAAAATGGTTTTGACCCACATTCCTCCTGCATTGTCTGCCACCATTCAGTGTCCTGCAGCTATGAGTATCTCTTTCACAGAGTGGGTGAAAACGTGAAGGAAAAGGGTGTTTTAAGTGTTCAACTCGTATCAGCAGTGAGGCACTTGTAGCTGTTCCCCCATCAAGGCATGCTAACTAAGGACACCTCACAAGGCGATGTAAGGATTGTATTTTATGACCTGAATGCAAAACCTGCATTAGTTTCAACCTGCTCCTGGTAACATGTGTCTAATGCTAAATTATCTCTTTCATGTGGTTTTTGTATTACAGGCTAACCTCAGATTGCTTTCATGTGTTCAACTTTCACGAGTTCAAGAGTTTCGCAGGAAGAGCAGCGAAATGTGTTTTTGTCAAACTCTTTAGTTTTTGGGCCAAGCTGGGCTTCCAGTGGGCAACTGGAAGAGCACTGACTGCCTGGAGGAGCAGGAGTCAGCAGCCTGTGTGGTGCAGGCATGTGTGAGTGCATGTGCATGGAAGTGACTACAGAGGATCCCATTTGGGAGGAACTGTAACGGTGCAGGGCAAAGGCTAGAACAACCCAGGGGCAAGCAGACTGGGATGCTTTGGGAAGTAACCCTACAGAGTCCTTATTTTCTTAAGCAAACATTTTTCTACAGATGCAGACGTGAGTGTACAAGTGATAGACCTCTCAATGGTTCATGCTGAGCAATGCTGTGCCACAGTAGGGGGTTGGACTGACAGCTTTAAGGCTGCTGGGCTCACTTCTTGCTGGCCTGTCTCAGCCTGACCTGATTTTAAAGCTAGAACTATTTTAGATGCCTCGGGAAATATTTAGGATGAGTGGCTTCCACAGCTGGTTATTGAGATAGGGTTGGTACCAGCATGGCAATAGTCACGGGGACTTTGTGCTTGTCATGGTGTCATGTGGATTTCCTGCCTTTGCAGCCAAGTATCCACAGCCCCTAACTCTACCCAGGTCACAGCCTTCCAGAGACTAGCCATGGAAAGGCTGAAGTGGGCAGTGCCCAGGGGTTGTATTAATGCCCACGGGGAGGCTGGGGCAGGGCAGGGTAGTGCAGGGGTTAAAGCTGGGCTCAGGGAAGGAGCAGAGGCATGCCAGCGTGCCAGGGATGCTTCTCCTAGACCGCCCCTGGCCAAGGGCTGTCACTGTGATGGATGCCATAGCGTGGGCTGACAGACAACATCATCCTTAGGGGCTGTCTCCTTTCTTCTGCACACAAAGAGCCCCAAACCTCCCTACTCACAGCACCTGCTTTGCTCCTCCATGCCACAAGTCCTCCCTGGAAGAAGAGGGAGGAAGAGGGACAGCTCCTCCTGTGTCTTCCTCAGTGGATGATCTCAGCATGAGTCACTTGCAGCAGGATGTGGACCCTGTTTCTTTGGAAGCAGCACCCAACTAGCAGCTGCACAGCTCAGCACATCCCTGACACAGCTTCTGGAACAGGGCAGGGCACCTTCCAAACCAAAGCATTCAAAGGCAAGGCTTGGGTATGCTCTAATTTTGTGAATGGCTCTCACCCGACAGCCGGATGCAATGACCAGAAATGGGTGGGGATATTGTAGATCCATTTCCCTCATTCTTGGTGTCCAGCTAGTACCCTCAAACTGCTCATTCTGAGCCTACAGGGAAAACCACAGGGGCAGTGAGCTCTCTGTTACAGATACTGACTGTAACACAAAGGGAGATATTGGTTCATTGATCACTTCATGGTCTTGGGTCATTAGGGTTTCTCAGTGGCTGAGGGTTGTACCTGAAATGTTCATTTGAGTCCCATCCTTGCTCCTGCTGGAGTCTTCTTTGTTCCTCATTTTAAATGTATCTCATGAGATTATCAAATACCTCCTAGACCAACACCTTTCTTTCCTCCCAGAGAGGTCTACCCTCCCCTTGAGTCATTGGAAAACACTACCCCAAAGCCATTTGCTTGGGCTGAGTGACATGCTGGGCAGTTAATGAACCAGCACAGCTGTGTCCAAGCATCCCAGCAATGAACACGGGCTAAAATAGAAGCCACAAGCGGGAAACATGCAAACCCTTCCTGTGCCAGAGACAAAATCCAGGGAATGCTGGGCTGGATTGCTGGCTTTTCACGCCTCTCACTAAATAAATCCCAGTCTGCAGTCCACCCATCCGCTCTGTCCGAGTTGGTGGCTCCTTAAATCTTTGTGGAGGCATTTCCACTGGGGCATCTTCCAGTAACAGCAGAAACCCTCACGCAACACCTTCAAGGTACACACACATAATTAGGCTGGTTTTTGGAAAGGTTGGTTTGCTACAGGCAAATGACCCATCGCAGAGTTTAAATGACCAGCTTGCCCAGTTTTTAACCACGCAAAGATTTTGTTACAGTTAATCCTTTCCTGATGGTCCCTGCACCTTGTTCCAAGTAACTTCAATGATACATCTTAAGTCCATTTAAAAGAAAGGGTGTAGTATTTGTTCCTCTTATTCCAGCAAGGAAACAAATCCAAGCCAGTCAGAAGTTTTCCACTAATATTGGATGATACTCAATATATGAAGATATTTGGGTTGTTTAATGATCTAAATGTGGTTAGTGAGTGGTAGAAAGTTGTCTAGCTTTTAATCAACATTTTTGCAATGCTGGAGGCAGAAGTGGGAGCAGTAGTTACTATGTAGCCAGTTCTCATAATTTTATTCTGAATTTTGCACTGTGATGCTATTGAAAAAAAATCTGCTAATATCTAAGAAGTTGAGTTCTCATAAAAAGCAACCAAGCAAACAACCCCTCTAACAATCCATAATGTTTCTAACCCTTACACTTATATAGAATGTGACCCATATACACCTCAAAGTAAAATAAAAATACCACACCAAATCTTACAGTTTCTGAGTCAAGCCCTGTACACTCATATTCCACTTTGCATTTAACTTCTTGTGGTGTTGGCATTTCTGCAGTTATGAGTGAAGGGCTGCCCTGAAGCAGTGATTTGATCTCCCTTGCCTGAGCTTGCCCCACCAAAGCCTATCGGTGATAAATATTATCCCAGGTGACTTGTGGTGTAAGTAATGGCATTCCTTGCCCAAAGATCACCCCAAAAAAATCACTCTCTGTTCATGATTGGAAAGAACTGCTGGGGAGAAAGGTGCAAATGATCCTTGCCTCTGCTCGTAATGTCAGGTACAGATCAGCAGGACGCCAGAACAAGATAGACTCAGGCAATCTCTAGTTCCTGATGTCTGCCCCTGTTTTGTTTGGTGAAGCCCATGTCCGAGGCAGTGCTCAAACCACCCTCTCCTCCCTTTTTTGTAAGCAAGTACATGGTGCCTTCCTCTCTTTGGCATGGCAGCCAGCTGTGCACAGATGTGCACCTTCCCAGCAGCAGCAAGCCAAGCTCACTCTAAGCAAAGACTGATGCTTTGGGCCTGAGCTTGGCCAGCAGGCACCAACAAGGAGAGAAGGACCTCAGACCCTGCATGGCTTGAGTCCCTGCTTTCACCAGCAGCATCACTGCAGCACTGTCCTGCAGAGGTTTCCATGCATCACTGTGGGACAAGCCCTGGCACTCCCTCCTGCATTGCCCACGGGAGGTGAGTGTCACTGGTGATCCTGTGAGGAAAGAATGAGTCTCCTTTTTTAGTACTCCTTCTTTCTTCCTTCTTTTGTTTGCAAATGCAAGTTGTAGAGGGGTGGGAGGATTTGGAAATACACTACTTCCATCTGTATTTTTAATTAAGCATTTTAGGCTTTCCTGTAAAATACGATAGATTCCTTCAATAACAATTACACTGGGGAAAAACACCTTCATCTGAGTTGCATAAGACTTGCTTTATCCAGGCATGTGGTTTTATAAGAGCTTAAATATGATTATCCAGGAAAGACTAAAAGCTTTTGTTTAGTGATAAGGGTCATAAAAAAAAAATTAAGAAAACACAAGTCATAAACCCCTCTCTGAAGGCTGTTTTGTTCCACCACAGCACACTAGTGATTCTTCCTGGAATCAGCATGTGGTTCCCTTATCTTGTGGTGGAGAGATAGACAGTCCCTGGGGAAAGCAGTAGACTGCCTGAGTCTTTGAGTCAAGGAATGGAAAACACTGTGTGATTCTCAGAGTCCCTGTCCCTAATCCATCCTTAAATGTTCCCATAGTTCTGTGCAGTTTGAATTCCCTTAATTGCGTGATGGATTTACAGTTTAACATTTCAGATATAATTACCTCTTATTATTGAAAACAAAGGAGACACGTGCCAGTCTGAAAGAGAAAAGACATAGCCCCGAGGAAAGGGATTAGTTCATCTTGTCTTTTCCCCTCACACATGCACATGCAGATATTTCTGCTCAAGTCCCTCTATACCTACTTGTCAGTGCATTCCTTTTTCCTTGGCTCCCAGGGCTGCTCTTTCTTCATGTGTCTGGGAGGTGATTGAAAAGTCCCTTGATTGATTAAATTCATGGTGACCATCATAGGCTCGGGCACCAACAGAGGTCCAGCTATTTGAACTCTGATATATGTGGCAAGACTAAAATAAGCTGTTTGACAGTGCTTCCCAAGGTTTGGACAACTGGAAACCTACTGGGCACCAGGGAAGAATACCAGGGCACTCACTGAAATCACTGTACCTGGTTCATAGAGTGTAAAGTTCTTCACAGGAATGCTGGTTGTGTGAGGCACTAAATCTCAGTTGTTAAATCCTCTCTTTGGAGTCATTTTTGCATTTAGCACAGGCAACATGCCTGCAGGATCTTCCATACCTTGCTTATTCTCTCACTGGAAATATCTTGAGTTACTCTTGAGACTTGGATTTTGAAGGATTGATTGCAAATGGAAGAAAGGCTTGACTCCAAATTTTGTTTGCATTTGACATTTTTATGAAAACTATTTGTTTACTACTATCCAGTCCAATCATTTGAGTTTACTCTTAAACATAAACATGATGACTAATGCCTTTTGCTACAGGTAGAAATTACTAAGATTGGACCACAAGTAGTGAAAATGAATTTTTTTAAAAAATGTACCTCTTAAGGTAAGCAGTGCTGGTCCAACTGAGAGATACTGATAGTAGGGACAGTGAGGTGTGTTTGTGTGCATGTAGACACACAGTCAGCTTTGGAGAATGACACTGAAGAATTATCTCCATTACAGCAGGGTGGTGCCATTTCTCATATCAGCCTCATTCATCTCTGTGTCCTGTGCCAGGAATAAAAGGTTGTGATGATCAGTGACACAGAAACAGCTACCTGATGGTCCTGTTGTGTACACACCAGGAGTGTTTCCCTGGAGACCATGTGGCAGTAAGGGCAGCATTCCTGCTTTCATCCAGACGCTGGGAGCTGCTTGGAGAAGCCTGTCCATCAGGGAGGTTAATTGGGGGCTTCATCAACACTGGCCCTCCTTGCATTTGGGCTTCTTGCTGCCCCTGCAGAGCTCCTAGAGGGGAACAACACCAAATTACCCCAGGAGCAGAGCAGAGCTGGGCTTTGGGCACTGTTTTTGGCTTGCAGCCACATGTGGCTTTGCTAGTCATCCAGGAGTGAGGCCACTAAATCCTTAGGGGTGTCTGAGCCTCTTCTGCCTGTTTGCAGCCCTCTGCCCTGCTTGCCAAGGAGCTGTCAGAGGGCTGCCTTGGCACAGCATGTGGTCCTCCAACGGGGATGAATCCCACTGAATGTGGACACGGCAACACCCACACCTGAGCTGTCTAGACACCCCTTCTACCAAGAGAAAAGCCAGAGGTGTGGCCAGGGACTGAGTCATTTTATCCTGACAGCCCAAACAAGCCTGGCTAATCTGCCCTAAAAAGATGCCTGTTTTTTTCCAGCAGCTGCAGCACAAGCCCAGAGTGCTCAGGTTGGATGGAGAGCCTGCACTGTAGGGCAAGCTGAATCCCTCTCCCTGGTTTTGTGTTGGCTGTGGCCATGTAAAGCATCAATAGATAAGAAAGTTGATTTTGTTCTGTGTTGGTCTCTGTGTCTTCCAGGTCTTCTGCTGATCTTGGGGTTGAGAAAGGAACATCCAGCTATCAAGTCAGTGCCCCATCTTGAATTTTTATATATCCCTCTTCATCTTACATGTGAAGATGTGCCTCAGTGTGGTCAGAGCCACCAGCTGGGCACAGTGCTGAGCAAAGACTGTATCTCCTTTCTCTAGCATGTCAGACCCTACTGAGAGCTGCCATCAGTTACACACAAAGTCCCCAAATATCTTGATGTCTCCTTTTCCCAAGCATGAGATCATTACCTGTTGTGGGGAGCAAGTTGGGCCCCTTAGTGAAGAAAAGCCCACAGGACCAGGCTTGAAAAAAGAGGGGCAATTCTGACTTTTAAGTGTGTGGCTGGGGATCTGCTAGGTGTTCTGCAGTTCTGGTCCTGGTAATAGGCAGAGCATTCAGCAGGAGCTCTAGCAGAGCAGTGTATAAACCAGGAGATGGATGCAAGGAGTCATCAAGGGTGAGGAGCTGGCCTTAGGAGTGTGTTTACACCCATCTGAAACCTGCCCCTGTCTGAGATGTTAACCCATTTTCTGCGCCTCTCATCATCATGTTGTGCTCTTTCTTTTCATTGAGTTTGTATAAAGAACAAGCCTTTGGGATAGAGCTTTTCTGCCTTTGACACTCCCAACTCATTCTTGCAAGTTTATATTTGTTGTTGTTGAGTAACCAGTATTAAATAATGTTTTGGTCAAGACTCTTATAATGGATTGGTGAACCTCAAAGCATCTCTGTGTTGTCTGTACCAGGAGGGTCATTCCTTCTGATTTAAAATTAGGTGAAGCACTGACATCCTAGGGCATTTTAGAGTGAGACTAAAAAACCAAAAATTTGTGCTCTATTGTATTTAGGGGGATGTAGCACTCCCTAACAGAAATCCTGCATGCCTGGATGTAGACAAATGAAGAAAGTCCTGAAGAGTCTAAAAGAAAATACCTCCTCCATCCAAAAACATGGGTTAGAAAGGAGATTTTTGCCTTGTGCCTTCTGCTTCAATTTAGAGTTTATCAAGCAACTTCCTTCTACAGAGAAAGTGTTTCTGTAAGTGGCAGAAGAAAAATATTGCAGAGAAAAAAACCCAAAACCCTAGCTCTTGAATTCCAAAAATACTGTCTCCTTTCAAAGTAAGATTTATATGCAAGAAGACAATCTCTCTTACAGAGTTTTTCCTGTCATTTGGAGTCCACTCACTGGAAACAAGCATACAGTTTAAAAATATATTGGAAGAGCAATTTGGACACAGAGAAAGGAATGACCTGTAGTCCTAAAAAACAGAGAAGCTTTTCAGTAGCTTGGGGCTTGGAACAAGAAGCTAAAAGTTATGTAACACCAGTAAAATTTGGGGCATTCTTGTTACCTAAAAAATAACCATTCTTGGCTTCTCACATTAGTATCTCTGCTTAGGGATTACGTTCACTGTTTTGTGGGGAAGCTGGATGGAAACCTGCAGCTGTGGTGGAGAGTTTTCTTCAATGTGTAAGGGCTGGGATGAGTGAGTGGCTGGGTTATTTGAGGGCTGGTGCTCCTGAGCCGTTTTTGTCTGGGATCCAGACAAGCTTTCCTGTTGAGAAACACCATCCTCCTTCTTCAGAGCAGGACAAACAGCAGCACAGCTCCAGCAGGGCACTGGAAGCAGTAAACTGTTTCCAGTTGATGCTACAAGCATGAAGTGGCTTCTGGAGTTATCAAAGCAGACGTGATACACCTCATTTTTTGCTCTGCTTGGTTTTATTAAGATAGTTTTGGTTCTTGCAAAAGTCTAAGAGGTGCTGTGGGGACTTTTGCAAGGAAAATTTTGAATGCCCATGTGCACCTCTGAGGTGGAAACAATGGGTACCACTAGCTCTGTTCAAGGACACCCAACTTCATTTTCATCATGAGTGGAAAGTATTTGGGAATTCTTAATAGCTTTCCCTAGAACAAAACAATAACTTAAACAAATTGCCCCTCCTTCAAAAAAAAAACCAAAACCAAAATCCCAAAACCAAGCAACAACCCAGCAAAAAAACCCAAAAAAAACAAACAAAAAAACCCCCAAAACCCCAACCAAACAACAAAATAAATAGAGGCATATGTGTTTCATCAAATAAAAAAACAAAACCCAGATTTTAAAAAAAGTACATATATATAGATGTGTATATATATACATATATACACATATATGATCTTTGGAACAGGATAGAGCAAGGACTTGTTTGCTATGTGATATGGCAGCCCAGCAGTGCCTGGCAATGACTCTGATGCTTTGGTGAGTTGGTAAAGTCTCATCAATGCTCTGAGGAGCACTCTGCTGGGTCCCTTAGCAAACACCATCTAGGAAATGGGGAAAGAGGTGCGTAAGATGCTTTGTGACACCTTTAAAACTGATAACTTGTGTCTGTAAGTTAAGCTGCTTTTTGGAACTGTCTCCAGGTTGTCATGGGCTGCTCGAGAAACCCCAAAATCCCACAGTACCCCCAGTGCTCCTCCCTTTGCTCCATCACAGATGTCCTGCACAGAGGCAAAACCAGATGGATCTGCCTTCAGTGGCTTTTGGTTTTATTCTTCCTTTTGTTTTTATTCTTTATGGTATTCAAACAGCAGAGTCTTTTTTTCTCCTGTGCCTTGTACACCTTTGTGACTGTTTAAAGGGGTCCACAGACTGTCCATATAAAAGCACTTGTGTGCATAGAGCTCATCTGCTCTACTGATGACTAGATGGGCTATTACATGTACCTTTAATAATTGTATCACATGCCTAGTTTTGTCTGTGTGAAAAGCATAGAGGTACCTATCAGCAGATATAAATGCCTGCTAAAAGGCTGTGATGTGGTAGAAGGGCTCTTAGCAGGAGATGTGTGGGAAGTAATCTTTGTTATGGCTGTACCAACCTTAACTAGCCCAACTGTGATCATCCCAAGCTGAAGAAACCTTTGTACCACACAGTATTTTCCAGTTAATTATATATATTTGTGCATCTGGGTGTGTGTGTGTGGACAAGTGAGATCATCCATTCCTGTGAGAGTTTTTTTATCCTATCCAGAATATTTTTCCTCTCACTAACTCCTTTCCAGAAGCTCAACAACAATAGGGCCAAGGGCCTTCCCTCTCATCTGGTGTCTGCAGTCCAGTGTCTCCTCTGGGGTATGGGCTCTCCAAGGACTGCTCCAGCCTGAGTCTGCTGCACTTCCAAGCTCAGATAACAAGGGATGTTTTCAGGCCAGCCTGGCTGCTGGCCAGGATCTTTCCAGAAGTGGGAAATGGGAACCAGGAAAGCAAATACTTTTTTTTTTTTTTTTTTAGTTTGTATGTGTCTGAATATGAGATTAAAATTACAGAGAAAAACTCTAGATTTTGAGCCATCTGGCATCCCTTAGTGATGCATAATTGAGGGTCTAGCTCACCTTTAACTTAGGTTTGATCTAAAGCTGTATTTGAAAAATTCTATTTTAGTACTTGCTTAGAAGTCTAGGAGTTAATTTTGGTTGATTTTTATAAGGTGGGTAGGTCTGTGTAGGATTTTTTTTCTTTTTGAAAATGGCACTATTATTTTCTTCTTCCCGTATTTTCTTGGATCAGAAGGTTCACTGAGATGCCAAACCATGGCTGGCTACAGCTTCAGCACATCTTGTAACAAGGCAGGCCATGACATGCCAGAGTGGTGGAGCGTGGTTTGCACAGTCCAGGAAAGATGTGACAGATTAACATTGCTGATAATGTTCACCACTCCGGATCTTCTAGTAAAATCCCCTTCTTCCAGGTAGTTTAACTCTTGAGACACTGATATATGAGCACCTGAAAAAAACAGATGCCTGCAGACACCCACCATCAGAGCAATATTTCATAAGTGTAGAGCTGGGCAAGAGTAGAAATATGAGTTCTTCTTTCCTAGCAGGGGAACCATCATTTCTGCCCAGTTTCTGTGTAATTTCTGGCACTGTGCTGGCTGGGATCTGCATTCTGTCCCTGCTTCCACAAGGAGTATGAGGAAGGCTGAGCAGCACCACCACAGCTTATTTCTCTTCAACACCAGGTCTGACAGCCCCAAAACACATCCTCTGCCCGTGGACAGAAAGGGCACTCACAGTCCTCCCACCCTCCCCACTCACCATCTCCCCCTTTTCACACCTGGAAAACCCAAAGTCTTGTGCAATTCCTGCAAAACTTACATAGAATAGGCCAGGCCTTGGAGAGGTACTTTAGTTCTATCTTGATTTGGGGGATACAAGCAGGGATTTAGGGATATAATTTATAATTTTGCTTTGGGTAAGGTGCCATGTACCAGGGAGATTCTACTGCCCTGACCTGCAGGCCAGCCCACAAGGGAAGGAAGCAAGCTGGATTGTGGGATTTTGGGTTCTTAACCTGCAAGAAGAGGGATGTGCAGGGGTGTTACTGCTGAGTATAATACACCCTTCCAAAGGAAGCTGCACTCTGGTCTAAGGAAGCCTTTACCTTGTGAGAGGCAATGAAAGCTGATTGCTGCACTCATCAGGCTCCTGGCTTCCTTTGGAATTTCTTTCACTCCCCAAATGTTGATAACATCAAGCTGGATGGAAGGAGAGACTGCAGAGATGGTCTGAATATCAGGATTAGTCACCTGCCCTGGAGAACTGATCTTCCAACTGCTCACCTGAGCAGTAGCAGGGCTCTGCTTCTGTTTTTACAAGAGAAGGTATATGCAATTTCCAAAATCTGGATAGGAAATACACTCACAGCTCTCCCTTCTGTAAAATAACTAGTGGGGGGAAAAAAAAAAGGAAAAGGAAAAGGGAAAAAGCATAATTATCATTACTGTGTTGAAAATAAAAATCTCCAGGATACCCTGGACCTGGGTTAGAAAAATAGTGTTTCTCCACCTAGCATTGGACAGGGTCAGGCCAGGCTTTAGGATGAATCCTTCATTTGGGATAGAAGCCCTGTTTCATCAGGAACACAAATAATTTTCACAAATCATAAATGAAATTTGGTGAACTTTGCCTGGCACAATTCAAAGATGAAAAAGAAAGGACAGATTACCAGAAGCAGTCCGAATTTGGATAATTGTGTTTTTCTGGAAAAGAAAGGAGAGAAGGAAACACTTGTTCATTTGTCATTTTTCCCTGCCTTGTCAAAAGAGCCACTGGTATGGGGAAACTAAAGCCCTGTTTGTTATTTGCCAGCATTAATTAATACATATATATATATATTTGTTCTTATAAAACAGAATCTTCACATTAAGATCCAGCCCTTTCTATTTACCTTCTAAATTATCTGATTGTGCCCATTTCTATGGCACTGGCTACTACACAGTCCATCCATCCTTGCATGTGTGCTGGAGAGCAAAGTTACTCAAAGATAAGATCAGTTATTGCACAGATTTACTGCACCTTATCTGCCCTGCTGTACCCAGCCACACACATGCCCACAGCCAGCAGCCTGTGCCATGTTCAGCAAGGACTTAATCAACTTCCCTGGTCCCAGGACAAGAGCTGGAAAAAGGGAAGTTACCTTGTTGTAAGTGGTGTGCTCTGAAATTACAGCCTTGCTCACCTTGCGGTAACTTGCTCGTGTAGTCATGGCCTTGAGGCTTTCCTTTAGTATCCATGGCCACGACATCTAAGCATTTTAATGGTACAGCACACACTAAACATTAATTTCAAATTATTGAGAGTATTTTCATGACTCAACAACTTTCCAATGACTATGTACCTTGTTAAAGTCTTGCAGCTCATTAATAACAAAGTTTTCCCTGATCCCTTGGTATTCAAGCATTCTGTATGACTGAAAAGAAAGGCATAGCTGAAGTGGTTTTTTTAGGACACTTCATTTAAAGTGAGCCCAAAGCAGCAAAGGACTCTTTGAACATCTCTGGAGTGGACACTCCCAGAAGTGTCTGTATACAGTTTGAATTAATTATTCTCTTCATGGAAATCGTACAAAATGTCCCTCAGGCTCTTTTTGACAGCCTTGCTGCCCTTTTGTGATAATCCCTTGCTATCCACTGGGCTTTCTGTGGTCCTAAACTTAACATACAAAGCCATTTTTATCCATGGGCTAGGGTGTGAATAAATGCAGGGAATGTCTCTCAACATGACTGTGTTTCTGAGCCTTTCTCTAACTTGATTAGAAATGCTCAAACCTTCTTGCAAGCTGCTTTTAAGCATCCTCCTGTGACACAGCTGCAGTCAGAAGGATTTCTTCTCCCATGGGTCACACGAGTCAGCAAGCAGCCAAGAGCAAAAGGGAAGCTTGGAGGCAGACTGGAGCCTTAGGAGATGGATCTTTTGGTCTCTATTCTTCAGTGCACCACAGAAAATGACCTTGGACAAATTTCCTTGCCACCCTTGAGTAATGCAGGTGTGACAGAGCTAAATGGTTTGCCTTTGCTGGGCTCAGCTAAACCCCTTTAACTGGGGTTTCAAGAGCACCTTAGAGAGATGGGTTCCCAGCCCTTCACTCATTTTAAATGGGAACACATGTGCCTCTAGGGTTCTTGAAAAACCCAACCTTTAATGTTTTGTGGAAAGGATATAAAGGGCCAGAAGGAGGATTTTGTTAACAGCACTTGTGATGAGTCCTTTGGATGGAGGGAATTCAGTGAAGCATTGCAAAGATCTTCTGCAGTAAGACCCACAACCTCCTGTCTTGAATGACCATCAACAGAGACCACACAGCACAACTACTTTGTACCCAAAATTGCTTTGTGCCTTCGGTGAGGCAGCAGACAGCAGCAGGTTACCTGCTTTGCAAGAGCCTCCTGAGCTCCTCCTGGCAGCTGGGCTGCTTCTGAGAATTTGAAAGGTGTGCAACTCTAGTTGTTTCATCATTTGAACATTGGTTGAGAAACAACTTCTGCTAGGCTTATTAAAAGAAACCAACCAAAATAACACAGGCAAAACAACCAAAACAAAAGCCAAGCACCAAAGCCAATAAAGCAATGTAACCAGCTTGGGATCTAGCCATGGCAGAGTTGCTGTTTGGGGTGAGTCAGATATGTGTCCTTGGGCACTGCCAGCTGTGCTCCAGCTGTGCTGGAGACCACACTGGCAGGTTGGCTGGCTCAGGTCTCAACAGTGCCTTGTACCTGCCTGGCTCAAGGCTTGCACAGGGACTCTACAGAGACCCCCCACAAGCTAGATAAAGGCTGATTTAGAGGCACCATCAGGTTGCTTGTGAGAGAGACAAAACACCTCCAAGCAGCAGCAGCCCTATCACTGCATAGGACCCTCCATGAATTCAGCCCTGCTGTGACAAAGAAATGGTGGTCTCAGATGTTCTGGGCCCATGAGAGCTGTGGCCGGTCAGTTTGGGTCACAGGTAACATGACCAGCATTCTCTCAGGCCATCATCCTTCTTATTTCAATGTAAACACTTCCCACCTGTCCCAAGTATGTGTGCCATTCTCCAAGACTCTCCAGCATTGCTTGCATTTGCAGAACTTTATTCCCTGCTCCCGCTCCCTGTGCCGCATCTGTTCCCATCACAGCTGTGGCCACCCTGTTCTGGCTGCTGACACCCAGGCCCCCCCTTCCCCTCCAAACCACCTCCCTTTCCAAGATCAAAATACTCTGTTTTTATTTATTTACCCTGCAGCTGTCAGTGTTGTGTCTGGGTCACTGCACTGCAACGTGGACAGACACAGGACACACGATATGTGGAAAATCCTTAAAACTGCAATCCTGGTAGTAACCAACATACATACTATCAACAAATATATCCCTTGGCCCCTTGCACATTTGAAAACAACAGGTCCAGGTGATGGAACAAATGACGTTGGAGGCTGGTACAAGATCCTGGCCCAAACCAGAGCTGTGTTTGCCCGTGGTCAGGGAGGAGTCACGGCTGGAGATAGAACCTATCCCACTCCAATGGATTTTGGCACTGCACAGAAATACACAAGGCAGAGATGTGGCTCTGAGATATCAATGCTTTGTTTTCTCTCTATCCTACCTGCTGCTTTTTGAAATGAAGGGGAATGCTCTCTCAAATGCTGTCTCAAGGTAGAAGATGCTGTTGAGGAACAGGAAGCATATGGGATGGTGCATGGTGGCAAGGAAAAGCAGAGCCCGGAATGCGTTTGGTTTTCTTCTGTTTGCTGATTTCAAGCTCATTATCCAGACACTGGCTTTGGAGGTGAAGCCTCAGCCCTGTTCAGCCACAGCACCTTATAGAGACAGGCTGGCACATGGGCTTGCCAGTGGCCTCTCACTCCTACATCAGTGCTTAGGAAATTAGGTTAACATCCCAGCAAATTCCAGCTAGCAGGGTACCCAACACCCTGCAGCCCTGCATGCAGAATATTCAGGTGATTGTTTTGGGAGGTTCCCATGTGTTCTCACGGCCACTGAGAACCAGGGTTGGATCAACTGGCTCAGGGTTACTGTATGTAGCAGCAATTGATTTTTTCAGTATGTTAGATACCATTTTATAGCAAATCACTCTGAAATCTCTACCCCACCAAAATGGAAATGCCTCCTAAAAATTAGCTGCAGTCTGCCCATTGCTTAAAGATGCTCACCCAAGTTTCAGCTACACCATACCCAGGGCTGTGGTTTCCTGAGCCTGAGGAGCTGGGTGCAGCTGAAAGCAGCATTCCCTGCAGGCCCAGGTGTTCACTCCTGCTGGCAGCTGTGATTCAGGCTAGGTAGGACACACACCACAGCACTTGGGTGTGTGGCTGCAAACCAGCTCTTCCTCAGCTGCCAGCCAGTGCCTCAGGCAGTGCTCAGGGCCACTGCAATTTCCTCTGTACCCCCTCAGCATGCAGGAAGAAAGGACTACATCCTCATGTAGCATAGGATATTGTTAAAAAAGGCTGGCATGGACAAAAGAATTTTCTTCCTGTCTTTCTCCTTCCCTAAGAGTAGCCAGTTTTTAGACCTGTTTGAAATCAAAACAAGTAAACTAATATCCATTTGAGGAAGAAGCTGGTAGTAGCACTGTGGCCAGGTCTCAGGTGCCCTTGGTCAAGTTCAAGTCTACTAAGCATCCCCTACCTTTTCACAGGTTCCTGCCCAAGTTCTGGGAGGCAACAAGCAGGTACCTCAACAAGAACCTTGCTGGAACCTCTCTCTGACCACCGGGACGCTTTTGGCATCCAGACTTTTGGGAAAGAGGACAGAGATGACTAGGTAGGCTATGGCAAATGACTCCAGGTAGGTGTCACAGAAAATGCAGGATGTCTGGAATCTGGCGTTTGATATGGGAGTAGGATTGGGAGACTGAATTAAGGGGTGTGCTCAGTGCCAGCTCCAGGCACCAAACTCTCACTGTGATAGTCAGCTGTGCTATCACACAGCTCTCTCTTCAACCAGGGAGGGATGTGCAGGACCCTGAGGGCTGCAGAAGCCATGGGGACAACAGAACCTGTGTCACAACTTTACTGCCAGGCACTCCTCAGTCTCTGCAGCTAATGCAGCTCATTGGGAATCACAGCCCAAGCCATGTCCTTCCTCCTTCTCCACCTTTGCCCTTCCAGCCATCAGGATGTGCCTCCTCCTTGCATTGTGAGGCAGTGGGAAGAGAGACATGCAGATGATAAGAGGTGGGAGAGAGAAGATAACTCTTTTCTTACAACTTGACTCCTTTTCCACCTGGTGTTGGTTCCTTCCTCAAAAGCATCCTTTGGGAACACATAACCCCTTCCAGAAGGTGCAGAGGGCTGACACCTACATTGATATTTATCTATTATTGTTCTATAGTGTATGTAAGTGATGAGAACAGCTACTGACAGCCTGGCAGGTTAGGCAGAAATAGATTGCCTGGAACTACAGGTTCACATCCAGCAGTAAAATTTGCAGTCCTTGAGGTGCAGCTAAACTTGTAGCCAGGAGCCTGCTGGGTGCTCAGAGATTGATGTTAATGACATGCTATGCAAAAGCATCTCTTCCGGGACAGAATCCTGTTCCCCAGCACAGTCCTTGCTGCCTTCCACCCCAGAATGGCTGCATGTCTGATTCTGGCCAAGCACACAGCAGTTTGTGAAGCATGCCAGGACTCCCCAGCATGCAAGGCATTACAGAAATGTAAGACAGGATCTGAGCTACAACAAGCAGAGTGCATGGCATCATATTCCACTGGGCAGCAGGGGAAATAGGGATGCAAAATATGTTCTTGAGCTGAATAAGCTATTTTGATAAAATAAGGACTGAGGTGTACTTTGGTCTTCAAATTTAAACCAAAGTAAGACCATAATGTTTCTCACATTGTTCTGTCACAGTTAACTCATGAAATTACCCCGCCTCCATTGCCACCAGTAGAAGTTTAATTTATCATTCTAATCACTGTAAAACACCCGAAAATTAGGGCAAAGCAAACAGGAAATCTTGTATTTGGACTGCAGCAGGGTGAGTAATTTCAATATTCAGTGCACTGTACAACCTCAGGCCCAATGATTACTTTTCATTTCTCTTTTGACCTCATGGGACTTTTTGTTAATTTTACTCGCTCTGTGAGAAAGCATTTCAGATGTGAACATTTTTTCAGGTCTTCTTGCTGCTTCATGATTTGTGGTTAGCTTGGTGCTGGAGAAACCCAGCAAAAATCTCTCTGGTTATCCCAGTGTAATCTAATCTATTCCAGCTGCAGCCCCCGAGCAACAGATTGCAACATTTTAAGATTTTTCAGGCCAAGCAGCACCTCAACACATCCAGTCACCACTTCCACCTGGAGCAAAGTAAAGATGGGAGCCCCAACAAGAGGATGATGTGTTTGGGCTCACACTGCACCCATGGGAGAGACACCCCCAGTGCAAAGCAGGGCCAGCCACTATCTCTGCTCTCAAGCAGGAGTTGCAATAGTGTCAACCAGGGACCTGAGCTCTCCATCCCTTGCTGGTTGCAGTGGTGAGTCGTGAAGCCTCATGCTCAGCAGCATCTGCAGTCTCTGTTTCTCTCTGCTGTGGGATGGGCTGGAGGATGCAGTGCTGCCCATGTGGAGGGGTTTGTGGAGGCTGATGGCTTTCCTGTGCTCTGTGGGGTGTATGAAAACCAGTAACACCAATGTGCACCAGAATCTCAGCTTGCACAGACTGGGGCTCCCATCAGACTCACCAGCATAGGTGGCACTGGGTGTGCAGAGAGGACAGCTGGCTTTGTGTGCAGCAGTGACAAGAGTTGACACCACTTCTCAGGGAGGATTTGCTGAGCTCTCTGCTATGTGTCTGTGTAGGTCTGGACAGCTCAAAGCTGCTTTGGCCACCCATCTATCAGCTGTGCTCGATGCCTAGAGTTGCTTGGGGATGTTTGATTGTCAAAACATTTTGGTGTCAAGGGCCTCTCCACACCCTCTGGTGTGATGTGATCCCTGATTAACAGACTGAGCAGGACTGTTTGGGAGCCCTTCCCAGTTCTATTTAGACCAGCACTGAGGGTAAGAGACCACGGTGTCAAAGCTGTACCTGATGTGACACTATCTGCTGGGGTGGGAGTGCAAACTGGAGCAAAGCACAAGTATCTGAGCTCATTCATCTGCTGTGGCAAATGACTGAACTGAAGACAGCAGGGCCCAGACCTTCCTGTCTCACCAGGGCCTGGTGCTCTTGGAAAAAATCAGAGAGGCTGTTTCTTGTTTGGGGGGATTTATTCCCTTCTGCTTTAGTTCTTTATGATCTTTAGTCTGGGCTTGCCACAGTTTTTAGTCCCTGGTGCTCGACCATGGCTCAGTGAGCCAGGTTCAGCTGTTGCCCTGTTGGGGTTGGGCAGCTCTTCATGTGCACCCCAGAGGAGAAGCTTGTGGGGGACCAAAAGCTGCCTCAGCCCCCAGTTCCGGGGGTGGGACTGTCTGCACTGTGCCCAGGGTGTGCCCACCCGAGTAACAAGTGGCTAAAGCTGGCATGTCTTGGGCCCTGTGCCCTGTCCTCTCAGTGTCTGCTGCTGCAAAGGGGCACAGGCAGCAGCTGCTGACATTCCAGAGCGCCCAGCTCCATAACTAAGCTGGCAATCTCCCTGCTGGTCCCCACTCTGTGCTCACTGGGTTATCACAGCCATCAGCAGCCCCAACACTGGCAGCAGCAGCAGGGTGACTCACCTGGCCTGGCTCTCCTTGCACTAGATCTTGCTATCAGGATGATAATCTGCTGGTAATTTTTGCTCCAGCTGAGAGCTGTAGAGCTGCTCTCACGCATCCTGCTCTCCCTGTAGGCAGAAAGCTTCCCCCCACATCACCCCACCCTTGCTCAGTGTACCCACAGCCTCTGGCCACTCTCCAGCACATTGTCTGGCTTGGAAACCAAAAACCTCTGCCCTAGTACCTAATTTCGGGAATTAGGCTCCGGAGGCCAGTGGGGTGCTGTGGAGAGATTCAGGCAAGTGCATTTTTGTGGAGGTTGCAGTGCTGAGGCCATCCATCATTCAGTCAGGGAGGCAGTGCCCACACTGCCCTGTGCTGAGCATAGGCAATGCTGAGCAGCTTTCCTCTAAAAGTTTCCTCCTGGCCCTGCCATGCCCAGACAAGGACATAGTGCACATCACACCGTGGCACAGCAGTGGCAGAAGCCATCAGACCTTCAGCAGCTCCAGAGCACAGACCACAAGCTGGGAATGCAGATGGGCATTGCTGCACTAGTAACTAGCACAGACCATGACAGTGTGTTCTGTTCTCTTCTCTGTTCCCCTTGTCACCTGTGTACTTCTCTTTTCTTCCTCTCCCCATCTCTCCTGTGATGTTATATGTGATATAGGGGCTTTGCTCAAAGAGGATGCTCTACTACAGGACTGGCCTGAGAACAGACAGCTGGTTTCATGCAGGACTGAACAACTCTCACTCCAGCCTGACTGGGCACTCTAGAGGTGCTGAGAGAAACTTTCTGAAATCTGTAACTGATTTTCCTGGTCTGACTTTGGAGTTTGGGGTCTTTGTGAAAAAAGAGCCAGACATACATATTCAGACCCTACTGTACAGTCACTAGCATTTAAGAAAAAAGAATAAGAAAGTAAATGGGATTTTTTTTTTTTTTTTTTTTTTTTTTTGCATTTCCTGATTCCTGGGAGGAGCTCCACATTGACCACTTGACTAATTTACCAGTTTTGGAGGTGGGGGGCCCTTTATGTCCTTGCAAAGGGAGTCTGAGTCATTTCCTCTGCTGGAAAATTAAGAGTGCTGAAGATGTGCCACCAGCTCTAAGCCCTGCAGTGACACTTGCAGGGATGGTGAGAGCCCCATAGGACAGCTTTCTGCTGGAGGCAGGTGGAGATTTCTCTGTGCCCAGAAGAGAAGAATCTTTTGTCCATAGGGATATCAAAGCAAAGCTGAAAGGTCTGACTGATGTTTTAAGAGCATCTTGGGGCTGGGTTAGCAGACTCTGGGATTCATCTGAGCTGGGACTGTGAGGATCCTTAATGATGTTTCTGTTTCACAGCTACTAGAGATGCAGGAAAGCAAATATCCCCTTCATATGTGAATCCACAGGCCAGGGGTAAAGATAAGGATCATGTGAATGGTCTCTTCTTGCATATCCCCTTGCTGCGGATCCCTTTGATCTAATTTGCATTATTATTTATTTCAGGGTGACCAATGTCCCACCTTGCCATGGAGGTCAATGGAAGTTCACTTGTTGATTTAATGCACAGGATTTCAACCCGTGTCTGTGATTAGTGATGAAATGAAATTCACAGCTTGGAATAATTTATCCAGCATATCCAATCAAACACAAACATCCTTTGTGCTTGAAAATGAATCAGAGCTGGAGGGAGCTAGCCTGCTGCAGAGGTTTGTGATAGATTAATGAACTGAGAACGAGCTGCCACCTCCACCCCCATCATCAGTGATTTTCCAGTCTGAGGAAAGGGATGCTAGAGGTGAAGGATACACTGTCTGATAAGTGCTGCAGTGGGAGGTGAGAAATAAGAGCTCCAAGTGGAGGAGGAGGGGGGAAAGGCAAGCACTGTCCTCTGTTAAGCAGGGTAGGGTTTAGGCAGAGCAGCTGCCTGACAGTGTCCTGGCAGGAGGGGCAGGGCAGGAGCAGCCCTGTGCTCCCAGCACCTGTTATTGAATGCTACCCGCAGGTACCAGGGCAGCACAGACCCTCATTTTCTGACTTCTTCCACTCACATGGGAAGGTCAGGGGCCTGTGAGACAAAAGGAGATGATGAAATGGCTGACAAGGTCTGCCCTCCGTGAGATGCAGTACCACCAATGCAGAAGGGCTCATATCCCAGCAGTTTTTTGGGTTTAAAGATGAAAATAAAGCCTGAGTGTCACCACTCAGTGACTTTTAATTGGGAAATTCATGTTACTTACCTTGGCTTTCCTTTCCCACTTAACATGCCAGCTCTGGCAGCATGTCAGAGGGTCCAGACTGTGACAGTAAGATGCTTCTCCTGGTGCAGAATGGCTGCACCATGAGCTGAGCTGAGCTGCTGGGTTAGGGTGGGAGGGTGATGAGCCTCTGGTTCAGCTGGGGAATAGTTGTGCATTAAGCCAGGGACAGTCAGCCACCTACACTTCTCTGCCCTCATCTCAGTATTCACTAACATCAAAGTGAAATTTTAGTTCCCAGATTAGCAAAGATTAGAAAATTTGAAAGGGTGAAATATGTATTGCCTGAAAGTGAAGAAGCCAGAAAGCAAAGCCAACCTTTAAATGATCGTTTTGAGTATACATTATTTGTGATTGTGGGGGTTTTTATATAACTGGGACAAATCACACTTCAGAGAGACTTTGTGATATGAGGCTTTTATAAGTGATGAACTGACACTGTAAGGCTTTCAACCAAAGAAGATGAAAGAGACATTTCAGGGCTGAGACCATGGGTTGAGCTGGTGCCTATTGAGGGACAGATTTTGAATTGGGTGCCACTCATGTGCCATGTGCTTGAACACAAGAACACTGCAGTGATGGACAGCTGGCAGGAGAAGCTGCTACCAAAAACAAAGCCAGGGAGCCCACTAGGTCTGCACCTGACAGCACTGCATTTTGGGCAGTTGTCTAAAATCTCCTTTATTTGCTGGGGGTCCACAACTGCATAAGGCAGGGGAAAAACCTGTGCTGATCCCACTGACTGGCTGGGGTCAGCATCTCCTGCCTGCAGGCTCAGATGAAAAAATGGTTTGAAGTTTTCCTTCCAAAGACAGCAGGTAAATTAAACCAATTTTGTAATTTAAAGCAGCTTCTGGTGTGCTCTACTTATGCATCTTCCTGGTGCTACATCTGAAACCCACACAGTGTGAGTGACAGGAGTAGCTCTTGCCAGATGTTGTCACCTTTCACAGCAGCCCTGGAGGGCTCTCTCCACTCTCAGGAGGGGTGGCCTTGCCCTGGTTCCTGTAAGGTCTCTTTATATCCAAAGAGGGAGAAGGAAGCTCCCACAAGACAGAACTTGGGGCCATCCTGGCCAGGGCCAAGAAATGGACTTTCATGATCCTCCTGAGCCCTTTCCACTGTAGGATACTCAATGATTCTATGAAGCTGCAGTACCTGCCACTGACTGGGCTCTGGTATCTGTGGGAACCAAGCATCTCTCCTACTCCCTTGAACCAGTTTCTGAAACATATCTCTGTGAGATGAAAAGAGCCTCATCACTGGAGCCCAGCTCTTGCACAGAGGCATGGAAGCAGTGCTGGCCCTCTTAAAGTACTGTCCTATCTGCTCTTTTGCAAGGAAATGTGAGAGATTTACTTTTAAGCCACATCTAGTAAAAGAAAAAAAAACAAAAAGGAAGTGGTTAGGGGAATATTTTACTGTGCACTAATGAACTGTAAAGGATATAGTCTAAAATTTTCAGATGTTTCGAAAGCAGTCCTGTGAAAAGCAAAAATATTTCACAGAAATCTACTTGACTTATAGGTTGTTTCCTACATGTTGGTGCTAAACCAGAATCTCCTTGAGCTGAGGATCTTTTCTTTTCACCCTCCTCCCACCCCCCACTGCGTTCTAACCGCTGACAGTGGGTGAAAATATTCACGTTTCAGTCCAATACCTTTATATGCATCTCACACTGGAGGGTTTTTTCCATTCCCCTGGGGTTGGGCAGGCCATGATTATCACTCTAATAGAGTTAATTAAGAGCCTTGAGGCCCTGACGTTTTGTTTTCTTTGGGACCATACCTATGGCTTGGGCCTCTGAGCTACCTGCTCTGCCCCATCCCTTTCCTTAGAAAAACAGCCAGGCAAAACCTGGCAGCTGGCTCTTGAGGAGCTGTGTGCACCCTCTGGCCTGAGCTGGTGCTACAGGATCAGATGTAGATGTCTCCTATCCTCTGGCTAAGGTAAGCTCTCTGGAAAGGAACAACGTGTGCTGATCCTTAACTCTGAATTGGACAATAGCTCCAAGAAATAAATTCACCCTAGGAAGCGAATCAGCAAGACAAGACATGTCCCCAAAAAGTCCATCTCTGGGATGGGTTTGGTGCTGGCAGAGCAGCAGTCTGCTCAGAGAGCAGGTGGAGGCCATCAGGTAGGGGCTGTACTCACCCTTAACACCTGGAAGAAGCATCCCCCAAAGGGAGCTTTTCCACTTGCTACAGCCTTGCTCAGCTCAATGGGAATAGCTGAAATCAGGTAAGGACTTTTTTTTTTTTTAATAAACCCAGGAGCATAGGGTCACTCCCAAATGTGGAATAAAATAATAAAACACTTTCATGTGGGAATCTTGCTGTCCTCTGGAGAGTTTTAGAGATCAAAGACTTAGAAGAGTGGCTAATTGCAGGTGAGGTTACTCCTGTGAAACAATTAGCCCATGTGCGTGTGTGAAAATGGAGAAGGTGCCTTGCTAGCAAACTGAACTGTGTGCTGAGAAACTGCCTCACTGTTAGGGAGTGTTAACTATTCCCTTGCTGGGTTGTGATTCTTTTAAGTGACCAGTTTGAGTCCACAAGGTCTTAGTACTCCACTGGCTCCTCTGCCCTTTCTTGGCTTGTAACTGGAATACAAGTGCAAAGAGCATGCACAGGACATAAACAATGGGGAGAAATGAGGGAAAACTAATGTGGTGTTCTGGAGATCATGTCCTTTAGCCTCTGAAAGATTTTAATGTAGCAAAGAGGAAAATGGAGATTTGAAACATAAAGTTTGGGGCCCTGAAGCCTTTGTCTCAAATCTTCACAGGACTGTTCAGTAACTTAAAGGATGAGAATAAACTGTGACTATGCATTAAAAGATAAACACACAAAACCAGGGTGAGAACAGATAGTTTTACATCAAACTGAAGGCCCCCAAGGGGGGGGCTCTGAGCTGAACAGTTAACCCTAGTTTGTTTACTGCTTCTGTGGAAACTGTGATGAATGGCAGAAAAAATGTCCTTTAAGAGTAGCAAGGAGAGGCTTCAAAGGGAGGGAGTTAAGCTGGTGACTGAACAGCAAAATGGTCTTGGGAATTTGTGTCTGAGATATGTGAGTCTGGAAAGGATGAGCAGAGCTGAACAGCCCTTAGATCCAGGGTGGCCAATGTTCAGGACACAAGGCCTGGGGCTGGCTCTGTGGTGAGCCCTGTCTGGGCAGAGGAACAAAATTAACAAGACCAGTGAGGGGTAGAAACCAGACCTGAAGTTTACAGGATGGTCATGGCCTGATCTAGGGTCTTGTGTTTCCACCTCATATAGAGGAAAGACAGAAAAAGCCAGGGAGGAGGGACAGGAACTTCAGGGACAAGGACTAGTTCTTTGTCAAAGCAAAGTGAAAGGCTCTGCTTATGAGAGATCTTAAGACAATAGAGAATTGCGAAGAAGTGATGAAATGACAAAAAATGAGGAAAGTGGACCTATTTTCCATTTGCTTTTCTTTCATATGAGAGAGATGCTCAGTGAAGAGGTGAACAACTAGCAGTTCTTCAACAAGCATGAAGTAACCAAAGGGAAGACTTCTGTTAGCTTTTAGGCAGTTGATTGTTTTGGGGTTTTTTTTGTATCTGTGAACTCTGCAGACTGATAAACTGTGAAAAGGCTGCTGACATGCATTTGAGCCTGGGGGGCCTATAGGCCTGTAAGAGGGGCACTAGTCACACTGTGTAGTCATTTGAGATCTTTGTTCAGAGACAGGAAGAAAAACCCTGTATCCTTGTTCCCTCCAGGGCTTTTGAGGTTCTGCTTCACATCCTCATAAGGTCTGAGGCGAGACACCTGTCCTCTGAGTTTAGGAACATGGTTGTGGCTGCCACTTAAGCCCTCTTCTCACAACAGGCATCTCCTCTCCTCCCAACACCAAAGGCCTAATTGCATGCATGGTGTTGACACAGGGTGGAAAGAAGAAAGTCTTTAGTTAAGCAATTAGCTGCTGCCATTGCAGGCCCTGCCACAAGATAATTGAGCACCATTAAGTAATGTTTGGTTCTCAAATGTAGCAATTAACCCAGTAATTGCAAGGACGTTCCTTGAATTCTAACCCATTTTTATTGACGTGTTGAGGGCTGCTGCTGCCATCCAAGACAGCAGGGAGAAGGAAAGAAGCATGTTCTCTGGGAGAGCCTGCCAAGAGTGATCATTTGGTGATGCTTTCCATGTTGCAGGCACCTGAAATCAAGCTGGCTTCACCCAGCTCTGGTCAAGAACTCTCAGCTTGAGCAGGGAGATCTTTCCCTTCCTAAGACCAAAGCAGAGCTGGAGTAGTGGAGCCTGGGATGGCATTCGACCTTGTCAGGTCTCTGCCTCCTTTCAAATGTGCAAGTCATTCTTGCACAGCTCCAATTTCTCTTCTGGTCTTGAGGGTTTGTGGTCCAAGTCCTCTCCTGTGCCAGGAGCGGCGATCCCAGCTCCAAGGGGCTGGCGCTGGCCACTAGAGGGTAGCACAATTAAAAGCAAAAGGAAGGCTCATTCCTCGGAGCGGATCCGGCTGCCCGAGGATGCTCAGCAGGGATGGGCAGAGCTGTGCACACCCCTGGACACGCAGTGCCTCCAGGCTGCCCGCTGCACGGGGCAGAGAGGAGCAGGGGCAAGCTCATGGCAGGGAGAGGACTTGCCATGATGGATGGGGAACATGTGGCAGAAGCAGAGCAGGGCTCCCCGTGCTGCTGCCGCTGCCCTTCCTGGCCACCATCCTCATTGCTCCCTCTTCACCAGAGTCCAGGCTCCCAAAGGAGCCTTTTGGCTTGGCTCTACTGTTATTTAATGTAATTTCTTGGTCTGTGGCACTGACTCCAAGCTCAGATGGTCAATACCAAGGTCTTTCTCCCTTTTGTGAGTTAACCCATCTATAAAAGACTTCTTGGGTTAAAAATACAGATTACATATTGTTCTTCCCTTGGCCTTTGCTGGCATGTACCAAGTGCCATGCACACTACCATATGAGAGTACAACAGTGTTTAGAATCACACTATTGTATGGATGGAGATAAATTGGTGGTGGGTCACAGAAGAAGAAAGGTTTTAATTTTAAAGCGTGCCTCTGGAGCCAAAGGTCAGAGTGGAGCCATCCTCCCTTGAACAAAATCCCCACCACAACACTGCAAGAACATGATACTCAAAAATGCAGCTGCGCTCTCGGGTTAAAGTCCTGGCTCTGCAGAGAGCACACTCAGGCAGGATCAGTTTCAAGGATGGAGAAATGCGGTGTCTGACGCACACTAAAATGTCTGTGCTGATCTGCCGTGCAGCCATGCACCAGGCACGTCTTGAGCCTGGGCTCTGCCAGCTGCCAGCACGCGCCGGGCGCAGGGCGCAGTCATGATGGCAATGCCGTTAATTGGGGCATGGAGAACTCTCTGAAGGAGAAGGCAAATGCTTTCCTTATAGTCGTGTGGCTCATTAGAGCAATTGCATAGCACTGGCAGTGTGAAAGAGCTTTCTCTCTTCAAGGGTATTCGTAGCATGCCAAGAAGCCTTGTTGCTTCATGGGGGTCCTGATGATGTTTCCTCGCAGTGTTCGGGACAGCATGGGGCCACGAGCAGGTGCATTGCAATAGCACAGTGCAGTGTTATGACACTGCTGTGAAAGAATCCGAGTGACTCAAGGTAGAAGTTTCTCATTGCATAGAAAAGGGCCAATTTGAAACTGATCCTCACTAGCTCCAGCACATCACCACTGTGGTAGCAAGAGCACAGTGTGCTGGTTTAACTGTGAAAGTACCCTTGTCACTCATGGGACAAAACTGTGGTCTTTGTAGTGTCTGCCCATTTCAAACCAAAAGTATTCACCAAATTGAGACCCATTGGGTTAATGCATCTTCAGAGGTCATTTCTGGTCAGCTGATACCAAGGAAAGTCTAATATCTTTTTTCCAGAGCACCCTTAATGTGAAGTAACTCCTTGCCCACTCACACACACACACACACAAGAGTCAACCTCCAATAATCCTTACAGTATTTCCCCATTTAGATGGGTTTTATATTATTCTTGTTTCAGATATATAATCCCCTTGGAGCAGTGGGGGAAGTCATGTTCAATCTCCACCTTGTTTTACAGACTGCAGGGTGACTTGAGGCTCTTGAGTCTGTGCTTTGGAGAGGATTCTGTGTTCTAGTGTGTTATAGTCATGTCTGCAATGAGGGTCATTGCCTTCTGGAAGAAAGGTGTCCTTCCTAGAGACATGGGCAAGGAGGCAAAGGACCTTGAATGTACCAGCTGAGGAGCACATTTTCCCTGTGCCTTCCCTGGTAGCCTCTAGCTCCCCTGTCCTCTTGCTGCATTGCTCTGGGCTGATATGTGGGCAGGGCTGCCCAGGGGTGGCCAGCAAAGCCTGGGAAGCTCTGGAGTGCCTTGCAGAAGGAAATGAACATTCACCAGCTGGAAGCACGGGTGTGAACCTTTCCCCTGGGACACTGGAAGGACAAACAAGCATGTTGAGTTGTGCTTGTTGGCTTTTTCCTTGTTACCTTAGGGAACAAACAAGCCTCTCCTTGGCCCTTGGGTGGCCTGGTCTGGGCTCTGTATGCAGAGTGGCACACACTGCTTCCCTGGCCTGACCCTGACCCTGGAGCACAGCGGGAGGAAGATGACTGGGAGGGGAGAGCACTGGGGCTATTTTTGCTCCCATATCACTATCTAGTTAGTCTCCAAGATGCTGTCCTTCACTGTTGTCTGCTGCCTTGCTTGCTCTGTGGCTCTCAAGTGTTTATCATTGACAGGCTGTGAGCAGATGGACTGGCAAGAAGAGATAAATTTGACCCAAGAAGATGTCACTTGAGGAACAGCTGAGGCTAGTGTTTCACCAGATGTCTCAGCTTTAACCCATTAGCAACTTCAAGGAACTCAGCATTGTCAGTGGCTTAAACACGCTCCATTACCATACAGGCAGGGCACAAAGGCTATTGTTACAATTTGCAGAATAAGCAGATATTCCAAGTTTTTCCAAGTGGGTTGCCATGAATTCGAGCCAAATAGGGGCATGCAGTAGTGCTGTGTACCATAGTTAATGATGTCCTATGCAACCTTGGCTCCAACAGCTAGAATTAGACAAAATGTTACCCATTTAGTGCTAAATGAATCTGTTGCTGCATGAACCAGCAGATACCATCTTATGGCAATACTGATAGATGCTCTCAAAGGCATCCATGTGACTGGGGGACTGGTTTTCCCCTCTGTGGCTCTGAATTAGGTGTCTCAAGAGGCTCTGCTGCCACATTAAATGTGTAAGCATGTGCCTGGTGGCAGTGTACCTCAGGCTGTGTCAGTGTGGGCTGTTCATCACCAGATTGTGCCTAGAAAATACTGCAGATCAGTGAATGAGCCTATGTGGGTGGGTGGATATGCACAACCACTGAGCTAGAACATAGAGAGCACTTTCCAGCACCATGGAGGGACAGCACACAGCACAGAGCAGTGATGGCTCTGCTTCTCACTCACTGTTTCTCTGAAAGAAGCTCTGCTTCTCTGGTCCTCCACGAAGGGCTCTCATCTGCTGCTCAGATAAATTTAACAAGCCACATTTAAACTGGTAAAAGGAAGTTGTGGCTGTAAGGTCATTCCTGAGTGTAGAGATGTGAGATTTCTAGATATTTGAACCAGTGAGACAATCTGGTTGTAGCCAGATCATGGGAGTATCTCCCACAAGGGCAGTATCTCCCAGCTCCCTCTAATGGCTTTATTCTGGTTTGTTGGAGGTGAATTTAGTGCTGGTTTTGTTGGTGTGGCAGCTCCTTCACTAGGACAGTGTTCAGGGTGTCAGGAGCACAGGCAGGTGTCTGTCATTTCCCCATGTCTTCTTGCTGTCAGTCTTGTCAAGACCTGAGCATCTTGGGGTTACTTCCTATGTGAAGTTTGAAAAATACAAAGTACCAGGTTTACAGTGTCTTGTGTTAAAGACCAATTTGTCACCTTTAGCTCTGATGAATCTACTACCATGTATAGTCCCAATTGACACAGAGAGAAAGCCTAGGGGAAACTGAGCACCCTTTCACTTGCTGGTGTTAGTTAATGGGTGTTTTTAACTTCAGGCAAAATTGAATCTAATCAAATTGCCCTTTTCAAATTAATTGCCTTGTTCAAGGTTTGATCTGAGAGGTGGAAGAGCAACTCCTCTGACTTTATCTGGATGAGTGTGAGGGAGTGTTTGGCACTGTATGAACCCTTTTCAAATGCAGCACTTCTCTTCCTGGGTCTCTACTGTGTGATTCTGAGGAATTCACAGGTTCAAATCTGTCTCTAGCTTTCTTCTAAACCCCAAAATGAGCATCCCTCCTGGCAGCAGTCTGTGCAGTTATTCACCAAATTTTGCAAAACATTTCAGGCCAGATTTTCAGCCACTATAAAACAATGTCCTCAGATCCCCAGAAATCCTTTTCCTGCTGAGGTGATGCCATATACTACTAGATCTAATTCTGCTCAGCTGGGAGAATGCTGGCACTGAACTCAGGGGATGGTGTGTACCAGCAGAATCTCTTCCTTGCAACCAGTTTAACCTGGGATTCTTTAAAGGAGCCACTCCTGGGCTCAGTCACAAAGCTGAGAGCTCCACACTGCAGGGATTGTCCTGCAGACAATTTCTGTGTCTGAGCAGGGCTCTCAGGGCTCGGCTGTGAATGCCAGCACTTACTCAAGCTGCCCAGCTGCTTTGGGATGTGTGTGCTGTTTACATGCAGACTCCAGCTGGTTGCTACAGTGGGATTAAGCCAGGCAGGGTCTGTTGGGAACAAGCTTCCCTCTGCTACAGAGATGAGGCAGTGTCTGTGTTGCTAGCAGGACAAGCTGGCTGCTTTTAGCACCCTGGGACTTGCCTTCTGGACATGAAAAGTCATAAAATCTGCCTTAGGAAGGCAAAGGAGTTAGTGGTGGCAATCTGTACAAAAGATGCTGGCACTCCCAGTGTGGGGGCATTTGATGTCTCTGCTGCACTTGTACTGACAGCTTTGCTGTGACTTGGAAGGGAAAATAAAAACTGAAGTACAGAAAGCTAAAACTCCCTTTTTCTGTCCTAGCAGTTTTGATTTTGGTCACAAAATCACCTCATTTCCTAGGTTTCACCTCTTTTCCTCATTTCCTCATTTCACCTCTTCCCAATTCTCCCCATCCCTTTGGATGTCACAGAGTACCTTCAAATGGGAAGATACAATAACGAGGACTGAGTTTCTTGAAAATAAGGCTCAGATAGGGATAATTTGAAGCTTTTCTATGCACTGGGCTGGGAATCCAGTGCCACTGTAGGCTGACCTTCCCAGACTGTCCATATGTGAGTGGGTGTTTTAAGTATCAACATTTCATTGGCGTTTAATTCAATGTTTCATTCAAAAGGGATTTTTTATTCCTCCAGCTTCTCTCCCTCCTCCCCAGGGTGCTGGGAAGTTCACCCCAGAAAAAAAAGAGCCTGGAAGATGTGTGTCCCTTGGGGTTTTTTTGAAAACTGATAAGAATTGTGGAAAGTCCCATAGATGTGCATTTTCCTTCATTACTCAATCAGACTTGGTGTTGATATTTCTTAGGAACCTGCTCCTCTCTATTTCACACAGTTTGATTGTTATGACATGCACGGTAGCTGAAATTGAAAATCCATTGAACTGGGGCCAACATCTTCTCAGTGGCCACTGACTGGGAATTCTGTGATTTTTTTTAGATACCTGTGGCAAATGGTTCACTCCTGCATTTCCAGAGGAGCTGAACATTTGTGACTGCTCTGAAATAGAGCATGACGTGCTCCTAAGTTGGCAGTTTTAATGAGATCTGTGGAGCAGCTCCTGCAATCTCATTATTCTACTGCCTAGTAATTGTTAATGAGAATTCTCTTTGCTGAGAAAGTGAATATATCGTGAGGATAAAAATTGCTGGAGCTTATCAACTACTTTCTTATTAGGTTCCTCAGTCAATGTTTTCTGATTAGAAAAAGAAGAATGTATTGGAAATGCTACTTTCTGGGAAACTGCTATTGAGAAGTAGAATTTGGAGAGTTTGCTGACATATTTCTGATGCAAGATGCAATTTATTTTGTTTTAAAAGGTTGCATGAGAAAATGTGGATTTGTTTTATTAGGGATTTTTTATTATTTGCTTCTAATCAAGAGCAAAACAATAGAATAAGATGCCTTACATCATTTTACTGAGCAAATGTGTTACTCTTTCAGTATGTTAAATGTATAGCTCATGCTATAGAGCAATGTTTCCTTCTTGATGGAAGTCAGAAGGCACTGATGTTATGGTCAAGGACAGATCCTGCAAGGGCAGAACAGTATGAACTGCCTGGTGACATCTGGGCAAGGTGCCTCTCTTGTCATTCAGACCATGCTCTCCTTCATCCTGCACGACCCAGATGCAAACCCACACGTGGGCTGTGGCTTCAGGTGACCTGGGAGCAGTGGGGGGAGACCTCAGTGCCTTGTGCTATCCCTCACCACGCAGCATCCTCAGTGCCAGTGGCACAGTCGTGTTTTGCCTGACCTGGCTTGCCCCTGCACCTCCTCCCTGCTTGCAGCAATCCCAGGTGAGGACAGAACCATTCTTAGAAAGGCCCCAAGCCCCAGAGCAGCTGAGGTCGGTGGTCCTCTGAGCTCAAGCCAACACGGAGCTGAGCAGGTGTTTGCTGTGAGCTTGTGTGGCTCAGAGCCCTTGCCTTGTGAGCCCACACTGTCCTCGGGCTGCCCTGCACTGAGAGCAGCAGGTGATTTCCAGAGCAGCCTTTCTGGGAGATGCAGCCCAGGGAATGGCTGGGTTCACCTCCGGGACGGATCCCAGGGGTTCACTGCGGGCCAGGCGTGAGGAAGTCACCGCTGCTGCCTGGCTTAGATCTTCCAAAACTGCTGAAGGCAGAAAGGAGAACAAGCAGCAGACAGCAAAGGGAAGATTAATTGGCCAGCTGCCTGAAGGGCTGGTTGGGGTTGTATTTCTTGTTCTTACCCTTGCAAATTTCTGCAGGATTGTAAATCTTGAGCTGTTTCCCAAATGGGGAGACTTCAGGTGTGCTTTTTTAAATAAGTAAACCTGAGCATACTTAACTTTGACTCAACACCCAGGAATTCCCATTGGCTTTATTACACGCTGACAAGCGTGCTGGGGAAAGCAGAACAGATCAATGGCTGTGTTTGAAGCGGGCCATAAATCACTTGTGACACCAGGCAGCAGATTGAGTGACTCGCCCTGTTCCCTCTCCCCTCCCAGCAGCCCAGCGCTGACCCCGGCTTGCCACCGAGCCCCGGGGAGAGCTGCCTGTGATTAATGCTGCAAATGAGATCCTGGCCCAGTCAGCAGCAGGCAAACTTGAGCCAAAGGTCTCTGCAGGGAGAAGGCAGAGCACAACAGAACGAGTCCGACAAGGAGTAAATTTAAATGGGTTAAATGCTGCCCAGCTCCCAGCACCTCTGCTCCGTGCTGTACCCACTCTTTGCTCTGTGCCCCTGTGGAATCCTGGCTTTCCACGGGTGTCTGTCCCTGCCCCACACATGCTGTGAGAGCCTCTAACGTCATGGGCTGGGCAGTGATGATGTTATAGCTGCAAAAGGGACAGGAGCCTTCCTGATGCCAGACGTGGGAATTTGGCCTCTGACGGGTTTTGACTTTTCGGAAGGAGCCGAGATGGGCAGATGGTTTTGAATTTAATACTTTCTTCACTGGAAATTGTAGCCTTGGGGTGATAGAAAATCAGACATAGCCCTGGTCTAGACAGGAGAGGGGTGTGAGAACCTCCAGAGTGCCAAGCACTCTCCTCCCCTGCCCCTGTGCGCCAGGGCTGGCGTGGGAAGGCAGGGACAGTAAGAAAAACTGCTGGAAAAATCACACCATTCTCTTTTGAAGCTTTCAGACCGCTCTTTTGTATTTAGTGATAGATTGAGATCAAAATTAGGGAAATTATAATTTAAAAAATGAGAGCAATAGAAAGCATAGCCACTCATCCAGTCTGGTTGAAACTCTTCTCTTTGGTAGGAGGAGAGAATGAGATCTTTATTTTTCATCCAAATGGAAAAATAAACCTTCTTTCAATTCTGGCAGCTTATCACCTCACTTTGGAGCTTTGTGGAGGAAACAGTTAAGCAACTAAAAGGAACCCACCCCTGCATGCACAGAGCTTGCTCCTTCCATAGGAGTACAGGATACTGGGAGTGCCTTGTGCTGGCAGATAAGAGATGCCAGGGCTGTGGGTCTGCCCACAGGCAAGATCTTAATTAAAAATTATCTGTATTATATCAAATATTTTCCTGAAATTTTTCAAAGTTGTTTCCATGTCTTGTGCTGAAAAGAAATCAAGGGAATATTTTACAGGATCCTGACATTCATAATTTTATCATCTATATGCTTTTTTTTTCTTCTTAAAATGTCCAAGTCCTGTGCTGATACAGAGTTTGGTAAATAAGAGATCTTGGTAATATTGACAAAAAATTCTTTTTTTTTTCTGTGTCAATAAGAACTGCAGGAGAAGCAGGAAATGCCATTCATGATAGCATCTTCAAGCTTTTCCTCTTGAAAAAGCAGACCTGTAATGGACACCCAAGGGCCCTGCCCTGTCTGTGCAAATAACCTCAAAATTCAGGAAAATGCAATAGAAATCAGCCACTCTGGAGATGGGACCCTTCCAGCCTTGCAGGCAGGGCAATGTGCAGTGTTAGCACATGACAGAGGACTTCTGCCAGTTTTGAAAAGGGAGTTTGATGTTTGTTGGCACTTTGCTCCTGTGCTCCGAGAGTGGGCAGGCCTGGCCAAGTTGCTTTCCTTTGTGGGATTTTTGGTTTTTTTGTTTTTTGTTTTTTTTTTTTTGGGGGGGGGGCAGTGGGGGGTTTAGGGCAAAGCAAAGCATTCAGAAATGGGAACTCTTAGTGAGGAGATAGCTTTCCTTTCCCTGCCATCATGCTCCTCTCAAGCACCACTCAGTTTTACTTTACAGGGTTTCCCTTTCATCTGAAACCTTCCAATTTCAGGCAGGTTAGCTTGCCAAGGTGCACCTTCCCTTTCATAAATATTGCAGTAGCTACAGGCTATGGAGAGTTAGCCAAGCCAGTTCTCTTCATCTATCATGATCTCACCCCTCCCTTAACCCCCTCCTCTCCCACCCTCTCATTAAATAAGAACAAAAGGTAAACCATAACCCTCTCACATGCCACATTAATATATGGTATAATTTTCCAGTTCTGCCCAGTTCTGGTATGGCAGCTGTGTGCTTGTGCAGAAAATGGGGCATCCCTCATGTTGGGAACACTTGCAATCTTCTGTCAAAACTTGTTCCACACTGGAACATCCTGGGCTGCCCAAATACTGCTCAAATAAAGAGGTGTTGGGCACTTCTTGTCCTCTGGGCATTAGAGGGAGAAGGACCCACCCCTGCTCCCCAGAACCCAGGAGGCAGCTCCCCAAACTCCTGTTTCCCTGACCTTCAGCTCATGGAGAGTTAGCAGAGCTGCTGTCTCTGATGTTTTGAGGGTCAGGTCTTTGGGGAACTTGCACTTGCTCTGCCCTTGCCTGCTGTGGAGGTTTTCCTTTTGGGTCTGGGGCTCTGGGAGCTCTGCAGCTCACGCTCCTGCCAGGAGCCAGGGCTGCTCTGCCTCCCACCTGGGCTGCAGAGGAGCTCAGTTTAGTTCTGCAAACAGAAATGACTTGAAATACAGGTTCCCAGTGCTCAGCTAAGGAGGGAATGCTTTTCATTCCCTGTGGCTTTCTGGCACTGCTAACTCACAGAAGAGTGGGTTTTGTGTGCACCCTCAGTGCTGGTCTGTTTAAGGCTCTCATGTGACTGCAAAAAGGCACACTTTAAATCAATGTGCTTTTACCATGCTTCAAGGATACAATGACTTCTGATTAAAGCAGCCAAAGCCAAAGATAAACAACTAATATCTGATGGAATTAACTCATGGAACCATTCCTTTGCTCTAATGTCATGACACCACGTGCTGAACTGTGCATTACAGCAGTGTCCAGAACCCTGGATGCTCTGACCATGCTCACCCCTGTGCATGGTGAAGTTTAAACCTGCATGTAAGCTTGAGAACATAAGATGATGAAATGGGTGAAGGATGAGACCCACTTTACAGAGTCTCTAAAGTGATGTGAAAAAATTCTGCTCAATAATTTCATGTAAAGAAGCATAGCCAGGAAACAAATTCCTCTCTGTTTCAAATTTTCAGGGAAAATGTTAGATCCAAACAGTTGGCTTTGTTTGTTTGTTATTTGTTTGGGGTTTTTTGGGAGGGTGTTTTGGGTTTTTTTTTTTGTTGTTTGTTTGTTTGTTTGTTTGTTTTGTTTTGAAAGCACTAACAATTATAAATGAAGTACAAAATTGCCATAAAATCTTAACATTTCACCAGAAGATAGCTCATACCATGCTGCTTACATGCAAGATACATAGAATTGATTTCACAATTATATGAGTGACTGTGATGAATGTGGTTCATAAACTGTATTTTCCTTGCATTTCTTAGAACCTTTTTAACAAACTGAGGTCGTCACTAGACAGAGCAGATTATGTGGAGGTGGGCTTCTAGGAATATGCTTCGCACTTAGCACCACCCTCCATTGTTCCCAGATGCACTGCCCTGCATTTTCTCCAGTCTCTCATCCCCTTTCTGAGTGCCTTTCATTCCTGTTGCACTGTCCATCAGGGGCTCTGCTGGTCCTTGGTTGCTGCCCAGAGTGGTTTTTTCCTCCTTCCCTGTTTCTAAAATGTCTCCCCTTGCATGCCCACACTTACATCTGTCAAGGACACCAACAGGTGACACCTTCCTCCTCCCCATCACATCGAGGCTAGAAAAGGCTGTGGCAAGGGGAGCACTTACAAATAAGGCCAGATTTGGGGAGCAAGGTCCATGATGCATTTTTTTATTTATACCCATGCACGCACACTGGCGTGTATGTTACAATGACTTCAGGGGACTGGAGGGGACTTTCCACAGGGATTAACTGAGTGCCTCCAACAAGGTAACACAGCAAGCTGGCCTTGGCTGCTGGCTGCTCAATTATGGCCTCTTATCATATAGAAACTGGTTTTTTTAAAGAGCTTAATATGGTTAATAAAAATTACACTGGATCTTGCAGTCCTAATCCGGTGAAAACCTCACAGGAAAACTAAGCAGGTTTGTAATGGGTCTTCTTTTAGAAAAATTGCCAGATTTTGTTACTGATATGCAGTAGTACAGAGATGGTGTCTGCTAGTTGCCATCTATACATAAACAATGAGTCTCTGCTCCAAACAGTGCACAGATCTAGATGCTGGGTGCAATCTGATAAAGAGTGGAGAAGATCTGAAGACTGGAAAATATGTTGAATTTGTGCCAAGTACTATTCTCTCCCTAAAGTCCAAAATAATATGTATCATGGTTGAACTGGATCCTGAAAAAAAATATGAGGAGGGAAGAGTGTGAACTTTCCTTTTGCACCACCTTTACCTCTGTAAATACTCCATTCACCAGGTGGATCTTTGAAAGAAGGTGACCAAGCAGTGGTGACAGAAAATGCTGCTGGTGTGGTGAAAAGGGGAAGCGTCCAAGGGTCTCTCTGTCAGACACTTTGAAGAATTACATGTCATCATTTTAATGTTCATGGCATGCTCTTGCTTTCTCTAAATTTTAGTACAGCATCTTCTAAAAAAGCATTTCTAGTTCATTGTTATTTTAAGGCATCCAAATTGTGTTTAGTACTTCCATTAACTGTAAGGTACAGAAGTCTCTGGGCATCAATGCTAAAGACCTTTCCAGAGACAGAAATGAAACTTTGGGACAGGTCTTCTGCTATGGATGGTACATGTACATTTGAAGGCTGCTGTGGGGGTAGAATTTCTGAAAAAAACCCCAAAACCCAGAACAACCCCAAACCAAAACCCAGCTAGGTCTCTGGAGGTTATGCTACAGTGCTGGAGAATGACAGAGTTGATGTGTGTCAGAACCAAGAGATTTAGAGAGCGTGAATTTAGACTTTTCCAAAGCACAGTTTCATGTGCTGCAGGGAGCTGGGAAAAGGGATCAAAACAGTTTGCTTTTATTCCATCCCAATCCACCCACTGATCTTTCACCTCGTGTCTTTGAGTGGCTGTCAGCTGTAAGGCAGAAGTGAAACTCCTGGTGTGAGTTTTCTCCTGCACGCTGAGCATCAGTGAAGGAGCTGGTCCTCAACAAAGGTCATGCATACTGTGGTGCCTGCCAGACTTACCACACTTCAGTCATGGGGAGCAGGAGCCTTATCCTCTGCTTCACCTGCTCTCACCACAGCTCCCTTCATGAGTTATGTGCACACTGCAGTCACAGTCACAGGCAGCCACTGAAGAATAATTTAATAGGGTTAATTTGCACAGCTTGACCCCAGCATGTTTCTGCTCATCCCAGGAGCCAGCTGGTATCAGTAAATTATGATTTTGACTAACCACATGTAGTTTAGTGTCTGTAGAAGCACTTGAGGCTCTTTAACACTGATACTTGCAAGAAACATCGCCATAGGGTGACCAGAAAAGATGAATGGAGAGAGCCTTATCCTGCCCAAAAACCCAAGAGTGCTGGAGAGAGCAGGAATGCCTCAGCAGAGTGACAGCTGAGAACACATACTCTGCAACACTTGGTGGCTCTTTGCTTTCCTTCCTTCTCTTTTCCTGGCTGACATTTAGGCTGAAGGATAGGCAAGGTAGTATTTTCAAAATCACATTGTCCCAATGGGGATGTAAAGGGATTTTGGCCCAAGACCATTGCTCATGAAGCAGTGCAGAGCTGTAGGGAGGCTGAACCCATTACCACATTGTTGGGCTCTGGTTGCAGCACTGCCAGAGCCTGGCCAGGCCACTTCCCTCTGGTTACTCCATGAATGCCAAGATCTCTGTACTGAGTTTTATTACACAGCATCAAAGCTCTTTGTTTGTCAGTAGGACATTGATGGAAGCTGGGCTCCTAAGGCCCCAGGGGTTCAGGGATCAGCTCCCTACTTGCTCTCCTGTCCAAAACCAGCCTCACCTTGAAAGCTTGGAATGACTAAAAGTGGTTAGTCCTGGTGACTGGGAACTTAATTTTGCTCCTACTGACTGAGTATTGATGGATGAACTCAAAAAGACCTGGCTATCCTACATCAAGGAAGTATCAAGCATTTGAAAAATTACCCTGCTTAGCAGTTTAATCTTTTGATACTTCTGTGAATGTAAATAAATTGAAAGATTTTTCTAGACAGGTTTTTATTTTCTTGTTCTGGTATCCCCTGGAGATAAGAAGAGAATTTAGCCATGTGCTTTAGAAGGTTTGATTCAATGTCGGTGGGGCTGAGTCACATGCCTGCTCTGACTGATGCCATCACACCCATGAAACACACAACATGTTATTTCTCAGTGGCTTAGCAACATGCACTGCAGCCTGCCTCCTGCAAGCCTCTCACCTTTGCCTTCCCTTCAGGGCCAGTATTTAGCAAACAGAATTTGCAGTGCCATGGTTACCAGCAAATAGGGCTTGGGACCTTTGAGCCATTTGCCAGTGTCTTGGGTTATTTCATCAGCCTACAGTACTGTAGCACCTTTTGCTAATTCAGCATTCCATAGAATTGTAGGGGGGAATCAAATTTTGGGGAGTCTCAAGACAGCGTAATTTTGTCTCTCACTGCAATAACAGCTGAAGCTTTCACATGCTGAAACCCAAGAGAGAATGAGGGAACTTGTGTTTAAGCTTTCCATACCATCTGCCAGCCCTGGGCAGTGAACTGTAATGTGTGTACTGGGATATAATGGACATCTAAGCATTTATATGGAAGGGAATTAGTTCCAAGAGGAGAACTCCAGGAGCCCAGAGATCTGCTAAAGGCTAAGGGCTGGAGTAACCCAAGTGCTGCCTCTGGCTGTATCCATTTATGGCTCGGAATAAGCCTGAAAACAGGACACCTCCTGGTGCTTGCAACCAGGTGCTTTCCCAGACCATCCTGATACTTTCATGATACTTAATAGCTGCAAATTCCATGGATGTGTTTGGTCACCTCTTCCACTCGTTTAAGCTTTTAGTGTCCTGCCCTTTCCTTGAGCTGATGACCTGGTCCAGTCTCCAGTGCTGCACATCTCACTGCCACTGTGGGCCAGAATCTTGCTTGTTTTTTTCTTAATGTTCTGCCTGGCTCTTACTTGGCAGACCAAGGCCTTTCCCAACCCAACAGCTGTCAGAACATTGCTGAAGTTGAGATATGGTAGGTCAGGACCTGGCAGAGGAAAAGGGGCCCTCAAATAGAAAACTGACTCTTACAAAATGTCTCCTTTTGTCTCCAAAATCCAGTGCAGCTTCTCACCTCAAGAGTCAAAAATCTAATTTTATTACTGAATTTTCTCCTGATGTCTGAGCTCACGTTGTGCCAACAGGCAGATTTACAAATTTGTTTGTGCAGAATCATTCACCCTGCTGCTGTGTATCCACTCTGTGGGTTATTCAGATGTTCTTCAGCACAGATTTGTTCTGACTGTGCACAACTCAGCAGCAGCTTCCTGGGGTGTCTCATCAGTCACCTGTCTCACGAGCACAACTCTCACTCCTCAGTGAGCTGAAGCCCACAATATTTCCATGATAACCACACCACTTTCAGGGTGAATGTGCCTCAGTGGAGAGTGTGAATCTTCCTTGTCTTTCTCCAAGGACTTTGCCAGAGGAAAGGACCCTCCTTTTTCTTTTTTTAAGGAAAAATGCTCTCCATTGTACATGAAGTGAATACACTTGGAGCAAAACTGTTCTGTGAAATCTAGTATTTATTCAAGATCACAGATGTAGGTATTTAAGCACCTGAGGCTTCATAGAAGCACCCAGAGGCTCCAACTTTCAAATATCCCTTGTTCTGCAATGCCAGTTTTTTTTTTCAGGTACTCTCAGGAGAGGTGAGAAAAAGTCTGGAAGACAGCCCAATTCTGAGAGACTTAGTCCATATTGTTCTCTGTAGGTAGAGCCTCTTACAAAAAGAAAGCTAAGAATTTGAGAGTTTAATGCCTCTGGGGAATTGCAGCTCAACCTCTGCCTTGCTTTATGCATCTGGTTTTCTTACCTGTGCTTTGCAGGATTGCATTTCTTTGATCAAAATCATGAAGGATTGGCTCAGCTGGGATTAAGAAGGACTCGTGAGCCTGGCTCCCATTGCTGCATTTCCTGATGGAGTTACAGAGACAGAAGTGCCTTACTCAAGAAGAGTCTCAGTACAGAAGCAGTTGACAGGAGATCTCTCTCTGATTGGTGCTCACATTTTCAGGATCTTTCCCTCCCTATGTTTTTTTGCCTGAATTCATCCTGTTTTACAAGCCATGCCATTTTACAGAGCTTTCATCTAAGAGGTTGAGTTCCTGCCTGTTGTGTCAAATGCAGCTCCCCAGGAAGGGAGACAGGCACTGATCCCTTTACAGCAGCTCCACAATATCCATTGTCATATGATAACCACGCACACACGCAGACTCAACTTTGCAGTGAATTGCATTTAACGTGAGGAAAGAGAGCCAAGCTTCATTTGCTGCAGGCAAAGCCCAGGACATAATCTCTTGCACCATGTCAGAGGATGTGCAATAGCTCATTAGGCAATAGCAACTTCATCACACATCAGATCTTCACATCCTAAGCAGTGTGGGAGGAGGACGGGAAGTAGACCATCCAATTTCCTGACATCCTTGTGTGGTTGTGTCATCACAGTAGCTGCAAATCTATCTTGAAGGTATTTTTACTTAAAATTTCACTCCAGCCCAAAAGCAGTGTACACACTCCTGGCTGAGAAGAAGCTTATATCTAAGCAGGCAGCTGAGCTCAGATCTCCCAGAGTGGCAATAAATGTCCTTCAAGGAGCAGGACAAATTCAGAAAGACAAATACTCTTGAAGGGTCCTTGTCATCATCAACTTCCACCTTGGTTTCCACTTAGCATCTTCCTGAGGCGAGGCAGATCTCCCTCCACCTGTGCTCTTGTGTGCCCTTTGTGCTGAGATCACAGCGTGGGATATTTTTGTAAATTATCTAATGAGCAAACTGAAAAGATAGTCTTTCTAAGGTTACCACTGAAGGCAGGACACGACTCCAGAGCACAGAATCCAAGCATCTTTGCTTTCCCTGGGAGGGTGGTTGGCTGCAGTGCTCCCAATGAGAAGGGCTACAGGGCTCGGGTTAGCAGTATCCCCGTGACATGAGCCCCCATAGGGTTTATGTCATACCTATATTTCAGAACTTACAGAAGGTGGAAGGTATTATTACCAAAGAAGCATGCTGCAGAGCCAGCTCCTCTGGCCTAACGACACCTTCTTTTTAAAGGTGACTGTGTAATGCAAATTTAAAATAAGGGCTGTGGAGTGGTTCTTTATTGCAAGTAATATGAATTCCTCTTGTCCTTTTACATGGAGAATGGAATGGTTGTGCAGCAGTTAATGGACCTCAGGAGGAGTGCAATGTGTAAAGCTGAGATCTGGTTTGGGAGAGCACAATATTAGCAAGGGCAGGTCTTGTGTTCACAGTGACACTCACAATCTCCCTTCTGTCCCTGATGTGAAACTGAAATTATTCCAGGACATGAATACAGATCCTGCTGGCACATCTGTTAGTTAAATACACTGTTCAAATATTGCAGTGTTGGAATTCAGATTTTTTAAAGGTTGTGAAGTCAAGCAAAATGTTTGTCTCTGTTTTTTAATGGAAAATTATAGGTTCTTTGGCTTGATTTTGAATCCTACTGAATTACATTGTTTACTTGTAATCCTGTAATGTTAATAAGCTTACAGTGGATCTAAAAAAGGGAATCTAAAGTTGGTGGGGTTGGTTAAAAGAACTTTTCATGCAACAATTTTCTTCTCACTTTAGTTTACACTGTGGTGTTGGAACTTTTATATTCTTTTAAGCAATCTTTCCTGGTTAGACAAAACATTTCCATCAGAAGCAGTCTTTGCTTTCTGTACGTGCTATGCAATGAAATCACCACACTTCTGTCTGCAGAGCAGAGTTTTCTCATTCTGATTATCAAAACTGCCTGTGAGAGGAAAGCAGTGATTTTAGTAATTCTGGGCCTTGGGCTGAGCGAGGGCTCCTGCCCTCCCCTGGAAGGAATGCCAGATCTCTGGTCATGCCTAAGAGCATCCATTCCTGAATCTAGGACCAAGCCCTTGACCATAGCTGGAGCATTTTTAGGACTAGGGCACATAGCACAAGAAAGGTGGTCCCAGAAGTGACTTCAACCAGCAAATTGCAACCAAATGTGGTTCTGTGCATCAAAAACCAACATAAGGAAATTCTGTGGCCAGTTCTAATGGAACAGGAACTTTATTCCTACTTTTTCTGTTACTAAATGTGCCCAAGTGGCAGTATCTTCTATTTCAGGGAGTGGAGAACTCTGGAGGTGTATCTCATCCCCCAAATGCAATGCCAAGAGATTGTTGGAGAATGATTCAGAAAGCCTATTATTGCCTGTGCATGGGCTAGTCCTCATCGTTCCCCTAGAGCTGGGAAGACTTGGAATGATTCACTGTACCACCTCTCTATACAAATTGGGCTGTTGTGAAGGAGGAACCCCAAAAAAAGTGCAGCAGAGAATGAAATAAGGGCAAAGTTCTCAGTCATGACTCTGAATTAGCAGAAATTTTCACTGTGTAAGGAAGCAAGGTACACAAACCCAAAGGCTAATATGTGAACTCTTGCCCATCAAGCAACAAAGTGTTGTTTAGTGTTAAAGGTTGGATACTCAGGAGATCCAACATCAGGTTATAAGCTAAGAGGCAAAGTTGGGCATTATGAAGGGTTCTCCTGAAGTTCATCTAGAAATCTGTTTTGCTTTTTGGGAGGATCATACATAGGCTGCTGTCCTTTCTAGGGATATGGTCCAGAGATTTAAAACCGCTCTGGATGCTTGAGGTCCTTATCTGGCTTTGGAAAGAAAAAATGGTGCAAAAACTCTTCAAAGAACAGGAAATGGGGCTTTATTTGACATAGTCCATTTCAAGTCCTAATTCTCTCTGCAGGTTTTTGCTCTTTGACATTTTTCCTAGCCCTTTTCCTTTCCCCACACCATCTGTAAAATTGGTTGGACAATATCCCATCTCTGTGCCTGACAGGCAATTCCACTTTTCCCTCCTCCCAGGAGTCATCAGGCCCAAGGGGATGGTGGGCAGGAGTGACTGTTTGCAGGATGGCATGAACTGGAAGGTCCTGAAAGGGTCACCAGGTGTGATCTAAGTGAAATTTTGTAGAGTTTGAAGAACAAAACAGTAGAAACCCAAAGTGTGTTTTCTCTTTCTCACTCCCAACTTCATTTACTTGCTCATTAAACTCAGAAGCATGTAGCTACACCCAGAGAAAATTACTGCATTTCGTAACCTTTAATTGATTTGCCTATTTATGGGGAAACTGGTATTTCGGGACTATCCAACTGTGCCATCACTATCACCTTTCCATGGCTCTCTGTCTGTTTGGTTGCTGCAGAGAAGCCCTGATGTGTGTTTGCCTGGCATGGACCTGGCAGATCCCTAGGCTGAATTCCTCACTGCAGGTTACTGAAATCAGGAGGGTTCCTATTTGTAGATGGGGCAAATATTCGTTGCAGCATGCTCAGCTCTGTTTGTTTGCCTAGGTGTTGGTATTCCAGCAAAGATTTGGAAACACATCAGCGTGCTGTTTGCTGCTACTTATGTTCCCTTTCTGTACTGTTAGCAAGGGTAGGGACACAGCTGGCGTGGAAAGTACTTCAGCCCACAGTTACTGGCAAATACCCCATGTTGCCTCTCATCCTCCTGGGATTTTCAGGCATTGTAAATTCAGGGATGTGGTAGGATGTCCATGTGAGCTGGGAAGGAGGTAAGGATCCTCCCAACTCCTCTGTCTCCTCTCCTCCTCAACTGTCTCAAGGGCACAGCTGCTGAAAATCCAGTTCAGTGGCCCCAGCCTTTGCTTTGATAATCACAGCTGTAAGGAGACAGTGCAGGACAAGAAAATGCTGCTCAAGCCACTTTGTTGAGCTCAGTTTTAACTCCTGCTTCTATCTCCTGAGGCTGGAAAGCCTAACACAGATAATGGACTGGCCATGAAGACACTTGGTGTCCTGTCTGTAGCTAATGCTGGGTTTGAAGCTGGTTACACTGCTAACCCTGCTGGTGTGAAAGGTATTGCTTCAGGCTTGGATGTTACAAGAGCCTTGCCATGCATAAATAATGATTGAGCTGCCCAAAATAGCCCAGAACAAGACCATCCAACCCACAGCTGATGTGTAAGTCAGAACTGAGGGCCAGCTCCAGCCTCAGCTGAGGGGTTTGCAGCTGCTCAAAGGTGCTGGGTACTTGGCCCAGTAGATCCCTCCTTGACAAGCCCAATTTCCTCAGGGAGAGCACCGTCCCTGTGTGCTCTGCTCTGCCTCCAGCAGGTATTTGCATCATCTGACCAGAGTGGGTCTTGCTGTTGGGATGTCCAGACCTTCTTGGTGAAGCTGAGGCCAGCTTGGGCAAGCTGGGTGTGCTGGGGGCTGCTGCTGCCAGCTTTAGGAGCTGATTCCAGCCAAGCTGCAGCACCGGCAGGAGGACAACCAGCGCAGGCAGGAGGCTCTGCAGGGAGCTGAGACTGTATGAGACAGCAGAGAGAAGGACCTGCAGCCCAGAGGCACCTGAGGTCACTCTGGCAGCTGGGATTCACTGAGGCTTTCAAGCCAGGCTGGCTTACAGCAGCTGAGGGCACTGCATGACCTAAACGTGACCTGCCTTTGTTTCTAACCCAAGAGCATGAATACTTATTACATTTTCTGTGTCTGGCGGGAAACACCTCTCTTCAGGCGCTAGAGCTGATGCAAAGGTGCATTGTGGAAGGCAAATGAACATTCATCTGTAGAACACCCTGCCCATGCAGTGGAACCTTGCAAAAGTGTCAGCCCAGGATTGCTTTGCAGCAGAAACTGGAGCTGTGAGAAACGACTGTTTTTGAAATGCAAACCCAATAAGAGAAACCAAGAGGAGCAAGAGTCTGTGTTTTCTAGAAAGCATTTCCAACACTTCAATCTTCATGGTTTTTCTGTTCCCTTTTCTTCCCCACAGTTCCTCTCTTCCATTTCTCCATCTCTTTCTTTCTCTTCTTCTTGCATGCCAAGTTATGCCCATTTGTCCAAGCATCTCCACAGACCCCAGCTTGAAACCATTGTGCAAGAGCCTCATTTCACTCCATCCAAACTGTGGTCCTTAGAGGGGTCAAACTGGCTGAGGCCAGGAGCTGGATGTTCCTTTGTTGCACTTGGCCCGATGTCTGGAGCTTACTGCCACACCAGAAGCCATCACACACCCTCTCCTTTAAGAGAAACGACCTCAGGCCATGCCACCATCTATCTCCAGGTTATCCCCTGCTAATTGCAGGACATCCTGGGGCAGATGGTGGCGTTTGCACCTTTGATCCAGTGCTGGGAGGCTGGCTTCTCTCTGCTGCAGGCTCACAGAGTGTAGGTGTTTGCTTTAGGCTATGATGACATGAGAAATACCTTAGTGAGGCGAGGCGTGGGTGTATTGGGGTGTGACTCAGAGGAAGTCAATGTACAGGATTTGTTTTGTGTGCAAGAGATGTATTCACTTTAGTTACCAACATGGGTGTAATTACCTTTTTTTTTTTTTACATTTTATTATTTTGATTGTTAATCATGGCTTAAGAACAGCTGAGCCAATGAAGATAATATATGCAATTTCAAAAAGTCCAAGATACATATGACCAAGGGCTGACTTGAGAAAACCAGGAAATTTGATGACAGTTCTCCAGATTCTGATGAGGGACCAGTGTGAATCGAGGAGTTGGGTAGCCTGGGGCAGGGTATCTTTCTTTAGAAAGAGAATAGTGAAGGATATACTTAAAATTGGGTTTGGAGTAGTCTTGTCAAGACAGCTATGGATAGGATCAGTGTAGAAACAGCAAGATTCAAAGAAAAGGAAGCTGCTTGTTTAATTAATCCAGATGTCCTTGTGTTTGGAGTTGGATCTCTTTTTCTCTTATTTGTTTTAACTGACAATAGACAAGATTAACTACAGTTCTTACACAGGGTAAGAATCACTCTGAGGTTATTCAAGTTTGCAGAGCCTTTAGTCTTGTCCTAGTACATGCAGAGTCAATCTTTCTGCAGCAAAAAACTTGCCACGTTTTGGAACCCTGTTCTGGTTCTGGACCCCTCAATTTAGGAAGGACACTGAGGTGCTGGAGTGAGTCCAGAGAAGGCAATGGAGCTGGTGAAGGGTCTGGAGCACAAGTCCAATGAGGAGTGGCTGAGGGATCTGAGGGTGTTCAGCCTGGAAAAGAGGAGGCTCAGGAGGGACCTTATCCCTCTCTAACTCCCTGAAAGGAGGGTGCAGGCAGGGGTCAGGCTCTTCTCCCTCACAACCACCACAGCATGAGAGGAGACAGTCTCAAACTGAGCCAAGGGAGATTTGGCTTGGACATTAGTAAGAAATTCCTCACAGAAAGGTTGATTAGCACTGGGATGGGATGCCCAGGGAGGTGGTGGATTCACTGTTGCTGGAGGTGTTTAAGGAAAGACTGTTCAGTGCCCTAGTTGACATGGTGGTGTTTGGTCACAGGTTGGACTCTGTGATCTCAGAGGTCATTTCCTGCCTAATTGTGACCTGATTCCATGATTCTGTGATTCCATGATTCTGTGATGTGCCAGTAGATCTGCTGTGGTGTGTGTAGAACAAATCTGAGAAGAATGCACAAGGACCACCCAGCCCTGCTGCAGAAAAGCTCCTCTTATCATCACCCTGCTGCATTTAGCAGTGAGATCACCACAGTAGTACAGCAATTTATGCCAAACCAAGTCAGCAAGCAGGTTGCAAATCCTATAAAAGTTAACTTGAGAGAAATATTACTTCAAAGCAAATAGTAATTCATTTTCCGAGAAGAGGGTAGATTGAAGTGAGGCACATGAATCACGCTGCCTGTAATTTGACTTCTGCCCCAGTTTGAGACTAAAATCACCATGTTCGGAGGTGAGTCAAGAGAAGCACCTGGGCCATCTTGCACTGACCAAAACCAAAAACCTTTCCTACAAACCGTGCAAGCCTGGATTGTTCTAATAGGCAGGTTCAGAGGATTTGATAATGTATTTCTGTCTCTTGGGAAACTCTAAGATGTGTTTGCATTCATCCTTAGAGGGAGAAACAGTGTCAAGATAGTCAGGAAATAATGAGGGGATTTTTTTAAAGCAAAGTACAGTATGTTGATCTGGATATATTCTATAAAACTTCTGTAATGTATTTGATTAAAATTAAACTTTTATTGGATCTCCAAATACTCAGGATTCTGAAGCAGCTCTCAATAGTTGGTTTAAAATGAAAGGTTTTGGTTTGCTTAGAAATTCCTATTCAAATTATACTTGAGCCATGACAGGCAAGATGAAGAGTGAGGTCTGGACCAAGTGGTTTTGTCATGGGAAGAACTGGGTGGTTTTTCATGGTGAAAGATAAAATGGTGAACTGGACACATGAGACAGCAGGCTGGAGAAGTGCCATTTCAGAGTGTTAGCCCAGTTCAGAAACAAAGTGACTGGGTTTGCAGGGCAATGCCTGGAACTGTGAGCAGGATGCCTCCAGAGTGAAGCTGTTTTTGTGCCATCAGCACAGGAGTGAATGCACTGCCTTCATCATCCCACCACCCCAGGGCTGCCACAGGCAGAGCCTGCTGGGCATCTCTGCAGCCCCTGCACTGACACATCTGTGTCCTTGTGTTTGGGGAGGAGTGACAGTCCCACTGCAGCCTGGATGGCTGTTGGTCTCCTGGAGAATCAACTACTCTTCTTTCCTTCTCCATTTCCAATGCTGTCTCAAATGAGGTGCCAGCATCCTCCTGTTTTTATTGCTGGAAGTGTGCATGTCACTGCTAATGCTGAGGTGTTCTCAGAATAGGATGAAATGGCAAAAGTCCCTTATCAAGGAAAGGGAAAGAGAAAGAAAGGGCAGTGCTGGTGAGCATCAGGCACAGTGAGGACTAGGAAAACTTCCAAACTCTTTCTTGCACTTTGTCAAATCCCTGGTTGGCTTTTCCACAACTCATTCCTTGTACCTTATTAATAATACTTAAGTCAACGCAGACAATTGTGGCTACTGGTGAAAACCACAGAGAGCAGCTAAACACAATGGAAATTACTTATTCCACCATTTGGTTTTACTTTGGAGCAGGCAAAAAACTTATGAAAAGAAATGAGTAATTTCTTTTTTTCATCTGTCTTGGCTTTTGTTTGCTCAATAACATGTCCCTTTTGTGTGTCATTGTGGTCTTTTTTTTTTTGTTGTTGTTGTTTTTTATTTATTTACTTTTTTCCTGCTTTGCTTTCTTGGTTTATGATTGTCTCCCAATGACAACTGCTAGCACCACAGGACTAGAACCTGGTAAAAGACAAAGCAAAACCACCATGCCTTTGGGGAAATTACTCTGCTGCCTTGCCAAGAAACATGTTTGGCAGGTTTATAAGCCAAGGTGGAGTTGGAGTTCTCTGAGCCCTTCTGCCCTCCTTGAAAGATGTCAGGTGGGAACCTCAGCAAAGCTAATATCTTGAGTAGCATCTCCAGGGTTGGGCAAACTGGTTCAGGTAGAAGAAACTGCAGCTTAAAATGAACCTTTGCCCATTTATTGATGGACTAAGTCTAAATTTTGTCTTTCTTCATCTCAGAAATCTAAACCTAGAATATGTCTGTCCTGCCAGCATTTACTCCATGAACACCTAACCCAGAGTGGTGTGGGCTTTAGACCTCCAGCAGAGATTTCCTCCCCACAGGACCACAAACTGATGTGTCCCTTTGGCTGTGCCAAGAGGGTATTAGAAAGTGGGGATGCATGTGGTTAGCCCAGGCAGCCACTTGTCATTGTTGGAGAGTCTGTGTGGTTTTTATGAGGAAAGGGATTGAATAGTCTTCCTCTGAGTTGACTCAGAAAATAGAGCAAGGGGCTATATGGAGAGGGGTTTTTTACCTGATGATTACAAGAGATTCCTGTAATAATTCCATAAAGAATTGATCTTTGCACAACAAAGTTGTTTTCCATTTGTATTAGCCCTAATTCGTTGCTGAAAGGGTTACCAGCTGCTCACCCAGCCTTTGTTCCAGCTGCTCTAGGAGGAAGAACAATTAGCCAGATTTTTTAAAAGGACACTTGGTTGTTTAGGGAAAGATCCTCTGCCAGTCACTTCCACAGCAGTAACCTGTTAAAGCATTGGTCCCTCCCAGGTGATGTAGAATGGGAAGTACAGGATGGCCCAGTGATAGAGATGGCCAAGGAAAGGAGCCTGCAGGGATGTGGCTGCAGGAGGGCATCTAGTATACAGATGGGAAGAAGGGCTACAGGACACAGAGCAATGGGAGAGGGCACAGAGAAGGGAACAGCTTCTGACAGGGTAATCAGAAGCATCTGCTGGCTCAACATCTTCTGACATTTACCAGCCGTGGGAGAAAATGGTGAGTGATGAAGAGCAGGGCTATGTACTGTATCCCTGAAATCTGGGATGGGCTCTGGACTGAGGATGTCTGTGTACATTTTGTCAGGAAGCCATAATGAGCAGGACAACACCAAGATTTGTTTTAGATTAAATTAAGAATTTTGGTTTAAAATCGCTCAAAATCCAGACTGCTCCAATTCTCTTGTATTATTTTGCAGCTGCAGCTGAACCTGTAAATTGATACCTCTGGTAAAGGGATGGAGGCACTGCTTTCCAGCTGCTCGAGCCTGTGACATCAGCAGCTCTTCTGAGCAGAAACCAAAGTTCTTGAATTAGCAAAATAATGTTCCTCTGGCCTGAAACTCAGATCAGAAGATGCTTCCTGGGCTCCTTATGCAGCTGCTGCCCTACTGCAAATCTTCATAGAGCAGAGAGCCTTCTGTTTATATTTTTGCTTGCAGTTGGCAAGGGTTGGCAGGTTATCTGAATACTCTATCTCTGTCTATATTTGCCTACTTCTGATCTGTTGACAGTATAAGAGTGTCAATATTTTTTTCCTTGTAAGGTGATATAAGCAACTGCCTAACTGTTGACTCAACTGAGGATTACTAATTCCAATAGCTAGTTAACAAATCAGCCTACACTCCAGGGAGAAGGTAAGTGCCTGCCACTTCTGAAAAGCTTCCTGGGAAACTAACAGTGATCAGATGTTTGGAGCCCAGGGCTAAGCCAGGGTGGAGCACAATGATGGTCCCTTTGGGAGGTGGCTTACCTGGCCAAGAGATAACCTGGATGGGGCAGGGATGGGGATGGATTGCATTTACACACCATGGGATGCATTATTTCTTCTTCCATTTCTTTGGATGGTAGTTTCCAGTTACTTTGCATTTAAATTGTGGCAGTAACTGTTGGATTTCCTTCCCTTAGTACGATTTTATAAAACTTCTCCATCTTGATTGAATCTCTTCAGAGACAGAATGGAAGGGCAGGCCATAGTGAAGGTTTGTAAAAATTTTTGCAGTGAGATTGCCAGCCCAAATCTCACCTGGCTGAGTCATAGTGAGGTTTTATTGCCTTGTGGCAGCTGTGGAGTGCTTTTAAGAAATAGGCTGGTTTTATGTTGCACTGAGCTATGTCTTCCTCCAAGCATAAAGGCATTGACTTTGAATGTGCACAGTGTGTGCAGCACCTGTGCCTGCCCAGTAGGGCTTCTACTCTGATTTTTATTTTTAGTGATCTTTGAGATACCAGAAAATCTCACAGTAGAAATCTCCTGTTCCATTTCTCCTTGTCTTAAAATGCTACTGAGATGGCCATGAGAACGTGGCACAGGCTGGCTGTGTTTATCTGGCTCTGCTTTCTATTTGTTCTGCAATTATCTTGTGAAACACTGTGTATGCTTTTAGGCATGTTTGGGGGGTTGTTTTTCCCAGCTCTGCTCATCCCTTTCTTTTGCACATGTGTACTTACAGTTAATGTTTCCTAATGGAAATAATGTCCTGTGAAGGTCCTGGGTTGAGGGAAAGGGAGGAGCTCTTCTCATTACACTGGAAATGAGTGTTGATCAAGTTCCACTGGAGTATTTTCCTGTAACAATAGCCTGGAGATTAGTTTTTTGTCTTTTTTTTTAACATTCTGCCATGTGTATGAGCAAAATGAGTTCAAAACCTAAGTAAAAGATGTTGTGGTGGTGGAAGATGTCCATCTTGGGAGTTTGGGCACAAGTCCGCATTGTTCTGTTAATATTCAGTCTGGTGTCCCCAGTTTTGATGAATGTTTTTGTCAGCTTCTGTGGAAAATACCCCAAAATTATCGAACCCATTTTTATTATCTGTCAATGCTGAGGGACATCCATTTTCCTACAAAGCTTGCATTCAGCATCCAATTACCCACCCGAATTCCCAGTGACACACGAAAAGCAGCTGGCAGTTCTGCAGGACCAAAGCCTCAGTTTAGTTACAGGTACTTGTTCATTGCCACAAATTCTGGCTGTTTCACACCACTCTTTACATGTAAAAGGATTTATCACAGATTGACAAAACAGAGTGGGAGAAAGGAAATATTGTCCCTGTTTTCTGGGGGGGAACTGTTGCCCAGACAATTTAATCAATGCATCTGAGGCTGTGTGAGGAATCTGTAGTGGGCTGTGAACTGCAGTGAGTGTGAGAGCATCACCCCTCTCCTTTCTGCACGGCTGGGACAGTCATGGTGTGGATGTGCAGAGCTGGTGCACCAACCCTGTGGCCAGCCCTTGAACAGAGAAGCTTTTCAAGCCCTCTAGGTCTGTGCAGAGACACAATCCTGCACCTCCTGGTGCCTCTGGGGCTATTTTGAGTACTGAAGATCTCCAATTTACAGGCTTAGCTGCAGTTTCAAAATAATATAAATAAAGCTGAGGTTTTGAGTCACTTTAACTCAAATCCCTAATTTGGATTAAAATAAATCTTGATAGTTTAGATCCATTATTTCTCTTTCAGAGATTAAAAAGTTCCTATCCGGGCTGGTTGGGAAAACTGTTTGCTCCTTACCTTTTTGACAAGAACAAGTATTTCCCTGCTTATCTCACTCAAAATCATCTATTTCACATTCATCATCTGAATTCAATTAAAAATAACCTGCAGCTGTAATTGTTAAGAGCTGTTTTTAACTGAACTCCCTTCATCCCAGAGCATGTGGGATTTCCCCCTACAGTTTTAAGAGCAGGTGGTCAGTGGGAAATTCCTATAAGCTCCTCAGTATAGGGTTGCTCTTGGGGGCTGTTCTCAGAGTATCAGATGTGATTCAGCATTCATCTCTCCAAAGCAGAAGACTGATTACTTCCCTCCTCCCCTTTCTATCAATACTTGACACAAACTGTGTGAAAGGGGGGGGCTATGGGATGCAGACTCATCCTTGAGTTTTCCAGAGCATGTTTAGGCTATTTGCAATAGCCAGCCAGAGCATCCTCCTGCAAATAAGTTTGTGCAGCCTGCAAAGGCAAGATGTGCCACAGAATAATTTTGGTTCATTTTGAACATACAGAATAGCAGTCCCCTGAAAAACTTGTGTGACTAGCATGGTTTATATCATAAAACCATTAGAAGTGAATGGGTTTGGAGAGTATGTAAGCATTCATTTGTCATCCATCTCTTATTGTTAATGGGAAGCTTCCTGTTAAGAACTGGGTGAGGCACTGCCTTGCAGAAATGTGCACATGCAGCATAAGAGATTCTTGCTTTTGTTTCTGCTTTATGGGAACTGTGCAGAGTCTGCAGCTCAGGCTGAACTGCAAAAACCACACCTCACTCATGGAGACAGAACTTACTGTAGATGGAAAGATCATGATTTGGCTCGAGTTCTCTCAGCTTTTCTATCCCCTGTTCCTTTTTCAGGAATCTTGGTAAAATATCCTATGTGCTTTTTTCTGTTTAATTAAAGTGATTTCTTTTTCGTGGATTTTTTTTTTTTTTTCAATGCTCAGTGGTTTAACTTTCCTCTCTGACTAATAGCAGAGAAAAATGTTAAAACTTGTTACTGTTTCTTTTTCTTCAACTTGGCACGTGAGGAGAAATAGTTTACTCAGAGAAAAATTGGCAAGGGAGTTATCTTGATTTCATTCAAGGTCTTTGAGTGCTGTAGTGAAAATGGATTTTGATTAGACAAAGTCAAAAGCCCTTGAAATTCTAATATGTACAATGTAAGAAGTGGAATCCTTCTCTTGCAACTTGTCATCACTGTGTAAATTTGAGCTCTTGGTACCTCTTTCACTGGCTTTGAAAAGGCTTTGAATCCAAAAGCTTCTTTTAGAGAAAAAACTTCTGCTGTCTGCTGGCTTACTTGGCAACATGGTCTTTCACTTGTGGTCCAAGACAGAGATGCACTGTGTGTGTCCCACCCCACTCAAACAGGAATATTCACTGTGGAGTAATGCTCCCCCCACCTGCTCTGAATTTGGGGTCTATTTGCACATTCTGTCATTTTTCAGCTTGAGAAGCTTTATTTCTGCTCCAGCTAGAGAACTTGGTCTCCCCCTCCCCAGCTTCCTTTTCATTTAATGAAAATGGCATTAACTCAGAAAGGTACTTGGCATCCAAAATAACACACCCACACTGGAGCTTGTCCAAATTTACATCGGGAAAGCAACTAATCCTGTGCCCACTGATGATTTTTTTCAGTGACAGGGTGGGCCCCTGAGGTCCAGGGGTACATCCTCAGAGCCATTCCCTGCAGCACAGTGCAATGTTTGGCTCCTGTTCCCAGGTGTGTCCCTCCCAAAGCCAGCTCAGGTAGCTATTTCACTGCAGCGATGCACAAGTGGTCACAATCAGAGCTGCAATCACAAAACTCACCTGGTGTCACTTGTGTTTTGCTGGGCTTTCCTTGCATGGGCACATCTGCTCCGTGTGTCCCCAGCCCTGTCCCTGCAGCATGGGCTCTGGGGCAGGAGCCCAGAGCTGCTTCCATCTGCAGCAAAACCACCAGTTCCCTTCATGCCAGTGGGAAAGCAAGGTTTGTAAAATGAGTGCTTTTCTTTTTCTTCCATGCTGAGACAGGCCATGACATTTTTCAATTTTAGCAACAGGCAACTGGGTTCAGTGACTGGCAGACAATGAGGTCAGATTTCCTAGGGCTTTGTCTGGTGGATAATGAAGGGTTGGTTTGGGTTTGTTTGGGTTTTTTTCCAGAACTTTCTTTCCCCTACTGCATTAGACTGAGGCTGCAATGTAATAATAAGCATTATACATGCAGAGCAGAGAGATCTCCTGATGGACAAAGGGATCCTCTGCTATTTAATAAAATATTCTCCTCCGTGGCTACTTCTCCTACATCCTAGTTTTATCCATGTTCTCATTAAGATTAATTTAAATCTGATGAAAGCTGAACCACTTCTTGCATCCTTCCCTTTAAAGAACTTAGGTAACTTGTGTTTTCTACCTACCTGATCACCAGGCAGCATAAAATTTGTAAGAATTGGGAATTTTCCTGAGCATCTTTCAGCAGCATTGGGAACTAGCCAGCTCCAAAAGAAAAGTAGGGAAGTTGCAATGGCAGAGGGAAGAAAAGTATGTTTTTACAATCTTCTTTAAAGCTTTTTTGCAAAGACAGTACCACCTTCTGCTGAAAACCTTTGTAAGGAGAAATGAGAACTGAGCATTCAGACACTGTCACAGTGCACCAAACTCTGAACAAAGACATCTGAACTGTTCTCTGGAGGTTTCTGTATGTGTGCTGCAGGGATGCAAACTGGAACTCTTACTTCTTTTTACTTATGCTTGAGAAAATGGCTCAGTTCTTGCAGGTCTGTCTCTCTCTAGTGGCTTACATTTCCTGTCCTGTTTCCCAGCACCACCACATATCCCTCCTACACAGAAGGGTTTTCATTCACTGATTCCTAGAAGGTATCACCAGGTAAGAGGAGCTGCAGCATCTGGATGTGGTTGGCATACAAAACTTGTCTGAGCCAAGGCCCCACCACAGCTGTTCTTTGTCCCTTTCCATCTCTGCCTGATGCTTCTTAAGGGGTGTGTGTGCATCTCCTAGTGCTGCTTGAATCCCAAGCTACAAGGCTTTAGAGAACCATCCAAAGCAGTCCAGTAATGTCCCTTTACTCTGTGCTGATCACATGGCCATTTCAAATGACTGGAGCATTTCACATTTTTGTGTAATCTCCTTAATGTGGGGGCACTTTGGGAGCTCTCGGATTGCAGGGAGTTCAGGGTAACTTGAACTTGTTGGAGCACCACAAGTTTCCACAGATCTGAGCATGGATGTTTGGTGGGGTTGGGGACTGCAATACTTGCCTGGGAGATGAGCAGGAGAAGCAGTAGGTCCATTTCCCTTTCTGCTGGAGCAGGCATTTACTGAATGAGTAAGGACACTGGCTGTCACCTAATAGCCACCTTGGAGTGATGAAGGCACAAGCAGATCTGCATGTGGTCTTTTGCAGAGGTGATAGTTCAGATTAAAGTGGATAATGCTTGCCTGAGAAAGTTAATGTAGGTATTTGCTGAAGATTGGACTTCATTTTACAAGGTTACTATTTGGTCAGGTTTTATTGACAGCTCACTGACAGATCATTATGCAAATTCTCAGAAAAGCTTATCTGTGGTTTGTCACTGTTGATCTTTTCACAGTTATAATCTCCTTGCCTCTATAAATTTTCCTGCTCTTGGAAGATGAAAAATGTTACAGGAGTAAATGCTGTTTAGGTGTGGCAGTTACCCTGAGTTTCTTGCTTATTATATTTCCCAATGATTTTTTGGGAAACATTTAGTTTTCTGGTAATTTAGTCAAGATTCAAAGGAATTGATTGATGAGTAAACACATGAAGCAGTTCTGATAAAAGAGACAGCTAAGGAGGTGATAATTCCAGCCTCAAGAAAGTGAGAGAAAAGGGAAGAGGAGTCCACTAACTAGTGAGTGACATGGAGAAGGTTATTCCTGCTCACTTTTTCTCAGGAGCTGGAGCACAAAAGTAAATTGGTGGCTGTGAAGTGCAGAACAATCCAAAGAAGAGTGCCTGCAACTTGCAGCTGTGCATTTCTTTTCTCCTATCACAGTTGCTCTTGTCACACTGAGCCATTACATGGTGTAACTTGTTACTAGAGGAAGGTGTGAGTACAAAAAGTTCCAGTTTAAAATTAAGTAACTAATGAAAGATATATGACTGGGTTATTAAATGCAACATTAACATCTCTGACTTGACTCTGAGTATTCCAGCTTCCCAAAGCTGGGAAACATTAAAGAATGATAAAGTGCTGCAGGCAGGGTCCTGGTGAGTCTGGAGTGCTGTAACCAACCCCCTTAACCAAGGATGAGCCTGGTCCCTCTCACTTCAGCTTCTCTTCAGGGTCCAACAGAACAGCAGAAAATGTGGGAGGTGAATTGTCCTGTATCAGCTGCAGGATAATGAGACTTACAAGGCAGCAGCTCAGCAGGAAAGATGATATTGTGGTTGAGATCCCATCATTCCCAAGTGGTGCAGAAGGAAGAAACCCTCACAGGGCAGATTTTCTGTGTCAGCATCAGTGGGGATAAATACAATGCAATAAACTTCAGTCTCCCCTTTTTTTTTACTTTGGAGAAACTGTATCTCCCCCTTGTCCTTCACCCTCTAGCTGAAGCCCAGAGTGGGAATCTTTGCTTTGTGCTTGTCCTTGGGAAATCATGAAAAGAGCAAATGCTGAGCCCAGGCTGAGTCTGACCCAGCAGTCAGAGAATTTGCAGGGTTGTGTGGAACATCTGGGGCTGAACACACCAGTGACAAAAAGCAGAACATGCTGAAATACAATGCTGAAGATGTGTTGTGTGGCTGCAGAGAAGCTGAAACAGAAAACCTGAGGTTTCCTGAGTGCCAGCACCTCCCAAGACCCATGGGCACCCTGGTGCTGCATCCCTGCCTCTGCTGACACCTGGGAGAGATGTGAGGAAAAGGAGCTTGCTACCTTCAATAGCTAAACTGCAGCTGATTGTCAAAGGCAGCCTAATTTAATTAGCGTTGAACTGGATCTTTATTTAATGAGATCTGAGACTAATTAATTTTTGGAGTCACAGTACGAAAGACGCTTTGTTCCTTTTGAATAGGTAATTAAGTGAGGCATATGCAGACAGTCAATGCTCTGCTGCATTTGCAAAGAGTTTGTTCTCCTTCTTATCTTCATCTTCTTTGTATAAGCACTTCGGAATTAGGAATTAATTGTTTTGTTGCTAATGATGTTTGGTATAATTATCTTGCTTTAGAATGACAGACTTTGTTCAAGTGGTGGGTCATGGTGGGTCATAAGCAGAAGACAAACTGCCCAGGATGATGAGTTGTCTTTGAACATCCCAGAGCTGAAGCTACTTTTGCTCAGGAGCAGAGTGGCCAGCTGGGATCCACTCTGGTGACAGCATTTCACAATAGCAGCTCCAGCTGGCTTTCCAGTGTGGACAAGCTGTCTTTCATGTGGTTTATCCTCACCTGGTTCTACCAGAGTAGCATGGTCACACCACAATATTTAGCTGCCTGGTTCTTGGAGAAGGAGATTTTTTTGTCCTTTTTTTTTTTTTTTTTTTAATTTGTAGTGGCACTGTGTGTACCACTGCACTGGATCAGAACAGCTTGGCTGTTTTGATCCTCATGCCCATAAAAGCCTCAGGGGCTCCAGTGTTTGCAAACTCAAGGCAACATCTCCTTAATTGAAGTGACATTCATTCTCAAGCCAAGAATTAATATTTTGAGTTCTGATGTTTATGAATTAGTCTTGTGAAACTTGTTCTTCATTTGCACCAGCAAATAACCCACAATGCTCAATATCTAGCAGGTCATTTCCATTAGAAAGCAAACTTGGTGTTTGAGCCCAGCATTTCTTAGCATGTCCTTGATGAATCTTTTTAATTTGTGATGTTCAAGACAGAGGTTCATGGTCATTGGCAGCTGAGTTAGCACAGAGATGAGAACAACTGTTTTTTTCTGAGGTCTATCCTTGTCCTGACTACTTTGTGGGCTATCTTTTCTACCTCACTGCACATTTATGTACATCATCTACACCTGGGGTGTACATCTGTGTGAGTCTGCAAGGAAACCAGGTGACATTTACAAGACTTTACATCCATGTGCACATGTTCCCTGTTGCAAAAGCTCAGTCTTTGAAGGCTGTGGGTTGGTACAAGATCATGACTGTATGATCAGTTCAAGGCATTGACATAGTTTATTTACTGAAACTTCTGACCTCAGCTTGACACAGTAATAAAAAAAAAAAAAAAAGTAATTTCTTGGTGACCCAACCTTATCAGAAAGAAATGGAATAGTTCATACTGACAGCAGATAGAAACTAGGGCAATGAGAGTGTGTCCCTGTCAGGATACTGCCCTGCCACATCCCTAGATTGATTTCTTACTTTTTCCTCCCATCCATATTTTTGGAGATCCATTATCATGTTCCAATGTCTTTCCAGGATCATAGGAAAACCTCTTCCAGCAGGCTGCTCCAGAATGGGATGTATTTCAGACTTGTGGCACAAACAGGGAATGCACTGTTAAACCATTTCTGCCAGACCTAGTTTCTACACCTACATATCCAGCTTTGGTGGAGACCTATGCTCAAACACATCTTCAGAGAATCCCTACAGCCTTAACTTTGGGACTCCAGCCTATCCTCTCTGCTGGGGTCTGTCTGTGCTGAATGCATCTGCTATAATCATGCTTTTGTATCTTTCATTGCTTAAGGGCTGCTTTCCTATTCCCTGACAGAGTTATTAATTTTTTCCTACTCTTATGAACCTCTTTCTACACTTTCAGACGGTCCTCTTGGATTTTCTTCAGAAATTCCCCACAAGAGGCATCTGGTGCTCTTGCCTGTAGGGCACTCTGTAACCACAGGCATTGCCTATGTTAGCTGGCTGCCAAAATGGCAAGGCAGTCCTGGTGAAGTTGCTCTCCATTCCACTGAGACTGGAGCCCAAGAAGGCTGCTGGTGGCCACAGCAGCTGTGTGCCTGCTGCAGGGAACCTTGGCCCACATGGCTCTGGAGGGCAGGGGATGTCTGCAGAAAGGGGCTGCTGTTCCTTTGATCCTTTCCATGTGGCAAACAGTAACAGCAGGGCTCTTTGCCCTTTCTCTTACCATTCCCAGCTCCCGGTCCCAGCTCTGCCCCTCTCCCTGCCCTGCTGGGAATGCTGGAGCTGCCTGAGGCATGGAGAGGTGCATGGGGCTTGCATTGATGTGGCAGTGAGGGCAGGCGAGGGCTGGAGCAGAGAGCCTGAGAGCAGGTGCACTGTGGTTAGGGCATGTGACTCTCTCCCTTCATCACCTCCAGCAGGTCTCCACCTATTCCTCCCTCTCCTCTTCTGGAAAGTTACTGTAACTTGCATACTTGTGATGCTTTCTGCTGCTGCAAGCAGGATGACTTGTTTGCTGCTGTCCAGTCACCTGCAAATAACTTGCTTTTGGTCAGCTGCATCATCTAAGGACAGCCTGAGTCTGCTGAATGGTTTCTCCAGCCTGGCTTGCACAGTTCTTGGCCATTGTGAATGGCAGAACTTTCTCCTACAGCTTATGGCTGGTCTGACCTGAGGTGATGGGCAGTGCACCAGGAGGCACAGAGCCCTGCAGGATCAGACCTGGCTGGAGGGAGAGGATGGCAATGCAGTGTTTGCAGACAGATGTGAGCCCCTGTCTGGCCTGGACTAAAGCCAGCACTAGACTGAGCCATGGCCATGTTTGTGCTGGGTATATTGGTCTGGGCTCTCAGCCAGACTCAAATTACTGCACAGCCTTGGGTCCTGAGCTGAATCTTACCTGGGGCTGAGCTTGCCATGGGTCTGCTCGGAGACCAGCAGGAGAATTCAGCACACATATCTCAGACATGGCAAATTTGTCTACAGAATCTAGCAGCTGATCCATCCAGATTACTCACCATTAATCTTCATCTGGCATCACACATCTTGAGGTCAACAGTGTTGAGATCAGCCAAAATCAATATAATTCTACATTGCAAGTGCAGTGCAGCTGTCCTTGCTATGCAGGGAGCATAACTTAATCTCCCAGAGAGACGTGTTGAATTTATTGCTTGGGATGTTCAGTGAACATAGGGTGGTGGGTGGGGAAAATCCAGGGGTTTGATTCAGAATTTGTGCTATATTTGAATAAGAACATGCACCTGACTCAAAGCACACAGCTCCTATTTGGGCTGCTGTCTTCCACTGTGCTGCTTTCCTCCTTTCTTGGGCTTTGCAGTGCAGAACTGGCTGGCTCAGGGGTGCAGTAAAGGAAGATCAGAAACAGAAATCATATTGAATAAAATTGATCATGTGTGGGAAGAAAAGCAGGTTTTTATCCTTTTATGCAAGTACGAGGGGGGATCATTCAAATGAAGAGACTGTTTCCCTTTTAACTTAGTTCTTGAAAAATGCCACAGCGAATTATTTAATCTCCTTGAGCAGATCCCCTCATCTGGCTTCTCTGCAGCCATTTGCTCAGTGTCCATGTCAGCCTCAGCACTGGGAAAGGTGCTCACACTCCTGACTCCTGTGCTGAGAGGGATTTCTGCATACCTGTTCCCCAGGCTGCCTGCTTGCTGAGCACTCCCCAGGGCCTGAAAAGTGAGAAAATACAAAAAGGGGAAAGATACAGCTGGAGCCTGTTAATTGAACTGAAAACAATATCCTGGTGGCAAAAAAAAATCTTAGTTAAGTCATTGAGAATTCTTCTGTGACTACAGTAAGGACAGTTTCAGCCCAACCCTGGATCCATGTGCCCTGTTTACATTGCTTTTTGGGCCATTTATACCTCTGCTGCTTATATTTAGGTTTTGAACCTCATGTTGCACTCTCATCCATGGGCTGCTCTTGGCTCTGGTCATTTCTCAAATGGTTCCTGAATGTCACATCAAAGCCCAAACCAAACAGAGCTCTGTGGCAGAAAAGGAAGACACCATTTCAGGACCTTTGCAGAGATCAATAAGACTGTGCTTTGCCCGAGGGCAGAACTCCACATATGGCTCTGGAAAGCTTCAGGAGGTCTTTGGGGAATGCTTAACTTTGTTCTGCTTCTTCCTTGAGGCTGAAGCAACTGATATTATTCTGTTGTTGCTTTCCTTATGGCCTAAAGTTGAACTAGAATGACAGAGCAGGATTTTCTGGCTCTGGGACCAACTTCAAGGAAGTCATCATGGAGAGTGGCTTCTTTTCATGCATGGTGTCTCCTGCAGGGTTATTCTCAGTGTGCATGTTATCACCTTGTGTGATATATAATCACCCAGAGGCTAGGACATGCAAGCACATGGTTATGAATACCCACAGAAACACTGTGATCTCTTGCCCTGATGCCAGAGATAAATTGACTCTGGACTCTATTATTTCCTCAGAATCAAACTGCTCAGCAAACCTGCCTCGTGATTCCACTCAGCCCTGTCATAATGATTTTAGAAGAAAACCACAAGAAACGTGGTGGTTTTGGGTCCTTGTCAAAGCACAGCAGAAGAGTGTTGGTTGATTACTTTTTAAAAATTAAAGTCTGGGCGTATACCTAAATGTTAGAAATGTAAAGAGGGTCTTACATATAATTGTGGTGAGAAACCACTGGATATCATTTGAAAACTTACTGTGGATGCAGGAGATGAGTTAATTTAAATACAACTATGTGAAATCCCACCATGGAAACTATATGTGCTTCTGGGATACTCTTTCTTAGCTTTCCCTTTTGTCTAAAAAGCTCTACTTCTGGTACACTAACAAATACAAACAGTCACAGTTCAGCTCTGTGAATTTAACCTTTTCTTCTCCTGTGCTCTTTGTGCTTTCCCCAGACATGGACACAAACACAAAGCAGCCTGTTGCAGTGGCACATACCTGGAGAGGACGTGCCCTCCTCTCCACAACTGGGCACAGACACAGTTGCAGGCAGCTGCTGTGAAACCAAATCTTTTTGTGATGAATAACAGCTCTGGAGCTCACCAGGCATCTGACTATGACTGGTGAAGGGATTGCTGAGGTCAGTGGCAGCGTGTGCAATTACAAAACACTGGGCAGTTGTCCAGGTGGTTGGTGGAGGCACAAGCACAGCCCTACAGCTAGGAGTGCACTGGAGGCTCTGGGCAGGGCAGGGCTCAGGACAGGGAGTGTGCTGGTGGCAGCTGCAGCTGTGTCTCGTGACAGTGAGCAGAGCTGTGGGGAGGGTGCCTGAGAGGCTCCAGAGTCTGCAGCAAGCTTCTCCTCCTGAGCTATCCAACAGCCTGTGGGCAAGGACAGCCAGCCCCAGCTGTGCAGGGAGAGCTGCTAACCAAGCTCCCAGCAAGGCCAGATGTGCTGCTCTGGGTGGTGGGGGCACTATCATGCTTTCCTCCAACCCTTTTCTCTGCTGTGATAATTATTGTTGCAGCAGACAGGGAACACAATAGGGGATTTGCCTTCAGGTGCTGCTGACCATAGTTTGATGTCTGAAGTCCCACCTTTCTTCATGTGGATGAGAAACTGGCCCATGAAGTGATAAAGGCTAAGCAGTCACACGGACTTCCCTAATAGCATGTGTGTGGTATGAGAACAGCCACAGCAAGAGGAGAGCCAGGTGGGCACTTGGGGTTGAAACACCTTAAGCATCCACACCAAAAGAGCCCAGAATTTGTCAGAGTCCTTTCCCAAAGCTGTAACTGCTGATCCATCAGCTGTTCTGAACGGATCATCTTTCAAGTCTTTGTGGGACAGGAACATCTGGGTTAGAGGCCACCAGCAGGTAGCTCTGTTTTAGTCTAGTCCTTCCAAGAGGTGTGACACAGCAAGGGCTTCCTGAAATTAATAACAGGATCTGCTTCACTTGCAGAGGATCCTGTCCTCTTCCCCAGTGCTTTAACAGGGAGTGCAGAGTGCCCCAGTGAAGCCAACCTTGCACACCAGAGATGGAGCTTTCTTAGATCTCTGTAACGGTTGGAATTGTGAAATATTTGTTGCATCTGTAATTAGGGAGTAGAACAGATGGCTAAAGCTTGTTATAATTAAAGCCTAATGCACAGGAAAATAACCCAATGCAGCCGGTGATTCAGCAGCAACCAAAGAATTTTAATTCTTTCTTTGCTGGGCTTAAGCTTCAATTTTAGGAATTGGGACTTCAGGGAAAGTCTGTTGCATCACTTATTACATAGGGACATGGCTTTATATTAAAGGATGGTGTGGAAATTTTTGATTGCTATGTATTAAGTTATATTGTGTGGTCTTGCCTACCTTAGTAACTTGAAATCATGTGTGGAAAAGGCATGTGAATTGTTTTAACAACACAGAATCTGCATGTTGCAATCCGTTTTAGAAGAGACTTTCTTAAAACCTGTCTACCTAGTCATTGATTGCCAATGCTTCAGGTTAAGGTATTTGGAAAGAGGCATTAATTAGATGCTCTTAGACAGGAACATATTTTATTTATAAGTCTGTTTTAAAATGAGTTTTCAGAAATATCATTTAAATCACATTTAACACCACTTTCAAGTAGAGACCTCATGACATGAGAACTGGAAGCAATTGAATAAGCTTCAGAGGCAGGAGACCAGATTAGGAGTTAGCATCACACAAAGTAACATGGAGTGGTGTCACTGTGATCTTTGCAGACTCTGGATTTGGTTTATGTGTTTGGGGTTGTTTTTTTGCACCCTACTCTTATTAGAGCAGAGGGAGGTCTGTAATACATCCTGCCACAGGTATGTGAAGCCAGCTCTCCCAGAAGGAGAGCATGAACAGTTCTGGACTGTTCCAGAGACTGGAGAGAACATCAAACAAAACTTCTTATGAGCATTCCCTTCCTCATCTTCTGTGAAGACTTATTGGAAAGATTCCCCTGTACCTACTTGGGATATGAGGTTGTCCATTGGTACATTAATGACTTTCTGGGGCTACAGCTGCTGAGAGGTTTGAGAGGCATCCCCCCTTCCCTTCTGCAGCAGGCTGGAAAGGGCAGTGTGAAGTGACAGGTTTTTCTCAAAGCTGTCAACAGCCTTGAGTGGCCACTGCTCTTTCAGAACCAGGACCTGGGTGGCACCTGTTTTGTAGTGAGCATGAAGGGAACAAGGAATGCCAGTTACCTGACATTTATAGTGGATTATAGGCAAGCAGACAGCCCATAACTGCTCAGTGGCTAATCAGCATCCCTTGCATTTTGGTTGTCCCTCAGTGCTGTCTTAAGCTAAGCAGATTTTGGTGCAGGAGTTGTGTGTGTCCTCTCTGGGCTCCACAGGACTTGTAAAAGATGCTACATTCAGTGCAGTTAATGTTAAGAAGCCTTGAGGAGGAGGCAGGGGGTGTTATAGTTTCTGAACTGATACTGTTTGAGCAACTTGTGCCATGCTTTGGAGCCCTACCCTTAAAAAGGGTGACTTGGGGAAAAAACAAACAGAAGCACCAAAAAAAAAAAACCCAAAAAACCCCCAAAAAAATACCAAAACAAAAAACCAAAACCAAACATAAAACTCCAGGAATATTTCCCATCTCTGGACTTGTCAGGTGTGGATCTAAACTGTGTGTAGCTAAACTAGTCTTTCTCTTCAGAGCTAGTGCATTCCTGCAAGACAGAGCTGACCTCTGCTTTAGGTCAAACCATGGTCTCTAAGTGAATCCAGAGCAGACCCCTGGAAAAAGGTATGGAAAGTTAATGGTCACCATGAAAACCAGGATTTGGCTCACACAACATTTTCATGGGCAGCAATAGATAGGAATAGAGGGACTTATCTCAGTCTCTAGCAGTGAAGCTTGGCAGTAAAGGCTCTGTGGAGCACAGTGGAACCAGTCCTGCTGGTACCAGGAGTTTTGGGAGCCACTGCCCATCTGTCAGTAATGACACTGGCAGGGATCACCAGGGGGCAGGGATCACCAGTGACAGGGATCATCAGTGACAAAGATCCCCTGTGACAGGGATCCCTGGTGACAGGGATCCCCGGTGACAGGGATCACCATGGGACAGGGATCACCATGGGACAGGGATCACCATGGGACAGGGATCCCCAGGTGACAGGGATCCCCAGTGACAAGGATCCCTTGTGACAAGGATCCCCGGTGACAGGGATCACCAGTGACAGGGATCATCAGTGACAAAGATCCCCTGTGACAGGGACCATTGGTGACAGGGATCCCTGGTGACAGGGATCCCCAGTGACAGGGATCCCCAGTGACAGGGATTCCCGGTGACAGGGATCACCAGATGGCACTGTTAAGCGCACTCACAGTGACTCACGTTGCTGCACGGTGCTCGGGAGCAGGCAGCATTGCCGAGGTTTAAACAGGTTGATAGCTGCAAAACAGCTATTGGCTCTCAGTCTGCCCGCGGTGTTGCTGCCTGGGGGAGATTTGATCCCTTCAGAAGGAGGGAATGGGCTCCCAAAAACGCAGGATTGCCTGTGTGTTGGGTACCTCGTGTTCTAGCTGTGCTACTGATGGTGTCACCTCTGGCAGCCTCACCTCCCAAGGATGAGCAATACTGGCTTCTGCCATCCCGTGGCCGTGGGAAAATTACCCTGGTTTGAAAAGCTGAAGGCTGAGCTGGGAGTTCGGGACATGGAGTTATCTTTTGAGTACTTCAAGGGTGCAGTGTATGACGTGCTTAGGCTGAGTCACAGCAGAAATTGTTTCAGTTTGGAAAAAGTGAGGTGCAAAAATTTGATCATATCACATGTGAGGCTTTGTTTTTTTTTCAGGGATGCATGTATGGTTATTAACATCAAAGCACGAGCAGGGGGGTAATGCAAGAGACTCTCTTTTCAGCTGTTATCTTCTCCATAAAAACATGAAACACTGGCTCTTCAGCTTTCCTCAGCTTTGCTCTGAGACAAGAAGGTTTTATTAACTTAAGTAACACCAAACTCATATATTATTCCCATGTACTGTGCTGTCATTGATTAAGTGGATTTTGTGCTCCATTCTGAGGAGGATGGACCAACTAGCAGAGTTAAGCATGCCCCATTCCTAGTGTTTTTCAAACTGTAAGCCTGGAAAAGACCTCTGCCCGTAACTGCAGACATTCTTGGGTTCTGTCTCCAGCACAGACAGGAGGGAAATTGCTACCAATGTGAACACACCCACCTTAATGGTGGATACTGCTGGCTGGGGAGATGTGGAAGTGCAGGCTTTAGCAAAGGATGTGCAGGTTTGCAACAGGGCTTCCATTGCTAGTGGTTAATGCTTTAGGGATTTTTGTTCTAATTGCTACTGTTCTTGAACTGGCTTTAATCCCATTAGTTCAGGTATGCCTGCAGGAGCTGTGCTTGCACCTTGGATTGCAGGAGAGACATAGCTTTAATGCTGGGAACTAGAGCTCTGCTAGCCAAGGAATGAGTTTTTGTTATATCCTGTTTGGAAATGAGAAATTCTTTTGAGACCAATGCTTTTGCATTGAGGATTTATTTTCTGAAGCTGCCAAAAGGGCAGAGAGGTTTCCACTTTTGCAGGGCAGGCAGGAGATGGGAAAGTGCAGGAATGGCAGGGTTGACAGCATGGCATTGCTACAATTCAGCTCAGCTCTGACTCACAAGGAAGAGTCAGAGGCTGTGAAAGATGAGCGATGCAGCAATAAACTGCATTTTACTGCAATAAAGTGCAGTTTACTGCATTTCTGTGTCTTCCATTGAGGCTGACAGTAAATGTTCTCCTTGTTAGGAATTTTCTTTCTGAGTCAGTCTCTTTACACAGACAACTGGATTCAGCAAATCTTTTGCTTTGCTTCACGTAGGGGAAGCCTCTTCTTTCACTTGCTGCTGGGCTGGTGCTGCTGCCTGTCACCAGCACTTCAGAAGCTGATATCCTGGAATTCTGTGAACCAGCCCCTGTGGCTTCTAATGTGAACACCTGGAAGATGTGAGCAGAGTGTGAGAAAACTCTGGGATGGGTCTGTGGTGAGAGGATGAGCATAAGCCTGTGCTAGACAACTGATGGGAAATTGCAGGGAGCTCCTGGTCCTGCCCTCCTTCACCACTCCCTCCAGCAGGGCTGGGGCAGACCTTCACCCACAGGGGATGTGGTCACTGGGGCTTCTGTCCCCAACCTGGGCTTGACCCCACAGGGTGTGATGACACTGTGTGTATTTGTGGCACGGCTCTTGCCAGAATGCCAGACATGTCGTGTGACAGCTGAATGGGGAGACCAAGCCTCCCCCTACACAGCTCCTGGCACCCTTTGATAAGCAATCCTGGCCCCATGGCAGGGTGCTGCTGCCTGTGCTGGGTGCTCTGCCCAGAGCTCTGCTCCAGAGCTTTGGGCCAGGCTGTGTCTGGAGTGCCTGGAGACGTGGCACAGCTGCACTGACATCAGGGGGTGATATTCCCTCCCTCCTCCTTGGGTGGCAGGAGTTTCCTGTGGGACTTGTGCAGTGGTTTGCCAGCTCTCCAGGACAGGGCAGGCTCTCCTTGGGCCAGAGCCTACTCTTGGCCTTTTTTCTGGTTTATCTCTATAGTCACTGCTCCGTGTTTCACCTTCTTCACATGTGCCTGAATAACCATAAGGCTTGGCAAGGGAGATGAAGCAATAGTTCAAATTTGGTCTCTCAAACCTGCTTGTTTTTGCTCCTCCTTCATAGAGAGAAGTGTCCTGTTTTTTAGTAACATTGAAGACAAACCTCTCCAATGCTCATATCTACTCTGCTGATGGTATAACCCTTAGTTAGTTTTGTCTGATGACTTCTCAAAGGGGAAAGAATGGAGACTGCAGCTTCTGAAACACATTCTCCTTCACTGGAGAAGGATGTGGGGAGTGGCACATTGAGACACCTTTGCCATCTTCTCTCCAGATGTGCTGTAGGGTTGTGCTGGGCTGCTTGCTCACTGGATTGTCATCAGTCCTGGGCCCACACTTGCCCATCAGTGACCAAGTGTGACCTGCACAGCTGTGGGGAGCTGCTGCCTGGGCTCAGTCCCTCAGGCCCCACCAGCAGGTCTGTGCTCCCCAGGCAGGGCAGTGCCACTGCTTCACTGCTTTGTGTTTGCTCTAGGGACAAAAGGTGATGGGGAAATGGGCAGGACCATGTGTCGAATTGTGATGGTTTTATTTATTAATTCATTTCTTAAATTTGTTCTCCTTCCTGTTCCTTGTCTCTTAATACAGAAGGTGCAGGGGGGAAGGTTTTGATGAACCAAAAACCAGAAATTTGGCACATCTGGAGTGGTGGGATTAGATGAAGGCCAAATCTGAATTCTTAAGGAAATTTTTTCCACCATCACAGCACTAGGGTAGATCCTCAAAATTCTCTGAGGGTCATATTCATGTTTCCTCTTTCCCTCCATTGGGGTTACTTAAAAGTTGTCTTTGCTTACTTCTGTTCATGAAACTCCTAAAACCTCAATTCCTTTGAAACCTTTAAACATCTCTTATATTTAGTAAAAATTGAAAATTGTGCTCAAAAAGCATGCTGAGGTGGCTTTGTGTTCCTTTAGATAGCCAAGCTCAAAACATTTTACTGCTGGTAGGATGGAATTATTTCCTTCTCTTCAACTTTTTCTAAAAAAAAAACCCAACAAAAAAAAAAAAAAAAAAAAAAAAAAAAAAAAAAAAAACCAAAAAAACCCCCAAAAAACAACCAAACGAATATGCCACAGATTCCTTGCTCTTAAAAGAATTTTTTTTTTTTAAATTTTTTTTTTTTTTAGAGACCACAACCTGGAAACCACAAGCTGTGAATTAAATGTTTCATCCCCGGTTGTAGAGGGTGACTCAGCAAAACCGCTATCTTTCTCTCTTCTTCAGCTCCAAGGGGTTCAGAAGTCCCCGGCCCCATGGAACAGGCACAGAGATGCCAGGAAATCGTGTCTCCCTTGTGCCCTTTCCAGGGCTGGGGCTGCTCACAGGCATCCTGGCGCTGACCTTGGGTGGCGGTGAGGAGACCATAATAAATCCCCAGCAGTCTCCTCCCGGGGATATAAATGCTAGAAGATAATCTCCTGGCCGTTTCAGCGCGGCTCAAGTGGAGAGAGGGCGCACGGAGGGGTAACGGGAGCGCTCCTCAGCTGTTTGCCGGCTGCGGCGCCCAGCGCAGCGCACACCGCATTCTTGCCCACCTACACACGCACACACGCTTCCTGCGGCACACGGCGGGCTGGGCTGGAAATCCTCGCTCCAGACACATCCCCGGCAGCCCGGGGACGCGTGCTGCAGAGCGCCCGACGCGCATCGCCGCGGGGACGCGCCCTGGGAGCGCACCGAGCCCCGCGGACACACCGGCCCCTTCTCCTCCTGAGGGCTGCTCCTCAAGAGTGGTCTGCCTGTGCTGCCAGGATCACCGTCGTGGGCTGGTTGGGTTGGAAGGGACCTCAAAGATCATACAGTTCCAAGCCCCTTGCTTGGGGAAGGGACACCTTCCGCTAGAATAGGTTGTTCAGAGCTGCCTCATGGGCTGTCCACAACTTCTCTGGGCAAGCTGTTCCACTGCCTCACCACCCTCACGGCAAAGAATTTCTTCTTAAAGTAAAGGATTTCTTCCTAAGTGAAGTTCACTAGTACTCGCTCAGACCCCCCTCTGAAATATCCCCAACTCTCAAGCGGCTCGGGCTCCATCTCCCAGTAGTTTCCTTTAGGGCAGTGCAAGTGAGCTTGGCCATATAGCACTGAGCCCCCAGAGCCTCCCAGCTATGCATGGGGCACTGGCAATTCACACAGCACACGCCCTGTGCTTGTGTTTCCACTGCTGGCCGTGCTGTGCAGCGTGCCTTGCAGCTGGGAGGAGCTGGATGCATCCTCGCTGCACTGGTGAGTATCTCTGCCCAAATTCCTGGTCCATCAACCCACAGCTAAGTGTTGGCTGTGAGCAGGAGGGAGGAAGGAAGTTTGGGTTGCAGGACAGGAATCAGGACACTTGCTGGTTTTTGCAGGGGGCTTTTGTACACTACTGCCAGTGGGTTTCCATTGCTGGGAAAAGCAAAATATATACATTCTGAGCTACCTTAGAACATGTCCAGATCTCTGGGAAAAGCAGGCAGCTGCTGTGTGTGCTGCCAATGCAAACCAAACCATGAGCAATTTGCATTTGCTCAACCCCTGGCATGAGCAGTCATACAGCTCTTAGGCAGTAGGTGACCCTTTTTGAAGTTTTTGTGGAAATATCCTTCACTAGAAACACCTCTCATCACTGCCTTGGGAGTGAGAACCCTGCTACAACCCACTATTTCTCATCAGAATTATGTGGTAATGCTTTTTTATTTTTTATTTTTTTTTTTAAATAAGTTATTCTTCTGGTGTGAATTTCTAACTGGAGACTACCACTTCTTAACTGCACTCTGCAACATGTGTTCAGCACTGCAAACAGGAACAACAGGATTGGGGGTTTGGGCTGTAACAAAGCTGTATTTACTGTGCCTGGGGTACCAAGGCTGTGCAGAGCTAAGGCAGTGTGAAACCAGAGGCAAGGTTCACCCTCAGAGACAGGGCCAGCCCGGCAGCAGCAATGTCAGGAGATGCCAGTTTTACTTCACAAAGCCCTTGGGATGATCTGGATATGTGCCAGGTGAGAAGACTGGCCAAAACCAGATGAGAGTTATTCACTGCTCCCAGTGCATTGGCTATTGCACTCAGGCTATCCTGGGAAAGACTCCTCTCCAGCTCCCATGAAGAAGTAGGTAGAATAGGGTTTCACAATAACAGCACTTTTCTCATGACATTTCTTTTACCTTTCAGGTTGAAATCTATGAGGAGAGAAACTTTTTCAGGATGTTTGGAGAGCACACAATGCATGACCACCCTGCCATGAAGTCAGGCTTGAGGAGGTAACAGCTAATCCCACCATGGGCATGGTAGATGAAATCCAGGCAGCTTCTGGTGTTTCTCCAGGAGCGAGCAGAGCTCCCAGCAGTGTGTCCAGAGCCCAGCCTGGTGCGTCTGTCTGTGGTTGGTTATGCACACCCACATCCGTGGGTGCAGACTAAAACCACGTCCTGCAGCAAGAGAGCACGAAGCCAAGCTCTTGCTCAAATGGCCTGGGCAGGCACAGCATTTCTCTGCTGTGTCTTTGGTTAAGGGTGGATACTCAAGGCCTAGACCAGAGCCAGGCTGGCAGAGTGGACCACGAGTTGGTGTGGTCCTCCTTGCCCATTCCCTGGAGGTATTTGCCCACAGCCCTGATTTCAGCAGCAGGAGAGGATGCAGCCACTCTGAAGCTCTCCCTGGGCTGCTTCGTGTGTGTGCAAACTCTCTGTGACTCTTCCTCTCTCCTCCCCAGCAGATCTGGAGATTCCCATACCTCTTCCCCAATAACACAAGCTACAAGGTTTGATGTTTTCTCCAGGGTTCTGCCTAAGAGAGAAAAGGTGTTTGATATCACTGTTCTTCCCTGGGCCAGGCAGGGGAATCAGTGTCCAGCAGCAGAGCCCTTAACTGGTTAATAAACACACCCTTCACTCCCAGCCTCTCTTCCTTGGTGAGTGCCACTTAGTGAAGGCTGCTTGGACTTGGCTGGGGATCAGCCCTGCGAGTTTACAGGATTCACAATTCACAGATGTTAGGAACTATCAGGCTGAGTGTGGGTGGAGAATGTCAAGTCTGAAATAGCTCTCCTGCCACCCTGGCACAGGCAGCAAGGAAAATGTTTCCACGTGACATTCTTTGAACCAACATTTCCTACAAGGAAAACACAGAGGGGAAATATAAGAGGTAATTGCTGCCATCTCAGGGGGTTCCTGACTTTTGCTCAGGGGTGGCTGGAATTAGTGCTGACATTGACACAAAACATGCACTATAGGTGAGCTACAGGGCAGTCACTTCTCCTTGTCCACACAAATATAAAGGTCTGCTTGAAGATGCAATCCCTCTGGTGCACAGATATGTGGGTGCTATTTTTTTCCTGCTGGAATCCATTTTAATTTAGCTCCTGATTCATATTTCATTCATTCCCCAAACCCACAAAACCAGGATAGGTTTACAGCCTGTACTATTTGGATAAATCATGGAGGGGGAAAAACAGGAGGACAAAACAGGTTGCTTTCCTGAATGATTTTCTGTGTGACTTAAAAGAGACAAGAAAAAAAGTACAAGAGATGGTGAGGAGAGAATTAAAGCCATCCTTTCTTGCCTTTATATTACTTCAGAAAAATCAGATCTGCTTTTCATCTTTGATAGTTTGTTTTGGTGGACTTCACTCTTGTTTCTCTAGGCTTTAGTGTTTGAAAAATATGTGATTTCTGTTTTCTTACTTTTACTTTCTGAAGATAATTGAAAATATTGGGGTTTTTTAATGCAGAAAATGTATATGTTATTTACAGAACACCAAACAATGCAAGATTTCTCTATCATCTCAATTGTTTTGGAAAAAATGGCAAAAAGCTGTAAAGGGAAACATTAAATATATCTGATAGTTTTCTTGCAGATAGTAGGGCAGGAAGGGGAGGCAGAGGAGCAAAAGTTCAGAGTTAATTTAAATTGAGGAATTTCCCTATATTTTGTCATTCAGCTTTTGAAACTGTGACCACAACAGACTATTTGAACTGTGGTGTGAGAGAGACTGAAAAATTCCCCAGGCAACTATAAGCAGGTACTAACCCCAGAGTTGATAAGGAAAGCTTTTAACGTATGATGAAACTCAGCACGGGCTGCACCTAGCAGAGGAAACTCCGCCCATCTGGAGACGAGGATGACCAGCGGCCACGCTAGTTAGTAAAACTGCAAGAGCTGCCAAAATTAAACTGTGAAGTCAGGCGGGAAGGCAACCAATGAGCGGCGAGATCAGAAGTTCAGAGAAGCCCCAGATGAGCTCCCAACAACAAGTGTGGCCAGCGTACACCAAAGTTTATTAAGGATGTTGAGAGGAGGGGAAAATATCTGTGCAGAAGATGCCCAGCTGGCGAGGAGGGAGTGGTGGTGATGCTCGGGTGACTCTGTGAATCCCATTGGCCAAGTCCCCAGCAGATCCCACCCATCCACAAGTGTAAAATAAATCTCTAAAGTTGTCCCTCGTGTACCACTTGACCTTATTGCTTTTAGCCTGCTGGCTTTATATCTATTTATTTATTTTATTTCGCTTTGTCCCCGAGGAGGGGCTGGGAGGAAATGAATTTTGAAGCAGCACCTTTCACCACCTTGCCATACTACCCTGATCCCTGCATCCAGCGGTGAGTGTGAGCGTGGGGCAGCTCTGCTATCGCAGCTTTGATCGCAGTCTCCTGTGTAATTGTTAACTTCCCTGCTATCAGCCCCTGCCAGCTGGGCTGCACGCGGAAAAAATGCGCCGCTCTCTTCATGCTCAGTGGAGCTTATTATTATTTTTGGCTTTCTAACAGGTTACTGTTTAATTATAGGCATCCGTTTAAGATATCCCCTTTTCCTCTTTGGCATTAGAGGGGAAAAAAATATGATAAATAACACGAAAGCTGATAGTATCTTTGCCCAGTGTTTTGGAGCAGAAGGTTGCACTGTGCTTTGGGTAGTACAGGAAAGGCTTTAACTTTCTGTTGTGTGTTTGTTTGTTTCTTTAAAGTGAAAAAACTCCTGGGAATAATATGAGCTGAAATATTAAGCCCCGAGATTTTGGAATTTTAAAGATAAATAATTAAATTAAAAGAGTCAGAGGAAAAAAAACCTGCCTTCTAAGAGAGAGCAATTTTCCAGGAATATTTTTTCCTTCTGTCTAACAGCCAGCGTCAGAGCCTGACAACCACTCTTATTTTAGCTTTGTTGTTACGCCGAGTTTTATAACTTTCCAGCAGATAAAAGAGCATGTCCACACGAGGTGTCACAGTATCACATTGTCGGTTTGTTTGTTTCTCCCAATAGAAGATACTATATTTAAGCATGCAAATGACATGTAGATGGTATTTTTCCAGTCATAAAGTTCGAAGAGGTGAAATCCTCTGGGCACAGTCACTTGTTGAGCTCCTTTACCAGACTGGCTTCTGTCTGTGTTTTGTAAAAGCCCTGGCTGGTGTCTCACGGAGGCATTAATCCCTGGAAGAGTTAAGCATTAACTCTGCATCCTTGCAGGGTGCTGGGGAAGGGTGCCCTGCTGCACAGCTCTGTGTTGGGGAGAGGGCTTGGCCACCATCACCCAGCACTGCAGCCAGCTTTGCCATCTGGGCCTTTTTCCCCCTGTTGTGCTTTGTTACAAGGTTTGTGAGGGTTTTTATCCTCTCTTAATCCGGGTGTTTGGTGCTGTGTGAAGGTCCTGGGGAGGAGAGTGGGGACTGGCAGCGAGGAGGGGCCGTGTTTGGGGCCAGCAGAGGGAAAGGAGAGGCTGGGGAATAGCGCACGGTCCTTGGCCGCGCTGCCGCGGCACAGGAAGATGGAACAAAGCCAGGGGTATTGGATTCCCCAGAGAGACCTTCCACAACACAGCCCTGGGCTGGCCAGGCACATGCAGCCACGCTCTGATCTCCTGCAAACCCTCCCAGCCCCGCAGAAAGCAGGACAGGAGCAGCACCTGCCCAGCAAGGTGGGTTTGGGCTGGCAGTGGTGGAGCCTTTAGCACATTGATTTTCCATGGCTGGAAGTCCCAGCCAGGCAAATTCCAAAACTGAAAATGAGGGAAAAGGAAAAAAAAAGGGGGGAAACCTTGACATTGGAAAGTGTGAAGATGCACTGGGAAGTGTACCTGAGCTCTGGGACAGCTTCCCAGCCCATGAGCTCCCACCTCATGTCAAATAACAGGTCCAAAAATTGGTGCTGTGGATCAGGCAAAAAAATTCAGCTGGAGCATGAATTAAAGAGAAGAAGAAGTCATTGGCTCTATTGGGTAGAACTTTTTAAATAAGCCTTTCACCCCTACAAATCTGCCTCACCCAGCGAGTCAGGCCTCACAGTAGAAATGCTGCTCCTCACCACAGGCCTCAGCAGCACGATGAGCTTTTAAGTGACCATTGCAGTTTGGGAAGCCTCAGGACAGAGAGAATTTGTGACACCCCTCAGTCATAAAACCTGCTTGAGATGTAGCTTAGAGTAACAACATGTCTCAGCTGTTATGCATGTCTCCTTACATGAGCCAAGAGTGGCATTTGTTCAATTATTAGTGACTGTGCTCTGCCACGGGTCAAAATCGGCTCAAAGCTGGTCCTAAAGATACTTCTCTCAGTCTGAGACAATGATGGTCTTAATCTTTAAGCTCCATTGTTTGCATATTCATTATGTGTTATGTGACATTTCTCTGAGTGCTTTTAACAAAATTCAGTTTCAGAATTGCATTTCTTTTACACAGTTTGAAACACTTCTGCTTTGATGTGGTCAAAATCCTTTATTTAGCTAATACCAATGTACTTCTTTGCAACCTTAAAATTACATCTAGTAATTATCTAACCAGCAAACTGATAACGTTGAGCTGAGGTATGCTGGAAAAACACCAATAGTGAAAAGTGTTTTAAACCCTGTTAAACTGGTGGGAGGGTATGCATGTCACACAGATTTCCCTGTAGTTCAGTGGGGAGGGGGAAGCAGCTATAAATCCCAGTTAACACTAAGGTTTGTGGCTTTGATTTACCCTCTGCTATTGCTTCATCTTCTTATCTCTTCAGTTTGGGGGTGTCCAGCAGGCAGGGCACATGGGAGCCAGCTAAAACATTTCCTCTGTCAAGAGGTGAAGACAGAGCACACTGAGGAGCATTAGCTAATGTGCCTTTATGATGCTCATATGTTTTATGCCTGTCATTTCACAGGCCATTGTAAAACAATATATCCAAACAACACAATAATTCAGTGCCACAGATGAGGAAAAATAGCTCTGTGCCTTGTGTGATTGTGTAGGCCACTTCAGCCTCTGTCTCAACAGTCCAGCTCTCTCATTTAAGCTATTAAATTCTTTATAAAGCAAAGCATCACAAAAAAATCGTGGGGAACTCAGCTGGGTCCCAGGGCAGCAGCCTCCTCCTTCACTCATTGCTGTGTGTGGGGGTTGAGTGCTGGAGCTGCAGCCCAGCAAACAGAGGGGCAGAGGAGCAGTGGGTGCTGAAGGGGATGTACATCCCTTTGCAGAAGTGAAGGATGCAAATGTAGCTTGTGACTGAAGTGAGGTTGTTTGGACAGGTGTATCCTGAATCTGCCCATCTTTCTTCTTAAACAGAAAGAGTTGAGATGATAAAATTCAGCAGACCTCAAAGTCTTTCTCTTTCTAGTTCCCTTGTAAAGGGAAATACCTGAAATCAGGAATATGCACACTCAGTACTCTGGCTCCTGGGACTTGGGAAGTGCTGCTGCAATGACAGAAGCACCTGCACTGAAGTGCCAGGCCACTGACCCCCATGAATTACTGGCTTGGATGGTACTGTGGGAGCTCATCCTGTGCTGCAGAAAACCCAGGTCAGCTCTGAGTCATAAAAAGAGCTGATTATCTGAAACTGGAGGGATTTCCACCTTCCAAGAAGTGCCCACCTAGCTGCAGCTGAAAGCCACTAATGTAAGATGAAGAAGGCACTGTAATTATGATCAAAGTCCAGCTGTTGAGAGCTATGTAATTAGTATCTCTCCCCAAAGCTGCTTTTTTTCAGCTAATGCCTGGTTGGGGGAGTGATGTTTACAGATAAGTTACTTGTGTTCTTGGAAATAATGGTCATTAGGCTGTGTTTTACCCAGGAGCTCTCTTCTTTTGGGGTTGTTGAGAATGCACCTGCTGGTGCACTGTAGTCCTGCCTGCTCTGCTCCTCCCTCTCCCCATTTCACATTTGCTATGTTGAAGGTTTTCACGGTGGCTCACACCTCCCTTTTCAATGAAAGGGCTCTCACACAAACTGCTCTTTCTCCTTTCATTTCTCACTTTGTATTCTCAACACAATGTGATACAGTCCAGCCTCCCAAGTCTCACTAATAACAGAGGAACAACCCTGAAATTCCCTGGTCTTGCAGCATCTGTGCTGGAAACCTGATTTCTCAGACATGATCCTGGGTTTTGGGGAGGTTGTTAAAACCAAAAAATCAAACAAACCTCCCCAGCCAGGTACATAGAAAAAAAAAAATCTATTTTTAGAAAACAATGAGGGAAACTGTAAGAAATTACTTAAGGAGGGTGTTAGAAATTAATTGGAAAGGAGGGGAGTGTTTGGGCCATGGAAACATCATCTATTGGGTGCTGCATCTGGATGGATTTTGGTGAGCAGGGCCTAGTTGCAGCCAGCCAGAGCTCCCAGGCTCCAAGAGATCTTTCATCAGGAGCATTGCATGTGTCACTTCACCTCCCCTCATTGGTTCCCACACCTATCAAACAGGGCTGCTGAATGGGCTGCAGTATCAGATGGGAGTCTGGACAAGGTCAATGCTGCAACCCAGCACAAAGGTGAAGCTCACTGTCCCTGTGCTCATCACTGCCAGCAGGCTCCAATGGGACTGCAGGCTCCTCTCCCTGGGCTTGGGGACACATCCAGGCAAAACATCTGGCTGCAGCAGCAGAGGGCTGTGTCCCTCCTGGCTGTGCATCAGTGCTGGATAATGGGCTCTCCTTTCACTCAGGTATCAGCTGGGTGACATAGGGACAGAGATTTGCTCAAGTTGTCATAGGATCCTGCAGGAGCATCTCATAGGTCCATAGGTCCTTCAGGAGCATCTCATCCCATGTCCAGGCTCTGCAGAATCCTGGTATTTGTGCAGCTGCATTTTTTCTCTTTCCTCATACCATGCTTTGCTGAGGAATAACTGAACTCCTGCTATGACAGAGTGGACAAATTTTAGTTGCCTTCACCTATGCTATGGGAGCCCAAACTTGCTGTGTTGGCAGAAAGAGCTGAATGCAAGTAAAGAAAGACACATGACTTGGTACAGATCTAGTTGCACAAACAGCCAGTGATGGTGCAGGTACTTTCCAGAGACTCAGAGAGGGCTCAGAAATGGTTCTCAGCAGCTTGTGGTGTGCTCAGAGCAGCTGGTGGTTCCTCAAGGAGCAGAATTGGCTCCATGCAGGAAGGAGAGGTGGAAAGGTGCTTTTGTTTTGTGAGCTCTCCCGTGGGGTGCTGGTCACATTCACAGCTATGCTGCTGCCCCTGGTAAAAATTCCATGAGGAAAGGATCACAGCTGGAGCCAGATGCACATGAGAGGACAGCATTGCTGCTGTCAACATGCCAAAACACTCCTGCAGAGTGGCCTCCTTGGCAGAGGGCTTTGCAGAGCAGCTCTGCAGTGGACGTGCTGCCAGCATGGGACCTCTCAGCTGCCTCCTGCAGCTCATCAGGGATGTGTGCAGCTGCTGGGGAGGAGGGGAGGATATTTATCCCATCTTTGAGGTCTGTTCTTTGGTCACTGTCTTGTTCTTGTACTGCAGTCTCACCAGAGGATAGGTTTAAAAGATAGAATCCTTGCAAAAAAGGGTTCAAGAGCTGCATATTGAACCCTCTTCAGTTTTCTCTTCCTGGTAAGACCCTGAAGTCTGCTTATCTCTGCTGCCCTCCTCCATTCCTTCCCTGTTGGACCTCTTTACTCCACAGTCACTGACACAGACAGCACTTTTCCCTCTTCAAAACAGTATAGGCTTCTCAAGAAAATATTTGTCTCTTTGGAGGTCCTTTTAGTGCTGCTTAAAAGATTAAAGTGGAACCAAACCAGCCTTTTTTTTTTTTTTTTTCTCAGATTCCAAAGGACTGCAAGGAGAATATGTGAAATCTTTCATGGGGTCCACTGTACTGTGAGGAGAGGGTACCTGATTTATAGTGCCTTGCCCAACTTCCAAAAATTAAAAATGAAGAAATTAAAGAAGCAAGTTCCTAATAGTTCTTCTGTACAGAGGCATTTAGGATTTCATGGTACATATTGCAAGTTATTCCATGTTGATTTGCATTGTACCTTCTGCTACAAGCTTTTGCAAAAGCTCCTCTCAACAAATACCAGAATTTCTGGCCTGATAAAAGAAAAAGGGCTCAGCTTCGATTTGGAGAAAAATAAAACCCCTGCTGCTCAACACATGTCCAAAACAGTATTGAAGACTTCCTTATAAAAAAAAATTCAATTGGAGTAGTAAGGTATGGGGGAGGAAGGAGGGTTTTGGATAAGAAATAAATCAAGGAAACTTGGCTTTCAGTTTGGTGCCTGGCTCTAAGCTAGTTTTGCATTTATGTGTCCTAGGAATGTGGACATGGTGATGGGAGCCAGTGGTTATACTGCCATAGAAATTTTGACTTCTTTATACCTAAAAATTTTGTAGCCCATAATCAACACTGAAATAATCAGAATGAAAATATTTTGCTACAATAGATTTCTGAGGTTTGACTAGCCCTGCTGATAATAGATAGTATCAGCTCAGACAGCTTCATGAAAATATCTGTATCTGTTCTTAGGCCTTACTTGGGAGTTTTTGGTGCCTGTTTACAATCCCCTGTGTAGCAGATTAACTCCCTACAGGATTTTGCTGCTGAGTAATTTCCAATCAGGTGTTTAAATGCCACAGGTGGTCTGATGTGATAAATACCATTACACATAAGCAAGGGGAATTCAGTTAGTGCATGGAGCTATAAAGAGAACAGGCACCTCCCCAAGTGAGAAGGGGGAAACCCTGCAGTAAGTGATCAGGGCTTCAGTAGGCTCTTTGCAACATAAAAAAAAAGCCTGCTTAGAAAATCTTGCCCTGGGAGGTTCAGTGCCTGTGTGGTTTAGTAATGTTGATAGGCACAAAAGTCACTGCAGGCTGAACAAATGCATGGAAAGAAGCTCGAATTGTGCTCAAATTTAGATGCTGCAAACAGCAGTGGCTCAGGTGTGTATTGCCAGCAGTGTCTGGGGAGCAGAAGTTGAGGGGAACAACAGTGGGATGACTGGAATTGCTGTAAGTGGGGTATGTGGGGTGGCACTGACAGGTGTGAAACTAGTTCAGCTGGCTCTGAGGGTTAACATGGGCATTAGGTGGTCAAATATTACAGGGTTAAAACTCACCATGAAAAACAACAAAATTTCTTTATACAGTTTTCCAAGTTTGGTTGTTCATATTTGTGAATTTTCATCTTAAAATATACAGGCTGGAAACGTCACTCCTGTTTTTGATGAAAAGGGTGATGCTATATGTATTCACAACACTACAGCAGCTACAGCTTTAAGATTATCACAAGCAAAAATCATAAATCACATTAGGTGTGGCAATGTATTGATAAAATTATAGGGAGTCAACCCTGTAATTTCTTAGCACCCGGCACAGTTACAAAAGCAGAGATCCTGTGAGTGCTCCGGGTAGCATTCCCTCACACACCAGCAGTGCTCCTGACAAACACTTCATTTGTTCCTGTCCTCCAGGACTATAATCTGCTCTTAATTCTTTGTCCTTCATCTACCCTGTCTTGGAGCTATTTTGTGACACACAGCAAGGTTTTTGCAAGTGCTCTTATTTTTTGAGAGAAGGATTCTCTGCCCTTGGGCTGAGGAATAGCTGCCCTGCCACAGAGTTGCTACATGCTGAAAAAGGCAGCCCGCATGGTATTTAGCAGAAAAGCTCCTTTTCCTGTAGGAATATCACTGGTGGCAAGGGTGAGAAGGAGAGTTAATGTTTAGTATCCAAAACATTTCACAGGTTGGCTGGGAGGGTGACAAGTTTGGGGACCCTCAACCGAATTCATATTACAGGAATCTGTACCTAACATCTGCTTTGCTGGTGTTTCTGTTTTGCATTTTAATTATTTACTGAAACTCAGGATGTTGCTGTTTACAGTTTCCTGCTTCTAAAGAGTTCAGGGGACTTTCTGTATTATCATGATGATTTATTTGACTTTTTTTTTTTTTAATTCAACCTTTGAGAGAAAGCTTGTGAGAAGGACTTTCTAAGTCCCCTGAGCAGTTCATGAAGAATTTGTGTAATTAAAGACAGAAGCAGCTTCTGTAAGAATAGGTACCTTAGGGAGCCAATTGTCTTACCTGGCTCAACACAAAATGCCACAAGCCTTTTGCAGTAGCATTCTGAGAATTGTCATGTTCTAAAAAACAAGCACATGCTCCCTGTCTCTCTCTCTTCTGCCACTATATTAATATGACTAAATGCCTTGCAATGCTGTTTCCCAGTGCTGAAAATCATCGTGGGCTGCCTGATTTTCTTGCTTTGCTTCCTCTTGGTGGAGGGGACATGCTGAGATAGCCTGTGTGGGATGTCCTCTCCCTGCCTCCTCCTCAGAGTGGGCAAATTTTGGAAATGCCTGTCCTGTGCACTGGGACAAGAGCAGCTCAGCACCTGCTGCTCAGCGTGCAGGGGTGCCCAGCCTGGAGGCTGCAGCTGCAGCACACCAAGACTTGGGCAAAAAAACCCAGGAGCTGTTGGGGCAACCCTGACAGAGGCATGATCTGACCCCTTCACATGTCAAAAAAGTTCAAATCTCAGCAAGTTTAAAAGAAGCTCCACTCTTTGGCAGAGAGTGTTACTGTCCTGGGGACCCAATGCCCTTAATACTACTGATAGTGATATGGTGCAAGCAGGGAAGAGGCTGCAGGCACCAACCCAGACTTTGAACAGAGCATGTTGCAGGGCTACAACCCCACCATGAGCCATTGGGGCCACAGGCTTTTGCTCTTTGCACCACACTTGTGTTACCAAACAGGGCAGCCAGGAACTCACAGAGATCTCTTTCCTTAACTTTAACTTTTTCCCTAACTTTCCTGTTAGGTTTGGATATTTTTCTCCCTTGTGTCTGGCCTCTTTCAGAGCCTTGTAGAACCAGAACCAGTTTCAGACCCCATGACTGCCTTTCTGAAGCTCTAAATTTGTTTGGCTGAATTATTTTACCATCTGTAATAAATAAATAAAGTGATTTTTCGTTCTATGTTGTGATCTCTGTGCTGGTGTGATGGAGGCAAACCAGTGAAAACTTAGAGATGCTGGTTGCACTCAACACTGCAGAAGTTTGGCAGACAATAATTAAGACAGTCCCATTTCCTGTGGGAAATACTGAAAACTCCTTGTAAAAAATAGCAATGATACGAGGTAGATATTTTTATTGGGTAAATGCTGTGATAGCATGAAAAATACTGATGATCAAATCTCAAGAGTGGAATTCAATTTAGCAAGCCTCAAGAAGATGAGATTTCTGGCCATTGCCTCTTCAGAACTTTGCAATTTTCCTTATTAAATATCTAAAATCATTATAGAAGAATAGTGATGAACAACTCTGACAACTGTATTTTTCTCATGGCTGATGCCTCTTGAAAACGACCTTGCCCACTTTTTTTCTGGTGCTGTTGTTTTATTTCTTTTAATATTCCCTGACACTGCAGTGATCTGAGTGCCTGAAAGGATGTGGTTAAGTGGTTGAAGCTGCTTTGGGCATTTAACACTGCTCCTCCAGGACAGATGAGGGGTGTTCCCATCCTGAGCAGCAGAATTCAATAGCAGAGGTGTCTGAGTCTCTACTTCCCCAAGTGCCCCCAGGCACCTGCTGCAGATTATTGATGGTGGATGAGGGGACCATGGAGTGATTTTGGGTTAGGCACTGAGCCCAGAGAGACAAAAAATGGTCTCTGTTGTCTTCAGTTGTAGCTGCAGCTGGACAACAGAGGCTGGCATGTGGCAGCAGGGCTGGAGGCAGCACTGACCCATCAGGGGATGCTCAGCAGAGAGCTGTGCTTGTCCCCTCCTGCCCAAGGGGAGGACTCATCACTGTTCATCCTGCTGTGAGGCCACCAGGGCTGTCTGGCTACGAAAACTCCTGTGTAAACTTCGAATGTTAGACTCAAATAAATGTTCTCAGCTGGGTATTTGAAATAGAGCAAATTATATCTATTACTTAGACCAAAGTGATTTGTTATTTTTTAAAGGGACTTGCAAATGTTTTGTGGCTTCTGGACAGTTTGCCTGCAAAGTTTTTCTTACAACACTTATTTTTGGACTTGGACCAAAAATACCTCAGAATTTTGAGGGCTGGGCCTGGATTTTCCACTTGTGCTGCTTTTGTGAAGACTTTCTCACTTACTGCAGTAAAAGATCTCATCTCTGTCCAGCAGCTCTGACTCTTCCTTCTCCAGATGGGCACTGCTTCTCACCACCACAATAGGTTTGGAAAAGGGATTGGCTGGAAAAGTGAGTTACAAAATAATGCAAATGCTTCTAATAGGTTTTGGGTTCAAAAATTTCTTTAAATTGATTATTTATATTTTCTTTTATTATCTAAATTTGGAAAGTCTTGGGACCATGTTTCCCTGGACATGCACTGATTGTTAACAGGTGTCTATGTGCTTTACCAATGTGGGGATACTGTCATACCTTAGGAATGGAAGAACAAAGCTGCACAGGTCACTCAGGGGCTGGGGGTTGAGCTTGGGTGTCCTGAGCTCCAGATTTGCATTCTAACTCTGAGCTTCTCCACACAGGGTGGTCTTCTGTGGCTTATGAGGAGTTTGTAGCCCAGACTAGAAAGCACCAATTGCAGTGGGCAGGTGAGGGAATTGCTGTGGCAGTGCTTCACCTTGGCCAGGGCTGAGAAATGGAGGGGGTGTGAGGGCTGAGCTTCTGAGGATGGGTAAAAAGGGGGTGTCAAAAGTTGAGTGCGGGATAAGAGACATCTGGGAAAGTTCACAAGATGCTAAAGGAAACTTTGAATGAAGAAAATTAGGGGTTACATTTAGGGGAGAATGTCTCAAGTGCTGGTGGAGTGCTGAGCTGCCTGAAGCCCTGAGGATGAAATCTCTGTCATGCAAAGTGGTCACTGTGTCAGGCTGACAATGATGACATGTAGATAGCTGATCAGATGAGCTGTTGATAGGAGATGCAGTGGGTTCCTGGGCTGTGGAGCTACTGAAATTGTGCAGCTTCAAGAAGCCATTCCCAGCAGTTTGCAGGGAGCAGGCCATGAAGTGCTCATTCTCAGAACCCCAGTGGGAATGCACAGGGAGTCTTCTCCTCCCAGAGGAACTCTGCAGCCAGCCCTGGACCAGGGCCTGGTGTGGGCTACAGGGCTGCAGTGATATAATGTGCTTTCAGGGGCTGCCACAAAGCTGCAAATGCTGCATTCATTGCAGGCGGTCATACTCAAGATGACTCTAACTGAAAGGAGATGATGAAAGGAGAAAAATCCCCCTTGTGTTTTGCAGCATGGTGAATTAGGAGGATTAGTCTGTACAGCCAGTTTCACTTTCTTTGATATAGGTCAGTATTGTCTGTGCACTCAAGATTTGAGTAAAGGGCAACCAGGAAGCTGAACCATCCCTTCCTACCCATTTTCATTCATCTTACACACATATGCTTCCAAAAGACAGATCCAAGGGAGATTAGGATGCACTGCTAGAGTAGACCATAGCATATCACTCAGCATTCCTGTGAGACAGAACTGTTTTATTTCCTCTAAATTCCATACAGCTCACAGCTGAAACAGGGTGTGTGCAGGACAAGCACCCTTTCCTAGAGGACAGGAGAAGCTACCAGCACTCCCTGGTCTGTCCTTGACAGATGCTGTAGGACACCAGCAGTGCCACAGAGACCTTTGCTGCTGCCACTCCCTGTTCCTTCACGTGTTTCCCACATCTCCTCGGCTGCTGGCTACTTCTGAGCTCAGGGTTCACCCTTCTGGCAGTCAGCTTCTTTAAATGCATACCCTTGTGAGACTCGACCACTTTTCTCACTGCTGCCCCTCCCTGCAATCCATGCTGCTGTCCACGTTTTTTGTGAGAGACCAGATCTGTGAAATATCTGACAAATGTGGGAGCTGGGGGGGAAAACCTGAACCATAGGTGGAAGTTACATTCTATCTCAAAAGAATCCTGTGATGGTGTTTGTTATTCCTTACATTTGTCCTTTCTAGCCCATGCATCTGCCAGTATTCTTTTGGAGTTATTTTCTAGGACTGACACATAGGACCTGCATTATGTGCAAAGACAATCTGAAGGGTTTAAAGAACTTGCTGTAAGTCTAAACTATAAAATGCTAAACATGAAAGTTAGGCTTAAAATTGAAAGGAGAATAAACACCAATGAGCTCAGTTCAGCACAACCTGCCTTTGCTAGGATGGGAGTCAGTCTCTTTTGGGCTCATATGAGCAAAGACCTTGGAACATGGCATCAGGCAAAGAAAGAAGCAGGAAAATCCATTCTACAGTGCAATTCATGCTGGGAAGAGAGGCTGCTTGGTGATGAAGCAGACATAGAAAGGGGTGCAATTGAGGTTGATGAAATTCAACTGCAATCCTCTCCGAGGGGATGGAGAGCCTGTTCCATTTCTCCCCCCTGTTTAGGGGGTAGCACCGAAGCTGTTTGACTTCTGAAGGTGTCTAGCTTTGGAAGAGGGTTACAGGGGGTGCTTCAGGGTGTGTTCTGCTGGCTGAGGGTGGCTGCCCCAGGCTCGGGGACAAGAGCTGGGGAATTCCAGATGACATCGCCTGCCAGGCGCACGCCTGTCCCGTGCTGCCAGACCCGCATCCTTCTCCTCTTGCACAGCTGTGAGCTTCACTCGGTACCGATGGCTACAAATCACTGCAGCGATACAGTGCAGAGCAGGGGGAATTCCGGCACACCAGGGCTGCCAAGTTCCTCCAGCTTTAACGGTGCGATCTGAAAAGGAGCCCCCTCCCCACGCAAAAACTAAAAATACAACCCACACCAAGATTCAGGCATTTAGTCGTAATGCTCATGAACTTTCAATCGTTTGTTTAGCATTGCTTTTGATGCATTTCAAGGTGTAACTGGAGAAGGCAGGGATGAGCATGTGGATGGGGATTACTGGAGTAGAAGCTGCAGAATCATCTGTGACTTAAATCTCCATCCAGCTCACACCCTGTGGTGGCTGAGGGCTAATATGCTAATATACTATAAATTAAGGGATTTTAAGGGTTTTAATGCTGTATAAATTCAGGACGAAAGATTAGCTTTTAGTCTGGGTTGGAATTCTTCCACCCGAACTCGGTGTGTGTCATAGCATTCCTGCAACCCCCTGATTTTCTTTCCTGGCCATCAGCATTTTGGTGTCTCAAGATAAAATAAATTTGGGAGCTTCTTAGTGTAGGAGGTACAGCATATATTCCTAAATATATTAAGAAATTAGGGCCTTTCTGAATTTCTCTATCTAAACATCCAAAAATCACTAGTTCCTTTTAGAGCAAGCATCAGACTGTTTGCTCGGGTGACCAAGGCTGTATTTATGGCTTGCTGACTAATGATGAGTAATTCTATGACCTCCTGGTGTCTTAGTTTTCTCTCAGGTAACATGCGAGTAATCACACTATCTTCCTTAGAGCACTTTGAGAATTATGAATAAAATGAGGCTTACCAGATATCCTTATTTAGACATCATGAATCATTTATTGGGTATATTTGTAAAACGTGGAAGTGCTTTCTTCATAAGAATAGATGTTCTTCTCTCTGCATCAAGGTTTCCTGAGTACTCCACCAGCACATTGTTTAAGGGACTGCAACTTGCCAAAAAAGAGCAAAATTTGTAGCTTACAGAAAAAGACTTCACTGGCCCCATCTGTATGTCCACTGAATGAGAACTACAGGCTCAGTGATAGAAAATTGTACACCATTGATAGACTTCTCATGGGGAGAAGCAGAAAGCAACACCCCGTAGTTCTGGCAGCAAGCAGAAAGAAAGCTCCGAATCATTTTGCCCATCCCTGCTGTGAAAGATTTTATGTTACAATATTTTACAGTGTGGCTTTACACCAACATCAAGCCACAAATGTCTGCACGCATAAATCATACTGATAATTTCTGAGAACGTGCACACTGCAGGAGAAACACAAACCAAACCACAGCTACAATGCTTGAAGGAAGTTATGGAGAAATTGAGGTGCTTGGACCTCTTGAAACCCAACACAGCAGCTTCACTGAAACACCTTGTTCATTTCTGTTTTCTTCATAAACCATGCTATTAATACAGGAGTAGTGCAGAGTGTTGAAGCACCAAGTGCTGTGGATGAAAAAAACAGAGGAAACCAGCTACCTCTTGGTTGTGACATTTTATTCTTGGAAGGAGGTTGCTGACTCACACATGTGCCAGCGGTGCTCGGGCTGTGCCCTGTGTCAGCCCTGTCCCTCTGTCAGGTGCCATCTGCCTTTAAGGTCCGAATTTGCAGAGGAGGGGCTGGGCTGTGCACGCTCAGTGTCCCGCCTGGGTCTCGCTTTCCTCGGCAGCTCCTCGTGCCTTTTCCCCAGGATAAGTCCAACCGGCGTGGTTTGGTTAAAGCCTTTCTAAGAAAAATTGTTTGCAGCCACAGGTGATATTCTGGGTGAGAAGTGTTGTTGTAGAGTTTAACAGCTTTCTGTCATTGTTTCCTAGGCGGAGAGTGGCTTGTTTGCTTTATCTTTAATCTCTTTGATAAGAAGGTAGGAAAGGGGATAAAGTGAAGAATGGAACGAGCAGAAATGGTCTGGTTTTCTCTCCACTTTAGACCTTTTTTTGTGTCATGCTGGGCCGAGCAGTCAGAGCTTCATTTCCCCCTGGGATGGTAGCCTCAGCTCCAGGGAAGGGCAGCAGCAGAGTGCCCACAGCCTGAGAGGCAAAGGCTGTGCTGTGCTCGTTGGTTTTTGGAAGAGTCAGTTGCTCTTTGGTTTGGTTGGTTGGTTTTTTGTTGGTTTTGGTTAGTTTTTGTTTTGTTTTTTTGTTTTCTGGGGTTTTTTTGTTGTTGTTTTTTTTTTTTTTTGGGGGGGGGGGTTCGGTTTTGGTTGGTTGGTTGGTTTTTTGGGGTTTTTTGTGATTTTTTTGTTTTTTGTTTTTTTGGGTTTTTTGTTTTTTCTTTTGGGTGGTGGGGGTTTTTTTTGTTTTTTTTTGGGTTTTTTTTTGTTTTTGTTTTTTTATTTTGTTTGTTTTTTGTTTTTGTTTTGTTTTGTTGGTTTTTTGTTTGGTAGAATTTAGCATTCCCAGCCTTCTGGAAGGCTCCGGACCGGCGCACAGTGTGGGCACAGCTCCAGGGCAGGCGTGGGGCTGTCCCTGCTGTGCTCTGCAGAGGGGTCACCCGTGAGTGGGATCAGCTGGGACACATCCCCACCCACGGGGCTGTAGCAGCTCTGCTGGGGATGCTCAGGAGGCACCACAGCAATCAGTGTGCCTGGGGCTCCAGCCCACCAGCTGAATCGGGAGAAGTGCTTCCACCTGCGCTCTGGGCTGCTCTGGTTTCAGCCAGATAAATAGGACCTCAGTGGCTGCCTGAAACCTGTCTGGGATTCGCTGGCTGAGCAGCAGTGTCCCAGCCCTGCGTAGAGGAACGCTGCTCTTGGTGAGGTGCTGCTCCTGTGAGAGGACTGAACCTGCTGTTAATAATTCCCTGGTGGTTTTTAAAGGAGGGGCTGGTGGATGCAGTGTCCTATTCAGCTTGCAGTTTGATGGGGGCTGTAAATCCCCCTGTAGTTCCTGTGCTCTCTGCTTGTGAAGAGCATCCTGCCAGATAGTTCAGCAGTTTCTGCAGGGGCTTACCTTGTAGACTTTAAGAACAAGACTCACTGTTGTGCCTTGTTCTGCTCTAGGCAGTGTTTTTGGTATGAGAGGCTGTGTTTAGTAGTGCCATTTCCTGCAATGGCCTTTGGGATGAGCAGATGTAGGTAAAAGGGATGTTGTTTAAATGTCTGTTGATTTAAAAAAAACCCTATGTATTTCATAGAAACAACATAAGCAATGCAATTGTATGATTGACTTTATTCAGAGATTATTTTACTGAAACTAGAGCATTTGCTGATGTGACAAAAGACAATTAACTAAAGCATTAAAATTTATGCACAGATTGTACTTAGGCTTTTGCTGTTATTTTCCAGTGGAAATTTAGAAACTTAAGTATGCATTTGGTAGACAGAGGCTTCTCCTCTATGTTGAAGGCTGTTAATTAATGCAAATAGCACTAGGTTTACATTCTATTGAGACCACAGTGAAGTAGACAGTTTATCTTGTAAGCAGATACAGCATTGTGGTGAGCTAAAGTTGGTTTTCTTGCCTTTTCACAGCTCTTTCACGTGAGAACAAGGTGCACTAAACTCAGTAAAGAGCAATGATCACTGCAATGCTGGGGCCATCTGTGCAATGCTGTGGAATTGTCACAGCTGCCTTGCCAAGGCTGACTGCTTAATCTTGCTGCCTCCTTTGGAAACAGAGCTGGACAGGTAGCAAAGGTGTTGTGTTGCAGTGAGTGTTGGAGGAGTCTGTGAAAACATTAGCTAGGAGACTCCTTGTGCTTGATATAGGGAAATGTGCCTTTTTGGCCATCAGGTAAAATCTGGTAATGTTTTTCCTAGAAACAGTAAGCTAGGAGCTTGTGTGGCTACAGGGATAAGGATGATGCAGCTGGAAAATGTCCCTCTGGAGAAATTCAGAGTTGTGTTTAGTAGAGGGATGCACCAGCTGTGTCCTTGACTGGTGCAGTGCTTTCCAACAGCCCTGTTAGCTGCAAAGGTGTAGAGCACAGACCTGGCTTTATCAGTCTATGCAGCTGATAGTTCCTGCACTGCTTGGTTGGGACAGGTTTGTGGAATTGCAGCTGAACAGGACCACCAGAGCAGGCAGGGTGAACTGGGACACTTTGTGCTTTTGAGGACTTTGCCCAGCAGTGAACCAAAGCTGGGGCATGCCATGGCATGCAGGAACCCTGTTGCACTGAGACCTTTTGAAGGAAAGGTGTAGTTTGTTATAACTCTTTTCTCATTGAAGCTAGTTCCAGTTTGTGCAGTAATGGAAAGTGTTTTTTAGTGTACAGGTCAAGAACAGTTGTGATAAGTGGCAAAGAATTGTTAAAAATGAGCACTTTATGGCTTGAGAGAACCTGTTTTGGGGTTTCTGTGCCCATTGCTGGTGGTCAGGACTGGGTGCAGGGTATGGAGCAATGCCTGTGGTCTGTCTGGGTTTTGCAGCACAGGAGGGTAGCAGTTTCTCACTGTGCTCCTTCAAGGCTTGTGGTGGCATTGCCCTGCAGTTTGTGACAGGCTCTAGGCCAGATCTGTTCTTCTGGGTTTCAGTATGCATTCTTGAAAGGGTCTTGCCTGAAAGGAGTAATTTTGGGCACTTTGTGTGATAACTGCTGTTCTCAGAGGATTTGTGATGATTTTTTCATATGTGGTGTGAGCCTGTGCTATTACCCATGCGCTTCTGCATTTCACGTCTGTTTCTGGCTGTTGATGAACTTGTAATGGAGTTTTGTTTTTTTTTTTTTCCAAATCACAGAAAGGATGAGGAATTGAAGTGATGCTCTCACCTATTTCAAGGCAGGCCTAGCACTGTCTCCAAGGGGCTTTTAAGCCACTTTGATTTCCTGTAGCTTAGAGTGACAGTCTGCTCTTTTCTAAGAGCATGCAGTTCTGTGGGCAGCAGAGGTGAGGAAAGCCCAACTTTTTGCAGACTAGAGTGATCCTCAAAATTAAAGAGGCTGGAAAAATTTAGTAAAGAGAGGTAGATACCTCTCTTACAGCAGTCAGAAGTAAATACTTCAGAAAAGTGGAGTAAAAACACTATAGTGTGACCCTCCCTCTGAAACACTTCCTTAATTTTGGCAGCTTAATAAATTGGGGTCTTCCATGCAATTTGTTTAGACCATTGTGTTAATCAGGTCCAATATGTGCTAAAACAAATTGAGCAAGAGTTCAATTCTCTTTGGAATCCAGTTATAACCTTGGCTGCTGCCACATCCATTCCCCTGGCAGAGAATGTGGTCGTTCACTTGAATTGTGCTGAAATAACTCCCATGTGGAAATCTGGCAGGACAGCCCCATCCCTGTAACAGGAAAGGTGGTCACCTGCCTCATACTCTGAAGTTGAACTAAGAGTTTTTATCAACTGCAAATATACTGGAGAAATTCCTCCCACCCCCTTTACATCCCTACAGCCGTCAAGTATTTTGACATGAGTGTAAAAGCTGCTGTGTTTGAATTTAGAAATTGGCCAGTGGGATGAGAATGTGCAGCTGTGGAAGGCACGAGTGCTCCAGCTCTGTCACTGCTCCTCTTGGGCCCACCTATTTCTGTGAGGCTTGTGGGAGCTTAAGGGGATAAAAATGGCCAAGGTAATTAGCAGATCTGGTGGAAATCGGCTGGTCTGGCTCAGAAATTGGTGGAGGTGACAAGGCACTAGACAAGCAGATAAAATCTGATGTGATTGAACTTCCATAGAATAGAAAACAAAAATATTATTTATTCTTATTCAAATTTAAAGCAAAATGGGAAAACAAAAAAAAACCCCAAACAAGCAAAACCACAATCCAATACTCTTATTTCAAGACCTCAGCTGCAGTGGCTGGGTGTAGAAGTCACCTAAATCATTCAAGGGCATGCCTTTTAGACAGGCAGACAGCCTGGGACTGTGGAATCCCTCATTGCTTAGCTGTTTCACCTGCTGCAAAGAGTATCTGCCGCATATGGCCACGGATAATTTGGAAATGGAAGGTGGTTTGAGTTTTTCCCCCCACTCTGGTATTCTTATGGCACAGCAGCCCAGTGGACTCTGAGGTGTATTTAACTTACTGGGAAGGGTGGCCAAATTCTCTTCCATCTAAATGCAGCATCTGCAGCAGTGTGGAATGTGTGTTGTACAGCTGTGAATGTCTCAGGCATTTAGTGTGTCTCCTTTTTCACACAATAGCTTCTATTTATGGGTTTTCATCAAGCTGGACTCATGCATTCAACATGTCTTTGTGTTTTTCTTTTTCTTTGTTTTTTTTTTTTTGGTTGGTTGGTTTTTTTGCTTTTGTTTTTTAAGGTTTGTAGAAACTCCAAGCCCCTTCTCCTGGAAGGAGAGTTATTACCACTCAGCCATGTCCCAGAGCTCTCAGCCCAGGGAATTCCTCAGCCCAGAAGTGATCCAGCATATCTGGGACTTCCTGGAACAGTAAGTAGCCCTTACATGGAACATCTGGAAGGTGTTTTAGGATGGGATGCCTCTAACTAGGCTGCTCAGGGGATTGATGCTGTGGGTTTGGAATCTTCTGTACTTGTTGGTTAGATGATGACTGGATGTCAGTCTGGTGACTGGCAGCTCTTGGGCTCTCCAGAGGCCCTAAGCCCTGGCTGTGGGGCCAAGTGCAGTGTTCAGCAGTCACACTGACTCCCTGCCAGGCCTCTGGGGGCTGAGCTGGCTGCTTCCTAAAGCTCATGGGTGGCATTTCCCCTCAGGACATGGGCTCATCACTGTGTCCAGGCTGTGTTTTCCCCTTGCTGATGCTGGGGGGGGAGAGGAGGTGAAAATGGTGCAGAGTTCACCCTGTCAGATCCATTGACTGATAGAAAACCGATTCTGTTCCCAATCCTGACTTGCCATGACTGATGCTGGAATAATCAGTGCTATAAACCTTCCATGAGTTTTGCCTTGGAGTGAGTTGACTCTGCTCTTGCCTCAGAGCAAGTGAAATGTCTCTCTGTGCCCCATCCTGTTCAGGGCTGCTATAGCTCAGTGGTGAGGAGGTAATTGTTCCTCAGCAATTCCTTACTTTGTCATGAGACTGGCTTGTGGTAATGCCAAAGTCCTGGGCACAGGGGAAGGGAAGGAAAGTGGGGTGGAAAACAGAATTTGGCCAGTTTTAACTTCATTACTGTGTTCTTTGCAGGCCAATATGCTCAGTTCAGCCAATTGATTTAAACTTCATTGATGGCCCTTCTGAAGATGGCTCCACAAACAAAATTGAGATCAGCATGGATTGTGTCCGGGTGCAGGACACTGAGCTCAATGACCCAATGTGGGTGAGTAATGAGAACCTTCCTTACCTTTTGGGGGCAGAAGGGGAGTTTTTGCAGGAGCTATTCCAGCTGCATTGCCCCAGGGCCATCTTCTCACCTTGACTGGCTCCTCACCTGCTCTTCTTTCCTTCAGCAGCAGTGGCAGGAGAGAGGGATGAGGCAGCTGAACTGGCAGGAGAGCTGAGGAGCCTCTTGCACAGGCTACTCAACCATCCCTGCATTCTCCCTGCTTAGAGCTGATTTCACCTCAGGGTTCAAATAATTTCGATTCTGGGAACAGTTGCAATTTTGCTGATGAAGGCTAGAGGTTCTTCACTGGCTTATCTTCTGTGGAGGATCATATATTAAAGAACTTGTTTTCACACCATGGTTGGGTTCATTTCCCTTCCTGTTTCTTCAGACTAGAGAGTCTGTAATGAGTCTTGGCTATGGGTATCTTGGGGATATGGCTCAAGACTGGAATGCAGATGAGGCACTGGTGGTTGCTGGTTCATTGCCTTTGGCACTAACAGACTGGCTCTTTCTTACCAATAACTCTTCTGAAGAAGCCAGGTGCTTTTCTTGCAGGCTGGAGCAGGAGGTATTTCAGGAGTTTGAGTTGCTCATGTCTTGTTTGGGTTTTTTCATTTTTTTTTTTTCTTCCTGGGTTTTGTATACTTTGGGGTAAAAATAAAGTGTAGTTTGAAATTTGTGCTGATACCTGTAAATTTTCTTGTACTATTTCCATCCTGAGAAACTTCTGTCATTTAATTCCCTGGCCAATCAACCACAATTTTTGGTGTGTTGGCAGTCTGTATCCTGGTAGTGTTTGTGGCCTGGAGGATTGCCAAAGCAGCAGCAGCCAAAGCAGCAGCAGCAGCGAAAGCAGCGGCAAAAAGCCCCAAAAGCTGAAAAAACACCCGGCTAGATAAAACAGCCCGGGGGAGGGGCCGGCAGCTCCATGGTGGGGGGTAGGGAGAGGAGCTAGTCAAGACATAACCCATAACAGTCTGCAAGGAAGGAGCTCCTGGGTCATTCTGGCTGCAGTTCCTGGTGACAGGAGGTTTGGCCTGTCAGTGCTGCACTGGTATGACTGCTGGGGAGGCTGCAGTGCTCTTACCTTTCCATGAAGGTTAAAAAGCCAGTTTGATGTGTGTATGTGCCTGGCTAATGTGATGAACTAATGCAACTGCACAAGGACAGGTGACCTTTATCACATCTGGTCATCTTTTGATTCAGCATTTGGTGGGGTGGGGTGTAAACCTTCCATCAGCATCTAGATCTTGGCTTTTTCCACCACTATAGCACAGCTCCACTGAAATGGTGTCTCTCTTCAATACTCCAAAAGATTCTCCATGTTTACAGGGAATTGTGATTGTTTCAAAGTAGACTGTAATGATCTGTTTGAACTATGTCCTCCTAAAAAACAATCCCCAATAGCCTAAGGGTCATTAGCAGTAACTTTCCTCCTTCCACGCTCAAATCTGGATTTGTGGCATTGAGCACAAGCTCAGCTCCCTGTATCCTGTTGCTCCAGGCTGTCTGCAGGGCACTGCAGTGGCTGCTGTGCTCACTATTCAGGGTCTCCCTCTCCTGTCAGTGGTGCAGTGAAACATGAATGGAAAGTCCCTTCCCCTTGTTCTCTCTGAGCACTGCTGAGGTGAGCACTGCTGCCTGGGAAGGCGACAAGAAACTTCTCCATGCAATTACTTCTTGCTGGTGATGGGTTTGAGCTCAGCTTTGCAGGAGACATTTCTGGAGAGGCCAGGCTGCAGGGTGACTTCTTCTTAAGAAGTGTTCTTCACTGACTTGACAAGCTAAAGGGGGAGTGGGGAAATTCCATCCCATCCTCACCCTTACCGTAAAGGCAGCAGCTCAGAGTACATTAATGTATGTACATTAATAAATGTTCCAGTTTGTCTTCAGTGGAAGACAGCACCTTCTCTCAGTTGAATGCTGGACAAAAGCCTTCACAAAGCAAAATATGCATTGCAAACCTGTGCAAACAGCCAGTCTTTTAAAACGAGGAAAGTTCTTTTTACTCCCCTTACCACCACCACCACCTCCCTATAAATTTGCAAACATCCCTGACAGGTGACAACTCCCCTTGCAGAGCAGTCTGTGTTTGCTTTGCTGTTTCTGGGGCTCGCAGCGGCTGCAGCTTTCATTGGCAGAGAATGTGTAGCCTGGGGCAAGGTGTTTGCTTTAATCTGAAATACCTTACAACTCTCTTCCCCTCCAGCCTCTCTTTTCCTCTGGATGGCTTCGGGGCACGAGCTTCCCTTGCACCTGTCTCTCCTGTAACCTCAGCCATGTCACTTCTAGACACGAGGTGCTGCACGCAGCTGATTGCAAAGGGTTGAAGAGGGCAGATAAACACAAAGGAATGTAGGAGAAACAGAGGGGCCCTTGGAGATGAGCACTGAGATCAAGGCAGAGGGCTTTATAGTATTACATTTGTCTTAGGAAAAGAGCAAGGCCAGTTTTTCTCCAAAATGCATCACCATGTGAGATTTAAATGGGTGCAGTGCAATTAGGAGGGGTTTATTTAAAGCAATAGTCCTTGTGTAGACTTCAAAGCAATTGCAATCAGTTTTTTAAAAAAAGCTTTGCACCTTCTTGCAATTTTAGGCTGAAAAATGAAACTTGCAGTCTTAAAAGGTGTCCATCCTTGAGCCTAAGAGTTGTGTTGGTAAAACCTGTGATTTCTTTTTTTATTATTTTACTCTTCTGGGTACAAGTTCTTGTTCACAACAGAACTAGTAGTGGGAAGGAGCTGCAGTGCCTTAAGAAACTGTCCCACAAGTGTGCTGGAAAATGAGCCATGCTGAACACTCATCAGTTATGTTCATTGAAAATGCAGCTCTTTGGGAAAGAAGGTTGGGTGACACAAAAACCCCTCTTTTCTGGGCTGCATCTTGTGTGAGAACTGTAAGGTCCCAGCACTTTTTTTGAGAAAAAGAAATAATCTTCCTGTGCCTTTGTAAGAAAAGGGTAAGAGAAACTGGTGACCTGCACTACCTTGAAATGAGAAGATCTGGAGGGGGCAGGAAGAGGTTTCTGGTAGAACAGGAGACAGTCAGCAGCCTGCCCCAGCTGTGTGCCTTGTGACAGCTCTTTCACAATGTCCTGGGTGGCCCATCCTGGCTGTTAGCTGTTGCCCTTCCTTTCCCCTGGTGTGAACCACAGGCAGGCTGGGAAGCCCCAGCCAAGATTTGCCTTTTTTGCATAACTGGAGTGAAGGGCTGGTGGTCCCTGTGGGTGTGGAGAACACTTACTTTCTGCCATGGCCCTGGTGTGGGAGGGAGCTGTGGATGGCCAGGGAGGTAAGTTGCATGTGTGTCCTTGTGGGCCTCCTGCCATTCATTAAGTGCACCAAAGAAGGTGGTCCCCAGGCTCTACTCTGATCAGGGACGTAGCCAGAATCTATGGGGTGTGGGGGTGATGTCTAGCTCCCTGCATTCAGGAGGACCACTGATTGCAAAGCCTGTGTCCTGCAGTGCCAGAAATCAGGTAATGTTATAGCAATTTTATATTTGTATTTGACTGGTTAAATGCCGTGCGGCATCAGGGAGGAGGGGTCTGGAGATTCTCTTTAGGAGTGGGTGTGTGACAGTGCAATAACCCCTGCATTGTCCTGGAGCCCTCTTAGTGCTGTCAGCCTGCTCTACCAGGTGCAAAACTGCTTTCTTTTGCTGTCTCTCAAAAGTCCTGTAAACTGCTCACTGATACTAGGAGATGCTGGACACAAAGCACACTGCTTTGGGCTAAGGATTTCAGCTAGAGCATCCTGGTACAAGTGTTATTTGAGGGGTGTGCAGAGTCTGTGAGTCTTCTGCCCTCACCATCCCAGCCGTGTGGCATGGGGAGCTGGAGTGCTGTCCCCAGGGATGGAGCAGCTCATCCCCTCCCCCTGTACATACCTTCCTGTCATGCCCCTGAGCGAGCCGTCCTCCTGCAGCCCCTTGCCTAACCAGTTCAGTGGAATGCCTGCTCCCCAGACAGTGCTGTGGTCAGAGTTTTCTTAACCTGGATCCATCCCTCCCCATAAAAAAGAGAGAATTCCTTGCCTTTTTTTGTGTGTGTGTTTTTTTTTGTTTTGGTTTTTTGGGGTGTTTTTTTTTTGTTGTTGTTAGTTTTGTTTTTCTTTTAACTTATTAAATTTTAAATTTGCAGACTCATCTTCTGCAAATAATCGTGGGGGCTGGCTGTGTGTGGCTTGAGCAGCCTGTGGGGTGGGTTTCTGCCCTGAGGACAGTGGTTTGTGTGTAGGGCTGTGTTTGGGTATACAGCTTTATGGGCTGTGGGTGTCCCAAGCCTACAGAAATTTTGCAAGAGCAATCTGTGTTTCATAGTTCTGAAATTGAGAGCTTCAGCACTGTGGCTCTGCTGTTCTCCTTTATGCACAGAGGTTGAGGTAACAGCAGGCTGTAGGATAGACAGACTGGATTCATTTTGTGTAGGAAATTGGGGTGTTGAGGCTCTCAGCCTCAGTCCTTTTACCAATGACATCTCAGAGTGTATTCGATGCTTCCCAATGGAAACAAGAGACCTTTCCATATTTAATTTGCTGTAGGCTCAAGAAGGAGCCATTAAACCACCTTGTACAGAGCACATTCCCAGGCTGCAGCCCAGCAAGCTGTAGAGGAGCTGTTCTGGCCCAGAGTGGCTGCTCTTGTGTGTGCTCACAGCCTTAGTACCATGCAAATCAGTAATTCATATTTGATGGCCGTGCACTGAATTCTTGGTGCCTATCACATGGGAGCTGTGGTCAGGTTCTGCTGTGCATTTGATGAACAGACACAAAATGCTCCACCTCCTCTTCTGCACAACTCTTGCATCCTAGCCAATAATTTAATATTGAAGTGCCAGCTCTGAACTCTGTTAATTGCTTCTTAAAATGTTTGTTTCTGGGCCAGGAGAAGAGAACTCTGCTTGTTGCAAGGTAAGGGCTGAAGAAGCAGATGAAAGCAGGTTATGGAGTGGTGGAACTGTGGGATGGGAAGGCTGTCCCTGGGTACCCACAGCGGGCAGGGAGTTGATGTGGTGAGCAGTGCAGGAATAGTGCCTTGGTTCAGGGACTGACTAACACCTGATGTGTGCTGCCACGGGCTCTGGCAGCTGCCACAGCCCTGCATTTTGTTGGGAAATGGTTTTGCACCTGAAGGATGAGGCCAATTTGATAAGGGGATGCAGCAAAGTGGCATGTGTGGCCATCTGTTTCCATGCCTAAGTATTCCAGGACTGACCATAGAAAAGAAGGAAGGAAGGACTTTGTACAGCACAGGGATGTGATCAAAGCTTTTATTAATGTCTGGTTTTTGTTTGAGAGAGTTTGAGGCTTGCCAAGTTTCTCTTCTTTGTGGTTATTTATTCATTCCATAGCTGTGCAAAGAAAGTTGAGATTATGCAAAGACATTTCCATAATGAGCAAAGGCATTATTCTATTGGAAGCTTCCCTCCAGCACCTCTTCTGTTTGCAGTTGAACTCAGAAGCTCTCTTAATTTAGGCTTGGCTTGGTAAGCCTGCTGGATGTTTAATCTTATGCTGTGTAGGTTCCTCCAAATGATCTAATCATCACTTTTAGGGCTGCAGATTCAGATCTAGAAATGGTCAGTTCTTTCAGATAAGAGTGAATGTAAAGAATGTATCTGTATATTCACTTTAATCAAAGTCTGAAGACCTCCCTTATCATTAGGGCCCTGCTACACACAAGATATATTTGTTTCTCTAAAATAATTTTCCCTAGCTCCCTTTCCTGTGCCATTTGGCCCTAGTTCTTGCTGCACACCAGGGATGGCTGCATTTCTTCTTGCAGGAATGCAGCCAGTTGATCAGCAGTATCCTTACACTGGGTGTTTTGTTTTTAATGTCACTTCCAAGGATTTTCAATGGTACTGGAGAAAACGAATAGGTGATCTGTCTGCTCTGTAATCATTTTGGAAGCATATTTAAAATTCCTTTAAATATTTCTTCCCTTTCAGCATCTTGCTGTACATTCATCTTGTGAAGGAATAAACAACTTGTAAGCTGAAAAGCACAAACCTGCAGGGAGAGAGTCAGTGAAATGGGGTGGTTCAGGAGGTGTGGCTTTTATTCCCCAACTCTATTGCTGTGAGCACCTGACATGGAACAGTGTGGTAATTGGAGTCCTGTCCTCTGCCTATACACAAATGCCTCCAAACAAAAGAAGCAGTTGCTTCAGAAAACATCTTCCTCAAGCAGCTAGGCTTGCCTCCAAAGGTTTCCATGGTACTGCACGTGCTCCTTGAGCAAGTATGGAGCAATAATGCATTAGTGCTTATTTCACACCTTAAAAAGGTCTGCACAAATGCTTAATTAAAAGGCATCTTGATCTTGAAACAATAGATTGTAACTTTTTCCTCTGGAGGAAGTTTAAGATTAATGCCATCTTGATGGGAACTTCACTCTTTGTTTCTGTCTAGTTGATAGGATCCTCTTTTTTTCCCCAAAATTCACCTTCCTCAGGATGTTAGGGTTGTTTTGTTATTTGTTGGGGATTTTCTTTTTAATTCTAAAGAAGGAAAATGAAATCCTTTTCTTTAGTTAGCTGGGAGGGTGATGAATTGAGCTGTCTGTATCTAGCCAAATCAAAACTTTGTGTAGCTCTGTGGCACCCCTTTTTGTGAGGTGAGTAGTGGATGGCAGCACCTCACAGAGCTGCAGGGCTGACCATGCCAGGAAGGGGTTTCTCCTTCCAGCCTAAGACAAACCTGGAGCACAGCCCTGGGAGTGTCCTGCTCCCCTTCCTTGTCCAGCACAGCCAAAGTGTCTGTGCTGCAGCCAGCCGTGGGGTGTAGCTTTTGTTTTAAAAGTTCTCTTGCATTAATTTGGATTCTTGCTTTGAAGAGAGTCTTAGGCATCCAAAGTCTCACTATATATGTTTCTTTGTGGTTCTGCAGATTCTGCCCACAGTCCTCTTAATGACTATTATTTTTTCCTCCAGTATTTCATGAGGAGACTTCTGGACTAGGTAATATTTTTTACTGAATGTCTTTACCATCTGCTTTCCACCTCACTGTCACTGATTTGATAGCACTGAAATTAATGAGTGAATTGTCAGGCAGTCACAAAAAATTAAATCGGTCTGTGAAGTGTAGGTTTAAGGAGTGGTTTGTGGCCTGGGTTCATTTGCTTACTGCTCACTGAGCTCTTCTCTAATCAGCAGCTGAATTTGCAGAGATTAATAAAAGATCAAAAGAGTTTTCAGTAACAAATATAACTGTCACTCTAAAAGCATGGGCTTCTATGTCCAGCCTAGTTAAATAGAAGGAAAAGGTATGAAGCACTTTTTTTTCTCCTTGAGAGCATGGATGGGTATGGTGGACCTCATGGTGATGTCCAGACTGGATTAAAACTAAACAAGTCTAAAACAAAAGTGATCAATCTTCTGGGGAAGGCCAGCACTGCACAGTGCAGCGTTTCTTCATAGGGGAAAAAAAGGGATAAACCAGCTTCCAGGCTTCCTGCCTGGGGAAGTGTGTGGCACTCCAAAGCTCCTGGGCAATATCGGATAACAGTGATGTGTTAATTGGAGAAGTGTGAATGGCCATGGGTTACAGGGTCAGGGTGTAACCAGGCATTTGGAAGACTCTTCTGGAATTATTGCAAACTGGCAACTTTCTTTTAAAGGCTGGATTATTGTAAAAGGGCTTGGGTGGGAGGGAGTTGGCAGCAGCACAGAGGCTGGTTGGGAAGAGCTGCTGTGATTTGTGCATTTATAAACAGTTGTGCATTTCATGAGACCAGTCTGTAGTTTATATAAGATAATGGAAGCATAACACTTTGCTCTCAGCTGCTTGTGCAAGAACAGCCCTGGTCTGTCAACAGTTGCGCCTTTCTCTGACTGAAAACAAAAGCTCTGTAATCTGTTGCTATCTCCTTCTCCCTTTCCCTGGCTAGAGCACTTTGTCTCGGGTGCAGATTTGACCTTCTCCTGTCTCCAGCTGGAGGGATGGGACTGTTTATGCCAATTAGGAGCAATTTGCATGATTTTTTTTTTTTTGTAACTTCTTCTCTTTTAACTCTTGAAAAATATTGTATGAAAATGGGGGGGTTGAGGGTGATCAACCACGCTGTGCTGAGCATCCAAAGATCCTCATGAGGCAAAAATGCAGTTTGAATGTTGAAGGTGGTTACTCCAACCAAAGACCTGCCCTGGCTTTAATCCCCAGAGTCCCCATGACCCATCTACATGCATGAATATCTACTGACCCACGAGTTTGCATTCACCAGTGCAAAAATGTCTGCTGGCTAGTAGTTTTGCAGGCTTATGTGCTGCCTTGCCAAAGTATCTATGTCCAGATGGTTTTACCTCTAAGCTTTCATAGTGAAAGTAAATTTCTTTAAAAAGAATCACTAGGGTACAGAAAAAGTGAGGGAAATTAGATAAAGGGACTGCCAGGAATAAGCAGAAACACTTTTTTATAAATGATCTCTATGCTTTGTCTGCCTCCTACGTCATACACCAACTGTGGGAGGTGAGTTCCTGCTGGCATTTTGGTGGAAATGGCCCTTGATGGGGCTGCAGGGTTTTTGGTTGTGCAGGCAGTGGGGAAGGTGTGGGGACCTTGCATCACCTTGTCTGGAGAGCTGAATGTCTCTGGAGGAGTCTGGCTGTGTCTCATTAGAGCTGGGCAGCCGGAGGGCAGAGGCCCCGGGGCTGTGCGCGCCCTTCCTGAACCAATATTGCACAGAGCTTGTGAAGGGAACTGGTTTTGTTTCATAATTCCTTTCCACCTTCCCTCTGCCTGCCCCCCCACCACGTAGCGTTATCTCTTGACATGATGCCATTAACTCTCTAATTAGCCCTCGGGGTGTTCTGGGGGAGATAAGGAGACTGCAGGAGCTCAAATAAGCAGCGTGTGCAGATGTTTACCCAGGGTCGGAGGGCAGGGCTGTTGTGACAGGCCATTGCCTTGGGCAGGGCATGCTCCTTGGGAGAGAGCAGCCAGCCTGCACCATGGGCACATCTAGGAGCTGCCTCTCCTCCTGCCTTTCAGTCCAGCTACTTACCCTCTACTTCATAAAAGATGCGGTTAGGAGTCCTTGGAAGAAGGGATTGATCCTCAGTACCAAACTCTTGCAGATAGGGCATGTTTCTAATACATTTCATTGGAATTTCTGGGCTTCAGACCTGTCCCTGGGTCATTGGTGAGGAAGCCAGGAGGTTGGAATTTGTGGTCTCAGGTGCACAGAGAGGTTGCTCAGAGAGCTGGGGGTGCCTGGTCCCTCTCTTGGTATGGATCAGAGGCAGTTCCACGTGATGCTGGGATTCACACAAGGCTGTAGCCAGTCAGCAACAAGTAGGATACCTGTTTTTTAAATATATATATTTTTTAATTTGTTCTGTCTTGCCATGAATGGTTGGATTAAAAATGAAAAAGAGGAAAATCTGTTTCAGGGACCACATTGTTTTGCCCTTTCTTCCTTGTGGTTTGAGCAATGAAGATAAATTCTGCATGAATTTTCAAGAAGGCAGGGTTGTTTTTTTTTTTTTCTTTAAGTATTTTCATTTTGCTCTTTAACCTGGCTTCTGCTATCACAGAGTACACATCTGTCCCTGTAAGATCTGCACTGAAAAGACTGTCAAAGCCAATTGGCAGAGGCTTGGTTTTTTGAGCATTCAGCAGTTATTCAGAACAGGAAAAAAAAAAAAATCCACCCAAACCTATGTTCTATTTTTTCCATCCTCCTCCTGTTATCTCAGTCCTAATTTGTAAACATTTGAGTTCAGTGAATGTCACTTCCTGTAGTAGTCCAGTTGATCCAGATGCTATTTTTATATGAGTTGAGAGGTCTGAGCAGATTTTTTTTTTTTTATAAAATCTGCAGGAAGTTCTGCATGAACTGCCTAACACACAGGCAGGTGTGCATGTTAACCACTGCAGCTGTGATAATGATGTTTTTGTCACAGTTTTGCGCACTTACCTTGCGACCAGAGAACTTGCCTGTGGTACTGGTGAGAGGAGCTGGGATAAACCATGTAAGAGCACAAGGAAAAAGCCTTCAAACAAAGACTCTGAATCAGCAGTTTGACATGGCTGACAGCTCATTTTGGAAACTCAGGGGTCTTGTTTGCATTTTATTTTGTTCTTTGGCATACCAGCAGGAGCCGTAAAGCATTGCCAGGATCTTCTAGAATATCTGAGTCAGACCTGGGAGAGTTGCAGCTGAAACTTTCAAATCTAACCAGCAATTATTATTTCTAGTTTCCTGCAGTATTGGAGGTAAATTACTTTAAGGAGACTTCCTTTCCTGAGGCTGAGCTACTTTTAAAATTTCAATCCAACTAGGCATCCAGAGCCTCAGTGCCAGGTTTTTCTCTTGTTGCTTTGTTTTCTACTTTATTTTTTCTGTTTGAGACGGGGGAGAACTTGTTGGTCTCTATATTTAGAGTTAAACCTTATTCATCTGGCCTCAGCACAAAGTAATTCTTACTGATGTGTTAAAGGAGGGCCTTTGCCTGAATCTGTTTGCTTTTTCTGATTAGGCTAATTGGTATGATAAGGCATAGTCTCTCTTTACAAAGATTGTCTTGCTATGACTTCAAGGAAATCATCAACTGTAATGGTCTGGAGACCTGTCCAAAAGGCTCAGACAAATTGTAACTATCACTGTCCCACAGCTATGATGTGAGTGTGCAGTGTAAGGAGTAGGGGGTGTCCTTTTGTGTTTATAACTCAGCCATTTAAGCATATGGTATTTCAGGAAATCACGTTTTCTTCTCAGAACCCTAAAGAGATGTTGCCTGGCTGCCATTAGCTTGGAGGCTCATCTACATGAAAATTTTGTACCTGCAAAAGTAGAGAATGAAATGAGAGTCTGGGAACTTTTTTTCCACATGACAAGGTAGAAAGCTTCAAGCCTTTACTTCTCCCTTGTGCTACTGGTTCCAGTGTGAATATCAAAGAAATGGCACCAGCCTGTGAGACAGAAGAGCATCCTCTGAGGAGAGTGCATTTAGATCTGTGGCAGTGAAGTGCAGTTTGGGACCCTGTGGTGATGAGAGGGACATAGCTGTGCCTGGGCTGCAGCAGCATTGGTGTGTGTGCAGTGTCTGGTGCCTGCTCTCTTACCTCCTGCCACCCCTCCTGGCATGCTGGTGCCCTCCTTTGTGTCCCTTGCAGATGATGGATTTGCAAAAAGCCACTTGTCCAGCAACTGCTGCAAGGTGACCACACAGGGTAATGCATCTAACACTGAGCCAGGTCGGGGCTGTGTGTACAGAGGGCAGGGATTTGTGCTGACATGTCAATTTATTCATGCTATATACACCTCTCCTCGTGTTTGACATGCAGATGTCTTTGGATAAACTTCCCTGTATCTCTCTCTATCTGGGTGTTGCTTCACCCACAGCCACCTCCAGCCACCTGTGGGGCAGGAGATGGCAGATACCTCACACAACAATGCTGCATTAATGACCTGGAAAAGAAGGATCTTCTGAGTTTCAGAGCATAGCTATGAAAGAGGTTTTTGCAATGACCTTCTGGGGTTGGGAGATTTATGTATGTACCTTCTGCTCTCTCCTTTCCCCCCCATAGTTTTTGAATTCATGTGCCAGTATCAAAGCTTGACAGTATTTAGGGGTTCAAACAATCATCTGAGCACAGCATAACTTTTCCTCAGTGTTAGCCAACAGAAAATCCATGGGTGACATGAGTTCTTGCTGCATGTGCAGCTCTGTGTAAGCCTTGCAGTGGTGCTGCAGGGTGCCCCGTTCTGCTAACGGTGCTGTGGCTGCTCCCTGCACACTTTACCTGCATCTCCAGATTAGCACTGGTGTGGCTTTTTGGCTTGTGCCCATATCGCTGAGATCAGAAGTACATCGGGCACAGCCCCTGGTCTGAGGAGGTGCTGGGGAGGATGGAGAGGAGGGCAAGGGGCTGTGGCAGCGGTTTGAGATTTCCTGTCATCTGGGGAACTGGCTGTGTGCTCAGCAGCACTGAAGGTGTGTGTGGCTCTGAGCTGAGCTGGGATATTGCTGGTGGTTTTAGGTCGGGAGGGCTCGGTGCTCCTCTCTGCAGCCTGTTCTGGAAGTGCCTCCTTGCACTGTGCTCGGTGAGGAGGAGTCGGGAAGGTGCACTGGCAATGCTCCCAGCCTTTTGCTCGCACCAGCAGCTCCGGTGAGCTGTGCTTGCAGGGTGAGAGCGACATCAGACACCCGCTTCTTGCGGCAAGGACTCCCTAATCCCCTGCCCTGTGTTAGTTCTTGTTCCGCCTCCTGCCTGAAGACGGTTTTGCCCCGTTTCATTAGTGGCAGCCTTAGGAATGCGCTGCCTGCTCCAGCCTGGAACAGGCTGGCGAGTTTGCAGTGTAGTTTGCAGAGGTGCCGTGTGGCAGGAGGGCAGCCCAGGAGCCGTCACCCCCGAGCAGCAGAGGCTGCTGGCAGCGCTGCCTTGCCTCTGGCCCTGCCTGCGGCTGGGCTGCGATGATGCCGCGGCGAGGCGGGGCAGAGCCGGCGGCTCGGGGCTCGGGCGGGGAGCGCTGAGCCCGTGAGGGGTGGCAGCCCTGCCCGTGCCCCTGTCCCTCCCTGCCCAGCCCCTGTGGCGGTCGCTGCCCCCCGCAGCTGGAGGCTCTGTGTCCCCGGGCAGTCAGCGCTCTGCATTTCGGCAGAGCCCTGCGTGGCGGCGGGTCCCCAAAGAAAGTTCGGAGCGCTGTCATTAGGCTGGGCCGCGCTCCGATCGGGATGTTGGGTTTCCTGTGTCTCCCCTTTGGAAAGGTGTTCTGTTTCTCCTGCTCCGGCAGCCGCTGCCCTCGCTGCGCCGCGCATCCCGCTCGCCCGGCGAGGCTCGGGGATCCTGCACCCCGGTTTTGGGGGCTCCCCGGGGCACACCGCGACACCACAGGGGCTTGGCTGCTTGTCCGCAGTGAAATCACTGTGACGATCTCTCCTGCAGATGTCGGCTCAGTGCTCTTCCTATCTTTTGAAAAGTTTGCTGTGGGCATCCGGTCCAAGTGTTTTTTTTACCGAGAGGCGCTCAAAAACTTCTCCCATGTGTTATTTCAACACACGAATCCCTTTGGACGAGTTGGGGGTTTTTAACTTTTTTAGTCATGATGCAAGTTCGTAACAGATGGAAAGGAGGGGGGAGAAAAACGGAGCTGGTGTGATGCCCTGCAAACACAGGACCTGTTGCTGGGGTTATGGATAGGAGCACACAGGTGACAGAATGTAGCTGGATTATGGTGCATGGAACCACTGATTTTCTCAAAGCTGCTTGGGGGTTTTGTCCCAAGTCTGCTCGCAGCAGCAGCCAAATACTCGGCTGCATTACTGCACCACTGGTGTTGAGCATTTAATCTCTATCCCTTCCTGAACGTTTTGGTTCTTGGTAGCAGCAAAGCTTGTGCCTGGAAAAAAACAACTCTGGAATCTTTGTAGAAAATAAATAGGAGAAGTTTCTTGGAGCAGCTCCTTTAGAGCGATTCCATAGCTCTCTTTCGAGTTCCCAAACTTGTAGAAAAGTGACAGGGGAAAGTTATTGTTTTCTTTCTTTTCCCTGCCTGTCTCTTGCTTTTTTCTTTTCTCTTTTTTTGGCCATTCCTCCCCCCCCCCTTCCCTTCCCTTTGCTCTTTAGAGATTGGTGATAAGGAATTCTAACTACTTAATGAGCTGGGAGAGGCCTCTCTCCATTGGAGTGGAGGACTCCAGGTGGCACTTTGACAGATTGGACAGGTAAGGCAGGAGAGCCCCACCTCCTCCTCCTTGCCTATAGTTAGGTATATAAGGGAAACTTCAATTATGCAGAGAGGCACACTCCGAGTCCTGTTATCTCCACAGTAGCATCACATATTTTTAGGGTCTTCCAGGGGGTGGGAGGTGTTTGTCAAAATCCTGGAGCCTGAAGAAAGAACAGCAGCGTTGATCAATTTGACTGCTAACATGTTGTACCTGGAAAACAATGCCCAGTCCCAGTATAGTGAGGTAAGGACTCTAGGTTTGAGCTGTGATATCGCTAATATATTTTCATTTTTAGTGAATATATGCAATTTCTTCACTGCTAAAGTTAGGTGCAGAATATACACTTGTTTTTGTGAGACTTCTGCATTTTACAATGGGAAACAGAGTTTGTTGGGCTAAATATCTGAATGAGTGTGAACTTCAAATCTTTGTTTGGGACAACGAATTTGTTTTGGGAGCCCTGATCAGCCAACATTATTTTTTTTTTATTGGAGGAGCAAGGCAGTTGTTTATGGAGAAAATGCACACAGATTGCATTCCTGTAGCACTCTGAATATTGGCTGTGTTATCTGCATTATGACTCGTTTACGAGTCTTTTATTGCCAAAATCACTGCCTGTGGTTTAAAGTGGATGGTATCTAGGAAATAACTAAAAATGTGTTATAAATCCCTTCTTAGGTTACTTTTTAAAGTAAAATAATATACAAAGATTCTCCGCCGCAAATGCTGCGCTAGCGTCCATACCAATACCTCTTTCACTCAGTGCTGTTAATACCTTGCCTCATAACTTGCAGCAGCAAGGTATTTTACACAGAGTGTTTGTATAAGCATATTATATGAGGATAAATACGGGTACAATGAATGCATTTTGCTTTCTATAGCCCTTTGCACTTCATGGGCGAGAGTGGGATGCGAACTTCAGGTGCAGCTTTGATTTCATTTTTTTGAAATTATTTATTTTATTGGTTTTAACCAGCTGGGTTGATGCTTTGTAAGGTGGCAGTGGAGAGGATTGCCACACGCTGTGCAAATCTTGGAGGAAGTTACCAGGGGTTGAGGGAGATCTAACGACAATATTGGTTTACATTCCAGCGGAGACAGCAGCTGTGTTGACACTTGCCAGAGTGGCAAAGCAGCCAAAGCTCTGTGTGTGTGTGTATGTGTGTATATTACTGAAGAAAAGGCTTTGAGTGGAGGGCACAGGGTACGAGCCCCAAAGCAGACAGAAGCTCAGCCTCTTGGAAGAGAAAGCAAAATAGAAATTGAAAGGTGGAGAGCATAGCTAGGAGATGAGACAGGAGGCGAGGGAAAGTCTGTTGAAGGTTTACTTGAGGCTTGCACGCCTGGGATGGTGGGTCTGTGACTCGGGGAGAGCGAGTGGTAAACTGGAACCAGTGTGCTCTCCCCATCCCTCTCTGCAGGGAGCCCAAAGCCCCGTGTGCGTGTGGCTCCTCTGCTGCCTCTGTCCAGGAGACCCAAATGGGTGACTTTTATTTTTTTCCTAGGTTAATTATAAACTCTTAAATGTGGAGAGAGCACTTCTTGGAGTGTTTGCTTGGTGTTATTTGTCTGCTGCTATCTGATCAGCTTTCGCTGAATAGCAGCAGTGGGGCTGTGGAGTCCCTATGCTTGACTGGCTGGGCTCATCTGTCATAACGATGCGCTCAGGAGCGTTCTCGCTCCGCTCAAATGCCACTCGTCACTGTTGCTGTCAGGGGAGCTTTTTAAAAGGCTTCAGCTCTGATTTCCCCCCCTCCCAATTCTCCCTCTTACCTTATTGGATTTGAACAAGGTGCACTGACTTTGTTCATCCAGCAAAGCATTGTACTCTGGGGAAGGAAAACCCTGTTAGCGTTTACTTGGCTTGGCTTCTGAGGAAGAGCAGCCTTGCTAATGACCTGTCTGAAAGAGAGGGAGACTCGTTAATGCTCAATTAAAATATATCGGTGACGATGGGCCTCGCCCATCTTAAGCTTGCAAACAAGAAGTAGACTTTGGCATGATTTCCTTAGAAAAGAAGAAAAAATAAAAAGCTCTCTGTGTAAATGGTAGCAGCGCTTTGTTGCCATTAGTAATTGCAGTTCGGATTTTAGAGCTGTTGTTGGGTTGGTCACAAGGTAGGCATACCAGCTCATGAAAAACTTAGTACACACTAGCTTTTGGGTTTGCAAGTGGCCCTTATTTAAGGGTGGAGGGGGGAACTAATTTCCCCCCATATTAAAAACTAAGTTTTAAAATGAAGAGCAAGGAGTCCTCTCTCATCCCAAACCCATTTCTAGAAGTTCTTTGCACCCCAGGATGCTGGCTGCGTGCTGGCAGATGCCAAGCTCTGCCATCTTCACGCTGGCTGTGCTGCATTCTGCCCTGGGAGTGCATTCCTAGCCTGGGAATGGGCTGTTGCACAAGCCCCAGTGCAGGCTCTGTGGTCAGGGCGGTGAGCTCGCACCGTCACCCACAGCCCTGTGCCACCCCTGCCTGCGAGCCTGGTGCCGAGCACCATCAGATGGGCTCCTCCCAAACGGGGCAAATCTGCTTGGGAAAAGGGGAGAGGGGTGTTAAAGTGAATCACAGCCCTGAGAGCCTGGAGGTGGAACCTGTTTCGGCCACTTTTCCAGCCTAATCTATCCCAGCATTTGATCTGGGTCAGCTGCAAGAACAATTAAGCTCTTTGTTGGTAGAGAACTGGACTTGATGACCCTGGAGATCTGTTCTCGTGTGCTTATGAGTAGGAGATGTGAGAAGTAGAGAGACTCTGGGTGGTTATTAATAGGATGATGAGGTGCTGATGAACAGGAACCCTTTGAATGTCGTTGTGTCTTCCTGCCTCATCTCCACATGTGGAATTTTGTGTTGTGCACAAATGTTTGTGAGAAAGCATGAACAAAACTGGGTGTGAAAGGGAGTACAAGTTTGTCTAGTCTTGTCCAAGTTTCTTGAGCCCTTGTGGAGGGAGATGAGAGCAGTAGAGAATTCCTTTAGGAACTCTGGGTTCCTCTGCAGTTTGTCTGAGTGATGATGCAGAGTTTGGAGTGCTTGCTAAAATCAAATTAAATCATTGCCAAAAGAATAAACACGTCTTGTTCAAACAGTGATAAGAAATATGTGCCATGACTTTTGATTATATCCATCATCCTTCCCAAAGATCTTCCTGCTCTTTGAGGGAGACAAATTAAAGAATCTCTTTCCGTTAAGATTTTTATCATAGTTTTGGGAGGGGTAGGGGGAAAACTAGTTTTATACTAAAAACTTGTGCACTGCTTTGAGTTTTTGGCAACGTTCCTTCATGCTGAAAATTAAGAAAAGCTATATAAGTATGGCTGTAAATATCTTTGAGGGTTAGGATAGCCTCTTCGGAAGGGTGCATTTTTGGTTTTGTTTTCCTTTTCCTTCTTTGCTTTTAAGTAATTATTCAGATGTGTGTTTGAGCTGTAGTGCCCTGGGTGTGAGCCTTTTCTTTGTAGGAGCAGGTGTGGGGGGCTCCAGGGTGGCCTGGAAGGATGTCCTGGGGGAGCTGGACCTCCTCACTCAGAGAAACCTTTATTGTGCCTATCTGGGATATGGGTTCAGCAAACCTTAAAATAAGGTTAAATAATCTGGGGGTTGAGATGTAACTGATATTTTGAGCATCAGCTTCATTGATGTGCAGTATAAGCATGTCCAGGGTTTATCATCCTTGCTGTCAGTCTGGGTTTGGCTGAGAACTACCAGAGGACAAAGCCATGGCTGCCCTTGGCTGATTTTTACCGTATGGCATAGTCATCATGGCCCTCAACCAAACCTGGGGGTAAGGGAAGTGATCTCTGAGGGATGCTGCCTGGTCACTGCCTGGACAGCAGCTCACCTGCTTCCTTCCTGGATGTACCAGGAAGAAAGGATTCAGTGCAGTACCCTCTGAACCCCACATCTGTCTTACCTGAAGATGAAAACACTTAGCTACTCTATAAAGCCTAATGTTTTTTCTCAAGTAAGAAGGTTTTGGCTAAACCTGACCCCGTCTCCTGCTTTCCTATTTGTGACGCTGTCTTGAAGTTCTGCTGGCTCTAAGCAGGCAGCAGTTCCCAATCCCCAGAGAAGGAAACCTCTCCCTGAACTGCAGGATTTAGATGCAAGTTCCATGCCTTCCAGTGGCCTCTATTTAAATGGTATCAACACCCCACATGTTTGGGCACAGTCTGTCATTATGAGCAAGAAATAGGGAGATGCATTGGAAGTTGTGTTCCTTGCTGGTATCCCTGCAATTCCAGCTACACTTCTTGTGCATTCATCTTTCGATTTTGCCATAATTGCACTTATGGGATTGAAGTTTTTGTCATGTGATGACATCTGTGCAGGCTTGAAAGGCATGTGTCTTATCCTTGGGCTGCAAAGGTCTTCTGCAAGACTGTAGAGGCCCTATATAACCAGTTTTTGTTTTTCTCCAAGAGGTTTTCAAACTGCATTCAAGGTGGAAAAGCCTAAGGTTGGAAACGCGTTGACAGACTAAGTGGATGCTACTGCCCTGTTTGGGTTTTGCCAGTGAAGAGAATTAAGAAGCCCAGAGAGATGGGTGGTGGGAAGCTGAGACCTGCCCCTTGCCTTGTGCCCATCTCCCTCCTGGCTGGAACAAGGGGATCGTGCTGCAGGAGGAACATGGGGATGGGCAGGAGTTGAGTGTGCTTCCCGTAAGGATCCAGCCCCTCACTGCAGCAGTTTGTCATGGCCTTTTGTTCCATGGTAGGGTACCAAACACCTTTTGTGGTAGGACAGGTAATGTGACCTGCATGTGGAATAGTGAATTGGGGATTTTGCCTGGAGAAATCCTCTCCTTGTTTAGGTGGAGTGATGGGACCTCAGCAGTCTAAGGCTATGGGTGTAGCCCAGAAACAAGCGATTGTGGGTGGAAAAAATGAAATATGTGCTCTATCACACAAAAATGAAGCCTGATGATATTGGGCCATCTGTACTGCTTTAAATTGTGCAGAAGTCTGGCTGTATGTGAAATGTTGGTACTGCTCAGTTACGTTCATGCTCCGGGGTTTGTGCAGTCCTGTAATTACACTTGACATAAGATTGGAAATTGCAGCTCCGTTTTACAATTTTGCATGGTTAAAAGGAAGGTTAGCAAGCAGTAAGAAATCGGGGAAAGATGATCTCAGTTTGTTTCATTTGGAAAAAAAACCCACCTAAGTATTTTCAAGTATAAAAATAGTTTTTCAGTGTGAGAGATGAAAAGGAGCTGCCATTTGCAGTGTGGTCAGGATGTTTTACATCTTGAAGTGGTTGCAACTGATGATCCATTTTGTTTGCTGTAAGTTGATCTTGGTTGAGACAGGATGAAATTATCTATATATGGATATATCTATATATGTGTCCATAGTCTGGAAATGTTTTTTTTTCCATGGGGATTGCTGTTTTTGAGTTGTTTTTTGGTTTTTGGGGTTTTTTTTTTTTATTGGTCTGATGGTTTGAATCTTCAAGTGTGACCAACACTTGATTTCTGACTTCTTCCAATATGAGCCCAGTTATGCTATTGCCTAGCTCCTTCAGAAGCTATTTTCTTTCTTTCTTTTTGCTTGGTTTGTTTTAAATAAGAAACTAATAGTTTTAAGTAGAGTGAAATTGCTGCTTTTATTTTTTTTTTCCTCCCTGTACATAGAGAAACACTAGAAATGAACTTTTTCTACCTTGTTTCAGCCCATCTGCTGGCAACCTTTTGGTTTGCGTTTGTCAAGTTATGCCTTGTGGAAGTGTTTATTTCCAGTTGCAGCTCTGTTTACTGTGAGACAGAAGCTTCAGTAGTTCTATGAAGAAGACATGGCATCTGCAATGGATGTGGGATGTGAGAGGGTGTAAACCATTTGCTTTGCACTTTTTCCTCTGGAAGGCATTAGTTATAACTAGTGGAGAAACTACTTATTTCATTATCGTGAAGGGCTGAATAAAAGCGGGTGTTGCCTGGCTCAAGGCAAATTTTAAATTCTATTTACAAAATGTTCCCAGTGAGAAAAAAAAATCTGGAAACGCTTCAGAAAGGAGCTCTTGCACTCATGGATTTGTGCTAGACATTGTTAAACCCTGTTATTTTTCTGGCACTGCCTCCAACGCCTCTTGAGAATGTGCAGAGTAGGCAATAAAATGAATGCAAGTCTTTTAAAGCAAGGTTGCATAAATCATCAGAAAGGAGAGGAGCTTCTTGTACTCCAGCAGCAGCACTCACTTCATCCTCTCCAGCAGAGAAGTGAGCTCAAAGTTGTCTCTGCCACTTGGCCTGGGTTAGTGTCAAGTCACTTGTGGTATCAAGTAGAATTAAGAGGAAAATAATTTCTCTCCAAGGGTGTTAAGGTTCAACTTCTTTTCCCTTGCACGTGTTTTCTGGATTCAGTCTCAGTGCCATGATCCTTGCAGTCCCTTCTCAGCTCTGCAAGGCCCTGATTTCTAGACTGACACATGAGCTCAGCCATGGTTAGGTGTGCGGGTGGGTCTCTGCAATGAATAAACTTGCTGTTCTTAAAAATCTCCCTGTTTTGTTTTGGCTTTTTGGCTTCTACAGGTACAGCAGTAAGTGATTTCTGAGAAGTCTTCAGTCTCTCTCAGAGCTTCCCATCAGAACCTTGCTGTGCTGGAAAAAGAGGCTGTAATTGTCAGATGGATTAAAGAGCTGCTTTTCAGTAGGAGCAGACCTAAATAAATAATGGCATGAAGCTTTTTGTTTAGCAGCCCAGAACATACAGGGCTTTGCAAGCGCTGATTTGGCTGTGAGCTCCTGACAAGAAAGGTTCACCCCTATGGTTCTCTGCACTGTTTCTTACAAACTCACTGAGTCCTGGGTGAGAATTTCAGCTCTCTCCTAAAGGAGAGCCTATGAGAGGGTTAGCTTAGCTGCTTGAGCAAGGAACAAAGAGCAGAAGGTAATTAGGGTGATTGGGGTTTTACTTCTGTGAGGCTACTAATATAAAGAGCAAACCCAATATGAAACAACTGTTCAGGAAGTCTCAGATAAGACACAGGAAAGGTTTACATCCTTGGCACTGGCAAAGTAAACTTGGGTCCTCTTTGGGAACTTGAATTTAAATTTGGTGATTTTTGTTTGAAATCACTGACTATTGTTATCAGCTCCAAGCACAAGCAAGCAATAAAAACATGGGCCATGTGCAGGGGAGCTTTTAGGTGGTTGTTTTTGGCTTTTTTTTCTTTTTTTCTCTCTCCTTTTTTTACCTGTTGAGTTTTGTTTTTTAATTGGTACTAGGATTGCGTGAATTGGGAGCTGATCCAAGAACACTCAATGATATCTTGTATTTTTGCTGTTTCACCTGGGGTCTTAGTGGAACACCTAAAGGAGCAGTGTTTTAATCAGGATGTGTGTGTTAGTATCTTGAGTGGATGGTTTGAGGTGTGATGTATTTCTGGGCTTGTGCTCAGTCGTCCTCTCCCTTTGGAAGTGGACCCAAGTGGCAAGGCTGAGCATGCTTGGAAATAAATACATTGATTGGAGCTCAGCAGCCTCTTGGGATTGATTCCAGTATTTGGATCCGGATTAAACTTCCCCCCAAGGACTTTGGGAAGTGGTATACAAGGGGACCTGGTGAAATTTGAGATGAGTCCAACTTCCTCAAGATGGCAAGAAGATGAATGTTTTTACCAAGGGCAAGAAAATGGGAGGAAACACCCAGTTTAGGGAGGGAAGGGGAAATATTTTATGGTGGGGTAGTGTCTGGGAATGAAAGGGATGGATTGTGTCTCAGCAGATATGAATCTTTCAGTTTTAATCCACATCTAGGAAGTAAATACAAAGAATCTTGCCAGCTTTGGGGAGAGGGGAGGAGGTGCTGGGCTTTTTGGTTGTGCTGCAGAGCTGTGGTCCAGCTGTGTCAGGGGATGATGAACAGAGTGCAGCGCCTCGGGAGCCAGGGGAGCAGAACAATAGGAATAGGTGGATGCCAGCAGAAGTGTTGAGTCAGCACTTGGATCTCTCTGCTCTATGGGAAATGACTGAAAAATATATTTAATAATCTTGCTTGTTTGTTTTGGCATTTTTTAGGTCATATCATGTGTCTCTGGGAATCACAAAAGTCTTTTTTGGAGAGTGATAACTCAAAAAAATAATGAAGTTTTGAGTGCTCTGTAAAATTTGGGCTCTGCAGATTTAAGTTATATCTCTGAGATTCTCAGTAGCCTCTGCAAGGCTCTACTGTTACTTCTCACTGCTGCAGTTTTACTCTGCATTTCATCCATGGTTGAAAAATTGGCTCCCTCAGAACTGCTGGTGGTGACTGACTAGAGCTGAATAGATTAGCAAGTCTCCCCACAGCTTTTTTCAGCAGCAGAAAAGTGTGCAAGAAGTTTTTTAAAAGGAAACCAGAATGTGCACTGGCTAGGTGTCACCAATACTTTGGAAATGGGAAATCATTGCTTGATATTAAGGTGGCAAAGTTGAGATGAGTCTTGGTCAGTCTGCTGTGTTTTGTGTCTGAAAGGAATTATGAATGTTCAGATTGGGGGGGGGGTAGGGTGTTTAATGTGGTATCAGGTGGAAATTAGCAGGTATATTGTTACTCAAAAGTCTGGAAGAACACCTTTCTGTCTGGACAGGGAAAGGTCTGTGCAGCTGAATATCTCAAATGTAAATAGCTGAAGCTGTGTCTTGCATAAGTGACCATGGCACTGTGTCCTGGTGTTTGCTGAAGTCAGCGGTAGTGGGCAGGGAGGGAAGTACTGAAAACTGGGTCCAGTTTTGCTGTTAGACATTGTAGGTCCCATGCCAGAGAGCCCATTGGAAATCCTGCATGTGCAGAATATGTGGCAAAGTGATTTAAACAGTTGGGGAGAATTTTTTTTTTATGTTTGTAAAGCTGATGAAGTCACTGTGAAAGAAGCAGTGCCTTTGCATGCATATTGTCTGTGTACACTCACACCCTCCTCTCTCACAGACCAGCTCTTGGGTCTTGTGTGTGCACAGCTTGACATCTTTGGAAAACACCACAAAGTTCCTGCTCACCTCTGAGCAGGCTGCAGCAGTGATGTGAAGCTGTTTCTGATGTGAGCCACAGAGGCAGGGTGGGTAGGGGGCTCTCCTGGCTGTGTGTATCCTGCTGTACTGAACCCCAACAGATCCTTGGGCTCAGGCAATGCCAGCTCAGTCCAGGCCAAGAGCTGCTTTCATACAAAAATAGTGTTGGAAGGTAAAACCCTGCCTCCTTTTGTTCTCTGCAGTTGGGATCTAATCAGAATTTGGCATCCAGTCCTCTTGACTCCTCCCTCAATCTTGAAAGCTTTTGAGTCTCCTATTTTGTGTCCAGGCTTTTGGGAATACCATCAAGGAGTTTTCTTGCTTGATTTGGACAGAAGAAATGGCCAAATACATTAGAAAATCCACTAGATCTGTCTTTCTATCTATAAGGGACTCTGATGCTGCCGTGTAACCCTTTTCCTCTGCTTGCTCAAACTTGTTTTAATCTGCCCTTTGCCCTCCTTTTACTCTTCTTATGAATTCTTATATTCCATAGTTGCACCATGCTTCAAAGAGTGGGCGTGGGGGGTTTATGTGTGTGGCTTTTTTTCCTTTTTCTTTTTTTCTTTTTTTTTCCTATGTGTGTGTAACTGCTTGACTTATTTAACTTGCAGATGATCTGAATTTCTTGTTCTGACTCAAATGCTACCTAGCTGGAGTATTTTACCTTTGTGTCTAAAGGATGATGCATTCGGATTTTATTGAGCATAATGATGAATTTGGGAGCTAACTTCAATTCCTGGCTCTATTCTGACCTAGTTTGTTCACTGTCCTTGTGCCCTTTGGCCATACTTTGGTAGTTACAGTGCCTGCAGCCTTTCACTGTGGATGACACACAGATATCCTGTCCAGCCTAAGCTGCCCTCTCAACACAAGAAAATGCTGCATGTCTGAAATGACTGATAACATCAATGGTTACCATCCAGTAAAGAGTTTAAAAAACAAGGTAGCTTTAATCAACAACTGGAGTTTTCTTCTCCAGCCCCTGCTTCTTCGTCCTACCTCCCCATTTGTTTTAATTGGTTTCTCTTAATGTTTAAAGTTCTGTGTTTATTTTTATATCCAACTTTTCAGCATTGTTGTACAAACTCAGCACATATGATTTCTGGACGAGCTGGGATCTTACAGTTGTTCTCAGCCGCTGAAACCAGGCAAAAAAAGCCTTGCTGAGATCTTGCAGTCTTTTTCTGTTCTTTCTGTTTCTGCAGCTCTTTGTCTTCAGTTATGTTTACATCTCCTGGGAGCATGAGGGAGTGCTTTTCCTATTTGTCTGCACTTTATGGCTCTTCAGATCTTTGATGTTGTATTGTCCAGCTGGTAATAGGAGAATGCATGAAACTCTTGGCCTCTTTTAGTTTTAGGAAGCTGAGTGTTTGGGCTATTAATCAATTTCTTTTAAGATCATGGAGTTCTAATATCTTGTGATTTCATATATTTCATAGAGATGATATTGTAGGATTTTCTTTTTTTTTTACTGCCATCCTTTCTCTTTTGTTTGTACGTTTTCAAATTACGTGTCAAATTGTTAAGCACAAGCTCAGGGTGAAGAAATGAATGTGTGCAGTGGGGGCGGATCTTGGACTTTCCTGTTTTAAACTGTTTGAATTTTCACAATAACTGAGCCTAGCTGAGATACTCTAATGAAAGTGGTTTATGCTTATGAAATGCATTTTTGTTTTATAGTCTAAAAACCCTAAAATGTTCTGACTTTAAGAAACACCATTGCTTACTATGCAAGTGGAACTCTTTTTGAGAGCCCAATTTAGAATTTTTTTTAAGAGCCTAAAATGCTACCCTGGGGAGGTCAGGGATATTATTTTTATATGCACTGGAAAATATTTAGAAGTATTTACACAGTGTAGAGTGTCCAGCCTTAATATTTCTGTGAAGTGGGATGCACTGTCATTCTGATAATCCCTGAATTAGATGGGGTCTTTTACGTGAACCTGTGACAGGTGGTAGGAGTCAGGAATTACAGGCATTCCTCCTTTGGGCTGTGCTTGTTTTAAAAGGCACCCTGCTTCTGGCTGAAAAGCACTTCTTGCTGAGTTAAATGAATTAACCAAGGGGCAAAACTCAAAGTTTAGCTAAAACAGAAAACTATTGCAGCTGTGGGGAACACAACAATTCTGAAGCTTACAGCCCCTGTGGGGCCCTCATTGCTTTTCATTAATTTGTCTCATTCTCTGAGCCCACAAATACTTGCATATGTAGACTTTTTACCTTGAACATGGATTTCTGTGTTCAACAGTACTGTGGCTCAGTGAAATGTGACCTGCAGCCTTGCAGGGTATGGCTCTCAAAGTTGTGCTGCTACTTTGAACCTAAAGGGTGTAGATGTGTGTGCCTGCTGGAATAGCTCATCCCAGTGAAAATGGCACAGGCTCTTCTGCCTCCTCCTGTGTACAAGGCAGATTGTTTAAGTGTGATTCTCTGTGTGTTTGCAATTTAGTGGTGTGCACTGATTTCTCCTGTTCAGTTTCTGTGGTGTGTAGTTCACCAAAGGGGCCATAGGGCTGTTTGGGATGGCTGGGACAGAAGGGTTGCTCTAGTAAAGTGACAGAGAAGTCAAGTTTTTAAACTGGAAACATAGTGGTATGATTTTAGTTGGTCAGTTAATGGTGGATTTTTTTGAGAGGAGGAGAGTAGTTGTGGGGATTTGGTTTGGTTTGGTTTTTTTTTTCTCCTCCCCAGCTGGTTGAAATGGGTAGTGTCTTCCTTAGGCTTTCCTTATGTAGTTAGGTGATGTTGGAAGCTGTCCAGGTGACTCCTGGGGTTATCTAACTACTTAGCACGGAATACCTGTGCAAGAGGATCATGCGTGTCATGGGGTTTTGGGTTTTGTTCTTCTTGGAAAGAGAGTGTTTTTTTCTCTTTATTAGTCTTCAATTTAGTTTCTTAAAATTGTGGTGGTTGTACATATTGCACAGCCCTGTAGTTATCAAACAGATTTCCCTCTCAATAGTACAGGAGATGTGCAGAAGTATTTGTGCTCCCTGCTTAAAGATGGGATTGAAATGAGGAGAGGAACCTGTTACACCACTGGGATGGGAAATAGCCTCCTCTCTTCCTGGAAGAAGGAATGACCCAACAACAGGATTGCTCAAAGGTTTCCAGGCACTGTAATAAAGCAAATCAATCTTGGTAACTGTTGATATCTTTGGTTCAACCGAAGTTATTTGTTCCCTTGCTTTTCACATTGAGTATATGGTGCACGTTATCATTTTATCTGAGGGTTTCCAGGTGCTTGGTGTATTCAGCTTCACAGTGGCTCTGTGGCAAAGCCTCTGCAAAATAGACCCACAGGATTGGTTTCTGTTTTAGAACTGGAGCTGGAGGGAAATGTGGCTGAGCTGGTGTAGAAATGAGCTGTGCACATTTTCCCCTCATTGCTTGGAGGGGACCAGAGCAGTGTCCAAACTGAGTTTGTTCCTCATAAACAAATTTTTTAGTCTTTCTCTCTCTCTTTTTTTTTTTTTTAATTCTGGTTTTGGTTATTTTTTTTGTTTGAGGTTTTTTATATGAGAAAACAGTGAGGAAAACCAAATCACAGCTTTCATTGTGATGAGTGAGCTATCTCTGCTTCAGCCCTGATTTTAGCTGAGGGCCATGGGTGGAGCCCATGGCTTATTTCTTGGCACTGCTCTGTCATGGCACAAGCAGAGTGCTGACATGGGGTATTGTATCAGCTGCCATCTGAGCAACTGGCAGTCAGCAATATCTTGGTTAATAATTGTGATAGAAGCCTTTCTGTTGAGCTTAAGGGACTTATTTCCACCTACTAAAATCCTTTACTAGGAAAGTTGGAAAATTAGGTGGATTTAAATATTTCTGGCTGTATTTGAGGTGTCCGTCATCTGAGCTGGATAGGAAACATTTATCCTGCTGCTTTTAAGATAGCTGTTCTCCAACAGGAATCTGAATATTTCCCTGAATATCTGAAAGATTGCTTTAAGTTGCTTACTAGTCCTACAAGAGTTAGCCCTGGTTCATCATTGTGGTGCAGTTAAGGGCAAAGCACAGAATTGCTGAAGTTTTGTGCAAATCTTGTTGCTAATAACCGTGGTAGTTTATTATTTTCATAATCTCATATCTTTGGAGAATAAGTACCAGATATTTTGCACAGCTTTTGGGTAGTTGGACACTGCTTGTGACCTGCATAGATCCAGTAGTGAAAATTGAAACACTCAGTAGGTGTCTATGGTAATGCTTATTCTTTTGGTATTAGGGAGAAGGTTTTTATAGGAGTGGAGGCACCTAAGTGTTTTACACCTGAAGATGGCAGCTTTTTTTTCTGTTTTCTCAAGTGGAGAAAACTGTCTGAACTGCTCCTAACTGGGTAGTTAATAGCTGGAGCTCTGTATTTTAGGGGATTTTTGGTGTGGAAGTCCCCTTCAGAGCTTTTAATGACTTGCATTAGTTACTTCCTTTCCAGTGGAGGGTCTTTTTTGCAGCCTTCTCATAACCTTTTTTATTATCACAGTGGGCTTTAAACTGGAGAGCCAGGGGTGGGTTTTTGCTGCGAGGCAGGGTGAGAAGGGCTCAGGTTTGGGTGGGCTGGGGCATCTTGCCCGCCCTGCTGGAGCATTTGCATTGCCCTCTGGTGGCAAGTGCCCCGGAGCCGCTGGCTACTGGCTCTGCTGGACCTTGTCCCCCGTGTTCCCGGGGGACATCCACCCTCCTGGCAGCAGAATCCTGCTTAAGCCATCTTCAGTTCTCAGTCTGGTTTTAATTCAGCAACCACTGCAGTTAGAACCATGGTTCTCCCAATCTGCAAGCATGAGTTAGCATGAAAACCTGAAAGTGAAGCTGATGCGATATAGGAAGCGAAACGAAACTGATAGTTCAAGATGCATTATTGAAATGATGTTCTGAAATAAATACATAGTACAGTATATAATTGTAGCTCTCATTATTTGCAGTTAGACTTGCCTGAAGGTTTTTGTAATGGTTCAGGGACATTATTAGTTTCAGAAATTTGGAGGGAACAGAATAGCAAATAAAGGCACTGAAAATTAGATAATCTGTTCTTTCAGTTTTATATGCAATTAATTTCTTTCCACCGTATAGTTTTTCTTTATATCAGGAATCAGTGGCCGGGCTACATTTCAGTCATTTAAAACGACCCCACAGCAAAATATGAGCATGTGTTAAATGCTGGGCTGCCAACCTGCCAAGAATTAATTTCTGGATTAAGTGCTGTTGTGTTCCTTTCTGTGGATGGTGAAAGGAAGCAGTGTGTGCACACACGCCCTGCAGCCCCCTCCCCAGGGGCAACACCTTGCAGACAGTCTGCAGCCTCTTTGTTCTCCCCATCCCCAGCGCTGCTGGGGCCAAGGGGCTGAATTCCTGCGTGTGCCTTCCCCGAGCCTGCTGCCCCTCTAATTGTCCTGTTGTCAGAAGGCGTGTGCCTCCCCAAGCCTTATCAGATTCCTCCAAAACCTTGCAGGCAGCTCAGGTGTTGACCCCTTGAGCGCAAACAGCTCCGTGCCTGCCTTGGGGCAGAGCTGGTGTGTGCAAACCTGGTGGCTTTGTCACCGGGATGGGACACCTGCCTGGCCAGGGGACCACGGGGCCAGGGAAGGTGAAAGGCTGGTGGGACTCGGGCGGCAGAAGGGGAGCCCGACAGCTGCTTGTGTCAGCGTGAGGATAAGTGCAAGGAGATTAATAGTTATTTAAAGAGCAAATGGGGACACGGCATTCGGCTGTGGCATGTGAGTGTATAAATGCAGTGGAATGGCTGTGCCGCTGATAACATTTAGACAGATGGTCCCTGGACTGAAAGGAATGAAAAGGATCTTGGAATATCTTAAGGATATCTTACATTTTAATGGGGCGCTTATTTTATTATTTTTGGTTAATTGGATCCCAGGCAGCACCTTCAGCATTTCCAGGCTGTGCTGTCTTGTTAATACCGACTGCTTGTTTGGCCATCTTTCCCCATTAGCTTAAGTGGCCTGGGATTAGAGAAATAGTTTTTAAGTGAAAGCTGAAACACTATTGTTTTGCTGTCTGTATGTCTGAGCTAGTGTAGGAGACTGTTTTCATCACAGCTGTCTTCTCATCATTTGCTGGTTAGGGAGTGTGTCTGATTATAATCTCCATGAGGAATTAAACAATTGAGTGATACTTCTACATTTTTCAGAAGTCTTCAGGTCTCACTAGGGTATTCTGGGGCAGGAAGGTTGTTTTTTCATGAAATGCAAAATTATTGAGCAGGTAAAGGACTTCCTGGTACAAAATTCTGTCTCTTTCTGTATGGAATTAGCCTCAAGGGAAGATGTGTACCAAAAGTCCGTTAAATAGGTCTTGGTTGAGTGAATAGCCTGCAGGAGATGAGACATAACTGTCATCCGTGTTGCCAAAGCTGCAATCTCCTTTTGGAGAAGAACAACCCGTCTGGATTGCTCTCTCTCCCCCATCAACTATTTAGCTTTGAGTCTAATTAAATGCAAGTTCTCCCATCTAGCAGGGATGCTGGTCACATATAACACACATTGCTGTAGAGGGGGAAACTGAGGCAAGGAGGGCAAATGACTAACCTGAGTCACTGGTTCACCCAGGATTAGGGCTCAATATGTAATTGCTTTTATTACTCTGCTGCCTGCAGGCCTGAGACAAAGGAGGCCCATTAAGTGCAGGGCTTTTTACATGGTGAGGAGCAATCCCTGCCCTGCAGACCTTGCTGCCTGCAGTAGGGTGAGGGTGGAGGGGGAGGAAAGGTGCCTTGCCCAAGGACACAGCAGGTCGCTGACAGAGCGAGGGAGGGAACCAGCTCTTCCTTCTCTCTGCAGCCTATCCCAGCTTCCAAAATGTAGTTTTCTGTGCTGTTCCCCCCTGCTCAGACCTTCACAGCACAGCTCTTAGTAGCAAGCTGATCTATCTCTGGCAGGTCCCATGTACCTCACTGAAGATAAGAGTACCAGCCTCATCCTGAGTGTCTAATAAAACCCCCAGAAAATACTAGCTTCTTCTAGCTTTCTCCTAGAAACCTAAGGATGAGCTGTAGTGGGTGGATTAAGTTTCTCTACTTCCATTCTGGAAGTACAGCAGAAAGTGAAATCTTTGGGTGCATGGAAGACACTTCATCTTTTGCAAAGGGACCAGTTTTTCCTCTGTGGCTGAAATGATGGGTAAAGCTGGGTGTTAAATGGCTTATCCAAAGTTCTCAGGAGAGTTCAGCAGATAGGTTGTGCTCTAACCCTTTCAGGTCTTTGGAGGAGTGATGTGCTCCTCAAAGCTTCAGTAGGACTGCTGGCATTCCCAGTATTGAGAAAGCTTTTTGTTATGGATCTTGTGGTTAGTGCTCTGACTCAAGGAGCCTTTGCTTTGTGGCTGATAAGAAGAATAACAACTGTTGGAAAGAGGAGGGAAGTTGTGAGCAGTCTGGCTGAAATACTGACAGATAGGTGATCTTGATCACTCTGGGTGGGACTGGAGCTGTAGCATGTTGAGGGACATGAGCTGCTTGGAGCCTTGGGTGAGAGGAAGAGACTGAGTCCCTTCTGCTGTGTCAGCAGCTAACAGCAGAGCCAGATGCCTTTATTGCTGCCTGTTCTCTGGCTGAGCCCAGAGCTGCTGGGCATGGGCACCACAGACCTTTGGGGTGCTGCTTGCCCTGAATGGCACACACAAGGATGAGGCTGTGAACCTGACGTACCTGACTGAATCCCATTTGCCTGCTGTGCTGTCACTCTGGCCAGTGCCATGTCCTTTGGAGGATTAAAAATGAGTGGCAGTTGTGTAACTTTCTCCAGAATACTTTCCCAGCTTCCAATCTTGGTAGTTCAGAATTTCAACATCAGATACACTTATCTTGATGGATTTTTCTCAAGCAGAACTTGTCTCCTGCCATTTTGAACTTAGGCTTTTAGTGTTGTGATGTTTTTTGGCAAAAAAAAAAAAAAAAAAATCCATGTTTATTTGTGCATTTTGTGAAGAATAACTGTATGTTTAAGCCAAAATTCTCCTCAAGATGGTTGCTTATTCCCCAACTCCTCTTTTAAGAAAACATGAAAATTAATTTTGTATTTGCTCTTTTTCCATGTCATCTAGGAATTTATTGCGTTCTATCATACTGAGTTTCACCTTTCTTCTCGTGGTCTTTGTTCCAGGCTGAAAAGTTGTCATCTACTGCTACATTACAGGATAGCATTAAAAGGATTTGCTTATTCTTGTCACATTCCTCTAAACTGTGTTCCCCTCTTATCTCTTTGAGGTGCGGGAACCACAGCTAAACATTGAATTTAGGTTATTAGATTTATTTTTTTTTCTGTTAACTTGTCCTTAACCTAACCTTTGACTTTTCTGTACTCTGCTCTCAAAGAGTTTTGGTTTTGATGGCTCCCAATTGTTTTATGTATTGTTTGTACTTGAAGGCTACTTAAGTAGCACTAAACTACTAGTAGTTAACTACACATAACTGTGCAAGTGATAGTTCTTAAGCATGAGAAGCAGCCCTCCATGCTATTTCCATTCTACTTGATGAGCATTTTGATTCTCTACCACCACCTGTGACTGGTCACTGGGAATTGTGCATGATGCAGATAGGATGGTGGCACCTAACTGTTTTTCCAGTGAGTCACATTTGAGCACAGTTACTACCTGAGTTACAGGTTCTAATGTCATCCTGTATAGCAGGATGAGATCCACAGCTTTTATGTAGAGCATGAGGGTGGTGAAGATGGTGTACAAGTTAGAGGCAGTTGCACTGTAGTGAACCTGCTGATTTTTCTCAGGTTACAGCAGTACCTCTGAAAAGTTCTGCCTGGGTGTTGCTAGACACAGTGAGCCTGTCTCCCTGGGATGGCTTTCTGCCCTGCAGATCACCTGGTGATGCACAGGCTCTTTTCCCAGCTCTGCTGCTGATCCAGTGTGTGACTGTGAGAAGCTGTGCTCCTTCCTGTTTCAGTCACAGTGTAAAGAGGGGGATATCCTTTGCAAATCTCTCATGGTGTGACATGAGCAGCAGTGCTGAGATGATGCTGTGCCTCCTCCACGGTGGAGGCTGTGCTGTGTCTGGCCAGCCCGTGCTGATGCAGCTCCTCTAATGCTCCTGTGCCTCTCTTTGCAGCCGCAGTACACGAACCTGGGGCTCCTGAACAGCATGGACCAGCAGATCCAGAATGGCTCTTCCTCCACCAGCCCTTACAACACGGAGCACGCGCAGAACAGCGTCACGGCCCCCTCGCCCTACGCCCAGCCCAGCTCCACTTTTGACGCCCTCTCTCCCTCCCCAGCCATCCCTTCCAACACAGACTACCCAGGACCTCACAGCTTCGATGTATCATTTCAGCAGTCCAGCACAGCCAAGTCAGCCACATGGACGGTAAGGACACAGCATCCCTTCGCTGGCTTTGGTCCCCCTGCCCGTAGTGACTTTATTCGTGTGACACATACCCGGGCTTGTGCAAGAACAGAGTGACCCGAGTCCTCTGCAGGGCGTGATGTGTCACACAGAAGGAAGACATTTATCTTGGTTGCTCTGAGAGGGTGTGGTGGGAATTTAACCCTCAGTAATACCACTAAATCCCAGGAGACTAAAATGCCTTGCAAAAAGCCAGTCACGTAGACACCATGCATGATGAACGAGTGGCTCTGTTTTTGAGCCTAGCAGGAGCACTGGAGTAAAACCTGAGATGGGCACTAGCATTGCCTCACTGCTTCCCTTGGCTTTCTCCAACATCTGTGGGTTGGTGTGGGGTTTGACATGCAGGGCTGTGCCAGTGGGATGGAAGTGGTGCTCCTTGCTCAGACCCATGGAGTGTGAGGCTGTCACTTTCCCTGTGTCCTTGTCCTCTTGCAGTTGGTATGGGAACCCCAGCTCAGGTCAGCCCTGGGTGTAGTTTGGGGTTCCATTGAAGGAGGTGGGGTTGTTTTCTTGTTGGTTTGGTGTTCTAGATTTCTTAGTTTAACACTGTGCTGTCAGAACACTACTTTTCTTACCAAAAAAATGCAGGCCCAGCTCTTGATCTTTGGCTTGATTGCCCAACCTCTAGAGGCTTCATAGCTCTTCATACCTAGGATGCAGCACTGCTGGAGCTGTCAATCCAGCTGTTGTGGTTCAGGGCTCTAGAGCAGAGATGTTTACAATGGAGAATATTGCTGTCCTAAAGATGTTCAATATTCACCTTCCTCTCCTGAAGGTACTTGGAGTAGATGCAGTGAATAATGTCCTGCCCCATGCTGCTCAAATAAAAGCAAGGACTTAATTTCTTATTTTTCTTAAAGCAAAAAGAAAGACTTTTTACCAAAAGCTAAGAACATTAAAATAGTGTGGGTTTTTTTATTTTTCTTTTTAATCTGAGCAACTGCTTTGATCTCAGATATAATCTAGCTGCAAATGCAAGGAAAAAAAACCTCCCAACTACTGCTGCCAGCAAAGCAGCAGAGCGCTTGTGCTCTCATCTGGAAAAAATGCCATACAACCACAGATCACTATAAGGTTACATCCCTTGTATTTTAAAAGCCTTTTCTGCTAAAATGTGTCTAGAACAGACATTAATACCTTTGTTCTGAAAATCATGTTAAGTAAGGTTAAAATGTGATAGATCCAGTCACAACCAAATTTTCATTTGTTTATGCATAAGAGGGTGAAGTATTTTTAAATGAGGTTGAAATTGTGTTTTTTACTCATCAGCCTGGGGAGTGATGCTCTGCTGTAGCTCGCACTTGTTTTCATGTTTCTCCTGTTACACTGCACACAGTATTTATTTTCAGTTCCCTGTAGGTGAGGAAACTGTTGGTCAGTTCTGCTTGGCATTTCTCAGGGCAAGAAAATGCTGGTTTAGATTTTTGCTGGCTGTTCTGAAGAGGGTTCTTTGAAGGAGATATGAAAAGATGTTGTCTTTTGATACATATGGTACAAAGAATTTGCTAACACAGCTGAAAGGAGCCAGAGTGTTTGATGCTGTCCTTTCAGCTATGAGGTTTGAATGTATGTAGTAGGTTGTTCCAGTAGAGATGAAGGCAAGAGAGCTACTAGCAAGCTTAAATGAGATGTTTCACCTCAGTGATAGTGACTTTTTGGGGTAGAAGTGAGGGCTGAATTTTCAAGTGGATCTAGGTAAGCTCAGATGACATGCTAACTTAGAAAAAGAAATAAAATTACTCTTTGGTGACTGCAGTCATCAGGTGGATACAGCCTGGGGAAAGGTTCATTCAGCCTTCCCTCCTTTTTCATTGCTGTGATCTGGACCAGCAGATGAAGGTGTATTCCCCATGCATGTTGCAGTCTGTTCAGGTCTAAGTCTGTGTATTTTACTAAAGGAATGGGCTCTGAAACAGCTGTCTGATTATGGAGGAGGGAGTGTGGTCCAGGTGTCCTTGCAGTGAGCCAAGTGACCCAGATTTAGCTGCTCATGCAGGAGCTGGCAGCGTGCTGTGCGTTCGCAGTGGATTATGACAGTCCTGTGGTGCTGGCTGGGGACCTTCAATCAATACACCTTGCAAAGTAGAGCATCTATCCATCTTCAGAGCTCTGCCCTTCTGCTAATTAATCCACCAACTCATTTCACATGAGCTCTTGAGCAGTTGGTAATCTGTGTTCGACAGCTTTATCAGTGGGGTGGGTGGGGAAGGACGTGAAGGCTCTCCTTCCCACTGCTGTCCTGAGAAGTGTGGAAACATGCATGAAATGTTGATGAAAGGAGGAGTGATTGCCCCATCTTCTCAGCAAGAGCAAGTTCTTGGAGTTGCTCCCCCCATGTGACTTCATACATTTTGATTAATGCCTGTCGTCTTTTTTAATGATGGATTAGGAACTTACCCAACTGGAAGAGTTTCTTCCACTGCAGTGACCTATTAAAAGTTTAATTACTTGATGGCCCCACCCTTATTAAGAGTCCAAAACTTGAAATCCTTGTTTCTTAGTTTGTTTGGTTTAGTTTTCTATTTTTTTCCGTGTTTTCTATCTTGCAGTTACCCGGATAACAATATTAAGTAAGGAAATCCATAGTGTTGCACTTTGCCACTTTATGGAGGGGATAAGCCAGTCTGACTCACCTTGTCCTTATGGGAAGGGTTGGTGGTGCCTGGCAGAGGATCTGCTGTCTTGGCTGACAAGGTGCTTCACCAGAACTCCTCCAAGCTTCTGGACTGAGTCATGTCAGATTAGGTCATGGGAGTGAAGGCAGTGAGCTGGGTAAGAGGAATGGGCTATTTCTCCAAAAAGCAAGAGTGCCTGCTTTCATGGAGTGACTGGAGACCTGTGAAGGTGCTTCAGGTTTCTAAGCCACTTTGTTTATTTATAATCCAAGGCTACTTCTGTTGAAGGCAGGGGAAAGCAGAGAGCATACTTGCTGGTTACTTAAAGCTATGTTTCTGGAAACAGACCTGGAATAGTTATTTTTTCCCTTAAAACTTTTTGGTATTGTTTTTTCTCTTCCAAATTCTGTGGTGGGAAGGGTTTATTGTGCTAGGACAGTCGACCCCCTTTGCCAAATCAGCAGTATTTCTGTAATATAGGCTGGGAAGGAGATGAGTGTGACAGCTTCTCTGCTCAGGGTTGTGATGAGCTCCTAATTAAAGATGATGGGGGGGAAACAAAAAAAGGGCAAAATTACAAAGAGAAACACTAGCTGATGCTAGGTGACAGGGTGGTTCCATATGTATGAGCAGTTCACTTTGAAAATACTGCGAATTTTCTCTCTGAAGTCTTTCATGACCTTAAGTAGAAATTCCAGTAAAACATGCTGTCTAATCAGGTTAGGTCTCATTTGTATGCAATGTTGATCTAATTAATGATGACAAATTGAGATTGGATTGCAGAGGACTTTATAAGCATCCTTGATTATTTTTTTAATTAATGACCTCAGAATGCAAGTAAGAATATAAGCAGGTTAATCAGCCTTTTCAGAAGGAAAGTCTTTAACAATTGAAACTCTATTGAAGTGTTTGAAAACAAAGTCTTTATAGCCTAAATTGAACAAAGTTTCTTGCATGCACCCTCATACAATAAAACCTTCTTGAAAACCATGCTGCAAAGAAACAAGCAGTTACTGTTTGTAAGATGAGACAGAGAGTAGGTTGTTGAGGTTCAGGGAGAAGCCCTCTGAATTGGATGAAGTAAGAACTTAAGCAGAATAGTGTCTCATTTATTGTGGGAAAATTCCCATGTGCCCATGCATTGTAGTATCTCCTGTTTCTGCAGCAGAAGGAAAAAAAGGCATTTCAAAAGTGTGCCACCCCAGGTTTTTTTTGGTTTTTTTTTTCTTTGTGGAAGTTGCATGCTGACCTCCCCACCCATTCAGAGCTCAAATAAATAAATAAACAACTGCACTCCCTTCCCCCCAAAAAATATTTGGCAATCACCTGCCACTAGCAGAACCTGTTAAATGGGGGAAAGCATGATTGCAGTAGGAAAGTAAAAATTAATATTGTACGTCAAGGTAAGTAAAAGTTAACGTTACTGCCAAATGCAAGCTATCAAAAAATGAATCTGATCCACCCATCCCCAAAAGCAAGATACCACCTTATAAGTAATGAGATTTTTTTTTTTTTTTTTAAAGACAAACAGGTTCTTCTTATTCTCTCCCAGGTTTTTGAGCCTTTAGGGTGCATCTACTAAATATTTTAAAATAACTTTTCTTGATAGTCACAAGAAGGCAGAAATTGCTGTATGTTTTTAAATGAAAGCTGAAATCTACTTGCAGATTTTGATTCTGCTGAAGAAAGACACCAAGCCCTGCAAGACTTGCATAATTCAGGTGCTGGCAATACCTGAGTTTAGTAGTTTATTCTCATGCCCTGCAGTAGTTGAAGCTGAGCTGGGCTGGTCCTTTCAGGGTTTGTTATGAAACATGGAGCTCTCCAAAGCTGCAATCCATGTTCCAGGCAGGCCCACTGATTTGGTTTTTTCCTCTTCTCAATAAACTCAGCTGTACCTACACCATCAGAAAATGCTCAGATTTCAGACTCTTTGCTAGCAAAACTGGATAATAGTGTGTGTGACATGCATGAAAACAACTAAGTGGATTGTGCTGGCTGGGGTTAGTGAATTTGGAAAAGCTGCATTTTAAGGAAGCTGAAAAGAATGCACTTAAATTAGTCCACACAAGCAATAACAGGTTTTTGTGGTTGAGAGAACAGATTCCTTGGCTGGGCTATCTCAGTATTTCTATTTCAGATTAATTCATTCCATTTTTATTTTAAATGCATTCTGTGTTCTGATCCACATAGTAAATTTGGGTGCACTTTTTTCCAATGTCTATAAAATGAATTAGAGGATGGTGCATAAGCATAGTGAAGCAGTGAGAGGGCTCTTAGATGTGTACATTGCCTTGACTCAACAGTTCCTAATTACATGTTCAGTGTATTCTTAAATAATCTGTTCAAGTAGTGCATCATTTCAATGACTCTGGTCATGTCCAGTATGGCCTGACTGCTGATTATCTCAGTACCATAGGTGAAAACTTCTTTTTATAGGCTGGTGACTCTCTCAATGAATATATGTGTAAGGCTGTGCTGAGTGAGTGTTCCTGCGAAATCTTACCTTTGTTTCCTTGGTGATGTGTTGGTCAGAGTTTCAACCTTTAACATTGTATTTAAGGCTGTCAGGAGAGAGGGGATTGAAGGTGGCCTTGTCACAGGACTGGGTTTTCTTGTCCTCAGAGGCTCCAGTGCTGTGGCTTTGCCTTTCTGCTCGGACACTTGAGAAGGGTCCTTGTGCAAGACTCATTGGTTATGGGGGATCACTCTGCTGGTAAATATCCTCAGCCCAGCAGAGTTTATTTCACTGGTGATAGCCCCCCCTTGTTAGGGCAGAGAGGAGGGGTAAAGATGCTGTGATCCAGAGGGGCAGAACTACCCTGGAAGGAGGTGACAGAGGAGGGGATGGATTTACAGTCTGGGAGTGAGGCCTTCATGGCGGCCCAGCCCTGCTGCTGCGCTTTGCCTTTTGTCTCGGGTGAAAAGGGGCTGGGATTTGGCTTCCTGCAGCCCTCAGCAGCTGTGCCTGCCTCGAGCTGCTCCCAGCTGGGCTCTTGGCACAGGAGAGGTGGCAATTGCCACCACAGGGAGAGGTGGCAATTGTGCTCTCTTGCCTGAGGAGCTGCTGAGGTGTTTCCCTCTGTGTGACATTACAGGGCCTAGCACCAAGGCTGTTCAGACATAAGTAACTTGTCCTGGGTCATCTACCTGGAAAGAGAGGAGCCAGGCTTATTGTGTTGGAAGGAGGTGCCTTTCTCACGGCAGGGAGGTGTTTGCAAGCTCAAAGCTGGGAAGAACCAGTTCACCTGTGAGAACCAGTCAGGAGGGGACTGCTGGCTTCTGTTTGGGTTTTTATGCTTGAGTAAAATGAGATCTCAGTGCATTAGGTTCCCATTAGAATGTAATTGTGTTTTTTCCCTGTAATATCTTTGTCATGTATATTTTGTTTTTATTACCAGTTATCATCTTCTGTTACTCCTTACAAGCAGCTGTCCAGACCTGTGGAACAGTTTCTAGAAAATGCCTTGTGATGTAAGCTGCCTTGCCTTTTATTTTTTTCCCCCCTTTTTTTTATATCTGAGATTGTTTTGTAAATCCTGTTAAGGCAGCATAGCCTCTCTGTGTGGACAGTTTTATTCTGTGCTCTATTAGACCAGTGCCCTCCGTGGTGACAGAGCTAAACAGTGCTGCAGGACCATGCTGTAAGGGACAGTCTGCACCCTGTGCAGCTTAGTGGTGCCCAGGAAGGATGAGAAGGGAAGTTATTTCATTACTGTGTGAACTGGTACTTATCAGTACTGGGAACTGAAAATTTGGCTCTCCTGCTTTGAGTATGTACCCTGCTATTCAAACAGCTCAGTCAGTGTGTGGTACCCAGCTGGGAGAAAGCAGAGAAAGCAGGCAGCAGATGGTGTGAATGGCCTCTCCCCACTAGGATTTACCTTTTTGGTTGCAATGTTTGTGGCTGGTTCCCTCCCACTGTAACTGGAGATGAGTTAATGCTTACTACAGGGTTCCTACACTACTCCTGGGATCTGCAAGTGAAAAACTGAGGCATTAGAACATAGGATGGGGAGGGGTTGTGTCCCCCACTGGGACAGAAGATCCCTCAAGCATTTTCTAGTTTTGCTGGCATCATAATTTTTTTCTTCAGGAGATTCATTTTAAGATTCTAGCTATTTTTGAAGAAAATCTCAAGGTAAAAATTAGGTGCAAAAATTTTTTTGTTGTTTTTAAGGAGGCTTTTTTGTCTATGTGGAGAGGAAAAAGCATAATTAAACATAATTTTCATCAATGTTGTTTGCAAAAAAAAAAAAGAAAAACCCCACCTACTTTCATGAGAAAGGAATAAAGAGAATCATAATCCTGGATTAGGTATCTTTCACTACACATATATAAAAACAACACCGTGTGAAAAGGGGGAAAATATATATGTGTACGTACACACACCAAACATACCAATGTGCCTCCAGCAGTATTACCAAAGGAATTAACTTTACAAGAAACAGCCACAGCCTGGAAAGGAGCCATTTTTCAAATAAAAGGTGAATGAGACTTGTGGTTTCTGAGAACTGTGAGAATGAAGGGTTAAAAAAACATTTACAGATAAGAATAGCTGATGTTGGGAGATGAGTGAACATCTTGAAGTAGGGAAGGGTCACCATTTAAATCAGCTTTTCTTTTTTTTTTTCCTCCTCTTAGTTAAAAATTGGCTTCTACTAAGAACAACATGTAGGATTAATGTAGTACTTTAAATCTTCAAAGTGCTGCGCAAACATTACTTCCCTAATCAGCAAACACCTTTGCTTGGTAGGCAAATCAGGAGTGAAGTCGCCATTTTAGAGAAGGGAAACCAAGGTGCCAGAAGTGCCAAAGTTTCCAAAGTAGCAGTTTTTTAGAGTGGTTTTTTTTTTTTTTTAATGCTTTGGGGTTTTTTTGGTTGTGGTGTTTTTTTTTGTTTTTTTTTTTTTTTTGTGTTGTTTTTTTTTTTTTTTTTTTTTTTTTCTTTGGGTTTTTGGTTTGGTGTTTTTTTATTTTTTGGGCTTTTTTGGGGTTTTTTTGGTAGAATTTAAGACTGGGACTCCCTCTGGGCTGCCGTGTAAAAGCTGCTGAGCTCTCCTGGATTTCACAAGTGCTAGGCATGCAAAGCAGCCTGGCAGTGCTGAGAGAGGCATCGGCACAGTTGCCTCCTTACCTTTGCAAAGGTCAGGGCTGCTGGCCCAGAAGGGAGGCAGCAGCTCCAGGGCAAGGAGGGTTTCCCAATAGGTTGCCAGTTTCCCCCATACCATTGATCTCTGTAACTTAAACCTCATCAACTGAGTACTGTTAGAAGATATTTCAACTCTACCAAAAGGAAAAAAAAAAAAAAAAAAAGTTGTGCAAAAACTATTTGAGTGGCTGGTGAATAAGTTGTTTTTGGGTAAATTTTTTCAGGGAGGCTGGTGCAAGAGGTATTGCTCACCATGTAGACAAAGACTGCCCTTGGAGATGATCATTCCTTTCTTTAGGTCAGCTGAAGTACTGCATTTGTCATAGATATTATGTCCCTGCCAACTCTGTTCAGAGCACACAGCAGTTTGTGCTGAAGCAAGAATAATTCTGTGTGTTGCATTGGTGGTACTCTGTGTGCTGAGGGCTTAGCTGCTGTGCTTGGCAGGCCATGTACTGTGAAGAAATTCCTACCTTCTTTTAAAAAGAAGTGTCCTGAGTAGGGATGGATTCTATATAAGAAAGAGCATGAACTTTGTTATGCAATGGAAATCTTTTCATGAGGTTTTGCTATGTGCAGGTGTGTCAGATTTGTTATTGTAAACACAGCAGGATAGCTACCTAAGTAAGAGCTTAGATCCTCTTGCAAATAGACCTGTGTATTGATACAACGTTATGGTTTCCAGTTGTTCAAGATAACACTTAAACATTGAAACAAAAGTTGATGGAGCTGCAGGAGGAGAGTGCTGCTTCTCCCTCATTTGTTTTATTTTATTTCTCGTTAACTGTATTCTGAGATTTTTCTTAACAGAGCTAAATATTGCATGTCTGAGAGGAAGCAGTGTTTTATGGTCTCCTGATACATGTTGGCTGCTGAAGTCCACCTAAATTCAGCTTTGTGGAAAGGTGAAAAACGTGCTAGAGGGAACAGGAGAACAGCACCTGAAGGCTGTCCTGGCTTTCCTAAACAAGTGAGATAGGACTTGGGTCTACATTTTATGGCCCTGGTGTTTTCCCCATTATCCCTGACAGCCACGCTGCCTTGGGGCTCTCCTCCCCATGTGTTGTGCCCTGGGGTGCACCCTGCTCTCCTCAGTGACAGGAGATGCCCTGCTCAGGAGCAGCACTGAGCCTTTGGCTCAGCCCAGCCTCGGAGCTGCTCCTGCCCTGTGATCTGGGGAACATTGTGCAAGTCACTCCCTCTGCCTCCACTCCCCCTCTTCCATGTACCCACCCTCAAAGACAGGACTGTGATCCCATGCTGTAAAACACTTAGACCCCTGGTGTGAGATGCCCGAGGGGGGCAGCTGGACACTGCTGCTGGCTTTGTGTGCCCTATCACTGGCTTTAGCTTTCAGGCCTCCTATTTTGCTTTGTTTGCAGGACATCAGAGTCCTTCTACAAATTAACTTCTGAGGCAATTGAAATGTGTCTTCTGTTTTTGCTTGGGTTATTGCTTCCGCTGCTTGAGATACTGAACTTTACCAGCACCGGGCCTACCAGGTGTGAAAATTCCTGACACATGGGCCATTGGGGGGCTATGGCTAGAGGGAAAGCCTGCTCCTGTTCTGTATGAAGAGCAGTGTTGTACCAGTGCTTTGTTAGCTGTGGTGCTGAGCCTGAACAAACTCACCCTACCGCTTGTCAGGGCTCATTAGCTCAACCATGTGAGCTGTGGTTGGGAGCTGCCTGCCTCCTGACCTTCCAGTGGAAGAAAAGTGAGCCCAGGTTTGCTATCAGACCTTCCCCCAGAGCTCCTTGGACCCCCCCTTAAACAGCAAGGCTGGAAGGGATTCCCATGGGGAAGAGATGGGAGTGGTGCCATGGGCTTGATGCCCAGCCTGAATGGTGTTTGCAGGTGCATCCTGTCTGCATTGGAGCATCAGCATCACACAGGTGGGAGAGAAAGAGACTTCCCATAAGGTGATTGTCCAGTGTCTGAGCACTGAGTGATCCCTCTTCATTAATCAGCAGGGTGGTGGCTGGTTTTGCAATGAGTTCCTTGTCTCCCATCTCTTCTCCTGCAAATCTCTCATACAACTCATTCTTAGTCATTTTTTTTTGACCCATACTTTGTGAGTTCTTGTAGGCGTATGAGCAATAGGACTTTAACAGAAAGGAGTCTGTGCATTTGTAGATATCCTACCAAAACTTCTTAGGGTATTGGCACTCACAAAGAAAGAGGTGAGCCCCTGGAAAATCTTCAGAAGTGTTATTATTTCTGTAAGGTTTGCAAAGACAAAGCATGTGGACTGATTGCTTTGCAATCAGTTTCTATCAGGAATTCATAAATTTGACCTCTAGTTGGCATTCCCTTTGTGTGCTGACTTCTCTGATGAGTCATTTTTGCCCATTTCCTTTGCCATGCCTCTTGAGGTTGGAGTCTGTCTTTCTGGGCTTGTTTTTTGATCTGTGCAAGATAAAGATGGGTTGTGCTGATGCTGCTGGTGTTCAGAGGGAGCGCTGCAGCACAGGAAGAGCAGCCACATGAGCGAGAAAATTTCCAGGATGAATTTGCAGGGACATGTGCTGGAAGAAAACCATTTCTATGCTGCATGTGTGGTGTCAAGAGAACAAAAATGCTCTGATGCTGTTAGTCACCCTGCTGATCTCAATCTGTTTAATGGTGCTATTTTGTTTCAGTGCACTGATATTCTAATGCTTGTTTTGCAGCTTATTTCAGAAAAGTTTCCAAAACAGAGAATTCATAGGGCTTTTCTCTTTAGTGAAGTGGCCTGGTAGCATTTTAAATGTTGAAAAATCACATGGCCAAGATGGGTTCTGTTAGTGATTGAGAATGACTGACTTGTGACCTCTTCCCTCTCCACCACACAGGTCAGATCTGTTGGCATTCCTTGCCTCTGAATGGGGAGCTCCTTACACCAGACACCCAGGATGGCATTATGTCCACAGTGTGAGCCCAGTGTGACCTGCTTGCTGGGGGAGTCAGCATTTCTCTGCTCCCTGGAGGAGCGGGACTGAGCACGCAGGCAGGTGCTGGCTGCCAGGGAGTGATGCAGGATGGCCAGGTATTCCTGCATGCTGGGGTCTCAGGGCAGCTTGCTGCCTTCAGCCTGTCCAGCGTGGCTCAGCAGGGGTGTAGCAGTTCACTCAGCTTTTAAAAATGTTTTTCTTTCTTTTTTTTTTCTCCCTTTTTTCCACTGGCCATACCAATCTGATTACACCTTCGAGGGATCATCTGCCCCTAAAGCTTAATTAAGGAGCTCGTCTGACTCGTCACTGACTCACCTGCCACTGTATGAGCTCATGTCTGACTTGTCCTAGGAAGATAGTCAAATATGTCAGGCTTCTCTGAAATATAGCAGTTTTTTTGTTTTATTGCACCCCTGACATTGCTGTTAGCTCCTGCAGAGGTGAGCAGAAAGATGACTGCCCCAACTTGGTTACTTTTATCTAAACTTATTCGCTTGTCTCTTTGTGCCTTGAAAAACCAGATGGGGTTTTGCTTGCACAGCTGTAGGTATGTTAGAGTTAATAAAAAAAAATATTAAAAATTAAATAACCTTTGAGTTTTGGCTTCAGGCAAACTAGGTGAAATGATGTGTTTTGGAGATGAATGCTCTTGCAGGAGGCAAGATGTAGCTTGCAGGAGAACATCTGCAACCAATCCATTCTGTATGAGATGGGGCCAAGACTTGTTTGTATCTCAGTACCTGTTCAAACATGTTATAGCATAGCAAAAAGAGGTTTTGAATGCATTGAGGAAGGGTGGGTAAGACGGAAAAGAGACATCAAGCTGAATGTTTGCTTAATAGCCTTGATTTCTTCATTAAACTTTTAAGCACTTTAATAATCTGATTAGCTGCTTTCCGAGCACAGTACAATTTTTGCTTTTTTCTTTTTTTCTTAAAAGAGAAAAAACTCTACTCATCTTGGTGCTGTAAGACGAGCTTGCTTTGTGACCTGAAGCAAATCTGCTAACTTTAGTTTGCTACTTTTCTGTGCTCAGCCTGAGGACTGTCGGTGAAGGGTGTTCTGTAATGCATTTGATCAAAGATGGTGCAGAGATTCAGTGACCAGGCTGGCTGCCTGGACCCTGGAGTGCAGCTTGCCAGCCACTCCCATCCTTTGTCCTGTAGGAGCTGAATGTAGCATGAGCATCTTGCAATGGCAGTTTACAGAGCTCGTTTGCCTGCCTTTAATTGTGCACTTGAAATGCCTCTTCCTGAAGGCCCGTGGCAGTGGAGAACAGTTACATGACTCAGGAGTGGCTGGAGTGGTGAGGTTGGCAATAGAGGCTCTCATGCTGAGGTTCTCCTATGGTTGCACTGATGGTTCTCATCATCATATTGAGCTGTGCATTGTTTTGGGTTTTTTTGTTTTTTGTTAGACAACTCCAGAGATGTACATGCAGCTGTATTTCTGGTTTGCACATATAGCTAGTGTGGGTGTTGAAGGTGCGGGCTGTGTGTGCCTGAGATTTGTTGTCAGTGGAGTGTAGCAACTGTTATTCAGATCTTTTTGCTTGCCTAATGGGCTCAATTCCTTCCTGAGCAGACTGCAGGACTCATTTGGGCTGATTAAGGTGGTTAGTGTGAACACAGTGCCTCTAAAATCCTTTCAGAGGAAAGAGGCCTTCATTCCCAATGTTCTGTTCTAGGTAGAGATGGGGTTGTAATACTGCCTGGGTAGTGTTCTGCTAGTGCTTGAAACCAGCAGACTGAGGCTTTTTCTCCCTTTTTCTCAAACCAAATCTTGCTGTGACTTCACCAAAAGTGCTTGTATAAGCGGAGCAGCCCTGGTCATGTGCTGATCTTTGTCAAGACCTTAACACAGAAGCAAATTAAAGAACTGCAAGATGCACAAATGCCTGTCCTCTGCCTTTGATGTCAGAGGGCTCTTCCTCTGTGCACTGGCTCTTCAGAGGGAGGTTATTCTCCCTCCCAAGTGTTCATGCCTTTGTCAGGTCCCTGATGACTCCTGGTGCTGCTGCTCACGTGTGTTCCCTGGACAGTACCAGGAGGGCCTCCTGCAGCCTGTCCACACCTGGCAGATAAACACACGTGGGAGGCATGGCCTTGGGCTCCATGCAGCATTGCATGGACATGCAGGCTGTGCCTGGAAAGAGATGTGCTGTGTCTGTGTAGTGCTCCAGCAACTGGTTCTGGCACATTGCAGCTGGAATGGGATGGTTTAGGAGCTGTGCAGTGATGGCTTGCTGTGCCTGAACTTCTTTTTCCTGCATGTCATACACAGGGTCAGCATGTGGCCAGCCAGCATTGCCTGTAGCTGCACCATGAGCAGGAGCACTCTTTGCTTTTGCTTTGCCCTGCAAACTCATCCTGACCCAGAGAGATGGTCACGGTTGTGTTCAGGTGCAAATCATACCTCACCCCAATGTGCTCAGGGTTTCAGCCAAGAAGAATTTAGGTAGCTCTTTTGTCCTTCCTTGAGTATGCTCTTGCTGGGGCTGCATGAAGAGCCTGATATGTATTTCAAGTTGCCCAAATGGGTCTCTGTCCTGATGCTCTGGTGGCTTATGCAGTCTTCCATTTCTTCCTTCAGAGCTGGGTTGCTGTGACACTTTTGAGAAATAGCAGGGCTCATCTCTGGAGAAATCCTCTTTTGGGGAGAATTTCCAAAGTGATTGACTGTCTGGTGTTCTGTTTGCTTGCTTAAGAGCTCCATCACATAGTCACTGAGAAAGATGGCTGAAGCCACTGGTGACCCTCTTTTAGTCAAGCTTTGCCTTGACACTCTGGTTTTATTCCTGCCCTGTGCAAACATTGTCTTGTTCCCAGAAACCTCTGTTGGCTCTTTATCTGAATTGGGTGATGTAATTATGCCTCCCAGCCCACTACTGCAGTGGGAAAATGGGTCCCTCTTGTTTCTGGAAGGAATTTTCAAGGACTTGCTCCTTGGAGAAGCACACATCAGCCTCTGTGGGAATGGGTGTTGGGGCTGTGTGTTTTGTTTAGTATTTTTCCCCTTGGCTACACAAGCAGCTAAAACCTGTAACCTACAGGAGTTGGAAGCTTCATGCAGAAAATTAGCTTAGGTTGGTGGAAGAGTTGAGATCGCATTTTTCTTGGCTAATTAAAGGATTAAAGGTGCAGAGATTTAGAGCGAACTGTCAGTGTGCTACAGAAGAGAGCCTTTGATGGTTGAATCCAACTTGAGATTAAACAAATTGCATTTAAATAAGAAATACATGGCAACAGTTACAGTCTAGCTGGGCCTCTATTCCATGATGTCCTTCAGGGTCAGGTAGATGGTGTGCTGTGGCTAGGGCTTCTCCTCCCTCACCAGCTTCCTTCTTCCCAAGTGCCTTCCTCTGGAGTGTTGCCTCCACATTTTGTAAAATTGTTTGTTTTTTTCTTTTAACCCAGTGCTTTGTGCAAAGGAGCCTTGCACTCTACCTTACACAATAATGAACTGCTGTCTGTCACAGCAGTAGCATGGTCACATCCTTTTTGTGTGTTTTGTAATATCTCTGATCCTATTTAGGGTTTTTCTGCATCCTGGTGCTTTTGCTGTCTACAGCTGGAGAGCTAATTATTTATTCCTCTGTGAACTTTTTTTTTCTGATGTTCAGTTGAGAAGCTGGTGGATGGCAAGAGTTGATTGTTTAATGGTGTCTTCCTCTACATAGTGGCTGGTAGAATTCTAGTGAGACAGTGAACTTGTGTGGGTTCCAAGTCCTTCTTTGATTCCAGTTGATTGTCTTCAATGAGCTACACTTGCAAATGGCTTGCTAGTGTTAGTCCTAGCCCTTGTCCTGTCTCTTCACTTGGATAGCATTGCCTCCAGAGCTGCTAAGGGGATGCTTTTAAGTGGAAGTGGTGTAGGCTTATGAGATTCATGGCAGCTATCTCGGAACAAAGATTGCTTTCTGCTAGGGCAGGAATTCTTCTGCACAGCATTGTGCAGGGCAGCAGCCTATTCTGTCCATGGAGACTTTGTCTCTTTCCCTGCAGCATCTATGAGCTGTAAGGAAAATGGGAGTGCCAGACAGTGCGAGTGAATAATGTCTGATGTTGCAATTCTGTCTTGTTTTCTTTTGCTCCTTTTTAGTGAGGAAGGGGCTGGCCTTTTGTTACCTGCTACCTATATAAGATTATGAGGGGGGGGTTTGTTTCCCTTTTTTCGTTGTTGTTGTGATGATAGAGAAAATCACGAAAGTGGTAAAAAAATCTGGGATTCTATAATCACTCAAAAACATGGCATTACTTATTAATTGGGTGTGGTTAGTTGGGAAATCTGACTTTAAAATTGTTTCCCAGGGAACTATTCCTGTTCTCATTGTTATCCAGTAACAAAGACTGCTTTTTGGTTGGGAAAGCAGTCTTGCTTTGAACGGGCTAGGTCTTCTCACAAAGCATCTGTTGCTTGGGGTCTTCAGAACCTGCATTTTGCAAATGAAGCACTGCAGAGTAGTGAGATCTGCAGGGACAAAGGGCCCTTTGGTGTTTTCCTTGGAAAGCCATCTTCAGGTTGTGGTGGCAGGGATTTGCATCTCAATCCACATGAATTCCTGTTATGTTTCCAGTTACATCATGCTGATGGCATTATCTTTGCTACCAAGTGGAATAAATCAATTGCTAGGTATTGAGAGACTTGATGTAATCTATTTCCAATAATTTATAGATCTCTTATTATGTCATGGAGTATTTGGGTAATCATTCCTTTTGAGTTTACTTAGCAGGCTTTTGTAGATCTGCCTGTGAAGTGCATCCAGGTCCATGCAAACTTGCATTATATTCTTGTGCTTTCTTGCTGGAATTTCCAAGCAGCCCAAAAGTTAAAGATTTTTGACCTGTGCTGTATTCCAGCCTTCCATTTCTTCTGTGACATTACTGCATAATTACTTTTGGCTTGAATGTCCACTGGGATGTGGTTTTACATTCTACTCTTAGGGGGCTGGAGATGTGAAACTGAAGATTTGCTATTTCTCTGAGGGGTCCTGAGGAAGGGCTACTGCTAACATTTTCTGAACTCCTTGCAAGCCCTCCTCCCTTTCTAAATGCTGCTGTGTGGAGCAGCTTTCTTCCCTTTGCTGCAGTTGTACAGCTCCAGGGAGTATGAGACAAAGCGGAGTATCCCAAACGTGGTATGGGCTTGTTGATGTTCCTAGCAGAGATGATGCCACAGCATTGACCTCACTGCCTGGATGGGGGTGAGGTGCTGTGTTTTTGAGCAGGGAATGTTCTGATTGCTGCTGCAGCAGCAGCTCTGCTGTGTTTCCCAGCATGGAACTTGATGAATTGTTTCCCACGGTACGTAGGAAAATCAAGGTCTCAGTTCAGTAAGGCACTTGAGTGAGTGCATAACCTCTAGCACGTGAATATTCCCAGTGAAATCTCTTGAGTTTTGTTGGAGTCAGCAAGGCTGTTCCCAACCTTAAAGGTAGGCATCTGCTTAAACACCTTGCTGAATCATGTCTTGACTTTGAAAGCAGGCTCAAGAGAAACCACATGAGTTGACTCAAGGACTGTGCTTAGCTAGGTCATTGAGGATGGAAGGAGAAGGCTGAGAAGGAGGAGGATCTGGGTAAAATACAGATCCCATAACTCTGCAAATGCTAGTAATAGCTGACTTTCTCGGAATTCATCCCCAAAGCTTAATTGTATGAATAAAAGGTTTAAAGGTTTGACTTAGTCACTGTTCATCCTAATATTCTGGAGCTGCTGTCATGCCTTATTGATCTAACTTGGATCTGAGTTACCGCATCTTTGTATTCCAGTAAAACCACGACTTGCTCAGTTAGGTGTAATTTTTGTCGTTCCTAATCCTTATGTTTTCACTATGACTCAGAACTAGAGTGTGGCCTCATTATGTTAGTGATTCTAGAAGACAGAAGGATGTTTGCAGAAATGGTTTGGTTTAGTCTGGATTCTCTATCGTCTAGGAAGAGGGGGCCCTTCTCTGGTGGTCTTCATACAGAGGAAGAACGTTTGTCCCTGCTTGGCATCTGCGAGTTTGTTGCCTTGCTCTCCATCTTGGCCAGAAAAGCTTTGCTGGCTTTTCACTTTAATTATCAATGAAATGCTTGACAAGCAGGAGAACAATATTTGCATAGATGTAATTCTGGAAGTTGAGCGTAATGTGATCAGGAAATGGGACAGGCCCTGGCTGTTATCATGGAAGAGACTTGCTGGTACTTGCACTTAGCTTAAAATGTAATAAGATCTGACTCAGGATAGTTTCCTGGACATGAACAGAGAAGACTCGATGCCATTTTGGCAAGGCTCTGGCACTATCCTTTCCGCACAGGAACAGAAGAGATTTCTGGCAAATTCATAACTTCATTCTGAAAGGGCTTCTAACAGTACACTGAAGATGTAGAGAGAAATGCTCTCCCTTGGAGCAGAAAAGCAAGGGTGGGTGTGTGTGTTTTCGGGACTTTCTTTTTCTGAGATAGAAGCCAAGGAACAAGGCGCTTGCGTGCTGTGCCAGTGAAATCTCCCTGGGAAGACATGATGCTACTTGCAAGGTATGCACAAGACAAGACCAGAGGCGCCGCAGTGCTTGATTACTGTCAAGGACTCAGTTGGAACTTGCCTTTGCTCTTTGGCCTGCAGCATTTATGTAGAAATTGGGGACGCTGCTGCTTGCTTCCAAAGCTTTGCCTTGATGGGTCCTGCCCACATCTAGGCAGGGAGGAAGGATTGGGGGGGCTCGGAGCCTATGAAGTAAACAGGAAAATTACTCACTTTAATGATTCATTTCACTGGCACTGCCACTTTGAGAGCCTGTCAGATTTAATACTTTCCGTCTTCCCTTCCATCACCTCCCATAAGCGTGATTAATAATCTGTTAGAAGGATGGAGAGGTATCTGCACCTTTCCTCAGGTGGAAGAAACAGGAGGGGAAGCAAAGTGAGTAGGAGAAGGAGAATCTGAGATAATTGTTCTTTGTTGAAGCGTATGTCCAGAAGAGCACTTTGTTATTGGGCCCTTGATTTATTCCAGCTCACAGCTAAGCCGCTTGATCTCCTAGTCAGCTACCAGCCCTGCTCTGTAGGGTGCATTGGCCATTTTCTCTCTCCACAAACAGTCAGGGAGAGATCCTGCACTTGGTTACAGCACAACAGCAGTAGCACTGTAGAAAGGAAAGGAAAAAAATACAAATTACTTCTGTGTGAAGTTCTTCAGGGATTATTTGCTCTTTTTGTAAAGTCTATTGTATCTGAAACCTAAGTCAAGAAAGAGTGAATAGGATAGAAAATGTATCTGAGCAAAGGTGTTTAGTATGAGAGGTCACAAGACATTAAACCTTTTTTTCAGCTTTGAATTGCTTGAACTTTCTTTCCTGTGTCAGATTGAATGTGCAAAGACTGGTTTGCGTCTCCTGTGAGCCTGTCCGTGCCCTAGCTAGGAAGATGGGCCAGGATGTGACATAAATACTCTTACCCTTGCAGCGTGCTGACCCTGTGGTATTTTACAAGTAGGCCAGTCCTTTGGCATGAGCCAGAATTTGGGTGGAAATCTGTCACCATCTAGTAAAGTGTCCTGCTTTCCAGGGTGTTGGATGGCTTGTGCAGTCTGTGGCAGAGTGCCTGATAGTTCTGGGGCTGACTCTGCCACTACTGTGCAGGCTTAAGATGTTGTTGATTGAAAAGAGTATATTGCCAGACTTACTTTGTCATGTTGTTGGTGTTTGCATTTTTTTTTATGTGTTCTCATGTCCAGCTTGGCTTCCCTCTGGTGTAACAGATACTGTACGAGTAACTCATTCACTTTCCTCTGGGTTATTAATGAAATCCCCTTATTTGCAGGTGAAAGCACTAAAATAGGTTTTGTACTAATGTCTTACATTAGGCATTTCATCGTACCCTGCTTCTTCCCCTGATCTTTAGCTGATGTGAACCTGTGTCTATCACAAATTGCAGAGGATCCAAAGGCTCTATATGGGGCTGCAAGATCTGACCTGCTTGTCTGATTTCTGCTGCTGACTCAGTTTTTGAAACCAGGTTAGAATTGGTGGGAGCAGACTAGTTTTGGAGAGCTTTGGGATTTTTGCTTTGCTGTTTACTTTGTCTTAATTGAGCAACCTGTGTGTATTGCTGTGCTTCTTCCCTCATGGTTGAGTTCATCACCCTTTGGCTTTTTCAGCAGGGGACAAAAGTAGTGGTGAGATGCACTGAAAATTGGTGTCTGGTTACTCCAGACAATATTTCCTCTAGCTGATTAGAGATTTTGGAGAGTTTGGCTGGTAGGATGGAGCGTGCTGCAACATGTGAATTTGAAACAAGTGAGATCTGGGAGGCTGATAGGCTCAGCCAAAGAGGAAAGCTGCTGTGTTTCTTGAGACACAGGACTGTAAGAAAAGTTGAATCCCCCACACTAAGCTAGGAGGTTTGAAATGGCCAACCTGGACTTTAGGTAAAGTAGCCCATGAGCAGAGCAGGTTCTGGTGCTCAGTGTCAGAGGCCAAGGCACATGAGTCAGGAACAGTATGTGCTGGGGATGGGTTTGCTGTTGAGAGCCTGAATATGTTCTTTTCAGTTCATTTCTGGAGCCTTTATAACAGAAACTGGATTTCCATTAAAATACGGGTTAAATTAGATTTTAAAATTTAGGTTTGAGTTCTAAAATTCCCTTACACAGAGGCACACTGACTTGAGCAGGTGGTGGTTAACAGTGCTGCCAAAAGTTAAGCATATGCTGGAGATTTTTTTTTGCTAAATCTAGTCCTGGAGGTTTTTGCCTGCAGCATTGGAGTATACATTCTGATGTAATGAGCAGAATTGCCTGGAAGGACTATTGCCGATTGTCACTTGTTGCAGTGTTCAGCTGCTCTGATGCTTGAGGTCATACAATCAACTTAGTTTCATGTAGGCAAACATGTTGTCATATGTGTACTGTCCACTACTTGCATTACCTGCAAGCAGGTGTATGTATTTTATAAAGATGCAAATGTTTGTAACTCCAGTGTAGTGCTTTGTTAGCAGTGGGTTATCCTCTTGCTAGGAGGATGTGGAGTAACCACATTTTTGAGAGTAGCAGGGCTGTGGAAGGAGGGGAAAAAATGCAATGGAGTTGTTCACAAAGCTGCTTTGGAAGTTACTGTAATGATTATAAATTTTGCTGAATTGTGTTGGCTTACTAATTACTGCTTAATAATTGAAGGAGATGCTTTGTAGATCCAATTTTAAGTAATTTTTTTTTTTACTAATGTTGATTCACTATTCTGGAATTTAACACATCATAGATAGTAGGTGAGTCTGGGTAGGAGAGTGAACCTCTTGTGCTTCTTAATGTTCCATTTTCTGTGGTAGGCTAAAATAGGTTGCTCATTTGTTGTGCATTCATAGTGGAGAAGTCACTGGCAGCCATATATCAAGGAAAGATGTTCAGCATGAGATCACATCAGCTTGCCTTTCAGCATATTTGCTCTCATTTCATACTTCTGCCTCAAAAAATTTCTGCAGCAAAGCAATCTATTAGAAATGTAAATTACTAAACATTCTTAGCATCTGAAACTTGTTTGCTACTGCAAAAGTTTCGGTTTAGAAACTGGCTGAGAAACTGGACACAATATACAAGCAGTGTGTGAACTGGCTGCACAAGCTAGGGCCATTTGACTGCAGGAGTCTTATGATTCTGGTTTTAAATAATTTCAAAAATATTTAAATAATAGACTAGCAAAGGAAGAGAGCTTAAGTCACAAAACCTCTTCACAGAGTAAAGCTGTCCTTTACACCTATCACTTTGTATCAAAAAATGTGTAAAGCTTGCCTCCGAAGTTTTCCATTTGAGGTTTTTTGCTGTTTGTTCAGGATGTTTTTCAGTTGATTCTTTTTTTGTATTCAAGCTGAACTTCAAGAGGTCTTCATTTGTGGATGAAGTCTGTAGTTATGAAACTGAAATGAAAAAACCCACATATGTAAAGTTTTCTCAGAATAGTTTCATAGTGCAAAAGCAGTATGGGAAATTATCTGTGTTATTTCTGTTGTTATTGTGACTTTGCTGACAGCATTAGGTAGAGATGATGCATCCTGATGGAGGCAGTTTTGAATTTAAACCCCTGGGGAGCCTCAAGTGAGATACTGAATATTGTCATATGAAGGAATGATCTTATCCTAAAGATGTGAGGATCAAGCAGATGCTCTCAATTCGGTATTTTTGGGAATTTCAGGGGGTCTCCTATATCATGGCCACGCGTGCATGTTCTCTGTTCGTCCCTCGCTCCAGGTCGGGGTGTGTTCGCAGGTGGTGGGCGCGGGGCAGGAGCTGCTGCGGGGCGGGGATCGCGGCGCTGTCCCCTGCCGGGGCCGGCGGGTGGCCGTGCCTCTGGCAGAGGGGCAGAGCTGTCCTTGTGGCTCTCTTTGCCCTGCGGTGGCACAGCGCAGAGCTCGGGGGCAGCGCGGGGGACCCGGCGCTGAATCCCTGAATCCCTGTCCGCAGGCTACGCTTCTCCGCTCTCCTCCCCGCCACCCCTCCCCTTCCCCGTTTACCTAAGCAGGTCAGCGCATACACACACACACGCACCCATGTGTTTATTTTTTTTCGCTAAGGTTTGCAAGGCGCAGCAGCTGCCGGCGCCCCGGGGCAGCCCCGCCGCTTCTCCCTGCGCTGTGCCCGGGGGTCTCCGTGTGCCGGGTCCTCCCTGCCCTGTGTCTCTGTGCCGGTCCCCCGTATCCCCCGCGCTGTGCCGGTCCTTCCTGTCCCGTGTCCCCATGTCCCTGTGCCGGTGCCCCTTGTCCCCCGGGCTGTGACGGTCCCTGTGCCGATGTCCCCTGCCCCGTGTCCCCCGGGCTGTGACGGGTCCGTGTGCCGGTCCCTGAGCCGCTCCTCCCTGCCCCGTGCCGGTGCCCTGTGTCCCTGCCCCGTGCCGGTCCCTGTGCCGGTGCCCTGTGTCCCTGCCCCGTGCCGGTCCCTGTGCCGGTGCCCTGTGTCCCTGCCCCGTGCCGGTCCCCCCTGGCTGCGGGCGGCCGGGGGGATGCGGGGCCCACCTGCCCGATGTCAACATCCCGGCGGGCGAGGCCGGCAGGAATGTGCCGCTCCCCGCCCGGCGCAGGTAATTAATCCCCGCGACTGACAGGTGGCAACAGGCGGCCTTTGGCTGAGGCTGCCGCGGAAAAGCGCTCCGAGGAAGGATTTTAATAACTCGGCAGCTCCGTTCGTGAGCGCCTGGCGGGGCGGTGGGGACGGGGAGGGGGCAGAAGAGCCCCAGGGGATAATGAAGTTTAAGTCTTTGCGAAGGCGGACGCCTTTGGGTGATTCACTGCCCTTCCTCAAGAGGGAAAAGAGTGTGACATGGTTTTTCCTTTGCCCCGGGGTGGAGAAATTTGGTAAATGCCTGCAAAGCACTGGTGGGGCTGCATGAGCATCCCGTCCCACTCCCGGGCATCCAGGATGGTTTCTCTTGCAGATGGAGGATGCCCACAGGTGTGTCTCTCTCTGGTGTCCCGGGCTGTGAGGATGGGGCTTGTTCCACACCTGGTGGGTCTGTATCACTGGACCTGTTGGCCGTGCCCATGGTTTGAATGCCAGCTATGCCCACTAGCAGCAAGCTGTCCACTTTTCTCTGGAGCCGGGTGAGACAGAGGGCTTCAGACTGAAGCTGCAACAACTCAGCTCATAAACCATGGGGTTAAGGTTATGCTGAACTGAAGGTTAAATCTGGAAGGACATACCCATGTGTGCAGCACTCCTGGTACAGCTCCTCTTCACTGAGTGTCCTCTGGGTATCAGTTGGTTCCTGAGACTTTGTGTGCATGTGCACATGTTTGTTTCTGATGTGCCCCCACATGCTCCCAGCAGTTTTTTGTAAATGAGAAGTTAAATCATGGTCTAGCATAGCAAAAATGGTTATGGTGCTTGTGTAAATTGACTTTTTGTTCTTTGTTGGTGGCTTCCTTTCTTCCCACTGCTTTTTGTTCTCCTAAATAATTAAAATATACTAGGATTATTTTCTATTTCTTTGTGACTCTCCTTGTTTTCACCTGTGAATACTTTGGTGCAAGTAGCTATTGCATTCCCACTTTTCTAACTTCCCTCCCCCCGTTCTTTCTTTGGGAGTTAGTTTGGTAGGGGAGAAAGCATAGCTCATTGACAGCTTTGAAAACATCAAGTAAAATAAATCTAGTTAACTGAGTCGAACTAAAACATGACTACTTGAAAGAAGTTTGCAAAAGATTTGAAAGACCTGTTGATCTGAGCAGGAGGGGCTCAGGGAGCTGTAATGCCTTAAGCCAACCTCTGGGATCACCTTCAAGCTGACATCCATCAGCATTTGTAGAGCTGACTGAACTCCACTCCTTTTAAAGATTTAGGAGCCATAATCCCTCTGCGGGATCAGAGAGTAAAACAGATATTAGAGGTAGGTTTTGAAAGTAGTGTTTGGGGGATTTCACTGCATCAGTTTTGCAGAAGAATTGAATACTCAGTAAAAAGCCATTGTGGCTTGTATTGCGCTGAGCACTTACTTTCAGGAGACTACAGTCCTCTCTAGCAAAAAACTCTCCATTTGAGAGTCAAGAAGTGTTTTGTTTTTGCCTTTCAAGCCTTTGTTGACACACCTTCAGTAGAAGGGGCTTACTGAGAAATCAGACAGGTGTTGGCTGATGGTAACTAGCATGTGTATTGTGATACTGAATTACCAGCCAGGGTGCCAAGAGTGGGTAATACAGTATGTCTGCACAGGCAGGTGGGGAGAGCAGAGCTGCAGGCACTGGAATGTTTTATTCTGTACTTTAAAATGTATTATTAAGCAAAAAGCAAAACTGATGACAGGCAGCAGTGAAACTCCAAAGAAAAGTCCAAGCCAAAGCTCTTTCCTCTCCCTCTTGAGCAGATAGCACGTTTCCAGGCTCAGCTCTTGTGTTTTAAATGGCTTTCAGATCTGTACTCTGGTGGAAGTGGTGTTACACTCCTCAGGCTGTTAGCACAACCTTTGTTCCTACTGCTTGATAATGGTTGTTGTCATCTTGTCAACTGATGGACTTGTTTGGTCAAACTCATTTTGTATATTTGTACTCCTAATTAACTTAGTTTTCCTACTCAAATGTGTTGATTAATAGTAATGCTTTGGATTTCTGGGAATTGCTCACAATCTTACCCCTCATACAGCAAAGTTCACAGCAAAGTGGTGAGCAGGGGGACTGTCCCCTCCTGCATGGTGGGGTGATCTGGAACCACTGGAGAGCAGCACCTGTGCCAAGAAGGTGATCCTTGCTTGCAGGCTCTGAGTGCACAAACAGCTCCTGCCTCGGGTTTTCTTTCTGAAGCGCCTTTGCTTTGAAATCTATATACAATATCCTGTCTTGCTCTGTGGATATAGCGATTATCACTGATCCAGGACCAAGTCACCATGACCTAGTTGTTGGCATCTATTTATGCCAGTAAATGGCAGTGCATCAGGTTACTCCTGGTTGCAGCAAAGCTGGCGGGGTGGGAAACTCGAGCCCCTGTCTGTCTGACAGCAGGTACCCCGTGGACAGATTTACACCGGTGTTAAATGACTGTCCCTGCAGTGATTACACGCTCGCGGGCGGCTGTGCCTGGGTAGATGTGAAATCATGGCTCTGCGCCATGTCCCCAAGCCCTGTGCAGTGCCTGTGAGGCTTGAACTCTTGCAGTCAGGTGACAAAAAGGCAGCTCAGCCCCCTGTTGCCTCTTTTGACTCTGCTGGACACTGCCCTTTAATCCTCCCATGTCCTGACTGTGTTCCAAGGTAGAAGTGGGCTCCTGGTTTCCCTCCTTCCCTGACATGCCAAGTTCAAGCTGTTGGCTGGAACCTGCAGCTCTTGAGCCTGTCCTGTGTTCCTTTGTTGGATAGGCTTGTTCATCATAACCCACTAGCTCTTGGCTGTTTGCTCTCTGTGAATTTAGGGTGTGGGTCCAGTCCCTTCCTAGCTGGTTGTAAGGGGGCCCACAGTTGGGTGCTGGAGGGTGGATGAAGAGCAGATCCCTTTGCTCCCAGAGGGTCTGTACTCTTTGATCACGAGCCTCAGTACCTGTGCAGGTTTTGGGTACATCTCAGTCCTTCTGAAAGCAGTGATTTTTGTTTTCCCCCTTTCTTGTAATCCCAGCTTTCTGTCTTTTAAGATATTATAGGTAAAACTACAGTCAGCACCACGAGTCCTGATCAGTGACTGAGGGTGTGTATCTCCTTCCATTTGTTCAATTCTCTGGATGCCAGCAGACACTGGACATGTTGCCTCCTGGCATGTGCTGTGTCCTCTGTACACCACTGCTCTTCAATATTTATACTTGCATTTCAGCCCATCACCTTTGGGTGCCCAATTTCTTTATGCTTCAGTGATGTTAAGGCATCCAAGTGATTAGTTGGCTTTTTGAGATTTTTGAGGCTTTCTGTCCTTGAAACTGTCACAGTGCTATGAGCAATCTGATGTGGAAACAATGCTTTACAAGTTTTCTTCCTTTTTAAATATAAGTAATTCTTTTTCTGCCTTTTGAGATGAAAAGACAACATGATGAGCTCATTCTTACCTTCAGTAAGGGATTGCTTTTTAATTAAAAAACAATAAGGAATTTCAGGTTTAAAAGATGCACGATATAAATCACCATCTAGATCTGTTTCGCAACTTTTTTTTTGTAATTGTTTGGCGTGTTCCCTGTTTCCGCGGGCTGGGTAAATCCTTTGTGGGTTTAATCTCTAGCCTGCAGGCACATAAAATGCATTGCACAATTTGGCCTTTGCATTTTAAAGAAGCCTTTTTTTCTATCTTAAAGACCTGTAGCATCTTCTCTGCCACATGGCAGGATGGCGTTGAGTGAGGAGGGAAGGGACTGGCTTGGCTTATGTTTAATCCCTCTCTCCTACCCTGCATCTCTTGCAAGTTTGGTTTTTCCTGTGTTAGCAGTGTGTACACTCTGAAATGCAAATAATCCCTGACTATCACTAGCTAATCCTTTTGCTGCTGCAGCATCTGCCACCCACTGGTGCACATGCTGGCTCTCCCTGTCCCAGTGGGGTCCATGGCCACAGGGTGCTCTTGACCAGTATGAACCTGTCACTGTGTTTGGACAGCTGGGAACAGGGCTCTGTTGGCTCGTGGCTGCTAGAGATCTTTTCTTGTGAGGAAACAACCACCTTGGGGCTTTCACTTTTCTTTGTCTGCAAGAACCGAGGACAGGGAGATGGGGAAATGCCAGGAATTCCTGCGGGTTACATTGTTAGAGTTACAGGGAGAGCTCTGCACTCATGAATGTCTGAATACCAGGAGGAAACTGAATGCCTCTGGAGTAGGGTTCTGAAAAACCTGCTGTATTTTGGAACAGCCTTGTACAGCAGGGGCGACTGGAGAGTCTCCTTGATGTGAGATATCCAGGAAAATGGGTTTAAGTTGTATAGTATTGAACCACTTGAGACTTGCCTTGCCATCCTCCCTGCTAAGCAGATGTCTTTATTTTGGTGAGGGGTTTTGAAAAGAAGCCACCAACTTCAGCCTTGATGTTTTGCTGAGTAAAGGTTTCCAGATGTGAACACACTCCACAAAAATGCTGTGTTAGTTTGCTGGTTTAGTGGGGAACATATTAAGAGAAATCTAATATGCTCCAAATTAGCACAGTGAATAAGAGCATCTTGTTCTGTTCCAAGTGCTCATTGCATGGTGACAGCCTCCCTTTTGGAGCCAGCTGCTGGGTTATGCTCTAGGTTATGATCACCATGGGCTGGTCTTTGGGCTGTTCAGGTCTTCTGGTGTTTGCAAAAATACTGTTTTTTGGTTTCTGTTTTTTATAGCTCATGTTTTGATGTAATGCTTGGAGTTCAGAAGTGAGGGAATTACTACAATGATGTTCAGTGGGATGTAGGAGATGGCTAAAAAGGTGACTGAAATGTCAGATATTGTGTAACTCCCAGATTGATCAGGGTTTTGTTTTAAAGTACTTTTCAGTACCAAGGTTCATGTTATTATTTAATCCCTCTGCAAGAGTAGGAGGGCTTCTTAGAAAACAGAATGAAACACTTTTATGTCTGTGGTTTTGAGTGTTTCCAGGATTACAGGATGCTGTGAAAAGAATAGCATCTGTTTTGTTAGGTGGGTAATGGATGTCCCTTGCAAGAGGGTGTGAGTGCCCAAGAGAAAGAAAGGCTTTATTTGTTTGAGTAAATGAAGTGCTCTTTATCTGAAGATTTTTGCCTTTGGGAAAGCTAGGATGTGGATTTATGCTCTGCTGTTTTACAGCAGGTAAAGGTCTAGGGGTTCTGTCACTTTTCTGCAAGCATGGCTGTTGTTCAAACAAATGTAGTGCCCATGCAGTGGCTGGTGCTTTCAGTTACATGTGCAAACCCATCTCCTTTTCCTGGTGTGCCTTCATCCCTTGCTGAACTCCTGCCTCTCTTCTGGTCTGTTCCCCATTCAGTATTCCACCGAACTGAAAAAGCTGTACTGCCAGATCGCCAAGACATGTCCCATCCAGATCAAAGTGATGACCCCACCACCTCAGGGAGCTGTCATCAGGGCTATGCCAGTCTACAAGAAAGCTGAGCACGTCACTGAAGTGGTCAAACGCTGCCCGAACCACGAGCTGAGCCGGGAGTTCAACGAGGGTAAGGAGGCAGCGCTGTGCTGGCAGCCCCTCTGCAGAGCTGCCTGGCTGAGGATGTGACAGCAGCTTCAGAGCAGTCCTTCTGGAAACAGACCTCCCTGTGACACCCTGTGCAGCTTTTTATTTCCTGTGCTTGGCAGGAAGGATCATGCAGTGCTTTAGCTGTCCTTGGGAAGAAAGCACTGAAATGAACCTCGTGCCTGCCCAGGCTGGATGGATGTCTGTCCCTGTGGCAGGCACTGCCCCTCTGGCAGCCTTTCTCTGCTCTGCTTTTGCTCCTGCAACGAGAAGCAGCTGTTCTTGTGCTCAGGAATGAGCTTCCATGTCGCTGGGACAGGGATCTAGTAACAGGATGCAATATCATCTCCAGTCCTTAATCCACGCCTCAAAGACGGACGGGCTGTTTACCCCTGGCAGGGAAATGTCAGTGCCAGCATCAAGTGTAGGCAATGTTCTTCTACATGTAACACTCTCAGTAATGTATTAATGTTTTCATCTTTTACTTTTCCTCATGTTGGTGAGGCAGCAGCTGTTTTTAAAATGTCCTTTGGTTTTCTGCAAGCTCACGGGCTGGGTTCCATTTTGCTTTGGCCATTTAAGTTCACATAAGTTCAGATGAGCATCTGTTTTATTCTACATACATTATTTATCTTCTACTGTAAAAAAGCCCGGTCGGTGTCAGTTAGCAGGATGTCTCAGGAGCCTGGATCCCATTGCTGGTTACAGTGCAGCCAACTAGACAAGCTCCAGAAATAAGCAAAGACTTGGGAGTGTAAAATCAGCGTGGAGTGAGACAGTTCTTCAAAACAAAAAGTGCTTTTCTGACAGGACTGGATTTATTGAGGTCTGACACCATTTAATAATGGAGTCTCATGAAGGGAAAAAACCCTATAAATTCTTATTCTGAAATAATTATTTCTGTAGAAATAGGCTGTTATTTGAGTAAGAAATGAACAGTTAATACACAAAACAAATTCTTGAGATGAACCCATAGCAGGCTCTTCTCCTCAGAATTGAGTTGTATGTTGTAGAAACACTGAAGAAAATTTGTAGGATGGAAGCTTTTAATTATCGGTAAGTGGCCTAGAAAACAAGATCATGTTCCCTTCTAATGCTAGTATAAGCAAGCATGATTTTTCCAGCTGACCATTAATTAACTGCATATTTGTCTTGCTCCTTGAATCTTTTTTTTAAGTATCAAGATTGATGGAAGGGAGCAGAAGAGGGCTAGCAATTGATAGGAAAAAGAGTAGGAATTGACCTTTGAAGGAATTTACTTTGTATATGCATTAGAGGGAGGAAAATAAAGGCTTTCAGCTAGTGTGAAGTTCCAACGGGAGTTATCTGCTGGAAGAACTGCTGTGAGCTGCTGTTCAGTTCACATTTGGGCTCACTTAGTCTGGGATCTTGGGAAGCCCTTATTCAAGTTTAGCCACAGATATCCAGAGTGAGTTTAAGAAGGCCTGTGCTGCCTTTAGTGTCTGGCAGCAGGGATCTGGGGAAGGGATGCTTCAAGGGCTGGGAGACAGCAGTGTATGCTCTGATGGATCTCTGGGGCCACGTGCATCTCCCTTGATGGCAGATCTTGCCATCCTGTACATGACCTTACTTCCCTGAACGGTCTCTTGTTTTTTCCCTCTTTGCTCTTGCAGGACAGATTGCACCTCCCAGCCACCTGATCAGAGTGGAAGGGAACAGCCATGCCCAGTATGTAGAAGACCCCATCACTGGGAGGCAGAGTGTGCTGGTCCCCTACGAGCCACCCCAGGTATGTTGTGAGTTTGAGCTGGTGGCATCCTGGCACACAACGAGTGGGGGTTGTAACCCTGGTCAAAGGAGTTGGGATCTTGGGCTTTCCCAAGATCCCATTTCACAATGAATCCCTTCTTCCTTTCTGTCAGAAGTGAGCTGTGAAATACCCTCTTTATCCCTTGAGGGCAGGGCTTCTTCATTTATTTTAAGGAAGCTTTGTAGTGGGGGACTATTTCATGCTGGTCCAATTACAGCCCAGATTGGGAAATACAAGAGGAGAGCTTGAAAAAAACTTTCCATCCTCCAGCTCTTCTGCTCATCACCTTTGTCTCACCCAGGTCGGTACTGAGTTCACTACAGTCCTGTACAACTTCATGTGCAACAGCAGCTGCGTTGGAGGGATGAACCGCCGCCCCATCCTTATCATTGTGACCCTGGAAACCAGAGAGTAAGTTGTGCATCACGAGTGCACCCTTCTGGCTCCTCTTCCCCTTAGGGCAGCATCCCACATCCTCGGGAACAGCTCAATTCAAGGGGCCATAGGATATTTTGAGATCTTTGCAGGTGGGAGTTGCCCAGCACCTGGGATCTCCGGACTGGGAAATGGAAGGTGCACGGTGTGGTGTGAAGTTGAGGGGAGCTGCTGGCCTGTCTCCAGCTGCAGCTGATGTTTGTGCTGGCCTCTCTTTGCAGCGGGCAGGTGTTGGGGCGCCGATGTTTCGAAGCGCGCATTTGTGCCTGCCCGGGCAGGGACCGCAAGGCGGACGAGGACAGCATCCGCAAGCAGCAGGTGTCCGACAGCACAAAGAACGGTGATGGTACGAAGCGCCGTAAGTAGCTGGCAGAGCTGGGCAGATGGGGCTGTCTCTGGGTGCTTGTGCCACAGCGACACTGCTGCTGGGCTTGGAGGCAGGAGGGAATTAGTAGTTTCTTCTCCTGGGGTGAATCAGCCTAAAAATTGAGCTGGTGTTCACAAAGCAGTGTTTGACAGTCTGGGTTTCTGGGCTGCCTTGTGGCATTGCTGGTGTTAGATTAGCCCTGCCAGTGGTGGGTAGAGGGGGTGTTTGTTTGCCGCCTTCCAATTGTATGTCTGGAACTCTAACTTTTTGAACTTTGCTGCTTGTTTGGGGTCACGCTGTTATTCTTGGCTTCCTCTAGCCAGTGTTCTGTGCTGTGGCAGGTGTCTTCCAGCCACAGGGATCTAGACTGAGGCTGCACACAAACCCTGCTGTGCAGAGAACACCCTGGCAAGCAGCCTCTCTGTTCTGAAGAGAGCCAAGTCCTCACTGGACATGCAGGATCTAGAAATCCACCTTTGGTTTCCCCTGTACTCAGTGAAGGCAGCAGGCTGCACAGCAGGGCACAGGTTATGATAGGAGGCAGACTGCAGCAGGGCTTTGTTTTCTCAGTGAGTTCTGCTCCCTGCCAATGGTCTCACCTTCATGGATCACTGATTCACCAATAACTTGTGACCCTGTAATACCAAAACTTCATGACACTTTTCTGTAAAGACCCAGTACTTGTTCTAAGTGTGGCTTGCCAGGGTTTTGTCATATATCCAGTGCTCCTTGGCTGATGTGTTTCCCCAGGTGACATGGCCAGCCAGGATCTGCAGCCATGTCTGCCTTAAGGAGCCAGGAGCTGCAAGGACAGTTCTGGAGTGGCTCAGGCAAAGATCCCTTCAGATCACTACAGATCTGAGCTAGTCATGCACACTTCACTTCTCTTTTGCATCTTTTTTCCTTTCTTCTTTATATGCTCCTCCCCTCCCTCTCCCCCCCCCTTTATTTTTTAATGGGATACCTTTGGGGTTTCTTTTCCAGCTTTTCGACAAGGAACTCATGGCATACAGATGACATCTATCAAAAAAAGACGTTCCCCAGATGATGAGCTCTTGTACTTGCCAGTGAGTTCTTTTTATTTACCTTACCCTATGTTTAGTATCTTTTATGGTGACTTGAGGTTCACCTAGACTTCAGAAAGAGCTGAGGGTGGGGTTGGGATGTGAAAGAATAACTTTTTTTTCTTTTTTTCCCATGATCTATTAATTTTAAATACATATTCCAAATGAAAAATATTTAAAATCCCACTAAGTGCTAAGAATGGCTTAGGAAAGGCATATAAGAATATCCTAGGGGATCTCTGTCCTGCTGGAAACATTGTCTTTGAGCTCTAACTAGGTTTCCTCCTCTGTAATTTCTGGGTCTGTAGCACATGACCTTTGTCTAGAAATCTGGGTGTTGTCTTACTGATAGGTGGATGCTTCTGTGACTTTTATATATATTGCAATTGTAATGCTGTGACAGAAGTGAAATATGGTCTATTAAGTGGAGACTCGGAAAGGGCAAGAGATATCTCTAATTGGCCATTTAGCTCCTTCCTATGAGCCATGTTTAGTTGGATAAATCACAAATCATGGTGTGCTTGAAGGAGAAGGGAGAGCCAAACCCAGCTCCCAAATTTCCGTGCTCTTTTCTGAGGGCATGTAAGATTCAGCTCAGATCTGCTTGCATCTGAGGCAAGTAAAGACATTTTCTGTCTAAATAGGTTGGATCAGAATGTTGCTTTTGGCTGGCATAGATTCACACTGAGCCATATGACAACCCCAAAATATTCTTCAGTCTACAGTGTGAGGTTGTCACTCTTCAGCATTATTTGCTGCGCCTTTAAAACAAGACTTAGCAGTTTCATTGTGTGAGCATCGTGTGTAAACAGCACATTTGCATCCTGTTCTGGATGTTTTGTTTACCTGACATTACCTAAACCTTCCTAAGATGACTATGAATAAGGTCTATAAATGCAGTCCTTCAAAGCTTTTCTTTCCCCCCCAACCCCCTTTCCTTTCCCCCTGATGCAGGTGAGGGGACGGGAGACGTATGAGATGCTCCTGAAGATCAAGGAGTCGCTGGAGCTGATGCAGTACCTGCCCCAGCACACGATTGAGACCTACCGGCAGCAGCAGCAGCAGCAGCACCAGCACCTGCTGCAGAAGCAGTGAGTACCCCTGTGCTTGCAGTGCCAGGGCAGTGGGGACATGGGGGAGAGAGGAGAGAGACACAGAAGGCTTCTGCACAGTTATTCACTGGGACACAGGGCTCAGCTGAGGGCCGAGCAATGGGACAGAGCACTCCTCCTCCTCCAAGTGTCCTGACTCTAGTATTTTCATCCCACAAATTCCAAGTTTTGGCCTTGGAAGGGGAATGAGGATGGGCTCAGTGCCTCATTTCTGACTTCCAGCCAGAGCCCCAGCACAGCATAGCGAGGCAGAATCACTGACAGCCTGTGGTCAGAAACCTGCTGTGTGCCCATCTCAGCTGGGGAGCACAGGATGGGTGTACTCCTCTCCTGTCATTCCATGGGAATGGCAGCAAGCATGGAACCATCTCCAGGGTATCTGTCTGACCATCTTGCTAAGAGTATGTAGAGCTGGGACTTTGAGCACGAGCTCAGCTGAGTGCTTGGACCCCACTGCAGTGCATCTCTCATTGCAGGGCTAGTGTCTGTGGTACAACAATATTTCAGGTTGTTCAGCTATCATTCAGGCAGCTGGAAGTCGAGAGCAAAGTTGAAACAAAAAAAAATTCCTTTTGTGGCAAGTGGGTACTTCAAGGAGATTCTATACACTCTTCTAAAGTATTGTCAAAAACTGCACTTTGCCAGATGACTCTTCACATTGCTTGTGAGAAATTTTCCATCCTTTCTGAGCTGAGCTGACAGGGCTGCACTGGGACTGCTGTGGGTGCTGTGAGGAAGATGGGGAAAAAAAAGGCTGAATAGGTGTCTGGGTTCCTCAAGGTTTTCAGTTAGAGGCTTGGGCAGAGAATGACTTCCCAGATGGGCTGTAAGCAGTGTCACTCGTGGAGTGCTTCACCTGCTGTCTGGGGGGACAGCAAACAGCCCCAGGCTGTCGGTGGCTGCCAGCGGTAGCGCTTCGGATCCCGTACGTTCCTGCTGGGAAGCTCTGTCAGGAGGCTGTGGGCATAACTCATTCCTCTGCAGAGGTTAGCATGGGGCCAAGGCACCACATAAGTCCCACTTGAGCCTGTAGGGATTTATTTCAGTGCCTTGGCCTTGTCTCAGGACTTCTGCAATACCACAGCTTTCTGCCAGATCTCTGCATGTGTTCATATTTTGACCTGTGTGTTTTTAGTGTCAGCTGGAGTCTTGTGGAGGTGTGAAAAAAGCCTTCTGCCAAAACGTCTGGAGCATCCAGGGGCTCTGGACTCTTTCTTGCGGCACTTAAAAATCTCATTATTATTTACTTTTATCAGTCATCTGCACTGTTTGTATATACTCTAGCTTGTATTTACTAGCTCCTAGGCATTGTGGCCTCTGTGTGCTCTGCTGCTTGTCTTCAAAGCTCCACCTGAACCACAGCATTTTAGCTGAGAAATGATTTTGTAAGCACAAATGGACAGCAGCAGATGACAGCTTTCCCTTGGTGCTGACAGTTGGCTTTGCCATAATTACTTTTTTCATCCTTTCTGTATCAGTAGGATGGGTTCCTGGCAAATGAGGTAGGTATTTGTATTACCTTTAAGACCAGAATATAGGAGTCCAGCCATTTAATTTAATGAAACTTATTTTGGCATGTCTCCTGGCACTTGTCCAGTTATATACTCATTTTTCTCATTTGCTGAGTGTGCTTAGATGCAAAGGAGAAAGATTAAGAGCTTTTAAGGGTGCCAGGAGTATGGAGAAAAATAACATTTAGTGTTTGTCCAGAGCTACTGTAGTTGTCTCTGCCAACAGCCTGCCTTCAGGCAGGGCCCTCTGTGCTTAAATGTATGTGCAGGCAACAGTTTCTTAGGTGCACTTTGGGTTTTGGTGCTTTTTTCCTCAATAATTCATTGTATTGCTTAATATCTGAAGGAATGAATTCAGGGCAAAGGGATGTTTAGGATGAAAAGACTCTACGATGCAATTGCACCCCAGAAAAGGAGCTTCAGAATGGGGAGAGAGCACTGCTTTGTAGGGAAAGGTTTGGATAAGAGCAGCCTTGCATGTGAGCAGGTTGCTGGGAGATGCCTTGCCACTGCTTCCTTGTCAGACTGGGCAAACTCAGGAGCACAGGGACTCATTTTTGAATCAGTTCTCTCCTTTCACTTTGTATACAGGATGTACTTTAAAATCTTGGTCCCGGTTCACCTTTAGTTCAATGCTCATGTGAAAAGTGTGAGCTGGGAAAATGTGTATGCTGTGACCAAGGTGGAATGTGTTGGAAGCTGTAGGTCCCAGCAGGGCTCTGTGGGAATGGAAAGTTTAAAAGCTGCCTTTGGCTCTTCCTTCTCAAATGGAGTAGCATCCAGTGTGCTGCAGAGTTGTACCTTGGTGGAAGAACTGCTGGATTTTTCAGTTTACTTTTCAGGGCAGTGGTTAACACAGAAAAGCTGTCTAGGTGTATGGAAAGAGTTTTCCCTGTCACTCCTACAACATGGAAAGCTAGATATTTTTGAAGAGTAGGAAAAGCAAGGGTGAGATGATAGTGGTGAAAGGTAGTTTTAAAATTATAAATCAGTCATTTTGGGAGAGAGGTGTATAATGACTCTTGTGCACATAGAGACCAGCATTGCATTTGACAAGCCAGCAGATGCAGCTGTCCGACTGTTCTGGAGTAGAAAGGACAAATCTGGTGACAATTAGAATTCTTGTGTCCCATTAGATGACCAAAATACCACAATACTCCACATTGTGCTGTACCACAATATTTCTCTGTCTCATCTCCTCTCTCTGCTTGCTCCTTTGTGCATGCTTTTCTTCTATTTACTGTTATGCCAAATACCTTCATGATCATAGGTGGGAAGCTGTTGTTTTTTTATTTTCCTTCCAGTTTCTGTTCTTCCTTTTTCACTGTCAAATCCTGGGGCCCATACTTGAACTGCAGCACACACATTTATTCAGAAGAGTTTGCAGTCTGCTACCATTTGTGTAAAACATAGATCTGCCAGATGATTACTGCTGTGAGAGATCAGAGGTGGCTCATACTTTTGGGAAGGAATGTTTCCTCATTACCCTGCTGTGAAATGTTTACCATCAATATTCTCAGAGAGCTACCTGCACAATGCTTAAGGTTTTCACTAGAAAACACTTTTTCATGTGGTGGTTTCACTCTGCTGAGCACTGTTTTCAGAACTATCTGTATTTCAGTTACCTGCAGCAGAGAATCACAGAATATTTAAAGTTGGAAGGGACCCATAAAGTGCATAAGGAATATGAAGCCTATCTCCTGTGACTGGTTTTCACAAAGTCTTCCAATGACTCCAGAAAGGGAGCTCTTAAATCTAAGTAGGATTTTGTACCCCAGCAATGATCTCTTTCCTATCAGCAGGGCTGAAGCTACGAGCCCACTGCCTGCCTTGCAGTCTAGTGAGCAGCACAACTCATTATCCAAATGAGAAGGAATTAACCTCATTAGTGAGCTGTGACAGAACTGAGCTATCCAATGCCTGGAGTGCTCCAGCTGAGCTGTGAGGATCCCAGTGCTTGCTGTTGTGGGAAGGGGCTGAGGAAGGTATTCTTTGTACCTTCACCTCAATCTTGCTTTTGGTGTGGAAGCTAACAGTGGATTTTTGCATGGTTTGGTTTGGTTTTGTAGTGCTGTGCTTGCATGTGAGCTCCAGGCACCTGGATAGTGTTCTCACTACAGAATGGCCAAGGTGGCCCCAGGACCCCTCAGCTTTTCCAAGGGGAGTAGTTGAGCTGTAATCATTATGGCCTATAGAAATTGTTCTCCCTCTCTAGCACCAGCTTCTGGTTTTTAAGTGATTGTAGTTAGAAGTGGATTCAATGGAAGCTGCTACTCCTTTTTGCCTTTAATTGAATGCTTTTGTTCCTCCTCTGTTTGTCACTGGAAACATTATCAGGGCCTAATTTGTACCCATGAGACTAGGACAGAATCGGATTTCCCTATCAACTGGTTGTTTTCCCTTCCTTGCCAAGTACTCAGATGTGCCTGGGGCTTTCCAGCTTCCTAAATCTCCCTGTTGCATACCCTTGCTGTAGGTGCTAAGACATCTGCCTTTTCCCCTTTTGAAAGCCCATACTGTGATCATGAAGGTGGAAAGTGACTTCCTTGGTGGCTGGCAAAGGGTCCTGTACATTCATCTTTTTTCTTTTCTCTGGTTCCTTCTTTACAGTCTCCTTTCGGCCTGCTTCAGGAGTGAACTCATGGACTCAAGGAGAGACCCTCCCAAACAGACCGAGGCCATCCTAAAACATTCCAGCCCCCCAAACCCATCAGTATATCCATAAACCCACCTGGCAGGGTCACTTTGCCCAGCAGGACTAGGAACAGTGGGGCAAATACACAGCCTGATAGCAGCAGAGTGAATAGTGAGAGTAAACTTCTGAAGGGACTCAAACTTTGCAAAAACAGACACTTCTACAGACCTCTTAGCTGTAGCCCATAGCATTGTGAGGTCGGGAACCATGATGTCTGTCTTGGTGTAACTTTTTTTCCCCTGTTTTTGTAATGTGTTGATACTCTTTCTTCTTATTGTGAAACTCAGCAGGGTTTCTCTGAGCAGGTCTCAATTTTAAAATGCCTTTTGTCCTGTTTAAGTTAAAAAATGTCTGTGGACTGGGGGGACAGGAGCAGAGGATGTGTGTTTAAATGGTCTGTGATAGTCAATTTGGTCTGTTTTAGTGCTGGTCATGCACTAATTGTGTAAGTAGCTGATGTATTTGTACTGCTGGACAGGGAGAGGTGATAATTATATCAACTGGCACTGCTAAGAAATCAATTTAATTTTTTTCTGAAGAAATGCCTTCAACTTTGGCATCATGAATTATTTCCATTTATTTCCAGCCTTAAAGGGTCTGATGTAAAGTACATGAAAATTGTAAGGAAGGCTGTGTGACTGACTTTGCACCAGCACTGCTGACATTGATGCAGCTTTACTGAACTTGGAGAGTTCCTCCCAACTCCGTGGGCTCCATCCAAGTGGTGGACTGAGCTGCCCAAGTTGAATGTTTGGTAAAGTTTTAACAATACCCATGTGTGCCTAGTGTCTCTGTCCCTTTGCAGCTCAGGCTGTAAAGGGTAGAGTGTCCAAAACTCTGTGCCCTACCTGTGGAAAAAGGGTTGGAGCTTGCCTCTTTCCTTACAGATGCTCAGAAGTTATTAGATGGTGCCTTAGCATTTTCAGCAATGCTGCTATCTTTTGCCCCATCTCTCCAAGCCTCATAGTTGAAAGGAAAGCAGTGCCATCACATGTTGCACTTGACTCAGCCAAGTGGCCACCTTGCCCATTAATCCTGCAACCAGAGGGTCTTGCTTGTGTCCATGAACTGTAAATGCAGCCCAGATGTATGATTATGTTTGGCACTGTTTTCTGTTCTTCCAGTGAAGGTTTATTCCTAGATTTTTGCATTGTCTGTGTCTGGAAGGCACTGTGAAAGTGCTGTGACAGGGAAATACTGATCTGCATTGAGAACACTGCTCCTGTCAGCAAGTTTGGGGAGGGAGCCCACCAGAAGGTAGAAGGCACCCACAGCCTGCAGTGGAAGATTCCAGTTCATCATTTGACGTGGCCTCTAGGAAATGCCTTGTACTGTGATGGGCAATACAACATCTCAGACTTCCACTAAACAAGAATGTAAATTATTTGGATCCTGTTGTTTTCTGGAATGCCTTTCTGATTTGTCCCACTTGGCTATAAGAGGATGATGATTGTGATGCTGATCTTAGTGGTGACTTGATTTGCTTTCCAGCTACCAGGTGGCTATATTAGAAGGTGCTATTCTTTTTTTTTGTCTTTTATCAAATACCTGGAGCTGAAAGCAATTTGAGTTCCTTTGTAGTCTGTCCTCTGCAGATAAAATGAAAACATTTTCCCAGCTGTATTTTCATTGCTTCTTTGCCACCTCTGTGTCTTCAGGAAAGTAAGCCTTTTCCTTTCAAAGAATAACCAAGTGGACTTAATTGGGCCTTATCAGGTAGTCAGGTTATATCAGTCTGTGTCAACTACTTGATATATATCCACTCCCTGTATTACAGCCCCATTTCCTGGAGAGTAGATTGCATCCACGGCCTGCCTTGAGAAATTCCCATGCCTGAAATCTAAGGGGAGTCATTATTGCCACCCCTGTCCCTGTGCTGTAGTTCCTGTCTGCCCAGTAACTACTGGGGCTCCTCCTTTCCATGCTCCCAGTGAGGTACTGAGCCTCCAAACCCCTGGAGTGGTTGAAAAGATGCACTGTTGTTTGCTTTAGAATAGCAGCAGTTTGGGATATGGGGAGCAAGGGCATCTCTCTACTTTTCAGCATCCTGCTCCTTCATGGGCCTTCAAAGCAGGTGAGTGAAACTGAACATCAGCTGTGCCACCTGTGTGCCCTTACTGGACTGCATCAGTGGCACCCAGTGTTATGCAGCCCTGTGGGAAACCTTGCTTTAAAAACCACTGTCCATGGGCACACTGGCCTTGTGTGAACCTGGGATGTGATCCTTGGTGCCCCTCCTGAGGGAGGGCAGACACAGAACAGGACAGCTCTGATTGCTTGTGTCTGCACTCACTGGCTCTGGATCTGCAGGGACAGCAAACTATAGGCACAGGGGCTTGGGTGAAATCTCAAACTCTGAGCCTGGGCTGCCCAATTGCACTTAATGAACCTTTGATGTCACTTAAGGCTGCTTACATGGCTGTGTGCTCTTCTAGTGAAGGAGGACTCTGGTCTGCTCAGTCAGGTAGTTGGTCTGTCCCAGCAGTTTGCTGCCTCTGGTATCCAGTGAGCTGGGAAAATGTAGAGTTGTATGAGACTGTGAGCTGAACTTTGTTCATATATGGGGCAAGGAAGTTCCTTCCTGACCTCTTGAGATGATCAGTGTATGCCTTGAAGCATGAGAGACTGATTGCCCTCATATGAGCTTGCATAACTGCAAATGTTGTTTGCTAAATAATTACATAGCCTCTTGAAGAGAGAAAACTCAGTTGCAGAATGTGACTCAGTGCCTTTTGTATCAGACTGTTCCAAGAAGTATAATAGTCTCTTAATTGAAGTCCTTATACCTTGATATTAAAATGCATTTCATTGGCATTGATATCAAAGAAATGTTAATGCTCTGACTTCTAATCTTTGTTGAGACTTAGTAAGTACAATTTTAATGAAAATCACTGTGCATGACATTCTTATATCTGTTTTTAAAAATCAAGGAAAAAAAGCAATATATTTTAAATGGATCCTCAAACACCATGTAGTCCTTGTGCTTAATACCAAAAACATTTTGTTGTGTTTCTAAGGCTCGTGCTATATTGATGTGTGACATTAATTTTCAATAAAATTTTGCATCTTGGTTTATCTTGCGACTTCTTTCTGGCTAGATGGCTTTATGCAGGCCTTTTCAACATCTGTTCATGTGATGGAATGGCTTGGTTGAAACTAGTGTGGGTACAAAGGAAAGTGCTTTTGTTTTCTGTTTTATTCCCTTGAACTCAATTGAATTAATCTTAACTCCTAGGAGTATGAATGAGGTAAGAGTGGAGTCCCTAAGCTATGTGTGTTAAAGTATGCATTTGTTCTCTACAGTGTTTTCTAAAGTCTTGGGTTGGCTTGTGTTTAGATTTTTGTTTTTCTTTTACCCCCAAAGTATTTTGTAGTCTCCTAGTTAGCTTTTCTGAGATCATTATTGGTGGTGGAGAGTGCAAAGACAGGCCCACTGCTGACCTCCGTGCAATTCAGTGTCTTTTGGGAAGCCAGTGTTGATTTGATTTGGAATTTTGCTGTGTTGTTTGACCTCCTCATTTGCACATCATGCAGATTTTGCTGCAAGAGATTCTTCAGGTGTGTATTAATTTCAGCTGAAGCTCAGTTAAGTGCCTGAACCCATGAAGTAGAAATGCTCATTGCTCCTAAATCCAGAAGCCTTTTAGGCTAAGGGCGTTGTCAGCTTGACTTGAATTTCATGGCTGCGCTCAACTTTCATAATTGGGGAATTGAAATCTCAGATCTGAATCATTCCCTTCACTCTGAAAAGTTGGGTCTGAACTTCATGGCTCGGTTTCACTTCCCCTTGGGAGTTGCTGCCATTGTTAATATTAATTTATGAAGCTTCTTGTGCTTTCCACTTCCTTGAGTCTGTGAAGTTTGCTGGATCTTGTCCTGCATCTTCACTGCCAAAGGACAGTTCACACCCTTCTGTACCTCCTGTAATTGTGTAATTAGGTAACATTTCTTCAGGGCCTTAGATACTCTGGCCTGTTAGCATAGATGTTTTCTCCACCCAACACTGCAAGTCTTGAAAGTGCAGGAAGCTGGAGACAATGTAATTGTATGGAACTTGACCTTGAATGCTTAAGTTTTAATAAATTGTCTAGGAATAAGCCTTTTCTTTCCTTTTAGACTTTGCTTATTTGGAGTAATAATTATTCTATTTGCATAGAAGAAAAGCCAGTTCCCAGGAGTTGGTGCAACCAGTTATACACAGATGGGAATGAGTTTCCCAGTGGGAAATAAGATGGGAATGTGCCCTTGGACACTCACCATGGGGTCAGTGTGATAGGAGTGCCAGTGTCCCACTGAGCTGGGTGACCTCTGCTCTGCAGGGTAACCATGGCTTGAGGGTCCTTGTGCCTGGCAAATGTGGAGAAGCAGGCACATTTCCCAAACCTTTGACCAGTCCCAAAAATGCCCCTGCTGTCAGAGAAAATCCTGCTCCCTTGTGGCATGGCAGTGCTCTGCCAATTGTGTTTTTGGACCAGTTTTAATGATAATTTTCTGCATATCCCACATAGGACCCCACTGCAGATGGGATGCCACAGCTGAAACTGGATCTGGGTGCTGGGCTGCCGTTCAGAAGCAGCCCAGTCTTGGCAGTCTGGATCACTTACATGGCAGGATTGCAGCTGGGACCCCTGGGGCTGGGCAGCAGGTTGCTCTGGCAAGCCTCTCTGGCCACTCCATGAGTATGCTGGATGGAGTTTGAGGCTGGATGAACTTGAGGGAAGCTAGTGCTGATGTCAGGTGGTAGCAGGAACCTGATCCTCTTTGCAAGCAGCCTGCAGGGTTTGGATACCAGGTTCACCTTAACACCAGCAAAAGCTGCCTGACAGCATCCCAGGCAGCTCTGACCAGCTCACTAGTGGTTCCTGAAGCTCATGGAATCTGTCTTGAGCAAGGAGCCTCTGGCACCTGAGAATGGCTTGATTATATGAGTAACTAGGAATTTTGGAAAAAATAAGGTGATAAGCATGACCCAATATGAAAGCTGTTTCTGCATTCAGCTTCCAGGGGCATTCAGGATGGTTTGAGATGGTTTCCTAGTTCTTGTTTCTATGAAAAAATCTTTGACCACAAGGAGAGTTTAACTTAAAAATACTCTTCAGATCTTGGCAGATATTTGCTGTCTTTCTTTATATTCTTTTCAACTGAAAAACTTGCATAAATACTTCTTAAATGAAAAGTTTCAACCAAAAGTTAAGCTTTCATTTTTTCAGTATTTCATTTATTTGAAGTGCTGAGAATATCTGGGAAACCTTTCATTTCCTGTTAACTCATTCTCCAGAGATCTTTATCTGTGATGCTCCTATGGTGTCAGTGATTTCACTGGCCATGTAGCCCCTTGGGGTGCACACTCTGAACACCCAGCTGCTGTGATCCCTGTCCTAACATCTCCTTGGTTTGCAGGACCTCTATGCAGTCGCAGTCCTCCTATGGCTCCAACTCTCCACCACTCAGCAAAATGAACAGCATGAACAAGCTGCCCTCGGTCAGCCAGCTCATCAACCCCCAGCAGCGCAACGCCCTGACCCCAACCACCATCCCTGACAGCATGGGAACCAACAGTAAGACACTCTCATTCCTCCTTCTCCTGTTCCCTGCCTGCTCCCTGCTAGTCTGGACAAGGACTTGGCATCTCTGCGTGGCTAGTGTTAAGCTGGAGAGCCTGGAGTCATTCACCATAAACCTGTGGAGCCAAATACCTACTGCTCGCTGGTGTGCCATGGGGCAAGGCTTCAGCATCCTGCCCAGAGCCTCACAGAGCTGCTGCTTGCTGCAGATCCAGCTGGCTGCACTGTCCTCTGGCTTTGGAGACTTGCTTCTTCTTCCCTTCCCAGCAGAGGAGATGCAAACGTTGGCAACATTTTTTTTCCCTTGGTTCCATTAAGAAAGTTCTTAATTTCAAAAGAAACATGTTGCAGTTCTCTTCCTCCTGGCTGCTGCTGTGTGCTCAGCAGCCCTGTAAATCCAGGATGACAGACGTGGTTGTGGGGCCTGAGTTCTGTTGAGGCTTTTTTGGTCAGTGTTTTGTTTTTTAATTTCAAAACAGCTGGACTCTTGCCCACACCTGTTGCTGTGAGCCCCTTCTGGTGCTCTTGCTGTCTCAGAAAACAAAGCTGTTTGGCTGCTGTATTAGGTTACTCTGCTGGCTCTGTCCTGCTCCTCCCCTGTGGCAGGGCAAGCCAGGGTTTCTATGCAGCCTGTCTGGGAGGGAAGGTGACAGGACAGTGGCACTGAGCTCCAGAAGGACTGTCTGTCATCTGGTCCTTGGCCCTGCCTGAAACTTCTCATGAGCTGGCCCTGTGCAGGGTTTGCAGGGGATTTTGGGCTGCTCCAGCTGTGGGTGCTGTGCTGGGGGCAAAGCTGGGGTCTGGGCATGCCTGGGTAACAATGTGCTCCTCCTTCTCTCCTCCAGTTCCCATGATGGGCACCCACATGGCCATGACCGGGGACATGAATGGCCTCAGCCCCACGCAGGCGCTGCCTCCTCCCCTCTCCATGCCTTCAACGTCCCACTGCACCCCCCCTCCTCCATACCCCTCCGACTGCAGCATTGTCAGGTGAGCGTGGCCACCACACTGCCCACACCAGGGACAGAGCCCTTGCCTCAGGAGCCTGAATGACCCTGGAGCACTGGGTCCCACTGAGCCCTTGGCAGTCCCGAGGCTGGCACCCTCTGGGCAGCGAGCCTCAAATCCCACCTCTGAGCAGTGAGAGAAACAGGGACATTAGGACTGCAACAAAGCTGAGAGATGCAGCATCTGTTGGACTGGTGGAGTTTGAGGGTGCCAGGCTGTCTTGCAAACATTCCTTGTTTTTCTTTTTTCCTCTCTGGCCACTTGACAAGGTGTGGCTGGAGTCAGAAGCCCCTTTGCCCTTTGTGAGGTCAAACCAGTTGAAAGATGCTGCCCATATATTTGCACTTAGGGAGGAATGTGCTGATTGGCAGTGCTTGATGTGTCTGAGCCCTAGACCCCATGCCTTGCTGAAGCCCTCTGTGCATGCACCAGGCTGCTGTGGGCTCAGCTACCTTCTGGGTGCCATGACCTGGCAGGAGGGTGTGTGTGAGCCCTCCTGCCTCCAGACCCAGGCTGTGCAGCACCAGCTCTTGACTGAGGCAGGATGCTGCCATGAGGGCTGTCTGCTGGGTGCTGAGCTGAAGGACTCCCTTGTTTGTTTGATGTGGCAGCAATGTGGCTTGCTGGCCTGGGATGTCTTGGAGGAGGTCAAGCCAAGGGTGAAAGCTTTGTTTCCTGTTGCTGCAGATTGGCTGAGTGTTTGGGTTTTCTGTGGTTTGGGCTGTTGCAGCCAGGGTGATCCTATTTTCTCTCTCCTTCCTTCCTTCCTCCTCTGCAGCTTCTTAGCGAGGTTGGGCTGCTCATCCTGTGTGGATTATTTCACGACCCAGGGGCTGACCACCATCTATCAGATTGAGCATTACTCCATGGATGTAAGTAACTCCTCACCATTTCCTTTGTTTGCACTCTTGGCCCTGCTTTAGGAACAGGTCAGAAATCCAGACTCAGTATACTTTTATCTTTACATGATCAGTTTGATTTAAGGCTGCTGCACACAGAGAAGAGATGTTGTGAGGTGAAGAGAGGCTGGACTTGGGGCCAGCACTGTAACTGCCTTGCCTGGCACAAAGACTGTGTCCCCTTCCCCAGCTCTGTCTGTCTGAGCCCCCAGAGTGGCCCCAGCCCACATGTCTGTTAATTCTGCAAGGCTTGGTTTCAGTTTACACCTCACTTGCCTGCAGACAAGTAGGCTCTCTAGGAGTGGTCTGCATTTTTCCCTCCCTGCTTCTGTTTTCTGGCCTTAATCATCTTCTATTACTACTGGCATCTCATCCCTGTTTGTTGTTTTCCCTTTTTTATTCTTGCATGGCTTTTGCTGCAGGGTTGCTGTTTTCTCTCCAGGGCCATTGCTCTCTTCTGAGCTGGCTGTCCCATTTTTTTTTTTTCCCCCAGGACCTGGGAGACTGTGGTGCTTTTGCTCCCTAGCATGGGCTGCCTTCCTTTTGCTGCTGCTCTAATTAGAAAAGCTAACCCAAATTAACTGGAGTCGGTTGTTAATTTTTTCAGAAGCTGATACCGTGTATCCCAGAGTTAAGTAATGCAACCCTCAAGTTTTTCAGCAGAAATTATGGGGCCTCGAAGTACAAGTTTTCTAAGGCTATGTGTCCGTTATTAAATTTGGTTATGTTAAAGTAATTAAGACAGTTCCTACGGAGTAACACCCAGAGCTCTGAATAGTGGAGCTCAGGCTTGGATTCTGAAAACCGTTGACCTTCAGCAATTCAGCATCCCCCACCACTGACAGCCAGCAGATCTCCCTGAGGTTGCCTTGGACTCCTTGCAGTCCAGTTGAGCCTCTAGCTTTAGGTCACCGTGTCTTAGCATGAGCAAGTGTTCTGTGCAACGTTTGTGCCTTCAAAACAGGCCATTGCTGCCTTGTGGCCACATGTGCCCGTTCCAGAGTGAACCAGGTGGAGTGTTTGTCTGCTGCTGTGCACCGTGGTCATCTGGGTTTTAGCAGCTTTGGTGGTTCTCGGGGGCCCAGAGGTTGTGTTCTCTCCTGAGCCCAGCTTTCCCGGGGTTGCCCTGCTAAGCCCTGCCCCTTGCCTTGCAGGATCTGGTGAGCCTCAAGATCCCGGAGCAGTTCCGCCACGCCATCTGGAAGGGCATCCTGGACCACCGGCAGCTCCATGACTTCTCCCCGCCGCACCTGCTGCGCACGCCGAGCGGCGCCTCCACGGTGAGCGTGGGCTCGGGCGAGACGCGCGGCGAGCGGGTCATCGACGCCGTGCGCTTCACGCTGCGCCAGACCATCTCCTTCCCGCCCCGCGACGACTGGAACGACTTCAACTTCGACATGGACGCCCGGCGCAACAAACAGCAGCGCATCAAAGAGGAGGGGGAGTGAGAGCCGCCGTGCCCCCTCCACCCGCCCCGGCCACGAACTGCTCAGCCTTGATTTGTCTTCCTTCTGCTTGTACCGCACCCCGGGCGGAGGGCGGAGGGACCTTCCTGCTCGCTCCTGCTGGGCCGTGCCCTGCGTGCTGCCTAGCTCTGCTCCTGGACTGCAGCCTCCACCCCGGCTCCTGCGAGGGGAAGAGCTGAGCCAAGGGGGAAGGCGGGTGGTATTTCCTTGAAAACCATTGGCCTCCTTTGAGAAGGTCAGCTTGTTTTGTGTTTTTCTTTGGGGAGAGGGCTTCTTTTCTCAACTTTTGAACCTTCGCACACCTGATGTGCAAACGTGTTTTCTCCCACCCAGCAATCCCACTTTGAAAAGCAGGAAGGTTAAAATAAAATTCCAAAAAGCCAAAAAAAAAACCCAACCAAAAATCAAACCAAGCCCAGGAAAAAACCCCAAGCAACCAAACGCACCCCAACAACACAACCAATTGCAAAAACCCCAAAGCAATTCAACCCTGAAGTGACAGATTATTTGACAAATCAGTGGAAATCGGTCTGCTGAACGTTGCACTTAAACAGCCTCCTCCCCTGGAGCTGAGTGCTCTGTTTGTGTGTAATATTCTCCAGCGGAGACAGCACATGCACTTTGCTGGGCAGGCCAGTGCTTACAGCACTTGCATCCTACTTTTTCCTTTTCCCTCACCTTCTCTGGAAAAACAAGTTAGCTCACTCTTGTTTTGGATATACATTCATATGTATGTCCTGGTTTGCTCCATTCAAGCTCACGGGTGTAAATAAAACTGTGCCTTACTCTAGTATTCTGCCTCCAGCCGAAGTTTACCCATGCAAAATACTACTGAAATTTAAGCTATAGGATTAGTCTTTGCCACACATGCAGCCTGGCTAGTTTAGCATAAGGATTTGCCCACCTAGCCTCCAGTTAAATGGAGGAGTGAGAGCTGCACACTCAGGCTTGTAGGGCTTCAGCTATCCTAAACTCAGACCACCTTTTGCTTAGACCATGCTAGATTGGTTTCCTCCCAAGTATAGTAGGCCTGTCTTTAGATATCTGTAATGGGTTGGAACCTGTTGTGTTTGTTGCTATAGGTTAAGTGACAAGCAACTAGAAGAGAGTCAAAAAATAGCCACCAAGCTGCCTTAAAACAAGGACCAGTTCCTGGTACTATGAGTGTTGTTCTGCAATAAGCCATGAGAAATGTACATTGATTTTTCTCTTTTTTTATTTGCTGGGTTTACCACAGTTGAGTTCTGATGCATTTCCTCCCACCTGCCAGTGGTCCTCGGGATAGATAACTGAACAGTGCAAGTTTGCACATTTTTATTAGCAAAAGTACCCATACTCCTAAGCAAACAAACCTAAGCTGAGAAGCAAGGCTCAGCAAGGCGCAGCTGCTTTCAAGTTGGCTTGCTCTTTTAACAGTAAGCCTGACTTTTTTTTTTCTTTTTTTCCTTAATTGGTGAACGACGGGAAAAGCAACTTGAGTGACTCCTTATCCTACCTTGCTGCAGCTGACTATTCCTGTGGCAGTGCAGTGGCTGTTTGTGAGCCCTGCTGTGTGCCATGCATTTCATTTAACTCCAGTATGGTTAGCATCCTCCATCTGTCTGCTGTGCCGGGCCCGAGTTGAATTCAAAGACTGCCTTTTGGTAGCTGAGCAAGCCTGTTTTGGTTAGCTATAAATGGTGATGCCAGACAATTCCTCTGTCAAGTCTGTATATAAATGTTTTGTACATAGAATTTTGTTTTTTCTACAGCATAACATGACAATCTCTATTTCTTCTTGGGCTACTGGGACCGAACCACGATCAAAATGTTATTGTTTTTCTGTTTTTTAATTATTATTTTTATGCAGAAGGCTAGTGGTTACAAATTGTGTAACAAACAACTAGTCATTGGATGAATATATTTGTATTTTTCATACTGAGATAACTGTGTTATTTTGCAGTTGAGGGGGAGGGGGCACATACTCAGAAGCCTGTTGTATCATTTTATTTTGTAACACTTCAAGGAGCAGTGTCCTAGATTTCAAAGTATTTAACATGCTCAGTGTAGGAACTTACTATATCTCTTTTTTCTTTTTTTTTTTTTCTATGTGGCACAAAAGAAGAGAGTAATTCTGTTCTTGACTCGATGCAATGATTAATTCAGCAGGGCTATATAAGTGTGAGGGAAGTGTTAGTGCATTTACTTTACAAATCCCTGGAGGTGAATTAGGCGGTGCCCTTCTCACCTCCAAGGCTTTGCATCTCCATTGGGTCGTCCTCCTGAGCTGCTTCAGTACTGTACATACATTGATGCAAAAGACACAGTCTTTTTTAGGATCTAGTGGGCTTTGGACTATTAAAGTTAATCCAATTAATGCTGTGCCCAGAGTCTGGGTACAAGAACTTCAGTATCTGCTTCTCAACGCGGCAACCAGATGGAGCTTTGCTGCTGCATCACTGATGATCGAAATATATGCTGTGAAAACCACTTTTCCACTTCATGGAACCATGGTACCCACTTCTGTTTAACTGGAATCTTCAAGTGAGTTTGCTGTAGCTTTTGCCCTCCCCTGTAGAGCTGTGATTTTGTTTTGTTTTGAGGCGTCCAAGTGTCCTGGCTTAATTGAGCTGAGAGTCTGCCGGTGCTTGTAGCAATGACAGTGTTGCTTGCGCCAAGCCCTCCAAGTGTTTTGGAACACCTTGTTGTTGAAGTGAATGAAAATAAAAGCCAAAATTGAAAATGACACTGAATTCCCAAACGGCTTATTTTCCTCCCTGTGTGCCTTCTTGGAAATGTCCACCTTTGAGCAGCTGGGGCTTAGTGTCACCTTTGCCCATGGGTGCAGTTTTCTGTCCCCACAGAATCTGTGTCCTGAGGGTGTGGTCCAAGCAGATCCATCTGCTGCCTTTCTGACAGATGCAGAAGATCACCTCTTGATGAACTATGAAGTGGTCAGTCTTTGGCAAGGCTCTTTTGTGCCCTTTCCTTGTTTTGTTTCTGACCAGGGCACCAGTTAGTTCCGCACATTCCAAGTCCCGCTGGAGGGAGGGAGTGTGTGCTTGGAGCAGGCAGGGTCAGTGCTGCCCTTTGACTTCCACACTTGGCAAATAGCCTTGCACCAAAGGCTGTTGTGCACAAAAGGCTTTGTGCATCACCCTCTGCATCCCAGCAAAGCCATTTCCTTCTCCTTTGCATCTCATTTTTTCTTCCAGAGCCAGTGGGGTGGCTGTCCTGAAGAGGATGGGAATAGACTCCATCACCTGGGGATTTCATTCTGTCCATGGACCACCACATTAACAGCTCAGCCTTATCAGTGGTTTCTGACACTGTGGTTTATGGGGTATGGTTGGGGAAGGATGCTTAGGAATGGGGAGAGTGGAAAGAAAACCCCAGAAAGGTCTTAAAAGGAGTGACTGTCCTAAGTTTCCTTGGGAGCTGGTTTGATTGGGGTAGGGAATGCCTGCCTCATTTCTTTGGTTCTGATCACTGTTGCTTTTCCCTTTTCCCAAATGATAGAGAAGTTGGCTCTAGATAGCAATGTCCAGAGGTAACAGCACTCTGGTTGCACTCTGGCAGTCAGGCATTGCCTGAATGTGATACTAAAGATCAGTATGTTGTTCTTAAAAGAGAGATATGCTACTAGAACAGCAGTGAGAATCTGCTGTTTCAGCTGATAGATCCTGCCTCTGGTTGAATGAATTGGATCATGTAAAATAAGATTTCAGTTTCCAGTGAATAGATTTCAAATATGGTTGTAGTTTCCGACTGCTGTGATCCACTGCTGAAGTTGGGAACCTCTCCATTGCTTACTCTACAGCAAGGGTTTCAGGACTGAGGAATCCCAAGCTGCTGCTCTCCCTTTAGCCCTTCACCCATACCCACTGGAATTTCATCTTTGGATATTGGAATGCTTTGTATGCAAGCACGAAGGTTCCAGGGCAGGGATCCATGATGAGCTCCCAGCTGTGTTTTGCAGACCTGGGTGGATCTCTGAAGACGTGCATGCCCTTCTCTCTGTTAGCCCTGAGTGTGCTGAAGCTAGCAATCCTCTGGAATGAAACTTACCTGGACACAACAAAACTTGGCAAGTGTCTGAGTGGAGCCTGTGGAGGGTGTCTTGTCCATCATGTTCTTCCTGTCCTGTGTGCCTTAGCAAACCCCCTTCCTGCTGGCAAAGAGCTGCCTGTGCCATTGGGGGAAGGAGTGCAGGACTTGGCCTCCCACTTTGCCTCTTCCCAAGTGGTTTCTCCATGGGAAAACCATGTGAGCAGCCCAGCTCTGCACCGAGTCAGAGCTGGGGCTGTTTGCTCTTCTGATTTACTGGGCTGTGGAATGTGTGCCTCCTGTCCCTTGCTGTGTGGGGTTAGTGGGGAGCTGCAGGGCTGCCCCTGGCCCCTGGGGGCTGTGCCTGTGCCAGGGAGGTTTGGCAAACAGCTCTCTCTGCCTGCCACGCTCCAGCTGGTGGTTTCTGGGTCCTGAGCTGTTTTGCCTCTCTGTGACCCATGGCAGAATTGTCTTCCTGAGCACATAGCAGAAGGTGGAGGCTGGAGTTTTGGAGCCTTATTGTTGATATTTGGATACACTGAACACAAAGGTCAAATAAACAGGAAGGAAGCTAATCTTTATGCTCTGTTGGCAAGGACTGGCTGTGGCTTTCACCCAGCTTGCTTCCCTAAGGTGAAGGAACCAAAATTGTATTCAGAGGTGTATGGTAACTGTCTTTTGCTAGGATTCTCTATTCTGATCTGGACCACATCAACTGATACATGTCCAGCCTCTCCAATTGTGTATGGATTCCTTCCCACATGGTCTGAAGATCAGCACTGTGAAACCAGGTGTTTTTAGATCTGTAAGTAAGTGCCTGCAGCAGCAGTTAGTGTTAGTAGGCACTTTTAATTCACTGAGGAGTCAAAGCCCCCTGCACTCCCATTTGTGTGCCTGTGGATGCTACAGGGCTGCTGGGTGAGTGTTGCTATGGACTTCCTTGGCTCAGACTGGTCAAAGTCTTTTCCTGGGGGGTATTTGGATGATTAGCTGGTTTTGTTAAAATGTTGACTTCCTTGCAAACACTCCTGGTGTCATATGTTTTATTCTTAGGAATATCAGCTCTGCCTTCATGAAATAAGCCAGGTGCCTGGTGCCACAGGTGAGTAAAGGTAAGACTTTATGGGAGTAGGGGTCAGGAGCTGCAGGAATTGGGGCAGGACAAGGGACCTGCAGCTGCAGGTCCAGGGCATGGATGAGCACAGAGAGACATTGCTGAGGGTGGTATACAGTGGCTGTGTGCCTGCAGCATTGAAGCCAAGCCTGAAGTGTCCCTACTGCAGCTGAGGACATGGATTGTGCCAGTGTGCTTCTGCCTTGGTGGCTGCAGTCACAGCAGTGCCATGCCCCACTCTGCCCCCACAGCAATGTCCCCAAGAGGCCCATGGACATCTTCATTTCGATTTGAGTGCTCTAACATTGTTTGGTGAGGGTCCCCACACACCCTTCAGCCGATTTTCTCGCTGCTGTTGCAGTGCACTGCCCTTTGTCTTTGTGGTAATGTGGGCACAGCAGCCAGTGGCTTTTGGCAGTGCCACTTCCCTGGATGATGGGGATACGTGCTCCAACAGGAGGTGTGTGCCTGCTGGCATGCTCAGCAATTACTCACCAGCAGCTGGGCTGACACCAACCATTACAACATGCAAGGGAGATGCTTATATTGTCTCTCCCAACAGCCTAGGGTAGGAGATTAGGCTCTCTGCATCATCAGTGGCAAGAAAGTCCCTGGGGAGCAATTCAGAGCGTATTAGATTCCCACTCTGAATCATGCCCTGGAAGATGCAGTCTCATTATTGCCTGCATCAAGGCCAAGGGAAGACTAAGGTTGTTTGTTAATACTTAGCAGGGTGACTCTGTCCATACAATTAGCTTTGCTGAATTCCAAAAGTTTGTGGCTGCACTGCGAGAGACACCGTCATGGCACAGCCGTGTGCAGCAAAGAAACTGGTGCAGGGGCTGAAGGGGAAAAGGGGAACAATGAAACAAATCGAGGAGAGGAGAGGGAAAAAATTAAATAAAAAAGCAATTGAGACAAGGCGAGATCTGGCTGCACAGAACCCAGGACTGTCCCGTGCCCACCATCTCCCGCCGCGTGGGTTCCCTGTCGAGGGGATTTGCGGAGCAAAAAAATCACAAAAATCGCAAAAACGAGGGGAGAGCCCGAAGCGCGGCCGGGCAGCCGCTGCCCCCTGGCGGTGCCGCGGGGCAGCGCAGCCCCCGCCGCGGGTGCCCCCGCTCCGCTCCCAGCGCGGGCTCCAGTTTAACCCTTGAGAACCTGCCCCTTCTCAGCCCCACGAGCGAGAGCAGCACAGAAACTCCCGTGTGTTTATTCTGCATGGCCGGAATAAGCAAGTGCCTCGTTGGTGCTCAAAAAACAGATCTTCCTGCGGCTGCCTGTTGGGAAAGCTGCTGCTCTCCTGCCTTTGCTGTGCACGCAGGGATCCCCCAGGGTCGTGCCCATCCCAGCACCAGCGCAAATGAGAAATTCAGAATCTGAAGGCCAAAAGCCATCACCTGTCAAACCAGGGGTGATGACTCTGACCCCAGGCAGCCCTTGGGCGCAAGAAGGCTGAAGCTGTGCCCTTAGCTGGTGAACCTCTGCCCAGAGCCAGGAGTCGCATGGGGGAGCAGCAGGGCTTGGGTGCCCCGTGCAGCATCCCCAGCCCAAGCAGGTGCTGCTCCACCTTCCTTGCATGCACAGCCTTGGCTGCAGAAATCTTCCCTGCCCCAGCGATACACATCGCTTCTTCCAGCTGAGAAAACACCAGCGGCTGTTTATTTGGCAGGGAGAGCTCCCCCAGCAGCACGGCAGGCAGCTCAGCCGGTCTGGGTGGGGAGCCCGGCACCCCCCGCACCCCCTGTGCGGCTCCAGGCTGGGCTACCAGGGCTCCCCCGGGGGCTACCGGCCCCCCGCTGTCAGCTGGCCGTGCCCAGTGTGATGGGCGTCTTTCAGAGCTCACCCTGCCACATGTGGGTCCTGCTCTGGGGAGGACAAATGTGAGCAGAGCCCCTAGAACAGGGCAGGCACCTGCTGCAGCTCGGGGCTGTGCCATGGAGACGGTGTGCAGCTCCCAGGGAGAAGCTGGAGAGGATGGCACCCACCTTGGCTGGCAGGGGGAGAATGCTGCTGTGCTGGCAGCCATATTTAGAATGAAATCTGGAGAAGTATTTCCTTAATACTTGTTTAGTCATAGAGATTTTTTTTATAAACATCTTCCTTTTTAGCATGTTAATTCCTTTAATAAATACAACTTTTTATTTTCATTGGTCAAATTAATTTTAAAAGTCAACATCAAAAATATATATTTGTTAATATTAAAACATCTTTTTTCTCCACAGAAAACTGATGGTTTCATTTTTAAAGAATAACCAAAATGGAAGAACATACTGACTGACATTTAATATCAGGAACTTCAGTTCAGAGTTCAGCCCAACCATCTCCAGACTTTACCTGCACTTCCCTTCTCCCATCAGCAGCACCTCTGTGAAGCTGGGCAGAGGAAGGTTTGAAGTGGAACATGTTGTGGTGGCCCCTTGGAAGGGGTTTTCAGCTCTGTCCTAAAACAGTGAGCTCTAGCAAGGTGTTTCCCAGTTTTTTAGGAGAACCTCTGATGTCCTCTGGTTTTTCCTGAGCTTCATAAGTGAAACCCCAGGAACTATGCTGACATCTTCCTGTTTTCTTCCCGAGGTTGTTTTCATTTGTTGGCTGGCTCATTTTATTTTTGTTTTGTTTTCCCAAATCTCTTTGTGAGCCCCTGATTAATTCAGCTTCTGATTCCTTGGCAGTCGCCTCTGGAGACAACGCTGAAGATTTCCACACATGTGATCCATCTTCTTGGCTGCATAGCCCTCAGTGCTGGAATTGGGTAAGAAATGTTACAACAGACCCTAGCACACCGTAGCAGGGATGTTAGGAAATAAAATATTGCACAGTGCTGCGTGAAAAACTCTTTGATTAATTAAAGGCGTGGGCGGCTACACAATTGCATCAAATTATCCACGCGCCATGGCAAAATGGGAGATAAAGGCATTGATATCTTATTGCAAGAACATGGCCAAGCAGCCCCTGCTGAGCCTGCAGGAGCTGCTGGCCTGAAGGTGCACAGCAGTATTTCCAAGGGGATGTTTTGCTCAGAAGCAGGAGGTATTGCATTGCCTCCGCCACGCCGTGCCTCCAAGGTGCTGCAATGCAATGTGAGAAGCCTGGCCCGAGCACTGCCCTCCCCTCAGGGCGGTGTTTGGCCTCTCAAGGCTGCTGCTGAGCAAAACCCAGCCCTGAGCACTGGCCTGTGGGGCCAGTCCCCTCCCTCTGGTCTGAGCTTCAAACCACAACATCCTTTGAAAATCCTGAGCAGGGCTTCCCTTTGCTGGAGGAGCAGCCTGCGGTGGTTTCTGCCTGCCACTGAGAGTGATTTGCTTTCCTTAGAGAAAACTTTCATTCCAGCTTCAAGTGACTGGGTAGCAATACAGTTGCTTCTATTATGGTTTATATTCTAGTTTTCCTGCTGGTTAGTTAGTGATTGAACAGGAGGAAGTCACTTGTTTAGGAGCTATCAGGCAGGACTGTGCTGTGCATTGGAGGTTGAGGGCTCGCAGTAAAAATGCATGTGCCAAAACCACACACAAACTTGGTTTTGCACAACTCTAGCAGCTGAGACTCAGCTTGCCCCGAAGAAGAGATGGCTGAACGTGTTCCACCTGGCCCAGAACCTTATCATTTCACCCAAGGGTAAAATATTGGTGAGTAACCATTAAGCCAAGTACATTACAGTCAGGCCATGGGCAGCAGCTGCTTCAGATGTGTCAGCCTTACCTTGGAGGTGAGGAAATTGGACATGACTGAAAGCCCTGCCAGGGCTGCCAGCAGCTGCACAAAGGTGGGCAGGTGAGGAGGTGAAGGCACCTGGATCCTACACAGGCAGTGACCAGCTGCTGTCTGAAGAGGCCAGGAACTAAAGAGTTGAATGAAATTGGATTTTATTTGTTTGTTTGCTTGCTTGTTTGCTGTTGTTTTTATCATAGTGCCCCTATGGCCAGGAAGCAGAGCAGAGATGCCAAGGTGTTTCACAGGAGGTGATGCCTATGGAGAGAATCTGTCTGGAAAGAAACTGTAGCTGTAGAGTGTCACAGCTCCATTTGAAGTGAGGTGATGCTGGGCCCAAGGAGCACACAGGTTAACCCTTGCATACTTGGTTAAGCCAGGGCAGCTGGAATAGCTTTGACAAGGTTCTCAGCTAGCTGAGACAGGCAAATCAACCCCAGTGAGGCACCAGTAAAGGATGCCAAAGACAGAATCTATGCTAATACAGGCAAATTTCCTAAGCCTGATTTTCTTCCCATTCACACTGCTGTAGCTGGCTGTGAGCATCCCCACTGCAAGTGAAAAGAGAGCAATGCTGACTGGGCTGGCCAGGCATGACAGGGAGAGGAAAGGTCAAGATGATGCTCCCAGAGCTGGCCTGTGTTCCCAGGCAGCACTCTGCCCTTTTTCCCCTCCTGGGTTAGAACAGGATGGTCACTCTGGTGCTTTTATCCCTGTTTATACCAAGTGGGCCTGCAAGGCAGAGCTGCCTTCAGACTACCATGGCCTGGCACACAGTGACTGTTGGCTTGCAGAGCTACTGAAGTAGGGGAAAACAAAACGTGCTGTTGGGTTTCCCTCAGAAGCTGCAGGTATTTAGAAAGAATTAGCAGCAGCCATGTCATTTCTTGGGAAGGGTGGAGGTGCTGGAAGTGAGATGAAGTTTGAAGGCCGCAGGGGAGAGCCCAAGGCAGTGCCTGGGGTGTGCAGCACATGGGTCTCCCCAGGACTGTGTACTGGAAGCAAACTGGAATTTCAGCTCTTCCTCATAGCCTGGAGCATGGGCTACCCAGCATGGGCTACCTGACCTGGAAATTTCCTTTTGCTGCTAGGCCCACCATGAGAGCAGGAGAGATGTTTATAATCTTCAGTCTGGTGCTGCCAGCAGTTGAGCAAGAGGAGTGGGAGGCTGGCTGCTCCTACAGCCCTGCCACAGGAGCTCCCACTCACCCCTCTGCTGGGGGACTCACAGGCCTGGGAGCATTCCTGGTGTGGTGCATCTCCCCTCTGCTGCAGTGCAATTAGTCTGGAGAGGGAGAAAGGATGTGTCATTTTTCAGCCCAAGGGGAAAGGGAGCAGGGTGCGGGCTGTGGCTGCAGGGCAGCGCGAACAGGGAGGGACGAGCCCGGTGCCAGCTGAGCAGGGCAGGGTGTGGCTCATCAGCCAGCATTTCTCACTCCCTGCAGCACCTGGCTCTGGTGCAGGCACGTTTGCTTTCCCCAGGAGGCTCCAGAAGGGTGGGTGAGCCCAAACTGCCAGGAAAACCTGGTGGCAGCACTGTGGGCTTGTGGCTGGCAGGATGGACCTGGCAGGGCACAGCAGAGTACAGCACATCATTTGCTTGTGGCTGAACTTTTGGAAGATGCACATGAACATCTATCTCTTCATAGCCATGAACAAGGTGGAAAAGCCCTCCTGGACTTCTCTGCTTGCAGAGATGCTGTGAAGGCTCTGTGAGTCACCTGGGGAAGCACAGGGTGCAGAGAAAGTCCAGATGCACTTCATCCCATCCCTGCCTGGGACACATTTTGGTGTGGGGATGGGTATTGTGGGAGTGTTTGCTCAGGGCACCTCAGGGTGTCAAACACACACAGCTCAGGGCTTTCCCTGGGCACTCCAGTGACAAACCCTTCCCTGCAGCTGTGCAAAATGAGCGCAGGGATCACCCCACTGCTGCTGAGGAGTTCACAGCCTGCTCTTCCTCTCCCAGAAAAATTCACTTTTCCTTTGATCTGCTGGCCAGAGGAAGGAAGGAGGGGCTCACATGACAGCTTTTTCCAGTGTGCCTGGTGGGAGAAAATGCTGTGGGAAGTGGCTGAGGGCTTTCCCCAGCTAGACAGGGAGGCCATCCACCCACACCCAGTCCTGCTTGGAGGAACCAGGCTGTGCCCTGATGCTGTAGGCAGGTAACTGTCATAGGACAGACAGATGTGAAACCACTCAGCTTCTTCTGCCTCACCCAGGGCCAGAAGGGTTTTTTGAAAACAAAAATAAAGGGGAAAATACAGTCTCCACCCTTCCACCCATTTTGGTTGGCAGATCAAATAAAACAATCCCAGAGCTGGCACCACAGGAGCAGTGAATGCCAGCTCCCAGCCTCTCACATGAGGTGTCGAAATTAAAGAAGATTAACAAACAACCCCCAGGTGCCTGGGGGCTGCAAACTGGTTTTAAGATGCTGGTGGGTTGTTTTTTCCCATGTGGTGGTGGGAGCAGCCTCCCCACAATCACCACATGACAGGGAAACTGCCCCCTGTAGCAACTTGGTCACCCCTGGGCTATGGGCACACGTTGATTTGGCTCAGTGGAAAGGGCTGAGTGAGAAATATGTCACCAGAGATGGTTTTCATGCACATCCCAGCTTGGGGCAGTGCAGCCAGTGACAACATGGTGAAGGGGACATCAGGCTCAGCCATCACCTCAGATGTGCCAGTGTTGCAGGGAGCCCTGCAAGGTGCCAAGGTGCCCCAGAGCAGCTGGAGCCTCTGTCCTGGATGGAGGCACTTGGTCCATGCTTATTACAAACCTTTGGCTGTGTAACTAATATGAATCTTTAAAATACAGGTGTGGAGGGGTTTCAGTGGTTTTACAGACAAAAATCCCCTGCTTAGGGCTAGGTACACTCAGAGGTGGCTCTGGGTTTGCCATGAACAGGCCTTGTCATGGATGCTATGAAGATTTTTTCAAAATTTGCCAGGAGATCCACATTCAGGAGATTCAATGGGGTGGATCATAAGAGAGCTTCTATTCCAGCTTTGCTCCTGCCCAGTTACAGCACCTTGAGTAGCTCGGAGATGCTCTGCAGGGCAGTCACACTTCTGCACAGCTTCTGCCACCATGCAGTCAAATCAACCACTCTCATTTCTTGCACTGGGGCTGCCCAAGGCACATTGGTGGTCAAGTGGCCTCTTACCTCACCACTGAGGTGGGACAAGTGTTTAACCTGATGCTCTCAGCTGACATCAGGTGCAGAAGCACTGCAAGAAGTGCAGTGGCACTGGGATATCAGCACCACTCCTGGCACTGCCAGCCAGTCTGATGCAACATTTTACCCCTGAGCTCAGGACCATTGCAACAAGGACCTGTGTGATGGAAGGATGGTTTTTCCAGGTGGTTTTTCCCCCTGTGGCTCAGCTATTGGGCTGGCACACAAGGTTGGGCAGGAGGTTCTTATCAGCTCACCCCATCACAGCAGTGGGTGAGGGTGCCCTGCCATCTCTGCTGCTAATCTCATTACAAATAAAGGAGGAGTAGAAGTTAAATTGAGCTCATATAAATTCCCCCTGCCCTGCCCTTCTCAGCTTCAGGAAATACCTACTAGAATTGCCATTCCTGTTATCCAAACCATCCCTGGAAACAATCATTAGCTGCCTTGCCCCTCTGCCAAGTGTGTCCTCTCCCCAGCCTGCTCTGTTTGCCCACAGGTTCCCCATGGTGCCTGCTCCCTCCAGGGCACACCCTGCAAGTTTCTGCACTTGTGCTCTGCCACCAGAGCCCCCCACGCTGTTGGACCCCCTCCCCTGATGTTCAGGGCTGCTTTCAACCACAAACAAGGTGAGGATGGCCAGGCAGCTCTCTGAGTCACCTGTTTTGCTTTCTCAAGTTCCTCTAGTGTACTGCACTTATATTTGGTAGGGCTGGATGCTGGCCAGGAGGTTGCGACGTGCTGACATTTATGATTTTTTTTTTTTTCCCTGCATAACAAAAGTTTTGCTAAATGAGAAGGAAACAACCTCAGTGCCAGCTTTCACCATGTGTTCAAAACAAGATAAAAGCAATTCTGGGCTGGCCATGGTATCCTCTAGAACTGTGGAGACAGCAGTTTCCACTGGGGAGATGGTCAGGTGGCCCACACGTGCTCCTGGAGGATACTGGGGAGCTCTGCTGCTCTCAGTGATATCCATTGGACCTGTCCATGGGGAGCCCCAGCCCCAAGGGAAGGCAGGGCTGTGCCTGGGGTGAGCAGAGTGCAGGATCTGGCTGTGCCTGGGGTGACCAGCAGTGAAGGATCTGGCTGTGCCTGGGGTGAGCACAGTGTAGGATCTGGCTGTGCCTGGGGTGAGCAGAGTGCAGGATCTGGCTGTGCCTGGGGTGAGCACAGTGCAGGATCTGGCTGTGCCTGGGGTGACCAGCAGTGAAGGATCTGGCTGTGCCTGGGGTGAGCACAGTGTAGGATCTGGCTGTGCCTGGGGTGAGCAGAGTGCAGGATCTGGCTGTGCCTGGGGTGAGCAGAGTGCAGGATCTGGCTGTGCCTGGGGTGAGCACAGTGTAGGATCTGGCTGTGCCTGGGGTGAGCAGAGTGCAGGATCTGGCTGTGCCTGGGGTGACCAGCAGTGAAGGATCTGGCTGTGCCTGGGGTGAGCAGAGTGCAGGATCTGGCTGTGCCTGGGGTGAGCACAGTGCAGGATCTGGCTGTGCCTGGGGTGAGCAGAGTGCAGGATCTGGCTGTGCCTGGGGTGAGCACAGTGCAGGATCTGGCTGTGCCTGGGGTGAGCACAGTGCAGGATCTGGCTGTGCCTGGCTGCTCTCCTTTGGTTCTGGTGCTGTCACTGGTACCAAGGCATCTCATCCAGTGCTGGGGTGGAAATGGAGTGGTGGGAGGAGAAGCCCACATGAATATGGGCCCATCCACACATGGGGAAGAGCACAGTGCCTTGGAACCTGACCAGGGTCATACCCCAAAGCACAGACAAGCAGGAACACCTCCCCCAGGAAAAGGTGCTCTTACAATGGGGTGTGGACATAAGGAGCAGTTATGGAAACAAAAGACATACATACTTCTTTCCTCTTTTAATATAGTTCTTCCCCAAAGCAGGACTAGCCCATTTTTATCTCACTGCCAGCTGTTTTGTTCTTTTTTCCCCCAGGCTGGGCAAGGGTGTGGACAGGAGGAAACAATTTTTTTTTTTTTTTAATGACAGTTTTTCATGGGAAGATATTCAGCTGCCTGTGAGTGCTCAGCTTGGCTCTGCCCAGGTATAAGAAGGAAGGATGAGCAAAAAGAAGGAAGGCTCAGTGCAAACTCCATCTCCTTGCTTTGCCCACTCTTTTACCTGGCAAAGTTCAAATACACCATATTTTATACCTTTACCATGGCTTAGCTTGGAATAATGGGGATTAGTCATCATCCAGTGCAGTTGTTGGAGACTCACAGTTCACATGGCCCTAAGTCTCCACAAGAACATTGGCAAGGTTAATTTGCTTAAAATTAATGCCTCAGAAAGTCTCTCAGGCTAATGCCTATGGAATGTCCAGGTTCTTTTAGACTGTAGCCACTGGACATAAAGAGTTTTAGGTATTTCAGCCTTGATTATAGATTCAGGTACTTGTAAGTAGCCACAAATCTTATTTTCAGGTGAGGTTTCAGGGGTGAGCTTTTGGCTGGAGAAAATCTTGCAGCAGCCACCCAGAGTAAGGCATTTACAGTCCAAGGGGGCTCAGGCTTTCTGCTGGCCTCTCCTGGAGGTTCTTTACTTACACAAGGTGTTTTCCAAGCTCCTACCCTCTGTATGAGGCATCAGGTGCCCTGTTGGGCTGCCATGATCCTGCTAGCCATTGCTCCCAAGCCTTGCTGCTTTTGCTGCCAGTGGTTCTTCAGACTGTTGCTGTATCCCTGACTGCAAAGTGCAATCTTGTCCTTAATGAAGACATCACTTCATGAAATATGATGGACTTCCCATTGCCTGTGGCACAGAGCAGGCTGCCCCATTCCCCCACAGCCTGCAGCAGCTTTGTGCAAGGGGTGAGTGAGCTTGGCTTGGCCCACTTGGACATGAAAGCAAAACAAATCTCCTTGGTAGTAAAGGTCCCCTGGCATGGAGTAACAGCATGTAGGCTTCATTTTCAAAACCACATCCACACACAGAGAACCTCCCCAATTGTTGTTTTAAATCCTTCTAAATTCCATTATGTTTCCTTTATGGGTAGGTTGTTTTTCTCTTCGTTGATTGCCATAAATCAGCTCTGCTAATCCCATTCCACATATATTATTATGGAGGGCACAGCAGAGTGAACAAGGAACTAAGGCATAATTCAACCACCTCCATCTCCAAAAGGGGAATGTGCAACACATGGCCAACACCTGAGCGGGCTGTGCTTCCCTTTGGTGGGCAGCCTTGGCTGGAGGAGCTGGGAGCTGGCCTGGGAGCCATGAAGTGTGCTCTGAAATGCACATCAGCTTTGTGCCCAGTGCTGTGGCTGCAGGCACTGCCTCCCTGGGCAGCTGCCTCAGGATGGGGCTTTAGGAAGCAGCAATTACCTGACTGGCAGGTCAGGAGAGGAATGACAGCATGAACCAAAGCAGGAGAAAACACAAGTGTAAGTGCACCAGGGGTGTCCCTGGGGCATATTTGACCAAGGAGGAGTGCATACATTCAGTATTGTTGTCAGCCTTCCTTTTGCAGGGATGCAGGTGCCCTGCAGGCTCTCTGGATGTGACCCTGACAGCTCTGGCAGATGCTAGGCCCCTACATCAAATCCAAGAGTTAAAATTAATTTCTCAGTCCAAGACACCTTGGTGGAAACCCATCCCACTTGGATACAACAGATGCAAAAACCTACTTTGTGTTTTTGTGCATACCCAAGAGTTCTGTGCCTTGCTCCTGTGAGGCTACAGAGTGCCACTACACTTGGCACCCACCTCTGCTCTGCAGCAGGAATACAAATCCACTCCTGAGCTCGACTTTGCCAGCGCAAAGAGCTGGAGAAACAAACAGGAAAAGTGCCTTTGACTCACTGCATGCCCATTTCCAGGCTGCCAGCAGGTCTGACTGGCAGAGCAGCAGGGTGAAGGGCATGGCCCAGCAGCCCAGAGCCTTCTCCCTTCTTGGGGGATGCTTGCAGCAACTCCTGAAATGATGGAGCCCCCCAGGCTGCTCCGTGGCTCTGCTCCAGAGCTGTTCCCCCCGAGGTGGCCCTGGCCATGAACACCCAGCAGTGCCCAGGGGCTGTGACTCCCTCCTGCTCACCAAACCATGGAGCATGGCCATGGTATGGGAGTTTCTGCACAGCTGGGTACAGAGTGAGGCAGATGGACAGACAGCCCAATCACACACACACAGCCCACCCTCCTCCAGCATGGACAGGGGGCTGTGCTCTAAGGGCTAAGGCAGGAACACCCAAGGCACAGGTACGATCATGAAGCAGACCCCAAATTCCCTGGTCTCTCCTAATTTTTGAAGGAGAGACAACAACAAGACTGAAGAAAGACCAAGACAGGCCCAGATGTATTTAGTTTATTTTCCCTGGATTTAGACACAGCAACAAAAACACCATGGCCTGTGCCAGCCCCTGCAGGTCCTGGAGGGGAAGCAGCAGGTGGGACCTGGCAGGGCTGGGGCTGCAGCAAGGAGCAGCTCTGCAGGATGCACCTGGCTGTAGGGGATGGCAGCACAGACACACACATGTGGAAGGTGCAGCATGCAGAGTCCAGCCTTGCAGGCAGCAGAGAGGTGCACGTGGAGGGACAATGAAACAGGGGTCAGCTCTCCAAACTGAGCAGCTGCCCTCCCCTTCTTCTCCCCAGCTTTTCCTCTGGCTTTGAAAAGGGAGATGGAGTTAAGTAGTTAGAGAAGAGGCACTTAAGCAGGGAAGGCTTTTCAAAGGCAGAGACCTGTGGGCAGCTCCTTGGGGAGCCAACTTGATGAATCTTTTCAACAATCTATGAGGAACGCAGATAACAACAAAGGAATAAGCAATACTGGTGGCTTAAAAATGCTCAGAGCCTTTTCCTCTGCAGATGCAGCATTGGAGGAGGTGCAGCAAATGACTCTTCCAGCATTTTCTGGATGCTAATAGTTCCCTCTTGACAGTTCTTTTTCCACAGAGTTTCCCTTATCTTCCCCAGGACCAGCTTTTGAGGTTTCTACAGGACAATCCTTGTCTGCAGCCTTTGCAGACAGTGACTGGATGGGAAGAGGGGGCTTCTGAGCCTGGGATAGGCACAAGCTACAGGAGCAAAGAGAAAAGACAATTCTCTATTGCAGATTTTAAGTCCTGGGAATGCCAAAACTGGCACAGGGGAGCAGAAAAGGACTGATGAAAAAGCCAATGCAGCAGGGAGCTGAGCAAAGCAGCTGAAGGATGTGAACTCCAGCAAAGGTCCCTGCAGTGTTTTCTGGATAGACTGCAGCCTTGCAGGAATTTCAACAGTGAAGATTGCTAAAACCTGCCTTTTAGGAACTGTGTTCCAGCAGCAGAAGCAGCTGTTGGGTCAAAATAAAAGCTGTCCTTATGTCTGGGACAGCAATTCTGTGCCTGTTCTGATTGAGACAGGGGCTGCTCTGATCTCACACAGGACAAAATTTAATTTGGGGAGGAATGACTTGCTGGCTTAGCAGCAGTTACTTGACTACTTACTTTCACTGCAACATCTGAGGCAGGATCAGAACTACTCTGAGCAAATAGATACTGTCACACCATGAACATCTGCTGCTCCTGCACTGCCAGGAGGGGAGGATGCAGCCAGGACATCCAGAGAACAGGGCTGCACCATGACCATCCAACACCATGGCACTGAAACTGCCTCAGCTGCTTTCCAACAGGGACCCAGAAATTACAAACTTTGGGTTCTAGCAGCAGACTGGGCTGGAAGCTCAAAGAAAGCAGAGTGAAGCAGCATCCTTCATCTTCCCAGGCCAGCAGCAAGCAAAGGGACTGAACAAGAGTGCCAGACCCTATTTCACCAGAGTCAGCTGCAGATCACATCCCTTCATGCCTGTGCACAGCTTGTGCCCCTGCTCAGCAGCTGATTTCCAAAAGCTCTGGTCAGAATTAATTCCCAAACACCATCTTTGCATGGCTGCAGAGATGTCTCCACTTTGCTAGGACTTGGGTTTTCCTTTGGTTTTTTTCTCCTAAAAGGCATATTTCAAATGGTGAGGGACTGTATAACTCCAGTTTTTGTGTTCCAGTTTCCCCTGGCAGGAAGCAGGACCAGGAAGACTGGTGCATTAGGACACCTGAGACTTTTCTCCAGCACATGCTAAAGAGAAGCAGCTATTTTTGATTGAGAAATAAAGAAAATAGGTTTTCTAATGGGGTAGAGTGGGCCTGAATGAGTCCTGAGAACTGCTAGAGAAAAACAGGGAATTCTGGAAGCAGTCAGCCCCACCAGGAGATGCTGGCACAGGGATGAGGGTTCCAGCAAAAGCCGTGCTAAACACAGAAAAGAAATTCCTGAAACTCCACAATCATATTAACCTGTTAATTTATACAGCATCTCTGTACAAAAATAGAAGGGTTCTAATAAGATTAACAATATTAAATAAATATTTAATAGAAAAAGTCTTTGGCCTAGTTCATAGCTCATCCTTTGGGTTGATGTTCATTTCACTGGGTCCTAGATGCTCCTGGTCCAACATTGCAATCACTTCATCAGCCTGGATCCGCTCCTGCAAGAAGGGAAGGGAAGAAATGGTGACAGCAGAGCTCCAGTGCCTGCTCCAGCTAATGCAGTGAGCCTCAGGCTGCTGGGAGGAAGAATTTTACCCCAGACCCAGCAGCATAGGTCAGAGGATGGGGAAGAGCCTGGGACTCCAGCTGGGGATTTCTGGGCAAAATTAATCCAATCCCTTTCTACCTCAATACGTGACTCCCTCCCCCCTGCAGGGCTGCAGTGGCTGGGGCAGAGCTGATGTTCTCTAATTCCCTTTTAACACTCCACTAGCAGCCATAGCACACTCTGCTCCTGTCCCCTCTGCTTGCTGTTGATTTCCAGCCCATGGCTCATCTCCTACCATACAGGCACCAAGCCTGGAGGAATTTCTGCTAGTGCAAAAAAACTGACAGACATTGAAGTACATAAGCTTTTCCTCAAACCTTGCAGCCCATCTCCATCACAAGGCAAAGGAATGAGGGTTTGGCATTCTCCCTTCAGTTAATTTTGCTTGGTCTGGTATCTTTTATTTTTACAGACCAGAATTGCTACCAAAGGGAGGCAGGGAATGGTACAGCAGCTTTTTAAAACAGAATGTGGAGGGTGCCTGGTGAAAGGCATCACAGCCCAGTTCTTCCAAGGCATCTTGGGTGCTCAGAGCCATGGAGTTCAGGTTGCTGAACCGCCTTTGAGAGGTCTTAGCAGCAGGGCTCAGCACAGCACTCTGAGCTGCATGGCTCTGGAGGAGCTCCCCATCCACCAGACTGCTGCCACTAGGTGTCAGAAACGGCCAGCCCAGCCCTGCACAGAGCCCTTCCACATCCCACTCAGCACCCCAGCCCAGCACAGAGTCCCATGGGTGCCCAGGACCAGCACTGGCAGGAAAAACCTGTCCTGGGGCCACCAGCTCATACCATGGGAGTGCTGCTGGGGGTGTAATGGGAGGAATACAGATGTACTGGGACTGGGGAAAACAAGCTGGTCCTGGTTCCTGTGGATGCTGGGTTTGCCCCAGCTCCCTCCCACGAGGCTGGACTCACCAGCTCTCTGTAGAGAGGGTCCAAGGTGAACCAGAGCGCCACGGCGCAGCGCTGGCCCTTGGTCACCGCCTTCACCCCGTGCGGGTTCTCGCCGCCCGACGAGAAGCTGATCATCCTGCCACACTTGGGCTTGATGGAGGCCTGCAGGAGACAGCACAGTGGGCTGGCAGGCTGCACACACTGCCCCTGCCTGGGCTCACCGTGGGCCAGGGCTTGGGAACTCCCTGGGCATCCCTGTGCACCGCCCCAGGACATGGTGAGCTGCGCTGGGGACAGGCACAGCTCTGGGCAGGGCTGGCAGAAGGTGTGGGGGAAAGAGGGGGGGGGTGCAGCTTGCTCCTGCTATGTAGACATTGTGCAGAAAGAGCATAATGGCATGGACTCTCTGCAAAGCCTACAGGTGACCACCTAGAGCAAAATGCAGCTATGGCAAAACCCCAGGGAGGTCCAGGGTAAGCCTGGCATGGCTGTGAAAAGCTCCCTCCCTCCCTCCCTCCCTCCCTCCCTCCCTCCCTCCCTCCCTCCCTCCCTCCCTCCCTCCCTCCCTCCCTCCCTCCCTCCCTCCCTTCCTTCCTTCCTTCCTTCCTTCCTGCCTTCCTTCCTGCCTTCCTTCCTTCCTTCCTGCCTTCCTTCCTGCCTTCCTTCCTGCCTTCCTTCCTGCCTTCCTTCCTTCCTTCCTTCCTCCCTTCCTTCCTTCCTTCCTTCCTTCCTTCCTTCCTTCCTTCCTTCCTTCCTTCCTTCCTTCCTTCCTTCCTTCCTTCCTTCCTTCCTTCCTTCCTTCCTTCCTTCCTTCCTTCCTTCCTTCCTTCCTTCCTTCCTTCCTTCCTTCCTCCCTTCCTCCCTTCCTCCCTTCCTCCCTTCCTCCCTTCCTCCCTTCCTCCCTTCCTCCCTTCCTTCCCTCCCTAACTTCCTTCCTTCCCTACCTCCCTCCCTCCCTCCCCTTTCTTCTCTTGGCAGAGTCCACAAGAGTCCTGCAGGACTTCAGGAGCAAAGGTGCCAACCAAATCAACCCACAAGCACTAAAGCAGACACAATCTACCCTCCAGCTTCTCCAGAGACCCCAGCATGGTGCCCAGACCTCTGTCCAACCACAGAGTGGCTGCCCAGCTTCCTTAATGGCCCCAAACAGGTGAGGGCTCGTGCCTGAGCCATGTCCCTCTCAGGGTCTGATGTCCACCACTGTGACCCACACTGGAACAAGAGACCTGGATCAGGCATCTGTATGGAGACACCAGCTCATGTCTGACTATGAGATGGGGTGGCAGCTCAGCAGTCCTCCAGGCAGGGATAGCTACCAGCCATGCCTCTGTCTGCACTGGGGTGGGATGAACCCCTAATCAGCAGCTTTACTGCTTGGCACGGTCTCTAGGGAGGGAGCAGATGGTCTGTGCACCTCTGCAGGTTGTTTGCAAGGTAGGAGCCCCAGGCTGCCCAGGGAAGCCCAGAGCCCTGAGCATGGACTGCTGAGGAACAGCTTCTGGCCCACAGCACCAACTCACTGTCACAGTTTTGGCATCCATCTCAGTGAAAATGAACTCGCCACCTTCAAAATCTGCATTCATGTACAGGAGGGCACTGGGGAAGGAAGAGGGAAACCCCAGTTAGGGGAGCACTGGGGAGGTCTCAAGGCTGACCCCCACCTCCTGGACAGATCCCACATGGCTCCACTAACACCCACATGGGTGGGGACAGCCAGAGGGGGAGAAGCCCCCAGGGAGATTCCTTCCTCCCTACCTGTAATCCCTAAAGGTGTAGGCAGGAGGCTCCTTCCAGCACTCGTTGGCCTCAGGGTCCAAGAGGCAGTTGTCAGCATGGATGGGATGGCTCAGATCATTCCTTCGCTCCTGCTGGCCTAGGCAGGACCATGTGGAGGAAGGGGGAACGAGAAGGGATGGATGAAATGGAGATGCCATGCTCTGTGGGGTCTCATTATGGGGTGGAGACTACCCTGACCCCACTCCAGGTGGTGGTGGTTCACAGGTGAGAGGGGGAAAGGAATGGCTGAGGAGAAAAGGCAACATCTGAGGACTCAGACCTGCACAGCTCTGCCTGTTCCTGACTGCAGGAAAGCGAGATGGAGAACTGGGGCTGGGGTGGAAAGGAGAATGGACAGACAAGAGGAGCCAAGAGAAAAGGGATGAGAAAATAGGAAGAGCTGGAGATATGAAAACCAAGAGTCATCCCAGAATTGTTTTTGTTTGGAGATAGCAGTGCCCCCTTTTTGCTGCTGTGTAATGCTGACTTTCCCCAGCCCTTGGCCACCTTTTAAGCATTAGAACACCCCCCTCCTCATACGCCCCATGGAGGGCTGAAGGCTCCCAGCCTGCTGGCCCCTGCAGCCCTGCTCACCGCTCAGGGCTGTGCGGCACACCAGGTGTGTGTAGGAGAAGTAGAGCGTGGAGTTGAGCAGGAAGTAGGACTGGACGATCCTGCGAGCCTTCTCACTGATGTCATAGAACAGCCGGGCACTCTGCAGGGGCACACGGCCCTCGTAGCCATACTGGCAAGGAGAAGGGACAAGAGGGGTCAGTGCAGATGCAGACTGGGAGGGAGGGCACGGGACAGGGCGAGGAGGAGGAGGCAGCTGTACCTTGAGGGCTTTGAGGACCGTGGCTCCTTCGAATCTCTCATTCGGAGTGTGGGGGGAGGTTTTGCCCCTGTAACCATCTCCAGCCAACATGATCCCCTGGAAGACATGAGTGCAGATGAGGAGTGAACTGGTTTGTCAGGAGAGAGGGATCTGCAGTGCAAGTACATGGCACCATCTTCACCAGATCACCCAGGGCTGCATTCACTGGGCCAGGTGAGTTGTGGTGGAAAGGTGCAGCAGCTCTCTGTGAACAGATGCTGGATATCAACCACCCACCTCCTCACTGAGGGTGTTCAGGCACCTTCAGTCCCTTCCCAAGCTCAGTTAATGGTGATGAGAATGTTCAGATGGATGAGCAAACTTTGGGGTTGTTATAACACAGAGAATATCTCTCTCTGCACAGGCTCTGTCCTGCAGCATGCTCATAAGGACAGCCCAGGATGGAGCAGCTATGTCCCCTGCTGCAGTTAAGGGTGTGCACTGGGGACAGGCATCCAGCTGCTCTCCACAGGCACCCTGCCATCAGCTGTAACACTCAGCAGCTCTCCAGAGGCTGATCACACACTGAGCTGTGACACCAGCCCAGGGCCACTGCCCACTCACACTGGCCACCCTGTGCAGCTCCCGGCACTGCTCCTCCGAGATGACGTTGTCCAGCAGCACTCGCTGGGTGCCATTCAGCTGCTGAGAGTTGTAGACAAACTTCACATCGCTGTAGAGAAGAGGGCCCCCTGAGGAGAGACACAAAACCATCCTGCTGAACATGCCCTGGCCTTGTTGATGTCTTGTACAGTGGCTGGAGGCCAGCTGGAGTCCCCCAGGTGTGCTGACAGGCAAAGAGCTCCACAGCAGAGAGCAGAGTCTGGCCTGCCATCAGTAACAGAAGAAACAGAAGCAATGGGAACACAAGGAGATGAAATCAATGTGCTGCAGGAGCATCAGCATCTTCTACCTTCTCAACAGCTACCTTGCAAATGCAGGGACCAGCCTGGAAACACCAAACCCCAGAGGTACACAGGGAGAGAAAGGGACAGTGGCTAACTGGGCTCTCCAGCCCAGCTGTCAACACCAGTGTAGGTTCCCATTGCATTTGTGCTGTGTGGATGCTGCTGGCTTGGCAGGCAAAGCCACTCTCTGCAGCTGTCATCAGTGTTTTTTGTGTTCTATACACAGAGAAAACCTCCCATGGTGCTGAGCTTGCAGCAAGCATTGCTCTCCTGCAAGAAGGAGGGCAGGGAGTGGGTGAGCCAGAAGACTCTGAGGATAAATCTCTGAGGCACAGGAGCTGCCATGGCTGTCCCTGCCATCCCCACATCCAGCTGCCTCTCTCTGTCTGCAATCCTTTTATGAGAGATTTCAAAACATCCCCAACAAACCTGACTGATCAAAAAACTAGAGCAAGGCCCCCTAAACCATCTTTGGAAGCTTCTTCCATGCGTGTCCTCGAACAAAAAAAAAGGAAAAAATGGCAACAATAAAAGCCTAAACCAAATGTTTCTCCAGGAGAAAGATGAAATACATCTAAATTGTGAAGAAAACTCTTTGTTGTCACAGACAGGCAATGAAATAGAGGAAACAGAGCTGCAGAGTTCCTCTCACCATGTGGCACAAGGAAACTTCTCTGTGACAATGCTTTTTAACTTTTTACTTTTCCTGTCTATTGAGTCCAAACTGTGTTCTTGGCAGGTCTCCTTGGCCTATGGAAGACACATAAACCCCACAGAGCCCTGTCATTAGCCCACAGCTTCATTTCTGCAGAGTTAGGTTTCTTGGAAACAGAAAAGATGGGATGTTTTTGGTGTTCAGTGTGCAGATTTTGTTGCTCGATAACCACACTTATTGCAAATGCAGCTGGATCAGAATCAGAATTCTCAACTCCAAACTCCTGGCAGGCTCCAACACAGGGCTGAGTTTTCCAGCTCAGATTTGTTCTTCCCCAGCCACAGGCACATGAGGGGTGAACGTGGAAGGCAACACTCAAGACTTCCAATATTTCTTCTTGTTCCTCCCATGGAACTCTGTGCCATGGACACTGAACCCTTGTCCCACACTGACAGTGGGTTCCCACCTGCTTTCCTTGCCTCTGCCTGCTCTAAGCACCAACAGAGAGACAAACCTGTTTCCTGTGTCTGTGCTCTGTGAAAAACACCCCAAAGAAACTGAGGAATTCTTTGGATTTTTGGGAGTGAAAGAATTGGCAGAAAGGAGGAAGGGGGGAAGGGCAGAAGAACAGAAGAGTACAAAATTAAAATAGACTTTTCTCTTTCAGCCTTTTCTTTTTCTAAGTAAGAAGACAGAAAGGAAAAAAGCGACAACAGAGAAAGGCAGCAACTGGATGGACAAAAATCCCATTTTCTTTTTGATGGTTTCAGTTTTCTTCATAAACAAAAACATTCTGCAAGCAAACCAGAATAAGAGCATAAAAAGGAATAAAAACAGAAAGAAGGACTCTGAAATTACTTGGTTATAAACAGCAAAGAGGCCAACAAATATAATTCAACCAGTTCTTGGGTTAAGCAAGATCTTTGGTATCTTCCTGTGGTATGTGCCTATTTTATGTACAGCTAGAGAAGGGATAACAACACTCTAAACACAACACTGACCAGCTGGACACAACTTGGGCTTGGGAAAGCTGTGAAATTCCTCCAGAAGTGCTACCACCCATTGCATTACAGGGAGGTTTAATTGCCTGCTGCTGTGGAGCTGGCTCACTGGAGACACAAGATACCTCCTGGCTTGAGACCCTGTTGTTTTGCAGAAAGGACTCTGCTTTGGTGCTTGGCTAAAATATTGTTTTTCGAAATTGTTAAGGGGAAAAATCCTGTCTTTAGTAGATGTTATGGTATTTTCTGTGGTTGCTGAAAATGTGCTGAAATCAGTTGAAATGTCTGCTGACAGGCTTATAAACAAGTGATTTCATGTGAGCAAAGACATGAAATCATAAGCTTAGTCTGCAAAGAGAGGTGGGTGCTAGCATGGTGTGACCCAGCACATTTAGCAAAGCATCAGGACAGGCTGCTTCCAGCACCCATCCTTCTGCAGCCTGGACAGCAGGGAACACACTGATCTTAAAGCACCTGCAGGAAAAACTACTGTTTGCTGGTGTCACTCTCCCCATGGTGAGGAAGACCCAGCCTCCCATCTCCACATCTCAGAGTTCTGTACTGAGTAGCTCAGCAGGTGGGAAAAACAAGCCCAAGGGCAGAGCAGTGCACTGGGATCCACAGACCAGAAATGCTGTGGCAGCACTGAAAACTTCTCTGTCTCTTAAACAAAACTTGAACTCCCCTAAAAAGGAGTAGCCCTCATTACTCAGTGGCCAGCCTTTGCAGCCTGAAGTCTCTAGCAATAGGAAGAAGAAGAATCTCCTGATTTTGTTGAACCATCTTTGTCAGCCTTACCCTCCTTCAGCTCTCGATCTGGCTTTGGCATGGGTCTCTTGGTCAGGGACAGCCGGGGCCCATCCTCTGGTTCACTGCTGATACTTGATGGGACACTGAGGAGCAAGAGAGAACAGGAACATCATGACCTTGGCCACGAGTTCTTGGACTTGCACTTTTGCACCCTTTGGAAACTACACAAAATCCCAAGCAAATCAGTACTTTGTGCAAATGCTACAACCATACAAGATGAAGCCCTCACCCTGCCCTGTGGAAAACATTGCTTTTCTGGTAATGAGAGCAACAGGTTCCACCAACAAAGAACAGACACCAATAAATCTGACCAGCACCACTTGCCTCATCCATCAAGTTTCCTCTGGACCGTTTCTGGTTTTGAGGCACCCAGGTAAAATAAGGTTCTTGTGGGAATGTTTGCAATGGTAAGGGGCAAAAAACTGAACCTTGGTGGTGTGGTGGGTGGGTGGGCAGAACCCCTGAGTAGCAGGCTGGTCCCCAGCACGAGCACATCTCCTGGATCCCAGGGATGGTGGGGAATGGTGAGGCTGGAGGTGGGGCAACTGTGGCTCACCTGTGCTCGTCCTGGCGGGTGCCGTACCTGTTCCAGTAGTTCTGAGGGAAAACAGAAAACAAACTTCTTCATTTAACTCTCCAGCCAAAGCCAGGGCATTCCCTGCTCTGCCTGACTCCCAGGAACATCAGCCAGCCTCCCTGCCTCCATCCCACATAACTCTGGGCAATGGCCTGAGGTCATCAGATTGAACATGAGAACCCAAACTGGCACAGTGTGAGTACCTAGGAAGCCCAGCTTGCCCAGGCATCTGTCTCAGCCCACCACCATGGCAGTAAATGAGACTCACACACCATGGCAAGAGAGCTGGATGAGGCTGTACATGCCTCTCCTTCACCCCAGGAACACCTTCTGTGCCTTGCCATCACTATTCTCCTACAGGGAGCAAGCCAGGCCAAGACCCAGCTGTGAGTCACCCAGAGAGGAGTGGGTCCATAGGAGAGGGGCAGGAGGGGCTGCTCCTGGGGCTGCGAGCCCAGAGGGGCTGGGGGCAGCCACGGGGCATTACCGGCTCCGTGTAGGCGTATCCCAGCCCGGCCGCAGCCGCCTGCAGCAGGTGGGACTCCAGCTTGTGGCGCCGCAGCAGCATTCTGGCCTCCTGCAAAGACAAGAAAACACCAGCAGCTGCACGTGGCCAGCTTCTGCAAGGCAGTGGCAATGCACTCTGCTTCGGAGGGCTCTGGTTTTCATGCAATGCTGCACGCTGCTGTGGGGTGAGGGATGCTTGGAGCAACCCCAGGCACAAGGCTGAGCCAATCACAAAAAGTGTTCAGCAACTCATTTAGGAAGCCTGAATCCCCAAAACACATGTCCACAGCTGGCAGAAACTCCTGAGCACCTTGGAGAGCCTCAAAATATCTGGGCAAAAGGCTGGCCAGAGAAATCCCAGCTGCAGAATGGGGCCAAGTTCAGGCTGGTGAGGCAGGGACCCTGGCTGGGCTGTGCCTCAGTTCCCTGCATGGAGCCCATGGCCTGGCCCTGGGATGCACTCAGAGTGCTTGGATGGGGGCCACAAAGCACAGCCAGCTGGAAATTGTCCATCAGAGGACTTCATTTTGAATGAAAAATCGGTAAACAAAACACTGGTATTTCTCCTAGAAAACTATCATGCAAAGCAAAAGTAAATTCATATTTTACAGAAAACTTCAACACACTGTAAATAACTAAATGTTTTTGTCAACTTCAGGAGTATTTTTTCTCAGATTCACTTTGTGAGGAAAAACAATTTTTCTTGTTTTCCATTTTATCATTTTGTTTTTATTCTTTAGTACTTTACCAAATTCCCCTTGATTTGCCTGGAAGTCAAGGAATTCCCAAAGGAATGGAAACACCAGTTCCTGCCAACTCTCACAAGGGGAATGAGCAGGGCTGGGATGGCATGGGAGGAACTTCTCTATGGTGAGGAAGGCAGCCCCAAGGCCACAGATAAAGGCTGCTCAGACTGGAGAGGAAGCCTGTCCTGCTGGGTCATGGAACACACACTGTTTGGTTATTTGACCCCAGCCTAACCCTGTGATAGCAGAGCTACTCCCTGCAGAACAGGCTGAGCCCTGAACTCCAAGCTAAGAGACTTGACATTAATGCTGAGATCCCAACCTCCCCCGGGAAAATATTTTTCAGCCCTCTCTGAAGAGATGCTGCCCTTTGCTTGGTGTTTCATTGCATTGGCTGATCCACATGTTGGCTGGAACACTGGGCAAGAGGAGGTGGTTGGTACTGTTGGTACTGCCCTCCCTGCCCTTGATCAAGCTTTACTAGGCTGAACCCCCATTTAAAGCAGATCCTTCTCCCCCACACCAGTGACTCTGACCTTGCACCCTGAAAATCACCACCTCAGCATCACCAGTCAGCCCAGCACTTCTGCTTCTCTTTTCAAAGTCCCACTGAAGGAAAACTGCCAAGCTGCTTTCATTTCCAGCAGATTCTTTTGCTAAAGCCTCCCAGCAAGAGCTCTGAGGTGTGGCTCACTCTCACCTTTCTGGGTTTGATGGTGGCTGGATCCACTGTACCTTCCAAGAGACCCTCGTAATAACCGGCGTTCTCCAGGACATCCTCATCGTCCGGGTGGAAGAGCAGGTAGGACTTGGCACACTCCAGGGCTTTTGCATAGTCACCAACTGGGGGGCAACACAACAGTGGTCAGGGGGGCACAGGGGGCTCCACAGAGCCCAGGAGGGGACTCTGCAGGGAGGGAAGCACAGCCTGAGCTCCCCATCAGCTGAAGTGGCAGCCCAGCACTTCATAGGGCTCTTTTCATGCTCTTGGTCTCAACCACTCCACAGCAAGGAAACTGAGGCACAGAGACAAGTCTCTTCTGCCATCATGCACAGACCAGATGGTATCCAGACTGATCCAGCTGGATGGGCAGGATGTGGGTACTGCCCAGCATCAAACTGCTTCTCATCTGTGCAGCACCTCTCTGGGCCCAGGGGGTTTTACCCACCACAGCAAACCTCTCACTGGGCAGAGGAAAAAGAAACCTGTAAACCACACATCAACGGGTGCCTCCTGCTTTCTTCTCATTGTGTGGATGAATGAAGAATCTTTATGTTTGAATAGAAATTTTGACCCTTCCACAGTCTGCCCTTTCCAGTAAAGAGTTATTAGCAGAAGCCTGAGACAGCAGATTTCTGCAGATTTCCATTTTCTTTTATGTAACAGAACATAATAAAATATGTTCAGAACCACACAGCTGGCATTATTTTTTAGCACTGTCAACCCCTGACATTTTGCCATGCTGCCAACTCCTTCAACTTTACTGTGAATCTTAAAATATTTGGCAATTGGCAAAAATCGGCATCTTGGGATAAGCTTTAGCTAACTCATATATCTGTTATATATTAATTTAGAAGATGTATCAGTTCATTTCAGAAAATGTGAAACATATAAATCCCAAATCGCAAATGGTATGGATATCAAAACACAAATGAAAGGACCCTTAAAAAGCATGATTTATTTAAAGAATAGCAATGTTTAAGCTACAGGTTGGGCTTTTAAAACCTGACTGATGATCTAAAACACCTCCATGAAACTATTTAACTGTATTTCAGCCAACCTGATGTTTGAAGAGACAATTTCTAATGTTTCTGCTTCTCTTTCAGACCGTGCCTCTGCACCAGTGTGGCGTGGACAGTGGGGGCAGCAGCCTTAGTGCCCCACGGGACAGTTTGGATGGTGGAAGTGCCCAGAGGTGCAGTGGGAGCAGCACAGTACCTCGGTAGTAGGCGAACTGCAGGTAGTCGTAGTGCAGGGGCAGGAAGTTGTCGATGGGCGAGATGCGGCCGGAGCGCGTGGCCAGCTCCCGCACACAGTCGTGTTTGCAGGCCAGCACCTGCAGGTAATGATCTGCCAGGAAACACACACAAGGGGCTCAGCTCTGCTGTCACCCAATACCAGAGGTACAAGGAATGCTTTAACCTGTCCCTATCCTATTGGCAGAGAGCCAAATTCCCCTCCCTGACCCTTTCCTAGAAAACACCGTTACCTGAGATCCTCCTGCTCTTTTGCCCTGGCACCACCATGAAATAAACTACAAACTTTGAGAAAGGCAAGGAGCCTTCTTTGAACCTTTGTTTATCCTATGCAGTGCCTAGCTCCTTCTTAAGAGACTACCACAGTAAATAGCTAGGAGGGAGTTACAGCTTACTGCAGAGCTGGTGCTGGAGCCCGTGAGTCAGGGGTCTCTCTGAAGAATTCAGAGAGAAATCAGAGCGCAGAGATTGAATTAAAGCCTTTGAATAAATTATATTAACCCACTCACATGTAAAGTAGACATTAAAGTAAAAGTAAGTCAGTAATTTTAGAGTGAATTCTAATGCTTTCAGTAAGTAAAAGGTTTCAAGTGCCACAGTAGCAGTAAGTGTTCTAGTAAAAGTTAAAACATACTAATATCTTCAGTAAAAGCTCCAAGCCCACAGTTGTAAACAGTGCTTAAACGTAATAAAGCTATAGTAAAAATATTGCTTACATTTTTCAAATAAAACAAAATAAAGTGTGCTCATAGTTCTATATGTAACCTAGTGTGCTAAAACCCCTAAAATTCTAATAAGTTAAAAAGTAATAGTCCAAGTTTGTGTCTTAGCTTGTTAAAAAAATCCTATATAAAATTATGTATTAAAAAAAGTTGTTCCTTTTAGCCATTGTGGCTTTTAGGAACTTGCTTATTGCCAGCTGCTTTGCCATTACTTTTTGCCATTGCTTGTCTGTGTGCTGTTAAAACTAATGTGCTTTGTAATAAAATGTACTTTGTAATAAATAAACTTTTTAACTATTAGCTGCTTTGCTTATTTAAAAAATTGCCTGACGAAGTAAAAGCCTAAAAAGCTCCAAGGTTTAGTGCCTGTAAAGCACTAGAGGTCCAAAAACCCTCCACATCTGGTGCCCCTGCATTGATGCAGATGCTGAGACTGGGACAGACAGAGCTGTCTGTCTGTCAGCTCCTGAGCTGAGGGATGTGCAACTCACACTGCTTTGCCCTAGTGGGTGAATGTGCACCGAGGGAAAGAGCTCAGGTTCCTCCCCAAAGCCAATCTGACAGAGCTGCAGCTCCAGTTTTACCCCCACTAAGAAACACCTTCCTCCTCCTGTCAACTGCAGAGGGAGCTTGAGCATCTCTTTTGAGTGGCAGGAGCTGCTGCTTCTGCCCAGGGAGGCTGGGGCGTGCAGGGACTGCAGGTGGCAGGTGACACTTCAACCCCAAAAACACACCCACAGGGCAAGCAGAGAGGTGAGGACAAGGTGGCCACATGTGCAGCCACATGAAATCCAGCTCCAGACTCCCTTCCTTCAGCTCATCTGGAATCCTCTCCTTTCCTGCAGCAAGAAAGCTCCTGAGGGCACAGGGAGGTTTAGCTAAGAGGGGCTGGTGCAGATTCCCAGCACGGCCAAGCAAGGCCAGTCCAAAATGTCTGAGGTGCAAATCTGGGCAGCAGAAATGTTTGCTGCTTCTCAAAGATGAGGTATCTCCCAGGGAGTCACAAGCACATGGTAAACATTTGCCATTAACAAAGTCTCTTAATTGGTGGGAGCCCACACTATGGGCGTTGTACCAGCTGTACCATTTCAAAGCCAACACTGACATCTGATTCCATTTTGGAGCCTTTGCTGCAATGTACTTATGAATCTACTTTGCTTGCTCTGTCTCTGCACACCATTAAAAAACTTAGGAAACAAACAGGCTTGAAAATAACCATGTGTTCAGCTACCAAAGCATTTCTTAGTGCTGCCATAAAAACCACCTCAGGAATTTGCGATGAAATCAAGTGGAAACTCAGAACAGTGCTTATGTGCTCCTGACAGGTAGTCTGAGCAGTTATCTGACTTACCCTGCACATCCAGGGTTATTACATTAAGAAAAGCAAGAAGTGAAAGGACATAAATCATATTTGTGTAATTTAAACCTGTTTAAGCATCCTAGATCTGAAATAATCAATCCACCACTGAGAAGCACTGCTTATTCTTGGTAGTGAAAAAAGTGCTCTGGAAATAGGCCTTATAGACTGGAATCAGCTCACTGAAATATATCTGTCCCTGAGGGGAAAAGGTGAGAGTGTTTCAACCCCAAGCAGCAGCACAGCAAATCAGTTTGGGATTGAAAACAGAAATGAGTTTTTAAGAGATTTAAGCTCTCTTTTCTTGGTATATTATGTGTTCCCACTCCCTACTGAAACATCTGGATCTGATGCCTTGGACCAGGGGTGAACTTTGGATTATGCTGTCCTGGAAGGAATCCCCTAGTTTCCAACAGGAAAGCTGTTGCATCACAGATCTTATTTCCCTCCCTCAACTTCCTGTTTCCTGGGGTGCCTGAATGTTCCTGGGGTTTGGGGATGTTATGGCCAGGCACACCTGGGCTTGCTTTGCCACTGAAGCTCTCTTGATGTGGCCCCTGGTGTCCTGGTCAAGGCTCTGATAGCAGGCCTGATCAGCTGATAGCCACACTGGTACCAAGTCAGCCCTTCCAACACTTCTATTTTTTGTATGGGTAAACAAACCCCACCAGGGCAGCTTCCCATCCAGTATTCTGGTGGTTTCTCCTCGTGGTTCTTTCAATTAGATTTCCTGTCTCGACACAAACAGAATTATGCAAACCCAAAGAGCAGTCTGCATCTGAGTGAAGTATTTTCCATACAAGCAGCAAGATTTCAGGGCTTGATGCAACTCCAAGACCCTAAGCAGATAAATAAGATTTCTGTCACCAAACAAACCTTAATTTATTGCTCTTCCTTCCCTTACGACTAATTAAATGTAATCTCATTTCTACTGACAATTAACAGTTTTAATCCTCTCTGGCTCAGAGCCACACATGCAAATCTGAAGATTACACAGCAACATTCAATTCTCTCCAGAGACTTCAGTCAAGATCATAATTAGGTGGGCCTCCACTAATGACAAATCCATCCTTTTGGATGGGGAGAAAATCCATGTTACAAGCTTTTCTGGCAACATTCCTGGCCACTTGGAGCATGGCCAAGAGAACTCTGCTGCTCTCTTCATATGCTCTCAGAAACAAAAAACATAAACAAAAGCCATGTCTAGATTCCAGGGAGGTGTGTGGAACTGTGCAGGGGAAATGGAAGCAGTTTATGATAAAGCACCTGAACTTCCAACTCTAATGCAAAGCTGCAAATACTCTACACATCTGGAAATGCAATTCTTCTAGCCCAGCTTCTCTTCAGGACCCAAATGAGATGTTCTAGTTCACTGCTCTGTCAGTTTGCACTTTCTGGGCTTCCAGGTGCCTCTTGCAGCATTACTCACCAGCAGCAGGGATGGAAGACACTTCAACAAATCCAGCCAAAGGCCCAAACTCAATAATTAAAAACATTTCAGGGCCAAGGGTGAGAACTCTAAAAATGCAAAAAGATCTCACCTGCAATAGCTTCGTAGAGACCAGCCTTGTAATCCAGGTACTCGTGCTCCTCAAATTTCTGCGGCCCCTCGCACATGGTCTGGCAATCCTCATCCTCAGAGTAGTATCCTCCCAGGGCACGCTCCAGCAGCTCAATGGCCAGCTCGTACTCCTCCCTGTCATAGTGCCTCACCCCTGCACTGTAGTCCTCCTGCAGAGCAGGCAGAACACAGACCATCAGCAGGCTGCACTGCCTGGAGCACAGCATCCTGCCCTTGCCACCTGCAGATGCTTCTCAAAAGAAGGCACAAGGGACAGGGACAGGACAATCCTCCCAGATATCTATCAGGTACAACTACCTGCACCAAATCATGTTTAAGCCATCAATGGACTTTTGGACCAGTAGAACCTAATAAACCTACATAAACACTCTTCTGAACTCCTCCATAGTTAGTGAATCCTCAGTGCCACTCCTAGATTATGCACTATATTTTTTTTAAAATCTTTTTTGTTTTGTTTTGTTTTTACCTTCCCACCAAACGACGACACTGAATGTCAAGGGAACAGATTAGACCTGACCTAGGATGATCTTTCTTATAAGGGCCCCTAATGAGCACCTCCATTAATGACATCCAGCAGCCACTCCTGCTCCCTTGAGTCTTGTGAAATTGGGAAGCTGGGGGTGGCCCTTGGGCTTTTGCTTTGGGGAGGTGAAGACAGCTGACACTCTCTTGCCTGCCACTCTGCACCCTCACCCACGTGCAAGCACCCTGCCCAGGTGGGAGAATTCAGGTCAGAAAAAACACACAGGAGCTGAGATCTGTCACAGAGACAACACACAGGAGCTGAGATCTGTCACAGAGGCTGCCATCAAAGCTGTCTGCTGGTGTTTGTTCATAGCCAAGGATGACCTCTCAGAATAGAGGGACCAGGCTGGGGATGTAGCAATCAAAGAGCAGAGTGCCTAGAGAAGGCAGGAGCAGGCTTCCCTTAAGTGAAAATGCTGAAAGGAAGAGTTTGTTTTGCTCCATTGGTAAGAATTTTCCCACTCATAGATTTATCTCTCTTGGCCTCCTAATTCCTCCTTTCCAAACTTCCTGATACTTAAGGTGGGCACCTCTTCAGCTCAGACTCACCATGTGCTGCCTGGCCTCCTGGTCAACCAAGCTGACCTTCCCTGATGTGGTCTTGTAGTTCTCCAGGTCCTGCTGTATCTCCATGTGCTCAGGGTTTGCCATGAAGAAGGTGTGGGCTGCATTTGCTGCTTCCTCCAGCTTGTTCAGCTGTAACAAGGTGAGAAAAACCAAGTGAGACTGGTGATGTAGGAAGATGAACATAGCAGTTCATGCTGCATCCTCTGACATCCTTTTGATACCATTGGATTGGGCAATGATGGGATAATAAAGGACAACCTGAATGCAGAGGCTGAAGAAAAAAGCTGAACTGAGAGGAAAGCCCCATGTAAGTCTGAGGCAGACAGGTCACTGCAACATGGTCTGTTGGTGATGGGATCCAGCCTGTTTGCCAGCAGCACATCCTCTTAACTCAGATATCCCAACCTCCTGCACAGTCCCAGGTGTAAAGATGCTCTCAGGAAACATGAAATGTAGAGAGGAGGGAAAAGCAGCTGCAAAGACTGCTCTCTCTACCTTAGAGGCTGAGCTATGTCCAGGCTGAAGCCTTCTGCTTGGAGATGGGGACTGAGGACCATTCATTAAGCTCAGCTGTGTATAGCTACAAAAGGCCAGACTCTGCTGATGGTGGCAGAGGTATAAAGAGAAGCTTATTTTGATATACCAAGTTATTGTGGGTTTAGAGATTTAGAACTGAGACCAGACATCAGTTTCACCCTGGAGAAAGCCTCATACACAAACAGAACTGTTAGTGCCACCCATGGCAGCTGCTGGGAGCATCAGGAGCAGAACAGATGCTCAGGTGAAACCTCTGCATGAGCTAGCAAGAGAGAAGTCACTAAAACACTTGCTTCTGAAAGAAAGCCAACACCACTGAGCACCAGCAAGCTGCACTCAGGCCCCTGGGATACATCAGCAGGAGCTTCACATCCTGTCATCCTGCAGCAGGGCAGGCAGGCTCCAGGGCAGAGCCAGCCCAGGGAGCACACAGGAATATCCCCAAAAGGAAGGTGAAAGCCACAGCACCCAGCCCACTACCCAGGTCTGCACACCAGAGCACAGCTGTGCTGCAGTGCCCACAGAAATGCAAAAAATTTGCCTTGTGTAAACTTCAGAAGTTTTTAAGGATTATCTCTGTACTGACAACATGTGCAGGGAAGCCAGGTTTTACTGCAAAAACAACATCTATTCCAGTCTTTAATTTGGAGTTTTCCAAAGGACACCACTCTCCATAATAATCCCTTGGCTTTCCAACAGGCATGAAAAATGACTATAAGAAATTTTTAACTGGAACAGCACATAAAAAAACCAAAACCCCTTCAGAGTAAAAGTTTTGAAGTTTTGGTTGTTTTTTTTTAAAAAAAGACATTCCTATTCAGAAACATACATTCCATTTTGAAATAGACCATTTCAACATAATCCCACTCTGGAAAAGTTCATTGCAGCTGGACACCATCAGATGTGGGAGAAAGGACTGAGCAGAGCACCTCACAAAGGGAATTTTCAGGTCCTGCTGAGTGTCTGTGGGAATGCCACTGCAGCTGGTGGTTAGAGAGAGTCAAGATGGAATAAAAGGTTTGTTGGAGATGTGAGCTGCTGACCTGATCCAGATCACTGTAAGAAGTCACTATTTGAGCCGCCTGGGAGAATTCTTCCACATCACAGATTTCTATTCACAAACAGCACCCTGCCTGTGCAGATTTAAAAGGGGCCAAAGACCTCTCAGAAAGGGAAGTGGTCCCTCAAGACACAACCTGCAACAGTCTGCTGTGGATGTTCTTTATCCCCTTAGCTCTAGATCCTTTTCAGGAAGCTGTCTGAGATCCCAGGATGGGCTTAGTTCTTCTGGATAATATCCACTCCTGTGAAACAGGATGAGTCTGACTTCTAGACAAGAGAAAATCCCTTTCAAACAAGGCTCACACTGTGTCTAGTCCTGCTGGCTCTACACAGCAGACATGACCTTTGGAGTTTGCTAAGTGGACTCGAAGAAGAACATTTCAACTCAGTGCTTTTCAATTTATCATGTTCCATCTTTGCCTTAGAAACGTTCAAGAAACACAAAGGAGGCAACAGCTGCTAAGTTTGGGGGAGTTTTTAAGTGGCTGAGTGTATATAAAAGCAAAATTCCTAACTGGTAAGACACGTTCAGAGTCTAGCTCTGACATTAGTTATGAAACACTGGGGAAACTTTTGCCAAAGCACTCTGCATTCACAAGAAGCAGGATATTTTGGTGCTTAAAGGTCTGGGCTGGGACTCAGGACACCTGGACTTAGTTCCTGGCCCTGTCACAATCTCACTGTGCAGTCACTGGAAAAAAATAATTTTGCTTTCTTTGTGACTGATTTTCCATTGTTTTTAAGTAATAACAATAAAAATAATAGCATTTCTCCCACAGAGTAGTAATTTTGTTTATTTGAATGGCAAGCAACTTGGGGGCTGTAAGCATGTGCAAGCACGTAACACAAGAAGATTTTGATATTTGCACAACAACTGCTAAATGAAAATCAGCAAGGAAAAAATGACAAATATAGACTCACAACCTCAGTATGTGCTCTAAGGTCTGCTTGCTCACCCCACTGGAATGAGATCGCTGGACTGCTGCTGCAGCTTTGCACCAAACCCAAAAAAGACACAAGAAATCAGAGCATCAGCACTGAGAGAGCCCTGGGAACACCCTGCCCTGTCCATTTTGACCTTAACATGCCAACCTCTAGAGCCCAGAAGGGGAAAACACAACATGTAGGCACTGCTGGGTTCTGATGCTGGAAGATGTTTATTTCCCTCATTGTGATTTAGGAGTGGTTCATTTCACAGAAAAATAGGAAAAAATTATTTTAAGCAGCAGAATCTCAGATAAAAGAATTTCAGCAAACTGCAAATGCTCAAACTGCAAATGTGGGAGAGTGCTGGCCTGGGCTACAGTGGGATTGTGGCTTCCAGCCTGCAGAGGTGGCTTGGACTAGCCAGCCTGCTGCAACTGGAGCATTGTGCAGGAACAAACACAGGCTGGAGAAAGGAACTTGAGTGAGCACCTTGATCATCACTAGAGAACTGAACCCAATTCTCACTGATAACCATTGAGAAAATCCTTTATGGGGGCTTTAGGGGCTGCATGGTGACACATAACACCACTAACAGACCCTCACCATTCACTGCCATTCTGGTACCTCTCAAGATATGTTTAAGCCAGCAAACTCCATGCTGAGCAGCCTGATTTGTACCACAGTCACCAACCTGCTGAGCTGAAGAAACAAGCTGTCTCACTGAAACATGTCTAACTTGCTGCTTGATTTTACCCCACTTTGGCTGCTGGGTCCCCTAAAGAGAATCACAAAGGATTCACCTCATCACTCACACCTGCCCCAAACACCTCAGCCCCATGTTCTGAATTCACACCTGCCTTCACTACTTGCAGACAAAGGAATTCTGACCAAATCCCCTCTTGTGGCAGATGCTCAGCAAGCTGGCAGAGACTCCTGCTCCTTCCCTAGGGAAAAACCCCACAGCAGCACCATGGCTCCAGCTACCAGGACCCAAAACCTGCAGTCCTTTAAGTCTGCTCTCTGGAGCTTGGCAGTGGGGATAAGGAAGTGGAAGAGGTCTGTGAGACAAGCACTGCACAGCTTTAGAGTGGTTCATGCAGCCAGGGCTGCCCTCCCACCACCCCTCTGCCTGTGCTGAGCACTGACACACTGCAGCTTATGGGGGAAGCAGCTGCAGCCACAGCAACTGCAGGTATTCAGCTGCTCCCAGCTCACCCTGAGCCTTTCAGGGCAAAAACAAGGATAAAGATGTGTGGAAGTCAGAGGATTTTAGAGTGAATGTAGCCAAAGCAATACCAACTCTGACTGCCTGAGACAAGAGGTCACAGGTATGATGTAACCTCAGACTATTTTTCATAATGAGTTCCCACTGCATTGAACATAATATCAGATATTGGCAGCTGTCAAGCATTCTGTGGCAGACTGTCCTAATCCAATCTGCTTCTACATTAAAGTTTCTTCATCACATAAAATATAGTTGCAATCTAAACCTTTTTTTTGAGGGGAACAGAAGTAAGGTTTGTACACTGAAAAATATGTCAGATCCCTCAGTATTTCTTGCTGTGCCAGGACTGCACCCCACCTGCACATAACTTCAGTTAATTGGAGAGTGCATGATCTTGGCATGGAGCTTGTGATGAAAAATTTCAAACCATTCAGCTGACCTAGAAAATAAAGTCTCCAACCTCGCAGACAATCCCTGGTTTGCTGAACAGATAATGTTTTTCTAATGTTTTTCTAAATTTTTCCACAGCTCCAGTGCTGCTGTGTTCTATTGAAGGCTTAGTGCACTGGGCTCTGCAGAGGAAGGAGGCTCTGGAGCCTGCAAGCACAACAAGGGAAATAAAAGGTTCAGTGTCATGAAGGATTAATCTCATTGTGTCTGTGCACAGCTTACTGCCCAGGCAAGCAGAGCAAGGAGCTGTGAGACGGCTATAAATAGCATGTGACCTTGCCTCAACTATTTTATTATTGCAAACAAGAAGGAAGAAATTCTCCAGAGAAGTTAATCAGGCAGATTTGCCTTTGCTGATGGGTCATGCATTTGCAGAATAATGCTTCAGCTGTTTGCAGCCAACTTTGGCACCAACTGTCCCCACAGAACCACCAAAATCAGAGAGCAAGGCAAGCACACAGCATGAAAGGACCTTAGTCAAGTACAGGGAATAGGTAACAAGAGCCAAAGGTGTGAGGCCATCTCTAAGTTCAGAACCACACCATCCCCTGCTCTCCAAACCCTTTACCAGTTTCTCATCTTCTAACTCAAGATAAGCAGGGTTGCCTCCTATCCCTGTTGCTTCTGTGAGGAGGGGCAGTAATGGTGCATTCCTGGAGGATCCACATGTGTCTTTTCAGAGGTTTTTTTCATTTTCAAAACAAAGACAACCTCCAGCCTGCTTTGGACAGTTCCTATTAGACCTCCCCAAGTACTCTGGTAGACCCAAATCCAAAACAGAACAAATCTGCAGAATTGGCACAGGGAAAATCTCTCACAAGAAAGGAAATTTAGAAATTGCTTGGGGTTTTTTGGTATTCCAACAAGCAGTTTTCAGGACACAAACATATGTGGATTGGTAGGCACACAGTAAAACAAGCTGGCTAGACAATGAATTAGCCTCCAGAAAGTGGGAGATACTTGGAAGTCTAAAATAGAATTGAACACACCACTTTAATACTCTTCATGGAAAAAAAATCTTTCAATTAAAGAAGACGGAAATCATATTTCTTAACGAACCCCTCACTTGAGCCATGCTGGCATTATTTATGTGTGCATGAGTCCATGCTGAGCAGACTGGCTGGATAACCCTGTCTGAAAGGGCCATTTGGCATTGAGAAAGCAAATTAGATTGACCCTTACATTCTCCCTTCCTTCCCTCTCTGACATCCTCTTCTTGAACTGTTCTCAGGCATGTAAGAATGAAGATTTCCACACGTTTCTGGCTGTGCATTATATGCTTCAGCACACACTTGTGTAACAAATCCTGCACAAGGAGCAGGGCATTAACTCACAGCAAAAACACTTCCCAGCAGGAAGGACCCTTCCCATATAAATCTCCCACACACTGAAGCATTGCAGCATTCATTTACAGAGCAAGCTGTGGGAAATGTGTTTGTGTTTACTGAACCTTCAATCTGACATTGTGAAATACACTCTGAGCCACATTTTGTCCTGTGTAGACACTCTGTTCTGCCTAACAAACTCTGAGAGCAGCTAAGTTGTGTGTGAAACAGTATTTTCAGTGAGGAAAAGGTGGGATGCATTCAGCCCTCAGGAATCTGAGCAGGTTGTTACCCATGAAGTTCCTACACCCCAGAGTTTTCCTTGGCCAGATAATTACCCAGTGCTCTTGGAGATGAGTAGCATGGGAGAAGCAATGCACACACACCAATGGCAACAAGCAGTGTTTGATACTAAAAGGTGGACAGTGTAAAATCAGCCAGGCTTTCCACAGCAGACTTTTTTGCATGTTCTCCCTCCTGTTGCTGTAACATCCCTGTGGCAGCCTGAGCTGCTGCTCTCCTGGAGAAGCATCAAAAATGAACCCAGGCGCTTTAAGCTAATGAAATGGAGCAGCTGGGAACAAGCCTGATGTGACTATCCCCTCCCCAGAGATCACCAACACTCCTGTAGGCCACTGCCTGTTAGACAAACAATGAGCTTTCATCTGATATACTGACTGATCACTGAGAGGCAGCTGGACCCAGAGTCATGGAAACACCTGGGAGAAGAAAGGTGAATCCTACTGAACACACTGGCGAGCAGTGAGGGAGGCCTTTGTTACCAAGGGAGGAGGGTCTCATGCTTTTAGGGGAAAACCAGAACAAAACAAACTTGGCAGGTTGTTAAAAGCAGCTTTGCAGTTTAGATGTGAATTTTCTCCAGCATCTTGCCTCCCTGGACATTGCAGCTAACCAAGCTGCACTGACTGATAACTGGGTCAGACTCCTAACCCAGCTGTCTCCACACTGGTATCTCTATGGAAGTAATTACTAAAACACTTTAGAAAAACACAACAGAAAAATCTGAGACAAGCAAAAAAATTCTTACAGCAGAAACTTTCCTCCCTTTCTAGGGTTTAGCAATGGCTCAGCACCTCTCAGAAGAGTCAGACATGATGAGCTGTTGAATGCCCTTTGGGAGCCAAAGTTTCCTGTGCAGATGCATATGCTTGTCTGCTGCTACTTAACAACATCCAAACAGCTACGTGTGTCCCCAGAACACGCCCTTCTCAGAAGACACATGGTTTTCCACCAGCATCCCAGAGCCAGGAAGCCACAGCAACCTGGTGATAAATGACACTTGCTTTTTGCAGCCCTTTTATGCTGTAAATGGAATTTTGTAACAGGCTTAAGGCCTGTGCCAGCCTGAGGACTGCCTCCCTACCTTTCCTTGAGCAATAGAAAGATCTCCTGAAGTGACTCAGTGACCATGGTCAGTGCATGGTGTTAGCACCACAGCTTTAGTTTGAACAGCAGAGTGCAGAGCCCTGAGAGTGGGCTCTAAACAGGACTGTGCTATCTGAGGAAGAGGTTATCTCTCCCTGCCCTGATCTGTGATGGGGCAGCAAAGGGAGAAGCAAATAAACCATAAATTTCAACAACAGACTCGCAGAATATCTATGCATCATCCCCTCACCCAAAAGCCTTGACACTCTTCAAGGAAATAGTTTTCATTCACACTTTGTTAAGACACAATATTTCTTGAATACCTTTTCCAGGGCTCAAGTCATAAACAAGCAAATAATGACTGACAGCTGCTGAATCCATGGAAACCATCATGATGGTGATGAACACCAGGGCACTGCAGATCTGATTAAATAAACCATCAGATTTCAATTCAAGCATTTTGCAAAGTCTGTAGAAGATCTACAGACTGGGAGCAGGCTTTGCTCACCACAGTGGGAACTGACTGACACCAAGGAGAAGAAAACTCAGCTTATGCCTTAAGTGGGTTTGAAGAAAACTGCCATATTTGAAGAGAAATTTCTGTGTTGATTCACCCCTGCTGGGCCAGCAAGAAGGCAATGCACTGGGAACAAAGTTTGCAGAGAAAGAGAGGGAGTACAAGCAGTGGAAATATATCCATAGTTCTGCAATTTAATCTTGGTTGGTCTGAAAAGCAAAGGAGAGGTCTTGCCAGGAGCACTACCTGTACAGGCTGCCAAGTTCAGTGCAAAGATTCAAGTACCCCAGGAATCTTCCCCCAGCAGTGGCCAGGGGTGGACACTTGTGGACAGGGCATCGTCAGCAATGTCCAGCAGCTTCAGACTTCCTGAACCAGGATTTGCCTCTGGACCACTGTGCTGAAAAGCCACTGATGGCCCTGTCCTCCTGGGAGTTGTGTAATCCTTTCTGGAACTCATTTATACAGGCTGCAATAAATAAGGGATTTGGGAGGTTTTAAGACATCAGTGTATTATTTTCACCAGAGTACATGTGTGGTTGAGAAAGACCTACCACTAGGCTATGCTGGAGTTTTCAGGAAACGTGGAACTGCAAAGCACACATTGACTCATTGGAAGGCAAGAGGCATTGCAGCAGCAAAACTCCTGAGGTTCCTCCAATGCTCAATGCTCCTAAAACCCAAACCCATCTGAATAAAACAGGGATAGGGTTTCCCACCAAAATACACCTTCTGAAATAAAGGGACATGAAACAGGGCAGGGGAAGGGGTCCACAAGAGACCTTCTCATCCAGAGAGCACATCAGGTGTCGAGGGTTGATGACAGGATGAGTATGCTGGCATGGGATGGACTGTGCTGCCTTCACAGCAGAAGAAACGTGCATTTCATTTGCAGAGGATGGAATTCTACGCTTGCAAATGTGCCTCTGACCCTCCTCCAGCTCCCCCAGCTTTGATGAGCACTGTTACTAATTTGAGAGAGGAATTGCTGGCTTTGAGAGCAGAGTAACTCCAGCCCCCAGAATGACACCTCTGGCAGCCCAGGGGACTGTGTGGAGATGTGTGCTCTGCTCAGGCTCTTGGTGCAGCTCCAGAGGCTCCTGTGGAGTCACACCAGGGCAGATCTGGCTCGTGCTCCACTGAGCAAGGCCACATACCACGGGGACAATTGCCTCCATACGTGACACACACCACAAGCCTCAGCTGGATTTGCTGCTTCTGCAATGAAAACACTTTGCTTGCTTTCCCCAGCCTTGGCTTGGTAATCATTACTAAACACTTATCAGCTAGACAGCCTTCATTTCCTGAGAGCCTGGACCTAATTACACCAGGAAACGTGCTGCTTTTTCTGCAGACACTGAGAAATGCTGCTTTCTGAGCCCTTCTACTACAATGTTTAACTTTGTTCTGATTAGTAGAGGAGGGAAAAAACACAGCCAGATCTCAAGAGGCAAATGCAGTGATCATTCACAGAGATGGCCCGGCTTCACTCTACATCATTAATAGTCACAACAAAATGCCACAGATATTTCATCTCCCCTCCCTCCCTTATTCATCCTAGCTGAACCCTGCGAGGCCCCTGCAAAGAGGGATCATTTTCCCTGAATTGCAGGTAAGGAGTCTGATGTCTCACAGCAAATCAGAACCAGACCTGGGGGCTGCTGGCTCCTAATGCCTTTCCTCGAAGGAGTGAAACAAGCCCTGCAGCTCCATCCCGTTATCAGGACATTCGATCCAGGGGTGGGATGAAGGAGCCCTTGCCAAATGTGCTGCTCACAGAGCAGGGTTTGAAACCCCTCCTTTGTGCCATGGGGCCCACTGGGATGTTCAGCCACAATTGCCCACTTGTAATAGAGCCCAGTATCACAATCAAATCAAACTGTTGGTTAATTAGTGTATAAAAAAACCCCTACAAATGGACAGTAATGGAGTTATAGAGCCATTAGCACCAAATCACAAGATCTGCTACAGCAGCATCAATCACTTTTACCCTGTGAGCAGCCCAGGAGCTGCTGCCCATCCTGGAGGACTGCCAAACACTCACATCCAACGGGAGAGACCTAAGGCAAATCTGCTTGGAGAACAAAGGCAAGGAGACTTGAGCTAAGGAGTTGTGCTTCCACTGACTGATGCTTCCAGGCATTTTCATTAATCCTATTATCCTGGCTTAGTAAAGAACCTGCAGAAATGCAGAGTGGGTCCTCCTAGTCGTGCAGTTTTCCCTTCACAAGAATTAGCAGAATGTCATGGGTGGGATGTGCCAGCTCCCAGTTTGACCAGTTCACATGTGGCCAAAGGAGTGAGTGACCCAAGGAGAAGTGGGTGCATGTCAGTCCTTGAGACAAGAGGTGTGCCCTCTGCAAAGGGCTGATCAGTGGCACATCCCACATTTCTGACTGTGCTCTCCTACAGGTGTGTACCTTCACCCCTTTCCTCACAGCCACAAGCTGGAAATGAGACACAGACCACTACCCTGGGCAAGAGCAGCCCATGGACTGGGCACTTGGTCTGCACACATTCCTTTACTGGGAGCAGGTGTGGACAGAGCCAGGAGGGATGCCAGCCACAGCCTGGATGAGGTTAAACACAGACAGGGTTAAGCTCCATCTTCTGACAACCCTGTGGCCCTGCTTGCTGGAAACCCTCAGACACACTCCTCCACAGCCTGCTTGACATCAAGGGCTGGAAAGCATGATGATGGATGACCTTCACTGGTCTACCCAAGCACTGGCTCCTCAGTTTCTTAATTCTCAACCAGCACCAGGAAGAAACATCCTGAAGGATGCACGTGTCACTTGAGGCATGACACAAGTGTTTATTCCATCACTGCTTGTGTTGCTCTTCCTGCCTGGGATGGAGAAAGCAGCTGCTTGGAGCAGCTCCAGGGAAGGACAGCCCTATGCAGAGAGAGCCCTGCCAGCTGCAGGATGATCCACAGCCCGTGGGGAGCTGGACAGGAGTGCAGCAGGATGCCCAGGGGGTGCTGTGCCCCACAGAGGTGCTGTGGGACCCCCTGAGCTCAGGCTGTTATCACTCACAGCACTGGCTCTGTGTCCCTGCTGCAGCCCCAGCAGTGACACCACCCTGAGAGACAGTACCTGCTGTCTGGGGCAGAGCTGTGCAAAAAATGAGAAGCTGTCTGCCTTTGCTGAGGGCACAGCTGAAGTCATCCTCCTGTGAGAGGCCAGTGTTTTCCAAGCACTGGGGTTCTGCTCTCAATTGCTGGCTCTGGTTCTGATTTGCTGATGATTCTTCTGCTAGGCTCTAAGCACCCCCATGACTCAGTTTCCCTGTTAAACAGGAGCACAAACCTTTTGGCCCTGACTGAATGACAGCATTTAAATACCTCAGATGGCATATGAGGGCTTAAGACATTGCAAGATTTTTCTGTTGATCTGAAAATTATGCAGTGCACTCCTGTAAGAGCTCACTCAGTCCTTATAAGTGGCTCTTTGTCACTGTTCCCATCCACACCCTGGTTCCTCTTTGAAAGGCAAATACCATAAAAAGCTGTTTATAGAAGCTGAGATCTAGAAAAGAGAAGTCAAATAGGGTCAGGCTCTCCATGGCTTTGCTGCCCTGAGCTGTGGCCAGGGGCTGGCTTCCTGCTCCCCCTGTGACTGCAGGGAACACTGACCCATTTGTCTGAGGAGCTCCAACGTGGGTGGGTGGGTGGGTGTCTCCTGCCCCTCCGCAGAGAAACATTTCATCTCCAGTGGAAAGAGCTGAGATGGAAAAAGCGGATGATGCCAAGATTAAGAAAGAGAATTAGGGAACCAGCAAGCGTCCCTAATCAATCATGCTTGGACAGTGAGGGTTTTATGTGCACAAAGACTTCACTTAAATTCCTTTTTACATTTGTCCACAAGAAAGAACAAAAAATACAGTGGCTGAGGAAGCTGCCAGATGTTGATTCACCCTTTTGCTTTCTGCAAATGTTTCCATTTTGTTGAAAACCTGATTAGCAAACTCAGACACCCTTAAAAAATTATTTATTCAGAAAATAAAACCTGCAAGCAGCTCCAGTGGCAGCACATGACATGGATGAAGGCAGAGGAACTCTGCTATCTAGCAGACTTCATGCCATTAACTTTTCCTGGCCTGGAGCAGCAGAACTGAACCGGTCTCTCTCTCACTGGTACCAAGTCTGGTTTTCCCTGGCAGAAAAGAGAAAGCTTAAAGAAACAGATGTCAGTGCAGGGATTTTTAAAAGAAAATATAGCTAAGTATTTTAACAAAACTTCTGATAAGGATGCTAGCCATCATCTGGTTCACAAAGATAATTTAATTTGGCTAAACACAATCCAGTGTGACAACTGAGACAGGCAGAGACAGAAAGTCACAGAGGGCAGCAAGGCAGGCAGGGTGTAATGACATCCTGTGGGACTCATCCCAAACCTGAGTGGAAACTACAAGCCCTGAGAAATCCCATCACAGCCAGTGAGAAGGAACTGCCACCACACACCTCTAACAACAGCTCTGAGCATCCCAGGCTGGAGAGTGCAGGAGCTGCAGCACTTCCCAACAGTTCTGCTCTAAACAGAGATTTACAGCCAACTATTGATGGATTAAATAGGGTGAAGACTAAGTCACAAGTCTGTTGTTACATTTACTCAGCCTCTGGCATGTGCACCTAACCATAATACCGCATCTAATTTTGGTTTTGTTTTTAAAGAGAATCAGTTTGGACTTAGTTTCCACAAAACTCTTCTGTTTGACTTGGTGAACAACAGCTGCTCATTTCAAGAAGCTGTTGGAAAAACATTCATCTGCTCCCAGATCAGACTACTGCTAAAAAAGCAGATCATCCTTCTAACACTACCCAAAAAAGAAAAAAGGAAAAGAAAAAAAGGAAATATTTGTACTTTTAAAAGTGCAAATATGAAGAACTTCTTACAAATGTGTTTTGTTCTTTTCAAAGCTAATTCAAAACATAAATACCTGCAGATGCAACTTCACTGGAAACACGTGGCTTTCCATCCAAAATAAATCTGGGGCACAGAATAAAATCTGCATGACCTAAATGGTGACTTGGCAAGCAGAGGCACGGGCAGACCTGCACAGTTAGCAGCAGTGCTGCATTCAGCTCCCTGGGTTATGATTTACAGATGCTTTCTGTGACGGCAGCATCCCTCCCCTCTGGAGCTCACGGTGCCGGGCTGTGGCACAGGCACTGCAGCAGAGACATTCCAGGAATAACGTCAATGTGAAAAAGAACCCTGGGCTCCAGTGATAGCAGCAGAAAGTTCTCTGGCTGCCAGACCACAAACAAGCTGGAGGCGTTTCCCTCCCTCATCCTACTTGACACCGACCTGAGCCAAGCTCCTTCAGCAGCTCTCCAAAGGATTTACCATGAGCCCGCCCGTGCGTCCGACTCCAGCTGCACAGCCTGTCCCTGCCTGGCAGAGGGAAAAGGCTCTGCTTCACAGGACAGCAGCAGCAGCAAAAGATCTGTCTTGTGATGGGGCAGGAGAGACAACAACCTCCAACTTTACATCAGTTCTGGGCTGGATTTTACTCCAGACCAACAATAGTTGCAGCTTTTGACTCCTGGAATAAAGAACTGCTCCAAGGGAAAGCCAAAGCATCAGAAGCTGCCTCCCTTGGATTGCCCAGCACTGGGTGGGCTTCCCGCTGCAGCCAGAGATTGAAACTCCCCTTCAGGTGTGGGCTGAGGGCTTCCCACCATGCTGGATGCTCAAACCAGGGCTGCAAGGCAGCTGCTGTTTTCAAGTACCATATCACACTTTTTTGCCTCACGCCTAACAGGTCAGCTGGCCTGCTGGCATTTCTGACTGTTCAGGCAAAGAGGTCAGCCTTAGGTACCCACTAACTGCACAGATGACAGCAGTCCAAAGAGATGGCTCAGAGCAGGGCCAGTGCAGCCCCAAACATGTACCAGAAGGTGGGGAACTCCTTCTCTCACCTCACCCCAGAGAGCTCATGAGAGAGGTTCAGAGCCAAGTCTGGAAGAGGAGGACAATGAGGGCAAGAGAGATACAATAAAGAGAGATACAATAAAGTTTCTCTTTTGGAAAACAGATGGGAATAAACCCTGCAAAAAGGCTTTATGATCCCTCAAGCAGGAAATAAGTGATGACATACTGTCATGTTGCTGTGTCAACAGCTGACACATCGCAGCAGGGTAATTTCACAGACTCCCACGTTAGTTTAAAAGCTCTTTTTGAAACCACAGAGCTGGGACAGAGGCACTTTGAGTCTTGCACAGCAATGGCTCTGCAGCAGGCCTGCTGCTGTGGATGCAGTACCTCAGGAACCAGCCCTGCACAGGGAAGCCACAGCCAGCCCTGCCATGCACTGAAATCATCTGTGGCTCACCACAGATAGCTGCTGATACAGGACCAAAGCACCAGCCTCCCTTCCCTTTCCCCTTCCAAGGAAACAGAACCCTGACCCAAAGTGTGCTCAAAGCATTCATTGTTGCCTGGCCAACACACACTATACTTGAAGCTGACCTGGAAACCCTTGAGGTTGCGGACAAAGCTCTGCACGTCTCAAGCAGGCTACAGCACCTCTGAGAGTCTCCTTTATCCCTAAGAGGGCTTTTTGTTTGCTTTTAACATTATACACCAGAACATTGCTCCCTCCTTCCCTATCTTTCTTATTAGAAGCAGGCACCAACAAAATTGCCAGGCAGTTTTTCTAAGAGTCTGCATATTCACTTTCTCTGCTCTTTTTAGCAGTGAGGTGCAAGAGATGAATCCTTGAGGACTGGCCCACATAGTTCTGCTATTATGGAAGGCAGGAGGGATATCTCCAGGAAACCCTGTATTTCATTGTGCTGCCAACTGGAACTGTGTTTCTTCTTCCAGCAGTGGGTCCATAGTCAGATACCAGCACAGAGAACAAAACTCATGTTCCCTACTCGTGTTTCGTGATGGAAAGGCTGCCCCTATTCAGCTAAGTTCTGCAAAGCCCATTCAATCTCTGAGGAATATCTCCTTTTGGAATCCAATTTCATTTCCCAGCCCATGATATTAGAGACAGCCTGGGTGTAGATGCAGCTCCCACCAACTTACTCTTTTGAGAGTGATCCTGCCTTTGAGAGAAGTTTGGTGAAGTTACCAAGTGAGTGCACACACCCTCTCCTTGGAAAGCAACACATTAGATAACAGCCTGGGCTCAGACTTCAGAGTAAGTGCTTTTATTCATTAACCTATTAATTTGCCCTGTGCCCTGCTCCAGGTTGGTGCCTCCATGCCCTGCAGCAGGCTCTCTGGAGCAGCAGCAGCAGATGTGCTCTGCCCCAGCTGCAGCACTGCTGGCCAAAGCAGGAGGCAGGATCCTGGGCCACGGCCATGACTCACGCTCCCAGCCCTGCCAAATAAGTAGTTTTGGAGCAAGGAAGTGACAGGCAGACTCAAATTAGAAAGCTGGTGAAACAAAATGAATAGAAAATCCTCCTCAGTTCTCCTTGCTTGCATCCAGCAGGGAAACAGGGTGTGCAAAGCATGAGAGGTGTCAGGGCATGGTGGTGCTGCACTGACACACAGATGGGCTCTGGCCCTTCTTCTAGCAGAGGGAAACGCCCTTTCCAGCACTTCACACCTGCTCTAGTGGGGTGATGGCCATGTCCACATGCTTGGCACACAGCAGGCCAGGCAATGCCCTGCCTGGGTGAGTCACCATACTACACAGGATGCTGCCAACCACACTGCAGCTGGGTGGGTTTCCCTGCCCACCCTCTGCTGTAGAACATCAGAAGAGGTAACAAACTCCCCAAGTATTTCCCCAGTTATTGTATATCAGGATGGGTGATTCTGAGCTCACAAACAGGTGCAGGAAAACATAAAAACTTAGAGCCATGACAGCCAATGGCAAATCTCCTAATGCCATGGGGAGTCCAATATACAACCCCAGGTAAACTGGCTCAAGAAACAGATGCTCCAAGCTTGCCTGCTACTTAAGGACTTAACTCACAGGTTTCTTGGATGGCAATACCAAATATGCAGACTGTGAGAGGGGCACTTTTGAAGTTTTTACCCTAACAAGAGTCAACCATGTGTTTAGCTGGCAAGAGGGGGTCAGAGGCAGAGCAGATCAGCATGAACTACATCCCACCAATATCACTGGATGAGTGCCCTGCCCATAAATCACATTGCTGTGAAGAAATCTGAAGGCATGGTGATGATGACCCCTTTTGCTTATGTCCCTGACCCTGGTGCTTCCTACAGGAAAATCCATTATATCCTGTCCCACACACATACTTTGCCCCAAAACCTTCTTTGCCAAGTTTCAGCCCACGGCTGAGATTTGATAGCCAAGTTAATGACTTCAGTATGTGTCAGTTCAGAGGGAGGAGGATGACAAAGTCAGCCTGACTCTTTCCCACAGCCCTCTGTGCCTGGTAAATAGGAAAAACATCAAGAAAGGGAGGAGGATGCTGTGCCACAGCCCTTGGGAAATCCTGCTGCGTGACTGGCCGGGCAGGGTGGATCAGCTCTCAGGCAGGCAGGGCAGATATTGTCAAGGAAAGAAAAGGGCTGATTAGGCTTTCTACCACTAATCATATCAAAATAGCATATTGCTTTCATTGGCAGTGAAGCAGAAAATGAAATGGTGCAAAAAGGAGAAGCCTCAGGTGAAGTGGACTGGAATAATGTCAGGTCTGGAGGAACAGCAGCCCTCAAGTGCCCTTTGTGCTTGAGTTTTTCTTCTGCACATCGGGGGGTCTGTGAGGTACAAGCTATCAACTCCTACTCAGCAGCCCATGGGAATCCTCCCACACTCCTGCCTTTGCACTGCTGCTGAATTGGCAAGTGCCTGCAGGCTAAAGCCAGCCCCTGGGACACACAGCCAGATGGTCCCACTGCCCACTCTGATGGCTGGGGAAGAACATCCTCACTTGCTACCTCTGAGAACAATTTAAGTTCACTTTCTCCAGCACAAAGGGGAGCAAAGATGCTTTTACTGGCATTTAACTCCAGTAATGAATTTTGGTTCACAAGTCTGACCCACAGGCTCTCAGCTCTCAAATCAAAACCTGCAGAGGACATCTCCTTGCTGCTGCACAGAAGGACAGCTTAGACCTTGCCAGACTTTGGTGCCATGGCTCACCTGTGCTGGGTCCCTCACACTCCACCACCCCAAGCCCACACAGATCTGGGCTCTCTGGGGCAGGAAGGGTTTGCTAACATGTCTGAACACTGATTAATAACTAAAGCATTGACTTTTTGTGACTACCTAATGCTATAACATTATAAAAAAAAGAAAGAAAATAAAAAGCAGGAATACCAAAGAATAATTGAAACAACGTACTGAAACTCTCTAGAGTGTTCCTAAATGACCCAATGAGTTGGTTTTTTTTTATTTTTCATGCAGATCCTGTGCAAAATCAGAGCACATGATGGGAGGGAAGCAGAATGCATATGAGATCACACATCTAACAGGTACATGCCACAATGGGGCATAAAAGCACTGTAAATCTTGAGGATATTCCCAGGCCAAAGCCTCCTCAAGCATTACAGCTTTTATCATCTAAACACACAGGCATGCTCACACACAGCAGCACGCTGTGACAGCATGCCAACTGTCTGCAGACCTGCATGCACTTATACATAAAGCAAATATTATCACAAGGGCAAACTCTATGCCTGCAGTCAAAGCCAGGTGGAAAGGATCAGTTTAGAAGTGGTGTGATGCACCTCATCTCCAGAATTCAAGCAGCTGGACAGAGTTCAAAGGTGTTTTTCCTTTTTTTCTCTGTGTGCTGGGTGTCTTCTCCCTGAGCAGCCCTACCCCCAGGAAGAGCTGAATGCAAATTGTCCCTTAATTGACAAAAATAACTGAAGGAACTGGGCTGCAGCAGGGCTTAGCACAGCTCAGCTGTCCTTCGACCCAAAACCTCTGCACCCTCCCCTTCTCTGGGATGCTCAGACCCTTTGCTGCTGTCAGTAGTCTGTGCAGAGAACAGATGCCTTTTCCATACACAAAATGAATTATTTCCTTGCTCTCAAGAGGGAAACACTTCCCTCCCACACATCCATCAGGTTAATGCACATTTACAGCTCCTCCAAGGGAGGGAAAGGACCAGGGATCCCCATCGCACCTCAGACTTTCAGCACTTTGCTCCCAATAAGTTACAAAACCCTTTGCTGCTGGAGGGCAGCCTGGCAGAGCAGGGTCCCTGAAGGAAGGGCACTGATGGGGGCCAGGATTTGGGTCTGTCTAGCTGCTGGAAGCACTTCAGCTGGCTGTGACAGAGAGAAAAAAAAATTAAATCACTAAAAAAAATCCAGGAGGCTGGGGAGTTAATGTCATTAAATATCTGACAGCTGGAAAATGTGAGCAGCCATTGTCTGCAACCCCCCACAGCTCCTCTGGCCAAACCAGTTTGCTGAAAGCAGCAGCAATAAAGCATAAAAGCCAAGACTGGAAACTCTGACTCCCTCCCCGCCCTGCTGCCCTCACTGAGGGAACAGGAAAGCTCAGAGGTCACCCTGCCCCAACTCTGGGTCCCTGGCTGCCCTGCACCCCCTCCCAGCCTTGTCCCCACTGCAGCTTTGAGGCAGCAGCTCTGGATTGTGCTGAGATGCCTGAGGAGCCCATGGCAGGAGCTCTGTCACCTGCTCCAAGCAGCTGTGCCCCATCCCCACACTGCCACCAAACTGCTTTGAGCGCAGCTCCTGTCCCACTGAGCTGCCCTGGGCAGGGAAGGAGCAGGCAGCTGCACCCCACACCCCCAAAACCTCCAAAACATTGCTCCTGCCCCTTGACCCAGCTCCACTGATGGGATGTGCTGCACACCTTAGGGCCTTGCAGCTGAAACAAAACTGGTCCTCTGCAGACTGAGGCATGATCTTTGCACTGTCCTCAGTGTGCATCCATGTCTTAGCATTGGCTGCATGGAAAGAGAAAGAAACCCAGAGTTTCAGACACATACAGCATCCTCCACCAGCCAGCAGTGGCCAACAGCTCCAGGGTATCAACAGCTTCACTGTCCCTTAACCTTCAGGCTACCTTCCTTTCCAGCAACTGATCCTGCACCCTCAACAGGCACAGGCTGGCCACTGATCTGCTCCAGCAGCACCCTGAGCCTCCCCCACTGTCAGACTGATCTGGTGCCAGCATCAGTGGGAGCATTCTGAGAGCTCTGCTGGGAGGAACCTTGTCCTGGGAGAAGATTTGATGGTAAACTGTGGATTTTTCCCTTTAAAGCTTGCAGAGGATTTTCATCAAAAAATCTTCACAGTCTAGTTCTGAAAGTACTGCATTCAGGCACTTTACATCCCACTTCACCTCCCAGAATAATGAGCAAACAAACCAAAGATTCAGTTCCAGGAGGTCCTTTTAAGCATCTCCAACTTATGGACAAATTACTGGGACTCCTTTGCCTCAGTCCATGTAGCAAGCTTCAGGTTTTATCTGATCACAGGCAGGCAATGAACTCTGCTGTCCCACCAGTTAAAGGACTTGAGGTAATTTCCACTGGTGCAGGTCAACCTACTCCACACTTCAATAAGAAATAAATAATTGCCTTCATAGTGTGAGAATTAAATCTGTCCTGTGTTCACACCCAGATGCTCCCTTTCACATACACTCACTCTGAGGTCTCCCAGAAGTTACTCTGGTGCACCAAATCCTGTGAAACACTGAAAGACACCAACACCACTTGGCCTGAAGAGCCCTTTGCTCAGCACCTCATCAGATGACACAGCTGCAACAGATCTACAGCAACAGCACAGCATGTTCACACTCCCACAGAGCAATAACCGAGACCCAAAGACATCCATTTCCTCACCACTTCCCTGATGAGTCCCACACACTTCTGCAGCAAACAGGAGGATCCTGATCAAGGCAATTCACATGGGTATAAGCCACGTTTTCCCTGGCATCTCCCTCACTGGATGCTCATGAACTCCAAAAACCACATAAGAGCACCTCACAGCAGCTTGTTCCAAAGTCTTTGTGTTCCTTTCCAGGCCATCTGCCTTCCTCTATCTTACCTTCATCCAACTGGGAAACACACGTTTAATTGCATTCATTTATGTCCAAATAGGCCTATTGAAAAGTAAGTGGATTAAAAGCTGGTCTGGAAAAAAAATTAAACCCTATTGCAGCACAGCACAGGCTGTATTTGGGCTGCCATGTAATGCAGGCAATGGGAATTCTCCTCTGCAAGAGGCATTGGGAATTTCATGTTGCAGCACAGCCAGCTGCAATGGACTTAGCAGATGTCAGAGACCCACAGCCTCAGCCATCTACCTTTGATCTTATATTCCATTCCTTCATTCCAAGTCTGAGCAGCCATTTAAGCACGGCAGAGGCTCAGTGCACTTCTGCAGATGGATCTAAACCCCTCTCTGAGCTCCAAGGACAGGAGCTGCACATACTCAGCTGCAGGCAGCACAAGAACACCCACTCATTCATACCTTCACCCCTGCACTGTCATCCAGCACCCACTGAGGGATACTCTGCTTGAACCTTTCCATTGCTGCAGACAGTTAATGCTAAAACCAGGCTGGCTGGGAGCTGGTGACTGAGTCTGAACATCAACACCTTCCTGCTGGCACTTGCACCAGTGAAAGCAGTGCTGCTCAGCCTCCAGCCCCCCACGAGAGGAGCCCTGCTCTGCTGGTGAAGGGGAAGAGATTATACAAGCCTTTCCTACCTCTGTAAGCCCAAGTCCAGTAGTGCAAGGTAGTAAAAACTACCAATAAATAAATAAATAAACAAATCATGTGACATTAGAGCTGAAGAGTCAGATGTAAAGCATCAGGCTCGTGGTGCAGAAACACCTGAGTGAACAGCAGCAGTACAAGCAGCCTGCTTCCAGCCCCTCCTGGTAACTCTGCTGGTGCTGCACTGCTCCATCTGGCTATCCCAGATGCTGGCTACCACAGGACACCCACTCTCCACACACTCAAAACTAACATGGGAATAACCAGAAACCAACCTCCAGGACAGGCCATTCATGTAAGAGTGGGACTCAGTGATCCTTGTAGGCCCCTTCCAACTCAGAATATTCTATGATTCTCTGACTTGTTAAGCTTAACATCTTCCCTTCCAATCTATACCATACCAAGCTGCTGAGTCTCAGAGGTGGCTCCTTATGAGAAAGAAGGGACAGGAGAAATAAAACTCTACAACAGTTTTTTGCAGCCCAGTGAAAAAGTTCAGCAGTGTTTGGCAGATCATTAAGACCTGCACAAACCTACTGAGCTCCAGGCTTCCTCTGAGCTTCCCCCTCCCAGCTTTGCTTGTCTCCCTTCCCTGGCACAGCAAAGATGCAGAGCTGGCATGCTCCTGCTGTTAATTAAGCAACAGCAATTAGGCAACACATTTTTAAGCGTTTCTCTCACAGGCGAGCTTGGGAAAGGCTGGCTTCAGCATTAAACCAGCAGCTGTGAACAAAGTGTCCAATCAGTGCATCACAGCGAGGGAACCTGATATGTAAACAGCCTTGTCAGTAATTACCCCAATGCTTTCCAGTGAATTGCTTCGCTCCATTAGAGCCTCGACTTCTGGGGGCTGAGAGCAGACAGGGATGCTGCAGGAAGCAGGGGTTAGTCTGGTGCTTAAACCAAAGCCCAGGACACTTAACTGGAACAACCTCACTGAAATATTCACTGTTGTATTAAGGGAGCCATGGTGATGTGGAGTGGGCCCTCTCTGCACGATCCTGCAGGATTTATCCATCTATCCCATGGGCTCTGGGCTGATGTTTATTACAGCAGAGCCATGGGAGGGAGGCTGTTTGACACAGCCCCTTGGAGCTGAATTCAGATATTGCTGCTCCCTTCTCAAAAAACTCCTTGGGAGGGGCCTGGCAGATAACAGGGATGGGCAGCTCTCCATCAACGCACAGGGAATTGGACCAAGCTTTCCCCTTCGCTCCAGCAGGAACCAGGGGCTTCATGAGATCCACGTGGTGCTGCAAACACGTTCCAAGATCCCTGAGAAAAATGCTGAGCAGCTCTCCCACAGGCAGCGTGGAGCAGCTGCAGAGTGAGCAGTGCTTGCTTGGAGCATGGATGGGGTCAGGGCTCCAGCTCGGATCCACATGGAACAGCAGTGCCAGCACAGCCCTGCCCTGAGCCTCCTCTCCATGCCTTTTCCCTCCATTAAGACATAAGAGCAAGGCCACCTAAACTATGTGTTCAGGGAAGCCTCAAGCACAAAAAGATTTCCTGGGTTTTTTTCTTTGTTGTTGTTGTTTTTGGGTTTTTTGTTTTATTTTTATTAAGGCTACTCCTGCTCTGCTCCAATAAACAGGCGAAGGTTGCCAAGGACACCCAGTAAATCACACACATGCTCCACTCCTCTCAGCTGAGTATTTACAAATTTCTGAAGTGCTGAATGTCTTCAAGCCGTTCAGCTTTCATCTGTAATATCTATCTCAGTGCTTCTGAGATTTTCCTGCAGCTATCCTAAATTAACAAGGATCGGAAGCCAGGCTTCATCTGTAACCCTAAAGGTTCAATCACATCATTTTGCTTCAACATGCCAGACAAGACAAAAACAAACATTTCTCAAAGGAATATGAGTGAAGAGCCCTCTCCCAAAGGAAAGCAAGAAGCCCTGAGTAAGAAGGATGACTTAAAGTAGTTACTTCTATCTGTCTAAATATCTGTAGCACATGCAATGCCTGGGTGCAAAACACCCAGTGGACTTTGGATTTAAACTCCATGTTTGCAAGCTGTGTTTTCTCAGCAGTTAAAAATAACCAAATATAAAGAAGTATCATGAAAGCTTTCCCAGGGACCTCACTTTCTAGCCAGCATTCAACTTTCAAAGTAACATCGTTCATTTCTAATTCATGTACTGCTTCATTGCCTTTAACAACACTTCACCCCAAATCTGCACTTTCTCTTCTGCCTAAAGCACTAATTTCCATTACCTCAAGATGTATCAAATTCCAAATTTTTGCTGCAGCTTCAGGTTTTCACACTCAGGTTACAGACACCTCATTAGCCTCCCCACATCTGGTTCAGGCTACAAGGTGTTCATTCTGCCACACGCCAGAATCAGTCAACACGACTGTCTGGTTACATACAGGCTCCAAAATGTCTCATGTATAAGAAAAAAAAAAAATTAAATTAAGCAGATGGCCCACAGAGCAATGAGATTTGCAATTTTCTTCCTGGAAAACTTCTGGTAACCCTAGTTCCAAAAATAATACTAGGAATAGCCCTCCGTGTGAGAAGGAAGAATTTTCTAAAAACCTTTGATCTCTGTTTTCCAGAGAAGGGAACTGACACATTAATCAGAATATACTGCTGAATGGGGTTACTCTCTCACACCACAGGGCAAAACCAAACTGGGTATTTAAACATGGGTTTCCAGCTCCTGAAAGAAATTTACTGTGTTGGGTTTTTTTTCTAGCAGTTCTCACCCAGAATTTTATGTAGGTTTGTATCTGGCCTTTTCTATTATGCATGTATGATGAAAATTTCCAAATATAATTAATATATCCATGGCTACAAGCTTCATTTCACAGCTATGCACTTGGTAAGAACTTTGTTGGTTAGGCTGAAGCGATAAATCCAGGTAGTCAACACTCCAGAATAGCCTTGGAGCATCCCAAAACTCTGAGGATAAACCTCCCCTCCCACCTAGGTTTCACCACTCTCCAGAATTTACAGGAAAAACACTTTGCAGGTTGGATCCCCTGCACACACCCTCCTTTCCACCACTTATGACCACTCACAGAGGTCACTATGGGGGACATCCATACCTGTCCATCTCCTCCTTCACCTGACCAGTGTGAAGGGCCCTTGTTATCTAACTCCTCCTTTTGAGAATTCCTCATTTTGGAAACAGCACCTTTGAGCTCTCACTGGCCCTTTTCCCCATTCTCCAGCAGCTCCCAGCCAAGTCCCTGGACACAGGAGTACAGTGCTGAGCTCACGTCCCCCTCCCAAATTGCCTCTGTCTGCAGAGGCCACAAGCTGACAGCATTTGTTTGGATTCCATTCCTGGACAAGACCTTGCTTGAAGCATTTGATTTTTTCCACTTCTTCCACTTCCCTTCTGTAACATGAAGAAATACTGTTTTCCCTATAAAAAACCTGAAATTTGGAGCATGCAACCTAAATTTCAAAGTATTTATAATTTTTGGTCCATGCACTCTCAGCATTACTCTGCCAAGCACTACTTGCTGCTGGGAAGGCTGACAAAATGTGATCAGCCATAAACAAATGAACTTTAACTTCACTATAGGGTGGAAAATGGAAAAGGAAAAAGGAAAAGGGAAAGAACAAATGGTATCACTTTTGCAGGGGTGTGGGATGATAACCCTGCCCAGTGATAGCTCACTCACAGACTGGTCTGCTATTGTCTATCAGCAGTTTATGGCAAGTAAAAAAGTCAGGAGGAAGGGAAGACAGGTCATCAGCTCTTTTTGGAGATAACACAGTGAGGGGAAAGGGTGGAAAACACATCTCCAGTTCTCCAAAGACAATTTTATCCCAAGGAGCACACATTCTGTGTGGCTTTATCCATTGACATGATTGCAACAGACACACGTGTTGAGCTGCTCATTGATGCTTACATCATACAGAATATGAAGGGATACAGGAAAGCAGAAAGTCTGCTGCCCAGTTTGGATAGCTGGGATTTGGCACAGCTGTCTGACCTATATTAACTTTCCATCCACAGGAGTACTACTTGGAGGAGATTCTTAACCACTGTTTTTGTATCCTGTGCTTCTAGTTTGTACAACAAGTTAATTCACAAAGAATCTGAGTTACCTCAGAGAGAGAGAATTAGGAGAGACTTCCTCTGTCTGGATCTGATAATTCATTATCCAGTGCAGGGGAATTTGCTTATAAGTAGAACACTAAGGAACAATTGTCTTCAGCAGGAGCTTCATGGAGCTGGCTCAGACCCCTGCCATGACCTTCTCCTGCTCACCAGCTCCCTGCGAGGACAGGAGGCTCCCTGAATGCCAGAGCCATACCCTGCAGCTCTGCCCCTGCCCTCCAGACCCCTCCCCATGAATCTGGCACGGGTTTCCAGCAGCATCTCCCACTCCTGCTGCCGTGGACAGCACGTGTGGCCACTGCACTGCACACCATTCACAAGGGCTCAGCACCACCAACCCTCCTGCCCTGGGAACTGGAGAATCCCACTGAACAACAGGAAGCATTAAATCAGCATCTCCTCTGGAAAAACACCACAGGAACCACTCATGGGACTGCTCTTGCTCTTTTGGCCCTGAAAGCACCTTCCTCAGCAAATGAGCCTTCTCTGACAGGAAATGCTCCTCTGTCCATCCCACCATCTCCAAAACATCTGCACACGCTGTCAGTGCTGGGGGTAGCAGCATCCCCCAGCTGAGCCTGTGCCAGAGAAGAGCCTGCCCTGCAGGAAGAGCCCTTCCACAAGCACTCTGCTCCTTCCCTGCACAGAGCCAGCTCAGCCTGGCACCCCAACACAAAGATCACACCTGCCCCACCATGAGCCCACTGCTGCAGAAATGCCAGGGCTGGAATAACTTGAAGAATGTGGGCTGCTCTTGCAAACAGCCTCTCACAACAACATCAGACCTGGCATTCCCACTGCAGGGCACCAGCAGAAGAAATGCCAGGTCTGTGCTTTGGGGAAAGTGGAACCAAGTTAAACACACGTCCAGCAGACTTGAGGCAGGCACAGGAGGCAAGAGAAAATTACTCTGTAAATGTTTATCTAGGTATCAGGAAAAAGAATACAACTTCAAGGTAATTTTCTTTTGGGAATTCAGGATTTTCCTCAGGAGGATTTTAAAAATGCATATAATAATCTGTCATGTACCTATCTCAAGCAGATGGCTGGACTACATATTTTTTTAAAGTATCTCTCAATGCAGCATTCACAGCAATCTATGATCTTTGAGAATTAATTACAATTTCTGAAAGACCTTGAGCGCTTTTAATTCACAAAATTTGCCAGGCCAGATCATTTGCCCCAGTTCTTAATGAACCACTGTATTTGCTAACTGCCTTTTATATAGAAAACAAGCATCCTGTTTGTGGTCTGAACATGTTTTTCTGTCCTTCCTTGAGGGCCCAGGGCTGGCCACGCTTGGGGACCTTTATTGTAACTGAATACAGCTGCTCTCTGTGTCAGTTGCATAAAAACAAAAACTGAAAGCAAACTTCCTCCTCCCCCAATACCATTAATCATGTGTTTTCCAGTGCACACAAACATTACTAAGAGTAACAACAACAATAACGAAAAGCCTGGGACAAATAGGTTGTCTTATTAGAAAATCCAAATGTAGTTTCTGCAGTTCATTCTGTCCACAGTTCATTATTGCAAGGAGCTGCAGAGGAGCAGAATGGCAGGCAATAGTTCATGAGACATCTGGTATTGGGCTCAAGCTTATCTGGGAGGGATCTTAATTGCAACAAAAAATTCGTAATTAAGGTTGGAATCCCTAACAACCCTCCCAGCACCCAAACAGGAAATTCCAGGTAGGAAACTGTTTCTCATCCAACTCTGCCTCCTCCTGAGACCAGAAGTCGAAGGAGCCCTGTGCTGGCCAGGCAGCTCTGATTTTGTGCTGAACCCAATGGTACAGACACGGAAAAGAGATGAAAAAGAGCTGCTGGACATCTTTGAAAACAAAGAAGAAAACTGACCTGTAGAGCAAGCTCAGTGTGTCAGGGGCAGACAGGCAGCCACCAGTGCACCACTGTCACCATCAGCCTTCTCCTCAGCTGGTACCTCCAGCTTCTGCCAAATTTACTGCTCCCACCAGGGCACTCTGAGCCTCTGACTGTTTCCTCATGCTGGGAAACATGCCTTTCAACTGAAGATCTATTGCTTGAGAGGCATCAACAAATCACCTGATGAAATCTACATAAGCACTTGACACCTTATAGGATAAAAATAGCCAAAGGAAACTGGGATTAATCCCAAAACACACTAGACAATCCACATTATTCAGATGGTGATATACCTGTCTCATTCCCAGTCCTTCATCGCCTCAAGCAAGATAAATGGCAAAGAAAACAAACCAACACCCTCTAAACTTTCCTTCTGCATGGATCCAGTTTCCAGGAGACTATCCTGCCTTGGCTGTGAGCTGGAAAATAATAAACCAGAGCTCTGCTCTTCCTCAAGGGCCAAGATGAAGAAGCTGTGCACAACCAAGAATGAAAAATCCCATGACTCTCCACATTTTCCAAGCTCTGCTCCAGGCTGGCTGCTTATAAGTGAAGTTGTGAAAGAAGTACAGCAACTCTCCTCCTAGAAACAGTTTTGGTCACATGTCACAACACAGGCATCTTCCAGCATCTTCCCCATCTGCCTCCCTGAATCAGCACCACAGCAAACTCCCAAACCAGCAAGGTTTCCCATCAATAAGTGCCACAGGAGCGAGCACACAGCTCAAAATGTGACAGCCAGAAAGTGTCCTGAGTCCCCAAGAATGAAGCAGGAAGCCAAACATCTCCCCAAGAAGCCAACACCAATGTTTGCCTTTGAAACTTCAATTCATGCATGGAAAAGACAAGAAAATCCAGGTCAGTCCTCTGCTCTTTCCCTGAAGGATGAATCAAGTCCCTCAATTCTATTTTTAGCTGAAACCACTGGGAGGTCTGCAAGGGTGGAAAAACCTGAGAACTCTGAGATGCAGCCTACATCATGTCTGGGCTGCATCTCTGTGACTCAGCAAGCTGTGAGGGGGTAAAATCAGCATCTGTGGTGACCAAGAGCCTCCCCTCTCCTTGCAAAAATGTGCAGATGTGGCACAGCCAGACTCTGAGCAAGCAATGTATCTGGAGATGAAATAAAAATACTTTCCTTATCTAGCTGATTACAGCAAGGCTTTTTCAAAATGTCAGCTGTCTCAGGGCAGCTCTAGCACCACAGCTTTTATGGCAAAATGGTTTCCTGCATATCACCCAGAGGGATCCAGGGGCAATGCCAGCCTCCACTCAAAGACATGGCAAAATACACTCAAAAACTTCTGTCTTGGAAAGATTAAGAAAAGACCAAGAGTGTGTCTCCTAATCTCATCCCTTCACAAGTGTGTATGCACCAAGAGCTGCTCCCCCTCACACCCCACTTGTGGGTTTGGTTAGGTCTAACCAGAATTACAGGGTGGCCAAGAGTGGCTGTACTGATGAGCCTGACAGCATCTGGCATGGGAAGGACATGAATTGCAGGTGTCAATTCACAGAAACACATTTAGAGCAAACATTCACAGCTTGCTAATGAACAGATAATTCTTGTCCTCCTGCCAGCACACACAACTCAGCCCCCCCTTATGGTGTGGTGAAGCCTCTTTCCTTCTGCAGTTACCTGCAATGAAAACGTGTAGAGCAAACCCTCCCACTGCACAGGAGTCTGAATGACTACACCACTCAAATTAATTTAAAACATTAAGAAAGGGATGGATTTCACATCACTGGAGAAGCTCATGCTCTCCAAAGCAGGGCAGAGAAGCCCTGTTGGTCCACTGCCCACTGCCACCCTTCTGGCATACATTGCTTTTTTTGGTTTCTTTTTTTAACATTTTCTATGGAAGGAAACTTAGTGGGCTCTTTTAATCTTCTAAACTGATTGATTCCAACAAGACATGGTGTGACCTGTGGCAAAGCTCATGATCACACTTCTAGTGCCTTTGTATCTTTTGATCTTACCATGGGGTGAGTGCCTGATGCCCAGCAGATTCTGACCACAGGCACAAGTCAAGAGCAGGGAACTCTCATTCCTGCTTTCACCTTGCAGAACTTGTACACTCCCAGTAATTTATTCACCACATCAGTGCAAGCACTGCAGGCTCTGTGAGATGAAACAACTCCAAAATCTGTACACCTGTTACTGGCTCTGAGCATCCCATCCTCTAACACAGAGAAGAATTACACAAGGGCTTTGTGCAGTTAACACATGAAAAAATCATTAGTTAGAGGGGCGGAAAAAAGCCATAACCACCACGAAAGAGGAAAGCTGTTAGATGGAGTTTTTGTGCTTATTCATTCAGCTAAGGTAAACTTCTTGCCTTGGACCTCCCATAGCACAGCCAGAATTAACAGCTTTCTTTCTCAGGACCAAGAAATCTTCTCATCTTCTTCTTTCAACAACTTTGGATTGGATATGAGCAAGCAACATCAATCATTTCTGCCTGATTGCTACCTTGCTGCTTAAGCAAAAAAATGATGTGATTAATGAAATTTTGAGGGAGAAAACAAAGGCTGAACTAAACACAGAACATCAGCTAAGCACTGTGAACTTTTCTTAAATTCCCTAGAAATGAGAAGCAGCTGCCTGGCACCAATTCCCCCAGCAGCAGTAACTGCAGCATTTGGAGCAGCTCTGGGTGCTTCTGGAAATAGACATGATCTTGTGCCAAAGAAAATAATCCCTTAATTTTAAAGGTGTCTGAATATAAAAAAGGCTGAAAATGAGAGTGTCTGGGGAGGCACATGTAATGCATTGCCTGGTGTCTAAAATGGTCTTTCCCTCTACAAGTATAAGCAAGTGGAACTTTATTTAAACTGGTAACTTTTGGGGTTCAAATAAAAACCTTTTTCGCTTGATGATCAGTTTGCCATCAATTTCATTTGTTTGGGCTCAGACCACTCAAAAAAAAAAAAAAAAAAAAAAGGGGGGGGGGCAAAAATTAAAATATTTTGTAAATTCCAGCAATATTTCTCAGCAAAGAAAATTCCTTAGCAGCTCCATGTAGTGGCTGCTGGCAGAGGTTTGCCTAAATTTTTTAACAGGATATTTTAGCCTCTCTACATAGCAGTGGTATACACTGTTATTGTCTCCTTGGGTGAAACCAGATGAGATGAAAAATTGGTAAAAAATTACATTTTTTTTATAAAACTCTTCTGATCTATGTTAAAAGTAGCAGGAAAAGTCAGGCTAGAAGCAACGTGGATGGGGCTTGGTGGGAAGGAGATATTTGTGCTGAGGAGATCTTGTACCATTCTGGGCAGGGCTGAAGTTCCTCTGCCAGGAATACTGCCCCTAAGAGAAGGAGCAATAGAGAAATCTTCTGACTGTTCACACCACAATGCTCTGCTAAACCAATGGGGAATCAGTGACTTAATACACAAAGCTCTGGAACAAATTTTAGAGAGAAAGTAGGGAAAAGTCCCCCCAGAGCACATCATGAAACTCTGGAGTTATTTAAAGCACAGAAAATACCAAGAATGGCCCATGAAACAGCAGCTGTTTGGGACTGGTCTGTCATAAGCTACTCTAAAGAAAGCACTGAATATCCTAATTATGTTGAAAATTATACAGGTCACCTTCCATATTTAGTACAGAGCGGCACAGAGATAGCCAGGGGACAGGACACATTCTTATTTTTTAACATGATGCCACCCAGCTCCATATGCAGTCTTGGCCTTCTCCCCTATTATTTAAACTACAATAAGCTGTGCTCTGCATTCAAGGAAAAAAGGGGGGTGAGGAATGAATCCAGACCTTTGTGGGGAAGGTTGCAGTGAGAAGGTTGGCTGCCTTTCCGTGGTTACTGAGGTAATGAAACTTCAACAGGGCCTTACACAATGTCAGAGTGGAAGAAATTCAAAGCATCTACAAGAAGGGTTTTAAGTTACTCAAAAGCCTTACTGATAGGATTTCAGAGCCAGCTACTCTGTTTGGACACCAACGTGCAAGTGAACACATCTCTCCAAACCACACGCAGCCAGGCTGTTCACACTGCCAGTCCTGTCCCAGCCATTCATAAACCAGCAGGGCAGATCAAATAAATGACTTCATTCCTCTGGGGATATGAGCAAATGAGAACAAAGAAGCAAACAGCTACAAATTCAGGGTGCCATATTTTTGGCAAGTTTTCTTCTGTTGGGGAACTAGAAAAGATTCAAGGAATACAACAGCTACACTCATCCCTAAAGCTCTGCACGCATGAGTGCACAGCAGTGTGTATGCACAAGCAAGCTCCCAGATCTCCCAAATTTACAAGCCTGCCTGCCCAGCTCTGTGGACGATTTCACACAGCAGTTTAACACACTAACACTTGTGCAATTGGATACAAAAATGTACATCGGGGATAAAGCTGGGTTTGGAGCACTGCATCCCATGCCAGGGAAGTGTATCCTTTTTGCTAAGGCAAAAGCCAAAAGCTCTTGGAAAGTCTTATTTATAGTAGAAAAGGTGTTTATGGACAGGCTAAGACACTCCCAGTTGCTAACCTGGGACCCATCAAAACACCAATCATTGTGAATTTTCTTCTGCAGCAATCCATGTCTCTGTAGATCAGAAAGAAATGCGTTACCAATTTTACCAATTTTCTATTGGTAAATAAGTTTTCTATTGTAAATAAGAAATCTTCTACTATGATCTAGGAAAAAAAGCAAAAACAAATTTAGGACATGTTTCAGTAAGGTGAAAATGCAATGCACACTACCTGAGAATAATCCTGGTTAATCTCTCTGCCTACTGAGGATGAGCCCCTCCTAGGAAGGACCAAACCCCTGTGAGGCAGTGCCTGCTCCTCCCCACACCTGGCACACAGGCTTTAGGGAGGTGAAAGCAAAGCTACATGGCCTTCAAAACCTTCCCAAGTGACAAGCTGAGAGGCAACAAACAGCACTGTTTGGCTCTGTGCAGGGTTGGTAATGGTAACTGTGAGCTATTACCATCAGCTCCCTCTTTCCCAGCCTCAGTGAACCTGCCTGGCTGCTGCAGCCAACCAGGAACTCTTGCTCCTTATTACTGCAGGAAGAAGTTCAAACTCAACCTATTGGCGAGTTCCTCTTTTCAGAACAAACCAAAGCCATCACTATTCATCCTCCTCAAACCCTGGTACAGGCAAGGTGCTTCTCAATACAGCTCCTCCTCCAGTCTGGCACAGGAGTCTGCCAAACACCATTTGATGCTGTGACTCCTTTCCCTATCCGCTTTGCCACTTCTCTTCCCTGACCCACATTTCTCACTTACACTTCTCTTCCATTCTCCCATGGGTGGAAGACAAACTGAAATCTGCTCCAGAGCTGAAATTTCAGTTCACCTCATGAATTTGAAATCAAGCAGAGTATCAGCCTTCCAAAACAAATCTTGATGGATGTTGAAATAATTATTTTGCCAGCAATGATTTTTGTTTGTTTAAGTAAAGCAATATGAGAAAGATAAAGTCTTGCTGGAAAGGGAGAATCCCCCTCAGCAACTTCTCCTCAAGCAGTGCAGTTGAGACAGGACTGAGCTGTCAGCCCTGCCCAGCCCCATGGCTGATGGGTCTGACTCTCCTTGCAGCAGCTCATGCTGACTGTAGAGATCTTGCTAGTGAGGTTCACCAGAAAGAAGTAGGCATGTAAGTAGAAAAGATTCACAGGGTAATTTATGGTGAGCTGTAGAATGGGATTTCTGCCATTGGGACAGTTTAGGACTGAGTTTTAGGACATCAGGACATTTAGGACACTTCATCCTTCGTCCTCAGCCAGATGTGTCCTATGAGATTGAAAGCTGCTGCCCTTGGACAAGGCAGCTGGCTTTTCACATTCAGTCCCAGGTCCCAACCAGAAAATGCTTGTAACTCAGGAACCACTCCAAAGAAACCCTTGAGTCACATTTCTTACAGTGATCCTATCAGGCTCTGAAGGCCCAAAACAAGGAGAACCATTATTCTGCAGCCTGGCAATGATTTCGGACTCCCACTCATCTAAAATGCTCATTTCCCCAGATCCTAGGAAACATTATCAGGTTTTGAGGGCCCTTTAAACAGCAACAGCAGGAGCAGCTTCAAGGAGAAACATCTAGGAGTAAACATACTGAAGGTACTGAAGTCAGTGAGATCTCTGCAAAGGTAGTGAGGAACACCTGACTGCAAATGTCTGCTGCATGGAACAGACACTGCTCTGCTGCCTGTGAAGGAGCTTTAACAAAGGGCTGGAAGCTGTCGTGCCCTGGGCCTTGCATGGCTGACATCCACGTCTCCTCTTTCACGTGCAGGACAGATGTGACAGTGAATTGTCACAGCTGTATGACTGCTCTCTCTGAGGGGACATCTGAGGGCTCATGCCCTGCTAATAAGCCAGGCAGCAATGCTGACTCTGAGCAAACCACTCCATATTGGCCTTGTAGCAGAACAAGGACATCTTTAATTAATCTGCTACTGTTTATGTGTGCTGCTCCTGCTGGAATCACCCCCAGAGCACGGACACCAGCAGCGCATCTGACACTCCCCAAATATGTGATGTCAGTCGTGGTCTCACAGTGCCTGGTGTGCAATTACGACTGCACATCAAACTCATTCCACAGATGGGCAAACCAGGGCATGGAGTGCTGGGCTGTAGCAATCCCAGCCATTCCTGTCCTGCCTCACGGGCTGTGCTTGGTGTCTGGGTCACACACTCCCAAACAAAACTCAGTTGGGACTATCAGGCAGTTGGCTAAGCCTGAGGTCTGCCAGACCTCATCTGAGCACTGTGCAGAATGAACACCCAGCAGGCTGATTCAACCACACGCCTCAGTGCCACAATGCAGCTGTGCTTCAGTAAATCATCAGGCATCAACCTGAGTCATTAGAACAGATGTAAGTCCCTAGTAAGTACAGGCACCACTTCAGCTCCTTTTCTTTCTGAATAAGCTGCATCACACTCTCATTTATCCTAACAATCTCCATCTCAGTGCTTTCAGATTAAAGGACAGATACACCTATACCATTGGACATTTTACAAAGTTTTATTGCTAACACCAGCAGGTCTAAAATCCAGACACCTGTGAGGACTCTGCTAAATCCATCACCAACTTACAGTGCAGTCCATCAGTCAGAGCAGTTGTCCTCAGCATGGACCAAGATCAAAGTGTGCAGCTCAGAAGGCTTCAAACCCTGCTATTTTCAGCAGCCTTTGGTACATATCTCTGTCTGAAATTCCCTAGCACTGACATCCTTCTGTTGTCAGCCATCACTGGTTGGACAAAGTCTCTGGTTGCACTCAGCAGCACCCTGGCTCTGAAACAAGAGATAGTCAAGTGTTGCTTTTTGGCTTATAATGCTAAGCAGAAGCAGATCTAGTTTCCCGTGCTCAGGACTGCTAAAGCACTAAGTGTAGATAAGAACAGAGGGCCAAGCTTACTGGCACATAAAAGGGAGAACACAGCACAGCCAAAATTCTACTGCAGTCTTGCTGCAGGGGAATCTACAAGGATAACCTCCAAAATACCTTATGATACTCCTGACACTAAGGAAACATTATAATTGAAAAGCTGATTTCCCTTCCTTGTCTTCTTACAATCTTTACTTTCCAACCCTAGGACTCAAGAGCAAACAGCAAAATTAAATACAGTTGGACCTCAGCTGTCTGGGCTTAGCTCTCCTCCCTCAATAGCAGAGAATAACTTCCAAAGTTGTCATTAAGTGGCCTCAGAAAGATGGACAGTAAAGTGGTTCACAGCAATGCACTATTGACCCAGCTGTACCATGACCAAACTGGCACGTAAAAGCACTGATAGCAACATGAGCATTCTGTTTCATTTGGCACAGTAATCCTGATCACTTCCCAAACACAACCCTTTTCTTGGCTTGAGTACATTCTTAAACCCAATGAAATAATGCCTCACTCAGGGCTAAGCACTGCTGGCTCTTATACCTGAGCACTCCCTCCCATCAAACACCAGGAGAGTTTTCCTGTTCATCTCCCCAGCTCCAAGCACAATCGGTGCCCATGAGAAGAGCCAGTGACACACACCTACAGCATGCAAGAGCTCAACTGGCAATCCTACTTAGCAGGACTTTGTTATTCAGCACAGGTTGGCTGCAACATCAAAGCAACCCCAAAGAGCAGCACAGAAGATCCCAAAGGGACTGGAACCCTTTCTGAGCCGGGCTCAGCACTCAGGAACTGAGCTGAACATCCACCACGTAAAACAGCAGCAAAGGGACAGGATGTAAACAATACCCTGAAACATGACAACCTTTGCTATCTAGTACTTCTCAAAAAGCATCATGAAGGACACTGTGGCTTCCATACTGTGCTTTTCAAGATAGCTGAGTGTACTGATGCTGGCAACTCACTGACAGCTTCAAGTGCTGTGATTTCAAAAAGAAAGTCAGATGAATGGTTATAATTGGTCCTCTCTACCTGGTTTGGTTTGATTCAAAAGGATTAGAAGCTAAATATGTTTATTTAGGAGTCTGTCATCTAGCAGGTTCACAGCAAGGATCCAAACATATATTTGGAAAACAGAAGCACAGTGATTAAAGAAACAGTGATCTGGAAGTTAAAAACGCCTCTGTGGGGAGCCTTGTGATACAGTGCAAAAGTCATTTTGCTGAACAACCCAAACTGTAATCAGGTTGGAATGAGTCTCTCAAGATGGAAAATGTCTTTTGTTAAGCTCAGATCTAGTTTGGCAACATCCAAAGAATCATAGCCTAGTCCAGAACTCCCAGAGCTTCAGCTATCACACAGAAGAGTCCATCTGCCAAAACTGAAACTGTCCTGCAGATCCCAGCCATGGGAGCTGCAAGCCTTGTCCTGTGCAAAGCAGTGGCACATGGTGTTTATTTGCTATTTGCCTGCCTTGCAACAGGATCCAAGCTGAAACCAAGTTTTACTGAGCAGCACCCCAGTGAACCATAGTAGCTGCTGAGGAAACTCCAGAGAAGCAGCAGAGCCACCTGGGTATCAGGTACACCTGGGTACCAGGGTTGCAACACTCATGTTAAAGAAAATGGAGCAGGGCTGCAACCAAGGAACCACCATCTGCCAAAGGACACCAATATGTAAAGCAAAGGGAGCAGTGGTGACCAGCTTCCCCAGCAGCCCACAGGGGGATCTGCAGTCAGAGCAGCCCCCTGCAGTGCCTACACTCTGGTGCTGGATGCACCAGGGTAATTAACAGCACAGGATGCACCAGGGTAATTAACATCACAGCATGCACCAGCACCACTGGCTCAGCAAACCCTGTCCCAGCCCCTGCTCCCAGCAGCACAGATCAGGACTCTGCATCCCCAAGCAGTAAAAGCTCTCCCAAAGCAGCACGAGTTCCCTCTACAAAGACAGCCTTTCCTCACCCACCTCTGGAGCTCAGTGCATCTCAAACTCTTGGTTAACAGCCTGCAAACACATCCCCAGGATCAGTGCTGCCCACAGGTAAGAAAACTCCTGTTCATTCTCAGCCCCTGCAACAGAGAGACCAGCAGCTCCATAAATAGGAAAAATGGAGATAAGACACAGCATTTTCCTCCCTTTCACTAAAATATTTTGCTTCATCACAGATCCTTTGGATGAAGCTGACAGCCCTGTATGGGCAAGTGTTTTCCTAGCAGCAGAACAGTGCAATGTACCACAAGTCAGTGCTCTTCCTTTCAGAATATTTCAGCAAAACTTTGCAGTTTCTCATCTGCTTCCAAAGACACAGAGTAATTCAGGTCACAGATGCCCCAGAATAAATACACACCTTAGAACAGGCAGTACCTTGGCAAAAAACACTTTAAAAGCAGCTTTCTAAGCAAGGGAAGCAACAGACTGTGCTTCAGTCCCTGGGCAGTCAGAGCAACACCTTCGGTAAATATTGTGAAGGATATTTTCCAAGCTCTTTCTCTCTGTACCCCACTGATCTTTCCTGGGAAGGAATATGGCTGGCTGCAGCTTCAAAGGAAGTTGTACCACAGCCCTGGGCAATGAACTGCAGCACATCTCCCCACTGCACCCAGGGAGTCCAGCCCTGACCTCAGAGAGCTGTGTGTGTAGGCAGTGCCCTACCTGCAACACCTTGAGGCAGGATTTGCCCAAGTTTTTTTTTTTTTTTTCAGGCAGAAGGCTCTGTGGATTTATGTACTCCCACTTCTAACTTTGACAGGACACAGCACAGTCTCAGGCTCATCTTTCTGCAGGGATATGATGTGAGATCAAGCCACACTGCAGCTACTTTAGAAAAGCCATGGTGAAAAGGACCATGTTGGTGTCTAAAAGCATTTTCGCTATTTTTCTGATTTTTTTTTTAATTTGGGTGCACCAAATTCTGGTGTTGCAGACAGTCCATTTCTGACAACGTCACTTCATTTTCCTCTACATCACAAATTTTCTTTGTCACAGATGTTCCCATGACCCTTAATAAAACTTTCTCCTGCCCATGGCTAACCCATATGTAAAACCTGCTGGCTGCTCTGCAGCCCTGCTGCTGGTGACATTCTCCTGAGCAACCTGTCTGCAAACTCTGCCTGAATGAGAAACAGCATCAGGGCAGGGAGCAGGGGACAGTGGCCATGCCACCAGGCCACCTCTCAATGGCCAGCCTGCACCTCCATGCAGCGAGGGGACACGTTCCCATCACAACAGGACATGTTCCCTGTCACAAAAGCACAGTTGGGGTGCTGTCCCACACCTATCTGCTTCCCAACCCCAGCACGAGCACAGACTCAGCCTTTCATCCAATCTGAAAGAACATGCTTTTCTCAGGTTTTTTTTCCTCCTTTTTTTTTTTTTTTTAAGTGAACAAGAAACTATAAGTGAGTATTTGGCCTTCACAACTTATGGGCTGCAGCAAACCCTGCCATATGTTCCAGCTAATACATGTGGGCTTTGCTTCTCATCCAAGAAAGAAAAAAAAAGGACATTTATGAGTTGGGATTCAGCAGGATCATGTGGGAAGGAAGGGGTGGGGAAGTGATGCTATTTTTGTTGCTGTAATTATTTGGTGGCCAAATCCCTGACCCTTGACGTCAGCCCTGGAGGGGCTGTTGAATGTGACCAGTTTGTGCTGGAAAGGAGAAGGACTGGTTGGGAGGTACAGGCTGATGAGGAACAGCTCTTTGCTGCCTGAACCCACCCACAGGCAGACCCCCTGCCTTCATTAGTCATCACCAGCTCATGGCCAAGAAATAAAAGTGTCAATGCCTTACTGCAGATTCATTGGCTGGAAACAAAAGCATCCAGGGAAGTTTGCACCCTCCTTCTGCCATCCATTACTGCTGAAATGCACTGGCAAGTCCTGATCTCAGTTTCCCCAGTGCTGGGGCAGAGAAATTCCATGGCCCTGAGCTGGGTCACCCCGGGTTCACATCGATTTATCCAAACTCAGCCTGCCTCAGTCCAGATGCACACTGGAAATATGCCCTGTGCACAGTACAGGGGTTCCCACTCCTTGGGAACAAACCCAATCACAATGACTAATTCATACTACCTCCAAAGGAAAAACTAAGATAATAACCCCTCATTTCCTTGCTCCAGGCGTCCAGCAGTGCTTTGAGCCCAGAACCCTGCTAGCAAGGCTCCAGCAGTGCTCAGGAGGATGGCAGTAAACGTGTCAGCTACTGACAGGATGGCTGCTGGTGCCATCCACAATGAAGTCACCAGCTGTACAAGGAAATGAGAATAATCCTTGCTGAAACCTCAGCCACAACTGGAGGAGTACTGGGCAAAAGTCTGCTTAGCAGGGCTAAGTCACACTGCTCATTCACATGCAGCTCCTCATCAGCTGCTGTTTGTTATCCCTGGGGCCAAGGACAACAAAAGGGCTCTGCAGAAGCCAGAGCAGAGCTCTGGGACGTATGGATGAGATTTAACAGGCAGCACAAAAAGCACTTACAAATCCCAGCACACCAAGGCACATGGACAGGGCAGCTCAGCAGCAGGGCTCTGCCAAGGAGCAGCCAGCAGGGGAAGGTGCAATAACCACAAAAATCTGAGCAGATGCACAAACAGCAAGGGTTCCTTCCTGGGTCCCATCCCAGCAGCAGGAGTCTGAGCTCTCCTGCACTATTGGTGCCCAGTTTTGTTCCATTTGGAATATTATCCTGCACAGGGAGACCTTTAGATCAAGGTCTCAAAAAATCCACTCAAACCCTGTGAGTCACACCTGTCTCATCCATCATCCAAGCCACATCACCAAAGACTGCCAAGAAGTAAGGAGGAATTCAGGCTTACCTTGTTTGCTCCAAAAGACTGAGAAATATAGCAGGCTGGGACCCACTGCAAGTATATTTTGAAGCCCTGGTATGACTGCACAGCCATGAAGTGAGAAAGAGGAATTTGGCAAGACAAAAAGAGCAGCCCTGGCCATCAAATGGATGATTACTAGGCTGAATGAAATGAGCTTAGTGGGTCTAAGACCAGTATGTGTTACCAGCTGTGGTCCTGATTGCTGGGCAGTGCTGTGCTAGTTTACTACCAGTTGGAATGATGTTGCAAACTGCAAACAACTTAGTGTTGCTTTTAGATTTGCTCTACTTAAAAGAAAAAAAAAAAAAATCCAATCCAAACACTCAAAAGCAGCAGAAAATCACTACACCTAGTCTAATTTTTAGTACATCACAAGCCCATGGCCAAGTCCAAAAAGTCAAGACTGAGACTCCTGTGAAGACAGTGGGACACCTTCACCACAAAGATGTACCTAGTCCAAATTTGCTGGCAGCAGAATTGAACCATTGGGTCACCTCTTTCCCTCTCTGACAATACTTCCAACTCTAACATTTTAGAAGCATTTCTTCTGAAATGGTCAGCAAGAACAGGAGCAGGGGCAGTTGGGTCAGTGTCCTGGGCTTAGGGCAGGACTAAATATCCTCCTCTAAACCCAGGACACTGACCCAACAATCAAGACACAGTTTTCCATTCCCTATAAAACTGAGTTTATTTTTGTCCTAAATAATTTTAACTTTCTGAGCACTAACATTACCCTCTGCTGAGGAGTAGGAATGCTTTCTCAGAAAATCTAAATAAAGAGATGTTCAAGAGATTAATTCTGGGATCTGTTTATTATCCTGTATCTGAGTAATACCATTCTCAAGATTGAAGATAAATAAACACCACTAATAGTAAAAACCCAAATAATAATGATTATCTGACAGTTTTACTATAGGTCTTTGTCTGAGATGTCACATAAATCCTGCCAAAACAAGACCAACTGCACAGGCAGACCTTGTAGGACAGGTGGTGCCTGTGGTGAGAAACAGCTGCTCCCACAGAGATTTCAAAGTTCAAGATTTTACACATTATCCTGTGTCACTGCTCATGAGATGCTGCAAGTGAAGCCACATTTCCCCAAAGGCTGTGGCTCAGCCCAGGACAGGACCCCATTATCTGCTCAGCTCCATCCAGCATTGTGGCACAAAGAAAACTGAACTAAATGTTCATGGAAAAAAACAGTCCTTGAGTGAAACAAGCAAATTCCCTAAGCAACAATGTGGGTGTGAATCCAAATTTACTCCACAATCCCTAGGCAGGTGATTCTATCTATGGGATTCACATATGATTTTGTCTCTGTCACAAAAGACAAAAGTCTCTGGCCCTGTGAAGCACACAGAGGTGGGCAGCAGTGAGGAGTTATTCAAGGTGGAAAGAATTTGGTGGAGGTGCCACAACAACCATCCTGAGGGCTGGTAGAGGCACTCAGACACCCAAATGTGGCTGGTGGAGAGATCACATAAGCACTGGCAGAAGACAGAACAATCACCCTGGAGAGGTTAAAGGCCGAGGTTTACATAACAACTCTCCTCCCTTGGGTCTGCATTCCCTAAATAGGGAGTTTCCAAAGGCAGAACTGGAGTCAGCAATAATCTGTATCACAAGTGCTTCTGAAGTTTGGGCTCCCACTTGTCGCTTTTGTTTCTCTCCTGTGGTCTTTTATCAAGTGATTATTGTGCTAGTTGCATTTCAGACATCTTGCTGGTGTGAGTGGGAAGGACAGCACAGTGTGACCCAAGGACACATTCCCAGCAGTGCCTCCAGCACTGCCCCATCTGCTGCAGTGTGGAAAACCCAGCACTGAAGATAAAAGAGGAAATTCTCCCCAGACAAGACTTTTTTTAAAAAAAAAACGGCTTTAAAGAACAAATAAACAGCCTCTCCGACAACACAGAAAACCTAAACATTATTGTTTTATGCTTGCAACACATGAAGTCATGATGGTAACAGAATGAACATCTCATCCATGGCAAGGGGGAACTCAAGCCATAGACAGAATAAGCCTGACTCTTGCTCCCTTTGCTCCACCTACAATCTGGTATTACTAAGAAAGAAGCAATGTCCAACATGCTGGAGACTTGTTTTATTTATTGTTTTAAACCCAAGCACAGACTAAAAGGCTTCTTTTATCTAGATCCAAGGCTGGTGGTTACAGACCACATACGTACGATTCCTGCCATGCTTCACTGATGTGCAGCAGGGCATTCAGGCAAGTGGGGAGACAAAACCAGTATTTACAAACTGGGAGGAAGTGCCCAGCAACAGCACACCAATATCTGGGGGAAATTAAAACAGGCTTTAGCCACCCGCCCAGCAAGCAGGCCAGGGAATGCTGTGGCTGGGAACAGGATGGGACAAGGGAAAGGGACCTCAAGGGGAGGGTCAGTAAGGTAGAAGAGAAACAAGGTTTGGTTCTGCAATTGACACAGTGATCAACTTTTCCAGGTTGCTTGCTGTTTTTGGACCAAGCTGCCTTGCAGGAGTTAGACAGGGGACTGGAAGTAATGCTCTGTCCCAGGGCTCATGGCACACCATCCAGGGCAAGCTCCAACACAGCCCCTGAGTCAGCAGCTCGCAGCAGCAAACGCTGGCACAGTGTACATCGTGTACACTTCCTCCTCCACTCTCTAAGAGCTAGGAAAACTCCAAAAAGCAGGGCTAGGAACATCATGGCCTGCAGGCTAGGTTTTTCAGAAACAAGATGACTAAAGCAGCAAGCAAGGGGACATGACTAATAAAATATTTAAGAGGGCAAAGAGATCCCACCACACCCACCTGCCAGGCCTGGAGGGTATTTCTTTGACAAAGACCAAGCATCCAGCACAGAGCTGAAACTCACCAGCATTTGGTAAACTGTCCATGGGACATGGCAGCAGAAACTCATTGAAGACCCTTTCACTGTGGGCTGGAGAGCCCACTACATGCATTGCAGGTTTTCACCTCCTCCTCTGTTTCCACACCTCGACTGTTGCCTCAACCAGATGTATCCACTGTATTTCCAAACTACCTGACAACACCAACTATCCTAGGAAAAGGAGGAGTCTTCTTACTTAAATATATATTGAGAAGCTGCAAAGAAGTCTTGCAAAAACATTTAGACTTGGGCTGCTTGTTCAATGCAATCTGTCTACAGCCTGTAGAGCCTGCAGTCAACCTCAGGAGCCTGATCCGAGCCCAAAGCCAACAGAAACCTTCAGCTGAATCCACAAGCTGTCCCATTCCTGCACTGCACCACAGCCTCCCCTCACATCATGCTAGAGTCACCAGAAACATTCAGATCATATCTGTGAAGTAGAAAAGTGGTCTTAGAATACTAAGAATAGAAGACCACTGTTTCTGTTTCATTAAAGTGCAGACAAATTAGGAAATAATTGATAGGATGATGGGGATAATCACATCAGAGGTTGATAGAACATGTTTTTATAGAGGGATAGCACTGGTGTCTCACCAATACACATGATCACCTCCCTGCCCCTTTACAGTGCTCTATGCAAGAATATCTTGAGCATCTGTTTAGAAGCAGGAGCAACGCAGCCTAGTGCAGCTGTTGCTATTGTCCAGCTTAAAAAGTCATACACAAAAAAAACAGAGCAAAAAAGTCCAAAACTTCCAGTTTTCCACCAATTCACTGCAGAGTGTCATTCATATAATCACAGCTGGGCCAGTCTGTGCTGGTGCTTGCTTTGCAGTGAGACACCAGTGGGAGAGCCCAATCTGTTCCCAGGGCACAGGGGCAGTGGGGAGCCCCGCCTGCTCCCAGGGCATCCAGGTGGCTCTGCTGCTCCCAAAGCAGCAGAGGCACACACAGCACTGGCCAACGTTTGGCTGAGCATCTGTCCAGCAGGACTGAAAGCCTTTGCTTTTCCTACCCCACAGGAGTGTTGCAAGGATTAGTTCATGTATATTCAGCACCGTTTTTCAAAGCGCTGCACAAGAGCCAAACCCTTCGATTTTTTTCATCTGTTCCTTGCCCTGTCACTCCCTCCTGACGGGATGTGTTTCTCCCCTCCTGAGAAACAAACAAGCACGAGGTCAGCAAGAGTGGGAGGTGGGAAGCACATTCCAGGCTGCTCATTTCTCTCAAACCACAATGGCACCAAACCCTGCCATCCTCCCATGCTCTGTACAAGTGCCCAGCATCCTGGCTGCATCATGCAGCCCAGGGAGGAGCTGGATACACAGCAGGGCATTTAACCTCATCCCATTTCCACTTTGGTTTCAAGAAGCAAAACACAAGGGTGAAATGGCCCCCCCAGAGCTGTGCAGCCTGTCTGTGCACCCACAGCAAGCAGGGGTCTGTACAAGTCCTGCTTTGCAGCTCCCCTTTGCAGGCACAGCACTGAGCAGATGCTGCAGCCACAGTCAACACAGAAGGCGCAGAGCTGATGCATCCCAACCCTCAGGGAACATGCCAAGCCTTGGCACTTAGCCTTGGCATGAGGGGATGGTTCACATCCAAGTGTACGGACATTAGACCTCGTGTTTGGTGCAAGTGCAGGCAAATCCCATGTGGGTATTTTCTCCTGTGCACGACTTGTTGAGCCAGAGCAGAAGGGCAATCCTGGGAGCAGAGCTCAGGTACAGGCAGCAACCAGGTGAGGATGTGCACAAACCACTGCAGGGTGCTGTGAGGGATGAGGCTGGTCAGAGTGCTGCTTATGAAACCCAAGAGCATCAGAAAGGGTTAAAGAAAAACTATTAAAACATGAACAAGTCTAGTCAGAGTATCTTCCCTTGGCTCCAATGCCCAATACCCAGACACCCATGCAGATAACAAGAACATCCACTACCATCTGAGAGCAGTGAGATCAGTGCTATCACAAACATAAAATCCCCAGATGTTGCAAAAACAAATTAAGATGAGTCACACATAAAATAAATTTTAAAAGGGTTGTTTGCAACACACTGCTTTGACAAGCTTAGAATGCCATTTTAAATGAGGAAAATAACCTCAGTCTCAGTAGAAGCATACGTGCAAGAACAGTCCATACCCCAAAATCTTCTGGGGTTTTATATATCAATTTTACTGAAGTGGAAGACAAAAACCCTATTACTTAATTTAGAGGAAAGTTTTTCAGTGAGTTTGACATCAGCAAGTCTAAAAAAAGGCTTTGAAATCAGATTAAGAAATCACTTAATTTTTTAGCAAGATGAATTTTGTGTCACTTCCCACAGATGCTGACACTACATAGAATATCCTTTATAATAAGGACCATCAGCTGCACTGGCATTGCACACAAGCCAAATTCCAGTTCACCCCCAGCATTTCCTTCAGGAACTCTATGCATCACATGGCCACTAGAGTTTAAGCCAATGCAATTCTAGTCCCTGACTTGTAAAACTGACATTAAGGCAATGACAAAAAAAAAGCAAGCATGGAAAAAGCAATGTAGCTATGATTTTTCACAAGGTTTCAGAGTGCTGATGGTTTTCCTCCTTAATGTGTTGCTGTGTAAGCACTGCACCACAGGCACCAGCACTGCCTAGGAAAGATATTTGCATCTCCATCTGGAAATGGATTTCAGCAGAATCACCCTCCCTGTGCTCTACTATGCAGGTCTTCACCTATGAAGTTGCCTATAGCAACTAAAAGGTTATGAATGAGCTCAAATAAGGGCAGAGAGATGTTCCAGAAATGCTTTAAACATTCCGCTTGGCATTAAATGAAATTCCCAGAGTTTCTGTCCTTAGTAGTCATGAACAGGAAGATTTACTACAGGTAGCTAGCTTGACAGAGCACAAGTCTTGAATGAATAAGAAAAATACCATTAACTGTCGTAGTGTGATTTTTCTTCCTGGGATATTTTTCTTCTTTTTGGCAAGGAAGTTCAAAGAGTAACACCACTTTTGTCAGGGAAGGCATCAGTTATAAGGCAGAAGTTACTGGGATAAGAGGATGATACTCAGGATGTCAGTGGCTGCTAAGTATTGACTGCACACTGTTAGTTTGCAGAAATGCTGCAAAGTATTTCACATCATATCAGGATAATGAGCATCAGGTCCCTGGAACACAGGTTATGTATCTTCCAGCTTCACGTACAGTCCCAGCTCCTGAAACATGGAATCAGTTCAGCTTGTCTGAAAGAGAAACATCTCTGGCAGAGGGCGTTGGGGGGTTACTGAGGGGTTTCTGGGGGTTTTTCTCTGCAAACTGAAGTCGGGCACTTTTCACAATTATACTATGTTACACTAAACCAAAAACATCATTTCCCCAAAGCAAATAGACAAAACACCCAAAACAAGACAGGAAAAGCCAGCTGAGCCAAAGCTGGAGAGAATCTACGTTGCCATCCAGGACTGTGTATTTCGGGAAAAGGCTGTGACCACTGACCGCACACACCAGTGAGAAGGTTGAGGGGGACCATACCTGGACAGCTTGGGAGAGACGGCAGAGGGGGCACGCCAGGGATGCTCGGGGGTGTGGAAGCGCGGGTACCCCTCTGGAGAGGGCGGACAGGAGGGCCGGGCGGGGCGGGCGGTGCTCACCTGGATGTATGCGCGCTGCAGGTAGCTGTAGGGCACCCTGCGCTGGAAGTCGGAGCGCACCTCCTCGGCGGCGCGGTGGCGGGACACGGCGCCCAGGCGCGGCTCCTCGCAGCGCCGCACGCAGTCTGCGCGCCGCAGCACCGAGCCGAAGAACCGCAGGTCCCCGGCGGGCCCCGGGCCCGGCTCCGCCAGCCGCACCTGCGCTCGGCACCGCCGGCGGCACCGCAGCCGCGCCGCCCGCAGCTCCCGCCGGCTGCGCAGCGCCCGCTCCAGGCAGCGCGCCGCGCCCGCGAAGTCCCCGCCGTGGAACGCCTCCACGCCGCTGGCGTACAGCGCATCGAAGGGCTCCAGCGGGCCGCCCTCCGCCGCGCACCCGCCGCCCGCCGCCGGCACCGCCAGCAGCAGCGGCAGCAGCAGCAGCAGCGTCCCCCCGGGCCGGCTCCCCGGTGCCATGCCCGCCGCGCCGCACCGCACCGCACCGGGGGCAGCGCGGTTCGGGCGCGCTTCCGGTCCGGCTGGAGTGCGCTCCGTGCAAGCGGGTCCCGGCGCGGCGGGATGGCGGCGCTCCGTGCGATGGGTCTCGGTGTGAAAGGATCCGTCAGTGGGAGCGGCGCTCGGTGCCGCGGGTTCGGGGGGCTCGGCTGCGGTGGCGGCGGGGCTGTGGCTCCATGCACGCCTAGCCTGTGCCGCCTCCCGCCGCCGGCACCTCTTAAAGGGCCCCGCTCCGCCGCCCCGCCCGCGCCCCGGCCCGGCCCGGCCCCCCCGCAGCCAGCCGGGGGCGCGGAGGGGGCGCGACAGCGGCCGGGGCTGCTCGGAGCATCCCCGCTGCCCGCGGCCGCCGGGGCTGCTCGGTGACGTCGGGAAATGTAAATCGTCCCGCGGTGATGTCAGTGGCAGGCTGCTGCCGCTGCCTTTCCTCCCGCTTCGCCCCGCACCTCCTCCCGCTGCCCCGCATCCCCGCGCTTATTCAAAGGATGCTTGGTTTTGTCTCCCTGCGAGGCTGCTGCTTGGAGCTCATTTTTGCTGATTCTCCACCCCCCTCGCCTTTCTTACCCCGGGAAATCTGCGAATAAATAACCTGGGATGGGCACAGTGAGTGGCTGGCGAAGCTTTCTCAGCTCCCAGCTGTGTGTTTGTCTCGATTTCTCCAAGATTTCTCTCTTCCAATGCTTCAATGCCCTGCCCTGCCAAAAATGCTACTCATTTTCCTTGCATGAATTTTTATTGCTTTCTTGTGACGAGACACTTGGCAAAGCAGATTGGTGACACATGAAAAAAAATATCTTAGTTGGCATTTTAAATGATCTCAGTGTTGAACACCTGTCACCAAGAAGTTTTTCATATTAACACAATTAATTTGGCTGAAATCAGCTGTTCCTGAGTGAGGGGGAATGACCAAGCCCTGGATTTGGCTAGGTGCTTTACTGTGAGATTTTCTGGGCTCTGCTGCTCCAAAGTCTGTGTGTACAGCACAGTTCTCAGTAGGGTCTCTCACAAAGCATTGTGGCTTTATTTCTTTCAGACATTTCGAGAATATCTCCAGAGACATTGCCTATCTTCTCATAGACTAAAATAGCTGCAAATGTGAGATGCTTGAAATCCACTTGGTCCAGAGATACTGTTACTGCTTCAAGCCAGATGTTCCTCACGGTCATGCTGTGCATCCCCCTCTGCTGCTCCAGTGACTTTGATCAAATCATGCCTTGTTTATACTGCCGTGTCCAGGATCAGAAACGGCTCAACAGCCTCTCATCAGGCGAGTGATCAGATTATGGAGTCAGTTTACAACAGTTTCACATAAAGGAGGTTTTTTTCCATGTGACTAGAGATTACTAGATTTCTTGGTGAAGATCTTTCCCATCTGGCAAAGATTTCATAGCAATTGTCTTTGTTGCTTTCTTGCAAATTGGCACAAAATGTTTTAAAGGTTTGGGTGTCCCTCCAGCCTTCTGCCTGCCAGGCTGGCATGCTGGGGAGGATATTCACAACAGGAGAACCCAACACCCAGAAGGAATATCTGCAGTGGGAAGGGTATGTGCTGTAACCATTTGCCTGTGCAAAACAAAGGTCTCAGGTCCAGATAAAGCCTTTTGCAAAGAAAAGTTTATCAGCACTCCTCTGGGAGCAGTGGTGATGTTATTGGAGAGCTACTTAAACCTTCTCAACCTCTCTCAGTCCCAGAGCTGCCACTGGTAACTGCAGAAGTTTAGAGCTGGGGACACCTCTGCCCCAAATCACAGGGATAAGATGCTCAGCTCCCTGGGTGCATTTTCTGAACAATGCATCTCAGATGATCCATTTGCAGAAGTGCTGTACCTAATTCCACATTGCTTGCAAGTCAGCAACATCCCTGCACTTGCAGTGGTAATGGAGGCCCTGCAAAGGAAAGAATGCAGAAAGTATATGAGTGACTGGAGAGAGAAGAAAGTCAAACAAAATGTTTTATTTCACACTGTTGCATGTTCTGGTCCAGATTTTTTTTTTTCCCCCATTAAAAATCACTTTTAAAACAGCGAGAAGAAAGTTCTTTGTTCTGACACCCTGCAGCCCCATTCTGCTGCCCTTCTTGCAGGGTTTTCTCTGTAGGCACCCACTCACTTTAGGACCAGACTGCCACCACTCCACTGTCTCCCTGCCTGGAGCCACACTTTCTTTGTTCACAAACATTTGGCTTTCCCTCACCCTGACAGTCTGTTTTAGGTAATTGCAGCAAAGAGCTCAAAGAGTTGGCACACACAAGACTCTTAATCCTGTGTATCTCTCCAGCATTCCGTGCAGTTGCTTAAACACCCTCTTTTAGTTTTATAAGCCTGCTCATTGCCAGAGCAGCAACCAGATGGAAAGAAGTTTGCTGGTCCCTTTGTTGTGAGTCTTGTTCCTGCAGAAGATTTGGACCATAACATCCAGCAGTGCTGCTGCTACAGCCATCAGGCCTGTGCACAAGGTGGGCTTGCCTGCACGGGGCTGGAAAGGAGCTGGGTTTGGAAGCTTTGCATATATAAAAAGAGGATTTTTCACCCAGCATTGCAATTACTGGTTTAGGATGTTACAACTCTGAATCAGGCCCCAAGATGCCTGAGATATCCCTCATGCATTTAATGAAAGGAATAATTCTAAAAATATAACAACTCAGCCCGTGTTCAGATGTTGATCCTGGCTCCTGTGCAGTTGTTTTGAAAAACCTTTTCCTACGTAAATAGGTTCATCTGAAGCTTTTTTTTTCTCTTGAAAACTCTGATGATTTGGCAACAAGATAAGAGCAAAATTTAAAATGCTGTCCAAAATGGCTTTCCAACATGCACTTTACAAGCAGACCTAGGTTTCAAGCCCTCTCTGTTTCATTTGTAGACTTGCTTTCATATTTAATCATGGACAAACTTTATAATTCCAAATCAAACACAGGTGACTCCTTCAGCTGTGTACCTTATTGAGATAGAGAGCTTTGAATCAGATGGAAAAGTACTACATACCTTTATTAAAGGGCTTTGGGTTTTGCCTCATGTACAAAAGTACAAGTTAATTGAATATATCACATTCATTAGTTAAGTACTTCATGATTTAGACCTAAATCTGTACCTGAATTCCATAGAATGCCTCCATCTACCCAACACCTTTTTTTATTCAAGAAGGTGTGAGAGTGGTTTGGGAATGTCAGTAAATGTCAGGAAATTAATACCAAACAAAAAGATGTGCTGCAATATTAATTCTGCACCATATTTGAGACTCTCCTTCTAGGAAAAAATCCATCATCAGTGTTATATAAAACTAGTCTGAGTTTGGGCAGAGAGAAAGGATGAGTTACCAAGGAGGAATTTTCTCTGTGAATTATTAATCTTGGTCTAGCAAGATGCAGCACATTGCAACAGTGTAGAATATGGATGGAGAGAACACAAGGTGGCTGCTGGGGATGCCACTGCATCTGCTCCAGGTTTTTTTTACCTGTTTCTTTGCTGGTGGTTTACAAATCTGCTTCCCACAGCTGTCCCACTGTCTGTTTGGGCCTGTCTCTGCTGTACTGCTCTGCATGAGTTGCTGACAACTTGGGGCAGCACAGGTGAACAGGTCTTTAATTTTTCTTCCTGAGCACTTTAACTTTTACTTCCTTCTAGCAATATTTCTGTTGGCTCAGGACCTGGGAGCAGCTATCACTTTCTCCCAGACATCTGACCTGTGATCAAACGCTGGCTGTTGTTGTTATTTCATGAATTACAATCTCAAGGAGCTGGAATGTCCTCTGTCCTAGCAGCCCTCTATCCTGACATTTCTCCAATGATTGTCCATCTCATATCTTGCTGATGACAGCCTCATTTTTCTCAATGATTTCCTCTTGACATTGCCTCTGCAGAAGCACAAAGGGATTGCCAGCAAAGCTTTGCTTGCAGGGTTGCTCGAAGTGCATGACCTGCTCTTGTATCCTCACACAGACTGCCAAGGTCATCTCATATCCTCCTCTGCAGCATCCAGCAAAGTTGCCCTGGCACAGCCTTGTCCATTTCTCTTTCTGCTGCACACCATTATTAATAACAGCCTTGACAGCTTTTTTTTTTTTTTTTTTTTTTTTTTTTTTTTTTTTTTTTTTTGTCATTGTCTGTCCTCTCTGCTTCATTTCATGGGACTTACTGTACCTCTGCCTGTTTTGGACAGGGTTTTGTGTTCCAGAATTTGCCCTTGCTTCTCTACTGCAGCACAAACCGAAACTAACTCCCCAAAGCCATCTCTGCAATCATCCCTCCATTGTGCCTCCTGAAGCTTTGCACATGTGCTTTAGTTTGCAAGTGCTTTGTGATACACAGAAACCCCTGTGCTGCATCTGTTATAAAAGCCTTAATACAAGAGCACACACAAATGCAACATAAGGTTTGCTGTTGGCACTCAGCAGAGAAATACAATCCTATAAATCACATAAGCAGAAGATCCTTGTGTCTTCCCATGTGTAGACAACAGTATAAACCTTATTGAATTCCAAGTGCCTTCACACTTTGCTTACTTGGAAACTTGGACTTGACTGCTGTTGTAAATTAAAAAATAATAAAAATAAAGTTCAAGAAGTATAAAATACAGAAAGGCACACTGGTGTCTTGAAGGAGTTGGCTCCATGCCTGTCACATTGAGCTTGGATTTAAAATACTTCCATGGCCTATATTATTTGGGAAGACAACAATTAATAACCCTAAAGAATTATTATATTGTGCTCTACATACCACTGTCAGACAAAAGGTTTTACATAACTGGAGCTGCTGTTATGAACAGGAAGGTACCTATAAATGATATAAACTGGGAAAATTTAATCAGAGACTCATATGACAGTTATTTTGGATGCATAGTCCGGAGTTAACGAGACGTGTGAATGGTTTCATTGTGTAACTGTCTGAGCTGTAGCTGTAAGCTGTGGCAGTTTCAGAGCATGAACAGGGTCCAATTCATGACTGCTGTAATTGGACCGAAGAGGGTGACATTGCCAAAATGATGGGTCAAGTGTAGAGCGTGTGCTCGCACAGCCAGAGCCTGGCTGCAGCTCCAGGAGGTCACAGGGATGGATGGATGGATGGATGGATGGATGGATGGATGGATGGATGGATGGATGGATGGATGGAAGGATGGATGGATGGATGGATGGATGGATGGATGGATGGATGGATGGATGGATGATGGATGGATGGATGGATGGATGGATGGATGGATGGATGGATGGGTGATGGATGGATGGATGGATGGATGGATGGATGGATGGATGGATGGATGGATGGATGGATGGATGGATGGATGGATGGATGGATGGATGGATGGATGATGGATGGATGATGGATGGATGGATGGATGGTTGGGTGGATGTCAGGCACAGGCTGCCAAGGTGACCTCTTTGAGCAGGGTTTGAGGGACACAGAATTCTTCTGGGAGGGGCAGAGCCACAGGTGACACTTCGGTGTGACAAACTGCAGCCCTCTGTGTGAAGAGAGAAGAAAGGTGGGATGGCAGAGGGAGGCCACACACAGCAAACCTCCCCTTCTGCCCAAAATGAGGTGGATGGAGATGGAGTGGCCCAGACTCCTGTGCAGCTGGTGGGGATGTTTGCAGACTCACCACCTCTCCAGAGATAGCTTCCCATTAAAATCCTGCCCATTAAAACCTTTGGGGGTGAACATCTGGTGGATTTGATTCCCAGGTTTCCCAGTCTGCAATGGGGCTGTTTGTGCCAAAAGGACTGAGCTGATGTTGAGTGACATGGAAGAATCAGAGTTTGTGAAATGAGATGGGGTCATCAAAGTGGGACAACAGGAAAATACTCGAAAGCCTCTCAAAAGCTATCTGAAGCAATCTATGTCTTTGAGTGGAAATGTTAAATAAACCCTCATTAAAATCAATATAACTAAATCAATCTGAGAACCTTGATGCTTTTCTTTTCTTTTTTCTCTCTTTTTTATGTCATTCCTCTAATCAGCTCTTGTCTGCTTTCAAAATATCATTCAGGTCTTTAAAAGGTATTTTAAAATAAGATCATGCATAAGCCATGGTGCAGCTGAGCCAGCTCAGGTAGATGCTGCACCCCATCCAAAATATTATTTGTAAACAGCAAGGTTTTATTCACAGACCTTTCTCCCTGCATGGCCCAGCAGTGAGAGACTGTGACTCCAAGAGTAAATATTTGTCTTCCCCACAGAGCTCTCCACATGAGCCAGACCCCAACTTATTGAAGAAAGAAGGAAATGTCATGCAGGGGGAAGAGGCCCACAAGGAGGGCAGCCCAGCAGGAGAGAATGGGCAGTTGTCACAGGGGGAAACCCAACATCCTGCCTGTGAAGCCAGAGGAGTGGAGAAAGCAGCAGTGGAAGCTCAAAATACAAAGTCCACTGAGGAAATGAAAAAGCAGCCTGGCAATGGTGGGACACAGCAGAGAGGAGCTCCCTGAGTATCACCAGCAGTGATAACTGTGATCCCTCCCCCACCAGGACACAGCAAATACCAGAGACTCTCACCAGCATGGCAGAGGGGTGGAGGGGACCCCTGTGTTGTCAGCCTTTCCCAATTTTAATTTCATGAGTCAGTGAAAAGTGGGGGGCTGACAGGCTATGAAAGACATGAAGCTGATTCTTTCACAAGCACTGGGTTCCCTGTGGCTCCCTTTCACAGTCCACCTTCCCTGTACATTAATGCAGTTCTGACTGAGCCAACCAAGAGGTGCAAGTAACATCTACACAAGAAAAACAGAATAAATTAAGTTCGTTTAGGTATAAATTTGAGTAGCTTTTGATCTCCTTGAAGACCTGCCCTGGTGGAAAGTCACAAATCTTCATGAGGGTGCTGCTGAGGAAGATCACAGATACTGCATGCAGAGAGAGGGGCCCAGAGGTGATTAGAACTGCACTTCAGAGCACATTTGGCTGAATCGTTTTTACTGCAAGGTGTTAGGTTTATACGGCAATAGTTTTCATCCTAGAGAATCCTAAAATGTTCTGCTAATGCTATACACATAAAACTCACTTCACTACAGCTGTTAGGCAGACAGATTGCTGGCACACTGCTTCCCACCCAGATGTGGGAAGGGAATAACCAACCCAGGACATCTCAGCAAAATCCTGTCTTAAGGGAAATTACTCCTGGGAAAGGAAGCAGAACTGGAATTCTTAACATTTTGTGTAATACAGAGTCCTCTGGGGGGTCTTGGTCGCTCTTTACAAATGTAATACTGGAGTCAGTGTGTGGCCCTGTGGCAAATGAGAGCAAACACAAAGATTTCAGAGTTGTGCTGGGAGCCTGTGATGGACCATGCCCAGATTCCCCTGGCAGTGGGTCCATAACACCTACACTGCCATGCTTGGCACCAGCTTGGGAACACACAGCAGCAGGAGCACCTCCTGCCCCCCAGCCCATGAGAAACCTCCTGACACTCCCTCAGCTCCAGCTGAAAGGAATAAGGCAGCTGAGGTTCTGTGCCAGCTGAGGTGTGCAGGTGATGGCACCATCATTCCTCCTCTCATCCCATCCCTTGTACCTGTGTCAATGGCTGGGGAGAGCTGGATGCTGCACAGACACTCTGCAGGGCCATTCCTGCTGGAGAAAGGCCTGGAAGGGGTGAATGGAAGAAGGAGACTTGGAAGGAATGGATTAATGTCATTATTTGTTGAACTACTGTAGGCCAGTGGAAAACATTCAGTTTGGAAAAGATTCTGCCAATCCAAGCAATGACATGTTCCCTCTCTCTCTCTTTCCCTCTCTTCCCCCATGGATAGTGTTTAGACTTCATTAAAGCTGGAGTAAAGCTGGACAGACTCCTCTGCAGCAGCAAACTTACTCTGGTTTCACAATGGTGTAAATTACAGAAAGATTGGATATGGAAACCATGGGATATGGTGGAGCAGTGGTGTAAGGATACAGAGTGACTCCAGTTTGCTCAAGAACAGCACTGTGAGATTGGTACCTGCCTCAAGCTCCCCTGTGCCACCCTCTCCTCCCCTTCAAGGGATGCCAAGCTCCAGGGACACCAGCTGCACAGCCCAGCAGGGGAGGTGACTGTCACATCAGTGGGACACATGGCAAGAGCAGCAAATCCAGATGGTGATGGTGAAATGTAGGGGAGCAAATACCCTGTGTCTCACTGAAGTGCTCCCTATAGTTACAGAAACTGCAGAACAGAAACACTCCTGAAGAATGGGAAGAGAAATGGCCTCTGTGCTCCCTGTGGTGTGGCACTCTGTGAAAGATGATGTTTCTGTCATTAGTGGCTGAGGGGAGCAGGAGAAGCTGTGGAGGGAGTAGATTCCCAGCACACCATGTGCTGTGCACCCAGGCAGGGAAGCAAGCAGCCTGAAATCACCCAGCACAGAGGAACCTGCTCTGCTGACTGTCCTTGCAGGGGCACCCAGTGCTGGCTCAGGCAGGGAAGGTGAGCACCTGAGCACCCCAGCAGAGAGAGGCACAGCCTGCTCAGTACAGCTTCAGCAGCTTCTCTGGGGCCTTTTTATTTGGCTGAGGATGGACTGGAGGGAGGGAACAGATTTCAGCCTTACTGTAATCACTAAAAATAGACCCCAGTGTGCATTAACTCCCTCTCTCCTACATTGCATTACCTCTGGGACTTGTCCAAAAAAATATTCTGGAGGGTAGCCAAGAGGAGATGATGTCTAAACACAGTAGCAAGGACTCAGTTTTCCTTAATTTTCTGGTTTCTGTTTCAGCTTTTAGTGGAAAATAAGTAAAACACAGACAGAGCTGCTTTTGTATCAGCTCCTTGCATCGAAGGTTTCAGCTGTTAGAAATTAGACTGTGGTTACTTCTCTGACCCCTGTCATTTCTGCAGAGAGCAGTAATCTGGTCTCACAGGCATCCTCCTGGCCAAGTCTTCAGGACTAGGAGTGAAATTTGCTCTGTATGCCAGGTCAAGGGTGGTTTTTGAAGTAAATGTCCAGAGGAAGATAGCTAAAAGCCTCAGCAACCTTTTGCTGCATTAATCCATCATACTTTAACAAGCTGATGGCTCAAATGAGCTGGATCATTTATGGAAGGAGAAAAGATGTTTCTCATGAGAAGTGGGATTTTAATGGCAAAAGAGATATGTGAAAGTTTTAATCTTAGTACCAGGTTGTGTTTCTATTTAAGGAGATTCTGACCTTTATTTTGTCAGGAAAGATTGCTGTGAGCCTGGCTCTGCAATGGGCCAGATTGTATATTTATTTGTTTGAACAGCCTCCATTGTTGTGAGCCAGGAAGGTCACTTGGAGCAGCAGCTGCTGAAGAGGCTGGCCCCAAAGCAGAGGTCACAGTGCACTTCCAGAGGATTAGCAGTCAGTTGGGTGGAGATGCAGGCCTAAAAATCATCTCAGAAGGTCCTTGGCCACAGCTGGATGCTGCTCCAAGCTTTTAACCAGCACATGGATATTCTAGGCATATCTATGGCAGTCCCTGCAGGGGGAGAACAGAGCATCCCTGTGCCCAGGAGGCCTTTCAGATGGAGCTCCAGGCAGGCTTTTGAGGCTCAGGACTCAGAGATAAGACACAGGACAAGACACCTCTGAGGGACCAGAGCACTTATTTCCCCGCCACAATCATCTCCATAGGACTCTGAAATTCTCCTTTGCTACTACAGAAGCAGGCAAGGCAACAAGAGCCCACCCTGAGGGCTTGAGGATGCTCTCAGCCCTTGAATAGAGATGCCAGAGCTGTGCAGGGGGCAAAAGGTCAGCACAGCCTTCAAAATTTTCTGAATGCCAGTGTGGAAAATGCCCTGAAATGCCTGAGCCCTGCAGCAGAGTGGGTAAAGAGAAAATTCCTTACATTGAGTGACAGAGCCCAAAGAGAAAAGAAATAAGGGATTGATGGGGTATGTGATCTAACCTCTGCCCCTTTGGAAGTCTTGATGAGCAATCAGTCTGTTGTTTCACAGACAGCATCATATCTTGGGACAAATTCTGCCAATACATTACGGGATTTTCAAGCACATCTTGTGCTACTTTTCCAAACTTCTGGGAAAAGGAGAGCTTATGGGGGACTTTGTAGCCAGTTAATTTTATGGAGTGCATTGAGTAAGGGTGGATTTCTTTTCTGAGCTAGACATGGTTTCAAACATGGCTTTGTGTTTCTTCATTGAGGAGGCAGGGTACCGTTTTATTGCCTTGTGTAAATTGCTTGTTGTTTTATTGAAGCATAAAAACACTTGGCAAGGCTACAGCGTCCCATTATCTTTCAATTGGGTGGGCAATAATTCCTTAAACAAACACAAAACCTTATTAAACCCTCAAATACCTAGAAATCAAAACAATATAAGAACAGGGACTTCCAATATGCTGAGGGTAACGAAGAAATTAATTCGCTTTTTAACTACTGAGCACAATTAGATCTGGAAAAGCCCCCTGAAAGCTGAAATAAAAGCATGTCTGATGTTAGCACTGCCTGCAGTGTTTCTTTCTGCTTCTGTGTCTGCCTCTAAGCCTGCTACACTGCTGGTTAGAAGCACTGACTAAATCCCAAGGAATTGCTGATACTCTGCTTCCAGGTGCAGATACCAATCCAGCAGGGAGAGGTGGCAAAGGGGAGATGGGTTAGTTTTGTATGGAAGTTATTTAGAAGGAGGGTACAGACTTTCACATAGGGTTTTTTTCTTTATGGGAATTTTCTGTGAGTTGTTGGGACCAATTGGAAAGCTGATTTAATAATTGACAGTTTGGGAAACCAATTTAAAAGCTACTTTGTGTAACTTTTAATGTAAGTTTTTATTAATTACATTGGTAAAAGTAAAAAGTTGGGTTTTTTTACTTCTGGCTTGTGAAGAGGTAAGGTTAAATTAAATTGTATGAAATTAAATATCAATATATTAAGTTAAAATATATAAATTAAAATATAAAAATATATTAATAAAAATAAAATATATTAAATTTAAATATATTAAAATTAACAAATCTAAACTAAACCAGAACAGGAGGCTGGCAGAGATCCTTGTATGTGCTCAGCCATTGGAGAGGGATGTGTTCCAGTACTGGACTCTGCACCAGGGCTGTTGTGGTGTCTCTGAAAACACACAGGATGGAGATCAAGCCATCAGCTCACCCCCTTCTGCAGCAGTCCTGCTTCTGTGAGAGCTGACCTCATCTCAGAAAAACCTCAGCACATTCAGCACATTCAGGAATTTGTGAGTCATCCCTGGGAAACGTTTCTCCCTCTGCACTAACATCTGAGCAGAATAGCTCACACTGCACTGGCCAGAGCTTCCCTGCCTGGTGGGGCTTCAGGGAACTTTCCTCAAATTCATGAAAGCAGCTTGCAATCAGAGTCCTGCCCATCAGTGGCACCTGGAGTGGCTGTGCCCAGAGCTTTTTCCTTCAACTCCTCCCTCCCAAAGAGCAGCATCCTGGTGGTGATTCAAGGGACAGTCCCTAGGCCAGGGGATGGCTCATGGACAACACAGCAGCCAGAGACAGAACCTGAGGAGAGAATGCAGCAAAATCCAGCTGTGATGACAGTGCTGAGGGTTAATATTGACATCAGGTAGCAGCAACCAAGGGCAGCTCCAGGGCTGTGGTTTTGGTGACCCACCCTGGACCCCCAGCTGCTTTAGAACTGCCATTCCCTTTGACTCCTCTCCAGCCAGAGGTCACCTGGGAGCAGAGAAGCCAGCTCTGAGAATTGCTCCCTGGACAGGAGGGATCAGCAAGACCCATTAGGAGCCTGTGCTCCAGTGGGAGTGAGAGGCTGCAGCGATTTTTCAAGCTCATGATGATCAGGTGACAGAACACCAAAACTCTGTGACCTTCTTCCTCCCTCAGCTGCCATGGCAGGTGTCTGCAGGACAATAAATGTGGCTCTGCAGAGGTCCCAGAGGATCCTGCCCTGGAAAAGGACACATAAAAAAGCTCTCGGACAAACTTGACAGGAAGAAATAACAAGCAAGAGAACCCTAAGTAAAACAGCTTTTTACACCAAACTGCCCATCAGCTGCTGCTGGATTTTGCCTAGTTTATGCTGTATCCCTTCCACACAGACTTTCCAGGAGGGAAAATGATGCTTGCTAAAGGAGCCCAAGGGAGGTGTTTGGTTTTCCAGAGGAGCTGGAGCTAGCACGTTTATGTAAAGAAACCTTTCAATATCTGAAGCCATCCCCATCTGCAGAGAGTCAGTCAGATGTCTTCCACAAGTGTAGCATTCAGGGAAAAGGAGACTAATTCCTTCTCTCTGATGGGAGGATGGTGTGGAAGGAGCTCGGACAGCTGGAGGAAATGGCAGTAAAGGCATGAGGAATTCTCATAAATCATCTGTGACCAGTTGGATGCTTCATTTTATGCTTAAGCCAACATGCTCACTCTCTGGGCCAAACATCACTGATTTTGTTGGAGTTTCCCCAATGAGACTTGGCTGGGATAAAATGGGACCTTTTTTCCTTCAACTGTGTGTCCACTTTTTCATCACAAAGCATCACAGGAACTCATTCTTTCCCATGCTGCACCCCAGCTTTGCAAGCACACAAACATTCCTGTGCGAGTAGAATGAGCTTCTGTGCTCAAAAAAGCAATATTTGAGGTTTTGGTGTATCCAGCCCAAAAGCTGTGTCAAGGCTGGGTTTCTCCTGCCCTGAACAATGAGCAGGGTTAACACAGAAATGGGCAGAGTTGCCCCAATAAAGAGAAACCAGCTGCCAGCTGATGCCAGGAGAGCTTCATCTCTGCAGCACTCTGGCCATGGAGATTTCTTCTGCACCTAGCACAGAAAACCTGAAGTCTGAGACATTTCAGTGACATTCAGCAATGGGACACCCAGACAATAAATTCTTGTATTTGTGAACTGCCTCTCAGCATGTCAGGGAGAAAGTGCCAGACAGGCACCATAAATACTGCCCAACCTCTTCTCCCCCAGGCCTACAACCATCCTGGTTGTCTTATTTTTGTCCTAGCTGTATTATCTCTCCTTTATCCAAACAACTAGGAGAGAAACGACCAAGATATCCCTCCCTTAAGCATGTTTTGAGCTGTATTTTTGTCCTATATCAGTGCTACCCATTTATTTCAAAAAGGTTTTGTTGATTTCCAGCACAGACTGTGAGGTCAGCAAAACACAGAGCCAAAATCAACCCCCTGGGGCAACCACTTCCCTCTGAAGGGCTGAGATAACTAACACTGCCCTGCACCAAAATGATATCTCACAGTGACATGTGCATGTGAGAAAATCAGACAAAAGTCTCTGCACACATGGAATATTTCAGTGGCTGTCAGGTTAAACTCTGCTACCACAGGGCAAGAACCAGGCAAGTGTGTTGGTTTACACCAGTCATGGAGCTGGTCCAAGCACTGGATGCAAGGTTTATTGGGCATCTCATCATGAGACCAGGAAACAACATAACCTATTATACACACAGGAATTTTTACAATATTTATCTGTTACGACAGCACTCAGGGTTTGTGCAAAGTGCTGCAAAAATCCAGGAAAACAAAACAACCTCAGTCCCCTTCTCTCAGGATCTCACAATATAAAAACAGAAAGCAGGTAGACACTTAGAAAAATGAATAAAATGGAAACTTATGATGCCTAAGTTCAGGACAAAAAACAAACCTAGGGAAGCTCCCCCTTCCCTCATCCCATCCAGTCCCCAGTCATGGGGAAGGGTCCCAGGCTCTGCTGCCTTCCCTGCCCTCAGTCCCAGCCTGGCACCCTGCAGATGGGAGAAGAAGTGAACCCCCACTGTGAGTTACAGGGTTAGGTGGGTTTGACACTCATCCAGTAATCCAAGAAGATGAAAAGACATCAATGCTGAGCCTGGCCAGGTTTCTTAAAGAGGCATAGGCCCCCAGAGCTCCACGGGATTATGCAAGCCCAGGCAAGGTTGAAGAACCAGGGACACTGAAGGCAAACCATAAATAAATGGCTTTATCAGGTCATGCAAGGAAGTTCTCTGTTCCTAAACTGGCTAAAGAAAATAAAAGATAATGTGGAACCCTCTGAAATCAGACAGTATCAGAGCTGAGGGTGCTTTAGTTTGCTTGCTGCTCTTCCTGTGAGCAGAGTGCTCTACAGGGGATCTCCAGGGCATATTGTCCATTATTCACTCTTCCTTCCCTCTCAGCATTGTGGTTTGCTCACACCACAGAGTCGATGTTCAAGTTATATGAAACAATTTCACCCTCTGTTTTCTCCTCTTCAGCTTGTAACTTCAGTGCAAGTGTTTAATGCTGCTCTGAGGGCACAACTTCACTTTCAGCTTTTCTCTGACTGTTTTATAATGTCTCTAAATGCTGCTGTGACATTCATTAATTTATTTGTGCAAGAAATAAATTCTATTAGTTCCATGTGTAAAATTGATTCACACAAAATGAAAATTAAATATAGTAACAAATTTTTGGGGTGCCTACTGGGGTTTAAATGTGCTCATTTTTTAGAGTACGGCCTATTTGTTCTATCTAGAACACAATTTAATATTTACATCAGCCATATCAGTGAGCATCTACAAGCTCCATCACACTGAGAAGTGCTACAAGAAATTTTTCAGACACCTGTAACTTGTCCAGTCTGGGCAAAGCAGAAAAGCTCCCACTCAAAGTGGGCACTCCCTGCCAAACCTCCAGGCTTGGGCAGCACTTTGTTTTCTCAACCAACCAGAGGCAAGAATGCACAAAACTACATATCTGCCCAAAATCTTGGCCACAGAGAATAGGACAATTATAGCTGAAACATCCCAAAACCACAGAAATGCCTGAGATGGACAGACCACATGGAAACCTTTAGCTCAGAGTATTGAAGAGAGTCACAGAAGAAGGTCTGGGAGGTGCTGCCCAGCAGTGCAGGTGGGCCCCCAGCCCATGCTCAGTGCCTATGGGGACACTCTGCAGCAGCCACCAGGGCTGACCCTGCTGATGGACAGGTCCTGCATCATGGCCAGGCTCTGGCAGCTCTCCCAAGCCAGATGTCCCTGAGCTGCTGGCCCTGACTGGGACAGAGCCTTGAGGAGCATGGCTAAGCCTCATTAAAAGCAGCATGAGTAGGAGATGGCAGTGGAGGTCGTGTGCAGCCCCTGCTTTCTCCTCCTCTGAGGCTGAACAGAAGCACAGATGGATTATTTTCAACATCAACAACTATTTACTGGTCTGGGAGGGACTCTGCAGGATTGTGTCACAAGCTTTGTTGTCCCAGCATCCAGCCCCTGCTCCAGTGAATAATTAGAGGAACTGCTGGAAGGAGGGGAAAAGCATGCAGAGAAGCAGAAGGTGGTGTGCAGCACTCTGAGCTGGGGCCAAGCTCCTGGCAGGGGCTGTGTGAGGGTGGCCCTGTGCCCAGACAGTGCTCGATAGGAGATGCACAAACAACTGTGCTGCACTGAGGCCTTGGCATGGGTGCAGAGGGACTGTAGGACTGGACATGCCATTTCCCCTGAACTGTAAAACTGTTCTGGCCACTCTCACTCATTTGAAATAGCAAGTGCTTGAGGGCTGGGCCAATTCCAGGTTGGATAGCTTCATTATGCCTAGTTAAATGGTCATGGTGGGTTTTAATTAGGTTCATAATTCTTTTGGATTGCCTGCTTTAGGCATTTGTGCAACATCACCAGACACTAACAGACAAGTGTGAGATGGAATGCAGGGAGCTCTGAGCTCCCTATGGCCATACTGTAATTGTCATTGTTATGGCACCTTTCACAGCCAGGTAAACTGTCACTAAATCACTTGCACAGCAGATGTTTGCTATTCTATTGCAAGGAGCTGCATCTGCCAGGATGGTTAACCTTCTCCAATGAAATCTGAAGGATGATGGCTCCAGAGCAAGCTGTTAGGAATCCTGCTTGGACTGTCCTTGCTCTGTGTAATGGTTTGAAAGCAGAACCAACAAGAGACTCTAAGTCAGAAATACAATTTAATAAAAAAAAAAAAAAAAAAAAAAAAAAAAAGAAAAAAAAAGAGAAAATAAAAATGCATGCAATAGTACAAAAGAAAAACCACTGACAGAATACAACCTGACACCCCACTAGTTAGGGTGGTGGTAGCAGTCCAGATGAAGTGGTCTTGTTGAAGTGGTGATCCTGTAGGCCAGTCTGGCAGCTCTCATCCTCTGGAAATCAGTGGGTAAAAGCTGCTTTGGTGCTCCAAATCTCAGTTTTTATCTAGGAGGGAAAGGCCCAATGGGATGATGTAATTTTATCAGTCATGCATTGGGACTCAATGGCCCATTAGCAGGAGATATCTCCTGGAGGAGGGATGTGCTGTGGGAAAGATAAAGAACCCTACCCCACCTGGTTTTAACAGATGGCCCATTAGCAGAGGATATCTCCCACAGAGATAAGAATCACTGCCCCACCTGGTTTCAGCAGATGGTGACAGAATACAGACTTTTGGGCACATCTTTACATTGTAACCTGGGACACTCTGGCTTGCCTAGAAGTAGAGAGAAAAGACAGCAAAAATTAAAGTAGTGGGCAGGTCTGTGCTTGACTGTCAGGTCCTTTGGTGGCACTTGAGTCCAGCAAGACAGAGGTTAAGCAGTTTCCTGCACAGTCTGTGTCCTCCTTGCCCAGTGTCACTGCAGGGCTGGGTGGGCTGATCTCCTAGGTTTGTTTTAGTGCTGGGACTGCCTGGAACTGCCATGCTGGGAATTCCCTGAGCACAGGGAGCTGCTGTGTGGCACCAGACCAAAGGCATCACACTCACTCAGCAGAGCAAGCACAACTCATTCCTGATGGTCTTGGTTCCCATGGAGATCCACAGAACATCAACACAGCAAGGGCTTGATATAACCCTTCCTCCTCCCCATCTGGGCAGATTACAAATAACACAGGTAATGCCAAGCCATTGTAGGGTTCACAGCCCCACTTTCTACAAGAAGCCTGTTTGTTGCATGGTACATTTGGGGTTGTGGAAAAATTTATGAAGTGTGCTTGTACTTGACAGCTTTTTCCAGGAGGGCTTTGAGTTGTTTTTCTTCCAAGAGTCTGCATTCAGTTACAGCCCGGAATATGTGATCTCACAGTGTTTGTATTTATACCCCTCACAAAACCATTTTTACAGCACCAGTGTCTATAGGTTACTGTGAGGCACTGAGTGAAGTCACTGCAAGGTCACCTCGGGGTGATGCCTCCTACGTGCAGCACATCACTTTGGCTGCAGGACAGCTACAGCTGAAGCCACTTTCTGTAGCTGTGAACTGAAGAAATTCAAGCAGGGGATATTAAACTGATGAAATTACACAATGTGAAGGGGAAATACACCATAGGGAAAACAGTCTCCTGGCTGGGGTGAGTCATGAGCACTTGATAATGGAAGGGGGCTTTTCCATCACCTGTTCCCACATTAGGAAAACGTGCAGTTCCCTGAGTAACAAGCTCAGAGGGCTGTTGCTCTCATGATTTCTTTAAACATGCCTCATGATTTAAAATTTCCATAGGGAGATACTTCTGTATCTAGTCCAAAATTCCTCAGCTCTCCCGGGAATATTCTCCCCACTACAGAAGTGACAGTCTTGTTACCTATTGGTGTAACAGGAGGCTGTGAATTGTCATTACACCGTGCAAGAGATTTGGCTCTTGCATAGACAGCTCTTTTTGCCTCACCCTTTTCAGAGAGAAAATAGTAACCTCCTTACTGGAGGAAAGCAAAACATGGCATAGTAGAACAGAGGAGGTGCAGCAAAGGTTTGAATCTCAGCCTTTGACTCCAACCTTGCAGCCTTCCCTGAGTAATTGAGAATGAGGAGACACAACCTTTGTGAGCTGAGTACGTGTAACTTCCATGATGTGGGAAAAAAACAGCCCATGGACACTCCTGGAAATCTACATCTCAAAGGTCCTCCCAAATGAGCTCTGCAGCACACACAGTTGTGTGAGTCTATGGAGTGGGACTTGGACCTTGTTGTGTTATAGAAATAGGATAAATACAGGCCTTTTGGGTTATTTGGCTCATTTGCCAGATAAGATCTTTGCTCGGAAGAGAAATACCAGGCTGCATATTCCCAGAACAAACTGGGGTTAAGAAACACCCTCATCTTCAAACTGATCACTCCTCTGAGATGATTCCCAGTGCTCCAAATGCCCAGAGCTTTTAAGAAAAATATGTTTCCATTTTCGCTCACTCAGGACTTTGTTGCTGTCGTTGCGTTTGGTCTGTTTTTATGAGAGACCTAAGTGATAACACAGCCATTTCCAGAGCTCACTGCTGCTGATTGTTTTATCCTGTGGAAAAACTAAGCCCTCCTTTACTCATTAAAGCAATCAGATTTATTCTGCCAAATAGCTCAGAGGCATTCCAGCACCCACTGAAAGTGGTGGTAGCTTTCCCACTGACTTCAGTGGGCAAAAAATATTCCCAAGACTGGAAATCCCAGATTACCTGCATCTGTTCTGCACATTTCTGAAGCCTTCCAGCTACTAACAAGACCATCGTGTTGGAAGAAAAAGTACAGCTATACAAAACATTAGTGAGAATGTGTGTCTCACTCTAAGTCCTGATCTACTGCAGTTGATTGGAAAACTGCCATGAATAAATCATGATTTGTTCTCACAAGTGTGCTGAAAATCAAGGCCAGCTCAGCATGCTGCATGTGCAAGGAGCAGCCCTTGGCCTGGGCTTCATGGGAGGGTATTATTCAGTGTTATGGTTTCTGTGGCTGTCCCAGGAGTCTGGATGTTTGTCTACAGCCCCTTGTTCTCAGCTGCTTGTCCAGGATGGGTGGAAGGGGGGTAAAGGAGGATACAATGCCCTGTAAACTGGAACAGTGACAGTGGCTTCCCTTCTCTCCTTGGAATGGAAGCCAGGGCAAGAAGAAGAGTACAGGAGTGTTAGAGAGAAAGTACAGGACTGTATGGGCTGTATTTTGGGAGGTGGAGGGCAGCAAGCAAGCAAGGGGTCTGTATTGCAGAAGAAATTCAGGATTCAGTGAGATGCAGTGAGATTGTAGGGGGCATGTGTGGAGAACGAACCACTGGAAACTTGCCCAGGCTCTCACCCTGGGAGAGTCTATGCTCTAAAATATAAGATCATAAAATATCAGCCCGTGGTGGAAGGTCCCTGTATCCCTTCCCACGCACTGCCCTGCCCCTCCAGAGAGCTGATAACCTGTCCAGGTGATGTGCTGCTCCCCGTTACATCCCCCTGCTCTCTGGTGTCCCATGGACTCCCACAGCAGTGCCTCAGCCCTCGATTCATCCCCTCTTGGAGGACTGAGTCCTTGCCACATGAAAAGCATCTCCCTTTAATAAGGAAGGATTAAAAGGAAATTTAATTTGGCAGAAGTGTAAGGATTAAGTTCACATAGCTCTTGCTAAAAGATGCACAAGGCAAAGAGAAGAGAAGTAATAGCACAGGTGAGGCACAGAGTGGTTCTGCCACCCCGTTTGGATGTCTGAAGTTATAGCTGGCAGCCTCTTGAAAGGGACACTCAGCAATTTAGGGACAAAGTCGCCTGGCTCTACTGGAAAGGCAGAAAACACGCTTTGGGAACAAAGTCACACATTTTAGTGACAAGTGTGGGCTCGAGGGGATTAGCAGGGCACAATGCCTTCCTTCTGATCCACCCCTCGGCCCTCCATTCCCTGCGAGGGGGGCGAGCAGCCACCCCTTCATTCCAGCGGGCAAAAGGGGCAATGGGAAGAAGGTCAGAACCAGGCAGCACCTGGGAGAATTCCTTCCTCCATCCAGGGCCAACTCCTACCTCCATCCTGAGCAAACTCCTGCATCCATCCTGGGCGAACTCCTCCATCCTCCCTCCGCACGGTCCCTGGGCCGAACTCGGGTGACAAAAGCCGGTATCCAGCAGCAGAGATGAGCGGCGCACGGGGCTGGGTGTGATGCGGTGCAGTTTCGGGGCTCTCGGTGCCCTGGGGGCAGATTTGGGGCGGAATCCCGGGATCCCGGGACCGGCTCCGCCCGCAGCGCCCGGGGGCGCAGCGCCCCCTGCCGGCCGCTGCCCGCACCGCCACGGGCCGGGAGCTCCGGGCTGGGCCCGCATTCCGCGGCACCAAAAACAGCCATCCCCTCCACCCTGCCACCTTCCCAGCCCCTAGCGCCCAAAAACAGCCATCCCCTCCACCCTGCCACCTTCCCATCCTCCGGCACCCACCCCAGCCATCCCCTCCACCCTGCCACCTTCCCATCCCTCTGCACCCAAAAACAGCCATCCCCTCCACCCTGCCACCTTCCCATCCCTCTGCACCCAACAACAGCCATCCCCTCCACCCTGCCACCTTCCCATCCCTCTGCACCCAAAAACAGCCATCCCCTCCACCCTGCCACCTTCCCATCCCTCTGCACCCAAAAACAGCCATCCCCTCCACCCTGCCACCTTCCCAGCCCCTAGCGCCCAAAACCAGCCATCCTCTCCACCCTGCCACCTTCCCATCCTCCGGCACCCAAAACCAGCCATCCCCTCCACCCTGCCACCTTCCCAGCCCCTAGCGCCCAAAAACAGCCATCCCCTCCACCCTGCCACCTTCCCATCCTCCGGCACCCAAAACCAGCCATCCCCTCCACCCTGCCACCTTCCCATCCCTCTGCACCCAAAAACAGCCATCCTCTCCACCCTGCCACCTTCTCAGCCCTCTGCACCCAAAAACAGCCATCCCATCCACCCTGCCACCTTCCCAGTCCTCAGCACCCAAAACCAGCCATCCCATCCACCCTGCCACCTTCCCAGTCCTCAGCACCCAAAAACAGCCATCCCCTCCACCCTGCCACCTTCCCAGCCCTCTGCACCCAAAAACAGCCATCCCCTCCACCCTGCCACCTTCCCATCCCTCTGCACCCAAAAACAGCCATCCCCTCCACCCTGCCACCTTCCCATCCCTCTGCACCCAAAAACAGCCATCCCCTCCACCCTGCCACCTTCCCATCCCTCTGCACCCAAAAACAGCCATCCCCTCCACCCTGCCACCTTCCCAGCCCTCTGCACCCAAAAACAGCCATCCCCTCCACCCTGCCACCTTCCCAGCCCCTAGCGCCCAAAAACAGCCATCCCCTCCACCCTGCCACCTTCCCATCCCTCTGCACCCAACAACAGCCATCCCCTCCACCCTGCCACCTTCCCATCCCTCTGCACCCAAAAACAGCCATCCCCTCCACCCTGCCACCTTCCCAGCCCCTAGCACCCAAAAACAGCCATCCCCTCCACCCTGCCACCTTCCCATCCCTCTGCACCCAAAAACAGCCATCCCCTCCACCCTGCCACCTTCCCATCCCTCTGCACCCAAAAACAGCCATCCCCTCCACCCTGCCACCTTCCCATCCCTCTGCACCCAAAAACAGCCATCCCCTCCACCCTGCCACCTTCCCATCCCTCTGCACCCAAAAACAGCCATCCTCTCCACCCTGCCTCCTTCCCAGCCCGCGGCAGCAGTGCTTTCCCATCGCACAGCTCCTCCTCATTGCCCCCTCCGAGCTCGAGGCATGCTCTGCTCCAGGCAATTACCAGGTGGGAACGTGCAAGAGGAGTGATGCTATTTATGTGCTTCCTGCCAACTTACTCAGGATGGAGAGTTACAAACCTGCAGGTGAAGCCAGTCCAACACCAGACTTGGTCCAGGGAGCTGAAATCCCAGGTGTTGGTCTCTGCACCAGACAAATGAGCTGATCAAAGAACCATGCTTGCCTGCTAGAAAATTGAATTGGATCTCAATAGCTTATTTCACACAGGCTGCTCATGTCAGTCCTGACAAGGTCACATACACAAGAGGTTGCAAAAAGTCTTCTGGGAGTCTTAATGAGAGCAGTCTGCTTTGAGTTCTCAGATGAAGTGAACACTGTTTGCCTGTGTGAAAGGCAGGAATATAACCATGACACTTCAGATACCTACAGCATTTTGCAGGGGTTAACTAGTTAACCCCCATAACCACTCTAAGCAACTTTTGCTGGGGCATCATTACCCCCAGTTTTATACATCACGAGTAGTAGAATTTCTCCAAGTCTAAAATTCAGAGCCAGCAGTTCCCAGACTAGGCCAGTGGTCAATCCAGCTGCCCTTGCTGCCATCTTCTGCAGACAGAAGGATGAACAAGGTCTGTGCATGTAGCACAAGAGACAGGGTGCAAAGTACTCATGGCTGACAGATGGGACTGTGTTCATGATTTCTTAGGTTAAAGGAACAACATCCCATGAGCAGCCCGGGCTGAACACTTTGCCTCAAACAGAGCTGGAAATCTGATGGACTGACCATCTCCAGCTCATTTTGTTTTCATGTATCAAGGAAAATTGTCAAGTTAAAAGCCTTGTAGGCCGATGTTCCTGTTTATTTTATAATCTTGTACAACAGCCTCCTAAAATCCTACTTGACAGTGAGTCAGCCCTGGGCAGGGGATCCTTTTTCTTCCTGGAAAGTAAATCCAGAGTCTGCTTCAATATCTCAACATTCCCACTTGTGTAGAGTTTGCCAAGCTCTGCCCACAGACTTCTCAGAGCAGGTCTTTCAAAAAGCACAGCCAACAGGACATGAATTGCCTGTGTAAACCCCACACCAGGTTTTGTATGATTTATGCTATTGGTAATGTAAGATCAGAAACCTCCTCCTCAGTCATGACTGCCCCTGAGGTATCAGTTTGATCTGGAGATGTTTTTTTGTGTTTAACCCCTTCTCAGCCCTCATATCCTCTTTGCAGATGCTAATCTGACTGTCCACCACCCAGATTAATGCAGAAACCCCGTGACTGTGGTTTCAAAGGTGTGCAAGGGCCTCCATCACAACTGCTGCAGCCACCAAAGGAGCAGCAGGAGGCACTGGGACAGCCCTGCAGGAAGCTGGGACAGACTGCCACAGCCCCCTGTGTGCCCTGGGGAGCATTGAGTGGAGAGGGACACTGGGATGATGATATGTTGTTACAGGCTCTGCTTTAACTGCTGCTGGACTTTGCACTGAGGCCAAATAAACCTTCCTGCTTTATCCAGGGACAGATGCTTGAGACACAGGGTAACATGGGCAGATGGGTACAGGAGCCTTGCACACTCCTTGGACCATCTTCCCAGGCCTTCTGCCCATGGCTTTGTGATCCTGTTCTCACCCAGCAGCGATCAGAACAACTGCTGGACAGGTGGAAAATGTGTCAGCAAATGGGTCACATCACATCAGGAGCCAACATCCAGGGATGGGAGATGAAGATTCCACCCCACACCCTTCCTCTCCTCATAGCTAGACAATGAATTTCTCATCGTTGTCCTAGAGAAATCCTCTCAGAGGAAGATCTGGAGGAGGATAAGAAGGATCTTACAGACTGGTTCAAAGGGTTTGGAGGCAAAGCATGAGAACACACCACGTGGAGAGGCAGACAGTGGGGCAGCCAGGAGGAGCAGCACCCCGGTGTCGAAACCCAGGGCAGGAACCCGATGGGAAGGGACAGACAGCAGCAGACTGTGCAAGCCCTGCATGAGCAATGCAGTCTGGTTGGAAATCCACGCTCGGGGGAGTGGCTGAGTGCAGGCACAGGCTGGGGGAGCACCTGCAGATGGAGCTGCAGGAGCAGGTCCCGAGCAGCAGCAGCATCCCCTGCCTGCAAAGCCCAGCGCCTGGTGGGTGAGGCAGGCGGCCAGGCAGGGCTGCAGGGGACACAGACTCTCACCCAGCCACAGGCTTTGTCTCAGAAATGTGGAGCCTCACCCGGCTGGGGAATAGTTGTGTTTAGAGGAATCTGTAGTGCTCTGGTTTCCTAACAAGTGGGAGAAATCTCAGAGATGGTGACTGGACAAAAGTGCCCTGCCAACAGCAGAAGCACCCAAGCCTTGTCAGGGCATTTGCTGGAAAATAAGCTGAAAATGGTGTTCAGCACAGTTTAAGAAAGGGAGTGGGACTACCATACCATGAACCTGTAGAGCCAGCCTTCACCTTGCCAGGCTTTTCAATTAGCATAAATATTCAATTTTCGCTGACCTGGAAAGACTGACCCTGTCCCCAGGGCCTGGCTATAGGAAATCCTGCTAGACCTTACTCGGATTTCTGTCTTTTCCTGCAAGAACTCCTCACAGAGGAAAAGCCTACATGTCACCTATTATCCCTCAAACACCCTGTGACACTCCAGTTTTGTGGGAAGCTGTTCCTACGAGCCCTGCTCACACACAGCCTCCCCTGGAGCAGCCCCCAGAACAATGCCCCAGCTCCCCTCAACTGTGTCGTGCCCAGGGGGCACACAGGGCTCCCTGCACCCCTCCCTTTGGTGCCCAATGCCCCTTCCCAGCTGCTCTGGCACTGCATGGTGTCAGTGCCTCTGCCAAGCACTCCCCTGGCACGGTGCAGCTCTCCTGGCTGCACTCACAGCTCCACTCTGGAACTGGGAGTGCTGGAAGTGGAAACTCATCTCAGAGCCATCCAGCAGCAGCAGGTTCCTGCATTCTTGGTGAAAGAGGGGAAAAAACCCAACAACCCAGCAAGTAAGCAGAGCTGGAGGAGTTCAGCTGGAGCTATGTTTGTGTCAGTCCATGGTGGGGGTAACACTGGGGTGCTACAGCCCCTGCAGAATGCTCTTGCTGGTAAAGCAGTGTCTCTGAGCCATTGCACTGTGAAAAGAAAGTCGATCCCTATGCAGCCCTCCTAGGTCAGGTGTTGACCCCATTGTACTCAGAAAATATCTAATTTTTGCTGTTATTTGGTGTGAGGGCAGCCCGGAAGTGTGGGGGTGTACAGAGAGATGGTCAGCTGGCAACAGAGAGATGCTCAACAATGCAGAGCAATGTCTGCAGCCTGATTCATTTCTCTGCCCAGCTCCTTTTCCCCACAGCAGGGTGCTGCTCCCAGCGAGATGGGAGCCCTACCCATGGGTTCATCTCCCAGGCTCAGCTGCTCCAGAGTGACCCTGCTCCCTGGGAAGGGGCTGCTCCATCCAACTATCTGGGAGGCCGAACAAGGAAAGTCTTTCTTGGCAAGGGAGAAGGACCTGGGAGGCCCCCTCGGCTCAGGTGACCCACCCGACCCCCATCGCAAACAGCTGTAAATCCTCCCACCGCCGCGCCGCAGCATTCCCGGGCACTCCCCCTCTCACTGGAGCTCTGCAAAGCAGGTCAGTGCCGCCCGGCTTGGAAGGTAAATACACAGCTGGCTGACTTACTGCTTATCAGAGGGGTTTTCTGGCTGAGAGCGGAGCTGGCTTTAACCAGTGCATAGCAGAGCTGGGCACAAGCTGTCAGGTGGGCTTTGCCGGGCTCCCTGCAGGACCAGTTCTGCCAGATCCCTTTATCCAGCCTCGTCAAAGGCTCAGGGTGGCAGAGACCCGGGGGTGTGAGGGTGGCACGGGCACCCCCAGCCATCAGCCAGGACTCACTCAGGCTCTGCACTGCTGTGTTAGTGGTGAGCAGTGCATTTCCATGGGCACCGGAGGATAAGGATCAGGACTGGCACCAGCATCCCCCATGGATGGACTGCCTGCTCAGCAAGTCTTTAAAGAATGGTTAATTTGGTAGAGATTAGCCGAATCTCCCTATCTGCCCTCAGAGCCTCTCCCACCTCTGTTCATTTGCAACAGAAAGCTGGAAAACAATCTGCCTAATTGCCCTTCCTCCCCTGGTTTTCTCCCAGCTCCATCCCATCATTCCAGCAAGGCTGCTCTCAGAGTCCCCACATTCCACTGTCACCTTCTCACCCCACACCTCCACCATCCTCTCCTCCCAGCCAAGCCTCCGAGCACTGCCCCCTCTCCAAACCAGGAGATCCTTCCAGGATCACCCCGCTCTACCTCCTCCCCACCCCAACCTCTTTCTTGCTGCCTTTTTCTCCCTCCATATGAGCCTGCCGGGGAGGTTTGGGTATCCCATGCGGGGAAAGCCCTCTGGCAGGGCTGTTGCCTTGGCTCCCAGCCACGCAGCATCACGATTTTGGCTAGCCTGGGGCAGGGGGGAGCCCATGGGTGCCCCTGCCAAAGCCCAGAAAGGTCCAGAAGCTTCCCGAGCACTCTGCCTACGCTTTAACATAGTTCACAGGTGCTCAGTACCCTGGAAACCCAGTTTATATAAGCGATTGCGAATCGCCACCACGGGGCATACCCATGGCAATGGCACATGAATCACACCGGTGCAGGTTTCAGCTTCTCCCCTGGCACACACAGAGCTGAGATCACGCAGATAAGGGTGACACAAACGCGTCCTGTTGCCAAGCGCCATCAAGGGATCGCCCGTGCAGGGGAGGGGGGGATGTTGGTTTGGGGGTGCTGCTCCATATGGCAAGAGCAGGAGGGGGATGCTGGTTTGGGGGTGCTGCCCTGCATCCCAAGAGCAGGAGGGGGATGCTGGTTTGGGGGTGCTGCCCTGCATCCCAAGAGCAGGAGGGGGTGCAGGTTTGGGGGTGCTGCTCTGCATCCCAAGAGCAGGAGGGGGTGCTGGTTTGGGGGTGCTGCCCTGCATCCCAAGAGCAGGAGGGGGTGCAGGTTTGGGGGTGCTGCTCTGCATCCCAAGAGCAGGAGGGGGTGCTGGTTTGGGGGTGCTGCCCTGCATCCCAAGAGCAGGAGGGGGATGCTGGTTTGGGGGTGCTGCCCTGCATCCCAAGAGCAGGAGGGGGATGCTGGTTTGGGGGTGCTGCCCTGCATCCCAAGAGCAGGAGGGGGTGCAGGTTTGGGGGTGCTGCCCTGCATCCCAAGAGCAGGTGGGGGTGCAGGTTTGGGGGTGCTGCTCTGCATCCCAAGAGCAGGTGGGGGTGCAGGTTTGGGGGTGCTGCTCCGCATGGCGGTTCTGCCCCGTCCCAGCACAATCTGCCAGCAGGGATGGCAGCAGCGTTCTGCCGGGGCTCGGGCCAGCGGCAGGGGACAGCGGGGTGTCACAGGTGACAGGCGGGGCACAGCGCTGTCCAGGCAGGAGGCTGCGACCCGCGGGCAGGCGGGGCGGAGCGCGGGGCAGGTGGGATGAATCACGCTTTCCTCCCAGTTTCTCCCCATCGATTATGGAAGGAGCCGAGATGGCTGCTACAGATAGCGGGTGTGAGTCCTGTCCCCCTGTCCCTCGCTGCACAGAGACCCAGACCACCGAGGATTTGTAGCCCCTGACACAGAGACCCAGGATTTCTAAGATGTTTTTAAGATATTTCTGGTACTTTGGCTATGCAACGTCACTGCCTGCTCAGCATAGTTTGCAACGCAAACACCACAGAGCGACCACTTCCCCTGGAGCTGCTCAGGGAAGCCAGGACCTGCTAAAACTCACCATCACCTTTTTTTTCCCCAGCTCGAGTCCTTAAGGCTGGACAACACATGCCTTTCTGATTCCCACCCAGTTTTCTGAGATTTAACAATATTATGACTGGGAGTTTTAAACAAAAATACATGAAAGAGACACATGCAGTTAACCTAAATAACAAGCCTAGGGTTTCCAAGAGACAGTATTTCACCAGCCCAGCCCGGCTACCCAAGGTGTTGCCTCTGAGTGATCACATTGGGTAGCACCTGGATATTTGCCATCAGTGCCAAACCCTTCTATTGAACCATTTTCTGGAGCTGCAATGGTTCATTGTGGCCCCTTGTTTTAAATGGATGGAAAGAGTCAAGGCTCCTGTACAGGAGAGTATTCCAGTATTCACTCTTTATCCTTGTGCAGTGCCTGCCTTGGAGCTGGAGCTCTGTGTTCAGACATCCTCTCTGCCTGGTTTTATTTTCCTGCTTCAAAAAAAATCATTTTCCAGTGGCAGAATATCCCTTTGATTTTAGGCAAGACCTGTGCAAGACCTGAGAGTTACTGCTTGGAGGGTGCCAGCTCTCATCCCTCCACGCTTCAGTCAGGAATGCTTTTCTTTCTTTCTTTCTTTCTTTCTTTCTTTCTTTCTTTCTTTCTTTCTCTTTCTTTCTTTCTTTCTTCTTTCTTCTTTCTTCTTTCTTTCTTTCTTTCTTTCTTTCTTTCTTCTTTCTTTCTTTTCTTTCTTTTCTTTCTTCTTTCTTTCTTTCTTTCTTCTTTCTTCTTTCTTTCTTTCTTTCTTTCTTTCTTTCTTTCTTTCTTTCTTTCTTTCTTTCTTTCTTTCTTTCTTTCTTTTTCTTTCTTTCTTTCTTTCTTTCTTTCTCTTTCTTTCTTTCTTTCTTTCTTTCTTTCTTTCTTTCTTTCTCTTTCTCTCTCTCTCTCTTTCTTTCTTTCTCTCTCTCTCTTTCTCTCTCTCTCTTTTCTTTCTTTTCTTTTTCAGGAATGTTGTAAGTGAAATCACAGCTGAACAACAGTGGGACTGAAAGCTCTCAGAGCTGAGGGCTGCCTACGTTACAGGTACGGTAATTCCAAACTGATCCTCCTTTGTGCTGATAACAGGGCTGGCTATTGTTTTCCTGAAGTCCACATGTCTGAAAACACCGCAGGCGTAGATAATTGCAGTGAGCATGTGCTTTTGAATCTGTTTCTAAAACACGCCTGGGATTTAAGCTTTTTTAAAATCATGACCCTGATTCTGTTTTTTTCAAACTCAAAAGCAAAAATTCCCTTGACTCGAAATGAAGAAGGGTCTAGCTCTTAAATACAATTTACAAAGGGGAAAACTTGCCTCTCTTTTCTTTTTTCTTTTTTTGTGATGAAAGAACAAAGCCTGAAAGCTTTCAGCACTTCCCCAGCTTCTTTCTTCTCCCCTCTCCCTTTAATTTTACTTCCATTTTTACGTGTAGAAAGTCAGATCTTATCTGAAGTGACAGGACAATTTGAATCTCTCCTGCTTTCATATTTTTTCTCTGTTGATGATGCTCATTAGGTTAAGCTTTGTCTTTGTTTATAACTGGTTTCTTTCAGCTTTTGGTTGGGCACTTGGCTCCCAAGGGCCACCCTTTCACCCTTTCATGTTCTGCCACTGGACAACTGAGACTGGAAACCTCATACAGCTAAAGAAAGAAAAGGAGTTAGGGATAGCTGAATGAGCAGGATGTTCCCATAGGCTGATTTTTGGTGATAGCCAAGGCACCTGTTAGCTTCTTTATTATCTAACAGGGTAGTAGAGGTTTGGAGACCATTTTCTTGGGTTCTGAACTTCCATTTTACTGTTGTTGGATGTGAGCTATTGCTCTGCAGTTCCTCCATCATCAACACACCAGCAAAGCACATGACACATAATGGAAAACAGGGGGAAAATCCTGAATAAATTGTTCTTCAGTTAAACATTTCTAGGGTAGGACACAGGAAAGGAAAAAAAAAGAAAATTTGACCTATGTACCTGTGTGCCTTTTCCCTATCTCCTCTTACACCCCAAAAAATTTTGGCCTGGCCAAGGTATTGGGTGCTCAGAGTTTGATCATTGTGGGGCTGGCTGAGCCAGGACGAATGAGAGGTTGTAAACAAGTTATTAGCCAGGCCTAGTTCCCCCTGGTGTAGCACAGGTGATGTTTGTGTCCTGGGTCCTTCGGCTCCTCCTAGTGCCCCAGCTGAGAGGGATTATAATTACATCTCACCTTACCGATCTTTTTGGCCTGAATTGCTTCCACAGACCTGCTCGACTCGTTTGGCTGCTGCTTATTATTCAGCACAAGCCCCCACCCACTGGCCTTTCATGTACATTCATGTTTGTGTCTAAAAGCCACAGAGGGACATTTTTTGAGGGGGAAGGTGATGAGTGTTTGCTGCTGCCTGGACCCCCCGATTCCCCAGAATTCTGGGGCCAGTCGTGGGGCAAGGGTGGGTCCTGTGCTTGTCACAGTGCACAGAGCAAGGACAAAACAGCAGCTGGCTTGGTGAGAGTGAGTCACTCCATTTCAAAATACGGAACATTTAATGAGATGCTTCCTGAAACCTGAGTTTTGCTCCCACAAGGCACAGGAGAAAATGCAAACCTGGATACAGCAGGAAGCTAAGGTGAGGGTGTAGATACAGACTCGATTAGGGGCAGAGTGGGTCCCTTCCTGCTCCCTCATTTACAGCTTCAGAGTGGGTATCACACAGGCAGTGCTGATGGAAACAGCCTCTCCAGGTGAAACTTTGCTGTCTCCAATGCTTCCAGCTCCCAGCTTCACACTGGCCCTTTGAGCAGCATGGCTTGGACACCACCAGTGGGAATCCCTCACTGGACACAGGGCTGCTTTTTCACTCTAGGCTTGATCCTACCTGTTGCAATTATGTGTAGAGGAGCCTGATAAGGGTTAAGTGTGACACAGGAGATTTCAGACTGCTCTGGTTCTGCGTGGAGAAGTGGCTGCACAGCTATGAAATGGAGGGAGATTATTGCAGTAGGCATCTCACTGACATGGCATTTTGATGCTGCCCTTTAGACAATGACCTCAGCCTATGGCCACAGTTAAGCTTGCACTCAAATCCGTAAATCCTAGAGTGACTCTTGATCAAGTGTCTGATTCACCTGACTCTGAAGTCACACCATGATTTAGAAGCTGCTCCTCAGTGAGGTTGAATGGCAGAGCTGGGCTGAGTCAGCCACCAAGATTGCTGATCCACTGGTCCCAGCTGGTGGGAATGGGACAGGCTCCTAGCCTATAACTCCTCACTCAAGAGTGTCCTTGTACCCATCAGGATCCCAGGCTTTCACCAAGCTGTGCCAGGGTATCCAAGGGCCGAGTGCTTTAAACGGAGCAGCTCAGGCTGGACCCCCTGAAGAGCTGATGCACATTTCCCCATCCTCAAAGCCAAAAGCAGAGTCATCTTGAACAAAGGCAGCCTGTGCTGGTGTTGACTTTTGGGACATCCATGTGAAAGAGGGAAAATTCAATTCCTGTTCCTGCTCTGGTCAGTTTGGAGGCTGCAAATGTCCTCCCAAAGCAGTGCCCTCACCTTGAGCTGGTGGCTTCTCTGGGTGGCTTCCTGTGCTCCACTCTGGGTCACACCTGGAGTCATCAGGGACTCAGGACAAGCCTGACATGCTCCTGGTGAGTCAACCACCGCTCTGGACATCTGAGTGACTCAGTACCTGTACCCAAAAACTGGGCTCCAGCAGGTGCCATCCCTCCATTCCTGCTCCTCGTGCACTGCTGTTGGGCCAACACTGCTGCAGGAAATGGCTCCTGGCTGGACACAGGCACACAGGGGGAGAAGGGATCGTTCAGGTTTCACCAGACTTCTGAGACACTGCTGGCATTGGAGCAAGCCTGAGCATGACTCGAGTGAAGCAGTTGGGACAGCAAATTCCAGGGGAGGAGAAACTGCACCAGAACAAAGGAAGTTTGTTTGGGGACAGAAACACAAAGAAAAGTCCTCATTGTTGCAGCTCTAAGAGAGAGATTAAACTGTTTCTAAAGTTAGGTGACTGCTCCCTGCCCCTAAGCCATTCCTCATTTGTCACCCAAATTATGTTTAGACCTGGGGCAGCACCTACCTGTATTAAACTGAATTATTTGCATCCGAAAAGAGTTGTTAAAAAAGAAGGTTCAGGCAATGCAACTTATCTTGCTTATCTGACCTCCTCTGACATTACGGTCCAAGGAGTTGTATCTGTGGCAGAGGCAGATGCAGAAAATCTTCCTCCACCTGGACACCGCTGCTGCTGCTGCCAGCTCAGCCTGGAGCTATGACCAGGCACCTGCTCCCTGCTAAAGCTGCTGCTGACCTCAGTGGAAAAGGGGAGAGCCTTTTTTGGTGACTCACAGCATTGAATATCACGTTGTGAAAAGAGCAGTTGAGATCAGTGAATTAGCTTGCTTTCATTTACAAGAGTGAGTGTTCTGTTGGATGGGAACAGGGAGGCAAAGGGTGGTTTGTTTATCCTAAACGAGAAAGGACTTAGTTTAAGTTTCGGTGGCTACATGAAAGTCCAGAGTCAATAGCCGAGGATTGCCTCAGGGCACTTCCAGGTCGGAAAATCTGATGGTATTTTCAAATATTACCAGTCTGCACAGATTGTGATCGTTTCTGGATTAGAACTGATGTGAGCACCGAGTTGAAGAAGGGTTCACCACTGTTTTTTGTCAGAAGCTTGTCAACCACATTTAGGACATTTTATTGTAACTCAAGGGCTTCCTATTTGATCAGCTGCAGTCACCAGCTTCTGAGATCAGAACCAAGGGAGGCCCTTTCCTGGTGGGGTCCAATCCATCCTTTCCTGCTCTAGCAAAAGGAAAGGTGAACAAGTTACATCTTCGATGTGCTGCCTGCTTAATTCAATCTAGATAAAATCTGGCTGTAGCTCGTTGCTGTTTACTGAATGGTAGCTATGGACAAGCTCTGTTGGTTTGAATATGGATATCAACCAGATGAGAAAAAGGGATATGATGCCAAAGGTAGCTGTTCCAGCAGGATAAAAGGAAAACCTCTTCCCTTCCTGTGTTGTAACAACAAACAAATGGATTTAACCTTTTTCCCAGTAGGATTCTCACACAAAAATAACAGAAATTGCCCCACAAATGGCAACAGTTCCAAGCTTTCATTACTCTCATGATATAGCTAGAAATCTTTTTCAAGCAGATGGTGGATCACCTCTAATGTTCTGCTGTTGGCCTTTGCAATCAGTCCAGTGTATGTGTGTGCCACCCAGAGACATGCACATTTGCATAAATACACTTTTTCTCCTATTGATCCGAGTCAGAGCAGATCCCCATTCTCCACTCCACTGAGCAGTTAAACTTCTCCCTGCTGGAAGGCTCCCTGTGCTGGGCTGGGTTATGTTACACTGACACACACACACAGCATTTCCAAAAGGCAGAATTACCCTGAGAGCCTAACTTCACCAGGCAGTTTAAAATTTGACTGCTCATCTGTAACAGAATCTCACTAGCTGGTTTTCACTAACGAGCAAGAACAGCTACTGCTGCTTTTTTTAATTGCTTCCATCAAGCCTAATGGGATGTTGGAGCTGAATGAGTAAATACAGAGGCGGGTGTGGGAATGTGTCCCAGGTTGCACCCACCACATTTTTCTGGTCTTCTCTGCAAGAAGATATCATCACTACAGTAACAATCCTGAGCCATCCCACAGGTTTTGGGACGGATGGAGCCCACATCCACCCTTCCCCACCTGCCCTAGTCGACCAGAGATAAGTTGTGGGAAGCTGACTCTGCGCCCAGCCCGTTCCTCTGATCTGTGCATGCAGCTGCCTCCACAAACAGAATTAAAGCCACATGAGAAACATCCAGCAGGAAAAAATAAATCTCTGACATGGAAGAGATTTCACTGCCAACAGGAGCCCCAGTGACCATGGGGATGAAGAGTTGCTGGTGTTAGGAGAAGCCATGCTTGTGGGGAGGGACACCTCCCATCCCAGGCTGGGTGTTATGGCACATTCTGCAGCAAGCACACTGGTGCCCTCCACTAATATGTGCAGCCACCTATCCTGAGAAGAAAAACACTGCTACTGGCACTGGGCAGAAACAGGCTTTCATAGGAAATCGCCTCAATTGCTCTTGAGAGGAAAGGCTATGACTGAGAGGAAACTTTCCATTTTTTATTAGCTACATTGTAAGTTGTTTTGCAGTTGAATTCCATGGAAAGAAGGAAGGCTGTGTTAGGTTTTATTAGATTTTGTTTCTGATCTTCTTTTCAATCTGCAAAAAGGTAAAACCTCAAATGTCCTGAAAGAATCTCCTGTGGAAAGTCAGGGACGTTGTAATTACTGCTTTTAGCTCCCATTTGTCCAAGAGATGTGAATCAAAATTACCCATGTCACAGGGGAGTCCCAAACAAGCCCTTATCTAAATCTCATCATGGAAGAGATTAGCAGATCCACTGCTTTACTTGCACATCTCTGCTCTAGCAGGAAGGGAGCAGCTCTTGTCCTGCATTAATATGCCATGTGCAGCTGTTCTGTAGAAAATGCTGGAATTAACTGAACAGGGACAAGGCTATGGTCAGTTCTGGGACCCTCTGTGCTGTATTTGTCCCATCATTTCCATAGGTATGCCTTCTTTAAAATTAGTAGGAACAGCCAAGTATGCCTCAAAAGGGAGCCCAGGTGCTGCAGGCTCAGGGACACTGAGCTCAACACTGGCTGCTTCACTGGAGCTGTTCCTGCACTCCAGTCATGCATGAACAAGTTGATTTAAGTGTATATATTTGGTTCTGTCCCACCCTTAATATATTATGTATTTTTCCAAGCTCTGAGCTGTTTGTACAGCACCTGGCACAGCTTGGCTGAAGCCACTGCTCAGAGGGGCTGAGGGCAGACACCATTTGTATAACACTGAAATAATTTGGGTAGAAGTGCACCAATGGAAACCTCTGCAAGTCTGTGGGCTCTGTGTGTCACTGCCCCTTTTGCACAGCACAGATTTCATTATCCAGGTGAATAATAGGAGGAAAGGGAGGGCTAAGTTCTGAACACCAGGACAGAGATAAGCAAGTTTGCCCATATTGGAAGGGGGTAAGCTGGCTTAGAGTAGGTACCTTACAAAACAATTTGAATCCCCTCCAAAGCACTTGTATTTTTGGGTCCAGGCAGACAAAGCAATGCAATCCTTCAAGTGTTCTTGGTGTTGACACACACTGCTGAGCTCTGTGTATGCCAAGATAAAGAGGCAGCCTCCAGTAGTCCATTATTCAGTGCTAGACAACTTGATTATGATGAAAACAAACCACTCTTTTGCAATATTGACATTGTGATCTATGGCAACAAGTTCTAAAAGGCCTGTCACATTTTGAACTACTGCTACGGCTGTAATTAATGTTTTTAACTTATTTCAAAACACCTGATTTGTCTTCTTTGGAAAAAGGTTCATGCCAAGTGCAATTCTGTAAGAGCAGTTTTTATCTACTCCTAACTTTGGTTTTGATGTCATCATCTTTCAAAGCTGGCCTGAGCCTGACTCTGGGAACAAATTGTAAGGAAATTCCTATTCAAACATTGTCTTGCAGTGATTAGAGCTGCCCTGCATCAGGACTAACTCTTGCCTTCAGTAGAGTTAGGTGTGTGCAAGGAAAATTTCATCATTTCTCTGAAACACAGAACTCCAGGCAGACTCTTACTTAATGTTCCATTTTCTGAGGAATTCTGTGGAAAGCCTGGGAACTTTGCTGACCTGCTTTGCTTTATTGGTGGCCTGCAGCACCTTCACTTGCTGACCTGCACCACTTCATTGGTGCCAGAAGTGTGGTCCTACCCCACCACTCTGCTTTTCTCCCTTTTCTCTGAGCTGCATAGTCTCAGCCCAGCTCCCTGCCTTCTGCTAGCCTGACCACCCTCTGGCAAACCCAGCAGAGAACTTTTGGTTTCAGGTATTTAAGGTTCAGAACTATAATTTGCCTGCTGCCCATCTATAAGCAGAGTGGACACACTGTCCTAACTCACTTGGCTGCTCTGAGGATGATGAAGAATTTAGGTGTGAAGAGCCAGGAAAGTCTTGTGGAGAGAAATATTTGCTCTAGAGTTAGCTTGAATTTCAAACAAGTATTTTCTGTGTCTGCAGGGCTTAGTGCTGCAGTCTTTCCCTGGAAGGTGCAGCCTGGAGCAGTGCCATGAGCTGCACAGGTGTAAGCAATTACTGCTAACAAATCTACCAGGCACACAGAGAGGTGTTTGAGCCAGCACAGTGCTGTATCCCAAAGCAGGACCTGATCACAGAGCAGCAATTATTTGCTGTCTGTCTAGTATCACCCTGGCACCCCAGTCTGTGTCTTGAGATCATTTGTGGTATTTCTGCTATAATTGTTGGTACTCACAACAATATTCTCACCTTCATTGCCTGGAATCAAAAAAGCACCAGCTGGAGGGAAAGTCATAGCTGGGGGATAGAGCTATGTTTTCTGACACTGTAATCAGTGATTTGGGGCCAGTTCAAAAGCATTAGGGAAATCCTGCTTGGTCCTGTGCTGACGCTTGAAGTCTAGTTAACCTCAGCAATAGTTCCTAATGAAGAGTGAGTGCCACTGCAGCTGCCACTGCAGCAGGTGCTGGGCTGTCACATCCTACCTGGGTCTGGAGGGTTCAGGGGTCTGCTCCCACCCGTGAAAGCCCCAAGAGCTCAGCCCCAGCTGAGCTACTCCCCGTTATTCTCATGAGGATGGCCCGGCCCCAGCCCTGTGTGGCATTGTTTTCCATGTGGATGGAACACACCACAGCTCCAATGTGAGTGAACACGTTAACATCAACACAGCCTTCTCCCCAAGCTAAACATGTTACAGCATCAGCAAATTACAGGGCACTGTAAATTAGACTCCCTCTTGTGCAGCCTCTGCTTGCTGGGCCAAGGCCACATCCCTCCCTGAAGGAAGGGGCTGAGGGTTTCATTACTCCTCATCTGCCCTGCTCTGTGTGCAGGGCTGCCTGGGCATGGTCACATTTCTGCCCATGCTCCTAGAGCATCCATCCCACGCATACTTCCCAAAGGATGCTTTTGTCATGTTACCAGTAAAATCTCAACAAAAGCAACTGCCTGTAGGTCTGGGTCAGTTCTGAAGCATTTTTACTAACTGGGGGAAAAAAAAAGCACATAGGAAGGGACTGGCTTCCCTTTATCTCCCCAGTCTCTGAGGACATGAAGTCAGGAAAGGTTCAGAGAAGATCTCAGAGCACTGATGTTGAAATCCTGCCATCAGGTAAACAAGCAGATCTAGCTCTCTGACAAATATGTTTTGGCCAATATGTTTTTACCAGACCCTTTCTAGAGAATGCAGTGTGGAGAAATGTTATTGTGGGTTTGTGAAAACAACAATTAAAAGGAGCTCTTTTCCCTAGAAAAACAACAAAGGCAGCCCACACTGTCCCATGCTCCTTGGTGCAGCTGCAGCTTTGCTGGCAGGAGTGGCCCGGGGCTCCAGCTCTGCCAGCCCCGGGGCTGGGGCTTGCCATGCTCACCTCGGGCAGCCACCCCTGCGGGAGCAGCTGGTTTAAAAAGGCAGGAAAGAGGAGCAGGCGCAGGTAAATGATTATTTACAGCTGCTGCGGGGAGTGTTGCACAAGGGGAGGGTGGAGCGCGTTCCACCGCCCTTGCACGGCTCGTGGGCAGAAAAGCCGATCACTGCCGCGATGCTTCTACTCCCCCAAGACGGCCTTAATGCTGTTTACCTTGTAATAAGAATGCTATTTCTTGCTTTTTCCCCTTGGCTGAGCTTGTTTTCAGTCTCCCCGGCTGCTGTCTTGCTGGCTGTGAGGGCAGCCAGGAGTGCCGGGCTGGGAACAGCAGCATCCCATGCCTCCCACCTGCTGAACCTTGCTGTGTGGTTCCCAGCCTCAGAGTCAGAGCCCTTGGCTGCAGTGGGAGGGGAAAACACTGGTACTAGCACTGAGCAGCTTTCACATAGCTGGGACTTCTCTAGGAGCTTGGCACGAGCGAGTTCTTCCCTCACTTTCTCTTTTTTTTTTCCATTAAAGCCCATCTGCAAGCTATAGAACATTGGCAAAGGCTGTCTTTGTACCCTTCAGTCCTGGGGATCCTCTGCCCTGATGTGGAAATGCAGTTTTTTTATGTCAGTCACATCCTTCACCTTCCTGGACAAGAGGCAGTGACGCAGCTTTTGCAGGTATGGAATTCTGTGATGTGGTAGGTGAAGTACAAAAACACCATGGTAAGAATGTGGGCTTATGCAATTCCCCAAAATGTGCCACCCAGCCTGGCTGTACCAGCCAGCAACAGCCTGGTATGGTCAGATGGACCTGCCTGGTGATGAAAACACTTTTCCAAATAGTCCTTCTAGCAGGAAGGAAGACCTGTACAACTATAGTGAATCAGGACACAATGGAAGCAGAGCCATTCTAAAATAGCAAGGCAAAAACATGGGAAACTGAACATCAAAATTCATGTTTCTGACATGAAACCTGCTCCTGGGGTAGGCTGGTGAACCAGATAGGAGTGGAGGGTGCCTTCTGTGCCTCGAGGCAACACAGATGTTTTATCCAGGTGGGTTGCCCAGGGCTTGGTCCCCAGGCCAGGCAGGTCTCACCTGCTGAAGGCTCCTTGTGGCCCCTGTGGCAGCAAAGCAGGAGCACCCACAGGCTCCATAGCTCCAGGGGCTCCTGGTGTCCACAGCAGGTCCCTGTAGGAAATGTAGAGCCTAGGAACACCAAGTCCCTGATGCAGTATGCTAGGAATCCAGGCAGGGCTTTTCTGGAAAAGCTGTAGGAGTTGGGATGCTTTCCAACCAAGCACATGAGGCACAACAAAGGAGTGTTTTTCCCTTTCTGCTCAGTGATGCAGATGCCCAAGCAAAGGACTTCAGGAGCTGCAGAAAGGGTCAAAAGCAATATGCTATAGAAGAACAAGCTCCTTGTCACAGGCTGCACTTCTAGAAGCAGGGAAACAGCAACAAGGCAAATTGAAGAACCAGTGGGAGTGGAGGAATTAAGAGCCTAGTGCAGGGGGACACCCTTATAATACTGTTTGTGCTGCAATCCAAAGGCCAGTTTGGAAAGCTCAGATTAGTTGGATGCAAAGCCCTGGCTGAAACACATGGTTGTCCTGAGCCTGTGGCTCCTCTGCCCTGTGTGACACCAGCCATCTCCTCTACCACCTGGTAGGTGCTAAAGAGGTGGGCAAACAACATTGTGGGAGAGTAATCCTGATGTGACACACACTAGCTGCCAGGGCTTTGGCCACTTGAGAGGTCTGACATTGCAAGATTTAATGAAGATTCCCCACCCACTGCAGGGGCAGGGACAAGGTGACATTTAAGGGTCTCTTCCAACCCAGGCTGTTCTGTGATTTGACTGCAGCAGTGACACTGTGCAAAGAGCTGACCACAAAATAACTTTTCAGGTAGACTTAGGTGTAAGACCCTGGAGGATGCTGCTACCATTGACAGCTTTTAGCTATCCTTTGTGAAAACATCAAGACAGTTTTACATCACTGTCACTTCACTGGCTGCCCCAAAGTTACTCCAAATGCCTCCAAGCTCAGGACAAAATCTTGAGCTCTTTTGGTCTGGTTACTCATCTAGATTTGTGAATCTGCTGCTTTTAAGCAACTTCACGTTACTGACATTTCTGGGGTTTACTCTTAAAGAAGTCCTTCATTAACTTATTTCCCTCAGTAATGCCATTATTTCTGTTTCTGCCTTGTATTAAAGATTCTGAGCTTGTATAAGTGTTTCACAAACAGCTGTCAACAGCTGCCACTAGTCTTTTGGCTATTTCTGTGATCTTAATTATCAGTTTTCAGTGCTTTAATACTCTTCAGCTATGTGTTCAGAGCAATGCAGAAAACAAAGCCAAACTTATTACAAGAAGCTCATATGCAAATCAGAAACTAAATCTGAAAAAGGCATTGGGCATGGATGATTTCTTAAAATGGAGTTGGAGAAGCCAAGAAATCCCACGGGCTGATGCTATTCCAAAAACATCTTGATGTCTCTTACTCCTTCAAAATATCTAAGCAATATAAATGAGCATGTAATTCCCACTGACAGTGAAGTTCCCTGCATAGTATACAGAGCTCTGGCACCATGTGAATAATAAATATCATATGGAAGAAGATGCCAAGTAGCAGTCAAAGTTCCTATTGTCTGCAGAGACAAATGCCATCATTTCATTTCAGGATGGCTTTAGCAGCAGGAATGTCAGTCACGTGCAAAGACTGAAATCCAGTGAGAAACTCCCCCAACTTTCAACTCATGCAACTCCTTTTCTATGCAACTTACAGCAGAAATGGCCAAAGGGTTTTAGAGAAAAAATAGCCAAGTAGAATTGCATGGTCATTGCAGAAAGGGAGAGGAAATGAAAGTTTGGCTTGGAATTTTGTCCAGTTAAAAGTATAGTAAGCAAACAAACAAGGTAGCCTCTGGCTCCTGCCTCTGAGCCAGTCTCACAGATCTGAATCTCCTGCAGTGGCCTATTTTTGCCAGCTGCTGAGCAGTCTTACTGATCATTTTAAAGGTGGGATTGCTTTTCTCTTTTCTTCTGCCCAGGAAACTTCAGAGTAGAAGTTGCAAGAGTCCTTGGAGAGGGAGAGAGCATGAAAACATGGGAAAAAATTAATCTCAATGGAAATCCTTGACTAATTGACAGGTTGGAATAAGAATGACCATAGACCCCAAACTATGCCAGGCAACCAGCCTGCTCCAGGCACTGCCAGCTCACTCAGCCAGCCACATGCCTGGCTGTTTTGCTCTGCCAGCTTTACAAGGCCTAATTAGCTTTGTTCCTATTGTTTGTAATTACAAAAGCAAACAGCCCCTGGAGAGTGAGGGACTAGAGGAGGCAGCTCCTTGACTGAGCTTAAGAAAATGTTTTAAATACAGTTTACCTCTCATCACGAGTACTTAAAAATATGAAAAGGATGAACTCAAAAGCCTGATGAACAGAAAATGGTTTCCAGAGCAGAAGGAAGAAGGGGGATAGAGCCTTGCTATCCTGGGGAGGTATCAGTGCAGGTTAGGAGACTGTATGCCCAACAGGAACCATTCTCTATCTGGCCTGCAAGAAAGGTCCTGCTGTCACAACAGGAGAAGCACAGGGCTTGAGGGTGAGCTGGAAGGAGTCACACATGGACCAGCAGCACCTGGCTGCTCTGAAGGCTGAGCTCCTCTCCTGGGAGCACCCTGGCTCCACGCCCCGTCCCTTCCCCATTCCTGCAGCTCCCTCTCCCCTGCCAGGGAGCTCTCTGCCTCCCCCTGCCCCTTCCTGCTCCACCCAGGGTGCAGCCTGCCTTGCCGAGGAGCAGAGCAGCCCTTCTGGTTCCTGGGCTGCAATTGGAGCAATTACTGGGTGAGTTTCTGCCAGAGGCCACAGCTGCCTGACTCACTGCACAAGATCTGTCCCCACCTATGTCTGCTGTAGATACACACAGCTAAACAAGCTCCATCCTGGCAGGCAGGCTCCCAAAAGCACAAGTCCCACTCTTCACTTCCATGTGCACTGTTCCAAGTTCTGCTCAACAACAAGAAATGAAGTAATAGTCTGATTTTCCTTAAAAAAGTCCATTTATTGAAATTGTTTAAACACTTTGTACAAGTTCCCAATACAAGCATCTGCTCCCTGGCTCAGGGTTAATGCAAATACAAAAGCACAGACTTCAGCAGCTCTTTAATGTGACCTGAGCTGCCACCTCCCAAGACAAGAGGTCTCCTGAGGCAGCTGCTGTGCACAGGCAATTCCCCATGGAGAAGGGGAAGCCACGTGGCCCAGCTATAAGTACAGGCCAACATCAACTCGAGCCTGAAGCAAATGCTCTGCTTGGTTTCTTTTAGTAACTTTATGCTGCAGGAGTCAGGTAAAACAGAGGTACAAGGCTTGTACAGACCACCAACGTGGTACATAGCTCAGCCAGAGGCTCTCCCTGTCTACAGAAGGAAATCAAGAGATCTGATGCCTCTGAACATATACAGAATTATAAAGCCTGGTCAGAAGCACCAGTTTCCTTCTATACAAAAAGGTTGAGCTTTGGAAAAGTGGCACCATCCCTCTAGGAATTACAAGAATTAACCCCCAGTGTCATCCAACACCAAGTGACTGACTGGGAGTTTCAGGGGAAGGGGTAGGAACCTTTGATGAACAGCATTATTGTTTTTTTCAGATATGACTCAATATGCAAGGATGGCTGTATCTTTAAAATGTTTGTTTCTTCCTCTTTGGTGAGCTTGGATTACATGCAAATGCCATAACCTTTGGGTCAGTTTTCTTGGAATTTGCCTTCATATCATCACTGAAAGTGTTTACAAGAAACAGACAGGATGGAATGGCAGCGTGTGAGGTATCCTTGGGGAAACATCAGGGAGTGGCAGTGCATTCAGTTTGGTTTAACACAGCTAGCTGCATCAGGCAAACAGAGATTGGGAAACTAAGCCCAAATGAGAAAGCCTCGAGGAAAGAGGAGAGTGTTAAAAGGTGACCTGTAACACTCACAGGAGGATAAAGCCTCAAGCTCAGCTGCCAGGGTGGGAACATGAGAAACAATCACTGCCAGCACTCAGTGTCTGAGGAACAGCTCACCAGAGACACACAGTGAAAACAGAAGGCAATTCTTCCCTTGAGCTCTTCCCTGGCACCAGGGAAACCTGCAGATGCTTTGGGAGTCTGGTAACTTCTGTGGTCTCTACCTTACACTGCATCTTCCATTAGCCAACAGCATGTGCACAGACAGTGTGGAATTCCACTTAAGTCACAGCAATTTGTTTCTGACCCTTTGTCTGCATGGAAAGGAGGGTGCTGAAGATGATGCCAATAAGACAGTAGAAGAGCATTTTACATCTCTTCAAACATTCCTACAGGTAAAGGCTTTTCCCCCAAAATTATGTTTCCCCTTAAGCTATTGGTTTCATCATTTTGTATATATGTTCCTTTATTTTCTACACACCACACTGGGCTCTAACTTAATGGGATATGGGACTGAATTGTTACCATCTATTTAAAAAAAATAAAAACAACCAACTAAAAAAAGCACCGACATCCATCTATAAAAACAGTATCATTTTCCCTTTTACTCCCAAATATTAAACTTAACCCAAGCTTGGAGGTTGCATCTTTCCAGTGGCAATACCTATAAACCTAGGCTAGCCTTCCTCCATGGGCTGGGAGAGAAAGGAGAAGTTATGTCCAGTAGCAAAGAGGATTACAAAAATATACACATTTTTGGGAGAAGAGGAAGGCAGAACCTAGAGCCTGGACTCTGCTCAGGACAGTGGCATTGTAGTGTCCTCTCCAAAATGCTTTCACTACCAGTGCTGGTGGCTCCTCTTCTTTGTTTCATTATACATAATCCTTCCCTGTAGATGAGGCATTTTTTGGGTAGCCTCGGGTGGGTGGATATGAAGTTTCTCTCTGTGGACAGGAACAGCAGAGGAAGGATCCCCCCAGTATGGCCAGAGATGAAGCTGCCCAGCCAATAAAGAGAGCCGACCCAAACTCAAATCTGGAGAAGAAAGAAGGGAGAAAGTGAGAATCATTAATCCAGAGGTGTTACTTGTAGAAATACATTCACACAAAGCAGAAGGAAGCAGAACCTGGGATGGATGTGGCTTTCTACAAGGCAGCAGCTGGGAGCAGTCAGGCTCTGTAGACCCTCAAAGCTCAGAGCTGGCTTTCTCCAGTGTTTTGTGTCACCCCCAACAGCTGCAGGCCAAGCTCTGTGCAAACCAGGCCTTTAGCACGTAGTGGGGTAAAAATCAAACAAGTCCCACCAGTGAGGTCTCTGGCAGTGATGTCACTTTAAAGCCCAAACTTAAGAGCCACATGGATAATGAGATCTGATCCCAGCTCTTTCTGCACAGCCTGAAGCCAACCCAGCTAGCTCAGAAAATGTTTGAGTGACTGCTACTCAAAACTAAGCCCTGTATTTGTCATGCCAAACCATAGTGTGTAATACCAAATGGCTCAGTACCTGGTGTTGACAGGGGTGAAAGGGTCATAAAAGGCCCGAGCCACTCTGTTGCCATACCACGACGTGGCCACCAGCGCTGCCAGACCTGCACATAAAGAGAACAGAATGTCATGGCTTAGGAAAAACAACCAGCAAAATCACTGCAAAAATAAGGGAGCAGCAGAATCAGCATCTGGAGTACAGCTGAGCTGCTGCTACCCTGGAAGTTCTGAGCTGTTCCATTTAGTGCTGCTTGGGAGAGAAGAGCAGATTTGAGGTTTCCCACAGTTACACTGCAGCAAAGGCAGGGCTGCTCTGCTGACAGCCTCTTTTCACTGAAGCAGGGTCAAACTCAGCTCTGCCAACAGACATGGAAACCATGAAGCCCATATAGAAAATTGTAATGCCAGTGCCAAGGTGCCTCAGGTAGCCTGAGCCAAAGCCCTCTAAGGAGCTGCCAGACCAAAATGTTCAACACATCAAGCCCTCCCACATCCTGCACAGGATATACACCACCTAGAAACAGCACAATTAACATCTGTATGTTACCAACCTGAAATGATGAAGATCACCCCACCGAAGACAGCCATCCTCATCTTCTTCACCTGGTCATCTTCCATGCACTTCATGCATTTCATGCCTGTCACAGCAACAAACACTCCAACCAGCCCCAGGAGGATTGAAGCCACCATCAAAGCCCTTGTAGCCTGCAGACTGCCTGCAAGACAATAGGATTGTAGTTACCCACACAGTAAACTCAAGATACCAATCGAAATTCAAATTACTGGGCTCAGCAACCTTGTATCTAAATATTCCTGCTCCCTGATACACAGGATACATCCAAGCAAGACATTCCTTCTCAGCTTTGGTCTCAAGACTGTCATGCATCAGGATCAGAGGACTCTCAGCCTCTTCTAAAATGCATGGCAAACAAGGGCACACAGAGGCTTTTTGCAGGAAATGACCTGGCAATTGCCCTCAGACATCTTTTGTTCCTCAATCATTTGAATCCCAATTGGAAGGACATATCTGTTTATCAAAAGAAGTATTCAGATTTAGGCTCTACCTCGACAAAGTACTTAAGGACATGTTTTAATATGAATAGTGACATACATATGAATAGTACCACAGCAGACAGCAAGGCCCATTTACTGCTCAACACTTCCAAAACCTCTTTTATACAAATAACTCAGTGCTGATTTTTTTTTTTTTTTTTTTTTTTTTTGTGGTATGTTCTCAGTTTGAGTCCCAGAGGGTACAAAAATATAATTGGAAAAGAAATAGTACTTTCCCAGCCAATTGAAAAATACCTTGTTTTCCTTTCTACTTAAAATATTTAGCTTAATTGATTCATAAATACTCAAATGCTTTAAGAGCCTCTTGTGCTTTTGAAGAGTTGGAGCATGGGGTGATGGCTTCCATAGGCAAGCTTTAATTTGGCTGAATTCTCAGCATGCAGACTTGCTGCACCTTGGGATTTGGTTTTTATATGGACTCATCTGAAGGCATGAAGACACATTAACCCTATGAATGTGAGCTACTGAACTGAGATCTTCTTGGTACCAAAGAAAAGTAGTAATGCAAATTAAGTAATTACTAAAAAAAATCCTCAGGTGACAAAACACCTGACTAGCAGTGAAGTAAGAGCCTAAGCTTTATTGTCTGGCAAATCAGGTTTGTTTGAACAGAATGAATTTTCATATACAGCTCTGTAAAGCCCTGAGAACAACCAGGGCTGGTTAATAAAATGAATAAGCTCCAAGGAGCATGCTGTAACCAAGGCATAAGTGTCCCCTGACACAAAATTTCAGATCTGGAGTTCACCCCTCAAAACACCTTAACTGCATCCTGGTAGAGCTCTGCAAAGCACTTCAGGCTTGAGCTGCAGGATTTAAGCCTCTAACAGAGCACCTGCACACTCAGGGCTGGCATGTGAACTCATCTGGGTCCCTGCCACAGTGGGCTCTGTGCCCAGTCTGAAACTCAGAGCTCAGACCTGGCACTGGCCAGAGGAGAGCAAAGCCACACAGCCACCCTCTACAGCTTCTTTACTACACTTTGTCCTACAGAACTGCTTTTGCAGGAAAATTCCTGTGACCCATACCAGCATCAGGCTCTAATTCCACTCTAAAACAGATCTGGATCTGCCCCTTCACACACAACCTTATTGTTCTGTAAATAGATTATGAAACCAGTTATAAACAACACAATAAGAAGACAATAATCAGAGCAACAGGAAGGAACACACTTTGATAAGATGACTGTCGGCTTTCTTGGGAAAAAATTCCTCAATCATCTTGGCTAATATCTCTCACTTCCTTCAAAGGGGAAGGTGACACACCTCCACACCACCCATGTGCTAATCAAAACCCATCTGCTACAGAAACCCATTAACAAAGACATTTGTCATTTTAGCATAAATCACCACTGCAGCATCCAGACTCGATTTTAATTGATTTATCTCCGATGTCAGAGATTACACTCCAAGAGTAATTTCTACCTTACAAAAGCAATGCCAATTTTCAGAAAGACTTCAGCTGACAGGTTTCGACCCAGGCAACCAATTCAGGTGCCACACATTTACAGCAGAAGCTCTAGAGAGGCCCATGGCTGGATATCAGTTTGTGCTAGGCATGGGAAACCACACTGGCTGCAGAGGTACCAAACTTGTTTTATCAAGACCACAGTAAATTTGGCTCAGTCTTGCTGAATAAAAAATTAATTTATAGGAGAGTGTTTTGAAAGACTTTTTTCATGAAACTCAAAATAGGCAATGCTATCTCTAAAAACTAGAAAAACAGTTATAAGGGTTGGAAGAAACATTTCACCTTCACGCACAGTGCCAAGGGACAAACAGAGGAAAATGCTGGGAAAAGTTCCTATAACCTCTAAAAACCCAACTATGAAACAGACCAAAATCTCAATATATAAGTACTAAATGGATGCATGCCACGGCAGCTTTGCAGAAGCAGCTGAACAAAATGCAGCATTGTGAGCATTCCCCAGGGCTGCCCACTCTCAGCAGACACGGGTGGGACAATTCCTGGTGCCCTCACCCCCTCCTCATGCATGGCTCCATGGCACTAGGGGACAGAAACATGTAGGGAACTTGCACTGGGACAGCAGAACAGGTTGGAGCCTTTGCAGAACATTCAGTTCCTTTGTCCCAAGAAGCTGTAATGTGACATGACTGTGCTAGCCAACCATCCTCCACCCGCCCTGAGCTCCCAGCACAGCCTGGGAGGCAGTGCTTTTGTCCTCCTACCTCTTTTGCAATGTGTGCAGTGCTCTGGCCACAGTTAATCATCATACAAGCTACCAGTTATTAACTACACATTAACAGACACGCTGTCAATAGAAGCTGCACATCCAGGGGCTGGGAAAGCCACTTTAATAATAGTTCTGTTGTTCACACGGGCCTTTCCAGATGCTTTAAAAATCCAAAATTATACAAGTACAATATTGTCTCAACCTGCCAAACAGGACAGGCTGCCGACAGCAAGTAGAAGTAATCCACAGCAATTTAACTTTACAATTTCTACCATATTAGAGGGAAAACAGGATTTCCACCACACTCCTTGCTGCTGCAACTGTCTCGCCAACAGGAACAGGAAAGCCTAGGCAGTCTTGGGAGCCCCTGGGGAAAAAACAGTCCTATACAAGAGACAAACTGGTCTGGCACCAAACAGCTGTCAGATGGCAACAGTATTTTGTCAATACAAACCACTATTGACTCTGAAGCCAAGCATTTTGATTGCTGGTTAGCAATGAGAGACACAGCCTGAAAACCCTAAAGCAACAAAGCAGCAAGAACTGAAGAACAGAGGCTTGAAATGCCTGATGACAATTAATAACAAATGTGCATTCTGCAAAGCACAAAATACCACCAAAGTCCAAAAACATGCAGCTACAGCTCACACCTGTTTCACAGAATAAACCCCATGTTTAAAAAAAAAAACCAAAAAACTAAAACCATTTAGATTTTTTTGTTAGTGGTTTTGGACACGGACAACCTTATTCAGTTTATCTGAAGCTGAAGTAATATGTTTTCCTTCCCACAACTATCATTAACTGAGACAGAAGTAATTGCTGGTAACTGCTCAGTTATATTAAAAAAATACTTCAGTACTTCACCTGCAGATGTTTGAAAGTTCTCTATCATCCTGTTTCCTTATTCAATCTGTTTATGTCATTCATATTAGAGAAAAGCTGTTGGGAAAGTGCCATGGGATTTTTGTAATGCCTGCTTGTAAGGCAAAATTGCTGTAATGGCTTTGTGTGCAGATTATTCTCTGATAGGGATGCTCATCAACTGCCTTAATTTAAAATAAGGACTTTTCCTTCCCTTCCCATGGGCCTTCATCCAACTAACTGATGACAGAACACTGGTGAAACAGATGCTGAGCAGTTCCCTCCAATCCTTATGAGGGAAGTTCCCCAGGAGTTACAAGCACCCCTGCAGTATAGGAAGCATGTTCCACTGTCCACCTCTGAGAGAAGCCAGCAGCCTTCAAAGCCTTCCCACGGGGTTTCATCAAAGCTGGACTCCCTGCAAGGAGGAGATCTGAGATCCTGCTGGTCTGCCCTGCCTGCATGTGAAAGTTACTTCAGTGCAGTAGACAGGGGACTGAAGATCAGGGGTGGCCAGCAAACACCTTTCACACTTTGCAGCTGTTCTCACTGCACCCAAAAGCTGATAATGGCTTGGAGGCTTTCAACCCACTAACCTGCCCCTGCCAAGGCCCACCTTGCAAACCCATCAGCATCAGATTCCAGTCTGTTCACTTTCAAAGCACCTCCCTACAAGTCTAAAAGACTGTACCGAGGTTTTGAAGCAGGACAGGGACTCTAGTTCCTGGTTTTTTTACAAAATAGGAACTCCCTACTGCATGTCCAGTGCAAACAAGGCAAGTTCAGTAGGTAACAGTGGCCTTGTGCTCTGCATATTTGAAAGGAAGTAAGGTTCAAAGCCCTCCTACCCCCACTGACAAATAATGATTGGTAGTAAGACGAGCTTGATACCACCATTTCCAGATTCCTGCTCAGAGAAGACCTGGGCAGCCTGTTTTCCCACAAAGCCTGGAAATTCCCTTACCAAGAGATTTAGTAACACATAGTAACACCAGCTCCTAAAAGCTGCTTAGAAGCTGCTTGTAGAGCAATAAAGCCACTGTATTGCAACAGACTCCCATCCCCTCTTGCAGACACACCAGAGCACTGCACAGGAACAGCCTGGGTGACATTCCAAGTAACCCTCTACCTTCTCAAAGCCAGCACAAGTGAGACTGTTTTATCACTCCATCATGATTTTTCATCAGGAAGGAACAGGGATTGAGAAACAGGGTAGCAAATTAACCCTTAACCCACATGAAAGCACAGATACCAGCAGGTTCTACCTGCTTAATCAAGATCTGAAGGTGGAGAGTTGGACACATGTCCCTCATGCTTTGTCCCTCCACTGTCCCAACTCCCCCACCACCAGAAGTGGGCAGCAGTAACCTGAGCATGAACTGTTCCTTCCCCTCACCTATTCTCTTCCCCAGCTCCTAGACCAGGCTCAGCCAGGGTGGCAAAGGTGTAGGAGGGAAGATTTCACATTTCAGCCATGTTGCTTGACCCAGAGGGCATTCAAACCCTTGTTTATTTTCTGGGCTAGGGCAGAAAGGCTCATTGTGGATGTACTAGGTTTGGTGATGAAGTGATAGATGAGTCTCAGCTTGTCTCAAGCACAGAACCTCTCCCAGCAAAACCAAACTGGTCGATGAATATCTTCAGCTAAAACAGCCTAGACAGGATCCAGAACAACATCTGCTCTGAACAGGAGAATGTGGTTAGGTGGGGCTGGAAACTTTCAGAGACAGGTACCAGGAGCCCTACTCCCTCCTGTCCAAGACCATCCCCCGAGACCCCGAGGAGCCAAAGCTGAGCTAAGCCCCATGGACCATGCTGGAGGGCCACAAGAACAATGCTGAGGCTGTGCAACAAAGCCTTGTTGCAAGGGTGGCATTTGTTGCCTCTATGTCTGCGTGTGGCCACGCACTGCTTTTCACGTAAGCCAGCAAAACGCAGCCTTTCTGTTGCCTGAATAGGAGCAGTGACATAAGCCCTCAGCTGAACACAGCTGCGGGAGAAGTGCCAGCACGGGTGCACTCCAGCAGTGTGCCCACACGGGGAGCTGGAGCCCCTCGCTTGGCTAATGGTGCTCATCAGCTTGTGCCAACCCCATCTCTGCCTCGCAGCCAAGCACTGACACATCCAGAGGAATGGCAGCAGCTACCAGATATTCCAAAACTCGGTGGCAAAGCCTTCCAGCATTCCCACAAACACGAGTTACTGCAGGTGCAAGAAGGTTCAGTCCTTTCTACAGGGACAGAGTAATTACAGATCTGAGCCTCTCCCATCGGTGCATGAGGCTCTGACATGTGGCTCAGAGCACCTGGGGCATATGAAGCCCTGGCAGGAAAGCGTGGCCAGGCAGAAGTTCTGCCCACACAGCCTTCACCAGGACACAGATGAATGCAGCTCTCCACTGCACCTGTCCTGGATTGTGGCTGGTTGAACTGGGTATAAATAGTTTGGGGATTTTGTTTGGGGTTTGGTTTTTTTTTTTTACCTCCACCCAAACCAGCACTGCTGGTCCCTGCCCAGACATTTGGGGCTGCAAAACCTTGAAGGGACACCAGGAGGGAAAGCGACAGATAAGGTGTATGTTCCCAGGCATGATCTGCTTAAAAGCAGGAAAGGCACAGCCTAAGCAAGCTGGAACGAGGAGCCCTTTCACCAGCCCTCACTGATTTTCCCCGTGAGGATAACATACCCTGTGATCTCCCTGCTATTTAAGAATTCTCAGGCATACTGTCCTGCAGAGCTCGGTGAGAACAGAAAAGGCCACCACAAGCCTCGGTCCCTGTCACCTCCCTCCCCTGCAGCCCTGGAAGGGAAGGGCCCGTATTGTTCGCTGGACAAAGGTGGGGCAGCAGCTGGTTTCGGCGCTCAGCCATGAATGGGCCAGGTCTGGAAAGCCTGGGCAGCTTTTGGGGAGCCTGTTCACGGCGGCTCCGCAGGCAGGTCTCATTTACAGCACAATGGGCTGCGCACAGCCCCCGAGGCAAGGTTACCTTTCGCAAGCCATCCAGGGGGTGGATGGAGATTCCTCAGCCGCTGCTGGCATCTTCGCCCCCCACCCCCAGTGAGAGATAAGAGGCTTGGGGCTGAGTTGACACGTAATTACACCCCAAGCACTGCGGGCAGGGCGCTCAGCCCCGCACCCTGCGAGTGCCAAGCCCCCGATGGGCGCAGCCCGCACCTCCGCCTGCTGCGGGCCCCGCGGGGCTCGGGGGCAGGGACAGCAGGGACAGACGTGGGCTGGCCGCCAAGGTGGGTCCGGCTTCACCGGTGACACACAGGAAGGGCTGGTGGCAATCGGGCTCGGGGACACTCCCCGCGGACCTCGGTTTAGGCGAAACTGCCTGCTCATTCCTTTGGGAAAGAGAAGGTGACCAAGGTGGCAATTATTATTTTATTAATTAGGGAGGGATGCGGGTGTTCCAGGACTCGAGATGAGACGAGCGGTATTGAGAAAGTAGTACATTTTTTTAAACCCCTTTGTGTGTCAGAAAAAGTTATCTGCCCCAGCACTCTAGAAACAGCCCTCTCTGGGTTTGAGCACCCGAATCACACCCAGCCAGCCAGGCTGAGACCCCAGTCCCACCCCAGCCAGCCAGGCTGCTGCTTCTACCTGCATGACATGGTTTCACCGTCGCAGGACAAGATAAGAGACCCAAAGATTATCTTGGCATACTGGCCTGCCTAAAAACTCCAGGCAGTGCTACCTGGGCAGCAGGCCAGCTCACCTGCCAGCGCTCAGCTCAAAAGCCCCACGGGAGCGACTTTCCCAGAGAACAAAAGACCAAAACAGTCAAAGGCAAACAGGACCCGTGCTTCAAAAGCCCACTCCAGCCACGCTGCTGAGTCCGCTCTCGCTCAGCCGAGTCCAGCGAGGGCAGCGCAGTCCGTGGCTGGACCTCCCCAGCCAAAATCTCTTGTTCGCAAACACGGCGCTTTCCGTAACGCACGTAGAGACTCTGACCCTTCCTCCCCCCGGGAGATTTTGGGGGGTGACGGGCAGCGGGCAGCGGGATGCGGGGCAGCTCCGGCTCCTGCCCAGGCACTGCCACTGGAGTGCCCCCGGTCCCCTCCCGGGGAGGTGGCACTGCCGAGGGTGCCCCGAAGGACAGTCACCGGGGAGTGACCCCCGGTTCCGGCGGGGAGAACCAGCGGGGACCCCAAGAAACACGCGTCCGACCCCCGACAGGATGAGGAGGCGTGAAAGAGATGCGGGACCTCGAGTCCCGCACCTTCAACCTGAAGGGACAGGCTGAGTAAATCCAACGGGACAGAGACCGTGAGACCCGACAGCAGCAGCATCCCCAACGCGATAGACTCGGAGGCGGGGAGGGATGTGGGGGGGACATGGACGACAGGACATTGGACATGCAATCGGAGCGGCAAACCCAGCCCAAATAGTTCAGACTGAACTTCGACGCGACCGACACCGACGGGAGGACTGGTACTTTCCGCCCCGACGGAACGGACACCCCAACATCCCCACCACATCCCAGCCCCAACTTACTCTCCAGCTTGAGCAGCGAGTCGTACACCTTGCACTGGATCTGCCCCGTGCTCTGCATGGCGCACGACATCCACAGCCCCTCGTAGAGCGCCTGGGCCGTGACGATGTTGTCCCCCGCGTAGGATGCCATCTTCCACTGGGGCATGGCGGTGCTGATGATGATGCCGATCCAGCCGAGGAAGGCCATGACGAAGCCCAGGAGCTGCAGCCCTCCGCTGGCCATGTCTGCGGGCCGGGTGGGGAGCGCGCTCCGCTCTGTCCCGCTGTGCCCCGCTCCGCTCTGTCCCGCTGTGCCCCGCTCCGCTCTGTCCCGCTGTGCCCCGCTCCGCTCCGCTCTGTCCCGCTCTGCCGCCCGCGCACCGCCCCGCCGCCTCTTCAACCCGCGCCCGGCGCGCCCCCTGCCGGCCGCGCCCCGCCGCGCCCCGCCCCGCGCTGCCGGAGTGACCGAGCCTGCTGCGGGCTCCGCCCACTGACCACTGCCACCGGGACCACTGCCCAGCGCTGCACTGCACTGCCCAGCACTGCCCAGCACTGCCCAGCGCTGCACTGCACTGCCCAGCACTGCCCAGCACTGCCCAGCACTGTACTGCACTGCCCAGCACTGTACTGCACTGTACTGCACTGCCCAGCACTGTACTGCACTGCCCAGCACTGCCCAGCACTGCCCAGCACTGTACTGCACTGCCCAGCACTGCCCGGACACTGCCGGGAGTGACCGAGCCTGCTCCGGGCTCCGCCCACTGACCACTGCCACCGGGACCACTGCCCAGTGCTGCACTGCACTGCCCAGCACTGCCCAGCACTGCCCAGCACTGTACTGCACTGCCCAGCACTGTACTGTACTGCCCAGCACTGCCAGGATTGACCGAGCCTGCTGCGGGCTCCGCCCACTGACCACTGCCACCGGGACCACTGCCCAGCACTGTACTGCACTGCCCAGCACTGCACTGCCCAGCACTGCCCAGCACTGTACTGCACTGCCCAGCACTGTACTGCCCAGCGCTGTACTGCACTGTACTGCACTGCCCAGCACTGCACTGCCCAGCACTGCCCAGCACTGCACTGCACTGCCCAGCCCTGCACTGCACTGCCGGGAGTGACTGATCCAGCTCCGGGCTCCGTCCCACTGACCACTGCCACCAGGATCAATGCCCAGTACGGCCTTTCCCTTTGGAGAAAGCCCTCGTGCAATGATCCCTTCTGCCCCCCACGTGGGGGGCTGCGTTGGCACCCCAAACCCCGATGTTTTGGCACCTCAGAAGGGTGCCCTGATTGTGCTCGTGGGTCTGTGCCCTCCTCGAGCTGGGGGTGCTGAGAACGTGAAGCCCACTCGCACTCCTCAGGACTGGGGGGTCTGTGCTGTGCCTCACCGGCTGGAGCTGCACACTTGGCTCTCCGGCTCTGCCTGCCTCCCTCCCGGATCCAGCACAGTGGGGGCTGTTCCAGTTCTGCCTGTCCAGCTGCTGTGTGTGTGACCCCTTCCCCAGCGCACCTCAGTGCGGCCAGGCAAGGCAGGGGGACATTTCCCCCTGGCAGATTCACTGCCTGGCTCTGGACATGCAGTACACGTGGGATAACCAGCTACAGACAGAGAGCAGTCATGGGAATTATGAGTACCCTGATGCTGAAGGGCTTTCAGAGAGGCAGCTGTGCAAACACTCATCATCTACGTACAAATCCAAACTTTTGAACCTACCCTTTTAATAAAGACAGTGTTCTGTACACCTCTGCATTTCAGGGAGAAATTTCACTTCAGTGACTTGCTAAGGTTTATTGAACCAGGGGATTAGAGACCAGGAAGGAGTGTCCTCTCTCTTGGGAGTGTGTTTGTCCAGTTACTGTATTTTCCCTTTCTCCTGCACGAATATTTGAATATTGACACATCCGGACTCGGAGCAGGCAAAGTGAGGAAACTCTGTCTCCTTCAGAGAGCACGGCACGGGCTGGGTGGTGCTGCCTGCCCTCACCACAGGCTGGATGGAGGGGTCCTTCAGCCTGGACCTGCTGTAATCCCAAACTATGAGATAAATAGGTGATAATTCCTGATAAAGGTCCTGCTGGAGATAGGGATGAGGTTGCATTGTTTTGACACCGTGTTTTGCTGCATTCTGATGACTTAGGAGATTTTGCTGGAGCTGCTTCCTGAGATTTGCAAACAGACAAACAGACTCGTGATTACCTGACCTGTCCCGTGCAATGCCAAGGGGGTCAAAGGGGAGAAAAGCCACTGCAATCTTGCTCTACTGGCCAGAGACAAAGCAAGGCTGGTTTGCTCTGAAAACACTTGTGGCTGCAGGTCTCCAGCGTCCAGGCAGCAGTGCTGGTGATGAAATCCACCCCAGCTGCCTGGTAGCAAACTTTTCCAGCTATGGGTTTTTTCACTTTTGGAGGATTAGGGAGCTGTGATTCTGCATGTGTGTTTTCCTACGTCTCTGTGAACCAGTTTTATACTTCTGGGAGTGAAGAAGAAAAAGCAAAGTTTTCTTTGGCAATGCAGAGATAACAAAGTCGATGCATTTATCATCATTATTTATTATCATTCATTATTCATTAAGAGCTCTGATACAGGCAGCAGGGAAACCAGCATGGTGCTGGCTGTTGGAGCTCATTCCTGTGAGGAACAATTCCTTGCCTGGTAAAGAGGCAGGACAGAAACTCATGTGAACCTGGGGAGTTAGAAATGTCTGGATTTGACCACTGACACCTGCATAGTCATTTCAGTCCAACAGTGTCCATCTGCAAAAGAATGTGCTGTGTTCCTGGTGCTTCAGAGCTCTGACTGACCCTCCTGCCAGCCCCCACCCCGGCAGACTGGGTAGCTCCTCACTGACCCCTGCAGTGCAAGGACAAGGTTAAAAGTTACCAAGACACTTTTAGCAGGTTTAGATCCTTTGTTTACAGGCTCTGAGCAGCCACAAGAGGGAACAGAACCATTCTGTATGGGAAGGTCTTGGACTTTATACTGAACTTTCTAGGAAAGTACAGGGAGGAGTCCTGGGTACCAATGATCCGACTGCACTGGTACTGGGAGGGACATTCAGAGTGATCTTGGGGAAATGCATGTGATGCATGTTGTAGCACCCTGACCATGCTGCTAGCTCTTGGATGGTCTGAAATTCATGGCCACTCTGTCCCTGGGGAAATTTGGCTTAGGATTTATCTTAGAATTTATCCTGATGGCGCTTTGGAGACAGTTTGTGCCAAAATTGTCTGTAGTGTGAGTCTGCTTGCTCATACAGTAGGACAGCATTTGTGCTCAGTTTCTTCCCCTTCCAGGGGGACACAGAACTTAGACTGGGTACAGCAATACTCTGTGAGAGTTACTGTGGGACTGTATCCTACACCTGCCTGGAGATGGATGCTGTGCTCCCGGGGCACTGTGCAGCCATCCCATTGCTCCTCTGTCCCTGATGGTGCTGCACTGGGAAGTGCTACTGGGTGACAGAGTGGCCTTGGGTCAAACAAAACCAATGAAAGGCGATAAGGACACAGTTGCATATGCTGTCAGACCTCCTGCAGTCCTTACAGGCTGCAGCACAAGTTGCCAGTGTCTGTCTGACCACTGAACATCCCTGACAATCTGTACACAGAGTCTACACAGACCCCTCATGCACAGTGCCAGCCTCATGAACACTCAATTTCTATTTTGTTTTCTGGGGAAAATCTGGGGTTGGCACTTTTTATTCATGTTTCTTGAAAGATTTCAAAACCCAGGAACTATTTCTGTGGAATCATCACAAGGAATTTACACAGCAAGATAAACACTGAAACTGCACTTTTCCCCTTCATCACTCATCAATGTTCTCAGCGCTCTGGAATTTGCAGTGGATTTTACTGGGTTCCTAAGAACACCTAGTCTCCTCTTCTGAACTTCCTTCCTTTCTTTGATATGTGAAATATCTTATTTCTTTTCTTGGATGATTTTCTGCTTTGCTTGAATGGGCAAAATAAAATCTTTTTACTCCATAATCACTGTCTTTTCTCCTCTGCCTGAGGTTCTTTTGGTTTTTTTCTGTTGAAAGTCCTAAAGTGTTTTCACTCTGTTTTCACCTAGTTTTTGTACCTGACTTTTGGGAAATACTATTCCTTCAGATCATTAATCTGAGCTGAAAGACCTGGGTTTATCCAAGGTGTTGCAATCGCCTGTGTATTCCTGAGGCTAAAGGTGCTCCCGTAGTGACAGTCCTTAGTGATTGGCTTGTTCTGTAGTAAACATGCAAGTTGAATTTTTTTGTCCTTTACAGCAGCATGATAGAGTGAGAAGAGGCGTGTGTACAGACAGTCCCTGAAATCAAACTGTGCTGTTTCTGTCTGCAGGTAGAGAGACTCCTGTAATTGTTCAGAGAGATTGCCCTCCTGTGCCACAGCCCTGGCCAAATGCTCCACACCTTGGTCATGTCTCTCCCTTGGGGGGTGTGAGTCACGGAGCAGCCTCAGCGCTGCACTCAGCAGAGATCCCAGCTCTCTGCCTAGTAAACGATACCTGTTTCCTTTTCTGGCAAAAACAAGCTTTAACACTTGCCAAGACTTGCAGGTGAGCAGCCTTGCTTCCTCTTCTCTCAGACATTTCTCGGGGAAGGTCTCACTGTGCACGCCTGTGTTTGGGAAGCACAGGCTCACATGTGGCTCTCTGTCCTTGTGCACACCAAAGCTTGCCCCCAGACTCCCCTGAATTCATCCTTGAGCCAAAACTCGTGTAATAGGGGTGAACATCTGATTATAAGTTGTTATAAGTACGGGCAGGTGCACAGAGCAGCAGGTGTTCAGAGCAGGTACAGCTGAATTGTTCTGTTTCCAGAGTGGAGGCACAAGCTCCCCAACTGGATCAGAAAGTGGGGATGGCCAGACAGCAGCACTCCAGCCCTTGTTTCTGGTGGCAGCTGGTTGTGGAGCCAGGAAATAATGCAAGAACGTTGACCCTTCCCCAAAATGTGTTACAGCCCACCCTGATCCATGTCTGAATATATCTTGAACCAGTGTCAGTATCTTTAATTTTGTTAGCTCGATTTTCCCTCCATAAATTCAGCTGTTTGGGTTTTGGTTTTTTTTTGGAGGGGGGGGTGGTTTTTTGTTTTTTTTTTACTTCTGGCAGTTGCAGCATACTTCAGGAAGAAGTTTTGCAGATTTACTCTGTGCTTCACAGGAAAGTGCAACACCTTATTTCTTTTGAGTGCTGTGCCTTGCTGTTTCATTTGAAATCCCCAGGGTCCTGGAGGAAAAGGGCAGACTGGTAGGATCACGTGTGTTTAGCTCAGCTTTACATTGTCTAGAAAAAACTTAAAAATAATTCTTTGTTTATCTGCAGGCTGCTTTTTCTTCTGTCTCTCCCACTTACTCCTCCATCTGTCCAGGAGAAACAGCCCTGCTGAACCTTAGCTCCCAGCCCTGTTTTGCAGGCAGCGCCCAGATGTCTTTGCCCAGATGTCAGGAGGATCCAAGACCTCTGCAAATCTTCCCTGGGATTAGTCAGGGTGGTGTCCAGCCTGGTCTGCAGTGAGGGGAGACTGTGTTTGACCATGGCAGCAGCTGAAGCAGCCAAAGATCACAGATTGCAGGGCTGGAGAGGGCAGCAGCACAAGGAAGGCTTAACCCTTCATCTGCTGCTCACTCCTGCAGGGCTGCCATTCAGTACTAAGTTTTACAAGGAAATTGTTGGAGAAGACTTCTTTCAAATGACTCCCATTGCCCATAAACCACAGGGCAATGAGCAGCACCAAAACCAGAACTTTTTACCTACACAGATGAATTGAAAAATGATTTCCAGGAGCAAAGCTCAGATTTCCTCTTAGGTATTAAAATTTGTGGTTGATGAAGGCAGCATCTGTTGGAGGGACTGATGGGATTTATTTGATACTGATTACACACAGGGAATATATTCTGAAAATACAATTTAAACTCAGATGTAGTAATTATTCATTCTCAAATATTGGGGACAGAAACAGCATAAGCCTATCTATGTTTGGTGAGCAGACATGACCTGGAATTCCTAATCAGCTGGAGATAAACCAAGCTAATAATCAACCCACTTCTTGCAGTCATTCAAACATTCATATTTTCCCACCAGTTGTAATAAGGTTACAGTTTTGGGAGTAGCTGAGTTCCACTCTTCACATGATGGATTTCATCTGGCTGTAGCTAAAGTGTGCCTATGTGTAACACACTGAAGTTGTGTGAGGCTGGCTGAACTCCTGACTTCTCCTCCAGTGAAGGCTCTGAAAGGAATTGTGTCTCCTCCCCAGCTTCTCAGTTTTCACCTGTTACCTTTGCTTTTTCTTCCCTTCTGAATCAGCAACCAACAAATGACCACAGGGCCCGAGACTGTGCCTCAGAATGCCCCAAAAACACTGGAATCCTTCTCGTCTGTAAGTAAGTGGTTTTGGCATGTGTAAAATTGTACTTTGTGTGTCATTAGCCACAGCCCTCAGATCTTGAGGACTTGCCTGTGCAAGGCAGTGAGCTGCTGAGGAATAAAGGTGGTCCTGCACTTGGCTGCTCATGTGTTGTTTTTCAAAGCAATACTGGAAGCTTTGATAGAGATTCCATGGCACGAAACCCAACCCTCAGAGGCCAAGAGATTTGACCTGTGTGGTAGGATTTATTTTGTTTTCAATTTTTCTATTTTAGTATTGTTCTTCCACTGGACATTCTGTACCAGAAGCCAAATAGAAAACAAAAGTCAGACAAAATCAAATTCCTGGAAACAATAAGTTTCATAGTACTAGAGAGGTAATGGTGGGAAAAGCAGGGTGTTAAATGTAGGTAGTGAGTAGCTTTACATTGTATCAACAATAAATGTAATTTTCAAAATGTGTGAAACTAATCATGGTGTCATGATGGGACAGGTGTGATGATGCACCTGGGGAAGAGGTTCAGCAGTGACGTGGCAGATGGAAAGTGTGCCCTGTCAGAAGGGTCAGCCACAAAGTGTGGCCACTTTCCCCACCATGTGCCACAAGGAACACGTGGAGCACAGCAGCTCCTGCTGTCACAGTCCCAGGGCAGGAGAGGGGAAGCAAGGAGAATGAGTGAGACCCAGGCTGGACTGCAAGGGAGGCAAATCCACATGTGTGTGTCTGATTCTCAGTGCATGAGCCATGAGAGATGTGCACCGAGGTCCTGGCAAGATTAAAATCTTCCCCTGTACCATCCATGGGAAGAGTTTTTAAAGTGCATTTCCAGGAGATGGACTCTGTAAAAATGTAGTCCTTGCCATCTACCCATCCTGTTTCCTCTCATCATGCTCCTGATGCCTCCAAGGTCTTGGTCATGATCCTCCAAGAACAAGAATCACTTTTCTACCCAAATCTCACCAAGTGTCCACCAGGAACTCAGTGATGGATGATGCCCATGCTTATTTATGAACTTGATGCCCTAGTTATGAAATGAACTTCCTGTGATTGGCAAATAATCTGATCACCTTCAGAATCACCATTGAAAAATTTTCCTCTTTGGAGTAACCTCAGGTTGTTCTTCCTGAAATCAGATGAAAAGATGAAGGGGGCATTGGAATGATATTACAAAGAGATAGGGAGGAGAGAAGATGCCTAACATCTGAGATCCTCCACTGCTGTCCAGACAGTCCTGAAGACAGAGCTACCTCTGTGAAGTCAGAATTGCCACCATTTACGTTGCTCAACCACTGACCAAGTGAGCCATCAAGTCAAGTACCTGTGAGTCTGGTTTTGGGGGCAACCTTCACACCAAGGAAAAGCCCAAGCTGTACTCAGCACTTTAGAAATTACTCAGAGATTCTCATCTCAGGGTATGGCAATGTCTTACCTTTTTGTGCCTGGACCACAACCTCTGCCCTTTTCCCAAGCCATTATGACATGTCAGGTAATTGGTGCTAGGAAGATAAAGTGATCCAGTGTCTTTCCTAGAAAGGCTCTACAATAAATTCTTGCCAGATTTCTATATCAGACTGTCAGGGGCGATGCAAAGATTATGAGATGAAGTTTTACATATTTTTCAGGTTGTTGAACTTAGTGCCTTTCACATGTTGCTAGGAATTCCTCTGGGGACCAATAAAATCAAACCTATTTGTGCTGTCCTTGGACACTGGAAAAAGTCAAGACTACTGTGCTGTAGGAAATCCCATGACATGCCAGAAAGAGTTAACAACTGCCCAGCATCCCCAGAGGTACATTGGCCCTGTAGACCCATTTCTAACAAGTAGCTGTCTGTGGAAACTGAGAGAAGCAGAAGGATGGCATCTGTAAATATTGACATTCAGTGTGGTCAGTCCTCTTTAAGACATCCAAGTCAGAGTCAGGTACCTCCAAAGCACTCAGTAGCCCCTGCCATGACACAGTGGCTGGATTTTTCAGTGGGGAGCAGGGTTAAACACCTAAAGAGTATTTGAATGTGGCAAGTTACTCTAATGGCTGCAAGGAAATGAAACTCTCGAAAAGCCTTGGCTAAGTGCAAGACCCATCTGCACCGAAAGCAGAGCTGTGCGTTGGCAGAGGAGGAGGAGGGAAGGAGTTTCTTCCCTGGACTTTCCAACACACCCTTTATCGCTAGGACTGGGAGAGCGCACTGGAAATCCAAGATCACATTTCAATGCCTGGAGGGAGTTTAAACCCCAGTTATCAGGCTGGAGGTCAGAGGCAGGGGATGTTTCTCTCACAGCTGTGTCTCTGCTCGTGAAACTCTCCCTTAAGCCCGGTGTACACAGAGGATTTGCCGACGGGTGTTTCGGGAGCCTCCGTGAGCCCACGCCCTGTGCTGTTGACAAAGAAGGTGCAAATGAAGCTTTAAGCATGAAAAGGGGGGAGGGATGTTCTCCTTTGGGAGAGCGTGGGTGAGGAATTACACATCTTTATAAAGAACAGAAACTGGGCTCTGCATGAACCGGGACCACCAGGGCAGAATACGGGCAGGGTAGAAGAAAAAGGGCAAGGACATGCTGTCCTTCCTTTTCTGAGTGCACAGAGAGACTCCGGTGTGGAGGAGAGGAGGGGACAGGTCAGTGAGTGTGGCGGTAGGGACAGATGCCAAGCAAGTGGGCAGACGCTGATTTTAAGAGTCACAACCCCAGAGCTCTGCAGGGAAACTCCTTGCAGATCCTGTACCCAAACCTGGCCCCCACTCATCTGAGCAGATCTCGAAACTCTCCTTTGTTGATGATCTGTGAATCACAGCAGCAACTGTTCTCTCCGAGCCTCAGCTCTTGTCGTCTTGGGCTTTTTATAGAGACCAAACATCCTGTTACCACACTGCATTTCTAACCCCGTCGTTACTTTCATCCGTTTCTCGATGAGCCTCCTGGAGGGTCTTTGGTCAGGCTGATGGGCAGGTTGGTATCAGTGAGAGGCACAGAGGCATGAAGCGGATGTTTTTGTGCAGTGAGTCACGGGGGGCTGGGTTCACACCAGGAGAGCTCCGCACACTCACAGGGGCTGGGTTCACACCAGGAGAGCCCCGCACACTCACAGGGGCTGGGTTCAGACCAGGAGAGCCCCGCACACCTACAGGGGCTGTGTTCACACCAGGAGAGCCCCGCACACTCACAGGGGCTGGGTTCACACCAGGAGAGCCCCGCACACCTACAGGGGCTGTGTTCACACCAGGAGAGCCCCGCACACCTACAGGGGCTGTGTTCAGACCAGGAGAGCCCCGCACACCTACAGGGGCTGTGTTCAGACCAGGAGAGCCCCGCACACCTACAGGGGCTGTGTTCAGACCAGGAGAGCCCCGCACACCTACAGCCCCGCACTGCACTAACTTGTCCTGAGGAGCAACTTCCCGGACACAGCACAAACACTTCCACCTTTCCTCCTGTGCTTTTCTCCGGTACTCCAGAGTGCTAAATTCTCTCGCTGCCCTCCCTTCCCTTTCCGCATCACTGCTAGCTTGTGCTTCCCTTGCATTCAATCGCCCTGGTATCAGCGCCCGGGAAAGTCCAGGCTCCTGCTGGAAAAGGCACGCTCGGATGAGGATGACGCCGCAGGGACGTGGCAGGGCAGCGGCGGGGTGCCGTGGGCTGGAACCTGTGACATGCCGAGAAAAGGTGTGTCTGATCCAGCACCCGGCCCGGCCAGCACGCCCCTGAGTGCAGCTGGAATGCGGTGACGAGCACCGCGTATTCTCTCTCAGGAAAGCCGGGTGGTCACCCACGTTTGCACTGATAAAATCTTACACGCCCAGCAGAGAGTCCTGCCCCGGACTAAAGAGGAGAGGGACTCCTGCTTTCCATCTAAAGGCACTTAGGGCCTCTTTCCCCCCTCCTTTCCTAAAATGGGGTTAGCAATACATCATCGAGATTATGTGTTTCTCAGGTGTGGGATTTCATAGGCAGCTATAAAACCAAATTTGTTGTACTGAGGAGAGCGTTGTACTTTGAGAACCTGAAAAGACTGTAATGAAATGCTTGTTTTAGCATTTATTGCTTTGGAGTGACTAAAAAAGCTGTTTTAAAGAGTGTGTGCAAGGATCATACCTGTCTGTATATTACACACAGACACACACACACACATACAAACACAGTGTTTACTTACCAATCCTTTAAGTTCTCATCTACTAGAACACCTCTTTGATTTTCTATTTTCCTTTAATCTTATGTATTGCCTGCTTGGAAAATCATAGGCTGCTCAGAAGTCTTAGTATTTTCCTTGGGGTTACTGAGCTAAAGCCCAGCTAAATCCCAAGGTTTTGAGACCGTATGGCTGAAGGGGTACATTACACATTGCTCTGTAATTTATTTGTGTACACATCTCTCATCCAGGGAGCACTGCTCTGGAGGTGAACATGCTTAGAGGCCCTGGATGGTTGTGCAAAGCAGGAAAGTGAAGGGAGGATGACAAGGAGGGTTGGGCAGACAAGCCCATGGAGCAGAAGAGCTCTTAGGGAAACCTACTCCAAAGCCCTCCATCAGCTCTGACTCCTGAGCCCTTCCTGCTGACCAGCCCCTGGCCCTGAACACAGTCAGCTCATGGCAGCTTGCCTGTTTGCAGAGGTCTGTATTCCATGCATGAATGCACAGCATCACCACTTCCTTCTTGCTCCAGGCCCTCTGCTACACTATACATTAGACACTGAGGAAGTAAAGGCAGAACACCACCCTTCTGTGCTCATGGGACTGCAACCTCAGTGGGGTGTTGCTGCAAAAATGGTTTTGTCAGGAGCCTGGTGACAATCATTTCCTAAAACTGGCAGTAGTTTCTCTCTCTCTAACATAAATAGCTTCAACAGAGAGCACAGACCACCTTGTGTTAATGAGTAATAAAAGCAATCGACCCATGGTGCATTTGTCCCTGAGCTGGGACTGAGTGTAGTCAGGGTGATAAAACTCTTACATTAGCAAAGCTTTGCTGCACCACACAGAGTAAGAGCCTGACAAGGCCAAGCTCTGACAACCAAATATTAGGATACCCTAATGCTTTTTTTTTCATGTCAAAGCACAGTTAGCATATGTAGTACAGCCTACAAATTCACTGGAAAGCTACTCTGAGTCATGTCAGCCGGGTTTCAGGCTATGCAAAGACATCTTGGGAGGTTATTTTGGGAGAGCTGTTTTCTGAAGCTCAGAGGACATCTGTCGTGCAAGTTAGGAAAGCAGACCACGATGAAAAACTGCTACAGACTTTGCTTAAAGAAGATGCTGACTTGTTTTAAATAAAGAGTATTAAACATGTATCTTGCCATTTGCTACTAAATAAATAATATTGTTTTCTTTCTAGTAACTACAGCAGATTCTGTGGGATTGTTTGGAGACACAGACCTAAAGAAGGACCAGATATTTGATTGGTCTCTCCACCAGGTGAAAAGCCACAAACCATCTTTATTGGGCTGCACACTGTGGAGCAGCCTTACAGCAGGGAAAACTGGAGGATCCTGACCTGCTCTGCTGTCCAGGCCAGGATGCACCAGAGCCCCAAGCTAGATGCAAATGGCTGGAGCCACTTCCTGCCCCCAGTGACTCATGGCCAGGGAAGCACTGGCATCCTGCTCTAGGAAGGGTCACTCACCTGCCCTGCCCTGCAGGGAAGGTGAGCACAGGGAGGTGGAAGGAGCTGGGACAGCAACACATTGCTGGCATGTGGAAAATAAACAAGTTATTGTAGGACTACTATATCAGCTGTGGAGAGATGGAGTGAAGCACAGGCAGCACTGGTGCCTCACATGCTGCCTCCATCCCTTAAATGCCTCCATCTCTCCATCCCAAACTCCTTAGTGGGGTTTGCCTCTTGGTCTGATACCCATTGACATTTGATGGGCTGGGCTGGAAAACAGAGTACAATATGCCCAGCACAAAAGCTTAGAAACACCTCTCTGGCTATTACCATGGAGATTTTCACTTTCCACCTCTGCCAGTCTTGTATTGCCACACTTTCACCATGCACCAAAGAAGAGAAAATGTCCATTTTCTTTCCACTGGGCTTATCCTCTCTGAAAGCAGCTTGCATTTGGGTACAGGACAGAAGGAGAAGGCAAGGACATTCATATGGCTATAATACATTTCCTGGTTAATCCAGGCTCTGTTGCTGTCAAATTCTGGTCTTGACACTGTTAAGGACTTAATGCTGATTGTGGGAAGGTTGTCTCAGATTTTCAGCTCAACACACCACTTTTTCTAAGTTGCCACTAATAACAACTGACTAGGACGCTTTTTAAAAATGTTGCAGACAGAGATTAATGAACACAGTACAAGACAGGTATAGAAAGATGATGTGTATTTTCAGTACGTGTCTCACACAAATGCAATCTATATATATATATATATGCTGATGAAAGTCATAATCATTTTTGGGACCTGTATGGCCACTGCCATGTCCCCATGGGTCAGAAAAGTTTGAAACACAAAGCTACCCTTGTAGCAGAAAGCCATGAAGTGAAAATCATGAATGTTTGTTTGGCTTATCCAGACATTTGGATACCAGGAAACTCAACAGAAAGCATCATATCCACATAACCACATCAAGACCTGCATCTGGGAAAGATGGAAGAAGAAAAGTTCCTCACTTGTCAGCTTCTACAAATGGAATTGGGAAACAGAAAGCTGAAGCAGCAGAGCCTCCTGGCTTTATGACCTGGGACTTTTGTTCTCTATTTCAGTCTCCCAAAGCATGTGCTGAGAACCTATTGCACAGAGTGACCTCCAAGGAGTGGAGTGAGCGTAAAAATTGTGATGTCTGTCAGCAAAAGCGCCTCATGAGGTTATGGTTGGAATCATACGGGTTACCTATTGTAAGAATAAATTCTCACTGCTGTGGTATTTGCAGGGGAATCCCGGAGCTGCTCTGTAAAGGCACCGCTTGGCTCCATCTGGAGGTGACAGCTGAGATGGCAAACACAGCGAGGGGCTGGAGCAGGGCTGAGTGCAGAGCAGGAGTCTGCTCCTCTGTGCTGAATAGCTGCCCATTCAGGGTGGTCTTCACCCTGTTACTGCTTCTTTGTGCATTCAAATATAATGATCGCTGAGGATGCGATGGTTTCTGTGCAACTCTACCTTTGGGGTGGGAGGAATTTCTAGTCCCACTCCCCCTTGGTTTTCCTGAAAGGTGCTCTGGAGCCCTGATGGGTTTCTCAGCATTACACCAGAGGAGACACTGAGAAGCCTCTTACAGAGGCCCAGCCTGCTGCCCCTGGCAGCCTGTGTGAGCCCTGCTCACCTGCGGGAAAACAGGAAGTTTGCAGGCAGAGTAAGCAAGCAGGGAAATTCCAAAGAACTGAAATGCTCCAGAGAATGGCATTGGCTTGAAAACTTCAGGATTTCCACATAAGAGTTGTACTCATGCCATAAACAAATTGAGGCCCAGCGCATGAGAGATGTGGTTTGACTGAAATTCAGAATATAGAGTTTCATATCTTGGATGGGTGTGGATTTTTCCTCTGAAGGCCCATGAGTGCTACTTTTTCCTTTCCCTCCCTAGTGACATTCCTGTATTGAGCTAGATCATCACTGCACCAGAGACCAACAGGGTAAGAGCCAAGGGGCCTGGAATCTACACCAAGACACTTTATAATTGCTCCCTTCTAAGGCATAAACTATTGAACAGGAATAAATGTGTGTGTGCACAAGAGCTCCTCTCTGTGTCCCTCAGCAGTGCTCAAACTTCTGCCCTGGAGAGCAGGTTCTGAGTCTTTTTCCTAGTGCTGTTTTGGCAGAAGCTGGCATACAGCTGGCAGTGCAGGGCTGCAGTTAGTGTGTGTCCCTTGTGCACAGCCCCTTCTCTCCAGTCAGGTGTGGCAGGAGCTGCAGGTGCAGGGCGGATTGGCTCAGCTGCTCCGCGGGCAATCCCACCCTCTGCTGACCCCTGCCCGTGAGCACAGCCATCACTGCCACATGGACTGCACAGGTGAGGAGCTCCTGCTCTTCATGCTCACTGCCAGAGGGGCTGGTCATCTGGGACACTGGCACCCTGTCTCTGCCCAGCTTTAGGAACAAGGCTGGGCACTGCTGTTCGCACTCCCCTGGATGTGCTGAGCACCTGCTGGCATGAAGTTTGTCCTCCAGTATGTGGGCTGCTTTTTTGCTTTTTTCTCTGCTGGGTTTTTGATAATATCCACCTGGACAGACTGCTGGATGGTGAATGCTGATGACTCCCTGGAGGTAAGACTGGGGTGAGGAGAGCTTGATCACCAAAAGCAATGTGTCCTAGAGAGAGTTTGCTCCTGGTATCATTGCTCCACTACACTCTCATGTTCTTTCTCCTTGTTGTGCTGGGTGAAAGTGGATGAGAATGAAAATAATTACTGTGGCAAGAGCAGGAAAAAAGTGGTGTTTTGTGTAATTTTCTTTGCCAGACTTTTTTTACCCAGACTGTGCTCTTACTTAGTAAGTTCAGGAAAGATCTACAGGCTCTAGTTTTAAACGTGCATGAACTTGAGAGGAGCTATCCTGTACCTCCAGCCTGCATGGATATTTTGGAAATGTTTCTAGTTCTGTAGTTCAGACTACTTGGTGGAGACATCCAGCATGTACAACTCTTCTCTTCAAGTCTTTCTCTGAACAGCCACTGAGCTACAGGGCTACCAGAAATTTAAGGGGGGCATGGGCACTCAATATCTCCTGGAAATCATGTGTACAGTAGCACTCTCATACTAGAGAAAGATATTGAAAGTTAATTGCAATCAAGGGAGAAGATTGCTGCTTACAGGCAAGGTGTGCCTCAAAGACTCCAGGCCCAAATCATCAATGTTTCTTCAGTACTCAATACTGCAGATTTGTCATTTTCTTCCCAGCACAGCCATTCATTTCTGTACATTTAAGCTGCAGGTCCACAGTGTAGGAAGCTGCTCCCTGGCAAATTGGATCGTTTAGGCAGTGAAGGTGGAACACCTCCCCGGACAGAAAGTTTGGCTGAGTGTATCAGGAGGAAACTTTCTATCTGCTATCCAGCATATGAAACCCTGAGCTCCTCTGCATCAGTGATTGCAATGCAGTGCTTAGCTGCAGCACATGAAGGGGTGAATTATCCAAGAAAAGAAGGATAAAGCTAATTGCAAGAAAACTTTTTTTTTTTTTTTTCCCTTTTCCTCTATGCCACAAGAATCCTTACAATCTGCCTGTCAGAAACCGTGACAGGTGGATGTAAGTGCTGAGGTGATGATCCAATGCAGTGCAGTTCCTTCCTGGTGGTCAGTGTGTCTGCTCAGTGAGCCTCTTTACAGGGCAAATAGAGTGCACCCAGTGATGCCGGATGGGAAATGACTCTTCATTTCGGAGATATTTCAGGTTCCTTTCAGGAAGTACTTACATAAAGGTATCAGTATGCTCAGAAGAGCCAAAGGAATCCAATTGCGTGGAAAACCGGATGAGAGAGGCCCAGGTGGTGAGCAAAGTGAGTCCAGTAACGAGCCATTCCCCTGAGGCTGTGTAACCTTGTCTTCCTGGGCAAAGGCACCTGCGATGGGCTGTCCCAAGTGCTCCATTAACACCCAGTTTGGTTATTAGCAATCACTATTCTCACATTCCGGCTCTGAGTGTGAATACTAAATAATGGAGTAAAACGCCCCCAGCCTTAATACCTGACCACTGATCTCCTTAATTACCCTAATGACTCACTGCCTCTCTAAACAGGGGAATGTCCACGGCCAGGAAGGCGTGGAGTCCGCAATGACTCCTGTTTTCAGCTGGAAAAACGCTAAGTTAGGCAACTTAGACTCCAGGAGAAGGCAACTCCATCCTTCAGCAGCTGCTGGCTCTTGGCTGCTTGCTTGGCTTTGACCCTGGTCCCCAGCAGCTGGGGAGATGAAGCTCTTACAGTGGCCCCACTGGAGAGGAGCATCCCAGGAATATGCCAGGGAGTGCCAGGAGCAGGCAACTCCAGAGAGGCTCAGCTTTCACAGCCCCTCACCTCCCTTCAGAAAAGCAGGCTGCAGCCATACAGAAAGCTGTTTAAAGCTGGTGACTCCCTGTGAAGCACCAAGACAGGGCTGGGTCAATTTTGGCAGTAGTTTGTAGTGGAAAAAGCCCATAATCTGCTTCTCAACGAGTGCTGTATTGTGTAGACAGTTCCTCCCTGTTGCAGGTGGATTATAAATACCACCACTACTGTTAAACGCTGCCTGTTTTACTCTCAGGCTGGGCTTGTAGTCGTTGTCTGCTGGCACAGAGCACGGTAAAACACTGTGACTAACATCCCTTACGTGTTTGTCTTCCCCGCTTTCCCCAGAAGGAGAAGTGTGTGCTTGTTCTGTCATTTTCTTTTCTTTCTGTATGAGAATTATTGTAATATTAATTATACATTATGAATAGGACATAATTATATGTATTACAGTCATTATGCAGTTCATGTTTTACATGCACACTTGTGTTAGGGAAAGCAAGTCGTGGTACGTGTTTCATAGTCGGAATGGGGGATGAGGAGCATGGCTGTGATGTTTTGCTACAGGGGGAGAGAAGTGATGGGGAATTACTGCTACCAACATGGTGCAGCCATGGGATGGGGAAATCCATGTCCCCACATGATGCCCTGTCCCTTTCACAGCAGTGGGTTCCCCTGTGCCTGAAGATCTGTCAGCACCAGGGAAGATGCCCAAGGGTGGCCTGGGAGCAGATTAACAACCAGAAGGATCAACAGTGCACAAAGCAGGGGGAGCAAGTGTTGGCCCTTGGCAGCAGAAACCAGAATAGCTAAGCAGTGGCTCAGGACAGCCACAGGTCCCTACAGTGGCACCTGCTCCTATCCCCCTGCACCAGGCAATAGGACATTTATCCCTCTGTGGAGAGGGGCTGGCTCCTGCTTTGCCCAAGCTGGCTCTAACAGGAGTAGTGACAACTGAAACATTCCAAGAAACTAAAAACATCAGTCAAGTTTTTGTTAGTCTGGGAAGGGGGTTATTTCACAAGCTAGACCATAACTGTTGTGCTTAAGACCTGTTTTCCTTGGAGGGTGACAAAGCTTGGAATCCCATTAGTCTCTATAAATAATTTAGATATAGATGCTGCTTTTAAGATTCAAAAAACAGTAATAATATCAGCAAGTGAGGAAGTAAGTGACATTATTAGATGAATGCAGAGTAGTATAAATAACCCTATGGTGGTTTAGGAGGAAAGAGAAATTATATAAATACAAGTGGAACAAAATGTAATTTAATAAAAATATGCTAATTTCAAGCACAGCTTGACCAGTGGTGAGTTAAGACAGAAGAGGACCTGCAACTGCATTAAGAGGGCCATGGTAAAAATACATTGAATGTAAACATGGCAAATTGTTTTACAATACTTCCTTCTCTTGAAAAGCACAGAATCAATGAAATTAGTTTTTTCCACCGCTGCTTCTCATTTTCCATCATATTTTTTATTAAATATGCCCTGAAATTCTCAGAAATGTTAAGCAGTTTCATCTCCATGAAACAAAAGATGTAGACTATTTTAGTTCAAATATAAATAGTATCTCTTCTGCCAGTGATTCATTTTTCCTCACCTTTGATCCAGAGAGCAGCATCACAGAGGAGGTGCACAGTTTGGCTCAGACATTGTGTTGTGGAGAAAATATTGGGCTTGGCTACAGACTTCAATACATCCTGAATAAGACTTTATTACGTGTCTGAGATATGTTATTATCTGCTTTGTGATTTACACAGCGGAAGAAAAATGAATTTATTGCATCACCCAAGCAAGCCTGGTCCCCTTCCCCTGTGTGAAACTCATTTGCTGGAAGAGTTTCTCTCTCCATTTACTGCAGCGGGTGTCGCTGGCAGCAGTGGGCGGGCTGCAGTCCAAAGCTGCACCGACATTAACTCTGCTCCTTGTATGAGCAATTCCAGGAATACTTTAGAGGTGCTTGTTGCCACATTTGCATTGGTAATGAAAACACCTCCCATAGTAAAGTGATTTATGGCAGGCTGGGCTGGGAATGGTATCTCGGGCTGAGGACAGCGCAGGCGATTAACCGCGGTGCGGTGCATCCTCTGCCCGTCGGGATGTCTCGGTGATGACTGTGGCTTGGGCACGCGTGGTCCCAGGCTGGCAGCACGGAGGGAGCCCCAGGGCCAGGACCAGCAGCGGCTGCCTCTCATTTTCCAGCCGTGTTTGCAGCTGAGTCACCCGGGGACAGCGCTCCCCAGGTGTCTGCAGAGGGGCGCACATCCAGACTCCTCTCCCACCCTCTGAGCTGCTGCTCCTCCCTCAGCAGGATGGTGCAAGGAAGGGCAGCACAGGCAGCAAAGTCTCAGGTTGTCTGGTCCATGGCCCTGCCCAGCTCAGCCTAGACAAGTGTTTGGCAATGAGTGAACAAACCTGCTCTTTGATATTTCTGGTCAGCCACCCCCCCAAGCCCCTCCCAGAAATTTCCTCCAAAATTTTTATCTTTACCAGCAGGCAAGTTTTTTTCCTAATGTCTAGTCAGATTTTTTTTTCCTCTAATGTGTAAACATGAGTAGGGACACAGAAAACATTGTCCTTTTCCTCCATCCTTCTGCTTTTTCTCTTCAAGCCAAACACTCTGGTTTACCATCATTGATACTGGACCAGGATTTCTGTTGAAAGCTGAGATGACCACCTGCTGTGTAGGTGGATATTTTAACCTATGCTCTTTTTTGTCTTCTTAATCCACAGGTGAGTACAAAATGCCGTGGCCTGTGGTGGGAATGTGTCACAAACGTTTTTGATGGGATCCAAACTTGTGATGAGTACGACTCCATCTACGCTGAGCATTCTGGTATGTAAGAGGCAGAGATGTTTCTACAAGTGGTGGGGACATTTGAGTGTAGACTAAGAGTATCTGTTCTATTCAGTGACAGATAATTAGAGGCATGTTTCTTTTCTCAGTCAGGTATTAATCCCAGGGGAAGCTGAAAAAAGCTGAACACCAGAAAAAAATGTTCCTATGGGATCTGACCCCATTACCTGCCCACGTTTCCATTCCTTGTGCATGAGAATGATCTGTTTTTGTCCTGCAGTGAAGCTGGTGCTGACACGAGCCATGATGATAACAGCAGACATTCTGTCAGGATTTGGGTTTCTCTTCCTGGTCCTGGGGCTGGACTGTGTGAAGTTCCTTCCCGGTGAGCCGCTCATCAAGCTGCGCATCTGCCTGGTGTCTGGGGTTCTGCTGCTCCTTGCAGGTATTTCCCCACTGTGTCCCCATTCTGTAGGACACCTTTTAGTAAAGTGGGGAACCATTAAAAGCCTTCTTTTATTTTGGTTGGTGATTATCTGTAGGAGTAAATCTATATTTGATTTATTTGTGTAATGCAGTTTATTCTGTTCACCACCTGCTTCAAACAGCCTGTAGTTGAGTTTATCTGCTTTCAGTTCATGTCTTGGCCAGGTGACTTGGCTTTGAGTTGACTGACATTTATTGCTGTTTCACTGTGGAGCAGCGATGCTTTGCTGTTGATACAGCAAGGAGACTTTGCTGTAGGTCTCTAGACCAATTGCTGAAGGACTAGAAAGTCCTGGCATCCTGGTTTGGTTCCTGACTCTGCCACAGATTGTGTGACCTTGGGCAAGTCAGCCTAAAATCTCCGCAGATGATCTCTAATAATAAAAGGATAATAACATGTCTGTCCCTTATATGTGATAAATATCCAACTAGCTGAGGTGCTTTGCTATTACAGTCAGTGGGAGAATTTTAAATACAAATATAAATAGCCACCTAGGTATCAAGAATATAATTTGACTTTATGCCAATATCAAGCAGCTACCTCTTCCTCAGTCTAAGCAAATTTAATAACTCACCCAAGCCACTGGGAGCACATGTAAAACACATTGACAGGCTCTTTTAAACATCATCCATTCACTTCTCAAAGTTTGTCTGAAAAACATCATCAAAGTTCTGAAAATAAAAACAGATCAGAAAATTAGACAACTTTACACGCAGCTGAGAGGAGAGGAGTTTTCTGCCTTTTTCTGCAGAAACCTGAGTGCTGCCAGTGTGCTGGAGGTGTGTGTGAGTGCCAAGCCATGAGGTGCAGCCCCTGCCTGGGATATCAGCAGGAGCCAGGGTGGATCCACCAAAGGCTGAGCATGGACAGGGGCCAAAACCTGCCATCCCAGGAAGGTCTTCCCACCCTGAAGGGTGACCCAGCAGACAGCAGCTGTAGCTGTAGATGGGGTCCCTCACGTCTGTGTGTGCCCCTCTGTGCAGGTCTCCCTGGCATCACGGGCTCCGTGTGGTACGCTGTGGATGTCTACGTGGAGCGCTCCTCTCTGCTCTTCCACAACGTCTTCCTGGGCATCCAGTACAAGTTTGGGTGGTCCTGCTGGCTTGGCATGGCAGGGTCACTGGGCTGCTTCTTGTCAGGGTCCCTGCTGACCTGCTGCATGTATCTCTTCAGAGGTGAGGAAGCACAGCTCAGGGATAGAGCCAGTGCTCAGGGAGTGCTACAGGGGCACAGGGTGGGGAAAGCCCTTTGGCATGATTGTTCATCTCCCGTGGTGATATTTTCAGCTGTAAATTGGGAATAATCTTAGGCAGCTCTTGAAAGCACATCAAAGTGTTCCATGTGGGAGCTGAGATGTAAGGATGACATAAAGTGTGTTGTTATTATGTCACATCTCGGAGTGCTGCTTTCCCTGGATAACGAACCTTTGCAGCTGAAAGTCACCAATCACTCATTAGCAGCTCCTATTTCTCTCCCTGTGCCTCACAGAGACCAGTTCTGGAAGATTCCATTCTGCCTACTCCTTGAGGAAGGGCTATTCCTCAGCTGGGACCGTTGTAACAAACGTGCATTTGCCACCCTCACAAACAGCCACCTCCAAAATGTATGCAGTGGACACAAGGGTGTGAGGAGGAGGTAAGTGCTCCAGAAAGAGCTCTGCTTTTATTTCTAGTGGATTGCACAGAGACTCAAGCTTTTGTGGTTGTGATACAGATGCAATTGAATTTCAAGGATCTACTGTATGCTACAATATTTGTTTCAAAACACCTTTCCTTCAAGAAGGTAAACTCTGAGAAGATCCTGCTTTCTGGAATCCTCTTGTCTTGAGTGCTGAGGCCACTTGCATAAGCATGGACTGAAATAACCAACATAAACTCTTTTCAGCATGTGTCTCAACACTACTGGTAGAAGTGAGATAAATCAGCCATTCCTGAATCAGACTGCAGTGTTCTGCATGAAGATCCCCAAACTGCAAGATGGATCTGTTCCACGTCTGGCAGTGTGTCAACAGAGTGTACCAAGGAGAAAATCCTGGCAAAAGGAGGGGCTGACTGTCTGACCAACACCTGCACCCTGTGCACTCGGCGTGGGGGTTTACCCCTCCTACAGGCAGCTGGGGAGATTTTCAGGAGATAAGAGCTGTGTTAAATGTCTGACCCTCTCTTTGGTCCATGAACCTCTGTACTGAGGAGAGATTGTAAATGCAGGTGCACTCTTTCCTGAAAAATACAGTCCTTCTCAGTCAGTGTTAAAAGGTACACTACAGATGCTCTAAACTCATGGAAATCTGGAAATTGCCAGCTTCATTTTGCTTAATAAAAACATTGCTTGGACAAAGTGAGTGAAGATGCAAAATCTGAACTTGTGCATTATAGCATATCAACATTAGCTAGAAACTAGGATAAATTATACTAAAATCTATTGTCCCTTTCCATCAGAAGGTATTTAAACCTAGTTCAGGTCTGCTGTCTCCTTCTGCAATCCAGGCTGCCATAGTCTGGATGGGGTTAGAGCATCAGCCAGGTCTTCACTAGGGTGGGGGAGACTCAAACCCTGTATGGCTTAACATGTTCCCTAAGGATGGATGTGAACATTCTTTCATGCCTTTAGTAGACAGAGAGGCTGAGACAGAGTATTCTTAGGGTTGGTGGGAACTGTCCTTTCTGGCCATGGGCACCACACCACATCATGGGCACTGAGGGCTGAGAAAGGTCTCCCAGCACAGAGATTTACCTGCTTAGGGGCAGTGGAGAAACAGATGGAGTCTCAGCTGGGTGTGCACAGCTGTGGGTGCTGAAGCACTACCACAGGTAGGCTTCTTTCACAGACTGCTTGATGGTGAGGCTGGATTTCCTTCTCCCAGAGAGTAAGAAGGAAAACCTATTGTTATGTGGGCCAGAGGGAGATGAGTTGGCTGAGGATGGAGTGAGCTGTATCCCAAGCAGCGCTTCTGATAACTCCTGTGGTGGAAAATGAAGGGCTCTGATGGGTTATCCTGGAAAGCAGCACCTTGTGCTGCAGCACAGAACTGACCAGCAAGGCCAGAACATAACCCAGCCCTGACCTGGCTCCAAGTCAAGAAGCACCAGGGTATGGGACAGACAGGACAGCAGCAGGTCCACATGGCTCTGCTGCACACCCAGGCACCTCCACAGGGTCAGAGCACAGCACAACCATCTCAGCAAGAGCCCTGGTGGCAGCTCTGCTGCCCGGGCAAGGGAGGCTCGTGCCTGCAGAGCTCCTGCTGCTTCAGCTGGCAGACACTGATGTCAGCCAACCCCAGAGCAGGTTACTGCCAACAGATGAGCTGTATCAAACAGATGTAAACACAGTAGGAGAGGTGATGAAGGCTTTTTTACAAGGTCCTGAGAGACAACGAGTACAAGAGTTATGAGTGATGTGATGGATTCACAGATTGCACCAAGAATGCACAAAGAGATCTGGAGGTGACAGGAATTTTTGTCTGTTATTGCAAGAAACTGCACTCAGAGCTTGATGGTTGGGGTTTGGTTTTTTTTTCTTTTTTTTTTTTTTTAACTTGTTTACAGCCACATCAGAAATGTGTTTTCCATGGGTCTTTGGGGCAGGAGAACTGACACTGCTGATGCTCTCTGCCAGAGCAAGGAAACTCTGGGAGCATTTTTTGGGTCTGCTTCCTGGGCTGTGTCCCTGCTGCCCTGCTCCTTCAGAGCACACTGGGAAGGAGATGGAGGGTGAACACACCCCGGGGGCAGAGCTGTGTTCAGTGACTGCTCCACTGCCCACATCCCTGCTCCTGCCCAGAGAGGCAAAGGCTCCCTCAGCCTCCCCGAGGGAGGAGAGATGCTGCAGGCAGCCTCAGGCCGGCTCACCCAGCTCAGAGATGCTCCTGGGGAGGAGGTACCCAGCAAAGACATCATCAGCTCTGAATCAAAAACTCCCCAGCCTATGCAGTACATGATTTCCCCCCCCCCGCCCCCTCAAAAACCCAGAGATGCCCACCAGCCTCTTCCTGATATTTTCTATAGTTTTTTTTCTGAGCACAAAGGTTATTTCTTGCTATGAATATTTATTTCTTGTTTAGCAGAGAAGAAATGAAGGTGTAATTACAAATATCACACCACTGATTTCCCCTGTTCAGCACTTGAGGAGAATTCTGGGCCTTCGTCCTAATGGTCTTCAGCTTGTTTTAAGGTGGTGGGAGCTGTTTTGTGACTTACAACACGTGGGTCACACCCTGCAGTGGCTCAGTGGGCACTGAATGGCTCTGCACTGATCAGGGGTGAATATTGGAGATTAGTTTCTTTAGTCCCTCCAGCCCTGTGTTTCTCCTTGGGGTACACAAATAGAGCACACACATACTCCAAGTACTACCTTAACTCATCCTCCTCAAATACACTTCAGATTCAAAGAATTTATGTACAAATATTCTTTTCATATGAAGAAGAATATTATACTAACATTTGTGAGCCTCTCTTCTTCAGTATCTGTACAGAATAAGAGTCAATTCCTTAGTCATACTTTGTTCCAGACAAACTCTCTGGTAGGTTTTGAGATCTATCTCTTGCACAAGAGGACCAGGAAAAGGTCACAGCAACTCTTAGTTTTGCTAGGTTAATGTTTTGTAACCAGTCCAATACTGCATTGCTTCATTATTCAAATTCTGCTGACAGTCTACCTGATATTTTGATCAGCTGTTAATATTTAATTGTTAATCCTGTGTGATTTAGTACTGACACTGGTTTCATGACTGCAGGATTCACTCCTCATTAGCTCATTAGCAGGTCTATTCTAGTTTAATTGTATATTCATTAACGAGAAACCTCCCAGAAAGTAAACAGGACTTATTTTTTATTTAAAAATCTGAACCAGCCCCAAAGGCTGAAGATGTATCAGGTGAGCTCAGTTATTAAGGTATTTCCTTAGTACCTACCTGCATTCCATTCAGCAGCAGCTCACTGGGAATGACAATAGACTGATTTTCCCCTCCCGATGGCCATTGGTGGCTTACCAGGGCTTTTTGCTCAATGGTAATTTCCAGCTGAACTGAGGTCCAACATTAATCCATCAGTTCAACAGGTTTTTAGGTTTCTCCATATTTTCCCTAGCTTACAAGGAGTATTCTTTTATGTTTGGTCGCCTCAGTTTTCATTTCCCAGGACATAGAAGAGTCAGGGATTTAGCTGAGAGCTGGGAGCAGCACCTTTCCTCCCTGTGTGCCTGCCCCAGGGTGCTTCCTTGAACTGGGGCTCCCCCCTGTCCTCTTCCCTGACAGCTCCCTGCACTCTGCCAGGGATCTGCTGGATGCAGGTTATGGAAAACAATGAAGTGTTTAGGTAAGATCTTTGCTAAGTTGATTCCATGCTTTACAGATAGCTATTGATTTCCCATTTTGATACATGCAAGTGAGGGAGATAAAAGAATTACATCTGCAATGGCTGTCCTTTTCTGCCTGCAGCATCTCATCCTCTCTGCCTCGATCAGCCTTGCTCATGAGGGCTTTTAACATCTCCAGCTGTAATTAGTGCTCACTCTTGCTGTGACCTTGTGAACTAGGCTCTCTCCTACTGCAGCTGCATCAATGTTTCCCAAGACACGAATCTCCTGCCTTTTCACAGGCATTGCAGTGTCATTTTGGTGTGAATTCAGTAGATCTGAACAATGATTTCCAGTAGACAGGAGCAGCAGTGCAGAACTGTTTTTCTTTCACAGTAACATCAGTGGGATATAAAAACACACAATTGTCTTTGAGTGCTGCATCTCTCTGACCCGCAGCCAGGTTTCAGTTCAGAAGGTGTTTTGCCGAGTGACCTGCTTTGACTCCTGTGAGGGGAATCACCGCTGTCCTGCAAGGACACACAAAAGGCAGCAGCACAAATAGGACCAGCCCTTGGGCATGGGGGAGTGATGCTGGAGGCTGCCTGGACCTTTGCTGGTAGCTGCAAAACTCAGTGTACACCTGCAGCAATGCATTTCAGCAGCTGAAGACTTTGTCCTACCTTAGACACATCTACTTAGAGTAATTTCATAAACTTTCCAAGAGAGGAAAGTAAAATTCCACCAAGAATGCAAGGCTTTCTCTCTCAGCTGAGGTTGGACTCCCACAGTTTGCTCTTCTGCATCTGTTAAATATTGTGGGCAAGTGATTAATGACTGAAATACTCTGTCCAACCTCCGTTACAGCCGCGAGAACTATTTTCTCCCTGTAGCTCCTGGGTTCCTGCTGTAAAATGCCTCTGAGCAAGGAAGAAAAGTGCCAGAATTCTGCCATCTAGTGACCCAAAGAGAGCGGGCATCTGTCCCCAGTCCCGTCCTCACCCTCCCTGCACAGAAGTTTTCAGCCCATAATACAAATTTTTGGATGACAATTACAAAAAATTTAATGAGCATATAAATTGTTTTCCCATCTTTCATGTCCAACCCTCCTGGCATTCCAAACTGATGCCCTGTCATGGCTCAGCTACCTCTGATTTTGCTCTATTTTGCCTGAGAGCCACTTTATGATTTATTATTCAGCTCTTAGTCTGCAGAGGTGGAAATCCAGCCATGTGCCTCGCCACGTTCCCTTTGTCTTTTGCTTCCAGATGGTCACCAAGCTATTGGCTCCTCTGCACTGCTCCCATTTCCCTCCACAAGGCCTGCTGATGACAAGTTCCCCCACAAACACATCTGCCTTCCAGTGTTTTCTGCTTTTTTTCTAGAGCTGTTTGCCAACTCTTCTCAAAGTCAGCAGGAGCTGTAAGTCAGAGGACGAGTGGCAGCCAGAGAGTCACAGCAGGACAAGTGCTTATCCAAGGTGAACCTTATTCCTAAGGTGATGAATTATAAGGAAATGGCTCTTCTTTCCTTGCAATTCTGGAAACATCAGCCAAACTTCATTAACTGCCCTCATTAGGAGCTGAGTGCTTATGAAAATACCAATTACCCAGCAAAATCTCTGCTTGTGTAAGAATGGGAGCACAGGTCTGGAGAAACCTTGTCCATTCTGCTGGAGAACACAGGAGTGAGGTGGCAAGCTGGGAGAAGCAGCTTCCATAGGGAATAAAAGATTGGTGGGGCCACCCAAAATGCTTCTGTAGAAGAAAGAAACCCATCCTCTATTCCAGTGATCAGGAAACCAAGGATCAGGGCCCTGAGTCCCTTCCCTACCCCAAGTCAGCAGCACTATTAGTTTGTGTCCTTCCCACTGCAACCCCACACAAACTCTTTTTTGCACATACCTCCTGGCTTTCAGCAGTTTTTGAAGCTCCTGTGGCTCCTGTCATTTTGCACAGGTACCACAGCACACAGGTTCTCCCACGCTGGTGGCTCCAGATGGAGCCTGATTTTGTGACAGCCAGTAGCTTACTTTACTCTGAGCCACTTGCCACAATTCTGATGGAATAATTTGATTGCTTTTGTGCATAATTAAAGTGCCTCAAACATGAAGCTGAACACACTTGAATGCACACAAGTAGCAGGGGAACAGACCTGTTCCCTCGAGTGTTTCTGTGTGCTCAGAGCCTTGCTTGCCCTCTGTTGGGTGGCTGGGGAAGGATTTACCACCTCGGGAGTCTCTGGTCCTTGAGGAAGAGGGATGCAGAGGGATTGGAGGCACTGAAACCTGAGCAGTCCTTGCTTGTTAGCCTCTGCAGCCATCTGATTAGAAGGTGACATTCAGTGAAATTAAAGGCAGCAATTTATTTAGAGCCAAGCCATTAATAAGCAGGAGGCAGTAATGTTTTATGCAGCACATAATGCAGACAACCTGTGGAGTTCTGTGCCATGAAGGGGTCACTGAAGCAAGCAGTGTGTAGGTGGGAATCAAGTGACAACTGATTTAATGCCCACTAACAGGCTATGCAAGCTGCAGTGACAAACATAATCAAATCTCATGCTTCAGGGCATAAATTGAAGGGGTTGAGTGGTGGAAGCAGTTATGTACATGAAAGATCTGATCCTGAGAGGTGTGGATTACCTGCAATTCTTACCAAGTTCAGCCAGCAAAAGGACGCTCAGAAGTTGCTTGATTTCTCCCCTGGCTAGGTTTGTACTTGCTGATTTTCTTTATTAATAAACTCAGTAATATTTTAGCCTGCTGGCACAAACATTCACTTGGCTACAAGTAACATTTATTTCCTTTCACACAAGAGTCAAACATTAAAGCTGCTTCTAAAATAAGATTTTAGGAGATAATTTGCAGTGGTGCTGGCAAATAATTTTTTCTCAAAACATGTTGCAATTCTTTATCTAGAAAATGTACTTACAAAGAGTAATTATGAGGATATGGTAACCTTCAGTGCATTTATCTTCCCAGTCTCCTTCCTGAGCATGGGAACTGGTGCTAACCTCACTCTGCAGGTGGGGAGGTGCTCCATGAGGCAGGCTGTGGGCTTCCATTCATCTTTTGGGATTCTAATCCCAGATGGACCCAGGTGCCCTAATTGGGTTCCATGGGAGCACAGAGCATGGGACAGGGGTGACACTGCCTTGTGCAGCAGGACAGGTCTCACTGCACCCCCAGCCCTTGCCACTGAGGGAGCAGAGGCACAGAGGTCAGGCAGGCTGAACTCAGCCCTCAGTGACCTGCCCACGACAAACAAAGGGGAATCTTTGCTTTCATCTGGAATCCAGCTAAGGGGGAGATTCAGCACCTTTCTTCAGTAATTTGAGAACTAGTTAGGCTAATATCTTCAAGGAATGACTTTGGTTGAGATGATCCTGCTTGGGCACAAGGCAGTCTGGATGGCTTAAAGTATTTTTCCATCCTGTCTGCAGTGATCCCCTCAAAGAAAATGGCATTCTTTATCCTAATAGATTTCTAAGTACTAAGTACCTAAGCCCCTAATTCATGTGTGTGGGGAACCTCCATGTGGGTCCTGTGCCATTCAAAGCCTTCTGGTCTGCAATGCTAGGGCAAAAGTAGCTGAGGACAGTCACCATGAATTTAAGAACAGCTTAAATGAGCAAACTCACTTTTTTTTAATGCTCTGTAACCAGCTCCTGCCACTGCTACTCCTCCACAATCCCTGTCTTCTGTTTTCTCTTCCCTGGCCATAAATTTGCTGCCTTTTGCACTAGACAAATCTGATATGTTGTGCTAAATATTTTAAATATGGCAAACGATCCTTCATCACAGAGTGATTGCATTGCAATGTATTAGAACAACATGACTTTGCCAGAGGGTGTTTCTTGGCGCAGTGCCGAGTCAAGGAGGCAGCCCAAGCTTGAGAAGTAACTACCAAGTCATTTATCAACATTTGGTTCTAAAATACATGGGGTTGCACCAGCTCAAGCAGCCTTAGAGAGATAAATCTACAGGCTGAGCCAAAACCCCAAATACAGACAGGCCTTTGAAAGATCTTTTTGAAATCCAGAGATATCAAAATGTCAAGCTGAACTCCTGTGACAGATTCAACACATATTTTTGGCATTTATTCTGTTGCATTTAGTCTTGTCTTTCAGGTTCAGTGAAATATGTGCTGCTTTTCAGTCTCTCAGCCAACCTGTGGAAAGGGCTGATTTGGTCTCACACTCCTCTAGCATGATGGAAGATCTCTGATGAACCAAGTAGGATCACTAAAATCCAACGTGGTGTCTAGAGCTTGTTTTCCTTCATGACATCCTCATAGGATGGGGGCAATTCAGTTCCCCCAAGGCTGAAGCAGGGGTCAGGAGAAGAGGAAATCTCTGCAGTCCTGCAGGGGCTCAGGGATCCAGAGAATGGGCACGGAGGTGCTTCAGTAGCTGGGGAAAAAGCAAAGTCACAACTGTGCAGCAGACAGGCGTGAAGGGCAAGCGTGGGAGTGAGAGGGGTGAGCCCAGGAGGAGCTGCCAAACCACTTGGAAACAAGAAAGGCATGGATGTAATTTTTGAAGGATGGCATCACAAAGTCTTTCACCACAAACTCCAGATACAAGAAGTTGGGCCAGAGGAATTTGGGTGGGTTTGGGGTGGATCCTCCCTGTCTATGACCACCCAGAAAGCAGGTAATGTCCTCTGGGAAGGGCTCAGCCTAATGACAGGATTAGCTTTATTTTTCTTGGAGGGATGTGGTCTGGCTCAGCCTGCTGATGCTGCTGGCCATACTCCAGGTCAGTTCTGGATACTACACGTTCATTATAGCCCAGTCCTCAAAATCTGGGTGCTTCGGGGGGAATGTTGAGGGTGGCTCAATGAGCAGCACCCACCAGGGTGACAGAGCCCAGGGTGTGTTAGCTGTTGAGCTGACTGCTGGGGTGGCTTGACTTACACCAGTACAGTTTTGCCTGAGTGAGAAATGAAGGACACATGCTGACCCCAGAGCCTGTGGCTGCAGGTGTTGGGATGCTGAGTGGCCTGGCATTGGGGAGAAAGTCCCACACATCTCCAGTGTCTGCTGGCCAAGCCCCAGCTAGGCACCTTTGGGACACAGGGACACAGAGGGACAGCACCATGGTATGGCTCAGTGAAAAGTGGATGTGGCTTCAACCTCCAGTCCATGGTCTGGACCTGTCCCCAGGATGCCAGAACTGGGCACCCCACTGTTCACCAGCAATGCAGCCCCTGGCTGCAGCCAAGCTCCCACTCAAGCCTGACTGCTTTTTACTGGGTTCTGGATGGACCACAGGAAGGCCAGCAGGGCCAGCAGGACCTTGCAGCAGGGACAGGACTAACCACCAAAGGCATCTGAGCTGCTGAGGGCAAACACAGCCACGGTGCTCCGGGGGAGGCAGCTCCGCCGCGTCAGCCAGCACTGCAGGCAGCAGCACATCCCGCAGCACAGGAGCACAGCCAGGGAAAACAGCACCAGGAACCTGAGGCAGAGGAGCAGGGACAGAGGAACAGCACTGTCACCATCTGCAGGCAGCACTGACAGATGGTTGCACGTCTCCAAATTAACGTATTCATTAACGTCTTTTGCAAATAGCCCTTAAATGTTGCGGTTTCCCCACCAGCACACTGGACATGATCAAACCCCCAGAAAGAATGTCTCACTCCTGAGTGCTCAGCAGTGAGTGCTGGCTGGAAATTCAAACATTTCTCCCTGAATTCATCCATCGTTTTTTCCCAGCTCAGTTGTCAGCGTACAGTGAGGAGGATATGGATAAATGATTTCCATTAGTTTGTAAAGACAGAACACAGGGACAGCCCAGGAGCAATGCTCTCTAGCTATCAGTCTCTCTTAATGCCTTTCTCTCCATATATCCATCAAAGAATATTATTTGCAATTTTTTCCCCTCACATACCAGCTGCTCAAGTTTTCATCGCTCTGTCCAACGCACCTAAAAAGGGAAGAATAAAAAGGACTTAGAGTCTGGTGTCAGGGGGCTGCTTTTCCCACCCCAGCACAAAGACAAGCACCATCAATAAGTAGATTGAGAAGTTTTCTCCCATGAAGGGAGCCCATTAAGAATGTCTCTGTATGATGGGAGCAATGCAGATGATGCAAGAAGCAGAGTGCCACTTGTTTGTCTTTCAACATTGGCAAACTCCTCCAGCGTTTTTGCTGAAAACCCAAAGGGTTTCCAGCCCCCATTTCCTCTTTTGAAAAAAAAACCCAACCCTAAATGGCCTTTTCCTCATTCCTGTGCTGTGCTGGTGTGCCAGGCAGGAGCAGAGCATCCTGAAAGAGCCTGGGGTGTGGGAGCCATGGGTGAGAGAAGGAGCCACACTCACCTCTCGCCAAGCTCACAGTCCGACCCGGAGTCTGCTGGCTGAAAACACACACAGAAATCAGAGAGGGCAGGAATGTTTTGTTTTCTACAATTTATCTGTACAATTACTGTTCCTAGAGTGGGAAGTTGGAGAGGAAGAGCCATATGAGTGCAGGTCCTGCAGGGTTGAAACCAGAACTCTCCTTAGGATCTGCCTCCGTGGGGCTCTGCTTTGAGCCAGCCCAAATCGAAACCAGCAGAGAACCTCACCAAGAGTCAATAAATTCAATAGCTTGCAGATGAAAGCCAGGCCAAGTGGAAAGCATTCCTTTTGATGTGAAAGAGGGAAAGACAAGCAGGGAAGCACCAGCTGGAGTCTGAGACCCTCTTACTGCACTGGGCATTGCTGTTCAGATATACCAGCTGAAAATGCCCCATAACCAAATTCTTGTTCTGTGGCTCATTTTTTGGGGGGAGCTAATTGTGAATGCTGCAGTAAATTGGAGCTCTTTTGACCAGAAGTGTCCTCTACCCAGCATTTTCCTGTTTTCAGATAGGAGTGGTGCATCATTCCCAGAATCAGGTTTCAGGTATTGCAAATATGTGAACCTGAAACTTGTTTTTCAGGTATATTTTCTACTCTCAGATCAAGTCAGTTTGTTTTTGCAAGCCTTGTTGATCTTAGCCTCAGTTTCATATTATCTGTGCTAGAAGTAACCTGAGCAGTTCATCAGTATAATTGAATCCAATTCAATAGATTTTTTTTTGGCTGACTGGTGTTAGGTATGTTATTACAGTTGCCCAATGGTGCTACAAAAAATTCAGATCAGGTATAGAATTGTGATAATGCTGGAAAGCAGAAAGAACAGGATAGAGGAATATAGATTCAGTTCTTGGGGAAAAAACCTATTAGAATGCAATTTGTAAATAATTGTTTTGGATTTCCCTCCGCATATATCAAAAAAACTTAGAGATTTTTGACTTTGAGTAAAACTGGAACACTCTGTTCTGAATTAGAAATTTGTATCAAATATGCATAACTGAAAGATCTTATTTTAAATCTCTAATTAACAGGTTCTTTTTGTTATACAAAGCTCAAGCCACTGTAAACAGCAAGAAATCCCCCTCCAAATCTCTATAATGTGTCTGAGCCTGTGCACGCACTGCCTTTCAGTTCTTAGTTTCACCAGAGGTCTTTGGGTGTAGTAAATCTTTCATATAAAGCATTATTTGTGGAATTTCACAAGTGGCTGAAACCAGAATGAGGAATAAAGAGAAAGACAGAAGCTTCAACCCTTCCAGACGTGTCCTTTTAAAACCGAGCTAATTTGTCATGTCACACATGCACCCTGGTGCAGAATGTTTTAATTCTTTTAGGGTTTTTTTGCACTTCAACTGATTATTAAATAACAGGTCAAAAGCAAATAGCTGATTGCTGTGATTACATGTATCCTGGGTATTATTCATGGCTGAATGACAACCTCTGGACTCTCTTTTATCATCCTTCAAACCAGCTCAGCAGAGCCACCTCAGCGTAGTTAAACTGCAGCAAAGTGCATCTGCTCTGAGGCAGGAATCTGTCAGAGCAGCCAAACACCCACCCCTGCTGCTGCAGCCCCAAGCTCTTCCATTTCAATAGCCACAGACAGAATAAAGGACAAAGAAAGTAATGTTTTCTCTGCATTAATTGGAATTTTTGTGACCGTTAAATCTTCCCCAAACTCATTAGGTCCTCAAAAAAACCCAAAAAAACAAAAAAACAAATCCTTCAAAAATAATAACAGAAATAAAAAAAAAAGCTGATGACTAAATTCTATAAAAGTTGGAATACTCCTCCCACAAATCAGCCTGGTCCCAGTGAAGGCTTTGGTTACCTGGAAGAAGGTTAAACACAGAACTCCAGCTCCTGCTGTGATCCATGAAGTAAAACACAAAGCTCCATGTCTCCCCATTATCAGTGTGAGAAACATTGGAGGAGCTTTGTTTGCAGCAGTGTTTTACCCTCTGTAATTTGGTCCTTTTAAAACTCCTCTGCACATCGTGCCTGCAGCCACAGAGCACGTTACCCAATGGCTTCCTGTGCCTCAGAAATCACCACTGGCCACGAGAGAATTTGGGTTTGCAGGGACACAAACAGCTACCAGAAGTTAAAGGAACACTGATTTAAGGTCAGCACCTTGCAGTTGTTTCAGTATTTTCATAGCTGTTCACAAATTCCTGCTGCTGAAGCTTAGTTCCATATTAACCCACAGCTGCATTTAACAGGCCCTGCTACAATTAAAGAGTCACTGGTGTCTGTGCAGTGGGGCCACGCTTTCATGGCATGCTGCCTGCAGATGGAATATTGGCATTACAGAAAAAGCAGAGACAGCTCTAACATGTTCTGTGTACTGTGCCTACCGCCTCTCACCTGCACCAAAGATGAAGGAAACCCTTCCCAGCCTGAGACATCCACCACCATGCAGCACTGGTACTGCTGCTATGCAGCTGTCAGGGTTTGCCAAGAAAATGCAACTGAAAAAAACCCACACATCTTACAAGGGACACAAAATTTCACTGCACATTCAACTCCCATAGGGCCATCCAGGTGATGTGGTTAAGCAGGGGTAGAAGATGGTTTGCCCCATAGCTCTGATCCCCTCAGAAGGGACAACCCCAGTTTGTTCAGCAGGCAGTAATAGGTTGTCACTGAAGTTTACAGCCCGTGGCTGAAATGCACCATTAACTGTGGTTCTTCCAGATTTTAACACAAAGGGTGTTGCCATGAATATGTTCAGTCATCACTGCAGAGTTAAGCATTATGCTGGGATGCCATTACTCCTGTAATGATTGACAAAGCTCAGCTGCTCTTGAGATGTGCCTCTGTGGCTTTGCTTCAGCTGAAAGGTCAAGAAGTCCAACCGTGATATACATGCACAACACAGGTTTGTTATTTCATGTTCAAGCTTTGCATAAACCCAGCCAAGCCCTGGTGCTCTCTGATGTTTACTTTCAGCTCTGCACTAATGAAAGGCGAGCCCCTGAAATGATGCCCTGAGAAAGCCTCTCTCATGATGGTGCTAAGTGCATGTGCTACACCCTATAAATGGTCTGAACATGCTGTCCTGCTTCAGACCATCCTTTTCAGTGTTGCTCAACAGTAAATTGCCAGACCAATTTCTTAGTTATTTTCTTAAAGAAAAAGCTCCTGCAGGATAAAAATGTGCACAGCCTTGCTGGGAACTGTGTGGCTCTTACAAGTTCAGGCTTCATTGAGGTCATCCATCACTGAACTAATTTCAGTCTTCTTCCTCTCACAATTACTTCTCTCATGCCAGCACCCATGGTACTTTCAATTTAGAGCCACCAAATGGATTAACCCTGGTATTTCAGGGGGCAAGTACCTCAATGAGCTCCTGGTACTGAAAAATAACACGTGGCATCTGTTCTGGATCTATTTCCAGAAGAAAAGGGAAAGGATTGAAGTCTATCACTGCTCAGCTCCTGGCCTTGAGGCAAAATTTGGTGCTTTCTGCTGGCTGGACCCCTACAGGGATTCCAAGGGATGCAATTTGTGAACCTGTCCTGTGCTCTCTGTAATGATGCAAAGAGGAGAGAGAGTTGGCTTAAAGAGGGTCCATGAATAACCCTGTCTTTTGCTTTAGGAGGGATTCCAGTACTGAAAAGAGCTGCTGCTTTAGCAGGAAAACTCTCCCTGTCCATGATCAGCTGAGCAGCTTGAATACATGAATGTCATAAAGAGCCTTAGCAGTTGCTCTAAGACAGTCAGGACTGGGCACCAAAAACCCAGACGAGTTTTGCACTGAATTTCAGTGGGCTGGGACCCTCCTGCTGCCCCTGGCTGCTGTGGTTTTGCAAAACTGAGACCCATCATCTGTACAGCTCTGTGTCTGAGGGCTAGTTCCAGTCTGAGGGGTTTCTCCAGGCTTTTTGCCACCCCTCCACAAGGAGACATATGCACACATACTTGCACACACACGAAGATAATCCCTCCTCACTCCTCCTCTGCTTACTGGATGAAAAGTTTGGTGTCTCTTTCCTCCTCAATTATATTCCCCTCATTGGTGGGCTTGGGAGGCTGCTCCCTGATAGATGTTAACTCCTGGCCATTAGATTAACATGCTGTTATTTCCTCATCACCTCATGTCGTTGCTAGGTGACAAATGCATCTCCCAGGCAGCAAAAGAACTACCATACAGCAATTTATGAGTGTCCATTACCACTTTCCTTAAAGTGCCTGGTCCTTTCAGTGAAAGATGTGCAGTTCTAGGACCACCCAAACTTGTAGAGTTGCCACAGAAACCACCTCCACTGGGGACTGGGTTTCATGAGAGGCATGAAAGGGAATGCAGGTGAGGGGACAGGGGGAATTTGGGAGGAGCTGATTTACCTGGTCAAGTCTGAGAGGGCCAGGGTTGCATCAGGGGTCTAAATTTCAGGCTCCAGATTTTATTTTTGTGCACTAGAAGTGATGGCCTATGCTTCATTGGGTGTCATACAATTAATTTCAGACATGTATTTAGACTGACTGTCCCCAGAATTTCAGGGAACATCCTGGGGACTTCTGGATTTTGGTAAGAGTGAGAGGCAATTCACTGGCATACAGGTGGCCACATAAAACACCTGGCAGCCTGTAAGCACAGCTAGCAGCTTAAACCTGTTTCAAGCTCTTCCTAGGCTGCCTTCAGAGCATTTGGTGTTTGCTAGGGATGACTTTTGGGAAAGCAATCACCTTGCTAGGTTGTGACCAGCCTCCCAGAACAGTCCAGAATAAGACAGTCAAAGAGAAGAAGGAGAGTGGCAGCAGGAGAGATGGGACAGAATGGAGAGCACACAGGGACATAGAAGGGAGACAAAAATCAGGGCAGTCCCACTCTCTGTGTTAGGGTCAACTGACAAGAGTTAAGCATGAGCTCATTTTTTTATGCTGCAGTGTTTTCACACCACCACCACAAACAATTCTTGCTCCAGTTCAAGGCCACTGGGATCTCTCCTCTCCCTACTTGACTGCAGCAGCACGACCATCTCAGTCTTTGCTTTTGCAGCTACATCCTTGGTATCAAGGCTTGGTCAGGCTGTCACCATCCCTCCTGGCCTGCCTGGGACGACTCAGCAGCCAAATTCAGTTTAGCCCAAGAGAAGAGCAGAGCAGTGGGGGAAGACTGAGCATTTTCTCTCTGCAACAGGAGAACTAAAGCAGCCTGGTCTCATCTTCTGTGAATGGAAGCCACAAGGAGCTGCTCGTTCCCTACACACTCTCCGAGATGACTAAATCCAGCCCTGGGGAGAGCTTTTCAAGCAAATGGCCAGTGCTGGCACGGGAACAAATGAGAGCAAACCAACCATGAATAAATTGTGGCTGGAAAGGCAAAGAAGTTTCACCCCATCCAGAGCAGCAAGGTTGAGCAGCAGCTTGTCTGTGGGAGGAGTGTGGGCATGAAACCAAACATGGGACATGTCAGTGAGCTCCCACACGAGATGTAACCCCTTCAACAGGGCTTGCTGACCCAGGGAACCCTTTCCAACCCCATGGAACCCTTTCCCCACCCCATGGAACATTTCCCCACCCCATGGAACCACCCCAGTGGGTCCTTAGACCCTCGAGCCCCTCCACATGCACAGGAGTCAGCCAAGGTGGCCCTGGGCTCGAGTGGGCGAGGAAGGATGAACATTTTAACCCAGGCTGGTAGAGCTGGCACGTCCTGCTGTCTTTCAGAAGGATCCTAACCAGTTGCTGGTCCCTGATGAATGCAGCCCTTTGTGAGCCCGTGGGGGGGATGTGCTGCAAGGGGAAGGAGAGACTCTGCACATGGATTTGAATGAATGTGAACAAGGATGACTTTGTTCTGCTGCATCCTCCCCAGGAACGAGGCTTCAGAGGTCACCCCTCAGATCTGAGGCAACTGCAGCTACCTCATCATGTTGGATGGTCCAGAGAGCCTTTGTGTTGGCCTTGGTGTGTCAGTGGGGAAAATCCAGCAGATTCTGCCTGGCAGGAAGATAAAGAAAAGGGAATCTCCTCTAGGTTATGCATAAGAGATTTCTCCATATTCCATGCTGAGAACTATAGAAAACCAAATTCAATACACAGGTGTTCATATATTCATGGAAGTCAAAACTTTAAAACTACCCAAAGTCCCAACATTGAAGGTTTGTGAGAAATTGCTGTTCCAAAACACTGCTGTTCCAACCTCATAATGAACACCTGAAATAAATACTGTAGCAACTGAAATATTTAGCTTATCACAAAGGACTGAGGCAGAAGCTTTCCTGCTCTGGAATTCTTGCACTTTGAGAATGTGTATTTCCAGCAAACATTTTGTGTGTGCTGATGACTTTGATGCTGACTCTGCTCTCACCATTAAATACAGAAATTAGTGTGCAATGATTTACTGAGAGCTGTGTTATAGTGGGGCAGGGTGAAGCTGAAAGAGTTTAGAGAAGTGGCTATTTCCTTTCCTCTTCCAAGTTCAGTTTTGTCTTTAAAACTTAAGTTAGATCTTAAAAAAAAAAAAGGTGCCAGAAAATAGTATTTGGGTAAGCCTAGCAGTTGTTTCATTGTATTAGAATTCAGAGTTCAGAATTACATTTTAAGATCTACTGCACCTGAAAAACAAGTGATAGTTGGGCTTCTCTGATTTTGGCTGGGACATTAGGACATGGGATTATTCTGAGTTTTATCAATGACTTCCCAAATACCCATGAACTTCTGTATGTTACAGCCCACCTGGAAACAGTGTTCAAGAGATCTTTCCTCTCAATCTCTCCAAATACCACTGTACCTCACAGAGAGCATGTCAGAAATAAGTTCAAAGGGCTGGATAACACTTGAGTTAAGAAACAGAAAGGCAGAATTAAGGTTAGAGCTGATAAAATTAAAAGCAGCTTTAAAAAAGAGAAAGATGAAGTATACCAGAAATACAGAGTTACCACTAGCAGAAATTTTTCTCTTTTAATTTTCTAATGTGAAATTGAATCTAATTACAACTACTTGAACTCTGAAGCCTGCTGCTGTTTCTTTGTACTCCAACAGGTCCTCTTACTTTTAATCACTTAAAATTGTATGTGGATTTAATCATTAAAAATTACAGTTAGGCTTTAGTACTTTTTCATAATATCTTCCTTTTTTTTTGTTGTTACTTGGTTGCCAGGGACTCAGAAATTACAGTGAAAAAAATTAAAAGCCTTTAGTATTTTCATCCCTGCAATTTACTTAGCTGCTGGATGTAAAAAGACAAAAAGAGAATAAATTGCCTGAAAGCAAATAGAGGCTTCATTTTCCCCTGCCTTTGAGTTACTGATATCACATTGGACACCACATGGGAGGTTTTGGCTGAGAAATTAGCATGAGACTATCTGGCACATCCTGAAACACATTTTCGAGGCAATTTTCCAGGCAGAACCGTTTAGCAATGAATGCTGAAATACATTGTGATGCTGGTCATTATCAGCTGGCACATGTGCTTCTTCAGCAGGAAACCCCATGGCCCAGGGGTGCACTCTGCAGGAGGGGGCACGTGGGGACAGGGGCAGGGACAGGGGCAGGGGCAGGGGCAGGGGCAGGGACAGGGGCAGGGACAGGGACAGGGGCAGGGACAGGGGCAGGGGCAGGGACAGGGGCACGTCTCCTGTGCCCCCTGCAACACCCTGGGCTGTGTCCTTACCTGTAGGGCTGCTAACATTTCAGCCTAAGGCTTCCTCAGATGATCCATATATCTACTTTTACCACACCTTATTGCCTACCAGCCTCCCATGCATCTTGAATTCCTTCCAGGTGCCCTTTCTGGGTTTATTTTGAATTGTTGGGGGCTTTGGGTGCAGCCAAGCACCCCCAGGCCACCTGGGCTCCATGCAGGAAGGGCAGTGATTTCAGAGCTCATTCCTTGCAGGCAGAGCCAGTTCAGAACAGGCTATAGCCATGCTCCTGTGTGCCCAGAATCAGTGAGGGCTGATACTTATGGATTCAAGAAGCATGGGATCAGCAGGCTGCTCTCCAGCCTTCCTCTTGTGACAGATAAAATGCCAAATGCTCTGCTGGGAACACAGATGTTTGGGGTGAGATGCTGTGTGCATACCTACCTGGTGATCCCCAAGGGTGTTGCAGCAATTTTTCTGGGATCAGGGTAAGGATGAGACAATGAGGCTCCTCTGGGTTTGCCTCCCCTCCCCATGAGCCTCCAAGGCCCTGCACCATGGCCAGGCTCTGGCCACCCAATGCAGAGCTCACCTCCTCTCCAGGCTGGTGCCAGGATGAGAAACAAAGTCTGGAAGACCAGATGGAGAGCTTGCATCTTCCTCCCCACTCTGCAGGAGTTTTCTGCATATATAAACAGAGAGAGATATGGGGGATGCTTCCAGGGCAGACAGGGATTGCAAATAAGACCACGCAATAGGAAGGCTTAGCTTAGCCCTTTCTCCCCCTCAACAGCTTTACTGTTTTACTTAATCTCCCACTTTTACATCTTCCCCAAGAATATATCTGAAAAACACACTCCTGTTTATAATTCCAACACAAACAGCCAGGCTCTTCACACTCCTTTCTTATAACTCACCCTTTGATTTCCCCACCGTCTCCTGCTTCTACTCTCTCGATTTCCTTCTGGCCAAGCAAAATTGTCCTAGCAACATGAATCTTCCCAAGATCATTTCCCCTCCTGAGAGACCTGTTCAAACACACCAAAACTCCTTATCTTAATTTTTATAACCTCTCCCACATGTCTTTGCAGCTCTGGAAGCAAAAGGTACAAACGGTCAGAGCTGCCCTTGGAACAAGTGAAGTTAATCCTATAGGATCTGTTCAATAGGAAGGGAAAATGAATCCCCCCTCCTCATTGTTCTAATGATAATCTATGTCTTGTAGAGCAAACCAACTCAACTGGGCAACTCTTTCCTGGCATATGTGTGAGTCCTGTGCTGCAACAGCATTTACATGCAGGGTGCCATGGGCTGCATAAATGTAGAGCTTCTGGTACATATGAGATGTCAGAGAAGGGACACTTTCCACCTTCCACCTGGATGGCAATCAGAATTAGATGCAGACCTATCTTTAAAATCTCCACTCTTACAAGGTATTATTCCTGCATTACAGCTTCATGGTGCTACAGATCTCATCTCAGTGAGCTCTAATCCCATGAGAGAGGAAGAGAACATTTATCTTCATTCCCAGCTGTGGTCCATGGACACATGGTTTGTGTGACAGAGCAGTCTTCCAGGGTCTCCGTGGGACTGCTGGGGCTGGAACCCAGCAGTGATGAGGTTCAACTGTTTTGTGTGAAATATTACAGCTTCTACTCCTAAAAGGTATCCCTAAGGAAGTTTTTCTAGAGGAACATCCTTACAGCAATGCCAGTACAAACACTGAAAATCACAGCTCAGGCACTCACCTCATCTCCTGTGCACAGACCTCTTCCTCCTTGATGTTCCCCTCCACACTCCCATGCTCTCCTTATCTTGCAAGCCCTGACACCAGGGACAGAGAGAATGGGACTAATCCCATGAGATGCAGAGCTCCCAGAGGCTGCAGGCAGGGTGGATGGTGCTGGGTCATCCTTGGGGTGAAACCTGGGCACTCTGGTCCTGCCAGGTAGGATGTTGCACCAAGAGCCCAACACTGGTGCACAGTGGGCCCTGAGTGGAGCACGACCATCTGTGAATTTACTATTTCTTCTCAAATGCTAATTAGTTATTTACATAAAACTTTGGAACATTTTAATTAGTTGTGTTAATTTAGAATTCACAGAAGAGAGCTATAAAAGTCTATTATATGGGACGCTTATTCAAATGAAGCTTGAAATGGCACATGGTGATGTACTCACAAATCTCCTGCCAACACAGTGAGAAAAATGAGAGGGTGGCCAGGCTTTGAGTGAGACAGCAGGAGATTGGCATTTCTGATGCACTGGGTAAAGCTGAGAAGCTGGTCCTGGTTAGGGAGATGGTCCTTTCCTACTTGAGGTCTCAGTCTGACAGTTCCAGATTCATATTGTCCCAATGTTGTTGCATTTGATGTGTCCTCCTCCTCCTCAGGGGAGGATTAACAGTTCTCTCTTTTCTATCTTTTCTATCTGTCAACTATTTTTTTAAAAACTTATAGGAAGTCATGATTAGGTTTGAGCTGGATTGAGATGATTCAAATCAGGCTAAAAATGGCCAACAGTTTATGGAGCCAGAGAAATCAGATACATAGACATCAGTTCATCAGCTGTATGTCCAAACCACCCTGCTCCTTCAGGAGATTAGGTGATGCAAACAAATGCATCTCAAATACAGAGTTGCCAGGTCTAGAAGCACCCCTTGTTCTGCTTCAGCTCAATCTCTGGGACAGGCACCAGCAGGCAGCAAACCTCCCTCCTGCCCTGCACAAGCTGTGCCAGCACCCCCAGACAGCATCACTCTGCCCTCCCACCTGTGGGTGCTGAGCTGGCAGTGAAGGCACAGAGTGCTGGTCCTGCCTGAGCTGGGCTTTATTCCCAAGGCAGGTGGAAAAGGCTTTCCTTCACCAAGTTCATCTTTTTTCACAGCACTAAAATCAATTAAAGCAAAGATGCCTGTAAGTGGCTGGGCTGATAACTCTGTAAATCCAGATATCTCAGGTTGCTACGGAATCTAAATTACCCCATCACCATTAATCCCAAGATAGAGAAATGCCCAAGCAGCTATATAAAATGAGACACTCTGCCTAAGATTTCACCTGGCAGGGAAAACCATTTTCTGTATAAAATACAGCCCACTTTACCTCTTGAGGTTTAAGACTTGATTCAATAAATCTGGAATTATGCTATGGAAAATCATCTTCCTTGATGGAAGGTAAGTGCCAGCATCACATCCAATTGTGACAGAGCTGCTGTCTGCCTAAAGAGCTTGAGGACAGCATGGAGCAAGGGAAACACAGTGGTCTATCCAAAATGTTATAAACAGAATTCATGGGTGGTGACATTAAAAGTGAGAGGAAACAACAAGCTCTTATGTGGTCCATGACAAAACACCTGTTTTCTTGGTGCTCACAAGATGTCTAGGAATATTTTTATGTCATTTTCTGAAAAACAACAGATCAGCAGGAGCATTTCACTAAAACAGATCCACTCCACTAAAATCAATGGGTTAGCTGGGCTCCCTGTACTCCTCTCAGGGCCCATGATCTGGTGTTTTGCAGACTGTTGGGCACATAATGCTAGAAACACCATGTTTGCCAAGCAGAAAGAAGGTTTGGGCTGCACAGATTCCATGGATGTCTGTGACTCTGTGCAAACACTGGAGAATGTACATAGCAGGGAGAGATCACAGGACTGCCATGGGAGGCAAGAGGAGAGTGCCAGCAGCAAGTGACCTGTTCTTGGTCTGTGGGTCATTCTCACAGAATAAGAAGCAGAGATTAGTCCTGCTATAACAGCTGTTAATAAGGGAAGTGGAGAACATGTTGTGAAGCTCAACTTTATGTTGTCTGGGAAAGCAGATGGACCAACCCAAGGATGGACTGGTTCACCAGGAGATGAAATAACTAACCTGGAGCTGTCTGCTTCCATCTCTAATGGCTTCAGGGAAAGGATCAGGACACAACTCAAGACTGTGCAATCCCATGAGAGTAATTTGTTGATTTGATGGAGGCCAGCCTGAGATTGTTCTTATCAAAGAAGATACTTTGAGAATCATTGCTATCACCAAGGCAAATCGGAAATATTCTCTGGGCAAGGATTTGCTTGATAACAACAACAGAAGGCAGTGAAGCTGGAGGCACTGTCAGCCGGCTGGCAGGTAGTTCATGGGTGTCAAATCCTTTAATCAAACCTTTTAAAGCTCATCAGAAGATTTTACAGCAAGTGTATAAATGCCCTGTGAAATCCAAGGCTGCTGGAAATTATTTAGGACAAGAGCCAAACATAATTCAGAAAAAAAATTGGTCATTGCTGTGGAAAATTTGCAGAACAATATTTTTTGGAAAGCTTTTCTGTTATGATGCATAAACTAGATTGACACTAACAGAGGTGCAGAAGAAACATAACTCATAATTACTCTCTTACTTTCCTCTGGCTGTAGTGGGAGCCAGGACACCAGAATTGTGCTCAGCAAAGCAATCTCTACTCCAGTTTTGAGCTCTTACTGTTTATTCAGAGCTCGCCCATTGACCCATCTTCCTGTCACAAACTGATTAAGTGCACATGTCAGAAGGATTGCCAGCAATCAACAGCAATCACTGGAAAAGAAAAGGGAGCTGGAGGCAATAAAGCAAGCAGCTTTTCACTAGTGACTTCACTGTGAAGGAGCTGGAAGTCATGGCAGGCCAGTGGCACAGGTCAGGGCAGTCCAGAGGAAAGATGGAGATGGTTGGGGAGCTCAGCCAAGACAAAGCACCTGCAGCCTTCCTCGACCTGAGCATTGATTCTTCTCTTCAGGTTCATAAAGGCAGGCTCCCAGGGTGGGCTGAGGGTTGTAGGCACATCATGCTGTGCATGAGATGCACCCCAAACCTCACCCCTGCTGCCTCCAGCCCTCAGAAATGTGTCTCACACTGCCCAGCATGAAAGCCTGCATGGAGGAGCAGGACCTGCTCCTGCCCCTCTGAGTGGACAGAGCAGGCTCTGTCTCATCACCAAGAAATGAACAGGCTCAGTCTCAAAGTCTTCCATCTGATGGAAAAAAACCCCTGTGCTTTTAGTTAAATCAAGGAGGAAAAGACAGAGGAGGAATGGTAGAACAGAGTTTGGGGTGTGGAGGTCATGCTTTTCCTTTGTAAGTTCAGTGTTTTGTGCATGAGAAGCAGTGGCCCAGCGTGGTAGAAACAGGTGCTGGGGTGAGTTTGGCCATTGCATCAGGGCTGGGACATCATCTCCTGAGGGCTGAGCTGTGCCTCCAGTGACAGCTTTGGCATCTCCCAGCCTGGCCAGGACTTCCCAGGACTGCAGGCAGGGTGAAAAAAAGCACTTTCACAAAGGGGTAGATCTTTTCTCATCAGCTGGCAGGGGTGAGTAGATCTACTCTACACCTAATCAAAAAACAGTTTTGCAAAGCTTGTGTACCCAGTTGATGAAGAACTGCACTTGGCAGATAGAAAATGCACAACACATCCTGTAAACCTTTCCTAAAAGGGCATCACAAATTAATCACTCTGATTAAGTTCTTATAATTTTTTTTTAAAGCATTATTTATCAGCTTAATTTAATGTTACTTCAGTTGCTAAGGAGCCATGATTGCAAACCTCCACCAAATAGAAATTTTGAACACTAATATCTGGTCATCTAATTGGAAAATATTCCAAAACTCAAGCTGAGGTCTACCCTCTCCAGCCACACAGCACAGTGAGACATGGAAATGTTCTGTATTATATATAATAACACTGTTTATTAGTCAAGACTTGTAACTGTGGGAGAGAACAGCAAAATCACAAAAGGCTCAGTAGAAGGGACTTGCAAATTAGTCTCATTACTCTTGAAATTGAACTGCTTTCCATGCTCCTGGCAGAGATACCTCAAGGATACTGAGATTGCCTGTGTATTGCATTTCAGATCATGATCATTCTGCTTTACACAGTAATGTACTAAGTCTCCATCAGGCCAGTGATGGGAAGGGGGATGTTTACTTAGTGATGTGTGAAATGATGAATAAATCTTCAGGAATTATTTTGGGGGAAAGGGCAGTGAGGGAAAAGCTTTATTACATTCCTGGATCACCACCAACTGCAGAAATCCAGAAATTTTGCACATCTTTCAAATAATGAGCATCAAATGGTGGGGGGGGGGGGGGGGGGAGGAAAAGGAGGTTCAATGCTGTTTCAAATTTCTGCATTACCAAAAATGTTCCTTCATTTCAATTAAATCTTGACCTATTTTCAATCAGAAGAGCCTGCTGTGTCTTTCTGCCTCAGAAGACTGACATTGCTAGCAGGATGCTGCAGTCTCAGGTCCCAGCTCCCAGGGGAGTGCTGGAGGCTTTCCTCAGGGCCACAAGGGTGGGGATGCTCTGCTCCATGGGGCCATGGACCCAGGCTGTCCAGAGCCCCTCTCCCCACTGCCAGCTCGGCAGGGGACTCACCTGGTGTCACACAGGAGGTCTCAGGTGAACCAGCAACTGGAACTCTAAAAATTAATCAGGACCTTCATTGCACTGCACCCACTGTGGGATCACAAAAAGGGACCTGAGCTGCACTGAGGGGGTTAGGCAGAGAGACAGGTCAGTAATTTTTCCAGATGAATATTTTCAAAGATAGAACAATGTTTTGAATAAGCTCCTGTGACATAAATAATAAATAAGCAACATAAACTGTATATACAGACATATACACATGCATGCATGCATTATGGAGAGCTCTTCTTTACTCATTAATTCCCTTAGGAGGTAGAAAATCACAGCTAAAAACAATAATTTGTATGCAGAGATAGACTGCACAGAGAGACAGAATTTTCTGTTCTTACCAAGACAATACTTTTTGGAAAAACCCCAACAAATTAATGTGAGCCATACTCAATAATTTTGTCTAAACAAATAGCACAAGAGATATCTTCAAAAAGTAAGGGAATAAAAAAACTGATTGATTTTTATATTTGTAATTTCATAAGCTTTGATTTTATAACACTGTTCTCAAGGCCTGAGCAATTCAACCCTTGTATGATACTTCTAAAAAACTGAGTGTTTATTTCACTAGCATGAAACAGAGACAAGTGCTCACCAAAAAAAAAAAAGGTAGAACTCCACATACTTGATTTTAAGAGTGTTTAGAACAATCTTTCCACTTTTTAAATTCATTTCCAAAGCCCAAAGGTTCCCAGTTCCCAGTGGACAGGTGAGCCCTGAGCCAGCAGCTCTGCCTGTCCCTGCCACTCCCTGCTCTCACCTCCAGCCACACTTCTGTCCCAGCACTTCCACTTCAGGTTGCATCTTTAAACCACAAGGCATAAATTCTTGAACAATAATATTTGATCTGATATTGCATAATCAGCTGAGCATATAAAATTTGGGAAGATTAGAACAGTGCTTACCACCAGAATGAGGTTGGTGATACTGACTGATTTTAAACAAATAGTTATTAAAAAAATAAATGTTTTCCCTGGACATTGGGAGGATGAGATGCTCCCTTAACACTTGATGAGACTTCAATCAGTATTTCCTGCTTGTTCCTGGCTTTTTGCAGCATCCCCCTGACTTTATTTCTGATCTTGAACACTGAAGGTTTAATCAATCATTGCTCCTCCTGCTTCTGGAATCTAAGTGGTTCAAAGCACTTGTATTTACTGAATGTTATTAGGCCATGGTGATGAAGCAGCTCTGCTTGGATCTTTAATCCATTCCTTGTTATAAAAAACACCCATAAGACAGAGCTGTCTTTACCTGGGAACATTTTATCACTTGAAGCCCTGGACACTACTTGGAAGGGAAAAGGACTTATTTTCCATGTTGCTCTTGGCTAATCTTAACAGAAAGAGGACAACAGATGCTTTGTGAATTATTGCTTTGAAAATTAAACCTTCTTTTTTTGTTGGAGGCAAGGCTAGAATGTTCCTTATTTTGTTACAGAAACCAGCAGTAGTTGATTGGACCCATAGTACCACCAAATTTTATCTACTGCACACCTGGAGAGTTGTTTCAGGAGGACAGATGCTACCAGCCATAACAAAAGCTCAAGCCCTTTGGACATGTAACTGCAATGCAAAAGACTTGCCTAGCTGCTTCCAGAGGTACAAGCACACCTGGCTACAGGGGCAGAGGAAAATTGGAGAGCTGCTCCCTGGGGACTTGAACAGCAGCAGGGATGCAGGAGGCCCCTGGGATTCACAAGCTCTGCTACTGGGTGTCCATGCTCTGCTTTAGGCAAGTCTCTAGCAATCCCCTCAGCCTGGCTTTTCACTGTATAGAACAAACCCCAGCAAGAACTTGTGCCATGGTTTTTCAGAAACCCAGTTCCACAGAGCCACAAAACTTCACAGTGCCAAACATTCCCATGTTAGGGCTCATCAGGAGTTAACTAATGATAATATCTGTCATAAATGCTTTTGGGCATGGCAAAACATCAGCCTGCATTGCAGCATGCTGAATATTTTGAACAAATAATTATTACACTTCAGACTCTCCCCTTCAAGATCTTCCCTGGTGACAATTTTTTCTTCACATTGAAAGAAAATGGTTCTTCATTCAACAAATTAAATGTTTGCCAGAATGGCATATTAAAATCACACCATGGTTTGGGTTGGAAATGACCTCAAAGGTCATCCAGTTCCAGCACCTCTGCCATGGGCAGGGACACCCTTCACTATCCCAGGCTGCTCAGAGCTCCATCCAACCTGGCCTTGAACACTCCCAGGTGTGGGGCATCCTAAACTTCTCTGGGCAACTGTGCCAGCTTCTCACCGCCCTCACAGTAAAGAATTTCTAACATTTAATCTAAAAGAAACCAAACTCTGCCCCTCTACTGCCAGGCAGGTGTGTCTTTACCAGCTGGTGGAAGGGACCCAACAGTGCATCAGGCAGGAACTGCCCTGAGCCTTCCTTGAATCCCCAACAAATTACACAGCTGTTTTGCCTTGAACATCTGGAACACTTATTTTCTTTGGGCAAGTCATCAGTGTTACCTTTCCTATATGTAAAAGAGCACTTAAACTTTTCCTTAATTTGCAGATTCCTATTTAAGGTTAAACTCATGTTTAAACAACAAGCAATTCTTCTTCTTTTAATTAAGATTTATACAGCTCCCATGTGTAGATGAAGCAATGAAGCCCTAATGAGCAGAGTCTAATTATGATCATTCTGTAATTGAAATAGTAGTGTGCCTCAGAATAAGACTGTTATGTTGCCAGATAATGGACTAATGAGCACCAAAGTAGTGAAAAAGGTCTGTCAAAGACTCTTGCAGTTCTTATGAGGACAGGCCTGCATGTGAACACCTCCATATAGTATCCAAACATGTATAATGGAATATATAATGCAATACGTCCAAAGATTGATATCAAGGTGTTGGAAGTGGCTGAAGGTCAAGGGCATACCAAAAGCAATGGAATTAACTATTAATGCGAGACAAAAGAAAATAAGCCAGAGACAGCTGCATGAAATGATTTAGGAGACAGATTAAAAATATTAAAAGGGAAGTCAGTAGGAGGCAACATTGGGAAAGTGATCAACATCCAGCACAATATTGGTCCCATCGGCTGGAACCAGCTCCCTCCACGTTCTGATTGATGAAATACACCAGAGTCTGATATTTTTTCTTGCCTAAATGACCAGCTCTAATCATGAGCTCTACACATTGCTGCTTCCTTCATCCTTCAGCTGGTCAGGAAAGAAAAGATAATTACAGAATGTTTGTTTAGTAATTGTCTGCTTCTATTTTGGAGTTTGCTTCTGGTGCTAACGAATGCGACTCCATTATGTCATTTATCATGTGAACAGTCAGGTTGAGGAACATTTTAAATCAGGAACTATTTTGGTTTGCATGAGAAATAACCCCACAGAACAACTGACAGCATGTGTGAGCAGAAAAATTCCATGCTTGGAAAGGATAGGTTAGGTGATTTCACCAGATAAAAAGCTTAAGGAAATATCTTTTCCTCAGCACAGCAGAGTGTTCATGGAGAAGGGAAGAGTTGTAGCCCCATATTTTTCTTCACAAGGAAGTCCAGATTTGAAGTTATTTACCTGGCATGCTAGGTAATATTTGTTTTCTATTACCTTTTTCCTATCATCCTTCACAAAGGAGAGCTCTCATTTCATTGGATGTGCTAAAAAATTTTACTTTAAACCTGACTTAAGTACAGGTAACACAGGCTATAATTATATCTCAGGTGTGGCAAGAGCAGAAAAGTGGAGCTAAAGGAAAGAACCAACCAGACGTTACCCACAGATATATCTGGAAAGTGATGGGGAGTCACAGCTTATTTATAAACAGCTCCCTCCCCACAAACTTGTGTTGATATCCAAAACACTAAATTTACACTGTAGCACCAGGTACATGATGGTTTCCTGACTTAATTCAGCCCAATGCAATGCACTTTTCCATTAGGCTGGGACCTCAGACCCATCCTATGGACAGGTAATTCTTGGTGAACCTGAACAGGGTGGCTTGGGCTCAGTCAAAAGGCCTCTGTGAGCACACAGCCATGTGAGAACAAACTGGAAATTTCCTCCAAGGGTATTTCTCAGCCTCAATTTGCTACCTGATTTTACAATTGTGGGTTGAGAAATCTGCCTGAAGAGACTGGCCAAAGAAAAACCCCCCCACCCATGTCATGGGGTGTCCTTTCAGTAACAGTGGAACAGAAGTTGTTTGACAATACTTTGGGTAATGTCTTGAAGCCTGTAGATGTCTAATAATAGCAGTGCCTTTTTTTCCAGAAATATGAAAGTCATAAAAATGATGGTTTAGAGGGACCAAAACTATTTATAAACTGAAGAAGAATTCAGTGAAGAGTTTTGACTAAAAAGGAGTGGAGGGGAGAATTTTAATGTGCTTGAAATAGAAGTCAAAATCTTAAAGAAAAAAATGCAAATCTGAAGTATTTTAAGTGGTTTTAAAAACAGTTGAGTGGCTCAAACATGAAAGGACGCCTTTTGTTTCAGATCAGATGAAGATTTTATGTTTACCAGGATGAACAACCTTGATTTGAAATGTCCTCTAAGTTCAGCCTTCTCAGGATGGGCAGAGGACTCCAGTTCACCCAGGATCTTTCATCCATGCTACATACAGAGAAACAGTAATACAGAGAATGTCAACTGAAAAAAAAAAATTAAAAGTTCTCAGGAGCATTGACTTCCATCACAGGATTTATTGTTCATTTCCTTTTGGCCAATTACTCTCCTCAGAAATGTCTCCAGCATATTATGAAGACTGAGTGCTAAACCTGGGAGGTCGTTTCACTTGCAGCCTGTCGAGAACATCTTTACATTGCTGGTTAACGACTTGTGAACTCCATTGTCAGCTGCAGCTCTGCGATTTTGCTCTCGCAGCTGATGGCTCCGTGCCATGAGCAGAGCAACTGCTGGGCTCCAGGGCGCCTCTCGCCCTTGTGAAATTCGAGTTCATCCTTCCTCTGCTCCCCGCGCTTTCTCCCTGCAAATTTATGACTTGCTAACAAATGCGTTGCTCTTGATTCCCTCCTCTTCAGTGATCTTTAAGATCTCTCATTTCATAAGGAAGAGGCAGGTGGGAGATCTGCTTCCAAAAAAAAAAAAAAAAAAAACAGTTTCCATAAGCATGTTTTGTGGAGTAAGGCTGCCTGCATATCCATCCAATTTCCATTGACTTAATTCAGTCTTTTTTTGTCAAGTTGGATAGCAGCAATTAACTGCCCTAACCGAAGTGTTTTCCTCAAGATGCCCACATTCCTGTGAGAGCTGGAGGTTTTACCCACACATGCAGGCAGCTTTCCATCATTCTCCATATAAATTGAATACATCCTCTGCTTGCCTTTACAGCTGTTCTCTGAACACCATCCACAAAACTAGTGAAATATTCCTCTGGCTCACTCATTCCTTCAGAAACCTTTGTCCAGGCTTGTTTTATCCTGGGAGGCTAACAATATTTTTTGCACCTTTGGAGTGGCACAGGGCTGCATGGCACCTGGGAATCAATAGCAGCCAGGGTGGGAGGAATTACCACATGTTCCTAGTAATTGTGCAAATGCAAATTTATTACTCCAAAATCCTCTCTAATGTAAATCCAATGAGGTCAATAGAGGTAGAGCAAAGCTGGCCATTTTCCTTCATCTGTTATCCTCATTTTTATAAGGATGGATAGCAGCTGTTAGGAGAAAGGAACTCTCAAATGCCTGGAAATACACTGACCTGGGAAAAGAGCTGCAAGGATGCCAGAAATCACTCTCTGTGCAGATGGGTATTCTGCTTAACCAGAGCAATCAGCATTGCCAAAAATCTTCACCAGTGTGAACTGCTGCATCTCCATTAGCAGAGTTGATTAAGAGGAGCAGAGGGTCCTGCCCTCTGCTTAAAACATGCCAGCCTGTCACAAAGGAACTCCTGATTTTGGCAAGTAACAGCATCTCCCTACATCAAGGTCTTGCTAACCTGCAGCTGCCCTTTCCAGCCACTGTGGAAGGTTTTCTGCAGTTTCTTTAGGAGTTTGTTCCTAAAATCTTCTGTTCCTTGTGCAATCTTTTTATGAGCTACACAAAAGAATTGTTTTCCTTAAGAAATTCTTAACATATGTACAGACAAACTCAGAGTCTAAAGGTTAATGTTGCTTCATCACTGCTGAAGTGAAATCAAAGATTTAAAAGTCACTCTGCAGAATGATCTTACATTTTAAGGGAATATAAACTGTTATTGACTATAATAATAATATTTTAGAATATGCTAATGGAATTTTTTTCATTTACCACACTTGATGCTCTTTTTTTTCCCCCCATAACCATTGCAGTTTATTATCAGACAGTTATTCAGAGAAGTTGGGTTTTGTTCAGAAAAAAAGACTCTTGAAAAATTATTAAAGTATCAAAATACCTATGTCAAGACAGGAGGAACTCTTACAAATAGGTAGAATAAAAATACACTGTATTAAGGCTTTTCTTGCTTTTATAAGATCTTTTAATTGGCTCCATTTACCCAGGAAAGACAGTGTGTTAATTCAATGCCTTTTCCCTTCTGCAATGGTGTCAGCAAACCATCAGCCAGAGAAGCCAGGAGTTTAAATCATCTCCAGAGACCACTCCCTGTAGAAATACCCATCAGTAGGGAACTGCCCCGATGCCAAGGCTGTATTCAGCCTATCTAGCTTTATTAATCTGCTGACAGCCTGCCACTTCTCACTGGCATCACTGAGCCAGCAGGTAAACTGCAGCCTAATTAATGGCCAGGCTAGAGGCTTTCTTCAAAGACTGACTGAGACAGATGCTGGTCTTGCCCAACAGAAATGCCAACCCAGTTGAAGTGTTCCTGCAACCTCCACAGTCAGCCAATTTATACAAATTTGGTGTGTTTGAAAACACTGTGCAAAAGGATGTTCAGGCATCCTAAACACAGTGTCCAGTGTGTGTGTACTTGTGGGTCAGCTACCTGCCAAAAGCCAAAGCCTTCAGCAGGATGAGAAGATACTCCTCTCCATCACTGCTTTGAAATAGCTTTAGTTTGTATGAAACACAGACTCATGGGACTGGAAATATCTCCGGCCTTAGGCTGCATCAAAACATGTGTGACAGAGATTTAAATGGACTTGGATGCAAGTCATGTAAGGTCAAGTTTGCATTTAAGAACCATTTGCATTAGCAGCCCCACCGCCATGGTAACACAGGGGAAGAGACACTAACGATATTTAGCACATTAACGTGGACAAAAGCTATTTGCTACATCCTCAGGAATAAACAGAGACTAACTCATGACAAAGCTGTGCTTCCAATCCCTGCTCATTGTGCAGGGCTCTTACAGAGGTTCACACAGAATGCCTCAGTGGCAGTGAGATCCAAGATCTGGTTTGGACATAGTCAATACAGCAGAGAATACACAGTCTCTGTCAGTCAGGCTCACCTGACACATACAATTGTGACTCCACTGCATTTTGGTGACCAAGCAGTTCACACCTGTCTGAAAGCCACACCTGCCTGCTCAGCCAGGCACAGGTTCCTCCCTGCAAAATGGTCTCAGCAGAAAATGTTCAGCTCCATGTGTGGGTAACATCAGCTGCCTTGACAGAAGCAGATGGGAGGTCCATGTGCTGCTATGTCAGAAATGTCTGTCATTCTCTCGTTTTCCCTGTGTCCTGTATCTCAGGTTATCAGGCGTGCTCCTCTCAATGCCAGTTGAAAGACAGGTGTCAAACACAGAAGGCATGTTCATTTATAACTACACATACTATAATTATATGTAGACTAGGGCTTATTTCCTGAACTAGGAAGGAGGAAAAATGGGTTAGGTGGGTGTGAGTAACAAGCAAGAGCATGTCTTTTAGAGGTTATGAAACTACCTTGATCTCCCAGTATCAGAAATGCTGGCTAAGAACAAAAAAATCAGAAAACTCTGTGCACGCTGAGAGTTGGGACAAAAGCAAGGGAATTGGGAACTGAGAAGGGAATAGTAACAAGTTTCTGATCGAGGCTGGGAACTTAGTATTGCAAGCAAAAATGGAGGAGAAATATGAGGTCACCAATACAGCTTATTTGCAGAAAGATAAGTGCAATCTTGGCATTACCAGGTGAAATATTTCGGTGAGAAATGAGGACTTTAATGTCAGTGTATGAAGCATCAGTGAGACCTCCTCCCATTCAATACTCTAACTACTTTTGGTAATCCATATGAACTTTGAGATTAATTGAAACCACAGCAGATGGAGGGAAGAGGTCTGAGGTGAACTGAGAGTCATTTAGGAAAGGAGATTGAAAAGCCAGTCCTGTGCAGCTCAGAGAGAAAGGGAGACAAGAACCATCTCCATAAAAACACCTGAGTAAGGGGAATGAGCAAAACAGCTACTGACATGAGAGCCAGAGCTGGTGCCAGAACATGGGGAAATGATCTTGACCCGCAGGGACACGGACAGCCTGGGAGAATCTCACAGAGGGGTGCAAAAACACAAAATTCTTTAAAGTTGGAACATGTTCCTTTCATGAAGAAACCATAAACAATATTATTCCTGCAGAGAACTGGGCTCTGTGATCCAGGATCCTCCTGTGCTGGTAACTTTAAATTGCCTAACGGGACTAGAACAGCAGCAAAACAAAGCCTTTGGCCACTTGTTACTGGAGGTCTGTGGAATATTTTCACAGCACTTGCAATGCCAGAAGCTCCAATGTCCTGGCTCAACACCAACACATTCCTCTGCTATTTAAGTCCCCCCCGTGGTTTCACTTAGTAATGCTACTCTTTGCTCCCTGTCCAAAAATTGTGGAACAATGCTGCCTTTTGAGCTTAAAAATGTTTTTTATTTACTGAATTGCTCTTCAAAACGTAGTATAATTCACTTTAGGGTGTAACTGTGTTGCATTTTAACCTGCACAGAAATAGCATGTGCAAGTGTGGAAAGAGGATGGTAGAAAAAAATAGCAATACAAAAATATCCTTATGACAACACTGAGCCCAAGTGAGAAATATTATCCTTATTTTACAGTAGGAAATCTTTTATTCTTTTGATCCATAAACAAAAGGATTTGAAACCTTTCCTGTGAAAACACAATAAGCAGGCGTGGCTTGGATCTTTTAACCAGCCACTGGAAATTCGGTCTTGAATCTTATTTTATGAGCCTTTCAATGAAGTCTAAAGTTGAATTCTGGCTTTTCATCAAGATCAGAGAAAATTAATGACCCTGGCCTAAAGACCCTAATTTGCACTGGCAGGCTTGGAGTTTAGAACAGTATGAATTTCCCAGGGTGTGTGTGTTGCTGACTGTTAACCTGCATTACCAGTATTGCAACAGTGCCTAGATCCTCCCAAACAAGAATAATGACATGTCCTATCCCAGATCTGTATCTATGGATGGCAGATATTACATAGAACAAGGAATTATTATTATTATATTAATTATTATACTCCTGTAACAATCACCAGACAGCTGAGCTATTCCCACAGCTGCATTAAGTATCATGACTGAAACATGCAACCCTTTTGTTATTTCATCTTCTATGAGAAAACTGGACTGTCATATTTCAACAGACAATTTTAAGCACATATTTCTCAGTAAGTATGTAAGAAAATACAGCTCATAAAATGTGCCTTGCTATTCCAGTTTTGTCTATATTCAGTATTGCAGCCAAGTGATGCAGACACCCAAAGGAGCTCCAACGGAGATTGGGTCCTGGAGCAGTGCAGGTCTCTTGGAGCAAAATATGCACTAATCTGCACTTAGAGTGGGGTAAATTAGTCTTCACAGAGCTCTGCCTTAACAAGTTGCTTTAATATTTGGATGGAATTGGGTTAGAGATGGCTTGAGTAGAGCTGATTCTAAGCATAAGCCAAGTAGGCAGATTTTCAAGGGCATTCACCACCAGGACACAAAAGCTGCTGAGATAAGAAACTTTCTGCCTAATTTTGCTGTGCCAGAACCCTGAGAAGAGGAGAGAGAGGCACAAGAGGAAGAGTTTTCCTGCTGGAGCTGCAGGAACAGCACTGGCTCCCACCACAGCTCCTTCCCAATCAGTGGCACAGCCTCCTCTTCCTCGGGCTTGGGGGAGCTTCAGGTGTGCCCACCTTGGAGAGCTGGTGGGGCTGCTGGGGGCAGGGACTCCCCTTCACAGCCAGGTGTGCAGCAGTGCCTCAGGCAGCCTTGCAGAGGCACGGGGAGATGGGGGCTACCAATGGCTGGGATGCCTTGGCTGGACCCTGTTCCCCAGAAAAGGTTTGTTGCAGAGGGATGGGGTGAAATTTGGTCTCCTTGATATCCTGGAATCACCTTCTGAGGATAACAACTGAGGTGTTGAACTCAGTCCAGGTGTTGTAGCCAACAGTGCCAAGAAGTGCTGCAGCACTTTGAGCAGACGGGAGTTTCCTTAGCACCACAGGCTTTGTGTCCAGCCATTCCACTCTGCTGTCAGCCTGCCAAGAGGTGATAAAAGTACCGATAAGGGCAGGTTACTCACTGCCAGGATGGACAAGACTCCAGGCCAACCTGAGAGGACAATGAGCTTTCCTGGGCAAGGGCACTCCTACACTAAGAGCTGCACTTAAAATCGCCGGCCACATTCTTCCGGAGCAGGTGCTGGCCCAAATCTCTGCAGATTTTTATTCCACTCCTCAGACTCTCTGACACTACCCTTGCAATCTGTTTCAGGTGCCCACTCCTCATCCATCAACAATTTCAGCCTCATCAAGGCTGTATCTGTGCCAGTGATAGAACAAAAACGGTGCTACTTCTTTGGGGCGAGGTGGCATCAGAATGTCCAGGGAAAGAATCACTGGGAAACAATCCCAGCACATCAGAGAAGAGAACGGGAAGCTTTACCTTCCAGGGGGCAGGTGGCCCGCAGAGCGCTCAGGGGCTGCGGCACCCGCAAGGCTGAGCCCACCGGCCCGCTCCACCCAAAAAGTGCCCGGAAAGTCTCCCAGGGCTCCGGGCCGGCTCCAGGGGCTCGGGCACCTCCCGGCCCGGCAGCTGCGGGCGGCAGGACGGCTCCGGCCAGGAGAGGGAGCCGTGGCCCCGCGCACCCCGCCCGCACCCCGCCTCCCCGGCGGGACCCGGCAGTGCGGGCGGACGGGGCCGGGCGAGCCCTTGGCGAGCTCCGGGCGAGCCCCGGCCCCGAGCCCCGGCCCCGCGCCCGCAGGGACCGCGGGACCGCCCCGAGCGCACCGAGCGCGGCCGCGGGAAGGGGCGGGCGGGGCGGAGCGGAGCCCGGCGGCGCGGAGCGGGGACCACGGCCAGGAGGCAGAAGAGGGGAAGAGGAGGAGGAAGAGGAGAGCGCGGCGCGCCGGGCACAGCTGCGCGCTCCCCGCGTCCTCAGGTGAGCCGCGCTGCGTGGCCGTGCGCGGGGGACGCCCGTGTTCTGTAGGCGTGGGCAGGGACAAGGGACACGGAGCCTGTCCCGCCCCGCCCCGCCCCGGCCCGGCCGTGAACTTCCCCACACGCCAAGGCAAAGTTTGTGCCGGAGGAGGCGGATTGCAGCGCGGCGCGGGGGGAGCCGGGCGGCGGCGGTGCGCAGCTGGCAGCGGCCCCCGCACCCCGCCGGCACGGGGGGAGCTAGGAGGGGAGAAGAGGAAGGGAAGAAGAGGAACGGCTCGGGAGAGCCCGAGGAGCGGCGGCCGCGGGCAGGAGGACGGGTGGGCACGGTGAGAGCGAGGTGCGGGGCCGGCATGGGCGAGCGGAGCGCGGCGGGGGCGAGCGCGGCGCTGCCGGGACCCCGCGCACCGCGGGGACCCCCGGCCACGGCTCGGTGTGCGGGGACCGAGCCCAGCTGAGGTTTGTCCCCGCCGCTCCTGCAGCCGGGCTGCCCGTGCCACCGGTGCCCGAGATGCGCAGGGATTTGCTTTAATTCGCTCCCCTGGAGATCTGGGTGTTCCTGGCTGGAGCGCTACGCGCGCTGAGAAATGCAACTTTAATTTTCATCCGGATTGCAAATTCTTGAGCCTGTGATACCCGCTCTGTGCTGTCGAACGGGTCTCTGAAATGGAAGTGGGGAGAGGAAGGGGTCAGGCTTAAGGCGTAGCAGGGAAATAAAGTGGAAGAGACAAGAAAACAGACTGGAAGCGATTAGATGCTGGCAGCAATATGGCCTTTGCTGTGCTTGCTGGGGGCAGCTGCCCCCTTATGTGAAGCGGTTGGGGGATATCTGGAGGGAAACTGGATGGTAAGAATTGTTTCCTGGAAAAGGAGGAGGAAAGGAAACCATCAAGGCATCACTGCTTCAGGTGTCCCTTTTCTCCTCCAGTATCGCTTTCCTCTGTTACAGTGGCAGGGCTTGTTCTTCACTCTGGGCTGATCTCTTGGAGTGTGCCTGCACAGCGCTTGGCACAACCGAATCCTGATCGTGGGGCCTTAGGATGTAACAGTAAACTGGATTATAAATGCTCTCTCACATGCACGCTCTGTCTTTTCATCCTGACCTCTGCTTTGTGAATAGCTGGTTATAATGCTTGGATAAAATTCTGGTTGGCTTTACAGATCTTTCTTTTCTTGTAAAATGATGGAATTTGTTCCATGTATTCAGTTTTTTGTCCTAGGAAAGGCTCTTCACTTCTGGATTTGTGAGATTGCAGCAAGCTCCTTATATTTTAACAACATCTATCTCCTTTGTAATTAAAAAGTATTATTTTCCTGACACTCCATTTTTAACGGTGCCCCTCTTGGGCAAGCAGAACTGTCACCCAACATACGCTTCTATACCTAGAAGGATTGTGAGGTGTTATTTATTAACTGTACTGTGGAGAGTCCATATCTCATAACTTAGAGGGTCATTTATAACGGGTTGCTTTTGGCAGCTCTGGAAGATTTACTTGCTGTCTTGTATTCCTTGCAGGAAAGGCATTCCTTTTTTTCATGGAGAGCATCACTCCAGCCCACAGCCTCTTGGGTGGGTAGGCTTGATGCTGGAAAGGGTCCATTGCCTGCCTGTGATGAACAGGAGAGGGCAAGCAGAGAGGATTCAACTCTAAAATCCAGATATTCTTCTTCCCTGGAAGTGGGCATGGTGGGAACACCTTGTCTGGAGAAGCAGCTAGGCATGTAGGATAATGAGGGACATGGAGAGTAAGCCTGTGAGCACTTGGAGTGGTGGGAGCCTGCAGGGCACTGCAGGGACTAGGAAATGTTAAGCTGGGAAGGTGGGAACTGCTGCATGGAGTTGAAGGAAGGGGCTGTGGGGTGAGAGGTTGTGTTTCTGCCTCCGTGCCTCTGTGCACTGCAGAGGGCAGGGCTGCATCCACACAGCCCTGGGACTGCTTCCCATGTCTCTGCTTCTAGCCTGAGTTCAAAGTGTCTGCATTTGATATGATGCTTGCTGATGTCTGTCCATGCCTGCCTGGAGTCCAGAAGATCCTCTGATCCCTCCAGGGTGTGGAAGGAAAGCTTGTGCATGAACACTTCTCCCCTTCCAGACTCTGTTGGTCTGTGCAGGTATTCTGCATTTGAGCATGAGCATGTGCAGTGGGGATGAGTACTGCCCTGTTCTGGGCTCCAGCCTCATCCCCAGGGTCAGGTAGTGCTACCCAAAAACACCTGGCACCCCAAAGCACAGGCAGATCAGAGAGGAGAGTAGGGAAGTGATGTAACAGCCTGGATACTTGGAGGTGTGGGAAATGCCTCCCTGCTGGCCTCAGAGCTGTAATTGTAAGCTCTAAAATAAGCACTTAGGAAGAATGAGGCAGAGGGATTTTTTCCTAGCCTTATTCCTTCAAGACCTGCACAAACCAGATGCCAGCTCTAGGGAGGAAGAATTACACTCTTTCAGAATAAGAGGCCATATTTTGAGTTCTTCCTTCTTTTCACCTCTGTTTGGATTTCTCTGTTGGTTATTTTGGCAGGCACATGATTCATATTTCTTTCCCCATCTGTCCTTGGTCCCCTCTCTTGTCAAGTGTCCTCCCATTTCAGCAGGACTCTGACTTGCAAAAACTTGCCACTAAGCCCTTGTGACTGGTGGTCTGGGAGAGGTGGTGCCCCAGCCTGGTTCTCAGGCATTAGCCAGGTGGACAGTTAGGAAGATTATATCAGCATGTGAATGCATTCATGTCTTTTTCTTTGCTTTTTTTTTTTTTTTTTTTTTTTATCATACAGTAACGGAGAATGCTTTGGGAATAAAAATAGAAATAGGGAAAAGCCTATATAAGCTGAAATCTGTGAACAGCACCACATTATCTGGGAACTAAAACACATTCTCCAGTGGAGCTCTGCTCTCCTCCTTCCTCCCTCCCTTTCTCTTGACACAGCTCATGGATTTCAGTGCCCCCATGAGCAGAGCCTGTCTCTCTGTGCTGCCAGGCTGGTGCAGCTCTGAACCTGGCAGGTGGGAGCTGGAGCACCTCTGGCTGGGCAGAGTGGGGCAGGTGTGGAGGCAGGAGGGGGCAGAGCTGCCTGTCAGGTGTGCTGTGTTTGACTGACCCTTCTCCACACCCTGAGTGAGGCTGGGGGCTGGTGCAGGTGGGTGCCATCCATGGTTTGGAGCTGCTTTGTTCTGCTCCACCTCCAGAAAAACGTGTGGCTGAGATTCACTGCTGAACTGGAGCAAAGCAGCTTCTTTTGGGAGGTGTTTTAGGATTTGTCTCCCCACACCAGTGCTTTTGCCAGGCACAGGGCTAATCTGGCATTTCTCAGCCACAGAGCTGGTCTGTGTGGGGCTTTTGCATTCGACTGAGCCAGATGAGCTCAGAGTCAGTGCAGGAGGGAACTGATTTGGGGAAATTACTTCAAATGCTGCCTATGCTTTAGGGAGTTTGGATCTTGGCTGGTGTGTTTCCTGTGTTCAGCCTCAGAGGTCCCAGTAACACACATGCACAGAACATGATATTCATAAATTCAGTCTGAATTTGCAGGAAATAAAATACAGGAAAATGTGTGTTCAAGTGTATGTATTTAGTTATAGGATTCTCTAAAAACAGTTGCTTGTAAAGTGGTATTTTCACTACAAGTGAAGAATCATGTCTTTAGTCAGTCCTTTGTTAATTTAACAACTCTCAGTTTCATCAAATAGGAATATATCCCCAGGAATTCCTCTGACACTGGTTTCCCCTGAGTCTGGATGATTATCCAATTACAATTTAAAGAAAATTACAGCCAGGATAATTGGCTAAAGATAGAAGTATCTGGGAGCCTTAGGGAAAGAGAAGGAGAGAGTGTGAGAGAGTGAGAGCTTCGCTTTCTCATATGAGTAAATGAGAATTATTTCAGTCCTTAACTTTTGCAGTGAGTGGATTCAAGATCCCTGGTGTTTGGATCTCCCTCCCTCTTCTCTTCCTCCTCTTCTCTCCCTCCCTCTACACTGTCTTGTTGACTTGGTATTTAGAGGAAAAAGTTGCATTGATTCTTACAGAGTCCTTTTACATTTACATGTGCTAACAAAAAGAGACTGTTAATTTAAACACTCTATTTGCAGCGGAGAATGAGAGATTTCCATGAATCCTGGGCTCAGTCAGGGAGGATGGTAGGTGGCTCCTTCTGGGGACACTAGGAAGGTGCCAGAGCACCATTGGCTTGTAAATCCCACTCAGAGTGGGGCCATCAGAGGCTCCAGCTCTCTCTGGGTGCCCACAGAGGGTCCCAGTGCTGTGCCTGGCAGGAGCCCTGCGTGGTCCATCCCTCCATCCCTGGGACTGGGAGCCTGAGCTGCCCGGGCAGAGCTTCCCGTTGCCTCAGAAGCATTTGGGGCTGCCTTCAAGCCCACTCACTCTTCCTTCTCACTGCTAACAGCTTGCTTGGGCAGGGCTGGGCAGGCAGTGCTGTTTAACCCTTGCAGTGCTGGCTGTGGCTGTGGTCAGGGCTCTCTGGGTGCAGGTGGGAGCTCAGTGCTGCTGCCCATGGCCACAGGATGGAGTTGGGCTCCCTGTGCTGCAGCTGAAACACCAGCACACACCAAAAATCATTCACTCACACAAATACTCAGAGCCCTCTCCAGCTATGCTAAGCCAAGGTGTTACCAGAATTAGGAGAGGGCTTTGAAAAAGGAGTCAGTTTTAATACCTCTCTCTTTATCAGGGAAAGCTGCTGGGTTTGCTTTTTGTTTGTTTGTTTGTTTTCCTCACAGTTTTGTTTAATCCTTCTCGTTACTGAAATAAAATTGTGGTGGAGTGTCTTGCCTCTCTTAGGCCTGATGCTGTTTATTTAGAGGGATGCAGGATTTTTCCAGCATTCTGAGGAAGATTCTTAGGTATTTGATCAATTTGTATGTAAAAGCTTACAAAACGTGACTTAAATGTTTATCCTTAGTGCTGACAGGATGTTGTGGAGTTGTTTAACTGTATATTTGTAACAATTATGCTGCTTGGCAAGAAAGACATGTTTTCTTTTCAGAGGGAATTTTTGTTGGGGTTTATTTTTTGGCCTTTTTCTGCCTGTGAGTTGTGGTTATATCTGCCTTTCTTTATCATTTTACTTTTTGTTTTAGATGTAAATAAAGAGCTAATTACAGTTAATCTCGGTGCAAAGGAATGAAATTTTAAAGAGTGAAAAATAACTCCCATCTGTTGGATTTGCAGTAACGTTTTGGGGTTTGCCTTCTACTTGGAAGCATGCCAAAACTTATCTTGCTCAATTTAAAGTTTTCTTTGCACTGTTTAAACTGGATTTTTAATAATTTATAAAAACAAACAGAAATGGAAATAGCTTTTCAAATTATGTTTGGTCACGTTCTTTGTGTGCTGGTTGCTAAAATGTGAACAGCTCTAACTGAAATGAGTTCAAATCCCACCACCAAATTCTACAGGAACAGGTTGAAGACCTTCTGGAAAAGCATCTATTTTTCATAGTAGTGTATTGCATTTCTCTGTTTCCTGCCTGCTGGGGCTCCATGTGCCAAACTAACCAGCCCCAAAATGACTTGTTCCAAGGGAACTGTTCCTTAAATAGTTACTATTTAAGATAGGCTCAGAACCCCTGTTTTTTGTGGTGGGTATGTGTTACTTTTAGCCCCATCAGCTGCACTGACTGTTGAGCTCAGGGAATCAATCCATACTTCTCACTCATGTGTTATCTTTCATCTCAGCATCTCTAAGCACTTTAGAGATATTAAGATGCACTGCTGTGGTGTGAGGTGGGGAGAGGCTGTGTAAATGTGGCTGGGGAAACAGAGGCACGGATTTCAGAAGCCTCTACTAATGCACTCAGTTCAGGGGACAGCCATTTAGAAGTTCTCTAATGCCTGATTGTCAGGGAGGCTCTGCAATTTTAAATGCACTGCGTTTGGTGATTGATGCCTGCATACAGATTTCATGTAGTTTAGCCAGAAATTCACATTTCTACCCTAAACTAGAGACTGTTTTAAAATCTTCAACCTTAGAGACTTAAGGGAGCCTAGTAAATGGCACTGCTCAAATTCCTAGTTATTTTTTTCGCAGGTTAGTCCTGTTGCAAAAAGTGAAACCTCACCTCCCTCCCACCACAGTAACATCCAGGGCCCCACCTACATGAATTTATTACCAATCTGTTGAGTCAAAGCCCTGAGATGTGTAAAAAAATAATTTGGCAGTAAGAGCCATGCAAATTGACTCTAATACAAATAATTGGATTTGTTCTGTTGAGAAATAGCCCCTCTTCCTTCAAGCCCAGATACCTCCCAGCCCTTGTTTTTAAGAAGGGATCTGGGTGGTGGGGGGAGGCTGTTGCTGCCCAGCTGGCAGGCTGTGGGGGTCTTGAGGGCACCCAGCCTCTCTGATGAGCACAGATGTGCTGCTGGATCCCAAAATGTGTTGCTCTAGCAAATTGTGTGGGTTGCATTTGAGCAGATGTGTTGGGGTGACTGAAGAACAGAACTCAGGCTCTGCTGGAATAACATCCTTGTGGGCTGGGATGGGATTTCCCCCTTATCTCAGTGCATCTTCCTTTCTCCTCCTTCCTTGTCCTCTCTCGTGTTGCTGTGTGAAATTTTGGGAGCCTGTTTAACTCTACTTGGGAGGTTTCACACACACTGACTCCCTGACCCCAGGCCATGGAGAGATAGAAATGCTTTTCTCCAGGCTCCTTGTGCCTTCCTTTTCTCCCTGTGCACAGGGGAGCTGTGCCTTGCATTTCAGCCCTGTTGAATAATCTAGGAGGGTAATGTTTCCCCTTTATACATTTTTTGCCCCCTTATCTGACTAGTGTAATGACTCTCTAGTTGCTGACATGAAGCATCAAGGAGCAGAAGGGAAGCTCAACCCAGCTGTGTTGGTTTTGCCTGGCCTGGTTTTTGGTGGTGATGGGTGTCACAGAGGTGGCTTCTGTGGGAAGGAAGCTGCTGGAGGCTTCTACCATGTCTGGCAGAGCTGGTTCCTGATGGCTCTGAAGAAGGACGTGCTGCTGGACAAGGCTGGGCCACTTGGAGAGGCTGGTGGTGCCTCTGTGATAACGTGTCTGGGAGGAGGATCCTGAGAGTGAACCAACACTGGAGAGGTTCATGGAGAGCTGTCTCCCGTGGGAGGAACCCCACGGTCTGCTCTCCCTGAGCAGCACAGGAAAATCTCAGTGATAAACTGACCCAAAAACCCCCATGCCCTGTCTCCCTGTTCTGTTGGTGGAAAGGAAGGAGAGGTTGGGGGAAAAAGGTGTTTTAAGGGCCTACTTTTACTTCTTATCTTCTTTTGACTCTACTAGTAATAAAATCGCTTTGTATGTCCGAGCTGATTCTGTTTTGCCCTTGGAGTGTTTTTTCCTGGTCCTTATCTAAACTCATGAGCCCTTCATTAATGTTGTCTCTCCTCTGCCGAGCTGTGGCAGGGGAGGGTGAGTGAGTGGTTTTTGTGGGTGCCTGGCATTGGGCCAGTGTCAAACCATGGCACCAACTTCCCAAAGACACTCAGTGATTGCTTCCTCTCAATGCAAAGATGTGAGCCAGCCCAGGGCTGGGCTCAGCACAGATTGGAGAATATGAAGGTATCTACTTCCTGCCACTGAAGGTGCTCAGAAATGAAAATTTTCCCAAGTTTTGGCCCTTTGCAGGAGGGCTCTAGTGCATAGCAGCATTTCCTTGTGTCTCTGCACCTCATAGCCTTTGGAAATGTCAGCAGTGCATGTATTGCCTTTTGTTTGTCTTTCAGCTGGAGGAATGAATTCATTGCCCTTGTGAGATCAATCATATTCTCCCCAAATAATTAATATTGATGACAGTCACAGAATACTGCTGCCTGCAGCTCCATCTCTGCCATCCCACTGTGTAGGTGCTGTGGGTCACAGAGCAGACTTTCTCCAAGGAGGCTCCTGGACTTCAAATTTCAGGGTGCTGTTCTTTGAAGGTTGAATTTCAAGCTGCACTCATGGGGCCAGTGCAGGCAGAGCCTGAGCAGGTTCCCTGTGATGGTGCAACCCAATATTTGCAGAGGGAAATGTTAGAGACACGAGGAGTAAAAGGGATACATCACAGTGGGGGAAGGATTGTCTCACTCTTTGTTTCTCTTTTCCTCATTTTGTCTGTGTGTACACAGCTTTTTCTAGTTCCCTTTGCAGAATGCAACTGTACTATACTGACCAGAAAGGGACAGGTATGCAAAAGAAACTGCTCTGATAGTCACCTGGAGGACCAGGTGGGTGTGTTGGGAGTATGGAGGGCTGGAAGAACCTCCATGGAACTGTTTTTAAGTGAGGTGCTGTCTTGGGGGAGGCTGGTAGCTCCTGGGCTTTCTATTTTAATATTGCTTTAAGTTGATTGATGTGTAAAGCCCACTTGGAGCAGCCTGTCTGAGCTGCAGGATAGGGATTGAAGCATCTTGATGTCTTAATTCTTGTTTGCTTTTACTTATAAGGTTAAATGGGATTAAATTAACATGATTAATATAAGTACCAGGTGTGGAAATGCTGTGTGGCCCAAACTTGAAAAACTCATCTGACTTGCTTTTATCCTAGAATATGTTGTTCATCCCAGGATACCCAGAGTCACTTGAGGAAATCATTCTCCTGTGCCTCAGGAAGAGGTGGGACTTCCACACTGTCAGTAGCATGAGTAAACCTGGTAGTGGTGCTGGAGCCATTGCAGCTGCCTGAGGAATTTGTGGCACCACAGGAAAGCAGATTCTTGGGAAGGGACGTGTAAGACAGTGAGGATGTGCTGTGGAGTGCAGTGGTGCTTGGAGGATTTTTGCCTGTTGTGTCCATCTCTGGAGGAACAAGAATGGAAGGATGTTGTCTGGATATAGAGCAGCCCTCCTGGGAACCTGGTCCTCACTTAGTGCTGTGAAGAGAGAAGATGAAGTGAAGGAGCAGGTATGTAGCTCCCAGCAAGGGCTTGAACTTAAGAAAAGGAGCTACTGGAGTGTTTTTGGCACTAAGGGCTTATTGCAGATGGTGCTGAGCAGGGCTGGGTGCACAGGGGAGATGTGGAGTGGTTGGACCAGGCTGGGCTTGCAAGGAGACACCTCCTGGAAAAGCTGCTCTGGGGTTTGAGAGTCCTGGGCCTGTCCTGAAAAAGGCATTAAGCCCATCTTTAAAGCTGCTGAAATCTGCACTGTGTTCTCTGGGTTTAGAGACTTGTGCTGAGCTAGCTTGGGCTGCTGCTGTGTCCACTGGGGCAGTGGAACAACCTCCTAGGGAGGGTTAGTGGAGCTGCTTACATTGTAAAACCATTAAAAAGGTCAGGATGCAGAATGTATAAATTAAATGCTCGTTGTGAAATGTCTCCAAGTGTTCCATGACAGTTAATTGGACCTTTTCCAGTGGAGGGGGGATGTCACTTTGGATTTCTTAAGTCTTCTCAGGTCTTTGAGCCTCGCTGATTGCAGATTTCTTTTCTTCTGTGCAAAGGTTAGTTTCTCAGTTTATTTTGTGGTAACACAATATGTGCATGTTTCTCAGAACTCTGCCTTCCCTGTAACATAGCTGTCCAAAATAGAAGCATTGTGTCTGGCTTCATGGAAGATCTCAGCTCTCTTTGAAGCACTGTTGGAAACTTTTCATTCCCTGCCTATTCACACATGAAAAATAGACTATCTTAGCTGGGTACCTTTTGCTTGAGCACAGAAGTGCTCTTGTAGCTTAGTGTTTGAGCTGCTCGGTGGCCAGCGTGGATCCATTTGTAATCTGTGCTCTTTGATTCTATAGCTGTGGCTCTACTTGCCCCTCTCCAGCCCACTCCACACATCTCCAGGCAATAGTCCCAGCTGCTTATTTGACTTATCCAGGTGTGCATATTTTGTAGAGGTGACAGAGAGCTCATTTATTTTCGATGTATGAAATGCAGTGTGCTCTGCCTGCTGAATTGGTGGCAGAGAATAATCAGTGGCACCCTGGACTCCAGCAGAGCAGTGTGCAAGTTCTGTAGTATTTCTGCTTCTCCAAGCCTTGAGAGGACCCCAGGAGGACTACAAAGGGAAGCAGGGGATTCCAAATGTTTTCAGGTACATTTTCAAGCCCCCCCTCCATTCTCCATGTGCCTAGATTGCACTTTTTTTATTCTGCTAGGGAGAAAAAAACCTTCTTCCTCTGAATTCTCATTGTTAGTGTTAAATCTGCCGAGCCAAAAGGGTGCCAGGAGATGGTATCTAAATGCCAGCAGCAAATCACAAATTCCCTGCCTGGAAATCTCGCCTCCATGTCCCAAACATTGGCACTGGCACAGGCAAATCTTGCACTACCAAGGAAGCTCCCAGGAATGACTCACTGTGAATGAAAGTCTCCACACTTTCTCCAGAGCTCTGAGCTTGAGGGGAGGCTGCTGCCAGCTCTGCCCTCCCTTGGGAGCTCTTGGTGCTCTTGGGAGGGCAGCCTTGCTTCTGCAATTTGTGCTGCTCTGTTGGAGGAGAAATAGCCTGGGATCACTTCCCATGGTGACTCTGGAGCATCACGCTGCTGAGCTTGTTCATCCCCACATTGGGGATTTTGTACAATGTCATTATTAAAAAGCCATCCCTGGCCTGGATGTACAGGCAGGAAGCCAGGGATGGGCTGTGGTGGGTGACAGGCAAATGGAGGCACTTTGGATGCCTGGTGTCATGTCCTTGGCTGGCAGTGAGCTAGTAATAAATTCACTTTGTACCTCTAAGCTGAGGTACTGGCTGAGAAGACTGTTTACAGATTTTCTTGTTGTGTGTTTGGTTTTGGTTTGGTGTTTTTTCCCTTCAGGGTGCTCAGTAGCCCTGGTGTAAAGCTGTGTGCCAATGGTCAGGTCTGGCCAAGCAAGGCAGAAAGTCCTTTGTGCTGACACAAAGGTGGCAAGAGACACCTCTCACCAGGGCAACTTTCCATCTGACTCCCACTAGTTCAGTTTTTTTTCCCCTTTGCAAAAGCAGGTGTATAATATCTGCTGTGATTCTAGCTGATGAAAAGCTTTCAAGCTGCTCAAATTTCAGCATTTCCTTTGGTTCTGATGACATAAATTACTTTTGTAATAGAAACATTTCAGAGCGAATGCCTTTCAGCCCTCTCTGCTGTCAGGCAGGCGATGGTGAGTGCAGCCACCCTGGCACAGGTGGGACTCCAGTCTGATTGTGCCATGGATGTGTCACAGTAGATGCAGTGATGGGTCTCAGCTCTGGCTGCTGTGATATCCCTGATTGCAGGGCAGGCTCCAGCTCTGCTTGGTTCCTGCTGAAACGTGCCTGCTGTTTGTTTGGGAGCTGCTGCCGAGGCGGATTGGGCTGGCTGCCCTCGGCAGGGCTGGGGGTGTTTTTTCTGAGGACAGTGCTGGGGCCCTGTGGTCACTGTGCTGTGTGTGAGGTGATGATGTGGCACAGCATGCAGGGGAGCAGGGGGAGTGCTGCCAGCTGCCCTTGGTGCTCATCATCACACTGCTGCTGATCCCTCCCTGCTCCGTTCCTGGGAGAGGGCTGGGCATGAGAATGGTGATGAGTGTGGTGATTCCTCCTGGCCAGTCAAGGCTGGGTTCCCAAAACCTGTTTCTGCCTTAGCTCCTCTGGAGGGCTGTGCCTGGGACTGGCCAGTTGCCTTTGGGCAGGGCAGAGAGGGACCATGGGCACACAGCAAAGGGCAGTGCCAGGCAGTGCCCACGGGGCCTCTGGAGGAGATGTGGGGTCAGAGAGACACTGCAAACCCTGGCTGACTTAAAAACCTAAACCAAGATGGTTTATGCTACAGTAATTCTTCCTTTTGTCTGACTTACTCCCGCACATACTGAAAAGCAAAAGTGTTTCCTGGAGGGCTGAGGTGCCTTTTCCCATTTTCCATTAGTGTTTTTGTTTGTTGCTTCTCTGCAGCTGCTTTTTCAGGCTGTCCTTTGTCTGCCTTTTGGATTCTTTGAATTTACTTGAACTGTGCATCTATTTTTCCCCATAAGAAAACCCAGCAAACTCAGTGAGCAGCCTCCTGCAGTGCTGCTGTGTGGTGGTGCAGGGACCAGGGCTTGTGGGCAGGCTGTGATGGGAGCACAGAGCTGTGTCCCTTTCCTCAGCAGCCCATCAGTCAGCCTTCATCCTCGGGTCCATGTGGCACAGAACCAAAGCATTTCCTAAGCTAGCCCACTCTGGATTTTGCCAGCCTTCCTGTCTCTGCATCCCATTTTTTGTGGCTCTCAAATGCTTTTGAATTGGGACAGAATTACAGAAAGAAAATAGTATGTAAAACCTGCTTTGGCTGAAATTATTTATTTCCTCTTTCAGTAACTGCTTTATTTTATATTCCCTTTCAGTCAGAGCACTTAGTGGCAAGGTTCTGAAGGGTGCTTTTGTTCTGCAGGCCGTAGTGTGACTTCTCAGTGAAAAGCAAAAAACCTATCAGCTCTCCCTAGAGACCTGTGGTTAGCAGGGACAAAGACATTTTTCTTGGAAAATGTAACATTGTTCTGTGAGATTGGTACAGTGTCTTTGAGAATAGGTGTGCAGTAGTTACTTTGAGTGCAGTTCTCTTCGTTAATTACTTGACACCTGTCTTTGTTTTTATAATTGTTTGGAAGGTGCGTGGGCTTTGCAGGGTCCATGCTGCTAAAGGCAGGAGGGAATGATGCCTTGCTGAGGTCTCTTTGGCAAGGGTGTTGTATTAAAAGGTGTTTAATATAAAAATATTCTTTTTTTTTTTTTCTGACATAAAGGCTGCTTGTGACCAGTATCAAATGAAAAAATCAAACCTTTCCACCCCCTTTGATGTCAAGGAGACACTTCCATGACTGTGCTTCCCCCCACCCCATTTTTCTTTGCTCCTCACTAGACAGAAGGTGAAAGTTATGAAGAAAAAGTGCTCAGGAAGGAAAAGGGAACAATTTCTGATTTGAAACAAAGTGAACATTTCAAGTTAAGTTCCTTAAAAAAATGCTAGCAAGGGCTGTGATGGATCATTTTCCCTAACCGCTCTATGAATTATTATTAAAATGTTAATTTATGGAGACATTAAGAACACCTCAGAGTATATTGGTCTCGTGAGAAGTTCCTGGAGTGCTGAGGATGTATAAGAGCTCTCCATCTGCCTTCTGGCTGCTGTGATTGCCTGCTTTCTGCTTGTGATTTCTGAGCTGGTAAGCTCTCGTGCTCACTGATTTTATTCCTGGCTCCCTTTAGCGTTTCCTTTTGTTTTTATTTGCCCTGAGTGGATGCAGTTGGGTGCAGCTTTCTGCTGCAGCCTGGGTTTGCACTCACTGGCCACTGGCTCCTTTGGTTGCAGCCACAGAAACTGGTGTTTAGGTGCAGTTCTACAGAATTGTGCAAGAAGTTCATCAGGCACTGCTGGGATTGCATCACAGGCAGGAAAAAGGGCAATGTGGTCTCTCCTGTCATGAAACACAGCAGCAGGCTGCTGGGAAAGGTTGAGAAAACTCTTCTGTTCCTGGCAAGACCAGGGTGGTTTGTAGCCCTGTGATGTCAGGTTTTAAGGGCATTGCAAAACCCACCCCTCTGTGCATTGGGATGCAATGTTCTTCTCCTGTGTCACCACTTTTTATCTGGGGGATGTCACAGTGGTTTGTGGGGTAATGGTGTGGCACAGGAGTGGAGCTGGGCTGGCAAATGCTGGCATGGTCAGGGCATCCAGCCATTTGTGATGCCTCCCCTTGAGCTGCCCTTGGCTCTGTGCGTGTCCCTTCCATGGCCCCTTGCATTCTGTGTGGAGTGGGAGCAGCCAGGACTGTGGTCAGCTGTGTCCCTTTTCTGTAATGGAGAAATTGCTGTAATCTGACAGGCTCTGTGTCCGTCTGTCTCCACTGATAAGATCTCTGGAAAGCCTGGAATGAACCAGAAGTAAATCACTCTGTGTGCAAGGCTTCTGGTTTTGTAGCTAGGTAGAGCAAGAAAAAAGGGATTTTCCTACTAGTAGGAAATCTTGGATACCTTGCTCATGGCAACAGAGACCTGGTGGCTCTGTGAGACAGTTGAAAGGAGCATGTTCCTGTGAGCATAGCTAATGGATGTAAATATTAGCTCACTGCAGACTTCATGTATCACCGAGTGAAATGTAGTAGTTTATTTTGGCCTCAGGCCACGCAAATGGCCTTGCTCAGTACAAGGGAAACTCATCCAAAGTCTGTAGTTGTTCCTGCTTCCTTCAGGGCTGACTTCAGTCTGATTTGTGCAAAATGCAGGAGAGAGTCACTGGAAAATAAGGGTGAGTTAGGACACGCTTGTGCAGTTAGCTAATGACAAATGGAGAGGGAACCACGAGGGATCTTTATTATGGCAATGATTCCCTGCCACTGTTTTCAGCCCCTCTCTTCAAGCATCTCAGTTATCAAAAGTTTCTAAATTCCTGCCAGAGGTGCAGTGTGTTGGATCTTCCTGTCCAATCTGATGGCATAAAGATGTTTTATCTTTCTTCAGCATTTCCAAGGGGTGGGAATACTTAATGTTGTTTCTTCCCTATGGAGTCTTAAGTAACATTGGGAGCTGGTTGTAGGTGGCAATAGAGAGAGATTTGATAAGCAGCTGGAATTTCAATTTGGAGGAAGGTGGTAGGGGATGATCAGCCCTCTCAGCTGGACCCCAGGGAAGAAAAACCCTCCCTTTCTTTCTTGCTTCTTGACCATTTTTGAAAGCCTGATGGCTTCAGAGGCAGTGTGCAGCCCTTTCCATGGACTGTGCAGGGAAGAACAGGCATGCTTCAGATTTCCTTTGTCTCTTTGAGATGAGCCCAGCAGAGGGAAGGCATTGCACAAAGGCTTTTCAGATGTAAGCTCTGAAAAGGAAGGATTCAATATCCGCTGCTGGGTTTTGGGTAGTGCAGTTCACGTGTCACATTCTTGTTAATCTCTGCAATCTGTGCAATCTTAGGTGTTCTCTGCTTATGCTCAAAGCCCTTCTGTGTACTGCATATATTCTGGACAGGTTTTTGAGGGACATGTTTAAGGGAGCTCTGTGGCTTCTCCCCCCGCACTTTTAATGCACCCTGATGGAGCAGGTTTCTCTGTCATCTCGTGAGCACATTCCTGACAGTATCACCATGCTCATTACTGCATCTGCCTGGCAGAGCTGAGATGCTTTGATGAAGTTCAGCCTTTTAACCATCTCTTCTCCCTTTGTGATCTGACAGCACCCAGGAATATCAAATATGACCTTAACCCCTTTAATGAGAGCATCTAGTAGATGTCAGTTTTCATGACTACCAGCTTATAAATTGCATCCTGAAAAACCTAGAAACAGGGAAATTTAATTCCAGTGAGCGAGCAGCTCTGAGAGCCGAATGCCAGATACTGGAGCGGGCAGCCAGTGAAACTCTGGCAGTGTACATTTATCTCAAATTACAGGAAATTGTGTTCTGTAGCAGGAATGGAAAAGTTTGGGATTGTTTTTAGCTTATCAGTGCTGCTGAGAAAGTATAAACCTTTGTTTAGACCCTTTCTGAAAAGTGTACAAACCTGGTGCTTGTTTACTCTGCAAGTTCCGAGGAGGGTTTGGCAGGGAAGAGCTGGTGAGCTGTCTTGCCTCTGCTGCCTGCAGGAGCAGGCTGAGGCTGTCTCTGGCCCCTTTGCATGTTTGCAGCAGACCCTGGCAGCTCAGCCTGCCCTGGTGTGGTGTCCTGTCAGTGTCCAGCGTGCCTTCAGTGCAGATGTGCCGCTCACCGCCGCGAGCGCTGCGCTCGTTCCTAGAGATGAGCAGAGGGGGCATTGGCAAAGGACCTTCTTTTGGGAGTCAAAGCTTGGGATTTGGAGCCTGCAAACGTCCATTTGACTCTGTGTGCTCCCTGATATAGACTATTCTGGTGACTTAAGGCAGTGAGCTGGGCTGGGCTCTTCAGAGCCATCACCTGCCTGTAGGCAGAGCAGAGCTGCCATGTGAGTGCTGTTCTTAAGAAATCTTAATGAAATAAAAAGGGATGTGCAGAATTAAAGGATCACTGGGTGGGTAGAGGGATAAACACATAAAGTTAAAAAATGGGGTGCAGTGATAAAACAGTGTCGGATAACCAGGTCTGTGTGCTTTGTCTCCCAGGATGAAGATGGTCAGTGTCCTGCTGGTTTCACTCTGGCTGTCCGTGGTCACCCTCGGCAGAGGCTCGGGTAAGGATATGGCTTGTGATGGACCTGCCCACTTACTGTGCAGAGGAGAAAACTGTCTGCAGCTAGTTTTGAGCCTTTACAGTATTTCTGGATTAAATGGTTGTGTGTTGCATTTTAGTCTATAGGACAGTGGTGAAAAAGATAATGCAACATAGTTCCTCATGCAATGGAGAAGCAAAAAAGAGAGAGAGAGCTTTATTTAAAGAAACACATACATAGGGTAATACATGCAAAATAGAATAGAAAAGACTTATTGGTCCAAGAAGGCAACACCTCATTGAAAACATACTTTCTGCAAAGTATCACGAGACACTCACATGGCTCTCACGCACCCTGCAGATGTATAATCATTGTTATAATTTCTTGTCCTTGTGAAGCCTGACAAACTCAAGGCTTCAAGGCTGATTTTTCCCTGATTCCCAGCAGCATCCAATGACAGTTGTATGTAAAATACTTCAGTAAAATGCATGAACATAATGTCAGTTCTGGGAAGTGTTTTACAATGCTCTCTGTAGAGACAACCAGTGTGGTGCGAGCAGGTGCATTAGCAAATAACAACATCACCGTGAGCAAAAAGTGCTTTGCAAACTCAAGCTACCCCCTTGGTTGGTATCATTATTGCCCTTCTGTGAGGGGTGAATCCAGGGCCCAGCCCATGATTTTGCAGGAAAGACCTCGGCTTGAACCTGAGCTCTGCTATCCCTGGTTGGATCCAGAGGGGACTGAGATTCAGCTCTCCGGTTCTGACTCATGTCTCAGCAATGCAAGGGGAGAGGGGAACTTCTAGAGTAAGAGGAGCTCTGATACCCGTCTCACTGAGTCACTTTCCTGACAGGAAATATGTTGTCATGCTCTCAGCTCCTCTGGCACTCGTTCAGCCCAGCTCTTGTGAAGAGGCAGATTGTGCATGTCTCGGCTCCGGACTTCCTATTTGGGGGTGGAAGGAGACAGCATGATTTGCAGGAGGCAAGTGGAAAGAGGGAGGGAGGAAAGAACAGCAGCTGGTTTTATGGGGGGAAATGTTCAGAAATAAGGGCTGTGCAAGGGGTTTGACAAGCCCCACCATGAACCCTTGTCCCTCTGCAATGCTGGCAAACAAGCAGTTACGATATTCCCCGAGCAGATGAACAGCTCTTCTGTCATTCTCTCTTGGACCACACTGAGTTATTGTGGGCCAGATTCACAACGTGCACTTCAGCAAGGTTCATCTCAGTGCAGTGTTCATCACAGAGGCTGAAGTGTGGGAGGTTTTTCTCCTTGGGCTGCCCAAGGGCTGCAGGCACTCAGAATAGGCTGTGATCTTTGGTGAGGGATATCCCATCCTGGCTAACAGGGGCTGGGTGGAAGTGGGGAGCAAAGGAGAAAGATACACAGCCCAGGTCTCCTCCACTCAGCCCTAGGTAGCAGGAGTGCCTGGGAAGGAGGGACCCAGTGCCATGGAGCTCAGCTGCTCGCTGGGAAAATCCCTGCTTTGCTTGTGCTTCTGGACGAGCTGTTCTGCTCTCCACCAACGCAACATCCTCCTCCTGCTGAGGCAGCATTACAACACCCCACGTGCAGTCATCTTGGGCTTTTGCAGAAATGGGAGGTAGGTGCAATTGAATCAGGATTGCCCAGGAAATGTTACAGCGGCTCTAAAAGCTGACGCAGTCGGCTGGGAAGAGGCTGATTTCAGTCAGGTGAAATGAGCACCCTGGCATTTGGGTCACACAGGCTCGTGCCAATTCATCTGGCAGAACCAGAACACTCTATGCATTTCTGTAGGGCATTTAGTACTTTTTAAATATTTCTCCTCCAGCAGAGATTTGCTGGACAGGGTGGTCAGAACCCTGGGTGATACATGAGACACATGATCAGTTAAAATACATTCTCCTGCAAATCCACTGCAGTGTATGCATTTAATTTCCTGCAGGTCTGTGGGTGTCAGACACAGTCTTCAGTTCAAAGCTTCCTTTTTGTGCCATGGACTTCATAAACCGGTTTGGGCTGTCAGAATGTCCTTTGTTATTCATGATGGGCTTGGATGGCTGTTTGTACTTGGATGGAGGGGCAGCCGTCTGTGCAGCCCTCTGTTTCTCTGCAGGGTTTCCTGGGACTGGCACCAAAAGGAGACTGGAGCTCATTTCACCCTTGCAAAGTCATAAATACAGAGCAGTATGGGAGGCTGGCCTTGTTCTGGAAATGTTACAGCATTTGGGCTTGCTTTTCCTTCTTGAAGCAGGGCATGTAGGTGGGGGGAGCAGAGCTGAGCTTATCTGGAGTGAATGCAGAAGGGCTGTGCACAGTCTACAGCTGCCCTGGTGGTCACCTACCATCAAGTTGGGCCATGGAGACAGGTGGCTCTCTCTGGGGAACCCAGCTCCTGGGATGTTTAACACGTGTGACTTGGTAGGGATTTGTCATTTCAGCTGAGTCCTTTTCTGTGCTTTGACTACTAAGTCATGTAGTGCTGCATTGTTGGGACCAGCTCTCTCTCTCCAGCCCAGCTGGACTGAGGAAGGCTGGAGGCAGGGACAGGAGTCTTCTTGTGGTTTGCTGTCACCTTTCCTGCCTCTGCCGTTCTTCCCAGTGGAGCAGTGGGAATCTGGTCAGTAGTACTGACCAGGGGCTGCCTAAGCCAGGAGTACCAGATGTGCTGAGTTCCAAGCTCTGTGAGCTTAAGGAGGAGGTGAGGAACCAACACTTGGTAAATTTCAGCTCTAAAATGCCAGCACTGCTCTGTCTGCAAGTGGCCTTTCCATCCAGTTAAGCCACTGTGGCTGTCAGTCTCTCTGGCAGTGTCAGAAAGCTTTAGCATTATGTTTCAGCCTGCTTCCTACTAGAGAGACAAACCCACAAGCTTTATTTCCCCTCCAGATTTTGCCTACAGCACTGTGGCTCTAAACATCTGTTCTCTGGGCTCTGCTGTTTCTGCTGCATATGGAAGCTGGTGCTGAAACAAAATGAGTTGCTGAAAGGGAGGTGCAAGCTGTATGAGGGAAGAAATGTGATCTGAGTAGTGTAGAGTAAAAGATGTAGAGCCTGGGACTGAATTGGTGCCTGAGTCTTGTATTCACTCCCGCTGGATGTGTGGGCAGATCTTTTCCTAGTCTTGAGAATATACATGATCTGCAAGGAATGGGTTTGAATTCCTCACCAGTGACCTTTGGGTCAGGCTTGCAGTGGTATTCAAGGTCTTCTGCTTTCCTTGCCTGGCTAAGCCATCCTTAAGATGGAGCTCATGTTGTAGGATGCTGAATGAACCGAGCTGTTCTGATAGCCAGGGAAGGATAACAAAAACTGATGGACCTGGGTCTGGTTGTACAGTAGTTTCTTTGGCACTACTGAAGTCATATAAATATACACTGGCTTAAAAGAGATTAAAAACCAGTCGGACAAAGAACACAACAGCCAGTATGAATACAACATAATGTTATCTTCCTATTTCTGAACAAAGCTGGCCAGTGTTAGATACTGACTTATTTATAAGATGTTGCTGTAATTTTGCTTCTTGTTCCATTTTTTTTCTCTCTGCTAGTCAGGCTGCTCTCTCACCCTCCAAGAGCTCTGAGCTTTTGCAGGGTGTGGGCAGGGGAGATGACCATGGTTGGGAGTATTTTCTTAGGGAATTGCAACAGCAGAAGAATATTGCTGCCAGGAGAGGAGGAGCAGCCTCATGCTGATTATCTAACAGACTCATGTAGTGTGAGCAGGTACCTGCTGGGCATAAATAGCCCTTTGGAGGGGCAGTCATCATGTTTGCAGAGAAACTGCCTCTGTAGCTCCTTTGGGGGCTATCAGACAGGCTGTGTGGAGGGATGAGCCCAGGACTGGGCCAGAATGATGCCCCAGCATGGCAGGCTTTGGCTGGAAGGCAGCCAGGAGCTTCTCTCCTGGGAGCTTTATTTCAGGCTTTGCTGTTCCTTGCTGGATTGTGAACGTGTCTATTGACACTCCCCCATATCAGAGGCTTTCAGCTACTTTGGTTTTGTCTGCTCTGAAGTTGGCTCCAAAGTGCCAGATGTCACCAGTGTTTCTGGGTTCAGGTGGTGGCTGGAGCAGTGAAGTTCTGGCTGCAGTGAGAAAGAAACAGAGGTCTGGCTTCAGAGGTCAGAGCCAGTGTCTGCACTCTCTCTCCTGAGTGTTGAACTGCACTGTGTGTCTCTCATGCTTAGCAGAGAGGCAGAACAGTTACTTTTGGCCAGGAGAAATCTGCAGATTAATAAATTACTGTCTGTAAAACACTTTGAAGATGGAAAGCCCTGTGCAGCTCCTCAGGATTATTACTATATGGCTCTTATTCTAGTGATGGGTTTTCAGTGGCCTTATTTTCTTTATGATTTGTGACAGCCCCAGAAGCTGAGAAGCTTATTTTAGTGTGTAAAGTCAAAAGGAAAATAGATTAAACTGCATTATTGTTTTCTAAAGAGACTAAATCCCTCCCCCACCATCATCTCCTGGGATTTCCTGACTTCCTCCTACTCTTCCAATCTCAGTTCTTGCTGTCCTAATTTAGGATGTGATTTTGTAACCATCCATACCCATCTGTGAGCTACTGTGGTTGTAGAAGTTGATGGCACTTGGGGGTATGAAGTCATTTGACACTGAGGGTGTTGAAAGGTGCCAGCCCTGGAGTGGATGGAGATAAACCCAGAGCAGAGCTGACCTGGGTGCAGCTGCCAGCCTCCCTCCACACCAACCAGAGCTGTGCCCACTGAGGAGATGAAACCTCACATCTGCTTCTTGTCAGCTGAGGAAATGGGTTGTGAAGGGTGAGCTCTGTGCAGGCTCATGGTGTGACCTCTCTGTGCTGAAGTGCAGGAGTGAGTGGAGGAGCAGCTGCTCTTGGGTGTTGCTGACAGGGTATTGAACAGTCACTTCTGCTGCTCTGTGTGCATCCAGCAGGGCAGCAGGAGCTGTCATGTCCCTCTGGCAGCCACAGAGGTGTGCTCTCACTGCCTGACGTTTTGGGGCACCCAGGTGACTCTGCTGGACTCTTGGACCCTTGTAGAGCATTTCACTGCCTGCTGCATCTGTTCAGTTCCCATCCTTGCCCCAGGACAACTGCTGCAGCATCTTTGTAATGCAGACATCTCTGGGATGGACAGGCAAGAATTGATGACTGTATTTTGAAGCAGGGAGCAGAGCACCTGGCTAAATGCAGTAACTGGCCTGCATGGGTTTAGCTGAGCAAGCCTGTTGGTAGAGCCAGGAGTTTAGCCTGGACCTTGTCAAGTCCCAGTGTGGTGTCCCAGGCACACAAGAGCCCCTGCCAGCTTAAGCACAGTTCAGCAGTGATGCTGATCAGATAAACCCCCTTTTCATCTGCCTGTCCTATGTTGCATTTTGTAATGGGGTGTTCCATTTCCTGTACCTCTCCTCTTCCTATGCTGATGTGCTTTGCTTCACACAAAAATTTTCTCAATGAAGTCAGATGGAAAGTAGCTGTTTGCTCTTCTTCTCCTTCAGGGAAGCAGTTCATGCCCCTACCTTTATCATTTTGATCTCAAATTTAAAGAAAGCCTCCAGAAAAATATGTCAAGCTTGCTAGAGAAATCTGAATATAAATTTTTTCTTTTAGTTTTTTTTTTTGGCCCAGTTGCTGGAGGTAACCAAAATACTCTGCCACATGCAGTAAACAGCTTTATGCACAGATAGAGAGTGAAGTCAGAGAGCTCACTGTGGAGGAGTTCTAAGAGACACAAATAAAGACTACCCATGTTACAGGCTGTGCTTGATGAGATAAGGCGATTCAGAGTCAGAAGCTCTGGGCTCCATTACAGAATCATCATTTCTTGGATGTCTTGCTTTGGCTGCTTCCCCTGAAGTCAACAGTTTATGCAATCAGCTTGTTTTTCATGACTTTGGCAGAGGCAGGTTTTCACACCTGTTCAAGTTAGGCATTCAGGGTCTAAAGGTAATCGACCACAGTGTACAAATGCTTTTCAAAACTGAGCCATTCTGCAACAGAAAGTCCTTTCCCTTTTTTTTTTTCTCAGCTATCCTACTTATTCAAATGATAAAAGCACCTGGGGAGAGAGAGACTCCATCCTAGAGTGCAGCATCCAGATGAGAAGCTTCTGTGGGGGCACCACAGCTCAGTGGCAGCACAGGATGAATATGATGAGACTTGGGAGAAGTGTAAGACCATGTCAGCAGTGCCATCACAACACAACTACGTGGATGGGGTTGGGCTGTGTGGGAGGTTTGTGCCAGGACCACTTCTCCTCCTTGCTCTACTGGAGAGGCTGTGGGAGGAAGGCAGTGAGGTTATGAGAGGCCTCTTTGGATGCATTTCCACTGAAAGGGAGATTATAAATTTCTGCAGAGTTGGCACAGCTTCTAGGCTGAGCCTCCAAGGGAGCATTCAGCTACAACCAGTTTTTAGGTGTTCCGTGGCCACCATCACTGCTGAGAAGTAGTGAGAGCAAATGGTGAGAGCCAGCTGATCTTGGCTGGGTCTAACCCAACTTCTGTGTCATTCCCACCCCTCTCAGTGTGTTTTGGTTTGTGCCTCTTCTCCCAGTTAAGGGCAGAGCTTCTCATTTGTTGTGTTCCCTGCTTCTCTCCCTCTACCCTGTTGTGTGGTCAGATGGGATAGTGCTGAGCAGAGAACACTGCCAGGGAGCAGGGGGTGCAGGGTGGAGAAGGGAGAATGCAGACACAGTGGGGAGAGTGGGTGCTCCTGGCACTGGCATCAATGGGAGATGCACCCATGCCTGCTGCTGGCCACAGCTGGTGCCTCCTGTGCTCACAGCACTGCTCCTCCATTCACCTGGCTTCCTCTGCTTCCTTCTCCCTGACTGAGCTTGAAAGATAGTGGTGAGGAAACTGACACACAAGCAGCTGCATGCTGATGTTAGCAGCAAGTAGGCTCTGAATAGCCAATAGAGCTTAAAATAGTGGAAGGAGCACAAAATAGTGTGGGGAGCTGTTGGATACAAATAAAGTTATAGCAATAATAATGTAAGTATCCCCTTTACTTAATGGATGTGTGTGCATATGTTGCCCCATCTGCTGGGCTCTGCTGCAGAAGTGCCACCACAAAGGTTGCTGTTGTCACAGGGAGAAGAGCACTGTCACAGCTGAGGAGGAGTTTCACAAAGGTGTGTGTGTGTGAGGGGTGCCCTGCAGTTCTCACACATTCTATCAGGCAGAGCCTGGCTGTCTTGGGAGTAAAACACCCCAAAATGTAGAAATAGCAGTGTAACTGTCAGCATGGCACAGGGAGGAGGGAAGCACCAGTTTCTGTCCTTGGTGTTTTATATGCTAGGGACTGCAGCCTGTGGTGTTCCCCATCTCTGCTCTGAGTGATGGCAGCACTTCTGAGCACGGAGTCATGCTGGGTGGCTTTGCCCTGGCAGCCTGGAGTCCTTGCCTGGGAGGGAGGCACAGCCTGGCATCTCAATTTACCCCTGTGCTCTGGGTGTAGCTGCTCATCACCAGCAGCTCTGTGCTGTATCTGGGTTCAGCTCAGAGCTTGCAGCACCCCAGGGCAGGGCACACCTGGGGAGCCTTAGCACCACCTGTTTGCTGTGACAGAGTCCCTGAAGCCAGGCCAACCTTGAGACAAAACCTCCAAGTACAGCTCTGACAGCAAAACAGTAACAGTCCCCTCTTCCCAAGCCAAGAAGGCAAGGACTGGGCATTGTTTTAGAGAAATGTAGGAAGAAAAAAAAGAAAATGGTTGTATTTATTTTCAATAACTCATTCAGGTTGAACGGGTAAGTAGTTTTACAGTGCTGATTTATGGGCTGTTGCAAAATGCAAGAGCTGCTCATGATTGCAAATTTCATTGATCTTGACTCGAAGAATTTCAGTACAGTAATGTTTTATATAGTTTCCTCTCTCCCCAGTCCTGCCATTTGAAGTAATAAGGATGATTTGCCTTTATGCTGCCCAAGAGGAGACACAAGTCAGGTGCTGGGAAGAGAACCTGGGCACCCTGATTTACAGCTCTAGATCTGCTCCTTTCAGAAGGGAAGCCTTTCTTTACAGAAAAAAATGCCCTGTCTCCATGAGTAACAGGCCATGCTTTATCCTGCAGTTAGCAGGCAGTCTCTGCAGGCTCATTTGTCTTCATCACCACTCTAGGGACACCTGACCATGCCTAGTTCATGGCCCCACCAGCATAAAGCAGCCTGCTGGTTCCAGTTTGCCCTAATCATGGTGGTGATGGGTCATTATGCTCCTTCCCATGGTGTGAGGCTTCCAGCATGGTTTGGTCTTTGAAAATGAGCCTTGGCACTGCCTGTGGTAGCAGCCATGGTGTGTGATGCTGTGCACTTTTGAAAGATCTGTGTGTTTTTAGATGGTGAGCACTCTCAAGATATTTGGGTTTGGTGTTCCTGTGAACAAATGCTTGTGTTCTGGGTAGCTTCACTGTCTTTTCCTAGCCCAATTCATTCTCTTCCTGCAGAAGTAGCACTCTGTCATATGGGTGTTTGGCATACTGCAGGAGGAGCAGTGCAGCTTGCATTTACAGTTATGTGTAAACCCGCCAGAAAACATTTCTATTCTTACTGGCCCAGATTCTCCTGCCCATGACTAACCACTGCTGAGCCATAGGAGTTAGCATCACTGCCTCTAAATGCTGCAGGCCTGTCTTCTCAAAGGTTTATCTCTGCTTTTTTTCATTAAGTATGAATTTGGGGGCAAGCTACATCCCACTGTCTATTTAGGGAAGAATAAATGCCAGAAACACTGCTTTGGGTATGTGAAGTCAGTTCAGAAGAATTCAGAAGAATTTGGCTCAAAGAGCATATTGTATTCTGTTTCTCCTCGCAGTCTGACTTCTTCTAATATCTGCAAATGGGAGAGGCTTTGCAGTGTCGTCTCTGGTGAGCCTGTGTGTGATATGCTGAGACACTGCTCACAAGGACTGCTGCAGGCAGCACACCCCTCTCCTGTTTGACTCATTTTGGGTTCTCAGACGTCAGGCTGCCCTAGCAAATGCCTCCCAGCAGCTCCAGGAGAGGCACTGGGAAGTGTGCCATGCTGTGCTCTGCCTCGTCAGTGTGGGGAGACAGGAGGTGCAGTGACAGCAGCTCCGTGTGCCTCAGTTGGCTCTGACAGGGCAGGTTGCTCTCAGGTTGCTCTCAGGTTGCTCTCAGGTTGCTCTCAGGTTTGCTGACACCCTGGTACTGAGCTTGGCTTGCACTGAGTCCCAGCCTGCCTGGGCATCCTCATGGGTAGGAGGAATGGAGTGGGGAAGAGCTCTCGGAAGAGAAATGGGTTTGGACTGTCATGAAACTGATAATGACAGGAATATTTTTTAAAAAAGTAATTAAAGAAAAGAAGCTCTATACAGCTTTTTGTCATGCTGGCTGGTTTCTGTCAGTCCAAGTCTGCTGCAAGCCACACTCAGCCATTGCCTGTTGTTGAACTGTGCTTGGGGTTTGCACCTGGGCACTGCCTGGGAATGCAAGAGAACCCACTGCTACCTCCTCCATACTGTCCTTCTGCCCCCCAGCCTCCAGTTCTAAACTTCACTATCAACAGTCTCTCTGTATCACTTGTTACTGCTTGTACTCATTGTGTGTGCACATGAATCCATCACAGGAAAGACAGTCCTCACTTCCAGAGCCCCTAGTCCAGCTTCTTCTGGCAGGGAAAGTGACCCACTGCTCTAAGGGAGGGTTGATGTCTGAGTTCTTTTTTTTTCCCTCCTCTTTCAGAACATCTGTTTCCATCTTCCCTATCGTTGTGTATGGAAGCACAAACACCTCTGGCATTACTGTCATCCAAATTTTATCTTCCCACATAAGACTCTTGTGGTAAATTTTCTTGGAGCCCTAGGAAGCCTAGTTTTATGCAGGAATATCCTATTCTAGTGTCCTGATGAGAGATAAATAGCTTGGCAGGAACGTAGGAGGTGTACAAATGAAAACAGAAGTTTCCAGGTTCTCTAGAAATGAACACAATGTTCTTGCTCTGTTTTATGAAAGCCCGGTGTGCTTTCATTGAGAACGTTATGGTTTTGCCTCTGATTTTAGTGGGGGCAGGAGCAAGGGCTGTGGGGAGCATGGGCAGAACTGTTCTCCTCCTGCAGACTTGCAAGCCTAAGGCACCTTGTTCTTCCTGGCTGCAGAACGCTGCGATGACTGGGGCGTGGACACCATGAAGCAGATCCAGATTTATGATGGGGAGCCTGCCAAGATCAAATGCCCACTTTTTGAGACCTTCTTGAAGTACAACTATAGCACAGCCCATTCTGCTGGCCTGACCCTGATCTGGTACAGGATCGCCCAGGACCGGGACCTGGAGGAGCCCATTAATTATCGACTCCCAGACAATCACATCAGTAAGGATAAAGACACCCTTTGGTTCTGGCCTGCTCTTCTCAATGACACTGGGAATTACACCTGCATGCTCAGGTAGGTTGTGTGCTGCAGTTTCTGTAGGTGTCAGTGCAATCAAAGGATTTCCGTGGAGGTGGGGAAATGATGCTGTTAGCACCAGATCTTTTTGTGGGGAGACGACCATTTACATAAGCATTAATGGGAAAAGAATGTTACAATTATAAGACTGCTCAGTGCTGAGCCAATTTACATGGCAATAATGCTTGGAGCCTTGCAGACACTAATGAGTGTGTCTCTCCTTGCTGCAAGTGTCCGTGAAAATATTATTGCAGAGCCCATGGCAAAATCCACAGGCGCTCACCATTAAGAAGTGATCTGCATTTCCAGAGCAAAAATAGCTTCAGATGCAGGGGTAATGTTTTGACTGCACGCTAATTTGGCAAAGATTCATGAGATTCAGATTTCTAGGAAATTAAAAGTGTCTCTAACTGGTGCAAAATGAACATAGCATCTGCTGTACACAAGAGCTCTTTCTGATCTTCCTCATGTTGTCTTTTGTCCGTGACTTTGACCTTATGATCTGCTTTAGCAGCAGGGGAGTGGATGTTGCTTGTTAGTCATCTTTATAGGCTTTTGTGAGCTTGTGTGGCCACCTCTGGTGGGGTTTTCTTTCCCATTTATAAATGAGTCAACTAAGTCTGTGCATACCTCATCAGCGCTATGGTGCTTCTTATTGCAGATGTAATTTTTATTTCATTCCACTCCACTGCTGTAGGAGTAAACAAGTTTCAGCTAATCAGCCCTGTTCATGTCCACCCTTAGGAACACAACCTACTGCAGCAAAGTTGCTTTTCCCTTGGAGATTGTTCCAAAAGACCAGCACTCTTGTGTGAGCCATTCCATAAAGCCCACTGAGGAGATGTTCTACTTGGAGCACACCAATCAGAAGATCACATGTCCAGATATTGATGGGTTTTATCCTGCCAGTGTGACACCAACTGTCAAGTGGTACCTGGTAAGAAGGATTTGCTTGGGCAGCAGGAGGATGTAGTGGTGTGTGTGAGAAAAAGCAGTGGTTGGCATGACAGTCATGGAACTGCATTTCAGAGTCTCCCCAGTGACAATGTTGTTAATGAAGCTCTACTAATTTTAAGAGCTCTGCTTCCATTGAGTTCAAGGGTAAAACTGCTCTTGGAAAGGAATTGAGAGCTAACACTGAAGCTTTTTTGACCAGCATGCACAAGTGAAAAATCCTCCTAGGAGGGATTTAGGTGGCTCAGTTCAGTTATGGGCAGAGTGCCTGACCTGCTGTGTGTGAGCTTCTCACTTCCCTGTAAAGGGAACTGTCATTCAAATTCCCTCTTCTTTAAAAAACCCACCTGTTAATTGCATCCTTTCCAAAATCCTCTGAGGTCAGGAAGTAATGTTGTACATCAGGCTCTGTGAGGACAATGGGTATCCTATTTTCAGCAAACCTCTTTTCTGAAGACTGAGACATCTCTACCCCACCCTCCATACTTTTCTGTTTATTAGACTGTCTCCAGCCATCCTCAAGCTCTTGCCTACAGAATTACTGCTCAATTTTACTAAATTTGATTTCACTCTTTCTCTCTAGATGGATGCTTCTAGTCAGTAGAGAATAAGAAGTCTCAGGGGATGTAAAGTCTGAAAGTTATGGGAATAAATTCTTTAATAACAACCTATAAAGTGCTTTTGTATTTCTAGATAGAAGATGTTGTATAAGTGAATTTAATAATAAGAAAGTTGTCAACAAATGAATCTGCTGATTTAAAAAAAAATAAAAGACCCAGAAGAAAACCCCACCTCTAAAACCCTTCAGGAAAAACTTCCTCTTGTATCAAGAGGAGCTGCTTCACTCCAGTAGTTTAAATGCTTTACTTGTATCGTTCATTGAAATTCACATCTCGGCAATCAATTAGTAGAATGAAACAAAAAGCCCCTTGGAAGTAATTTTTCAGGCAGCAAGTCATCCCATGCCTAATAAAAATCATTAAAAATGGTATATGACCCCTGTCTTATACTACCCCATTAGGATGTATCTGATTTGGAAATGTACCATTCAAAAATAATCTCTTAGAAAATGTGCACATCTTTGGGTTTTATGACAATCAAGATGTTATCTGCATAACCTCTTTCTGAAAAGGGATCTCCAGCTTGGTATTTTGGCAGTTTTCCTGCCTTGCCTGACAGAAAGAGAGGAGTTATTAAGGTTTACGTACTACAGATTCTCATTTGCTGTTTGCAGATTCTGGGGCCTCATCCTCAGCTGAAGTCAGCCAGGAGAGCTTGATTAGTCCCAAAAGATGGACATCAATGGGGTACATGTCCTTTAGTCTGAGTAGTCATTTGTGAATACGTCATTGTTTTCTTCTTATCACTTTTTACTTTTATTCTTCACTCTGCTGAGGTGCTCATTTTGATTGCCAAGGTACTTCTGGATCAGAGATCTCTCCTTTATAAAATTGTCTGTGTTTAAAGTGGGATAAAGCTATTAGGGGACCTACTTCATCACTTCCTTTTCAAGGTGAACATAGTCTATACTCCTACATGCTCAGAGTTCATGGCATTTACCTCTGACCTACATAGTGATCCCAAGTGTCATATTAATAGTTTAAAATCAGATCTTTGTAGTAGTGCAGTAGCATTTAAATCAATATCTGTACTTTTGAATCCAAAACTTGATCATTTTTGTGCCTGACTCCAGAACTGCATCTCAGTGGATGGCTTCTATGAGCGGTACCCCCAGGGGCCCAGGCTGGTCATTGGCATTGTCCGCAGTGCGTATAAAGGGAATTACACTTGCATTGTGACCTTCAAGGACCACGGGAGGACCTATAATCTCACCAGAACCGTAAAGATGAAGGTGGTGGGTAAGAATGGCTTCAAAATGTGTAAAATGCATGTGGGTAGCTGCAGATGTGGTAAAAACAGCTGGAAGGGTTTGTTGTAAGATTCATTTGTGGCTGTATTCACTTTGCATTACCCAACTGATCTGGTGTATTTTTTCTTGCTGGGATCAGACTTGTGTGACTGCCCAGAACTCATTGCAGTAGAGGTATCTTCCACCACCTTGTCAAATGCCCCAAACACAGAGAGTGGCCAGGCTCAGGCTGGTGAGGTTCAGCCCATGACCTGGCCAGGGGTACCCTCTGCTGGCATGTGAATGCATAACCTTGGCACTCCTGCTCGTCTCCTGTGCCCTTTGCTAGTCACTGTTTGTGGGATTGTCACTCCATAGCCAGCTTCTCTTGATCTTCCTGTAATCTAAAGCCATCTGTGTTGGGTTGAGACTGCTAATCAGCCAGGCAGAGCTCCAGGTACTCCCTGCTTGGACACATCCATCCCAGGCACAGAAGTTCAGCCTACCTGCCAGGGAATTGTAGAGTTAAAAAACCTAGCAAACTGTAGGATACAATCTGAGTTCTATGGAAACAGCTGTTTTAAGGGTTGAAATAAATATTTGTGACATGAAATGATGCTTGTATTTTGTTTTTAGAAGCAGTGGTAAAAAGAAGCTGGTGCAGGTTATGCACCATATGGGTGATAAGAAGCTCTTCTGATGTGAGAGGCCCAAACCAGCTTACCTAAACCTGGGGGGAGCCCCAAAATCTGGATCTGGCCCTGAGTTTGGGGACTAGGAATAGATTAGTGTGTGCAGGAACTCTGCAGCAGGAATGCATCCCAAGTTAGATTGGGGAATGTGCAGTGTGGTGCGAGGGCATTGGGAGTGAGTCTGAAAGAATTCCAGGTTTTTATGAAGTGTGGGTCCCCCTGGGGGCTCTCTCTTGTCTCCTACAGGATCTCCAAACAAGGCCTTGCCACCACAGTTCACCTCTCCAAATGAGAAAGTTGTGTATGAGCTGGAAGCAGGTAAAGTCCAACACTCACAGCTGCCAGTGGGAAGGGAGACCCAGCCAGGCCCAAAGCTCTCCCCTTCCTTTGCATCCCTGGTGCTTTCCCCTGCAGAGCACACAGGCTGCCATGGGCTGCATGGTACACAGTGTGGGATGCCAGTTCTTGATGCTAGAATAGGACAGCACAGCTTTAAAAGTTGATTTTTTTTGCGAGCACAACTAAGGACAGATACTCAGGCATGGAGATACAGAACTGGAGCTGCAGATGAAATGGGGACACTCAGCTGCTTAGGAGAATTCCTGTAGGATCTTGTCTTGGCCCTGGCTGTGGTTTGCTTCCATCCTCCCTCATTCACCCCTAGAGTGGCTTCAGCCTTCTAGCCAATTCTTACTCATCTCTCTATTTTTTTGGCTAATGACTTCCTAATTAATGACAGCTCTCCTTCTGCTGACCTCGCAGCACTGGGTAATGGAGTGCCACACCCTTCTCCTCACCCCTTCCCCCACACCCTCAGTTTTGACTAATAGCTTTTTGGAGAAATTCTCTATATCAAATGGATTGTGTCCCATTACATTGCTGTAATAAATGTGGTGGCAATGATGATGATTAGCACCAGAGTCTTCACTTTAAAGAACAGCTCTTTTGGCTCGGAAGGTCACATTTCATCCACAGTCCTCTGTAAGATAAAATCACTTACAAGCTGATCACCAAGATATTCACACTCCCAAGTCTGATCTTCAGCAGAAGTCAAATTCCTGAAGAAATGTTTCTAAACCAAAATGCTTTTTTGGAGCTTGATCCTTCACTTTATGGCATTTGTCCCCTGTGCAGTGGGATCGATTAGCACTGCCCAGCTTTCCATGGAAGTGGTTGGCATGGAGCATGTCCCTTTGGGTGGGTCACTTGCTGCAGTCCAGGAATTTGTAACACATTTGAGAAGGCAGGACATTTTTTTCCGTTTATCTGTCTGTCACAAATTATCATGTCAAGAGATATTAAGCTGTTATTACAGTTTTTGTCAGAAAATAGATGTTGGCCTCATTCCTTTCCAAAGGGAGGCAGAGCTCAGGCTGGTAGGATTTTGGAAAGCACTGAAGTAAGGGTGGTGCTGTTCCTGCACTGCAATTCCTTTTCTCCTAGGAGATGATGGTTCTTTCTGTGCAGGTGAGGACCTTATCCTGCCCTGTGAGGTTTTCTTCACATTCCTGAAGGACTCCCGGACTGAGGTGTGGTGGACCATAGATGGGAGAAACACAGATGACATCACAGACCCCAAAATAAAAGTCACACAAAGGTAACATGTAAAGTGAACCTTCATTTCTATCCAATCGCCTGGGCCCTATGTGGGTACAGGCATGTGACAGTGCTAGTGGAGTCACCCTGTTAATCAGAAGCCCCTGTGTCTGCACCATGCTGTGGTGAGCACCAGGACCTCTGAGGAGGAGGCCTCCAGACCTGGACAGTGTCATATCTTACAGATAATGGATTTGAGGGGGCTTTGTTAACCCATCATCATTTGTTCAGATCCTGGTAGTGATACCAACAGCTGCTGCTCTTGTGGGACTTATAAACAGGGGCAGACAATCCTATTTAGAGGAGTGTTCCAAAAATGGCATAGAGGATAAAAATGTTTCAGAAAAACAGAGGCTGAAAACAAAAATGCAATATCATACATAGTATTGATTAGAAAGAATAGAGATTCAATCACATAAAGAACCCAAATGAGGATCAAAGTCCCATTTGCTGGATACTGAATTACAAGTGGAAGGCAGTCACTGCCCCAGCTGATTTGTAAACCAATGTAGAAAAAGGAAAGGCAAAAGGAAATACTGTATCCTCATTTTTCGGACGGTCAGTTCAGGCAGAGAGAGGCAAAGTGACTCATCCAGGACTGCATAGAGAATGTGATATGAGCTCTGAATCTTGAGTTCATGAGATCTTCTTGTTTATAGGCAAGAACTTCCATTTCTTCTACAAGGCAATGTGGCACAGCTGCAAAGAGGAAATTACGAGTGCTAAAATAAATATTAAGGAAAATCAGATAAAGGAATAGCTGTAGCTGTATTACAATCTGAAGTGTATATTGATTTGTAAATATCAAGTTATGTGTTTTGGCCTTTTTAAAGGAAGAGTTTATATCAGGGAAAGGAATACCTGTCATTAAAAACTTGCTGCACTTTCATGTGTGTAATGCTCTAATTTTTCTCCTACAGTGAAATTCCTAGAGATTTTGAAGACAAAACTGTGATAAGGACTCTAACAGTTGCAAAAGCCACGGCAGAGGAGCTGAAGAGGAATTACAGCTGCTTTGCCAGGAACGGCAGAGGCGAGGGGCGCAGCCAGGCCGTGGTGCGGGTGAAAGGTGCGGAGCTGCAGGGCAGGGCTCAGCAGGGAGGGCTGCTGGGGGCTCTTGCTGCTGCCTTCAGCCTTGCCCTGCAAAACAGTGAAGGAGTAAAGAATTCCATCAGGCCTTTCTGCCTAACACTGTCTGTTGTGTAGGCACTGCTGTCATACTGCACCACTCCTGGGAGGCAGGGAGCAAAGGGCCCTTCCGTGGGCGAGTTCCTGGGAAAAGAAAGGACAGATCTGTTGTCTTTACCCCATCTGTGTGCCACAGCTGAAGCAGAGCTGAGGGGACAGGCTGCTTGAAATCATTTCAGGTTATTTGGTTGTGTGAGGGTTTTGCATGACACAGTTGGCATCCTCCAGAAGCCAGTCTGCACCCGCTGGCATTGCTCAGGGAGTGAGACAGTCACACCACAACGCTCTCTGGTTTTACTCCTTGCTGTCACAGTGCTGCAGTCTAGGTACAGCTACCTCAGCATGGATGGTGTAGACTGATTCAGCTCTATTCTGTGTGGGTTTTTCCTACATCTTTTTTTCACCAAAGATTTGGTTCTTGTTTTCCAGACCCATCTATCAGTAATAAAAGCTATGTGAGGCTTCCTGATTAAGGCAGATTTTTCTGCCTCCATAGCAGTTTCATCTAGAGCTTCAACACCTGCTTTTACTGTAAACCAGACCTCCCCTCTCCCACAGTGAATGCTGCCATGCCTCGTGTAGCTCACACCAGACACCTTCTTCCCTCTACTCTGCATTATAAGCATGGGAAGACTCATGGAGGTCTTTACTGGAAGATCTTTTTCGTCTTGGTACTTGTCCTCCTTTTTTAATCTCATTCCACTGAGACAAACCTTTTCTGGATTGTTAGGGAGAAACAATAGACCACACACATAACTGAGAAAGGCTGAAACCATCTGTCAATGTGTTCATACCCCATATATAATTCTTCTGTGGTGATAATATTTGTACATGTGGCAGAAGTAAACCTGAAATACCCAGATTCTTTATATATCAGTGCCTGAATACTGTTTTCTCGTGGACTGATATGTACCATCCTCCCTTTTCCTCCCCACGTTCTTGGTTAGTTGACTGGGTTTGCTCTAAGCAGATATGGTTACCCACCACTCCTTCTTCCTGCAAAGTCCAAGAACCATCCCTAGCTGCTGCTGGCAAAGCAACCTTATGCTAAGCTCACTGAGCCCATCCCACTGCACATCCCATAGGAGCATTAGGCATGCCAGAACCTAACCCCTCAGCACCTGGCTTTTAGCTAGTGGCTCCATATGTTGGCTCCAACTCTTTCATTATATTAGGTCATATACATCTCTTGCTTTTTCTGGATGATTTCCCTCTCCTTCTCAAGTACTTCTGCTGCTCATCACCTAATGAAGATTGGTCAATTCCTTCCATTTTTGATTTTGTAATTCAGTTTTATTAGAAACTTATTAAATATTGGAATTTGGTGGTGTTTCCACTCTCTGTTGTTTTTTTATTGTGCAGTTTGCCAATTTGCACATCAGCTGCCACCAACAAAGTTGCCTAGGGATACAGTTAGAAATTTTCTCTCCTTAGTACAAAGAAGCAGCAGTGGTGTGACAGTGTATGAGCTAGAGGGGGCCTGTGATGTTCTGGCTTGATGCCCACAGGTTGTCCTGTTTTGTTTGCAAGCATTTCAGGTTTTCTGTAAGGAACTCTGATTCTTCTTTCATGGTAGAAAAGAAACCATGGCTAGTTATATCCTGGGTGTCATCTGGGACAAGCCACAAGACCTGTGTCTGATAGGGAGGGAGAATAATAACATTGCTTTTATTCTGCTGCAGATGGTTTGCCTGGATCTCTTAGTCATCAGAGCAGTTGTGTTGGCCCAAGAGTTTGTGATACTGTTGAGAGGGATGTGTTCATGGTCTGGCTTTGGACTATGCAGGTTTCTTCCACCAACAGCTCATTCTGCTACCTGGCTACTCCCTGGGCCTCGCTCAGAGACAGAAGTCCAGCCTGGGCTATGGACTTGCTCTGCCAGCATAACCACACCTAATAACCCAGAATGGGGCTCCAGGGTGGCCAGCCATCACATGTCCTGTCAGAAAAGCCTTAGCTTGGCCACCTTACTCTGAAGGGTCAACCTGGCTCCTGTCTGTTCCTCTGTATTGTTTGGCTGCACATGACACAAGCTTGTTCTTGCCCAGCTGAAGGTCCAGCCTGTTCTTTAACCATGACCCTCTGTTTATTTTTGTACCAGTTGTAGCACCCAAGTATACTGTGGAGCTGGCCTGTGGCCTGGGGGCCACCATCCTGCTTGTTGTGGTGCTCATAGTCATCTATCACGTGTATTGGCTTGAAATGGTCCTCTTCTATCGGGCTCATTTTGGAACAGATGAAACCATTCTAGGTAAGAAGTTAAAAAGCTTTAATGTATTTATCCTGCTGCAGGCCAGGCCCTTTGTTTTCCATATAGGAATTTTCCTATAAGCTATTTTTGACCCTCATCACAGCATAATCACATTTTGACCTTCCATTTCTCTATCTACATGCAGTTGTGTGGGTCATTTTTAGAACAAGAGGAGTCAGGCTTTTGGCTCAGGAAAAAGGGGAAAGAAGTCCTCTGTATTCTCTGCAGAAGTGGAGCATGGACATGTCAGGCTCCCCAGGGCCATGCCCTGCTGATCTAGCTGTATCCTCCATTCTAGATTGTCAAGATATGTCATCAGGTTTCAGTAAGTCCCTGGTTTCCCTGGTGACTTTGTGTAAAGGATTCATGGTCTGATCCCAAGTGCTCTACTTTAAGATGAGAAAAGGCATCCAAAAGGATGGATGTGGAAAGCACTGTTCTGTCCTCAGTTCTTCCACAGCTTCCCTGTGTTACTGGGAGTTCATTGCTGGGGACTCTGAGGTGAGATTCCCTCCTCTGGAGGGAGAGGAGGGTGTTTGAGCCCTTGCAGCTTGTGGTGTGAACCTACCATGGGGGTGCAGCAGCTCTCAGAGGGTGTAGGCAGGGTGCAAGTCTCTGTCTGGTGGCTCTGCTCGTGTGGATAGACAGCAGCAGAGGGAGCAGAGGCAAAGATGTCCAGAGGCAAAAGTAGCCTGGACAGAACGGCTTGGTCCATGGAATCTATGTGCATTAACCTGCAGTGCCTGGGCTCCAAATGAGCTTTCCTACCTGCTTCCCTTGCAAATCAGAGGCCCAGCATGGGCAGTGTCACAGTGTCCCTCGTGCCCTTTGTGTCTCCCTGTGCTGCCATGCCCAGATGGGAAGGAGTACGACGTGTACGTGTCCTACGCGCGCAACGCGGAGGAGGAGGAGTTCGTGCTGCTGACGCTGCGGGGAGTCCTGGAGAACGAGTTTGGGTACAAGCTGTGCATCTTCGACAGAGACAGCCTCCCTGGGGGCAGTGAGTATCTCACAGGGGCTGTGCTCCATGCTCTCTCTGTTGTTCTTTGAGGTATTGAGCATTGATTGCAACAAGCTTATCCAGATTATCTTGTGGGTTTTTTGTTAATGAACTCTTTATGGTGTCTTCTGATGTTTTTGCTTCACGTGACAGTGTGGCAGATGCTCCAGGCCACCAATGGCTGCTCTGGGGATGGTGGTTGGTTGTTTCAATTGCTCTTTCCAGGAGTGATGTGCAGGGATGTCAGCCTGGGGAGCTGGAAAACTGACCTTCATGCAAGCCCTCTGAGCTGCCTTAAAAAATGGGATAAAGTCAAGGCTAGAAGAGGCAGGGAAAGTTACACTGGATCATCTCATTCATCCTTGTTAATTAGGAATTTGTGCCTCATATGGCACACAATTAAGTGACTATTATTGAAAGTACTTTGTTGCAGGTAGTGAGACAACTTTTCAGTAAGATGTAGTCCCTTTTTATTGTTTTGAGATAAATCACACAAAGTTCTGGACATAGTGTCTGCTGCAGGGAGGCAGGGAATCACCAAGAATGGAAGTTTGTGAAGCTATCCAGATACACATACTTTCCCACAAGATTCAGAGCAAGGGCTCAAATCTAGGCAACACTCCTGATTTTCAGTTTTTGGAGGCTGAGTTGGTTGTATGATACTGATGCCTATTAAAAGTTCAAAGGCTGAATTTCTGCCAGTGCAGACCACCCCACTTTGAATTCTTGGACTTTGGCTCAGGACCCCACTGGTGACAAAACCTGTACTGACAGAGTCCATTGGGGTGGTCCCTTTTGACTAGGAATAGGAGGAACTGCTGGATTCTCAGCCCACCTGCCCAACAAAGGGAGCAGAATCAGGCTGGGTTCTGTTACCTTTCTCTCCTAGATTGTTGCCAGGATCTAGGAGCACCTTGAAGTTTGAGGGTAAATAAATAACGTGTGTCTCAGTGAGACAGCTGCAATCCTGGTGCTGTTCCTTCTTGAAGAGAGCCTGAATGTCATGGCAGGGCACCCTCCAGGCTCAAATTGCTTGATGCCAGTGTCAGAGCAAACCTGCTCTGAGCCATTTTCACCAGATACCCATCTCCTTCCCTCTGCTACTTCTTGCCTTGTTCACTTTGGAGGTTGTAATTTTCCTCCTAGCACAGCTCTCCTGGACTCTCTGTCCTTCACCTTCCCCCCAAACATTTCCATCTCTGCCCCCTCAGTTGTTGCTAGCCTCAAGCCAGCACCAGCCCTGCAGAGCACTGCTGGAGTGGTTTGTCACTGCACTGCTGTCATGCTGCTGCTGGGGTTTCCCCAGAGCTTCTTAGCCAGGATTTCACTAATCTCCTCCTCAGGAAAGCACGGTGGGCCAGGAAATAGCTTTTGGCAGCTGATGTCATGCCTCCAGAGTGTGCATCTGTGTCATGGGTAGAGTTATGTTGTCCTTGATGAAGAAACAGTGGGAGATGGATTATCCCGTGAGTTAGCTGACAGGAACTAATCAAACGTGCTTGACAGCTAAATGAAGTTGTCTGTCAGCATTATTTTACTCTCCATTGTGATTTCTGACCAGTCAAGAGTGTTCCCTTATCAAGGAAGTGTGGGAGATTCTACAGCAGAGAGAGTACAAGGAGCTGGATTCGCATTTACAAGGGATTTTCACATTAATTACAGGAAGGTGGCCAAGGACAGTCTACCTGCAGTTGTTAGAAAATGAAAGAAGATCCACAGTTACCATGACATTTTTCCAGCTTAAAGGGTGTCATTTTTGGGACACTTCACAAAAAGTCCTCAGAGTCAGTTCTAAAAGTGCTCTAATGTGCTTTCATAGAGGATGGCAGCAGGAACAGATGGATGAGTAACAGGAGTTAGGATGGTAGCATTACCAAAGCAAATTATCCCATGAGGACACTCAGGGAGGGTGTAAATGCTTACTTTATGTGGGGAAACTGAGGTGAGAGGAGTGAAGGGAGTACCCAGAGTCATTCTGGACACCTGCCAGAAGAGGATGTAAGCATAGACATTCAGGTTTTCTGGAGCATCTTCAGGGTGAGTCCTTCCCTTGAGTTCATGTGTTATGCAGCTGGCAGTTTCCCTGCTTTGCTCCAGAGAGCCTCTTTTTCCCCTCTTACTAGAAGGAAGCTAAATTTCAGGCTGAGATCAGCAGCCCTCTTGGCCAGAGGGCATCCTGACAGCACTGGGTGGTATCACTGATGTGTAGTACAGTGACTTTCAGATGTAGCTCTCTTGGTTCTCTCTGTGTAGCATGGGGAGGAGAAACTGCATCTGTAGGTAGTCTGGAGCTAATGGAGAAGATGTCACTGTATGGGCAGTGTGAGCTAGCTGTGGTGTAAGAGGTCCCATCTAGAGCCCCCTACAGGGTTGGGAAGCACCAGTGTAGTCTAGGGAGGGCCTCCAGAGGATTTATTGTCCCCTTCAAGAGGTACCTGGTGTCACAGCAGCAGCTCAGCAGCATGTTCTTGGACATCACTAACCACCTCAATGTTTCTTTCTCCCAGTTGTCACAGACGAAACCCTGAGCTTCATCCAGAAAAGCCGACGCCTGCTTGTTGTCCTGAGCCCCAACTACGTCTTGCAGGGGACACAGGCCCTGCTGGAGCTCAAGGCTGGCCTAGAGAATATGGCCTCCAAGGGCAACATCAAAGTCATTCTAGTGCAGTACAAAGCCATCAAGAAGAGCAAAGTGAAGGAGCTGAAGCAGGCCAAGGCGGCCTTGAATGTCATTAAATGGAAAGGCGAGAAATCCAAGTTCCCAAAGGGCAGGTTCTGGAAGCAGCTGCAGGTGGAAATGCCAGTGAGAAAAATTAGCAGGAGTTTAAGCCTTGATGGGTTGATGCACATCCCTGAAAAATGTTTGACACAATCAGAAAACAAACCAAACCACACTGCAAAAATCCACAAGTTAGGCCAGGGAGTGGGGAGGAACTCAGGGTTTTTTCCATGAAGGACCATGTCCCAAACATTTCAGAGGATTGTCATGTTTTCCCTGCAGCTTTGATATTGCTCTGTCGGTAGAGAGACCAAAGATGCAAACACCTGCTCTCTGCAAATGTATGCCCTTGTTATCAACCACAAAAACCCTGGGCTTAAAGTCTGAATTTGCTGTCCAGTTGGGATGCATCCAGCAGCTTGTGACAGCATGGCCAGTACTCCTAGAGCAGTTCCTCTGGGACCTTCATTAGCATCCAGGACAGAGCTTCTTTCCACTCCTAAGCAACTCCACTCCTTTCTGGTCCTCAGTCCCTGTTGCAGAGGCTGAGGAACAATTTGCAAAGTGGCTCCAGTGTAGAGCCTTTCCTGCATGTCCTGTATCTGTAGTCCCAATCATTGTGGGATCACAGATTCCTGCTGCATGGTGGGGAGTGTAGAGTCTTGAAGCTCCTCATCTTTGCTCCCCAAATTTCCTTTGAAGCAGATGCATCCAGGTAGTTTGGCAGTGAGAAATGGCTGTTAGAGAAACGTTAAAATAACCCTCACAGCTCTACTGGGTGCTTGTATTGTAGCACATCTAGGTACAAGTTGTCAGTCTCTGGGACTCTGCAGTCTCACTAGTACGAGATCCTTCAGAGCTGCTTGTAATCCAGGGAAGTCTCTCCTGAGTACAGGCCATGGTGCATGTGAGAGATGTTTCTTTGTAGAATAAACTCAGGGACTTCAAAAGCACTACAAGGAACCCCAGTGTACTACTGAACCTGCCTGCTGTCTCTGCCACTGGCTGGGGGAAAGCATCATGCAAGGTGCTCCCAAGGTCTTTGGGATGAAACTGGATATAAGTCCAACCCAGAAGGACACCCCACAAACTTACTTGAACTTCCTAAAAACTACTAATTCTGTCCATGTAGTAAGACTATGAGGACAGGCTGAGAAAGCTGGGGATGTTCTCCCTGGAGAAGGCTCCTGGGAGACCTTTTTGTAGCCTTTCACTGCTTAAAGGGGCCTTATAAGAAAAGTGTGTGAAGACTTTTTTGTAGGGCCTTTTACAATTATCCCTTTGGGGTCAAGGGATAATGGTTTTAAACTAAAAGAGGAGCACATATTTTACAATGAGGGTGGTAGAACTGGCACAAGTTGCCCAGAGAGGTGGTGGATGCCCCATCCCTAGAACCATTCAAGGCCAGGTTGGACAAGGCTGTGAGCAATCTGATTCAGTTGAATATTGCAGGGAGGGTGGCTTTTGACAGTTCTTCCCAAACCAGATTATTCTATGATTTTATAAAGACTCTTTCTTCAGTGCCTGGTTATGAACAATGTCACCATTTCTAATTCAGGGCTTAGGTTTTAACTAAACTTTGGCTTTACAAAGCAAGTCTCTCCCCATCTTGATTCCAGCCCAGAGCTGCAAAACAGAGGATGTACCAGCTTCTGCAACATTTGCACAAAAGAGAAGCACAAAACCCCTCTGTGTAGGTGTCCTTGCTGCAGCAGGAGAGGGTGTGGTGAGTTAGCCCCCATCACACAGGTCATGCTGAGAAGGGGTTTCCTCTCTCTTGTTGGACACACCAAAGCACAGTGGGGCCCTGGTATTGTCTGGTGCTATGTTCACAATGTATTCAAATAAAACTTCAGGCTCTGGGAGTGTCTCCATACTCCTGCAGCTCCTAGTGCAAGGACCTGCCCACTTAATTGTGGAGTTCAGCATTACACACACCAAGTGCATGTTTATTTTTATTGGTGGTGGTTGCTCCAGAGTGACCTTTGACTCGTGCATTCATTCTGTTGGTGTCCAGTGGTTGAAGCATAAGCAGTCATAATGCCACTATAAAAACACTACAGTTAGGAGTCTATACACTATTCACCCAGCTGAGCTGGGAGCTTTGATAGCATCCCAGTAAAAAACCCAGCTTTATAGGTATGGGACTAAATCCTGGTGTCAGGGAAACCTTCTATCCTTAGCATTTTATGATTAATAATGTTCTTCCAGGGCTGCAGGGAGCTACAGCCCCCCCTGCCCTTAGTCAGGTACTGTATGTTGTGTTTAGGAATGGTACCCCACAATTCAGTACTCTCCCTGAAACCATGTGCCCCTCATTTTTCCCCTCTCCCTGCAGAGGGTGAGAGAGGAGAATTGGAGGCACAAAAGGTCATAATCCCACTGTGAGATAAAAAAAATTTACTGGAAACAGCAGTGAGATAAGAAAATGAGCATTAAAAACAATACTGGGGATACAGGGTACAAGAAATAAAAAATTCTCATGGACAAACCCCCTGACAATTGACCATATCCAACCATTCTTTGTGCTGCACTGTGCTGGGGCCTTTTGTCTCCAGAAGAGATCCCCTTCCCCCCACCCCTTGCAAATGGTACAGAATAACTTCACTGTCCTGGACATGCCCCCTCCTGACTACTGCTAAAACTAACCCTGTCCTGGCTGGAACCAGGACACTGTACAAATGTTTAACAAATAGGGCTTCTTTTTACTGTCCTCTTCATTTTTCCCACCCCAAGTAAGCTTTGATTTAAGCAGGTAAAATTGCAGTCAGCTTCACTGGTGGCAGTGGAGCTCCTCATCTGCTCAGAGGTGCTTAAAAGTTTTGTTATGAGCTTTTCTACTGTGGTTATCTGTGGAGGGACAGAGCTGCTTCCTACACTCCAGAAAACTTCATTTTTAAGAGATAGCACCCAAACCTGTGCTCAGCTTTGTGAACCCATTGCAACCCTGTCATTGTGACCAGCTTCACTTTTTTGTTTGTGTTTTAAGCATTTCTGTAATCAGCTGCCAGATCTGCAGGCAGAGGGAAGGCCCTGAGGCCAAAGCAGAGCTGTGTTAGATTCCCATGTGATTTTTAAAAGATTGACTCCCAATTACTCATAAATTGAATTGACATCCCAGATCTCACTACATCACATCTCAGTTTTGGCTGAGTTACCAAGAGAACTTACGCTGATGTTTTAGCAAGTCGGATTATTTCAGGAAGTTAAATCCTCTCGAGTATTTTGCTGATTATATTGAAAGAGTTTTCCAAATAATTAATAGACCTTGACTTTCTCAGGCACACACTGCAGTGGCCTTTGGTGTTATTGCAACCTGAGAATAGGGTTACTGAGAGACATCAGCAGAGCACCCACAAGGTGAAAGGTGAGATGGTTTGGAAGGGGCCTGAGAGGTCAGAGGGAACAGTGTGGAAGGAATAGTCTTGGAGCAGGTTCCACTCACCAAGAGCATTTCCAGTGGCTTTGCTGGGGTCTTTCAGGCCAGGGGTAAAGCCCAGTCCCAAGTGTAAAGCAGATCTTCAAGTGCATCAGATACACCTGTCATTTCATTCTATGCCACATGCAGTTTCCATTGTGGGATTGTCACAGCATCCGTCTGAATCAGTTGATTTGTTTGAGTTTCTGTGCTCTAACCTAACATTTATCAATATGCAGCTCATGCAAAGTTCCTCATTGCTTTTTCATTGGGAAACAGCATGGCACAAATTGGAAAAAATATCTTCCTTCACTGTGCTGTTTGATGTTGTACAGCTGTTCCAGAGTTTTCTCTTTTCTGTATGTTTTTGCCTTTGTGTGATTTGGTCTGTGAAGTGTCAGTATTATTTTTTTTTGCTTTTCAATAAAACATTTTCATTTTTGCATTTCAGTCCTTGTGCATTTCTCATAAGTACCATCTTCCCATTATGTCTGCGAAATGCTGTTAAAGAAAGATGATTAAGTATCAAGATTGTATGGGGCTCCTCCTTGGAATGGGACATTTTCCTGGCTGTTTCATGCTGTGCCTGCAGAGGAACCTGAGCTCCCAGAAGCACAGTGACACACAGCATTCAAATGTCTCACAGCAGTGGACATGCACACACAGAAAGTCTCTGATCTGAAGAGTGCTCACTTTGCAATCATAAGACAGAGAGATGGGAAGGCAACATAATCTGTTTGCTTTAAAGATCAAATTAGAATTTTAGAAATCTGTCCAAACCACAGAAATCACTCTCAGGCTACTTTGGCCATGAGCTTCTGGGTTCAGTAAGCTTCATATTTTCTCATCCAAGCCACTTTCTTGCCCGTTTCCCATGTTTGCCTGCCCACAGGTAAGTTGAGAGACAGCTCAGCACTTCCAGATCACTAGCAAAATGAGTGCCTGTGATAATCTATGGATTTGAGGTCTATGGCTATGGGATCTGTGGTTATAATCTTTATAATCTGTTACATCTTTGGGTGCACTGGGGTGACACAAGTAAACCAATAAAAATACGCAGTATCTTTTACAAACATTTAGTAAAGATGGAAGATTTTTTTAGTAAAAAGCAGATAACTAAGAGTGTTGAATCCCCAAGCCCCTGCAGTGTTCTTGCTGCCTGTGCTATCCTGTGCTCTTTCCCTGGGAGGGAAGATCTTACCTGCACACTGTGAAATGTCTCTCAGGATTTTTGCTGAGCTGGGTTTTTTGCAAACTGAACATCCCAAGTTATCCTGATCAGCCAAGTCTAAATGCATCCCATTCTCAAATATATCTTTGGAAATTTCAACATCTTCCCTGCCAAAAAAAAAGTCTCAAAAAAATGACTCTCAAAAAAAAAAAAAGTCTCAAAAAGTGTTGCAAATTCAAAATTGATAAAAAAAACCCAGCACTTGCACCTCAATCAAAACATTTCATTCCAGCAGCATCAGAGTCGTTCACATTAATTGAACCTGGGCTCTTTGAGCAGGCAGGTAGAATAGGTGACCTCCCAGGGGTTGCTCCTGCTTGCATTTTGCTGTGTTTCTGTGATTCCAGTTTCAAAAAGAAAGACCTTTCAAAGCAACAAAAGGGCTTTTTCTTTCACAGACTGTTGAAGCCTGGCTGTTTTCAAAATAGATTTCAATCAGTTGTAGAAAAGTTTGAATGAGGTCTGGACTTAGTAAATTGGAAATTGCTTAGTAAACTTGGAAATTGCTGCCAATTCTTTATGCCTTTGAAATAGGGTGGTAAAAACACACCATGGTGGTAAGTGACAATTCTGACAGAACTGACTGTCATCTACTTCTGGTTTCCTGAGTGAATCAGTGTTTTCCTGTGTGTGTTGGGGGTAACCCCCCCCCCAACGTTTTATACAAGAAAAAAAAAATCTCAAAATTATTTTATTTTAATTCCAGTATTTTGTTAACCAAACACTGCCCTACTTTCTCCATTAGGATATTGCTATATAATCATTTTCTTGTCTTGGTCTCCAAATAATCTAGTGACAATGAGTTTTACAGCCAGTCTTACTTCTTTGAAAAGTATTTTTCTGTGCAATATTAAAATAAGGTGCACCCAGATGCAGCACCTTCTGCTGTGAACTGAGTCAGTCAAGTGCTGGGGAATTAAGAGGCACTGCCATTGCAGTGAAGGAACAGTATTTTTATTCATATAAAAGACCAGTGTTCCACTGTCAGGGAGAGAGGAGAATCTCCAGCCTGAGGAATGAAGGCTTTAGCAGTGTGAAATGGAAGGGAAGCAGGAGGTAGCTCTTCTTCCCAGAACAGCTCTTTGAAAGACATTCCTAGAGGCAGATTTTTCTCTCTAAATGTGCAAGAGCTCTTACTCTAATGATCCTCGTCCTGCTTGAACACCAGCTTGTCCTTGGGTCCCCTCTCATCTCAGGCAGCAGCACTTAGTAAGTGTATGGGTTTTTAAATTTTTTTAGTTTTATAATTCAGCTTTTGTTAAATTGCTGAGTGCCAAAGCCATATAGTTCCCATCCTTTCCACTGCTCACCCTTCAGCCACTACACCTTCAATATGCTTTCTACATCCCAAGCCACAGGTAGGAGTCCAAGGACATCCTTCAGGTTTGCTGCTTTTCAAAATTTGTAATAAAAGAGATGTTGCTCTTGCCTGGCACTATTCCAGCTGGGCTTCTTGCTGAGCTTTACAGCTTGCGATTAATCCCAAGAAATGCTTTGAAGGACAGTATTTCCACCGCCCATGATGCCTAGGGGAACTGGTGGAGGGGTTTAAGGCTGGTATTTTTGCTTTCTAAATTTGGAGGTTTCTACTTAAAGATGAGAGAGCATGACAGGGGGGAGGTGGGTCTGCCACTGCAGTTAGAGTTGGGGCAGGATTTGCTTTGATCCCCTGATGCAGAGTTGCTCACTCTGTGCGCAGGTGGTTCCCAAACAAGACCCACCCTTTATCAAATTCCTGCACTTCTCTGGGCATGACTGATGCTGTGCAGGGCAGAAGTCAGAGTACAGTCATGGCATATCCTGGCTTCTCATTTACCGCCTCAGCCTTTGCAAAAACCCACTGCACAGCAACACTGCTGCCAGCAGGAGTGTGGGCAAGCCAAAAGTCACAGCACTTGTGCCGGGTTTCCCTCTGTGGGAAGAGGGATCTGAGCAGGTATGCCTCCAAACAGCTTCCTTAGCTTTTCTCTCCCCACTCCCTTTTCCTTGTGCACCCCTTTTCCTCTGCCCTTGTACTCTTAGATACCACTGAAGCAGTGTTCGACTTCATCCAGAGGAGCCGCAGGATGATCGTGGTCCTGAGTCCCGATTACTTGACAGAGAAGAGCATCAGCCTCCTGGAGTTCAAGCTGGGCATCATGTGCCAGAACGCCATAGCCACCAAGCTCATCGTGGTGGAGTACAGGCCGCTGCAGTGCACCCACCCCAGCATCCTGCAGCTGAAGGAGTCGGTCTCCTTCGTCACCTGGAAGGGGGAGAAGTCCAAGCGCTCGGGCTCGCAGTTCTGGAAGGCTCTGCGGCTCGCCCTGCCGCTGCGCAGCCTGAGCGCCAGCGCCGGCTGGAACGAGAGCTGCTCCTCGCAGTCCGACATCAGCCTGGACCCCGGCCAGAGGAGAAGGAGCCGCTTGAAAGGGCAGCCCGACCCGCGGGGAGCCACTCCCGTGACTGTCGCTCATGGAGGGACGGCCTCGGCCTCCGAGTCAAAGGCCAAGCAGCGAGCCAGGCGCTTCCTGACGTGCCGGTGTTGTGGGACGCAGTGCCAGGGCAGCAGCAGACACAAGCAGCAGGCCGCGGCTGAGCCCAGGTGGGACAGTCAGCTCTGCAACCCGGGCTCGGGCAGGGCCCCGGCACAGCCCCTGCAGGGCAGGGCCCGAGCCGAGCCCCCGCCGGCACAGGGCCCCGCTCTCGCCCTCTGCCATTACAGTGACCTGTCCAACAACAATGACTTCTACGTGCTCTAGCACGCAGGCTGCTGCTGCTGGGCCAGTGAAAGGAACTCGCTGCAGCCTCGGGATGTGTTTGCCGTGTCACAGGCTGGCACGGTGCCACTAACATCAGTGCCATGCCTGCCTGGAGGACTGCAGCAATGTCACTGCTGCTGCCCTGAGCCAGGGCCTGCAGCCACGCGCAGAGCAGCGGCTGGGGCCTTCCTGCCCGGTGCTTCTCCTGAATTTAAATTGCAGACGGAGCTGAAAACGTTTCTCTGGCGTTGCTTTTCCCTGGCTGTGTGTGCGGCAGGGCTGCTGCTGCGCTGGGTGCACAGGGAGGGAGGGAGCAGGGAGCGGCCGTCCCGCCGCCAGCAACCTCGGGAGAAAGGGGAGCAAGGCTGCTTTTTGCAAAGGCTGAAACTTTGCTAAAGAGGGTAATGGAAGCCTTGCCACTGCAGTTACCTGCTGTGGTCTAAAAGAATCTGCTCAACTGTTTTAAGACAAGCCCTTTATCTCTAAATAAAATTGATTTCTTTAACCTGCTGTTGTAAAAAGTTCCATAGGAACTGGTAAATGCTGTAGCATTGTTCACCAGGCGGTGCCTGGAGATGTGGTTTGTTCAAGCTGGCTGAGATCCCCTCCTGTTCCCAGAGTTTGCAGTGGTCTCCTGGGCTTGGTCCTTATCCCTGCTTCACTGTATGAGGAATTTGTTCTGTCAGTTGAGTGGCCTTCCACGCAGCAGGAAAGAAAACCATTACAGGGAATATAATTTAAAAAATTCTCTGAGTAGTCAGTGGGCTCAGGGATAGAAGCAAGATGTCAAACACTCACAGAAAACCTCCAGCTCTGAATCTGAGGGGTTAAAACTCAACCACACTTCATTAAATAACCAAAAGGGCCTTTGAACTGTCTCCCTGGGGCTGCTGTTTCATCAGTCTGTTGAGCTGGCTGTCAGCAGTGTTTCCCGCTCTTCTCCTGCACTGATAACTTCATTTGTCTAATTCCACATTGTGTAAGGCTTCTCTTCCCACCTGGAAGGGTGCTAATCCTGGGAGTCGGCTGCTCGCCTTCAGCTGATGCTCTGGCATGACAGAACTGCTAATACACTGCATTTGTTTTCTTTCCCTGAGACCAAAAAAGGTCTCCCTTCACCACTCTAGTCAGTCTAGTAATTGCTTATCAGGTTGACAAGTAATTATTTTTTCTTCTGCCTTGAAAATATGATCTGAGCCCTTGGGGTACAGAGGCTGGTGGCCCCAGGACCCCTATCTAATGGCCTCAGGTGAACTTGCTGGAGCTGTGAGGAAGGCAGGGCATGTCTCACCCATTTTAATAGTGCTGAAGTCCAGTTGTAATTCATATATCACTTTCCTTCCCTCAGCAGGCCCTCTTCCTCAGTATTGCCCTGACTTTTTTTGATCCTTTCCCTCTGAGATCAAGCACAGCTGACAGCTCTCCTGTTACAAGCCTCTGTGAGCTGAATCCTAACAGCTTTCTGCAACAGACTGAAAAATAGAAACCAGAAAACCTGGTGCTGAGTCAATCCAAATAAATCAAGGGCAACAAACAAACCCCTACCAACTCATATGAGTTAAAAATTCAGACTCTGGAGAAGTTTCTAGGTGAAGATTTCTCTCTAATTTCCATCAGAAACACTGTAAATTGCTCAGAAAAGCTTTGTCCACACGTGGCTATTCTCAGTGATCAGAGGAGAAGCAGGAATGAGGTATTTGGAAAGCAAGCTGATACATTGCAGGATGCATTGTAAGACATAATCAAAATGCCGTGAAATGACTCCAGTTGCTTGCAATTAAATGTGGGATGGTACTGTCAGTGAGTCTGGTAGTGCTGAAAAGTGCAGCTACAAAATATAAATAATTTGTAATCAATCAGCCTCCAGAGTCAACATATTTGTTATTTGTTGGCATTTAAACAGCTTTTATTTACAGACTTTGCCCTTATTTGACTGTGGTGTTGTCTTGGTCGACTACAACAATACAAAGATAGAGGAAACAACAGCTGGAGCTCCTCACAGCTGCACAAAATGTACAAATTCAGCCTTTTGGGGCAAAATGTCATCTCTTCATGAAAGAACAAATGCGAACTAGTAATGACCATTGCTTTTCCTCATGCTTTAACAGAGCCAGTCCAATTTTACCACTCCTTTTCTTTCCCCATCAAATGGATCCTTCTTGTTTGCTCTCATAAAATACTGAAACATGGTGTGTTCCAGTGTGTGCAGAGAGCCTGCACCCCGAGCCCAAGGTCCCAGGGGTCAAAGGCACATCATGTTGGAGGGATGTCTGAGCAAGGATATGGGAGCAAACCCTAAAACCAATTTTTATTGTGTTTGTTTCTCATGCTAAGGAGGCTGTTAGAAATACCCTAAGTCTCAGCTTGATGTCCTACTTTAGGACCAGAACAAAGTCATTGCAGAGTTGAATTCTGCTCTCTGGAATTCTGTTAAAGTCTGTTCATGTTCCATCTTACACTGACTGGTGCAGATGGACTGTAGTTACTGTTCTCTTCTCTGGTACACCTGCATTTGAATACAAAAATGTAATAATTTCCAAAGTTAACTGGCAGCACAGTATTACAACCTCCTTCACCCCACATAATTCTTTCAAAAGAACAGTTCAGCAGGAGCAGTTAGCATATATGTAGAATTTCTACTGTATCTTAATATAAAAACATTAATACAAAGTTGAATTTCCTACCCATGGCATGTAAGAGTAGAAGACTACCAGGACACGATGTGCAGAACAATTTGTACAATATTTCCAGTGCTACCTAGAGTTTTTAAACTGTGGAAGGGTAGTGCTGTCAGAAAGACACTGAACATGGGGAACTAAACAGTGAAGGGACACAGACAAGTCACGTGGTCCATCTCAACATCAACCTGTCTTCACTTTAGTGACTGCAAAGTTCTGGTACCTAGGATGTCTTGCCCTAGCAAGTGCCAGTGGACATGCCAATAATGGGCTGCTCCTCACATCTGAAACGCTGGATGAATCACTAACCTGCAAGAACTAAAAGAAACTCTCTTTCTAACATCAAACAGATTTTTATTCTCATATGTTACACTAGATGCTGATCCCAGAGCATCTGATCTAAGTGTATTTATAGCAGACATTTTCCCAAACAATGACAAGATTATGAAGGAACCAGCAGACACAAGAAATGGTGAAAAAAATGTTTCAAACCTTTAGTCCTTGCTCCACATTTATATTTTATTTTTCACGATTGATTCAGCGCCAAGACCTATGAAAGGCAGCACCACCTCTAGGCTGGGTGTTTGCCCTGTGTGACACACCCAGGCTAGGAGTATAACCCAGAGCCATGCCAAGCAGGGGAGAGCAGACCATATGAGGATGCACAGGGGAATATAGGTGCTCCCTGCTCACCACCCAGGCATTTGGCCTCACCTGGCATCCAGAAAAATATGGTGCTGTTCTGGAAATGCATAAGTTAAAACACTATGGACTGAGCAGGGAGCAACATGAACAACCCTGCTGCTGCCTGCCCAAACCAATGTGAACAAGGTGCTGAGGTTTGACTGTTGCCCACATGGATGTTCACACTGGATACCATCACTGGTCATGCTGGGGAAAGGCTGAGGCTCTAACATGAATCATAAATGTACCACGTAGGCTCCTTTTGTGAGGGTGTTAATGACAAACAGAGGTGCTGCAGAACGGTTTACAAAAGAATATGACTTGAATTCTTCATAACACCAGATACAGTAATAGCCAGACATCAGGGGACACAGCATTTACACTGATATGCTTGTAATCAGGCTAATGATTTGTACTTCACTAAAATGTATCTGCCACAAAGTCATTTGGCTTGAAAGCACCAACGAGTTTTCCAACTCATCAGTATTTGTTCAAGTGAATAATCAGCCTCATCCTTAATATTGTCCCTGATTGTTGTGTAACCTGGGTTTTGCTTCCAGAAGGGGTGGTGGTTCTACTCCTCTGCTGCAGCAAAGAGACTTTTCAGGTGTTTTTTCTGTCTGTGGGAGTACTTGTATGCTATTGCCAAATCTTCTGACAATCCATTGCCCACTAAAGGATTGTTTTCCAAAAGGTTTTTGTCCTTTTCTTTGCTATTAATGATTTTCAGACCATAGGTGGCAGAGTGTCACCCCTGTTGCCTGGTCTGCACAAGGAAGTGAAATCCTTGTTCTGCAGTTATTCACTGCTTCTCACTGACCCTCTTCTTCATCCCACTGCAACTGGACTTGATTGCTTATCGCCTCCAACACCTTTCCCAAGGAAGTGCTGTGGCTGAGGTGTCTCCCAGCATTCCACTGGCATGATCTGAGATGAATTTTTTATTGCAGTGCACTGTGCCTGCTTGGGGCCAGATCATCAGGCAAGGCAGATCACGTTGCATGCTTGGTGAAGCGGGAAATAGCCATGACAGGCAATCCTTGTTCCATCTGCCGTGGTTATTAGCAAATGATGTTTTATTTATCAGATCACCAGTGAAGACACTGAGACACTGACTCCCATCAGAAACTTGTCCAATGTTCTTATCTTCTGAGATCTATAGGTTAATGGCTGAAGAACCAAAACTCTGCTGTGTGCAGGGTGATGCTTACAAAACATTACCATATCTATGTACCCACAGTTACCAGCCAAGCTGGAAGTACTATTGATAGAAAAAGGTCATTTGGGAATATCTGCTCCCATTGAGCCATTTTCACTGGCTATTACTGATTACAGTGACACCTTGAAATTCCACATGTGGGCAGTTCCATATCGACCAGTCTGGGAATGTGCCTGCAGTGAGCTATACAGATTCACAAAGCACTTGAGTTTTCCATTCACAGCAAATCCCATTTCTTTGATTTTATTTTTTTTCCCTCCTCTCCTGTCCTCCAGCAGAACAAAATCAGCACAAAATGACATCAAAATTTTCCATGAAAATGGAAAACGTGTGATTGCCATTTAAAATTATATTTTATTTAACATAAACATGTTTTGAAAAGTTTTTAAACAAAGCTCAAAATGTGCTATGCTGAGAGTGCCAAAATCAGTCTGGTTTTTCACTTCTGTTTTGCTTACAGCATGCTTTGTTAAGACTAGTGCCTTTTAAAACATTTCAACTTAAATGAAAACATCATTTTCCTTTGGAAAGCTGATTTCATTATAAACACATCAGATCTGCATTGGTTATCAAAATTGCCCTTTTCTGCATATTGGCCCAGCACTCTCAGTTTTCAGTATTTGCAGTTTCCCAGACTGCTAAGACTTATTAAAGATTTAGGTCAGTGATGCCATGAGCTCCCTAACCAGCCCTCTAGCAATTGAAAAGCCTCGAACTATATTCTTACAGCTTGCTGGAAAAAAAATCAACATGTTTGCATATCAGATTGTATCAGCTCCTCAAATCTCACTCATGTTTGTGTATCAGGTCCAAGAACTTGGCTGTGGATAATATCTCACTAGCTCTCTCCTCTGTACACTGCCAACAGAAATGGGGATGTCTCTGCAGACAGCAATCCATGCCTTCTGCTTTGCTCTCACTCTTTTCGTGCACACGGTTGCCAGCGAAAGAAAATTCTGCTCCATTCATGCTTACATTTTAATTGCATGCTCCTTTCTGGAGGCAAGCAAGAGTAACATCTATCATTTTGTTTCACATCTCTGCTCCGAAAGCATCTGCTCCGTTTGGGGATGCAGGAGAGAGCAGCTGCTGGCTCCCATTCAGCGTCAGCCTCCCTAGCACATGTTCATTTACCTGCATTTAACATCAAAGAGCCTTTCAAACTCACTCACTATCCATTTCAGATCTGCATACATGAAGAAAACCCAGCCCAAACCAGCCAACAAATATCTGGCATTTCCCCAATACCCACATCTGTTTTGGCTGGTTTCATCCACTCCAGCAGCACAATACTGTCATAGTCCTATCTGACCCAAACAATAGTTTTGGCTCATTTGGCACCAAGCTGGACCTGAATGAAGAAAAGAGAGGTTTTTGGGCTATGTCAACATGTAGCTATTACCCAGCTCCTCAAATTGCCATCAGACCCCTGCTAGGCTGCTCTGTTAGTGCTGAGTCCTAGTTTTCTGCTGACTTGCCTTCATGCTCTGTTTTCCCTTGAGGACTTCAAGGCTACAGTTTAATAAATGCCCACAGTGCCATCAGGATCCATTAATATCACTAATTTTAAACATTTATTATTTCTTTTTTGGGGGGTTAGATAAGAAGACCTAGGTAACTGGGCTAAGTTACCCTTTTCACTGGGGACACCTTGCACTTCTGTTTCTTTTTGTTATCAGTGAGCCAGACCTCTCCCACATGCTGCCTCTCACTCCTGCCAAGTTCCTACACACAGACATAATTGGGAAGATGCCCAGAGCTCGCTCCAAACTTAATGCTTTGCTCAGTCCAGCTCAACTGCTTGCAATTCCTCTTACATGAATTTTATACCAAAGGGGAATCCAAGGTCACCACTTTGTAAAACTAGATCAAGATGATTTAGTTTCCCATCTTCTTTTCTAATTTAGCTACCCCTCTGTCTTGCCTGTCTTAATCTGCAGCTTCCTGATAACCATTGCCATGCACACAAGCAGCATCCAAATATTTCCAGCTGCTCTGCACACCGGCCTGACTGTTAGAGAGAGACAGACTTAGCAGGTGGCTGGGCTTGCCATCTGGCTGTACTCCATCCCAACCTGCTTGCATTCTCTCCATTATTCTTCCCTGAAGTACAGCAGCTTATCTCCTGCCTTTACACCCCTCTGCTCCATCACCAGATAATTCAGTCTTCAGCATATTCTTCCTCTCCATCCTCCATGGCTAAGGAAGTGTGTGCCAAGTGCTATGAGATGTCAGGGGACCCCTTCTCTAAAGGGACTTTATTTTGTGCAATCCCAGCTGTCTGACAGCAAACTTCCTCAAGGTACACTAAGTTTGTTCAGTTTGGCCCTGCTTTCATTGCAGAGGTCAACACAACAGATGCTTTGGAGCACTGACTTCATCAGGAAGCCTGGCCCAAGTCTGTGTGCAGATGTCTGTCTGCCAGTTACCAGCAAAATGCTGGAGCAGCCAGATCGGAGCAGCCTGCAGGGTGTCACCTCCTGTCACCTCCTGCTTCAGCTGAGTGAGTGGCTTATATTTAGACTCTAGTAGGTGATCTTATGAAAGGATATGGGACAAGGAAAGATGTGTCAGAGAAAGTAGATCACATCATTCCAATTAAAAAAAATGTATTCATCGGCATTTCCAGTTGTACTTTTATACTTTTATTTATGATAGGGTTATTTTCTTATTTCTTTTTCTGTTTTTTTTTCAGAAATGCAGCACTTGGCAGGCAAATAGCAGTTCTCCATTATACTATTACAAAGTGAAGCTGTCACCACTCATTTCACAGACTAAAGGCAACTCTTATTATTCTCTGTTTAGTCAATGCTTATACAGAAACACTGGAATAAGGAGACAATTGCCCAAAAGCAAGCACTAGGGCTATTGTTGAGAATTCATGGCTGCCTGGCTGACACCTTACCAGCATTCCCCATTGTCACCTTTATTAATGAATTGGACTTACTACTTCATTATTTGGTTTTTGTTGCTTTCCTCTCAGGTTGGCATTTGGCCTTTCTTTCAAAATACCTTGTGCTGCAACCTCCCTCCTGTTATAACCAGGGAAAGTTTGAAGCCCTTGCTGTCTCTCATTCCTGTCTCTGCAAAAGCAGAGCAGACTGGATTAATATTAGATTAGTTACATTAATATTTCCCTTCATTTTTAAAAGATAGAAGGCACCAAATAATTAAGTAACATTGCTAGCAGGTGGCAGGGAAAATCTTTGCAACAAGTCCCACAGGCAAGAACTCCTTTACTGCCTCAAGCAACTCTCTTCAGGTCACCCCATTAAATAATCAGTCAGCATTTATTAATCACATCAGCTGTATCTGATGAATACAGCTAGACAAGCAAACCTCCACAGAAATGTCTGGGAACTGGGACTGGATTGAGATATATTACCAGAAGGTCACCAGAGAGCACTTCTCCTATGGATCACTATGGTAAAACATGACTTATTATCTCCCTTGAGAAAAGGTTCTGAAAGGTGGATATCTGAGTACTTCCAGATACTTCAGTCTAGGTAATTGCTTCTGGTTACATGCAGACTTCATAGCAGAAAGAGAATTTTTTGCAGCCATTAAACTTAGTTTCTATGTTGTTTCTGTGGAAAAACTGAAGGAAAGTGTGCTGGTGCTTCCCTGCCAATTTTAGAACAGGCTCCTTTCAGTTTTGGGGATCCAGATTCCCAGGAGCTGCAGAGCGCACCAGACAAGATTGCTCACTCACTATCCTCATGTACTATTGCATGCCAAGTGTATATTTTAACTAGAGAGCTTAACAGCCTTCAGTGTTCTTGCTCCCTCTCCACGTTTTTGTGAAGTTAATCTTAATTTATGAAGCTCCCCTACATTAGCAGTTGAAATGCACAGGCTATGCTGGACAATCCCAGTCTGCATAACTCTCAATCTTTTTTTTTTTTTTCTTTCAGATTTTTACTACTTACAGATTTTTACTACTCCTTCTCTCCTGGCCTTTTTGGCTCTTTTATATAAACAGAATCTGCCTGGCACTGTGTTCATGACTTGCCCTGCACAGAGGTAGTCAGAAAATCAGGAATTCTAAATAGGTGGAATCCATCCCAGTGAGCACCTTCCCCACTGTGCCATCAGCCATAGCCAGTGGGGGCTGTTTGACACATTGCCAGTGTATCACCCCTCCCTGAAGTGCCTCTGGGGTGGGAGAAAATGTGACTAGGTTACTTTATCCTGTACTGCATTTTCAGGGATGTTTGGGCTCCCAGTGTAAGGATTAATGTATGAGACTGAAGGGTTCATTTTTTTTCCCCCCTTGTAGCTGGAGTCTTCTACCAACTGTGCTTCCCTGTTAACCCTTGCTACATTTGCACTGCAGAAGTTAGTAGTGTTTTCTACAGCGGGAATCAGACAGGGCCCTTCAGATGCAGAACAAAAGGCAGGTTATGCCCACAGGGAATACAACCAGCAGTTCCCTGTGCACTAAGCACATCAGAAGGGTCAGGAGAGGCCTTGGAAGGGGCCCCTCAGACAGGCTGGCAGCTCAGAGATCGTCCTGCTTAAAGCACTTGTGCTGGCATCTACCTCTTGAGTGCACTGGGCTCATTGATATTTCTGCCACTGCACAGCATGACTTGCCACTCTGATAAGGCAGCTCTCTGCAGACATCTGGCTTGCTCTGGACACTGCAGGGTGGAGGCGTCAGCTCCGCCGCGCTATCAGCGCATCAGGAGCGCTGTGATATTTGCTCTGTGCTCCCGATGGGAGCTCTGCTAGCTGCCCCCGCCTCCTTCACACACACATACACACACTTCAAGCTGCCCAGTGTGTTTCAAGAGAGCAGAAAGTATTTGCTAAAAATATTTTTGCAGAAGTTATTTATGGCCTGGCCCGCATCAACCCCGTGGCAGCCGTTACACAACGCGGCACAAAGGAGCCTTATCTGCAGGAGCACACAGCCGGTTTTGCAGTCCACAAGTCACCAAGAAGCAATTCCAGTGGCTTTTCAATCAAATCAGGAACTTGAGGCCTGGATGTTCAATTTAGATGTCAAGTCTTGTCAAGCTGGCTCTGCCAAGCTGTTTTCTCATGCTTCCCAATTTGAAGGGGACTCTGGTGGAGGGGATCAGAAAATGCTGCACCATTTCAAGGAATGGCAGCTTTTTCTCAAAAAGCTGGAGGTAGGCAAGCAGATCTATTCATATGGAATTTGGTTCAAGATTAGAATTATTTTCTCTCTCTGCTTGCTGTAGAAAATATCTCAATAGCCTATAGAAGGGAAAGGAGACTTACCCCTTGGCTGACATTGGACACATACCCAAAAGGCTGGGCACAGAATCTAGTTTACAAATGCACTGTACTGGTAGAGGAACAATTTAGCCAAGGTAGCTTTTGGTTGAAGCCATAATAAAGGTATAGGGAGTTTATAAAACCCCTAATTGAAAAAAAAAAAAATCAAAATTCAGTGCAAGGGAAATCCATCCAGCCTTTTGTCCTGGATTACCTTCAGCTTCACATAGTTTTTTTTTTTTTTTTACTACTTTTATGATCTGCAATGGTCTCATGGGTGCTGATCTTTAAAGGTCTGTACTAAAACTCTCAGCCTCATCTGTTATGGTGGGGACGTGAGACATGAGTTTGTGCAGGTAAGAAAGCAGGAGATGCTCTCAATACAATGAAACTGGTGGGATGCAAAAGTACCAGAAGAATGACAGGAATATCAACACTTCCCTGCCCAGCTGCTCAGTGCCACGAGTTAGAAGTGATTACAGCCCAATTCCTCAGTTAGCTTATGAGGAGAAAAATAATTGAAAGCCAGGATCTCAAATTAGGATCACACACATTGGTTCCCTCTTCTCCATCGGGTCACTAATCTTCTCAAGGAATTCAGGTTGATTTGACATGTTTGTTTTCATCAAACCCCTGGCGTCAGGTCCTTATGGTTTCATTATCCACTGAGCACTAATGATGGGGTGCTCTGAACCACTCTCATGTCCTGCATCTTGGAAAGGCTAATCCCAGAGCCTCTCTTTGCCCTCTTCTTAGGATAAGTATTTTGCTTGCCCTTTTCCATTCCTTTGAGACCTCTGATGCTGTCTTTGCCTCCTCAAATGCAATCACTAATGGTTCATAGATTTAATTAAGCTAATTCTTTCTATAAGCACTCCAGGGGGAATTTCAGCAGCCCTTGCCAGTTTGAATACATGGAGTTTTTTAAAATCTGGATATTTCTTGAAATAATTCTTTCACTATGCTCCTTCACAGTAATCTTTTCCATTATACAATTTGCCCTTTTGGAATTTACTTGTTGTGAAAAATAGAACAGGATTAATTTTGAGTCCTTCAGTTTTGATAAGCTTTTTTTCAGATGTTTTCTATTTTCCTCCACAGAGTACTAAGTCAGTGGCATCTTTTGCACAGCCTATCCCTTTTTCTGTTTTTGGATGACCAGGCCAAAATGTTGCCTTCTCAGGACTCCCATTTAAAAAAAATAATAATAAAAAAAAGACAAACCTTCAGAGTCAGAGACTTGGGTGGGATGTACATGCTGAAAACACCTGTCTACTCTTGGGAAAACCTTAATGGGACTGCAAGACTTTATCAGCACTTAGGTACAGGTTGACAACTCTGAAGACAATTTGTGCCCTCTTATGCATTTACTAATTTTGCTGTAGTGAGATCTGCCTTGAGCAGATTTCAGCAGTGTGACTAAACTTGTCTCTGTGTGTTGCCTGGGTTCCCCAGGCTGAGGGGAATGGCATCCTTGGAGCTCCCTCCAAGGAACCTGAGTGCTGCCTCAGCTGGGTCCAGGTCTATCCTGTGGCTCTGCAGAGCTGGAACTGCCTGGCAGTACCCATATTTTTGCCACAAAGGGCACATCTCTACATGAAATGGGCATTAAACTGGCTCGCTTAGGTAAAAATGTGGGAATTCAGAGAAGAAATACTTCTGATTAACCCATCCAATTTCTTCCTGGCACTCCTGAGCTGGTCTGCAGGATGGCTGATAGCTGTAATGAAAAGAACTACACATTCTTTTCCTAATGCTTTTTCTACCCCTTGGAGATATCAAGAAGAGCTAAAAAATCTGATCCAAGAAAATAAACTGATTCTATTCTAATTTTTCAGGTCTAAAGCAGTTATGAGCTACTAAGATCAGTAGCAAACTAACATGTAATAACAAACTCTGTGCCAGAGACTAGCAAACATCTTGTGAATGTTGTGGTTTTCCTTCCTCTGAAGCACTTGGTTATTATCAGAAGCAAAGATCTTGAACTCTTGGTAATGGAGTAGTCACACCTATGTCTCTAAAGGGTCAAACCCCAGGAAGTAGTTTTTTAAAGCCTCAAAATCACTGTTTTAGCCTATCAGCATTTTCCAGCTGATCTGACTTTGGAAGGACTGTCTGCATTAATGTTTAGTCCTCTGGAATGGTAAAGCCAAGCCTGACACACACCTGCATGTGCTGTAGATGGCTGTGAATGCAGGTAAACAGTTTGCCCATGTGTTACAGATACCTTTGGGTGTACTGGTTTTAAAGGTGGTTCTAACTAACCTGTAAGAGCAGGACATTGCTGGAAGGTCCAGCACCTTTCTGCAGGCCATCTGGTGGCTGCTGGGGAAAGATCTGTCAGACAGGAGCACTGAATTCATACAACTGCCAATCTTTTGGGATGCAGGCATTGCAGGCAATGGTTATTCTTGAGTAATAAAGTTAAAAGTCAGGTAAGACCACTCTTAAACTGGCATGAATCAAACCACCAAATACATGTCAGACCCTGGCATAGACGTGAGTCAGCAGAGTTTGGGCAGCTGTAGCCTAGGAAAGTCTATCAGAAAACCATTTGTGAAAGTGATTTTGATGTAGAAAAACCAAGAAAAGGAGCATCCTTAAAACACTACAGATGCTAATGTGAAGCTCTGGGTATCCAGTATGGATGTGGAGCTGACAGACTGTGATTTCAAACATGATTACAGACTTTGTGTGAGGCTTTTCCAGTCTATTCTAAGTCCTGCAATATCTCCAAGTGATTTAACGACCCAAGCCTAACAATTTTCCTCTGCCAACAGTATCCCAGCTGATGACACAGCTTTGCAAAATATCCTATTTAGGATTGAGGTCTTAGGCACAACTGTAGGTATTGTAGTAGTCTAATGAAATATGTCTAGAAATAAGTGACTTAGCAAGTTATCTAATGCAGCCTCTCCTCTTTCATTCACAAATTAGTTGGGATGAGCTTTGTCTTTTTTTTGTTCTTGTTTTGTTTTGTATGTTGGGTTTTTTCCTCACTCTAGTCAGTGGTGTGAGAAAATGGTTCCAGCCTGCATGAAATATTCCTGTTAATCAACCTTTGCATAAAAGCTCAAGGCTATTTCTGGGCTTAAGTTTTCTGTTAAAATTCACTTATGTTCCCCAGGCTCTTTTTGTTGAGTAAGCATTAGAACACAAAATGTCTCTCTTGTCTTAGTATTTGAGAAAACACTAATATCAAAGTATCTAGACTGAATCTGTGTTTCTCTAAAATAGTTTATATATAAATACATAGGAAAAGTATTTTTCAATTACATTATAATAATCATATTTGTGCTCACAAAAACTGACTGAATGAGTGTCTCCAAATGGAAGTTTGATTTTTTTTCAATTTCTGTGATACTAAGGAATTTAACTCCATTTGCATTCTTGGATTATCTTGGGTTGTAGCAAAAGCCTCTCTAATTTAACAAAGACAGAATAGCATCTTCAAAATTAAAATTATAAGAATTTATTCTTAAGTTTAAAGGAAGTTAATCTACAATGTTTTCCAATACTTTGTTTTCCATAGAGCACAGCAATTGCAAAAATCTAGATATCTATTCTAATCCCTCTCTTCCCTTGCTACCCTTTAAACAAAGATCAGTGTTGTTATTTTTCCAAAAAAGAGCTCTTTTAATAGTCACACTGACCATATCTCACAAAGTCTATGGCCCTATAGATCACAAAATATGAGCTCAATGTTCTGATGAATTGTCAATTGTTTGCAAGGAGTTTGTAGGCAACATGGCTTTGGAAAGGAATTTGGAGCAACTATTTTTGTTTCCATTATTCATCCATTCCTTTTCCCCCCAAATAGTCTCTTTTCAGTTCCAAGGCATGTGCAGACTAGAAATAGCATCAGCCCTGGGGGATTTTCCTTTACCAATCCCTTGGACATTCATTTCCCAATTTAGGGTGTCTGTTCTCAACTTTTCAGAATAGCATCTCCTTCCCTTGCTGCATCCTGCATGGACAGCAGGGACAGGCTGCCTCAGGAGGGAAATATTCCCAATTGGGCCAAACAAAGTCAGAACAACCCCACTGCTTGTCTCCCAGCCAGCAGATGTAGCTGGACATGAATTTTATTGATGGGAATGGATGGAACAAGATTTCCTGGTTTATCCTTAACAGTCACTAGAGGGCAAAGCAGGTCTCCACAAAGCAAACCTGCAACCCACAAGGGATCTCCCTGGCTCTTGCCTTTGTCTCATGAGGCTCTGGTGTGGTTCTGTCTGCAGGGATGGAGCTGGACAGTCCCAGCCTGACTGCTGACTTACCTGGTTTGGGACATTCTCAAGTTTGCCCAGAGGCTGCAATTCTCACGTGTTTCTGGTTTTGGAGACAGAGTTGGCATCTATGATTATCATGAAAACATGATAATGTTTTGCTCATATGAAAACATCTTTCAAGGTCAAGGTCCTTTGGTGCATCATCCATCCAGTCTTGAATCTTGCTACTAGGTGATGCCAAAGGTAAAATACATTGAGCTTTTTTCCCCAGAATGTCCTCCCAGCCAACTGTGTCTTAGATAATTCAGGATGCAGAGCTCAGACTGCTGTAGATAACATGTAGTTATGTCTTTAACTTCTGATTTCTTTTTGCATCCCAGTAGCCCTTAGGTGCTTACAGTGCTCATGCACTGAAGTCATGAAGTTTACTTGCAGTTTACTTTACACTGTGTGATAAAACCACCTCCTATGGTCTCTCTTGAACATGCTGCCTTATTGCTTCACACCATGTCCCCCCAAGCTGATACCAGAAGCAGAAAGTTGCAGCCACCTTTTCATCCTCAGCAAGCCCATTGTGAATTAAAGCAGCTGTGCCATGTTCTCACCTATTATTTTTCTCTTCTGGGGTGAAAATTCCTAATGTATGCAGTGGTTTGGACATTGATTAAGTCATTCATCTTGCATGGCAGATCAGAAACCACCCCTGGGAGCCACTGTGAAGCTAACTGGGGAAAAATTGACTTGTAAAACCACGGGCAGACTCAGGGAGAGCAAAACATAGAGATGACAACTTCAGGGCAACAAAACAGTTTTCTTGGCATGGCTGCAGCCTCAACATGTGAAAACCCACCTAAGCCAGGAGAACAAGAGATGCCAATGAAGCCTGAAGTATCTCATGTGTAGGAGTAAAATCTGTTGACACCATTCCAAAAGTAAGCTGTTTTCATGTTAGTGTGCTCTAGAAGGCCTTTGGAGAGTGTTTATGCAGCAAGAAGTCCTCACTCTTTAAACATGAAACCTGTGCACTGAACTTCATGATTCTCAGCATCTTGGTGAATATTGAGCCTTCTGAATTAAAAGCAGATATGTTTTGGTGTTTCAAAAATAAATATTGGGCTTCAAGACCTGCTGCTGGAGCATACTTCAATCAAAAGTGTTCCAAACTTGAGTGATACGCTTAAAAACACCTTCCACTGTTCTCATGAACCTGAATCCCCATTTTCCAACCAATTTAACTGGGGATTTTTTAGTACCACAATTAAAATCCATGTCTGCAGTCACAGTCTCCTTTACACTATACTCTGCCAATACTAAATCCTCATGTGGAGAGTGGAGGTTGCTGTGGGCCAGCCTACACAGCAGGGACAGCTTGGCTGATGGCACCTGGTGCCACAGAGGTGGATTGGGCCCCACGTGCCCAGTGGCAGCCCTGAGCTGACAAGGGATTCCATATGAGCAGCAGGGTTTCCCTTTGCAGAATGCCAGCCTGGTTTTTGCTGTGCAGGAAAGGCTTTTCAGCCCATAGATGTGATGGCAAGCTCACAAACAGCACTTCAGGTGAGTCAGTGTTCTCAATTCTGAGCCAAAATCAACAAAGCCTGTGCTCAGGCCTGGCTGTTGGGAAATGATAATTGCTTTTTGAGTTGTGGAGATGTTCTACACTGAGCCATTTAGCTGAGATCTTCTATTACCCTGAAAGAGCAGAGAGGATGTAATGGTCAGGGAGGTCTGTGACAATCCAAAGGAGGTTGGAAAAGCCAGGATTTCCAGTCACCAGGATCCCAGAATTGCCCCAGTGGGTACCCAGCTCCAATGGTGCTCTCAGCAAAAACTGGTGAGCAGCACATGTGATGCAGGTGGGGCCAGAGCCTGCAGGAGTTGCTGAGCCACTGGCTGGAGCTACTGTGCTTTTGGGAAACACCAATTCTCCAGCCTCATGCTGAGAATCCCATGAAAGTCAGTGGGAGGAAGTCTTTTATTTCAGTGTATTGATGTTTGACATGACTGTAGGTAGGACAAGGATCTAAGGCTTGAGTTTTTTTTCTTACTTTTACCTGTTTAAAGTGGGGTAGCTGAATGCCTGGTCTGGACTTTTTGTTTGCAAAGCAACCACAGCTCACACTGAGCACAGGGATAATTGTAAGTTCTCATCACTTCTGGAAAATGGGCCATTAAATAGGTCATTAAGTGTAGCATTATCTGCCTCATTTCAGCCACCCAGGCTGAAGAAATTTGGCTGTTGCAAGGCAAACAGAGGCTTGGATTAGTGCTGGGTGCAGGCTGGCTGGGCATGCTGCTGTCTCCTGCTGCACCAAAACAGCACAGGCAACCTGGGAGCCTTCAAACATGTGCCATCAGATCCACACAGGCATTTAATAAACTCATTTCTCAGGAGAAACTAAACTTTTCCTGAAACCATGTGTCCAGAACACAGAGGAGATCCACAGCCCCACAGGATCTCTGAAGGTGGCAGAGTTTCATGCTTTTGTATCATGAATTACTGACTAGCTCAGGTTGGAAGATCATTCCAGCTGTGGCTCTTGGTATCCTGCTGTGGAATGTGCTGACTTTTGTCCCTTTAGGAATCTGTCCACAGGAGAATGGCCCTGTGAGGTACCTCGTGTAAGTGGTCTCCTGTGAGCACAGGGGTGGCTGTACCCCCTCAGCCCAAAGATCCAGCTCTTTCAATGTGCTAGTGGATCCATGGAAAAACATGTAAGAGCTTGGCAAGGACATATGAATCTTCCAAATGCAACTATTTGCATTTGCAACAGGAGTTTCTCTGTCTTAAGCAACTCTATACATTCCTATTTCAGGAAGTTTCTCTGTCCTCCTCCTTCTCACACAGACCTATTGCATCCACACTATCTCTAGACAGGAACAAATCAATCTGAGAATTGAATTGCGGAGAATTGACATGAAGAGCAGTTGGAAGCAGAGGGAGAAAGCAAGCCAGCTTTCCCCTGGCTCAATTCCTCCTTGATGCAGCTGTAAGGCCTTTTCCTATAATACTGAGTCTGTGCCACAGCTTGGGAGTTGCTAAACCAAATTTGTGAAGAATCAGGAACATACATACAGAAAAAAATCATTAGTGAGGTATTTAGCATGAATGTGAGCAAACTAAACCAACTGTGGGGCTGTGGGATGACCCCTCCCAAACCTGCACGTGTTCCATAGGTCCCGGAAACAAACGTGAAGGCTCAAATAGCATCATTGTGCTACAGTGAGCTCTCTTTTTGGAAACATTTAATGATGAATGTTTAAACAGCTGCCCTTGAAGGATTCAGGGAGGGAGAGCAGTAAGGCATTGTCTTGTATTAAAGCCACAACTGGACTTTGGCCAGAACTGGGGAATTTGTAGGTGACGAGTACATTTTTCATGCATTTTGCTGAATCCCCTGCATGGCGTAACTTTCTCTGTGGGGGATTTAGCCAAACAGTCTGAAGAAAAGAAAGAAATGTGGACAAACCAGCTTCTGTGATTTATTGCCTCAAAGCCATTCAGTAGAGATTGTCCCAGCTGGTCATAAGCTACTTATTTCCTACTTCAGTGGAGGGGAAGAAGGGTACTGGATGCACATTTTGCCTAGATAAAGATCTCTATTCTTTAATTTATCTCACACACTTAGGACAAATGAACAGTAGTGTTGATCTTATCTCATGCTTAATTTCTTGTTTATTTATTTATTTATTTTCTTGCCCCACTCCCTCCCCCCTTTTTTCCCTACTCCCCTCAAGATGGTAAGTTTTTAACATTAGCTTTATGTGTCGCTGGAAAGTTGATAAAGCACATAAAATTAATAGCTTTAGTAACCACAATGCCTTATCTGGTGTGATCCCAGGGATTATGAATATTTGAGGACTAGTAACCATGCTTTCCTCCCCAAATATCAATAGAGATTACAGATCCATTGATTCAGACCACTGTGAAGCCCTGAGTATGTGTCTGCATTAGTGTTTCAGTTCAGATCAGGAGCTCCCTGTAAAAGTAGCTTGGTTTGCATTGTGGTGCCATCTTAAGGATGCTTGAATTACTGTCCCTGTGAAAGAAACTTGTTTGGAATATGTGGTTCCCTAAGCCATTCCAGGCACCACTGGGAACCAGACTGGATGGCAAGAATTAAAAAAGAGGCAAAAAACCAAACAGCAAAGCCTCAAGCAATAAACCATGAAATGCATTCACTGTGGATGTCAAGTCCTCAGCAAAAAAAATCTTCCTGATCCTTGGCTCTGCTCCTCTTAGTTCATCCTATTTGTTAATGCAAATGTAGTCTTAGAAAATCCACAGGTGATCCTCAGTGAATTTGAAGGCTTTATGGCCAAGCACTTCCAGCATAACCATAAAGTAAATTTACAGTCCAGCTGTGTTGTGTGTTGTGTGTTACCTGTCTGCCTGCAGGCTCTGTGAAATGCAACTTTTTCTGTTGTCACAGACAGGAATTCTTCAAAGCATCAGTATTTTTTTTATTTCCATGTAGATAGAATTCTAATTTCTACAATATAGTAAATTAATGGGACTGGGAAACCCTCATTGGAAAGGGAACAAATCTGTGATTCTTCTGATGGACTTGTATGTGCTATGGGACTTCAAGAGCAGCTCTGAATTGTACAAAAGTCCATGCCTGAACATTTTCCACATGTCTAGAAACCCATTTACCATCAAGGTATCCTCTCTTTGGGTGTGATCCTGCCCACCCACAGCACCAGCATCTCAGCACAGATGATGGTTTGTTCTTCAGCCTTGGGGACAAAAACTCACTGGTCATCACACAGGTGCAAATCCCTACATCCCAACACCCCCAACAAATTTTCTCTCTGCTGCCCCTTCAGAGGAGTTGTGTCTAATTAAATAGATGTCTAATTAAATCCCTCATTCATCACAGCCTCCTAAGGTGCAGTCAGTGGAGTTAGAGGGGCAGAGGGTGCAGCATGGGGGAGGCTGCACTGGTGGGAGTGGGATTAAGGGTTCCTCACCATTGCACTTGGATGTCTGTGCACCTCACTCTCTCACCTGACTGCACACTTTGTTTTTTTTTTCTGGTGACAAAGAAATGAAATCAACTCAACTGAGACTGAGGGAAGGAAGGGAAAGCAAGTGAGTGACACACACACATCACAAAGCTGCTGTGCAGGCAGGTGCATGGGCAGTGATTGTCAAGCAAGGTGTCCTGCTCCAAGCTGAGTCAGAGGATGTGGAGGGCAAAAAGCAGAGGCTACCTCTGCCACCTCACTATTCCCAAGTATTAAACACCCCCCAGAAATCAGCTGCTGGATAATTTTGTTCAAGTACTGACAAGATCTCTGAGCTTGCAGTGGCAGATTGTGAAAGGTTTATTTGTTTGTTGAATGGGGCTTTCCACAAAACTACTGAAAGCAAGCTTCTTTATCTTTCTCACAGACACTAACAGCCCCACCTGCTGCTACCCACACTGAGTAATAAGACAACAACTTTACCTGCAATTTTCTTACCCATAAGCAATGTGGTTACCATGAATATTTAGGAGGAGGTTCGTGGTGGTGCTGTAAATCAGGACCAGACTTAATGTCTAGATCTGCAATACGTTTTTTTATCATAAATATTTTGTAATTGGAAAAAAAGGAAAAGGGTCCTTCTCTTTTGCCAAATGCCCCTTTTGGATGAAAGTTTGCTCTCTATTGAGATGTGTTACTTCTTCAATAATCCAAGAGTTAAACATTCTTTTTGCAGGACTTTTAAGGAAATTGTGAGCAATTAAAATGTAAACTACTAACAACTCTGACAAAATTATAACTTATTGCATTTACTTCCTTCTATTTGATTTTTACCTCTTCCTTCTATTTGATTTTTACCTCTATGAGGCCTCATACACTGAAATGCTATGTCATCAACACCCAAGACATTAATTTATAGGGTTTTTTTTTATGTGTTACATCTTCTCTGATATAATCTGCAGAGGTCAATGCATGTAACTGCAGTTGCCCTTTAGTAGATGTCTGAATTTGGGGACATATCCTTTTTCAGACCATCTTGGTAGAAGCCTCTTCTTGGCCATTGTTTTACCAGGCCTTTGTGGCCACAAATTTCATAGAAAGAAAACTGATACAGAGAGAATTAATCAGCCAACTGTCCTTACAGACATGAGATCTGCATGTAGAAAATTCTTACAAACACAGACTTTGAAACTCAGTGTAGGGCTTTGGGATTTAAGGGCATATTTGAACTTAGGAAAAAAAAAAAAACCAACTCAGTGAATATGAATAGCCACAGCCTCCATGTTTACAGCTTATGTATCACTTCTGCAAACACAGTGGTTTATAATTGACTGAAAGGAGAAATACATCTTGCAACATCCACCAGCTTCTGCAGCCTGGGTGATTTCTCACCTGAGCACCTTGCTGGTCTATTTTTATCCTGTGAAGAGGTTACAGCACCTTGCTGGCCATAATTTCCTTTACCTAACAGGTGCTGGTCATATTTTATTTTGCAAATGAAGCATTTTGTGAACTATCATGAGAGTAAAGAATTACTAGAGCTGAGGGGGCGGGGGTGAAATGGAAAGAAAGGGAAGGAGGGCAAAGAAAAAAATCCACAAACATCAGAAATGTCACGCTTCAGTTCTCTGCTGTTGCATTGTCTTTTTTCTTTTCTCTTGCTACTTCAAAATACCTACAAGTATGCTGCCCTCCTTGAAGCCAGCTCCTTGAAAATGAAGTGTACATTTCAAAGACTGTGTACAGTATAGCCCTTTGTGTTTGGCTTGGAGAAATATTTGTTGGGTGGAAAGGAAAAAAGGAATTTAAGTATTTGGTAGTAAGCAAATGTTCCTCCAAAACCTGCTCAGAACACATTGGATCTAAGGCCATGTCTTGGCCAGGCTGGACAGAAGTTGCATCTTGTGACGTTAGAAGAGAGTTGGAGCTCTTGGCAGGGAGTTGCAAAACTAAACACCCCCAAAACCTGCGAGGCACACATCCAGAGAGGGGCAGGTTCACAGCTGTTGGGGTGGCAATGCCATGTGGAGGTGACAGTGAGGACTGCAAGCCTCAGCTTCTGTCCAGCCCAGGGCAGGGTGCTGAGCTCCTGCAGCACCTCTGTGCTGCTGGCAGGGCTGGGGCGAAGAGTGCTGGTCCACAGAGGAGCAGCAGTGAAAATATTCCATCTTGTCTGGCATAAAGCCACTAGAGCAGCAATAATGGAGGAGTCTGGGACACTTTAGCTTCCCAATTGTTTTGCTCACAGATAAAAGCAAAATTGCAGATAAAAGCAAAACATTCTCGGTCATTTCTCTGAAGTGGGGCCATAAAGAACAAATCTTTAACATCAGTGATGGCTAAAACTGGATGAGGTTGTTCCTGTGTTATGGCAATCAAGTCAGACATGTTAGGCACTGCTGCTGTCAAAGATGTTGCATTGGTATTTAATCTCCTGTAATCCACAATTAACTGTCATTTCCCATTCAACTTTTTACTGGCCATGCAGGAGAGTTATATGGGGCATGAATAGGAACAACTATTCTATCTTCCCTTAAGTCAAATATCCCAGGGGAAATCTCTTCTCTGGCCCCCAAAGGCAGATCTTACATTAGTTACCTTTGAAGAAGATGGAATGGGGGGTGGCACCTTGCAGCAGGTGAACTGATGAAAAATCCAAGGCAAAAGTTCACTGCCTGCCCTTCTCATCAGTCCAAGACCTGCCCTTTGAGATGTGCAAGCCAAGCCTCTTTATTCTCTCCAAACTTCTTTGAGCCAGAAAAATGTTGTAAAAATGTGTACATTTTTACCCAGGGCCCAGAGGGAAAATTGGAGACTGCTCAAATACTGCTGCCAGTTTGTGTTACAAGTTGCTCCATAACACCCACTGAAGTTACCACTGGTGAAAGAATGAGAGGGGGGTTTTAATTCCAAACTTGACAATTTGATAGTAAACCTCCCTTTTTATTTTTTTTTCCTTGGATGCCACATGACCCCAAAGCTTCTAAAAAAGGACTTCTGGTGAGCTGGCAGGAGAAACAATGATGAATTCAGCCCCCAGGTGACATGGTCTACCTGTTCTATGTTCCCCAGGCAAACCAAGAGGACAACTGCTTTGGATCACCTTTTGTTTGCTGAGCATGTACAGATGAGATGATTAGCTCAAATAAGTGGGTAGGACTGAACTTTCTTAGCATTTATTTGTTCTGTCCTCATTTCTTTTCAGGTGGCAAAGCACGTTGTCACAATGAATATATGAAGGCCTTGGAAAATTAGAATTAAATATGTGTATTTTTTGTAAGTTGAGACATCATAGAAAAGGGAACTCCAAATCTAGTGTAAATAGCTACCAACATACTTCTGTTTGTTTTTCAGTCCAATTGTCTAAGTGTGCTATACCTCATGTTTTAAAATAATACTTGAGCTGAGCTGATGCCAGGCTGCATCTCTTTTCTCTCAAGATTCCTAGGCAGGACGTGCTCAGCCAAGGAGAACAGGATGGGCACTTGGGTCTGGGGTCCAGAGCTTCCCTTCACCACCCACCCAGCACTTCATGGCTGGGCCAGGGCTGAAACACATCAGGGTTTTGTGTCATGCTTGGGCACTGTATAGAGCAACAGCTCTTGTGGTTTGTTTCCCATTTTTTGTTATTTTTTCATTTCCAAACTCTCATGATTCTCCATGAGTTAGCAATCCCCTTTGCATATTTTGGAGTTAGCTTCATAAATTTGGGTTTGCTTGAGCCAGGACTTGAATTCTTTCATCTACATTCAGAGAAGCTAGAAGACTTTTCCTAAGTTTGAAATCTCAAGCTCATGCAACCACCTGGAAGAAGCTCAGTTTTATGCATGCAGAACAGGTACCTTGATGCTTGAAATACTTTCCAGGGAATGATAATTTCTCACAGATTGTTTGACCTGCATCATCAAACAGTCAAAAAGTTAACTCAGTTTTTGACTGATTTTGGCCTGAAGCTGTCCCACAGCAGAACTGAATATTCCAGGACAAGTCATTATTTCAGCATATTTTGAATTCCAGACTAGAACCAAATGTGGCTTCCCTTGAAAGAAGTTAAAAAACAATTATTATTTAATTTTGAAAGACAATTTGGAAATAAAAAATTTAAATGTTGAGTGTAAAAGTTCTTCAATGGTTTAGAAAAGCATCATTCTATTTTTGGCTTTTCTACACTGCTTTTCCATTTAGATGAAAACAACATTTTGGTTGACAAGTAGCCCAGTTAAAACCTCCCCTCTGGCTGTCTGGCTGTCTTTGTGCTTCTCCCCTGTACAAACCATGGCCAGTAGAAGGCACAGGAACAACATCAGAAGCATCATCTTGATCTATCCAGGCAGAGCCTGTACCCTGGGTCCAGCTCCTGCAATCCAAGTGCTCCTTTCTTTGACACCCATTACAAAGGATTTCCAGTGAACACAAGAACAGCAGCCTTCCTGCCCAGGGACCTCTGAAGTGAAGTATTCCTTACTATCTCCCATGGGAAACAGAGGGAGATATGGGCAAGGAAATAAAAATAAGCCAAGGTAAAATCTAATTAAAATGACATTTTCAATTGCAGGAACAATCAGACTGGGAAATCAGTGTTATTTGACATCATTGTGGCCAAGAACACCACAAGATACATGAAAACTCTTGGATTTGAGATGAATGTGCATCTGTCTCTGCCTGGACACACACACACCTATCTCCAGAGGTATTCTAAGCCATAATATTTGCACATAATATGAAGCCTTCTGCCACCCTGTTTGTGCCACAAAGATATTTAACCCTAATCTGTATTAAAGAGCTGCATTCCTATAGTAGCCTAGGAGCCCAGGCAGGCTGAAGGTCCCTCCTGTTGTCCTGCTATGGAGTGTGCATTATTCCAGCTCAGTTACTGTGGCTGGAGTGCTGCTTTCTGAGCAGAGGTCTGCTGAGCCAGCCTTGATGCTCTTGGAGATGGAAATGTGCAAACAAAAAACCTGTTTCTCCCAGAGGTCGTTTTTGGGTAGAGAAAGGCCTGGATGCCTACACAGGCATCATGTCCATAAGGCAGCAGTTCCAGTGGAGTTAGGATAGCTGGAACCTGCCAAGGACTGGAGGAGCATGCCCAATTTGCAAGTTTCAAATCCATTGGGAAGCAGTGAGTCAGTGGAGAGATCTGATAAATTCATTGTTAGAGGCTTGTTCCAGTTCTAATTAATCACATTCAATAACAATTCAATTAGTGCCATGAGTTAAAAATTACCAAGTTAGCTGCACATTCTGAGATGGACACATTCAGGGCTGAGACAAAAATAGTTTGGCAGAAATAAGAGGTATTGAGTAAGGCAATGATCTCCTGAGACATTTCTGGAAATTGTTCATGGCTATTTTCCATGTCCTAATTCTCCAAATGCTTCTGATATTGCTTTCCTTCTGTGACCTGGCCCTCCATGGCAGATCTCACACACATTTTCTCTTGCTAATGCACAAGAGTGGAGACTGCTGGTGTGAGTGGGAGCTGTGGTTAGAGAGCAGATTGGAACCTCTCCTAGAAACTCAGTCCCACCCTGCTAAGAGCTCTCCATACATAAAACAAAATGAAGAAGCCCTGGGAAGATTAATACAGACAAAACAACAAGCAAAAGGAATAAAATTGAATAGGTGTGTAGACAGACCTCTGTACCCAGTGTATCTCCATCTGGCACTTCCTCAGCATGTCAGAATATTTACCTCTAATCTCATTTTGCATAGAAAAGTACAAATGAATTCCAGTTGCAGTCAATCAGAACAATATATACCTATTTGGGTAAATGATTTGGAAAAAACTACTGAGAGCTGTTTTCCCATATGTCATCAACTGAGACACAGCTGGGGCAGTGCTGGTGATAGGGCTAATGCACAACATGGGTGTAACTAATGAAATGGGAACCCTGAAGAAGGAGCAGTGGCATAAAACAAACCTCTAATTCAGCAGCCAGATGAGTATGAGAATGATTTCTTCAGCACACAGTGTCTCTGTGGCTCCCAGCACAATAAGTGCTGATGTGCTGTTGCATGATGATTCAAAGTTCACTCCAATAACAGGAAAAGAGATTTCTATTAATTTCTTTGAGCTTTCCACTTGTCTTACAGAGGCAACTCTTTATGGTTCAAGCCACAGCTGCAGAAGGATGGATTAAAAGGGATGGGCACCAAGCAAGCAGGAGGCTGCAGAAACCCCCCAGATCCCAGAGTAATTCCATCACAGTCTTCCAGTGGCCAGTGGCACTGCTGACAGAAGTGCCATCACAGCCCATAAGCTGCTGCTGCTACCCATGAGCTGGGGTCCTGATTGCACCAAGGGCCCTTCATTGCCCTGACCAGCCTCACCCCCACCCACAGCCCTTGCTCATCAATCCAGGGATCCTATTTAGGCTCAGACTGGGCCACTGAGCTCTGGTTGGAGCTGTACTGCAGGACTGGGGTGGGCTGCAGTTTGGCAATGCACATTCCTGGCTGTGAATCCCATTGATCCAGACTCCAGTGCACAGAGGGACTGCTGCCCTGGCTCTGGATGTGCCTTGCTGCTGTGGATCCACCTGAATCTGACTTGTGGTTTGACTTCAAACCTGCCTCATCACCAGCAATCTGAATTCCCAGCTGAGCCTGCTTGCAGAGTCCTGCCTTGCTGGGTGTTGTGGATGGGCTCCTGGCTGGTGAGCCCCAGTGCTGCCAGTCAGTCCTTGCAAATGTGCAGGGCACCTTGAATTCACAAGATTTCAATGCAGTAGATGACTTCCCTAAATCAATTGATTTAGCCATGGAATTGTCCAGGCAGTTTTCAATGTAGCAAAAGCATCAGAGATGTGCCTTTGCTTTGAGGGTTTCCTCTCTATTCTGACAAAAGGGGATTAAGGAATACCCTGCTCTGCACCCCATGCAGCCCTTGCTTTGGAGAAGAAGGAGCTGCAGCAGCCTGTTTTCAGCCACTGCCTCCTCTGCACACTCCTTAGCTGGGTGCAGTGCAGGAATTTGGCCCTTACAGGACCCTGCACTCACCAAGGGCAGCCTTGGCACGGGGAGTGTCAGCTCTGTGACCCTTGAAGATGCCAGTAGCAGATGAATAGACATGACCAAGACCCCATAGTATGCCAAGTTTGTAAACTCTTTTTGTCAAGGGCTATCTTTTCAGTGCCTGTGGACCACCTACCTTTGTGTGGTTTTGGTCATGATTCCAGGTGCTGCTGAAATGTAAATACTTACTGGAGTAATATCCAATCTCTGGCTGCTTTTGTTTTGCTTTTCATAAGCTCACATACCAGAGAGGGCTGGAATTCAGGATTTACCAATAATAGACCCTGCTCTAAAGGGGATGCTATTGTCACTGGCAGTGTGTAAAGGTGGGTGAGGTATGTTAGCAGATAGACATGGTTACTCTTGGGAATAAATAACTAGGATTGCTTCTGTGAATGCTTTGGGAAATGTTTAACTGTCCTGGTTGTTGAAAATACTTGAATTTACATAATTCATTAGGTTGAAACCATCTCTCAGATCACAGAGTCCAGCCTTTGATCAAACACCATTATGTCAACTGGACCATGGCACTGAGTGCCACTCCAGTCTTTCCTTTAACACCTCCAGAGATGGCAGCCCATCCCAGTGTTTAATCACCATTTTTGTAAAGAAAATCCTCCTACTGTCCAACCTGAACTTTGCCTGGTGCAGCCTGAGACTATGTCCTCTTGTTCTGTCATTGGTTGCCTGTTGAAGAGCCCATCCCCACCTGGCTACACCTTGCTTTCAGGGAGCTGTAAAAGAGAGGAGGTGCCCTCTGAGCCTCCTTTTTTCAAACCCCACAGCTCCCCCAGCCACTCCTTTGTCTCCAGACCCTTCCCCAGCTCTGTTGCCCTTCTCTGGACTCACTCCAGCACCTCAGTGTCCTTCCTGAATTGAAAGGCCCAGAACTGCACACAGTCCTCAAGGTGTGGCTTCACCAGTGCTGAGTTCAGGGTGAAGTTGTCCAAGTTCCTAGTTCTTGAAAGAGCTGTGGAGTTTGAAAAACTAGTTTTTGTTTCAAAATCTATTTGGTCATGTGATTTAAATGAGTTACTTCAAGGGGGAAAATTCCTTCAAATCAACCTATTGTGTTTTGAAACAAAACCAGAGCCCTTGCTGTGCAAACAATAGGGGCTGCATTGCCAGCATCTCCCTTGCCTCAGCTGCAACAGACCATGCACTTTGTGCTGCTCAACTGGAATCCAAACTGTCGTGTCTGAGTGCTCAGGACAAGCTGGTTAAAGAGGTCTGAGATCAGAGAGCAAGGCTGAGGGCTGCAGTCCTCCAGGGAGAGGGATCCTGGGTTTCAGGGTGTGCTGCTGGCTTTGGTAACTGGTCATGCATTCCTCAGTGTGCTCCTGCAGGCAGAGCTTGCACAGCCATCCCAGGTGATGCCAGTCTTTAATTCAGCTTCAAACAGACTAATATCTCAATCTGTCATATTTGACAGAGTTCTTTGTGAGGGAGCTCATTTTTCATGAGCTGCTGCTTTATCTCTCTCTTCCTTTTCCCCATTTTCTTCCATTTCATCTTTCTCTGACTTCTATTTTATTTTTCCCTCTGGCCAGCTGCATAATCCTTATTTTTTTTTGCTTGAAAGTCTTTTACTATCTGAAAGCTGAAATTGTGGAGCATATGGGCACTTAATGCAGGCCACCTGTGTGCATCCAGGGACTCTACACAGTCCATGAATTGTCTGCTTGACAACCTCAGTGTAAAAGGTTCTGCAACCACAAACAGCAGATATGAGTCAGGCTGCTGCCAAGACATGGTGAAAATCCTAAATTGTTGTGGTTCCTTTCTGTCCTGTAAATGTTGTTTATTTGCATAAATTCAGAGAAGCCTCAAAGCTGCAGCTGTTTCACTGAATTAATCTCAGCCACCTCAACTGTTTTGTGCTGCAATTTTGCCAGCACCCACTGCAGGCACAGCTGTAAGGGACAGCAATTTGTTTCCATATGTTCTTCACACAGCACATGTAGTAGCACCCAGTGGTGCAAAATGTTAGCAGTGGGACACATCCAAAAATTTTAGATCTATTTATTAGGTGCTTGGAGTCTGGTCTCACAGCAATTTTGTACACAATTTAAGCAGTGGAGCTTAAACCTGCAAATACAATGCAAGCAGCAGATAGTCATAATTATGGTGTTAATAAGTGGTGTTTCATAAGTGGTCTCCTGGCAGGATGTCCCATGTAGGCTGTTATGCAAGCCATTTCTCCTTTATTAATTGTTGCTAATTATGTTTTCACTGTGAATGATCCATTAACTAGCTTAGCATGGCAGAGTTGAACAAGAAAAAAGTATTACATTTGCTCAGAGAATAAGTAGAAAAACCATAATTCTTGGCTGGGTCTCTCACTGCTACTTGCTCCCCTCAGATGTGCTCCTTACCACTGTTTATTGCTTTTCAGACCTCATGGGCTGTACAGCTTGTAAAAGGAGCACTCAGCATCTGTTCCCTTTCTATAATGCAAGTGATTCAAGGTCTAAATTTTTTACTCCAAGTTTTGCTATATGTAGAAGCATATTATAATGATGGCCAAGATGTGATTTGAATGCTTTAACAAGTAATAATGGCATCTGGATCAGAAAGAAATGGTCTTTTCTTGCAAGTATTGTTCACTGAATATAGATATACTATAGCCCCTAGCCCCAAAGATTACAGTTTGCTGGAGGATACAAGTTTGGAAGGGATTAGATTAACTAAAGAGTAATTTATATAGAGTATTTTTCCTTTAAGCATGATGAGGGTGTTGAAATGATTGACAACCATTTTAATGTAACTAGAGTCTGAGAAAGAAATTGGTGGATAAATGCCATTTAAGAGAAAGGCTTCAGTGAGATTTGCTTTCAAATGTATAAATTTTCCCAGAATCACTTTCTGAGCAGCTGTTCCAGCTGGATGAATCCCAGGGAGCTGCTTTCACACCCTGCCTGCACAGTAGCACATCCTGCAGCCAAAACAGGGTTGCACTTGTGCAGCTTGTGCATTGCATCTTGCATGTCTGTGCCCTACACTGCAGCTTGTTTTAGCAAAAGAATACACTACACTGCTCTGGCCAGAAGATGGCAATGAAAAATGAGGTTCCACACTTCATTTTTTTAATCAAGTACTCTACTGTGATGCTTCGAGCTGATTGCAGTTTATATGTCAAATCTTTCCAGGCTTTTTTTGTTTGGTTGGGTTTTTGGGGGGGTTTGTTTGTTTGTTTGTTTGAGTTGGGTTTTTTTTAATAATTAAAAAACCCCAGCTTCACCTCTACACAGATGAAGCTGTGTCTGAGCACATCCAGCAGGAGGGAATAAAGGTGGCAGTTTATAATCAATTTTCCCTTAATTGAGCTTTCATATCTGGTTTCCATGGACTGCAGAGTGTCTGTAAAGCCCAAAAACATTTAGCAGCTGTATTTTACAGATTTTGGGAAGACCACATGGCTGAAGATTCACTTGAGCACTGGGGCCCAAGGTAGCTCCTCCCCTGGGGCTTCAGCTGGCAGGTTTTTACCAGTGTAGGGGAGATTGGTTAGAATGTGTTGATTTCTGAAGTAGGAATGTAGTTTTAACACAAGGTTCATTGCCAGAGATGCCTCAGCACCAGTGAAGATGAAGCTGTGTGGCTGCCCTCAGGAGCTGGAGGCACAATAGAATTATTACTCACCTGTTCCAGGGACATGAGGACACCAGGACCTGCTCCTTGTGTGGCAGCTCAGGCTCCATCACGAGATGTGTCCCCCAGAGCACTTTGTGCTGCAGTTCTGGTTTTACTCTCATCCCTAGAAAGACCTTGGTTCTTCCTACAAGATAAGAACTTTGTGAGAATCTTCAAAAGATGATGTTTCCCATTAAACTCTTGCTATTGTTTTTATCATGCTGACTCCTAACACCCATCAGAAGCAGCAGAGCAGGGATGACAGAGGAAAATCCACAGGGGTAGAAGAGGCAATTCCTCTCCTTGTTTAGAATCTCCATGATTGACTGCAAAGCTGAGTATCCAGAATCAGATGGGTTTTACTGCTGGGGAATGACAGAATGGAGCAACTCTTCCCCCTGAGTGAATGATCAATTATTTCAAACCTCCTCCTCAAACAGAAACAAAGAGTAAAGTGTTTGCAAACTTTGCAGTCTCCTTTGCTAATCCCCAGAAAGTGAGATGTGCTTCCAGGAGGAAAATGGACAGCAGGAGAATTCTGAAGAGATCAGACTAGAAGAGAAGTAAAACCACCAAGGGGACAAGGTCAGGAGTTAAAGAGCCAGGCTGACAGCCTGCCTTACTGCCTGATGTGTGCTGACTCCCTCAGGTGATCTCTTGAGATAGGAGCTGAGGTTGTTTTAGCTACACAAACTGACTGTAGCTCCTGGACCTGCTATTCTGCATCTCCTTTTTGGGGAAGAACAGCATTTGAGGGTAAGGGAGCTTACCTGTGGAGAGTGTTGTGCACCATGATGGCAATTTAAGTGCAGGTGGTTGATTTTAGCTTCCTTGTTTGCTCTCAATTCAGCAGTTACAATGAAGACTCTCCAGTGTCCTCTGCTGTTCTTTAACAACTCAACCAGACCTAGTGTCAACAAGGAAGCAGCAATCAAAGGCTGCTGGCATAAGTGATCAGCACAATTAGTGCCCATGCCTCCACGGGTGCCCCATGCCCACTGTTTGCCTTTCTTTGGTTTTGCATTGACCTGGCACTGCCATCCTCCTGCTATGTGAGCTGATGATCACAACCCTATCATTTTATGGCACTGGAAGTATCTGAAGAACCATTTTCTCTGCTTGTGAGAATGAGATTTCTTTAGAGACAGTCTGCAGAGGTTATGTCCCACTGGGAAAACTTTGATTAAATAGTCAAATTAGTTGGTTTGTTTCATGAGACACTTTCTGGCACCCTAATTTATGCTTGGAGGGGTTGACTGCAGTGGTATATGGCAGGATGCAACATGAATGTGTTCATTCTCCTGTGCCACTTCATGCTGAATTGTGATTTTTTGGAATTACTCTGTCCCTCGGTGACTGCTCAGTGCTGGGGTTACAGGAGCAGATCTGTGGAGCCAACCCCATCATTGTTTGTGGTGAAGGCTCAGCCAGCAGGATGATGGATGTGAGGCAGAGGCTGAGTATTTGCTGTGGTACCTGGGCTGTCTGTCAGGGGCAAGGATGACCATTCATCCTCTCTGCCTCTTCCCAGGCACCATGGGCTCAGTGGGGCATGGGGATAACAGCTGGATATGAAGGCACAGTCAGGAGCTGTGTGATTCAGGGTGTGAGTTAGAGATTGCCCTTCTGTGCACACAAGGCTTGGCCCTGTTCTTTGACCCTGTGTGGTGCTGGGCTCCTACTCTCCCACCTTATGTAAGGCCACAGTGAAGAGGCAAATCTCACCAGGGAATTTCTCTGCTAAGGAGAAGTGAGCAAAACCAGAGACAAGTGCAAAAAGCTGCAAATACAGGTTCATTGATAGAAAAATACCACAGAAAGGTAAAATACTATCATTTCCATCTTTGCATTTTCCCATTTTTTTCCTTGTTTTTATCAGTCTTTCTCTAGTTTCTGCTTTTTTACTGTTTGTATGCCTCATTCCAGCCTTTCAGATGCAAATGTATTTTGGTAGGAGGTGTGGAGACTCCACTGGACTGACATGAGTCCCAGTCCAGCAGGGTACTTGCTGAGAAATCTGCTGGAAGTTGAGTCTGCAAAAGTGAGCCTCCATACAGGACATGTGAGCTATACAGGACATGCACAAAAAACTACCATGGGTGGAAGCTTTCTTCAATTTTTTTTTTGACAGAAGAGAGGTGCCAAGCAATCAAAACCTGTTTACACCATGGCAAGTAATAGATCAAGACTCTAATACTTTAAGCAGTGGGTTGTGTAACGTTCATAAAGGAAGAATAGGAGTTCAGCCAGCCATGCTGGTTATTCATCATCTTCTCCATCAGTTCAGCCATTCTCAGTTATTCAGGTTGCTCCTTCCTTCTTTTTATTTCTTGGTAAGCATTACTTTATTTTCTAAGGAGCACAGAAATAAGAATAGAGAATGAACATAATGATGACAAATGGTTGCTTTGGCCTTCTCTGGGAAGACTGTGATAACCTTGGTCTGGTCTCTGTGTGTTGCCCCTGCCTTGCCATATGATCTCACTGAGGTGGCCCTGACTGGCAGAGCTCCAAACTGGCGTGTGCCTGACACTGCTCAGTGGGAACACTCTGTGCAGACCCAGGCACGCTCCTCTCCTTGGCACCAGAGGAAAGAAAACAAAAGGCCTTGATCCCAAGTGTGTTGGCTTTATCAGCACACATGGTTGCTTCCTCTGTCTTCTAAAAGCTGTTTCAACCCCAAGACCAGATCATTGGTACTATCTGGCAAACCCCTCTCCACTTGCCAGCCGTGGACAGTTGGCTTCCTTGGAGCTGGTGAGAAATGCTTCCCTGCTGCAGGATGGTTATGAGCATGGACAAACAGCTGAACATCCATGAATCACTAATTATTGTCTGTTTGTCCACCTCCTTGCTCAGCTTCAGCAGAATTTTTGTGCAAAACTGATTCTTCCAGGGCCTTTGGCTTTGGGCAGCTTGATCTTCCAGATGAGAGAGGATGTAATGAGTACTACTGATTTTGACAAAAGCTCCAGTTCAGGTATAAAGTGCATTGCAAATATGTTCTATTTCAAAGCCTTTAACACAAAAATTCTCAATTTTCCTTGTCCAGTGATTTTTTTTCCCCAAAAAGAAAAGGGTGTAATGTCAGTGCCCAACATGACAGAGTCACCTGTTCTCAGCTTAGCTTTAGGAAGAATCAGTCAATCTGTAATGGTAAAAATATTTATCAGACTTCTCAGGTTGCTAGAAGGGATGGATTACAGGGGAATTGCAGAATAAAGCAGTCTGAGGAGGGACTTGCATCCATGATTAGCTAGTGCCTATTAGAAACTGCCTGAGAGGAGGGGCTTCCAATTGCCCAGTCTTTTCCCTGTGTTGAACCTACTGGTTGGGTGACCAACTGGGAAGTATTAAGTTGGATGTAAGCATCTGGTGCCTCTGATCTGTGTTAATGGGGGATAGCAAAAGACAAACTATTATTCCACTCACATTAAACATTAAACATGAAAGAGTTGCATTAAAATGCCCTAGGAGGAAGGAATTACTTGTGTCTTTTTGATCAATGGGTGGTTCTTCTAGATTTGACACTGGCATGTGTCTGACTAGGCACACCCAACTCTACTTTTGAACAGCAGTAGGAGTTAAATTATCCTTTCAAAAGGGAATGAGCACCCAGCTGGGGTTACTGCAGAAACATGAACAAATGGCTGTGCTTTGAGATGCCTGAGGAATAGCTGCAATTTCTGGATTCTGCTCCCAAATGCATGGGGTCAAAGGTAGAAAGTGTGAGGATAAAAGTGAAAATCCATAGTCCTGTTTTATAGGGGGAAAAGAAAAGTGATGGATTGTGCTCCAGCTAATGTTGGCTAGTCTAAGGCAGGTGAGTGCTGACTGATTTTTACTTGCACATAGATAGTACATGAAGAGATGGCATCAGATGTGGATATAGAAACACTAAATATTGAAAATCTGAAATTGAAATTGAAGGTAGAAAGAGCATGCAGAGGTTTTCTGCTCCACATTTCAGCTCAAAGGGGTAGCTTCAACATTGAATTGGGTTGTTCAGGCTCTTGTCCAGTCACCTGCTGGCTATGACTAAGGATGCACATCAACTACCTAAATCCTTGCTTTTATTGTAAAGAATTTTGTCTTTATGTATGAAATATAGGTATCCTTAGTTGTCTCTGTGTAGCATAAAGAAAATGGGGAGACAAAGGTCAACATAAATACCTCTGAGGGTTTCCTAAAAGGGACTTGAAACCCTTCAAGAAAGAAAAGAACAATAAGCAAATGTTGATGCTCAGGAGATGAATTTCAGCTTCAGGGCAAATAAGAATCAAAGGGAAAGATGTCCTTCCCTTGTAGCTAAATAAAAAAGGAGCTTAAGAAATCCAGAAAATTAAAGTAAAATAATCAAATGCCTCTCACCATTCAGGGCTGTTTTTCCTCCATGAACATTACTTAGCTGCTTGCTTCCCTGTCTCTTGGTTTCCTGTTGCCTTAGAGTCAGAGAAGAGAGGTCTCAGGGAAGCACTTGAATTCCATTCTCCACTTCAGGGCCTGCCAGGGAAGGCAATGGGCTTCCAGCTGCCCTGGACAAGGCTGGTTTGCCGACCCCACGGGCTAGTGGCCAGTACATTTCCTTTGTTTGTTGTAGCCTCCCTTGGGATGCAAAGAGACTGCCAGCCATGGATTTCATTAATTCCACCATCAGTAGGTCTGAATTCATTGCCACTAATACAATGCCTTTTTTCTATGTGCTGTGCCAGGGGTATTTTTTTTTTGACACCATGTGTGACCTCCTGTTATTTCTCGACAAATGCTGGCAGGCACAGCACAGCTGGCAGAGCCAAGCAGCACAGTGTGTCACAAACTGCTGAGTGCATCCATGCTGAAATGAACAGCCAATTCCAGGGTGCTCTGAAAATCAAATCAATCAGAAAGAAAAACATGCCACTGTTGCTCCCCTTTACTCCAGCTTTTACTGCTGCTTCCCATTGCATGTTAACTCTTCTGAGTTGGACTCAGGAAATAGCCAGAAAAAGGTTATCACAGAGTTTCAGAGTTATATTTTTATATCTCTTCTATCCTTCGAAAACTTCCTCAGACTTCTGTAGAACAGGTGTTTCTAAACTGTTTACAAGCAACTTAGCAATTAATTCCTTTCTCTGAGTTGATATTCAGACTCTGCTTTTTGATTTTACAGGAGGCCTTGACCTGTTCAGATCATATATTACAAATAATAATTGTAGTGAATGTTCATTGTTTCCAACAGTGGATAACCCACTTTTCCCATCCTCCTTTCTTCTCTGGGGCTCTGTGCCTCTCCTGTGTTGCAGTGGAAGAGGAGAGAGGGTGAAGTGCTGCAGTTGGTCTCAGGGTGGGTAACACACAAATACATATGGGCTCCTGTCTTAGGGTTTTATTGAGCAGTTTTATTTTATAATTTATCATTTAATTTGATCTGGTTTAGGATGACCACGGTAGGAGGTAAGTGTTCATGGGGCAGGTTTCTGCTGGGACACCCTCTGCCCTCTGTCAGAGCCATGTGTATAATTTTGTGTGCTCAGTATGGCACACTGGACTGGAGAGTAGGAGGGCATGTTCCCTGCCAACAGGCCTCTCAAGATGGCAAGGCAAAAAGAAATAGCCTCAATACAACTATCCTGCAAGCCTGGTTCTTCAGTGGATTGTCATTTTTTTGGCACTGAGGAGAGCATTTTAAGCTGATGAGAAAATGCAATAGACTGATTTACTTGGATGCTTTCAATGTTTCTTTGACTTTAGCCAGGGGAGCCCAAAGAGGGGATAGAGAAAACCAAAATATAATGCTGCACAAGGCTCGTTTGTATGCACTGGGGCTTGCAGACACTCACTGAACTTGTACCTGCCCGTGGGCCAAGTAGAAAAAGAGGGCAGAGAGGGAATTTTTGCTCTTGCTCAGATTAAAATCCACTGTCATCAGACCCAGGTGAGGCCATGCAGCTTGGAAAAGTTGAGAAAAGTGTGTATAGCTTATACCTGCTCTCTCTGCAGTCACACTGTCTTGCAGAATTTCTGGTATTTGTTGAGCCTCTGGCTCACCCTCCTCTTCCTCCCCTTGGGGTGGATCTGGGGAGCTGGGCCCCTCAGGTGGCACAGATGAGATGAAGTGTCCTGTGAGCAGAAAGATAAACCTTGAATCTAAAAGATAGAAATAAACCCATTTCTTATCTTTTCATGAGCAAATCTTGCTTTTCTCTTTGCTAAAAAGCAGAGCAAAGCAAAGCAAAAGGTAAGCAGAGACCCTGTTAGGGGCCCCAGGGCAGTGATATGTTGTCAACAGGAGCATCCCATACTTTTCCAGTAGCAGCATCTCATTCCTACACTATTTTCTCAAGCTGGCTTGCCTCTTCTCTCCTTGATGCCCCTTTAAAGACTGCAGAAGGGGTCTGTGAGCCTCTTGGGTGACGCTAACTGTTCCTCTGGCTGAAGTGTTTTGATGGCAGAGGATGGGACAGGCAGAAATGAGGACGTGAGGATAAACAAGTCCTGACAAACAAGCAGTGGAATTGGTGGCTCTTAGAAATGAGGAAGTGTGACCCATCCTTGTGGCCCCAGAGCTGGCACCAAACCTTGTGCAACAGAAAGCCAAAGAGAGGGAATTGCAGTGGCAGCTCACAGAATGCTGACAGTGACTCAGTCCCTGGTGGCTGCTGCTGCCAGGCATGAGCCCATGCATTTGCAGTTGTTATTCTCACAGAAAAAGCCAAGTCCTGGAAGACTTTAATTTTCAATTTGCAGTACATTGAGGGAAATCATGTCTCTGCTGTGATGGGAGCCCTGTGCTGCATCCCTGGAGCAGTGACACACAGCATGGCTGTTCCTCACGTGGCAGCTCCAGGACCCTCATTATAGCACAGAAACCTGGATCAGCCCTTGGGTAAGGGCTGACTGGTCTTGTGTTCCATCATGCTGCTGCCTCTAATTATACTCAGTCCTATCTGATCAAATGACACTGGAATTTACTGGGTACTCCTTTTCTTTGCTGCCTGTGTCATTGGTATCCAGGGGCCCAAACTCAAGAGCACCTGCTTTTGCAGCCCTTCCGTGTTTCTGGTAACATCTTCTGGAGAACTAATCCAAAGGTTGGGTATTGGCAACTGCCCCCTTCTTGGATGATAAAGTAAAAATATCTGGAAGTGCTTCAGGTTTCTGGAGTTGTGGTACTGCTAGTCTTCCTTCTATGAATTCTGAATTAGATTAGGACTTGCTTTACAGGAAATTTTAGGTAATGTCTGCCTGTATTCACAGCTCAGTCATTTATTTGGGTGTAGCCCAGTAGTCTGAATAGCCTGTGATTTACTGCCACCAGTGAAATGAAACAGAATCACTTTCTCTGATTTATATCCTCTATTGTAGTTAAATATTTACACAGTATCAAGATCTTAGTAATTGAATGGCTTATAGATAGGCAGCAAATGTTTATATACCTCTGGAATGGCCAAAGGGCCATTGAGGTAATGATATTTCATTTTGATAAAAACCCTTCCACTAAGGAGAAACTTAAAGTGCTCTCAGCTCCGTTTTATTCTTGGGGTCAGGCTTAGACAGGCTGATTTCAGTGGGTTTCTGCAATTCTTACAGACCTAAAAAATGATACAGCTCAGAAAACCACTTTTGTTGAAATGAAGCCATTGTAGTGGAGGAACACAGCATCTTTCCCCCAGCAGTGTTGTTGATTTCTTCAGGTAAGAAGGCAAGAAAAATTACCAGGCTAATATCAGTCTCTGGAGGAAACTGAAGCTGTCAGCTTTGAACAATACCTACCAGTATTAAGTCAGTGTTTCTCCATTCACTGTAGAAAGGTCTGTAGAAATATTTCATGACCCATAAGTAAACAAAATTAGTCCTGTTTCCTGAAGCAAGAAGGGATTCTGTCATTCCTACTTGTTCTGCTTGATTCTATCTCCAAGTAAGGGAACTGGAATTCAAAGCAGGTGCAGCAATTACAGCTGAGTTTGAATATTTCTGAGCTGATCTTTGCTTACAGTAATATTCAGATCTTGGGAATGACCTGACCTGGATTACAGTGTTGGTGAAGACTTTGTCTAGACTTGGACAAGAATGTGTATTTCTTAGAAAGGGGAGTTGCTTGTGTCTTGGAACTGTGTGAGTTTATAAACAAAAGAGATGTCAACTTTTCTAAACCAGAGTCTCCATAGAGGCTTTCCATCAGCACAGATTTTCATTTTTTTTTTCATCATTTTTTGACATGAAGCTCCTGGATTTCAAATTGAACTAGATTAGCAAAAAGTAGGAGAGCAACAGAAAGGTAGTTATTATTATATTCTGTCTCTTGATTACTGAAAATCATTTTAGCAGCTGTCTTTCATGTAATTCCAGAGTGGATGTTGAAGAAAAAACCAGAAACAATATATGTATATTTTAGGTCCTACTTATAAGTGTAACTTTGAAAAATCTTTTAGAATGAGGGAGGCTGTTGGGGATCTTAACCTGGGGGAAGGAGAACAAAATTTACTACAGAGTGATTAACATTTGTGATATAATTTCCTAAATGATGGAGACCATATTCATACCTGTGTAGCCTAAATAACCCTATAATATAGACTGATGATTATTTTAATTCTGTAGTAATAAATGTTTCTGTAAAATCAAGCTTAATACCTGGAGCTTGATGCCCAATCAAATTTGCAATGCTTTGGAGGTTTACATCTTACAAAAGATGTTCTTCTCAAAGGTCAGTGGGATTTCTTGTTTTCTCTGTCCCAGCTGGGAGGCAGTTAATAATCTCTTTATTCTGTACCAGGTATAAACTGCAGTCCATAACACTGGTAAAGGGGGAATTTTCCAGTTCTCCAGCTTTCCTCTACATGCAGTGATGTGAAGTAGGATACTTTGAAATTACCCTGCCTGTTACCCGGCTGCCTCACAGCCTGGGCAGAGGAGCCCAGCACTTTTGGTACATGTCAAGTGTCACTTACGGTTATGTAGCCCCGTGAACGAGGTATTTTTCTCCCTACTTCCTCGCCCCTAGTCGTGCTGTAGGGTAAAGATTACCTGGAGATCAAAGCAAGCTCATTTTTCTAACCAATGCCACTACGTGTGACAGCGTCCTTCGAGCCCTGGCAGCTGCTGGTGACGGGACAGGGCTGTCCCAGCAGTCGCACCACGTTTGGGTGGGACATCGCGGGTGTCTCTGCTGGGGACCCTCGCTCGCCCTGCGCTCTCGCCCCCCGTGCCCGCAGCGCGGCCGATTCAGCACCTTGGCCAGGGCCGGGGCTGCGGCCGGGACTGACGGGGCCGGCAGCGGCTCGGGGGCACCGAGACCCCAGATGGGCACCGACACCCCCAGATGTGCACCGAGACCTCAGATGTGCACCGAGACCCCAGATGGGCACTGACACCCCCAGATGTGCACCGAGACCCCAGATGTGCACTGACATCCCCCAGATGTGCACCGAGACCTCAGATGGGCACTGACACCCTCCAGATGCGCAACAAGACCCCCAGATGTGCACTGACACCCCCAGATGTGCACTGACACCCCAGATGTGCACTGACACCCCCAGATGTGCACTGACACCCCCAGATGTGCGCTGACATCCCCCAGATGTGCACCGAGACTCCAGATGTGCACTGACACCTCCAGATGTGCACTTACATCCCCCAAATGTGCACTGACACCCCCCAGATGTGCACCGAGACCCGCAGATGTGCACCAAGACCCACAGATGTGCACTGACACCCCCAGATGTGCACTGACACTCCCCAGATGTGACAGCCCAGGGCCACAGCCCCGCAGCGGGAACCAGCACCGCTCCACACCTCTGGGTGCTGCTTTCTGCACATCTGGGACAGTGGCAGCACATCTGGGGCACTGACAGCACGTGTGCGCTCTCTGATGGGATGTCAGGCCCCCGTTCTGCACAGCTGGAAGCTGGCTTTGGGTACATTTGTGCTCCTGAAATCATCACAAAGCTCCCAGTCCTCTGTGGTTACTAACAGGGAATAACGTCATGGTGGAAGATGTTACACATGCAAACACTGTTTAGTGAATGAATATTTAGAGTGATCTTTGGTTAGCAAGAGCTTTGGAGGCAGCAGTTGTTAGGAGTTTCAGCTAGCTATACCAGTACTACAGCCACACTTCGAGTGGGATTTTTAAAAATAAATTAGGGAAAATGGGGACCTCAGACCTCCCAGCTCTTCATGCTCACACTGATTTTTATAATCTGTTCCCTGTGAACTATTATTATACTGATTTCCTTGTGCTGTGCTGTGTTTAAGTATTCAGCCTTGAAATAACTCAGTGATGCACAACTAATGAAGCAGAGGAATGACTGGAGAGATGGCATTTTAGGTGAATCACAGCTCATTCCTCAAATTATTTATAGACTGCTCTCTCTTTATGACAGGGTGTCATCTACCCAGCAACAGGCCAGAGTGTTTATGAATCATCTCATTGACTTAGTATGGCTTCTAGATGAGGGCAAAAGACATTAAGGAAGGCTCACTTTGTGTCTTTTCATAAGCAATACGCCATCTCCATTCCAATGAAAAATTTCTCTGGTCCCATCTGGTGCATGGTTACCAATAAACCTGCTCATGATCAGAAGGGAAAGTTAATAACTAACACAGCTTTTCTTTGTTGTCAAGTAGAGCTGAGTAGAGGTTTGAATTTTTTAATCAGGCTTTTCTCTCTCATCTCCAGTCTTTTTATGTGACACCTCAGTGCCATTTGCTGTTCATCATTTCAAAGCTAAAATCAGGAGTACTCAGAGTACTATAATGAATCAGGTTGTCCTGGATCAGAATGCTCAGCTCCCTAGGAAGGTATAAGTCAATTAACTGAGGGAGCCAGATGCTGCAAAAACAACAGACTAAAAGCACAATATTTCCCTCTGTCCTTGCTGTTTGATAGCATGGCATCTATTCCTGAGTCAAAGCAATAATGGATCACTACAATGTGCTGTGCAAGCCCAGACTAAAATGAGCACACCTGTGGCTGTCAATATAGTTAGATCTGGTATCATAAAAACATAGCAAGTCCTTGTGAGGACACTTGTGACTGCAGGAAATAAAGGTTCCTTCCAGTCCTCTGGGGAGATATGTAGGTGCCAGGGGATGCTGTGCTGTGTGAGCAACAGCTGCACGGTTTAATGGGTGCTAAAGTGAGCAGAAAGAATTGCATCAATTGGATGTTAAGTTTTATTTCACATAACTTAGTGACTGTGGTAAAATTGACATTCACATATAATCATAGCATTTTTACATCAGAAAAATCATCAACATATTAAGTGTTAAATTAACTTCCATTTCTGTTAGTGTACCTTTCTAGAAACATGGATTATTTTAAACTATGCAGCTGCACATGTTACATTGACATAATAAAGCAAACTTCAAATAAAAAAATAGAACAAATTATGTTAATATGAGATGAATATTTACAGACAAGGAAGTTCACTGCTGCTCAAAGAACCACCCAGGGCCCCATGGCCATTCAAGTCATAGTTCCCCATCCTGGAGTTTTATGGGCCTGGTGCTGATTCTCAGCAAGAAGGAACTTCTCAGAGTTTGCAGCAGCAAGAGTTGTGTTTTCTTGTTAAATTGCTATGAACTGGTCCAGTGGTGAATTCCACAGAATCCAAAGCATAGAAACCAAGTGTAATACCAGAGACAGTATCAGAATCCAGAATTTCTGCCTCCTGGCCCTCATTTCCAGCTGCCTGTTTTTTGAAATTAGAAATACAGTACCAAGCTGAAACTTGTCTCTGCTATCTCGTGGCTACCTAGTTGTAATAGCTGTGTGAATAACTGGATTTTGTTTCCACTTTTTGCTTTCATTGCCATTGATCTCCAGCTGCCTCTGGAGCATAGGAATGTGTCATGGGCTTCCCTGGGCTTTACCTCAGACATTCCATGAGCAGCAGGCTGGCTTTGAATCTCTTTCTCCTACTGGGAATGGATAAAAAAGGACAAACAGGGAGGATCAAGCACAAAACAAGACTGAACACCCATTTCAAAGCTCCATCTAGTCTTTGCACCAGGAAGACCTTCTCCCCCACATCTTTGCAGGTCAAAGAACTGCACCACATTAATGCAGATTCAGTGCTTTCAGGCCCAAGGAAGCCATGGGGATGCAGCAGGTTCAATCAACATATCAGCCCAGCACCATCAGTAACTGTCCTCACATCCCACCACGTGACAGTAATCTGCATTGAGATGTCTTCAGCCTCTTATTCATTTTCCAAATCTATCATACCACCTGCAGGAAGGCAGGATTTTCAGAAGGCAGTGTAGACTGAGGTATGCTGAGCAATGATTTTCTTTTGGCAATAGGAGTAATATTTATCTAAAGGAATGGTTTGATCACTGGGCTGACTTGATTTCTGTGGGTTGGTGTTACACAAACTCTGTTTCTATTCTTCATGTAACTCAGGAAATACTGCTTCAAATGGTGGTGTCAGGGTAAAACAAATCCCTCTAATTTATTTGCTAAAATGCTGTGGGGATTCTTCTGTTTCCTTTCCAGCATGCTCCCTCTGCTCCTGTGCCCAGCAGCATCATTACCAGACAGAACTTTGCTCAAGTAGCTTCCTACACCAGAATTTTAAGTTTGCATGTGCAGGTCAGGAGCATCTATCTGTTGAAAGGAGCAGTGCCAAGGGATCCTCCACTCAAATGAACTTCAGGAAAGTCAGGCTAAGAAAAAAATCTCTCCAATGGGACTCAGCTCCTTCATATAGAGTAAAATTCAGAAACCCACAGGAAAAGAAGAGGGGTAAATTAGTTCATGTAAATTTTCCCTCCACATTCATGAGAGAAAGGGTCAGTCAGCCCTGTACAAAGGCTGGCAAAGGCTCAAGCATCAGTTTGTTCCTACTGAAACCCTACTTCAGGATTGTACCAAAGATCTGATACTTTTGTTCAGGGTCCCTGTAGAAGTTTTCATGTGCAGTGATATAGAAATGTGGAAAGGAAACATCAAGAAAATGGAAAGCTTTTCTCTCTCTTCAGAGAAAAAAAACCCTGATTTAAGATTTCTTGGTGCTGCTGACTCCACAGCATTGAAATTCACACATAATAGCATTCTATAGTGTTAGAAAACATAGACAGATGTTTCTCTACTGCTTTACAGCTGCTTTGAGAGATGTGGCATCTACAGCTGTGTTGAGTGTGGTGCACTGGCCACACTGTCTATTCCCAGTGTGCTGTGCATCCCCCACATCACCCATACCAGGGGTTCCATCACACACTCAGGTTAAGTTCAGGCGTTTTCTACACTACCACACACACCAACAAAAACTCCAGTGACAGAAGTACTTTCTTCAATGCTCTCTTATATATTAGGGCAAGGGGAGAATAATAGAAAAGAAATGCATTGAGAAAAAAAATGAGGATTTTTCTCCAACTTTCACTGGAAAGCAGAAGAGTGCTACAGAAACAGAGGTCCTGTCTGACCAGTCTTCATCAATCAACAACAATTTTATGGACTGCAGCAAGCACCCCAAACAAATACTTGTATTTATTTTATGAGCATTGTTTGATTTGGGTTTTACTGAGTTTTGTCATGGTTTTCTTTTGCAGTGGTTGTTATGTGGGTTTGTGATTTTTTTTTTGGTTGGTTGCTTTTTAATCCAGTGAAATAATGCCTACAATCAATGCTTTCAAGTTGCTTATTCTAGAAGTCTGTCACACTTATTTTAAAGTAACTACCCAGAAATACAGTTTGTTTATTTAGAAGTCCTTTGGGAAATCATTACTGCTCCTGATGGAGTGTCTCAAATATTGCAATTCTAAGGCACAATATCAGAAGATATTTTTATCCTCTAAAAATAGAGGAATATCCAGTTTTCTGTAGGAAAATAAGCCACTGAAATAAAATCCTTAATTTTGGTTATTTTTACTTAAGTCCTTTCTCAATGTCAGTGGCCCCATTCTGAAAGCAAGAATAACCAGTCAATCTACTTTGAGTACTTAGGCATCAAACTACTGTAGAACTGAAGACAAAGGTAACAGAAAACACTACTGGTGAACTTCCTTCCTGTCTATTGACTTAATATCATCACATCATTAATATAATGTAGCAGCACTACTGAAAGTTAAGTCCTGTGCAGTGCTAGAGCACCTTCTCTCCCAGAGTTTTACTCTCAAAGTAGTGCTGGTCTTACCCTCAGCCCATCACAGTCAGGCAGACACAGAGAGGCAGGAGCTGGGATTGAAGGCTGGGGTTCCCAAAGATCCACCCTAATCATTAAGTGATACTGCCTCCCCAAATGTAAACTCTCTTTATTGACAGACAAAATACCTTTAAAACATATTAGTAAACACATTAGTCTCTTAATCACTCCTTAGGAAGATCCCCTCACCTGCCAAATCACTTGTAACTAAGTAGCCTCCAGGCATTAGAAGTAAATCCTGTTTTTATTTCGAGGCATTATTAAAGAATGTGCCAGCACCATGGAACTGCAGGTAGGTCAGTCTTATGCAGCACCTAAGGCAACCATGGATACTTGTTAAATCCAAGGCAATCTGAGTAGTCAAGAGACACATAAATCACTTAGAAACTGCTGATCCTCAGCCTCCTTTGTTATCTGTAGATATCTGGGACAGATGTGCTATTTCCAAAGTGAGACAGGTGTATTCCCAAAGTGCTTTCCAGTTTGGTGCCTGTGAGAGTGATCATCAGAGCTGAAAGCCCTCCAGCCTGGATACTACCAGTAATAAGGAAGGGCTAATGATAAAAACCCAGCAAACAAGTAAAAGCAGTTATCCCAACACAGGAAAATAATCCAATTTGAACATCTGGGGCAGATAATACTCCAAGTACAATCTGGAGTCACATCTGTGAAAATCTGTGAGGGAATGAGGAGTGGGTTAGTGACAGAGCAGCATTTAGAGAAGCCCAGAAGAGCTCCTTTTGGCTGCCTGAACCTGTCTCATGCACAGGGTGAGGCGTGACTCCTACAAGCCCCGTGGCTGAGCCTTGCTCCAGGTGCATCACTCAGCCTGCGTGGGCAGCCAGGTGAATCTCCAGCCCCCATCGTCGGCCCTGCGCACGAAGGCCTGTCCCTGGTGGAAGCTGTGTGTCCTCACGTTGCGGTGGGGACTCAGGGACGTGCTGAAGGCCACTTCTGTTCTGTTGGGTGACAAACCACCACTCAAATGAGGCAACCCATAGGCTGGGAGGGAGGAAACGCTTGGCACTGGTGAGGAGATGCACGGTGCTGAAGGAAACTGAGGAAGGAAGGCAGAATCCTCGCTGCACGGATGGGTGCTGCTGCTGCCTGGAGGCACGTGGCTGCACCTGAACACTGCTGCTGCTCCTTCCCTGTGCTCATAGGCTACTGCTCCCCCAGGGCTCAGGCAGTATGTGTCAGTTCCAAGGGCTGGAGACAGGGCACTGTAGTTAGCTGAAGCTTCATCAATGGTGTTCACATCTTTTAATCCTAAAGTCTGCAAGACCCAGCTGTCCACAGCAGGGCTGGCTTGCTCTTCACAGGCAGTGAATTCATTGAAGAGGTTTCTTCTAGCTTTGGAAGCATGAGGAGTTTCTTGAGGAACAAAGCAGTGGTCCTCTTTTAATCTCCTCTTAGTACTTTTGAGGATAGCACAAGTTTTTTGCCCGTGGCCAGACAGTAGTTTCTATTACAAAAACAAAACAAAGGTGGAGACAGAAGATTAAACTCTGGATTTCTGGATACCTTAAAGCAACACATTTCTGACCTCAGATGCACAAGATGGTTACTACTGTCCTTACAGAGACACTTTTTTTCACCCTCTCCTTAAACATATGGGTATGACCAATTATTTTGCATCTTTACAGTGTCTGCAACAACCCTATCCCTGAAAGAGAAGTGTGTGACCATGTCAGTAAAATCTGTGCTTTGATGGCATCCCCAGCCCTGAGCTCCCACCTGGCTCTGTGACAGCAGCACTTGGCAGGTGAGCAGGGCATGGGGGGCAAAGTGGCATCCTGAAAAAGAGGGAAGATACAAAGGTAATTCATGCTGGAACAGAGTGATCCTGACAAGGCAGTGCTCAGAGCAGCAGCCTGAGTGGCACTGCACTCATAATTCACCTCAGCTGTCATATCCCAGGACAAGGGCCCTTCAGGCATCCAGTATGGTCAAAGGAAGGTAAGAATAAATAAGGAAGCTCCCCACAATGTCCTGAACTCACTGCTCAGACACCTCCCATGACAGTTCCACTGGACCCTTCTCCACATGACACAGGGGGTGGCCATGTCTCCCTGCTGTGCCCAGTGAAGGAGACCTTTTCTACTGCCAGGAACCAGGTCTGGCCATGGGAAGGAGGATGTCATGTTAACAACTCATCAACAGGATGGAAAAGGAATGTCTCCTGTGTCCTAATGTCTTTTTTACCTCATGTCAAATCCACAGAATTGAGCAAATAATCAATAGTTCAGTTTCATGGGCAAGGCTGCAATACCAAAAAATGTCTTTAAGCTGTCAAGAAAGAATTATTTTCTTTATTTTTGTTTAGATGAGAAAGAATCCAAATGTTAAAAAAAACCCATTCACACTTAGTTACACAGACTGTTTCATTCAACCTGAAATGTTTAACTTTGTACTTCACCATTAAAAAAAACCAAACACGTACAACATTTTAATTAATAAACTGGGAAAAATAAATCCTTACCAAAAGGATAATTGACAAAACAGATACATTCAAAAATACATATATTCAAATTTGAACTTTTTACAAAAAAAAAAAAAAACCAAAAAAAAAACATTACAGAGAATAATTTAACCTTGACTATTTAATCTTAATTTACTTACAGCTAACTAATAAATTAAACTTAATTATTCCACGTGCTACACTGTCTCCAGAGTCAGTGAGTCCCACTGCAGGTTGTCTACACTCTTAGATTTTCCATACATTGCACTGGCTGTACCTAATCAACCTGTTCCTTCTGCACATATTTGTATGACAGGTTTGAACACAATACCTTGGCTTTTTCTTCTAAACACTTAATCAGGGCAGAATTCAGGTATTGTCGGAGGTTATTATTTTCTTCATGTAACCTAGCAAGTTCCTCTTCCTTCTGAAGCAAAGTATCTTGAAGCTGTGGAATAGAGATATTGATGAATAGGTGTTGACTCTGTAACTTAAGAGCAATTGCCCTCTGGTACAAGCTGCTTGGATTTGATGATCTGGGTGTTTGCTTTATGAGCTCAACCCACCTCCTCCAGCCTCTTGTCTCTACAAATCTAAGTGGCATGACTGTTCAGTTTTCACTTTTGACTTCCTTTAATCTTTAAGTGAGTGTTTGAGAAGATTACTCTGAAAAAACCTGCAACCGCAGAATAATAATAGAAAAGAATTACAGGTAGCCCTGTGAGCAGCCAGAAATGGTCACGGGCACGACAGCAGCTTCAGGACCTCCTCTTGAACTGCAGTAAATATCCCTTTGCACCCCTCCTTCTCATTTATGGCTGGCTGGTGAAAAAAAGGAGGAGGAGTTGCAAAGTAACAATTCATGCACCCTACTGTGGCAGCCCTGGTACATATACAGAGTTGAGATAATGCCTGGTCTCAAGCTGAACAGGAATGGCAGACACCTAACACTTCTCCATTGAAAATCTAAGTGTTTGCAGATAGATCTTTAGCTTCTGATCATAGCTCTGGAGACTCTTTAGGAGGACAAAGAATGTTCTGCCAAGGACCACAGGCATCTGCTGAGCACAGGCTCAGTCAAGAACAGATTCAAATGACTGAGGCAGAGCCAAAGAAGGTAGTACACTGGCATCTGGAACTACGGTTTGATTCCAGGGACCTTTAAGTTAATATATGAATTTTCACTGATTTCACAGTGTCAAAACATCATTTCAAGTACTTGATCAGAGTCATCAAGCTGGAGTTCTTTCATCTAAGACAGTTCAGAATTTCTTCTGTCTCTTGTTGGGATTTACAAAAAAATGAAAGAAAAGAAAAAATAAAGGAAAACCTATTGGTTAAAAAGGTTGATCATCCATGTAATTAGGCAATTCTGGTGGAATCTTTACCCATGAAGTTAAACCTGGTGGAATTAGGAAGACACACACTACATATTTTTAGCCAACCTCATAATCAGAGCCCGAGGGGCCCTCTGTTCATGCTCCTGGTTTTGTTTAGTGCCAATATGATGTAAGAAGGGAGGAATGGATAGGGAACCCCAACACAGTTGGTCCAACTTCACAGGACAACATGGATGAAACAAACACTTCAGTTTTGTATCACTTCCGAACATCCGCGCCAGTGACAGGAGATTTGACATAAGCCAATCCAGAAGGTGCCACATGTGACACAAAGTTCGGGGGCCTCGTGGGGTGAACCGGGGGTGCTGGGGGGCGCGGAGCCGTTACCTGCTTGTTTCTGTAGAGCTGTGAGGACAGCTGGTCTCCCTGCCACGCCGCGTCCTGGGCAGCGAGCTGCGGGCTGCAGAGGCGGCCTGCGGAGCAGAGCGAGGGTGAGCGCGGCCCCGCGCGGCTCCCGCCGCTCCCCGCCCCGCAGCGCGCTCACTCACCCGGCGGCAGAGCCTGCCCCGGCCGCTGCCCGTGCGGCGGCTCCGCGGCGCAGACGGCGGCACAGGTCTCCGTGGAAACAGCGGCGGGGCCGGGCCAGGGGCAGGCGCAGCCCGAGCCCCCGGCGAAGCCCGGCTCCGGGCGCGGCCGGCCGGCGCTCTGCGGAGGGAAGGGAAGGGGCCGAGGCGATGGGGAGCTCGGCGGGGCAGAGGCGGTGCCAGCGCCCCGGCGGCGCAGCGCTCTCCCCGCCGCTGTCCCTGCAAAGCGCCGGCGGCCCCCGGGGCAGCGCCCAGCCCTGACCCGGTGCCCGCTCCCCGTTCCCTGCTGGCAGCGCTCCGTGCCCGCAGCGCTGGGGCTCCGAGCGCAGCTGTGCCAGCGAGCACTGCGGCTCGGCCCCCTGCAAACCCTTGGGAAACGCTACGGTCCTGCGTGGGTTTAGGGTGAAGGGAGGTCCCATGCTGTCCTTGGCCAGACCAGACCGTTCCTGCCACCGTGGGTGTTCGACCCAGCTCTAAAAGCAGCAGCACGGAGCCAGCAAAGTCACCTCCTGGCTGCTCGCACTCTCTTCTGCCCCTGCAGTTCTGCAGGAGTCCCAGACCGCAAAGCCTGGGGTTGTCTCTGGATTCACCCTTTCTCCCTCCTCCAAATAAGCCTCATCTGCAGCAACTTTAAATCTCTGCAAGGAAGGCAACGGCAGAGCTTGGAGCCTCAGTCAGGGAGTCTGCCCACCCATGGGAAGGCACAGCAGCAGAGATTTTACTGGCAGGTAGAGGAGAACCCTCTTTCTTTCCCATCTAACGAGGGGACAAAATCTATTGCACTCCCCCAATGGAGAGACCAGCTTCTCCTCCTCTGCTTTGAGGTCGAGAGAAATGCAAAGAGCACTTACCATATTAGTGGGAGAATGAAATGCAGGTCTTGGGAGCACGTTTCTGTTAAAGCCCCAGAGAGGTTTAAATGGCTCTGAAGGAGGGGGAGAGGGGGGAGACCGGGGAGGCGAGTTTAATCTAAAGGAGCTCCCAGTGACGCCTCAGAGCTCTCCTGAAACCCAGCAATCTGATTTGGTGTAAAGCTGTCAAACTTGTGACGTGAATAAACAGCAAACTTGCTGAAATCAAAGTCATTCTGGTCCCACAAATCAACACAAGGAAGGAGGGAAAAGAAAAGGAGGGAGAAGGAAAAAAAAAAGCTTTCACACACTTCAGGGCAGCAGTGAACTGGTGTGTGTGAGTTTCACTCCAGGAAATGAACAAGCATCCAGGGAAGCATCCCACATCCTCAGAATAAGGCTGCTGGTGTTCTCGGTGAGTTTTTTGATTTGTTTTGTTTTGAAGCCTTGTTTGTAGTTGTAAAATTCATCAGGAAGAAACAAGTCTGTCCAAGGTGCCTGGCTGATGGAGAGGGTTTTGCCCAGCTTCTCAGAGATGTGTAGAAGCAAATATGATTCAGAGCACTTCTGTGCACAGTTCTGAGGAGAAAGTGAAGGTTTCAGAACAGAGTCTGCAATGACAAGCTCCTGCAAATGTCTCACTATATCAGGAATGTTTTCTGTCAAGCCCTGGGCTTTCAGAAGATTTTAGGATATAAATGTGGCAGCAGTAAAAGATTTACTATCATAAAGGATTTACTACCACAATGTTGCAAAAGCCACGAACAGGTATGTGAAAGGCAGAGATTGTCTCCCTACAGTCACTTCTGATTCATATCAGATTTACGTAGCACTCAAAATCCATGGATAAGCTTGACTTTTTCCCAGGGGGGAACAAAAAATCTTCACTGAGGGTCTGTCCTTGAATAGCGGAGGGGATGGTGGGAATAAAGCCAAGAGAGCAGTTGTTCTGCCAGGATCCTGCCCCTGCCATGGCGAGGGCTGTTCTGGGTGCTGTGCTGACCTGTGTGCAGCCAGCGAGGATGAGGCTGGGCCGAGGGCAGGCCGTGCTGGCACAGGGGATGGTTTTTTATTTCTCCCCCGGAGGATGCTCAGTGCTGTGCCCCCTTCAGCAAGCCCAGGGACAATACAAGAGGGCCATTTGCCTTCCATTCTTTTTATCACTGGCTATTTTCCTAAGTTGCTGCCCAAGGTAAATTGGCACCTTTACCAAATTAAACCACTGCTATCTCCGGCTTTTTTTTTTCTTTTTTTTCCTCCAACAGAAGCATTTTAAAAGGGCCTTGCACTCCGAGCACACAGTGCCTGGAGTAACTCTTTAGCTTTCTTGACCCACAGTGGGTTATCACAGCAGTGATAACCCACTCCCTTCAGATGCCAAGCACTCTGCAGGCTGTGTGCTGGGTTGGCTGCTAAGGAACAGGAGCCCAACACTCGCCAAGGCCGAGCACAGCTCCTGGGCCGGGTCCGGCCCCTCTGCGCTCGGCTGAGCTGCCGCAGGGCGCTGTGCCACCGGCGGCTCCTCACACCGGGCACGCACCGCTGCTCCGGGGCCCGCGGGCGGCAACGCGCCGGGTATCGCCCGGCGGAGGCGGGGAAAGCCGGGCGAGGAGAGGTGCAGGGGCGGGCGGGCTGGAGGAGCCCTCAGCGCCGCAGCAGCCCCGTGCGGGAGGCGAACGCCCCTCGGATCCCGCCGGGCCCCGCCAGCGCCTCCGCGCCCCGCAGCGCGGCCTGGGGCCGCACCAGCCGCCGCCATGCTGGGGCTGCCCACGGTGGCGTCATCAGCCCGCGCCGCCCCCGCCGCGCGGAGAGGGTGGGGGGGAGCCGGGGCTGGCCTGAGGGGCTGGGGCTGCCCCGCTGCCAGTGCCCGGACTGTCCTATTCCCTGTGCCGGGACTGCCCCGCTGCCGTACCGAGACTGCCTCGTTCCCGGTGCCCGGACAGCCCCGTTCCCGGTGCCCGGACAGCCCCGTTCCCGGTGCCCGGACTGCCCCATTCCCGGCGCCCGGAATGCCCCATTCCCGGTGCCGGGCAGCTCGGGACGTGGCCGCCTGCCCCGGAGGGGGTGAGCCCGGTGCCGAGGAGGCTGCCCTGGTGAAGAGCTGGATGCCCAGCGCAGGGCTTGACCCCCATATCGCCCGAGGCACTCACGGCTCCACTGTCGGGGCAGCAGCAGAGAGAGGAGAGTTGGTGTTTGAGCAGCGCATCCTTTCCAGGGGTTAATTAGGGTTGGAGCATCACTGTTACGAGGAGAGATTGAGGGAACTCGGCCTCCCTTCAGGGGATCTCATTAATGCATATAAATAAGAGGTGGGGATCAAGAGGAAGGTGGCAAACTTTTCAGTGGTGCCCAGTGACAGGACAAGGAACAGTGGCCATAAACTAGAACACAAGAAGCTTCACCTAAACATCTGGAAGAACTTGTTTCTATTGTAGGTGGCAGGCACTGTAAGAGCTGCCCAGGGAGTGTGTGGATTTTCCCTCTCTAGGGACATCTCAAACCCTCCTGGAAGGCAGTGCTGGTGTGTTGGCTGGGGACTGACAGTGCTGGGCTTTCTGAGCTCAAGGAATTCGGGTCAGCTCACCAAGGCTGATATGCTGGGGAGTGAAACGTAGTACATGGGTGAAAGACACCTAAATCAGAGCCTTGGTAGGTTTGGGGAGATACCCTCTGAGTGACTGCCAAAGAAAGAAAAATGCTGTTGTTGTAGGAGAGAAACACCTAATTTTGCAAAATGGTGCGTGGATGGTCATGTGTGATGATGGAAGAGGTTGAAGTCACAGTAACAATTGCACATTGATGTGTGTCTGCGCAAAAAAACACCTAAGTAACAATCATCTGCTATTTTTCCTCTTCATCTGGAGCTTTTACTGCTTATTGGAGTTAATGATAGACATTCACCAACACTGGTGAAGCTAATCCTTCAGATTAATATTAAAAAAACAAACAACATTTTTTCTGGTTTATCCTTTTTTTTGTGTAAAAATGGCATTAAAGTTTCATTTTCGTCATTGTAAATAGGCTCTCATAAGGGATGGTATACAGAAAAAAAAAATATTTTCAGGTAGTTTAATGCGAGTTTTATACCAGGCTTACAACGTTTACAGTATGGGTTACTTTGCATGCTGACAGCTGCCCTGGTGTCCAAACCCACCCAATTCCTCTTTACTTATCCTGCCATATTATTGCTGCAGTGCTTTTTGTTTTTATGTTAAGAGAGGTGAAGTGAATCAGTGACAAAACAAAGACTCACTTACACTCAGGATATTAATCTATAGATGGTACACACGGTACCTGCACTTGCATGATCATATTTGGGAATCAAAGGTGTGAGAAATTAAACCTGATGAGGCTGATTTGCAAAAATGCTTTTGAAAGAGAATTTATGCAGATACAGGTTCTGGCTGTTTTTCTGATCACTCTTCCTCCTTGAACGCAGGACTAAAAGGCACTTCCCAAATCCAGTCCCCTGCTGTTGAGACATTCTTAAACTTTTCAATCTCCCTCTTAAAACTAATTAGGTTATTTTCCTTATGTTATTCCCACTGAGAGGCTACACCGTAGTCTGAGCTCTGATGGCTGGACACTTTCTAGTTTCCAGGCTGAATGTATTCATAGCAGGTATAATCCCTTTTGTCCTTGTGCCAAACTCTTGCTCTAGTTTAGACGCTTCATCTCCCTCTCCAGTGTTTAGCCTTGATGTCTTTGCAAAGCACTGTCACACATTGTCTTTTCCTTTTTCTTTAGGTCAAAGAAGTCAGGTTCTTTTACAATCTTTCCTAACCTTAGGAACCATCTCAGGAAATATTCCAGCTGATATTAACCTGTTTCTCAGATGGATGACCAAAGTTACCCAGGTTGCTGTATACCATTGTTTATTGAAAAGCATGGGGAAATCTTTCTCTTTAATATCTTTCTGGTGTACTTTAGAGCAGTCTTTACCTTTCTCATCACTCTCTCACACTGGTTAGTAGTTTTGAAATCACTGTCAGGTGGCAGTGAATACACCTGTGGGCTTTATTTCCTGTAAAATGCAGTTAAGTCAAATGGAATCTTCAGTGCTGCTGGGCTTCAGCTCTGCTGTGTTGATACTTTTTTGGTATTGTTGAGTTTCATCAGAGTTTAGGATAAAGAAAAAAGATGACTACAAGATGGAAAAAAATCACAAAACATCTTTCTGGGTTTACCTGAAGTTTCTCATGGCAAGAGTGGTGAGTCAGTGACTAGAGGATGGAATTTACCTCAAAAAGTTGAAGGTTTTCCAAATAGATAATGGTACCTTTTGTGTGTAGAATATCCTTACAGGTGAAATGTTTAAGGACCATGTTTGAATAACATTTGTCCATGTGTTGTGTCCACAAGTGCTCCCCCATCTGTTATCACCCCTGCTAACAGCAAATCTTGGGTCTCTCCTGTGGAGGTAGCTGTTGTTTCAAAAGGAACAGCAGATCCCTGCTTTGAAGTGAGACCTGTTAGGTAAGCACAGATAACTGCTCATGAAGATCCAGGACTAGAAGGGTACTGCTTTTTACTCCAAAATTTCACTCCCATTTCCAAACTGACTTTGTTCATGGACATTTGTGGCTTTAGCTTTTTCTGTTTTGCCCTGTGTGCCATTTGATGTGTTATAAACAACAACCTATGCTTTGTTTGTCTGGATTTGTGTAATTGTTTCTCTGTATTGCCAGCCATCTGAGAAGTGGTCCTCTAGATTGCACTTAATTACACCCCCAGGTATGGGAATGAGGTTTCCTTGAAATGGAAAGGCAAATGGAAAAAGTGCAAGTTTTATGAACACAGAGTATGTTTACAGAATTTACTGCTTGCAGAATATCACTGAGAGTGAGAGGATAAAAAAAAAAATAAGAGGTATATAGTTCTGGGGTTTTCTTTTGAATGTTTTCATTAATTCTACTAGGTATATTGACCTTTTGTCAGAGGAGGACATTAATTGCACTGGTTTAGTATCCTATGGACATGTTCTCTCAGAACTCATCCCAGGTTCTATTTATTGCCTGTATTTTGCCCTTTCCTTTGGCTGAAATTGTATAATAAAAGAAATCTGAGGCCCTGATCTCAGGGCTGGCTTTTGATGAGCTACTGGATTCTCCTGAAAACTGCAGGTGAGAATTTGTTACTGTTGGCAATCTGATTGGTATATAGAAGAGAAATACATTCTACTCCAGGGTCTGACGTACATTTTTATAGTAGCACTTAAATTCCTGAAACTTCAGAACACCACCCATTTACAATATACACCTTTGTCAGTCTCTGCATCTCTATTCCAGTTCTTCATCTATCAGTCAGGACTGGGGTGTCTGCTTAGATTTCCCATTTCTGTAATAAAAAATGTCTTCATGTCACCCCTGGCCAAATGAGTCCTTTTGTTCTTGGCTGAGACCAATTGGCTCCAGAAGAGCAAATTAATTGTGAACTGATATTTTTTCGTGATGCTTGTGGGTTAATTGGATGGGAGTTTTAATATAAACCATGATGTAGTTTGGAAGCAAAGCCTGTTCTTGGCTGGCATCACCAGCACTCTGCTGCTGTTGATGTCCCTCATTCCAGAGGTTCCCACTGCACTGAGCTGCCGTGCTGCAGCTAAAATAACCTTTACATCATAGAAAGGGATTCTGCAGTGCAAAAAAATGCACTGAGGTAGTCCCAGGGTTAAATAACACATGGCAGAAACAGTTTTCCTTGGGTGTGCTCAGAGTGTTGACCGTCGTGGTTTGGGGGAATGTGTTGTGCCTAGCAGAGAAAGACTCGTGTGCTGAAAAGCCATGTTTTTCTCCATGGTGTTTTCTATTGAAGTCAAACTATTTTGCAGGGAGACCTGCCAGAAAAGCTTAGCTCATGGGTTTAGTCCAAATTAGGATGAATTTTCATGGGAGCAGATGCAGAGCTGAATGATGCCTCGTGTCTAATCATCCACTGATGTGTGCATCTGCCTGCTTCTAACCTGGCCTGTGAGCTCCTCCTGTGTGAACGGTGCTGCCAGTACCAATGTGCTGGGCTGCACCTATTTAACTGTGCTTTTCCTCTTGGCTGTGGCTCAGGAGCCTGGCTTCTCTCCATCTTGCTTTGGGTGTAGAGCTGGGCACTTTCCATTCTTGGCTGGCAGTTGGGATGTTTGGCAAAGAGCTCTGATCTGAGTAAATATGTGTGAGGGCATCTCTTCATTGCAGAGCTGTATGGCATTGCCTTCCCTAATCAATAATGAAAGAAAGATTCTAGGACGTGTGTAAATGTGTTGGGGGTCAGAAGGTGAAGGATGTTGTTGTCATGAGCTGAGAAAGATGTCAGGGTTTTTGTGCATACTTTTCAAAGGCTGAGTTAAAGCAGTAAGTCACTGGGGAGATACCCTAGTAAAACAGCTCTGTCTGTATACACACAATTTCCAGCTCCTAGTCCATGCAGGTAGTGTTCGATGAACTGGTGATGAAAAGGAATTAGTTGGCTGGTAATTCATCTAAAAGATTGGCAGAGGATTTTACAGGCTTACACCAGAGCTGGCTGGAGACAATAATCTCTTTTCTCGAAGAATGCCGAGGTCCTGACGCCCAGCTCGTTGGAATGAAACCTGAATGCTTTTTAATTCTCTGTGAGAGATTTTTTCTTTCCCTTCTTTAGTTTTTGTTTTTAGGAAGGAACAAAATGTTTCATTGTGATTTTGTCAATTATTTTGATATAATGGATTAAAAGAGTAAATGTCTTCCAAATCCCAAAGCCTTTTAAAAGAATTCCATTCAAAACACATCAGAGCTGTTTTCTTCCCTGAATTTTTGCTGAAATTTAATTTTAGCTGAAAGTTTACACACTTCAGTGGCAGCATGACTTCCCTTGTAGCAGTGATGTATAGTGGATAATAACTGCAGACAGGATTTTTTTGGGTCCAGTTATATTTCATGCTATCCTGGAGGAGAAAGGGGTGGGGGAAGGTTTGTATCCATTTGGCAGCCTCATACTGTGCCAAAGCAATGTAAAAAGGCCTGAGAGTGAATAAGGAACAAGAGAGAAGTATTTGGTATTTAACTGCTCCTGGATGAGAGAGCAGGATTCATCCATGCCTTACTGTAATTTTACAGTTCCATTGCAAACTGTAATAGTGCAGCAGGGGAAGAAAGAAGAGGTTAATACAGTGCAACAGAGCAGGCTTTGGAAGGGAGGTGTTCTCCTGGCTCCAGGTTCTTGTGTCCAAGTCTCCTGAAGTGACTGGAATGAACAGAGATTAGATGGCAGCTATGGAGCTGCCCAGGAGCTCGTGGATTCTGTATCATCTGTCCTTTCTCTCTTTCTAGTCAGACAGAAATGACACCTCTTGCCACTCAGAGAAACTGCAGTGACTGGTCTGTCACCCATGGCCAGCACTGGAGCTCAGGAGAATCCTGACATACACATGTGGACCTTGTTGGCTCTGGTCAATGTTTGCTGACCTCCCCCTTAGAGCTAGAAAGGTGTACTGTTGTTTGAGAAATTGCAGCTTCATTTGAATGGAACTAATTTAATCTGGGATTATGGGCTATTAGCTGTTGGATGTTGTTTGCAATTCCACAAATTTTAAGAGAGTTTTATGTTCAGGGACAGGGCTTAGACCTTTCTGTAATCTCCAGCACCCAGGAGATACAAATCTGCCAGGAAGAGTCTGGGAAAGCACCTTTGGTGCCTTGGGCATGAAGGAGTGTGGCCCCCTGAAACAAAATACTTCACTGGGAAACTGAAAGACCCTACAGTGCTCCTGGGTTGACTGCTGGCATGCAAAGTGCCCTTCAATACCTTGCTTTTATTGATATATTTACCCTAAATGTGTGATGAGGAAGATGCCAGGATAGATGTTCTTACTGAGGAATAGCCCTCTGTAATTGCTGTCAGTTTTATTTTCAAGAGTAGCACCAATTATAGACTATTCTTTCAAAGATATGATTTGGTACCATGAATTTGGAGGGTTAGCTTATTGCTGAAAATATCCTGGTTTTCATGCACTCTTGGACCCTGGGATGTTTTATAGAAGGATGTCTCTGGTGGACACTAGAGGGCTTGGTAGCATCCCTCCCTCTGCTCTCACCCAGGCACAGCAGGAAGGTTCAGCTGAGTAAATCAGGAAGCCTTCACTCAGGATCTTACAGCTGGATTTCAGTCTTGAAGATGGGGGAAACTGAGCAACATGGGGTGAAGGAGTTATTTTGTGCTGCATTTTCAGAGTTCCATCAGCTCTGGGAGGATGATAGCACTTACTCTGCCTTATGGCAATGACCTTTTGAGGTGCATTTTCAACCAGATAAAAGTTGCCAGTGGGAGCACTGCAAGCACAGGCTGTGTTTCAGGTATTTCAGCATTTAGTTGTGGGTGATGTTCAGGTTGCCTGTGTAAAGTTGCAGTACGTGGAGGTGTGAGGACCATGGGAGAGGTAGGCTCTGGATTCAGGTGTTGTGAAGGCAGTCCAGAATCCCCCAGCAATCTCCACTGCCTATAGGGGATCTGGCTTGACACCCAGCAGTGTGACAGTTGCCATGTGCTTTCCCAGCTCCAGGGGTATCTTTGCTCAAGCTGAACACAGCTCTGTGTGAGTGCGCTCACCTCGAGAGCTTGTGGTGCATCCAGTCAGACTCATCCTGGCACCAGTTGCCTATTGCTCTGCTTTACCTGCTATTTAGGCTGCAACTTAACAGTGTTTGGTGAAAAAACAATTACATTACTGGTTTCCCCCTTCAGCTTGTGCTAAGAAACCTCCAACCACAGTGCCAGGCAATAAGAGGCAGAAAGTCTCTTGGTAATAAAATGCTGCTTAACCAGCCTTGCAACAATGGGTTAAGCAGCACCATCCCTGTAGATGGTCACTCACCTAACGTTTTTTGAATTGACCTGCTAGGATTTCTCCCTCTCCTCCCTCCCCTTCCTCTTCTCTCTCTCTTTCTTTCTCTTTATTTTTTCCTTCAGGTCTCTTGATTTCATGCTGGCTTTCTAAATTGAGGATAAAGTTAATTCAGTGCACAATGCCACAGCTGGAATGAAATATGGCCAGTTGCCCGTGTGGAGGGGAAGGCTCTGTGCTGTCTGGGGGTGGCTTGTTGCATCTCCTAAGGCCACTACAGGCTGTCACTGATTTATTGGCAGTGCTTCTAGCAATAAAGCAAGAAGTTAACTAATTATGAACATATGGTTCAGCTCACGCTTGACTCAGCAGCCACCTTGTTAGCCTGGAGCTGCCTAGGTGTTCAGAAGCAGGAGAGGAGGGAAGTTTTGGGTGGAAGGTGTGGTCCAAAGTCCCACTGACAAGCCAGAGGGAGACTTGATTGATCTTAATCTATTCTTTTTGTTAGGAGGCAGCATGCTGCTATCAGGAACAGCTTGGTAATAACAGATTTGGGGCCTCTAAGTCCTTGTGGTTACAGCCAGCATGCGACACTCGGTCAGCTCCTTGCGTGCTCTGTACTTAATTGGTCTCAATGGTGGGGTCTGAAATGAGATGGCAGTTCAAGGTGCAACACATGCTGTACCTGAAAGTGCAGCCTGGGAGCTGCTGCACAGATGTCAGCTTTTTTACCAGTGGGCTTAGCACTGGGGACCCGGAGGGTCCGCACAGAAAGGGACAAGGGGCTCTGAGAGGACCCTGCCGATTTTCAGTGCTTAATATGGAATTAATTAGAGGAAAACTTTAGAGAGGAGGAGTGTGACTGGTAGAGGAACAAGAAGGGAGGTGCAAAGAACTTGTTAGGAAGTTAATCAAGGTGGATTGCAATTTTGCCTGCATTGAGGGGTCAGCATGCATAGTGTGGACGCAGGAGAGTCTTTAATGGGAATTGATACCAGCCAGAGAGGGGGGAGGAGGGTCTCTCTCTCTGTCCATCTGTTGGTCTTTCACAAGTGAATTGGTCTATGCTACAGGACTCAAAGCAGTGTAGTTAGAGACTGGTTTTTCGTGGGTGTACATGGTCTGCAGAAAGCGTGAGCTTATTTCTGCCCAAACTTTTAAAACAATTTTAGAGTTCTTCGACTGCACTTAACTGCAAATGCTGAGTGTAGAAAGAAGACAGTTTTAATAACAGACATCAAAAAGAACTCCAGGGATTAATGATTTGACACAGCCAATAAATGGATTGTTTTATGACTACCTAGACAAAGCAAAAGTTGGCAGAGGGTGTTGTCTGTGTGCTGGGGTGCATTAGCAAGACCACAATCAGCAGGCTGAGGGAGATGTTTGGTGACTTCTACTAGGCACTGGTGAAACTGCATATGAAGTACTGTGTCTGGTTTTGGTCTTCACAATGCAAGAAAGTTGTTGTCTAACTGGAAAATCAAACAGGATGGCCAGTGAGCTGGTCAGGAGGCTGGAGAATGTGAGTGAGGGTGCTGGGCTTGCTTAGCTTGGAGAAGAGAGCTAAATGAATCTGATGAAAGTCTTCTGCTGCTGTGGGTGAGTATATAGAGATGACAGAGACCAACTCAGACATGCACAGTGAAAGCATTCAAAAGCTGGGAGAAGTTATATTTCAATTAGATATGAGAGGAATGGGGAAAAAAAAAAAAAAAAAAGGAAAATCTAGACATGATAAGCTAGAGAGATAATGAAATCACCATTTCTGTGGTTTTTAGGTTTTTTAAAAAAAATACTTGCCTAAGCCAGGTCCTGAGCAGTGTGATCTAAACTTGGAAAGAACACTTAATTTTTCTCTGACCAGGCTGCAGCTGGAGCACAGGGCTTGGGACAGAGGCACATGGCTCATTCTGTCGTGTCCTGCTGTGCTGGCTGGTTTGTGGGTCTGGTGTCACACCACGATGTTCATGGCAATTATCATTGTTGCTTCTATAATGTAATGAAATAGGGCAGTTAATTAATGAGTAAAGTGGATCTGTACACAATAATTTGGAATATAATTCATCCAGATACAGCAGTAGCTTTTCTTAGCAGAGGCTGTCCTTTCAGCTGTGATTAGCTGGTTAGAGCTCAAATTATTTTTGAGGCTAAATAAGTGCCTGTCCCTCATCTATTTCTTATCTCCTGTGTGAGGATGCTGTAGGTGAGTTGAGAATGTGAGCAGTCCCAGTGAGATCTCATATTGCTCCTGAAGATAGTTTGAATTCACCTGGTTGAACTGCACTGCTGCAGGTTGGAAGCACTGATGTCACCTCTACTGGAGCTACAGGCTATTGACATGTTCATCTCTAGTCAATAGTCATCTAGAAGAGGTGGAGGGGTAAATTTTCAGGTTATTAAATCTGCTCTTACAGTGTATTTCTGGCCAAAGTCTTGCTTTGTGTTTGCCTTTGAGGACCTTCTCTGGTTGAAATATTTGCCTGCTATGTAACCAAATAGGAATAGTTAAAGAAAAAGCACAGAGATTAAATGTTCAGCCTTAAATTCTCAATAAATTCTTATTTGTGTCACTCTGATAGTGTGAGAAGGAGAAATCTGAAGGAATGGATACTGAATCTCAGCATAACACTTTATAAGCATGTCTGCATGGAGCAAAACATCTTTGGAGGAAGGAACCAGGACTTGGTGCTTCCCTATCTCTCTTGGGATGACCTCTGCTGTGTTTATCACCCAGAGATGGAGTGTACTACAGTGGAGACCTTCTTGAGGTACTGTTGTAATTCCTCACTGCAAAAATCAGACACTGCCTTGACTTGTAGCAAGTGCAGGTTATTAAAAAAGATGAAACTGTGGTTATGAAAAATTTAGCTGAATTTGGTGCAGATTTGAAAATGACTGGATTAGTTTGTGGTTTCGTACCTAACTCAAAAAGGGAGCTGGGAACAAAAATACAGTAAATACTCAGAAACATGTGAATTTGAAGTCTAATTTCAGACTTGCTGCTAGGGAGATCTCCTAGTTGCAAAGTTAAGAGAAGCTTTTCTGACTTAAGTTTGAATTTGTTGTGCCGAGGCAGACCTGTAACTTAGCAGGAACAGTTACTTGTTTTAGCTGGTGCCAAATGGAAATTGGGTAGCAATGATCATAGTTTTCTGGGCATCTTTTTTCTTTGGAGTTGGTCAAAGAGGGGAAAAAAAATCTAAGCAGAACTTCCAGTGCCAATAAATGACACCAACACATACAGATCAAAGGCAGAGGCATTCTGCAGTGAGTCCCTGCAAATTGAAAACCCCTGTTCTCTGTAAGGAACATCATGTTCCTGCTTGAGTGTGGGGGGACTTGTGTTGGTAAAATGACTTGTTCCCTGGTGCAGGAGTTGCATTACCTGTAGTTTAATACTCAAAACTTATTTCGTTGTCAGGGAGACCTTTGCATCATTCTGGACAAACTCCTTAGGCACTGTCCCATATAGAATTCAGTGATATTTCCCCATCTGTTGATTTCTTTTGGCTTCCCAGCTGCAGCTGGGATCTGAGTCCTGATGCTCCTGTGTCAGTGCCAGTTGCTGCTCCCTTTCCTGCCCGATGCAGCTGTGGCCATTAGGGTGACTTGCATCCTGCTGCACACAATATGCCCAATCTTTACCCTACAAAGGTATTGTTTAAAGGGCTCTGAGCATTTTGAACAAACTGGCCTGGCAGGGGGACTTTCAGCTTCCCCTCCTTTATGGGCACAGCAGCCTGTGTTTGTAAACAGAGCCTTAGAGGAGTAGTGGGAGCCATGCAGGACTGTCAGCTGGTTAATTGGATGTCAGCTCCCTGCCGGGGACAGGGCTAATGAGTCATCCTGCAGAAACAGAATGGCCTTGAGAGAAAGGCAAGGAGCTGGACAGCAATAATCACATCGACAGAGGAGCCCAGGGCTTGCCTGTTGGGATGAAGGCAGAGCAGCATTTGGGGACACAGGGCTCCTCTGTGAAGATTTCGTTAAACAGAGATTAAGCAGGCTCTGAATTTCTAAAGTTGAGATATTATTGATGGAGCATGTGTTTAAACGAGTGCTCATGTGCATAGGCAGTGATCTTATATGCAATATAAACACTTGCAGTTTATAGGTTTTAGTGGCTATTGTTTTTAGAAAAATACCTAAGGACAGAAATAAAAATAGAATGATAATGGAGAGCTTAATGCAGGAAATGTTGAGAGAATCATGCAAGGAACAATGCAACCACTTCTTCAAATAAGGAAGTTTATTTTTTCTTTGGAAAACATAAATCAAAGGCCCTTTTTACTGAAAACTGTCTTCTAAAACAGCGACTTTTTTTTCCATGAGAGCCTATTGTTAAAAAAAGTGAAGCTTTTTTAAAATTAGCATTGTGTACATAAATTCACTTTATTCCAAAGAACATTTTGATTTGAAAATATTTATCAGTGTATTTACATGAATAAATAGAGGGATTTTTAATCTCTTTCTAGAGAGGAAACAAATGAGAAAGATTGGATATTGGTGTTAAATTCTAAAATAAGGGTGTATGTTCCCATTTAAGACTATTTTTGCAAAGAAAAAGCTAATAAGAGAGAAACATAAAAAATGTAATACAAAGATTAAAAGAATTTTTTAAAAAGATGATTGGAAGAAATCCTGGTAAGTCATTATGTCTCTCGGTGTGCTCTATAATGAGCTGCCCTTTTGCTAAGCTGGGCCTGTTAGGTGTTTACCTAGTCAGCCCTTAAAAGCAGAGAAGAAAGGAAGATCCCTTGCCAACCAATTCCAGCATTCTACTGTTCTTAATGCAGAGATTTTCCTTGGTTTTGAATTTGTGGTAATTTAAATTCACTGCTTCATGTCCTGCACTTTGCATAAATTCACTTGCCTCTTTCAGCAGCATTTTCTATATTTGATACTTTTCTTAAATCTTCAGAGGAAACACCACATTTTCTTCTTTCATGGTATCCAAATCACTAATTGTTTTAGTGTCTATTTGCTGTTCATTATTTGCTGAACATCCAAGAGAAAATGGGGGAGGAGGAAAGGTAAAACTGTACCCTGCTGCAAAGAGAGTTTGTTACCCAGGAGAATTTTGTAGGTGGGAGTCACCTGCTAATTGGAATGTCAGGGGAATGGAGTCAGTGTTTGATATAGCAAGCCACAGTTGTCATCCTGAAGTCTGAACACATCTCAGCTGGGAGTGGCCCAACCTCATCGTGTCCTCTATAGCACTGAGCTCCCTGATCCTTGTGCAGCTCATGGCAGGAGCACCAGGAAGATCTGAATGCCTCAGTGCCCTTAAGTCATTCAAAAATGGATATTCATGGGGCTGACAGCCAGCAGAGTGAAGGAGGAATTGGCTTCCATCCCAATTTATGCAGCATTCTGGTTTTTATCAGGGCTTCTCTGAGATTTTCTTTATAGATAAAAAAGCAAATGGACAAAGTGGTGTTTCACTTGATCTGTAGAGTTCAGACCTGGCCTGAAATGGTTGAGGAAAAAATTAATTTAGTTTCTAAAATAGCTGAAATATTGCATAGTGGTCTGGAACTAGGGGCTTCATGGATAGGGAAACTCTTCTTTTGAAGGCAGTGGATCTCTCACTAGAGATGACATTCTGAACTCCTGTTTGCCCTGGACTCCCACTTGTGCCTTCTAAAAGGGGGACTGTTTGGGGGAGAATGGTTTCTAATGAGCCAGGGTGTGCAAGAAAAAACCAACTTGGAGAGCGCTGTGGGGACGGTGTGGGTCCAGTTCCCCAAGGGAGGAGGAAGCACTGTGTCACCTCCTTCCACATGGGCAGCATGGCACATTTACCTGGCTGCTGCTAATGCTAGATCTGATCCGTGGTGTAAAATCAAAAGGCTGTCAATCCTGCACCAAATTAAAAGAGAATCATGAGAATTAACGTGCTTTATAAATGCAGGTTAAGCACAATGTAAGCACATTGTAATTATAGTCAGCTGCCTGGCTACTGCAATCCAGTAGCACTGGGCTTAGGAATTGATTATACAATTAATAGGAGCTTATATTAAAGGCATTAGTAGAGTTACAAAAGCTTTGTAACAAGAGTGTGACCCAGCCTTGAACAGAGACAATGAGGGCTTGTGTGCTATAATTAGCACGCACAAAACCTCCCCATTAACTTGACAGTTTCTCATTTGCTTTTTAAAGAACTGAACAGTGCAAAGTACCCTCAGCCCATCAGAGATGGGAGCTGTGCAGTCAGTATGGAGGTATTTGGGATCTCAGTGTTGTCTTTGGTCAGTACTAGCTGATCAGCTCAGATACCTGATGAAATAACTTATATATAAGGTCAAACTCTGTCCCCACACTGCCTGAGTGCCAGGACCAGCAGGCAGCTGCTACCAGCCCTCTGAAGAGATGATCCTCCTTTTCTCTTCCTTGCTCACCTGAAACAAGTGGCTCTCAGTGCAGAGAAATATTTTGACCTGTTACAGGGCCTAATGGTTAAGGGAGAGAAGCAAATGCAGGAGGGAAAGAATTTTTTCATATATGAACTAAAGTATTAGAAGAAATCTCACTTTGAATTCAAGACCATTATGTCAGTATTTGTGATCCATGACAACTGAAATCTTTGAGGTCTAGGATAGAATTGAAAAAGGATTGTGAGAATTAAAGGTAACAATCTAGAGAGATGTTTGTAGGAACAGATTTATGTAGAATATCTGAACCTAAAGAAAGACAGAAAAACAGAACTTGAGGCTAATGGGAAAGCCCTTTTGAGGCAAAGAATATTCAGCAGCAGTTTATTTGCTTTGAATCCCATATGCATCTTAAAATTCAGATGACACTTAACACAGTGTCTTTTTGGACAATTATCTGTGTGACCAAGGCGGAGTCTGTTGGTTAAGGAAGAGGAAAAGGATTAGTGTTCACCTTCAGCTCATGTGTAAATGGGTTCATTAACTCCAGAGATACTCTGCTGATGAGACTTGCAGCCCCAGTGCTGCTGATCTTTGGGACAGGGCTGGCAGTGTGTGCAGAGCTGTGGCAGTGGGGGACATGGGGCTGTCCTGCAGTTGCCAAGGTTCGAGAAATACTCAGATCTACTCCATTCATTCACTAAAGACTGATTTCTTTGTTTCTCTAGAATCTGTGATTCTTTTACACTAAGCAGGACTTCCCCTCTTAAGAGAGGAGAGGTGGCTGAGATCAAGTTAAATGCATGACAGGGTCTTTCTGTGCTGGGACAAGCAGCTCTGAAACGTGGTAGGCAGATACAGAGATGATCCAGAGAATAGCATGCAGTGTTTCTGTCCAACCATTGACTCTCTATTCCTCCTGTTCACTGGATGTAAAATACTGTCAATTTCTCAATAAAGGTCTCTCATGGGAGAACCTCTTTTAAGATTTTTTTTCATACTTAGGTTGATGTGTTCTTCCCTTTAAGGTTTAGTTTACATCTAATGCCCCTACAAAGCTCATCTGTATTCCCAGGAGAAATTGTCATTTTTGCTGTCATTCTACAGTTTTGGGGAATGTGTTTTTGTCAAAACTTTCCTGCTGCCTGACTTTGTACATGGACATGGATAACATTCTAGTGCTCATCTGAGGCAAGGTGCAGCCTTTCCTATTTAAAAAAGAAACCTTCTTTTTCACTCTTCAACATTTTGTCACTTTCAGAAAAAAATTGTTTCCAAATGGCCTCAAAGAATATCAGTCATTGCATAAAAATGATTCCATATTGCTTGCTTTCTCTTCTTTTAACTATGCAGTCTGTGCTGGGGCTTTTTAAAAAGCACACATTGCTGGTGGGCTCTGGCTTTCCTGTAGTGCACTAATATGTAATACAAATGATATCTGTCACGTTTGATTTGTTCTGGTGCTTAAGTTTGGGGAAGAATAGCTCTCACTTGAGACGGGAAGTTTTGAGTCTCTCCCTCTGAGCTGAACTTCCTTCCAATTTGTTATGGTCAGCAAAGAGAGCTGCTCTTTGTTGAGGCTAAAATAAAGTCCTGCTAGTGAGCTGATCACTAGTAGTAAATATGAAGATAATGCTTCTAGAAGTTCCTGAGCTTGAAGTTCCTCACAAGTAGAAGAGTATATAGCTGAAGCAGTGCCCTGCTCTCTTGCATTCTTTCCTGGACAACCTCTGCTAGTCACAGCAGAAGTCAGGTTGTAGAGCTAAATGGTTCATTGCTGCTGTTAAATCTACATTTTCATGAAGATTATTTGATTATCTTTTACCCCTTCTTCTCAAAACAAGGGTAGATTACCCAGCTGTCCTGTGTTATGTTGCTTAAATTGTCCAATATGAACCATTTCTTATCCTAAAGCTGGCAAAAGCTGGAAGGTTAATGTTATCTGGAGTTATGTCAGTGATGAGTTAAAAAAAGATGGTTGGAAATAAGGTGTTCCAGCCTAGACAATTGTTTGCTGTCTTACTGTTGTCTTGAATGCTGAAAAAGCTTAGAGCATAAAAATTCTTATTGAATAACATTTTAAAAATTAAATTAAAATTTTAATTAAATTTCCTGCTTCTTTTGTTCTTACCTGCACACCTCCTCCACGTTGCCTCAGGCTGTGTCCCTTGGTGCCACCTGGTTCTTGGTTTTCTGTCGTGTTGCTCTCTGCCTGGTGTCACAGTCTGTACTTGGATTGCAAAGGCTTTGTCCTGTTCTGTTCTTATGACCTGAGGTTTGCCTCATGATTTTTTCCCTTTAAAAATTTTCTTTCCTTGCCTGAACCATTCAGTTCCTGCTACTTCTGTCTTTTGTGTTGATATAATTAATAATTTTATAAAGCTGTGTAGCAGATGGTTTGTATGAAGCATAAGCAAATAACTTACTGTCATTTGCTTAGAATGGTAGGGGAAGCAATGTTTGCCTAGATATACTCTGGTGTGCCTGCACTTTTTCTTTAAGCAGAGTTTCCATTTTTAACATGCATGTATGGATGCAGGAGTACACACCCAATCTGCTTTATCACACCCTGTGTGCACTCCTGGTGTGTGCCCTGAGTGCAGATAGATTTCATACACACAGCCTGACCGTCTGATCGTTGCTATTACGCTTCAGAGTATGTTTTCAAAAATAATTTCCTGCCACATTCCTGACTGTATTTGTAGGCTGAGTTTATCCCCTTCCCTGCTGCTCCATGATCTGCCCCTAGGTTACTAACAACCCCAACAGACAGCCTGGCTCATGCGACCTGCTGCTCAGACACAGATTAACTCCCCACAGCCATATGGGCTACCAACTTCACAAATTCCTCTCCTTTTGCTTTCTGCTCTCAGCAAAGTTAATGGACAGTTTGCTGGTAAAGAAAACATAAGACCCCAAACCTGTGACATAATCACCTGGGTTTAACACAACTGGCCCCTCCATCTGCCTTTGCACTGGGATCTGTGCTTATAAAGCAGAATCTGGTGCTGTGCATGAGGCAGGTTCATCCTGGTGACTTTCCCTTATGGCACAGGTGCTTGCTTACAATACAATGGGATTAGATGTAAACACTATGAATATATTGCACACACATAGCCATATATAATTGTATGTTCTTAAAAAGATCCTTTTGTTTTTGGGCTTTAATTAGTAGTGATTCTTGTGGTCATTTCTTAAATGTTATTAGACTGGCATACCACATTTCAAGGTGATTTCTCCACTGATTTTGCAGGATACATTTTTGGGGAGGAATGCATGAAAGGCCAGAAATACTGAGATTTTATCAGAAAACTGAACCCTTCAAATCCAAGTGCTGACTTGAGGATGCCCTTTCTAAATATGATTTCCTGCATGGGTCTTAGATGTAGGGTGCCAGGATGCTCAGGAGTTACTGGGTGAGTCTTGGAAGTGCTCAAAGCCAGCACTAGCAATTGTCAGATGGTACATTTGACTTGTCTGATGCTTTTGGTTCCTGCCTCAAGCTGTAGTTGTTACTTCAGAAACAAGCAACATAAAATTGAAGCCAGAATCCATGCTTTTAAACAAATGGGATTTATAAGTGTTTTTTGACAAGTGCTGATTATTCTGAAGGAGTATATGTAATTTTATATGCTATGTTTTGCAAATGGAATTGTCTTTAATTTATCTGTACATTCAGAGTAAAGTTTTTCTCCTGGTTTTGTTCAAGTTGGTAGCAGAGAAAAGGGATAAGCTGGTTTCCATATAGATTAATGGATTGATTCTGCTGGAAGTGCTACCTGCATAAAGACAGGCAGAGCTGTCTATTGTTACTGGGATGCTGGGGAGCTAAATATCTGGGAAAACCGATCTTCACTTGCAGGTTCTGTGACCACAACATGTCATTCTTTGCAGATTTTACTGTGTAACTGACCAGAAGGATCCTGGCTTTTCTCCCTCTGTGCCTAATGGTGAAAATCCCTCACTTTCATCTCAAAACTAGATTAAAAATTTGTGAGTTATTTGAAATGGCTGGGACTGTCCTTTGACCTGCCTATTTTGAGCCAGATGATCTCCCCCTTTTGGTTCTGCATGGCTGTTGGGGCTGTCTCAGAAGCAGGCCTGAGGGCAAGGCAGGTTGGGAAAGAGAAATTACAAGGGTCTGTCTTTAGTCTCTGGGATTTATATTTAGTTCTAAGATTTTGCCCCTTCAGCAGTGAGGGAAGTCCGAGGTGATGTAGGTGTCCAAGTCCAACCTGTGGTGTGGCTCTGCAGCCAGAGCAGAGCACCTGGTGCTGGCCAAGGGCAGTAACTCCTTTGGTTATTCCCCAACACGAGCAGTGCTTTAGGAGAAGGGGGCTGCTGCTGTTTGCTGTGCTCTGTAGGGTTTATGTGCACCCTGACTGATGGCAGGGTCAGAGGAGCAGACACCATGTACAGTTGTAAGGTCTTTTCCTCTCTGATAATACCCATTCAGCTCGAGTCCTCTGTCCCATCCTCGTGTAATGAAAATTTCTCAGCAGGATGGTGATTTGTGCTGTGGCCCCAGGTTCTTGGGAGGAGGGGCAAAGGGGGAGGAAGAGATTTCTATATCAGCAAATACCTTGGAGGTGGATGCAGGATATTTAGGGAGCACGTGCAAGCCGCCATGTGAGCAACAGGGAACCCAAGTCTTAATGAAAGGCTGTGACAGGAGGGTCGGGCTGGCTGCCGTGGTCGCTGGCGCTGAGCTCTGCTGCAGACGCCAGCCAGGCCCTGCTGACATAATCCTCTTAGGCAAAGGCAGAGTGGAAACCGTTTCCATTTGCTCCAGGGTCTCTTGGGATGCAGTGCTTGCTGTGCCCAGGTCTGCATTTCTCCCTGTCCTCTGTCTCTGAGGCACAGCAAGACATCTTAGGATGGGAGAAGCCCTTCAGGTCATACCCTTCCTCAAGTGAGCCTGGATGGATTTGGGATGGAGAGCAGTAGGAATAGGTCTGCCTCCCAGAATCACTTTGGGCATGGTCTGGCATTCCTTACAGCCTGCATTGCTGCCATCTGTGCTTTATTCCTGCTGTCTTTCTTCTCCAACGCTGGACCACACTCCTTTTCTCTTGATATGGTTGCCTACTTAAAGATCACTCTGCTTCCCACAAGCTATCTTCTAAAATTTTGATTATGGTTTTGTATTTCTTGAGACTTAACAGATGCTGAGATCAATATTCCAGGATACTTCATTTCTGGTACCAAAATTCCAAATCCTACCACCTGTTTTTAATGTAGGGAAGAAAGCTCTGATCTAGGTCTGAGTTTTACTAACCACAATCTGAAACAAGTTGTCCTCACTTTTTTAAAGAAGGAATTGCAAAACCAGATTTGTTACCACATCTGGAGAGCCTGAGCAGAATTTCTCTCTCACCACTATTAAACAGGGCTGAAGTGATACCTGGTGCCTCAAAACTCTCTCAAATGAAAGTGTAATACCCCAAACCCATGGATAAGGTTTTGCCATCCTCAGTCTAAAAGGATAGATCTCTGCATGTTCAGAGAAAGAATCAAACATTTACACCCTGTTTTTCTTCCATTGTTTGGTTTTTTTTTTTTAATTTTTTAAATGTTTTCCCTAGTCTTTGACACTTCATAGCAACAAATTAAAAGGTATTTACATACCTAACATCTGTGGAGCACTGTCCTCTTGCCATTCTGGAAGAAGCTGGTCTTAGTCATGTGAGTTTTGGTCTTTGTACTGGCCAGGTCAGGTAGAGGAGCAGTATGTTTATTTCAATATTAAGCTGTCAGCAGTTTATACCAATATATTGTAAGGAAAAAGAGGCTCCTGAACATTATTAAGTCTTTAGTTTGGGATTAGGAGGTTTTAAGACAGATTTAATTAAACAGAGCAGGGACACCTTTATGAACCTGAAGTTGGGGTTAATTCGCTCCCCTAATGTGCTCTATTTCTTGATTACACAAAGATGAAACAAATTCCATGTCCTACCTGGGGAGCCCTGGATGGGAATATGAAGTTTCCTCTCCAGACAGTTCAGTGCCCTGTCAGTGAGGCCATGATTAATAACCATGTCAGAGGACTCTTAGAGCTGGAAAGAAACAAACTGGAGCCACGTCTGACAGTGAGCCAGTGCCACACAGGGAGCTTTCAGGGACATCGTGGTGCTGGCTGAATGGACCAGATAAAGGAGGCTCTTCAGGGTTGCAGCAAGATGGGGGAGCAGGAAAGTGGGATCCAGAAGTTGTTAGGAGATCATGATTGATGGAACCAGAGACAGCCAAATTTAAATGAACACCTTTGTGCTTGGCATCTCTTGGACTGTGATGAGCTCCTTTTCAGTGAAGTGGTGCAATGGGTCAGATGTAATTGGAACTTACTCCAGCTGCCACTACCACAGTAACCAAGCACAAACAAACCCTTTTCAGAGCTGTCTTGGGTTTCTGATGGCTTTTCACTAGATGCTTCCCACTTCTGCTTATTTTTGGCCCCCATGTTTTAGTGTTAAAGTGGCACAAGATTTGCAGAGGAGAACACTGTGACAGTCTGTGTTACATCTGCAGAGCTTTTCGTCTACCTCTGTTCATACAGACATGGACCTGACATTGGTGAGTTTCATGATAGATGCATAATTTTAAAAATAGGCATGAGAGTATTTTGTTAGGAGAAATGAATGGATGGCTTATTTGGGAATATTGCAATGAGTTTTCTTTTGTAGAAGAAGTTTTTTTTTTGTAGAAGTGTTTGCAGAGCTTGAAACCCAAAAGAGACCACCTTGCCTCTGACACCATATAACTCTGTCAGTTCTCTTAGCTCTCTCTGCAGTGAGGTTCTGTATGTAAAACATCCTCTCCCAAAAGGCACCTGCCCTGATTTTGAAGTACTAGAGGACAGTGTCACTGTGTGCCATTGTGTGGGAAACAGTTCCAGTGTTTCCCTGCTAGTGTTATTTGAAGTCTTCCCCTTCTTTCCATTGTGATAGTAGCTTCCAACTATTGAATGAAAGATCCTGTATGTACCTGGAACTGGCAACATGCTCACATGTGGCTGTCGGTCTCTTGCTACTCTTCACTTTTGCTGGGCTAAACAGACAAAAAAGATGGTTCTCAATCCAAATGCACCACAAGTGTGAAAAAAGCTGCTTCCCTATTCTGTACTTTCATGTCTCTATCTGAAATGTACAGCTATCAGCTCTTTTTAATAAAAAAAATAGCTTCAAATCCTAGATTTTTTTTTTTTTTTTTTTTTTTTTTTTTTTATGGACTGAAAACAGATGAACATGCAAACCAAGTTCCTGTACCCTTTGCAATTACCTTCTCATTTTTTATTCCAAGCATCTGTATAAATTTGATGGAAGTTCCTGCTGTGGGAAATCACAGCTAAACACTGAGTCAAGGATACAAATGAAGTCTATATTTTTAAAATGCTATTTCAGAAGTCCTGTGCAGTTAATGCACTAAAAGCCTAACAGGGTTTTTTTTGGGTTTTTTTGGTTTTTTTTTTTTTTTTCAGTCAGTCCACTTTATACAAACAGTATTTGGGGAAAATTTCAAGTCGGGGAACAGTCAGGATTTGGCTGTGTGTAGTATTCTGAATGCATCTTGGTGCAGACTTGATTTTCTCATTGGGTCTCTATTGTTCTGTTCTGTTTCTGGAATGCCAAACAACGATGTTGTAGCTCTGTTGACATGCAGGTCTGGACTCTGGCCCTGCAGACAGCTACAGAAGGGCAATAATGCCACCTTATGTCCTGATTTGTCACTGCTGAGCAAAGTACTTGCTGCAAGTCGAACACATTCTGAGCAAGGAATGCTGTGTGCTGAGTCCCCTCTGCCTTCTGGAGTTAGCTCCAGTAGGCCAGAAAGAATCTGAGATCAGTCTGAAATTACTGGTGAACTTGTGAACATAATGCTGCAAGCTTCCAAACCTATAAATATTTACATGAAATGCTTCCTGAGTTACTAGTTTGTACTACTAATTTAATAGATTTTAAAAATAAATGACACTACAAGTAGAACTCCATTGAAAATAGGCATTTATAGCAGTAGACTTCTATTTGCTTTTGAATGTTGCATTGCTTTCTACAAAAATTTTAATTTCTTAGAAAATGTAATTATCTGAAACTCAGCAAAAATATATTTTATAAAAATAATTCAGGTAGTAGGAGCTAATTGAGCATGGCCAGATTAAAAATTAACATTTAATAAGGTTCACTGATTATTGGTTTGTAGGCCCAGTCGTTTGGAGGGGGGAAAGTGTGATTTAAGAATTAAGGAATACAGTGTTTTCACTGAATTTCTAGTTGAGAATGATGTGGAGGGCAATCTGCTGGAAGACCTTTACTATTTTTCTCACACAAAGGAGACATAGTCCTGCCAAATGGGTGCTGCTGAAGTCATTGAGACTTACTGAAACAAACAGAACTTGAATATGATGCTCTCAGAAAATAGGTGGACAGATAAAGCTCCTTCAGCTATAAGGCAAGACTGTTCTTCCCAATAAAGACTTTCTGCCCTCTGATACAAATTTTTCTCCATGTTATTAATTTTCTGTTACACTGCTCCAAACACAGGCACACTCAGGGAATAAACAGATTTAGATCATAATACAGTAAGTCAGTAGAAGTACAAAGAGCCTAATGCTTACACACAAAGAGCCTAATACTTACAGGTGCCAGAAGGTCAGGCTTCAATTTTGCATGTGTGGGGCTTGCAGAAAGTCTGAATTTGATAAAATTCTCTAAAAATGTTGTGAGCAGGCTTGTGATCACACTGGATCATGGCAGAGGAACTTCTGCAGGGGTTGGTGACCTTTGGTGACCTTCAGAAAGGAGAGATGTTTCCTGCAAGGCAACAAGTTCAGTCTCACAGGGAACAGGTATGTGCTTGGTTACCTGCTACACATGTTGACACACCTTTAGGAACTTGCCACAGTAGATCTTATTAAAAATAAGCTGGGGAACTCAGCTTTAGTGGTCAAGTGAATGTTCTTGCATGGGTCAGTTGAATGCCTCAAATGACTTTTCTGGAATTGGGAATTTATACAGGACTCTTAATTCAGCAGAACTTCAGAGCAGCCAAAGCTCTGCTTCGAGTTACAGGTGCCTGTTCTTCCTTTTCTCTTCCTGTTTTCTGGGAGCTGCGTATCAGATATCCCACATTCCATGGGAAGATATGGTCCTTTTCTGCAGAAATGGGCACACAAGGTGTATTTAATTTCTCTCAGCCAAAGGAAAAACCCCAAAAAACCAACTACGAGCCAGGTTTGGTCTTCCCATTGCTACAGCATGGATTTGTTTTTCTTCATACACAGATCACATGGTAGGGGGCTGCTGTTGTCTGAGCAACTCCTTTGGGATGGAATCTTTAGAAAGAAAGGAAAAGAATCCCCTCACCCTCCTGCTTTTGTAAACTCATTTCAGGGTTTTGGCATCATCTCCGTGTGTATCTGTTGTGCAGTTTAGAGAGCATTTTACTCTTCCTTTGCTATCTTTATGCCCTTATGGGTTCCTTTGTAGGTAACACCTCCTCCTTGGATCAAGTTCATTTCATTTGCTTTCCCCCTGAACCCTTATCTTCTTGGTTAAATAGTGTCCTGAAATAGTTGGCAAACTTTTAGCATCTTTAATTATCATTAGCAAATTGTTGAGAACACAGCAGACAATTGACAGTCTGGTCTTCAGAGTGCCATTAAAAGAGATTAGAAAAGACTGTTTGTGTGCGTTGTACAAATTTGTTTGTTTTCTAGCACTGAGAGGATAACGAAAATGTCCCAGCCAGACTTGGCTGTTGCCTTAGTACCAGTCAAAGCCTGGGACATACGAGTGAGGCATCGTTGTTCTGGGTTACCCAGGACCTCTGGCTTGCTGAACCTGGCCCTTCTGAGCAGAAAGCTTGCAGGGCAAAATGAAACCCCCGTGCAGACTGACTGCCTTGCCCCTCCTCAGCTTGCTGAGGAATGTCTGTCTGCATGGCACTTGCAGGTGGGTTATGAAGCCACTTGCATATAAGGACATCACTTGGTACTGTACAGGGTGAAGATCTCCAGTAGATGAATGTGTTATGTCCGAAAAAGATCAATAAAAATGCTTCAGTTAAGCAAAAACAGAAAACAGAAAAATAAAATATGGTCCCTAACATTCTCAAGGGAAGTTTGAGTTGGAGGTAATGAGTGTTCAGCCTGTTCTCTGATGTGCAGGAGTTTTGGACTAAGTGTTTATTTTATTTAATATAAAAATGTACTCATTTTACTTGTGCAAGAACTCCTCTAAACATTTGGTGTCACTAATGCATTATGCCTGAAGAGTTTCCCAGGATTAACCTCCCCAGCACCAGTGTGTGGAGAGAATGTGGTGGAACAAGGGCCAGAAGGATGAGGCTCTGCTGCTGGCCACAGGTCTCTTGGCTCAACTTAAATTACTATAGAAAGCTTTCTTGGTTATGTGTGTTCAACAGGAGAGATGCTGGAAACAGCCTTCACACTTTGCAGAAATTCATCTGGCTTTTCCTTTGCGTTACCAATGTGTTTCTCACAATGAATTTGTCACTTCATTTTTGCAGTCACAGATGAGTTTGAAATATTGAAGTGAAGCTTAACAAAATGTCTTGGATTTCTCACTTTCATCAAAATTCTGAGTGGTTGCATTTCAAATCAGTGATACTTTCTCTCAGGTTTCCTTGGAAATATGCAGATCTCCAGGAAACACTTAGAAATGTGCCAACTTCAAGCTTCTCAAGAAATCTGGTGGGTTTGATGTGATTTCTCACACTGTTTTGCTGACAGATTCACAGTTGTCATGGTTGTGTGGATATCACTGTCCAAACTCTGCACAGGTGGATATTGTAGTGTAAGGTGAAATTCAGGGGTGTCTGGAGAGGGTTTCCAGCTGTTCTGGTGGAATATGCTCTAGGATCTCTGATGCTGGTTTTCCTCAGCTGAGCTGCCCAGTACATGTTACCATGGCTCATCCTTTGAGACAGCTTGGATATACAGGAGAGATGGTTCTGATTGCCCCACCTGTGAAGTGTTAAACACTATTTTTAACAGAGAAGAGCTGAGAATTTTGCAGGCCCTGCAAACCACCAAGTGATCATTTACATCACTGCCTGTTTTATTTGAATAACTCCTGGAAGACCTTCCATGTTAGAGACTGCAGTCTCCTTGCCAAAAAATGTAGTGGCTAAAGTTTGTGTTCAAGGGAAGACTGGAAAAAACTAAGAAAGCAGAAATCCAGTAAGGGTTACCAACCACTGAAAATGTCCCTCTTGTTTGGGAAGTTCCTGGGCAGAGAATAATTGGAGAGTGGAGGAATTTAAGGGAGAAGGATCACACATCCATATGCTCTGTCTAGCTACTGACACCATTGTTGAGGCTGCATACTTTGGGAGGTGTTCACTCTGATCAGTGCAGCAAACATTGTTTCTCAATAAAATTGGGAAGTCCCTGTGTGAATCCTAAAGAAAAAGCTGACAAAGCTGCTGTCTGCAGCTCTGTGTGGTAGAAGGGCAGCAGGTAACAAATGCTGAGCATCCCTTTTATCTACTTTGCCAGCCTAATATTAGTTAATCCATTGTTAAACCAGATTGGAGTAGGATGTGGGAGTAGCTGTTGCAGTGACAGAGACGAGGGCACATTTCCCCTTTGCAGGCAGGGACTCCAGCTGCAGATCTGAGCAGCTGCTGGTCTATGTGTGCTTGCTGTCCCCTGGGAAACCACACTGAGAGATGGTAGAGTGGCTTGATGAGACAATAACAACACAGGTGAAAATACTCTGTTTTCGGTCAGGCCATGGCTGACTTAGGCAGAGAAATTGTAACTGCCAAAATAAGCTTCAGAGGTGGGAAGAAGGCTCAACCCAGACAGGTTGAGAATGAGTTTTTGTTCTTTCCTGCAGGACTTTAGACCCATTGCTGCAGCATGTTTTTGCCCACACCCTGATGGAGCAGTGTCTGTTTTCACATGGCACTGCACGTGAAGCAGTTCTTTGGTTCTTCCTCCTTTTGACCCCCTAATCAATTTTTTCCACTTTTATTTGGGAAGAGACAAAAGGTTTGGTGGGGAGAGAGAAGCAATTTCCTTTTAATTGCTTGTTTGTCCTTGTCTGTTCTCCCATCTTTTCAGATTTGTCAGAGCAGGGTTGGGAGTGTTTTGTCTCTCTTATTTTCTCTGGTACTGATGGAGAAGAATGACATTTTCTGCTTGGATAGAAACCAATCACTTCCCCAGACCCCCTTGAAAAGGCCTAATTTGCTCAACTAGTCAGTATTCCATCTTCGTTAAAAAGTCCCAGACTGGAATTTGGATTTAATCCTTTGACTCACGTTTTTCCTTCTCTCCTTTGCCTTCCACATTCCCACTACTTTCCAAAGTACTTTCCTCACTACATTTTTTGATTGCTGTGCACTCAAGTTACCCTTAGCTCAGGAGGGAAAAGGACAGAAAAATACCCCCAAAACAAGAGCAAATAAAAAAGCCCCTCACCAAAGTAAATAAATAAGTAGACAGAGAAAATAGTCTGCTAGTTAATTTTTTTCTGCCTTTCCCTTAAGGCATGAGGTAATGCCAAACTATTCAGTGTGTGATGCAACTGCCTGATGGACATTCAGAGAATCCCAGCAGCGGCAAAAACAGTTTACCCAAGCGCAAGTTGGCAGTGAGACCAATTTCTCCAACAAGAGACTATTTAAAGCCACAATGTGATGCATTTTTAACATTTTTATTCAGCACAGAGTTTAATTGCTCACTGACAAACTACCTAGACATTTGTGCCTGGGTGTTTGTGACTGGAATTGTTTGCTATCTGTGGATTGTTTCGGAGCTGTTCAGTTGTCAGCTGTGAGACTGATGAAGGAATGAGAATTTGTTCCCTTAGCACTTGCTGCCTGAGATGGATCAGGAAGGGATTTGCCCTCTGCTCATGTCTTGCCTCTTCAATTTTTCTCCAGTTATTTCTTTCTAACAACCTTTACCCTTCTGCCAGCTTGCACACAAAGGGTGAAGGTGGATGGCTCAGGAAGGTGTCCTTGGCTATATTAGCTGCACCTAGAGATGAGAACCTGCAGCATGGAGAGGTTAAGTGTGTTGCTGAAGGATGTGGAGGTATCTGTGGCATGGAATGAGGAATAGCCACAGCTCCTGACTCAGAGCCACCAGGATGCCTTGGCTGTGCAGATGAGCTCTCACTGGCTTTGCAGCAGCACAGCTGATCTGGCAGAGCTCTACAGCTCTCCCTTGGGCTGTGCCCCTATGGATTATGCTGCTAACACAGCCACTGTAGGCATCTGACCACAGCTCCTCTGCATCCATACACCTTGGCATTCCAAGCCTTGAAGGAGTGTCACTGCATACCAGAAATGTGTTACACTCCCCATCAGTGGCACACTGTGATCCTCAATCATTGGTGCATTTTAGTCTTTCATGCTCACCTGGTTCTTGAGGTTGACTTAACCTTACCAATTAAAACCCACTGGCTCTTTAAAAATGTGCTGCAGCAAAGTCAGCTTGTTACATGGGACTCAGGATTCACAAACTCAGCTGAGTTGTGGCCTTATGTGCTGAATGATTTGACATCTTTGGACAGAAGTAGCTTTGTGTGAGTCAGTTAAGGATGGTGGAGCTGCACACACAGCCCAGCAGCTTTATTTCATTAGAGTTACCCAGGCAGTTGAACCCTAGCAGTATCTTTTCAGAGATGTCAGCAGTGAGCTGGTGTTTTCTAACTAAAGCTCCATTTGTTTACCCGTGTGGGTTGTGGAAATCACTGTGTTTTCTGAGGTCTCTGTTTCCCCACCTGCTGAGAGGCAGCAGTGATGGTTATCCTCCTTTGTGAAACACTCCAAGGCTGCTGATCCTGGCCAACCTGCAGGCAAGCACTGCCAGCTCCTAGGAGGTTCCTACAGGTACTGATCATCTGAATATAAGGGAGACAGGAGGAGAGCCTGAGTAATTTCAGAAAGTCCCACTCCCAGTAGCCTCCCTCCCATCATAGCACAACTTTGGTACACTTTACTTAAAATGGCCCAATGCAGAAGCACTTAAAGTATTGCTTTGGTTGGATAGTCCATTCCCTTGGACCTCCTATGTTTTTTTATTCTTCTTTTTTTTCCCTTTTCCTTTTATTTTTTTTTCCCCTTTTAAATGAAGGCAAAGTGTTAAATGTGGTGACTGTGTTGACATTGCACAATATAGAACCACCAGCTCCTGATCCTCTCGATCCTTTTGCTGCCTTTGCATAGGAAGTCACTGCAGAAACACGTTGCTGGGACATTGCACTTGATGCCATCTCGTTGCATGGCAGGAGTCCAGGCCAGCACCCAGGAGTGAGTCAATGTATGAGATTAGTTTAATCCTCTCTCAGAATCCTGTGATGGGGAGGGGAAGGACAATGACCCAGTGCCAGCGTTTATTTTGTCCACAAGTTCAGCTTGAATAGGGAGGAGAAGGTGGTGGTGGTGAGGAAAGGAGAGGAAAAAAAACCTTCCTGAAGTTCATTGGGTCTGGAGTGATGCCAGGCCTGGGGGGTGACTCACGAATGGGGAGTGAAGAAAAGGAAGGAAAGAAGAGTGGAATGATGATTAGAAATCACAAATGAAAGAATTTTGAAGAGGGGGGTGAAGAAAGAAAACAACAAAAAAAACTTTGCTTCTCTGAATGTGTGTAGGGAGTAAAAAAATTCCTTGCCTTTTCCAAGAGTCCAATTCATTAGTAAATGCCCTGCTGCCAAGGGAAAAGGAGCACCCTGAGTAACCTCCTTGGGAGGCACCTACTGGCTCAGCCTTGGTGCGAGAAAAATACTGTGTCTGCTGAAGTTTCTCTTGTGTTCCTGTTTCTTACAGGGCTCTTTGGTCTCTTATCTCCTCCTCCAACCTCCCATCACCGTGCACACATCTCTAGGCACCCCAGAGATGATAAGGACAGCCCAGAGATCATAAGGACAGCCCTTGCAGTGTGCTTGGCAGTGTGGAATCACAGGGGATTCTCACACCTGCCTCACCCCTGTGTGCTGCTGTCGGTGTGCAGCTATTCCGCACAGACCAGAGCCCTCTGTGAAATCACCAAAATCCAGCATCCAAATGTAGGTGGGATATCACCTCGGTGCCGCTCCGTGTGTCGGCACTGCCGGGTGTCCTCCTGTCCCGTGTCCTCCTGTCCCGTGTCCTCCTGTCCCGTGTCCTCCTGTCCCGTGTCCGCCTGTCCCTGTCCAGTGTCCTCCTGTCCCGTGTCCTCCTGTCCCGTGTCCGCCTGTCCCGTGTCCGCCTGTCCCGTGTCCGCCTGTCCCGTGTCCGCCTGTCCGTGCGCTCAGAGCCCCATCTCGCGGCATTCCCGGAGCCAGGGGCGTTCAGAGGGACAGAGTTTTGTCTGACACGGCCTCAGGAGGGCATGGCAGTCCAGGGAAAAAGCTCCTTCCTCCACCGAGCGAGCTTTTTCTTAGTGTCTGAACTCTCCGCTGGCTTTATCCCTTTTCCCCCTGTAAGACACACACCATTTTCTTTGAAAATATTGCGAGTAAAGATAGAAATTAATAGAAAATATATTATCTAGGAAGACTGATGGATAAAGGTAAAATACATCCTAGCCCCTGGTGTGGAACCCCCAGGGGAGTGCAGATCTCTGTATGTGTAATGTGTGTGTGTTTTTTTATTTTCTTTAAACCAGATGTGACGTTTGGACTCAAATTCAATCTGGATCTGAATTTCCTCACAGATCCGGTTTATTTTATTCTGCGACTCCATTTAATTTGTGGGCAGCTTGAAAGGCAGAAACACATGTTTCCTGGAAAGAGCCTGTGTGACACTGGATTATTAGGTATCAACAGAAATGACTGAAATGCCACAAGTGAGTGCTGAGCAGATACAGTCACAGTTGTGGAAAACCTACACTTTATTATGAGTGCTACACAGAGCAATTGTTTAGTCCAGGGCAGAGTAAGTGTATTTGAAAACTGGAAGTGTAATTGATGTAGTCCCTGTTCCTGCTGTTCTCACCTCAGTGTGCCATCAGTCAAGTATGCTGTGAACATTAATTTTTGCCTGTTCTTTTAAATTACTTTTGGCTACTTTTTAACTGATCACCTGGGCTCTCTGTGGGATGAGGTTTAGTGGGAGAGGTGTCTGATGGAACAGAGAAGACTCCCCTGTCCTTCCCAGCCCCTGCCAGTCGCCTGGCTGTGTTCTTCTGGTGCCCAGGTTCACTGGCAGCAGAGTCCCGTGAATTTCCAGCTAAGGGGAATGAGAGCTACAGCAGCCACGTAATCCCAAAGGGGTTGCAGAGGCTTTGCTGGCAGCAAACAGGTTGAGGTGTGCATCAGAAGTCAGACTGAGAGCCCCTGGATCACCATCCCTCAGCTGATGGGACCATGTGCAGTGACATTTCACTGCAGCACATCTGAGTGTGGCAACACAGGGCTCAGCTATCCTGGGTTTTCAATTCCTTCACAGGAAGCTGTTGGGAAAGAAATATTCCTGGAGCAGCCCATCAAGTCTAGAGCTGTATATTTTTCTAAAGTGATCTCAGATTATAACTCCTAAAAGTGGAAATCCAGGGGGTGAAATTTGCTGTGCAGTATAGAGTATGTGAAAGGGGTGAAGAGAGAATTCCATTCCCCTTACACTGCTCAGCTGCCTGCTGAGAACTGCCTGAGGTAAACACAGGTTTGAATTGTACAAGATGTCATTGGTACTCAAACCTGAATCACTGTTCTTGTAACTCATGTGTAGGATGAAAGGGATATATTCAAGGATCCTTTTGTTTTACATTTACATAACTGGCTAATGTTAAAATATAGATCAGATTTTATCAGAGTTTTACAACCTTTCCCAAACTATGTGCTTGGCGTGTCCTCATTTAGCATCCATGTAATTGCTAAAGAAAAATTCCAGTCAGTGAGGAATTGAAGGAAGTGTAGAGCTGCAGGTTTGTTTTGGGGGCTGTTTTCAGAAGCAGCCTTTATAGTCAGTGTTAAATTCTGCACAAAAACCAGGCTACAATTTAGTTAAAACAGTGTTATTTTATCTATGTACAATCAATTATGATTAGCTGGCTCACCTGAGGGAAACTGAGGCAGGAGCATACATTCATTGTGTGTTAAGGCAGAGCAAGAGGCCTTAACTATGGACACTATGGCCTTAATTCTGCAAGCAACATTTTGAAATATTTAATTTATAAATACATCTAACTGGGGACTGGCTAAATATCCATCCCTGTTTTCCCGCTGCCACTTAGACAGTGCTGCAGAGTGGGATAGTAGCTACAGCTGTGAGTAACTTGGCCTTTTCTCTGCATGGCAGTAATCTACTGTAGCGTGTGTCACCTCTCTCAGATTCAGTGACACAAAGCATAATGCTTTTTTTCTTGGCATGCTAGGCACCTGCAGACCTTCTAATCTGTCATGGTAATAAAGACTTTGCCTTCATCCAGCTCCAGTGAATGATGGGGTTTGAGTGCTGGGATGGCTGCAGATGCTTTATTGCATGTTTAGTGACAAATGTGCAACACTGTAGTGTTGCAATCAGTGTCTTCTATTGCTGTAGTTATAGTCAGGTTGTTACAGTGACTTGCTCTAAACCTGATCAAGTATTATAAGTGAAGGTGCTGCTCATTTATTAAGTTCTTTGAAGTTCTTTTGAGTGCATAAAACACAGACAATTCTGCTTTTAGGGTTTTGGTGTTATTTTAGTTGTTGATTGATGTTTTTTGTTCAGTTGGGTTTTTTGAAACAGTGTTTCCTATGTGATTAACAAAATTCTGTTGCTCTTTCAGTGTTTATTTATCAAACTGCTTTTGGTGTGATTTCTCTTACAGCTGGCATTGGACTTTGGATTTTGTTGAGATTCCTGCCTAACCAGCTCTAGAGGATGCTGCTGCTGTGGGGGTGGCAGCAGTGCATTTGTGTGTGTGTTATATGTGCTTTATTAGGTTCTGTCCCCTCTGATGCAGCCTCTCACACGTACAGCAAGAGGCTGTGCCACACTGCTGGGACAGTGAACTGTCTGGTGCAGATCACCTGTGGGGCTGTGAAGATTTCCTCACGTGTCAGGAGCTGGTGGGTGAATCCTGTGCCAGGCAAACAATCGCAGGAGTTTTGCACTGACGTCAGCAAAGCAGGGATTCCACCCCAGGCCCCTAATGAGATGTGATGGACACAAACCAGGGCTCTCCAAAGAGCTGCTCTGGATCCCATTACTCACCTCCCACGCCAGTCCTTCTCTCTGCACAGCCCATGGCACAGCCTCAGGATATTCTGCAGCCTGTGTGTACCCAGAACATCCTCGCTGGAAACTGGAGATAATGGCAACACCTTGGCTCAGTGACATCCCTTCCTGGGCTGGCTCTGTCCTTGCTCAGAACCCTCTGTGCCATGCTCTGTGGTTTTCCTGGTGCTCCTTTCAGGAAGCCCAGCTTCCAGCTCAGGTTGGAGCAGTCTTTGTATTCCTTCCTCTCCCACAACAACTGCTTAGATAACCAGCACAACTCTGCATCTTCCTAGTGGAAAACCACAAGCCTTTATTTGAAAAGCAGGTCACTGGCCAGTGTTTATAAGGCTCAGATTGATTCTCAGAGGTTATAAAGCCTTTCCTAAAGCTCATTAAAAACCTGTTGCACAAAGGGAGTTGCAGCTCTGAGGAATCATTTCAGAACTGTCACAGAGAGGCAGCTTAATATGAGCTGTCATGTATTATTTAGGCTCATGAGTGATGAAGGAAGAGAATATCTGGAAATGGGAAGGGGTGTTGAGCTGAGGGAAACCATGTCCTGGGTTTTTGGCTGTTAAGGGTATTAAGTATAGGTCATTTAAGGCTGTTAGCCTGGGGTGAACCTATAGGCTACTGAGGAATACCAGCATCTTGATAATCTAAGAGAGTTTCTGTATCAATATATGGGAAGTGATCAGAAATAGGCTGATGTAATTCCAGGAGCCTTCCACTGTGTGGCTGGACTAGCTGCAGGAGAGCAGCATTTTTAAAAACTGCAAAACACTTAGAATTAATTGTGGGAAGACTTCCAGCCTGTGTTGAATCTGCACACATAAGCCACACATATATTTTAGTGAATTTATTTTTCTGTTCAGTTTTCAGGTTTATGTGATTGATTTCAAATTTATTAGGGGTTGAAATGCTGTCACTGGACAAAAAAACAAAAAAAAAAAACAAAACAAAACAAAAAAAGATTTCTTTGGTGCAGAAAAATGACTGTCAGTTTGATTTAAAGTCTGTTGTGAGGGAGTGTTTGCTCCCTACAGCTCCTATACAGGCAGGCAAACATAGAATTATGTGGTAGATATGCTAAATGTTTATTAGTTTTTCAAGGCTAACCACAAAGTGGAAATTAAAACCAGAAGTAGAATAAACTCTCATTCTTGAGGCTTCCCCTGACTAGTGGAAGGAAATGTCTGTGGGCTGGTTGGTGATTCACTGTCCACAGCAGAGGCCCCTGTCCCAGCCTGTGAGTTGTGGTTGGAATTATCTGCTGGACTGATCAGAACTGGCACTTCCTGCCTTCCTTTCCACAGGGTGCCAACACAAAGTCATTATTTGCCCTTTTGCTCTGAGCCTGGTTGCAACTCCCTTCCCACCAGGTGGAGACAGCAGGAATGTCCTTCAGAGCCCCCAGACAGACCAGTGCCCTGTCCCACCCTGCAGAGAGCTGAGACACTCCTGCTGCCACTCAGGCTGCAGAAGGTACCTTGGCTTCTGCAAAGCTGCCACACCTAAACCTTCAAAGGTATAGTGAGAGTCAAATGCAGGTTCTTCAGCTGCAGAAAGTGTCTGGATAGTGTTAGCTTGGGCGTTTCTCTTTGCTGCTTTGGGATCTCTCTCAGAGGGACGTGGTGCACACAGACACTGCCACTTTGCAGCTGTGGTGCTTTGTGTTGCATGCAAAAGCCTTTTCTTCCTCAAGAGGGAGACGTTTCAGATTTCATTTCATAAAGTTAGAACAATGCATGCCTAAAGGATCAAGAACCTAATGGAAGAATCAGTCTTGGAAAAATGTTTATGTGGAAAGGGTTGCTGTCACACCAGAGGGTTGGTATGGCTCTGCTTACATCTGGTGGTGCTTGAGAGTGATGGAGCACTTCACCAGAGCAGTAAGATTAAGGGACTGAAAAGTTGAGATTTCTCCCTTTGCTCACAGGTGAAAGGCAGAGGAAATAAATTCTTTCAGGGGAGGGCAGCAAGCTGAGAATTTGCTGCTTGCCAGCATCAGCTCTGAGAGGCATTTGACCACAGTCAAGGAAGATTGGCACTGGTGGATATCAGCTTTGCACTGGAGAGAGCAGAGTAACTACAGAGACAGAGGCAGCTTTGCAAAAATTACATCTGTGCTGCCATGCACACCAAATAACCTGAAAGAGTGGGGTTTGTCTCCATAATAGTGACTTACAGGGCCAAATAACACTTCTCCAAACCTCTGGCTAACAGCCGTGGAGTCATCTTTAAACTGATCCTGTCAACATGTAAAATTATTTTTTATATATATATATATCTGTATATTAGTTTGGAGGTTTGGAGAGATATATCTATATTAATGTTCCTAATCTGTATTACTAATTTGGGTCTTTGCTATCTCTGTGGTCTATTTGCCTCAACCCAATTTCATTCCCAGGTTTGACTGGTCAGGTTCCCTTCAGTCCACAAAGCTTTTTAATGACAGCAGCATTGAAAGGAAAAATTACAATTCTGTTGCCATTTAAATTAATATTAGACCAGAAATATGTTTGGGGACATTTTCTCCCAACATGCACATTTTCAGCTTTCCACATGGTAAGAGATCTTTTCAGGAGAACCACTACAGCACTTCTTCTTTTGTTTTATCTCCTGATAAGGTGACCATTACCATGCCTCTCTGATGTATTTTATTCTAAATTACTGGGTAGTCATTGCTGAGTTTGCAGCATCTTTTTTTCTAGAATATAAATGAGCTGTTGTGTGAGACTATCTTATTCATTGGGGTATCTTTTACCCCTTGATAAATTGAATTACTCAATTTGACTTAATTTGGTACTTGCCTCACAAGTTTACATTTTAAAAGAAGACAAGCCAGAAAGGAAATAAAAATAAATGAAAGCAGAAACTCTGTTAACTGTTCCTGAAGTGATTGAAGGCAGTTCTTTTCCAAGGGACAGTGAGCTGTGTTCTAACAGTGATACTGTGATGGAAGGTAAAATGTGTCCATGTGTGTGGTCAGCACAGAATTGCTGCTCTGTGTCCTGGGCTCTGCACCACCTGCAGCAGGATCCTTCTCCCTGGGTTTCCCAGGGAATGAGTGCCTGGAAGAGAACAGCCCAGCAGCATGGAGGGAGCATTGCTGGAAGCCCAGAATGAAAACCTGTCCTGGCTTTCTTCCCATGGAGGTGATTAAGGGACATGGTGAACCAGGCACTCCCCATTCCCAACAAAGGCATTTCTGCACAAAACAGGACCTGCCTCAGAGTTACTCCCCTGATATGTGACTGCCACCACAGTTTTCATCTATCAAAACAATTTTTTTTTTCTCAGCTACTTTGCTTAAAGAATCCCTACATTTAAATTAAAAAATACTTCTATTTCATACCTTGGAAGACTTCCTTTAGTCTGTTTTCTTACTGAACTGCTACATCTAAGGCAAAACTATCAGGTAGAAGATATTTTTAAGAAAACAAATAGACCAAAAAGCAAGGCAGAGCTTTGGCATATTTAAAGCAATCACAAGCAACGATTTCTTTGGAATGAATTCAGGAAATTGTTGTGACATGTTAGTGACTTACAGTGAAAAAATCCAGGTCCAAGAGAGGGTGATGAGATAAATATGTGCTTGTGATGGAAACAGACCTTGTTAACCGTGTGTGGCATTTGTGTTGCCCTTGGATCACTGGTTTAGAATCAGAAACTCTCCAGTGGGAAATACAACTGCAGTTTTTCAGTGAACACCTGACAACACTTAGTTTTGATGACTCTTTTTCTGGCTCTACTGCAGGCTGTGTGTTTTGGGCATCTCACTTGGTCTCTCAGTGGTCCATTTCCCATAAAGCAGGGATCTCTGTCCTCTGAGCCTCTGGAAGGATCTGGTGAGGTTGGAGTGGATTCACCAGTGTGAAACAGCAACATGTGTGTGCAAATCACTGTCTTGTATCTAACTGCAATTCCCAGCAAAGGCTTCTTATGGAAAGGCAACAAAACTCAGCTATGAGTTGGCCAAGAGGAATCTGGGATCTGCAGCAGTGAAAGTATCTGGATCAGGTTGACCTCCTAGGATTCCTCCTACCCATTGTTTAATCTTGGATTCTGTGACACTGAGATACATAGTGATTAGCACACTGATGCCTTGCCCTCAGGTTTTTGTACCATTACCATGGAACAGTTCACAAATGGATTGTCTTGAAATACTGGGCTTTCTTCTTGTAAACTGAACCCATCATGGGTTATTTATCATCATTAGTTTTTTTTTTATGTGTATTTGAGACTTCTTTTAGTCACTAGGTAAACCCACAGATTAAAGAACTCTGTACTGCTGCAAATTTCTTCATAACCTGATGTTATTAATATCTTCAAGGTGATGCCTATCTTTATAACAATAATGTCTGAAATCAAGGAAATGCAAACAGAAATTTTAACAATTAGGAAAGAAAATATTGATGAAAAGTTCATTAATCCCAGGGCTTTCATTCAAGTTTTGGATAAAGATTCATCTTCATCCTCTTTTTAGTTGAATGTGTCCCCACCCTGACTGTGACAAGAGAATCAAGCAGGCTTTTAGGTAGACTAGCAGAATTTTAGGTAGACTAAATTAAGCTTTGCTGTAGCATCTGATTGATCCAGAAAATAATTCCTTTCGGCCTCATCACTAGATGGACACAATATGACAAAGTTATAACTCTGCAAGACCCAAGAGGGCCTTCCACTAACCATTGTCACTTTGGTTCTGACCATGGACACTCTTGTTCTTACTGTATTTTTTTGTTATGATCACGTCTTTTATCTTCAATAATTAGTTTATAGTTTCTGCTCTGCAGCTGTTGTGAAGAGCTTAATGTACTGTGTAATAATTTCATATTTTCTGCATCAGAGTCCCTATCTCAAGGCATTCAATTTTCCTTTTGTCATGGCATTACATTCTAAACCAATATCTGTCTTGATGCAAACTCTGGTAATGTGAGTGAGGTCTCTACCACACAATCCACGGAAGTAAATAAATATCCTTTAAAAAAAAAAAAAAAGTAGTTTGATTAAGAGCAAGTTCTGAAATACTATCAGTGTTTCCCTGTGTTTAGTTGTGTAAGTGTCAGGGCTGTTCTTGTTCCTTTCAGCTTTGGTACAATCAGTTCCTGTATGTTATCCAACAAATTTTAGGGGATTATAGGAAGTTTCAGTATCAATAGGCAACATCTGGCTTTCTCACATTCATGTCTGCTTGAAGTAGGATCTGTTCTGCAATTCAGGACCATCATTATAATATTTATTTCACTGTTTCACAAATATATGTCTGTTCATCCTCAGTAATTCTGCAGGGATATGCCCTGTTTTCATTGTGTTTTTCAAGTTGCTGTGGTTACAAGGAGATACTCCACTTATTATTTTCCATGTGCCAGATCTGTGCACTGGCTATTGGCCCAATTTGATGAGGTATGTAATACCTCCTGAAAGTGTCAGACTGCTGTCAACTCATACATAAACCAAAAGTTACTGAGGGCATTTAGTCAGCCTTGCTGTTTGTGTATCTGCTGCCAAACTTGGAACATTACCAGTGTGATGCTCCTCTTTGGCTGCAAGTGTCAGCCTGAGCAGGAACAACATGTGGGAGAAGTCAGGTGGATTGACCTCTCTAACAAGAGAAATGGAGGGAAATCAGCTTCCACCTTTAATATCTAGCAGTTCTTTGTTTCTCCAGGCTTTGTCCCATAATCTGTACCTGGATTTATTACGTAGAATACCTGAAAAAGTGAATTGTGTAGGAGCTCTGCAGTTAGAGCACATTTAAAATCCAGAAGCAAGCTTCTCTGAGTGTGGTCTTTTTCCCTTTGGTCCCAGTATCATCTGTACTAACTGCCCTGGGCACTCAGTGTAAATAAAGAGCTTCTTGCCCAAGTCACTCCATTTCCTCTTGCTGCAGTTGAACTGAAATTTCTTATCCCCTTTCTGCAAAACTACTGTTCATGTTCTTCCCCTGTCATGGGTCCTTTCTCAGCAGTGTAGGGTTTGCTGACACCAACTGTGGCTGGCAGAGCTTCTTGGGATTACATTCTGCCATACCCAGGCACAAAAACTCTATCAGCAGAGTAATTTTCACAGAAACTCACACCAATTCCTGCCAGGCACTCACTGCCCCTGCTCAGGGTAACAGCTGGCTGCAGCTTTGCCTGTGGTCAAAGTAAGATCAAGTCTTTAACCAAAGCAAGTTCTGCTGCTGCCATCAGCACGTTATTCTGTCAGTAGTGCTGCTCCTTCCTAGCAAGGGCTGAGAGTCAAAGCCCTCTGCACCACACATGCATTTGAACAAACTGGAGAGCAAAACTGGTGGATGCTGGGACTGGCAACTGCTGGGAATCCTACCCCACTCCTTTTACTTTCTGCAAAATCTGTGAAAACCTTTAGGTTCAGGTTTCTGGAAAATTCAATATTGATGCCTATTCTTTTTTTCTGTGCAGTGGGGATGGATTTCACTGTGAGCTCTTAAATGCTAAGTTCTTGTAACCCCTAAGGAATATGCATGAATAATGAGGTGTAACATACCATTTAGAGTGGCACCAGACAGTTAATGGCCTCACATAGCTTCAGGCTGTGATGAAAGCATCTGACTTCTGACTAATATAATTTACAGTTCTCTTAGTGTCTAACATAGAGCTCCATCTCAGGGTCTCACACTTAAATGTGTGTATATGAAATGAGCATTGCAAACCCAAATGTCATCAGAAATCACAGAATTGCTTTCTTCCCCTTGATCACTTACCTGTGCAGAACAACTTCATGCTGCAAGGTGGAATCATGACTCTCAATTATGTACAGCTCTACTGTATTTCCTTTTCAAGAGATTGCATAAGTGCTTTGATAACACGGCAAATCCTATAACAGGGAAGTCTTATCTTGCATAGGAATTGCCACACCATGGTCTTATCTAGTCTTATACACCATGGCCTGCAATAAATTTATTTCTGAAATCCAAGTAATCCTGCAGTGGACAACCATGGGATCACTTACATACAGCTGAAAATATATTTTTAGTGGGACATTAATTTCTAAAAGTACCCTTTCCAAGCTTGGTATTGCAAATCTATTAATCTTCATTAGCACAGATTCAGTGCTTTCGGGAGCTGTTTAAATGAATTATACTTTAAAAACTCTTATGGTGGAGCAATTGGAGAAGTACTGGTTTTCAGATAAAAGAAAACATTTGAATGCTATTTTTCCTTACTAGGGGAGGGAGGGGAACCTGGGCTTGGTATTTAAGATTCAGGGAAACAGAGAAGTTTTTCATTCTGTTGTGCTTTGGGCTTCTTTTGTAACTATTGGGAAATCACCTGAATTTAGACAAATGCTTACATTGCTGTGACTTGACAAATTGTTGCAGATCACTGAGTCATGACCATTGTCTCATCCAGGTGCTTCATGTAAGGTCTTGTTGCTTTAGTGAACCTTCCTTTATTGCATGCTGAGCTGGGTCTGGCTGCTCTGCACTTGCAGAGAGGTGAGAACCTTCACAGGGGTGTCTCCTCCAGACTGGGTGGTGCACAATGGCCACTCTGTGTAAAAAGTGACATAAATTCACCTTTGCCTTGCCCTGTGGCTGGAGCCAGATGCAGGAGGGCCAGCCTGAACATAAGCAAGGGTCTGCCCTGCATGGCTGGTGTTTCTCTGTGTGAATCAGCTGAACTTTGCATCCAGAGTGGGAGTTGTAGCTGTGGGGGTGACCACAGAGCTTGGCCTAGAGTGTGAATCCCTCTGAATTGGGAAAGGTCACATTTCCCCAGAAAAGAGGTTAATTGGGAGGAAAAGTGCAGAAAATAGCAAGCTGAGAAAACTGCTAATTGTACTTTAATATTGCCATAAAAAATTCATCCTGTAGCCATTGTTGGCCCATAGGCTAAGAAACAGGCCAGAATAATTTTTGGAGAAACTTGAATCAAAAGTAAAGAGTTCTGGTTTGGTTTGTTAGTTGGGGTTTTTCTTCCCCTCTGATTTTACAAAACTAAAACCCTGCTTTTCCACAGACAGTAACCAACAGCAAGGCCTGTCACACAGTGATCATTTCACTCAGAAATTAAGGAGAGTGCTTTGAAAAGAAAGTGCCAGCTGCCATGGAAGGGTAGAGCAGAGCCTGAATTTAAGACAGAATTGGCTGTATTTTTTATCTAGTCCAGTGTATTTTATTGTCAGGATCACTTGGAGGAAATATTGGGTAGGGACCCAGAAGTCCTGAACTGTAAGATTGGTGGCTGTTCCACTTTAGGTAGATGATCTTAGAGGAGTCACATCCCATCCTTTTGTCTCCATTTCTGGTAGGTAATTACATCCCACTGCTGTATTATAACAAACATACCATGGACTGTGTTTAGCATCACAGGTGCTGCAGCTCCAAACGCCTGAAGCTCTTTATGGACAGGACACAAAAACTATCCAGCCACAGCTATCATCACTTAGCTTCCAGTCCAACCTGCTTTCCTGGGTATTTGGATGGGAAAAAATGGGCTGGGCTTAAGTGATACACGAGTTAGCTGAGATCATGTCTGGGGAAGGCACATGTTGAATAAAGATCACCAGTGTCACGTTTGGTTTCCGTAGTGATGCTACAAAAAGCAAAAGCAAGCCAAAGGAGATTGCATGAGAGCATAAAAGCTGCTTCTCTCGGGTCCTGAGGATGTGAATTTGTCCAGTTTGGCATGCAGGTGTAGCTTCAGGAAAGCATTAAACACAGCCATGGCAGGAGAGCAGCACAGATGGCCCAGCTGCTGCTGAGTCCCCTGAGCCTGGGGCCTCTTGCTCTGGGTGTAAACCTGTCTCCTTGAAATTCTGAGATGCACAGAGGAGTTTGTTCCATCCTATAAGAGAAATGAAGAAATAAACACTCTTGAGAGTCCACAGTCTGGTAGGATGAAAGTAGATAAGGATAAAGTAGAGTGAAATTAGAAATATGCAGGAATGAAAGCATGGATAGATGGCATTGGTCTAAGTCTTCAAGAGGTAGCAGTACCATGATATCAGCAATTGTTATTTCAGTACAATTTTTAAATTATTGTTGTTGTTGTAAACTCTGTTCAAAGTTGATGCTCTTTGCTTGAGAAAGTAAGACAAATTCTATGAATGTGTGCTTTCATTGGTTTGCATTCTAAGCAAAATGTAGAAATTCTGATGAAGATTTGGGAAAAATCAATGAAATAAAGAAGGAAGTGACCTTGTGACCTTGGAAGGTCACTGCTAAGAAAAGGAATTATTTTCCTCTTGTCAATGGTATGGCTGGAAGCTGTTAATGTCATGCAGCACTGTGCTGCATGAAATGAGTGATGTGGAACTTGCCAAGTTTTATTCCAAGAGCTGGTGTCTGTATCAGAAACCTTGCCACTCCAGTGAACTTATGGGAAGGAGTGGAAAAGCATGGCAAAAGAATTTTAATACAATATTTATGTGTAGTTGGTGTTTTAGTAAATTTTCTGGCTTTTTACACAAACTGAAACACCAGCAGTGCAGCCTTGGGTTTTCAAGCATTGGCTGTTCTCTGCCAGTGTAAGTAACAATATACTACAGGTGTGTTAGGCAGGTGACCTGTGGAGAAAAGGATGTTTTCATGTTGCTGTACAAGGAACTGGTGAAATATCTGGAAATGGAGCCGCAGTGCAGAGTAGTACAGCTCTGGAAATTTCTCGAGGGTGGGCTGGCAGTATTTGGGCAGTTCTGTAGGTCTGAGCAGGCAGTTTGGACCAAGAGCAAGCAGCCTGTCCTGGTGTCTGTCCCCAGCAGGGCTCCCTGTGCCAGCGAGCGCTGCCTGCGTCCCTCCGGTGCCTTTGCAGGGCCAGAGCCCGTTTGGCAGGAGCAGCAGAGACACTGCAGGAGTGCCCCAGGGCTGCCCTGCCAGCCTGGGGAGAGCAGGGACAGGGAGCCACCAGATCACAGCTGCTCTGAGCTGCTGAGCCTTCTAAGGCTGCAGCTGCAGGACAAATTCCCTGGAACCTGGAAACTCAGCATTGTATCTGACAGTCTGCTGGGCTTCCTGTACACCTGTGTATTCTCACTGAGCATCATGAAAGCATTTTGGCAAGCACCACAGGTAAAAGTTCCCTTCTGTTACTAATATTCTTTTTCCTGCATTCTAATTTAATTTCCCCTATCATTCCTTCTTTTTCCACTGCCATTTCCCCTTGAAGGCTAAGATTGCATGAACGGATGGGTGTTTTTTTTTCTCCCCAAGTGCATATAGCCCTTTCTGCTGTTTGAAGAAATTAACATTTCAGTTGAAGTGCACCTGCAATTCCCATTAATGTAACAAAGTGAAACCAATCCACTGGTGGAAGGAAAGAGGCTCTGAACTCCCTTCCTCTGACAACAGATCTTGTGAGGAAAGTCCCAGAAGATAGGAAGGAAATCTGCTTTCTATGCCTGGGCACTTGGTAGGGTGTATGGCTGCTGATGGAGCCTGCATGCCATCAGGAGCTTTGCTCTGGACAGGAATGCAGTGCAGACTCCCATGGTTCTTTCAGTATTTAGCTTATACTGGTGTCACCCATAGATATATGACCCAGATGGATGAGCTAAAAAGTTCTGCAAATGAGCTGAGTATGTGGAAACTGTATAGGTTGGAGGAAAAGGAAAAATGAAGGGTTGGGTTGAGGAGAAGGAAGTGCCTTGTGGAATTTAGTTCTGCTGCTGAGTGGTAGGAAAATAGCATGCAACATTTGCCATGGTCATTTATGTTCTGATCAGTTATGTAGGGCACTTTATATCTTACCCTACAGTTGCATTTTAGCATTTCTGCTTGAATAGAAATATGTTGCATACCAGTGAAGAAGTCTAAAACAGAGAGGAGGAACAAAAATGGTAATTTTGCTATTAATAGTGTAATGTTGGGGTGTAATTCTGGTCCCCCCAGTCCAGTAAAAACAAGTTAAATTGTCACAGAATCTGTGCATGAAGAGCAAGTGGAAAATAAAAGTTTTAAGTCCCTTTTCCAGTCTGATTATTCTTAGCAAAGTGAGTCAAGTTATTAAGAATAATATGCGTTTTGTGAGGAAATAACTCCTCTGTTTGTCCTTGTCTATCTGTTCTTTCTTTACTTGTTTTTTGCCAGATAATTTGGACAAGCACAGATGTAGTTTGCTTCTGCTTTTGTTCATGTAATCTGATCCTCATTTGATGTTTGTGGCATATCCAGATGATGAAGTATTTTCCTCCTTTCTGAAAGGAGTGACTGAAGTGCTGTGAAACTGCTGGTAAAGCTCACAGAAGAACAGTTTAATTGGAGTGAGCAATAAGACAGTCTCCAAATAAGACTATGGGTTCCAAGTTTTGCATTCTCTGTCCTGTTAGTGGATCAGGACCTGGGGACAGCATGATGTCCATCCTGTGCCATGCAATGTGTATCTAGGCTTTGCCTTCCAGTAAGACTTTCCCTTCCCACTCTCTTAACAAGACTGTGAAATCCCACCTGGTGTTTAGGTATCCTGCTGGCTCAGGTTACTGAAGATAAAACCAGTGAATAGGACAAGTTTTATCTTATCCAAAATGTGGATCTATTTTGCTTTGGGTACTGCAGGAGCTGACTCATGAGGAAAAGGTGAAAGAGATCAGAAAGGAGATGGCATCAAACTGATTGCTAAGAGGCCACAGAGGGTCTTTTGCAAGAATTGCAGAAAATGGGAATCTTCAGGCTCTCCACATATGCTATTTCATGTCTTGTTCTGAGAGCATGAAGGCTGTATGTGTCCCTTCAGTCCCTGGCAAACTGGCTCATGTTGATAGATTCTATAGAGAAGCTCCTCTTCAGCCCCAGTTTGTCCCAAACAATTATGTGATTGCTACTTAGGATCTGTAATGTTCTTCTGCTTTAGCCATTCTCCTCAGACCTCTGCTGCTGACAATGCCTCAGGATTATTACACAAAAGGACTTTGTTCTCAGCCCTTCTCCGTGGTGGGGGCCTGTGACATCCAAATACTCCCCCAGCTCTCCTTTGTGTGCAGCTCATAGGGAGTGCTGCCTCTCTGCCAGCTGGAGCAGATCAACATCTCTCACCTCACACCCTGCACCTTTTCCAAAGGATGGATCTTGGTGCTTTGTGCTGGCACATCAGCTGGGGATTGAGTTCCAGGGAATATTGCACAACTAATGGTGGGCAGCAGCCTCAAGAACCAGCTGTGCAGCACTTGCCCTCTTCTGTGCAGAATTCCAGTCATGCTTGCACGATAGTCTTCACTGTGTCAGGCACCCAGAGGCTTTTACTTTGATGTGGGAAGGGTGGGTAGGACAATATTGCACTAACACAATCTTTGTGAGTGATAGATATGATGCACATTTGTGTGGTTTGAATTTCAGCATCTCAGCAGTTCATCTGAAAATAAGCAGAAGGAGCAGAGGAGGCTGCAGCATGGGATGGAACAAAATGCAGAAAAGAATTTCAGCCTGCAAGATAGCTAGATCCAAGCTGTGTTTTTTCTTGTCTTTTTCTTTCTTTAGAATAGGAAATGAATCCCAGATTCCAAGCTGTATTCCTCATATAAATCAGGAGTGGCTGTTAAAGCTGAAAGGGTGCAAACAGGAGCAAAGCTGCCCCTTCAAAGTTCAATGGGAATTGTGGCAAGTGAGTGCAGGCTGTTAAAGGCAGGATTCCTGCTATCTCAAGCTGCTGCTCACTCTTACACTGGCTCTCAGTTGCAGAGATTGATGCAGCAATGCAGTCTGGGTTTGCAGTTTCTAGATCAGGGATTTGCAGATCCTAGCAAGCCAGAACACAGACTCTGAAATGAGAACAGGGGAAAAGAAAATTGAGAATGAAAAAAAAAATCACATAATCCAGCTGGCAAATTTTCCCAGGCCACAATTGTCTTTGGACCCCCTCCACCCCCCAAGGTCTCCAATGATTCTCATGCCTCCACTACAAGAAAATCAAAACTTTGAAAAGACAATAATTAAAGAAAATCTTGATGTCATTTGGGTTTGGGAGTGCTTGGACATTAGTTTTGTGTGGGCGTGTTTGCACATGTACACCCTGCTTTGCTGAAGCCTGAGCTGTTCAATGACTGAAGGTTTCTACCCTGGGGGAGAGGGAGGATGTTCCCACCTGTTCTCACCCTGAGAATCCGGGAATTGGGAGTATGATAAGGCACCTTTTCTGGAAGAACTTTTAAGGTGACGAGTCCCCGCCCCTGCTTTGTGTCAGCCCCACCCTGTGACCCACAGAGCCTCGGCTCCTTTGCAGGGTGAATAAAATGTGTGCTGTACTCAGGGAATGGTCAGCTTGGTCCGGGTGAAGTTGCTTGTGGTTCCCTCAAATGTGTGCAGGAGCAGAAAGGGGATGGGGAGAGCTCTGTTTGTACCTAACTTGTGCAGCAGACAGGCAATGTGCTGTGAGCCTCACCTGGGGGAGCAGACAGCATCCTCAGCAGGATCCTTCACCTGCTCCATCCAGGACAGTCTCTGCTGCACTAGGGATCCATTCCCCTTCCTGTCCTGCTGGCATCCCTTACAGAAAGAACAGTTTTGCCACTGACTTTTTTTTTTTTTTTTAATTTTAATTCCAGAATGGCTGGGGCAAGCAGCTACCCTGGATTTGCCCTCAGTTTGGGGTTCCAAAGTGGTGGTGGTGTTCACCAGTGTACATGCTGGAATGAAACAGCTGAATTTTCATTGGGAAGGTGTAGAGCCTTTTGCACTTAATCCCCCATTAGTGTTTCTGCACTGACAGAGTGAGGGCCCTGGAGAGCAGGTGAGCTGTGTGAAATTCAGGGTTTCCCTTTTTGTCCTCCATTACAGGTGATGTGTAGATGGGACCAAATCTCCACTCCTTTCATCTTGTGCTTTTATGAGCTTTTAAACTTTCTTGTTGCTTTTTTTTTATTTTTTATTCCCTTTATCAGCTAAAGTACCTACCTGCTGATAGTTTAAAACAGTCTTAAAGCATTAATTGCTGTCAAAAGCCAAAGTAAAGCCAGAAGATGACAGAGGGGATGCTGCACTGTCTCTTCCATGGTACAGATGGGCATGAACAACTGTCTCCTGTGGCTGTGGGGAGCTGCCAGGCTGCTGGAGCTGACTGCTGGGAGAACCAGTTCAGCTTCTGCTGCTGATGGGCACAGACAACTGTTTTCTCTGTGGAAGTGCCATAAATATGGAAGAGTAATTTTACCATTAAAATACTAAAATATTCCATATGGAAGAAAGGGTTTGACATATTTTTTTGGGGTGTTTTAATCGCTATTTATTTTTCTCATTGTGCCCTAAATATACATAGCACCATCCAGCTGGCTGAACCACAGAGCAGAATGAAATATCTGCCCCATCTATAAAGGCACAAACCTATAAAGTGCAGATGACAGACTGAAATTTCAAATTTTTGCTCTGTTCACATATATGGAAGTTTTACCATTGGCTTCAATGAGATCAGAACCAGGAACTGGCTTACATGAAAGGAGTGTTTGCCAAATGAGCACAAGCACGAGTCAGAAATTTTGGGTTGATTCCTGATGTTCCCACTGTTTGGCTGATTTCTTCACTGCTTTCAGCCTCAGTTTCCCCTATTTATCAGTGCATAATAGGCTGAGGATATCTCACCTATTTGCTAATTTAATTAGAATAACAAAACTCACTTTACATCTCCTACTGGTTTGTAAAGGGCTTTTGAAACTCCACAGGAGGTGCAGTTTGGTGGACATAAAACCTGTTTGCATCATAAGCATTATCATCTGTGCCATGAGTTTGTTGTTTGTTATTCCCTACAGTTGTGCCCACAAAAAGACTGTGGCATCATTTATACTGCAGGTGTTCAGGTACAAAGAAGCCACAGTCACTACTTGGACTAAGTGTCTGATTTTCTAGAAGAGGGGTGAGAGAAGGAGCTTTCCCTTTCCTCACAGACTGTAGGCAGGTTTGGGAGGTGTCCAGCTGCAGAGGCCCCAGCTCCAAGTGAGAGGAGGTCAGCACTGCAAGGCTGTGACACCCCTGTGACCATCTGAGCACTGAAATCCACATGCAGGGCTTCAGGGCACACCAAAGTACAAGAGGCCACTGGCTTCTCCTGGAGTGGTATAACTTGGTGTTATTGCTGGCTGGTTCATCCCTCCCAGCTGCTTTCTTTGTGCTTAGGGCATGGTTTATCTGAGTGTATTGCTGTGGTTAGAGTGCAATGCACAGGACTGCAGAGCTTGTGTTAATAAGGCAGTACTTTAGTAATTGCTGTTCCTTGATTCAAGCACAGCATCTCTGCTACTGAGATTGAAGCATTTTTTTCTGGAGCCCAGAGGTTTTGTGCCACACTTCAAAAGCTTTATTTTCCTATTGTTTTTTAGCTTTATTATTCAAGATCCTCAGATGTCCTGCCAGGCTTAGATTACCTCTTTTTTTTATATTTATTTGGCTTCCCATTCAAAACATCCATTCATCCAGTTTCCATAAAACCCCTAATAACTATTTTAAAGTTTCTGTTCTTGGCTCTTTCCAAATCTATAAATGCTGGTTTGAAAACCCAAGCTGAGTTCTTTGCAAATAATCCTCTCTACCATGTCTTTTCCTCTGGTTACAAGAGGGTCCTTCAGTGTTTTACTTCCCAGCACTTGTTAGCTGTCAGTGGTCCACATGCCTCTTGTGAGGGGAAAAAAACAGATGTGGTATATAATCCACCTGACAGAGGAAATGTGAAATATGATGGTTGTGACAAAAAAAGAAAACAGCAGCAGTCAAAGTAGTTTAAAACACAGTTGCACTCCAAAGGTGCCTTTTCTTTCTGCCTTGGTGCAACCCCACTTTCATCAAGTGCATGCCTGAGGAGACAATTCTGCTTTCCCACAGCTCTCAGCTTTTGTGTGGCAAATCCAAACCAAGCCCACACCCATGCAGTGAGTGCTGCTCATGCAAGGGAAAGCCCTGAGGGACTCATGTCCTGCCCCCAGAGATGTGGATTCAGCCTTGGGATGTGCTGGGTGCTGTGGAGAGAGGAGACAGCACTGCCATGCCAGGGCTGACCTGTGCTGCTGTGCAGACACAGCATGGAGGGGGAAGCAGTGGAGAAACTCCAGCAGAGTATCAGTGCCTTGGAGACACAGCAGAGGTTTTTTGGATGAGAAGTCAGCTGTGTTATCTTTTTCCTGAGATTAAGACTTGGCATTGATAGATAAGATGGTATCTGCTTATTATTGGAAAAGTTTTGTTCTTCTTGTCAAAGAGCAGAGCCTTTTCTGCAAAGCTCATCCTTGGAGATTTCTCACTGCATTTGTACCAGTGATGGCATGAGCAAAATCAGGATGCAGAGAGAACTGGCACTGATTTCATGACAGGCCTGTCAGGAGAAGATTAGAATCAGACTCTTTTCTTTGTGTTGTGTTGGCTCTTTGCATTGTGAAGCTGATGGGGTGCTGTCTCCTGATGGCAATGGAATTGTCTTTACAGAGTTATTTATGCTGGAACAGACCTCTGAGACCACGGAGTCCAACCTTTGACCAAATGCCACCATGTCAGCTAAACCACAGCACCAAGTGCCATTTCTTGAGCACCTCCAGGAATGGTGACTTCCTGGACAGCCCATTCCAATGTTTAACAACCCTTCTCATGAAGAAATTCTGCCTGTTTGTGCAGCCATGGACTCTAGATTTACTGCAGCTGACCAGAGGCAGCTCTTCACGTAGCAATGCCTGAAGTGAGCTGGATCCACACATCCGTTTCACAGATGCTCAGACTAACTGGTATCACAAGCAGGAGGCCAGACCTGGAGCTATGGAGCTCAATTGAAAGAAATCCATATGTCTTCAGAAGCTTTGGATCCATACCAGACATAAAATAAAATCTTCCATTATAGTTTTTTCTGTGTGGAGACCAATTGGGGCCTCTGGCCAACATCTGAAAAACCAGGGCCTAAAATTAGACCCCTAAAATACCAAGAGCAGTGAGTGGTTCCAACTGATACCAAGTTAGGAAAAGGGCCTGAAATAAACAGATTCCTCCGTAACCAAGATCCTGTTTTTGAGACAAGTGATCATTCTCATAAGGCAGAACAACAAGAAACCAAAAAGAAAAAAAGAATGAAAACATCAAATCAAATCCCAGAAAACCAATGATATTATCAGCCAAAGCATGTCTTACTAGAATGTTTTCCAAAATTCCTCTGGGAGTACCAGTGAGCCATGAAGAGGATATTGCTCTTTTCTAAAGTATTTAATTTGGGGTCTTTTGGAACACACTGCATTTATGTGACAAATCTGTCATTCTGTTAAGTCCTGTATCTACTCTATGATTCTTTTGTCACTGGTGAAATTTCTTCCTTTTCTAGCCCTGTGCTATTATATATATTTAAACTTTTTTTCTTGTTGTCTTCCTCACTTTATGATGCTCAGTGTGCTCATCTGTTGGCAGATGAAGTGAGGAGGCACTTAGCTTCAATAAATACTTTATCAAGAGAATAAAGTTCATGTCCAGGGACTATCTTGCTTTGAGAGGTGTGTGCAGACATTGTTCAGTGCAACCCTGTTCCTTGGCTAAAACTGCTGGGAGTGCTGAAATACTAACATCAGAAAACACTAATAGGAATGACAGCAGTCCTGAAAATATCTCTGATTTCTTTAGAAATGCACTTGGATCTGGTTTTCAGCCCTGTTCTAAGTTTGTGGTTTTGTTCCTTTCTGCATGTGATGAATGTAGTCATTTATTTAACCTTTAGTACTATCTTTATGTCTCAGTAGATATATTTCACCAGTTTAGGATGAATGACTAAGCAATAAGGCATAGGAAACCTTATGAGAGATGATGATCTCTCTCTCTTTTTTAAAAAATTTTAATTTTATACATAATTATTACAGTGGTTTGAGCACCTAGAATATATTTATTGTTGTACTTCAGTTGTTGTATTGAACCCTTCTTGTCAGACAAGGTCTCATGGTACAGTGGCACAAGCAGAAGACAGCTTCTGATCCAGAAAATGGGGCTTGAGTCTCCACCAAGGGAGGGAGGACTCACACCAGCCTCATTCATGCAGCTCCCAGAGTGAGTGTATGGAGCAATGCAGGCTGCTTTGTGCATCAGCCCATTTTTTGGTGTGTATTGGAGAGAAATTAGGAGAGTGAGTGTGATTCTGTGCTTAGTCTTCAGTTTTTTTTTAAAAAAAGTATAGATTTATGTAAGTGATATCTAAGAGTATGCCCCATGAAATCCACATGTGAGGAAACATATTAAAGGCACTCAGAAAAAAGCAGCATAGAAAAAAAGATGTCTCTATGGCTGTTCAGTACCAGAAATACAAAGTCTCCTCAGCTCTGCAGAGTGTTTTGCTGTTGTTTCTTTCAATTCTGACTGTGTGTATTTCCCTTGGGTACCACACCACCAAACTGCCCTGGCAGCTGCCAGTGGGGCAGATGAGGCAGAGCAAAGAAAGCAGAACTGAAGTGCTGCCAGGGCAGCAGAACTGCTCCTCAAAGCTGAGAGTGAGTCTGAGATCCCCATGAAATGCAACAGGAGCTTTCCTTCCTGACAAGGTGTCTGAGCAAGGGCTGGGTTTCTCCCAACACTGCACTCCCTGTGTTGTGTGTCCTCTCTCTGCAACTGGAGAATCCCCTAGTTCCTCTAACTGGGGAAAGGAAAGAGGATGAAGCTTCCAGAAGCCCTATTGGCAATTTGTTTTGTAGTCTAATGAAGAGGGAGGTGGTCAGAAACCAGAGAGACTGGCACTGCTGCAAATCCCTAGCTAGACCCTGACACAGGAAAGGCCTTTTGCAAGGCTCCACATAGCAGAGCCTTTAACATCCTGAACTTCAGGTGAGTCACAGTGGCAATACTGACTTATTCTGTCCAGTGTCAGTTTATGATGGAACATAAATGTAGTATAAAAAACATATATTAGGTTTAAGTGCAGCTCAAAATGTCAATGTATTATTCTGTGGTCTTGCAACAGCAGTGTTCTAATAAAATTACAGCCCTTCAGCTTCTGGAATATAACACAGGGAATGATGATACTTCTCTGGTACTGTAAGTTATATTTTTTGCTGTACAGCTCTGGCAGGGTTCTTGTGATATCCAGAAAAAAACTCTCAATCTTAAGCAAACCTGGACTCTGCCTAGAAAGGAATCCTGATATTTGTTTGGAGCTTCCTACCCCTAATTCTAACACCATGTTGTAATGATTGAAAGTGTGTTTTGTGTGTGTGTAAATGACAGGAGGTGTTCCATTCCTCTGCTCCATCTCCATTCAAGAAGCACACTGTGGCTGTTTGTGATGTTCCTACTCCAAAGCTCTGCATTAACCAATACCTCTGCCCAACCTTGAGACTCAAAATTCCCTTCTTTCTCTACTTCCTAATATCTCTGCAATTTCTACCACCTATGTCTTGTCTCCCAGCTGGCAGCAGTTCTGTTTCTCCAAACAAACCAACAGCTCTCTGATGCTGCTGGTCAGGTCTAGGTCAGTTTGCAATCCCTTTTGATTATATTAACTCTTCTATAAGTGTTATGTACTGTCTCCTGCACTTTTTTCTTCCATCTGCTTCAAAAAAGGGTAAGAATTTTTCAGTGTGGATTTTTTCCTGCCTCTCTCCCATTCCCTATCTATTCTCCTATCCCTGAAGGTTTTTCCTTCCATCCATGGGCCATCTGAAGTCAAAGATTCCATGACAAACCTTCTCTTGGGTCAGACTCTTCATGGGGAAGGAACTTTGAAAACTAGAAACTGAAACTTTGATGTTCTGTTGCAGGTGGCTGGAAAATGAGCTCCTTTTAGCCATCTGATTATAACAAGGGCAAATGTGCAAGTAGTGTAAGTCACACACTTACTGACTGATGTGAGATTGGTACTGCAGCTGCACAAAGTAGGTTTCTTACAATTTCCTTGGTTTTCTAGCAAGTAAAGTGCTGGATTGTCTCTATGTTTGCATATTCAGAGTGGATGTCTCTGCTTTAGTCTAACACAAGTTAACTAATGATGGCTGAGCAGATGTAAACATCTGTGGGGATCAGCTTAGGGTCTGATATTCCAGACATCATGCTCAGCAAGAAGCTAGAGGGAGGGTCAGGGTCAGGCAAGGGTGCTCAGGGACTACCTGAGCTTCTCCCTGTTCATGGTAAGCAATTGTTTTCATTTGTATCACTTCTCCTTCTTGAGGGTTATTTCTCTTATTTTGTTGATTTCCTTTTCATTAAAATGCATTATTGTTATTTTATTTCAATTATTAAATTGATCTTAGCTCACCAATTTTTTTTTTGCTTTTACCCTTTGTATTTTCTTATCCTCCCCACTGGGGTCAGGGAGTGAATGACTGTGGGGCTTTGTTCCTGGCTGGGTTAAACCATGATAGCAATGAATAAAGTGAATGCATAGTACCAACCTGAGTTCAGACCTCAGAATAAAGATAAAGGCCTGCATGTGTTTTAAACAAAGTATAGCTTTTTCCTTCAGAAATGTGGGTCTAAAGGTTAGGAAATCCTGCTTGCACTGGTGTATACTATTGCATCATTTCAGGCTGGTGTCCTGCATGTTGAACTCTTTCTGATGGCCAGCAGTAGTTAGGTTCTTTACTTTCTCTCTGGATTAAGTCCCAGAGGTGGTATTTTATTCATGAGTAAATTGCAACTCAAGTCCAATTTATGACAGAATACTTGATGTAGAGAGTGCTGAAAGAAAATCATCCAAGTGAGCCTTCAAGAAACTTCAGTACAAAATATTGCTTCTCTGCAGATTGGTCCACAGATTTATGTGCAGTGATGGCAAACTGCACTCACATACACTGACTGTTCATCAGGGTGCTCTATGCCAGCTCTTGTACCCCACGTTCAGTTTTTAAAATTTTTAAGTGCCTAAAAAGGTGTTTAAAAGACCTCACTAATTACAAAGGAGTTGTACAAAGACCGATTTAAAATGTCAGTTAAATATTTGCTATATCAAATGCCAAGCCACACGGTTTTGTGTAATGAAATCAGTTTCCAGTGGAGTTCATAACATCATCAATGACCTAAGCAGTGCACCTGACAGCTCGCCTGCCATCTCAAGCTGTAAATCTGGGAAACCGATGGTATATAGAAGAAGAAAAGGTCAATAAATGCACAAATGTGTGGAGAATCTAATCTCTCCCTGGCACTTGTTATTCCTCCCTTCTCACTCTCCTTCCATTTTATAATCTAGTCATGCTTGGCTAGAGCCTGATCAGGACAAGTTCCTGATGAAGCTGCATCTGTTCTTGCCTCCCAGCAATGCATGGCTGCAGCCCTGGAAACCACTCTTCTGGAAATGCAGTTTAAGAAGGAGCCATAAATGTATGCAGATAGATTAAATTTGAGAAAGACAAGGGAGGCATTACAGAAGTCACTCATCTCTTCATGCAAATTAAAAAAGTTTTTATGAGCTTGGTTTTGTTCTGAATAAAACTGCTACTGTTGAGAACAGAAATGTCTTAGGCTTCTGAGCAGTAGAGCTGGTAATCTTTCTGTCTGCCAGCACATTTTTTCCCTGCTTCACCCACTCCAGAAAGAAATGACTCAGTCAAAAGGACTTCCTTCCTCTCCCCTGGGTGATTATTCCACAGCCTATTAGGTTTCCCCATGAGGAAATATTTCCAGCATCATTTTCCCTGCACTTACTTTTAAAGCATCCTTCTATGACTAGAAATTATCCTAAACAGTGCCCCTCCATCGTTAGTGTTTCCATTTCTTCTGTGGTTATCACATATCCTGCAGCATTTCACTGGTGTTTTAATTGGGCTGCAGATGTTTAATGTGTTTAACCTTCCCCCATATGCCAAGCATAGGACTGGCACCAAGATATTTATACACCATTAAACAAGGGAGGTGCCTGCTAGATGTAATGATTTTCTTCTGGTGCTTTCATGGTAGAGGTTGTGCTAGAGAACAAGGGCAGCTTCTATCCTACACTACATGGAAAAGGTGCAACTGCTGGAGAAGAACTACTTAAAAACAGAATTTATATAGAAATGTATTAATTCAGCTTTCAGTCATGATTTAAGTCCAAAGGGGAAGCAGTTAAATTTAATTGATGTTGGCCTCTCAAAAAAAGCCATTGGATGTATATGTGCACACAAGAAATTCCAGCCAAACTGAGGAATATTATTAGGTTTACTAGGATTCTGTATTTTTACTGTAAAGGATATCTCTAAAACCACTAGAGTCATTTAGACTGTGGGAGACATTGCAAATGTCACCAACTATGTCTGGATGCATAATATGTATGTATTTTCATGTGTTGGTATATTTGAGTTTCTTTAAATTTTCTCTGAATTTCTTCAGCCCAGTTCATGAGCGGTTATGTAATTGCTGTCATGTATTACCCTAAATTGTTGATATGTGCTATCCATTTGAAAACCAAATGTGGGTTTTTTTAATTAAAGGTAGGGCTAATATCTCTATCTCTCATTTAATTTGTAAAACTTTAGCATTTCCCTTTCTTTGGTTGCTTATGAATTTACTAAACATGAAATTTTCCATGTCAGCTCTGTCTATTGATCAAAATATGGGGTGTGTGTGAATGTAAATGATCATTTCAGTGATTTATTTTTTAGGTTTTTCTGAGACCAAGGCAACAGGAAAATGTGATATAAAAGTGCAAGAACAGTCATACCAGGTCAGCCCAGGCATCTCTCTTGCTCAGGATACTCCCTCTGACAGTGGCCAATCCTTTGACACTTCCTTCAAATATTCCCCAAGCCTCCAACAATTTGTGGCTGAGGGATTTTAGAACCAGACATAATATTTTGTGCTTAATAGTCCTTGAGGGATTTTCCTTTGGTGACTTTATTTTTGAATCTGTGTAAGCTTTTGGCCTCTAGAATGTAATTTGGTGAGGAGTTCCACTGTTAAAATACAGCCTGGTTGAAAAGAGGTCTTTTCTGGTTTTCAAGCATATTTCCTGTCATTTTCAATTCAAGATCCCAAGCTGTTATATTGGAACCAATCATTTTGAGAGCCAGCCTCTGCCAAACCCCTTCTTGGTCCTCATTTTGGATCAGGAACAGTCAGCTCAAAGCACTTTGCTATGCAGACAAATAGAAGTATTTAGGAGTATTTCTTCCTGTATGCATCAATTCACATTTATTGACACTCAGTGTCATCTGTCCATTTTCTAGGCCAGACAAACCATCTTGTCACCTTCACCTAAAATTTTCCATAATAATTCCTTAATACCTTGGAATACCTAATTATTGGTAGCAAATTGTCTTCTAACTATTATCTGTCTTTTCTAGATCATTGCACAAAGTTGGTTTTTTTTTTTTTTTTTCAAGTTAAAAATGCCATAAGGGGTTTTTTTTTTTAGCAGCTTTAGCCACTTCACATGATAGAACAGAGGAAGGTGGGAGTCAGGACTGTCAGGAACATGCATATTGCTGTGCCCATGAGCATCCCAAAATTTCATGGGTCATGTAAAAGGGAATGCTGCAGATTCTTGACAGCAACGATTAAGGAAAACTGCAGATGTTCTGTTTCAATGAAAGATAAGTACCTTTTATTTATATAAATTTAAAGGGCTGACTTGACATACCAATAGCCAGTAGATTTTGGTTAAAAAATTAAATAGCAGACCCAGAGCTGACTGAAATTGAGAGTGAAACTTGCTTAGAAATTGATAGGCTGTTGTATCAAATGTAAAAATAATGTTCCTGGGTTAAGAATTAATAGGAACTAGTCCAGGGAAAAGATAAATTAGCCTTCAACTGCATGTGCTTGAGTAAATATTTTCAGTGGGAACACATATTTTGAAATTTAAAACTGTACTTAAATCTCTTACTGGACTCTGAGGAGTTGTATCACTGTCTGCAAATATTGAATTTATGTGAACTGTTATAAATGTATAACCAACCAATCTGAAAATAACTTCTTTATCAGGGAGCTTCTGACTGATCCTTGTTTGTTTGTTTTTCATGCATCTCTCCCAGATTCCCTGTGAACTTCTGCTGGGGTCTAGTTTGGTCCCCATAAAGTTAAAAAGTGGCAAAGTTCACCAAAACAGAATCAACAGGAATTTTTTTTTTCCTTCACAGGAAGGTTTCTTAATCTTCTCCATTCCTTCCCCCTGTTCCTCTCCAGGAGATCCATTCCACACAGACCATGGAATTTTGGCCTCTTGTTTATATGTGGAAGAAAAGCAAATTTCAGAATGTTGTAACTTCCCATAGATCAGAAATTCCCTTTTCCAGTCATTTCTCCATGAAAGTGTCCCAGTGGCTTCTGTGGCACTGTGACAATCCTTTGCAGGATTGTCAGGCAGGTGTAGCAATACCTGACTGGAGTTCTGAGCAGGGCAGCTCTCACCTCTTAGCAGCTCTCACAGGGACTTTTCAATCCTAGCCTGCCAGTGAGAGGGAATTTTGAAGTGTGCCAGGAGGCATTGATCCTTCTTCACATGATAGTTTTTCCTCAACATGAAAGAAAAGAAATAACAGCAGAAGCAGGAGATTTCAGTAGTTAGTAGAAAAACAAAATTAAGTAGTTCTAGTGTCTCCCTTTACATTGTCCCTGCTGCTTATATTTTGCCTTCCAGTGTATTATTTTTGCTGTCCACTCTCCAGCTCCCTGGATTTTCTACCTTAGGGAACATAAATATTTTGACCTTCATGAGCATCTTTGTGAAAGGCTTACCAGCAGTGGTTGAAGGATCTTGCACAGTTCTAGAAGGGAAAAGGAAACCAATCCCCCACAGCAGCAACTTCATGAGCATTTCGGCTAACTTAAAAAATGTTCAGGGAGGAAAGATAAAGACAAACCCAAGGAAATGAGTCAGATTCCCAGAGAGAGGATGTGAGGGATGGTGGGATGAAGGTATGTGCCTGTCAGAGCCTTGAAGTAAGGATCAGAAGAGATTCTTTGGGCATGTCTTTCAGATCTATACACACTGACACTATACACCCTGGTTGTGATATCCCACAACCTGCCTGGCTGCACCTTTAATAGAACTGTCTCAGAGCTGTCCCTGAGGACGTGATGTTGGAAAGGGTGACAGAAAATCGTTTTTTCCATCTATTCTAGTGCAGATTATCTGTGGAAAATACCACAGCTGTAAGGCTTTCTATGGCTCAGTTCAGGCTTCAGTCTGCTTTTATCCAGGGCTAACTCCTTGAATTTCAGAAATTTTTGTTTTTTTAATTGACACCAGTACAAAGAGAAGAAAATTAAGTGATAAAAATCTCTCCCAGTAAGTGATGCTGGAGCTGTCTTTGCCATTAAAGTCTCTTCACAGCAGGGTCTTAAGCAAGTTCAAGGCAGGCATGTCTGTGGACTGAGGAACAGGCACAAGAAGTGCCTTCCTGACCACTGCCTTAAAATAACTCCACCAAAGGCCACTTGTGCAATGACATTTTGAAATAGGAACCACCTTATTAGAAAATTTAACTGTGAATACCAGGCACTCTGCTGAAGTTCCTGGGATGTCAGCCCAGGATCTCAGTAACCTTCTCATCTCACCATAGCTCAGAGAGACAGTTTTAAAACTAAAATATTTGTGTAAAATTATAGACATTGTGGCATGGGAAGCCTCATAAATTGAAAAATGCCAGTTGGTTTTGCAGAGGTTGCTTACTAATTTTCACCTCATAAAGATTTCAGAAGGGATTCTAGCACTTTGTTAAAGTGCTGCAGTGAAGTCTTCCATGTTTATTTATACACACCTAGTAAAATCCCCAAAGTAGCCAAAGGGCCTTATTTTATCAGCACACAGCTGGTGACTTTTCATGTTTTCATTGTGCTGGATTAATGCTCTCAAATGGGAGCAAAGTGTGTACATTAAATGCAGATGTTTGTTCCCAGAGATGTGAGAGCCCAGCTCACCTTTCTAGCCAGGTGCTCTTGTCCAAAGAGGGCTGATGGTTAAATGCTCTCCTTTGTGTATCTTTACTTTTGCAGCTGCAGCCAAATCTGCTTTTTGTTTGGAGCTATTGGCTTGATTTCAGCCTCTGTCCCCTGAGCACCTTCCCTGCCACACTCAGCACAGGTGGGGCTAGCACTGTGTTCAGGAACTCAGAGCAGGATCCCAGCCTGACATAGGCTGGCTCAGCTCCAGCCAAGTTTGTTGCCCAAAATCTCAGCTGTTGACAAGTTTAGTTGATTTAAAGTCATTGTGAAAATCTCTGCAGCTCTGTACAGTGATTTGTTTCCCCTTTCAGCATATGTGCCCCAGGGAAAGCTGCTTAAGCTGGTGGAGTCCTCCAATCCTCCTGAGCCATGTTTTCATTTCAGTTACACCAAAGTAAATGCTACTGAGGACAGAGGAGCTATAACACCAAAATAATACTGTGAGATACAAGAAACCTTATACTTATTTTGCTAGTTTATTCTTCACCTTGTACTTGTGTCCTTGTGTGTCCCTCACCCTATCCAGCAGGATCTCCTCACTGTTCCTGCCCAAGCCTCTCCTGGCAGTGATCCCTCTGAGCCACACAGGGGATTGTCACTCACAGGGGCACTCGGGGTACCCCTCCTGAACACCCCCAAATGCATTTTAAGGTAATTTCAGTGGTTATGATTTCCCCCAGTCCATGCCAGCAGCAGCCAGCCAAGTGAGCAGTCTGGGGCCAGTGACAGGGAGAGTGTCAGGCTAAGCTGCAGTGCAGAAGGTTTTGCATGGTGTTAAGGGCTGTGCTCCTGGCAGACTAACCAGGGTGGCTTAACTGGGCACCATGTCCTGCTTCATTGTTTTTGTTGAGCCATATACCTCCCTCTTCCACATGGACACTGCTGAAGGCTCAGGGAAAAATCCAGCTCAGATCTTTCCCAGGCTGTTGGCTTTCTCAGCTCCAGCTCGGATCTTTCCCAAGATGGGGACTTTTCTCAGAGATAAACAAGAGAAGGAAGAATGAATAACATAGACTAAGACCTGTTGTTGATCACAGAGCTGTGTGTCTGCTATGGGATGTTTTGCAGAAAGCATGTTTCCAAAGAAGTGTTGTCTTCTTGGGCCAATGAGCCTTTTCTATTCTGTATTGCAGGATCTCTCCTATACAAGTGCAGTGGCCTTTCAATAACCTGCTCTTCTTGCTGCCTTGAAGAAGTCATGTGTGTGTTGCTGTATTATTTGCTGTTCCTAATCAGACAGCAGCACATCTAGAATATCTTCATCCATTTTATAGATTTCTTAGGATTTTTATCTCCTCTAAAGAACATTTAGTTCATTGCTCATAGTACTGACACTACCTCAACCCTGCAACAACTGTGGCAGATAGGCCAAAAGCAAAGTTGGGGTAGGCAATAATATCCTCCAATGGAAATATTGGGGGCAGATTTTGTAATCTTCTTTGTGCAAATTGGTCCCAATCAATGTGTAAACTGGCCAGAAAATGTATCAAAACAAAGCTGGTATGAAGTGAGTGTGCAAAATGAGTGAGACCACCATTTCACTGAGGCCAAGGGAGGGTGTTGAACAGCATGAATGGAGAAATATAATGTAGAAATGTGTGTGGGCAGTTAGCTGCATGAAGAACAAGTGAAAATAAAACCCTGTACAGAATTATGCTATTGGTGGCTCTAGATGCTAGTATTTTGGTGAATTATTGTTGCTATTACAGCCATCTGGAGCATGTAAAAGGGATGACACTTGTAATTTAAAAAAAAAAGCATTTAGGACAATTTTCTTAGTTGCCAGCTCTTTGGAGGGCAGTACCCAGAGCAGGTATTGTGATTCAAGACAAGAGGGAGGGGAAGGGGCCCTGTTCTGCTGAGGACTCCTGGAGGAGCAGTGCTGGTTCCACTCCTGACTCTCCAGAAAGCTGCAGTGCCTGCCTGGCTGCCAGTGCTCAGCCTGCCCTGGGGCTTTCCCAGCAAGGTCCTGCCAGCCCTGAAATCCATCTCTGCCACTCAGACTTGGTGCTCACCCTTCTGCTGTGCTGAGCACTGTCTGTGTGTGGCAGGTTAGGAACATTCCCTCCCCCTACCTCCAGAGCAGGTGTGACCTCTGCTGTCCTGGAGGAAGGAGAAGGGAATGTGTTAATGGCTCTTTATGGAGAAGGATGATTTTTCCTGGCAGCACTTTTAGCTTTGCTTCCAGAATATGTACAGTTATCATTTATGTGCCTTTAAATTCTTTCCTTTACTCAGAAGAGATCAGTGCATAGAAAGAGAATTTGGGTTATTAGGCTGCTGGCACTGACCTGCATTTTCCACTGTACTTGGAATACAGTTTGGTGCCTCTCCTCATTTGTTTCCTTTTTCCCTTCCCCTCTTTCTGCTCCCCCCTCAGTAAGATGTTGGATTTTTCTTTTAATGATAAATATTTTAAAATTTTAAGTGATCCACTGAATCACTTATTTAATTTTTTGGGAATCTTTAAGACTGAACATTAGATCTCCTGAAATGTGAAATGATTGAGGCATATTAGTGCTTCAGTCCTCAGTGTGCTCAGAGGACACCAAATTTGTGTCATTGCTACAGGAACAAGAGCTTTGGCAATGTGGGATGTGATTGTGTGAGGTGCCATAGTTTCAGTCTGAGCTGGTTTGCAGATGGGGAAGCTGCTGGTGGGTCTCTGGGAAAGGAGAACTCCTGGCCTTGCTTTAAACCTTTGTTAATGTCATGATAAAAGCCATCTTGGTGTACATGATATTTCTGCTACTTGGAATCAATGTTTCTCTGAAAGTAGTTTTATTTTAGGTTGGAAAGCTATTTTTATTACGAGAATAGTTGTAAGTAGGGAGTCTCTGTGGTGCAATCCATCAGCATGTTCAGCTCATAACTGAAAAGCTGAGATTTGAGCCCTGGCACAGATGGGTTTTCCCTTTTCTCTGCCCTTCTCAGAATTACATCACCTTTAAGGCCCACTTCTATGATATTGGGCTGCAGAGTTTTGTCCACACGAGGCTGTCTGTTGGGGTCTGTGTTTCTGATGGCTGTACCCAGTACAGAGGAGAAAAGGAGTTGCCTCTGTACCCCCACAGTGATCTCAGGGCCTGGGACTGGGAAGACAGTGGATATATTGCCATATGAAATGACCAGGGATGTCTATGATGGGATGATAATAACTGGTTCCTTCCTAGGAACCAGTCCTATTTCAGAGCATACAACAGAAATAATATTGCTTCTGCTGCTGTTTTGCTCTAAAAGAGATATTAATGTAAAAAATAGAGTAATAGAAATAACTGTCTTCTCCCAGCTGGCTGTCATGGCAGCAAAAGCTCCATAGCAGAGCCATTTCCCAAGCCAAGGTTATTTCTAAACCACTTGTAATTCATAAAAAACAATTTGCAAAATTTTGAGTGGTTTGGGAATAAGTAAAGTCATTTTACAAATCATTGTCTGCTGCAGGAAAAGCAATTGTCATGGACATAAAAACACAATATGGGTGTTTTTAGTGTATCAAATCATGTGACAAATCAGAGTCACTGTCAAACATCTTCTGCTCTGCCTGTGTGGTGATTATCCTCTCAGTTTACACAGATCTTTGAACTGCTGTGGTGCTTTAATAGCATCACTGTAACCCCCTGGCACTGGGTAATGTGAGGAGCAGTGAATTCTCACAGCACCTACAGTCATCAGTCACTGTCAGCCCTGGGCTGAGGTTTCTCCTCTCTAACTGTGGGGCTGCATGTGCTTCCCATGGCCCCAGAAAACAACCTGCAGAGTCTCTGGATGATGTGCCTGGCTGCCCAGAGGCTGCAGAGCCTGGGCAGGCAGCAGGAGGAGGGAGAGGCTTCAGTTCACTCACCCTGGCTGCTCCTCTGGGTGACACTGGTCACATCGAGTGTGGCAGGAGAGTGAGGGACCTGCCTGAGATGCAGGGCAGGGGAAAATCCCTTTTGGTCCAAGGAACTTACAGAACCAGGTGGAAAAGGAGATGGAAGAAGGACAAGATTGAGGTGCTCCAACTTGTGTGTGATAAATGCCTTGAAGAAAAGGGTCTGACTTTTTCTCCATTCAGACTGTGCAGCCAGGCTCTGACTTTGTTTGTACAGGCGTCAGTCACAGTGCCTCTGCTGACCTCAGTGCAATGACAGCATCCTCTGCTATCAAACTACTGACTTGAGAGCAGTTACTCCACTTATAACACGCCAGAATAGAAGCCAGTCCCTTGGCTGGGCTGGGAAGAGCCAGGGATGGCTAGCAGCTGGCTGGTTTTTCTGCCTGTTGGTTGTTTATTTGGTCTACTGAGAATGAAATTCATCTCTCCACAAATCAGGTACTCCCTGCTCCTGAGAGCATTGGAGCTCTCTGAGCATTTTGGAGAGCAGGACTGACAGCAGTGGGATTGCTGTGTGCCCAGGAATGTCTGTGTGCAGCCAGACATGGCACCACCCAGGGCAGGGTTTCTGCCCCATGGGATGAGCAGAGAGGAGGTAGCTGTGGCTGTGCCAGGTCTGTTACTCTCTCAGTAACAGCCTTAGTAGCCCAACTCACTTTTTGTTTTGGTTTTTTTTTTGGGTTTAATATGCTCCTTGTGTTATTTATCATATACTTTTATTATCCGTTGTTTTATTGCATATTTTGCAAAAAAGATCAGCCACTTCTATGTTTACCTTAAGCACATCTGATGTTCAAAGCTTCCATACTCTCCCAATGCCATTTTTTTCTCAAGGACAACCAGACTTTGCTGTGGCAAGGCTGGACTGTGGCAAGTGTAGATGCTTCAGATCCCAGAAGGATCCTCTGATGGTGCAGCATCCCAGCTTGTGTTGCATGATTTAGTTCAGTAGCCCAGCCCCAAATCCTCTCTGATGGTCACTGCAGTTGTGTTCTTGGTGGCAATGTGTTTGATTTGGGGCTGTGAGACAGGGATGGGGGTGCTTAGTCAGTATTATCTGCTCCATCTCACTCCTCTAGCTGGTTAGTTCCAAATGTATTTTGGATACCTAATCATTCCAAAGGAAATTTCTAGAGGAACATCAGGAAAACCATCCTTAGTATATAAATTACTGTGTAAATGTGACTGAGCTCCTGCAGCTGAGATTGCAAATAATTTTCAGACGCTGTCAGCATTTTTTTTGTGCTTTGTCTCTGTCCTCCCATGACATTGCTTGGAGAGCTGTGTACACACTCCAAGGAATTGCTTTGCGGGGAGGGCTCAAATATCAAAGTGGAAAAAAAGCATTCAAACCTAAAAGCTGACCATAAAGCCCAGCACATCATTTTCAGGAGCAGAACATTATTGTTACTCTGCTGACAAACTTCTTTTGAGGGCAGCAGCATGGTCCAGCACCATTTTAGATTTGTCTTGAAGCCACACATAATCAAAATAAATATATGGTTACATAAGAAACTCTATTATATTCCTGCTCCATGGTTCCAAGTGTAATTGTAAAGTAAGCACAAATGCAGTGTGTCTGCCCTTGGGGAGGCAGAGGGCAAACTGCCTTCCACACACAGTTCTGTGGATTCACACCTGGGATTAATGAGCCAAGCAAGTCCAAGGGAGGTGGGTTTGTCCCCTCTTTAAGGTCCCAGTGTAAGATGTGGAGGTCTCCTCTAGAGTTGAGGACAAGGGACAGGTAGGGAGAGGCACCAAACAGGACATTTGTTTTTTGCCACGTTGCAGGGAGGGCAGTGAGTGTGTTCTGGACATGGCCCAGCTTGGTGTGAGTAACTGGAGCCCAGAGGATTACACAGCTCACATGAACCCCTGGTGATTTATGCAGCTGTTAAAATGCCAGCAGCAGTGCCTGTATTTCCAGAGACTTGCTGCTGCATGGCACGAGCCTGATTTCTGCTGTGTGTGACCAGGGCAAGAGTTCTGCTGAGGAAATGAGGCAAACCTGCACTTCTGGAGCTGGGCTTTGAAATCTGGCAGGGGGTCATTGTGCTTCTTTGCCCCTTGAAGGTATTGTGAAAATCTATCAATCATTGTTTATTTTCAGAGGGCTTGGACACAATAGCTTTGAAAGGGATAGAAAAACCCATGAAGGAACCCAGAGCACCCTGGGCTGGGTGAGTGTGTGCACACCTGGGGTGTGCTGGGCTTCCCAGTATAAAAGAGATGTGGGCATACTGGGAGGGCCAAATCTTGGAGCATTTGTCATATGTGAGCAGAGGGTGAGAGAGCTGATGTTGTATAGCAGAGGTGATCTTACCAATGCATATAAACACTGGGGGAGGAAAAGACAGAGCCAGAATATTTTCAGTGATGTGAACTAAAAGGGGCAAAGGGCACAAACTGAGTACAAGAAATTCCATTTAAACAAAATATTTTTTTTTTTTTTTACTGTTGCCGTGACTGAAGAATGAACAGGCTGCCCAGAGGTTGTGGAGAGCACTGGCAAAGTTGCTTTTCCTGACCCTGCTTTGAGGAGGGGTGTTGGACTAATCAGTCTCCAGAGGTCCCTGCCAAGCTCCATTATGCTATGACTCTGTAACAGAACACAGCTCTCCTGAACCCCAGGGTAATGTTTGAAATTAAATGGTTACTGGATCCTGGGCATCTGCTCTATTTGGATTAAATATTGCCAACAGAAGTCTATGATCAGGCTGCACGTGCACAGGTGGTGTGTGCATATGCATGGTTACCTGCAGAATCCCTCCATATGCTGGCAAACCAGCTCATCCAGCCAGCCTGTCAGAAGAAAATGTAAAAGATTGCTGAATTCCAACTAGGCAGAATTTCCAGCTGGAAAAAAGGAGGAAGGATGTGTCTGGGGAAATCTAGCCATGTGTTATTCCTGCCCCCAGGATCCTGTGTTAAGTCTCTGTACAGAGCAGTTTCTCCTTAGATACTCAGCTAATCAAAGAGGGTCTTTGCACACCAGGAACAGTACATTCATCACTTGATTACGTGAGGGTCACATATTATTCATCACTCTTTGTATTCTTCTCTTTAAAACTTCCAAGCTATTCCAGTCAAGGAAGTGTGTAGTTGTACAGAAGGGCTTGCTGCTTTTCTCATACCAGCAAATCCAGCTCATGTGGTACAATGAATGCCTGCAGCTCTGCCACTGCTTCAATGTATACACATTGCTTGAGAAAAAAAAATAAGCTGCAACAAGAGTTTAGTCTGGCAGTTACTTTTACTGCTTGTTATTGTAGTTGTGTCTTACAGCTCTCTGTCATTCTGCATTTTTCACTCCTTTGCAGTGGCACAACTGCAAAATGCACAAAGGCTAAATGCTGCCGGCTGGGTGAGAAGGTGGAGAGGAAGGAATAAAGGAGGAGGTGGGAAGGGGCACTCAGTTCTTTGTGCCCTTATCACACATGGATCTGTTCAAAGCATCCAGCTCCTTGCAGCAGTGCTCGGGCTGTGGGCAGCGATTGCAGCAAGCCTGGCTCAACCCAGCCCAGCCCAGCCCTGCCCTGCCCCACCCTGCCCCACCCAGCCCAGCCCTGCCCCACCCAGCCCTGCCCCGCCCAGCCCTGCCCCACCCAGCCCTGCCCCACCCAGCCCTGCCCCACCCAGCCCAGCCCAGCCCTGCCCCACCCTGCCCCACCCAGCCCAGCCCAGCCCTGCCCCACCCTGCCCGACCCAGATCAACCCAGCCCAGCCCAGCCCCATCCGGCTCAACCCAGCCCAGCCCAGCCCAGCGCAGTCCTGCCCCACCCAGCCTGGCTCAACCCAACCCAATCCAGCCCAGCCCAGCCCAGCCCAGCCCCACCCGGCCCAGAGTCTAGCAGAGACAGGTCTCTGTCCAGCTGAACTCATAGAGGAGTTGAAGTGGACAAGTAATGTACCAGAATTTGGCTCGAGTGTTAGAACGAATTTACAAACTGTTGTGAGATAGTTAATGCTTAGAAATACCAGACCCTTCATTTCTGTAACAGCACTGGTTTGCTCTTTCCTGTGTTTGCTGGTTCCCTTGAAAGAACCAATCCACAAGCACATTTATACTAGAGCAAAGCAGGGAAAACATCAAATTGCTCTGAACCCCCGAGTTTGCACTAACAGCATGCTCTGTTTGGATTCCTGCACAGAACATTCCTGCTGTGCCTTTGGTGCAAGAATTATTTCCATAGAGAAACTGCTTCCCAGCCCCACCTTCCACATGACTTCCTTTACCTGGATGTCAGGTAGGAGATGGGTGGTGAGATTTCCTGCAGCATCTTGTGATGCTGTAAGGGGTCTACGTGGCTCTGCCCAGCTTCCACACCTCTGCATCTCACTGAAGAATAACCATTCTTCCAATCCTTCCTCTTTTCCTCCAGTCTGTTGTCATCATTTTGCTGATTAGCTTCTTTCTTTACTTCTTCTGCATCTTATGTCCTGGTGCCAATTAACAAAACTCCACCATACTTCTCAGTTCTGCAAAAAAATGATGAAAGTTGTTTGAGATATAGTGTGAGGTGAGGACAGTTTCAGGGCAGACGCATTTTTTCTTCTTTGGGCATATCTAAATTGGAGCTGTGCTGCACATGTGCTGCATGGCCACATTGGTACCTGGCTCTGGAGCTGAAATGTGTGCTCTGCACCCGAGGTGCACATGTCACTGTTCTGTGCTTCGTCTGCTGGGTCACCAGGGCTCCTGGGCCACAAAGAGTTTGCTTCAGGGGCAGGAGCCATCAGCACATCTTTGACAAGGCAGGCAGTGTGGAAACATCAGCACTCTTCCCTCCTAGCACAGAAAGATGGGGCTGGTTCCCAGTTTGTTATCTTTATACTTAGCATTGGCTCCAAGGAGCGTAGTTAGAGGGGATGGAAACAATCTACTCATTTTCACTTCTGTGTTGCCAGTTGAGTCAGGACCAGGCTGACACTGGCCCAGAACTATTACCATTTGCTTGGTACGTTGAGGCATCTGTGTGTTTTTGTTACCCCTTGCCCATTAGCTCATGGACCACTGTGTCCATAGCACAAAAGGTCCTGTGCTTTTCTTGGCCATCTTCACTCCTCACGTCCATCTTGGGCTGGGAGCCAATGGCATGGGCACCAGAGATAAAACATCTTTTATGTCCAAACACAACCTTCTGCATCAGAGCATGCCTTGCCTCTCAAGAAGCTGTCCTTTTTGGGACTTGTGCTTTGTTTTTTGAGAGCTTTTTATGGATTCATATGTATCATGACCCAGCACCTATTGCATGCACATAATTCCAGCACAAAGGGCTTTTTAAAAGTACATATATAGAAACTGCATTCCTAAAGAATGTTACTGTCTTTAGTGCTATTTTCTACCTTCATTTTGTGGTTTTGTTTCCCCAACTCTATCTAGTTGCAAGGATTCATCTTAAATGCAAGTGACATATCAAAACCTACTTTGATAGTTTGCAGATTTAAAAATAGCTGTTTTAACATAGGTTTTCCTTTCAAGGTAGAATGTACCTTTTATTGGAAAACATTCATGCACATTGTTAATAAATATAGGGTCTCTTTTCCATGGGCTGTCCTACAGTGAGTCATCTCCTCTCTGACTCTGTGTATCTACATGCAAATACGTGGGAATTAGCTTGGTTTCTGAAATTCTCTTTTGTATGGACTAAAAATCTGGGGTGGTTATTTTTAAATGTTTCCCATTCTTCAGATGAGATATGAATGTAAATGCAACAAAAGTAAAGTTGGATGTTCTCCCTGTACCAACAATATAGCTGTAAAATGCAGTGTTTTGATTTATCTGGTGGAATGCTATTCCTCTTTCAGACTGGTGTTCAGAATTGGGCCAATTTTATCAGAAGAGTTTATTGTCTCAAGAAGTAAAAATAAATTGTCAGGAAAGGGTTCCACACTTTGAGGAGACTGGAGGGTGAAGTTCCCATGGGACACTTTAGTGACAGAACCAGGCAGCTCCTGTGGCTTGGATCACAGGATGTGACAGCACTGCTGCATGTTTTAGTGGGAGAAGGGAAGGACTAAAAATGCAAAAATATCAAGCATGGTGTATTCATGTGCCATTCCTAAGCCTTTACAGACAAGGTCTGACAACCCCAAGTATAGGTTCCACAGGGTGCTGAAGAACAAGATTGCTCAATTCTTACACAACTGAACCCCTGCTAACTCCTGAATCAGAACTTGTCTGCTTAAGGAGAACAGCCAGCTCAACTGATTTGCAAACCTGTGTTGAAAGATTTATGGAAATTTTTGTGGGACCATGAAGGCAGCAGGGAGGTGAGTTTGTGTTTCTCTTGGTTGGTAACAAAAAGATCTTCATGCCTGTTGTCTTTACCACCTCCAATTTTCTTTTTTTTCTTTTTTCTTTTTTTTTTCTTTTTTTTTTTGTCTTCCTAGTTGAGAAAAATCACGTTGTATTTGTTTATTCATTCACATTTATGACAACAAAGATTCCTTCCAAACTCTTGGTTGCCCTATCTTAATTTTATTGTAAGTATAATTAACCCACAGTGTTGCTGAGGATATCTGTTCCTTAGATGCTCTGCCAGCAGAGTAACCACATATAACTTTTTCATTTTCTGGGGAGCTTCTTTGGCAGTCTTCACTAGAAGGTGTCAAAAAGGTGTTAATAAATCAAAGTCAGTTTAGAGCAGGAAATGAAATATTAACACTGTAACACTATTCATTTTTATTAGTAGTATTTCTCATTTTGGTTTGTTTGTTTGCTTATTTGCTTTCTTTGTTTGTTGGTTGGTTTGTTGGGATTTCTTTTTCCCCAGAGAGAAAATCCCCATGTGTGTTGGTAAAGGTTAAAAAGCAGACTGTGAAGATGACAAATTTCCCAGATCTGAGTTTCACATCTCCTCGTCAGAGTTGATGATAATTGTCTGTATCAGCAACCATTTGTGAAATCTTTTAGATTTTGTAGGAAGGATACAGTTATAAATTGTGAAACAGAAAATAACTTTTCTTAAAAGAAGAGCCTCAACTTCAGAGTAAAACCAATAGGTAGGACAAAAGTGGCTGAAGCTTTGTTTATAGCATCACTGATCCATGGAGAGCACAAAAGAAAATTTTAGTGCCAGCTCTTATGCATCCTCTTGGAGCCAAAGGAGGTGACACTACAGCTGCACTTCTGCTGCTGTTTTTTCTGCAGTCCTCCCCACTGTCCCTCACTCTCGTGAGGTGCTGAGATGTGGATGGCTGAGTCTCAGCTGCTCTCCAGAATTTCCCTGTGTTGTGAAACACTGAAACTGCCAGCACTCAGCTCTCTGTCCTCAGCTTACAGTGCCACAGCCCAGGTCCCTTCCCCACATCAACACCAGGCATGGTGGCAGAATGGAGTCCTGCACAGGTTCTGCTTGAGGACCTTAAGACAGGACCTGTAAAAGCTCCCAAGAGGAGAAAATGCCTGTGAGTGCCACCTTGTGTCTTTCCAACAGAAGGAAAAAGAAGAAACGAAGTGCCTGGAACTGCAGTAGCTGGTCAGCAGCACCTTGTGGTCATATGTCACTAAGGTACCCCAAAAACTAATAATAATACCTCGTTGTTAGATTGCTGTTATTTTTTGTTTGTTTGTTTGTTTTTTCCTGAGATCTTGCTTGCTTGTTTTAGACACATCAGTCAAGTGCTGCTGTGTCCTTGGAGTTCCAGCAGCAAACCACCACCTAAGTGCAGTAAAATGGACCTCAGTCCAGTTCTCCTTGTGCAGCACCACTTTCACTGTGTTTCTGCAGTCTGTGGTGTTTGGCCCTGCTCTTTACATTCTCTTGCTCCCCCAGTACCCACAGAGCCCATTTGGAGCTCTGCAGATGCCATCCCTGCTGTGTAGCCTGCAGTGCAGTCTCAACCTGCCCAGCACTGCTGTGGCTGCTCCTGTGGCCAGCACATTTGTGTACTCCTGCAGTATTCCTGCAGAAATTTCTGCTCCAGACCTCATTCCCATATCCCAGTACACTGAGAGATGCTGCAGAGACACAGAACGCCTTGGGTTGGTTTAACTGGGTTAAAGATCACCCAGTGCCAGCCCTGCTGTGTGCAGGGACACCTTCCCCTAGAGCAGGATGCCAGAGCCCATCCAGCCTGGAACATCTCCAGGGATGGGGCAGAAGTCCTTGCCTTGCCTCAATGTGACTAAACTCTTATTTTTCTCTAATCACGTTGATCAAGACAAATGAAATCAGAGTTTGCTTCCTGACTGGCAATTTTTTCCCACATGCTGCAAATTTCCTTTTACTGTCCATGGCTGGTAGGAACAGCTTTTGGCAAGTCAGAGTAAAAACTACTTTGAAAGCACTGTGCCTGTCTATTTAGGGGATAAAATTACTGTGAATTAACTCTTAAGGAATCTGCAAAACAGGTCTAAAATGAATCTATTAAAACCTGAGATTTTTAAAAGAGGGGCAAAAAAGAAGATAGACTTATTCTAGGGAGGCAAACAGGGAAAGAAATAAGTCCTCTGGTACTGCCTAGGAAAGATAGGCACCTCCACAGCTCATGCTTTGCAATTCAATAATTTAATATTTCAATAACAGAAATGAAGTGTCTGGAAGATTCAAGTTCTTGTCACTTGCTTTACAAAGCACACTCCTTTTCTAATGCTTAGCTTGCAGTGGTGTTTGGTCTACTAAAAACACACTAATTTCTTTCTGAAGCTAATATAATCCTTCTGATAACCCCAAGAAACAAAGTTTTTTTAAAAAACACCTCAGTAATAACTCAGGACATCATGTTTCTATACTGCAGTTTACAAATTGAGAGTTTAAAAGAACAGTGATGCTGCTGAAAATCTTTCTACTCCCATGACTGTTTGAATCATAAAATTAAATTTAAAAAAGAAAAAAAAAAAACCCAGACCAAACCCCTAGACCTTTAATTATAACCTAATCATTTTGATCACAGCAATAAATATAAGAAATGGCAAGTATGTGTGTGAGAGGGCAAGACAGAGAAAGGTTTAGGGCAAGAATCAGTGGAAAATCTTTAGAAATGATGTAAGAGAAAGCAAAGGCAGGGATTGGAGTTTGTAGCCTACACCAGGGACTATAAAAACTCTGAAAGAAAGCTGAGCATTAAGGATAAGTTAGGAGGAAGAGCATAGCAGGACATTAAGGTTGGAATTGCTTGCATCCAATGCAAGGTAAGAGGAGTGAGGGCAGAATGTGTTTGGGATGTTTTGTGTCTTCTGCTCTCTTTACAGAAGCTTTCTTCCCTTCTGTGTTTTTCTCTTTTCAATGTTTTCTTCAATTTTTTTATTAATAGATATGCTAAAGTTATAAAGATGCCCAGATCTGATGGGAAAAGCAGGACTAATTTTTCCAGTTTGGAATTAAGATAATAAGGTGCCTATCATCTAGGAGTTTTGGTAGTAAAACAGAGCTACAAATATTCAGTGGAAACTTATTTCCTTCAGTTAATCAGCCAATATTTAAACAGAATGGGTCAGTGCATTTTACAACAGTGACAAATTACTTTTATGCTCTTGCAGTGCTTTGCAGTAAACTGCTGTCTGTTTATATTGTTATGGATTTTCCTTTGTGTAAGTTATTGTCAAATGCTTATTTTAAGCTGAAGTACTGTGACAGGATAATTCTTTTGCATTACTAAATATCATATTTGGTAGACAAGTCTGCTGCATCTAACATATTGGAAAACATGAGATAAATTATAAAAGTCTTTAATTTATGGATCTGCAAAAGGGTTCTACTATATTCCATATTAGACAATTGTTGAGCCAGATTCTGCTGCATTCCTGCAATAATAGAATAACTGCAGAAACATTCCTGCACTAACAGAGTAATTATCATTATCCAGTGGTCTGACAAGTTCAGTTGTGTACCCCTGTAAGTGAAGGCAGACTGATTCTGTGATAGTCATGTTAATTTCTCCATTCTGAGTTCAAAACTATTTCACTGTTGGTTTTTTTTTTTTCTCCCAAACTGAAGCTGTACAAGTAAATACATGCAAATGACGTTTGGTTTAGATGTCCAGAGGCTACAGTAAAGTTCAGAATCCACTAATTTTTTAAGAACTAGCATGCAGTGCCCTTAGCTTTCCTTACTTGGTTTTTCAATTTGAAATGATTGCTCTCTCATGGGTAATGCAGAGCTGAAGGCTGAGCAGCTGAGAGGACATTTTGTGCCTCTGCCCATTGCTCAGCTCAGGAAAGTTATTGCATTTACCTGTATCTGCTCACCTGCATTCAAAATGTAGCTGAACCTACTTTTCTTGTAAAATACTTTGAATGTTATGAGGAATAACAGGCAAAAACTCTCAGCTCAAACCAAGCAAATCTATAGTGTAAATGATGGCAAAGCTGAAAAATATATCTAACTGGACCAGGCATTCTTCATCAGTTATAAATACCTGCCAATCTGATTTCAGCAGATTAGGACTTTGTTTTCACTCTTTGAATGGCAAGTGCTTTTCTGGGCTTTTTGAATAGCCAGTTAAAACATACAACAGTTGTAAGAGCTCTGTTTTTATACCCTGACAAGATTGCAAGTGCTTGCAGCTTTCCTTTTCTTCTTACTTAACTCAGAGATACAGGTTACTCTAATTTACATTTGCAATGCATCTCCCCCAAGATTTTCTTCTTCAAATAATACCCTTGATCAGAATGTTTAAGTGTTTGTCCAGTAAATCAGTATCAGTATTTGAATCTTGTTAAGAAATTCCAATGCCATTCTTGTCTCTTAAAAACTTGAGGGATATTTTATAATACTTTAAATGGTCTGTTTTTATATTGATAACCTATTTTGCTAATATGCTCTTTATACATGGTGTGAAGATCTACTTATCACTGCAATGCTGTCAGGAAAGAAAATTATTTTTCTGATATAGAAAACCACAATCTATTTCTTGATTATTCTTGATGGAATGGTTTCTTATTTTTTATTCAAATGCTGAAGATGGCACCCTAACAATGAGAAGCTTTTGGCTCTTGTGGTAAAGAAGAAAAAAAGCTGAATGCCAAGTTGTTAGAAATGTTAAGAAAAGTTGGCATATTTAGCCAGTACATATATAAATAGTGTAGGGTTGAGAGTTTGTTGGCAATGAAGAATAGTCTAATAATTTTGTTTTCCATGGTATATACCAGGAATACTGCAGCTCACTCAATTATCTTTTGAGGAAAGGTGCAAATAGTTTTTTTCCCAGTAAGAGATCATTTTTTATAGTATCCTTCTTTTTTAAGAGCCCCTCAGCTTCTAGATGGGCTTCATCACTTCTGTTTATCTGTTGCTTCATGGTCTCTTACTTTTATGGTATATATGTGAGTTTGAGGTTTTTAATTTTTGAAATCTGTTGCTAAAAATGGATTTATTACACTGTGTAATAGTGTAAAAGTGTAGCCAGCTTTGCAAGATGCCCAACCTGTGTCCTTCCAGCTCATTCTAAAGAAAATTGTCCTCACTTGCTCTGTACAAGCATTTGGTTTCATGCCCTATTTTCAAAAGAAGAGATGAGAACCATGACTGACTATCTTTCACAAGTCTTTGCCCACCTCTGTCAGTTAATTTGTTCCTGAATCATGCTTGTGTCTGTTCAGCAAAGGCGCTCTGGCAGGGCTGTGTTCACTTTTTGAACTCTCATGGGAATTAAGGGTCACCTTTCCACCCTGTTTCCCATGATGCGAGTGCTGCTCCTACAGATGTTGTGTCCTGTGTGGGCAGGGTCCAGGTGAGCCCTCCAGGGACCAAACCATGACTGAAAACATGACATAAAACTCTCTTTTATCTGAGTACCAGTGGCAGGAACAGCTGTGGGCTCGAGCATCTTCTGAGCCAAAGCACAGCTGGCAAACAGGCAAAGGTGACTAACTGGTGATATGAGAACATGCCAGGACTGAGCACTGGAAATCATGTTACAGGGAATGCAATTATTGAAATGAAGACTTTGGAAATCAATTGACCAATCTTGACTAGCTTGGGAAACCTTGAAGGAAATTCAGGAAGTGGAACATGCTTGGCCTTGAAATACCGTCTGACAAAAATTTTCTTTTGGGGCACAAAAAAACCTAGTTATCTCAAAATAACTAATCATAGGCCTCTTGCATAAGTTTATGAATTCCAAGTTCTCTCTGGTTCCACTAGATGAAGCCTACCTGTCTCTATTTATCTATGTAGTCAGGAAACTGAAAATAGAAGGAAATACACATTGTAGAAGTTGTCAGTATCTGTACCATGTATAAAAAAATATATGGCATTGTTTAAAAAATCTATTCCTACTCCAGAAAACACATTATTAATAACATAAAGAGCCTGACACTGGCAGCTTACATTTCATTTTGTCACAAAAGTCCCATGTTCCAATGTGTGGCTTCAGAATCTTTCAGAAAGCAGTATGTGAGAAATGCTCCATTTCTCGTCTGTGGGATGAGAACAAAAACAACACTCTAACCTATTTTTGAGCTCTGCTTTTTTTTTTGTTTTTTTTCTGAGGATGGGATTCATTTTGATTTTTATTCCTTTTCCTTGACATTTACATAACCACAAGATTGCACCTGAGAAAGGCAGGATCCTTCAGCAGTTCTGAAATTGCTAGGACTAGTGGTAGGGATATTATTTTTGGCTTTGTGGTGATACAAGTCATGAGAGAATACCTTTTGCAACTTTTAAAAGTAAGGTAAATTTGTTCCAGAAAGAGCAGACTTCTTAGAGCATCATACAAACCGTTTTTAATTTGTTCTTTTGGCAAGAAAATAATCCATTATAATTTTTTTGGCCAAGGTGTATTCCCATTGGGCATGCCATGAGCATAGCAAGGCCATTTGAGTACTCCATTTGATTAATCAATTCAATTAGGATAGGTAGCAGCAGTAAATACTCTACTTTGTGGTGCTGGAGCAATAACAAATTAGCTCAGTACCTGGCTTGCAAACACTGCTCTGGTTTCCCCAGCTGGCTGGAATTTGCACAGCCACAGATGTTCCTGGCTGGCAGGTGGTGAAGGCTTCCCAGCACTATCCCAGTGCTGTGAGAGGAGCACTGGAGCTCAGAGGCACTGCCAGGAGCCCCCTCTGGGATTTGGGGCTATAAGAGAGTGGTGAAAAGGACAATGAACATAGCTCCTCGTGCAATGGAGAAGCAAAAGAGAGAGAGAGCTTTATTTAAAGAAACACCACTCAAGACTCATTGGTCCAGGAAGGCAACACCTCTTTGAAAACATATTTTATGCAAAAATCACATCTCTCAGGGACCCTGCAGGTGTTTAATGATTGTTATATCTTCTTGTCCTTAGCAGGCTGAGAAGCCCAAGGCTTCAAGGCTGCTTTTCCCTGGTTCCCAGCAGCATCCAGCAACACTCCCCAGTGCCTGAGGGACAGCCAAGCCTTGGCTCTGCATCAGGTCATTTTGGTGGCATCCAGGGCTAAACCTCAGGGGTTTCCAGGCTTGGCCACAAGGTTTGCAGGTGACCTGGGCATGTCCCATGCTGGTGTCACAGCAGAAGCAGAGCACAGCCATCAGTGCAGGCTGGCAGCTGCAGTGAAGGATTGCAGTGCAAGGCATGATGTCTTGCCTCGGTTCTCTTGCTAACAGGCCAGTAAGAAAAATAAGTCCCTTGTGATTTATACTTGCAGAGTAACCTCCACAGTAATGTGAAATATTGCAGTTCAAATGGGTAAGAACAATGATGGCTGTTACCATTTTTGACAGGCAATGGGTTTGGAGCTTGGTGATGAATTGCATTCTGTCTGGGGTTTGTTCAGCCCACTTATCTTCAGGATGTCATTTTGGGTTTTGCTTTTTTCTTTGTAAGAAAAATATCTTATAAGTCCTTTGGTTTGATGTTGGAGACATTACAGTTTCTGTTTGGTAAAGCATTTTGCTTTCCTGTGATCTTTCCTTGGAAAAAGGCTCTGCACAGGTTCCTGAGTAAAAGTTTTGTATGTTTATCCTGCTTTGATAAGGCAGAATGCTGTTCTTTCTTTTATCATTAATTTTATTTTAATTGGACCTGCAATAAAGACACCTAATTATATGAGGAACTTTAGTTTTGACACATTTCAAGCAAAAGTATCACTTAGACATATAAATATGTCTGAATTTCAGACTTGCAATTACATTTAGAGAAGGGAAAACTATATTTTATGTCAGATAACACAAGACTGAGATACTGCAGACATGGAATTATACACCAATCCTTTGACCTAGCCCTGTGAACTTCGTGGTGAAGAATTTTCTGGAAGGATGGAATTTCAATATGTATAGTAAGGGTTCATCTTGAAAAGTTTGTCAGAGCTTTGCTTATTCTCCTTCAGTAACAGATACTGTCCAGCCTCTCTTAAAGCCTCTCTTGGAATGTGTCAAGGTAAAATATGGATGGGCTGCAGCAATAGCCAGTGCATGACTGGGAAAACCCCTTTTAGGCCAGAGGGCTCTTCTTGGCCGGTTGCAACAAGTGAGCTCAAGATAAAATACCAATAACTTTTAATAACTAAGGTCCTGTGACATGGCTGAAGGTGGTAAAACTAAGTCCCAGCCTGGCAGAAGAAAGTGTGATTTTAATTGTATTTGCATAGTCCTCACTGCATCATTAGTTTTGCAATTGCTTTTCTAAAGCTGAACTGTTCCACTACAATAACCCTGCCTTTTCCTCCTGCCTTGGTCCCTTTGCTGCATGAAAATCAGTACAACAGGGTCTTGCTGGACTTGAGTTTTGCTCCTTTTTCAGTCAGTGACACCACCTCTTCAGCTGCTTATTTCTTTGGGAAGTGGAGCCAAGTTTAAGCCCTTACAATTTCCCCTGCTTCTAATTTCACTGGCATCAAGTTCTGTTAATCAAATGTCTTTAGTGTTGCAGGTGCCTTGCTGTTTATTTTCATTAGTGTACCAGTTGCTAATTTTAGCTCTTTAGTCTTTGGGTTGAATGAATACCAGCACAGATCTTAAACCATAATAAGCATATGTTTTTAACCTTGCCATTTATTTTTACATCTCTGTATCCAAATAATCAGGATGTGGTTACCTGTGAAGGTAGTGGACTGCTACTTCAAATTTCAATGCACACCCACATACAAAAATACACATTCTAGAGGGTTATAGCTTTGAAAACACCCAGACAGACTCCTGTGTTTATATCAGGCAATGGCTGTTGCTGTCAAACTGAGAGACAGTGGTACCACCTGGCTTAGTGCTTTGACTTTGTCCTTTGATTCCAGTGAATTCTCTGCCTCACCCCTGCACCGGCAGCTTTCTTCCTAACTACTTATCCCTTATGGACAATAGTAATAATAATTATTATTTATGTGTATATATATTCATACAATCTTAGTGTTTCTGCCTTTGCCAAGTGGAGAGTCAGCAAAGAATGGCAGAATCAGAATTGAGTTATACTCTGGGGCAGAACCTGGAGACAGAGAAATCAGCAAATTAGCAGATGCCTTTGGCAAAAGGCCCCAGCCCAGCTCTTCCTAACATCATCTGAAACTTTCTCACCTGGGGAATTGAGGGCACATCGGGTTTGAACATCTAGATCCAAACAGGGCCTAAACAATGTAGGCTAAACCCATGTTTAGAGGTAACCAAGCACCTTCTCCATTCTGAGCCTCCCAAAACTCCCTGCACTATTTAAAGGCTTGGTTTTGCAGCTGTGACACTTGCTCAGACCACCACCAGTTACAACACACATTCCTTTGCAATCTTATTGTGAATGATTTAATTGCAGGATGCCATTGGAAGTTGTGGCTCCAACTAGATCATGCTGAGAGTTAGCAAAATGCAGCCTTGCCTTCAAAATACTCCTGGAGTGGTGTATGATTCTGTCACAGCTTTAAGCACCTCTCCAGCACGTGGACAGGTCAGGGTCAGCCAAGGCAATAAGCCAAAGTCTCCCTGCTTACAAGTGAGCATTCAGTTCATCTGGTTTGAAGGCAAGTTTGCACTCCTCACTGCTGCTGCTGCAAGAATTGCACCACTGTGCAGACAGGAATCAAGAGATTGGCAGGGCTGTAGAGGAAGGAGCAGAGGAGGGAGCTGTTTCTGCATGCAAGGGTGATGCATTCAGCTGGCCTGATCTGGTTAAATGCTGTGACTCTGACAGATAAACCTTATTAACAGCCATGGGGAGAGTCTCCCTTTGTTTTTACTCCTGTAAGACCCGAGGAGCAGGATTCCTCAGGGGCTGCAGCCGTGGAGTCAGTTACAGCTTGTTCTCCTTTGCAGATGCTGCAGTTCCAGCTCGTGGTGGTGCATCTGGCCCTGGTGATTGCCCTGCTGTGGTGGAACTCCAGCTCTGTGCTCCTGGCAGAGGCAGCTCCAGAGGTAGGTGAAGGCTCCTGGTGGTTGTCACATAACTGCACATCCTTGGGTGTTTTTAGCCACAGAGTGAGGAAGACACTGGGGTATCCAGTGAAGAAGACGCTGGTAAACACTGCTGGAAGGTGAAGGGTCAGAATTGACTCTGTGAGGGCTGAGGAGGAGCCTCAAGAAGAGAGAGATGCAAATTGCATGGCTCTGGGGGGACAGACTGAGTGAGGCCTCACCCAAATTCTCACAGCCTCTCCCAAAACACCTGGGGATTTCCCGTGTTTCCTGGACCAAACATTGTCCAGTGAAAAGAGAACTTCCTCAAGAGGGGAAGGAGCTGATGGCAGGGGGGAAAGCAAACTTCTCTAACACTGAAGCAAAAGTTTAATTCTTATTAAATAATAGCATGAGAAAGCTGCAGCTTTCAGAAGTCATAAGATCCCTAGGAGAAGATCACCCTCACAAAAATTACAAATTAAAGGAGATGGACTAGACCAGAAGGCGGAAGGAGCAAAATCAGTTGCCTGAGCTTGGAAAGGAAAGCAGCAGATGAAATGGATGAGTTGTCTCATATTACACCCAGGATGATATGTAGGGGTTGCACCTGAAAATACTTCTACTGCATTCCCTATTTTTATGTCATCTTGACATAAGGCAGATTTGGCAGAAGAGGTATTTATGTAATGGTTTCATGACTTTAAAAAAATCTAGTATCTAAAAGTTTACTCAAAGTAGCACTGTTTGCCTCCAGGGTTTTGACATAGGTTTTAAGATAATTTAAACATTAGATAGTTACTGAAGAATACTGATGGATCCTTCTGCCTTGCTCTCTGTCTTCACATAAGCATGACCTGATTCTCCAAAAGTTCTGCAGCAGCTGCTGTTCTGGTGTCACAGACTCCTGGTAACCTGCCTCCATCAGTGATAGATTTTTGTGAAAAGAATGTAAGAGCAGAACATCTTTGCAGACTTCTAGATCTAGAGACCTCCACTGGACCATGTTTTAGCTGCTGATGGGCCAGAATTTGTCTCTGAAGCAGTTTAAAATCTCAGTATCCACAACATTCTTTGGCAACACATTCCCCTTCATTTGTGTTCAGTATTTAAACAGTAACTCCTTATATGTATTTTAAATCCACCATCTGGTGACTTCACTGGGTGGACTGGGAAGCTCTTTTCCTTTAGGAAAAAATTACAAATTTTTATTCATTTCACTGCTGTTCCTAAGTTTGCAAACCCTCCACTATACCACCTACACCCACTCTCATCTCAGCTTATCTGTGAAATTGTACTTTATTCAGTGGCTCACCAGAAGAAAACTGTTTTCTACTTCTGACTATCATTTTAGCTTTCACTTGATTTCTTACAATTCCATTATATCTTTTGAAGACAAAGTAAGTGGAGTTGCAAGGTATTCAAGAGCAGAGGCTCTTTTTGCCCTTCTGGTTTGAATTGTTACTGTAGATATTTATCCCCACGAACCAGAAGGAAGAGTTCAGTCTTTTTTAAAGGCATCACTCATTGCAAACCTCTATGAAAGTTTTATAGTGCTAAAGGAGAGCAGAAAGGACAGCTCTGTGCACTTGAGGCTCACAAAAAGCAGAGTCAGGGGACAATGTGAGATCCTTTATAAAGGTTTCAATAGTGCTACACCACTGGTGTGATCATTGTGGTCATGTGCTCCTCCTCATATAAAATTCACAGTTTTATACACTTCATATCACTGTCAGCCCCCCATCAGCAGTGGGGAACATCCCACCACAGCTGGAGTAGACCAGGATTTTGCATCACCCATGTGCTGCCTCCCTTCACATGTACTAACCCAGCATGTGTGCACAACAGCCATAGGGGTGTGCTCCTGAAAACAGAACAAAACTTGTTGGTATAAGTCGTAATGTTTCTGATTCTCTGAAGTTCAAGTGAACAAGAAGGTGCATTGCATTCAAAGAGACAATGATTTGGGTTTGCTTTTGTAGACTAACTGCTGCCCTGTATTTTTCTGTTACATGCAAGGTAATTATTTCACTTTAATTCATTTCATTCTTTCTTGTTAGACCCCAGAATTCTCAGCTATTCTTATTGCAAAGTTTGATTTTGAAATGGTGTTAAGTCTGATGTTGTAATTAAGGTTCAAACTGCTGCATCAGTTCAAAAGTGTGTTCTCTCCTTTCCTCCTCCCCATGTAGTGTTATTGAATAATTTCTTTGAATGTTAGGGCTGAGCAAGTTTTTTTGGGGATATTTTTGCATAACAATTAATTATGGTGTCAGATATGGATGGAAACTTCTATAGAAGTTTTTGTTACCACTTATTAGCATTCATTTAAGAAACAAAAATCAGTTTCCTGAAACTATCAGAATGGGTATTGGAGTCTGGCAATGATGATTGCATTTTCCAGAAGGATTAAATTGCTCAGCTCATGCTTTAAGTGATACTAATCACAGTTCTGAGATAGGGATAGTGGGATGATCTGCAGAAATAGGCTTTGTGAAGCAACAAATTTTAATATTCCTTGCAATAATAATGAAAGCAAGTTCAGTTCTATAAAACAAAAAATTCCAGACTTTGACAGCAAAATCCTGTTGGTGGAAAGAGGCCACATTTCAGAGAAGAAACTTTGTTTTAAAACATTGTCCCAATTTCAGTGTCCTGCTAGTTCTGTATTTATAGGACTGTTCCTATGACACTGGTTGAATTTTTTTAATTTTTTTTTTTATGGGACTTGAGCAGCCTGCTGAAATTTTGCTGTTTTTTTCTGCAGCCTCTGGAGCCTTCTGCTGCTCTGGGGGTGGGAGACCATCCCATTGCCAGTGAAGAGAAGTCATCCACCAACCTGGCAGCCAAACTGCTCCTTCTTGATGACTTGGTGTCTCTGGAGAACGAGGTGACTGAGACCAAGAAAAAAAGAAGCTTCCCAGGATTTGGCTCCCCAATTGACAGAATTTCTTCATCCTCTGTGGATTCTAAAGGCAAACAGAGGTAAACTCTTAAATGCTCCTGCCAGTGATAAAGTTGGAGGAAGGCTGTTACTAGGTGTTGTGGACACTAATGGGTTAGCTTTAGCCCCCAGCAGGTTTGCTGGTCAGTTATGAGGTGCCTCTGATCAGAAACCATTCAAACACTGTGCTGTGATAATAATATGTGCACTAGTTCATTTATTCCTACAGTGCTGCAAAGCTACCAGGCAACATTCCAGTATATGTGATTTTCCAGTGTATTTTTTTCCACTGGTGTGAACTAACATTCAGTTTAAAACTATGTTTTTGATCATGAGCTTATTTAAAGCAAAAAATGTGCTTGAGGTTCACAAGCAGAGGGGCAGGGCTGGGTGCTCCTGAGACTGGGATGGAAAGAAGGTCTAGTGGAGTGGATGTTTTGAACAGAAAGATGAAGGACACATCATGAAAATGGGCAGGCAGACAGTAGAATGAGCTTCAAGACCTCCATCAGCTTTGGATAAATGTGTGTTTGAAAAACAAAAACAAAAACCAGGGCTAAGCAATGAATGGTGCTCAGTGTGGCTGGGGAGAGACAGCGAGTTTGGGGCACAACTTCAGGGGCTGTTCCTGCATCTGAGACAGCTTCCCTGTCTTGTTCTGTTCATCTGCTAACTGTCTTCTCTTGGATGGCATCCCTAATGCCACAAAGTATTTAATAACATGCTTAAAGCTTAATCTGGAAATGGAAAGTATTCACGAGAGCCAGTCAATATTACAAGTACTTTTTTCAAACTAAGTTTTGCAATGTTTTCTTGTTTTTTCCATTTATCCACCCAGTCTGCCACTAGGGCTGTTTGGCTGCAGCCAAAAGAGATAAAATACAAAATTCTTAAAACCTTACATAGAATTATTCTGCTCTGTCCACCTCTTCAAGATATCAAAATCAGCTCACTTATCATTTGCTTTTTAGCATATTTTCCCTTTCCAGGCAAGATGAAAAAAGGTAATTTTTGAAGATATGCTTTTTTCCAAAGGTATATGGTATTCCCAATTTTTTCTGTGTTTTTTGGATAGAAATCTTTCATTCTATGTGCAGTACTAGGGAAAAACTAAACAAAGAAGCAAACAAAAACAAACAAAAAACAAAAAGGGAAATTGTGGTTTGAAGAACAGCTTGTCTCTGAACGAGCTCATGCAAATGAGTGACACGCTGCACAAAGTCCCCCTTTCACAGCAGCATCAGCACAGTTTGCAGTTTTGAGTTGGGATTATCACTTTGGGGGAGGTGTTTAGCTTTTAAGTTTGGGGTTGAGCCATTTATTAGAACCACCTGAGCTGCATTGATCACTGCAGTGATAGTCTGATACCACCAGCAGCATGGACTGCAGATCAGATGGATGCTATGAAAGAGCAATAAAAGGCTTTTGATGGGAAAGTGCCTTTAGATAGAAACAGGCAGAGGCTGCTGCACTTAGAGGAGTAAAACCGAGGATCCTGTCACAGTCGCTCAGGGAATATCAGCTCATTCCTCTACGAGCTGAGCTGGCCACCTTTAGAGACCAGGAAATTTATTTGTGAAAGCTGATAAACAGATTGAGCCCCCCGAATCAATGCGGTGTGTACAATGCCTAGCAGAAAGCAGAAACTTTAGGAAAAGAGCGGATTAAATATTAGTCCACTTTAACAGCTTGTTCTGACACCCACCGATTACAGCAGAGCCCAGATGGTGGTCTGGCATCAACATCGGTTTGTAATGCCTTGAAAAGCGTGCAGGGAGGCAGCACTTTGAACTATTGTTTTTAACAGAAAAAGGCACTTTGTCCCTCGCACGGGACAGCACGGGGACACGGCGGAGCGGAGGGTGGCGGGGCTGCCGTGCGCCGGGCGGCCGCAAGAGGGGACCGCAACTGCGCTGCTGGACAGCTCTGCATCCTCCTCTGGAAACACGGGACACGGCAGGGACAGCTCTGCATCCTCCTCTGGAAACACGGGACACGGCAGGGACAGCTCTGCATCTTCCTCTGGAAACACGGGACACGGCAGGGACAGCTCTGCATCCCTGAATAACACGGGGCACGGCACTGGCACTGCTCTGCATCCTCCTCTGGAAACACGGGACACGGCAGGGACAGCTCGGCATCCCTGAATAACACAGGGCACGGCAGTGGCACTGCTCTGCCTCCCTTCTCTGGAAACACGGGGCACGGCAGGGACACTGCTCCTGGGGCAGGAACAGGCACCGCTCAGCATCCCTGAATAACGCAGGGCACGGCACTGGCAGCTCAGCATCCCTGAATAACACAGGGCACGGCACTGGCAGCTCAGCATCCCTGGATAACGCAGGGCACGGCAATGCTACAGATCCTGGGGCAGGAACAGGCACTGCTCCACATCCCTTCTCTGAATACAGGGCAAGGCAGTGGTACAGCTTATGGGGAAGAAATAGGCACTGCTCCAAATCCCTTCTCTGAATAGCATAGGGCACAGCACTGGCACAGCTCACCATCCCTTCTCTAAGTAACACAGGGCACGGCAGGGGTACATAAAGCTCCTGGGGCAGGAACAGGCACGTCTCCACCTTTGCCATCGAGTTCCAGTCCGGGGAGTTAATTCCCCTTTTCTCCCGGCAGGCTCAGGATGGCTCTGGCAGCCCAAGTGTCCCTCCTGTGCCTCCCCAGCTGCGGGGAAAGCAGTGCTTCCCTTCAGGTAGCAGGCTGAGCATCCTGGCTTTCCTCCCCTTGGCCTTGGGCTGGGTGCAGCAGCGCTGGATACGCTGGGTACAAGTTAGACTTGAGTGCACCACAACATTCTCTCCTGCTTGTTACTTTGCAGTTGCCAACTTACAGAACAAAAATTATTTTTATTTATGCTCCTCAACAAGGACCAATAAAGAATTAATTTTCCAGGGCTCCTCTTGGACTTGCATTTCACTGGCAAGTATTTCTGAGGGCAAAGTTGAGGTTATTCTCAGCTGCAGGAATTTTTGCCATTTCCACAAGTAATTAAAATAAAACTTCTGCTGGTGGGAAAAAATGCTTCAAAAGTGCTGAATTAAGATGGGAAAACTTATTGTCTTGTATAAAAACTACAAAAAATGTTGCTGTCTAGAAATTCTTTCACACATTCCTCATGCCCTCATTAATCAAATTGTCAGGAAATTTACCATATATAGGAAGAAAAACCAACCCCAAAATCTTCCCATTTTCAATCTCATCAAAGGACTGCTCTATACAATTTTGATGAGCACTACATTGGCAGAGAACCTGTGGAAAAACCCTGTTAGAGCATCTCTGACTCATCCTCTCTATTACTGTGCAATACTTTCTACCTCCCTGCTTATCTGAGCCCCAGCTGGCCCTGGAGCTGTCAAAGACCCAGGTAATGGGTCACCTGCCATATGTGACACTGTGCAGGAAACAATTCCCCTTTATAAATGCAGTGTATCACCTTTCTTTTATGAATAGCAGTTAACCTGTGAAGTTAGTTTGCTGCCAAATAAAAATAGGGATAGTGGATCAAGCTCAGCCAGTCTGCAAAACAATTTTAACTGCAGGTTTTTGTAAGACAAGTGCAGCATCTTATTTTTAAACACTCACATCTTAGACTGTTCCTGCACACTCTTCTATCTGAACAATAAGGTTTTAGTGGGATGAATGGAGGAATCAAATGTGATTATTTGTAGATGTCTTTCCCCATTTGTTTCCCTCTCTCTCTGCTGTTTTCCCTGTGCAGGAAAGTGCTTGAGTTGCCAAAGAGAAGGTTTGGAGTTCCTCTGGACCGGATTGGAGTGAGCCACCTTGGCAACACCAGGGGTTAGCAGTTCCTGCAGGTAAGCCAAAATATTCCAGGTGTGGGCAGGCATTTCTGATATTGGAAAATATAATGGTTTTTTTTTTTGTTTTTGTATTTGTCTTTGTTTGTTTTTGTTTTAGCAGCCTACAGATGCTTCTATTCTGAATGAGTGATGCTGTATTGGAAACATTACAGAAATATGGAAGATGCCTCACAGCATGTCTTGTCTTTGCCTAATGATACTGCACACAAGGAATTGACCTCCTGCAAAATCTGTTTCAAGTTGCATTTTACAAACATTGCATTTACAAATAATAACATGTTCAGTTCATCAGGTCAGAATGCTCTCACAGCTGTGCACAGTGTCACTGGTAGAGGAGAACAGAGAATATATATATATTTTTATTGCATGGCATTTATCTGTTAAACTTGCTGTATTTTATTGTCCTCGGTAGGGCTGAGATTTTTTGGATCGAAAATAAAACTTCCAGGGATGCCAACAGCAGTCCATGAAAAGCAGAGAGTTTGCTTTGCACATTTCTTTCTGGAGGGGAGCTGTTTGGTAGATGAAGGGAGGACATAACAGTTATGGGACAAAGCTAGAATGCATTTGAGCTGCTGTTTGGGAGATTTTTCTGCCTTCACTGGGAGCTAGTCTGAATAAGAACAGTGATAAGACCTAAGTATTCATCCTGATGTTTTGAGTAGTCTCATCTCTGCACCATATTTAGACATGTTTTCATCATATAGCACATCCCAAAGTGTGGTGAGACTTTTAGCTGATGAATACATTTCAGTCCTCCCTATGCATAACACAGGATAGTGTCCAAATATGAAGTCATCCACTTGCAAGGCTATCTGCACCATATGCCTGATTTTAACCTCTTGATGTGTGCACAGGGCATGGTCAGAATCCAACTCTAAAAGTCCAAGTATTTCTCACTCTTGCAAAATGTAAACATGTTCTCCCCACTTCATTTCAGAGTAAAACAGGTTATCTTAAATCCTCTTTCATCCTTTCCACTTCTTTCCAGATTATAAAGTATGGCTGAGAAGAGCAGTCTGCTGACATCTCAATGCTCAGATTCATAACTGATGTTTTCTAAACCTCACATTCTCTCTCCTTCTTGGACTTTGGTCCATGTCTGCTAAATTCCTCAGATTGCTTTCTTGGAAATAAATCATCTTTAGCATCGCAAAAGAAGATCCATTGAGAAAGGGATTATGAAGGATTAAAGGAAAAAAAAGTTACTCTTGCCAAACACCCTGTGTTAGGCAGGAAGTAATGCTGGAGATGGGAATTAAGTGTTAATTTCCTGATCTTGTATGAGGCACAAAGCACCTGGCCATCAGCTAGCAAAATGGGGGGAAAAAGAGCCAGCTAAAAAAAAGAAAGAAAGATAGGAAAAAAAGTACTTGAGAAATAATCAATTACACTTAAAAGGTATTGTGAGTGAGGGTTGGGAGTTTGGGACAATTGCCCTGGTTCAGCCATGGTGGGAGATGAGGCTCCCCTCAGAAGGGCAGGCAACATCTAATTCAGGTGCTCTGACATAACAGGGGCCTTTCCCATTTTCCTCCTTGCCTACAGACCTGCCCAGAGACCAAGACTGGCCCAGGCATAGAAAATTTGCAAGAAACTTCACTTTTATTGGTATTTCTAATATAGGCTGATGCTGCTGAGAGCAGCAGCACAACCAGTGACTCATAGCCAGAGGTGTCCCTATCTTTGCCATCTGCCAGAGCACTGCAGCTGAGTGAGGAGACCATTCTCCCTTTGGTGGGTGAGCTGTCAATGCTTGTGTGTGAGGTGAAGCACTGCAGGTGCTCTCCAGACCAAGCTCTTGAAAGGCAGAGATAAAAATAAGTCCTGTAAGTCCATATGTGATGATCTTGGGTTTTTCTTCCTGCTTTTCTCCTGGACACACTGCTAACTTTCTTCCTTTAAGCTTCCAGGTGAAGGGTCTGAGGACTGAACTCAGTGGGTGCTTTTAGGCTGACTGACTCGAGAGTTTCAGTCCATGATAGAAGCAAGCCTGCAAATGCATTGCCACCATCCATCCTGAGCCTGTCCTGGGGTTTAGGGAATATTTATCTTGCACTGAGCTCATCCAGACAGGCTGCAGATAATCTGCTTGCAGGGCAACCATATGTATGGGGCAGATTATGGAAGTGGTGACCTGACCACCCAAACAGCTGCCAGTCAAAAGAACCAGGGACAGAGTCAGTGCATGTTTTCAGAGACTGAGACCAGAGGAATCTAGTGCAAACACAGCAGCTCTGAATGGACACTGCTAGATCAGAGAAGTATTGAATAATTGGCAGGTATTGGCCAAGGCTTCCAAAACCAGCAGGGTTTTAAAGTTGTGTGCAGAAATGGCCTTCATCAGAAGGGAAATGTGAAAGCAAAGCAGGACAGAGGGGTCTCTGGTGGTGTTGGTAGAACTGGGAAACTTCAGTCCTGCTCCCACCCCACTGTGTGGATTACCTGGGAGAAATCAACAGTCTGTCTTTCTGTTGCCTCATCCATTGTTGAACACACTGAAACTTCCTGTGGCTCAAAAATCACTCTTTAAAATCTGTAAATTGACAAGTGCTGTTTCAAATATGGTGATGTCTGAAAGGCCAAATACCACCATTTGTTTTTGTGGACAATGTTGGATGGCTCCAGCCATGGAGCACAGTATTGAGATCAGCAAACGTGAAATGAGGATAAACTGCAACATCCGTTGCACACTAGACTTGCCCTGTGCTGCCTGGATTTGCAAATCCATTCAGATGTCTGTGAGGATTTTCTTCTAATAAATCCACATGATCTACTAGAGTGTCTCAGGGAAATCCCTTTAATTATTGCCTGTGTGTCATTAACTTCAGCAAGAGTGGCTGCCCAAGCATGGGTACGGTGTGAGCAGCCACTCTGTGGAGGAGAAGGGTTTCTGTTCTGTGTGCTCAGGAGAAAGGACAGGACCCCCACAGTGCCATGTAGAGGGTAAGTTTGGGAGGAACAGCACCATCTCTGCTTCTAATTAGTTAATAAATAGAATTCAATACATGCTGATCTCTGCAGCACAAGCAGCTAATACAGCAGCAGAGTGCCTGTCAGGAAATAGGGAGTAGTTTGGGTACCACAAGCTCTTAAATAACTGCACTGATAGGATGTAGCAGAAAATCACTACTAAGCAGCATGATGCATTGCACCCCAGGGAATTCCTGACTAGGGTCAGAGCAAGCTGTTAAATATCCATAGATGCAGTTCTCGTTTTCCTGACTTGCTGATGAGCTGTCACACTGGGTCAGGAAGGCATGGCTGCAGCAAACAGGTGACAGATGGAGCCTGCTGCTCTGGCCTTTCCTTGTGCTGGGATTTCCTGCAAGCTGAAATCATCTGAGCTCAACACCAGCTTGGGGCACTCAGGGCAACTCTCGGAACATACCTTACCTCCAGCTGGAGCACCAAACTTTTAAAGAAAGAGAGAGAATGTTCTTGTCCATAGGGTATAATTTTTTCCTGGATTTGGTGCCAATGTAAGGGTATGTGAAAGTGTGCTCCCACATGCCTTTTCACTAACACAAAAGCAACAGAAAATGGGGAATGTGTTCTGAATCACCACCAAAGAAACAACTAATGGTAAGAGGAAACTGTATTTTGCATGTCATTAGACCTCACTGATACAATCAAGCAAGCTGGCTTCATTCCCCAGATGCTGGCTTTGGCCTGCAGCAGGATGAGTAGGTCTCCTGTTAATGAAGCACAAGGTACTGCTGTGGTAAGCATGTGCTGCTTGCCAGAGCCCAAGGCAATGAGTGAATTATGGCAGTTACAGCTTTGGGAGAGGTAACATTTGGAAGAATATGGAATATGCAAGCTGCAGTTAAATCATATGGCTCAACTGAACTGGAGAGAGAGTTCTATGCTAGTCAAAATCATTCCACACATTCACAGTGGCTACCAGATCCTGCTCTCATTTATGTGGTTGGAAACCTCAAAGTTAACATCAAGATTTATTTTGAATTTGCATTTTTGGGAATGAGGTCCTTTGCTTTTGGAAATAAATGTGGGTAATGTGACTTGAGATGAATATATGTAGGAATCACTAATGGATTGTGATCTTTTCCTTTTGGACAGAGCCAGATATAATTCTGCAGTAGAAAAGACCAGTTGGCACCTCCATTGACCTGCCAGATGAACCAAAAATCTCTGCTCAAAAGATCTCTTTGGGATGAGTAGGTAGAAACCAGTGGGTCTGGTCCAGTCCAATGAGGACAGTATCCCATAACTATCTATGAAAAAGACCAAGTTCTCATTCCTGATCCTGGCCAAAAGGAAGGGTCTGTTTCTCAGGCACATTAAAACCCTAGGTGTTTAATGGGAGCCTTTTTTGCATTGTGAACTCCACATGAACCATTAAGGTAACAAGAGCCAGCATCAAGGGAAATGTGCAGCACTTTGGGTCCCTGCAGGGGCTGAGAAAGCAAACAACACATGCTTCTGTGCAACAGAAACTCTTTATTGGAATGGTATCCAAAGGATCCAGAGCTCTGTGCCTGCCCTCCCCTGTGCACGCTGTGGGACACGGCGAGGAGCAGCTCTGGCTCAGCACTCCAGCCCTGAGCCCTTCACATCACACCCAGCCTGCCTTCTTGTCCCAACAGCAGCCACCAGGGCAGCACAGACCTGCTCAGGAGGTGACAGGAACCACTGAGAGCACCGTCTGCAGGTGTGGGCTGAGCCCCAAGCCCGGGGAAGCTGAGTTAGTGTTCAGTGCCTCAGGGGACCCGGTGAGAAGGGGGACAGTGTACAGTGGCAGCAGCCTGAATGGCACACACGGGACAGCACAGGAGGTTGGGAAGCATCTTCTGAGTGGAAGATCATGGCAGGTTAAACCTGGAAGAAAGGAGCAGTGCAGAGTGGCAGTGGGCTGCCAGCTCCTGTCATGGCCCCTGTTGGACTTGGTTGTGGTGCAGTCATGGAGGATGGCTTCCAAATTAGCACACAATGAGGGAACAGGACAAACTCTTAACACGTTAATACCCAGCAAGGCAGGTGGGGGAAGGGCTCATCTTCATCCTCCAGTCCTGACAAGACTTCAGATGCAGTATTTCCAAAAGCAGGCTGTGAAGGGATACAAAGGAAAGATTTCAGCATGCAAGAGACTTTTCCCAGCTTCCCACTCTAGCCCTGGAGAAGGTTTCAAAAGACCCATGTCTTGAGAGAGCTGGGGCATGCAGCCAGCATTGCTTTCAGGACACATCTCAACAACCAGCTTTGAGTTCATATAACACTTTTAGAAGGTGTTTGTTTTAGCTGCTCATGGTGTAAACATGGGGTCTAAAAGTTGTCTTCATGTTACTTGATTTGAAAGGTTTCCTTTTGTTCTACTTCAGCAATGTCAGGAACCAGCTTTTTAGTTCCTGTCTACTGGTCAGCAGTTTTGCTGCTTCAGGGGTGTGTGCAGGGGTTTTCACCTGCGGCTGACTGGAAGAGCAGGATACTGACTTGGAGAAATTGGATCTGGTTCTTACTTTTTTTAAACTCAGTCACTACCACTCCTCCAAATAACACTATTTTCTGTAGAATCTTCTAAGAAGACTAAATTAGGGAAGGATGTATATTTTGGTATTGGAGAGAGTAGCTATATCAGAACCAGCATGAATCCCATGTGAGTTTCCTGTTATCAAGTATGAGAAGAGATTTATACCTTGTTTTTGAAAGCAGGATCTTGGAAAAAAACTCCTACTGAATCAGCAGTGCTCATGCTGAGACATGAGCTCCTCCCAGACTGGAAGGACTTTAGATTAAGAGAAAGATTCCCTGCTTTCATTTCTGTCAGAATCTGATTTAAACCTGGCAACGGGAAGTAGTTTTATCTACATTAAACCTTCCAGACTGGTGGAGGCATGAATTACATTAGCCAAATTAATGACAGCCTCCAGGGGTGCTTAAAAATTGCATATTGCCTAAGGATCACCTAAGCATCTAAGCAAGCCTTGCACAAAGGGATTTTCTCTTGGCTGTCTGGCAGTTGTCAGCTTCCACGTGCACAAAGCATGTGGGCTAGGGGCAGAACCAGCTCTTTTGTTTTTAGGCTAGATCTGTCATCAGTGACTTCTGGTTCCCAGCTGCTACTGCTTCTTGGAGGAATCCAGTGAAAGGCAGGGTGAGCAGCATTGTGCATGTGCTTATCAGGGGCAGCTTCACTGGAGCACTGGTACAGACTGGACAAAGCTTGGAGACCAACTGGGGGACATACCAGATCTTTGTTCCCTGCATTCTTGGTTGATTTCCACATCGTTTTTAGCTGTTTTTCAGCAGCAGACAAGTGCTCCTTTTTTCTCTGTGGGGAGGCCCTGACCTTGGCAGAGGGGAATGCCTGCAGTCCACATGCCTCATTATGCCTCCAGCAATTGCTGTGAGGCCAGAGCAAAGCGAGGGGTGCACTGTGGGGAGGTGTTCATGCAGAGCTCCCCCCTCCAGGGCTCACATAACCCCACGTTCCCCTGTGAAAAACAGGATGTGACACTGCCTGCCTCCATGAGGTCCTGGGTGTGCAGACCTGCTGTATCTGCCTTGATAGCGGACAGGGTTGGGGTACAAAACCTTCTCACCAGCTGCTAAACCAGCCAGCCATAAGAGAGGGCCAGGATTGCTCAAAAAGCTGCCAGCCAGCTGTTTTTCAGCATATTTGGGGCACATTTACTGTGACTGTCTTTGTTGCACAAAGGCAACCCTGGAAATGAGAGTGGACAGGATGGCTGCAAGGCTCAAATTCAAAACCTACCGCGTTTTTTGGGCTGGGATGCTGAGAGACTTTCCAAGGCATAGGCCACCTCTGACCCATCCTCAGTTGAGAGCTGATCCTTCAACTTCTCCAGCTGTTTAAACAGAAACACAACAGTAAGCAAGGGCCCATCATGAGGAGCTCCACAGAGTGCTGGGAAGTGCAGGACAAAGGAGCAACATGTAGATTGGCTGGCAGCACCACTGGGAAGGATAGAGCGTTCCCTGGAGCAGGACCATTCCCAAAGGATCTGCCTCTGGAGCACTCACACCTCCTCAGGCTCTCCCTCATTCAGCTGCTCGTTTGGTGGCTGTGCTGTGGGCACTCCCTGCTCTTTCCCTCCAGCCCAGGTGTGGAGAGGAGGCTGTGTAGAAGGATGCTGCAGCACCAAGTGTCAGGACAGTGCTGGGGCAGGAATCTCCAGGCATCCAGACACTGCAGCAGAGGGCATCACTTCTCCATTGCCTGTGCTGTCCCTCCTCTCTCTCCCTACAGTTCTTGCTACCTTCCCTTGGTTGTATTGTGGCCAGTCTGCTGCATTTCTTCATCTTTAACTACTCTCTTCTTGTGGACTGATACAGCCATATCCCAACTTGTTCTGCAGAGCTGCTCTCACAAAGTCAGAGTTTATGTCCCTCAGCCCTGGAGCAAGAGGCTAGTGTAGGACCTGTCAGCCTCCTGTCTGGCATCATGCACTGGGATTTTTCAGTCTGAAATGAAAAGTGCCATGTGCAACTTAGCAGGACCTCTAGCACATGTGCAAAAAGCTGGAACAGCTGGACCTGGCCTGAGAAGGGAAAAAAGTCCTTCCACTGCGTGCAGGGTTTGGGGCACAGTGGGAGCCACACCAAGGTTGCTGCAGACCTTTCCCTGTTCTTGGGCAGCGGGTGTAGGATGGGGACTCTATTTGTATGGGTGGGCTCTGATCAGCCCAGCAGGGTTCTGACCTTGAGTAGGGCCACTCTTATAAGCAGAGTCCAGAAAAAATTCTGGTTTAGGCAGGCAGTGGCTTTCCCTCCAACCTGTTACCTGATGCTGCCAGCTCATACAATGCCTAGAAAGGCAGCATGACCTTGTCTTCCCATCCCTTTTCTCCTATGGAGATTTCCTTTGGTGCTTTATTCTTCCCTGGCTTGGCCTTTCACTGCTGACAGAGGCAGGAGCTGCTCAGCATTTATTGCACCAGTTTAGAGCCCTGTTCTCTTTTGACCTTTTCCAGCTTGTGCAGCTGTTTAGCCCAGGTTCTGCTTTTCCCTTTTCTCAATCCATGCTTACATTATGACAGCAGGGGGAAGAGTAGCAGGATGCAGAGATGGAAGGATAGGGCACAAAGACAGCTTACACAATTGTTTAACTACCCATGCAAGAACATGCATCTATGTGTCTGTGCATTTGCTCCTCTCACCTCTTCAAGCTCTTCAAATTTCTTTGCTAGTTCCCAGTCTGGAAGAGAGGAGAGAGTAACTTCAGTATCTGCATTGCTTACTGAAGCTCAAATTAAAAACCATTTCTTCATTTGCCCTCTCCAGAGGTCAGCAAGCAAATAACCTAGTTATCATTTAACTCCTGTGAGTGATCTTCAAATGAATGACAGCAGAAACAAACAGAAAAGCAGGTTTTCTCTGCTGAATCCTATCCTAATTCTCCTTTATGAGGGATGCTTCTTTACTGCTCACCAAGCCATAGGGGAATTGGCCCAATGAGGTCACTTACTGTGTGATACCAATTCAGATTAAACTCTTTGCTGCTTTTTAATTATTATCTTGCTAGTTGCAAATCTCTAATGCTGGCTTTTCTGTCACTGGCTTTTTAATGAAATCCCATTGCTTCCTTTAAGACTTGCTTATCCTCACATCACCCATGCAGGCAGAAGTCAGAAGGCACAAATTTAGCCTAGCATAACTTACTGATTTATAAGTCAGCAAAGATCCAGGCTGGGAAAGTGGAGCAACAGGAAAAGTCACATAGCAGTAAGTGCATGGATTCTACACTTGTTAACGTTGGGGGAGCACGAGGACCTGGGCCCAGCCTCACAGATCACACTTAGAGATCTCAAGGCTAATCAGTACTGTACTGCTGTCAAAAAACTGTGCAGGTGGATGAATGAACTGCCCATGCAGAAAGAGGGGAGAGTCCAGCTGAACTGAGAAGAGCCTGGAATAGCACCAGGGAAAGCTGCAGGGGTGGGGAATTTCAGTCTCACTGCTCTTGAGAGTTTAGGTACCTTATTCCAGACCTACACAGTTAATTTTTTAATAAGACAAATGAGGCTCAGTCTAAGGTCAGTGACTGGCTACAGTAGTTCTCCTGGGAGGGGAGTGATCAGCTGGTTTTAAGTGTTAGTTTGGGAAAAATGCACTAAAATAAGCAGAAGAGCCAGGAAAGAGCTAAAGAATGTTTTTGCTGGGCCCCACAAGCAAACCAAAAAACAGCCCTGGAGCTGCCTCTTTTCTCTGTTTCTAATGTGGCAGCAGGCACTGGTCTGGATCATCAGGGGGATTTAAAACATAACTCCCCTTGATTTCAGATTTCAGATAAGACTTCAGCACACAGACACATTGCCAGACTAGGGCTTGCTTTTTTTTTTCTTTTTTTTTCTCTCTGAATGTTTGAAACTGAGTAGGAAGGTTCCAAGAAAGACCTGACTGCCCTCTTGGTTTCTCCTTCAAGAAAGAACCAGTTTGGTTGAAAAATCCTGAACATGTTCTGATATTCATTGGACAGTAAACGCAGCAGTTCCTAAGCAAATCCATTACATCAGGTTTGATTTGAGAGATGAGATGGGGATGGGGATGGAATCAGAAGGTGTGGGCTCTGTTCCTGGCACTATCAGCAATGACCTCAGGCAGATTCCTTGTAAGCATGTCTTTTTGGACATACTTAGAGACAGACAGACCCTGGCATATCTATAAGTCAAAAGTGTCACTTAAGAATTATTATTATCTTTTTTACCTCTTTCAGAGTTTCAAGTGCCTGTTTTGGCTTGATTTTTTGCAAACTGTAAGTTTGGCCAATGACTGCTATGAATACAAAATGAACAGCGGTTGAAATTTGGAACAGATTATCTCAGACAGGAAGAAGGAAGTTAATTTATGGATGAAGCCTTGAGAAACGGCCTGCTGTAAATCCTCTGTCTGTGCTCTGCTCAGAGATTCATTATATTCAATTGTCTGGCATAAAATGCAGCCTTTCCTCTAGGAGTAATAAGTGCAATAATCCATAAACTTATCATAAAAATGTTATTTCTTGAATGCATCCCCTTTGCAAGAAGAATGCCTTTGTTAGTATAAAGGCTTGATTTATTCATGTTTATTTATTTGTCCCAGGCTTGTTTAACCACTGCCTTGCTGCATTAACAAGGGTCTGGGGAAGAGCACTGAGTGAGTTTGATAAATGGATTTTCACAACAAGGCTTTTGCTGGGCCCCCTCTCAGCTGTTTTCACAGGGAAGGGCAGCTTCCTGCTCCAAGACCACCACATGCAGCCCAAACCCTCCCCTGGCTGCAGTGGCCGTGGGAATAGCTGACCTCTGAAATCCATTTGGTGCCTGTGATCACTGTGCCTGTCAGAGAAACCCCAAGTTTCTCTTCAGCAGGTCTGAGTTTAGCCACAGAAGAGTGGCTTTTAAATTTGGTGTCTGTTCAGAGAGCACAGACAGGAGGAGCCTCTGCCTGGCCCATCTTGGGTGGCTGTGTGGGAAAAGCCAGTTGTCTCAATCTCTTCCAGCACTAGCAGGGGCTTTGGTCCAGGCAGGAGCTCCCAAACTGCACCTGGCTCCAAGGGATCTCACTGAAAATCGTGGTGAAATCCCTCTGCCCCAAATGATAACAAGATGCTGCTGTCTCTCAAAAGGACATGGGGCTGTGTGGGGTGTGGGTGGAAAGGTGAATCCCAAAGCTGGTACATGCCCTAGGCAATGCACACAACATCTAGGGATAGCAGGAAATTTTCTTGGTTTTACTTATGTACACACACATGTTCCCAGCAAAACCTTGAGTGTCTGAGGATCTAGGGTGCATGGTTTTGGTGGCTTTACCCTGCATTGCAAAAGCAGGTCCCAGAGCCCCTGATGGAGAGCATCTGGAATGAATCACATGTAGGCACCATACTGGGTGCTGCTTCCACTTCCTGAGCAGTTGGTATTTGTGAAGAACCTGAGAAGCAGGTTCCTTGCACTCATGCAAACACAGATTCAAGAAGCAGAGATCTCCCCTCCCTTTCACTTACCAATATTTTCTGGCCTCCGCCATGCAAATTTCTTATTAAGAAGCAGAGTCAGCAATGTGTCCTCGTGATTTGTGTCTTCTCTCTCTGGAAGCACTCGGTTCTCTGCAGCACATAAAACACATCTTTCTCAATCTCATCAAATTAAGAATCAATTAATCAATTGATGCAATTAATCTCTTAATCAAATTAAGAGGATAAGAAGCGGAAGGAGAACGTTTCCTGTCAGCACTCATCAGGGTGGAAGGAGCTCGGTGGGAAAGGAAGGTGTGTGAGCACAGAATAAATTGTCCAGGCAGTGAGGGCTGTGCAGTGGAAGGGTGTGGGGTGGAGACCCCTCCCTGCCAGCCCCACTGCAGCCTCACCAGCACCACTGGCTGCAGAGGGCTGGGACAGCACCTTGATTTACAGTCCTGAGCCCTTCTGCAAGGGTGGGGTGGGTGCTCTGCAAAGCCAGACATGAGCCCACAACATCCTCTCCTCAAAACTGCAGGAGCTCACCCCATGCACCTTCCCAGGCTGACAGAGATGGAAGTCCCTCCTCACTAGCTGAGGTGTGGGTACCACAGCTGAAAAGCTCTGCAGCCCCACAGCCCTTTATTGAGCTCACCTGGCCTCGGGGCTGCTCTGATTGCCAGCAGTACTGAAGGATTCTTCCTGAACAGAGTTTGAGTGTGGAAGGACTTAAAGCAAGACCATGCAGAATTTTTCCTGGAAAAATCTCCCCAAGCTGCTGTCCTAAAGTAATTTAGAGCTCTCTAAGAGGCCCCTTCAGGGCACTTTCTCAGCGGTTTGACTTTAGTGGTTATGGCTATGCCCTCAAATGAATGGTTGTGAAGGTCAAGGGTTCAACACAAACCAGCAGACACAGGAGATGGGGCTGCTCAATGCCCTGAAAGCTCTGAGACTCTCCCAGCTCTGCTCAACAGATTTCCACAGCCATCTGTGACTAGAATATTGCACAAATTTTTGAGAATGGTGGAACAGGAGCCAGATTCTATAGAGGGAGTGGCCATTCAGAAAAATCTTTGGTCTGAACAGCCCTACCCCACACCCAGACACTACAAAGCCCTAGAAGATGCCTATAGAATTCCATGGAAAATACTAAGAAATTATACAGAAAGGCTTTTTTCATCTTCTTCCAGAATCTTTAGGACTTCTGCTCAATGCAGTCCCACACGGCTATCAGCCCCTCTGAGGGGATGAATGCAATTATTCTTGGTACACATGAAAAAAACGTTGCAGCAGACGAGCCTGAAGGATGCTCAAGAGTATGTGGGAATCAGCTCCATTAGCTAACGTCACATAAATCTGCAGAAGCTGAGGGATGCTGGCCAAAGGGATGGATGCTCCAAGTGTTTGGCCAGACCCAACCCTGCCTCCCGCTGCGGCTGAAGCCGCTGGTCCCGATTGCAATCTCTGGAAATAAACCCAGGGGAGCCAGCAGAGCGACCTGCAGCTAGCATGGAGTGCCATAAACCTCATTCCTAAGTATGAAGGACAGTTATAATTTTAAAATAGCTACTTTTAGTTTTTCAGGGGCTTTGCTACAGGGAAAAAAAAAAAACCCCAACGCTATAAACACTCCAGTGAAAGCTAAACAGAAGAAGGATTTAGATAGAGTGGCCTGGGGAATGTTTTGGTTGTAATTACAAAAATAAATAGGTGATATAAGAGGAAAAATAATTTGGAAAGCAATGTTATTTTTAAGCCTATATTTAGCGGCGCTTTCTTTTTTTCCACTGCCAAGCCTCTTTAAGAAACAGCACTAACGATTAACATTTCCCTGCTGTATAAATTCAAGTTAAGATTAATTTAAATTATGGGAGAAGTGCATATAAAAAGAAGTTCTGTGAAGAAAAAAAAGTTCAACATCACCGTACTAATGACATTTATGAGCTGTCAAATCTCGTATAGTACTTACTGGAATTGCTACTCTCTGATATTTTTTATTTTTTTTTTCTTATGGGAAAGAAAGAGCTATCCTTACCAGATTTCACCAGATCTGGTATTTTCACTGATTAGCAGGTGTCATACAGCCAGCTGCAGAGCAGAAGGACAGCTTTAGCTCATGATAATATGAACACTAGCACCCATGTTAACATATTGTTCAGAACAGCTCGAGGTTCATTTTGTTTTCTTTCCCAGAGAAGTGACTGTTGCATTGGCCATGGCAAGCAACAAAGCAAAAAGATAACTACCTACCTGTGTCATGTAGCTGCATTCCAGCTTACCTTGGAGTAGAAAAGGGTCTCCATGCGTGGATGGGACACACAGAGCCATGGTCAGGATGGTTAGCACTCCCAGACACAGCTGGGCAGACCACATCTTCTCCAGGCTGCCAGCACCCACAAGCATCCTTCCTTAGGCACGGTGGAGGGCTCCAGTGCAACCAGCGCCAGATGAGCTCACTTTTAAGAGGCAGTGGATGTGCCGTGATTGCAAATGGCCTTGGGAGGAGGGGAGAAAATATCTCTTGAGATATAATTCAACCTGTCAATATGATTCACTCCGTTGGAAGTGGACAGAACAGCCCAGTACTGTATGTCAGATGGAACCTGTTCAATATATCTCATATCAGACTGATCTAATGAATTCTGATGTTCCCACAGGCGCGCACTGTCCACGCACGTTGATACACATTCCATACATACACACATTAAAAATACTTTTTCAGGGCTGCTGCTTTAACAGAGTTCAGGCATGAGGACTCCCACGTTAGCAAGGAAGATTTGTCTAATGTACAAGCTGCCATATTTTACCAGTTTGGACAGAATCAGGTTAATGGGGTTTTGTAATTTATCATCTCATTTCCTAGTGCCTATATTAATTAATGTGAGATATAATGAGTGCTGAAGTGGTGGGAAACAGAGGGGGAGAGCTCTTTTCATTTAACTGATTGGAGAATGTTGAGTGTGTCTTGCTCACTGTGACTTATGGCTTTGTCAACGGGAAAGGCATCACACCCTATTTTGGGATTATGTCTGAGTGGGGGAGTGCAGATTTGGCAGTAGGTATGGAATACGTCAAGGATGGGCAAGAGTCTCCAGTTTTTTTTCTTGGGGAAAAAAAAGAAGTGGAAGGTCAGATGCTGGTTCTGGCTACACAGCCTTGTTTTATAATTTTAGAGCAAAGCACTGAGACACATTGCATATATTCCATGTCTTCTCAGGCCTTGACTACATTTTGGTTTGACTTCCATTTGTTGCCTATCCATCACTATTGATCAGGGACCTGTTGCTACTTTTCCAAAACAACCTTACAAAGAAAAACATTGTAATAGTAACAGTGCTAGGCTTGTTCTTCACTTCTCCTCTTCCTGCAGAACTGAATCATCTGTACTTGTCTTGGTTTAAGCCCAGCCAGGAATTAAGCAAGACAGAGCTGCCAGCTCACTCCCCCCGTGGTGGGATGGGGGAGAGGATCAGGGCAAGCTCTGATTTGTACATACACTCCTGGTGACTCACTGTGTGTGTTTTTTTGACACCACATCATGCCAGATTACCCAGATAGCTTCATCTGATGGTACCTGCACTTCATCTCAGCTAAAAGACAGTATCATTTCCATGTTTGGGCTTTTGGCTTCAGGTCCCCAGCTTTCCATACAGCTTTTTCTGTGCCTTGGATAGGTATTGAATGACAAGCCTCTTAATAACCTTGAAATATTTTATTATTTGATATATTATTAACAATAAGGGAGGGGCTCAGATTTTTTGCAGGATATGCCTATTAAAATGAATGTTATGCTTCCATTAACCAAGAGTTCTCTAGTGAGAAAATATTCCAAAATTTTCCCTGGAGATATAATATGTACAAATTAACGTAGTTTCCCTCAGACTTGTGAACTAGTGAACAGCTATCTAAGTGCTCACCTTCTTCACAAAGTTTTGTTTGGACTGAAGGACACCTGTGTCCTACTGGAACATTTTTCTAGCCACCTCTGTTTCCTTAAGGTGCCAGTTTCAAACTGGTCAGAGGTGAGCAGCCCTGTGAAGCAGAGGCCATAACTTAATGAGCACCACTTTGCACAGGAAATCTAGAAAATAGCAGCTCTGACTCAAAACTATGGAGACTCAAAACTCGGGAAGGTCAAGTCTATTTTAGTACATTTCTAAATGGCTAAGTTTCAGTCTGTCTTGAGATCTGCTGTGAAATCAACTTTGCCTGGATACAGAAGGTGAGTTTCTCAATCTTATCTAAATTTATGCAAAATCCACAGATCTCTGACTGTTTTTCCCTACCTTTGGATACAAGATCTCATGGGCTATTGGCAGGCTCTTTCAGGAAGCTGAGCTATTCCTGGGATTTCCTCTTTCACTCTGGAGAAAATTCTGTTCTGGATCATTGCAACTGTTCAGCCCCCAAAGCAACTCCTGCAGAGAGTGTGCCAGACCTTCCAAGTGATGGCTCTGGTGGAGGTGGGGAGCTGCCATGCTGCATTTATATAAGAGAAGAAAAATGACTGGACACTGTGAGAAGCAGATGCTTTCAGGGCATGGGTTGGTGGAAAGAAGCCTGGCAATTGCTGCCAGGCACTAGTGGAATTTTTTTGTTGTTGTTGTTTTTTGAAGTTAGGAGATAATTGATTTGCACTATTAAGCTTAGCTAAGGCTCCCACCTGGAAATTCCTTTGCTTTTACCCCATTAGTCCAGGTGCTAGAAATAATATTACATTTTATTGTTCTTATGTATTTTATTCTCCATAGTGAAACAATGTAGTCTCCACATTATTTCTATTACTTCACTCACTGATAATGTCTGAAAACTGATAATGTCATTGATAATCATTCATTTATTTCTGGAGTCCAAGGGAAATGAGAACATGAAGATGTGAGCTCCATCTCTACCTCCCAGGGTCCCAGTCTGTCCCTTCATGTAGAAGTTTCTTTTTCCACACAGCTATGCAGACTTGCAGCAATTAAGATTTTCAGGTATGTTATATAAAATCCCAGTTTCTCCAAAGTTGTTTTGATCTTTGCAGTTGGCTCTAATGAAGGTAGAGCTGCAGCCTCCAAATAACCTAACCTGAGTTTAATGCCAAAGCAGCAACCCCTGCTGCTCCACAGCAAGCCTCAGACAGGTGGAACTCAGGGGGAAGGGGGTTGAGTGATGATGCAGGAGGCAGTGTTGAGCTGCTGAAAACAGAACATACAGAGGCTACTTTCCAGAGCCAGCTTGGAGTGGCAGCTTTCCAGACCACTTGTATGCTGTACATTTGGGGTTTGGAGGAAAAAAAAACAACCCCAAACAATATTCTCTCTTTTTCAGAGCTTCCTGAGAACACATGAAACATCACATGCACCATGTATTTCAGCTGAACCTCATCAGCATCCACAGACTTTGTCATGGTCTTATGGACTCCACTTAACCATAGCTTGTTTTATCCCAAAGCAAACAACCTGCTGAGGTTGGACCTGTCAGGGAAGTGCTTTTACTTAAGGTGCTTAAGAAAGCACATGTGAATGGTGCCACAACCTCTGCACTGAGTGTGGGAATTGGCTGCAAGTAGGTAGCCTCAGCTAGTGGAGACAGGACTTCACTGTGTGTGGTACATATGGGAGATTCATGTATCACTGCTTTCTTGCTAGAATAATCATAAAAATAAGATGAGGATGAGGAATAACAAAGAAATTTGGAAATGGGGAGTGGACATGCCTTGTAGAGGGAAAGACAGAATGGGGGATTGACAATGCCTACAAATCAGGGAGAAGCTGGTGAACATTCAGCAGGCAAGAAAAGAGAGCTGCTGTCATGGTGGGGGTGAAGTGAGCTTTGTACAGAATGTCAGAAAGACAGGAGTCATCCTGCTCTGTCCTGGGCAGTGGCTTAGTGCTCCCACCTGTCCCATCCATACCTCTATCCCCTCTGTCCATTCACATGCACAACAAACTGTTTCCATCTTCTGTAGCCAAGTCCTTCCTTTCTCCCATGGTGTCTGCCTTTCTTGCCTGTACACTTATTACTGTGTATCTCTTCTGTCTACATTCCTACTGCATGTCTGCTCCTCTGGGTCTCCAACTGTGCTTTATCTGGCAGGAATGAGAGGAGAAGGTACTGAAATGCACCCTGTGCTCTTCAGCCTTCATCTCTTACACATTTAATGTCTGATTTCTCCTCTAATCAACTGCTGGAGCCAACTTGAGAGAACAAAGCCCGCTCCAGAATGTTACTTAAAGCACCACTGGAAGGTGCTCAGATATCCTGGTGATGTGTGGTGCAAAGTCCCAGCCAGAGCAACTTGACTGCAGAAAATAATTAAAATATTGTGCTCATAGGCCAGGAGACTAACTCCCCTTGCAGCTTCCTGAGAGGAGGGAGATGTAGTTATAAAATGAGATTCTCTGTTCCTTAGGGGACTGTTAAAACCAGTCAATATTTATGAAGCTTTTAGTCTGACTCACTCAATTTGTTCCCCCTTCTATGTGCTTGTCTTTGGGGCTCAGCTGTTGCTTGGCCTGTTACTGATATAAAATCAGATGCTGTGGTTCAACTGGTTGCTTGCTCAGAGAAAGAAAAGGAAAAGGTCCAAGGCAGTGTGCAGAGCAGCTCAGCTGCCACCTCACTGCAGGCAACCAAGGATCACACACAGAGGGAAGCAGCACCAGCTCACTCTGATGGGCATCATACTAAAGAGAATCAGTTCCTTGAGGTTAAGGCTGTGAAGGACAAGGAGTGAAGCTGGGCTGCCTGTCTGGCTTTCATTTCCAGTCCAGGTTTTGCCAGGAAATCATTCCACTTCTCAGAGAGCAAGCCAGCTCTAAAGCGTTGCCCTGGAGTGAGGGGCTGAAAGAGTAAATTTGGGCTCTAGAGATGCTGGATGTGGGAGGAGGCAGCCTATGGAGAAAACAGGGAGCAGAGGCAGTCATGTCCCAGTTCTCTTCTGCCTCTTAATCCTGAGCTGAAGCACCTCCTCCAGACTCAGCCTCCCTACTGACTGGGGCGACTTGCCTGAGGTTCCTGGCAAGGAGAGAAAGGCAATATGGAAACCTCTTCTGCGTTGAAATGTGCTGTGACCTGCTGGTCTCAAAACCACTTCCAGTGATGCTCCTGAATGGTAAATATTGGTGTGGCTCTGTAGGACTAATCTGATCTCCCTGCCAGGAGAGTGTCCTGAAGAGGCATGATCTGGTATGACCTGGTTAAACCACCAGATTTACCCTGAGCTTGATCCCTTTCTCTTCTGTCTTGCCTTCTCCAAGCCCTGAGTTCATCCTGGATGATGAATGTAGCTTTTGCATGTATTAGTTTGAGTAAAGACAGGGCTGGTAATTTCCTGCTAAAAATACCAATAAGGGCACTTTCAAGCTTGTGGAGGTCAACACTATCTGCTAACAGTGCCAACTTTCACTGTCATTCCCCTTTCCCTCTCTTGCTGCTCTCAGTTACCATCTGGTGTTTTGGTTTATCCAAAAATGTTGCTCTTTTTTTTTTTTTTTGGAAACTGTCACTACAAGTCACCCAAGGGAGGACTTGGAGCATACACAGAGTTGTAGTGCTTTGGTGAAACTCATACAGATAGTCTTAAACTCTGCATTTTGGGCAGCCTGTCTCCTTGTTAGTTTTTCATTTTCACCCTGCTCTACTGAGACTCTGTGAGAGTTTGGTGCATGCAAAAGGGTGTTTTGTTGAATGAATACCAATATTTTATGGCTGTAGACTTGTACATACAAAGTGACTTGAAATGAGGGCTCCAGCTGAGGCTGTAGGACATATTTATGCCTTACCACCCTGAAGCTTGGGAAGCAAAGCTGGCACAAGTGATAATACAGGAATTTTTTATTTTTGTGTTTCTAATATTTTTTAATCCAGAAGAGGAGGGGCAGGTGCAATCATATTAGGTGATTTTTTTTAGGCAGACCTAGAAATTTTTCTGAGTGGAATATAGCAAAGTCACTGCTAGGCAAGAATTGCACTTACTTCAGCCCCCACAAAATTCCCTCTTACAACATCAGTGTGTTGAGGTTTCATCCAGGTGGTAGTGGCTGTGAATATCTGAGAATGACCGAGGTGCTTCATCACTAGCTGCCACATTTGTTATGCTTCTTATGCCTCAATTGTGTGGGTTTGCAGGCAGGTCCCAGCAGTGCACTCAGTGAATAACTTATTCTGATTGTTTCTGTTCTTCTGACATAGGAGTAAGGAACGACACATTTAGCTACTTTCTTCTTCCCTCATCTCCTATGTAACACTTTTAATAATACTTACCTCTAAGTGAGGTTTTTGAAAGGCATACCTCACTTCAGATTGTACATGTTTACTCTCCAACTTGACAGTCAAGAAATTCCCTTGCTCTGTTGTGGCACAGCTCATGATTTTTCTAGTGTTCCTTGCTATGTTGTTACATGTAAGGACAAGTTATGTTTCCTCTCTGCTCATTCTTTGCAATCACCCCATTCATTACCCCTGGTGAGCTTTGTAATACCTTAATCCTTGCAGGCTTCTGCTCTCCTTGTTCTTCAGGGAGCCTGAATTCCCACAGGCACCATTCAGCTACCTACGGAAATTACACACCTGCTTCTTGGCGCTCTTTGCCAATGCTGTAATGTTCGCTTCCTCTCATCCACCCCTTCTGGCACAGATTTCAAACCTCTCTTGAAGTGTCTTTGCTAAGAAATGCAGAGAGGTTGATGTCTGAAGTGTTATTTTTTTCCCCTCTCTGTTTTTTCCCTTGCATCACTACATCACCTGCCTCCCTACCCGGGAGGCCCTGCAGCATCCTTGCGCTGGGTGGGGGCAGGTCCTGCTTGAGCCCCCAAACCTTGATTTTTGTTTATCACAGCAGGAAAACAATGCACTCACATTCTTCAGGCTTCCTGCAGATTGGATGGAGTCCTGCAGTAGGTTTTATAGTTTTTACAGGAATTTGACTTGGAGAGAAAATCCAGAGCCCATGTCCCCAGAAGGGTAACCACTCACATTACTAATTTTGGATGTGGGCTTGTGCAGCACCTGATAGCAGAGAGATTTAGAACCATTTTCCCCCATCCCTTTGCATTAACCATCAATGGATGCACAAGCTCCTGCCTGTAGGATTATTATCCTCTGTGTCTATTCGGACAGCAGCCTCATCAGTTGGAAGTGAGCTTTGCCGTTGTTAAGGAGACTTTAACAAAGGCTGTTCTGTCAAAAGTGAACATCTTGATGAGACTTAATTTATTTCACAGTTGTTGTTATCCTGTTGACCTCAAATGACAGCAGGAGACTTGGAAAGGTGCCCAGTTTATTTAAGAAGCAAGTACAAAACAGTCTCTTCCTGCCTGGAGAAAGATCTTACAGCATAAAGCAACCTTAGCTCCGAGTCGCAAAGCTCTGTCTGGCAGCTCCTGCTCATCAAAGCTCAAAGTGGCTTTTCTGAGAGCCAATCCAGGTTGTGCTGCTTTTTTCCTGTTTTTAAGCATCCCAGCCTCTCCTTTAAGCATCCTCTCAGGAGTGTTTTCAGTGCTGTGAAAGCTGGGAAAGTGTTGTGTGGTGTACCAGTATAACAGTCTGGGTTTACTCCAGTGTTTAGGGGCAGAAAAGTGCCCAGTGCTGGAGCTCCTGGTGTTTAATACTCGTGTGTGGCACAGCCCAGCTGCAGTGCCATGTCTGAGCCCCTGCCCCAGCTCTCTGCTGGAGCACACCCCTCACAGATGTGCCTGGTATGTGGGTCTGCCATGGAGAGGGGCAGCTGGAAAGCAGAGCCAAACTGGGCACACAGTGCAAGGACAAGGATCCAGATTTGCAGGCTGCAGCCAGGAGGAGCCCACCAAGACACAAGGAGAAAAATCACAGGGGGATGTGGATGATCATTAGCTTTGGAGATTTTCAAACCTCACCTGGGGAAGGCAGTGAGAAACCTCATCAGATTTTGAAGCCAGTCCTGGTTTGAGCTGCAAAATCTCTTCTGAATTAAATTACTCCATGAGAAAATAGTTAAAGTCAGATCAAATTCCGTTTTTTTAATGGGAAACAATATGGACTTTTCTTCCAACAGAAGATCCTATGAGAATAAGTACCTGCTTTTATAAAAGATTGAAGTGCCATTGTCTTGTTATCTTCAATAAAAGGAAGAGGTTACTTTTCCCAGCTTTATTGGCATTCACCTGCCCACTGCAACATGCACTGCTTGTCAAGCTAGGTGATGTACAGTTTGCACAGGAAAAGCTGATGACAGGCTCTCAGAACAAACACTTTTCATGCTTTTTGCCTAGAAGCTGCAGCTTGTAGATACAAGTGAGAGTTGGGAGGGTGATTTGTGAGCAACCACACTGAGGAGCCCTTTGGGGGGGACCTAAGATGTGATGCTGCTGCAGTGCTAGCTTTGTATCAGTAACTCATTCCCTGGTTCCTGTTAAATTCCTTCTCATCCTCAGTCCTGCTGTGGTCATTTTTGGATCTTCCATAATCAAGTGATCCATGCCATCTTCCAATTTCAGAGACTCCATCTGAGTAATGTCTCAAAAATCAAGCTAAAATGAAAGAGAAATCTGGTGTCAAGAAGACAAAGAAAATACTTTGGTGTGTAATGCACTGCCTTAGGGAACAGGCTGACAGTGTTGACAGGGTTTTGCCTGCATTACCCTTGCTAGGAGCCTGCTCCAGCCTTTCTGTGCTCTGACAACTGAAGATGTTCTCTGCATTTCCAGCAGCAAGAACAAAGTGTTACTTAGTTTGTGTTCCTGTAGTTTCCTTAGGTCCTAGCAGAGCTCACCATCCACTGGCTATCACTGAGCTTCAGCAGACCTTGAAGATAAAAAAATATAGCTACAGGAAGACATAAGGAGCCCATATTTTGTGTATTAGAAACCTGAAATCAGGAACTGCTCTTCTGTGACTTTGAGCACTGGGTACCAGATCTTACTTTAGTGAAGTTAAACACATCCAGGAAGACTCCAGGTCACTCATACCAGCAACCAAAGCCACATCAGCCCAACATGGAACCTCTTGAATGCAGTGCAGATTTATGTTGCCAGTTTTGACCCTAGACAGAAAACTGAGTGTGATATAAATTCATTACTGCAGACTACAGCAAAGAGCTGTGTGTGTGGAGTAAAGTGCATGACCATTGGGATGGACAGCTTTAAAGGTCTGTTCATAAATGTAGGGTCATAAAGCGACTCTGTTGCATTAAAGCTGCTGTGTAAATGTGAATGCTTCAGGATTTTAGCTTTTGCTGCCCTGACTTGAATGCTTGATAATGAGAGAAGGACAGGACAAAACCATACTCTGGGCTTGGAAAGCTGTGACCTGTGTCAGATCAGTGCATTCATTGCCACTTCTGTCTAGTCCTGGCTGGCTGGCCTCTTCTTTTATCCTTGCTTTTGTGACAATAAAAAGTCCTACTAAGTGATCAAAAGCTTGATTATGAAAAAGGTGAAGGATGTCCAGAGGAATATACTGAATTAAGTAACTTAGGAGAAACAAGAAATGGAATTTAGACCTGTCATTAGCTCAGAGCTGGCTGAAACCATGGGGATTATTTGCAAGGAGTCCGATTGCACTGCTTGTGCGGATGGCAGAGGAATTAGGAGGAGCTGGGCTGAGCTGGGACTGTGACAGGAGATAATCTGTGTGCACTGCCTTTTGGAGGGGAGAGACCCTGTGACTAATGCCCATCTGTGTGATCATGTGGAGAACCTGTGGAGTGGGGCTCAGCTGTGCTCTGCTCACTCTCCAAGTGGTGCTGCATTCCCCTAGGGAGGAGGCCCATCAATCCTCAGTGTGCCAGCACACACGAGAGGTGTGTGCAGTGTGAGAAGGGATCACAAATACACACAGTTCTGTGCCTTTTTCTCTGCAGGGCTAAGAATTTAAAGGGAAGGTGAAGGCAGTCGGGTTGAAGACAGCCCATGCATACCCACGTTGGGGTTGGTGAAGCACAGTTTGAAAGGGCAGACAGTTCCTAAATTTCAGGAAACAAGAAAATACAGGAGCGGCACAAGGCTAACCTTCTGGAAATAAATTCTTTTGGTAATTTTCTTTAATGTTTTTGCTTTTTAATAAAACTGTAATATTATTCTCTTTGATGTTTTTTCTGACCTCCCAATCTGTCTCCCTCACAGCTCCCATCCCAGTCACCCACAGCACTGCTCAGTGGCAGCGAGGCCATGGGCTGGGAGCAACTCATTTCCAGTGTGGCAATATTAACTTCTTCTGCTTGCACAGTCCTCAGCAGCAGGCATTTATGATCAAACATAACAGCTGACATGAGCGGCTGGTTTTGCTGAGCACAGCCCAGAGAAGCTCAGACATCCCTAAACCCCAAATCCTCTTCCCCTTATCTTCTCCCCTTTGCCCACGAAGCAAACCGTGGGCAGCAGCTGTGAATCCCCTTGTCCCGGTCGAGAGCCGGCAGCAGGCCGCGTGTGGCAGAGCCCGGCTGGGGCTCGCAGGCCCCTCATCGCGCTCCGTGACCGGAACCTCCGTGCACTGCCCTGCCCTCCCCGAGAGCTGCCTCGGGGACAAGGGGACGCCGCCGGGCAGCGGCTCCGAGGCTCCGCCGCGACACACGTGCTATTCCCGGGCCGGCGGACAGAGCACGGGGCTGGGATGTTCGGGGATGAAGGGGCAGAGGCAGCGGGACCCGGTACGGCAGAGCGCCGGGGGTCGGAGCTGGCCGAGCGCTCTGACCGCGGTGGGAGAGGATCTCCGCCCGTGGCCTCACACAACGCCCACACCCCCCGCCAAACAACAATTAAAAAATAATAAAAAAATCGAAAACCGCCAAATGTATAAATAACCGCCCTCGGAAGGCGCCCGTCCCGCTGAGCTGCCCGGGCCCCGGCGGGAAGGGGAGGGGGAAGCAGGCCGGGACGCCCCCGTCCACCTCCCCGGAAGGGGGCGAGGGGCGGCGAGGCGGCCCCGCTCCGCCCCGCCCGGCGCTTTCTGTCCGCTCTCCCGCGCCGTACGGCCCGGCCGCGCCGGCTCCAGCCGCTCCGACTCCCGGTGCGGGGCGCGGGCGGCGCGGCCGCTCTGCCCTCAGCCGGGCCGGGCCCCGCCATGGCCGGCATCGGCATCGACCACTCCAAGCTGCCCGGAGTCAAGGAAGGTGCGGCTCGCTCCGGCACGGGGAGGAGGGGGGCGCTGGACGGGACGGGACGGTGTGGGGGAATTGGGAGCGAGGCAGAGAGGAAACTGTTGGTTTAGGGTGTATTTTTTTTTTTTTGAACACTATTATTTTACAATATCCAGGCGCCGCGGCGCTGGCGGGGAGCCGGGTCAGCGGGAGGGGACGGGGCGCTCCGTGCCCCGGCCGTGGCACCGGGGCTCCCGGGGCTGTGCCGTGCCCGGTGTGCGGCGGCAGGGGAGGGGAGGTGCAGGCTGGCGGCGGAGCGGCGGTGGTGGCTGGACAGGGAGCCACAGGCGCTGGACAGGGAGCCGTGGCCGCTCTGCTGGCCCCGCTCCCCTCCCCGGGCGAGCGGCGGGGCCGGGCTGGCAGCGCCGCTCTCCCCGGGAGAAGGCGAGGAGCGGCGCTGGGGGAGGGCGCAGCCCTTTGTCTGCGCCGGGGCCGAGCCGCCGCCGCTCCCCCCGCCGCGCCCGGCCGGGGCACCCTGCGGGAGATGGACCGGCACCGAGGGATGTCTGTCTGTCCGTCCGTCCGTCCTTCGCAGTTATGGCTCGGCCGGCTTCGGAGGCTCCGCTCGGGCCGTTGGGAAGATGGGAGAAGAGCTGTGAATATCCACAGATGTGGTGATTCGGAGGCCCCGGTTATAAACACTTAGCCTGCCGGTTTTTATGAGCACTGAGCTTGGGAGCCCCGAGCCGCCGCTGCCGCCCCTCGCTCTCAGGGTCCCGCTGCTCTGAGCACCGATTCACCCTCTGCTGGGCCGGGCTGGCCGGGGCTTCCCTGTTAGCACAGCGTCTGCCTCACACGTGTGCCTTTGAGCTCCATTAAACGTGCCCTGGAGCTGCTTTGGGTTTAGAAAGCTGTCTAGGAGATAGTTTTTTCTTTCTGACAGTGATTTGTGATATAAACCGGTAGAAGCTCTGGCGTAATCAAGTTAGTTTAGATTTACTCCCTAGTAATAGAGAGCAATGGTTTTCTGCCTGAAAGAAACTAAACTTCCTTCAGCTTGTTTCTCTTGCCACTGTTTGTTTTTTTTGTTTTTTTTTTTTTTTTTTTCTTCGTATTTCAAGTCTTACGAAATAGCAGTGAATTTGATGTTTTAGCCAGCCAAGAGTAGAAAACGTATTTCTGTGCAGGCAGCTGGAGGTTCCCCTTGACCTCTTGTCATCCTTTAATGCTTCACTTAGTGTTACTGGAACAAAAGCTAAAGCTGACCTTTTAGGGGTTAATGTTCGTCCTATTAAGTCATTAACAAAACTGTTATTGGCCATTTTAGTGTGGTCAAGATCTCATCCTTAGAGTCTGTGCACACATGGTTGGTTACTCAAGAAAATGAATCCAATTAACCTTTCCAGTGGGTTGATTAAAGTGAATTAAATCCCTATGTAGATGCCTCATATTCACAATTTAATCTGATTTGCTTTTATTAATTTTTTTAATTGAACTTACTGGACTGAGCTAAGGTCATTTACATGCTGAATGAAAGTACATTTGGAGCCTTACAGTGTAACTCAGCCAGTCCGTGGGAAATTTGCACCTATGCTATAGTGTGGATTAAGCTTCAAGAGTGTCCTGTTACTACGATCTGTTGTTACTTGATAGCAATGGGATTAAAGTAGTGTCCCAGAGCAACGTGCAAAGTAGATGAGGTTTGAGCCATGTTCTGCAAAGCCTCAGGCATGTGTCACGCTTTTAGTTTAATGGCATAACTTGTTTTGGAAAGTGTTGAGGCTGAGCTATGCTTTGGGTTAGGTCTTTTCGTGCTCCTTGTCACTGCCAGCCGAGGAAAGAAATGCATTGCCTGTCATACCGAGGTGTTCCTGATAGAGAAATCACTGCTGATCCTTCTGGAAAAAGCATTCCCTTTCTTTGTCAGGGGTAAAGGTCGGCTTAGTCATTCATTAACAATGAAAAGCAGTGTTTTGGTTTGAGAACTTTGTTCCTCACCAGCTGTGCTTCGGGAGAGGAGGTGGTGTGTCCAGGTTCTCCCTGCCTGCAGGTTGCCAGGACTGCTGAGTGTCAGTGTCATCCTCCTCTTCTGGAGTCATTTCAAAAGTCTTCTGAAAGTGGGATCATTTCAGTGCAGCGATGGCAGTGAAAGTCTGGTAACTGTAGCTAGGTGCTGCAGGAAGTCTTGCTTCTTGTGTTTACGTTCCTGGTTTATCTCCTAAAGCATTTATGTCAGCTGAAGGCCTGTTGTGGATGGCATTTTGCTGGTGAAAACCACGTTAGCTGCTCCAGTTTATTTTGTGGGCAGGGGTTTAACTGACGTAAAAATACACCCTCAAAACACACTTTTCCTAGTATAAACTACACCTTGCTGCTGCAGCTTGGTGTAACAGACCCATTTTTCCATGAGTAGTAGAGTGGATCTGACCTCAGTGGTCAGCAAACCTCTTGTAAGTTGTTTGTTGAAGGTTTTGGTGTTAGTTGCAATCTGTGGCCTGTGCTTCTCTGTCTGCATTTCTGTTTATCTCCCAGGTGTCTGTGACATATTTGCTTTTCACAAAGCAGCCTTTGCTGTTTGCTCTTTTGACCTGCCTCAGGAGATTGCTCAGTTTTGTGTGTGTAGATCTTTTTTACTAGAGGTCTCATTTGTGAGCTTTTTGGTAATAAAAACATCCTAGAAACATTATTTTAACTAGCTACTTATAAAGCAAATAAAACTGTCTTGGGCTCTGCTTGATCTCTAACTGCCTCTCATCTCTTGTGACCTGATACATTACTAGGAGCTATGTTTGGAAAGGGCTCTACCCTCTTGGGTGCCTGCTGTGAGTGAGCCCTTGGGCTTGAGAGGTGTTTCTGGCTGCATGCAGGCAGGCTGAGCTGCACGGGAGGTGTTTTGGAGCTGTGCAAACCATACCCTCTCTGGAGGATGTACCTGTGGTCCTTCTGCTGTTGCCTTTCTAGAGGTCTGAGGCAACATCTTTGTGAAGAGAATTCCTGTCTGCTCAGGCTGGGGCTCAGTCCCACATCCATTGCAGTCTCCAAGAGCCATCATTTGTTGGCAGCAGCAGAAGAAACCCAGGTGTGGGTATTCTCCCCGGGCTCCTCATCTTTCTGCCAGTTTGAATCCTCTGTGAGAGAGTCAAGGGAGAGGTGGGTGAGGAGGGGACTCTAAACTCTGCCCCAGCAGTGTGCAGTGCTGGAGAACTGTGGAAATTTGCAGTGGGTAAAGTGTTTTTATTGAATTTTATTTTTAGTAAGGCTGTAAAGAAATGCAAGGGCAGTATGTCTGGGCTGATGATTAGAACTGACCCTGCCACTGCTGTCTGGTGCTCCAGCCTTGACAAAGGCTGGTGTGGCACCTGTGCTTGGAGAGATACAACACTGCTCACTCTGTGCTTTCTACTCTTTGTTAAGCACCTAATTTGACTTTGGGGAGCTCCTGAGCTGTACATTCAAATGCTGCTGGTTGTAATCTCTTGCCCAAGAGGCCAGTATCCCAAATGTGCTAATAAACCATACAGCTCTGACTGCGACCTTGGGGAAACAGGAAGAGGTTGAATATTTTCTATCTTGGCAAGGAGGACTCTTGGGCAGGCAGTCTGGCTGGCTCTCTTTTGCCTTAGCATAATTTGAATAAAAGTTTGCTGTTAGCATCAGTCTTCCTCCCAGCTACAGACCTTTCTGCTGACCTCTGCAGCTTAACATGACCTGTGCTAGACTCCTGCAATAAAAACCTCCTGCTACTGACCCTCCAAGTGACTGGGGAGGGGGATGAGCTCTGAGGTGCAGTATGTCAGGCTCCCATGGAACAGACTGAGGTTACTGGCTTATAATGAGGCCTTTGGTGCCTGTCCGTGCTCAGCAACATGACAGTGGGCAAGAGAAATTTGATGTGTGTCAGAGATGGAAGGGGAATGAGGAAGTGTGAATGGTTGGCATGGTGTCTGATGGGGAAAGATCCTTCTTAGGGTTTTTTCAGGGGAATGGTTTTGAGGGATGAGCTGTCAGCTGTATGGATCTGAAGGAAGCATTGGCCTTTAACTGGATTAGTATAATCGGGGCAACAATGTTGAGAGCAGCTGAGGGTCAGCCGGGTCATTATGAAGCCACCTGCCCCATGCCCTTTGGCTCCAGCTGGGATTTTTCCTTGCAGCATCATGATTTTCTGCTTTGTGACTTCCTTCTTTAAGGGCTCTGAGAAATTCAGGCTAGATGGATGGCTCGAGGGCAGTGGGGAGGTGCAGAGTGATGGGACATAGACACAGGTCACTGGTTCACGTCCAGTTCTTCTTGGTAATAGGAGATCTGTTTTTCCAGCATGCATGAATTCAGTAGCTGAGGCTGTGGCACTCATTTCACTTCTTGTTAAAGCTGGGTGAAAGTTTTATTATGCATTCAGTGGTTCTGGATATGCAGTGCTTGGCAGAGATGGGCAGGAATAGCATATTTCATGCTCTTGGCTCTGAAAGGCAACTGAGCAAGCAGGTCTGCCTCCTCCCATCCCTAAATCCTTAACACTTGTCCTCTGTGAGCTGCTGTGGAGGTTGTACTGAGGCAGAAATACTGCTTAAAAAGCAGTCTTTGGCAGAAAGACACTCCAAGACTCCTGTTGATGCTTTTTACAGAGATGTTTCCTTGACTCCTGACAGATTCTTGGAATGGGATGAGAGGGGACACAGACTATTTTTGCACTGATTCCTGGGGATACAGGGATAGCAGGCGTGGGGGTTTTCTCCCATTTACAATACATTGTGACATCGTTCATCACCCATTGCTGGTCTCTGAGTAATGCTCCCAGCTGAGTGGTGTGTTTATTGTCACCATGGCCTCTGCTTAATCTTTCATTTCCTGTGGCCTTGGGAAACGTCAGAGGGTGCCAGGCAGGAGTTGGAGATGGCTGCTGCAAGGAGCAGAAGAGGCCAGTTCTGCTCTCTCTGGTGCAAGAAAAACCCATTTGGAAAAACAATGGGATATTCCTTAGGGCTGTGTGAAACTTCTGTTTTGCTGGAATAAGCTTTCTTTTTCTTGTTCAGAGTCATCCAGTTCACATGAATGTGCTGATTTATAGGACAGAGTGACAAGTTCCCTGCTTGCTTCCTTCTCCACTTTCCAGAGTGTCCGCAGCTGGTTGGCTTCTTGCTCCTTCATTGCTGCTCCTGTGTAGTGCTGGTTTGAAGGCTGAAGGACTGAGGAAGGAGGGTGGTCTGCTGGTGAAACTGCCTTATAACTTGAGAAGCTTTAGGTCCATTTTTCTTCTATGATACTCGCTGCTGGCTTGACCTTCAGCTGTTCTCCCAGAAGGTGATAACAGCTGCTGTTCTGCTGTTGATTGGCTGCATGGCAGGGAGCAAAGGGCATGTTTGCTGGACATTTCCACTGGGAAATGTCCACTGCTGTCTCCCTGGAGACTGACATGTGTTGTCATGCTCTCTGTTTGCCTTACAGCACTGGCTTTTCCACAGAACATGTATAGGACTTTGTGAAGGTCTCTTGCCACTTCATTTATACTTCCTTTTTAAGAAGTAGAAATCGAAGCCTTCCTGCTGTTTTCTTTCTCAGTACTTGATGAGATATCACACAGCTCATTGAGTGAGTGCTGTGTGGCCTTGACACTGTATGGCTGCTGGGAAGAGAACAGGAGAGTGCAGCACCAGGCTGGCTGTGTAAGGGGTACAAGGCAGTGCTGTTGTGAGCCTTGCCTTGAGCAAAGGGGATCAGTTAGGCCTTAGTGCTCATAAAATTTACCCTGTAACCCCAGGCACCCTGTGAATTCAGCTTGCCAGAAGTGTTACTCTTCCTGAGGAAAAAGGTGTAGATGAAAGCCTGCTCAGAGCCTAGCACAGCCCATCTGCACCTGCCCAGTTATTTTGTGTCAGGCTCCCTAAGCTCAACTGATGATTATCTCAATTGCACTCCAACCCACAATGTCGCTGCCACAATGCTCTGTCTGCTGAACTAAAATTGTGAGATCTTCTTGTTTTCTTTTTGTTTTTCTTTTTGTCTTCAGCCTAGGTTGGTGGAGGTTTGGTTTGTGTGCTCTTGGTAGCTCTGCCCTGCATTAGGTGCTCTTCAGGATAGAAAGTCAAAGTGGGTTTGCAAGTGAGTCACTTTTCTTCACTTCTGCTTTCAGAAGAGGTATAACAAGCCGTGTGCAGTAAAACTGAGTTCCTGTGTGCATTTTTGTTCATCCTTTCCTGAGCACTTTTGCTGAACCAGAACTTGGTGGTTAGAGGAGCCAGCTCTAAGGGGAAATGTTACATGGGCTCAGTATATGGTGCTCAATAAGTGATGACAAAGGGGAAAAGGCTGTAAGTGAGGAAATATTTGAAGACACTGAGACACAGATATTCCATAAGGACACTGATAGGAGTGACATGAGAAGTAATGGGGCAAAAGGGAGGAAGAAGGAAATTTATATAAACAGAAATATTTCCTGGCAGTGAGAAGGCAGAGGTTTTAATTCCTTTCTGCATTATATAACATGTGTAGCATTGTCTCTTTACATCCAGGCAGGACAAGAGGCTGCAGTGTGCTCTGGTTGGAGATGTTCCTCTCAGAGGGACTGTTGCCACTGACTTGGCACAGGGGTTGGGTAATGCTGGTCTGGCTCAGGACAGCCTCTCCTAGTGTGGATGGAAAGCTTCTCCACCTCTGCACAGCAAAATGACTTTGCAGTGCAAAAGCAGCTTATTGTATCTATCTGTTCTGGATACAGCAAGCATTACTTTTAGCATCCTGGTGCAAAGAAATGGCCTCTCCCTCTGCTCTGGTGTTAGTTTTATTTTTGGGGTAGTGGCTGGTGGGATGGGAAGGATTTATGTCCTAAATTCCCCAGCAGCTCCTGCAGCCTTTGGCAGTGCTGCTGAGGTGAGGTGATGGAGCATAGCACGGAGAAGGCCTGGGAGTTTTCCAAGCCACCAGGGTGTTGGCTGTTTTGATGGCAGGCAGAGAGCTCTGCTGTTCACAGGCTGGGCTCTCCTGCAGGCCATCTGGTTGGCGCCAGGTTTCCGAAGGAAGTTGGTGTTGGGAAGGGGCTGGGCTCTCCTGACCTTAATTGTAGTGCTGCAAGGACTGAGACCTTGGCTAGGGCTCCACAGCCCTGCCTGGATTCTGCACATCCCTGATTCGAGGTGGGAAAAACAGGTTTTTCTCCAGTTCAGTGCTCAGTTACCTGGTATTCTGGACAGCTGGCATTGCCCACAGCATCAACTCTGGCTGTGTTACAGCTGAACTTAACTTGATCCTGTTTTTTTTTTTTTTTTTTTTTTTTTATTTTTTTTTTTTTTTTTATTTTTTTTTACTTTTTCCCTTTTTAAGAAGGTGTGACTATGAAATATCACCTAAGCGTGATACAGTTCCCAAAGCAAAAAAAAAAAAAAAAACTGCCTTTACTGAGCTGGAGCTCTTTTAGGGCTCTCAAAGAGGAGAAAAGACTTCCAGCCTGCTTCTTCCTCATGCTTTGCAATGCATGTGAACTGTGGGCTGATGCCACAAAGTAGTTTGCTTCAGAATGATGCAGGAAGTTCTGCCTCTGTCCATTTGCCCTCAGAAGCCATGGACTTATTCTTACCCTTGCATGTCAGTGTTTTCAGTCTGTAGTTGCACTTATGGCAGTGTGCCAACACAAGGCTGTGGCAGGAAGGGAGACATGTATTGTTAGTGCTGCAGCTTTACTGATTTGTGACTTGTAGATGGATGTAGAATTTTGACTGATCTGGGGCCAGCTTTGGTACTTTGTGCTCCCCAGAGCTGACTAATAAACCTGGAGAAATTAAACACAGGAAGCAAGGGGGGAGTGGGGAGAGTACCCATGAGGAGCTGGTGGAGCAAAGGAAAAAGGTTTTGAAACAAACCAACAACATGGCTTGGTTAGGTGGAGGATAGTTGTTCTTGCAGAGCAGCTCTGCAGTGCTGGCAGCAGCTGAACAGGTGGCAGACAGGAGTCTTTCCTTGCATCCTAGCAGCCACCTTTCTAGGGAAAAGGAAGCTGATGGGAATCTGTGCAAGAATTGGAGCTGGCTGTTCAGATACCTTCAGCTTCGAATGCAGCAGCTGGCAGGGTTTCCATCAAGGCTGGGAGGTTGCCCAAAGGCCCATCCTGCTGGAGCTTTGCTTCTCTTGGTATGTGATCTGGAGGATTAAAACCTGGCTGGTTTGAATGGGCACTGACACTGGTGTGTCCTTTCAGCTGCAGCTACAAACCATGGAGCAGTCTCAGGGCTGGCTCTAGTCATCCAAAGGCTGAAGAGAAAGTGGCATCTCTGGGGACTCTTTATTCTGCTTTTTTTTCCCAGTGGTTCTTTCTTGTTTCTCTGTACAACTGCAGGTCACTGTTGTGTAAAACCACACTGTGGGGTTTAGAGAGGAAATTTAACCTTTTTTTGGCACTTGGCAGCTTCTGTGTGGGTGTGAGGTTTTGAGCAGTCAGCCTTTTGTAAGCAGTCACCAAACTGAGTCAGGGCATGAAGTTGTACCAGAGGGGCATTCAAATCTTCCTTTTTGCATTGTGTGTCCCTTGTATTTTGCTACATTATCTTTCAGGATTAAGCTGGAGCAGAACCCTGTGAGAGCTGACACTTTGCATTATCTCTGCTCCTGGCTTCCTCTTTGGAGCTGCTGTCTGGGTTATTCACCACAGCCTGAGGGCTGAGAAATGCTGGTCAAATATCTGCAATCCTGGGAGCCATGGCTCCTGAAAGCTATCCTGAACCACAAAGTGGAGCAGCCATCTCTCTGCAGAGAAACTGCTGAACTAACAAGGGGTTTAGCTGTGCATTCATCAGAAAACGGAAGTTTTGCCTATCTTGGAAACTTAATGCATCCTTCTGAAAGTTTTGTGTGGTGTAAAATAGGCTAAAATGCTGAAATAAAAGCTGAATTAAACTGATAAAACAACAGAATACAGTGATCACCATTGGAAATGGGTGTGGGTTAAGGGAGGGTACATACAGTGCAAATCTCTTGAGATGCAAGCTCCATGCCCCAGCAATTTTCTGAGTGGGTGGCTGTTTTGAGTTGCACTTGATGAGACACTGTTTTCCAATTCCCCCTCCCTTACACCAGTTTAAAGGAGTGGTGTTGGGCTTACAGCTAAAGGTGCCATGGCATTCTGTCTGTGAAAGAAACCACAAAAGCTTCCAGAAAAGGGCTATCTTGTGATCCATGGGGCACAGCTGAAGGTGTTTTACAGCTGCAGTGGTGCTCATGGGACTGTATGGGCCAGGGATTTTGCCCTTTCCTGGTGAAGGCAGCTCCAGCCCTGCTCTCCAGTGATGTGTGTGGTAGTTTGCCTTTGGGCTAAGTGAGGGTGAAGCACAGCTGTTGAAGTCAAGTGTTGTTTGTTTTGCTGTGGTTCATGGTTGGGAGGTAGTGGTTAAAACTGATTTCTAGGAAAACATCTCCCTGCCTTTATTGTTGGTTGTTCCTTTTAGCACATGTAGTATTAGCGGAGTCAACTGAAGCTGTGTCAAATGCTGGAGAGGATGAACTGCACAAACAGCTTTTGTTCTCACTGATGGTTGAGATTATCTTCATCCATACACAGAGTCAGTTACATCTGAGATGTTGTGAGTGAAGTGTTTGGCTGCCTGATGTCTGTTGTTTGTGGTGTCAAACCAGCCAAGCCATCCCTGACAAGTGTGTACCTACCTTGAAGATCTTGTAGTTGTCCACTGGCTGTTACTGGTGGGTGCACATTGCAATGGCTGAGCTCACTGGTGATCTTTTGGGTGTAGGCAGTCCTGGACAGGTAGATGGACATTGGGGCAATCAAGAAATTTCTATGGAGATGAGTATTCTGAGCCTGGCAGGTAATGACTTGCAGACATTAGCACATACCATATAATCTATCTGCTCTCTGCTTTGAAGTGTTAATATGTTCTGTGTGTTGAGCCCCTGCATAGAAAACAGCAGCTGTAACAGCAATGTTGGCTGTAGGACTTTGGGATTATTAAACAGTTCTTGTAATCAGGGTACTCTGTCTCTGGGGACCCAACTGGACATGGTTGAAAAGGGTGAATTTTAAAAGCATGGGTGTCATTACTTCTTAAGACTCAATGCCATTTTTAGGTACATCTGAAAGTCTTGGCACAGAGTGGCTGGAAAGCTGCCCAGTGGAAAAGGACCTGGGGGGTGTGGGTTGGCACCCTGCTAAATACCAGCCAGTGTGTGCCCAGGTGGCCAAGAAGGCCAGTGCCATCCTGGCCTGGATCTTCAGCCTGGAGAATAGGAGGCTCTAGGGAGACCTTATTACTCTCTACAAGTCCCTGGCAGGAGTTTGCAGCCATTGGCCTCTTCTTCCAAGTACCAAGTGATGGCACAAGAGGAGCTGGCCCAAGTTCTGTCAGGGGAAGTTTATATTGGATATTTAAAAAAAAAAAAAAAAAAAAAAAAAAGTCTTCAGCATAAGGATGACCTGTGGTTGAAACAGGAAAGTATTTGGGTCACCATTCTAGGAGATATTAAAAAGATGTCCTTAAAAAGATGTGGCACTAAGGGATATTCTTTAGTGGTGAGCCTGGCAGTGCCAGAGCAATGGTTGTACTTGATGATTTAATGTTTTTTTCAACCTAAGTTATTCTAGGATTTGGTGATTGAAATGCTCCAACTCAGCATTTTCTTCTGGAAGTCAAAGAGATGGTCTTTAATATTCTCGACCCAAGGGTTGTGTTTTAAGATTTGGGAATAAGGAGACTCGCTCTTATTTAGAAACCTTGCAGATGAAACCATGTGGGTTGGAATTATCCAGTGATGAAAAACATGGCAGCCTTCTGTAGAAAAGCAAAATTATAAATCTTACCAAATTTTGTGGCTGGGGCTTGCTCAAGGAATAACCTTTTGAGGTGTCTTGTGCTATTTTTGCACTATCTTGAGAATCTCCAGCTTCCTGTTTACACTGCAAGCTCTTCACCTTCTGCTTTGAGGTGTTCAGCAGATGCTCTGTCAGTTTTAGGACTGGTCTGTGGTAGTGTGCAGGCTTCTTTACAGAGTGAGATTACCAAACTAGTAGCCTTGGAGAAGGCATTTTGTGAATGTTGATGATTTCTGTCCCAAGGAAGCTTAAAAAATACAATGAAGTTCTGAGGGTTTGAGTCCAAAATACCCACAGTCTTCCTTTTTAAAGCATTGTTGGCCAGTGAGAGTTTACTGTTGGAGAATGGCGCAGACAGAGCACAAAAATCTCATGGCCTTGACCTCAAGGCATTTAGCTTAGAGCAGAGGATAACCTCCTTCCCAGATCCCAAGATGTTCTTAGGTTCCAGGCCAAGACAGCTAGTAAAAAAAACAACATAGTGGTTTGGTAATTTATTTATTTTTAATTATTATTATTTTGCATGTTTACCCTTCAGAGAATTAGGCTGAGACCCCTCAGTTTGGTTCCCCATGGAGTCACTCAGTCTCCTTGTGCTGCCATATAGCTCCCATCTCTGTGTTGTGGCTGAGAACAGAAATTGTTCCCTTTCTCAGGCTGCCCAGACCTGCCCTCTGTCTGGGATCCACCTTCTCCCTGCATGATTTTCTGATTTCCTTGGCGTGATGGGGGCTGGTGAACAAGGCCCTAGGAATGCCATCTGTGTAACTGCAGCAGCCAGACGTGTCCTAGCCAGCCTCTGTCAGCACCCAGGTGTGGTAGCAGGAGCTCAGCTGTCTCCTGGTGTGATGGAGATGCAGGGCAGAAATGGGAGCTGCTGAGGCTGGGCCATGTGTCTCACATAGCAGCTTTGCTGGGGCTGGGAAGGAAATGTCCCAGTTGCATGTTTTATCTGGAAGCTGCAATCAGGACAGCCCCTCACCCCCTGCTGGGTGACTACTGGTCAGGTTGGCTTTATTTCAGGGAAATAATGTGCAGATTTTGGAGACTTACTTGGCCTGGAGTGGCCTGACCAGACCCTGCTGGTAAGAGTCTCTAAGAGATCCCAACTTGCTTTCTACTCTGCAGGAATCTGCATAACTCAGGCATCCTCCTGAGACCACTGGCTTGTAAAAGGCTGCATTTGCTACTTGCCCTTAATTGATCAACTCTGTAGGCCCAAAAAATGATTTTTAGCTGATGATACTGTTTGTTCATGTTACTTTTTTTTCTTTCCTCTCCCTCCTGTCCTTCAGATTAGAATTCAAGAACTGCAGATGGTCTAAACTAAGTATGACTCACACCTAGTTTATTTTGTGAATTACCCAGCACACAATGCTGACGGGAAAATGCTGGGAGTGGAGGGGGTGGGGAGCAAGAGATGGTTTTTAAGACCCACAAGGAAATGCTTGGAACATGCATCTGTGGTGCCTGGGTCATTGACCTGGCCTGTATCCTGGACACGTTATATGGGCCATGTGAACAAAGGGGGCCCTTGGGACCTGCAGTGGATGTCAAAACATGATCTAAGCCTTCAGGCAGAAGTGAGAGGGATTTTTTTTTTTTTTTTTTTGCGTGAACCTTGCTTGAAAAGCCAGTGGGGGCTGACCTCTTGCTGAGACAGTGAGTTCCACACCACCCATTTTTGGGTGTTACCTACCTCTTTGTCACACACCTGAGTATCACTAACAACATCTAAGGCTGCCTTTGCTCCTCTGTTGTGGTTACCTCAATCTGTTTGAAGCAGTTTGGGGTGTTATAAATGCTGAGCTGTGGAGCTGAGGTAATGCTGCAGAAAGGTGGGTGGCAGAGTATAAAATGGAAGAGGTTATTTCATGAAATTTTGCTGAGCTGTTGTGCCTAGGGACTTTGTTATGTAGCCATAAAGGTGGAGCTGCAGCCATGCTTCCAAGAGCCTCAGATGCACCAGTGCACAAAAAGGCATATTTCCAGTGAGAACTACCAGAGGAGAGGACCTGTGCTTGGAGCTTGCAGAGGGGCCCTCGAGGATTCCTCAAGACAAGTGAGCTCCCTCTTCCATGCGTGGGTTTTGGATCCTACTGCTGTTAAGGGTGATGCTTCTGCCCTCATCTTCCTCAGCTGACCCTCTGCTGGCCACAGCAGCCACTGGCATTCCTGGGGAGGCATTTCTTTATTGACAGCTGTGCCAGAGTGTATTCCTGGCCTGCTCCCTGCTGTCCCAGGGTAGATTGGCTGAATCAGAGTATGGTAAACCTGTTGTGAATGTTCCACACTTCACTGGACTTGCCAGTTGTAGCTGCTCTGATTGCACCCTTGCTGCTTGTTTGACTGCCTGGTGGCTCCCAGCCAGGGCCCAGGGATGGGAAGTCAAGTTAATTTGCAACAGTGAAGGTAATATTAATCTCACCTTTCATTTTTTTAGACATACAATTAGGGAGCAAGGAAATGGATTTATTTCCCCTTAAATATGAAGCCTCTCAGAGAGCAGAAATTGAGTCTGTTGTCATTGGGGCCATCCTATTTCTCAGCACAAATCCAGTGTACATAATACCTAGTAATGATTGTGCTGTACCCTGCTGAGACTGGGCAGGGAATGAGAACTAGTGCTGATGAAACTTAAATTTCAGACCATGCCTGCCCAGTACACATCTCCAATTATTCTACAGTTGCCTCATCGTTGGATGTGAGTCTTCAAGGATTGGTTTCCTTGGCCTCTCTTACAGCTGCTGTCATGCTTGGCTCAGTGCCACGGGTACTGGGTCTAGTTGTGAGGGAATGTTCTGCACTGCCATCAGCCCCAAATCTGCTAGGGAGGTGCAGGTGTCCCCATCCTTTGCCACCTGGCTGTCTGACAGTGCTTCGTTGTGTTAGTAATGGGATGTTCTCATCTTCCTTAGCACGTTGTTCTCAGGCTGATGGGACTTGAGAATAATGTGCTCAGATGAGCTGGAGGCAGCCAGCCCAGCCAAGTTTCTGACAGTGATGAAAGGCCTTGTGCTGCCTGCCCTGCCAGCAGCCACAGCAGCACAAAGAGAGGGCTGTGTGCTTGAGCTGTCTGTTTGGGTTTGTAACAGGAGTGTGTGTGCAGCCAAATGGCTTCTTCAGCAATGCTCAGATAATTCCAAGTGTGTGAACTAACCCAGTGCTTGCTGGTCCCCACCAGTCTGCTCTGTGCTGTGTCCTCTGTGAGATGGAGCACCAGGGAACCCAGACACTGAGTGTGCACATCACTGGTGACTGTCCAGCTTCCCTCTCTCTGTACTAAACCTTGGTGGGTTAAATCACTGGTTCAAGACCCAGCAGCCCCTTTATTCATGTCTAAGCCCTGCAGCTTGGTGACTCGTGGCAGGGCAGTGTCCCCACTTGCTCTGCCAGTGTAGTGTGGGAGGGCACAGCCTCAGGTCTGGGTGCTGTGTGGCTGTGTTAGGGATGGCACTCCTAGCTGGCTTTGGGTCAGGATCTGGAAGTGGCACAAGGAAAGGTGCAACTTCTTGGCCAGGCACTGAGCTTCAAAACAAGCTGAACAGGAGCCTTTGTCCCTGCTTTACATCTGTGACATCCAGCAGTTTTCAGCTGTAGCCTGTAAGAACTGAGAATCTGAGGAGTTTGTTTTTGCTTTTTTGTTTGGAGACCCATGGACAACTTCAGCACTTCTCTGGGGGAGCAGCTAGAAGAAGCAGGCCTGTCTGTGCAACACGAGTCTGTATGGACTTCACCTTTTTATTTTGAGCCCATGCTTTTTTTAGGATTTCTTAGTGGCCTCTCCATCCAAAAGGGTTAACCAGTCATTGCTGCATTGTAGGAATAAGCTCAGTGACAGAGATGAGACTTTCTTGGGGTTGGTGCAAGACTGTCAAAAGACAAGGAGCAGTGTCCTACCATGGCCCTCCCACTTTCTCACCCATGTGCCAAACATGTTTCTGTAATTTGTGTTTTTCCAAACAGAGGGATGTGTCTGGGTGTGGGTAGAATTGAATAAAAAAAAAGCCAAAACAAAGCTGAAGTCCTCCTATGCTCGTGTGCCTTTGTGGGGAGGATGGAGCAAAGGTCTGCCAGCACTGTCAGCACCATGACTGACTGACAGAACAGCTCTTGAATACCACAGGGATCAGAGCAGTGTGTGAGCCTGTGTAGGATGGGTTGGGGAAGGGCTAGGATGTACTTTTGTAAGCATTTCTCAAAGCAGTGATACTTATACAAAAAGAAAAAAAAAGTGTATCTCTGAAATGTTTGTCCTTGCTCCTGTGCTGCCTGTCCTGTCTTGCTGGTACAGCTGTTCAGACAGCTGTGCTGTGGGCTTGCTCAGAGATCTACTGCAGTTAAAAATAACACTTCTCCCCCATCCCCCCATTCTCTCTTTTTTTTTTTGGTTTTTTTTTTTGTTTTGTTTTTTTTTTGGTTTTTTTTTTTTTTGTTTTTGTTTTGTTTGTTTTTTAAACAGTCAAGAGCAAGTGCTGCTTCTTGAATACATGGCAGCCCTAGATTTGTGCAGACTATCTCTGTGTCTTTGATTAGCTCTGAGCTCATGGTAAGGCTGCAACCTCTCAACTGCATCTGTCCTTCCAGCAAGCCAGATGATGCTTCTTGTGAGCAGAAGGTAGATGTTCCATAGTTGTTCTGGTACCATTACACAGAATTAGCCTCTAGGGCACAATTCTCTTGCCCTACCCTATAAAAAGCATGTGTTGGTGACCACCAAGAACTCTGGGTTTGTCACCTGTGAATAGCACTGCTGCCCGTGACTCAGCCGTGGCTTTTCCACATCTGTGGCTCAAGGCAACGTTTCTTTCTTTGTACAGAAATGGCCACTGGAAGCATTTCAATGCTATCGAGTTTCATATCATCTTTCCTTTTTTAAAAGAAGTTGCAATGAAAAAAGCAACAACAAAACCTTAATTACACCATCCAGATTTGTTCATGCTTAAAGTGGGCCACTGTGGGATGGATAATGTAACCTTTGTCCTCATCTCCACCCTGCTGTGTCACTGTCCTTGCCTGAAGTGTTGCTCTGATTGTTAAAACCTTTTGTCATCTTAAAACACCCTTCAATGCAGACTGAACCAAAAATTCCATTGAATATGGTAAAGCATTATCTGATCTCTGGGTACAGGCAACTAGAAACTCTTCCAGATATTTTGTGAGGATACCTGGGTGTGGAGTAATGTCTTGAGCTTCTCTAGTGGAGCATGTGCATCTGTGAGAAAAGGAAAGCCTTGTGGGATCATGGCTTGGGAAAATGCAGCTGCTTTCTCATTTCCTTTGTGGTGATGGAAATGTTTTATCTTTTCTGACTCTGAACCATTTCACAAACAGAATCCTCATAAACTCCCCTTATGTACTTTTGATGCATTCTGGGGGTTTTGGGGTGATTTTTGATTTATCTTTTAGGCTGTGTCTGTGCTCTGCTAAAGAGAAATCTTTGTCTTCCCCAGAGGTTTTTCCAGTGGAGTGTGGCAGGAGGAGTTTGTACTTCCCTTTGCAGCTGCAGAAGCACCTTGTAGTTTTCTACTTTGAGATGTGTTTCAAGTGGGAGATACTTCCCTCTGTGGATGCTGTTCAGATTCTTAGCTTATCACATTGAGGGAAAACTAAATGGCAGACCTCTCTAGTGTAAATTTTTGGTGCCACTGCCTTAAATCCTGCTTGAAGCAGGTAGAAACCCCAGGTCTGGCAGATGTGTGAAAAGGGGACCCTCCTGCAGTCTGAGGGGACAGGTCACTGTGTGTCTTTGGTTCACAGAGAAGCTGATGTGAACCTGCCACCAAAAGGCTGATGCTGTGGGTCTCTTCCTGTCCCAGTATGCATGTGCCTTGTGTTTTGTTGTCCTACTGCCTCTCATAACAAGTTAAAAATATACTCTGGTGTATTTCTACAGTGTAGGTAGAGCATTCCTTTGAAAGTTGAAGTGGGAAAGTGATAGGCATTGGCAAAAATCTGCTGCTTTTAAACTGGTGCCAAAGGGACTTTGTCTGTTTCCCATTGCACTTGTCTCAAGGTCATTTTCAGCATTTTTTGAAGAATCTGTACTTATCCCTGCCCATAATGCTGTGGTTGATCCCTTATCTGGGTTCTAGGTGCAAATCCAGCGTCTGCACTTTAAGCATTCAGTGAAGCTTAAAAGAAACAACTGAAAGTGATGCCTGAGCTGGTAGAAATGCCATGCAGTGAGAGCCATGGAGCTCAGTCTGCTCAGCTTTGGAGAGGTGCCAGTGTGCACATACCCTTTGTGCCATGAAAATACTATTCTCAGACTCTTCAACCTGGCACAGGCAGTCACAGTAAACACAAATGCTTGCCCTTGGTTTTAACTGAATGCAGTCAGTGTGGACATTGGTATAAATATATAATATATATTCTGTTTCAATGGAATACAGAGGTTCATACATAAGGTCTGATCCAGTGGTAGCATGGGCTGTTCTGTTCTTGAAGTGGAGGCTGAGGGGAGAGTGGAGAAGGCATTTATACCAACAAGGACAAAGAAATAGACACGATGGCAGGAGGTGGAAAAATGCAATTCCAGACCTTGGCTGGTAGAAAGTGTGTCAGAAGTCCGTATGTCTCTATGTTCCCCTGACTGACATAGCTTTTTGATGCTTTTTTGGTGTGTTTTTGGTTTTTCTGATGCTAATTCTCTTTACTTTCTTTCCCTGTTCAGTATGCCGAGACTTTGCTATTCTGGAAGATCATACCTTGGCCCATAATTTACAGGAACAAGAGAGTAAGTAGCAATGGTCTTCAGAACTGAAGCAAGCTTGTCCCAGCATATATCTGGCTTTATTTGATTTTGCTAAGAAAAATGCTTCCTGCTTTTATTTAATTTTTTCCTTTTAATGGAATACAGTTTATTATTGCTGTCTTCACTGTCCTGTAACACTACACTTCTCTCTGCTCCAGCTCACATTGTACCCCAGAGATAGTTGCATTTCATATTTCAATTTTGTGCTCTCCTTTAGAGTTGAGTTTGTTTATGCTGTTCATGATAAAATTGCATGTAGGAGTGCACTTGGGGTTTTGTTGCTGTGCAAGGTTTTTAGAAATGACTAGCAATTTGGAAGCTTCAAGTTTTATAGTCTGACCTGAAGTAGAACCAGGAGAGGTCTGTTTGTTTACTTATTTCAGCATTGCCAGTGTTCTGCCTTTTGAAAAGAACCTTCCTTTTCAGACATTTTGAGGTAGGGCAGCTGTATCCTAGAGGGGTTTATAAAGGAGGAAAAAATGTACAACCAGGAACTTCAAAGTGACTGGTGCACTTATTCTTTTTTTTTTTAAAGTTTTTTTTAACATGCTTATCTGCTACTTTGGGTATGTTTACATTGCAGTTTCAGGTGTGGTGGCCTCTCTAATCAGTTTCTCACCAATTTAGGTGTCTGTCAGTACCTGGTGCTAATGCCATTCCTGCTGCTCCAGGGTGCAGCTGCTCATGCCCTTGCTGCTGGAACCCGAGACCACTGAATTAAAGACCACTCTGGGCTGCAGCTCATGTAGCTGTTTTTTCTGGCAGGCAAAAATCCATGTATGGTAAAGGACTCACTGGAGCACTAAGTTGCTCTGTTACTAAATATAAAGGTAGGGAGATTTTTGGAACTGATTCTGCTGAGAGTGAGAGGAGTTTTCTTCTGTAGAGGTTCTTGAGAACAAATAGAGAAGTAACAATAATAAGTGGTTTAGGTTCAGCTTATGCTCACTGGCCTCTGGTGGGCCCTCCCAGACCCACTTCATTCATCTAGGGTGATTTTTCTGTGGTCAGAAAATGAAATTCAAAGCCTAAAAAACATTTGCTGTAAACCTGGATGTGTTAATATATGAAGAACTTGTTTTGGTAACAGACACATATACAGCCCCCTCAGTGCTGAAAAGAGGCAATCTCAAGCTGCTAGCATAATTTCAGTTCAGGACTTTCCCACCTCTAGAGAGATTGCTTGGTGTTTCCCTGCCAAGATCTGTCTTCCTTTCTGGGCTGGAATCTCCCTCCCACTTGGTTTATCTTGTTCATGCAGTGAAGTTCTGCAGCCTGATTTGAGGGTTCTTGTCTGTATTTATTTCCAGTTGAGCATCACTTGGCCACAAATGTTCAGCGTAATCGTCTGGTGCAACATGACTTGCAGATGGCCAAGCAACTGCAAGAAGAGGAGGATAAGAAAGCCCGTGCTCAAATCCAGAAACACCAAAAAGACTTGTGAGTTTGTGCTGGAGATGTTGCAATGGGAATGCTAGTCCCATTTGGTCAGAGCACTAATATCAGCTGCTTTGAGTAGTCAGTGTGTGGGTTCATCAGCCTTTTGCTTTTGTTTCTTTTTTACTTGGCTGTCCATTGCTGTAAAAGTATTGATACCAAGCTCTGGCACAGAGGAATGAGAACAGAGTGGAAGAGGGTGGTCCTGGAGCCCATCCTGCTTTAGATACTGTTGCCTGTGGATCAGAAGGAGCCCTTCCCATTGTACTGCTTGTCAAAATGGGAGAACTTGGTCATGTGTTAACCTTGTCCCTGGATGAAGTTTGGGAGTGAAGGAAGCATGCCACAGAAACACCCAGTGCTACCAAGGGAATCTGCCTGGTGTGGGAATTGCAGCTATTGGTGTGTTTGCCCTGTGCCTGATGAATGCTGTTGAGGAGCTGAGTGTGATGCTGTATGGTGTCCTGCTGTGCTGACAGCTGGAAGGCCCTGTGTGTGTTTGCAGCTATTCAGTGTGAAATGACCTGGGAAGGGGAATTGCTGCTCCAGGGTGGCTCAGTGGGGATGGGTGTTGGGGGACAGGCCTTTTCTTGCAGTCACTGACTTCTGCAGCAGCTGTGGGAGGGTGTTTAATGAGTGATCCAGTTTGCCATGCAGGTTTGCTCAGTCCCCACACACCACATCTTAACCCTGTGGTTTGGCTCTCTGTGTGCCACGGCTCTCAGCTATGAAACTGGTGTGAAAGTGAAATATAGCAGCACAGGGCAAAACAAACAGTGCTTTCCAATCCAGAGTGGACTTGCAGAGCATTGGATGTAACAGGGCTCAGCCAGATCCCACTGAGGTGAGAGGTGGCTGGATGGGAGTCCCTGCAAATACAAGGTCTGCAAGGCAGGATGAATCTCCCAGCAGCTGTACTGGCTCCTGGCTTTTCTTGGGTTCTGGAATGCCACCCACTAGGTGCAGCTGGTAGTGTCTCTCACAGGGTGGCTCATCTGATGGGAGCAGTGACAGAGCAGAAGAGCTCTGTGTTGCAGATGTGGGAGATACAGGACTGGCTTCAAAGCAGCGGCTCATGAAAGTGTTGAAGATGGGGTGTGACAGATCAGGAACTGTTTCCAATGTTCCCAGCGCACTGGGACAGACCTTATGTGCATATGTATCTCTCAAGTCTGTGCTTTTTTTAATAGCTTTGTCTTTATTACCAATTAGAGATGTGAGTGAGTAAATGACAACAAAAAATTGATTTTGTATGGCAGACGTGATTCCTCTTTTTTACTTGCTAGGAGCTGCAAACAATTTTCTTTTTGTAGGACTCTGTAAAATGGGATTTACAAACTTTGTGAGCCAAAGCACAGACAGAGCTGCTGATGTAAAATATGTCAGCAGCAGTTCTGCTTCTGAGAGCAGGAACTCTTCTGCAAGAATAGTAGAAGTTGGAGGCATCCTTTGTTAATTGGATCTTTTTCTTCCTTAATTCTTTGTATGTTCCCACTGTTTCTCCCTTGTCCAAGAGTAGCATGTTTTGGCAACAAAATAATCCCTGTTGTTGCTGCTTTCTGTGTCATCTGGGACAGTGTGATGCTACAAGGTGATGGGAGGAGTAAGAGGGCAGAACTAACGGGTCTTTAGAAACGGGAAACAAAAAAGCTCTTCAAATTTATTTGCTTTCTTCTCTCTTTCAAATTCTAATTTCTCTCAGAAAAGAAGATAAATGAGAGATAAGTTTATCTTTGTGAAGATGAGAGAATGGAAACATTTCTTTTTAAGAATTAAGGGAAGCATCAAACCTGATTTTTGTGCTTCTTTAAAAGCATCCCTTGCATCTAGCTGAGCAGCCTGCACACTGCTAAGCATAGTAGCAAGATGACTAAAATAAAATAGTGTGAAAGTATGTTCTTTCCTTGTTTTGCTCCCAGTGCTGTGATAGCTCTGTTGCACTGATGTGAACAGTTCCTTTGAACAGTTCCCTTAAACTGCCTTTTTTCCTCCCTCATTTGGCAACAACTAGTAGCTGCAGTCGCAGTGAATGGGAGGGAGCTTTCTGATCACACAAACTTTGTTTTTTTCTCTTTTTTTTATAAACTCATGTAGAGTTTTTCCCAATATTCTTAACACTCCTGGCTGCCCAGGAGTGAAGGACTTGTGAGTGGAGTATTCAGAAATGGGAATGTTTATGCTGCTTTGTCTGATTTCTGGGGTCTGATGGACACTTGAGCTCACACTAAGGAAACAGGAGGACAAGAAAAACTGTCAAAGCTCTTGAACCTGTTTTCTTATGCTCACACAAGTTAATATCTTGTTTATGTTGTCTAACTGATCAAGTCTCAGTATTTAATTACTGCTGAGCAATAAACCCCCTAAACTAATCCTCTGTGTCTGTTCAGTTCTTAGGAATTGATGTGGTGTATTCCAAGATGTGTCATCAGAAAGAAGGAAATGCTTTTGTGTTTGCAGTAATTCTGGTGTTCTTTGCTGCTAACAGAGAGGCAATGACCTTGTTGCTTTGGCTGTGAAAGATGATTAGTTGTTTTTCTGTCCTGTTTGTCTGCAATAGGATGTATTTTAAGCATTTAGCAAGTCAGTTTGTGCTGATGAACTTGGCACCTTAGCTTGGCTCACAGGTGCCAGGGGAACTGGAGACGTGCAATGCCTTGATGTGTCTGACCTTTCTAACTTATTTTCTACCTGGTTTCACGTCCTCAGAGCCTGGGGTTGTAAAGGATCCACTACCAGGCTCACTGGGAGCCTGCTCCCTAGGATTTGCTAATTCAGCTATTGTCTTCCTGGGAGCTGTTGTTCTCTGTTGGTGCTGTGTTTGCCAAGGTCCCTTTTTAAAAAGCAGGTTCAAGAACTAGATTTGCTGCTGTGTGAACTCTTGTGGCTTTGAATAGATCTCTCCCCAGAGTCAAACAAAGCACACACAGGCACGTGCAAAGATTGCTACCTTGTATTACCTGGATGAAAGAAACTTGTGTCCTAAGGTGTTTGACCTATTGATAACTCCAGCCCGATTGCAAGTCTGCTTCCAAAGAGCTGTTGGCAGAAATAACTTCTTTTCCTTCCTGCTGTGTGTGCCTTTTTTGCCTATGACAAATCAGTTGTTTCTTAGTGACATCTGTCCTCGAATCCCTCTTGTTGCATTGTCCTTCCTCTCCACCCTTGCCACATATCCCCCCCTCCTCTTCTCTCCTTCACTTTCTGTAAAAGAACTGGCTGCTCCAGCCATGCCACATTTCTTGGTTTTGCAACAAAAAGTGCTTGTCTGCACTAAAATGTTTTAACTTCCTCTTCTCATGTCCTAGATTCTCTCCCAGTCCTTTTCCTCCAGATTCACTAGGTCATTTATGCTTAGATTTTGCTCAAATCTAGAAGTAGTTGCTCCAGCCCACATAGCACAGTTTTGACATTGCTCAGTCTGCTACAGTTGCTTGTCTTCCACTCTTCTCATCACTTATCTGATCATTGTCAGTGTATTCTTCAAATGACTGTGTTCTAATAAGGCAGGCTCTGCTTGTTGCTGCTCCCAGCTGTTCTCCTTTGCCTTGCATTTCAGTAGTTGCAATTGCAGGGATTGACTTTTCTGACCTGTTTAGAGCTGCTCTTTAGCTCAAGCTCAACAGTGCTGAAAGAGAGAGCTTTTAGTCTTTCTTTTCAAATCCCCCAGCCCGTTTCTGAATTGCTCTGAGGAATCCTTGGGCTTTGTTCCAGCCTGTTTGCTGGACATCAGAGCGTGCTGCTGAGCATGGCAGGGTTCTTGCAGATGCTTTCCAGCCTTCCTGGTCTGTCTGCACAGCCAAACCCCTCATTTCCCAATTGCTCTGATCCCTCTGATCTCCTCACTTCTTGTGTTCCTGCATCCTTATTGGCACTATGGCAGTGGCTCCTTCCCCCTTGTTTTGACACATTGCTCCCTTGCCTCTTGGTACTGGTCCTGCTTTTGTGTCTTGTCCCACCTCGGTGGCATTTCTCGTTCCTGGTTACAGGAAAGCCCTTCCCAGAAATGCCTGCATTAACCATACCCTTGAACCTCTCCTTTGATATCACATGTACAAAAACTCAGCAGAATTAGGTTGTTTGCAGACTCCTGAGCACTACCTTGACCTGCCCTATTTTGTGGTACCTATCTTCTTTCTTAGCAATCTGCCCATGAGTCTCTTTTGCTTTGTACTCTGTGGATGTTTTGGGAAACATTCTCTAAATTTGGCCACCAGTAAGTACAGGCAGTCCTGGTCCCTGGTGAGGATTCATAGCTCTGCACTAACACTGAGTAATAATTCTTTTGTGTAAATCAGGTGGGCATTTTTTTAGCTCTTTTATCCCTTTCCCCAGGCTGACTGATGCCTGTGAGTTCAGCTGCCTATAATCCCTGTCTCCTTGCCTTCTAGGGAGCGACAGGACTGTGAGATTGCTCAGGAAATCCAAGTGAGGCTGGCGTTTGAAGCGGAGGAGCGCCGCAGGCAAGAGGAGAAAGACGAGGTAACCTTTAAAGCTGCAGGGATGGCAGGGTTATTTGTAGCAGCTGTTTCAGGGCAGACATTTCTTGGCCAGTAGCCACAGGAATTGGCTTGCATGGTGGCAGTCCTTGTCCTGACAGATCTCTGTATGCACAGAGATTTTGGGGAGTCCTGTTACAGGAATAAGATACAGTCATAGTCCTTACAGTCAAGGGTCATAAGAGTTGTTGATGCCAGTGGCCTTGTTAATGAAGAGGGCAAGTAATAGGTAAGTCTTGCTGAGGTGTTTATTGCCCTACTGTGGGAATTGTAATTGTTTATGCACTCTGAGACCTCTTGCTTTCTCAAATGCAGGAAGACAGGTACTGTCTTTGATGAAAAGATTTCAGCAGAACTCTTAGCCCAACAATCTCTTTCTGACTTCTTCACTCTTCAATTTAGTCTTTCACAGCCTGAACACCCTGCTGCAGTTTCTTACTAGTAGATTCCTTTTGTGACTTCAGAATGTTTCTTTGCTGCTTTTGCTTGAGAGTGGGTGGTGTGGTTTGTTCATAGTGTACAATGGATTTTGGTTGTTGGTCACCTCATTCTCTGTGTAGGAAGACTGTATTTCCTGGAAGAGCCAAAAATAAGAATCTGCCCTTACCTGACAGATGCATTGGAGTTTTTTTGCAAGACTTCATTTTCTTCTTCTACCATTAATTCCAAGCAAAAGGCTGCCCAGACAGATGCAAAGGGCTTGGCTTCCAAGAGGAGCTTGTGATAACAGGGTGGGAGGAACACTTTGGCTGCAGGATTTGTGCTTAGAAGGTAGTAAGGTAGTAAGTAATCTGTCATATTTTTATCAGGAAGGTGAAGGAGATGCAGAACTAATGCTGACTTGTGGAATTGCACCTTTCCTTCCTGCTTTGTGTAGAGAACTGCAGGGATGTCTGCAGCCTGACAGCAGGTCCTTGCAACCTGTCAAATCTGCCTGCTGACCATCTTCTGCAGTTGGGAGCAGGATTCAGCTGACTGTGGCTTAAAGCAAGGAGAAGTCATAAATATTCTATCTCTTCCTGCTGGTACGTGGGAAGTTCCCAAGTGTGGCTGAAATGTAGCTGAGGACTGAGGAAGATCCTTTCTGGAGTGCAGGGTTTTTAAATGAAGCACTAAGCCTGCCTGCCCTGCCTGCTTATGAATCCTGTTTGGAAGAAGTAGTTTGTGTGGATTTGCAAGTCCTGAGCTGTCTCAGTCCTGGAGATAATGTGCTTTAGCTCTTATATTTATAGACTTACTGTACTTGCTAGAAAGGTTAATCCTTTCAGGGGAAAGAGTTTGTGGAGGTTTGTATTGGTTTGTTGTTGTTTTTCTTTTTTTTTTTGGAAGGAGCCTGTGGCATCCCCATATTTTCCACAAAGCTGGTTTCAGAGCAAATCTTACCTGAATCCTGAAATAATAGTTTGTACTTGAGCAGCCATCCAATGTCCTCTGGTGCTGGCTTGGCTCTGGAGGGTGTTGACTCTTAGTTTGCATTTCAGCCATGCCTTTCCTGCCTGCAGTGTCCATTTTACATGCATGGCTCTGTAAAGGTCCTGAAGATTAGGAAGGCTTAACTGAATAGCATCCAAAGGGGCAGCATGCCCTGCTGGTATCTCCCAGCTTTTCTCCCTAGCTCCAGGCTGGCTTCACTGACTCACAAGCTCCTGGGCCTCAGAGGAGCAAGCCCCAGGGAGCTGTTTGCAGTTCCTAGGCCTTGTTGATCCATTAGTCATCTCGAAGGAAAACCAATTAGGAAAATGGAGTGCTCTTCTCTTTGGCATATCTACCAAAACTGTGACAGAAGACAAACAGCTGCAGTCCCCACTGTGCTCCTGCCTTGTGCCTAGTTTGCTCTTCCTAATGTCCTTTCGATTTTCTTTTCCTTCAAGTCTCTCTCTGTCAAACTGATGCATTTCCCTGCCTGGCATCCTGTAGTCCCTGCAAATTACAGCCAGTGTGAAGTGAGTTCATGGTTTGCTCTGGGAGCTCCTTCCAGTCAGAAGTGCCTTTAGCTGGATACTCTTTACCTCTGTGTTTTTTCTTTCCTTGGCAGAGTGCAGGGGGGAGATCCAGCCCACTCCCATTAGTGGCTGTGCACTTCTGTGACTTCCAAACCCTTGCTGAAAGCCTGAGGTTGCACATGCTGTCCCTTCTGCCCTGCTTTGGCCATTAGGGCTTAGCAGGCTTGTGTGAAGGAGGAGCAGGAACCTGTGAGTTTGCCACAATGTTGGAATCTCAGCAGTGGGCCTGGGTGAGGTTGAATACAGGTTGCTGACATGGTCCCTTGTGTCACCCATCAATTTGAAAGCCTCATCCAACCCAGGGTTTGAATTTGAGTAACTGTTGTTTCTGTGTCTGAAAAATTTAACTTCTTTTTTGGTAAGGATTTTAATAATTGAATAAAGAATTTTAATAAAAGAATCTGGAGATACTTTTTAATGGTGATTTAATGTCTGTTATCTTCCATCTCTGCAGGATATTGCCCGTCTCCTGCAACAGAAAGAACTGCAGGAAGAAAAAAAGCGCAAGAAGCACTACCCAGAGTCCCAGGGACACACAGGCTATGAAGAGAGCTATTATGCAGAAAATGCAGGTATGTGTCTGCAAGATGAAAGGTCAGGATCATGGCAGTGTGGGTGAACCTGGTGGTCTGACAACTGTTTAGGAAACTCCCTTTATCCTACAGTCCTGTGTATAGCACCGTAGCATTGCATCAGTTTCTGAGTCAGAATCAGATTATTTTATAATCAGAAAGTATTTAGTTAAAAAAAAAAAAAAAAGGGAGAGAAGACAATTTAATAGTTTTTATTGTCCTTGAAGGACACAGGGGTGGGGAGTGTGGTGTGTGTACGTGCAAGTACAGCCACACATGCATGTTTGGAAAGTGCTTATGGAAAAAGACAGTGGCTGATAAACCAGTTACTGCTGTGTGACACTAAGGGTGTGGGGAAGAAATGCTGGATAAATTCCATACTTGCATTTGAAGAGAAATGGTTCCATGTGCTCATTTGTGATGCTGGCTCTGCTGCATGAAGGAATAAATGCTGGTTCATGGAGATGTGTTTCATAAATAGCTCCTGGCAGGTATGTACCCAAGCTGTAAAATTAGCACAACTGCCTTGAATGACTTACTGAAGAACAAGGTCATCTCCACAGAATGTCTCTGCTGTGATTATCATCTGGGACTGTACAATCTGGAAATTATTTGATCCACAGCACTCTATTGCTTCCTTTTGGTCAGCTTCTGTGATTGAATACAGACTTTCTTTAAACTGGGAGGAGAGAATCAGGGTGTGTTTAATTATGGAGCAATCTGGGGATGGCTTTGCTGTGCACTGGTGGTGGTTCCTGTGTTCTTTCTTCAAAAATGTGATGGGAAAGATGGGTTGCTTTTGATTACCAGATTGTGAAGATGAAGATCAAACCTCATTTCTCATTTTAACATCAATGCCATTGGCAGTTTTAGTCTTTTATTTGAACTTACATGAAGTATTTTAGTTTCAATTTGGAAGAAGTTCAAAGATAGCGAAGAAAGTACAAAGCACAAAGTTCAAAAGTGTAAAACAGTACCAAGTGGAAGCTTCATATCACAAGTCCTGCTACATGTACAAAGCTGGGAAAAATTGATCTTGGAGTCTTACAGCCAACCCATACTTCAGGTTTTCAGAATTAAGTGGGAGAAGTCTGAAAAAATACAACATAGGTAACAGTGTACGTGCAGAGATGGTAGGACAGGATGGATTTTTGTAACAAATCAGCTGACAAAGCTTGTGACTTCCTGAAGAAAGACTGTGGTGTGGATTTGGAGAGCAGGACATCTTGTGGCTCTAAGTTTTCTTCCTGCAGTAATCTGTAATTTTGAAGGTGAGGTAGGAGGTGTTTGCCTGGCCACTTACAGCACTGCTGCTCTTGATCTGCACTCTTTAAAAGCTGTAAAGGACTGGAGTGGTTTTTATGCCTGGATCATCTAGCTTGCTGTTCTGGGAAATCTTAATTACTTGAGCACCATTTGATTAGGCTTCAGCAGCCTTGGTTTGTATTGTCCTCATTAGTTGTAAATTGAAACAAACAAAAATCTCTTGTTTTGTTTCTTTTGTTTTGGTGGGGGTAGAGTGTATTTTTGAGACTGTTTTTCTAGTTGTTTGAGACTGAGGTAAAATTTATGCACATCCAGGAGGAATGTGGATTAAGCCTATTGCTCCAAAGCAATCTGAGCTCTTGAAAAGTGGAAAAATAAACATGAGAATAGGCAGGGTTCCTCCCAGAAGTGTCTGTGCCATGAAAAATATTTTTCTATTCACTCAGTGCCTTGCTGCTTCACAGAGTATTGCCAGGGTTTGTGGAGTGTTTACATGGCCCCTCTGGAAGGTGCCACAGGAACAAGCTGATTAATTAATCACCCTGAGATACCCAAAAGCAAATCTGCTTGGTTGTCTGGCATGGTTGTGTTACCTGCAGCAATCCTTCCCCAGCACAGCCAGGCTTTGCTCTTTTGTGTTCTCCTGCTCTCTGTCTGCTGTTGTATTTATTGAGCTTTCCTCAGTGACAAAATTGAATTAATTTTTAGACCCTTGTGACTATTGCTCAAAAATTGACTCCTGCTTTCAGGTTCTGGTCTCTGTTGTTCAGTAAGTCACTTGGATTGTTTGGGCATTTGTTTTCTGTAAATTATATGATGATCTAAAACTGAACAGAAAAAAATTCAACAAGTTAAAGAGCAAGCACAGCAGTTCTTGTTACAGTTCTTAGACTTTTAAAAATACACCTGTTCTGGATAAAAGTCGTACAGACTTGTTTTGAAGGTGGATTTTCTGTAGGCTCTATTTTTGCTGGCTCTGAGAAAGCTTTTTCTGAATAGAATGACTTGAAGCCTGGCTTTTGTAAAGTCTTATTCTCCCCTAAAATTTCTATCCATAACTGTCTTTGCATTCAGAGCTGAAACTTCTTTTTAGACAATGAATTAGGGTAGGCCCTGAAACTTTTGAGTTTGCAGAAATATGTGACAGTCTGTGGTAGAGGATGTTTGGATGCTGCAGCTATCCTGTTCTTGCTTTTAAAGAAAAAAAATCCTATCCTACCTGTGTATTTCTTTTCTGCTTTATGGGGGGTCCTTCCTCCAATTAGGTGAGACTTTTTTCTAATGAAAAACTTTGTGCCTGAAGCCAGGGCAAGGCACCTGTGCTTATAAACCAGGGTCCAACCTGGCCACTCTGCTTGGCCCTTCCTGGCCTTATGCCCCTCATTGTCTCTCAATCTTTCCTGCCTCTTGTGCCCTTCTTTGCAAACCTTTCCCAGGTGATTTCAGGATCCTGCAGCAGTGATGTGTCATCAGGAGATGAGCTGCTCTCTTGGCTGTTTTTCAGCCCCAGCAGCATCATTAAAAGTCATTTGTCTCTATATTGACTTGTCCTTGTCTACGAGGTGTTCAGAGAGTTTTAGATTGGACCTCTGCCTTCTGCTCCAAACTTGTGGCTTCCTGTGCTGCCCTGGTAGCCAGGCTGACATTTTACTGTGTCCCCTCTTGTAACCTGCAAGCCTTGTTATTCTTTCTTTCCTCATGCTTTGCCTGCATTTCAGCACCTTGTATCAAGCTCCTTCATCTCCCTGCTGTGAGTCTGGCTTCAAGCCCCCATTAACCCTTGCACCACTAACCCCCTCCTTGTTTGTCCCCCCATTGCTCAGAGCAGCCCTGGGGTGACCCCAGAGAGCAGATTTCTGAAGCTCCCAGAGCACACAGTCATGGCAGGTGCAGGCACCAGCAGAGAGAGCACCGAGGACCCCCCTCACCTTTGCCTGGTGGTGCTCCCAGGCACGGGCACCCCACCTCAGAGCGCCGGCGAGGGTCTCCTCAGCTGAGAGAGGCCAGCAGGGGCCATCAGCAGGAGCAGAAGGCAGCCAGCCAGGGAAGGTCCAGGAGACATCCCAGCCTTGACCTGGAGAGAGAGACTGAGCACCGTGCCTACGATCACAGCAGCAGCTGGGAGCTGCAGGAGAGGAGGAGAGCTGGCAGGGAGAAGGAGAGGAGACCTCTCAGTGTGGAGCTGGAGTCAGAGCATGGACTGACAGAGGAAGCACGGCACAGCAGAAAGCCACCAAGGCAAGACAGAGAAAAGCACCTTCCCCTCCTTGAGATGGAGCTGGAGGTGGAGCAGAAGGCCTGGCATCGGGGTGGCAGACAGCACCCTGAGAAACACAGATCTCACCATCAGGGCCACTCGTCACACAGGATGGCACGTGATGAGAAGCTCTGTGATGCTGAATCTAGAGATGACCATAGGAGGGGTGAGGCAAGAGCCTACAAAAGGGCAGGACACAGGAGACACTCCCCCTCCCCTCATGATGTGAGCCAGGGAAAGGTTGGAGACTGCCAGCGAGATCCAGGTAACCAAGTGATGGGGAAGGTGTGTGCTTGTGGGGATGGACCTTTGCCCCATACTGGTTTCTGAGATATGTCTGACTTCCTTCAAGATGCTTCTCTCCAGAATCTACCTGCAATGGGCACATAGGGAATCTTGCCCAGGTTTTTTCTTGATTTAGCAGGATTCTTATCCATTAATGCTCTTTCTCTTTGTACTGTTGTTCCGTGGTATTGGAGAGGATGAGTAAGGAGGTATCGTTGGAAGTGGTGCCCTTGGTATCCTTTTGTTTAAGAAAAAAAAATTCTCCCCCCTCACCCTGAAAACCACCACACCATCCCCAAAGAAAGACCCCCAAAAAACTCCAGCCAACATCTAGCTTTTGTTTTTGTGTTACATTTTGTGTGGTATCCTTCTTGTACAGGAGAAAAATAACAAAACACTGAATGTTAAGTTATGGTTGTATTTTGTAGAGTTGAAAAGCAGGGCTCCCAAGTGAGGACAGTTTGCTTAAGCAGTAAAAAATCAAGAAATTTTCATCCACTTCTTATTGAAAACCCTGCTGGCAACTTAATTCACTTTGGGCAAAGTTCACTAGTGGCACTGGGCGTCCAGCTGGGTTCTGTTTGTAAGATTCTTGCCAAATTCTGTACAAGTGGAATTTTCTGGGAAATGTGTACCTGTGTAGTTCTTACTCAACAAGCACTTAGGGATTGGAGGCTTTAAAGATCCAGATCCATCTTTCTACTTTCAAAGCCACAGTGGAAGTAGGGATGGCCTAGTGAAAGCAGGAGTTTAGAGACTTGGATCTGTGTCTGTCAAAGTGTGGGGCAGCTTATGCTTTAAGCCATCTAACTGATCTTCACATGGATAAGGTGAGGAAGATAATGTGTGTCTGTCTCTGGAGATACTGGGACAATTCTTCTTCATGATATGAACACTTTCCTTAGGGAAATGGAAGGAGTTAATCAGGTTTAGCTTTAAAATAACTGAACTCTATACTCAAAACAAGGACTGAAGTTCATATAAACTTCAAAAATGCTTCCTTGTCTGTTTTCTCATTGAATTGTAAAATTCATGAGTCATCCCAAGAAAGAAATTGTCAGAAAACTCTTGTGAGCCTGTCCCAGGTAACCCTTGCAGCCCATGCTGTTCAGCAGTGTTTTCAGACTCTGTGCTCATACCAAATGTTGGGCTGCTCTCTGCTGCCCAGTTTTGCCACTGTATCTGTATCAATGCAAAGAGTGACAAATTAAAATTCCTTTGCCAGCATTGCTGTTCCCAAAGACTGCTTCAAGGGACATGGCCTGTTGTGCCATGGAGCTGCAGATGTTGTCTAAGACAGGGTGTGTCAGATACTGCTGTGTGCCCAGAGAACCCTCCCTAAGGTGTGTGCTGCACCTCAGCTAAAGGTGCTCTGACACCAGCAGTGTGGCAGGTACACTGGTGATCTCTGCATCTCTTGAGTGGGGGGTTGGCAGGTGTCTGAGGAGATGGTGGGGATCTCTTTCCCAAAGAATTTGGAGAATGGTTGAGTTGATTGCTTTCTCTCAACTCTGTAGGCACTAATTTGAGGGGGATGAAACAAGCCATGTACGATGGACTCCGAATGGAACAGGAGTTGTCTGATGCAGAGATTGCTCGGAAACTGCAGGAGGAAGAGCTCCTGGTAAGTAGAGAGGGTGCATTGGTCAACTCAAAGGAACTAAAGCAACCAGCACAGGCAACTTTAATTTGTAAATCTTTAATATATGAGAGTAATTGTAAGACTAAAGGTCTTGCTCGTGTGCATTCTGCTAATTACCTTTGTCTTCCATACACGCAAATATGGAGTGTCAGGCTTCCAACTGTTAATCCCTATTTTTTGAAATAAACACCCTAAAATTAAAGTACTGAACCAGAGTGATATTAAATGGATGTTTCCAGGCAGGGGAGGATGGCATGTAGTCAGTCAGTGTTAGCAGCTCACAAGTGAGACAGGCCACTGCCCATCTTTGAGATAGAAGGCAGCAGGAAATGCATTGTGGTGTGGCCTGGCAGATACATGAGGGCAAAATTCAGCTGCAAAGCTGAAGTGGCATATTGGAGTTGGGTTGTGAGGTACATATTGGGGTAGTTAAGTATATTTGGAGGGGACAATGATGTATTTGTATGGGCACCTACTTGCCCTGCCCAGTAGGTTAATGAGTATGATTAATTCAGAGATGTTAATTTTTTGTCTCTGTTTTTCCTTCCCCATTTCCCTCCTTCCCCGCACCAGGCTAATGAAGCAGATCAGAAGGCAGCTCAAGTAGCCCAAGATGAGGTAAGCAACAAGTCAAATACTTAGGAATTCTTTTAATTGTAGAAACTGCTAAACAGCCGTTGTTTCCTCTGACCCTCTAGTTGTTAATTTCTGTCCTTGTAGGGGAAGCTTGAGGCTCCAGTGGGATTTTCTCTCAGATGGGTTTTGTGTATATAGCCAAGCAGGGAGTTGCACTGCCTGTTGCAACCATGAAAAAGGCAGGAAGTTCATGGTTCTGTAAGACCATTTCTCCTGAATGAGCCCTGTGGGAGACTATCCAAGATGCTGTGAGATGAACCACCAACCTAGCCCCTGTAAGGAGAATGGATAGTAGGTACTAAGGTTCTGCAAATGCAGTCCCAGTAAATCAGGGATCTATTGGACATGCTGCATGTCACCAGTCTCAATTTTGCCTTATGCCTTGATTTCTGGTCACAGATGGATGAAATCCTGGATTTGCACCTTTCCTATTCAGCAGCTGTCCATGGGAAAGGGTTTGAATAACTCAAACCCACAAGAGCTGTAAAATTGTCTGACAAAGTCTGTGTTTCCCTTCTAGGAAATTGCTCGGCTCTTGATGGCTGAGGAGAAAAAGGCTTTAAGAAAAGGGAAAGAAAAAGAAAAGTCTTCCTTTGAAAAGAGGAGGCATGATCAAGATTGGAAGGTATGCCAGGCTTCAGGAGGCACCACAGATAAGGTGCTGTAACGTTATTCCCATTTCCAGAGGGAGGTGAGTGTGTATGGTGAGAGCAAAAGGTGGTGATGCAACTAAAGGGTCTTGCTGTCTGTTACTCAGCTGCTTCCCAAGCCTTTTGGAGCCACCTCCTTGGTTGGATGCTTTTGACTTCAGCCTCAAGCTAGGTATCCTTGAGCTCTGGCCGTGGAGGATGGCACTGGATGTCACAGTACCTTGTGACCTCCCTGAAGCACTGTCAGTCCCTGGTGCAGGACCTTCACTTGGCTGAAATCCTGACTGCAGCAATAAAAGCAGTAGTTGGTTCTGTTTGTGTAAGGGCAATGCAGCTGCTTCGGTTGTCACTGCCTCATAACTGGCTGTGTAATGAAAGTCCTGAGTCTGTTGTGCCTGGTTTTTGTAGGAGTAACACCAGAGAGGCTTGGCTGGCCAGCATGGAAGGGGATAGGAAACAGATGTTGTGGTCAGCACTGCTAAGGTGCTAAAGGGGATGTGATGTTAATCCTGGGGCCAGATGGTGGCAGCTCTGGTGTTTTAACCTTCTTACTGAGTTTCAGTGGTTCCAGGAGCACAGCTGCCTGCAGCTGGTCCTTTCTGCTCAGCCCAGCCTTGTGCACAGTCACTACACCCAGACTGTTCAGCCCCAGCTTTGGAACAGTCCCTTACTGCTGTCACGCTTTAGTGCAAAAATTGAGTTTGGCTCAGCAAGGCTGGGTTTTGTTTACTGAAAACGAGTCCTGATGCTGCCATTTGCATGTCTAGCTGTAGTTAATTTAGTGTGTAAACCAAGCACAAAAGGACTGTGTGGAATTGTGGCAGTCCCAGTGTACTGGCTGGTGTCTTGCAAGGCACACAGACGAGCCGATTTTCCCTTCTTCCCACCAGCCTGATGCAGGCGAGTCCACGTGCTCGAGGTCGAGAGAGGGGCCCGAAACTCAGCGACACAGAAGTGACAGGCCTTCAAGGTGAGCTTGAACTGGCTGGCAGGAATGGAGAGTGCAGATGAGAAGCTAGGGAGGAGGTGTGGCATGACCAGCCTGGCCCACCCACAAGGGACTCAGGGGAGAGCAGGGCCGTGGGGGGCACGTTTGGTGACATGCGTCACTCACTGTGCTCCTGGCATTTGTCCATCTTGGACCCCGTGCCTGGTGCTCATGGAGATTGATGAGCTAGTGCAGTGACATTTGTTAAATGGCAGAGAAACACTGAGAGGGTTAAACAGCTGCTGGGGGTGTGAAACCAAATGTCATCTCTGGGCAGGAAGGAGTAATCACCATGGCATTTGCACAGCTGCTCCCTTGGTGCTTGCTCCCAGTTAAGCCCTGTACACAGCTCCCACTGCAGCAAGAGCGTTGTGCTTGGGGTGTCTCATCCCAAACTGGGAACATGCTGTAGCCCAGTGCTGCTTCTGAATCCCTTGATGCTCTGGCTCAATGCTCTTCATGAGGTACTAAACCCTGGAAATGACCCCAGTGGCTTTGATTTCTGTTCCAGAAAGGAACCTAGAAATTCTTGTTGAACTTGCAGAGGAAATAACGAATGGAGTGTGAAGATGGAGATTGAGAGAACATATTAAAATACTCTAGGAGTAAAACTCTGCAAGCATTAACCACTTTAAAACACTGCCCTTTTGGGTGAAGTTTGCAGCAAACTTCATAATGGAAATTCTGTATTTCCTGACAATTTAAACCGTTCTTAAATGAAAGAGGTCCATGACAAGCAGTAAATACTCTGCTTTTCTCACTGCAGAAACAGTAAAGAGCTGTGCTTAGAGGAGCTGTTCTGCAGGCAGAAGGCCTGGGCCAGGCAGGGTTTGCATCAAACTGACAGTAACAGACCAGACAGCTGAGATGTTGCTCTTGCTACACTGTTGTGCCTTTTTTCCCCATGCTTGGCAGGTCGCAGCCTCTCCCCGATGACTTGGAGCACTCTCGGTATTACAGGAGCCAGCCCAGCCCCTTGCGCCAGACACCCAAACCTGAGCACTCTCCTAAAGGTAGGATCAACCCAGGGCTGCCAGCACTTGGGCTGCTGGCAGCTGTTTTCCTCACACAGGGAGCCTGCAGGGGACAGGGTGATTGAAAGTGATGCACACAGAGAAGGGGAATAGGAATTAATGCCCCAGCAGGCAGGTGATGCTGGGCAGCGTTTGGGTTGGAATTGCTGAGCATGTTGCAGGCTGAGAGACTAAAAAACTGAATTGGGTTGCCTGGAATTTGTCAAGATGCTGTCTGCATGTCCTCTGTGATCTCTCAATGATGAATGACTGTAAATCCAGGTAGCAAATGACAAAGAAATGACATGAAGACAACATTATGATGGATTTTAGGTGACTCACTACTCTCAAACAATCCAATACAAGACAGAACCTCACCTGTCTGGCAAGCAGATGGGATGAGCAGAGCAAAACTTGTCCTGAGAGCAGGCTGATTTTATTCCTGTAGCATCTCAGCACTGCTTTGTTGGTTTGTTTCCTAAAATCACTTGGCACAGAGCAGTGTGGGTAGAGTTGCCCCTGCAGTTGTTTTAAATCTGAATGCCCAGTGTCTGAGTTATCTGTAGAGCCTCTGGGGAAGGAAGGGGACAGTCTGAGCTTAACTCAATCTCAGATTTCTTCCAGCTCCACTAGTGATTAAATGTGGACGTTTCCCTTTCCAAAACTTAGCTTGGTAAACTTATGTTCTATCCTCATCAAGCTGGAAAGTGGATGGCACTTTATGGATCTGTTTGCTTTAATGAGACTGTGCAATGGGGCTGCAGCACCATTCACACCCTAGAAGAAATGCCCATGTCTGCCTGTCTTGTGGATCTATCCTTCCTTTTGCTTGAGTCATGTAATATTTGGTTCCCATTCTGGCCTTTGACTTTACTAGTACCTTAGAAGTCAGACAGACAAGAGGGTGGGACATGTAAAATATGATGGCAGGGAGTATTTTTTCACCAGGATCTGGCCTCACAGACTGTTTCCTTTCTGTTTTGTTTTCCAGGCTCCCGTAGGAAGCAGTAAACTGTGCTAGCCTTTGCTTTGGTACTGACTCTTCTGTAGCAAACATTACTGGAATTGCCAGGCAACTTTCTCAATTCCTGACCTGTTGGGAGGCCCACCCTCCACTCCCAGGATCATCTCTTTAAGTGTCATCATATTAAGGAAAATTGTTTGTTTCAATTTCTTACTCATCTGTGATGACTTGAGCAGTGCAGTGTAATCTAGCTGCCATTGAGGTGTGCAGATCAACCAGCTGGCTCAACAGCTCCCTCATACATTCTTTGCTTTTTATTTTTTAAGTTTGGCTGGAACTCTGAAAAATAGGAAAATTGAGATGCATGTACAACGGAGGAAAATTGAAGAAATTAGTTGAGTTATGGAAATTCAGCAGAACATCAGAAGTATAAATCCTTTCTGCATTAGGATAACTTAGCAAAGAGAGCTATAGGAGGAATTGTGGTTTTTCCTGTGTTGGATAGAACAGCTGAGCCAACCTGACAGACATATGAGCTTTTGCAGGAAGGAGAGAGCATTGTCAAACATAAACCAGCAAAAGCCAAACCTTGAGACTGATGAGGCAGAAACTGCCTATGGAACAGAACTATTTAACTGCTGTATTTCTTTATAGGGTTTCCAACAATCTGAATAGAGTGTGTGTATAGGCATTTAGCTCCAGGATATAGGATAGAACAGTTAAAAGGAAAGACAGTTTCAACTGAAATTTGACCTTGTGTGCATGACTTAGGATTTGTCAGGGAATTTCAGAAGCTGTGAGTTGTGGTTTGGGAAGACTCATACAAACAGATCTATCTGTATCTGAAGGGACCTCTGTGGTCACCTGCTTTGAGCTTCAGTATGGCAGAAGCCAAGGAATTTAATTGGAGCCAGGTAGGATCTCCTGTAACTCCTAGCTCAGTTGCTGATGCACTTGAGTAGAGTAACTTGTTTGTGAACTTGGATATGTCTTGTAAATATGGGACTGATGAAGAGAGGGCCATATGGGCATAGAACATCAAATTCAAAATCCAAAAGCCAGACACAGAGTGCTGAACAGTCCACACAATGTCTGTGCTGACTGCTTTTCCTCTCCACTGCTCCATCCAGCACTCCAGGCAAACTCCAGACAGGAATAAAAAAAAAATCATTGCTCTCTGGGGCACAGCAGGGTCTGCAGGTTTGCTGTCTGTATACATTTTCCCATGCAGTGATTCCTGGCTTGTTTTCCCTCCACTCTTTGAAAATAATTTTTCTCCTGCACAAAAAAGTAGCCTTTTTCCTTGGCCTCCTCTAATTTAAATTCTTCAGTATTTCTAATAATTTTTTGCCATTATTTTCAGGTGTATTTTTAAACTACAAATCTGAACATCTGGACACTGTCTTGGAGTTTGTTCAGCCAGGGCAGGCTGGTTATTCATGGACCAGCCCAGTTCATGGCAGTGAGCTTGGTTGCCTTGCCCCTGCAGCCCAACCCTAGTGCCAGCACTGAGTCTCTCTCCCCACTCTCCCTGTTGTCTCCAGCAGCTGCAGTTCTGCCTCTGCAGAGGAGGGGAGAACCTGTGCCTGGAGCATGGAAACATGGACTTGTTTCCTTACCACTGATCTGCCTGGGAAAGGGGCCTTGGCAGCTCTCTGGAGCTTTGTGGGGAGGGAGCACTTCTAGTAAATAGGAAGAGAGCATGGCTGTCTGCTGTTCCTCTAGCATAACTCAAGACAAGCTCTAAGGCTTTAACCTTGGCTGTTGTCCTTGGTCAGGATAGTTACTGGAAGACAGGACAACTCCTTTTTCATGTAAATTGCAGGGGCAAGTTTAATGCCACATCCCAAGCCCATGTCTTGTCTTTACCAACAACTCAAGAGACTTGCATCTCCTATCCCCACTGTTGGCAGCAGTTCAGTACCTGTGAAGAACCACATGACCCCAGTAGATCTCTGCTCCAGGGTTACCCTAACCAAAAACCTCACCATGTAGGGCTTTGTATATGGGCAGAATCCTGCTACCTGCCTACCCTTTCTTCCAGACTGTGGCTTACCTGCCTGCATGGGCCCCTAAGTGACTTGCAAGGTCTTGCTTGCTGCTGCTTCTCAGGAAATATCCCAGTCAGCAGTCAGAATTTACTGTCCTTGCCTTGTTCCCTCTTCTCATTCTGTTGCTGTCCATTCAGAAGTACTTATGTTGTTCAAAAGGATTCAGAAACAAAAACAACATAGATGCTAATTTTTGTCTCTCTCAGTTGATAACTTGGCCCAGTGTGGCAAACTCATCTACCAAGGTTTTATTTTGTAAGAATTTATTTTTGTATTTCATGTAACAGTCAAAATTTCTACTGCTGAAAATGCCTTTTTTTTTTTTTTTTTTCCTGTGGACTTTTCCCTTCCATTGCCATCAGAGTAATTATTGTTGTGAAATGGATGCCTGGTGGGTTTGTAAGAATTAATACTTCCTACAAGCACCCTAGTCCAGGCACTGCTGCTTGTATCACCTGGTACACTTGTGAAAACTGGATGGAGAAAAGTCCTGCCAAATCAGAAAGAAGTTGAGCTTTGTACTGGCTATGCTTGCAGAAAACTGGTGACTCTCTCCAAAAGGCAAGGGGAAATCACCAACTAGGAATTCAGCCCTCCATGGGCCTCTGTATCTGGTTGTGATGGACTTTTTTGCACTGCAGTTGGCTGGTGTAGCTTTTGTCTTAACCCACTCAGAGAAGTCATGAAGACCCTTGAGCCCTCTGACATTCAAAGAATCTGTTAATTCAGGAGAGGTGCTTGGGAATATCCAAGTTGTTGGTGTCAATGGTAGTGAGTAGAAATGTGAGGGGAACTCTAGTAGTTTGGAAGCTGGGTGGTGTCTGAACACCTCAGTGCCTCCTCTGTGGAGCTGTAGGATCTCCTTAGTGGCCAGTCAAGCTCTCTGGCCAAGACATCAAGAGGCAAGAGCACAGGAGAAGGATCCCAGGAGCAGCTGCTGCTTCCTTGGATGCTTTTGGAGTGTGCTGAATGTTTTATGGGCTGTTTTGCTCTGTATCCTCCCTTAGTCCTCATCCTTTTTTCTTTCTCCCCACCTTTATTCATTTGTTGTCCCTTGTATTTTCTCCTGTTTTATTACTCCATAGTCCTTGTGAAAAGGGGGTGCCTAAGGTTTTGCTGGAAGGGGGAGAGAAATACTAGGAGTGGCAGCTGAGGAAAGCAGGTAGTAAGTGGGGTAAGAACAGAGCAATTGTTCTTCTATATGTTGGGATCCTCATGCAGCAATACAGGTTAGAGACCTCCTGTGGCAGAGGTTGCAACTGGACTTTTCATACTTAGTGACCACTTTTGGAAAGGGATTCCATGCTCCCACTGCAGTCACTTCCCTTGGGGCTCAGCAGCCAGAGTTCTGCTGAGAGTCAAGCTTGTGTAGGTGAGATGCAAAATCAGCACCTTGTACATGTGTTCCTGGAAAGTGGCACAATTAAGCTGATCTTTTAAAAAAAACACTCAGAGCAATATTTCTTTTGTATGATAGAAAAATGTTTAAGTACCTGGATTTTTTTTTACTTGTTTACTCTTGCCAAGTTTCAGTAGCTTTGCCTATGGGTTTAGTAGCATGTTGGGTCCCTGGCTGGGAGCCCTGCCCAGGTCATTCAGGTCCTGCATCCCTTTCTGACTCTCTGCATTAACAAGGCATCCAGCACCATGTGGAAAATTCATCTCCTTGAAATCCTGGCACTTCCTAACCTTGCTAGTAGCTCATCTCAGCAGCAAGAGCTCTCAGCACCTCCTCCCCTCCGTCCAAAGCACAATGGTCTGCAGAAGAGAGGTCGGGTGACCTGGAGGGATCGTGCCTTACAGCAGGGATACTCGATGTCTCCAGCAGGCTGACCTGAGTCACCTTGCTATGAAACACTGTCTTAATGTGGACTCTACAGCTTCCTACAGCAAGAAGCAGTTGTTGTCACAGGGATAGATCCAGCAGGTTGATTTTTGTCTTTTTTTAAAGAACTTCATGGGTTTGAACTTGGTGGGGTGAGGAAATATCAGCTCTTAAGGGATAGATGCATTCTCATCATTGAATTTCTCCTCTTGGGGAAGAAGGATAGAAGTTACAGATGCTGCAGTCTGCTTCTCTCTCTATAAAAGGGATCTTGTATGTACAGTATTTTTATATCTCTGCATTCCCACCTATCAGGATTTGAATCAGGATTGATAACATTCTCTACTTATGGAAAAAAAAATGGGTTATTGTTTTTACAGTGTGAGATATCTGTGTGTTTATTTTGTGCCAAATTACAGCCACTGTTACATTCTAGTATTTTCATTCAGTTTATTGCTGTTCATCAATGTGTATATTATATTTTTATTATCAAGGTTTTTATTTTAATTCATATTATCCTGTATGCAAACTAACTGTGGATTGCTAATTTATATATATATATATCTAAAGGGGAGCACTTGGAGACAGTGTGGGTATTCCCCTACTTAGTTTACACTCTTGTAACTGAGCACAGCCAGTCCATGAAACTCACTGCTTCCTTCACAGAACAATCTCCTGTGTTTGTCCCCTGAGCAGGTGGCTCCTGCTGTCCCTGCTGGCAGCACTGATGCTGCAGGACTGTGGGGATGCAATAGGAGCTGGAGCAGAGCTCCCAGCACGGCCTGAGGGGCACTCAGTGCTGTCCTGTGCCAGGGCAGGGGCTGCAGCAGGAATGCCCAGCAGGGTGCTGCTGTCTGAGGTTTGCTCTTTATCTGTCCCCAGACACTGGACAGTTGGTTTTGCCCCACTCTCCCAAGGTGTTCAGGGCTTAGTTTTGCAGTTGCTTTGGGAGGTGGGTGTGGGGAATAGTCCCTTGCATGGAGCACACCACAGGCAGCTTGTGTGTCTTTTTGCTGCAGAGATCCCAGTTTGCTGCACTCCAGCACGTTGTGGCTGTGCAGCACTGCTGGGGAGGTACTGGCTGTGCTGCACACAGGTGCCACTTGGACTGCCCTGCCCAGGACAGGCGGTGGGACATGGGCTTCATGTTCAGGAGCTGCCCAAGCCTCAGTTTCTGGGCAGGAGATACTATCAGCCACCTCCTCCCCATCAATAGCACAGGACAAGGCTTAACTGGGCAATTTGGGCTCTTCAGGCGAGTCCCAGAGAGGACAGTGGCACACACAAATGAGTATTTTCTACTTCATGGTAAAGATGTTCCACTGTATCAGTGTTCACTCTAAGTAGACTCCATGGTCTGTCTCCAGCTGCATCTGTGCACTGCAATATAGTTAATTGCCTCAGATAAATAACTGCAGTTGTCTCATTTAGCTCTTCAGGGTAAACTTTCAGCCTGTTGAATCTAAATATTAGCCATGCAATGAGGTGGATTAGTCAGAAGGCTTAAATTCCTCAGAGCTGCAAGTGTATCCTGCATTGTAACAGCTAATCCTTAAATATGAATTGCACACTGACAATAATCTGTCTATGCAAGCCTATTCTTGGTTTCATTTTGACTGTTCACTCTATAATTTTACCAGGTTTGGCATAGAACTTCTGAATGACATTTAACCAAAGTATCATGTCTGTGTGTGTGTATAGCATGTTTAGCTTCATACTCCTGAATTGTCATTGAATGTAAAGGGAACATTGCCTTGCCCCATTTTGTTCAATAAACCGCTGTATTTTGTTATTCACCACTTTCTTCTGTCCTTCCGTGTGCTTTTCTGAAAACCTAAGTGGGTTACATAAAAGCAGGGGAAAATAAGACTTTGATCCACCCTTTGTTCCTGAAACGTAGCTGCTTCTATCAACAATTATGTTCTTCCACTGTAATAGATGTAGCAAACAAACAAAATTTGTATTTAATTTGATTGTTTTGTTGACAGACAGATGGAAAAAAGGCTATGTAATATCTTGGAAAAGATCTGGACTGTTTCATTTCCTGAGACTGTGATACTGAAAAATAAAGCAGTATGGTTATTTGCAAGGATAGGATGCTTTTTCTTATTTCATTACCATAGCTTTAACTTTTGCAAAAAGCCTGGTTGAAGATTCCCTCAAACAACGTGTACCTACAGTGGTGGGACAGAATGCAAGAAGGAAAAATGGCAAATACCCTGGGACTGACTGCTGTCATCAAAGGCATCAGCTGAGGCTGCAGCCACATACAGCTCAAATGTGCCATGTCACAAACTGTTTGTGACTGAGCATACTGAAATAAAGAGTAGTTTACAAAATATAAATTCTGGATCTTACATCCAGACTGTAAACCTTTCTTAAATGCTTATTTACTAATTTCTCTCTGCTTGCTAAGAATAAGCATTGCAGGGGAGCAGAGAGCCCAGGCTTTCCCTCTGTGGGCCAGGGGCTTGGGCTGCACAAGTGAGTGCTCTGACTCCAGCAGAGCTCACTTTTGGGTTAGGTTAGGGTCTATATCACACCATGTGCCTCGATGTTGTCTTTACCTTCTTCCACCAGCTGCATCTCGGAGTCCCTTGGGTACTAGCAGTGAGTGGAAATAGGAGTTTGCAAAACATACATGGCTGGTAGGGGAAGAGCCTGATTGTGGAAAAAAAAAGGGTCTTGGGAGTGCCAAGAGCTCTGCCAGTTTACAACCTCTTGCAGCCTCTTGTCTGGAGTGACTGGGTCAGTCTGTTTTCTCTGAAAGGCTTCTTTCATGCCAGTCTTGGCATTTGTTGAAGCACTAGGCTATGGTAGGAGCAGGGCCAGCTGGAGCCCTGAGAAACATCTTCCACCTGGTGCAGTCATGTGCACATGGAACTGGGTGTGGGCATCACAAAAACAACACTGAAGAGCCCCTGGGGATGTTTTTCTGTACCAGAAAAATGAGTTTCTGGTCTCTGAGTTTGCAAGCTGCATGCAGCTCTCAGCTGCGGGTGTGCCACGGTGTGTGGATCCATTCTGCCACTGATGATGGATCAAGGCTTCCCATGTATCCTCCATCTGTGAAAAAGTCCAGCCAGTGGAGATGGCTGAAGTCACCATTGCTGGGTCCCTTTGGCTGTTTCATACTGCCCTGCAAGGTGGGAGTTGCAGGTTGCAGCATGTCCAGATCCTCATCTCCCACCCAGCTCCATGATGCTAGGGGTTCCCCACCTGGAACTGATGCTCCTTTTGTTCAGAAAGAAAGTCATGGCTGCAGAGACCCAGAACCTAAACCAGGTGAAGTATCTGAGGCACAAATGACTTGCTGTACTACACATGGTAGGTATGTACAGTTCATTTTCCAGAGATCTGGTGGGTTACAGTATGTTGGAGAAAATCCCCTCTGCCATGTGAAACCATGGTTTATTCCTTAAACTATTCCTTCTCACTTTCAGTACTGAGCAAAGCTAGTCCCTACATTCTTTACACCATCCTGATAGCAACAAGAGACAGCTCCTGGCACTAATCAGTTATCTCAGGCCTGAGGTACATGTGTTCATCACCCTGATTTCTTCTTTCAGAGACAGTGACCCTTGAACAGTGCCCTGAGTCGATCCTGAATCACTCTAGCCAGAATTCCTGTCAGTTAATGGCAAAAATTAGCTTTATTGTGACCTGGGATCAGGCTGCAAACCAAGTTTAAACCCAACATGGAACTTAAGTCTGGCAGCTGGGTATTTGGTGAATGTCATTGCTTCCCTGACTGACCCCAGAGAGCCCCAGACAGGCACCCAAGTAGCTCTGCCAAAGCCTGCTCCTGTTTCATGTTGTTGCTGGTGAGCAGCAGCTCTGAGTACTGACACGAGTGTTCACAAAGTCTCCTTTCCCCTGGCACTACTTTTGCTCAGTAATAGCTCCCACCTTGCCCTTTCCCCCCAGACAGATCCTAACTCCACCTCAGTGACTCAGCTTGTGGCATTTTGTGGTCAGGCTTCAGACACAGGCACAGGAGCCCCTGGCTGGTGCTGAGGGCTGGAAGCCATGCTACACATGGTTTCTATTTATGTGTAAACAGAGTCATGCCACGTCACAGGACAAACTTTTCCTGGCTTTTTAGATTTGAATGGTTTCTCATTTTACTGAAAATACGGTTGACATGTGCAGGGTTTAATTGTAAGCCAGAGGAACCCGTGTGTGCCACTGGTGGGGTTTATACCCAGGTGAGCAGAAATGCACCAGCATCCTTCCCTGAGCTGAGCTTGGAGCTATAATAGGTTCTGACCCACGAGTGAGTGCTCTACACTGCTGCCTTCCTCCCCTCTTCATCCTCCCCTGGTGCAGGCAGTGTCCAGAGAGTGCTGACCTGTGCATGACACCAGAGGGTGCTTGGGAAGTGTCAGCTTTGTCCCAGCAAAACTGAAAAGGAGCTTTAACAGGTGCTGGTACAGCAGCAGGAGGTTTACCAAGGGGAGGTGGAGTTTGGGAAGAGGATGAGTGTTGGAGAGGTAATAGAAAAACCTTATAAATATGAGTGCTTAGAGAAAAATTCTGAATAAGTGAAATAGAAATGATAGCAGTTTTCGACTGTGAGGCTGAGAACAGCCATGTGAAGGTTTAAGGCCTCTTCCTTTGTTTAGATAATGCCAAATGCCACAAATACCAAAGAACCAACAGACATCCTGTTCCAAGTATGGCAGGAAAGGTTTAGAGATAAGGTTTATAGATAAGAAAGCAGTAAAACATGATAATTTAGTGATTCCTACAGGTTGCATGAAAATTATAGGAAATTAGTATGTTGTAGGAGATTGGTTAATGGAAATTAGAATATTCATCATAGAAGAATACTTACTGTATTGTAAACAGGAAATCACTCTCTATGCTCTATTCTCTCTTATTCTCTCTATGCTCTATTCTCTCTACTCTCTTATTCTCTTACACTCTCTCCCTCAAATACCCACACCCTAATAATAAACTACAGACTTCAAGACCAGAATATAGAGAGTTTCTGAGTCTGTCCTGACGACCATCCACCCTACAATAACCCCCACAGATGAGATGCTCACCTACTCAAGGTTTACTCCCACCACAGGCACTGGCTGCCCGCTGTCACACAGCACGTTATCCCAAAACCTTGTGCTCAGCCTGCCAAGGGATGCATGAACCCCACTCAATCACCCTACTTGTGTTTTTTTATTTAATTGTTAATTGCTCACCACTGATGAAACACTGAATGCCAGCCTGAAGGTGCCTGTTAATGTCCCTCCCATCAAGCGTGCAGGCAGGAGCAAGGGATTCCTTGCATTCCCCTCTCCTCCAAAGGCAAAGGGAAGCCCCAAGAACATTACTGCTGCTATTTTTGTTGCTGTTATTTTAACTGATTGGGTCCTGACTGTGTGAGTGATGGTGAGATGCACCTTTGGTACAAGGTGAGACAGGAGCTCAGATTCCCGTTTTCATTTTTGGGTGACTGAAAAGGTGGAAGAAGGGAGAAGTGATTGGGGTGTACATTTTAAATTGCTGTGTGCTGTGTTGGGAAGAGGTGAATACTTTGTCCCTTAATGAAGAGATGCCATCTCCACAGTGATTTTTGGGATTTGGGTTGTGTGTGGGGGGGAAAGCATTCCCTGTAACACTTGTGTTCAGGTTTAACCGGTCGCCTGCCTCCACTGGTCATTGTGTGTTTTTAGAGTAAAATTGCCATCTTGTGACAAAAGTTATAACTGCACCAAACTGGTAATTCTTGCCTTGTGTTGCCTGTGTTACTGGGGCTGTGTGGGTGCTGGCTGCTTTGTTGTAGCCTGCTCACTTTGTGGCTTGTTAGACGTGGCAGTTGAAGCTCAAGCTGAAAGGGTTTGGCCATCTAGGCAAGCCCTTCTAGATTTTGGCTTGAACCAATGTCTTTGGAGTCCTATATTCCTTTAAATTTTTATATATATATCATTTGGCAGCACAGGTGGTAGTAGCCATTGGTACCTAGACTATTGAGAGCTTGCAGGGTAGTATTTAGGTAATTTTCTTATTTACAGTAAAGCCTTCTGTTTATTTCATTATAGAAACTGTGCAGCACAATGTGGATCTTAATAATGTTGAATATGTGGCAAAGCCAAACACCCAAAAACTCTAAGAAAACAGCATAACTGAAGTCATAGAAGCCCCTTTGGCAGTACACAGTGTAATCCAGGGAGGATCAGGGGCAGTGTTTTCCCTGGGCTCTTGCCTCAGACCCAGGGCAAGCTCACTGTGTTGAGCTATGAGTGGAGCTGCCATGACCTCAGACCTGGGCAGCCACAGGAATGTTGTTCCCCACCAATGCACCACATCAGCTACTAAGACATTATGAAAACAAAAATAAAAGAAAATCAGACAAGTTTTAAAGCATTACATGAAGTCAAAACTCCCCAAAGAACAGGGAGTTCTGCTTGACAAGTAACACAACCACTCACACCCAGCTCCAGCTAGGGGCCAGAGTCTCCACCACCTTCCCCTATAAGCTCTTAATGCCCTGAAGTGACTCCTCCCTTTTATCACCAGCCCTTCCCAGGCTGCTCTCCTGGGAAAAGAGTTTTTCACACTTGGAAAGACTCTTTCCCATCCTTCTGATGGATTTAAACTTTTCTCTCCTTTTGTTGTGAAGTGTTTTGTTTTACTCTTCAGAGGATTAAAAATTGACTCTTACATGCTAAAATTAATTCCCTAGCTTACCTCCCCCATGTTTGTTTAACTTTTGGTGTGAAATACTTCAGCCTGTGGTTCAAAAGCTGTAAATGGTTTTCTTGGGCTTGGAGTGCTTTCTGTTTTGAAGAATCTTATCATACTGTGGTGTGAATCCCAGAGAAACCTGTGGCTGCTGCTTTGAAGCTTGCAGTGATTTTAGATGTGCGGCAGCTCTGTAAGGCTGTGCTAGATGCCCATGTGTGAAGCAGCCTGTGTGAAAACTTGGCCTGGCAGCCTCCCCTCCAAAGGGGACAGGGGTGGGTCACTTCTGCAGTGCAGGGGGGGTCCAGATGGGGGGTGGGCTTGCACATGGCTCCTGTACTAACCTCCTAGTAAATATTTTAAATGTCCTACTGAGCTACCATAGCCTGTGGAAGAGAGATGTTCTGTAGCAAAGTGACCATTTAGTGCTGTGAACAACGGGAAAAAGAACTGAAGGAAACCTTTTCCTTGATAACCCATTCCTTCCCTTTTTGCTGAGCATGAAGACAGGAAAAGCATCACTGCTGTGCAGAACACTGAGGAATTCCCTTCTAAATACCCATCCCACTGTGTTGGTGCTGTACAAACCTGAAACAGCAAAGCAATCCTTACCCCAAATTGCTTGAGGTGCACATATAAGGGAGAGGCAATCTATCTATGGAATAGCATCTTAACCCCAGATTTTTCTTCTATTTTGATTTTGTTTATTGTCTTTAATGGCTCTTCAGGAGCACAGCTGTATCTATATGCCACTCTTGTGGACTTAGGCACATCACTATTCCTGTATTTACTCCTTCTTTAAGTTTTTTTTTGTATGTCAGTTTTTATTCTGTACAGCTTAATTGGGTTCTGTGTTACTGAAAGCTGCTTACTACTTAAAGAGCATTGGAGAGTTGCACTGAAATATTTATGTCCAGTGCATTACTTCATTAAGGAAATGATCTAAAATGAATGGAGATTGAATTATGCCCAAAATGCCTATAAAGCTGGATGCTGACTGATTACTTAATGGTTCTCCTGATATGTGATGCATTAGAGGTCTCTGTAGCCTTTAATTTTTCATGGGCTGAGCTCAGTTTTGCAGCAACCACAGACTGCTGGTTAATGGCATTTTCTTGTAACTTAGCATATTGCTCTTTTTTTTTTTTTTTTTTTTTTGACATACATGGTGGTTTCATGCTATATGAATTCAAGTGTCAAAGTATGTTCTGTGCTTGAGAATGTATTTGGGGTCACTAAAGGGATTATTTCCATTTCAGTGCTGGGAAGCCAACCTGTTCTGAAAATACTGCAGCAGCTCAGGAGAGTCCTTGTGCTGTTTTGCCTTCAGCCATGTAGAGGGAACTGTCTCAAATGTGCACTGGCTGTGGTAAAAAAATGGTTCTGTGGTTCAAAGTGAAATAGCTTAATCTGGTGCTAATCATTCAAAAGCATATCTGGACAGCAGAGAGTTTTACCAAACTTTGTTTTCAGGGCCTATAGAAAGCTCAGTTTGGTCTTCAGTAACAGAGAATGAGTTATTCCAGCTGTGATCAGGTAGTGTAAGCAGCAATGCAAATGCCACAGGATGCAGAGAAGCACTATTACAGGTCTTGCAGACACTGCTGTCTGGACAAGGCTAGTTCTTCAGGACCTGTGCAGTGCCTGTTTCAATAGCTGGGAGGGATTTATTCACCCATAGACACTGTTGGCCTGGCCTTCTGTGGGGCAGGAATGCTTTGAACCTTCACTTGCACAGAGGAAAATGTCCAGGACTTAACAAAAATGCCTTTTTAGAACAGAAACTGCAGCTCTGTTTTCCCTTTGGCCTGTCCCTTAATCTGTCTCATGCACTAGGGAAATCCAATCCTTGCAAAGTTAATTTTATTAATTGATGCTCATTGGATTATCTTTCAAATCAAATGAGCTTTAGCTGGGTGAGCTGGAAATAAAGAACATGCAGGGACTTACAGGCAATTCAATTCATTAGTATCCCTCTGCTAGTAAAAAAGGAGCTCCTGAAGAGCCCAATTTCCTGAAGCACTGGGAATTCCTCTACAGGAGGAACAGTTGTAGCAGAAAATAGGAGATCTGGGGCCATCTTCCAGTTCAGTGGAAGTGCAGTGTTGGCAAGGTTGAGGGCACCAGTGAGAGGTGCCTGGTGCCAAGCAAGGTGTGTGAAACACATTGCCAACCCCAGAGCTCTCCTGGGGAAATCTGGGATTTCAGAAACATGACTTAGAGGTTCAGTGAATTGACACACTTTGGACTAATGACCAGGAAATGTGTGTGGGATGAGCCAGGTCAGGCTGCCATCAGCTCCCATGGCTCCAGGAGATGCAGACACCCTCCAGGCAGCACCCTTCACTAGTACAGCAGTGCTCTGCATCCAAAAGGTGGGTGGCAGGCAAGCTGAAAAGGGTTAATTCTGTCTGCTCACGTGTGGGAAGATGGTTTGCAGGGATAGTGCAGAATTCATTTCCCAATGAATTACATCTGTACTGATTACTGAGGAGTGGAGACAGCCTTGGCTGCCCAAGGAGGATGGGGGTTATAAGAGTGGGGCAGCTGGCCACTAGTTACAGCTGGAGCTTGAGACCCAGAGTTTGCTCAGTTTGGGATGGAGGCTGCTGGCTGGGCTGAGAGGAAGAGAAATGTGGTTGTGCAAGGGACAGACAAGGTAAGAAGATGCAGACAGGGTTGGGTGGCTAGGTAAGGGACAGGCTGGGGGTTAGCCAGTCACGCAGAAGGAAACTTGCAGAGAGGAGAGGAGTCAGTGCTGTGTGGAGCTGCCTGTAAGAAAAGGAGTCAGGGTTGCCTGAAAGAAAGCATGATAAGTTTTTAATAAAGGACTGATGATGGTGTCAGTCCATCTGTCTCAACACAATTACTGCACTCCTGGAGATGCAAAGCCATGTCTCCACTGAGCCAGGAGAGTGTGCTGGCTACACAGGTTTGCTCTGAGAGCTCTGCTCTCCAGGCCCTGCTGCTCAGGATGTGCTGCTTTTTGATGAACTGAGCTCCCAGACCAAGGGAAGAGGTGCAAGGGGAGCCTCAGTGTCCCTTGGAAAGGGGGTCCTGGGTCAGTGCTGCCTCTGCAGTGATTCAGGCACTGGCAGTGTCACTGGGTTTAATTCTGAGATAACCATGCTGTAGGGAGTCAAGCTGAGCACTCACTGGTTGTGTGGTCCTGGGCCAGCCACACCAACAGCACATGGATAGAGTTGATGCTTCTGAGGATTCCAAGGATCTTCTGGGAGCTGTGTCCCTCTGAATGATGGCAAGTAATGAGCCTGGGAACCAAATCCAGCAGACAGACAGCAAACAACTGTGTGGCTAAATAATTGGGAGAGATGAAGGGAAATGGGGTCGCACATGGAGAAAAAGGCCACAAATGCAAAGGAAGGAAAAAGAGCATTTTTGTGTTTGTTCTGGTAGAAAGTGGGGGGGTTGCTTTACTTTCCTGGGGAAAATGGAATATCTTACTTTAAATACTCCCTGTCTCACAATGCAGTGAAAACCTAAAGCAAATCTTCCGACTCCTGACAGCGTGAGGCTTTTAACACAGTAAATAAGGCAACATGTTTTCTCAAAGTCAAGAAAAGGACCCATGGTTTGTGACAAAAGTTTTTATTAAAAAGTGTTCTTTTGGGCAGTGAATTCAGAAGCTGCCTCATCAGACAGTTATTACCAGTCCTGAGACAATCGAAATTTAGCCTCCTGCCAAAAAATTGATTCTGAAGATTAATTGTCCCCTGTAGCACAGTTTTAGACCAGTCTGAAACACAGAGAGGACAAGAGTCCTTTGGGTTTAATAGAGCTGTCTGTTTGATATCCACAGAGCTGGAGCAGCTCTATGCAGTCCTGGCCTGATTTACAGACACTGGGGGCAGTTTCAGAGCTGCCACTGCCAAAGGGGGAACACCCATGGGTGATATCTACCCCAGCTGCACCCCTGGAACCTGTGCTGAACTGAGGGTAATGGCAAACAAGCTTTGCATTTTAAAAGTGGAATTTCCTCATGCAGCTCTGACTGCAGCAATGTCAGTTCTTACAGACTGCACAGCTTTTAAACCTGAATTGGAAAGACAAATCCAGCTGGAAAGAGTTTATCTGGTGTTATTTTCAAATCTGTATGAGAGGGCACTGCTGGGAGCCCTGGGGAGCTCTGGTCTCCCCAGAGAGGACATCTAAAGTGCAGTAAAACCAGCTTTGCTCTGTCAAACACAGTTATTCTCTAGCTGCTGTGAAGGTGTTGCTTTGAGCTGGAGAAACTCTCCTCTGTGGAAAATCTTTTGGGATATACCTTTTTCCTTGCCTGGCTTCCTGTGGTTTGAGCTGAAACTTTCAGTCCTCCTCTACCCTTTGAAGCTACAAGAGGTGAGCTTTAGAGAAATTGGGCAGAGGCATCTTGGGCATTGCTGTGGGTGCTCAACAAGAGAATCCACACTGGTGCTGTGAAGGAAAATAGGTCTGGCATGTTCTGCTGCTCAGGAAGCAATGCACATTTGATTCTCCCCAGAGCCAGGCAGCTGAGTCTGAGTTGGGTATTAAACCTCCACAGGCAGCAGTGGAAAAAGGAGAAGTGAAGGTGTGTCTTAGGGGGAAATTTGTCATGATTTAATGTTTCAGGACTGCAAGGGCTGCTGGTTCAAATGAGTGCCTGAACCTCAGTGTGAAACATTGGTCTCTTGGCAGATTTAATCCAGGTTTTCTGTAACAATCCCATCACACATGCTTTCCCTTTACACTGGCAAGCTTACAGCAGCAGGGAGACTCAGAGCTGATCTAGCCATGTCCCTGGAGGATCCTGGTGCATGATTTCCTCTCTGCTCTGTGGAGGGGACACATTTCCTCATGCCTTCAGCCTGGCCTCTCTATCCAAGTGTCCATGGACTCTGTCCCAGGACTCTTCCTTCTTGCTCCTTCTAGGAAATGGAAAACTTCAGGAGTTACTTGTTCCAAGCAGGAGGGACTGATTGTGAATCTCATTAAGATATTCTGGGGAAGCTAAAGACCTGATGGCAGGAGCATGGTCTCAGCTCTTCTGCAGATTATGATGGGAATTCTTGGGAGAGGGAAAGCAAAATCTCTTGTGAAATAGCACTGCAGGAAGCAGAAACCCTGTTGTGGTGTTCAGGAGTTGAAGCTCAGGAAACCTATAAGGCTGGCTTGGGGGGTTTTTTGGGCTTGTTTTTACTAGGCTTATAATCAAAAGAGAGAAAGGAAAAATAGAATGAAATAACGTTGAGTAAAAACATGGAAAAACAATCCTAGCTGGGTTGTGAATGGCCCAATTTTGCTTAAGCTCAGAAGTTCCACTCTCCTCCCAAACCTTCCTCAGCAAGTCTGCAGTCTGCTCAGTGTGTGCAACTGGATTCTTTGGCCACTTGATGTCTCTGTGGGTTGTGGAGAGCCCTGGGTAAATAAATAGAAGTCATGCTGGAGCTGGATGGAAGCAGCAGCAGTGATGGGTTTGCTCCTCAGAGATGAACCTTTGATAGAGCCCTGTGCCATTCCCCTTCCCTGCTTGTTCCTGTTAATGAGCTTCAGATTTTCAAGACAATTGTAGTACCAGGAAGATCTGCTTAGCCAGTTTCCACAGGGAGCTGATGAGGCTCTGCACCCATCAGTGGTGTAGGTCTGGAACCTGCCACTGAAATTTGGGACAGGGAGTCTTGGCCAGCTCCATCTGTGTCTGCTCCCCTCAGAAATGCAGTGGCAGAAGGGCCAAGGTGCCAGACTGTTCCAGAGTCTCCCTGCAGAAGATGAGGCCAAAATCCTTCCCATTGCCTGGTGGGTCTTTCACAGGGGAATTGCTGTGTGCTGCCAAAACCAGGAAACCCAGCTCTGGCTGGGAGTGGGTCATTTGGAGACCTGGGATGTTCCTGTGGCTTTGCAGGTGTGCCAGTCTGACACTGGCACAGATTGAGAACCCAGGTGGGACAGAGATGCTCCTTCCAGTCTGACACCATCACAGTCCTAAAAATAGCATTTGCCACAAGCCTTTTTTTTATGCCTTATTAAAATCCAGATTAGCCTTTGCTGGAGCCAGACTGTGATATCTCTGTGCCTTTGGCTGTGGAGATTGCTTTGGGCACTTTATAGATAAACTGAATGTGATCACAGCCATAGTTCCACATGGAAATGCCTCAGGAAAAGAAGTTTCCCATACTCATTTCTGCCCTTGGTGATGAACTCACTGTGATAGCTGGAGGATCCAGCCCTCCTGTGTTACATGCTGGTAAATGTGTGCACAGCTGGCTCTTCCTTCAAATCCTTCTAGTCCTAAGGAATTGGAAGCTTTTGTCTGCAAAGCCAGACCTGCCTAGATAGAGCCTTGTCCTCATGGTGATTCAGCAGGACTTTTGCTGTTCCCAAGGAATGTACAGAACATTTTTATGCACAATTAAAAGAAATCAAATTACCTTTTTTCCAACTCAGTACGAAGTTCTGAGATTTTTTCTCAAGCAAGCAGTTTTAGCTTGGGTTTTCAGTTTGGGCCATTTATAAAGCTTCTGCCTGCAGTGTATACCCCACTTGTCCCAGAGCCACTTCAGAGGGAGGAGAGCTTTGAGTTAGAAAGATGGTGACTGGGAAAGTGCTGAATTCCAGCAAAACAGATTCCCTGAGCCACTTCCCAGCCTCAGGGCACTCCAGCAAAATTGCACAGGGCTCACACTACAATTTGCTGTTACTTGTGTGGGAAGATAAACTTGAAACATCTCAATCTATCTGCTAAACTTCAATTTATGAGCTACAAATGGCTGAGTCTTAGAGGGGAATAACAGATTTAAACCAAAACTCTGCCATTCTGTCCCCGGAGGCAAAGAGAGACCAGTCAAAAAAAGCTGCCTTGAGAGGAGCATATGGATTTGTAGAGGTGACAAACCCTCTCAGGAGGTGTCAGCAGTGCCATGGGCTCTGTGCTGCAGATCAAAGCACTTGGGGCTTAGAAGTGATGGGCTTAAAGTGAGTGGCAAAGGCTTGATGAGGCAGCAGCCTGGGAAATACAGAGAAATAGCAAAGGTTTGTCTGTTCATATACTCTGTTTCTGTACAGCTCACATGAGAAAAAGGGGGACTTTGTTTATTAAACAGCTTTCTGTGTCTCATTAATGCCATTCATCTGAGGATAGAGCAGCTCCCTCCAGAGTGTTTGTTTCTGCTTGCCCAGAAATCAGTCAAGGTCTGTCCATGAAATAATGTTCTGGTTGAAACTCCTTGTTCAGTCACTAATTTATGCAATTGGTAGGAGACTGCTCAGATGGCTAAATGACTTCTATTAATATAACTTTAATTCTGTACTTTTAACAGAAATAATTTATGCTTCCTGTTTTTTCAGGACCCGTTATTAGACTTCAAGTCCAGCTTCTAGGGAGACATCAAGGCTTTGTCTTTTCACCAGTGATTGCCTCAAGTTTTCTTTGAGGCTTGAAGCTGCTTGGATTTTCTCAGTAGCCAGACTGGGAATATGAACAGGTCTTGGCAGGTATCAGTTCCTAAAGCCTCTTATCTTCTCCCAGGGGGAAGTGTTTGCCAGGATTTAGTTACACAGATAATTATGGTCAGCTTGGCTTCCCTGAGTGGGTGCTGGTGCTTGCAAACTTAATCAATGCTTCTAGCAAATGTTTGAGGTCTTGACTGCTCTTACCTACTGAAGAATAAAGAGAATCTACTGATGTTTGGTGCAACAGCTTCTCTGATAGCTGCTGTGGTCTCTCTCATTAAATCTGATAGCTGTGATTTCCTGCAATAGCTGCACCAGCTGGTGCCCTGCCATGTCTCCATTTTTCCCCAATTAGAAGCTAAGCCAGTTCCCCAAGGTAGATTATGGCCTGCCAGTGGGATCTAGATAGCAAGAGAAAGTGCTTTGAGAATTCAGGACAGAAAGTACCATAGATAAGATTTAGCAAGAGGTGCCTATTAATCTACAAACTGTTTTATTAATGGTGACCATCATTAATGCAAAACACTTATCTAAATGTTGCATGGCCCATGGAACAACAGATGAGAGATCCAGTTCTTGCTTTGTGTTAAACGAAACCACATGAGCACACAGCTGACAGTGTGGGGAAATTCCTGAAAACTTGCTTCTTCCACCATCTCAGAGGAGAGAGTTTTATTGAAAATAGGCACCATATGTGGAAGAATTCAGTTGGAACCCTTCAGCTGGATTACTTTGCAATGCAAAAGGGGGAAAAGTCTATCTCCAATTATGACAATATATTTTGGCAGCCTGCACTGATGGAGTGTTGCCAGGGAAACTCTCTAATCATCAAAGAGCACGTTAGTGTTAATGTGATTTTTGTAGGTCTCCTAAGAGAATGGCTTATGTCCTTCCAGGAGAGAGTGACTGCTGAATAAATCATCCAGCATTCCTTACCAGTGAGACCCTCCTAAGTCTACTGAACAAATGGGGATTATTCTCCTGAAAGGACACATGGCTCTCTGAGAAGCACACCAGGCATGCTGGCAGCAGCTGCCTGGGGACATGTGCTTACATGGATTTTCTTCTTGGGGGATGCTGCCCAGAGAGCCCCTCAAGTTATCAGGGTGGCTGGTGGGAGAGCAGAAACATCCTGCAGGCAGGTATTTTGGGGGGATAATGAAACCCTGTGGTAGACAGTTCTGGAAATGAAGCTGTGCTGCTTTGTTCTCCAGGCATCCCTGCATCTGGCTATTGAGCTCTCTGCTGTCTCTGCCCCTGCCACCCAAGGGCTTTTCTCTTCCTTGGTGCTGCTGCAGAACTCTATCCAGAGAAGCTGTAGAAGCTCCTCCTAACCTGGAGGAGCTGTGCCTGGAGCAGCAGCCACCATCTCTCCCTAAGCCTGAAATGAGCTGCCTTTCTCTGCAACAGGCAGGAGGCACCTGTGGAAGTGAGGCTGCCATTTATTAGAGTTCATAAATTAACCAAATATTTCCAGGGATATGTTGCTTTGCATCTGGGCTTTTGAGGTAGATTAGAGCACCCCCAGAAACTGTTTCAACAGACTGTTCCATCTTGTGGGAGTTAGAGCTGGGAGGTTTTCCCTGACTTCAGGGGTTAATAGGTACAAGATTGGTTTAGGATTTTGGGGGCTCACCTGCATGGGACACATGGTACCAGAGTGCCACCTAAGCCCCAGCAGCACCATGGCAGGACCCCTCACAGACACTGTGCTGGTTTTCCCTCTATTTCAGTGCCTCACATGAAGGTGGGAAGGAATTTGGGCTCCTGTGCATTCAGTCCTTAGGTCTGCTGAGGACACAGCACAGCCCAGGTGCAGAGCAGACTGTCACATTGGCTCTCTTGCTTCATCATGTTTTATTAGGTTTTTCAGGAGGTGAAGGGGGAAGCACATTCCTTGCCCTGCTTTGGTTGGAAGGCTCACCTTGAGGTCAGGCAGACTGTTTTATTCTATGTTTGCAGACAGCCAAATTAATTTCTAGGGCTGTTTAGCAGGAGCAGAAGGTTTACCAGTGTGTTGTCCTGGAAAGCTCTCCTAGTACACAACCACCATCAATTATACTGCCCTGCATCAATTACACTGTCTAAAGAAGTCTTTCCTGGGTGACTTACTCTTTTCTGTCCCTTCTCTCCAGCTTTGTATAAAATGAACTACCTTTGCAAAAGTCAAAGAAGCACAATTTTTCTGGCTGTCTGCCCACAAATATTGCCTGCTTTTCCTTTGAATGTTGTGGAGGGCTAGTGTGAACACCTGGGACATCTTTGGCTGCCTCTGGCTCAAGGGTCCATCATTGCCTGAGATGGTAGCTCCCAGCCCTGGGGCTGTGTGGATTTGGGGCTGTGGGGCCTGAGCTGTCTCAGTGGAGATAACTCTGACCCAGCTGCCTTCTCCCTGCCAGTGGCAGACTGTGCTAGAAAGCTCTGAGTGATCTTTTTCTTCATTCATGCTGCCAGGCAGATCTCCAAGTATGCAGTCAGTGCCCAGGAGTCAAAATAATTGAGAGAGGGAAGATGTGTGTAGGGGTTGCAGCCAGAAGATTTGAGCATTGGTGATTTCTACCTTAAAGCCAGAGAGGAGCTGGCAGCCCTGGTGCTCAGCCCAGGGATTTGCTGGGTGCCAGGGAAATGGGTGGCAGCATTAGAAAAATGTGGGTTCTACATTTAGCTGGAGACCACTGCAAGCCAGCACTAGAACTCTTCAAACACTCCTCCTGCCCTTGGGCCATGCTCTCCCCTCCTGGTGTTTATCCAGTACCTCTGGAAAACTTTGGCTAGTCGTGTTGTGGGTCACTGTCCTAGTGGAGACAGAATTGGAGAATCTGGCCCTTTTTACTTTTAATAGAAAAGTAACAACTGATTAACCAGCTTTTAACTCATGTGTGGATTGTTTCTCATTGCAGATAATGCTGATGATAAACCATGCATGATTTTGAGAGGTGTTCATTAAATGCCAGCTATAATATTCTGTATCTCTTCATATCTTTATTCTCCTTTTTCCAAAGCAAATTTCATGTTTAGATAGTTTTTTACATTTTTAAGAGCTCTCTGCAAACATTAATTAATTAATCCTCTCAGCCCACTATACATATGCTTTAATTAATGAGCACTCATTTACTTAACTCACACTATCTCATTAAATATAAATTGAATATATGTTTGGGAACTTTAACTGGAAGCATTAGTGGGAGATTATTCAAAGAATGAATGCAAAATATGTTAATAGTGGCTGGAGGCAGCAAAATTCAAATACTAAGGTATTTAGTGAAAAACATGTTGTGGTGTCAGTGAGCAGAGTCAGACAATTAGCTGTTCCTACAAGATGCATATGTTGTCGTGACCTTGAAGTCATCATTCACTCCCTGTGGTTACCATAGCAATGCTGATAATTTGCTTCCCATAATGTCTGTCTATAGTTTGTTCTGTTAGTCAAATTGTTCCGGCCTGCAGAAGCTGGGCTGGCAGCTGTGAGTTGCTCAGAGCTGAGTGTGCTGGCACAGGTGAATGCCAGTGCTGGGGCTGGCTGTGGGCACTGGGGTGTTCCTTCTGGGCTGTCACCCACCAGCAGAGCAGCCTTGAGACTGGTCCCTGCCACACCTGCCTCAGCAGCTCTGCCTGGGGGCTGCTCTGGGCAGGAGGAGTAAAACAGAACGTGCCTCACCTTGCCAATGCCCATCATCACTCCTGGAGAGGACAGGGCATTCACTGCTGCACTGCCACAGCTCCCTGGGGTCATTTATGGCCACAGTGCCTGGGTGTCAGTGAGAGTTAGAGCCAAACTGCTCCTGGGGACTTGGGCTGCTCTGCCCAGGTGTAATTCTCTAGGCTCTGTCTCATCTGGTTGCATTCTCAAGCACTAAGCAGTGTAAGTGCTGCCTGCCACCCAAGAGGCAATCACAGCTCAGTGATGACTGAAGTGTTTTCCTATGAATAAATTTGAAAATCAGAAGAGGAAGAGTTGAGGGGTTTTATAGAGTTCTGAGTGTCATTTATGTTGCAGACATGTGGTTAGAAATGAAGTATTATTTGGACACCTTACATTTGGGTTAAGTCTTCTAAATCCTATAGTAGTTACAGAAAATCATCATTTGAGGTCCCATGGATTATTTAACTTTTTCCATCTTCCCATGCCTTGGAGAAATAGTAGGCCAGAATTTTGACTTGCTGCCAAGAGGCATCTCCAAATGTAACTGAACCATTTCTTGATATAAAATTGAGAGGTTTTTCTCCTAAGTTTTGTTGCCAAATGGTACAAGTGTTTTATTTCCCTTTGTTTTAATGCCTTGTGAAGAGCTCACTCTTTGTGTTGAGAGAGCCAGTGATGAGCTCCTGCTCATCCCACAGAGACCTGTTCCTCTAGAAAGAGCAGCATCAGGCCCACTGCAGCTTTGGTAAGGTTTGTATATGCCTTGGCAAACATGAATGTGCTTTTGAATAAGTACCTATGTATTTATTTTATATATGTATATATTTATTTTTTTTAATAAGTAAATATGTACAAAAAGCTTCTTAATGATGCCTGTTCTTATGACTAGAAATATATTTCCTTACAAGTTTTGTGTTAGTTTGTTATCCCAAAGACATGTCAGAGATCTGGGAGCTGTCCTGGGTCTCCTCCTTGTGACTTACCTGTGTCAATGAAATTCTTGCAAGCTGAATGTGAACTCCTTATGGAAACTCTACACTTTCAGGAAGGCTTTCCCTGGGTACTTGACTTTGTGATCAGTGTTTTTGGTGAGACACAGAAAAGGGCAAAGCTCCTCAATGTTAGGCCAAGCAGGAATTAGGAGGAGCAGAAATGTGTTCTGCAGCCCAAGCCAGCAGATTTGTGTGAGCACACACATAAAGCAAGTGGATTTCATCTGGCACAGTAGCACTTCAAGCTTCTCTCTAAACTGCAATGAGGAGCACGTGGCATGACACCAAGGCTCCTACTGGAACCAGAGGCAGGATTGCATTTTGGAAAAAGCATTGTAAGCACTGTTTCCCATTGAAGTTTTTGAAAAAGTAATACTTCTTTCTCTTCTGTTTTTACCAGAAAACTGAAAGCATTCAGTAACATTATTTCCTAACCTTGTTTTTCCTCGCAGCAATCTTTTGTCTTGTTAAAAGATCTTATAAAGGTGTAAGAATAAACATGCTGGATCTATCCCAGTGTCTCATTTACAGCAGCATACAGGCAAGTGCAGAGGTAGTTTTCTAAATAGTCTTGTTTCCAGCAGTTTGTAGTGCAGGGCTTTTGTACAGCAAAGGCAGTGTCTGTCTTTGTACTTCATTCTTCAGAGAAATGTTCCAATTTTTAGCCTGTGTCAACTTCTGTCATCCACAACATTCAGAACTATGAGTTCTTTGGCTGCAATGCACATTTATGTAGAAGCATCTCCTTTAGACTGTTTTGAAGCTGTTTTTATGGTTTTGTCTGGTAGCCCTTAGGTCTGATTTGGAGACTGCAAGTGCAGTCTGTGCCTGTTCCCTGTCTCCATGCCACTCCTGATTTTATGGATATTTTTATACTTCCCTTAGCTGTTTTTTTTCAGGATTGAAGGAACCTAATCTTTTTAGACTGGAACCATTTCAACTATCTTTGGCTGCTTTCTCAGGATGAAGGTATGGGTATGTGCAGCTGTCATTCAAATAAACTCGTTGGCTTGCCCTTAACCTGTGGGAATGGTTTTCTGAAATCAGTGCCATTCACAGAAAATGAAGCTTTGGATAACAGGGAGTCAGACTATTCAGACCAGTCTGAGGGTACATAAATAAGGTGACCTTGCAGGATTTTTTTTTTTGGTGCTGTTTTTGTGCCTGACGAGCATGGGGCAAAGAGCAAAAATAGTTTTCCTATTTTAAGTTTTTTCTGGTAGATTGCAAGTGTGGAACACCACAGCTATAAGTAAAGGAAAAGGCTACTTAGAACAGTGAAAAGTATGTAGGTGGGGATTGATTATACTGTCCTGTTCAGAATGATAATATGGGTTTGGAAGAGATTTGGAATGTGTTAAGATGTTAGTCAAGTCTTACTGATGCTTTTTAATTTTCATTTGGATAGCTAAGGGTAATTTATTTTGTTCCAGCTGGGAACATGTCTAGTGAAAAGGATAAAAACTTGAATTAAAAACCTCTTGAGTCAGTTGCAAAGAGAATAAGCATTGTGATTGTGATTGACTTCCCTGATAGCTGGTGCATTTTCTCTGGGCTTTGCCAAGGAATGAGAAGACCAGGTGAAGTATGATAACTTCACCAGTCATCCAAAACATGGGTGGGAGGAGAATAATGTTACAGCCCAAGACTCTGCCTAGCACAGAAAATACTGGGATTGATGACTGTGGACTGTGCTTGCATGTGAGTTTTCAATATATTCCAAGTTCATGAATTTTGTTGGGAGCAGTTTAAAAAAGGGATGGCAGGCAAAATTTCATATGGCTTTGGTTCCAATTCTCTTCCTATATTTTTCCTGTTATAGTTTTGTTTGCCTCATTTAGTGCTTTTGTTTCTTGCAAGAATTCACAGATCAATATTTGCAAAAGGGATTTTATGTAGGATAGTTAGGAAAAAAATGTACTATTGTTAGTGTGTATGTGTGTATGCAAAATTTTAAGACCATTCTTCTTGGCCAGCTGCAGAATGGAGACACGAAGTCAATGTCTGCAAAGAGTTTTCATGATTAAATTGCAGAATTACTTCAGTATGATCCCACAGAAAAGCCTCATCTCTTGGTTTCCTCTAGGAAAATCTGGCCCCCAGTTTGAATTTGGCAACTCTCTTCTTGGAATGAAGACATACAATATCAAACCCCCTTACTTATTGCAAACTGTAGTATAAATGTAAAATGCTTGAATAATCCAGTTGAAGCTGCTACTTATGAGATTTTTCTGGGGTTGATTTTGTAGCCTTCAGAAATACCTGGGCTGAATTTACCGGAGAAGGAAATTACTTTCTGCTTTCCTAAATCCACCCCCACAGCCCTGGCACAGTTTTCACTGGTTCCAGGAGTCTGCTGTACTTCAAAGCCTTCCCCAATTTGCAGTGCTGCTCTGGGCTGTTAAGCACACAGGACCTTGTCCTTCTGCAATGATAGCACCACTGGTGTCTTGATGAGTTCAGAGATAAACACCTCCATAAAGCCTGTCTGCTGCTTCTCCATTCACCTCTTTATTTTACAGTGGGGAAAAGAACTATTTTAGTTCTTTTCATTTCAATAAAAAGAAAAAAAAAAAAAAGCAATATTGCTTTTTTTAATGGATCTGGGTTTTTTCCTCTCTGCAAAAGCCTCATGGGAGAATGTGGTTAGGAAGAGATGGCTTAACTGTTTTTCTGTTTTGTGGGAGATGTACCGGAGGTGAATGGAGAAGATTCCAATTAAAATGCCTTTTTTTCCTTGCTCTGTCTTTGGCAAAGTATGTTTGAGGAAGATGAGAAACTGTTCCATTTTAGCAAGGCAAGTACTAACAATAGAAGTCACAGGAGTTAGAGAAAATTGGGTTGGAAAGGCCATAAGTCTGTGCCTTCCTTTCTGTTTAAAGACAGGATTGACTCACCTTGCTGTGCCTCTGAAAGGTCCTTTTCTAAACTGTTCAAGTAAGATTTTTATGTCTGGAGCAATCCAGATTTCTAATGGACAAGAATTTCCACTCCTTTTCCATTATTTGTTGTTGGCTAAATATTAAGAATATTTTTGGAATTTCCCCTAATGCAGTCCAAGCCCATTCCTTCTTGCCCAGACCACCACAGATGAACTTGTAATTTCTTTTCTATAGTAACCTTTAGTTTGCAGAGCACTGAGTGCTTCCCCTCCTCTTTTTCTAAGCCAAGCTGCTCCTGTTTCATCCTTTTCTAGTTTACTGAATTTTCTTTATCTCATGTACATTTTAATCTGCATTTCATCCACATGTTTCTGTCCTGTGGTTCCAGGCCTGGACACAGCTCTGGCAGGGCTGGGTGAACAGAAAGACTTTCTAAGAGTGTCTTCTGGGAGTTCTTCACCCTGGAGAGTTTCTGTCTTTTGGCTTTCCAGCAGCTGTCTGACCTGCCCATCTCATCCTGCCTCAGCCAGCTGCTCTCCAGTTTGCCTTGATATCAGTGAACAACTCCAGGTGAAGTTCAGACACTGTTTATTGAATCACACTGTTATTGTTCCATAATTTGCCACAACTATTTTGAATTGTTTCACAACCCACAATGTGCTCACATCTCTTCCCAGCACAGCAGTGTCCACAGATGGAGTGAACACATTGTCCCTTCTTTGCTCCCTTCTGTGCTGGAAGTTTTCAACAGCAGCAGACCAGGGCTGCTCTCTGCTGCCTTTTGGTCTGTCAGCAGGCCAATGGAAATAGCTCCTCAAGTCTGGCTTTTTCCTGGCCCCTTCTGCTCATCACAGCTCCACCTGTTCATGTTTCCACAGCTTGCCTACAGCACCACTCAGGAAGTCAGGATTCATTGGTATTTTTGCTTTTTCACCCCATCACACATCCTCAGGGATGTTACGGCTGTGCCTTCATTTCTCTTTTTTAAAACGAAATCCATGATCCTGAGGACCTCTGCAGAGAGTTTTCAAAGCCAGGGATTTGGTATTCCTGCCCTCAGTGGAGGTACAGCCTGAGGACCAAGGACAATTTACCTGGATTGCCCAGTTCAGACCCCTGGGATGGCATTTGTGCTCAGACAGGTCTGGCTGGGGCTGGCAGGGAGCTGCCTCTGGGCTTGGAGAGAAGGAATGAACTGGCTCATCACTGGCTGTTTGTTCACAAGTCAGAGGGTGTAACTGGGTCAGAATTAGCCTTTAAAGGTGCACATTTTTCCACATATGCCTCTATGTGGGCCCTCTTGGTCAGTAATAATATAGCCACAGTGATTTGGCTACCTAGAATATGTGTTTTCTACAAGAATAACTAAATTTTACTTGCTTTTAAGGAGTGGCAGACTAACCTTTCCAATCCATGGAAAAATTTTGTATTCTTTCACAATCCTATACAGCTGCTCCTTTTTTCCTAGCCAGCTGTTTATGTGCATGTGTCAGAGGGATTTGTCCTGCTTTATTAGTTGAATTTATTTTCTTTCCAAAGCAAAGCTGCAACTGATGTCAATGAGAGCCTCATATTTCTTTAGGGCTAGAGCCATCTCAGAGCTGGAGCTGAGCAGCTGCTGCTGTGCCACGTCATAGAAATCACAGCCCTGTGCTTGCAGCTACCCAGATGAAATCTCTGGCAAATTAAATCAGCCCCAAACTCTTTATATAGCTGCTGCACAGCCAGGGACCATTAGATAATGAAATGGGGAGAATAATGGGCTTGATCAGAGGTATTCCCCAAACCATCAAAATCCCTCTGCTGAGACATGCCTGGAGTACAAGTGTGCAGCTCTGCAGCTTTCCCTGTCAGCACAGGAGATCCCTGTGAGCTGTGCTCTGCCTGCAGGAAGGCAGCTCCTGGGGCAGCAGCCACTCCCTTCCTGTTCTTTTTGGTCATTTTCCCCTGATGGATGGTGCAGAGCTGCCCTGTGGTCTGGAGGGAGAAATGGGCTTGTCTGGACCTTGCCTAAATCTGCATTGCTGTCTTAAAGGTCTGCTCCCTCCTGGGAGGGAGCTGCAGCTGTCACTGAGGGGGCTGGACAGCACTGATGGCTCTCAGGTAGCTCCTGTAAAACCCAGCACTGGACTAAACTATTGTTTCAATCAGTGGCATAAATACACTGCTTGCTTGGCCCTGAGAAGGTGGGAACTGTGTGGGAGAATAGGCATTAGGGATATTTGTTGTCATATTGCACAGAGATAAAATACTGGGCTTCCCCAGAACTTCAGAGGCTTAAAGCACATTTAAACCCACTTTTGAAAACTAATTAAACTGGGACAAATATACTTGAACACCCATGCTTTGCAGTAAGAAGCACTTATCCTTCACCAAGGAATTTATAGTGCTTTGGTTACCTTAATACCAAGGCCAAATTTGCTTGGTAATCAGGCATTCATCACATTGCAAGCCACAGCACATCATCTCATTGCTGTGCTGCTGAGATGCCCAGGGCAGGGAGGAGCCCTGCAGCAGCAGGCAGAGTGCAGCGAGGCAGGGGTGCACACAAAACCCTGCCTCGGTCACGGGTCACACCCGCCTGCAGAGGGCTCTGGAATCTCAGTCAGGGCAGAAAACGCTGGCAGCTTCCACTGGGGAAGCCTACACTTGGATTGCAGAATTGCAGCGAGAATAAATCCTGAGGGTGTTTGGATGAGCCTCCTCAGCAGCTCAGGATGCAGTGCCTGTTCACCTGACTCTCCAGTGGTGCTGCTTCCTCCCTCCCTGCCTCATGCTGATCTATCAGCTGGGCCGGAAAAGGGAATTCTCCCCTGCTACTTAACTCTATTTTTTCCTGTTTTCCAGCAATCATCATTTTCCTACTGCTTACCATTGCTCAGCCTACTCCACTCCTTCCTCTCCAGGCAATCCCAAATATCCTGGCTCCTCTCTAAGGTAGCAACTACCTTCAAGGGTCAAAACTTTGCAGGGAGGAAGGAAGCTTTACCTTCTCTTACCTTATTAGAAGGACTCAAGGGCTTTCCTTTCTTGGCTGAGACTTGCTGCTGAAATATCTGGTAGTCCAGTTTGTTTATCTGGCTGCTGGCCTTTGAAGGATGTGCTGCCACAGAGTTGTCATGAGAGCTGCTGGCTGGAGCAAATGAGAACAAATGAGAGGCAGAGATTATGGCCTGAGCAGCAGCAGCCCTGCCAAAACCTGGCCCCAAGTCCAATAGCTCTTAAACTGTCTAACAATTCACACTGAAGGAGGTGTCTCACAAGAGGTGCTGGCAAACAGCAGCTCTGCCTGATTCACCTTCCAAGGGCAGCTCTGCAATCTGCACTTCCAGGGTGCTGCAGGCTCTGAGCAGCAAAGCAATGCCCTGCCCCTGCTGTGCACAGCATCAGCTGCCTCCAGGGGCAGGGGCAGCAGCTGCAGGGAGCTGAGATGGGCTGGAGAGGGGAGCAGGGCAGGGGGCTGAGATGGGCTGGAGAGGGGAGCAGGGCTGGGAGCTGAGATGGGCTGGAGATGGGAGCTGGGCAGGGGGCTGAGATGGGAGCTGAGATGGGCTGGAGAGGGGAGCAGGGCAGGGTGATGAGATGGGCTGGAGATGGGAGCAGGGCAGGGAGCTGAGATGGGCTGGAGAGGGGAGCAGGGCAGGGGGCTGAGATGGGAGCTGAGATGGGCTGGAGAGGGGAGCAGGGCAGGGGGCTGAGATGGGCTGGAGGGGGGAGCTGGGCAGGGTGATGAGATGGGAGCTGAGATGGGCTGGAGATGGGAGCAGGGCAGGGTGCAGGCACCTCCTGCACGGGGCTCTGAGCAGGGGGAAGGCAGGGCATCCTCAGCTCCTCTCAGTCCTCTGCCCAGAGACAGCTCCAGGCTGAATTGCAGCTTCATGAAAGGTGCTGTCCCTTTCTCTGAGCCCTTTCTGTGTGAGAGGAAGGACAGGCACTGCCTGGAGAGGAGGAAAGATGCTGGGATCAAGGCGTGCATGCAAAAGCAAGGATCAGCTTCCCAAAGGCAAAGAAAAGCCAAAAGAGGGATGTTTACAAAAAGTGTTTCTGAAGGCATTATCAGAAGTTAATGCCAACCATTTCTATAAATGTATAGGTGTCTTGCTGAAACTGAGAACCACAGTAATGTGGATTAAGCAGATAAAACCAAGATACAGGAAGGGGAAGGGCTCATCCAGGGTCCTGAGACAGGATTTGGTTTCCTCCTAGTGCCCTGAGTGACCAAGGTGCTGTGGAGCTCTTGTTTTAGTCCATGGAAAGATTAAGTTTACTAATTGTATTTCTGCTACAGGGAGTAGGACTGGCTGTGTCTCTTTGATATATTTTACATGTTTTAAAATGAGAAAAGGTATTTATAATGCAGCCACAAAACCAGAATTCCCTGAGCAAGGCAGGAAGCTCAGGCTTTTATCTGCCATTTTAGAGGCTGTTTCTCCACAAAGTGGGACATAAAGTGAGTTAGCCTCAGAAAATATTTTTTTTTAAAAAAGTTCTATTGTCTTTCAAATTCACTTCCCCTCCCAGTGAGAGGGGATCAAGTGATACAGTTAGGTAAGTGTCTGAAATGGATGAGTTCAGGTAGGCTGAAATTTTTTTTTAAATGACTCATTATTTTAGTATAAGCCCTCAAAGGAACTCAAGGAAAGCAAGAGGTAACCTACATCAACCCTCAAAGCTTGATGGAATTGAACACAGCAGATTATTCATTGGTTTCTTATAGACACAAAGGAAAACAAATTAGGCTGTTCACAGAAAAATTGCCTGTTTGGTTAGTAAGTCAAAATAATCTTGCTCTTCCTCAGCCTGGAGGTCACAGCTACACCATTAAACATGGGATGCCAGTGAAAGAAAGGATTGGGAACTGATAGAAAGATAACAGCCTTTTATGAATATGACAGAGAGAATCAGAAGGAAAGATGAAATAGGAATTACAAATTCTGCTGTATCATGAATCAGTTCCTTTTATTTTCATGGTACACACTGAAAATCACTAAGAACCTTTTTTTTTAAATTTTCCCACTACACCTTCTTCTGTATTTAAGGACAGAGAAATGTTAGAAAAGAACAGAATGGGGAATTGTAACTGCATCAGATTGATCTTTGACAGGTGGAGGTGCTAAACTAACTAATAAACAGTTCAGTATACCTCAGCAGGAACAAATGTCCAATAACTTTTAATTCCAATATTTTTGAAAGCAGATCTGTATTAGCCTTCTCCACCCTGATTTACTCTTCATATTCCAGTCCAGTCTCTAAGAATTCTGGGAATGGTCACAAAAAGGAAAGAAATATGGGAGGTTTTTTTGCTGGTCAGTGATCACTTCTACTTGCCACCCTGCAAATGAGCCATTTCTTTAAAGTTAGTTCAGTGTTTGCTTGCTGGTGTTGCTTAGAAACTAATTTTTTAAAATCCCACATTTTTCAGTGTGCTGGCAGATAAGCACAAAGGTATTGGTAAGTCTGTGAACACTTCTGGCAAAGAAGGGGAAGGGTGCACTAATGTATGATGATGAAATTCCTGATGGGCCGAAATTTTGGGGATCTTGTTTGATGTGGGATATACAGATCCTAATAGCCTTGATGCTTTTCAATATTTGAGCCTCCTCTTCCTGAATGAAGATGGTCTGCATCAGAAATACGTGTACAGAATGTTGGCTCTGCCCTCAGAGCAGCAGGCTCTGATGAAGCTGAGGGACAGGCTCCCTCTGTGAGGCTGTGTCCTGCTGGGCTGTGAGCAGGCACCAACACCAGGGCTGCAGGGTGGCTCCAGTGGCCAAGGGATGCATGTGCTCTGCCAGAACCTGCCTTTCCAAATGGTTTGCCACATAAAAATAAATAAAGAAACAAACAAAGCAAGCAAGGATGTGAGGACAAATGAGGTTCCTGATTTGCTTGAATGGCCAATGCCTGTGTGAAAAATCTGCCTGCAATTTTAGCACCACGGAAGCACCAGAAAAGGCAATCTTTATACTTTGTCTGACTCCTATTGCCTTGGGGATGCTCATTCTATACTTGCCAAGCAAACCATTTGATTAAGTGCTAAACTTGAAAAAAAGTAAATAGCCTATTTAAACATGTTAAGCACAACCTGTTGCCTACTTAGATGCTATTTAAACATAAAAATATGCCTTCACCTAAGTCCATGAGCATTTTGTTTCATGCTACATACCTTGTAAGTGAAATGACTTATAATAACAAAATGAAGTGATAAAATATAAGTACAACCAGATTTGCTTAAAAAATGCAATGAACAGTCATATGGGGTTTAAAATATGTTGTACTGCCAGTCTGTGGCATCCATTAATGTCTAAGAGAAAAGGAAATTCATTAACAGAGCTCCACAGTGGCACCTGTGCTGCACTACCATCACTGTTCTTTGTCAGATACTTTAACATTTGCATGTCTCCTTCATTTCACCAGGTGCCTGAATTTGTCTTCTGTATTTTCTGTTGAGTTCAACGTGTCTGAAAAGAGAAGCAGAGACTGGATGTAGCTCTTCTTTCCCTGTGTTCCTGTACAATCTTTGTGCAGACTGAGAGGTTACAATTCTATTCTGCACCTCCTTGCAGCTGTGGGCTGGTATGGCTGTGTCCAGCTGAGGTGTGGCTTTGCACTGTGATCTCAGTCAACCATTTGAGGTGAGTTTTCCCACTCCCACCCTGTCCTTTACAATGAGATCATAAGTTCTTTATACCCCTGTTTGGGTCTGTGAGAGTCTGGAGTGCAGTGACTCTGTCCAGAGCAGTGACACACTGTGACATAGCTGACAATAATAACACACACAGCTGACAATGCCACACCAAAGATTCCCCAGCATCTCCTCCAGGACAGGAGTGAAAGAGGTGTGGATAGGAGTTTCAGTCTTGCTGTGAATTGAAAATTGAGGTTTGTGTGAAGAAGATTATTTTTCCCCTTATCCTATGGCTCCTTGTGGGAGCCCAGACAGGCAGATGGTCTTTGCTCGCTGTAACTGTCTTTATGAGAACATGAAGGGTGATTTATTACCATTTCCATTAACTGCTCCTAATGCAAAGAGGAAATGTTAGAAGTCACTCCTCCCTGGAGGAGAGGTGATGCTTGACCTTCTCTTGAAAGAGGGAAAGGAGGAGGAGAAATGCTAAGAGAGGATGTTCTGCTGGGATGCTGTCACTGGGAACAGCAGTGACCTTTTCCCTGTGGTCAGCAGGTGGCATCATGAAGATAAATTGCTTCAACTTGCAAGTTAAAAGATCTTTGTGCCAAGCAAGAAAATTAAAATAACCCTTCCAAAAGTCAAACAGTATCGCAACTTCAGTTCATGTTTTCTAATTCCTTTACGGAAATAGTTGCTGTGCATGGAAATGTGAGGCACCTATTGCAATTTGACTACTAAAACTGACTGGTGATGGATGTCTTGTAGAAGATTTTATTTGCAAGATTACTCGAAACTCTTCTGTCATTCTGGTGAGAATAAGAACCACTGGGAGGATCCAGGCACCCCTGCCCCTAGGGGTCACTGCCACTAAAAAAAAAAGTAGGATTTTTTTTTCCCCACTGAATCTCAGAGTCTATTTAGGAAGGGTAATCAGTGACAGTACATATGGTTCCACTCCATCCATACCCATTTTCACTTCTAGCACCATCCACTCAGTAGTACCTTAAGGTCAATATAAAATAGAGTCTGCAGAATTGCCATGGTGATAGCTGCAATTCCTCCCTTGTGGTTCCAAGTGATCTGGAAGGGCAACTCTGACAGGTACTTTCTAATTTACTGCTCAACCTCGTTTTCTGCCCATGGAGTTTATAGGGAAGGTCACTCGTCACATCTCATTTCTTTAACATTGTCCTTATTCTCTTTATTACAAAGCAAAAGTGGGATCAAATGTTCAGGCAATGTATGAGAGGAAAGCAGAGTAAAAATTTTCGAGCAGCTATGGACCTTCTGCTGTTTTAGATGTTGGTATTCAGTGCCTGTTAGATTTCTGCAGGAATGTGGACAAAGACAGGGGAAGTAGGACATGTGCTGAAAGGATGTGCACATGGAGTACTCAATTCTGCTGCAAACCAGAGCAGTCTCTGCCATTAGCAGCTGAGCCTTTGGTCTCTGGAGAGCAGTATAGCTGCTGGTAATTAAACTGTGGGGTGTGCAGGCTGTCACTGGAGTGGGGCAGATCTCAGCAGGGTCACCAGATCCATCTGAGAGCACAGACCTGCACCACCCTCCCCTGGGGCCAGCCAGGATCTCCAGGAGCAGCCTGGGCTGCTCAGTGCTCCCTGGGATGTGGTGGGAGCCTCCCAGGGACTGCCCAGCCTCTGGTGTCCCACTCTGTGGGATGATAGTGCTGTTAGTGCATCTCCAAGCTCATTCCCCTCAGGCTCCCTGTAGAAAGCAGGCCTTCAGCCTTACACATTTTTGCATTTCTGGGCTTATTTAGAATGAGTTGCCTTTAATATTAAAATGCTTTACAGAGCTGAAGGAGTTAACTCCTTACACTGAGGACAGTACTTTCCTTTTATTTTATTTTTTATATTTTAAATGACATGGGATATTCTGAGAGTCACAGAGCTGATATTTAGCTGGTCCTAAGTACTGAGACACAGCCTCCAGTGCCAGGGGCCATCAGTGACATTGCAGGGGCTGCAGTGGGAGATGGATTTGGCTCTAAGGTTTGAGGGGAGACACAGGTGATTTGCATCCTAATAACACAAAACACATGGAAAAGGAGCTCTAGTGCTTAAAGGGCTTTTATATGAGGAGTAACAGCCTCAACAGGATGGTCCAGCTGGCCATGATGAGGATGAGGTGCTCTCCAGGTCAGGCCAGGAGCACTCCCCATCTCTGTGCCCTGCAAGTATATCATTTAGGAAACATCCTGAGGCTGAAAAGCAGGAAAAGGTGGATCATGTTAGTCTTCATTGCTGAGTTGCCTCCCCCAGCCCAGAGAATTATTTCTTTTATAGATAATAACCAATCATTCCCAAATGCATCACTTGAAAGCTCTTTAGGCTACATGCCAGGATACTGGAGCTAATAGGGAGCCCCGAGATGGGGATGGATGGGCTGGGCTGCAGCCTGGAGATATTTATGTGTGTGTACACACCGTATTTCAGAGGCAGCAGGAGCAGCGTGCCTAGACTCAAATTTACCATGGAAAGGCTCTAAACCCATTTTCAAACCGGCAACATAATTTAAAAGGCCTTGCAGTGCCTGGGATGACTCAAGCAAAAGTCCTCCCTCCCCCTTTCCCCCTGTCCCTCACATCTCACCTTGACCGCAGGTGGCTGGAGGTGATGGAAGGGGACAGCAGGGGCTGGCGGCTGGGACAGCGAGGGGACAGCTGGAAAACGGGGGCGATGCATGGGAGGGAGCTGGGGCCGTGTGTCCCCGTGGGATGTCCCTTCTCGGTGTCCCCGCCGGGTTTTCCTTCCCGGTGTTCCCGCTGTGCCATCAGCCCTTCCCGGTGTCCCTGCCCTGCGTCCCTGCCCAGTGTCCCTTCCCGGTGTTCCCGCTGTGCCATCAGCCCTTCCTGGTGTCCCCACCGTGTGTCCCTGCCCGGTGTCCCCGCTGTGCCATCAGCCCTTCCTGGTGTCCCCACCGTGTGTCCCTGCCCGGTGTCCCCGTCCGGTGTCCCCGCTGTGCCATCAGCCCTGCCTGCCCGGCGCTCCCAACTTTCTGTCCATGAGCGCCCGTGCTCCGCTGAGCAGAAATGCAATTTCTGTGCAAACCTGGGAAGCGTCTTGAGGGACTGGGTATATCGAAAGCATCTCCTGGCGCTGCAAAAAGTGGGACAGTCTTCCTTTTCCCGTTAGGTTTTTACTGTGAATGGATTTTGAAGACAAAAAGCTGTAAGTCAGCCCTTTTTCTTTCCTGTTTAATATATAAAATCTCTGCTGTGTGCGAGTCTGGTCTGTGCAGGATCCATTCCAGTGAAGGGAACTTGGCACACATACTGCAGTATCATCCCCCTTCTGCAGTAATGTGCTGTAACAAAATGAAATTCATTGTCTGCTCCCAGCAGGAGCCCGTCCATCCATCTGCTACCTATCATTGTCTGTCTGTCTTAGAAATTTAAGCAGCCACCTTCCTCTGTGTCTGTCACAAGGAGGCAGCAATAATAGCAGCCTTTGACATGTCCAGCCCTTTTCTCTCTCCCTTTTCAAGTCTTTGTTAAAAGCAGGGATTTTCTGTGGGGAGGAAGAGAACAGACAGAAGCAGTGTTCATATTGCAAATGACTTCAGGGAAAAGGTTTTTCACACAGGGAAAGGACATTCAAGGGACCTGATCTTCTTTGGAGGGGTCAGTCCCCACTGGGCCCCCTGGCTGGATAAACCTTTCTTCCCAGCTGCTGGGGTCCTTGGGGTCTGCACTGCCTTGGGCAGCAGAGCTGCTGTGTGTGTGCACAGGGTGTGTTTGAAGGGGAAATGAAGGCACTGATATAGCCATGGTTCCATCTGTGGGTTTTTTGGAAAAATGGATCTCCATTTCAGTCCAATAAAGGGCTTTATTCCCAGCTCTAGGGTGCTCAGGGCTGCCCAGTTTCTGGAGTTGTGGACAGCTATGCCACCCACCAGCTGCTGTTCATGTGTCAGAGCTGCTCTGGGCTGCAGCTACAGAGATGGCTGCAGTGACCTGACCAGCAGGGACAACTCACAGTCAACTTCAAGTCACCAAGAAGTCATAGCCCTAATGGGAAAAGGGATGTTCACCATCACCCAAGCCAGGGTGAACCTGCACTTCACCTTTATGCTTTCCTAGGCAGGTACCATCTCCCACTCCCCTGCTTGCTGCTGGATATGGGTGGGCTGGAATACAGGGTTGCACTGGGGAGTATCAGGGATGTCAGGGCATAAAAAATAACTAGGAGACCAGAATTTAGAAAAGAGGAAAAGCAAATGTGTTCTTGTCATTCCCTAGTCTCTGTGGCAAACTGTCCTCTGGATCTGAATGGTTTTTTTGGATTCTCATCTGAGGGAACAGGAAAGTGAGGGTGAAAGGCACATGTCAGAGACCAAAGCTTTCAGCTCACTGTTTTCAGTGGGGAGTTCTGCACTTCAGGGTTCCTTGGTCCTCTGAGCCATGTGGGCTGTGAGCTTTGGAGGGGAAGAGGAGAAACTCTCCTGGCAGTGTCTCTGGAAAATGACCTGCTCTTGAGTGCCATCACTTCAGCCTTGCAGGGGTTCACCCTCAACAGCTATTCTTGATCTGAAAGTTAATTTCCTGGGCTGTTCTGACATTTCAGAATTGGTTGTGTTACTTGAAAGTGAGTCTTGTTGCTGAATTTCATAGGCACAGAGCTTTTATCTTGCTGTGCCTGGCTCAGAGCAGAGGGAGGCAGGGGCTGTACAGATACCCTTGGGCACAGATGAGCCCTTCACTCAGTGTGTGGCCTGAACTTTCTGAAACCTTGAACACACTGGCATCAAAGCTTGCTAAGAATGTGGCATCCTAGAACAGTTGCCAGCTCGATGGGGAGGCTGATGGCAAAATGAGTCTGTTTGGTTTGACTGCTGTGGTCTTGGAGCTTAAGATGCAGAACAAGATTCAGGACTCCTGGGTTTAAATTCTATAAACTTTTGGTTGCTTTTAGGCCTCATAAGAGGCATTTAATAAATTTTGCCAGTTAAAAATTAGATATATCAATTATAAGAAGTCCTAGTAGGAATTATGATGGTAGCTGTTAAGTAAACAGTTCATCTTGAAAACCAGAGCTTGAAAAGGTTAGAGAAACTTAGTCTGGAAGTGCACATATATGATAAATATTGGCCATATAATAAAAAATCCCGGTCTAAAAACCATATAAAAACTGAAGTAATTTATTTGGAGGTTTGTTTCCTTTGTGAGGTGGTTAATCCTTAGAGTTGTTAAATGGTGCTACATCAAATTAAAAGGTCTAGGCAGTTTGGAAAGACAATTCCACTCCAAAGGCTCCAAGAATAGTGCAGAATAATACCAGTATTTTTCAGCTTGCTTTATAGAAATACATCAGTAATATACTGCATTGTGGCAAAGTGACAGTCAGAATGGGTACCAGAAGGGACAAAAAACACTGCTGCAGCTGGACACACTCCTGGGCATTGCTTTGTGTCTTGGAGAAAAGCTCAGTGCAGAGCTGAGATTGCTTTGTACTGAGCCAGGCTTGCAGGGAGTGAAGCCCCTTTGGAGTCTTGGGGCTGAGAACTCCATTGGTTGTGGTGTCCCAGATTTCACTGCTCAAGAAATGTGTGACTTTCCCCACAAGATCTTGATTCATTCACTTCATTCACCTTTAGAAGATGCAGTTCCCTCCATGACAGATCCTAGGTCAGCTCTTGGCCAAAGCTCAAAATCCTTTTGCAAGACCAAGCCATCCTTCATGAGACCCTTTGGACATATTCAATTCCTTGGCTACTAAATGTGTGCAGTGACCCTCTCCATAGCAACCAGTGAAAATATCAATAATCTCTGTTATTGGAAACGTGGCAAATTGTGTACCTAGGAGTGAATGCAGATTTCACTGGTTTAAGCACTAAGACAAAAGCTTTTCAGGGATCAGCCATTTCACTGCCAAATGAAAACAGCTTGAAAAATATATTAAGGACATTTGAAGAGTTTTGGTAATAAAATAAAACATTTAATAAAAAATACTTTGCAGTTCTGTATTGTCTTCCAGCAGTGATTTACCATCAGAGTGCTGCCTGGATATTGCAAAGAAAGGTTTACTAGGAATACAATAGATAATAAATTAAAGAGATTAAATCTCATCCCTGTGTGTATGTGTTAATAAAAGATCCTCAAAATACTCCTGGAATACAGGAAGCATAAAAGACACTAGTGAAAGTATAAAGTGGAAATAGAATGTTGTGAGTGACTAAACTAATCAGTGGATTAATGGATGGGCAGTGTGAGCAGTCCTGCTGGCAGCTCACATAGATGCCAGCAGAGCTCACCCTTGAATGTGGAGAATAAAACTGACCTTGATATCAAGGGCTGCAAAATGTCTGAATGCACTTCCCTGAAATGTGCATAAAATTAATTTAATCATTAATAACTGACCCATGTTTTCAGTTCTGAGGAATCCAATTGACCTTCTGCCAACCCACTGACCAAGCAGCAGGACAGTTTCTGGAACAGGAGGGGAAAGTGGGACTGCATTATGTTGGTACCTGTTCTCTCAGTACAGGGAGAATTGGGGTAGATCCACAGCAATATCAGTCACTCAGGGGAATTTGCCATCAGAAAAAGTTTGGATACCTTAGTACTTGTTGAAACCTCAAATGTATTGTCCCAGTTAGTTGTTGGAGGATGAAAACGGATGCTTTGGCTTCTGACAGCCTTTAACCCTTGCTTTTTGATTCCTCACACAAGTCAACTGGAAGTTGCTCTGCTTTTCTCTGACAGCACACACTTTCTTAGCAGCCTATTTTTCTGGGGCTTTCAGGCATTTGTGAATTGCTTCTATTCTTAACAATGCAATATATAGAGCTGGAATGGGTGTCTTCCCATATTAATCTTTGAAAGCACTGCTATGTTTCTCTTCATTTTCATCTGTGTCCTTTTGGATAGATGGTGTCTAAAAAGATGGGCAAAAGATGTACGTGTACACATGTATGTACAGACTCACAGACACATATTTAACATCCAGTCTGTCTGAAGGTAAGTTTTGAAAAATATCAAATCTATTACTCAGAGATCATAAGAGGATTGAAATTATAAGGCTTTTAAAAACATATGTTATTTTGAGTTCAATGTATACTTGTTTCAAGCTGCTCTGTGCAACCATGGAGATGAGAAAAGTACTTTCAGAAAATGAAAGCTGGAAATTTTTAAACTGAATAGTTCTTGTAACTGGGGCTGTAAGTGGCTTATTAAGAAGTCTTGGAACTTAGACTGATGTGGAAAATTTGACAACAGTGAATATGAAATGGATTTGAGGAATGCAGTTGTGTGGCCCTGGTTACCTGGCAGCTGGCAGGATGAAAATTGCCCTGTACAGATACGAGCTGGATTCATTTCTTATGTCTTGTTCTTCTGTTTATTACTTTCTAGTTCTTAGATAATGGGAAAGATGAAAGCTGGCACATTTTCTCCTTTTGAAAGACTCATGTGCAAGGGTAATTGACTGGTGAATGAAGCAGGATAACCTGTAAGAAAACAGGACCAAAGCAGTGGCAGTTCACTGGGGTCTGACCACAGACTGAGTGTTTTATTAGCAGCTCCAGGGAGTACAGGGCCAGGAAAATTGGACAAACATAGGTTACAGAACTCAAGGAGAGGGATAGGATTTTAAAGAAGGGCTGTTTGGAATTAACATCAGAGTCTGTCAAACTCTGGAGAAATGTAATCAATTATGTAGAGAGAGAGAGAGACAGATTTGGTATTTAAGGGGGTATTTTGCTTTGACTGTTGGGAGAGGATCATGGTGCTCTGTGGAATGCTCACATCAATCCAGAGAGCATCCCCACTGCAGCAAGGAAGGCAAAGCACAGGCATTCATGAAGTGTGTCCTACCTTGAATAGTTCCTTTTATGGAGTGTCAGGCAATGAGGAATTGTGTTTGGAAACCTGCAAGTTAGAGGTTTCTGAAGCTATGCTCTGAAGTTCAGGAGGATGATGATCTAGCAAACCTTCAGCCAGTGGTGAGTTGGGGGAATCAGGGGGTGTTTTAGGCTGTCTAGTCCTTTTTCTCAAAGCAAGAAGAGCACTCTCCAGAAAACGTTCCCAAGAGAACAGGTTGGGGCTTCTTAAGGAAAGGAAACCCATGTCTCTACCAAGACCAGGATGGCATCTTGGGCTCCCAGGCAATGCTGATGGCTCTGTGGGTGACCTGGTGGCTGTGCCAGCTCCACACCAGCTCTGTGGGTGACCTGGTGGCAGTGCCAGCCCCACACCAGCTCTGTGGGTGACCTGGTGGCTGTGCCAGCTCCACACCAGCTCTGCTGTGACCTGGTGGCAGTGCCAGCCCCACACCAGCTCTGCTGGCTCAAGGCTGCTGCTGGGAGGGCTCCTGCAGAGTCAGAGCGCAGTGGTGCAGAAAGCACCAGCTCGCTGTGAATGTGTAAGTAGCTCACTGCATTCAATTAGCAGAAAATTTGGTTTGTCTCATTGCTGAACAATTGCAATGTGGAGAAATTTAATTTTATGGTGGCTGAGATCCTTTTGTATGAAATGACAAACTAAGGGAACTCCAGCAGTACAGTTATCTATCATGAAGCTATATTACAATTCCTCCTACTATATAAATGGCACTGTGAAAAAATCCCTAATTAGTTTAGACAGCAACAGTTCTCTTTCATTAACATTAAAGGATTGAAAGTAATAGTGCAGTCCTTGCTCTGCCTGGTCATGATGGAAAGCCTCCCTCTCAGTTAATAGCAGATAATTTCACCAAAAGTCATGTTTCCACATTTTGGAATCATCAGGCAATCCCTGGCCCCTCTTCATGGCAAAGAGAAGGATGCAAGTTGCATCCAGTGGGGTGGATTTGTTCTCCTGTCTCTGTTTCCATGACATTGACTGGGAGAGATTCAGTTTCAGTGGAAGAATTATGAAGTGAAAGGCCTCAGGTGGGGCAGGTTGGCTGTGAGAACTGAAGATGCCATAAAATTTTCTCATTCTTCTGGTTCAGCTGTTCTGTCTCTGCAAAGCACTTTGTTTCAGCCCTGTAGTTCTGGAAGAAAATATACCCTTTTGCTTCAGGGCTTTCAGCAAATGTGAAGAGGCAGCTTTCTTTCTGTGCAGTTCATTCCATTAATGTTTCTTCTAAAGTGATTGGTGCTGACTACCTTCCTCAGCACTTACATTTGTTGTTGTTAAAGACAGGATAATGTTTAGTGGATATTTTTTTCAATACTATTCAAGTGGACGGGGTGCACCCAGGCAGGGGGAATGATGAGGACACAGAAGATTTTTCTGCTGGAAGATTTTTACAGCAACTTGTAAGTTGTTTTTGTAATTGTAAGAGGTGTTGCCCTGGGTGCCAGCACCTGAAAGGAGAAATTTCATTTTTCTTCTCTTATAGCTCTGTGTACAGTAAACAGCTCTGATCACCACTAATGGCTTCTCCTTTCTGAAAGTCTTATCTTTAAAAAGAGGTCATGGACATCAGTCCAGGCTGAAAAGTTTGGATATAAAGTCTGCTCTCTGTGTCATAAGTTCTAGATTTTTTTCCTTATCCTCAATGGACCAGCCTCAGAGCTTGTCCTCAGAAGCTGTTGCAGATCTCAGCTTTCCCTGGCAGCAGCAGTCCTGCAGAGCTGGTGTCCATCCACGAGCAGGGGAAGGACAGAGGATCAAAAGGCTGTGCCCTGGAGGTCACATTTGCAGGAGAGGGGGAAGGACATCAGAAAAGCTCTGTGGGGTGTATCTGTGTAGGTGGAGTTTGTTCTCACTCTGATATCCAGCATTTAAAAACACTATTCCAAAGACAGCTTGTGCAGAAATACAAGCAAGGAGAAACCTGCCTCAAGCTTCAACTTTTCAAAAAAAAAAAAGAGGTCAGAGGTGATGTTCTCAGAGTTCAAATGAGAAAAAGATTTTTTTGAGAACAAAAGCATCACTATCTGAGCAGATGTAATATTTGGTGACTGGAAGCTGAAGACATAAATTCCTGGTTAAATGAAAAATGTAATCTCATCCGGGAGGCTAATTCAAAATTTATCTGAAGACGAGGGGAGCCTTAAGTCTTGGAAATTTTACATGAGCTCAATTATGAGACATTGTCTGGTCATGACTATTCTGGTTAATTTTCCCTTTTTGCTGGGCTGTACATTGGGGCAGGTGATCACAACTATTTCTGTTGGGAGATTTGTGCTGGTGTTTTTTATGATGCAACAGCTCGGTGAAGAAATCTTTGAGTCACTATGGCTCTTCTGCCAAGCAGGGAATGTACTTCAAATGTGCACTGAAGAACAATGAAGGTGCCTTGTTGGCAGTGCCTGATATATTAGTCTTTGATAAGGGATGCAGATCCCTTAAATTATTTAGATGAAGAGGGACGTTTAGTTTGTCTGAATGTCAGATCTCCTGGGTGAGAGCAGATTCGTTTATAAAAAGAACTGCACTTAGTGTGTCTGGAGGGAATATTGATTAAAGGAAATGTTGGGAAGGAGATGCAACACAGGACAGGGTGGGAGATGACCGGCAGATTAACACAGGTTAATTCTGAAAGGAACGAGGGATGCTTTCCAAATAATGAGCAGGGATGGAGAAGAGGGAAAACTTGCAGAGCTGCTAAATATGTCATTCATGTCTTAGACCTGTTTTCCTTCAGAGATGTGACACCACTGAGAAATGAATGGGAAAATTCCAGAATTGTGAGAAGAATTGAGAAGAAGCCACAAGAACCTTCCCAAACTAGGCTTGAATCCTTATGGGAAGACCTGTTCTTGGGAGGCAAGGTGGGGTCAAGTGTGGGGTCAGGCAGTGAAGGAGTGCAGGAGAGAGGAAAATGTGAGGATGCAGAATACATGCCAGGATATTTTCGAGAAACTGGGCTAGTCTATAAATCCAACTTGCAAAGTCCTATTAAATGTAGGCTCAAAGGGCCTCAAAAGTTGCCCTGTGTTTGTCCTTCCCACACCTTCCTGGCAGACTGGGGTGGGGAGCTGTGGAATCGTGGTTTAACCCATGTCACCCAGCTGCTGCTTCCTGAGCTCTGAGTTTGAGCCCAGACAATCCAAGCAGGAGGTGACACTGGTGCTGCTGAGTTCTAAGAAAGGGGAATTTCTGCTGGTTTCAGGTGTGCTTTTGGACAACGCTGGTTTATGACCTTTCTCTAAAGCAGGCCCTATGGTTCATCTGTGACAGACAGGACAACAGGCTTTGTATGCTTGTTTGGTTTTTTCTTTCCTATATATCATTATTTCTGAAATTTAAGAGTGCTAAGGAGTGAAAATCTCTATTTCCAAGCAATACTACAGATGGTCTTTATCCTTGAAAATAAGAAATTTTAAGTAGTTAAAATTTAAAATTTTTAGTGAAGGAGGGACATTTCCCTCTGGATTTCCTATTTATTTTCCTTCGAGCCATTTCTAGGCATTCCTAAATTTTCATTGCATGGAGGATATATTTGTAAAAATATTCCTATGTGAATACTCTTTCAGGGAAATAACCCTTTCCTCTCTGAGCACTCCATATTGTAATGTCATGAAGATGCAAAGGGAATCCTGAACCTTCAGTTCCCTGCAGGAACAACTGCAAGGCTGAGACATCAGTCTTTTAGCCAGCACAGGTTTGATCTCTGTTGTCTTTTCTGTGGATTTGTGGACCTGGGTGTTTTTGTGATCCTGTGTATCATTTTTGCAGTTTTATAGTAAGAATATAGTTTAGTTCTTCTGCAGAGCAGCACCTGTTCCTGCATGTCAGGAGAGAGCAACCTTTATGTGAATTACTGTGGAGATTTTCAAGCTGTGGTCCATGGAACCCTGTTGATCTAAAGATTAGGTTTCACAAGCCCATGGAAAATAACTTGGAAAAACAAAAGCTTGCCATCTGTAGACTCAAATTTGTGGCCCCAGGGGGCCACATTTCCATCTGAACATTTGTAGGAGTTTACAGATGTACAGAATTTGGAAACTTCTCATGCAGAGCAATCAAAATGAAAGTTTGCAGAAGCTGGTTTAGAGTTGTAGGAGACTTGCTAGAAAACCCTTAAACTCCAAACTATGAAAAGTTCTGGTTTACTTGTTTGGTGAAACCAGGATGGCTGCTGGGTATCAGCCTAATGAGCAAAAGCACAAATAAAGGAACCAAAATGCTCTCCTAAGGTCTATTCAAGGAATTAAACAAAGACCTCTTGATAAATATGAATGATGGGTAAAAGAGCTCCTGAGATCAAAGTCTGATTGGGCAGAATATATGGTCAATTCTAAATCCATTCTGTTAAAAATGTCAAACAAATAATTTACATCAAAAAAGGGAAAACCTGCAACATTTTCTTGCTATTGGGAATTGTTTACTCAACTGGGTTATTGGTCTAAGTGAGGATGCTACTGTGGGTAAAGTTAGATATCTGATCCACATTTAAGGGACTGGAACTTAAAACTGAAAAAAAAAAAACCCAAAACAACAAAACAAAATGCCAAAACTGACAGCAGAGCTGAAAGAATCTTCCAGAACCTTTTTCACCTTCCTGCAGCTCCAGGAAGGTCATGTCAGCAGTTCTCCTGCATGATGGAGAGATGCATTCAGATGTGCTGTCATGATTATCTTCTTGTGGGGTGAACTCCCAGCACAAGAAACATCATTTCTGGAGGATCTTTGTGATGGAATGTAGGTACTTGCTCTCCTGTGGAGCAATATATTGCTCACAACTATACCTTTAGTGATTAACTGTGAGATGTATTGTCTGTATGTGCATCATCTCTTGGTTTTTGTGAACTCATATTCTGGTCTTTGGATTCTGATTTTTCATATAGGTTTGCATAAATCTTCAATAACTCAAGAGATGTAATGCTTATCTTAGTGATGAAGTGTGGATTTGCTCTGTGGATGTTTATGAAGTTACTTTGTTTTCATATCATTTTGACGAAGGAATCAATTACAGTGAAATTGCTTTTTGTGTGTTTCTTGTTACCTGCAGGGTGTATTTTCAGGGAGTAATATCACATCCTAACTAGGTGGATAAGCAGACAAGCATATTTTTAAACAGGATAAATGAGCCCTGGTGAAGCACTGAACTAACATTACATTCCTGCTTATATCCAGCTAATTCACTGCATCACACAATCTATCTCTGGATGTATGATGAGATTTTTGGAGGCATACATAGAAGCAATTCAGTAGGTAATGTACACAAATTTTCAGCCCAGTCTAGGTGCTTAAGTGTTATTAAGACCTTTGAAAATTGCCTTTGATATTCAGAACAAAAAGTCAAAAAGGTATTTTTACTTTTGATTAAAAATTGACTGAGCAGGTGTAAAGATATATTGCTATTAGCTGAAGGGGAAACATTTTCTCGAAAAGCATACCAAATCTTCCTTTGGTTTTTATTTATTATTCATCTTAAAGGCTGTGAGAATAGATGGATAGAGGAAGAATGTGGTTTTTTATTACCTGAATTTAAATAGATTGCCCTATTGTCCTCACCTTGAGGAAAGCCTGTTAGCTAGCAATGCTAGGAGGGGCCCTGGGACCTTTGCTCTTCTTTTTCTGAGTGTCTGTAACATGGTCCCTAAATGTCTGCTTCACTCCTCACAAAGCCCATGAAAACCAGCCTGATTAAAGCAGTGGGGGGAAAAGCAGAGCAGGGAATACAGATTTCCTTATTTTGTCCTTCTGAGCTTTACATTGCCCTCCACATCAGCCAGACAAGCCAAGCAAATTGTGACTTCCAGGGACACCAGGAGGAGCTGGCAGCTGATCTGGAATATCATTAAAAGGGGTTTGTGTTGTGGCATCTCACGAGGACAAGGGAGGGTAACCTTGTGAGGGTGTCCTTGATACAGAGGGGTTTGGCTCATGGGGGATGGCATGGCTGCAGGAGGGACAGTGCCACAGGAGGGACAGTGTCACAGGAGGGACAGTGTCAGTGCCACAGGAGAGACAGTGTCAGTGTCACAGGAGGGACAGTGTCAGTGTCACAGGAGGGACAGTGTCAGTGTCACAGGTGGCACAGTGTCAGTGTCACAGGAGGGACAGTGTCAGTGTCACAGGTGACACAGTGTCAGTGCCACAGGAGGGACAGTGTCACAGGAGGGACAGTGCCACAGGAGGGACAGTGTCAGTGTCACAGGAGAGACAGTGTCAGTGCCACACGAGGGACAGTGTCAGTGTCACAGGTGGCACAGTGTCAGTGTCACAGGAGGGACAGTGTCACAGGAGGGACAGTGCCACAGGAGGGACAGTGTCAGTGTCACAGGTGGCACAGTGTCAGTGTCGCAGGTGGCACAGTGTCAGTGTCACAGGTGACACAGCCAGCAGGGGTTTGGCACTGCCCTACCCTCTGTGAGAAGGGCTCCAGTCCCTCTGATGGGACAGAGCATGTTATCCTCAAAAAGTGTCACCTTTATGGTGGCCTGAATTCCAAGGTAAGAAGGTTTATGCTTCCAAAAACTCTTGTTTTGCAACAACCATTAGAAGCCAGGTTGTCTTAACATTAAAAATTTCCATCCTTGTTTACATTTTGCCATGTTCTTGTGTGTCAAAGTTGTCATGACACCTGTGAAAACTGCTCCTCCTCTAGAAAAACACACCAGGATATTTTGATCCCTCTCCACTTTGCCTCAGCACCCAAGTCAGGGTCATATTGGGTTTCAGTATCTCCCAGCATTGACTTGTTCATGGACATATACTTCCCAATTCACCATTTTCCCTTCACTGAGATGTTCCATGCAGACAATGTGCCACTTCCCCTGATGTTTCTGTGGTGAGATGAACTCTTCCAGCTCACTCTGGGAACACTGGGTTTGTAGTCCTCCTGTGCAATGGGGAAATCCAGCAAGGAGTCAAGGTCTCACCTAAGGCTTTTCTTATATACAACTGCTTAATCCTTAGAAAGCACTAAGGGAGTTATAAATGTGGTGTGTGAGGGAAATAACCAGTTTCAAACACAGTCCTCCACCCTGTCCCTGAATTGCATTTCCAGTTGTTGCCTATAGGTGCAGTTTTGCAATTCCTCCTGATTTTTCATCTCTCTGGCTTAACATTATTGTGTGTTAATGGGATGACTCACACTAATTGTTTTTAAAGCTCCTTTTTTTCTTTACTGATCCTGCCATGTGCTTGCTTGCAAAAATGAAATTTCAGCTTTCTCCTGGTTTGTGTGGAGGTGTGGGTGGCTGAGAGGCAAGTGGGTCCATCTGAGCCCCTCAGGCCTCCAGGAACCAGAACAGGTGGGTGGCAATGGCATTTGAACACAGATGAGTAGTCCCTGGTGCTCATGTTTCTCCAGCCTAGCATCATCCTTTAAGGACATGAAAAAAATACAACATGATCTCTCTACTCTCCAAATGTTAGCCAGAACCTACCATGGACACAGGTGTGCCAGCAGGAAAGAGATTCCACCAGCTGCTGTGTGAGGAATTGGCTTAATTAATCCGTGTGTGGTATTCCTGCACAGGCTTAGGATCAGCAGTGCTGTGAAGATGGGGAAACTCAGTAGAGGTCAGCCCAGGACAGGACTGATAACCCTGGAGAAGCAGAGAAATGGGAGTTTCTCCGTATTTTACCACATCATGTTGGTATTTGAGGTAAGGCAATGCCTTATTCTCTTGAAACCTCAATCCAGCCCTTGCATTTAGTACTACATTAATATTTTAAAAACTTATTTTTGTTATAAATTTGTGGTGTAAAGGCAAGAAGTTTCATCTTAGCTGCTCCTTACTACAGAAAAATAGGTTAGTGATCTCCTGAGAGGTCCTTGCTTGTCTCTTCTACTCTTGACCAAGCACTTCTCTTTTCTACTGAGCATGGTTGCAGCTGACAACATTTATCTGGAAAGGAATAAGCAAGCCTGAAGGGACAGAGCAGGCAGCTCTCATCTGCATTCTTCATAGCAGTTCCCTGCCTGATTTCTGTGCTCTGAAGGAAGGGAATAAACACTGAATGCAACAGAAGGAGTGAAGTACAAAGTGTGGCCTCTGCTCCCAAACCCTTCTCCCCACCTGATGAAAGTGTATTTCTTGAACCAACAGAGTCATGAAGAGCTTGGTCCTTCAAAAAAATGTCTTACAGCTCTCACCAGAGCAATGGATTACTGCAAAACCAAGCTGGTATTAGGTCTCCTGAGGATGTTTCATTTCTGTCAATTGGCAGATTCTGGTTTATGTATAAACAAAGAAAATCCCAGAAAAATGGCATAGGATAAGAAAACAGATATTCTGCAGCCTCTAGAAAATTACTACAGTTGTTTTGAGGTTTTGTCTTTGGTTGGTTTTGGTTTTTTTCCTTTTGGTATGGAAAAACTCTACAGCAGGAGGGATTAGAAGGAGAAAATTAGAAGTTATGTTTAGTGATGGAGATAACAACTAATTTAAAATAAGATACAAGATTAATAAAAAAGAAGGTCTGGCCAAGCCGTTTGGGAGGGTTTGGGGTAGGAGGTGAGAAGGGAATGAGTCAATCCTGGAGCAGGGACCAAAGATATGGCACAATCAGATGAACTCTTATTGTCCTTAAGCCTTAGCTAAAAACATGTTATAGGTGTTTATCCTGCTATATTATTTCTTTATCTCTTGCATGGTAGGACTTAAACAGATCACTCTAAGACATTATGATCTAAAACTGGTCTGGGACCAAAGCAGGGCTGAACCACCCTGGTTATTTGGTAGAAAACCTCATGTTGATGCCTTGAGCTTCTGGCTGTCCCTGAAACCTTTCTGCTGCTGAAACAATATGTTTGTAGATCCCAAGACACTACAGAAAAAAAAAAAAAAAAAAAAAAAAAAAAAAAAAAAAAAAGGTAGTCAAAGGGCTAAAGCAGAGTGAGGCAAAAAGGACAGAGAGCAAATAACAGCAATATTCCACTGCTGGCATCCTCAGCATTGCCCCCAGGCTGACCCCCTGCTCCTCTGGAGATCCAGGGAGCAGCTGCACCAGGTGGACCAAGATACCCAGAAGGAGAAGAAGGAAATATCTTACAGCCAGAAGCAGCAGTATGTCAGGACAGGATGTGAAGATTAGAGCAATAAAGTGAATCGCAGGAAATGGAATGTTTTAAATAAAGTTAGTTATTTATGGCTAAATTAAGAGCCTCTCATTAATTCTCTAGTCTGCCAGAATATGAAAACCTAATGATTCCCTCTAAAAATACCCTATCCAAAACACAATTAAGAGGCTATTAGTAGGTATAGAGAACAATAAATAATAAAGGCTGTTGATTTTAATTCTTTAGAATTGACAGCTGGAAATGAAGCATTTGCAAGCTGAGTAGACTGATACCTTTAAAAAGAAAGACACACATATCCCTGTGCAGATTAATTCTAGGCTATTTGCATATTTTACCTTGGAAAGTATTCTGGGCAGAGGCATACATGATGCTAATTTCAAAGTCTTCTGAGATAAAGGGGGAGCAGGAAGTGCTGGCTGCTGCTGCTCTGTCTCACCACCACCAGAAACTCCCGAGTGCTCTGCAGACCTCGTGCCCAAAATCTTTTGGCAGATACTGAAGAAGAACTATGCAACACTGAAATGAACAGATGTCTGCAGTGCTGAAGAAATTACACAAAGTTTAGATAAGATGTCAGGAATAACTTCACTCACTGTCTTGCAGACAGGCAAGTGCAAGTATAATTATTGGACAAATGTTGCAAACTAAACTCCTATAATTTTTAAATGTGACTACTGTAGTAATTTTTATGAACCTCCCATGTCCATATTCTGGTTTCTTGGTAATAAAGTTTTACTGACATAAATTTTTCAATAAAGTAAATTTCAGAATTACATGTACTACTAAACTGAAATTAAAATTTCCATGAGGGTGATTATTATCCTGTTTCCCCCAGATATGGAACCCATACTATGGGATCTGTCTGGATGCTACAAAGCAGCTCATTAGAGTTTCATGGATTTCAAATCTCTGTGATTACCTCCTTGTAAGAGCGCCATAAACCTCATGCCAGGAAATGAAATATTTTAGTAGATGCAATTTATAGAATTGAACAGTAATATATATGAAACAATATCAGATCACAAATATCCCTTGAGAAGGAAAAGTAGAAAAACTCACACTATAAACTAATTATTGCAAGTTATTTTTACTCAGCTTGTGAATGATTAACCAAGCTGTAATTTGACCAAGACATGATTGATTTATTTGTTTATTAGAAGACTTGCAATGGTGATTATGGCTTGGGCACTGGAAAAAGCTGCTTCCCTTCAGTAACTGCTGCTTTATCAAATTTATTCTTCAGTATTTCAAATGGCTTAAAAATAATGCAAAAAATATACAAGGCAGGTGATGTGCTGCATCCAGAAGGTTACAAGGATAAAACTTCTTTCCTTGCCAAAGGTGCCAGTGAGTCCTTATTGACCACTAATCCCAGAGAATGTCTATGATCTCATTTTCCCTTTTATTTCCACACTCAGTGATTTCAGCTGATATTTAGGGAGCTACAGGTGAAGGATGGTGATAGAAATGACCAATATGTGTAAATTTGATCCAACAAGGAAATATCCTTGGCAATGCCCTATGTTATTGCATCATGGATGATCCAAAATTAAAGCAAATTCCCTCTAGGAGAAAAATGTTAACTGAATTTTTTGATGTATTTTCCAGTGATTTTCAGGAAAAACTGGCATCTAAGAAGGCACTCCACTGAGATATTTCAGCTGCAGGGTCCTCTCTATCCAGCACCAGGAGTGGCAAAACCCCATCCTTGCCTGGACTCAAAGATCCAAACATTTGCATTTCTTTCTGCTGAAAAGCAAGGTATATTATCTGTTTGGTTCAGATATCTAAATTTAAGTCAAAGGGACAGCAATCTAGTAGTAAATATGCAGCCAGGAAGAGGAGATGAAAGGGTTGCCCTTCTTTTTCCAGAAAACTTCAATAGGAGGAAGATAATTGATTATAAAAGCTGCCAAAATGATTTGAAATGATGCAATTTCAAATCTGTTGAGCAATTCTTTTCTGAAAGACTGAGTAGGTCAGAATTACAGATGTGGGAATATCTTATCTCATTAAAGTCCTCCCTATTCTTCAAGACCCTGCATATGCACAATTATATATTCAATTTGCAATTGAATTTAATTTACATGCTTAATGATCCAGAAACACAAGAACACAGAGGCGAATAGAAAGTTTGGCAACATTCTCAAAATAAGGAATGGTTAATCAATCAGATGCCTAGGTTATGAGAAGGAGGGAAGAAAACAAGGACAGGCAATGAGTGCTGAGACAAACTGAGTACAGACCACTCTGAGAGCAGATAATCAGCCAAAAGGATGTGAGTTCAAATTTCTGGGAAGCAATGTCAGGCTAAAAACCTTATAAGTGATGCAGTGTAACAGTGACTCTCAACCCTGCTCAGTTTGAAACTGAAACAATTATATTATTCTGTTTATCTGATGTATGTCAAGCCTTAATTTGAGAGTTTTATGATTTGGTTGATGTCTTTGAACCACAATGCAAGTATGGTTCAAACAACTTCATACAAAGCCTGGCACAAGCCTGTTGTTTTCTGGATAATTTTGAGCAGAAGCTCCCCAGTGTCTGCTGTAGAAACATTCCTAGGATGCCTTGCATGAGGCAGGAGCCTGGAACTCTGAAGGAGGACAATGAGTGGGTTGCATCAGTGCAGCAATCAGGGGGTGAGGAGTCCCAGCAGCACCTTCTCAGTGAGGTCTGCAGCAAAGGCACACCCACAGAGTGCAGCAGGAGATGCAGTGTGATTCTAGCATGTTTAAGGAATCCCCAGAAATAAACAGAAACAAGGAAGAAGAACTTTGGCTGAGATCTAAGCTGTTTACTAGATGTCTACTGATGGTGCATGAGAGTATAACATTGCCTCCCATGGGAAGAAAAATTTTTCTCTTATTTCACGGTTAACTATGGGAGGATTTAAGCTTTTGATTAGTTTATAGCCTTCAAGATTTGGGAGTGAAGCTTTTAGAAGAGAGTACTAAAGGCTAAAAATCAAGGAAAAGATAAAAATTAACCAAGTGATTACTGTTGTAACAACTTCAACACAATTCCATGTACACTAAAACATGCATTTGGGATATTTCAGGTTAGACAAGCCTGCAGGAGCTGGAGTAAACTTTTATGGTACTGAAGTTCAGTTTCACTCTAGCAATCTGTGGACTGTATCTTCCCCAGGATAATTAAGGCACCCAAATGTTATGCAAACTCTGATGAGAAACTGAGCATGGGATGGTAAATCCTTAGTAGTGAACCCTGAAGGACAGTACCAGGACATAGGAAGAGACTTGCACTATATTGCTGCTTTCATGTGCTAAATCTGACTTTCTTCTCACTTACTGATTTCAGAAGATGAAGTCCTGATATACTGCAGGCTAAATGAGAATAATAATAATAAAAAGTATTTCTTACAGCTATGGAACTACTATGGTGTACTATGCTGTAATTTAGGACTGCTATTAAGTGTTTGATTGGTGGCATAAAGTTACTTTTTACTGCATCCATCAACAGAATTTCTCATGCAGATGAATTGCTTTTGCTTAATAAGGAAGGGGGCTGGAGAGCAACAGGAAGGATCCAGACACCAGGCATAATTTTGTTGAGAACAGGCTGGAAGACTTATTCCAAGTTCACTTTTTTTACTTTTCCCTCCTTGTGAGCTGGACATCTGGCTCCAAACCTGGGCCAGATTTCTGGGACAGCACAGAAACTGCAGAGGAGTTCAGGCTCAGGAGACAGCTGGGTCACAAGATAGCATGACAGCTCCCAGGGTGGCAGCAATTTTAAAAAAAATGAGAAGGTTTTAAAGAGACTCTTCCAAAACAAAAAGGGTTCAGAAATGGTCTGTGCAGGAAAATATTGGCTTGACCATACATTACAAGCTTCAGAGGCCTGTGAGGAACCTTCTTTTTAAGACTCCTACTGAGAAATTGTTTGATATCCAGTGAACAAAGTGTGTTAATATCCTGTGTGCTCCTTGCAGGATGTCTTTTGCTCTGAAATACTTTGAATTTAGAAGGGTCTTCTGGGCACTAGGCAGCACTCTCACTGCATCCAGCAGCAACAGTGACTTGCAAACAGTTCAACCAAAGGCTGAGATGATAAAGGATCTTGTGTGATCCCATCCTCAATCTAGAAATTAATCTGAAAGAAGAAATGTACTTGGCAGGTGTGATTGAGTCTACATAGTAAACAGCTTCATAAAGCAGCCAGCCATCTCACTTTCAAGTGACAGCTACATTTACCTCATTTTCAATAAAGAGTTTGGGTTGAGGCACACCATTGGTCTTAAGAATAAGTGGAAATAACCTGCAAGTTCCCTTTCTCCAAAACTCAGATCATTTATTATTTTAGGTTGCTTGCAGTATGGTTGCTTAACATCCTCTTCATTGTAGATTTTATTCTCCTCTTTTTCTATATCCTCTCATTCCAAGGGAGCAAGAAGTTAAAGGGAGCCAAAGGGAGAGATTTCAGTAAGATCACATCTGTTAGTGGGAGAAACATGGCTGGAATATTGTCTTGTCATTTGCTAGATGGTGTTAATGAAAACATTATGCAAGTTGCTGTGGGATAAGAGAGGCTCATTGCAGATGCAAACAGATGTTTCAGTACCAAAGTAAAAATGCTGGGAATAATTTCAGCTGTAATTAACGTAGTGCATTTTATAACAAATGTGTACCTTTAAGAGAGTCTTGAAGCTGTAACCTTGAATTATATGATTGCTTTATGACAGATGTCAGTGGAGCACTGTGGAAATTTTCTTTAGTAAGCATGAAGGCACCACACTTTATGTGTCTTCAAAGGGGCTCCTGTGAATATTAGTGCAATTGCTCCTTTATAGGCATGGTCCCATTGCATGCTGAAAGCCACTTCCCTCCCCTGCCTTCCCAGCCCAGCATCACTTCATTCCATAACTTGCTGCAATAATGCTAGAACTGAGGATAGATTCCTTCCTGCTTCCACCTGGTGACCAGCTCCTGCCCCAAAACCTTGGGACTGATTTAATAGCCCTTATAATTTCCACACTGTCTGGCAGTAGTGGCTGTTTTCTAGGATATCTCAAATGTTGGGAGGGATGAGTAATGTCATTTGGAGGCTTGTGCTGAGAATGAAGACATTAGGAACTGAGTCCTTTGCAACAAATCATTCTCCCCACAAAGAATAATGGTCACTGTGCTGTCTTTGAGCCTGTGGTGTGAGCATGGCTGCCCCCCATATCAGAGTACCCAGCGCCACTAAAGTCAGTGAGAGATGCTTGCATTAGTAACCCCCAAGGATGTGCTCACTGTGCCAAGGCAAAAGGGATGTGCTTTTGTGCTAGGAAACCACAGCTGCCTGAGTTATTGTTGCAGAGGGTATATCCTTGTCAGCCTTAATAGTAATTTATATTCCCAGGTCAGGCATTTACAGGAAGTCAGCAGTGTCAGTAGGGGATGAATCAGCAGAAGCTGTTTTTTTGGAAAGTAACCTCTGGAACAGGTCTGACAACCTGTCTGCCCTGAACAGTTATGGCTCCTGATGGACCCAGAGGTGTTCTGACATCCACTAATGAGGATGGGACAAAATGGTCCCTGCAGTTTGTGGGCCTGGGGCTGGGGGATTTCTGCTTGGCCCAGCTCCATGCAATCCCATGCAGATGGAAGTGCTGACAGCAGCAGGGAGGCTGGGAACAGGGGCTGGATCTGTAGCAACACTCATCTGTGGGACTGCTCATGTAGGCCACACAGGGCAAAACTGTAGGAAAATAGGATTGTGTATTGAGTCTCGGACTGCTGCATCCCAAAGGAAAAGCTTTCCTGTCCTCACCCAGTTGTGGGGATGTCAGCAGTGCCATTTTTTGGAGCAGTTCAAGCCCTGGCCCCAGGGCAGCCCCAGAGCACTGCTCTGCACAGGGTGATGCTGAGGCCATGGCATGACCAGCACAGCTGCTCCCTGCTCAGCACTGTTCTCTTCTCCCACACTGAATGTGAAACTGCTCTCCTTCCCAATGCTGCCTGTGGAATGAAAGCCTGAGCATTATCCCAGCAACTGAAAACCTCTCTCCCTTTGTGCTGAGATGTGGAGCAAAGAACCAAAATGGTTGGATAGTGAGTATTGGGCCAGCTGTGGTAACCAAAAGGGGCTGTGCATCATGAACAATTCACCCTGTGTTGGCATGGATATTAATTTGGACTAAGCTTCTGATGATCTATAGTCTGTGATGACAAGGGTAATTTTTTTCATGTAGCACTTTTTACCTTGTTGTTAACTGAACATTAAGGAGTCCTAAGTCATGGCCAGACATTTATTTTACTCCTAAATCACCCACAAAACTCTGATAGGAAGATAATTTATCAATAAACCAAACAAATTCCAGTCACTGTAAATCAATGAGAAAGGATTATTTGCCAATTAAGCCAAGGTATATTTTTTTTTCTTTCTTCCTGGTCTTGCAGATAAGGAGACCTAGTTAAAATGCTTTGTTATACCCAGTTTACTTTTCTCTGCCCTATTTTAACAGTAGTGGGTAGCACATTCTCCCCAGCATTAAAGGGACAAGTCCTGCTTCATAATGGCAAAAATCCAGGACAACTCCACTGCAGAATTCCTTCACAATACTTCTGTAATGTGAAGGAAGAATAAGCCTAAAAGTCTTGTATTGCAGAAAATGGTACAGAGGCAGAAGGACAGCTAGGTTAAAAATCCTGATAGACAGTTGTGTGAGATACCTGTAATGATGGGAACTGTGTGAGGGGAAAAAAAACTACCTTTCTATAAATGCTTTTCAAAATAAAAAATGTTGAAATCTCTATAAAAAAACCTGGTATGAGATTCAGTTCAGAGAAAAACAAACAAACTTTAATTTTCATCCTAATTTTAATGATGATTTTAGTGTGGGGAATTTCTTCTGGCCAGAGCATGGGGTGTTTGATTGCAGGCACCTGGGGCACTGTAGCAATCCAAACGTGCTGACCTTGATTTCAGATGAGGCTGTGAGCTGAGCCTAAGGCTAGTGCTGAAGAGATAGAAATAAGACTTTATGTTTAAAAGACAAGATCAGAAGTGGGATCAAAATGCAGCTGTAGTAGTCAACATTCTTCCAAATAGCCAAGGTCAAGGTGTTCTGTTTCTAACTCTTGTAGACTTCCTTTATTTCTCACCTTTGACTTTCCTATTTGGCATTCAAAACAAACTTAGAATTACTCAAAGCTGCTTCTGAAAGAAGAAACCTCACCCTTTATCTGTCTGCAGTGAGAGGAAGCACAGATCACTGGCTCCTTTAAGCTGAAGGTCAGCAGACAAGCTGGTGTTGAGAATCTGTGTAGCTACTAAACAGGTTTGCATCACCTCTTCTCCTCCATCCATCCATCCATCCATCCATCCATCCATCCATCCATCCATCCATCCATCCATCCATCCATCCATCCATCCATCCATCCATCCATCCATCCATCCCTGTATCTCTTTCCTTTGCCCTGTACTATCCCTGCACTATGCAGTTGAGGAAACTGCCTGCAACCTGCACCAGCCATCCTTGCTCTGCTTCCAAACCTTTCTAACTGCTCCAGTCCAGCAGATCTGCAATCTGACTCTAAGAAATAGTTCATTTCATTTAAAGACATTATTTGAAAGGCCAGGGACACTTGTAAGAAAAGAAAAGTAGAATCATGTCTCTTTGAGAGCTGTGTTGGGCATTTATGTATCTGGTTGTGCCTCCTCAGCTGTTTTCCATCTTGTTGGCAGTGCTGGGAGTGTTTAATCCCTGGGCAGCACTTTATTTCCCCTCACAAAATGTAATCCTGCTGTTGTCCCTTGTCTCTGTGCTTTGGAGGTGGTTTTGGGGGCTGTTGCACAGATCTGTGTTTGACACATTGCAGCTCTACTGGTGGGATCAGTCCTGTGCTACCCAGCCTGGCCATGCTCTTGAGCAGCTCAGGGAGGGCTCTGGAGCTGAACTCAGCCAGCCAAAGGTAAGAGGCAATCCTCAAGGTGCTCTAGGATGTGTACAAAAAAACCCAATAACCTATTTTTTTCCATTTGCCAATTGTTCAAAAGGGCGTGGGGCAGAGAGGGATAAAGGACATTGCAACGTAATAATGAGACTAAAGGAAAAAGATCAAAAAGTGAGTGATTGTATTTGGTGAGAGGAAAAAAATGTGTTTTGCCCCAGGGACAGTATCAGTATAAAGTCTGGAATACGTTTAAACTGGGAATTGCAGAGAAGTTTCTGTTTGGAAGGTGTGTTTAATGGGAGGACAGGTGGAGCATGGGGCTCTACAGCACCTTGCACTGGTGAGGCTGTGCAGTGTACAAGAGCCATGAGTTGCTTGGTTGTTGGCATGGGATATCTCCTCCACTGCTGTGGAAAGAAACAGGGGCAGGAGAGGGGCTGGAGTGTGCTGCAGAACATCAACATGGATCAAACCCCCAGGCTGAACCCCCCACAGCCCCTGCTCCCAGCTGTGTCCTGGCATGATGGACTCAAGGCATTCTCTCCCCTAACACCAGGGTTTGCTGTGTGCTTTCATGCCTCTGAACAGTTGTCCTGAGCTTTTTTTCAGTTAGCATTTTTGAACAGTTGTTTGGTGAGAAATCCTGTACTCGAATACTGTGACTAAAATGTCTGTTGCTTTATTTTCTGCTGCTACAATATTAATTTTCACCTGAGATTACTTCTGGAACTGTTGTTCTCATCTTTGCTTGATTTTTCTGATAGTACAGCCCGGAGACTTTTTCAGGTGCTGTGTGAAAAATTGCTATAATTGGTGAGGGTGTGAGAAACAAGAACCTCCTGTTTCCCACTGCTCCCATCAAGATGAAAAGAGAAATTAGAAAAGTTAAGCTGGAGCCAGTGTTTCCCCTGGACAGTATTTTTCTTACTTCTTTGTCAGCCTCATTTACCATTTCCTAGACTGTGCCTCAGTGATTTGGATTAGGTGAAAACCCACAATAACTTGAGCAGCTCAATATACACAATACAAAGAAACATGCAGGGATGCTCTATGCATTTTTGCCTCTGAGAAAAACCTAAATGGAATAAAAGCCTGTGTAGGAGGATGAAACCAGTCCCTATTTTGTTGTTAAGGGCAGCATGGGTGAAGAATTGAGTGGGGTAATTGGTTGGAATGACCCTGCACTACCACAGCTCCCTTTCACAAGACATGCAGCACTCCATGCTAGCCTGCCTTTCCTAAAAGGGATTCAGCATCACACAGCTGTGCCAGCAGGAATTTGATTCATGCAGAAGCCAAATAACTGTGGGAGGAATAAAACCTAAAACAGGGAAAGAAGAAATGCAGGCAAATTCCACCAGGTGTACTGGAGATACAGCTGGTGTCTGTGCCCAGAAAAGATGGCTTCCTAATCCTGCCCATTTAAGAAAATGGGAATCAAGTCTGGAGTGACTTTCTTGGCAGCACTTGCTTAACAGTTGGGCTCAAAGATCTCTGAGGTCTTTTCCAGGAGAAATGATTCCATGATTCTGCACTACAGTGTGTGCCTCTGGATAAGTCCTGGAGCTCTAAAGTATGTCTGCAGCAAACTGCTGCTTCTGGGGATGCCGTGAATTATTTAAGAGTGAGGATGCACGTTGAAAAAAATCTATTCTTTGCCACTGAGCAAAAGGGCAGCCCAAATGTGTTTCCTTGTTTGTGTCCATCCCCCAGTGGTGTGGGAGCAGATACTGTCCCCTAGCTCTGCAGTGCATTAATCACAGGGTAAACCAAGGTTAGTGGTTCTCTGCCCAATTTCCACTGGGTTTTCTATACTCACGTTCTGTCACCGGGTTTAGTTTTTATGTATTTCTGCCAGGTTCATGGCAAAGAAGCAGGATCTTTATCTTAAGTCTTTCTCTTAGAAACAGAATTCCTGACTGGGAATCAGTCAGGAAGAATTCAGTCTTTTCCCCCCTCCTGCATCCAGTCCACCACCTTCCCTGTTGCTTATTACCCTGAAATGGCAAAAAACAAATTCAGGTCAGAGACCACACCCAGTGTCGAGGTTGTTTCTTTTCCTGTTTGAGCAGGGACAGGGTTAGGGGTTAATTTACTAAAATTTACCTTAATTTATGGTGCAAATACTGAGCTGTGCTAGAAAATCCTGATGCATTTCAGTAGAAAGCTGTTCTTAGGACAGGCTCTGCCTTTGTGCCAAAATCTCTCCAGAAATGTCTGTAATTTAGCCAAGAGGGCTGTTGGATAGCAAAACACAGAGAAACATTCCCAAAAGAGTTCTTTCTTCTGTACACAGGCAGTAACATCCTGTGTATTCAAGACCTCAGTTCTGGACAAAAAAACATAAGACAACCTTAGAGATCCAAATGTCTTTTCTACATGTTGAGACAGCAGGACCATGTAATCATCAAAACAAAAATGTGCATTGTCATTTGTGCATTGACAGGGGCTCTGAGCTCTGAAACAGGAGCTGAATGAAAGGCAGGCAAAGGAACAAAGGTAGGCTGCTCTCTGTGATAACCAGCCTGCTCCTCAGCCTCCAAAGATTTGGCTACCTCGGATAAGTGGATCAGCTCACAGTGCTCCCTCCAACAGCTCCTCTTACTGCCTGTGCCACATTCCTCTCAGGAAAGAGTTTGAGGGTTGGCCAGGCTAATTCTTCCTTCATCTTTCCTTCTTATTTAATAGGGAGTTAAATGACAGAATGATAAGCTGCAGGTCTGGCTGGATATAAACATAAGAAAGAGGAGGCTTTGAGACTGGCTTGTCTTATCTCTCTACACTCCCACAGTGTCTAACAAACCACAGAAATAAAAGCTGAACCAGAATAGTCTTTTTGTTGCTGTTTTGTTGGTTGGTTTTCTTTTTCTTTTTGTTGTTTTTTCTTTTTATCTAACTCTCTTGGGTTTAAAAAATGCACTTTGAAAAGTAAGGTAAACTATCAAGATTTAAGATCCCTGCAGTAAACCTGACAATGTTGCAAATTGGCTTATTTTAGTTGTGTAAGTAGCTGTTACTTTGAGATGTCTGATTTTGGCCATTTCACTATACCCCCTAGCAAGCAACCTTCTAAACCCTCTGCAGGTGAAACCCCTGCCATCTCTGACATTTTCAAGGAATTACCCCCCCCCCCCCCCCCCCCACCCGAAAAAAAAGCAAATCTTTGGACTGGAATTGCCCTGGGAGGAAAGCTTATGGCTTTTAATGTTACTGTCATACCTGCTGTTTTACTTTTCCAAAACTTCTGTGACCTGCCCCCCTTTACCCCTATTCCAGCTTTCATCTTTTACCCCTTGTTCATGCAAGAACAAGATGGAAACATGAATACATGGTCTAAGGGTATGGAAGATTACAGCAACTGAAGAAGAGCCCAAACTGCTTGAGTTCAGTTGAAAATTTGTGATTTCAAACTAATTTCATTAATTCAGTGGCATGACTCAGTGTTTTCTAACACATCTTAGGTTCAGCAGTAATATATTGCTTGGGTAATCTGCTAATAGCTTCTTTAGAAGGGTTGCATTGAAAACAGCCTGGTTTGGATTGCTTCCCCCACTCCTCTGCCCCCCTTATAATATTGCAATGGGGTATTTGTCATGCTGCAGGAGAGGAATTCAGAAAATTATATTTTCTGCTGTAAATTAAAAATATGATAGTAGGAGTTAGCTGTTCTGTGAAGGGTGTCACTGTGGGAATAACTTCACATTCTGAAACAGCCTGATTTTGGGACTAGATTTTTGCCAGCTGCTTTCAGACTGATAAAACAATCCTGAGAGCTTATCAACATAAAGGAATGACTGGAGTTGGAGCTAATTAACTTTTTAAATCTAATTTGGAGTACACATGCAGGTATTGATAACTATTGCATTAGGTGTCTCTCTCCTCCAACAAGCCATATGCCATGGAGAGCCTGTGCTGCCTCCCCTCGCCAGCCAGAAACCTTTCAGGCTCATTTCTGCTGATAAGAAATGTCAAACACTCCAGGCTTCCCAGCAACAGCCAGGAGCCCAAGGGGCTGCCTTCACAACCAGCTGGCTTGATATTTTTGTCTTTCAGGTGTGTTGTACCTGTTAGACAAAACCCATGGTGCCCTTGTGCTGCACTCTGCTGCTCCTCTGATGCAGCTGGTCTGTAAAAGTCCCTCTCCAGCACAGAAATATTTTCTGTTTCTTGTTCTCAATTCTCCTTGTACTCTCTAGTGAAAAGAATGCATTTTTAAATACCATGCCATCACTATTTAGACTTCCCCCCCACCATTTTCATATCTGTCTTTTTGTTTTTTAAGAAAGGAATTTTCACATTTCTGTCATTGCTCATGCCTGTAAATCCCCAGCCAAACGTCTTCATAGCAAATAATCTTCTAACATACAATTTGTGGGCATTTCCTTGGCTTGCTGCTGAAGCATTTAAACTTCCAGGCTTCCTGTTTTGAATCACTCCATAATTAGACCTTTCATGGGAGGCTACAGAATGACTTCACAATATAAGGAAATTGCAAAGAGGGCAGGGCCCAGGAGTATGCAAGAAGCACTATGATTCTCAATATTTGCAGTCATGTATTATAATTTAAAAGTGTGTGATTGTGTGTGTTGTGATCCAGATCCTCTTGTGAGAAAGCAGCTCTCTGCTCCTTGCCCCCCCCCCCATGTGGAGATCACATCCCTCTTGTGGAAAACCAGAGTTTTTGTAGTGGTATTCTACAAAACCACAGTATTCCACAACTGGACAGACACAGTTTGAAAGACTGATTAGAGCAGTAGAGAGACAATTCATGAGGGACAAGATTCACAGCTGCCCAAATGTGAACAATGCTGAATTACAGGCTGGTAGATTGGCACTTGCCTGTATATGATAACAAGTTGTAGCCACAGCAGGTGCATGAACAGCAAAGATCTGCATTGCCCTCAGCAGCAAGACAGTGTTATTCTTTCTCCCCCTTCTCCTATCCTCGATTCTTTAGCCTTGGATCCCCACTATCTCTTGTTTTACTCTTGTCAACTTGCTTAGGATGCTTCTCTGCTCCTAGAACATTTATTATTCACGCCAGATTTTTTTGCTCCCAATAAAGGATAATCTCTCATGTTTCATAGAGAAATGAGGAAATGCTGCTCAGCTTTGACAGCAAAGGCAGTTTGGAGGATGGGGAAGAGCAGCCTTGATGATCACACCAGAACAAAACTCTCTTGAAAGAGGCATTGACTTAACTGTGTAGTCTATTGCTGATAATGGATGGCTGCCTGTTTTCTGTTGGGAATATTTAATATATCTGCTTTAAGGCTGCATGGGGACTTGAGGTTGACTGGTCCTATTAATAATGCATGGGATGGCTGGATTTAAGTAATTATTATGCACAGAGTATAGTGCAGTGACATATTGGTGCAGAAAACGATTCCTTTAATAGGCTTGTTCCTTTTGGCTAGATCCCTGAGATAACCAGTTTGTTTGTTTGACAGGTTTATACCTTTCTCTCCTACTTAGATTTTCATTAAAACTGAACACTTTTGCTGAGCAACTCCAGAGTGTTCAAGAAACCTCAGAGTTTTCAAGGGTAATGGGGTGGTGGGGCACTGGCTTGCATTGGCACAAGTGCTGTGCCCACTCCTGCTCTGCAGGGATGGGTTTGGTCCGAGGTGAAAGGCAGACTGTAACACACTCAGGGTCCAACAGCAGCTGCTCCTGCTGCCTGTGCTCCCTGCAGGTGGCTCTGGAAAGAGGAGGCAGTGCTGGAGCCCACTTTTCCACCTTGTGCCCTGGGTGGAATGTTCTTCCATGTTCAGAACTGGCAGGGAGCACCTTGCATTGCAAGCTCACAAATACAGGGAGGATTAAAAACTGAGGTGGGAGGAAGTAAGAAAAAGTGAAAATTTAAAATCTAAGAGAAAACAAAGCTGGGATTCTTCATACTGGGATTCTCAGGGGTGAATCTGGGCATGGTAGTAGCCCAGTCTTAAGAAGGGTAGTTTCTTTATTGTGCAGGTTTTGTGAGCACTTTGCTGCTCTATTTATTTGTAAACTGCTGCCTTTGGGAGACAGCTATGGCTTGAAAGGGTTGGTTACTGAGTGCAGTCCCCTGAAATGCATTCAACCATTTTCTTTGAATTAGCCAAGCTGACATGGTTTGTAAACAAACAATCTTGTAGAGACTGATCATTAAGGAAATTTCTATCTGCTTAAGCATTGACATTGGTGTTACCACTGGGGTGGGCAGGAATTGGCCAGGAATTCCTTTTTGACTGCACAAAACTCTTCCATTTTGCTTTCCTTACAATATAGACTTCTTGTTCAGGACATAACTTTCTCTGCTAAATATAACAGGAGATCAAGAGCACTGGCTCCTTTGACAGCTCCCCACATGACAAGAACTCTCCAGATAGAGCAGCTTTTGATTCCTTCTCCTGTGTGCTGCCTTCATCGTGAGTCAAAGCACTTGATCTAGAGAAGAGGGTCTGTGAATCCCATGCCAGTTTGTTGCAATCTGGCAATCTTCACTTAATTAACTTACCACTAACTCTTAGCAGCTTGTAATTTTTTTTTCCAGACAACATTTTCATGCTAGATCCCCCCAAAGCCCCACAGCGTGTTTAATTGAAGATATGATAATTGTAAGTTACTTTGCTGCAGCTGTTTAATAGTAAAAATGGAAAAAACATCCATTAGGGCTATCTGAATTATATCACAGGAAAAAGTCTAATTTTGTTATATATGCCACCCTTAGGCTGAGCTAAATTGTGACTTTCAGAGCCCCGCATGAGGGTGGTTACTTGACTTTTTTCCCATTATTTTTTTTTCTGAATATTTCAGAGAAGTTTTATAAATGTTTATTAATGTTATTTCTTGAGTCAAGCCAACAACCTGAGTGTTTTATTTCTTTTGAACTTTAGATTGGTGACATCTTGAATATTTCCTTCAAAGACAAACTCCCAGTGAACAGGTCAGGAGCTGGGGGATTGAAATAGTTTCTGGATCCTTCAGCTGAGCACTCAGGGAGTCAGGCTGCTCCTGCCCTTGTGGTGAGAGATGGGGAGATGTGGTGTGTACTTTGCTGAGCACTGGTGTTGTGCTGCACTCCATCCTCACATTCCTGACTGTTCTGTTGGTGAATCTGTTCTTGATCCATTTTTTTTTAAATCACGTATGAAAGGGCTGGGCTGGGTCAGGCAAGGCTTTGCACAAGGAATCCAGCCAGGGACCTCTCAGTGCAGTCACACCTGCTGGATAAGTGAAGGAATCTTGCAAAGTGGCAAAGGTGAGAGCCCTGGGGGCACTGAGAGTCCCCAGCTTTCCCTGGAGTCAGCAGGTTTAAGGTCTCTTATCCCAAAGGCTCAGTCTAGGTACAGCCTCATTGAGAATTGTCCTGCAGAGAAAAACCTCAGCTTCAGCTCCTTGTAATGGGAGTTTACTGCAAACCATTAATTCTTTTGTTTGAACAGCAGGACATGCCCTAAAACTCTCTTACATCCCCTTAATAAGGACAAAACTACTACAGCCTCAGAGTGCAGCATCACTAAGTGATAAAACCCTGTGTATATATGACTGTTTTAATAGGCAATTTGTTCTGATAGTGGAGATTGTTGATAATAAACAGTAATTTTAAGGGTTTTTTCCTGTTGCCTCTAGTCAGAAGATTTTAGTTCCCATTCCTTCATTTATAAAACTTTTTATACCCCAATATACAGCTACTGGGCAGACACAAAAGTTTTTAAAGTTACTGGCATGAGCTGTGAACTTGCTAGGCTTGTGTTTCACAGAATTGTGATGCACATGTAAGATATGAGTGCATTTTCCTTATCCTAAGTCTTCAAGAAAAAACTAGAATGGGATTTAACTCTGACCAGATTGCTTGGGGGAGTGATCTCCACTGCTCTCTAACTGACTGTAGGTAGATGGGGTTTCAGCCTCTTGCTCCTGGGGGTTTTCCAGTCTCAGAGGAGCTGAAATCTTCTCCCTGTGCATTTCATGGTGTGTGTGCAGCAGCTGTGCTGAGATAGCCCTGACCTGGCCCCAGGGATGGCACACCCACAAGCAGGTGAAGCACTTGGGTGTGCACCTGGAGAGCATCTTGCAATCTGGTTTGATCTGGAAGCAAAGCAGTTCTTGCATTTAGAGATGCTCTATGATGCATAACAAAGTGTGGTGAGGAAGGATGGGGGTGGGGGGGATTTGCTTCCAAATTTTCAAAACCCCTTCTTTAAACTAAAATGCTAATGGAGAAGCATCAATTGTGTCTTGAAATGTTTCAGGCAACTCCAAAATTAAAGAGAATCCCTTGTGTGCATGACCAGCTGCTACCTTTTGCCTGGAATAGGAGCTGTATTGCATCTGCTTTATTTATTTGCATGCTGCTTTTTCTTTGTGCTCAAGGACACGCTGCCCTTCCTTACAAATGAATGCCCAGGGTGGCTTGGGAGCTTTGAGGGATGGGGGTGAAATAGTCTGCTGTGTTATGACCACAACACAATGTGTTTTGTGTCCAGAACAATCATTATTAGAAAGAGGTGTTTGAGGGAAATGTTCATAACATTCTTCTCAGTGACAACGAAGCACAGTGAAGTAGAATGTTAAAGTATGAACCTTCCTGAGTGAATTACAGTCCTGGGGTTTGGTATTGGGTAGTTTGTTTTGGTTTTTTCTCCCCTCTAAAGATGGAGTATAGGCTCTCCTCTCATCCATTATAAGTTCCCAAAATGACAGACATTCCTATGGGATTAAAAGCACACTGAATCAGAGATCACTAAAAATTTTTATGGCAATCCCTAAGGAATAACTCTTCTGAATAGAGGTTGCTTTTAGACCAGCATTGTGTGACAAATCAGCCTTGGGGACCGTTTGCAAAGGCATTACAATGACACTTTTCTATCCACTTGCATTTAAATTTTGTCCCCATGGAAAGAAACTACCCTGGCTTGGTTTTGCTGGTTTTGATACAATATTTAAAAGTGACAGAGCTCAAGCATACAGGATGTGAACTGCTGCCCTGGGGTTCACATGGGCTGGAGAAGCTGGGATTGCACAGAACTGCATTCTGTGGTGCTGGTGGGGTTTGATTGGGGGTTTTTAGTCTATCAACTGAGTAACAAATTCCTTAGCTGTGTGCCCTATGGCTCCTTTGCAGGAGCTGGCAAGCAGGAATTGATATATTTGCACTGATTCCCATTCCCTAAGCTCTCCTTGTTCACTGAGGTGACAAAAACAGGACTCGCTTTGCCCTGTTACCATCACTATGAACCCCAGTAATTTAATAGTACAGCTACATCAGCTGCTTTTCCTTGGGTCTGGGACACTGGCTGATGTAAAAAGTAGTCCCAAGGAAGATTTACAGTGATATCCACCCAGGACAGTGTTGCTGAGCCATGAACCTTCAAGAGAAAACTGCCTGGATTTTTTTTTTTTTTAAAGGTAGCTCTTAAATAAGTGGCTCTTCTCACTTGGCTCCATTTCCTCCAGTGCTAAAATGCAAGTTTTTCTCTTTCAAACCTAGTGTGCTGTGGGGTTTGGAAAGCATTTTTAAGATGAAATGGAATTCTTGCAAAACATGCTGAGATTTCCCCAGAGGACCTTACAATAGAGTGCTAATGCCAGGCAAGAAATCCCTAAACCTGTGACTTGTGATACCCTGTCCTCTTTTATAGTCACTTTTAAAAGTCTCACTCAATATTTTTTGCCATCAAGGATTGCCTAGACAAGGATTTGCAGAGAGAATTATACCCTACAAAACCTTTTTTCCCCCATCAGTTATTAAAAGCTGGGTGACAAAATATTTCAAAGCTAATTTTTTCCCCCCAACTTACTTTGGAAATTGTTTAGAAAGTTTAGAGCTGTACTGAGCAAAGCCTGAGCCACCAGAGAAATCTCATGCCTAAAGGCTCATGGAACAAAAACAGAGCACAAGCTACAAGAAACCTTTTCCTTAGGACAATACTGTGACCTTTAATTTTTTTAAAGTAACTTTCCAAAAGGAAGTTGTGTTCTGAATTACTTGCACTGCCTTCTTGCTTCTGCCCTGGCTCAGCCAGAATCCAAGGCATGCTCTGATGTCAGCAGCCTATCAGGATGATTTGTTCTTGATTTTTTTTTTTTTTTAAAGCATATTGGGCAGAAATAACCTCTCAATCAAGGTTAGTACATGAACATCTCTGGTGTAGCCATCTCTGTAGAGGAATGTATTAAGAGGAGTGTTGGATATGATTTATCTCTCATTTCTTTGCTGTCCCTCTTGCTTCCAGTGAAGGAATGCAACCTTCTCCTTTGCTAGTAGATAAAGGATTAGCATTAAAAAGTACAGTGTCCCCAGAGCCAAGGCATCTCTCTAATCTTTTTTTCTGCTCAGGAGGAGATGGTGCCTGCTGGCATGGACATGCTTCTTGTCCCTGGGGCCACTGCCCAGCTGGCAGGGAACCAGCAGCAAACCTGCTCCCAGCCCTTGCAGCTGAGCTTCTGCTTTCTCCTCCTGACAACATGATTCTTTTGAATCCATCTCAAGGCCCCAGGGCTCACAGAGCCCACCTTCCCCTAGTTTAGCAGATGGAGAAAGGCAAATTTCGAGAACGGATTTTAAAACCATGTCATGTATAGTCTAAAATTTGAAATTCTCTGATAGAGAATCACTCAACAAAGGGATAAAAATCAGAACGAGTTTTATCCACTTTAAGCAGTAGCTTTGTTCTGTACACAGAGACAGCAAATTAAAAGAGGACCTCAGCTCACTCTGAGAGTGGTGCACTGTAGTGCACTGGTGGTACTGAATATTCAGGGCTCCACAGTGCTGTCAGCACTAGTTTGTGGTGCATACCTGAGTAAACTGCTGCTACATCATCAGGTCCCAGTAGATTTAGAATCCCCTGCCTGTGTGCAGCTGCTGGTCAGAGCCACTCATGTGGCAGACAACAAATATGCTGTTCCCTCTCATGAACTTGGGCTATTTAGGGATAAGGCATAGTTTATTTCTCCTTGTAAATTAATTATCTGTTTTCTGTTGTTTTGGTTTCTTTTAAAAAAATGATTTGTGAGTTTTGTAGTGTAATTATAGAACTTACCCTCTGCTGTCCCTGGGGTAGCAGCTGAGGAGATGATTTCTTCCCTGGAGGAGAGGATTTTCTGGGAGAGCTCACAGAGTGGTTTGTGCAGCAAAGGAGCTGCTTCATGAAAGAAGATTTATCTGTCTTTATACTGCACTTAGAGATGTTCTGGTGCCTGTTTCTATGCCACTGGAGGCAGAGAGTGAAAGGATTTGGGGTTTTCTTGATGGGGAGGTAAGGGGTGCACATGTTACCAAGCTGAGAGCACAGAGCACAACCATCCTACAAACTGGAAAGGGATTACCAAAACTGCTGATGCTGAAGAGCCTATTTGAATTCCTTGGAGTTTTTTACCACAAATACACTAAAGGAGAGAAACAAATAAGAGGAAATGGAGGTGCCTGTATGAGAAAACTTATAAAATTAGCCCTGCAGGAAGAGGGAATTTGTGCTCTTAGGCAAGGTCTGGTGACAGTGCCAGCACACAGCCACTGCACCATCATCCTGCTGCTGCATCCAGCCCATGGTGGGATTTGTTTGTCTGGAAAGTGATGGGGCTTGCATGTGTTCATCCTCTGATTGCAGCTTGGGCAGTAAAGGCAGAATGCTCAAGGAGAGACATCAGAGGTTCCTGTTTTGTGCTCAGAAAGGACCTGGAAGTGACCCATCAACTATTCTGAGTTTAGAAATTAGAGGGTGTTGACTAGTCTTTCTCACTTCATATATTTTTCAAATTCTTGATGGTTATTTCTTTAAGAGCTACTGAAATTACATGTTAAGAGAAGGAAATGTTTCTGGAGATTGTTGGAAAAAAAGTTGGAAATAGCATTTATCAGCACTGATAAATTGAACTGTTTGAAGTTCCACATGGAAGAGGAGAAACAAGGAAGTGTTATTTTGCTGTTATTAAAAGATTCTGCTTGCTGTTCTTAAAACCTAGGGATGACCCAGTTACCATTTTCACCTTTTGAAATACAAACCAGTCTTTCCTATGTAGAGCTTGGGCACTGGATTGTCACACCTTTGGCAGAGACCAAGACTTCCCAACAGGCTGGGGTCTTGTTCATAGAGATATTTCTCAGTTTCAATAGCACACACCCCCAGCACCTCTGTGATGAAGCCTTGCCTAGGTGTGGCTATGGACTGGAGCTCAGGAGGCTGCTTTCTTTAAGGAGACTGATGCATTCCACTAAAACATTTCTAAAGTATTTTAACTGGCAATAAGTATAAACTATTTTTTAAAACCAATTTTTTAAAGCCATCCCCAGGCCCCAGCAGTCTTCTGCTCTCTGGATGTGCTGTACCAGAGCTCATTCCCTCAGTTCTTGGTGTCTGGATAATGCTTGTCCTTGAATACAAGGTAAAACTTCCTTGCTTTTAAGCTGTCTGCAAGCCCAGCTTTGAACAATAGATTTCATATAGAATTAAGATTTATCAGTCACAAGAATCTGTGTTTGAGCAGCACATCCAGAGCTCTCATTCCCTTCCCTTCCCTTGACCAGAGGAAATTGTCTTTTCTTTAACTTTCTGCTATGAAAGCAAATTCACCTAAACTGTATGCTGCTTAAAATGTCCTTTAAAGCTGTTATCCCACTGAAAAAAACAGGCATTGTCCAGACCCAAATAATTTTTTTTTCTTTTGCTCATCTATATTAAGAAAATTGTCAGGATTTCTTAATAAGGTCTTATTTACCATTAGCTTCATCAATTTTTTTGGCTTAAAAATATCCTCTAAAGTGTGAGGAAAAAAATTACAGCCAGTGATTGTCAAAACAAAATATTCTGAACTGTTCTATTCCCTAAAAGCTTTGAAGGTTTTTTTTCTTTTTTCTTTTTTTTTTTGCTTCCTACAGCTTGACTGTGATTAATTTTTAAAGGCCAGGGGAACTCTGAGGAGAAAGCTTGAGCCCTCAGATAGAAACATCTACATTAGCAGCATTTGAGAGCTGTGATCTGAGAGGAATGGTTTAAATTCTGTGTAGGGTAAAAATAAGTGATGCATTCCCAGCCATCCTCTGTATTGCACGTGGCAAAGCTATTGCTGAGTTTTAACACTTGATGTTGTGTTACCCTTGCCAGTGGTGAAAAATGTGACCCTGCTGGAATTCTGAGTGTGTCACAGCCTGAGCCTTTCACAAACACTGCTGCTCTGAGAGGAAGTGATGAGGGAGCAGAATGACAGAGTTGAAGGGAGTTCTCAAGGTCCTGGCAAGGAGACTCTATGGATCAGGGGGATGTGGGCTCTGAACTTTCCCTAAGCAAATTCTGCTGGTTTGCCTGGAGGTGCCTGTGACTTGCTGCAGAGTTTAGTTCATTATTTTATTGGGGTTTTTTTTATTTGTTTTTCCTTTATTCCTCCAGTCAAATCTGGGATGCTAAAGGATTCTTCTTTCACATGTTTGCAGATGCAAATAGTGAGAGAGGGATGGAATGTATGAGGATCTCTTCCCAGACAGAGCCCTGTAGTACAGAGTGCCTTCCTCAGCAGGGTGTGGAGGGAAGCCCCAGCCCCGAGTCCCTGCTGCTCAGATGGGGTTTGTGGTGCTGGAGCCAGGGCTTGTGCTGCCTCTGATGGCTCCAGAAACTGGGCAGCTTAATTCACTCCATTAGCCCTCTGCCCTCCCTTCCCTCTGCCTGCTTTCCTCTAGATGGCATTGCAGGAGAAAGGGAATTCACAGGGAAAAGTGGAAAAGGAGAATTATTTTAAATTTTTTTTTCTTTTTCTTTTTTGTTTTTCCTTTTTTTTTTTTTTTTAATTTTTTTTTTTTTTTTTTTTTTACTGCTGGAGGAGTTGCAGGAACCGCTTTGCATTTTGATGGTGCTCGATTATCTTATCCACTAGACAAGCACATACAATATTAATACCTCCCCTGTCAATCTCAAACAGGATGCAGATAAGTATTTCTTCTGAGCAGTTTTATTGATTGGGTTTTCATCTAAACAGTCTTTCCAGCTTGCTTTTTTTTTTTTTTTTTCTCTTTTTTTCCCCTGGGTCATTTAACTATGTTTTCCCTGGATTTTCATGTTTGTGCAGAAAAATAAAAATTATGTGTATCTTTTGGTATAAAAAGACCAGTAAAAATTTGGGGGGAAAAGAAACCAAAACAAAACCACTTTGCCTATCTCCTGGGTTTTTCTTTTTTTAATCTAACTCGCTGAGATTGCAGAAACAATTTATTCTGCTCTATTTTTTTCTAGCTTGTTTTCCTCCTGCATTTGAAAATACTATGTGCATAATCAATTTCTCCCTTTCACTGTAGTAATTCCTCTTTTTATGGGATGTTCAGGCAAGCTGAAAAAAAAAAAAAAAAAAAAGAAGGAAATTACTTCAAGACTGCCCATACTGGCTGTGGGACTGAGATGCAGATTGCTGTCTGGGGAATTCAGTGATCACCTTGTATTCCTCTTAAAGTCTAGCAGTTTCCAAATATTTTCTTTTAAAGAGGTTTTGGGCATGGAGGCCTGGGAACAGATTTGTGCCAACACAGACAAGTGGTCTGAGCTTGTTTGCCAAGTGAACAGGCTGCTGTCACAGGTTGAATTTCTTTCCTCAGTTGTCCTGTTAGGAGCTGGTTGCTCCTGAGCCCTGCTCCTCCAAGAGCTAAAACCTGCATTCAGCCATGGTTTCATACAGAATTCTCTTTCAGCTCCAAGAGTTTTTCCATTTTTACTGTTTAATCCAGAAGCAAGGGGTTTGCATCCCCTCTCAGCCTCATTTTGACAGGATAAATCAACCTGGTCTGTTTATCTCCTTAAAGCAGTTTTTCCACTATTGAAACCATGCCAGGAGTCTTCCTCCTGCCCACTTCTAGAATGAGTTCATCCTTCCTAAATTGTGCTTGAACCACATACATCTTCTTGGATAAATCACCTTGCAGGTGATTTGTACCCAGCCCTGCTGCACTTGCAGGGGCTGGCTCTGCTCTGAAGCACTCTGGGAGCACAGTGACCTTTTTTTTTTTTTTCTTTTTTGTGGCTTCATTATGGTATTTCAGTCGTCATGGGATCCACATCTTTCCCTCCTCATCCGTTTCCAACTGCATGCATGTAGCTTATAATGAAAATTCAGTTTTTATTCCAAAATGAATCTATTTTTGTTTTAAATGTAAATACCCCTTCTGTTAATTCAGTAGTCAGTGTCATCCCTGCCCACGTGGTGCTCCAGTCCTTTGCTAAAACCTGTCTTGTTAAAGCCAACAAAGTGTCATTTGAAGGCATCATCTCTGTACCCCTGTTCTCGTGGTTAGGAGGTGATTGTGAAGGTGGGCTGGGAACAAATTATTGCAAATTCAGCCTGTTTTGGTAAAGATTCTGGGGCTCAGGTCTCCTTCACCTCTCTGGGCAGCAAAGGTGTTGGGTCAGTCACATTAACCCTCCTGCAGTTAATACCCCCCTCACTCACAACATACTTTGCTTCAAAATCTCTTCCAAAACCTGGAAAGACTTTTGAATAAATCTCTCTCCATTAGTAAATTATTGTGTTTTTTGTCATAGTTTCTTAAATATAGACACTCTTCTTCAGCTATAAGGCTACATCTGCAAACTTAGGAGCTATTAAAAGTTCTTGCTGTAAGAGCTGTATCTTTTTCTGACACTGTTTTTAGGAGTTGTGACTGTGACATTAGAATATTTTTATTTCAGAGCCATTTTAGCTGTGGTAATTTCTTTGCATCCCCCTGTCACCATTACCCTTTCCATGTGCTTTGTGTGCTCAGGTTGTGTTTACAACATTCTCTTCTCCTTGGTATCCAGACATGGGCAGTGATTAAAAACCTTTAATATGATTAATAAAAGTTTTATTAGGAATTATATTTTTTATTTACATACTTAAAATAGACATCAAAATAAGACTCATCCAAAGGAAAATGTATTTTCGAGATGATGTCTTTGTAATCTGTTCAGGTTCTAACCTGTGTGCTCTGGGCATAAATACATCAATGTCACTTCAACTTCTTTATTATGTCCAGGGTGAAAAGCAGTTAAATATTTTCTGGATTTGGCAATCTTTCCTGATAAGGAGACTCTGTGTGTATATATATATATGCATAAAATAACTGCCTATTCTGAATAATCCTAGAAGGAAAAGGTCAGAAAGGCTCCACTGAATGTCTGGCTGCTCTGCATTGAGGTTCTCTTGCCTGAGGGAAGTTCATGAAAATAAGAATCTACCTTCATCTACCCCTGTGAATGAGCTGTATCCTCTGTGCTGGCACCACCAGCAGAGCCACTGTGTTTATTTTGTGTGGTGTGAGGGCTTGTGGCCCCTGAATGCTCCCAGTGGCAACCCAAAAATGTGGCATGAAGGGGTGCAAAGTGGATGAATGGGGATCCAGGCTGGTGCTGCTGGTGCTGCTGTGCCACTCCTGGGGACCAACCTGGGGACTGCCCCTGGCCTGAAATCCACACATTAATGCATGTGGGAATATTGATGTGCTTGGACCAGGTGCAGTGCCCTGGGACTTTGGGAGAGCAGAGCCTGGGGAGGCTGAAATCTCTGTGAAATTGAGTATTGATTCCTCTTGCTTGGAGAGATTTAAAATCTAGCCCTAACTCAGGGCCCTAAGACTTTAAGGATATCACAAATTATTCATGCACATTCCACTAAAGGGAATTTTTTTATCAGTTTAATCTTCCACATTTAATGCACCTCTAGCACTAGCTCAGCTGTGATGTGTAAAGAGGAGTTACTGGCTCTTCTCCTTACTCATCTTTTCCTTTCTTTTTTCCCCTGATACCATTTAGGGATGGTAAAGTGGTGAATTTTAACCAAAATATTAGCTAAGACACAGGAGAGATGTTTAAGTGATACTCCTGACATATCAGGAATGCAGTCATGAAAACACCAGAGACAACCAGCACACAACCACATTGGTGTAGCCCCTCCAGACATCCCCCTCTGGGCATGGCCTGGGGCAGGGAGCTGGCCCTGACCTCCTCAGGCTGAGAAAATTGTGCCCAGGTGGGTCATGTGTGTCAAATTCTTTATGTGTGCTTCTGTAGGAATAATAATGATCCAAATAATGATCATCTCTGTCTGAATAAAAGCAAGAATGCTCTGAAAGTAAGAGTTGACTATTAAAATGGAATTTGAAGGGCTTTCTCTGAGTACTTTAGGTTTATTTTTCTTTGGTTCTGGCTCTGTCATTCTAATAAAAAATATTTACTTGATCTGTTTATTGATGCTCACTATTTTAATTAAATCTGTTTTCCAGAAACAAAAGACTTTGAGTAATGCTTGCAATAAATATCCTGCTTGAATTCTTTGAAGATTTAATTTGAAAATATTCATTTGAAAAATCAAGTAAGGTCCAGTGCTGACACTTTGGACAAAGCATATTTGTTTCCTCTGTCTGATTGATGACATTATCTTCCCAGAGCTGCTGCTGCTCCATAAGGAATGCTGCTGTAACACACTCTTGGTTCCATTTACTATTTGCTTGTTGTTATTGGAAGAAAACAACTCAGGAAAATAGCAGAAAATACTGTTTGCTCAAATATGTCCCTTATTATAAATATGAGTAGGGTTCACATCCCAACTTGATTAGTTTTTTTCAGCTGTGCCCATTTCTTTCATCTGGAAGAGGATTTCTTGGTGCAGTCAACTAAACAAACATACCATTCCCTGCTCTGAGTTAGTAGTTGGTTTAGACCCCATATTTCAGGCTTCTCTGCTTTTAGCATATCCAGACATAGAACTATGGAGAAATATGGAGTGGTAGGAGATAATTTTAGATAAGCTGGACATAGTTTATGCTGCAGCTAAGCTTTGTGTTCACCTCATCCTTCTGCTTCAAACTATCCTCTTTCATTTTGACCTGACAGCTGCTGCTGCTGCTTCCCCTTCTACACAGATATGCCTCAGTTACCCAGCCTTGAACCCCTCTCTGATCTTTCTGGAGCACTTTCTCCCTGCAGTGTTTTGGAGGAGTTGCTCAGGTGTTGGAAACTCCTGCTACTGTGTGCTCTGTGTTTGAATTTTGTGTGTGTATATATATATATTTGCCCCAGATATAAAATTTAGGCCTGGGGATCATACAGCCCAAAAACCAGTGGGAGCTCTCCTGACTAATGCTAATTAAACAAAGCCCCATTTTTTTTATATTGATCAACAGTTTGCTTCACATGTTGTGCTGAGGAATAGTATTGTGGCTTGTGCAGAGCTATGAGGAGTCTCTATGGAAACAAAATATCTGAAATCTGGGGCAATTTCAGCTTTTGTACCTTACACAGGGAACACTTGCTACTGATATCAAAGTAAATTCAAGTTTTCTTCATTTAATTGTTCACAATTCATGCCGGGTATCTTGGCAGATTCAGCTGTATATAATCTTTGCATGGTACATTGTGTCTTGATTAAATTTTGGATTGAGAATGGGGACAGTGTCTTCCTGCATTCCTGTCAAGGCTGTTGAGATGTTCTTGTTGATGATGACACCTGATATGTTTCATGGAGATTGATATTTGCAATTGTGACTCTTCCTTTTTCTGGGGCTTCTTTGCTCCCTCTGTGGACAATTTGATTCTTATCTGTTGCCTTGTAAATGATAGGAAAAGCTTTTGATGGAATTGGTGTGAAAGCCTTAATAATTAAGTAGTCCCTTTAATAAGGAAATGCTGGGCAAAGTGTTTGGAATGAAATAATTGTGTTCCTCACAGAGTCAGTCTTTGCCCCCACCAAGGTTTGGCCTTGGAATAAAATGTGTGTTAACCTGCTGAAGTCTCCTTATTACCTACTTTGAGAGGAGCTGGCAGCCTGAGATTTACACCCATGCTGCCCCCTCTCTGTGAAATTGGATGTTTGGATTACTTGCTTATAATGATTATACTTTGGATTATAAGAATCCAAATTATCTTCAGATTCCAGGGGTGGGTTTGGGCATCAATCACCTCCTTTAAAAAAAGATCTCCAAACAGCTTCCCAGTGAAGGGACTGATGCCTAAATCAAAACAGAAATGTCTTCTCTGACCTTGTGATCAGTTTGCAGAGGGGGAAAAAATGTTATTAGCTAGCTTCTCAAAAAATGTCTTGTTCTATTTTACCCTCTTTTAAGAAGCATTTGCTTATCTCAGGGGAAGAAACAGCATTGGCCAGGTGAAATTGAGGAATTCCCTGCTTGAGAAAACAAGTTGCATCTCAGCAGGGTGCTGAGAAACAACAGCTAGAACAAAAAACAGAGGCTGACAAATTAAGGGAGCTCTAAGAGGCATTTTAGGTTATTCTTATTTTGTGTGACTCTTTGATGAAGCACTTAATAGAAAAGGACTTTTGTTGACATAAAATCAAAGAAAAGGAGAGGCTGAGATAACAATTTCAGTGCTTTTGTGGATACATGAGGCAGTTTTCTCATGTGTGAGATTAGAGATTTTCTGCAGGTAGGCAGCAGCACTCGAGCTGGTTACAGCTGTGCAACAGCTGGCAGGAATCACTGGCACTCAAACTCAGCTCTGGGTCAATCTGCATGAGGAGAATGGCTGGACTCTGACTTTCTGATCTTAATCTCTGTACTGAAAACGTCCTTTCCCCCACTGCACAACCACAGATGAGAGAAAATGCCAACTAAACATTGTTTTTTCTGACCAGCATTTGTCCTTTTTAGTTCTGAAAGCTGAAAATGAACAAAGCCCACTTCTAAACTTCCTGTACCAGATGCTGCTTTCATTCCTTGCAACTGTTGTTGGTGTTGCTCAAACCAGTATTGTCAGAGAGAAAAGTCTTTCTGGGTTGCTCTGATTATTAATATGGCTGGAGTCTGCTTTCTTCCCAGACTGTATCCTGCTCATTTCCCTTTCCTTGAATTTTTTGCATGGGGAAAAATTGGCATCTGTAAAGTCAGAAATCAACTGCAACTCAATGAACCATTTTTGTACTGAAAATGTCACTTAGATGCAAATTATTTTGTTTTTCAGAAGTCAAAAAGATTTAAAAGGCACTTGACTGAAAAGACAATTTTTTTTTCATTTTTATAAAATCTCCTATTTTTACATTCAAAACCACTTGAAATTGGAAACTCCTCACCACAATTAACATGCATTAATCATTCATCTTGGCAGCATTTGTTCTGAGCCACTGCTCCTCCAGATAAATGTTATTATTCTTGCACTGAAGGTAAGTTTCTATTGCTGGCTGTAGGAATTTTTTTCCTGAATCTTAATATTCAAATTTCTTGCTCACACTTAGAAAATATGGCAGTGTCCCCTTCAAAATTACTAGCATTCTTCAACTGACACAGATTCCAGTGGATCATCCTAGGGACACATCATTAATATATATTAGTCAGATCAGGTTCAATTATGAAAGTTTAGAAACCATGGAGTTCAATGTCAAATTTTAATGCTAACACAGCATTAAGACTCAGTGGACTCATTTGATGAATGGCAATAATTAGTAAATATCAGTTCTCATCAAGGCTACACGTTTAAGCTGCTTGCTTTGGAGAATGTGATATGCAGTAAATATAAAATAATTTGTTTTTTTCCCAGAGATGCTCATTTAGAACCCCCTTTTCGAGTCCTGTGGGGAGGCTTGAGGGGCATGCCCTTCATCAGAAAGGTTTCTTTGAGGGAAAAACCAGGTTATTGAATACAGGGGGCTCATTAGTGCAGGTAAAATACTGCAAGGCACCATTTGCAAACATTCCCTTCTCTTCAGCAAAGCTGTTTGGTCCAACTATGTTTATCCTTGGTGTTTGCTATTCTTGAATATTTGCACATATGTTCTGGGGAAGCCTGCTGTTCCTGCCAATACCAATCTGCATGGGAACCAAGGGATGTGTCAAAGGAGAGCATCATCTCCTGATGATTTATTATTCTCCAGGGTAAAAAACAAGCAAAACTTTTAAATCTTCCTAAGAAACAAAAGAGTAAAGGAGTTTGTGGCTTTTTTTTTTTTCTGCACACTGTGAATGGGTGCAAGTTGCCTAAGAAGCTTCAAGTCCCTGGAATAAAATACTGTGGAATAAAATCCTGTGGCCAGTTAGTGTTGCCCTACTTCATCCTCCTGATGTCCAGTCCTGCTCAGCTGTGGGGTTGGGTTTTGTATGCAAAGAAATCCTCAGCTTAAATAGGGAGGGCTGAGGAATAAAACAAGGGAAGTGCTGCCAGCAAAACTGTCTTAGGAGAGTTCCAGAAGGATGGGATAAATTGACCTGACAGATTAGACACAGACAGAGCTTCTTCCTTCTTGGCAAACTGTGGTCATCTAAATAGCATCCATGAGACATGCTGAAAGAAAAGACAGATTTGGGGAAGAAAGCAAGGTCATGCATGATAAATGAGAGAGATTAGCTTGAAAGTAATGACACTGGGGAGAAAAAAATCTCCTAAAGTAGCAATTAGGTAATGAATTAGATTATTTTTCTGGGGTGAAGTTGTAGGTGTGTGTTCTTGGGGATGTTGAGCAAAATCATCTCTGCAGGTACTGTGAGGCTGTTGTTGCTCCTGGTACTGATGTCTGTGTTTTCACAGGATCCTGAGAATCTGTAAAACATCTAGAAATTTGCTGTGGAGGTGACCTGAGGCTGAAGAGTCTTCAAGAGAGGTTAAAGAAATTCTGTTCAAGGGCAAATCAAGGGTGGACATGGATTAGTGACTGCTGTTTAGAAGGGAACTCAGAGTGGTAGCAGATCTAAACAGGCTCTTGAGTCACAACTGGAAGCTGGAGATAATGTATGGATTGTTAATAAGTCAAATATTAGAATACTTTACCTAAAGCCATATTAGATACTCCAGCACTTGCTATCTGTATCCAAACAAGAGAAGCTTGGTGGGCAGCACTCAGGAGCTGATGCCCATGATGCAGGAGCTCATGGCTGAACTCTGCTGCTGCACTTTTCCTTGGACCCAAAGGGAAAGTGTGAGATTTGCATTAGGGAGGGAAAGCATGCTGGAATGGATGGGAATAAACAACTGTGCTTGTTTATTTTAAGAGTTTTAAAAATGAAATGACAGAAACCAAGTAACACCATACTTTATTAACTCTTCAGAGAGATCAGAGATTGGTTTTAATCAGTCTCTGACAGCTATTTTACTTCTTTTCCATGTAGTTGTTCTTGTTTTCTGTGCTAAGAAAATATTCACTGAGTTAAGTGGGGTAATTCATCTCCTCTGTATAGGAATTGTTTCCATAGCTGGAGCTCAAGAAATGCTCCCAGTGTTCATTTATCTTATCAGGAGCCAGTTTCTGATTTTTAAGAGAGTGACCTTTTTTTTTTTTTTTTTTTTTTTTTAATCATTATTGAGGCTTTGCTCAAAAACACAGCATGTGCTGCAAGTCCAGTAGGTATTTAGGCAGGGATCTGGTAATGGAAAGATTTCATCTGCTTGTATTTCTCCAGGCACTTTTAAACTCCACCAGAAAAGGTGTACGAGATCTTTTTATTCCTTATTTTCATGTTTGAAAAATAAATTCTCTCTAGTGGTAGATGTATTATAAACACATTTCATCTGAAATAAAATTTTTCTAGTGAGAGGGGGAAGGAAGCAGACTGAGCTCCTAATCTGAAAAATGGAGTGTTGGCTCTGAGCCCACTGCCCTCAGTTTGCTTTGTAGTGAAAGGCTTTCTGGACAGCTCTGCCCATGTCTTAACCTGATTCTGCTGAAAGCAAGCTGTCTTCCCCATGTTGATGAGAATTATGAGTAGCAGCATTTCAATATGTTTTCCTTGGTGTAAATTAGGAGTAAATCAATTGATACGAGAAGTGTCTTGGGTAGAATCAGATAAGAAATCTGGATACAACATTTGGGGAATTTTTAATTCAATATTGCTTAGGCTGGCTCAGTTCAGAGTATGCCATAAATTATTGTTATTTTGAGAGCAACAGGTTTCATTTAAGCTCTGAATAACAACCTAATGAAGCATAGAAATGATTTCCTACCTGTATGCTCCTACATGGAACTGGAGGAGGCAGATGGAGGCAGGGCAGCAAAGCTGAGGGGTTGTGACCTTACCCAGTGAAGGCTGTCCAGGACCCCAGGAGCAGCTGGGAGCAGGATCAGGGTCTCCTCAGTCCCAGGCTAGCACCTAATTCATAGAACAAATTCCCTCTGAAAAATGATGCCTTTGATTTTTTCAGAATATTGTATCATTTTATTGCCAGAGATCTCTGCTTTATCCATATAATAAAATCATCCTTAGGATCTGTTTCCAGACAGCCATCTATTTTCTGTGCTGATACTAAGCTCCTGCTCAGATTAGCTTTCCTCAAGGGAATGAGGGGTGCAGAGCCCAGCCAAGGATGAAGTTTATTGCCCTGAGGATACACCAGGTGCCAGGGCTGGAGCTGTCAGTGCTGCAGCTCAGCCAAGGGTGAGCAATCCTCATTTCTCCCAGCTGTGACTGGAGCACAGAGTGTGCCACAGACAGGAGCACCTCGTGTGCAGGGCCAGTCCTGTCCCTGCTCTGCCACCTCCAAAGCTGGGAAAGTCTTGTACTTCTCCCCTGTCCAAGCTGTGGGATTCTGTGGAAGCTGCTGGGCAGTCTGCCTGCACACACACCAGGCTAAATGCTGCAGTGGGTGCCAGCATGAGAAGAGCCACAAGCTGCCAGGCCAGTTTCCAGTGACCCATCCCCTGCTGCCTTCTGTCCCTCCTGGTGTGCAGAGCCACGGGCTCCAGGCTGGCACTGGAGCAGGATGAGTGTCCAAGGGAAATTCTCCTCTTAAATGTACATGTTTGTAGGGATTGGTTTAAATCTGATTCAGCTCAAAGATCATTTTATTGTTCATCTAAGCAAGTAGTATTTTGGCTTATTTAGGTGCTTATATCATTACCCGTAAAAATTTTGTAATTGCTTTTACTTCCCATAAGTGTGGTCATGATCTTCTTAAGGAGAAACTGTGGTCATTAATCTTTAAGATTAATAATTTTATCCATTCATCTGAATTCAAGAACTTTCAGTAGTTCTGAGCCACAAAGTAACAGGAGGTACTTCATGGGAATTCCCTCCAACTCAATTTCAACCATTTTTCTACCACAAAGGCAATATCAAAAATATTTCAGTTCTCACATCCAAACAGTTGTCAGTGTTTTAAATCCTCCAGATGAAGCCTGTACTGTAGCCTGCCTTATTTGCCTTTTCCCCACCTGAGTGCACCCAGTCTGGATGATTTCCCCAAGAAATCATATGGGCATGTCTTAGAGCAGAGAGATGTAGCAATAACCTTCAGATCCTGGGGCAGTCTGGCATTTTGTCCCTGCCCTTTGAAACTTGCAGTTTGGATTTTACAATCAGTGATGCTCCAAGTCAGTTGAGTCTTGCTTAATATATTTTATTGTTAGAATATTAGTATTTTTTTTTTCAAGGCAGAGCTAGCTAGCTTTCTTCTCTACTGAAATGTATTTAGAGTCTTGTAGAATGTGCAGTTTCTGTGGATGGCCTTGGTTTGAAGAAATAAGTGGCCACCATGAAAAGAAATAAATTAGTTCATGCTTACTGAAAACCACTTATTTGGAGAAGATGAGGGAAAAACTTTATTGTAAAGCACTTTTCTTCTTGTGAAGTAGATGAAATGAGGCATAAAGTAGTACAGGACCTTATAAAGGATTATTTGTGTGGAGAAGGAATATACATAAAAATTACCATGACTGCTACAATAAATTTTCAGATTAACAAAAAAACCCTCATCTAAAACTAAAGAGAACTAACAGGCATTTCAAGCTTGCCAGAAAATTCTTACCTGAACATTGCAGTTTGAGAGTACCTCAGTGAGAGGAAGGGATCCACAACAATCATTGAAATAAAAGAAAAAACATCAAGTTAAGCCCCCTAACACCACAGATCTAATTGTCATAAATTTGAAGACAAGCAGCCCCAAATCTCAGGAAGAGATCTGACCTCTGTTTTCATGGCATGGCAATGTGGAAAGCTGGTGGTTGTTAATGCTGGTTGATTTAACCCCACTGAAGTGCAGTGTTCTCCCACAGCTGCACACCCCAGCCCAGGGAGCTGCTGGAAGCTCAGGTGGGTTTTGCTCAGTGCTGCTGTGAGTGGGCAGCCCCCAGTGCCCACCTGCAGGGTTTAGCAGCAGCCAGGACATCTCCTGTCTCCTCCTGTCAGTCTGCAGAGCCTCCAGCTCCTGTGTTTGCTCTGTGCCCTGCTGCTGCCCTGGGTTTCCCTTGCTGCTCCCTGGTTCTCTCCCACCTCTCTGATGTGCTGCTTCTCCTGCAGCACTGTCTGCCAGCATGAGAGGCAACATCCCAGTGTTTGCTGATGCTGCAGAGTGCTGGGAGCAGCACAGGTGCTCCCCAAAGGGCTGTGCTGGTCAGGAGCCCAGCTGGGAAATGCCCAGTGCTCCAGCAGTGGCAGCTCCTGAGCCATGAATGACTGCACCAGGGGAAATGTGCTGAGCTCTGCTGATGGCACAGCACAGATTTAATCTCTGGAATGATTTCCCCTGGGCTGCAGAGATCACCTCCTTACATCTCATTTGCTTTTCTTTTGTACTTTACATAGGGGAACCCCCCAGTTTGGAGAAATATCCTGTCTCTGCTTATTACAAAGAATTGCAGCTGGCTTCCTGTATGATGGGAAGGGGTTTCAGGAGAAAGGATGCCTGGATTTGCACAGGCACAGCTAGCTGAGTTCATTCCTGTGGCTCCTTCACTCCCAGACCAGTACAGAGCCAGCTGAAATTATTTTGTGCTGCAAGTAATAACAACAGCACAAGAAAACACCTGTGGGAGAGAGCCCAGTGCTTTACTGGGAGTAAGAAGCTCCAGATTGGCATGACAAATGCATCTTCCAACTGTTGTCATCTGCAGCACTGAGGATTTCAAATGTGCTTTGAGGAATCCCTCCTCCATGCCTGGATGCTGGCAGCAGGGTAGGAACCCTGGGTACCATCTGCTGGTGCTGCTGTGGGCTCTGGTGAGAGCCAGAGTGGAGGAGAGGGATCAGCTGAAGGTTAGAGATGTGGAAACATGGATTTCTCAGGAGAACAAGCCCTCACTCCACCTGGAAAGGTGTTGTTTCCAGATAAAGCCTTGTACCAGTTTCTCAGCCTTTCTGTATAGGAATTTGGCCTTGGAAGGAGGCAAAATAGTTCCTTGGCTAAAAAATGATGTGTTTCAGAATGATTGCTTGGGAAGAGCCTGAAGTTTAGACTTTCTGCATTGTTTCTGTCAGCCAGTATCAATGTCACAGAGAACTGCAGTAGGAGAACTCTTCACCAAGTATAGATTTACTGGGTTTTGTTTGTTTTTAGATTTTGTATGTGGAAAAACTTTCACAAATTTGAGAAACACTTGTAGCCTAATATTTGAATATTAGGAATATTGATCAAATTCAAAACATCTTTAACTGAGCTACCCTGTACCCCACTACAGCCCCTTTGCAGAGGTCTTGCAGCTGGTGCCATCAGTAAGCTGAACCTTGTTCCTCTGCCAGTGAGAGACAGGAATATGCTGCATTTTATGTTCCTCTGGTAGATAAAAGACTTGAACAAGGAAAGAGCAGTGCTACTTTTATTTGAATTGCAAAAACACACAGCACCTTATTCCAACACCAGGTCCTGTGTGGGGGCAGCTTTGCAGATCTGTGGGTCGCTTTGGGGGGATGTGTGTGTGTGTTAGCTGTCCTTAGGAGTTCTCAAATACAGTCAGGGCTTCAATGCCCAGAAGGTCTGTCCCCCACAGCTGGGTGTTTCTATCCAGGATTTTGTCTCCTTCCTCTTTTTCAAGGCTGGACCATCTCTCTTGTTTAGACTGCAGCAGTGGCTCAGATGCTGAAATCTGCTTTCATTTGACACCTGTGCTTTCAGTCCCTGCTATCCCAGAAATACAGGGGATCTAAAAATGGGATAAAACACAGTGTCTCGTCCAACATTTTGCTATGTTTACACCTAGGGTTTGGATTAATTTAAAATCGATTTAAATGTGACTTACAGATCTGTTGTGCTATCATTCAAGGTAATGAAACCAGCAAGATGCAGATCTCCTGTGCCAGCCCCCAAAATGATTCAATACTTGCCTCCTTTGTGGGTGGTTTTAAATGGAAGGATTATGTATTTGCTGGTGGGATGCCTTGCTGTGAAGTGTGTGCAAGCAGATATTTAGGCTGTATCTGCAAAGGCTGAAGCTGTGAGCTGCAGCAAATGAGATTTCTTTTTAATTTTTTTTTTCTTTTTTTACTGGTGTATAGACTGTGAGGAGACTCTTCTCAGTGCTCTGTAGATAACACAATCCTTGTCTTCATGAGATTTTTGGTCCAGCACTCAGCTGGTGTTCCAATGCTGGATGCAGGAGGAAGAGGAGAAGTGCATCTTCAGAGAGAGGGGACAGTGAGTGAGGGAAATCCTTCTGTAATCCTGGGAAAGTGGCATCTTGCAGTGAAAAAGACAAGAGCCTGTGCCACTCATTGCCTGTCATCACTTGCTAAAATAATTATTTTGATTTATAAATGAGATTCCAAGGAATTCATTACTTTAGTGTCTTTATTTAAAAGCAGGAAAAGGACTCTTCAGAGAATGTAATTTCATTTTGTGCTTGCACTTTGCTAAGCAGGGTGCAGTCCTAACAAACAGCCTGGCTCCTGGGTTACTAGCAATAATTCAGAAAAGCAGAACTGAATTGCAGCTCCTTCCCAAGGCATCATCCTCCCTCCTGTAAAGTGCCAGCCTAGCCTGGCATCACCAGGATGGACAAAGCTCCCTTGTCTGTAACCAAGAGGTTCCTCAGCTTTTTCAATCACCACCTGCAGCACAAAGCTGGGGCTTGTGGTATAATCTATAGACCAGCAGCCCTGAGCTATTTCAGAAGCTGGAGAAGTTTTTTGCCACTTGAGCAAAGAACATCTTGGCTTGAATCCAAATTATATTAATTCTCATCCCAAATTGGTTCCTCTACATGGCCATTTTTATGCTGTGACATAAAGAGAGGCAGTGCTGCAATGCTGACAGGCAGCATCACCTGCAGCAGCTCTGGCATGGGACCCTGCCCTCCCCTCTGGGCTGCACATGATGGAGGGGGATGAAGCTCAGGGCTGTCATCACTGACTCTGCTTTAGTGCAATGGGGTTTAGTTTCCATGAAAATAAGATGAAATAAATACTCTGCTTTTGGGGCCCTTTAGCAACCACCAAACCTCAGCATGGAGCTGGGCAACTTCCTCTGGGGCACCAGGAGCCCTGGACTCTGTGGTTTGTACAAAGTCAAATACAGAGCCCATGCTATCTGAGAAGACTTTCTTTTTTCTGAAAAAAGACCACATTTTCTTTTCCAGATTGCTTCTGAAGTCTGTTTTCTGGTTTTCTGATTTAGCTTCAAACAATCTGATTCTTGCATTAAAGGCTTTTGGGACATTTTGTTTTTAATGAATGACAGAAAAATTGGCATTTCTTGTTGTTGTTGCTTTTTCCCTCTGGTCTAAAAACAGCAACATTTTGAGCCAGCTCAGCTTTTCTCTCTGTCACTAGGACATGTTTTTCAAGTGTATGAGATAAGAGTGGTAAGGGAAGCATGGGTCATAGCAATTGCTCTCCTCATGCCAATTCTGTCCTGCAGGAATCAGGAGGAGCTGAAAGGCCAGCAGTGTGTTTATTTTGAGATTACACTGATATTAAATCAGTGCCCATCTAATGCTGCCACACAGGCTTGGTGAGCTCTTGCCTGGAAATTGTATTAATACAGGAAATGAGAGATTGGACTATCCTCTTGACCCTGACAATAGGAATTAACTTCATTTGAGTCAAGGAACTGGTACCAGGTTAAGACCAGTGGCTGGGATATGTGAAAATGGTGCATTCTATAAGGAGGGGCTGAAAAGTGGAGCCTTCACTCTTTTGCCCTGCAGAAAGTCCTTGGAAATTTCAATGGCTTTGTAAAGGTTTTAAAAGCATCACAGTATGTGGTTCAGGTTGGCAAAACCCTGGGATGCTCCTCTCCCTTGGGCTACTCCTACCTGAGTGTAATAAAACACTCCTACAGCCAAGTGCCCAAAAACCTACAAACTGATCTTCCTTAAAATTATTTCAGCAGTAGCAAGGCAGTGGAATTGGATGGCTTTGCTAAATCAGAGTGAATGAGAATGTGATGTGAATGGTGTTACCAGTAAAGTGCTCCCACCAAGGCACACCACAAATATTTATTTTATGGTCCAAGATTTTCTTCTTCTAGTTTGCAAACCTTTTTCCTGTCAAAATATCTCTGAAGTCTGACATAGGGTTCCCAGCTAAGGACTTCATGTGGAACACAGCAAAATCCTGGGTGTGCAGTTGTGACAAAACCATTTGCAATCTGTAAAGAAAAGAATTAATAAATATTTAAGCCTTTTTGTCCTATTTTAGTTTCATTGTATAAAAGTAAATACATGTTATGCTTAAAAACCTCAGTAATTCTAGCCCTCTGATCTGGAATGAAAGAGAAGAATAGCATTAAAAAACCCTTAAGCCTGTGTTTGTACCAGTTTCTAAAAGACTGTGTCGACAACTGCATTAAAAATTATGAGCTTTTCCAGAAGATTAAGATGTTTTCAGAAATAGATACTCAAACCAGCTGGCAAACTAATTTCAGTGTTTGTCTAGTCATTTTATTTGTTAGTAAAATCGGGAATGAGATGATGGCAGAACTGGGCAGACATTCTGAGTAGGTTTGGGGTTGTTTTGCAAGTAGTCTGTTTCCTCCTGGAGCAGGCCCCTTGGTGGGGCAAGCTGTGCCTCCTCCCTGGATGCTCTTAATGGCATTGCCATCCCTGAAAGAAGCAGTCGTGCTTGGAAAACCCATCTGCTTTAATATCACAAACCCATGCTGCAGATAAGTGCAGGAGAGTGGAAGAGGAGCTGGAAGCAGCTGCTCTCTCAGAACATCTCTCATTGTCCACCAGAGAGGCTTTGCTGGACCTGCAGCTCCTGCATCCTCCACTGGCTTTACCAGTGCTGGAACCTGGGGTAAAGTCACTAAAACTCAGCAGGGAGATTGAGGCACAAGGATGAGCAGAGGGATGGAGCACCTCTGCTATGAGACAGGGCTGAGAGAATTTAGATTGTTCAGCCTGGAAAAGAAAAGGCTTTGGGGTGACCTAATTGCAATCTTTCAGTACCTGAAGGGAGCTGACAACAAAGCTGAGAGGAGGCTTTTTAGGGTGTGTAATGATAGGACAAGGAGGAATGGCTTTAAATTGGGAGTAGGTTTAGGTTAGATGGCAGATCTGAGGCACTGGAGCAGGTTGCCCAGAGAAGCTGTGGATGCCCCATCCCTGGAAGTGTCCAAGGCAGGGGGATGCAGGAGTTGGAGCAATGTGGTCTAGTGGAAGGAGGCTGGTTACAACTAGGTGATATTTATGGTCTCTTCCAACCCAAGCCATCCTGTGATTCTATAACTGGCCTACTTGCTTCCCTCTCCTTCAGGGCACTTGTACTTCAGTGTTCTGGCATCACTGATATATGTGGCCAGCTGTTATTTTCTCTAAAATTTGTATGAAATCAATATGTCCTGACATGAAAACAAATGCCATTCTGCTGCTGTGGAAAGGCACAATTTATCTTTTGAAGAGAGCTGTCTGCCAATAGCATCTTAATACCCAGAAGAGGTCACCAGGATTGGCATGATTGAAGTTTTCACTTTCAAATGCATGACTTTTTTTTTTTTTCTTCCCTGCTGTTAAGCAAAAACATTTCAAGTGAGCCTTGTAAATTTTTGCCAGCCTGAGGCGACCAGCTTCTTTAAAGGGTATTTCTTATTTTAAAATACCATAAAAGAAAAAAGTGCACAGGGAGATATACAGTCCACCCACTACTGATGTATGTCTTTATGGTATAGGCATACATTATATATGGTCCTATGCATCTGCCAACTGCTCAGCTTAAAAGACTCTCAGGCTTTCCTTTCTAAATCGATTTTTGTGCAGAGAATTATAAACATTTTGTTGAGATATGCAATTAAAGAAAATTTCCAATTAACTTAGAGCAAATCAGAGCACCAAAACCAGAGACAAAAAGATGCAATTCTGGGCCTTGCTTTTAACATTTAATACTTTGCAACTTCCAGAGTTGAAAGACATCTTGCAAGAGAAATTCCCCAACAGTTTAGTCCCTTCCTCAAATTTCTTTAGTCTTGCCAATCAGAATCCCAGTGCCAAGGTAACTTCCAGATTCAGGATGCTAAGTAAAGGATACACCTACACAAGCAATGATGCAATGCTGACTGATTTAGGCATGTGCAGCAGGCCAGATTGGCTGCCTGTCAGTCCCTCCTGAGGAACTTCAGCACCTCACAGTCATCCTGGACTGCAGCCTTAGGACTGTGTGTAAGGATGGTTCTCTAAGTGCTGTTTTAAACATTCCCTGTCACCTGCAGTTCCCTTGCTTGCTAAGAGCCACTGGGTGAGGCTGGAAGGAGTGCCCATGTTTGCTAAATTCTCTGTTAAATACTTTCCTTTCACTTTCACTGGGATTAGTCAGTACTTTGGCAGTGCCTAAATCACACTGAGCAAACCCCCAGACTAAGACACACATCTGTCTTTACCCTTCCCACCTTACCAGCTGAGAATAAACATCTGCAACAATAATCCAGGGTAGCTGGAAGGAGTTTGGTTGTCACCACCCAGGCACTATTTGTGGTCAGAGCATGGTGCTCACAGCCTTGGTGCAAGGGACCAAATGAACCCATCAGTTAATTGATGTCATCCTTGCCTGTGGCTGAGCCCTTCAGCCCTGGTGCCTGTTAGGGAGGAGTGGGAGGTGGCAAAGAGCAGTAGGCTGTAAATAGACCCAGGGGAAGAGCTGCAATGCCTAAACACAAACATTAACAGTGGATTAATTATAGGGACAAGTTCATTTGTGTAGTTTGGAAGAAATTCCAGTGGGGGATTCTGCTGGATGTAATATTAAGTTACAAACAAAAGCTATGATTTAAGTCCATATTTATTGCCTTTAATAAAATCTCAGTAATGCTAAGAACTTGAAATGTGAGAAAAGCTCCTGTGTTTTTTATGCTTTAATTCAAAATTGCAGCATGCATTCTAAGAATGTCAGTGTATAATTCTTTGCATTCCAGAAATTTGTGGTTTGGGGGAGATGCAATGAGCTGTCCAAAGTCAGGAGTACTTGGACTCTTCTTTCCCCTTTGTTTTGGCAGGCTATTGAATAGTATCTGGTTTCCTTTAAATCCCCAGGTCTCCCAAAACTTGGGCAATTTGTTCTTATTCCATGCCTGTAGAAATTAGGTCTCCTGTTCTAGGCTGCCAGATTGCCTATAAGAGAAAGCCCAGCAGGCACTGAACTGGGTGTTAGGCAGGCATGGAAAATATAAATTTAGTGTCAACTACAGTTGGTTTCATGCTAGTCATGAGACTTCATGTCATACTTCTCCCTGGAAACTGCACAGAGCAGCCTTGAAGCACAGCAGAAGTGTTAATTGCTCTGTGTTGTCCTGCACACTGTGCAATTAGTATGTCATCATCTGTAATGGACTTGGTAAAATAGGTGAAATTTGTCAGATGGGAAACTGGAGAAAGTGTTTTTCATTATTTTTAGTTTCTCCTTGCTTTATTATGTTACTAGAGAAAACTGAATCGGACAAAACCTCAGCAAGAACAGCCTGAGGAGTAATTTACCAGCCAGCAGAAAAGAAATGGTTGAGCAATTTAAGCTGCTGACAGAGTTATCATTTATAAGTTTATTTGTCACTTTGAGGGGTTTGGCTGTCTGCTGTGTCACACAGGTAATTCTACTGGTGTTACAGGACAAAGAATGGGGTATGAACCTTACACAAAAGGTGTTTCCTGTTCATGTGCTGTGTCCATCCTGCAGGGTGGGAGACCTGACCTGGCTGCAGTGCATGGCCCTGGGCACAGAAATGCCTTTTTCTAGGCAGTCCATCTCAAACCTGGTGCTAGGGGTTCCTAACGAGTTCAGCTGTCTTTGAATCAACCTCTAAATTCCAAAAAACCTTTATGCAAAAATTTCAGAGGTGAGCTCTGGAAGGAGTACATAGATCAGGTCAGCAGATTCAGTAGTGGGGCTGACAGGCTCTGGTTTTGCATGTGACACAAGGCAATTGCCTGTTTCTGGTGTGGATTTCAGAGGGCTTCTCCCCTGCCCCTCCTGGATGTGTTGCACTGCAGTGATGTGTAATGAAGCAGTTTTGTCAGTCCTGTCAGTCAGTGTGTCAATCAGCATCCTCTGCACTAAACATTTATGTATGTTTTTCCTTAGTTATCAGTGGAACAAATGGATTCTTGCTGGGCTGTGGGAAACAGTAGCCCTACTGGCTTTTGTTTCCCATGTAGCCTCAATATTTAAAAAGGACTGATTCAAAGAATGTGGTTATGTGCAGCATTTTTGCTTTTTACAGCAAAGACAGAAATGGTCATTTCATCCTTTACAAGTTTGGCTTTATTTTGTTAATCTGATGGTAGGTGCTGTTGCATTTTTAGTCTATATTTATCTATGGATCACAGCTTAGCCCACTGAATCTGGGCTATTTGCCATCACTGCATCTTGTGCAAAGCATGTTCCAATAGCAGTCAACTTATCCCCACCTTGTCTTTCCTCTGCCTGCCCCAAATTCTTGAAATCATTTGACATATTACCATAGACATATAGCTAAACTTTTTTATTAACTTGCCACCTCTGTCCTCATGGTGGAAGATCTGGTAGCTTAGCCAGTGAACACTGCTGATAGTTCTGTTGGTGTCTTGCATCAGTACTTCCAATGCTCCAGTGCCCAGCCATAAATAAATCCCTTTTCAAGTGAGATATATTGGAGGAAGATTTCTTCTCCCTTTTATTGCTGATGCATCTTGTTTGTGGGTGCATGTGCTGTACTGCAATGGTGATATTTTCCTACTGCAATTATTGCCTATCATGAATCTTTGTTTAAAATTAATAATTTGCAATAAACTTAATATGCACAAGATGTATTTGCCTGTTTTATGTAGAGCCCATTGCCACAACATCTGAGAATTTCCAACAGCTGAAGGAATTTATCTGCACAGTGTTCTAGAGAGGATAGAAATATCCTTATTCTGTAGTTGAAACCAAATTTCATGCTGAGAGCTGGGAGTTTTGGGGTCTTTTCTGATACTCTCTCCAACTACAACTTCTTGGTTTTCTCATTTGGAATAATGGTCTGGAAATTATTTATTCATTAATCCCTTGTTAGGGCCAAGCCTGCCTGCCCTCAATGACTTTTTCTATTTCATCTTATCACTAACAATCTGGCACTTGTAGAAGAGAAGTTCAGTGAGTGACACTTGCACATTTTGTGCAGCACTGATTGAGAGAGATTATTTCTACTGAGATAAGAATTATTCTGACAGTCTCATTACTGTCAACTAAAATTTAATGCAGTTCTGAAACTGCAAGTCTTAGTCAGGAGCATCTACTAATTGTTGCCCAGATGGAAAGGCACCCTCCATGGACTGCAAGAGAAACCCTCATCAGGGATAAAATGATGGACCAAAGTAATTAGAGGACTCAAAACTCGACACTGTCCTCTGAGAACAAGATGATCTGCCCTGCTCAGACAACATTTCCCCTTGCAAAGAAACTGAAAAGAGAAAGGCAGTATGGATCAGTTTGGCATTTTTAGAAGAAATATTCCAAATTTCATTCTTAATGTACAATGCCTTTATCTACAAAACGGTTTATTAATTGCAACATATATATGAGAAACTAATCCTTGAACAAATGGTAGCTAAAAGGTAATTTGGACCACCTTTTATTCTTAGGAAGGACAACTGGGTCTTTTCTGTGTTTAGTAAAATTCTCAGTAACATAAATGACAATGGCACTTTCCTTGATTATTACTGGTGCTGAGCATGAGACAGGCTGCTGAGAAACTGGTTCTCTGTGAAGGAGTACTCTGCTGTATATAATGAGTATAGACACACACACACCTTGAATTGATTAAGTCCCTTCAGCCTCTGTATATGTGCTAGAAGAGCAAAGTTTGGAAAGGTTACAGAGATTATTGACTTTCATGCTTTGGTTGAAACTGAAGATTATTCTGCCTGAGTTATTCCAACAGCCCATTGACAGGAAAGCTTTTGTGTATTCACTGAAATATTTTATTTCCTCTGTTTACTATATGAAAACCTTTCCTTTTCTATTCTTCACACTAGGAAATCCTAGGAATGCAGATTTATTTGGTTTTCCAGTACCTCTTCTCTATTTTTTAGCATGCCAATTAAATCTGTATAGGTTCTGTCTTTTAAACTCAACTGTGTATTTAAGAGTTTATTTGTGCTGTCTGACTCTGACTGGTTTCAGTGACTTCAGGAATTGGTATTTCACCCAGGGTGTGTATCACCCCAGACAGCCTCTGTGCCAGCTATGGGCTCTGGCTTGTTTTGCTCCTGATCTTTTCATTTCCTTTTCCAATTCTGAGCACGCTGCTTCCAAAAGTGACAAATATGACAAAATGGTGACACTTTCAATTTGTTGGTACCCATGCCCTCAGGCAGGACATGTTGTATCTCGGGGGGAAATTGGGACTCTAGGAATCCAGAAAAGAGTAAAAGAGGATTGAATTATAGATGAGATGCTATTTGACTTCCTCAGAAATCCTAAATCTAGGGCTGCAGACTACAGAGCTGGCAGCATGTCTCATGAAAGCTGCCCTCGCACCTCCTGGTTCCTACTGGGATCTCATCCTCTCTTCATAGGATTCTGTCAAGGCATCTTTTTCTGGATTGAATCTGCACACCCATTCTGTGAACCCTTTCAATATCATCTCTATCCAAGCTCCAGCTCCCAGGTTTCAGTGCTGCAATATGTCATAGCAGCCCTCAGCATCCTTCCAGCCCCAGGAAGGCAAAGCTCACAGCATGAGAACTGCACAACAGCTGAACAGGCAGCAGAGCCCCCAGACCAAAGGGAGCAGCACTAGCTGGTGGTGTAAGAGCAATTTGGGGACAGATATGTAATGGGCTGGGGTGAAATGAAGCTCCAAGAACTCTTTGAGTTGCTTACCAAGGCTATCTGCTGTCTCTCCTATGAGTTTGTCCCTGAATCTGTCCCCATGAAATTGCAAATGCAAAAACAAACCAGGCTGTTGGAACTCACTGTACGTGCACTAAAAACAAATCACCCCGTCCCACCTCGGGAAGGTAATTGGCAAACCAGAGTGCATGAAATAGCTGAGAGCAGAGGAAGGAGTGATGAAAATATCAGTCTCCAACCTGTGTGTTAGTGATGCATTCTGAGCCATAAATACCAATTACTGGGCCACCAGCTGCAAGTCAGCCTTATAGCTCAGGGCTGAAATGCCCTCTTTTCCCTCCCTTAGTGATAAAAAATGAAGAAATAAAATTAAATAGGTTAAAGAATAAAATATCTCTTGGACCTCGAAGAACTTGAATTTTTGCTTATTTTTGCACTGGTGAACTATATGAGTAACCTTGGTAGAAATCACCCTTGCCAGAAACTCTTTAATTACACCCATAAACCAGTCTTGTCCAATTTTTGTCTCTCCTATAATCTGTTGTGCTGTTGTTCTGCAAGGTCTTTGTTCTACAAGGTCTTCTCTCTGCAAGATTCTGCTCTAGTGTAATATCCAAGAGGAGGCAGAGGAGTTGTGTGCAAGGATGAAAACTGAGAGTAATGTTCTTCAATAATACAGTAAGAAAAAAAAAATGCAATGAATATCTGTTCTTGTGGGCTTTGGCCTCTGCTTCTCCCTGGACCCATAACAACAGCAGAGTATCTGCTGTCTCTGGAGCAAAAACTTTCCTTCTCACAGTGAGGCAGGCAGCACATACAACTCAAAATCTCTGTAAAAGTAGAAGCTGAAAGGAAGTTCCTTCCCAGCCATTAGGCAGTGTACCTACAGATTCTCACCCAACACCATATTTTCAGTGTGAAACTGGTGCTTCTTAGTCTTGCACAAAGCTCTTTCAGCTTAAAGATGTTGTGATCATGACCTCAGCACATAAAATAAAAACATTGTTCTAAAGGAAAAACCAAAAAATCTGTAGCTTCTCCCTGTGATCTTGCTATAAATAATTTCTTGGTTGGGCGCTTCAGCTTTTGTGCATTCCGGATTTGGATTTCTGTGTTCAATCAAACTTTGTAATTGCTGGTAAAAGATGTTTGGATATACAGCAAGTAAAGATGGGGTTAATTCAATATGCTGCAGTGTTAAGCTAAGCAGCAGCAGCATGCAGTGTACACTATTGGCCTGTTTGATTTTAAATCTCATCAACAAATGGTCATCAAATAAGGTTTATTGCCAGGCTAATAAACTGTGTCTTTGTCTGATTGAAAAGCCTTCACTGCCTCAGCTCCTTTGCAGTCCTCTGTGGCTTTTTACCCTGGTACCAAGACAGTGTCTGCATTTTTATTGCAGCTTGTTTAGCTCCTCTTGCCCTCCTCCAAAAGCTGTTACTAACCTGGAAGCTTGCTCACCTTCCCCATTTGTTCTTGCATTATTTGACAGTGATGCAATGTCAAGGTTTGTGTTGCTGTGTTTGAGTCTTTAGGAAAGAGAAGGTCTCAGGCCATCAGTGGCTTTCTGTCAGGTCTTGTCATTTCTGTGTCAGCTCCAAGGTCAAGAGGGAACATCAGTCCTGCCCTGCCCTGGCTCCCTGCTTTGTGCAGCTGTGACATCAGGTCTTGCACAACTGAACTGAATGAGATTTATTTAACCCTTTAAATAGTTTTGCTTTGACTTTTTCTAAGACTCTTGTACCAATGTCAAACTGGCTTTAGATCATCACAATTTCCCAGAAGTGTCTGCTGAGCTCGTGGCTTCCAGACTAAGCCACAGCACTCAGTAATGTTTCCAGAAGAGGTTTGGTGAGAGGCCTGAAGAGATGCAGGGCAATTCTCTGTGTTGAGGTTGCTAATACTTGCCAACCTAATGAGCTGAAGTTTTAGTGGGTAAGGAGATCATTGCCCATATTATCCATTGGCAAAACAAGGAGGATTTGCTTCCTTGGCAGAAACTGCTGGTGAAAGCCCAGAGGATGGTTTTCTCTCTTGTTTATTTAGTGAAGTTAACATTAGCTCCTATGTATCTCAAACCTAGATGGTGGAAAAAATTGAGAGAAATTCTACTGGAAAAGAAAATCTATATCAGGCAGAGTAGGTGTATGCAGGATCTGGTTTTTGCTTCAAGTTTAGGTATCCTGTTGGCTTTCTTGCAGGGAAAATCCCATCCCAGTGGAAAATGGTGTACAGGTAACTTTGCTGTAGTGACAGTGCAGAGATTAGTCATTGCTGAGAGTGAATGACCCACCCTTAGAGGTGGGTTAGACAACAAATTGCTACTTCTGAGAGACTCTCATGTCTTTCCCAAAGTGAAGGTAAAATCAAGCATTAATGCAAAATCTTACTGCAATCCTGATGTACCAAGAGGATCTTTAATGTGGATGATTAGGTAAAACATCTTATAGGGTGCAGTGTACTTAAACTGTTCTCATGAGCAGACATGGTCCATTGTGTTTTATAAAACCAGGAAACTTTAAACATTTTTTTATTATTCTCCATAATATGGAGCATTTAAACTGTCTCATTTTTCCCCATAATCTTCGCTCTGCTGACTTAAAAATATTTTTAGCGAGCAGAAGTATGGATGAATGAAATAGTCAGGAATTATCTTCCCAGTGTTCATAAAAATACAAATGCAAAATAAAAATTCATAGCGCAGAAGTGTACAGTTTTTCTTTCCAGCCTTCATCTCTGCCTTCTCTCTGTATGCCTGTGGCCTTGGAGGATGCAGATTTTGTTTCCTGATCAAAGCTGTAATGGGTGGGGTGGCAAGGCTCATCAGTCCAGTGCTGCTGATAGTGCCCCTGCCAGCAGCAGCCTTTCTTCAGAGTGAGCCTCTGCTTCAGTGCTGGGGAGAGACAGTGATGGGCTCTGCTGCCCTTGCTGGGGGGGCTGCTCTCTTCCCTGCTGAGCTGCCTTGCTTAAAACCTTGGGGCTGGAAAAACCCTAAATGTCCTCTCCACGGCACTTGAGGCACTTCAGTTATCAGATGGATGGGATGAGCAGGATGGGTTTGTCTTTCCAGCAGTGGATAAGAAACAAAGACTGGAGTTAATTTCCCTTTTTGTTTGTGTGCTTAAATTTGCTATTTATTTGTAATCCCATTTCTCCTCTACAGTATCTATGCCTCATTTCCCCATCTCAGCAGCCTCAGTAATTCCTCCTACCTACTCCATGGGGGTCTTATGAGTGCTAACATTGATAATGCACTGTGTGATTCATTGATGAACACGGATGTGTATTTATGTGTCAGATACCATTAGTGCTATCCTTCTTTTAAATAATGTTTCTCAGTCTATGAGCAGTAATGAACACAACTTTCCTCTATAGATCATCTGCCAGGTGCCACAGCAATCCTTAATGTAAAGCTAATGACTTTTTCAAATGAATTTAAACAGCTTAACAATGAGATGTCATGGAAAAAAATTAAGGATGCCATCATTTTCAGAGGCTAAATGTATGCAGAATATGCAATAGGAAGTATAAATGCATTTTTTAATCTTAAATTGCATGTTCAAAACCAAACTACACCCTCAAACTTTATTCAGATCCCTAACAACAAAGGCACAGAGATGTACTTTCATCCTCAGCAAAAGTGGAGAAAGTTTTCCCCTAGATTAGCTGAGTGTTTCATGTTCAGATAATGCTGGGACATAGCTACTCTTTGATTATTGACATGAATTGAAAATAAAGCCATGTTTTCTAGTTGTGGGTGTGAGAAGAGTTATTACCTAAAGCTGCCCAAGAACCAGTAACTAATCAAACTCCTTTGAGCATGTCTAGTTACTAAAACAACCCAGCATATGTAGGCTCATGGTCAGGCACCAGTGTAATCACTCTGTGAGAGATCTTTTTGGGGAGGAGAGAAGGGAGAATTGTACAGCATGCTACAATAAAAGTGACCTTTTACTTTGTCTACTCCACCTCCTTTGCTGGAAATAGTCAAGTGTTTCTGACAGATGAAATGTACCACTGTGTGCACACTGAGGTTGGAATTTAAATCCAGTAACTTACCCAGGTAAATGGGTGCCATTCCTCCCTCCAGGAGTGCTTTTTTCTGCTCAGTAACCTAAACTTAAAAATGCATATAGAGATTGGACCCCACTTTGTGATTTAGTGCAAAGAAAAGAACAGATTAACAAAGAAATAGTCTCTTCCAGAAAAATTTTTTTGTGTTCTAAAATTTATTTTTATGGTTCATTGGAAGCTAAATGCTTCTTTGTAAAAAAACTAAAGAAATACAGTTTAAAGAAATAAACCTAAAATATATAAAAAATATATAACTAGGGGGAATTGAAAGCAAATCTATTTATTATTATCCTGGCCTATTGTTAAGAAGTCTATTCAGTCTATTGTAGAGTGCCAGGCAAACAGCTTGTTTGGGGCTTTTGAAGAACTAAAGCACCATCTTCCTTTAATGCTTTCCCCATTACCTATAACAGCCTAGAATCTCTATTTCTGTCTTACATCTCTTAGGTTGGCAGTGGAACTCTGGGATTTCATTGAGAGTTATCAGATAAAGCCAGATGTGCCTGATGTAAATCAGCACACAAAGCAGTATTTGCATTTATCGATTCCAAATATTTTCATTAGAAAATGTGTTGGAGTCATTTTCTTACTAAGATTCTGGTTGTATTTTACCTTCTTTTTATTTTAATGCATTTTATTTTACTGGGTTATAAGCAAGAATAACTTCTATTGATTCTGTTTATTTATTTGCATTTTGCTTCTGCTTCAGGCTGGCTTACTTTGTTCTTCTCTGGATTTCTTTATAATTGTTTGAAATAATTTAAATTCAGGTTCAAGGCTGTTATTCAGCTTCTGTTCACTGCTTTATGAGCTTTTATGTGTGCAACCTATACATGTCTTATTTAGATGGTGGTGTGAATAAAGGAGATTTTTAAAGGCACTCAGCAATTTCTTAGCTGCTAAAAGTGAGCATTGCTTCTGCTCTGAATTCTTTCTGTTTCAAAGTAATCCTGGCTCTGCAGAGGTATTCACAGATAAAAGTTCCAGTCAGATTGACCATTTTATCTCTCTGAAGTAATGTACCAGCTATCACTTTTCATGTAGCTTTATCCTTTTTTTTTTTTTTTCTTTTTCTTTTTTTTTTTTTTTTTTGTGAACTGACTAAGCTTTTCCTATCTATTTTTTTTTTCCTTACAATGGAAACATAAATGTAGTTAAAGCATCTCAGACTAATTTGATCATGAAGGAATTCTGGCCTGTTGCTAAACCCAAATGTGGACAGGGGTGTCCCTTTGCTGCCAGTGGTGAGGTGTTTGTGTTGGCAGAGGGGGATTACTGAGCAGCAATGGCTTGTTTGGCTGCTGAGGTGCAGAGTGTGACACGCTGATGAACATTCTTGTTATGGTGTAAAGCACTCTGGTGCTCCGGGGGCTGACCAACAAAAAATTGTATCCAGGAACAAATAACAGTACACATTTTGTTTACTCACATGGCACTTGTTCTGGGCTGGTGACAGAAGCTGGTGCCTTGTCCTCAAAAGAAGATTGACCAAGCCACAGGAGCTGCTGGCCACACGTTCTTTGTCCACAGCAGATGCAGGGTAACATGATGCATCCCAATTTCAACCAGACCCCCTGATATCACTGACAATCAGCTGGGATTCAGAGGGTTTTGCCAGCCTGACATATCCTGTTTGTGTGCCTTAATCCACATCAAAAACATTTACCTAGAGCACCACACAGCTGCTGATGTTGTAGACCTGCTGTCTCTAAAGGCAGATGGAATCATCTTTTACAATCCCTGGAGATTTTCACTAAGGTGCCAGGCAGTGAAATGGAGCAGCCCAAGGTGCACATGTATTAGTTGGTCTCTGAGCCATGTAGAAAAGTGCTCAGCATAGGCATGGTGCCAGGAGCAGGAGGCATCAGAGCTCCTGATAGAGATCAGCTGATAGATACCTGTTACCTGAGCCTGTTATCTACTTCATGTCTGGAGAAGTGTGAGAACATGGAAGAAGCATAACAGTTGTGCCTTTCTCTCTGGGAAATAACTTGCTTAAATTTTCTCTAAAGACACAGAGACATAAAAATGGAGTAAAACCTGGGGAAGGATGTACCCTCTCGTTCACTCATCCCCTAGGAGGGTGCAGCTCAAGTCACAAGCTTTTAATCCTTCCCACTGGATTAATTTATGGTGCAACCACTAAGATATGAGGGATTTAGAAGGGCCTGGCCTTAATGAGGATTTCTGTTCCTAGGTTACATGAGTTTAGTGCATTAACAGCCCAAGTCTGCAACCCTTGTGCAAGTATAAATCTGTGTATGGATTCACCACTCTGGGGACAGAAGGGGAGCTACTTCCTCACACAGTCTTGTCCTGAAGCTCCTGTGTTGAGAGCAGTAAACCCCAGGATATTTCAGAAGTATGAAGGGCTGGGCTCTTTGTTGCAGTACTTGAGAAATTGCTGAACACTGGGAGCTGAGCTCCCAGGATTTCAGCTACAAGGAACCAAAGCAAAGGCTGATCCCTTCCTCTCCTAATGTCACCATTACTGTACCTCAAGGCCTTCTGACTTCCCTGACACACTCAAGCATCCTTTTTGCCCTGTCAAGGTGACAGCATCATTACTCCCAACAAATTCACTCCCTATAAGATATTCAAAGGATATCCAGTTCATTCAAATGTACCAAATTTAAATGTATCTTAATTTATGACTGTGTTCTAATCACCAGAAGATGATGAATATAATTAAAGATAATGAATGGTCCCATTAGTCTTTTGCTTGCTGTGATAATTCCTTCAGACAGACACTTCCTTTGTCTGTGTGGTATGGAAAGATGCCTTAGCAAGGGAAACTTCTGTTGCAGCAGATTCTCACCCTGGAGCTTAAGAGTTTTTTTTTTAATAGCTAGTTTGGGAGCAAAGAAGAGAGAAGGAGCAGACCTCTACGCTGAATTATATGCAAGTAATTGCTGAAGGTGGAGGTAGAAAGAGCTGATCATACCTATCAAATTTTGTGTCCCCCTTATGGAAATCTTGGAGTTCCCCCACCATATGCTGCTATTTGCACCTCATGCTTTTCTCAGCTATAAATATATATCTTGCTGAAAAGATTGCTGGCAGCTTTATAATATCCACTATCCTTCCTTTACCTTCCAGGCATTCCAGACTGGCTCAAGATTATGCAATCCATTTATTTGGCACTGGGGTTTTCCATCTCTCATCTAGTTAATGAATAAGTCAGACAGTGTGATGCCTTTATGCTGCAGCAGCATTGCAGGCTCCCCTTGGCAGGGCTGCAGAGCTGAACCAGGACTGCTGAGACTCTTTCTGCTCAGTAGTTGCATTATACATGCAAAATGTGTGCCCTGAGCTGCCCCCCTCACTGCCACGTGATGGGAGCAGAAGGCAAATGCAAACCATGGTGTTGTGTTAGGTGGGGAATGGTTAGGTGGCAAAAGTAGGCATAAAGCTGAAGTTTAATTCTGGGGGAATTTTCAATTCAGTGCTGAATTGAAAGTTGTTTCCCAGTGTGGTCTGCAAGTTTCATGATTCTGCTCTGTTTGTCATGACCCATACAATTAATAAACACCTGGAATGCTCTGGAAGGACTCCCTTGAAGGAGGAGGATGGCAGCAGAAGCTCAGGAGTCCCCACAGGCTTTGCACTCTGTGGCAGCAGTTTTCCTAGTTTACCAGGACTGCAATGAGGAGTTGTCACTTTTGCCTTGGAATAGTTTTTGTGACTGTGACTGTCCCTTATGTTCCTCATAAGATTTTCACTCAGGCTGGGCTTTAAGTTTGCATGGACACTGACACTGTAAGGGCTTTCAGCCTTTGCCAGGTTTCTCAGGGATCCAGGCTTGCCTTGCCTGACCAGCAGGGCACAGATGTGGGGAAGGCTGTGCACTGTGTTTGCCTTTCCCCACTGCTGTCAGGCTCTGAAACTCATTTACTGGGCTGCACACCTCTTCCAAAACAGTCATGAGAGACACCTCTGAGGGCTACATTTGCTCTGAGACAGAGAGTTTCTGCACCAAATAGGAACCACTCTTGGCCAAAGAGCAGGAGATGCTCCTAATCTCTCTTTTTTGACACAAACCCTCCAGGCTGTGCTCAGCAGATGTTTGAGCTAAACCTGTCAGCTGTGTCAATCTGATGCTTCAAATCTGTTTGAGACCCAGCAGGAAAACCTAATATCTCTGGATGAGGGGGATATCAAGCTTGTTCTCCTTGCTCAGAGATTATCAGATGTGCCATGAAACACAGAACTTCAGTAATATGACTCACAGCTTTTGATCTGGTAATTACTTGTTATCAGTGGACATGCAAAGATGTCTGCTTAATATTATAAAAAAATGCAGGAGATCTCTGTTCCTAAGGTCCCACTAAAATCCCACACTTAAGTCCTATTAGCATCAGGAAAGCAGGGCTGAGCCTGCAGCAATGGACATTAACTGACTTAACAACCTGGGTTAAATTCTGAAATAAGCTGGAATTTCATGTGCTGCAGTTTTATCCTTCCTGTTCTTCAAAGGGGAATTTTGAATGTGAATGTCCTAAAAAAAATTTCAAATATTATACCCCTCACAGACTGTTACTATAGTGCACCACAGATCCAGGTCTGAAGGCTGGTGGGAGCACTGCATCCACTGCTGAGGGAAGATACAGAGTTGTGAGCTTGGGGGAAAGATGGAAATGAGTAGTAGGGAGACATGAAGGGGGTAGAAACAGAAAAAAACAACCTAATAGTGATCAGGGTAACACCTGCTTAGAGCCACAAGTTGTCTTCAGCTTGCCTTCTACAGATCTTGTTGAATATCTACTTATATTTTTGAGATGTAGGAATCTTGACTAACAGTTGAGTTTCCAGAGGAATTAAGCTCTTTGGGAAATTAGCTCTTGATTAATAACTTCACTACAAAATAAGAGGAAAGGTTTTTTTTCAAGTGAAAAAAACACTTGATTTTTATTTTTAAAGAGGAAGAAGACAGTTCATGCTGAAACATGTTTTTAATTCTATTTTTTAAATTGCCTACATTGAGGAAAAAAAAGGAAAATATGTTTAAAAAAATCTCTTTTAAAAATACCATTAAAATGCAATTTACGACAACCCGGAAATATAAATATTTAGTGAGCAGAAGGGGGATGCAGTGGGTGCTGGGCTTGCTGGTGACATTCCCACAGGCAGAGCTGGAGTCACTTGCCACAGCTGCTGACAGCTCTGGGGAGCAGAGTGGGACTTGCCAGCAAATTTCTCTGAAACGCAAGAACAAGCACTTCCTCGAGGAATAGCTGCCCAGGGAATTAGCACCGTTTGCTGTTGTGTTGTCTGGAGTCCCTGCTGGAGTATTTCCTTCTGCAGGGTGCCCAGAGCAGGGGCCCTGCTGCCAGCCTGGTGCCCCTTCTCCCTCCTCCTGCCACACTCTTCAGCCACCCTGACACTTGATTAATGCCTCGGCTGTGCAGTGACAATTCTGCTTCACACCTTCATCCATCATCCCTGCACCATTTCCTGGGGGCCTCGGGACCCTGACAAATTGTCATATAGCTTAGCAGGGACTTGTGTTCCTCCAATTGTCTGTCTGAATAAGTGTCCTGTTTTTTACAGAAGTTGCAAGAGGGAGAAAAAGAAAGGGCTGGAAAATGGCTTACATGCCTACCATAGGGAAAGGAGATTGATGTGATTCAGGAAGGTGGCTAATTCACCTTTAAAAACTTTTATCCCAGCCATGTCCCCAGGAAAGTTGCAAAACCCAGTCCCTGGCTACCCATGGATGGGGATGGTTTGAGGTGATGTTTAGCAGGAGAACTGTGGCAGGGCTAGGAGATAGGTGAGAAATGGAGCCTGGTGTGGAGCCTAGCCCTTGCTTCAGACTTGTAGGGGTGCCAGATGTGTTTCCATGCTCAGTTTCCCATTGTGGGGTGGGTGGCAGTGATGGAGAGCAATGAGTGTCCACTGTGGGAGAAGAGAAGAGCCTGCAGAGAGCCCCAGAGAGCTGGGGGAGTCTGATCTGCTCCTGGGGTGGGACTGGCTGTGAGCCCCATGGGCTCTGCCTCGTGTGCCTCTCTCTGCAGAAGGACAAGCTGCTATTAAGCTCTGGCATTTGCTTTTTACATTTGAAACACAAAAGGAGCCCCCACGATACCCTTGACAGGGTCACATGGAAAGCTGCTCCTGCCCATGGAGAGAGAGAGATTAAATCAAGTTGAGAGGTGTTTATGCTTTTTCTTATTGGGCAGGGGTGTGTGGCTCCTGTTCTGCTGCTTTGGTTATGCAGCAGGGAGGAGCAGGAGGAGGGAAAGGGATGGCATTAGTGAGATGTCCCTGTCTGCTGCCCACGGGGGACAGTTTTCCTGGGGACAAAGATGATTCTGTTCTCCATGTGCTGCACAGCCCTGTTTCCCTCTGTCACAGGATCAGCCCAGGCACAGCACAGGGCTGTGCTGAGTAGCACCAAGGTCAGGGCCCAGCACAGGTGAGGATCTGCTCACTCCTGAATCAGCTTTCACCCACCGTGCAACTTGCTCACTGCTTCAGAGACACCCCAGAGACACAGTCCCAGAGCTGAAGATCTCTGTGTCAGGAGAACAGGGATTGCTTGGCAATACCTGAAAAACAAGCATTATCTTTTCTCTGATTTACAGCTGCAACCACAAAAGTACAAACTGCACAAACAGTTCAGCGTGTGTTGAAGTAGGGATCAGTGTATGTGCACAAATGGGTGAGGACAAAAGTCCTCTTTGCAAAGATTTTGCCATCCTCTGGCATCTGTCTGAGAGCTCTTTGAGGGAGAGAAACCCTACAAGGGGATGGACAGAGCAAATAGAAAAAAGTGAACTCTGAGTGACTCTCTTTGAGCACTTATTTGGAGCAGCTTTGTCTGACTTTAGCCAGCTCCTCTGCCTGACTGCTGCATCTCTGGGTCATGCAGCTCTGCCAGGACCAATCTCAGCCAAATCTTCCAGAGTATGGATTTTTTTTTTTTCTAATGGCACAGACTACTACTTCTGACTGTCAAATCCAAGCTGGGTATTTTCTCTAAGCTGAGGAGCTGCCTCTCCAATCACCCTGGTGGGGATGGATGTGGTTGTTTCTTCCTCATCAGTCTACAGTTGCCTGCAAAGGAGAGCCTTGGGGGTGGCAATGCTAGCACCACCTCCAGTCACTCCACACCTTCCTCTACTCACTCCTGAGTCATATTTTTGAATGTGGGCAGCACATCCAAAAACGACCATGGGGTGGGAAAGTTTCCTTACTGGGACATCAGATGGAGCAAATCCCATCTTCCCAATATACAGGTTTGCCTTGGGATACATCCAGCATGGTCCTCACATTTTATTAGTGAAATTGTCAACAACACTGCAGGTAACAGCAGGAGAAGGAAAGAACAATTTGATTCTTTCACAAACAAACTTTTGACCTTTTCTCAGTCAGTTTCCTACATTCTCTTTTTTGCTTTAATAACAAGGGTGACATTTTGAGCCTTTGGAACTCCTCCAGTCTCTGTCTACACTTTCATACTTCAACTATTTTCTGAAATAAATGAAAGCTCTAGAGCCAGCTGCATGTCTGAGAGGGGGTGTCAGCTGCACACCAGAGCAGAGCTGGGAGATTTGCAGTCTGTTGGAACAGGTACCAATCATCTTCATTTAAAAACATATCTGGGAATAGAAGTGTGCTTGTTGGGTTATGGAGATTTCTTGTCTTTATTTTAAGAAAAGGCAGGAATATCCTCCTCTCTGATGCCTGTGTGTATTATGTATTATAATGGGATTCTCTAGGGCACATGCTATACCTGTTCACTCCTGGAATCACTGGGGAAATAAGCAAAAATCTGTGGACATGGGAAGTGAGAGCTCCAAGAAAGTCCTATTCCTCTGCAGAAAAGATCACTCATGCCCTGTTCTCCTTTGGCCAGGTCTAGGACTGACAAACATTGTTTCTGAGTTTGTTGTTGCTGTCGTTTCTGTTTGTGTTTTGAATTCAAAGGTCAAATTTTATTTAAATAACTCATGATCACTTGTAATCAAAGCTAATGAGCAAGTAAATAATTCAATAATTAAAAAATAACTCTTTGCCAATAAGTCACTTGACATTTGTCCAGCCAGGGATGACACTGCAAATCTAAACACAAGTCAGAAGATGTGTGCAAGCACACTGAGTGGGGCTCGCATGGGAGCAGGTACCATCTGGAATCACAGTTGTTCTCACAGCCAGAAGAGGCACAAAGATGCTGTCAAACAGGAGAGGTGAAGCAATGGGAAGTTCCTTGGGCAGTGTGGAGGTGGCTTCTGAGCCCTTCCATCTTGTGAGCAGCCCCTGCCCTTTGATCTCAGTGCTGCAGGGGTTTTGTCACAGGTCACAGGTACTGACCCCTGCATGTGTGCAGGAGCCAGGAGTGCAGGAGCTGGCAAGGGAACAGTGCTCCTTGTGCCAGGGGTACAACCCCAAGCACAGGTCCTTCTGTATGGGTTCCCAGGGTGGATGTCTCAGCCTTGAACTCACCCAGGGACAACTCTGATGCTTGACTTGTGATTCCATGTGCTGGCAGCAAGGGCAGGCAGCCTCAGGGCAGTGCCAGGGTGGGCTGTGGCTGGACTCTGGGCTGGCAGGGAGCATCTGGTGAGCTGGCAGGGGGAGCCTGCCCTGTCTCTGAGGGCACTTTCATATCCAGCCACCACATGGCTCAGAGGCAGTCATGCAGCTTCAGTGAACGTTGCACACAGCATCCATTAACAAAGGCTTTTCATGTGCTCAAAATGCAAAAGGACAGCAAGTCCAGGCTGTGTTTGTTGTCTTTGTAGTTGTTCCAAAGACTCCTAATCTCAGAGCCTCCAGGTTTCTTTTTGAGTCTAGATTTTTGGGTCTGTTACCATCCTTGACTAGCTCTTGTCTGAGTTGCAGCCTGCATCATTTTGGCTTCCATGTGTCCTGTTTGCAACCACCACTACTGAAAGAAAAGGAGGTGGGAGCATCATTACACAAAGAGCCTTGGTGGAAAAATACTGTACTTAAATAAGTTGAGAGCCACTTAGAAAATGCTTGGAGGAGTGACAGCATATGCTGTTCTGTCACTAAAACAAAAGCTGTATTTCAAAAGCTCTTTTCCCCCAAAGATATTATGCAGATATTGCTTGTCTAACAGGAATGCAGAGTGGAAGAAGAGCTGAACAGAGGAGCTGCCACCAAGAGAGGTGGGGGCAGGTGACAGGAATACAGATTTCAGTGGGATGCATTCAAGGAGGAAGATGGCAATGCAATTTGCCAAAAGCCTCCTGGAGACAGTTAATAAGCACATGGAAAACTCCCCTTGCTGCAGAAGTAAATCATCACAGAGCAAGAGGAGGGGTACCGAAATCCTTTTTGGCAGGGGGATACTGGAGAGTGCTTTGATGTGGTTCTTCTTTGCCAGAAACCTCCTACCTTCTTACTGGATTTGGATTTTGCTGGCTCACTGGAGCAGGTTGCTGCCTCCTGTGTATCTCCTGCTCTCAAGGGAAAAGAGGAGGGAGCATATGGGCAGAGCAGTCCCAAAGGCAGATCCTGAGGCAGAGCCAAGCATAAGCTCTGAGCTGATCCTTGTACAGAAATTCAAGCTGGAGGACAGAGTAGAGACTGAACTGACACCATTCATGCAGTATGGAAAACACTTTTGCCCAGGAAGTTTTATGCCATGAAATATTTCCTAAAACAAACTTTGAAAACCCAGTGCAGCTTAGTCCACTACAGTCCTGTGAGCTGGACAGTCCCAGTTCAGACTGTACATCTACCAAGATGAAACTTCTTCATCTTTATCTGGATTTGGATGGAGCACATGATTAGCTTCATAATCCCCACCAAGCAGACTTAGTGGAATACACTGTATGAGTTATATCTTGCCATATTCAGGTTTTCTCTGACAAAATTCTATTTTAGATCTGACAAGGTAAGAAAGGCTTTGAAGTTGACCTTTCTTGGTTCTCATGAAAGACACAGTGAATAGGATGTAGAATCATTCCATGTTTAACAAGTGGGTGATGGCATAATATTTCCAGGTTGCAGGTGATTTCAAACTCCTGTGACATGGGGAGGGACTGAGCCACCAGGGCTGCCATGGCAGACAGTACAGTGTCCTGGGGCTCCCCAAGGCACATCTGTGTCCAGTCACTGCTTTATGTAATTTTTCATGCATGATTTATGTAGTGCAGGGGCCTTTGAAAACATTGTTTCTGAACTGCAGATGAAAAGAAAAGAAATTAGGGTTTTGACAGTATGTGTTTTATACTGGTGTTAAAATCCAAGCAGTGCTGTGCTGAATTTCTGGGAACTGGGGCTTTTCTAATAATCACCTATGCTTTGCTAGAAGCCATGAAAAGCCTTGTTGAGATGTTCATTCCTTAGAAGATTTGCAGAGCCAAACCTAGCTGAGGACTCTAGCCTGGCTTGCAAAATTTAAAATAAGTAATTATTTTCTGAGTACATAGTGATGGTAGACCTGTATTAATTCAGGTCTAAGGGACCACTGCACCCTTGGGCAGCCAGAACTGACCTGCAACAAATTGTTCCCTCAGGATGACAGTGTGGGTCACCTCCCTTTGCCTCTTACATTTTTTCTGTGGGTGAGATGTTCAGCTTAGCACTGACAGTGTGCATGTGCATTTGGATGATTAGTAAGCACCACAAACCTTATCTGCTCTGGACTAATTTGGATGGCTGGGAAAAGCCTGCCCTGGATTAAACAGAGCATCTATAGGGATGCCAAGTGTGGAAAGAGGCACTGATGGCACAGGCCAAGGGGCTCATATGCCACAAGAGTGAAGATGTCCCCAGCTACTCCCAACAAAAACTTTGGCAGAGCTGAGATTGCAAAATCTGCTGTAAAGGAGGCAAGCAAGGGGAAATATGAGTTTAGGAAAGCTTTAAAAAATATTATTCCCAGTAGTACAGTTGTTGAATACAAAGGAAAAAGTGTTTTTGTTTTGCAATGAATGTGGTTTTTCAACTTCTCCTGTTTTCCAGATGTTTTGATCAGTTGGGATGTGTCTTAGTAACCAAAATTTTTTAAAAAGCTAAAACTTTAGGTCCACCCTGTTTGTTCTCATTTTCTTTTGCATGATCCAAAGAGATCTGAATGTTAAATTAGACAGGAAAGTTGGAAAGTACTCTGTGATATTTGAAGAAACACTGTCATAGCTGCAATTTAGAATATTCCCAACTTATTTCACACATACACACACATCCCAACATTCCTGCTGTGCAGCAAATGAAGGAAACGTTACAGACCTACAGAACAGTCCCAGGTGAAAAGACACTTGAAAAGTCTTTTAAATTTAAAATCAATGGTGTATTTTTCCCCTTCCAGAAGATGCCTAATTAATTCCTGTTTGCTATATCTGAAGTAAAATGAACATGAGAAAAACCTGTGCAAGTCCAAGTAAACCAAGGGTGGGTCCCACTGACTTGTCAGCTGTGTTCATGTCATCCTTCTCTCAGAGGAATCAGATCTTCTGGAGTGGGCAGAAACCAAGACCATTTCCTTCCTCTTTCCTCAGGGAAATTCCTTTTTATACTATGCAGCTCTCCTAATTCAGAAGTTTCTCTCTTTGCAGCCGATTCCTCTCTCAAACCCCTCTCCTTATGCCTCCCCTCTAAACTTTTAAGTATGTTTGCATCTTGAAGTCACTGTTGTTTTTAAATTTAATCATAAAGGGGTGGAGAAGGGGGGAAGAGAGTGAAAAACGTGTTAAATGAAGAAGAAAATCAATTTTGCATTTGCCACATCTCAGCAAACACCTATCCAACCCTGCCCCTCCCCTGCCTGTCAGAGCCAGGCACTGTGGCTTAATCCCTTCTGCATCTTCTCCAAGCTGGCTGCATCTGGAACAGGTTGCTTTTCAATGCTCTTGACCTTTAAGTGAGGACTGGTGTCCTTGAGGCATAAGGCAATTTGAAAACTCTCCTGTCTGCACTTCACAGAAACTCAGTGAGGTTTGTGTCAGCTCACACAGCAGCACCTGATGAGCAAATCCATTCTCATCGCAGGTGCCACTGCCACCTGCTGCTGAGCAAGCCACAGGATGCTGCTGGAGCCAGGAGGGGAGAGGGGCAGCAGAGCTGCCCACCCTGCTGTGGCCAGCACAGGACAGGGGAAAGGCACCAGCTGATGCTGCTCTGGCTGCTCCAGACAGGAAAAGAGTCTGATAAAGGCAGCAGGACTGTGGTTTGGATCCCCACACCCACACAGGGTTTCTTCTCTTCTTGCTCTTAGCCTTTCATCTTTGTTATCACCAAAACCACTCCTTCTCCCTGCTCTCCAGGCTCCTCTCAGGAAATGCTTGGTGCTGGAGGAGGTGTGTGATGCTGGGAGCTGCAGGTGCTTTCAGGGTAGATCAGAGCTGCCAAAGAGTTTTTATTCTGCAGGGATAAGTCACTGGTCCCCTGTCAAATCCAAATCAGGTGCCTGGCCAGGTCTGTGTACTTCAACCTGGGGCTCAGATTTCTTTCCACAGAGCCCAAATCTGACACAGGAAGTGTTTGCCAGACAGGAGAATATATTGAGATGGAAAGTAGTCCTGGGTTCCACATTTGAGGTGTGCTTTGTGTGTCTCAGCAGGCTCCCAAGGAATAGGCAAAGCAGTGCAGCCAAAGAGTCACAACCATCTAAACACACATCCAAACTTCCTTCAGTGTCATAAGAAAATTTCTATTCTGGAAGAAAAAAACCATTAAAAATATGTAGTTTTAAAAAAGATTTTTGTTTCACCTAAAAATCTAAAATATTCAAAAAAATGGAAGGCTTCTTCTTAATAAATTGTATGACTAATGTTGTCAAAATGCCCTAGAAAACATTCCTGTCTATCTCATTCTAAGAACTTTTCTATAATGTGAGAGTTAAAATTAAATAAATAAAAATAATATTGATTCCTCCTCCAGCTCTGGCATGAATTAAGTATTCAGCCTAGATGAATGGAGTAGATATATCTTTGTTTCTAATATTAGCTAGCTTGTTTAATTTGACTTGTCCAAGATATCAACAGCTATTCATGTGTGTTGCATGGCTTGAAATTACCCTGCAAGCCTCAGTTTTCATCAAAGAGCTCAAAAGACAGCAGCACAAAGGATCTCTCTCTGGTTTTTATTCTTCTGCCAAACCTCAGTTCCAAAGTACCAGGGTACTTAAGCAATTCCTGCTGGAGTTTGTGTTCGTAGCTGGGTTGTTTGGCTGATGCACAGCTGTAAATGAGGCTATGAGAAACACTTCATCAAGATGGTTTGGTTCAAAGCCATTTCTCAATAGAAGATGATTGTTATGCTTGGGCCCAGTGCCTAGGGGAGACAATCTTACATAAGCAAATAAATATTGTATCTGCTTTTCATCAGGGCAGAATGGACATTGGATGCAAAACTTTGTAGAGCATGAGCAAAACTTTGTGTTGGGAATGTCTTGGAATATTTGAAAACTTTGTCTTAATGCTCTGTGAAATCGTAAGAAATTGGCTCCTTTTAAAGTTCTGAAATTCAGGCAGAAATTCAAATCTAGGATTATTCTTGTAACATAAGAATAATTAATCTGTGGAATTCCACACCAAGACTGGTTCAGAAGTGTCAGACAGAGACAGGTTTGACCCCAGCAAGATGCTGTAAGACACTGATAGCAAAGGGAGGGCATCTGAAAATCGAGGGATATTTCAGAGGGCATCATCTCTAGGATTTCAGCCTCTCTGACCCAGCTCTGAGATGGGCAGAGCCACAGGTGAGGCAGGGATCACATTCTCTGAGGCATCTTTGACATGTTAGCACCTTAGAACTTCTCCAATATTTTATTCCAACCAAAAATACTGTTGTTAGCAAAGAAATCCAAGGTCAGACTAGATGGTAAAAATGGTTGTATCTATCACTGATTTCAAAGAGAGGATCAACCACTTTTACAATGTGGTCTGACCTGCAAAACAAAGGTAGAAGAAACCTTGTAATTATTTATACTTTCCTCAAATGTATAACTTTAGAACAAAACTAACTCATGTTTGAACTAGATTGGCTTTCTTTATAAAGCTGTGCAGCTCCCACTTGCAGTTCCCCAGGTGTTCTGTTCCCATGGTTATTTACCTGAACTCTTGAACATCTGCATCTCATTTCAGTATGATTTTTTCTTTCTTTGGTGACAGCAACTGTGATCTTGTTATTTCTTTGACTTCTGATCATGGAGCTAGGTATCTCACCAAAAATCTAGCTCACCTGAGTATTCAGCAGAATAAAATAGCCCATGGTCACACATTCCGCTTGATAATATTTGCTGTTAGGTGGCTGTTTTATGAGATACTCCTTAGCAATGCATGAGTGCAGAGTAAATTGGGGGATATAAAGTGTTGGCTCGTTTTGCAGGGTGCTGGCACTGCAGTTTTTAATGTCATCAGTGCTCATTGCAGCTGTAACCCTGCCCCAGGTTACTGCTGCCCTTACTCTGCCTTCAGATCAAGGAGCAAATGCCTTGGTGCTGCTCAGCCAAATAAACCCACGTGCCTCTGTGATTTAAGGAGAGCATTTTTATTTACTTCCCTTTTAAAGCAGATAGATGGGGATTATCCTCCCAGCATCTAAACTAACTCCTCTGACAGCTCCTTGCATCAAAAGCTCCTTGGTGATAATCTGAGCAGAAACCAGCCTTGGCAGAGGAGCCTGTGGGGGTGACAGAGGCAGGGATGGAGCTGGGGGTCCCAGGGGAGCTGCACCAGGGGCTCCTGTGCCTGTGCCCTGCCTTCCCAGGCTCTCTGCTGCACACTGTCTGCCCCAGAGTGCCCACCTGTTCCTGGTTCCACGGGCTCTAATAAACATTATTGTGAGAGCACTACAGGCAATGTCTCCACCCTTGTTTGCTGCACAGGAAACTTTAAGAGGAGTCTTGCACAAAGACCTTCTGGGGCTCTTCAGTCCTGTATCTAAGGAGTACTTTAATTTATTCAAAGACAAGAAATTACCACTTCAGCTGTTGTTTCCCACTCAAAGGTCAGGCTTCAAATACCAAATCCTTGGTACAGACTTCTCACTAACAAGCTGCTAGGCTGTCGTTATTCTTATAAATAAATAAACCTATAATTTTTGTACAGAATGTCGAAGAGGATGGTATTATAAACACTGACACTTTCTTAGCTGGAAAGGGTATGTTTTGCTTTTTAAATTCTTTCTGATTTATTCAGTTGCCTATACATGTAATAAATAATCCCATAAATAGAGTGATTCTAAAGGAAGAAGTTTCACAACTGTTTTGAGTAAGTCTGTAATCATGGAGAGAAACCCTCACTGTGTAGGTCCAGCAGTGGCACTACAAAATGAACCATAAGAATTTCTCTGAAAATACTAATTGCAGCCTGATGAAGTTTGCTGCATCCCTCTGATGTTTCTATGATGTGATGACAAGCCACCTACTCGATTTACATCAGCTCACTTTGAGAAAGCAATTGCCTGTTAGAGAAGGAGCATTATTTAAATGAGTTCTTTTTGAAAGATTAAGTCAAGACAGGAAATTGCCAGAAAGTGTGAGTGAAAAGCAGAGAAGTTCAGATAAAGCATGTCTTAAATCCTTATCTCCCCATGGCACAGGCTGTGATGGACCAGAACTGCTCAGGAGCAGATGCAACAACATTGGCTGATCAGAGGAATGATCTTCTGGTTGGAGAAGTATCTTTATAAAACTATCCCATTCACTGGTTATGTCCCATTATGTCCCACGTGGGAACTGTTCATATATATGATTATCCATTCTATTATGGTATTCAGCTCTATTTGAAGTATAGTCCTAAATTAGAGGAAAAGATTAAAGAAATGCTCTGGATTAAACTATTGAACCTTCTATGAAAATTAGATTAAACTATTTCTTCTGTGGGTCATAAACTGACCTTTCATTCTTGTTGTTCTGGAAAGATATAAACTCCAGATATTCACATGCTTACAAATACTGAAATACTCTTTTTTTTCTTAAAAAAAGCAATTAGGTGATATAAAAAAAAAGTCTGACAACTTTTGTTGTTCTTCTAAGCACTACCATGTAAGTCTCCCTAAGTGTAACCCATGTGAGTCATACCAAATGGGAATAATTTAGAGATGTCAATGGAAGCAGACTCTTGTCAAAGGATAATGGTCTCCTGCTGCTACATGAATACAGAGTATTTACAGAAATAAGTATCAAAGGGGAGTGAAGGAGAAACATAAGACAGAAGTATTGGAAAGGGTCCTTGCTCCTGTGCCATTGTTACTCCATGTTTGCAAAGGGAACATGCAGGAGGAACCTGAGGTGCTCTGGTGTCTGTGGCATTTGTGAGCATGAGGGGCTGGGCATGTCCAGCAAATGGCTGTGTGCCAGGGGAATGTTTTCAGCTATTGATGCAGGACAGCAGATAGGAGAGCACCTCCTGCATGGTAATGTGGTGTCAGAGTGGAACCAAACTCTTTATTCATATCTTTAATTTATCTTGGGACAAATAAGGACAGGTGAAATTCCCATTACAATGTGCAGACTGCTGTGGGGTCAAGCAGGAATCAGATAGAGCTTCAGCCAATGCACTCTGTTGAATTGGCCTTTCTTGCCTTTCCCTGAGGCACACCAGGCTGCAGAGTGGGCCAGCAAGGGCCCAGGCAGAGGAATCCTCTATCAGACAGCCAGCAACAGGCTGCTGCTAACACTGCTGGGGCCAGGAACTGCTGCTTTGGGGGATGTATTGGCACAGCTCTGCATGGCTTGTCTAGCTCTGGGCACATCCACTCAGGATGATCAGAGCTGGGTTTCCTCCAGTGGCTGCCAGCAGAGTAGCTGACCCTACACTAGTGCAGAGCCATTAGCTGCTGTTTCTGTTTTGGAAGCTGCATTTCATCTCTCTTGCCAAGCACCTGTCATTTTTTGAGCATTAATAACTGTAATAACAAGCAGAAATGAAACTGAGAGGTCCTAGATTGGCAGACTTTTAAGGATAACTCAATACTGCACAGTGACTTTAAAAATTCATTTATAAATATTTAAAGCTATGAATATTTCAGTCGTTTCAATTCATTTTGTTAATTATTTAGCCATAAAGCACATATCACATTCTTTACCTCCTGTTCAAATTGCATTTTATTACATTCTGAAAGCAGTCTGCAGATGGCAGCTGCAGCAGCTCAGGATCTAAGGCTGTGTTTGGCAAGTGGCTCCTTGGGTCTGTGTTTCCAGGCAAGAAGTGGGGACTGTTTGCTGCATTCCTTTTGCATGCTGAGTTTCTTGCATTTGCAACCTGGGAAATAATTTCAGTCACACAGACTTGCTGCCCTCATGTGCTTTTGCAAACCAAGGCTTGGTATATGCACATCCAGAGGCTTAAAAAAATGCTAATTTGGGAAAAAAGTACTTTTGCCTCCTTGCTAGAGACCACACCTTACATTCTTGGCCAGAAACAGTGATGGGCCTCCTTTGCAAATAGCCAGACCATCAAAGATTTCACAAAATTTAATTAACATCTTCATGATAAATGAACAGTATCACAGGCTACATCTTCTTATTATCCTCATCACTCTTTCATTAGACAGATAAGTAGCTCCTTCATAATTATCAATCTGCTGGAGCACAGACTGACATTTTATTGTAGGCTTGTGCAATATCAAAACTAGAGATGCACAAGTGAACCACAGCAATAGCAGGGACTGCTGCACTGCAGCCAGTCCATTTGGAAGCCCTGTAAGAGCAGCAAAGAGTGCTGAGCTGGAGGAAACTGAGCCACAAAATCTGTTGGAAATATGCTCTTATTCCTTTTCAGAAAACTCATTCCACACTTATGAGGAAAATACATGCAGAGAGGAGACCCAGGGTGGGTATTGCACAGGCATGTGGACACAAGTTGCTTTACTTCTCTTCAGGGACTATGGAGGAAGATCAGAGCAAATAAAGGCCTAATTTAGTTTCTGTTAGGTGCCTGGCTGATAGGATGGAGATAAATCACATCTGTATTCCCAGTATTTCATATTTGTATCTTTAACAGAATTTTTTTGGAACTGCTCTCAGAACATAAAAACATCAGGCACCCTAGAAATCCAAGACACTCCCATCCTTAATGTTGGACATCCAGTGCAAGGCTGTAGTGTTGTCTACATCTTTAAAACATGTAAAGTGGAGGTAATATTTTCTGTTGTCACAGAGCTTCTGGCAGAGTTAATTCATTAATTTTTATGAAGCATACAGATCCTGTGGTAGGAGAGCCAGGGAAGAAAGCTAATGAGAAAACTTAAGATGGCTTTTGGGCCATGTGGATAGGTGGGAAACAAAACCTTTGGCCACATACCAATTTTCTCGTCAAGGAGAAGATAAAGATTATGTTAAATAATGACTTTGTTGCTAATGAGAATCGCCCTTGTGTACCTGAAGCAAACACTGCAGTCAGGATTCTTCTGCAGTTTGCTTGGCTGTAAACTCTCTAGTGAAAATCACCTCCTGTGCCTCAGATCCCTGCTCTACAGAGAGGAGATGTCACAGTTTGTGCTGGCTGGAATTGCCCTGCACTGTGCTTTCAATCAGAAAATGCTGCCTTGAAACCAGACATATTCCAGGAATCTTGTAATTGCAAGAACTTTTCATCAAAAGCAGTCAAGTCTCAGCACTCCCTGTGCAGCAGATCCTCTGTAGGGCAATGACCTGAAAGCCAGTTACTCGATTATAATGTGAAATGATTCAATGCAATTACAGTCTTAATGATAAAATCTTCCTCCTCCCTCTCCTCCCAGCCCCACAGTGTGTTCCTGGATGAACAGGGTGCCTGCAGTCTGCTCAGTGCTGCTGGAGCTGTGAACTGCAGAGCCACAGAGCTCCAGTGAGGGGGAGAGCAGGAGTGTGGCTCTCCCTGCCCCTTGCACTGCTCCCCCTGGCAGAGCCCTGCAGGCACAGGGCACGGGCTCCTGCCAGCCCAGCGTGCTGCTTTGTTTGCATTTCGGCTCTCAGCAGCAGCTAAATCCTTGCTCTGCTGAAAAGTGACCTTGGGAATTCAACCCGGAGCCAGCTGCTGCTATCTGTGCCTCTGCAGGGATTCCCTGCTCCCATGAGGAAAGCTGGTAGCTGCAGGGCTCTGGATTCTGCAGTGACAGAAATTTTCCTCATTCCTGTTGCGCTCACTTGTGGTATCAGGATGATGATGTTTTATGCCAAATGTTTGAGAATTTTTTTCTCTTTCCATTTGCTCTCAGTCCTTCACGACTGGATTTCTGTTAGATTTGTCTTACTGCTGCAGTTATCTATGCTTTGATTTGTCTGACAATGAGGCTACTCTGTGACAATGAATGTCTTTGCTCAGCTGGCTCTTGAATTGCCCATCCTGCCCTCACAGGTTTGCTTGTCAGGGTTTCAGAAGCCCCACAGTGCAGCACTGTCCCAGCTGGATTTGACACATACTGATCCCATTCTCCTCTTTACCAAACAAGTTTTGCTTGGCTTGATCAGCTGTTAAATTTCTGATTTTACTTGGGCTCTGGCATTTCCGGGAGATTCTCACACCACCCTCTGTGGTGACTTGCCTGAGACCAGTTGAGAGATGGAATGAGTAACAATCACTTTTCAAACCCCTGCTTTACCCCTGTAACTGAACATGAGAACAGCAAACCAGACAATTCTTGAGCTCACTCCTAGGAATACAGCTCAGAAACTTCCAGCTGTAGTGAGGTTAATGCAGCAGGAGGTAAAACAATAAATGTGAGAAGAAAGTTTTTGAAGGAGGATGAAGAATGTATTAATCTTTCCATCAGGATGATCCCTAGCTCACATATTCAGTACTTCAAAGTCCAGACTGCATTTCATCTCAAGTCTTTTAAAGGACCTATGTGCTTCCAAGCTGCCTTTGGCAGAAATTCAGGCAGACCAAATGCCCTTTTCTCTTTCTCTTTATTTAATTTGAATAGTTTTGTGGTCTTTCCTATGCCATCTGAATGCATGTCTCATTGCTGAAGCACTCCTTTGTGAAGAACTTGCCCTGAAAAGCCAGGTACTCAGCAAGGGAAAGCAATGATCATGAAGAAAAATAAGAGTAAGCAAGTTTGCCACATCCCTGCTGATGTTTCACCTGACTCAGCACTGTATGAAGGGTTTGTGACAGGAGAGACTCCCTGTCACCAAGGTTAGAGACTATTCAGAGAAATGTGATGCAGCTCTCCATGAAGCCTGTGATGTGTCTGGATTCTAAGTGTGAGTGTCTCAAACCAGCTACTTTTCAAGTCTTTCTTTTGGGATGCAAATCTCAACCCCAGGGGCCATGAATTGCACACAAGTTAGAAGGCTGAGCAAAGGAAAAAGACTTCAAAGGCTTGTTGTCCTTCTTCAGGGGAATCCATGCTTCTTGTGCTGTTCCCTTTCCAAATCTCAGCAATTTTAACTGGCTGCCTGAACTCCACTTTCTAATTTCAAATCCCAAGTGAACAAGCGAGGGTGGAGTGTGACACTTCAGAGTCAATAAAAACAACTCTCTGGCTGGGCAAAAGGATATTTTATTTTGTGGTCATCACAGTACAGCTCTGCCCCGTGGTGAGCAGCTTGCAGGCTGCAGAAAGGAGGGAGCAAAAACACCTGGCTGCCAGGATCCTTCTTCCTGAGCAGCACATCCAGCTGAGTGGAGGTGACAGTGGGACATCACTGTCACCTTCCTGTGCTTGAGGAGTGTCTAGGGGAGGCACAGGAGAGCCTGGTGCTGCCCTGTGGTGGCATGGTCCCCCATGGCACATGTCTGGGGACAGCTGCAGGAGCAGAGGGTGTCTGTCCCTTGCAGGGGACAGTGCTGCTGTCCCTGGACACCATGTCCATGCCTGTACAGAGACTGGTTTCTCCTGTTTTTTTGGTTTTTTTTTTTCCCTTTGGGGTGCATAACTTGTTCCAAACTACAGAAGCAGGATTTTTCCATCAGCCCTCTGCATCAGTGCTCATTCCTCCCTCAGCCTGCACAGGCCAATACACTCAGCAGAATATTTGTTCTGTTGTGATGAAGGACTGGATATCCTGCTCCAGAGAGCATTGCTCAGGGGAGAGGAGAAAACAGGCAAAACAAGGAGGCACTGGGAGAGCTGTTCCATCACAGTCTCAGCTTTATTTGAAATGGGCTCAACAGCAAGTTCTGCTCAAGGGGCTGGCACTGGGACCACAAAAACACCTGCAGAGTCCCAGCTGTGAGAGGGTGAACAGGGTATTACTGAATGCAAGGGGACAAAGTAGGACAGGGCTTGGTTCTCACCTTGCCACGTTTTAAGGGTGACTGTTGTCCTGAGGAGAAAAAGAGAAAGCCTGGCACAGCTCAGTTTTTTTCTCTTGGTCTTCTATGCACTACTCAGGCTGCTGGAAGCTGATAATAAAAAAATACCTTCTATTCCAGCTCCTTGTTTTTTTATCAATTGCCTGTGGTATTGAATATCTCACCCACACTTCCAAGCATCAGGCAGGTTGTGATACCTCACTCTGTATGCAGCTGGCACCATTGCAAGTGAGTTTAATGCCACATGTATCCCTAAATATGACACAGGAAATCATGTTGCTGTTTGAAATAAGCAGTTTTGTTTTGTTTTGTTTTCTTGGTGACATTCCAGGATCAGGTTTTAAATAAAAGAAAACTGATTATTTGTGGACAGAGATAATGTTCTTCAGAACAGTTTGTCCACTGAGTCTTTGTTACCATAATTAAATTTATTGTTCAAATTAAACAAAAGCAAGCTTTCCCCCAAAATTAATTAGTCTTCATAATTAGAAATTGTTTTTCAAAAGTGCATTCAATTTATATGCTAGAAATTACCTAGATTATGTTTTGCTGACAGCTATCAGAGTTGGCCATGCATACCTAATGCTCAGAGATATATTAATTACCTTGCTTAACTAGCATGCTCTAATACATTAATAACTCTGTGCCTTGGAGAACTGCTGCTTGCTGAAAGCTTTTCATTGAGATGCAATTTCTCATGATGCAAGGTTCCTGCTCAGATGACATTCATGCTTAGGCAGAGTTACTGAAAATCATCTGATAATAAGGTTAGAAGCCCTTTCAACAAAACCTGGTGTAGATGGACAACTGGAGACTGCTGGAAAGCAATGGCTTTGTAAAATTAAGCTTAAGTATGCTTAAAACAAATGCATCTTCTTAAAAACACACAGGACAGGTAGGGACATCTTCCACTAGACCAGGTTTCTCAAAGCCCCATGCAGCCTGGGCTGGAACAGTTCTTCACTGCATGGAAAGGATGTCATGGACAGTAGGATTGTACCAAAGAACAGACAAAAGAGTCACTAGAAATGGGCAAAAACCTGGAGGATAGTCTTCTTGTTTTGCTCCTTGCACTGAAAATTGCTGGCTAAGCTCAAGTCCTACTGGGCTCTTCTGAATCCCCATATGGATCCTTAACCTTTTTTGTTTTTTCTTTTTTTTTTTTTTTTTTTTTTTTGTCTAGAATGGAAAGGTTCTGGGTCTCAGATATTAAAATATTCAGGTCTTGAAGTACTCCTGCAAAGCTTTTCTACTGTTTTCAATGTAAACAGAAGAGAAAGAACTTCTACTTTCAAGCCTCAAGAGAGCCTGTGCACCTGTTACAAGTTTTTTTTTTTTCCTGATATATTTTTTTCTGGATTCCTTTTTCATGCTGATAAGTGCTTTCAAATGTAGGCTTATGTTTCATCAGAAAAAAATTCTTTTTGTGTAAGATGCATTCAGTAATGTCTCCCCTTCTTTAGATTTAGCACTAGTTTGGGAAGAAAGCAGCTCCTCTGGTGAAGTAAAAACTCCAGTTAAGCTTGTTCATCCCTATTCAGTTCAGTATTTTGGTTACAATTTTCAACAAAGAGAGGTTAAATTCCCCAAATCCCACAGAAAGGCATGCAGCCCTGTGAATAGTCTGTCCTTCAATACTTGATTTACTGGATCTTTATAAACTTAAGCTTAGGTTTATATACACAGAGATCAGGTACAGCAAGTCCATCTGGCTGAAAAAGAAGAGAGACCACTGAGAGATTCATTGACAGTGAACTGGCACACACTCTATAAAAAGCAGTCTTTCTACCTTAAAAAAAAACAACAAAAACAACCACATTTGAGTTGATCCAATAACCAAGACATTGAGCTGTGTGTAACTCTGAATCCAGGCACCATGAATATACATGTGGCAAAGACTGAAGCCAAGGTAGACACAGCTGAGTGTTGAATTCCCTGATGAAGCAACTTGTTCTTAAAGTCCTTATTCCTACTCATTTACTTAATTGATCCCAGTCTGTGCTAAGTTATTTTAATGTTCTCATTATTCTGAATTTCTAATAACCGGGTTTTAAAAGGAACATATTTCACAAAGACAACTTCAGTAAATAAGATCAAAGCTATTCTGGGCTGGCTGGTTTGGATTTTGCCTTCTGCAAACAGAGACATATGCCTGATGCATTTTTCAAGAGTGGGGATTAAGGGAAGTCAGTATTAACATTAAGGTAAGGGCCATTCAGTAGTTTGCTTTCCAGATGTCAAAATACTGTGTTGATTATCTTCATTTGTCTAGCCAGGTGTTTACAAAAAGCACTGACAGAATTTTAGGTGTTTAATTCTCATTTTGAAGACCCCTTAGACTGCAGTACAATGTCCCCTTTGGCTGCTTTCGATTTCTCCTCGTTATGAGGAATACAGCAATTTGAAAATGGAGAAAGCAGAGGGAAGTGGCAGGCAGTGATGGTGTCAGCTCAGAGCTGCTCTGGCAGCACCTGTGAACAGCCAGGGATGGAGGGAATGGCCTCTGCAGGCAGTGACAGCTGGAAGGACAAGGCAAAGGAGAAATTGCCTCATTATTTTCCTGAGTAATACAAACAGCACTTGTGCTGGTGTGTGGGAGTTCCCAGGAGCACAACTCAGCTTTGAAATCAGGCATTGGAGAGGAACGTGCACAAACAGCCCTGCAGTGCTGCCAGTGCTTTGATAGCCTACAAGGGAGACTCACTTTCCATTTTTCTGCACAGAGAGAGACACTGGCAGTCAGGGGAGGTTGGGCTTTAGCAAGATGCTTGTTTATAATTTAGGCTCAAAATAGGCTTGCTACTTGCACACGTGGTGAGGAGGTCTCTGAAGGAAGGGATTGTCTGCTGTGAAGTTGTTGACATAAAAGTTACAAAAGAAATTAACTTCAAATAATGACCAGATACTGCATTGGTTTTTTCACAGAATTGCTGTGACATATGGTTCTAATAAGCAAAGAGGTCAATGGCACATTAAAAATAGGATTTGGAATGTGGCACCAGGTAAAACATTGACAATTCAGAATTCTATCCTTGTTCCTAATTTAGAGGTATAGTATCACACCCCTAAAAACAAAAGGCATATTTCCACATTCCTTTGGGAGGGAACAGAATTTAATGTGGTTTTTGAGCAATCTTTTCATTGTAGTTCAGTGTTTATGGGTTTATGTCTCACGTGCATTTTTCTTGTTACTCTTAGGGCATTCAGCCAGATCTGTGGGTACTCAGCCCGTTCATGAGACCTTCATATTTCCCCTGCTGTAAAATGAGATTAATGTTAGTTACATGGAGTTCTCACCACAGAAAGTGGAGGAGATCCGTTGGTTAATTTTTGTAAATAGATCCAAGGCTATAAAACACTCTGTAAGTGATAAATACAAGTATTTTTAACATGGCATTTTTAATGGCCCAGGCAGTTTCTCCACTGAGAGGTCCAGCAATGTCAGGCATCAATTTAAGAACATCAATCTATCAGGACAGTAATACATTAGCTCCCAGCACTGCTCTGTCCTCCCATTGCAGTTACCTTGACAAATCACTCAGTTCAGAGGCACTGCATCAAACGTTATTTTTCTGACAGATAAACCAGGATGCCTCATAAATGTTGTGCATGGAGGTGGAAAGCTCAGTTCAGTGAAAGACAAGGCACCCCAGGGTGCTGTGAAGAGGGACTGGGCCCAAAAGTGGGGGGAGTTGCTGTGGGTGGTGAGATGCTGGCAGAGATTGCCCAGAGCAACTGAGGATGCTCCACTCCTGGCAGTGTCCCAGGCCAGGCTGGATGGGGCTTGGAGCAGCCTGGGATAGTGGAAGGTGTCCCTGCCCAGGGCAGGGCCCTTGGAACTGAGTGATGTTTGAAGTTCCTTCCAACCCAAGCTGTTCCATCTCCCTGTGAGGAGAGTGAGGGATCTGAAACATGTCCCCTTCTGTTTTTGGAGGGATGGATGCCAGACGATGTGCTAAATAAAGCCAAAGTGAAGAGTGGGATGTGTGACCCTGGGAGCTGGAGGAAGTGAGAAGGACCCTAATGCTCCTTGTTTATTTCAGCAGGTTAGAAGGCAAAACTGCAATTTTGCTTTTAGGGAAACTTGGATTTTCGGAGTAGGAGGAAACATAGGCTTTATTGACCTAGGGCTGGGAGGTGGCAGTGCCATGCTGCCACATGGAAGTCAAAATCTGATTGCTAAACCCATGTTGGGGTGGACCTTTCATTCCCATGGGCAGCAGGGTGGCACTGAACCTTGGCCACTCTAACTGGGACATAACCAGAGGAAAGTCAGGTAGGAAGAATTCCTGTGAGGCTTAAAATAGAGATAGGCTCACACTTTGCATCCTGATATTTCTGAGCTTTTCAAGGGTGATGGCCATGGCCAGGCTGCTCATATGGCCATGCTGCAAGATCTGAACTGAGAACTCCTCCATTAGTGGAGAAAGTCTGGGGGGAATTAGCTTTGTGGCACAGCTAAGCTCTGCTGCCTTGGTTAATCCTTGCAGCCTGTTGCAGAAATAATTCAGTCGCTCTGGGACCCAAACCTGAAGTAGTTTGACTAACATCAGCCAAAAAGCCCCAAAAGCCCCAAAAGCCTGCAGCAATTCTTTCAAAAACCTGCAGCATGTACTGGGTTTGCTGTGTCACATTCTCAGTTTTTGTATGGCAATGGCAGGTTAAAAAGCAAACTGATTGTGGCTCAGCCACTGGGCAAGAACCTCAAATGGGTTTTTCTCTAAGCACATGCTCACCACCAAAATCTAAGGAAATCTGGTTCTTGCATAGATCCCAGTAGAGCTGAGGCAGGATTTTTTCTAGAGCAAAGGTATAAATTATGGTAGTTGTGAACTCCTTCTCCATGTTTTTGTTTTTTTTAATAGGATGAAATAGAGCTAAGTGTATTTGTGTAGATTTATAGGTATTTGCTTTAAAAATATAAATTAAAAAAAGAATTTTGGGCCAGGTTATGTCCATGAAATGCTAGATTGTGTCAGTCAGCTTCTCAGCATTGTGCTCTGCCAAAGCAATTTCCCTTTAAGTGCTGGAAAAAGTAATTGGGTTTGAATTGCAAGTTGCTGTTCTCTTGTGTTCAAGACAATATTTCACTGTTGTCTTTTAAAGTCATTTTTCTTCTTCCTAAGTATTATCTCTCATGTCTATACACCAGAGCTTGATATCCATCTTTTTGGTTCAGGTTCACACCCTGGGAGGCTTTACAAAACCTGGGTATGTGTGAAGATTTAAGTCCTTGCTGCTTGTGATGTAGCCAGTGTGGTCTAGTAAATACAGTCTGCCTCTGTCTGGAGAAGCTTTACTTTTTCTGCTTGTGGAGGGCTTAAAAAAGATCTCTGAATTGTGATTTTAAACTCTGCAAATGTAACTTCCTTCCACAACCCAGGTCAGTGTGGACATTTGCACCACAGACACTACAACAGTGTTTTTCCTGACAGAGATATATTCACATTGAAATAGAAAAAAATGAATAATATTGCATGCTAGAATGAAACAACATATGGGACTTGTTCCTGGCTGTTGATAGCCTTCCTGGGTAGTGAATGCCAATGTATGTGTGACAGTGAAGAAACAAGCTGTTTCTCCAAGGATGGGTTGTGATTGTCCTGTGCTTTTATAATTTTCTCTGAGAGCACCCATGGACTTCACAAAAGCACAGGAGCAAGACCTGGCACCGTGGGCAGCACTGAGCAGCTCTGCCTGCTCTTTGCCAGCACTCAGGACTCACAGTCAGCCTGGAGCTGAGCAGAGCAGGGGGACGTGGTGTCCTGGTGCCAAGGCTGAGTCAGTGCATGCCCACAGCTCACAGCAGGCAGAGCCTGCTCAGGGCAACCAGCACGGGCTTCACAGGGAGAAAATCACTTGTGCACCTGCTGGGATGGGTTTGGTGTTCCCACTGCAGGGCAGGAGCCTGGGTGTGTCCCTGTTGCCCCAAGAGCATCACAGCTGTGTCTGTCACCTCTCTGGAAGCACCAGGACAAAGTGCAGGCACTGAGAATGCCCAGACACCAGAGTTCATGCCCAAGTCTCTAAGAGAGCAAAACCTGGCTTGCTTCTCTTGAATCATTGCAACTGAGTGGCTCCCAGAGAGCAGCCATGGCCCCATTCTGCAAAACTTGAAAACTTGTTTAACCTGAGCCTCACAGAGTCTCCCTGGCTGGGCAGGCTGTTCCCTTCTCTAGCATTAATGCTTGCGCAGAGCAGGGGCAGGCTCTGATCTCTGCTCTGTGCTGGCAGGGACAGGAGCTGAGGGAATGGCCTGACTGTGTCAGGGGAGGTTTAGGTTGGATATCAGGAAAAGGTTCTTCCCCCAGAGGGTGTTTGGGCACTGGAGCAGCTCCCCAGGGCTGTGGTCACAGCACCAGCCTGGCAGAGCTCAGGAAGTGTTTGGGCAATGCTGCCAGGCACAGGGTGTGACTCTTGGGGATGATGCTGAGCCATCATGGGCTCATGGGGATGGTCCAGGAGTTGGACTCAATGATCCTTGTGGTTCCTCCCAGCTCAGCAGATTCTGAGATTCTGTGATCAAGGCTAAAATCCAGCAAAGCTCTACCCAGCTGAATCTGTACAACGACTCAGTTAATGAGCTAATGCAATTTTGTGTATGATGTTCTTCCACCTTTGTTTAATTACCAAAAGTACTTCTTAAAAACGGAGAAAACCTCTTGAGAACAAGAACAAAGTTTATACTGTAGTCGTTGCCAATTAAATATTTTCATCATAATTAGATGCATGCTGCATCCAACTTGCACACAGAAGCTTTTTTTTTTTTTTTTTGGAAAACGAATTATAAATTTTTTTTCAGTTTTTCCTAAATCTCTCAGAGTAGCAGGAAGATTAACATTCTGAATGATAAAACCACGAGTTAAAATTATAATAATTAACTCCAACATTGCATGTAATATCAAGAGAAAACTTTCTTATTATGTATGTTGTCTTTAATTATAATTTAAATGTTTGAAAAGGAGAAATTAATTATAGTTTTTACCCTGAGATTGGCAAAACTCAAAACATAAAGCTGATAGAGGATGCTCTGGAGAACATCTTATCCACCATACAATTTAAACGTCATTTAAGAGCCCAGCCTCCTGATGAGTTGCTTAGATTTCCAAATCATGATATTCCCTTGTTATTAAAAGCACAGTGTGAGAGCAATTTCCAGACCTTGTGCAAATGATAATATCCTCCAGTAACCTGAAATGGGAATGCTCATGTCATCATACCTGGCATTTTGGAGTAACTCTGTTCTGGGGGCTCTCATACATTAATTTGTCTTTTCAGCATGCAGGTGCTATTGTGGTACACAACTGACAGAAATGCTTTAGGACCTGATCATCACCTGATTTGTCATGGACAGCCCATAATTTTCAGAAGCCCAGTGTTCCCCTTATTGCCATGCTGCAGACTCTTTCAAGTGCTACAGCAGATCAGCAGAGAGCAGAAATGACAATGCCCACACTAATCAGAGACTTGCAGATCTGACACTGTTTATAATGTATCTGCTGCTGCTCCTTCAGTAAACAGAAGCCACTTTTAATAATTATTCCTTATCAATAAGCTGAGATAGGTTTTACAAGTCCTAATATATATCACATGCCTCATTAAATGAATTAGGGGTTTTTTTTTATTGCTGTTTCCAATTACAAGTGATCTTCAGAACGTTCCTGAGGTCTGTAATTATAACTTATCTCTGTCTATTTGTATAATGGCTAAGTGTTGTGCCACTGAAGAGCAAACTCATATAATCAAATAACACGTCCTTTAACACTGTTGAGTTAATAAGAGTTGTACAAGTGCAGGTTTATGATGAAATGAGTCTTGGGGAAGATCCTTGAGGCCAGGAGAAATTTGTTTTGGTTTGAGAAACAAAAAAAAAGGAATTTATCCAGTGGGTTTTGCTTTATAAAATATGTATTTTTTATAGCAGGAAATAAATGTCTGCATTTTGCAGCAGTTGAAGATAAAATAAGGGGATAGCACCTTTGGAGAAGTGTTCTGTAGATCTTGGAAAGATGAATATTTATTCTCAAGTTGAGGGAAAATGATAATGCTATACTGTTTCAAGTGTTCTAATTTAACACAGATAATTATTTAATTTAAGTGAACTTTAGAGATTAATTTTCAGGGTGATTTTATCTCAGCCTGATTCCTAGCAGGGGAGGAACCATATCACAAGGGTCTGCCTCTCCACTGGCAGCTTTTTGTGATAATGAGAACCTTTATGTGGTCCTTCAGAGTATGATGGGTGCCTCTGGACCTCCAGGTTGCACCTTTGCCAGGGTGCATGATTCTTGCTGTAATCACAGGCATCCCATCATTCCTCCAGGAAGGCAGGGATTTTGCTTATACATATATATATATATATCTGTGTGTGTGTGTGTGTGTGTGTATATGTATGTATGTATGTATATATATAATATAAAAAAACAGAAAAGGAAAGGGAAAAATACATGAAGAGATATGCAGCATCTTGAGCCATTAATAAACAAAAGACTCTGCCAAGTGGTTCTGAGAAGCTGTGGTCTGAGTATCAAGTCAGCTGCATTTAAAGGTTTTTGGGGACTCTTTCAGCAATGCTACTTTGTGTAGTTTTATGATTTTCTTTTCCATCTAAGTGGGCATTTTGATAGAGAGAAATGCCTGTTGCCTTCTGTGATGTACTTTATCATCTGGACACAGATCATTCAAGCCTGTGCTTCCTTCCTTTGACTATTATTTCTCTAGCTTTAGTTCAGGTTCAAAGAGTTAAAGTAGCATCAAGTGATCCTTCTGTATCATCAACTGTGGCTGAGCTGCCTCACAGACAGGGCCAGTTTGTCCTAATAACCAAAGCAATAACATTTTATCCTGGTTTCTATCAGCTGTTGGACAGGATCTGCTTGTGCCATCATCAGATGCTTTTGTTTCTCTTGTATTTAAACTCCCAGATGGAATCTTAAGAGGTTTACTCTGAACTGCAGATGCAGTGGGCTGAGCTGAGCATCACGAACTGGTGCCAGCTCAGGATGCTCTTTACAAAGCAGAGGAGGAAACCAGCCCAAAGGAACATTTTCCACTGGACTGGTCACAGCATTCCCATGAGGAGCATTTCCTGATGAAGGTTGTGACTGCAGCCCCAGGCCACCACCTCTGCTCTCACCTGACCCAAACCCTAAAGCCCCTGATAAAGACGTTTTCCCTGAGGGCAGATGATAAAGGATTCATTTCTCTTGCATTAAAGCCCTTCAGAGAGCACAGACACCCAGAGTTCTGCCCCAGACAGGGTGTTGCCAGCACAGGTCAATCTCCTGGAACAAAACGAGCCCTAAATGCTTTGCAGCCCCCAGCAGAAGCTTCAGCCATCCAGTGCTGGCAGCTCTCCTCTCTTCAGACCCCTCAACACAAATGCAGATTTTGTGGTTTGATCTTTAGCATTATTATAGGGACCTATCTGTAATAAAGAAGGGAATGGCTCTATGAATGTTGTAAGCCCTAACAAAAAGTGTTCAGCTTGTACTTGATACAAATAATGTCTGGTGAGCTTGAGGAACACCTTGGAGGTTTTCTTCCCTTATGTAGTTTGGAATTTTATGTCCCGTTTGGGTGGAAGAGATGCTATTTCTGATTAAGGTTAGGAATCCTAGCATGGACCAGGTTTTTCTTGTGCCAAAGCAGTGGCAGGGCTGTGCTACATCAGTGTGTCACTGTGGCAGTGCACAGTCACCATGCAGTGTACTGCAGAACTGCTCCCATTTTGCATGGCAAAAACAGATTTCATCCATGGAAGCATCTGCCTGCTCCCATTAACTTTTCCACCATGCAAACATTTGCAAGTAAAATCTGTTGTCTGTCCCATGTAACATGATTCCAGCAGCCCTATCCACGTGCTTGATAGGGGCAGTTTTTCAAAGTGAGACAGAGTAGGATGTACTCCATCCATCCTCCCTTGTGCCAGGCACTGCAGGTTGGGCAGAGGGGAGGAGCAGGCTCAGGACCACTGGTGATCTAAAAGAGCAGTGTAACAACAGCATTTCTTGGGATCTTCCCAAGATGGAAGTAAAGGGACAACATCAGCTTATTTAATTTCATCTGTGGTGATATTTGAAACTGATTGTCTTAAAATAATAAAAATGTCATTTGAGCAGTTGCTATTCTAGAAGTAAGTATTGGTCTTTTTTAGCCCTTTTTCTTTATAAATGCTAACAGAAATTAGTTCAGAGTGATTTGTGAAATACAGAAAAAGGTCTTGGCTGACTGGGCAATGAACATGGACACATTAGATCAGCAACTTACTACAGTGAAAATGAACAAGAGAGTGGAGAATCATCCCTTCCCTGCAACTAGTAATCAGTCAAATACAAAGTTTGACTTAACACAAAGCTGGGAAATATTGTAAAAGGCAGAGGACTGTAAAGGTTTTGCAGAGACCTGTGAGAGGAGATGTAACTCTAGAGTGCTGGTCATTATACTTTGGTCCACAGGTCCCAGGGATCCCTCACATAATTAGTCCTAGGGGATGCTAGGACAGGGCTATAGAAAGGGATTTTCTTCCTGTCAGTCTTTTATTTCTCCTCATATTCCTCACTTCTACTGGGGAATGGCTGAATATCAACAAATACCAGGACCTGATTACTGGAAAATGTTCAGGAACTGGCAGGGCATGTATTGCTTTTTTCTCCCTATGGCTGTGCTCATCCCAGAATCAGTCAAGAACAGCCTGCCTGAAAAGGCAACAAGAAGATGGAGAGAAAAAGAAGCATCTGGCTTGGATCCTGGTCAATAAGAATGTGTGGCCTGCATCCCCTGGACTGATGACCCCAAGCATCTGTATCTTGTTCCCCTGGGGCAGTGGCTGCTTTCCCTGTTTTCTTCATCCTTTTGGAGCCTGCTCTTGGCTTGTTAAGTATTTGTGCCAAGCCCTCACAGGCAGAAGAGCTCACAGGGGAGGGATATAGCCTGGGATGCCACTCCAAGACTGGTTTTAGGATAAAGAAGGTTGACCTCAAACAACTGGGCTACACTGAAATTCAGTGTCTGTACATACACACAGCTTCTCCCTCAGTGGCACCACATCTGTAGGAATGCACAATGACCAAATTCCATTAATTCCCTTTTAATTCAGCCCCTGATTCACAACGCAGGAGCACTGTTCCCACTTCCCAGAACTGTGCAGGCACTGGTCCTGTTTTCTGGTGGAAATGATGAGGCAAACTACCCCAGCCATTCTTCTTGTTAATTTTTCCTGATGCATCCAGGTCCCTCCCTGTCCCTTAGCCATGGGCTGCAGTAGGATTTTTGTGGGAGCTGAGAGAAGCAGTTTGTACATGTCTAAGCACGTGTACACATGTATGTACATGCATAAGCATTTCCCTTGACCAGGAACAATTCAAGGAGCTCAGAACATCACTCCTGATGATCCCAGCCAGGCAATCTAGGCAGTAACTTGCCTTGGCTGGAGGTCAGGAAGCTCAGTCTGTTGTCTTTGAGCAGAGCCAAGCCAGGCACCTCAGGGTGCCAGGGGCTGCTGAGCAGATCTGGGGGCTGGAGTCAAACCACAGCCACCAGCTGTTGGCCAGGGAGCTTTGAGCACTGCTTTGCTGGGGTTATCCCTCTTTTGGAACACAGTCTGGGCTGCACTGGGACTGTGAGGCAGAAGGCTGCTTATTAACCCACAGTGTCTCATCCATCAGATAAATAACAAAGTAATTCTAAATGCCTTGAAGTTGCCTCAACCACTCAGAATCTCTGAGGATCTTCCATGTCATTACAAGAGCAGGATGCATTTCAAGTGTCCTCTTCAGGTCCTCTGACTATCCAAAGGGATGGTGCTCAGACACTTATGATTGGGATAGCTGAGAGCAGTAATTACTGTAATTACACTTGTGTCTGTGTGCTGCAGTGCTAACAAGCCACGTTGCAATTGCTGTAACTAAGAAAGCCAATGGAGATAAAGGCCAGCCACAATTAGCAGCTCACAGGGCTGCTCCTGGAGCTGGTGTAGTCTGTTCCTCTAACTTGAATATTCAGGTAAATTTTCCTGCTGGCAGCTCCAGCTGACTCTCAGTGAATTTCCCTGCTGTTTCCTCCTTCTAAGCTGTGAATTAACAGAGTCCTATGGCCATAGGTGAGGTAAAGTTCACTGATCTTTCATGCCTCTTGACAGGACCAGGCACATGAACATGCAGCTCCACTTCTTAGAGTGAAAGGCCGAATTTGTATTTCTCAAAGGAAAGGATTAAAATGCCATCAAAGGTGAAAGAATAAATTTTCAGGGTGAAAACTTCAATTTCAATGAAATTATAGCAGTAGACCTAGATAAATGTGAGGGTGGGTTGGCAGTAAGTTTGGAGGCAGTCCATTTGCTGATTAAATTTGATTTTATACGTATAGCCACGCTAAACCCCAATTATCGTTATTCAGGAAAAGCACCTGGATTAATCAGACCTGCCACATCCATCTTTTTCTAATGCTTATTTCACTGGCTGTGACTCCTACAGAGGAAAATTTCACCAACTGATTAGTTTTAGAGCTCTTAAATTTCTAAGCTGCAAGGAAGAGCAAATATCAGATCTCCCCATTTTCCTCCCTCCTTTCCCAAACAGGCTGGAAGAGCTGTCTGCAGGGAAATTGGGAACCCTGCCTGCCAGCAGGGCTCCTGGGAGTGTGGAGACAGGGGTGCATGCCCAAGGTATGTGGCAGTGCTGGGGTTTCTCCCTTGTTCCATAAGGAATGTCAATAAAGTGAGATGTTTTCTGCAGGTGAGAAGCATGATGGAGATGAAGGCAGGAGTTTGGTTTGAGATGCTGTCCTGGTTTGAAGGACAGGTGTCTACCAATAAAGGCAGAAGCTTCTCTTTGAAATGGAGAATGTAAACCCCCTCCCTTCAAATTATTATAATTTTGAAATTAAGGAGCTCTCAGGCAAAACTATGGAAATTAGAAATAACAATTCTTTACTAGGAAAATTAAAATAGAAATACAGTGTTACAAAGAACAATCCCAAAAACACTGCCAGAGTCAGAATCCAAGCTGACACCCATCAGTCAGTCAGGGTGTTGGTAGCAGTCCCATTCAATGGTGGCTGCATCCTCCTGCAGTGGCAGATGTGGTTCAGCTGGAGCAGTGCTCCTGGAGAAGGTGCAGTTTCCTCTGAAAGTCCAGGGATGATGTGGGAAGGTCTGGCTTTCCTCTGGAATCCAGTGGAAAGGTATCTTGGTGTCCAAAATCTCAGTTTCTATCTAGTTAGGAAAGGCTTGGCTCCTCCCCTGGCTGGAGCATCTCCCAGTGGGATGATGTAATTTTATCAGTCATGCACTGGGACTCAATGGCCATGAACAGGAGATATCTCCTGGAGGGAGGATGGGCTATGGAAAGATAAAGATGATTGTCCCAGCTGGTTTAAATATGGCCCATTAGCAGATAATATGTGCCACAGAGATAAGGGTCACTGCCCCACTTGGCTTCAACAGATGGTGACAGAATGCACATTGCATACAGGATGCTGGCCTCATCCTGTACTGCAACCCAACACAGCTGCAGAGCCCCAACAGCCAGTGCAAGTGACAGACACACATGGCACCAGAGCTGCCTTTCCATGGGGGCTGCTCAGGGAAAGGATGGGAGGGGAAGGAGCAAGAGTGGCACTGAGCTGCTGTGCACTGTGGGCAGGGGTGGGGCAGCTGGAGATGCCTCATTTCACTGCTCTGACACCATCAACCCCCACCCCCTCTGTACCACTCAGTGTGCAGTGCCATCCTGCTCCCACCCTGTGATAACCAGCATCAGGGAAGAGAGGATGCCTTTAAATCATCTACCTCAGCAAGAGGCAGCTCTGGCTCTTCTCACCCTGTCTGAGGATTGCAGGAGGAGGAAACACCCAGCCAGGCTCTCTAATTGTTTCTGGCCACTGATTGACTGTAACAGCCCGTGGAGTCTCAGGCTATTCCCTGCTAATTGAAATGACTGTGGAAGAACAGACTTTGCAGCTACTCAGACATCTCTTTTGAGCCAAAGGAAATCTATCCTTTATAGTTTCCTCCAGCAAGTGAGATGACATCAGCTCTGTGGGTGGACAAATGTATTGAAAACCTGTCAAAATTCATAGTATTTTCAGAGATGCAGATATGCTCGAGCTAGAAATGCTGTTATAATCAGCTAATGTCAGCTCCTCTCTATCACAAAGGTTGGAGAGTCTCACCCAGGCATTTTGACAATTTCCAAATCTAGAAAAACTGAATCTAAACTGAACTGCTCAACAAGAAGGTCATTAATACTGAGACAGATGAGACAGAATAGATTCTCCATAGCTTTTTTTTTTCTGACAAGTACGTGACTTTCCTTCTGATAAACTGACACTAATGAGAATTATTTTACTGATCTAAAATGTGCTAACTGATATCTTGTGGTCTGTATCACACAGAAAATGTTAATGCTTTGTTCTACCTTTGGCATCCACAAATGTTTGAAACATGGAATGTCTGAGAAGTGGGTTTGTGGGCTGCATTTCAAGATGTGTGACAAATCTTCTTACTGGGAACCTACCAACATATTAAGGAAAGTGTGGATGCTTGTGTGCATTTGTTTGGCTGCAGATTAAGTACTGGCCATGAAACAACATGTCCTGAGGATATGCATGGATGGGTTTCACAGCACCTGGTCTGAAGTATGAAGGACAATTTGGAGATGGCAAAAAATTGTTTTCTTCCCTTTTTGATCTTCACATTCACTGTACCTTTCTCTTTCTGTGTGCCTGCACCCTGTGAGTAAAGAGCATGACTGTGTGCTTCCTTTATTAAACAACTCCAACTTTCTTTTCTTCATATGAAGAATTATTGCAGCCCTCCTGCCCTCTCTTGTTTTCTAGAATATGTTTTCCTTTGGTTCTGATGGATCAATTTGCACCATTGAAACTCAATGCTCTGAAACTTCATATGAATTTTACAGTCATGCAATAAGATTTTGAAAGTTAATAAGACATTGTTATGGAGAAGAAAAGCACTTGAAGAAAAGTATGGAAAATTACACATGGATCAGAAGTTCTGAAAGACTTTGCAAGTTCACAAAGCCTTATAAATACAAAATGAGTTTCTCAAAGGGGCAGTCTGAGCACCTCCCAAAGCCAGAAAATCATTGTGTAAATAGTCTGAGCACGGTGCAATGCTCTCTGCACACCTCCTGGCAATGCAAAGGCTCACAGCCCTTTCCTCACAGGTCCTGGCTTCATAAGCAGCCACCAGCACAGCTTGTATCTTTGCTGGATTTCCCAGCCTGTTTTTGAAGAGCTGCCTGACTTCTATCCCAGGCAGAGCTTTGCAGATCCCTGTGTCAAACCTAGGGTGGGATTTCCACCCCCACTGCTCCCCCCACCCTTTACTGCCTTGCTGCCAACTCACAGTGTCTGATCTCTCCCCAAGCCAACCTTTCTCACTTCACCACTTTTCCCTTTGCAGTTTGAGCTGGGTTCCCAGTGCAGTCTCAGTCTGTTATTTCCTAGAAGACAAACAGCCCAGCAAGGGGAAGTATTTTAGGGCATATTCCTCCAAATTTTCTTTCTTTCCTTCAATCTAGTATCAAAACCCCTTTTAAAATCATCTCCCTGCTCTTGGCAAATATTCAGAATAATTTGACTTTCCCCCTCTGCTCTGGAAAGATTTTTCTTTTCTTTCTGTCACTCAGGCATAGGCAAAAATCCAACATTATTCCTGCTGAGCAGCTCTTGCCTGCTGTGATGGCTCTGCAAAGCACTTGGAGATAACACACCACCAGGGCTGAGGGCTTGGTGACAGTGGTGGGTTCAGCCAGAATTTTGTGCTGTGTGCCACTGTGCCCACATGCAGAGCTGTGTCTTCCTGACAAAATATGCTTTGGCAGTCACAAAAGCACAGACGAGAGATGAGAGAATCTTGACTTATTGAGGATGCAGGTAGTAGAAATCCCCCATGAGCTAATGGGAATATGATGCAAAATATCCAGGCCCAGGCCAGGAGATGAGGGTCTTTGGATCCTCCTGGTGAGCAGCCTGTGAATGCTAATGCTGTTAATTAGTTGAGGGAGATGCTGTTATAAATAGAAGAGCTGACTGAATCTTTTTTTGCAGCAGATAAGCATACAATGAGTTTAGTAATTTCCTGTTTAAGAGCATGGCGATATTTGTAAAGCTATTTTTAATTGCTCATTACTGTAATTACTTGTTTTTTTAAAAAAGACAGAACATTATGAAAGAATTGAACTATATTGGAAATTATCATCAATCGAAATTCCCCCTTCAATCTGACTGCCAGGGAGGACTACTGAGGTAGCAGACACACACACTTTTAACCAACTGTGATTTTTCAGGCTGACATGAATTGTGAGCACTCACATTTTTATTTTCATTGTGTTTTCTTTTTACAGCAGTAAACAGCTTCATTTCCCTGTATCCATGGGACTGCAGGACTTTGCCCCAGACAGGGAGAAGAGATTCTGCAAAGCCCAGACTTTGAATTGCTGTTCGCACCAGAAGAGTGACCCACAACACATGAAATATATTCCTATGTCAGAAAATCTCCCCATCTCTAATACAGGGGGAGTTGCAGCAGGCTAACAGCTGATGCTTCATTGCTCCTGTCCAAATGTTGTTGCCCACATGCCTGACAGTGAATTAGCTGCTAATAATGGATCACCAGACTCTTGTGGAGTGAAACATTTACAAGAACCGACACGCTGCCAAGTTTAAAGTCTGGGAGCACAAGGCAATTTCAAACCTGTCATTTCCTCACAGAAAGGGGATTATTGCTTTGTTATCAGCAAAGATACTGTGTTATGTAGCTTTCCTGCCCTTGAATTATTTAGGTCACATGGGATGGCCACAGGTTATATTGAAAAATGCATCTTTTGGGTCTGTATATGTATGTCTATATAAACATCCAGTGTGGAATTCACTGGTTGTGTGCACAGACCACATACATGCAAGTAAACTTGCCAATTGCCTCAGACAGCCCCTGTAACAGAGATTTATGGCCAGCTGCCCCTGTTCCTGGCAGTCAAGGTGACTCCTGTGATAGGTACAAGGAGTCAGAGCAGCACCTGAGGCAGTGGCTGAAGGGAGAGATGGCAAGTACCCCTGCTTTATCCTTCCTGCCATAAGCCTGAGAGCCATCTCTTGAGCAGCTTCCCTATAGCTCTGCTTATTTCTGCTCATCAACACATGAAGGACCTGGTAGATGATGGAGTTCCCAGTTCATGTGGAGTGAGGATTGTGCTGTTGCACGAGAAGGCAGCAGCTGATCCCACTTTCATTTTGGGTGATCCATCTCGTACTCCCTGCTGGGTTTTGCAAGAATTTCTGTGGATGCTGGTGCTCAGAGTGTACAGAGCTTCAAGTAATGCATTCACATGCCTGTACTGCAGAAAACTGGGAGATGGATCAGAGCTATTTTTTAAAACATTTGAAATCCTAAATCAGAAATTGTATCTCAGCCATGTTCTGGCTTTTCAGAAAAGCCATGCTTCTGCTGCTGACAGTCCCTTTTACTAGGTAAAGGACAAGAACTGTGGTAACAAATTCATAGTAAACTACTGGTTTGTAGAAAAAAACATTCTACAATTTTAAGCCTTGTTTCATTTTTGTTATGATATTTAGGCATACAGTGATAATAAGACACACTAATATTTTGTTTGTATCTGGTAATTAACAATATAAATATTCTCAGGGTGCTCTCAAGTCTTTTCTTTTGCACATTCATTTCCTCTGCTTCACAGTCTTTGGTTAAAGTGGCTTGAAAAATCACATTTTTCAGAATGTGCATGTTTCTTGAGAAACAGTTTTAACTTGAATATAAGTTGATTTCTTGCAGCTCCTCAAAAGCTGAGAATTTATGCAGAGTATTCAAGGCTAATTTCCTGTAGTTTTCCAACTGAGGCTGTCATCATGATCTACAGAAAACAGCAACCAGCCTTACATGAGATATAGCAATGATTCCCTCTTCTTGTGTAGTGAAATAAATATGTATGTGTGATGTATCTACACATCTATAGTGTATGCCCTGTACATATGTCTCTGGCACTTTACTTAAATATGTCAGTTAAAATAATGTGTTTGAATATTTAGACTATGAGCAAAACACCATGAGGTTATGAACTTTGAATAAATTCTGATAGTTATTGTGCATATGCATTTACCTTTGCAGGGCAGTGTCTGCCTTGCAAAATGGTGTGATACTGCAGAATTGCCTTTGATTTACAGCAGTATCAGTGTGCTGATTGACTCAAAGGAATTGAGACAGCAGGTCTGGCTCTGGCATAAGATTTAATGCATTTTTTTAACTGTTTCTTTCTAAGTGCAAGGCAGCTGCACCAGTAAGGAGGCACTGGCATGTTTTAAAAGGGCATTTCCCTCACAAAAGCAGGTATAAGTCTTAGGAAATCTAAATTCCACGCTGCTTGAAAATCAGAGGGTGAAAAGAGGCTGTTTGGAGGACTCGTTGTTTGAGAATTCCTTTTAGGAAGCTTTTCATCAGTAAATCTGTAGACATCATCGCTTCTTACTCTAAGCCAAACAGGAAAAAACATAATTTTTCCCTGTCAATGCCTTGGATTAAAAATGACTAAACAAGCATTTGTGGCAGGTTAATTGCTCCTCGGGTACTTGCAATCCCTGCTCAGGGTGGGTGTGAATATGAACTCAGCAGGCAGCAGCTCTCCTCCCGGGGAGCTGCATTAGCCAGGCGTGGATGGTCCCCAGTAGGCTCCTGCCCAGACGGCGTGTGCAGCACAAGGTCAGCTCGACCTTCCTCCCTGCTTCCTTATTATTTCAGCTACTTCTTGGCTGGATCAAGAAATCTGGCATTACACAGCTCCCAAAGCAGAGCAGCAGCACAGATGGAGGGAGGGGAGGACAAGGGGCTTGGTGTAAAACTATTATTCTTTGAAGGGTTCATAGTGTGAATCCTATCTGTGAAATTATGGCACAAAATGTTCAGTCAGTGTTTCAAACCCACCTGTCTGTCACACAGGCACACACACACAGCTTCTCTTTTCTCCAAAGACCTATATTCATATTAAAGCAAATAAATGGTGCACTAACATTTGGATTCACCTCAGATTAGTTGGAGTGGCACGTACTTACACTTGGAGGTTGTCAGGATAATACACAATCAAAGCAAGAATTGTGTTTTTATGGCTGCATATAAATATGTGTCCTAGGGCTTCGTTTTCTCTTGGTATTTTGTTCTGCTCAGATCTCCAGCTCCCTGAGTGTGTGCACCCCTGGAAATGTGGGGAAGCACTGTAAGAGGGGTGACAGCAGAACCAAAGAGTGGCCAGGGCTGGTCTTTCCACTCAGGTTTTGAGGTTTTTCAGAGGAGGCTGCTTTGTCTGCTCTCCAGAGGCTGTCAGCATGAGTGGCACTGAAATTGTCAGGTTACTTGGTCTGATCAGGGCTGTAACATTAGAAATTGAATGTGCAGTAATCTTTCATATTCATCCAACCTCTCATTGCTTCTGTGCCTAATACACCTGTTCATGCTTTTATTCTTGCAGTGCTGTCTTGGAGCAGGGTGGTTCTGTGGTCCTTCTTTTGCAGGGAGGGAGCTGAACTGCAGAGTCACCTGGAGAAGGAAAACTGCAGGCAGGAAGGGGAGCAGGAACAGCTTTCTTAAAACCTCAGAGACAGCCCTGTCCTCAAGGCTGATCCTGGGGGAATGAGGATTGGGCAGGCACACAGGTGTGGAGTGACACCCTTCTATCTTCCCAGGGCCCTGCACCCCCTCTGTGCTGGCCACAGGTAACAGTGGAGCCATCTGCATTCTTGGGATGTGTATTGGTGACACCTGGTCCTGAATTTGGGCATCCAGGATAAGGACAAAGCCTGCTTTGGGAAGGGGCCAGGGAGACAGACCCACGATGCATCTAATCAGCTGTGATTTTTTCAGTGATGTGTTATCATTGCTTTCATTACTTTGTACCCTGTCATGTGGCTCTCACACATAAATTCCTGCCTTGCTTTGCTTTCAGTTTTCTTTGTTGTCCCCAGAGATTAATGCAGCTCATTTTGTGGATGCAGCTGGACATGGGGCACAGGAAGGAGGTCATGGACTGAGATTAAGTTTTGATCTTGACCTCATCCCGAATTTTAATTTTGTGAACAGAATGGAAATCAAGTATAAATGTATGGACTTTGAATCTGTCTCAACTTTCTGAACATACCTTAATAGTGACATTCTTCTTGACACTGCAACATGAAGAATTCTGCACCAATTAATTTTGTATCTGGATATAACTTTGGCTTTTACCTGGATTTAGCTTCATGGACCAGGCCCATCTGCTTTTGTGGATGAAGGGAGATGCAGGTGTCTCAAAAAGCAGCTACAGAGCCAAGTTCTTTTGCAGTGACTGGTCAATACTTGATGTGAATAACTACCTGCAGTGACCCAGCAGCAGTCCCCAAGTTTGTTATCTCAGGTGGCCCACTGGAGGGCATGAGGCTGCAGCCAGGGCTATTTCCAGGGTCATCCTGTTCCCCTGCAGTTAATTTCGGGGTGTGCTCCTCTGCAAAGATGGCAGAGCAGGTATGTGAGTGTGATAGCACCTTCTGAAAGACATCAGTTATATTCCTTTGCAGTCTTTTCTTTTTCCTTTTCCTCCTGTGCTATTTTTACTCTGGTTTGAACCAGTGTTTAATTTGCCTCTTTTCACTTCTTGCCTCTAATAACAACTCTCTCTCTCATCTCACTGCTTTGCCTGATCATTTTTCCTCTTTCTTTGTTAGATGTCTGGTTTCTCATGTTCTCCTTTCTTCTCTCCCTGCCTTGCACACTCCTCACACACATTCCCATGTATTGTTTATCTGCACAGCTCCCCAGGGCACGTTCAGTAGGTGTCTTAAGAGGCAGGGGAGAAGGTTCCCAACCCTGCCAGGTACTTAGACATGCACACAGAGCCATTTCCAAAGGGAAGGCAGGGTAATGTCTGCCAAAGAAAGGCAGCTTTGGTAGCCCAGCAGTGCTGAGCAGGCCTGCTGCCTGTTGATGCAAAATATTCCCCTTTAACCATTACTTTGTCCCCCTGTTTACCCTGTTGTTCTGTTTCCATTTCAGCAGTGCTTTGATGGCATTTTCTAAGAGGATTCTCTTGTCAAGGCTCTATGGGAGCAGTTAGCAAACTGCATCCCTACATTTAGTGAAGAGCTAAAGATGTGAACTGGCAGCCTGGAGGAGGCTCTTTGCAAACCCACCAGTTCCATGGCCACAAGAGGGTCTGGTTCCAGGTCACTGGACTCACTGCATCCCTGCTTTCCTTTTGATCAAGCTGTTGCAGTGGTGCCACACCTTTTTATTGGACTTCAGCTGACCTCACCCCCTGAACCTGCTCTTTGCTAGGGTGTTTCATACCTATAGAAAAGTGCAAAGCATTAGGAGAGCCTGCATGACAGCTGGAATTCATGTGCTATAGTTTCCTCTGGACTGGTTTGCCACAGCTGACTGCTCTCTTAAGGGAAAAACTCTGAGTTTTGATTGTTGTCCATCCCAGTGTCCCATTTCTGACATCTCTGCAGTGTGTCCCCTGCTTGAAGGATTTTTGTGGTCTCTCATACCCTGAGAGTTATTTTCAGGCTTACCTGCCTGTCAAACATATTTGATTACAGCACAGCACTGGCTTCAACAAAATGGTACAAAATTTCAGCTGGATTGCCAAAATGGTGTTTTCCCCATGAAAAGGGCAGCCAGGCTTGCCACAGGACAGGTTTTCTGTCTCTCTGCCTTTTATCCCTGGGGCAGCAAGCACTTGTAATTAAACATTGAAGGGACCCTCAGCTACCTGTGGCACCTCCCAGTCCTGTCTAGCTCCTGATGGCAGCAGGTTCCTGCAGACAAGTGGGGCTGTGGGACCATCCCCAGGCAGTTCCCCTGTTCCCTGGGGCTCTCCTCAGACCACTGCAGGGCTCCAAGGCAGCAGGATTCAGTGGAGAAGTAAGAGTACAAACAAGGATATTGCTGGGTGACTCCACACACAGCTGGGATTTATCTCCCATCTAGCCAGCTCATGCATGCACACATGTATTTTGGGTTTTCAAAGAGTGGGAGTAGTCTGGTCAAGTTTTCCTTTTGCATTTTCAATTTCTTTCTCTCCACCCCCATCAAATATCTCTCTCTAGCAGAAAAAGACCAGGAGAGTAGTGTGCCTAAGATCTGCCAGATGAGTGACCACCTGCTGATCAAAAACCCCTACAGGTAATCACAGACCCGTTTAGTTATTCTGGTGTTGTTAAAAAGAGCTGAGAGCCTGTCTCAGAAGCAATGATTTAAGTGCTCCTTCAACCCTGAACAGTGCCAAACCCACCCTGAAGAACTTTCAGAGCCATTCCCAGGGGTGCTGGGCCAGTCCTCAGTGATTTTGTGTCCTGTGTCACACGGGGTGGTGCAGGACAAGTCCCACAGGCTCCTGCTGGAATCACTGTGGTCCCATCTCCTCTGGGTGGAGGTGGCTGCTGCCACCACGGATGAGAAGGTTGGGGTCTGGCAGCCACGAGCTGGAGCAGACACAGTCGTTGTCCAGATGGTTAAGTAAGACTGTTTTTCCCATTTCTGTGGGAGTTCAGAAGAATTTGTAAATTGTTTTCTTGCTTGCTGTTTTGGAACAAAAATTTAAATCTCAAATGGTTGATGGCAGAGCTGTAAAGGAAACAAGAAGTCTGGATAAACTCAATATTTCATCTTTGATTTTGACTTCCTAATGTTTTATTTACTTCTTCAGAAGCCAAGAAATCAGTTAACATGCAGAATAAAAGCATTTATTAAAGACAGAAAGGAAGGAAAGTTTTTTTCCGTGTTCTTTTTATCACAAAAGATCTAAATTTACAGCAAAGAAACATTAAAAAATAAAAGAAAGAAAGAAAGAAACTGATGGGTGAGAGAAATAGCTGATGACTGAAGGGGGTATAGGGAATGTGCTCTTTGTGTCTCTGCTATATCCTGAGCCAAAGCTGAGAGTCAAACTGAAAGACATCCGATTAGTTAACAACCTCTCCATTTAAGTGCATTCAAAAAAGTCAAATTATAGCAGGAAGAATCTGGGCTCGCCTCCGTCTCTGCCCCAAAATATCATTGTTCATTCTCACAGCCTGGCCAGAGGCCAGCTGCTTCCAGGCTTTTAGCCACAGGGTGTATTTAAAAACCATTCTGTGTCCCTGTTTTCCTGTCAGCCCAAGTGAAATCTCTGTAAACAGCCATTTTCAAGCATGCCCATGCCCAAACAGAGGCTGTTGCTGGGTTCTCTGGGGTTGGTTGGAGCAGGGGGCAGAAAGGATGAGGAGCTCCAGTGCAGAGCTCTCCAGCCTTCTCCAAGTCTCCTGCAAACATCTGCTCAAGCCTCAGAGGAGGTTTTTCCAGCCAGGATTAGGCTCTTCAGCAAGCCATGGGGAGTTTGAGCTCTGCACATAACACCAATGGAAATCTGGTCAGAGCAGTCCCTGTGGATGTGGCAGTCCATCACAGCCTGCTGGGCTGGATGAAACCCCAAGGAAGAGACAAAGCTATTGCACAGAACTGTCAAAATCCCCCCAAAAGAGGTGAGGGAGGCAAAACCCCAAGGAAAGCCTCCAGCTGAGAGTATATTTGGCCAGTGTTTTTCCTAGACATGGCTTTTGTGAGCTCCCCAGCCAGCTTGACTCCTGTAAAGCAACACAGGACCAGAGAAGGCCTCTCCTATTTCTCTTAAATTACCTCTGCAAATAAAATAATGAAAAACAAACAAACCCCTTTCTCCCCAACTATTTCTATCACACAGGGAATAGTTGTTTGGGTTTTGGGGTTTTCTGTATTTTCTATAGACATGGACATCTTCCTTTGAAAATTAATGAAGAAAGTCAGCAAGCAGTAGAAAGCCAGCTCTGATTATATCCTAAGCCTCTCAGCTGTTGCATGCATTTCCTTTGCCCTATTTGCCTCCCTTTCAGCCTAAAAAATCTTCCCCACTGTGCAGGGCCCTTTGGCCAGGGGTGGGATGGCAGTGGTGCTGAGGATAGCTAAATCACTGTGACTCAAAGCCACTGCCCTGCTCCACTCCAGCACTCTCCCCTATTTACCATCATTTCTGTGGCACCTCTGGGGAGCTGATGCTGCCACATCCACTGCTCTATTTCATCAGGGGGAAAACAGGTACTGGGTCCCTATTCTAGTTTTGTGGCAATTCTTGTGAGCTAGGGGTGGAGGATCCCTCACAGAGCACACGAGGTGCAGTCAGAAGGAGCCTGTTTCACTCTGCCCAGCCTGCTGTGCCCCTGCAGGGTTTGTGTGCTCAGTGCCTCATTTCCCCTGCAGGCAGAAGACCTGCTCCCAGAACAGAACCATTTCCAGGCTTGTTTCTGTCCTCTCATGTGAGAGCTAGGGGCTGGTTTGGTCATGTCTCAGTACTCAGATGTATATATGTGTATCATGGTAGGATGTCTCCATCTCTGCCTGGGACTGTGTTTGCTCACACACTCGCACAAACTGTAGGTGGCACTTTGAGAATTAGCAAAGATGCTGCTGTGCCCTGTGCTGGGGCATGGCTCTGTGCACCAGCCAGGGAGAAGGAGGAATAAAAAATTGGATCAGTTACCAGGGAGAAAGGCAGAGAATGAGCAGAGCCTCCCCAGGAAAAACAAAAACAAAAACAAAAACAAAAACAAAAACAAAAAAACCTGCTCACTGGGATGCAGCACTCAGCTGCTTACAGCCTGTGTTAGAGATGTGCCAATAACCTGTACTTTTCTTTACAGTATGTTTTATTTATCTGCCTCAGAGGAGGAGGTTTGCTGTAGTTATCACCCCAGGAGTTCAGCTGGATACAAATGTTAACCAACTGGAGGGGAAGCAGCTTGCTCCAAGGTTTTGTCATTGTTTAGTACACAGAGAATGAGTGCCAGGTGCAGATTATGCATTTACTGAGCTCCTGGCCCTCTCCTGCTTTTGTCAGGAGAGAAATTCAAACCACACTGATCAATGTGCTGTCTGTCAGCAGATGGGAGCTGAAGGGCAGCCCTGGATCCATCCATTCTTGGAGGACTGTCCTCATTTCAGGGATTACATGGTTTCCTCTGTGCTGTATTAACACTTTAGGTGCTGGGTGTTGACTGAGCTCTGCATGTGGTTATCACTTTTGCATGGTATCTTAGAGATACGTATATGAATGAAATGTGTTTGAAATATACTGAATATATCTTCCCAAAGCTTGCTCTGTGGTTGTTCAGTGTTGCTCTATACAGATGGAGGCTGGCCTCTTTGATTGACAGGGAGTCCCTTCTTTCATTCAGCATAAACCTAGATTTTGGGAATTATTCTGTGCTTTTCAAGGAGCTCTGAATGCCTCTGGAATGCACATCCCTGGAATAATACTAAAGATGATAATGGAGAGAAGAAGGAGCCAAGAAATGCTCCTCAGCCTGCTGAAGTGGCATCACATGAAAATTTGCAAAGTTTCTGGCCCTTCTGGCATGGGGAGAGGATATATGAATGTCATCATTCTTTTTAAAAACAACTAAGCAGCTTAGAAGTCTGTAAGAGTGGGGCCATGTGTGAAGAGTTCCAGTCCTTTGTGTTCTGGAATTTGTTGCTGTCTCAGCCTTGGAGACCCTTCCAGTGTGTCTCACTCAGAGCTGCTCTCAGCTGGGATTGCAGCCCAGCAGCTCCAGAACCAGCCATGGGCCATTCCAAGGGCATCTGCTCTATTCTCAGCTGTTTGCAACAAAACTTAGCAGCCAAAAAGGTAGAAGTGGACTGGGACCATATCCCTGTAAGCCACTGGCAGGGGCTCTCTGAGCTAAGCCTAGTTAGGTAAGCAAGGTCTGGGGAAGAGATCATCCTCAGCTGCTGGTCCTGCCTAAACAGTGCTTGTTCTCACCATCTGGGGACTGGGTTAGGCTCCAGTGTCAGTCCCAGCTGTTACTGGCAAATTATTTCCATTCCTCTTTCCTACTTGAGCACCTTTGTGCACTGATTGCTGCAAGTTCAGATGGAGCTGGGTGAGCAAATGGATTTCTTTTTGCCAAAGGCCATGGCCCCTATTTATCATCCACCCTGGTGCTGGTGAGTCTGGAGTTCTCTGCTTAGGGAAACGAGCTGGAAATGTGTGTAATGTGGGCTCTATTGCAGTCCTTTCTTTCTAATTCTTCCCATTTTGCTTCAGGTGGATGCATTGAAGATGCCACTGTGTTAATCATGGTATTAAGGTGGAAGATTGCATCCTGCCTGTATCATCACAAGTGATTGGATTTGCAAGACTGTCCAGAACTTTGTATGAGCACAGCTGCAGGTAAATCTGCATTCATAATCCAAGGTATACCTAGAAATATTTGTCTAAGAAGTCTGCATTTCAGAAAGATATCAAGACTGTTAAACCCCCAGAATCACAGCATCATCCCACCCTATCAATACATTCCTGGAGTTTTCTAATGATAAAGGTAGCCGTGTAAAATCCACAGCTTTGTTTTGTTTTGTTTTGTTTCCCCCCTCTCCCCTGCCAAACTCTCTCAAGTACAACATCAGCCTGAGCCCTGCTCATTTGGATCCTCAGCCTTCAGTGCCAGATGACAAAGCAGCCAGTGGGGCATGCTTTGTTAGCTTTGATTATGTTCAGTGTAGTGCAGCCAACAGCTGGAATTATTGAGATAATCTCCCAGCTCGTGTGGGGGCAGTGATGCTGGAAGAAAGGGGAGAAGTGACAGTGAAGGAGAGCTGGCAGCACAGGAGCAAGAGAGCTGCAGAACAGGGGCATTTCAGCAGCCAGCAGGTCTCAGCAGCTCCTTGGGGTGTCTGCACCCAGTGGGTCTGGTCCAGCACCTGGGGGAGTGCAGTGGAAGGTGCATCACCCCAGGCTGTGCTTGCCTGAGACTCATTTATCCCTGTGTAACATGGGACCACCGGTTTTGGCTGTTTGTGCCAAAACTCACTGCAGTGCAAATGTGCTGGTCACTTTTTACACTGAATATTCACAAGGTCCTTTGAAACAAATTCTGCCCCAAGTCCTGTTCACAGAGTTAATGTAGGGTCACAGTGATGGCAGCTGTGGGCAGCCACTCCTTGAAGCTGGCAGAGAAACTACTCCTAAAGTCACAGTGAGATCTCCCTGTGCACACAGGGACCTGCAGGAGCACTCTGCAGGAACAGCTTTCTTAAGGATTTGTTTTATCTTAAGGATTTGCTTTATCTTAATCAGAAACATTTACCTGAGTTTGGAAGAAGTTGAAGCCTGCCCAGGTTTACTCTTATTTGGATGCAAAGACTGTTTGTAAAATCAGCCAGGAAACAGTGGATTCTCCTCTTAAATAAAGCTTGCAGTGCATGCAGTCCTTCCAGGACCAAACATGTGAGGGTATTTTGAGATTTGCAAGATAGAAAGCAGTGAATAAGAATGTCATAACCATAATGGTTATGAAATCAGAGGTTATACATATTCTCCAGGTAAGTGTTATCTCAGCTTTCAGTTCCACCTAACCTGGAATAAGGATTTCCTGGAGGTAGCCTGCTTGCAGCAGTTACATCCCATTTTCAGCATTTGTCATCAGCCCTAAAGCAGAGATGCTATTTGCCTTTTTGATCTTTATAAGTCTCTTTCAACCCAAACAGTTCTGTGGTTTCACTTTCCATCACTCTGCTGTCCTTTCTTTCTCTACCAGAAGTGATGCAACTATTTCTGCAGGTATCTACAGTTCCAAACCAGTCTCTGGACCTCAGGTAACTCTCAGGTAATCACATAATGCTTAAAAAACATCAATCTTAAAAGTAAGCTAAGGAAGCTGTTTTGGATGCTACATGTATACAACTATAACAAAGCCCCTAACATGCCACAGTAAACTTTACTTAACAGATTGCTTAATCTCTACAAATGTTAACCTCCAGGTTTTTATTTACTGAGCTGGTGTTTTATGATGCCATTGTCTAATTGAAATGTGTTCATTCCTTCTCCAAGTGCCACTGCTAAGCAATTTGCTGATATATTGCAGGAGGACTGGATGGGATTTTCTTTGTTTCAGAGTAAACTTGGGAGACAGATGGTGTTCAGACAGTACAGATGTGACAGCTTCCATTGCTTTCTTTATGGAGTCTTTCTTGCCAGCTAAGCACTTTTGTTTTCAAATGACAACACTGTAATTTCCAGAGGAGCCATAGAGAACGGGCAGCAGTACAGGAGGAAGGAGATTTAGATTTGTGCCTCTTTGGCAATGTGGAAATGTGCTCCCAAAACCAGAGATGGAGGCTGCTGGAGCCCAATTCTCATCAGCTCTTGAGCTCAGAGCACTGCACAGACAGGAGCAGCTTGGACAGTCTCAATATCTGACTCTCTCCTGTTGTGCTGCTGGTCTGGAGCTTTCAAAAACAAACCTGTGGCTCATTCTTTTGCTACAGAAAATGAGATTGAGGCTCACAGAAGGGATCTGAGCTGCTCAGCATCGGGAAAGAGGGGGAGGAGGGCTGGACAGAGTCCAGTGACCTTGATCTGAGGCCAAGACCAGCCCAAATCACTCCCCTAAGGCTGGGTGGGAGCAGAGGGTGAGGGCAGGCAGACCTGGTGCTGCTGTGGGAGCAGACTCCTAGAGCCAGGTGGCATTTTCATTCCAACATTCAAACACCTGTAGACAGGGGACATTCAGAAATACTCGTTTGCTAGCAATGGTTTGTTTCCCCTCAGGTGCCTGAGGCAGCAGCAGAGCTGCCATTTGACATCCTTAGTGGCAGCTGCTCACCACAGGGAGGAAGGTATTGCACACAGGGAGGACTACTAGCTCTTTTCAAACTCATCTTCCTGGGTTATTGCAAAGGTAAAGAGCTCAGCAGAAGAGGTGCAGCTCCATTCCTTCCCTGTAAAGCATCTTATGGGCAGCCTTACTGCAATGTTGCTGTGCAGCTCAGCCAGGGGCTGGGCTGGAGCTTCTCCCTCTCAGAGTCCTTGGGACTCTGCTGTTGCTGTGGATTCTTTTCACCACCAGCTACCTGCCTGCTATTCACACTAAAACACCAGGAGACAGTGATAAGGAAGGCCAGGCCTGTCTCCAGCCCATTTCTTAGAAGTTGTTCACCTTTCATAAGCCAGTGCTTTCGCCAGTGTGTGCTAGAGAATGAAATCTGAGCTGCTCTGAAACCCATGGGACTTGTGCCAACTGGGCTGGAGTTTCAGCCTGGAACAAAGACTAGAGCTCTCTGAAAGACTGCAAAATGTGACATTTTGGCCATAAGCCTCTCTCACTTCTGAATTAAGATTTCTATTTATTTATTTATTTTGCAAGGGGCTCTAGAAGCCAATTTTCCTCTCTGTGCAGACAGCTGAGTCTGTGCTGCCTGGTTTGGATGCTCAGGGCCACTCTCAGGACAGAATTTACTCCCTGCTCTGGCACCAACCTGGCAGGAGAGATGTGGCTGGAACAAGATCCCTGGTGAACCCAGAGCACAGCTGGGCACAGCTGGCAGCTCAGCACAGCTCTGCTATGAAATTCAGGCAGGCTGTCAGCAGCTGCTGCCATGCATTTCTGTGGACACATGGCCAGGTGACCTGGGCTCTGCCTTGCATTTTTGTCTGCACACTGCCTGTGGACTGGGGAATCTCGGACAGTCCTGGCTCTCTCTAATAGGATTAGTTAGCAGCAGTGCTAGAAATACTCAGAGCAGCCATCTGAGGAGAGATGACCCTGCCTCTGTGTGTTTATAGCAGCTGCATAGCTTTAATGTGCTGCTGTTCATGGGCTGTTGTTAATTTTCATTAATTTCATATCCTTCAATGGAGAAAGGAAAGTCTCTGGTTGGGAGCAAAAGCCACCCTGGGACTGTGAGGCTCTCATTAATCTGACAATGGCAAGAAATCTTCCAGTCAGGAGGCTGTGAGGAGGATCCTACTGCTCTGTCTGCAGTGAGGGCAGCAGGCACTGAGGACATGCATGAGCATGAGCTGGGACAGCCCCAGCCAAATTGGCAGCAGCCAAATTTCCTCACCAGCTCCACTCAGTCCAAGACACGAACTCTTCTCTGCTTGTGGACCAACCCACCTTCAAACCCTCGGGTGGTGCAAGGATACTCCATGAATTTGGTCTTTGGTTTCCAAAGGGATGAACTGTGTACAGGAAATCAGATGGGTTTGGCTTCTTCTCTTCCTGATGGTGCCACCTCTGTTGCAAATTGCTGTGGGAGGGCTGTGCTTTCAATTAATGCAGCTTCTAACTTACTTTGTTGTTTATCAGTTTATGCTAGGAGCCAATTGCTGTGCTGACTACAGAGTGCCAATCTAAGTGTCAACAGCCCTGGGAGTGCAGTGCCCACAGTCCCAGGGCCAATTCCCTCTGCCTCATGTAGATATTCAGTGTCAAACCAGGTAAGTGGGGAAATACTAAAAATTTAGCAACTTAGCACAAGTGCAAATGTGCCAAAGAATCCTCAGAGCAGTAAGATGAAACATTTTGAGTTAGAGAACAAAATGTCTGTGCTGAAATACATGTCTTTAAGGTGCTGTTACTGAGGTTTAGTGGCAAACCACAATGAAAGCTATTTCAAAAAATCTTTGTATCATGTAACATTGCTGTACTCCAAAATATTGCCCAGCATATCATGAAAGACAATATTATCGAGCTTTTGAATTGTTTCAATACCAATTACTTTTCTGCTTCAAATATCAAGAAGCATTTTTCAAAAAAAAGGGGTTTTGCTTAGACGTTAGGGAAAATAAAATTACCAGACATCAGAACTCTGTCTTGGGAAATTTGTTGCAAAGCAGGTACAAATATAACAAAAGTAATTGTAAATTGTAAGTGAGTGCTGATAATTTATTTGGCACTGGGATAGTGTCATTGTTAGAGATGTCAAAATCCTTTTTTCATCTGTGTCTGCACAAGTTGGTTTTTTCAATGGGTCTCCATGCTTCCATCAGTAGGAGACTCCAAGTTTCTAATGAGGCTGTAAGAAGTACAAGGACTATTTCATGGCAGCAGGGAACTGGAGTCACACTGGATTTTGGAGTGGAGCAGTCCCCATTTGAGCTTGGCCAGAGGCTCCATGTCAGACTGGGCTCCTGAGTGAACATTTATCCACTGCCTGGGCTGCATCACACTGGGCTGACCATGGAGGGTTTAGTTCATTAAGTGACTTTTAGAAAAATAACTCTTGTGAAAGATTCAAGGGAAATGCAACAGATCTGGTGTTCAGTCAAGGACAGGCTCCTCTCTGAGGGTCACTATGGATCTCCTGCCTCTGGAGACCCCTTATTCCAGCAGGGAGCTGTACTGCATCCCAAAGCAACAAAGTACAAATGCATTCAACAAACCCCAGCTCAGCTCCTTTTGCAAACCAAAATAAATTGTTTCCATGCCTGCCCGGATTCTAAATTAGCAGAACAAACAGTCATTTAAAATGAATGATTTCAAGTCAGAGGAATACAAATCAGAGGCTGTGTTTTTCCTCATTGGAAAAATACTGTTCCACCAAAAAATATTACATAGATTTTTAATCTTCTACAGATGGGATAGAAGATTATAAAGTGGTCAACAGACAATATAACACATCTGGCTCCACATCTGACATATTCAGATATTGACAAATCTTTCTTTCTGGTGTTACACATAGCAAGGACCCCATTTTAATCTGGTCTATGTGGCCCTGCACCCAGAAAGATTTTACTCCAGAATTCACCAATATGAGCAGTTTCTGTGATCTTTTGTGCTCTGTAGGAACCCCAGAAGCTCTGACAAAATACAGCATTCATGTTTTGCTGGAGGAGAATGGTGGTGCAGGAGAAAGGGAGGAAGGAGTGTCTGTGGTATCCTGTTTTGAAGGGAAAATAAAACAGAGGGATAATGCAGCATTAGCTGAGATTTCACACAAAGTTATTTGGAGTCCTTTCTACAGCTCTGCCTCGACTGCTCCCAACTCCTGAGCTTTGGTTCTGTCTCTGCCATCCTCACCAGCCACACCTTCCTTCCTCTCAGCCAAGAAATCATTTTTGTGTGGAAGGAGGTCAGTAGGTGATCCTAGTTCAGAGTCTTCTGAGTCAGTGTCAGTCCAGGCAGGAAAGCTGTTTGGAACTGGTTATGAGAGGTTACCCTGGGGCAAGCAGAGATGTGTGATGAGCACATTACTCCAAAGGGAGATCATAATTTGATACAGACCTCTGAAAACTACCACATTCCAATTGTGCTTATTAAAACTCTGAATGCTTCAGGTCTGATTTAGGCTGCTGCAAAGTCAACAGGAGTCTCTCACTGCCTCCAGTGGGCTTTTAATGTGATCCTTATTGAATAAATAATCAAGAAGTAAACCTGCATAGAATCTGATTACCTGGTCTGCAGCCTCTGAATGAACTCTCTGCTGCATTGTGGAATTACAACACTGTCTTGTGAGATTCCAGAGAACTAAGAGCAGAATTTCCATTGCCCAGCTGGGTACCTCTGGTCAGGCTAATCTCAGACTTCTGTTCTGAAATCACCAGCCTGTGTTACACAAGAGGTCAGACTCTCTGATTTACACCTGTCCTTTCTGCCTTTGATAATCTGTGATGAAATCTTTTTTACATGAACTCCAAGCAGCTGCAAGTGGCTGCACCAGCTGGCAAACCTGTCCCACGACCACTCACCCTTTGTGCAAGTCACTGTGGCTCCAGGGCTGCCAGGATGGTGCTCTGAGATGATCCAAAGGATCTCTTTTATTTAGCACCACAGCTGGTTGTTATTCTGTCCAGGAGCAGTAAAGCTATCAATTGCACAGAAGGACTGCATTTTAAAGCACACTAAACAGCAAATAATCCTCTGCTCAGGATATTAAAATATCACAAACCACAAATTTCTCAGTGTTATTATTTTGTAGCAGACATCTGGCAGCCAGTCTATAGAGTGAGGAGGTGATGTGCTCATCAAGTGTGGGTTAAAAGGGATGTACAGATAGCCTTGTGCAGTCTGCTGCTGCTCAGGAATTGCTTTTGCAGACCCTGTATCTCTGATCTATTGTCTTACCAGGTGGAGCCTTGGCCAGCATGCCTGGCAGACCACCTTGTGAGGGAGAGGGTGTCTGCAGCCAATCCTTTAGGCATTATTGACCCACCTATCGTTTTTGGAACTTGGAATAATTGCTCTAATTGCTTACTCACATGAGGTCTTTGCCCTCAAGCTCTCAAAAGCAGTTTTTAGGGTGCTGACCAAGGCTGACTGCTCTGCTGTCATCAGAGGGGGTGACTGAGGAGGGAAGGGGGTACAGGACCACAGGCATAGATAGACAGATGGATAGACCCACTTCCCCTCCAAAACAAAAAACTTACAGTTTGTTCTTTGTTTTTCAACCAGCAGAAAAATGCTGGTCACACAGTTGGATAAAACCTACAGAATGTGGGAAAGAGTAACTTCCCTGAAGTTAAGATAGAGTATGAGTGGTGTCAGCTGGGATTAAGTGTGAGATTTTGGAGACAAAGGAGGACAGATTCCTGCAGTGTACTCTGGAAGGATACTGGATGTGACTTTGGGAGACTCAGAGAGGTGGCACATAGTAAATATAAGGTCTGGATTTTAACACCAAGACTCTTCATCTTACTTCCTGTGATCCTCTGACACTGTGCAATCATTTTTTAGCCCTGAAAATGATGGTCAAGGTTTGATAAAAGGTATAACTCATCAGTATGTGCAGAAGCCTCTGCAAAATCCAGATGGGAAAATGACCTTGATTCCTGCAGTCAAAGAGAAAATGAGGCTTGGGCCAGATTAATTCCCAGGGTTGCACATTGATTTCATTGGAGTTGCCCTGGGGGTGAGTTTGATTCTCAACTCCTTGAAGTTTCCAAAACAAAGCAGGATTCAGGTGAGCAGCAGTATGGAATTGATGGGGGATTTCATTTGGGTTTTGGGTTTTTGGTTTGTTTTTGGTCAGTTTTAGTACGAGCTACAAGTGATATAAAATTTATTACTACAAATCTGTAGGAGCAGGCAACTATTTTACAAAGAAAAGATCAAGCCTTCACCTGGAACCAGCTCATGCTGATTTTGGAAAGATTTCCTTTTTTTGATGAACATGTCTTTCTGTTTAAAGTACCCCCAGCTTTGACTCTCAGACTGCATCCATTCTGTCTCTCTCTGAAGCCACCCCCTGCTGATGTGTTTGCAGTAGCTTGTCCAGAATAATATATTTCTGAACAAAAAACTGGCTTTACTGAATTAATATTAAGTGGGATCAAACTGCAGCAGTTGAAGTTAAATTTCTACATGGATGTAGATTCCACATTTGGGCATGTCTAGAACTAGATTATTGTGTTCCTTGGCCATTAAATTAAATATTGACAGTTAAATATTGTCAATACAGAGTGTTTTTCTTATTTTAAATGCTACTAATTTATTCAAGGCTTATTTAATCCTGCAGATAGAATAAAATTCTGAAATAGTCTGGTGTTTGAATTTGGAGATTCAACAATACAGAGGTGAGTACAGAATTTAGAAGCTGAGTTTGGTTTTACAGGGACAAATATGAAAGTGGAATCCAAAGATGGTAATTTGAACTGGACCCTTTTCCATGGCAAATTTAGGTCTCCATGTACCCATAGGGAGCTTTCCTTGGAAAGTTGTGGTTACACACCCTGAATGCACAGTTTGAATTCAGATCCTATGTGGCAGCCCATTGACCTTGCTGGGAGAATCATGAAATTGCTGGTGAAGTCTCACAGTGCCCGAACTGGGACCTTGTGAAAATTCATTATATTCTCATGTGAAAACTCCTCATCTGAAACCCAGAGGAACTGAGCTGGGAGTCACCAGAGTATCCCATCTGTTTGTGAGATAATGTTTTCTGCTCCCACAGCTGAAGTCAGTGCTTTCCCTATTAGTTCTGCTTTCTGTGCTGTCTGATAGCAGGAGGAAACAAACCCAGTGAAAATTAAAAATAGAAGATAATGCAAAGTTAAACACACCTCTTTTTGATCTTCAAATTGAGTTGATGTCAAGTAAATCTTGTTCCCTGAGCATTGGCTTGCTTCTTTGTTTAATGGTGAATTGAGTGAAACTATTTGATTTGTGCAGCTTGTGCAGTAAGTTGGAAAATGACATTAATAAGTGGCAGTGTCAGAGTCACAGCAGGTAAGTGACCCCTGTGAGGCACAGTCCAACTGGGAGCCCTTCCCCTTGGCAGTGTCCCTTTATCATAGGATCAGAGCACTCCATGGGCTCTGGGATGCCCATGGCCCAGGTGGGAGCAGCACAGCAGGGCAGCTCTCAGCTCTGCCTCTCAGAGTTTGGGGTCCTTGCTTTGGGCTCAGGACAATGAGTTTTGTTTTCCTGTCTTTCCTGGCATGTTTGGAGGAGGCAGGATGCCCTGTGGGTGCCTTTGTGAGGAACCCCTCTGGCCTGGGCCATCAGGAGCTGCTCTGTCCTCTTTGGGCCAGGGTGCCCCCAGGACTCAGTGAGGAGGATCCCCCAGGGGAATTTGAGCTCTGAGAGCTCTGAGAAAGGAAAGCATCATCACTGTCCAGGAGATAAGACAGGAGCTGGATATAGAGACTTAAATGCCACCAAAGTCCTTGCTTAGGGACTGGCACCAAGATGGATCCACTGGGTGCTTTTCTCCCTGTGATTTTTTTAGAGCTCAAGGAATTTAAAATTCACCAAAACCTTAATTTCTGAAAATTGTTGAGTCTGACAGAATTTTTCCTTCACAATGTCATTTAGTTGGTCTGACCAACATGTTCCTCCTCCCCAGTGCTGCCCCTTTATTCCTTTATCAGGCTATGAGAAAGAGGGTCCTAACCAGCTCCCTAAGATGCAGATTGCACACAAGGCAAGCACAGCAGAACCATCCTGCTTTCTTCTACCAGCTCTGCTCAGTATTTTAACAGAGTTATTTAGTTCCCACGGGGAAAATTGTACTAGAATAGAGAAAGGCACAGCATGCAGCTATTATTGGGGCAGTGATTGTAATGAGCATGGAAAATGGAACAATATAGAACCTTTTCTTAATAGACTCTTGAGAGGGTTATCCCCTGCTATTCCTCAGATCCCATATCCAGACTTTTTAAAAATATATATATAATTGATAGTGGCTTGTTTTTTTTCCATTTGTATTGCTCAATAAGCACTAGTGGCATTTTCCAAAGATGGATTATCCCTGTACCTGCCCCAGGGTATTTTGAATAAAACAAACCCCCTTCTTTCTTTTCAAGCAATTGTTTGACAAGAGATCCAGTGCTTTCTAGAATGGACATTTGACCATGGAAGGTCAAAATTTTCTGCACTGAAGCTCCAGTTGTCTCAGCTGGGAATGCTCTGGAGTCTGTATGAGCTCCCTGTGCCATCCTCACCATTCCTGGTGAATGCTGTTCCTGGTGAGATGGAGCCATGGTGGCCTGGACCTTCTTCACCACAGAGAAGGTGCCTGAAGTCCCAGAGGGAGGCAGGCTGATGTCCAATCTCTGTGCATGCAGCAGTTCATTATGCAACTATCATGAGCAGAAATCCTCTCTCCTGAAATGGGAATTATTAATCTTTAATTTCATGGCCACAAATGTATTAGCAGTTTTGAGATGTTCATGCTCTTAAACATGGTGCTAAAAATGTATCGGCCTGGCTATGGAGTGATTTGGGGGATTTTTTGCCCTTTATAAAGGTGTGTAAGAAGAACATGGGGAAATTGAAGGATGTCCATGACTGTAGCTGAGCAGCTGAAGCAGAGCAGTCAGGATTAACTTGGTGCAGGTGAGGAGGATGTGAGCCTTAATGCCTTCTGCTCCATGGAAACAGCCTTCCATTGCCTTGGTGGTGGGAGAGGGAAAACGTGAATGCCATGGAAACATCTCTGCTTCACTAGGAAAATGCAGTGCTGGTTTTTTGATTTTACTCCTAGGTGTGTGCAGTGGGTCATCCCACAGCAGCAACTAAACATTTTGTTTCAGTGTTAGGAGAGAAATCACAATAGAGACTCACTTATGTCTTTTCTTAATTTCCTTGATGCAGTGACACACAAACTGATCCTTGCTGTCTAGGACCAGAGCTTCACTATGTCTCAATGAATAGAATTTTAGTACTGGACATGTTTTGGGGTCAACATCTCCCCTCTGTAAAAAGCAGTGTATTTTAGTGCATGCCCATTAGCCAAAGCTGGGTTTGTGTGCTTTAACTAATGAGAATTCTCTGCCTTCTCTGTTTTAGGAAGTGTCATCCTCATGAAGATGTCTTTTCATGCCCACCATGCATCCAGTCTTGCTGGCGTGGAACCAGGAAGGATAGCACACTTTGTTTCCTGCTAGCTCTGCTCAGCCTGGGCTGCTGGCACATCTTCAGCACTGCTCAGGGTGTGGCAAGGGTACCTTCCTGGGGCAGGAGCCCTCCTGGGGCACACTCAGAGCAGTTGGAGGTGCAGTGGTGTAAAGTGAAGCCCGTGACAGCTTGAGGGGTTGCGTGGGCCTTTATCAGCCAGAACCTCTCTGAGCGCAAACACAAAAATGTTGTTGACAGACAACTTTCATAAATTGCTTTGTTGAGTGTCAGCTTCACTTTACAGCACATTGTCACATGCCAGTGCTGACACTTGTGGCAGAACTTGCTGGAGCAGTATGGCATGCTTGTAGCTTTTTCTGCATTTCATTCCTAGGAAAATCCTTGTGGTCCAAGCTGGAGCCATTTTATCAGGTTTTGTCCTTGATGCATAGGTCAGAGGGGATGTTTTGCACAGCACATATAGCCAGAACCATGCCAATCACAATTAAAAATGAGTGCTTTAAATGTACTCATATTTCTGTGATGTATTTTCTGCTGCTTCTAATGCTCGAAATCTTTTACAGCAGCATCTGTTACTCAGAGAGCAAAAGTTTGCTGCAGCCTTATCAGAGTTAACAGTAGCTATGGGCCAGGTTGAACAAAAACATCCTTCTTTTTTATAATTTACTTTTCTGTGCTAGGTGTTTCCCCAAAGCCATGCCATCATAGCAAGGAAATTTGTCCTGCTAGTATCCCTAGCCAGACAAGGGTTGTGGTCACTATAATGTTAAACTGAGTGACAAAGCTTCCTAAATGGTTGCTGAATGAGAGGCTGAAGAAAGAAAAAAAAGAAATATCACTCATCAAGGCTTCAACACCAAGAAAGAAGAGCAAGAAGCCATGAAGAGACTGTAGGAACTTCAAAGTAAGGAAAAAAAGCTCTCTGTGGATTCCCTTTTTTCCTGAAAATTGGGAAGCAGCAGATGGCTAATCAACAAAACCCACATCACCTCCTTGAGATAAGGCCTGAGGACAGAGCTTGCAAGGAACTAGTGTTAAAAAAGGTGCATGAAGCTCTACATGGTATCTACAAGCTGTGGATCCTCTGGATTTTCCCAGGCATCTGGAGATATTGGGGCTCCTGGAGCCAAGCAGCTCACAGGCAGCAGCTGGTGCAGGTGGACACTGTGCAGCTGGGATGTGCAGCCTCACTGTTTTTTGGGTATCTGATGTCAGGAGTCCCTGCATTACACCACAAGATGACTTTTGCAGCTTCCTAGAGGTCAGGAAAAAGCCCAGTACTTCCTCAGGACTTTTATTGTGGTTTGTGCTACCATGTGTGGCTCATGGTTAAGAAGGGAGCAATGATTTGGCCAAAGACTATTAACAGGGCAAGAGCCCAGTGGGGGAAGTGGCGAGTCCCACAGTGGAAAATTAGCACATAGTAGGACTGGGTCTGCTGTTGCCCACAGCTTTCTGGGGCTTAGGCAAAGGGTATCCTGCACATTGGGCCACAGCAATTTTTAGTGTCTCATGCTGGAGCTGCTCTAGATGACATCAATGCCCTTGGCAAGCTGCCCATGGCTGGGTCCAGGACAGGCTTGTGGTATCAAGGTGTCTGGGGATGTTCTATTCTGTGCTGGGTGCTGGGCTTTCCCTCCACTAGGGCAGCTGGAAAAGCTGTGGCTCAGTGCCTAAACCATGGCCTGGTGAGTGGTGATAGTTCAGGAACCTGATAGCTCAATATATTGGCCTTGAGTCTCCATTTGAGCATACTTGTCTCCAGTGATCCTTTATTTTGAGGTGCTCCCTAGTGTATGAGGGAGCTGAAATATAGACAGTGAATGACATCAGATGGGGCTGGCAGTGTGCTCCCAAGCTGAACATGTGTGTGACCTTGCTCCAGTGCTGTGGGGCTGCAGGCAGCAGTCAGTCACTCTGACATGACGTGTAGCACGGGGGGCTGCCTGCTGCAGGTGCAGCACTGGGCAGCAGAGCCATGGAGCCATGGCAAGAGGCTCTTTATTTCAAGGCTTCAGCTTTTCCAAAACACAAAAGGACATGCTTGAAATTCATTCCTTCACACTTATCCTGGGAGTCTTCCACAATCTTGGGATTTGGCTGTCTCTGCTGCCATTCAGAGCTGCTCACCGAGCCCTGACGCGCCCCAGCACCGCCCTGTGGCTGGGGAGGGAGGCACTGGGGCAGAAGTGGCTTTGCAGGAGCACCATGGCCAGCCTGGCACAGCCCTGGCACTCCCAGCAGCAGCTGTGCCTGTGTGGCTGCCAGCCAGCTGAGCCTTGGCCAGGATGGCACAGGAGCCCCCACAGTTAAGGTGTATTTAAGGTGTTTGCTATGAGCAACGCAAATGCCCACCCAGCCTGGAACCACAAGGCTTTAGGCTGGTTCCCTGTGTATGAAGAACTGTTCTGTCCCCTCTCCAAGCCCTTGGGGGATTGCTTTTTCCTTGGATCTGTGCCCATGGTGGAGCAGCAAGGCTTCCCAGCTCCCTGAGCCAGGGCAGTGCCTGTTTCTGTCACAGCAGCTCCATCACTGCTGCTGCTCATGCCTGCTGAGAGCAGAGGCTGGAGTTGGTGTGTGATCTTGATGGGGCACCAGCCCACACTGCCCTGCTGCAGTCCCACCAGCAGGAAGGGTTCACTGCTCACCCAACCCACAGGCAGAGAAAGTGTCAGGCAGGAAGAGCCTTGCCAGCCCCCTCTAAAGCCCTGGTTGCTGCAGGTGGGCTCAGCACTGGGCATCCCTCACCCCACTGCCTCCCTCCTGGCCTTTCCCCATTGGGAATTTGTTATTTCTGAAGTGCTGCTCCAGCTTCTGCAGCAAGACTTGTGCCCATGCCCATATCCAGGCTGCTGCAGCATCTCAGGGGCCTCAGACCATCCCTGAGGTAAGGCTGGGGATTGGAGGGGTTTGCAGCCTCTGCTTTGAACACGTGTGGTATGTGTGGACCCAGAACATTGGGCAATGCTGCTAGCAAGAAATGTCCTCACCTTGGCACAACTGAACAGGCACAACCACCCATGTCCCTCTATTGCTGCTCCCTCCTAGGCACACCCCATCCCCACATCCCTCTTTCCATTGCTAAAATCCTGTTACCCTCTCAAACAGCACATGCCTTACCATTTCCATTTGACAGCAAGATTTCAGCAGCATTTCTTGATCTGTTTCATATTTTAAAGCATGCAGCCATCCCTCCTGCCCTTTATCTCCTAACTCTACCCTAATAAATATGATCGCTTCATCGTGTGAGACCTGAAAACCCATTTCTGAAATTCCCTTGGCAACTAATACAGTAAAACAAGCCTATAAATATAAATAATTATGATAAAAAGGTATGAAATGCCAGTCTTGGGTCAAACATACTCATGGAGCAACATTAGCAACAAATAACTAGGCAGGGTTTGAATGTAGATGGAAAATAAAGAGTAGCTACTTCATTGCCAATAACTGTCAGGCTCCTAATTTGGGCAGGCTATATTTTACTGATAGCAGAGCAAACAGAATCATAATGCACCTCTGCTTTTCCTGCTTTGTGAAAAATCCCATTCATTCCCAGGGAAGCAAGGATGTTAAAAACAGTGGTGTGAACGTGAGGTGAAAGGATAAGACAGAAAGCACAGTCACAGGATGCAATTCCCATGTGTTTGTTGCACATCATATGCTAAGTTCAATTTTCCAAAAGCTTTGTTTTATTTTTAAAGGTAACATCTTTATTATTATTATTATTATTATATTTATTAGTTATTATTATTATTATTATTATGCAGAGATGAGATTTTTCCCCCTTTGATCACAGAGCAAACAGTTTGCTTTTGAAAATGTTAATGGAGTCCAGATTTAAAACATTTTTTCTTCACTTTTTTTTTGTTGTTGTTGTTGTTGTTTTTTAAAACGTTGCAACAGGCAGGATCTGGGTTTCGATTTCCTCGTCCTACACAAAGAAAGATTCTGGAGTTCACACTCCAAGCCACTACTGGTAGGTCCTGCCTTGCTCAGCTGTCATCGTCTCAGTGTGGTTTCGCCAGGTGGGGTGGGTAGGTGGGTGGGAGGGGAGGAGTTGGAAGGAGGGAGGGTATTTGTCAGCTATGTCGAGTCTTGGTTAACAACTTTGCCTCCATTCATGGTTGGTGTCCCTGAACTTTTCCTTGAGCGTCCTTGTTTTTCTCCAATTTCATGCAGCGATGGCTCTCTGTACATGCACACTGCAAACAGAAGAGACACCTGTTAACAGCCCTGAAGTCACAGACATTCCTGACCATAACAATTGTTTCTTTATGTATGATGCTGAATTCCAGCCCCATTACAAACACACACGTACCCACACTTACAAAACCTCTGTTGCCCCAGCAGCAGATCATGTTACCAAGCAGGATCTGTTTACCTGCCCTTGCTGTCACTTGCTCCGGTCTCTGTATTCTTTCAGAAGCAGGGAGAAACAGCAGATTGACTGCTCACAGATAAAGCTTTCTAGGTTTTATGTGCTTTGCAGTTTTTTCATGTTATATCCATATATATAAAATAAATATTCACAGAACCATGTGCTACCTTGAGATGCTGATTATCATCTAACAACAGGTCCAAGAATGACCTGCTTCCCAGCCTTTGACCTGCAACAAAAGCCCTTGATAGACCTGAATCAAAACTACAGCTGCATCTGAGCCATGCAAGCCTTCTGGGTGTTGAGCTGTGCATCTGAAGTGGTGACTCAAGCCCATTTGGCTCCATCAGCCAAGAGCCGAGGTCTGCTCTCGGCACTTCCTATTTATTCCTCTGTAAATCAAGCCAGGCAGCCAAGGTCAGGGCTGTGAGCAGACACAGAGGATGAGTTCAGTGACAGCAAGTCAGGAGCTGTCCCAGCTTTCTGTGGTTGTCTGGCAGCACCTGAGAACAGGGTGGCTGGAGGGCACCTTCTCTCCAGACCCTGGCTATGCCGTGTGTGTCCTATAAAAATGTGCTTGCTGGAGCCCAGACAGCAGGAGAAGGCAATGTCTGCCCAAGGCATGGCTCACCCCACATCCTGGGCAGGACAAAGCATTTACCCAGCTCACCACGTGGACTGAGTCCTCACAGATGTCCTTGTGCCATGTGAGGTGTGCCAGAGCAGGGGCATGGGCTGCTCACACCGAGGAAACCAACTCTGATGAGCTCACTGCAAATGTGGCAGGGTGCAAATGTGATTGCAAGAGTGAGGTGTCTCAAGGGCAGGCACAGTGGAGTTGAGAACATAAGGCAGGTCCAGACTGCAAATGTCATGTCCAGATCTTTGCAAAAAATTAGGAAATGAAGAAATGATTGTGTACTGCTTCATTTTCTGAAAGTGTCACATCACAAACAATGGCACAGAGTTCCAACACAGGATAGAGCCTATCAGGGTTTGATTCTGGGTAATCAACAAGGACAAAACTTTAAAAATTATCTGAAGAAATGAAAAGAAACACCCCATGTATGAAAAAACAATGTAAGTGCTTGCATCTATAATCTCTCTTGATTTGAAAATAAATCCCAGCAATTAGAGGCAGGCTGAAAATGACATTATTGCTCTGCACTTTTACTCCTGACTAGATAAACAGTTACAGCACTGTGCAACAATACAGGACAGAGATAAAGTGCAGTCAACTGTGTATTAATAGGAGGGATATTGAATTGAATATATAAGCAGTGAAAAAATATTTCTTTTCTCATGGAGTAGTTTTCATGCAAGGCTCTCAAAGCAGTTTAAACACATAGACACACTGGGCCTTCCAGCAAGGCTGAAAGGAGATACTGCTCTGAAAACTGTTATTACTGCTGGAACCATCTTTTTCATGAAAATTTGAAAAAAAGAGAAAATGAAGGAGTTGTCCCATGGGTCTGGGTCAGGATGAGCTCTGTTAGGACTGCCCATGAGGTCCAGACAATGGATGCTGTCTCCATGCTGCAAGGAAAATGTGTAGCATGGCAGCAACAGATGGAAAAGGGATCTCACATCTCCTTTCACTCCTAAGCTGCCCCTACACGTTGGAGAGTGTCACTCAACAACCTAGTGATGGTGAATTTGCTTGCTGTTGCAAAGTACCCAATAAAGTCCTAAAGAAAGTATGAAATGGTTAACAACTGAGGAAAACCTGTGCCCTTGTGATTTCTTACCCTGAGTTGCAGAGCCTTTTGTACACTGAGGGTGTGCATCACTTCTGTGACTCACTCTCAGATGTGAGGTTTGCCCAGCAGAATTCTGTATTTGTGCTAGTGTTGTCCCAGTGCCCCTGACATTTCATACACGAAGTTTTGTCTCAAGTGCACTATTGCCTTCATCCTGACCTCTCTGGTCCCAAGCTGGAGCTGGAGGCATCTCCATGAGTTCTTCCCCTAGACACCTGCATGTACCAAGCTCATCTCACCCCCACCCATCCCAAACAACCCATAAGGCTGGGCCAGATGCTTAACCACAAGGACTGAATGGATGAATGCTGCAGCAGCACCATGGCATGCTGCCTCTCCTCAACTCCCTGCCTCTCACCATGGCCTTTGGGCAAAAACCTTGAGCTGCTAACAAGGTCCACAGAGAAAAGAATACAAACCAGGCTACAGAAGTAAACAACATTTGCAGCTACAAATGAAGGAAACCCTGTACCTGGCAAGCAAATAGGGCAGGAATTCTAAGTTTATCTTCCAGTCTAGTGCATGATATGAGTACTGATGTAGGGCATGGCTGGAGACTCACATTGAAAAGTTGTCAAAGCCTCTGTATGAGACAGGCTGTGCCAACAGCCCATGCCAGAAAATCTGTAGCAGTATAGGACAAGCATATTTTCAGTATTTAGATACACCTACAGGATCAGTGTATGCAGTACTTACATGGCATCATGCACAAGAGATGCCTGGATATTCTCCTACTCAAGAGGCCTGTGTACATGTGTTGTGGCCATGGCTCAGCAGGGGCTGTAAACCCCCACAGAGACACACAGGTGTGTACACCTACATCTGCACAGGCACAGGGCTTCAAGGACAGCCCAACATGTTGTGCAACAGAGGCTCCTGGACTGCAGCTTGTTCCTCTTTGTAGTGAGGAAGTCTGAGCGTGACTCACGCAGGGAGATGTTAGTCACAGACTGGGGAGGGGGTGTGTGCAAATGGACTGTTGTGAGTGCCCAGACCTTCCAGCTTTGAGAGTACATCTTTGGGGTCCAGGACTGGCAGCACTCCCTGGCAGGTCTCTTTGGGATCCCTCTCTGTGTGTGTGTGTGTGTAGACACAGTTTGCTGTCACCTGAACCGAGGTAAAGCAGCAGCATCAGTGTGACAGTCATGCCTGGACGCCTGGGAGGTCTGCTGGTGCACACAGCACAAGGAGCTTTGGAAGCATGAGCAATTCAGCTAGAACAAGAGTTCCCTCCCTGCTTTGCCTTGCTTCTCCCACCCACCCACACCCACACACCAAGCCAAATACAGCCCTTAATGTCTGGAAACCAAGCTAATGCTTCGGAGTTTCAATAAAATAATCAGCTCCTATGCCCCAGATTCCAATCAACACATCCATATTCATGCTTTAATTGGAAAGTGCTGTTAGCTTGATCTGCTGAAGAGCTGCAAGCATTAATGGAAGGGAGTGAACACAGTGGAGATGTGCCCATGTCTGGTTCTTGTGGCTTTCGATTCCCTGCTCCCCTGCAAAGCAGCAGTGCCTGCCACTCACAGGCACAAGGGAAAATTTGCACAAAGAACAAACTCACCAATTAGGAAGGAGACTGAGGGTACAAGTGAGGAGGAAGGGGGTGGCAGGGACCATAATTCCTGAAGGCAAAGGCGTGGAAGGGGCTGCCTATCACCCAGAAACAGCTCAAAATCTTGCCCACATGCTGGCACAGGATCCCACTCTCATTTCTGCTTCCTAGACACGGCACTGGCACACCACCCACATGATGACACTGAAATCACCCTGGGCATCAGGGACTGCCTGAGTTTGGGAAGCATCATTTTGTGTCCTGACCCTAGCATTTCTCACTTGGCATCACTGCAAGTTCTGGAGGTTCAGGGGATGCAACAAACTCCATTTCCTTTCTCTAGATCTCTAGAATATGGCAAAAAGCTTATTAAGCACATTAAATATTTCCCATCTATCCATCTCCACTCTGTGTCTTTCATTGCCCCAGACTCTTGCCAGTCAGGAGGAACCAAAAATTTTCTAAGCTGCTGTTCAGCAGGTGGGCAGCCCTGCAGGATCACCATGTGCCTGATGTGCCTGGCTGGATCTGGGCAAGGCTGGAAGCATGTCCTCTAGTAGCAGCACAGAGAATGCTCCTTGCCTTGACAGATACCACAGCTCTGTGTGCTGGTATCAGCCTGAGTGCCTGTATTCACCAATGCTTTGGTGCAGGGAGTTAATTGCCTGAGCAGCAGCACTCAGGGCACCAGGGAGTGAGTGATTAGGTACCCTTGTTTTCTGCCTCTAATTACCATGTTCTAAATCCCAGCAGATGCATTTCAGAGGCTTGTGAGCTTGTGTCTATCTGGTGGTAAAATGTGAAGGATGCTGCTAGGTAGAATCACACTGTGTTCAGATAAGAAAGGCAGCACAGAATGGCAAAAAGCCAAGCAAAATCATGGTTAAAATACATCATGTTTGCCATCTAATTAGATGATCAAGAGTCTGATAGATAACAAGTGAGTTAGTGTGGGATAGAAAACATACCAAACCTTGCCCACCTGGAAGACAGACCCAAGAGAGGAGCTGTGTTAGTGAAGACTCACAGAGTGTGGAGACTTTGAGATTTGATTTTTTAAGAATACTTTTTAGGATGTTGGGAAAGTGACATTTTGCATGGGCAGGTAGTAATAGGACAAGGGAGAATATTTTTAAACTGAAAAAGGAGAGATTTGGGTTAGACATTAGGAAGAAATTCTTCTCTGTGAGGGCAATGAGGCACTGGCACAGGTTGCCCAGAGAAGCTGTAGATGCTCCATCCCTGGAAGTGTCTAAGGTAAGGCTGGATGAGGTCCTGAACAGCCTGATCTGGGGAGGGTGACATCCCTCTCCATGGCAAGGGTTGGGATTAGATGCTGTTTAAGATTCCTCCCAACCCAAGACTTCCTATGACTCTGTGCTTTATGTGTTAAGGTGACCTTAAGCATTTTGTGAAGCATTTTCACAAAACCTACTGCATTTTCCTAGTTAACAGTGTCTCGTACTTTACAACATCTGAGGACTCTGCCTTAACAAAACTTGGATGTTATTTCCCTGAGGAATGACACTGGGAAAGATCTGGCTGCTTGGATACTCATCAGTGATAATAAATGGATCCAGACTAGTCATTAACAGATCACCTTTGTATCTGAGACATGTTCACATCATGAGGTCTGAAGTGCCATAAATTCAGAGTTAAGGGCTGCTCTGCTGATTTGGAGGAATTTTCTGCTTCTGTGGCCAGATTTGCCACCCTAAATGTTTTCTAGTTTGGGCTAGGAGAGAGAAGAAACATAACTCTTTGGGAGAGTTACATTTGAAAATTATATCTTCAAGGAGAAGGCAATACAAATAACAGAGCACATCCACAGTAAGCAACTGATAATATTCCTATTTAAATGACTGGAAAGATCTCACTTTGAGACAGATTTGGATATTTAGAAGAACAAAAGGCACTGTGGATGGTAGGGTTGTACCAGCACTAATCATTACAGACACTTAAAGAGACGAAATTTCTCTAAAAGATTGCTTTGTCCAAGTGACAATTATATTCAAGCTCATTTCTTGTGCAGTCTAGTTCAATCTTGATGTCTTCCCTTTAGGGCTCACTTAGCTAGAATAATCAGTGATCAGAAATAAAAATATCAAAAGAAAAGTGTTGCATATGTGTGTTTTGAAGCAAAACTGGCAGCACACAGAACATCAACTGCTGCCAGGCTGTTTGCCTTGGCTTTGCCTGTGCACAGATGGGAGAGGAACTTAACATCTCCCCTGTTATTACTTACCAAGTTTTTTGTGCTTTCATATTGATTAAGCTTAATCTTATTTCCAAAAACAAACAAATCCTACCTACACTAAACCAAAAAAAACCTCCTACCGACCAAAAATCAAAACTTTTCCAGTTGGTATCTACTGAATTTTGTACAAAATATCTCCAGCATACTGCCAGTCTACGTGAGTCAAAGCACTCTGAATGTTTAGCACAGCAGAAGCTGTAGCTGATAAAAGCCATAGATAACACACATCCATACACAGATACCATTGTGTATGTATGCATATATGCTCCTGTGAGTACTTAGAAATTATCTCTGAGGATATTTCTTATTTATGTATTAGTTTGCCATCCATTTGCTATTTCAAGGAGACTTCTGAATTCAGAGAGCAGAATGAAGCAACAAGAATCAAATGAGCTTGAGGAGAAATCTGGGCTTTTTTCTGTTTCCCTTCCCTGTGAATGCTCTCTCCACTAAACTGCTGCAGAGTTTTTCTGCATATCAGAAACAACTGGGTAGTTTCATCTCAGAGATAACTGCCACTGAATGGTAGGTGAAGTGATGCCTAGCAATGGATGTGGCACCTCTCCTTCCCAGGGGGAGCAGAACCCTCCATGCACACATTCCTGTGTCAGCCATCATGTGGCAGAGCTACTGCTGGTGGTGGTACCCAGCAACAGGAACCCTGGGGGTGTGACTGTGGATGGAAGTTGTGTCCAGAATAAGCAGCAAAGCCCACGCACTGGGGCAAGCCACAGCATTCTGCAGAACCGACACGCAAATGCAGCAGGAGAGTGCTTTGAGTATTTCCTTGGAGTCATAACAAAGAGAAAGAAACTGTTCTAACAGGGCAGGAATTGCCCCTTCTCTGTAACATCTCTGCTTGCAAGCTCTGCTCACTTTGAGGATGCGCTGCAGAGAAGTCACGAGGAGATGAGCGGTTTTACTCCAGCCCTCCCCGCAAGCCTCTGTACCTACAATGAATCTGGGCTGGGAACAGAGCCCTCCGTCTGGAGTCACAGCCCAGACACTGAATGCTTCGGGAAGCTGACACGTGCCTTGGCTTGGGAGGCTGCCAGCTCTTTGATGCAGCAGTGCTCACAAAGCCTGACTGCAAAGCATGTGGAGGAGGGAGAAGTGGAGGAGCCCTTAATTTGGCTGCCAACTTGCAAAGCGCTCACTCGCTCGGGAGGCTGTGTGACAGCTGGGATTGAAGCAAGTGTGGGAGGATGCAACTGCGGGAAAGGGAAGCTCTCGGGCTGGGCTGGGCTATTCAAAATGAAAGCACAGTGGCATTTGCTGAAATGAGATCTCTGCTGTGGGTCAGGCAGCTCTGTTAAGGCAAGGCTTTCCACGAGGAGAGCCACAGGAATGGCCTAGTTTAATGCATGCAGAAGGGAACTATTGAGCTGTTCAGCAGACACCATGCATGAGAGATTAAAAAAGAAGCCTGGATTCAAAGGATCCCACTGATCAGTGTCAATACCCAGCCAGGCAGCAAAGGAACACCTGGAGGAGGTGGAAACCCAGTTCTGAAAGTTGGTGCTTGTAAAAGACTCTCCTCATGGTCAAGGCAAGAGAGAAGCTGGTGACCAACCTCATGCCTGAAGCAGATGCTGTTTCTTAGCAAAACACAAGGGCTTAGGGTACCAATCCTACTAATGCCTCAGATAAACAACAGAAGGCTCCTGGCTGCAGAGAAGCTGTTGAAAATAAGCACAGGACAAGCAGCTCCAGGCCATTCTCTGCACTTTCAACATTTCCATTTCATGTGCAAAGGCCACAGATACTCTGGGAATGCTGCACTGAATTTCTCTCGTGCTTTTCCTCCCATTCACAACTGCCTGCCCCTGAGCTGGGAAGCTTTTAAAAAGGTCACTGCTGTGTGGAGTGAGCTGTGGCCTCTGCCATTTGTGAGTGGTACCTGTTAGGAGAGCATCAGTTCAAACCTTCTCCCACAGCTAACACGGGATAGTGAGAGGGAGCACAGAGCTGTGCAGCCAAGGCCAGCTCCAGGCTACTGTGTCCCTGAAGGGGACAAATGGCAGGACTAAGATGAGGCCAGAAAGGCATACCTAGTTTGAGGATCAAAAAGTAGTGCTCTTCCCAAGCAATAGATAAGAAATGTTGTTTCCAGAATCAAGTTAGTACCTGTTACATACTAGGTTTATCACACTATCTCTCCATTTATCAGGGGCCAGCCCACAAACAGCAAAATGTCCTGGAAGGAGCCTGAGGCACACTTCAGAGTGTACAGGCACCACCAGGAGGGCAGAACTTCAGCTCCATGACTTTCACTGAAGCCTCACACTGTGATGAAGACATATGGCATGACAGCATCCCATCTAACTTTGGACAACTCTACCCCCCAGTGACTAACTAGGATGTCTTTACATATGAGGAAAACCAGATTTAAGTTATCTCAGAGTAGACATATAAAGAACATCCACAGCTGTGCTGGAAGGACCCATTTTTCTTCTGTTACTATGAGCAGAGTTCCAAAGTCTAAAATCAGGTGAGATAAATCCTGCCTGTACTGAATCTATATGGGACTGGAAACCTACTGAAATACACCAGCACAATCCTCTGAGAAGACAACATTATAACTACTGCTGCATCACATTCCTTTGGAACTGCTAGCTGCTTTTCTTAACCAGTAATTTCTTGTGTTGCTGGGCTTTTAAATTGATCCTTTATCACCCCAAAGCTAAGAAACCCCTTTGAGACTAGAAGAAAAGCAGAGGAAATGCTAACAGTGCAGCCCAGCACTTCTCTGAAGTGCTACAAACATTTCTTCTCCTTGCTTTCTGGTTTTGAAGCCCAACACCCCCACAACACAGGAAACCCCAACTCTGAAGTTGTCAACTCCCCCTACCCAAACCCCACTGAGAGAGAAAGTGGGCAGATTCCATACCTTCAATGGGTTTGGGTACAAAATGTGATGAGGGTTTGGTTTTTTTCACTCGGTTTCCCTTCATAATTTGACCTTCTTTATTGAGTCCCAGGAACCACGCTCGTCCGGATTCTTGCTGCCGGTACAGCGTGGAAGAATAAATAACATAGTAGTTTTCAAAGACAGATTCTTTAAATTTGCACTCTGGTGTGAAAACATCCTGCAGTAAGAGAAAGAGAGAAGAAGAAAAAACAATGGGAGAATTAATCACTGATCTTTTAAATTAGGCATCACTGAGTTATACCCATTGCAGTTAACAACAGAAAACAAGAGGCAGCAGCAATGACAGCTCTCAGCAGAAACACCCATGGAGACAACTCTTGAAAGGCTGAAAGGCAAGGATCTCCTTCCCTGGCACAGCTGTGCTTTGCAAAACAGCCTACAGTGAACAGGCATGAAAAACACTCAGGAAAATCAGAAATTTCCCAGGGTTTAGAATGAAATACTAAGCAAAAGAAAGAAAAAGAGACCTGAGAAGCAGAGACAGCCTTGCTGTTCCTGATGCCTTCCCCTGGCTTTGTGAATACCTTCCCTGTGATGGGCAAATGCTTGTTGTCTAAAATATTGTGGGTTCTTCAAATTCTTAGAGGCAAAAGACAGTTTATTGAACCATTTAAGAGGATTCAAAGAAATGAGAGTACAAAAGCAAGTAAACCATTTAATTTCAAAAGCGGGTGAGGAAATGCTGGCACAAAGCCTGGAAATATTTCAATGAAGAGAAAGAAGTAATTTTAAAGATTTCTGGCATAAGCATTTCTGCAGGTACCTAGAAGCATTTCCACACCTGCCCTGGAGCAGAACACATATGGACGTGTCCAGGACATCCCCTGAGCTGTGATGTCTGTGGGAGTAGCTGTGCCTTTGCCACTTTGCTGGTTTTGCATGGTCTCCAGGATGAAACTACACCGAGCTATGGACTAGTAATTGTTATGTCCCAGTATTCAAGATTTTCACAACAGAGAAACATTAAACCTCTTAAAAGATCTGGCTGGCCAGAAGATTCGGTGACAGTGGCTCCCAAACCTTCAGTGAGTTGTATGTGGTTGTTAGTGAGTTGGGTTTTGTTCCCAGACTTTGATATTTAGCAGAAAATTTATCCTGGCCAAACAAATTCTCCCACTAATTTTCTAAAAACTATTCTTGCAAAAAAATTTCAAGCCACAATATAAATTCATTTTCTGAAGCAAAAAAAAAATCTCTTTTTACAGGTCCCAGATAATTTCTGAGGCCTGTGAGTGAAGGCAGATGCTTCTACAGGCAAGTGGGGCTCCCAAACCTTCACCACTGCCAAGTCATGGGAGCTTCTCCAACCCTGCCAATGGAAAACCCATGACCAACATCTGAGCACAGCATCTGGAGTAATGCCACGTATTTACTGCAGATCTTATTTAAGAGCAAACATTCTGAACATTCAGCAACACTCAGGAACGTGTTCCCAAGCGAGCTGGGGGTTATATGAAGTGCTGCTGGTGTGACAATAAATCCAGTGTGCAACAGACCCGCAGAGACTGGCAGCCTTGAAGCTACAGAAGATAAAGCACAGCAGAAAGCACAGAGCTGTGCTGCACACGTGAATTTTGCATCAATCATTAGCACCACACAGGTAAAAACACCATCAGCAAGACAGGCCATTTTGCCTTATCTAAGGGATTCCTTCTTGCTGGAGAAATAAATATTTTTAAAAGAGAGTAAAGCAAGTTAAGAGAGATCTAGATGACTTAGAGCTCTATAAAATGGTGTTTGAAGTAGCTTCCCAAAAGAACAGTGTTTAAGTGTTGCTTAAATCTGCCCTTTATCTCCAGGCTTTGTCTTGCCTGGGAAGGCACACAGCTCACCTGGGAGCTGGGTTTGCAGGAGCTGCCTCTCAGCTCCAGCCTTGGGCACTCTCTGGCACCAGGCCCAGACAGGCAGCAGCTCTCTAACCAAACTGGACATCTCAATCCCCTTCCCCATGCCTTCGTTACTCCATCAGTGAAAACTTATCACAAAAATTTCCTTTAGAGGGACTAAAAAGTTGTCAGGCTGTGAAAGATAGCTCCCAACTTGACCTAAACAAGGAACTAAGACTATTTTCAATGAAGAAGAAATATAAAAGCTAATGCATTTTGAAAATGTGGCTTTGCAAAGAAAAAAAAAAAAGAGAGAGATTTTAATTAAAAGTTATTGCAAATTAAGTTTTCAGCTCAATAACAGTTTTAAAATTACTGCAGTATAATATTTTATGACAAGCAGCAACAGTTCATAAAAGCAGATGCTGTATTGTATCCCCACTTGTACCAATAAACCAACAAAATTCTGACATTATTTTAAGCAAATGCATGTAAAGACATCAAAGTAATGAACATTTCAAAAAAAATAAAGAAAAATCTATTGATTTCCTTTAAATGTTTATGTTTCCCCTGCAGCAAACAAAAGCATCCCATTCCTTTGGTGAGTTGGCTGGTTGATTCCTCATCTCCCATAATTTAGTTGAAACAGCACTTCAGGATATGAACCATGGCAACACTACTAGAGAACACTCCAGCTCTCTCCATTCAGCAGCTTAGAAAACCCACAGGTTTGACAGCTAAGTTCTAGTTAAATAATACAGGGTTTAGCCACTATTACCCTTCTTAAGTACATCATCTCACCAGCAAGAAGTGTGCCATGTGGAGAGAGACACCCATGGGACACTGCTCATCCTGCCACCAAACTGACATGTCCCAGCGTCCTCACAGATCTGAGCAGCAGAAATCTCTGTGGACTTGACACAGAGAGCAAGAGGATGAAGAAAGAAGCAGATGACCAGAGAGGAGACAGGGCAGAGGAGCAGGACACAGGCCACTCTCCCAAGCACTGAGGATTTTTAGAGTGTCCTCTGAATCTCATTAACATGCAAACCATTATGTTTTTCTTCACTGGTGTCTTGTTGGTGCCCCACAGCCAGCCTTCAGCTACACTGCATCATTTAGTTTCATCACAAGCCTTTTGCTGTCAGCTTTGGTGCTACCAATAACAAAAGGCTACTGGGATATTAATGGCAGAACCTCTCCACAAGCTTCACTGTCAAAATTAATTGTGCAATTATGTTGAATCAGGTGGGAACTGCTGTTCCAGTTGTCTTAGGCTGAGATGAGCTCAGAAGAAAGACAGAAGTGCAGGTGAGCATAACAGGCTCCATAATAACAAAGCAGTTTGTAGCAGGCACTGCCACACAGCCAGAAACCTGAGATAACAGAAGGTATTTTAAAATAATCACTGATCTACTGACCAGACCTCTGGGGTGTGCACAATCTAGGGATTTTTTTATTTGTTTGGTTTTGTTTCTAAGATAAACTCACTGCTGATGAAATGTGCTAGATGGGCACACTGGGAGTCCAATACTTTATCATCTCAGATAAGAGTGGCTAAACACAGCAAAGGGATCCTCAGGATGTGTTCTGACAGGACATAAGGACATCCTGCCCCAGAGGCAATGCTATGGGAAAGCCCTGGGCTCATGAGCACCACTTCACTTCCCCACTAGCTGCAGGGACCTTTGGAAAGAAGGTTATAACAAGTCCCACTCAATTATTTTTCTAACTCTCTCCTTGATTGAAATAGCATGACCATGTACAAGACAGTGAGAGGACAGATGGCTCCAATCTTTTAATCACCAGTCTTTTTTCAGTCTTTAAACAAAGAAATAAACAGTGACTCTATTTTCTGCACAAAGTCTACAGAAGTCTCCTGTCATGAACTCAGCTCATTCAGAAAGCCCATCAGTTCTTCTTATTAAAGATTATGCTTGTAATCTGTAGAAAAAAAAAAAAAGATTCTCTCAATTTAACTCAATGTGAAATACCATGACTGAATTATTTTTGCATACAAAGTAAATAGATACATTTATTTGTTTACCATTTGGAGCCTGAGGTATTTTGTTAAGTGTCTAAAGATATTACTGAAAGTGGCTTGGAAAAGCAGTTCATTTTTTAATTGTTTAACTAAAAACCCGTATGAAATATTTGCAAAAGAAACATTAGTAATTTACATGCAAAATGATTAGCATCTGCTTGTAACTTGTTCTTTGCATCTCAATCCAATCCCTTGAACAAAAGCAATTGTATTAAGAAGAGTAATTAGATTTGCTTTGAAAAAACAAAAAAAATAGGTCTAGTTTGTGCTAACTGTAGTTTTACTGGAAATTTCACAGTCTTAAAAACAACCCAAAAAACCCAACACAGTAGCTATCACACAGGAAAAAAAAAAAAAAGGGAGATCACATTCAATGACACTTGGAACCAGAAGGAGCTAAATGAATGCATCTGCCTTTGGGAGGCATTCAGTGTGTCAGACCTGCTCAGGGAGGGTATAACACCACAGATTGCCCCAGAAGTTATTTTTGGGTTAGAAAACCAAGATGTTTCATTTATCCTTGATCCCAGTAGTGTCTCCTGCCATCTGTAGATGGAAATATGGATGTGACTTCCAGGCACAAGCCAACCTCTGCGTCACTTGAGCTGGTTTGGCTCTTCTGGGAGATGCTGGGAATGTCTGAGCCCATTTATCCCTCGTGGCAACACAGACTGGTGGTGGTTTGTGAGAGGGGAGATTTTTTTTTGTAATCCACCTCAGCTTTCCCCAGGCCTTGTTAGGTAGATCTAACCCAATCTCTTTGAATAGAGCAAGTTTGACTGGACTCTCCTTTGCATTTCTGTAAAGCTGGAGAAGTTCCACAGGCATTGGTGCAGAGGCACTGCTGTCAAACCTGTGAGCATGAAGCTGCAGGCATTCAGTTGATGCACTGACACCCTCAGCTCCTACAAAAATGCCAGCCCAAGAGTGCTGTAGCCTTGGTGCAGTTACAGTGCTGCCAAGGCAGTGGACAGCACTGGTGCTGCTCAAGGAAACAGTGCCAGCCCCTGCCATACCAGCCTGGGAGCACCCCTGCCACTGAGCATCCTCAGCCAGGAGGTGCAAAAAAAGGGTCCTGGTAAGCAACAGCATGGTGCTTCTGGATTCTGATGATGAGAGCCAGCAATCTGCTCCCAGAAGCCCCTGATGTCCCCAAATCATGGCAGAAATGGTGACAGGTTTCTCTATGTGCAATGCTCAGGGAAAGCCAGCAGGCAACTGTCACAGGCTGCTGTTGTATTCAAACCCAGCTGCTCACACAGTGTTCCCCCAGACTGGGCAGCTTTGTTCATATTGCTCACCATTTCTCTACAAACATTCCCAAAATTGCCAGATAAATAAAGATTTTTTTTCCCCAAGATCTCCTTTTATTATAACCCAAAGGAGAACAGCAAATACACACATCCACAAGCAAACCTAATGACTTAATAAATTTAGTCACCGAAACTAGAGGCAATAAAAGAAAAAACCCATTCTGCAAGTAGTTTGTGCCACAGTTTAGGAAAGGGATGTTAATTATGAGTGTTGAAATATCTAACACACTCCCAGAGTAACAGTTTTCCTTTGTTTACAGCACTTATGGGTTTCTCTTTTACATTCTGCACAATTACTGAGCCAGATCTTCAGATGGGATAAAAGCTAAACTGCACCATAGTCTATGGCATGGCACGGCTTCTCTCCCAGAGAATCTGGCTCAGGATACTTACTGATGTTAGTGTTAATACTTAAGAACTCATCAACTCATTTAAAACATATTAAGTAGGAATCATAAATATCAGCACAGCCACCAGCAGTGGCATTTCACTGTTGCTGTGGAGGCAGAGCATGGAATGATTAGGTTGTGTTCACTTGTCTATATAAGCGTTGTTCCATCCTGGGGAAAAGGATGGCATTATAGAAGAGCATCTGTTTTATGGTGCTCTTTACCCAGTAAAGCCCATTCTACACTCCCCACTGACCTCAGTTAGGGCAGGGTTTCATCAACACTCCTCTGATGCTAACAGCACTGAGAAATTCAGCATTGAAATCAATATGGATGTGCAAGACACCAGATTCTTGAAGACATTTCGGCTTCCAGATGAAATACAAATGCTCAACTCCCACGTAGACCCCTAAAAGCTCAGAGACTGTTTTTGAATATCTGGGAATTTGTGACCACAAACCTCATATGATAGCACTTGATCCTGGCATACTCTTATTCCCAGGACAGGTCTTTAACCAGAGGTTCCATCTGCAGGATAAGCCCTGTGCAGACCTCAGCAGCACTGCCACAGGCAGAGATGCCTTGCACAGAGTCCAATGCAGTTCAATGCCCACCTGCCTCAGTGTGGCTTCTACCCTGACCTAGGGTTGCATCTGTCTGGAAATGCTTTAAAATAATTGTAGCTGAGCTCTCTCTTGGCATGTGATCAAGAACCGCAAATGTGCATCCAAACTTTACATCTCATCCCATCTTTGTCCAGATGGCAGGTGATATTCTACTCTTCACACTCCACTCTTCCTCCCCCTTCTAGCTCTGTAAGAGATTGGTGACAAGTCTTCTTGGTGGCCTTTTAGAAGTAGGAGAGAGCAGATACATTTTAAAATAACAAGCTGCTACATGGGAGTGTACAGTGAGGCAATATGGTATCTGAAAGCATTCTGACTCCGCCTGGACCATCTGTGGGCTGGAAGGAACACATTTTCAAATAAATCATCATCCATGCAGGTCTGTTCTCCAGCTCTGGGAGCTGGGAAGCAGCATTAGCAAATCACCTAACTTACTGCCTCTGAAAATTTAACTAGAGGGCTATTTGCCCTCACTTTTGTGGCAACTCTCTGTACTCAAGGTTCAGCTGGCCTCCCTTTAAAACAGCCCTGCAAGAAGTGGAGTGCAGATCTGCAAAGTCTTGTGAGTTGACCCAATATTCCTAGACAGGCAAAAAAACCCCAAGTGCTGGACAAGCGTCTGTAATGAGGCTGTGGATCTTTATACACAGACAAAGGTTGTCCTAAAGCACCTTTTTATGTTCAAGGACTGATTAAATTATTCACGTCACCATTGCTGAGGAATGCTGGAGACAAAGGTGTGACTGCAGCATGGACATGCCCAAGGTGACCTGCAGCAGCAAGGACACCTGCCCAGCAAGCAGCAGAGTATTGACCAAAACCCATGGTAGGTTCTGCAAGACACTGAGCCCTGTTTCACCCCAGACAAACCAGTTACCTCCATCACAGTGAGCACACACAGATTCATACAAGCCACAGTCTGCCTCTGGCTACAAACCAAATGTGTTTTGGGGCTCCTAAATCAGACCTGCCCACCCCACCACAGCTAGTATTGTGTTCTTTTGCTTTCAGCTCTTGGCCTGCCCACTGTGCAGACACATTGTCACCAAGTAGTTCATAAAGTGCCCAAATTCAGTGCACTGGACTTTGGTGATCTGCTCATGCAATCCTCACAGGAACACAGCTTTTGGCTTAATGATTGCTGACAAGAACATAACTGGGGATGACTCTTCCAGCCAGGCTGCTCACTCCCATACCTCCCTGGAGAGCCCGGGGGACTGGAAGAGAGAACAGGCTCTGTCAGTAAGGTCTGGGTACCACTGACTGCACAGCTCTGTGGGCAGTGTGACCTGTTAGAAGCCAGCACATCATGAGCTGCTCACTCATGTGGCACACTGAGCAAGGCACATATTTTGCCCTTTGCTTCACTTTTCATGATGATGGACCCAAAATTCAAATTCATGGTTTGACAGAGTAAATTTTCATCCCTTCTTTTTAAAATATAATTTACTTGATTGATTTGGTTTTTAATTTTGGGTCTTATTTTCAGCTGGAATTTTAAAGCCTCTTAAAGTTTGGATTGCTATGAACTGGAGTAGTGATTACAGCACAGCTCACTCATGTGGCACTTGGCCCATCTAGTGCAGCACTGCTCTTCCAGAAAGCAACTGCTTCCCACAAAAGGGGTTTTTCCTGACACCATTGTCTCTGGAATTGCATTCCTGGCAGCCTGGGGATCTGGTGAAACCCCAGGATAATTTCTAACCTGGGAATCCCAACTCATCTATTGTCTTCTCTACATTCTGTTTTCCTGACAAAGTGTCTGAAATTGCTAACAATGTTATCAACTCTGCTTACTCCAAAACACCATCCAGAAATACATTTTTGCTTTCAGACATAATGATCATGAGACAAGATGGCACTAGATGAAGATATGTTAGCTGCATACAAGAAAAACAGATTTCCTAAATTAGCATCGTACTGCCTCATCTGCTAAAGCCTGAAATAACTATAAAGAAAAATAATAATGTAAGAACCCAAGAAACACAGCCAGATGGGATGCACTGAACCTCTGATCTCTGTTTCTTGGCATCAATCTGAGTCTGAGCACAGGGCAGAATAAATTGATTTGTTGCTTTTGGTTACGTTTGAGGTCCTGCTATTTTTATTATTGTTGATAATAATTACAATGTAAAAACTAAAGTAATGGTTATGCACTTATAAACATGAGATTATTTTCTTCTGATAGTCAAAAGAAACCTTTTAGTGGAAAATAAGCAGTCAATATTGGGTTTATCATGTTATTATTTATAGGAAAATCATCCTCAAAGGCTCAAACCAGAGTACAAATGCCTTGGGCATTTAATAAAACGCCCTCACAATGACAGGAGAACAGGGGAGACCTCATATTTCTACATTTTTGTGCTGAGGTCCTGAGCACTGAATGACCAGATGGCTGGCTAGGTGCTCTGCAAACAGGAGGTGCTAGTGAGTGGAGAAACAAATTTCAACCAAGTTCCAGTTCAGTTTCTTAGGCAAACACCCCCTCTTTCTGACATAAATTAAATAATGCAATTACAACAATGTCAGCAAGAAAACAATCGAGAATGAGCCCCAGCCCTTGTAAAGAATAGTCTTACAAGTGTTTTATGGTTTTTAACACACAGAAAAAACTGTCATGTTCTCACCCAACAGAGTGCAGGTCTGAGGGAAGAAAATGGCCTCAACTCAATTTTCTGTGTAGCTCATTTTTCCTGTGTAATTCATCGTCACATGGGCAGAAGATAAGGGGACTTGCCAAGGAGCTCACAGGCCTATTACAGCCCTGGGATGCTGATGTGCTGAGATAGCCTCTCTGCTTTGACTCTTTAAATCCAAACTGTGAGACTCACTGGAAACACACCCTATCTTTCTTAATGCTGCAATGATCTCTCCTGCATTAAACCAATTTCAGAGTTGTCACAACCAGGGCTGGAAATTCAATTTCTTTGCTGTTGAAATGTCCATTTTGAAAATGAGAGGTGCTAGATTATTCATATTTTGACAGCTGACTGACAGATTGGCTAGAACTGGGCAACTAACAAAGTCCTGTGGACTAGAGCATCAGCTGAGGCTGGGGTGAGCTGTGTTGGACCAGCAGGTTCATCCAATCAGGATGAAATGTTACAAAGTGTGACAATTTATGTGGCTTTTCTGACCCCCCTGTACCCACTGCTGCAGTGCCTACACAAGGAAAGGTTCACAGAATATTCTTGGGAAGAGGCCAGCTCTGCTGCCCACTGGCAGAGCCAAAGGGAACCCTCTGAGATCTGTGCTTCCAAGCCTGGGCCCCAGAAGCATTTCTGCTGACAAAACCTGCAAAGAAGGTCCATGGTGCTCCCTTAATATCTGCCAGGGTGACACTCAGGTGACACTTCACACCCCTCTGCTCATCATCCCAGCCCCCAGTGAAGGTAGGTAGGCAGGTGCTATAAAAGAAGACTGGGGGGGGGGGGGGGGGGGTGCAGGCACATTTCGGTGGCTTTTAGACATTTATTCACCAGTTTTCTGAGAATTAAAAAAAATCAACCAACTCTTCTGTGACAGAATTTTCACCCACATACTGACCACAGTATTTATGCATAGCTTGAATGAGCAGACAAATCTCACAGCCCAAAACAACTTCACAGACAATACTGGAATTATTAATACCTTGAATGGATTTCCATGGTATGTATATGCTGACAACCTGACTTGCTCTTTTTCTGTTAGCTTCCTTTTGATGTGGAACAACCCGTGGACAATGCACAAACATTTTGAATGAATCCAAACTATGCCACAGCTCAGGTCTGCTGGTTCCAGTGTATGCAGCCACCTGACCCATTGTAGTGATGCTCTGCTTCCCAGGAATCACACAGATGGAAGTATATCATAAGGGATTTTGCAGCAGTGGCTATAGTGAAATTTTTCACTCTGTTGCACACTTTGCTAGAGAACACAGATTAGCTTTGGCATCTGATCCTGTTCAGAAGCCAACTAATGACTTCAACTTCCCAACTAAGATAATACAGTCACTCTAGAGAGAGTAATATAACACGCTAACTCTATTTGGCACAATGCACAGTAAAGCAGGAGACCATTTTATTGTGGGACTAGTATACAGAAGACTGTGCAAATGTCTTTAAATTATATGACCCAAAATCAACAGAGCAACCCAGAGTTAAAAATTACTGTTTTCACTTTGTAGCTACTTATTGCAGCATGCAGGCTCAGTGAGATCCAAGGTTTACAATTAAATTTGAAAGCATTTGATTATTTTTTACATAGATTGTGTTTACACTGCAGGACCAAATGCACAGAGTGAAACTGTTGGTGGCAAGGGCTGGATGCTGTAGACATTTCAGGATGGGTTCAGTCTGGTGTAAGTGCTACCTGGTCCTATGATTTGACTATCTAGTACCTTAGGGGCACTTTCAGAGAGAATCCTTCAGTTTAGCTTCACCCAGAAGTGAAGCTAGTTTGCACAGCCTGAACCACTCTGCAGTGCAAACCAAAGAGCTGCATGTGAAGGTGACTGGAGGGATTTTTCCAGAAGTTCAATCCTGGTCTGACTAAAGCACTAATGCCAGAGATAGCTGGGATAGCTGGCTTGTTGCACTGGGGTATTATAAAGCAGGCATATGACAATGTGAAATGTCAGTGCTCTTAAAAGGCCCTGTGTGCCCTCTGGAAAGCAGGGGCTGCTGTCACCTGTGTGGGGGCAGTACACAAGGTCCTCTTCTGCCATGTGCAGTTTACATTTCAGATTGTTCCTTTATGATCTCAAATGCCTCAGCCATACTGGATGTAGTAACACAAAGCCTTCCAAAGAGCACTTGCCACCAACATCCACACACAGCTACACTGGCCATAGTAACAACACAACAGTGCTAAGCCTGCCTATTTGAAATCAGTACCTGGATTGCAGAAAGCCTGGAGTTTACTACATATCACAGTTGGATTCTTCTGAGGTTTGAAAATATTTTCCTTAGGATGATACATTTTAAAGAAATCTGATTTATATGTTCCAGCAAACATGCCAAGGAGGAAGGAAATCTCAGAGCTGTCCTGTATATATCACTGGAAAATAAACATGTCATACCTGCTTTCTTCTGTGCTATTACAAAACTGGGGGAGGGGAAAAAGCCCCACTGAACCAAAAAAGCCCCATAAAAGACAAACCATTTGCTCATGGGCATAAGAAGTCCTTGCTTACCATTCACAGTATTTCTTAGTTTCCATCTGTTTTCATCAATACCAACTCCTGAATCATTAGTGCAGCAACATGAGCATAATTGGATCCTCTAAGAATCATTAAAGCTGGACTAAACATTCTGTTCTAGGAATAAGCGCTGATTCATGAATGTTTGTATTAAAATTGATATGATCACTTCCATAACAATGAAGATATAAGAGGACAAATCATGTAGAAACATAACTTGTAGTGCTGGGAGAAACCCACTAAGATAACCTGTGTCAGAGTGTCTGATTTAACTCAGCCAAAGGCAGGGACTTCATGCAAGCAGAATGATCTGCCAAAACTGTGGTGATCTTTTCATACTAATGGACTTGAACAGTCACTTCTGTCCCCTCTGTGGCACTGGGGTCAGCAACAGGCAAGGTGCCCCAGCCCATCCTGTCACAAACAGTGCAGCCATGAATGACCATCACCATATAGCACAACACAAAAGTATTTGGAAGGTGAAAACGTCAGAAGCAAAAATTCAATCAGGCAAGTGGCAGAATGCTTATCAAATCACTGGGTTTTATTTACTAGTTCCACAGTACTGTGTCTCAACTGACCTAGGCAAAACACATTAGCAAACTGCTAATTCAGAAATACATGCAACTGCACTTACAGGAGCACACAGAAAGTAAGAGCACCATGGAGATCATTTTACTTAGAAGAGAACAGTGAAAAAGATGAGGAAAGTGAGACAGAAAAGAAGAATAATGAGAGTTGTGAGATTTTGCTTTTTAAGCTGGTCATTAAAAAAATAAACTTTCAACTGACAAGGATGCTTTAAAAAGTCTGCTTTCTAAATTTAGCTTTGATATTGAAAAGTCTTGGGTTTTGTTCTTTTGGTTTTTTTGTTAGCATACATTTGATAAAAAACTGAGGCGTGATAATCCTGGCACTACCCATTTTCAAAAGCCATTCTTTAGCTGCAGCCTCTTCAGAGGGGTGCAGATAACATTTGCATGGATACAAAGCCCTTGCAGAAAGAATGTTCCTTAAGGGCAGAAACTGGCTGTAGGGTTTAATATTGTAGGAACTGACACTCAGAATTAGCAGCATTCACATTAATAGCCATGAAATTATTTATTCATATCAGGTTCTGAAAGGCTCAACTCCCATAAACTTTGTTGCATGACTTACTTTCAGTTACCTTTTTCAGGAACATACATTCATTATTACAAATCTTGGCACACATTAATGCCTTTGGTTCCTTCTTTCCCTGATTTTGTGATTGGGGAGACAAGTGTGTGCACCAAGTAATGTCCACATCCAGGAGGCAGATGCCATAGCACAATCCATGCAGCAGGACAGAGAGGGCACAGGGTGGAAGAGGCTCCTGAATTGTTTCTGTCCTTACTACAAAACACTTCTCAACAAAGGTCCATCTATAACCTTCTGATTTCTTTCCCCCACAAATTATATGATCCAAAAGAATACTACAAAGCTGTTTTGAACAGTTTCAACAGTTGTCACTTTCTGTTTTCCAGCTAGAATCTAGCCCACAGGACACAGGCATAAGGTTCAGGGGTCAGGGGTCTTGAGGGACTCCTGTGGAAAAGCTCTACCAGGAAGGCATGGGGGCTCTTCAAAAGATCCAAACACCTGCACCTCTCCAGCCAGCCACAACCTCACTGCTGGCTACCTCACAACCACAGGAAAAGCCATCTGAAAAGCATCACATACATCTTGTGAGGCCAGAGGGACAAGCAGAAGAGCCACAAAAACACTGACCTGAGCTGCTAAAGTTGCCAGCAAGGTGGTACTCTGCACTAAAGTTCTCAGCCTTTTTTCACCCCCACTCATGTCCTGAGCCCTACTGCTGACCTTGATCCATTTAATTATATCCACAACCAAATTACACTGTAGCAGAATGTAATTATGCAATCAAGTAATGAGCTATGGTTTCACTCTTGGTCTTGTATGCAAAGCCACCTTTGAAGAGGGTGATGAAAGAAGGGATTACTGTAAAAGGACAGCACAGCCCCACGTTCTAACTACTGGTCATGATGCAGGGGACAGTGTCTGCTGGCAACATTGATCCATCAGCTGCTTTTAATGGGCAACTGAAAACCTTCTGTGCTGCAGCCTCACAGCCAGAGCCATGGGTTTCATCCCAACACCAGACATATGCTCACGACAGGCATGCTGTGTGATGGGCCTCCACACCTCTCCAGCCAGCAGCCTCTTTCAAACACACTTATTAAAACTGACTGAGGAACTGCTGCACTGCTGGCCACTGCCAGATTGGCAGTCTGGCAATAGCTCCAAGGGAAAGGTGTAGGAAGAGGTAAAATGCAGTGAAAGCTCCTCCTTGCTGTTGGCAGTGTCTGCTGAGGCCAGCAAGAGTGTCCTGGTGCTCAGGCAAAGCACCCAGCCTCCTGTGGGACTGCACAAGAGTGGCAGGCACTCTGTGCTCAGAGCTCTGTGTGGGAGCTGATGTAGATCCCCAAGGAGAGACAATAAGGGCCTGAGCCAGGAGAGGCTTCAGTGAAGCATGGAAGGATGGAGGATTTCTGGTGGGGCTCAGATCAGAAGAGCAGCTCCAGGATGACACTTTGCTGCCCAGCTCGGTGCCCATCAGGTCTCAGTCCATGGAGAATTCGCCGTTGTTGAGATTTCAAAGTATTTGGGAGGAAATGGCAAAAGAAAACCCGATATTCCATGGAGATAAGAAACTGTCAAAACCAATTCTGACCATCATACTTGTATGTGTCATGCCATACTCACATTTACACAGGCAGCTCACAGAAGTAGGATCAAATCCCTAATGCTACAAACAAGGGTGGAGGTCTGTCCCTGTAGGTAAACAAATGGTGCCTACCAGCAGAGCAATCAAATATTTCCATTTATCACACTCATACAAGGATCCAACAAGAAAGTCCCACCGTGGTGAGGAGATAATGGACTAAGAGAAATGAGGTCAGTTGCATAAGATCCTTGAAAAGGCTGTGTCAGAGTCAGGATCTGGATTTCTGAATTCTAGCTTTCACTGTGAAAGCTTTCCTCTACTGCATTCAAGAAAGAACAAGAAGATACTGCTGTGCCAGACAGAGCAGGATCCAGTCCCCAAAAGCTCCATTCCACATCACCTTTCAGCCCCAGATCCCTGGTGCCCCATCATTTTTCTCTCTCTAGCAGGAGTAGCAGCATGTTTGGGAAAGTGAAAGTCACTCAGCAGCGATGCTGAGCACACGCACATCGAAAAGCCCCGAAAGGTCTGTGGAAATGAATTCCCTATCGTCAGCAGCAGCTTCTCCCTTTGCAAAGATAAACAGCTTTTTATGCATGCAGTATATGTGCTAGCATGTACTCTCCAGCTGACAGCGTTCAGCCTCTAGTGTAGCTTGTCAAAGCCTGATATGCTTTCCCTTTATCAATGTGGCAAACTCCTGAACACCGTGTGCTCCAGGCTGCTGTCCCTGCAGGCAACACAATGAAGCACACCGTCATTCCTGCTGTGCACTCTGACACGTGCATCTCCTGGGGATCAAAAGCCAAAACAGCCAGATTCAGCTCACAGCTTCCCAGAACAACCCTCTAACCTGTGGATACCCAAAAGGCCCTGAGATGGAGTGCTGTGACATGCACTGACTTCATGTGAAGAAACCAGAAAAAGTGATGACAGGTGGGGTGGCCACAGTGCTTCAAGGGCCCCTTCCTGTCAAGAGCTCTAATTGTGCAATTTCTTGATGTTCATTTTGAACTGAATAGGATTAGGGCCATCCCAGCACGAATCATTCATGAAGCAAATTCCTCCAGTATTAAGCTGCTCCCTACCCCTTTGCACTGCTGGGACAAAGGACAAATCTGTGTAGATAGTGACTAGAATACTGTGGGATTAGGAAAATTTGTGGCCAGATACTCAGAAACTGCTGAAACCAAACAGTTGATGCAAATCTGATGACCAGGGAGAAGCTGGGGATTCCTGAAGTGTATCAGGCAATCCCTCAGCTCCAGAAGCCATTTGAAAGCTGAAGGTGTGCATTCAGGGACAGAGCACTGGGGAGATGTGTTGGCATTCACAGGCCATGCAGAACAACTGCACTGACTGCACTTTTGGGAGAAATATGCTGGGAAGAGGAGGGAAGCACCGTGATTTAATCTTCATCATATCTGTTGACAGCCCTTTCAGGAATGTCCCTGCAAAGTGTTTCTTGGGACAATCTGGACTGGGAAAGGGATGTGTTCTCTCCCACGCTTTTCAAGATGCCAGTTTACTCTAAAATCCCCAAACAATGTGTCTCTTTTAGTGTCACAATATGGGCAATGCCACATCATACCTATTCTTCCTTTTCTTTTGATTAATAATTTAAAGTCTTTTTCTTCCTCTTCCCATTCTTCCTTCTTTATTCTCCAATGTTTTATTTCACCACAGTAAGCTTCTGTTTCTGAGACAGTCTTAGATAAGCAAGATAATCTAAAAATTTGGCTACTCTGATATGTCCTTCAGGCACAACTCACAGGCACTATGCCCTGTAAACATTTAGACACTCTCTTCCTCCATTTCCACGTTGACTACAAGAAGCAGCTTCTCTTTAGCAACTTTCAGCATAGAGAAACGTGAGACGGGACTAGGGCATTTCAAGCATAAGGAGAAAGATTTTTCTCCCATGGAAAACATAGCTGGCATGATAGAGCAAGAAAATAAGAGCACCAAGGCCTCTGTCAGCATCTCAACCCAACACAGAGAGCCTGAGCCCAGCAGAATTACTGCACACTTGAAATTCAAGTTCCATACAACTGATTTCAGCACATGGACTGCCCTTTCTCTGCTGCAATCCTGAATCCTGCACAGAGCAATGACAGATGAAGGCTCCTTGGCTGGCATCCTCATCCCACATGACAGCACTAGAACTAGGAGCTGTGAACTGGTCCAGTCTGGGCTAACAGAGCACCTTGTGCCCACCATGGGATGGCACAGAAGTCTTCCACCCCTCCTTGCCTTCACATGGGCCGTTCATGATACATAACCAGACCTTATCACCTCCTCTTAGTGATAATTGCAGAAATTTGAGAAAGAGCCTCTGCAGAAAGAGATATTCAGGCTCTGTTCTTCTCAAGCCACCTTGAAAGCCAGCAGGGATCCTCCTGGGATCTTCCACAGCCCTGATCCTCCTGCAGGCAAGCAGGGTGGCCCTGCAGCGATGCCATCCTGGCTGCCCTGCAGGACGTGGGAGTGCTTGTCACACTGTGCTAAGGCTCATCCATTGCTGTCACTCCCCCACGGGAAACAGGAACACACAGCAGGCACAGATACTCAGTGTGCCCCAGTGCATCAGTACTGTACAGGTGCTGCAGAAAAAGGCTCGATGAGTTGAACACATGCTGTATTTGAAATATTCTAAGCTGATTTGTATATATTGTGCTGCCTACACATGGGCAGCTGCTGCTTGTGTGGGATTTCTGCTACCCTGAACGAAACCTCAGCACTGGCCAAACCTCTCTCCTTCTAACTGGGAGAAATTTTAGTGCAGAAAAGGAGTGTCCTGTCCTGCTGCATCAGTTCTGCAGACAAGAACCTCTAGGTCTACCCCTCAACTTTTCCAAACCTGTATGCAATCCTTGCAGCAGCTGGGAAGTGGTGCAGAGATGTGGCTCTTTCCCAAACACACGACAATTTATTGCTGTTGCTGTCAACTCACTCTTGAAACAACAACAGTGAGAAACCTTGGCCAAACAGGTTAATTTCCATGAAAAAGCTGTTTCCAAGGAATGGTAGAGGCAGCATGCAGTGACTGATGGCTGGGAGCAGCTGCAGGCAGAAATTCATCCCCCGAGTGTGTCAGCAGGACTGAAAGGGGTTTGCACAGAACAGCCCCAGTGCAAGGAGCTGCTGTGAGGAGAAAAGGAAAGAAGAGCAGAGCTCACAGAGCTTGGCCTGGCCACTCTCCTTTGCAGTGTGCACTGATGGCAGTCCTGGAGCTGGGAGACACTGTGGGCAGTCTGATGCTCACAAGAAGACAATCAGAAATTAAACACAAACCAAGCTCAAGCTTCCCTTCCCCTAGCAGATAACCCCTCTGGTTTGGCCATGTGGAACTGCATACACTACCCCTCAGCACCTGTATACAGGGAGTAGCAAAAGCATTTTTTTCTCTTAGTAGGAAACTGCTGTCATATAATCATTCCCTCAGCCACTGGGTTTATGGTGTCTTTGGCCTAAAAGTGCAACAGATTCACAAAATGTGCTTGAAACACTCTAGGCAGCAGAGGTATCTCATCACTTCTGTTTTTCCCATTTAAGAACAGGTCACCAGAGAATTCCAGTAACTTCTGCTCATCAATCCCCACCATATCCAAACAGCAGTCTTCCCAAGACAGCCACACTGAGACTAGACCTTGGCCTCAGCAATGACAATATTGCCACTGTTGAGAGAAAGGAAGAGAAAGAAAACCCCTAAGTCTGAGGTCCAGAAAATGCATTCAGATTTCTGTTTGTCATCTATTCTCTCTTTATTGAAACAGATATAGCCATCAAGAAGAAAAAAAAAAAAATCTAGGCAGGGCCTGGAAGACTCAACAGAAGAAGTTTTGGTAGAGAGACAGCCTGGTGTCCTGTCATAGAAGGGTGGCTCTGTGACAAAACAGGGGCCTGACAACTCAGGGAGAAAGGCATGTTTTTAAAATAGACTGTCTGCACAGACAGCAATTTGGTGTCAGTGGGTTACACGGTTTGTGCTTTCTAGGTTTGGTTTTGTCTAAATTCCAAATCTATATACTCATTGAGAGGACTAAAGTGCTGCTGCAGCTTGTTCTGCCTGCAAGGCTTTCACTGCAGCATGCTTGGCACCTTGTCACTTGGAGGCTCAGAAACCAGGGACCAGACTCTCCAGGGAATTTATTATGTCAGTCATCCCCCCTGTACATAAGGGAGTATTTAAGGCAATGATTCCCAGAGTCTGAATATTTTACTGATGTTATGAACACTGGAAAAAACATTGGTGTGCATTGTCTCCATCTTGGAAGGGCCATTGGGGACCTCATGGGATTTGGAATGTTCACCTTGGTCTGATGGTGCCCATGCAAAGTTGCAGCCTCTTTGGTGTTGGATGAAGATACCAGAGGTTGTTCTCAGAAGGTTTTCACTTCTGCCAAGGAGAGGACAGGGAGTGACTGGCTGTGCCTGGCAGCACGATTTCCCTGCTGTTCTGTCAAGACAGATATAATATTAACTGCAATTTTCTGTGTCTTCAAAGACAAATACACCACCAGAGATGGCTAAAGCTTTTCTGATCTCCTCTGACCTTTAAGATCCCTTGATGAAACTTTCCTCTGTATTTTAAATGCTGCTTTTATATTATTGATGAACCCTTCAGTTCTGCCTAGTGAAAATCCTTTAGACATTCAGAGGATCTGAGATCGGCTGTTTGGACAGGTGACAAGCCCATTTCTGCTAAGCCAATATCTTTCAAACTGAGAGTCACCAAGCAATGGCAGTAAGAGTGAAACAAGATGAGAGCTGGAGATACCAGCCTGGCTCCCAGATGATTTCCTGAATGTCCTGCCAGAAAATGTGCTCTGGTGCTTGATTAATTTCAATTGGGAGTTTCTGAAAACAAAAGGTGTCGCACTCAGCTTCTAATCAGAGCACAAAGATCCCATGAGTGCTCAGCAGGCAGTGAAGTCCCAGCTGCACTGCAAGATCTTCCTTCTTCCAGGATCTTCTGCCAGTAACAATATTTTCACTGTGTGGCTTTTTAAACTGAGACAAATAACCTCAACAGCAGGTCATAAAAACCTCTCACAAGTGTGGCTGTGAAGTGATTACTCCAGGGACCTTTGTGCTGTGACAGCCCTGCTCAGGCACAGCCCTTGCAGCTGGTTTCTCTGGAGGGATGGAGCTGGCACTGTCTGTCTGAGTATCTGACTTTCCAGGGTACCTTTACCTCTCTTGAGTTTCTCTTCCATCTCTACTTCTCTGAGTTTCATCCAGATTTGGGAAGATGAACTTTATCCTGCATGTTCCTGGCCCCAGGCTATCCAGCTACCATGAAAATACAAACCAGTGGCTAACAGAAATGGTTATTACTAAAAGGCTTCTTGCTACATTACTTTTTCTACAGATTCTCATTCTACATCGAAACAGCCACCTTTCCAACTCATGCATGCATACTCAGTAAGCTATGAAAGAACAACTTTATTACCATGGATTTATCTCAAAGGGCAGAACTGAGCCAAAAATCAATTCAGGTTTGCTGACAGAAAGCAAAATGCTAATACTAGTGTTAGGGAATCAAAATGTCACTCCTTAGCACCTGCATGAATATTAGTAATTTCATTTTTTACATAACATTTTTGTTTCTTTTGCTTCACAGCTACTTTGCAGAGCAGCTTTAACCTTTCTAAGGTTGGCCTCAAACTAATTCATGCCCTTTTCTGTGTCAGATGTGCTTTCATGTTTGAGGGTCAGACACCTTTTAATTAAGATTAATTGACTTTGAGTGGCTCTTTTAATTTTGTCATCAGTAATAACTCTGAGGTTTAATGGCTTCAGATCTGTATGTGTCAATACCACAGTGGATGGTCACGAGTGGAAACCTGATCCTGCATTTTTAAACCTAAAATCATCAGTTCTTTGTACTTTAATTGCTGCCACAGCCATACTGTACCAGAGCACAGTAGATGTTTGGATGCCCATGTCCCAAGGTAGATATATAGCAGTTTCAACATGCAGTTCATTCATTTGCTCAGGATATGAAACAGCTCTGGCACCTTAGCTCCAGCTGAGCATCAAAAGGGAATTAGGCACCTAAGTCATTTAAGCATGTCTGTAAATCCTACAAAGCTTCTCTAAGCATCTTTCCCCATCCAAATACTATTGGAAATCTCTGTTGCAATGTAGATGCAAAGTAGAAGATGCACAAAGATCTATAAGTACTCTAACTATTAGTGCTATTAAAGACTTACAAGTGGCCATGCTGTTCTGTACGCAGGGCTCATTAATAACAGGATGTGGGATGAGGCTTGAGTTCTAATGCAACAAAAGAACCTACAGCAAACCAATTTCTGTGTGCAAAACTGGATTGTAATTATTATCCTGGCCCAAACCACAGGAAAATCTTCAGCCTCATCTGAGAAACCAGTGAGATTCCAGGAGAGCCAGCTCAAGGAAACACTAAACATTTGCAGCTCTTTTTTTGCCTGGTCCTGATGGCCCTGCAGTGAGAGCTGGGAGCACATCATCTCTGCAGTGGAGGCATTAAACTTGGCTGTGCTCACTCTCACCATTTGAACTCTTTCAAGGGGAAATGTGCTGCTGTGATTAACTGGGGTTATTAACAGTGCTCAATGACTTGTAATGCCATTGGTAATCAAACAGGTCTCAGAAAGTGGAAGAAGAGGAATTGAACAGAATTAAAATACACAGAGTGCCTAGAGCTTGCCATCCCAGGTCAGTGACGTGCCTGCGCCTACAGCCTGCTATGTATATATAGAAATTAATTCACTGACTGCAGATGCACAAGATGAGGATGGAATACGACTCCAAATGTCTTTGCTTAGAAGACACTCAAGCAGTCAAGCATCATCTTTATGTGGAAATAATGCTGTTGTATAAATCACTGACTTTAAGGCCAGGAGTATTTCTAGAGATCTCAAATCTCTTGATCTGCTCGGAGGAAGCAGCAAATATACCACACCAAATCCTTAAAGATACTTGCCTGACATGGTCTTGATGCCGCTGCACTACTTAACCTTCTCTCTTCTACAAAAAAAACCAAAGTAAGTGCACTCCAACATCTCAGTATTTTATACTTTCTGCCTCTAAACAATATTGTTTTCCTCCTATCTCTTTTTTCCTCATAGCCTTTTTTTCTTTTTCCAAGCTTTCCTGTTGGTTTTTAGGTACAGTACCCAGAACTGGCTCCAGCCCTTCACCTGAGGAGCAGAATAACAACCCTTCCTCTCAATTACATCCATTCAGAGCAGGACTGAAAAGTGCTTTTTTTATAAAAAGATTCCCAAGCAATCTGACGTGTTCAGTTTGTGGTCCACTGTAAGTTCGTGTTTCTTTCCTGCAGTGTTGCTGCCTTCCATATTTTTCATACTTTATCTGTGCATTAAAATCTTCTTTCTACAGCGTAACTCACAAGAAACTTGTCTTCACTGAATTCTGCTCTATTGATTTTGAGTATTTCTCCAATGTATCAAGATGATACTTTAATTCAGGCTATATCCTTCAAAGTGAATCCCAATTTGGCACAGACCACATCTTTTTTCTAGGAGTAAGGTCTCCTATCACATATACCATTAATGAAAATGTTGGCTTAAACTCAACACAAACTGCTCAAGACTCCTTAGTCTGTTCCCATTTAACTGCAATACACTTCTATGCAGAGTGACTTTTAAAATTATGTGCTGTCCCACCTTATGCTAAATGAATCCAGCCCCCTTCATCCAGGGGTAGGAGGGGTAGGAGTTCCCTGTGGAGAATCATCACAAGGTTCACTGATACCACAGTTCATCACATTTCCATTTCTTCACTCTGGCCTGTTAAGTCAGACAGCTGCTCTGGCTCAGAAGGTAGGTTTGAAATGAAATGCTGTAGCATCTCCCATGCTTTATACATGCAAGACCACAGTTCTGGAAGAAGCAAGCAGAGCTCATCACCCTGCATCTATGTCACTGCATAGATGCAGCAGGTCTGAGAGAGCCTAAAGCCTGGGCTTTTCCAACTTACATGCTTTTCAGATATATAGCTCCTTTCTGTTCAGAAATACAGGTTTAGGCAGTTAACAGTGGTAACTGGAGTGTGGAAAAAGCAGGATAAGTCTATAAAAATTGGATAGACCTTCATGCAGCTGATTCTTTATACAGCGCTTTTTTCCTCTGCTCTTCAGCTGCTTAATAACTATTTCCCCTTGGAACAGCCCCTCTGTGTCCTTGCTTTCTCTTGTTTTCTTTCCTAGCCCATCTTCAGTTAAATCTTCCCAATTCAGCTCTCCTTTGAGAGAGGGTTTGAAAGCTGCCTAGCTAAGTGATTTGCTCAAAGTGCTCTGTTTGATAGGGGTGGGCTATGAGAGCTGGGAGGAAGGGCAAGCCCCGAGGGGAAGCAGCAAGCAGGTCCTTGGAACCAGTTCAGATTTTGTTAATGAGCCTGGCAGGTAAATGGAAGGAGCCAAGAGCCTATTTGGCTTATGAGCAAGAACCCTTTCTAACCTCTACTTAATTAGCTCCTATTGATTTTCAGGATACGAAAAATTTCTGTGAGATTTTTAAGGGACATGCTGGACTGATAAGAAATTTGGATTCTTTCCCACCCATCACCTAAGATTCCTAAATTTGCATTTTTTTCTTCCTTGACTCAAGTTTCACCTTTTTCTAGGGCTGAAGGCACAGGTGGCAAGCAGAACTGGAGACAGCAGAGAGAGACCATGTTCTTGAGAGCTGTGTCAGAGGAATGTGGGTGAGTTTGGAGCACATGCAACAGGCAGTACAACTGTGCCCAGTCCATCCAGGTCTGCAGATGGACTCGTGTCCAAATTGCTGTAGCCAAGTCAGGCTGCTGAGCCTGCAGAGCCCCTGGCCTGGGCTGTGAAAGCTGCTCATGTGGCTCTGTCACACCATCACAATTAGCTGTGTGTGTTTCTTCAGCTCAAGATCCTTGAAATAACTCTAGTGTCACAGTGAAGTCCAGTGGTGATGGCTTTAGAGCATGGGATCAAGCACTGTCTGCCCTGGGTTACAGATCAGCAGGATGCAAGAGGATACAAGACCTGCTAGGATAATTTTGGGGACTCCACAAGGATCTTTCCTCTGTTCTGCCTCCTGGAGAGCTGTCACTACCCCAACAACCTAAGGGGAATCAGATTGCTGACTGCAGAAAATAGCCTGGGAGTAAGTTAATATGCATCCAGTGCAAACAGCTGGGGAAACTGGGACAGGAACACCACAGAGAGCAAAATTATCCAACAACACAAAAGGGAAGGGTTGGCAGATTACCTCAATCCTATCTGCTGCAGAGTACTCTTTTGTCTACTCTGAATGGACAAGCTACAAGATGAGATGGGAATACTGGGAATTGACCCAGTCTGGTAGTTGCTGTGCTTTGGTTTTTTACTAACACAAGAAAGATGATTCTTGCTGTGTTTGCCATACTAATGATGAGAAAGACACCACAAATGACTGAGTTTTGTGAACTCCAAAGCGAAGATTGATATACAGTAACAAAAAATAAAAAGACAAAAGCTGACAAGACATGCTCTGTTCATTTACTTGACACGAGTAGTTTGGTTTTTAATTATGCATGCCACTGCCTCACAGGGTGCTGGGGACCATTTCACCACAGCTTATGCTGGAAAGTAATTTAATTCTCAGTATCAGGAATCCTCACTGCTTCTCTGCCACGGCTGCTAAATCCTCATTTTGAGACTGAAACAGGAACTATCACTGGCATACGAATGGACTGGCTCTGTGGAAGTCAGGGAAACACACACAGGTACTCACATGTGCTACATGGGCACTCACACAGTGAGGGACCTATTAGTCACAAGTGCTGCAAATCCAATTAATTGATCAAACCAACTTCAGCCACTAAAAATTCCCCTTTTTAAGTGCACTAAAACATGTATTTGCACAAACACATATTACAATGTCTCTTTCCAACAAAAGTCATGCAGACTTAAGCAGTAGATGAATTATATTGATAAATCTAATATGGCAGAGCTGCAACTGGAGGGCCCTGCAGCCTGAGAGGGGAGCAGGGATCCTGCTTCTCATCCTCCACCAATCTGAGTCTTCAGCTGGACCAACAGTGCCTGATACCAGGCACTCACTGTCTGGGCAGAACAGAAGGAAAAGCATGCTCTTTGAGTCTTTGATGATTTTTATCATTATCTGCAACTAATATTTGGGTTCTGTTGAGACCAAGAGGATATTGATTACTGTATCAAGGGCAGAAGAGGAAAGGAAAGGAAAAGTAATTTCAAAAATCTAGTGACATGATCATTTCAAATCACTTCCACTGGGCGCTGTGCTAATGAAAGATGGTGCAAGCAGCTCTGCAGAGCTCAGCTCAGTATTGATCCTGACAGACCAGAAGATCCTTTTCATGTCTAAAAGGGCACAAACTGTCAAAACCATCAAAGACTTCTTCAGACTCTATTTCCCCATTTTTATTTGCCATCAGGGAGTTCCAGTTAATATCTGTATTGGATACAGACAAGTCCAGACCCAGATTATTTTTTTGCATACAAGTTCTTTTACTGCACATAGGAGTTGCCACAACAGATATGACCAGAGGGGTTTCTAATAAAACCTCCCCTCTCAGAGCAGCACAAGCTGCTTCAGAGGGTGTCTAAGTGCTCCCACCAAGGCATTAAAGGCGTAACTTGCCTCGATGAAAATTTCCTCTATAGCCTCAAAATTTAAAGGTTGGATCAAATAAAAAGTCACTGAATCAATTTACCTCCTGGGGAAGCCAAATCCACAGCCATAGCATTTTTGAATCTCCATGTCCTACCACAAAGTAGTTCATTGCAGAAAAGGAGATTGAACTGATGCATAAAAAGGTAATCGATTTTTAAGTAATAGAAGGGAAGATAATGTGGCCTATAAAGGGCCATCATAAAAAATGTCACACACTGACCAAGAATGCAAAATGACACTGGCACGTTTGCCCTGACATATTGCAGCTGCAAAGGCAAAAAGCAAAAAAAAAAAAAAAGTGAAGAAATGCTGCCACTCCATCAGACCTTGCTATTTATGTCCATGGGACCATGACATGGCTCCATGTGGACATCCCCACTGCAAGGCAGCCCTGATCCTGCAAAACACGAGGCTGTGTCTGAGAGGTTTCCTGAGCAGGAGTGGGACGGCTGGATTAACCTGGAGCAGCACATTTGATGTGCATGGAAACCCTGCCAAGACTGCCTGTCACTTATTAAGAACATTTGTCAAGGTTGTTAAACAACCTTGACAACAAACCCAGAGGCAGCAGCAGCAGAAGGGGGCCTGTGACACTCCTTGAATCTGCTTTATTAAATGTAGCCTCATTTGATTCAAACATCAAATGAACTGGCTGTGATCTCTCCCATCTGAGGGCTGACAGAATCACAGCCTGCACAGGTGGCTGGATGTGTCCCATGGGAAATCTTCCCAAATCCTCCCTGGAAAACACCTACACATACTAGCAGGGCACTGTGTTTATTCACAGCACCTTCAACTCTCTCCCTTTGGCCTCCCACGAGTCACACAGGGGCTTTGTAAGGAAAGGCCTCCACCTCTTTTCAGTTTTTCCATCAGCAGATGAGGACAGGCCAAGGGCAGGTCCCCAGATGTGCTCTCCAGGTTGGACACAGCCAGGATGGATTAACTTGGCAAGGAGAGAGGTCATATGTGCAAAGCCTAAAGTGCATTCTCCATGACTGTGCACCCACCCTCCTGTCCCAATCCTCATCATGGCTACAGCCAGCTCTATCTGCCTGAGAAAGGAGGGTTTGTGTCTGACTTGAGGATCTTCACAGTATATTCACACCTCATGTTCTCAAATAGGTATTTGGTGAATCTAAAGAAGGATAAATAAGCAAAGTGTGACATCGCCTAAAAAAAAAAAAAAAAAAAAATTAAAGTTTAAAAGAAACTTTTACCATTGAGAAGTGCTTCATGAAAATGAAAGCACCTGTGCATTGTACATGGCATGGGTCTGGGCCTCCATGCTCTCCCCAGGTTTGGGTTCTCTAGCAGAGACCAGGCACCCCAATCTCACCAGCTGTCCCCAAACTCTCATGCTCATGTGACACCAAGAGCTCCATGGAACAGAATGACTTTCCAGCTGCCCCTAATCACTCTGCCATATGAAGTCTGGAAATCAGCTCCATGGCAGCCAGGGCAACCCCACACAGGGAGGAGACTGAGGAGATGCACTGGGCAAAGATCTAAGCTGACCTACTGTCTGGAAGATGGGGAGAGAAGAATGGGAGATGAAAACAGTCCTGACCATGAGAGTAACTGGACATCAGTCCCAAAGGATAGTCCTAACATATCACACAGCTCCTCCTCAATACAGACTGTTAATTGAAATGATATTTTGGTTACTTTTCCTTATTTTTTTCCACTTAGCAAACAGCTGCTGGCAGCATCTATTAAGAGGCTTTCCCCAGCTTTACCTACGCTTTCATGTTCTATTCAAAAACCTCTTGCCAGCAAATAAGGAATTGTTACCTGCCCACTGACACTCAGGAAGAGCAGGAATTAAAACATATGCATTATAGAATAGATGAAGTAATCATTTCCCTTCAGCAATATAGGGTAGGATGAGAGTTAATTAATTCACAATTCATAAAATTGTTTGCAGTGTCTGGATGCATTCAGCTAATTTTTTATTAGGGATTAATAAATATTGTAACAACAGAAGGCTGTCATTGGTCTAGTTAACAAAACTATTGGTATTGTGTTGGTCCACACACACATAGCTGAGCTGTACTTCTACAAAATTCCAAGCATTAGGGTGGATTATGGCTCAGTTCTGTTCACTTGCATATGCCTGTCCTTGCTTCTCCTCTCAAATACAGCCTGAATGGAGCCATTTTCACCAACCACAGACAAGGAAATCAGTGTAATATAGAAGGCATGTGAATGATGACTGAGGAATTGTATATTTTATGAACAGAAGAGGCAGATGTATTTTTCTAGATAAAAGATCTGTCTGTGTTTGGAACATGCTGTTTGGGAGAGAACAAGAGCAACTAAATAATATTCAGTCAAAATGTTCTGAGCTTTGGTTTGCATTCATATAAAAATATTGTTTCTTTATGCAAAGTTTGAACATGATGTCTCATTTCTATCCTCTGTAGTCATAAAATTAACACTGTTATTGTGGCCTTTGGCATCTTCTATTATGTTCTTTAAATTTGATCTTTTACAGAAACATTCTGTGGGATTCTGAGTGGATATTCTGTGGATCTGTATCTAATAAAAGTCAATGACATAGCTATTTGTAATCATGAAAAGGAGACATGAAGAACATGGTGTGTGCCCTAACCCACCATTTATTACCAGGACACTTTGATGCTTCCTTAGAGGTGAGATCAAAGCACCTTATGTCTGTATTCCCCACTCTGAGATACACCCCTTCTTTTGATCCCTTACTCATTTCTGCCCAGTTAAAACTTGGATTTGTGGCTATTATTCTTGAAGACTTCATGCATGCCAAGTTTCACCCTGCCAGGGAATTCCAGCACCTGTGTGCAGATAGGTGCAGATCCACCACAGAGCAGAAAAGGCCTCTAGGAGAAGTAGGACAGAAATCACGACCTTCAATCAAGCTTAACAGGCAGCCTGATACAGAAAAATCTGCAGAACCCTTCTCACAATGCAGATAGGGCTAAAGATAAGAGAGATTATGGACTTCTGAGGGCTTTTACATCCCCAGCTACTCTGAAGATCAAAGGCTGAGCTATCTCCACCCTGGGCAGGAAGAGGAACATTGTTCATGTCAGTGATGAATCAGCCATGAAAAGAGATATTGTTCTGTTTTGCTGACCTTTATTATGTATGTATGAGGGGAAAATGCACGATGAAAAATTATTCTTCTTGATATACAACTAAATAAATATCTTTGTGTTTAAGAAGTTTTTGTTTTCTTTATGCCTTTAAGCTTGGACAATTTAAAACTAGCCAGAGTGTATCACAACTGGAAAATATTCCTGCAATGTGTATTCATCTAAACAACATTGTGCATGTTAAATTCTCAGAATTTTAGGGGTGGCTGCAAGGGAGACTTGCAAAAACAAGTGCTACACAACTGGGTCAAAGTATTGCAGAAATCTTGGGGTTCAGTATATGGGGAGTCCACATTCACATGCTACAAATGAGAACTATACAAATTCTGGATAGCAGCAGCTCTGCAGAACCACAACATCTCTCTCAGTTTACACTTGATCACTCTCATTATGTTGGAATAGCAGCTCTTGAAACAGACTTTACATTCCCCAGGAACTCAGATGTCACTCCTGTCCACTCACTTCTCCCTTTTATTTCAAATCCAGGAGCATGAACTGAGCACAGATGGATGCATGCAAGCAGCTGCTCCAGTTTTGAGAGCTGTTGAAGGGTGACCCAGTGAAATGTGCACTTCCATCTCTCAGAAGTGCAAGTGAAGCTCACATTGAAGGGAGAAGCAGGAGAGCCCTTCCCATCTGACCACAGTAGCTCCACAGGTGACCCCACCCCATCGTGCTGGGGGACAGAGAGAATGTGAAGAAGTGGAGTCAGGTCCAGCACGAGAGAGACATAACCAGGATAGGTAGTGGGTCCTTACTAAGACTATTTGGGGTAAGATTTTGCCCACATATTAAGTAAAACAAGCTCTTCACATCTCTTCATCCAAAAGTCCACAGCACTTTTGATACACACCTCATCCTCTGAGCATCTCCTTAAACAAGGAGACTCTAAATCCAATGGCTGGATCAAGCCTCAGGAAGAGAACTGAATCACTGATCAACCAAAGTAATTTTTTTTACCCATTTGATGTCATTAAAGCTTTTTTTCTTTTCCATTTTGTCCATTCACTTGAATGTTTTATATAACTCTAATTTTCACCAAGTGGGAGTTCTAGGCTCTTTATGACTTCTTTTTAATCTTGTACTTTAAATAGGAAAGTAGTTTTAATGGAGAACTGGGATTCTTGGCTAGCAGCAAATGAGAAGGAATAGAGCACCCAGAGGGGCTGGTAAGATGGCAATGGAGGGAGCAAACACACGTCCCATCCCAAAGGATCAGCCACTGGCAGTAATTCTGGGGACTCCCAGGAGCAGTAAAACATCACCTGAGACCTCTATGAAAATTACAGGAATCTCCTGTTATTTGGGCAGTGGCATTAACATGTATGGCATTATACACATGTACAAAGAGACACAAGACCCAAAATACAGTTTATCCTGCCCCAGGGTGGGGAGGGGAGCTGGCTGCCTCCAGGCTCAGCTAAAGGGACTGATGGGGAGGTGTAGACCCTTCCCAACTCTTGCTGTGTGCCAAAGGCATGTCCAGCCCACCACACCAGGACATGGCAAGTGTCCTGCTGCTGGGACAGCACTTCACTCTGACACTTGTTTAACCATGGAGGGAGAGGGAGCCCCATGCTGAAGAGAGGAAAGTCTATTGCAAGAGCTTCTGCAGTAAAGAAAGGCAATTTCAAACAATAAATAACTTCTGCAAATTGTGTGCCACTACAGTGATGCTCTGCTTGGTAATTTATATCAGGTTCTGCTCACAGGGTGATGGAAGATTAACAGCTCCAATTTATTGAGTCCTCAGGATGTGTCTATTTGCCTCTCCAGGCACCAGCAGTGGCCACATCTGAGGATGACACTGTTCCTTCACAACAGTCAACATGTTCTTGTTTTTCAATGTTGCCATCTCAGCCTTTAGACTCTCACAGTGCACAACATTGTCCCCTCCCAACACCATCTGACAACTGGATCCACAGATAAAACTGCCTTTTTGCTATGAGCACAAGGAAAATTCAAGTTCCCTTAATTCTTGAATTTTCATGGGGAAAAAAAAAAAGTCTTGAAATAGCCAAGGATGAGTTGCTAAGGGAAGAAGAGGAAAGTAATCCCAAAGAGTATTCCAAATTGCATTGTTTAAACTTACATTTCCTTGACAAGAAAACCCAGAAAAAAAACCCAAACATTGAGCTAGTTTTCTTTACTGACAGCCTAATATTGATTTTAGACTAATTCTCTATATGTAAATGAAGTAATTAAAATCTCCCATTCTTTGCAATTAGTCTTTTACTGTATTTTTCTAATAAGCCAAGCCTTTGAGTTCAGCAAGAGTAAGAGGTGATAGAAAAGATGAAGGAGTTTTATGCTTCAAATACTTCACTAAAGTATCTCAAACAAACTGAGGTACAATGAGATCCAACTATAAATCCTCAGCCATGTCTCAAAGGAGTATGATCTAAATTAGTTTTAGCAGCTTTTTTTCCATCCAAAAATTTTGCTTTTACCTTTCTTTCACCTTTCTCTTCAGCCTTAAGAAATATAAAATGTTGCACAAGATTAAGTTGCAATAATTCTTTGGATCCAAAGAGGTAGTGCATGCTGAACAATCAAGACACGAGTAGGACTGAACCAACAGCCTTGATAGGAAAAGTTGCTTCTTCTGGAAACATCTGGAATGTTCTCAGTTCAAAGCAGGGTGAAATATTGATGAATTAAGCAGTCAAAAAAATCAGGAAAGGGAGAAATGAAAGTGGAATCTGTCATAGCAGAAAGGACATTTTCAATCAAATCATAATGTTATGACATATCAATGTCAAAATGAAAACTTTGTTTCACTTCATCTAATTGAAATATTGTAACATCTCATCAATTTGTCATTCTCCCTTTGAAAAAAGTCTAGTTCTGTGAAACTCAGATTTGCCAACTAGAAAGTGTATTAGATGAAAGTGTTGAAGTAGCTGCCTGCAGCACTACTCTGACCTGTGGCTTGCCCTGAGCACAGCTTCACATGGCATGGGTGCCTGCACCCTTCAGAGAGCTTCAGCTCTCAAGGGCCTGCTGAAACTTTGAGCTTATAATAGATTATTGCACTTTTGCAGCATCTTTTGTCCCAATGTGCCTCATAAATTACATGAAATTTACATAAATTCTAATGAAATGCATTCCTGCTGGATGCAACATGGCAGTAACACATATGGTGTGGTCACTTGTACCTTCTCAGGCCATTTAGAGTTGAAGGGGAAGTGCCAGCTGATCAGAAACGTGCTGAACATTTATGTAAGCTGGACAAGAGGGTGTCTCTGTTTTCATCATACCCAGGATAATATAATTATATTCTGTGAATATGTTGTCTTCTATTTGTGTCCCTTACAAACCCAAGGCTGCCTGTAAAACGAATGGAGCCTGTGTTAATATTGTATGACACAGAACATTAACGACAGAGAGAACAATTTCAGTGTATCCTACACAGACTGATTCGGAGATAAAGTTCTCAAAAGCCAGCCTGGAAAATACAATATCCTTTTAGTGTGTATTGTAAAAGAGCAATAAATTACAAACATCAATATGGATAGTAGAAATCGGAGCCTGTGGGGCAATCTTGTGCTGAATTAAAACAAATATCTCCTTGACTACAGCTGAGGGAAACAGCAGTGGCATCATATTTCATTTTAATAGACTGCAGAGAGGTTTGCCTGGGGAGAAATCAAAGTGACTTGATTATCCCATCGTGTTAACTAACATCTTATCACACTCAGGCTCTATCCCTAAACCAATTTAAAACTTGGCCATAAGAGGCTTTCAAAAGGGAGATCTGGGCTAAAAAGCATTCAGAATAACCCCTCTGCTTTCGCCCTTTATCCCATGGTGTTACAAACAGATGTCCAGGTAGCTTTATGTTCTGTAGGAGAAGGAGGGCAGAGGAAAGGCAGTAAAACAAGGTATATTAATGCAGGACCTGATGCTGGCAACCTGAATTCAATCAAAATTCTGTTGCTCAGGATCCTGTGAGGACCTGGCTGCAGAGTTTGATCGAGGTTCTCTCCAAAATCCAAAAACATCTCTGACTAAAGCTCTCCACCACCTCCTCCCAACAATTTTGTTTTGTGTCTTCTTACTTCCCTTGCCCTCCAGACCCATTGCAAACCCAGAGCAGAAAATGGATTTAGGCAACCCCTGCTGCCCATCTGCCTACCTGTCTGCTGCACAGCCAAACCACTCTGCCTTTTAGTTCTCAGGGGTCTGTGACTGAGATTCACAAAGTGGTGCAGCTGCACAGGCATGGCTGGTTTCTCCAGGGGCCTGATGGACCTATGCAGCTTCTGCTTTCCCTCTGTGCTCAGCTGGCCACCAGAAGCTGACATCCATGGAGGAGCAGCTCACTGCTCTTCAGTGCAACTCCCCATATCATTCAGTTTTGATGCATTTGTACAGCAAAACCCAAGGAAGAGTTTTATGATGATGAGAAGCAGCAAAAAAAATATTGCTAAAAAAATTAGCATTTGACAATCAATTTTAAAGCATGAAAGGCAGTGTTAAGGGTTGATATTTCTCTTCAAGAGGGAAAAAAGAAATAAGTGAAGGAGAAAGTTTAACACTCTTCAGACACTGAGATTTCTCATACCCTACAATCTAAAACTCAAGAAATGAGCTTCTTCTCACAAATTAACATCTTCACTTGTCAATTTTTTTCCCCAGAAAAAGTTCACTTTGCCTTTTTCAGGCAGCTGGCTCCTTTTGCCACCTGCAGCAGAGAAGGCCAAATGCATGGCTAGGCTAGTCCTGACTTTGAGGGAGCAGGAGGGAGTCAGGGCACAAGTGGTCCCTCCATGCCACATCCTGTCAGCTCATGTACAGAAAAGGCAGGATATGTGCCAGCTTCCATCACCATCCTTCTATACATCTATTTTGGTTCTCGTGCAGCACTCATAACCATGACAACTGCTTGCCCAAACTATCAGACATATGCAGAAGCTGTCTGGTTGTCTTGGCAGCGATGTTCCCAAAGTGGAGACCAACGGAAGGAGAGCCCAGGCTGAACTCCCTGAACCGCCCTGCACAGCTCATCCCATTTAACGAGGAAAGAGAGTGCAAACAGCTCTGCTTTTCCCACTGATGTTATCCCACTGCAGCACCGGGTCCCTGCAAGAAGCAAGTCATGAGCTACTGTCACAGCAAAGCACCTCCAACACTTTTGTGCAGCCTTCGCTCAGTTTATCACCATGACCAGGATGACTCATGGAATCTCCTCCTTGCAGAATGTTTTTGGAAAATATAGGAGCAGGCCAGGACCAAGGTCTCATGACAGTAACTGGAAATGGGAAAGTACCCTATATTAGGTCTCCTCCTGATCTCTAGCAGTTAGCAAATGCCTTAAAGCTCAAAGCATTCTCATAGCATCATCACTGAGGAGTCCATAGCCCCTCACTCCATCCAGCTTGTAAGCTCAAGATGGACTTGCAGAAGAGCCTGCAGCATTCTTCCTGCAGCCTCAGGCAGCTCCCCAGCTGCTGAAAGCTCACTTCTCTCAAAGAGAAGTCCCTTCTCTTTGCTACAGTCATTGCTCCTCTTCTACTATCACACTTTCACACACATCCTATTGGAACACCAAAACTTGTATTAAGTCTATGTTATCTGTAACAAGGCAGAGCAAAGGCAACTCAATAAACTGTCAAGAAACTGAGCAAGGAAAGTTGTACATAACTAGGAGGGATAAACTTACTTTGTCTCACACTTTTGCTTTCATCTATTGAGCAAGGATAGATTAAACTGACATATGGGCTCCAGGACTGATTGTGTCAATACACTTGAGAAGAGGACATAGGTATGCAGGAGGACACCTGCTGGGGATGGATTTCTTCTACTCCTGGCAGCATCCCTGGGAGAAGTGAGCAATTCTATCTTGCAAGCCTTAGATGGACATGATAAATGGCCTGGAGTCGCTATCCTGGACGTTCTTAGTTAGAGTTGCTGGCACAGCCTATGCTGTCATGGAGGACATTTTAGAAAACGGGATGGTGATCCATCAGTTTGGCACTGCCACAAATTTCTCTCCAATCCAAGCTGGGAGGTGGAGGAGTGGGCCAGGCGATGAGGCTGAGGTGTGACAGTGCAGGGGACTACCCGCACACAGCACAGGTTTTGCTGCACACACATCTTGGGAAATGCTTTCCTCTGTGAATATGTTCAGACCCTTTTGAATACAGAATAGCTCCAGGGGGTTAAATGCCAGGGTACTCCTGGTGTTTTGCACTCTCTTAGGTCCCATTTATCTAATGGTGTTCATCCGTGCAGTGCTGATGCCTCAGAATTACACTGCATTACAGAATTTTGCTGTTGTAGGTGAAACTATTATTAAGGTTGTCTGACAAATCCCATGATAACCCTGTTTTCACACGCTTATAACTTTGCCAAGTTTTAACCATTAAACTGATAATTTCAACTATTTCAAGATTAATTCATCTGGAAACTTTCAGCAGTGACAGCTCAGACATTTACAGGAAAAAATATAAGAAAAATATGTTAATTCTGGTGAAGTTTTCCCACAGAAACATCCCTCATCCTGATTCTTCAGAGTAAAGAATATTCACCCAAGCTTTAGCTAAGCTGATGATCTGTGAAAATGAGCAGTTCACACATGAGTACAGGGGAGATGTGCTATAGTTCAAGAGCTGTTATTTCCTACTGATTCTGTCCAAACTGAATGCATTCCAGTGAACAAATTCCTGGCAATTTCAACTCTGGTTGGTTACAGGCTGTGCCAGAACTGCTTTGAATTGACAGCAGAGAGATTTCTTTTCATCTATCTTCTCTGCTGGATCCTGACAAAATGGATGAGTTGGCCAATTTGAATACAAATGAGAGAAAGTTGGACCACCAACCAGAGAGACAAAAGGAAATGTGGGAGAAGGAAGAAGGCAGGAGGCAAGCTGGTACTGAATGGTCAGGGACCAATATTATTCCATTTCAGAGAGTGAGATGAAGCAAGAATTAGTAGAGACTGCTAGGAACAAGAAACCAGACCAGTGGGCAGGCAGGGCTGTGCTGGAAGGGAACACCACTGTCTCCCCTACTCCAACCACTGATGCTTTCCATGGACTGGAGCACTTTCCCCAGGAGACACCTGAACAGCCTCATCCCAATACACCCTTCTTTCTGCATGGTGGTCCTGGGGACTTGTTCAAACTCATGATCCACTGGATATTTAGTTACAAAAAGTGGAAGTGTGCAACCAAAGTACCAGGTCCCAGATTCTGCTGTTTCACAGGATCTGTTTGGAGGTGCAAGTCTGGATGCTCTCAGTAAACAAGGATCTACCTTATCCTGGTAACGAGCTATCCAGCAAGTAGGGGAACACTCTCATATGCTTCTCCTCAAGAGTTTGGTTTTAATCTAGTCTTGTAAAATCTTTTGCTATGTCAGGTAAAAGAAGAAATGCAGTGTGAAATCTCATCAATTCACAGAACAGCAACAGATATCAAAGACAAGAGGGAGACCTCTTTAAAATTAATATCTATTCACCTTCAAGAATGACAGTGAACCCTTACATAAGCTTCTGGAGAGGAAGTCCAAAATCCACATATCACTTTCCCACCCATAAAATCAACCCAGGACAGAGCCCATCACTCCTGCTCACATTTCAGGACCTCACCATGGGTACATGACCACAACAGCTTCCTCTGGCACAGCAAACTTTGCCATCCAGCCCCTGGCACACTCCCAACACAGAAATGAACTGCAGAATACTCCCAGCTGAGCTCAACATCACATTTTCTGCATTCTCTGTCTTCCCTGGCTGTTTCCCTACACAATTAACTCACCAGGTGGATATTAGCAAGAGGAAGAAAAACAAACCAAGCTGACTTAAGTACAGTAAGTAGAGCAGGAAATCGGTACCCACAAGCTCAGCAGAATATTAATTACCAAGCCACAAGTGAGACAAAAACATCATAAACAACTGCATTTCTCAGCAAAGGGTGAGGGAGCCACAGAAGATGCAACGAGATGAGCAGGTGACTAAATACATTTAGCTTTGGGAAAAATTAAGCACTGCTCTTGGCAAAGGATGTGCCACAGGCACAGAGGGCACTCACTGGGCACCCAAGTGTGTCCTGGAGACAGCCAGGGCATGGCTGGAAAAAGCCCCTTGGTGATACATGTGTTTAAGCACAGGAAAACAACTTCAGACATTTACAGAGGCTCCCATTGCACTGGCCTTTGGTAGCACCACAATCCATGGTTTATAATTTCCTCACTTTTGCCTGTTCTCATTCACAAGCAGCATCCCACAGAAGCACATTTATAAACACTTGTGCAATTTTCCAAGGGAATACTTACAGGATTCTGGCCATTTATAATTTGCTTCTGTCTATGTCATTAATAAATTACTTCCATTTAAAAAACCAATCTCACCATAACTGGACTTTTGGCAATAAAAAATTACTGTTCTAAGACAGAGGTAAATTACTAGAGGGAAAGTACCCTCCTTGCTTACCACTGCCCTGTTCCTGGCAATATCTCATCATCTCTTTCACAAGTTCATCAAGTTTCACTTTTAAATGAGTTATTGGATTGGATTCACTGCCAGGCAGTGACCATTTGTTCTTGTGCCAGCTGTGGCCCTCAGCATAAACACTGCTGGTATTTACCCCCTCATGGTAATTTATACAGCAATTATAATGAATTTACATCTTCCATTTTGCTGGGGACTAAACAAATCAGTTGAAAGCAGATCATATGAAAAGACTCTCTGAACTTGCTCAGCTCAACCTTTTTTAATACAACTAATTCACACACAAATAAGACTGTCTGTGGTGATTTTTTTAACCTTTCAGTATATGTTCAACTCTGTATAGCTGATCTGTGCCTATTACAACTTGTGTGGTTATTTGGCATTTTCTGGGCTGCATTTCCCTAATGATTCACAGTTTTGTAGCAAACTTAAGACTGCAAATTCTTATTGCCAGGCCAAATTCTTTAATATTTAAATAACACGATAACTTCTTGTGTCACTGATGCCTCACCAATTCCAGTGCCACAGAATTACTCCAGTGTTTCCTACCCAATGCTCCAGCTGCCCACTGCAGTGACAGCATCTCCTAGACCTGGTTTTCCTCAGTTAAACTTCAGCAGCTTTGCAGCCAGGACAGGCTCACCCTGCAGCACAACCTGTTGTCAGCTCCATTGCAGGGATCCTCCCTCCCTCTGCAGTCCTCTCTTCTGCTAATCCTGCCCTTCCCAGCTGCACTAGTAACACGTGTGGCATGACAGCAAATGCTCACTGAAATCCAGACAAATCAGATTTACTGCATTCCCCCTGTCTAGGAGACCAGTAACTGAATAATCTGCACAATCTACCTTTATTAAACTCAGGTTATATTTATCTCATTATCTCTAAGTTTCACATAGTTTGAAACTATTCTTCCCTTTCTGGATTACACTGAAGCCAAAAGGACAAAAGGATGAGCTTCTACATGTCCCTAAAGTTTATTTTGCTCATTTTTAAACAAAATTTCCCTTTATAAAATGAGCAGATGTCTGTGTCAACAAACTAACGACTTGGGATGTCAGATCCTTCAGCAGTCTGGGGCACCATTTCCTACTTAGATGCAATTGCTTCATTCTACTTCCCAAACACTCATTTTCTCCATCCTCTCTGGCAACAGATTAAATGATGAAGAGCACATTTCCTTCTGTTTACATATAAGTGGCTGAACAGCATTCTATTAATTGTTTTCCTTTCTTTGTTGTTTTTTCTCTCACTCTTTTTTTGATGGTCATCTCACTCCTCTCCATATTAGTAATCCTCATTTCTCCCCTATGCTTTCTGACCAAAGAGCCTTTCCCCACTGAATCACATTTTACCTGCAAATATCTCATTTTTTATCTTTGTGGTTTTTCTGTGTTTATTATTATCATCATCATCATCATTATTATCATTATTATTATTATTATTGGGGGTTATTGTTTTTTTAAAAAAAATTCTTAGACTAAATGCCCTTCCCTAGCAGAGTTTTCCTAGGTGTGGTATATTAATTCTATAGCTTTTTACCTCTCTCACATAAGAAAAAAATACATCCAGGCCACTTTTGTATTCAAGTCCAGAGTTTTACAGCCTGGTTTGCCTCTATAACTAGTTTTCTTCACTTTTATGAAATAATAAATCTTAGTCACAGTTGAATGTTTAGCCTTCCATCTAATTTAAATTGAAACAACTCATGGTCTCTCTGCTGAAGGTCATTTCTATGTCTATTACTTCTAAAATAATCTCAGTATTTTGCAAATCTGCGCTGCTTTTTCTTAGTTTAATAACTATTTGAGAAAGAAATCCATGAATTATCACATCCTGGTAGATCTGCACCCAGCTTTACGAGCAGTATTTGTTCTCCAACATCTATTTGGAAAATGAAAATCTTTCAAAATGACATAATTTCTGATAGTTTTTATCTCACCAATAATGTGACTGAGATTTGTGGATCTCAAATATGCCTTAATACAATGAAACACATTTTTTTTTTGTGATTGAGTTTAACCTAGAATAATTTCATCACAAAATTACAGCCAAATCTCATTAAAACAGGCTGACTACATATCTCTGCACCTCTGCCTACAGCAGAGCTCATTTGAAGAAATTCTGACAGGCTGTATCCTGCTTATTCCTGCTGAAAGAGGGAATTATTTTCCCAGTTAATTCCAATTAAAATAATTAAATCATGCAAGCTGTTATGCCCTAGCAAAGTTCTGTATGCAGGAGTGTTACTGGTATCTCTGGCTGCTAAAACTGGGAATGAAACAGCTCTGTCAGGAGCAGGAGAGGTACCCACCCCTGACAAACCCTGTGTGCTGCTGCTGGAAATCTGCTCTGAGGCTCAGGGCAGAGATTCCTGCTCCATGGCACGGCCACTGATGCTGGAGCAAAGCACCCCAGCGTCCCCTTCCCCCAGTGCTGTACACAGCCCACTCCCATCACCCGACAGAGATTCAGACTGCCTCGCCCAGAGCTGTGGTGAGTAATTCTCACTTTCCCCTGGTGAAAATAGAGCTGGGCTTGTCCCTTCTGCCTTCCCAGGGAGATGAAGAAAGGAGGTGCTGAGGCATCAGCCTGAAACACGCTGCTGCATCTGTGCTGATGAGCTGCTGACAGGCTGGGACAAGTCCTTGTGCACATCCCTGCTGCTTTTTTCAGCTTCCCATGTGCCGAAAACAGAGAAGCCCTGTCCCCCAAAGGGGAGCAGGGGTGTTCACAGAGCAGTCGCTGCTGCCTCAAGCACCACGATGCTTTCCCGAGAAAAGTGGCACAGGATGCAAGTAACAGGCAGCAACTGAGCAGAAGAGCCAAAACCCTTAATAAATGGAAGCCACAGAGAATGCACCCAGACCAGGCACAAGGAGATGCTCATGATCTTCAGCCACAAACAGAGCTAAAGGAAAACAATCACACTGCCCACCCTCCCACAATGAAGCCCGAGTCAAAAATCAGGAATACAGCACATGCTGCTCCTCTAATGAGCTGGGAAAACATAAACATCTCCTAAGAGTCAGAAGTCTAGAAGCTCCTTTAACTAGTAGATTTTAAGATCAGATGCATTTATCTTAGACATCCACAATTAATCTGAAATCCAGGAGACTAGAATATATGCAGCACAAACCAGAGATGGTGCTTCCAGGAAAACCCAACAGGTACAAAAGCTGGGTTAAAAGAATACTGTCATTGCTGAAATGAAAAGCTGCCAAGAGATCAGAGAATAGAGCTAAGATGGCAATGCTGCCAGAATCCTTCTTGCAGGATTGCTGCAGGCTCTCCTCAGATCTGTCACTGGACTTTACAGCAAACCCCAGCTTCTTTTTTCAGAGAAGATGCTTAAGAAGCTTCAGGGCATTTCACTTAAGCACCTTCTACTAATAGCTAATTTGTGAGACAGACAGTTAATTAACACACACTCAGTAGAAAATAAAAGCTTTCTCCAGCTCCCAAATTACTTGTTCTTTCTTCTGTCACAGCAAAATTGTCCCTTTTACAGCGGTATAAAAAGAGAGGGTACTACTAACCCCTGTCTTCCCACCTACACACCTGAAAAGCTCCATTTTCCAGCCATAGTCACTGAACCAGTGCACTCCCATTACCAGGCTGGAACTTCCTATGTAATTTGCAGTGTTTTATGTTCATTGCTGGTTTCCTGAAAACATCTCCCTTCTTAACCAGTATAGCACATTACATGCTCAATTTTCTCCCTTAACAAATGCCAATACCTTTTCTTCTCTTAACATATCCCCCTCTAACGCAACCCTCAGCCCCAGAATTGTTTCTCTTGCCCTTCTCTGAATTCCTTCCAATCTCTGAGTCATAAAGGAGGATTTATTGGACAAAAGATCCACTTTTAATAATGCCTTCTGCTGTATAATTTCACTGCTGAAGCTAACTCAGGCACCTTCTGTCCTGTTGGACTGAGGCTTGGAACAATCCATGACAGCACGTCTGGAGAAATTATTCTGAAAAAAAACTTAGAGTAGCAAAAATGTCAGATACAAAATGAGAGGTAACACCCATACAGAGAACCTGGGTGACTGGGGGAATCTGTCAGAGTAAAAGCAGGGAGATGGCACTACTGCCTTTAATAACTTTTGCTGTGTATGTGGTCACAGGCAAACTCTCAGACTGTGACCCCTGCTCCCCTCGAACTACATCAAAAAGTGGGAACAAATCTCAAGTTGTAATAAAAACTCACAGATGGTTTCTGGAAACCTTTTAATTAACACTGCAGTTTCCAAATGGAACAAGAAAATCTCTCTCCCTTCTCACTGAGCAAGAGCAACAAATGAGCTCCCTTTAAAGGCAGATCATTGGGAATGTTATCACCTCGCTCTGAAATGAGAGTGCAAATTAAGTGGCAGCACTTTTATTACTGATGATTGCAGGATCATCTCAGAGCTTCTGGAGTGTCTGGGAGGAGGGCTGGTGCACACCAAGTGAAGCAATGCACAAATGAACACATTACTCATTAAAACAGGGAGCATTGTCCAGGAAATGGGAATGCTGCATTGGGCAACAGGCAGCTGTACTAACTCCTAGATCACACATCCTTGGCAGCAAACATTGCTTAGCACAAAGAAACTGGTTTCTCTCCCATCCAGCCTGTTCAGACTGAATTTCTATACTGGCAATAATGACTAATAGTCCTTGTCAGCAGTGACTGATAACATGTCCTGGATGCAGACATCAGCCAGGAGGTGGAGATTTATTAGGCTGGTATTGACTTGGACAGAGAGGAATCTGGACATGGAGCTGACAGGTTTTGCATGACATAACGAATCTCTTCCACAACTCACTTTCTCATGCCCAAGTCTTCTCTGTCCTTCCTGTCACTTTCCTTCTACTTCTTACAAAGGAAATTATTAACACAAATGCAAGCATGCAAAATTTTTGAGGGCAGGAGATCTTTTTATTGTTTTTTTTTAATGGCAACCAGATTGTTCCTTTAGAACAACCAGGACTTCCAGCAAGTTAATAGCTCCAGTCTATATCTGAGTGCTTTATTAAAACTGCTGTGCCTCCCTCTTTTTTTATCACCTAAAGCCTGATACTGCAATACAAAAGACATTCACGTAGCATAATGCAGAAAGAGGCCCCTATGCTCCTGAGACACTGAAGACTGATTACTACCTCTCTTTTTGATTGCTGGCTTCCCTGGTTAGTTTTAGTGGTCTTTGCAGATGGCACTGAACCTTTCTGCTGGAATATTTATGCACTAGCTTATTGTAGCAGGTTGCTGTGTTGCTGCATTCTTTCCCGAGGTCTAATTTTGGCAAAATATTTGCATTTGCACTTTAAAGACGTCTGAAGACATTAGATGGCTTTACTCTACTCTGTGGTCCCCTAGCTTCCAGAGCCAGGAAGCCACCTCAGCTGAGGTGGCTTCAGATACATCTGCAGATACATCTTCAGATACATCTGCCGAGACCACTAAGACATGCCAGGGATGCCAGGAATCACAGAGGGAGGAATCCCTCCAAGGGAAACTCCACAACCTCCCTGAGCAAACCTGTGCTCAGCCACTCTCACAGTAAAATAACATTCCCTGGTGTTCAGACAGAATCTCCTGTGTTTAATTTTGTGCCCACTCCCTCCAGACCTGAAGCCAGCTGAAAAATCCAGCTCTGTCCATAAAGTTTGCCCCATTGTTCCTTAGGCCACTGGGTTAATACCCCCAGCATATGTGACATCAAGAGAAAAGATTGCATGAAACGTGATGAGATAGGAAAGAGAGTTCAATAGCTAAGGCAGGAGAGCAATGAGTTTCCACCATCATTCAAAGTAAATTCTCAGGTCTCCCAAAGACCTTTTCTACCCCACTGCTCCTAGACTCTCTTGAGCATAGGTTTCCTTCAGCCAGGGGTCCATCTAGATGAGCATTTTGTTGCTGGTAGGGATCAGTGCTGGCTATACTGGTAGAAAGGTTAACACTGCTGACAGCCCTGAATCTCCAGCAATCTGTTGTATCCTTTAAAGTCATCACTTATTATGTGAAGAATACTTTTTTCTCTGTTTTAAATTTGCCAGTACTCTCCTGGAAATGTTGTCAGAGATACTCAGACAGTGAGGTTCACCCTCCTCTGAGACTTCTCAGTGGGGCTGTGCTTCCAAGGACTCACCTCAATGCTCAAACTCATCTCCTTCTCTCTCTTCTCTGCACACCAACCTTTGTGACACTTTCACTGCCTCTACGACCTGCTTTGCCTCACTATGTGCATAGAGCTAATTAGTTCCCTATTTGCTCTGCTCTGTCACATCACATGTGATTTGCAGGTCCCTTCCAAACTGATGTGAGAGGACAAGCAGTCACTCAGAATACACCATCCTCCATACAGGATGGATGAAAACCCTCCAGTCCTGGCCCAATTGCTTCATTAAAATACTGCTCCAGGTAAAAATGACCCAACCAGTTTTGACAGGGGCCTCACAGCTTGCTTTTCACTGAATAGGACAGTTCAGTCACACTTTGCATGCTGCAACTGCTTTCTCAAATACATCTGTAGGTATTCCAACACTAAAAGTGATGGGATATCCTCAGCAGAAAAAGGGCAGACTAACAAAGCTACAGAGGTGCCATTTGTCTAGGGAATGAAGGCAATCTAAAAAACCCAAAAAGCCCCATGAAAACACGATAATAATTGAATGGCAAAACTTTATTAGGAGTGTGTATTTCATTTAGCTGAGGTTGAAAAGGTCATGGTCATTGAATTGCTGAAGGCTGAAAACACCCAGAAACACATTTCTCCTTCTGATTTATTCACTGTAATCTAAAGACCAGCTTAAAGAAGTCATCTCTTGCAGCCTGAACAGTTACTTTCTGCTAAATCTGCAGTCACACACTAAAGAACTATTCAGTGGCTTTTATTACTGAAAAAACAGAAAAGAAACGGGAAAAAAAAAAAAAAAAGGGAAAATGACTGGTAGGAAATTTTTAAAAATATATCTAATCAGGAAATAGCATCATTGCATTATTTCAGATGCCTCCAAACCATAAAAGACTGTAGAAGGGGAAGCAAAAACTGCAAATTTTTATTGGATTTGTGATTAACCCCCCTATTTACCAAAATAATTGCTTCTAAATCTTTATTTTTCTCTGAATATATATATTTGAGGAGTCAAGGCTATAGCTGATGTATATGAATGGGCCAGAGTCATATGAAGCCCACTTTTTCAAATACAAAAATCTGGTTTATGCCCTCAACATTTTTGTTATGACAGCCTCAGAGTGTTACAGTTTACCTACCAAGCATGGACACTGTACTTTCTATGCAGTTAGACATCCTGAGTATGGAAATTCATCTTTGTCCTACTCAATGTGGATTTAGCTTTGTACAGATGACAACATAGTTCCTCTGAGCTATTCCTCCTACCTTCCTCCAAACATTTTTCAAAGGAAATGTGGTCAATATTTGCATTAGAGCCACAAGATTAGGGTCATCTGTGATGGCAGTTTTAAAAATTACACTGCAGATTTGAGTGGTGGATGGAAAGCAAGGGAGCAGCTGTAGCCAGGCTGCACAGAGCTCACCATGCACCAGCAATCATTGCATCATTGGCTCCGTCACTCGAGGACTCTATTTGGATGGTCAAACTCCTAAGCACAGCCATCCGTTAGCCCTGGGAAGATTAGACAGACAGATGGCTCCTACAGGGAGGTGAGTTAGAAAGATGCAGGGAGGGATATTTTCACCACATGGATGCTGCCAAGTTTTGCGCATCACAAGAGGTGCCCTGAGGTCTAGATCAAAAGCTAGTCCCCCAGGATTTTTCTGAAGAAAAACACTTCCTCAGCTCAGATAAGAACTTGACCAGAGGAGTAACTGCAGATACAAGATTTCCTGTTGAATTGAGGATATACTGGTGTCCTTTGTGACTTAGTTATTCTACAAGGCCACTGGACCAGCCCCAGAGATAACCAGCTTGAATGATATGGATATGAACAGCTCCTGGCTCCCAGTGCTAGCAATGCATGGAAATACAGCAATGGCCACTGCAGCCTTCTCTGAGGTTCGTTTTCAGTAAAAAACCCAAAGAATAGAAGTGAAGGAGAATCTATGCAAGACCACCAACTTTAAAATACACTCAGAATGCCTGCCAGCTTTTGCTCACTTCATGCAGGTTTCAATGACTCAAGATTCAAAACTTGCAGAAGGGAAAGTCCATCATTGATAATCACATCAATGCTCACAGAAACTGTGAAACTGTTAACCATAAAGTATTTTACAATTTGAAGAGACACTTCTGTGAGCAGATTATAGCCAAGTATTTGAAGATATGATTGATGACTACAGGCATACAGAAAGGGGACACTGTGAAAGTGAAGATAAATAAAAGGACATAATGACCCAAGAAGTGTTAAGCTGCAGATTCTCTTGCAGGGTCTTTGGAAGATGTACAGGCTCCTCTGAGAAGTGTGTGGTTGAAACTTTTTTGGCAGAGCACACAGCTCTGCACAACTTCCTCTTGCTACCCTCAATGTACCCACCACCCCTGCTGAGCATGGCAGTCCTCTGCTGTAGAGGATAATGGTTTGATCTTTCCCAGGGAAGGCCCTAGGATGGAGATGAGCTCATACCCTGCCACAGATTTAAATGGGGTCTTATAGCTTGACTGTTTTGGTCTCTAATTTTCTAGAGACTTCCAGCATTCACTACCTTTAGAGAAAACTTTGAAAAGATCACCTGGCTATAGAAAATTTCTTTCAGACAGTCTCCAAACAGATGACAAGAAAGAGAGTCCTAAATGATGAGCACAAAACTGAGCTTTTGAAGTCTGTAAATAAAAAGGGGAAGAACTGCAGGGCTGGTGATTACTTTGAAATCCCACTGAAACCACAGGGAGCTGCAAGTATTTACAGCACCGCTGGTAATGAAGTAACTAGGTGCCTGAACAGTGATTTAGCTGAAAAATATGGTATCTAGCTTCTGGGTTTATTCTTTCAGGTGGTGTCAGGCCAGTTTATTCCATTTTGAAGTCAGACAGTGATTTCCCTACTTCCCTGCATCATTGCCCCTTGACAAACCTGAAAACCAAGTGCTTCTTTTTGCCTTTTTTTTTTAATGAATAATAGCACTATCCCAAAGAGTAGCTGCCTCCAAACACTACTGAGGTATTGGACCACTTTGATTGAGCAATGTGGGGCAAATAGGGTAAACAGGGGCAAAGAATGGCTGACCTCAGAAGGAAGCCTAGCTAGGTCTGGAGCAATGTCAGCCCTGGAAGGTTTCAGGTGTGAGAGGCTCATGTGAGCTCATCTCCTTCACAGCACTAACACCCTGATAGGAAAAGGACACGTGAAGGAGAAAATCTTCTGAGGTAAAGAACAACGCAAAAAAACCTCATGCTGTCATGTAGTCTCTCTCTTATCTACTCAAGCTCTTACACAGTGCCCTTAGCACAGCATCCGAGTGCCTGTCAATCACCAGCACGCTTATCTGCACACTGTCTCCCTGGGAGTAGGAAAGCAATCTTATCTCCACCATATAGATGAGCAGCTGAGGCAGAGAGATTAAGGGCTCCATCTGGTTACCTCAACATAGGTTTCCAGTGCCATCTAAGATGTCCTGGGGCATGCAAGACATGCTGAGGGCTGGCAGGCAGGACACAGGTCCTAAGGGAGATCTGTGGAAGCCAGGCAGGGGATGCTGGCACATTGTAGAGGGAGAGGAATGTCCAGGTTTAGACAACTGAACTGAATCATTGAGTCAAGGCAAGACACTTCTGTTAGAGCAGGGAGCTGAACCCCACAAATTGTCCTAATAGCACCCTAAGTAGAAAACTCCCACCTGCAAAAAGGGACACTACTTTTTTTTTTTTTTTTAATGTTAACTGCAGGCCTGTTTTACCACTAAATAGTAGTACTAAGCTTTGTGTCTGGGACTTTAAAAAAACCAACTGCTGACAGAAGCCTGTATATTATCTTCCAGACTGAGTATGAACACCCATCCACACCTTTCAGCCACTATCAAGAAGATCCCTATGGATCTGTGGAATATGGAATTATTCTTTGTCAAACTCAATAAAAACACAGATTGTCATACAAGGGGCCAGAATCAGCCCAGACCTCATGCTGAGAGGTGAATGCACTTCATTGTGGCAGTATTTACAGAAAGACACTTTCATTTTAGCTCATGGCAAATCCCTGATGACGATTTAGGAGCTCATAATGAGCTTATTGAGGAAGAATGAAAGGATGCTCAAGGTCACTGCACCCATAGGAGTGCTATCAGTCTTGACATGAGCAGCAAATAAGGTTCCCAAACAGCTGCCAAATCAGAAATAAGCTGTATGCAGAGAAGCTGTGCTACAGGCTGGCATTTTGGTGCATTAGGCTGAGGACAGACTTGCAAAACCACTCAAGCAATTTGGACATTTGGCTCCCCTTTGCAGCAGCTCAGTGCAAGAGGTGGTGGTGAAGCACAGCCTGGCTGCTGGGGCAGCTTCCTGCAGCCACACAGGCATCCCTTCCCTGCCATTGCCCCCTCTGGGCTGGACTGTGGCCATGTGCCTTGCAGGGCCACATCCCAGCTGCTGCCTGAAAGACAGGTTTAACCAAATAACCCCCAGGGATGAGTCTGATTTCAATCCTTCCTTCTGGCCTCGCTCTGAAGATAAAAAACCATGCATCAGACACAATCCCCAGCCACAACAGGTACCCTCCGTTGTATTCACAGCTTCAACAGTGAGAGAGAATCTGATCAATGTCTTAATTTACTTAAGCCTCACAAAGACTTGAAAGAGGAGAATTATTTTTATGTTATTATTTTTTAATATGTGAAATCTGATTAGAATAATCCTGGCAAGGCAGAGAGTGATAAGCAAATAAAGTAGGTGAAAAAATGCAGTTTTGAAGAAGGAAATTGATTTCCTTCCATCCCTCCACATTTGAATAATAAAGTTTCACAAAGACCTTCTTTGCAGGAAACTCCTGGAGATACAAGAAACCATAAAATACTTTGCTAAACCTTTAATAAATTGTCTTTCAGAGCTCCTTACAAAAATAGAGATTGTTGCACAGTGGAAATTTGAGACATTCACACTTGGAATCCAGAGGGAAATGCTCCTATGGGGATGCAGAAGTATTTTACAAACTACTTGAAATTAGCTATGCTCCTATGGGAGCCTGGGTGCTTTGCCACTAAGGAGTTACAAACCAAAGGTTAGGTGTGGCCAACAGGCACCTTTCCCTTTTCCACACTTCTCCTTTCTTGTGTAAAAGCTGGACAATTCTCTCCTTTTTCTGGAAACCATTTTGAACTTTCTGGTAAACAAGCCAGTCTTGCTATTACATCCCAGAAAGACAAAATGATTTCCAGTTTCCACAACGGGCACTATTTCTAATGAATTACCATTTTTTCATCAAAATCATAGCCCCTATTAATAAAGAACAATCATTGAAAATTCATACTCCAATGCCTCAAAAAGGAATTGGTCTTCCATACATGCAGTGACATGAGCATGCATCCATTCACTGGACATTACCCAAAGACTGAGAAGGAGTCTCAGGGATGCTGAAATAAACACATTCATCTTAGTTTTCTAAATGAATACCATGAATACCAGTTGGTTTGCTCTAGGTATAACCCAGTAATAGTGACAGCAGACACTAAAATACATCCCTCAATACTACAGAAATTGTACTGCTCCTTCCACCATTGATTGCCTTGATATGTGATGCTTTACAGCCATGTTTCCATCACTGAAAAAACCCTATGGAATAGCATTTTTTGTTGAGTCCCACCCACTCCACCTCCAAGCAAATCCACCAGTGCAGAGCTGTCTCACAGTTCTCATGAAGTCTCTGGTCATGTCTGGAGGGCATGAGATGCCCTGGAGATGGGATGACACAGTGCATGGCACTATACCAGCACTGTAAAGCACTACTGAAGCTCTGCGAATTCCAGACAGACTGCCCAGCAATCCACCTGGATGGTTTTTGGAACTTAACCTATTTCTGAAAAACCAAATATTTCTGTACAGCCCAAGATGTTTTCTCAGTGGTCAGGGAGTTCACTTTGCTACTGTCTCTGTTACTGGTTTCTTCCAGTTGTCACTGTGAGTGGCATTTCCTGGAGCTGGACACTGAGTTAAATGCATGCACAAGGGTCATCCTTACCTTCATCTCAGTGAGATGTACTGGGTGGTCAGTACCTCTGAAAACAGGACTTTAAACTATCTGAAAACCCATGCTTGCTGTTGTTACTGCAGTTTTCTTGCAAGACCTGGCTGTTCAGCTCCTGAGGGCATCAGGACTCACCAAGTTTCTTTTCAGAGCACTGCTGTAGCTCTGAGCTTCTCAGGAGCAGTTTCTAATTCTCCCCCTGCCATCTTGTGAAGCTGACACTGTAAACAGCCCCAGCTCCTCGGGTGGCTGAAAAAGAGATATCTGTGGAGCCCTGAGCAACTGCACTTGACATATGGTATTAAGATGTGCAAGGGAAGATGGCTGGCAAAGGATGACTCTCCTGTGGTTCTTTTGCCTGCTCCCATTATCCTCAATGATGATTGCTAGGGACATAAATGCTGAGGAGCCAGAAAAGAAATGCAATGGGAAAAGAGAGGGAAAAGCAATCCCAGCCTACACAGTGAACAGCTCTGAAAGCAAACTGATTTGCTCAGACACAAGATACTATACAAACAAGTTGTGCTGCTGCTGATGCACCAGTTCGCCAAACAATCACAGTGATACAAAAGAAAGCTTGTGATTAAGGCAAAGTATTAGGATCAGGGAGAAGAGAAGGCCTAATCCAGTGTCCACAAAAGACCTTGGGCACATCACATCATGTGATGAAGTTTCCCAGTTTGAGTGGAAAATTATCAGCAACTCACAAGACATCCATAGACATCTCCTGTGGTGAGCCTCTATGAAGATAGACAAGCAGGAGGTAAAAAAGATGGGTATCTCTAAGGACAGGACAGCCAGTGCTGTTTAGCGACAGCTTCAGCAGCATGCCAGGAGAATCAAGGAGGAGAAGTCATTGCCCACCCAAAATGCCCAGAGCAGTAGTAAGAAGGGAAAGAAGACAGAAGTTGCTTTGGACAAGCCAGTGTAACAGCAGTGAGACTTTTTCTCCTAAGAACTAGGAGGGCAACAACCATCATTATGGAACCCAATTTTGCACACGTGCACAGCACTCTTCTCCTGAGCTGGCTGGATCCCTCACAAAGTCCTTCTTCCAGCAGTCTGCTCTGCCCTGCTGGGAAGGAAGGGCTCTGTGCAGCCACCTAACTGGCATGGGAATAGACACAGAACAGAGGAGTGGGCTGCAGGGAACAGACTGCAGGACCAGCTGCAGAGGGTGATGGTTCTCCTTGGCACCAACTACAGTCCAGTGCTCAAAACCCATCAGCTGCCCCAGCTCCACCACCAGCAGCTATCCAGCCTCGGTAGGAGGGGGGGACCTCCTGCAGTGCACAGGAATCAACTTAGAGCAATGTGAGACAATTTGGAGACTCAAGCCACCAGAAGCAGGAAATTCACTTTAAAGGTGTGTCTGGCATGAGTGCATGGGCTTTGAACACTGGGCAGGAATACCAAGAACTGCCCTTCTCGACCCCTGCTTGCTTCAGATTCCTGCTGTGGGAAGCAACAACCCAGCACAGCTACTGTGCTTGAGGGAGTGTCAGAATTGGGCTGTGGGAACCTTGAGAAATCTCTCCCCTCATCTCCCTCTGTACATGCCTAGAAAGTTGGACATTATCTTTCTCGGTGCCTCCTCACTCAACAGCCTTGTTCAAAATCCCTGAGGTTTCTATTTTCTTCCATTTCATGCTTACAGTGCTTTAGTGGTGGGAGAGAAAGACTGTACAGGAGATTCATACTGATTTCTATCTCAGGGGCTTTAGAAAGAAGCAGATAATCTTTGTCCAGCTGCAGTCATTCCTCTGCAGTGTTCCAGACAGCAGCTGGGAATCTGTAGGGTGTGCATACAACTTCCAAGGGCTGTTTTCAATAATGCATTTGTTATGCAGCCTTCAGCAGCTGACCAAGGAAGTGTCTTATAAAGAGAAGGAAACCCTTTGGTCTTCTCAAGAGGAAAGTAGTGAGGAGACAGAAAGACTTACCATCATTGTGCCATGTCTAATTTATGTCAAGAAGTTGTTCACATTTCAGAAAGCTTTTAGCATGGGGCTGGTCATAGGTATGTATTTGGAGGATCAGGGAGCACATTGTGAATACCAAAATACTTTTAGCTTTCTGCAATCCCCTAACTTATAGGGAAGAGCTGCAGGAAAGACTACCACTGCTCCCAAAGCACAGCTCCTCTGCCTCAGATACCATCAGTATGTGGGAGGTGGCAGGGCAAACTCACAGTCTCTTTACTGCCTTCTGAATGGCTGAGACATTGAAACACTGAATTAACCTGTGACTCCTGTGTGTGTGAGGGATTTATTGATTTCACAGCGGAATCACTAATTTAATGTCGTTTAAACATTTCAGGGCTCGTCAGGCTTTTCCACAGAAGAGTAGCCATCTCCAGACAACAAAGTATGCAATCCCTAATTCATCAGCAGTGAAGAAGGTCCCTTGGTTAATCAAGCAAAAGCTGTTGAGAAGACTTAAGAATATGTAGTTTGCATTTGCTAAGCTAAATCTGCCGGTTTGGTGGTTGTCCAAAACACACTGATGTGAAAGTAAGAAGTGGTTAAGGAACAGGAGAAAGGATGACAGAACTAAGGTGAGCAGCAGAAGCTTGGGAAGTGTAACTAAAGAACAGCAAAACTGCTGCAAGCAAATGAAATTAGTCACAAAAGATTAGGCATGTAACCTAATTGCAGGCAGAAAGGTGATGATACACCATAAAGGGCTAATGGGTACCAGTCCAACTATGATTACTTGGTTCTCCAGTCCTGCAAGCAGTCTAAAAACAACTGCTGGTGTAGCAGAGAGTGTTTCACTTAAGTTTGGTAAAGAAGGACCAAGCTGCAAGTCCAAACTCTGCTCTGAATCATCCTCTCTGGGCTCAGCCTCCAGTGAAGACAGTATTTTCTCCTTCCATTCATGATGCAAACGAGGCCTTGACTTTAGCACTGGAATTCTGAACCCCCCAAATTTCTTACAATCCTGCATCTATGATTGCATCCTCTACTCTCTCCTGCCCTGCACCACTCTGTGTGCCATGGCCATTGGGTCACTACACACTTCTCTGAAGGGGTCCTGAGCCCACAGGCTGATGAGAATTACTGACAGCACAGACAGGAATGTGCAAGCACATGCAGTGCCCTGCTCACTACCCTGCACTGCCACAACTTCCAGGGCTGGACAAGGACCAGATGGTGGGATGAATGAGCTTTGTATGTATTTGAGCTCACATTAAGCTTGATGTGTGAAACAGTCTGCTCAGCAGGATGATGGTTAAAATAACTGGCTGCAGAGGGTTTGGGATGATTGCTAAACCAACCTGCTCTGCAGAAGGTCCAGGGTGAAGCAAAGCCTCTATTGTAATAATGACTGTTTTGTGTCATCTTTCTGCACTGAAGAACCAAGGTCCTTTGAATCTGCCTGTCTCCATGGTGTTGGATGGCATCATCTCAAAACTCTGTGGGCCCCACCCTAGAACCATTCCAGAGGCAAAAAAAAAAACCAAAACCAAAAAAACATGGAAAAAATCCCAGGTGTTACAGCAGATATTAATTAACTCAAAATTTACAAGTTGACTAATGTAATTAAATGCCCTGGAAATAAACAACCAGCGGATCTGACACACTCAGCCATTTCCCCTTGAGGCTGACATTTTTAGTCTCCCAAGAGGACTGGGCACATATTTTTTAAAAAGTCAGTCTCTGTGGTGGTGGATGAGCAGGACAGGCTCTGCCTCTGCTGCAGGCTGCTTTCCCAGTGCCCTCCAAGCCCTGTGACAGGGCCAGCATGCACAGGACAAGCCTTTGCAGTGCTGCTCTGGAACACCTCAGGTGCCATGAGGCCAGCTGCAAGGACCAGGCAAGGCTCAGGAGGCCCTGGAGCAGATCCAGAGCCATGTCCTGCCTGCCTGCTCTGCTGCCAGGCTGCCTGTGGGCAATGATGCTGGCAAGGTGCCCCTGAGCTCCTCTCTGCTCACAGCTCACAGGCTGCTGGCACAGCCCCTCTGGCCATCCTGTGCCTCTGCAGAGCAGAGCACACTGACAACACACAGCTCTTCACAGCACATCACAGCAGGGACAGCAGCTCACACAGACCCCTTCCACCCCACATTCCCTTTCAAGGATGGAAGCATTGCAAGAGAAGATGGGAAGATTTGGAGTTTTCCTTGCAGCATGGAGTATCCCATTCAGAAAGATGCCAAAAGAAGCATTTGGAAGAGGCTGGTATTCCCCATAGCCTGATCCCTGCAACAGGGGTGACCAGGGAACACAGATTCACAAAAGCAGCAAGGTGTAATTCTAGCAATTCACTGAATTGTGCACACACTTTTCATAACTCCTGCTGTGCACCTCTACCTCAATACCTCAATAGATTCCTGTGGTTCCTGGCTGGTTCCTGTGCCAGAAGCCAGCCCTATGTCTTGGGATCCATGGTAACAAAAGTCTATAGTACCTGAACTGAGTTCCCGTGATCCAGAGACCTCAATAAAATTATTTTTGTTTTGCAGATGCTTAGTCAGGACATTACCCTTTGACAGCAAAGCAGGGACAGTTCAGGTTCCCATCCAGATCTTTCTGCTACAGTACCCTACATTCCCCACTGTTTCAGCCAGTCTGTCTTGAAATAGCTCAGGGACTTAGTCTCTCTTCCTTTTCCTTGGCAAACACAATTACAATTCATTGTTCCCCATTTTAAAAGTTTTCCATCACTTGGATCACAGTTAAAATTACATTCACGCAGTCAGTAAAGTTTTTTTTCCCTTGTATTTTTTAGCCTCCCTCCTGCTTTCACCTCCAGAGCTGTTAGTCACTGTTTGGCAAAGGTACACCATTTCCTAGTTTTATCCATTCTGTATTTGAGTTTGGTATTATTGGAAAAGAGATCCAAATCATTTCATTAACACACACCTGACCTCAGTCAAACATATCCTCACTCAAAACTTTCCTTGCTTCTTTTCATATCAGTGCCCTGGACCCAGGAAGAACAATATTTGTCCTCCCTCCACTACAAAATAAAATGTTAGTTATAGTCCCACTGTAACCTGGAATATCCTGGAGTTTTGTCTAGGTTTCACTTCTGGAAAGCAGATAACAGAAAAATTACTTGATAATAATTTATTGTCAAATAGACACTGGATAAATGGTGCTAAAAACAAGCAAAGCAGGCCAGAAAGGTTTACGAAAAGCCAAATATTGGCCAGGTAGTCGAGAGAGGAGCTCAGTTACCAGCCAGTCCTGCATCCTCCAGCTAGCAAGATGCAAAGGAATGGCAATGGAAGGGACTTGTGCTGTAAATACCTCTCCAGAAGGACATTTTGAAAGTCATCTTTTGGGTTTTGCCTGCTGGGATAAATGCTCCACCTGCACATCATTTCTGCTGAACAGGGGCTTCCCTGCACTGTCCTGTCCTCAGTCTAGACATGTGTTAGAGTTCCCTTCCAAAATCCAATCCAGACATTGTATTTCCATTGACTGTTCTGCTTTCACCTCATCATTTTCCCTACAGTGATTAATTAATCACAACACATGGGTGAACAACAGGCAAACTCTGTGTAATGCCACTGCTGCTTAGCACCTGCTCCAAAGGCTCTGCCTACCTGCTTATCCAGGCTAGGCCTGTCTGGCCTCAAGGAAATCAGCAAAACAAACATTGTGCAGGAGATGGCAGCTTCCACTGATTCATCTCTGGTTTCTACTCTTGCCTTCACTTCAATTTACAGCATCCCCTCCCTGATGGTGTTCTGCCCTCTCTCCACATTTCAAGGGAATCAAGTGGGATCAAAATGCTCCACCAAAATCTAAATGTTTTGTTCTGATTTTATTAGGAATGATAAGGCAATCTAAACCACTCTAAAGTTCTTTCAAAATGGGAATCTGTAATGTTTCTTTGGGGAAGTATCAAAATGAGATGAGTCAGCACCTCTGGAGCGTTTTCCCCCAATCTTCTTCCAAAATGAAATTTCAACAAAAGATCATCATTCATCCCAACACTGACAGACCACTGCTCACAAGGGGAACAACCCATCCCTGCTCCTCCAGTTGGTGCTAGGTAGACCATGTTCTGTGCAACTAAGGCTAAGAGAAGAATATTTTTACTGATGCTTCCTTATCCTTTATAATTTGTATTGCTATCATATAAGACAAGGTAACAGCAGCTAGGAAAGTAGGATTAGGCCCTGCTGTTACTGATTTTTTCCTCTGAAGGTTTCTTCCTTGAACAGCAAAGACTGATGTAACTCATTCCAGATGTGAATTCAAGGTGCACAGCCCCATCCCTCCCTGTGGGAGCTGTATCAGTGCTGTGCTGGGAAGTTCAGGAAATACAGGTACCTCAACAGGATGCCACATGAGAAACCTGCCCCCAAAGAGCCACAGAAATGTACCATGCCACTCTCCTCACCTGACAAGCAGAACAACATGGATGGTAGTATCACCCCAGGGGAAAAGGAACCACTTTATTAATGAGAGTTGTGTTTACAAGCTTCCATGCTACAAGGATGGCATGGCCATGGTGCCTGCCAGGAGCTGCATTTTAGGAACATTTCAGTGCAAGACAGGAATCTGTTTCCAGGGGCTGGCTCTTCTCAGGACTGCTGCTTCCTTGAGTATCCATTTTGTTCCCATATTTATAAAAAAGTCAGAGGACAGGAGGAGTTTTTCTCTCTCAGTTAATGCCTTCATTCAGCAAGCCCCTTCAAACAGCCAATGAAAAAGAGTAGATATTCTGGAGAGAAATTTAAGGCACATTACACTGCTGTCCTGCTGTGCTTTGACTTTGGAGACATTCCTCTCTCTTTCCTCTGTCCTGGCTTCCCTAAAGTAGGGAATCAACCCAGCAAGTGTGCCTTCTTACAAGGTTTGCAAAATGTCCAGGATATCTGCCTGGCCTATCTGTGCTTCTGACCAAATCAACTGGCACCACTGGAGATCAACCAGGAATTACAGTAATGGCATTGGCAGGAGTAGGTTTAACACCACGAGCCTATTGGGGGAGAGAATGCAGCATTACTGATTCCAGCCCCTGACCTTGGAGTGATGTAAACAGGAGTGCAGCAACCCTAGAGGAGTTGTAGCAAAATAGTTATAGCATTGCAAGCAGATTAAAAATACAGTTAATATTCATACTTCCCCGATGCCTGTTCATTATTATTCAAGACATGTTTATTATGCAAAATGATAAAGCAGGAAAAAAAAGGAGAGGAAAAGAAAATGCAAAGACACACTGAGCTTTTAGCATGACTGGGGTTTTCTCAATGCTGCTTAGATTTTTTTTTAAATTATGCATAATCATTCCCTTATTAGCAGGAATCTTTGAAGTGATTCAGGCTCTAATTTCAGCATTTCAAACTCACAGGTTTATACTGAAAAACCACAGTGAGCTCTTGTAAGCGACCCATTTTTTTTTCACTCTGCATTCTCTATCTCTGCTAGTTTTCTACATCTTCCCAATAAATTATGTATCACAATTTGCCATTTCAAAAATAATTAGAACTCCGAGTTAAACAACAAGGAATATCTGAGAGCAATACATTTTAGAAAAGACATGTTTTGCACTTGGGGCAAAACAATCCCAGCTGCAATGTCACTGAATTATACATATCATCATATGGAGAGATGCACTGTCAGACAACTTGGAGTGACTGGGTGGACCTGTGGAGACTCTAAAGCCCCACGACAAAGATCTGCTCTAGGAGAACCAGGTTTATTACTTCACAGGCACTCCCTTTCCCATGCCCCTGTCAGTTCTTGCAGTAATAATAGAGGGAAAACTGGGAACCAAGGGAAGAAACTTCACAAAGAAAAGTTACACGGGTGTGGAAATTAATTTGGTGATGGAACTATTAAGTCCAGACAGACAGGAGAGCATGTTCTGAGTCTTCTCCTGTTACGACTAGGCTGTAAACTCACTGGAGCAGGACAGACCTCTTTATTCCATGTTTCTGAATCCTGTGCAGCAACCAGCCCGTGGTCTCAGCTTCTTCCAAATTGCTGAGGCACTACAGGTTATACCCACTGCCCTTCACTCATTCTGTGCATTTTTACTCTGGCATCAAATGCTAACAGTGGATCTTCAGAAGAGTCATGCCCCTCCCCAGAACAGGAGCTGATTGGAACCTTTGTGCACCATCAGGGAATTTACAGATGCTGTGCATTACAGGAAATCAAAAGGGGACACACCAATGACTATGCAAGCTTGCTATGCATACAGTGGCTTGCATCCTACTTTCTGCAAAGCAGGATGCCTCCAATCAAAATATTATTTTCTTGTCTACTTATCACCTAATTCCCACACTATCCTCAGAGATAGCAATAACCTAGTCTGGGGGAAACAAAATCAGGAATCCAGTGTAAGTAAACAATGCACAAGTCCCAAACAGCTGCTTCCCAAACAAAGAAGGTTTAGCATGTGATAAATTTAGGCCTCTAAGGCTGGCCAGGAATACATGGTTGGCTTCAGCCCAGCAACCTAGGCTGACACTATCCCTGCCTGAGCAGATGAGGTAGGGATGAGGAAACTCATTGCTGAAGGTAGTGATGTGGCTGAGTCATGGGAAGGTCTCTCAAGTTTCTACAAAGTGCTGTCTCACCATGTTTGGCTTCAGAGGACCCTACTCAGGCCTACTTTTGTGCTAACCAACACAAGGAAGACTTTTTCCCCAAGCTGGGTATTCTAAACCCACTCATTCAAGTGCCCGTTGGCCTAAACTCAGAAGGAGCTGGCACAAGCCACCCTAAGACCAGGCTGATAACAGCCTCTGGTTTGATCCAGGGAGAAGATGTCAGCCAAGATCTCAGCTGTCACACACAGATTAAACATCACCCAAAAACCCCACCAAAAAAACCAAAATAAACCCACAGTGATGACATATTCAGTTACAGCATCAATCTGGGTTCAAGAGGAAGGAAAATACCCCAACCCAAACCACAAACAAACAAATGAGCAAACAGAAAAAAAACCATTACCCTGGATAATTTTTTTATGAAACCAGTCCTGGACTTGAGGGTGTTCTAAGAAGTCTTTACAGGGCTTGTGCTGTGCTACAGCATGGAAAGCAGCCAAGCAATTCATTTATCAATTGGCTTGTGTGAGTGAACAGTATCTGTAGGGAATGTTGACCCATTTTTTCCACAAATCCCCCAAAAAAGGCTGGAGAAAAAAGTCAGGTATATACACAGAGAAAACAAAGCTGTAGTTTAGGGTCTGCTAAGCCAAGAGCATGGACAATGTGTCCCTTGGTGTGGTCAGCAATGAGGTCCAGGCAGCATGGCCTGAGGACCCTTGCCCCACAAGGAAACCTGCAGTATCCACAAGAGACTGCCTAAACAGGTTGAGCTCTTCTCAGACATATCCAGCTCTTTCATGGCATCCTGATCTCATGCCTTGTCCTTTATGATGAGCTTGACCCACACTCCCTGCTCCTAACACACTTTATCAACAAATTTTCTGTTTTCTTGCCTTGGGGTTTGCTCCCAAGCACAGTGATTTTATTGATTTACTGCTGTAAGACAAGGAGCCACCAGTCATCACAAGGCAAGTATCCAAAAAAGGTCCATCACCCATTTACTGCAAGCAGAAACCTTGGATCACATTGATAAAATGAACAGTTTCACTCTTGTTAGCTCAGACAGAGCTCAATGCCATCAAGCTGTGGCATGTAATGAGGTTCACTTCATTAAGCACCGGCCATCACAGTGCATCCTTCCCCATCAGCCTTCCCTGATTAACCTTCTTCTCAAGACAGGTACACTCACTAGAAATAAGCAGGCCCATTAAAACACCCTCACTTGAATACATGTGTGATCTGGTGCCTTTTAGGATACTTGAAATGACTAACAGATGTGTTTCCTGGACAGCATAGTTTTCCTGCTGTCTACCAACTCTTGGTGTGTCCCTCCCACCCTTTATATCTGTCTCACTATTGCTAGAGACAGAGAATTTTTTTCTGTATCTCCTCTAGTGTCTTAACTGTCAAACATCATTTTTCCAGCTATTTTTTCTTTTTCCCAAGACCCACACCTTTCCCTCCCCTGCACTACTTGTTCAGAAGATGATGACCACTCATTGCTCCAAGAGGACCCCACTGGCTGGCTGTGGCTCTGTGACACACTCTGGTTTCCTGCAATTCTCATTTACAGGACACTGATGGTATAAGGAGCCTCAGCACTGGGCCAGAATCATGCTCTGCACTGCACAAACAGGGCAAAGCATCAGTCCTGAGCCCCTGACAATGTGCCCAGAGGGATGCACACGCAATACTGCAGTACCACACCATGCTTGGTATTACCTTTAGGACTCTGATAGGACTCTGATAGCTGTACAAAAAGAGGAAGTTTTCATTGTTAGTAAACCAATTTAATTTATTTAGAAGCAGTCAATTATGTTTACTGGGCTATGAAAGAACAGGAAGCGTCTGGCATCCACAGAGATCCAGACTGATCTCTCTGTCTCTTCTTGACAAGCAGCCAGTTTTGAGACCTACCTCGCCAGGCATACTAACACATCCACTTGCTTTCTACCCTGAGCTGCTGGGGAGACAGAGCCTTGTTATATCCCAAGGAAAAAGGGAAAATCCCAATCATGTGAGTGGTATAAAACTGACCAGGAACAAAGATGGAAGACAAAAGTTAGGAAAAATTTCATAGAGTAACCCAAATGGCTGTTTGTTCAGTGGTCCCATCTCCATGCTCACATACACTTCTGAAGCAAAGAAAGTGCCCAGACAAGAGCAGAATCACTGCACTGTAAATTTACACAAAGGCAGATGAGATTAGAATCTGGCTATGCACTGTAAAGCTATCATAACTACAGAAATGAGAAGTGTATTATTAACTATCACTTTTTACTATGTAGAACTAGAACAAAGTTATTTGAAGCATAAAAATCCTGGCAAAGGGCTGCCATATTTAATAAATCACCGAATCAATTATTCACTGTGAAAATCAATTACTTACTTCAAATGAGAATCTTATGAATAACCTCATGCCCTTTCATGCCATCTAAGAAAGTTATAAGAGAATTAGTCGGCAAAAATTGCTGCACTTATCTTTCATGTGCATTAAAAAGACCACACCAATACAGGGAATTTCTGCCAACAGAATAGTCCAGAACCCTTTTAAGAGAGTCAGGGTATTGCTGTGGATTTACAGTGCAGTCAGAAGCAGATATGATCCATTGGGGCACCACCTATGATCAGGTATCTGGGTGGAATTCAGAAGCAATCCCATTGAGTCCATGCCATTTCACAAACGAGAAATCAGAGTATGACCAGCCAACTCTATACAAACGCCTCAACAACGTGACTTACATTAAGTACAAACATACAGGAACAGAAAGTGTATCTTCACAGGTCAGGAAATATTGCCACGAATCTCAGTGGAGACACTTTAAAGTGAATATTGCATGGCCTTGCAGCAGCTCCCCCTGCTCCTGCTTTTAAAGGTTTGCTGATACGTGACTGTTTTCAGAAAAAGCTGGAAGTCCCAGTGCAGTCTGCTTCCTCCCACCTACAAAAGCCAGGCACTCCAGGAGCCCTACAGTGCAAAGTACTTACTGAGCTGTAGAGATATCCCTCAGCGTTCATGGCAACGTACAGACCTGCCTTCACCCCTTGGATTGCCACCACACGAAGACCCACAGGAATTAGATTGAAAAGGGCTGTGGAAGGAAAAGAAAAGCAAATGTTACAGACTCATCACCCTACTTGGCCACTGCTGCTTTTGCCCCAGGGCCAGCCCACCCCACTCCTGCCTCTCCACACTAGAGACTGCATTAGGATCAAGCATCCTGCTTCCAGCTACAGGGAAGGACTGCAGCTATGGAGCTGATGGCAAAAGGAAATTTTTAAAAGTGCCGAGTTTGGCTGCCTCCCAAATGCCTTAACACACCCATCAGTCTGTCTGATCACTGCCTTTGCAATGCCAAGGGCTCATCTGTGCTCCCAAGCAAGAGCATCGTGACGGCTTTCTGAGGGCCAGCTGAGCCAGGACAACTGCACATATTCAGACTTTGCCTGTGGCAAATGCAGCAACACAACTCAGTTTAGCTCACCCTGAAACACATTTAAGCCTAGTCACACTTTCCTGCATTTGCCATATGCTAAAAGAGTACACAGACAGTGACCATGGCCAGAAGAATGCAAATTAACTTGGCTGTGTGTTTGTCCATGTGATCCTGGGCTGTCAAGGGAATGAAGAAACTCGAGAAGAGACAGTGCTCCACTCTGGGACATCAGCACTGCTCCCCATTCAGGATCAGCACTGGAGAGGACAGAAGAGGACAAGATCTTCCATTATTCACTTTTACTGCAATCTTATTGATTAAAGCATTGCAACCACTTCCTCTCAGTTAATTACTTTATTGCTTGATTCCCACCCAGCAGACCCTGTATCTCATTGAAAGACTCTACCCATGAGTATATACATTAATGTACTGTCAGGCTTTTGCTACATTTCTAACAGCATGGGCTCAAAGAGGAGACTATTATCAGCACTGATAGACTGAGCACTGAAGCATTAGCATGGCTTTGTTTCTATTGGGCATTATAAGACAAGAGTATTTAGATGTTGCAGAATCCCTTATGCTTCAGCTTACAAGGAGCTAACTAGAACTCATCCCAGGGAGCTGAAGATATGGAAAGACAGGCACAGGTCAGGCACCAATATAAGCACAAATACAGTGGAAGTACTTCACTCAAGGTCTCTTCCCACACAACAGCCCTGAAACAGGAATATGCAATGCCACTTTGCTCAGGACATCTACCAGTATCTTGGCTGAGCTGGTTTCAGGTTGCCTCCAAAAGAGGATCCATAAATTCCAGTGCACATGAATAGAATTTTTTCTTCATTTAATTCCCAAGGAAGACTGGATGGCTTCCCTCAATGAACTGCCCAAAATGGAGGCACTTCAAGTCTAGCAAGACCCCAAACACCTACTCATATCTCAGACCCTCCTTGTGCTTTTAAGCACCATATTCAGTAAACATCAAAGCATGTGTTGAAGTGTTACAAATCCAGTGCCTGTATGTGTGTTTTTGGGAGGGAATGTCAACAGATGCATATGGAAAATGCAGTCCAGTCTGGGTATTGGTCTGTGAATAACTGAGTCAAGGACTGTGCTACTCTAGTACTGTCCCTAGACAAGACAAGCACGTTCCAAAGTAACTACTCAGCATTAGAAGTGTTGCCTATCCCTTTCTCCCTACCATGAAGGTCTAAAACCTTCTGCAATTAACAAGTCTATAAGCAATTCCCCTTCCCTATTTCTTCCTCCTACTGAAAAATGGAGCATATTACTGCTAATAATGAAACAAAATGGGCATCATCATTCATTTCCTACAGCCAATTTGTCTTGCATAGAAAACTTGTGACAGACCATTCAAAGCATTCATTAGGTAGCAAGGTGATAACACCCAGAATTAGTGGTTGAGAAGTTCCATTTGGAAGCACCCATGTGTTTCCAAATCTCTTTCCACCTCTACATGCAGAGGGAGCAAAAGAACAATCCTATTGATTGTAAAAATTTTGTAAATTCCCACTCAAATCTAGAAATACCTTTGTAGAAGTTGATGCCATTACTACTATGCTTCCAAATAAATATTTCATATTTAGAACGCATTTAAAAGCTTATAAGCTTTATAGCAAGAATGTAAAAGAAAAAGAGGTGTGGGGGGGGACCCCACAATCAACCTCAAAAGCAAGATGTCTCGATTTTTGTCAGGAAAAAAAAATCTGACTCATTTGAAACAGCAGATTTGAAAATAGGAAAGTGGAGTAGCTATGTAGAATAGAACTGGACACTGGGTGTACTGATATGAAAAAAAGAAATTTTAAAAATGCTTTAAAAATTGTTTGTCTACTGCAAATAGCACATAGTCTATGCCATCTGCAGCTTCATGGAAGCAACATGTTCCTTTACTGCATGGGCAAAAGAAAAAAACCTTGAAGATGTTGAACATTTGTGCCCCTTTTTTCATTACATCTTACTATCTTCAACCAGCAGTATTTACACCTGACCCTACTACTTCTAGCACACTCCAGTCCTAAACACATGAGTATATTGTCACTGTTATGTTATGGTAATTTTTCAGCTAAATTCTGAATGCATGTTTCCCTATGGGTCTAAATTCTCTGCAGAAACAGAAGAGTGAGGCAAGACCTGTCATAGACAAGGTGTGATCCATATGCTTCGCTTTAAACAGCAGCAAGTCAGAGGAGCTAAAGTCATTTACAACAGGTGATTTGTTCTTGAGCAAGACATTTGTGCTGCACATGGATAATAAAGAATTAATGGAGGATCCATCAGGCCAGAGCAGCTTCAGTGTATGAGATGGTGAGGATTAAGATCCTGAGGGAGTGAGGAAGGCTGATGAGATGATCAGGAGGCTCTGGTGCAACACATAACAAAAGAAAAAACTGAGGGAAATTATTTGCATTTATTTAACTCAAAGAAGGGAAAGCCACAGACAGATTCTTCTCAGAGGAGCACAATGGAAGGACAAGAGGCACTAGACAAAAGCCTCAAATAGAAATGAGGAATGGATATGAAGAAAATTCTCTACAATGGGAATAGTGTAGTACAGGAACCTGAGTGGTTAGGAGAGGTTATGGAATAACTCATTCCTAAAAATATTTGAAAGAACTCAACAAGGCTCTGTACAGCTGAAGATAACTCAAGTGGGATGCTGGAATTCAAACCTCCTAAATCTTTTGGTGTTTCTCACTGGAAAGCTCCAAACAATATCCTAGATATGCTGGACTGTTTGCACCTGGTCAGTCCAGTTCACCTATCCTTTCTGTACTGTCCATTTGCCAAAGCTTTTCAAATGTTCAGCAGGATTATGTGGGCAGACAAGGAAGTCACTCGCTCTTATGAAGGGGCATTACCCTGCTCAGCCCAGGGGAGAGCAGTAATGTAAGCACTGACAGCAGCAGTAGGCTCTGAAAGGCCATTTGAGATCACTGGAGCTGGAAGGAAATGATACTGCCCCAAGCTGGGGTTCATCCATCACAGGAGGAACACAAACAGGGGCCTCCCACACCATGAAAATGCACTCCAGAGGGAAGGAAATCCTTCACATATCCCCATGCCAGCAGCCAGAGAATGTGCCCCTTTGCTTACATTGAGATGGCATGTCTCTAATGGCATGGCAGAAGGAACAGATGTCCCAGTGCTGGCTCCTGGGAAGCTGGCTGGACGCCCATTCAAATGCCATTAGAATTTGGCTTCTGGGTTTTTTTTTTTTCTTTAAGTGAGAGGAGGTGGAAAATATCAGCTTCAAGAACTCACATAAAATGGGCAACAGATAATTAATTTTGAAATTGCTTAAATATTAGCAGTTCCTCTTGTATAAATAACTGGGGTTTTTTTAGAACTTTTAATTCCATCAGATGTATCTGAGGGACACGGAGTGTCTCATTTTAAACGTTTATTTTGCCAAAGTAAACCAATCTAACATATTCCATGAAAATTATGCATCCTTTCACAATGCTAATTTGAATAATCAGTGTGGGGATACAGAACACAAAGCAATGTATGGAACACAATGTTCACCAGCTGTTTAACTGTGCCAAGACGACTCCTGCATGGAGAATAGATGGTCATCTGGGGTGGGAAGGATCTTCTTGTGGCCCTCACAGTGCCCTTCCCTGCTGTGGATAAAAGTTAACCAATCCCTCTTCAGGGATGGGAAAATATTATTTATCTAGTCTTTGATGAGATTTGCTTTCGCACATACTTCTGACTGGCTGATCAGGAATCTTCTGGAGAAGCACTTCAAAACAGAAAACTGCAGTGAAGAAAATCTGTAGGCTGTTCACTTAGACAAGTAACTTTTGACTTTCTTCTGGTCAAAATTTGTGATTTTTTTTACAGGAAGAGAAAAGAAAAAAAGGCAGTTGGTTTTATTTTGGCATTTCCAAAGTGCAAAATGTGATTTCGTTTTGAAGCTGTAACTGGAAGCTTTATAAATTCTAAAATGTTCATTCAAATTGAAGATTTATGGACAAGAGCATGTGGTAAAAAGCTATATAAAAGTGAATAAAGCACAGTCCTAATTTCATTTGCAGGAGCCAAATATTATCAGGTTGGATTCTTTCCCTCTTTTGAGATCCCCTGAGATTGGAAGATTGGGAATTCTTTGGCCTCAATCTTCTCTCAAAAACTTGCCTAAACTTTCCAGCATTGTCCCTGACTTTGAGCCAGTGGCTTGGCACACTTCAGTGAGATGCCTCCTGTCCCACCAAGCTGCCGAGGCAGGGCTGCCATCTCACCAGAGAGATTTACACTACAGAAGTGTATTTCAGCCCATCTATGTCCATTGAAGAAGACTAGGTGGAAGCAGCTCTCAAGTACTCAGCACTTGGCCAAATTAATCTCTGACATTTCTGGGGAGATACATAAATTACAGCTCTTTGGGCAATTGGGGCCCAACCTCAGCCATGGGAACTCAGGAGGTTCCCCTGCAACCACTGAGGGTGCAGCAGCTTCCCTCATCTGCCCTGTCAGTCTGAAATATTGCAGAATTGCTCTCACATTTCTCTGCTGTTTACCTAAATTCATCCCTTCTCCCATTTAAGCCCATTACTTTGTTGTTCAGTCCTCTGTGATAGATGAGGGAAATGAATCCCTGTCATCTCCAGCCTATCTTCCCATGTTTTTGACAAATAGGCCTCCAATGGGATTTTCTGCAGCTTAAGAACACCCCAGGTCTCCTTCCTTTAAGAAAAAGCAGCTAACACAGCCCTCTGAACTCACCCCATGTGTTGGTGTCTGACTGAGAGTATCTCCAGGCCAGATTCTTCTTGAAGGAGACCTGAGCCTCTGAATGTAGAGGTGTGTTTGTGTGTGTGCGTGTAAGTCCAAATAAGATTCTCCTGCTCCACATGTAAATCAGAAATTGTCTTACTGCAATTGGCAGTATTTAATTTGTTCAATATCAGTGTATGAAAAAGGACTAAATCCTGACATTTACATTTGATACACACCACGTTTCTGTGGATCCAGCCTCTTGAGTCATGCCACAAGGGCTTTGCCAGCCACCTGAAATTTCATCTTCCCACAGCCCCTCTCTCCTGTATGGACCACCAGCCCTGAGCTACCTGCAGCAGGGCAGCCCCAGAACACACCATGTTCCTGCTACAGCACCCTGCAGCTTCCTGGGGATGGGGTAAACACCAGGGATGTGGGGCTGCAGCCACCTGGCTCCCCTGTCCAAGAGCACCTCCACAGGACAATGTCAATGCTCTGCTACATGTGCTGCACACCTACAGACACCCCTCAACCTGCAGACCAGGCCCTGCCTTCCTGGAGGAATGCCACCCTCAATACAGCTAGGACCATCTTTGAATTAGACCAAAACTTGTCTGCAAATCAAGCAGGCTTCTCCTTTCATGAAGTACATAAAGTTTGTTTCCATCAACCCTACCACACATGAACTTTTGTTCACCTATAATAATGACTGGGAAGACAAATTCCAAGCTGGCCAGGTTAAATACCCCTCTAGCTGTGGTACAGGGAGCTCCAAACCAACAGAGATGAAAAAAACCAAGACTTGAATCCTATGCTGTTGATGCAATTTGTGGCAGTAAGGATCTGAGCTTAACTTCCCCTTCAGGGCATAGGCACTCATAGACACTATGAAATGCAGAGATGCTGCAGAAAATACTCTACACCTTTTTTAACCTTTTGAAGAGCTTTGGCATTGACAAAACAACTTCTTTTTCAAAAGGAAGACTGACTACTGCTTTGTGTGCATTTAAACCAGTATGGCTCCTGCACATGGCCATGGTTTTTAAACTGCATGGCTCTGCTGCCCTTTGTTGCACAGCACAAACCCAACCCCTTTGAACATGGTTTTGGAAGATGACCTTCTTTGACAAGGTCATTTGATACCCTCAGCCTTTACACCAGCCTCAAAGCACGAGACTTCAGTGAACAGCTGCTCTTCTCCAGCCTAGAAATTCCTGATGCTTGCTGAATTTTTTGAGGCTAAAATAGTGAAAGCGATTTTCTCCTCTTCTCCTTGGAGAGAGAATTCCCCGTATCCTTTACCCACGTGGCATGTGTATAAATATAATCTCCTTTCTCTTCTGGCAGCAATTCAAATCATGGGCTTTATTCTCCACCCCACCCAGATGGCAGTTACAGAATCGGGGCAGGAGGGAAGAAGATCGGAGAGGAAACATATGAAATTGTACTGGCAAGATTTAAAGGGGACAGAGAGATAGAAAAAAATGTGCAGAAAACAGCTGTCTTCCTCCTAATTTGATCTTTTCAAAAATGAAGCTGCACAAGTGAGACCCACTAGGTGATGCATTTGATTGTAATTGGGTTGCAAAACAGGCTAATTTTTCTTACTGTAGTCACTGTTTTCGTCCTTGGTCCCATCAATTGTACCATCTGGGTGCATCTGCAGGAAGTATTCCTGCTGGCTGAATAACCTTGTCACAATTCCTTTCAGCTGGGGTTCTGCAAAATAAAAATAATAATTATTACCAGATATAACAAGTAGCACAAGACCAAATTTGCTTGTCCCTCATTAAGCTCTGAGTAAATGTAGAAGTGCCTGGCAGGTAAGACTGCTTTCAGTGATTCCTTTCAAGCATGGTTGTAAAATATTCATAGATAATACACAGACATAGAAGCAAATACAATTGAGATCAAATGAGCAGGTAAAATGAAATGCATACTTAGTGCAGTAGAAACAGATTATGAAACATCAATTCTCTGAAAGCTACCTACCAAATGAAAGTATTTCGACAGTTGATGTATTTAGAATATGCCACTTGCTCACAAGTGGCATTTGCTAGCAACATTGCAAAGAATGTGCCCGTTGTTTCTTATTCTGCTTGTGCAGCCAACCACCTTGCTTCTTATATGGTTGAGTCACTATCATGCAGTGTCAGTTTTATGCCAACGAAAAGCTACTTAAATCATTGGCATTACAGTGGTGTAAAAAACAGAGCAACTGAGTGCCAAATCAGGGCTGCATGTGAGTCCAACTCTGTGGGACTTGGGGAGAAAAATTTGGAAAGAAACAGACACAAGACGTTTCAAAAACTGACCTCTGAAGCATTTATGGACAACCATAATGGTAAAAATAAAACAGAACACCTGTTTTAAAATCCTGCATGTTCCCTCCCTCCTAAAACATGTGCCACACACTCTGGCAGATTAGAATCTTTGTCTCCAACAGAAACGTTTCCCAGCTGCTGTGCATAATAAGCCAGCCATGCCCTGGCTGGATCTTCCCTACTGCCTCTACAACATTTTATACCTTCCTGCTGAAGGGTAAAAGAAAAACATGAAGTAAAGTAAAACCAAATTGAACTTCACATGACAGAGGTGTGCAGCTTTACCACCTGTCTCCTCGTTCCCCTACCAATTACCACAAACTAAGTGGTGAAAAACAAATTAGATTGTCTTAAAATTTGTCACAGGCATTGCTGCTGGAATGCAAGTGAGCTGATGCATGTGAGCAGACACACTCGCTGGATGGAGGAGATCCTCTCTGTGTGACAGGAGGTTGTGGTTTTATGTGACCACCCACCAAAAGTAAATAAATAAGACCCAATTATTGCTGGCTCAATGGACAGGAAAGAATCCAGCATAGCATACCAAAATCTCATCAGGCTCCTGCCTTTCATGCCTCCAGTGAGGCTGTTTAATAAGCCATGGTTGTTACATAACCGTGGTGACGTTGTGTGTTAATGTTCCCATCCAGGGCCCCGCTCTCGCTGCATCACTGCACGACTCCCCTTTGGGGAACCCTCACCCTGCTCTCCTGCACTGACAGCAGCAGCAGGGATCTTAGATGCAGACAGGCTGCAGGTGCAAAGGATTTCAGTTTCAGCAATCCCTGTACTAGCCAGGGGAGAGTCAGGTACTTTCTCACAGCTACAAAAGCCACTGAATAAATCAGATCAGATGGTTTCTATACTGCCTTAAAAAAGAAGTGATTTCAGTGCAGTGAGTGCTGTGGGCTGCAGTCCGGCTTTCTCCCAGCAAGACTCAATGCTGGGACAGCAAATAAGTACAATTGTACTGGTCATCTACTAAGAGCTAATGCTGGTCAAGCCATCGTGTGTCAAAATGACACCTAGAAACATTTAGCTCATTCTTCTTACCTAAATGAATTACCTATTTTGTTGAATGCAGAAGCTTGATTTAACTTGCTTTGTGTTAGAAAAGCACATCAAAGCTAGAGGAAATGAAAAGCTGCAATCTCAGGCACAGATGCCTGCACCACCCTCCTCAAGTCTGTCCCCTTCCACCCTTTTATCTAACCCCACAATAGTAAAGGCACTAATAGGCACTCTTTGTTATGAGACACCTACATTTGAGTCCCTGAATGAATCTTAGCCTCAATTTTACTCGCTGGTTAAATTTTAATGTTTAAGTACTTTGCATGAAATGGAAGAGCTCCCAGAAGGAGAGATTTAGAAGACGCTCTTGCAGTCTGAGGCTTTCTGTGTGCTGGGAAGTGGGGAGGTCTTGTCTTAAAGCTCTGTGAAGAGGAGTAGGGAGAGAAAACAACCCTGACCTTATCTCCTTTCTTCAGAAGATGACTTAGCTGCAGGATAGAATTAGAATAGAACCCTTTCCTCCTTCTTAAGGATGCAAACCTTATTTCAAGCATGCAAATAATTTTGGAACAGGAATCTATTCCACTTTTACTAAATACCCTACCAAGTAAAACACTGAACAAATCAGCTTATTATTTATAACTTGTGACATTTTCAGAGTTTATCAGAAAAACACGCAAGATCCCCTGAGGCTTCCTTGCATCATTTCTATAGATGCAAACACTTGCATCAGAAGGCTTTATCAGCATAGCAAATATAGGGTAAATCCCAGGGTTCCATTCTGTTACTGACCTGACTGACACCTGGTCAGCTTTAACAACTGCCCTCTTCATAATGCCAGTCTTTCCTGAGTCATTGCCTACCTAGGGACAAGTTGGAGGGGAAATCTTTTGTTGAATGTAGCGGCTCACACCCAAACTCAAAAGTAAAGCTCAAAGGGAGCAAAGCAAAGAGTTTTCAGTCATACCCAAAACCACATTCCTCCTGGCCCCAATACAGCCTGAAAGCAGCAGAGCTCCTGTCTCTCCTCACTGCACAGATCCTCTTCTGCAGGAACATCCCTGCCCACACTCACTTAGGATGCCCTGTAGAAAAAAAACGCCTCTTCCAGACACCGAAGGATCAGAGAGCATTTTGGAGACACACAGGTCTCTCATTCCCTGGATTCTTCATTTCCTTGGGTCTCTTTCTACAGCAGAGAAGCGCTGGTGAGGTACCTTTAAAGGGACCTTGGGTACCTTTAGCTACCTGAAGTAAACACAGAAGCAGTGCAGGGAGGTGCACAGCCAGCACCGAGTTCTCTCCTCTAACACAAGGAGGGATGGGGAGTTGAGCAATGGGTGATTTGTCTCACACATCCACCTGAACTGATCTCTCTTTGCATCCTCAAATCCCCACAGGCTGGCCAGGCCAAGTCCACAGTGTTCCAAAACCACATGTATCTCTCCAGTGCCTGCAAATGAAGCAGCTCAAACACAAGCAGGTGCACAGGTAACAACAGCTGCTGGAGTAGCTGCTTCCCACCAGGGAACCTCTTGTCTTATGTCTGGGCATAAAGTGAGGTACTGGGATCTGCCATTTATACAGTAAGCAGCATGACTGGAGGCCTATAGACAAAATTTTAGGCAAAGGCAACTTTTTAACAAGAAGCAATGATTTATCTATTTTCTCCTCTCAGTATGGAACCTGAGGAGAAAATTGTATAATCACAGGACGGGAATTTTCCTGCTAGCCCAGAGGTAAAATGCTGCACGTGACTTTTAAGAGACCTACTTTTGTCAAATTGTATATTTTAACATCACTTCTTTCCATCTACAGAGCAATTTTATCAGTCTTCCAGCACTGCTAACCCTTATGCCGCAGCATTTGTTCTGAAAATCTCAGATCAGGAAGACAATGAAATAGACCGAGAACTTTCCAGGTTTGCCATAAAAAGAGAACCACCCTTCTCAGCAGACATTGATTGAATTGGATTTCCAGAGGGAAAAAATACAATAAAACCCCACAACTGTGATACTTCTGTCTATACTTCCCTCAGTGATACTGCTCCAGGCTATATTCAGTAAGAGAAAGAAGCAAACTATAAAATAAAGGGAGAAAAGGAAGCACAGATAAGCAAAAAATTCTGCTATGAGCATTTTCTTTCTATAATTCTAAAATTTATCAGAAATCAAACTCAAACCTACTCTCTAACCTCAGCCTTGTAAAGCAAATTGGACTCGGATCCTCTTGCTTTTAAAGACACAATGCTGCATAACACACTTGGGATAAACCTATTCCTCCCACTCAGGCTCCTCTGTGTGTGCTTCTGTTCTGCTGTAGAAGCAGCTTTCCCTGCAGAAATGGAACTGAACTAACATGGACAAGACTTCAGCACCAACTTAGTGTCTAAACACAAAATCAAGCACTTCAGAATGGATTTAAGAAAAATGTTCTTGCTGCCTTAATCCCAAACTATTTACTGAACAGAAGAGATTTCCATGCAGCTTCTACTCCCAGTGCAGACCTCATACTACCAGGTTTCCCATGCAATATGCAAAGGGATATTTTTATCCCTACTTGATAAGCAATACTTCAGGATGCTTACTTTAAAGATCCTGTTTTAGCTGCTCATGTACAGCTGTTGAGGGCTGGGGAGTACTAGAGAAAACTCACTGGACTCTCTTTATGCAGATGCAGTAAGCTCAATTCCTTCAAATGTGCCAATTCCAGAAGATGCAAGGGAAGATCATGCTCAGGAAGCACCACGATGGGGACATCAGAGTGCAGAGCAGACCAATAACACAGAGCAAGAGCTAAGCTGTAACTCTCCTAATGTGCAGTACCTGTCAGACTGGGCACTTTCCCTTTGGTGAAGACACAGTTGCCACCTAATGACCCTTCTTAGAGCAGTCATTCACTGACAACTCACTAAACATCCTCTGAAGGGCATCTTGCTTGGTTACCCTTTTTACAGGCCAAACTCTCCACTTCTGCCTGCTCTGCTTTTAACTTTCTGAGCCCTCTGGCACTGCTGAGGCTAACTAAATCATGATCTGACTGCTAATCTTCTTGTCTCTACTTAAATGGTAATGTGATGCTGCCATTATTCACTTCTGCTGTCCTGCTGCTGAGCCTTAAAGTCATTTCAGTTCACCATGAGCTGCTGTGCTTCCTGCCTTATTATGCAGCTACACAGTGATCTTCATCTCCTGGGGCTTGCCAAGGACATGATAGTTGCAGGGTGCTCACATGCACTTGATCTCCAGGGGCATGCTCACTGAAGGCCAGAGGATCATGGCTAAATCAGCTACTCTGCAGAGTCATGTCCCTCACCCTAGAGCTGCAGGCATTGCTGAGGATATCTCCTGTGTGCTATGGGGAAAAGAGCAAGAGCACTGACAGAAATATCACTCTTTAATGACCTTTTTATTTAGCTCTCCTATTTAAGGTGAATAAGGAACTCATCCCTTAAATGGCAAATGGAGAACACAGAAATATAATAACTCCCCTTAATTGCAGAGAGGAGTTATGCATCAATGCAGCATTTAGCAAAGCCCCACTGAGGGCACCAACTTTTGCTTATTTCCATCAGCAAAACAGCAGCACTAAACCCCTGGGGGAGGAACCCTAGTCTCTTATCTTCACTGTAGGGAAGCTCAATTTGCTCCAAACCCTGAGCTCTGGAGCAGCAAAGAACAGCACACTCCAGCTGCAACTCCACTATGGAAGGCAGTCTGATATGGACTCATTTCTTGCAGCTCTCTGAATGCCCCTTATTAGAGTAACACAATGGCCTGAGGCTGCAGCAAGCCAGTCCCTACTTTGCCTTGGGCTGGGAATTATAAAAGAACTCAACATAACAATACACACAGAAGTCTGTTAATCTGAATTCTCCAAATCAATGGGACAGAATTTAGAGGGGCCACTTTTAATGAACTCTTAAAAAAGATGAAGGGCTTAGTGACCTTTGAGGGATTTGAGCCACTGGCTCCAAGGATTCTTGCAATGCACAGCAATGCTCTTGGTTGGCAGGCAAGCCTCCACTTGAGGTTACTGGTGCAGAACTGCTTCTAAATCTACTTCAGAAGTTACTGTGCTGGGTGCCAGTGGTAGTCAGTGTGGGTTATAGCATAAACTCTGAAGCTTCTGGGGTTACTGCTGTCTGCACAAGGAGCTGTCAAAAACCAGAGGATTCTGCAAGCTCAGATGGGAAGCAGTGATTTTCTATACAGCAACCTGCAATAAGGTACCAAGAAGGCACCTACTGCAGAATTTCCACAGGAGACTTGCCCATTTGTTTGCTCTCTCTCACTGCAGCTCAGTGCCTCTGTCTGGTCTTAGCACAGCAAGGCTGTGAGAGATGCCAGCAGCAGGCTCCCAGAAGAGTCCCTCTGGCACCTCCTAAGGACATTGGGCTGGTGAGGGAGAAAGCATCTCCAGCTCTCCTCTGAACCACCTCGGCATGCTGCTGACTCCCTTCTGTGCCTGTGCAACAGTTTTGCTGAGGATGTGACTGCAAACACGGGAACTGTAATACATCTCGGGAGCATATTTCACCTAAATGTTCTTCAAACATTTGTTTATTGCAATTAAACATTTTAGCCTGGAATTTACACATTCCATTATTCTTATTTCCCCCCATTCAGGCTGCAGCTGTCATAATGGGAGGTTGATTTATGACTCACCTAACCAGCACTCAAATCCTTAGCACACCAAGCCCAGCATGCAAGTCAGAGCATAAACTGCTCCTAATTTACTTAGATTAACTCCGCATTTTAAGTGCCACTGCAGAAACCGCAGTTCCCCTCCCCTAAAGAGGATGGGTTCCAGAATACTCGATAAGCCAAATTTTGCAAACACAAATTTTGTAGACAGAGAAGGGCACCAAAATCTTCCTTCGGAAGTACAGTATTAATGAAGGCTTGTAATAAATCAGTACGAAATCAGCAAGCTCCATGCAGATTACTATGGTGACAGGCATCAGCACAGAACGCGGGGATGAAAAGCTGAGGGAAATAAATGTTGGGGTCATTTTCCCAGTCAGGAGCTGCCAATATCTCCAGGGTGTTTGGAGTTAAGATGAAGTAATTTGGCTATCTCAAATTAAATACATCACTATCAACATAAATTTAATAGCTCAACTCACTACAATGCTTCACTGAATCCACCCAAACTGGGAAGCTCAGGAATAACACCACTTGCTGCTGTGAAAGGAGCTGCTGCCCTTGAAGACCCAGAGTGTTTCCTCTGGCCAAGCAGCTCTGCCACGCAGCGACTGTGGCTGTAAGTCTTGAGCAGATGCTGCACGTGGCTGGCTGTGGCTGCTCCTGCAGTGGGTCACGCACGGAGCAGGTCGGAGCATCGTGAGCCACACGCAGGATCCTGGAGGACACTCCAACTGTGTCATGCAGGTGTGGAGGTGGGAAATCCTGCTGCAAAGTGCTGAGCATGTTCAGCTCCCACAGGAGTCACTCGGTGCACAGAAGTGCAAATGCAGAGGCAAGATGTTTATTTCCCAGTGTCACAGTATTTTCCAGTTTCTGTCACTAAACTCAGCAAAATTGTTTGAAGCTGAAGGACATGTATTCCTTGAGGAAGGCTAAAAGCATGTGGCCAGGCTGGCCTGGGCAATGCTGCCTGTAGCATCCTGAGTAACAGGCAGGGAGAGGGCAAAAGAACTGCAGAGCCAAGGGAAGTGAGTGATACAGGAGCATTTGTGTTTATGTGGATGTCTCCTCAGGCTGCCTGCACATAGGTCCAGTCACAATGAGTAACAACAGCTGCCCAAGCATTAGAGAGCTCTGTAGCAAAGCCAGGTATCCAACCCCACCTTGCAAAGATGCCATGAGCCCGTTTAGTTTAGATGAAGCCATTTGGCTTAGCACACTGGCACATCACCAAGCCTGTGAGTAAGATAGAGAGATGGAAACAGACTGACTTACATCAAGATTTGCTCATAGGTCTGTGGTTTTGGGGGCACCAAACAGTGGATCCCAGCTCCTTTCCCAATGATGCAGAACAAAGGCCATACCCAGCTTCAGTTTAACATGATTATAGGGATAGTGTCACCTCCAATTACAAAGCATTCATTTGGAGAAGAAAAGGGCTCTGGGACAACAGGGCTGCGTGGCACACTTGTGTATTTACTCATCTCAAGCGTGAATATCCACCCAGGGCTAATAACTACAGGGAAACAACTGGTGATTCCAGGATGCATTACATGTAATAACAGGCTGTGCTGGCAGGGATGGCCTCTCTGTTTGAAGGACATGATTCCAAAAATGACATTTCCCTAACTCAGAGGGATGATGGGCTCAAGTCGATGACAGCACCCATCAAAGCAATCGCCTCCTGTCACCATCACTGAGTCACTAGAGCAGAATGGCACCTTCTAGGCAAAAAGAGCATCCAGAGAAGTGATTTCCTTTCCTGTGCTGGTGCGTGCCAGGAGGAATAGTAATTAGCTCTCCAGCATGGAGCACAGCTGCCTGCCTGCACCCCTCCACGATGCCTGCTTTGCTCTGAGTCCCTCCAGGGAAGTCTTATTTCTTACTTGTAGAGTAGGTGGAAATGATGTGATTGCACATCCGTGGCATTCATGCAGGCCCTCCCATATCCAGGGAATCAGCTTTATAGGGATGTTAATACAAGTCTGAGGTAAGGGGCAGAGAAATTAGTCATATAAAGCATTGAAAATTAGGGGTGCCACATGGAACCACTGCTACATCTCTGTGGATGGTCTTAGCACAGCCTACGGATGTTAGAAGGTAGAGAAGTTACCCTGCAGCTCACCCACTCTGCAAGATCTGGATCCCATGTGACAGCCACCTAAGATCAACAGCTCAAGGATAACAAAATATGAAGTCATGGATGAGTTTTCCCAGAAGGCCAGCACCAAACTAATGCACATGAGACACGGGTTACCCACTCTGCACAAACACCAAGGACAAAACAGCCATCACAGCACTGCAGGGCCTAAGAGGAACCCAAAGACCACTGCAAGTGAAACAGTGGGACAGAAAGTAGATGAGAACTGATGCCCCACCTGCCACCAGGTATGTTGGCACAGAATTGCTGACTACCTCTGAGTAAAACTGTCTAGCTGAATATTTTGCTGAAAAGTTGAGAATAAGAGTAGATAAAGCTATATACAAACTCAATCTTGCTAACAGAAAAAAGAGAGAGATCTGAAAAGCATGCAAGTTTTCATTTTGTTCTTTTGACACAACATTTTCTTCAGAAATTTAATGAAAAAATGTTAAAAGAGCCAGAGATTAAATCCAAAATTTCATTTTAAGTACAATGAAAAACTGCATTGAGTCTGAATCCTCTTCTCCCCAGAAGCTTCTTTTATTTGACCAAGAACTAAAAAAACCAATTCTTCATACAGTTCACTGCCACGTTTGTCTTTGCCTCCCCCAGGATGTGGTTTATGTTGCTTTGTTGATCCAGTATGTTTTAGCAGCAGAAAAAATTTCAAAACATTTCCCTTTCAAGAGCAATTTTCTACACCTGTATTGACTTGAGCTCTGATGATAAAACCAAAGCCAGGCAGGAACAAAAGGCATACAAAAGAGATGTAGGGCTGTTCCAGAATTTATGCAGGATAAGCTTTTTCAGGTAAAGGAATTAAAAAAAAATGAGAAATTTAATGCAAATGAAGTTGTAGCTACAGCTCCTAAGCTGTCATTTTCCAGCACAGTCAATGCCTTGGCTACTGAAAGTTAAAGCTTGCTCATAAGTATGGATAGCAGAGCATGCAAAATGTATTATTTATTTTGAGGAACACCCTGCAATTATTCCTGACATATTGTGTAATTAGCCAAAATTACAGCATATTCACTGAGAGTGAAACAAAGGATAGCATAAATATTATGTGTGAGCCCACAGTCACTGAGCACACTTCATCTGGGTGCAGACGTGTCTCATGAACCAACCAAGTGTGGTTCTCCCTGGCCCCCTAGGCTGTGCCAGCTCCTGAGCTGACACCCACAAAGGGGAAACATGGGGAGTAAAATCCTGACTTTCCCCGTGCCAGCAATGGGAGCTCAAGAGCTGCGTGAGGGTTTAACAAATGGGAACACCCACACTTGCAGAGCTTTCAGGATGACTGAGCCCAAAGCTCATACCAGAGAAGAAGGGGTATATTCCCATGTCTGTTGACCCAAGAGATGCAGAAAAATGAGCTCAGGGGATGCTTGCAGAAGCTGCTTGCTTTGCTGCCTCGAGCTGACAGGAGGAGAAACTGAAAAGCAGCTGTGCCCTCTTGCCATATTTGCAGCACCTCTTGGCCTGCAGCTTCCCAGAGAGAAGGTTTCCTACAGAGCTACATGTCAGACCCATTCTAAGGACTTGTTTGATGGCTCAGAAATCCTGGGGAATGTTGTGGCAGTGCTCTGCTGTGTGTACAGTTAGAAAGATTTTGTTTTGTTCTCTTGGCTCCAACACGCAACACAAAATTCCTTCACTGTAAATCAAATTTTTTCCTGGTTTCATACAAAGATGTGGTTTGGATATTAAGACATTCTACCCAGAATTTGCTCCATGGGAGGGCACAAAAACAAGTTTAAGAACATCTTTCCAAGAAATGCACATCTGGAATCAGCATAGGACTGAGGCTGGACTAATCAACAGTGGGGTCCCTTCCAGCCCTGCTGCTGGTTACCATGACTCAGTAACATTAGCACATTCTGTACTCCAAGTTTCTGAAGGGCTCCACGATAGAGTCCCCATCTCCCTTCATCCTGAGGTACCCCACACAAGGCACCCTATCACTAATAGCACTCAGGTGAACAGAGCAGACACCATCCCTGCTCTTCAGGCCTGCCACAGTGCTGGGATTTATGCTATTCTCAGATGCTAAATCTCTTCACTTCCCCTATCAATCCAGCAGGAGTGAAATACTGCAGAAACACTGAGAAGTCCCTCACACAAACAAAACATATTATGGACACAGCCACATCAATCTCACACCCTGCTCTAAATGCCTAGAAAAGTAAATTCATTAAAAGAGAAAATGGACAGAACATACTACCAACGAGCACTGAGAAGAAATTAATCACTTCAGATGTTATCAGTCTCGGGGAAGGTACCTGGTCCTACCAACACCAGCTCACAGAAGTGCCCTGGATAATCACTGGATGGGAACTCAAGGAAAAATTTGGGTCCCAGTGTCATTCTGCAAGCTGTAAATAGTTCTAAGTGATAACATAGTCTTTTGTTACAGTATTCCTCGAGCAATCTTACGGCATTTTCCAATGAAACAAGCACGTGAAACTCCTTTATTTAACAGGTAATGAGCCTGTGATGTGGAAAAAATTAAAGCTTGGATCAGTCGGGTTGTATTACAAGAATTTTTTTTGCTCATTGCACTAGTGCAGCTTAAGCATTTTTGTAGCAGTTTAGAAACATTTTTGACTCAAAACTACACTGTTACTAAATTTCAATACATCTTATACAACATCCAAATGCATAATGAAAATGTGCTGCTTGTGCCATTCTGGTCTAAAACATTTTACTTCAAAGAGCAAGATCACGCTAATAATGGCCAAAATTCCACCATATGATTCAAAGTTCTTTCCTTTTGCTTTGTGAAAATAGGTATGATTTTTAAATCTGCGTAATGATTTTAATTTTCTCTTAGAGCCAAAGATTTTCTTCAAACTAGTGAAAGCGCACACTCCAGGTGTGAGAAAGCCATCATCCACTTTGTTCCATCTAAAGCTCTGTTTTAAAATACAATGATGTTTTATTGCTGCTCATCTCTCAGCACAAACCCCTCACTCCTGGCATCAGGCAGCCCTCAGGACTCCAGTGAGACAGGCAGGCTCACCTGCCACCCAACTGCCATCTCAGAAGAGAGCTGAAATCAGTGAGCTCCCTCTCCAGGGATGTGTGTGCTGAGGATGACACAGTGCAGATGGAGTGAAAACAGAAAATCTGCCTCTCCAACAGGTCTGAACAAAGCTCCTGCTCCCCCAGCTGCCCAGGAGGGATCAGAAAGCTCTAAAACTTCACTTGGTGCTTGTTAATCACTCAAGAGCTGCTATGGGGCTGTAGCTCTAAAATCCGAGAATTTATTTAATGGAAAGTAGAGTGGAAGAAGAAACAGGAAGAAAAATAGAAGAAGAAATGTTTATAGAAGCAAAGAAGGTAGGAGCAGCATGGAATGCAATTAAATGAAAGCCAAAAGAAACATTTAGAAATGTTTCAATAGTGATGGCGTGTGCCTGCCAGCAGGCAGAGCCCATACTGATGAGCACCACACCTCGCTGCAAAAGCCAGCAGAGAATTGCTGGTCACACCACAGGCTCTGCCAGCCCTTTTAGCCACAGTAACAGACAACCCTCACGAGAGTGATGCTGATCACCACAGAATGACTGCAGGGAGGGCTGCAGATCGATACCAGAGGCCGCCAGTGACTCACCCCAGCTCCAGTTACAGGAGCTGTGCCAGGAAAAGCACCAGCCACACAGCAGGTGCATGGTCCAAGCCCTTCACCTGCCAGCATCTGATCCCTGCATCTCCTGCAGCCCAGTGGCTCCAAGTCCCCAGGGAACCCTTCAGCAATCCAACCCTAAGCTGGGAACTGGAAGCCAAAAGCATCTGTCTTCTTACTAATTTCTACTGTTTCTCTATGTTCTGGAAAATGTGGACTGGCTTTTTGCAGCCTGGCTTCATTTGCACCAGACCCATCCACTTGACCTTTTGCAAACAGTTTTGCTTTGGGGGATGAATGAAATGCATTTATTTGGCAGCTCAGGCAACATGGGTGGCAACTACTAAGCAAAGAAACTATCTGTGCAGCCAGCAAGGGGAGGAGACAGCCAGCTATGCTATTCGAGATAAATAGCAATTAAGTGAGCATGTTCTATTAACCCCAAGACCTCTCTTTCTTCTTTCATTTAAATCCAAAATGCTTAAGTATCTCAAGAAAAGAACATTTCAGGGGGATTTTATCATAACTGCGATCAGGTTTCAGCTGGAGAAGAGGCACAAGTAACAGAATTGCATTGCCTCTCTGTGGTTACTTTGCCAGTTCACAGCAAGTAGCTGTCCACTGGCTATTACACATACCCTTAACAGAGCAGGTTGCTGGAGGGAAGGGGAGACAGGAGTGCCCAGAGCACTCCATAGGTGCTGCTGTGGGGTGTGAGAGAAGCTCTGTGTCCTCCACCACTGTAGGGGCTGTATCTAGCCCTGGATCTTCATCCAGCACCATGTACAGCCCCCACCATAAGAGGCAACCAGCCATTTTCTGACATCTGTCAATGAAGTAGCACAGTCCAAACAAAAACTATTGTGCTGAAAAGGTCTCGGGAAGAAAGATGGGGAACACAGACAGGTGTCAGAATAATTGCTTCTCTCCTTGCACCACAGCTGCCCACCTTCTGGCCAGTGAAGTGCCAGAGGTCCCAGCTGAGGGCTTCTCTTCAGGAACACGGCAGTGCCAGCCAAGCACCATCAGAAACTGAGTTGGTTTTTGTGCTCGGTAACACTGAAGGAGGAGGGGGCACTAATGCAAGCCAGACTGGATTGCACAAAATTCCACCTCCCACACAAAACTTCAGGTACAACAGGTGCACATGCTGCCAAGGAGAGAGAGGAGCTGCTACTGCTCCCTTGCTATCGAGCACAAGAGCTCAACAGTCTTCCAAACTCAGACCCTGCCTAAAGCCACAGAACCCCAGGCAGCATCTCCTCCGTGGGTACCCTGGCACAGCAGAACAGTTACCTCCTCATGACAAACTCAAAGCCACAGAGCAGAAGCAGCAACACAGCTGCACACACCCCTTCCATGATGCTGCTGCTTCCAGCATTAACCTTCATCTCCTGGTGCAGCCCACTCCATTGGGAAAGGGCAGAGAGCAGAAATGCCCAGAAGTGCTGCATGGAGCCTCGTTACACCAGCAACCAGCCAGCAGCCCCTCCCAGAAGCCTGGAAAGGCTCAGGACTCAGGTCTCCACCCTGTTTTGTGACTTTGTCCCTCTGTCACCCTTAGCCAGGGCATTCTGGAATGAACACAGGACAAAAGAGGCATTTGAAAAGCACCAGCTTGCATCCAGGTGCATTTTGTCAGCAGCCATATAAGCTCCATCAGGGTGTCAGAAAGCCTCATTCTAGTGCTTGGAACAAGCACAGTTATTTGTCTGAGCTGCAGCGTGGGGGCTGGAAAAGCCAAAGTGAGTGGTCTGCCTGAACAGTGAATCCCACAGTCGTGTTCCACAGCTCTCAAGAAAGATGCCTTCTGTTTCACCATTTAAATAGAAATGTGTTGTAGCTGCTATTTTCAGAGGTACTGTTAAGAAGCTGTAGCTGCACAGCCCTGTGACCATGCTGCACAAACTCAGTCTCTGCATTGACTCCCTCAAAGCATAAAAGCCCTGTTCCTGCAATCTGGATGAGAAGCACCCATGAGTGCATCCATGGTTCTCCTACAGCTTTTAAAATGATGCAAAGTAAAACCAGCCTCTGGAAAGGCAGAGTTATTTCAGGATTCTGCTACATGTCAGAAAACAATGAAGATAAAACAATAGGTGTAGTAGCTTACTCCATGCTCAGAAAGGATAATGCATTACCATGAAGGATCTTGCATTGGCTGGGGAATAGAGATGAACCACATACTAAACAGGAGAAGAAAGAATACCAAGGTACTGCCTCTGACAGACTGCAGCCAGTGCAGCCCAGGCATGGATTAGATAACTTCAGAACAGGTCACTTCTCAAGACACTTCCGAGATCAAGACACAACAATAATGCAGTCATGGCAATGACACTATGACAGCACATGGAGCATTTGGAAATGTATCTGTATTCAATGATTAGTTCTTTATTTAAAAGTTAGTTCTTTGGAGCTGCTTTCTCTGACCTGTTCTTGTCTATGTTCTTGGTCACCTTCTGCCAAGCCATGAAACTTGCAAATATGAAAGGGATGTCAATCTCTTACATGCTTTGCTTGATAAAATTCTTCCTTTGACTTTAGTAATAACAAATCACAGCTTGGTTTCAGCTGTGCAGGAATAGAAAAATCTCAGAAGTCATGTGCACATGACTGTTCAGAAGGGTAAACCAAATGATACAAATGCCTGCTTGGCCATGATATTGGTTCATGATATTCATTTTTGGGGAGGGGAAGGAAGGAAAGCTGATAAGTTTAACTGCATTTGCACTTGCTCCCCATCACAGTGAGACTCATGATTATGTTTGTCTCTCAAATAGCCTTGTCAGCTCTCATGGCAGCTCAGCTCTCCTCAGTGCCCAAGTCAAGCTGGTGATTGTTTTGGTTAATAGGTAACTTATCTGTTAAAATATGAAGTATCCGGTCCACTGGAATTTTCTAAATTTGTGTTGAATTCAGCAAAGCAAGAAAGAAAGGAAGAAAGAAAACCCTGTCTCCATTTTGATATTGTTTTGGCTTTATATTTCAAAGGAACATTTCATTTAGAAGAATACCTGAAAGTAAAGAAAAATACATATATCAGAATCTTCTAAATGAAATTGCACCTTCACCCCCCCACCCACAGCAGTTTGATCAGACAACAATAAATTGATTTATATGGATCTTTTATGGTGAAGGAAAATAATCACTCACAAGCCACTTTTTGCCCTGACTCTCCCGTTTGGCTGGTGACGGAGGAATCAATCATTTGTATTGATCTAATGGTGAGCCTCTGCTGGCTAACGATTTCCACTGCTCTCACAAGCACAGCTACCCCTGAGGCCATGGGGACAGACGGTATCCATCCCTCTCAGAGCTTGGATGACTTCCATGGATTTTCTTGGCATCAACCATACTCAGCCCAGAACTAGCACGAAGCAGCTTACTGACTGACATGCTTGCCCATAAGCTGTGCTGGGAAGCAGGCTGGCAGCTGAGTTTTCCATGTCCTGGAGAAAGCCAGGAACCTGCAGCTCTTTCCCAGATTTTAGATACTGAGAGCTCGGGGTTGCTACCTGACCCCCCAGCCACACACCGTGACATCCACCACATCTGTAAGTCACGAATGTGTGTGATACCACCCCCAGGGATCAACTGGATAAAATGAAACCCATCTGCCGAGCTGCCCTGAGCAGGAGGGAGCCTCTTCCTCCTTCCTATGTCGGCATTCACTAGCATGGGTAGTGCAGGAGCACAGAGCACTGCCCCAGCCAAGGAAGACCCATGCCCTCAGGGTGTTATCCAGGTTCAGATCTGGCTGGAGACTTGGCATTCATGCTCTTATCTCAGCTAGCATTTCTATGAGCTCTTGCTGTCCTGGTAATGACACATTTCCAGCTATTTCTATTCCCACCAGCCACTTCTTAGATGCAGGACACAGCACCAAATTCTGCAGAGGAGCTGGCAGAAGAATGTGATGGACCCCCTTGGCTGGGTGCACACCCAGACATGCATGGACACACTTACAGAGAAGAGCTGGGATCCAGACAGAATTCTCCTGCAGGGAGCAGCTATGCCCTGGCTAACGCAGCCAGCATTCCGATAGTAGCAACAAAGTGGACAAATTCCACAGGCTGGGCAGGTATTACAGCTGTTCTGAGATGCAACACTCCACAAAAGCAGGCAAGGAGTATGAACTAAGAAGGTGGTTTTTACCCTGAGCTTCAATCATCATTTTCACCCTGCATAAAATCAGAAAGATTTAATTCGGGGAATTTAACAGCTTGCAGATTGACAGACTTCTCAAATGTTTTAAATGAATCTCTGAATGAGCAAAGTCCTTCTATGCCCTTCAACTAAAGTTGCTCTTGTATTTTACTTATACTGCTGCAAAAATATCTATATCCATATATTCCAAATCTCTATTCATTATTCAAAATGAGAAATACCGCAAAGGAAAACGTGGCTTAAGTTCCTGCTTTTTTTTTTCTATGTGCAAGCCATTTAATTCACTTTGGAAGAAGTCTTGATATATCCTTAAGGAAAAGGATCCTTTCCCTGGAAGAGCACAAAATATGCACCAGACAAGGAAAAAAAAAAAAAGAAATTAAAAAAAAACAACCTTTTTTTTTTTTTTTTTCCTGGGGTGAAAAACGTGTTTGAGAATGAGCTCTGCATTCTGAGCTGGTAACTCATCTATAAAAGCAACATCTGAGGGGATTGAGACAAAGCTACACACTGCCTGGCATCGCCTGATCCAAAGCTGCCTCAATTCAAACATGATTTCCCCAAGCAATGACACCCTTTCAGCGGGCTTCACTTGGATACAATTTCTAGCAATCCCCACAAATATTGTGCCTGATGCTCTAGCCTGTTTCCCTTTGTGCAAGGTGCCAAACTGCTCAGCTTTCCTGCTCAGTGGCCACGGCATGATGGAAGGCCACCTCTACCCCAGCTCTCTGGGGTGTGCTCTGCCTGACAACACGGCTGGTGAAGCAACAGTGACAGCTTTCACAAACAAGCTGGACCCACCAGCCCAGGTTTTTCAGACAGCTATAAAACAGCTGAAGAAGGGACACGCTTGAATGCTTTAATTCAGACACAAAGGGGATGAAAAGTATTTGGTTCAACTCTTTGTTGGCAGGGAAGTCATATGGAGAGAGCTGCTTGTCTTTTGCATCCATCTCTTGGATCCATCAGTCCCTGAGGAAGAATCCACCTCTTGAACCTGCACCAACAAGCCATGCCATACAGTAATTTCTTTTGAATCCTCTATCAAGTCACTATGGTTGAGAGCAAAATACATAAATTATAAATGTACAATTGCCGCAAATGACCTATATTAACTCACAATAATGGGATTAAACCCATGTGTCCAAATGTTCAGTTTAGTCCACGGCACTCAGTGTCCTTATTTGGCCTATCTTAAACTAGTAAGTCATCTTGGAGCAAAACACATCCAAGAGCTCTAAAAGAACACAGTGTGCATGTGAGACAGCTGCCTTTGAAAAGACAGATAAAATTAGTTCTCATTTTGCAACACAATTCCTATTGCAACCAACAAATGAGATGTTTCTGCAGTCTGTTTTCCCCAGCAGCAGATAGCTTTGATTATACAAGATATCCCTGCATGGATCTGGTTCCCCATAGCTTGCCAAAACCTTCGACTACTCATGCCCAGGATGTGAGACTCAACTGCTCTGGGGTGCAAATTCTCCCTTTTCATACGAGAGCAGGAGTATGTCACTCTCACTTCACACAGGCTGCAAAGTGGAGCACAAGGTGCCAACCAGTGCCAAGTAACTCTGCTCACCCATGTCTTTACTGAATATTTTAGTTACAGGGTTGTTTGAGTCGCATATTAAAACACGTATTAAACAGCTTACTTAATAGATGTAAGCTCACACGGTTATTTTACAGAAGCAAAGAGCAAATGGAACATGAACCTCCATCAGAGTAGTATTTGTGTAATGTATAAGTTACAGCTCCACCACTGCTGCATCCTGAGCTCAGAGGCAGCAGGGCCCAAAATGTGCTGGTCCCACCATTGGGAATTAGGTCTCTGTGTCAGTTAACTGCTCCACAGCTGGAGCTGGTCTCACTTTCTGTAAAATGAGAAGGGTCCTCTCCATTTGGTAGAGCTTGTTGAGTACTATAGATGAAAATCATTCTCTAAATTCCACGTATTTGACAGTTACTCCCCATAGTCATAGGAGAAGGTCATGTTTAAAAAGGTAAGGGGAGATCCCCTAGCACTGTGCCATCTCCAAATACAACTGTACCAATTTTGAACAGGGATGTTTCTCTCATTCCCTTCACTGACTTGCAAACTACTGAACCAGCATATCATGAAGTACACATAATCACTGGGGTCGTGGGTCACTACACAATGTATGTACATTTCTTTAAACCACTTTCAATTCAATTGCATGTCATTTTCTGTGCAGAAACTGGATTCTGAAATGAGCAAGTTATCTGGGCACAATACACTCCCTTGAATAAACAAGCCGAGCAGCAGAATCCCTGTAGCATGCTGCCTTCTGAGCAGCAGCCCAAGACCAGGAATACAATGTATCAGTGAAATAAATACCTAGTTAAAAGATGCATGTAGCGAACTAAAGCAGACACATTCCATAGCCTAGGAAAGGACATTTAGATTTTTTTCATAGCAACTTAATTGCTCTAGCTCTTTAATTTTATAAAATGAATACAGTACTGCTTACAAGGGATTGACTGACAGCTCTGAAGATTGAGCAGCTCTATTTTACAACACCGAGTAGCACTGATCCTTCTTCTAAGTCAATAAAAAGATTCCCTAAAATCACTCTCTCCTGCAAGTTATTGAAATTGCTCCTCAGCATTAAAGTCCATGCAAGTTGAGGGAATTTTTAAAATTCATCGATTCTTCACAGGCATTTACTGAGTCCAAGGAAGCAGAATTGGACCTGTGTAGCTGGGAGCACAGGGGTAGGACCAACAAAAAGCCTTCCCAACCACATCCTCTGGAAGTCACTCAAACTTTCATGAGACAGAGCATCTTGAAATCTAGGTAGCAGATCTACACTTCCCAGACCTTTTAATCCTTAGGAAACTGTATTTTATAGCAGATGAAGATGGATAGGAAAGAGGAATAGAAAAAAATACATCAGTAAGACTCCCAGTTCTCATTCTTGATCCTGCAAAGAGTGATTCCTGAGACAAAATGCCAACATTTTTTGGGCAAGAGCAGTGTTCTGGTCCTGGCTCACAGATTAACTAATATATAGGACAGTCCAGCAATCCACCACTCATCATAACTTGAGTAGGAAAAAAGATAGGCAAGTTTTTTCCTTTGAATATTTTAAGTCATGCTATATTTTAAGTATTTTACAGCCTCTTGTGATACTTGCTTTAAAGCAGACCATTAAAGAAACTAGTTTGCACAGCCTAACCCATGCATTGAGTCTTCAAACATTCTCACAACTAAATATGGTCCCTATCCCACAGCCTGTGAATCTGGAGTGCTGACAGCAATCCAGAGTAATTATTCTTTACCCTTTGTTGACAACAGTGTTGACAGAAATGGCTTTCTATGGTGAGTGGCTTTGTCCAATTTCCTTCTTTGCTTAGATGAGTCCAGGTCATGGACATCAATCTACAGATGAGAAGAGCAGCCTTAGCTACCTCTGACACCTTGGTGGAGAGTCATTACCATCAGACTTCAGCTGAGAAGGGGCTTCATGGAGAGACTGAACAAACACAATGCTAATGGGTATGGAGAACATGGGAGGGTTTCACAGGTTGATGGTACATCCTGAATGGCTAAGAGAACAACTGTCTCCTGTTTTTTAAGCATTATACAGAAGACCATGTGAGAAAACTACATCTTCACAGCAGCTTCTCACACCAATCTCTGTTTTCTTACCTTTATGGTGACTTATAGCAGTGAAAAAAATAAAGCAAGGCATAAATCATAATTCCACTCAGAATTCATGGAGGGCCTATTCTTGCCAGGTGCTGAGCTCTCACGCCTACCAAGGACAGCTGAGAGCACAAAGCAGTGCTCAGAACTGAAACTGTGGGTGGTGGGACTGTCGTGAGAATGTGAGCTCTAGGGTGTACACTAGGGCGAAGTTCTTCACAAGGAACCAAGACTGAGTATGCACAAGCATAAAAGAATAAAGAAAAGAAAGAAGACAAAAAAGGACTACCCTAAAGAGCATTTCTAGGTCCTCACAAACTCAGTATCAGGTGTAACTATCATGCAGCTGCCATCAAGAAAGCTTTCTAAGCTGATGAAGTTCCCTGTACAACTCTGCCCATGAACTAGCACTTGATGGATTTAGTTATCAAATGGCCACAATTTTAATTGACCCTCAGTTTATCGATTTCCTTGTCTCTATGCAGAAAATGAGAGATAATTTTAAAAACTTATCTACAAGGAAGTGGAAAAATACAATTCTGGGTGAAGCTTGGACAGATGAAACCGCTGGGCCACTCTTGCCAGAGGACCCTCTGTGCTCACGCTTCAGACAGAGATGAAGGGACGCTGGCAGCAGGTCACTGCCCACCCATCCCATCAGACCAGGGGAGAAGATCCTTTGGCCAGGACCCAGGCCAAAGTTGAGCACAGAGAAGCCGCGTCCCCAGCCAGTAGCCGGCGGTGCCGGGAGCGCCCCGGGGCAGCCATCCCGGCGGGTCCGGGGCTGCCCCTCTCCGCTAAGCGGGTTCCTACGGCCCCGGCCCGCCGTACTCACCCGGTCTCCTCCTCACCGGCCTTTTCCTGCCGCTGCAGAAGCGCACTTTGCTGAAGACCCCCAGCACATGCCTCTCGCATAGGGAGCGCCCGTCCTTGCTGGGGCTGGAGCGGCGCTTGGAGGCGGACACCCGGTCGCTGTTGGACTCCCTCGCTTGCCGCTTCTGCCGGATCAGCGAGCTGGCGATAGCCGCTGCCATCGCCGCTCATGGGCCCCCCGCGCCGCTCCGCTCCGGGGTGCGCCGCCCGGGCGCGCTGGGGCCGAGCCGCCGCCGCGCCCCGCGGGGACCGGGGACGGGAACGACCCGCTTAACGCGCTGCAGCCCCGAGTCCCGATGCCGGGGAGGGCTCAGCCGGCCAGGCGGAGCAGGGCGCCCGGGCTAACAACCATGGCTGGACGCCGGACCCCGCCGCCCATGGGTCTGTCCCCGGGGAGCGCAAATCCCGGCGCGGGCGGCCGTCGGCGAGACCCCCGGCCGGGCTGGCAGCGCCGCGTAGATCCGGGAGCGACCGCCTCGCTGGCGAAGGTCCGCTGTGTCCAAAGGATAGGGGGACGCGGAGGATCCGCGGGTACCTGCGACGCGGTGCCGCTCCGCTCCGCGGGCGCAGGCGGCGGCGCTTCCTCCCTCCGGCCGCCCTCCGGCGAGGGGCTGTGGGATAAGTCAGAGACCCCTCGGCCCGCGGGCAGCCCCGGCCCCGGCGCGGTGCCTCCGAGGCGCTGCGCGGCAGGGCGCGCACATGGACGCGGCTCCGCGGCCGGGCTCAGGGAGAGCCGCGCTGCATTTCTGTTCGCACTCCTCCTCTTTCTCCTCTCCCCCCCTACCCACTCTGCTCTCAGAGAGGGCGGGAGGGGAAGGAAAAAGCAGCCACGAGAAAAAGCAGTAGGCCAGCAAACAAATTAAAAAGAAGAGGGAAAGAATTAAATCTAAAAAAAAAAAAAAAAAAAAAAAAAAAAAAAAAAAAAAAAAAAAAAAAGAAGCGCCCGGCCGCGAGTGCGGGCTCACATCGCCGCAGCTCGGCGCCCCGGGCTCACAGCGCCATAGCTGGCGCAGCTTCTCCTGCCCTGCTCGCCGCCTCTGCCCCGGCACCGGCTCTCCCCGACGGCAGCAACCCACATCGTCCGGCCGACCGGGCGGCCGCCGAGCGCTCGGCACCGGGGCGGCCCCGGGCCCGGCTGCAGCGGCGGGGACGGCGGGAGGAGCGATGCAAGGCGGGGAGGAGGTGGAGAAGAAGGGCGGGGGGGGGTGCGGCTGCCACTGCCGCTGCCGCTGCTCCGTGCGGAGCTCAGGATGCTCCGCGGTGCCGCCCGACGGCGGCGGGGCGAGGAGGAGCCGAGCCGCGCCCGCTTCCCGCCTGCATCCTCCTGTCCGACACGGGAGGGGGAGGAGAGGAGAGCTGGGGGGAGGAGAGGGGAGGGAGGGGCCGGGGAAGCCCCCCCGAACGCCCACGCTGCGCAGGGCTGTTGCCAAGGCGGCGGGGAGCCCCGCAGCCCCGCGGCGGCCGGGCAAGAGCCGGGCTCCAGGCTTCGGGCTCGGGGAGAATTGCAGCTGCTCCCGCTCGCCCTCTTCTACGCAATCCTACGTGATCGAGGTTTGGATGAGAAATATCGCGCAGGCAAAGAGAGGCAATTGCAGCTCCGCGGCGGCTCTGCCCCTCCGCCCGGGCAGATCCGCCGTCCCCGTCCGCAGCCGGGCTTCCCCGGGACCGCAGTCGTCCCGGCGGAGCCGCCTGCCACTCGTGCAGCCACCCCGGCCGCCTCCCTGGCCACTGCTGTCGGCGCCCGAGCACACAGCCTCGGCAGCCGAGCGTGTCCGTGGCTTCCCCTGCTTCTCCGTGGAAGCAGAGAAGGGACAACGCCGGCAGCCCGAGGGCTGTTCTGCCGGGGGCCGGTTACTGGGCCGGGGAGCGTGCGGGCGGTTCCAGCGGCAGTTGGCACTGCTGGGCTGCCCCCGGCCGCAGCGCTCCCGCGACATCGCCATCAGCAGGTGCTGCGCCGGCTCCCGCCTACCTCCGGCCACAAAACCGCACCGAACAAAACCGAAGGTTGAGATACATCTCTGGTGATCCAGAGAAGTAACTGCTGCTGCACGAGGATGGTGCTCTCCAGATTTCAGGTTCAAGTAACAGGTAGCGATGGGAGCTGCCAGGCTAGTTAGGTGACGAGCAAGATACCTGGGGGAGCGCACAGGCGTCGGGGTGGAGGGAGAGGGGATCTCGGCTGGGAAGAGAGGACACTGCTGCACTTTGGCGAGTAGCAATGGCAGCTCGGGATTAAGCCAGTCCTGAAGGTGTACGGGTGATACATGTTTTCAGCTGACCAGAACATTTTAGACTTCAAAATTCTAAAAATTTTCTAAATTCTTCTCCTCTAGACTTCAGCTCTAAATTATTTTAATGTATTGGGGGGAAAAGACAACTGAAACAACCACCAACCATATCCATAAAGATTAACTGGCATTACTTCCTGATTTTTAGTCTTAGTCTTTATGCATACCAAAACAAGGTGGAATCAGGTTCTCCAGGCTGTTGATCTCTTTTTAACTGCTGCCAACTTTTTTTGGGCAGATTTCACCATCCCAATCAATAACGATTTTTCTTCCCTTTCCTGTAGCTAAAATGCTTAATATTTTAATTTTCTCTATCGGATTATTTCACATGACATCAAAGAATTATTGCAGTACAAGGTACAGGCATGGCCTAAAGAAAGCTGTTTGCAATCATAGAATCACTGTCTGAACTGCCAGTGAATTATCCAAAGCTTCATCTTCAAAGGATGTGAGCCTATCTTCATATCTTCTCAAGAAAGAGGTTTTCTATCTATATATATACTTTTTTTTTTGCCTGTAGTCTTCAAGTCTCTGGTGAAAAAATTCTGGTTTATCCACCCCATATTAGATAAGTTCCAGTTATTTTGATGTGCAACTAATTTGTTTTGTTGTGTAGCTGTAAACTCAGAGCAGCAGCCCTGCACTTAAAAAATGATCCTAATCAGTGATAAAGTCGGTCACAGTATTTTTTTCCCTGATGATTTGTGATCGCAAAAGAGAATTGCTGTAACTCTTAAGAAGAAAGGCTTCTCCCAGGTCTTTCCTGCTTCTGCAGTGACTGAATTAAATTAAGCCAAAGCTTGTGAAATTGAATGTAGTGTTGCATTTGCCAACATGCAGGTCTGCCTTTATCTATAGATGGCCAAGGAGTCTATGGGGTTTGGTTCTGAACATGGGCACAGTGCCATGAGCTCCTGGTGACATTACTGACATGCACATCTGCTCTGTGCAGGTCATATCACGCCCCAACTTCACAAAACTTTCTGAAGAGCCCAAGCTTTTATAAACACCAAGCAAGCCCACAGTGGTCTTGAGCTGGATAATGGAAGGCCAACCTCATCATGCTCCTACACTGTCATTTTCACCAGTGAAATGTTACCTTTGGTGGGCTGCCAAATGAAATAGAAAAGCCTCCATGTGCTCTCATTTCTAACAATGGAAGTTCTCTCCTTCAACTTCCATTTGGGTAAACAGGGCTCAAAACATCTTCCACTTTCATCTATATCAGCTACTCCTCTTTGAGGATTGTGCAGCATACACTGTTCCAAAACCAACTAGCCTCTGTGAGAGTCACAGGCTGCTTTCCTCATTGCTACCAATGGAAACTGAATTGCTTGAGCAAACTGGGCTAATATGGCATTTTTCTTTAAAGAATATAATTTTAAAATATTTATATATAAAATAATTATTATGGCAATTTTTCTTGCATGCCTCTTCTCTCCGGGCTTCCTCCTCACTTCAGTTCCAGTCTGCAAAGCTTCACAGGGCACCCCATGAAAAATGGAATGCAATAGTAGCATCGATTCATAACATAACCAAGACAGACTGTTTTGATGACATTGGAGAGATATGCCAGTGCTCCACCTGCAGTTTGTGGAGAAAGACCCCATCTGGCACAGAGGAAAAGGCAGAGGTTCAGACTCCATGTGGCTGTTAGAGGATCAAACACTGTGCTCACTAAATATCCCTACCCCAAACATACAGGAGCCTCTGCACGACCAATATCAATATTTCAAGACACTGCCATTTTTGAGGTTTCATTCTCTTGATATATAAACTCTTCTGTCCTTAGTGCTGAGGTTTAAAACAAAGGCCTGGCTGAATTTCAGGGCTTTGGTGACTTGAGCAGAGAAGAGATCTAGAATTGCATTCCCTTACCTTCCTAAACAGAATGATCTATCTAGGTCAAAACGGAGGTTATTGGCATCTTTCCTTAGTGAAGTGCAATAATTCCCGCAGGGTTGCTAACAGAATATCCTGTTTATTTTTCATACAGCCCTCAAAAGCTGTGTTCTGTAGATTCAGTCATTAGGCATATCTCTGCTTTACTAATTCTGTACACACAGAGCTAACTACAGATACAAACATATGCAGGTTTTTTGCTGCTTTATCTGCAGAGCTACTGAAAATGCATACATGAAAATTAAGGAAGAGATTTACATTTAATACTGCTTTAAAATGTGTGTGCATGTTGCTGTAGTTGAATGGGAAAAAGAAAGACGTTCATCTCTGGCCAATAATTATGAATGGCCTAATTCACCATTTTACAGCAGCATAGCAACAGATCTCTTCCAATAGGAAGGCACTGTTGAGTTTGAAAGTCTGCATGCAGACACCTCTTAAGAATTGTACCAAATTTCCACGCTGTGTAAATTACATCTAAAATGTGCATTGTCAGAGCTGCTTATTAAGCAGAATTAAGCCCATATCCATGTTTTAATAACTTTATTCTTTACAAGGTAGCCCCTTGTTGCATGTCTAGCATAATTAAAATTCATGCAGCTTTGGCATTCCCTATTCTCTCTGCGTGGGCGGACTTACTGAAAAAAACCATGCCTGGGTAACCTGATAAAGAGAAGACAAGACCTTACTGCATTTTGCTCGGTTTCTGTGCAGGGTAATTCTGTTTACAATGCATGAGTTTGTATCTATGTTTGGATGCCTAATGAGAATTCACATGGCCACTTTAAAATATGCTATTCAGGGAGAGAGATCTGGCCCTAAAACAGCAGCAGAGTACAAGAACTGGCCGGCTTTCTGGGCTGTTCTTGCACAGCTGAGCTTAGAGCTGACTTGGCCTTTTAATAAACACAGAAAAGCCTGCATCACCTGATTGCTATATTGAAATAATTCATTTAATGGGCTCTTCACTCCCCTTTTTACCTTCAAAGATTCAATTAAACAAAATTTGCAACTCATCACAAGAAGTATTTATTAGTTTAGCTGGTGTCTTTCAAATCAGCTCCAGCCTGGGGAGAAGCTGGGCCTGTCTAGGTGTTAAAATGAGAGGCAGGTATGCAGTTGGCAGACTACATAATGAAACCACTATTGCAAAAAGCAGGCCAAAAGCAGCACCAACACCACAAAATCAACTGCAGCCTAGAAAAAGAAATAATTCTACTAGGATTTTATACATTCACGTATCTTTTTTTCCTTTTTAAGAGAAGATTTTCTACTTAGCAGGAGCTTTTATTTCTCCTTGTTGACTTGTCCCCTATATGAGGTGGAGGCAGGGCAACACAAAAAAGCTTTGCCTCACTGAAGGGAACTGTGGCTGTCTAGAAATGAAAGCATTGTGAAGCATTTTTCTTCAAGAAGCCTCCTGTATGGATGAATAGACATTTTTCTCTAGGGTTCTGGAAGCACCTGCTGGGATCATTTCCCTGAAATGCAGCCTGAAAAGGAGCAGTAGCAGGGAGCATCTCAAACTGTTCCTACATATAAAGAGAGACCTCCCTGCAGACAGGTCAGTGTCTGTCCCACATGCCAGAGCCAGACCTGGGGTTTGTTCAAGGTGGTCTCATCACAAATCTCTTTCTATCACCTCAGCCCAACAGCTCTGTTCATCAACCATTCTGTCATTGCCTCTCCCAATGGGATCAGGACATGAAATGCTGCTGTCCTTGCAGTGATGCACTTCAGTTGTGGCTTCCTGAGTGGCAGAAGTCCAAGAGAAAGAGCCTGCAAACACCTGCCCAGAGACAGCTCCCACACAGCACTTTCAGTCATAAGGGCAGTGCAGGGAGGAGGCCTTGCTGAAGGATCTCCCATCAAGGAGTAATGAAAGGATGGACACTCTGCTTGCAGGTCACCTTGTGCAAGGCACAGCCAAGAGCCCACCCTTGCTGAGCCATTTGTACACAACCAACTGCTCCAAGCTTAGAAATACCCACCTACACATCTGGAAACAAAACTCAATTATCTTCTTGCCTGTACTAGAGCTGCTGAATTTAAAAGACAGCATAGACAGCTGCCTCTCTTCCTTCCTTCCTCTCTCTACCTCCTCTTCCTCACTGGGATTCTCCCAACACCTAGCAACTCCCTGCATCCACTTCCTTAGGGATTTCTCACTCATGGCTACCTGTCAAATAGCCTTAAGCCACAGGAACTATGAGAACCCAGAAGAGGAAAGGAAGTGTGGACTTGAGATTTCACTCCAGGTTTTACATCTGCATTCACAGTGTGTTTGCAAAAAGACCACATCCCTTTTGCTTTTAATGCAGAGCAGAAGCTTGAAGTGAAATAGGTGGAATAGCCACCACCAAACAACCCCACTTGGAGCCTGAAGCTGAACACACACATCATGCCCTCCTCTGTCTCCAACAGAGACTCAGTTCCCACACCTTAGGATAGCAACACTTTAAGGAACGAGACATCTCCTACTTTTCTCCCTAGGAAACGTCAGCCATCCCCACTGTTCTTTTTAAATCCTATTTGATGACAACCTTTAGCCCATTTTGGCCTACAGTTCCAATAATTCCAGAGATGCCCAGGTCCCATGGACACTGAACTTGGTTGTGACTGGATTTACATGTAACCTGCATGAAGGTGGCATGGTCTGGGTAGAGAAGGGAGTGTAACCCATAGTGCAGCTTCAGGCCCAGGACCCCCAAACCCCTGGGCTCATGAGGTCTGAGAGGCTGCCCATACTTTTCCCTCTCCCTGGGAGGAAGGAAAACTTCTCATGTTGTAACCATGCTACCAGACATCAGTTTCAACCACAACCATTTTCGAGTGTGTTAGGAAAAGCCTTTCAATTTAAAATTTCCATCAAGCTGACTTTGCTGAAAGTCAAAGAGATCCTTCCTGATTAGATCTTGGCTGAGGCAAACCAACCCGATTATGTGATTGAGAATGATAAGAAGGAGGGAGGGAGGTGAAACCCCTATTGCTCTCCTCCAGCAGGGCGGTGGGATCATCCACTCCACAGAAGGTCAAGGCTTGGAGATTGAAAACATCCACCTCCTTCATGCACCTTTGTGGCACTGGCATAGGTCAAGAGGGGGAGAAGGGCCAGAAGCTGTCAAGAGAAATACAGACTTCCTCCAGACCTGCAAATCTGTCTATCTGCACATAATGGATTCCACCAGACCTAAAGAGCCCATGGAAAGTTCCCTGACCCTTCATACAGACTCCAAATATACAAGCCCAGGACTTGCAGCCTGAGCTAGGTCATAACTCAAATCCTTCTGGGTCACCAAAGCAATGCTTCACTGGGACAGCCTAATCCTCTGTCACTCAGCAAAGGATTCTTCCAGTTTGGAGAGCTTGGAAGAAAAGCAGAAACTCTGATAAGACCTGGTACTCCCACTGCCATCCAGCTCTGCAGTCCAGGAGTGCTGGGACATTAATCCTGCCTTAAGGATGCCTCTGAAGTTACATGCATTCAGATTGCATCTTACTTAACAAAACCTGCTTATTTCTCCTGTGTACTGCAAGGGCATATTTAACACTAAATGTAAATGTGAGATTACAGCTGTCATGCATCCAATTCTTTGAAGACTCCCTCATCCCCTGCTGACCTAAAGTGCTGGGTAAAAAGGATTTGGGTGAATGCATTGCTTCCCCCACAAACCCCTGGCTTCCAAGGACTTCCAAGCACCTCTTGCTATTTGCATTGTAATTTATTTCCCTCTCCAGCAATAAATCAACTCCTCTATCTCTCCAGCAAAATGAAATCCCATGTCCTTTTTCCCCAGACTCTCAGAGCTGCTGCAATCCAGACACCAATAAAGATATCAGTGGTCTGGAAGGAAATCTGAGTTTGCCAAGGATACAAAGACTAATGCAGTAGTAATTAATGATCACTGTAAGTCTGGTGAAAATAAACTGAACTGACACAGAAACTGAGTTCATAGAAACAAGTTTCCTTTTAACATAGCCAGATGAAATCTCTGGGGATAAATTGTGTAGTATTACTTCAAGACTTCTTTTTTCCAGAATGCAATGACTTTTCTTCCAGAAAGCCGTGAAAGCTTTTCTCAGAAAGCAGTGGCTCTGGGAAGTGGAAACCATGAGAGAGATATAGATAAGAGGAGCTTTCTGCACAGAACTGCAGCTAGGAGAGCCCAAGCCCATGAGTGCATGGATGGAGCAATAGGGAAAAAAATGAGAAATGCTCATTTGTACTGAATTTGTAGAAATACATTTGTACCCAGTGCAGCAAACACCAGTATCATGAGTAAAGATGTCTGGTTACCACACTTCAGAAGTGGCAGAACTAAAACGGTCTGAGGACTACGAATAACATGGATATAGTAAAAGACGTGAGCAGTTTGGTCTCTTGGTTGCAGTAATAGCACATCTAGCACATGGGACCACTCTTGAAAATGCTGTATTTAGCATGTTAATACCATGGCCAATGATAGTTTGATGTTGCTGAGAATCTGGCCACAAAAGACAAATGGTTGAGAGCCTCGGTATCCAAGAAAAATGACAGAGAAAACTTAGCCCTGACTGATAAATCTCTAACATCTCAGTAAGAACATTTTTGAAAGGAGGGACTGTTTCAATCCAGCAAAGTCAGAGTGAGATCTGGAGGCTCTAAGTCGAGGCAAGGCTCATGCTTATTGTTAATATCAAAGGTAATTCATTGAGAGAACAACAAGGCAAGAGTTGTGATGGATTTGCTATCATTTCACCCTAAGAGCCAACCTCTTTCAAAAACTGATGAGCTGATATCACAGTGCACAGAGTACAAGGGACCCTGAAGAAGTCACCCGTGTACTGAGCCAGCAGTACCTTCATCATCATTGACAAGGCTGGGCTGATGGTCCGATCTCTGATCAGATACCTGCAGCAATGTAAATCCCACAGCTCCCTTAGAAATGTGGCTCTCTACCCCCCTCAGCTGAGAAAGGCTACTTCTAACATCTAGTCCAAATCTCACTTAGCTACAAGTTTCTTGCCCTATTGATTATGCCTGTCACACAGAACTTACTGGGCTTGCTTGGTGTGGTCCTGACTTGAGTTATGGTGGAGACCAGACTCATAATCACAACTGGTCCCTTCTGCCTGGCTCCTGACACTCAGCAGGCATCAGTCAGTATTAGAGCTAAGAAGGACAGAAATCCACTCTGCAGAAAATCTTGCATTCAAAGTTATGTTTCTTCCCCACGTGAAATGAGAATGAGATCTTTTGGAGCTCACTATGAAATGCCAGAAGAGAAGAAAGCACACTGATCTGGTACAAAGTGGTGGTCTCACCACTGTCCAGACCAAGTCTCTGCTTTTGCAGCAGGCAGAGCATTGGCAGGAAACTTGGCACTGAAATTCCTGTGCAACACACTCTTCTGAAATAACCATTTCCTTTCTTGCATCGTTTTGATAAAGTGGCATTTTTCAAGTGAAAAAAAGCACCTTACTAATTGTTCAGCTACTCCTTCTGGATGCATCCATCACAGACTCCCAGTCTGTACCACTCATATGTGTCTCTCTGAATTACAGTGCCTGCCTTTTCTGCTCTCAGACTGCTGAAATCCCAAAGTGCCTAAAGCAGAAGATGCAATAGCTGTTCTAACCACTTTCTGTGGCTCTTCTAGGACTTTGCAAGAACAGATTTTGGACATGGGCAATCCCTTTCCCTTGCATCCTTTATTCATGACCCCTCTACAGCTGCTATCTTGGACAACAAATTCCTGTACAGTGTGATTTCTTTCTTCTTCGTTGGTCATGCTTGTCTGCCCTCCCCCCTTCATGTGTATATTCTTTTCTCACTTCAGGGACAGAGTTAGTGTCCCTTTGGTCTCCATCAGGAACAGAAAAAAACATTCCACTAAAGGGCTGCTAGAGCCTGCTACAAAGAGGTCACTGATTGGACCTGGTGTCTGGAGACTTCCTCAGTAAAACAGTGAAATTAAGCAGAGAAAGCAATGCCTTCTATGAGTCATGGAGAAAAAGGCAACAGACCCTGATTACCCATAAAGTCACAATCTAGAGCATTCCCTGCTCAATGCAGCTGGGTCCTACAGGATGAGAGGACAGGATCCCCTGAGCTTCCCTTTCTACTCCCACAGAGTAGGCTGCAAAGTTGGAAATGCTGCCCTCCCACCACCCCACAGGCACCATCAGCTGCCTCCTGTGGCACCCAGCACGATGTGGGTGTCTGTGGCTTATCCTTGCCACCTGCCCCCAGAGCTTTTACAGGAGCCCAAGGGCACTCCTGCCCCAGCACAGGGGCAAGGGGCAGCCTCCGATAACGAGAAGAGCTGGCAAGGCAGCCAGCAGCAGTCCAACAAGAGATGCTGTAGAACTGCCAAGTGTTGTCAGATGTAGGAAACTCACAATTAGAGCTTTCATCTTTCATTATGATTGAATGCTCCTGCTCTAGCCTGTTGGAAATACCATCTCCTGAGATGCTATGGGCTCACTGAAGCTCATGTAAGGTGGTATAAACCACATTTATACTACCTTGCATAAACAAGGGGCAGGGTATTAGTATTTTCTCTTGGCAGAAGCTTATACATATAACTAGCTGTGCTTGGCAATTGGAAAATACACAAGTGTGGGGTGAGGAGCCTGAATTAAAAGGTACTTAAGTGGGTACTTGAGTAATTATTGGGAGGCATCTGAAGAGACATTTTTGTCAGCAGTTAAGAACATGGCTTTGTGATGGGTACAGGTGGCAATATGGCAACAGAGATCCTCAGCACTCCATGGAGAGATGACCAGCTATCCATTAGCTGCAGAGGCGTGTTGGGATTTTCCGCCCAAAAAGCATCCTTCAGTCTTGAAAGAGGGCCAGAACAGCAAAGGGGCTGAAATCCTAATACTCTCACAGTCTCAGATTTTCTGCACCAGGGAAAATTATTTTCATGGAACTGTCTATTCCTGAGGGAGCTCTTCTGCAGAGTTAGGCCCCAGTGATGCTTCTGTCTTCCAGAGGCCCTGTTTCAGCTCCAGAGGCTCTGTATTCCTAGGCAACCTCTCATACAAAAGAAGTGAAACAAAACATGCTGGGCAGTTCCAGCCTGGAGGAGGGCTGGCTTGTGCTGCCTGTCAGTGGCTTGGACAGGATAGTTGTGATCTGGTTGCAAGGATGCTCTCTCCCCTAACTCATTTTCAGAAGCCTGATGCAAGCTTTGCTGCTCATTTGCTTGGCTATGGGAAGCCTTCTGTTTGCTAAAGATTGTCAATAATACATGTTCCTTTCTCAGTATTAAGAGGCAAATCTATTATTTCTTCAGTCCATTAGAGTAGATACTTCTAGTGCCTCTAATACCCACTTCAGCCCACCTCAAATGCTGTAAAATGTGGGGTGCAAGAAGGTGCCCTCAGATGAAAAAACTGATTTGACAGGGAAGTGACTCAGACTTTTAAGTCTGCACTGACGAAGTCGGGCACTTAGGAAATTAAGTGTGTGGATCTACCAGGGCAGTGTCTGTCTCCTCATTAAAGATGCAGGTAAAGAAGCTTGAAGACAGTAGCAGTAAAAGGAGCATATGCAACTCAAACGTGTCCTTGTGAAAGAGCATAATTCATAGACACTTCATTACCCTCAACAACTTTGAGGTCCTTGCTTATTCATCAGCAAGTCTTAGCTGCCTTGAGCTAAAAAAAGTGGGCTGGGATTATGAAAATCGACATTAACAAAACAAACTTCCAGATCTCACTGATGCTCCAGGGATCTCCCCATAAGCTCCAGCATCAGCCCCTTACACTACCAATACTCTGTGTGGGGTGTACAAGAGATCCCTGTGCATCAGGCACCAGCTCTCACCCCAGTTAAACATGACAGACTAATTCCTGCAAAGTTCCTCTTGAAAAAAAACCAGTTGGCATTAAGGAGGTAGACACCAGGCATTTTTTTCTAGAAAAGGCTACATGCTACTCCCAGCCTTCTTATTTGCACATAGATAGCTCAAGCATTTATTGCAATTCTCTCACTTTTCTTCCTTGACTCCTGGGACAATGTAGGGTCTGAAAAGCCTTCTTTCTTTTTTTAATTTATTTTATCATTTGACATGAACTCTGTCATCTTAAATTTGAACCAGCTTTCCAATTTTATGGGGGAAATAAAAATTGAAAAAACTACAGAGAATTCATAAACCCTCAGTCAAACAGGAAGTATGCCCACAACATTGTGCAGCTTCAATGAAAGCTTTTCTTCTTAAAACAAAGGATGCTCCCTTGTGTTGTCTGAAACCCTGGCACTAGAGCAATTAAGAAAGTGAAACTGACTACAAACTAAAGCAGAATGGACATGTTTCATAGATCTTCATTGCCCAGGCAGAAAGAAATGTAAACAGGGCATAAATAACAACAGTCAAAGGACAGATAAGCTGAAGGACAATGCTGGCACAAGAGGAAACAGGTAGAAACTGGCCACGAATAAATTCAGACTAGAAATTAGACATGGTTTCTAGCGATCAGAAGAGTAAGACACTTCCAACAGGACCAGTGGGTGCATTGCTGCTCTCATTCTGCTCCTTCTGTTCCAAGGAGGCTTTTTGTGCACATTTGTGAAAAAATTATGTGAGACAGCCTGGAATAACATGAGCCAAGAGACCCTTTTTCTCATCTGTAGCACCAATATTTCTGATCTTCCAAAAAATCTCTTTTTAATACTCTCAGAATGGGGAGACATTTGATGTGCATTCAGTAGGGTGTTTTATTTAACCCCTGCTAATTGATCCATCTTGAAATATATCTATACTAATAGCCTTGCACATGTAATTGATGAATTGAAGTAAGCAACAACAATTATTGAGTGGTGTTTTTTTTAGTGGTGCCATTAAATAAAGTGAAAGCAAATAGGATCCCATAAAATAGAAACGGTCTTATCTAAGAGTTGTTAGGGATGCAGTGACAGAAGTGTACTCAGTTAAGTGTTTATATTGTTACCATCATTCAGACATCAGCTCCAAAGCTTATCTAATTTGAAAGCCGCTCCTGCAGATCTTTGCTATTGATTAGTGCAGCCTGCAGAGACACCATTCTCCACAAACTCATTCCAGAACAGGGAAGATGTCAGCTCCCACATGTGGGATTCCCTGGCCAGCTAATACCCACATCTGTCTGCACAGGTCTTTTCTGCTTGCTGGATAATTTGAGGATACTCAGCATCATCTGGGAGAGAAGGATTCTGTTGCCAGGGTGAGTTGGGAACAGATGTACCCTCAGCTCTTCACCCCACATCTCCCCTGACCAAGAATGTTGGTGTCTCAGCTACTACTCAGCCTAAGTGAAACATATGTTTATGCCTGTAATTTCTGCATTGAACTGCTATAGTGCCAGTTAATGTTGTTCAGAAATGAATTGCTGCTGCATAATGTACAGAACAACAAATTCACATTAGCTACATATCACAAATCAGATAATTACCAACCAAGATATTCATATGCGTGTTCAACCTCTTATACGATGTAATAGGACATTATCAAAAAAGAGCTCACATTACAATGACAGTTTTGGCTTCTAGCACTTTGGCTTTTATTGTAATAAATTCTAATTTTCTGATTTTTATCTGCTCCTCCTCCCCTGCTCCTAGTGGCATAGGAATTATGATTATGCCAGCTCTAGAACTAGACTGCCTGCTTTTAAAGCAGTCTTTGTGCTTGATTCACAAGCACAGCACTGAAGCATTTGAGACACAAACACTGCAGATCACCCTCAATGCCAAGAGAAAGCACCAGCCTGACCACTGACCAGAAGGTCCCTCTGACTGCCACCAGACCACAGTGACCACAGGTGCATACCCTCGTCCCACACTGCTGGTTCCTCCATCCATCACATTAGGGCAATGATACTGCTTTTGTGAGCCTTCGCCACGGGAAAGCTTGCAAAGACACTTCCCTGGGGGAGAGGTGGATTTCAGGGCGGGGTTTTTCCTGTCAGGAAGGTCTCCCCTTTCGGGAGGCACCGACGCTCTTCAGCTGACACCTCTGACACCTCCCCTCTGCCGGCAGCTCAACTTCTCCGCACCTCGAGCACAGACCCCGTCAGACGCCGCTCCCCCCGTGAGGCCACACGGAGAGAGCTCGGCACAGATGCTGCAGAGCAGCCTCGGCCCCCCAGCCCCTCTCGCCCCCTCAGCAGCTCTTCCAGCCTGTTCACAGGATTCCTGTATTCCCACTGCAATAACTGACAAGGTTGCCACCTTGCTTCACCAGGGATTTATTTTTCACACCCACAATTCTTCTGCCTCCAGAACCACGAGCTCAGCAGCCCAGAGACAGGGGAAATGGAGGTGCCACCAGGCAAGCAGTAGGGACCCACTAATCCCACACTTCCCCAGGGCTGCCCCAACAAAACCATTTTCACTGGTAAGATGCTCACAGGCATCAGGGAACCCCTGTCCTTCCAGTGTGTAAAACAGGGTTTAGTCCTGCAGCCTCCATCCCGCTCTGGGGAAACACCAGGGCTTCACAAAGATGTTTTCCACTCAGATCCTTTTCCATCCTGCATAAATAAATGAGGAATCCAACTACAGCAGCATAACTAGAGCAACTGTGCCTCACAGGGTTATAGGATTGCAGCTCTCAGCACATACAATTTCAGAAAATGTCCAGGTTTTTTTATATATATGAGAAGAGTGAAAAATAGTAAAATACAATATTGCACTAAGTTATGTTCTTTTCCTACAATGAATTTTTTAAAAATGGAAATCAATAATGGGGTCACAGACCCATTTTATTTTACTTTAAATTAATCTTGTTTCTTTCCTGCATTATTTAACCCTTGAATGATTAGCCTTCAGGAAACCTCAGAAGACTGTAAACTTTCCCCTGTCTTTGGGGGGTGGGGAGAATTACAAACTATCTTGGAATATATCTCTCATGGAAAAATTGGAAAAGCAATTAGACAAAGACTTGGAAGGAACTAAAGTTCCTCAGGCTATTAATTTATTTTTGGGAGAAGGGTGGCATTTCTAATATTGGAAAAATACCTCATTTTGCCTTTAAATCCAACATTGGTTTTTGCTTGAGAGCCTCCTGGTCACTGCTGCACCGAGGCCAAAGCTTTCCCAGTTTTGTTTCCAAGGGCTCCCCTTTTGGGGAGATTAGAGGGATTAGAGCAAGTCTTTTTTTTTTTTTTTTTTTTTTTGGTTTTGCATGTGGAATAATTTGGACGAGGTATTTACAACTGAGATTGGAAGGGACTTAATTAATCCCTGTTACACTGAAGGTGTACAGGGAGAGCACTGCCACGCAAGGTGACCAGATACACCAGAACTGCTGCTGAAACCCAGCAACAATATGAGAACCACCAGTGAAATGAGAAAAAACAAAACAAAACAAGTTTGAGGTTCGTGAAGTTACAATGTTGTCCTCCTGGAGTTGAGCCACAGTTAGTGATACCGTACACAGGAACGTGCACTTTTTGTGCTGTAAGAGATGCTGGACGTTCTCAGCCAAACCCACATGGATTTAAGAAAATTAGGATAAAATTCACTGCCTACTTAAATCAGTCCAGACTGGGTGTGCACCCCCGAATTTACATTGGAAGGACACCGCTACCGACTCTTATCTTAAACTACGCCTTTCATGAAGCGCAGTTTTGCCTCTCTTTCTTTATTCCCGTCACATTCACGACCTGCGAGCGCTCGGCCCAGAGGCCGCGATCCCTAGCGGCAAACGCGAACCCCATGGCGGCGCTCCCCTCACGACCGCGCTCCCCTTAGGGCGGCGCTCCCCCCATGGCGGTGCTCCTCTCATAGCGCTCCCCCCATGGCGGCGCTCCCTTCACGACCGCGCTCCCCTCATGGCGCTCCCCTCACGGCCGCGCTCCCCCCATGGCGGCGCTCCCCTCACGGCCGCGCTCCCCTCATGGCGCTCACCTCACGGCACGGCGGCTGCGGAGCGGCAGCGCCGCCTAGCGGAGCCCGCTCTGCGCCCGCCGCACCGGCACCGGCACCGGCACCGGCACCGGGGGAAAGGCGGCGGGTAAAACGAAATAAACAAAAGATAATCAGAGAGAGGTAAGGGCGGAAAGGAAAATGTATAAAAGGAAGGAGGAAAAAGGAAAGAAGAAAGGAGAGAAACAAAGGAGAGGGAAAGGGAAGAAAAAAGGGAAGAAAAAGAAAGGAGAGAAGAGAGAAGAGAGACGAGAGAAAGAGAAGAGAAGAGAAGAGAAGAGAAGAGAAGAGAAGAGAAGAGAAGAGAAGAGAAGAGAAGAGAAGAGAAGAGAAGAGAAGAGAAGAGAAGAGAAGAGAAGAGAAGAGAAAAGAAGAAAAGAGAAGAGAAGAGAAAGGAAGAGAAGAGAAGAGAAGAGAAGAGAAGAGAAGAGAAGAGAAGAGAAGAGAAGAGAAGAGAAGAAGAGAAGGAAACAGGAAGAAAAAAGGAAGAAAAAGGGGAAAGAAAAGGGGAAAAAGAAAAAGAAGAAAAAAAAGAAGGAAAAAAGCATGGGGGGAAGGGGAAGAAATAAGGAAGAAAGAATAAAGGGGAAGGGGGGAAAGGGTCAAAAAATGGGCGGGGAAGAGGGGAAAAATAAAAGAAATTAAAAACGAAAAAGAAAGAAGCAAACTAAACACAGACTTTTTTTTTTTTTCAAGGACCTGAGAGGTCTGTATTAATAAATCAGGACTTGTGCACACAGCAGCCGCCTCACAAGGCGCAGCGGGAGCGCTCCCCTTGCACAGGTGCTGAGCCGGGCATTCCCCGTTCCCACAAGCACCAAAGCTTCCCTAGGACACTGTACCGGGGACCGGGGCTTGCTGCAGCCTCAGCTGGAGGCAAACGGAGCTGCTGGCAGCCCGAGATGCTCCTCTGAGCAGCAGCGTTTAGAGGCAGGGGCCGGAGCCGCCGGGGCAGCTCCCACCCGCTGCCCGCAGCCTCCGGCGCGTCTGTGCCACAAAACAGCGACAACATGTGGGGCTCAAGGGTGGGGCTGTCTGCTCGGCAGGAATGTAAAATACATCCTTTCGGCTCACGCTCGGAAAAACAGCGTGGCGTAGAAATGTGTGGAAGCAGAGGGATGCTCAGCGCGCAGAGAGGATGGGGCGGCGGGGTTTGGCCGCACAGGGCAGTGCTGGCGCCCTGTAGCTGCCGGGAGCGCCGTGTACCCGCGGCAGCACTGCCACCTGCTGCCCGGCGACACGCTCACCGTGACACGCTCACAGTGACACGCTCACCGAGACACGCTCACCGAGACACGCTCACCGCGACACGCTCACCGTGACACGCTCACCGTGACACGCTCACCGAGACACGCTCACCGCGACACGCTCACAGTGACACGCTCACCGAGACACGCTCACTGTGACACGCTCACAGTGACACGCTCACCGCGACACGCTCACAGTGACACGCTCACCGCGACACGCTCACCGAGACACGCTCACCGCGACACGCTCACCGTGACACGCTCACCGTGACACGCTCACCGAGACACGCTCACTGTGACACGCTCACAGTGACACGCTCACTGTGACACGCTCACAGTGACACGCTCACCGCGACACGCTCACAGTGACACGCTCACAGTGACACGCTCACCGAGACACGCTCACGGCGACACGCTCACAGTGACACGCTCACCGCGACACGCTCACCGCGACACGCTCACAGTGACACGCTCACCGCGACACGCTCACCGAGACACGCTCACCGTGACACGCTCACAGTGACACGCTCACGGCGACACGCTCACCGTGACACGCTCACCGAGACACGCTCACCGCGACACGCTCACCGAGACACGCTCACAGTGACACGCTCACCGTGACACGCTCACCGAGACACGCTCACCGAGACACGCTCACCGCGACACGCTCACCGCGACACGCTCACCGAGACGCTCAACGAGACACACTCGCAGTGACACGCTCACCGTGACACGCTCACCGCGATACGCTCACAGCGACACGCTCACCGAGACACGCTCACCACGACACGCTCACCAAGACACGCTCACCGAGACACGCTTACCGCGACACGCTCACCGCAACACGCTCACCGAGACACGCTCACCGAGACACGCTCACGGTGACACGCTCACCGAGACACGCTCACCGTGACATGCTCACCGAGACACGCTCACAGTGACACGCTCACCGTGACACGCTCACCGCGACACGCTCACCGCGACACGCTCACAGTGACACGCTCACCGAGACACGCTCACCGCGACACGCTCACCGCGACACGCTCACAGTGACACGCTCACAGTGACACGCTTACCGCGACACGCTCACGGCGACATGCTCACAGTGACACGCTCACAGTGACACGCTCACCGTGACACGCACACGGCGACACGCACACGGCGACACGCTCACAGTGACACGCTCACCGCGACACGCTCACCGTGACACGCTCACCGAGACACGCTCACCGAGACACGCTCACCGCGACACGCTCACAGTGACACGCTCACAGTGACACGCTCACCGAGACACGCTCACTGCGACACGCTCACCGAGACACGCTCACCGAGACACGCTCACCGTGACACGCTCACCGAGACACGCTCACCGAGACACGCTCACCGCGACACGCTCACAGTGACACGCTCACCGAGACACGCTCACCGTGACACGCTCACAGTGACACGCTCACCGAGACACGCTCACGGCGACACGCTCACCGAGACACGCTCACCGTGACACGCTCACCGCGACACGCTCACAGTGACACGCTCACCGAGACACGCTCACAGTGACACGCTCACCGAGACACGCTCACGGCGACACGCTCACAGTGACACGCTCACCGCGACACGCTCACAGTGACACGCTCACAGTGACACACTCACAGTGACACGCTCACCGCGACACGCTCACCGTGACACGCTCACAGTGACACGCTCGCAGTGACACGCTCACCGCGACACGCTCACCGTGACACGCTCACCGAGACACGCTCGCAGTGACACGCTCACCGCGACACGCACACCGTGACACGCTCACCGAGACACGCTCACCGTGACACGCTCACCGAGACACGCTCACCGTGACACGCTCACCGAGACAAACTCACCATGACACGCTCACCGTGACACGCTCACTGTGACAGTGACCCTTCCTGACACCATTGGTGGCTGGCACCGGCCCGTGCCCGCACCCAGCCAAGCCCTTTCCAAAGGAAGGGTTCCCCAGCTGTACTACGGCTCTGCCCCTTGCCCAGGGCATCGCTTGCTCCCAGTGAGGTGTAGCAGCTCTGCGTTGTTCTCAGCAGGGTTTTCCCCTCCGTGCCACAAGCTTTGGCACCCATGGCAGCTCTGCAGTAGAAGCACAGGTACCCTGTGCTGCAGGTGACAAGTCAATGAAATTATCTGTTTCACCGTCTCCATATTAAAAAAACAAAAGAAAATTGCATGTGGTTTGACCAGTCAGTTGAATTTGTGACATTTAAAAAATTTGAAGAACTGAAAAGAAAGAAAATTTATTTCTCTGCAAGTCAAATGCCTGCCTGTTCTTTTATTCACAAAGCTTTACTCTAACTCTTTTTAACAAGTTAAAAACAAGAGTGTATTGTTTTCTGTTGGAGTTTTGGACTAAGTGTGACAAATCTCGTTCCTCCCCTCCAAACTTTTTGGCACTGCGCAAACCCCCAGATAAGTTTTTCTCCCAGTGCTAAATTAAAGTGCCTTTCCCCTTTGCACCATGCAGCCTTTGTGCTGTGTACCTAGCAAATCCAAGTGCTAGAACTGCTTGCTGATAAATGTAAAGGTCTATAACTGACACTGAAAATACCCACTTGTTTCCACAGATCTTGCTTTACCTTACAAATCTCAAAAATCTGGGTGTCAGAGGCAGCCAAGTCAGAACCTGACCAGAGGCTTGGAGTGGGCATCATTAAACTCCTTGGCCTTGGTCTACAGGTAATGAGAGAGAACAAATGGGTTCAGTGCTTCTTTCCACCCCTTACACGCTTCCTTCCCCTCCTGCCTGCTCCTGGTCACTGCAATACAGAACTCACTCAGAAGCAGGAGGCAGCTGCCTAAACCTGGACCTGCAGTTTTTGCACACACAAAATTTACAAGGGAGCCAGGTTTTGCCCCTTTCCCATCTGTTTTAGCACAGTCACCCTACAAAGATGAGAGAGGGGAAGCTTAGGTTCAGCACTTAAGTTGCCTGAATATACATCCAGCAAAATCTGGGCAGCATCCCTGGATATACTGCCAAGCTGTAAGGGACACTGATCACACAGATATACTAACACACCAGCTCTGGATATTACCACCTGCAGGGTAATGTAGGTGCACAAATTACAAAGAAAAACATTAGCTAACTAGCTTGGCCTTAGCTGTACTGCTTGTTCATTTGTCTGCAAGCAAGTTGTGTTCATTTGTCTGCTTCTAGATCTGTTATTCATAGCTATTTGTTTATGTTGCCTTGAGCAGTTCTGCTCTACCAGTCATGCAAGCCCAACATTTGTAATTTCTCCTATAAAATAGGAAATTAACGTAGGAAAGAGGTTGCATACAGCTTTCCACCACAGCATTAATGTCAAGCACTGTATTCCATTTTAACAGAATAAAATGGGTTTTGCCGTATTGGCTCGCCTGGGAAAAGGAAATTTCCATGATTCCCTTGGTCCCACATCCTGACCCCACAGCAAGAACTGAGAATAGATCACAGGTGCAAATCTTTTAAGTTGTTCTTTTCTTTCCCCCCCTCAGGAAATAGTTCTATTCAGTATTTGTTCTTCAGATGATCTTTAAAACTTGCAGAAAATTAACAGAAAAAACTCACAAATGCAGCTATTCCTGTCTGAATACCCACTTCTCCTACTCAGAGAAAGGTGTTGGGTACTGCTTTAGCTCAGCACAGAACAAGTACTGCAGAGCCTCAGTTTAAATGAACTTGTGTTGTAAAAAGCAATGCCTTTACTGCTATCTGCTCTCTGACTGGCAAATGCATTACAAAGTGAGAATGTAGCAGTCACTCATATCTCTGCCCTATTTAAATAAATCTTTAAGGTTACCTTGCCCAACAAAATCACACTGATAGAGCCCATTACTTTTAATGCATCACTGCTTTCTCTCCTGGGTACTATCTTCCTTCCAGTATAGCCTGTTTATACAATAAGGCATTTCCTACCCTGGGAAATGGCCTTTGCAGTGTCATTGATCACAGCAAATAATAAGTACACACAGGATGCTGCAAAGTCTCAATGGGCCAACACCAAGCTCTCCTCTTAGCAATTGTTCCAATAGATTTTGTTTTGAACAAGGTTTCGTAACAGCAAGAACAGTCTCCTCTGTGTCTGCAGCACAGCCCTGGGCACTGCACAGGTATAAGATTAACTCCATTTGGAAAAAATAGACTCAAAAGAACACTGCTGGTGTTTTACCTTGTTACTTCATGCTAGGAGAAGAAAAAGGTTTGTATGGGATAGTTGCATTTTAGAAGATTCTTCCCATTTTCTTGGTACAAAGCACTCCCAGCCAATGCCTGTTACACCAATGTGAACAGCATGAGGTGCAGCCACTTCTTATTGGACTCTGGCTCAGCCACATGATGCCCCACCAAAAGCAAGAGGTGCAAACGCTGCTCCTACTCACGCTGAAATCTGGGGAATCACCTCAGGCTTACAGAGGGGCTGCCAGCAGCAAGCCAACCCCCACTCATACTTCTCCTGTGCTGCTGTGTCTGGTGCTGGCAGCCCCAGTGCTATGAGCACCTGTGTGCTCGCCAGGGACCAGTGACAGCCCCAGCACCCAGCCTGCAGCTGGGCATGGCCCCATGGGCCAGTGTCACCGCAGCAGCAGGACTGTAGCACAACTCAAAACAGCCTTCCTAGGACTCATTCAGGTAGAAACCACAATGAACAGAACTTGATCACATCTTGAATACAAGCTGGCCGTGGGCGTCCCACTCCTCCTCTCACCTTACAATACCTGAGCTGATGGTTTCTGTCTCACAGCAGGGAAAAACGTGTCCTGCAGAGCAATAAACCCCTGATTCATCTGTGTGTCTGCACAGCTGGAAGAACATGGGTCCAGGACAGCTTTGCTTTTTGCAACACAGTGCAGCCTCTGTGAGCTCATGGCAGGCTGGCACAGTGCTCCAGCTCCCCCCAGGACTGCCTCCCCCTTGGGGAGTGGGGTGCCTGGCCTGCCAGGAGATGCCAGGCTCTTGAGAGGCTCTGACCCAGTGTAACAGCATGAAGCAAACACCTGTCTCACTGCCACTGTTGTTTTCCTGCTGTCCCACAGGCACCTTCGTGCAGCCAGTGAAAATTCAAAATGACTCTTAGTGAATAATTAATTGCCCTCATCTTGAATCATCTTTAATGAATGAAAAGGCTAGAAACCTGCTGGGCACATGGCTCCATGATTGGAGCACAGATGTGCATTTCTCATTTCTGCACGTGCTTCTTGGTAGAGATTTTGTGACTGCAGGTTGAAATCCCTATGCATTATCTCCTCTTGGGACCCAGAAGCCTGAAAATGCTGCAGGTGAAATGTTTGTTTTCACTGAAAATGTCATGCACATCACAGACTGGGCACAGAAAATGCATTTACCTGTGGAAAAGGCATTTCTGAGATGGGTGCACAGGAAACAGTCCAAAGAAAGCAAACAGTCCGAGCTTGGCAGATACATTAAGTGACTTCTGTCTCAGCACAGGTATTTGCAACTCCCTAAGCCACATGCCCATTTTCAGGACACCCCAGGGAGAGGGGACTCTCAGTCACCCACCAGCTGCCATCCCTGCACTGGCTCTGCAAAAGAGGGTTAATCTGTCCCTGCCACCAACGCAGCAGAGTGCATGGCCCATTTATCCTGCCCGGGCTGCCGCAGCGCTGCCAGCTCTGCTGGGGATTTGGATGCAGGCTGAGAGTCCAAGGCTTAGGGAGGGCTGATCAGGGGTTCCAAACCTGTGCAGCATCCTAGCAGAGGCAAGTGTTCAAAGAGGAGCAATGAATTTCATTGAATCTTTAGAATATAAGATACTAACTTAAGCAACAAAATATACCTTTAGGTATATTTTAGGTATATTCCCTGCCCAGTGCTGGGCTTCTAGGTGAAAGCAGCAGCTCCAGAGACTGTAGGGGCAGAGGACAAACCCACTCCAGCTCCCACCCACGTGCAGCTCCCTGCAGCCTCGGGAAGCATCGAGGGGATGCTGTGGCTCCTCATTAAACCAGGATAAGGAAGGAAAGGCCTTGGGCACAATTACCTTAATGAAGCTGGCAGCTCTGCATGCTAACAGCACCTGACGCCTGGGGTTTCAGGCACAGCTGCACAAACACTACCAAAAGCACTTCCAGACCCCTGTAAAAGCGTAAGCACACAGCAAAGCAAATACCTGCCTGAAAGGAGCCTGGATACCCACGCTGCAGAGCAGGTGGTGAGTTTGCCTCTTAATTAAGCATATGTTCATGGAAAGCATCTGTGCACTCTGTGAGAAGCCTCAGCCTTTCCCTGCTTCTGCAGAAAGTGGCTGTCCCTGCCAGCAGCTGCCTCCCAGCTGGGTAATGATGTGGGTGGCATTGACCTTAATGCCCACAGGGGACCTGCGTGGTGGTGGCAGACACAGCACAGACAGCAGGCAGAAGGTGAATGGTGTGTTTCTTTTTAAATTTCCAGCCTTCAGAAAACACCAGTGACTTGCAGGTGGTGCAGAACTGAGAACTACAGAGAAGAAAAGCGAAACGACTGTTCTGGAGAGCAGAGAGCAAAGGAACACATGTTCTGCCTGGCACACATCTTCTGGACATGGATTTTGTTTGTGTTGCACATGGCTGCAGCTCAGGCTGGCCAGCTCAGGTAGCACTGTGACATATGGCAAGGAATGTTTGAAAGCCATGGCTGCTCCCACCCTGCTCAGACCCCGTTTTGCTGCTTCTGCATGGGCTGAGTGACAGTGTTTGATCGACTGCCTCACTGCAGGATCCCTGTTTCATTATGGAAATATACCAGGACACGTTCAAGTTCAGTCTGCCTGTCACAGGACATTCTTCACAACTGGCTTCATGAGCTTCTCTTTCCTGATCATCACAGGAATTCATGGCAAATACTCCCCACCTGCATCTCTGTTCCCCATATTGTATGCACCTTCATTCCCTACACTGATATGTAGATATTTCACAGTGTCAGGAATAAGCAAAAAAAGCACAGAATTTTGCACAAATGACTCATTCTGATAAACACACAAAGCACTTTAACAGGTACCACAAAATTACATTAAAATGCTCTTTTCAGTTTCTTATTTTGTTTCACTCCTTGAATATTACAGTACAAACAAAAACCAACAAGTAAATAAAAGCTGGAAAACATGGGCTGATATTTTAAGGCTGCAGATGCCTCCAGGTGTATCTGTCAGTCTGTATCACTAACTTTTAAGCTTGCTGAGGGTTATCATTAAAGGAAAAGGCCCACACATGCATCTAAACTAGGCTGTAGTTTGTAAAACTATCAGATTTGTATATGTATCTCTTGCAAGTTTCAAGAACAAATAGAAACTGAAATCCAGTAAAGAAACAGTAACCCCGAAGTTAAGAATATATTATAGAACAGAATTTGGCCACGCTTTTCTGTCATGTGAAAATATCTGACATTCCGTTCAAGTGGTAGAAGCTGGGCACGTCAGGGGCTTGGCTGAAAATAGCTGGGTGCTCAAAATTTTTCTATTCTAGGGATGATCACATTGACTGGAAGAATACTAACTATAGTCCAAGACAGGAGTAATACTGGTGTTTCTTATGCAATATAAATTTACCTGGAAAGTCCCATGGAGTATGGGTTGAGATGGAATGTTACTGTACCTAACTGGAGGTGTATTTGAACTATTGGCAGGCACATATAACTATGATCTATTTATTTTGAATGACAAAAATAGCAGAAAAAAAATCAAAATGCTTGAACTGCAGAATAATTTATACCAGCACACTGGCTGCTCTGGGTATGTGCTTATGTGACAAACATACCAACACTGTTACTGCTGCTGGACCTAGCTAGATTAAAGAAAATATGCATCCCTCTGCTCTGCAAATCCCCAGATTCACTACAAACATCCTAAAGGAATAAAAAAGAAGACTACTACTACTACAACAAAGGCAGAGGTACCAGTCCAGTGATTGCTAGTGCACACTACAAGAGGCAGCATCATTGAGAGATGTTGCTCACAGGAAGTGACTCACCCAAGGAGGGGATAGAGGAGGGGCAGAGCCCTAAGATGGAGCTCCAAACTCTGCAGTGTGAGTGAATTATCAGGTCTGAGTGTCTGAGACTCCATGGAGGCTGTCATTGCTGACCTCTGATCACCCAAAGCAGCATAATGCAACAAGAGTTAAACAGAGAGAGGTGCAACCACCACAGCTGACAGGCAACAGCAAAGTCTCTCTTGTAACCAGCAAGAGGCCAAGGCTTCCAGGTAGCCCTCAGGCAACAAATGTGCCTTGCTCTCTCCTAAGGAGACCACTCAGGGTCAAGGGAGTTCCTAGCCCACCACAGCACCATCCCAGGTGTCTATATCTTGTCCCATTATCAGCCCCTTATCAGTGGTCCAAAGGACTTGAGACACTTGCCAAGAGCTGTAGGTCTGGCATCCTGCTCCTGGGGCACTGACAAACCTCTCCTCTGTTCTGTGTGCTATTCAAAGAACTAGACCACACAAGAGATGTCCTGCACTCCTGTCTTTCCCAAACACATCCCACCCCTGCCCAAGCTGGGGAGGACTTTCTGCTAATGTTACCAGGCTTATGACACAGCAGAGAGAGCTCACCCCAGACACTGCAGAGGGAACACATGAACAAATACATACACACTCATCTGCCATTCATTTCCTGACACAGTGCAATTTGTAAAGCACCATTGTTCCTACATCCTCAAACATCTAGGGACTTTTTCCCATCAGCAAAAATGCACACACAGAAGAATTAGATGTAAAAAACACCCATGGAAAGATCTTCCTTTTTTCAGAAGAAATGTCACCTTTTCTCCAACAGAACAAGATGTTGATTTTTTTTTTTCTTTATGTTGTCATGGGGAAAACCAAACCCAAGTCAAAATGTCTTCTTCCAGCTCTTTTTGCTGCATCAAAGACTAGGACAGCAGTTTCTAAATAACTTTTTGAATCTTTGGGAGCAAAACCAGATAGCATCCCCCATGCCCTGCAGACTGCTGGGCTCAAATTATTTAGTGGATTATCTCTTTATGATTAAAGGATTTTGGCTCGTGCACAGAGATGTTACAGTCCTTCCCATGAGGGGTCCTGTTTACTAAGCTACATCAGCAATTGATGCAAGTGTAAGTGCTTGGAGAAAGAGAGACTAGACACTAATTTGAGTTTGGTCCAGTATATTCCTATGAAAAGCTGCCAGACCATGGTGGGTTTGGGCACAGGTTGGCCACAAAATAAAAGAGAAGCACTCATGGTCTTGTTTTTTTTTTTACCTCATCAATGCATTTGTTTCCTGAATTATATGAAAACAAACAAACAAAAAAAAGCCTCATGTCCAGAAGGGGTATAATAAATAATTGATTCTAACAAAGTCATAGAATTGTGGAGTATTTTGAGTTGGAAAGGACCCATAGGAATCATTGAATCAAGTCCTCAGGGACCTTTGGGTAGAAGCAAACGAAAAAACATATATTTGTACTTCCGATGCATCTTTTCTTAACTCAGCAGCTGTTCTACAGAAATATTTATTCTACAACTCTGGCTGCTCTGGAAGAATACAATAAAACACCATGTAATGAATTCACTTTAAACTAAAATCAAACAACACGCTGCATCTACCCAGCTTACCAGGAGGACTTTGAAGCCCTCCCTCACAAAACCTGGAGAGGTGGGAACAGCTGCTGCCTGTTATCCTCTCAGGCTTGTCACAGCCCAGGGGTTTTCTTTGCAAGGCACAGGTCATGTGGGCAGCAGGAAGAGGGCTCATGCTCCAGAGCACCCATCTTCCTGGCTAACACTTTTCCAGCCCTAATGGGATGGGGATTCATAGCACTGCATGCCCTGAGCTTAAATATAACCACTGAAGGTGGTTAGGGAGATTAATGCCTTTCAGCAAATATCTTGCTTCCTCCCAGCCTGTGTACAAGCGATCTCCTGACACAGCACAGAAACATGTTTATTTTAGGAACAGAGTGTCGTCACCCTTTTCACAAGGGCCATCCTAAACCTGATCAGGTGCCTTTGCTCCACCCTTTGTCTCAAATGCCAGGCTGATCATGCAGCCCCATTGGTCAGAAAGCTCCAGGCTGCCAGCCTGGCCAGGTCTCCACTGCTGGGTGTAGGTTGGGGTTTTGTTGGGATAACTACACTGGGTAAGTGCAGAGACAGCTAAGTGACCTTGGTTTGCTTAACCATGCAGCCAAATGAAGCTACTTGTGAAAGCCTCCACCTGGCATTTTGCATTTGTAACCAGTTTGCCCTTCCAGGGGGCAGCCAGGGTTCCCTTTAAGATTCAGGCTGTGTGCTGGTGAGCGCTCTGAATGCACGAGAACTTGCATTTCCAATGGAAAATGAAAATGCCTGAGTCACCATTTTATCAGCTGCTGAATAAGAACAAATTTATTTTTTTCATGCCTATAATTATATGTTTGGAAGGGGCTGGAGCAGCTCTCAGAATGAGGAGGGAGATGCTTGAGCAAGCTGTGCTAATGGAGAGGGCCTTTGGTTGGACAGAGCAGGGGTAAGAGCAGTGCTAGGGCCAGCAAAAAACATGTTCTGCTTTTTCCTTTCCAAAGTTCTCCCTCACAGCACAACAAATGTTTGTGCTTTGGGAAGGATCACAAAGACTGGGCAGAAAAAAACCCAAAGATTTTGATTGGCTTGCAGGACTTTTTGGAAAGGATACTATATTCCTTTAATTAAATGAGTCTTAACCCAGGCCAGTAACATGCAAGTACAAAAAAGAATCACCTTCCCTACTTAAATTCATTAACTTTCCAGCATTTCCTAGCTAGCAGATAGGCCAGGATTGACATATTTAATGTCTCATCTCTGGAAATTTTTTCTTCTCAACAAAGAAATAGAGCACAGAAAAAAAGAACAAAATACACTGCCAGGATCATTCCTGACATTGTTGTATCTGGGTGTTTGTTCTTGGCAGTTCAATCGTGCCACATAGCACGACCCCTCCACCAGACAGATGTCAATACTGGGAAAATTGAGTTTACTCTTAATGAAAGGTCACAGCCAATAAGCAATCAGGCATGTGCTCTCCATCCCATCATTAATGACCCAGGGGATATTTGTCTTCTATACACAGCCATGGCCCTCCCATCTCTGCAGCTGTAGGTCTGAGACACACCCCAGACTGGAAGGGACACCTAATCTTTAGATCTGATTTAGTTGTACCTCAGGATGGAGAACATTTCAGGAGCAATGTACACGATGCAAATGTCACCAGCAGTGGGGCAGTGCCCCATTGCTTCAAACCCAGGTACATGTGAGCAGCTGCCAACGGGGACAATTCCACCCATTCCCCTCCCTGCCTCAGGCTACAGCTTTCTTGCAGATTCCCTCCTGATAACAGCAGCACTTGTGTAGCCACATGATGACTCAGGTAAGACTGGTTTGATTAAAAAAAAAAATAAAATTAAAACACCAATAATAAGAATGAATTAGTTTTCCACTGGTTTAATCTCCAGCACCAGCTAGGAATAAGAGTGCTGCCCCCAGAGGCTGGGCATGCAATCTCATTCCCTTCTCTTACCTAGCAGTGAGGAACCTTGATACCTTGACACCATACTCCTACAAAAAGGAATCTAAGTCAGCTAAAAGATGTCTTGAGCTGTCATGCCCTTCAAATCACTAACCTGAACCAGGTTTCTCAGCTTTCCTGAAGGGAATACTCTAGAGACTCATCCATCTTTTTAATTCATTACATGTTTAAAACAAAGCAAAATAAACAATTCCACCTTGTCACCAATAAATGTCCCCTGCGAGCACAGGTTTCCTCAGGAGGGAGTAAAAGACCTGACAGATGAGAGCTGTAATCCTTTGTGCACACCTGGAAACTACTTAAATAATACTATGGCCATGTAAGAGTCTGTAGAGCTGCTAGTGAGGTCTGACTCTCTAAATTGCAAGATCAACAACTTAGATGAAAGAACCTCTTTTATGCTGTGTCAAGTGGACTTGAAAAGGAAGCAGAAGGGAATAATCATTCTCAGCCTTTTAACAAACACCTGAAAGTAGAGAGGTAAGAGATGAAAGGATAGCAATAAACATATTACCAAATTAAACTTCCATGGGTAATATTTAGACATCATAGAAGCTGGCACCTTAAGGAGGAAAGAGAAAAAACAGATCAGAAAAAGACAGAAGTCTCCAGCAGTCTGTTCTCAGATGGCCATTTCCAGTGGCAATCATGCTAATTGCACACACAAATTAGGCAAACGATCACGAATGTGTTTTTCAAAATCAAGCCCCATTTATGTTAGTCTCACAAGAGTTTCCAATCAACAGTTTTCAATTGCAAATACAGAACAGTTTAGTCATCAAAAAGCAAAAGGATGAAGAATGTACTGAACACGAAAGGAAAACAATTTCTTCCCTCTCTTTCCCACATTTCTGTAACCATATCCTTCTGAACGTTTAAAAGAGCATTTTCTATTGACACAAGACATAAAAATACTTTGGTTGAATGAGCTCTGCTCATCTCAAAATTACAGAGATAAAAATGTAAATGTAGAATACAGTACTTCAAGTTGCTTTGAGGGGGTTATTAGCAAAGTATGAACATGACTATTAATCATCAGACTTACTGACTGATTCTAATATTCTTCATGGGAAGAATGAGAATGTAAATAATTGTTTCAAAGCATAATATGCCCCTTCATCATTAAAATCACTTAGATGTTATAATTCACCTAGCTTGAGCAATGAAAATACAATCAGCTTGCTTTCTCTGAATCAGCACAGTTTTAGCAAATCACTTAAGCACGGGCTTAAAATTAACTAGCTGATTGAGGTCACAGCCCACTTTGCCTATGCGTTAGCACACTGCTGCAGGTAATACAGAGAGGATAAGCAAACCTCAGACAACAGTGAAAAAACCCTTTGAAATCTACCTCCTGAGATACCACCATTAACCTTTAGTGTGTAGAAGCCATTAACTCTGAGCCCTTTAGAGAGCCCTCTGTGCTGTTGCTGATTCAGCATTAGAAACCTGCACTGAGCAAGGCTTGCTTTGAAGGAATGGAAGGACAGGGCACTTGTTATCCATCACTGAGCTATTCCAGCTGCTGGCTTCCCCTTGCTAATGCTGCAGGCCTTGGCTTACCAGGTCATACTTAACCCTTAGAAAGCAATTGCCATCATCTGTTTCTCTTAATAGGCAGCCAGCATGTTCTCCCTGGCAAGCTGCATTCCTACTGAACAGTAAATACTTTAACATGAGAAATTTGTAATGCATGTGCTTTTAATGGGAGCTTACTGAATGGCTGGGAGTCTCAAATGCCTCTTAAAGTACAAATGAGGAATTTCAACTGTACTCTAAAGTTCTCCTTATGTGTCTTCTCTTATATACCTAAAATCCTATCCCCTTTCTCCAGTTCCAGTGTACAGACAGAGTAACAGCTTTGAGACTTACAATCCTTCAGTTGTCCACAAAGGTCCTGGGTTAGTCCCACAGGTACTTTACAAAGAAGGCAGCATTGTCTCCACACTACAGACAAGCAATAAAGCAAAGGAAGATGTGGTGGCACCCAAGGTGGAGTATGTGCAGGTACCCACAGCCTAAATGTCAGACTGAGCAATTCTCCCTGGCTTCCCCTACACTTGGTGGAGATCTTGTCAATGCAATCAATGCAATCAGTGGGGTTTAAGCTACAGCTCATCTCACCATGCAGATGTATACCAAAACAGGAGTTGGATTTCCATGGTCCTTGTGGGTGTCTTCCAACTTGGGATATTCTATGAAAGGAGCTTAGTTACACCCCAGGTATCCTGGTTTCTCTCCTCTGGATGTGGGGGGCATTTGACACTAGAGTAAAACCAGCTTTCCCACTCTTGCTCTGCTCCATGGGCAGCCAGCTGCCAGCACAGCTCATCAGGCAGAACAGAGCTCAAAGGACCCAAAAGCTGAAATTGTGTCTCAAGGTGATCCCCCACGCTTCGTCACACACAGAGTTTCCGGCACGGCCATCCTCACCTCCTGATGCAGCTAAATGCCTCACTGAGGCTGTGTCCACCCACAGCCTGAGATGCCACTTTAATCACAAGCTTGTAGGGACTGACAGCTACAGAACTCATCATTTGGCCAGAACAGCCTACTCAGCCTGCTTTCCTTTCTGTACCCCACACGACAACTGCTGTTTCTCCAGCTGGATTGACCCCACTGGTTTTGAGCCCCTGGGCATGAAGAAAACCAATGCCTTGCTTGAGGCAAGTGTGTGCTGTTGTGCTCTTCTCATTGCAACAGGCATTTACTAGAACTGGGAATGGTTTAGAGAGAGGCAACAAGGAGATCCAAGACTTTTCAAACTGTGAGAGACAGCTTAGCAAAAGTATGCTTGTGGTCTCTGCAATCACAAGTAGATGGGGTCTGTTATTCACTGTCTCGTTCAGTACTGGTCTCTGGAAAGCATCAACCCAAGCTAGCAGGAGTTGAGTTCAAAACAAAGGAAAACAGAGACTTCTTCACGTAACAGGTCTGGGGAAATCCTTTCCACAGGACACTATGATGCTAAAAATGTATGTGAACTCAAGGAGAGACTGGTCAAATACACAGCAGAGAAATCCACTGAGAATTCTTATGTACTTTGAACCATGTCTGACTCAGATAATTTTCTAAGCTGAAAATAGATAGCAGCTGGGAGAGCATTTGGGGGATAGGTCATATTTTCTTATTTTTTCCCAACTGTTTGACGTGAATGGAGGAAGGCTGTTGGGCTAGATGGACACTTTATTCTTCTGTTAATTTATGCTACTTCCCTATATTTTTCTATTTGTGACTTTTTCAGAGGTTTCCTTCATTTTTTCCATATAATTCTTTCCAGGCTACACTAAACCCGGTGCAGAGCTGTCTCTATAACACAACATCATTGTGGATAAAGCAGAGATGAAGTGGGGAGTAAGACATATTTATGCTTAGTCTCAAAGCTTAACGAGTGATTATAGAAGTGCTAAAACAGACGACTGTCCTCTGGCAGTTAGTGGGGCAACATGTGCTCGCTGAGTAACAAGCACATCATTCCTCCAATGTTTAATCCCAGCTGCATTTTACCAGCTAAATGAACAACAGTCCCATAAATAATAGAGATTGAATGCCTTTCTCTCCTCCCCAGTGCTGTGCTGTCCTCCCCTTCTACAAACCAGGAGCAAAGAAGCAGCAGGGAAAATCTAATGAGTCTGAGACTTGGACTGAGTCTGGAGCTCACACGAGTGAGCTCCAGGGGGGACAGGAGAGAAAGAGAAATTATGCTTTTGGGCAGAGTGAGCAGGATTTACCAGTCCTTTGTCCCTGCTCTGGGTGGGAATTAGACTCATTACTGTCTTCCTAGCACACTTCAGGGTTCTGCATTTCTCTCTCTGCACTCCACCAGTCCCTTGTCAAAACTCGACTTTCTTATTGAAACTCTTTTCTTCAGTGGCCATGCACATAAGCAATGAACTCTTCCCACTGAGTAGATACAGCCTATGCCAGGACAGCCCTTAGCACATTCCCCAAGAGGTACCCATGGCCATTTCACAAAGCAGTGGGTCTGTCTGGATCCTTCTGCCAGTTTGGAGGTTTGTATTTTTTTGTTTTGTTTTGTTTTTCTTTGTCACTACTAACAAAGGAAAGCCTCTGGTTTGGATACTTTTATATTTAGCAGATCATAACTTAGAAAGTGCATTTTCTGACCTTCTCTGGGAGGTGGGAACATCCCTTGCCAAACAGCATGTTAGACAGAGAAGTATCAACCCAAAGGGCACAAGCTGTGGATGAGTAGGAGAGAAGCTCGCATGGGAGCACTCTTAGCAAGACCCACCACCTGCCAGAAACACCAAACAAGTGCAAAATTCATTCACTAAAGTGTTTCCTCAGGAAAAGACTTGCTCCCATTTAACTGCCCTCCTTATTCATGCTTCAGACACTATATGAAGAAATTTGATTGTTCTAACTCTAACTTTTTTAACCTCAAAAACAAAGCCCCAAACCAACCCTAAAACACAGTCCCATCACCTTCTCAGCCAAGGTACTGAGAACGAGCTGCAGGGCAGAAACAGATCTCCAGAAAGATGCTTTAAGATGTGTGTCAGCCATTTAGCAGGGAAGGTGGGGCAGGGAAAGTGCATGCCATTGCTGAGCAGCCTGCAAACATCTGGGAGCATGATTTATATTCCCACAACAGCCTCTTCAGGTTAAGGGTGAGCACAGTAAAGGATTAATCACAGAAACTCCAGCAAATGCAGAAACGGAGGAAAAAGCAAACCAGGTTTCTTTGTCTTATCCATTAAATGTAAATTACAGTTATTAGAGAGGAACACCCAAGCACAACCACAAGACATTAAGCCATATGTGAATATTTATATACTTATTTGTCTGATCAACCAACTGAATATTTACAAAGATTATACCCTGCTTGCACTGAGCATAAATACCTGGGGAAATCAGCCTTTCAAAAACAACACCTAAGAGTCCTCCAGCCTCACAAATATACCACTCAGGATGCTACTTTGAAACTGAAGCAGCAGGGAAGTAAAGGGCCTGGGCACACAGAACTGAGAGCAAAGGGAGCACTACACACTGGGATGCAGGAAGGTGTCCCAGTCTGTCAGGGTCTGAGCTGGAATTTCACTGCTGTGATCCAACACAGGCTCATGTGCTCCTCTCTCCACCACCAAAAAGCCACAGAAGAGGATCAACAATGGCAATACTAAGTCACAGGAACTCAGAAAAGTAGTGGCAGCACAGTTGGTTGTTCAGTCCCACCAGCAGCAGAACCATGATTTTCTTTGGTTTGGTTTTCATGTCACATTGCAACAAAAGAGGAAATCCAGAACTTGAGAAGGAACTCGCAGCATGGAGGGTGTTGCAATACAATTCCAGTGCTTATCTGTAGACACACCAACAACACAGAGGGGCTTGAGCATTGTGGAGTGTCATGGACACTTCTGCCCTTGTGCTTTTCCAGTTTGAATGCTCTGTGCAAGTGCTTCCAGCTCCACCCTTAGCCCCATAAGGAAGATTTGCCTTGCCTGTCCTCCCTCCAGACACACTTTGGATCCTCCCAGCAGACTCCCCCATCCTGGAAATCAGTAAAGCAGAGGAGGGAACACCAGTTTGGGAACTCCTGTCCTCAAAGCAAGCACAGCATGTTTAACTACATTTTAAGCCAGTTTCACTAGAAGTTCCCCTTTCTCCATTCCTCTTCTTCAGTGCTCTCAGCTCCTTATTCCACTCCCATGCTCATGTAGGCCTCCCACTCTGTCCATGTCTTTTCCACCCACTGTATGTTGAAGTTTTGAATTTTAATCACTTCTATATGCCCGTGTATGCCCACACACATGCATTTTGCTACTCTGGACCTTTCCTTTGCAGGACCCAGCACTTCCTCTGCATCCCACCCACAGTCCCTGCAGGTACACTTGCATGGTCCACAGCACATCAAAGAAGTCTATTTGAGAAGACAACCTGAAACAAGGGCTAAAAGCTGGAAACAAACTGACTGTTTGTCACAATCCCAGCACAGGGCAGGAGCTTTTGTTCTCTCAACACTTTGTCCTATCTCCCCAAGGACCAGCAACCCCAGCAAGTGGGCATCAGGTGTAGGACCCTGGGGATCAGGCCAGTGCACTCCTCAGATCACAGAGTCCTGACCTACAGCAAACAGATGCCCCAGCTCATCCCACACACAGCTGTGGCTTAATAAAAACACTTGCTGAGAAACCAGCAAGGAAAATAGAAGAAGGTACAGCAGAAACTCCTCACCTCAGCTGCCAGAGCCAATTGCTTCAGTTAAGTTGTCTCATCCTACTGTACTTGCTGCTGCTCCCCCATCCCTTGGCAGCACAAAGTAAACTGATTAGGACTGAGCAGTGACTGCTGGGCCATGCACAAGTGAGTTTTCAAGTGAACAAACAACTGTGAATGCACATTAAAAGCAGGAAAAGAACACTAATAAGGAAACAATTATTTCATTTCTTTTTTAAACAGATTCTTTTTCCTATTCTTTCCTCTTATCTGGAACAAACAAAGCTTTGAGGAAACAAATACAATTCCAGAGATAATCCATGCTTTGGATCCTGGAAGCATTTGGTACCAACTTCTGGAAAACAAAACAATGATAATGACTCACGCTGGGCCTGGGGGTGGCTCATCACAAATTTAGCAGCAGCTTCCATGCTCCCAGCTGAGATTGGCTTTGCTGGGTTGTTTTCACAGATTCCCAGGACTGCAATTTAGCACATGCAAATCGGCCCAGCAGCCAATTGCAGCCACCATACTAGAAAGGCATAAACATGCCATTTAGAAAAATGCTTTGCCATACAAAACATGATTACCTCCTTCCATGCCATTTCAGGCTATGGGAGGAAACACTATTTTTATTATTAAACATTGCACATCTCTTTTCCTCCAAAGGGAAGAAGAATTATTTAAAGGCCTATTAAGCAAACATTTATTCACACAACTGAAAGCTTTGCACACCACCATTGCATCTGGGGAGGTGATCATCCCCTGTACTGGGGGCCACAGCTCAGTTTCTGTGTCCAGTTTTGGGCCCTTTACTTCAAGAAAGACATGGAGGTGGCTCCATCCAGCTCCAGAACACAGCTGGGGAAGAGTCTAGAAAACAAATCCTATGAGGAGGGGCTGAGGGAGCTGGGAATGTTTAACCTGGAGAAAGGGAGAATCAGAGAGGATCTCACTGCTCTCTTCAACTCCCTGACACAAGGCTGTAGCAAGGTCAGGGTCACTCTAAGCAACAAGGGACAGGACAAGAAGAAATGGCCTCAAATTGCATCAGGGGAGCTTCAGATTGTATATTAGTAAAAAATTCTTCACTGAAAGAGTTGCTAAGCATTAGAAAATGTTGCCCAGGGAAGCAGTGGAGTAGCCATCCCTTGAGGTATTTCAGACATGCAGATGCAGCATTTAGTGGTGGATTTGGCAGTGCTGGGTTAACAGTTGTACTCAATAAACTTAGAGGTCTTTTACAACCGAAAAAATTCTATATTCTACAAGAAATCTCATCTAATTTTCAGACCATGCTGAACTTTGATGATATATGCACAACCTGGACTAAAAAATTTAAAACTAGCATCAGGTTGGTAAAAAATTAAACAGGTTACTTCCAGAAAGCAGCAGAAAGGGCTGTGGGAAGACAAATGGCTTGGTTTTGAGATGAAGTTCAGTGAGCCAAAAGTAGATCACTCACAAACAAAGCAGGAAGATTTTGATTTCTTTAATGAACAACTTTCATTAAAGCTTTTCATTTTTCCAATGGGCTTTCCATCTGGGAACTGCTGGCTGTGAAATACCTCCAGAGGGATCTGCTGGAAGCAGAAAACAAGCCTACTGTCAGTGCTCTGTGGACAGGGAAAACAAGAAGAATATAAGGGATGATACATACCACTCATCTAAAACAATGGTTCTGGCTGGGACTAGGTGCATGCATAGAGTTAAATATGCACTGAGATGGTTCAGTGAGCTGAGACCTGTGTCCAGAAATACTCCTTGGTCTTCGATGGACGTGACCTAATGACAGTCACACAGCTCTCAGGCTGAAAGCATCTGCTCTGAAAGTCATCAACTTTAAATGTCTGCCTTTGATCCCAGATTCTTTTGTTACTCTTCAAGTGGAAAAACAGCAACAAAGAATTTTATACACACAGTCATTCAGGAAAACCAATGGAAAAGCAGAAAAATTATTTCATTGTATTTTATTATATTTTCATTATATTGTTAGTTCACATTTCTCATAAATCTTTCCATTTATAAGGCATCATAATTGTACATGGTGTTTAAGCTCAGATAAACTCTTATTCTTTTCTCAGCTGTGATTGGGAAGTGAAGGAAGTTAAGCTCTACTCCTTTACAAAACCATGCATACCTTCAGGTGAGAAGTGCCATAAACCAGCCAACCTCTGCTTCAGAGTACTGTTTATCATCCTGATTGCAGGTACTTAAGAAAATTCAAATGACTCTTCTTTTGCTTGTATTTGCTCATTCACAGAAAATAGAACATTTTCCAAATATGATTCAATATCAGTGATCTCTGGCAGGACCCAGACAAGTATCAATATTCAGAAGACTGAGTGAAATCCAACAATTCCAGATGCCCAGCTCTGTAACCTCAGACATCCAGCTGACAGCTCTGCATTGCTAAGCCACTTCACACCCAGACCTGCATTTCTTTTGAAGATTTATGAAATACTTTATTGCAAACTAAAAAATAAAATCCTGCATAATATCAAAGACTTTCCTTTGCATAACTACACAGAGCTGGCTGCAAGCACTTAAAAAAGTTATATGCATATAACTAAGTTCATTATCATTTATATCTCTGGAATTTTTGTATTTCACTAAATAAAAATGCTAAAAAATTCATCATTTCTAGCTGAGTCAGAACAGATTTTTTTGCAAAGACACACAAGCACTGTGGGCTTCCAGGAGAGATGCCTAGCCAATATCTGCATGAGAAGGTTACTTCAGAATAAAGGAAAGCGTAGATTTAAAATGCTATAGCTATTCTTGAATAATACCCCAGAGGAGTGCTCCTGTTATAATAAAAAAGATTTTTCAGAGTTTTGTTTAATTCATTTCCCAGGTGAATTAAACTAAATCAGACAAAGGTATTCTCCCCACTAGCATGTGAGTGTCAGCAATAGGCATTATCCCAGAACAGCACAGGTACTTGACTTCCACTGGTCAGCAGTGTTACTTTTCCAAAAAGACAAAACTAGAAGTGGGAACCAGAACAAAGTATGTGCCATAACAGTGGCAAAGAATGGCAAGCAGGACACCTGGTGTGGGAAGGAAAATGTACAGATGACCCCCAGTCAGATGCCAGTGCTTCACAGCCTTGACCCACACTCTGAGCTCCACAAATCAAAGTCTCCCTGTGCTCCCTGAACTCAGCAAGGAACTGCAGGTTTCATTAGCTGTACACAGAGCTGTTACTTCCAGTAATTTGAAGCTGAACTGTTCAGTATTTGCTGTACACTGTAACTTGCTATCTACTTGAATAAACAGCAGTGGGAAAATTTTCAAGAACTAGTGCATGTAAATAAAATGTAGATGGATGCATAGGTGACTGCACAAGCAAACAAAGGAGTGCCTGTTCCACTCATAAGCCAAATGCTATTCTTGAATGTGCAGTTGTACCTCCTGTGTGTGTGGCTCCATTTAAATCTGCAGGTGTCTTGCACGTGCAGACACATTATGACAGCACCCCAAAAAGTCTCAGGGAAATGCAAAGATGTACATGGGCAGCAACAGACTGGCTAATGGCAGAGGCACAGCCTGACAATGCCTACCTAGGCAGAATGCTTGTTCCTGTTGCCCCAAATATCAAACTTAGTGTTGTGATGCCTGGAGAAATATGAAGATCTACTTTGCCAGCCATCATTTTAATTTGCCATAAAGCTAGAATCAATCAGTATATTTTCAGGAGCATCTCCAAATTTCACCAGTGTGAGACTCCTATGGAAGCCAAGTTCAGGATTTATTTTCAATATGAGCTTAATTTGTACTGAAGGCATCAATTTGCAAAATAGGGATTTAAACTGAGAAGTACTCTTATATATGTTTGAGAATAGATCACTCTAGATACAAGCAAACCTCTACTACTGAAAATAAAGCTGAAAATGCATTGCTGCTGAATGCTGTTGCTGGTTGATGTGAGAAGTATCTGTGGCTTTAGCAATGATGCAACCCACAGGAGAGTCTGTACAGGAGCCAAGGGGAGGACAGGCATGAGACAAAACCACTCATAGGGCCAAGTAAGAAATCCTTACAGAAGAACACTGAAGCACACTCACTAGCAGAAATCTCCATGCTGGTATTATGCAGTCTATGGGTACGGGGCTTTTTACATCAAAGTGGCTCAAATTAAGTACAGGTCACCCAAAATAGTTTTTCACAACTCTTTTCACAGCTACAACAACAATGCAGTCATTATTTAATGTTTACCTCAAACTTAATAGTGTAGTCACTATCTGTTTCATAATTTGGCTATGAAGCCAAAGGCAAAAAAAACCAAAACCAAACCAACCTGGAGCAAAGGGGGAAAGAGTGTTAGCAGAGAAAATAATGTAAAGGAAAAAACACTTAACAAAATTAAGTGTGGTTGCACCATCACAACAGGAAATATCTCTGTGTATGCAATACAGTTATGCTTGCAACTGAAACTAAGATAACAAGTGAAGCACCTGAAAGATGATACAGGATGCTGCTGTGCTAAAATACTTGTAAAGAAATACACAAAGGAAAGGGATAAATCTCTTACTCTGCATTGCTATGAATTACTTGCACTTTTGTGGTAGTTTAGAGACCCAATAAGCTCCTTTTGCAAGGTGCTGTTCAAACAACCACAGCCTGCCCACAAGACAAGGTCTGCACACCTTGGAAGTGGAGCATAAGAAAACAACAGGCTAGAGTTAGCTGAAGTAAAGAGGTAAGAGGTCTTCACATAAAAATAAAAAAAAAATCTTTCTAATCTTTTTGCTAACATCACAATACACAGAGCTGTACAGTACTTTACAATTGCCTGCAATATTTCACTGTTTCTCTTGGAAGCATCATGCATTAGCTTCTGTCAGAATCAGGAGTGGTCTGAGGCTCTGAGTCAGCACAACACATAAATATGAATCTGACTTTAAACGTGTGCTTACATCCTTATGAGTTGTTTGCATTAAAGAAGTCATGGATATGAGGCAGGAGAAAGGCTTGGTCAATCTGTCAGAATAACTTCAGATCAGAGGATCAAGGACATGTAAGTAGCTCACAACACTCTATGCCATGTTTTTTTTTTAGTCCATATTTCCACAGTCCTTCCACTCCTGGTTTACATGTCTCACTGGTTTGGCCCTACAGTGCCACACCTTTAGTGTTGTTGCCAGAGTATACACCTGTCTCCTGGGCATGCTCACCTTTTGAAGAAGTAGTGAGGAGATTTATCCTCCAGCAGGCCCACTCCACAGTTATAGGTGGAAGGTTTTGTTTTTATTGAGCATTTTTCAAGAACATAAACTCCAACCTTAATGGAAAATGAAAAAACGCAGCCAAGAAGAGGGAATGTACTTTACATCCTGATTCAAAGCAACAGACCCAGTCTGGAGTAGTCAAACTCATGGTGGCATGGGGCTAAAACCTGGAAAATAAGCTCAGTTGGAGATAACAATAGGAGATCATTCCCATAGACTGCATCCTTACAGCATATCATCAGGAAATACAAAGACTATGCAATATTCAGTGTCATTCATCAGAATGGAAGAGGTATGAAAAGATTCAGGCACCACGTATACATCAAGCACACTCCAGCACAGGATCCACCTGTAAAGCCAAACCAGCTCAGCCAGAGAACTGTTATCATTGACTTCTAGTTCACTAAAGTTACAGCCTAGCATCCCCCATAGCCTGAGCACCACCCCACTTTTACCAGTAGCTTATTCTTCTCTTTACTGCTGCAGGTTTTCAAAAGACACAAAACAAACATTCACACATAACAATACACTGAAAACTCCATTACATCTTTTCACTGAAAAGAGACTGGTGTGTGTACTGCTTCCATGTGCAGCCATAATTTATTCTATTTATTTATCGTATTGTTCTTCAAAGCAGGACAGAACATGCTTAGAAGGGAGTCCAGTGCTCTCTCCCAAAGATTCCCCTGTTGCCATGAGCATGTCACAGACAGCAACTTGCACACAAGAGTGTCATGGGAGGGAAGAGGCTACTGAGGCATAAATGGGTGGCATTAACCAGTAACAGCTTTTCCTTAGTAAGGCCATAAGGGAATCCAGGATACCTCAGCAACAGTGTTCTCTTAAGAACAGCCATTCTCTTCAAGAGAACACTGAGCACTGGAACTGGTAGGCATGGACATTTTTCTCTTCTAGGACCAAGATCTCACAAAGAAAACCAATACAAGCATTAGGAAATAATACTCTAAAAGACACGTCCTCATAAGCATCAAATTAGTAGCTTCTACAGTTCTTAATAATAGCAATAACAGGATAACAATAATAAAAGGATTTAATCCCACGGCTATTTCCCCAGTGTTCTGAGAGGAAAAGTCAGATTGATGGAAGAAACACAGAAGAAATTGTAGAAACACCACTTTAAAAGCTTCAACAAGATCATCCTAAAACTCAGGGGTAGTACTACAACAAACCAAGACACTCATGTACTTATTCCCCTCTTCAAAAAGTGCTTAGGGGAAGTGCCTAGGATCACAAATATCGTTCAGAACTTCATCCCACTGCATTTCCTCCCTATCTTAGTGATATGCTCTTTCTCCAACAGGCTAGGAGCTGAGAGAGGAGTTGGGAGCGTCCTCAGCCCCACCCCCCCATCAGAAACAGACAAAGATTTCTCTTTACTTCTAACTACATTCCCATTCAAAACCACATTCTACGCCTTCCACCAGAAAACCACTGCAACATTACTACTACCAGAATCACAAAGTATAGAGAGCTCTTACAGTAGGGCCAACCCTAGAGTTGTGTAGGGCCATTGGAACTCTGGGGAAGGTTATACCCATATTGGCCAGGTAGTAACGAAGGCACGGTTGGGGGTTCCAGGTGGATGACAAAATACAGGGGTCCTGTACAAAGAAAAAAAGACCTGAGTGGGCTGCAGATGGGATAGGGAACAATAATGAGGATCACATGTGAGGTAGGAATCTCTGTGAGGACAAAGGACACTCATGGGGATTCTGTGTGGGTGGGAGCTCCAGGCGGGATTAAGCAGAGGGTAGGGTGCGGTAGAGTAGAGGGGGGCCGGGCTGGGAATCCAGCGGCTGGGGATCCGGTCCCGGGGATGCTCGGCGGGGTCAGCACCGCGGACAGCGCTCATCCAGCCCGGCCACCTGTGCGCGGCGGGGTCAGCACCGCGGACAGCGCTCATCCGCCCCGGCCACCTGTGCGCGGCGGGGTCAGCACCGCGGACAGCGCTCATCCGCCCCGGTCACCTGTGCGCGGCGGGGTCAGCACCGCGGACAGCGCTCATCCAGCCCGGCCACCTGTGCGCGGCGCCGGCGAGGCGGAGGCCGGCGAGGAAACGGGGCCAGCCCGGGCCGAGCGGCGCCGGGCGGGGAGGCGAGGGCGGCGGGGACAAGGACGCGCGCTCCCCACCTGGGCTGTGGCTGGATCTCAGGCGCCTTCCACAGAGACACTGCAGCATATGCGAGCCTTTCTCCAGGAGAAGCCCGAGAATCCTCATGGATTTCACTTTGTGGCGCCCTCCCGCTCCTCGGAAAAGGGACCGGCCCCGGAGCGGCCGGCTCTCAGCGGCGGGGCGCCGGGCCCCCTCGCCGCCAAACTTCCCGGCCCATCGCCGCGGCCCCGCCGCGCCCGGGGGAGGGAGGGGGACCCCGCCGCCACTTCTCGGGACTTGTCCGCCGGCGGAGGGCCGGCCGTGCCGGGAAGCGGGGCGGGCTGGCTGGAAGGACGTCAAGCCCTAGAAACACGCGCGGCCGGCTCCAGCCCTGCCCCCTGCCGGCACAGCCCCCGCCGGGGCGGGCAGCGCCAGCGCCGCCGGGACCCCCCCGCCCCGCTCCGCTCCTCCGGCAGGGCTCCGCTGCTTTCCTTTTTCCCCCGCTCCGCTCCTCCGGCAGGGTTCCACCGCTTTCCTTTCCCCCCGCTCCTCTCCTCCGGTAGGACTCCGCTGCTTTCCTTTCCCCCCGCTCCTCCGGCAGGGCTCCGCCGCTTTCCTTTCTCCTCGCTCCGCTCCTCTCCTCCGGTATGGCTCCGCCGCTTTCCTTTCCCCCCGCTCCGCTCCTCCGCCAGGGCTCCGCCGCTTTGTTTTCCCCTCGCTCCTCTCCTCCGGCAGGACTCTGCCGCTTTCGTTTCCCCCCGCCGCCGCTTTCCCCCCTCTCCGCTCCGCTCCTCCGTCGGGGCCGGGCCCGCCGCGCTCAAGTTCTGCGAGTCCCGATGATCAGGGAGGGAGGGAGGAGGCAGCCCCGCCGCCGGGCAGGGTCGGTGCCCGCGGGTGCCCCAGCGACAGGAGGCAGCACGTACGGGGGGACACCGAGCGCGGCCCCTCCGGGGCTCCTGGGCTGGAACCGGGAAGAAGAGACACTTCTGGTGTTAGAGCACCGGTGGGCGCGGGTCCCCAGATATGGGTGCTCCTTTATGAACACGCTGCAAACGGGGGAGCCTCCGTCTTCTCACCTACCCCAAAGCACCGGCTTCCTGCAAAGGGCACTCCGTTCACACTCCAGGTACCTTCTTTTCTACCCATTTTTAAACTATCACTGTTCCAGCGCTGCAGACTCAAGTCTCAGTGTTGGCGCTGCACAAGAGAAAGGTAGGGCACGCATCTCACGTGCAAGGATGGTTAGGGAAAGATGCTCTCCTTAGAACTGTCTCCAATTCATGAAGTTATACAAAACCCACAATACAAGGCTGGAAAGCACAGGAGCACAGAAAAACTCCTTTGACAGAATAGTACTGTCATATACAAAAGCTGTTCTAAAGAACTCTTTCACCTGAGTAAACTCTAATAGTGCACTAAAAAGCAGCTCCCTCTGGGACAAACAGGAACCCAGCACAAGGGTGAATTTCTAACTCAATTACCTTGTGCTCAAGCAGGGTTACCTACTCACACACCACCTGTCAAAGCCTTCTCTGTCTTTTTTTTCTCCTAATACCTGGAAAAAGTGATCTGACCAGTTCATGAGATGGACATTTTTCCAGAGACTGCACTCTAGGATGTAACAGGCTTCTGGCCAGCGCTTCAGTGGGATGCAAGAGCAGGGCTACAGACTTAGATGTGAATATCTAAATCAGAGTATTAAGGCACATAAACCAGGCATAACAAATGAAATGCTGTTTAGGTGTGAGAATTTATCAAGCATGTGTGGCAAAACTAATATTTTTGAGGACATCTGGAGTCTTTCACACCCTCAATAAATACTCTGCAGTTCCAGTTTTACTCTTGAATAGAAAAAAAAAAATAGTTAAAATGCTAAATGTTTCATGAAATGGTAGCTCTTATTTTCTTTTTTTTAGAGTCAACTCTATTTCACATGATAAAAAATCAGTGCTTATCTAGAAGCAAAGCCAGTAGCTACAGTTCAGGACTGTCAGAAGGATGGAAGGTATTCCTGATTAATCTGTAGGATTCATGCTAAACTCAGGGTTTTTTGTCCATTGTGACTTAGGCTGAAAAATCATCGCTTCGTCTTAATTTATAAGCTATTTTAGAAAGGACCTTGCACATGCACCAAGTCATAGCAAAAAGCTGAATGAAACTGCCCTTCTCCATGTCCCCAGTTACCAGGATCATTGCTCCAATGCACTCCTCAGCAATCCCTGCTCCACAGCAGTCATGAAAGACTGTGTCAGGGCAGGTACCAAACTGAGACCACAGCTGTTGCCTCTCTCCTTCACCCAGAGTTGTCCTTCAGCCCTCTGCTACACCTGACCACCAGAGAGCAAGCCTGCAGCCCTGCTGGAACAAGGCCAGAAGTATTTTGCACAGTGAAGCCCTAAAACAGAACTGGTGGGTCTCTAGTACTTCAGTAATAGCACAAAAAATAAGTCCTTGTTCTGCAAACACTTCAGCAGCATGTTTGAGATGAGAACAATTCTGTATCTGGCTGATCAAGGACAGTACAGTGAGATCCAAAATCAAGGTGCCCTCCTTGTTTAGCCAACATGGAACTGTAAATGAGGAGCTCTCATTTAGAGATGCCAGGACTGACCTGCAGCACTAGGTATGAAGGAAGAGTTGCACTTAGATGTTATATACACATCAAGCTAGCAGGGAATGGAGAGATTTACCCCATGAACATTCAAGGGTAAATGTCTTGGATACAATACAGATGTTTGTAGGAATAAAATGTGAAAATGCAACAGGTAGCTGAATTTTGAGACCTCTGTTCATTAAGCTAACACAGTTGTTCCTGGAAAATCTACTCAACCCATGAAACCACTAATAAAATAATCCCCATTTCTTTGGGGAGTTTCCATCACCTTGCAGAAAGTCTGATAACCCAGCCTATGTGGGGCACACTCTAAGGGGTCAGTTCCTGACTCACATTAGAGAAAGGGGGACAGACTCATATGAGTGAAAAGAATAATTATTACCTGACATTTTCAAAGAAGGACCATAAGGACTGCAATAAGCACATGCTTTTTCAAACTGAGTAGGTTTAAGTAAGTTTAGACAGCAAAATGGAAGCATAAAAATGTTAAAGGAAGAACTGTGATACCTATGACTCAAGTGTTTACATGCCACAAAATACTCATGTACCCAATGAGGTAAATCTTAGCCCAGTAAACAAAGCTTGAAGAATTTGAAAAGATAAATGGAGCTGACATAAATTGAGACATTGCTAGATGTGTTAACTCATTTTAATCTGAAACCAAGGTAAACCAAAATAAAATTTATTTCAGTGCAGAGGGACCTCATGTACCCAAACAATACTTCAGTGGGACACAGTGGTGTATAAATCTCACAGTGGCTCCATTGATGAGCTCACACTACTAAATAATAATGCAAATAACATCTCAAAAATTACCATAAAAATGCTAGAGATATTTAAATTTTTAGCCACTGGTAAACACTGATAGAACACAGGTCTTAGAAATTATAGGGGGCTTGAATAAAAGCAGGGATTGCATTTGCTGGAACATAGAGAAAGCTGTGAAAGCCTCACTGAGGTCAGAAGACATTTACAGGGAACACAATGTCATGTGTGTTTCCCCCTTATTAAATTAAAATGCCATTGGCCTTCTAAAACACTGAAGAGAAACGAGAATATGTTTAGGATTATGGAATTTAAATTAATACCTTCTACTATAAAGAGGAATGTACTGTGCTCTGATCAGAGAAAAATAAGGTGATTTAGCCGACAAGGCTCTTTGGTAGGTATTAAAATAGTGCAATGTGTTTGCCTTCACCAGTTACAAAAGCCAAAAAAAAAAAAAAAAATCTACCAAAGCTCCAAGAAGAGACTAGCCAGGAAAGGTAATTTCTTTGCATTCATATAAAGGCAGTAATAATCTTTCAAGGTGCTGTGTCTGTGCTGTTCTGTTTTCACTCGTACTGACTGGGAGTTCTTTGAATATTGTGATGGGTACACAGAGAAACAGCTTGTGCAGGTGTGTTATTTCTGGTTGGCTGGTTTGGGTATTTTTTGCAAATCTCTGCCCTTGTATTTTCTGGCCAAACACAGGCGGATATGATGAGAAAGGGCCCATTAACCTTAAGAGCTTTGTCCAAGCTGGTGCTGATGCAGAGCTTGGACCTTGTCCCTCTCTTTGTAAATTTACAAGACTCCTTGCTGATCTCTTGGTGCTCATGATCATGGTCCATATGTGATCAGTGATTGCAGGTTCTCCAGTGGTGGCAGAGAACCACTCCACAACACCCCTCCTTGCAAGAGCAAAATCTACCAAAATGGGCCAAGCCATTTTCAGTGCAAACCACTGTCACCATTGTGCTTACCCTTTTCCACTTCTTTATGAAGCAGAGCACTGCTGGCAAGGAGGGATGGCAGAGTCTGTTTCAGAGACATACCAGCCACGTACAGCTCCACCAAAGCACAGCACAATCACACCAGAGACAGTGGGAACTGCAGCACAAAGTTGAGAGGTTTGCTAAAGGCCACACAATAAATTTGTGGACAAGCAGGGAATCATCTGTCAGTCCTCATTCTGATGATTTAATGAGAGGATTAGCCTCTTCCTGATCAGTATAAAATTGCACTCATTACAAGGCAAACATTCTGCTAGAAACTCTACTATGGACAAAGCATACCACACACCTTCTGAGAACAAATAGAAGGTAAGACAAAAAAAAAAAACAAAACAAAAAAAAAAAAAAGAGCTTGATTTTGTATATCAGACAAGGAAGACGAATATCTCAGTTGCTTTTCTGAACAAGAGTGAACAGAAACCACAGACTACAGGTCCTGCAGGAGAGAATGACTTGGTAAAATCTCAGCCACTCTGAGCTCACCAAAGTAGGCTCTGGAGCAAAAGAAAAGGTCCTGCAGCCTTGATCATTTAATAGGTTTATCCTCAGACACATGAAAAGCTTATAGTAATGAGCACTCAGGAGCTGCATTTCCTGACATTATGAAGAAATCTAATATTACATGTAAAGAAGGCTTTGTGTATCAAATGTCTCCAGTCTGAAATAGAGAGAAGTGCTTGTTCTGAATATTTTTCAGTAGAAAACTGAAACTTCTGAACTTCCTCAGAACCTGAACTTCTGGGGCACCTCCAAACATTTTGGCAGTAGTATGAGCAGTTCAGAGCAGATACTCAGGAAAAGAGGCAGCCAGACTGTTCTTTCCACCAACTTCCACTGCCCAGCAAATGCCCACACCTACAGCATGTGCCACAATATGTTTAAGAACCCTAGATGAATTTCTCCCCAACTACTTTTTATACTCATTTCTGGAAACCAGTAATACCATTGGCCTTATCACTGTCTTTTGGCAAGGAGTTCTACAGGTAAATCATGTGGCAGGAAAGAGCTTTTATTAGTTTAAAACTCCTCCTTGATAGCTCCATTTAATGCTCACCTTAATTTATAAGGTGAGCATTTTAAGATTATGTTGTGAAATAGTAATTTTTTGTTCTCCATAATAGTCATGGTTTTATACACCTCTGTTGTATTTCCTTCCTCAACTGTTTCATTTCTGAAGGCACCTGAAAATGCCTAATCTGTTCCATCATTCCCTGGGCAGCAGCTACTCTTCACACTCCACTGACCTTGTCACTGCTTCCTGTGCCTTTCTAGTTCTATCACATCTTTTCTGAGACAGGATAACTGGAACTGCACACAATACTCAAGGTGCAATTGCTCCAGGGATTTGTAGCACAGCAGGATGATAGCTCCTATTTGCTTTCTGTACCTTTTCCAATAATTTCTGCTTGCATCTGCTGAGCTAGCACTTTCAGGGGGATTCACACTTTCTCTGTGGTCTTTTTCCAGTGAGGAAATGGACCCCAGTAGCACCTCTTACCCTGAGTGACCATAATTTATACATGTATATACATATATAAATATATATACACACACAACCCCATATATTTGGGTTTCATCAATGGGTGCATTACCCTGCACTCCTCCCCAGTTTATACTGTTTTTAGTTCAGCAGATGCTCTGTATCAGATGCTCCTTCTGCAGCTCTTTTGTGTTCACTTCTGTTTCTCTTACTGCAAAGATTTTTGTCTCTTCTTTATCCCCTCACCCTTCAAGATAATTTAGGAGTATGTTCAGGACTGCCCAGCTCAGTTCCTCCTCACTGGCAATTTCCCCACTGATGAGACCTGCTCTTTTTTCTTTAAGGGAAACACCCAGTGAGGAAACATCTTAGAAATCCAGACTTCTGCCTCACCTTTACCCAGTTGTTCAGGGAACATTATGGAATTTGGGGGGATGTTGCCCCCTCAATAGCCATGTAGCCCCTTACCCAGATGGCCATACCTGACTGCCAGCCCCTCACAGGATGGCTGCTGTGACTTTGTGCAGATGTAGTTCATGGCAGAACTCCAGATGTTGCCACATTTGTCCTTTGAACCCGAGGGCTGCAGAAGCACCCTCTAGGTGCACCTCTTTGGTGGGTTCAAGTCCCCTGCCAGCTGTGGTTGCTGTTTCACATCTGTAGCCCTTCCATGGGAAAACCCACTGGAAGGCAGAAGATCTCCCCCACCTGCCAATCCCTCCAGGCTCAGAGGTTGTGAGAGAGGAAAGCAGATTGAAGAGCTGCAATGCAAGATCTGACCCACAGGGCTCCAGTAACTGAGGTTATTAATCCATGGTAGGTCAAGGTGGCTTTGCCTGAGGCATGACCCAAGTTTTGAGGGCAGCAGATCACAGTTGAGCCAGGGTTTGGAGGTGGGCAGCACAGCTCCTGGGCTCTGCCCACCAACAGCCCCTTGGCTCCTCTGCCTTCAGCAGGCAGCCACCAAGGCAAAGCCAGAGCTGGAATAGGTGCAGCTTCCAAATTCAGGTTGTGCTCTTGGCTTTCCCCCCAGTTCCCTGTGAAACATGAACAACTGGCAGGCTTCATCTAGGAGTGCAACCAATCCATCCACCTCACAGGAAAAAGTTGTCAGGCTTAATAAAGGGGATTTTCTGAGGGTAAAAGTACAATAGACCAACCATGCAAGAAGCCATCTCCCCTTCCCCTCCAGCAAACTCACTCCTAATGCTCCAGAGGGCATCTGAGGCTGGGCACAGCATCTGTGGAAGCACGAGCCTCCCCATCTGCCTGCTCCCAGTGACACTTACAGAGCCTTTTACTGCTGTCTAGACCTGAGGTGTATTTATTCTGGCATGCTAACACAACACATGGCACAGCCTCATCAAGACAAGTCCTTGCCTAACTGCCTGCCCTGGGAATGATGGTACAAGAAACATTTTCTGCTCCAATTCACAGCTGCTCCAATGACAGAAAAGCCACTATCAGGACACCACAGTTCAGACCCTCACTCATGGCTGAAGAGTGCACAGAGACACATCTGAAACATCTGGAAAGACCACTGTTCTGGAACATGCAATTCCCAGTGCCTGCAGTGTAGCACAGCTAAGGTTTTTTATCAGACCTGCACACAGACTTGTCCCTGCTGGTTATGAAAGGAAGAAAATGACAAAAGCTAGGTATTAAATAATAATATTACAGCACAGTTATAAAGGGTCTATGTAGGTAAAGCAAAATTAATGTTTCAAGAGATTTGAAGATGGGATTTACAAGACCTTTATAAGAGCCACCTTTGAAATCCTGGGTTGTTAGGACAGGACTTCCTAGTGGGAATTAATTCCAGGTGAAATTAAGATTTTTTTTTCTGGAAAATTTCTTTTTCTGAGACTCATGTAGTGTAGTCCTCACCAAAATGCATGAAACCTAAGGAAAAAAAAAATCTGTCTCTTTCTTAGAGCCCACTATTATTTTGGGGCAGTAGTAAAACATAAAATAAAAAGTTAACATGTTATTTTCCTTAAAATTGTATTTATCTAAAGTATCTCAACTTTGCTGAAGTATTTTGCCAGTATCATTAAAAAAAATTGTAAGGAAAGGCTTTGACCTCATCAAAATAAAACATTTCTGTAAGATTCTCAAACAAAGTCAGACAACTGAGGAATACCAGGAGTGCTTGGCTGACAGTGGTGTGAACAGAGAGGAACTTGACTTGTTCCCCATTAAGCCACAAGTCTCCCACTGCTCTGCACATGGATGTACACATACCACACACCAGCTTCATGGGATAGAGAAGGTTTTTTGCTGTTCATAGTTTCAGCAAAAATGGCTCAGACCCTGCTGGCTACAAGGCAGAACCACTTTCTTCACCCTTTGCTGTAAAAGAAAACCCAAATCTGAGTAACACATTTTGGGTTCCTTTTGCATTTGACTCACAGTCCAGCATCTTTAAAAGTACTTATTGTTAGCTTTTCTTTGCTGCCATTATAACCAGGAAATCCAAATATGCCAAGTTGTCCTTCTTACATAATGGCCCAGGGATTTAAGAAAGGCCCCAAATCTTCTAAAAGTTAGCAACACCAGTTTGCAATAACCACACCAGTGACAGGTAACATGGCTGGTTCCCAGGGACAGCAATCACTGCTGACGTGTGACACACTCAGTAATGGCCTTACCCTGCTTTTGCTAAAAGCACAGCAGTGACAGCCCACAGGCAGCTCAGAGTGATTAGCAGCCCCTGGAGAACTCTGCTCCCATACAAGAAAGTAAAAATCCTACTTTCCCCAGCAGCTGAAGATATTTCACTTAGGATGGAATAAAAATTCTAGCAAATCCCATCTAAAACCATGCATAATATGGCAAATTAGGGAGGAACAACAAGTGTTCAAGTCAAAGATGAAGCACTATTATGTGAATATTGCTGTGGAATACAGCAAGAAAGGAGATCACAAAAGATGGATGATCAATGGCTGGAATTTCAAAAGAGGAGTAAAACACAGGAGGAAAATGCTTCTGTGTGTGAGTAGATAAATCACCCAGGCATTTCTTTATCAGGCATTACCAGAGACCTTGAAGGTCAAGCACTGCAATGATTGTCCAATTCCCACAGGCAAAGTTCAAACCTGGAGCACACCACACACACAGCACACATGAGGGACCTGGCACAGCACAAACTGCATCTGAGCACAAGCTAAAGCTGGAAGTGCAGCCCAGAAGGGACTGAGGAAAGGTTAGGACAGAGAGGGGTGGGTACAGAGGATTTTCCAATAGTGTTAGCAAGCTGGGGCAGGATTCTGACTTGCTACAGCTGATACTGCTCCAGGAGGTCTGAATTTAGCCCATGCATTTCAGGCACTGATTTTTTTTTTCTAACAGGCACTTTCGGGATGCAAAGCTGAAATTGTAAAGCTGAGCTGCTGCTCTGTCAGCATGTGCTAAGCTATTTGTGAGTCACTAAAACACACCTTTTCTAATTCTCACCTTAGCTTGTGAATGGCATGTAGCCAAGATGCCTTTTCCAGCTACTTGAGAAAAGTCACCACAGTGTGCTGTGTGCCAGGCTATTGGCAGAGCCACTGCACTGGCTCTGCTACAGGACATGTTTGACCTCCAGCCAGACCTGCATTAGCCCTCTGCCTGTTTACACTGGGACAGCCACAGACATTATCTAAACAAGTGTGGCCCAATGGCAGCGATAAATTTTAGGAATTTCCCTCAAATGAGAAAGCCACTGCAGGACCAAAAAACAAAACTGCAGGCTTGAGTTGTCCCAAGTCCTCACTGCTGCCTTGGCCCCACACATTTTCTGTCCCTGCACAAACGATCCTGCCAGGTACAGGGGGCTCACAGGTGAGTGGAACCACAGCCATCACTTTCCAATCCCAAAAAGCTGCATCCTGCAACTCTGCAGTGAAACAGTAGTTACAATGGGGGAAAATGTCCAATTAAAGCACAGCTGTTCTGAGCCAGTTCTCATGTGTCATGCATCCACATCCTCAGACCACTGACAAAATTATTTCCTTTCAGCTGGTGTTTGCTTAAACCCCCAACACATAGGCAACTTCAACTATGCAGCATTCAGGTTCACATAAGCCCTCCTTAGATGTTACATCCCAGCAGTGATGATGCCCTCTGCTCTGTCTAGGTATCTTCAAGGCCAGCCCCACATTCAAATCCCTACACTCAGAGACTTATTTTATGCCACCACTTTGGTTCCTTGACTGTTAGCCTGATCCCAAAGGGGATTTTCCATCTCCCACTCCCCTTCTCAGCCAGCTGCTGTGCACAAATTTAGCAGGATGACTCAGAACCAGGGAATGACAGCTCAACATTTTTCTGCTATAGAGCAATCACTGCCTGTCTCCAGAAGGTCCTTGGGTCAGGACTGGGGCTTCTGTGCAAGGAAAGGGAAGCAATGATTGCTTTCTGAGAAAAAACAGACCCACTCTGTGGGACCTCCTGCTGCATCCCTCTGTCACAGCCTCAACTTGTCCTTGCTACAGTCTCACAGGATCAGCTTGTTGTAAAATACAATTTAGCTATTTGATTTTCATGGGAGCAGAGCCTCAGAGCTCCTGAGGTCAGTGCCAGGCACTCTATGAGGCAGCACACGACACTGGAAGCTGTGAGGAATGGGAAGGCAGGTTCCCAAGAGGGTGTCTCTTCTTCTTCCCTGCAAGTGTCACGGCCACATCATCTATTTTTCATTCCCAGTGCTCAGTGTCAAGCCATAATGAAGCCATAAGGAATCCAGCACTACTCAGCAGTGCACTAAAGCACTCTGGCTCAGCTCTGCAGAGCTGCATGGCAGTGTGCAGCATTGCAGGAAGGAGAAGGGTCTGATACCCAGAATGCTCCCCATTTTTATATCCTACACTCCCAGAACTGTAGTGAGAGCAAGGCAGGGCAGAGAAAAGCCTTGCTCTCACCCTGCTCCCTCAGTCACCACCCTGGGTACAGTGAGAGCTGTCAGGCAAGGCCACAAATGTCCAAGGTGCTTAATGTCAACAGCCAAGTACACAAAGGCAAGCAGGTGGAAACAGAAGGATCTGTCTCAGAATGATGCTCTCAGAGGACAGATGGTCAAAGATGACTTCTGAAAGAGAGCATAAGTGGGATCCTGGGTCTCCACACAGCTGCAGTAACTCAGCTGCCTTTCCCCAGACCCAAAGCATCACTAAATCTGGCAGCCAGGGAGGAGAGCTTTTATGCCAGAGCCCAAGGATGTGCCCTGGACACTGCATGGCCTTGGGCCAGACTGTCCATGCAGAGGAGCAGGCATCACTCACAAGGGGACCCAGGGATCCCTCCTGCAGCTTGGCCCTCCACCCTCACCATCCTGCCCCTTGGCAGAGCTCCCTGGACTCGGGAGGGTCCCTGGGCTGTCTCTGCCCATTTCTCCAGACCAGAAGTGGGGACAGTTCCCAACGAGCACAAAACACCTGGCAGACCCAGTCTCCAGGTAAAACATGCAGTGCTTTTGATGAGACAGAGCAGACAACAGCTTTACTTGTACTCCACTGGGGCAATTGTCTGGTAATGGGCCTGCATTAGCACAAAGTAAATTAACAACCAGGTACAACCTCAGAGCTGACATCTGCTCCAGCCTATGGGATAGTCTGAGCAGCTAAAACTGGAGCAGAGCAATTCCTGGGGAACAACTCACAGGGGAAAGCCTACACTAGTCTGTCAGGGATGCAGGCAGCAGTGCTTAGATAATCTCATTTTAAAGTATTGTTCCACTCTTCCACAGCTTGCTTTACCAGTTAGGTACTCACCTTGCAGAAACTGTTGGGCCATGTCTCTGGTACCCCATAATTTTTTTCCACAGTGCCACTCTCACCAAGGAAGGTTTCATGGAAGATACCTGCTGTGGATATTTATAATTTTTATGGGGGTGTTTACACCAGCTAGGATTGATGGAATTGGGCACTTGGCCATCCTGCCACACAGCAGCTGTGTTTGCACTGCACTTCACTGAGATCCTGCTATTTACATCTAATATTCCAACTTTGCAAACTTCCCTTTATTCTATGTTACAAGTTTCATATTTCCTCACTTCCTCTGTGCAAGTCCTGTTAAGATCCTAAAGTCCCTGTTAAGATTTTACACACCAGAAAAATCCTGCTGAAAGAGCTCAAATAAGCCAGTGATGTTTCAGCCCAGGGTTGGGGTAGTTAACACAGACACAAATGCTGTGTTAGACCAGTATGAGGCTCTTCTCTTAACACATCACACAAGACAGAGAAGCTGACATCCACTTTTCTAAGGGCAGTAGCCTTGAATACCCTTTCATATTCTTATTGCTGTCAGAATTTTCCTACCCCACAATTGCTCTTTAAAAATAGGAGAGAGTCCTGGTGAATGGGACCAAGCAGGAGAACGAGGATGCTGTTTCTGCATGTGGTGCAGTGCAGCAGTTTTGCAGTGTGGGAGGTCCCACTGGTCAGCATGGCTGCCCAGTCTTTCTTGGAAAAGGGAGAATAGGTTTATTCTGAAGGCTTTGGCTGATTCTTATTCTTTACACAAACACTGTACCCACAGTCTAAGCATCACAAGGGTTTACAGAAGCTTTCCTCTTTGGTGGTGTAGAGTTTAGAAACACACTTTCTGCATACTTAAGGGTTTTAAATGATAATATCTGTTTTTAGGACTACAGACAATACTTTCCCATAGTTTAATGGTTGTTCTGAGATGGGTTCTTGACTGCTGGCAGCAGTAGGGGTCACTGTAGTACGTGTTAAGTGGGAGAATTCAACTAAAAATAAAAATCCAAGGGAAAAAAACCCAACAAGCTGAAACATCTTGTGACAACTCACCCCAGAAGCCCTGTCAATCTGCCAGGACTGCATTACCCAGGAGTTGGGAGTGAAGCTAAACCATCCACCACCAAATGCTCAAGAGCTCTTTAACCCACTCTATCTTCAGCTGCTTTCTGTTGCTGGCTGCTTTTAACCTAGTTTTCAACCTCCAGAACTCTTATTTCTGGTTGCAGCTTTCATTAGCAGAGACATACTCCCCATTCAATTCCTTCCAGAGATGTAGGCTGCATCCCCAAAGTGCTTTTTGGGAAAGTTGTCTGATGCACTTGCAGCCAGAGGGTGCAGTGCCCTGGAACAACAGGGAGGAATGTAGATTCCAAAGTGCATTTTTCCCATCAGCACTAAGAAGCCAAACTCCACTGGTGAATTCTGTAGATGGAATTGTTCTATCCTAACCATTGACAGTTTTGTTTCTAAAAGGAAAGACTGTTTTTTAAGGATTTGGAGGGCTCTTCTCCCTTTGTCTCCCTAATTTTGGAGTGGCAGGTGATTCATTGCTTCTTTCTCTGCTTTTTCACACCTCCATTATTGATGCCCTCATACAGGCAGCTTGGGGAGAAACAGCTTTCAGGAAGTCCCAGTGATCACAGATATGTCTCATCCTCAGCTTGCAAAGTGCTTTCTTGCTTAACTTCCAGAAATACTGATTTCCTGAAATACTCATGATTTCCTGCAGGAACATCACCTCCTGTCACTCACAGGCAGGCTGTATAAGGGGGGATGTGTGGGGTCCCCTCTGCAGAGGTGCTCACACACACTCCTTGTGACCTCCCTTACTCCCTGACTGTGAGCCTGTCAGTCTGCATTTTGACTTCCTCCAGAACTAGCTGTGGCCTGACAATATCAAGATGGACATTGAAAATAAAAGTGATTTTAAGGTGTAAAACACTTCAGTTGAAGCCTTCTCAGTTTCATACTCTATGCCATCCCTATAATCCTCCTGGGAAGAGGGTACAGGGCTTTCAAAGGCTAGGGCACATGCTCTCTTTTCAGAAGTGTCCACACTCTTTTATTGCCAAGTGAGAAGTTTCCCTAAGAGGGAGGGATGTAAACTGTCTCCAGTCCCAAAGCCTTGCAGCCATGTCAGCAAAACACCACATTTGGCTATTAAGGTCTGCTGGGAGAGTGGATTTACCAGACCAGACACCCCAGCTGTGTAATTCCACAGCCTGCAGTCTTGAAGCAGAGTCCAGCCAGCCCAAAACACAGTCCAAACAAGTTTGCATCTGGCTGCAAAAGATCTTGTAAGACATACCCATGATTACTGGCATCAGCTCAAAACACGCCTTTGGTTTAGAAAGCATCAATGCCTGAAGATGGATTGGGTATGCTGAACATACACAGCAGCTGTGCATGTTAAAATCCTCCTTGGCAGACGCTGAGGTTGGCATTTCTGTCCCCACTTCACAGCAGGGACACTGCAGCAGGACTGGAGTGAGCAGCTCCCAGAGCCTCACACAAGCAGCCACAAGGCCATGGAAGGAGCTCTGTCACAGGAGGCTTTGCACTGAGCACTTGGTGCCATGTGCTGGGCTCAGCATCCTGCCAAGAAGAGGCAGGAATCTGAAACATAAAGCCTGTCCCACACCTCCACCCTGACTGACTCCCACCACCTCCTCTGGGGTTTGAGTGGCTTTAAAACCAGCAAGTTTTGCTTGATGGAGGTCAAGCCACAGAAAAAGTTTGATCATCTGCTGTCACAGCATATTCTGTGGTTGAAGTAATCCAAATCTACTACATCCCTTTCCTCTGCCTGAACCACAAAAAGCTGTTTTCCTTTAAGATGGCCTTATAGCTGGGCTTACTGCCTGCCAGGCTTGTGGTCATGCTCTCTCTGAAGGCTTTTGTAGGGTAATCCAGCACAAAAGGCACTGGCTGCTCTCCACTCCAAACCTCTGCCAAGTTGTGAGATAGATGGAGCTGCTTATAAAATGTATCATAAATTGGAACAGCGTGAGAAGCTAAGAGTAATTGTTGTGCTGAATGTAGCAGCCTAAATCCCAAAGGACCTCAGCACAGATGATTTACAAAAAAAAAAACCCACACTCAAAACAACAAATGTTTTTGTAATTCAAGAAATTTCTTGTAAAACTCAACCCTTGAAAGACTTTGATAATAAGATCTCATTTGAAAACCTGCATAAATCATCCCTAAGTGTTTATTTTAAGTATGTAAACACTAGAAATATCCAGTGCAGACAAACACTGAGGAAAAGCACACACGCTCCCCATCATTGTATTGCTTTTCCCATGTGCCTTCTCAGTGATGAATTTGTGATTTCACATCCCATGCCACACCTCCCCAGTCAATGGCATTAACAACTTTTCACCTCTTACAACCAAGGTACCTCTCAGAGCTCCACCTGGGTGGCAGCTCTATCAAGAACATGTGTCCTACACAGGAGAGAGTTCTGGCAACACATGGCTTCCCAAATGCACAAAACAACAAAAAACCCAAAGCTGGAAGCTGAAACTAAACAAAGTGAAGTTCTGAAGTATTTAATGTTGAAGGTGATAAAGTATTGGAACAATTCAACAAGGTGAATCTTCCATCATGGAAAAGTTTTAAGGCAAGAGGGATTTTTATTTTTTTTTAATTCAGTGCTGCAGTTCAAGCAGGAGTCAATTGAGGGCAGTCCTGTGACTCGCACTCCACAGGACGTCAGACTGAAAGATCACAAGAGCCTCTCTGACCCCATAACCCAGGAATTAATACCTGGGAGGAGCTTCTTGTAAAATCTGTCAAACCATTGCCCTTTCAATCCCTACCTACAGCTTCTCTGCTATGAAGCCACAATGGAAAATCAATTAAAGAACAGGGAAAATGGAAAAGGGATAAACCGAGAAGCTACTGACTGATGAAGGCACAGTGAAGGATGATGGAGGTTTGAACATTGCCCTTGCACCTGGCTGAGCAGGACCTGTTCTGAACTCCTGGAGATCACAGGAGTTTGGCTGTTATGGATTTCACTGGTGCTCATGTCCTCTGCAGGTAAGTAGAGGACAAGGGTTTGCATTCTGAGGACTACAAAACCTGTGTCACTCCCAGACAATGAACAGCCCCACTACACACACAACTGAGCTACAAAGCTATTATGCTTTCATTTGAGCATCCCAACTGAGATTTGTGATTTGTGTACCAAAAGAGAATGCATACAGACAACAGGGAAAAAAAGCAACCCAACCCAAACCAGAAATCCAATATAAAAAACAGAAACACAAAGCTGCTGTTTCATTATTATTGCACTGCTGCTTTGGAATCAGAGAAAATATAAACCTCCTTCAGCAGATCTGGGTTCCACAATGCAGTTCAAAAAGCTGGCAGGGGACTGTATATGGAATGGAAATAGACTGCACAGATCCTCAGGAAGCCACCAGAGGGTAGCAAAGCATTTTAGAGAGCAGCTGAGAGAAGCTCAGGCGTGATGTGTACCTGCATCTCTGCCTCCTCACTTTCTGGTTGCTACTTCAGTTATTCAGGAAAATCACATTTTTATTCATGCCTATCCATTCCATCCTCAAAATGCTGCCTTGCTTTCTTTGCAGATGAGAAGGAAAGCTCATATTTCAATTATTCCTACCCTTCTCCCTGAAAGAAGCTCGTTTCTCCCTTATTTTCTTGATAGTGTCTGCATCCCTCCCCTGCCAGCTGTCCCCTGCAGTCGTAGGCAGCAAGCCATGTTCTATGGGGATGGTCTATGGTTCACCCTGTGGGGAGGTAAGAGGAGGGGAAGAGGGTCAGGAGGGCAAATAGCTGTTTCCAGCAGTTTCAGAAAACTGGTTACACCAGTAGCTCCCCAGATTAGGACTCTGGATTACCCCAACATCCTTGCTAGTATGATGTTCAGATAACACTCAGAATTGTTGATGCCAGTCATGAGGTTATGATTGTTTCAAAGTTGTTAAAAGTACAGGAGAGGAGGAGACATAATATTTTTGTAATGCTCTCCTTGCCTCTCCCCAGGTCTCCATTCTCCACTTTGCAGATTCCAACCCCAGTCACATGGAAAGCCCTCAGCTCCACCAGCACCTCAAGAACCCAATAAACCAACCTCACCCTGATCCCCCTCATGCCCTCTGCTGAGTGTAGTAGGAAGACTTCCAATAACTTTTTTTATTATTATTATTTTATTTTAAGGTTCCTGTGTTTTAAGCCTCAATCCAGGATGCAGGCAGTCCTGCTTCCCTGCTCTGTGAAGCCTACATGGGGAAAAGAGACCAGACAGTAGCACAGGGGAGGGGGTGGTGGGGACAAGAGTCTGGCTTTTAAATAGCTAACTTTTTCATGCACATTCTGCAGGAGCCAAAAATAGCTCCTGAATATTTCAGCAAATCATTCCCAATAATTAAAATTGTGATGTGTTTTCTGTCAATCCCAAATGCAGTGAAAGCCTTGAGATATATTATTCACTACAAATTATTCATCCAGCTGCACTTGCAGAGTTGAAAATTTCCATTCACTAGGCCTAAGCACAAAGAAATCCTCCAGCCCCGGAACGACAAAGTCTTTCATTTCTAAAAAATACAACAAACTAACCTTCCCTGATCTATCCTATTTGTTTATTACAGGTATGTCTTACCCAGCAGTAACACTATAGTGCAGCTGACACTTAGCACTGATTAAGTTGTATCTGTTCAGTCTGCTTTCATTCCCCATAACAGATAAATGAAAGTCACTAAATACATTTTCCACAAACTGTGCTCCTATCCCACCTCCTCTACCCAGGTGCTGTGCCAGCCCTGAGGATCAGCCCTTTACCAATTGTCAGGAAGCAATGGGAGGTAGAGGAAAGGTTCTTGCAGACTTCCAGTTCTGGGAAAAAGCTTCTGCCTCCCTAGAGAACTTGATTATCAGCCCTGCCCCACCAACAACAGACACATTTGCTCTCAGGCTCCTCAAAACACCAAAGCTGAACATGCCAGAAGTATCACTCTCTTGCAGTGCTATGAAAAATCTGTGGCATCATTTAAATCCAGCCCAGCAGCTCACTCCTCCATTACAGCCTCTGCATGAATTACAAATGTGAAGCAGCAGACACTCAGAACAAGAGCACAGTCTGGGCAAGATCTGTTTACAGACCTTTTTAAATGAAGTACCAATATATATAAAGGTGTTTTCATTCTCTTGTATCTGAGGTTAGGAGACCTCAAAGGAACAACATACTTTGGAAGCATTGAGTATCCTTGATAGGGTAGTCAGAGCATGGGTATCTCAGTTTGAGATTCACCATCTGTCCTATATGTCTGGACATTTAATGTAAATTAATCTGTTATTACAAATAATTCAACCAAGTTCTCCTTGACCTGCAGTCTGAGACATCCTGGGACAAGACAGGGAGCTAAAATGGGTCCTTTCTCAGTCTGTTTGAAGGTACAGCTGTTAAGAGGATACAACTTCTCTCTATGATTAAAAGGATGGTTATTAGGAGTGATGCCATGGAAAACCCTGGAGAATCACAAACATTCCCCTTGCAGAAGTCTGGCAATACAGGGAAACATCACATTGAAGTCTCAGTTCCTTGTTGAGCACTTCTCCTCCTCCTCAGTGACGTGCCACACTGTCATTCCAGAATGTCACCTTGATGGAGAGAACAACTTCTTGAGAGGAGTCATCAGCTTGGAGCAACAAAAGCCACCTCCTTCAGAAATACACCCACAGAAGTGTGCAAGGCCAGGGCAACAACGTCACATCAGGGCACAATTAAAACTCCTGAGTAGCTCCAGCTCCTCATCCACAGTCTTTTATGTAATGACTGGATGCAATGAAGGTAACAACCTTCCCCATAGTGACATGTCTGCACAAACACACAATTACCACAGATGGAAAGGAGCCTGACACACGTTTTGCTCAGGGAACAAGAAGCTCAGCTAGGAGATCCTGAGCCCTTCTCCAGCCTTGCTGCTCCTGAATCCTCCAGGACATTGTGTCAAGCCCTGAAGGCAGGGACAGAGGCCAGAAGGAGATTGTACATTAGCAAGTCCTCCTTGCCCAGCAGATGCCCTTTCTTGGCAAAACACTCCCTATCTACAGAAAACAGAGCACGTGTTGTTGTGCAACTGACTGGCAATTTTACAAAACAAGCTTGGACTGGCTTTCTGGGGGCACAGAGACATGAGACAAGAGAGATATTGACAACATTCTAATAAAGAAACAAAAAAATTATAAAGACAAAAGGGATACATGGTTTCCCACTCAAGAAATATCCACCTTTACAAGCCTGTTTTTTCCTAGTCTTTTTAGTTCTTGCAGGGTCAAAGTGAATAATCAATAGTAAGCAGAGAAAGATGATCAAATCAACAGAAGGGAAAGAGTTAAACTCAAGTTTGTATAACAGAAGTTGCACAGAAGTGCTGTGGGAAGACAAAGGCATTCATATTCAGATCTGAATTAGTGAGAACTATATGAAATCTGGACCAAAGGATAATAAAAGCAAAAGTCTGCTAACAGTGGTTAGATCTCATGTGTTCTCATGGTGCCGGTCTGGGTGACTCAGACAGCAGGAATTTAGACAAAGAGGGTTTAGAACAAGCCTTAGAAAAGATAAAAACTAGCAGCAATACAACACACAGCACTCTTACACATCATACCTGTCCCATTTACCCTTTGTCTTATCCTGCAAACAGTGGCACACAGAGCTAAGGCTGCAATGGAGCACAGCCCTGCCCATGTGGAGCAGCAGGCATGGACAGGGCATGAGGGACAGAGACTGGCTCTGTGAGCTCTTTGGGAGTCCTCTCCTGTAAAACTTCTAAGATCTCATCACAATGGAAGCTACCTTGCCAGAAAATTCTCAAAACACACAGCAAGAAGAGAGTCTTTACAACTAATTTAGTCCTTGCACATTTGCATCACTGTAGTAATAAAGACTCTCAAGTGAAACTCTTACCACCAGCTTAATATCCAGTCCTAGACCCAGTTTTCACTCATGTTGGTCTGCAGGCTGTACTGATACTGCCCTGCTTGCACTGGTGCTCAATCTGCCTACACTAACACCCTACATTTCTTGGGGAGACTGAAATGGCACTAAACTCAGTGCTTGGCCACTGAACTTCACCATAAAATCTTTCTGGACAGGTCTGGTTTTCCCTTCAGCCAGCCAACATGCAACTGAAGTGGTTTTGACAGCATTGCCAGCAAAAGCTTATTCTCCTGCTAAAAGGAGGACTCAGATTTTTGTGTCAGGCTGAACAGTGGAGTGCTAAGAACCTCACAGTCCTTATTTCATTATGACATTCTCTACAAAAACATGCCATTGGACCCCAGCTTGGAAGAAGTACAATAGTATGGCTGGCTGGGCAAAAATGTTCACATTTCCCACTAAGCAAAACTGTGTGAGAAAAAAGCATTTGCAGAGCACGTGGTGTAACAGGAAAGGATTGATCAGATTACCTGGAGAACTGATACTTGCCTCTACTAAAACTCTATTTCTGTTCAAAGCCCTGCTTGCAAATTCTGAGAGGAGATAATACAGGATTTTCTTATGGTATTTCAGATTAAATGCTGCATAAGAAATGCAGTATCTTCAAAATGTCCTATCTATAAGCTTCTGATTCACACTTTTGCCATTTGCTGATATTAGGTATGATTCTATTTTTAATGAAGATATAAAACATCAGAAGGAGAAAGAAAATCCAATTCACAATCCTGTCTGTTGAATTTAGTGTGCACTGGCTCCTAGTTCCACAATAACATCACACTGAGTGTGCTTTCAACAGCAGCTCCAAGTGCATTCATGTCAGGCAGAGGGGAAAGCACAGACTGAGACTGATGACACCCAAAGCTCTTCTAATGCATTAAAACCTTTTTGTCTTAAATTGATCCCATCTCAGATATGCTGAGTGTTCAGACTCTTCTTTTTCTGGCTGATTTAATTATAACTTTTGAACTGGTAAAAACTGAGATATGAAGCTTTGCAAATGAGAATTTTAAAGAGAAAGTGGGATAAGAAAAAAAAAAAAGACTTAAATCGGAAATCTGGGGACAAAACACACTGGCTACATCCATGCAGTTTAACACAGTCTCAAACACAGGCACAAGGCTCTGCATCACTGGAAATGTGAGTTACAGTTTAACCTCTGACCACCCAAGCCACTAAGCCAGTCTGGCACACCACATGGTGGGCACAAAACTGACCCAGAGCATCCACAGAAAACACCTCCTGTATTCACAGTCCCAGACCCCACATCTACATGAATAAACTGTGTCAAAATTCCCTTCACACCTCCCACCACTCCTTTTCCCTAGGTCCCAGTTTTACTTTAGGAGGTTTTCCAGAACAGTTTTGTTTGGGGCTTTCTTTTTTTCCCAGTATCTGTCTGTACAAGCAACAGCTTTCTTGTGCTTTAAATTCCCCCTTGAATAAGAAAAGAACAAAGGTTGCTCTTTCATAATGCATCATCTTCCTGAACAGACCAAACAAGTTCTCAATGAAAAACCACAAGCTTTTATTTGCACCCATCAATATACCAATACATGCACAGAGAATAACCACAGAAATAGGGAGCTTGGCACCCTTGAAACCCTCCTGTGCCTTCCAGAGATGTGGTGTACTCCCTTACACCAGTGCTGCTCTTCAAAGCACAGGATAAATCATTTGGTGTGTGAGATAATGGGGAGGGCATCTTCAGAAATGTATGTTCACAGCAATTAGGAAAGGAGGTAGAGCATGACAGCCACAGAGATTTTCTTCCTGCTTCTCAGTGGAGACAGAATTGACTCATCTTAGTGCAGTACCACAGCCCAAAATATTACACCTATAGTCAATTTTTTTTAAGCTTTACAGGTAGAAAGAAAGCATGGAAATAAACATGAAAAAAGTTAATAATTTCATGGCCCCAACTCAAACTTTTTTATTCAACAGACGTAGGCATACAAAGTGGGATCCCAATTTAACCAAGAGCCAACCTTGGCATCAAACAAGTGCTGATGCAGCCATATGGTTGAAAGAGTTTTCTCTCCTTCTGCTAAGTACTCCCTCACATCTTGTAGACTATGTGTCTTAAAGCCATTATCAGCAGCAATTATAAAAGGCATCTGCCTTTGGTGACAAAGATGTGATGATGTGCAGGGAAGGCTCCAGGCTGGTGGTGCTTCCTGCAATTCCCATTGCTCACAAAGGACACCAATTCATGGCAAAGGATCTATTTCAGCAGCTCTGCTGCAGGCAGGGGGATGTGGGGCAGAGACAGGAGACTGAGCTGCAAGGGAAGGGGGGAAATGGAAGGGATGTGGTTTTGGGAGCAGCAGGGATTTAGGCAGAGGGAAAACATGGGTCTGGGGATGCAGAAACACTCCAGACACTTTCCTGGCCTGTTTCAGCTGCTGCTCCATCAACCCCATCTGTCCTACAAAGCCAAGGAGGATGCTGCCCTGTCCTCTTTCTCATCATGAACTCTATCCTAACTTCAAGACTAAATTAATTAATTAATCCCAACACTGACACAATACCTCCTGCACACAAGACTGGTAAATAATTTACAAGAGACATGCATACACTGCCATCTGCACACAAAGGAACTGCTCACTCTCCAGCACTCGTGCAGGTGTTGGTACCTCTGGGGAAGGGAGAAGGTGAGATGGGGACAGCTGCAGGGGCCTGCTGGGAAGCTACTGGAGGCTCTTTGGTGCCTTAACTAACATAAACTGGATATATCCCATTTAATTAACCAAAGCAGTGGATGCTAACAGGAGTCCCTGCTGGCAGGGGCAGCAGAGAGGATAAGCATCAGCAAACAGGTATAATAAAGCAAAATCTCAGCCCAGAGACATTCCAGACAAAGGCTGCACATCATCTCTGACAGTCTGGTGTCACAGGGGTGGGACATGAACACTCAGGACTTTCAACCCATATCTCTGTGCAACCATAACTAACCTGGACTGGAATAAGTGAGACAGTTTCCCTTGACTTTGGATCTTCAAAAAGTATGAATTCTCATGGAAAATGAAAGAGAAACCAAGGTATCAGTAACTCCTTCCCACATTGCAGAATCTCATTCTTCTCTCCACTTTCAAAACCTTAAAAATATCAGGGACAGTCCAGGAAGCATCTGCCTTGATTTCAAACACAGGGCAGAGAACTACCACCAAGCCAGATAAAAAGCAATGGGCTTCTGAATGGATGCCACAGGCTAAATTAATTGAGCCACAGATTACACAGATGAGTACACAAGGCCAGATCTCACACCAGTAAACTGCCCATTAGAGTGGCAATATCAGCTCTGCAATAACAAACCTGTGCAGAGCTCAGCAGGGTGAGGCCATCAGGGATCAGGGCACAAGTCCCAGGAAATTTTTCAGCCTCTGACATCTGCAACACAGAGTTACATCACTCACAAGGTAAACTTCATAATGTTTATGAACCTTGCAGGATGACAGAGGTCTACTACAGCACAAACAACTCTTCAGGGCTTGGATTGGCAGATGGACCCTTTTTCAATGGGAATTTTAACTGTAATTCTGATTTAGGTAAGTTTTGACCAAATACTTCTGCACACAAAGCAAATATGTACAAATCCTAACCACTTACATATCCCAAATGCAGCAATATCATCACATATTGTCACATGTGCCACTTTTAAAGGAACACCCTCTTTTTTCCTGGAATATTTACTTAATTAGTGGAAGATTTTCATCTGAAGTTCTTGTGCAAGGACTTTTTTCTATCCAGCTCCAAAAATCTATTTTTTAGAATTATTTTTAAAAGACCTGTTGCTTTGATAGGGAGCAGGAGTTACAGAATTGTGTCTTCCTCTGGAGACTCTCCCTCCAAAAAGGTTTCAACTGGGACAAGGAAAATAGTCATTATAGGTCCAAGACTATTTTCTGCCCAACTCCCAGTACTTATGCTGGTAGCCCACAGTACGACTACAGCATCAAATCAGACAGAATATATAAATGAGTACATTTTTGGAGGCCTATTCCAGAAGGTTCAGGAATTGGTTTGCCATTTCACAATGCAAAACAGAGTGAGGACAAAGGAATGAAGAGATGATAGACTGAGATAAACTTAGGTGTGAAGTGGGACAGACAAAATCAGCTGTCACTAATTGCCATTCCCCTTGGGCAGCCCTTAGAGACATCATGAGAGGCTTGAATAGCTTTATTGATATTTACTGTGCCTTCACCCTTGGTGAATTACACAAACAAGAGATTAGAAGAAGGAAGGCAGGAAGAGCAGCAGGAGCAGGAGGGAAGAAGAGGGTAATTAGTGCTGTGAGAATTCAGAAGATCAGTAGGGTCCTAGTGATGAGGGAAAAGACAAGAGGAAAGAAAGGGACTGACACGCATTTAGTATTTCGAGCACAGAAAGGTTCTTGCAGCCAGGGATGCTGAAGCGAGACTTGCTTATTATTATGACTATGACAAAGCAGAAAAAAAATGGAACACACATTGATTAAAGCAGCAGGCATCTCCCTTGGATGCTGAGACTCAGCAAGGGGCTGCAGCTTCCCAAGGAGGCGAGCATTTAGGTTTCAGCTATTCCGAGACATGGACCATATGCTGGGGCCATCTGGAGACTGCTGCATTTGATGGATGTCAGATGCCTTCAAAGGCACCAAGGAAGGGAGATGAAATATTGGTGGCTGATTGATGCTGAGGGCACTTAACTAAAGATGACCCCACTTCTACACAGTTCACACCTGCTCCACAGGAGAAGCTCAGAAATTGTCTTCCCAGAGGAGATGATCACTTCCATGGCTTCCAGAAGGCAGTGGATGGAGCGTGCAGCCACTTAACTGGCACAGCTGGTGAGCTCAGTGGGATGGCCCTAAGTGTGCTCAGCCAGCACTCAACAGATGATCCGTGGCACCAGCTGCAGTGTCCCATTCAGCACCTGGCCTGAATTATCACTGCACCATCAAAAGATGTGTTGTGTCAGTGGAGGAAGCCCACGATGCAAAGCCCTCCATGCCTTCATAGGCTGCCCTGCCCTTCAGCACCCCTTGAGAAGCCTTGCCAGGAAAAGAAGCTCCACTGGAGCTCCATCACACTGCAATGCAAAGTGTGACACCCATGCAGCAGCTCCTGACACCCCATGCTGACAGCTCTGCAGCACAGCTCAGGAGGGATGTTTTCTTTCATACCCACAGGACAGGAAACCAAGGCCCTGACATGGAGAGGTCAGATAGAAAAGGAAAAGGCATGCCCTGCATGAACAGCATCAAAAAACACCACCAAAAAAACCCCAAAGCCCAGACACTCTTAAAGGCAGGCAATGTTTGTCTGTGTGAATATGGTTCATATCTAGCAGACACCAGAAGAATTTAAGTTGCAAAGACCAGCAGATAGAAATTCACCTGCCAAACCATAACCAGGCCTTTCGCTGACACCTGTGCAGAAAATCAGGTTTTGTCTTGCAACAACAGCAAGTGAAAGAAAGCAGAATGCTGCGTCTCAGTACAAGCAGAGAACAGGCAAAAAAACCCAATAAACACATCTCCAGAGTAGCTTTCAGAAAGATCAGTAGACCACCCTGTACTTTGTCTTTCCTGAAAAAACAATAGCAATCACTTTTTTCTTCCACAGCATTCAACATCAGAGCTTGGAAAATCATCTGAATACAAATGCTCACTACCCACAGAATATGGATTTTGCATCCAAGGGCAGAGTGTAAAACATGCTTTTACAGCTCTTCCTAACAGCCTCCCACCAAACCAGCACACAGCTTTAACAGTCCCTGGGATTATGGTGCAGGAATTGCTGAATTATAACCCAAGGCTTGGCCTTGGGCAGCTGTCCTGCTTTGTGCTCTGCTTCTCAGGGAGAAGAGGGATCCTTTCAGAGAAAGCTGTGAGACTGTCAGCACCCTCACTGCCACAGCCTGAGCCTCAGACACTGTGTAGGCTTTGCTCACTGCTTGGGGGTGCATGATTCCAGTTTCCCCAGTGTGATCCAGAGACTGGGAGCTGTCTGACAAACCCCAATTTCTCATTCATCACCAAACAGTGAGCACAAGTCCTTTGTGAGGGCAAACTGAATCAAGTGATGGAGCTGTGACAGTCAACACTGGCTGAGAGTTGGCCTCTGCTCTGCAATCTCTTAGGAGTATATCACTGGAAAGAACGTGGAGGCAGAATTTGGGGACTTTGCCATTTATTGTTTGCCCACAGAGAACCTCAGATAACTGTGCAGTGACAGCCAGGTGTCCTGGAGTTAGAGGGATTTGAATAAAACTGGTTACATCCCACTGAATATCTTCATTAGCAGGCAGCAAAACAGTGCCCCTATACATATCTGGAGCTCAAAGCAGAACAGAGTAAAAGCAGAGCAGGAGAGTCCTTCCAGTCCTCAACCCCACTCAGGCTGCAGCTTGTGCTTTGTATCCCCAACTCAGACAAGGACTGGAATTTGGTTAAGTCAAGGGAGAAGAAAGTACAGAGGAAGGGTTATAAATATGTATCAGTGTCTCAAGGCTGGAGATCAAGGGCAATTTTATGAGAAAATCATTTTAGAATAAAAAAAAAAGTGGTGGTGAGGGTGTATGTGAATGTGCAAAGCCTCATAATGGCAAAGGAACAATCCTGTCCTTCCTCCTGGATAGGAGGAATGGAGCACATTAACCACTACCTGACACAGGAACTTTGGAGGCTTAAACCTCCCTTTGCCCTCTCCAACTTCTGCTTTTTAGGATGGAGGATTTCTTTAGCATGCAATTATGCATCTGGTAAAATCAAAGGAATCTACTTTAGCTTCTGACAAACCAGAGCAGTAACACAGGTTTGGATGTAGCTGCATGTCTGTCAGGCACCACAGTCCCCTGCTGAGCATGGAAAGCAACAATTCACCAATAAATGAAGGCTCTAGAGACCTCAGTGCTAGAAGTGAGGAGGTACTGATGCACTGAGACCTGACCAACCTCAGTACTCCAAATCAGGTAGTACTGATCTTAATCAGGTTTAGGAAAACTGAGAAGTAAAATGCACAGCAATAGTCTTTGTGGGATAAGTTATTTGAACAGACTTTTTGTTGGTCAGCAGATCAGATGGTGATTTATTACCCTTGGCCTAGGAAACAAAGAATCAGCACAAAAGGTGTAAACTGATAGCAGTGCTTACACCTAATCTACTAACAGAACAGAGAAACATTATTCCACTTGCCTGAAATACTCCACTTGGTGACACCAGTCACCACAAAACACATCAGATAAACTTTGCAACATTAGCTTACCCTTTCAGCCAGACCAGTGCAATGCACAGGAGGCAACACAGAGCAGCCAGAGGTGCTGCACTCATTTACATGGTGCTAGGACTGATAACTCCTCTAGCTCAGCTTTATAAACCATGGTGAGTCAGAGTTCAGCTTTATCTTTGCAAGTAGTTTCTGCATACTTAAAAGACAACTAGTTTGGAGGAATGCTCAAAGAAAACAAGGCACAGGACAGAACCCTGCTCAGCCAGGAACTCTCCACATACTCAACCACACATAACATCAAGGTGTGGCACTCACCTGTCTCAGTAAATTTTTGATGAATTTGGGTCTTGGATTCCTTACAAATTCCACTCCCCTACTCCCACCTTCCCCCAGGTGCTCCAGCAGCACCTGGACCAGGTGAGACCACACACACACAGCAGCAGCTCAAGGAGGGTTAAAACAGCTGCTGTTCTCCAGCTGAATTGTGATCCCTTACTGTCCATGTGGGCCACCCACTCTTGAGCATATGTGGCTCATACCTGGGCCCATATGTTAGAACAAACAGTACCTGTCTCCCTTCTGTATCATCTTTCATCCAGACACTTCAAACAGTGCATCTGGTCTTCCTCCCATTGCAAGAAGAGCCATTAATTCAGTAGGTGCAGCAACAGCCCATTAAAGCTTACTGTGTACAATTGTCATTAGTGGGAGGTAAACTGAGACACAGGAGGACACGTATTCCTCCAAGGTCATACAGTAAATCTACTGCAGAGCAGAAACAGAAATCAGTGCTTCTCATTTCCAGCCCAAGCTTTGACCATAATTACAAGTGAGAGATGAAATTTGGCTCCCATTCTCGAGGTTGGGGAAGTTCAGGACCCTGAATCTATTCTTGGCTTTTGCTTCCCGCTTCAACGTGTGACTTTGAGTAGGTCAGATTTTGATGCCTGTGCATTTGGAGTGACTGGTCATGCTTAGGTTCCAGTATATGCAAGATGTATCCATTAATACTGGGTTAGGCAGTTTGTATGCAAATAAAAGCACTTTGAGCACACGGCTTCTCATTTTGATACTGTCACTTTCTGGTGACAACTAGTTTTTTGTCTGCTGCACCACAGCAGAGAGCACTTAGAGCCCTGTCCCTCACTTAGCAGATACTGTGATGACAGAGGCGAGTTCAGGCAAACCAGAGGAACTTCAAGAACATAAATCCCCTTTATCCTCTGACTGTGCACTGGTGAACATGCACACTAATGCAAGGAACACCTTCCCATCCCTGCCCAGCTGACCTGCCTCAAACCATCTCCCTCCTTGTAGAGGCTGCAGACTCCAAAGGGTCCCCCCCTTCACCAGGGACCATTCTGGTGTTACCAAGACCTACTTAGGTAAAAATGCCACTGTTGCAAAACACTAGATCATTCTTACTAAACTGTTTTGGTGGAATTGGTATTAATAACAGAGCTTACAGTTCAAACAAAACACTGCAGAACAACAAAACCACACACACACACAAATAAAAAGCTGCAACAAGCAAAAAATCCAACAAAACAAATAAATAAAAAACAAACCGAACAAAAACCTCAACCACAAACAAAAAAAATCAAAAGCAAATTTAAAAAATTCCAGGAAAACAGGAAGAAGTGATGCTTGAGTCCCCCCCTGCAGCACTGCATGTTCAGAGTCCTGCTCTGCCCAGCTTGGAGCAATGCTAGCATGCAACACTCTCACATCCTCTCCTCTGGTTTTTACACAGAAGCATTTCCAGACATCATGCACCAAATCCTGACTGGTTTTTTTTTTTGTTTTTGCAAGACAGCCCTCGTGTTTCCTGGCCAGACAGCAGCTCTGCACCAGGCAGCACCCAGAGCATCAGACGCCGGCAGCAAGTGCAGCCACCCTTCTGTGAGACCTGTTCCAAAAGTCCATGAGGTCACACAGGTGTCCTTGGGAGACAACAGCCAACATTAACTCCTGTTTCACAGGAACCTAACTTGTCCTCACAGCAGAGGAAAGGCAAAATTTGTAGATGTGGGTTTGAAGACAGGGCTCTTCTTGACCTCCAGTTCTGGAGACGCTGGTTTTCCAGCTGAGTGCTGCATTTTCACAGCTGCTGAGCAAACTCCAGTCGAAACCATGAGACTTTGGAGGATTCCACACTCTTATAAGTCAGCATCAGAAAAACCTTGACCCTGGCAATTTCAGTCATAATTTTGCCTTCTAACAACCCCTAGAGCTTCAACTTCATTGATGGTACTTGAAATTACAACACTCCCCCTTAAACCTGCCCAAACCAGCACAGGCACCCTTGTTACCTGTTTGGGTCCTGTCCCTTACACAGACCAAGACATAGTCCTGAATCAATTTTGATGAAAGCTGGAGTAGAAAAGCATTCAATCTTCATTTTAACATTTGTAGAGATGAAGAGGTCACCATAATCCTCAGCATCAGATACCGTTCCCATGGCTAATTAGCTCCTCAGTTAAACCTAATTTTATTTCTGGTCAGAATGTGCCCACCTTTCATTTCACCCACTAGATCTTGCAGTACATTAAAAACTGTTCTCCATCTAGATATCAGACAGATCAAATCAGTCTTCAATTAATCAAATTCCTACAGCTTCTCATTATAAGTCATGCCTTATGATCATTCACATGCTATTCTCTGACTTACCTCTGATATGTTTTTCCCCCCAGTTTCTTTTTTTCTAATTACAGGTATCAGAAACTGCCTCAGGTATTTTACAAGAGATCTCACCAGTGCTAATTTCAGAGAAAACATATTCACCTTCCTACTTCTCCACATTTCTGTGCCTGCCCTCCCACAGACAGCATTTGCTGTGCTCAGTTCCCAGCACAGAGCTGCCTGGGCTGGACTTGGTTCTGGAGCAGCAGTTGCCCCATCACTCCCCTACCACAGGCACAAGGGATGGGTACACTGTCCTCAGGTCAAGTCCAGAGGGCTCTGCTGCACCTGGCTAGTGAGTGAGTGGCCCTGTGCCTTTGCATACTGTCAGCTCTGTGTCCAAATCCCTGCTTTTGCAATAACACTCCTCACAGCACTCCTTGTGCTAAATCACTGAGCAACTCGATGGTTCTCCATGAAGGACTGTCCTCATCTTCCTCACCCTTCCTCCAGGTCACTCACACTCAGCAGGAAACAGCCACAAGCTGACCTCAGACAGACCCCACTAAAAATCCCCAAGATCTGAACCAAATGTCCTGGAGTTTGCTACTCTAGCAGCCACATCATGGTCCCACTTGTAATTCTAAAGAATGGACTCAATTTCATAGATTAAGCTATTACTTTTCAAGACTGCTATAATAATGATACTTAACATTCCTGGAGCAATTTACATTTTCAAAGCACTGCAAAAATGTTAATTAACAGTAATGTAATGCTTACACCAGCTTGGGAAAGCAGTCACCTCAAAACTGCTGCTCTGCTGCCTCATTCACATTCACTCATTCCACACAAGTATCAGAAATCATTTAACTCCCATGTTCCTGGTAATCTTTTATTCTACCAATTATTTAAGCTTAATTTAAGGTTTAGTAACAAAGTGGAACTAAGGATATTAACATGAGCCTTAATAAATTCATGCAATTCTGGTTGTCTATTAAACAACCAAAGAAAACCTTGTATTACAAAAATCTCAGCCTTCATTGAATGTGTTGCACAATACTATGTGCAACTGTTTTTTCAATAAAAATTCATAATTTTAAAGAAGTCTGACTTTTAACTGGATAACAGCATTTCCAAAATTCACCCTATTTTCTCCTTGCACGATTCAGCTATAAAAGCCTTTGAAACTCAATGTAATAGTGCCTTATATTGGAAGAGACTGGCACGAATCCACAAAGGATCATCTATTTATAAGAAAAAAACATCCAAAGGTACTGGCTGACACATTTTATGAAGAATAACACCCCTGCTTTAGGGAATAAGCCAAATATTGGAGGTTGGGGAGACACTTTTCCTACTGAAGCATTGATCTGTGGCTGCTTTGTGAGAGGGCTGGTGAGGCATTGGCCCTTGGACATGGTCAGAGAGACAATGGACAAAACCAACCATAAATCCCAGCTCCTGTGACAGCTTCCATTAGTTGGCACTTGCCAGACTCATAGCTGGATCTGAACTTCATAAACCCTTTAAGGTATTTACAATAGTAGAGATTCTACTTTAAGGATCCAAGTGTTTCTACATTGCCCAGCCTCTGTGAAGGTTGGCAGAGCTAAACAAGCACTTTAAGCAGTGATAGTGCAAGAGCTGAAAATGAAATCACCAAAAAACATCCCCTGCCACAGATCTGGCAAAGGTTGCCAGTAACTCTTGAAAGGCTAATTTCATCCATCACTGAGAGCAATGCACAACAGAAAGCTGCTTATGCAGTGCCCTGCTGAGCATCATCTGTTTACTGTGTATGCTGCAATTTTTTTAAAATGTGTGAAAAATGAAAAACTATTTAAGTCCAAATGCTGAACTTGCAGACTCCAGCCTTATGCCAGACAAGATGGTGATCTTTAAGCCTATCAACCTGAAAGACTTTTATATTTAAAGAAATGGCTTTCTTGATTTTCAGGTTTGGGTGAGACAGAGCCCATCTGGAGCAGGAGCAGAGCAGGGTCAGCTGCAAGCAGAGCTCTGCACAACAGAGACTAAAGCAGCTTGGCCCACTTAAACCCAGCAAAGAAGAATGCAAGAGGGAATATGATCCTCCCCGAGGTATTTATAGGACAGCATGGGAGCTCAGTGCAGATAAATATGGCCAAGAATACACATAACCTAGAAATTAGCAAGGTTTGACCAGCACAAGATGGCTTCAAAGCAGGTTCCCAGCAGGAATATGGATTTTAAGAGGGCACTTGAAGTTCATGAACATGGTGTACTATGAGGTTTTCAGCAAGCAAAGGAAGAAAGGGCAGCTGGCCAGGGAGGTCTTTGCCCCTCCTTGGCTTGCATAATGGCAGGTTGTGAAGATGGAGGGGGATTTTAATCAGACCCCTGTTTATAAATGTGTTTTGTTTTTCCCTATGGCCCAGCCACTGTCTAAACATTTTCTCTTGGTTTTGAAATAAAAATACCTTGAGGTACTCGTATTTCAAGGTTCCACGTTTTGTTTCTCTCAAGATAATAACAGCTGCTCTCTATTATCGTTTCTTACAGATTTACTCTGGCTAAATTGCTCAGTCAGCTCAGCACAGGTTTGACAGGAAAAAGAACAAACAAGGAACACAGAAATTTGTTTAATGGAGGGCTAGAACCAGCTGCAAGTACAAGCCAGCACTGGAGACCTGCATGCATGCATGCAGGAATGAGCTTCACTTATGTAAAAGCTCAGCTGTCCTCAATCCTGTGCAGGAAAAAAAAAATAAAAAAATAGTTACTGCATCTGTTGGCAGTATTTGCAGATTCTGGACAAAATTCAGGCGGCCAACAGCAAAGCAGCCAGGGCTGAGGAAGTCAGCTGCAGCAAAAGCACCTGCAACAGCCCTTTGCTGCAGGAATGAAGCAAAGACCCAGCAATGACACTGTCCCTGCCCATGGAGCACTTCACCTCCAACTCAGGTCAAGTGAAAGCACCACTTCAGTCTGGCTGAACTCCCCAGGCAGGAGAGGACTCCAGCTGGATGGTACGTGACAGACGTCTGGGCACACAGGAGGTCACATTTTCTACTTAAGTGCCTTGAAAATAAGGGACCTTCCACTTGGAGACACACTTCCTGCTAGGATTATCCTCTGCACTTCCTCAGGAAATGATTCCAAACGTCTGGATCTCAAAATCCCAAATATCCATTGCAGATGAGATTACTGCACAACAGGCTGCACTTGCAGAGAACATTTCAAACCACCAGGTTACCCCATCATTACACTCATTCAGAAAGCCAGAAAGGACACAAGCTGGTTCACAGGACAGTGCAAACCAAGAAAGAAGTGTATTTGAGATTTGTGCTGAGAAACCAAAGTATCATCTATTCAGTCAAGAGAGAATTTTTTCTGGAAAAGTGTCCAGGCAACATTATTTGGTTTTTCTACCACTAGCTCGTGTTCCATCCCACCATCCAGCCTATCCCACCTTCCCCAGGAAAGTTACAGTATAGCAGAAAACTGACTTTTCTGTCACACTTACAATGACCTAAAGAAAGCATGCTTGACCCCAGGGAGTCTAACTTATTCATAAGACACTCTCACACCACATATCAGAGCTATGACTTATTTATAAAGCATTCTTGATCTGACACATTACCAGAACATGTTCCACTTAGCTCTGAAGTGTCTGTTTATTGGAAATCAATCCATATAATTGCCCTGTACATATCTATGGAAGTCATGATATTACACACATTGGGAGACTTGTGGCTTTACATGAACACCTACACCATGGCCTAAGGAGAAAAAGAGAAGCAACCATGGGCATGAGAAGCTTGTTGGGTAAGTACCAGCAGCACCTGGTTTCTCCCACATGAGGGGCATGATGTTTTTCCTCACTAGAAGCCCTGGGATGAGTTCACAGTGTGTATGGCTCAGCCATGCACTGAAAGGCTGTACATGCAGTGCTGGATCAGACCCATCCTCAGCTGTAAACATGATGTAATTACAGTATTACTGTACAAAACAAGCCTTCCTACAATTGGCTTCACTGACTCTTTGCTTTTCCCCATTGTTCTGTGTACACACCATAGCTCTCAATGCTGTAGACCAAGTAGGTCAGAGAAGATGGATATGCAATAAGGAAAAAAAGTCTGGGTTTCCATCACCCTTGAGTAAATCCTCCATGAAACCAGTGAGATTGCCTAGGACATGCACCATGATGGCTCAAGGGCATATCTGACCCTGACAGGCCTCTTTGGGCACACTACATCTCTCTTCCCCCCTTCTTCATCCTCAGGCTCACCAGCAGTGCTGGCAGGAAAATGCCCCAACACCTGAACTGCACAACCTCTGGTGGTTACAGAGTTTGTGAAACAGCTTAAGAAACCCTAAATACTTTTGTGGTTTTCATAAGCTCACAAAATGCAACAATTAAACAGGAAAACAGATGCCTTCTAACATCCTGCTGGAGAGCTAGAGTTATCAGAGTTCAGGAAAACTTTTCAGCTGTTTCTTCTTTTACCTCTTGCAACATAAAAGCCTTTTTGGCTGCATTAGGAATGGGCTCTTGGTTCTTGAAAGAGTAAGAGGGAGAAAAACTTGCTGATTCCCAACAACATTAGGACCTGAGCAGGTGGTTCTAGGCTCACAGGAAAAACCCTGAAGCTAGGAACATATGTGCCCTCTGGTTCAGTATGCTCCTGCTCTGCCAACATGATCTAGAAGTTCACATATGACATTTAGGAGGACTGTAAGGGCTCAGAACTATCATCAGATTATAATAAGTCTGCCACCACAAAGCTGGTACTAGTAGCACCAGAAGAAAGATCTTTTGTCAAGATACATTCATGGATGGTGTGGGGAAGGGGACAGGGTCTCTGAACACTGGTGTCTTCATCCAGTAAACCTGTGACACACCTGAGAGTCCTGGAAGAAGAATCACCCGTGTTTTTTTTTCATAAAGTTCTGGGTATGTTTATCACAGCAATGAGGCCTGCCAAGACCACAGAGGGTGCACAGCTGAACTTGGCAAAAGGCAGCTCATATCAAGCTCGTTTTTTACCATGTCATTAGGAGGCTGGTTCTGCAACACAGAGAGCATCCAGCAATCAGTATGAGATGGGCTGATAGGTAGCAGAGCATTGCTATTAGAGAGGTTTAAGCACTCTGAGATCTTTCAGTCCTGAGCCATCACACCCACAGCAAAGGATTTTCAGCTGCAGCCACACCTCTTGGATGGGCTTGGGATGCTGGCCTGATGGAGAAGAAAGCCAGGAAACTCAAGGCCCTTTCACCCTCAACTGCCCAAGCAGTATGGAATGAACAACTCATTTATATAATTTTGAGCCCTTCTGGCCCTTGCCACAGGCAGAGCTTCCTCCACAGTCACCTGAAATCAGGAAACACAATTGAACAAACTGTCCATGTCAACTGAGTTATGGTTTCACCCATCAAGGACAGAACCAAGAAACCCAAACACAACCAAACCCACCCTGAATCCCCAAGGTTCAGGGCTGAAAATAATCAATATATTTTGTATATCATGTGCCTTGACTTGACCTAATATGGGGTCAGCCAGAGACTTTTACCCTGTGTTTGTTCCTGCCCTTCCCAAGGAAAAAAAAAAAAAATTCCTTAAAACGATTAGTTGTCCTCAGCGGTAATTAATTATCCCCAAGTAGTGAACTGAAATGACAGTGATATTTCTGCTTGAATCCTCAGGGGAAAATTGGGTTGTCTTGCTATGCTCTCTAAACCTGACATAAAGTTAAAAATAGGAAGTTTAATATGCAGTCTGCAGGACTTTTTCTGCCTGTAAGGCAATCCCAAGGGATGTCTCAGTTCAACTGCAAGCTCACGAAGTCCTGCTGTCCTAGAGAAGGCAGTGACATTTATTTCCCTCTTAGGCAGCTCAGGCTCACAGAAACACTAGCAAGAACTAAACAACTTGTCAATTAATACAGCTGAAGATAATGTACAGGAAAAGCTTTTAAACATGTTAATCTCCAGTGAAGCCTGCTTAGAGCTATATGACAGAAACAGCATGAGGAAAAGCAGAGATTTTGGCTTCCAGTGACTGGGAGCAGATGTCATACCTACAGATGAGTGGGTGGGCAAGCACAATCATGAATTTCTGTTTCTGCTGTGTAAGTAGCCGTGGTGGGTTGGAAGCTGTAACTGGGGGAGCAAATTGGGTTTGTCTTAAGGTGATTTTCCAGCTCAGGTTTCTGGTCTTGATGTAGATCCATGCTTGTTACCTTTCCCACAATGATCAAAAATCAAGACTAACAAATATTTTGGTTAATTTGTATCAGTTCTTCATTTAAAGTTAAAAGTTGTTACAAGCTCGTTTTATCACAGTTTTTTTTTGTTTGTTTGTTTGTTTTTTGTAAAGAAAAAAGTCTGAAATCCCCTCTTTTCCTCTGTTTCATTAATGAACCAATATCTTGGAGTAAGAACAAGAAAATCCCCAAAGGATTAGTCTAATTTCCCTCCCTGCTGAACTGACAGTGCATTTCCCTAGCACAATTCTAATGAGAAAGCAACCACTGAAAGTGAACTAAGCCTTCACTCAGCATTGAGTCCCAGTGTGCTGTAAAAGCCAGGCTGGTTGTCAGGTGTTCTTTAAAGAACCAGGAGTTTATTTAGGCAAGATCTATTTTCAGAAAAGAGGAAAACAGCTCTCTTTTTCTAGATCACCTTCAGTAAGAGCACCTCTGTCTCCCTGGTGTTTGCACAGCTCTGCCAGAGGAACCCAAACTCTGCCCTGGGCAGGCTCCCCATCAGTGCCACCAGAACCCCCAACTCCTTTTGGGAGGCCAGTTCATATCTGGCAGGGTTTGTCACACTCTCATGACTTTTGGCCTGACTTAGCAGACCAGGAAAATCTGACCCTTGGGCCAAACCTCCTACAGCACTGTGCTGATTTAGTAAGCAGAACATGGAACAACAAGAAACACAGTGCAAAGACAACCAGCTGAGGTTTGGAAACCCTCTAGCAGCCAGGGTCTTTTCTTTTTCTTGGAGAGGGGTTCTGGTGGATTTTTGCTGTTTTTTTAATGGAGTTTTTTTATCTTTTTCTTATTCACAGTATCCTATATTCCCATTACTCTCAACCACAGTTCTTCAGGGCAATTTTACAAATTGTTTCCATAACTCTGTAAGTTTATATCTGTAGCCAGGTAAAAATTCTCCAAATTCCTTCAAGCAAAAGATCATCTAGGTGCAGGCATATGGATAATTCTCCCACCCTAGTCCACCCCAAGCTGTGGAAAGGGTCTTGCTACAACCTAACCCTGATGTTCTCTATGGCATCTGCAGCAGCTCTACTTGTTCAGAGAGAAAAATCTGCCAAACTTTTTGCTACTGCCACAGGGCTTGGATATTCTTGCTTGAAAAACACAGCTGGGCCTACAGGGTCTGGTTTAAAGCCTGCCTATAATCCCAGGCTCTGGGCAGGCTTGGTTAGAGGCAGGGCAGGCAGTTTGCAGTGTTTATTTCCCTGGGAGGATGGGACCCCTGAGTGAGAGCATCCTCAGGCATGTTGCCCCATGAGCCATTTCCATGGGTGTGCTGGAGCTGCTGTGAGCAAACACACCCTCATGGAACAGCAAAACCACCCACAAACTCAGACCCCCAGCCACTCCCAAGTGCTTCCCTCCCCTTGCCCTCACCTTGCTCAGCTCCCAGTGCAGTACAGGGATGCACCTGCAAGGTGTCTGCAGCCTTCTGGAGCAGAACCCTTCCATCAGCCCCATTCTCCACCTTGTGCTGCCCTGTCCTCTGCATTAGCCCCCATTCTGGAAACACAGGCTTACAGACTTCACCTCTGCTTTCAGATTTCTTTGTCCCTAAAATGAAAGCAGTGGTGGGTGGCATAAGCCTTGAGCTGAACTTTATTGCCTAATGTATGATAAACGAATTGTCTGTGCATCCCCTCTGGTTTCATGTGAAAACACCACTATGCTCACAGCCAACTTGGCTGGCTTTATTTAATCTGCTTAATGAATTGATGTGTAACAAATTTTGTGCCCACAGATGAGAAATAAATCTCTTACTAATCAGAAAGCTTACAACCCCCCAAGCTTTTTAATACATGCCTTTCCAAGGCCATCATACTGGCAACATTAAAACCCTTGCAAGTGATAAATACGAGGCACTTCTTTGATTCTGTTACATGCTAGGGCAGTAAACATAAGAGCAAAAGAGGAAAAAATAACAATTTTGCAAAAGAAAGTGGCTTAAATTATGCTTAAATAGCTCTGCTTGTGATACAAACACTAGGTCAGTGCAAAAGCTGTGTCTTAGTGCAAATAGCACTTTGCTCTGACATCCAAGTGATTTAGGCTACATAGCACAAATGCAAATAAACATGCAAGGCCATCTTTTGGTAGGTGGCATCCTGTACCAGAGACAGATCTATATTGCATAAAATAGACACTCAGCACCTTGACCACATGCAGCCTGGAAACCTTAAATAAATAATCAAATTCCAACCCATATTTCCAACCCACTGAGCACCCAGAGCCCCAAAGTCTCTGCATCTGCTGCTGGAGGTGCCTTGCATTCTTACAGCCTTTTGCATAGAGAGGGACAACAAACCTCTTACACAGCTCAGACAGTGGCTACTTGGGAAAACTTCCTTGCAAGACACTCACTGCAGGTCTCTGCCCACACAGGAGCTCAGAAGAATGAAATATTTGGACCAGCCAGAAACTTCTGTTGTCCCTTAAAAACACAACAGCAGCACTGCATTGTTTACTACAGATTTCCTGCAGCCACTGCCAAACGTGGCACTTTGGGGACATTTATTTTAGGCATCATTGTTCTCTGTGCATTAACATATGTTCCAGTCAAACCCCTTATTCATCATTGCCAGATATGATGAGCCTTGTTATAGCCCCAATTAAAGAGTTCTGAAAGCACTGCCTTAATTTATAACCAGGAGAAGAAAAACAGATTTTAATAAATATAAGGAACCTGAAACCAGTCAAAATTCCTTTCCTGATTGGCATAACTGACTTAGCTTTTAGCTCTTCAAGAAAACACCAAGTCCCTTGCAGGACTGTGCCAAGCAGCTGAGATGGGACATGGACAGCTCCTACTGCCACTCTCCCAGCAAGGAACATGAAGTCCCTCTGATTCTCTGGGCATCCTCACCTTACCTTATGTCTGCAAGAGGAAACATAATCAAGCCATCTTTTTTTGAGGGCAGATGAGCTTGCTGATGTTTGCATGGCAGCAAATCCTTAACAAAAGCAGCACCATTTTAAATTGCTTGAAGCATCAAGGCTCCAGAGTTATTTTATCAGCTAGACTAAAATTACTAGAGAAAACTGAGGCACAGGACATCCTCCCTTTCACAAGGCAGCCTCCAGCACTTTCAAGTTCAGCAACATCAAGTCTTCCTGAAAAACTCACATTCACAGCATCCAAGTCCTTATCTCAGGTCAGTTGGCAAATTTCACTGACAGCCCTGGGACCCATCACCCTGAGTGACAGGGACAAATTGTGCACACAATTCCATGTGTGTGAACATGAAAAGCCCCATAAACCACCACAGCTAATATCAGCCTAAGGGAGGGAAATCTAGTTAATAGCACATTAAAAAGTTAAATTCCATTATTAATGAAAATACCTCCAGCAGAGCAATTAAGCAGCACCCTTAGAGAAAGCTGCCAGGAGATGGAGCACAAGCAGAAGTACTGCTGGCAATAGGGTGCCTGCATATGGACTGGCTAAGCTGCTGCCACCCTGCACCTACTGCAACCTCCCCAGGTAGAAAACACAATTGCAAACATCCCTTCTGTAGCTAATTACTGATCTGAAGCAGCAGGCCAATAAAAAGCCTTGTGGAGAGGAAGAAAGAGACATTTGGTGCTTACAGAATTAAAATTCTCCACTCTGGGGGAATGTGGGATAAATAAGCCAATTTCATGCAGAAGCCTAAGTGCTGAGAAAGAAAAAATCCACAGTAGAGGCTGAAAAACGATTTGGGGTTAATTAACATCCATGAGTCAAAGCTTTCCTGACAGCATGAGCAGGGGAGATGGCACAGCCTCCCTGAGCCAAGCCAGAGCACTGCACAGCAGCCCTCCACTACCTGCCTAGTCCTGCACTGAAGCAGCATACACATGGAAATCATAAGCAATCCTGGAAATCCTTTTCTCCTTTCATGGAGAAAAGTGAGACAGTGGACATACCTAGTGGAGCATTTAAACAGCTCTTTGCAAGTTCTTTTCACAATTAAATGTTTTTAGAACTAGTGACAGGTGACACCACGTGTTTACTCTTGTCTTCCATCTTTCTTGGGTGTCCAGCCAAGATCAAAGTCTCCATAATCAGGGGCTAAAAGCATGAATTCCCAGTATGGGTCTAGAATAAAGAAAAGTGATGGCTGTCTGGGACAATGACAGATCGAGAAATAACTGGCATTGAGTAGTTGTTGCAAAACCCCTGAGTGAGGTATAATAAAAGTTGGCATTGCAGTTGGTTATTTTCACACTAATGAACAAATTAAAGTTTATTTCTACCATCTTTAACATTCACAGTGGCAGGCAGCTGAGGAAGCACTTCCATTTTCAATGCATCAGCTTATAAGCATGTATGCAATTTTTCTGGCTAAGCATTATGTCTCCTACTGTTACTTGTGATCCAGAGCAGCTTCATGTTTTTTCCTCTCTCCATGTGAAGAGTCTAGCTTTAAGGGGTTTTTGTTGAGCAGGTTGTGAACAAAATTGAAATAACCACAGCAAATTAATTGGCAGAGACAGAAAAGTTCCCTGGGGTGCTACAAAATGATGAAGAGACTGCAAAACTTCCTAGAGGACAATAAAGATGTACATACATGACCAGGTAATCCTCAGCCTTGTATCCTATAAATGTGGTTGTGAAAACTGCAGTCCTGCAGGTTTTCAGTCTGACCTTTGCACAAGTGCAAAAATTAAGAGGTGGGCATGGAGAAACCTGCCAGTCAGGAGAAGCACCAGCATCCTGCTTTGGATCATGACTCCCATTGTGCAGCAGCCCTTGGAGTCAGCTGGCACCCACTGTGCTGACGTGCAAACACTGATCTCTGACCCGACAATGCTTCCCTGAAATGGTAACAACACCAGCAAGGTACGATCAGGGGGATACAGGTCTCTGCTTCTCTCAAGATGACCCCTGAAATGCTTAGCTCGTGATGTTATTAGCATCAGCAAGCAAGGAAGGCAGCCAAGAGCAAAATGTATTTTGTCTTTCCATCAGCAGTTGAGGTGGGCCAGCGTTCAACAGCACAGTGTGCCAGTATTTCTTCGAGCGCCGAATCCATCCTCCAAACCCCGGCTGCAGAGGGAAAGGCTGAACCCCACAGCTTCTACACTTCACCCTCAGGGCACATACTGCCTCTGCTTTACATGCACAGGTGAAATTTCCTACTCTGAGCCAATTCTCACCACCAAGAAGACAAGGACAGGCTACTCAAGTCAAATTCAGACAGACCCGAGTCTCCCTGTGGTGGTTGAACCCAGATGAGCACACATCAGGCCAGGCCCAGCTACATGAACTGTTTGCAGTCTGGAGAGAAAACAGCACAACTCCACTGCTTCAGAAAGATAATCTGCTCTTCAGAAGAAAATGTTCCAAAAAGAAACAAGCAATCTTCATAAAAATAGATGAAATTTGGATTTTTGGATTCTGTTCCAACTCATGGGATAGCACAGAACATGGAAAGGACTCCTCCAGGTGTGTGGGTGCACCAGCAAGACCATGACAGTCTTTCACCAAGAGACTGATCCAAATGGTGCTTTTGCTGAGCAATTCAATGCACACACCCCAAACCCACCTATATCTGATCCCTATGGAGCTGTGCAAGTGAGGAGAGGATGCCCTGTGGAACTTACCTCCCATAGCTGTAAGGCTTTCAAACCAACCACCACCCTTTAAATACAGCTCTACAACACCTGGCAACTATTTTACTGGTAACAGCCTCCTCACAAAAGCCCTGACATTTACTGGCCTGGAGCAAAGCAGATCCTGAGCAGCACTCCAGCAGCTGAGATGGGAGATATTCCCGTTGCATCCATCAGGGACTCAGGTGTCCTGTGCCTGGCAGCTTGCAGCAGCCAAAGCAGAGGGGCAGGGACACACCAAAGGAGGAGCAGCAGAGTCCTCCACAGGTTACATGCTCTAAGAAGCCTATGAAGGCAGCCCTCAGGCACTGCACACTTCAGCCACAATGAGCTTTAAACCTTTAAACAAACACCAGAAGCACCACTGCTCAGAGGCTATAGGCCATACATCGTGCACTAAATGACTTACTACCCTTTTTGTCTCAACAGAACTGCCACTTCATGTTGTAAGAGCAGAAGAGCCAGGTAATGCAGGTCTTTTTGAGTGCTTATAGTCTTCAATAAAGATCCATATTGATGAACCCAAGATACTGAACAAAACATAGCATAATAGCCATGTCCATTCTCAAAGAAAAACAAATAAACTTTAATTTCTGCAAAAAGTACTGAAAGCTGCTCATTTAGGAGGCTTATTTCATTTAGAAAGCCTGCTTTTAGCTTTTCCAGACTTCTCAGCTGTAGTACATTTTTCTTTAATTAGTTTAGCTCAACCAGCAAAGAGCAGGAGTTGAGCAACAAGGGTCTGCACATAAAAGCATTTGAAATCTCTGGCTGGCTAATACAGTCTAAATATACACTGCTATCTGCCTGTCAGACTTATTAGAGGGCAGCATTGTGTTCTGTATACTACATTACTATTATTGTGTTTTCCAGGAGAATGAGTTATCCACTGATAGTGATTTCATGTGGGTAAATGAGGCTGCTAGGTTTGGTTCATTAGCATCTTTTCTGCAGCCACCAGCATTTAGAGATTCCCCTGGACCATACAAAGGAACAAGTGTTTACTCAAGTGTTTCACCAGCTTGTCAACACAAGGACCTCTCCTGCATCCCACACTCCTGCCTTTGCTGGGGCTTGGGAAGCTACAGAAACAGGTACCTCAGAACTGAGCAGCCTTTGACAGAGATGGAATTCAATCCCCACATTTCATGTGAGGAGATATCATGGTAAAACTTTTGAAGCAGACCAGACCAAAATTAATATTAAGGTAATTTCGGGTGCAAGTTGCCATATTATCTGCCCTGTGAGAACTGCTGGGGTTTCCCACCCAAATCTCACACTAAGTTCTGCCCTCAGACCCAGCCAAGGGGCTGGCACAGCTCCTGCTGCCCTGCCTAGAGCCCATTTTGGTCAACAGGGCAGGGCTGTGGGGAAGCCTCCCAGACCCCAAGGAGCACAGTGCTGGGATGCCAAGGGCTGGCATTGCCTTTGTAGCCTCCTGAACCACCAGCCTCCCTCCAGCATCCAAGCTTGGTTATTTCTACTGCCCCAAAACAGAGCAAGGTGAGATGCAGGCAGTGCTCAGCATATGAAACACTGCAGGCAAACTCAAAGCAAACAGAGAGGGAAGGAAAAATGGATTTATCTGCTCTGATGGCTTGGCTGGCAGTAGGGAGAAGAGAGGGAGGATCCTTCTGTTCAGGCTTTGTCCCCATCTCCAAGACTTCCCCCATGTTGAGTCATTCACACTTGAATGAAGCAACATTGAAGTCTGTGATAGGACTGGGTAGAGAGAAGGGAGAACTTTGTGACAGGATATGACATAGTGCAAAACCACATGTGAGATCAACCAGGCTGCTGGTGGGAACAGGAACATGGGCATATGGCAAAATCCAGCTCCTGAAATGATTTATTAGACAAAAGTAATTTTAAAGATTGCTTTAAATTCAGCACTTTAATGCCCTTCTGCTCTCTCAGTGGGGCAGCTAGCTGGCTATAGCACTAGATGAGAAAACTTAATTCCTTTCACATACAGAACACGTAGTGCTAGTTGTGACTCAAAAGGCCCCTTCCAGTATATGACTGGGCAAGTAGCTGGTGTATTCCCAAGGAAAGTTTACTTCACCAGTGCTCCCCATGTCATCAGCTAATTATAGATGCACTGCAGCTACCTGTGGTGTCATGGTAATTGTGGCTGGTGTGCACAAAGCACAAAAGGAGCAATAGCCATAAAACTGCTTTTCACTACCACTTCACAGGAAAGGTTCCCAGAGCACTGCAGTTATTTGCACCTTCACAGCTCCACAATTTCTCAGTTATTTCACAGTCATGGAAATCCAGGCAGAGATGAAGTGAGGCAGGCATGAAAGACTCAGAACTCCCCTTTCCCAGAGAGGGGCTCATTCCTGCTTGGACAGAGCATTAAGTCAGCTCTCAAGCTCCACCATCATCAAACAAAGTTCTGGGCTACAAATTACAGGCAAATCAGTTGGTTTTTAATTCTATAAAATGCTTTAAAGTAGGCATAAAACCCCTATATTTAAAGATTTAAGCTTTAGAAACAACTTCAGGGCAGGACAGGGAGGCTCTGTACAGCAGGTTCATGTATCTAATGAGACAATAATTAAACATCTAGTTTTCTAATCATGTTTTTTAATCTGGTGAGCAGTGCTCTGAGTTAAAAGCACCCTCAAACCTACAGATACAAAATAAAAGCTGCTTAGCATGGACACCAACTCTTCAATCCTGTCAGCAACAGTGAGGACAGGTGTCTGTTCTGTCTGTTCTCTATCACGCTTCTAGCTCAAGGATCCACCTTCTCCAACAGATTTAGATCTTCTCCAAGAACACTTGGCTTCAACTCCAAGCTGAATACTGAGTATTCCAAAAATTACAGCACTGATTAGATTTATGAGATGATTAAGAGTCTTTCCAAGTCCAAAATTCAGGTAGTTAAGCTATAACAGGCTGTTCCACTACAAACCCCTGAAGGCAAAGCCAATTCCAGGTTTAGTTTCCAAGAACAGCCTGTACTCTGAAGACACACTGCACACTGCAAGGTGTGCCTGCACAGCACCTTAGGGCAGCCACACCTGCAGTCACATGCCATCAGCTGCTGTGGGGCTGGTGGCCCTGACCTGTACAGCTCCCACAGGGCTGCAGCCACTGCAGCATCTCTGAGCCCAGGCTCTGAACTCTGCCTGTGAAACAGCCAAAGCCAAGCTCACACCTGCAGCAGAGACTGGCTCACACAACTGCACCATCCCAGCCACAGCAAGATGTGCCTCACACAGCACCCAAAGCCTGCCTGGGGATGTGTGACAGCGAGACAAGCACTGAGCTAGGGACACAGAGCAGCTAAGCAAGGACTGAGTAAAACTCAGCACAGGCTTAACAAAACCTGGCCTCTGAGCTGCTGCTGCTGGGCTGCTGCTGCCACAAGCTGTGATGGAACAAACTGAGCTGTGGCATCAGGATGACGCAGAGTAAACCCAGAGCTTCAGCTGCACCAGCAGCAAAACACCCTCCTTTGGCTACAAATGGCTCTGAAAAATTAGTTTTCCCAGAGCTATTAGGAAAATGAGTAATTGTATGCACAGTTACAGCATTGTGCTCTGAATAAGGGAAAGGCAGAGTTGAAGAGGGATTTGTTTACAGTTGTAATTGTTCTCTGCCCTGACTTTGCTCAAGCAGCTACAATTATTAATCTGTAAATTCAACATCAAAAGCTGAGATAACTAAATAGAGGCAAGGTCAGATGGAAAAAATAATCTAATTATTACATTACATTAGTTTTTCTTCCAGCTGAGATGGCTTTGTTTCTGGGCTGATATTAAGAACATACATATTTTAACTAAGTCCCACTGGCCACACATGCCATCAGCAGAGCACAGCATAGCAAAAAATAATTGAAGTAATTGTTTCTAAGGACAAAGTATATTCCCTTTAGTCAAGATAACAGTTTGCATAGCTGAAATCAGATATGAAACTCCACACTGAATTCATTTCCTTGCTACAAGTAATTCTTTAGATTCTTTCCTGTGAAGAGAGATGCTCCAGTTTAGAAGGGAGGTGATCCCTGGATATCATTACCTGTGTTGTAGATCAAAGTAACTTGGTGGAAAAAAGCCCTATTGATGCTAAAGCCTGCCCACAGGGAAAAAGCTGAAAAACACAAGAGACAGACTCCAAGACTTGTGTTCAACTACATTGATGAGAACAGGAAAATATTCTTAGCCTGGACACAAAAATAAATTAATATAATTACTCCAAGCAACAACAACAAAAAAAAATCTATTACAAAACAGAAGTGAAATTTGTGTCTTTGTCAACTAAAGCAAAATAGCTTAATTTCTCCTACATTCTAGTTCAAATGCAAAGTGAAAAAAAAAAAAAAAAAAAGAAAGAAAGAAGCAGCTATGTGGAAAAAACCCCTAAATCACATTTTCCTCCCAAATTCTAAAACTAGAAATTATTTCCAAACATGAAAAGCTTTTCAAGAAGTATAGTGTCTGGGACCATTTCACACTGAAATCACATTAGCCCATCTCCTTCATAGTGCAGCCAGATTGGTTCTCACTTCTTTAATAACTAAGATGTAAAACATTTCTATCACCAAGAAAGCAAGTTTGTTCTGCTATGGAAAGATAACACTAAAAGGACAACAAATCTGTCTTGTGATTTACTCCACACTGGCAGAATCCCACCAGGGATGAATTAAAAGAGATCATTTTTCCACCTTTTCCAAAGTGAGGACTCAGGTATTTTTAAAATCCTTTTCCATTCATCTCTGCTCTCAGCATATGAAAAAATTCCCAGGTTCTGCAATTAATTTTCTCTGAGGTGGACAGCAGAAAACAACAGACCCATGAGAACCTCGTGCTTGGTCTGCAGGAACTGCAGCACCACATCCCTGAAGTGGCCTCAGCAGACTTGGCATATTGCTGCACCAATTCATTGTCCTGTCAATGACTGTAACTGGATGTTTATTAACAGTGAAAACAAATACATTTTATCTTCTACACCAAGAACTGTCTTTTTGAACAAGAGAGAATAGCAGAGAACCAGCTGAGATATAAATATGCTTAAAATAAAAATATGTAGTTGGCATAATAGTATTTGATTTAGTGTTTAGCACATGAGGAACATGAAATTTAACATGAAATGTGAAATGCCACAAACAACTCCAGTTTAGATTTCTCCATTCTAAGCATAAAGATGGGCTGTATCCCATTTCTGCAGGGTATTAGAAGAGAGGGGGAGGTATCTAGGTACACATGACATATTAGCTACTGCCCCACATTCTAACATTCACTGATGATTTTGCACTTTTTAGTTTCCTGAACCAATGATTCTCTGATTTGATACACTCAGGGAACTCAGTGTTCACTGACACCATTCACCTCTCCTTTGATAAGTGCAGCTGCCCTGGGGTGGATGCAGCCACCACCACACCACCTCCCACAGCAGACCCTTGCAGGGTAGCTCAGGGGAATTTCCTTCCTGAGCCATTTCTCAGAACAATCTCAGGCCAGGATCTCATCTCCAAAATCACCTGTACTATCCAGGATTTAGAAGGACAGCAGAGATGTCACAGGAGTGAAGGTTCTGGGCACAGCACAGGTCTGCAGCAAGAGCCTGGTGATGCTCAGAGACACCCACTCTGTCTGGGGACTACAAACCTGCATCACCCAAAGTCACCTGCTCTGCTGAAAGGACACACATCCTTTGATGACAGGATACACATCCTTGGAGCCAACTGCTGCCCCAGCAACAGGAGTTCCTTGAACCTCAGTGCAGGGTGGCTTTGTGACATCAGGCAGAAGACAGGCAGAATCCCAGTGTCACCTGTGTCTGACCAGCCCCCTCACATCTTGTACACAACACTCAGCTTCCATCCTGCCCCAGCAGGAAACATCCCAAAACTCTGATCTCAAGCCTTGAACATTAAGCATGGTGAAAATACAGCTCTTGAAGGCAACCTGGATCATTTACCATAAGTCACTTCTGAGGTGACTCAAATAACATCTCCTCTGCAATGAATTCACACCCCACTGCCAACAGGGTGTCAGAGAAACTTGCTTATGGGCACAGAGCACTTTCTCCAAAGCAGACAGGAGCCATCTCTCATAAATCATCATACACCAGAGGCACCCTCTGCAATAACAAATGAGACCTCTGAGGCATCTTTAAAGTCTTGGGTTTGCTACATTAAGTTTAAAGCATGTAGATGTGTCTTTGGTAGAAGAAAATTTTCCAACAGCATACTACTGTGCATGTCACTATTCAGGGAATGAAGAGATCCTGCCACACTGCTCTAATTAATTGACACTCAGTATCTCCAGCCCATGGCAATTTGGACAATTGAGGCTGCCCTCTCCAATACTGCTTTGGAAGTTTAGGGCACATTCAGATGAAGCAGACTTACAGCACAGAAAAAAACAATATAAAGCAAAAGGGTAAAATGCTGTTTGTGATTGCCATCTGCACAAAACTACAATTTAAAGCATCAGTTCCTAACCACCCACAACTTGAGACTGTTTTCCAAAGGACATCTTCCCTTTTGCAGGTACATTGTGTGCTTGGCAACACCTGCAGCTACTCTCAAGGGTTCTGACTTGCAAGCGCACCTCAGTAGTAGCATTGACAAGGGCCATATTTCATTCTGTGTGTTTTTACTGATTAACAGCTACACTACAGCAGAGTGCAGAAGGCAGACATACCTATAATACAGAATATCCAATAATACAGAGCATAACAATAATATAGAACTAACAGATCTGCCCATTGTGGGACACTCAGACTTATAGACAATCTTCTGCAGCATCAAGCTGTTCATCACATCTCAATTCTGCTCAATTGAGATGGGAGGGTCAAAATTAAAGGTGTGGGGGGAAATCCATTCAATTTTGAACATCTGTTTTGTATGGCAACAACTTTAACAGTATTTGCAGTTATCAAGTGTAACAACTCCTGTTGTCATTCCCATCACATCGTGGCACAGGGAGAGAATTAAAAGAAGTCACATTTGCCAGCAGCCTGTATTGAAATCACATGGCTGCTGTATAAACTTTCAATTATGGAAGATAGAGGCTGAGGGTAGAGGAGATAATCCTTATAAGAACTGCTTCAAAGGTAGAGTATGGATGAGATTTCAGAAAGGCTAACTTAGAAGTTGTGTGATGTGTCTGTTGCTTCCATATCAAGGTCATTCATAATGCTTAGACATGGTTTTCACAAAGGAAGCCTTTTAAAAATATTTTCTTTATTTGTTTCTACAAATCAGCTGATTCTAGTTATAAAAATCCCATTAATTGAGTGCCACACAAATCATCAAAGAATTCCCTCACTGTTCAAAGGATAAGACAAACGAGGCACAAGACAAACAAGGAACCAAGCTGAGGAAACCCTAAGCTCAAGCCCAACACAAAACAACTTGAATAATTTCAGCTTTCAGTGAAAGCAAGCTGGGCATGCCTGAGTTGCTTTGCATTTGCTCCTCTGCCCCAAGGCTCTGCACTCAGCAGATGCTGTGGATTAGCTGATTTTCTCACTATGCACAGACTTGTGCATGCAGGTGAACTCAAGCTACATATTTTGGGAATAATGCACTATTCCATCCTTGTGAAATCTATCTTTAGCTATTAACTATGCATGGTGCTTTCATAATGCATGTACTTGGAGGAATTTTCATCCCCACAAGGCCTCTACACCAACAGCTTTCAAACCTTGCATGGAGTGCTCTTCAGGGTGGCAAGACAACAGAGCAGCCTGCTGTCCTACCACATCCAGCACAGGAAGAAAATTTCAGGGCTTCTGAAGCTTGCTGGCAAATATCCCCAGGGCCTAATAGTGCTTCACTGCATCCAGCCACATCTGAGCAATTCACTGGAAAGGTAACACCTCTCTTTTTCAAACATATCTTTCTCAGCTAACAAGTGCTCCACCAGGGAACCCTGTGGGGCACAGAGAACATCCACTTTGTGCAATGATGCTCCACCAACTGTTAGAGGCAGATGTACAAATTAGTACATGAAAGGTTGTCTTTGGGGCTTCTCACTGGAAAACAGCAAAGCATAAATACCCAAAGAAAAAACTTGAAGTAAATAAACCTCAGATTTGTTTCCTCTCTCTTGTATGGACAATTTGTTTTATCTGTCTAGGCAGCAGAAGACTACAGCACACCAGAGAAGCCAGAAACGCTAATTTCTGAAACTCCACTCAACAGTGCTGCATGCTGGCAAACATGGAATGTGGGGAAATAATTGCTTTTAATGTATTTGTGAATGACAAATAGAGGAGAAATGGAACAAATCTGAGTATTTCCTTGAGTCAATGATAGCTCAGATAAAAGATAAAGCTGAGATTTTACTCTTGTTCTTTAACAATCATCAAGAATGAGCACAGAATAAAACCTGAGATGCTGCAGGGGATTTCAGCACTGAAAAACTGGAGGTGCCACATGGCTGCCACCAAAGTGCCCTCCTAACATTATCACCACCACCCAGATGACAACACAGTAATTTAAAAATGCTGTGTCCAACAATCATCCACTTGGAAGCACAGGATTAAACACACATCACCCTGGAGAAAAGGAAAGGTGATGCCAAGGGACCAAAAACTAGCAACTGTAAGTTTAATAGAGGAAGGTTCAGAGGCAAATTTAGCTAGTAAAATTAAGAACCATATAGGTGGAGTTTAAGGCAATTGAAGATTATTTCACTGCTGTTTCAATCAGTTCCACATGGTAGGGGTCAGAAAAATTACAAGATATTTTTAACACTTTTCACTGCAGAGTGGCAGTAGTTAAATGGTGTCTGCATGTGTTACATCATCAGTTCCACACTCCTTATTCTACTACCAACTAAGCAGAATCTGAAAGTGCAGCTAATTAAACAGAACCTAAATTCAGCAGGTTTGGATTACTTGCACCACAGTTTTAAAAGAACATCCTGAAACACTCTATTATTGATATCAATTTTAAATATGTTGGGTACATGAAAGTCACAGTAGCTGGAAAAAAAACCTGCTGGTGTGCCAAGTATTTTAAGAATTAAATAGAAAATCCTAAGAATGATTTCCAATAAATGAGTGTGATAAAATTAATCTGTATAAATTGGAAATTCTCCAGAATCCACAGTACCTAGTATTATAGATTTTTTAAAAGTACAAAATAATACACTTTAACATTATTTTAGTCAATAAAATGACACTGTGTACTTTCCATACAGAATTTAGCTTCATGCTACACAATAATTTGATTGAGATGAGGAGATACTATGACATGTATTAATGGATGAAAACCATTTCATTCAGTGGTGACTGAATAGTCACAGGTGTACATGCATGTTCCAGTTGAGGGCCTGGCAGAGGCTGCTCCTTGTGGTACAAATGACTGGAAGAGAATCTAAAATCATTACTTATCAAGCCTGAGGATGGCAAACAGTGTAGGACTGCTAAATAACTGAGAAGGGAACAACAGATCCACATGGCAAAATAACCTCCACCAAAGAACAGAGCACAGAGTTCAGTGCTGCCACCCACACAGAGCAGCACAAACAACAGGGCAGCATCCTCTGAAGCCATTGATTTTTGGCAGGAACTTCATGGTCAACATGCACTTAGAGAAGCTGAGCACACTGTGCTGGAATGGTCCTGTGCTCAAGGGAAGCTCAGAGAACTTTGGATGTGGGATGCTCAAAATAAAAAATAAAACCATATGTGGGATTAGCACTGTCAAAATTATAGTAAGTTTTAATGCTTGCAATTTAAGAATAATATTGAAAACTGAATCCAGTGCAAAGAACCTCCAAAAGGATGATTAAAGGACCAAAAGCTCAGCTTAGAGAAAGGCTCCAGAAGCACCATCTGTTCTCCTTAATGAAGGGAGAAGGTTAATAGGACAATCTGATCACAGTTTGCAAGTACCTACGTAAGGAACAGAAATTCGATCAAAGAGCTCTGTCCTTTAGCAAATCTGGTCTAACAAGAGGTAATACAAAATTCAGACAAACTAAGGCCCACACAAAGATATCCTTATGATGGTTAACCAGTTAAAGCTGATGGTGACATTAGTTTTGCTAGTAATATATTACCAACATGGATACCTGTCAGTAAGGCTGAATGCAGGACAGTAGAAGCTGTCATGGATTTTTAACCACACATTAAGAACATGATGGTACAAAATTTTTCTCCCTCCTACTCAGAGGCAACTTTCTAGCTAAAAAAGAATTAATTCAGAGCAGCCAGGGAATTTTACAGCACAGACTTTACACAGGCAGCCCTGGGTGTCCCATGAGGCCCCCATGGCAGGAGCATTGCTCCAAGGTAGGGACTGTGATGTGCACCAGGGACAGGCTGTCATTCTGGCATCTATCAGGAATTAAAGTTTTAAGACTGAAGCTTCTCTCCTGTACCATGAGCTGGCCAACATTCCCACACCAAGCTGGTATTTATCACAGCACTTAATCCCTCAGCATCTCCCACAAAATGTGACTGTTTGGGATAGAGCATGCACATTCAGATGGAGCCTGAACTCCATGGACCTTCATCTCAGGTCACATCCTGCAGCACCCTGGGCCATGCAGAAAGAGAGCAGCTATAACAGGCATAAAGTGAAGAAACCAATCCTTATTTTATCCCATTCTGAAATTAAATATTCATTGGTTACTGTGGGTTGTTTTTAGAAGGATTGGGGGATGTGCTCTTCTTTCAAAGGCTCTTTGGCTCTGGAAGCTGAGGGAGCAGAGCATCAGCTACAGGACCCCCAGTTGCTGCTGGTTCAATAGATTTTACTGAGAAGAGCCTTTAGTGCAAAACACCTCAGTCAAAGGCCAGGGAAGCCTATTCAACAGTCACCTAGTTGATAACCCAGCAGCATTAAGGAATAAGTAGAATTATAGAAGGGCTTGGGTTGTAAAAGACCTTAAAGATGATCTTGAACACATCCATGGGTGGGGAGTCCACCACCCCTCTGGCAATTTAAGCTCTTCATCACATTTTCTTAACAAGCTCTTTGACTCCTGGGTGCCAGAGGTTTGTTTCCTCAGGGCTTGCACTGCAATCTGAGGGAGCCCTAGGGATGGATGAGGGGTGTTGGACTCCCCAACTCAAGCCCCAGTCCCTCACCACATGCTATGAAAGCATTTGGAGCTCCAACATTTGGTACAAACCTATTCCTCCTCTTCTGTCCCTTACATTTAAGTACAAATCAATGTTTCCTGCCCTATACACAGCATTCAGGCACTGTTTTTAAGGGAAACACAACTTTAATGAAAACAACACAGAACAGAACCTAATACATCAAATCAGAAGTACAAAAAGCTGCTGGTGGATTTCTAGGAATGAGGGCCTGGGGGAGAAGGGGAGAGAGTTTGGCTAAAGGCAAAAGCAGCCTATATAACAACCAGCTGCAGGCTGGCTATGTGTAACCATTAATTAATTCAGCTCCTAAGAGCCACAGCCCAGGGCAGAGTTGAACTCCTCCGTGCATGTAGGTGCAATTGTGCAGCAGCTTTCACAGAAAGGCTCTGCTGAAAATTTCCCATCCCTGTCCCTCTGCTGCTCCACTCCTCGCTCCTGCATGGAGCCACTGATGTTTGGAGGGGGTGGGAGCCCATCCCTTTCTGGCAAGGCAGGCACCTCATGTAAATTCATTGAATAAGTGCAGTCATTTCTCTCAGCTGATCCATCCCCACGTGCGTGTGCTGAAGCTGTGCCAGACCCTCGGTGCAGCCAGCTCTCCCACAGTTCATCACTCCTGAAGGTGAAACTGTTCATCACCCTTATCAGCATTTCCCCCTTCCCTTCTCCTCCCCAGCTGCCTTTTCTGAATTTCCTGGCCCTCCTCTCTCACAGGAGCCTGACTCCGCACAAGTCAAAATCGAACCCAGGCAGAGCCTTGAAAGAGACCTTGGAGAGTAAAGGACATTTTAAAGTTATTTTAAGCTGAGGAAAACTGCATATCCCCTTAGAGGTTGATTTCAGTCTCCAGAGCCCTTGAATTTTTAGACTTATATCTGTCTCCTTGATAAGGCTCCATAGTAGCTGAGACCCACAAAGAAGTTTCCAAAGCACGAGCAGACATAAATAACTAGAAACAAAACTGGAGCATCATCACTAGATGCTCACATGAGCTCTGGCTTCTGCAGTCAGTCCATGTGAGCCTTTAGTCATCTGAAACAGCACAACCCTCAGCTCTTCATGGACAAAGAAAGCTGTATGGATCAGCTGGAGACAGTTCTGTCCCCCCTCTATATTGGAGTAAAGACCAGCTCCTAGTCCCAGCCTCACTAGAAGAAATTACTCCAATTAAAAGAGGGTCTGATGAGCAGAGCTCCAGTGTGGAGCCCACCCCACCTGCTACTGACCCCAAGCTCCATGCAGATCAGCAACACCTTATCACATCCCACAGGGCTGGATAAAACATGGGAGAGATCTTCCTGCAAGAGATGCTGCTCTGAGCAGAACCCTCCACACTAACCATGGACATCCAGGGCTTGCAGTGGCTGTTTTGCCTCGTGCAGTTTAACTACCAGAAGCTGAAAACACATTGTCAAAACAGACTTCAAAATTCACAGACTCAAAGCTTTTATCCAGCTGTGGAAGCTCTATGGGCTTAGGTTTACATCATCTACAATTTCATTAACTTCAGGTGCTGCAGAAGCCTTCTCAAACAAGAAAATGAGGGTTTGGTTCTCCTATATTAAGGATCTTGGAGAGTAAAGCAAGGGAGGTACTCAGAGCATGCAGAGAGATCTGTCAGGAAAAAAGATGGAAATAATGTACTATTTTAAAGAACACACGAGCAGCCAGCCAGCCAAGGAACCTCTTAATTTTTTAATTAGAGATGCTTTTATGTCTCTTTTCAATTTGGGGATGGAGTGATAGAGATTTTTATCCAACTCTTTTCCAGATTCAGTTACATAGCTCTAGCTCTGTATGCACCTCTAAAAAAATTAAAGATTACTTACTTTCCAGAAGTGATTGGTGATTGAGGATGTCTTAAATTGAGACTTTGAGACTCTTCACATTGCTTTTAATTGCATTTAAGAGTGTGCAATCATTTATCAAATCTATTACCTTTCAAAGCATCGTCAACTTCATTTCTTAAAAAAGGCACTACAATTCCCAGCCACCAAAATATTCCTGCCCATACCTTGACACCTTTTCAGTGTACATTTTCACACCCAGGGCAGCAATGCCAGAAATAATCCCATGGGGACATCCATAATACTTTTAAAAATGGTGTATCAGACTTGTTCCTTAAAAAAAGGATCTCTATATATGGAACCCTGCAAAATTCAAACCTGAGAACAGCCAAAAGTTTGGCATTACAGCTCAGACCCATTTGGTTCCCTCCCTGACTCCCTCTGCTCAGACAAGCAGTTTTTTGCATCTGCTCAGCACATGCAACCTTGCCATGCTGCCAGGGCCAGCAGCCACACGCCCCTGCAGTGGCAAGCAGCCCACCAGTGGCACTCCCTCCTGGGAAAGCAGAGCTTCAGGCCCAGCTGAGCTCCAAATTCTGGGGGAAACAGAGAGCCAACAGCAAGAGTAGAGGAGCTCCTTGCCTTTTCTCCATGTGTGTTGTACCAGCTAAGCTGTCTGTCCTTGGGTCTTTTGGAATCAAAACTACATCAATCTGAAAACCAAGATCCTGAATCAAGCTAAAGGTCTCCTGGTAAGCCAAGATGCTCCTTTAACTCAGCATGTTGACACAGTAAGTTCCTGCACACAGGCTGCTCTTCCAGCCCCTATCATGACACACTAGAAACCAATCCATAGCCACTTCTTAGCCTGAGAGCCCAGAAGCTGCTGCATAATTGGGTTTAACCTGCACTACAAAGCATGGCACTGTATGTCTGAGTTGGACATATTGAAGCAAAGCTGTGTTTTGATCTCATTAGCCTGAGATCAGCATTACCTTCTTCCCAAGCAAAGTTAAAGCCTGCTTAGCTTTCTGCAGTCCTCAGTCTCTAATGTGGACAGCATCAAGTTTACCTCCCTCTGCACGTGGCTCCATCTGCATGCCTGGGGTTCAGATGTGACACACCTGCTTCAGCCTCTGTAACTACACCATAAGTTCTCAGTGAGATTTCACAGGCAGTAATTCAGAAATAGTTGAGCAGTGAGTCCAGGCTGTGAGGCTGCCACAGTGCAATCCTGTGCTGCAGCTCTGAGGACAGCAAAGGGAGGAAGCACATCTGCCATATGCAGAGCTTCACAAACCACTTCTGCTTTGAGCTGCTTTCTAGGAGCCACAGCCACCTCTGCCTGGCCTCAGGCCACAGGCATGAAGAGGCCTGAGCTTGCAGCAGTTCTGGAAGTTAAAGGTCAAAGTTTTTCCCATTGTTTTCCATGCTCCCCTATTTCATGCACCAATAAGATCAAACCACCACCTCAAGATTTCTCTCAGATTTAGAGATCTTGTTATTAGACAAAACAGAAACATATAAACCATTTTTTAACATCCTAAAGATATATTCCCTGTAGGGGAAAACATTTCCCTAGATGGTCACATTCAACTCCTTTATTCATTATAACTGCTACTTGATCCTGTTCAGCAGAAATGCCTGGAAGGAATGACTGGAACCTTGACAGAAAGCACCAGGTATCAGAATCAGACACACAAAAGGGACAGCACTTGTCAAGGATTTGCAGTTTAACAGGTAAATAAAAAAACCCTGCCTGCACATTGAAAGCAGGTAAAGGAACAAAACTTGATCAAATTGTCAGAGCAAATAAGTGGACAGGCAAGACTATTACCACCACATCCTGAAACCCTTCCAGCAGCTTGTTCTCCTTTCCTGCCCAGCTGCCAACCTGCTGAACTTGACCCTTGGCTGTAACTTCTTTGTAGACCCATCTTATGATGCAGAAATGTTAACAGTAAGTGGAGCTGCACCACAGCTGCAGTCATCATCAGATATTCTTCTCAGCAGCCACGGGATGATTTGTCACTTCTGCATCAACATTCATTTTGGGTGCTCAGCTCCACAAACAGTCCAAACAGTAGTCATTCATTCACCATTTGATCCAAAAATAGACTTGGGTTGGCAAGAAACAGGTCACCAGGAAAATGTAATTCAGCAGACAGAATCAGCAGCTATCACTACCCCCAGCAAACCAAAGTCACCCCTGGCAACTTAAAATCAATGAGTGCACAAGAATAATCAGCCCAGTTCCTGATGCCAACTGGTTCATCATGAACACACTTCCATTCATTTTCCCATCTCCATTGTTGAGACCCAACTCAAAGTCATTGTCCAAATCTCATGTAGAGACAAAATGCTTATTTTCTAGCACAACTCAGAAGGTCCAACTTTGCTTCTGCTTCCAGGTTGGGTTATATCTCACACCCCACAATATCTTTGCTAGATCAACTGAATGTTGTTGGAGCTGCACTCTCAGCTCCAAAGTGCTGATAGAGAGATCAGTTTTGAATTTACTTGTGCAACTTCATAAATGGTAGAAGCAACGTAGAAAAAAGCCAAAATCCAATTTTTTGCAATGCTGCTCTAAACAAGCTAATTTGCCATCAGAGTTCAGATAACATTTGCCATCACTACTTCCTATCAGTGGCATGGACTCTGTGATGAACAGCTGCTGTTGGAGTTAATAAGCATGGATATTTTTTGTGTGTAGACACAAATATAAAAATGCAGAGTGTGTATATTTGAGTCCATAGTCACTGGCCAAATAGAGCTGCTGTTTGGTACTACCAGAGAAAACCCTAATACAAGAGGAAAATACTGCAGACCTGAACCAGTTCAGGGCACAAACAGTACTGAAGGAGCTCAGTGTAATTCTGGTGCACTTCTGACATTTGACACATACAACATCTGGAACTGCTGACTCCCAGGAACTCCTAGATAAAAAAAAGTGCTCCCAGCTGCCTCTTAAAAAAGTTTTTTGGTCATAAATGCATTTTAATTGGAGCTTAATTAGAAGAAGCAATCTTTATTAAATTTACTTGAGGGAAAGGTTTCTTAGGTCCAGGTTAAAAACAGAGACTAGAACTCTGAACAGATGGGGCTATCCAGGTATCCAGACCACTTCACTCCCTGTAAATAAGGAGTGGGAAAGCATCTATTACCAAGAAAAACCAGTAGGGAAAAAAATACTCAACTTAAACTGCCAGCAACATAACGTGCAGCAGTTGCTGTATATATGGTTGCACAAAAGCAGGATAATTCCCAAGATCTTAACTTGGATTCAGCAGACAAGAGACAGCATTTGATTCCCTGCTCACCAAACACTCAAGGAGCCAGAAAACTAAGAAGTGTTTCTGTGAAGCATATTGCTGCTGCCAGGCTGCCTCTTGCACAGCTGTGCTGGCCAGGGTCCCCACTGAGAGGGAGATTTGGAGAACTGGCTCCCTGATCTGGCCCAGCCTTCCAGCACTGCAGCAACTGGCATGAAAACCCTCCTCCAGGCTGCTATGGAGAACACAGATTTATGCTTGTCATGTCCACAAAGAAAGTGTGATGGCTCTGTGCTTAGATGTAGAACATCAACAGCTATATTAAAAATATCAATTAAGTATATTAAGCTAAGTATATTAAGAATTATGCATGAAGAATTTTCCAAACAGGTTTTATTATTCAGGCATAAATCTCAACCCAGAATTTTACTACGTATTACCTGCTATTTTCTTTTTCACTCTCACAACACTTGCAGGTGATAACTGTCAGATTAATATTAAATGTTTGGTTTAGAAGTGTCTGGTTTTTACTTGAGAGTAATTCCAGCATCTCTTTGTTCAGTGCACTAGGAAGATGTCAGTGTTTTCATGTGCCTGCTGTGTGAACAAAGACATCTGGGACCATTATAAGTGACCTCCACAGAAGGTACCATCCCAAAGATCAGAACATTCCATAAACACTAACTAAGCCTTAAGGCATCCACAGTGAAATATTATGATCTCCCTCTCACAGATGGACACACTGAGGTTGTGATTTGCCAGTGGACAATGTTATTTCTGCTTCTGGCTCCAGCTTACAGAGCATCCTGGCACAGGTCCCTGCACCAAGCACCTCCCTGGTGTGGGCAGAACTTCTTCACACAATTCCAAAAGCTTGCACCAGGCCTGCTCTAATTTAACAGACACAGACCTGCACATCAGGAAAGGATCACAGCTTTGGCAGCTCCCACAATGACTTTTCTGAGAGGCTGGCAACCTTCAAGGCTTTTCCTGGAGGCCTGAAGTTCAGGGCTGCAACTGTGCCTCAAAGAGGACAGTTTAAACTGCAGCCCATGGGAAATGCACGTGTATCTATACAGAAATGCAGCAGAATGAACCCTCTTGAATTAGTTTTTAAGCTTTTTTTAAACACTCCTCCCCACTTTACTGCATGTTAACTAACTCAGCAACATTGCCAGCACTAACTTGGAGCTATGAGACACATTTATCAACAACCATTCTTCCAATAACTACATGAAAAGCTGTATGGAACCCTGCTGTTACCACAGAATGGCACTTACCCCATCTCAAAGCTTATTTTATGCTCATGAGCTTATACCCAGATTTCCTTCCCTGCTATAAGCAAGCTGTTTAAAGGGTTTCTAACTTAAAATGGAAAAATGGCTTTTTAAAGCTTAAAAGTCACAACAGAATGCTCCACACGCCCAGCATGTCAAGCCAACACACACAGAGCAAGACAATCATAATGCAGTATCTTCTTAGGCAGCTGCATAACACCTCCCTGCCTCAGGAGAGCCTTCTTCCACTCCCTGTTTTCCCCTCCTGCCTAGCATATCTTTTATAAGCCCCTCAAGCATTATCTCAGCATTGTTGCTTCATCCTGGTGCACCAGGATGCTGCTGGAGATGCTCAAGGTTTCAGCATCCCCAGAGGTGTGCCCAACTAACCTGTAGCTTGCAGCCTTCCTTCTCCCAGGCAGACAGATGTTGAGTTCAGCTGAAGCTATTAGGGAAGACAAACCAGGTTTCCATGGTTATGGGAGCCTGAGCTACTCATCTCAGGGAAAAATGCAATGCACGAAGCACTGTTAGGAAGCAGCAGAAACAAGGCCAGACTTCTGGGCAGCTGTGTAGAACAGCTCCTTGATGTTTTACATGCAGGCACCAGCACAAAAAAAACCAACCAAACAACTTTCTTGACAGCCTGGAGATCTGCAGGCTTAGACAGCAGCAGTGTCATACATGTACCACTGCATTTGTGCTGTGATCTGCAGTACAGACAGGCAGGGCTGTGTTTCTGACCCTTCCTCACCTGGGAGAGCCTTACCACCCTCTGAAGGCGGCCCATGCTGAAGAATGAGGCATTTATTTATTACCAGAGAGAGTAAATTGTCAATAGATGTGAGCTGCTGGTCTCACAGGCGAGATGAAGCAGGTGCAGGCTGCTCTCTGGGGCACGAATAAAAAGCTTGCACATGAAAACCCTGTGAAGGCAAACTCTGCAGGTGTGAATTTGCAAATCTGTCCCATTAAATCAGAAGGTTTTGGCTCAATGTGCTGCAAAAATACACATAGAAAGCCACAGACCTCTCCCTCCCCTTCTCTGAGCAAAGCTGAGCACACTTTCCTTCATGCTGTCCCAAAAGTAAAATGGTTTATGATCAAAAGCCCGTGCAGCTTCAAACTGAAACGCTGATGAGGCTGAGGATGCTGATACAATGTGGAAGTGACAACTGCAGAGCCCTAGCAAATTTCTGAGGCAGTGACTCTCCAGGGCAGGGAACATCACATTCTCAATCCCATTTATGGTGCTAGAATAGCATCACAGCTATGTTAATTCCCAGGCAAGGAAATTATTCTTTCAGAGCAGAATAAAATAGATTTCAGGGTTATTTTGGGAGTTCAGACCAGGGAATCAGTTGATCACCTCTCCCCATCCCCCTGATACTTCTCTCTACAGCTACTGCCTGTCCTGACATCAGAGCAGCCCAGGCTTAGCAACACCTATGCCGGATAATCAAACTCCACCAACACCTTGGAAACCTGTGAATGCTGGGCTGCCAAAGCTGCTGTGTGAGCAGCAGCCACTCTAGACTGCAGCTCATGACCTTCTGCCAGGGCAGGAACCATGTATCCCACCAGCAATGGCACTGCCCACACACACTCCCAGCTTGTTTCACCCCCTCAAGCCACTGCTCCATGGCATAGCACAAGGGTACCAGAGCTGATGAATGCCAAAATAGAGACACTTATCCAATATGGAATCAGATCAACATAAGCCAATTACTTTTCCACAGTGTTTGACCCTGACCTGCAATTAACAAATCAATTAAAAAATTATTTTCCCTTCTGACAAGCAATGAGCTGTCACTATCAATAATGCTGTATCCTAGTCTCTAGGACTTTTCAGAAGAGCACAAAAGGCTTGAGGAAAAGAAACTCAGAAGCATCCAAGAAGGAAGGCTTTTCTTCCTATTTCAGGGCAGATTTGGCTGGTATGACCACTCAGGGATGACTTCACTTTCTAAAGAGTCACCTGTGGGACACTAATTTGTTTGACAAATGAGACTCTGTGGGGTGCAAAAACACAAACACATGTACAATGCCAAGGCAGCATTTAGATCCACATTAAAACTTCTCCAAAGTGCCTAGCTGGAAAATAGGCTTTCACAGATCCATATTCTGTAGGACAAACAATGATTTTGTAATTTCTTAGACCACACCATGCTGCATGTTATAGCAGACCTAAGCAGTCTCATCATAACCACACAAAAGAATTGCTGGAGCTCAGCACCTGCCCATCAGGGTGTCTTAGGCAAACTGCTTGCTGAGGCAGACATTTGAGACTACTCAAAATATATTTGCCTTAGCAAGGGTTATTCCTAAACAATTAGTGCCACTCTCCTCAAGGCTGTACATTATTCATTTAGCTCCTCTGAGGCACCCAAGGAGGATCCAAGATGCACAAATCTTATGGGCAATTCAAACTCAGGCCGAGATCTGATGCGATTTTCTCTCCAGTAGAACTTTGCTGGCCAAAGGCACCCAAGACTGGCTTGGGAGCTGCTCAAGTTGCACAGCATCAAATGCATGAGGGTTTTTAATTTGGCCAGTCTGCCATTAACTGTAATGACTTGAGTGCCATTAAGTCTCATCTGCTTGACCTTCTTATCCTAAATCCCTGCAATAAAATTGCAGTAATCTGTGCTCCTTGCAACCCAACTTTGCAAATGCAAACCAATCTGTAAGGCTGGTGCCCAGTGACTTAGAGTGCTGGCACACTTTTCTGTCATTCACACATGGCCATGCATTAAGTCAGTGTCTACATGGTTAAACAGCTTTCCAGAAGTAGTGCTGGCACAGGGCAAGGCAGCAGTGGAAGCAGGACTGTGCTGTCCCACAGCACATATCACAGAGCTGACACTTTTGATAGCTGCTCTCTCACAGCTCTGTGCAGCAGCCAGGGTTTGTCCCACCAGGACTGCAGATCTGGGAGGAGGAAACCCTCCCAGCACAGCCCTACAAGCAGCTCTCACACAGCCAGGAGTGAGAACAGCTCCAGGCCAGCATCCCACCCTCACCTGCACATCCCAGCCTTTGCTGCAGGGGCTCCCAACCAGGTACTCCCACAAGCAATGGGAGCTGCCACAGAGAAAAAGGTGAGATTGCAGCAGCTGATTGGTTTTGCAGCAGCAGGAGCTCCCAGGAGCTCTGCACTGACTCAGGTAGCTCAGCCTGCAGCCCTGAATAACCTTGCTTTTAGCTGCCCCCATGGAGCAAGGACCCACACCCAGACTGGAGTACAACCCTTTACTTTAAATTCACCATCAAAAAGAAAGTATCCAGGATTTGAACTAATATTCCATGGTCCTGCCAACCTACAGTTCATGCAGGAATGTACTACAATAACATTCTCTGAAATCATGTCTATTCTGATATTCTGATTGGTTTCTAGGTGAAATTTAACAAAACCAGGTTTTTTGGGTTTATATAAGAAGCAGCCTGTCACCTAGGTAAAACCTGGAAGGTAACCAGCCAGCAGCTAGATGAGATCTACACAAATTTAAGAAATCAAAAGCATACATTGCTTTTTGAAGAAAGCACACACTATAAAACAGTTCTTATCTTGAGCCTTTTCCTTTAAGTTTTGAGAAGTGCCTTAGTATTTATTTGTTGCTTTTCAATATTATCTGAGCAGAGATTAGACTGCAGTTGATGTTGTAGACATTGTGCATAGATCTTTGAGAAATATCCATCTTCCATACAGACCAATCAACCATGAGACACTGAATCACTGAGAGTGAACAGTTTCAATTTAGAGTAGAAGCAAAAACTAAATCTGCCCAGATATATCTGTTATTTTCTAAATTAAGTGTAGGCTTTCTAATAAATTATAGTTCATAAAAACTGGGGAACCAGTAAAGCTGTATTATCTTTTCACAAAGTGTATCCTTATGTGTAGGCTACAGAAAAAAACCACTATGATTTAATATCTCCTTTCCATAACAGGCAGGAGTGTCACCTGCACATAGATATTTCTGCATTCTTCCACTTCTACTAATTTCTTGGGATCCAAGGTCCTACTTACAGAAAGGTACATCTTAATGAATATGCACTCACCTCTCAATCTCTGGCAAAAACACACCTTTAACTCTGCATTATGTAACCATTTCCCTGTACTCCCTGATTTTCCAGCAGGTAACTTGTTTTTGAAGTTGCAATTCAAAGGCTGTCTTTGAAGGATGGGCTGTGCCTCAAAGCACAACCTCCATGCCTGCCACCCTGAGCATTGCTCTGTCCTCAGAGCAGCCTCTTCTGAGTCAGTGTCACTCCTTCAGGGAGTGCTTGGACACAGAGCCTTTGCAGGTACTGAACTCCAGTTTATAAGGACCACAGCACTCTGGGAATGCCCAGGATGCTGGCAGGTGGAAGAAGAAAGTGAACACCCTAGAAGATCCAGCTTTGTTTTAACTCCACAAAAATCTTCTTTTAAGACTAAGAACTGCATCCTTTAATCTCTATATATCCACTGAGATATTTACATATGAGTCAATAGCAGAAAACATCACATTTCCTTAAAACCCCTAAACCTGAGAATCATACGTGCTAAAAGCAAGCATAATTACTGTGCTGACTTATTGCTGCTCCATTTCTTTATGCCAAAGGAGGGCAATAATATCCTCACTCAGAGAGGTCATCTGCATATGAACCAGGGTCACAGATGCTTCCTAAACAAGCCCCTGACATTCTTTATTATTTCTTTATTACTGCCATTGAGAATAGTCTTTTGGATTTCTACCACCACCTTTCCAATTATGCAAGAGAAACTCTGCATTTCCCAACAATGGGACAGTCTCATCAGGGTGACTGCAGTGAAGTGACATACATGGCCAAATAAAAATGTTTTGCCATCTTCAACTAACCCAAAAATAACTGAAGAATATTTTTAGTAAGTTCAGCTGCCTTTCCCTACTAACACACTGCTTCAAACTTGTGGTTCACACCCCTATTCTCTTAATAAGGGAAAGTCCCTGGAGAACTACATCTTCCACATTGCAATAAGGAGTCTCCCTGTTGTTCATTAGAGACAGAAATTTTCTGATCTTCTGGCTCAGAGTATCATGGAAAAGGTGTTTTACTCCTAACTGTGCTAGAGAATGAGTTTTCCCAGCACTTTCAAGGGTGACCTTGAGTAAGCAGCTCTACTCTGCCTCATTTTCTGTTGTAACATTGATAAAGCTCTTGGCTTCCTTTTTGTAGCACCGATACCCACAAATACAAAGAGTTATGCAACAATTTAGTGTTGTATGTCACAAAGGCTGGCATTTCACCAGGCAGACTAATTTGAGGGGAGGAAAGAATGGAGTCCAGCTGCCAGACTCAGCTCCAGAAGCCATGTGGCATAAGGGAAAATATTGAAATCTATGAGAACGAAGCTTTTGGGCTCATTTGACAAAACATGAAATGCCACATGAGAACGTGTCACCTGAACATCCATGAGATGCTGATCTAGGTTTAAACAGAAGAATCAAAACAAAGAAATTCAATACTGATGAAGTGACTTCAAGTCCCTCAAATTACTTCCTCCATCTTTTCTTAGTTTAGACAACTTACTAATATTGAAACATTTGAACTTTTTAGGAAATAGGCACTTCAAAAGTTATTCAAGTCTATACTAGAGCTGAAGGCCTTTGCCAATATTTCTAATTAACTCCCAGGACAGTTGATGGGTATACAAGGTGAGCTGCACTACCCCCATAAGGAGCTGTCATTGCTTGTCCCTGACTGGGCTTTGCAACAGAACAAAATGGACCATTTTCAGAAAAAGATTTTGGGTCCTACCCTGTATTGGTGAAATAGCAACATTATTCAAACAGACAGTAGCAGGTCTGGAGCATTACAGTACCTTTGCTTAAGCACCAGCTGCACAAGATGCTCAAGAGCTTGAGATGCCAACTTGGGATGCATCAGTTCCATTGCTGGCACAGGTGGCAGTGCCAGGACAGGTGTGACTGCAAAAGTCCAAGGGAACATCACAAAACAAATACAGGAATAGCCCCCACTGATACAGGAGATTATTGATTTGGGTCTCTCAATGGCAAATGTACTCTTTTAAGTGGCTATTAGTGGTGTGTCCCTGTCAGGGTTTGGTGAGATGGAGCTCTGACTCACTGACCTCTCTGAACAGTCCCAAATACATCCACCACTCACAGAAACAGCCAGCTAGTACCTGAGACACCTCAAAATTAAAGCAGCACAACTCTCCTTCCCTTTCCTTCATAGAAAGGTTATTAAAAATAGCCACGTCAGAAGCACACACATCCACACAGAGCCCTGGGTATTTACCTCCAGCAAAGAACCATAAGAAAGGAAACAATTACCCAAAGAATAATGTTCTTCCACATAATTTCTCTATGTTACCTTTTATATTACTGCAAATATTTGTCTTTGAAAATCTTTTTCTGCATGAAAAATTAGATTTACTGTACGTGAAACCTTTACAGATTATTAAGACAAACCAACTATACTATTTTAAACTTAAAATACTGTCACTATAATAACTTCATAAAGGACATGTAGATTTTTAAATTAAGAGTAATTATATATACAACCCATAACATTTTCATAGTTCCATAAAAATTGTCTGATATTTTAAAATAGTCAATGTTTTATGTAAGAGAACTCTCTTTTATCCTGCAGGATTTCAATCCCACCAGGAAGGGCCTATCAATCTGCTCTTTCCAGTAGGAAAAATACTAGCAATATCTTTCACACAGAAGTCTAGTGTACCCTGCAAAATGGTGCAAACAAATGACCAAGTCCTTCAGTGCTGGTTGATGGAAGCACTGCACATGCAGGATAAACTGTGAAGAGGGCAGTGATGCACGCAGGGTCTGATCACACGCACTCCCAACTTCATTTTCCATTCAAGGGAATTTTCATCCACCAGGTTCGCAGCAAACCAGCTATAAAGCAATTATGGGATTGCTATCTTCTGCCATCCCAAAGGCTGCAAGACTGTACAGCAGGTATTAGAGCTGGCAGCACAGGAGGAGAAAAAGATGTTATGAAATGCCAGGTGATTAGAAATTGTAGCAGAAAGGGGAGAACTATGGAGACTGCTACTTCTGTCCCTTCATCTGGGTCTCTGTAAGGATGTCCTTCTGTCAGGGCCCAGATCAGCCTAGAGAACACAGCACACTTACAGGAATAATTCTCAGACCCCATGATTTCCTGGTGCCTCTGCATCACCACCTTTACCAGGGACAAGATGCACAGCAGGAACATTGTCACCCCTATGAGACCCACACCAGGTGACTGCCTAAACATACAGGCCATGACAACAGCTAAGAAAAAAGCCCACAAAACACAAGATGTTACAATATTGATCACCTGAAAGGAGTAAAAAAAAAATAAATAAACAGAACAGAGGTTTCCTTGCGCCCTTGTCTATCCTGCCAAACAGATGCACTTTGATTCTTCTACAATTTTCGACCACCATTTGGGCTGCTGCAGCACTAAGGCAATGCCTCCAGGCTCAGCACTATGGTCCTACCCACACTTACTAGACACTGCTGCTCTGCTGCTGAAATGGTGAAAAGCTATTGGGATTCATCATCCCAAAAATAACTAGTAAACTTCAACTTTGCTAGTCACAATGGCAGCTGGTACTGGATGCATCTCTCCAGTTTAAACTCATCTGAGATGTTTAGAGAACAGTTGTGAGCTATGAACTCCAGAAAAAGGCACAGAGGGAAGCTAACATCACCCCACAAGGCTGGGGGTGCACATGTGCTTTAGTAGTAGCTCAACACCTTTTGGATTAGCAGGAGAAAACAAAACATCAGTGCCCTGGTTTCAGGGCTGCATTACCCACAAATCTTCATTCCACTGAGCAGCATATAAAATTTAAAAGCAATTTCAGCACTTAAAATTCAGAGGTAGGATTTAACCCAGGAGTCCTGCTGCTCTGTACTGTCCTCTTCCTTATCACCATAAAGATGATTTTTCCCAAGCTCCCCGAGTTCTCTGGCCAACAGCACAACATCAAGAGCTGGATCCACCCACTCCCAAACTGTAAATGCTACCCAGGCAAGGTCTCAGTCAGCACTGACCTGCTATTCTTTCTTTACAGAGTACAGACAAAAGGGGCTAAACCTAGGTGATTGAAAAACTGGTGTATTGAACTTGGCACAGCTGTGGGCAGCTCTGGCTCTTCATCCCCACACTTTTTTGCCAGCATGGGTTGAGCTTAGAGCCAAGGAGTTTCTTTTCCAGAGGAGCAAGAGCTGATTTATTGCCTCATGTAGCTGTAATTAGCCCCTCCAGGAACAGAACTGACAGTCCAATATGTCTTTCAGCAAAAAAGAAGGATCCAATATCAGACCCATCCAGGTTTGTCTTGTATCAAGGAAGTTCAGAGAGTTCACTGCCCATGCTGTGATATTTCTGGATTGCTCCATCATTATCTGGGGTCATAATTAGAGACAAGCTGATTGTATTTTCCCCTCAAGGAGGTACATGAGCTTTTCAATTCATTACACTCAGGGCATTCAGCAGTCATTGGCTGATAGCCACCTTGGTCACTATTTCTGGGACCAAGCAGCACCACTATAAATGCATGGAGTTCACAGCCATCAGTGCCAGCTGGGGCTATTCTGGAACATGGGGTGAAAGCCACATAGCTCATAAAACAAGACAGCACAATGTGGATTGAATGGTGCTTTTTTGGTAAACCTACAAGATAATCTATCAAGAAAAGGTCACATCTTCATGGAACTAAGAGTTTCACATGGCCTTGCATGACATTTGAGCCAATAACCATTGGCAAAGAATGGGCAGAACATTTGCAGCTGGTATCTTCTATATCACAGAAATACCACAGAAATATGTGATATAGTCAATTGTAACACTTGCAATTTAGTGATCAGTTCTGTTGAACTGTCCTGAGAAATCCTAGGGAAGAAGTAAGTTTGAAAGCCTTCAATAAGTCATTGCTGTTTATTAATAGTATTAATAACCATAATAGAAAATAATAATATTTCCCCCAAAGGAAATAATTTCAAAACAACTTCAAACTAACAAGTTACTTAGAACTGAAATTCAGTGTTTTTGAAAGGAGCAATACACAGGCTTTTCTGATGATGTATCTCTCTTTTCTGGCAAACAGCACTGTGTCTCTTTTACAAAGGAAGTCAAAATGAAAACCTAGAACAAACTATTTCTCCCAACAACTTAAGTTCCATACTTCAGCAGACAGAAGATGTGTAAAGTTGATTAGGGAAACAGTACAAAAGCTAAAAACAGTGATAAAGCTTTATAGTCCATATGTACCTTCACCTAGAAAGGCCTTAAAAGCATCTCATGAAAACCCCAATCCCTCAGAAATCTGTAAGAGTAGGCTATTGTGACACTTCCTTCCAAAACCAGCACACAGTAAAATTGTTTAGCTTACAAACATGAGTTTCCTGACAGCTGTGCTGTTTATACTACCACAGGTGTTGACAAACTCTGGTTTCACACTAAGGCAGGATCCATCAGAAAGTGCAGAATCCAGGAATCCCTTGACTGGCCTGGATGGTAAGGGAAATACTGGGTCCAATCCAGTTCAGCACAGAAATCTCAGAAAATTGGATTTTCTGAAAAATAGATCTGATTTTTAGGCAGCTCCACTGCAAACAGAAGGGAAGAGGGAGATGCTTAATTTCAGTGTTCCTAACAGACAAAACATCCTGCCTTAAGCTCTGCTAGAACACTGACTCCCCCTAAGGCTGACATCCCAGATACTTAAGGGGAGGGACTGTCCATAGGCAGGGAAATCTCACAAGACAAAGTCCTCACACGTGAGGAGACAGGATGGAGACCCGAGCACATCTGCTGGGTGCCATGGGCAGGCTCCAAGCCAAAGCCCAGCTTACAGAAATGATGTGAAGGTAAAGGCAGGAACTGAAATGGGAAATATCCACCTACATGGTCCTAATTTTCTCCAAGCCAATTGCACACCACAGCTACTTTAAAGATCAGATGGAGCCCCAGTCAGGACTTTGTTTGGTTTGGATTACCAAATCACCAAGCAGCTTCTGGATAATAAAGCTGACTTCAGGAATACAAGAGCAGGAAGGCAGCTGTGCACCAGCCCTACCCTTGAGATTACTGAGCATAAAACTCATGGTTCACATGAGCATAAATGCATTTCAGTGGTAATGATGCCAGCTCTGACAATGCTGAGATTCAGCGAGACTCTTCTGGATTCACTGCTCCTGAAAATAAAAATAAAATAAAAAAGGAGCTGCCTGTGTTTCCATACATACAGCAGTATGTCTGTAATGGGCCATCCATCCAAAAATTCCCACTGTTTGGCTAACTAGCACAGCACAGAGCACTGCTTGCACTAGAAGATCCCCTTGCATGCAAAGCTCAGCATCAGCCTCAATGCCCTGTTCTCAATTTCACCGATAGCAGAGCATGAGGTTAAATTCTGCACTCAGATCTGCTGTCATCATCCTTAGGGCGGTGCCACAGAAAGGACAATTTAACCAAAACCAGTATTTTCTTACTATAAATAATTAAGATTTTAAACACACTGTGTTCTTTGTATACTGCCCACAGCTATATGCTTTAGTATGTCAGGCTTGTCCTCACTATTTCTGGGAACCTTCTAATCAAAGGAGGTGGAAAATTCATCCCTAATGCCGTTATTTTCCCTTTTTTAAAGGAAATAACACAAAACTCCACAAAGTGTTGCTTTTTCTGCATGTTGATATTTTTTGAGAGGGGAATGCACTAAAAACACTTTTTAGTTCTGAGAGATGAATCCTGCAAATAAAACTGACAGGTAAATCTAGATATCTGGCACTATGTTTAGTAGCAATGGCAGAGACATGTCTCAGCACAGAGCCACTTGTTGTAAGGATAATTCATAGCCATTTGTAAGATGGGGTGGATAATCTGACTTTTGAAGATACCATACAGCAATTTTAATAGCAAGCTGCTAACACAAATCCCTCAAGGCCATATAATCTGTACCAATAAATAGTAAATTGCCTTCAAAGTGGCAGGAAGAAAGTAAAAGGTAAATAAGCCACAAAAGTTGGTTATTTTAGCATCCCCTTGAACCATTACAATAAGACTTCTTTAAACCTTTACCACTTCTTCAATAGTTAATAATCAAGGCAGTTAAATAGGTCTTGTACCATATAATTAGTATTATTTCCTTTGCTTTCAGTTCAGTAAGGCATTAGAGACTTGGCCTTTGCCTACTGACCAAATGGGGCATTTATCTACACCAGTGCAAATCAAGAACAGCTCCATGGACTTCATTTAAAATCTTGACTGAAAGAGGAGACTCAAGACAGTAATTTTTAAACTTCTCTGCTGATTGCCCCAGCACTTCTCATATTGCAACAAAATGGTCATAATTTGCAGTATGATATTTCTCCACTGGGGCACACTGATAGGAATAAAAAGTTTAAAAATTAACAGATGACTTTGTCAATGCAATTATTTGATAATGTATGGCACCAGCTAACAGGCAGTCTCAGAAACCCAGGAGCACTGGTCAATACTAAAAGGGAATATGAATTCAGGGCCAGAAAATATCTCAAAAGCCCACATTCAGTCTTCAAAGAGATCAAATAAGATGAAAATATTATAAAAAGCAGGTCTTGCTGAGGAATCTTATTCTACTGTCAACCCAGTTATGCTGCAATGGCTTGTTAGTATCAAATTAGGAAATCCAAGTCTCCCTTCATGTATAATTAACTTTTTTTTCCCCTCCATTTACTAGAAGGTGCTGGATTCTACATTTTTCCTCATTTTGTTGGCATTACTGCTATTCCTCTGTTACTTACAGTATGGTAGAGCCACTAGCATGTATAAGACTAAATTCAGGGCTATTCTAAAGGGGCAGAGAAATGGACATTTCTGCATCATAGCAAGCACAGTGTGTGCAAAGATTCTAAAGCAGAGAATTAATTCATACAGTATGCCTTCTCCTTCAGAAAACTAAACTGAATCTTAAAATAATATCTGTGATGAAACAATAATTCTGAATATATAGAATATTTTGGTGTTTGCCTCTTATCTTTCTAAAACCACTTCTGCAAAATATTCTTAACAAGTTGCATACTCACTGAAGTGCTCCCCCAAAATATATATTCAGGACTGCACATCAATAAATTATGAGGCTCTGAGGGCTGTCCTTCAAATAACAACTTTATTCTAGTCTGCTCAATTTCAAACAGGTTTGATCTTTCAAACTGCATGGACACCTATAATTCCACTCCACCCCAAACAAATCACAGCCAAACAACCAGCACCACATCTGGATCTTGCTCTTCAATGCCCCAAGCAAAAATAAACACAAAAATGAGAAGGAAGTAGAGACCAGTGTGCCAATGGGATGGAAGAAGAGGCAAGGTCCAGAATCTGGAACCAGAGAGCTCAAACTCCTCAGTAGGGTCATGTCAGAGACCAGCATCAACTGGAAGGTCCCTCAGGGTCTCCAGTTCCACATTTTCTTGCATAGTGACTATCACAACACTTAAGCACACCCATCCTACCAATAAACTTGTCTGCCTGGATTTGGAGAGAAAAATAAACAATGATAATAGCACTTTGTATTGGAGTGAGCATTGCACACAACCCTGTGACCAGATGGGCCTCCTCATCCTGAAGAAACCTTCCTGCTTGTCAGCATCTTTTGGAAATAGCATTAAATGCTAGGAAAGTGTTTTTGCATTAATAATACATTCTCAGTGACTGAGAAGGAAGGCTACTTTCCCTCATTATACCAATAAGACATTCAGCACTTCTGGAGAATTTATGAAGAAAATCCAAGTAGCTCCATTCAGCAAATTAACCTTACTTATTGAAGGTTGGTGGCAGATAAAGCCACCCTTGAGCCAGCCTCCAGTTCTGAAACACAGAAGGAAGAAGCGCAGCTCAAGGAAGAAAAAAAAAAAAAAAAAAAGAAGAAAAAAAAAAACAGTTTTCCAAATTAGAAATGCTGTTCCATGCTTCCCTGATTTCTTGCTTTGCACATGCTATTAAAAATAGCAGGCAGGAACGCCTTCCTTCTCCAAGTGCACATCCTGCTGCACACACAGCCTCCCTCGGCCACGCCGCAGGAGCAGCCATCATCTCCAGCCACAGGAGCTCCCCTGAAACATGACAACACCAAAAATGCTTTCATTCCATCTGAAGGAAAAAGCCAGAGCTTGCAATGTGCATCCCCACATAAGTATCAAATCATAAGGTTCATCCAAACATGTGACTTGGGAGAAGAAACTCAATGAATTAACCTGATGATTTGTAGTCTTATTGACTATAAAGAACACTTTGAAAAAGTGGGGATACAGGAGTTATATTAAAAGGAAACATCCTTGTATCACTGACAGGAAAATAGTCAACTTTTTTTTTCAATCGTTTTAAGCATAACAGCATTATTAAACTCTTTATACTTTGAGTGAAAGCATTAATTACTATACCCATCAGGAATATTTTTCATTGTCAAATTGCCTTTTGCCATGCTAATAAACACCATGATTTGCATGTAAAACTTAATAATGTTACCTCATTTATAGGTCAAAACACACAGACTAAAATAGTTTCTGCAATTCTCCCTAAATAACTGGCTCTTGCATATCAAGTTTTATGGCACATTAGAAATGAGTGCAATTCAGACAAGATTTGAATAGCTGAGTAGATAGAGAGGGAAAGATAAGAGCAAATAAGAAAAATCTTGTGGTAAGCTAAGCTTTAAAAGAAAAGCTTGCAAAAAAAAAAAAAAATCTATTTGGACCCCATGTGACCTAGGGATGAAACAGCTGTATGCAGGTCATTACTCAAAGTGTCCACAGATTATGCTTCCAGCCACTCACTCTGTGCATAAATGGTATGTCAGAACAACTGAATGCATTAAAAATAATCATGTGCAATTACTCTCCTCTTTCATTCAGTCTAAATGCAACATCCATAGCTCCCATGTAACTTGTGAAAATGGGTTGAAGGATTTGGGTATTTTCATAAGAGCCTGATGACCAAGTCCTGCATCAATTTTTATAAGATTTAAGACGATTATTAGGATCCTCTTCCCTACCTTTGTTTAGTAACATAGTGAGTTTGTTGGTATGGAGGACTGTGAGCATGGCCACTTACTTTTCCCTCTTAATTACCTGCTTGAGCATATTAGAGGTCTGTTAGAGCAGAGATGCTTCCTGGGGTACCATATCTATTTCCCTCAGCATCACACAGGCTTGGATCACCCTTTCATTCAGAAGCTGCAGATGCCCACCCATAGTATTTCAGCAGCTACCAAATATTGGTTAATAAAAGTATTGGACTGCTACCTGCTCTTCTAGGTGGCAGCAAATAGCCAAGGCTGGCTCATTTTACAAGAGCCACACAGCAACCCAAGCTCTTTGAGCCCTCCCAGGACAGTCACATTTGCACTGAGTTTAATGCGATTTCTAAAGCAATGGGAACAGACATGTCTCTCCCTTTCTGAAATGCATTAGAGAAAAGTAAGACTGCAGTGCTAACTTAGTGCCCAATACTCCTCTTTTAGTGGAGACTGAGTCTGAAGCACAGCACCAAAGTAATCTTTCACAGCACCCCACTCCAGCCTCAGGAATAAGGTGCTAAGGTCAGGCAATCAAAGTGTTCCCCTGCTATACAGAAAGCTGGTACCTACATTGAAATGCACAGCCTGGGCCATGGGGGCGACAGAAAAAAAGACCAGGCCTTTTAGTTACCTCCCCAAATATGCTTCCCTGTGTCAAACTTCCAGCATCCAACTTGAGAACTGCTGGCCTCAGTGACATGCCCTGGATGTCACACAGCACATCACTGTGAAAGGCTGAGAATAGGGAACTGCCTCCTCTATGGAAAACACACTGCTCAAAGAAGCCTCCGACTACCTTGACAGAGTATTCCCTGAAAAAGAAAAGTTTTGTTACAAAAGTAACTATTTTGTTTGCATTACAAACAAGCACCTAGGATGGCAAACTGCACTACTCCAACACACGTGTGACAGCATGTGCTGCAGACTCACCTCTAACAAACACAGGCCATGTCAGGAAGGTGTATGATGGGGTACAGTTTGACATGAGCATCCCAGACAGCTTCAGGACATGACCTATGTCTTGAATCTTTAAGATCTTCCTTTGAGTGCTGAAGAAAGCCACAAAAGTGGGAACAGTGCACAGGAACCTCCAGAACTGCATGTTCTCACTTGCCACCCTCTCTCACCTTGTCCACAAAGTCTGTCTTCAATCCTAACATTCACTGGCTCTTGTTGGGTTTTGATCACAAGTTCTTCAAGGTGAAGATCCTGTCCTTTACAGGTATAGCATACAAGCAGCTGCACAGACCAAGCAGCCCCACAATGCTGGGCTGGCCAAGGAGGCTTCAGAGCACCTCTGGTGGGACAAGATGGATCAAACCATTCTGCCCATTCTCACACTCACAAGGCAGCACAATGCAAAGAACTCAGACCAGGCTGCCAGACCCAGGAAGGGGAACTCTGTGCCCTGACTAAATGGGATGTTCCACTTAAAGGCCTGAACATACCATGTTTATGAACAGCAGCATTGAGGCTTTTCTACAAAGCAAAAATTTTGGCTCCCAGCTTTGCAACTGGGAAGTGAACATGACTCAGGTAGCACTACTGTGGCAGCATCTGCCTAGGACAGTCACACTGCAGAGATGTCCTCTGCAGACATCTCCTCAAAGCCCTGCTGCTTTGGGACCCTGAGCAGAAGAGAGCTGTAAGGCCAGATTTCCTGGCTTCTCCCACACAGCTTGCTGAGCATGAGGATGAGTGTCCTGTGGGAAGACCTGCTGCATGGAGACTGTCTTCCCAACAGGGCAGAAACATGCCAAGAGCATCTCCACATCTCTGCTAACATGCCTTAGCTTTGCTGTCCCCATAGACCAGCTGACAAGAACAAGTCCTGCTGTATTTCCTAGCTGACAGCATGCATTCTATGCTGAAAGCAGATTGCCCTGCACCCAGGCAATGAAACCACCCCAGAGCCACCCAGAGCCCAGCACTGACCTCCAGGGATAGCAAGAACTGGTTGGGCCCCTGAGGAAAGTTCAGGCAAGCAGCGTGCCTCCCTACAACACTGACACATCAAGACCCCAGCCCCCAGTTCAGGCAAGATATAAGTGGCAACCTGTATTTTCTAGCAGGGAGGGAGAAAGTGATTTCTGTGTTTTCAGGAGCACAGAAAAGGATATCACACCTTCAGAGGAAGGGAGCTCTCCCTGCAGCAAGGCTAGTCTGCAGTCCCTCTCTACTCCATCCAGAAGCCCAGGGATCCATTCCACACTGTGCAGACCGACTCTTGTTCAGCTGATTTCTTCTCCAGCCTCCGAGCCTGAACATCACTGCATGACGTTCCTTCCTCTGCTAAGCATCCTTCTAACTGAGACGAAGAATCTGGCAAACAACCAAGTATTCTTTAACCTCCACATTAACTATAGTTAGCTTTGTCAAAGCCCAGCTCCCGGGATGCCTGATGTGGTATCACTTACTGCTGCAGCCTACAGGAACTGCTGTAGTGGCGAGATTCAGAGAACAGGGATCAGGTAGCAGATGCAACACAGAGCTCTCACCCACAGTGCTCTCCATCCCCCCACTGCCTAATGAGCTTTGGGAACAGCTACAACTTTTAAGCTCCTTACTTCTGCAAAAGGTTTGCAGACAGAGAATGTGCAGAAGAAAGTCAGTCAGAGAAGCTGTAAGTTAGATGAGGCCAAATGCTACTTTTGGATTAGCAAGATGTGTTAGTAAAATTGCAGCTTCATAGAGTGTTATTATCTTTTAGGCATGGTGAAGAGATAGAGATGTTTGGCTCCAGCCAGCTTTGTCTGCTGGAAGATGGCACAGGCTGCACCACCTCCTCAAACCTCAACAGAACCCTCTTGGCTTGTACTCTTACTGCTACAGTCCTAACAGCAAAGTCCTTAGTCCCACATCCCACTGCACAAAAACTAGGGTATGTCTTTCTCCCCTCATTCTCGTGAAGAAGTCTAACCAGTGAAATCAGATATGGCTGCTCTGAGCAGAGCCAGAGATGGTTCTTTAGCCCATTTTTTACAGCAGACTGCAGGCTTTGCAAAGCACCAGCTCCAGCCATATTCAGACAACCAAGTTCTACTGATGGCAAATCCTATGCAGAAATGTCCACAGCATTCATCAGGGATAGCTGAATTCAGAGACCAGACGGCAGGTTTTCTCAAACAGACTTTATGTTGCTTAATATAGCACACACTCTTCCCCAGTATCTGCACAACACTGAGTTGGAGATGTTCTGAGATTTGCACTGAGGAAGAGTGGAAGGGTGGGAGAAAGGCCGCAGGAGGAAGCATTTAAAAAGCAAGAGTGACTTTGGAGAAACATCATCTGCAAGCAACAATCTCCTAACAGAGGACTCGCAATGCAGAGGCCTGGTTAGTAATGAAAACAAAATATAAACCAGTGCCTAGTCAGGCAATGCAGCTGCACATCCATTCAGGATTAGTCTCAAAAGATGAAGACGTGAAGAGTTTAGTCTGGCTCATCGCTTTCCTTTGGGGGCATGTCCTGCACTGTACCTCACTGGACATCTTCACAAAACTGCTCCATGACACCTCAGCACCACAGGCTTCTTGTGCCACTCCAACACTATCCGAGTTACAAAAATTACTCCAGTGCCAACACAACTGGATCCCTGCCGTGAAGAGACTTCCTTTGCCTTCTCATTTCTTCACTGAGATGCCAAAGTTCCTTATGTATTTCCTTTAAGGTCATGCCTGCTTTGGACCTGTCTCATTTTTGTACCTTGATTTCTGCTGGGTTTGCTCTCAACAGCCCCTCTTTTTACATTGACAGAGGAAACACAGAGACTAGTTGTTCCCTTCTTCTACCCCATGAAAGAGAATCTCTAGCAACAGCAAAATTCTCAGAAATTTTTGCATAAAAATGAGTACCGTCTCTTGCACTTGCCTCATTGCCACTACCCCTTCCACCAATGCCAAGCACCTGGAAACATGCACTGCTGTGGAGCCCATCTTGCAACTAATAAACACAAGAACAAGCAGCCCCAAAATCTGCCTCATTAGACACTCACTGCCAATTCAGGCAGAACTGCAGCGTAGCAGTCACTGTTTGCACGGACAGGAGCTGGACAGCCCTCCTTCTGGGGCTGCTTTGGCCACCAGCTACCTGGACCCTTGCTTTACTGCAGATGTTTCCTTCCTGCTCCCTGCACAACTCCTCCAGCCACATGAGCTCCATCTGAAGTTCCAGGGAGAGCCTTTTGCCTACTCGTGTAGTGCATGACACGCAGTGTGTTCCACTGAAGTCACAGTCCTTTTGTTTCACCTCAAGGCAAGTACCAACAGGACATTCAAAAGGCAAAGGGGGGCCCATGTCAGGTAAACTGTGAAAACAAAGTGGACAGTAAAAAAGTATCTTTAAGGCTAACATGACTGCTGTGAGCTTTTTAATTTAAGTAAAGTCTTCGCAGATATGCTTTCTTAAGAGGCACTTACCTGTCCCCAAGCCTTGGTATGTCTGTTGATCACTGCCCACAAGAAACTGTACTTTATAGGACATACTGCCTCCTTATGATTGAAATAGCTTCCTTCCTTAATCAGCATATAATCAGATATTCCCACACAGGAGAACTATAGCCCTGATTGACAAGATAGTTACAGAAATAAACCTGGGGTTTAAATATAGCTTGCTCGTCTCCCTGGAAGGTATGTAGTATTGTGTTATACAAGTCTACCATAATTTTCCTTGAATTAATGTAGTCCATCCTGCCCCACTGCCTTGATTGCTATCAATTAAACTGCTCACAGATTTGTGTTATACAGGAGAGCTGGCTGCTACGTTGGGAGGGAATGGCAACTCGCCTTTCCTCTGCATGGACTGACTTACCATCAGTATTTCATTGGCAATTAACACGGACAGGTTTTGAGTTCACGTACCAGTTGAATGTGTGATTGCCAATGCAATTGTAAAGGTGGCAAATAAGTGTGCAGGACCACACAGCTATGTACGGAAATAAAATGCATATGCTCAACCTGAAGGGATATACATGGATGAGATATCTCTGTACGCAAACACACAGGCAAGATTTAATTATCTCCTCTTTCTAGGGTGGACAGTTCAACTGCACAATACTCATTGCATTTCTTCCAATCTATAAGGATGTTCTAATGTATTAAATATGCAATGCAACGAGGGCAGAGCTATATAGCCCTGATCTCGTTTCAGAAAAAAAAAAAAAAAAAAAAAAAAAAAAGAAAAAGGAGATTTTTTAAATTTTGTTTTTTATACCCATTCTAATCATAAAATGCTTTTCATCTGTTAAAAAACTCCCCCTTGCTGACTGGCTAAAAAACACGGGACAGACCTCATATTTATTATGCAAATCCTTAGCATTAAGAAAACAAATCACCAACTAACATCTGTCTCGCCCTAAATGAAAATAAATTAAAAAACCAGCCACCCTTCCCCCGAGTCCCTACGCAGCGGGCCGAGCACCCCGCGGGATCGGCTCCCCGCCGGTGCTGCAATGTCCCCAGCACAGCGGCAGCCTCGGCCGCCCGGCCCCGCACCAGCCCGGCCACTGCGGTCCTTGCGCCGCCGCCCCCCCGCGCCCGACCCACCTTTCCCTTCCATCGCGGAGCCTTGCGAGCGCCGGCAACTTGCGGGAAGACGCGCACCCTCCTCAGCCGAGAGCCCGGCGGGCAGAGCCGGCGGCCGCTGCCTCGCTCCGCGGTGGGGACGGCGCTGTCACAGCCCCGGAGCTGCAAGCAAGCAAGCGGCGGGGGGGGTTCGGCGTGAGCCGCCGGGGCCCCCGCCGCCCCGGGCTCGGGGCGCGGAGCGGGGCGCGGCGCGGGGGGAGCGGCGTTACCTGCGGCCGGCGGAGCTGTCCCTGGCCGAGCGGTGCTGCGGGGGCGAGTGGCTCCGCGGCCCGCCGCGCTGCCTGGCACCGCCCGCATGCGCGCCCCGCCCGCGCCCCGCCCCCGCACCGCGGCACCGCCGGGCCCGGCTGCGGGATGCGCTCGGTACCGCGCACCGGGATGCGGGATGCGCTCAGTACCGCGCACCGGGATGCGGGATGCTCCCGGCACCGCGCACCGGGATGCGGGATGCGCCCGGCTCCGGCCGCGCCGCCCCGTCCTGCGAGCGGCAGCGCTCGGCGCTCAGCTCAGCACGGACAGCGCCCGCCGGAGGGAGCCCCGCGCCGGGACCCCCCAGCCTCGCCCCGCACGGCCCCGCTGCTGCAGGAGCGCGGCCGGTCCCGCAGGTGCGCCCCGCAAAGCCCGGACCACAGCTCGGCTCGGGGAGAGCGCTGCGCTCGCCCAAAGCCTCCCCGCATCCTGCGCGCCAGGCTGAGCCCGCGCACCTGCAGACTCGGAGGGGATCTCTCCGGAGATGCCCAGCCTCCGGTCCAGGCCTTCCCTGAATATGTTGTTTCAAGATTAATTATGCTGATTCATAAAACATCCACCTCGTGGTTAGTTTATGCTTTTCTGCCTTTGCCTCCAGCCACTGGATTTCACTCCTGGATTTCACTCATCCTCTAACTCATTAATAAAATAAGCAGTCCCCTGCTAATAAGAAGTCGATAAAACATTCATACCAGGATCAAGTTCACTTTTTTGGAGAACAAAGAGTTCATCCCGGTTAGAAAGTTTCTCCACACTGGAATTACCTCTTAAATTTTTTCAGATTTTTAACTTTGGTGCAATGGGGATGGTAAAACACAGTTCTGTGTTTATTTTTTTGATTTTTGTTACTGAAAAAGCTGCTCACAGCATCTACAGTGCTGGGAGCTGCACAAATAGAGGATAGACGGCTCTAGCACGATGTGAATTTCTAAATATGGGAACAGTAACAGAGTAACTCCTCTCTTTTACTGTTTCTTTATACATCCCTGTGTTCATCTCTTCCCTTCTTACCTAGGACTAGCAAAACACTCAGTAATGACATGGTCTCTCATGCTCTTCATTCTGAGCTACTGAAAACAATCCTGCAGACACTACCTATGGCAATTCACACCCCAAAGCCAACCCTGAATCTGGTTATGGAGGTGAACACTGCACACATCACACAGCCCAGGCAGTTCAGAGCAACACTTGCTCCAATCTCAGCTGCCCCCTCAAAAGGTGCCGGGAAACTTAAGTTAGAGATGGCCTGTTAGTTCCAGAAAAAATCAACTAGAAACAACCCAGGATGAAGACCCAGCACATTAAATTCATGTTTTAACTGGCTCCTATCCATTTATTAGGTTCTACACTATTGTGAAGAATGACATTAGGGGTTTTTTTTAATTTCAGGACTGAATAGTCAGGTACTATAGGCAAGCTGTGAGTCAAACTGTGCTATAGAGAACTGATGAAGCAGACTTAGAAACTGAAGAAGCAACAGACATTTACTCTGACCTTATAGTCAAATTATCAATTCTTTCTTTGACTGATGTGGGATCCTATTTCTCTATTGCTATATCTTTACCCACCATCAATGCCAAACTGACTCAACTACACTTCCAGGGTCAATCTGTGTGCTTTTTCTGAAAAGCAATGAAACAATGACTCATTCAAGGTCTATTAGTCCTCACTAATGTTCCAAAACACAATCAGATTATACATGAGAGTGCTCCATGACTCCTCAGCCATTTTTTTGTAACTCTTGGTCTCAAGTTATCAACTCCCACAGATTAAAATCAGCAAAATCTCAAAGAACATTAAAGTTCCTGGCATCCAAGTTCAAGAACAACTTTCAACAGAAAGAAAGATAAGGCAAAGAAACACCCTAACTTTTAAGGTACAGCCAGGCTGTTTACCAAGAACAGAATCTGAGGCACCATTTGTAATAGCAGGCACTGGACCAATGAACTAAAAGCTTCATTTCAAAGCTGTGCACTCCCTGGAAAGCTAACAGCCATCAATAACTCAGCTTCACAGAAAAAGCTGAGAAACAGTTCCTAGCTGAAGGCTTCAAGCGGAGCCCCACTGCCCCAAGAACACATGAAAACCAAGCTTCCCAAATAATAGGAAATGTGTTTTTCCAGTGTTCTGACAGGATCAGCCATAATATGCTCCCCACTGGCAAAGGTAGGTTGAGGTTTGGGGTTTTGGTGGAGGTCCTGTCAAAGGAGGAGAACATGAATTAGCTGTTCAGAGGTCTCACTCTTGGAGAGCAAGGTAAAATTAGCTTTTTTTGTTTTGCTTTTGAGATATAAAGCATTTCTTTCTTTGAGATAAGAGAGTGTTGAAATATAGATCAAACAAAACACCCAAACCCACTAATCCACACATTCAATTTTCAATCACAGTTTTCTCAGAGCTTTTTGGGTCACATACAATTTCTCTTCCAAATCATCAAACCACCACAAGGCCTAAAGATTCATGTTTTTAAAAGCCCAGCTTGAAGAGAGAAGTCCCTCCCTTAGCTCCTTCAAGTCCTCTCTCCTCAGTGCAAAGAAGCAAATTCAAGGGAATAAATCCAGTGAATATTTTACCACCCTTGCCATTCACAGGTCATCTTTCAAATTACTTATCAGTAGAAAGAAATATAATATTGCCTGTGCTCTACTCTACATTAAAGTACATCCTGCATTAAAGTATCAAGCAAGCTGGACCAGTTCAAGTTAGATCACTGTTTCTCCTTCAGTCCCTCAGGAAAGTCTGAGCCTGCTCTGGCTTTGCAGGTATCAAGCATCAAATAACACCACACACACTAATGGCATCTCAGTAGTGCATCAAGTTCTTCCCCAAACCACAGCAAGAGAAAGCATTGCAGCACTCAGGAGGTGCAGATGTGCTGAGCCTGGAATCCTTTCTACTCACACCCTTTAGCCAAGATGAAGAAGAACCTTTGAAGCACTCCTCTGCTGTAGCAAGTCCACAGGGTTGCTCCTTTCACGTGTTCAAACTTCGGGAGTAAGCTGGAATCATGGTTCAATTAAGAAAGTGGCTCAATCCAAGCACAAACCACGCTGTGCAGATCCTGCTCTCCCAAAATGCTCAGCATATCCCTGCCAGGGCAAGGAGATGGCCATTTGAGAAAGGCAGTTATTCCCTCTTGATGTTAGTCCTGAGTGGCTTTTGTGGGGCTGCAAACACAGGGCTTCTTTGTGGCCACCTGCACTGTTGTTTGATCAGCAGGGTGTTGCTCAGCCTGTGCTGCTGAAGACCTGCCCTCCCCACCAGACTGACCCACTCTGAGCAGCAGAGAGCTGCCCCCTCCCAGGGGTGGCAGGACAGTGTGTAAGGTCCTGCTGGTGGAGGCTGTACAGGTGAGAGGGAACAGCAAGGGCTCATCTTGGCTGCTCTTGCAGGGTGCCCCAGACAGAAATAGAAATGTTTCCTGGGCTTTCAGTCCTTGAGGAAACTCTGCTTCCACTTTGATGGTGGATGCTGAGCAGAGCCCACTGCCTGCCCCTGTAGCTTTCCATAAGCTGCTGGCTTAGAAACAGCCCTGACCACAGACAGGATAAAGCCAAGTGGCCATTTTGGCATTGCTGCAGATTGTAAGCCCACATGATGATCATACATGGTCTCCCAGCTGCTGCTGCTCCTGCCCATCTGCTACCCTGGCACAGAGCCTCCTTCCCTAAGAGGGAACCTCCATTCACGAGGGCAGAGATACCAGCCAGCCTCCAAGGTTGTGCAGACAGCCACTCATGCTGCCATGCCTACATGGGGACTTCTGCATGAGGCTGAAGTGCCAGGAGGGAGCAGATTGCCAGTGGTGAGATATCATCTGTCCAGTGCCAGTTTCTGGTGATGACCATGCCAAAGTCAGGCAAAATCTCAAGGGCCAGGGGTCCTACTGGCTTCTATACCAAGCTCTGCACAAAAGCAACCACAAGCCAGCTTCACTTTCATTTCAAGAGAGTGCAAATTGAGATTGCCAGTGTCTCAGCCTGTTCCCTAACTCCCCAGAAGCCAACTTCAGGACCCAAGTAAGAGTTCCCAGCTGGAGACAGAGCTGCTCTCACTGTGGAGCAACAGAAGAGCATTTGTCCTACTCAAAGTTTAAAGACAATGAACAACTCAGTCAAAAAGGAGCTACACTGAGTTCTGGCCAAGAGGGAGAAGAAACTACTAATTTTGAGGTTCAGTGTGGGTCTAAACTCAAAGCCAGCTGCAAGGGTGAGCAAGACTCAGCTAAGGGCTTCTGTAAATCCTTTTTTGACCTCTGAAGCATCAATGGTCATTGTTAGCCAGCTGCCATCACTAGCCAGCAGAGCAGATTCCTTAAGGACAGAAAAAGAACACAGCTCTGTACCACACCATGAAGATGTCCACGTGCCATGAGCTGTGCTCAGATAAGCACAAGCCAGAGCAGCAGGTTCCAAGAAAGTAGGGCATGACACAGCAGCAGCAGGAAGGACCTCTAACACTACTGAGAAAACAAAGAACATAGTGGGGGGAAAGAGGAGTAAACAGTGACCAGAAGTTTTTAATGATATAGGTAGGGTAAAATACAAAAAATGTCACAAGTGGTAATCCATCACCCTGAGAATGATGTACATAACTTCTGATTATGAACAAAGCACAAATGATTACTACATCATCAGCTGATGTCATGTCCTTACATCACCTAAATAGTTGCTAGAAGCAGAAGTGCATTAGGAGCTGATGTGTGAAATAAACACCAAAGCAAGCCACAATCTTTGAGCTAGCTCAGAGTTTAATTACATAAAATTATTAATTAAATGTTATTGAGATTAATCAGTCAGTATTATATTAATAAAGGAAAAAGCACTAATGTCACAAAAGTACCAAAACAAGAGAGAGGCTTTGTGGTTACTTGCTACAAAGTAAAAAATTATACACCCATTTACAAGAGTATTGATGTTGATTTTAATGGTAGTTAGATCTGACACAGACAGCTCAACTCCCAATTTTATTTTTCTGCGAGATACTGAGTACCCTGAGCTCACCAAAACCTATGGAATGTTGTTCTGTCCTTGCAGCCAAATGCTTTGTGTTTTCAGGACTCACACTCAGACCCTCTGAGCCCCACTGCAGGCTTCTGGTTACTCAGTATAGCAACTTTGTCAGATCCTCAACCAGAGAGGGACAGGGAGGAAGGTGTCTGGTATCACGTTGTTCTACCATTACAAAAGCTTAAGAATTTCATGTAAGTAGAAAAAAACATGAAAATTGGCTGCTGGATAGAGCTCCTTAAGCTCTAGTCCCTTTTTGACTTGATTAGAAAAGGTAATTACATGGATTTGGAATTACACAAGGTAAAAATCTTCACAGGGCAGAGGCAGGAAAGAGCTTCCTGCTGACAGCTCAGCCCTCCTAAGAGCCAGGTGCTTGAATGCTTGCAGACAATAGACTATTCACCTTAAAATCCTATTTTTCTATGTCTGTTTCCTACAATTAAAAAAAAAAAAAATCTATTAGCTCATTGCAATACTACAGCCTTAAGTAGCATCCACATTCTTGATCTGCTATTTCAAGAAATCTGGACTCTGACCTCTGCCAAGGCCCAGAAAGCAATTTCTTTGCCTATTCCTACCCCATAAGAGCCATTTCTAGAACATAGAGCTCTGGCCTCAGACACCACAGTCCTGAGATAGCCACTAAGGTGGGTTCAATGCCAAGTGACTACCCCCAAAATCCTGAGCATGTGTCAGACTGCTCCAATCACCCTGATGTAAGGGACAACAGAGCCTTGAGCATGAGGAGTCATCTCCTATCCAGCTCCAACATCATCTTCCATTTGTTTGTGTTTACCCTGTTCATTTTAATGCTATGTTTTCCAGAATTTTAGAAAATAACAAATGCAATAAAACCCGCAGAGCCAGGACTATTATCATCAGTGTATTCATAGTGCAGCTTTTCCATGCCTCAGGGACTTGGATGTCTGTGATATTTCAGGCTGAAACTCAGTTTGTTCAAATACAAGAGACAGATAAGCACTGCTTGATACCAGCTCCACTGACAGCCTTTTGGCTGGACCAGTCAGAGCTTAAACTCCTCTTGGCCTGTGTCATGACAAATAGTGAGAAATGAAATTCAAATAGAAGTGAGATGCGCAGTAGAAAACAAGGCAAAGGGGAGTGAAGAAAGGAAAATGACAAAAGCAGAAGGCAATTCTAACTGAACCACTCTCACCTGAAATAGCTAGAAAAGTCTTAGGAGAGAAGCTCTTCACTGGGGAGTTCAGCTACCTCACCCATCTGCACAACCAAACCTCTTGTTTTTAACCAAGCCTTGAAAAGCACAACTGCTTAGAAGGAGTTCAGCGAGTACAACTCTCCTTCTTTCTAAACACTGCAGCAGCATTCTCAAAGGAACAGTTAAATATAAATTTATAAAACAGTGGAGACTCAAGAAAGAATCTGGAATTGCACTCAGTGCAGCCAGCAAGTTACTTCAGCCCTGTTCATTCCACAGCAGTTCCTCATCTCTGCTCTGTTGCAGACCTTTCAGCAGAGGATGAAGCAAGACTGAGATCATGGGCAGCATTTGTAACCTGCTGCCTGTTAGATGTTCAAATAGACTGCAGCAAGTGTAGCCCTGAGTTGGAAGAGTCACATACTCCTGGGAATAACCTTCCTTTGTTCTACAGAGTTTAATCCATGTCACATACGAGAGGCTGATTTTCCCATCAAGGAGAGATGTCCAAGCTGGGTTTGAGAGACATTTTCAAGAACCAAGTCCTGGAAGTACTCAACACCTACGTGAGATCAGAAAGGCTCCTGTTTCTCTGCCCATCTCCCACCCTTGCCTCTGAAGTTCCTGCTGTGGCACAGGAGCCCTGGAATAACAGTTTTTTAGCTGTCAGTGCTACCTGTCATGCAGAGCAGAGCTGGCCATAACAGCTCAGCCCACTAAGATGCTGTCCAGCAGCACAATTCTGCCTCTGCCCATCCCAGCCATGCCCAAAGCTGATCTCCTTTGGCTCCAGGAGGGTCAGAATGAAATCACTATTGCCCTTTCACAGAATCTCATTTTCTACTGCACATAAAATTAGCCTTTTCTGCCAGCATTTCTTAGCTGACTGATGAGGAAAAAGTGTATTTCTGTTTCTTAGTCAAAGTGGGTATCCTTTAAAACCAATATCAGAACCAAGCAGCGGTTTCAGCAAACAGTGGTAAGAGGACATTCCTCTTTTGTCAGAGGACCAACTGCACAAATACTGAATGGTGAGAAAAAGAAAACACAATACCTTGAGCATGTTTACAATATTTTCTGCATTTGGGGTCAGGTTTGTAGAATGCCAACTCCAAGAGATATTTCTTCTGGGCTAGGGAAGAGATCACTTTGAAATCACACTCAGCATAGGCAGAGGAAGCCTGGGATCACTCATAAGAAGGAAAAACTGTGCCAGTAAAAGGAAAATGTGCCAGTGAAGGTTTGTGTGGTGTGGGAGAAGTAAGCATTAAAATAGCTATGACCTGAGAATCCATATTCAAGGTAAGTGACATGCACATTGAGGGCTTTACAGCAATGTCAGTTGTCACTGGAAAAGCAGGAATGGACTGAAGGTCCTGAAATGAAGGACACTGAAAAACTCTGATTGAAGAAAATACCTGGATCTGCACAGAGGTCTTCCAGATCTTCCTCTCTCCTCCTGTTCTCAGACTGAGGAGAGGGGACAAGGCAACCACAAAGGCAATTTACTGCTTGGATTAGAGCAGTCAAATAAGATGTAAAGGGAGGAGAGAAAGAGCCCAAGGACAGAGTGATATAGGACACTTGAACAAATTTAGATGGGAAAAGGCCAAAGGGAAAAACAGCATCCTCCAAGGAACTTTGTGGATAACAGTCTAGGGAGGGAAGAACAGAGGAGCAGTGTCCTAAGTGATAAGAGTAAGGACATGAGAGGAAAGAAGGGCTGGCTGATGAAGGAATTTTGCAAGTCAGGGTGCAGTATTTACAGAAACGTGGGGGCTTGAATAGCAAGTTTGTTTTTTTAAAGGAAGAGATGCCAGAAAGAGAGGGTGGGCTGAAGGGAAAGAATAACAACATGGATAGGAATAGATATAGGGAGTCTGGAAATAGGAGAAGGGGCTGATGCTCACATCCAAGAGACAAGGACAAGAAAGAAGACCATATCATCTTGCATTTCTTTTTAAAAGTGGAATAAGTAGAAGAGATTTTGGTCAGAAAATGAAGGCAGAGGAGGAAGGTTTGGACTGACTCAAGGTGGCACAAAGCCAGTTGTGGCTGAATCTTATGCCAGCAAAAAAGCTAGAGAAGGAAAACTATCAAGTCAGCAAGGTGGCAAAACTGGAAAAGTTTAGCACACTCAGCATGGCAATATGGTTTAAGACCCTCCAAATAACAGGAGCAGAAGCCCAGGTTAGAGTGAACAAGGACTGGGAATCAACAAGTGCCACATTGCAGTGGAAAAGACAAGAGGCTCAGGATGGGAGCAGATCAGCTGCAGCAAGCAAGAGGATCGGCAGTAAGGAAACAAAAGGTGGTACATCAAGGCTTAGAGCACTACAAACACCAAGTGATGGGATGTGCAGCCAAGTGAAGGGCAGGGGGGAAAAAAAAAGCCACCAAGTGGGAAAATCTGAGAAGCAATGGAATTGTTTTCCTGAGGAACTGAGGAAGACGTTTTCCTGTCAGGATCAAGAAAGCATCATCAAAGGGCTCCAAACTAAAAGCATTTGCTGTAAATAATGCTTGATCCTGAAGATTTCCCACATCATGAGTACGTCGGCTACAAAACAACATCCTCCGTGCAGGGGTCGGAGCTCCACTCTAAGGTGCCAGCCCCGGGTAGCAGCGATGCTGAACTGAATGAACCTCCCCGGGCCAGAGCGTGCAGGATCCTTCCCAAGGCAGATCCCAGCTCCGAGCTCCAGCCAAGCAGTCTCCCCCGTTCCCCGGCTGCAGCCCTCCTACGTGCACGAAGCGCAGCAATTCTGGCATCTGCACAAAGACACGAGCCACGTTTGCCACATGAAGGGAAAGCTCATCTCCCTGCCCGCTGCCACCTGCTATTCCTCCCCTTCCTACAACACCCATTCTCTCCTGTTCGGCTTTCCCCCCCCCCCAGTCCTCCTCTCCTCCACCTGCGCTTTCCACCGCTGCACAGCCTCCGGAGCCCCCGCGCACAGCAGAGCGCCCTGGTGTGAGGCTGCCCGCGGTGCCCCGGGCCGGGGGGAGCATCCCGAGCCCCTCGCTCCCCAGGAGGAGCATCCCTCAGCCCCCCGCTCTGCCCCGGGATGGAGCATCCCGCAGCCTCCCGCTCTGCCCCGGGATGGAGCATCCCGCAGCCCCCCGCTCTGCCCCGGGATGGAGCATCCCGAGCCCCTCGCTCCCCGGGATGGAGCATCCCGCAGCCTCCCGCTCTGCCCCGGGATGGAGCATCCCGCAGCCCCCCGCTCTGCCCCGGGATGGAGCATCCCGCAGCCCCCCGCTCTGCCCCGGGATGGAGCATCCCGCAGCCCCCCGCTCTGCCCCGGGATGGAGCATCCCGAGCCCCTCGCTCCCCGGGATGGAGTATCCCGAGCCCCCCGCTCTGCCCCGGGATGGAGCATCCCGCAGCCTCCCGCTCTGCCCCGGGATGGAGCATCCCGAGCCCCTCGCTCCCCAGGAGGAGCATCCCTCAGCCCCCCGCTCTGCCCCGGGATGGAGCATCCCGCAGCCTCCCGGTCTGCCCCGGGATGGAACATCCCGAAGCGTCTCGCCCCCCGGGATGGAGCATCCCCCTGTTCCCCCCGCTCCCAGGGGGATGGATCCCCCTGTTCCCCCCGCTCCCCGGGGGGATCCCGACGTGTCCCCCCATCCCGGGGGTCCCGCAGCCCCCGCGCGCTCCCGCGGCCGCGCGCGCCGCCCTCTCCCGGCGGGATCGAGAATTCCCGGCCCGGCACCAGCGAGCAGCAGCCTCGCCTCAGCAGCCCTGGAGAGGCCGCGGGGCTGCACGGCATGCAGGGTTGATACCTTTCCGAGTACAATGCATTTGGCATTGCTCAAATGCCTTTCCGATAAATCACATACAGGCACCGTGGTAAAAGCCCAGTGTAGATTGTGACACTCAGCTGTGCATGGAGCTGCTCCAAGCACGTCCATTATCCCAAATCCTAAAGTACAATAATCCCTGAGTAAGGCTCTGCTTAGCTATTAGAGCCAGGTTCATTCAGTACATGCGAAAAGTTTCCTCATTATTGTCCCTTTAGCAGTTCTTATGCCCATGTGCACGTGGCTCTCACAATCATTCATTTCTGGTTAGGGGAGCTAAATAAACCGGGTACCAGTTCCTCTGTAGGACCTGGTGCTCCAGCTGTCAGGAACCTATATTCCTGCCTTTTGACCCAAATTCAGTAACAAGCACGTAGCCCTCCTTTTGGCACTACTACCAACATGTGCCCAGGCAGATTCTTTCCCAACCCACAGTGGGAGAGCCTTTCCCAGAGATGGGATCAGGATACAGATCACTTCACCCAGTTCTCCTGTAGCAGTAGGCAAGGAGTCCTGCCTCAGCTGAAACCATCTATTCCTCTTACTGGACTGGGTCATTCTCTTCACCATCCCAATTCATTTAAGTTGGCATCACATAACAGTGCCCCCTCACAAGCACTTTGTGAGAATTCAAAGAAAACAAATCCAGAAGCCTCTGTAGCCCCCAAACTACTTAATAAGCAATTTCATCTTGAGAAGGACCAGGAGTTTCCCATTGCAATGCCAGTGACAACAGAGCACAACCACACACTTTTATTTATTTAAATGCGTTACTGATATTGCCACAAACAAGTAGTTCCAATTGCTACAGATGCATGGGGGGATAATCAATCAACCATTATTTCTGCCTGATCCTGGCCTTGCAATCCCCATCCTGATTAAATTACTGAGGGTAGGATTATCAGCAGGATAATCAGATGCAGTGTCTAATCTGGATAACCCAGCATTACTGGGCCTCACAACACAGGATTTCACTGACCACCCAGCCAGAGCATTTCAGAGAATTACATCTCATTTTCACCACTTAAAGGATTCAAACACCCCAGAGACTTGTACAGAGGGGACAGCTAAGGAACATAATCACAGTTTCAGTCAAATGCAGTAGTGTTTACATAACTGTGTTGTTCTGCTGTGCTTCCAAGAACTCCCAGAACCAGCACAACCAGAACTTCAGAGCAATCACTTAGTTGAACAACTCACTGTGTATTTACAGGTTTCAGTATCTACACCTTTGGGTTTTCAATAAAGCCTTAAGTTCTCAACTCATCTTTGAGGAGCAGATATGTGCAGCTTCATCTGTCTCAAAGCAATGGCACTGTCCAAATAGCTTGGTTTTTTTGGTCTGGATACCTCCCCTGACCCTCCTCCAGGCTTTCCGTTTCCTTGGCCTTAGGCTTGCCAAATAACATATTTGCTTTTAGGCAGCTGTAAAACCTCCTGAGAGGGATATCCCAAGGATAGGGATAAGTTCTGGAAATAGGAATTCTCTTATACTTGGAGGATAAGAGAATATCCCAATTGTCCAAATTTCTTGCTTATCACCTGCATGTAATTGCTCCAGTCTGGCTTCTCCTCAGCCAAGACTTTTTTCCCCATGATTGTACAAGTTTCTCATTCTGGAAAAGAAGGTAGGACCTCAGTGATGCTCTGAAAAAAAGATCCAGGTTTGGGAATCTGGACTTGCTTAGCTTTCATCACACAGCAAGCAGGGTTTTTGTTCAGTAACAAAATGGCCTGAATAGGACACAAAGACAGAAAGTGAACCTGATCTTCCACCTAGTCCTCCATTGTTCACAGACAGCATGAGAGGGTATTTTAAAATCTCTTCTGATGATCTGCACAGCCTGAACTCCTGTTCTGCTCAAAAAATGAGACACTTAAAGGCTTTCATCACCTTATCAAAGTCCCTAGTGGCCCCTGCTTGCCCTCCTATGAAGAGTTTGATCTCCTTTTAGGAAGAGGATAAAGCTGTCCTTGAGCAAAGCTGCTTTTCAGTGAAGCATTGTGCTGCTTTTGTGAGAACATCAGACACCTCCAGGTGTCCCTCAAACATGTATCCCTCAATAGTTGCAGCTCAGATTTTTTCCAAGTAGCTCATAGAAAACAGACTGTAGGCATCTGACTTGTGTTTGAAGGGCACATTAGAAACGTGCTTTATGGAAGAGATGTCTAGATTACATTTCTGATGCTGCATAACTGTGTGCATCCATCTTATCTCCAATTACAAGGGCAAATAGGAAAAAGAGGACTGGGAAGAAAGAAGTTGAGCTGAGAACCAATGAAAGCATTGCTGGCTGCTTTCAGTTCATACTCACTGCCAAAAACAAGGTCATGCAATACTATCTCCCTGCATTGTTAAAAATCTTAAAGGTAAAAGGGTATTATCATTTCAAGAATAAAAATGGCTGCATGAAACAACCTTCTCTCCCATGAGGGATGATGACTTTTTACCCAGGATAACCACATCCTCCAGCAATTACAAAAATGCACAAGATCTAGAGCATCACTGCTGGATTAGCTCATCTCCACACAGAAATGAACAGCCCTCATTCACTAAACATCAGGGATAGGAAACAGGAATAGCAACTGGCTGAGTCAGATACCAAGAAGGGAGCACATTTACCTGAGAATGTTCATCATGCACTTATACCCACCAGGTAAAACAAAAGTATACATAAACACCCATTGAGTTTTCACATTCAACCAGAGGTTGGAACACAGAAAAGAGAAATCCCCATTCTACCATGGAAAATGGTAGGTAAAGGCAGTTTTCAGCCTCAGAGGAGGGAGAGCAGAGGCAAAAGAAGGTGATGGCTTTTCTTTTAGTACTCTAAAGGCTCTGATAATACAGCCCGGGACATTTGTGCATTACCATTAAGAAGTATTTGTGTGCTCTACTGAGGACTCTCACATTGCTTGGGTCTGTGAAGTCATTCCTGCAAGAGTTTCAGGCAAGGGCAACCCAAAGTCACCTTCAGGCAGGACAGTCCTCAATTAAGGAAATAACCAAGCTACTGAATTGACTTGATCAAGAGATCTTAGGGCCCAGCTGGGTAAACTCTGGGCTTCACAGCAGGCACCCTGCAAGGCAAACAGCCCTCACCCCAAGCAGCCATCCAGAACAGAAACAGGGCTCACAGACACACCTGCACCCCATTGAGTGAGCCCCTGGAGCACATGGACCACAGCACATGGACCACATTTCACAGGATCCCTCAGCTCACACTGTCCAAGGATACATCTTCACAGCAATTTGAAATGTAAGCCAAGGGAATACTTCAGCTTCTCTCTGTAACACTTCACAACGATTTATAACCACTTATAAGCACCTGCTAATGTCCAACTTACTGGTGCTAGCAGCAAACAAAGCTGACTGTGGCAGGATGTGCCCTTTCTTTCCAGTCTGACCACACAACTCCCTACAAGGGAAGTCTGCAGGCTCAGCAGTGTTACTACACAGGGTGCCAACAGCTTCAGACAACTCAAGCCCAGCAGGCTTTCCAAGGCTTCTTGCCTTCAACATCAAACAACTCTCTCCTGCTCAGCTCTCCCCAAACCAGACTCCTCCAGAGAGCACATCTGGAAGGCAGTCACACTAACTTCTTGTTTTGTTTCCTTTATCCTTTCCTAAGGAAAGAACAGGCAGCAGGACAGTTGCTGCTTCAAATTCCCAGAACATTGCCTCAGGCTCTCTAAGCACCCCAGCTCCTGGCATACACAAGCAATCCTGGCCTTTCATCTCATTCAGCTCACAAGATTGCTCACAGCTTTGCTGTAATCTCTAGGTAAGAGGAAATGGAGAAGCAAAAAGGCAAGCACATACTTCCACCAAAATGAGAGTTCACCTTTCCCACCATTTCACAGCTCAAGATCTATCCCCTGTGTGACCACAGAGTCTGCCAGCTCAGGGGCCATACTCAGGACACACAGAGCAGCTTTTTACACTGCACACAGATTCACAGAAATACTAAATAAAGCTCACTTACTTCCCCCTCCATCGCTGACCTTCCTCAGGCTGCAGCCCCCAGCCAGTCACCTCCAGAACACAGAGACTTCCTGCTAAAGGACCTTCCCAATGCCCCTCTTTCCTTCTTCATAACCTTGCTAGTGGCTGCTAATGACCCCCCTGGGCTGTTGCTGTGCCAGCCTTGCTGAGCAATCAGCTCCCTGTGCTGGCACCAGCTCCAGCTGGGAAGGATGAACCTTCTCAGGCACAGCCGTGGCCAGGTGTGCACCAAGGTCAGGGCTGCCCTGCAGAAAGAAAGAAAGAAGAAAACTAAGGGGTTTTATTCCTTCTAATCCACTTTTCTGTGTGTGACAGAGGGAGAAGGAGGTCAGTACTGCAATTGCTTCAGCTTACAGATGGAATAAGATGGTGATCCCAGACCCTCAGGGCCTGCCTGTCATAACAGTGGTCTCCCTGACGTGTCACCTGTGTGTTCAGAGCAGATGGATTGGTTTTCAGCATGAGCACATTGCAGGTCCAGCCCCTGGCACTCCTGAGGACATGCAGCTCCAGCTGAGCTGATGTGAGCAGCAGGTTCTTGGCTCCACAACAGCCAGGTCCTGCTCCAGGCTGAGGGGCTGGTCAGTGGCTGGCAGTGCTGGGTCAGGACAGTGTAACAGCCATGCAACAGCTCTGCCTAGAGCTGAGTCAGGGACATGTACCTGCTTTGGTTGGAATCAGAATAGGAACTGGAAGGCACTAAGCAGATGAGGGGGCAGAACCTGCTGAATTGTGTCTTGATAGGTTTGGAGATAGCCCAGGATAGCTCATCTGTCCTCAGTGTGTGAGCAACAGACATTTGTCCCAAAAAAAGAGGTGCTTGTTTCTTAATTTTGTCTGCTACTACCCTCTGCAGATTCAGAAACTCTCTTTTGTTCCCCCATAAGATACACAAACCACTAAAAATAGGGGAAATATTGGCAATTATTTAGGAAATGGAGGAATCTGTCCTGTTTCTTTGCTTATTTGAGCAGGTGTGCTCTCTGGTGAGAGGCAAGGTTTGCATAAGGAACATTAAAGCTGCACTTAACAGTTTCAGCTGCTGCATTTCCACTATCGATTGGCACCATTCAAGCCCAGCTTTAATGCCTGACAGCAGACATAAGCTATGAGGCAGCTATGTCCCTACTGGGAGCAATGATATATTATCACTCTCTTTAAATGAACCTGGAGAAGTACTATATATATATTTAATAGAAAGTCCTGTCTCTAACTGACTGCAAAGGAATTTCAGGAGTTGCAGATGTGCAAACAAACATAGCCTGTGACCAGACTGAAAGTCAGGTACTAAAAGTGAGTTATGCATACAGGAGATTATTTTACAAACACAATAATTAATTCATGTTGCTATTCTGCCCTCACACCCCTCTCTTCATCTTTTGAATTCAGGCTGGCAAATGTGGACATTTGCTGGAGTACTGTGTGTAAAACTGACAGCAGCAGATACCTTCCCCACCATCACCCTGACCCCAAAATAATGCCTTTTCCTGTGTGAAGGGACAAGACTATGGCAGATGAGATGGGGGGGTTATTTCCAGTAAGAGCTGTGAGGCTGCAACTCTGCCTAATGTGAGACATTACCTAGCTTTGCTAGCAGAGTGGATGTTTCCCATCTGGCAAATGCCAGTTGAGAGATACCCGAGCTGGCTCTGAAAGAGCTTTTCCCAGAAATGGGAGCTGCTTGTGGTCTCATTAATGCCTTGGACCAAGTTACTGACTGCTCTGCTGGGCTGAACTCAGAGCCCTTCTCAGGGAGGGGCAGCTGTAGTTGTCCCCAAAACCTCCAACCATAGCTGAGACCTCTCCTGCCTGTGCCTGGGTGTGAAGGAATGGAGGGGCAGGACAGGCAAGCCAGGCAGGACCTGGGCTGCAAACATCATGCACATTGTATGGGAGTTACTGAACATGCCTCATCCTCCCACTGCACTGACTTCCTTTCAATTTGAGACAAAATTATCCAGGTAAGAAACACTTCACTGTTCAGGAGAATTTTTAAGACACTGACACAGCAAGAAATTGGAAAACAGAGTTCAATATGCAGCCACACATAGACCACAGCTGTGCTTGGTGATCAGTGGAGCAGTCACACATGGGTTTGTGTTTGTCTCCAAAACTGAATCTTCCCAAAGGTACCACAGCTGTGTTGCCAGCAGAAAACCCCTTCCAAACAGAGCACAACAAAGTAAGGTTCCTTATGAGGTGGCAGCTGAGCAGGAAATCCAAGCCTACCTCAACATTAAAACTGATCATGTGCAGCTCATTTTCACTCTTGCCTCTGCTCTGTGAAAGGGCTGTGCAAAGTATACTGCTTCTTAGGTATTTCAGGGGTTTTTTTCCCACCCTTTTTCTGTTGAGCTATTATTCAGAAATGGCTTTCAAACTGAAGCACTGACTGTATTCAATCAGTTTCCCAATGAAGCACAGCAGTGCAATCACAGGTGCCAGTGCACAGATACTGCTCTCACACCCTGCAGCCTCACTCCACCCCTCCACAGGAGTTTCCAGCTGCTCAATGAGCTGGAAGGTAACAGGCTGAAGGTTTGCTCAGTCTCCTCCATATCTGGCTTTCCTTGGGAGAGCGTGATTTCTGTGCGTGCTGGACCAGTATGCCCTGGCAGCTTGGGCAGCTCTGGGTATCAGAACAACAACCAGTGCCTCTGAATTATTTACTCCAACTCACATGAACTTGCATTTCTCTTCCTTTTCTGCCCAGTCACCACAGTGCATGCTGCTCCAGGAGTAAACTGGAGAGACAGATGACACAGACAATAAATTGCACTAGATGATTATAACAAAATATGGCAAGGCATTTATGCAGCTGCATTCAGCAGAACTTCATTTCATTTCACCAGAGTTCATTACTGCCTAGCAGAACACCTCTGAAGAGTCTATATAAAGAGTAAAGATGGAGAAGGGAATGGGGCAGGCTGGGTGCAGTGGCAAAACAGTCCAGAGGAAACAATAAAGACATATTTCTTTCCATACCTCCTGCTGCACTGGGTTTCCCATTCTGCCTTCAGTGGGTTTTGATGTGAAAAGAGCCATGCCTTGGGGAAAGAACAACTGAGGATCTGGTTTTGTGCTACTAACGTGGCAACACAGGCCTTGATGGACTTAGTCACAATGGGCTAGTGGGACCCAGAGCTGCTGAGTTCCAGTTCTAGAATCTCCTTTAACTGGTGGCCTTGTGCTCTTTTCTAGAAACCTTCTGTCATGACTTCCCACCATTGTTCCATCCATTTAAATCAGTACAGAGATTATGTTAGTGCAACCAGCCCAAGAATTCAACAAGATAACATCCATATGTGCCCACAGCAATCCAGGGGCTAAGTACAACACTTGCTAATCCCAGTTTTGCCACCACTGATTAACAAAATAATCAAATGACTGTGCACCTCAAGCAAGACCAGCCAGAACCATTAGCAAATAGAGGAAACCTCTGGGAGAAGATAAATGAAGGTTGCAGCTTTGATTTTTTTTCTTTACAGCTCTTTTGCCTGTTACAGGTTGTTGAAACATGTGGGTACCAGGTGAGCTCTGGAGCCTAAACATCAGAACCACTAGAGACAGTTCTGGTCTCCATCCCTCATGGTGGCAGAAGGCAGAAGAGCTGCAGCAGCTGTGGCTGCTACACGTGAGCTCTGAGACACAAGGGTGCCTCAGTGTTGTAACAAGTCATGGAGACTGCTCCTGGTCACTGCACAGGCCTCCCTACAGGAAGGATTATCTTCTCTGTGGTGTTTCAGATCAGACAAGTGGAGTTATCTCTTTGTGTGTGGCCTGCCATCACTGTGTACACAGACCCAGCCTGTATCCTTCAAACACAACCAAAGCCTGTTCTGAGAGCACAGACTTCAGTCAGGAGCAGACTTACCCTGCAAGGGATGCTGAAGGTTGAAGACTGGTTTGCACAGAAGCACCTTGGCATTTATTCTGTGATCAGCTGCAGCCCACAAAAGTGGCAATTAATACACTGTGTGCGTAGGCCTTGGCACGCAGGAGGCAGGACAAGGACACAATAGGTCACCAGCTCTTCATGAAAAGTGCCCATTCCTTTCTTTGCACAGTGCTGAACAAATCATAAAACCCTCTCCCATCCTGTCAATGTCATGGTAGGGTGTAAGCAATAGGAGCCCTGGAGACAAAGCCATTAATGAGTGAAGTGCCTAACATCCTAGGCCAAAGCTATGATTGGTAACCACTGAAGAGGATGAAAGCAGCTCATCTCTCTCCACCTCCCCAAAATAAAGCTAAAACAAATGAGTCAGAGGGGTTGAGAATCAGGGAGAAAAGGGGCTTTTTTGGGCTCAATTTTCACTTACCACTGGAACTTGGAATCCTGTACCGTGTCTTCCATGTGCTTAGCAAGACTTGTCATGTCTTTCATATTCCTGATATTCCTAACACACAAAAACTGAGAGAAAGACAGGGCTGAGTCAGTTTGAAGAGAGTCTGATGCCCCAATATGCACCCACATCTCTGCCTGGAGAATCAGGCTGTCTGGAGACTGAATGAGAGTGTGTTCCTCTACCACAGAAGGCCAGCAAGATAAAAATAACCCCCAAAAGCCTACATTCAGCCTGGAAGCACAGTGCTGAGCCAGGGACAATGATAATAGGAAAACACAATAGTTCCTCAGAGCAGTCCTAAAATAATAGATTATCAGTGGCAAAAGGGGAGGAGAAGGGAGTGGGGCTATTTTATCACTATTCTAAAAGCATTCAGAGGAAATAAATTTGGATTCACTTGACAGTTCTCAAAAGCCAAAATGTGCTAAATATAATGCTGAATGTCCTTAAACCCAAACCATGTCAGCAAGAGTCCCTTGGCCAGGGTGTTCTTTTTCCCCCCCTCCCCTGGTTTAGCCTTTGCCCCAAGATGGTTATTTGCCTTTCTGGAGAGCTTAATCAGGAGCTATTAGAGACAGTGCTCTCTAAGCTGTATAATGTTAAAAGTCCATTAGCTCACCCCAAGCAAGGCTGGCAGGAGGGAGATGATGTACTTGCTGAAGTTGAACAAGCTATTTGCATGCTGAATACTTCTAATCACTGAGCAATGCCAGGAGGATGTGAACATCACTACACTCAGCTGCCCAGTGACGTTTCAAACATACTCACTTTAATACAAGACAAAGTGGCAAAAGGCATCCAGCACTGAACCCACAAAAAGGGACAGATGGATGTTTTTAAGCAATTCTAGGTACTGAAAATGCACACCCCAAAAAAAAAAAAAAAAAAAAAAAAAAAAAAAGATAAATAATCATTAGCAAAGTCTATCTTCCTTTCCCTCTGCCACAGTCACTTGCATTGTGCATGGCCACTTGTATTATGCATGGGTTAAGAAAATATGATAAATGTCTGCTTACTTTTGGTCTGACTTCAATCAGTTTTTATCCAGAAAAATACACATGCTTTGCTTCAAGCATATTTTCAAATCTCCCAATGGAATTTATTGTGCCACCTTTTGGTGCCTGTTTCAGTCCATTTTTAGCAGACACAAGCCTGTCTCACAGCCCTCCATGAGGAGATCAAGCAGTGGAAGGGCACAGAGCTCAGGTGTCCAGTCCAGAACCACCACAGCTTCCAAAAGAAGGTTGCCCTCCACTGGAACAAGGCAATCAGGGAAAGTCCAAGAATCTAGATCAAAATTAGTGCTATTTGTCATAAGGACAACCGAGAAGCCAGACTACTAAAAACCAGCTCTTTCAGAGGCTTTTGAGGACTGGCTTCTATTTTGGGCAGTCCATAGTTAAAGTCCTGCTGGTATTTTGCTGCAAAGAGTGACTCTGATGCCCAGTTATATTTTTCTGGTTATAACATCAATACCTCTCCAGGCTAAAGTATTGGAATATGTGCAGAAACCAATTTATCACAGCCTGACAAGAGTGACAGAGGCTTCACATAACATGTCTGAAGGAGCAGAGACTGCAGGCTCACACAAAGCTCTTGGTCTCTTGTTCCCTCCAGCCTTAAAACGAGCTCTCCAAACATAGCACAGAGAGTAACCGCCATTAGATGCTGGTTCTGTCACCTCTTCAGCAGCTCAGGTGTCCCTCTGAAGAAGTAACAGCTTTTTCAGCATCTCCCAGAACTTAGAACAACTGGAACAAGTCAAATTAGCTGCTTCTCCCACTGTCCTACTGGTGAGAAACCCAGTGGAAAACAAAGGCATATTCCAAGAGTAGGACCACAGCCAGGATGCCCAAGAGGATCACACTGGGAAGTGGAAGTGGAGCCTCCTGAAGGGCACTTTTCCTTCCTCCCCACCTTTCTGATGCCTCAAATCCAGGCCCTCTTGGCTGGGACTCCCTTCCTTGTAATCTTGTAGGAGTCAATAACTCACAGACTTACGAAGGATTCATCCTACATGCCACCAGCCCCTCAAAAACTGTCCCAGTCCTTTTGCTACTCAGGACAAGGAGAAGCCAGCTGAAAGAGCAAAAGAAAAAGGAAAAAAGAAATCTTATTTGCCATAGCAGCAGGTGCAGAGCTAAAGCTCCCATGGAGACACTGGCACACAGCACTGACTTGTCTCTTCTTGACATCAGCAGGGAAGATGCCTATATTGCTAGTTTAAAGCAATCTTATTCTAGTGTTTGTCAGATTGGCCAAATCCCTAACCCTATGGGGCTGAGTGCTCTAAAATGCTTGTGTGAATGACTTTCAAGAACTCCCTAATAAGAAAAGCACCATGGTATCCTTGAAACTTGCAGAGAGAAGTAAAGAGTAAAAGGTCATTGGTATCTAAACCCACTGGCTACTTTGAAACCCCACACAGAGACCTCTGCACTTCACAAGTCTGTGAATAAAGCCCAGCATAAACTCAAAGGCAAGAGGGGACAATAGAAAAGGAAGAAAACAGTCTTTTGTGTTCCCTGGTATACAAAACACTTGTCATCTCTCTGGACTGGCAGTCTATTTCATTAAGTTAACTACAGTACATGGAGAGGAGCAAACACTAGACAGATGCAAACCTGCTGCAGATTAGGATTCAGTCTCCCTGGAAGACAGATGACACAGATGGATGATATAACATTCTCACAAACCTACCTGGAAAGCTGCTTTTCAGTCCAGTAAAAAGTTAAGCTTCCATTCCCCCACCAAAAAAAAACCTCAAAATCCCCAAAACCCAACACATAGAATGCAGGAAGAACAAGGTGAATACTTTTCAAAATGTTTTTTAATTAAAACCAAAAAAAGGAGCACACACCAGAGCTTGACATGGGCTAGTCAAACTGCTGGTCACCAGGACATTGAACTGGCATGAGGATATGCTGTGTTTGTGCATATCTCAGGAGCACTGGCATAGACAATGGGACTCCTGGGAGAGTACTCTGCCTGCCAGGCTGCTGCTGCTTTGTGCTGAGCAGATTTCTCATGTGGTGATGGGAAACTTCATCCTGCAGCCCAGACTCTTCTTTCAGTCCCAGAGACTGGGAAGAAACAAATCTGCATTTTCCAAGCACTTCTGGAGAGGATTCCGTGTTGTTTCTCCTGCCTGCCCCGGGCAGGTTACACAGGTTTATATGGAGACTCATCTTTGGCAATAGCCACACAGGTTGGACCTGGTTCTGCTTCTGCTGAAGTCAATCCATGTCCTTCCCCAGACCAAACTGCAGCTGCACCAGGGCTCATGATCAAGAGCCAATTGTGCTTTAAGGTTAAATCCTCATCCACTCCATCAGGCCAGCAACTTCTGAGCGCTTCTTGTAAATGTGTACCAGTAAATTCAGGTAAATGTGAACATCTTGGCTATAGCAATGGGGTGAAGTTTTCAATTATGCCCAAGAGATGGAGGAGCTAAAGTTTTGTTTTGACACGACTTGGGCACTAGATCAGGTATTGAAACCTCCCTGCCATCTAATAAAGCAGTTGCCAAAGCTGTTGGTGTGCTGCTCCACCAGCCTGGTTTCTTTACCACAAAGGCTGGGCTGAAAAAGTGACACATTTTTCATACACAATTTTTATCAGTTAGAATTTACTAGATATGCACCTCATTTGTCTGTCAAATATTTAAAAAATACTTCAACCTGCTCTAATAATCACATTTTAACACATGCATCAAGTTTGGATCAGAACAGCATCTCTGGGATAATCAGTAAGCCCAAATTGCTGATTTAAGGCCTAAATATCAGTCACTGGCCAGCCAGCCACAATAAGTCACTCTATCCTTGAACTCTTGGAATTATTTTTGGCTCAGACTAACCCTTGTTACCATACATCTTACCCTACACACAGAAAATAAGTGTATGTGTTTTTCAAGGCTACTGTTGCACCACAAGTTTACATACAAACACAATTTTTGCAAACATGAGACCGGAGTAAGATCTCCCATGTCCCAGGGTGAGTCAGAAAGTTCTCAGGAGTCCAGGGAATGGTAACTGCCAGAAAGGATCAGGCCTAATACATGCATTAGAGAAGCAAGGTAGCTCCTTTGCTCGAGGTCTGGCTGATTCACTTTGCACATACCACTGCTTTAGCATTACATCCTTATCTAATGGTAAACCTGTTTCAACAACATGCAATACATATTAATGCAATATGCACTGCAACACACAATACGCATCCAAAGAAATGTGCCAATGCAAAACTCTGACTGCTCACACATAGCCGGGCTAACAAGGAAGTCTTTTACAAAAGACAATCAAGAAATCACCTGAAACCATGAGACCTGAGTGGCCTCAAGCAATCAGCAATATTGAGACCTAATAACAGATGCTAATTCATGAAAGAAACACAAACAGTGGGACTGAGGTAATGGCAGAGATTTCATTAGTGCAATTACATTTAAAATGGTATGTTCTTTAATAGAATTTAAATAAGGCTTTGAATAATTACACACACTAAAACTAACATTCCATAACCTTATTCCGCATGGAAAAGCAGCAGAAACAACCCTCTGGACTGTACAAGGTCCAATTAATGAACAATTACATTCAAAAAGTAGATGAAAACAGAAACAACTCTTTCCCCAAAAAGCTGCATCATCATCTTTAAAATCAGCTTTCTCCCCTAGTATCAGAAATGTGAAGAACAGATGAACTGGGCTTCAGCTCAGTAGATTTGGCCTCATCAAATTACCAGTAGTGCTTTCCAACCCAGTCTCTCCTCATTTCTTTAGGGTGATGGAAGCTCATGGAAAAAAAAGTTAATTTCTGAAGCAACAGAAGGTGAGTTGTCCTTTCTCCCGGCCCAACAACGTTACATAAATTATGGAAGCTTGGAAAAAAACCCGACATTACACTGTGGCTTGTGTTTATGATGCAGGCCCTTCGTTAGAAACTACTCACAGACAATGGGGCAGGGTGAAAAAAAACAAAGCAGCATATGAAATAGTAATATACTGTTCCAAAATCTGCACCGTCCTGCAGAACCAGGATTTATAATTTATTCAGATTGTTCTCAACAGATCCAATCTATGCTGGATATGCAAAAATCAAGAGACTAAGTCATCAAGGAAAACCAAATGAAAAAACCTACACACTGCAAGAGTTTTAAAAAACAAAACAAATAAAAAATCCCAAAAAAAAACCCACTGACGAAAGCTCAGAAAAATTTATCATCAATTCTGAAGTGGGGCCTCGTGACATCATCTGGATTAATGAAGACTGAGATGGACTTGCCGGGGTTCTCAGTCACTAGCTGCTGCAGCTTTTTGGCTAAGCGGTCGTCGGGCTGGCTGGGGTCGCCGCCGTCGGACTGCGGGGAGGGGATGCTGGTGGTGCTGCCGCGCCGCTGCAGCTCCAGCGTCAGCCTGTTGGCCGCCTTGACGTGCTCGATGGCAGTCCGCAGGTGCTCGGCGGGGTCGGAGCGCACCGAGGACAGCTTCCGCGCGTGCAGCATCACCGTGTCCTCCGACAGGTGCTCCAGCATGTTGCACTGCGGGATGAAGTAGTTAGGGCACATCTTGTTGACCAAGCAGTGCTGCAGATCGTCAATGAGGCCCAGGAGGAAATGGGCGGCGTAATCCTCCTGGGCCAGGTAGCTGGCTGGCAGCCTGTCACAAGCCCACAGCATCATGCTCCGCAGGTGATATGGACTAATGGCTTTGGGGCGGGACAGCAGTTTGATGATGATGGCTTTGCAGGCCTGGTAGGCTTGCATGAGGCTGCTGGAGATGCACTTTTTCAGCTGCACTTCACTCCTGGCAAACGACAGCCTCCATTCATTGTCCTTCTTCCCCTTGTAGGAACACGCAGGCACTAAGTAAAATCCACTTATGACTTCCTCCTCCGTGATCTTCCCGTCCCAGAAGTGGTTCTCCATCAGCCAGCTCTGTGCCACAGCTGGCCAGCCTTTGAAGGACACCACAGGGACAATGTCATACAGCATGCGGCTGCTGCCCACTCCCAAAATAATGGATATGATAGTCCCGTTCTTTTCTACCTTCTCCACCTTTGGCATCCCTCGTTGAGGCTTTTTCTGGATCTCAGAGAGGACGATGCTAATGGATTCATAGAACCAGTCCGCAACTTTCGTTGGGGAGAAGAAGTAATTGGTAGCTCCGTTGATATGGTCCACGATTGTGCAGCAGTCCTTCCACTTGCTGATGGTGCCTTCGTCGAAGAGGCGCAGGCTCAGCCAGGAGTGGCACAGGGCCGAGTGGCGCATGTCCAGCGTCACCGGCTGGTTGCGGTCGTGCAGCTTCAGCGCGGGCACCAGCAGCGTGAAGTCCATGTCATAGTCTGTGCCCCGGGCGTAAACGTTCAGCTCGTCCAGGTCGATGTCCACCACGCCCTCCCGCACGCCGCCGGACAGCAGCAGGTACTCGTTGGCTACAGGCAGCTTCTGGTCGAGTTTCTGAACCATGCCTGGAAAAGACAAACAGAGAAGTCATTTTTAAAAAAGCCGAACAGATCCAGGATTTAGCCAGGATTAAAACACAGTCCATGTCCAGGATTAAAACACATTCCGTGTCCGGCAGGGGAAAAAAGCAACCAGAGGTATCTATCACTTTTGGTGTGGCAAAAAATATACATCAGGCCCAGCACTCAAACAACCTTTGGTCTCATCTGACTGAATTCAGGAAGACCTGAATGACCTTCCCTGCATTCCTGGGAATGAGTGAATTCCATCCTAAACATCACACGGCAAGCAATGGAAAAAAGCCAAGGCCTCTGGTGAAACACAGCAAAGTTACTTCCAAGACTAAGTTTAACTTTTTAAACACCTTCTAAACCAGTTTTTCACCATATTGACTTTCATTTCCACAGTATCCAAATATTTCATCAGCACTCCATAGAGAAAAGAGAATATTAATTGACTGCTCTCACTGTTCTTCTTTTCTCTTTGGTGTAGAAAAAAGCTGGACGAGCATCAGGGAGTTGGTTTGTTCATGAGTGAATTAATAGCTACAAATGTTAGTTCAAGCAGGTCTGATTTTACAATCTGCTTTGCATTTACTGATGAACAAGGCAACATGAACAAAAGAAATGCATCCTTCTCTTATGGGTGAATGGACCAGGTTAAATGATCAGGCAATTAGAGAAGTCAGCTCTGAAGTTGGCTCTTCAGGCTGCAATGATATAAAATATCTGATCAGCTACCCAGAACACAGACATGAAGACAATTTTTTCTTTTCATCACCAAAACCAGACATGACAGTCACCCTGCAGTGCCTGTACCAGTTGCACAAAGCCAGCTTTTCACCAGGAATTCTATATATACACCCCACTATACTGTGTCCATAGAACACGAACAGCAGACTGAGCAGAGACACTACACAGAAGCTGAGATATTAGCACATCATTCAGTGTTCAAATTAGGCTTAAAATTGAGCTCTGCACTTCAACTGCTCTGCAGTCTGCTCCTGCTTTCTGGGCTGTTTCACTGCTGGTGTTCCTCTTGTGGTGAAATGCTTTTGGTTGCTTCCCAGCCTCAATTCAGCCACCACACCTCAGCCATGAGGGAACAAAGGCCAGTGATTCTGAATGAGATGCTGAAGCTGTTATAAGCACTGCAAAAGGGATAGATATTTATTCCTTACAAGTACAAATGCACTAGTTTCTGCTGGCATGCATTACTGACTCCAGCTCCTGAAAGGCAATACGGTCTGTTTACATCAAGAATGGGCAAATGGACAACTTCCATTAAAAGGAAGCCAGTCTTAGAGAGACAGCAGTGGGAATAAGTAGCCAGAGGCATAAGAGAGTGAGCCAGAAAGCTGCCAGTCACTCTGTCAGCCCAGAAATCACAGGCAGACACATTAGGAATGTTTTTTTATTGAAACACAAATGATCAACACTAGAGTCTGAGCACCCATCCTGTCATAGGCCCAGTAAGTGCAGAGCCTTTCCTGAGGTAATGCATCCCTGTAGGATCACAGACACTGCCTGTACTGAGTGGCTCACCCTGGCAGAGAGCAGCAGCACCCCAAGGCACTGAGGGCTGTACTAGGCTGAGAGGCACTGCAGTGCTTTCAGAGAGACTCACCTGTCCTTTCTGCATGCTAGGATAGCAACAGGGAAATGCTATCTGCATGCATACAGGCAAGCCATGACCAGAGCAAAATCTAAAGCTCTGTGGACACTGACTCCTTGGAAAAGCCAAGGAGATTGTAGGAAGAGGCCTCTGTGTGAAGCAGAATGCATCTTGGGGCAATATTCAGTGTACCTGAAACCCCCCATGGGAAATTCCTTGTTAAATACACTTTACCTGTTCCATTCCTTTCAAAAGCACTGGACCCACTCCATTTTGCTGCATTGAGCTGGGATAATTTTCCTGCCAGGCAGGCAAGGACATAACCCCTTCCATTTCATGCAGCTCCAGGGGCTGCAATAGAAGGCAATAGCTCTAAAGGAGTGCTAAGAAACTCTTCCTGCTAAATCCTGAGCTAATCCCATTCTGCGATCTTGCCACATGCTGCCCTGTTCATCCTCAAAGGGTAATAACTAAGAAAAGCTTCTGTCAACCTCAAAAACATTTTCTGAGGCTTAGACACACAGTGAGCTGTGTTACCCTGATCTGTGGAGCAGCAGTCTTGCACAGGTTTCTCTATCCCAGAGGCCAAATAAGTAGCAGTCACTCTTTTGCTGTACCCAGAAAGGGTTTTCTAATGGGTACCTAAATTGATGTGACTTCTGCAGACACTACTGACACACTGCCTCTGAATCCTGTCCTTGAACCAGTGCAAGCAGCCTTAGTGCTTTACACCTCTGTTTTAAGTTCAGTCCAGTACCCATGATGTAAAGTCTGGATGAATCACATCATAGGGACAGGGAGCAATTATTTTTTTCCCCAAAGATTAAAGTACTACTGGCCCTTACTGTGGGGCAGCACAGCTATTCACAATATGGAGGGGTCTGATGGCCCACCCTGCCTCCACACTCACCCAAAATTTCCCACTCAGGATGGTGATCTGCAGCACCTGCCATGCTGGCTGCAGTTTAAATTCAAACCCTTGAGCTCTGCTTGGCACAGAATCTCCCCTTCAGGTCCCAAACCAGCAACATCTGCAGCTCTGCCACAGAGCAAGAGAAGGAATTTTTGCTAACAGATCACAGCAGCATTGCTGATCCAACTGAAGTGGTGGAGCAGGGAATTGAGATAAGGTCCCCTTGAGGAACATATATTTAGAATAGGCATAGAGTCCTCTATAAATAGTTGAGCTGGCCAAATTCAGGATTACCTAAGGCTTTAGGGGTTTGCAGTGTCTTCAAACTGTCCCACTTGATCACAAATCTATTTAAAATGTGAAGGGATTTCAAGGAATCTCATCAGCCAACACTGTGTGGAACACACTACCCTGTCACAAAGCTTTCATCCCAAGTTTCCACAACCCATGAATGTACCACAGAAGTAGGCACTCCAGTTCAGCAAGCATGGAAGTGCAAATACAAAGAAAAATACCCAGACTGGTACTCAACCCAAGTACTTAATAGCACCAGTGGGTCATTTGAATTCTGTTCTTCTCACCTCAGTCCCAGAACACCTGGGAGGAGGAGTCAATAGGGGTCACAGAAAAACTAATGAAATTTATAGAAGCCCTTTGGAATTGTCTGTAAAGAGCAAAGCAGAATTTGTGGGGTCAAACACACACAAAAAAATTCAGCTGAAGGACCAGCTCTCATGGTATAAAAGTAGGTTCACTGATGCTTAAGAAGCCTCTTGCTGCTGGCAGCCAAAACACATAATTTGCAGTAGTACCTTGTGTGACACTGGAAAGGTTGTTTGGCAAAGCTAATTGAGAGACTGGTGTACAGTTACCACTTCTTTCTAAAGCACCTTAAAGGTGTTCTGTTCTTCTAGACATGTAACTGAGTTAAGATCTTCCCAAGCTATTAAATTTGGCATTCTAACATGTAAGAATGCTTGCAAGCATGAGAAAGGCAAGGATTGTAAGAGTCAGGAGCACCACCTGTAGGCCAGGCTTGGTTTACTAAAGATGAATTCAGAGGAACACAGGTGAACAAGTGAGTTCTACCAACAGAACTTCATTCCTTTGTTGTTTCTTCAGTGTAAGAAAAAAAGAATTTATTTCTACTTCAAGCACTAAGATACAAAGAGAATAAAAACAGAGAAAGGAGTTTTTTTATATTATATAACACCTACATTTGGGATACATCCTTGAATGAACTGTGACTTTGATGTAGATGATACAGAGACAATTCTTCCCATCAGGAAAAAAAAATAAATAAAGCAAACAAAGAAACCCAGGCAATGCAAAGATGCTATCCATCCATTACAGAATTTCAGATGAACTGATTTCATGACCATTGCAGTGTGTGTTGGGATACACTGCTATTTCATGACTACCTTTTTGTAAATAAGGAGGAACACACAGATTTGTCTTTGAAGAAACTGATCACAAGAAAAATATGACATAAAAACTTATTTCTAACATATGCATTTCCTAATTTTGGGCTCCTCCTAGAAGTCTTTCTCCCTGATGCTTCAGATGTGCAACCATTGCTACCAAAAGGAAACACAGGCAAACCAAGATGCTGTTCTGTTAGTCTGACTTGGTCTCAGCAAACTGAATGGGGTGATGCTCAGGGCAGTCACTGAATTCAGGGAGGCTTTTGCTATGTGGAACTAGAGAGTGGTGAAAGGAGCAATGGGGTGCTCAGAAAGGTTCCACAGATGAGAATCAGCAGAGCCTTGCACAGAGAAGAAATGTATTACAGGAATTCTTTTGGGAGTCAGGCCAGACTCAGGCACTAACTGGTGTATGCCCTCTGGAGTTCCCTGGCAGCCTAGGGAGAAGATATATAGAAGGGATCTTCCTTATTCATGTGATCTGTTCTATAGGGAAAGCTAAGGACCACTCATATCCTACTGCCTCCCTCTTTTCTACTGCTTAATCCTTCCACAGGACTCAGCATGCATCTAGAGTCAGGCCTCTAGATTTTTCTTCACAGGTTTGATGCATAACCTTGAGAATGCCTTTTTTCTTCTATATGAAATTATTACCATTCTGTAAGTCCCAAGACCTAAGGGAGTCTGACCTGGATGATCAGACAGTGGTTGGAACTGCTCAGACAGCACTAACCACACACCAGATGCTATAAGCAGGAAACTAATTTGAAAGCTCAGGATCTCTCATGCTGGCCAGGCAATTCTTACCCACAACTGCTATAAGAAATACATTAAACTCCAGGCTAGTCAAAAATACAAAGAGCTTCTGCCATTTTTTGCAAAGACACTAGACAGGGACTCTGAGGTTCCTTGAGAATCCTGCTGCAAACAGCAGATCCTGCAGTACAGGAATGTTGCTCAAATGAAAGATTTCTGCAGAGGTCTCCCAGCTATGCCTGAGCAATACATGTTGAATTTCAGAGGCTTCTTTAAGACAGGATGAGAAGCTGCTCTGATGCATCTGGACTGCACAGATTCTTCTGTTTCCCTTGGTAATTGCAAATCTATTTATGAGCAGCACAAGTTTTTGTTACGCAGAGAACTGGAAGAGTCAGCTCTTTAGGGGAGTCTTTAGTTACAAAGCACATTTTGAGAGGACTGTTGGCGGAAGCAGGCAGGGGGTGGGAGAGGAGTGGGGAGACTGAACCATGTGATAGCAGTTTAGTCAAATATGGGATGTGAGCGAAGGAAGCTGCTCCTTGCAGACTGATACACCAGTGTCCTACTGATTCTGCTCCTTTTAGAAATCTTGTGACATGGTGACAGAACACACCGCAGGGAGACAGCACCCCCTCGTAAAAGAAATCAGCTTCTTTCTCCAAAGTCTTCTTTAAAAACAATCTTAAAAGTAGTGTCCCAGTTTTTTTCCAGTTTTCATGTGTCCTGATGGAAGCTACCCACCTAGCTGAAATCCTGTTTGGCAATGGAAAGGGGTGTTTCATGGTGCCAGCAGGGAAAAAAAAAAAGAAAACAGAGAGCCCAGATTCAAAGGGTGAGACTGTAGAGTGGTGCTGTCACAAACATCTAAATCCACTCTGGCACCAAAAGCAGCAGCAGTGTTTCTGTAGTGGTCTACTTGGTTAAATCAGTCAGGGCTCAGACACCACAACAGGACCAGATTGCTCTCAGAGCAGCAAACAGCATTTTCAGAGGGAGGCCCTGCATTGCTGTGCACCTCTGCTCTGGGCAGGAAGAGTTTGAGAGTCAGCTCCAAACTGATGCTGGGTTTCCAGCATGCCAGTCTGCTTATTCCAGAGTCTTATCTCCAGAGTCATATTAGCCAAACTAAGATAGGAGTGATGAAAGGTGAAAGCCTACATGGAATATGAAGTGCAAGCCAAAGGGGTGCTCTAGGGTCTGAAAAATGTGGGTGATGAGGTCTGAGAGCAGCTGACAAACATAACAGAAGGAAGAGGGGACAGAGAGGATAGCTATAAGAACAGCCTGCTGCTACACCCCAGTTAACACTGCACACTGTGTCCATACGGTGTCCATATTTCCAAATGTGCATAAGACATGAAATTCCCTTTGGAAATGGCACAAGATGCCATCTATCCTGGAACTGCAATCCCAGAGAAAAAACATGCCAGGGGACAGATTGTTTTAACAGTTCCACCCTCTGGGACTGAGAGTGCACATTTGGCAAGGGCTATAAAGGGTCTAGATGGGCCATTTCTGCTCACACCCCTACGGGGCACTGCTAAATATTCAGCAAGATGTTACTGGGAGAGACTCACCAGGATTCCTGTCTTGGATCTGCTCACAAGGTAACAGCAGTGGGCACAAACCAGGTTGAGCATCTTGAGTGCAAACATGCAGCTTGCAGGAGAGGCTGTTCTGCCCTTGTTTTTCCTAGTCCCCTCATTGTTACTGAGATCCTTACAAGAGCAGAAGAATCTCAGTGTGGTACATAACAAGTCCATCTACTGGAGCATCCTGGCTCAGGCAACTGCTGCTGAGGGCTTTCAGAAGAGCATTAAGAGCAAGAGAAGTACAGCATAACAATTTTCCCTCTGCAATCTCCAAGCATTCTCTGGCTTTGCTGTTTTCCAAACCAGAGGCAGTATTTGCAGCTTTATCTTTAATAGCACTGACAGACTTATCTGCTTGGAATGTCTCTCATTGCTTTGTAAATCAGTAATATTTCTGTTATAGTCAGTGCCTTGCAGCACTGTTTCACAAAGCACATATGTCAAAAGGATTTCCTTTTGCTAGCTTGCTAGGAAATGAAGAAAATCACCTAACCGTGGCACCTTCCATAGATCACTGAAGATCTTACACAGCTTCATCAGTCATCTTTCCTCCACGTTGAAAATGACAACTTATTTAAACTTTGCTTAGCCAAATGTCCTGATCTGCAATTGTGTGGGCCTTGGTATTGCTACACTCAAGTGAAACGAGATGGTCAACACTGCCTGGCACATGAAAAGGTGACTTCTGGGTGAATGCCTTCACAGTCCTCTGGGAAATACCTCAGCAGCCTTGCTTGCTAAATTAGCCCCACTCCACTGCTGGTTTACTCAATGTAACAGAGTCCTCCTCACCAAAATTTTATTTCACCTTCAGGATGTTCCCCTTGCAAAAGCCAACACCAATGACATCACTTTACAAGGGGGGCTGCTGACACTGCAAAAGAACCGTGGAAGTAGGACAGGGTAAGGTTTTGGAGACTGCCCAGGGGAACAAAGTGCCCAGCCTCCCTCAGGCTCTCATCCTAAGCTAAGAGTCAGCACCAGGTGCCTCTCACAGAAAGCACGTGGCAGCTCTCCACTGATGAGCAAAGCCATTCCCTTCCAGACCTGGGAACACATTCTCCTCTCACCCCAGTCAGCCACAGGGGCACAAGTATATATCAGGCAGAACTTGACTCCAAGGTTGCAAAAGCACTTTGGCCTCCTCTGGGATGGTTTTGTGCTCTCAGTTGCTGTCTGGTATCTTTTGCCCATCCTGAAAGGGCTAAGCTGCCACACCACTTTATGTTCTGGTGCCAGTGGGCTGTGCACAGAGGAATGCCACCTCTGCCTTACATCCTCTAAATAACATAAGAGCCACCACTGTAAATACACTTTGAGCTGTTCTAGCAATCCTCCTGCTTACAACACACCAGAAATTCTCTCCCCAGCTGCTAAATTACCAGCTTGCTTTCTGTTCCTTTAGTAGCTGTTTTCTACAAAGATAAGTCACAGCCAAGACAAATCACAGCACCATTCCTTATGAACTGGGCCTGAGCTAACACTGCCCATCTTCAGGGCCTGCCTTTTCTGTAATAACAGCTCTGCCTTGCTGCAGAGCAGCAGGAGATTTGTCCTTGACTCCACAATTCTTCACTAAATCATCCAGAAATGCTAAGCTTATATGTGGAGTACACATGGTGACTAACAGCCATCAGGGAGTTGATGAATAACCACAATTGTAATTCATGTCCTTGATTTTCCCTTAAAAAACTCCTGGGGTCAATGACATGATCAGAATGGCATCTCTTTCAGTTGCTTTCATTCTCTTAAACTACCAATAACTAAATCTATTTAGGTTTATACAAAGGGACAGGTCAGAAAAAGAGGGAATGAAGGATGATTCCAGGAAACCAGCCAAGCACCAAGAGAGTGCTGGAAATCCTGAGTTCTCTGAATACAGAAGGAGAGCAGGTGTCTTCAGAAGCCTTTCTGAGGCAAGTAATGGAGAAATGACATGAACTGAATCTTCTCTCCAGCCCTTGGAATTCACTGGACTCCACCTGTACAGAGTGGACAAATCTGGTATCCAAACACTGGGAGAAGATGAGACAGATAGGCCAAATATGGCTGAGACAACCAATGCCAGAAGCACAATATAATTTTTTCTCCGTCCCTGCTTGTGAGCATGGATTGGACTAGCAAGATGAGGCAGGGAATGCAGATCCTTGTCAGAGAGTGCTGAAATCCAAAAGGCTTAAACAGTACAGCTGTTTCTGAGATCCTGAAGCTAAGAGCAAACTTTCCTGCAGTATTAACCAACTTTCCACCCACCACTGAGAACATGGTCAAAGCCATGTGGAGCTGGATCAAGTCACCTAGAGGAGATGCTTTTGTCAAACCCCCATGTAAAGCATCAGCTGTATGAAAACTGATGGTTGGCTTTGACATTCATGCACAATTCCTCTTCATCCACATCACCAGGAGAAGTTAATACAGGCCAAATTTTTTGTTAGCAGAAAACAGAGCAGCTCTCCTGAGGTGAATGGAAATTTCAAGAGCATTTCTCCTTGCTTCCCATAGGAGACAGGCAGAGGAAAACCTAAACCCTTCAAACTTGCCTGTCCATGTCCTATTGTTCCTACCATCCTGCTTCAGCTTCATCCTGCAGAGGTCATATTTGACAGCACACAAAAGCCAGCAGAAGTTTCTAACCAAAATCTCAGATTTTACAGCCTTTTTATTTTTTGCAGCTGAGCACTGTCATCTGTCAGAGAGCACAGCAGGAAGCACTGTGTGGATTCAATCTCCATCAAGCACCAAGCCCACAGCCCCAGCAGCTGTCAAGGATCTCTCATCCCTGCAGCACAGGCAGCAGCCAGGAAGCATAGAACTGAATAATTAGAGTAAAAGAGAAAGGAAAGAGCAACCACTGCTACAGCAGGGTAGAACCTGGACCACCTTATGTGAAGGTATGCAGTAAAATGCCACTGTCATTTTGGCACGGACAGCAAAGGTGAATTGCAGTCACCCTAAGAAGGGAACAGTAAGAAGTTACATTGCCAGGTGGCCCTGGAAGATCCAGACATTGCACCCTCCTTCCAGTGTAAGGTGTGGGTTGGCTGCTGGGAAGGAGGAGCTGGTGGGGCTGGCAGTGCTCACTGGCTGATGTTTTGAAAGCATTTGCAGTGAGATGAGGGCTGTATTTTTGAAGCAAATCTCTGTTACCAGGAACAGGGCTTGAAATGCCCTTTGCACAGAACTCCCATTCCATTTTACCCACTCTGCTCCCTAGGAGAAATTCCAAGACAACAACCACATCTGTTGCAAAGGCTTTTTGTGCTTACCCGGAATGAAATAAAGCCGCACACACACATTTATTTAAAGAAAGGCCTGATGATTTCTTGGCTCATCAGGATGAAAGCTACATTGCAAGGTGAAGAAGGGAGGAGAAAGCAAAATTGTTGCTGATCAAATATAAAATTCGCAAAGTATGTTCCAGGAAGCTGTCCCCACCAATAGCCTAGTCCCAAAGTAATGTCTCATCTAAAAATCTAATGGAATAATGGCATGAGCAAGATTTGGTCCAGAAACTGACAGAAACATATGCAAAAGACCTCACAAAGCAGGATCTCAAAGTCTTCTAGTAATGGAAAGGTGATGACAATCAAAGCTCATTCTTCAGATCTCATCTCCTGTCAGGGCTGCTTCACCCTCCTGACTCTGAAAGCTCAGGTGAGCAGAATCCCATTCACCAATGCCCCCATGTTTTAGGAAGCAGTATCCTCAGCCCAAACATACATAAATGCCATAAAATCACAATGTCTTCCCAGTTTCATTTTCCCCAGACATTTTTGCAAGGACAAGAGAGGAAAGGCAACTACTGTTCAAAATCCAATAGAAATAGAATACAATAGAATAGAAAATTCAGTTAGCTCACTTAGCTTTCCCCTGAAAATGTGAGAACTAGAAATGCTTTGTTTACACTCTATTTAACAGAGAACCTCATAACTCTAATAATATGCCTTAAGGAAAAACCACAATATAGTGGTAGCATTTTCCAACCCGCATTTGGAGTTTCTTTCAAAAATCGAATTACCTTCTTTATTGTCTTATACAGTGCATAATCTGGAATTTTAACCCTACAAGTTCCCTTATACATACAATCATGAGAAATGCTAAAAAGTTTTACTCACAAATGATGATAAAAAATTCTGCTTAGAAGAGGCAGGTATATGGAGAACACAGATCCTTCAAACAGATTCAGTAATTAGAAATCTCACCTGTATTTTATAGATGCTACTGTGAAAATACCTTGTAAAATTCCCCTGTGGATATCCAGCTCCTGCAAGGCCTGCTATGCCTTGCATGAAAACACCTCCCAGCACACAGAGATGGGTATTGTTTGAATACAGTCTGGCTACACAGAAAGCAATGGATAACACAGTGCTTGCTGGTTTCCCACTGACAGCTGGTCCCCACACTGTGATTAACAGACAAAAAAAGAAGATTACAGACCTCCTAAATTTGCTAACACTGTCCTCAGAATTAATTGCATGAGGTAGAAGCAGGAATACAAGGGTGTGAGCTGGTCCTGTAACAGGGATGCTGGTCCCTGAAGTCAGAGAGAACTGATGTACAACTCATACCCAGCAGAAATCTGAGCACAATCCTACTTGTTTGTTCCTGGCTGCACTTCAGGAAGGGGCTGGCAGAGGCAGAAAATCACTGTTTTGTAGCTGAAGCCAATCATCACCAAAGCACAAATCGTACACTGAGCTGTGCTGCTGCTCTGGCTGATATTGTTCTACTTGTGCTCAGGGAGACCTGCCTTGGGTGATGGGCTGGCCCAAGATCTGAACTGCACTATTCTCCTTGTCTCACAAGCAACCCACAGAGAGGAGTGTAAAAAGACCTTTCAGATTTTCTTCCCGACTTGATGGAGTTTGGGGCACTTCCTAGTTAAGCTCAGGGATCAGCCAGCTCTTACCCTCAGGCACAGCCCAGAGGAGGGCAGAAGTAAGTCAGCTCCTAAACAGTTACTGGCATCCTCTGCCTATAGACAGGGGCATCACTAGGAGGACCCTGCAAAAATTTTGTTGCTAAGACACAACACCTGCCCCAAATTATACTGAGTATTCAGAAATTAAGTAAGAAATATTCCACAGAACTTTGTGGCTGAGGAAGAAGCAGCACTTTACCCCTTCCCAGAGAGATGGCTCATGAAATCACAATGCTGCTAAAACATCTCTGCTTTCCCAAGCTGAAGACATTCTAGTTTGCTGCTGGTTCTTTAGATCACCATATTGAGCTTTAAATCTGAAAGGAATGAGGGATTTGTCTTTACAAAAAATCTATGGGTCTGCTGCTAAATAAAGCTAGATATTGAGAGATAAAAGAAACAATGGGAAAGATTCCACTAATTGATGAAAGGAAGAGGGATTTGTCCTTACAAAAGAACTGTTAGTCTGCTGATAAATTAAGTCAGATACTGAGAGATGAAAGAAACAATGGGAAGAACCATAAATTCCATAGGTTCCACTGATTGAAAAAAGGAAAAGAGGAGGTATACATTAGAAGGAGGTTTCAGGTATTAGGTGTTCTGGGAAGTCTGTACCTCTCAGGTACCTCAGCCAAAGTGGAAAGAGAGAGTGACATGCAGCTGGGAAATTAGGATAAAAAGGAGGCTGCATCCTCCAAAAATTTGAGAGACCCCAGGGAAATGCCTCATGGCCTCTCTCACCTATTTCCCCTCCTGCTCAACTGAGCTGAGTTGAATTTGTGATCATCACACAAGCCTTGCATGCCCTGCAAGCTGAAGCACTTCTGCTTTTCCCAACATGCCAGCTGGGATCAGGGGCTCCTCTGCCAATCCTCATGTTCAAAACCTGAAACACAGACTTAGCCTATGGAAACATGGAAGGAACATGAGGTCCATTGCTTGTCCCCAAGCAGTGCCTTCCTGACTTCCTTCTGCTCAGAAACAAAGCTGGAATTCTCACAGCATCATCTACTGGCTCCAGAAGCTGAAGCTTTAATGACAGCATAAAATTTAACATCACACTTGATTAACAAGAGAACCAAAAAAAGAGATTCTGAGTTGGCACCGTTGCAAGGCACCCAGGTGATATTTTGTTACTCCTTTTGGGACATAGCCCTCTAGTGTTTGTGGATTAATCTTCCTGACATATTTCAAACTTTCCTGGCAGTTACCCTTCAGGAGAAGGCAGGAAGCACTCTGCCTTACTGTGGGGATGCTCACATTGTCCAGGAGGGGCCAGGAAAGCAGGGAGGCTCCATTGTTGAAGTCAGGGGTCTCTCTGAATTCTTCAGAGAGAAATCAGAGTGCAGGGATTGAATTAAATCCTTTGGATGAATTGAAGTATATTGAGCCACTCACACATAAAGTAGAAGTTTAAGTGTAAGTTTTAGTGTAAGTTTAAGTTTTAGGATAAGTAAGTCAGCAAATTTTAGTATGAGCTCTAGTGCTTTTAGTAAGTAAAAGGTTCAAATACCAGAGTGGAAGTGAGAGTTCTAGTGAAGGCTGAAAAACATACTGATGTTTTCAGAGGCTCCAGGACCTAGTTGTAGACAGCACTTAGACATAAGAGAGCCATAGCAAGAACATTGCTTACATTTTTCAGATACAACAAGATAGGTCGTATGCGTAGTCTATACGTAACCTAGTGTGCTAAGAAACTAGAATTCTAATAGGTTAAGGAGTGGTGGTCCTAGAATTCTAATAGGTTAAGGAGTGGTGGTCCTAGAATTCTAATAGGTTGAGGAGTGGTGATCCGAGTTTGTGTCTTAGCTTGTTGGAAAGATCCTATAGTTTGTATTGGGAAGAGTTGGTGCTTTTGCCAGGGCTTTTAGCCATTTGCTTTTGCCATTTCCTTTTTGCCATTGCTTTTATTTGTGCTTTTGAGATTGATGCGCTTTGCAATAAATAACCTTTTTATCAAGTTTATCTGCTTTAACCGCTTCGCTGTTTTAAGCTAACCCGAGGGGCTGCTCCTGGAGCCCCGGCGGTTGTCACCCGCGGTGCCCGGCAGCAGATGGCAGGAGCGCTCCGCTGTGCGCGCAGAGCCGCGCCCGGGACGCGCCGCGGGCATCTCCCGCCGCCCCGCGGCAAGGCACGGACACGGACACGGACACACACACACACACAGCAGCGTCCCTCCCACCGCCCCACAGGGCTCACCGTGACACAATCACAGCTGTGACACCAGGTACCAAACCGCGCCGGCTCCATCCTTTACACCAGGAGCCCTCCGGCAGCAAACAGTGCACGGGGGGGAGCGAGACTCGACTTTGGAGGGGATAAGCCGGACGATAGACACCAAACCTGCCTGCAAATCCTATTTAATGCCAGATTTCCAGCTTGTGACGGCTGAAGGGAAAGGCCAGCATTTTGCCTAAGCCATCTGTACACAGCTCCTTTTGTGTCGTTTCTCTTTGAGTATTTATGCCACTTTGCACAGCAGCACAACTGAGCAGGCAGTGAGCACCACGGCTTCAAAGAACAACTGCTGTTTATAGAAGCGCTGTCAAGAATTTATTGCTAATGCATTTTGATAAGTTATGAAAAGGGAATGAATCATTGCAGGTAAATTTAGTTCAAAAATTAGATTTTCTATGTTTTCATCAAAAAACAAGTAAACTCTCAGTAAGCACAGAGCTGACCAGGAGCAGTTCTTGTGTTTAGTGGAACCAGAAACTTCAGTTTAAAGACAGAGCCCTCCAGAGAGTCAGATTGAATGTGAAGTCAACATCTAACTAATCAGTTTCCCTTATTTATTTTCCTCCTCAGAACATAGTGAATACAAAAAAAAAGCAATCTAGGAGCGTTCAAAATTAAATGCAAAGGGGATCGTTTAGGAATGCACATACACTCATGTGTATTTGAAGGGTGGGATTTTGGAACTGTTTCAGGGCAATAAATAGAGAGTCTATCTGGAAATGGGGGACAAGCAGAAAGCATTAAGAAAAAAACAACAGAACTGTAGTAAAGTCATGTTTGCATGTTTTAATCTAGTGTATAAAATTTCTGAACTAAATCAATTTAAAATGCACTTAAATAGCAGAGACAAAGGAAGCCAAAGCCAGCTTCTTAGTCAGAAAAGCTGTATTTCTATTCTGTCAGTGTGACTTCTAGAGATTTAAAATACAGACCCTCCTCTATGAGTGATGTGCTGCAGAAAAGGTTACAGCATGGCTCCACCTGTAGGACCAAGATCCATCAACCTGCCCATGTGACAGCTGAGTTATGGGTCAGTGAAGGAATCCAGAGTGGGAAGTGGGTGCCTTTAATGCAGCCTTAAATGTGTGTGCTTTAACAGATAGCTGTGAACATCTGGCAACACATCTGCACAGAACACATCTGGGATGAGGGAACATCAAAGGAACAAACCCAAGCACCCTTTGAGTTTACAGAAATAGTAAACTACCACCACAAGCACTGTGTTGGTAATGCTGCCACTGTGTGAAATACAGCACTGTGCCCAGCAAGAGCACAGTGTCTACTACAGACCCTTCTGAAGCTGCATTTAAATAGCTACTGTCACACCCACACTGTAGCTGCAGGCCAGCAAAAACCTTAATGAAGGTTACACAAATATGTATTTCTCTACCCCAGAACACTCCCCAGCCTTTGAACCTGCTCAGACACTGTCATAGGAGACACTGTTGGGATACCTTTCTCCATATCCAGAAGCAACCCACCAGCAAGCCCATTTCAAGGCCTGGAATTGATTTCCAAGGATTGGATAGTGATGCAGGATGTCCTGTCATGTTCTTTCCTCCTTATCCCCAACCCCATATTCAGTCAGGAGTCTGGAAAAGAGAGGTGAGTGGATAATTCTAAATCTTCATATCTATTTTCCCATTCCACTCCAATTAAAAGGGAAGGGCTCAGCCCCAGCAGTCAGTGTGAGGGACAGGGGCTTTGTTGCAAGGGGGCTGAGTGGAGGGCCAGTTTAAGAGCCATGGGAGGAAATTCTCTCCTGTGGGGAAGTCAAGGTAGCAGGGATGACAAAAGGAACACATCTGGAAAAGAGCAGAGGAAGCAGAAAAAAATGAATAAAGTGGTAAACAGAGCCTTGCAGATTCCATGAGGAATACTTGTTGAATCCAATGGGATGTGGTCTGGGTTTAAAGCAAAACTGTGACACTTCAGAAGACACATGTAGGTTTCAAGCATTGAACAGCAACACTCATTAGATCTCCTTAACTCTGGTGCTCATTCTGCCAAGGGTAGATGAGCTGGGCATGGAGCAGAGAGGAGCCAGAGACCCTTCAATTCAGTCATGCTTTGCAAGCCCAGAGTATTTCAGCTCAGAGGCTTGAGACCAGAGTTTGTGTAACATAAGAAACAAATGTGGAAACAAGTGAAGCAAAGACTGCTTACAGCAGGGAGGAAATGCAGGGATTGGGCTTCAGGGGAGCCTGCATTGCTAAAGAGCAATCGCTGGATTGCACGAAGGACGAACGCTGGGAGATGTCTGAGTCTCCTGCCTGCTTGAGATGCTCAGCACACAAACAGCCCTGGCTCAGTGAGCCCCAAACCACAGCTGCATTCCCCACACCAGTGGATGAAGTGAGAGCAGCCTCTCTCACCTATTTCCCTCCTGCTCAACTGAGCTGAGCTGAATTTGTGATCATCATGCAAGCCTTGTATCCCCTGCAAGCTGAAGCACTTTTCTCAATATGTCAGCTAGGACCAGGGGCTCCTCTGCCAACCCTCGTGTTCAAAACCTGAAACACAGACTTAGCCCATGGAAACATGGAAGGAACACGAGGTCCATTGCTTGGCCTCAAGCAGTGCCTTCCTGACTTCCTTCTGCTCAGAAACAAAGCTGGAATTCTCACAGCATCATCTACTGGCTCCAGAAGCTGAAGCTTTAATGACAGCATAAAATTTAACATCACACTTGATTAACAAGAGAAACAAAAAAAGAGATAGTGAGTTGGCACCGTTGCAAGGCACCCAGGTGATATTTTGCCATCCACTAGAGACTTGCACAAACACAGCTCGGGTGTAAACCCCCTTGGTCCCTGACTGCTCAGGGCAGAGTTGGTGTGTGATGGTGAGAGCCAGCCTCTCTGCTGCCCTGGCAGTGGCATGACCTGCCAGCAGCCTCCAGGATAACAGAGGAAGATATTTTTTACCTCTCCTCTTTTGCTTCAAATGTGTGTCTTCACACACCATCCCACTGTCTGTCCTTCAAGGTCACACACACACTCCTTTGAGGCAAGGGCTGGGACAGACAACCACACTGCTGGCAGCGTGGATGCTCTTCCCATTTTATGTCTTTTAAAAGCTGTTAACTTGAAGCAGAGAGAAAAGGAATCAATAAATGGAGCAGTTGCAATCTCTTTTGGGTATCTTAAGAGCATGGCTTCTGGCTATTTTCAGCAAATGAGTGTGGGGCTCTTACACTCTTATTTCTGCTCTCTGTGAGGTGAAAGCAGGACTGCCGCCAGCTCCGTGACTCATACAAACACAGGGGAGGAAACATAAAACAAGCTGCCGGCTTGCTCTTTCCCAGGGCTTAATCACACACTTTGTAACTATTTGATGTGCCTGCTCCAGCACATCCGAAGTTGCAGCAGGAGAACAAGCAGGGCTGGGGATGTGCTTCAACAGCTTTTGCACAGAATTGCTCCAGAGCCCCGTCTCAAACTTTCCACTGAACACAAAGAGGAAGACAGAGATCTGTCTTCACTTTTGAGACAGTAGTTCTCAGCAGTCCCTGCCAGCTGGACAGAAATAACTGTTATCTTTTGTTACAAACCATTTTTGGCTAGGACACACAAGATCCATTCTCATCAATCACCTCCATGTACCAACCTAACAAATACCTACAGAGCTGTTCCTCCCTAAGTCTCCAAATCCTGAGCCATAGACAAGTATTTGTACTGGATTCAAGTCCAGGCATTTGGCAAAGATGTGCTGGAGGTGCTTGATAAATGTTCAATATTTTTATTTGGCCATATTGCCGATTCTTGTCTTCTGTCCTTTTCTGGAAATCCAGGTTTCTGGAGTCCTAAGATAGAGTAAAAGTCTCAGCTTAAATTTATGAAAAGAAATGAGCAAGTCCTATCCATCACAGCTGCAAATAACCAAAAATACCCTGAAGGAGATGAGTCGCACTTAAAAGTAGAAGAAAACAGAACAGAAACAAAAATACACCAAGAGTTTTTAATTTTAGAGTCCAGCTCAGCTTCTGAATGCCTCAATTTTAGCAAACCAGCTCACTGCTATTCCCTCAAAGCTTTCCTTCGGATGGCTGGCATCAGCTCTCTCTACAAATTCATTGAGAAAAAAAATGGTGAAGTAAAACTCACTGGATCTCATATAGGGAGATGGAGAGACAGCAATGAGGGAAAGGGACAGAGGGATCCCATGTATTGTTCCTGGGACAGTGATGTTCTGGGAAAAACACTTCAAAAAGGAATCTGCCTGCAGCCCCAGGGATGGCAGGGCAGGGTCTACTCTTCCCTGGTCAGAGAGTTTCCTCCTCTGGAGTGCAGGAGTGCAGTGCATCTTTTCCCACCACTGGTCCCTGTCTTGCTGTGACCTTCTAAGTGCCCACTTTCACATTACAAACTCTGCTGGATTTCTAATATCCCTTCACAGTTCTTCTGCATAGGCAAACTCCCTCCAGACTCAGAGCTAAGCAGCAGCAATGTACACTTGTACTGGAGGTGTTAGAAGCACCCCAGTGAGCAGAGAAGGAAGGCTTTAATCCCAGGACCACATCCTGCAAGGTCCTGCAGTGCAGCACAGTCTGGGTGCCTCTGCCAGGGACAGTAGCAAGAGGCTTCCAGGAGCTCAGAGAGCCCTCACTTGCTCCCCAGCTTTACTGCTGGGCTCCTTGCTTGCTTCCCTACTCAGTATGAGTTAATTGTTCCCACCAGAGCATAGTTCTTGTCCCACTAGGGCATCTGGAAGAAGCATTCACACAGGGCAGGGCTGTGACTTGGTGGAAAAGGGGACAGAAAAGCAAGCTGAGTTCAGCAGTTCTTCTAAAGCAACACACACCAGCATATCCAAAAGCCAGATCCTGCCTTTCCTTCCAGCTACTGTGACAGCTCTCACAACCCCACACCAGCCCAGGAGAGGCTCTGCCCAGGGCTCTGCACACCTTCAGGCTCCTCCACCTTCAGCTGATGTCCCAGAACATCCCCTGGGAAGGGGACAAGCCTGTCAGCACCCCACTTCACCCAGCTCTCAGGACGCCAGATCCCTGCTGATACCCAGAGCCCAGCAGCAGCAAACCTCTGCAAGGCCACGCTCCAGCACGGACAGCTGCAGCCTTCATCTCTGCCTGGGGATTATCCTCCTCTGACCCCCCCAGCTCCTCACTGTCATCTGCCCACCCCATTCCACGGCCTGGCACAAGGCCAGGCTCCCCTGCCTCCAATCTCTGTGACTCCATCTGTCCAAGTCCTGGCCTTTTTCAGCACTCTTCTGATGCTCCAGGGGCACAGCCACTCAGCCCCAGAGCCTTCCCCCCATCACTCACCTCCCAAAGGGCCCCTCAGGGCTCACAGACAGTGACCAAACAAAATTCTGAACTCCATGCTCCTTGAGAGCACTCATTTTATCTGCCCCCCACCTGTGTGCACACAGGGAGCCAAGAGCCCCAGTCCCTTGCTATTTCTGGATGTGGACAGACCCTCCCTGCCTCAGTCAGTGAAGATGTCTGACATAGCAGCCAGGCCAGAGCCCAGCATTTGGTTACCTTTCAGGCTCTCTGTTTAGCTTCTACCCAGAGATAACAGATCCCTGCCAAGAAACTTAGTTGCCAAGGAGACCACTTTCAAACAACAGTTTGCTAGAAACTATATTATTATCTAGGGTAGCACATCTCCACTGTGGAGCACTGGGGTTAACTGCCTGCTAGCTCTGCCTCAGTTAAAATACAGCCTCAGAGAGAGAGAGAGAAGATCAAAATGAAGTTGGCAGCATAACCAATTCCCAGAGTTCATAATTTCACATACACACAGGATTCTCTGGAGGCAATGCAAGGTCACCAAAGAGAGCTGTGCTCCTTCTAGTGTCATGGCTCAGCCTCCCCCTCACTCTTTTGCACTGATTTTATAATCCAAATGCAAGCCAAAATACAAAGAAACAGATCTTAGCCTTTCACTAACATTGACTGTGCCTCCTCTGGGAACTACATATTTCAGGGGGCAATATTTAACCTAGAAACAAGTGAAAGCAGAAGCAGCTGTACAGGGAGAGCACAAGACCAGACAGGTGGGTTGGGATGGGGCTGAGCACAGGGCTGGCAGAGCCTAATGAAAGATGCAGCTGAAGGGCATGCAAAGAGTCTCACTCTGTGGGTGCAGTTTTCCAGCTCCCAGTCCTAGTAGAGGACAGATCTCTACAGCAATAAAAGCTCCCTTTTTATTTCCCTCTGCTTTCAGCAATAACAATTCCTATTTTCTCTGTTTCCTCTTTCAGACACTGGGTTAGCTAAGAGAGAGAAATCTGCCACTTCCACCCCTCTAACACTACAAATAAAGCTCTCTCACAGCAGCATTATGAGCTACCAGTAACTTCACCAACACTGAAAAGGCAGCCAGAGAATAGCAGCCAGGAACAAAGAGTGCATGTGAGCAATAGGGAAGAGTTACCCCGCATGCAATCTTCAAAACCAGCCAGAAATGAAGCATTGCAGAAAAGAAAGGCATTTGCAAAACTACCAGGTGTCAGCTGATCTATTTCTAATTGCCTGAAATGACAGCTCCTGACAGCATAAAGCTAATCTTACATCTCTGGAGAGGAATTTCAAAGGTAGGAGATGTTTCCTGGCACATGGAAAAAGCTGAGCTGGGAATTCAGGTTATAAGGCACATAACAGAGTGGGAGCCATTTTAAGGTCTTCAATCACTTACTACAACACACAGCTTTATTTGGTGCAGCCTCTTCTGCACAAAACACACAAAAATAGCAACTGGTGAGACATGAAAATCAGAGATAGGGAGCTTGTGCCAGAGACATTTAAGGGCAATGATGATCTGCCTCAAGCAGTGATTTAAGTCTCCATAATTAATTCTTTGCTCTATACTGGCCATGAATGAAGGGGAAAATACCAAGGATTATAGTTTTATCTTCATAAAGCAAGCCTGAAAATGCACTGGATGTAAAGGGACAAAATTTAGCAAAGAACTTAGAATATCAAGTTGACAGTTTCATTCCATACCAAGTTCTTGCTCAGTTTCCTACTATAACAAAGACATAGTTTAGCTTTTATGTAGTTTGTCTACAGATGAAATTCAGCACCAATTTTTCACATTGCAAAGTCTTCTCTGAAGAATCTTCCACTAAAAGAACAGAAATTATTAGCAGGTAAATTCTTTTTACTATATACATTTATTGAAATCTGAATTCAGCCTACAGGGTCAAACTAAAGAATACAATAAAATTGCAAGTGCCAAATTTCTTTTTTTTTTTTTTTTTTTTTTTTTTTTTTTTTTTTTTTTTTTTAATTCTGTGGGGGTTTTTTAATATCAAATAAATCCACAGAGCAGTACAGAAGACAGAAATCCACTATGACCAAGATTGAAACATTCTGAAATTTGACTTCCTTTGGAGTTGAAACAAAGGATATAAAACCTCTGAAATTATCCACAAGAGGGAAAATCTAAAAATATTTCAGGTGCTTATGTACAGGAACAGCAAACAGAAAATACACAAAACATTTCAAAAACTTCAAGTGCTCTGTTCCAGAAAAGAAACATCAAATCTCATTATTTTTCCTTTACCATGGAAAATCAGGACAATGCAGTCTTGTGAGATGGAGAACAGTTGAAGGTTTTTGTTACAGCTCTGCCTATCAGGTGTTTAAACCAGCTGCACTCATGCCCTTTGCCTGGACTGAGAGGCCAAGGTGCTGGCCAGGAGCAGCAGAGGTGAAATTCTCCTTTTGGTGGCCACAGAGGACAGGTGTGTGCCCAGGGAGAGCTGGTGTCCCTGCAGACCCAGGGGAGTGGGTTCCATGGGACAGCACCAGACCCCACAGCCAGCCCTGGCTGCCCCAACAGAGCAGGACAAAGGCAAACAAGCTGGAGCCCAGCCAGCAGCACTCTGCCAAAGCTGTTTGCCAGAGGCAAATCCCAAAACACTGGCCTGGAGCCAAGGATGTGAGGACAGGGAATTAAAGAAGTCCATCTGAATTGGATGGAAAGCTGACTGAACTTCCTTCTCCTCTAATTGATGTGCAGTGTCCTCAGGACTGATGGGGTCTTTCTGTTAGGATGAGGACTGGAGCTCCTTTGGAAAAACCCAGGAGAATGAACAGAAGTATTTGTGTTAGACACAAGCCACTCCTTGCTTTAATGACAAATGAGCACACAAACCCCTGCTCCCACATGAAGAAATGCCACTGTCTTGTGCACCTAAGTGACATGTATGACAGGAGCACCACATAAGGACTTAGGAAATATCTGGTGCCAAGATGGGCACCAAGCTGTTGCTTTGGGACCACAAAACAGGACTGGATTCTCCAGAGTGGGAAAGGATAAAAACACGTAATTTCTGATCTAGGAAAGTACAACAAAACCAGAGTGTTTGGTGTCCACAGTTCACACCAAGACTTGACCCCCTTTGCTCAAAAAAAGCCCTAGAGATACTCAAACAAAAAGAAATGAGACAGGGAGATCAACCAAAACCAATTAGCAGACTCCAGCCAGAAGGCAGAATTATCCTTGCCATTACTGGCACGCTGAATTTCAGCTGCAGATGAAGGCTGGAAATTTTGACAGTAGGAGAAAATCAGCTTCAGGGCTTCCAACAGGCAGGTCCCAAACCACACAGTTAGATTTATTTACCAAACAAAATACACTACAACTAGTATTTTCTCTTATCACTGTTAAGTGGGGATTTTCCAGTTTGTTTTTTTTTTTTTTTAAACTCTTTGTAGTTTCCTAAAAAATTTCAAGGTAGGCACTGACTTTCTGAGTGAATATATAGCCCCTAGAAAGCTTGTTTCTTCCATCCACCTTTCACAAGCCCTGGAGCAGTTAAATATTCTTTTTTAAAGTTAATTGAATTGGGCTGAATGAGCAGGATGTCAGTCAGCAAAGCATCAGCATGTTCTCAGGGCTCAAAGATCCAGAGGGGTGGGGTAGAAATGAAGAGTTGAAAAGGATGTGACATATCCATCCCCAGACCCCACAGATCACTTCCATGAGATATTTCCATGGCCAGTTATCCATGCTCATGTATATGTGCAAAGTCCCCTTTCTCAAGATGCAGAGCAAGTAGTAATCCCAAAATACCTCCAATGACATCCTAAAGATTTCTCCACAAGTAAGATACAGTTCAGTGAGAGCAAGGACACCAAATATAGCCTATAGCAAGTCTGTAGCTCTCCTATCCTGGATTGATTTATTAATTTCTTCTGTGCTGGTGATTATAAAGAGGGGGAAGGGGGTGAGGAGACAGAGACAAGGCCCTTGTGTGCAATGAAATTAAATGCACAGCAGCAGCCATCATTAATGATGCATTATGGAGTAACAAAGGGAGCCTGGTTGATTGACACTCTCTAACAAGTTGTGTATAATAAACACTTCTCTCCAAACAGAAGGTTCCTGATTATGGGATATGTTCCCCCTCATGTTAATGATGATGTTTATTGTCATAACGCACCCCACTTGAAAGGGGAGTGGCACCCAAAATAAAAGGAGGATTGACTGGGAGATGCTTGACTGAAGAAGTCACAAGGCCACCTTGCTGAGGTCTGTACAGAGCAAAATGCACAAGCTGAAAAGTCATCCAGGAAAATAAACGACTACAAAACCAGTTTAAAGATCAGGGGCATGGATGCTCTGGATTTAGCTTCCTCAGAACAGGATCTGGACTGCATTTTTATGATCTTCTCTAAATAGGTAAGTATTAGTGCAGAACCTTGGTTCTACAGCACATGAGCTTCTCCACAGAGCACAGAAGTTACCTGGGGAGCCTGCCTGGGGTGCAGGCAGCCCTGCTCACCCACACTCAGAGGAGCTCCCTACACAGGAGAGCTGCTTTCCTTCCCTCAGCACCAGCCTGCCTCAGGGCAGACCTGGAGCATCAGCACTAAACCAGGACTGCCCACTCCCAGCTGCTGGGGACCCAGCCAGTGCATGCTGACACATTCCTGTCCCCAGGATCTCACTTGCCCTCAACAGCTCGTCCTTCTCTCCCTGATAACTCTTAGTGCAATCACTGTAGTCTCTCTCCCTCATCCCCCTACCAGCACTTGCTCACTCTTCCCATTTGACCCCAGTGATTAGGGGCTGCAGAGAGCTCATGAGAGTCCAGGGGTCACAGACCACAAGCCACTGCTGGCTGGGTTCAAGCCACAGCCCCTCAAGCAGGTGGAGTCCAAGCCAAAGGCTGCAGGGTCCTCACAGGACCAGAACACATTCCAGGCCAGTCAATCCATGGAAAACTGCACCAGTTCAGATCTCCCAAATACTGTCTCACCAGCAGAGAATTGAGCTCCAATAGAAACAGGATAATCTAGTGAGGGACAGATTCTCTTATAGGGACAGTTAACTTCATTGCAGGGTTTGAACATTTTTTGCTCCTCAGGACTGAATCCAAAATGAAATGGGATGAAAGGACACAAGCTGAAGAGAAGCAGAGGGGCTATTCTAACCAGAAATGTTCACATTCAGAAATGAGCAAGCACCCCAAACAAGCCCATTTCCAGACAGCTCTACAGGCCTGGAGCATGTCATGTGGAAGGTTGCTGGCATTGAGCAGAGGGTGTAAACTCTGAGTTTCCCAGAGAGCAATTAGAAGAGAAAGGCAGGAAATTTGCAGCTCTGTAATTAATGCCAGTGAGAAGTCAGAACAGAAGGTGACATCACCACAGCTAATTACAACTAGGGGGAAGGGTAGGACTAATCGTTATCCTGACCCTGTGATCCATATCTGACTTGCTTCGATTGTGCTGCTGGCCAGACTCCCCAGGATGACAGTGATTCCCATGGCTTGGTTTTGGCTCTGTTCATGCCTAGCACGTGTGAGGCCAGACTCCCATGTATTTCACACAGTTATTTTAAAAGGAACATAGTCAGGAATGCATTTGGGGACAGATCACAGGGCTGCCCGTGGGTCTTGCAGCAAGACAGTCCCTTAAAGCTTCTGCTGTAAGATCCTGAAAGGAGCTGCCAGGCCTGACCTCTCTTCCCCTTCCCGCATTTAACTGCCCAAATCCCTTTTTCCACACCCACCCCAGAGCTGGCATTACTCCAGCAGTCAGAAATAAGTAGACATCTGGCACCAAATGCCAGTGAAGCCCTTCTGCACTCCTTGTGCCAAGACAATTCTCCCCAGGCTGTCACCATCGGTGGCCTGGAAGCTGCTATTTCCTCATGCACATGGGATGGATGGCAGGGCTCTACAGCTCATTGCCATAGATGGGTCACAGAGAAAGAAAACCCAGAAAAAGCAGGAGTTGCTTAAGGAAGGTCTGCTCTCATCTACCACCCAGACCTGGAAGACATTACTGATACATCTTCTTGTCCCAATGCCATCACTGTTCTGAGATGAGCCCGTGAAAGGAACTCTGTGTCACCATAGGAAAAAATCAAAGGCATGTCCAGATATGAAAAACAATTGTTGTAGTGCTACATAAGGTCACTAAAATGTCAGAGTACCAAATTTTCAGCCATGATCTTCAACTGCCCCATTCAGTCATTGCAGCTGATCCTCACAATCTGTTTAACCCTGACTCAATGTCATTTAGCTCTCCCACTGCCATGCAAAAGGATACCAGAAGACTGAGAAGTGTCTGCAGAAATGCAACATTACAGCAAAAAATCCATCTGAAACAGGAACTGAAACAAGGCAGCCAGCATACTGTACCTTGTGCCTCCACCACCCTGAAGGGACATACAACCACTCTGCCATGTAAAGGAAATTATTCCCAAAGCTGTTTGAGTGAAATGGCATCTTGGTAGTGGAAGCTGCCAGTTCCAAGGAAAACTAAACAAGGTCAGAAGTTACCCAGACAGAAAAGCAAAGCTATATCCACAGGAAAGGGAAGGGGAAGTTGCATCGTCTTGGTTTTATTAAGATTGTTTTTTATTGAAAACATTGCATTAGTATGTGGAGTCACAATTTTGGCCTTGCATGAAAGCAGCAGGCCCAGTGCAGAAGCAGAGAAAGTAGCCAGATTCTGATTAAATCTTCAGGATTAATCCAGTGCAGCAGTTCAACCTGACAGCATAAAGGAAACCCACCACACAGAATTTTACTTTAAGTCTTGGTACAGGAGGTGTTAATAACACCCAAAAATTATTTTTATGTGTTTTTCTAAACCACTGTGTAAATGATGCACTCCTGCCAAAAATATTTTACTATTATATTGAAATATTTTCAGAGACTACACATATTATATGTTAGTGAAATTTTCTTGGTAGCATTTAGCTATGCTTCAATAATGCTTCAAAGATTAAGAACATGATGGAAATCTACAGCATGACTTCAAAGTAAGTCATCAGTCAGTTTATACAGAAAACCACAGTAACAGACCTGTAAAACCTAACTGCTAGTCTGCAAAGGCTCATTACAAATTCCTTTAAAAAAATCTTTCTCACATCCTTCTCCCCTTGCTCTATTCTTGTTTTCAAAAAGACTGCAGGAATCCCCTGGATTAAGGGAAAACTCATAGTCCAGTAGCATGCAATATTCAGTCAGTCCTAAGGCTATTACAACACGCTGCTCCCATGCAGAGATAAGCAGTGGGTTAGAAAAATATCTGAGCAGTTCCAAACATCAAGATGATTTCACACCTCGATGGAAAATATGCAGGCTAATATTGCAGCAGTCATTATGGCATTCAGCATACAGTCATGCTAAAATCCACAGAAGAATACAGCTACATTCCTTCATAGGATTAGAAGACTGATCTATATACCACTGAAACCAATAAGATTTTTTTCCATTAAGTGGGAACTTTGTTGGATCCTATAAAACATTTACTCTGAGCTTTCACAAGACACAGAAGTGCAGAACAGCCCCACTGTCAATGCTGAGATAGACCAGCACACAGTGATCCATAATGCAGACTGCACGTGCTCATTTTCTTTCCTTATTTTCTTTCCTTATTACTTTCTTAGAAGGAAAGAACTGATCACAGAATTGGGTAGGTAATGAGGTAACACAGCTGGGCATTGCAAATAATAAATAGACAGGAATAAATACATGAACTCATGACCATCTAAGGAATAAAGCTAAAGTAAAATCAATAGCACTGTTTTGCATATATTAGGCAGGTCATGCATGTAGTGTTTGAGGACAGCCACATGTTAATGTGACATTTTGAGAAGAGAGTTTAGATGCAATATATATATATAAGCAGTCCTAGGAGAATGCAACAGTTCTTAAAGAGCTTTAAGTGGCAATTTTCTGTAGTGCATAGACTAGTATTTTATGACCTGTAAGCACACAGGTTTCTAAAGCCACAGAAACACACTAAGGCAACCTAATATATATGTATGGCCTTAAAAAGAGGGTCTGAAAAGGGAGTGGACAATATACTTTAAATTCCACTGCTATGAGTAAGGGCTGTTTAAGAAGTCAGAAAACATGCATTTATCTCTTTAACATATTGGAGATTCTTTTGGTCAAAGTGCTGGAGACGAGGGTTCAGCAAATGAAGAAGGAATGAGAAGGTACTGAGCAGCAAAATACAATGGCAGTTGCATCAAAGAAAAAAGCCAAGCAGCTGATCTGTCTGCACCACTGAATGGCTGTGCCTTTTATTTTTAAACACTGTTATTGCTCATGATACTTGCATCTACTTTTCCTCTCTCACCCACACTGGAGCAGCTGCCCTGCTTGTGTGAAAAAGGAACCTGTGAGCTCCAGCACTCATTAGGGTGATGCCTCACACAAGCAGCCTCTGACTGGGATGCCAGTGTGGGGTGGGAGAGACATCATGGCACAGAAACAGTCAGTGTTCAACAACACTGGAAGAACACTCCTGGGTCTTTCATCAAGCACGGACTGTCTGACAGTGACAAGGAGTAGAAACTTCAGGGCAAGTGTGAAAAGGCAGAGTGGCCTACAGCAATCACTTCTCTGACACACCTTCCCCAGCTGTCAGCAGTACATGGCTTAGAGATTTCTGCATGCAGCCTTGTAAGTGCTAAATAGTCACTCTGATTGTGAGGCAAATTATCTATGAATTTGTACAAGTCCTTTTAAAACCATTTGTACTTTCATCTTCATGTGTCATGGGGCAACAAGCTCCATGCTGCAACTATGGGTCATGAGAAATGCTTGCATTTCAGTGGGCACTTGCTAAGTTTATTGGTGCCTGTAATTCTTCTGCAGCGTGGAAGACAACCAAAATTTGTATCACAATATTCCTTCTATCCCATTCACCATCATTCCTTTCTGGCAAAATAAGGAGCAAAGCACCTAGGGGAAACTCCTTGTAGACTGCAGTCACAAATGCCATGAGTCAGTTCATTATTCTAAGCCATTTCTTTCCTAAAGGAGTATCTTAACAGTTTAGGCTGCTCTATGGCCGCTTTACAAAGAAGAGAAGGATCATATTCTGATGCAGGCCTGATGATCAGAAAAAAATCTTCCTACCAGGCAATGACAAGTCTGGGCAGAGTGCTTCTGTAAATGGTATGAGTATAATCAGTCCAGACAAGTCCCACTGCAGAACAGAGACTGGGGCAAAGGGAGGAAGGCACCAGGGCACACGCATCCCTTCTGGCACTGCTGGCTAACAAACCCTGCTCCAGGGCAGAGAACTGACAAATTGTGTCTGACTTGCACATTGCTAAATTGAAGTTGATGTTTGGGACATTTGTAAGAAGAGCTGTAATAGAAGAATGTTGTCAGGACTGAAGGGAAGATATGGGAATTTGATAGTAAAACCCACTTTCCCTGTCCATCCCACCCTGCTATGTATCACTCAGACTAGAGCTACAATCACCTCAGAGAAGAAGCAACAGCCTGCTGAGCCCACCCTTCAGCCTGTAAAGCCAGCTGTCTGGTTGTTTCAGGAGAGGATGAGACACTCTGAGGTTTCTCCTAACTGTGCTATCACAAGACAGAAAAAGAGGATTATTGCTCCCAGCCTGGCACTCCCCAGAACCTGCTTCCCTCCTGAGTCCCAGGCAGCCTGACAGCAGCACTGAGCCCCAGTGCCCTTCAAAGCAGTGCCCAACAGCTCTGTGGTTCCCTGCACAGTGGATTGGACATTATGCTTTGTGGAGGAGAGCAGCTACTCACATTCCTGAGGAATGGTCTGACAGGGGTCTCACAGGGAATCTGGGTGCAAGCTCCCAAGGCTTCACCCCTAATTAGAGAGGTTTGGGGCCAGGCAGCGGCTTCCAGGACACTACTGCAACCCTTTGCTCTTCCTAGAAGCTCCACGTGGATCTGCACCAAGCTCTGTCTTGAAAGGCAACGAGAAAGGAGAGCAGTGCTACACAGAGATTTCACTTCCATGAAGTCAGCAGCATCATGAGTTATTTGAAGCAATTTTTCTACTCAGGACATTTCAGGCCCAAGGCTAGCACTTCACAAAAAGACAAAGGAGAACAATACTTCACAGGTTCTGGTTTCCAGCCTTTTCTTTCAAGAGTTCTCTAAGTCCCAGCACACATTAGAGACCAAACTTACTAGTGTTGCATACAAATACTAACTATTAATGCAGTAATTTCTTTTAGACAGTGCTGTAACCTCCTCTAAAAACAATTGTGAAGCCTGATCCCCTCTAGTGCCCTGACAGACGAATAAAATTGGCTAAGTTTTGCATTTTTGTGTTCACACATACTCCAGATAAGAAATGTGTTTCAAGGACAAGGAGAGCTCCTGAAGTTATCACATATGATCCAACCTCCCCCACACAGCCCAGTAAAGCCTATCAGCCCAAATTCCTATTCATTGGGTAGACACAGTACCTTTGCTCTGCTCTATCTCTTCTCTATCTCTGCTGAAACTAAAACCAACCCAGCCTAGGGAATGTGCTACAACTTATTACTGAGAGATCTGCCACTCCCCTTTAACCACCATAATGTAATTATTATAAAGGAACTTACTTTGACCTTAATTTCCTTCCTTCTGTCCTGCTTGTCTCTGCTTACAGCTTTGCATTTCAAGCTAAGCAAACATAGTGCTACAGTGGCCATCTGCATGACCACACCAGCTTGTGGTGCTGCCAGGTATTTCATGACAGAGCAGCTCCATCCCCAACCTCAGGTGGTTTCCTTGAAGCAACATTCTCCCACTCTGTTGCTCACTTCACCTACAGACAAGTACACACATGATGTTTTTGAGGGCTGTGTCCATCAAATACATCCTTCTCTTTGTGCCACTCTCCCTTGATAATGCATCTTGCATGCATTACATGTTTCTGTGCAGGCATCAAGCAATCTTCTGTTGTTTAGAGGCACTTGTCTCCTCTGGAGCTTAGTGACGTTGGAGTGCTGGGTTTTCCCACCTAATCTTCTTGCTAAGGGTGAATCTCTCTCCAAAGGCTCTTTGCATTGCTCCATGCCATAAGTGACAGAAGGTGGATCAAAACACTGCGTGGAGAAACACAGGGTTCTTTCTGGTGGTTATTTTTTTCAGTCCTGCAGTCAGAGGGTCCTTGGGGTGTGGGACATCTGTGCCTATTAGGAACACTGCATTTAACACCTTAGTCTCCATTGCTTAGTATTTCAAGTGATAATCCTGAAACAAACTCCTATTTAGCTCACAAGATTAATTCAGTACCAGCTTCTACTCTTGCCTATTGCTCCACCAGCCTCACTTACCACTCTTCTGTCAATGTCTGGTTTGTTCTTTGTCAAGCCCCTGCAGCAGCCTAGCCCTGCCACCTTGCTCAACTTCACACTCTATGCATGTTATGATGTGGTGCTCTTTCTTTCCTTAATGTTATGCCACCAATTACACTTTAGGAAGATATTTGGGGAGCTCCTGTAGCCCTTTCTCACCTCTATTATTTATCTTCCTATGGTTTATAGCCACAAATTAGAGAACCCCATAATTTTAAGTCACATCATCATGCTCCAGTGCCACTACAGTAACAAAGTCCCTATTTCTCTTCCACTGTGTTGTTTGGCAAAGCTGCTCTTGCATCACCACACAGAACCATCTTTCTTCTCTTTAGCAACTGCCTGCTTGTTACCTTTGGTTAAGGCAGAACCATTCCCCCTCTGAAGGAACATTCCAGGCTTATACACTTTATACCAGCTCCCAGGTGGCCCTTTCCTGAGAGCTCCTCACTAGCTAAGGGAGAATGAAATGGAAGAATACAGAGAAGACCCAAAATCCACAGCTGAAGAATGTCCCTCATCAACCTTGCCAGTGCCAGTGTGTGCCAAAACCACTGGTTTATGCCTTAAGACACTTTAAAGTGGAAAGGCTTGTAAGGAACCATCTGCCCCTGCCTTCTGTGGCTGAGTTCACAGAGGCATTCTTGGCCACATTTTATTTGAGAATAATGTGTCACCCCCTTGGCATTTTTAACAGGCTTTTGCTTCCAGATATGACACTTAGAGGGAAACCTAATCTTGATGCAGGCACCTGCTGACACTCAGGAGGACTGGGAGGCAGTAGATGTGTGCAGCCTCATCTCTTCCTCACACACACACCATCCCAGGCTGGACAGAAAGCACAGCCCAGCCAGCCAGGAGCATGGCCCTTAAACCCATTAGAGGGGTCTTTGCTGTGACTAAGCAGCACAATGAGATTAGGCAAGAGGAGTGGGGGGATGGGGAGCACCCTGCAGCTGTTACAGACACAGGATTTTAAGCACTATACACAACAAGAGCAAAGTGTGGATGGGAGCAGGGCATGGTTTAAGTTCAGGCATAGGATACTTTTTTTATCTGCAGGACTCCTGTTTAGTTTGCTGCAGCCCTGGTCGTGGTGACACCCAGTCAGTGAAGGGCTCATCCGGGAGACCAGAGCACAGTATCTGGGTCAGAACAGCTGAGGTGCCTACCCTGAGGCTAGGGGAGAGTGTAGCTACCACAGAGATTTGTCTCCTTTTTGAAAGGGGCACAAAGGGATTCTGAGTCTCCCGGATTTAAATCCTGGCAGAGGTCAGTGCCAGCTTCTTTTCAATATCTCCTAAGAAGGTCAACATGATAAAAGCTCACCCCCTCAGTACTGAAAGCGATTAGCAATCACTTGAACAGCACCAGTATCTTCTCCTCCTCTCCCCTAGTTTTATTATCAAGCAAGTCTGTGAGTGGGTTCAAAGGAACAGATGTCTTCATTGTGCCTTCCCCCTCCTCTTGCTCACAGGAAGAGGTGGAGCAGAAAGAAATTAGCTTCCTCCAAATAATATTTTTTGCTTACTCTATCCTCTCCACTATTCAATGGTTACAGAGCTAGGGAGGAAACTGCAAACTTCTGATATTTCAGCAACTTATTCAGTGTGACTAAAAACTTTCACACTTGGAATACATGAAGCAGCCAAATAGCACCCATGTTTTAAATCAGAATATTTGTCATAGAAGTAATAAAAACTCGGTAAATACATTTTACTTCATCTTTGTATCCAGGTGGGATTGGGTTTGTGGTTACTGGATGGTTTTCCACCTATCAAGGTACACCTCAGTCTGCAACATGCAGCATTTTACTGCATTGGACCAAAGCATGCATGCACTTCTGAGTGAAATTCCAGGGGCTGTAAAGTACTCTATAATTAAAAAGAACTTGAATAACAACATAAAAGCACTATTAACTCAGCCCATACTGCAAGCTCTTACATCAGCATCAACAAAAAATGCAAGAGATGCAACTGAATTGCCATGCAAGCCCTGCAGCCTGAGCCCAGTCTCTTTGCCACTTGGTGCCGCCTTTTGCTCAGACACAGGCAAGGTATGAAAAGAGCCTTCCTGGAAAAAAAGTGAAAGAACCTTGGCAAGATTTTGCTGACAGAGCCTGCCCTTACTAACCTGAAAGGACATCAAGCCTCCTGCTTTGAAAGCACCAGCCCCTGCACTTTGAGCTGCATGAAAATCTCCAGTGGATGGACAGAGAACAGACATTTTAACACAAAAGAAGCCAGAGCACAGCTGGGACCCCAACCTTATTTAATAATCTCACAGAAAGAAGCATGGCAGAGTGTGCAAACACTGTCTCCTCCCCAGGCAGCTGCAGAGCACAGGGAGCACCACCCACTGCTCAAAGGAACCCAAGAACCACAGAACACCAAGGCTACCTACAATAGTGTGCAGCAGCCCAAGCCTGCCACACTTAACCTACTCCAAATTTCCAGGAGCTGTAGCAGTGGCACTGGATAGAGACTGCTTTTCTGGCTGCTCTGCTCACTGCCACAGGAGATCTGGCTTACAAACCACAGTCAAGAATCAAACAGCAATAAGGAGGTATCCTAATTTCTCATGGAAGGTAGATGGGGTTGCTAAACTATAGCATGAGCTCCCAAAGGACAGATAGTGAGAGAAACTATTGTGCCAAGCTGTGAACAGCTTTCCCATGGGACCAGAATGACAACCCTGAGTTTCTCATCTCCACCCCCTCCTGACTCAGCAGTTGCAGAAAAAAAAAAAAAACACAGTTCTTCCTATAGTTCCCTTTATTAAGGCAGAATGTAGTATATACATTTCAGCAGAAGATTGAAAAAGCAGAAGTTTTTTTGGGAATATGGAGAGGAGGTAATTCCTACTATCCCCTGTAGACATTTCCTTCTTTTGATCCATCCATGAGTGAGGCCACTAGTACCCCATGCTCTGGTTGCTGGAGACTGCTGGTACCCTGCAAACATTTTGAATAAATGTCTTCTCTGACAGCCATAAACACAATATAGACTCCACATTCCCCAGTGCCACCACTTGCTACACTGTATTCCCCATAAATGCCTTGTGTGCAGTAAAACCAGGTGTTGTTCAGCAGTTGTGATTAACACTTCCCTATTATTGGTTACAAAATAACCAGTTTCTCCTCTTTGGGCTACAGTCCCCAGGCACCACCACCAGAACACCCCGCTTGGACTTCACCCATGCATAAACGTTTAACCAGCTTTAGGGTTGAAGTGCTCCCATTTACAACGTTAACACTAAAGTCCAAAGAGCTGTGTTGGTAAGACATACAGGCTAAATTTGATTAAGCACTTCTGTTCATCCTCTGCACTCCTCAGTCCACACATAATAAAGTTTTAAACAAACAAATGTGTGTTTACTGTGCCAGACTTTCAGACAAGTGCCCAGTCCCATCTCTGGCATAAATCTATGCATGCATACAGCCTCAGAAAAGCTCATTCCAGTGGCTTTCTGGGAGACTGCCAAATGTGACTGCAAAGGGAAAAATAGGTGAGCTAATCACATTCCTACTCATAAAAACAGAATTTTCTCCAGCTCAGCAGAAGGTGGAAGGAAATACATTTGGCCAAGAGGACCCCAGTGATCTCTATGCTGATGGTATTTGTCTATAAAGGAACACTTGCAGTGGGAGAAGCACACACGGGCTGTGTGTAATCACCTCCACACATTAACCAAGCCTATTGAAAATGCATTTTTGTATTTTTTTCAGGCTCCCAGGCTGGCAATATCCAGTTCTGGACATCTCCCATGCCTCCCTGGCCTCATGGCACAAAGACCTCTGTGTGCACCACTCATCCCATCACTCTGTCAGACCTTTGCTACATCAAAGAGTTGTACCTGACAAGGCTGCAGTACAGACATGGAGGGCAGAGCCAGATCACTTCTATCAAGTTATTCCTTCTCTCAACCCAACCACTAGCTGAGAGTTCTGGAAAATGTTTTGGCACCAGTCTTAGCTGAATCATCTAGCAATATAAGCCACATCTGTTCCATACGCATGATCTGGAAAACATCTTTTCTTTAGCAATTTCACAGGAGGGAGAAGGTAAAATTGATAGCAGCTTGGCTTATGGCTTTGAGCATGCTGCACACCAAGGCAATCAGCTTTTCTAGTCCCAATTGCAAAAGGGAAATCAATCCAGCTTATTCTTCATAACTCACTCAACTACCTCAACCAGTACTAGAGACAGTGAGCAAAACCCTGCCAAACCCCTCAAGAGAGGAACCTCCAGAAACAAGTCAGACAAACCCTGAGAGACTGTCAACAGGAATTTTTGCTGAGATGAAAAGAGAAAAAAATCAAAACACTAAGCAACTGCAAATTGTCCAGCCAATGGTTGATACAACCCAATGAAAGTGAAAGTTAATAGAGCAGTAGAAGGCACATGACTACTTAAAATGCTTCTGCTACTTATTTCCTGAAGAAACAAAAGTTGCAATTTTCAACTGATCTTTACAGACTGGAGTACAAAGAGGCTCTGTCCCCAACCAAGAAGTCCTAGAGGTATTGGCAATATGAAACAAAATAACTATTTCATCATGAAGAGCTGGTTTAAGTATTACTGCCAGCCATTAACCTGACCATGGTGGGATGGCTCTGCTGGATGTGTTAGCAGGTGAAACAGTGCTGCTGGTTCATCCCCTGCCAAGACATCAGCAGACAGGGTGGGTGCCTCGCTGGCCACAGCATCAGGAGCCACAGGAAGGTATCTGTCAGCAGGATGCTCTTCTGGAACACAAACCTTGAGTAGCAAAGCTATCATGCTGCCTCTTTTCTGAAGCCTGAATTTACCAATCTGGCAAGTACAACGTCATCTGCAGTAACCATAATGTGCATACATCCTCTGGTGCCTGGAAGAAAAAACTGAAGAGATGGAAGAACCCAAGCTCCTTGCAGAGTGCACAGCACCACCAGGAACAGTACACCACTCTAGACCAGTGACTGAACTCCCAGCTCTTTGAAAGGCAGATTAAAACTACTTGCTGCACTGGGACAGGAAAAAAAAATAATTAAAAAAAATAAAATTAATGGTTCTGTTCACCCACAGTCCTTGAAAAAATGCTGCAAAGAGTTAAGGTGGAAGTTAAAGTAAAGCTTAAGTTTTGCCCTCATCAACCTTGGCTGCATGTTTTCAGTGCCAATGAAGACACTGTAAGAGTTGGAAGAAAAATAAAGTGAGAACAGGCAGATAAGGGGATTTCACAGTGATCCAAGCCAAGCACTGCTGCCTTGTACTGTCCTTGAAAAGAGAAATGAGAGATGTTTTTGGAGAGAGCCCTAGAAGAACAAAATCAACATGTCTAGGAGCATTTTAGGTTGCAAAGGCCACATTATGACCTGAATAATTTAAGAAATCATCTTTACTCTTGGGCACTAAAAACATCTAAGCAAACTTGCAAAACAGAGTCAAATCTTTCATGCAATTTCCCCCTCTCTCCTGAAACCCCATTTCAGTGTCTCCCAGATCCAGCCTTCCTCATGGCAAGACAACACAAAGAAGGGTTTGGGTTTTCTACTTATATAGTGCTTAAGTATATTGAAAGCTGAGTCAGTACTGGAAACAAAATGTGTTGCAAACTGCTGTGAGTGATGAAAATTATTTTGAGAATGATCTTAAAAGTATTAACAGGATATGCAACCACTGGTTTCAAAGTTAGGCTGCAAATGAGAATTCATAGCATCATTTTCAAGCTCACTCAAGGATTCACATTAGGGAGACTGGAAACATGACAGGCCCTCCATTGTGTGCATTTGTTTTCTCCACTCTTCACTGTCATGTGTGAAGACTTCAGTTTGTCTCACTACTTGGAAAAATACACTTTACAAACCTAAAACCCTGTCAAGAAATGCAGGAACCATTGCTCCATTTGCCATGCATCCTCCATAGGCAGAACCCTGTATAAATCAAGGTGCTAGGGACAGGAAAGGCTGAATCAAATACTGAAGAAACACCATACATTATACTGATTTAGGAGAGGAAAAAGTTCAATCTCAACCCTAAATACGTCACAGTGGAAAGAATTGCATCAGAACGTGTGAAAGGAGACAAACCCCTTTCTGTTACAAATTGGAGCTAAAGCACTGGAAAAACCAGAACTTCCTCCTTGTTTCCAAGTGAATTTTCCTCTTCTGAAATTCTACTTTTGTTTGTTCAAGATTCTTTATATAATGGGAGAAGCTAGAAACTAATGTCATTTTTTCTTAAAAGAGTAAAAAAAAATTTAACCTCCACAAAACCCTCATGAGCTCATCTATTCTCCAGAAATTAGGAATCTGTCTGAAGTGTCCTTGACCTGACAAAATCACAGTTTAGGAGAAGGCTACACAGCACCAAAGGAAGGGTGGACAAAAAGGAGTATGTTATGGTACAGAGCCATGTACATGCCATGCATCACAGTCAGCCAACTGTTTTCATAATTAAACCTTTTTATTTGTGTCCAACAATTATTTATCCTTTCCCTATAGCCAAAAACAGGAGTTATTTATGCATAATGAAATTTTGTTTCAAAATAGCCAAATGCAAAATTTGCAACACTGAAGAAAAACAACACGATACTAGTTTTCAAGTATGCTGGCTGGCCAAAGAGATCAGAATCCTAGAATTATTATCATTTTATTACTGGAAAGAAAAGATGGACAGAGAAAAAGAAGGAGGGAGGATGGGGCAGAGGGTGAAGCTTGTGTCCAACCCAAACCTGCCTATGAAATGGAATCAACTGGTGATCTGCCCTGCAGGCTGAGGCTGGATAAGTAAATGTTCATTTCCCTGGTATGTGCAGGCAGATAGAAGATGGAGCTATCTCTGTGTGGCAGGACATGGCTGTGGTGTGACAGCCTGGCTCTGTCAGGTGTAAATGCACTTCAGGTGTTCAGAGATCTTCAAAGCAGACTCTAGTCAGGGTCAGCACTGCACTGTACCTCACTTACAGGTAAGGAAAATATGTGTGCTGGGAAAAACAGGTCATAAAAAACCCCAGACTATTTAAACAGAAAATAAAATGCCAGCAAAGTGCACTTTGTGGCCACAGTAAGATCCTTAAGAACCTGAGACACTTCCTGACAGACCACTGGTGAGCACAGACTATTTTTTCCTCTCTTAGATAGGGAACAGGATCCAGCCCTTCCCACCACTTAAAATTCAATATTGTGAGAGACTGCCGACTCCTCTGTACATCGGAAGCAATGGGGGAAGCCAACAAAGCTGCTTTACTTTCTCTAATCTTTCTCCCTTGTGTGCCTGCACCAGATGGTGCTGAGCTGCAGGTTGGAGAGAGATAATAAACCCAGAGGGAAAAAAAGATGATAATATTAGGTTATAAAACAGCTGACCTTCCAATATGACGTCAGCTCCTGTTTAATTGATGGGACAGGTCCAGACAGACAGACGCACGCACCCTGGGATGCCCATATTCAGCACATTCCTTTCTAATATGGGAAGAAACCATACAGCAGCACTGTTAAAATGGACTGCTCAACCTTTAGAGATGTGAGAATGAGCAGAAGAAAAGTCCTTTTAACTCCAGACAGGCAGAACCACTTGTGGAGAGCATTCTATCTGAAAGTGGTTTTGCTTAAACCCTGGTCCAGGATTACCAGTCTCTACTGATGATAGCCTGCCTTTCTCACCATAAGGGAAGTGAAATAACCCCTGAGTTGGACAGCACAGATCTCCCAAAAGATGAAAATTATCAAATATTGAATGTTTTTAAGCTTTTGGCTAGTCTGGTCCAGAAGATTGCTTCCAACTGCCACCACTGCAGGCACTGCTATGAACAGAGGTTTTAAACACCATATCAGGGACAGGAGCTATCCTGCTCCAGTCAGGCACAAGCTCTGGAAAACGCTGCCACAGCATATTGTAAATTTTTGCAACCCTTTCTGATTTGCTGATGCTAAACAATTCCTACCAGCCTAGTCTCAGATGACAATTTTCTAGCTTTGGGTTATAGCAAAACATAATAAATACTACTCCTGGTGATGAAATGGAAAGCTAGGCTGCCATGAAGAAGATGGAGCAGTGCAAAGTGCATAGGCCTGAGAGTGGGAAGCCCTGGGTAGCTCTCTGCCTCCCCTGCAAAAGCAGCACAGAAGGTGGCATCTCCCCCTCCTTGGCAAGGAAGACATCTCCTGCCCACCTGCCACAGCTGTCCTTGCACATTGATGAAAAGGCCTTTAAGGCCTTGATTTGAGAAACATTAGATTTATTTTAGTGCTGCCACTGATCTCTAGGCAAAGGTGACAAACAAGAACAGTGTGCATCTCATGCCATCCTGGAGGAAGCATTTCACCAGTCTCAAGAGAAATTTATGCAGACTCCCAGCAGCAAGGGACAAAGCCACATTGAGTGGCAACACAGAACAATTCAGTATTTATTAGACATGTACAAAAATAAAATAGCTTGTTGTAAGCAGCTCAGTGCTGAAACATTGGATTCCAGTTTTCTTGCTGTGTCAAAGATAGTTCAATCAGGGAGGAACAAAGCCAAGAGCAGAGACAGTCAGTCCCTGTGTCCCAGCAGAGTGCACCCAGACACCAACACAAACATCCCTCAGTCACATCACAGCCGTACCAGGTCTGCCTGGCTCTGCTCCCTGGAACCAGACAGATGCCTGGACACTGGCCAGCACACAGGTCCCTCACCAAACCAGTGCTTCATCATCCTGTGAACAGCCTGTAACTTACCTCTCTTCTCAGAAACCAAAGGTTACTGGCAGGCAAAATGCCTTCCTAGGAACTCAGAAATTCTGCAGAGAGATTGGAATTGGGGCGGCAGTGATTTAACATCTACCATTAAAAGGAGTTTAAAATTTTATAGCCAGATATAATAAATCCTATCCAGACATTTGCAGCTTGCAAGCCAGGACATAGGCAGGGCACAAATAGCTTTGCTGCAAGATGACCAGGAACAAATTTAAGTGTATTTTATACAGAACAGAAGCCCTAGATTGCTTCAAACACCTGCTTTGTCCAGCACCTAGATAAGTAGATACACAGTCACAAAAGGAAATGCTCAAGCAACCAATATTTGTCAGTTAAAATAGATGGGACTGAGAAATGAGGAATAAGGCAGAACAATGCTGAACTAGAGTGCAAAGCTGGAGCATTATCTTCCTTGGTGCACAACAGAATAGCAACAACCCTAAAAATAACCTTACATTTGCCTCCAGAATCACCCTGGGTTTTCATTTTGGTCCAGCTTGCTTCTCATACTGCATGTAGAATCTCAAATACCTCGAATCACTGCTTAGTTATCAAGCGTGGCACTGGATGCCTGCACATGTAGGAATTCTGCATTAACACAGTTTGATGAGACTCCAAGATGCACTGTTGAGATCTTTCAGAGATGCTGGTCACACAGTTATTCTGCCCTGCTGAGGACACTAATTGCTTTGCCTTCCTTTGTCAGCTGCTTCTTAAAGCAAATAGAAGGACCTTCCACTATCCACCAGAAACAGAGACAGGGATTGACTAAGGAGTGTCCTTGCTAGCAGATCTGCTACAAAACAAACCCCAGACCCCTGCTGTGTTGCTGTGTGAGACACACATGCAGCAAAAGGCACACAGTTCACAGAGCTGTGCATAGCCAAGCCCCATATAGCTGGGGCCTATATGACCAGTTTCCTAACTTCCTCCCATATGGGTCAAGAGCAGACCTCCACCACCCTCCAACAGGAACAGTTTAAGTGGCTGGAGGCTAAAGATGGAGTTGCATCAGCAAGGAGGGCACATCAAAAGAGAGAGGTTTGCATCAGTGATACCAGCTCTACCCTCCCACCAGCTTTGTCCTCTTGCCTCCTTAGATCAATTGCCCCTGTAATTGTGAGCAATACAACACTAAATACAGTCTCTTCAATATTCCAGTCAGTAAAGTTGTAATGCCTTAAAAACAAAGGGACTGGGAGAGGGGATGGTGAAAGCAGAGGGTTGGAGCTGTGCTGTGTCAGGGAAAGGGAAGAGGCCTTTCTCCTTCTCTTTGATGTTGACTCCTGCTGTTCTAAATGGAACCTTACCCAGGAAAATAAATCTTTAGTTAAAGAATACTGCAAACCACAATGGGGTTTATCCTGGCAATACCAACCCCACACCAGCTTCTAAAGCTCTTAGTTGAACAGAGGGTGAGCAGCAGCAGCACTGTGCTGAAATCCGCATTCCTAAAATTCCCCAGCCAATGCAGGCACACTCAGAGAAGGCAGCTTAGGGGTTATTAGCTGAGAATTCAGGTTCAGATGTGCCATGGGACAGAGGCCAGAGCAGGGATGCAACTCCCTGTCTCTCCTGCACATTCATTTGAAAATCCTCGAGCATTCTCAGCACCCTCTGTGCTCTCAGTACCCCCCACTGCACAAAGCGTATTTTGCTGGTGCTCCTTCAGCCTGTGCTGTCTCTGGGGCTGCAGATCCCATGAAAACAGCAGCCAGCAGCTCCCACCCTACCCCTGATAACCACTGCATCTCTGGGAGGAAGGAGAGTATTAATGCAGCAGAAATCAACAAGCCTGCTGGTTTCTCATCCCAAAGCGAGGAAAGGTGGGGTTTGTTCAGCTGAGCTGAACAGCCAAGCCTTGCAAGGAGGGCAGGAAAAATGGGGGTGTTTTTGATTTTGGTTTGGAACAAGTACCTTGAAACAGGATGGGCACAGAAATATTTTCAGAAAAATGTTTAATATTTGTAATGCAGAAAAAAAAATAATTAAATGCTCTACACCTGTTCAGTAACACTGCTTCTCTGGAGACAAAGGGGACTGGGAGGAGGGGATAACAGGGAAAAAAAATCCAATGCTTTAAGCTTTTACTATCCTAACTTTAGAATAGAATGGAGTCACTAAACCTGAGTTTTAGAGCAGAAGGGAAATGGAAACCAATGTTTCCAATTTGGGGTATATTTTAGAAAAAAATATGGCACACTAATACTTAAAAAGCAAAGCTGAAAGGTAGCAGTGACATAGAGCAACAGAATGTGAGAGTAAAATAAGGTCCCTAAATTCCACATATGGCAACTGTAAGAAAAGAACTGTGAAGGAAGGGAATTAATTCCTATTATTTGGTAGAAATTTTCCCATAAACCAGTTTGCTAATCAAATAACACAATCCTGTCCTTTTTTTTTTTTTTTTTAATTATTCATTTGCAGTGTTTAATAGGTACATTTTCAGCTTTAGACTCTGAGCTGCATTTGGCAGCTACAGTGCTCATAATTAACTGTTAAAAGATCTTGCTGCTTCAGTCACCAGCTCCCTTAAAATGTCTTGTGGCAGAAGCCAATGTGCTGTTTGACCAGGAAATCAGTTGTCTTGGAGACATCTTCACATGCTACAGCAGCTCAGTCAGTCACTTTGAGTGATGCCACCCAGCAATCTGCACATTACCTTCAAACACAAAATGAGGATATCAAAGCCACTGAAAGAGAAATCATCACCTGCAGGAAACATGCTGTTCTTCTCTCATGCACTGTTAGCTGAGGGAAGAGCTGTAGCAAGATGAGAGTTCTGATCTCAAAATGCACTGCTACCTGCCTGTGTAATTAGGTCACTAAAAGGCTAATGGTGCTCCTGGTTCATACAACCATTTATAGGAAAATTATACTCTATGCTGGTCTTGCAGAAGCAGTTTCAGGTCAAACCTGCAGGCACCATTTCTAAACCAGAAGGTTATTAAAAGATTAGACAAAGAGGTAATCCAGAAATGTGAACACCAGCTATAACTAAACCTCTCCGATCAGAAAAAAGAGTTGCAACTGTAAAGCCATTTGGAAGTACCAGGCATCAATTGACAAAGCCTACAAAACAGTTATTTCCAAGGTAAATCACTAATCCCACACTATATGACCCGATTGAATAAGATGTTTATCTTCTAGTCACCCTAATGGAATGCTAAAACGGTGCTATTCTTGGAAAGAAAATGTGGAACCAGTCCTGCCCAGCTTGAAGATGCAGACAGGGATGCATCAGACTCCCTCTCACTAGCTCTATACACATATGCAAAATGCCAAGGCAGAAAATTAGTCAAATTAGATTTTTTTTTTTTTTTTTTTTTTTTTTATATAGACAGATTAGATTCACACCAGTACATGTCTGGGACCCCAAACAACATGTTTGGGATTCAGGATTACAAATAATAGGGCATAATGTCTTTAATTGCATTCAAAACACCTCTTATATGGCAATAGGCTTCTATTGAGCTTTCTCTTGCCCCAAAAGAGAGGTTGGTGGCCTAGCAGGTGCTGGATCTAATGCACCAAAACCATCAAACATCCCCAATTTTCTTCAGCACATGGTGTGACGACTCAATGCAGCCAAAACTGACACTCATTCCCCTCCTGAGCCTCGAGGACCACTGGAGATGGTGGTCCCTGAAGACCTTATGCAGGCACAGAAAGATGCACTTAATGTAGCCACATCTTTGCCAACTCACTGACTTCTGAAACCACAAATCTATTAACCCTGGGTCTGCGTGTTTGCTGCACAAAATACAAAGACAAGCCTCCTGCATATCTTTTTCATAGTACCACATATGACTTGGGAGTAATCCAATTTCTGTGCACACAGGGGTATGTGCAAATGCTTAAAGCCTTCAGAAAGAAAGACACAGGCCCTGTAGAGAACATTCCTGCCAATAGCTCCAGTTCAGGGTGAAAAGAAAAGCTTTGTCCCAGCTGTAATAAAAGGTCCCCTGGGCAGCAAGAAGAGTAGTTCTGCTCACAGAATATGTGCATCTCAGCTGAATTAGTTAATGTGTGTTGAACACACTGAAAATTGTGAAGTGGTATATAAATGCTAAGGATTGTTATTTATGATTGTCTTGGTGCACAACAGCGGAAACCAGTGCCATTTACAGACACGAATTAAGAACAACAGGAGGTCTATCAACATGCTGTGGGGCTGGGGATTTTCTTCATTTGTCTCCCTCCCTCCTGTCTCCCTCAGACAGAAATCTCTTCCATAGGGCTCCTACAGTCCTTGCCAAGCAGTGTGGCCTTGGCCCAGTGAAGCTGTCACTGGAACAGCTCTGTAGGGAGGGGGTGAGACCTCCACATTGAATAAAACAAAGCCATATACACATTTTAAGGTAAAGAAAGAATTACTTAAAAGAAGTTGAGAACTCAGTGACATACACAGAACAATAGAGTGATTCATACATACACAAGCAATGTCTTACACTGCTCTCAGCATAAGAGCAGATTTTTAAACACCAATTTCTTTACCTGAATTTTTAAGCAGCAGCTTAGATAAAAAGATAATTCCAAAATGCCTGTATGGTGAAGGAGTGAAAGGGTTTGTCTAGTTTTTAAAGTAAGTCATAAGTGCCCTAGTTCAGAGCCAGAATTTAGGTTTAAGAGGATCAAAATAATTTTTTTTAATTTTGATTTTCCAGACTAACTTGTAACTTAACTCTGCAGCTCTGATAACGTGAAAATAGTTTTGCTAAGTGCTTATATAGCACATATGAACCTCTCCCCAAGACAACACAGAAACAGTCTTTCTTTGATGTTAAAAGCCTGTGTCAAAGGGGTTCTTTTCACTGTAACATTGTTGCCCCAACTGTAAATTTTGCACATCCACAAAAAAAATTCACAGGATACTGAGATAAAAATGCAGGTTGAGGGGCAAACTTTTACAGACAACTTATTACATAAAGCAAGCCTCTGAGAGATGCTCAATCAAATTGTAATGGTTCCTTTTACTCAATAATGCACTTAGATGTGCATTACAGCTTGCTCATTGGAAAAAACAGGGGCATTTAATTCAGCTTTTCAGAGACATGCTGTGCTGGCAGAGACACTCGCATTCCTCTTATTTTCCTCAGGTTACTGATTGCTTAGCACTGTCTATGAAATACAGATATTTCAGCAATTCAAGCTTTAAGGGTCTTACATCAAGGGGCCAATACTAATACCTGATCTGCCATTCAACACACTGTATTGCAACTATAAAAGATGAATTCCAGAGGCCCTGAACTGCTGTAACAGTGACATTCTTTCTCAATTTGCAGAGCTGCACATTTTTTGCTTAATACCATTAAACCAAAAGTTTATTTTAAACAGCAATTCACAGTCCATGCCAGCTTTGCTTGTTTTTTCTCAAGGACTAACTACTGCAAAGCAGTTTCTCATCTATCCCTGCATACAGATTTACATCCACACCCAGGATTCAGAATCACATAGAATGAAAAGGAGTGGGTTTCACAAAATCACAGAATCTGCTGAGTTGGAAGGGACCTGCAAGAATCATCAAGTCCAACTCCTGGCCCTGCTCAGCATCATCCCCAAGAGTCACACCCTGTGCCTGACAGCATTGTCCAAATGCCTTTTGAGCTCTGCCAGGCTGGTGCTGTGACCACAGCCCTGGGGAGCTGCTCCAGTGCCCAAACACCCTCTGGGGGAAGAACCTTTTCCTGATATCCAACCTAAACCTCCCCTGACACAACTTCAGGCCATTCCCTCAGCTCCTGTCCCTGCCAGCACAGAGCAGAGATCAGAGCCTGCCCCTGCTCTGCCCTCAGGAGAAGCTGTACCTGCAGCGAGGTCTCCCCTCAGTCTCCCCCAGGCTGAACAGACCCAGTGCCCTCAGTGCTCCTCACACAGCTCCCCTCAAGGTCCTTCACTATTCACAGCCCTCCTTTGGATGCTCTCTAATAATTCAGTATCTTTCTTGCATTGTGGTGCCCAAAGCTGCCCCCAGCACTGGAGGTGAGGCTGTCCCAGTGCACAGCAGAACAGGACAATCCCTCCCTAGCCCAGCTGGTGATGCTGTGCCTGATGGAAAGGTAATTGGGTTATTACCTTGTCATAAAAGGAAATCAGATTCAACAAGCAAGACTTTCCTCTCATGAAGCTGGGCTGGCTGTGGTCAATGTCTGTGTTGTCTTCAAAGTGTTTTTCAATATCTCCCAGAATAATCTCCATAACCTTACAGAGCACTAAAGTGTGACTGATAGGCCTGTAATTTCTGGGGTCCTCTTTCTTGCCCTTCTTGAAAATCAGGGATGTGTGCCAACTTCCAGACAGCTGGCATCTCTCTGGATTCCCAAGACCACTCAAAAGCCATTGAGAGAAGTTTTGTGATAACATCAACAGGTCTTTAAAAATTCTTGGATTAATTCTATGAGGGCACACAGATTTGTAAGGATCCAGCTGGAGAAGCAGATCCCACACAGTTTCATGGCTGACTGGGAGTTGATCATTCTCTCAGTCATGGTCCTCCAGCTCAGGGCTGAGACCCCCTTGGTCCATCATTCCTCCTTCCAAACTAGTTTAAAGCTCTGTCAAGGAGCACCTCTGGATCATTAGAAGCATGCCTTGCTCTGAATGCTGGCAAAGGGAGAGGTGCATTTAGAAGGAAATGAGAGCATTTCGCTGCTGCTCACAGGACAACCCTTATTTCATTTGAAGCAGACAGCTTCAAATGAAGACAGCTAACAAATGTTAGCACCCTTGTTTGCTCTCAACTCCAGATTCCTCAGTGCACCAGACAATCCTGTACAATCACACTCAAGAGTGGCAATGCACAAAAAAAGTTTCCATGAATTGGTCACAAAGTACCTACAAGAGCTTGCAAGATCATGCAAAATGCCCTCTAGAGCAGGCTCCTGTTGCACTGAGCTAGGGAGAGAGATTAGAGTTATCAGCTTTGACACTCAGCAGGAATGTGTCACAAAGGATTAAATCATTATTTCATGAAGTGTCAGCAAACACAGCTTTCCTGCTGTTCTACCACTAACTTATATATTAATTAGTGAGATACAGAACAAGCACAAAGTGTGGATCCAAGCACGTGCCTGTGGATCAGACACAGCCAGAGCTACTAGCACAGGATTCATTTCCAAGAGGGGTCACCCAAAGCATCACAAAAACAAAGCTCTTCAGACTATAAAAATGCAAAGAGTAGAAAAGCTGAAGGGAAATGCACAGAAGCTAATTGCAATGTTTGTCTTAGTATTTTTGATAGATGTTTAATACCACTCCTTCACAACCTCAGCACCTGATTTTCTGAACCAGATCAAATATGCACCACTGAATAAAAAGATCCATCCTTAAGAGAGGGCTGTGGAGCAATGCCAAAAGATCCCACAAACAGGAACAGGAGAGTTAAGACATTTTAGAATAAAAAAAGCACACTGCCGAGCAGATTATGCAGTAAAGCAAGAACTGACTTTGTTATTTCCAGATGAAACTGAAAGTGTTTCCCAGCTGCTCAGCAGTTCTGGACCAAATCATTTATGAACTCTCACTCCATCAGTGGGTGGGAGAAATTCTGTATGGTCTGACTGCAAGCCACGTAAAGAAGCTCTTGGCAGATCAGTGACATCCCACACATAAACCTCTACTTTTCTCCTAAATTATGACTTTATAAGTGTGTCATGGGAAATTTAAAAAAAAAATCACTGCTAATGGCTATCCAAGCATAATTTCTAGTTTTGGCCATGTATTTTTTCCTTGCCTTGTGTCCCAAACTGCTGCCTTCTACTGAGAGGCATTGCCTGACACTCCCAAATTGCATCAGTATGCACACTATAGACAGGATGCATTCTTTAAACTAATTTGTCCCAATTTTGCTTTGGGATCCTTTCAGTACAAAATAAGATTACTTGCTAGAACTGGGTCAGGTTGTAATCTCTCATAGAGGTTCAATTGTACTTGATATCAAAGCCACTAGATCAACCCTCAATGACAGTACAAGTATTGCTTTCATTATTTAAATATGTTTCATGGTAAGACTCTCAGACTTCCCTTTACATGGGAGAGTTGCATGATTAAACCATCCTGTCATGAAGACCTGCATCATCACAATGTTCCACTCCTGCAGTGCCACCTCACCTTTCACAGGCTGCTGAAGCACAGGAGACAAGGAAGGCTGCCCATAGTACCAAGGCCCTACTACATATCATTATATTCAGAAACCTGCATAGATTTGTATAAATTTGGGGGCAGTTCAGAACAGAGGTCTAGGGTGTCCTCACTCTGACTCAGTGTTTCACCCACAGAATGATCTTCTCAGGTTGAAATAGATGCCACCCACCTCCTGTTCTACCAGCTGAAGCCACCCAATGCTGTGAAAATGTCTGCCCACAGCCCTAAACATGAGTGGGTGGCAGTAGCTGCCACTGCTGTGTCAAAGACATGGATATTATGAACCTTAGAGCAACCAGTCACCCCCACCCAATGGCATTTGTACTTCTGACACCAGTGTGCTCATAACAAAATACGTTAACAACCTTCTAATTAAATGCTTTAAATTAGGTTAAAATCAGACTGTCTGACAGTTGAAACACAAAGCATCAAAAAGATTGTTGTAACTTTCTTAGCATCAAGTGTTTATTAAAAGCTCAAAAGTAAAATATGTTGGGGAGCAGGGAATCTATCTTCTTCAAACTGAATGATTCCTATACAACCACACAGTCACTGAAATAGTGCTCTGAAAGAAGTGCAGAAAGTTTATCTAGTGCAGAAGTACATGATTCAGAGACCTGTCAGTTTGGCTGAAGTACTAAGGCACAGACTAATCCACTCAGTCCAGGACTGAGTTTACAGTAAAAGGGAATGCAACAGAATGGTAGAAATGAAAGCAAAGAGTGGAGTTCTCCTAATGAAACACAGCAAAATCCATAGCTGCATCTGTCAATTGGAAAATCAGCTGCTGCTGAAAGATTCATTTTGAATGTCTCTCAAGTTGCCTTCTGGTTCCATTAACAAAAAAAAAAAAAAAAAAAAAAAAAAAAAAAACACCAAAAAAACTAAACAAAAAACCAAAACAAAACAAAAAAATAAACCCACAAAAATCAAGAAAAGCTTACTCTTATATTTTTGTTAGTCAGACAGTAAGAGAGGTTTGTGCTAATGGAAGTCCTAAAACTTCACTGGATTTAAAATCCATAGTTAAGTTGGGGAACCTATGAAATATGGCTGCAGATCAGCTCTGAACTCACACCACACTGCGAGTGATCAGGACAAGACTCAGACCAATAACCTCAGACATGCAGCTAGAGGTCATTTCTCAGCTCTCTCCCCCTTGCTCCCATGCAGGCTCACTGCTCTTTTCCCAATAAAGGACATTCAGTAAATTCAACCTGCAAAGCTGCTTTCTGCTTAGCTCCCATAATAGGTCTGCTTTTCCAAGGGGAAAAAATGGGGCAGATATTCCCCTTTGCTTCCCCAGAACTCTACCTACTCTGCTGCTTGTTTCATATCCCAAAGACAAGCAAATTAAAGACATCAATGTAACACAGTGTGTTGTACACATGAAGGGACTGTCACTTTCAAGGAATTTTCTCCTTGTTCAGAGGATAGCAGGCCAAGGTACCAATGGGTAGAATTAATGGTTTTCTTTTAGGACATGGAACATAACCCACTCCAGCTGTGGCAAAAGGAAAAACCAGGAGATATGTCACCCTATATAATGCACTCAACTCTTCAGCCTCTCTTTTCACAGCAAATGATCTACAGCTCTTGCTTCTCAAGTGAGCTTCATACATCAGCATCACCCAGACAAAGGTGATGGACTCAATGGCAAGACATTTTTCCTAGAGAAACCTGACAGGTCTATTCCAGAGCCTCTACCTGCACTGCCACCACAGGGTTTCACACAGATATCCCTGGAAGGGCACTTTGCCACCTCAGTCACTGTTCAGTGTCATCCTGAAGCAGCCCTAGCAGCTCAAGACCCCTTGACTGGAGGTGAAAGGCAATCTTGGCCTTAACCACATCTCTCCCTGGCACTTTCTCACCTAACTGATCCTGCAGAGTACAAACAGGGTCTGACCTGGGCAGAAGAAGATTCTAGAGGTGTGCCTGGGAAAACCATCTTTGCATCTAAAGGACACACACCTAAAGGTGCACCTAAATGCAAAAGTGCACGTCAAGACCCAAGAGAAGGTGCAAAAGTTTCAGCTGTGCAGGACACAAAGCAGGAACATACCTGGCATTTGTCAAATAAAACTTACAACAGACAATCCCAACTGTCCAAAAAAACTGGCCAGCTTGGAGATTCTGTTTGAGAAGTTCAGGCAGGACTTTTACCCTCTGAATTTCTTCTAGACTGGACATTGTCTAGGTCTCTGAATACACATCCAACCTGCAGGTTAACAAAGCTATAATAAAACATGTCCTCCAGCCTTCCTGAGCAATGTTGGAGTCATCTTTAATTTAGCTTCACCTATAAAAGTAGCCAGCTGCTTAAAAGAAAGTTGATCAACTGGTTTCTAACTAGAATTGCCCTGAATATTTTAGCATTCAAGCAGTCACATAGGGAAAAAAAAGGAAAAGTCAAAACCTCAACAACTCCTGTATCCTGGTTACCATCCTCCACTGTAATTATAAAATTGCCCTTAAAACATAATTGCATAATTGGGCTTGGCAAGTATTCACCAAAATCTTTTACAAATATTTCCACAGACTACAGGAACAGGCGGTGGGCAGTCTGACAAGCCTGCCATGAGAATTTGTGCCCTTAGGACATGTTCCTAGCTATTACACTAAATACTTTGCATCACAGACTAATGTTTCAAAACAGTAGTTGAGCAAGTAAAATACCAGCATCTTAAAACAAATTGAAACAAAGATTTTTCAGTCTGTTTTCACTGATGACACATTTATGGACCAGCAATCCCTTTGAACAAAGAGACAGAGGAGACGACCAAACATTTTTTAACTAATTCCCAGTGGATGAAATTGGTTGATTTCTGACAGGTACAACCAAATAGAAGCTTCCAATGCTTTGTAGGCTTACCTTACCAGTTTACAGTACATTGTCCCTTAATTAAGAAAAACAAAACCACTGAGAAACCCCCCCAGCCTCAAATGCAAATACAGAAGCATGTGGTCTGCAGGGAGAGCGGACACAAGTGAAGCCAGAAATGAAATCTGCGATGGAGTAAGGTTGTTTTTAACAGCTGTGCATTATGCATTCAGCAGCACAGGGAATGCCAGCAGGGAGCCTTTATTAACATAGGCCTCAGAGTACAGTGTGCTCCTATCATGATTGGCTTCTCTTGAGAGAAGGCGCACACACACAAAAGACTTAACCCTAGAGAGATCACTCCAATCCTGTTGCTATTTCATCAGCTCCATGCTACAACAGGAGACAGAGAATTTCCATGATGTATCCTAGACAAACAGGTAACACTTCAAACAATGCCTGAAATCTAATCTACAATAGATTTTATCAGCAAGTTATGGCAGGTAGGGAAGGGGAGAAAAAAAATGCCACACAAACCCACACAGGAGTCACACTGCCAATGCTGTTCTGCTACACACACCTCAGTACAGGGGGAGACTGGAAAATTCTTTCCTTGTAGAAGCTGCTGATAAAAGTAAGCTGTTGTGAGGACACCTGTGTTGCCAGCACAGCAATTTGCACCTCCACAGCACATATTTTAGGGGTCCATCAGTCCAAGAAACAGCTGGAAGCATTGCTACAGATGCAGAGGCTCAGCAGGGTAGCTCACTCCATTTGGAAAGCTGGTATTGGCAGCAGAAATCATTTGCTGATGCCAGCCCCTCTTCCACTCTGAGACTTGCCTCTATCACAAACACTTGCTAGCACACCCAGTGCAGCACCAGGCAGACACCAGAGAATTAGGAAATGACCTCAGGATAGGATCACCACCTCTCCTGTATCAGGTGCTGAGACAAGCTCTCTAGAGGTCTTGTCAACAGCTCTAAGCTGCAGCTGGCTGCAGATGCTCAAAGTATGGCCTATCCTGGTGGGCACTTCCCAGAGAAGAAACCACTGAAGCAACAAAAATAGACACTAGAGGCCTTAAAACCCAAAAAGGCCACTTTAGCACCAATTTAAACTAGTCCTTTCCCTGATCAGATTTCTCAGGAAAAAGAATGGCATGAAATGTCCCAAACATCAATTTTCTGGCTCTACTGAGAAGTCTCATAGTAGAAAATAGAAACAAAACGCCAACCCAAAGACTTGGGAAACTGCTCTAGATGCCTGAATCCTGATATGTAGCTGGAGTGGAGAATGTAGCTCCATACAGTCTGTACTTATTCATATATCTTTGTTCCTTTCTCTTGTTACTATATAAAATTCTACAGTCAGTATTCCAAATAACATGAGCTGGTTTGAGGCAGCAATAGCACTAGAAATTTCAGGAAGTTATTTTATATGAAATGTTCTAGTTCCCAAGAGCATAATATATGGGGTTTTTAAGCATACCACATCTGTGCATTAAAGCACTTTCTACTTAGATGCTGAAGAGAGAGACAGGTAGTGTTTATTAAAGAATTGCCTAAAAGTACTTGTAGTGCAAGAACAATACTCTCTAGGTCAGGTACCCTTAAAAGGTTTTTAATATGACTGCTATGCACCTCCCATCACAATGGCAGCAAGTGCTTTAAAAATCAAAATAACATTGACTGTAATATCATTTGATAAAAATACTCCTTTATCACTCTTTAAGCACAAAACCTCCCAAAATTGAGTCACCAGGGGAATAAGTAATTAGCTCCTTTCATGACTAGCAGACAGAGACTTGGTCTCTCAGCCTCTCTTAGCCAGCCCTCTGGCCAGCACACAAGGCTGCCTTTTCTCCATTCTTTTTTCTTGGTTCCTACAGCCTCTCCCTCCTCTGAAGCTCAATCAAGACAAGTATTTATCAGGCACAGCTCAGTGTGCATACAGGAATTTACCCAACAAAGGCAACAAAACACACCTGTTGTTTTGGTGTAGGGTGTTGGCAAGACCATATGGTCTTGGTGACTGTGAAAGGGACTGTGCATGACCAGGAACTACCCACATTCAGAAAATACTCACTTCCCTCAGCAGAGAGGTAAGTCATTTACAGTCCTCTTCTAATGCTTGAGGCACAAGATTTTGGACAAACACACAACAAATAGTACTTCTCTTTATTTTTCTCACAGTCCAACTCCTTAGACTTCCTAGGGTTCAGTTGCTAATAGCCAGGGCAAGACAACGCAGATGAAAAAGAGTTAATACAAATTAAAAGCAAAATCTGACCTAGAGGGCAAGCCATGCAGAGTACAAACACCTGAGAATCTTCACAAGGTCTCCTCACCTATCACTCATCCACCAATTACACACCAGTGTAATTAAATCAGGAAAGCTATGTTTAATTTTCCTATCATCACCCGACGAGATAAGAGCAGTACGTATGGGAGGGATCAGGCACAGGGGAAAGAGCTATTTATTAATAAGTTAAATCCTTTTAGATTTAAGAGCCTCTCTCACTAAGAAGGATCTGATCCACAAACACATCTTCTGGGTCTAATGCAACAAATCAGACATCCCATCTCTATTTCTATCCTGGGCTCAGTCCTCAAGTCTCTTCTTTTATTCAGAAACAAGACTTACTGAAAATTATCAGGTACAACTTAGAAAGAAATACAGCTTTTTGAAACCAAGGGTTTAGCTATACATTTAAAACTGAAGAATGCTCATCTCTGAGTCATTATATTAACAAAGACAACCACATTAATTTACTTAATTCTGAACAGCCTAAGGCTCCCTATTTCATGAACAGCAAGGCATTACAGTGCATTTGAAGAAATACAAGGCATGCTCCAGTTCATTCTTCCATTGCCTTCTCCCACATGAGTCAAGAAGAAATTCTGTGATCCCTGTACCCTGCAAAGACTATTAATGCTTAAACAGGATCATACAAAGCTTTCTCTACTTGCTAGCCACACAGCAGCTATAGCTGTTTTCTCTCCACCCATCCAGCCATGCTTCCTCAGACAGTTATTTAAAGCCCTGATTGAAAAATGTATCAGATCATAATATTGGATGATTTCCACCAGATCAGGTTTTCAAGAACAAAAATCCTACAGACTTTGATGCAACCATGGATCACCACATCTTTTCTGTTGTTGTTTAACTGGGAAGAGAAAAATATTTATAACTGCAACTATAAATATACACACTACTGACTTTTCAACTTGTTGTTCTTGCTCTCAGGCTAAATTTAGTCTGCTATATCCTGTTCAGCCCCTGGTGAAAAAGCAATGCACATATAAAATTGTGCAAATCCCATGCAGTAGGCAATTACACTTATCCAGGTACCTTACAGATAACCAGTGGGACAGGCAGATTCTCATTACAGAGTAGGTGTGTTCATGGCTATAGAGGAGGTGGTCTATTACAGTGACAATCCTTCGATACAGAAAATAATAATTATTGCAATAGGAAAGCTCTGTGTCTCTGGATGAGAAAAGTGATGTAGGTTGTTGAGAGTGTACACGTAGACCAAACACTTGGTTTGTGCCAAGTATGCTTTAAGGGTGTATGTGCACCTCTGAGCTACAAAGAACCACTCACTGGCCACAGCAGCTGTTTCAGCAAAAATGTTTGAATGCTTAAGACAATGATTGAAACTTGGATGACTGATTTCAAGGTCTAATCTGCATGTTAAAGAGTATTCCTTTGCATTCTGAAGGCTCTTATTCGTCTGAGTGATTTCCTAGTTAATTCCAGGTAAATATTTATCAGAAACTGACTACCTGGAGAATCAAAGCTGTTAGTCATTCTACTGCTACTCTTAAGAAGCCTTAGTCATGCTAGAGCCCAGGTGATTTCCGCAAGGGCCAACACATGCTTCACCCTGATTTAAGGCTCCCTGCCCGCGATTCAAAGTTTCACAGAGATGAAGACTCCCCCGCCACAATCCGACTTGCTCCACTCGCTGCGAGTTTTGCAACCTAAGCAAGAAAGGCAGTTCGGGAGATGCTCCTGTGCAAGCATCCGCCGGTGTAACAACCAAAAAAAGCAGTTCAGAAAAAATTTAAAAATAAAAAAATCTGTGTTTCCTATGCCTCGATAGCTGGGGAGAAAAACAATAAAGGGTCTGGCTCGCCTCGGCTGCAGCCCTGCTGGCTCGGCGTGTTTCTCGGGCACCGGTCAGCTCTGCGACCCAGCCTTTCCTCTGTGCTTATAAATACATCGCTGCCAAAGGCTAGTCGGATAGGACAAGAAAAATTAGTTTCCTGGGGGTGAGAGCCGCCCTGCGGCCGGAGACCCCCGCGGGCCGGCGCGGGGAAAGGGCCCGCGGTGCCGCACCGCCGGGAGCGCTGCCCGGGGTCCCCGGCCGGCATCGGCATCGGCATCGCCCCCGCCCCGCCCCGCACGCTCCCTGCCCTACCCAGCATGGAGAAGATGAAGTCCTTCGCCGTGTGGATCTCCAGGGCTCGCTGGTCGTCGTACTCCCTCTGATCGTGCTTGGTGAATTCCTGGATGAGTTTATTTAATTCCTCCACCCTGGCTCCCGATCGGAAATCCAGCTCCGGGAAGGGAGGCTTGCTGGTGGTGCCGGCGGACCCTGCCTTGCTGGCGACAGGCGCCGCCATCTTCATGGAAAGAAAAAAAAAAAAAAAAAAAAAAAAAAAAAAAAAAAACGGAGAGGGAAAAAAAAAAAGGAGGGGTTTACACTGTTGCAATGGAAGAATGCGAGCGGCGGCGCAGCGGCAAGCCCGGGCGCGGGGCTGGGCGCCGGCGCGGAGCCCGGAGCGCGGAGCGGCCCCGGCCGCGATCAACAAGCGGCCGCGGGCTCAGCGCGGGCTCAGCCCCCGCCCGCGGAGCCGCCGCCCGCTGCCGCGCCGGGGAGCGGGGCCGGGCACGGCACAGCCCGGCCCGGCACAGTACAGCATAACCCGGCACGGCACGGCACAGTACAGTCCGGCACAGCAGCGGGGGCTGCCCGCGCCCGGCCGGGCCGCGGGGGGGTTGCTCCGCTCTCCGCTGCCGGCGTCACGGCGGGCGGGTGCTGAGGCTGGAGTCAGACCGCTGGCTAGGGATAAAATACTTTTTTTTTTTTTTTCCCCTTTTCTATTTAAATTTAATTTTAAACTTCAGCAAAGCCTTGTCCTGAAAGTGGATTAATAACTGGCTGTGAACTCTGCTCCTCCCACATGTTCCCAAGGCATTCTGTGTTTATTCCTGTTTAACTTCTTAAGCTATCTCGAAGGTTGCTTTACATATACATATGTGTGCATATATATAAGAAGTGATTTCTTAGGAGAAATGACCAAGATGAAGTACAGTTACTCCTGCACTTGAGACCAACCCTGCCTCGAAGCTCCTGGGAGCCACATAGACAAAGGATAGGAAGGGAAATGGGATCTCGGAAGACTTGCCTCAGGTCAAGTAGCGTGTGGCAAGGAGCCCAGACCTCTGATCTTCATCCATTTCTCCCATCGACAAGACTACACCCTTTTCTTCTGTATGTAATTTTAATGCCTTCTAACTTTTCAACCTGCAGTGGTTTCCTCTCTTTATCCTGATCTTCTGTGCCTTGACCCATCATTGAATATATACAGCACGATCCATTACATATCTTAGTGCATCCACTAGAAGAATTCTGTCTTTCTGCCCAGGGAGTGTACAAATACATTGTGTTTGTCTTCTGTAGGGCGTTTAGATGTTGTCCCACTGATGCAAACCTCTTGGACATGTATTATCCTCTCAAGATTCTTGGCAGGAAACAAATCTTTCAGCTCAGTCTCAGACGATGGTAAAATGTGTCTACCAAAATCGGGCATGAGCATTTAGATACATAATTGGAAGATGAAAGAAGCTCAGTGTGAAGAGATTACAGGCTGGTTTGCCTGATACATTGTAAATACAGGTGCTAGTCCTCAAACCTAACCTTAGGGTTAGTTGCTTAGTTGCTCTGAACCATTACCTTGATCAGAAGTGGAAGTTCAGCAGAAGGGTAGCTTTGGGTCCTGTAACAGAATCCGCAAACCATTCAAGGAGAACACCTGATGCCTCTGGCTTTGCCCTGTAGTCACTTGTGCTGTTTTGAGCACTGATATGCTCGTTATCTAAGAAATGATGTCCCAGAGGCAAAGGCAGGAGCGTGTGTGTGTGTGTGTGTGTGTGTGTGTGTGTGTGTGTGTGTGCACATGCCCTCTGCTGGGTACACGGGCCCTGGTGTGTTCAGACGCTGCTCACAGCCGACTGACACACATCGACTTCATTCACCATCGGAGCCTTGGTGAGCAGCTGCCTTATCACACGAACCTCTGACTAGCACCTTGTCTGACTTTGACCGAGTCCTTTTTCTCCCTCCCCATCAAAGCCTACAGAAAAAAAAAAAAAAAACAAACAAAAAAAAAAACAATTAAGTGAATGCAGTAGCCCAATGCAGGACCTGACTTGCAGAAGAGCACTGAGCAGTGTGCGGTGTTGGCCTGCCCTGGGGGGTTGGCCCGGCTCCGCCCGTGCCTGTCCGAGCCCTCGGGACCCCTCGCCTGCTGCCCCTGCCAGGTTTGGGAGCCCTGGTGCTTCTCCCTGCGGTGTTTCTGCTCGGGGTGACAATCTCACACAGGCGGACAGCTCCCTCTTGTGATAATGCTGCTCCCACGGAGTCGCAGTAGCTCCTGAACCCCAACCCCTTCCACACCTGCCCTGTCCATCTCTGTACACCTCTAAGTCTCCTGTGGGCCTGTCATAACCATTTTTAGCTCTGTGGGTATCCTTGTTTCCCTTTCACACGGTGGAAACTACTGGCAGATCCACTGCATACAGCACTGGCACCACTTGGACAAAGCAGACAGATTTTTATATACCAGTTACAGTTTTCATCCCCAATCCTCTTGCCTCATCTTTTTCAAGTTGATGGTCTCCACAAGCTTCGTGGACCAGATAGCTTTATTTCTTAACCCTATTTATTTGCTGCATTGTATTTCAATAGTGGAACTTTCATTCATTTCTTTATGAGCATTTGTCTCAGATTCTGTCTTTCAGTGGACCTCCAAATGGTCCTATCAACTGTCCACCCACATCAACCATAGACTTGCATTATAATTTTCCTCCCTCTCCATTTAACAGGTTTAAATCTCATTCAGTCACAACTTCATAGCTAACTTTCAATGCCTGAATTCACTAAGTACCTATTGAAAACATGAAGTACTTCAGAAACAGCTAACACCAGAAGCAATGGCAATTTGAGTTTGTCTTTTTTAATGGCACCTCTGCTTGAAGTTAGTCATCTTCATATTTAGAGAAAATTTCCATTAAATCAGGGTCATAACTGCTTCATACTTCTTACTCATCTGAATTTGTTTTATTCCTGGTACCATTATTCATCATTATTCAGAAATTGCTTAGATTCAAAAATTTGCTTCATTCAGTGTCTGAGCTCAAACCAAGACTGTTCACCAAGAGCAGTATCAAGCAAGAAGCTTTAATCTTCTTCAAAAGTCTCTGACAGGTACTGCACCTCTCTACCTTACCTCAGTGCAAAGAAAAATTTTGCTTCATGAAAAGCAGTTGTACTTGTAAAAGATCCTTCTTACCACCTTCTCTAGAAACCTTTAAATGGGCTTGGATTCCTAAGTGGCAAGTGGGATCTGCCTCACCGTCATGTGCTTGTTAATACCCTTGAAACTGCATCAGCTTGCAATTTTACCTCATCACATCAGAGTAATTTAAGATCTCTGAATAAATACACAGTTAATTCAAGTCTTACGTAAATCAAGCACTGGGGATTACTTGAGCAAATACACGAGAATGAGATTGCAAATAGTGTTGGCCCAGAGTTTTCTACCATATCTTTTTTTCTTTCTGAAATTGAAATCTTTGTGGAAAAAATGCAGCATCCTCAAAGCTCCTCTTGTGAACGCTTTTTGGGACCTGCAAGGAGCCTATGGCATCTGCAATGCTAGTCCCAAGACTTGCCAGTGAGGACATTCACCTCATTTGGGTTAGGGATTGGAAACCTGGTTTGCTAAACTACTTCTTACCTGCACTAGAATCTGTGCTCTCCTTCTCACATTCACACTTCCTTTTTCTCGTGTTCTCTCTTTCCTTGAAAAAGCCTCCCTCTTTCCCTCCTTCAAAACAGTCTTCCTTTTTTCTTGCAGAACAGATACCCTCCTTTCAGTGCCACTTCCCAGCGTTCAGAAATAGAATAGGCCACAGAGAAATGATGTGAAAGAGAAGAAATAACTGTTCTCACTTCTATAGCGTGACCTGGGACCTCCAAAAGCTTTTCATGCTTGAATAGACTGTCTCAAAAAACTTCTGGATAGCAAGTGAATATTAATACTATCATCATAAGATTGGCAAAACAATACTACAACAGTTATATAGAGCAACTGGGCCCAGGATACCAAGGGAGAAAGACCAGGCAATTCATGGCCTGATGCTCAGTGTGTTTCATTTAGGTGCTGTAAACTGGTAGAGGGAATTAATTGGAGCAAGAGCCAGAAATAAGATGGAGCCTGAGATACATCATCTCAGAATATTTCACTGTAGTTGGTAATTAGAGCATGATGCAAAATGAGCTAAATTCATCCCTCATTTCATGGAAATTGTACCAAGTTTTTTAAATTTAAAAGTAGACTACAGAAAGACCTCCCCTTTCTGTACTTAGCACTGCAGCAGCTGTAGCTCAAAACTTCATGTGGCATGGGACTTTACCAGGAACAAAATTGCTGACTGGAAATGCTCTATTTTCTCCATCTGGTGGCTGCAGTTTCTGCTTTGTATTATTGCAGTATCTTCTAAGCTGTTCAAGGGTCCTTTGTGCCTTGTGTTGCAGAAACCTGGCCCTGCCCTGTAGAACAGGCTGTCTGTGCAGATAAGAGTGACAGAGCAGGGAAATGAGCTGCTCACATGGAGAGTCTCTCAGAGGCAGATCAAGGATCCTGCTGTACCATCCTCCACCCTCTCCTTCACTGGCTTTGCAATCAGCTGTGCTCTTCTCATTGATAGCTGAATCCTGGCCAAGATTTCTCCCTTTCCTTTTGCCTGTACACTTTCTCTGTGGGACCTCAATTCCCAGGTCTGCACCAGTTGCAGTAGGAAGGAGCCCAGAGAAGCACCAAACATTAATCAGGAACTCACTGTCATTGGATTGGTGATATCCCAGTGTACTGCAACTGCTTCAGTGCTCTTCAAGTCTTTCTCTCCACTAACAGTTCCAGTCTGGTTCTGTAGCAAGGCATTTTGGAACTCCTGGACAGAACTGGAATGTCACAGAATGCCATGATGTCACCAAAGCACTCCTTGTGCTCCTTTGCATTAGGTCTTCTCTTCCTTCTGATGCCAAAAAACTTTGCCTGTATTTCATACACCTCAAAAATATCTTCAGAACAGCACTTACAGGTAGCAGACTTCAGGCTCCACAAGGCTGGGGTGTGCAAAGGCTGAGTTTAGTGCAAACTCAGGGCACACAGAGTCTTTCAGATGAAGTCTGGACTCATGATGTTTCCCTGGCTCTGCTAGTCAAGTTACATGATTCAAAGGGGCAAGATTTGGAGGAACTGCAGTCACAGAGTCCCATCACAGCACTTCCAGACTCTGGAGGTCTGGAACTGGCAAGGAATTGGGGTCCTGTTTTGTATTCACAGTTTCCTCTTGAATTCCCCCATTTTAGGAAAAAATCAGCTCAATTCTGTCCAATAAACTCCATTACTTTCACCATCTGGAGCTGTCTCCACATGGGACGTGTGGTCACAACTATTAAATTTGCCAGCCAAACCAGCATGGATAATCTCTCCATTATGAGCATGTTCCTCTCCAGACACCTAGTGACCCCAGATGTCTCCCAGAGACAATTACAAGCTCTGCTCCTTCCTTATTCCCCCTTCAGGCATCACAAATTTTGTGTCTGAAGCTAAAAATCTGGATTATTTACTGGCACAATCTCAATATGCCAAGGATTATGCCTGACCAACAGCATCCAGCACACACCACAATCTTCAGACAGTTTTTAAAGGTGTGTGTTGCTTCCTTGACAGGCTTAAATTTCTCCTCCAGATTAAAAAAAAATACAAATAAAAAAAAGAAAGCCTTCCCCTGTGAAGAGTTGGAATCTGCATCCTGTCAGTAGAACACAGCATCGAGCCATCCACATGGCAGCAGAGCTGTGCTCATTAAAATTTTTTTAAATAATAATATTGCATCTGTCATAGCTAGCCTCAAAGTACCCATACTCAGGATGCTTAAAACATTTTCTAAAAAAAGAGAATATGCTTTTAAATAAGGTTCTAAGAAGCAAACTCCTGATTCTCAACCACCTTCAGACAACTATTGAAAGTCTCCAGGTGGATCATTTACTATTCTTGCCTCAGAGCCTTGGTTTTGTTTCTTTTTTTTTCTTTTCTTTTCTTTTTTTTGGTTGGTTGGTTGGTTGGTTGGTTTTTTTGTTGGTTTTTTTTTTTTTTTTTTTGTTAAAATATACTGGTGGTGTGTTTATCTCATTATGTAGCCATTAGATTTTAGTCAGGTCCCTTTGAAGTTGATCTGATAAACTTCATGGTCTCTAAGTGAGCTGGCTTAGGGCCTCTGTAAGCAATATTTGTATAGATTTCTGCTGCTCATTTCCTGGATTTATATTAATTTTCTGTCATTAGATCAATTCTGAAATTGGGATTTTCTCAAGCAGTAAAATTTGGATTCATATCTGAGCAGTGCTGAGCATTGCAGTGCTGCTCTGTAGGTAATTCTTTGGTACAGGGAAATGACCAGAACATTAAATCCCTCATCATTTGCATTATGTGCAAATTTATCCTACATGGAGAGGACACAGATTTGATGTTTGAGTTTGGTTCCATATGTAATAAATAAATTTTGGTGGGGCAGTTTGGGAAACACACACAGTATGGCATGCTCCCTTACACATCTATATGCATTATGTATAGCTTGTCTACTCACTGCTGCTCTTACTTTGTGGCTAATTGCTTGTATTACAATAGTATCAAAAGCCACAGATTATAATCAGGCCCTATTGTACTGGAAACCAGGTATAAACACAATGAAGAAGTGATCATTAGCACTTCTGTTTCATTTCCTTGTATGCTCAGAGACCTCACTCAGTGACTCTCCTCCCATCCAGGAGCTCAGACATGTTCCCAGTGGGTCTGTCAGTGATGCACAGACCCAGAAGACTCAATGACACCATTCCTTGAGCCACCCCTCTGCTCACAAGGTGACCACCAGCAGCAGTTTGACTTTCACCTTGTACTCTGCAGCTCTTGAGCAGATTTCAACACAGCACTTTACATGCAAGCTCAGTAAAAGAGCAACTGTGATTTAGACATAGCTGCTGTCTCTTTGGACCTTGTAGTGTAGCAGTCTCAGCATCATTTCTTGCTTCAAATCCCACATTGAGTTCACAGGTGGCTCAGTTGTCCAAGCCATTGTGTAGTGTCTACAGCTGTAAAATGGCTGTAGCTGCAAAAGATGGATATTTTTCTAAGTTTGAAAAAAAGAAATACTCCAACACTCAGATTATTTCCTATGAAGAACACATTTCTTACTAGTTGTCATAAAGGTGTGGGAAAATGGAAGTTTGCAGGAAATGCTACAATTCCCTGTGGCAGCACCTACACAAAAGGGAAACAGTCCCTTGATCACATGTTTAAAGCCAATAGTCCCTTTCTCTGCCTTTCCCAAATTATTCTTCCTGTTAGAATACCCCAATCTGTAAATGATTATCAAACCACACTGACTTATATTTCAATTTCCTTTTCGTTAGCATGAAGATCTAAGAGATTTCTTTGTGTCTTTCTATAAAAATACATTAACATAAAATGAAATCCTGTAGGCCTGAAGTCTGTACTGTATTTAACTGCCCTGCTTCACTAAAAAACCTCTCTGCATCTGTCCACTGACAGATTTTAAGAGCCCATTTTTTGTATTGCTGAGAAGCAGCTTTCAGCACAGCTTTAGCTGGTGCATGGGTTCATATGAGAGAAAGAGAAAATCTGAGATGGATAAACAAAAAGCAGGAACACTCCATAATGATAAAACAAATTCTCCTGTAATTCTGGTGACAGCTTGAAAATGCGTTAGATAAAACATTTTAGAAATCTATAATAATGAGTAGGAGTCTGTGTCCTTAACACAGGACTTGTCTGTCTGCCAAGACAGACAATTGCAAATGAAAAACAATGAAAGAATGGGAGGGGAGGGAGGGAAGGAAAGATATGGAAAATCAAGGTAACTGTGCTTTTCATGAAATGTAATAGTGAGCCAGGACTTGGTCAGAATTCTAACACACTTGTATGGTTTTTCTAGCTTTAATTCAATGTATAAATCTAATAACTAACATAATCTGTTTTCCATTTCCAGTACTGAGCATGCTGTTTTCTGCTTTGTGGAATGGTCCATATTTACTCTAAAGTGTTTTGTATTAGCAGCTAATACATTAATATCTGCAATATAAATGGGTTCCTGGAAAATGAAAAACACCTTTTTAGTCTGAGATTAGCAATTACCTTTTGTCACGTGGACTTTGGTCCATGCATGGGTATGAAGTGTTGTGATACCTGGCACAGGTATGCCATGTTGGCATACCTTTGTAACATTTTCCTAATTTAATTTCTTTCAAAAAAGCCTTCAGTAATAGAATCCCTCTGTGACTCCTGTGTGAAAGCTTGGCTACTTATCACCTGGAAAGTCACTGTGTTTCCTCTTCTATCCTCAACTCTTTTGCAGAAACAAGCAAATTCTGAAGTTGTCATTGACATCCTTCTTCCATTTTTCCTGCTGGGCACTTTTAATGGGTGATTGAGGATAGATGCCTACACTTTTTCTGTGATTTCTTTTGTTCCCAGGTCTGCAAACACTTGCATGTGGCAGCTGTACTGCTTAAACCCAGGGCAGCTCTGGCAGCACATGCTGGAGTCAGGCACCATTCAGTGTGTTCCCCATCAGGTGGTGAAATCACAAATCTGTTGAAAAGCAGACAACTACACTCAGCAAGTCTTTTCCTTCAAGATGCTATAAGAAGAGAGCAAAAGCAGTTAGCATAAAACAAAAAATGCCCATCAGAAATGGAGATCTCCCAAAGCAGGTACTGTGTAGCTCTTACTGCTGCCCAGGGGGATGGCAGAGCAGCTTGGTGTCACCCCCAAATACACAAAACTCCTGACAGTGCCCACCACACTGCCACTGCGAGCATTCCTTGGACACTTGGGCATGTCAACAGTGAGAACAGACCTGTGTAGCAAACCACTGCACAACTAAGACCCACTTTTACCTAGGTTACAGTATTGGTGTCTGGGAGGTGGAAGTGAGGGTGCAGAGCAGGGTTCAGGGAGTCCTTTTCTGTCAGTGCAACAAGGACTAGGGGAGGGAGAAACAGTCTGTGCACAGCAGAGTCTGCTCAGGAGGGAGCTGTGACTGCAGATGAAAGACCTGGCTGCTGCTCAGCTGAGGGAAGTAAACAAGGAATTGATCAATTGTTGCTATATTACACATGCAATCATGGATTCTTGCACGCAGCCTTCCAGGGTAAGATGAAATTCCACTATCAGCTTACTGTATTAGTTTATGGAGCTGTAATCCAAAATAAATATCTTTGCAGCTCCCTAAAGCTGCAGAATCTAGGTGGGAACAAGGGTCTGCCAGCAGTTAACTCCATGCAGGATGAAAAAGCTTAGCTTTTTTTCTGCCTTCCTTAGCTATGTGATGCTTTTTCACTGGGTTATGAAGATTATCTCCTGTGATTTCATACTGTCCTTTTTTTCCCAAAAACCAGATCACTGGTCTCTGCTGTCTATTTTTGTTTTTCTTACTCTAATGAGTGTGTATTGTAAACAAAGGTGAACAGCATAATAGAACCCCCTGGAAATATTTGTAAATAAAAGACTTTTAGAAACTTTTTGTAGAGAAGCCCTATAGACATTAATAGATAATGAACACTTTTCTAGAGCCATTGTTATTCCACTAGTCTATACAATTCAATAGTGAATTATATTCCTGCTATCAAATCCCAAAGGATGATTCAGAAAACCATTACAAAGGATCTAATTCTCTGTAATTTTCTGCAGTAATTAAGATAAAAGCCTTTCAGGGTCTTCTCTATTACTGTACATGGGATTTTTCCACAGGAAAACAAATGATCAGTTTAAACTCCCCCTGGTTCCTTAAGCAAAGTAAAGCCAGTAAATACTGAAGGTTTATTAAGATAAAATTTCCTTGAATTTCTTTGGGAAATTCACTTAATTTTGGGAGACAATGAGGGCTCAGGATTAGGCTCCCTGTGTGTGATTTTATAACAGGACATCAAACTCCACTTTTTGCTCGAGTCGAAGAGTTTCAGTGATTTTGGCACATCTTCCCTTTGGGCTGGCAGGGAAGGTGTGCTCTCTGGAGGCATTGCAGGTGCTATTCCATTAACAGCAAGAGGCTCAGTGCAGCAGTGACCTCGGGGCTCTGAGAAGTCTGGCACATCTGGGGAGCTGCAGAGTGCTAATGGAAACACCACTCGTGTTTCCCCCACTGTGTGCTTGGGAAGCTTGCCCAGGACAGAGATGGTGTTTCTAGAATGCAGTACTGAGTTCCTGTGAAACTCATGTACATTTTTAGCCTTTGTCTCCACAGTTGCTGCCCCAGGAGGGGCACTAATGACTCTGCAGGGAGTTCAATGCAGAGCCTTAGGAAGAGGTCACACATAGGAGAGAAGAATGAGACATAAAAGCCATGGTGGCATTGAAGAGCTAAAAGGCAAATATCACTCCAGTGCCATGCTTTGTTGGAACTCCCTTTGTGAGGCTGTGACCTATACTTTGGACTACACAAGGCTGAGGTCAGACCTCTGTGAAATCCTGACCTTAATGACAACAATAAGAGCCTTTCCACTGACTTTTCTGGGTTTCTGGGGTGAGAGACTTGCCCACAGCTCTATCATAAGTCTTCTCAAGGAAGTGCCCTCTCTGCCCATCCTAATGTTTTTTTCTCCAGCCTCCTCCACTCCGCCCTTCTCCTCCACCACTCTTTGAGGCTGGCAGTGAACTGTCCACAGTAAAATAATGATAGTAATAGCTTCTACTGTGTTGCATTTCTCATTCCCAGATCCTTTCAGAACCAAGTGCTTTAATATCACTGGCCTTTTACATGCAGCTTACAGCTAGTTCTTCCTTGGAGAAACCAGAGCCAAAGCTGGGTACAGCATAAAGCACTCTGGATTTAGTTGTCTTCCCTAAGTCTTGTACCTGTACTTTTCCCTATCTCATTACCTGCCTCCCAGACACAGTGTGAAAGGAAGCTATTCCTGTTTCCAGGAGTGATGGCAGACTCCAACTGATAATACAAAAAGGTCATTAGGGGCTAGTCAGTCTGTGAGAAATCATCCCTTACTTTAGCAAAGAATGAAAGCCTGCTTAAAATGGCTTATCAAAGATGTTCATCACCTCTGCTTCTCAGCAGGCATTTGGAGGTGTTGGATACACTCATCAGTAACAAGACTTCCTGCTGGAATTGATGCATCAATTAGCCACATGAAAGTTGTCATCCTGCTCTCTCCACTTCAAAGAGATCTTTCCTTTCAGTATGTGGTACTCTCTTCATCTTTATTCCAGAGTTATTTATTTCATCTGGTGTCACTTCACAAAATTTCCTGGCCTTGATATTATTTTGCCTCCATGTACCAAAGTGTGACTTTGATTATGTCACTATCCTGACCACTGTAAATCCCAGCCACCTACCAGTAAACTTAAAATAAGTCACACAGGTGGATGGCCTCCTTTTGCTGGTGGCCAAGCTTAAGGAGGAAGAAGAAAGAGTAAGGAGTATTAGGCAAGTGGAAGGGAAATAGATTGGTGGAGCTCTGTCCTTCCATCCTTGGGGGAGGCCCACCAGGAGCCAGGGGACTCCCACACCTCCCACTGCAGGCAAAGAGGACACCTGGTGCATGAAGGGGAGTGGAAATTGGTTCCTGCTTGGGGAGGTAATAATAAAAATTCCTCCTGACCCCCATCACCTAGCCAGGCACCACTCCAGAACAGGTCTGAGGCCCTGGATCTAGAGGGTCAGCCAGATGGTGCAGAAGAAAATGATCTGCTGGGAGTGCTGGTGGACAGCTGGCAGAGCATGAGCCAGCAGTGTGCCCTAATGGCCAAGAAAGCCAGTGGCCCCTGGCCTGTATCAGGAATGGTGTGGCCTGCAGGAGCAGGGAGGATGTTCTTCCCCTGCAATGGTGAGGCCACAGCTTGAGTGCTGTGCCCAGTTCTGGCCCCTCAGTTCAGGGAGGGCACTGAGACCCTTGAGCACATCCAGAGGAGGGAACAGGGCTGGTGAGGGGCTGAACACAAACCCTGTGAGGAACAGCTGAGGGAGCTGGGGCTGTTTAGCCTGGAGAAAAGGAGATGTAGAAGTGACCTTCTCACATTCTGAAAGGTAGCTGTGCTCAGGTGGGGATCAGTCTCTTTCTCCAGACCTCACCTGACAGAATGAGAGGACACAGCCTCAAGCTGCACCAGGGGAGATACATGTTGGGTATTAGGAAAAGTTTTCTACTGAAAGAGTGATGAAGTACTGGAATTGTCTGTCTGGGGAGGTGGTGGAGTCACCACCTCTGGGAGTGTTATAAAAAGATTGGATGTGGCACGTGGTGCCCATGGTTTAGTTGAGGTGTTAGGGCATGGGTTGGACTCAATGATCTTGAGGGTCTGTTCCAACCCAGTGATTCTGTAATTAGTGCCAGTACTGCACAAGCAAGTAAACCATAAATCTTCAGAGCACCACTACAGAATGTCACTGTATACTCCAGAGACCAAAGAAAAGAGACCACTCTCAGAATAAGCTGATTCTGCTTTTGATAAACTTAATGGCTTTTGCTTGATACTTTATAAAATTATTGTAATTCATGAGTGGTGCTTCTTCTTCATTTGATACTGTGAGAGTGGGGAAAAGGACGTGACTGAAGGGCTTTTCATTCCCCCCAGACTGAGTGGTTCTCTGACCTTAAGCAGGCACCTACACTCCGTGGACACCTGATCCCCCATTTGCCAAGCAGGAACACTTGCAATGAATCTGAGTTGGGTCACTGACCTTCATTCATAAAGTCCTGTAACAATCCGCTTGCCCTCTGAGTTCTTGTGGAAGTCCTCTGGGGAATCTTGATGTGGCTTTGGACCACAGTGGATTTAAGGGTGATCTGAACCTCCCTGCTAAACTGGAGGATTCAGTCCATCAGAAAATTCAATGTGGCCAAAACTCACCACTAATAATTTCTCTCTACATTAATTTTGATTAGGAGTTTGCACAAGGCTACAAAGTCCTTATTTCACAATGAATATTTTTCCATGTTCAGAGTGACAGAAGTCAAACTGCACCAGTGTCTTTTTTCCAGAGTTTTCAGCAGACTTGTTTTATCTGGCTGTCCAGATACCCATTCAGCTGTAGCCCCAAACCATCATAAATAATTTGCTGCTAATTTTACAGACAGGTATTTTGTTCCTATGTGACAGTGAGTCTCCACATTTTCAAAAGCCTTCTGCCCATAAGTGATGATTGCCTTAGTGTACAGTGGAAGCACACAAGAGCTCCTTCAGTACTTTCTGATGAGATTTTTGCTGCCCCTTTACATGAATGAATTTTATACAAACAAAATAGTTTCAAGATTCTGAGCTGAAAAGTGCTGTGTAAATGCCTATTACAATTAACAATATCTAATTCCAAGCACATCATGAATCACATTTTTCTTTTCTCTTCAGAGCCAACATGTTAATCCCTTGAAACAAAAATGGCTGCATTTTAATGAGAGTTTAAAGTGGTGAAAGTTCCACTCTAGTACACTGAGCATAATATAATATTTTTGTGATGTATATCTTTCATCCACTCACTTTAATTTTCAGAACAGTATCTTGACAGCAGCCTATTTTATCTCTGGGCCCTCCTCCTTCACTCCACTTAGCTTTTACTGTGTGTATCACAGTTAATTTGAAGCTGATATTTGCTTTTCCTGATGCGCACCAGGCTACAATAACACCAAAAAGATTACAGTGTTGTCCTCTCCAGGCTGGCTTGCAGAACATATCTCATAGAAGTATTACTTATAATTGTGTTTTTACACTCTATTTCCAGGTATTAGAACATAAGAATTCCTTGTTGGATTAAGCTGAGCTGAAGATGTGTGGTATTAGCACACAAGCAGTGTCTGGCACAGACCCCAGGTGGGTCTGTAATGGGTTGGCTCATGTCTGTCCTTAAGTGATGTCTCAAGTCATATGATGTGGTTTGGAGAGGAAAGGATAACCTTGTCCAGCTGTGAAGCACTGCAAAGCAACAGGCAAGACTACCAGTAAGGGTAAGAGAGCAGCTGCAAGCTAAGAAGGAAATTTCCTATCCTATTCATCCGAGGCCAATAGCTTGTCCACAACTCCTAGTTGTGTGTGATTTTGTTGCTTTCATAACCTGGTTCTCTGTTGCTTTAGCCAGTATTCAAGCCAAGAGTGTGAAGGGTAATTAAGTGTCTAAAAATACCTCTGTTCCCTTTTTCCCCTCTGTGCTCAGCTCTAGAGCTGAGAAGTCCAGCTAGGTTGTTGCAGGTGGGGAGGGGTGGAAGTGCCCATGCAGAAGGTTTTTCCACAGACTTATTTCTTATTCCCAGAATTCTGAACTGAAGTTGGTGAAGCAGATGGATGACACCAGATGCTGGCTGTGAGCCCAGTGTGATGAATTCAGTGCAGAGGTTTGTGTTTCCCATGATGTACAGACAGTTACAATCTGACTTCAAACAATTTTGAGCTGGGTAAAACTGGCTTCTTCATTTATGGGGAAAAGGAGATTTGAGGAAGCCTGTAAAACATTACTTCAAGGCTTGAAAAAAGCCTACCTTTAGGCAGAAAGTCAAACTGCATGAATTGGGCATCTCAAAACTTCCTTTGATTTCTCTGATCAGGGCATGTAAACAATGTGCTGCCAGAGGAGAAGAAAATAAAGACTTTAAGTAGGAAGAAGAAAGGCACTTACAGTTGCTCAGGAATGAGTAAAACAGACACAAAAACCAGCAAAATATTATGGGTAAAACAACAACAAACATCCTTTCTGCCAACCCAGCCCAGGTGCTGAGTTGCCACCACAGCACTGTTCTTAAAAGACAAGTTGAGGAGGGCAGATCCACAATGCAGAGGTGTTTTGGAACTGGATTGACACCTGGCTGACTGTGTTTCGGTGCAATGCACAGTGGCTGGTGTCTCTGCCTATCCATGCTCTCTGCAGGTAATTTAGCTCCTGACTCCTCAACCTATCCTTTCTCAGTTCTGTTCAGTTACTGTCAATGAACTGTGACTTTTTAGTTTGCTTTGTTTTAAGTATATTTACTCAACTTCCAGCAGAAAGTTACAATAGAAGCCGTGCCTGCAGCATGCCAGGAACATGACACCACAGACTGTGTATTAAAGCCAAAAGGTTGGTCAGCCAGTCAGTCAGCTTCTGTCCATCTCTGTAACACCAGCACATTTTACTGTAAAATTTAGAGAGCTGTCACCAGTTCTCCCCACAAAGAAAATGTCATGGCCCAGTTAAATTTCATTTTCTTGCTGGCAGATTTCCCTAACTACATCAGTTTGCCTTTTCTAATCAGCCTACAATATGTTGGGGCATTCCATGCAGTGTGGCTTCCTCAAGCAGATCTATGTGAGACTGCAAGAGGAAAGAAGTTTCAAAATTGTTTATCTGTCTACTTGAGGGTCCTCCATCCTAGAAGGGAGCAGTCACCAACTATGCATTTTCCAGTGAAAGTTTAAAATACAATTTGTGTGTGCAAACCCTTGCAGAAGCAAGAATTTTTACCTGCCTAGTTACTGAAATTAGGGATAGGATTAACTATAGCTATAATGATGAAATAGACAATGGCAACACAAGAGCACCTGCCAGTTTTATTCGTACCCAGGAGCCATCAGATATTCTGTATTTATCTGTGATGTGTGAGCATGAGATAAGTGGACATATCTTCCATTAACAGTCTGCTGAAATTTTTAGTCCATTTTGCATTATAGATGAATTTACAGCCTCTTGCATTGCAAACAAAACCATAAAAATACATTCCTTCTTCCACTATATTTACAGATGGGCACAGTTCTCTCCTGGCCTGGCTCATGGCAGTATTTCCCTGCTTCACTGCTGTGTCAATATCTCTGCAAATTCCTTCCTCTGCCACATCCCTGCAATCTCTCCAGATGTGTTTGATGTCCCTTGTGTCCAAATCAACTCAGGACAGGGGAGAAGCAGTAGACAGAAAAGGACAATGCTACTGGTGTTAATGCACTTATTTGTGGTGGTGGCTGGATTCTCATAGCTAATTTAGACAAAAGCAGAAGAAAATTAATTTGCTAATGGAAATTAACTTCATAGGCATAACAGGGAGCTTGTGAGACCTGATCCTGTTATCACTGAGGGATTTCAGATGCAATTTTCATTGAGTTCAGTAAAATTTCCCTGGTTTTAGCAAGGAAGATCAGGCCTTACTTTCAGCATGTTGTTTAAAATATACATGAGAATTCTCTCCATTGCAGCAGAACAAAAACCATTCTCACAACTCTAGCAGGAGAGGCTTTGGGCCAAAATTCATGTTAGCATGTCATCTCACCTGACTGATTTCTTTGCTTCACAGATGAGCAAACTAGGAGTCATCAACTTCAGGACATCACAGGAATCAGAGCACCTGTCTCCTTGCACTATGTGCTCTGCATGAGATGAAAGAAAAAGCAAGTAGATCAGTGCTGGTGAAGCAGAGCAGCTAAGTGAGCAGTGAAAAAACCTCACAACACCCCTGGCCTGGCCTGGCCTGACCTCAGCAGCTCCTCTTGGCTCAGATTTACACCTCTGCCAATTCAGGTGATGAGCATCAGTTCAGAGCTTCTACTCTCTGCTAACCAACATCTTCCCTAACAGCAGACAGCTTGCTCTTAATAAACAGGCAGGAGATTTTATTACTTTGATGGAGTGAAAGAGGAACTGGAAGGAAGACAAGAGTCCAGAGCATCACTTCCAGACCATGTTTCAGTTTATTGTGTTTACCAGCCACACTGCTCCCTATCCTCTGCCAGTACTACTGCTCATTCCCATTCACTTGCTCCCTTGGCTTTACAAAGATCTGAGACTTGGCTTATTTGCTTTGCCAATAATGAATATATAGTTGCATTCTTTAACCTTTTCTTCTTCCAAAAGCCAGATCAGTTCCCTATTCTTGTTCTTAGCATGGGCCTCAGAAAGGGTAGCACTGATATAATTAAAAGGGTAGGTGGAGTGAGATGTAGGCCATGAGTATTCCCTAGATCACTGACATTGACACACCTTTGGAACATGAAACCCTGCCCCTCACAGGGTGAAATTCACCTGTGCACACAAGCCTAGCACAAGAGCAACATGCAGTTTTAAAAGTCTGATTTGTTCTTAAATATTACTCATGTCACAAATGTTTAGTGCTAGTTCACTAGAGCTGGTTATGAATTCAAATTTTACCATGTCAGATGCTGTGCCAAAAAGAAAAAAAAAAAAAAAAGTTAAAAAAATAGGATATCTGTCTCAGAGAGCTTTCACACAGGCATGAATCTGTGAAGAAACACAGGAACAAGGCACTACTGGCCACCATGACAGATGGAGAGTTCTGCACCCACATTCACCCAGAATCACATTCCTGGTGTTGCAGGAAGGGAGACTCTCAAAAAATTGAAGATCACATGTTTATTTTCTTTTTCTCCTTTAATATGAAAGGTCTATAGAATATGAGTTTTGTATCATCTGTCATGATTTTCAATGACTTTCAACATTTCTGAACATTTTGTTGTGAAACTCCAGGCATCAGGGACGTGCTAGAAATTGTCATACAGCTTCACCATATTTGAGTCTGATTACCTTTGACCAAGCTGGGTAACTTTGCAGACATTTTTTTCATCTCTTCTCAGTGACAAGTACTGAAAAGCACAGAAACAGAGCCAGGCTTTGTCCACAGACAGTGAAAGCACACAGATACACACAGAGTGAAAACCCTAGGAAGATTTCCAGAGTCACAAAAGGCCAATATTCGCCTTGCCATGTTTCTGTCATTAAATGCTTCACTTATATTGTAGAGCAGAAATAACTGCTGAGATTATGGACATTAATGTATTTATTCACAGGTCTGTAACCCATAAATAAATACAACATTCCCTTGTACTAAAGACAACAAACCTCATAGCTGAACTTTTGTTCCTGCTGCAAACAAATTCAGACTGACAGTTTTCTGCTCCAAACAAAATGTGTATTTTGACATCTTGGAAACACAGTTGCAGTGTCACTAATGTCAATCAGCTAAAGATCTCAGAAAGCTCTGGTGTTTCAGCTACATGCCAAAAGTTGGGTTTAGAAGACTAACTCTAACCAGAGACACTTGGAAAAGTTGCCTGTCAAAGTTAAGATATTACTTAGGAAGGGCCATTTTGGAGCTGATTCAACACCCAGTGAAGACCTCAAGGTAAACTCATTTATTGACTGCACTCTGCCATGGATGGATTCTCATGATAAAGAGACCAGGATGAAATAACAGAGTGCTTTAACAGAAGGGGATATATGGGACTCCTAGAAATCACTGCAGGCAGGATAACCTTGAGCAATGGAGCAGCCATTTCCTTCAGCTTTGTGGCAAACAATTTCACAGGACTTTTTCCCTGCTCTGGGTCTTTGCCCTTATTATGGCAGTGATGTAGTGTGAAACCTCAGGTCTTGCTGGTCAGTGAAATTTTGAAAGGCAGCCTGCCACACAGCAAGTTGCAGAGTAAAAATGGAAAAGCCATTCTTGATTCATGGAAGGATGAAGTGCTAGAAATCCAAAAGCAGAATGCTTCTCTATGAGCAACCCTGAATTTTATTATTAAACCAAATCAAAAGATGTTCATATTTGGATATCTACTTAAATCACCTGAATTTTGAAAGGTGGAGTTCCCATGGATAACCAGAGTAATGGATTTGAGAAGGTAAATGTCAGTACATTTTGGGTGAGCAGAATTGCCTAGAAACAGACACAGGCTATGGAGAAGTGTGAATTCAGCATTAAACTGAAATTTCAGTCCCTTAACCATCAAGACAGCCCTTGCTTCTCTTTCTAACTGATCAGGCAATGAGGTGAAATGTTGGTATCAAGGGAAGCTGTTATTCACAGCTACATCTCGTGTGTCTTTGCATTCAGAATCAATTTTATTTATCTGCCAAGAGAAACAGGTCAAGATGAGTTTCCAAGTTGTGTGGGAGGATGCAGCCATGAAGCTCACAGCAACAAGGCCCCAGCACAGCAGCCTTGTGCTGGCATAAGCAGATGGCAAATGGGGAGTTGTGAACTGGGGACTGGCTGCATGGGACCCCCATTTTTTTCCCTGCACTGAGATCTATAACAACCATGCTGCAGCACTGGCTGCAGAAGGTCAATTTTGAGAATTTCCCCTACAAGTCTGATCTAATGAGATGCAGAAGTGTCTGTGTGCAGCTTCTGCAGCTGCCTTGCCATTACAGGTGCTCATTTCCTAGGTGAGCATGTGACTTCCAATTTTCCTGGGTTAGGAAAATAATATAATTATACTCTGAATTCAAATCCGCTCTGGTTTAGAGAGAAGCAAGGTCTGATATGCATAATTTCTGAATGGATGTCACATTGCCATTGCTCAGGAAACAGTATCAATTTCTCTTCTATGTGAATTTTTATTTCAACATGTCAAGAGTCACTTTCACTTATACTTAAAGTCCAGAAATAATCAGTACTACCACAAACTTTGAAAAAAATAAAGACATCCCCAGTAGACGTGAATAGATAAGGTACCATCTGTCTTCCTAATTTCTGTTTGAGGAATCAGACTAGTTGCACTGGTGACCACAGAAGCACAAATGTAATCTGCCAACAGATTTTCACTTTTGTGCAGGTTTTTTTAAATTTAATTTTAATTTTCTTTTCATTTCTTCATTTACTCACTCTGTACTTGACTGCAATTTTGCACTGTGGATGTCTCATATATAAAACATAAGTCTGTTATTTTACTGTAAATCCATGCAGAACTCACTTCTTTCTACAGCTACCCCATTAAAATTTCACAGATGGGAAATTCAAGCACTAGACTCATACAGACCTAAGCCAAAAACAAACCCTCTGGATTGTAAAGGCCCTAATTTTCACAGACACTTTAGTCAGAAAGGCTTTGGGCTTAAAATGTCCATAGTTCAGAAATGGAAATTAGGTTGTAAGTTGCTAGTTGGTGCTATGCCAGCTTTGTTCTGCTTTGCTTCCCTTTTACTTGGCTAGAGGATCATTGACCCAGTGTGGCCCTGAGTTTGGATTGAGAGCTCTCTTCAGCACTTCACTGTGTCCTGCTGCTCATGACAAAGGGCACCATGTTTCAGGGATGTGCAGTAGTCCACAGCCCAGACAAGGTGGATGATAACTCACTTTTTAGGGACCAGATCCCATTGGAGATGGCAGGGGGAGCTCCACAGCTCACACTCCTCTCCACATTCTGCTTATATCCCAGCCAAGCTGGTTTGCTCCCTACAGCCCCAGAGCAGCACTTGCTGCTTCTCCTGTCTGCAGAAAGCAGAGGATGTCCTCTTTGCAGCAGCACCCACACTCCTGCCCCACCTGCATGGGCAAGGATGTTCTGACTGCCTCCTTTATTAGGAAGGAGTAGAAGTCTCCCCTCTGTGCCCTTGAAACAGTCCCTGCTGGCCTTACAGACTGCCAGGATACTGAGTGCCATCAGTCCTGCTGATTCTGTGGGTGACAGAGCTCTGCAGACATTCCCTCAGGCTGTCCTCTCCATGCTAATATGTTATCTGGACTTCTCTAGCCCTAAGTGGATCATTTCCTCTCTCATTTGTCTCATCTCATAGAACCCTGGAGGTTTGATCACATTTATTTTTAGCTCTGGTGGAACAGATTTGCCTGTTTCAGTTTGATTTACCTTCATTCACAGACATTTATACTTTTCCTTCTTAGAGAGGCCAGTATTAAACCAACATGTTCTTCCTGGTAGTAATTTTGTTATTAGCATTTTGCTGCTTACTCACAGGGAAGCTGGATACCTTTTTTCCATCAGTAACCTACAAATGGCTGGAAAGGCACCCAAACCATGCAGACACCTGTGCTGTGAGAACAGTTCCCTGCAAAGAACAGTGAGAACAGACTCCTGCAAAGCTGAAGCTGGAAGATGGGTTTCAAGCATCAACAAAGCCAAGAGTTCAGCCTTCAAGAAAGGAGCAGAGAGTGTGGCCAAGGGCTGTTTGCCTTGGCACAGAGGGAGTGTCAGGAGAGCCTCTGAGAGCTGTTCCCCTGGGAGTAAAGGTGGTGCTGAGGCACACTGCACGTGTACAATTTGAGCTCTCCTGCAATTGAGTACAATTTGAGCTCTCTCAGACACAGACATCATCCCTCACCCCTGAGTTACATCTGGAGGACCCATGGCTGGGCTGACAAGGATGCTACAAGTTCCTTTCACTGCTCCCACAGCTGGAAGGCACAGCCCAGGCCCTGCAGGCAGAAATACTGAGCTGAATATTATTCCCCACATCCAGCTGTACCTTAAAGAGCAAGAGAGAGCTGCTCCCTCCCCCACCCCACGCTTCAGGACAGGGATTATGGTGCCTAAGGAACCATGAAGGAGAAACTCTCTCGACAGTATTTCTAGTCTTCTCTGCAGCCTATTCTTGCCACTGTCCTGACAAGGGTAAATCGTGTCTCAGTGTAAATATACCCAGTACATCTGTCACATCCAGGTGACAATGTTGGCTACGCTCTTTGTAAATCCACTGAGAATAATGTATTTGTGCTGTGGGATGACATCCCATAATGAGATTGTGATATTCCATAGCCCAAGATTTGCTATTTGTGACAAAGATGGATTTCATGAACAGAAAGGCTGCTGGGAGATCTCCAAGACTTAGGGGCATTCATAAGCTGGGGATCCTTCTAACTTATTCAGCCATAATTCAAATACAAGGGAGATACTTTCCCTTCCTTTTGAAATCAACAAATAAACACCATTAGCTGCATTTCTGGCCATATATTTGCATTCAAAACATGACAAAGCACAAAATAACTAGACAAAAAAAAGCAGAGTCAAGAACTGCAAATATTTACAAGCTAACCTATCATATTAATCCAATTACATTTAGTATAGCTAATATAATAGTAAAAAAAATCATTTCCATGTCTAGAAAAATTCTTTTATTTCCCCTCAGAGATTTAGAAAATTAATCCTTTTAATAATGAAATTCTGATTTTTTTCTTTGTTTCCAGGTGTAGTTTATTTATAGAAAGCTTAAACAAAATTTTTCATCCTTTTTATTGAAAATACATATATGCCACATCCTTCCCTCCTGTGTTGTAAGCAGAAGTTGTATATGTGTGTATTTATGCATATGTAGAAATCTGCAAGCAAATTCACGCCTCTCTAAGCCTCTTAGCAGCAAAACAACTTACACCTAAGCTGTTTCTTCTATCCCATTGGGAATTAATCATCCTAGACTTAGGAAAGTAGGTGAAGTAATACATTTATTAATAGATTTTATGAAAGCAGCCTTGGAAATGCTGGATTGCTCAAGATCAGGAGTAAGACAAATTTGTTAAAAACACAGCCTCTATATAGAGCTCAGGAGAATTAGGAACTCAGCCTAAGCCTCTTGAGTCACAATATTGTTTCTCTGTCTCTGAGACCAGATGTCTTGTCTTTATTTAAATTATTAGTCCTTTGAAACTACTATTTTATGCTGCTAGACTTTTTGTTCTTTACTTACATCATCATATCTACAAGCATGGAGTAGAGTTTCATGTAAGTCAATAAAATAAAAGAGAAGCCAGGGTGTAGTGTGGTCTCCAAACCCCCTATGAATGCAGAGCCCAGGGCAAGGGAAGTGCATGGAGCATTGGAGTTCTTGGAAGCTGAAGTCCTCACTCAAGCTGCTGTGAAGGTGATTCTGCCTGCCCTGTGGGGAACAGTTCCCAGTGACTCAGGACATGCTTTTAGCCCTAATTTCCCCCAGCTGGAGCACAGACGCCCCATTTTATAGGTGGGAATAAATATGAAAAAGTAAAATGAAGCAATCTGTCTGTGGCCATACAACATGTCTGTGACCATGCAGAGCAGATCTCAGTGTCCCACAAGCCTGTTCTATCAATCCCTGCAGCTGGAGCTGCATGGACTCCTCTTGTGCTGGGTACTGGATACTCAGATGTGTAAGAAAGTATATTTCTGTTGACTATTTGCTCTGCTTCCCACCTCTACATGCCCATTAGTACAACAGTTGGTCAGGGCTGCAGGCAGGTAAGAGATGCTTACACATGAATTTGCACTGAAAGCTGCCACTTCCTAGGGCTGCCCTGGGCATCTGGGGCCAAAAGCAGCACTGGGGAGTGGGCAGGGTTTCCCTTGCATCATCTGTGTCTCCTGAGTCACAGTGCGTGCCTGGCTCACTCCCTACGGCCTCAATCAGGCAGAGGGCTTGGAAAGTGTGTAAAAGAAGCATTGATGGGATTTAACATAAAAGGTAGAATCAGGCCACTGAAACTGACCATTTAAATCCAGCAGGTCACTGATTCTTTTGTGTTGATCTGAACTGGAATAATCAAAACCTGGCTGGGTTCCCCTCACAGTCTCTCCATCACACCATCTGAATTTCCCTGCATTCAGAGAACACTCCCATCCCCTCTGTCCTGCTCTCTGAAGGAACAGTTAGTTTGAATTATGGGTTCCTTTTCTAACAACATTCTCTCAGAAATCCCAAATGCCAAAAACTGCACATCAGCCTGTACAATCTCAGCCATTCACATGCACGCACCAGTGATTTTATCTCTGATATATCAGTGCTGTTTACAGAGTAACGCTTACATATATTTTTCTTCCCTTTAAAAAATCGTAGTAATGTGACTGCAGTGACAACTCCACATAACTGCAGAAGTTCTATCCTAGAGATACTGCTGCCAAGGGTGAGCTTGTCTGTAAACAAGAGGCTCGTGTAGCCCATGGGTATAGTTTGTAGCTTGTATTTGCATGAGAAGTCCCATAGGTTTTGTAAAGCAGGAAATGGAAGGGCTTTCTCCCATGTTTTGTGAGCTGTATTTCAGGTTTATAATTACCACAGGACAGAAACCTCTCCTTGTATTACTAATTTTCTGGAAAACATCATGACCATCACCACTGAAGATAGTAAAACCAAATTTATCACTGTGATCTGAAAAAATGCCATTCTGCTGGTATCCCCATTTCTACTTTGCTTGTCCAGCCATTTCCCTGATGCTGGTTCCCTGTGCCCCAGCAGAGCCTGTGCAGTTGTGCTGGTGTTCATCAGACAACAGAGATCCTGACCAAGGCTGGTTCTGCAGGCTGGCCTCAGCCAGTGTTTTGTAAAAGAGAAGAAAACTTGGGGGAAAATCTTTAAAAATAGCCTTGGAAGACAATTTCCAAAAACATGGGATGTTGCTGAGGAGCTCATTGAATACCTTGAGTATCTATTTTACCCAGTCCCTCTGATTTCTACATCTTGTCAATGTACCAACGTACTAAAAACTTAGTGGCAGATATTTTTGGAAACTGAAGGCTTCTCCTCTATAGTGTATCACCACAAAGGATGTTTGGAAAAGTCCTTTGACAGGACAAGAGGAAATGACCTCACATCACACTAGGAGAGGTTCAGGTCTGGGCTGGACATCCAGGAGAATTTCTTCACTGAAGAATTTTCATTTATTTATTTATTTTGAATGAAATTTCACTGGACTCTACCCCATATATTCTGTTCCATTTGCTCTGATTTCCATGCTGGTAGTTCAGCATGGGGCTGCAGGAGCTGTTGCAGCTGGAGACAGTGGGAAAAGTGAGAAGGGAAAGACAATGAGTGCTAGACAGGCTGCCACAGAATTTGGCAATTTGAGATAAGTAAATAAGCTGGATGATTCTGTAACGTGATCAGTGGCAAAATGGACTGCTGTGGTAGTAACTGTAGTAACCTGGTAGTAATAAATACATGTGGATATCTCAAAACTGTTTTCCCACACTGCTTGTCATATCAGGAAAATCATATTTTATCAGTGACATATTTCTGAAGTTTTCCCCACAGCTATAAGCACTTGTGATACCTGTACTTACAAGCACATCTCCCTGCAGAGGAATGTCATGTGGCAGGACACACTGAAGGACTCTGCTGCTCCTAGAACAGGGCAGCAATGAATAGACAGGCACGAGTCTCTCAGAGGTCTGCTGCCAACTGCAATGGGACCAGTGCCTGCTTGCATCAGCACTTGATTCACCCAGAAGAAAAAGCCTAGTGATGGGCTGGATTTGTTCTTAGTACAACTCTCTTGACTTCAGTGGAGTTTCCCTTGCAATGAACTTGTTCTGACACACTCACATTGTGCAGTCTAGCAAAGTAGCAGAGGCTCTGGCTGGCAGGCTATAATCAAATTCCACTCCAAGTAACCCAGGCAGCCTGCTGCCAGGGGTTTGGAGCAAGGAGAGAGGCAGTGTGCCAAAACCATCTCCTACAGGGCTGTGTTCTTCCCTATTATTCAGTTATACTGATGTTTACAAATGTATTTTAACATAATAGTATTAAGACTTGGGTTGTAAGGGACCTTGAAGATCATTTAGCTCCAGTCCCCCTGCCATGGGCAGGGAGTTAGCCCCTAAACCAGGCTGTTCAGGGCCACATCAAACCTAGCCTTGAACTCTGCCAGGGATGGGGCATCCATAGCTTCTCTGGGCAGCCTGTGCCAGCACCTCCCCACCCTATGAGTAAAGAACCAAAGAACTTAGTTCTAACATTTAATCTACATCTCTTCTCTTTTATTTTAAAGTAATTTCCCCTCCCTATCACTATCTGCCTGTGTAAACAGACACTTTTCCTCTTTTTAAAAGCCCTCTTTAGGTATTAGAAGGCTGCAGTAAGGTCTTCCTGGAGCCTTTTCTTCTCCAGCAGAACTACCCCAGCTCTCTTAGCCTCTTTTTTTTTCATAGGAGAGGTGCTCAAGCCCTACATTTTGTACTCTTTGTGGCTGCCTTACCAGTGTTCAAAGCTCAGGGTTGCTTTTGATTAAGTAGCCAAATCACCATCATGGAGCTCAGCATCCAGGCTCCTGCAGTCTCCTTCAGGACTGCTCTGAAGAAGTTTGTGCTGACCCCTCCAGCTGCTGCTTGCACCCCTGGCTTTGGGAGGCACTCTCACTCTTCTCTACAGACACTTGCTCTCCTCTCCTTGCTGCTACTGAGTGTGGCAGTGCCTGCCTTAGTAATACAGGGACAGGAGGAGTCTGTTCCAGGTTGCCAAGGAGATGCTGACTAAGATATGCAAAGTCAATTATTTCACCAGAGAACAGCAGCATGAAGAAGAAAAATAAATCTAAGCTCTTCTGAGATGAGCATGCTTATTTCTCATAGCATGGGACTAGAATGCTAGAATGACTAGAATCACTAGCCATTTGTACCTCAAATTCCAGTAGGATATTGTTGGGAAGAAATAAACGTGCACAGTATTGTGCCCTGTGACAGGAAATTTTATGTAGAAAGTGTTTGGAACAGGTAGCCACAAGTCTACTCTAGGTCTAGTATGAACTGCTCTATTTCTTTTAAAATGCTGGAAGAAATCGCCTCACTGTGAGTTTGTAGGAGCTGAGGAATAAGAGTAATTCCCTTCACACACTTTCACATAGAAATTCTCTTCAGATTTTCCCATGAATAAGGTTCTTCCTTTCCCCTGACAAATTGTGACCAACTCTCTCCTTATCCTTAAGAAAGGGAAGTTGGCCATTGCCAAAATACTAAATGATGGACTTGTGGATTTCAATGAAAACAAAAGGAATATTTTTCATGAGAAGATAAACATTTCCATACACCAAAAATATTTGTGGGAGGTTTCATCTTCCTCTGGCCAAGAAAAAACCCTTTCCTGTTGCTTCTCCCTCCCTTACCACTATTAGTTCAAATCACAAAACTCAACAACAAACTACCATGGCATTCTCTTAACAGCCTGACTGGTGCCCAAGTCAGAGGAGGCTGACTTAGTTGAATGAGATTCCTTTTTGATGAAAAAGTGATTCCTTTTCCTCCCTAGCATAGGTGGACACAGACCCTGGGATCTCAATTGTTGCTTAGTTTCTGTGATCACAGAGAGACTGGGTTTGGTCACCTCAGGGCTCCTTCCACTCCAGTGTTTCTTTATCTGTTGCTGAGAAAAAAAAAAAAAAGTATTTGGAAAACTGAACCTAAACTTCCATAATTGTAGCAGTGGGTGTCCAAAAACCTACTCCTGCAATCTTGGCAACTTTCTGCAAATACTGTATCTTGTGTGAATCACAAGTCCTGACTGAGACACCATTCAATCTGCTCTGCTATGCATGATTTGCATTCAGATTTTTTGCACTCTGTTTGTTTCTTATGAATGCATCAGAGTAATCAGTGTATATCCCAGGGTGGTGTATTGGAAGCTGCATCTTGGAGCCTGTCACGTAGAAAAAGCCAGCAAAATTTTTTTTTCACTGGGCTGAGATCAGAATCCATTTTACTCTATAAAAAGGCCCATAATTTTTTGAGCATTTTCATTACTTTATTATTTAGAATTAAATTTAGCTGTGGCTGAATAGACTGACTTTATAGCTGGTGAAAATGTCAATCTTCAGTATTGCAAGTGCAAAGGTGAAGCCATATCATAGCTCAGTAATAATATGATCTTCTAGATAAATGCAATTGTGATTTACAAGCTTGTAAAGCTTTAAACTTCTTATAACAAAAGATTGTTTGTGGGTCTGTTGCTGTGGTAGTGGCCTTTCAGAGGGTATGAACTGCAGGGCTGCTGTTTCTCACTTGCCAGTCCCAGCCCAGTGAGCAGGGATTAAACTCTGTCACCTACCAGTGCAGCTGGACAGGGGCTGTGGTTTGAATGCTCTTGGGAGTCTGAGGGAAAGATTTCAGTCTCATGTTGGATAAATGCCCTTCAGTGGAAAGAAAAGATATTTTACTTGTCTAAAACTAAGATCAGAAGGAGATGAGGCAGCAGGTTTTCTAGGATAAAGAATGTACTTTGTTGAAGCCTGAGGTAAATGAAAATGATGATTCCACCTGTCACAATCAGAATCACAGAATGGTTGAGGTTGGAAGGGACCAAGGGTCCAACCTCCCTGCTCAATTAGGGTCTCCTGAAGCATGTTACTCAGGGCTATGTCCAGACAGTTTTTTAATACCTCCAGAGGGTGAGACTCCCCAGCCTCAGTGTGAAACCTGTGAGCAATCTGTCTGGTGAAGGGGATCCCATAGCTGATCTCCGAGCATTCTTGCAGGAAAATGTGCTGGTCTGCTACAGTCTGGCAACAGTTTGGACTCCTTATTTTCACCATGCCTCCATCAGATTTTTCAGGAGAGATTCCCACTGGACTGGTTCAGGATATGGGGAAACCAGAACCTTGTTGGAAGTGGGCTGAATCCCTTTCATATCATTACTAATATGAGACTTCGTCTTACTTGCTTCTTCTCCTACTCTGAGATTGCTCATCTCTGCCAATAGGAGATTGCTGGCTCAGTGCACCCCCACTTCTCTGTGAGTGAATGAATCCCACTGGCTATCCTCTACAGAGTGACAGAGAGAGTGCTATCCAACACCCTACAACTTTACTGCAGCATCAGCAGGCACAGCCGAGGCAAAGATAGCCATATGCCTTGTTTATACTTTGCTGTGCTTTTGTTGCCTTGTTATTACACAACACCCATTAACTGGAAGGTTGTAGAGCAGAGGTTATTTGGGAGGGTTGACGTCTCCACCAGGGATTCAAGAGAGAGAAAATGTCCTGACTACACAGATGTGTGTCAAATGTCTGCCTCTGTCAAAGGCTTATACAGCCAGCATTAAGAAGCAGGTTTTAATCCTTCAGCTACTGCTAAAGAGAAGCCTTAGAATAAGAGTTCCTGCATTATAACACTTTGGAAATGTATGTGCCAGCAGTGGTAAAAGACTCTTATACTTGGAAAACAAATCTGTTTCAGTTGTGTGCACTCAGATGTTACTTCTTATTTGTTTAACATGCATCTTCTGTCCACTCCATCTGAAAAAAGACCAACTTAATGAAGCCCAAAGATGTAAGTCTTTTAGATGTTCTCATTATATTGTGGACGAAGGAAGAACTGTGGGATGGTGAACATCAGACAACAGTAATAATGTTGATATGTGTCTTGATTCATTGTAAAGCGGCCATATGGCAAAGTTTTTTGTTTCTGAATAGGCAGTAGACTTCTTTCAGAAGTTGCCACACAGGAGATCCCTGAGGAATCCTTACAGCAAAGAGACAGGTGGCCACGAGCTGTCCCACCACACATGGTGCTGTCAGAATGGGAATACAACCATAACAGAGCTACAGCTCTCTGCCCCACAGTGGCAATCAATTCCTGCTGCCTCATCTGGCATCACTCTCTTTAGGAAGGAACTGCTCTTTATGTTGTGCATTCCAGCTCTCTGGTTTGGCTTGGCTCCAGGACAAAGAGAAATGTGTGGAAGTTGGCAGCACCTTCAGCTGCAATCACTGAGTACCTTCCTCATCTTTAGGCAATGAATTTTGTCATCTCCTCCTTTCCTGTCGGCATAATTTCTTGACAGACAATGAAAATTTCAGTCATCTTGAGGGCAGAACATTTTCCTGTTCATGAAACAAGCTAAATCCAAATTAAATAATAACATTTATTTGGCTGCAAAAATAGGCTCCCCACACTCAATGACCTGTGCTCTATCTCACCCCCAGACAGAAGTCTCACCCAACACAGAATTCATGTTTATTGTCCTGTCAATGTAGGGAGTCTTTTTTGCTATCAGTAAAATTCTTTTGGCTCCCAAAAGGGTGGGTCTAGGTGAGACACTGCTTGATCTCTCTTGTGATGACACACTGTCAGACAGGCACTCTGTGAGGCAGAATGGTCTGGACCTGAACATTTCTGAGATCAAAGTCAGTGGGCAAAATGCTGGTGCATTTTACTGAGTCATTTTACTGAGACAGGATACAGGAAAATGACATTAATTAGACAAGGTTTACTGCCACCCACAGATTGCGTGTCCCTGCTTAGATCAGGCCTCACGTCAGCACAGGGGCAGTACAAAAGTGCATTGATAGAGGGGCAGGGCCTGACAGACCTTGGGTCCTGGCAGGTGAAGATCAGAGAAGGAAAGGATTTTTGTCTCTGTGCTATAGGCACACAGTGGGGATCTCCAAAGTGCACACTGCTGCTCAGGGCCCTGAACCAGCTGATAACACCTGGTGTTACTAAAAATCATCATTTGGACAGGCAGAGGCAACACCCTTTGACATTACATTGAGTTGGCACATCTGCCATCCCATTTTCACAGAATTATGGAACAGTCTGAGCTGGAAAGGGGCCTTGAAGATCATCTAGTTCCACACTTCCAGCCACGGGCAGGGACATCTTTCACTAGACCATGTTGTCAAAGCCCCATATAGCCTGATCTTGAGCACTTCCAGGGATGGGGAGTCCACAACTTCTCTGGGCAAGCTGTTCCTGTGCCTTACCATCCTCACAGGAAAGAATTTCTTCCTAATATCTAATCTCAATCTACTCTCTGTCAGTTTGAATCCATCTCCCTTGTCCTGTCACTACATGCTCTTGTAAAAAGTCTCTCTCCATCTTTGATGTAGACTCCTTTCAGGTACTGGAGCAGCACAATTAGGTACCTCTCTTTTTCACACAGAGCAGCCTTAGCAGATCTGTACTCTGGCAAGATTAGTTGGATTGTTAGATTGTTTCCAGACTAGATTGGTGATTGCACAGCCACTCTGGCTGTACAACCCCTAGGTTTTGTTAATTTTCTAGTATCAGATCTGGTACAGCCAAGTCAACATCTGGATGTACACTGGAACATCCACCCTCCTCTATGTGAACAGGCTGCAAGGACCAGGATTTAACCACGGCTCTTCTGTCCAGTACCTAACTGAAAAGAACTTTCAAGTTGGCCTTCAGTAAAGGGCCTGTATTTTATATGTCAAAGTTAAAGAGTTGGCAGAGGGCACCTTGTTGCACACATATCACCATCTACTTGTTTCAGCCTGAGGAAGACTCAGGGTTCCTGCTGGGCAATAAAACTGTAGTATTTCTTTAGTAATCGCTGCAATAAGAAGAGATAAATAGATTTCATTGTTCACTGTCATTCACTACCCCATAAGTCACTCAAAAAATCCTGATATAGAGAGATGATGAAACAACCTTGAGGAAAAAGTTAATTTTCTGTGAAGTTTAAAATCCATCCTGAAATTTGAAGGAATTTCCTAATTAGCCTTTTATTGATTCCTTTTATGTTCCTACATATTTTAGGTACCATCTTTCATTCACAGAGTATCTCTTTTCTGTATTGAGACTAGTTTTTACTCACAGGTTTCAGGAAGGGTTTGTGATTTGTGGTGCTCCTATCTAAGGACCCTACCTTGTTGTACCTGGAAATGTTGAAAGGTATTAAGCTGTCTAAGCTGCACCATCCACCACTTTCAGATGGGAATGACTACAGGGCCCCTGTTCAGCTTCTACTCTGCACCATTAATCTGAGAACCAGACAACTCCTAAGATTTAATTTACAGGACACTCTCATTCCTGCAATGTCAAAGGGCACCAGTTGGAGTATTCAATTCATCTTTGTACTTTCTTCAACTACAGTCTGAGGCAATTAAAGAACATGACTCAAGACATGTCTGCTCAAGTGCAATGCAGAGATTTTTCAGCTACTGATTCATCCCATAGCAGAAGTTCCTCTGACTTACAGAAGTCATTAAATACAATGAAATCCTTTACAGCTTCCAGAGATGACACTTCTGTTACAAGAGTCCAGATCTTTCAGTGTCTTCAAAGTCCCAGAGATTATATAAGATATTGTGAAGAATTAAAATACTTTTATGTGTGGACAAACATTTAAAAGATACACATTTGTAGTTCCTAGTCAAAGACCAACAGATAATTGACAATCTTCCCTTTTACCGTGTTGAGTCTTCAGGATACTTCACTTCTCCTGTCCATCTTAATAATACCCTGAAGAGGCTTGGTTTTCAGAGACCAACAACCACTCAGCAGCTGAAAGTCTTGAAATGTAGGCAGTCAGAACAAACTTTTGAGATTTTGAGCAATTAAAAGTAGAATTCTTCAGCTGTCTTTATTTATGAATGAAGTAACCAAGTTGAACAGCCAAACTGAACATCTGAGGCTAAGCCTCAGATTTGGCTTTTCTAGGGTACTCCAAGCAGAACACCTCTCATCTAAAAGTGCCTTCCCCAAAATTAGTAAAAAATTCCATTTGGTTTGTGCTTTAAAATTTTAGTGACATTTTCCTTGTCAAAGGCTAATATGTCCTCTCTTTAGGAAGTAATATGAATTTGCCTGTAGAGAAGTGCATTTAACAATGCTGTGCTTTTAACACCACACCTGATCAACTTCTCTACAGCTTAATTGGATTCCTTCAACTGAATTTCCTCTTCAGGCTGCATTAAATGCATTTAGCAAGTTGCACACCAACTGTATGTGAGCAAAGCCTCATTTACCCAGCACCAAGGTGCTGCTAAGGATTAAACAAATAAATTATTCGGAACCAGATCTGCTATCCTGTTTCCTCTTCCCTTTCAAGCTGCTGCCTCAATAGCACTGGACACAGTGGGGGAATGCCAGCAGCCTGGTCAGAGTGACAGCAGCAGCAGGGCAGCTCAGGCCCATGAAGGCAGAACACAGAGCTGTGCCCTGCTCCTAGAAAGCAGCAGCCAAAGCAGTGGCAGATCAAAGAGATCATCTGCAAGTACTGAAATAGCTGAAGTGTGAGGAGCTAATAAAAGCCCCTGGCAATGCCAGGAGGCAGCAGAGCCAGTGGGTCTCATGTTGCTGGTAACTGTAAGGTATCATTACAAAGCTGAGGAAATACTTCTCTTTATAATGTGTTTTACCAGAGAGGAAATTATGACACACAAGAAAATTATTTCACCACGTGCAAAAGAGTGTTTAAAAAATATCAAAAACAAAGCAAGGAAACTTCATGCCTTTATACAATCTATAGAATCCAAGATTAAGTAATCTCATGATGTCAAAATTTAAAACTCCCTGGGCTGCTTTCTTCACTGTACTCTCATTCTCTGTAGGCATTAGGCTATTTAAGAATATTTTTGAATATTATTTATCCAAGAATCTGTTTTTCAATATTCTTAGCTTCTTCTACCTGCTCTCTTCCAAATTATTTCAATATTTTCAGTAATATTTGAACCTTTGACTCCAGACTAAGATAACATGCTTCAAATAAGAAAAAAAAAATTAATTAATTATAGCTGCCACAGCTGACTCAGTAATCCCAGCCTCAAATCAGATCAGCCCTTCTGTTTATGATATTGAATTCTGCTGATTTTGCACTGTTAACATCCAGACAGCTAGAAAACTTCTTTAGCCCTGTCACCATCCTTGAATTATAGACTGTATTTTGGTAACAGGAGTAGAGCTGTGTATTTTCCTTAGGTGAACATCCATGTATATTACAAGCACTATAGATCTCTGTACCACCACTCTATAGGTTGCCTTATATAATATATCCATAAATATCTCATCTGAACACCCCACCAGTCATGATTTTATGGTTTCTTCCACATCAGTGCTCAGACTATGAAACAGCATACACCCAAGAAATAAGTCTCAACTCCACACCCAGACTGTGATAATCCCTTGTTTATAGTTACCCACTGGGGTTTAGTAAATAATTCAGCTGGGCAAGGAGCTCCTCAAAAATTAAAACATTATCACAAAAAAATTTAGCACAGTGCAGAAGATGTGGCTTTTCTAGAGAATTACATGGAGTTTCAACTGTACTGGCTGCCAGGTAGAGACCAGGTAAAAATATTTTTACTTGCAAGCTTTACTCAGGTATTCACAGCATGTGAATGGCCATACACAGGTATCTTAGATGTCATTCTACAGAAGATGATTATCTCTTTGAAAACAGACTCAGACAGCTCTGAAGCCTAAAGCATCAGCAAGTCTTTAATTAAAGGACCACAGGACAGTTTGACCACAGCCATCATGTGCAGCACTGGGATTATTCAAGCATTAGTGCAGACTGGCCCTAATGGTTGCCCTCTCCTCACAATTTTAGCCTTGTTTCATTTTAGGCAGACGCTGCTTCTCAGTGTCTGGTGGTCTCTAAAAATAGTAGAGTTGACAAAAATGAACAGGAATAGCATCAAACAAGATTAGAGAAATTACTGTCTTTCTTCCATTATTGCCCAAAATTTCAGTGCCAGGATGTTTAATTCCATGAGCTTTGCTTCAGTCTAGTGCAGAGAGCGAATTATTTGTGAAATTCAGCCCTAAAGTTTGGAGGAATAGGAAGAAAGGACTGTGCCTAAAGATATATGCAAATGGAGGAAAAAATTGTTTGCCAAATACTGGGGAGGTTTTGCCTCAGTTTCATAGAATTCCAAGTCTGGAGTCTGAAAAATGTCCAAGAAAGCTCAAAAACACCTGACCTTTGGCTACATTTACCAAGATCAATAGGGCAAAATATAGGCTTGCCAGAAGATGTTCTTTAAACTCTTATTTAGCTGGACTGAAAGATGAATATGATCTTATCCAATCTGAGGAAATTAATCAAAAGCCAAAGGCCATGGTGGCTGGATATTTGACTTAATAAAAAAGCCCAAGATTTTCAGGCCAGTGCAAATCTAATATCAACATTGAAATCTAGAGGGATAACTGAAACCATTATTTTCTCATTTTCCTCATTTTGTCTGCAGATATTAAATCAGTTGACAGCTTTGTACAGGCATCAAGATGAAGTGGCTTGCAATGAAGAAGTAATTCCACGGGTCCACAAGCAGGAACAGGTTCTGGACCCCAGCCAGTTACGTGCCAGGCTGTGCTGTCACTGTGCACATCAAACCTCTTTCTTTAACACCTGGTATTGTGAAAATGAAGTTTGGACTCAAGGAAGAAATCAATGCTCTCAGCTTACTCAACAACTGAATTTCCTACTTATCAAAATCTGACACGAGAAACCAAACTAAAGAGCAACTCTGTCACGAACAGAAAATTGCTATGGCATTACTGCAGGATGCTCAGGGTGTGTCAGCCCCACAGGGGACTGTGTAAAAGGTAAAACCATCTCGGCCTGGAGAATCTCCTCTCTCCTCCTCCCTGTGAGACAAGCTGGAGAACTGCCCACCATGGCTTCCATCCATGTACCAGCCTCTTCCTTTTCCCTGGCAGTGGGGGCACCACACCACAGCCCCCAGCTGGCTGCAGCACAGGCCCCTCGTGCACCAGCTCTGACCCTCAGGCACAGGGATGGGAGCTGGGCAAGGGATGGGAGCTGGGAACAGGGATGGGAGCTGGGCAAGGGATGGGAGCTGGGAACAGGGAGAGGAGTTGGGCACAGGGATGGGAGCTGGGAACAGGGATGGGAGCTGGGCAAGGGATGGGAGCTGGGAACAGGGAGAGGAGTTGGGCACAGGGATGGGAGCTGGGCACAGGGATGGGAGCTGGGAATGGGGATGGGAGCTGGGCAAAGGGATGGGAGCTGGGAATGGGGATGGGAGCTGGGCACAGGGATGGGAGCTGGGCACAGGAATGGGACTTGGGCACAGGGATGGGAGCTGGGCAAGGAAGGGGAGCTTGGCACAGGGATGGGAGCCTGGCACAGGGAGAGGAGCTGGGCACAGGGAGAGGAGTTGGGCACAGGGATGGGAGCCTGGCACAGGGAGAGGAGCTGGGCACAGGGATGGGAGCTGGGCACAGGGAGAGGAGTTGGGCACAGGGATGGGAGCTGGGCACAGGGAGAGGAGCTGGGAACGGGGATGGGAGCTGGGCACAGGGAGAGGAGCTGGGCACAGGGAGAGGAGCTGGGCACAGGGATGGGAATCAGGCACAGGGATGAGATCTGGGCACAGGGATGGGAGCCAGGCCTGGATACAGCAGGATTGGGCTGCTGCAAGGCCAGAGAGTGGCCCTAGGCTGGACTACTTTTTAATTCACATTTTGAGTACTAAAATCATCTCCTTGCATCTGTTACCACCTGTAAACACCAACTTCTGTTACCACATCTCTGGCACATGCCTTGGCCCACTGGCAGGCAGAGGGAATGTGCTGAGCAAAGCCAGCAGCCCCAGCTGTCCCAGGGCCTTACAGTGGTGGCTCTCAGAGTGACTGACCATCCTGCATCCCAGAGCACATCACCTCCTACCAGAACCAGGGAAGCCTGGCAGTGCCTCAGCCACTTGCTCTAAGGATAGAAACCTCACCCTTCACCACACTTTCTAATGCACAGGTTTTAGTTTTCTCCATGGCTATGACAATGTGATTTGGTCACCTTCATGCCTTCAGGGCTGCAATCTGCTCGTGTGCCCACAGGCTCCACCACTGCCAATGTTTCACTTTGGTAAAACCTAAGAGTTTTACAAATCCTGTGAGTGCTCCAATCCCTGAGCTAACCACGAAATTTCACTCACATTTTTCCTCTATAGACTTTCTCATTTCACTTTCTCATGTGAAGAATTAAATACCCCCCATCCCGAAATCTAGGCTGACTCACATGGGATGCAGGAGATCAAGGTACAAGAACTCACCCTGCAGAATAGACATTTGAGATAAAGGAAAGGCCAGGTTTCCTTTCCAGTCTGTGACGTCTGGCAAGCCCTATAATCTCATACTGTTCCACCCTGAAAAGCAGGAACAAAGCAGCAGCTCTGAAACCTCAGCTTGAGGAAAAAAAATCAGAAATAAGGGGAAACCCCATGTGGTTTCACTGAGTGAAACCAACTGCAGTAATTTATTGCACCTAGTCCCTTGAGCACAGTGGTTTAGAGACCTGTTTGGGTATGTCAGCATACTGAGATAGCCCAGAGTAAGATTTTACAGCCCATGGTTGCTTAAAAGATTTTTCTAAGTATATTATCATATTATTTTCTTCATTTTATTTCTCTCCTGGATTTACATGTTAACATAAAGCAACAGAAGAACTGTGGGATAAAATAAAAGCCATTTTCTATAGTAAAATCTTAACTGATTTGTAGGCTTAATTTTTATTTAGGTTTTTTATTTTTTGTAGAGTTTTTCTTACAGATTATCCTTTGTTATGCTTCTATAGCAGGCCTGAAATAAAGAGAACTTGCCAGGACTTGGGGGTGTCATGCACTCCATCTCTAAAAGGCTTATGAAAAACTACAAAGAAGATTTATGGGTTTACTTTTCTTCAAAGTTGTGTACTACCAATATTATCAGTGAGAAGGGAATTGCTTCTGCTTCTGTTTCCCAATTTTACTTGGATGTTTCTCTAACCTTGCTAATTCTCCCATTTTTCTCCTAGTCTTTAGAAATTATTTTCATAAAGTCAAAGTTGTGGAATGAAGCATTTTTTATTTACGGGTGGTGTTATGCTTAAAAACAAAATGAAATAAAACAACAACAACAACAAAAAAACCCAACCCCCACCCCACCATCACTCAGGTAAAAAAAAAAAAAAAAAAAAAAAAAAAATTAAAAAGAAAAAAAAAGGAGAGAATAATTCTATTTGCTCGAAATACTGATAACATAATCCAATATTGACCTGGAAGCTCAGAGTTTAGGGCACCAAAGAAAATGCAGAGTTGTGAGCTTTGTGATTATTAAGCCATCACATAATTACTTCTGAAGCCCAACACAAAATCTGGACACTATGTGCTATCCAGGTAAATCTCACATCCTCTCTTGTCTGGTTCAGCTATTAGAGAAAGAGCTGTCTGCTCTGTAATTTGTTATTCCTGACTAGAGCCCATTTATAGACTTCTGCATGCATTGCTGAATGCAGGTGTGAAGAGAAGCTCATTTCAAGATGGGTATCTACTCCTAATTATACTTTTAAATCTTCATAGTGGAAGTGGTCAGAGGAATCAAAGAAGGACCCAGATGTGTTGTGATTTTTCCTTCTTGATTGGATAAGGGCCAGACCAGCCTATTATCATTTTGGAGTTACTTAGACTTTAAGCAGGGTGTGAACCAGGTAGCTTCCTTCATAATTCTGCTATTTGTATGCATTGCCATGGGCCTGCCCAACTGGGGAATCTTGACTGATATCATTCCAGATTAATCAAGACATTGCCATAATTTTACAGATTTCTGAGATCATATATGATTTTGTCATAAGGGCAATTTATTTTATCTTTCTGAATCATGTTAATAGCTACTTGTGTCCTTGCTCTTATGAGTATAACACAGTGATGCTTATCAAGAACTAGGTGTGTAATAAATCACTGACTTGATTGCCATGGCTTTGACATCCTCATTTCCAGGAACTATATGCTTTCTTGGTTTGATGTTAATTTCCTAACCCACATCCTTCATTCAGGCTCTTTCTTTTAGGAATGAGATGCTAATTTGCCAACCCCTTCTATCTACTAAATGCCAAAATAACATATCCAGTGGCTTTTCTCTTGGGTCCATATCCAGTGCTGTAGGCATTCTTTCTCCACAGATTCTATTGTATTTAAAGGTTGAAAGATAATTTCTTACTCTAGATTTTAAAAGCAATTTATATGCATGTGTTCCTTTTGATAATTAACATTTCAATTTACAGCATCCTGGTAGCTCATATTCTTCATCTTTTATCTATATGTGTTTGATTTTAAGATTTGGTGACAAACAGAGAAGCCTAGAAGAAATGTGTAAAGTTTGAATTTTGACCAGCAGAACCCAAATTGAAACATTTTCTCTTGATCAAAATGCAGTTACATTTCTAGAACATCACACTTCATGTGGACTCAGAAAATGCTTTCAACTGTCTTTGGTTTCTGAAAACTAAAATCACAGTCATCCACTTTAAACAAAATGGTTTTCTGAGGTCAGCTATATGTCCTAAACTTTGTTCACACAAGTTTTTATGTATATATAACAAGCAAACACACCCAGGTGTCACCTGGGGTACTAAATGCCTTGTTGATAAGGACCCTGTGCACCTCAAGAGACACAAACCTTGTTTTCCTGCATAACTCAAAACTCAAGTACTCTTGTGTAAACACAGTTCACTCCAAAGCAAACAACAGAATCACTCTGCTCTGAACCCATCAATGACACGAGTGAGTTCTATTTCAGTTTTGTTTATTTCAGGTGTAGAACTTGCAGAGCAAAGTACAAGTAGCAATGCATTTCACAACCTTCATACTTTGCTAATGTCCAGGGTGGGTTTGGTTCATCATCTGTGGATAGACTGAGCAACAGGTTAACTTTCCTGTTTCTCTAATTGTAAAAGTGGCAGGAGCTGCTGGACTGAGACTTTTCTTAGCTGAACTCAATCACTTCTCAGTGCACTTTTCTGCAGATCTGTGATCTAGGTGGTAGAAAATGCTGCATAGCTCAAGTAGACATGGGAAGTGTAGGACTTAGATCAGAAAAGGCCACATGAATAGATTTTGACAAGTTTCTTAATTTTTAAGTAATTTATAATTTTATGTCTCTAAGAATTTACATAAAACTGAAATTGCATTAAATTTTTTGTGAAGCAACTGTAGTAAAAAGTTATAATGGCTGAATTGCAGGAACCATTTGATAGTCAGAGGGCTGTCTTACAGAATGGGCTGTAAGAAGTGACCACACCTTAGGACTGTAACTTCAGAGGAAGCAGATTTATCCAGAAGACAAGGAATGGGAAAAGTCACCCTTTCTGAAACAACCAAGAGGAGTTAAGAGGATTGCAGGATTACTCATGAGGAGCTGGGTTGGAAGGCAAAGGTCCCAATTCATTTGGGATCTGTAGCAAAAATAATCAAATAGGCACACACAGCTGTTTAGACTCCTGTTCAAGTAAGTGAAAGGCTTGCTGAAGCCAGAGTGCTGATGACAGGAGAGACAATGCAGGCTTCATCAGCACCAAAGGAGATGCAGGGGTGAGCTGAAAATTCAGACTTCAGCATTCATTAAGCCAAGCCTGAGACTGCTAATTTTAGACACATGCTAGATTGCATTACGTTAGATTAGATTAGATTACATACTGTAATACATGTTATATTTAAAGAATGAGCCAGGAGCCCCATTTGTTTTTATCACAATGAACTGGGACCAGCACAACCAGCTTTAACAGTAGAATACTGAAATTGAAACAGTGCAATAGTGGGAAAAGACCTCTGTCTCTGTGGGTGTCTTGGATTTGCAAATCCATGGACAGAAATAAAGAGCAGCACTCTGCCTCTGAAATAAAGTGCTATTAGGGTATGGTCTCTGCTTACAGGTTTTTAGTGTACTGTAGAAGCAATAATAAATGTAAAATGTATAAAGGTGCAGATATGAAATAACTGAAGTCCAGTGAACCAGAAACAGTTGCTTAGATTATCACTGAACAAAAAAAACCCCAGCCCTATATAAAGAAGGCAGTTAAAGAAATAAATATAATCCATTTCCTCCTGCCAGAGATCTACTCCCAAAACACGTATTGAAAATTGTTTTTTATATCTAATCTATTATTTGAAGACAGACTTGGAAAATTTCTGGGCTTTTATGAACTGATTTAATAATCTTATGAATTTAAGTGTAGCCCCCTGTAATTAAGAAGATTTTTACCTATTACAGTCTTTTCTTTTTTCAGATATCCACTAAAATACAATCAAACCCTCTTCATTGCATTAATTGGGAGGAATGTTATGGCAATGTCTTTACCTCAGGATGTTGGAAAAAAAATGTATTGAGATGTATTTCAGCTGAAGGATAAGAAAGGCCATTTAATTATACATTATTCATATAGTACACATTTGTAAGCACTGAATAAAGTCATTAATGTTACCTTGAAAAACCCTTTCTTTTAGACCACAATATAAGAGCACTATTTGCCCTCAGAAATTTCAGCTCTATGCAGTTGACAACAGAAAATACTGGCCAAAAAGCTGCTGTATTTTTATTTCTATTATCTCTGCATTTTTCAAAGTGTAAGAGAGAGAATGAAAATTGAATCTGGTATCTGTACTCTTGTAAGAATGCTACATTTCATGTCCAAAATTACTACAGATTTCAGACCAGGAAAGAGACAACTTGAATTTCAAATCAAAGCTTCAGTTTGGAGAGTCAGCAGTTAAAAAAACAGCCTCAGCTTGTGCTCAGAAGAACACAAACACTTTACTCATCAGGCAAGCATTCAGTTATAATACACATTTTTTGTGTCCTATCAGTCTATCACCATAAGTTACTCAACAGTACAAAAGCGACATTAGTTACACAACTGTATAATCTGAATTTATCTGTTTATAGATTTATGGGTGCTGATCACTTGTTTTATAACTCCTTGGTGCAGGTTTTTCAGGGCAGTGATTTGAATGTAGCTCTGACAGGAATCCAGCATAGGGAGATCTCTGGAGGAATGGGACATCTATCAGGGCCTTCTCACCCACAACGTCAGTAAAGGCAGAAGGGAGCCAGAGGTCAGTGTGAATTCCAGAAACTGTGACAGAGGTAATACAGGCTCCAAAAACTCAGCCATTTGTGAGGACAGAGGAAAAAATTATTAGCTAAATAAAAACAACAGGAGGATCCTTTTACTTATATAAATTGGATCAATTAAATAAAAATTTATGCAAAAACACCAGTGCAGTTAAATCTGTGCAAAGCCCAATGAGATACTGCCTGAAAAATACATAAAGATCTTTAGTTTTTATGCACAAATTTACAGAACCTAAGGTATTCTAGATTAAGGGAACCTGAACAGAATTCTGCCATTTAAGAGCAGCCACTTAGTTAATTAATTTAAATTTTTCTAGATATAGCCTCAGACAGAATAAACCTTGAGATACACATGGTGCAAGCAGGTCCCAACAAGACAGCAGCATTTCATATCAGGCAGTCACCTCTCTGCTTTGTGCTAGGCTGCAGTGTAGCAGCTCCTGTATTGCCCCTGTGAGGCTCAACTGATGCCTTAGAAGAAAGATGTTTGGTGTAATTTCCCCCATTCTTTAAACTATTCAAGCTCCATACCTTCAACTGATTACAACACCACAGACTGAGCATTAGCTATACAGTGAATCCCAATTGCTGTTCATTAGACAACACTTGGATTCAAGAAAATGGGGGGAACCAGATCTAGGTACCTGAGGACAATTACATGTTTTGGAGTAACTGTGCAGCAAAAGCTGCACTAGACAGCACTCAGTAAAATGAGTGAACTGCTGAGTTTGCTTCTTTTATTATTTGATTTATCTTGCTTATGATTTTTTGGCTGTTTTGGGGGTTTCCTTTGTGCTTTGTTTTTTGGGTTTTTTTTGTTATTATCTTCATTGTGCTGTCCCCCTGTGTGCATATCAAGCTGATTCTGTCTCCTGGGAAACATTAGTTCATCCTGCAAAAATTAAGAGAATCTCTTGAAGAGCCCCTTTCTGACCACCAGCCAAAAATAAAGTTGCATGCAGTATTATCTATATTTTGAGGGTGTTGCATGTCACACTGATCATTTACAAGCCCTATTATTGGCATCTTCTGCTGCAGATTTTATGTGGGAAATGTCTTGTATCACCTAAGGGCAAATAGTCCCCATGAGTAGCCCCAGTGTGCTTTGCCAACAGGCAGCAGGTGAGGTAATGCTGGCTGCAGATGGAGTGAAATCTGCTGTCAGAATGAAACACAGCAGTACAGAGCACTAGCAGGCCAGTCATAGGCATTAGCAACCAGGTGTGCATCACCTGTATACTCGATTTAAGGCAGAAGTAAAACATAAAGTGTTGGTGAGATTGCCTGCAAATGCCCTTCCTTAGAAAGAATTTTAGCTTCACTGCATTATCAATTAGGAACTGATGTTGGTTTTCTTCCCCAGGCTACTGGGCAGTCCAGCCCAGTATTTTCATACAAATGGCAGTGTCTTCCAGGCACCTTTCAGAGATACAAAATGCACAAGTAGAGGAGAGAAATAGTTGGCCTAAAAAGTGATCAGTTTGACTGCCAGGAATGTGGGATACTGTCACATCACCCTGGAATACAATTACAAGTCATTTCCTTGCCATCCTTTCCATATGGAAAAGAGATTATAAATAACCTCTTTTTTCCCTCACTGAACAGCCTTAATCCATACTTTAGTTCACTTTTCACAGAGTACCTGAGATGGCAGAAAATTGGAATGATAGAAGAGTCACAAGAAAAATCCCACAGCAAGGCTGTGGGGTATGTTCATGGTGCTGCAGGGTCTCACACTTGCTGTGGGGGAGGAGGGGTCAAAGAATGTGTGAATGAATGGATGGGTTTATCAGAGAGCTGCTTTCCTTCTAAGATGGACTCACATCTTGTCAGAGTTGTACAGAGCAGCACCAGATTCAGGGCAAACCCCTGGTCTGCAGCAGGATGGCATAAGTACATGGAGAGCCCCCTGCTCCCCACTGCAGTGCTAAGCACATCTATTGCTCCATTTCTACCTGCTGGACCAGCATCTCAGGTGGTGAAGGGATCATTCAGCCCTGCTGAAAATGCAGTGTGCACAATGCATGTGTATCTGGTGGTCACCTGTATTCTCCCTGTCCCATTGAGCTCTCCTCAACTGAACTGGGAAGTGAGGTCAAGGCTTTTGTGCAGGAAATTACTCTCTTTTTTCTCTGAGTCACAGAAATCCTCTTCCCTCTTTACTGGCTGGCAAGAGTATGCACATTTTTCTAGGAAAATATTTGTGCTGGAGAGGGATTATTGCCAGTCAAATGAGCATCTACCCTCCTGCTTGGGAGGGGCTTGTGCAGGGCATGACATTGTGGCAGAATGCAGGTCCAGCCCATTGTCAACACATCTGTTGGCATCTAACTTGTAATACTTTTGTGTTGCTCCTTAACCTCCCTTGATCTGCCCCTAGTTCTCTTGTTTCTGTAAGTTCTCTCCTTAGTCACTTGTTAATGAGTAAGGTGGAAAGGAGTTGGAGAAATTCCAGGCTTAATTTATGAAAACTTAATTATCTTAATCATCAGAATATAATAGAAAAAAGAAAGTGTTGCAACTAGAAGGCCACTTTTACAGAAAGGCCCACTCGTAGACACATCCTCTTTTTAGATAAAAAAAAAGAAGAGCTATGATCTGGGGTTTCCTGGCAGTGCAAGGAACACTGTACACTTTATAGTGCTCCTTTGACTTTCATCACTCATGAAAACCAAGTGGATCAGCAATTTGTCTGCCTTTGAGCTATTTGTTGCAGACCCCAGTGCAAGAAATGCTGCAAAGGAAGAGGACAGTGAAGGCCCAAGCATCAGTGAGATTGATCCACCTGCTTTTTCTGGACTGCCAGCACCCAACAGAGACTTCATGGAAGACCAGAAAATGATCCTTTATTTTTAAGCAAGACCAGTATGATATCAGTAATAGTTCAGCAAGTTGCTGAGTTATGCCCATGACAACTGGACTGTTGTGAGTAAATTGAAATGTTGTTATCTGCCCTGCTGACTGCTAATTTCAGAAACAGAGAAAATTCAGTCAGAATGAGAAATCTCACTTAGACTAGCAGTAAAAGCTGGGTAGGAGTCTTAAAATTTAAAATTAAAAAAAGTTGTCTTGCTATCTATGTCAGAAAAAAAAATCCCTTTAAACTTCCAGACTTAATTAATATACAAGAGCAGCAGGAAAAATTTCCTAAATCACATCAATTTCTCTAGCAAACAGCAAAGGGTGTCAAAGAAAGTGACACAGAGTATGATTATTCAGTTCATAGGTGCTTTTCTCAAGGTAGACAGCTCAGGGAACATGATACATGATTGGACAGATTTTTATAATGGCCTCCACCCTCTTGCCAATATATTCACCTGCTTCACCTTAGGCCATCCTCCTTTTCTCCTTGCTCAGTACAGCAAGTGGATTACTATGTAAACTACACTACACAGAAGATTTGACTGTCTTCTAGCATGGGAACCCTCTGGCACTTACAATACATTTTAATTTTACTCTGTATTTTGGTGCCAAGTACCACAGGGTAAGTAGCAAGCGACTGAATGTAGCTTGATTCAGAAAAATTAGCTGTTAATGATACTTATCCATTCTTCACTTCTAAAATGTGGAATGTTTCTTCCCTTTTTAAATTTGGAATGTTGTAAAATTGAACCAGGTAATTTTAAAAAAGAAATCATTTAAGTTGTGGTTACCTAATTCTGCTCTGGCTTCTGTCAGAAACCTTTAATGTGTGGATTTCCAGTGGTTCATCTGTAAAGAAGAGATCTGGACAAATAGCCACAACACTTACAAAACTCTCTTGACTCTGAATATACCTACAGTAACCTTTGCTTTAGGATTTGCTCGAGTATAACTCTTTAAAGATAGCAGTGAATAGAGACTGAGTGGCAACTTTTCATGGCTTTCCCTTTCCCAGGAAGAAGAAATCCAAGAAGAACAATGAAGAAAACTTTCTTACTTTATCTGTCTTTACATATTCTTTTCCTCTTTTGCCTGAGCTCAGTCTGTTTTCTAGCTGCTTGCTGCATTTCATTGCATCATTTCACAATAAATTAATTGTGATATTTGCTCCTAATCTCCCTAGTTTTCTGAATGTCATTGCTTGGATTTTTGAGCAGTGCAGGCATTCGCTTGAGGACAGATTCTCTGTACTGTGTCAAGTGCAATAAGGATAATCAAGAAGGGAGCACCATAGAGTTTAGAACAGAATCCTGCCTCCAGAAATTGGATACTATCCCTTCTCTATGCAAAACACCCAAGGAGCAGAGCCATTTGTGTTGTGATCTGGAGAGTGTCAATTCATCTGCACAACTGTGCATTTGTAGCTGCTTTTGTCTTGCAGCATTTTCAGGGCAAATTAGAAGAGCTGAATGAAATGAAACCTCGTGTCCTGAGAGATTTTCAGGGGTTAAAGGAAGTATATAGCCTTCCAACAGGTAACCAAGTTACACAGAGCACTGGCTTGCTTAGCAACAGTGGAGATAATGGTGCCATCAGCAAGTTCCTAGAAAGTCTCTGCTATTATCCTGGTGCTGTCTGAGCTGAGATGTATCCATCCATCCATCCCCCTGCAGCTCCCTGAGACCAGGAGAACTCCTCTCATTCTGGTTCTGTGGGATACAGAACAGAGAATCCTTCTCACCTTTAATTCACTCTCAGAGCTTTGCCATGGACAAGTAACTTCCATATGGGAAGAGAAATTCAGACATGGGTGGAACCCTGGGTCTATTCAGTTGTTCAGTGAAACACCCAGAGGTGTAAATTGAGGTCCCAACAGTCTTTTTTAAACAAAATTTTAATCATTAATTACACAAGGATTAACTCCATATTTTCTTGATAGGATCAAGCAAAGACCAAGAGGTGGCTTGAAGACATGGGATCCTGAAACAGGTAACTGCATAACATTAGTGCTGATAACCATCCAAGGTAGACTTTGGATATGCTGGCTCCTTTTCTTCACTTTCATGTGTTTTATTTCAGCTTACCTCACCAGATGTGATTTTAACAATAACTCAAGGCCATTCTGTGACTGGACCCAGCCTTGCACTATCAACCAGGGGATGTGGATAAGAACCAAGCATGACACTCCAACTCAAGGAACAGGTCCTGATGGAGACTATCCTGATAAAAGTAAGTGCTCAATTGTGGCCTTCTTGTTTCTCCTTTTCTGAAGACAGCTTGACTACCTTTATTCTTCTTTCCTTGAAAGAGAAAAAAGATTCATGAAGCCCTTTGAAATGTGTCTGGTTTCATTCATGCTGACACCTATCTTTGACTTTTCATCATATCAGACAGGAGTGAATTAAACTGACTTGCCCATCAAAGATTGTATATCTTTATCAGTGCATGAAAGAAAAAGAAAGCAAATTTTATCACACTTAAGGCCTCATAGAGAATATAGTGACATGGCACAGATCATTTTTCAAGAGAGGGCTTCTGGCCAAATTCCACTGATAGCAGTTTATGGCAACACATGTAATGATTACTGCACCGGTACAAGATAAAATTCACACCAGCTAGTTACAAAATCAAGTCTGAAATTGAAGAACATTTTTAAAAATTTTGTCCTCTGATATCTGTGATCTAAAATCTGGAATCTGACGTGCTCACAGTACCAAACAAGTGCTCCATGGCTCTGTCTCTGTGTGTTTGCACTGCTATCCTTGCCCCAGTAGATTCATTTAGGGGGATCAGTCTGCAGTCATATGGCTTCCTGTAATTTTCCCAAGACTGAAAGGTCAGCTACTGTCAGAGCCAGTAAGCAGATTAGAACACTATTAGTTGGGATTGTTGCTAAATAATTTTCTGCATTTTTTCTGGTTTGATACTAATGATTATAATTGCCTTTTGGAAGAAAAAATTAAGCATTTTTTGTTTGGATTAGCATAAATAATAATGCTTTGCTTTTTGAATCGACACAGACCATATCACTTTGAATGTGACTTAGATTTTCTTGCCAACTTAAATCTATGACTGAATGTTAGATGCTCTGTGTGGAGCCATCCTTTACCAGACAGAAATGGTCATTCATTTATTCTTGACAGTTTTCTATAGTCAAATGGGAGAGACTTGACTTTAGCTGAACTGGGGAAAGGTAACTTTGACATTAGCCCAAGTGAAGCAAAAGATTCCAGCCCTAGTAAAGCAAAATCTGATTTCATATTGAACCAATCAGACTAAAGTATTTCAAATCCTAAAGAAACACTGCAAGTTCCTGATTTTTGAAAAATTTCCTTCCTTTTCATAACGTCAAATTTAAATATTTCAAAGGAAATATCATAATGGCTTTCTATTTCTTCTATTTTGAGACAAAACAAAATGCTGACAGTTTAGAATTTTCATTGTGTCAAGGATTTACTCACTTTGAGACCAAAATATTTATTTTAAAAAATATCCCACAAAAAAAGTTGTGTAGAAGATTGCCTTATTTTGGGGGGAGGAAAGTGGAAACTGAACATAGACCAGTGTGGTAATATCTAGATGTGCAGTCTCTTGAGAGTCCCGTGTCTTTAATTGTGATCTCAAAATAACTGTTCTTGTGAGATGAAATATGTTTGCTTTGCTCTCAGGCTCACATTCCATTTTCTATAACTACACGTGTTAACCATTGCAAAGTGAAGTCCAAATACCCTTTGCTTTGCTTCTTTACACTGATAATGATGCCATAATTTCTTCCAGATTTGGATTGTACTTCAGTTTTAAATGATACCTAATAAATTATTAGAAGCTTCAACCATATTTTAATTTCTATTTCACTCTGCAGATGGTTACTTCATCTACCAAGAAGCGAGTAATCTGATCCCCTTTGACACTAACAGGCTGGAGAGCCCAGACATTGTAGTTTCTGGGAAAATATGCATAGACTTCTGGTACTACATGTTTGGAACAGAAGAGATGAATGAGCTGAGAGTGCTTGTCCAAAATGGCACAGGGGAGGCTATGGTGTGGTATAGGAAGGGAAACCAGAGTTCCTTCTGGGAATATGGTGCCATCACTCACACTTTTCCAACACAGAGAAAGATAAAGGTAATGTGTTTGCAGAATATATTTCTTTGTACAGTGTCAGCATTTTTACGCCCCTTGCAAGCTGCAAAGTGTTGTGCATGTAAGCCAAAAAACATAACCAAGATTTGCTTGGTTTATATTTTGTAAATAGAATGGCCTCATGGTTTCTGTCAATGAACTAAGAGAACAAACCACCAACCTCCTAGTTTCATCAGTGCTGTTAGTTAAGGCATAAGATTCAGTTTAGTTTTCTCTCCTTTTCTTTCCTTTCCTACTTGATTTTATCATGAAGTCAAGAACTTTAGACCTCTTAATAAATGCAGATTTGTCTGCTGTGAGTTTCAAGGTTTGAACTTTGGGATGCCACCTGTGTTTGGCTCCTCTCTAGAATCCAGACTACTAATTGTAATAAATAATTTACAAGTCAGCAAAATAAAAGGACAATGTTTCTTGCAATCCTCACCTTATTACAGAATATATATTCCTTTAGCTGTTATAACCTCATCTTACTGATTGCAATTTTTAGCAAAAAAGCAGAGAGATTAGTTTGAAAACATGCTAAGAGAAATGGTCTTTTGCTTGCCTAAACATCTCTGACATGGAGATCACTTTGTGTCCTGCCTAGGTGATTTTTGAGGCTCTCCGAGGACTGACAGAGTATGGGGATACAGCACTGGACAATGTGAGAGTAAGGGATGGACCCTGTGGTAAGTCTGTGTTTGCACCCAAGTCTGTGCTACTTCCTCCTCTCTGTTTAGAGCCGAACACAAATTTCCATTTCTCTACTCCATACACAATGTAGCAACCCCTCAGAACTTCAAACCACAAAGGAGAAATGGCAAAAACTTTACACTTCATTTCAATGTTATTTGTTTTGCTGATATTTCTTCCTAAATCTTTCCTCATCACCTCCAGAATCCAAGATAAGCTATCCCTTTCTCTGCTAATGTGACCTTTTTCACCTAGTCCAGCAAAGTTTATCCTCACTTCTAAGTCTGAAGTGCATCTCTAAACCTAGACAAGGTTATGCACATTGGTCTTCGATTCCAGATTAAATGTTCTAATTGGCATTTTACAGCTAATATCAGGTCACGCAAGCTCATTAAATATGCAGAACAACCGTATGTTACGTACAGAAAGAACAATGAGTCAATTGCACTACCAGTTTTGGCTACAAATCAACAGTTTGAGTTTGATCTCTGACCCTCTAACAGATCAGCCAAGACTAGCACAAGCTGTGCATGGCTGGGATCCATTTTTACTGACAAGCATGAAATATCTACAGAATATGAGTTGACAAAGAAATTTGCTGAAAAACTTATAGAAAGTTTCATTAGGTCTTGCTAAGTGTTCTTTGTGAAATACATATAAGGTAATGACATAACATGTTTCAAATTTACACTAGTTGTGACAAAACTTTCCTTTCAGGTCCACATCCTCTGATCATTTGATTTTATTTAAAATTCCATGAAAAATACTTGGGTCCTTATTTTGTTTGATGGCTAGGGAGAGCCAGTACTTCATTTCTCTAGCAGTATTAGCACACAATTCAGCCACTGGATGGTGCACAAAGGTAACTCCAAGAGACTAGAGCTTCTCTGTTCATCTCATTCCCACACCTGCTAACACTCACTGACAGTAGGACCTTCATGTGTCTTAACATACACCAGAGGGAGTCACACACTTAACTGTAACCACACTTCCAGCTCCCAAGAGGAGCCTGAGCTCAGCCACTGCGATCAAATTAACAATCAGATGAGCTTTCCTATGAGCTAAAAAGACCCACACATCCCCAGTTTTAAACACAGGCTATTCTACTTGCTTCACTGAAGAACTTCTAACTTTATGCTGCTGAGGAGTAAGTGAAAATTCCTGTGTGATGACGTGTAGTGTTCACTCTTTAATGTTAAAGCACAATGTATTGCTTTGTCTTTTCCACTAACAGAAGATGGCCCTACACCTGTACCACCAACTCCTACACCCACAGAACCTACACCACTCCCAGTGACAGGTAATTTTAGCCAATTACATATGCTACTCAATGGGTTGTAGGACAGTTACATTTTTTACTAGCAGTATTGCTTCATTGCTTCAGTTAATTTCTATGGGTGTTTGTCTATGACATTGCTTTATGCCATGCATTTCAGCCTTTTCTGTTCCAGTTCTTCCAGGTGCAATCTACAAAGTTAGGGTGATTGTGCAGTGGGAGGACACAATAAGATGGTCATTTGGGATGTGGCTCTATGTTAATAAGAACATCTTCATTTTTCCGGTCTCCAGAAGCTATTTGCAGTATTCATGGGGATCCCCACTACAACACCTTTGACAAGCAACGTCATGACTTCATGGGCACCTGCACCTACACCCTCTCCAAGCTGTGTGAGACTAACAGCTCCCTGCCCTACTTCAATGTGGAGGCAGCCAACGAGCACAGGAAAGGCAACACCCGTGTGTCCTATGTCCAGTATGTGGACATTGATGTCTATGGCTACAGGATCAACCTTGGTCAAAAAAGAGCTGTTAAGGTAAGGTTGGACCCCACTGTTTATCATTCATCATTCATAGCATGAATGAAGATATTGTTGTACAATGGCTATAAATTTACAACATCTATACAATAATTTTTAGAGGGCAATCCGATATTTAGGAGCAGGAATAATATGGAGTTCTTAAACATGGGAATTTCAAAAGTGAAAGCATGGGCCAAAATTCTGTGTTGTGTTGTTGAAAGGTGGGCAAAGTGCTAGCACTCCAGATAGGGTTGGTGGGCTAGACTACCTTTCTAACCTGCTCCCCATGCTCTAGTTTTGCATGTAACAGGAAGCAAGGAGGCTCTGAATTAGCTGAGTTCAGGCTGGTAGTCATTTCCCAATCCTGTAAGGTAGCCTGTAATGCTGCACACTTCTCCCTGATTTCTATTTATTCCACTTCACTGTTAACTTCACTTAACACCTGGCTTTGCCATGAAGCAGAGTCAGGTGGCAGTCCTGGAGTGATAATCTGATGACTCTCCTTACACTGTATACTCGGCCAGCTATCGCATCCTAGGACTTCTTTCTAGAGCCTTTCCATAAAGGGCCAAGACAGTAGAAATGGTTAAGCCAAATTCCCAGCACAAGAACAGGTCACCCTGCTTCATCATTACCCTTCCTATAAGAAAATACAACAATGATTTAAAACAGGCAAAGGGTTGAAGGTATGCTGAAACCTTTCTCATCTGATCTTAGACACAGAGAATTGATATGTTCTCACTTGTCCAACAGCCTCTCTCTGATACCTTTCTCCCCTATTTACTGGTTTTATTACATAAAAAGAATGGGTCTGAAGGCAGTTGCTGCAGAGAGATCATGTTGTCTTGGACTTGTGCCAGCTGTGTCTGGCTCACCAAGACCACACTTGGAAGCTGTGTCGTAGCTACACTGTTGTGGCCTCAAGCCCTAGATTATGTGGCCATATACACACATAAATATATATACTAGCACAGAGTAAGCTCTTACTGCTCACTGTCAATATAGGGATCTAAGAGGGTCACAATTAAAAATGCTTCTTGTCAAGTGCTTACAATACTTGTCCTTCTCTGTGCCTGCAGGTCAATGGAGTCAGTCAGGTGGTCCCTGTGACCTTGGTCCCAGGTGTCAATATCTACCTCAGCGGGCAGTATGTTGTGGTTACTACTGACTTTGGGCTGCAAGTCAAGTTTGATGGAAATCAGAGAGCAGAAATCACTCTTCCCAGTACCTATATGTCTAAAGTCTGTGGAATATGTGGAAATTACAACGGGCTAAAAGCAGACGACTTTCTCAACCCAGATGGAGAGATGGAAGCAAACTCAACCAGCCTTGGCAACAGTTGGCAAGTTTACAATGACTCCAGGTAGGACTCTTGCCAGGATGTCAGGTCTTATCTGTTGGCTATGCAATGACCAGTGCTTTATGCAAGTCTTTGGAGGCCAAAAATGTCTGATGTGGGATAAAATCTATCCTTGTCATTGTATTTACTTTATGCTTACAGATAAAGTTTTACAGAAAATATAACTGTGCTTAAGAAGAGAAAACTTCTTAGACTCTTAGAACTGTTTAGGCTGGAAAAGACCTTTAACGTTCTTTAGTTCAACAGTTAGCCCAGCAATGCTATATCCACCAAAAAACTATGACCCCAAATGCCACACCTAGGCACTTTCTCAATTCCTCCAGGGATGGTGACTCTACCACTTCCCTGGGCAGCTGTTCCAATGCTCAACAAGCCTTTTTGAGAAGAATTTTTTCCTAATACCTAATATAAACTTCTCTGGTGCAACTTAAAGCCACTTCCTCTCACCCTGTCACCTGGAAAAGAGACTGTGCTCCATCTCACTACAGTCTCCTTTCAGGGAGCTGCAGAGTGAGGAGGTGTCCCCTGAGCCTTTGCCTCCCCAGGCCTAACAACCTCAATGCCCACAGCCACTCCTCATAAGACTTGTGCTCCAGAGCCTTCACCAGCTCCATTGCCCTTCTCTGGATACAGCCCAGCACCTCAATGTCTTTCTGGCAGTGAGAGGCAGAAAACTGAACATAGGAATCAAAGTGTGGCCTCAGCAGTGCCAAGGACAGGAGAGCAATTCCTCCCTCTTCCCCCTTTAAATACACTCCACATATGCTTTGTGCCCAAAGGAAGTCCAGCTGAGGCAGGGAGGGGGGGAGTGTTTTTGCTCCCTCACATCATGATGATCCTCAGGAGAAGCTCAGGCTTCTGCTGGGCTCAGGCAGCCAGTATCATCCCTGCAGCCTCACCATGGGGAAAGTCTTTGTCCCCATAGTTCAGGGCTGGATCCTGCCAGGTGTGGGCACTGCACACACAGCACCCATATCCTCATATCACCTGCCCCTGGAGGGTCCCCTGGGCCTGAGTTTTAAGGTTACTTCTCGGGGTTTTCAGGAACAGTGGACAATTAAATCAGAAATTAAATATAAATTAAATGTATTTTGCAATGTCTCTATAAATGGTCTCTTTAGGCACCCTGATGGAATCCTGGCACACAGCTGCAAGCAAACAACACTCTCATAAAAGAGACATTGCCTTTCTCATTTGCTTTGACTTGCTGATAGGAGAGAAAGGCCATGGGGCTTCTTTTGTCCCTTGGTGCTGTTTGAGCAAACACAAAGACTATGTTAAATACAAGCACAAGCCAGACAGGGAGAATGATCTGTGAATTTTAGCATTGACTTGGCTAAATTCCTTTTGTATATTTAAACTTACATTTTATTATTTGAATAAAAACACTGTAGGTGCCCTTGAAGATTTCAGTTATTGTTTTAGTTTATGAATGCTATAATTGAAGACATTTTTTCAACTCTTCTGAGTTACTTGACTTGTTATTAATTATTTCACAGTATGCTATTTCAAGAGAGTAGGAGTTTAACTTTGAATGCTTTCACTTTCTAATTCTCCTTCCATGTAAACAGCCTGACTTACCAGAAAGCCAAAATTAGATACCTGATTTTCATCCAGGCCTCTCAAAGATTATCAGGTTCAGACACTATTAAAATCCGAATTTCTATCCTAAGATAGAATAAGATAGATATCCTAAGAGGATAGAAATAGAGGGATTGGAAATACATCATGTTTAGTCTGGGAAGAGACCTGTAGTTTTGGTAGATGAGATTTTAAAAACATCTCAGGCGCTAGTGAATCCAAAGTTGATCCATTAATTTTTCCACATCTTTTTCTTTTTTCCTCATTAGGTGCTCACCAGATGATGGCCATACTCCAAACTGCACTGATGACGAAAAGCACATGATCCAAAGCAATGCATACTGTGGTCTGATCACAGATCCAAATGGTCCATTCCAGAAGTGCCACTCAGTAGTTGATCCACAGAGTTATTTCGAAGATTGCCAGTATGATCTCTGTGAACTCCACTTGAACAATGCAGCCCTCTGTGAAAGCCTACAGGCCTATGCAGACGTGTGCCAAGCTGCAGGAGTCCAGCTGCCAGCATGGAGAAATGAAACCTTTTGTCGTATGTATCAAGATTGATAGAAATTTCCACTTGTCAGGAGGGTTTAGTGAGGATTTCCTGAAGACAGAACCTTACAACCCTGTCTTGAATTCATGTAACACTGAAAATCTTGACTGATCAGGCTAAAATTTCAGGATTATATGTAGTTTCTCAGTTTGTTTCCTTTGGGAAGATGCTAGAAAAAATAATTCAGCTGCTTTAAATGAAGGGGAAAAAATTCCATCTAATCCATCTTAAAATAGAATTGCAGGCCTTTCCTTTGAATTCCTTTCTGCAAAGAGAGCAAGATGGAGGAACTCTTCTGACAAGCTGAGCAGGAGATCTAGGGTAAAGGGAGGAGAGTGTTATAGACACTATGAGTGGAACAGACTCCCATTTGTTTGAGAGTAGGGACCATTATTCTGAGCTGATCATCCTTCCCTATTAGATGTGGAAGAAAGCATCAGAGTGTCCCCTACAGGTGTAGTCATTCCTGGTTTCAGATAGGAGAGGCATCCTGGAATTAAAGATCAGGACTGAAGTCAAAAGTATTTGGAGGTTGCAACAATGGAGGTTGTAACACTTCTGAGTGCAGAGAGCACAGAGAGAGTAGGGAAGAGATGGAAGCAATGGAAACACACAGAGACACAAGAGAAAAGATGTCAAGTGTTGAAGTAATAGATAAATGTGTCTTATGGGCTGAACAAAATGGGGAGACTAAAAAGCTCATCTGAAAATATCGGAATTACTGAAATTACATAATTTCATTCTGGCTTTTGTATCCCATTTAACTTCAAGTGTACAAATGCATGCATGAAAATGTGGCAGTTCCAGCATGTTCACGAACATTTCTGACACTTTAAAAGAAATCAGAATATGATATTAAACAAACCCCATTACATGGTTAATTTCAAAATATTAATATATAGCTTTATCTTTTCATACACAGCATTGGCCTGTCCGGCCAACAGTCACTACGAGCCCTGTGCTGCAGCCTGCCCTGCCACCTGTGTTGACCCAATGGCTCCCTACAACTGCAACCTGCCGTGCGTGGAGGGCTGTGTGTGCGACAGCGGGTACCTGCTCTACAATGACCGCTGCGTGCCCAGCCAGCAGTGCGGGTGCTGGCACAACGGGCAGCACTACCCCGTGGGCTCCGAGTTCTGGACGGACGACAGCTGCTCCTCCAAGTGTGTGTGTCCTGCACGGGGAAGCAAAGTCCAGTGCTTCAATGCCTCCTGCCCTGCGGGCCAGTACTGCGGGGTGCAGAACGGGAAACCTGTGTGCCTCGAACACTCCTACGGCATCTGCCACATCCACGGTGACCCCCACTACAAAACCTTTGACAAAGTGAGGCACGACTTCATGGGCAACTGCACCTACACCCTGGCCAAAGTGTGCTCCAACACCAGCTCCCTGCCCTACTTCAACGTGGAGGCCAAGAACGAGCACCGTGGCAACACCCGAGTGTCCTACGTGCGCGAAGTCACGGTTGAGGTGTATGGACAGAGCATCGTCATGGTCAAGCAGCAGACGAGCCACGTGCTGGTAGGCAGTGGGGCTGGCTCCAGTGGGGTGAGGTGCAAGGCTGGGCTGGCTGCAGCTGGCAGGGCCTGGCATGTGCCAGATGTGGGTTGCCTCTCTTGAAGGCACTGGGTCACTTTGTTTTCCCTTTCTGGAAGAGATGGAGGAGGGAGGGGCAAATGGGGAACATGGGCCGTGCTGAGAAACAGTGCTGAGAGCACAGCACACAGCTCAGTGAGCCCCAGGGGTGTTGGGGTGTGAGGACATGCCAGGCAGCTGTTTGCCGTGCCTGGGCTGGCAGCTGCCTTCCTTGGGCAGGAGCAGCCAGGGAGGCCGGGGACAGGCCCGGGGCCCACTGTGCCTGTGTGCCGTAGGTGAACAACGTGCGGCAGACGCTGCCCGTGAGCGCAGCAGGAGGGGCCGTCACGGTGAGCAAGAGCGGCCGCTACATCGTCCTGGAGACAGACTTCAACCTCAGAGTGTCCTACGACGCTGACCACTCGGTGGAGGTGAAGGTGCCCACCACCTACTTCAACCTGACCTGTGGCATGTGTGGCAACTTCAACAACCGCAAGGACGACGAGTACATGATGCCCAACGGGCAGCAGGCCGCAGACTCCAATGCGCTGGGACAGAGCTGGCAGGTCCCAGACAGTGACCCCTCCTGCGGTGTCCCTGTCCCCTCCCCACCCTGCAGTGCAGAAGAGGAGCAGCTCTACCGCTCCGACCAGTTCTGTGGCTTACTGACCACCAGGCCTAGCTCTTTTGAGAGTTGCCACGGCGTGATCAACCCCCAGGACTACTTTGACACCTGCCTGTATGACCTGTGTGCCCTGAATGGTGGCCAGGAGTTCCTGTGTGCTGCTCTGGAGGCCTATGCTGACGCGTGCCAGGCAGCTGGTGTGGCTCTTCTTCCCTGGAGAAATGCCACATTCTGCCGTGAGTTGCCATAGACAAATGAGCCTTTGTACTGCTCAGTTTCTGTCTTACAAGGTTGATTTTAGCCAATAACTGACATAGCTTAGATGTCATAAATTCTTCAGGTAGTTACGAAAAATACTGAGAGACTAAATCCTTCAAAATTCATGTCATTATTGTTTTCTGCCAGATAATAGATGATTATTTTGTTCATTATCTCAAGAATCTTTGGTAAACCGCTAGCAGTATGCCCCTGTTAATGTTCACTGTCCTCTGAGTTTTAGATGATGTTTTGCCTTTTATAGTCTGGCTGCATCTAAGGATTTTAGCAATCCTTTCATGTGGAAATGTACCATCTATGGGCAAGATCTAGTGTAGAAAGGTTTAGCTTTTCCTTGGATTTGGAGGTAGTTAATAGTCAGGATACTGGGCTAAACAGTCATACTTTTCTCATGTAGTCTATTTTCTTTTCTTCATTCTAATAGTAAAATAGGAATGGAATTTCAGGCTTCAAAAAACTCCCACAATTGCCACTAGCTCAAAACAATAATGTTATTGAATAGTGGTTTCATGTGGGTTTACTAGTTTTGTGTGGGCTGTGGTTATTAATGCAGTACTTTTTGTTGTTTCTCAGCTATTGCATGCCCTCCCAATAGTCACTACAATCCATGCACCAGTGCTTGTCCAGCAACCTGCACTGACCCTCTTGCATCACAGAATTGCAGCAGACCTTGTGTGGAAGGGTGTGAATGCAACAGTGGCTTTGTCCTCAGTGGAGGACAGTGTGTGTCCATGAGCAACTGTGGCTGCCTTCAGAATGGCAAATATTATGAGGTTTGTTCTGGAACACAATTCTTATGGGGGTTTATTTCATAACTCAACACTACTATTTACTCCTTTAATTTATTTTTATTCTCTTGTCTCTAACAGAAAGGAGAATCTTTCTGGCAACCAGACTGTATAGGTCATTGTGTATGTGCTGGAAATGGAACTGTAGTTTGCAATTCAGACACATGTGAAGTAAGCCAGGTTTGCAAGGTGCAGAGTGGACTCCTGGGATGTTACCCATTGAATCCCAGCACCTGCCACATTTTTGGGGATCCACATTACATAACCTTTGATGGGAGACTGTACCATTTCCAAGGAGACTGCAATTATACTGTTGTTGAGAGATGCACAAATTCTTCTGAAAAGTTCTCAGTGACAACCAGAAATGAACATAGAGGAAATCCAAACTGGACAGCCTTGAACTCAGTTGCTATCACATTGAAAAATCTTCACATTGTTTTGAAGAAAAACAAAGAGACTTATGTAAGTATTCTACTTTAAGCATAAACAATCCATCACATCTATGCACTTTACATTTCTGCCCAAAAGAACTTTATCAGGCTTTTCTGAATTCTTTACCTCCAAGACAGCACAAGCAAGAAGTCACAGAATTCATTTATTTTTCTAAAAAGGCAGAAACCAGCATAACTTTTTTGTCCACTCATATATTTTCTAAATGAGGTTGTAGGATAAAACAGCTTCATCTGTGTCTTCATCTGTAACAGAAAGCTTTTACAGAACCAAATCCCAAAGATTTACTTTAAACTAACCATCCCACAATTGCTCTGTGTGTTGCTTTGACAGCAGAAAGCTAAATTTGTGCCACAAAGCACTATTCAAGGTCTGAGATAAATGTACACCTTCAGTCTCTCCTTAATATCAGGCTTCTGTTATCTGCATTGTTCATTAGAGTAAAGCTGACTCGGTGAAGAAAGCCATAATGCTGGCAGTGCAGATGTCCTCTTTGTTCCTGGGAGTGCTGTTGGTTTACTTGGTTCTGTGGGGTTTGTTTTCTTTAGGTGAATGGAGTTCAGGTTTCTCTTCCTGTGGATTTGAACCATGAAGTCAGAGCATCCATACAAGGGCACCACATAGTCATTGATACCTCTCTAGGGATCCAGGTTAAGTTTGATGGTGACCAGGAGCTTTTTGTTCTGGTTGACGAAAGTCTCAAAGGACAGCTGTGTGGTCTCTGTGGAACATTCAATGACAACCAACTGGATGACTTTTTAAACCCAGATAAAGTCCTAGAACAGGATCCAAATAAATTTGGTGACAGCTGGATAGTGAAGGATGACAACAGGACGTAAGTATCAGATAATACTTTGAGAAACAGGAAAATGCCTGAAGTATAGATCATCTAGTTATAGGTCTAACATACATTATTTGCATTCCATAGTAACCCTCTTTTGATATTACTTGCTAGTTCGTTCACCTTTGGATAACTCCAGTTTTCAATAGAAAGCATCAAAATTTTTAAGTTTCAGACAACCTTCAGAGCTTTTCCACAAGAGCCTTATAGATTTTACTTGGGATTGGTATCCTTTTTATGGATATAACTTGAATTTTTCCTTACTTCCCTATTCTAAAATAATGTCTAAAATATCGCTTAAAATATCACCCTAAAATATTCCCCCTTCCTGCTATCAGAAGTCTAAATCTATCTCTCAGATTCTGCTCCTGAGATAACTTCACATAGATTAATGTAGACATGTGACATTTATCTGTCTATTAGTGCTTTCACATACAAGTTATTGCTCTTATTATATGCAGTAATTAATTGAAATTATCTTTCTTGTGTTGGATAACTGATGTCTTTGTTTCTTCTGCACTTTGTTCTGTGGATAGGCAGTCACAATTTGCAGCTAGATTCTTAATGGGGAATTATAAGTTAAATCACAAAATAAGTTAAATTCTCACTTTTGAGTTTGACACACCAGCCTATGTCTATACATAACAAATCGACAGAATTTGGCATAGCATTCCATTATAGCTTGGGCATGTCTTGCAGGATAGAACAAAACACAAAGATTTACTATATAACCACTCTGCTGCTTGGTGTTTGGATTTTTTTGTGCAGGTGTAATCAAGTTTCAGTTGTACCACCCGCTTGTGACACAGAAAAAGAGAAAGAATATGAAGAAGTCTGCAAAATTATTTCAAAAATTGATGGACCTTTTCAGCTCTGCCATTCACACATTCCCCCACAGCAGTACATTGAGAGCTGTGTCTATGATCTGTGTGCCACAGAGGGGGATTCTGATCAGTACTGCAAGATTTTAGAGGCATATGTTGCTGCCTGTGAAACTGAAGGTGTAAATCTGGGTGAATGGAAGAAGGATACCATCTGTGGTAAGTCATTAGGACATTTAGCAAATAACCACTCAATTAAATCCTCATGCTACAATATAAATTCAAGTGACTAAGGAATAGAGCAGAATTTCAGAGATGGGCATTCTACGAAACATAGGAAGCTTTCAAGTGCTTAGCATCTCTGTAAATTTGGCTTCTAATTAAGCTTTTAATGGGCTTAAAAGTATTCACTTTAGAATGTGATATCTCAGTAGATTTGATCCAAGACTATTGTTCAGAATGAGGTTGTGAGAGACAGCATGCACTGTCAGCTAAGGGCTCAGCAAGGGACAATTGAGCACTTGTCTAACAAATCACCACTTTGACTCTAAGAAAATATTTTCTCTTTTTGAGGAGTGTTAACGTATCACTTAACTAACTTGTCTACAGCTCCACATTTTTACCAAATATGCAAAATAAGTTCCTAAGTATATAAACCAGGGCTTTAAAATCAGTGAAGAAGAATCCCACAGTTTGAGGTCCATTCAGCCTTAGGCCATTATTATCTAGGTAAAGCAGTTAACACAGAGGTAAGGCAAGAGGCATGACATTCATAGAATCACAGAATAGTTTGGATTAAAAGGCACCTTCAAAGTTCATCCTGTCCAATTGCCCTGCAGCAAGCAGAGACATCTACAACTAGATCAAGTTATTCACCATCTAAGCTCACCCCAAATGTTCCCCAGATTTCACCATCCTCATGGTAAAGAAATTATTATTTGTCTCCTTAAATTGCTTTTTCTAGAGATCCCACAGGTAATTACCAAAGCCAGCCAGCAAAAAAAGCAACTGAAGAATGAGTCTATTACATGAAAATGCATTCTGGAACTGCTTTCCAATTCAAAGACATCCCAGTTTATAAGTAGTAAAAAGCTATGTCAGAACATTTTTATTATGAAGTCTACATTTCCACTTAAAAAACACTTTGAGAGCCAGTTGAATACTACTTCAATAAATAGACAGCTTTGATCAATTTGCAACAGTAAATTATTGTTACTGTGGCATAGTGTAAAAATACAGGATCTTAGTGCATTATGATGACACATGAGAAAGGGAGCTGTAAAATAACATACATTCTCAGACACTTACAATTTCATATTTTATTTTAGTATATTATTCAATTCTGGTCAATTCTACCCATTCCATTGCAGCATCTTCAATTTTTCATGAACATTGGTTCATTAGACCTAGAAGGGCATTTCCAAACAGAGACAAGGTTGCAAACCTTATTGTGGAAATTCTGTTTTTCTTTCTGCACCATATACAGGTGCACCACCAGGCTGCAATATGTTCTGTACATTTGAAGTTGACTTCTGTGAGTGGAAACAGGAAACTAATGATGACTTTGACTGGATAATGCACAAGGGACCAACACCCACACCTGATACTGGCCCTTCCCATGACCACACGACTGGAGGTGAGAACAGCAAACAGTATTGGGCTGTGCTTCTCTTGAAAGAATGCAAGGATTCTCTTTTAACAGCAAATCCAGGCCATGTGTTTCTAGGCCTAATTCAGGGCCTTCTACACTAGTCAGGAATCTGTTATGGTTGGATGAGCAGAACATTGATGAGCATGTGGCCTCTCAGCATAAGTTCCTGTAAGGACGCTTCAGCTAAGTGTATTCATGTTGACACTCTATCCCTGTGGCAGCTGACCTTTCCTTTAGAAGGTGCTCCTTTTCTTAAGTACTAGACAGGTGTACTCTCCTGTAAATGCATTCAGGAACTGAAAGAATAATGCAGGTGCTGGGAGCAGTAATGCCGTATTGTACACACTCTGTAATTGAAGTGACTTTGTCTTCTCCGGCCCATTAATGTGAAAAACTATAATTATGCCCTTTCCAGAGGGTAATTATATCTACCTGCAAGGAAGTAAGCAAGAGCCAGGTGATGAAGCTCGCTTGGTCAGTCCACTGTGCAGTTCGGAAGGACCTCACTGCTTCCGCTTCTGGTATCACATGTACGGAGATGAAATGATGGCTCTGCGTGTGTATGTAATTCACAATGAGACATCTACACTGGAATGGAAAACAGCTGGAAACAAAGGGGACAGATGGAACTTGGGAGAAGTCACAGTATACAGCAGAGGAAATATGCAGGTAAGGACAGAGACTCTCACTGAGATGAACAGTGATTTTTAATAGCAATTAATTTTCCGGCTGGAGCTAATGACAGGGTCTATCCCTTCCATTAGATTGTCCTGGAGGGCATGGTCGGTGAAGATCTCCGGAGTGATGTAGCGTTGGATGATCTGTCCATTGTAAAGGGAGAATGCCAAGGTAAAAACAGTGGCTGGCGAGAGGGCACTATGAAAAAAATTATGCTTCTTCTAGCAGACAGAGTAGTTGTTATATTCACCCACCTCTGGACAAGTAGGACTGATGTTCTTGTACTGTTGTTTCTTTCATAGAATTTATTCCAACACCAACAGAGCCCATAAGCACAACGCCATCAGAACAGACACCTACACCAACACCCATGCCAGATTCAGGTAATTAGAACAGACAACACAGGACCACAGTCCATTGTGCAGGGCTGGATGGGGAGGAGAGGCAGTAGGAGGTGCTCATCTGAAAGTTTCCTCTGGTCTTTCCACTGCCAGGCACCTGTGTGGTGGAAGGAGATCCTCACTACCACACATTCGACAAGCAGTTACACAATTTCATGGGCACCTGCACCTACACCCTCTCCAAGCTGTGTGAGGGCAACAGCTCCCTGCCCTACTTCAATGTGGAAGCGGCCAATGAGCACAGGGGAGGCAACACCCGTGTGTCCTATGTCCGATACGTGGATGTGGATGTGGCTGAGCAGCGCATAAGGCTGGGACAGGGTGGAGTTGTGACGGTGAGCTTGAGAAGAACATGCTGTGGGGTTTGTGTGTGAGGAGAGAACTGTGCCAAACGGGCTGCTCCAACCCTGTCTCGGTTCCTGTCCTTCCAGGTCAATGGAGTGGAACAGATCCTGCCTTGCAGCCCATCCGCAGGCGTGCAGGTCTTGTCCAGCGGCTTCTACACCATGGTCATGACAGACTTTGGCCTGAGAGTCAAGTTTGATGGGAAGCATCGAGTGGAGGTGACACTTCCAAGCACCTTTGGCCAGAAGGTCTGTGGCATGTGTGGGAACTACAACGGGATTGCAGCAGATGACTTCCAGAACCCAGAAGGGGCAATGGAGCCAGACTCCACCAGCCTGGGCAACAGCTGGGAGGTGTCCAACAACAGCAGGTGGGTATGGCCCCCAGCAGCTCTGGGGACACATTGGGCAAGGGGAAGGAGGAGACGCAGCTACCAGGACAAGTCCACAAATGACCCAGGGGAATTTCTGTGTGTTTTTCCACAGCTGCTCAGCCGGACCTCTGCCCACCCCAGCCTGCAATGAGACCGACAAACAACTCATCAGCAGCAGCCACTTCTGTGGGCTCCTCACTGACACCAGAGGCCCATTCCAGGTGTGCCACGCTGTGCTGAGCCCCAGCAGCTACTTTGACACCTGCTCCTATGACCTGTGTGAGCTGGGGCTGGATCACGAGACCCTGTGCAAGAGCTTGCAGTCCTATGCAGATGCCTGCCAGTCACTCGGTGTCCACATACCTGTGTGGAGGAACACGACCTTCTGCCGTAAGTCCAGACATCATGGCACCGTGGGCTGGTGCTCTCAGAAAAACACGGGACACGATTGGAAGAGAGAGCTGGGCAGTAAGAACTGGGGGCTGTAAGAATATGCAGGCATCATCAGTATTAGAGGCTCCATTTTCTGTTTCATTTTGATCAGGTAGGAGTGAGAATGCAAATAGAGCCAAAGAGACCCTAGAGAGAAGAGATGAAGTTACATTTTCAGAAGGGGATAGATATTCAGCCGAGAGGTGCATTCTGTTCACCAAGTAATTGCTCGTTATTGTATCTTGGCAGCCATCGCTTGTCCGGCCAACAGTCACTACGAGCCCTGTGCTGCAGCCTGCCCTGCCACCTGTGTTGACCCAATGGCTCCTGTTACCTGCAGCCTGCCGTGCGTGGAGGGCTGTGTGTGCGACAGCGGGTACCTGCTCTACAATGACCGCTGCGTGCCCAGCCAGCAGTGCGGGTGCTGGCACAACGGGCAGCACTACCCCGTGAGCTCCGAGTTCTGGACGGACGACAGCTGCTCCTCCAAGTGTGTGTGTCCTGCACGGGGAAGCAAAGTCCAGTGCTTCAATGCCTCCTGCCCTGCGGGCCAGTACTGCGGGGTGCAGAACGGGAAACCTGTGTGCCTCGAACACTCCTACGGCATCTGCCACATCCACGGTGACCCCCACTACAAAACCTTTGACAAAGTGAGGCACGACTTCATGGGCAACTGCACCTACACCCTGGCCAAAGTGTGCTCCAACACCAGCTCCCTGCCCTACTTCAACGTGGAGGCCAAGAACGAGCACCGTGGCAACACCCGAGTGTCCTACGTGCGCGAAGTCACGGTTGAGGTGTACGGACAGCGCATCGTCATGGTCAAGCAGCAGACGAGCCACGTGCTGGTAGGCAGTGGGGCTGGCTCCAGTGGGGTGAGGTGCAAGGCTGGGCTGGCTGCAGCTGGCAGGGCCTGGCATGTGCCAGGTGTGGGTTACCTCTCTTGAAGGCACTGGGTCACTTTGTTTTCCCTTTCTGGAAGAGATGGAGGAGGAAGGGGCAAATGGGGAACATGGGCCGTGCTGAGAAACAGTGCTGAGAGCACAGCACACAGCTCAGTGAGCCCCAGGGGTGTTGGGGTGTGAGGACATGCCAGGCAGCTGTTTGCCGTGCCTGGGCTGGCAGCTGCCTTCCTTGGGCAGGAGCAGCCAGGGAGGCCGGGGACAGGCCCGGGGCCCACTGTGCCTGTGTGCCGTAGGTGAACAACGTGCGGCAGACGCTGCCCGTGAGCGCAGCAGGAGGGGCCGTCACGGTGAGCAAGAGCGGCCGCTACATCGTCCTGGAGACAGACTTCAACCTCAGAGTGTCCTACGACGCTGACCACTCGGTGGAGGTGAAGGTGCCCACCACCTACTTCAACCTGACCTGTGGCATGTGTGGCAACTTCAACAACCGCAAGGACGACGAGTACATGATGCCCAACGGGCAGCAGGCCGCAGACTCCAATGCGCTGGGACAGAGCTGGCAGGTCCCAGACAGTGACCCCTCCTGCGGTGTCCCTGTCCCCTCCCCACCCTGCAGTGCAGAAGAGGAGCAGCTCTACCGCTCCGACCAGTTCTGTGGCTTACTGACCACCAGGCCTAGCTCTTTTGAGAGTTGCCACGGCGTGATCAACCCCCAGGACTACTTTGACACCTGCCTGTATGACCTGTGTGCCCTGAATGGTGGCCAGGAGTTCCTGTGTGCTGCTCTGGAGGCCTATGCTGACGCGTGCCAGGCAGCTGGTGTGGCTCTTCTTCCCTGGAGAAATGCCACCTTCTGCCGTGAGTACCTGTTTTCCCTTGCTAGACAGAGAAAAATGGGCCACACCTTCTGCTCTAAGCCTCTGGCCAAAGCAAATATTTGATCTTTCCCTTCTCACTTGGCTGACCATGGTTGAGGTCTTCCTGGTCCTAATTTTCCCTTTCCCATTGCAGCCCTGCAGTGTCCCCCCAACAGCTACTATGACCCCTGCATGACCGGCTGTCCTGCCACCTGCGTTGACCAACAAGCCCCACAGAACTGCTCCAAGCCTTGTGTGGAGGGCTGTGCATGTAGCTCTGGCTTCCTCCTCAGCGGAGACACCTGTGTGCCCGAGGCCAACTGCGGCTGCCTCTTTGAGGGCAATTACTATACTGTGAGTGAAAAGCCTGCCCTGCTTTGCACCCCTGCCAGGCCACTCCTCTGCCTGTACTTTCCTGCCTCATATGCTGAGGATTGCTGTTTCCCTGCCTGCAGGAAGGCGAATCCTTCGTGAATGAGAACTGCACTCGCCGGTGCCGCTGTGAGGCCAAAGGCCAGATGGTTTGCTCTGCCTTGTCCTGTGGCGAGGACGAGGTCTGCAAGATCCAGGATGGCCAGAGGGGCTGTTACCCAGCCAGCACTGCCATCTGCCACATCTACGGTGACCCACATTACAGCACCTTCGATGGCAAGCTCCACCACTTCCAGGGCTCCTGCAACTACACAGTGGTGACGGGCTGCGACAACTCCTCCCTTGGCTTCAGTGTCACCACCCGCAACGAACATCGCGGCAGCCAGAGCTGGACATCTCTGAACTCTGTGGCACTGTCCCTCGAAGGCCTCCACATTGCTCTGCGCAAGCACAAGGCAGTCTACGTAAGCCTCTCATTTTTATACCTGGGAACAGCGGGCACGCTGCACTCCCTTAAATACCCCTCTTCCCCCAGGAACAGCTTGCTATTCCCTGAGCCTGCTCTATACACACAGAAGAGCTTGGCAGGGCTCTGAATGGGCTATACATGGCTGTGGCTCATGCAGACACAGATTCTGGGTTACTTTCCTGAACTTTCAGTGTGCCACTGTGCAGTTGCTGCTGCCCTCATAGGCAGTGTTTATCATGCCAGCAATGCTTCTGGCCCATTGGCACCAGGAGTACCCTGGTGGGGAACCCTTGTGACCTCTCAGTGGAGGGCACCTCTTTATGTTTCTGTCTCCCTCTGTCCCCCTCCTCCAGATCAATGGTGTTCTGGTCTCCCTGCCTGCTTCTCCTGCCAACGGTGTGAGCATTTCCCTGAACGGCTCCTACGTGCGGGTGTCTACCAAGCTGGGCCTGCAGCTGCAGTTCAATGGGGACCATGAGCTCCTGGTGAAGGTGTCTGAGAAATACAAGGGCAAACTCTGTGGGCTCTGTGGGACGTACACTGGGAGCCAGCAGGATGACTTCATGCGACCCGATGGGGTGGTTGTACCCGACTTCAACGACTTTGGAACCAGCTGGAGGGTGCCAGATGCTGAGTGGCCGTGAGTCCTTCTTCCATCATGCAGATGAAGAACAGAAGGGAGTGTGGCAGAGGGCAGCTGGGAGGGACATCGGGAGGGAGGGCTGGTGATGGCAAGCATGGGGCAAAGGAGAAGAGGCAGCTTCCTGACCTCAGGGAGAGAGGGCTGAGTCTGGGCAGAATGCTTTTGGTAAGATGTTTGGATTGCAACTGCCTCAGTCATTTGCTTGTTTCCACCTGAAAGCAGGGAGGGCAAGGGTGCCTGTGGGCCTTGTGTTCCTCCCTTTCAAGTGACACCCATGGGTGCCTGTCCTAGGGAGGGATCCAGACTGCAGAAGCTGAGGTTATGGCTCGGGAGAAGGTCAGGAAATGCTGGTCAGGCAGCTGTCAGCAGGCTGCAGGGAACTCAGGGCTGTCTGTCTGCTTTGTAGGTGTGACCCAGCCATCATCCCACCTGCATCCTGCTCCCCTGCTGAAGAGGAGGCAGCTAACAAGCAGTGCTCAATCCTCACTCAACTCAGTGGCCCGTTCCAGCCGTGCCATGCAGTTCTGCCACCCGAGACATACTTTGAGAGCTGTGTCTATGACCAGTGTGCCACGTCTGGCAGCACGGAGCAGCTCTGCAATGACCTGGGGGCCTATGCTGCAGCCTGTGCTGAGGCGGGCGTTGATGTGGGAGACTGGACTGCTGGCACTGTCTGTGGTAAGTCTTCTGTTGACTTCCTTGGATTTCCTTGAGTCTCAGAAACATGGCATCGGGCAGTTCTGGGGGCAGTACGGGAGGGATGGATTTCTCCATCTATCACATTACTAGTCCCCCACTCTGATGGCCCAGCCAGCCCTTGCATGAAGAGACACTTCCAGACAGGTGGAATCTCTGTCCTGCGCTTTGTTTGCAATGGTGTGGGGGTGTTTGGGAAGCGTGCAACATCCCCACTTGGGAACAAATCTCCATTCTCAAACATGCCTTCTTCACTTCTGTTTCACTCTGTTCCATTCACCAGCTCCTACAGGCCCACCCACCTTGCCAGGCACTACAACGCTGCCTCCACGTCCAACAACAACACCATCACCTGGGACAAGCACAGGTACTGTTGTCTCCCATCTGTCTTTTGTAGTGGCTGTGCTGAGCGCTTGCCCTTGGCTGGCCACCCTTGCCTCTGCACGGGCCTGCCATGAATGTACATGGACATACCTGAGCCCTGCTGGACATGGGGAAAAGGTGGCCTCACCCTCACTCTACAACCTCTGCTTTCCTTTCTGCACCATGTTCAGCTCCACCAACAGACTGTAATTTTGCCTGCACATTCGAGGAGGACTTCTGTGAGTGGGTCCAGGAAGATTACAGCAGCATTGACTGGATAAGGAACAAAGGCCCAACGCCCACGCCAAATACCGGCCCGTCCTCTGACCACACAACAGGAGGTAGGAACAGCAATGAACAGCAATCAGGACACAGGCAGGGGGATGTCCCTGCAGGGATGACACTCAAACAGTGAACACAGACCACGGCTTTCCTGGCCTTCCTCCAGAGCACTTTGTCCAGTGTCCCAGAGCACTGGCAGATTCCCTTGGGAGGCTTTCCAGCCCTGGCAATCAGTCTGTGCTACCCCCAGAGCAGGCGAGGACCGGCCATGCAGGGGAGAATGTATTGCACAGCTTCATGACGCGTCGGCCTCTGGGCAAGGCAAATTGGTCCATGTCCCCATTACGAGATCATGGCTTGTCCAGAAGCCAAAGATAAGAGTTCTCTAAATCTGCAAAAAAAAAGTTAAGACTTTGGCAATGCTTTGGAGGTGTTGCCATGTCCCAGGTCAAAGCACACATCTGCCATGGCCCTGAGAGCACATTCAGAGAAGCACTTGGGTCTGGTGTGGGTTGTGGCTTGTGAAGGAACCGTGTTTGCTCCCTTCTCCTTTGACCTGCCTGAAACTGCAGCCAGGGTGCTCCCAGGACTGTGCTTAGGTTGTCCCTGGCTGCTTTGTGTAGCTCTGATGCATCTGCAACAGTGTGGCTTGTGCTCTGTTTCAGATGGCTACTACATCTTCCTGCAAGGGGGTGATGATGCTCTCCCTGGCTTTGTGGCTCACCTGGTCAGTCCGGTGTGCAGCTGGGAAGGAACAGTCTGCTTCCGCTTCTGGTACCACATGTATGGAACTGCTCAAGAAATGGCCCTGGCCGTTTATGTGAAGAAGGATGGTGAGCAAGTGCTGGTCTGGAGGAAAAAGGGGAACCAGAACGACACGTGGCACTTGGGAGAGGTCACGGTGCACACCACAGGAAACATGCAGGTAAGGCCACAGGCTCTCACTACCACCTCAGATGAGCCACACTTTCTAATGGCTCTTCACACATGCAGCTGGAGCTAATGCTGGAAACCATTCCATCCCTTAGATTTTGCTGGAGGGAGAATGGGGTGAAGATGTGCGGAGCAACATAGCGTTGGATGATCTGTCCATTGAGAAGGGATCCTGTGTATCAGGTATGAGGCTTGCCTTAGGGAAGGGCAGCTTGAGATATGCCACTGACCGAGGTGGCAGGCTGTGCTAGAGGTGGGAGCACACATTGTCTTTGGGCACTGATGCAGCCTGTGCCCAAGCCAACTCTCCTCTGGGAGGTGGGAGCACTGGCAATGCCTGCAGCAACTGTTTTAGTTCATGACTTACAAGGCCCACAAGCATTGGCCACACATACAGAAGTGCCTTGCCTACTGTTGTCACCCAGCTAAGCTGGTGGCAGAGCACTTGAGTGGGACAGCTCTGCCTGAGATGTCACTCTTCAATCCCTGTCCTGGGTATGCCTGATCATGGTGCTGGGTACTTCAGAAGGTTAAGGGAACCAGCTGCCTGCAACAAAACTCCCCTGCTGGTGCAAATCTCCTCTTACACTCTCTTGTTATAGATCCATGGACACCAACACCCACGGTCCCCCTGCCAGGTACCACGACGCAGCCTGTACCCACCACCTCACCAGCCACACCCACACCGAGCTCAGGTACTGACACCTCCCATCCCCTTCCGATTCTGCTTGTTGAAATTTTCATTTTGCTTCTTCTAGAGACCGTGACATGGGATAGAGGGTCCATACTGTAGAGGGGTGTCTCCCCCTGTATACCAGCTCTGCTGCTGGTGGCAGTATTTTAGCAGAGACGGAACAATGCCATCTCTGCCCCGGGTCTCTTAGCTCAGCATGTTGGGTTTTTCAGGAAGGCTGGATTAGCTGTTCACGTCAATGGCCTATCTTGACACTTACCGCTTCTTCCTCTGTCTCTCCTTCCTGTCCACTTCCTACTATCTCCCCTACTCCACTGCCTAACATTACAACACAGCACCACCAACAATACCACCTGGGGTGATCTCAGGTGCTGCTATTATTGGCAGAGTTCTGAGTCCACTTCTAAACCCATACTGGGAACATGATGCACTAATGTTTAAGGGCTATGATTTTTTTAATTTCATTCTCTACAAAAATTAAGACATGCATTGAATCCTCTTTCCCTTCTAAGGGTTTGTGTGGGACAGCTGTGCTAGTAGCATTAGGATGCTTAAACAACTTTGAACTGTATATCTGTAAAAATTAATGCTATCATGATATAGATCTGTAATAACTCTGCTTGTCTGCAAAGCCAATAGACCAGTCATGCTCCAGATGGTGTTTGAGCAAAGTGAGTTGGGGAGGAGAGGCAGTAGGAGGTGCTCATCTGAAAGTTTCCTCTGGTCTTTCCACTGCCAGGCACCTGTGTGGTGGAAGGAGACCCTCACTACCACACATTTGACAAGCAGTTACACCATTTCATGGGCACCTGCACCTACACCCTCTCCAAGCTGTGTGAGGGCAACAGCTCCCTGCCCTACTTCAATGTGGAAGCGGCCAATGAGCACAGGGGAGGCAACACCCGTGTGTCCTATGTCCGATACGTGGATGTGGATGTGGCTGAGCAGCGCATAAGGCTGGGACAGGGTGGAGTTGTGACGGTGAGCTTGAGGGGAACATGCTGTGGGGTTTGTGTGTGAGGAGAGAACTGTGCCAAACGGGCTGCTCCAACCCTGTCTCGGTTCCTGTCCTTCCAGGTCAATGGAGTGGAACAGATCCTGCCTTGCAGCCCATCCGCAGGCGTGCAGGTCTTGTCCAGCGGCTTCTACACCATGGTCATGACAGACTTTGGCCTGAGAGTCAAGTTTGATGGGAAGCATCGAGTGGAGGTGACACTTCCAAGCACCTTTGGCCAGAAGGTCTGTGGCATGTGTGGGAACTACAACGGGATTGCAGCAGATGACTTCCAGAACCCAGAAGGGGCAATGGAGCCAGACTCCACCAGCCTGGGCAACAGCTGGGAGGTGTCCAACAACAGCAGGTGGGTATGGCCCCCAGCAGCTCTGGGGACACATTGGGCAAGGGGAAGGAGGAGACGCAGCTACCAGGACAAGTCCACAAATGACCCAGGGGAATTTCTGTGTGTTTTTCCACAGCTGCTCAGCCGGACCTCTGCCCACCCCAGCCTGCAATGAGACCGACAAACAACTCATCAGCAGCAGCCACTTCTGTGGGCTCCTCACTGACACCAGAGGCCCATTCCAGGTGTGCCACGCTGTGCTGAGCCCCAGCAGCTACTTTGACACCTGCTCCTATGACCTGTGTGAGCTGGGGCTGGATCACGAGACCCTGTGCAAGAGCTTGCAGTCCTATGCAGATGCCTGCCAGTCACTCGGTGTCCACATACCTGTGTGGAGGAACACGACCTTCTGCCGTAAGTCCAGACATCATGGCACCGTGGGCTGGTGCTCTCAGAAAAACACGGGACACGATTGGAAGAGAGAGCTGGGCAATAAGAACTGGGGGCTGTAAGAATATGCAGGCACACATCAGTATTAGAGGCTCCATTTTCTGTTTCGTTTTGATCAGGTAGGAGTGAGAATGCAAATAGAGCCAAAGAGACCCTAGAGAGAAGAGATGAAGTTACATTTTCAGAAGGGGATAGATATTCAGCCGAGAGGTGCATTCTGTTCACCAAGTAATTGCTCGTTATTGTATCTTGGCAGCCATCGCTTGTCCGGCCAACAGTCACTACGAGCCCTGTGCTGCAGCCTGCCCTGCCACCTGTGTTGACCCAATGGCTCCCGATACCTGCAGCCTGCCGTGCGTGGAGGGCTGTGTGTGCGACAGCGGGTACCTGCTCTACAATGACCGCTGCGTGCCCAGCCAGCAGTGCGGGTGCTGGCACAACGGGCAGCACTACCCCGTGGGCTCCGAGTTCTGGACGGACGACAGCTGCTCCTCCAAGTGTGTGTGTCCTGCACAGGGAAGCAAAGTCCAGTGCTTCAATGCCTCCTGCCCTGCGGGCCAGTACTGCGGGGTGCAGAACGGGAAACCTGTGTGCCTCGAACACTCCTACGGCATCTGCCACATCCACGGCGACCCCCACTACAAAACCTTTGACAAAGTGAGGCACGACTTCATGGGCAACTGCACCTACACCCTGGCCAAAGTGTGCTCCAACACCAGCTCCCTGCCCTACTTCAATGTGGAGGCCAAGAACGAGCACCGTGGCAACACCCGAGTGTCCTACGTGCGCGAAGTCACGGTTGAGGTGTACGGACAGCGCATCGTCATGGTCAAGCAGCAGACGAGCCACGTGCTGGTAGGCAGTGGGGCTGGCTCCAGTGGGGTGAGGTGCAAGGCTGGGCTGGCTGCAGCTGGCAGGGCCTGGTACGTGCCAGGTGTGGGTTACCTCTCTTGAAGGCACTGGGTCACTTTGTTTTCCCTTTCTGGAAGAGATGGAGGAGGGAGGGGCAAATGGGGAACATGGGCCGTGCTGAGAAACAGTGCTGAGAGCACAGCACACAGCTCAGTGAGCCCCAGGGGTGTTGGGGTGTGAGAACATGCCAGGCAGCTGTTTGCCGTGCCTGGGCTGGCAGCTGCCTTCCTTGGGCAGGAGCAGCCAGGGAGGCCGGGGACAGGCCCGGGGCCCACTGTGCCTGTGTGCCGTAGGTGAACAACGTGCGGCAGACGCTGCCCGTGAGCGCAGCAGGAGGGGCCGTCACGGTGAGCAAGAGCGGCCGCTACATCGTCCTGGAGACAGACTTCAACCTCAGAGTGTCCTACGACGCTGACCACTCGGTGGAGGTGAAGGTGCCCACCACCTACTTCAACCTGACCTGTGGCATGTGTGGCAACTTCAACAACCGCAAGGACGACGAGTACATGATGCCCAACGGGCAGCAGGCCGCAGACTCCAATGCGCTGGGACAGAGCTGGCAGGTCCCAGACAGTGACCCCTCCTGCGGTGTCCCTGTCCCCTCCCCACCCTGCAGTGCAGAAGAGGAGCAGCTCTACCGCTCCGACCAGTTCTGTGGCTTACTGACCACCAGGCCTAGCTCTTTTGAGAGTTGCCACGGCGTGATCAACCCCCAGGACTACTTTGACACCTGCCTGTATGACCTGTGTGCCCTGAATGGTGGCCAGGAGTTCCTGTGTGCTGCTCTGGAGGCCTATGCTGACGCGTGCCAGGCAGCTGGTGTGGCTCTTCTTCCCTGGAGAAATGCCACCTTCTGCCGTGAGTAGCTGTCTTGCCCTTGCTAGACAGAGAAAAATGGGCCACACCTTCTGCTCTAAGCCTCTGGCCAAAGCCAATGTTTGGTCTTTCCCTTCTCACTTGGCTGACCATGGTTGAGGTCTTCCTGGTCCTAATTTTCCCTTTCCCATTGCAGCCCTGCAGTGTCCCCCGAACAGCTACTATGACCCCTGCATGACCGGCTGTCCTGCCACCTGCGTTGACCAACAAGCCCCACAGAACTGCTCCAAGCCTTGTGTGGAAGGCTGTGCATGTAGCTCTGGCTTCCTCCTCAGCGGAGACACCTGTGTGCCCGAGGCCAACTGCGGCTGCCTCTTTGAGGGCAATTACTATACTGTGAGTGAAAAGCCTGCCCTGCTTTGCACCCCTGCCAGGCCACTCCTCTGCCTGTACTTTCCTGCCTCATACGCTGAGGATTGCTGTTTCCCTGCCTGCAGGAAGGCGAATCCTTCGTGAATGAGAACTGCACTCGCCGGTGCCGCTGTGAGGCCAAAGGCCAGATGGTTTGCTCTGCCTTGTCCTGTGGCGAGGACGAGGTCTGCAAGATCCAGGATGGCCAGAGGGGCTGTTACCCAGCCAGCACTGCCATCTGCCACATCTACGGTGACCCACATTACAGCACCTTCGATGGCAAGCTCCACCACTTCCAGGGCTCCTGCAACTACACAGTGGTGACGGGCTGCGACAACTCCTCCCTTGGCTTCAGTGTCACCACCCGCAATGAACATCGCGGCAGCCAGAGCTGGACATCTCTGAACTCTGTGGCACTGTCCCTCGAAGGCCTCCACATTGCTCTGCGCAAGCACAAGGCAGTCTACGTAAGCCTCTCATTTTTATACCTGGGAACAGCGGGCACGCTGCACTCCCTTAAATACCCCTCTTCCCCCAGGAACAGCTTGCTATTCCCTGAGCCTGCTCTATACACACAGAAGAGCTTGGCAGGGCTCTGAATGGGCTATACATGGCTGTGGCTCATGCAGACACAGATTCTGGGTTACTTTCCTGAACTTTCAGTGTGCCACTGTGCAGTTGCTGCTGCCCTCATAGGCAGTGTTTATCATGCCAGCAATGCTTCTGGCCCATTGGCACCAGGAGTACCCTGGTGGGGAACCCTTGTGACCTCTCAGTGGAGGGCACCTCTTTATGTTTCTGTCTCCCTCTGTCCCCCTCCTCCAGATCAACGGTGTTCTGGTCTCCCTGCCTGCTTCTCTTGCCAACGGTGTGAGCATTTCCCTGAACGGCTCCTACGTGCGGGTGTCTACCAAGCTGGGCCTGCAGCTGCAGTTCAATGGGGACCATGAGCTCCTGGTGAAGGTGTCTGAGAAATACAAGGGCAAACTCTGTGGGCTCTGTGGGACGTACACTGGGAGCCAGCAGGATGACTTCATGCGACCCGATGGGGTGGTTGTACCCGACTTCAACGACTTTGGAACCAGCTGGAGGGTGCCAGATGCTGAGTGGCCGTGAGTCCTTCTTCCATCATGCAGATGAAGAACAGAAGGGAGTGTGGCAGAGGGCAGCTGGGAGGGACATCAGGAGGGAGGGCTGGTGATGGCAAGCATGGGGCAAAGGAGAAGAGGCAGCTTCCTGACCTCAGGGAGAGAGGGCTGAGTCTGGGCAGAATGCTTTTGGTAAGATGTTTGGATTGCAACTGCCTCAGTCATTTGCTTGTTTCCACCTGAAAGCAGGGAGGGCAAGGGTGCCTGTGGGCCTTGTGTTCCTCCCTTTCAAGTGACACCCATGGGTGCCTGTCTTAGGGAGGGATCCAGACTGAAGAAACTGCAGTTGTGGCTCGGGAGGAGGTCAGGAAATGCTGGTCAGGCAGCTGTCAGCAGGCTGCAGGGAACTCAGGGCTGTCTGTCTGCTTTGTAGGTGTGACCCAGCCATCATCCCACCTGCATCCTGCTCCCCTGCTGAAGAGGAGGCAGCTAACAAGCAGTGCTCAATCCTCACTCAACTCAGTGGCCCGTTCCAGCCGTGCCATGCAGTTCTGCCACCCGAGACATACTTTGAGAGCTGTGTCTATGACCAGTGTGCCACGTCTGGCAGCACGGAGCAGCTCTGCAATGACCTGGGGGCCTACGCTGCAGCCTGTGCTGAGGCGGGCGTTGATGTGGGAGACTGGAGTGCTGGCACTGTCTGTGGTAAGTCTTCTGTTGACTTCCTTGGATTTCCTTGAGTCTCAGAAACATGGCATCGGGCAGTTCTGGGGGCAGTACGGGAGGGATGGATTTCTCCAGCTATCACATTACTAGTCCCCCACTCTGATGGCCCAGCCAGCCCTTGCATGAAGAGACACTTCCAGACAGGTGGAATCTCTGTCCTGCGCTTTGTTTGCAATGGTGTGGGGGTGTTTGGGAAGCGTGCAACATCCCCACTTGGGAACAAATCTCCATTCTCAAACATGCCTTCTTCACTTCTGTTTCACTCTGTTCCATTCACCAGCTCCTACAGGCCCACCCACCTTGCCAGGCACTACAACGCTGCCTCCACGTCCAACAACAACACCATCACCTGGGACAAGCACAGGTACTGTTGTCTCCCATCTGTCTTTTGTAGTGGCTGTGCTGAGCGCTTGCCCTTGGCTGGCCACCCTTGCCTCTGCACGGGCCTGCCATGAATGTACATGGACATACCTGAGCCCTGCTGGACATGGGGAAAAGGTGGCCTCACCCTCACTCTACAACCTCTGCTTTCCTTTCTGCACCATGTTCAGCTCCACCAACAGACTGTAATTTTGCCTGCACATTCGAGGAGGACTTCTGTGAGTGGGTCCAGGAAGATTACAGCAGCATTGACTGGATAAGGAACAAAGGCCCAACGCCCACGCCAAATACCGGCCCGTCCTCTGACCACACAACAGGAGGTAGGAACAGCAATGAACAGCAATCAGGACACAGGCAGGGGGATGTCCCTGCAGGGATGACACTCAAACAGTGAACACAGACCACGGCTTTCCTGGCCTTCCTCCAGAGCACTTTGTCCAGTGTCCCAGAGCACTGGCAGATTCCCTTGGGAGGCTTTCCAGCCCTGGCAATCAGTCTGTGCTACCCCCAGAGCAGGCGAGGACCGGCCATGCAGGGGAGAATGTATTGCACAGCTTCATGACGCGTCGGCCTCTGGGCAAGGCAAATGGGTCCGTGTCCCCATTACGAGATCATGGCTTGTCCAGAAGCCAAAGATAAGAGTTCTCTAAATCTGCAAAAAAAAGTTAAGACTTTGGCAATGCTTTGGAGGTGTTGCCATGTCCCAGGCCAAAGCACGCATCTGCCATGGCCCTGAGAGCACATTCAGAGAAGCACTTGGGTCTGGTGTGGGTTGTGGTTTGTGAAGGAACCGTGTTTGCTCCCTTCTCCTTTGACCTGCCTGAAACTGCAGCCAGGGTGCTCCCAGGACTGTGCTTAGGTTGTCCCTGGCTGCTTTGTGTAGCTCTGATGCATCTGCAACAGTGTGGCTTGTGCTCTGTTTCAGATGGCTACTACATCTTCCTGCAAGGGGGTGATGATGCTCTCCCTGGCTTTGTGGCTCACCTGGTCAGTCCGGTGTGCAGCTGGGAAGGAACAGTCTGCTTCCGCTTCTGGTACCACATGTATGGAACTGCTCAAGAAATGGCCCTGGCCGTTTATGTGAAGAAGGATGGTGAGCAAGTGCTGGTCTGGAGGAAAAAGGGGAACCAGAACGACACGTGGCACTTGGGAGAGGTCACGGTGCACACCACAGGAAACATGCAGGTAAGGCCACAGGCTCTCACTACCACCTCAGATGAGCCACACTTTCTAATGGCTCTTCACACATGCAGCTGGAGCTAATGCTGGAAACCATTCCATCCCTTAGATTTTGCTGGAGGGAGAATGGGGTGAAGATGTGCGGAGCAACATAGCGTTGGATGATCTGCTCCATTGAGAAGGGATCCTGTGTATCAGGTATGAGGCTTGCCTTAGGGAAGGGCAGCTTGAGATATGCCACTGACCGAGGTGGCAGGCTGTGCTAGAGGTGGGAGCACACATTGTCTTTGGGCACTGATGCAGCCTGTGCCCAAGCCAACTCTCCTCTGGGAGGTGGGAGCACTGGCAATGCCTGCAGCAACTGTTTTAGTTCATGACTTACAAGGCCCACAAGCATTGGCCACACATACAGAAGTGCCTTGCCTACTGTTGTCACCCAGCTAAGCTGGTGGCAGAGCACTTGAGTGGGACAGCTCTGCCTGAGATGTCACTCTTCAATCCCTGTCCTGGGTATGCCTGATCATGGTGCTGGGTACTTCAGAAGGTTAAGGGAACCAGCTACCTGCAACAAAACTCCCCTGCTGGTGCAAATCTCCTCTTACACTCTCTTGTTATAGATCCATGGACACCAACACCCACGGTCCCCCTGCCAGGTACCACGACACAGCCTGTACCCACCACCTCACCAGCCACACCCACACCGAGCTCAGGTACTGACACCTCCCATCCCCTTCCGATTCTGCTTGTTGAAATTTTCATTTTGCTTCTTCTAGAGACCGTGACATGGGATAGAGGGTCCATACTGTAGAGGGGTGTCTCCCCCTGTATACCAGCTCTGCTGCTGGTGGCAGTATTTTAGCAGAGACGGAACAATGCCATCTCTGCCCCGGGTCTCTTAGCTCAGCATGTTGGGTTTTTCAGGAAGGCTGGATTAGCTGTTCACGTCAATGGCCTATCTTGACACTTACCGCTTCTTCCTCTGTCTCTCCTTCCTGTCCACTTCCTACTATCTCCCCTACTCCACTGCCTAACATTACAACACAGCACCACCAACAATACCACCTGGGGTGATCTCAGGTGCTGCTATTATTGGCAGAGTTCTGAGTCCACTTCTAAACCCATACTGGGAACATGATGCACTAATGTTTAAGGGCTATGATTTGTTTAATTTCATTCTCTACAAAAATTAAGACATGCATTGAATCCTCTTTCCCTTCTAAGGGTTTGTGTGGGACAGCTGTGCTAGTAGCATTAGGATGCTTAAACAACTTTGAACTGTATATCTGTAAAAATTAATGCTATCATGATATAGATCTGTAATAACTCTGCTTGTCTGCAAAGCCAATAGACCAGTCATGCTCCAGATGGTGTTTGAGCAAAGTGAGTTGGGGAGGAGAGGCAGTAGGAGGTGCTCATCTGAAAGTTTCCTCTGGTCTTTCCACTGCCAGGCACCTGTGTGGTGGAAGGAGACCCTCACTACCACACATTTGACAAGCAGTTACACCATTTCATGGGCACCTGCACCTACACCCTCTCCAAGCTGTGTGAGGGCAACAGCTCCCTGCCCTACTTCAATGTGGAAGCGGCCAATGAGCACAGGGGAGGCAACACCCGTGTGTCCTATGTCCGATACGTGGATGTGGATGTGGCTGAGCAGCGCATAAGGCTGGGACAGGGTGGAGTTGTGACGGTGAGCTTGAGGGGAACATGCTGTGGGGTTTGTGTGTGAGGAGAGAACTGTGCCAAACGGGCTGCTCCAACCCTGTCTTGGTTCCTGTCCTTCCAGGTCAATGGAGTGGAACAGATCCTGCCTTGCAGCCCATCCGCAGGCGTGCAGGTCTTGTCCAGCGGCTTCTACACCATGGTCATGACAGACTTTGGCCTGAGAGTCAAGTTTGATGGGAAGCATCGAGTGGAGGTGACACTTCCAAGCACCTTTGGCCAGAAGGTCTGTGGCATGTGTGGGAACTACAACGGGATTGCAGCAGATGACTTCCAGAATCCAGAAGGGGCAATGGAGCCAGACTCCACCAGCCTGGGCAACAGCTGGGAGGTGTCCAACAACAGCAGGTGGGTATGGCCCCCAGCAGCTCTGGGGACACATTGGGCAAGGGGAAGGAGGAGACGCAGCTACCAGGACAAGTCCACAAATGACCCAGGGGAATTTCTGTGTGTTTTTCCACAGCTGCTCAGCCGGACCTCTGCCCACCCCAGCCTGCAATGAGACCGACAAACAACTCATCAGCAGCAGCCACTTCTGTGGGCTCCTCACTGACACCAGAGGCCCATTCCAGGTGTGCCACGCTGTGCTGAGCCCCAGCAGCTACTTTGACACCTGCTCCTATGACCTGTGTGAGCTGGGGCTGGATCACGAGACCCTGTGCAAGAGCTTGCAGTCCTATGCAGATGCCTGCCAGTCACTCGGTGTCCACATACCTGTGTGGAGGAACACGACCTTCTGCCGTAAGTCCAGACATCATGGCACCGTGGGCTGGTGCTCTCAGAAAAACACGGGACACGATTGGAAGAGAGAGCTGGGCAATAAGAACTAGGGGCTGTAAGAATATGCAGGCACACATCAGTATTAGAGGCTCCATTTTCTGTTTCATTTTGATCAGGTAGGAGTGAGAATGCAAATAGAGCCAAAGAGACCCTAGAGAGAAGAGATGAAGTTACATTTTCAGAAGGGGATAGATATTCAGCCGAGAGGTGCATTCTGTTCACCAAGTAATTGCTCGTTATTGTATCTTGGCAGCCATCGCTTGTCCGGCCAACAGTCACTACGAGCCCTGTGCTGCAGCCTGCCCTGCCACCTGTGTCGACCCGATGGCTCCCGATACCTGCAGCCTGCCGTGCGTGGAGGGCTGTGTGTGCGACAGCGGGTACCTGCTCTACAATGACCGCTGCGTGCCCAGCCAGCAGTGCGGGTGCTGGCACAACGGGCAGCACTACCCCGTGGGCTCCGAGTTCTGGACGGACGACAGCTGCTCCTCCAAGTGTGTCTGTCCTGCACGGGGAAGCAAAGTCCAGTGCTTCAATGCCTCCTGCCCTGCGGGCCAGTACTGCGGGGTGCAGAACGGGAAACCTGTGTGCCTCGAACACTCCTACGGCATCTGCCACATCCACGGCGACCCCCACTACAAAACCTTTGACAAAGTGAGGCACGACTTCATGGGCAACTGCACCTACACCCTGGCCAAAGTGTGCTCCAACACCAGCTCCCTGCCCTACTTCAACGTGGAGGCCAAGAACGAGCACCGTGGCAACACCCGAGTGTCCTACGTGCGCGAAGTCACGGTTGAGGTGTACGGACAGCGCATCGTCATGGTCAAGCAGCAGACGAGCCACGTGCTGGTAGGCAGTGGGGCTGGCTCCAGTGGGGTGAGGTGCAAGGCTGGGCTGGCTGCAGCTGGCAGGGCCTGGCACGTGCCAGGTGTGGGTTGCCTCTCTTGAAGGCACTGGGTCACTTTGTTTTGCCTTTCTGGAAGAGATGGAGGAGGGAGGGGCAAATGGGGAACATGGGCCGTGCTGAGAAACAGTGCTGAGAGCACAGCACACAGCTCAGTGAGCCCCAGGGGTGTTGGGGTGTGAGGACATGCCAGGCAGCTGTTTGCCGTGCCTGGGCTGGCAGCTGCCTTCCCTGGGCAGGAGCAGCCAGGGAGGCCGGGGACAGGCCCGGGGCCCACTGTGCCTGTGTGCCGTAGGTGAACAACGTGCGGCAGACGCTGCCCGTGAGCGCAGCAGGAGGGGCCGTCACGGTGAGCAAGAGCGGCCGCTACATCGTCCTGGAGACAGACTTCAACCTCAGAGTGTCCTACGACGCTGACCACTCGGTGGAGGTGAAGGTGCCCACCACCTACTTCAACCTGACCTGTGGCATGTGTGGCAACTTCAACAACCGCAAGGACGACGAGTACATGATGCCCAACGGGCAGCAGGCCGCAGACTCCAATGCGCTGGGACAGAGCTGGCAGGTCCCAGACAGTGACCCCTCCTGCGGTGTCCCTGTCCCCTCCCCACCCTGCAGTGCAGAAGAGGAGCAGCTCTACCGCTCCGACCAGTTCTGTGGCTTACTGACCACCAGGCCTAGCTCTTTTGAGAGTTGCCACGGCGTGATCAACCCCCAGGACTACTTTGACACCTGCCTGTATGACCTGTGTGCCCTGAATGGTGGCCAGGAGTTCCTGTGTGCTGCTCTGGAGGCCTATGCTGACGCGTGCCAGGCAGCTGGTGTGGCTCTTCTTCCCTGGAGGAATGCCACCTTCTGCCGTGAGTAGCTGTCTTGCCCTTGCTAGACAGAGAAAAATGGGCCACACCTTCTGCTCTAAGCCTCTGGCCAAAGCCAATGTTTGGTCTTTCCCTTCTCACTTGGCTGACCATGGTTGAGGTCTTCCTGGTCCTAATTTTCCCTTTCCCATTGCAGCCCTGCAGTGTCCCCCCAACAGCTACTATGACCCCTGCATGACCGGCTGTCCTGCCACCTGCGTTGACCAACAAGCCCCACAGAACTGCTCCAAGCCTTGTGTGGAGGGCTGTGCATGTAGCTCTGGCTTCCTCCTCAGCGGAGACACCTGTGTGCCCGAGGCCAACTGCGGCTGCCTCTTTGAGGGCAATTACTATACTGTGAGTGAAAAGCCTGCCCTGCTTTGCACCCCTGCCAGGCCACTCCTCTGCCTGTACTTTCCTGCCTCATATGCTGAGGATTGCTGTTTCCCTGCCTGCAGGAAGGCGAATCCTTCGTGAATGAGAACTGCACTCGCCGGTGCCGCTGTGAGGCCAAAGGCCAGATGGTTTGCTCTGCCTTGTCCTGTGGCGAGGACGAGGTCTGCAAGATCCAGGATGGCCAGAGGGGCTGTTACCCAGCCAGCACTGCCATCTGCCACATCTACGGTGACCCACATTACAGCACCTTCGATGGCAAGCTCCACCACTTCCAGGGCTCCTGCAACTACACAGTGGTGACGGGCTGCGACAACTCCTCCCTTGGCTTCAGTGTCACCACCCGCAACGAACATCGCGGCAGCCAGAGCTGGACATCTCTGAACTCTGTGGCACTGTCCCTCGAAGGCCTCCACATTGCTCTGCGCAAGCACAAGGCAGTCTACGTAAGCCTCTCCTTTTTATACCTGGGAACAGCGGGCACGCTGCACTCCCTTAAATACCCCTCTTCCCCCAGGAACAGCTTGCTATTCCCTGAGCCTGCTCTATACACACAGAAGAGCTTGGCAGGGCTCTGAATGGGCTATACATGGCTGCTGCTCATGCAGACACAGATTCTGGGTTACTTTCCTGAACTTTCAGTGTACCACTGTACAGTTGCTGCTGCCCTCATAGGCAGTGTTTATCGTGCCAGCAATGCTTCTGGCCCATTGGCACTGGGAGTACCCTGGTGGGGAACCCTTGTGACCTCTCAGTGGAGGGCACCTCTTTATGTTTCTGTCTCCCTCTGTCCCCCTCCTCCAGATCAACGGTGTTCTGGTCTCCCTGCCTGCTTCTCCTGCCAACGGTGTGATTATTTCCCTGAATGGCTCCTACGTGCAGGTGTCTACCAAGCTGGGCCTGCAGCTGCAGTTCAATGGGGACCATGAGCTCCTGGTGAAGGTGTCTGAGAAATACAAGGGCAAACTCTGTGGGCTCTGTGGGACGTACACTGGGAGCCAGCAGGATGACTTCATGCGACCCGATGGGGTGGTTGTACCCGACTTCAACGACTTTGGAGCCAGCTGGAGGGTGCCAGATGCTGAGTGGCCGTGAGTCCTTCTTCCATCATGCAGATGAAGAACAGAAGGGAGTGTGGCAGAGGGCAGCTGGGAGGGACATCAGGAGGGAGGGCTGGTGATGGCAAGCATGGGGCAAAGGAGAAGAGGCAGCTTCCTGACCTCAGGGAGAGAGGGCTGAGTCTGGGCAGAATGCTTTTGGTAAGATGTTTGGATTGCAACTGCCTCAGTCGTTTGCTTGTTTCCACCTGAAAGCAGGGAGGGCAAGGGTGCCTGTGGGCCTTGTGTTCCTCCCTTTCAAGTGACACCCATGGGTGCCTGTCTTAGGGAGGGATCCAGACTGCAGAAGCTGAGGTTATGGCTCGGGAGGAGGTCAGGAAATGCTGGTCAGGCAGCTGTCAGCAGGCTGCAGGGAACTCAGGGCTGTCTGTCTGCTTTGTAGGTGTGACCCAGCCATCATCCCACCTGCATCCTGCTCCCCTGCTGAAGAGGAGGCAGCTAACAAGCAGTGCTCAATCCTCACTCAACTCAGTGGCCCGTTCCAGCCGTGCCATGCAGTTCTGCCACCCGAGACATACTTTGAGAGCTGTGTCTATGACCAGTGTGCCACGTCTGGCAGCACGGAGCAGCTCTGCAATGACCTGGGGGCCTACGCTGCAGCCTGTGCTGAGGCGGGCGTTGATGTGGGAGACTGGACTGCTGGCACTGTCTGTGGTAAGTCTTCTGTTGACTTCCTTGGATTTCCTTGAGTCTCAGAAACATGGCATCGGGCAGTTCTGGGGGCAGCACAGGAGGCAGGGATTTCTCCATCTATCACATTACTAGTCCCCCACTCTGATGGCCCAGCCAGCCCTTGCATGAAGAGACACTTCCAGACAGGTGGAATCTCTGTTTTGCGCTTTGTTTGCAATGATGTGGGGGTGTTTGGGAAGCCTGCAACATCCCCACTTGGGAACAAATCTCCATTCTCAAAAATGCCTTCTTCACTTCTGTTTCACTCTGTTCCATTCACCAGCTCCTACAGGCCCACCCACCTTGCCAGGCACTACAACGCTGCCTCCACGTCCAACAACAACACCATCACCTGGGACAAGCACAGGTACTGTTGTCTCCCATCTGTCTTTTGTAGTGGCTGTGCTGAGCGCTTGCCCTTGGCTGGCCACCCTTGCCTCTGCACGGGCCTGCCATGAATGTACATGGACATACTTGAGCCCTGCAGGACATGGGGAAAAGGTGGCCTCACCCTTACTCTACAAATTCTGCTTTCCTTTCTGCACCATGTTCAGCTCCACCAACAGACTGTAATTTTGCCTGCACATTTGACAATTATTTCTGTGAGTGGGTCCAGGAAGATTACAGCTTTTCCTTGCTAAACAGACTTCTGGAACATTTCTGCTCTTCTTGGAGTCTTTCTGGCTTCCAACCCTATAGGTCTTCCAATAGGTCTCTTTGCATAGTGGTCATGTTTTTGTAGGTGTAGACCAGACTTGTGATAGTTATCTCGCAGACTCTTTATTACCATGTCCATGTATATTTAAATTACTCTTTTTTATGGCAAATTTTCACCTGTTCTGCAGATGTTATTTTCTATATATTTTTAAAATTTTTATTTAATTTCCAAATTTAGATTTTTTTCAGATATTATTCCATTATATTTTCTTGTAATGACTAGTTTATTATATAGGATATATACTAAATTTTCTTTCTAGATAAATTCTAATTTCTTCCTCTTTTAATCATTAATGTCTATACCTATCTGCTTGTTAAGTACAAGACAGTCCTGGCTCACCTAGCCAATTTAGATTTCTTCTGCTTTTCTTGGTAACTTTTTAAGTATGTCTTTCTTTGTAAGGAGTTAAGGTTAACATGTAGACAGCACTCCAAGTGTAGCTATATTTTAATATGGCGTTGAAAAGCAAAGATGTAAGAATCTCTTTTCCTTATTTTTTGTTTTTGGTAAACACCAAAAAGCACCTTCAGGCTCAAGTCTGATAAGAGGTGATGGGAAATTTTTTCCCTCAAAATCAGAAGTTTTTATCAGTATTCAAAAATCTTATGCAGGTCTCGCACATAACTGCATACACAGTGTATCTCCATTTGTACATATTATCACTGACTGTTTAATTTTAATATTTTTAAAGTGCGCAAAGGATATCTTGTGAAAGCAGTACTCAATTATTTCCATAAATGAGTACTGGATCCCAGACATCTGATAGTGCAGCGGTCTATTCTGGCTAGCTATTCCTGTGAAGTTTTTTGGATAAATTCTTCCTGTTTAGTAAGAAAGAACAGTTCAGGTCTGGACACTAAAATCTCACTGCTCCACTTTATATAATGATGTCTTAATAATGCCTTTTACCCAACTTTCTTCATCAACCTCTAGCATAGATTTCTGATACACAAGATTAGGTTTTTGTGGGTCCAAAGATAGAAGGCTGGGTTGGCCTTTGGAGAGCTATTGACTGATGTCATCACTGTTACATCTGAGCAACAAATACAACATAAAACAAACAAACTGGGAACAAAGCAGCTGCAAAAGTCTGGTGATGACTCAGAGAGACCTTTTCTTTCTTTACAGATCGTGCTTCCTGCAGCGCCTCTGGGGACCCACATTACAACACTTTTGACCACAAAGTCCATAATTTCATGGGAAATTGCACTTACACCCTCTCCAAAGTGTGCAATGTCTCTGAGAGTCTTCCATACTTTGATGTGTCCACAACAAACGAGCACAGAGGAGCCAACACCAAAGTCTCTTATGTGAAGTCAGTGCACGTGGAAGTCTATGGCAATCAGATTTCTCTGCTGAAAAACAAGAAAGTGAATGTAAGAAAATACCTACTTAAAAGACACATATAATTTTTAACTGACATGCAGATAATTATTATCTCTGTAGAGTTTATAACAAAACTTTTGTTTTTTTATTAATGGTATCTACCTCTTTTAATGAAATCTCCATCAAACTTTCTCAGATGTTCTTTAATCAGTTCCAGTTCCCCTATGCACAAGATCCTATCTTTCAGCAATCTGTACTAGCTGTGGTAGTTGTAGAGGTCCCAATAGCCATACACTTACTTTTACAACTTGCTGTACAGGTGAATGGCTACAGAATGAATTTGCCTGTATTTATTGAAAAGAAGATCAGTATTCAAAGCAGTGGTGGATATGTTCTCTTGGAAACTGACTTTGGACTGTGGGTGAGATATGATGGAAATCATTATGCAGAAGTCTCTGTGCCCTCTAATTACAGTGGTCTGCTCTGTGGCCTCTGTGGTAAGTGGTAGCTGGTGATTACTTACTTTTTTTTCCTTAACATGTAGAAATTACAAGAATAGTTTGTCTTGCAAGGTTCTGATTATTCTTTGGTTTGGATTATCTGGAGTTTTCTAGTTCAATTATCTCTTCATGAGTTTTTCACCCTTTCATTGTAGGAAATCTACCTAAGAATATAATGGTGCAAATAGCACTGTTTAATTTTTAGTCCAACATTCTACATGTAGGATGCAAGAAAATGAGGGGTTTTTTCGATAAGTTTAGATAAGTTTTTTCTTGGATGCCATGTAATCTAGTTACATAGGAATTTACAGACTTCCTGTTTCAAATGTCTGAGCAGCAGCCCAGGTCAGTAATCAAAACACTATTCTGCAGTACAGATTGATGTTACATATTTATTCTCCCTATCTCAATTCATTTAAAGCCTGAAACCTAGCTTTTTTCTGCAGGTTTGAACTTCATGTGTTCCATAAATGTCTTTTTTCCCTCACAGGTAATTATAATGGTGATCCAAATGATGACAATATCAAGCCCAATGGTGACATTGCAAGTGGTTCCACTGATCTTGGAGAAAGCTGGCAGGTGCCTGAGAATAACACCATGTATGTAAATCATTTCATCACGTAGATTTTCTGAGCAAACTCTTACAATCAAACATCCATCTACTCGTTGGCTCCAGTGCCATTCTATATCTTCCAGCTGCCCATTAGAAGCAGGGAGCTGGACTTTCACATAAACTTCCACATAAACATAAAGGTGAATGATAAGAGGGCTCGTGCCCTTTAAGTCTCATTTTCCAAAGCAGGAACTGTCTGTTGAGTGTGAGGGGGGATGGTACTTCAGTCCAGTTCCCTGATTGGAAACCATAACTGTTTGGATCCCATAGCCCTTTTTTAAAACTAAGAATAAGCCTTTGAATCACCCAGAAGGGATCAAAAAGGAGTCCATTCAGTGAGAAGGCTGACATCAGCTTTTCAAAGAAGCTGGATAAAGTCTTGTGACAGAAATAAAATGCACTCTTTTGTGCAGGGTTGTCATGTACTAATTTTCCACTGAAAATCTGATAGTAATAGATGTAAAACATGTTTGATTTGTTTGCTTTCCCCAGATGCTCCAGTGGTGGGACAGAAGAGCAATGTGATCCTGTGTTGGAGAGTGAAGCAAAGAAAAACACAGCATGTGGCATGATCACAGACCCGACAGGTAGTGTGTTGGTAGATCTCTGTGAGCCAGGTGATGGACCATGGTCTAGCTTGTTTTGTCCCTTCTCTGTAGTCTCTTTTTCTGAGCTTATATTGGAAGCACATAAAACCCAAAGGTGCCTGCCAGAATATCTGTTCAGATAATGTCAATTTGTCCATGAATTTTATCTGAGAAAATGTGCAGGGAACCATAGCTGCTCTTTGTGTTATAGTGACTTGTACTCTGCTTGCTAAAAAGAAATAGTGCAGACAGACTGTCAATGTGTGTGTTATAAGCACTTTATCTGAAATTCTGGACATGCTCCCCATAGTCGTATAGAATTAGTGCTTTTCCTAGGCAGCAATGCTTAATTTATGTAAGTTATGTTGTATCAATCATGCAAAAGGAAGAAAACCTGGTCCAGGGAGCCCATTCTCGTACTGTGCATTGTGTATCCATTTCAAGTACTGAATTAACTTATTTAACACAGCCTGGAACACCCACAATATGTTTGCTGTGACAGAAAATATGTGGTGTCAATCTTAACGTTCCAGTGGGATTTTTTCTACCCTTCTATATATCTTCTTTGATTTACACAGGAATCTTCAAGGACTGTCACTCCAAGGTGCCTCCACAGAATTTCTTTGAAAACTGTGTTTATGACATGTGTTTCACTGGGGGACAGGCAACCTCCTTATGCTATGGACTACAGGCCTATGCTGAGTCATGTGTCAATGCTGGGATATGCATAGAATGGAGGAATGCTACTCTTTGCCGTGAGTATTTTGATATAAATATCTATTCTGGATTTTAACTTCATTGTCCTTTACCTTTTCTGTGCATGTTATTTCATTTTATGTAATGTTCTGAGTATAGTTTGTCTTTTATAATGTCTTGAGCCTGCTTCAGATTCAGAAGCACTCCAGGATTTGTATAAACCACTAATTTTGAGAACATTAGGATACATGCAGGTTAAATCTTTAAAGTTTCATAATATTTATAATTTGCTATTAGTTTCTTGAAAAGTCTGATTATGTTCAATTGTGTCTTATGTGAGCTTCTACACTGGAGAAATAAGTTCCTTTGTTTCAGTAAAAATCTGCCATCCTCAATGTAGGTGGAGCTGGTCGTCCTTCATAAAACATGTTTGTCAATGGCCTTTGGTTAAAAAAACAAGAGAGCTTGAAAAGCAGCTGTTTCTAGGAAGTGCACTACTTCTCTCTGAAGCAAAACATTGAATACTGTCACTTACTTATTGAAGTACTTATTGAAGTACTTAGTTACTCTTTAGAATGACCTTATGGCAAATTTATTATAATGAACTCATATTTCTTAGCATAAAGCTTTCCAGGGGTTCCACTGGTGCTGGTTTTAAGCAACACTGGACAGCTTTCTGCTTGTCACACATAGAATCATAGAATGGTTTGGCTTGGAAAGAACCTTAAATATCATCTAGTTCCAGCCCTCCTGCCATGTGCAGGGATGCCCTCCATTAAAACAGCTTTCTCAAAACCCCATCCAACCTGGTCTTGAATAATTCCAGGAAAGGGGCATCCAACTTCTCTGGGCAGCATTTTCTAAAGGATATTTAAGTCCACAAACTACACACCTGAGAGGAAAGAAACTCCTCTAAAGGTCAACCATACTTAATAAACCATAATTGTTCTCTATGCTTTTTTTGTCTTACACTAATTATTATTATACCTCTTACAACTGGATTATTTTTTGCAGATCTGCACCTTTTTTTTTTTTTTTTTTTTTATGTGAACAATTAGCTCTGCATTTAAACTAAAAAAAATTGATAGGTTTCAGGAGCAGGAGTTTGGAAGGATTACTGCAATAGAGCACCCAGTAAGACAGCACTGAGAGGACAGAGCACCAGGAATTCTTACATAAATAGAAGATAGAAAAAAAATGAGTGTCTAACCCTCCAAAGCAGATTAAAGCCATGGACATCCAGACTCCATAGTCTGAGGCTATAGGCCAGAACCTAATAATCTATGGCTTCATTATAGTAATAGAGAAGAGTTAGTAACATTAGAAAGACTGACTCTCAAGTGTTTTCTTCATCAATGATTCAAATAAAAACTCAATTAAGGTCCTGACGAGGGGAAGGAAGTCTGGCTAGATGACTGGAGATGTCAGCTGTAATTGTCTGACAGGACTAAGGGATCCTATTGTAGGGACAGAAATAAATTGAAATCATATATTGTGATTTTTAACAGAATTCAGCCAAAACCATGTTTTTCTGTGTTTTTTTTTAGATTACAGAAATGGACAAATTATTTCTGTAAAATATAATGTTATCCCTGGGGACCATGTTTTGTGTGATAGTAGCCCAATTCTACCCTAAGTAGAAGGGGTGTGAAAGGATATTGTTCTAAAGGAGTCTCAGTGAAAGACAGAGTGTGATTTTTATTCTATTTTGGAATATATAGCAGATGCTCAAATAGTAACTACAGTAATGGGGACATGTCAACTGGTATGACAAAAATTCTTCTATTCCCATAACTGAGTCACTTTGTGCCTTTAATTCAGCAGAAAAAGGTTTGTACTCAGCACTCTCCTGTCAGGCTTTCAAACAGCCATTTTGTGTATTTTCAGGAGCAAACAATGAAAGCATCAGGAAAACCTTTATTATGATTTTGCCCTTTTGAGTGATCTTATTTTTATTCTCTTTTTAGCAATGTCATGTCCTGGAGGCAGCATCTACAAGAGCTGTGGTACTAGGTGTCCCTCTACCTGTTTGAACATCTCATCAGCTGATTCCTGCAGTTCTTTGCCAGTGGAAGGTTGCTTCTGTAAGGAAGGCTATGTTTTGAGTGGAGACAAATGTGTGCCAGAAAGCAACTGTGGTTGTGTTGATGAAAAAAATCAGTATCACCAGGCAAGTTACATCAGATATTAAAGAAAAAAAGGAAAAAAAAAACCACCAAAATCAGGGCATCTCATTCTTTATCACTGCGAGGGGAAAAACATATTAATAACACTATATAATTCATATTTACACCATTAATAATTTCAAAATACACTTACTTTGTCAGCTCTCTTGGTCCATGAGGTGTGTGGCTGCAATTGCCCAAATTATAATTTATCATGCACATTCAAAAGCTAATATTTTTCCTTACGACTTTACCTTCTTATTTATCTTATAATGTATACTTCTACACTTTTTCTTCTCATGTAGCTGAATGAAAGCTGGTTCACCAGTGACTCCTGCAATGAGCGCTGCACCTGCAAGGCCAATAACACCATTGAGTGCAAACCCTGGGAATGTGGAGACCAGGAGGAGTGCAGTATTCAGGATGGTGTGCTGGGCTGCCATTCCAATGGTGAGTCCAGCCTGAAAATCACCCCTATGTCAATTCCATAATTAGATCCTCTTCTCCTTCTAGCTTTATTATAAATATCTTTTCATAAAGGACAATGAAAAAGTCCCAACTGACTGCTGCCAGTGCTAAGAGATGAAAATGCATGTTCTGTCCTGCAAGCACAGATGCCCTCCTGTTGTAGTGGATATCAGCAAAAACTGATGCTGCCCAAAGTTTGCAAGATTGCTTGGATTCTATTTGTCCTAATAATGAAAATTCAAGTCCCACTTCACCAGTGCTAAAAGATTTAAATTTGGTTGCATTTCTATGAGAATTGTGTTTCTGTGGGTCTGCATAATGACAAGTGCAATTTTACTTACTTTCATATTAACATCTACATTTATACATTTAATTATGTATTTTTATATAGATAAGTAGAAAAGCTCTGTATTTCTCTCAACTATGCTATAAATCATAGCTACAACAGCATATAGAAATGTATACAGAAGTTTATTTTGTGTATAATTTGCAAATTAAATTTAAGAGATGCTTTCTGGAAAGTTCTTATTTAAAAATAAGTGTCATTGGCATGAATCTGAGATGCCTCTCTGGAAGTTTGCCCAGATAATAATTATCAAGATGAGGTTGCTCCACTAATGCAAACTGCTTTGGTCAGCTGAGTCCATGGTGCAATCCAGTACAAAATTTTTAGATCTTTTTTTTTTTTGCCTTCAGGTCAAGCAACATGTCAAGTGGTAGGAGATCCCCATTATTTCACTTTTGATGGAATGAAGTACACTTTTGTGGGAACCTGCACCTACACTTTAGTTGAGGTTGTCAACACTGCCACCAATGTCATTCCTATAACCATACTTGGCAAGAATGAAGACAGGGGACCAAGAGGGGCCACATACCTGAAAGAAGTCTACGTAGAAGTGTTTGGTATACGAATCACCCTTCAGAAAAACCAAGGAATCCTGGTAGGTGGATGTGCTCTTCTTTCTGGCAAGAAGTATCTTAAATTTAGCTCACTTAGAATAGCTGTAGCAAAAAGGATCTTGACATTTCCTAAGGAACATAAATGCATATGCTTAACTCTTGTGGGCACCCCCATTAAGTGGATGTGATGAGGAAATAGAATTTCTCACTATTTTCCAAAGCTTCTGGTTGGGTTTGCTGCTCTATAATCCATATCTTAGAGATTAAATGCAGGGCCTCAGACTGGGCAACTATTGCTTGAATTAAAATGTGGGACTCCCCCCTTCAACAACTTTTATAAATCCAGTCACCTATAGCAAGTAAGACATAATGTATCAGCCTGGTATAACATAGGGAGTCATGGCAGTACTGGAGGCAGGAATCTGCCCCACGGGCAGAGAAAGAGCTTGCTCACCATCAGGGATCTTTCAAGTTCCCTGTTAAAACAAAGGATACAAATCCTGCCCAGCCTTCCTCAGCTAAAAGGCTGATCCTTGCAACCCATAGTTGGAATATGCAAGCTGGAAATGTAAAAACCTAAAACCTTCACAGAGAAATCTTCAGCACTAATAGGAATATAGATTGTGAGCTTTCATGGAAGAATGTCTGTACTGAAAAATGACACATCTCTCCAGCTGAACAACGAGAGAGTCTACACTCCAGTGCAGAGCCGACTGCCAGGCATGTCCATTGGAAATGTTGGCAGATTTATAGTACTGGAAACTGACTTTGGTGTGACAGTGAAATATGATGGCAATCATCATCTGGAAATCACCCTCCCACGCTCTTATTTCTCACAGGTAAGATTTAGTATATGGGCATCTGGAGTTCTTTCAAAACTGCTGCTTTGTGTGTTTACTTGTAGTTCCTTTTATTCCTGTGTTTTGCTGTTGCATCTTTCTTTGTAGCTGTGTTGTAACTTTTTTCCTTTCTATTTTTTTCTCTTCAGAACAGTTTCTTTATGTTCCAAGGGAGTAGTTAAAGAAAATTACCTGTTTGGGGAAATGCTTCTAACTTAGAGAAATAAATAGCTTGAAGCCTTAGGGAATCAAAGATTTACTGTAATTTCTGTTTTGTTTCTCCATGGGTGCAGTCAGAATGTCTCAAATGTCTGGTACAGGACTGGTAGTTGGTGGTGATTTGGTCACATTATTTCATAGGTAATGAATAGGAAGTTATTGGGGAAGTTGATGCAAAGAGGTCATGCTTAGAATATGGTTCTTTTCCCTCTGCAGGTGCATGGCATGTGTGGCAATTTCAATGGTAATCGTGAAGATGATCTGTCCTTGACCAATGGTACACTTGTCACTGCTCCAGAGTTTGGAAATAGCTGGAAAGTGGAGATAGACAGTGATAAGGGGTAAATATTAAATTATTAAATAATTTTCATGCCTCTTACCTTGCTTCAGGAAAGAGTGAATTGTTTTCCATTGTTTTGACTGTCTGCTACATAAGCACTGTATACCAGAGTTTCCTTTTCTTGAATTTGTAGTTCAAAAAACAGCCATGCCCACAGGAAAGCACTGCACAGGTCAGAGGAAAACCATAGCTGTTCTATCAATCTACACACACACTTGGGGAATTAGTCTTTAGGGCTGTCCACAGTGCAGACTTTATTTTACACTGGTAACACCCAGAGCAGGATGATGGTGCTGGGGAATGGTGAGGGCCAGCTGCTCCCTGGCAGACAGGGAGCCATATGTGACAGCACAGCTGAGAAAACTGTGGCCTCAGCAGCCAGGGTCCATCCCACTCTACCAGAGTGAGGCAAGTGGGGTAGCCCCACAGATGGAAGCTGAGGTCAGCCTAGCTCAGTTCAGGTCACCACACAGAAATTTGCAGTGATGAGACAGATCCAAGGTCAAGCTGTATAGTCAGTCCTTTAGTCAGGGCCAAGTTCAATGAGAATGTGTCAGACACAGCGTGGTGGTTGTCAGCCAGGTCCATTTCTGCCCAGTTTTTCATCTATTGACAGTAGGAAGTCTCCAGCCTTTTGTACTTTGTAGTGGAAAGAAACTTTCCAGTTTCAGTCTGTTTTACAGCAGCCTGTGTCTGTACTTTCTTGCAGTTGTTTGCCAGACTTAGGAGAAGTTGAGAATCCTCCTTGCACTGCTGAGAATCAACAACCCATTGAAAGACAGTGCAATGTTCTAAAATCAGACAAATTCAAAGAATGCCATAGTCTAGTCAACCCTGATGACTTCATAGAGATCTGCATCTATGATATGTGCCAGTATGATGGTATGAAGTCTGCTCTCTGCGACATCGTTCAAGTCTATGTGGACACCTGCAAGAGCCATGGAATCACCATTAAATGGAGGAATAGCACATTCTGCCGTAAGTACAAAAGCAAATGAAAAATGAGAAACTTGAATGACTGACTGCATGCAAAGATTAGCACAGTTAATTGGACAAGATACATAAAAGAAAATGAAATCTAAATTCTTATAAAATACAATTCTACCATTATGATTTCATTGCTGCACTGAACTGTGCTCACATTCAGAAAAACCCAGAACTGGACAGGTTATGGATGTTGATGTGGAGTTAGAATGGCATTGGTTGCAAATGAGATATTGCAGTGAGCCTAAAATTAGAAATAATATAACCAGACTAGGAGGACACAGGACTCAATACCACTCACTGAGACTTGAACAAAAACTGTCAATTTGCCCAGTGATTTATTATGATCCCTGTTCTCAAGTTAATCTCCAGGGTATATGCCTCACTCCACCCTTTCAACAAAGCTACAAACAGGTTATGTAAAAATTAGTAAATATCATGTACTGGGGTTTTATTTGTGTGGGGTTTTTCACTATTTAGTATTATATTGTGGGATTATCACCTAATGTTGTAGAGGACAAAACAGTTAACTGGTTAAAAACCAAGTCAGATGAGTGTATAATAGATCCATCAGAAATCCCCAGCTGCCTTCTTGTCATGAGTGGAGGAAAATACTGGATTTACAGACTTCTTGTCATGTTACACTGTTTCTGAACTGTCCTGTTATGCACATCTAGTCATTGGCATAAATAGGGTTTAGAGCTAGATGAACCTGCAGTCTGAGAATACACATCTGCTGCTCTTGCGTGTCTGTAGTTAAACAAAATTTACACCTGGTTTGCATCAATGGAGATTCAAATACTTTAAGAAATTTGCCTTTGAGAGTCTCACTTCTAGCAATGCCCAGAGAAGCCTTTGCAGCTGAACTGGAATACTGAATCTGGATAACCTAGTGCCAGGTGGTTCACTGATACCTGTAATAAACTGAATAAGAAGTTCCAGAAAGTTTTTTTTTTTCTGTATTTTTGTTGGTTGGTTTGTTTTTTTAAAGTAAAATATAAAAATAAAAACCAGCTGATGATCAAAATCAGCTACTAAAAGGCAGTTCAGTCCTACTATTCCATAGGCCAAGGCTTAGCTTTCAGTGTTTGCAGTGCATTTTGTAAATGTATTTAATAACACTGGCTCTGTTCTCCCACAGCACTGCCCTGCCCATCCCGCAGCCACTACAAAGACTGTGTCTCTGCCTGCCCATCAACATGCAGTGACATTTTTGCCTCTTCCCTTTGTGAGAAGACAGAAGAGTGCACAGAAGGCTGTGAATGTGATGATAATTATGTGCTCAGCAATGGCAACTGTGTGCCTCTCAGCAGCTGTGGCTGCAGGGATGATGACAACAATTACTACAGCGTAAGTAGTTTTTGGAGCAAATCTCTGACTTCAAAACTTGTAGAAAATTGGTCTCCTGTCCATCTTTATATGAAAGAGAGAGAGATCAAATACTTCAGGATCTGTCTCTTAAATACATTTCATCTGATTAGTAAAAGCTGTTGTCTTGGGTATTAGGAGATACAGAAGCTTGCTTGGTACATTGCACCTGAGGCCAAAACTGAGGTCTATTTTAAACCAGCCAATTGATCAGAATTATTCAGGCAGCCTGTCCTAATCTGGTTTTGTGTTCAAATTCTCACATCAAAGACAGTAAGATAAATGGACAGAGATCCCCTCTCACAACCTTTTGGTGAGACTACACTTAATCAAGCAGTTGTGGAATTGCCAACTAGACAAGGCTGCACTTAGCTAGTGCCCACACCCATGGCTATTGAACTTCCATTGCACTGCAGAGCTGAGCACCTTGATAACATATTATTAACACAACTTGTGTCCAGGCTGGGGAGACATGGATAACTCCACACTGCACCCAAAGATGCCAGTGCCAGAAGAATGGTGTCATCAGTTGCAAGAGCTATAGCTGTGATTCTAGAGAAACCTGTGTGATTAAAAATGGAAAAAACAAGTGCAATCCAACAGGTAAGTGCAGCAGATCTTCACTTGGGGCTCGCTTGAAGGCTGCAGAAGGGAGAATGTGGGTGTACATACTTTCTTTCATGGCAGTTCCATTCTTCCATGGGGAAAGAAGGCAACTCTGACTGTTTTGTTGACAACATGTTACTGAAAACAGAAAGGCTTTAGTTCTCATAATAAAAGGTTCTTATTCCATGCAGAGAATTTGTAGCGTGAAATGGATACCTGGGTATTATTTACTTATATCTAGAAATTTGACAGTTGGACTAAAGTTTGACTAGTTGGAATAAAATTTCTTTTAAAAAATTCCCAGTGCTGAACCCAAAACTCAGTTTGTGAATCCTATCACAATGACCCAATTTTTCCCATGGCATGTTGATTTGAGAACAGGGGAAAAAACCCCAAAACCTAATAAGCAAAACCAGTAGAGAGTAATTAAGCTCTTCTCTTGCAGGTTTTGGGAAATGCCAGGTGATGGGTGACCCACACTACATCACCTTTGATGGGCTGGTGCACCATTTCCAAGGGAAGTACACATATATTCTGGCTCAGACCATCCCTGACCTACCTGACACTCTGGCACAGTTCAGCATTGAAGGCACAAACTATCCTTTACGTGGAAGTCGACACATTACTTACCTGAAAGAGCTGCTCATCAATGTTTACAACCACACAATTCGATTCAGGCAGAACAAGCAGGTCCTGGTAAGTCCCTCCCTGACTGCAGAGCAGAGGAAGGCCCCCTCTTGAACTAAAATATCTTTGAGTAATGGACATTAAATTTTTTTAAGAATTAAAGTATTAAAGCGAACTGTGTTATTATAGCAGTGCTGTGAGGCAACCATAAATGAGATTTTCAGTTGTGTTCAGTGTTTTTTCTCCATAGCTATGAAAGAATTTTGCATCAAACAAATAAATTAATAAATACAGTTTTAGCAGTGAAAACCCCAAATATCCTAAGGCTAAAAATAAAAACACACCAATTTTCATCAGTGGTTTCAAGCTCAGATAATTAAGTTTTCTTCCTCTTTATTGGTGTGTTAGAGCATACATAGCTGCTATATTACATTTTTAGCCAAATAATAGAAATTTCTTTGGATTATATGAAAATACTGCATTCAGATCACTTTCCTCAATACATCATTTTGTTAACTTAAAAAAGTAAATGTTTTTAAATTATCTGATATATTTATCACAAAACCAGAGAAGTATTGTATTGTAACATGGACCTGTACTGAAATCAGGCTTTAATTTGGCCTATATATAATGAATTTTAATTTTTTTGTTCCTTTTTAGTTGGATGGTGTGAGGGTGAGGCCCCCAGTTCGACCTCATGAAGGTATTCGTATATATCAGAGGACAACAAGAATTTACCTGGAGACAGATTTTGGCTTATACCTGAGCTTTGATGGCAATCAAAATGCAGGTAAGTGACATTAAAAAAATGTGCAGAAATATTTATGTATTGCCCCCAAAAAAATTCTCATTCCAGAGGAGGTCTAAACCCAAGACAAAATCTGAAATTTTACCTTTTGCATTTATGGTCCTTTGTTATATAAAATACCAGAAAATAACCAGAAAAAAAACAGAAAGCATTGTTTCCTAGGAACCAGAAAAAAAACATAAAACTGGCATTTCTCTGGATCCCAGTGAATTTAGGAGAAATGAGATGTAGAATCAGACTGTCATGCATTTTTTCATATTAAGTAAGGTCTGAATGATAAAAACAAAAGTAAATCACTTGAAATTATTAATTGGGATAATAGAGCAAAATCTGGATCTGCACAGAAACGTGTGAACAGGTATGTTCAGGGCTGTGCTCTTATACATATTAAGCCCATGTCACATTGCCACCTGCAATCTGAACCAAGGCACGTGGCACTTGGTATTGATTTCTCCCTCTTCCACACACTCGGTGGCAACAATTTCTATGTAACAACTCTTTTTCCTTCTGACTTTGCCTAGACATAAAGCTGGCTACCACCTACAGAAGCAGAGTGGAAGGCTTATGTGGTGACTTTGATGGGGGATACAGAAATGACTTTAAAAATCCAAATGGTGTTTGGGTGCGGAACGTGAACGTGTTTGGTGAAAGTTGGAAAGTTCCTCTGAAAAGAAGCTCTCGCCTCAGGTACTTGATTTGCTATTTAATATCCACAGCAAGAACTGCCACTAGATGTGAGTGAATTAAGTCATAGTTAACCTCTAGGAGTAACTACAGTCTTATTTCTATCTTATCTTTCTTCTTCCCTTTGTTTGTGTGTAGGGACTTTTCTATCTGGCCAAAAGAGGCCTGAACTCTCAGTGCATGAGCCCAGTTCTGTGTCCTTGTTTGGAGTCACAGCCATTACAACTGTTAGGGCACAGGGATGAGCAACATCTTTGCCAAGCTCATGGCAAAGATGAATACATGCTCTGGATGGGCCTGAGTGAGTGCAAATCCTGATTCAACATCAGTCTTTCCTCTGAAGCATGAAGGTAGCTTTGAAATCCATAAACAGAAATTCACAGTTCCTCCCAGAAAAAGTTCTTGAAGAGTCCAATTTTCTTGCTTTCATAGCTATCTATTTTTTTTTCTGCCATACACAAAAAGTAAGGACATTATTTTGACTGTACATGAGCATGATATTTCTGGTCAGGAAAATTCAGTGCTAATTAGTTCATACACAACATTGAAAAATATTTTTCTTGTTTCCTTGAGGTTTCCTGCCTTCCTGCCTTTCCTCCTGTTGCTTTGAAAGCCCTTTGGAAATTGCTTAGCCCCTAACACATTGCTTTTTCCAAAAGAAAATGAAACTGTATTAACTGTCCAGATATGTATTGGCTGCAAGAATTTGCCTGCTAGAATAGCAGAAAACAGTATATAGGGCAGTGTTGAGCATAAAGGGGCTCTGGAGTCTGTGCCCATAGGAAAATTCTGGCATTTTAGGCATGCAGGCAGTTGTTCAATGAAAATGAACATATATCCAAGAAACAGAGCTTTATTCCAGCTGCATCCTTCTGACTAACATTCAGTTTTGTTGAATAGATTGGATGGAGGAGGCATAGATAAAATATGTACCATGAAGAATTTCCAAACAGATAATTGGACATATCCTTTTTACTTTAAAAATCCATAAATCTCTGAGATGGTAGGAAGTGTTCCAGTACATCTTTGATTTGCTCTACCTTCTTCCCATTCAGGATAAAACATGAAAGAGAAATAAGTTTACATTTATAGCACAAGGCAGAAGTGTTCTCGCAATGTTACTCAGAAAGAAGTACCATGAATGCTGGATGTACACAGAACACTCATTATTTCATAATGACTTCATTTACAGACGAGATGTCATCTCAGAAAATGAGTCTGAGGAGGAACCAGATCCAGGGCTTTTCCAAGGCTGCAATGAAAATCAGCTGGACCAGCAAAACACAACTACAAAGTGTCAAATCCTGACTGCCTCAAATGGTCCTTTTGCCAAGTGTCATTCTGCAGTTGAACCAGGTTTCTATTTCACGTAAGTGTCTACTGCAGACAGTTGTTCTCCCCATTTGCAAAATCATTGTGGCAATAGTTTCTGACAAGAACTATCTTCAGTCATCTGGAGTTTCCAGGATATTAACAGGAGTGGAGGATAATAAGTGTCTTTGAAGAACTGGACCCAGTGATTCCATTATTTATATATTTACATCCTCTTACTTATTTTTAAATAGTTGTGATTATCTTTCTTTCATCTATTCAGCATTTCACTTCTTTGGTAGCTCTACAAAGCAGCTTTCCTCTTTTCCCACACAGGTAAGCATTATCCCTGTAGCCTGGAATTTCCAATGTTCTTACAGCTCTCATCCACACTCAGTAAGAATTTAGCACCTGGGTCTAGTGGGTAGCCTCATACAATCTGTATTGTGCCATAGCCAAGGCTGAAGCTGTCAGTGACACTTCTAGAATTTTTCATGAAGAAGTACAAAAACCAGATTAGTGAAGAGTAACTAACCTGGTATCTCCAAGGAAGTTCCCTCTGCTGTGTTTCAAGGTTGCTCTGCCTCCTACCTATACAACTCCAACATACCTAATACCTATATTCATCCCCACGTTCATCTTTCATCCTTCAGCCATCATCAGTCACAAAGTAGCTGCCAGTTTTCTTTAGTTACATAGTTATGCCCAATGTTTAAAGACAGATAATGGTCACCCCAAAGTCCCTCTTATCTGTGAGAAGTATGTTAGCAGTATCTTGAGCCAAATAAAGTGGACCACTGGGTTCAATGTGTATATCTGTATCTATATCTATAGTTTATATATGGATTATATAGATTAGATGTAGATGTAGATGTAGATGTAGATGTAGATGTAGATGTAGATGTAGATGTAGATGTAGATATATCTCCTGATTATTAACACAAGCCTACTTTTCTACTCACTCTAGAATTTTGTAGTTCTACCTGATTAGTGGCTGCCCTGATTTTTCTGAGGTGCTGCATATTTGCAGATTCCATTCATCTTGGATATCAATGCCTCTGAAAATCAAGCCATGAATACTCAAATAATGAGCAAAACCGAGAAGGCAACACTAGCAAACAAACACTAGATAAAGCAGAATTCTGTATCAACATTCAAGGCACATGGAAATGGGCAGGGCACCCGTGTATTGAAAGGAGTGTGTAGTTCAGTTGTAACACTTAGCAGCATGAAAAGTGCTCTATAAGCAAGATGTATTCTGAAACAGAAACAGAGAGCAAAGAAGAACTCACTGTGTTAATTCAGGTAACTCGTCATTCATGATCCAAGGGAGGCTTAGATTGCTTATGAGAAAAATTTTCTATTTAGGGCCATAGTTTAGGTGGTGGATCTGGCAGAATTATATTAAAGGGTGGGTTAGATAATCTTAGAGGCCTTTTCCAGCTTTAATGATGCTATGATCCTATATGGACACCTCACATAGCAGCAGCAGCTGCACAAAAATGATCTGATCTTCCCAATCATGTACTTCTATTCCTCTGTTTCCTGTCAGCCAGATGCTGGTAAACAGGCAGCAGATGAAAATAACCAGTAACAAATCTACTGGAAATTAATGTTTTCTCACAGGAGCTGCCTGTTTGATATGTGTGTGGAAGGAGATGAGGTCACTACCTTGTGTCGCAGTCTGGAGGAATATGTGCTGGCTTGTCAGCAGCAAGGAGTCAGCATGGATGGCTGGAGGCAACAGTCAGAGTGTGGTAAGCACAGGAAGAAATAGAAAGTAGGGATTCTACCTACATGACTAAAAATCTGAAGTTTAAGCCTTTTCCTATATCAAATTTTTTCAGGGAGTAAAAACATATTGATTCACACTTCACTCACCCTCGTTTTTCTGGACTTTCTTCTTGAGCTATGCTGACTTCTGCATTTAAACTCCAGCTTAAAGAGATACTTGGGAAATCAGCTGTCAGCCCCCTGTCACAAGAAGTTTTGTGAGTGGGAAGACATTCCCATTCCCAAAGGGACAAAAAGTTTAAATTTTGGAGACCATCACAAGCTACAAGTCTGAGAGTTAATTTCAAACTCTATTTAAATCTACAGAATTCACTAATTGTCATTTTTCCTGTGAAATGTCAAGATTTAAAAAAATCAACTGAAAACTCAATACTTTTCAAAATAAAAAGTGCTGAAATAAAAATTATAATTATCTTAAACATATCCCCCCCCCCCCCCTTTTTTTTGTTTTAAAGTTTGGATATTCAACAAACCATATTTTCCCTGTGTCTGATGTGGTTAGGTAACTTCGTATTTCTGATGAAACACAGTTCTCAAAGATGTGGAACAGATCTGGCACTTCAGGGATGTCAATTTGACATCCCTGAATTTGTGAGAAGTTGTTTTGAGATCAGTGTATACTAGGAATGAGAACACAATAGACAAATAGCTTTGATGATGCATTTCCTGACTTTTGAGTGCTTTACTTACAACTTCAATACTATTATATAGGTTTGCACATCTGTTTGTGTGTATTTATCATATTGCCTCCTACAAAATGGATCAGAAAGTGAATTCTGTAGGTAAGTACCACACAGCAGCCTGGTATAACTGGACTCCTTATTTTTACAGCTCTGACATGTCCTGCCAACAGCAAGTACAGCTCATGCATGTCTGCATGCCCAGCATCCTGCAACGACCTGACCAGCCCCTCTGAGTGTGAATCACCCTGTGTTGAAGGCTGTGAATGTCTCCCTGGTTATGTTCTTAGTGGCTTTGACTGTGTGCCTTACAAAGAGTGTGGCTGCACATATCTTAACAAATACTATGAGGTATGGTCTCTCTGTGGGTCACACAGCTCCTGCAGCACTAAAGAGTATTTTCTTCTGTTAGTTATTTTGACTATCTTCTCATAATCTTCAGCACGTAATTTTGCAGTAGAAACATTAGAAACAAAGAGCAATTGCTTAATAAAATTCTGGTTTCTGGAGAAAGGGAAGAGAGGTCAAGATCTCTTGATCTCTCTCTGAAACTCTGCCTGATAGTCCAAGGCAGACACTTGGAGAAATTATGTGATTCAATTTATGTTAATAATTGACCTTTATTATGCTCATAGGTTCTAAAGTTTACAACACACCAGTTACAGAAAAATTCTGTGCATCACTGTGGCCTTGTTCCTCGAAGTGAAGAGTGGTATAGGCAGGGTTGAGAGTCTGTAGAATTGGATAGGACATGAGAGCCCTGAGCAAAACTGGGTTCTGAGGAGGATCCTCCACTGTCACTGCAGGATAGAACAGCTCCATCATCTCACAGATTTCTGGTTAAACACTAGAGATTTGGTACAAAAAAAAAATCTAAGCCAGAAAAGCCAGTAAAGATTTAGTATTAATAGGTAGCACTTTTAAGAAAAATGGCAGATAGCATTTCCACATTGCCTTGGAAGTATGATGTGATTCATCTGCCACTCATCTCCAGCAACAGTTGCCCATTTTTTGTTACCCTGCCTGGTGCTAGGATCTCATGCCCCAGATCTTCTTTTGCTTTCTTTCTTGGGCTATCCTTGAATTTCAGAGAGCTGCATTAGTAAGCTTCTTGATTTTTTTTTTTTTTTTTCAAACTACTTTAAAAAACCCCAATCTGTCCTATTACCCTTCATCAGGAAAGTGTTGAAGAGAGTATAATGAGGGTTCCAGTGCTACATTCATGGGGGGGTTGCTGATTTTATTTGGTCTCTTTAACATCTAACTCCTGGTCTTCCAGATTGGAGAAATATTCACCACTGATGACTGCTCTCAGAAATGCCAGTGCACAGAAAGCTCCACTGTTTCCTGCACTGATGAAGTGTGTGGGTCTGGTGAAATCTGTGGCATTTCAAACTACAGCCGTGGATGCTACAGAAGTGAGTCAACCACTATCACATTGTCTTTGATGCTATGAAGACTATACTAACTTTAAAGGGCATCACTGGCCTAGGGATAGTTACACGACAGAGTGTACAGAAGAAAACCATGCAAGGGATCTTGCTCTGATGTTCCACTGGAGAAACAGTGTTTCCTACTGAAGAAACAGTGTTTCTTTCCCTTATTCGCATTGTCAGATACAAGAAACACGCTAAAATACAGGGGACATGCAGCACTAGAAGTCAGCGTAATCTAAGCAAGAATGGTTCTCTGCAGGGTTGGATTATCTGAGAGTCAAATGTTTCTCCTTTTTCCCCAGGTGGCCCATGTATGCCAAATCCTTGTCAGAATGATGGCATTTGCTCTGAAACTTCCAACAGCCCTTCCCTCTACTTCTGTGAATGTTCACAACTCTACACAGGACCAAACTGTGAGGCTGAAATACTAGGTAATAAAACTATTCTGGATTTCCCTGTCTGCATTAAACACATCATTTTCAAAAATGGATGTTGTTGTGGAGAAGACTGGGCTTGCCCTTCATTTTAATGATGTAAGTTAGTGACCCAGTGGGTGAGAGCCTGTGGTCATCCAAGCAGAGAGAAGGGTCAGAAGTCCAGTGGAGAGGTACCAGAAAGCAGGACAGCAAGGCTTGGTACAGCAGACAGGACCTGGGTCTGACACCACTCCAGAAAACCAAACAGACAGGAAGGGTGGAGAAAAAACATTTCTGTTCACAGCATGGTTTGCTTTCAGTAACAAGACTCTTTGTTTTTCAGTTGTAGAGCCTGACACAGAGGATTCGAACAACACAGTTGCCATTGTCATTGGAGTTGTGGCAGGTGTGGTTGTTATTGTCATTCTCATCTCCTCCACAGTGTTCCTGCTCAGGTAAGGCTTTTCCCAGCTTTCCTACATTCAGCAAAGTAAAGACACCTCTTTTAGCACCTGTAAACCTCAAAACACCTATCAGTCACATACCTGCAAGACCAGAAAGGAGTCACAACACTAGGGATCTCTTCTGAGGAATCTGAGGGAAAGCTTCACTTATTTTTTTAATCAGGAATGAACATATGCCATTTCTTTTACACAGAGCATATGCATCATTTATCATGAAACTCTAGCTTCTCCAAAACTCAGTTCCATTCATGCTCACAGCATTGTTTGATCTCTCACTATAAATAAGAATAGAAATTAAAATAGGTTTTTGTTTCTTTTTTTTTCTATTGTACAGAAGGAAGAGAAAGGTGGATTCAGCTACAGTATCAAGGGATTCTTCTTTTAAATGGTCCAGGAATGAATCAAATGTCAGAGTACGTGAACAAGATTATGGCTGCATTGTGAACAGAGCATTTGATCAAAATGAATCCCCAAATACACATCTATAATTGACAATACTATTCCTATTCCTATTCATTTGTCATACCTTTTACTCATGTATTTTAATTGTATTTCTAATACTTTGAAAAGAAATAATAATAAATTTATCATTGCATTTGTTGAAACCTTTGAAATTGTTCATTTAAAATATCTCTCAGATATCAAATTGTAGGCCCAAACTGAAATATGCTCTAACTGACAGAAGAGACTCTGTTGTCTTCAAATGATATTTGAAAAATACAAGTTCCAGTCAGACTTTGATGACACAAGTGTGCTGCATGACATCACATACACACCTCTAAGAGATGTACAAAACATAGACTGATGTGGTCAGAATTCAAATTGGAAGAGAGTAGGTTAAGGTTAGATATCAGAAGGCAGGTTTAGGTTCACTTTAGTAAAGAAATTCCTTACTATGAGGGCAGTGAGGCACTGGATGACTTATCCAGAGAAGTTGTGGATGCCCTGACCCTGAAAGTGTTCAGAGATAGGTTGGACAGAGCTTTGAGCATTCTGGTCTTATGAAAGTTGTGTCCCTGCCCATGTCAGAGGGTTGGAACTGGATGTTCTTTAAATTCCTAGAACCCAAACCATTCTATGATTCTACAAACAAGTTATAGCATCTCATGCAGGTCTTCATGAGATCTTACCCAAATCCTTTCATGGGGAGGGGATTAGTTGACTGACATGGAGGTAGTTCTTTACCCCTCTTCTGGCAAGGCATGTCCAACTAGGGAGGGAAAGAAATAAGGCATGAGCTCACCTGAGCATAGAAGTAATAAAAAGGATGACCCCCGTTATCCACATAGAGTGGACGAGACCAGAAGCAGGCTTGTCATCAGTCCCCAGTCTGTGGGGGATAAGCAAGAGCATAACTTAACAAAAACCTTCTGAAGAATGAGACTGTGTCATAAACTTTCCTTGGGGGTCTTTGCAAACTCAGAAGCTGCCACACTGATAATTGTGAAAAGGGCTTTGCATCAACTCAGCCCCAGATCATACTAAGGACTCCCTTGCATCAGGAGACCAAAGGTATTGGCAGCAATGCCTAGTTACATGCTGTGTGTGAGACCCACCCCATGACAGACCACTCACAAACTCAGGGACTGAAGCATTGCCTGAGCCTTGTCCAAGCCCAGAACAGATTAACAGGGCTGTGAGTGAAACTTTAAGACATAAAGCACCAAGAAATATTTTTCTGGTGATTTTCCAGTTCATTGCAGGTTACTTTCAGATTGTTGAGGAATACATAGAGTGCAGGTAGCTCAGTGTGCAGATGCAGTGTGAGATGCAGATTGAGCTCTGGGTGGCAAAGCCTGACTGAACTGCTGCCAGCCCTTTACACAGCAAAGGCCACAAGGACCTGTGACACAGGCACATGAACACTCAGAAATACAGCAGGAGCTGAGGAACCCAGACTGTGAGGGCACAAAATCCACAGGGTTTCTTTTGTTTGGAGTTACTCCTCAGAGGCATCCAGCTCATCCGTTATCAGCTGTTTTGTTGTTGCACCATGATTAATTTATTTTAAGGATCCAGATGTTTGAGACCCTGCTATGGGGCCCAGCAGGTGAGAATGTATGTGTGTGAAGTGTACAGGGAGTCAAGGGGGGAACCTCAAAGTGGCTCAGTCCCAGCTCAAATGCAGCAAGTGTCACTGCTAGAGAGGGTCCTGGATGGCCAGACAGGACCTTGCTGCTGTTTCTGCTGTAATGCTGGTTATTATTTATTTTCCCTTTCTCCTTTCCCTTGTATCAATAAACTCATGTGTACTGTTAGCCAGAGAAGTATCTGCAGTCTCCATATTGAGTTAGGTGATTCTGGTCCATTTAAGAACACACCAGCTGTCACACACACAGGCCACACCTATTTTGGAAAGGGTATGAATAGAAAGGGCCTTTCAACCTCATTACACAATGAAAATGAATCAGCGAGAGAGACCTACTCGTGCACAAACGAACTGTCAACTTTATGCTGGAATTTCACTGTGTTTATAATACCATCTTTGCTGCCTGTTCAGTGGCAGTTTCCATTGCACTCTCGTGCCTGCTACAGTGATTCAGTGACTGCTGAGCAGTGCTGCCCACAGTCACCTCCCTTTGCACTGAGTGGGAACACAGGCCAGTCCCAGCCCTGCAGGATCCCAGCTCAGGTTCCCCCAAGCAATAGGACCCTGCTGTGCCCAGGTAAAGCAGATGTCTGGGTTCCATTCATATGTTGTTGGTTTTTTTCCATACCACAAGAATTGCCTTGGTGATTCAATTTCCACTGCAAAATTTTGCAAATAATTCAGACCTAAAGAAGGGGTTGATACAGAAAGCAGAACTGCTGCTCAATGCTCCACTGAATTAACAATTTCATGTCACTGGAAGATAGAAAACTGGCAAATCTTCCACTGTTCTCATCTTTTAAATCAATCAGCTTGCTCACATGATTTCTGAAATGCAAGGCTTTAAATACACTGCTTAGTTCAACTTACCCAGAGGCCAGGTTTTTTGTTAGTTTTAGCACAGTGTGCCAGCACCAGTAAAGGAGTTGGCTGTATGGGCTCAGCTGTGCTTATCTCTTGGACTTGCTGGGCACAATCATGAGTTTCCTCGGATGTTCCAAAAGAAATGCCCAGGCCACGTCATAAAAACACACCCTAAAAATGCCTTTGCCCTAAAATTATTTCTCTCAGAGCTCCACCTCCTTTGTTTCTCATCACGGTGAAGAAGTAGAACGGCAGCACCCCATTTTTCTCTCGAAAGGTTTCCTGATGAGGGATGCTCACTCACCGCTCTGCCGAGAGGGACCGGAGCCCCTCCGCGACTGGAGGGGCTGGAGCAGCTGCGGCAGTCTCCGGGAAAGTGGCAGTGACAAGTCCTTCTCGAGGACAGGATCGGATTTTCCTCTAAACCAGTGTTTTGACAGCAATCTCGGGAGAGGAATGGCCGAGTGGGAGGGGCGGTGGGACGGAGAAGGAGGGAACAGTGGGATGGGACGGAATGGAAGAGACGGGACAGATCTCGGTCAGCCAGTTGTCGCCTGTGAGCCTAGCAGGATCAGATAAAGCGCCATTTTCCTGTTATTTATAGCGGCTGGCAGCGGCCCGGGAGCCCGGCTGCGACAACAGCGGGGCAGGCGCTGGGGTGAGCGGAGTTCGGGAATTGCGAGCGGGCGTTTTCCAGCAGGATGCAGCCCCTGCTGGGCGGAGGTGCCCCAGAGGCCGGGCACGGGCTGGGCACCGCGGGCACCCCCGGGCAGCCGCGCTCGGGCAGCGCAGCGGGCCCGGCCCCGGCGGCAGCGGAGCCCCGGAGGGAGCGCGGCCGGGAGGGGAGCGCGGGCACCGCGGGCGGGCGGGGGCAGCGCGGCCGGCGGCAGCAGCCGCACACACAGCCGGGCCGGGCTCGGCCTCGGGCGGCTGCGCTGGGGGGCAGCGGGGCCGCTCGCTGCCTCGCCCTGCGCCGGCGGGCGGCAGCGGCCCCGAGCCGGGGCCGGCCGAGCGGGGCCGCCGCTCCGGCAGCCGCTGCCCTCGGGCCCGCCGCTCACACCCTCCGTGCCTGCGCTCCCGGCAGCTGCCCTGCACAGCCCTCGCCTCCCCGCTGCGCTCTGCCCTGCGCTCAGCCTGCCGGATACAGCTGCGCCTCCGGACTGCTGCTACTGAGATGGCAGATGGCAGGAGCCACCCCCAGCCTGGGGACCTGATCGAGATCGACCGGCGTGCTTACCAGCACTGGGCCCTCTACGTGGGGGATGGATATGTCATCAACGTGACACCTGTAGGTAAGGCTGCTGCTACCTCGCTGGGTGCCGAGTGGGATGCCCCGGGTGCCCTGTCTCCTTCCATGGGTTGGTGCTGGTGGACCCTGCATGTGTAGGTCACCTTTCCAGGAAAAATCAGAAACCCATCTGAGGTCCTGGAAGAGCCAGAGAGGGTCTGCCTGCCTGCCTTGACCCCTACCTGCTTTCCCCAGATGAAGGTGCCCCATCCCTGTTGGTGAGCACCACATCAGTATTCACCAGAAAGGCCAAGGTGAAGAAGCAGCTCCTGAAAGAGGTGGTGGGAGATCATAAATGGCGTGTCAACAACAAATATGACCGCTCCCGCATTCCTCGCCCAGTGGAGGAGATCATCCGGAGAGCTGAGCAATGGATTGACAAGGAGGTGGAATATGATGTGCTTGGCAGCAACTGTGAGCACTTTGTGACAGAGCTTCGCTATGGAGAGGCAGTCTCTGAGCAGGTGAGTGGCACAGGGTGAGCCCTGAGTGCCAGGCTTGGGCTCCAACCCAGCGCTGCCTCTGGGCTCCCCAGAGCCCCTGCACCTGGAGGGGCACTCTGCTCTGTCTGCACCTGACAGTGCCCTGCACTGAGTGCCACCTCCTGGGGCTACAGACCTGGGTGTTACCCCTTCTGCTTATGGAACACATGCCTCTCACTCATTTAATTACCCTGATGTCCCTGCCGTTTCAGTATTATCATGCAAGGGAGCTGTAAATATAAGTGCCTCAGCCTGTGTTCTGCTTTCCCTTTATAGGTCAGAAATGCAGTTATTGGGACTGTGGCAGCTGTAGGAGGTGTCATTCTTGCTGGTCTTGCTGCTGCTGTTGTGAAGAGCTTCTCTTCTAAATCGAGTAAAGAGAGAAACTGCTAGTGATGGGCTGTCAGGGAGAGCTCAGAGCAAGGCAGGGGGAGCCCCTGGCCACAGCCACCACTGGTCAACTTTTGCTATACTTGCCATCAAGGCTTCCTTGCAACTGTGCCTTTCTGGAAACATTAAATCAGCCTTAATAAAACGTCAGAAACCCAAACTTTAATTATCACAAAATCCTCTTTTATGTAAGTATAACTTTACATCTAAGCTCAACTGTTTAGCCTTGCTTTTCCCTGTTATCACATTAAGAAATAAAAAGTCAGGATTGGTATAATTTAAAGTGACCTACAGCAGTACTAGCCTACTTGCTTTATCTGCTTTTATTTCATTGCCTGTGATGATTTTTGTGGTAGTTTGGGTACATTTGCACTGGTGTAGGCTTTTCATCTATTTTCATCAATTGGTTCCTGTAGGCTTTTCTTGTGTATCCATGATTTTTTACCTCAACTTTCTGAAAAAGTAAAAAAAAGGTACTGCTGAGGGTTTTCCAGCTGAGGCTCTATGTAGGTAGGAAAGCCTTGGCTGGAGGCTGCAAAGGAACAGGCAGGACATGTGCAGTGTCTTGGAGGCTATACTTGTGCTGCCTAAACTGAGAAACTCGTGGGAGGTTGGGAGGTTGGAGGGAAGGGCAGGCCTTATAAGCTCTATTTGGAATTTTACAGGAGTGCTGTGATTTTAGGATGATGGTGTTCTGTTTGGTTTTTCCCTGCCTACAAAGCATTTCTTAGTGTACTAACCCACACAAGTTCCTTCTCACAAAGCTGATGTGTGGATTGTCTTGGAAGAAAACTTCCAAGGGGAGTATGCTTTACTGTCCTGGAGATACCTGGAGTATCTGCCTTAAGTGTTTGGAACCAGTAACCTGCATCCCACTTGTGAGACACAGAATCCTGTGTTGCTTTTCTTCCATGCAACTGCCTGCACTGTAGGAAGAAGCGAGAGCAGGACAGCTGTCTGTGAGAGTCTGGCTGGTTTTGTCTGCTCTGAACAGGTTGTCCTGATTTAACCCAAGCCAGCAACAAAGCACCAGGAAGCCACTCACTCCCTGCTCAGCCCCATCCGGAAGGAAATCAGAAGAGTTGAAGTGAAAAACTTGTGTCTTTAGAAAAAGACGGATGAGTAGGTGTATCAAAAGCTGTGCAAGCAAGCAAAGCAAAGCAAAGCAGAAAATTAATTCACTGCTTTTTTAAATGTCAGTTTTACGATGCTTGAAATAAGCAAACCAATACTTCCTGTTATTTTGAATAAATATGTGAATAAATATCTGAATAAAGCTCTCTGTTTCAATACATGAAAGCATGTTATAATCAAAATGAAACTGAAACTCATTTTGGATTCCTGGAAAATGGATCAAAGCTTGTTTCATGGCTAATAAAGTGGTTATACAGCAGCCCATGAGCTATTATCTTGCTGTACTCAGAGCATTCTGTCTCCACACACAGGTAAGGGAGCACTGTGTCAGAACAGCATATGAACATCCCACACCTCTACTTAGTTCTCTGAGAGAAGAATACTGGAATTACATCCTTTGGGGAATGCCTTGCTGTTCATTTAAGCTGTATCATTTCAAGGAATGTGGCGGTTTGCAATTGTACCGTGCTTCTCCTTGCAGTTGGGGTGATGTTGCTCATTATGAGGCTGTCTTTCCATGGAGCCTGGTGGGAGCATTGACAGGATTTGGTAGAACACACACAGCCCTCGCCTCCCCGCTGCGCTCTGCCCTGCGCTCAGCCTGCTGGATACAGCTGCGCCTCCTGACTGCTGCTACTGAGATGGCAGATGGCAGGAGCCACCCCCAGCCTGGGGACCTGATCGAGATCGATGGGAAACTTCATCAGCACTGGTGTAAAATAGATACAATAGTAACTATTTATACTACAGCAGTCGTAGGAGGTGTTGTTATTGCTGTTCTTGCTGCGTTGGAACTGTCCAACGGCACATGCAGGAGAAAGTGCTGCTGATGAGCTGCTCTGAACAGGTTGTCCAGGTTCAACCACAGCCAACCACAAAGCACCTGGCAGCCCCTCTCTCACTCCATCCCCTGTCAGCCCCATCAGGGAGGGACTCGGAAGAGTTTAAGTGAAAACTTTTGGCTTGAGAAAAAGTTATTTTAGTAGGTAACCAAACACTCTGCACTGAAGGAAAGCAAAGCAAGGGATTAATTCTCAGCTTCTTTTAAACTGCAGTTTTACAATATTTGAAATTACCAAGCCAAGATTTCCAGTTGTATTTTGTACTGCCTTTATTATTATATCTGAGTAAAGTTATTGACTTTAGTACAGGAATACAAATCATAATAAAACTGAAACTGAAACTCGGTTGTGTATTCCTGGAAATGGAATCAAGACTTAATTTATGGCTAGGCTATTTAAATGGTTATACATCAACCTGTGATCTGCAACCTTTCTGTACTCAGCATTCTCACTGCACACCCTGAAAAATGAGTGCTGTCTGATGGCAGCATATGGACATCTCACTTCTCTACTTCATCCTGGAATTCAAAAGAATTGGTATTACTTTATCTGGGGAATTGTCTCGTTACTCTTGAAAGCTGTCGCATTTCATAGAATGCTGAAGTTTGCAACGGTACTGTGCTTCTCTGTGCAGTCAGGGTGATGTTGCTCATTATGAAGCTGCCGTTCCATGAGCCTGGTGAGTGCATTGACAGGGTTTGGTGAAACACTGCCCAAACCATGTGGTGAGTGTGAGGAGGAGCAGCAGAATCCACCACTTGCTGCATTTTGAGCTTTTGTATGAGATACTGGCAAGGCCCAAGTCCTGCAGCTGCCATGGAACAGAGCCAGGGCTGCTCTTTTCCCAAGACCCAAGAGAAATATCCTTGACTATGGTCAGGGGTATGGGCACAGCCTGTCCCTAAATGGAAAGGCTTTTGCAGAGATTTCAACCATGTGAATGAGGTACACATCAGAGTAAGAAAAGCTGGGCTGATTCAGTGCAAGCCAGTGAAGCCCCAGCATTGTGCAAACTGGTGCCCCTCACTGTGCTTGTGAGTGGGTTTAACATAAATTTAATCCATTAGCTCTTTGCTGCAAAGCCTTTTGCGTTTCCATGAGGCCATTTGAGATCCCTCTAGAGCATCCTCTGCCAATTTTTTGGTACCAATTGTTTCACTGATAGCCAAGCCAGGTTTTAAGCATGATCCACTCGTTGTTGTTCTGCAAGTAAATGTCCATCAGAGTGACAGAGTGCAGGGGCAGGGCTGTTTCCCATCACTGGACAGGAGGACGACACAGGGATAGCGTCTCCCCATGATGAGTTGGTGGCCCCACATCCACAGGAACAAGATCATGTTTTCTACTTGCCAGGTGTTTTTTGCACTTCCCTAGGAGCAGATCCATCCCATTGCAGTTCACGGGCGGTGCCAGAGGTGCGAGTCCAGGGCAGGACAAACAGTGACCTCGGAACGATTGCAAAATCGACCATAACACTTATAGTGAGACCAGCTGGCCTGGAGCCCAGCCACATCAGCAGCAGTAAAGGTGCTGGGGTGAGCACAGCTACAGCTGCGTGTCCAGACTGCATGCCCCTGAGATGGGGCAGGACAATGGCAAACCCCAGCCTGGGGACCTGATCGAGATAGACTGGCCATTTTACCAGCACTGGGCCCTCTTTGTGGGAAATGACTATGTCATCCATGTGACAGGTAAGCCTTGTGCTGCCTGGCATGGTGCCAAGTGGGTGTTGGGATGCCCTAGGAGTTCTGTCTCTCTCCATAGGCTGATGGTATACCCTGAGTGTAGCTGGCTTTTCCAGGAACAATCAGAAAACCATGTGAGGTACTGAAGGGGCCATAGAGGGTCTGCCTGCCTGCATTATCTCCTCCTTGCCTTCCCCAGAGGAAGGAGCCCCATCCAGTTTGGGTAGCATCACATCAGTATGGATCACCACAGCCAAGGTGAAGAAGGAGCTTCTGGTTAAGGTGGCTAGAAATGATAAATGGCATGTCAACAACAAGTATGATGGCTCCCGCGCTCCTTGCCCTATGAAGGAGATCATCCAGCGTGCTGAGAGCTGAGTTGACAGGCAGGTGGAATATCATGTGCTTAGGAGCAAATGTCATGCAGTAGGGTCATGTTGGCAAGGCCTGAGACCTGCTCTAGTTGCCATGCAGTAGGGTCAAGGCTTTTCATTCCCCAACAGCTGAGAGAACAATCCTTGCCTGTGCTGTGGGGCAAAACCAGCACAAGCACAGAGTGTCTCTAAATGGAAAGGCTTTTTAGGGATTTCAACCATCTGAATTTGGAGCACATCAGAGCATGAAAATCTGGGCTGATTCAGTGCAAACCAGTGAAGTCCCAGCATTGAAAAGCCTGGAGCCCAGCTTCAGGATCTCACCTGATCCTCTTCACTGAATTTGCAGTTGGTCTTAACATCAATCCAATCCATGCTTTCTGCTGCAAAGTCTTCTATATTTACACAAAGCCATTTCAAATGTCTTGGTAGCATCATCTGCCATTTGTGGTCCTGACTGACTGGTCCTCAAGGCAGGATTTAATCAGCACACAGAGGTGGTTGTTCTGATAGATAATGCCCTGTGGATGGAAAAGGCACAGGGTCAGTTGTCCATGACTGGACAGGAGGGCCTCTCTGGAAAAGAGTTTCCACGCAATGAGGCAGTGACCAGACTTTGTCATGTACAAGATGAGGATTCCAATTAAAGTGTCGTTTTGGCACCCCCCTTGGAAGCGTTCCCAGGAGCACGGCACCGTCAGGGGGCAGATGGGAGCGTTCTGGGGCAGTGCTCTCAGTGAACGGAGCCGGAACCACGCAATTTCCTCTAATATATTTCGAGCAGGAGCAGCGCCCCGGGACCTTATTCACGTGAGCAGCGGTACAGGTGCTGGGGTGAGCGGAGTTCGGGAATTGCGAGCGGGCGTTTTCCAGCAGGATGCAGCCCCTGCTGGGCGGAGGTGCCCCAGAGGCCGGGCACGGGCTGGGCACCGCGGGCACCCCCGGGCAGCCGCGCTCGGGCAGCGCAGCGGGCCCGGCCCCGGCGGCAGCGGAGCCCCGGAGGGAGCGCGGCCGGGAGGGGAGCGCGGGCACCGCGGGCGGGCGGGGGCAGCGCGGCCGGCGGCAGCAGCCGCACACACAGCCGGGCCGGGCTCGGCCTCGGGCGGCTGCGCTGGGGGGCAGCGGGGCCGCTCGCTGCCTCGCCCTGCGCCGGCGGGCGGCAGCGGCCCCGAGCCGGGGCCGGCCGAGCGGGGCCGCCGCTCCGGCAGCCGCTGCCCTCGGGCCCGCCGCTCACACCCTCCGTGCCTGCGCTCCCGGCAGCTGCCCTGCACAGCCCTCGCCTCCCCGCTGCGCTCTGCCCTGCGCTCAGCCTGCCGGATACAGCTGCGCCTCCGGACTGCTGCTACTGAGATGGGACAGAACAATAGCAATCCCCAGCCTGGGGACCTGATCGAGATCGACCGGCCATTTCATCAGCACTGGGCCCTCTACATGGGGGATGGATATGTCATCCACTTGACACCTGTAGGTAAGTATATTGTAGACTGGCGAGGTTCAGGGAATTTCTCGATGTACTCCGGGAGCCCTGTCATCAACCGTGGCCTGCTGGTTGAGTCTTTCTGTGTAAAAACCCTTCCCAGGTGCAGACAAAACCCCTCTAACTTCTTGGAGATCAGACAGGGTCTGCATTCCTGCCTTTTCTCCTCCTTCAATATTATATACAGGCAAACCGAAGATAAAACCGGAACTCCACGAGGTGCCAGTATTCACCAGAATGGTGAAGATGCAGCGTCTGAAGAAGGCGGTGCAACATTATAAGTGGCGTGTCAACAACAAATATGATGAGTCCAAAAATCCTCTCCCAGTGGAGGAGATCATCTCGCGTGCTGCAGTGTATATGGGCAAGAAGGTGAAATATCATTCGTTTGGTAGGAATTGTGAGCACTTTGTGGAAAAACTCCGCTATGGAGAGGCATTCTCTGAGCAGGTGAGTGTCATAGGGGAGCCCTGGTGGCTCCCAGAGCAGCTCCTGGCTGCTGGCTGTGAGCTGGGCACTGGGACACAGCCTGCAGCCTGCATGGGCACAGCCCAGTGCCAGGCGTGGGCTCCAACCCAGCGCTGCCTCTGGGCTCCCCAGAGCCCCTGCACCTGGAGGGGCACTCTGCTCTGCCTGCACCTGACAGTGCCCTGCACTGAGTGCCACCTCCTGGGGCTACAGCAAGGAGTAGGTGTAGCCTCCTAGGTGTAACTCTTTCGGCTCATAGGGCACATGCCTGTTTTTTATTCAGTTCTCTTGATTATTGCAGCTTGTTCTCCATTACCATGCCTGGGATAAATGAAAGTGCTCCTTGTGTTTCCAGCCTGACTTTTGCTTTCCCTTTATGTGCTAAGATAGCAGGTGTTTGCATGCTGGCAGTAGGATCTGTGCTGTTGCCTGTACTGTTTGAGTGGGATTTCTGGGGTGAAATCCAGAGAGAAGAAGAGCACTGATGGGCCATCAGGAAGAGCTGAGAGAAGTCAGAGATTCCCTGTCTGCATGGGATCTCTTCCCTGCTTTTGCCACTCTTATAGAAAGCATTAAATGAAAGCCTTAATAAAACATAAAGCCCAAACTCATCATGCCTGGAATCTTCTTCTCTATGGATATAGGTTTGTATGCAAGCTCAACATTTTGGCTTTGCTTCTCCCTGCCATCCCATCAAGAAATACCAAGTCAAGCATATCATCAATTCAAGATGACCCCCAGCAGTACTGAGCTGTTTGTCACATCTGCTTTTACCTTTTTTTCTGTGATGATTTTTGTGGCAGTCTGCAAGCACTTGAAAGCAAATTTTCCTTTCCATATGCTGCCACGTACCCTCCAGTGCTTTGCTGAGAGCTGATGTAAGCTTTCTACCTCAACCTGGCTTTATTATCTACATCCTATTGGCTCTTCCTATGGAAAAACTTGTTTAAGCCTTAACTTTCTCTAAAAGTAAACTAAATTTTTTGTTTAGCATATACTGTGTGTTTTCCAGCACAAAGCATTTGTAGGTGGTAAATTGCACATCCTGGATAGGAGAAATGATGAGGAATACCCAAAGCCTGGGGACCTGATTGAGATCAAACGGGGACATTATGATCACTGGGCCCTCTATGTGGGGGATGGATATGTCATCCATGTGACACCTGTAGGTAAGGTTGGTGCAGTCTTGTAGGATTCAGTGGGGATGTTGGGGTGTTTCAAGAGCCCTTTCTATCTCCACATGCTGCTCCATGTTGACCCTGTGTGTGTGTACACAAGGTTTCTTGCAGCAGTCCAAATGCCATGTGAGGTTTCGAAGCCCCCAGAGAAGGTTTGCCTGCCTGCCTTATGTCCTCTTTACCTTTCCCAGATGATGGAGACCCACCCTTATCAGCTGGCAGTGAGACAATACTCAACATAAAGGTTACAAAGGAGCTTCTGAAGGAGGTGGTTGGAAATGATGCCTGGGCTGTCAACAACAAGTGTGACTGTCGCTGCACTCCTCTGCCCGTGGAGGAGATCATCTGGCGTGCTGAGGGCTGCATTGGCAAGGAGATGGCATATGATGTGTTTGACTTCAAAGCTGATGATTTTGTGACAAAACTCCGCTATGGTGACCAGGTGAGTGTCCCAGGGTGAGCCCTGGTGGCTCCCAGAGCAGCTCCTGGCTGCTGGCTGTGAGCTGGGCACTGGGACACAGCCTGCAGCCTGCATGGGCACAGCCCAGTGCCAGGCGTGGGCTCCAACCCAGCGCTGCCTCTGGGCTCCCCAGAGCCCCTGCACCTGGAGGGGCACTCTGCTCTGCCTGCACCTGACAGTGCCCTGCACTGAGTGCCACCTCCTGGGGGTGCAAACCTGGCTGTTACCCCTTTGGCTCATGGGGCACGTGCCTCTTTCTGATTTACTTGTTCTGGGTATCGCTGCCTGTTCTCCATTACCATGCCTGGGGTAAATGAAAGTGCTCCTTGTGTTTCCAGCCTGACTTTTGCTTTCCCTTTATGTGCTAAGATAGCAGGTGTTTGCATGCTGGCAGTAGGATCTGTGCTGTTGCCTGTACTGTTTGAGTGGCTTTCTGGGGTGAAATCCAGAGAGAAAAACTGCAGTCATGGCCATCAGGAAGAGCTGAGGGAAAGGCAGGGATTGCCTGGTTGCACAGGGTCTCTTCCCTGCTTTTGTCACTCTTATAGAAAGCATTAAATTAAAGCCTTAATAAAACATAAAGCCCAAACTCATCATACCTGGAATCTTCTTCTCTATGGATATAAGTTTGTATGCAAGCTCAACATTTTGGCTTTGCTTCTCTCTGCCATCCCATCAAGAAATACCAAGTCAAGCATATCATCAATTCAAGATGACCCCCAGCAGTACTGAGCTGTTTGTCACATCTGCTTTTACCTTTTGTCTCTGATTGATTTCATGGCAGTCTGCAAGCACTTGAAAGCAAATTTTCCTTTCCGTATGCTGCCCCCTCCCCTCCAGTGCTTTGCTGAGAGCTGATGTAAGCTTTCTACCTCAACCTGGCTTTATTATCTACATTATATTGGCTCTTCCTATGGAAAAAGTGATTTTAAGTTTGTCTAAAAGTAAACTAAATTTATTACTAAGGGTCTACTGTGTTTTTTTGCAGCACAGGGCTTTTGTAGGTGGTGAATCACACATTCTTGATATGAGAGATTATGAGGAATACCCAAAGCCTGGGGACCTAATTGAGATCAAACGGGGGCATTATGATCACTGGGCCCTCTGTGTTCGGGATGGATATGTCATCCATGTGACACCTGTAGGTAAGACTGGTGTAGCCTGGTAGGATGCAGAGGGGGTGTTGATGTGCTCCAGGAACCGTTTCTTCCTCTAGATGCTCTGCATGTTGACCCTGTGTGTGTAGATCAAGTTTCCAGGAGCAGTCCAAAAGAGTTCTGACGTTTTGGATTGGCCATGGAAGATTTACCTGCCTGCCTTATCTCCTCTCTATCTTTCCCAGATGATAGAGTTCCATCACTGTCAGATGGCAGTGGCACAATACTCAACATAAAGGTTACAAAGGAGCTTCTGAAGGAGGTGGTTGGAAATGATGCCTGGGCTGTCAACAACAAGTATGACTGTCGCTGCACTCCTCTGCCCGTGGAGGAGATCATCTGGCGTGCTGAGGGCTGCATTGGCAAGGAGATGGCATATGATGTGTTTGACTTCAAAGCTGATGATTTTGTGACAAAACTCCGCTATGGTGACCAGGTGAGTGTCCCAGGGTGAGCCCTGGTGGCTCCCAGAGCAGCTCCTGGCTGCTGGCTGTGAGCTGGGCACTGGGACACAGCCTGCAGCCTGCATGGGCACAGCCCAGTGCCAGGCGTGGGCTCCAACCCAGCGCTGCCTCTGGGCTCCCCAGAGCCCCTGCACCTGGAGGGGCACTCTGCTCTGCCTGCACCTGACAGTGCCCTGCACTGAGTGCCACCTCCTGGGGCTACAAACCTGGCTGTTCCCCCTTTGGCTCATGGGGAATGTGCCTTTTTTTGATTTACTCGTTCTGGTTGTCACTGCCTGTTCTCCATTACCATGCCTGGGGCTAAATGAAAGTGCTCCTTGTGTTTCCAGCCTGACTTTTGCTTTCCCTTTATGTGCTAAGATAGCAGGTGTTTGCATGCTGGCAGTAGGATCTGTGCTGTTGCCTGTACTGTTTGAGTGGGATTTCTGGGGTGAAATCCAGAGAGAAGAAGAGCACTGATGGGCCATCAGGAAGAGCTGAGAGAAGTCAGAGATTCCCTGTCTGCATGGGATCTCTTCCCTGCTTTTGCCACTCTTATAGTAAGCATTAAATGAAAGCCTTAATAAAACATAAAGCCCAAACTCATCATGCCTGGAATCTTCTTCTATGTGGATATAGGTTTGTATCAAGTTCAGCATTTTGTCCTTCCTTCTCCCTGCCATCCAATCAAGAAATACCAAATCAAGCATATCATCAATTCAAGGTGATCCCCAGCAGTGCTGAGCTGTTTGTCACATCTGCTTTTACCTTTTTTCTGTGATTAATTTCATGGCAGTCTGCAAGTTTTTGAAAGCAAATTTTCCTTTCCGTATGCTGCCCCCTCCCCTCCAGTGCTTTGCTGAGAGCTGATGTAAGCTTTCTACCTCATCCTGGTTTTATCATCTACATGCTATTGGATCTTCCTATGGAAAAATTGATTTTAACCTAAATTTTTTCAGAAATTAAACTAAATTGATTGGTGTTTAATGTGTGTTTTCCAGCTGAGGGCTTTTGTCGGTGGCGAATCACACATCCTTGATACAAGAGATGACAAGGAATACCCCATCCCTGGGGACCTGATTGAGATCTACCGGCCACTTTACCAGCACTGGGCACTGTACGTGGGGAATGGATATGTCATCCATGTGACACCTATAGGTAAGGCTGGTGCAGCCTGGCAGAACGTAGTGAGGGTCTTGTGGTGCTACAGGAGTGCAGTGTCCCCCCCAGTTGCTGCTCCATGTGGACCCTGTGTAGATGAGGTTTCCAGGAGCAGTCCAAAAGCCATGTGAGGTTTTGGAGGGGCCAGAGAAGGTTTGCCTGCCTGCCTTATCTACTCCCTGTCTTCACCAGGTGAAAATTCTCCACCTGCCTCAGCCGGCACTATGACATTACTTGTTAAAAGGGCGAAGGTGAAGAAAGAGCTCCTGGAGGAGGCTGCTGGAGAAGATAAATGGCATGTCAACAACAAGTATGACCACTACTGCAAGCCTTTCCCTGTGGAGGAGATCATCCGGCGTGCTGAGCACCAGATCGGCAAGGTTGTGCTGTATCGTTTGTTCTACAAGAACTGTGAGCACTTTGTGACAGAGCTCCGCTATGGAGAGGGACTCTCTGAGCAGGTGAGTGTCCCAGGGTGAGCCCTGGTGGCTCCCAGAGCAGCTCCTGGCTGCTGGCTGTGAGCTGGGCACTGGGACACAGCCTGCAGCCTGCATGGGCACAGCCCAGTGCCAGGCGTGGGCTCCAACCCAGCGCTGCCTCTGGGCTCCCCAGAGCCCCTGCACCTGGAGGGGCACTCTGCTCTGCCTGCACCTGACAGTGCCCTGCACTGAGTGCCACCTCCTGGGGGTGCAAACCTGGCTGTTACCCCTTCTGCTGATGGGGCATATGTCTCTTGTAGATTTAATTATGCTTATTATCTATGCCTGTTCTGGGGGTAAATGTAAGTGTTTATGATATCTCTATCTTTTGTTGTGCTTTCCCTTTGCAGGCCATGACAGCACTGGGAAATATCCGATCCACGATTGGCACGGTGATGGCTGGGGTAGGAACTGCCGGTGCTTCTGTTCTCGCCGGTCTTATTTTTCCATCTGCTCTTCCTGCTGTGGCTGCTAATGGTCTTCTTCTTCTTTCCACTATCCTTACGAGGAATGACTTCATTTTGAAAAAAATCATAAAGGCAAAGGTATATATAGAACAACAGAGGTGCTGTTAGAAAGAGTTCAAGGAAAGCATGGAGTCCCTGGTCACTGTCCAGCTTTTGCCACAAACTTCATGAAGACTTACTAGGAACTGATGTGGTAATTAATTCAATGACTTATTAAAATGAAAAAATCCAAACTCACCTGGCCTAAAGTCATCTTTTATCTGTTTGAGCATTGCTTTGTGTGCAGGTTCTACTGTTCAGACTTGCTTCTCTCTGCCATTCCATTAGAAATAGTAAGTCAAGAATGTCGCTGGTCTAGGTGACTCCCAGCAGCACTAGCCTGGTTTCCCCATCTGCTTTTGTTTCATTGTCTGTGATGATTTTTGTAGTTGTCCACAAGCAATTGTCAGCAAATATTCTACTCCTGCCCCCCTCCCTTCTCCCCCTTCCCCTTCAGTGCTTTTCTGAAGATTGGTGCAGGCTTCCTCTCCACATCCTGCTTTGATCAGCTGCATCCTATGGGCTCTTGTACTAAAGTGAAGGCAGCCTCATCCTCCCATAACCAATCTGCCAGGTACTACAGAAGGGAACATGATCTGTCAGACCCCCTTTAAAAAACATCTAGTATGTATGCCCAAGAAAAAAACATCATAACCAGGGCTAGAGGGTCCCTGCCTCTAGCCAGGAAGATGCATGGGAATCCCAGGTCTTTTAGACAGTGTAGTTCTGATGACCTGGCACATAACAGCCACAAAAATACGTGGCATTAGTTAAGACTGGTGCATGGTGTACCCAAATATCATCGGGACATGTGGGGGCAGAACCTATTTCTATTGCTGGGGTGATGGGGGATTGTAGGAATTGACTCTTCTGGGGAGAGTGCAGAAACATCCAATTGTAACTGGCCCAGAGGCATGGTGCATTCTAAGCATAGACTTCCTCCAGAGTGGCTATTTCAAAGACCTAAAGGGGCTCAGGTGGGCTTTTGGAATAGCTGCTGTAGAGGCAGAGGCCATTAAGAAATTGAACACCTTGCCTGGACTATCAGAAAATCCATCTACAATAAGACTCCTGAAAGCAGAAGAGCAATAGGTACCAATTGCCACCTCAACAGTGCATCAGCAGCAGTAGAAAAAAAATCAAGATGCTGTAATCCCCATCTGCAAGATCAGCTGTGATCTGAACAGCCAAGGGAAGGTCAGCAGGGCTCACTCATCCTCCAACAGTCCCATTTAACTTGTGCTGAAGTCTAACAGAAAAAAAAACAACAAAACAATTGACTGTAGTCTATCATAGCTTAAATAAAGTGACACTACTGCTGAATGCTGCTGTGCTGGAAATGCTGGAACTCCAGTGGAAGCTGCAGTCCAAGGCAGCAAAGTGCTAGGCCACCTCTGATATTGCTAACATGTTTTTCCCCATTCCCCTGGCAGCAGAGTGCATGCCTCAGATTGCTTGCAACTGGTAAGTGCAGCAGATCTAAAACCGACTCCCTAAGAATAGAAACACAACCCCACCACCAGCCATAGGCTGATCCAGGCTGCTCCTGGTGACTAATGCAATAAACAGAGAAATCCAATGCCTCAAAAAAACGTTATTTTAAGGTGAACTACCCATGACACAATGTCTGTATCTATATTACATATATATATGTATAAAACTAAGGTAGTGCATGTATGTATATAATTTAAAAGTTTAAATTTGATGTAACATAATGATATGAGAAAAAAATTGAGGTGGATGATGTTGGGTGTTGAGGTTTTTCCCTTTCTTTTTCTCTTCTTGTTTCTTGTGGAAATTCTCCCATTGCTTTGGAAAAAAGCATTGATGACTAAGCTCTTGCGGCATCCAGGACAGGGGAGGGGAAAACTCCCTCCTTTTTTTAGGAGTTTCTCTCAGCGGGACAGTTGCACCAAACAGTAGCAGATCTCTTTTAGCTCTCGCTCTCTGACTCATTAAAGACATCCAGGCTGTCCCTTACTGCGGGGAGAATTCACCAGTGCCTGAGGCCCAATCACCATCTGCTTGTGTGCCCGTAAATCCTGAACTCCCCCTCTCCCTGCCCTGCTCAGAGCCGGGCCCTGCTGGTCCAGCACCGCTGCTCCTTCGGGATTGCTCTGGGTTTCTCCACACAGCAGCCCACACCCTCCTGCCTTCCTGAACCTGAACAAGCCTGATAGATGATTTTTATCCTCCCTTCAAACTCAGAGCCCATTCTAAGATTCTACTCTTTGAGCTGCCAAAACATTGAAAACATTAAAGAATTACTAAGGCAGCCAGGAAACTTTGAGTCACAGAGCTCTGGCCATTCTCCCTTCAGGGACCAAATGTTGATTCTAAAGCCTTCATAGTCCCAGCACCAGACCAATCTTCCCCCAGACAGCAGGAAGACAAAGCCAAGGTCTCTGCAGTGCTGGGGGTGAGGGATGTGAAGAATCAGCTGTGAGGCACCCATGCTTCATCTCTCAGTGCACTGAGCCACACCATTTCCTTGTCACAAAGATGATTTGTGGATTGTCTTGGAAGAAAACTTGGAAGGCAAAGTGTGCTTTATTGTCCTTTAGCTGGAGTATCTGCCTCAAGTGTTTGGAACCAGATAACCTGCATCTCACTTGTGAGACACAGAATCCTGTGTTGCTTTTCCTACATGCAATTGCCTGCACTGCAGGAAGAGGTGAGAGCAGGATAGCTGTCTGTGAGAGGCTGCCTGGTTTTGTCTGCTCTGAACAGGTTAAACCCCAACCAGCAACAAAGCACCTGGCAGTCATTCAATCATTCACTCACTAACTCCCTGCCCTGAAAGCCCCATCAGGCAGGGAATCAAAAGAGCTGAAGTGAAAAACTTGTAGCTTGAGATAAAGTTGCTTTAGTAGGTGAATTTAAAAATCAATTTTGTATTCCTGGAAATGAAATCAAAACTTCTGACATGGGCAAACCCTTTAGGTGGATATACAGCAACCTATGAACTTTTCACTTTCTATACTCAGAGCATTCTCACTGCACACCCTGAGAAAGAAGTGCTGTGTGAGGGCAGCATATGGACATCTCACTTCTCTACTTCATCCTGGAACAAAAGAGAGCTGGCATTATTTTATCTGGGGAATTGTCTTACTGCTCTTGAATCTGTAGCATTTCATAGAATGCTGAAGTTTGCAATGGTACTGTGCTTCTCTGTGCAGTCAGGGTGATGTTGCTCATTATGAAGCTGCCGTTCCATGAGCCTGGTGAGTGCATTGACAGGGTTTGGTGAAACACTGCCCAAACCATGTGGTGAGTGTGAGGAGGAGCAGCAGAATCCACCACTTGCTGCATTTTGAGCTTTTGTATGAGATACTGGCAAGGCCCAAGTCCTGCAGCTGCCATGGAACAGAGCCAGGGCTGCTCTTTTCCCAAGACATAAGAGAAATATCCTTGACTATGGTCAGGGGTATGGGCACAGCCTGTCCCTAAATGGAAAGGCTTTTGCAGAGATTTCAACCATGTGTATAAGGTGCACATCAGGGGAAGAATATCTGAGCTGATTCAGTGCAAGCCAGGAAAGCCCCAGCATTGTGCAACCTGCTGCCCTTCTCTGTGTATTTGTGTGGGGTTAACTTAAATTTAATCCATCAGCTTTTTCCTGAAAAGCCTTTTGCGTTTCCACAAGGCCATTTGAGATCCCTCTGCAGCATCCTCTGCCATTATTGGTACCAAGTGTTTGACTGGTAGCCAAGCCAGTTTTAACCATGATCCAGTTGTTGTTGTTGTTCTGCAAGAAAAGGTCCCGCGGAGTGACACGGTGCAGGGTCAGGGCTGCTGCACTTCGCAGGATGACACGGGGATAGTCTCCCCATGATGAGGTGCTGGCCCCACTTTCTCGGCAGTAAGATCACGTTTTCCACTCGACGACTGGATATGGTACTGCCCTAGGAGCGGAGCCTTCCCGCTGAAGGAATGGGTGGTGTGAGATGCCGAGTTCCGGGGCAAGACAGGCAGTGCTGACGAAACGACCATTTATAGCGGGAGGCAGCGGCCCGGGACCCTATCCAGGACAGCAGCGGAACAGGTGCTGGGATGAGCAGATCTGTGGAATAGCGGGCGGCCATTTCCCAGCTGGAAGCAGCCCCTGCAGGCTGCCGGCGGCGGGCGCGGCTGTGACGGGCGGCCGGAGGTGCCCCAGAGGCCGGGCACGGGCTGGGCACCGCGGGCACCCCCGGGCAGCCGCGCTCGGGCAGCGCAGCGGGCCCGGCCCCGGCGGCAGCGGAGCCCCGGAGGGAGCGCGGCCGGGAGGGGAGCGCGGGCACCGCGGGCGGGCGGGGGCAGCGCGGCCGGCGGCAGCAGCCGCACACACAGCCGGGCCGGGCTCGGCCTCGGGCGGCTGCGCTGGGGGGCAGCGGGGCCGCTCGCTGCCTCGCCCTGCGCCGGCGGGCGGCAGCGGCCCCGAGCCGGGGCCGGCCGAGCGGGGCCGCCGCTCCGGCAGCCGCTGCCCTCGGGCCCGCCGCTCACACCCTCCGTGCCTGCGCTCCCGGCAGCTGCCCTGCACAGCCCTCGCCTCCCCGCTGCGCTCTGCCCTGCGCTCAGCCTGCCGGATACAGCTGCGCCTCCGGACTGCTGCTACTGAGATGGCAGATGGCAGGAGCCACCCCCGGCCTGGGGATCTGATCGAGATCGATGGGAAACTTCATCAGCACTGGGCCCTCTACATGGGGGATGGATATGTCATAGACTTGATACCTGTTGGTAAGGATATTTTAGACTGGCGAGGTGCAGGGAATTTCTCGGGGTGCTCCGGGAGCCGTGTCTCCCTCCATGGGCTGCTGATTGACCCTTTGTATGTAGAAGCCCTTTCCAGGAGCAGAGAAAACCTATCACAGGTCTTGGAGGGGTCAGACAGGGTCTGCCTTCCTGCCTTATTTCCCTCCTTCCGTATACAGAAAAACGGAAGGTTGAATTGGATGATGTCAAGGAGCCAAAATTCATCAGAACAGTGAAGAAGGAGCTCCTGATGGAGCTGGCCGGAAACTATACATGGCATGTCAACAACAAGTCTGATCAGGACTACACTCCTCTCCCAGTGGAAACGATCATGCAGTGTGCTGCAGCTTGTATCGGCAAGGAGCTGACATACCATTCATTTGGTAGCAACTGTGAGCGCTTTGTGAAAGAGCTCCGCTATGGAGAGGCATTCTCTGAGCAGGTGAGTGTCCCAGGGTGAGCCCTGGTGGCTCCCAGAGCAGCTCCTGGCTGCTGGCTGTGAGCTGGGCACTGGGACACAGCCTGCAGCCTGCATGGTCACAGCCCAGTGCCAGGCGTGGGCTCCAACCCAGCGCTGCCTCTGGGCTCCCCAGAGCCCCTGCACCTGGAGGGGCACTCTGCTCTGCCTGCACCTGACAGTGCCCTGCACTGAGTGCCACCTCCTGGGGCTGAAAATCTGGGTGTTACCCCTCCTGCTTATGGGGCACATGGCTCTTTTTGATTTTCATTCTCCTAACTATAGCTGCTTATTTTTCATTACCATGCCTGGGGCTAAATGAAAGTGCTCTTCGTGTTTCCAGGCTTAGTAGTGCTTTTTCTAGATCTGCTAAGATAGCAACTGTTTGCATGCTGGCAGTAGTATCTATGCTGCTGCCTTCACTTTGTGAATGGTATTGCTGGGAGTGAAGTCCAGAGAGAAGACCTCTGATGGGCCATCAGGAAAGGTCAAAGGCAGAGGTTCCTTGGCTGCATGGGGTCTCTCCCCTGCTTTTGCCACTCTTATAGAAAGAATTAAATGAAAGCCTCAATAAAATGTGAAAACCCAAACTCATCATGCCTTGAATCTTCTTTTATATGAACATAGGTTTGTGTGCAAGTTCAGCATTTTGGCCTTGCTTCTCCCTGCCATCCCATCAAGAAATACCAAGTCAAGCATATCATCAATTCAAGGTGATCCCCAGCAGTACTGAGCTGTTTGTCACATCTGCTTTTACCTTTTTTCTGTGATGATTTTTGTGGTAGTCTGCAAGCACTTGAAATCAAATCTTTCTTTTCTTACGCTGCCACCTCCCCTCCAGTGATTTGCCGGGGACTGGTGTAAGCTTTCAATCTCATCCAGCTTTTATCAGCTACATGCTATTCGTTTTTTCTATGGACAAACTGATTTTAACTGTAGCTTTCTCAAAAAGTTAATTTTCTTGCTGAGGGTAAAATGTGTGTTTTTCAGCAAAAGGCTTTTTTAGGTGGTGAAATGCACTGTCATGATATCACTAATGAGAATGGCTACCCAAAGCCTGGGGACCTGATTGAGATCTACCGGCCACTTTACCAGCACTGAGCCATCTATGTGGGAGGTGGATATGTCATCCATGTGGCACCTGTAGGTAAGGGGGCTGTAGCCTGCTAGGATGCAGAGGGGGTGTTGGGGTGCTCCCGGATCCCTTTTTACCTCCAGCTGCTGCTCCATGTGGACCCTGTGTAAATGAGATTTCCAGGAGCAGTCCGAAAAGCCATGTGAGGTATTGGAGGGGCCAGAGAAGGTTTTCCTGCCTGCCTTATCTCCTCCCTGCCTTCACCAGGTGAAAATTCTCCCCCTGCCTCAGCCAGTAGTATTTCATTAGTCACTAGAAGGGCGAACGTAAAGAAAGATCTCCTGGAGGACGTGGTTGAAAATAATGACTGGGCTGTCAACAACAAATATGACCAGTACCGCAATCCTTTCCCTGTGGAGGAGATCATCCGGCGTGCTGAGCGCCAGATCGGCAAGGTTGTGCTGTATCGTTTGTTGTACAAGAACTGTGAGCACTTTGTGACCAAGATCCGCTATGGAGAGGGACTCTCTGAGCAGGTGAGTGTCCCAGGGTGAGCCCTGGTGGCTCCCAGAGCAGCTCCTGGCTGCTGGCTGTGAGCTGGGCACTGGGACACAGCCTGCAGCCTGCATGGGCACAGCCCAGTGCCAGGCGTGGGCTCCAACCCAGCGCTGCCTCTGGACTCCCCAGAGCCCCTGCACCTGGAGGGGCACTCTGCTCTGCCTGCACCTGACAGTGCCCTGCACTGAGTGCCACCTCCTGGGGGTGCAAACCTGGCTGTTACCCCTCTGCTGATGGGGCAGGTCTCTCACTGATTTAATTGCCCTCATTATCTTTGCCTCTCGTTGGTTCTCATGTCTGGGTGTAGGTATAAGTGTTTATCACATCTCTATGCTGTGTTTTACTTTCCCTTTACAGGTGATGGAAACACTTGCACATTTACATTACATTTCTTCTGCAGCGACTGTGATAGGAGGGCTGCTGGGTGTGGTTTTTGCGCCCACTGTTCCTGTTCTTGCTGGTGTTGGTCTTGGTACTGTTGCCTCTACTGGTTTCGTTTCAAACAGTATTGTTCATTGTTTCATTTGTAAAAAATTCAAAAAGGCAAAAGAAGATATACTAGAACAGACGTGCTGTTAGGAAGAGCTCAAGGAATGCCTGTAGTCCTTGGTCCCTGTCTAGCTTTTGCCAAAGTATAATCAAGAATTTCTAGCAACTGCAATGATAATTAAAATTCTTACTGAAATGTTAAAATCCAAACTCATCTTACCTAAAATCCAGTTTTATATGAGTATTGCTTTGTATGCAGATTCAACAGTTCAGCCTTGCTTCTCTCTGCAATCCAATTAGATTTAATAAGACAAGAATGTCACCATTCTAGGTGACCCCCAGCAGCTCTAGCCTAATATCCACATCTTCTTTTATTTCGCTGTCTGTGATAATTTTTGTGGTAGAACACAAGTATTTGCAAGTAAATTTTCTATTCCATATGTGTGTTTGTGTGTGTGTGAATAATACATAATAAAGTTTGTCTCTGGAATATGGGGAGAATCTTCTTGCTTTTGAGAAAAATAGGAACAAGCCAGCTTCTGTCAGAGACATTTTTCAAGCAAAGTTGGATTCCAGAAAAACCAGGCCAAAGACTGTTTTATTCCCTGATGGAGCTGTGTGGCCAGACCTTGGAGAGGGCAGTGAGGTGGGGCAGGAGGGGCTGGCGATGGGCACAGGCACTGGCACTTGTCCTGCATTTCCAGAAGGGCAGAACCCTGCCTGCTTCAGATGAGGTATTTGGAAAACTGACGTGTGCTGGCACTCAGGCTTTGGCAATAAAGGGTGCATCCAATGGTTCTTGAGAGCAACATCTTGCCACCAGCAGCAGCCTCACAGCTGTTGTGCAACTCCATGAGGAAAAGCAGTTCCAGCTCACCAGCTGGATCCCACTGAAGGCCTTTCTGGTTCACAGAACTTGTGGGTTAATGTGGCATTTTAATGTGTTTCCACCCTTCTCCCTGCAGATACCAAAGCCCCTTGAAACACTGGGTCAGGTGATGCACTCCCAGCTCACAGTACTAGCAATGACACCCAAACTGTCCCTTCATGCCAGGCTGAAATGCCTTTGGGTATTGGGGGACACAGACCATGTTGGTGGCCCCAGACTATTGGCTGGGGAAGCTGTCCCCACATGGTGACCCACCAGTGGTCCCAGAGGTCCCACTAGCCCTGGGATGAACCTTCCAGATTCACAGCATCTCACTTTGCTCTCTGCCCTTCACCCTCTGTGGGTCTGTGCCCCCAAGACCAGCACGGACTGGGGCCAAGGGAGGGAGCCCAGAGTAAATCCATACATAAATTTCCTTCACTCTTCCATTTAATATATCAAGGTTTTAGTGGGCATCATATACTGTTGATACACAATGGTCATTTCTCCTTAACTACCCTCCTTTGCCTGCCTGAGACACTGACTTCTTTCTCAAGGGGTTTTTTTTTCCATCTCTCCCAAAGCCCCGTTTTATAGCACATAATCTTCCTGGGCCCCCACCAGCCAGCTAGGCAACACTCAGACCCTTCTAGCTCCATTTCTTCTTTTGGAAGAGATGAAGTTGCATCATGGAGCTTTTTCCCAACTCTCAGGGTCTCTACAGTCAATCTACACCCTGACTGTAATTATTCAGCCTTTCAGATCTTTGTTAAACTTGAAGCCCTGTATGTCCTTTCTCCCCTGGTGAGTCATGCCAATAAGGATAAAAAGCCTATGGTGAGAGCTATGTACCCACATGTGGATGCAACACTGACCCAAAACACCAGAATGGTGCCAACAAACTTAATCTTACAAATTTAACACCAGAATGGTCAGGTGTTCACAGCAAAGGCAGCAGCTCGACCTACCCTGCTCAAAACACAAAATACAAATCCTATTTTACATCTACAGTACTGTGGGTTTATTAGTGCTGCAGATGGGTTCTGTGTTTAGGATTTGTGTTTAGGCTCTCTCAGAAGAGTAGAAAATAGTTCAAATTCCATAGACAAATATTTTTGCCTTAAGGTACTGTAGAGCTACTTACCTACCCTTCATCTGCAGCAGTCTCTTTCTTTTGTTTTATTCTGCAGCTAAACTTTTAATCCCAGATTAAGCTGCCATTGCTTTTACATTACTAATTTGCTCAAGAGTTATGGAAATCAAACACATTTCTACACAAACAGGTAATTATTTTCACATTTGGACAAAAGGCTTTTTTACTGGTTACTCCGTGACTGACTGCAGTATCTGGATTGAAATTTTTTTAAGGAAGGGCAGGCAAATCTATGCTGTGGTCACTGCTATATTTTGCCCTTTCACATGATTTCACTTCTGAACCTGATTCAGAAATATTAGCTACCAAGGACAAAGCTCGCCTAACATCACAAGAATCCTCCCAGCACTGAAATGTGAGGGGCAAACCCAATTCAAACCCCCATTCTTCTATGTTTTTTACAGTTCCTGAGCAATCAAGTTTGGTTTATCAGTACCTTTGAGAGCTGTGCACTCCCACTCACACTAGTACACACCAAGCTCAGAGCAGACAGCAGAACCCCGTGAGCAAACTCACCTGAGCAGCTGCAGCAGACACTGGAGGCTGGGGACTTGGGAGGTGAAAGATGAGGTCACAGGCACCTCCTGTTCTAACAGTGATATCACTGCATGGATCACTTTCAAAGCCTGAAATTCACGGCCATCACAAGGTAGAAACATATCCTTCCCACCTCATCATTAATAAATAATGAACTGTGGCTTTTTCAGAAAGGTGTCATGTCTTGTTTATGCTGAAAATGCAATCTCCATAATTAGTGAGAATCATGTTTGGGGGAGAAAGCTTTCCTTTGAGGGACCTGGAGGAGAATCTTTGGGGTCAAACCCCCAAACCATGCCAGGTGTTTTTCAGCTCTGCTAGGCTGCTGGACAACACCAAGAACCATGCAGGAGTCGCTGGAGTTGGGGCTATTTGTAAATGTGGGGGTCTGCCTTGGCATTTTCCTCAGCCTCAATTAGTGCTGCCTTCTGTGCTGTGCTGGAGAGAGGCAGTGGCTGTGTCTGGGTGAGGGGTGCTAGTGCTTCAGATGGAGAGGGGTGCCTGTAAGAGAACTGGAAGAAAAGCAGCTACAATCCAATGGGTGCATTGACAGGATTTGGTGGAGCACTGCCTGAAGCACAAACTGAGAGTGAGAGGAGAAGCTGCAGAATCCATCACTTGCTGTGTTCAACACTCCTGAGCCTTTCTATGAAAAGTTGGCAAAGCCTGAGACCTGCTCAAGTTGCCATGCAGTAGAGTCAAGGCTCTTCTTTCCCCAACAGCTGAGAGAACAATCCCTGCCTGTGCTGTGGGGCAAAACCAGCACAAGCACAGAGTGTCTCTAAATGGAAAGGCTTTTTAGAGATTTCAACCATCTGAATTTGGAGCACATCAGAGCATGAAAATCTGGGCTGATTCAGTGCAAACCAGTGAAGCCCCAGCATTATAAAGCCTGGAGGCCAGCTTCAGGATCTCACCTGGTTCTCTTCACTGCATTTGTAGTTGGTCTTAACATCAATCCAATCCATGCTTTCTGCTGCAAAGTCTTTTGCATTTACATAAAGTCATTTCAAAGGGCTCAGCAGCAACATCTACCTTTTGTGGTCCTGACTGACTGGTCCTCAAGGCAGGATTTAATCAGCACACAGAGGTGGTTGTTCTGATAGATAATGCCCTGTGGATGGAAAAGGCACAGGGTCAGTTGCCCATGACTGGACAGGAGGGCCTCTCTGGAAAAGAGTTTCCACGCAATGAGGCAGTGGCCAGACTTTGTCATGTACAAGATGAGATTTTCCAATCAAAGGGTGGTTTTGGCACGACCCTTGGAAGCACAGGAGCAGGGCAACGTCAGGGGGCAGATAGGAGAGTTCTGGGGCAGTGCTCTCAGTGAACGGAGCCGGAACCACGCAATTTCCTCTAATATATTTCGAGCAGGAGCAGCGCCCCGGGACCTTATTCACGTGAGCAGCGGTACAGGTGCTGGGGTGAGCGGAGTTCGGGAATTGCGAGCGGGCGTTTTCCAGCAGGATGCAGCCCCTGCTGGGCGGAGGTGCCCCAGAGGCCGGGCACGGGCTGGGCACCGCGGGCACCCCCGGGCAGCCGCGCTCGGGCAGCGCAGCGGGCCCGGCCCCGGCGGCAGCGGAGCCCCGGAGGGAGCGCGGCCGGGAGGGGAGCGCGGGCACCGCGGGCGGGCGGGGGCAGCGCGGCCGGCGGCAGCAGCCGCACACACAGCCGGGCCGGGCTCGGCCTCGGGCGGCTGCGCTGGGGGGCAGCGGGGCCGCTCGCTGCCTCGCCCTGCGCCGGCGGGCGGCAGCGGCCCCGAGCCGGGGCCGGCCGAGCGGGGCCGCCGCTCCGGCAGCCGCTGCCCTCGGGCCCGCCGCTCACACCCTCCGTGCCTGCGCTCCCGGCAGCTGCCCTGCACAGCCCTCGCCTCCCCGCTGCGCTCTGCCCTGCGCTCAGCCTGCCGGATACAGCTGCGCCTCCGGACTGCTGCTACTGAGATGGGACAGAACAATAGCAATCCCCAGCCTGGGGATCTGATCGAGATCTTCCGGCGTGATGGTTACCAGCACTGGGCCCTCTACGTGGGAAATGGATATGTCATCCATGTGACAGGTTTGTGCAGCCTGTCAGGGTGCCAAGTGGGTGTTGTGATGCCCCAGGTGCCCTGTCTAGATCCATGAACTGGTGTTGGACCCTGTGTGTGTAGCTGGTTTTTCAGGTGCAGTCTGAAACTCATCTGAGGTCTTGCAGGGGTTACAGAGAGTCTGACTCTCTGCCTTACCTCCCCCAGATCTGCCTTCCCCACGTCAAGGAATCCCATCCAGTTCGGGTAGCATCACATCAATATTGACCTCCAGGGCAATGGTGAAGAAAGAGCTCCTGACGAAGGTGGCCGGAAAGGATAAATGGCGCATTAACAACAAATATGACAACAGCTATGATCCTTTCCCTGTGGAGGAGATCATCCAGCGTGCTGAAAGCTGGGTTGGCAGGGAGGTGGAATATGATGTGCTTAAGAAGAACTGTGAGCACTTCGTGACAGAGCTCCGCTATGGAGTAGGGCTCTGTGAGCAGGTGAGTGTCCCAGGGTGAGCCCTGGTGGCTCCCAGAGCAGCTCCTGGCTGCTGGCTGTGAGCTGGACACTGGGACACAGCCTGCAGCCTGCATGGGCACAGCCCAGTGCCAGGCGTGGGCTCCAACCCAGCGCTGCCTCTGGGCTCCCCAGAGCCCCTGCACCTGGAGGGGCACTCTGCTCTGCCTGCACCTGACAGTGCCCTGCACTGAGTGCCACCTCCTGGGGCTGCAAACCTGGCTGTTACCCCTTCGGTTTATGGGCCACATGTGTCTCTCACTCACTTATTCACCATGACTGTCCCTGCCCTTTCTTCATTATCATGCTAGGGGGAGAGGAGGGGCAGTAAATATAAGTGCTCCTCATGTTTCCAGCCTGTGTTTTACTTTCCCTTTATAGGTCAAAAATACTGCTTTACGAGTTGTTGGTGCTGTTGCTGCGGTGGCATTGCTTTTGATATAGTATTACTGATTGTCTGCCAAGTAGAGGTCAGAGCAATGCAGGGGGGAGTCTGTGACCACGGCAGCCACTGGTCGGATTTTGCTACACCTACCATCAAGGCTTCTTTGGAACCCTTGCTGCAAACAAAACAAATCCTTAACAAAATATATGAAATTGCAACTCATATTGCTCTAAATCCTCATTTATCTGTGTATAGCTTTATGTGCAGGTTTTACACTTTAGCCTTCCTTCTCCATGCCATTCCAGTAAAGAACAGCAAGTCATGATTGTCACCATTCAACATGATCCACAGCATTTCTAGCCTGGTTGACACATCATGTTTTATTTCATGGACTATGATGATTTTTGTGGTAGTCTGGGAGCTCTTGCAAGCAATTTATGGATTCCCGTCCCCACACCTCCCCTCCAGTGCTTTGCTGAGGACAGGTGCAGGCTTCTCCTCGTGTTTTGATCAGCTAACTCCTGGAGGTTCTTTCTTTGTATCACTGAAATAAAAAGTACTGCTGAGAATTTACTGTGTTTTCCAACTGAGGCCGGGTGTAAGTGGTGTTTTGGTTTAAAAGACAGAATTCTGCCAAGGAGGGCGGAAACCTTCCTGGACGAGAAATAAGACCCTTCCCTCCAAATGATTATGACTTCGAATCCATGGGGCTTTCAGGCAGAAAGGAGGAAAGATGATCCAGAGCTCTTTCCTAGAACATGTATGGATCAGAGCAGCCGAGTGCTCAGCAGCCGGACTCCCGGGCGCGCAGCAGCGCTGTCCGCTCGGGGCAGGCGGGGGGAGCCGCGGCCAACCCGCTCAGCAGCGCCAGAGAGCTCAAAACCGGCCACCAGACTGCCGAACCCCCATTCCCCTTCCAAAACCGTTCCCTTGGTGTCCAGGGCTATCAGACAATTCCTTCATATGGCTCATTCACCCGCATTCCATCTCCATTCATTCACCCTCTCCTGCTCCCGGCTTCTTTACGATGGCAAGGGGGAAAATTCACTACGGAGCCCTAACACGAATGAGTGGGAAAGCTCTGGCTGCCAGGTCTGCAAACAGACAGGCAGGGCATGTACCGTGCCTTGAAACCTGTGCTTGTGCTGCCAAAACTGAGCGGCTCCTGGGAGGTTGGGAGATAGGAAGTAAGGGCAGGTCTTACAGGCTGTATCCTTCAGGGTGTTACAGGGTCATTCTGATTTTGGTACGATGGTGTTTTGCTCAATTTTCCCCTGACTACAAAGTTTTCCTATCCCTGATTCTTCTGACTCTTTTGCAGCAGCAGACCCCCAGTGTTGGGAGATCTGACAGAGAAACCCCAGCTTCCCTTTTCTCTATCAGCTCTTTGTTCCATTGTGCCATCAAAATTTCCCAGTTCACCACTTTAAGTGCAGTAATTGTTGTCCTTGAACCTGAACAAGCCTGATAGATGATTTTAATCATCCCTTCAAACTCAGAGCCCATTCTAGGATTCTACTCTTTCAGCTGCCAAAACATTGAGGTCCTCAAATAATTACTAAGGCAGCCAGGAAACTTTGAGTCACAGACTGTGACCATCCTCACTTCAAATACCAAATGTTGATTCTAAAGCCTTCATAGTCCCAGCACCAGACCAATCTTCCCTCAGACAGCAGGAAGACAAAGCCAAGGTCTCTGCAGTGCTGGGGGTGAGGGATGTGAAGAATCAGCTGTGAGGCATCTATGCTTCATCTCCCAATGCACTGAGGCACACCATTTCCTTGTCACAAAGATGATTTGTGGATTGTCTTAGAAGAAAACTTGGAAGGCAAAGTGTGCTTTATTGTCCTTTAGCTGGAGTATCTGCCTCAAGTGTTTGGAACCAGATAACCTGCATCTCACTTGTGAGACACAGAATCCTGTGTTGTTCTTGTTACATACAATTGCCTGCACTGCAGGGAGAGGTGAGAGCAGGATAGCTGTCTGTGACAGGCTGCCTGGTTTTGTCTGCTCTGAACAGGTTGTCACAGTTTAACCCCAACCAGCAACAAAGCACCAGGCAGCCACTCACTCACTCACTCACTCACCCTACCAGACCCATAAGACAGCAAATCAGAAGGGTTGAAGTGGAAAAATTTGTGGCTTGAGCAAAAGTTTGTCTAGTAGCTAACCAAAAGCTCTGCATTGAAGGAAAGCAAACAAAATTATTAATTCACTGCTTTTTTAAACTGCAGTTTTACAATGTTTGAAATAATCAAGCCAAGATTTCCAGTCGTATTTTGTACTGTGTCCTGGTTTGAAAGGACAGGTGTCTGCCAGTAAAGACAGAAGTTTTCCTTTGAAACAGAGACTTTAATTCCATTCCCCCCAAGTATAATTGTTTGAATCAAGGACTCTGAGGGAGAGATAAGGGGGTAGGAATAACAGCTCTTTTACTAATATATCTAACCAAACAAGCAGAAAAGAACAGCAGTTGTTAAAATTACTAACAGAACAGAATTGATAACTTGGTTCCAGTCCTTTCTTTAGCTGCAAGCACGCTGTCTCTGTGCTCAGTCCTGGAGCTGCAGAGGGCAGGCGGGAGCAGGGGCGGGAGGGAGGGGGCGGCAGCGGCCGCGCCGGTCCCGGGTGGGAACGGGCTGGAGCGGCGGCTCCTCGCTCACCGTGTGTGTCCGGGGGATCAGCTGTGTCCGCAGGGGCAGGAGGCTGGAACGGGGCAGATGCAGGGCAGGTGATCGCAGAGGGTCTGGCTCTCCTGTGCTCCACAGCAGGGGCTGCAGACGGGGTGTCCTGCTCTGAGCTTCCCGAAAACACGAGTCCCCTCCAGAAGCACGAGAGGCTCCTCTGGGAGCCGCTGCCACCGACCCCTTTTGTCATCAGAGACCCTGGGTGTAACCCGCCCAGCTCCATTGGCATGATAATGGGAAAAATTCTTTAAATTGACACAGTAATAGAAAAACTTAGCTACCAAGAACACAGCTCTCCTAACATCACAAGAATCCTCCTAGCACTGAAATGTGAGGGGCAAACCTAATTCAAACCCTCATTCTTCTGTATTTTTTACCGTTCCTGAGGAATTAAGTTTGGTTTATCAGCACTTTTGAGATCTGTGCACTCCCACTCATGAACCTACACGCCTTTTCTGCCAGAGCTGCTGTGAAGTCAGTGATCACCACATGCTTTGCAGCAGCCTTTAGAGCAGCCAAGCATTGTAAGGGCTTCCCAAGTGCAGGACAGATGGTTGATGACAGCAGCAATAACACTGCTCAGCCTGACGTCTCTTCTATCTGAAACTCTGTCTAGAGAGCATATAATCTGAGAGTGTGTCCCAGCACCAGCTATTTTATGGACTGAGTGATAGGAGTTGAAGATATCTGCTGCTGGAGGTAGTTATTTCATATTTCTGATGTGTCTGCTGAGCAAGGCCATTGCTGGCTGTGGAAGTGGCACATGATCATGGAGCTGATGTTTTTAATTAAACTGGAATTGAGAAGGTGACCATGGAGTAACTCTGCTGTGCAGCTGCTCACAGCACCACAGCCACCCCTGTCATCTGAGGTGTTATAAGATGTTGAAAGCAAACTGTTTGGGTTGAACCTGAGGCACAGTGGGAGCTTGCCTGGAATTGTCAAAAAGTGAAATAATGTTACAGCTGCTGACAGAAAAACACTTTCTCCCAACAGAACACCACTGACATGAAACAAAATAAGGGGACAAGTAAGTGCATTGTTTCCTCTGAACCGAGAGCAGCAAGCTGTAGAAGTGCTTGACAATAATGTGAGAGGACTTTCCATTCATTCCAAAATGGTTTCAGACTTCTTCCAAGGTGATCTTTACCTCAGTATGAGCATAAACCTACTAGAAATAAGACAACATTTAGTTTCAGACTGAGATCATAACATGCCATTTCACTTCCACCTTGTCAACATCCCTCCAGGAAAACAGGGACACAGCCTTCTACAACATTCCTTTGCAAAACTTCCATCTGGCAACATTTGATTCTTTACACATTTTCACACATACCAGCCTACTGTTAGCCACGAGCTGCTGGTTCAGACACCGAAATTTGGCCCAGTGAATATTGTCACACAGACAAGCATGTATAACTGCATTCATTCTGCACACTTCAAGCATGACTGGGATGGCCACTGCATCTGCAGAGCCTTGCCAGTTTTTTGTGTAGTAATGTCACTAGTCCTGAGGAAAGAACCACTCCATTAATGATTTCTCCCCAGTGGATGCAGAGTTCTTACCACATTTCCCTATACCCTGGGGGAGATATGAACTAGCCCCAGGTTTCCTCTGTTCCTCAGAGCTACCTCTGAATCCCCAGCAAAGAGACAGTTATTAGGCATGTTTTCAGCTGTCAGAACACAGAGCTTCCCAAGGGCCTTTGAGGATGAAGTCCATAGTGTGTTCTCATCATTTACTTTCAGCAAGCAGCAACCAGGCTCTCCCTCCCCCCCCCCCTTAGACCCTGATGTTTCCAAGTAAAATTAAGAGAGCAAATTCAGGCAGCCCTGAGTCACTCAAAACCTTCTCAGACTCAGAGAATCTCCCTGAATCTCCTTATCCAAAACATCCAGTGGATGACAGGTTTCTATGCATTCACAGTTTCCCAGGCAGAGGTTGGAAATTTTCAGTGATTTTCTGAAGCTTGAATATTGAAAACATATTGTTAGTGGGACTGTTTTTAAGAGGGCCAAATAGTACTCACTGCTTAATTCTTATGAGTTCAGCTTGATGTGAAGTAACTTAGATGAGAAACCCTCTGATGGGCTGGGGCAGGAGTCTTATTCAGCAGTTGCTGTTTCAGCAGAAACAGTTGAAGATGAAATAAGCAGGAAATAAGTGAGGTGGAGCCTTGAGACAGCAGGGTTCTCAAAATGTCCTGGTGGTGTGCCCTTGGAGAAGGGTTGTGAGGCTGCAGTGTGGGAGTGCATCTGCTTGGGTTGGTGCTGCTCATTCACAGGCTGGATAAGCAGTGTTAGCCTGCTCCCAGTGATCCTGGGAGCAATCTGAAAGCCATGAGGAGCCCCAGCTTCACTTCCAGCTGTAGATTTTACATTTGCATAGCCACAGGCATCTTGTCCCTCCCACCTTGGTGTTAAAAATGGGTGAGTTTGTTAGACTGTTTTGACACCATTCCTCAGCATAACTCAAAGACATTTGCCCTAATTTCTTTCTATGAAAGAAACTTCTTTCTGTTTCTTTCCTTTCTCTTTCAGCCCAGTTTCAAGGTTTATTCCCTCCTGGGCATGGAGTTCAGACTGAAGACATGCAAGGCTGGGCTGGGTGAAGACAGTGTAATTTCATCATGGAAGTTAATTCCCCCCTAAGAAGCTGCTGACTGACAAGGTGTGTCTGCCAGACCACAGCATGGCCCATCACCATTTAGTCTGGCCTGTTAAGGAGAACCTTAAATGGACATATTTATGTTTGATCACCACTCATGTCCCCTGTTACTTCACAGGCACAGTGAAATTAATCTGGAAGCAAGCAGCTCTATTAAAAAGCACAATGAATCCAGGACCTGTTATGCCTCTGGGCTGTCAAAGCCTCTTCTGTTTCCAGCACATTATACCTTGTTCTCAGCCTGATCATAATTGGCTTATTAATTAATTAATACTTCAGAGACACCGCGAAGCTGCTAAACATCACGTAAAACCAACAAATATTTTTATCTTATTAAACATAAAATAGGATATTTCGTAAGTAGATTTAAATTCCTTTACTCCCTAGCAGTTTTGAGCTTAGCTGACAACTAGTCTTACAATACATCTAAAAATGTGAACATTTAAGAGAGAGTAATTATGCAAATACACTAATGAGATCCATGCACACAGCAGTAGCTCCTCCTCATGTTCTTGGCAAGAGGTCACCATCACGTTCTGAGCTGGATGCACATTGGACATGTCTGCAAAAAGAGCTTTACATTGAGATATCTTACAGAGCTTGTTTTTAATGACATGAATTTATTCTGACACGGATCCAGTTTTGTTCTGCTGCTTATGTGAGACACTGCCTGCAAGGGTACCTTGGTGAAAATCCCTCTGGCACTGCTTGAGCTGCCTTTTGGTGGGCTGTGAGCCTGTTCAACATGCACCTCCTCAGTGGGGCCTCCCCAGAGCACTGGAGGAGGGCCAAGAAGAGATTGTACCATGTGCCTGCAGTCTGGTCCCACTGGAGGTGTATTTTATTGGTTGACACTTATTAATTTAATCTCATTAATTTGCATCAGATAGTAATTTCCTCCCTGCTTTCTTAAGAAGTATTGGGAATGTGATTATTCTCCTCTTGCAATGAATTTCTTCTTTCATTCATTATGACATAATTATCTCTGTGGTGTTGAAGTATCTAGTGTACTAATAACTACTAATGATCCTGGGAGTTGATATGGGGTGTGTATGATTTGTCCTGGCCATTGGTAAGTATTAACATTTTGAGTTCAGCATCACATGCACTGAAGTGCTGAAGTCTGTTATTATATTTTGCAATATGAATTCAGTAGTATAATTTTGAATATGATCAACTTTCATGTTTATATGCCTATTCCTTTAGGATTTCAGTGGTCTTTAGGCTTGGAATTGAGATTTAGCCTGCCAGGGTTTAGGGAAGTCCCTAAAGGCACATGACCTTTGCAGCTCTGATCTGTGGTCTCCTGGATTTTGCAGAAGGCAGGTGACATTTGACAAGCACCAAACTCAGCAAGCCTTAATTTCAACAGAAGGAGCATTATCCTAACATTTACAAGATGAAAGGTTTATTGACTAGATTAAGAATATTCATTAACTGTGCTGAGAATGACATAATGAAACAGCCCTGTGTGTATTCTCCTAACACCCTCAGGGTAATTAAAAGCACTCAGGCTGCTGCTGAGTTGTGTTTGCCTTGAATTAGCAGCTTCCTTTGTGTCTACACCTACCACAGCAATGCCCAGGTGTCTTCCTCAGAGGGATGGAGCTGAGCAGGAAGCAGGGACACCCATTGCACTCTGCCTCCCCAGACACACCTGTGTCTCTCTCTTGAGAAAAAGATTGACAAGGAAGGAGGAAAAATGACAAGCCAGTTAACTGTAGAGATCCAGAACCACTCCAGGCCAAGACATGGCAGGGATAAGAGCAGCTCCTTTCTTTCTCTTGCCTCCTCCTACCCTTAGTATGATAGGTTTTTCTGAACATTATTTATGAGGAGATTGGGTCACATTTTGTCCCTGAAACAAGTTTCTGCCTTGCAGTGTCTTGATGTTTAGGGATAACACTGGCCTCTCTGCTCTGTGTGCTTGTGCTGAACTGCTGCAGCATTAGAATTCAAAAACTTAAAAATACATATTCCATGTATTTGAATGTTTTCACTTTCTAGTCCTAACAGTACGTTAATGCTACTCATTTTTAATGTGGATAAGAAATGCATATTACACAATGGCAGTGTCCAAAAGCTTAAGACAACTGTGAATTATTTAAGCCACAGTTTTTCTCCCTCCTGCTGCAAACTACACTAATAGATAGTAAATAATTTGCTGTCAGAACAGATAGAGACACATCCCTTTCAGAGAACCTTAGCATTTCTATCTCCAGTGCTGCACCTGAGAACATCCCTTCATTCACAATGCAGCTTCCATCAATCAGGACAGCATCACAGGGGAGGCAGAACCTTCTTCCACCTAAAAGAAATGTGTCTCCTGGGACTAAGTAACAAGATTCCTGTAGAACAATACAAAAACAAACTTTACTTGTGCACAAGTTTTGGGCAGTTGAATTAAGTCTCAAGACACACACAGTACAGTAATATTCTCCACTATATTATTTTAAACCAGTGCTTCTTATAAATAATACTGTCTGAAAAACAACAGCTCAAAGATCAGCCCTTTGAACCTCTCTCTTCAAGTGAGCATCTTCAGCTTCCTTTGCCTAGTGCCCATAAAACACTCTGACCAGGAAAACCTGCCCAAAGGCTTTACCTCTCCCACCACCCTAACTACTGCTCTTCTTAAGGCCTTTGGGAGGCAAAAATTGCTGCAATCCCCATTTTATGGGTGAGGAACTGAGGCTGGGAAAGAAAGCATATACCTCAATGGGAACCATATGTCTAGACTCCTTGAAAACCACTCACAAACTGCTTGACAAGATTGTATAATCAGCCTGTAACAGAGCCAGGAAGCAGGACTTGGAAGGCCAGATTTTTTATCTAGTTCCTTGTTTGTGAAATTAAATTCCCAAGTTGTTCTTGACTCTTAACACAAATTACTGGGTTCACCTGTATAATGGCAGATGCTGCAGATATGGATGCTACAGATACAGATCATTACTGCATCATACAGGATGTGTCCACACTTCTTGCTGCCCTGCCCACCTCACCTCCTTCTGTCCCATTCCTCCTTTACTGTGCAATTTCAGATACATTTCAACATGTTAGTTCATTATATAGGCTGGTGAGAAAAATGAGATGCAGGTGACTCCCTCCTGTCTTGATGCAGATGGTAACCTGAACTTTGTTATGCTCCTCAGAGAGGTGATGTAGCTTGCAAGGCTGCTGTGGATGGGGAAGTGACCAAAGCATGGAGACACTAGTAGTCAACATGAAATAGGATGTTACAGTTTGGTGGCCATGCTAACAGCACCGAAACTGAAGTCAGTTCTCTAGGGAGGTTTCACATCACTCATTAAAATTCAGGATGTGAGTTCATTGAGCTAACATAGAACAAGGTGTGGTGGGAACGTGGATCCAATTTTCTGTTTGATTCCATTTCATATCCCTCTATCTCCCTTGGCCTTCAAGGAACAATTCCTGCTTCATATCAGAGTCAGCCCCCTTAACTGCAGCACTGCTATCTACAGTCCTTTAGTAGAAGGTTATTTGTGCTCAACACTTGCAGGATACCAACAGAACCACCAAATTATAAAGACTATCATTACAAACCACCATTGCAAGAAGAAATGCAGAAATTCTAATTTAGTTGGGTGCCTGAGCTTTGCCAGGTACTGCAATCTAATTCATACAACTGGATCTCCTGAGACCATGATGAAGTTAATTGTCATTACAAGGCCATTAGAGAGAATGCCTTATCTTGATTTAAAAGTTGCAATTGCAAAATGATGGACACCAGTACTTTAAGCACAAAGGTACGCTGGCATCTCTGAGCATTTGTTCAGTGTTGGAGTGAACAGATATTGGAGATATAAAAATGTGACATGCAGCCAACACACCTGTGCTGGCAAAAGCCCCAGCTCTTCACATGGACTTTGCCAAGATCAGTGAGAGGCAGCAATAAAAGTGCTCCTGTGCAGCACTCCACAGAGAAACTTCACCTTCTCAAGGAACCTCTCAAAAGGCTGAATCTTACCCTTGCCTAGTCATTCAGCTCAGGAACAATGATTTTAGCAGTGAATTTGGAGGCAATGCAACCTGTGCCTGGCTCTAAGCCAGCACATGATCGTGACAAACAGGTCAGTGCACCCCAGAGCTGCCATCCCTTACCCCCTCCATCACCTCTAATCTCATCACAGCACCGTCAGGAATTGCAGTTCTCACTGTTCACCTCTAACCCTGACATCTTCCTGAAGGTTAATGAAACGTTTATCAGGAGTCAGGGATCCGGTTTCCTGGCTGGAAATGCTGTGCCTGAGGCATCCCACAATATGGTTTCCTCCTGGCTTCCAGGGAAGTTTATCAGCTTACCCATGTCTGTAACTATAAAAAGTTGACAGTCAATTCCTCTCTGGCAGCAGCTTTTGCAGCAGTCAGATTTTGTTATGACTGTAAGTCATGTGATTTCTCAGCACAGCCATCTAACCAAGGTGACCTTTCTGATCCTACGTAGCTGCTACTCAGGAGACAGTACCCAAATAGAGGGGAGGGAAAAGACTGAAGCACAAAAGTTTCCAATATTTTTTCATTTAAGAAAGTCATTAAGAACATGGTATTTATTCGGAAAAAAAAAACCCTAATGGTCTGTGAGGTCAGCAGTAACCAACCCCAGACTACTACTAAAATGATGGTTTGATTTCCTTGTACTTCCATACTTTTAGCTATTCTACATTCTATCAGTCTTATAACAACAGTCATCATTCACTTTTCTGTTTTATGTTAAAACAGGCCACAAGCCCCACAGATATCTGAGAGCACAATTTTGGTTACTCTAGTACCTAACTAACAGCAAAAGGTTTAGATTAAGTTTTTCAGAGATTTACTCACCACTCAGCTTCTCTGAAGTAGCGACAGACTATTCTGAGAGCTAGTGGAACTAAAATAGCTAATGAAAGTGTTTTCTGCATAAAGTGAAAGGAATTATTCATCTGACAAATCTGGTCCTTCATTGAAAATATAATGCATTCTTCGACATTCACTAGAACAAAGAGACAGACACTAAATCAGGGTGCCAGCCCTCAGACACTGAAGATGTAACAGGACTGAACTACCACAACGTTAAGAGGACCAGTCTGCCTCCAGGCACTACCATTAGTATTTCAAGCATGAAGTTTCAGCCTTAGATGGAAGTGCAAAGTTCAAATTAAACTCTTCAGAGTTCCACACTGGAGTTCTCTTCAAAACCTCTCTCCAGAGGGCACTGAAATGTTGGTAACATCAAATCTAACCAATTCAAGAGCCCTAGAACTTTTCATTAATTTTGTAGAGTTTCAAATACACTTCACTAGAAGCTCAGGCACACATTCGTTTAGAGCCCCAGTATTCATAGGTGTCTCCCATTTTAAAGATATTTGTGTGGCATCCATAGTCCAGTAAAGTGGACACAATAATATCCTGTATGCAGAAACACTTGCATGGCATTTCTATATGCAAACTCAGCAAGCAACTATCCATAACTGTTTTCCCTCTTATCCACCAAATGTTTGTTTTGTCCTCTGTAGAGGAAGATCAGTCCTGCAGTGTGTCCTTATTTACCCGGGAAAGAAAAAAATTCTACATCCGTGTTGTAGGAGAAAAGAAAGTTATGAGGTTAAAATAAACAATTAAAAATAGCAATTTTGCAAATATTTCCCTCTGTTCTAAAACACCTTTGTGCTTTACTCCACTGTTGAGGCCACAGGCAAGCCCAGCAGCAGCAGCATTTCTCTGGTGACTTGTAGTCTCTGGACTAATAAACCCAGGCTGTCAAAGAGGAACAAGTGTGTCTTTGCTGTGCTAAAATAATTCCACTGAAGATCCTTTGCAAGAGCCTCCATGGAAGGGCAGTTATGATTTGGCTGCAGTCCCAGCAGCTGCAAAAAGCTCGAGCACTCCAGCTCTGTGTTGCTGCTCGGTCAGGAGGCGAGATGTCCTATCCACAGGGAAAGTTATATCAGGAATAAGGGCCAACAGCAGGGGAGGAGGAGATCAGTCTTTGACAGTACTGCTCCCCAAGAAGGGGCACAGTCATCACAAGGGAAATATTTAGCTGTTACAAGTATGCAGCACCACCTTAGCTTCCTATTGTTCCCTGCAACCTTCTGCCAGGAATGTGTGCAAATAGCCAAAAAAGAGGTTCAGCAGCTTTCCAACATGTATCAATCATCCCAAATCTTTGTAAATCTTCGGAACTGTCCCCCCAAGTTCTAGCCTGACTCACTGACCTCTTTGAAAAGGAGCAGAAATTAAAGCAGCAGAGGGAATTACAGTGCTCAGAGCTTAAACATTAATCTGAATTCTGCTCTCTTGCTGCTAAGGCTCAATTTCAGCAGCAGGCATCACCACAGGTTTACTAAGACTTGACGCTTTTATAGTGTCATTAGTATCTAAACAGAATCAGATGCCTGGTCTGCAATGCTACTGCTCCAGTCACTGTATCACACACAGTAACATATTAATTTTGTGAGGGAGTTCATAATAGCACAGTGAAGTTTGTCTTCAAGAAAAAATGTTACTGCATCTACAAGAAGGATGCCAGGAATGCAGAGACATCTAGCCTTCCCCTTCAAGTGGATTTTGCTGTGAACTGGGAACTATGAGAACTTTGGAGACACTTCTTGGAATTAATAAATATTTCTAGTATGTTCCAAGTTGTGTGGTTTGATGACAAGCATTTACCATTAGGTAACTACTGTAGATAGGAAGGTATTTACTCTATTTGCTTATGTCAAATTTGTGAAAAACAGAAGATAAAATTCCTTTGAGTCAAATAAATGTTTTGTTCAAGTTGAAATATTGTTTGGTTGAATTTGTTTAGATTTTTTTTCTTTTTTCTTAGCTATTATTTCTTTATTTTCTTAATTATTTTTAAATTCAGGCTAGATTATGTTCAGACTCCACTCTGGTGCAGCTATGTTGATTTACAACAATTAATGATTTCTTCTGATTTGTTCTCTGTTTCCCAAGCTGGTTTTTAAGTCTAAAAACCAAGTAAGTTTTTCCCATGATTCCCAACCTGCCCGATTCCTGGCTTTTTGTGGCAGCACAAGAGTGCTTTAGCACACAATGGTGGGAAGACAACAGTTTCCCGTAATAGAGAATTTCTCAGCCCCACCCCGTAAAAACACGAGTTAGCTCCAGCTGTGGAAAACAAATTGTGAAGTCAACTCAGAAGGCACAGCTCCCCTGCACAGCTTATCCAAAGAAGGAAGTGATCCTCTTGGTCCACAGCCCTTCTGATTAACTGTCTTGTTGTTTTATCCAGCTGGGGACCAAGATTGCAAACTGCAGTGAGGAGAAAGGCAGATTAACATTGGTGACTAAGAGAGTATGTGAGGTAGAAGCTGCACTTTTTTTAGTAGGTAACACTTGCAGGAATGTGCAGTGTTGTTGCATTTATGTATGGCAAATACAGCACAGCAAAGCAAGTAAAATTCTCCATCAGAGGTTAACAGATGAGGGAGATGAGCTGATGAATTAATTGCATCTGCAATTATGGAGAAACCAGAGACAAAACCTCAGATGGTTCAACTTAAGAGCATGCCACAGAATTAAAAAATTATTTTGAGACCTAGCTGGCTCCACATCTTGTATTTCAGACCTTAGGTCCTTGAGGTTAATAACCCCTTCAATGTTTATTTCTTTTGGCACTGGTGAAACTGATGTCATGAGGCAGCTCAGCTGTGCAGGACCTGCCATAGTAAAGCAAGCTCACACCACAAGGGATAGCAAATCCTTGAAGACCAGAGGATGAGATCTTAATTTTTAATTAGTACATTCCATTCTACATTTTTTCATGGATATCCTGAACAAATACCTTCTGTCAAAAAATAACGTTAAATAATGAAATCATTCTGCTTTGAAGGTCAACAATTTTTTACCCATAAAATGCAAGTATCACTTGCTGAAAACTGAGGGCAAACAGGTTTCCTGGTAGCAGTGAGCTAGCAAGAGAGCTCTTTTTGTTCCCATCATGGGAAGAGCACAATGGTGCTGAGACTAGACACTTCCAGAAAGCTTTGGCTGTTTTCAGCTCCTTTCAGCTCTGGAAGCCAAATATTGCCAGAAGGGTTAAAACCTCCCAAAAACCCAAGACACTGAGTAGCAGTATCTTAAACTCCATGAGTAATCCCAGGAATGTCTGTGTTAAGCAGCCCCTATCAGGAGTAAGTTTTACTTGTTTTCTCAAAGGGAATCTGCCAGAGGAGTGCTGTTATTGCAATTAGCTACTTTTCATCTAGAGCATCTCCCACGCTTAGGGATTGCATAATGCAGTTCAATAGAGGGATCCCATTTCAACCTCAAATACTTTAACAATATTCAGCAAGGTGCTCAATTTACAGCTGGCAGCTGTTCCTGTATGGGCAAGGGGACAGAGGAAACATCGTGGCTTTATGTCACTGCAGCAGACTTTGTGCTTCCAGTTAATTTAGATGTAGGCAAGAGGTTACATCTTCCTAGCCTTGATGAGCTCCTAGAATGCAAGAGCAGCAAGCAAGTCACTGAGTCCTTTTAAGTTCAAATGCAACTGTCCTGTACATGAGTCCACTGCAGTTTCTTTCAGAGTGATTCCTCACTGCTGTCAAATGTTGGATTGCTATGGCCTCCCATATTTCCTTCTATGGTCACTGCCACAGAGTCTGAGAAGAAGGTTTCATTCAGAGGTGGCCAGGCTGAGTCCTGCTCCAGCATGTGCTGCAGCCTCTTGTAGTGGCTCTTTGAGTGGTACCGGAATGTCTTTTTCAGAAGCAGCTACAGGGGTCTGTTCTCAATGACAGCTTCCTGTAAAGGTAAAAGTGAAAGCAGGGTTTAAGAGGACAGCAGTTTACTCTTCATTTAGAGTACACACGAGGCAAACAGTGGAGACCCAGATCTCCTACTTCCCTGCTCATCCACGTCCCTTAGCCTTTTATTCATTTATTTCATACCAGCTCCACCAGAGTTCTCCATCAGAGAGCTGTGACCAGCTCTTCCTGAGAGTCTTCAGGGTCTGAGCAGAAAACACCACAGACTTCCCACACTTTTCTAGCCTGGGGCAGGGCATGATAGAACCCACTCATCAGAGGAAAGAAAAGGTGCCCAGGCCTTGCATTCCCTTATCATTCAGGTGGAGGGCTTTAAGAAAAGGGAGCAAAGGTGAGGTAACAGCAATTACTCCTGTTTTACTAGATATTACTAAACTGGCTGAGGAGAAGGGAGAAAGAGCAAGACTGGACCACTTTGTCTCTGCAATTAGTGCAGACCAGCACATCCAGTGATGCACACTCACCTCAACAAGGAAGGACACAGCAAGTGTGACTGCAAGCATTACCACCATGGAGACTCGCCATGTGGTAGGGGTGCAAACGAGCTGGGAAAAAAGCAGGAGAAGCTATTCAGCAATGTGTCCACAGCAAACACTGGTGGGTACTTGTACCATAGAACACAGAATCATTTAGGTTGGGAAAAACTCTAAAGGTCATTGAGCCCCACTGTAAACCTGGCATTCCCAAGTCCACCATGTCCTTACATGCCACAACTACACTTCTTTTAAATACTTCCAGGGATGATGGCTCATTCACTTCCCTGCAGTAACTCTATCCTTCCAGTCTGTAACCTTTCAGTTAAATTTTTTTCTTAATCTCCAGTTTAAACCTTCCTTGGCACAACCTGAGACCAGTTCCTCTCTATCACTTGTTAAATGGGAGAAAAAAGTGACACTCACCTTACTACAACCTCCTGTCAGGTAACTGTAGACAGAATTAAGGTCTCCCCTGAGCCTCCTTTTCAGGAGACTAAACAAACACAGCTTCCTCAGTCACTCCTTAGATGACTTTTGCCCCAGATCTTCAGCAGCTTCATGTCATAAAATGACAGACTCCCAAACTGGCTTACCCTGCTGATGAGCTAATACTGCTATTTGTCTTGAGGACTTACTGATAAAGATGCTTTAAAATCTATTATACAGTAGAGAAGACAGAGAAACCCCTCCTTTAGAACTGCAAGAGGCAATCAATCTGCCTTTTTACTTTCTAATATTGAGAAATAGTTCAAACTGAGTATTTCAACCCCAAACCCAGCTTCCCAGAGATGGGACTGGCTTTCTGGCTGTAGCTCAACTGCTTTTGGAGACGCAGCTCAGATCCACAATTTGGATCAGCAGTTTCTCCAGGGCTAGGCTATTGCAGAGATTTTTATTGCTACTCCGTCTTTTCTCAGCAATTCCAGTAAATTCCCTCCAGACTGCTCAGGCTGAGAGTTTTGCAGTTCTCCCCAAAAGCATTTTATTCCCTTGCAGCTGCAGTGCTGAAAAACGTCCTGTGCCACCAGTCCACAGCAGGACGATGCCTTGCTTTAAAGTGCCATCTGGTGGCAATTCTCTAACGGGATCTCGCGCTGAGCCGGGCTCTGCAAGCAGCTACAGGCAGCGGTGAGGCAACTTTAGGTCTGCACTTAAAATCGAGACCCGGACCCTTGGACTCCCCTTCTCTTCCCATATTTTATTAATTCCTTTTCTAAACCTACTTGCTAACTGACATACAAACATACAGGACTGGAAGCTGCATTGTGTTCAGCATTTGTGACTCCAAGCCACTGCTCTGACTGCAAATGTATAGAAAAAGCAGCTCTGTGGTTCTTTTCTTGTTTTGTAAGTCCTGCAGCAAGACTGTGAGAGTGTCACAGCAGAGGAGGTTAACATCTCCCTGCCTCAACCTACTAATTGTCAGGTCCACTGACAGCCTCTGTCCTAGAGTTGGTGTAGATCTTATCCTTCCCTCACATTTCCCTTGGGATGGATTTGCACAAGACAACTCCCAGCTTGCATTCTGCCACCACACTACATAAGTCAAGCCTTATCAGTGTTTATTAATCAGGGATCTAGATGGATCCTCTCTTTCCATGGCAGCCCCACTAGTCTTTCTCTACAACTGCTCGAAACCCAAATCCTGCTTTGGGAAACTGCATGCTCTCTAAAATTTAAATGGGGAGCCTGAAAAATTTGGGACTGAAACTGAAAGCTTCTTTGAGTGCTAACAGGCAGATTTTGGCAAGAAGACCTTTGTACAGAGTAGGACAGATTGAGAAACTCAAGAACATGTTGCTGTATTTTAAAACTCGCAGAGCCCAGCCCTGTTCTGCCCCTGGCTTCACAAGTCATCAACATACCACACAAGTGTAGTGATGTTATCTTCTGTTGCTTGGACAATGTGCTGAAACAATCAAAATTACAGCTGTAGCTGTCCTCTGAATGCATGGATACTAATTTGGAGTCACCATATTTCCAGAAGTTTCTACAATCCCATCATCTAAATCCACCTCTTTAAATACAATTTGTCTTTAGAGGTGCCATATCTTCCTGCAAAAGTCTGTACCTTTTGTTAAAACAATGCCAGTGTGCTTATAATGGACTGGCAGTAGGAAGAAAATCCCCTTTGGAACAACACTCACATCCATCTTGGAGTAGAGATCATCAATGTCAGCAAACATCAAGAAGAGGCAAATGCCCAGCTGCCCTATGAGCACCAGTACAAATACATCTGCAGAGATAAGAGCAAAGGAAGAAACACACAGGTTTATGAGCAATCTCAGCTGCTTGCCCTTACTATAGAAGACTGTAATAATTTTCTGTGTTACATAGTCATCAAAATAATCCATGAGACAGAAAGGAATTTTCAGCAAAAGAAAATTGAACAGAGTAAAACTCCAGCTTTACTAAATCAAGTAGCTAGCTATACATGAGTGTGGGACAAGCATTGTAGCCACAGATTTAAAACACCAAAAGAGCATTTTGAACATTTGATTTGACCTTTTACATCTGAGAAGCTTTATAGCCTTCCAGTAGTCTCTCTCTGATCACAGTATATCCTGTGGTTCAGAAAAACATCCAGGATATAGTCTTGATCTTGTTAACATGGTTAGGAATGCTGCCTTCAGCTTCAGTGATGTCAAGACTTTGCTCTTGATCAGGATCTAAAGAGTCTAAGTAATGGAGAACTTATTACCTTCTCCATCTGTAGGCAAATGTTCCAGTGATGAGTAAATCCATTTTTTCTTCAGCTGGCATGCACCAAAGTTCATCCTCCACCCACTCATTTGTGTTTTGCCTCGTTCTGGGATGACCCACTTTACTGCTCTCTACAAGGAATTCCCTCCTCACTATTTTATAAAAAAATCAAAACCTTGAAACCTAGAGCTTTATTTTAACTCTTCAATTAAAGAAAAAAAGAAAGGAGCTGAAGAGAGTTTTGTCTAAGAGCATGACACAGGGTTTTTCCCAAAAAACAGCTCTTCCATGATTCACTGCATCTTCTGGAACTGTCACAAACATATGTGCTCATGTTCCCTCCACATCACAGTCTTTCTCCTGATTTTTTGGCTGACAAAATTTTGGTCAAGTTTAATTTTTCCTGTTAAACTGACCTCTTGAGTTGATTTATGTATAATTTCTTCTCTGCCCCCACTTACAGTTGGTGTAGATGGGTTGCCTGAAAGGTTTTCCCTTGGAAAACACCAGTGCTACAATGAGGCAATTGATGGTACTTAGCAGCCACACCGTGGTGTTTTCATAGCTCTTGAAGCCGTTGTCTGTTTGCTCATGGGCTCCATCTCCCACCCCATGGAGAGCTGGGCTGGAGGATGAATTCCTCTCACGGTCATTCACTGGCAGGCAGGCACTGAAAAAGAGTGTCACACTGCTCAGGGAATGATTATTGTCCTGGTTATTTCCCCCAGCTTCCACTATTAACTACCAGGAATCCTCCCTCAAGCCCTGATACAGGTTATTGGCAATGCCCTCAATCTCACCACTGGTTGAGCTTGCTGAACTTGTCACAACTTGAGCTCAAACCTGCTCTCTCCTGCAATCAAATCCTCCTCTCTGTGCTCAGCAGAAGCATTCTCACCACATGAATGGTGAGTGGTGGGTTGCTGGAAAGCTTAGGGATCTCAGACAACACTGCTTAAAGTGTTTGTGGGCAGCACAGGGTCTGCTGCTCATCAGGCCTGCAGTTAAACTGATCAATAGTTTCACACAGACCTGCCCCACTAGGTCATCCTTGGTATCCAGAGTCCCAGCAAGGGGTCCTACCTGTGTATATCAGTCTTGGAATACCAAGGCTGGTCCTGCACCACCACAAACCCAAAGATCTGCATGCTGAGGCTGAAGAGGATGTTAAGCACAACAGAGAGCAGCAAGGGGGGTGAGATGAGCTGGCTTGGAGGTCTGTAGGGGACCAGCTTTGGATAGGCACCTGTGAAACTCACTGAAACATGCACAGATGTGGTTACTGGTGTGTAAAATACAAGCAGTGATGCTGTGTAATAATGACTGTATCAATGACACTTTTGCAGTCTGTAATATTCTTAATAAAACATACAAAAATTGTATCAAGTATAAAACAGAGTTATTTTCTTGCAAAATCATATTGACACAGAAGAGGTTAACTAATGTTATCTGACTATCATGAAGCATTTTTGAAAAATAAAATGTTGGCTTTTTATTTTATTTGGCTACTGTCAGGCCCAAGAATATTAACATATGCTCATGCTCTTCTGTTCTTTTTCTGTCACTTGTCAACTGTGACTTGGGATTTTTTGCTGCCCATGTTCTGTTCATCCTCCTACACTAAACACCTAGTGGCTGGTTATTTGAGGTGAAGAAGGACAGTATTATCTAACACAACAGATTTTCCTCTGCTCTTAGTTTTAACAAAGTTATCCAGACTCTGGGTAAAAGAGCTATGAACAAAACTTTGGTGAAATTCCAGATAAACTACTTAGAGCAATGTAGCTTTTGGGACCCAGTTTACTGTGGCTGACCTTTTAGGCTTGATTTCATCAGTCTTTTCCTGTTGTCTGTGTTCCAGCAAGGATGGAACACACCAGTATGTGGTTTTGCTATATGCTTTTCATGGCCCTGTCCTTGCCATTCCTGCTTCTAAAACTATCCCTGAACTTATTCTGTCTCAATAACATTGTCTTTCTCTTTCTGCATCAGCACTGGTTTTCCCCTCTTATTCTTGGCTTACAACTCCATGCTCTGCAGTGTCTGACATCCATAATTTCTTTCTTCTCCATTTTCACTTCTCTTTTCTTTTGAGGCTCTGGCTTACATAGCTTCAAATGTGTGCTGGACTCAAAAAAGTTAATCCCTACTTTTTCATTTGGTCATGGAGTCAGGTATCTTCATAATCTGCCTTCCTAAGACAACAGGAAAATGCCTGACTAGACTTTCCACTGCCCAAGGTGTGAGTTTACTGCTTGGTCCTAAAGACAGCACCCCAGTTAGCAACAACCTACACACTCTGCAAATGCACCCTAAGTACTTCCCATCTTCAGGGCTTTTCTCAAACGAGACCCCTCTTCTACTAATCTAAACACCCTATGTTCTACATAGAGGATGTTTAGTCTGCAGGAAGCTTGGCCTCCATTTTCTTCCTTTTTGTATGTAGAATTATTCGTTTCCAAGGAGGAGAAAAATATTGGAGATCATTCTCTCATTTTTAATACATGGGATGACTAAGGGGCTTACTTGTCACACCAATTACAGTGGTAATAGCCAGATCTTGAAACAAAAATTGGTAATTCCCAAAGGAGTTTAGTTGCTGAAAAGAGGAAAACAAAGAAAAAAAATCACAGATCAGACATTTGCTATGGGCATGTTTATATCATCTTCAGAAAGCTGTATTATATCCATGGAGCTACTGCTCTGCTGTGTGTTCTGAAATGCTAATCTGCAGATAAGGAGACCACACATTTCATCACCCTGCCAATAGGTTCCTCACCATTGGGCCTGCAGTGAATATTCTCATTTTCCACATTGTTCAGACTAACTACACTTTCAGTTCACTCCAGGCAATAAAAGAGAAGAATATTTGAAGAGACTGCTTTCTCACTGCTGGGTTACTTCTGAACACAAAGCCCTCCTCTCCATCTGGGAAAAAACCATGCAAAAGTGGTTTAAGGCACTCCAGGGGATTTGCTTACTGTCAAGTTAATTCATGCTTTAAATGCTGAATAAATTGTAACAGCATATGCTTACACCAGATTCTTCCTTTTCACAGACATATGCCCTCATCCAAAACACCATTCAGTATCTCAGCTTTCTTTTTGCCCAGCTTGGATCTTGAGCCCTCTGGCTGAAGTTAATGGCAAGAATCTTGCCAGTTTTCTGCTGAGGGTACAGGACCATATGATCACACCACAGAAGATTGCAGATAAGGTAAAGGTAAAGCTCCATCTCCCAGGTTTGTGTGGCTTTTATGCCCTGTTTCTCATACAAGGAAATAGTAGCTTATCCAGTTCCAGGCAATGAGCTCCCAGTACGTACCCAGTAAAGCAGGAGAACACCAAGGTACTGAATTGTGCTGTACAGTGCCATGTACTTGAACATGCAGAAGGAAGTGACAAGGGCAGCACGTCCTTCCCTGTGTGAAGGCATAAATAAAGTACAGCAATTAGGTGATGGGTCTGCTCCTGGTGCCAGCTCTCTCAAAAGGCTGTTGAACAAGGAATGTGTCACAAGCATAGAGGCCTCTACCAGTACCTTGCTGGGAGGTGAAATAAATAAAATCTGACCTAAATGAAAATAAAATCTTCACTTGCAGATATCCTGTTCAATGAAATGGGCTTGATTACAGTCACCTGTGTTCTGTAGATTACAATTTACCCCAGCAACTTTTTCTGCTGACATTAATAGTGTAGGTAACAACTCTGTATGAGGAAAAACTTACAAAGCCAAGCAGCTGCTCAGTGAGTTAGTTCAGTCCTCTCTTCCTACAGTGAACACACAATCAGGATAATGCTTTCTCCCTGGCTACTCAAACACCCCAGTAAGCAAAATCAGGACAGACATTATAGATGCCATGTTTTACTAGCCTAGGGTGTCAGAGGTAGGACCTAAAATTCATATACAGGTTGGCTGGTGAACATTTTATTCAGCTTTATGGAGCATTGTTCATTTTGCTATTTCTTTTGCATTTACAATACTTTTGATGACATGAAGTTTAACTGTAAATGTCATCCTCCTGTGATAATTAATGTATCTTAAAGGAATTTCAGACAGGGTCTAGGCAAATGGCAATTTCAAGGCCAAAGACATTTATTTTTCTCTAGATATACATATTGTGACTCGATGGGAACACCCAAGCCTAATTTTTGAGAGGAGTGGAAACTTTCTTCTTTATGAAACAGGAAAGAAAAGCCCATGGTTACCTGATTAGCTCTGGAACACAGGCTATGCTGGGGGTTCGGGATGTGAAAGGTGAAGCCACAGACGCCTCCTGCTCCGACAGGGATATCCCTGCATGTGCCACTTTCAAAGCCTGAAAGTCACATTCCTCCTCAGTGCTCACCAGGGACACACAGCAGCTTACATGTCAGCCAAGCAGTGACCCCTTATGACAGGATGTGTTCTGTGACAGCACTCCCTCTTCACTGCCTGGGTGTGCTCCACCCCAAGGGTTCCTCCAGTGATGCCAAGTCCAGGGAAGGAATAAGGATGAGAGCGTGGGAAAGTTCATTTTCCACAGACCCTGCAGTCATCCACTACCAGCTGCAGAAGAAAAGCTTGGCTCTGCCTCCTTCTTTAGCACTTGTTTTCTCCTGCACTTCATGCAGCTAGTCTAGGTTCTCTGCTCACTTCCAGGAGAATCTTCTGGTAGTTTTTGCAAGGAAAATGAACCAGTCTTTGAGATCAAAAACTGCAAAAATCTCTGCCTAGGACATCTCTTGCATGGTAAGGACCACACAGTGGGAGCAGGTCTAAATCACTACTGGTGATAGTACAGCTGCTCTGTGAATAAGTGGTACACTCCCATCTCCAGCATGTGCTCAGTTTGGAATATTCTACTGGCATTGCATTAATTTCCCTTTTTTAAAATATACTGTAAAAAAATTTCACTTACCCCACAGTCATTAGCTCCATCTCCACACATGCCCACAAAGTAACTAAAAAATATAGTGATAAGGCAGGTGAGGAATCAGAGCCTGCTCCACACAAGTCATTTATGCAAGTCATGCAAGATTTTTGTTAAAAGCCTTTCTGCAAACTTAAAGCCTGTATGGCCAGATAGCAGTTGAAGTGCTCACAATTGCACACATCTGGTTGATAATCTGAAATGTCCTAAAGCTCACCTTGCTCTAGGACAAGGCCTGGGGCTTAGCTTGGTGAAGCAAGGGTGAGGGTCTTCAAAAGACTTGGGAAACAACTGAACAACAGGCAACAACATGCCTGTGACTCAGGAATCTATCTATCTATCTATCTATCTATCTATGGATCTAGATCTAGATATATAGATATATCTATATATATCACTGTGACTGTGAACAATCCAGACTGCCCTGCCACATTTTCTAACCCATCACACTGAGCCAGCAGTAGCACAGTAAAAAGACAGCAAGCTCAGAGAAAATGCCATGCTCAGAGAGATTCTTAAAAATCTTAGGGAGACAAATGTTAATCTTTTAGGCCCAGAGAGACATAAAAATGAAGGATGATATGAACAAACAAAAGCCAGAATCAAGGAAGTATTTGATCTTTGACAGGCTGCCCAACCAGCACGGAGTTCAGTGTCTCTTTTTTAACAGACTTTTGGAATTTAATTGCCAACTTGCAGATGTCTGGAGGTTTCAGTTTTGTGCAGTTCCATAAAACTCTGTGCTAGACAAATGCTAGCTCTCACAAGACTCTTTTCAAGCCTGGAAATTCAACAAACACTTTCAAATTCATTAGGAACTTACTCTAATTTTTGAAATTCTTCTACAAGGCTGGATTTATGACTAGGAGACATTCTAGCAAAAACTGTTCCATTCAGCAAGAGCTATAAGGAGACAAATAGGAAATTATTTTTAAAACGCTTGAAGTAAGTGATTTCAGTAATAATCTGAATTAAGACTGCCAAATATCACATTTGTAAACAACTGATTCTAGACTCTGAAGCAGGAAAGGCTGGTGACCAAGGATAAAGGGGATCTTAACCAATATTTTGAAAAAGTAATAATGACAATAAAGACAAGAGGCCTGGTATGCCATTTGAGTTACCTGATGAACACAGATTGCCAGGCAGGGAGTTATAAGAGGAGAATTCATGAGACTATCCTGTCCATGGAACAGACAAGCTATGCTGAATTGCACCATGTGAAATGCCACATTTTCTCCTGTTCCCCAAAACAGGTCAGAGTCAGTGCTGTGCAAGGGGTAGGAATATGGGTACAAATGTTTAAAATCATGTCCTCACACTTTAAGGCATGTCTGCTACTCTCACAAAGAGAGAAAAATTTTCAGATCCTTCCCCATATAATAACATCAGAGTTTTATCCACTCTATAAGTATTTCAGGGTTATAATTGCTTCCAGAAGATGTCCTGTTACAGGTCTCTTCAGCTAATTGTTCTGGGGCAATTCATATCTTCTGAATGGTAAGGCTACTCCAGTTAAATAACCCAGATCTTACCTTTGGAAGTAAGTGCCTGAAATGCTGTGCTACAATTTGGTAAGATTTTCCACTCATGGCAAAATGATACTGGCCTGATCCCAATGCCATCCTGATTCCTGGCTCAGTCTGACTGCCATCCTCCTATAAAATAAGACAGAAAGAATGATGTGCCCAGGGCCTCAAAAGCATTTCTACATTTATACAGACACCACTACAAAGTAAAGGACTTCCATGAGGAGGGTGCTTTTGAAGGCTCTGGGAGACTTGGATTCAAGGCCCATTGCCTTTGTTTGGATTTGTAAAGGGATTGAGGCACAGAACACCAATAATTTCAGTGTTAACTGGGTGCCCATTGCATGAGTTCTATGAAATGGATTGTTGTATTTGGTAGAATTCATCAGTGCCAATCTGGTGGGCTGCACTGGAAATGAGAAGGACTAGAGACAGCAGATGGGCACCACATCTCAGCAAGTCTTTGTGCAGGGAAACACAGGCCAGCAGCTGCTCAGGCTGAGGAGCCACTCAACAGCCCCTGCAGATATTCCCTACCATCTGCTGACTCTGTACTGCCCAGAGAAGAGTCAGCACCTTCTGACTAACTATTCAAGGAGAAAGCACCTTTTCTTCATCCCAGCTTCTCTGGGGAGATGCTTGTTGAAATTCATTTCTCAGCCTGGCTGGCCTACGATTCACTGTGTATTTGCAGTTTCTCAGCAGTGGATCTGTTTGAATTCTGCAGGTATGGGAAAGTGCTAACACTCTACCTGCTTGAACAGGGCTGTTTTGTGCAGCTCCACAGAGTTTAAGTCCACATTTATACCATCAAATTTCTCTTGCAGGGAAAGGAATCATTGAAGTTGGCAACAGCTAAGCATGAGGGCTAGAGACAAATCTTTCTGGGATTTCTGCAAAGCTGGTCTTAAATCCAGATCCTCTCTTCATAAACATTCTTCTAGCACATATTCTGATGGTGAATTGCAGTTCTATTATACTAGCATAACCCCACTGCTTATTCAAAAGATTCTATTTAAGTTTGTTTTTCTGCTGCACAAAGTCTGCTACTGATATGCTCACCAGGCTTCTGTAATCTTCAACTTTGTTTTCTTCTAGGGATTTCCAGGTTATAGATGCTGAAAAAGATCCAGGCATTTTGTTTGCTTCCACAAGAATCACTCTGTGTGTTGGAGCAATCATGCCAGCCTTTTTGGCAACTGTTATAGCTGTCTGAATGTTGTCCCCTATGAAAACCAAAGGAAGTGTTATCTAAAAATTTCTGCAGTGATGAATTGTTTATTCATTAGCCTGAATTCTGAGTTTTCAAGTATATCCAGAAGAATCAGTAAGATTTCAGTGTCTGTGCATAAGAAAGTTTTTGATAAAGGTTAAAACTTTCCAGATAAAGTTTGTCTCAATCATTAAACATATTTTCATTTGGAAAATAAACATTTTGCTCTGGACATGAATTATTTTCATATTCAGCTTGAAGAAATCCATATGGGGAATGTGCTCCTAGAGTATTTGTTTAAGACGAAAAACAGTAAGAGGTTCAGTGCTAAGTTGCTGCTGGTATCCCTGATTCTCATTGGCTTTGGTATGTGTGGGCTGAAAGGGGTGAGACCCAAGTCTTTGAAGAATGGAAAAACTTGGGAATATTTTATCCAGACCCTGGTTTGAATTTGAAATAGCACTTCAAGGGAGAAAAAAAAAAAAAAAAAAAAAAAAAAAAAAAAAAAAAAAAAGAAGAAAAAAAAGGATAGAGAGACAGGCACTGGTAGGGCATAATGTCATAATGTTTGGAGATTTGTCCTGAGCATGCATTCTCCACCTCTTCTCATTTCAAGATGCCCTAGAAAAAAGGGATTTTTCATGTCATTCATTTAATAGAATCAGAAACAGCCTGGTGAAGTTGCCAGGGATAACATGGTTCACCTTATGTCATTAATAAACCACAGATGTTTCTGGATAAAATACCCATGTCTTCCTACCAGTGGTGTTGACAACAGCAGGCTTTCCACTTAAACATTGATGGGCTCCCTGTCTGGGCCAGTGACCACAAAAATAATCCACCTTTTTTAGATACCTGTGACCATAACACTCCTGATGTGGGCAGCACTGAGCTCTTCCAGAACAGGCTTTGTCTCCCTCTTTAATCGATTCTCCATTATCAGCAGACCCAGGAATGTCAGATCAGATTCTACCTCCTCCCTAACAGTCAAAAAGAGACAGATAGATTTAATTATTTATTTTACCTTTATCACCACTGGATTTGGTGATAACCAGTTACGACAATCAGCAATCCCACCTCACTCAAAAGAATTAAAATGTGTCTATTTTCTGCAGTCCTGGGATGTCTGTCTCTTGTGTACCACCAGTGCTAATTCAGTACCAGAACCCTGAATTTCCTGCAGGACTCCCAGACTGTGGTGGTCTGATTTGGAAAGCTCCTGCACACTAGACCTTCTCATTTGAGGACTGTACAACAAAGAAACACACCTTAGTTAATGTGTCTGCTCCTCTTGATAGTTGGACCTAAGCAAACAGACTGTGGCAACTCCAATTCTCCAATGTTTTCCCCTACATTTTTCTTTTCACCTGTGCTATTGCTTTTTTACAGTTGAATACATGCAGCTGAGAACAGAATTTAGTAGACACCCCATCCCTGAGCCATGAGCTAGAGGTCTCTCAGGGACACAGGTTGACTCTGAAGAATCTGAAAAGAAGAAAAGCTTTCAAGCACTTATTTTAGACACCAAGGAGATGCCAAACACTTGCATGGCAGTCAGAGTAGCTGAGTCAGGTGGTGCCTGAATGGTCACTGCTTTCACAGCAGATCTTGTGTTTGACCAGCAGCTTTCTCCTTTCTCCTGGCAGCATAAACATCACACATGCTGTAACTGCATACACAACTGCAAAATCTGGGCTGTTTCACACACATTTGCTGGTTGGGTTGGATAGGTCTGTGATGACACTTGTCACAAGAGTTATGTAACTACTTGCACTCTGCCTCAGTGTCATCACCCTTTCAGCAGAGAAAAAAACCCTGTGAACAAGCAAGTGAGCCTCACCTGGACTAGGACCTGCAGCTCAGTAACTGCAGATATTTCAGAAGTGGTGTTTCTGCAATGTCACAGGAAAAAGTGAAAGGGATTTGGGAAAAACTATATGGATTCATGTGTACATGTTCTTCTGTGAGGTTTGTAAAAAACTAATAGCATGAGCATAATAGAAGAGTTTGTTGACTTCTTTAGAAACTAAACAGGGCTAATGCTAAAAAGCTAAATTATTGGATCAACACAACAGCAGAAAATAGTTTGCTGACTTTGGCTGGGCTAGAGAACAGTAATTGGGGTCATCTGCTGCCTTTGCTTAACACAAGAGTATGGATAACAAAAAAATTTTGAAAATACTTCTCTTCTGCAGAAAGCATGGATAAATCTGCAAAGAGACTAGTGCAAATGATGGGATGAATGGGGGGCATGTGCTAGTCTTCAAACTGTAATAGGATTATGCTTCCCATGTTAATCCAGAGTTGAGGAAGTTAAGAAATATGCAAGGATTCTGTTCATGTGCTATAGGAGTGCCCTCTATCTATTCCCAGACATATATCCAGATTTAAATCAGATTTCGTCTGGCCTGAATCTAACAAAACTCCGTACTAGGACCCTGTTCTTGGCAGGGATGATGTGGTGATGGTGCTTTGTGTGGCACTCCTGGCTCATGGCTGAACATGGCCAAAGCACTGTTTTCCATGCTTACCTTGTTAGAGCAGCAGGCAGCTTCCCTGCCTGCAGAGATTTACAGGCCAGCCCAATGACCCGAAAGCCCTGTGCTGTGTAGAGCAGGAGTTTGCTCTCAAAGTTCGATGGGACTGTGAAAAAGAGGAAAAGACAGTTTATCACAACATTTAACTGTTTTCTAATGAAAGGAAGCCTTGGAGCAGGGAAGGTTTATGTCCCAGAGGGCCTGTAGACCTAGAGTCTACCAATAGGCCAAGCATATCAGAGAAAGGAGTTGAACTTAATTTTGTTCAATAAGAAAATCTTTGCCTCTCTTCACCAACACCTCTCCTTTGTCATTTTGAACTTAGGTCCTGAACTGCAAGGACTTACCTTCTTCCAGGGTGTCATTAAGGATCTGTGCTTCTCTAGCTGCCCTCCCAAGGTTTGGAGGAAAAAAACCCAACTTTTTTGAGGTGTGGCAGACATGTAGACAACTTTTCCAAGTATCTATTCTGCCAGAGATTGTACATCTTGTATAGGAGTTGGTAGTTACTTTTACCTCTTATCTCTCCCAAAATCCTTCTTTGCTGAAAAGGGCTGTGTGAGAGCTTAGCCTTAGACTTGGAATACAACAGAGACACTTTTCAAGCTTTAGTATAAAGTCAGACAGAATCTCATTTGGGCCTTCCACTTCATTGCACCATCTAAAGTCACTTATATATATATCTGTTTCTAGTATGCATTTATAAATGTTTGTTACCTGTTTCTGCTCTACACAAAGTGGCTACCATTTCAGGAGCCCCTTTTATGAAGGCCTGTGGATCCCCACCAATTTCCTGGGCAATGACAGACATTCTTTGCAAGGCTGAGGAAAATGGGAACTGGTGTAAAATGGCAATTCCTTCCACTGGGGCCTAGGAGAAAAGCAAGTGAATTACACACTCTAGCAAGGATTTTAAACTCAGACCAAAGGATTTTAGGTCTGTCCTTTGGGCCATAGCAAGAAGCTAACCATGTATGATGGGCTAATTTGTCACACAGACAGAAATGACTGGTACATAAAGATGAGATTAAATTTGTGCAAAAATATTTAGTTTAAACAGTAGGAAAAGCTAACTGACAATTTTAGCAGACTACTAAATGTAATTTACTGAAAGGGATTTACTAGTCCTGTTTCTTTAGTAGGACTCTGCTAGGTCTCACACTGGTCTTGCAAAGGGACAATGGTTTTCAGAGAGTGTCCCACCAGTAAGGGTCTGACATAAGCCACCAGACTCCACTGCATTCCCCACTCAGCTGAGTACAGACTGAGTCTCAAGCCATGAGGACAGGCAAATCCCTGAGCTGGACAATCTCTAATCCAGCATCCCCCTGTTTTTGGAGAGCAGCAAGCTCCCCCAGGCATCTGTAATGGGAGAGAGTAAGGCAGTCTCTCTTCAGAGAGTACAGGAAAGAAAAGTGGGGAAGAGTTCTCTTGGACAAGGACACCCAAGCTTTCCTGTACTGAAAAGTAACCCTTACACTGACAGTCTAATTTGATCATGGATCTGAACCTTGCAAATAACTTACAGTGGTGGCTTTAAGTCCAGGTCTAACAATTGTGGCATGTGTGGATCCTTGACCCTCAATCCAGTGTCCACTGGAATCATCTATCACCTGTGTATTGAAAGACAAAAATATTTCAGACTGCAATACCAATATAGCTGAAAGGAACCTCAAGGATCCATTTAAAGGTTTTCCTTGCCCCTAAACAAGGTATCTTATTCATTCCTGGGAGGGGTCTGTCTGATGTCAAACTAAACACTTTCAATAATGGAAAATCCACTGCCTCTCTCAGTAACTGAGTAGGAAGCCTCACCAGGTGCACATAGACACTGCTGTACCCTTGCACAGCAAATACACTATAGTCCTCTCACTGACAATAAATTCTTCATTCATTACAACACATTAAATAAAGAAAAATCTTTAGATATAACATAGACTCAATGAGGAAATGATACACAAGAATTTGTATTAATGTAGAAAAAGCTCTGTTCTTGAAGTATTCCACAAATCACCTGGATTTTTATTTTTTTTTTATCATCACAACATGATTGTGAGGAACAAAAATATTTTTAGTGTCAAAAGAAACTCAATTATTCCTGTTTCACAGGAGCTATTTAACAGAATTCCTTATCTTTTCATAACTTTGATAGGTGTCTGGCTAAATCTAAAATGGCAAGGTAATCTCCCCACTGTTTGCATAACAACAAATCAGCTTTACCCAGTTAGTGGCCTCAAACATTTTCACATCCAGTGGGTCTCCTTGGATCTTGCCCTCCCAAACAATTAATGAATGACAAACAGCCAGTGCTTTGAATACTGGACCCCAAGGCAGGCTCTGGTCTGCAGGGAAACTGTGAATATCCTGAAAGCTAAAGCAAGAGAGAACATAAAAGTTGCTCCCAGAGAACACCAAACAATGTAACACTAACAGAAAAAAAAACCATCCTAAACTGGGGCCAGTTAAAGACCCATCCTGAGCCCAGACTACATGCATGTTCTGGGGACTTGTCTTGCCTCATGAGCTGTTTTTCATGCCCCTATTAAGGCTGGATACACATGCTCAAACCAGGTGTATTATGCCTAGTTAGGGAGCCCAGTGGGATGGAGAGAAGAACAGATTATTTTAAAAAATCTTCCTTGAAGCTTGAGAAAAGATTCTGAAGCTGATATAAGTTTGAGAAACTATGTGTATGCACATTTCTGGAAACGTAAATGGGCAAAATCAAGGCCACTGGAAGAACAGAGTGTCAATCTTGTGGTAACATTGACTTCCTTTCATAGAGGGTTGGGGTTACACTGCAGCTTTGATATCTAACCCAGCCTGTCTACTGAACACTGTCTGCCCAGACAAGCTGTGCCAAATGTGGCAACAGTGGCTGCATATTTTTATGTGGAGCAGGACCCCTGGGATAAGGCAAACAATTCATTTCCCAGAGGATATAGAAATAAAATTTAAAATTGAAGCATGGGGAACTTCAAACTGCTTAATTGTTCAACAATAACTGTTTTTCAGATATGGTCCTAGTGGAAGAATCCAGCCACTACCCCCACCAAATTTAGATGCTATTGGTGTGTCAAGGAGCCTTACCAGTTTGTCTCAGAGGGCAGCAAACCCCAAAGGTCCAGGCCATCTTCTGTTAAGGTGCCAGTCTAAGTTCAAATGTACATTTAAATTAACTTCCCACATGAGAGCTTCAATAGGAATAAAATACAAGACTTATTTTAAGAAATTACTGGCCAAAAATATCAGTACGGTGCAGAGCAAAAGGGCTACCAGACAATTCCTAGATTCCAAGGAAAACAAGAATTTGCTCCAGCTTCTGTTCAGACAATAAGAACTTAGGTACACAGTACTGGTCATTGCATTTCTAGAATATAATGGAAATGCTAAATCAAACCTCAGCCTCCCACCTCCATCATGGTTCCTATTACCAGTGAGGGCACAGCCACCACACAGCCATTACTTTGTCAAAGCAGACAAGGTTCAGCTGTCCACACATGTTGATCCTCTGTGGGCTGATGCAAAAGATGCCCTTTTTCTTCAACCTCTGCTGGGTATAAATTATTCCTGTTGTCAAGGCAGCTGGCAGAGCTGGTGGGACAGCAATTGTGATAACATCCAAAGCCTTCTTCACCACTTCTCCTGTCTCCTCCTGACATAATAACAAGGACAGTTATCAGGAAGAGAGGTTGCAAGGAGTGCTGCTTGCACTGGGTGTAGCCCTCTTCATCCCTCCTCCCCTCCACTGCAGGTGCCCCAGGCTGTACTGTTTTCTGCCTGTGGTCCATTATGTATTCATCTCCCTAAGAAATTAATAGGCTTTTTTTAACCAGAGGTTTAAAGCCTCATCACTGCTAAAGATTAGCCTCCAGGCCTTTATCTATTCTCCATGCAAACAAACCTGCCAGGCAGAGTTCATGGCCTCCTCCAGAACACATGTGTTCAAACATGCCAGCTAGTTCATTACACCCTCAGCCAAACCCATTTTCCCATGACACAGCACACAGGAATCTGCTATTTGTATGGGCATTCATCCAAATACCTACAGGCACAGCTCTGGACTCCATGTTAAGGTGACAGGTGAGACATGGGATGGTGCTAGAAATTAGGGCAGAATGCATGAGCTAATGATTTCTTCTGACCTTATGTTCTAGGAGTTGTGAATGAAAATTGCTTTGACCTGCAGGAAGAGGTATGGATGTAGCAGTTACATTTGTGAAAGCAATCTATAATTTGGGAGCTCAGAGATCAGTGTAAAACTGACTGCCAGGATGCTGGGTGTGGGCACCGTTATTCTGGGTAGTTGATATGAATGCTGAAGAGTTGAATGCTTTTCAAATCAGGGTCCCAGGCCTGAAGCACAGCAAACTAAAGCAAATCTGCAATTCAGAAACACTTGCAAACCATCACAGAGATCTACAATTATTACATCTGAGCTTGGGGCTTTGGCCACAAATCATGCTGCATTTGACGTGCCAAATTTCCGTCATGTTCTGGTTCTCCCTTCTTTGATAGGTCTCAGACCACAGAACACACCAGTTTGATAATATTTTGTATCTATTTTTGTTACAATGAAGTACTAACCATCCACCTTTAGATAAACCCTCATAGAAGACAAAGCATTTAGTACATCCTGTGATTCAATCTTAAAAGACTGACAAGACAATCTCAGCGATTGAGATAGCATCAGCATGTATTTTGCATATTACAATTAGGAAGTTAAATTTTTAAAAAAATGAAGAAAGGAAGAAAGGAAAAACTGCAAAGCAGACACAAGAATATGTTCTTAAATACTTTCTTTGATATCGTAAGGGGAAATAATCTTCTGAGCCAACTGATTGTAGATTATTCCCCAGGAGAAAAAATTTTCAGAAGCTGAATTACAGGACCAACCTTGCAACTCATGACTTGGAATTTATATTGTAGACAAGTATCATGACATGAAATGATTTTTTGAAAGTTTCTGAAGAAGTTATAAGTCCATTAGGCTTCAAAATTTGCAGAACTACTGTTTACAGTATGTAACTCTTCTCACATTGACCTTATGCATGAGAATGAGAGAACTGTTTTAAAAGGGTTTCAGGTGAGCCATTACTCCCGCATTTAGTAACTCACCCCATTAAGTGCAAATACACACACTGTGTAGATCATTCCAATGGCAGCCAATGCTATGAGGCACATCAGGAACCGCAGGGCATCTCTGTACAGCTTGAAGTTCATGGGTTTAGGGTAGAGAATGGACCTCACCAGATCCCCCTTGGCTGTGTTGAAACCTGGAAAGATAAATTAAAATCATTCCAAGGGGAAAATATTACAAAGAATTCTCTGCAAAGAATGGAGGGCTTCAAAATGATACATCATTTCTGTAACTTATGAAAGAAGGCCCAGGTGTTTTATTTCAGTGTATGTGACCTTATCTGCAGAGTACAGAAAAGAGTTATTTTTGTCTTAGGGGGAAGGATTTATTCAATGTCTTAGAAGGAAAGCAAAATTCCTCTTCGTAATTATATGCTGGCAATTTTTGCAGAAGTTATGCCAAACAAAAAGAAACAATGCATTATTACTTACCCCAGCCCAGAATAACGATTCTCCATCTGTCTGTTGCAAATATGGATTAGTGCCTTTAATTTAATGTGATTTGATACATTGTCAGACTGTTCCAGTGAGAAAAATCATGGAAGGAAAAGTGAACTCAAGTGTTGACTGACCAGTCCGCAGCACCACAGCTTTCACTACTCCTCTGTCATCTGCCTTGGTCTGGATGACCTCTGTTCCACAGAAGAGGACATGTTTTCTGTAATCCTCTGCACAGTACACTCTCCAGGGCTTGAAATTATCAGCTCGGGGTAGGTGGATCTTTGTTACAGGGATACTTTCTCCTAGGGAAGAGTAGCTCAGATGAGGAAAACTGCAGTACACTAAATAACAGCCTGACTTTCAAATAAGTACCTAGACAAAGAGGCAGTGAGTCAAAGGTATTTACTAGAGAAACCAGTTTACAGACATTTTACTTTTATATTTTGACATCTTCAGAGTGAATAGAGCCCAAAGCCTAGCAAACAAAGAGTGTCAGAGAAGAGTTTTCCTTTGCATCAGCAGAGCAGCTTCATGTAAGTCATACAAGAGAACTACAAATAGTCTAAAGACTCCAAACCCTGGCTGTAGATTTAGAGACTTTAAAAGAGACCTGAACTGAAGTTGCATGACTGCCTTAGAATGATCACAAGCTGTTTACCTAATTTGAACCTTATATGCAGGTCACTACACGTTCCCTCAAGCAGATAGGAACATGATATTCCCTACTTTCCTTCTCTAGTAAAAAGGAGGGCCTTTAGCTCAGTGCTTGACAGGTAACAAATACCCTATTTATGTCAAAGCAGACACTAAGGTGAAGAAGAAAAATTTTGTGACAGCTGAAGTTTTCTAAATGAAAGGTGTTTCTGGAATTTCTCATTTATATGAAATTTCAGAACTGTCAGTTTCAGTTTGATTCAGACCAAGACCAAATTTAAAGACAAGAAATAGCATTGTGACCTCCTTCTGCACCAAAAGTTCTGCTTTCCAGTGACCTCTCCCACCTGGTGTGTTCTCCACTGTTGTCACAGCAATATGAGGCTAAGTGTCTGAAGGGTTAGACAGACACTCCACAGGCTGAAGATGTTGCAGTGATGACATATCCAATGAGTGACAGAAACCCCTGCAGCCAGAGGGGACTGTGGGCCCTGTGTAGGAACAACTTTGCTTCATATTAATTTTCTTCTCCTGTCCTGCACACTCCGCTGTCCACTTTTTCCCTTCTAATCAGATCACCTCTTTCCAAATGCTGAACCCCAGGAAGATAGAAAAGGAAAAATTGTCCTTCCTAAAGTCTGTATCGTCTGTTTAGACAATTAGCAACAATTCAATCTCTATTATATTGAACCAAAAGAATCCTCTTCTCAGCCAGCTATGGACTGTGTCACAGTAAGGGATGTACATGGTAACACTGTCTGTCCTGTGCCACTGGCTGAAGCCATGGAGCAATGATGGTTCAGGTGGCAAGCCTGGGAGGGAGGAGCTGTACCTGTCAGCATGCTTTCATTTACAGTGCACTGCCCACTGACCAGGATGGCATCACAGGGCAAAAGGGTTTTGCCCTCTTTCAAAATCAGCATATCTCCAGGAACAAGATGGTGTGATTCCAACTCTTGGAAACCTGTAAGTGACAAGTTATGCAAACTTTGTGCTTCATATATTTCTCTGTATCAAGACAAAAAAAAAAAAAAAAATACAAGAAACTACTTGCTGAATAGAATTTTTTATAATGACTGATAAACGAAGAACCACAGTAGGACCTACATATACAACCTCCAATATTTAAGAAATACTTAGGCATCAGTTCCAACTGTAGAATTCCTCCTTATCTACCCAGGAGCCCAACCAATGGTTACAGTTCCAATGCACTGATCTCACTGAGGAGCCTTGGATCTACACTTCTTAATTTGACTTCATGTCTTTGGATTGTGTTCTAGATACCTTGACAATGAACACACTTTGCATGGAGCAATTAGGTGGACTCACAGTCATTTAATGAGTATGTTGTCAGCTAGGTCAGCACTGCTTTAAGAAAAATTACTTAGTTTTCCTGACAATTTTCTGCTAAGGCTGCACTCAATGTTTGATGTGCTATAGCATATTTCTAAGTCAAATTAACTCTCTGTGCAGAAGTGAGTTAACTGAGCTGAGAAACAGAAGAGGAAAACCTATTTAGAATAAATCTGTTGCTATACTTGCTTGGGTTTGATATAAATTGCTATAGAAACAAAACACATTAAGAAAAAGAAGCATAGAGAAGTCACCTTCCTTATTTCTCCAGACAGTGACCATGGTGTTGTTATGAGACTCAACCAGTCTGTGCAGTTTAATGGATTGCTATAAATCAAAGAACACACAAGAATGTTACATCTTACTTACATGATGCAATTTGTCCACTAACAATTATTTCCCTTTGTTATTTGTGGTTATGAGAGCCTTCAGAAACCGGGTACCAGCTCTACCAGGAACTATGCAACCGCACAGAGAAAGAAAATCCCCACCCTAATTAAGGAGAGCGTAACAAAATGTTACAAAGTGAAGCACTGGAATGGGGAAGGCAGGATGTGGGTAAGGTACCACACAGAGATTATGATGACTAGGAGACCAGACCATTGCACCTGCTGCTACACCATGTCACAAGACTAAACCTCTGAGTAAGTCTTGTAGCACTGTGTGCATGTTATAACATGCTGGCCTTTCTCAGATATTAGAAGCAAATCTGCCTCATGGAAAATGTGAGAAGTCTCACCTTTCTAAGATCATATACAGTCAAAAATATTGAGAGGAGAGACATGACTATGATGGCAGTGGCATACTCCATGTAATCTTCAGCAAACCAGAGACACACACTGAACAGCTGGAACACGTAAAATGGATTTAGGACCTGTTTGGAGAGACAGAAATAGTAAAGAGCTGGCTACATTAAAATGGCCCCAATATACCTCGACAGTCCAAGCTGTTGGAAAAGGTCTGGAATAAGAGACATTAAGTACTGTGTCTTCTGACTCCCTTTGTTATTTCCTTAGCAGTCACTTTAGTCTAATCAGGTCAGACCATCTTCATCTGACAGAAAGGCCAAAGAATATGGACCAATGGGATATTATTTGGAATGTTAATGACTCAGCCCAACCCTTGTTTTGTTTGCTTCTTACAGGAGCAACAGGAACAACAGAAGTGAGAGAGGAGCAGTTTGTGCTGTGAGCATGGAGCTCACATACCATAAGCACACAGCCACAAATGCCCTGTTTAGGCCACATATAGGCTGGTCCTGTCTGAAAGAGATATTGGTGCTTTGTGAGGTGCTGTGCTCAAAATCATGAGCTCATTGGATCTCTCTGCAGCTTTAGGCATTTACCAGGTACTGCTGTTCACTTAACCTCTGTTAATTAAGAGACAGCCCTTGTCTGGAAGATTTGATTTCCAGTGCAGCTTGGAAACTTTCAATGGCCCTCAGAAGGCAAATAGAACAAGCTCCCAGGACATAGATACATAGAAATACCAAGCTGACACATAGGCATGGGGATGGAGCATAGGGAACAAGAGAGAATGAATGAATTTATTATTATTTCATGGAACAGCTTTCAACAGGATTTGAAATAGAAATGTGCTTGAAGACTGAGTAGTGGGAAATTAAATCAGATATAGAATCAATTATATTCACACATGGTCCCCCAAGCAGCTTAGAATAAAAGCAACACAAATGCTTAACCTCTTTGATGAGTAGTTTCCAAATAGGGATCACTGGAACATCAATAGTGTTTGGCCCACATATAACTCTCCTGTAGGGGATAAAGATACATCACTCACAGATAAAATAATGACAATGTCACTCCCTCAGGAAAATGCAGATTTCAGTAGTCCTGAGAGCTTCTTTTGATCCCAGTTTAAAGGCTGGGAGGATAATTCTTCAAGAAAAAAAATTTAAATGTCCCTACAGTGCTCATGTCAGAAAAGATGGCTGTACCAGTGACATTTACTTATGCAGACAAAGAGGTGTAACATAATGTATCAGGCAACGGTTTCCATCATGCAAAAATTACTTTGGGACACCATAAACAAAGGAATTCTTCATCTAAAACTAAATGATCCAAACCCGAATAATTTTGCAAAAAGTTAAGAGTGATTGGAATGTAAGATTTGACATGAGCTAAGGTCAGGAGCTGGATTTTCAGTATTCAATCAACTGAAGATTAATTCTCTATTTAGCAGTTTCAGAAATACCTATTCTGCAACTTACTTAAAGATACAGTAGTTTATGAGAATAAGTTCTATGATCAGAACTAGTCAATTTGGAGCACCAATGAAGAAGCAAACACACAACTTATCCACACTCTTTCACAGAGACTTTCTCTTATTCCAAATAAGACCTTCCTAAAATTAGTTATAGGACATAGTTATTTCCTGATTGAGAACAACAACAGTGATGAATACTGAGATACTTCAAAAACTTTGACAAAGAATAAACAACATTCTCTAGCCCTTTTCATTCAGTATTTCTATGCTCGACTGTTTCATCTAAAATTATGTGCATATTAATAAATACACAAAAAAAACTCCTGGGAAGTGCACCAACAGAAGGAATTTACATCTCTTTGAAATCCATACATTGAGTGTTCATGTTTTAAAATGTGTACCTCACATTCTGTTCGTTGGAGGTGAGACCAGAACCAAACTTATCATGTATTGCTGAGCAAGTGTAGTGGTCTTCTAGGACTCTAAAATAGAAAGGGAATGTTTTCATTAGGCATTATTCACAAAGATATTTGACTTCCTCAGAGACCTGTGCAACCAGTGCAGTGAACTCACCCAACTTTCTGGAACTGTTTTGCATAGATATTCCAGACATAGCGGATTTTTTGTACCTGGATAGTTTTCACCTGGAAAACAAAACAGGGATTATAATACAGGCAACACAGCAAACAAAAGTACTCTGAGACTTGCTCACAGAACTCATCTTGGCATCCTCACTGGGGTCAAGTGCAGATAAAGAAAATTTTAAGGGGGCAAGGAGGGAGAGAAGACAGGATTGCATACACTAGCTGAATTATAGATTGGGATCCCCACCTCAGCGCAGGTTCCAGTGATATTTACAGATCTTTAGGTCAAGCAAGCACAAAGCAGTTTTCTTTGTGAAGAAAGGAATATTCTTCACTCTGATCTCACAGAATGAATGTAAGAGATCACTGATGCCATCATGGGTACACAGGCAGCTGAAAAAGTCTGTCTTTAGCCAACAGCTCCCTTGTCTTCTGTCTGGCTTTGGGAAAAGCAGGGGGCTTTGGGCCATTTCCAAGCATGGTTCTGAGTCCTGCAGCTAAACAGATGTGCCAACAGACAAGAAAGGCCATCCCAGGATACTGAGTCACTGCTAATGCTAAGCCCTTGCAGAGCAGTTACCCATTAAGAACACATGCTGTCATTTGTAACTTGCAAGAGAAGTCTGTCCTGTCCTGTACAACAATAACAAAGCCTATTAGAGATAATGGCACTTCCTATCAGCTGGCAGAAGGCAGTGCTGTACACCTGTACACATGAGTGATAAAGAAACCAGCTCCAGGGAACTGTTCCCTACCCAGTGCAATAAGCATTATTATAGGCCAATGAAATCTAGACTCAGCTCATCCACTGACTCAAAAAGGAGCCATAACCACAGTCATTAGCTTAACAAGAGGGGTGAAGTCAGGGTTTCGTGCAATAGGACCTGCAATATCTGCAATGCTGAAAACTGGAGTGGGAAGCAAGGGACTCAGCTCCCTGTCAGAAGAGGTCCTTGGACAGTTCTTGGGCACTACACACAACCCTGTGGACTCAGGTGGCTTAAATGGCAGAAACACTTTATAACTGACTTATAGGTAGGGGCTTTTTAATTGTTAGGGAAGGGTTAAACTGTTCTCTCTTTGCTGCTTTGAAATCTGGTCTTTTCTATCTAGATGTTTTGATTGATATGAAAGTGGTGTTCAAAGGGCCTATTATTTGAGGCTATATTTGGCTTTTTTATGTTACTAATTTGATCCTCAAAAGAATGTTATGGACCTGCCTCCACTTCCTTCATATTGTGCCAGGTGATTAAACTAGTTGGCACTAAACGTTCCTATGTACATTAATAAATGTCCACAGTGGAAATAGCAACAGCTTTGCTCAGAAAAACTTAGTTTATATTGAAATTATTTACTAAAAATTGTTGCAGATTTAAAAATAAATTCTAATAAGTTAGAAATTTATTTTCTGAAAGGGAAAATAGTTCTTTTCTGGATTCCTTGGTGTAGTACTCTAGCATCTATAATTAAGAGCCAGATGTCTAATTTTGCATTTCTATTGCTCACACAACTTAACAGGTAATGCTAAACAAGGCACATAAGTGAACTGTCTGGTACATGTTTTAGACATGGGATAATTTCATTTACTCAGCTCATGAGGACATTGAGATCTGCTTGGATCAATCCATCATCTGCCTTCTCCCCAGGGTCTCCCAGGGATCTCAAATCTGTGGAACTGGCAAAGATCAGGATTCATTTTTGCAAGAACAGGTTAACAGTGACTCCTGTTTACCTGACTCCAGCAAATGCACTTTAAAGAACAACTTGGTGCATACAAAGGCAAGAAAGCAAAATGTGTTGATGAAATATAATACTGATGTAGCTCAGGCACTTTTCTATTCTATTCCCCATCAGCTGCATTCATTCCTGTTTTTGTGTTACTGGGGAGCTGTGCCCAGTTCTGCACAGTCTCCTTTCAGACACACAGTCACCCCTAAATTCCTGATTCCTATGCCAGGAATGTTTTTTTTCCTTTGGAGCTCTGATTCTCCACCGCCAACCCCAGTCTCTGAAGCTTTCCTACTTATAACACAGGTTTTCTCTCAGAAATAGTAAGAATTCACATTTCATAACCCCCCTCAGAAAAAAGGAGAGGATTTTTGCAGAGGCAAGTACTGTTGAGTACAGTTCTCTTCTTTTTCCACAGCTCACTGTGTTCCTCAAGCTGCAAGATTCTTAGCCGGACGTGTTTCACAGCTCACTTTTACTCCATGAAGAGTGGTTGAGATTTGCCATCATCTCCCAAATGCTGCAGGGAATACTTTACTTACTTGCAAACTTGGCTTCATTATGGCTTTGCTGAAGATTGAGTCTTCCTCAGTGGTGGGATAATCTGATCTACTTTTGATAAATGCAGACACAGAGATCCATGTCACAGTCTTACGAGAATAAATCCGAAAATCATCCTGAGTACAGAAGAGAAGTTTCAAAATTTTCACCAAACACATACCAAATTCACTTTCACCTTGGAGTTAGTAATTACAGTAGCCTTTCTAGAGCACTACTGTGGCTTTTATTAAGAATTAGCCAACAGAAGCCTCCCAACACTTGTGACTTAGAGAAAAATCATTAGAATAGGAACAGAACCCCTGTCCTGTCTAAATGCGAATACTGTAAATACTTCAGTGACCACAGGTCTGGTGTTTAACTGATAAGGATGGAATGTGAACACCCAGGTCAAGATCCAGGACAGGCAAACAGCACAGGACAATCTGAGATGCAGTGACCGTGCTGTAAAGGGAGGATCTAAAGGAACACAGCGCTGTGCTGCAAAATGGGTGTTTAGTGCCAGTGCCTTTGCAGTCACTCCTGAGTTAACACTTCATTTCAAAAGGTGTGTCAGCACTTACAGCACTTTAGTCAAGCTTTTACCACAAACTGAGTTCATGACCTTCCCATTTCTTCTAAAATAAGTTGAACTTTAAAACTGTCTGATAACAAGTGTTGATAGTACAGTCTGAGAGATTGGAGCAACTACTGTAGGGAGTAGCCACGTTCTAAGTTTCAGTCCCAAATAATGACATGCATTAAGGTCAACTATGAGACTGACTTACATTCTGTGTGTGAGCAGTTTTGCAGTTATGACACTTTAATTGAAAAGGAGAACAGTAAAAATAAATTCTGTACCAAATATGAGTCCTTTGGAATAATTTAAGTGTTAAAAATAACTTTAATAATGTTTGTATATCTTATTTGCCCACTTTTCTTCTTAAATTGGTCTTTTCAGTAGAAAAACATTTATTTTCTTATATTTATCTTTAATTTAGATTTCAGAATGTGTAGACATTGGGATGCAGATTGAGATGGGAACCAGTGAATAACACAGGTGCTCATCATTTGAACTAAAGTGACTCAAAATTCAATAACAAAACTGAGTTAATAGGCTCTTATATAGCAAATGCAAAGATAATGATGAATTAAGAATTATGGTTTTATGTGAAGCAAAAGATAATTCCAAGGATCGAGCTGATGAGATTACTTGTATCCTCATTAGTAGTAGACATCACATTTGAGAACTGATATAATCAGAATGTAGCAAAACAAAACTGTCATTTCAACACAAAGCATTATGAAAGAAATCTTAAATTCTCAAACACCCAGAGAATATTTGAGAAAGACTCTTGATAATAAGAATGTACAATATGACTCAATTCCTGTTTAATTACACAAAGGATCATTTAAAAACTAATTTATTTGAAAAGTGCTTGGCATGGCACATCTTTTTAAAATTACACACAGGAACAGGTAATTATTAATGCAAACTAAATTGAAGATTTAAAAGGGATATTAAGCCTAATATTATGTTTTTAATAAAAGAAAAAACATACCCCCAGACTATTAGGATGCAGATTGTTTCATTATAAAGTATTCAACAGGCAAATCTGTGATTTTCAAAACCTGGGATTTTAACTGCATGCTGCTCTGCTTATTTAAGAAGGCAGCTGAAACATGGAGGCAGAAAGTGATCTATTTTGCAATTGCAAACATTGAAAGTGCCATTGTTCAGGAATCTTTGAAGCAGAACAAATCAAATTTCTGGAAGTAAACCAACCCTGCCAGCTTCTGGAGTATTCAGGCTCAGCTGGGAATTAGACTCAAGCCTCAGTTCACTTCTTTAGTGTTGCAGTAGCTTCCATCAAATTAAACCAGAGTTTGCATACGTGCTTCAGTACAGTCCTCAACAGCAGAGACCTGTGTCAGGAAACTGCCAGCAAAATGTACCAGCTCTGAAAGCATTAACTGCAGGATTGCAAGCTTATTGGAGATGGGAAGGGCTGATGGAAAATGGAAACCTAGAGCCAAGAAAACAAGCAGTGTAGGCTTGGCCTCTTCTGTATACTGATCCTTCATGACATGCTTGGACACTGCTGGAGACACTGCTAGACAAATCTTTAATTTGGCTCAGCAGATAAATTTTGGCAGAGAGGGACATCTTCACCAGAACAGGCAAGTGAGGGAAATGGGATCTGCCAAACAAACAGATGCTTTAGAATCTGCAGCACCAGGCTACAATGTAGAAAGCACAGGGATGGTAGAAGGGAGGAGGAAGGACTGAGAACAAACTACAGTCTTGAAACTACAGAATTATGGGTTTTATCACCCTGATGTTTTTCACCTTGTCTGATTAGCTGTTGCCCTCCATTCCCATCATCATCACAGACATAATTTGTGGAATACTTTGAAGTTCTTTAAATCAACAATTGAAAGCAGCAAGAGATTTCAGCTAACTGGATACCTTAAAGTTAATTCACCTTCTAAACAGCTACCCACTAATTAAAAGGTAGGCACCTACTGTTGTTCTAAGCAGAACAGTATCTGCTTCTTCCAAGCTGCATCGGATGCAGTTTACCCACACATCCCACTCTGGCTTCCAGTAAAACAGCAGCCTCAGAGCCCCACAGGACAAGATGTATCCAGCAATGCACAAAGCCTTTCGACAGCCTTGAGTTTTGTAGCCAAATATGTCCTGTACAGCAAAGAGAAGACAAAAATCATTACTATTTCTCCTAAAGAAATGCCTGGAATACTATACCTTCCTGTCATTCACTGCTCTCCCATAGGTACTGTTAGGTATGGTGCTGTGAAAAACAAGCCATAGAACTCTATTTGGCTACTTTACGTGTCATAAGCATGATTACCAAAAATTTACATCTTCGACAGAACTCTTCATCTATCTTCACAAAATCCAGATTGCTGTAGCCTGACCACTATTTTTATGCAGTTGTGCAACTTGGCATGAGATACAGTTTTGTGTGTGCATTAGAAAGAATGATAACAAAATACAGAGGTTCAAATCTTTATTCCAGGACAGGAATTCAGATTTGATGACCAGCTTTTCTAAGGGCCAGACTGCTGCAAAGTTTAAGTACATTTGCACCAGGGGAATGTGAGTGATTAGTGCAGAGCTGCCACATTAGAAGGGCTGCTCCCCTGCTTTAGCAGTGATCTGCACTAATGTACCTGCACTTCAAAGACTCAGCCAGTGTATCTGCTTGGTGCTGAATGACACTGTGTGCCTGTACCAGCTGAAGCTGTTGTGCACAACTTGGCACAGACACAGCTTTTGTAGCTGTTGCCATCTTCCATGATAGCTCCAGTATGGGAATTTTGGAGCTGGCCAATGTGCTATTGGCCTAACATCTAATAGCTAGCAACAACAACAATAATAATAATAATAATAATAATAATAGTTAGCAAGAACATCTAATGAACACTTGCAGAATGTTTTACATGTTCAGAAGGCCAAAGGAAGCTATTCATTTTAGTCATATGAGTAGGCGTTATTATTTCATTTTTAAAGCTGGGGAAATTGTTATAGTGAGGCAAGGTGACTTGCCCAAAACATCAAAGAGATGTCTGTCAGCATTTCAAGAGCTGCAGCTCTTGGTACCATGGCCAAATTTCCTCCCAGTACTGCTAGTAGGGACTCAGTAAACTTGAAATGAAATGAATACGGTGAATTTATAGAGGAGATGCAGTCTGAGCTAAGATGGGAGATTCCACAGCTGCAATTACATCAGGTGACCAGGACAATTTGCCAACATAAGTGTTAAGGTTCCTCAATTCCCTTCTTCCAAGTATATCTGAAGCAACTGTGCAATCTGCTTCTGAGGATCAGATATCTGCAGCTGCAGATATTGCAAGATCCATTAATAAGGTGAGAAGAAAAGGCAATGTAATTGTAAGGATGACTAACGCATAATTCCTGGTTCTGTGCTGGTGTCTTTGCTTGTTATGTGACATACAATGACAGGGCCCTGCCCTGTGGTTCCATACGATGCCTCAGCACACCTGCTCAGTGGCATTCTCCAAAAGACACTCTCTGTCATCCTAGACAACCTCCAAGAGGTTTCTAAGGGGAAAAGATTGGCAACCGTGAGGAAAAAGTATGGTAAATAACACAGGAAAGTGGCCTGCACAGCACAGAACCTGGTTATACCACCTGTGAGATGCACACACAGCATTTCCAAAGATTTCTATAATCTCTGAGCAGACCAAGAGAATAAGGCAACTCTGCAGCTGGTAGAAGGAAGCCCATGGAGGACAGCAGACAGGCAAGGTCACTAGGAAGTAGTTGGTGTGGCAGCCATGTGCTATTAAAATTGACATGCTCCTATAAAGGCAGAGGGTCTCCATTCAATTCTCTCTAGCTGTAACCTTAACAAAAAGGTTAAAGAAATAGTGCCAGCACCAGCATACAGAATAGTACATAAGACACTGTGAATGTACTCCTCATAGCAATTGCTTACTAGCAGGTTCCAGATGCTGGATCCAGACTTAACAGCTTGTCAGCAAGGCAAAAGATCTCCCAAGGAGACAGAGATGCCTAAGGGGAGAACTCTAAAAAACCACACCTTTGGGCTTCCTTCAGTATATGGCTGGACCTGGAATAACTGGAATAGTATTTTCAAATTGGGATGGGCATGAATATCAGGGTGGGGAAGAACAGGATTGCTGCCATGTGCATCTTGCTTCTGCCCATGAATCATTCCTTTAATTTTCAGTTTTTGTGTCTTACACCCAATGTCTGAGAAGTCAGTAAGGCTGTACTAACCAAATTAAGAAGAGACAGAGTGGATGCTCTGCATATGATTGGCAGTCATTTGTGACCATTTTCTGCTGGCAGTGCTTTTCTCCACTAAATTGTTCAATGGTTTCCCAAGCCTGATATGACAGCATCAGAAAAAAACTAGAGCAAACGCTGTATTTCTCTGCATTTTTGCCTAGAAAATCATGCACGAATATATGAAAAGTAGTTTCAACTCAAAAAGTGATTTGGATCCATAGATCCCAAGACACTCCCCAGAACCAAGCATACATCAATATTCCTCATCATTAAATATAGAGGAGAGGCAAACAAGGAAAACAGCTCATCCTGGAAAAAAAGACCATGCTCTTTAAGATATCCACTACCCTGTGTGCTGGATCTTGCTGCTTCTCACAAGAGAACAAGGGACTTTTCTGAGACAGAGAGACAGATAGATAGAGGGATACCATTGAGCTGTTCTGACCCTTCAAGGTCATGATTTGCCATATGAACAGAGATGTTGGTTCAGGTTTGTAGGTTCATGTCTTGTTAAGTGTGACATTTCTGAATATGGCTGTTCAGGAGTTCTGTAAGGACCAAGTTGGGAAAGAATAAAGAATAAATGTTAACTGATACATCTAAATGTCCATGAAGGAATCTATAGCCAAAGCAAATAATTTCCCGTGGTTTGGAAATGTCTGGAGCATGTCACCTGGGCCACGTCACAGAAGCAAAGCTAGGCAGGGAAATAGACTGAGCTCCAAATTTGACTTGTGCCAAAATTCCTTGAGCCAGAACCTTTCATGCTTAACTTCAGTACAGAATGTTCTGTTAGACTGGGGAGTTTTTTCTGGCCCTGTGCTTTCAGCTGGAAAGATTATAGCAATGAATGCTGCATTCATAAAAAAAAAAAATTAATACATGAATAACTCCTTGTTGAAGCAGAAACTTCTCACTTGTCAGATAAGTCAAAATGAAATTCTTTAGAAGAATTCTCAAAACTATTATCTTCCACAAAAAAGGTGAACATTACACCCATAACAGAAGTATCCACAATGTGCATAAAGGAGGGAGGAAGATGCATACATGTGGCACATGAACGACTTATTCAGGTTTAGAAATTCTTGAAGCTTATTTAGGATTCACTTGGCATCTGCTACAAAGATCTCCAAGCAAATGCATGTCCACAATACTTTCAAGGCTGGCAGAAGTCCTGGTGGGAGGATGGCAGTGAGAACATGTCAGGCTAGTTTTGTGTTGTTAATGAAATAACTTTTGCCATGTTTCATTTTGTTGTGCTGGTACAGACCTGCTTCTTCTGGACAGGGTCTGATGAATACAGATTTGCACCTTGACAACTTTTCTAATGCATGAACAAGTTATTAGAGTTCAATGAGTGCATTTGGAATATAAAAGAGTTCACAGTCAAATAATCTGGGTTCTTGAGTGCACCAGACTAGGAGATGGTGGGAAATAAAGTGAAGATTAGCTGTCTGTAAGACTCCAAAGGTCTCATTAGCTCATAGGAGGAAACGTCAACTACAAAATAGGCTGGTATACAGTATTCATCTCATCTCTATAGAATAATTTTTAATAAATTGTAGTGTATAGTAAAATTTTGTTTCCTCATCTGTTAACATCTCTTTTCTCTTGAGACTCACAACAGTCAGAGGAGTGCCTGTAACAAAGTGGCTTGACTTGTGAGTGAAGGGTCTAAGAAGGGGCCAGGATTATTGGACAGAAAAAGCTGCCAGACCTGCTCAGTTGGCAAGCAAGGTTCTTAGCTGCTTTTACAATCACACAAAGCCAGCATTCAAGGGCTTATCACTCTAGTGTCCAGCAAGTCTTTGTTACTTATGTTTGAAAGAAAAATTGCCTCCAACTGCCAGGTCATCTGCACAGCAGAATTTAAAAGCAGAAGTCAAACAAATTCAAGCACTTTTTTCTTTGATGAAAACAAAGCCTGTAGCTACCATCAGGGAGACTAAACAGTGGTTGTGAATGGTCATATTTCTGGCAACTCCAACACCAGGTACCCTATTATGAACAACCTGTTGCTATAACAACAGATAATAGGATTAGACTTGAAAGACTGGCTAAGTTTCACAAGCAATTTAATAACTGAATCTCATTCTTACCAACCTGAACTTGTTTCATCAGAGGTTTGTTCCTGTGCTCTCTGAAACCAGTAGCGACATTCACTATTGTTCCACTAGCAACAAGATTGTACATTTCAGATTTTATTTCAGTTCTAAAAGTTACATTTTTCAAATTCAAAGTTTATAAAACTCCTTTATCTGATTCCCTCCAGAACTGTGGCAACTCAAAGGAGGTGGACAGCTGCCAAGAAGCAGCAGTAAACTGGGGTTCACCAGCTCACTGATTGCAGTTCTCCCATTCCTTCAGCCACAAGCAATGGGAAAACATGCTTAAGAAAGGCTGCTGGCAAATCCTCCCAAAAGCAGCAGTCTGTCAAAGTCTATCACAATCTTTTTCACTGCAAGAACTTAAGCTTCACACTTGAGGTTTTGTGCAAAGGGAATGATTATTCCCAAGCTGTGCAGAGAAGAACATCAAATTGGCAGAGAGCATAAAGCTGTGTTTTTCCTTCCTCTTCATATTCCACAGTAAATTTACTTCTTCTCAAAATCTTCAAGCAGATTTTTCTGAAGGGAAGCATAGCATTAGCCCTCTCTGAAGCAAGCTGCTGTGTCCAGAGTTCTTTCACACTAATAAGATCTGTCTGGTACTACAAACGGTTATGGAGAGAGAGTTTATCTCATGATCTGAATATACTTTGCTAAGTTTTAGCTGCACAGCAGAAGAGTGAACTTTCATTTAAGCAAATGTTCTGCAGCAATTGTAAAGTAATCCCGAAGATTCAGGTTAGATTTCCTAAATCAGAGTGACTATTCTTAAATCCAGAACAATCCAGCAGATCAGCCGTACCAAGAAATGGAAATACAGAAGAAAACTTCAACATATTTCTTCATATTAGAGTTCCCCAACTTTCCTCAGCAAATTTGACAGCTGGTTCAGCACAGGGAAGTATTGCACATCCAGAGCTCAAATTAATTACCTGCATGCTTTCAGATTACTTGAACTATTCCACTCTGGAAGAACTGGCACTTGCACAGTGTCAGCTGTTACATTATTAGACCAAGAGATCTGATCTTGTTTGAGAAGTCAAGAACTGCTTGTTAATAATTTAGTTCAGGTAGATTGTTGAAAACAACATCTAAAAATATTTTTCATTGCTTTGAATTTAAAGAAAGTAATTCTCTTTACTTCATGCATTCTTCTTCACTCCACTACATAAAGAGAGTCTTCTTTTCCTTCACAACTACTCTCATTTATATATTATTTTCTTTTTTTCCTTTCACACAAATACACACATTAGCTGTTCTTTTTTTTCTATACACATTCTGCTTTTTTCTTATCCTCTTACAGTACCTCATACAATCTCAGGAATATCTTCCTCTTTTTCATATTTTTTTCTCTCTTACATCTATGTCACAAACACATACACATTCCTGCATAATTTACCATCATTTGGATACAGTTTTAATTGCATTTTCTACTAAAGTGCCTTACAAGCCTTTTTTCTTCAATTTTCATTTGGGAACCCCTGGTGAATGAGCACTGATCATACTCACTGAAGGCATGGAGAGCATGGCAACTGCCAGACACTCTGGATTCATAGTGAAGACTGACTCAACACTGCACACACACAGCAGTGTGCATGGAAAACCTCAGATTCACAGTGCAGATCCCTGAGCACCAGTCAGGACACATAGACTCAGTACAATATTTGTGAGAAACAAGAACATCTTTGGGATAACTGGCTCCATACAAGCAGAGCTTGGGTGTCCCAGCAGTGCACAGCTGGAAGTGAACATTCAGGGTACAATAGTGTGACTGTACACAGCACCACACAATCCACTTAAATCTAATTAGCTCCAGCTCAATTCTGGCATTGCTACAGACAGCACCAGTAGTGGTGAGAGCACGACAGGGTGTTTATAGTCCTAGAAGGACAGGGCAGGGTGGAGCAGAGGCACAAACCCAGCAGCTGTTTGGAGCTGGGGAGCAGTGGCACATCAGCACCAGGGCTAGAGCCAGGAGCGGGGTGCTGCCAGCAGGTTTAGAAACCGGGCGGTGGAGCCAGTCGGGTTCCGCATTGCACGGGGCTAATTAGTCCCCACCCACGGAGCCAGTGCCTTGTGCTTCCCGCACTGCTCCGCTCATGCTGCTGGGTGACTCTCTACTGCATTCCCGAGGTCTGCATTACGCAAAATGTGGCATCTCCCCTTCCCTGGATGGCTGAAAGAGCTGTCTGAAATTCTACATTTTTCTTTGCAAGATTACAGGTATTCATGTTTGCACATGACACAATCTCTTTCACTAGAACAGGAATCTCAGTCAGGAGATTTTGAAGACTTCTCCAGGATTTCTGAAAGTGAAAGTTGTGCCATCTTGTGACTGTGTTTCAATAGCTTTGCTATTGAAATCCTGCAGGCACTCACAGTAGCGCTCCAGTGGCTCTGCAGCACAGGAATTTTGAGAAGCACTGCATTTACCAGATATGCCTAAGAACTGTGGTTTTACAGCTGCATCATCGATCTGACATCTCCAGCAGAATATGTTAGAGAGACAGAACCCATGTGAATAGCTACTCATAACTCACAGTAATGCCAAAGCAGCTCAGAAACACTGAATTCACTCCAAAGGTGCACTAGCATTGATATTTAAAAGCAGTCCCATACAGGAGACCAGAGATTTTGTGTAAACATAGGACTTATTACAGAGGTTACAAAATTCATGCAAACATATTTCTCCCTGGGAAACTCTGGAAATAAATACAGTAGTTCTGTATTTAGGAATCCCAGCTTCTAAGATAGTGTTGGCAATTCAACAAGACTACATTTGCCAGTACTTTATGCAAACATAACAGGTGTTCTTATATTTTGGAAAAAGCAAATGTTTCCAGTTCTCTAACTGGAGCTGATCCTGGAGATCTAGCTCTCAAACAATTGGGGATTCTGGTCTTACCCATCCCTCAAGCTCATATTAAGCCACCTCCATCTACATTTATCACACCACATGAATAATCTGTGGAGCCATCATCCTCTGTTGGAGGGGTTAACCAGCTAAATCCAATGGACACAACCAACCTTATTTTCTTTCTGCTAAAAAAAATATATATATATATATATATATATATATATATATATATATATATATATATACATCTATATATATACATCTATATATATATATATATATATCCCTTTTAACTGTATGTTTCTATCAGGGAAATACCCCAACTAGCCATAACTCAATTACAGTCTGCAGCATTTTATTGCATGTGCCACCTTCTGCTTCAAGCTGAGAAACACCCAAGCAGAGATACAACTCACCATCTCATTCTCTTCTCCCTGGTTAAGCTGTGCATAATGGTTCTTGGCAGGATTTTCCCCCATGAAATGACCCTCTGGAGACTTTCTACAGCACCCTCAGGACAGGTCTTCAGCATAGTGTGCTTGAACTTCTACATTGAGGAAGTGCTCTAAGTACACACCTTCCTTATAATTCTGATGATGTTTGAAGTAGGGAGCTCCTCCCTCTCTGGGGTTAGCAGGTAACACTTTATCCCTCCTCCCTCCATTCTGTTGTTGGAATTTTGCAATTGTGAGGGTTCATGCAGAATTCACTCAAAAACAATGCAGGGAAGAAAAAGTTCAATCTTACAAGTGTTTGCCACAATATGACTCCAGAGCATAGCTCTGGTAGGTGCAAGCAAGTGTTGTTGGCACAAAACTTTTAGGGGAGGGAAAGAGGGCAGTATTTTTCTTCATGAGATTATGGAATCACTGGAGACCAGGAGTGTGTCCAAATAAGAAAAAAAAATAGGCATTACTGTTGTTAACACTCTTAACAACCAGTCTGAACTAAGTGTCCAGCAGTGATCCCCACATATCCATGGAAAATAAATCAAGCTCTGGCACTGTAAAAAGGGGCCCCCATTCTGCAGCTGGATTTATGCACTGACTGTGTATCATGATTCAGCAGGTAGGATCTGTAACCAGGACCTTTATTCATTATTGAGAATATCCTCATTCTGACCTCACTATATAGCTTGGGGAGACATCACTGAGGTTATTTATTTACTTCTGGGGAAAACTGGAGTTTCCCACTGATGTCAGTAGGCAAGATGGATAAGATGTCTCTGACCTTTAAATCAGAGCCAAAAGGAAGCTGGCAGGAAAACAGCACCGAGAGTTTTACCACCTCCTTTTTTTTTTCTTTTTTTTTTTTTTGAGCTGCATTTGTCGATTAGTCTTGTGATTCATTCCCATTTCACTGCTATTTCCTCGTACTTTACTACTTTTTAAGAAGTTACACAAGAAATATTTCAGGAGTGAAGTCAGGAAAGGCAAACCTGTTCTTCCAGCAAGTATGTTAAGAAAACTCAAACATTACTTCTAGGGTGACTGAACCAGATCAAGAGGTATCAAGTCAGTTCCTATTCCTCAGCATTTTGCTGCCACGAGGCACGGACTTGTATAATTTCATATCTCAAGCAACAGTAAAGATTACTGCTTATCTTCCAGTGGGCAGGCTCAGAGAAACTGAAACAGAGAATGCAGGAAACAGAGAAGAGAAAATGAAGGAATTAGGTCAGTTAATGTAAACAGATGTGCACCTATGCACAGTACAGGACAGATGTGTTTAAAAATGCTGATGTTAAGCACTGGAGCAAAGTTTTTTGCCTTGACACGTACCACACTTCCCAAAGGAGCCCAGACCAGAGGCTGGACTGACAAGGATATATCTGTACTAAGCTGTGTAAGGGTCATTCATTGTATGAGATCAAGGGGGAACAAAGCTCTCTCCAGATCCAACTTCAGTGCTACCCTCCCCTTCTTCCCACTGCAACTTGCTCTGAGCCTCTCAACTTACTATTTTATTCTTTTGAGACCAAGGAAAGGGAACTCTAGTCATTATACGAGTGTCACAATATAAACTAAAACTTTGAAAGAAAGAACACAGTAAATTCCATTTCTGATAAACCTGATTACTTGGGAAAAATTAGCGTTGCTATCTAGAAGCTGTAACTGACAGGAAACTACTGCAAAGGTACCTTCTCTAAGGCAGGCTGATGATTGTGGGAAATGATTCATTATTTTGGGAGGTGCCAGGGGTGAAAAACAGGACTGTCACACACGCCTTTTCTGCCTGGTCAGCATTGGTTGCTTTCCCAAACATCACCTTTGCTCTTTCTAGTGTCTGTAGCAGCTAGGGTGCAACAAGGGTCCTTGGTTGCTCTGGCACAAAGATGATAGATAAAGAGATCCCACCAAAGCAGCATCTCCATGGAAGAATAAACACTCATACAATCTTTTCACTATTTGTAGTTTTACTCCAGCTCCAAGGTGTTCTCCGCTTCTACAGAACATTCTTATAGGAGCATTTATACTTTCACAAATGAAAACAAAGCAAAAACAGGTTAAAGGTGCAGAATGTTCATTATTTTCATAGCCTGGCAATCTGTCATAATAATTCATCAAAGTGTTAATCTAGTACCAAAGAAGATGTTGATATTTGTTAATTTTCTAAAGCATGTTCACCATCACCTGGAGAAAAAGCAGCCTAAAGTGGAACCTTTAGTTATATGATGCTCTCTACTGTTTGTAGTAAGAATTACATAGTATTTATTAATAAAAAGTTATTTGTTAGCATGTACTATGAAGTATAATCCTTCATATTTTCAAATTGAAATGTCCCTTAAAAAATCATACATAAATTACACAAATAACTGGTCAAGCTAAAATATGAAAACAAAGTAGGATTTAGAATATAGTCAAAAACTAGGCAAGCAAGAGACAAAAACACCTGCCTCACCTCATCCCAACTTTTATCTCAGTTCCTGAAAATTCATTTATGTATTATCTCATCCTTATGCAATTTATTTTGCTTTGAAAAATCTCACAGCATGAACAGAAGCCTAAAGTACCCCAAACATGATTTTCTGTTTCTCAGCCTGTGACACCCAGTTCTGGCCACATTAGAGAAAGGAAGTGGTGAATCAACTGGTGTCAGTCCACAGGACAGCACCGAGAAGAATGACAAAGGAGTCGTCAAATATGGAAGAGGTACTTAGTGTTGTTCTATCTAAAGGAAAGGAGACTGAGAAGAGTCATGGCAACAATTTTCAAACACGTAACTGGACAACATAACATTATTCATGTGGACATGTTACAAGAAAGATTCAAATTAGACACAAGGGAATAATTTCCATTAAAGTCAGCAAGCACTGGCTTTGCCAGGTGAGCACTCCAACGTCTGTGGTTTTTAGGGACAGGTGAGAAATGACCTAACCAGAGGTGACCCTGTGCGAGGGCAGATGGATGGAGCTGATGAACTCTTCTGGTGCCTCCTGGAAAAAAAACCCAAAACCACACAGAAAACACCTTGTGTTTTCCAGCTTTCAAGGCAACTTTGCCATCCATGTCATGCACTCTCCAGGCACAAACGACAGCTGGGGACTCATGAGAATGTTATCTGTAACAGCGTGGAAGCCCCTGGTACCACTGTCCGGCCTGGGCTTCACCTCAGCACCTCTCCAGCCCTGCCCTGCCGGGCCAGGGACAGGGATGAGGCCCCGAGGCGGTCACTGGGGTGTGAGGGCACAGAGCCCGGTGTGGGGGACCCAGGATCCCAGTGTGAGGAACCACGATCCCGGTGCTGGGATCCAGGACCGCGGTGTTACAGATCCAGGATCCCGGTGCAGGGATTCAGGACCGCGGTGTGAGGGAGCCACGATCCCAGTGCTGGGATCCAGGATTGCGGTGTGAGGGAGCCACGATCCCGGTGCCGGGATCCAGGACCGCGGTGTGAGGCACCCACGCCCAGCTCGTTGATCCCTGATCCAGGTGAACACACGCAGCGCTCCCCGATTCTCCGATCCTGGCCGACCGCCTCCCGCGGTGCTCCCTCTAAACCTTCCCTCCTTCTCCGCCGCCGAGCCCGGAACCTTGGCGCGGCGAGGCGCGGTTTCCGGCGGGGCGGGCCGCGCGGACCGCGGTGCCCGGAAGCGGCCGCCGCTGCCCTTGCCCTCAGCCCCGCCGCGCTGCTGCGGCCGCCGGGCCGCTCCCGCTCCTTCCCGGCCATTACCATGTGGCGGACGCGGGTGGCGGCGGCTTGGTAAGCGGGACGAGGCCTGGCACCCGCGGGGGAGGCGGAGCAGCGCAGCGGGTTGGGGTGCGAGGTGCGGGTGTGAGTGGCGCAGGGCTGGGCCTGAGGCTGCTGCAGGCGGCAGCCGTGCCCCCGGGCTGGGCAGTTCCCCATCCTGCGGCTCCCCTGGCACCCGCGGGACGCGGTGCATGTAGAGGGGAGCTGCTCCTCCCGCATTCTCGCCCTGGGGTGCTGGGCCGCTGTCGTGTCCAAGCGTTGTCCCTCCAGCAGCTGCCCTGCGTCCCGTTCTACACCATTCCAGGCTGGAGCAGTGACAGTGAATGCTGGATAATACCACGGTGTTCCTTGGCAAATTTCATAGCGTCATGGAATGGTTTGAGTTGGAAGAAGAACGTGGAGATCATCTAGTTCCAACCCCTGTTTGGGAGCAGCAGTAGGAAAATAAGCGTTGTCTGGTGCTGAATGAGCAAGAAAATGCCACGGGCATAGCGGGTCACTTTGTGTTTTACAGGACATTTATAATCTCAGTGCAGGGTTACAGGCCTGTAATCAGGCAGAGCTGCTCGTGTCTGGAAGGATAATTTTTGCTGTTGTTAAAACCAGTGTTGCAGAGGTTTGAAATTTGGAACTCATTAAGTACTTCATTTAATAGCATTGTTCTGTCATCCTTTTCAGTCCAGCTGTACTTTTCTTTGAAGAGCTCAAGGTGATTTTTTTGGTCATTATTCATCAGGAGATCTAGCAGCAGGAGGAGAGAGAAAATAGAAAATGGAAGTTTTGGTGTAGTGGGGGTTTTAATGAATTATAAAATTTCAGATGTGCAGGTAAAGCAATTGACTTTGAAATATGCAATAACACTCAAATAGAAGTTGTGGATTGAGGTTTTGCCAGAAGACTGTAATGGAATTCAATTTTTCCTTTAGTTTAAACACACAGACTGCTGTAAAACACAATGCATTCTAAGAGAAAAATCACAGAGAAGAAAGTTACATAATATTACACAAAATGCCTTTAGCCCAGGTGAAGATGAATAATGAGGAGTGACTGCCATATTATGTGCTGCCACATGGTCTCTGCTGAAAATAGTAAATATCTGTGAAATGGTAATGACTGCAAAACAAGATAATGAACAGCCCAGTCATTGGCATACTTCATACAGGCTTATCATACCCTAATTTAAAAACCTGGCTTCAAAACTGGGAAATAAGACATTTCAAGTGGAGGCACTTTTGTATTATTTCTATATGTAGTTAATTTCTGAGCCTCTTGTAATTCCATGTCCAAGAGGAGAAATGCTTTACTGATTTAGGAATTGTTCTGTCCCTACTTATTATTTCTGGGTTCTAAGTTTCTCATTGCTAAAGCCCAGCCTTGCAGAGATAGTTTAGTACAGCAGCCCAGGATGTCCTTCACAGCCATAGTGACTTAGGGGCAAGGACTTGCAGACAAGTCCCTGGAGTTCCTTTGCTAGGCAAAGAAATGGAAAAGGAAATTTCTAAACTTAGATTATCAACAAAATTGGTCTTTAAGTGAGAAAAATGTCTGAATTCTGATTTTTGACTTGCCTTCCAAAATATCAGTTTCTGGAGTGAAAGTCATTTTTATGACAAAGTCTTTCACTTCTTTGGACGTTAAGAATGTGCCTGTCATCTGTAGTACATAGAAAAATTTTGGGGCAAAGAACTGTACAGATCATAGAGCATGTTATTAGAAATTGCTGTAATATGTTCCACTAAGTATGATTCACTTGTTCATGTTAAAATCTGTTAATTTTAAATATTTTAGGATTATGGGATTAATAATTTGCCGTTTCAATGATATGAAGCACTTTTTTATTTATTTTTCCCTCTTGGAAGTAAATGCACTTGATAATACTGAAAACCCTGAAAAAGGCATCAAAGGACAAGCTTTCATTGCAACTTTTAAAATTTCAAACCTGTAACTTCACACATATTTTGCATTCACTAAATTATTTAATATTAACCATTTTGATGGTGCATCAAAAAAATTACAGAAGAAATTACTTTCTTCAGAGCAGTTGTCTTTTGCCTAATAATACCAAAATTAACTCAAACCATTGCAGCATGCAGATAGTGTAATCAAAAGTACACAAGTTTTATTCCAGGCCATGTGTTTGTTTAACATAGGCAGGATTGATAAGGCTCCTGTGTTTTACCATGGGCTTCTCATGGCTCAGCTCTGCTTTTGGAGTCAAATCTTCCAGACTTGTCCATCTTAAGTCTGAATTCCTTCCTGAAAGCGTCGATGCACATGTTGCAGCCATCTCCAGAACTAATCTTCTATGCATGACCCAAGACAAAACCATAGTCTTGTAATCCTAGAACCACAGCAAGTGAAAGGAACTGAAAGATGTCATTAAGCACGTGGTTGGCATAAATAGGACAATTGTATTCTACAAAGGATTTTTTCTGTGTATTGGGTTTTTTTAAAGTTTGGAAATCCTCTACTAACTTAATGTTCTCTGAAAGTTCATTTAGAGAATCAGACAGACCAAACTGTTAAATTTTCTTCTATGTTGCAAGTCTTCTGTGGACTCTTTAGCCCAAACGATGCTTTACCACGTGTTACATGCCTTATGGCAGTGTGAAAACTGAATGTAATCCATAACAGACTTCAGAATTTGCAGTTAATGTTTTATGCCTGTAGTCACTAAAAATGTTAAAAACCTGTTAATGACGTTTGCAGCTTTTTATTTTCCTCATAAGCATAGCAGTAGTAGCTGGAAATTGTGCATTCAAGGTGATGTAATGAGATTATCTGTAACCAGCTAAAATATAATGTGGATTGCTTCTAAAGGGGTGTTTTGAGTTAATGGTGTGTTGAATAAATCAGTTAAAGTTTTTATTTCTTTCTTTTAGTGTCATCTGCCGGAGTCTAGCCAATAGCAGCTGTGGAATAAAGAGAAAATCACCACTTCAAAACCTGCATCTCGTTTCCCGAAATATACATCATCCCTACTATCCGAGTTCAAAGTTCCAGAGACCTCCACTAAGGATATCCATTCAGCAGTACTCTTCTCTGAATCGTCTTCCCCTTCACAAAACAAAACTTTTAAATGTAAAACATGGATACCAGTCCCACAGGAACTTTTGGCTGGCCAGATTAGCCTCCAGGCTTCTCAAAGTTCGCTATCTCATCTTAGGATCTGCAGTAGGAGGTGGCTACACAGCTAAGAAGGTATTTATCTCTGGGAGCTGCTTCATGCATTTTGTCTTTGTTATTACTTAATTCAAAACAGAAGTTCTTGTATAGCCACAAAAATACAAGATAGTGTTGCTTGGTTTACTGATGATATTAAAGATGAATAAATAAAGAAAACATTGTTCAGAAAACTACTATAGATCTTAAAAGATCAAAGTACTACTCATATCTAAGTGATATGGTGGGTTAGTATGTTTTATGTGTAGGTTGTAGTTGCTTATACACTTCTCTATGTACATTTATTTTTCTACCATGATTTTTTTCCTTTTTCTTTTAGACCTATGAGCAATGGAAGGACATGATACCAGATCTGGATGACTATAAGTGGATTGTTCCTGACTTCGTTTGGGATCTTGATGAACTTGTTGACATCGGTACCACAAAGCCCTGATGTTACTCTGTCTAAAGACTGGCATGTGTAAAGCTTAAACACAGGAGTGTAGGTCCTCAGGGCCTCACTCCAGGAGTAGCTTTTCACATATAATTTGAGTGGACTTTTATTTTTTTGAGTTGGATGTGTGTTTCACCAAGGCATTTGTATCAGTGTGGTTGTAAGAAGAAATTAAGTTTTGTTTAGCATGGATATTCCCTAATGCATCCTTTCATTTGAAAGTGTTCTTGGTCCTTTCATAAAGCCATATAATCCCAGTAGTGAAAGGAGAGTTGCAGTGTGATCAAGGGAGCACACACAGGTTTTGGTAGTATTATGCAGAAAGGTCTTTCTATATGAATGACTTACAGGTGAAGATATAAATAGATCAGTAAAAAATGTGTGCGTAAAAGACCAGCTGAAAATGCAGAACAGTGAACCTGCCTATCTACAGAATTATTTTGAAGATACAGAAGAAAAGAAAATGAAAAATAGACTTGCTTTCCTGAGCCTTCAGGTTGCAGTACAGGCTTTTGTGTATTTTTTTTTTTTTTAAATCATCTGTATGAAGATTTTACTGCATAGAATTGTAAAATGGTTTGGATTGGGAGGGACCTTATAGATATTTACTTCCAACCTCCATGCTATGTGGGAGTATTGCATAGATTAAGATTGAAAACTGATAAAAGTTTTTCTTGTTCTTACTGCAATGAGCACTACATTTTTATAGTACTTTACAGCTAATGATTTTCACTTTTAAGAATCAACAAAACTGGCTTGTTTACAAAATTGAAAATTAAGCTTCTCTTAAAAAGATTAAAGACATGAGCATGGTTATAGTTACACATCATTTTAAAACATCCTCTACGAAGTATGTGAAAGATTAATGTATGAAATGTGGTAAAATGCAGCAATAAGGTTTTGGCAGTTTTAAAATACCTGAGGCAGCCAACTTATCAGGAAGTTCAAAGTCTAAAAAACAAGTGATTTTTCAGACCTGATAGTCTTTCCCAACAGTAATGGGGGAGGTGCATGTGATAAAAACTTCTTAATACTTTTTTAAAATAAAATTTAAAAGCCATATCCTGAAACAGTTGCTAGGTTTTGTAGCCTAAGCCATTTTCGTTCACAAAAGTAATAGAAAAAAAGCCTGACCATTAAATGTTGTACTGTTTTCTAGAAAAACTTCTCAAAGCCCTCCCTGATGCAGATGACCTTGCCAAACTTATGCCTGACTTTGACAAGATTGGAGAGAGCCTAGCTTCACTGAAAGGATTTCTTTCTCCTGGTGAGAACAAATTTTCAGCTAAGTTTTAATTTCAAAAGCTGAACCTATTTCATGCTGAGGGTATTGGTATGTCCTTCGACACTAAAACAAAGCAGATCCTGAAAATGTTTGTGTTTGCAGTGAATATCTCTTCTGAAAGTATTGTGGACACAAGTAAGTGTAATATATTTTTTAAAGCAAGAATTCTAGTAGCAAGTGCAGAGAACTAAAATGTGAAATTGATTAGAAAACTGTAATTGTTGTACAACTCTAAACTAACAGTTTGGAAGCTCAGTTCTTCAGAGAAGCTGGATGTGTCCAGCTAGAACTTGGTAAGAGGGTCACTGGACAGCAGCAATATCACAGCTGTTACAGGAGAAAGGGGTTGGATCATTAAAAGTGAAGGTTCTTAATGTTGCAAGCATGTGAAATAGAGAATTTGTATCAAAGATATTATTCTGGGTTAAATGATGTCATCCATCCTGGGCCATGGACCCAGGAATACTTGCTTGGAGATTTAGGTTAGGTGGGGTAGTGTTTCAAAGGAGCAGGTAAGATTTTTAAATCCTTCAGAAAAAGTACAGGGATAGTTTGCCTATTTGGTGTATCCAAGCAGTAGCAGGCTTAATGATTTTCAGGTTTTGGCACACTTAAATGAGGCATTTTTACCACTGGGCTTTTTAAAACTGAGCACAATTAGATTTGATCATCATAAGTATGTTTGAAAATATTTTTGTGTCAGCGTGCATAAGAAATACAATTTTGTTTCTTTAAAATACTGTCAATGGCAGAACTAATTTATTAATCTTACAAATGCAGCAAGAATCTAAGTAGGGTCCAAGTTCAGCAGAATGACAAGTAGATTACAATCTCCTATGTATTTTGGCTATTTAAAATGTTAGCAGTTTAAAATTGTGTTGTTATTGACTGACAATGAGATGTTGCCTGTTACTTGTTACCATACTCACACTGGCATATGGCCATTTATGATTGTGTGGTCCTCCAAATGAAACAAAGATCCCTCATCTTTATTCTGCATTTTGTTTTGTGTTTATAATTTTTATTTCCCCTCTTCTGCTGATTTTTCACAGGTTACAATTTGGTTAGTGAAGTCATAGGAGCTTCTGATCTACTTCTGTTGTTAGGTGTGTAAAAGCCCTTTTTCCTGCCTTAACCTGCCTTTTTACAGCAAACTGTTAAAGCACTACTATACTAAGAGGAGTGACTATCAATATAAATACAACTATTTACAGCAACTTAATGTGGATTTACAAATGCTTTCCAACTATTTTAAAAATACTTTATAGAATCACAGAATCCGCTGAGTTGGAAGGGACCCAGCAGGATCATCAAGTCCAACTCCTGGCCCTTTTCAGGGATATCCTAAAAATCCCACCATGTGCCTGAAAGAGATATCCAAAAGCTTCTTGAGCTCTGCCAGGCTTGGTGCTGTAACCACTTCCCTGTGGAGCCTGTTTTAGTGCCCAGACACTCTCTGGGTGAAGAACCTTTTCCTGACCTAGGTCCTTCCCTGTGAGAATAGATGAATGGTTGATATATCTCTGCCACAGTCCTTAGCAGATGCTCTTTATTTTAGGCTTGTTCCAGAAGCTTCTTTTGAAAACCTGTCATTACAATAGGAAAGATTTTTTTTTCTCATTACAGTAACATCAGTGGATTTTGTTTTACCCTTCTGTCTCTATCAAAAATTAATTCTACAATATTTTGAGAATTTTTAATTGTCTTAAGTGAAGCTGCCTGCTCCCTTGTGATGTAACTAATATGAGTCATAAACTAGATATAAAATTTTCAGATGAGTTTTAAACTGATTTTCTTCTTCAGTTTCTTAAGAGAATTTTTCTTTTATAGGAACTTCAAAGGTTATTGAATTACTAAGTCATAGGGGTTGAAGCTTTAATTTTCTAGTAGGTGTAGTTTGAGAATTTTTAAGTGCCTTTTGCATCTTATTACTAATTTCTGTAATTGTGTCCTAGGTTCTCCAGGAGAAACAGCATTCCGGGCTACTGACCAGGGATATGACAATGACAAACAGTTCAAGAAGGTAATTACTCCCTTGCAAACCTGAAAATGTCTTTATAAACAGGTATTTACTGTGTGAAAGGGCATCAGTAGCTCATTGCAGAAGTTCATTTGAAGCAGCTTGAAAAAATTTATTGTTGAAAATTATTTCAGTATGCATTACTGCTTTTGTATATAAAAGTAGTACAGTGATAATAAACACTTTGGTGTAAGGAAATGCAAGGCAGACGTGAAAATGTTTAGTAATTACATTATTAAGAAAATTGGTCTGTAATAAGAATGTGATTTTGAGTATTGTATGTGCATTTGCAATTTTTCAGGGCATTCTCTTCATGGCATTTGAGTTTATAACTTATTACTGAAGTTGATTTAGGAATTTATATTTATTTTTAAGCATTTTTGCTTGCAAACTCTTTTCTGTTGACATTTTCACAGTTGTAATCCTTACTTAAGAATTTCTGCCTTAAAGAATTTCCATTTCTTAAAGTAAAGAATGTTCCTGTATTTTGATAACTTGAAGTTTTAGCAATTTTTTATTGAAGTCAAGAAGGCAAAATTTATTTTTTTCTTTTCATAAACATTTCTGTTAAATTCCTAAATTGTCATGTTTCTCATTCTTTACCGGATTTTTATTTCTCCTGTGTTTAGTTTTAAAAATTGTTTTGCCAAAAAGGAAAGAAAACAACATATATCAGGGATTTTGTAAATTATCATATAGTTATTTTTGAACTGAAACTTTCTGAACTATAACTGGGACTTTTCCATAAACAACTTTCCTGTATATGCAGGCATGTATACATTTATTCTGCTTTAATTCTGCATGGTAATATGTAGTGAAACATGTACAAAGCTCAAATCTTACAACCTTTTTTTCTGCCTGTAGAACAGTGATGGATTTTTTATATGAGAATTAACCTAGCTTTTTACTTCCCCTTTGTCTGTAAACTGTCTGTTTTTCTCTGGAATAATTGCTTAACACAGGTTTCACTGTGTAAAACATGTTTGTGAAGAAGTGGCCATCTTTGTTTATTGTCTCTGATAATTGAAATAACTGACCTTTTTTCTGAATACCAGTAACATCATTAAAACTTGTTATGATCCTGTGGTTGTTGTGGATGCAGTGGTATCTGCATTTTAACTTTTACTGTGGTATGGAAAATACCACCAGATTAAATCAATATGACTAAAAAAATTTGTCTGGTCTAATAATTGTATCTGTTAAGAAACTGTTAATTTGCTAATTAATATGATCAGTTTGGTCAGAATATTTCAAAGTAGTTACATATAAGTACCTAATAGAGCATGATCAGCAAGTTTATTGGCAGGCAAAATTATTATTTTCAAGACAATGGATAAGATGGCCTTTTTGCATTCAGTACATACCACTGCTGGCCAATGTTAGTTTAAGAATTGTGGTTGTATGAGTTCATAAAGTGTTTGTATAGGTGCTGTAGTATTTTATTAAATGTGCCTGATGAGCTGGTTTTGTTTCATTATGAGGAGATTAGTAACTGATAAATTTAGAAATCATTTGTTTGAAGGAATTTTCTGAAGAATTGTTATTGGATATGATCCTCAGACAAGTCTCTAAAAGCTTTGAGTAGAATGAGTGAGAAACAAGTTTGTGAGTTGTTTTGCAAAGTAACTTTGAGAGTGAAAGATGTCCTGAACACCAAATCTGTCTGTACTGCTTCTTATCAGCTAATGTTCTTAATCTCTCATTTAATCCAAAATGAAAAGAGAATTAAATTAAAATTACTGGAGTGTTCAGACAAGTACTTTAAATATGTGGCATTTAAATCTTTTACCTAGATTAAGTAAAAAATTTTGTTCTGGGGGAAAGAGTGAAGATAGTTATAAAAACTAAAGTGAAGTAAAAGTATTGTATTTTAAGTGAGGAACTAGTTGAGGCTTCTACTTGAAACAGCTCTGTTACCTTTTTAGATTATTTTGCACTATTGTCTGTCTCCATGAAAAATTTCTTTAGGTAGTTTTCTCTTAAAGCAAACAAATTCCACTAAAGGAAATGTGTAGTGGTTGTAGCTGTGATGGAGTGGGATTGAAAACTGTGCCTCAGGTCTTGGTGTGGGGCTTAGAGTCCTTTCTCTGCTCTGGTTCTTTGGTGCCATCTCATGCCATGAAGACCCTGCTGCCCCTGGAGCAGTTGCTGTGTGAGTGCCTTGCTCAGCCTGCACAGGCTCACCTTCAGTGGTGTAAGGAGCAGCACAATATCCCACAGCCCTTGACTACAGCTTCTGCTGGAGAGTGAAAAACAGGCTTGAGTAAGGACTGTCACTTACTCAGATTTCTTTTTTAAACATTCTTTTTTGTTTCATTCTTCCTTGCAACTTATGGAATGAAGTTTCCATAATTTTCTCTGTTTTATTAAGAGTGCTATTATATTCCAAACTTAATTTCCAGTTTCATGTTATAGATGCTCTGGATAAAATTATTGCATTTATTCAAATTCTTAAAAATTGATCTCTTTACCTATCTTATAATTTTCACTCATTTGTGTTCCTTTTAAATTAGAGAGTCATACTCAGCTGCAGTACAGTATGTTAACTTCTAATATAAGATAATAGGGGGTGGGAGAAGTTTAAAGAATGCACAGTAACAATGTCAGGGTTTGTTCCAGTATGTCAACTACTGTCATCTGTTAACTTCTGTTACTCCCTACCCTTTACAGTGTTTCTTTGACAATGAAAAGAATAATGTAATGATTGTAAAGAACTTAATTTTTGAAATGACATTGATTGGTTGATTTAATGATGTTGATTTTTCTAGCAAAAATTCTTTAAAGGACAGATTGATTTTGGTGGAGGGGACATGTCCAATGACAGTGTCCAACACTGATAGTTCCAATGACAGAGAGATATAAATATTTTTATTTTGTGTCTTGGTTTATGCCAGCTAGGGTCTTCTGTGTGTAGTTCTGTGCTATTTAAAGTTCTTGATTTTTTTATATTAATTTATTTTTAAATCTAAAATAGTAAATTAAGAACTAAAATATAAAGAATATAATATTAATGAGATTATTTATTGATATATGCAAAGAATAAAATGTTACAGAAAAGCCTTTTTAAATGACATGATTTTTTATTTGAATATTTTATTAAATGGTGTGACTGTAGTTGAAAAGAATTCCCTTCATACTTTATTGTGGAATGAGAGTCACATGTACCAGATTTCTTTGAAAGGAATTGCTCATTAAATAATTAGATTTGGTGACTTCAAAATTCTGTTACATTTCATGTTTAAATGCTGAAATGCCTTCATGTCAGATTATATTATTATTCTTATACTAATACTTAATGTAGCCATGAGGCTTCCTCTCCTTGCTGCTGTGTAGTAATGAAATCCTGTGTCTGAGTTCTTGGCACAGTTCTAGTGCATTTTCTAGTTTGGCATTAGAGGCATTTATTAAATCTAAAAGTGGTTCAGTAAAATGCAAACAAGAAGCTTTTTCTGTACTTCAAATAATACAAATCACTGTTTTACAAATGTTTCCATTTGGTCTTTTGATTCTTCTCTTTCTCCTTTGATCCATTCTCCTGTGTTGTTTATCCTTATGTGTACATGCCTGTGTGTGTATTTCATGCAAAAATGTATACCTTGATCATGGATGTCTTGAATTCTTACACCAAACTTCTGTTTCAGAGCTTGTTTTGATTCCTGAAATACATTTTTGAAACTTTTGATTTCATTGAATGTTTTCTTAGATGGTCTGATATTTTTTAAAGAGCTTTTTTTAAGTAGTTCACTTATATTCTTCTGTGCTTTCTCTAAAATAAACAGTTCATAAACTTCCTGTAGATGCTGGCATAGTATTTCTCAATCAGTTTTGAAAGACAGCTCACTATTATTTATAGGTGATTGTAGGATTCTTTGGTGAGGAGAGATAAGAGAACAAAGCTTTGTGGAAATGCTGAATGAGTAAAAGAATAAGCATCAAGTTTTAGGGATTTTTGGAGTGATCAGGAAGAGTTATGACAGCATGAATTTAAACTGCAGTGTGTTACAGAAGTGGAGAGAGAGTGCTTTTTTTTTTATGCTTAAGAAATGTTTTTTTTGCTAGTTTGAGAAAGTTAAGTAACGGGCAAAAATCATCTTTTTAGAAACTGTATTTTGCTAAAAATAAAAAGAAAGCGAAAAAACCCTAAGGAACTTTTACTGGCAAAGCTGAACTGAACAGTTTGAAAATATTTTAAAGCTGAGATAGCTATAATAGAATTTTTTAAATATTTAGGTCCTTAGTTAAAGTTGAATATAAGTGTAAAATGTAGCTAAATGCTGGTTGCTTTGTTCTACCTAGATTTGCAAAATGTGTGGGTTTGCTGGCTCTATCCACTCCAGCTAGCAAGAGATCCTGCTAATGAAATTTCACTTTTGTTTGAACTGACCCGTTCATGCCTGTTTTTCATCTGTCTTTGTCATGCATTTTGGTTTAACATTGTTCTCCTTACACCCCAAATTTTTCCTCTCCTTTTTATTACAAACTCATGGCAGGGCCTGCTTGGGGAGCTCATTCTGTTACAACAGCAAATCCAGCAGCACGAAGAGGAAGCGCGCAGAGCTGCTGGCTTCTCTTCCCAGCAGAAGCGAAAGGTGATGGCTTAAGGGACGATATGTTCTGCATTCACTCTAATCAAATACTTCAGCTCTCTGCATTTGAACTAGAAAAATCTAACTAATTGAATCGTGGATGCAAATAATTGGCCAACTTCACTACAGATGTATAGTCGTGTTTCAGTTTAACCAAGTTGCATTTAAGGCATGATGTTAAAAGCAAAACAGGTACTTTGTGTCACTTTGAAATTGTATTCTCTCTGCCTCTATAAAAAATGTTATTTAAAGTTCATACATTAAAAATGCATTTAAGGAAAGTACATGCATTATTGTCGAATCTGTTTATTTTTGCTTGTTCATGATAGCTCTGTCTTATAAGAGTACAGCTGTTTACAGGGAATATATTTCTGAGTGCATTTCTCCTCTGCTTTATACTATTGCCAGTCTGAAAATGACAGCAGCTCCTTAGTAATAATTTTGCTCAGAAAATTGAATACTGCTGATAATAATGGTATCTACATCAGTGGTAGTCCCTTGTCTGTTTTCCATCTTAAAGCGGAGTTTTTACTGATTTGTTGTGCTTGTTGAACATCTGCACTTTTCTTATTTAATTTAAGCCCTGATCATTTTATTAATTATTATATGGCTGATTGGAAATTCCTCTTAAATTTGGATATTTTAGTTTTCTGATCTGTTGCAATCTGGAATTCTTGACCACATTGCTTTGTTGGCTGCTTTTGTGCCTCCTCAAAAGCTTTCTGATGAGTTGTACTTTCCTACGGCTTTGGAATTGAGCACTGCATACAGAACTTGATCTTCCGTACATCTGAAGACAAATCCCACAAAAAGAGGAATGAAGTAATGCAGTAAATATGAATTGAACTTTTAGACATATTTGGATAGCTGTAATTGTCATGCTTTTTAGTCCATCAGCAGAGGAAAATCAGTGTTCTCTGAAAGTATAGTAGTACTTCAATGTTTTACTTTCTTCCCATGTTGTTTTATATGGTTTAGAGTTACAAGATCCCTTGTCAGAATGTATACAGTTTATTGAGAGAAGTGGAGTACAGAATAGTAGATTAAAGTAATAATAAATGGTATGAACTTGTAAAAATTGCTGGAAAAACAAAACAATACTTGATATATAAAAGTTTATCAGCCTGATAAACACCATCAGGAAGAAAAATGAGCTTGATATTATGTTTGTTTCTGATTGAGGTTCTGCTTTGTTAGTACTTTGTTGCTGCTAATTTCACAAATCCCAAGCAAGGGCTGTCTTTGTAAATGTTATCCTGCCCTTCATAGCAGGTACTCAGTGTTTTCAGAGGATTGAAGGTCTACCTTCCTTTGCATATAGGAAGTTTTCTCTTAGCATTCAATGTGCTATTTGGCATACATGCCTTATGGCCTTGTTTGTCACACTAACCTTTATGTTTTAATCAATTTGAAAGAGATGGAAAACTATTTTCTTTAATACCTTGATCTGAGGATATGGGTGACAGAATTCAATCATTGATCCTCATTCCTTTGGAAGAGCAAATTGTGACTGTCATTGAAATAAGTCATTGCAGGCCCTTCTGACAGGGCATAAACTAAACTTTTTAATTTTTTAACTGAGTTGGCTTGCTTGCTTTTGGGTATCTTAGTGAACAGATATCTGGATGCAAGAGCCCTTGATTAAAAATAAGTCTCCAGTATTCTTTTCTCATAATTCTTTATGGTGGCAATGGGGAAAGAGGGAGGAATCTTGAGTTACAAACCATATTGAACTGGATTAAACAAATGTGCCTATATAAACATACTTTAATAATTGATTTTTTTTTGGGGGGAGGGGGTAGAAATCAAAGATCAGTCTTATGTGACTATTAGTACTTCAAATTGATATATTAACTTTAGCTTTTTTTGGCAACTTAAAATTTCCTAGCAATATTATGGACCACATATTCAAAATACTGTATGTACTGACATTGAAATCACTCCTGTACCAAGCACTCAGGCAAAGACCTCATTCTAGATCTGTTTGTTGGTTTTGACATAATTTACTTAACATCTTGTTAGAATTAATTCATCTAGTGGTAGATAGTTCTTTGCTTCAGATCTTCCAACTAGAGACTGTGCAGTATTTTGGCTTTCAGTGTTGGAGCCTCAGCCCATGCAGACTGTGCTCATGGCTGGAGGTGTCTGTAATGAAACACTTCAAAGGTGCATCATGGCACAGGTCCTTTGAGAACAGCAGAGAGCAGGAGAATGTTATCTCCTTTGAAAGTCTGCAGCACATGGAAACACCTTGTTTTCCTTTTCTTTGCTGAATTTTCTTGCTTCTTTTGGCTCTGTGCATCATTCTCTTTGCATTCCTGTTTTTATTTTCTACTTCTGTCTCTGAGGTGTTGGAGGTGTGCGTATATGTAAATGTTTATTTACATATAGCACCTTGTGGCTGCATGCATCAAGTCCTCTGTTCAACTAACAACCTTTCTGATGTGCTTTTGCTATCACTGAACTAATTAACAGCAATGAAAAGTTAATTTAATTTACAGCATTTTGTCTTTGTTCTTTATGAAAGAAAATAATTGGAATAAGATGGAAATGTCAGCTTGGATTTCTTTCTATAAAGTGCAGACACAATTCTTCAGGCTTAACCGCTAAATGATATTGATCACTATGAATAATTGTGGATTATTCTTGTTTAGTCTGTAACAACTGTTGTAAAATTTTAGTAATGGAATTAATTTATGTCTAAATAATAGCTGTCCTTTGCACGTTAGATAATATGCTCTTTCTCATCTGAAGCCAACTTGAGTTGTAAATGTCACATGGGCTTTATCATGTGAACTTTATTTAAATATTCACAGACTCAGTAATTGTTTAGGTTATAATTTATAATCTAAATTGAATATTTCATCAGTCAATCATTAGATTTTGTTGTTTGTAAATATTTACATCATGAGAATTTGTATTCTACCGTTTATGCTTTTTGTCTTTGTGTTATTAAAAGGGCATTGTTTAAAACAACTGTTTACTGCATCTTGATGAACACATTTTAGGAACATTTGCCTTTGAATGTTTCTTAGTGCTTGATCTTATTGTATTAATGCTTTGAACCTCAAAATCCCTTGTACTATAATAGCCTAATTTTTCTGTTTTAATGTAATTTAAATTATTTTGAATTAACCCTTCAAGACTATCTAAAATGTATGAAGTTGTGCAACACATTTAGAATTCTGACAAACAAATATGAAATAAGAATGCTTATGAATATTCATAAATAGTGAATATTCACTTGAAAGGTTTTTTTTTGCAGCATGCAGGTGTTCAGTGATTTTGTCACATTAAGATGGTGCTAATTCAGAAAATGAATAAACAAGATCCTGAGAGTTTGACCACTAAAACTACATTTAGTTCAGTGGTGAGGGATCAGCACCATATGAAACTACTTTTCCTTAAGTCCACTTTCCCAGTATTAAGTCTTGAAGAGTTAATTTTTACATTTGCATGTACTGAAATTCAGATGAGTTTCTGATGTGAACCTCCTGTTGCAGATGGTGCTTTCCATCAGCTTTAAATTTCAAATGCTAATTGAAGAATTTTACTTGCTGTAAAATGCATGTCAAGTCACTTTTCTTATGTGAAATGAAGCTTTCAGTTTGTAATTTGGTTACTTACAGTGCTTAAACTAAGCAAGTCATGGTAGCTACGATTGTTTTTCTGTGTAGGTTTCTGACAAAGAGAAGATTGATCAACTTCAAGAAGAACTTCTACGCACTCAGGTGACTTTTCTGAGTTGTTGATGCTTTAAGTAGTGTTTTATGTGCAGTAGAACTCAGATTTACTAGACAGAAGCACACCTGAATTATATTTGGTAAAAATGAGGTGCTTTTTTCAATCTCTGAATGTATCAATGCAGAGTCCCCTGTGTTGGCACATTCCAAAGGTCAGTCTAGTCTGTTCTTCTCTGACAATGACTTACAGAATGCAAGACCTCATTCCAACCAAGTTTTAATTTCTCCTTGATTAACAAGGCAGAACTAGTTATTTGTGAACTAGATTTTTTCAGGGATGATGCACATTAATCGTATTTGTCAGTGTTCTGGTTTTCTTGCTTGTGTTAATGTGCAGTTAATCTTTTTATCTGCAGGCTTATAAGTTGGTTGCCTCTTTGCCTCACCTACATTGTTTTATAGGTGCTTTACTAACTTCATTATATATTTGCTAGTCTTGAGTGCATTTATTACTTACCTTTTTTTAAATAAGATACTGGCATTATATTTGGCCTAAGTGTACTTTTAAAAACAAATCAATTTCCACATTGTAGAAAACATTTTCAGAGTGGATATCAATACTATATACATCTCTCCTCTTCAGAGTGCTATTGCAGCCTCCTAAAGGGAGCTAACCTGGTACAGTTGTGTGTCAATCTCAGGTTTTATGCTGAAGACAGGGTCTGTAGAAGGCTTGCACATTTACCTTCAAGCTCCATTTTGGTTGAATGGCCAGTTCCCACTGACACTGATTTCTGTCTGATTCCATATATGTGTAGCTTCTCTGAAAATGATGCTTAAAGATTGATCTTTATGTCTTGAGGTTTGAACAGTGTGGTCTTATAAAAACTTTTGAAGCAGAAGAGGTGCATTAAAAAAAAAAAATTCTAGGACTCTTCTCTTGGTGATCCTGTATTCTTAATAACTAGTGATCACTAATCTTTCTTTATTTTTTAACTACTTGCCTGAAGGATTATGAATTTTTCATAGGGAAAACTTTGCTTGTGTGAATCTGCTGTGTCCATAATTACACAAATGTGCTTGTACTGCTTTTTATAGCTCAAATACCAAAGAATGCTTGAGCGATTAGAGAAGGAGAACAAAGAATTAAGAAAATTGGTACTGCAAAGAGATGACAAGGGAATTCATCAGAGGAAGTTAAAGGTATGTGTTGAAATATAATTATGCCATATTTACCATTGTACTATTCAAAATTACATTTATATAAATGTCTAGTAGTTGTTTTAATATACCTCTGTTAATTTTTGGAGTCATCAAGACTTTTATACGACTTTTATTTTTTAACTGTGTAACTTTTGGAAGTGGCTTCAATTGAAAAACACAGAGGGGTTACCGTGTCTAACTAGATAACTTAGATAAGTGATTGAGAAATATGGCTTGTTTTTTCATGTAGCTTCACTGTATTTTTGGATAATCTTGCTTCCAACTCTTCTTGCACACACAGTCTGATACCTTTGTGCTTTGTTATGGATTTCATTGAGTTTGGTAGGAGTAAATTATGGGGTAAGGGAACATCATTTAATGACTATAAATTCAGTAAGACTGGCTTTTGTTTTTGTCTGCCAACATCCTGAGCATTCTAAAAATGGATGTTTTCTGCTTCTCTGTGTCATTTATTAAGCAGTATGGATCTTTCTCTTTCCTCTGGGAACTGAAAGGTGAATCTTACTTGTACAGAATAAGATTGATAACTCTATATCCTTATGAATGTTTATTGTTCATCAAACTAAATAAGTCTAGATGTTTAATGGAAGAAACTAAATTTAGCTTAACTTGAAAGCTGCAAAGTTTGCACTCAGTTGTTCCCTTATTCTGAACATAGAAGCTCTCATTTTCCTCCTTCATCCACAGTAGTCAAGAAGTGACTTTACTTGGTATTGTATTACGTAGAACAAAGATCTGTGCTGTAGTATAGACAGCTGTGGTTTCAAGCCATCAGAAGAAAGTAAAAACATTTTTACACAAATTTACAGAAGTAGTCTGAAACCTTGGTTCTCTTATTTGGCTGTGTTTTCTCTCTCTCTACTTTTCTTTTGTAGAAGTCCTTGATTGATATGTATTCTGAAGTACTTGATATCCTGTCTGATTATGATGCCAGTTACAACACTCAAGATCACCTACCTCGAGTAAGTAGATAATAAATTCAATGATTTTTACTGAAATACCAGTTTTACAATTAAATAGAGCATTTAATTATATTCCAGGACAATCCACATTTAGTGCTAGGCTATTTTCTTGTAACTGCCTTTTTGCTCAAGATGTCTTTCATTTTAAAGCAGTAAGATAATTTTGAAAATAACCAATTTAACCTAGCCAAGCCTGTTTTGGCTCTTAGATAAACCCTATTTAGATTCAGTTAGTACTGCTGTGCTGAGCTTTTAATTTTAAATGGTTTCTGTCCATGCACCCCATTCTCCTCAGCTTTCTAAAATGGTTGCTGTTGCCCACTGTGTAAAAGTGGAGCTGAGTAAGGTGCTCTGTGCATCTCCCACAGCAATGCTGTTGTGAGGGGAGGATTTGTGAAGGGGTTAGGCTGCCTGCTGGTGTAGGAGAGAGCCAGGAATGCTTCCTGCTCTCACAACCACCTGTAGCATTGGTAGCTTTTATAGGAAGCTGCTAAGATGGAGAAATTCAGGATTTAGCTCTTTCCAAGCAGAAACCAGATGAGTAGTGTTTTGCCTGCTAAAAGAATTTTGAACAAGAAGAGATGCCTGCACAAGAGCAACAAGCCTTTCCTCTCTTCCTTAGATGCCCTGGCAGGATGCTTTGTGGACTGTGCTGTCTAGAGCACAAGTCAATTTTTTTTGTTTGACTGCAAGTTAGTATTTCTTCAAAGATTCAGTCTTTAAACCGATGCATTCATTATCAAGCAGAATATAGCTGGTGTTGATACAGATGTATGTCTTCCTAGTCAGCTTTTTTCTAAACTTCCCAAATATCCTTCCAAAAGCCAATGGCTGTTTAAACTTTCACTTAAGGTGGTGGTGGTTGGAGATCAAAGTGCAGGAAAAACCAGCGTGTTAGAGATGATCGCACAGGCCCGCATATTCCCTCGCGGCTCTGGGGAGATGATGACACGTTCCCCTGTCAAGGTAAGGAACACCATCATCTCTGAAGCAGCATTTGCTGTATTGTTCTCCCTCTGATCATTACATTGATTGAAGCATACATGTACAAAGGTTTTTTAAGTAGCCTCTAAGCTGGGGAGTTGTTTCAGCCAATGACAAAAGCTCTGCAGGTCTGTATATGATCCATGTGTACTGTCTAAATAGTAGCAGTACCATTTATTAATTTTGTGCTAATTAAGTAGTACATATAATTGTGTTTCTACAGAGGGGAGTGTACATATGCCATGTACTTTTTGTGTTTCTCTGTTATATTTGCTATACTTTCTCATTAAAGCTTTTAATATTTAGGTAACCCTCAGTGAAGGTCCCCACCATGTAGCTTTATTCAAAGACAGCTCTCGAGAGTTTGATCTGACCAAAGAGGAGGATGTAAGTATAATAAAGTGACTGTAAGTTAATGAGACTTGTATTGATTCTCTGAATAATTTTGTGTCTCTGTGATCTCTAAGCCCCTGTTTAATTAGAGTGGAAGATGTTTAGTAGGGCAAGGCATTGTAGTAGTTACTAAATTATCTCTTTGGCTGACACTGAAGTGGATAAAATGTAGTGCTCCTTGTGGCAAGACACTTTTTGAAGCATTAAGGGATCTGCAGGTAATCTGTCATTTAGTGCCCTCCCCATTTACCAGACTTACTAAACATGCATTTGAAATAATACCTATAAACTGAGATCTTCATCCCTAACTAAAAGTGTTTTTCTGTATAGGTAATTTTTCTTCTACCACAGTTATAAAGAGTTTTGTGTTTGATATTTCTGTTTTCTTGTAACAGCTTGCAGCTTTGAGAAATGAAATAGAAATCAGAATGAGAAATAGTGTGAAAGAAGGGTGCACTGTTAGCACTGAGGTAAGAGTTGTCAAATACTTAATGGCAAATATCTGTACATTTATATATTTTGTAAATATTCCTCAACTGGGAGACTGTGGTGAATCCAGTTTTCATATATTTTGTATTTTGCAGTATACAAAGTGTATTTGGCCTGTTAAAATCAGTTTTATACAACAATTACTTGCATTAAAAGTTGTACTTCCTGTTTAAAGTGACAGGTTGTTGCTGATTAAAACGTGTGTGTAAATGTGTCATATAGTTTTATATATGTGTGTTTGTCTATGTACCTACATTCAAAGTAGGTGGTGTATAAACCTCTAATTTCAATTTTATTTCACAGACCATCTCATTAAGTGTGAAAGGTCCTGGTTTGCAGCGAATGGTACTGGTGGATTTACCTGGAGTCATTAGTGTAAGTATGCAATTATTTAAAAAATGAAGACTTGTAAATGAGGTAGTGTTATTGGTGAGAACATTAGCTGTTGTGGGTTTTTTAACATGCTTTTTTGTCTTTGTTTTTCTTTAAACATTTATCTCCATGTGCACATTAAAGACTATGACATCGGGTATGGCTCCAGATACAAAGGAAACTATCTTTAGCATCAGCAAGGCCTACATGCAGAATCCTAATGCCATCATCCTCTGTATTCAAGGTACTAAGAGTCTAAACAATTATCCATTTATATTTATAATCATGGTTCTTATGTTACCCTGGAGTCTATACTGATGACATTTTCCTTTTGTGATAATCTGTGTAGTGTACAAAACAGCATACTGTGGAATGTCTGCTTTTAAATAAAGTCAATCTGTGCAAAATCTGGCAAAAACCAACTTTTTGATAAGAGTTTTTTTAGCATTTAAAAAAATGGTGGTGGTAATAAAATTCAAGTTTTCCACGAATGTGTTTTTGGAGGTAGCATGCAATAATATTGGATATGATATAATATAATGTTGAATATTTTGAGTAAGCTGGTACTTATTCAAAACAGAACTACAACAAAGTGGTTTCTTTTGATTCTGGGAACAAAGCCGTTTTTCTACTATGTGTATCCAAAAATGGAACATTAGTTTACTGGGTTAAATTTGCAACATGAAACTTACTTGATAACTACTGTGTTTTCAGTACTGTGTGTTAGATTACATAATCCCTAAAATAAACTTTGTATTTATTTTAGATGGGTCAGTGGATGCAGAACGCAGTATTGTCACAGACTTAGTCAGCCAAATGGATCCCCAAGGAAAAAGGACAATATTTGTGTTGACTAAGGTTGATCTTGCAGAGAAAAATGTGGCTAGTCCAAACAGGGTGAGTTGAAACTCTCTTTCTCACATTGTGCTGGCTGAAGTTATACATGGTAAAATACTTGAGATGCTGTCAGAGGTATTGGACCTCACCTGCCTGTTTGAAATGGTTTTGAGTGCTTATTTCTGTATTCAGTGTGATTTTTTTTTTTTTTTTTTTGGTGTGTGTGGTTGTTGTTTTAATCTCTCTCAGGCCTTACTTTTAGTGATCAGCTGTGGGACTATATCTCAGCTTGCTATAATACTGATTCCTTTCATGGTGACTTGAATAAGTTCCATTTCCCAAAAAGGCTTAAAGATGTACTGTGATAGGCATTCTTGTTGTGTTTTGTGTTCTGCTGTGTTCTACCTTATTTGATTTATGCCTTTTTTTTTTTTTTTCATTCTCAATAGAACTCATAGTCCCATGACAATCTACAGTAGTCTATGGATAGGTATAAGTAGATCTGGCCTTAAAATTGTGCTGAAGGAAAGGATGTCTCTATGTAAAGTTAATTATGGTCTTTTTAATCTTTTATTTTCATAGATCCAGCAAATCATTGAAGGTAAACTCTTCCCAATGAAAGCTTTGGGTTATTTTGCAGTTGTTACTGGAAAAGGTAAAGAGAGCTCTAACTCTATTCATTTTATCCTTGGTAGCCCAGAAAGCTGTCTAAATGGAACTGTTGCAGCACTCTTTTCTTTCTGCAGGAAACAGCAGTGAAAGCATTGAATCCATTAAAGAATATGAAGAGGAATTTTTTCAGAATTCAAAGCTGTTAAAGTATGTTGCTCTTTTATTCTTTCTCTTAAAATGAGCCTGTGTTGATAAATGCTAGCATCAGGTTTTTTTATTGACTTTAAGAGGATTGCAATGTGGAAACACTAACTGAGATATAATCTGCTTAAATTAAGTATCATGTTGAGGTTACCAATTTGTCCTGGTTTCTTAATGCTTGCTGTAAGTAACTGGAGACAGGCATTTCAGATAGCAGTTTATTCCATTGCACTTCTGGGCCACTCTTCTAAGGTTTGTGTGTCTCTCTATCAGCTCTGCAAGAACTTGGTTTCAGGCTGTCTAAGCACTTAGAGCTGAGAGGAGTGAATCCAGCCCAAGAGTGAGTTTTAGTGCTTCTTAACATCAATTGTCTTGGTGTGGCCATGTTGTATTCAAAGGGTTAGTTTGTGTGTTCTGAGGGAAGCTCACTGAGTGGAGTTTTGATTTCACAGGCTGGTATTCCTCAGGAAAGTACAATACATGATCTTTGGGACTGTAGTGCCTGCACTGCAACCTCTAGCATAAACACTTATTTAGGATGGGATTTTGTGTTTCTTTGTTTTGTTTTGGGGCTTTTTCCCCTTGCTTTGGTGATGATCTGCACTGAGGAAGTTTAGAGGAAGAGACTGGAATTTGGGTTAGGTACACAGTTACATGTTATTTTCTGCTCTGAGAAGCAAAGCTTTACTCTAGAGAGGAGAAAATGGGGACCTGAAAGCATTGGTATGTAAAGAACTTCCTCTCTCTCTTTACAGGACAAGTATGCTGAAAGCACATCAAGTAACAACCAAGAACTTAAGTCTTGCTGTGTCAGACTGCTTTTGGAAAATGGTGAGAGAGTCTGTGGAGCAGCAAGCAGATGCTTTTAAAGGTAAACATGTTTCCAAAAAGCAAGGGAAGTAGCAACTTGCTGTTAAACAGTTATTTCTTCAATGTGCTTATAATACTGTTCTGCCAGCATGCTTAGGCAATTGTTTCATGAATTTTATATGATCAGCAGTTCCCATTAATTGATAATTGCTCCAGGTAATTTCTAGAAAAAAAGTAAAAAAGTAATATATGTTGTGAAGTACCACTTGCTCTAAAACCAAAGGAGTAAAGTATGCAGAACAAAAATCAAGTTGGGGGATTTTTGGGGACAAAACACAGCTCTTCCACTGGGTTAAGGTGTTTAAAATGGCTTCTTGCATAAAGGTAACATCTGGTCAGTCTTGACAGGGCTGACCTGTGCAGAGCTGGAAGTTGAATGACTCCACTGTGCTTTTTTAATGTATGAATTCTGCAATTTGTAGACAGAGTATCTTGACATAGAAAAAAATTCTTCTCATTTGCAGACACGCTTAAAGTTCTTGGTGGGTTTTTCATAAGCAAGATTTGTGGCAATTTTAAGACCTGCTGAACTTTTAAGGTAGTCATGAAGTGCATATGGACAATTAAAAAAGCAAGGCCCTTTTTCTGATTTTTGCAGCCACACGTTTCAATCTTGAGACGGAATGGAAGAACAATTACCCCCGGTTGCGAGAGCTTGACAGGGTAAATTACACTACTGCTTTCATTGGTGTGCTACAAAGGGTTGAAGATTCTTAATTAAAATTCATGCCTTTTAATTTCATTTGTAGAGGTTTCTTAAAGTTAACATAAAGTACTGACATGTCAAAATGTTAGGATGGTATAAATTATTGTAGGGGAAGGAAATAACGTTTTTCAAAATTGTGATCTTCAGCACTTGTGTCCTTCACTCTTCTAGTATGCAGCTACCTGACTTAACTTGCCCTCAGAGACAGGTCAGTGTTTCTTTGTTATCATGACAGAACTGGCAAAGAGAGGTTACATTCCCTGGTCTTTCAAACAGAATAACAAAACAACTGGGATCTCATTTTCTAATTCTCTTATAGAGATCCTGAATTTTGAAATGCCATGCCTGGACAAAGGCATGCAAGATATGGGGGGCAGATGTGTGGTAAACCAGGGTTAGCTGGTGATATGCACACTCATTGTTCAGAACATGACCAGGAGGTATCATCTGAGGCTTAAAGGCATTAAGAGAAAGGTTTTGGATTTTTCTACTTTTTTTATGGAAACATAATCAAACTGTACTTAATCTTTTTGTTTCCTTTTGCACAGAATGAACTGTTTGAGAAAGCAAAGAATGAGATTCTTGATGAAGTCATAAGTTTGACTCAGGTCACACCAAAGCACTGGTATGGTAGTTTTTTCTTTTTCTTTCTTTTTTTTTCTTTTTTCATAACTTACTAGGAGAAGTTTGCCTTTAAAATAGAGTTCTAGTAAACAACATTCTCAAATATAAGTAAGAAACTGTTTTTCTTGGACAATGTGTTGTATTCCTGTGATCTGTAGTGTTGTTTTCTGTGTTCCTAACAAATTGAATGCACAGCTTTAGTCACTTGTGTACTGGAAACTATCACATGTTTTACAACTCTCATTTTAGGGAGGAGATGCTTGAGAAAACTTTATGGGAAAGGGTATCTACTCATGTGATTGAGAACATATACCTGCCAGCAGCACAGACTGCAAACTCAGGGACATTTAACACCACTGTGGACATCAAACTGAAGCAGTGGACTGACAAGCAACTGCCTAATAAAGCAGTAGAGGTGAGAATTCAGTTATTTAAATGAAAGAAACTTAATTAAAATTTAAAACGAAAGCATAACTACAGAGAAGTAAGGTGGTGTTGGAATGGGTGACTGCAGTTCTTTTATCTAGCTTATGTCAGAAAAGGCTGACAAGATCTTGATGCCCCAGAGCCATACAGAGCAGAAACATTGTATTTTGCTCTTCTGGTGGATTTTGCCTATTAAAGAAAATGTGAACCTATTTTTGCAATGTTAACAAACCTCTCAAGTAGGTATATTCACATTTAATAGATATATGCAAATTTAACCGAATTCTGTTGCTACAATACAGTGAAGCAAAGCTTAGTGTTGCTTTTATTAGTAGTGGATAAACAGCAAAGGAAGTCACTGATTTATAATTGCCTTGTTTTTTTTGGAAAGTCTCCAGATTTTCATATTTAGAAGAATAGTAATAAATGTACCTTTATCAGCTTGTGCATGATGTAATGGTCTATTTCAGAAGGAATTGTTTGCTAACTTTCCAGGTGGCATGGGAGACTTTGCAAGAAGAATTTTCCCGTTTCATGACAGAAAGAAGAGGAAAAGAGCATGATGATATCTTTGATAAACTGAAGCAAGCTGTCAAAGAAGAAACTATTAAGCGACATAAATGGAATGAGAGAGCAGAAGATAGCCTGGTATATAACATCATTTCATTTCTCTGTTTTTAGGTTCTGTAATCCAGAGGGACTTCCTATCTTTTGCTTTATTTCTTCCATTATTTATGCAGGCTGTAGAAAAGAGGAATTTTGGCAGTGCTTTGAAAGGTGCCTCTTGAATATCTTGTGTGTGCCTAATATAATCTGTTTTAGCAGACATTAAAAAATGAAAAGAATACTGGGAATGGGTTCTTAACTAAATCCTGAGTAAATGATTTACTGTGTGCTAAAGTGACATTCTGTATTGCAGCGGGTGATCCAGCACAATGCGTTAGAAGATCGGTCAATATCTGATAAACAGCAGTGGGATGCAGCCATTCATTTCATGGAAGAGACGCTCCAAAGTCGCCTCAAAGACAGTGAGTGGTCTCATGTATTCCACTCTTCTTCCCTTTTTAATCTGAGACAGTCTTGAGCTAGTTCACTTCACTGGAGTGCAGCCTGTGTATCAGCCCAGCTGACCCAGCAGTGACTGCGTGCAATGGTACTGATAGAAATATTTAGCAAAATACAGCCTCAAAAACTCTCTTGCTCTTAAAATGAGAGGCACTAGAGATCTATAAAGTAAAATAATAGTCTAAATGCACATGTAGGAGAACAGGATAAATTCAGGAAAAATAGTTGGTCTGTTTATGGTTTCTAGCATAATCAGTTTTGATGCAAGTTGCAGCCAAGGTAAGATTTGAGGTTTTTTTAAGTGCATGTTTTGCAGCCAGGAGGATGGCCTCAGTAGAGGGATGTTGTGTTTTTTGTGTGCTTTTTGAAGTGTCTTTTGGTTGGAAGTAATTTTTCCATTTTAGTAAAATACATCAACCATTGCTTGAAGTAAAAGACACTTGATTTAACTCAGTGTGGTGTATTTTATGTTCTTCAACATAAAATGTTCATTTTTGTTCACATACTTAATTTTGAAAGTATAAATTTGGGTGCTTACATATATGTCGTTTGATAATCAATATCATGCCTCTTTTTCCAGCTGAATCTGTTATTGAAGATATGGTTGGTCCAAACTGGAAAAAAAGATGGTTGCACTGGGTAGGCCGCAACAAAGAACAGGTAAAAGGAAAAAAATATAAACAAAATTATAGTTTGCTACCTTTAGAAAACTTTGATTATTACTCAATAAATTTTCAAAACTACCAATTCTCTTCACATGACTACAAAAAAGCCTTGCTTGCCACTGTTTTAAATAGTATGGAGAATTTCATATACTTTTTACATGCTTCATCTACAGAGTGACTTGTAAACTATTTTCCATTTTTCAACTGAATTCCATCTTTGCTATGATACCATTGACCTGTGTATTGAAGTCCTTTCAGTAGAAAGAAATCAGTGAAAGCAGGTGGAAACTGGGCTATTCCCTTCTATCTTTCCATGCTTGCCTTCTCTAAGTCACATGCAGTTTCTTGTCATGCTCTATTTGGATTTAATTAGTATGTGATAGCATTATCACTTACATTGTCATCACAGTTGTATCTTCTGATTGACCATATTCATGATAACATCTCCTTTCATTTGCTCACAGCTTTTGGAAATTTCCTTTGAATTTTAATTTGCACCTTTTGTTTGATGCCCAGAGATGATGAGCTTTTTATATTGCTTTTCCTTAATGTTTCTCAAACTGATTCAAACTTTAAAGAATTAAAAAGGTTAGAATTAAAAAGGTTAGGAAGTAATTGTTTCAGAGAAAGGAGTTTTAAAGTCAGCTATATGCAACCAGCTATTGGAGCAGGGTAGTAAGAGCAAGTAGGACTTCAGCCTATATTAATTGACTTTTATCAACAGCACCTTAAAGGTATGAATCCATGGAGAGCTCCTGCTAGCTAATAGGAAAAAAGTATAATTCTCATCACTGTCACAGGTGGCATATGAATGTGAACCCTGATAGCAGATACTAACGTAGGGGAAAGGGGGCTAACACCTATGATTTTTTTTTCCACCCTTCTATTCTTGTTCTGCATTTCTGTGTATAATGAAAAGGAAAACAATTAAATTGACAGTGAATTATCCATTAAAATACTATATTTGATATGTCTGCATAAATTTCTTTTGAAGTAACTTGAAAATAATAGTTTATAGTGTCAGATGTTTGTTCTGCCCTGGCTTATTAAGCAAATAGAGTGTTTATTGAGGGGGTGCTGCTGATCTCTGAGTCTCTAATAATAAATTCCAACTAATCATTCCTATCCTAGAGTATTCGTAATGAAACAAAAAATGAACTTGAGAAATTGATCAAGTGCAATGAAGATCATCCAGCTTATCTGGCAAATGATGAAGTGACAACTGTCAGAAAGAATCTGGAAGCAAGAGGGGTAGCAGTGGATCCATGTCTGGTGAGATGCAGAACTGTTAGAAGACACATGGAAGCCCCCTGTGAACACTTGAACGTTTTCTAGATGGCAAAGAAGACTTTATCTGAATACTGAGTTTGTAATGCAGATGTTTCCAAACAAATCACTGACTGCTTGCACGCAATTCACACACTTCTGTTGGCTGGCAGACAGTCTGTACAGCATTTTGGAATCTGTCTGTTTAGACTGGAATCAGATTCTGCAGAGCAGATTTTCTTGCCTGCATTGTAACAAAGCTTGTTAGAAATTATTGTTCAGATGTAATCAAGGCCTTGGTGAGCAAGTTACAGTAAGAACATACTGTGTATCCTAAAGCTTTCAGTGTGGTGGTATGTGAAGTTTGCAATTAATTGGTACATTGAAGAGAGAGAATTTTTTTTTAATACTTTGGAAAAGGCAGGAATTTTTTTGGAGTGTCCCAAGGGATTGTATTGTACATTTGATATGGCCTGGAAAATGACATAACTCATTGCAGCAAAAGATCCTTAAAGGGAATTAGACCTATTATCTAATTAAATGTGAAATTTAAAATAAATGAGAATCCAGACATTAATAACTAGTAGATGTAGATTTCCTATAGCAGTGATTTATTTTCTGCAGTAACTTTGGGTACTTTTATGCCATTAATACATGCACTTCTTCTAGGAAGAAGAGTTTTTGTAATATCTCCTACTCCTTTCTTGTACAGCACTTAATCATTCTTTTATAAAGGTCATAGTGATCTACGTCTTCTGCATGAGAAGGCTGAGTGCAAACTGATTTTTTTTTCCTAGCTCAGCAAATGATTTTCTTAATTATGTTTTATGGGCTTTCCAGAGAGGCATCTTGATACACATATTTAATTTTGAAGAATTGAAACATAATAAGCCTAATCAAGAAAAGTTATAAATGTTTGTTTACGTAAGACCCATTAAATTTTTCTCTGAGCTTTAATCTGGTTTAATTGGTAAATTAATGGGTACAAGTCAAAAATGTGTTCTCAGTGTTAAAAAATGTTTTGTAATATGTAATTTAAACGTGTTTTGGCTGCAGAGAGTATTTTTAAGCATTCAGTTATGTTCATGGAAGAGTAGGTTTTGAAATTCACAAGTCATCTGTAGTGTTTGCCAAGTGTAACTAACACATTAATCATATCCCAGTTGCAGATAAATTGCTGAGAAATATTTAGACATATGTTACATGATAGCAGCAGTGGAATTTGGAGTTACATTTTAAAATTAAATGCAATCATTAATCTAAGCACGATAGTGAGTATATGTATTTATTTATTTAGTCAAATTTAAATACTCTTTTCCTAGATTAAAGACACATGGCACCAAATTTATAGAAGATACTTCCTGAAGTCTGCTTTGAACCACTGCAATCTGTGTCGAAGAGGCTTCTATTATTATCAGAGGCATTTTGTGGACTCGGAGGTAAATAGAAGAACAGATGTTCTTCATCTACACTGGTGTTTTGCCTTAATACTTCTATTTCAGTTGAAAAAAAATCTAAAAATGCTTCAAAGTAGCCTGACCAGATAACTGGTGATCTCAGATTTTACATGAGGCTTGTAATGGATAAAATGCCATCCTGGTGGTAATTATGTCAAATGACCACTAGGTATCAGCCATGACCTAAACATGTTTTTTTTAATGTATTTTTAATGTGTTTCCTTGTTACCTACACCAGTAATTCTGTGGGATTTTTGTGCAAGATGTGGATATATATACATGAGGTTACAGCTGCTGCTAAAAATGCCAAAAGAGATTCATGTGTTTGTAAGATGTTCAGTGGACATCAGAGGTGTGACACCCCAAGTTGTGTCATTGCAGCTCGAATGTAATGACGTCGTCCTCTTCTGGCGAATACAGCGAATGCTGGCGATTACAGCAAACACACTGAGGCAGCAGCTCACCAACACTGAAGGTAAGGCTCAGTCAGTGGAAGGGTTTGAAACAAAAGATTATCCCTTAAAAAAGTAATCCAGCAATAATTTTGCTTAGAGGGGAAATACCCTTTGAAATATATAAATCTTTCTCAAAGAATTTCCGTTCTTAATGGTCCAAAGAAGGGGCTTCTGTGTTCAGAGGTTTGTCTTTTCTCTTGTCAGATTAATAAGTATGGTAACATATATTGTGTCTCCAACAGACCTTCCCAAAATTTAGTTTATGGAGCTGCAAAGGTGTTGCCAGTGACTTTTTTCTGGTTGCTTTGTTTTGTTTTTTTTACAGTAAGGCGCTTGGAGAAGAATGTAAAGGAAGTGCTTGAAGATTTTGCTGAAGACAATGAAAAAAAGGTGAAGCTCCTAACTGGCAAGAGAGTCCAGCTTGCAGAGGATCTCAGTAAGTACCCACTCTGCAGTGTTTTGGAATGAGCTTGAAATGAAGCAAATTCTGAGCACTATCCTTGAGAATATTCAGTGTGATGTGGGTTGTTCATGTGCTGGCATTTATTTAATATCATACAGATTTTTTCTCAAATACAGTCAGATCTTTCTGATTCTAAGGTGGACATGGGTAAGTATAGTGTGATAATATAATTTACACTAGATGTAATTTCTCTTTTATAAGTATCTTGAAAAAATGCAGTTAAAACAGAGTAAAGAGAGATTCCCCTTCCTGTAGTAACTCAAAAAGTATTCAAAACCCATTAGGTTTTTATGATTAATATAATAAGATTTTAAACAGTGAAAGTTTTTAAGGTGACAGTCTAAATTGAGATTGTTTCCTGTTGTCTGCTTGCACATCCAGTAGGGTTTAGACTGACTTTTAGCTGATGGACCTTGTCTCACACACATACCATTGTCTTTTTGGCAGCATTCTGTCATTCTGTGAGACTTCCACTTAAACCTCAGCTGTTCACCTGCTCTGGGAGGGGCAAAAAACAGTGCTGTGCAAAAGGGAAAAGAAAAATAAGCTAGTGATAATGAAGTTCCTGCAGTTACATAAATACCTGTATGTTCACATCACAGGTGACCATTCTTCTTAGGCCTCTACTTTGTGTCTGATGTAGAAACTCATTTTTGTCTTAAAATATGGCTTGGGATAATTAATTCAGAATAAATGAATATTGTGATCAGTGTTTCTTATTTTAATTAGCAAAGTAATTACGAAAGTTCTTATACCCAGGGTTCAGTGGGGCAGAGAAGCCTGCAACAGCTGTTAGTTATCTAAGTTTTAATAATGTTTTTATTTTTTTTTGCATCCAAAATGTAATATAAAGTAAATGTTTTGCTTACAATAAACTCAAAATCTAAGGATTTATTTTTAGTAGTGCTGGTTTGGCTATACTGAAAATACTGTCTTATTGGAAGTATTGTTGAAATCCCAGTGTATTTGTTGTCCTTTAGAATATGTATTATTTTGGAATTGTGAGTAGGAGTTTTGGTAATCTAGGGCAAATTGCCTTTGTTTTCTTGACTGATCTCTGAAGCAGCTGCTATGACTATGATTTTCATGATAAGTATATAATTTCTCCAAACATCCTGAGTTGCTTTTGAAATCCTGCATCAACCTTGATGTAAATATTCTTTTAGAGTCAGTAGAAAGTGTTTTCCAGCATAAGAGGTTCTTCTTCTCTATATATGTTGAGGTAAAATGAGTAGTAGCTGCATAGTAGGATACAGACTTATAGGAAGTTCTCCTTTTCAGGCAGTGCTGCTTGCTTTATTGCTTTGATGCTGGATGCTGACTTTTTGGGCTTTTTTCCTGCACAAACACTGGTATAGAGTGAACCTTGGTGATTTTGATTTATCCTCAAGTATTCCATGTTTTTAAACAAAATTAAAAAACCCTAACATGCCCATGATGTTTAAATTAACATGTCTTTATTTTGCTCTGAAATTGACTCAGAATTTTTGCATTGTCAACTTTACTTTTCCCCAGCCTCAGTAACAGGCTCCCATTTCAAAGCAGTGGCAGCTGAGGTCATTATTTTGTAAACTAAAACTAGACCTGTAGGAGCAGCCTGTGTGTGTTCATAACCTGAGGTGTCAGTGCACTGGTATAAATGCTTCAAGTGTGTAGTTTGCATTTCATAAATTACTGTGTAGCAAAAACATGTCACTGCACTGTATTTCTTTAAATTCAGGAGGTCACAGATCCCACACACATTTTTCTAAAGAAATAATTGTTATTCAGTACAAAACAATGTAGGATGACATGTTCTGCTTTATTGTACCTGTGGGAACAGTTTAAAACTACAACTGCTGAGCTCTGTACTCGTATCAGTTGTGTTCTTTCTGCATGCTTTTATTGCTAAATTATTTTTATGGGAATGTGACAGAAAAATGGGGGTTTTTTTGCCTTTCCCTTGGTGAATAGAATGCTTTTCTACGCTGCAGAAGTTATTTTTTTTATATACCCCTGAGACAGATTTTGATAGCATAGAGCATTGAACTCCCAGATGGCTGTAATTTCCTTCTTGTAGCACTTAGTAAAGTTCAGGACTCTACTAAAGGAAAAAGTCCTGACTCCTGTGACACCCCTTCATAAAGTATTGGTATCTTAATTAGGAAGGGAAGTGATCTCCTGAATCACAAAGTCCAGTCTCTCCATTCCATGCAGCTGTGTTTATATAACCCAGCTGATTCAAATATCTTGAGCTCTGTCTTCAAATCAGTTACTTGTTGGGGCTCACTATTGACACTGAAAACATGTTCCAGGATGTCATTCTTCTGGTGGTTACAAATAGACTTCTAATTTCCAGTCTAAATTTGTAAATATGGGTCTGGGATTCACTTCCTGATTAGAAACTCTACTTGCAAATGTAAATTATTTGTATACCTGAGATTGGGTTGCCTCCTCTTGATACTGATTATATGGGAACACAGTCTCACTCTGTTATATCAGTCTTTTAACACTAAAGCACTGAAAGTGTTTTATTGTTAATTCAGGATATGGTTAATGGTATTACTAATGTGGGTGTCTGGGTCTCATGATGAGAGCTCACATAGAACTCAAAACTTACTTGAGCAGGTTTTGTTGTCTGTTTTCTACAGCCTTGAATGGTGCTTTAAACTTATATAAGAATGTTCCTTATATGACATTTATGCCCTGAATCTTGCTGCTTCTCACTGATCATATCTCAGGTATTATTCTACTCTGTATTTTACAGATCTTTGAAACAAACCATTAATTTTTTAATGTACTGAAGGTTGCTTTTTCTTCAAAAATATGCTTTAAATGTAGCATAAATATACTCCTTAATGTGAGTATTGTCATGATACTGGTACCAGTGAATGGTTATTAAGTTTGTGGAAATAAAGAAGCCCTAGGACTAGAGTCCTTTTGGAGGAAAGGATTGTATGGTGCAAAAAGGGGCAGAGGAGAATATGAGTAGCTAAATCAGGAAAACTGACTTCAGAAATGTCCCAAAATGCAATCACTCTAAAAGAATGCTTGTACTGGAAGATGCACCTGTGGTTGATGTATCCCAGTGTCTGACCCTGGCAGTGAGCAGGCGTGGGAACAGCATAACCATACAGTAGTACTTGCCTGTTATGCTCTCACAGCAGCCCACAGTCTGTGTTTCCAAGATTTCCTAATCCTGAGGTAATATCTTTGTGATTAATAGGCATTCATGGATTTCTTTTTCCCTCCTGTGAATTTCTGTAATTGCTTTTTGAACTCATGTAAACTTTGGCATCTGCAACATCCTGTGGCAATTAGTTCCAGGGTTCAACTGCACATTGTGAGAAAAAGTACTTCCTTTTGTTTGTTTCTGAGCCACCTGCCAGTTTCATTTGGTTCTCCTTAGTTCTTGCACTGTGAAAAACCTTCAGTAATCTTGTTCTATTCATTTTTTTTGCCATTCATGACTTCACAGACATGTGTGCTACCTGCATTTGATGTTTTGATGTTCTTTTTTCTGACTTGGAAAGTTCTCATGGTGTAGTTGCTCTTTGCATGGACGTTGTTTCCTGGTTTCAGTCAGCCTTGCCACTCTTCTCCTCTTTCCTTAGTTCCACTAAACCCTTTTTGAGGTGAAAGAGCAGACCTTGCACAAAATATTTGAAATGTATCTACATTATGGATTTATACACTTGTGTTATGATGATTTCTGGGTTTTATTCTGCTCTTTTTACAGTAATTCCTTGTAGTCTGCTTTCTCTTTTGCCTGTTACTGAACAGTGAGCTGATGCTGCAGTGGTCTATCTGCTACAACTCCCAAGTTCTTGTGTGAAAAGTGACAGCCATGATATTTTCCTTTTCTTGTCATGTTTTTAAACTGTAGGTGCACTTGAGATATGTTTATTGGTCTTTTTTTGATGAGGATTTAGAAACAAGAGTTATTTGCTATCTGCCTCTTACATGTCTAACTGGGTACTTCAGGGTTATTCAGCAGTTGATAGGAACCTATTTTAATGCAGTTGTTCACAACCTCCCTCACATCTCTGGGGCATTATTTTTATTGAAGTTCTTCACCAAAATTGTCTGCCATTTGAGGAACACAGTCCTGACTTGGATAGTTTCACCAGAAAAAGGAGAAATAACATTTACTTTCCAGTTGGCATCTGCATCTTGATTGTGCTTATTGCTGAATGACAAATACTTTGATTTGGAATTTATATTCCATACAATGAAGTATTTGCTTAGCTACATCTGTATCTTAAATATACTGTCTTCCACAAGAAGTGAAATGGGATAGAAGCAGCTCAAAGTGCAATGGTAAACATTAGTATTTTAAAAGGAACATTTCACAGAAAAACCTCTTGGTAAGACTGCCATGTTTGTATTGTGGGCTTTAAAGCTACTGCTCTGGGCTGGAGGGAAAATCTAATGGTGGCAAGTCAGTCCCTTTAAATTCCTGCAGCTGTTTCACACAAGTATGTGCAGCTCTACACAAATCTTTTCCATTTGCTCTTTTTTTTTTTTTAGATATTAATTGCCCTTTATTTCTACAGTACCTTTGAAAATGGATGAGTCAATATATATCCCTTAATTTTATCAGTGATTTTTTGCAGTATTTGCAAGTTTTTGCTGTTTTCTCCTGGTTTTGAGTTTAACTTTTCAAAGTGAATGATACTGAACATTCATGCATGCTGCCTCTGAAGTTACTGAAGATTTTAAATGTTATGTGTATTTTAAAATGGTGGCTTGGTCGATCATTTATAAAAGACAATTTTTTGAAGTCCTAGAATGTATCTTTTAAGTTAGTATTGGTCAATACTTTTTTTTTTTTAAAGAAAACAATACCTAGGTGAAAGACTGCATTTTCAACATGAATAATGTATTTTCTGCTGTTTTATTTTTAACACGAATACCAGACTAGTAATTTCAGCAGAAATGCCTGATAGGGTGTGGATAAATCTTACCAGTAGACTATTTAAGCTACTAGTATAAATACTAATAGTACACTACTATTATTTAGTATACTAAATACTATTACAAATAGGCCACTTCTGTAGACTATTTATGACATGGTAATTGTTGGAAACGCTGAGTTCCCGGTAGAGCGCTGCCTAGAAGCAGGTCAGTGTTCGCAGGGTGCTCGGTGCTGGCCGTGCTGTTCCCCCGGGCACTCGCGGTACCGGTGCTGGTGTCGCTGCCGGTGTCGCTACCGGTGTCGGTGCCGGTGTCACTGCTGGTGTCGCTGCCAGTGTTGGTGTCGCTGCCAGTGTCACTGCCGGTGCTGGTGTCGCTGCCGGTACCGGTGTCACTGCCGGTGTCGGTGTCGGTGTCGCTGCCGGTGTCAGTGCCGGTGTCGCTGCCGGTACCGGTGTCAGTGCCGGTGTCAGTGCCGGTACCGGTGTCGCTGCCGTCGCTGCCGGTACCGGTGTCGCTGCCGGTGTCAGTGCCGGTGTCGCTGCTGGTACCGGTGTCAGTGCCGGTGTCGCTGCCGGTGTCAGTGCCGGTACCGGTGTCGCTGCCGGTGTCGCTGCCGGTGTCGCTGCCGGTGTCGCTGCCGGTGTCAGTGCCGGTGTCGCTGCCGGTACCGGTGTCAGTGCCGGTACCGGTGCCGGTACCGGTGTCGCTGCCGGTACCGGTGTCGCTGCCGGTGTCAGTGCCGGTGTCAGTGCCGGTGTCAGTGCTGGTGTCGCTGCCGGTGTCAGTGCCGGTGTCGCTGCCGGTGTCGCTGCCGGTGTCAGTGCCGGTGTTGCTGCCGGTGTTGCTGCCGGTGTCAGTGCCGGTGTCGCTGCCGGTGTCGCTGCCGGTGTTGCTGCCGGTGTCAGTGCCGGTGTCGCTGCCGGTGCCGGTGTCGCTGCCAGTGTCGCTGCCGGCGCCGGGCGCGCGGTGGCGCTGAGCGGCCGCGGAGGGAGCGCGGGGCTCCCCTCCTGCTCCCGGCAGGAAGATTCATTGTCCTTGTCCCTCTTGGGATGGTCTTTTTTTTTTTTTTGTTTTTCTCAGCTGCACATTTCTGGTTAGCAACTGCATGGAGAGTTCTAGTTTAGTAAGGTTGAATAAGAAAAAACTGTTAGGAATGAATCCTTTAATCGTTACAGAAAGGAAGGTTATCCTCAAGCTGAGTGCCATCTCTCCCTATTGCAGTAGCACCTAAAACATGCTAGATGGTGCACATAGATGCAGAATGCTTCAGGTGAATCCAAGCTTTGCCATTCACTTCACTAGAGTTGAAGTCTCACAGACTCAAAACAAATACATATATCCTATCTTCATTTATTTCTTCTCCTTTTAGTCCTTTTGGACAGCAAAACTATGAATGTTGCAAAGCCACAGGATAAACAAAACAGCATACAAAGCATCTTTCCTAGGTCAGCATACTATTTATCCAATACCCTGTGTCCTCACAAGTTGGAAAAGAAAACCCAGTTTTTCATCAAATTATAAGTAAAACCATGTGCATGGGAGAGTAATTGGCAGGAGGTGGGAATGCCAATGGAAACTTGATCCTGAAATTGCTAGGTATGAATGTGAATGGATCAGCCTCCAAGTTCATTTGTCAGTAATGTTGACACCTGTACAGGTGTCATGGACTAGCTGAGACTTCATTCTGCACAAAAGCTTTTTGAAACATTTGAGGAGTAAGCCCTCACATGAAGAAAGTAAAGCTTAGGGCCATTTGTTTCAATTCTGTCATACGTTTCTAAGCTATGAAATGTAATAGTTTGCAGAACTTAATTATTTTCTTGTAAAGACTAAAGCATATAAAAACTGAACAAACCAGAGTTACAGTAAAATACTTTCAAGTTTTATATCTAAAGTCATTGCTTTGAAGTCACAGCATTAAATTTTTTATTTACTTTTTCTCTTGCTGAATGTAAGCCATTTGCCAACTTGGAGCATGAATGATTTAATATCATATAGGCATATAATAAACTTGCTGTTTTAATGGAGTTGGAAAGCTAAGGTTGGCACTTCCATATGCAAGTTGCTGACTCAGGACCTGAAGTTCCTGTGATTTGGCTAAGCTGAGTGGATTCTGTTGTGTCTGTTCTGTGTAACAAACTGGTTTTAATCCAAGTGAGTCCCCTTTTTTGTTATGCGTTTATGCAAAGTTGGGGATAAAGTCTGTGAAGAGTACTTTGCATATAATTACTTGTTCCGTGATTACATTTTTTCTTTCATTGCTGTTAGCTGAAGAACAAAAATGTTGTGTGAAAGTAATCCTATACTGTGATCATTACTGTAGACTAATTAAATTTCAGTTCCTTCAGATGACTGCCAATCGTGTTTTGATTTGACCTCTATCCTTCATGACATTGTTGATTACATGTGCTCCTTAAAATCAGGCTTTGACTTGGCTTTCTAAAGCCTTTGCTTCCATTTGCTCTTCTATTATGAGCTTTAACTTTTTTTTTAAAAGGTCACAGTGTATCATAGGGGCAAAGCTCAGCTGTAGGGGGAAAGATCTCTCAAATAAGCAGATCATAAGTAATTTTCCCTTAGAAACTAGAGGCAGACAAAACAGCTCAAAAGGCTGGTAGTTAACTCAAAAGGTTAGTCCTTAAATCAGAACCAGTGTGGTTTTCAGGTTTACAAGATACAGAAAAAAGGTATCATTTTCAGGATATTTGAAGGTAGTGCCCAAATGTCATGTCTGCTGCCCAAAGACAGATACAGGAAAGAGGACAGCATCTCAGGAAATGCAAATGGAGGAGTAATTTTATTACAATCTGAATAATTAGGGTTATTTTGTGCTCTTATTTCTTCCACAGTGCCTAAATATTGGCACTTTAGAAGCTACTTAAGTAAAAATATGGTTACTTTGTAGTTGTAAGACAATTCCAGAGGAGTCAGCAGTCTTGCTTTCATCTCATTCTCCTTTCACCTGGTCATAGCAGTGAGGACTACTCACTCATCTCATCCTAGGCTGGCAGAATATTATACCAGGAAGATGGTGTGGCCTTCTACCCAGAGAGATACAGAGCAGCCATTTCCCTCTGGGAATCCCCAAACAGGTCTGCAGCATCTTCTAAGCATGTTCAGGGTAGCTGCTGTCTTCACAGTCCCTTGCCAGCAGCTTCCCTGAGGATGTTAATATGGCCTGTATCTTATCAGAGGCTGCTTGTCACTTAGGGCACATTCATTTCTGCCTAAATCTCCATCAGTCACAAAGTGTGGGCTGTCTGTTTCTTAACGAGTTCAAGCTTGTGCTGGTGTCACCAGTGTGCTGGTGGCAGCATGACTGCTGTGCTCCCTTTGAGCACTGTAGAGGTCCTGGTGCTCCATGATGCAGGAGCTTGGGGGACACTGTGCTTGGAATCACTGTACAGTTGTGTCTTCAATCTCTTCTAATTTTGAACCAAAGCAGTATCTCTCAAAGACTTGCAAACTTCCTGTTAGAATGCAAATTAATTATTTTTGTATGGCTATCATGTTTTTAATTCCATGTGGATAATTTAAGAAATGAACTCAAGTGGGCTTTGATGTGAAAGACACTAGTTAAATGTTCAGGTTTGGTTGTTTGGTTTTTTTTTTTTGTCTTGAGTTTTGGGGCAGCAGCATGAAAGTAATGAATTAAAACCAGAAGAATGTGTAGGATAGTCTGTGTGTCAAAGTGCAGATAAGGTAGTTCCTGCTTTGTGTCATGGCAGAAAGTGCTTTACAAAGCTGCTTCTTCTCACAGAGGGAAGTAATCCTCAAGGGAGAACATACATCACTTGCAGACATCCTGTGAAGGAGTGATGGTTTACTTAACTTAAGAATCCCAGATGACCAAAGCCTGTCTGCTGTGATTTCTTAGTTATTGATGAAGAGTTAGGCACTGATGTCCAGGTCCTAAAACGGATATCTACAAAGTTCACCACATTTTTCACTGACTAAAAGAAGCCTATCACTTAAAGTTGACATTGAAAAATAGTGATAAACTGCTACATGAATAATGACATGTTTAATGCCTATTAATCTTACTCTAGACCCATGTCTCTTGTATTTGAGGGTCATTGTAGTGTTGTCTGCTGAATTTATTTTTTCCTAAAATTTTCAGAATGATGCAAGGATCGAAACATCTAACTGCTGTTTTCTCTTTAGTACTGGTTCCTTGTGAGGGTACTTATTAATTAAAAGTTAAGTACTTATCATGGAGAGATTTACTATTGGTATAAATTACAGGCTTGCAAGTGGACCAATATATGCTTTTGTTCTAAAGTAGTATGGAGCTGTGGAATGTAACATTCCCATTTCCAAAAGCTGAAGAGGTCAGTGTTTTGTATGTTGCACATTGTCAATTGTAGTAGACTCCACTTTGCCCATAGGGATGACAGCTAAGAAAAAATAATAGAACCATTTGGATATGGTGACTTAAGTTTCTGACTATTAAACATTATTGTTATGATGTAAAATTTGATCTAATCGCCATTTAATTTTCTGCCATATTTTTGAGAGACTTTAACTTAAATAGTCTTGACTATTACTTCATTATCCAATTAATTACTGAGTATGCTTTCTTTGGGTGGAGAAACAACATGTATCAGGTTTTTTTATGTTAAAGTCTCTTTACAGTTTTATAGTCTTAAGGTTACAGTAGCCTTTACCTAAGTAATTTCTCTTCATCACTGTATATGTCCTTTCTGCATAAGGTAAAGTTAATATTTTGTTACATCACTGGATGAATCATTGGGTAGTATTTCTATTTGCCTCTATGCTTTTCACTATTTGCACACAAAATAATGAGCATCACCACATTCTGATTCATTTTAGTTTAAGAGTCTTGATTTGGAAGTTCCATCTTCCTGTCTCTGTAAGTCTGATTCAAAGTATGTTTTATAAGGTTGCCTTGTCATTCTGCTACTAAGTTCCTTCCAGCTGTCCTGTAAGCAACACAGCTAAGTTCTGTTGAAAGACTGAGTTATTAGAGCAGTCTTAATTAAAAAATCTGAGATGGAGACAGAGGACTGAAAGATGCTCAAGCCCTACCTTGATATTGCAGACCTTGTGACTCTCATAAACTTGCAACATAATACAGGGTAATGATCACTGGTACATTAGGCTAACCTCAATGACACTGTAGCCATAGTTTGTGACCTCAAGCATCACAGTTTGGTAATATTTAGTTTCCTTTCTGTAGACAAGCAGGATGAATAGCTCATGAAAATGTCTGTTGTATAAAGTCAGTAGTCTACATAATTGTTAGTTTTGCTTCTGCCCATAGCTCAGTTCAGAAATGGCTCTGTCAGAGACAGAAGGATTTCAAGCTTATCAGCCTGAGGAGCCCCAGAGATTGCCCCAAGAAGCAAACCAGCTTCTGTTCTGTTCCACCAGAGAGGGGGCAAATGTGTGATCAGAACTATTTTGTTAAACTGAGAGCTCTCACCAGTGGATCTGGAGCAACTAGAGATCAAGACATTGATTATAATTTGCTATTTCAACAGCACAATACACAGTTCCTGTTTCTGGATCATTGTTAGTAATGCTAAAATATTATTGCAGTGCTCAGTAGCTTGAAAAAATAACTGAAGTGTTTTCAGACAAGCTGTCTTCTGCTGCTGCCTGGTTCTGTTTAGTGTGAAATAAAGGTAATACTGTTTCATGCAGACAGCTGACAGCTTTGCTCAGGTGTGCTATGAAGGGATTAATAATTAATATGATAGCAATACTTGCAACAAAGTAATTTCAGTGATGACTTGGGGTTTTTTCCTAAGATTTTGTTCTTAATTTTATTATGTTTCTACATCAGGCTCAATATACAATTTGGAGGTGATTGTTTGTGTTTAAGAGGTGGATTTGCCTACAACAGGGAAAACAAAACTGTATTTGTAGGAAAGAGGCTCCTTGATTTTTTCTCCTATTATTGGCATGCAAAAGGAGATCAAACTGGATGCAAATTTAAATGTCATGATGGATTGCAACACCTATAATAAACATAATATTAAAGGACAGCTACAATGTAGCATCAGTTGGCATCTTCAGTCTAACTATTGGTAACTAATGATCATGCCAGCTACATTCTGCAAGCTTGCATTGTAAAGGTTGTATATTCTTAGTGATTCATGAATTTGCTATATGAGCTATTATAAATTCCATTTAAACTTTTCAGGATTCTGCAGTGCTTTTATTACACTAATGTGCTAATTGTTTAAGAATCATTCACATGATTAATCCTCCTGCTCAGCCTCTAAAAAAAAAAAAAAAACAACAAACTTTTAGCTGCTGAAACTCTCTTGGAGAGCAATATTTATAGCAGTTTGACAGCAGGATGAAGAACAGCGTTTGTCTTTGTAACAGCTTAAAGAAAAGGCCTTTCCAGCACCCAGCCATGCAGTTACAATCTTGACCTCTTTCTTTTGCTGGGAACATACATACAGCATACAGGCAGCACCTCCCATGTGTTTTCTTGACCCTTTGACTGTCCATTCACTTCCCATCTGTTTTGCAGCCTTAAAGGAACAGAGGGGGCCCTCTACTTATAAATCTGTCTTTACAGCTGACAAATGATGTTCTGTCTCTTTAAGGGCAGCCTGGGTGGTTTTGCCTTTTTTTCCTTCCCTGCCCCCCCACCCCCCCTTTAAAACTTTATCTTTCCTCTCAGCCTTACCCAGAGGAAAATATGGTATGTGAACAAGAGGAAACTGGCAAAAAATGTGATAGGTAGTTTCAAAAGATTTTCTAAAATTCAGCAGGACATGACCTTGCAGTGATCAGGGAATTATGGCAGTGTTTGCATGAAGCATGAGTAAGCGTGTTGCTGCAGGTAGCTGTGGCTGATGTGGATTTCTGAGGCTCTGTTTGGAGTGCCTGGGAGTGTGCTGTCTCATACCATTTTAACAAGAAGTAAAGCTTTTTGCACGGCCCTTAGAAAATCAAGGAATGTGCCACAAAAGGCTGAACTCCAAAGAGATGATTCCCCCACCTGACTGTCCACAGGGGTTGTATACAACTATGGAGTTTGTGTCTTAGCCCTAAGGTAAAAATCAGCTTTCAATAGAAAACTTTGGATTGACATCTCTAATTTTAATGGTGTGTTTCTGGGCATTGTGATGAATTCTGATTGACAGGGCTTTCCTTTTTACTAGAGGAAAGATGATGCATTCACAGCAGTAAATTCCAAATTTCTGCTTCTGTGGTTAACTAACCATAACATAGAAGTAGCACAGCAAGCAGCGAGAATGTTTATAGGCAAGGAAGGGATTAAGAAAGGAAGGAAGATGGAAAAAAAAATAAAAGGGAAGGGGAGAACTCAAATCTAAACACAGTTCAGAGCAAAAGGAGCAACAACCATGAGCTTTCAAATATCAAAGCTATATAAACATTAGTTGGAGATAGAAGTCACTTTAATGTAGAACAGGAGGATTTATAATAAGGTAACACATTTTTTGTAGTCTGTAGGTTTCATCAAAGTACAAATAAAGATGAATTTGTGTCCAGAAATATTTTAGAATTTGTTTTGGTGTTGCAATTGAAATTTGATATCATATGTGCACATTTGTAATTGGGAAGGGAAAGCTTTTTGATTTGCCCAAAGTATCATGTACCCTGGCACAGACAGACATGAACATCTTTAAAATTCTGTGCTAAAATTATTGGTTCTTTAGAGGTAAATATGTATTTGAATGTCTCAAAATAAATTTATCTTCAGAACCATAAGCAAGACAGGTTTTGTGGACAGAGGCCACATCCCTTAGTAAACCAATTAACACAGATTGAAAATACAAGAAAACCTTTTCTTGCCTCCAGGTTCATGTTTGAAATAAATCAGTAATATACTTTGCTTTTGTAATTTGTGTTTAACATTATTTGGGATTACCTGAGGAGATTTGCTTGATAACTTTTTTTAGCTATTTTATTTTTTTGCTTTTTATTGCTACCTAAGCTTGAGTATCTGAGGCAGCAATCAGAAAGCAAACCTTCCTTGTAAGACAATATTTCTGGGGGGGTTCCCTCCTGACCAGCTTATGATAGTAGGAAAAGCAGACTTTATCTGTGCCTGCATCTTTCTGCATTCACAGTGTATTCTAAATCCTCATTACAGTTCAATTAGTCTGGTTTTGAGCCTTTTAGATTTGGGATCACAGGATTAATGAAAAGAAAATGAGTGGGTAGCAATATCATTTCATATGGAGATAAAGAGAGACTGAGCATGAATGAGGATCTCAAGACATCTGAATAAAGAATTTCCTCATTCTGTCAGTGAAGTTTTATGGGATATGGAGGGAGGATTATGGGAATATTCATGACCAGATCAAGAGGCATAATGAGTTGATGTATGAACCAGCTTATCTTTTAGGTAAACATGGGGCAAATGGGAAATAGAATAACCATTCATGGCCTCTAGGCCTGTGAATTTTACTGTTCTAAGATGGAAAAAAGGGTTTAGTTACAGTTACTCTTCATTGATTTGATTTTTGATTAGTGTTTAACAGGTGCTGGAAGAATTGCTTGTTTGTAACTTCAGGTCTGCATTAAAGCTAGCAAAGAGCACATCATCTTTCTAGAATCCAGTGTAAGCAATACTTGTATTAAAACTTACAGAGTGCCTTATAATAAGAGTGTAGCTCTTTTGTTAAAGTCCCTTTTGTGACATGGGAGCATTTTATAAAAGAGCTTGGGTAGTTCAATCAGTTATAAAAGTAATTTGTTAGCAAGCAGAATGCTTTTAATCTGTGGTTTAGTTATCCTTGGAAAAACACAGTATCACAAGACACAGAGCAGCAGGTCACTTTTTCTCTACCCCTAAATTTACTTCTGCAATAAGTATTCTTACCTGAAACCCAGATGATTTTCTTGTTTGGGATGTTGATAAGCTTTCCTCAGAACAGAATGTACTGTAATTTACAAGTGTAAACGACTGATAGTTTGATCTAAGTGACAGTCAAAACCCTACAAATGTGGGTACAGAGCTTGTCCTTTTCACAGAGATAAGAACTTCCCTAAAGTTGGGCAACATCCGATTCTTGAATTGTGAGAATGAATAATTGTTCCACATACAAAGTCACAGGGTGCTGATGAAGCTGTAGACAGTTACCCCTGCATTTGCACTCCTCTGTTAGAATTCTATCCAAGCACTTCTATTTACTAGTTTATTAAGATGAGTGTTGTGTAGATGCATAACTGTCCTCAGCCTATTTCAAAAGTGAACCAGTGCAGCAGAATGGACTTTGCAGGAGAGTGTTACAGGTTGCCTGGGATTTGCTGCTGCAAAAGGCTTTACTGTGGCTAAAAATACAGGGCATAGCATGAATAATTGCAGCTATTTGGCACTCATTGTAGCTGTTCTTTTTTAAGAATAGCCAGCATATTATTTCAAAGTATTAAATTACCTCAAGACCTCATAATGATTACAGTTAAGTAATCATTTCAATTCAGTCCAAGTATAAAAACTAATAAAGTGCTTATAGTATGCAGTCAATTCTAGTATACGTGTTCTCTGAGCAAACACAGCTGATTCAGTATATTCTGGTGGAATACATATTTGCTATCCTGTTATTTTAATATGCCTTAATCAGAAAATTAGAATAGATTTGTTGGCACAAACCTTTTTTTAAGGGTGAAATAATAATTACAGGTTTTTGCTGATGCTATTAATTTTCAGAGGCTGGGATATTTCATTAGCAAGAGGTTATGAAAGGAAAATACTTGCATTTAATACTGCTAAATCTGCCTGCTTTCACTGGTCTAATGGCTTGATCAATACAAAGAACACACTCGGGAAAACATGTTGCAATTGGGGGGAAAAATGCCACAGAAAGTCACTGAAAGCACAACATAAAGAGATCCTCTGGTTGTGAGAGCTCATCCCCAGTTGCCATGGGCAACTGCTGTTCATTTTGGAGAGCATGGTTCAGGTTTAATAATTTCTAAACTCAGAATCATTATAGAATATTTTGGGTTGGAAAGGGCAGTAAAGATTATCTCATTCCAACTTCCCTGCCACAGTCAGGGGCACCTTCCACTTGACCAGGCTGGTCAAAGCACCATCAGCATGTGTTAATTCTGTCCAAAATAGTAGAACATTATTTCAAAGGCTGATTTTGTAAGCATTCATAGAGAAACAGTATTGGAAGCTGAGCTGAGTAGGTGAATAAATAAATGCCATAGAAATAACATTTCCTATACAGTAGAGGTTTATGAACTGGCATATAATGCATATTCTCTTTTTTTCATTTCAAAAGATAGTAGTGAAAACACTTTGAATGTGCACAGTAAGGAGAAGTGATCATGGGACTATCTTTTTTTTTCATTGACAGCTTTCAAAGATTCTGCTGAACTGAATTTAAAAAAAAAAAAAATAACCTGGTAAAAATCAGCTACTGCTTTTTCTTTATTTCCAAGGTACAGTTTTTACTCTCACACTGACTGGGGTCTTCATTTAATATCAAAGTACCATAAAAGAAAAAAAAAAAAATCAGCTGAAATTCAAGAAGCTTTTTTGGTGTTTTCTTTAGGAGTTAGAGTGTGATTCAGCTTCACTGTACTTCTGTTTGTAGATAAGCACCACTGGGGAAGGGCATGCTGAAGTGTTGAAAGTGTCAGTGGCTTACCCTTCATCACCTAAGAATTGCAAGATAAAGATAGAAGCTTGAGGTTTCTCATACTCATGCAGGCTATTTTCCATACTTTGTTTTGAATGCTAACTAAAATTCTCTGCTTCTGTTAGAACAGGACTGCAGGAGTTCATTGAGTTGTTATTACTATCACTCTAAAATGGATTTTAAGGTTGTTTGTGGAGTTGTCATTTTGTTGATTAAACTTTCAGTTCCTGTAACTACATTAGTGCTCTCTTTGGAGGTCAGTTTTATCTGCTTATAATTACATATCCCATTTAAAGCTGATTGTTTTTATTTTTGTTTTGTTGTTACTTCAGCTCAGCAAATTTGATAACATATGGTATTGATGAAGAGAAGAAAATAAAAAAGTTTTTTTAAAAAAAGCTCAAACCCTGTATCTCAGACAAGGGAACACATGGTTTTAATATAATAGTATTTTTAGCTTGGAAAAAAAAATTGTCTGTGTTTATGCTCATCTAACTTATTTTTGTCTGTCCTATTGCTCTTCCCCTGTTTCTTCATATATCTGAAGTGTGTGTTTTTCATGCCTATAATCACACACAGAAGGAGCTTCAAATGAGGATGTGGTGAGAGAGAAGCAGGAAATCTCACAGGCTTTGGATTCCAACTGTGTTCTAAATCTTGCTTCATAAGCAATTTAATAAATCAAATAGGTTATATGATGACAAGTGTTGTATGGAATTGAGAAAAGAGTGGGAAAATGCCTAAACCCCTGGATTTTTTGCAATCAATTTTGTCTTTTCATTCCTAGTAACTATTTGTAGTTGTGGTCGAGTCATGTTTTGGTAGGCAAGTAAGTTCCCAGATTTAGTTTTTGTATAAAATGAGATTCTTCCCACATCCATCTGGTTAAATACAAGAAAATAAAATGCAAGTTTTAAACATTCTTAGCATGGTGTGTGCCCTTTGGAGGAGGTGTCTTGAATACTGACATGTGGTGCCCTGAAATTCTGCTGGGTGAAACTTTATTTAGAATGATTAGTGGGGTTTGGTACACTTGCTGTGGAGAATGAGGACATTTGGTTAAAGAAGAAAGGGGCTAGTGGGCATTATTTAAAACCTAACAGCTTCTTGTGTGCAACAAGTTACAGTAGTTCTGCTGTGCATGGAAATTTCAGTTCTTTGAAATACATTTCTAATATTGGATTCCATCAGTAAATTTTTGAATTATTAAATTAGCAAGATAATAATAAAATATGTCTGTAGAAGTTCTTCAAACAGGACAGGGTTTCTTTATTTCTGGTGTATAAAAATGTTATAAACCTCTGTAATTAAGAAACACAATGCTTAGGATAATATTGATAAGGACCTTATTTTTTGTTTGTGTTTGCATGTTTTTGTTCATGGTTTTTGTGTGCGGTTTTTGTTCTTTTTCTTTCAGTACCTGTCCTCAGGTGTTTAATAGTAATAGGTATTTCAACAATGATCTTTTTATTTCCTCTAGAAAAAGTTCGGGAAATCCAGGAGAAACTTGAAGCCTTCATAGAAGCCCTCCATCAAGAAAAGTAGATTGTTCAAGCAGGTAATCATGTTTTTGTCATAAAGAGATTGGTACAGTTATCTCATTGCTCTATATAAAATTATCCATCTCATTTGAATGCATGTTTTCTTACAGACTTTATGAAAACTCCTATTTGATTTATTCCTTTGGATGCTGCTGCTTCTTACTTCTAATCTGGAGAACAATACTTGCTGCTTTTACATTATAAGCAGATATGAAACTTAGTAAAAATACAGTTACTGACCAGTTATTTAAGTACTGTGAGTCAGTTCAGTATTTTTATTAAGAGGAGAAAGCATAACTATCTGGAATCAAAATTAATGAAACATTTTTCTATGGATGCATTTTGGTTCTTTTATTTTTTGTCAAAGACACTGTGTACTGTTAGCAAAAATATTTGCATGCAGGTAATGTCCAAATCTCATTTCTATTAATTCTCAAATCCATAAGCTCAAGTGCTGTCATGCATTTGTATATATTTTAAAATAATTGTCATTCTGTTTCAACAGCAACTTTACACAAGAATGCAGCCTTCTCCAGGATACCTTACACAAAGACTGAATTGAAATGGCTTTTGTGTCCCATTCTCTTTCCTGTCTTTTGGGGAGCATCCTGAAGTGTTGGAGGAGAAAGAAAATTATGTCCTGTGGGATTGAGAAGTTAAAATCCACCTGCTCATTTAATTTTTGAAGCTACATGCACAGAAGAATCTGATTTGTGTATTAATGACATAGCTTGGGAGCTTGCTGAAGTTGTACATTTAAGTTTTTTTTTCCTAAAAGGGAAAAAAGGTTTTTATTTTTAGTGTCTTGTATGGTAGAGCTGGATCAGATTCATAAAAGGATTTTATCTGTTGTCATTTTCTTGCCTGCAGATGATGCTGGGAGTTTGATAAAATGTTTTAGTATTTGTATGTACATTAAAATGCCCTTCTAAGTAATGCCATTTGTATTTGTTATGCTCTGTGTTGAAGCATTTGCTGATCACTGTGGTACAAATTTAAAAGCATTGTATTGAGATCCTGAGAAGAAATGGAGAATTTTGTTAAACTCCTGAACTACTGAGAGATGTCAGCACAGACTGCTATTCAGTGACACCTTAAAAGGTTTAGGCTCAGGAAGTAATGTCAGCAGCTGCTCCTTTTACCTGTTCTTTTCTGATATATGTTGTTAATCTTGAATGTCAGCCAATTACATTTCATTTCTGGGATTGCAGATTTCCTTGTTCACAGACTCAGATTTCCTTGTTAACTCCTCCCTTCACCATAGGTACAGAGTAACCTGATGGAATATGTGTGAAATGTAAAAAGATAGAATGTACAATTCCAACTTCTCCAACTTCCTAACAAAAAAGAAGGAAAATGTCATTAATTTAATTTTTACTAATAGCTACTGTAAGACCAAAATCACTTCTATAAGAATGTTATGCACAGAGTCCTTCCACACCCACTTGTTGTCTATCATTCAGCAAAATTAGTAAGGCACTAAAAACTGCCTTTCAATTTTGCTATAGAAATGTTACTTCTGACAAATTTAAGCATGATACAAGCTCTCTATCATAGGTGCCTGGTGGTTAATCACCACCACGTTTTCTCTGCCCACACTTTGCCACAAATGGTCTGGATACACTTCTCAATACTTGTGTGGAAGAAGGTGTTAGACCTGAAACAGTTTGTGTTGCAGTTGTCTGATTATGTACATTGAAAAACTGACCTGGATTTATTTTCCCTTTTGAAAAGGCAATTGCTTTTGATATGTAGAAATGAAAACAGAGGAACCTGAATGTTTTCCAGCAGATATTGTTTTGGTTTGCTCTCAGAGGAAAGAATACAAAGTTTGGAAAGATGTTCCCCAAAAATTTGGACATAAACTATTCAGCCATGTGGACAAAAAGCTAACATAGAGCTTAAAATTATGTTGAAAGGTTGAATATTACAGGGTGATCTAACTGAATGTTTGAAGATTTTGTTTAAAATTAATTCCTGAAAATGAGTGTTTGAGAACTGAAAAATGGATAAATGCTTGTGTCATGACCATCCTCTGAAGATAACTTCAGAAATCTAAGTTTGCACAATTTTGAAAGCAGATACCTTTGTGTATAGCAAGTGAAATAAGTCTGTACTTTGTAAAAAAACCAAACCAAACAAAGAAACAAACAAAAACTTAGAGATCACTGTTTGAAACTTCTGTGTAATGTAAATGTTGCAAAATATCTCATCCAGTGGCCCAATGTTCATTTCTTTTAGTGTGATGTTCCTATGGGTTTAGTTCCAGTTTCTCTGTGCTGCTCATCTAAGACTTAGCATGATGTATTCCATGGAAACTAGGTATTTATTGAATAAAAATGTAACTGAAGGAATAATAAAATGTGGGTTTTGAACACAGTGCTATTGCACCTAACTAAGAAGTCACTTTGACCTTTTTCTCATTTGTTAAGTTGTGAACAAGTGTACATTAATGATATCAGTATATGTTAATTGTATCAAAAAGTGTGAGTCAGAAGAGCTCTGTCAGCACCAGGTTTGCAGTGACTGTACCAACTGTTATCTTTACTATATAAATTAATACACCATTTATATAATACATTTAGACAAAGATCTTATATCAAAGGAGCATAAGAAGGAGGTGCTGAAAATTACAACAGTTTTGAGACAGAAAACATGATTATTTCAACAGCCTAAAATCCATGTGGTGCTGAAGAGGAGGTTATTCCAAACATAGAATGGTTTGCACAAGTCCACAATATTTTTTCTGTATTTCGTAGGCTACCTTCAGATTCTGGATACAGTGATTTACTGTAAGAAGCAATGACTAATCTGTAATTCCTGTATCTTTTTGAGCTTAGGGAGGAGAATCACCAAATGTAAACATTGTTGTTCCATAAATGGATATTTCATTTCAAAAGCATGTTCATTACTATTGTGTAGATATGCTAAGTTATTTCTGTTTTTTATAAAATGAGCTGGTTATGAGCCAAGGTTTAAATACTAATGGCCAAGACATATTCTGACACTTTTTCATGAAAAAGGTACAAGTGTTGTCTTTTCAAATGTCATTAATTCCTCCTTCTCAGTGGTTACTATGTTATCAGACTAAGAGAAATTAAAATCTTGGAAATGTTCAGAAGTGTAAAAAACAAACATAGACAGTGAATACATGAATGAAGTTCTTGGTTATTTCCAACACACTGGTGTGCTCTTTGACCATCAAATCCACATGAATCTGGTTCTTTGCTGAGCATGTTTTTGGACATATGCTGAGTTATGACATAGTTCCAAGGCTAAAGTTTTATTGAATTTTCATGTATCTTTAATGTAGCTTAGTAATTCTTAACAATTTTATTTAAAAATATGCAAGAGATTTCATTAGTAAAAATACAGGGATCTCTAAACCTGACCCAGGACCCCTTGAGTCAGCTAGAACTCTGTTCTCAGTGGGATTTGGTACTGGAGAGGTCTGTGGGATGTTGTTTTGTCAGGGAAGATATTGCTGTATGAAACTTCTGTGTCAATATCTCTGTGTTCTTGCAGGATTGCAGCTTGAGATGATTTTTGACTGTTTGGAATGTGTTTCTGGGTCCTGAGGTGCTTTAGGGAAGTCTTCCAGCAATGCTTCCTTGCACAGATGGGATGTACAGTGATGAAGTTTACTCAGATTCTGGGAATGCCCTCACAAGAACTTAATGTTAATGACTATCTGAAAAAACTTACTATCTTAGTGACTTACCATATCCAAGGGAACTTTTTTCTTTTTAAATGTCAGTTTAAAGTTCTTGGATCCTGATCTATTTTTTAATTAGTTCAGCAATCCATCTTCCCTTTCAGTAATCTTTATAGACCATGATCAATCACTTGCTAGTTTTTATTCAGTAAGATGCATGAAATGCATTGTAAAACCCTTGCAAGATAGGTCCAAAACAGGTAACTCCTAAAGCTGTAGTTTCACAAGAGCTGTGAGTTCTGATGGCTGTTATCACAGAGCTTTCACAGCATATGGCTGGTGCCAGGAATTCTTTAATGTAAAGTACTATATAGAAAGGAGAAGCAGAAATGGTACAGAGATTGTAATGGTTGTTTATACTGTGGTGCTGGGAAGGAAAACCCTTGCATATTTCTGTGTATACAAATCTTGCTTGCATCTGCCATCACCTTAATGCTTCAGCACGTCAGAAGGTGAAATTATCCAGGCTGTTGTTCTGGAAGAAGTGCTGAAAGTAAGAGACATGATTTTAGTTTTGACTAGTAGTGATTCAGGAAGTACTTCTGAAAGTACTGGTAAAACAGTTCTAGAGCCAACCTCACATTTTTTTCTAGAAACATTTCTGAAATTGACTCATAAGTTTCTTGGGATTTGCTTTAGGTGCTGTTCCAGTGCCAGTTCCAGAAATATTTCTAGTGCAGTCTGCTGAAGAGCAGTTTATTGTGCATAGCTGCAAACTCGTATGTTTGTGTTGCAGAACACTGATAGAAGACTTTGCTGCTCTGGGAGTCTGTAGGCTCCAAGGGGACTTCCAGAGCAGTGGTGGTTTCCCAATAGGACTTTAAAACAGCTTTTCTAAGCTATCCTTGGCAGTGACAACCAGCAAGGCGAGCTTTGTTCAGGTTTTTCACCCAAAGGACAACAACAAACTTTTTGAAGGTTAATCAGTGTGGTGCAATAACACCTTGCCTTATATCATTACTAAGATAGGGGAAGATGTGAAGTTTGATAATAAGTCTTAGAATAGAAGCTTGAGTGTTCCATCCTCTATAACATTTTAGAGACCTTTTCAGGAAACACCTGGGTGAGCATTACTGGACAGGAATGACAGCTGCCACAACCTTAGAACTGCAAAGGACAAGCAAGTTTGTGCTCTATTGCAACCTTGCAATTTGGAAGTTGCATAAACTCTGCCTTGGACTCCATCTGCACATTCATGGTTCATAAAGGATCATCTATTTCGGAGTGCTACAAAAAAAAAAAAAAAAAAAAAATTAAAAAAACCCAGTAAATTGCACAACAAAAGCCTCTTTAGATCTAGATATTATTGCACTCCAGAAATCATAACTGATGACCATTTTCACTTCTGTTTCAAGCAACTGCCCTCTTTGCCAGCCTCATGAAATAAGTATTAAGGTAACAGTATGCCCCCTATATTTAGGAACATTGGGACCAGTGTTTGCCTCATGTCCACAAGCCAATTGCCTGTAGCTTTTGATGTTTAGAGATGGAACATTCATTGCAGCCTTCTTTACAATGAGTCTGTTCTGGTTCATGTGAAAATCAACATCCTTTTTTGTGTTGCTGCCTGACAGGATGCTACAATACTATTAGCATTTGCAAAGGGTTTGCCCCATCTAATAGTGCAACCCCCAGATCACAGGCTGCTCAGTTTGTGTTTCTCTATTATGTGAAAGACACAAAGAAGCTGAAGGCTGGCAAAGGCCTGTCAAATCTTGTAATGTAGCGAGCGACCCCAGAGCTTCATTCTGCTTTATATCATTCCTTGTTCCCCATCCCACCCCTTTCCTTGAATGGGCTCTGAGGTAGGTAAATGAATTCAGTGGTATGGTAGGCGGATGATTTCTTTCTGACCTTGTTCCTGTACCATTTGTTTCCAGGCTTGTTGGAGGGAAAGGGACATATCTGAACCTTTTGTTTCAAATAATTTTCTCGCAGGTTGGGGAGTTAATGCAGACCTTGTCTGAACTCACCCGAGCGGAAAGTGCTCTGGGTACAAGTCTTGACACGCTTGGTCCCTTGGAATTGCCAGATTAAAGAAGAAGGCAGTGAATTGGAATTCTTTAGCATTTGGCACTGCTTAAACACCTGGACACCTTTTTTTTCCCACAGTATGCACGTGTTTATATCCTCTGTCGTGCCTTGGAACATCTGTCTTAAGAGCAGTCAAGAAGCAAACAAAGAATGACCTTTGAACAGCCCAGTGTTATGTGTTTTAGTTGGGGAGGAGGTGAGGCTGAGGCAAAAGCTGACTACAGCACACACCAAAAACCAGTATTTTGGACTGATGTCTGAAATTGGAACAACACTTCTTGAAGAGGCTCAGGTTTGTATTAGGGATTGATCTTGGATTATGTCTTTGATGGTGAGGAATGCAAACTTTTCTTCATGCCAGGACTGAGTCTCAGGAGCAGTAAGACTTTTCACACTGGAGTTGCCTGAGCTCTGCATCACTTTTGGAGAAAAAAGACTAGAGAGAAAAACATGAGATGGGAATACCACTGCGGCTGTCCTGCAGAGTTATAAATTTGCACTGTCAATGCCATGATGTTTAGAGGACTGTTCATACCTCCTGAGTAATGGATTCCAAAGGTCTCAAACAGAACACAAAGTATAGAACCATAGTCTATCCTGAGTTGGAAGGGACCCACAAGGATCACTGAAGTACAGCTTCAGTGCAAAAATACTGCTCTCTCCAAGTGTTAATTGTGCACAGTAAGTTTGCCATGTCTGAAGTGTCCAGTCTGAGTCTCCATCTGCTTAACCCAGCACAAACCTGGTGAGAGGGCTGTGGGCTGTCTGTCATTTCAGCCCATCACTTTGTGTGGCAGGCAATTTTACTAAAGGCTTCCACAAGCCAAAACAGACATTGGGACAAATCTGTAAGAATATCAAGCCTCAGAATTGATAGAAATGACACAGGCATAAAGGGGATGAATGAGGATGATCATACCCCATGTTCCCTTAAAAAATGTAGATACTAATGATTTTCTGTTGGTAGAGTGTAGTTTGAAAGTGCAGTCATAAGGGATGTTACCTATCATATCAATGCCTATGCATATTAACATATTTTCTGCATACAGTTATAGACTAATAATAATGACATGCTATGGAGTAAGTAGTAGTAAGTTTGAAAAGCAAATTTCCACATCCTGCACAGATTCATGGCATCCCCAAAACAAACTGCTTATGCTTCATTTCTAATTCCTCTGTGCTGTTTGTACATCTCAGGGGGACAATGTCTTTATCTGACTGTTGTAATCTCCAACCCACTTAAACACGAAGTTATTTGCATGTGCAAACTATTTTGTAATTTGGGATTAATTATGGACCAAATTTTTAATCCAAATGGAATAGCTTGCTAAAACACTTTGTGCTTTGACAAGATTTCAGTATTGCAGATTTATAGCTTTATGCAGGCCTTCCTTACTGTCTCACAAGCAAGACCAGCAGGAATATTATCTGTGTCAGGCCCTTCAAAAATACATACAAATAACTGATTTTTTTAATTCTCCAGCAATAACAAGGCGGACAGTGTTATTCCTTTTGTTCTTATTGTACCTCGTTTTTATCTGGAAGTTCTGATCAATTAGATATTTTTGCAAGAAAGCATTTTTAAGCTATTAAATGTATCTTTTATGACTCGTTACCACTGGAAACCATTGCTATAAGGAGAATAAGAGCTTCCCTTTTAAAAAGTCCATTTTCCTCTCCTGTCAGCTTATGCAAAGTACATCACTTCAGCTGGAGGAAATAACACATCCCTTGTCAGAAAAAGAAAACAATTTTTCACTGCCTAGTGCCTGAAAATTGGAATTCCATAAAGCTTAGGGAAGTACAGCTTGCCATAGGTTATCTGCTGAGGTTCATTTCTGGACTTTGCTTTGCTGGATGTTTTGCACACCCTGTTTGTTTTCCCGGCTGGCACAACCTCCTTCCCTGTCCTTCTCTGCCCTCTGCATGGGAATACAAATTACACCCTCACCAGGTGACATTCTCTGGTCTGTGAGGTGCTGAAAGTCAGATCAGATGCTTACAATAATCTGTCTTGAGAATATATGTAAATTTTCTCTGCCTACTACTGCTCATATCCCTTTTCACTTTTGTTTTTGCTGTCTTGGTTTTAGCTACAGGCATGTATCACATTTTATAAATATACCTGTACCTCAACATTTATATTACATGTGCATAATTATGCAAGAAAAAACCATGCTGACTGCCTCAGAAATCACGACTTGCTGACTGATCTCTGCCTAGCCCAAAACAGAATTTATCTAATCTAGTCTGAAAGATAAATGCCATTAGAGATGAGTAACAGAGAAGAAACATTGGAGAGTGGTTCATGGCAAGAGGCTGTTTTCATGTGGAAACAAGGGAATATTATACCACTTGCTGAAGCTTAGAGCAACTCCCAGATCTCACTGAAATCAAGCTCTGTGATGAAAAGGACTGTAGCCTGTTGGGCCAAGAGATGGGGATTATGAGAATATTCATGACTCCTGAGAATCAGCAGGTGAGACCTAATGCACACTATTGCCCCTCAGCCCTTTCCCCAGCTCATCCTTTTGGTAAACAGTACACAAAGGCTGGGTTCCCAGAGTGACTGAACACAGTTCCTGATCCTTTTTTTTTCTCCTCTTTCTTTCGCCTCCATTCTTTATAAAAAAGATTGCAGTGGTTTTGCCACTTGTCCCAAGCAGAAGCACGGAATCTCCTTTTCATTTCTAAAAAGCAACTGTGTGGCCAAACCAGAAGTCTTGTGACATTACTTAAGAAAACAGAATGGTATCTTAGCATCCAAGGCCTCTTTTAAAACTTAATGAAAAGCCTTTCTGAGAGCTTGGATAAGCTGGAGAGGAATCTCTGTGACATATGTGCATTGTCTTAGAAAAGCATGGGTTGGAGCCAACTGTGGGCCTCTGCCTTTAATATACTGGGTATTTGTCATGCCTGTTTGGTGTGCTTGCTAGTCAGTAAACACCCCTGTGTAGAGTCCATGCAGTTGGAAGAATTTGAAGTGTGTGATTGATGCAGGACACTGTTCCAGGCCAGTGAGTGGCATGGAATGCTCTGTGAAAGGGAGATTCCTTGGGCAAGATGGGCAAAAGTATTTTGCCAGCTTTTCTCCAGTGCAGCACAAAGGCATATTCTGTAGCGGATTCCATCAATCAAGTTTTTTAAAATTGTCTCACTGTGATGTAGGTGAGGAGGGATTCTCATAAATGCTGATCATGTCCTGATTCTGACAGCTTTTACCTAGAGGCATGAAGTTGCATGTTCAGCCTGGTGGGGACAGGATGATTGTCAGCTCTTTAGCTGAAGTCTAGGTGTTGTCATCCCTTTGAAGCCTGAAACAGTGCCTGCAGTAAACAGAGGATCCTTGCTTTGACCATGTGTTGCTTCTTGCTTTTTCTCTGCAGGAGTGTGTCAGCCCATTCTGCTGGTTTGTGACTCTCTTGTGCATGGATTGCAGCTACAGATCAGTGATTTGCCAGTGGAGGTGTTCAGTGATTGCAAGCACAGGACGTTTAATCTGCTGTCAGACTCTGACCCTGCCACTTCTCCAGGACTCGGTGAAACTGGAGTACTAATCATCCTTATATATGCCCTGATAGATGACAAGGTACTTTTCCAGGCCCATCAGCTTTCCCAGCAGGGATAGATACTCACCTCAAGCTTTTCTGGCTGTTCTGAGGCAGGCGATTGCAGAATCATGGTTTGGTGACCATTCTGCATTAAGGCAAAGGTAACATCTTTTTGAAGGTTTTCAGCCTTTCCAGGAAGAACGGTTACATAATTTTAAATCCCCTCAGAATTTCAGTCTCCAGTAGCTGTAGTACCTGGCTCTGACAAAACTGTTGTTACAAACTTGCTTTCAAAGTGTGTCAGCATTTTGTTGCATCCCTGTGGCAGCATCCAAACAATACTGCAACAGTTTTTTCTGTTAATCTGAATGTAACTAGTTCTGTGGCTGGAATTTGGTCCCCAAGAATTGAAACAGACCTGCTGTCTGCTCAATATAGTTTTTCTAGTAACTGATGCATCTAGGTCAACAAACTGACAGGCGCTGCTCATTTTACTGCTTGGCAAATATTGAACTAAAGTCTTCAGCACTGTAACACTGTTGACAATTGCAGGATAAAAGCATTGTCCTCTTTTGTTACCATGAAGTGCATCTTCACATCTGATTCTGGCATAACACACTTGGTAAACAACAAGGGATGTTGTGCTCTGGAGTCCAAGTGTTTGCTCTGACAATATAAACTTACTGCCTGCTCTCTAAAACCAAACATCTGTCTCTGCCATGGTTACTTCAAACTGATATTGAAACAATCCACTCTCTTCCTGAAAACACTGGAGGGTGACAGCATGACTGCTGTTGAAGGAGCTCTTTTCTCTTTTTGAAAGCTATCTGTACCACCCTCCTTTATTATGTTGCAGGTCTATGTTCAGGAGCCCAGACTAGGTTTCGAGAGTCTGAAAAATAATTCTTGACAGAAAAAACCACTCTGGATTGGTACAGTTAACACTAACCCCACTGGAAAAGGAAATGCTATGTTGCAAATCTACTGTCAATTCTTTCTTTCCCAGGAGAGCATGTTAGAAGAGACAAAAGAGTAATGAACCAAAAGGCAGCTGAAAAAATTCCATCACACACATCCTGTTACCTGAGCAGAGCACTGTTCCTTGCCTCTTCCTTTTCCTTTCCAAAATTAAACCTTCCCATGACTGCTGTGAAGGTCCAGGGTCATTTACATCCCAGCAGGCATAGGCAGCAATCCATGGTCTCTCCCTTCTGCTTTGCCAGCATCTCAGGTTCACTCTCTTGCTGCTGTGAGTGACCCCTGTGGATGAGACTGGAGCAATCAGCTGTGTGTGATTCAGGGGGGACATGTCCCATAAGAATGGTGTCATTGACAATGGTTTTGTTCCCTGCTATCTTTGGTCTTTTTTCATTACAGCTTTGTTATTTGTTTTTATTATATATTTAGGTCAAAGGTGAAGATTAAAACAGATCTGTCCTTCCTTTGGTTCACATCTCCACTTTCACCAAATTTGTTTTGCATGTGAAGTGCATGGATTCTTTATTTAGACCAGCTTGCAAGCTATAATGATAACCTATATCACAGTGAATCTGTTTGGATAGTGTGTAGCTGCACACCTGTAGTTATGATATTACATATCAAACATTAGCCTGAACAGTGATTAGAGGTGAATCAGCAAGAAAGAGCATTTACAGCCACTTGAATCCTGCTGCTCTAGACTGGTGCCCACCAACTTGGAGGATTGGTCCCCTCCACAGAAGTATTAAAAAATTAATCCACAGCTTTTTATATCCTTGATGGAGATACAGCAACAGCACTTGTTGTTTGTTGCCTTTTTGGGTTGAACTACTGGTGCTTCCTTTTCCTTTCTGCCTCAGGAAAAAACTAACAGCTTTGCCTTTGAGGTTAATGCAGTCACATGCTAGAAAGAAATTTAAGGCCCTAGAAAAGAGGCCAGCATGGATTTCACTACCAGGTGCTGAGATGGGACAAGTCCTGTGACCATTTTGCATTTCAGGCTCGTCTCGGGTCACTCAGAGCTGAAGGGAATGAGAGATGGGATTGTGATTGTGTTCCCAGCAAAAAGGGAGAGACAAAGCTGCACACTCCAGGAAAATGCCATCCTAATTCTTCCTATATTAGTTCAGAGGTTCGTTGATCATGAGGCTGGAAGCTTTTGTGGCTGATGTCAAGTGACTGCTTTTGGGTATGATTCACCTATTGTCTACAAGGCTCCTTTTACCAAAAGCAGCTGGTGAAGCCTCTATTTCCCTTAAACAAAACTGTCTTGAACTCTCAGGGGAGAACAAGGCCTTCACTGTGCTGCCTTGACTGAAATCCCAGCCAGGAGGGAGAAGTCAGACCTGTTTCTTGCTTTTGCCAAAGCAAGTACTTTTTTTTTCCCAGCAATAGCTATGAAGTAGACAAAGAAAACAGCCATCAGCCCTATGAGAGAGATGAGCCTGACCATCCCATAAAACTGCAGTATTTTTGTGTCCACCTGCAAATGTGGATGGCAGAAGGGGCTGCTGTTCTGGCTGAGCCAGCCAAAGATTGATACAGCAGAAACTGATTTCCCAGCTGCTACCCAGTTCTGGTGTCTGAGTTTTCCCCAAGTTTAAAGCTCATTTTTATACAATATGCTCAGCTCATGTGATTTTGCTTTTAGATAAAGTGTATCTCTATGCATTCCATGTGAGGAATGAGGCAACTGACTTGCAGATCTGGCTTCCCTTCTGCAGGCAGTTCCCAGAAAGACTCAGCCAGATTTGTGGCTCTTTGGGTAAAGGAAGCAGAGGGCAAAAGGACAGCCTGGTACTTCAGTAAAGACAGTAGTGAGCTCACGTGGGAAGGGGAATGGCAGCCCTGTGATGAATAAGGTGGATTCTGTGTGAGGCAGCATCTTCCAGCTTCCCTCCCAGCAGGAGCTCATCATGCCAAAAACAGCTGGCAGCAGCTGTCCACCCTGCTGAGGCTTTGCAATTGGACTTATGACACGATAACAAACTGCCATTCCTGTACAGATGGACAGCTGGCTCTGTATTAAACATAGGCAAGAACATTTTATATTGCCATTTAAAATACTTGTCTATTTATTTCACAGGTTGTGCTGGCCTTGAAAACTGCATACATGTGTATGACAGCCTGGGAGTACCCTTATGGACTGGTGTCAGCTCATTAACTCTGCTCCTTCAGAAACTGTTGTCTTCAAATGTATTCTTCAAAATTATCCAAAACCGTGTCTTAACTCCAAAAAGGCAAATTTTTGGTTCAGAAAATATTTGAGATATATATTTCTGATAAATCTGAAGTTCACTTCCTAAGTAAAAAGCTCCAGAGGTTCTCAGATTTTTTACTCTGTATTCAACAATAACAAAGAAATCAACTAAAACCAACCAACCAGCAGAAGAAATTTTGTTGTGAACAGTTACACGTTGGTAATGGTTCTTTCAGCCACTGATAATCAAAATTTATAATAGAAAAGAGCCAAGTAGTCTTTAAGTAGCCTCCATCAACTCCACCTCAGAAAAAGTGGAAATATGCATTAAGCCATATTCAGAGTGTATTGTAAGCATTGAGCTTGGAACTATCTGCTGCACTGGTTTTTACCTGCACAGTTGATTTTAGGATGAAAATAATCCCTGAATAAGACCTAGAAATCCCTGAATGAGACCTTTTATCCCTCAAAATGTTCATTCATGTATAGCAGGAGAGTTTTCCCAGAATTTGCAGGTTCATTGGGCCTGATAATTTTAGAATAAATGCTAATGTGAAAATTGCATTCTGATTTAAGGAAATACTCATTTGAACAAAGGCTTCAGTGTGACGCGAACTGAGTATTTCCTGGAGTTTACTAACACCTGATCCTAAACATTATCAGAAACACTCAGCAAACTGCTCCATAGTTTGCAGAGGAGCTGCCTTGGGCAGACAGACCTGCAGAGAGAAGAGAATGGGCATGGTATGCCACACTGCACACCCACACAGGGCTGTTCCAGGCTCAACAAAGCCCTGGAAGAAACTATTGTGGTTCAATTGTGCAAACCCACGTGGCTGATGAGAAGTACAAGGGTGGCTTTTTTGCTTGTTAGAATTCTAAAACTAGTGCTTTGCTACAGACTTTTTCTCTGGAAATGCCTCATGGTTGAAATATGCTGTGCCTGACATCCCCTGTTTCCAAGTCCTTCTGGAAATGGCTTTCCTATATGTAGGGCTTAATTTGTAGTCAAGAGACAAAAGGATTGCCTTGAAATCATGTCAGGGTCAGTGATAGATGTCTGATAGGGTGTACAAAGTCTAAATCAAAACCTTTTGGGAGAACTATGGCATAAATTCCCAGGACTTCATACATATCCTTTTATTTTCAGTAATTTTGCCAGTATTCCAATTTTCAAGTCCCCCAGAATGTCATTCCTGTTAGTTATGTTTTGCTCACAAAAGTTATGTTAGTTATGTTAGTTATATTTAGGACTTTGCTTGCAATTACTCTAATGAGGAATGAGGGCAGAATTACCTCAGGAAAGATTGTCCCAGTCAAACACCCCCATGCAAAATTGAGGCCTTCAGGTGATAATGAAGACAATGGGGTTAAGGAGTGAGAGGTACAGTGTTTCAGACAAACATTTCCAAGATAACACCATTTCATTTATAATAAGCTGAGAACAGCCCTGTTAGGTCCAAGACACAGAGGTAAGGTGAGTTGTTTGCTTGGTCAAAAGAAGATTCTGAGGTATAATGCACACCAATGGTCATCTGGTCTCTTTCTGTCAACATTAATCTTAAATTTTCAAGGTTGTTTGATTAGGGTCAGGGTCCAATGAGTTAAATTAAGTTTTTTCCTGATATTTGTTTCCTCTTAAACTGGAAATCAAAGGAGTTCAGCAATCCTTGACGTGAAATATTTGAGCCAGATCCAGTGTTTGTGCTTTTTCTTGCCTGATATTTTGGTTTTACAGGGTGATTTTCCAGTGCCAGGTAACTATTTCATAAAGAAAAGTATTTCTACACCTGAGATTTTTTCTTTATTTTCCTGTAAGAGATTATATTGGGGAATTTAGAGATTGGATGTGTTCTTACAGAATGTCAGTTATGACTGGATGCTGAACTTGAAGGTTATTTTTTCTGTTCCCTAATAGCCCAAGCAAAGGTATTGAAGCTGGGTTTCCAAGCAGACCCTCCCAGCTTCAGCCAGAATTCTTTCCAATGCTCAGAGTGTTCTGTGTCTGCAGAGATTGGTACCCTGCTTTGCTGACTGAAACTAAGAGTGGTTGAATGAGCCAAACATGCAACACCAGCTCAGCAATCCTGGCTGCTGCTCCTCCAAGGTCCTGGTCTGGAACTAGACCATGGCTTTACATCTGTGTGGCCATATCTGGCTGCTTGCCATCCCTTGTGGGATAGGCCTTGCAGTGAGCACTCACAAAGGCTGATGAGGTCTTCAGTGCAGTCAAAAAATCCTTTATAGAGCTAATGATTCCCCAAAGTCCCACCTTGGTCATCTGAGGGTGTTCAGCCCCTTTCAACTTTGATTTTTTTAACCAAACTTGCAGGGTTTGGCAGAACTTTAGATCACTTTGCTTTTAATTTGGCATTAGCCCACTTGAGTAGGAAAGTTCATGCCTGAAAACAGTTGGTTGAGATCTGAAAGCAGAAAATATTAATTCCAGGCATGGAGAGCTTTTAAAAGAGCAGGAATTTCATGGAAATAAAACAGTGTAGTCTATTAAGCTCCTCTCATGGACTTTTATGAGGACAATTATTAATATTGTTGAAAATTATACTCATGAAATGTGTTAATGGGAACTGTGCTGGCTGCTGCCAGAAAAACTGCAACCTTTACAGCTCATTTGGAGACAGAAATATTCAGCAAAGTAGCCAACAGGGTGCAAAGGTTCGTGTGGTGCCGGCTTAGACTAACTTAACATACGCCCTCTGTAGCCCTGGTATTGTCCAAAACCTAATGCCCATAATAAAAGAGAGGAAAATTGGACCCCAAGTGGCAAGAATTGTAAGCCCTTGGAATTCTCCTAATCAGAGATATTCAGCTATTTTTAGTTCATAATGTTTAGTCAAATAGCAACAATGATTTTTCTTCTTTTTTCCAACTCAGCTGCACGGTGTGTTGGAGGGGGTCTCGATGGCCTGTGACCTTGCCTTTATCTGTCAGTCTGTCACCACTGGTCTTCAAAGTGCAGCTTAAAGGATCTGAGGCTTCTGTGTGGCCTTGATGTGATCTGCTTTCCTGGTAAAGTTTTTCATTAACGGGTGCTTTTTTAAGCTGGTTGGAACTCGTTTTGCCTGCTCTGTGGGATGTTACTGGCTTGGGGGCTCTCCTGACCCCCACAACCAGGTTTAATAACCCTGCATGGCCTGTATTTGCAAGCATTGTGTGTATGGTGGATGCTGCTTCTGCACAGTGGATGCTGCTTCCTGCCTCATTGATCAGGCTCTTTCTTTTCTCCTCCTGCCTCTGAAATCTCCATCAAAGACTCTTAAAAGAAGAAATATTTTTTGAAGTACAGTTGGTTAGATACAGTGACTGAGCCACAAGCCCATCCATCTGCACAGTGCTGACCCACCTGCTGAGGGTACTGCCCTTCCATCCAGCCCAGATCTTTACTGCTGCTGTGTCAGCCACACATTTATTTTCCTCTGAATCTTAGGGAGAGAACGTACCTAACAAAAGAGCAGTCCTGCTGCATCAGACCACTGGTCTGGGTAGCCCAGTATCCTGTCTCCAACTTAAGCCAGCAGCACACGTCTACAGTGGAGTGAAAAACAGGACTGGTGTGCATGATACTCATGGTTAGGAGCCAGAGCTGTTGTCTTGTAACTTAACAAAGGACAAAAAATGTTCTGGGGATGTGTGGTTCCCTTGCATGATCCCTGCATTTGAGTGGCTTTTTGTGGTCACCTGGATGCAATTACTGATGATGCTAAATGACCTGTCTCAGTCACCAAAGGAAAATTATTTATACATTCATGGCTGGGGCAAAGGTGTTGGGTGCCCTGTGCAAAATGAGTGGAAGGGCTGAGTGAAAAACTTTTGTGATAGCTGTGGCTGGCTCTGAGTGACACCTTTCAGTGCCATGGCAGAGGGCCTGACTGGCTCCTCTGACAGGAACAGTGTGTTCCTGCAAAGATGTTCCTCACTGCAGCACAGCCAGTGCTGTGTGTTTTGCCCATCAATAAACAAGTGGGACAGCAGCATTGATCAGCTGGTGCCCTTGCTCAGCAGGTTATGCAGACATTTGACTTCAGCTTCTTTGCTCAGACTGTATTTGGTCTCATCCAGCTGGGGACCCGTGGAGCATTTCTGGAGAAGTGCAGACTGTTCCTGTGCCTGGTGTGGAGATGCAGCCCCCACCTCTAAAGGCTGGGACCCCTGCACTGCAGGGCTGGCCATCAACACACAGCAGCTCTTTCCCCCACTTCCAGCAGAAGGCTCTGACAAACACTAAATCCAAGAAATGGGAAGAAGGATTCCTCCAAAATGTCTGGTTTGCAGTCTGCAAGGGGCAGGCCAGAGCAATTACCAGCATGCACAAGATGCCTGCTATGTTGCTTGGAGTGTTTTTCTTTCCTACGTGTCAATACAAACCTAGAGCCATTTTTCAGAGTTTGCCAATGGCTATAATTGAAAAGGCATGAATTGCCCTCAAGAGATTCCCCACTGCTCTGTATTATTATCTGCTGGATGGCAGCTCTATAGGCCATGTATCATTTTTTTTCAAATAACCAGTTAATTACTAAATAAAACAACCTAGCTTTCAAGCTGATTAGCCTAGATTAATGACCAGCAGCATGTTTCACTCTCCTCAACAATTTATCATGGAAAAGAACTATGTCTTTAATGATTTAGGTACCTGGTCTATTGAGGCTTGCTCCAATCTGTACAGCCTCCAATTTGATTTAATTGCTCTTCTTAGTTTGTGACCTGGAAAAAACCAAGTGACAGCTCCCATTAGTGAAGCCCAGCTTGCAACTTGCTTACAGTGTTACAAAGGCTCACTGGGTGTCTTTCTCTGCTGACTTCATTAAGAAGATATATAGAGGTCAAGTGTCACTTTGGCACAGAACAAGTACTACGCAGTTTATCAGCTGAAACAGGTTGAATCAACCTGTATTTTATTTAAGTTTATATTCATTCTTTTTCCCTCTTACTGTTTTTAAAAGATGTTTTTAGAAGTCCTTGTTTTGTTTAAGCTAAGATTGAATTTACAGACTGGCCTTAAAGGCATTAATTGCAGCTCATTTATTGTTACTTTGGCATGGAAACTTTGGCATTGCACTCCTCTACAGTTGTTCAATAAAAGATCTTTTTGTTATAAGGGCTTATTCAGGGCCCTTGAGTTTGCTTCCTAATTAATATTAGACTTCCTCGCAGTTGTGCTCTGGAGTACAAATGCTCACTTCCCAAGGATGTTGCAGCAAAAGCACATTGAATGTGTCTTTAAGTGCATCCTGAATTACTGACTTATTATTGGGCAAATCCCCGAAGTCTTCACTTAGCCAAAACTCCCACTTAAGACAATGGGCCCATGGGATTTGTCTGGTCATTAACTGAGCTCCAGCAGTTGTCTGGCACTCAGTGAACTGAGTCATGGTCACTGCCCCTGAGAGTTTACCATCCCTAGAGACAAAGATTCAACAAGGCTGAGAAGATAATGAGACAGCATGAGCTGGAGCTGGGTTCCCAGACCTGGCATTGCACTTTGGGCTCAAGGTGTTTCTGAAGGGCAGAGGAGCCACTGCTGACACCACTGGTCACTGTTGTGCTGTGAAAGGAAGATTTTGGTGCTCTTTCAGCAGACAGGCCAAAACAGATGAAGCCCCTTCTATGTCCTCTCTTTCTAAGGAGATCTGTGGCCCTCTTGGACTGGGAGCTGCTGTCTGCTGAAAGGGGTTGCACTGTCCTGTTCCAGGATTTTCCAGTCTGGCTGACCTCCAAGATTTTAAATCTCTGAGATTCAATTGCCTGGTGGCAAGGTGAGAACAAGACCATCACAAACACTTGGATAAATGTGTGTGTGGTACCAGCCAGCCCCTAACTGCAGTTCCCTGGTCTGGCTCTGCAAGTCACCAGGCAGGGATCTGGGGAAAGCTCCTGCAAGGAACAGACGTGGCCACTGTGTCAGGAACACATCTGTGCCCTTATCTGTGGTGCTGGTTACACACGAGGGGCAAAGAGAGAAACTTAGAGGAAGAAGATGCACTGATGGGCTGTTGGGGTGGAGAAGGATTTGGAGAGAGCAGGAGCTGTGGATTGTGCCTAAGGAAGCTACAGCAAGGTGGGGAAGGGTTAAATCTTTTCACAAAGGAATTGTTACCTTACTGGGAAGGGTAAGCAGGCTCACATGGCAGCCACAGAATCCAACTCCTTTTTTTTTTTTATCAGGAGCAAGGCATGTCTAAGAGTGGATGGCTGTGACTTCCTGACATTCCCAGGGATTTCAGACAACCCCCAAGTTTTTGTTCCCTCCTTTCCACAGACAACTGTTACTGTTAATCCTTTCTGCAAGAAAGCAGGGTCTCAGGGAAAAGTTGATGGGGTTGATTGGTATGAATGCAAACATTATTAGCAGTGTCCCAAACTTCTGTTGAATGTGCTGTAAAGATTCCTGCCAAGCCTGTTACAAAGCTCTAAAAGTCCAGAGACCTTTTGATCTACGCTCAGTATAAGCCTTATTACTGCCCATGTGCCCTCAGTGCTGTCCTGCATGAACACTGAGCTCTCATATTACCATTGCTGGAGACAAGACTCTGCCTCTACAAAAAAAATCCCTTGCAAAGAAATGCAAAATTCATTTCATTTCATATAGTCCTTGCTTAAGTACTAAAAGCAACAAGGGAAAACCAAAGTCTGTATAGCAGAATAACTCCCTGCAGCCAGCCTTGGAGCCACTTTTGTGCCATGGATAGGCACATGCATGTATCTCCCTATCCTGTGGCTGGATTGCACTAAGTATGGAATTCAATATAGTTGAGCAATTCAGGTTACTGAAGAAAAGTTTCCAAGTTTTTCAGCAATTTTCATTCCTGCAGACAGACACCCCTATGTTCCTATGGTGTGACCCAGTTCAGATCTGCTCCTGCAGCAAGCTCTTGTGGTGCAGGAGCCCTTAAAGCACTCCTCATTCCACAGGGCTGTGCAGCAGGGCTGGGGCCCTGGACAGGAGATGCTGGCATTCACAGAGCACAACAACTCGTGGCCGTGTGAGATCTGGGTCTGTCTTAATCACTTTGACACGGTCAGGAAGCTGCACCCCCTGACCCCTTCCTCCAGCCAACCCCCCCTGCTGCTTGAGCCATTTGATCAGAGCAGGGACCCAGCTCTGAGTGAATGTGGGCAGGTGTAAAGCCCCTTCCTAATCCCCTGGCCGTGCACCTGGGCTCCTGTGGTACACTTTGAACATGTGCCTCAGATCTTCATTTCAGGCCATAAGCACTGCTTCTCCTCTGAGCAAGCCGCTGTCTAATGCATGCTTTTTTGGGTTTTCCTAAAGCAGCCTAAAAACCTCCTAATCCTCCCTTTCTGCTGCGTATTTCCTGCTGGTTGCACTTTTGAGCCCTCGTGCACATTTTTGCCACAAGAGAAGGTGGGTGTTTGCTTTTGCAGTGAATGTAGCTACTGCCAGCTGACAGAAGAGATGTGTGGCAGAGCCAGTGCTGGTCCCAGTTGCTGGTGCCTGCACCACTTGGGTGTGAGGACTGACACAAGGGATGCATGAGGGCAGCCAGGCACCTCTGCTGGCTGCAAGCATCTATCAGTGCTGAGCAGTACAAACCTCTCAAGAGAGAAGGGGAGATCTCTCCCATTTCAAACCCTCTCCTGTTACTAATGGGGACAGGTCACAGCCATGGGAATAAGGCACGAGGCATTGATTCATTGAGCTTTTTCTTGTAATGCTGTAGATCTTCATTAATGTTCTTGGTTGTGCTTTCTGCTGTTCCCAGTGGGGCCACTTAATGACATAAAGAGCTTAACAAGGAGAAGCTGTGGCCACAGCTGGGGAGAAGGGTCTGGTTTACTGCTGCCAAGGGCTGTGCTGTTTATCACATGCAGCATCAGCCTCTAAATATTTCTTACCATTGGGACTGAGAGAATCACTTTGCAGGGAAGGTTATCCAGTAAATCTGGCAGGGCAGAAACAAGAGACCGAGGAGGGAACCTCTCTTGTGACAGTACGGGTCTCTAAAAGCTTTTGCAGGTATCTGGAGAGGGCTGTTTCCTGTCAGAAACAGTGTGTGTGTATTGGCCATGGGTATGAGGTCATATGAGCCATGCACTGGGGTTTTCTACTGCTGTGTTTTCTTTCCTGTTCCACTACCTCTCCTTGGGGAATCCCAGAGCTCCAGGCAAGAAGCTTCACAGAATCACAGAATCTGCTGAATTGGAAGGGACCTACAAGAATCATCAAGTTCAACTCCTGGCCCTGCTCAGCATCATCCCCAAGAGTCACACCCTGTGCCTGACAGCATTGTCCAAATGCCTTTTGAACTCTGCCAGGCTGGTGCTGTGACCACAGCCCTGGGGAGCTGCTCCAGTGCCCAAACACCCTCTGGGGGAAGAACCTTTTCCTGATATCCAACCTAAACCTCCCCTGACACAACTTCAGGCCATTCCCTCAGCTCCTGTCCCTGCCAGCACAGAGCAGAGATCAGAGCCTGCCCCTGCTCTGCCCTCAGGAGAAGCTGTACCTGCAGTGAGGTCTCCCCTCAGTCTCCCCCAGGCTGAACAGACCCAGTGCCCTCAGTGCTCCTCACACAGCTCCCCTCAAGGTCCTTCACCATTCACAGCCCTCCTTTGGATGCTCTCTAATAGCTCAGTATCCTTCTTGCATTGTGGTGCCCAAAGCAGCCCCCAGCACTGTGAGGTACCCCAGGACAGGGCTGGCTCTCCTGGCTGCCAGGGCACTGCTGACTCACATTCCATTTTCCACTGACCAGGTCCCTCTCTGGCACTGCTCTCCAGCCTCTCATTCCCCAATCTTTCTGTACACTCAGGCTGTGCCATGCAGAACTCATCACTTTCCCCTCTTGATCTTCATATAGTTGCTGATTGCCCAGCCTCTGGTTTGTTAAGACTCTGCAGGGCTCTCTGCCTTTGAGGGAGTCAACAGCTCCTCCCAGTTTTGTATTGTCTGTGAGCTTGCTCAGTATCCCTTCCTGTTCTGTGTGCAAGTCATTTATGAAGATGTTGAAGAGCACATCAGTTTGCTGATGCTGGGCCCAGTGCTGTGGAACTGGCAAAGCCCAGAGCTCTGTAAGGAGGAGCAAGCAGGGGGAGGAATCTGGTGTTTCTGTGAGAGAAAGGAGCCATGCAGAAGGGAAGGCACATCTGCATGTTGTTTCTAGTGAAACCAGTGCAAATATACTGCAATTTATCTTTTCTCCTTGTTGGAATCATAGCACAGTACATATTATTGGCAAGCATACTTGAAATGTAACTGCACAAATGTGTCCTAAAAGTAGACTTCCCCTTATTTATCTTATTTATCTCAACTGCCTTAGCTCCTGCCTTCCCAGCTCTTAATGCATTTGCTAAGCATTAATCTTTCCAGTGGTATTTCAGCTGGATAAGTTTACTTTGCAGCTGGAGTTTGGACAGGCAGATTAGATTCAAGTAAGTTATGATAGCTCCAGATCTAGAAGTCTTTACTTCAATGGGAGAAAGTTGTGTGAAGCCACAGCTCAGCTATGCACTTCAGGGTCTTCCCTCCAGCTGTCCACCCAAAATCCCCACTAGCAGAGCTTGTTGAGCCTTTGCCATTATTTGGGGTACCTTCACTAAGATATTGGTGTGCAGGATCACAAATCTGCAGCCAGGGTAGCCATGGAGTGCTGAGGAATTGTTAAGCCCAGCTACAAGGCCAGTTTTCTTCTTGGTGTGAATTGATGCTCAGCATTTATTGCAGAGCAGGTGTTAATGGAAGGTCACCTAAGGCTTCTCCACAGCATAATTTGGGGCTATTTCAAGCTTTCTCAAGCTTTCTCTCAAGCTTTCTCTCTGGTTTTAATGCAGACCAGTGTCATAAATCATCAAGAATCATGAAATAAGAGTGTCTGCAATGCTGCTGGATTACCTGCCTTCCAAAACTGCTTCTTGCATATAAAACTTAGAAATTAATCATCTGAGACCCAAGTTTCCAAGTATTTGGAATGCTTTCCAACATGGAAAGCATTACCAGAGGGTAATGCCACAAGCATAAAAAGCATGCAGATGGATCTGCTGCTGGCTCTGCAGTGGATAACCCTGTGTGGGCTGATTTTCCCCAAATGACACTGTTTCTCATGTTTGCTCCTATTAGTCACACAGTCTCTGCTCTCAGGCTCAAATCTCTATCTGCACAAACTGGGGCCCTGTGCTCATCCAGTTTGGGGCATAACTAAATCCTCATGTATTTCTACCCCACACAGAGCAGACCTGTCTCTGTGATTTGAGTTAAAGGATCTTTGGCTAGATTGGCTTTAATATCCTCTGCAGGATCAAGCTCTCATTACAGTGAGTCCCACTTTCCTCTACCAGTTCATGCTCTCTAACAGCTTTCTTTGCCTTCTCACTTTTCTTTTGTCACAATTTAAAGGCACTTCATTTAATTTCAAGAACTTTTTTTAATGAGAAGTTGATGGTTATTAATTTGATGAAAACTAGAACTCTGACCTATGCTTTTCAGCCTAGTTTTCAGGTATGACATCAGATAAATTTTGTACCCAGGGATTTGCTGTGAGTTTGATAGCACCAGAGAAGCTCTCCCTGCAGCAGTGGGCTGATGATTTACATTGTTGAGAGCTGTGTGTGTTGCAGCACTTCACACCATCCCTCTGCTGCATCCCTTCTGTGCTGGGCATCTCTGGCTGCTCCCCTTCCATTTAGTTTGCTGTGCTCTTGTTGCTTAAATAAGTTTTATTGCAAGGAACAAAAGTAAGTTGAAAGGGGATTGTTTTTAAAATCAAGACTAGTCCCTAGACTTGGTGGTGTGCCTGAAACAGGGATTCCCTTTGCTGGGGAAACCATAACTTTTCCCTGTTGGTGTTGCTATAGCGATGGTGTCCGATCTCTCTCTGTTAATATTGCCCCTTTGCAAGGGCCCTGAATAGGCTCTGAGGTAGGTAAATTTATGCAGTGACACCGAGCGGGTGATTTTATTCTGACAAATTCCTGCACCGTTTGTTTCCAGCCTTGTCTGAGGGCTGGGACGCAGTGTTGGGCTTTTTGTCCCACGTGCTGCCCTCGCGGGGACGGAGTTAATGGAAGCCTTGTTCAGAGCCGCTGGGGCAGAAATTTTTTTGCTGAGAGAGACAAAAGCTGAACGGGCCACCTCAGAGGTTGCTTTGGGAAGGCTGTCTCATGTGGGCTCTCAAAGGAAACAGGAGATAACGCCTGGCCCAGCAGTCTCATGGAGTGTTTTCAAGCACCCTCCTCTCTGCCCCGCTGCCTTGGGCTTGCACATCTGCCTCCTGCAGCATCTTTTCTAGGGTGGCAGGGAGGGGGCTTCTCAAGAAAACACTAATTAGAGTTGTGTTTTCACAGCCTGGAAAGAGAATAATTACCAGCATTGTGAGACATGGCACCGAGATGCTGTTGGAGTGGGATGGCTGTGATGGGGCCAGCAGCAACAGGAAAGGGCACGACACGGCTGTACCTGACTGTGCACCTGTGCAGGCTGGTCCCAGCACAACAGGGCTGTTTGGGTCCCCATTTCTGCTCAGTTCTGATTGTACCACCCAATACAACAGGGAGTTGAGCTGGGACTGAAGCTGGGACTATCAGCAGCTCTCTGTGCTTTGGTTTGAGGATCTGACTGCTTGAGTATTTTTGGCTACTCATGTGTTCTCAGGAGGACTCCAGCTCCTGGAGTCACTTGGTTATGGCAAGCTGCACTTTATGGAAATAGTTTCATGGGTCCAAGAAACACTGCACACCATGAAAGCTCTGAGGTGAGCACTGAAGGTAGCCTGGGATCACATCCTGCAGAGACAGGATCTCCACCAAGCTCCTTCTGACCAGACCAAGCTCAAGACCCAGATTCAGCACCACAGCCCCTGGGGCTGGGAGCACAGTAAGAGCAAGGGGCATTAGGGCAGCAGAATAATCCTCAATCACAGTGGCAAGTTGTTCTGGTGCAGAAGACCTCCAAGACTGGACTGGGTAAAGCCCTAAAGGCTGAAGTCAGGCTGATAGTGCTTCATGGCTCCTGCTGTGCTCCCTGGGGATAGCAGCATTTCAGCAAAAGGGAAATGCATTCAGCATAAATTTATCAAAGAGCACAGGATCTTTAGAACTAAGCAGTGCTTTATCATTAAAATATGGCCTTTCGATTCTACCAATTTATAAGGGAGGAAATTATTTCTAATGAGTAAATTATTGAATTTAGTCTGTTTCTGCTATTTAAGTGCTCTAGTTTTTCAGATGTGCTCTGTAATTTTTTGGCATTATTTGATGGCCTGCCTGGAAGGGACAGTGTTTTGTGGTGAGTGGAATGTGAAATAACTGTTTTTTCCTATGTTCTCCTCTTTAGCCATACAGATGATCATATCACTATTTCTCTTACTGGAACTTGATGTCTTTTGTAGCACAAATAACCTGATCAATCCAATTGGGTGTTGGCATTTTAATGCAACATATTTGTGTGCTACATCAGGTGCAGTATTGATGCAGAGATTATTAATCAAAGGCAACCCATGGGCTCTGACCAATAGAAGGCTCCAGGCTGCTTGGTGTTTTGGTTTTAATTTTGTTTTTGGAGGGTTTTTTTTGGTTTTTTGTGGGGGAGAGGTGTTTTGCTTTTTTTGGTTGGTTTCGTTTTGTTTGGTTTTCTGAGAATAATTTATTTTTGCTCCATCCTTTTCTCCCATGCAAAGCTGCCATTTCAGAGTTCCCTTTTTACAGAGAGAGGTGCTAGCTCTTCAGAAGGAGGAGAACAAAACTAGTTATGTTCACATGAAAAATCAGGGTTAACTCCACAAGAGAGTGAGGATGCTTAGACCTTGGCTGGAGTGTATAAGATGCTTTTAGGCCTGTCAGGAAGAACAACTCTATGGAGGCATAAAGCAGGGCTCTCATTAGGATGTTTACTGTGTGGAGCAAACAAGAGCCTTCCTATAGTTGATATAAACTTCATAGGAGCAAGCTGGAAACTTGGGGAATGTCTGCTTCTATACTTGCAGTGGGTGCTGGTGCAGAGCAGGGCCAAAGCCCAGTGGAGTGTCAGTCAGTCTGTCCCTGGGCTGCACACCCATGCTCTGGCAAACACTCCTGTGTGAGCTGAGCTGTGCTGTGCATGCACAGGAGCTGAGTCTCTGAGCTCACCAACACATCTCCTGTGCAGAGCCTTTTGCAGAGCAGAGACCTGTGGGAGCCTGGGGCATACCCCTGGCTCCTTGAGGGTCTCAAAATCCCCCTGGCAAGGGTCTCAAAGACCTCTGAGTGAGACCCTAGTGTCTCAGGCACTGAATTCTAACCCCTGGGGAAAATTACAAATCCAGAGGGAATGGAAACAAGCTGCCAAAATTAGTAAAGTGTAAATTAGACCTTCAGAACGTAGATAAATAGGGTTTTTTTTGAATGTTTATGATAAGGGACACGTGGCCAAGATGGAGAATTTGGGGGGTGGACACCTTTTCCTCCTTCTTCTCCATGTCATCCATGTTGGGTGACACGTTGGCACTCTTGGATTGGATGGGGTCAGGGCTGGACCATTTAATAAAATTGTATTGTATTGGGAAAATTTTGTAAACATGTAATACGTAGTACTAACTATATAAGATAAGCCCTGCCTTCACCAGGCGGATTCCACCATGGATGCCAGGCTGAGCAGACCCTGCTGGCCAGGCAAAAAGTCCCTGAGATATGAAATAAAAAACAATCCTTGGAACAAGAGAAAACCGTCTCCGGCAATCTCTCTTCAGCTGCTTCAGAGAAAACCAGGGTTTGAACCACCTCATGTCCCTCTGGGGTGATCTCAGGGCAAAGGAGAAACCCCAGACTGGGACAGAGACCCTAATCCCAGCAGCTTTGTTGGGGTTCCTGAGGACTTTTCCCATGTTATGTGCCTGTTTCAGCAGGGTTTCTGCCACCTAGAGCCTGGCTGAGAGTGGAGAGGACTGTTGTTGACTTGCTCCTTTTGTTTTAATAAAGAGGTTCATTCTCTCCAAACACACATGGGCACCTGCCATTTGCCCTCCTGGGGCTGGTGGCCCACAGGGGACTGCAGGGTCCTGTTTCTGCTTGCTCAGTGTAGGATGCCTTTGTAATGCAAACTGAGAAGGGTTACAGATCATTCACGACCATATAGCTGAGCAAGAGACCACTCTCAATAGCACACAGCAGCATTTTCAGCTCCTGTAAATAATCCTCAAAGCCACACAGCACTCTTATGAAGAAAGTCTGGCTGGATGGCTTAGGGATACTGTGCTTTAGGGATGATACACACCATTCTACAGCCCCAAAGGTTAAAAAAAAAAAAAAAAAAAAAGGCTTCTAATATAACACTGCCATTTAAGAGAAATCAGAACTGAAAAGCAGCTGTCAAACTTTAATTTCCTGGCTAATGAATGACCATGAATCCATTCTTTAATGATTCTTGACCCTAGAAACAAAATGTATTAGCACTTTCAGATTTTGCACAGTAGTGCTAAATGGGGCATGTAATGTACTAATTTAGTGCCTCTTTAGCATAATCACAACCTACATGCACAGCTACATTTCCTTGGCAGGCAGCTTTCACAAGACCTGCAAAGAACTTACGTAGGATGTTTCACCCTATTATTCATTTCACTGATGCCTGAGAATCAATATATGTGGCTTTTTCCCCCTGTCTTGTCTTTCTCCACCAAAAAGCATAAAATCATCCATTGATCTTCATGGGGTGATTAAAATGCCAATAAATCTGTGCTTTTCTCTACCTGCAATCAGGCAAGATACCTGGTTTCACTGTGTTTATCTTGTGAATCTAAAAGCCCAGAAAAATGCTGTGTTTGAATATAAATCCTACTTTCCTGGAGAAATATAGGGTCAAACTGAATAATGACCAAAGGCTCTATTTTAAAAATGAAACAATTACAAAAATTGATTTAAGAAAATAAATTGAAAAGTAAATTTTTAAAATTAAAAGGTAAAGAATGATAAGAAGTTTATAATCCTAAAAATATATTTCTAGCAGTAGCTTACCCTGGCTGTCCTATTCAGAAAGAAAGCAGTCTGAGAAGTGAAAGCACTCAGCCTGATGTGACTACCAGTTTCCTTTTTTTTATTTGTTTTTTGGCTTCCCTTTGGTCACTGCTTGGTTTATGGCCACTCTCACAGTAAATATATATTTTCTTCTGATTGTGTAGAACCTGTGTTTCAGTTTGTGCCATTGCCTCTTGTCCTTTCTCTGGACATTACTGAGAAGAGCCTGGCTCTGGTGTCTTTACACCCTCCATGCAGATATTTATACACACTGATAAATCTGTTTTTCAGGCTGAACAGTTCCAAACTCCCTCTGGCTGCACACATTCAAATTAACCAGACAGCACTCTTGGCCATGAAAGAGCAACTTGGTGCTTCTTTGCACTGCTCTAGCCTGGGGTTTGCTCTCCTCTGTGATCTCACTGTAGAGTTTTGCAGTGGATGAGCCCTTTGGAGGGAACATTTCTGATGCATTTTCAGGGGATGTGGATCCAGCTGGAATGACAAACATCCTGAAGATGTTATTGTAACACCACAGCAGGATCCTTGAATCAGTTTGCTTGATGCTACCTGGTTTATACAGATGCATGGGGTGTCCACAAAGGCTTTGTTACAAAATCAGACCCACCTTCAAAATGCAGTTAAGCCACTTGTTCTTTATTATATTAACATTTACTTGGTCTAAATAATATTGAGGCCCCTGCAAGGAGTTCTGCATATCTGTGTGGTCTACAGCAGGCAGAGCAGTGTGTGTGCTGTGCTCCTACATGGGTTTTGTCATGAAATCAATCCTTCCTAAAGCTCATTATCCTTCTGTGTGCAGGAGCCCTGCCAGGTCTGGCCTGGCAGTCCCTGCCTGCAGCAGATCAATACCAAGGGATGGAGGCAGCTGAGGGAGACAATGCACAAACAAACATTCCTGCACTGGAAACAGACTGTCTGTGCTTACAGGAGAAGGTGTGAAGCTCCACATCTCTTTCTGCTCCTTGAGCATCTGGGGGCTGCTGGAGGTGTTCTGTCAATTAGTGTGCCCAGTACCTTTCTGAATGTTTCATTTCCATACGTGGGCTGCACTTCAGAGAGAAACACCTGGATCTACGCCACACATTTTCCAGAAATTCAGGAAAAGGAAATGGGATTGTTAAATAAAATAGCATTGATCTGGGAGCTCCTAAGGGCAGGCTGTTCAGTCTGGCAGCGCTTGCCCCCGCTGTGAGCAGAGCTGCCTGTGCAGAGTGTCTGTGGGGAGCACCGTGCAGGGCTGGGCTCCAGTCTGCCATGGCAAGTGTCACTCTGCTCTGAGTGGTGCTTGTGAGAGCCCAGAGAACAGCCCAGATCACTCTATGGCCTTGCATTTCTGGTCTGGGGCTGACTGCTCGAGCAGTCCTGCAGAGTCTGAGACTGCCTGTGTGAAAAACTTGCCTTTGGTGAAACAGAATCCTGCTGCCTCTCAGGGAAGACCCTGGCTTCTAGGGAGGGTCATTTGTGCTGAAGGCCCAGCACTGCCCAGTACTTGATTGATATTCATTCTCAGGACTGTGTGAGTTGCCCCAGCTGTGGCTGTCCCTCCTCAGCCTGTAATTCCCACAGATACTCACAAAGAGGTCTTTGGAGGCAGGTGTGTTTGTGGTGTTTGAAGGAAGCAGTGCTATTTTTTTCAGGAGAGATTTCCTGTACGTCATTATGACCATTCCCAAACTGGAGAAATACAGCATGTAACTGCTACATCTGAGACTCCTGAGCTGCTACATTAGCAAGCAGTTAACAGGAGCCATAGGCTGCAATTGTTGCAGCTGTTTTTAATAAAACTTAAGGAGAAATTGCATCTTTCCAGAGATAATTCACAGAGTAAAATTTCTACTGAGTTGACCAGATAGCAATTTTTCTTTCATCCCTCGTAACAATTAATGTGAAGACTCGGTTACACAAAAATGTACAGACCATAAGGAGAGGGCTTCTGTTTGTGACAGGGGCTAAAAAAATTAGTATTAAAATAATAATTAACCAGTGGTGTCTTGTGATGTGCACAAAAATTACATCTGACCATTGCTGTGTACATGGACTTCTTGCTGATGTTTGTTCTGCTCTGAATAGAGTAAAATCTGTCTGCTCCAGTTAAGACCCTGTTTTCATATATTAATTTTTAAGGTGATGGCTGTATCGTCATATTGTCTGCAAGCCTTGAAATGCATCTGAGCCAGAGGACTCTGCAGGACACACAGCCTGTTCAGCAGGGCTGGGCTTCTGTTAGAGGGTGAGTAGGGAATGTAAGCACCCTGCTGTACCTGGGAATGAGGTGGGAGACTGCAGCCTGGCTTCACAGACCCCAAAACCCTCTGTTTGATTGATGCCCAGAGGGCTGTGCTGCTGCTTGAAAGCTGGTGGGAGGGATGCTGCCCCTCAAGAGGATAAGGGAAAGTTCTGCTACAGACCAGATTGTCAGATGTGTCTTTTGGAGTCTGCAGAGCCCACACTGTAGGTCTCTAGGCCAAGACTATAAGAAAATCAGAAGTCACTGTGTCATCCTAGCAGCACTTTGCAGCCCTGCAAGTACTTGGTGTGATCCTGTGCCCAAATCAGGAAAATTACCAGAGCAGTCGGTGTTGGAACATGCTGATAAGCCGTGTTAAGAAAAGCAATATGTGATTCTGCAGCTTTTCCCTGAGCTGGGAAGGGAGGGCTGAGCCCTGCTCTCAACAGAGATGCCTTGGTGCTACTGCATGGTGTTGAGCCATCAGCCCTTGCCCACTGCAAAGATGCATTTTTTTAAATTTTTATTTTTCTTTTTTAAAAAACAGGTTCCATTGCACGTGTACTATTTAGTTGGGGAACCGAATGTGATTTCCATGGACTGTTACAAACTCAACCCTAACTATTAGGAAGGCACGCTGGGGTGCACTGCGATCCCCTGGCTGGCGCAGCCAAGGTGAGAGAGCTGGGTGAGAGCAGCCGTTCCTGCCCTCCGCGCAGTGCAGCGAGCCCGGCTCGCCAGGCTCCGCGCTGTCCCGACACCCGCAGCCACAGCAGCGGGGCCGTGTCTGGTCGCGGGTGGCAGGTGCCACTCGTGCTCCCGGCAGCTGCTCTGCTGTGACAACAGAGGGCACCAGCGGCCCTCGCTAGCGCGGCTCTGCCCGCCCGGGACACGCGCGGCCGCTCCCGGCGCTGCGGACCCGCGGGGAAGGAGCTGCGAGCCCGGAGCATCCCGCTCCTCCCGGCCCAGAGCATCCCGCTCCTCCCGGCCCGGAGCATCCCGCTCCTCCCGGCCCGGAGCATCCCGCTCCTCCCGGCCGGGCCCAGAGCATCCCGCTCCTCCCGGCCCGGAGCATCCCGCTCCTCCCGGCCCGGAGCATCCCGCTCCTCCCGGCCCAGAGCATCCCGCTCCTCCCGGCCCGGAGCATCCCGCTCCTCCCGGCCCAGTGCATCCCGCTTCTCCTGGCCCAGAGCATCCCGCTCCTCCCGGCCCGGAGCATCCCGCTCCTCCCGGCCCAGTGCATCCCGCTTCTCCTGGCCCAGAGCATCCCGCTCCTCCCGGCCCAGTGCATCCCGCTCCTCCCGGCCCAGAGCATCCCGCTCCTCCCTGCCGGGCTCGGCTGCAGCTTTGGGGGGCCCGGGGCTGCTGCCGGGAGCGCTCAGCGATGCTGGAGATGGGGCGGAGGTGTGGGAGACAGGGGGTGCAGGGAGGGTTCACACCCAGGAGGGCACGGTCAGCATTTCGGAATCCTCACTCTGCGCCTCCTGCCTGGCCGCATCCCCTGTCATCTGCACCCCGACAGAAGTCACTGCAATGTGCAATTTGAGGCTAATCTGCAGTGAAATGGTGCAGGTCAGAGGCTGGGCCCGAGTGTCCCCTGCGCTGCAGCAGAGTTCAGGCTCGCTGACAGCAGTGAGCTCTGCCTGCAGCGGAGCCCGCAGGGACAGCCCTGAGCTAGCTCCGAGCTGCTCCGCTCCAGAGCTGCTGCCAGCATGGGAAGGAGCCTGGAGCAGCCTGGCTCTCGGAGCATGAACTCCCCAGCAAGCCCGAGCTGCAGCCCCAGAGCTGCTCCTTTCGGGGTCACCCCTGTGCCGTGGGGGCAGTCGAGGCACAGCCCTGCTCCCTGCCATAGCAATGGGGCCGCTCCCGGGCTGCTCAGCCCCTGGCCTGCCGATCCCCTCTCCTGCTCACCCCTGTGCTGATCCCTGCTGCAGGTGTGTTCAGGATGCCCACAGAGGGATGCCGAGAAGGTAAAACGTTTGTTACTTTCATGAAGCACAGCTATCTAAGCAGGTAAGCATCAGTCACTTTTAGTGATAACCCTTTTGATCATTGTATCACACAATAAAATAAGGAGTAGAAGAACAAAATACAAGCACAAGTCCTTCCTGAACAGCCCCGTTAGCAGAAATCCTGATTTACTGCTGCTGTGAAAACAGAAAGAGGCAGTGATTTTATTCCTGGTTTCTCACATGCAGCACTGGGGCAGAGTTTATCTCCACTCTGGTTTGTGGGACACTTTCTTTGTTTCATCTTAATTTACATAAGGAAGATGAAGGGAGAAAAAACAGTGATGGAGGGGAAACGGCTTCAAGCAAAAAACAACATATCACACAGCATAAAAAATGCTACCCAGCCTGTGAAATTAACTACTTGGGAGAATAAGAGGTCTTGTGCATGTAAACCATAACCTAGAGTTTATACTCATCCTCTTCAGTCCTGCAAATTTGATATATCTTGTCTCTTGCAGCAGGACTATTTCCATACCAGAAGATTTACTTACACAAGCACAGGACATTGGATGCTCTGTTTATCCACAGCCTAGAAACATGAAGGTCCAAAATTTCTTCCACTGCCAGGGGCATGTGAAAGCTTTGAGCACATGCTACAAGAGATAAGTAGAGACACATGCTTTATGCCAGGCCAAGATGTTTTTATGAAGAGTTTCTGGCCTTGTCTGGTAAAATATTTTATAACTTTTCTGCCAGCAGCCAAAAGGCAGTCAAATATTTAAAAGCAGTAATAAAAGTTCCTGTGTGAGTCAGAGTCCTACAGAAATCCTGCTAGTGAATTTCCCCATGGTAGCCAGCAGGACTAGCAAGAAAAAAATCCCCCAGAACTCTGATGGTATGAAGTATTTTTTAACAAGTCTTTGGAAGTGGCGTGGAATGTCCCTGCAAAGGCTCTGAAAACAGATCCCAGGCTATGTGAAGCCTAAAAAGAAATTCTGGTGTTCTGTTCTTAAATTATGACAGCCTCAAATCTGATTTTACTCCTAGGCAATCACAGAGAAGCCAGCTTTAGTGTGACCTTTAAGTGGCATCTCACTTGTATATAGAAGAACATGCACAGGTGTGTATTCCTTTAACCTGGAATCCAGCATGCTTGGCTGGCTGTGCCACAGATGGAGCAAAGCACTGCCCTGCCATGTGCATGGCCTGGCCTCAACTCTCTGCTCTCCCTTCCTGCCGAGCTCTGCTCTTGTAGCACTAATGAAGTGCCTCTTCTTCCCCTTTCAAAGTCCTCAGGTGATCTTGTTCTGCTTGGAAACTGCAATGAGACCCTGGGCTTTTTTGGAAAAGAATCTCATTAAGACCCAGGGCCACAAAAGCTTCTCTGCTAATTTTTTCCTGCTGCTAAAGCCCTGTCAGTAACCAGTATGCTCAGGTTTGGCTCTGCTGGGGGCAGCAGTGCTGGGGGTGGGGGACCAGGCAGGCACAGGTATGTCACAGGTATGTCACAGGTATGTCACAGCAGCTGCCTCTGGCCCCAGGTTCATGCGCTGGCAGATGCAGGTGTGCACATTCTTGATCTCTCTGTTGGCAGATGGTGCTAACAGAGAGGGGAGAGGGAAGTGGTGCTGCTGGCACCTGCCTGGCAGGATGTGTGCGTGGGATAATTGGTCACTGATTTTGTTTTACAAACTGCCTCCACACTGCAGTTCAGGTCTGGTTTGGATGTTCTTCCCTGAAGCATCTGGGAGCTGGTCTGGGACCCCTGTTTGGCCTGAATCACCACCCTCGGACCTTGCCACTTTTTTTTTTTCTCTTTCAGCCAAGATCTCCTGAGGACTAGCTATGTTTCTTTGGTTATTCCTGTGCTTTTGACACTAAAATGGGAAGAATAATATAATTTTCTCACAACAGAACACCAGGAAATGTTTTACTTCAGCTTGATGGTAAAAAGTGAAGTAATTGGTGGCATAGATAAGTCATTCTTGGAGCTGCTTTGCAGATCCCCCACAGACATGTTATGCCAAGTGTGACAGCATCATCACAGCATGGGAGACCTCAGCAGAAAGGCTTTGAGCTAAGCAGGACTGGGCTCACACAGACATGGGATGTCACCATGCCTGCCAGGCTGCTCAGTCTGCCAGCACAGATCCTACCTTGGATATCCTAATTCCCTGTCCTGTGCTCTTACCATGACCCCCTCCTTCTCTTGTACAGGAAAGCCTCATACAACCTGCCTGGTCCCCCTTCCCCAGTTCCACAGATGTTTGGTGTAAATGCGTGACCTTCAGAACAACCTACATGCAGGATGAAGGCAGCTGCTCTCTAACTGTGTGTGGGGGCAGCTCTTCTCCCTGGGAATGGAAGATGGGTTTTCTGAGCCTACAGAGAGGGCCTGTGAACCACAGCATGGGTGGTACAGCTGAGCTGCTCTCCAGAGGAGCTGGGCAAAGGCTGGGGGTTTATCACCCAGGGCTGAAGACAGCCTCTCCTTCCTCCTGGCCTTGTCTTGGGCAGAGACCCAGCTCCCACAGCCTGCCTGGTGAGCAGCCTTCTTCCCAAGGTGTCTAACCTCCAAAAATGTGCCCATGGCAGGCTGCTTTGAGCACATGGCAGAGAGAAGGAACAGTGAAGAAGTGTCTAGTTACCCACCTCAGCTATCTCCTTCCCCTCCTCTCTGGGGAGGAAGGTCTGCCCTCCTGGGTGTCAGGAGAGATTCTTTCAGGGAAAATTTGGCAATGCAGATTTATGACAAGCCTCTTACAAGTCATTGCAGATTTGGGTGACATTTGGGGAAAATCTCTCCTTGGAAACCTCAGTGTTTTCCTGTGCTCAGCTTGCTGCCACAATCCAGTACTGGCAGTGGCTGGGGGAGCAGCTTGGAGCCAGCCCTTCCTGGCAGCATGGGGATGCCTGCACACAGCCTGGCTCAGGGTGGCTCCCTCAAGGAGCCTGCCATGCCCCAAGGCACCACAGCCCTTTAGGGTCAGCATGGGTTTGCTGGTCATGGGTGTCCCAGTCAGCAGAGCAGAATATGAAAGCACAGTCCTTTCACCCCCAGATCATCATAGGATCTATTGAGCAATTCAGGGTGTTTATCTCATAATGATAATGTAGCCCTGGGCTGTCTCTGAGGTCCTTGCTGGTGCAATGGCTGGCTGTTGCATCAGAACCAAGTCAGAGCAATGGGGTCATGCTTCCCAGAGGAGGCAAGTGCTGATCCAGGCTGTAAAGATTGCATTTGCCTGTTGGCATTTGCATTTACAGCTGCAGGATGAATGTCAGGGTCCTGGGGTGGACAGAGGGGATTTGGGTGAAGCAGGACTTCAGATCAGCTCCAAGTTTGTAATCTGTTTAAAATCTGCAATTGATGGCACTGGTGGCCTCTGCAGTTACATCTGGATTCACACATATTTCTCCTGGTTAATCATTAAAGCATACCCTAGCAGGGGCAGCATGAGGCAAAGCTGGGAGTTTAGGCAAGGAAAATAACTGTCAGATACCTTGGGAGAAGCTGAAGTGATCATAAACAGTGGAGAGACTTGGAAGTGTGCAGCACTGAGAAGACAGCAGGCATCTCACATTCCAGATCTCATTCTCTTATCCTCAACATCCAACCTGAGACCACCAGCAGGAGCAGCTGGTGGCATGGATGGTCACCTCTTGCTGATGGGATGCAGAGGTGCTGGTGTTTCTTGTGTAGTGGGCAATTCGTGTTCCACTGCAGCCTGAAGGGTTGTGGTGATTCATGAGGAACAGGAAAACCAAGCTTTATCTTCAGGGAGAAAACTGCTGAACTTCAGGTTTCCGGGCCTTTGGTTTGCTGGAATTACAGGTTCAAATCCTGAGAGGTTCAAACAAGGTCTTTCTTCCTCTGAAACAAATGGAGTGTCATGCAGTAAATGGCCAATGATTCTCTTTGTTAGATGCTGTGTTACTTTGAAAATGGCATTGTGACATATTTCAGCTTTCTGCAAAATAAATAACTGCATCATTTATCAAAAAGGTTTGCTTTCAGAAAGGTTGCCACTCTTTTAAGGCATCAGAGACTCCTGGGAATGAAGGAGATAAGAGGAACACAGAATGCCTCTTTTCTTTCCTTACTCTATTTTATTTGACATTTCACTTGATTTTGCCCTGATGAGGAGAGATCCTTGGCCATGGCATGTCCCAGCAGACTTGGTGGAGTGTGACAATGAGGGCCATGTAGTGCCTGGTTGGCCCCTGAGGAGCTGGGGAGCAGCAGGCACCCCTGCTTGCCTGCAGCCCCTTGCTGCTGTGATTGTCCTCACACAGGAGGAGCTTTGAGATGGCTCTTTCCCCATGGAAACAAAAATCACCCATCAAACACATCCCCATCTCTTGCAGTGGAAGATAACAGCTCCTGGGGTATCAGCAAAATCACAACATCAGGACTGATGGGCAGTGAACAACCAGCACATTCTGCCTCCTCAGCTGAGATGGCACATCCCACCATGGATCCTTGCTGGAGCAGGAGGTTCTGTGCTCCTTTCTCACAGATCATCACTGCAGAGCAGCATGCTCAGCTCTGCTGTGAGTACTGGTTGTGCAACACAGGTGTGCTGCCCCAACAAGGCACCTGTCAAATGCAAATACTGTCAGGGGTGAATTCTTCCTCAGAACTTCTACAGAAAGAGCTATGCACAAAAACAAATTCCAGCAAGGCAGAGAAACACTTTTGAAACTTTTTATTTCTCTTCTTTTAAAGCAGTCTCCAGTTTTCAGCTATTCTTTGTCTAGGACAGGATATAAAACACCAGATGAAATGTCAAAAATGAGCCCCTGCATTCAGCATGCTCAACAGTAATTGGTTTTATAGTGTGAGCAACAGTATCTTGTTTTGTGCTTGACATAGCAAACATTACTAATGTCCAGCCAGCACCTCACTAACTTTTAAAAAACAGCCATCTGTGGGATGCCCCCAGTGCTTTCCAAATGCCTGGGAGTCCTAAGCACCAGGCAGGAATTGGCATCCTCTGTTTACACGTGGGAAAACAGAACTAAAAGAGTTTATGTCTCCTGTTTCCAAACACAGTCACTAGCTTTGGGTCTCTGTCTTCTTGGTGCCAAACTGTGAGAGCTTTTAATTTCTGGCATGTGTGCAGAACAAAGAGCAACTGTTCGCTGGTTTAACTGGTTTGACTTGTACACAGCTCCGTTGAAAAGGTACCTTAATGTGAAGTCTGTGTAGTGCAGTCAAGAAGCAGATGTTCCCTCCATCCCCATTGCATCCATCAGGTCTGGATTTTACAAGTGCCCCAGTTGAGGCCAACAGTGTTTGCAGTGTCCAGTGCTGCTGAGAGCTAGGCCAGGTGTTAGATCAAATGTCTGGAGCTGAGTGTGTAACATTTTTTCAGATGTGCTTCTCAGTGATTTTTTTTTCCAGACAGATGCGGGAAGTCTGTGGTAGAGCTGGGAACAGGGCCTGTTCCTGTGCTGTGAGAGGCTGTGCCCCTGACAAGACACAGGCACGGCCCTACAAAGTAAATGTTGTGATTTCATGGCTGGAGTTGAATGGCACCCGACAGTTGCACCAGGGGATTTTTTTTCCCTCCAGTCTCCAGATTCACAGGCATTCACTATGTGGCTAAAGCCTCAGAAAACTCTGAAATTCAACAGAAGTAGTTTGGTGCCTAATTTTGGGTTAGCTGTACCAGTGCATCTTTACTCATGCCCTGTGTGCAGCTCAGTTACAGGGTAACCTTAATGGACAATAACCAGGCAGGAAGGCTCAGGGAGCTGCTGAGAAAGAGGGGAGAAGGACATTGTGGGGCTGAGTTTAATACCAGCTTGCACAGAAAGTATTTTACCCGGGAGATGTCTGTTGACTCTAATAGCATGTAGCTAAAGCTGCTTCCTGTGCTGGATGTGAGGACTGAGCTTATGGATAGATGACAGAGGCTGTGGCTCTGCTTGCTTGTTTGAGCTGTCTGGAAGAATCACACATTTCTTTCCTTTTTAATCATTCAATGAGCTTATCTGTCACATTCTGTGTCTGAGCATGGTGTCCTCTGCTGGTGCCAGCTGAATGGCAAACCAAGGGCACTGCTGGCCCTGCCAAGCCTGGCAGTGCCTCTCTGGCCCATCCACAGCTGGGGCACACCTGTAAGGGGTGGTCACCCCATGGGGATGTTGGCTGCATGTGCAGCTCCCTGCTGATCTAACCCTTCAGTATTTGGAAGAGAAAAACTCCATGGATTTTTCTGCCCACCTGTTTCCATGAGTTCACGTTGAAAGGCTGCTTTCTCAAGAAATTCTCTTTTATTTATTTAAGATGTGCTGTTTCCATAGGTTGCACCTGCTCTTAAGGATAGTACCCATGGATAAATGCAGAGAAGGCACAAAGCCAGCATTTGACAGTACAATGGTCCCTGGTTTTCAAGCAGTGAGATATCTTGGGCAGGTGAGCTTTCTAAAAAACCAGTTGAAAGCACATCCTAACAACCCCTCTGCCAGTATAGGTCAGGAATGGTGGCTTTTATCAAGTAAAATTTCAGTCAAGTTCATTTTTCTTTCTGTTTTAGCAAATGCTAAATATTAAACTGTGATTAGGTAAAAAGTCATAAGAGGGATTTCAGACCGAAAAGCAGGACTTATACTTTTAACTTAGATTGGAAACTGGGAAATTTTTTCAGCAAAGCTGCCTCCATGAAAAAAGGTCATTGAGGAGTGTTCTGGCTGGAAGCATTTCAGCCATCTGCCATAAGATGGTAAAAACCCCTCAGAGCCTTCCCACTGTGAAAATTGGGGATTTTCTGTAGTAAAAGACTGAAACTTTCAACTGGGGTTGAAATATCTCTCTCTCTCTCTTCTTTTTTTTTTTTTTTTTTTTTTTAAGCATATCTCATCATCACCAAAACATGTAAAAGAAAGGAGTTTGGGGAAAACTCTAGCTGATACAGGGCAAAGAGCAATTGTGGGCTGGCAAGAACCTGGATCCAGTGACCTGATCAGCCGTTTCCCTCTCTAATTGCTATGATTCTATAGCTTAAAGAATTACACAACGTGTATTTTAGTTGGAACAGGACACTATTATTGAGTAAAGTGCATAATAATTGTGTTTCAGAAGGTGAAATAAACGTCTATCACCAGGCACTTCAATCCATCATTGTACTTCGCTAAATTACCGAAATTGCACTACATTCAATACTAAAATTACTTGTAATAAAGTGATTGCTGAACTGACACTCACAGAAAGATGTCTAGTACCCACATTTGTTTTCCTAATTGACAATTTTAGGCTTCAGTCTAGGGAGGGAGGAGCACCCACAGCCCTCCTTGCAGTGTATAGGAATGGGGGCATGTAGCTCCTCACAGAGGCAGAGTCTGTCAGGGTGCAAGGCTCCTGCCTGCATGAGGTACCTCTGATTTCCTGCAGCTTTTAAGTCTTTGGTTAGGTCACTGTCTAGATCCATTTTGCCTACATTTATGAAAATATTAGGCTTTGAGACGAGCCTTTCTCATAATGATGCACCACTTGTTTATAATGCTCTGCAATTTCTTCCCTGCCTATTCATTAATTATTATTAATTAATGCCACATTTTCTTTTAGACTTTAGCTTATGTTTGTGGTCACGTGGGACAATACATAGAATTTTTCTACTCAGGCTAAGCAACATTCTTTTGCAAAGGTGTATAACTACTTTTTCATGAGTCTGAGTGAACAGCAGAGGAAACCTTTCTTTCTGAAGCCCAGAACTTTCTTTTCTTTCTCAGGAGTTTTCCCAGCCTAGCTCAGGATGGATCTTTAAGAAATTTAATTGTAGCATGCTAGAATTTTTCCTTGGAAGAGAAACAATACCCCATCCAGAAGACACTGAATTTAAGTCCCTGCTGGATGTTTCCATGGCCTCAGCCAAAGGGATGAAACCCTTTTTCATGGCAGGTGATATAATCTGTAGGGTTTAGTGAGTCTCTAAATGAAATATCAAATGCTCTCATAGATATTTTTCAGCTTTTTCTTTACATGAAAGGAGATGTGAATGTCTCTTCCATCAGCAGTCACTATATAACATCCACACTGTAATGTCTATTTAAAAAGTTTCAATAAGTCAAGCAAATATGAGGAATTCTGATGGGAAGGAATTAAAGCAGTCCTTTTTTTCTTCCAAAATAAATATGCGAGTTAATCTGAAAAAGTGAAGAGTGCCAAATATTCATCTGATGTGCTAAAGTGACTCATGGCAAAGGTAGACAGTTTTATAGTGCAATTTCTTTACTTGTGTTGGAAATGGAGAGCTTCCAAGTGGCACTTACGAAACAATTAGCTGTTCAAGGATAATCAGATTTGTATGAAAATGTAAAGATAAGTGATTTAGCTGTGATCTCAGCTGGAAAGTGACTGAGGGTGGTGGGCCACACTCCACAGTAAAAATCCCCTTTCTTTTACTAAATGGCACTTTTGCTGAAATGTGCTGGATTCAAGTGAGTAAAGGCTCCCTTGACTTTCATTGCTAGGATGACACACGACTGATTTGCATCATTAGGGATCTTTGCTGATGGTTGAACTGCTTTGCATATAAATGAGACCTAACCTGAACAGCTGCTCTGCTGGTGGGTGTGAAGGATTTACAGTTCCAGATCAGGTCCCTGCTCATGACCAGTCTCTGAGGGAACTGCACTCCAGGCTGATGGAAAACAGGTAAGGGTTTGTACTTGCATCCCTGGAGATTGGGCAAGCACAGAGGATGGCAGTTCAAATGGCCAAAAAGGCTCTTGAAGCCTTTTAATATTTTCAGGTGAAAATGCTTGTTTTTCAGTCTTGCCCTGTCCCTTTAAATTATCATGCATGGTGGAAGAGCAAGATAGAGATGGAATAGTCCTGACAGCATGACAAAGGCTCATCCTGCATCTTCAGGTGTTGTCTGTGGCCTTTCCACAGAGATCTTCTGTTACTTGCACAACCTGGTCATCTCCAAATTGCCTAAGGTTGTGGTAGGCAGTGGAGAACTGTCCATAACAGATCTTGGGTTTTCTTTCATTGAGGATTTTGTCCCAGTGCTCCTGTTCACTGGACCTCTGTTGTTGGCCATGTGTTTCTCCTTAAAATGTGCTCTCTCAGCTCTGCCTTTGCAAATGCACTTTGTGGAGAAAGTGGCAAAAAATGAGATTTTGGCTTCCTGGACTCAATCTCACCAGAGTTTAGGAAACCTGTTTCTGTGTTATTTTCAGTCTAGTTTCCAAATCCCCAGAAGCCTGGCTAAGTCAAGTAGGCAGCCAAGCCTTGAGTAACATCTGCCTGAGCCCTCCCTAAAGATTCTCCTGTCCATGGAGCAAACCACATTGCCAAGGGCATGGTTAATGGTGTGTCAGAGGTAAGAGTAGCTCTCAGACTCAGGAGATCCAGAGAGCTTGGAGACAGTTTGGATCTTTGGCCAAAGCACCTGGGAGGGGTAAATCTCTAGAGCAGGGGTGGTGGTGACATCAAATTCAAGGACTAGTGAATACCTGCACCTTGTTTAATGTCAGAGGTATCACTGCCAGTGGTAGGATTCAGAAAAATCATATTTAGAGGGTTTCCAATGAGGCATTTGTAGATTCAGGTGTACAAACCTGTGAAAGTGTTTGGTCTCCTGGTGATGTTCACACATGGACACAAAGCATCTTGGTCTTGAAAGGATGCTTTTACACTGCTTATTCCTCCTGAAGCTGGCAGAACAGGGAATGAGCACTGTGACCTAACTGGCTATGCAATAAATCCTTGATGGTATGAAGGCACCTGTCAACTCTGCAATGAGTGCTAAGGGTAGAGCTAGTGATGGCAAAATCCTTCAGATGCTGCTTATTGTGGAGGCAGAACTCAACCTGTTACTCCTCCTTCCCTGAGTGTGGTTGGTTTTATCTCCAGGTTAAGAGTGGTGAGATCCCATGGAAGAGGAAGCTGTTCGGCTTTAAGAGCTTTGTTTACTTATATAAGGCCTAACAAACATGGTTGTTAAGGCCCCCTAGGAGGTCTTTCTTATGAAGCTGGGAGCTATTGGATTAGGCAAATGAGAGCCAGAGATTTGCCTAATAGCTTGACAGGCCATGAGGGATTAGACTCTTGTGGGCTGGTGTAAACTTGTGGGACAGAGATGCTGTGGCTTGGGTCTCTTCTTAGCCATGGATAAATGCCTTGTCAATGTGGGTTAATCTTGTTTGCCTTGTCTTCCATAATGCTGCATTGCAGGACACAACCTCTGTCAATTTAATCACTGTTGGAATGGAATTGTAGGCTTTTGTTTCGTGGACTCATGCAACTCCTCCCTAATGCAGCACTTTCAGCATCACAGGGGTCAGTGATTAATGACAATTTTCAGTAACTTTGGTTCAAACTCCTGAAATAGTTGTTTCTTTGGGACCAAAGGTTCTGTTGTCACTGGCTGAATGCAGGTCCAGCTGGGGAGACTCCATTGCTGCCCACTGACTGTGGAACCATTTCTCCCCACTCCTTTTTGAAACACTAGTCTCCCATGTCTCTCCCTACCAAGATAACTGAGATCTCCTTCCCCTGAACTGGGATTCTCCCTTGTCATTATGCTGAGCCCAATGGAGCAGACCAGCCCTGGAATGGCATTTTCTGGAGCCTGGAAGAGACCCTCAGAGAGCACCCAGCCCTCACTGGCACACTCTTGACACCTTTCATTTGATTGAAAGTGAGAGTCAGTGGTGACTGTCCCCATAGGTGAGTGGATAGTTCACAGTGGGACTGAAGTGCCGAGTGTTAGGGGAGACTAAAGAAAGTGGACATGGAACCCCTCTTCTCCCACAGATAGGATACCTTTATCTTGATAGGGTAGAGGGCTGTGTGTGCATGGTTTATGGAGCATCATGGCTTTTACAGCTTCTCTCACTTCTGATCCTGACCAATCTAGGCAAGAGCAGCCACCTTTGCTGGGCTAGATTTGCTCCCAGGGCACAGGCCATGTTTGTCTCATTATGGTGGAGTCCATCCAATCCAGCTCACAGTTTTAGATGTCTTCACATTTCCTCACTCCCTACCTTTCCCTGTCCTCCCTATGAGTACACCAAGAGCCCATCAGTGCTGGATCCAACACAGGAGCTGGGGTCCAAACACCTGCAGCTTCTGTGGGCACAAAGCTCTGAGTTTTGCTTGATGAATGCTTGTCAGATCTAAGGAAGCCAGGAAAATTCACTGCAGGCATCCCCGAGTCTGGAGGCAGCCTCCCCCACAGCCCATTAGCATCTGCAAGAGCCAGGAGGGGACAGTGCAGGTGGGAGGAAGAGCTCAGGCCAGTCCCTTTTGCTCCACAATGGGCGGCATCTCGCTCAGTTGTGCAAATTGCTTGGGCAATCTGGGGGGCCATAAACCCAAACCACTCCTTTGAAAGCCCAGCCCAGCCCCCCTGCCCCTCCTCAGCCCTGTGCCAAGACAGTGGCAGAGCTGAGGGAGTGGGGGCAGCTGGGGACAGGTGTCAGTGATGCTGGAGTACCAGGTGACAGCTTCCCATGGCATTGACAGGAACAAGGCTGCCTTGGGTGCTTGCAGTGATGGTATTGGGCTCAACAGCTGCAGAGAGGCTGCTGTGAAAAAGTGCCTCAGATCTTGTCCCTGACAGCTTCACTAGCCCAGCAGAGAACAGATGCAGGTGCCAAAAGATTTGTGAATACAGGCCTTGCAGGCTGGTCCTTTACTGACACATCTCCAAGACAGCATCCTTTCCTGAGAGGATGGAAAGGGCTGCGGGGCAGTGAGATGGTGTGGGGGCAGCAGCAAGACCCTCATCAGTTGTACACAGCAAGGTTTATTGTCTCACCCACAGGGCACTGGGCCCAGTGTCACAACACATGATTTGCTATCCACCTCCTGTCCACTTCTCTGTATTTTCCTCACCTAACAGGAATGGGAAGTTTTAGATTGTCGTGTGAGCTCTTAGGAGGGGTGTATAATGGGGGATTTCTCCTCTGTTCTACACCGCTGTCTTGCCACCCTGGCTCTGCTCTTTCCACACTGCAACACCCAGCCCTGGGCAGGATTGAAGCTGTGAACCAAAAGCCAGCACAGAGCCCAAAACACACCAGGGCATCCACAATACAATCTCAGAAGAGTCTGTGCCAGCTTATAAAATGTCTGTAGAGTGGGACCTGGCAGAAGGAAGCACAGCCTGCCTTCATGGAGAGGACACGTTTGGGACTGAAGCAGTGAGGGGTGAAGTTCACTCTGCACATGCCCTCAGTGCCTGAACTGCTTTGTGCTCCAGCTTAGTTGTGGCTGGCCCAGGCGAGTGGCTGGGGGAGCAGGGCTGTACTGCTTGATATTACTCTGCTTGAGACTGAGAGGCTGCATCTGGTTTGGATCTCCCTGACTGCTGCTGTGCTCTGGCTGCAGATGGAGATATGAGCTGGGAGAGCCCAGAGCTGCACCCTGCCACAGCCTGGCTCAGCACAGCTCTGGAGGCGCAGGGTGGTCTAATGCACTTTATTACTGCTCTTTATTATCAGCCTCCACTAATGAATTCCACTAATGTGCAAAACCCTGCATGACAAAGCAGCCCTTGATCTTCTTCCACACCCTTGCTCCCAACCCTGTAAGGCTTCCTGCTGTAGCTGAGTTCCACTTGGGACAGGCACAGCTCAGCAAGTGCTAAAAAGTGCATAATCCTGAAGTGAGCTAACTGAGCCTGCGTGCTTCCTCTCCCAGGATCTCACTGATTCTTGCACAGGGAGGAAACCTGCGTTTTCACCAGGCCAGGAGTTATCCTGCATTTTGCCTGGAGCTTGTTTAAATCCCTGGCAGTGGCTCCTGCTTTGCAAGGCAGTCCCAGGAGGTTTCCTAGGTTGAGCCAAAGAGGGCAATTGCTATTTAATGAATGGAGCTGGGCATATCACCCATGGTCCTGCAGCCATCATTCCTCAAACACAAAGGTTCTGCCACCCTTCCTTTCCTAGGAACGGGATCCTCATGGAGCAGGGCTGTAAGTTTTTGTAATAAACTGACCCTGCAGGGAAGAGGAGAAGGAAGGAGAGGGCTCCTGCTGCCCTCGGCATGGTGCAGGCAGCCCAGGGCAACTATCACTGTGAGACATCATTGTTTTTTCATTCTGAGTGCTAAGCTACATAAACAGAATAAAATATCATGCAGAGGACTGCTTACATATTGCCTGTGACTTTTGTATATCTTAATTTAAGAGTTTACAAATTACAGTCCTTCTGCCTAGCCAGCAGCTATTGAGCTCCCAGAAGGAAGTTCTTTGGCCACTTCTCTCTGTGCTATCCAAATGTCTGTAGAAGAAATACCCTGGGAAGAGAACCTGTCACGTTGTCCATCACTGCATAGAGTGGGCTCTTACCTCTTGCTGTGCCTTTGGAGACAACTTTTTTCTCCTATTCCTTTCCTTTAACTGGCTCTGTCTTTACTCATTGGAGGCCTTGTACTTAGACAAGATCCAAATTTTGCATAATAAAAGGGCTCCCTAATAGCTGGCAGTGCATCCTGCTGTTCCCTGTCTCCTGTTGTTGAAGATTAAACAGATGTAAAATTGGGAGCTGAATCCCTCTGCATTTGGGGGTCCTTGTCCATAGCTAGAGATGAGAGATTAAGATGTGACCTTTTCCCAGGAAAAGCAATTTAAGAGTTCAAGAAATTGTAATCCTTAACAAACCTTTCTCCAAAGAATTTTGCTTAAAATGCTTTAAATCCCACTAGACATGTACATTTTTGCTCACAGCTTTCTTTGCCTCTCTTGACTGCACACTCCAGTGAAATCCCAGATCATTTACCAGAAATGCTTTTGAATGCTCCATGCCCACCTACTCTTTTGGACCCCTAAGGGAGACAAATAAACAGAAAGGAAGGCCTAATGCAAGCAGAAAAGAAGTCAACAATTTTCCTTCACCACAGGAGACTTCACACAACTCAGCATCTGCAGGCCTTAGTGCTGTATTGCCCTGAGTAACTCATGTTCCTGGCCATGGTTTCCAGGCAGAACCAAGTCCTAGTCCATACCAATGTACACTAATATCTTCTTGGCATGCCCTACTTCATCTCTTTAGAAGGGGCTCACAATTACTTGGCTTCATCTTAAGGTGGTAATCACATAAAAGCTAGAAAAAGTAATCACATAAAAAAGTAGAAAGTGAGTTTAATTTGTCTCCTGGCCTACCAGCAGACCCTTTTCAGTGAATGGTCAGAACTTGTGTTTAAAAGCTCATTGCAAAAAACAGTATCCATGGCTGATTGAGGTCTCAGTGTTGGGAAACCTTGAGATCTGTAAGTGGAGAAGGAGCCCCATTAATTCCTGTCTAGACTGGCTTCTGAGCCCAGGTTCCAGAGATGAAAGGACACTTTATTAAGACAGGACATAAATCCACCCTGCCAACAAGTCCACACTCCTCTGGATTATTTACACCTCTCTCCCTCCCTCTGGTCATTGCCTGTCCCTACGTAATCTACATTAAAGTCCTGACAGGATTAAACCAACACGTCTTACACCTTAAATATCAGGCTCTGTGTGCTTTCATTTCCACCATGTCACAAAAAAAGACATCATGTTTTTACAGATAGACTGAAAATAAAAAAGTAGGTGTGTAATGAAAGGAGCTTGGTGTTATGACTGAGAGATAAAATGTGCACTTGGGAGATTTTATTGTGAATGTGGCCTTTGCTGCACCTACAGCTCCCCTCCTAAGTGTGTCTGGCCCTGTGTGTCACCAAGGGCCAGCCAGGGGCTGTATGAACAGAGACATCTTGGCCCTGAGCATCACTTTTTGGATGAGGGTGACTGCCTGGGGCCAGGTTACATCCCCTGTTTTATGCAGCACTGTCCTCCCTGGCAGTGCTGTGCTCAGCTGCTGGGGACTGAGGGGCTGCAGAGGGCATGGGCAGCTTAGGGTGAAAAATCTGAGGACTGGCTGCTTCATTGAGAGATTTTACAAACTTTCATTGCTCTGGAGGCTTTATTCCTTTATTTTCTGACATTGGAAAGTGCCTGTAGTTGTCTGTGGGTTTTTTTGGTGTTTATGGAAGAGCTGCAGCACTGTATGAGAGTAGCAGATCCTGTCACCTCACGTTTGCATGAGCTTTTCCACCTTCCCTTGCAGCCAGGCAATGGGGAGCAAACAGTGCTTATGGAAAGGAGACTCAAAAGTACTTTGGCACAAATATATTTTTAGGCTGAAAAGTAAAAATGGTCATTCACTGTTTGAGTGTCTCTGCAATCCCTGGCTCATTGCTGTGGTAGGTCCTGTTCAGCCATAGGACTGAGGGTGCAGTGAGTGCATTAGTGAGATGGCTGCTTTACACAGAAATGAAAGCCAGGCAAAGTGCTTATAGCTGCAGGCAGCAGAATTTCTGGATGATGTGGAAGTGCTGCAGCCTGCAAGGAGACTGCCAGGCACTCCTGCAGGACTGGAGCTGGTGCTTCCCAGGCAGACGTGTGTTCCCAGCAGCAGGGCAGATCAATCCTTTGGCAGAGTGACTAATACTTTGGATTAATTTGTTTGAAAGAACAGCTGAGTTCATGAGCACACTCTGAGGCAGGACTGGCTTCCTGTGGCAGGCCTTGTGGGTTTGCAGTGTTGCTTGGTACGTGCACAGTGATAACAGCCTGTGGTGATAGAGCTGAGCAGTGCCCAGGGTGACTCCCAGACCTGCTGCAGATTCAGCTCCTCGTGGCCCTGGCAGCCTCAGGAAATCACAAGCGCTGTTGAAAGGACACTCTGAACTTTTGTGCTGCCAGACAGGGCTCTCCTCAGTGTCACAGTCTGCTTGGATCTGTGTTTGAACTGACTGCAGTACTTGCAATCCTTTTGTATGCATTTTCTCATGCCTTTTTATCAAATGAGCTTACTGGCATGGTCAATTTGAAATCATTAGCAAATGTTTATCTAAAGGGAGTTTGAAACCTATAAAAAAGACCATCTGAAGTGTTTCCAAGGTTTGCATTAATTTGCCCAAAGAAATCATGATACCTGGTTTACGTGTCCAATCCAACATACCCAGACTACTCCAATTTTGAATATCAAAAGTTCTGCATTGAGCTTGAAAGACTGCTTCCAAAATGATGCTCAACCAGACTACAGAAATATTTCTAATAGGTAAATATGTAAACAAAAAAAATTGATAGCTGATCACATACCTGAAGAAAAAAAATCACTGAATTAGCAGCTTTCTTATTTACTTTTTTCAGCAGCATAAAAGGTGAGTTTCAATCTCCCTGTTAGACACCCAGCTTTGGCTCTCCATGTGCTCCAGCAGTTGGCAGTGCAGGAAATACCTTGAGTTTTGCCTTTTTGACTTTACTGTTGACTTTACTGTTAGATATCTGGGACCTCAGTAAACAACTGTTCTTAAACAGTTTCTATCCTTTCCTTTCTATCAGAATTCTCTGCACTGGAAGAATACAATAATAATCTCCACATCCTTTCTGCTCACACAGAAAAATTTCCTGTGCCTTGTCATCTTTTTCACTCCCAGGTTTGTGTCAGGACGAGCAGAGGGCTGCAGAGCTCCAGGATGCAAGAGAGCACAAGGCAGAATAAGACAAGAGCCTTATTGAGCCTGTCCCAGGCAGGGGCCTGTCCCCCCGGGCACCAGCCACCATCCTGTGTGTGGGGACAGCACGTGGCAGCTGCTGGAGGCAGGGATGGGGCATGCTGTGTTTGTGCTAAGGATGGAGCTGCAGCAATAGGCTTTTGTGTAGCAGAAATAGACCACAGAGTCCCAGAATTACTTCCCACTGGCTTTCCTTCGGTTCATCAGTTTCAGTAGCTCAGTGGGTAGAATCAGCCAGAAGCCATCTGTTAGTCTGGCCTGGGAGAGCAGTCAGAAGTAGGCATTGGGGGGAGAAAAATCTCTAGAAATAGCAGACTTTTTTGCCATTTTATGGAGCATAATTTCACATTCCCACTAGTGTAAACTCACCAGGAATTCTAGCAGGAACAGGCTCAGTTTCATGTTATCCTCTTGCTTTTCCAGCTTTTTATACAGAGATCTTTGGTACAAAATTGAAAGCCGGTGTATATATGTAAGGACTAAGTCACCAAATACCTACATGACTTTAACCTGATTAACAGTCTCCCAGATCTGTGCTGTAGGCAGCACAGTGATGGCCACATGTGAAAACACTGGGTCATTTGAAATTGGGAACTGCTTTCAGTGGGCTGGTCACTGTGGCCCAGAGCTCCCAAAATGCAAGGTAATGATAAGACAGATGGCCAGGAGGACTTTCATCTGCCCCTGAGGGTATCTGAACCAGAGAGTTTTATAGCACTGACTGTTCCTGCACATCCAGACAGTCCTGCAGCCAGCTTCACTGCAGACATGCTCTGTGTAACACTCTGGAGCTCTGTTCCCAAGCATAAAGAACAGAGGTTCTACTTTCTAAACACTCAAAAACATCCTCACATGAGAGTAGCAGATGGGTTAGTGTGGATCACAGACATTAAAAGCTTCCTCCAAACCTCCATCCACTGGATGTTCCACAGTTTTAGTCTGTTTGGGATTTTTTTTTTTTTTTTTTTTTTTTTGCATATACCTAGAATTGCTTCTCTTGCCTGTGAAATAATTTTTAATTTTTAAAAATTTTAAATTTTAATAGTAATGGATAAAAATATAAAACTCTCACAAGAAACAAAAGAAATGTTTTATGACCAATTATCCTTCATCAGATAATACTGCTGAAGTAAGGACTCCTTCCAGCTGGCATGTGTCCCATCTTTCATTTCCTCCAGGAAGTGAGAAGAGAGAAGGAAATGGCTGGGAACCTCTAGGAACATGCTGACATGGAAAATCCCACCACCTCTGTACTTCAGAGATGCTGCAATCATGTCTTTTAAAACAGTGTTAAGTAAGAGCTGGGGAGAATTATCCACAAGACACAAAATTCTTGTAAAATTTTGCTATCTAGCCACATAGGGGGACATTTTTCTCTTCTGTTTAACTTGCCTGTTATTTCCTCCTCCTGGCATTTATTAATCAGACTGGTTAGCCATTCAGTCCAGCCTAAAAACAATCATATCACAAATCCTGTTCTCTGTGGAGGACTCAAAAAAGGCCTTGGCTGAACAAACTCACTTCTCCTGTCTTAACTCTGAAGGGCAGAGCTCAATGCTGGAGATAGATGTTTACCATGAAATTCACACTACAGGTTTCCTGTTTGGAGCAGCCAGTAGTGCTAGGGACACTAGAATTCACATTTGTACACAAGCTCTGTTTTGACAGGGCCCTTCATGATTCATCAACAATTTGGGTGCTTCTGGCTATGCAACATTCACTGCACCCATCCCATTCCTGATAAACAGATTCAGGAGCTCTAATCACAGGGGTAGTATACTCAATAACCATTGCTGTCTAATTGTTTATGATCTTTATCTCTCTTTCCCTCCAAGGGTTTTTTCCTGTGGGAGGACCAGTGTTTCTCTTTGAACTGGCTTTTCCTTTCAACATTATCATTCAGGACTGTTCAAGTGCTGTTTCAGTGCAGAAGCTGCTTACAAACTATTTGTAGCAGCTGCCTCTTTGGAAGTTTGCTATTTGCAGTTCTTGATCCCTCACTTAAACCACCCAACATTGTCTTTCCTTTCCATCTGTGCATGAGACCCCTGCACCACACAACATGTTTAATGTCTGACCCTGGGAGAGTATTTCCAGAATGCAGCAAGACCCTGTGAGCAGTGTGCTGGGAGTGTCTGAGGAGAGGTGAACCACAGGCAGTCGTGATGTTTGGGTTGGGGGCTGATGCTGGCTCCAGTGGCATTGTCTGCACCCCTAGGACTGGCCCTGCTGCCTGAGAGTTCTGCATAGGAAGCCTCAGAGCACTTAGAACATGAACATATGTTTGGGATAGGGGAACAAGTGAAAAAGTAGCATGAGGCAGAAAGGAAAGCAACAGATCATTTCCATCAGCAGAGTTGTCGTGTCCCACGGCTTACGTGTGTTTTCCTGTAATATGGGAATAATTACTCGATGGCTGTTTCCATTTGTGTCTGATTATTAAAATCAATAATGCATACATTGGTCTGACAGTGATTTGCATGCACAGCTTTTCCTATTTGTTGGTAGCCAACAGAGCTGCATGTGTCTGGAGAGCTGCAAAACCCCATGTTGTTCTCTAGACTGTTCCTGCCTAACACGCTCTGTGGCTCATGTTTTAATGTTGGCTGGCTCCAGCTGAGCAGTTCCTGGAGGAGAACCTTGCTGCACACCTGGGAGTCCCTGGCAGGCAGGATGCAGCCAGGCCAGCTCGGTCAATATTGACTTTGCTGCAGGCTTTGGTGCAGTGATGGTTATCTTGCTCACCAGGTAGGAGTTGGCCCGTTAGCACAAGCGTCTTTGAAGCCATTAAATACACAACATCGATGAAGTTGAAAAGGGGGGGGATCCTTTCAAATGAAGGCACCACATTATCAGCCCATGCAGGTCACACAGACCAAGACCTGCACTTTGAACTGCACCTGGGGTGCACTGGGTGACAAGTGTAAATAGGACTTTCACAGGGTGGTCTCTGTCACCACTTCCCTGTCTCCTCTCCCTTGCATCCTGGGCACAGTAATTCGCAGGATTTTCTTTCCTGGTGTGGCTGTCCAGCCCTACTTTCCCAGCCCTGGCATTAGACAGCATGAAAACTTTCCATCTGTAGATGTTTGCTTTATGGGAAGGAGTTTTTTGCACAGCATGAAACTTTCCATTGTATTCACAATTGGTTTCCAGCAAACTAAGTAAAGGTGAAAAATTCCTCCCTGACTGCATGGCAGTGGCACCCCGGGGCACAGCCAGCCTCTCTGGAGCCAAGCCCCAGGGGCAGGAGTGCCAGAAAGGGGTGGCACAGCCTGACCTTGCAAGCCTACCCACAGAGACAGGCTGCTCTGGGGAACAGGGTTATGTTGGCTCAGGCCATTCCAGCTGGAAATTCAGGAGAGAGCTCACTGATGGTCTCTCCTGCTGTGCACAAAGCCCTGACTGCTTTTCCCAGTGGGCAGTGGAAAGCTCCCAGGTAGCAGCAGGATTTCCTCCCTTGTGCACAAGCCAGCTGCTTTCCTGGTAACAGAATGAGCTTTTATATAGCATCCCCTGAGCTGCCAGGGGGATGGGTGTGTATTTCCCCAGTAAATCTTAGTTCCTTGCAAGTCCTTTTTCTCTCCTCATGTTGTGCATCTGCTAGTCCTCCCCAAATTTCCTGCAGGATCCACAGTATTCATACAGCTGCTTGCCAAAAGGGTTCTGTAGTCAGTGCACTCATCCTCTGCATGCTGAACTAAATGGGATTGATCTTTGAGGAAGGCAGTAAACAGCTTGACCCTAGTGCAGGAAGTGTGTGAGCAGGGTAGCTCCTTCATGGTGATGTTCACAGACATGCAGTGCTCTGGGTTCACCCGGTATTGGCCAAAACGTGCAGATCTCACTGGCCTTCAGCTGTGCTGGTGTGAACAGCTGTGTTTAAACCAAGAGAAGGGAAAATTGGAAAATAAGGCCCATGGGTGTGTTGCATTAAGAGTCGTTATCTCACCTGAGAAGGGTGAGTTACTGCTGCACTGGCTACAGAAGGTGCTGGGGCAGGAGAGGCACTCTGGCTTGGTGCTCTGAGACAGGGGGATCCTGTAGGGAGAGGAGCTTCCTTTCCTTGGCTACAGTCCAGAAGCTTCTGTGTTAGGCATGGGAAGAAAGGGAGGTGAGAGGAGAGTCTCTGAGATCATTCTCAGGGCAGCAGGAAAGTGATTGACTTTAATGAGAGGCTCCAAATAGAAAATGGAGATAAACCTCTGTGGGTGGTGTCTGATCTAGGACTGACTCCTGGGTGTTGCTGGAGATACAGAGCCTCTAGCTCACTGCCCTGTCCTACTGCAAAGAGTCTCATGCTCCTAAGAGAAAAGGCTCTGAGGAGAAAAGCTTGGGGCAGGTGAAGTGCTTGAGTGCAAAGAGATGGCAAGGAGCTATCAAAAGCATTTTGGGGTCTGCTTCTCTGACCCATCCTGCAGGATGGTGGTTGCATGGTGTGACAGTTTCCATGCTGCCCAATGCAAAATGAATGCTGATAGTTATATATTGCTTCCCTGTGTTACAAACCAGCCAGCACTTCATGTTAATAGCTTGAGGTAGGACTTAATTGTTCTAAATTAGAACAAAACACCAGTACCTGTCTTATTAGGAGATCATTAGCAACCAAGACAGGTTTAACCATTGAGTGGATAAATCTGCAGCTGGATTAAAGCCTAATTGACTCTGTGATGAATCACACTGTAATATTTCATACAAAGCACTAGGTTTAAAGCCAACCCAAAGTGGAGAGGTCTCCAGTGTCTGTTGTCACATTTGGGTCACTGATGCACACTCCTATTTTACTTGATTCTGGTGCTTTAAAGGAAAGTAGGGAAAATAAATAATTTACCAATTTTGTCAAAGCAACATGAAGGTAGTTCACTCCAGCTTTTTTTCCCAACTAGAAAAGAAGCCACTGTGTCTTGCCCTCACCTTCTGCTGCAAGCCAGGGGCCATTTCAGGATTGCATTTACACTGCTGGCTGAAATTTGGCTGTGAGTCCAACTCACTTGGAAAGACCAGGGCAGTGCCAGGCAAGTGGGTTCATGTGGTGACCTTACTGCTGCAGCTGCTCTTGCCAGAGGCAGATAATTTCCCTAAATGCCATTCCTCAAGGTATTTTTGAGGGGCTTGTTGCTAAGGTCCCTGTGGCTGTGAAGTCGTGCCTCCAGCACTGGATCAGAGGTTTCTGCAGAGAGTCCAAGGGTGAAGCTGAGGGATGTGTCCTTGTTAAAGCTGAGAGAGAGGAGTCTCACCCTGGACTTACCCTGTTTCCTGGGGAGGCAGATTGTTTTGCTGGGTTTTCCCATTAAATCCCTATCTCCTAATAAAATACTACAAGAAAAAATTCATTGTTCCTGCCAAATTTAACAGGAAATTGAGAATAAATATTTTTACTTCAGCAAGCTTGCTTTTTAGCAGCCCAGGCTTTTCCTGGGGGTGGGTAGACGCCTGCTTGGTCTATCCTTTAAGCCAGCCCTGGCAGAGCAGCTCACTGCAGGGGGCTGAGCACTTCTTGAGACCACACTGGAGCCAGGTTTGCTGCAGGGGACATAACTCTGACTGCTGTCACACTTTCCCATGTCACACACATTCCCACTTTCTACAGCTTTTTCTCACAGCTGAGCTTAAATACAAGGGGAACAGAATGAGTTTTGCCTCCAAATGTAGAATCAGCTTTGTGTAATACCAATTTGGGGCAAAAAAAATGAGTTCTGTCCCTGGTTCTGTTACTAGAGATGAGATGACAAAGAGCACTGCTGTGGAAAGAGGCAAGAGGGGGTAAATGAGCCAGCACAGAGCAGAAATCACAGTGTGGCAGCAACTGATGAGCCTCTGTTCTGGAACAACTCTGAGAGGAAGGTCTCTGGTCGCTCAGGATATGGCCACACTCCTCATCCATCCTGTTGTGAGGAGAGAAAGGAACAGCCATTAAAAGTGATGAACAGGCTTAATGGCAAATAGGAAGCCCACATAATAGAGCAGGAACAAAATGGAGTTTTACTGCATCTACCAGAAAAACAAATCTTTTTAATCCAGAGAGAGAAAAATTGCTCATGAAGCCCAAAAGCAGGGGAGAAAGCAAGTAGTGCATAAGGAAATAAATAAATCATTTGGTGATGGCCTCATTAAAATAGCAAATGATGTTTTTCCCATGTAGATTATGGGGTTTTTGCACAGGTGGCAGAGACTGACATGGGAGAGGTGACTGGTACCTGGGAGGGCACAGCAGCCTGCAGCCCCCTATTCCCAGTGTGCCCCACACCCTGACCAGCCCAGCTGAACAAAACCCATCCTTATCACCTCCTACACAGTAGAAAATGAATGTCTGGCCACAGGGGCCCATCCAGGTCCTTTACAAAGGTTGTAAATGGCTGTGGAAATAGCCAGGGTGTGGGCCAGGCCCCCCATTCTGGATTCCATTCTGGAGGAAATCCCAGGGTCCTCCAAGGCCAGGGGACAAACCCTCAGGGATCAAGCCCCTCTCCTCAAGCCATGCTGTGCTCACTTGAATGGGTGGCTTGTGCCCTAACTCTGTCAAGCCCAGAAAATCCATATCTTAATCCATATTAATCCATATGTTAAAACTTTGGCAGCACATGTCTGTCTTATGTAAGCAACCCACTTGAGCTATGATACAGGAACCTCTCAGCAGGTTTTGCTGCAGCCCCAAACCATAGTCATGGTGAATGCCCACATCCAAGAAGCCATCCTCCATTTTCATTTCCATAGCACAGTGTTAGCTCAGTTGAAAAAAGCAATGTTTGTGGTGGGAGTGCTTTCAATTTCAGTGATCTCTAGGCAGGAAGTGCTTATTTTTCTATATTTTTATAATGACCTATAAATTCACCCATGGAGATGGAATTCCCTGTTAGAACTGTAGCTTTTTCCTGAAACCTCATAGAAAGGGCTTTATTTTCTACTTAGCTTAGACAGTTAAAATTGCTCCTGTATGACCTTCAGGTTTCATCCTGCTGTGTTTTAGGGGACTTTACATGGACTACAGACTAGACAGGATCAACAGTCTTGTATAGACACCAGAGAGGTAATTAGAGCTCAAAATGAAACAGTACTTCTGCTGTGCTTGACAGCAGTAAAATGCAAAACAAAAGCTAAAAACCAAAGGAAAGAATATCAGAAAGAATAAAAAGTAAGGGATAGGAAGGCTCCTCCTCTGAGGGATTTGAATATCTAGCTAACGGTTTCATCAGGAAGAAACAGAAAAGAAATACTGTTGACTATAGAGACCTGGTGTTTTTTGTTCCCTAACTTCACATCAAGTATGATTTAGACACCTCCTAGAAGAGGGAAAACCCTTTGGCAAGTGTTAGTGAAACCCTGGATTTACGACATGCAGCTCTGAAAATCTTTTTCTGGCCGAGCTTTTCTTGGGATTAGCCTGTATGAAGGAGAGTAGGAATGCTGGGGAAAGCTGCCTGTAGAGCTTTTCATGTGGTTTCCATGGCTGGAAAAGTGTGGCTGCATTCCCTGCCTTCTTGTAAGTGGTCAGAAGAGCTGTTTTATTTAAAGCATGGCTTGAAGTCTCAGGTACATTACAGGAACAGAGTGCATCAGGGAGAGACCAGGCCATGTGCAACATGCAGCTCTGGGAGATCACTTGTTTAGTTTGAAGGTCTTTGCAGTGGGCTGGACAGAAATCTTGATGCTGGCAGCCCTTTGAATGCTGCAGGTTCCCAGGATGCTTGTACAAGACTGTGTGAACACCTTACAGGTGATGTGCACATGTGCTGCACAGGGATCTGAGCTGCTGCTTTTGTTTCCAGAGGGTTGGTTTCACTCTCAGTTGGGAACAGGCACCAATTTAGTTCCAAGGGGCAGAGTCCATTCCTAGGGCTCCTTACTGTGCCACTGAAGTGCAAATCCCTGCTAAGATACCTGCCCAGTGTTTTGTTGGAGCTCTAGTGCCCTCTACTCCCAGGCAGCAAATTAAATATATGAGAGTGCACAGACAGATGTTGAGGAGAGAGGGACAAGCCAGGAAACCCCAGCAGTCCTGGAGAAATAAGGGAGGCATCCTCCAGAGAGCACAGGTGGTCTTCCCTGAGCAGCTGAGGACCAGTCCAGGCAGCCCCACACATCTCCCCTCTGCCCACATCCCCAGGAGCAGAGGGTGCTGGACACCTCCAAGTGCCACCCCCAGGATGGCTCCTGGGCCACTACAGTGCAGTGCAGTGTTGGGCTGCTCTGCCACAGGCAGAACCATTCCAGTGCATTTGTGCTTCCAGTTGCTGATCTCAATGACTCTGCTTTTTTTCCTGCTTGCTCTTGCTCCCCATGTTCACAGTTGGCCACCCCTGTGGGTAAGCAGGTCCTGTGCTGCAGTTCCAGTGCTGATCAGCCCCACTGCCCGGGTTGGTGCATAACCCTCCTCCCCTGACTCTGTCCCCTCTTGCTCCTTTCAGCTGTGTTTGAGTCTGATCTGTCCTGCAGAGTTCCTCTTGAAAATAAGTGGGAAGGGAAAGAAGGCAGAAAGATACTTCTTACCCTGCTCTCAGACATGAAGTCATCAGGTTATTTGGCTACCTGAGTCCAACCTTCTTGAGCACTGGCAGTACAGGACACAGTCTTGACAGACTGGACTTGCTGTTTCTTAAGCAGAGCACAATGCCCCTTTGTGTGGGGTTCCTGGACCGGCCAGGTTAGGTTTTGTTTGACAAAGCTTCTTTAAATTTCTTTTTTTTTTTTCTTCCATGGAGTTGTGAGGAAAAAGATTTCTTTCTTCTTTCAATCAAACCTTAACCTTGAGTTTGCACAAAATAGGTCTGTGACCCTAGAATAAGTTTCAGGTTTGCAAATAAGCTTGTAACCCAAGCAGTCTGGGCATTTCATAACCAAATTTGTGGACAACAAAAATGCTATGATTTCAAACCTAGAGAAAAAAATATGGGGCCAGAAAACCAGAAAATTTTCATTTACTTCATTCAGCATCTCCTGGAAGCTCTGTGCAAAAAATTACTGTGTGCAGCTTCCTCGTGTGTCAAATGGCACAAAGAAGTTGTGAGATGTCTCACAGGAGTGGTGCAAACCTCTCCCATGTTTCCAGGGTGCCTGAGGTCCTCTCGTAAAGAGGATGAGAGAAGTGAGGGGGATGGAGGGAGTTTCCTCTGAAAAGGGGAATCCAGAATGAGAAACACATTCAGCCACTGCAAACAGCAAAAACACACGCGCTTTGATTCCAGGAGCCAGACCATGCGTGCCTCACATGTGCAGCTGCCCAGATTTATGGCCTGTTATCCTCAGAGGCAATTACTGGAGTTTGTTGTGGGGATCTGCATGAGCAATGCACAGGTTGCCCACATAGCCCAGCCTTCTGAGAAATGACACGGTGCTCACTCTGCCAGCACTCGCCATGTGCTGCGGCGGGAGCAGCTGTGCTGGAAAACCACCACAGAGGAAATCACAAGTTAGTGAGTCACTGAGACTGCTGCCAGCCTGTCAGGAGTCTCTCCATAACTCAGCTTCCATATGCCTCTGCTTCAGCTCTGAAGCAGGCTCAGATGCCACCTTGAACAGCAGAATGGCTGCTAGCATGTGAGGAAGGAGCAGAAGCAGATGGATAGATGGAACTGGTTTACACTCCACAGCCCCAAAGGGAGGCCTGCAGTGTGGAGAGGAGAAGTCACCCTGGCAGGCCTGAGCACTTCTTCCTGTGCAGCCTGTGATATGGCCCCAGACACCCCATCAAAGCTCAGCAGAGATGTCATCCCAGGCCCCTTGGACCTGCCTGGGGAAGGTGCTGCTTGGGGCAGGGCCAGGGGCGTACTGCTGCCAGGATACTTTTAGCCCAGCTGCAAGCATCAGTATTGAGGACTTCCCAAAGCTGCTCATGGCTTTGGTCCAAGTGGTTCAGGCTTTATCTGTGCTTTGGGAGACCACTTGCAGCTGCTCTGGCCAAGAGCACACTCCTGTGCTGTGGGCTGGACTGCATTTGCATCCCTGTGCCTGTGAGAGCCAGGGGGAAGCTGTTGACGTCAGGGTATTAAACAGGTCTCAGGCAGCAGCTCTGTGGCATGATCTGCAGGCTCTCATGCCTAACACCAGCCGACAGTGGAAGGGTTTTTCTTTCCAAAGCAGGGGCTGTGCTGCCAGTGGGGCAGGGCAGAGGTGCCTCCTGCAGTCTGGGGAGGCTTCTGCAGACAAAGCTGCAGTACAAACCCTTGGGAGAAGGGGATAGTGTCATGCTGTGGGACACATTTCTTACAGGGGCAGTGCTCTAAGTTGTCTCCCTGGGGCTATCTCCAGCCACTCCTGCACCCCAGGGGCAGCCCCAGCTCATCCCACCAGCCCACAGCTTTAAACACCTCTCCTTCTAAATCCCTAACCAGTGAGGAGCAGGATGCAGAGCAAACTGCTTCCAAATGCTTGTGCTGGGAGTTCTGTGCTGGCTCTTGCTACCCTTAAAGCCAGTGGCAAAATCCATATGAGACAGAGGTGCAAAGATGCTCCTGGCTGAGTATCCAGTGTTGTTTTCCTTGACAGTGAGAGGTGGTCCTTAAGGTGCATTTTGATATGTGAGCAGGACCAGATGTTTTCAGCATCAAACCAGACAGGAAAATGAGAAGTATTTTCTATAGAAATATAGTTGGATAAAGCCTGCATTTGGGATTTGGTGCTTTTACTGCCTTTTTTTTTTTTTTTTTTACAGAAACTGAGCAATAATTCTTATTTTGGGACTAGGAGCTTTTCAAGCAATGAAACTATTTTCTTAAAATCTCAGTTTTAAAGTAGTTCATTCTGCACTGGTTTTTGGATGAATACTCACCACATTTTTCAGCCATGTCTGTGCAGCACATGTTCCCCACAGCAGCAAGTAGAGGGATTGCTGTTCCTGCTGTCCAAGGGGCAAGGAGGGCTGGGGGATCCAGTGCTTTTTCCCAGCCTTCCTCATTTTAGACTCACTTATGCCCATTGTTGTGTGTTAAAGGCACCATCAGTGGAGGATCCCCTCTGTGCTCCGGCTCTCAGCTTGTGACAGCCACAGAAAGATCACAGTGCCTGGGAGAGGTGCTGAGGAGACACTTGGCAGCAGGGTGAATGCTTAGCTTGGAGTAATGCTGCCTTATGTTTCTGTGCTTTGATCAACCGTGCTTTAAACTGACACTTGGACTTAACTTGCTTTAACTTCATGTACAAACTAGTTCCAAGTAAACAGGTCTCCCTTGGACTTCTCAAGGAGGCCTCCAGATGAGCTCTGGTGAGCCTTGATGAGGCAAAATCCATATTTTTTACCTACTCTGTCCCTTTGTAGGAAGCATCCACCAGCAGGACCAAGACTACAGCAGTATATCAGTGGTGGTTCACCCATCCTCACAGCCTAGGACATTCTCTTCAGCTGCCCAAAAGCCCCATTTGTGACCTTCAGGTTTTAAAAATTTGGTCTTACCTTTGGCAGGCCAGGGAGCAAACTTCCCAGACAGTCTCAGAAATGCTGGTGAAATATCAGAAGAACCCTTTTCTCAGCAGTGGCACCAGTAACACTGGTTGGCATTATGTGTTGGTCATTGGTCCAGTGGAAAGGCAGTGTGGCCAAGCTCACAGTGGCTGGGGCTGTTTATTAATTAGGATCACAATATGTGGATAATTTTGGAGGAAAAAATAGGTAGAATAAATATTTCAAAAGAATATAATGCACATACTTTGAATTGAGAAAGTTCTGTGTACTGTGTTGATCTGCTGTCCCACTGTGAAATGTTGAACTTACTATTTTTGGATTAATACATGAGCTTAGAATTTAAAAAAAACAAACTAATGAAAAATACCCATAAGTGAAACACATGAATAGGAAATAAAATCTTTTCTCTTAGATTGAGTTAAATGTTCTGTTTGATCAGGTGCAACTGAGGTTTTCTTATTTTAGTTTTAGTCCTATTTGCTGCCTTGTTTTGGAAAGGGCATGGGGGAACTCCACCTTTATGCTAGATCCACCCAAAAGGAAAGCTGTCCAAGCTAAATAAAGACCATTTTCCATCTGTCCCTGCTCTGACCTTCTGTAAAGGCCCTTTCCATGGCTGGCACCTCGCAGAGGGAGCTGCACTCCCCAGCTGACACAGGGCTGTAGGACCCTCCCAGCTTCTCAGGGCACGTGGCTGGGACAGACAGTCCAAAGACAGAGCCCAGGCTGCCAGGTGTCACCCCTCTGAAAGCCTCACCACAGCCCACACTGACCCTGGAAACACCTCCCAGCTGATACAGCTCTGTGTAGCTGCAATTACTGTCTGCTTTGCTCATCTCCTCTATTAGCTGCCTGCTGTCATTCTGCTCCTGCCATTGCCTGTCCCACTAGATCTGGGCTCCCTCTCTGATCAGAGGCTGCTCCTGTCCTTCAGCAAACACCACTGTCTGAAAACACACCCAGGGACAGTCAGGGCTGACCCCTGTGTGGCTAACATGAAAACTGGGTGTCCTGGCACCCCGGGGCCACCTCCTGCATGTCTACAGTCAGCAGTACAGGTGATGCTGGTTAAGCACATGGTTTCTTGGTGTGAGTTACTCTTGATCTTCTTTCTGAATGCTTACACAGATGTCCTCTGGGTCTTGTGAACATGTGTCTTCAATTAATTTTCATCAGCAGGGCTAAGGTAAAAGACTTTTCCAGTTGGAAAATGAGATGCCTGGTATACTCCAAGCAGCAGTTTGTCAGGACTGGTCTGCTCTCATTCAAACTGCAATTGGCAAATTTTCCAGCAGGCAAAGAGGCAGCCACGGCTGCTGAGGAGCTGTTTGCATACAGCACCTGAAGGGCAGAAGAGTTTGGATAATATAGATCCTGCAGGAGAATGACTCTCCCCTAGCATCATCTCCTGGAAACTGGCTCCACACAAATGTTTGAAAAGAAGAATTTCTCTCCAGGAGCCCTACATGGATGCAGACACCTGCAGCTCTTTAGTCTACAGTCACCACCCACAGAGGATTTGCTGGCAGAAAAAATTTGCTTTGAATGTTGGTGCCCAAGACAGAACAGCAGCCTCTTCTGTCCCCTGGAGCTGCACTGACAAAAAGAAGGAATCTATTGTTTACAGACATGTAGACTTTCAGATGAATACTAAAATATGCCTGGAACACATATGAAGATCAATGCCTTACAGCTTGAGTCCATCACTGCCAGCCATGCAGGTGGGATCTGTGTGGAATAGATTTCCCCACCTCCACATTTTGTGGTGCTTCTTTCTCCTTCTGAAATATCTGAGATGGACTTTCAGAGGGGAGTTGTGCAAGCAGCAGGTAAAGCCCATAGCTCAGGAAGGAGTAGGTGTGGTAAGCAAGACTGGCCTATTTTCACTGGAGTCTCCTCTGAGTATGACTGACTCTCAGACAAACAAAATCAGGTCTGGGAGATAGTTCCTGTCCTGTTTCCCTGTTTCACTATGGAAAGGGCTGGAATGTGTTTGTGGGGCTGTGGAGGAACTTGCAATCCCGAACAACATGGTACCATTTATATTTTTATCAGAGCTGCCAAATTCTAGATGGATTTGAGTGGTGTGTCCTGCTCTCAGGTCATCTTCATAATTCTACAATTTTTCTTCAAGATACAAAGCAATTCAAGCAGCCTTGAGAGACTGAAATGAAAAGTCCTCAAAGGCAAAGGACCAATGGAGACCTGGTGAAAATATAAGTGGCTGAAATCTCAATATTTGTCCTACATACCTATAGACTCTTAGCACTGAGTCAATGACAAATGATCCCTTGTTGTTCCCAGCATACTTTCTACTGCTGAAAACCACCAGGAGCAGTGTGAACAGGTTAGTTTTGCATGCCTGCTAACCCTCTTTGCTGTCATTGCTCTGATTTCTAATGGTTGCTTCCTACCCTCTGGATTCCCTGCAGCAGGGAAAGAGGAGGGTATCCAAACAGGCACTGAAATGATCAAGCAAACCAAAGCTGCAGCCTGTTAATCAGTCTCCTTCAGCTGAAGGAGGCTAGTTGTGCAGAAATCAAAACACCATCTATGATTTGAGGTCTTGCTTCACTCTGCAAACATCAAATATGTATTCTGCTTGCTTTCTCATAGCCAAAGGATGGAAATCTCACTCAGAGTGACTTGTCTGCCTTTGAACAGATGGTGTGAAGTGTTGCCCCTGTGAGCCTGTGAAGCAGCCACACAACAGCCCAGCTTTGCTCAGCAGAGCCCCCCACCCAGCAAAGCCAGTGCAGTGTGGAGATCAAAGCCAAATCTTCTCCTTCATGACTTTCCTGTTATAATTTTTTTTCCTCTCCTTCTACATTTTTTTCCATAATCAGAGTCTTGACTCCTTTTTCTTCTGTATTCAGGCTGGAGATCAAACAGGCCAGACATCTGCTTTGCTATTTTTAAAACCATTTTAATGATTTAATAATTTCTAGGGGAGATGGAGAAGAGGAAAATGAAAATAATGACAAGGCCAAAAAAAAATGACACCATTTAAAAAATTCAGGCAGAGTCAGGAGTGCCTATTCTTCCCTCCTCTTCTTTTTTTTAATCTTGAGGAAATCACCATGATGATTGTAGCTGATGTATGCTGGCAAAACATTTAAGTAGATGTGTGCCTGAAAGCATGACTCACATCTATTTTCTTCTGCTTTTAGGAAATATGTTATACTGATTAAGGCTTTTCTCATCTGAAAATGCAAAAAAAAAACCTGTTGCAAACACCTCATCCCCGTGAAGCAGGTAGAGCTTGTGTGCTAGATGGGCAGAGGTGGAGAGTTCCAGCAGCTTTCCCAGTGGGACAGTGTCAATAGGGAGTGACAATAAAACAAATCAGTCTTCTCTTCAAAGCTGGACTGCTTTTTATTAAAAAACATTAATATCTCTCAACAGAATCTTATCTAGGGATGAATTGCTGCTGCCACCACACAGGACACTCAGCAGAACTATGGTTTCATGCCAGGCTCACCCTCTGCTCTTTGGGAAGATGACCCAGATATTGGAAGTTCTCACAGGTTTAGTGGATCGTGAGCTCACAGCTGCAGAAGGAGGAGCACCAGGAGTTGTGGGGGGCCAGCCCCCATGCAGGGAAGGGAAGCAATGCTGCTGGCTTAATTCACAGACCAGCTCTGGGTCACAGAGCGTTCTCAGATCACCACAAGGTCTCATTTTTCACTCAATGTGACACCAGTCACACTCCAAAAGCTACAGACATTTTGGTTGTGTATCAGCACCAGGCCAAAAGATTATGTGCAAACTCACCCACGCTGCTTATTTTTGGAGGGAAGGCAGTCAGCCTGCCAGCTGTCTCTGGGAAGAGGCCTTTTTGCAAAGAATGATGGATGATGAGAATTTAGGATATCAATCTGGTTCTCCTTTTTAAATTTAAATATACACCAAAAGTTTTCTGATTATGGAGAAGTCATTTGAATGTACATTTTATGTACCATCATCTTGCTTTTATTTTTTTTTTCTTTTTTTTTTTTTTCCTGTGCAAAAGTTAAAAAACTGCAAGCAGAAAAGTCAAGACAAACCCAGCATTCAAATGTGGTGTGTAATCTTCCTCTTATCTGCATGCCATTGCCCAAAACAAATGCATTAATGTACTTTATGTTTCATGGTTATGAGTTGCCCTGAGGATAATCAAATCAAAATCAAATGCACCTATGGAAGATAAGGTCACTGATACTGTTCCCACCCATTTCCACTCTGGCTGTGAGTTTCACTGCAGCTGCATTTATTACCCTCTCTGAGTTTCATTGCTGTTCCTTTAAAGATTGCTTTTCCATATGTATGGATTAGGTATAGGTCTTTCTAAGCTGTATACTCTGCAGAAATACGACTTCCTGACAAAGTGGCAGTTGTAGATGTGAGATCCTATGAGTGAGAAATAGAGGGGAGCAGTGGATCCCAGTGTCCCAAAGGGAAGGGAATTCCTCGGAGCACAGGAAGTTTTTGCAGTGTCCCTCGCCTGCCCCTTAATCAAGTGATCATATCAACCACCTCGTTCCTTTCAATGGGGGAAAATTTGCAGACAAATCTCTGCCAGCAGGACGTTGGAGCTCTCCTGGGTGGTGGGATAAAGATACCTGTCACCTCCCCTGGCCTCGCTGCTGGCTCACACTGGGGAGCCCTGTGCTGGCTGCAGGGCCGGTCACTTCCAAATCCCCGTCAGAAAGTGAAATAGGACCCAGCTCCCCAATGGCTCAGCAGCCCCATTGACCATGGCAAACAACTGTGTAAGTGGTCCCATATGCTGTAGGTACATTAGAGGGACATAAATTGTCCTCTGTGCTCATGGTGGTGGCATCTTGCCCCTGCTGCAGAATTGCTCTTGCCTTTTATTGACTGGAGGGCCAGCAACTCCTCCCAAAAGCTGTGCTAGTGGCACTGCAGCTCTGAAAACTGGGTCTTCCCCAGCTGGCTACCAGGAGAAATACTTGAAGTGATGAACCCACCAGTGTTTTGGGTGGTGAGCACTGTGACAAGGGGCACCTGTGTGCAGCAACCCTCTCCTCCAGTCTTTGTCCTCTACCGCTCCTCCATCACCAAATGAAGATTGTATGGTCAAGGATAAACAAAGAGCCTGTTCATACAGGGAAGTTTTGGGGGCAGAAAGGACTGAAAGGCTCAAGATACGGCAAGGCTTAATGCCGTAAATCTGATTAATTTACCTTGTGACAATCGTAACAAAAAGCGAGGGCTGGGAGCTGGGGCTGCGGGCTGACCTTTCGCTCGCGCTGAAAGGCAGCACAATAGGGGCTGGGGCTGGGCAGGGGAATGACCCTGCCTGTCACTGCTACCTGCTGTTTTTGACAATGCCATCGGGCACAGCTCTTGGGGTGATGAAAAACACCTTCCCGCCAAAGGCCCCTTCTCCCCCTGCCCTGGACGGGCCAGCTCGGGGGATTTGGTGCAGGCAGAGCCAGCTGTGCAGGCTGTGTAAATGGGCATCACTCACCAACGTTAATATCCACCAGGAAAAAGTGCCCTGGGGACTTCGGGGTCAGACCCTGCGTGGCCAACCGTGTGGCTGATGGATATGCAGAGTTATGGGGGACTCTGGGCTGAGCTGCCAGCAGACAAGGAAAGGCTTTCAAGGGCTCTGCAGCATGGTACAGAGGCAAAAGTCCAGCCCTTGGGGTAGGATGGCCCTATGTGCAAGAATTTGCTGCACTAGGGTGTGCCCTGGCCATATCTGAAGGCAGTGGCTGTGGGAAAGAGTTTTTCTGTGCATCTCCTGGAGAGGATCTTCCTTGTGAGCCCTCACACTGTCTTGATGAGCACAGGGTTTATTCCTCTCTTGTCCCTTGCTAAACATGCCCAAAAGCACACAAGGAGGGCATGCAGCAGCAGCAGCAGTGTATACTGCAGGGAACATCTGTCCCAGAGGCATCATAGGGCAGGATGCAAGCTTAAGTTTGGCTCAACAGAAATGTTATTATCTGAGGAATTAACCTTTGTGTTCAATACTTGTTCTCCAGATTCATCTTTGTCTTCTGCATCTGCTTTGCCCTGAGCAGCAGCCATTCCCACCAGGTATAATTTCTTGCTTAATTCATATGGAGCAAGTGCACCCAGAGCAGCACCCAGCATCATCCCAGCCTGCTCCCTTTCAGGAGAGGGAGACAGAGTGTTTTCATACCCATTACATGTCAGGCTGTCTTCTTTCCACTGTGACTGTTTGGCTGAAGTTCTTTTCCCAGAGTCATTATCACAAGGGAAGTCTGAGGGATTTCACAGTTTATTTTAGTTTTATCAGCTTTAAAAAAACCCAAAAACTTTGAAAGCAGGTGAAAAATAATTCAAAATCTTAGCTAGACCATATACCAGTCAGGCAGAATCTATGGTCTGCCTTTAAATGCATTGGTTGGTATCTCATGATATTCATAAAAAATAAATAGTTAATAAAGGTGTTTGAACTGAACCATCTGCTAGAGTTCTTGGTTGTGGAGGCTTAATTGCAGGCTAGAGTATCAAACTTTCAGAAGGTTTGGGAACAGAGATTGATTGGGGTCACCAGGTTATTCAGAATAATATCCCAACCCTTATCTCTCAAATGCAGTGTCCAATTGATTTTCTCTGGACCATTACACATCATGCAGGGCTGCAAAGCCCAGAAGGGGAGTGGCAGAACATCATGCTCCTCAGAATCCTCCTGACACAAACACTGCAGTCCTTTGCAGGCTCTTGGGGAGGCACAGCTTTTCTCCACAAGGTGAAGAATAGGTGAGGAAGCCACATGGAAAAGGCTCAGCCATTTTCCAACCTCAGGCTGTATCCCAAAAGGTGTTGTTACCCCCAGGACTGCATTTACACAGCACCCAGACACATGTGGTGGGCCTGGCTGATGAAAAACACCAACTGCTGTTCAGCATTTCCATAAAAATTACTGGATTCCACATATTTTAGTGCTTCAGTCATCAAAACTGGGAACAGCGTCAGTCTGAGCAGAGCTGGCAGAGATGGGGATGTATATGATGCAGTTTGCTTAACAGGAAAATACCTTTCAGGTCAAAGAGAGCTCTTCACACCTAAGCTGTGGCTTGTTATCTACCAAGTCCCAGGCAGCTTGGATTTGCCAATCAAATAATTTTTAATCAAACGCCAACACCATCCCTGGTTGCCCCCTCCCACGCAGCCTGGGGCTTTGCTGCCTTGGGGAAAGCTGGCTTTGACATTCCAGCCACCCCATCCCCTTGCTGTGGAAGTTCAGACTTCCTGTGGGGGTTTCCTCATTTCCTGGCATCCTCATTTCCTGGCATCCTCATTTGGTTGATGAATCACCCCCCTTTTCTCTGCTCTCCAGCTGGGAGTGGGCTGGGCTGCAGCCTCCCCAGGGACAGGTTTGTGCAGCCCTGGGTTAAGCCCAAACTGGGAGGGGTGGTGGCCACAGGGGACCCACTCGCTTGGACCCCTCCCAGCACGTTTTGTTCTGCAGCTCCTAATCCTTTCTGGTGTGCTTCCCACATTTATGGTCTTCCACCTACTTCAGGTTTGGGGAAAGCCGCTTCCCCTGGGGTCTCCATTGATTTACCAGCTCCAGGGTCTGGCTGTTGCCTGGGGTAATTGGCAGCAGTGACATATTTGGGCTGAATTTTATTGTATGCATTAGGAAAAGTCAGCAAACAGAGTTGAGTGCCATGTCAAGTATTGCCTTTGACTTTCTATTGCAGCCGTTTGGGATCTGTTTTGTCCATGCCCTGAGAAAGCCTCTGTTCTGGTTGAGGCTTTGTCTGAGATGCTGAAGGTTAGTCAGAGGAGAGCTGTCTGAGAGACCCCACTAATCCCTTTTTACTTTTTGAATAAGAAAGTCAAGTGTTTTTTATAATAATAATAATTTGAGCTAATAAGTAACATGCTGGCTGGAGCTGCAGCTGCCTGGGGTGGAGCAGATTTGTTTTCTCCATTAATTAGAAAGTTTTAGCTAATGTCACACATGTCTCCATTTGGAGATTTTTCTGGAGAGGTCCTGATTCTCACTGCTAAATCAGCACTGGCTCAGAGTCCAGGCATCAACACTGGCTTCCACCACCTCAGAAATTACCCCCCTCCCTCCATTCACACCAGTCAAACCCTGCTCTGCCCTCCCTGCTGAGCATTTTTGGGAGGACCCCAGGCTCTGGTGTGACCCCAAGCAGAACACCCACCCATGAACAAGGGGTGCTTTGAGAGGGTGGGTTCCTCTTTCTGTGGGTAGAAATGTTTATTTTATTATTCCTTTAATTCTTTCACACTGTGTTCCTGCCTCATCAAAAAGCATTAGCAAAGTAAATCTTCATCAGTGAGGGAGGTCTCGCTTCCTTTCAGGGATAACAATTCTGTAAGTCTGTGGGAAGATTAAAAGTGTGGTACTAAGTAAAAAGTCATACAGCTGGAGAAGGCAAATGCCTGTAACTGTGTTCATTAACAATATTGTATATCATCTATATGAAAGGAAGTTTAAAGGCTTAATGATTTCCTTCTCACCGATACATGCTGTTCAGTGCCAGCTCAGACAATGAAGACAGACTAACCTGTTTTACCTCTGCCCTGCTTTGATGGTTGTTTTGCAAACACTTTAGGAAGCTGTTCAAATTACCATAAAATTGATTTTCAGTGGAAGCTGAAGGTAAAACAAAATATTTTCTATTGAGGGGTTTTTACAATAAGATTAACTCCATGAGACCTCAACCTTGGCCCTAGCTGGCCTTGACAATGTCTCCCTTTTAGGAAGGTGATGCAGCTATCTATAATTAGCCATGGCTAGTTAATAACTCATCTGTTAATGTCGAGGCCCACAAATGGAAGGTTTCTATGTACAAGGAACTGAGGTTAGGCCAACAAGGATAAAATCATGTCTATTTTAGTTTAATGAATTCTGTTTCCATTGTTGCTGCATTTTATTTGGGCAGTCAGATGGATAGCCAGGCTTTGGAGCAGCTTTTGGGAGGGTTGTACTTCCCTGCAGTGCAGTAGCTGGGGCTCCCTCTGCCAGCCTCTGGGCTATAACATCATGGCAGAAAATGGCAAGAGCAATGTTCTGCACCCTACTAAGCTTGACTGTTCAAAGCTTTGGTGGTGGTAGCTTGGTTAAAAATCACATTATTGCTTTCTGCATACCCAGAAGTAATGGGAATGAGCAAAGCAGGGGTCTCTGGTTTTGAGACAAGGTATCGCCCCTTTTTGTCTGTGGGTCCACACCCTCCACTGCTGCACAGAAGAAATGGCCCCTCCATCTGAGTTCCCACGGCTTTAGGAGAGGGATGTGCAGGGGCAGAAGCTGGGCTGGTGAACACAGCCCTTCACACACTCCTCTGAGGAGATGCTGTGTCCCTGGTAGTAACTTACTGCCTTTTGAATCAAATATAAACATAAAGTCCCATTGTTAGTGCATCTTGGCCCTTGGGTGGTGATGATATTCAATTTTTAATTACCTCTAGAGCTTTGAGGCATTCGGCACAGGATGGCTGAGCTTCAGCTGGGTGTCATGACTGGGCAGCTCACCTCATTCACGATGAAAACTAGCACATAAATCAGTCAATGCTGTCAGAAACAGTCCCAACTAGTGCCAGCAGTGAGAATGGGCAAGGACTCTTGTCTTGGTAAAGACCATGATACCCACTTGCATGACAATCACTAAACACCAGATGTGGGTTTTTTCCCATTTTAAGAATGTGCATGTAAAATTGCCCCAAATTGACCCCTTCCCTGAAACTCTCTGCTTTGACATTCTGTTAAAAAATTCCATCCTGGTTTCAGTCATGGGAAAGAATTTTCTCCTTAAAGTTGTTTTGGTCAGAAGGAAAAATAAATCTTTGTTTGCATGACTAGGTCTCAGTCATGAAAAACTGACCCCAAAAAATGTTGCTACAAGTTTCCTCTAACTGCAGAGACTCAACCCGGGGCATGTCATTTGAGAAGATGTATGCTGGAGCACAGTGGGGACTGGAGAGATTTGAAGAAGGAGCCTTGGGAGCTCCTTTCTTATTGCTGTGTTTAACACAGAGCACACGAACCAGGCGAGACCGCGTGGCGTAAACAGCGCGTGCGAGCCTGAGATTGCTACACTGCCCACGGGGAGCTCCAGGAGACAAACATTTCTCCATTTCTCACACAGACCTGGATGGTCTGCTCCTTCCCCAGCACCTGTGATGGGAGCCCAGGCTGTTCAGGACAGGCACTTTTGGTTTCCCTGCAGCCATGTCTTGTCCTACATCCCCAACGTCCGTTCTGTCCGTGAGTCACGCAGGCACTTATCGAGGTTTTGGATGATTCATCACAATTCTCCAGAAATTTAGGGCTTGTAAAGCCAGACAGAAAATCTTGTAGAAATGTTTTTTCCTGTCTGAATCCCAGCCAGGCCTGTTTTGAGGACTACCTGGAAAAAGCTGGAAGACAGGCTTGGCAATAAAAATTCCCACAGTTTGAGCCCTGATCAGGGACTGGCAGCTGGACAAAGATTAAATCCAATTTTCTCAAATCTTAGGAAGTCCTGGGGTATATAAGAGAGCAAGGATATAAATCATTTCGCTTGCTGCTCTAGGCCGGGCTTTCTGAAGGACATGAGTGACGGATGAACTTGGCTCCCCTATCTTTCTGAGACACGGGATCCAAACTCCATGTGGCTCCTCTGGAAATCTCCCCACATTCCTGGACAGGAGGGGGGCTTTTAAGTGGTGATTCCTGCCTTTTTCCCTCTGGAAACAAGATTGATTTCTTCATGTAATTGTGTTTGTCCTGTCCTGGCTTCAGGCTTTCCAACACTCAGTTCATCTTCTCCTTTGGCTGCCCAGCAAATGCCAAGCAAGATCTCCTCTCTGGGAAGAATGGAAAAGTTTGGGGTTTTTTGTCCAATAAAACCAGAGCAGCTTTCAGACTTGGTCCCAAATGTCCTGCCTATAGTCTGACAACAAAAGTTAAACCTTTTTATAAATGCAATCAGCCTATGGATGTTGGTAGTTGTTGCTGGCTTTCACACTGGAAAATATCACTGACGGACAAAAGCCTTGGGGGGTTCAGGCATTTGGCTCTGGTAGGGTACCAAGCATGCAAAATCATTTCTTGCATTAAGTCCAACCTAAGCAAACTAAATTGCAGCTTCCATGATTAATACTTGAAGCTACGGATACAAAAGCAAAAATCAGCAGTTCAGACTGAAGCAGTGTCTGAATTTGAAAGGCGCTCACCATTCGGCCTTCAAGAGCACTTTTGAAGCTGCCTGTAGAGAAAATAATTAAAGAGATGAAAGATACAGTGACTGATAGTAATAAATCACATGCAGCTGTCTTTGTTCTCTCAGCAAATATAAATCACTTTTGCCTTTAAAATATAGGAACAAGCATTCTTCCCAGATTGCTTTGAATTTATTAGACAAGGTCATTAGAAATGTATTAGGGCAAAATCTGAATTTATTAACTGAGTTACTTAATAGCTTAATTGTTCAGTTAGAGAGGGTTGTGCACTCTGACTAGTTTTCAGGCAAGAAGGAAGACAGCCAGGAATGCAGGTTCCCAGGCAGGAGATGCCACTATCCCAGAGGCAGACTGCTGGAATCCTGGGCAGTGTGGTGGCACAGGGCATCTGAGACACCTTCTAATCAGCATCAGGCAGGTGTGCCCCTGGGAGCTGTCTTAAAGTTGGCCAGGGTATCTTCTGGGAAGGAAACCTGCTGCAGGGACTGCAGCTGGGCTGGGTCAGAGCTTGGATTAGGCTTTTTTTGTGTGTGCTAATTTGGGAGAGCAGTTGGGATGCTGATGGGTGTCAGACAACTTTAGCTCCATCTTGGTCCCCACTGAGGCCACCCAGCAGCAGGCACAGCTCTGCCACATGGAGCTGTCTTCTGCCAACCAGGGGGTTTGAATTCAGCTGGATTTTTGTGTGTGCATTCAGAAGGTTCATCCAACCTTCACCTCTGAGACACTGAGGCTGAGACTGCTCTTCAAGGTGCTCTGTGCTGCCAGTCACACATCCCTGCTTGCAGGACACAGCACACTCCACAGCATTCCCTTCCCAGGGAGGACCATCTGCCCAGAGAGGCACTTCTGGCAGCAGCCAAACCCAAAACTTACTTTCACATATGCTTCTCTTCCCCTGGGCAGGGTGAGGGAGGAGGCACACAGCGGATCTGAGTCACAGGCACTGATGGCACGTCTGAGGTTTGGGTTTCACAGACCACCAAAGAGCCATCACCACAGCTGGGTGAGCTTGTGGGGAGCTGCTGGGACAGGGTTTGTGGCACTCTCCAGGGTCTGTTGGAAGCAGCACAGAGCTCAACTCCTGAAATAGCAGGAAGAGACACCAAATATCATCTTTATCCTGGCTTTCAGCTCACTCAGAAGCTGCTACCACCCAAGCATCTGCAGCTTCCCACTGATAAAACATCACCCTCATCTTCTGCTCTCTCTTTTAGCTTAGTCAAAAAAACTTTGCTATGTTCAGCAAGCAAAACCTCTGTTGAACCTGTCAGCTGACCAGCACCTTCCTCTGGGTCAGGATACACACAAGTGAAGGCTTCCAATGAGAATTGGTTCCTCCCAGGATGTTGAGTATCATGAAACAATATAATTTCCTCAGTTTTTCTTAATTTCCAGGGGTCTTCCCTTCTTCTTTTTCTCCATGCTTGTTCTACCTGCCCAAGAAGATCCAAGGACCCCCAGAGTCAATGTAAGACAGATTACATCACTTGTTGAAATCAAGGGGTATTTTGCTTTGTGAAAGTCTCCATGATTAGACCCACAAATTTTTCACAGTGGCAAGTTTTCTCTTTCTCCCTAACAATGGATAGCACCAGAGAAAAGAAGAATGTAAGAGAAGAAAACATGAATTTAGTGACTGCAGTAGCAAACTTTATTACAGCAACTTTATGGGGGGAAATGTCTCACAATCTTCACTGCATAACAATGTCCCGACAGACATGATGTCATTATGTCTTTAGAGGTGTTTGAGTTGGAAAATCTTTTCAACAGTGTTTTAAGGGTCTGCTTATATGATTAATAAGGTTTATTCATGTGATTTATTATCTCCAAGAAAAAAAAAATCAGAAAGTTTGAAATATATTTGAAAGGGATGACATTGTTTATTAATGTTACAAGTTTTATATTGCCAGACATTATCAAAATAAATATTCTCACCTGTAAGAGCATAATGTAGTGTCTAGTCAAATTTTATCCATCTCTATATATGTGCCCTGACAATTTGTGTTAGAATGAAGAAGCAGGTAGGCAGAATATGTTTGGACCTTGTGTAGTGAAATACCATGGGAGCTCACCTGTTTTCCCTGCTCACCAGAGATACACCTGTATGTGATGTATATTTTGCTAACTCCATCCACTAATGGTGTTTAATGGTGTTTATTATTGCACATCTGTGAATATTTATCTAATGGACAGTATCTACATTTCCTCCCAATGGGACTTGTTGAAGTGAAATTTGCTCCACAGGCACAGGGAGGGCCAGCTGCTGGGGGTGAGAACAGCACATGACTGATACCAAAATCTACCATGCTCAGCTGTTTCAGCCTTCCAGCTGTTCATCTTTGAAATTTCTCTTCCCACGTGAAGCATCAACCTGAAGGCAAAGTTACAGTTTCAGCAAAATCCTTCTGAACCAGGGTCCCACTTTTTTTTCTTAAAAATCCAAAGAAAAACTGAAGCTGCCTTTATTTCGAGTGGACATTTTTCTGATAAGGAAGTTTTCAATGGCAAAATGGATTTGCTTAAACACAGCTTATTTTGTAGATGTCTGAATCACAGGAAAGTATTTTAGATTATTGCAAATAAAGATACTTAGGACCTTCTCCTACACTGACTATGTGATGACTCCTTATTCCCTTTTCTCATTAACTCTGAAGTTTACAAATCCCAGAGACATTCCTGTGTTCCATTCAAACACTGGCTGGTCCCTGCCACTAGCCCAAGGGGTTCTGCAGTGCCATGGTCCTCAATTGCCAATGGCTAAGGAGTGCCCAGACAGGGCTAAACCACATCCTAAACCACAGGCTGACTTAAGAAATCTCAGACATGACTTCCTGAGACTCTCTTTCTCCTGTGTGAACTAGGGATAAGAATTTTCCTGACCTGATGGCACTGAGATTAAGGGTCTAAGTGAGAAGTTCGATTTCCTCCCCATGATTATTTTGTTTGTGCTCTCTCAGTGGACGTCAGGATGACTCCTGCCTTCCTCACAACTTCATCCTGGGCACCCTGAGAATGGCTGCTTCCAGCCCTGCTCTCAGCTCACAGCACATCACCACTAAGCATCTCCACGGCTTCAGCCTCTGTGCAGAACTGAAAGAAAAGTTGCCAGACAAGCAAAGCCTCTAAAAGAAGCTGGATTTCTTTATCTGGAAGTGTTCATTTCCAGAATTTTCAAGTACCATTCCTTGGGCACTGAGCAGAGAGTAGCCTGTGTCCTTGGAGGGCTGTGGTCCTCTCCTGCTGCCCTGTAACTCCTCTACCCCACACTGAGGGCCCTGCTCATATCGCAAACAGTGCAATTTTGGCACCTCCCGGCACTTCTAACCTTTATTAAAATAAACCCAAATGGAAATTGCATTCTGCCTCCTCTGGGGTTTCCATGGAGCAGATCTAATTATCTTTCTTTAATAGCACTAATTGGTGGCCTCGTAGCCCTGGCCCTTCAGTCCACTCCTCTGCACTCCCTTTATCCCTTGCTCTGCCCTGGCCTCTCAGGCTGGACGGGATTTAAACATGCTCTGATGGTTTGTGAAACCACTTTGACTTCTTGCCCTCAATTCGCTCGTGCTACCTGAGCTCCCCGACCTGTTGACAGAGCAGCTTTCCTTTGTCTTTGCAAATTGACACAGCTGCACACTTGGCAAATAGACTCAGATGTTGAGCTTTGGGCTGAATGGACCCTCCAGATTAGCACAGGGAGAATCAGCTTTAAAAACGCTAAGCTGGAGCCAACAGCAGGAGAATGGAGTGAAGCTCTTTATCAGGATTCAGTGCCATAGAAAGGGGCTCCCTGCTCTTGCAGTGATGTTTACTTCCCTTTGGGGAGGACATTCCTGGAGCCGATAGCTCATCCTGACCCTGTACCCGGAGTTAATTAGCCAACTGTATAATGGGGGGATTCGCCTGGAGATTACACGAGGTGATCTCTCACCACACTCGCTGTTTGCTGAGTGGTTTGGGGCTCTTGGCAAGCACAAAAGCACACATGCAAGCAGGAGAAAAGCAGGCTTGGGGGGTTGCTGCCATGGAGCTCGGCAGAGCTGCAGGCAGGGGCTGCATCCTGCTGGACTCCTGCCCTCCCAGGGTCCCACTGCCCCATCCTCATGGCATGAGTGGATGTGGGCACATAAACCCCTCCAAGGCTTTCTTCAAATGCCTTGGAAAGTTGTCCATAGAGATGAACTTGCCAAAGCTGGATCAAAACTGGTAGAAAAGACAGGTGAGGTCACTTCTGGCTTGCAGTAGAGGCAAGGTGGGAGCAGGGAGAAAGTGCTGTCCGAGGAAGCCATCTGCTGCCCTGCCTTGTCTGGAGAAAAGGAGATGAGATCAACATTGGAGGCAATTAACACCGAACAACTTGTTGATGATTTTATAGCAGGTTAAAGAAAATGCCCCAAATAAAACTACGGGAGACCTTCTATAACTCTACATGGCTATAAATATGTATTAACTTAATTACTATCAGCAATTACAGCTCAGTTTGGGAACAGTTAAAGTGGGTGCACACAAAAAGGGATTATTATCCTTAGAAAATGAGTGTGAAGATAAAAGGGATTTAATTCGCATTAGCTAATGAGCAGAGGCAGAGCTGCAGAAGCAGCATTGCCCCTCTGCTTCACAGTGCTTGCAAAGGGCACTGGGAGCAGCCAGGCTGCACATCCCAAGGCAAGCCTGGGGAGTTTGTGGTGAGCTGAAGGGGTGACACTTCCAGGGCAGTGGAAGGGAAAAGCACCAAGTGAACTGCCTGCCCTCCACAGGGTCATAGGCCCACTGCAGTTACACCCTTGTGCTCATTTGCTTCATCCTCAGCCGCTCCAGGGGGGACCAGGACCAGCACCTGTCACCACCCACTCTGCTCCTGGATGTCATTTCCCTCATTTTCTCCCTGGTTCTATGAGTATATGTTGCTTACAACTGCAGGAGTTGGTGGGACTTATTCAGGATGCAAGGTCTGTATTTCACAGGCAGCACATTTTCCCCAGAAATGCCTGAGCTGACTCCAGGAAGGGATAGAAAATCATCTTTCCTTGGACTGAGCCTGTGTTTCTCCTTTTCCTGGCTTGTTACAGTGGTTCCTGACCCTATCCCTTAAAGATAAATGCCTGATTTCCTGTTTAATGTGCCCTGATTCCCCTTCCTGGGTTTGAGTCTTGTTATAGCATTCCCCACTGAATTGAATATTCTTCTATTTCTTCTTCCTATCATCATTTTTACAAGTGTAACCACCTGATCATTTTTCCATGCAAAATTGGTTGAGCTCTGCAAGCTCCAGAAAGTTCATTTTTGCCTTCAAGTAATTTTTGTGACTCTCTTGGCACTTGCCAACTTTTCAGCACACTTTTGCAGTGTGAGCACCAGAAGGTGATAAGCTCTTTCCTATGATAGTGTCTCCTTGGTGTTTAGTCACAGCAGCATTACTCTGCTGGAGCCAAATCCTCCTTTCTGAACCAGAAAGTTCTTAGTGCTCACCCTGAGCCCTTCATCCTTTGCTGGTCCCTCTCCCTGCCTCAGCTCATATCCAGTGCAATTAACGTTGTCAAGCATTCATTCCTCACTCTCACTGGCATGCTTGAAAGTTGAATTCTCAATTAACTATTAACTCATGTTTAAAAGCCAACAGTTAATCAAAAGCATTGGAATATTTTGCCTTCTGCATCTGTCTCTGGTGAGTTGTTTCTCTGACTAACCAAGCAGGGGCTGTAGTGGCTGTGGGTGATGCACAGATTTCCCGAGGACATCTCCTGGCTCTGCCCAGCTGCCTTTGGCTCCTGCTCCACAACCCACACCTGCATTTCAGACTCCCTCGGGGCTGGATTGCTGGGGTCTCCAGGGCACCCTGGGCTCATCCTGAAACTGCTCCTGCTCTTTGAAGATGCAAAGTGCCCTTACTCACAATCCCATCTTTTGAGACTGGGGAACAGAGCTGGGAACCTGGTGAGATAAAGCTGCTTTGTGATGCCAGTGCTTTTGTCATGCACCGAGGCTGCCAATACCGGTGCAATGTCCCTTACCAAGTGCTCAGCCCAACCACCGAGTCTGGGGCCAGAGGGCAGAGAGGCTGCCTAGGAGAGCTCAGGGAGGTGGGGATGTGGCTAACAGGCCATTCTGTAGCCCTGAAAAATGGAAAACTGGGCAAGTTTCAGGAGTGGGAAAAGGACAATGACTGGACGGTCCTGGACTATGTGGAATTCTAAGCTTGGGCACAGGTAACCTTTTCAGGCAGCTGCCTGAGCATGGGTGCAATATTCCTGACTGCCACCCCAGGAGCTGCCTTTTCCGAGGTCCCCATCCAGCTGCCCCTGCCTGGGAGCACCAAGATCAGCTGAGCACCCAGAGAGCAGTGCCTGTGAGTCTTGGGCAGGAACACAGCAAACTGGGCTGCTCCAGTGTGAGCAGGGGTGTTGTTTTACTGCTTTACAAAACACATTTATCACTATGGAATATGACTTTTACACATATCATGCTTTTGCTCCCTGACCTACACCTTCAACCCCGAGCTCAGTTCACCTGTGTTCAGCTGCCTGTAGTGTTAATTATTCCTGCAAATGACAACCTTTCTCCAAGGCTTCTGCCACCATCCTGGCTAAGAGACCTGTCTAAGGAGGAGCCTGGGTCTGAACTCTGGAATGACATTTGGCGCAGTAGCAACGTTTGAACACAATGGTATTTCCTTCTGAGAGAAAAAAAAAGACCCTTCAGCTTGTTTTCTCTCCCCCACGCCCCCCTCCTGGAGGAGATATTGCCAAGGCTCACAGATGGGATCGTTTACAGTTTCCTTTTGAGCTGCCTTGGCCCTTTCAGGTTTTGTTTATTCGAGCTGAGCTGTCAAACAGAGGAGGGTGGGTTGGGGAAGGCCTCCCTTCCATATTCTGATTTGGATTGGGGTTGCTCAAATTCCCCATCTGACAGAAGATGATTGATGAGAACGATGCTGGCTGTAAACCTGGGAGGCTTTGGAGATCAGGCAGCTCTGCTCTTTGCAGGGCCTTAAATCCCAGTTGTCAGAGCAATGTGGGGAATGGCATCCCAAGGTAATTACAAACCAACAACAGGAAAAGCCACTGGCCATGGCAGGCGCTCCAGCACTGTGGAATGGCTGGAGAGGCAGTTGGGTTTTTTTGGTTTGCTTTGCTTGTGAAAACACACACACAAGGTCCTGAGCTGAGGTCAAAATATGCTTACAAAAAAACAGGATCTAGAGAGGAGGGGGAGAGACAAGACACAGCAAAAAAATTGCCTGGAATGTTTCTGGAAGAGCTGGGGAGCACCCCAGAGAGGAGGAAGTTATTGCTTCATGCAAAATCTTTGGCAATTATCCTGGTAGCAATGGGATAAATACACCCTTGAGAGCATGAAACCAGTTGGGACAGTGCTGGTCCACCCTGATGGCCAGAGCTTCCCACAGCCTCCTCTCCTGCAAGCAGCTCTCACTGCACAAGTGCCTGCCTCAGTTTCTCCAAACCAAGGCCTTGGAGGGAAAGGAGAGATGGATGAGAGGGTGAGATCCCTGCTTGACTCAGGGGCCTAGCAGGCAAAGATGGGAGGCATGGGATGCCATCACATGTGATCAGAATGGTCATGCACCCCAAGTGCATGACTTGATCAGCAAAGCTCTTCAGGGGACATGTACAGGGGAGCTGAACTTTAATCTGGTCTGGCACATGTGCTAGCAATGGTTTTCAGCAAAAATGATTCCTCAACATCTTTTTCCGTGCCTGATTCAGGCAGGTCAGTGCTGCAGAGGGAGGGTACAGGGGCTGTATGGGATGGGGATGCCTGTGCCCATGCTGGTAGCTCCAACACTGGGCACTGGTCCACCGTTTCTCCTTTCCAAACAGGACAGTGAGTATGGACTGGCAGCAATTTTCATTGCTGCTGCTGAACAGATGTGTCCTGGTGTTAGATTTGCTGGACTACAGGGTGTGTGACCTGGGTTAGGTCCCCAAGAGCTTTCTCCAAAGCTGTAGGCATCCGGAAGCCTTTGGACTGGAAATTTAACAAAGCCAGGAGAACTGAGCTAGAAACTCAGGGTGAAACAAAGCCCTGAACTAGATGCACTAAAGAGTAGCTGCTCCAGTTAGACTGGCTGACTCTGCAGGGCTGGGATGGGAAGGAGGGGATTTCCCCTCCCTTCCCCTGTGCTGCTGGTTTAAATCCAACCACAACTGAGCAGTAAATAAGAGTTACCACCCAGCAGCTGCTGGATGACCTGTGTGCAGTGAGTCACTGAGCTCTGGCCACACAGCCCTGCAGACATCAGCAGCAGAGGATTCCTGGGCTGCAAAGAGCATTTCCTTTGGTCATGTGCCCTCATTTGGGTGAGCCCTATGGCACTTTGTGCACCAGTGCTCAGAAGCATCTGGGGATGCAGTGATGTGCACCAGTGCTGCAGACACATCCCAAAACCCAGCAGTCCCTGCACACCAGGGATGTGCCACCAGCACAACAGCCAGCATCCATGTGTTACAGCTCAGCCATTGGGATACATGGGGCCAGTGGCAGAACAGTGCCAGTGGGACCATGGAACTGGAATAGCCATGGTTAGACGGGAGTCAGTGCCCTGCAACTCTGCTGAGAGATCTGTGATCAGCAAAAGAGAATCGTGGTGCTGGGGCAGGTCAGGCTGAGCCTGCAGCAGCTTGGGCACATTCATAACTGCCTTGGTGACACCGGGTAACTCATGTGGGGCAGGATACAGGGAGGATGCTAAATATCTGACAGTTCCCCAGTGTCTCATGGACCTGACATACAGAGGGGGATTTGAGCAGATGTTTGAAGGGCAGAGCTGGCTTTTTCCCAGAACTTCCTCTCCTGGGTAGACTGGACAAAAAGGGGGTAAAGCCAAGCAAAAACACATGGCTGCTTATTTACCACTTATATGCAGGAGAGCTGAGCCTTACACACCTCCCACTGTGATGGGACTGCACAAACACATGAGGACACTCAGGTCCTGCCCCAGAGTTTCCAATCTAAGATAAGGAATTTAGAAAAGCAAAACAAAACAAAACAAACTTGGAGGAGTAACAGCTCTTCAATCTCTCTGTAGATCTCCATCTGGTAAAAGAAGTGCAGACAGGGGCATGTTCTCTCCACATCAGCTGCACAGCAAGAGCGGCTTAGATGAACTCTCCTGGCTGGTAATAAAATGATTTTACATATGTAGGAAGCAGGATGTGCAAAGCCCAGGAGTCTGATCTTGTTTCTGAGATCAAACAGAGTCTTATTGTACAGGGGTGTGGAGCTGATGTAACTGTCTAGTGTGCCGGACACAATCGCCGTGGTTACGCAGCTGGACCGGAATAAAGCAAGTCTGTATCTGAACTCATTAATTTTTACAACCAGCTGAACCACTCTGCCGTTTTCTTTTGCCTTTTTGGTGGCAGAGGACTGTCGTGCCTCACAGAGGGGCTCCCCAGCCATCGGCCCCTTGCCTGCAGTGTGGCAGCTTGGGGCTGGCATGGTGGGAGCAGCCAAATCCCTGTGACCCCCACCAGCCCAGCCTCCACTGGATCCCTGGGGATGCTCAGCCAGCTGCACGGGTCCGTTTCTGAGACAGGCCAGGAGCTGCAGGGATTAGGGCTGAAAATACAGGCTTAACGTGAGCAGAGCTGTTGCTCTGTCAGCTATAGGTTATGTCAATGTTTCCATTAGAAACCCCTGGTTGCAAGGTTTATAGCTTGGCTGTGAAACTGCCCTCCAGGCTGGGCTCTGGCAAGCCAAGGAAACTCACGTTTTTCTGCTGAAATGCTCGATGCAGCTGCTCCCACACTCGCACATCGCTTCTCACGGGCAGGCAAATCAAGGGGGCTCCTTCAGCAAGCTGTGTGGGCAGCAGGACTTGGCACACTGCCCTGGAAGCCCAGAGACCCCCTGAGTGGCTGTGCCTGCCTTTGGGAGAGTGCTGTGTCCCCAGCAGGACGGGCAGGACGGGCAGGACGGGCAGGACAGGCAGGACAGCACTCACACCGTGGGATCCCGGGCTCACGGGTGATGTGGCAATGCAAACAACGAGGTGAATTTACCAAAAGACAAACCAGGGGCACAGCACCACAGCCAGGGCTGGGAGCTGCAGCAGGGTGAGAGTGTGGGACTGGGACTCCTGGTTTCTTCTGGCCACCAGACAAGGACCAGGAAACCACCTCACACTCCTCTGCAATAACCATATCTATGGAGTGCCTCTCCTGGAGCCTGGCCAAGAGCTGCACATCCTGGTCCAGGTGCCTGACAGACAGCCATAGACCAGAAATGACACCAGCCCAGCACTTGGCAGAGGTTTTTATACAGTGGCCAGTGTCCTGTTAGAGGCTCTCCTCAGCAGCTTGCTGAGCCTGGGTCTCACCCTGGCCTGGCTGCTCACTCCTGGGGTGTGCTGCCTGGCCATGAGACAAACACACACCCAGGCCTCCTCCCTTCATCCCACCCCTTCTCACTCCTGAAAAGCTGCTTTGAGATAGATGTATTTACCTATTTTAAAGAGCTATGAAGAATATTTGCAGGCTGGGATTTCACTGTGAGCATGATCTCTCAGGGCAGGCAATGCTGCTTTCTTCCCTTGTTCTTTCCACTGGGAAGGCTAAAAAAGAGGAGAGAGGCCAGCATGCTACTGGGCATGGCTCTGGGCCCCCAAAGGCATGGCACACTCGTCCCTTGCAGGGGATACACACATATCCCAGATGAGAGAGTGCCTGGTTCCACACAGAGGTGCTGCAGGTGGGCAGCACACTCCACCCCAGGCTCCACGTTTCCCAGAGGGGAAGCAGTGGGAGTGTAGGGAGTATGCTCCTGGAGCAAGAGCTGCAGCACCAGCCTGAGGACACAAAAAGAAATACAAAATAGTAAGTAATAATTTTCAGCTTTTGCCCCCATTACACAAAGCATTCCTATTTAGATTTACAGTTAACACTGAAGTGTATTATGCATTTTAGCAGAGGGTCTCAGGCTATTGCACATCCCAGGCAGGAGAGGTGCAGCTGGGGCAGGCAGTGTGGGGGAGAGGGCAGTGAGCAGCTTCTGCTCCTGCCTTGGGAACAGCCTGTTCCTATCCCCAGCCATCCCACTGGAGAGGGCTCTTCACTGGGGCTCTGCTTGGCTGCCCTGCCATGCCCAAAACACTCCACACTGCAGGCTCTGCTCACCCAAAAACCAACAGAGAGAGAAAAAAAGAAGGGAAAAAGAAAAAGCCCAACTCCTTGCTGTTTTTCTGCTGCCTTTCCAGTATACTTGAGTTACCATGGTTAGCTTTCCACTGTTCTCCTTGACCCCTGCAGCTTTCCCTTATGAGTTAGTGTCCTGGAATGTCTCTTTACGAGGTGCCTACAGAAGTAAAGCTGACCTGATGCCAGTGCCCCCACACTGAGGACTTTATTAGTTTTTTAATTTTCTGTCTGGGTGCTCTCACTTGCCTCAAACTTTCCACAGCTGCTAGGATTTATTAATGAAGGAGGTTCATTTGTGTCTTGCCTCCCCTTCCCCTGCTCAGTTAATTGGAAGTGTTGCTTTGCCAGTTGCTTTTTCTAATGTCTTTTTGGGGGTTTCAGGAGAGTTGGGTGAAGATTTTGCTTTGTGCCAGCAAAATCTTCACCAGGATCTCCTGAAAGCCCTCCAAAAATCCCAAGACATACATGGGGGCCACAATGAGGAGCAACTGTAATGAGACCAGCCATCCTGATAGAAACACTGGACGTGGCAAGTGGAGCCCAACCAAGAAGGCACTGGGACCAGAAAAGCTGAAAACAGCTGCACTGTTGCTGCTGGAATGCAAATACTGAGAATTAAGAGGATAAAATACTTTTTGTTCTCACTAAAAATAAAAATGCTTAAAAATGGAGATGGGAGGGTTTCTCCTCCCTCATGCTGAAAGGCCCCATGACACTGAGCTGTAGGCTGAGGAGGAGGAAGAGGCTGATGGGTGATGAAGGTCATGCGGAGATGCACTGCAAGGACAGGAGAGGAGGATGAAGAAGGAGCAGAGGGACCCTGTGATATAAAACCCATACACAGAGCCAAAGGGATGCGGAGAGCAAGGAGAAGAGACAGATTTTAAGGCAAGAGGAGAAACAGACAAATATTTATTTGTCCATAAAGTAAGTCTCCATAGCAATGAAGTGCTTCACAATAGATTTTCAAAACAAGCCCAGCCACACTGCAGGCAGGGAGAGCTGCTGGGACATGTCACCTGCCTTCCTGGGGGTGGTTGAGGAGCTGCCAGCCTGGCAGGGCTGTGGGCAGGGGACAGGGAGGGACTGTCCCTTGGGAAGCATTGGGCAGCCCCATCCATGCCCTGGGGCTGGCAGTGGGGTTATTTCTGTGCCTGGGGCAAGGTGAAAGGAGTAGGTGGACTTTCAGAGCCATGTCATGTGTTGGGACATCCCAGGGTCTGGCAAGTGTGAGATGCACGAGTACAGCCAGGCTCAGCAGGCATGGAAAAAGGACATGCTGCCCCAAATTTCTGGGAAGACAGGGGAATTGAGGGGTGGGATGAAACTCCAGCTGCTCAAGGAGCTGGTGATGTCACCCAGACTGGTGACCCTCAGGTGAGGAGTATGGAGCTTTGGGCCCCGTCACACCTAATACAGCTCTGGGGCTTCTGGACACATTGAATTCATTAGAGAGGAAGCAGCATCTCCTGGGCAGATGCCAGGAACAGAAATGCAGCCATGGTTTACAGCCAGGGCAAGCCCTGTGCAGACCACACAGGAAGGTGTAGGGGATTCCCCACGTCCTCTGGCCCCAGAGGATGTGAGATGGTTGACAGGAGCAGGATCCTGAGCTCTGGCTCTGTGGGCAGCCCTCCCCTGCTGTTTGTGCCATGTGAGGCTGCTGCCTGACCCCAAAATATCTCAGCAGCAGTATCAAGCACCTCTCCTGGTGCTCATGCTTAGACAAATGCCACTGCAAATAATTTGGTTTCAACTAGCAGGGACATAAATTCCATTATTTTGATGTCAGCTGCACAATTTGTTCCTGTAACAAGGTGTTTTAACCTCACTTCATATTCATTGTTCTGCCTGCTTTGATTTTACTGTAAATGACTGAATTTGCTTTTGATCTGGTGCCAGTGCCCCATAAATCTTCACACTTGCTGTAAGAAAGTAAAGAGCCCTCCCAGCTGTTTGGTTTGCAGGGGGTGGCAGTGAGGGGGCTGCCAGGTCACCAGGAGGGTATGCACAAGGATCCAGTGCCACCCGAAGCAAGGTTTCACTCTGAGCATCCACCTGATTTTTCCAGGCAGGGAAACAGTCTGTGACAGGAAAAAGGTGCAGGGAGGAGGAGCTGCGTTTCTCTTAAAACCACAAGCTTGGAGCCAGCTTCATTCAGAGATTCACAGCTCCTTTGAGGACCATGCCGGTACTCTGAGCTTGTGAGAAAACCCCAGACCAAGAATGATTTGTGTGGTTTGAGGTTTCATCATGAGCTGCTTTTAAGTGTTTCGGTTCCCAGCACCTCTTTCAGAGTGTGCTGGAGGTGAAAAGGGGCAATAAAACCATCCCCCACAAAACCCACACTTAACTGAACATTTCCAAACCCAGCAGCACTTGGGATATGGAACCTTCCATTACTGCCATTGCCCAAATTCCTCCTAACCCCTCCTGTTTCCCACACAGCAAATCTCCCCTGTTTGTGTCTGAGTGTTTCTGCCCAGACTGCCTGGCAGTGCAGCCCAGTGAATTCTGAGGGTTTAGCTTGCAGAAGACTGTTCCCTGGAGCCTGCCTGCCCTGGAAGTGCCCATGCCCAGCAGGGACAGAGGCGCCAGCCCCGGCACTCACACCAGGGTGAGAGTCAGACTTGTGACCAGGAGGAAGCCACAGCCTGGCCTCCACCAAACAATTGGCGGAAAGGGGCCATGACCTTGGCCAGCACCCTGGGGATGGGGACGGCTGCCCATGCTGGGGACAGGCCTGCTCCTGCCCCAGCTGCATCCCAGCCGGATGCCTTACCCTGGTGCTGTCCCACATGAATGGGCTCCTTCAAAGGAACCTCCCCCAGCTTCCAGCAGAAGAGCATGGGAGCACGGGAATCAGGGGGTGCCTGGCAGGAGGTGCACACTGCTGGGGTGGATGGTGTGGTGCACAGTGCCTTGCTGGCACAGCACGGTGCTCAGGACATGGGGACTGCCACAGTGCCCAGTGTGGGGTGCTCAGTGCAGAGTGCCCAAAGTGGCCAGCATGGTGTGAGCTGGCACAGTGCCCATGGTGCTGGGAACAGTGTGTCCTCGCACAGCTCCCACAGTGGCCAGCATGGTGTGTCCTGCCAGTGTGTCTGGGCATGGTGACACAGTGCCCAACGCAGTGTCCTGCCGCAGTGCTCAGTGTGGTGTTTCCTGTCACGGTGCCACAGTGCCCAGTGCAGTGTGCCCAGGCACAGTGTTTCCAGGCACAGTGCTGCAGTGCCCGGTGCAGTGTGCCCAGGCACAGGGCTGCAGTGCCCGGTGCAGTGTGCCCAGGCACAGTGTTTCCAGGCACAGTGCTGCAGTGCCTGATACAGTGTGTCCTGGCACAGTGCTGCAGTGCCCGGTGCAGTGTGCCCAGGCACAGTGCTGCAGTGCCTGGTGCAGTGTTTCCTGGCAGTGTGCCCAGGCACAGTGCTGCAGTGCCCGGTGCGGTGTGTCCTGGCACAGTGTTTCCAGGCACAGGACTGCAGTGCCCGGTGCAGTGTGTCCTGGCACAGTGCTGCAGTGCCCAGTGCGGTGTTTCCAGGCACAGGGCTGCAGTGCCCGGTGCGGTGTGTCCTGGCACGGTGCTGCAGTGCCCGGTGCAGTGTTTCCTGGCACTGTGTCCAGGCACAGTGCTGCAGTGCCCGGTGCAGTGTGCCCAGGCACAGTGCTGCAGTGCCCGGTGCGGTGTGTCCTGGCACAGTGTTTCCAGGCACAGGGCTGCAGTGCCCGGTGCGGTGTGTCCTGGCACAGTGTTTCCAGGCACAGGGCTGCAGTGCCCGGTGCAGTGTGCCCAGGCACAGTGATGCAGTGCCTGGTGCAGTGTTTCCTGGCACTGTGTCCAGGCACAGGGCTGCAGTGCCTGGTGCGGTGTTTCCAGGCACGGTGCTGCAGTGCCCGGTGCAGTGTGCCCAGGCACAGTGTGCCCAGGCACAGTGCTGCAGTGCCTGGTGCAGTGTTTCCAGGCACGGTGCCGCAGTGCCCGGTGCTGTGTGTCCTGGCACAGTGTTTCCAGGCACAGGGCTGCAGTGCCCGGTGCAGTGTGCCCAGGCACAGTGATGCAGTGCCTGGTGCAGTGTTTCCTGGCACTGTGTCCAGGCACAGGGCTGCAGTGCCTGGTGCGGTGTTTCCAGGCACGGTGCTGCAGTGCCCGGTGCAGTGTGTCCTGGCACGGTGCTGCAGTGCCCGGTGCAGTGTTTCCAGGCACGGTGCTGCAGTGCCCGGTGCAGTGTGCCCAGGCACAGTGCTGCAGTGCCTGGTGCGGTGTTTCCAGGCACGGTGCTGCAGTGCCCGGTGCAGTGTGCCCAGGCACAGTGTGCCCAGGCTCGGTGCGCAGAGCCCAGCCCGGTGCCCCGTGCCGTGCAGCCCGCGCTGTGTGCGGCGCAGCCTGCAGCGCGCTGACCTCTCGCTGCCTCTGGCCCTGAGTGGGGGCCAGGAAGGGAAGTGCTGCCGGTCCTGCTGCTTTCATCGGAGATCTGGAGCGCCGAAGCCTGCCCAGATCCTAATCAGTGTGGGAAAGAAACGGCAGGGCCTGCTCTGGCCCCGGCCTGCTGGAGATGCCTTTTATTTTCATAAGCTTTATCGCAGCCCGCAGCCCCTGATAAAGCACCGTAAATAAACGGAAGGAGCGTGGCGGCCGGCCAGCGCCGCTCGCAGACGCACGCGCTCGCTGCCGCCCCGCTCCCCGGGGGGACGCCCCGTCACACGCCAACTTTCAAAGCCTTCCTTTTATTTCCCTGCACAGGGAAACCACATGGCCTTGCGCTGGGGGGCCCGCCAGGCAGCCAGCACCCGCCGGCAAATTCCTGCCCTGCCCCAGCCTCCCCCGTTGACCCCGGCCTGTCGCCGGGCTGGGGTCCTGCTCCCGGCGCTCGGCACGAGCCCTCGTGGGGCCACGGCGGCTCAGGATGTGGCTGGCCCCTGCTCTAGGACTGGGGGAGGACAGTTTTGGGATGTCACATCCTCTCTGGGTGGCGAAAAGGCGGTGGCAAGATCCCACCAGGGAGCTGAGCTGTCAGCAGGTCTCAGTGCCTCCTCACCAGGGTTTCTCTCCCGTTGAACTGCTGGAGTTTGACACAACAGATTAGACCTGCTTTATTTTTTTCTTTCTATTTTTCCTTTGCTAAGAAGTTTGGGTTTTGTTTAAAAAGGTTTACATTCTTCTGAGAGTACGGAAAAACAGGATCTGGGGGTTTGTTTCCACTCTGGCTCCACAGGCTGACAAAAAGAGAAGTAAACTCTTTTTCCATTTCTGTTTGTTGCTGCTGTGTGTGAAAGACATCCCTGCCAGGCTGGCAGCTGCCCCACAGCTCCACTGGTTCTCAGCCCTGGGGTGCCCAGCTTTCCTGCAGTCTTATCCCCCCTTCAGCATCATCTTCCCAGGGGCTGCAGGGAGATACTTTTACTTGTGTTTCATTTTTCACTGTGGCCTTCAGTAGCACACTTTAAGCCATCCCTTATCCCAGCACTGGCAGAAAGCAGCTGGCTGCAGCTGAGTACCAGGGGTTGGTTCCTAGGCATGCCTTCCCTTCCTGCAAGGGTCAAGCTTCCTGGGACCGGTGCAGGAGGGTTTGAGTTGTTGCTGGCTTTTACCCTGCCTACACTACCATCCATAAGGGAGGCCACCCAGCTGGTGCTGACAGCTTCCCTGTTAAATCGATTCAATTTAGAACAGAAATGGCTCAGACCATAGTGCTGTGAATTAAAGGTATATAAATTTGATGGCACTTCACATGTGTCAGAGCTGACCCAGATGTGGTGGGTGCTCACAGGTGACTGTCACCTGAGTTTGCCCAGGCACTGCAGGCTCTGTGGGGCTGCAGGGGAAGCTCTCCTGTTTGTGTTTGCACAGTCAGCAGCACCTCCTGGGGCTGCCTCATAGCTCCGGGCTGCAGCAGAGGTGGCAGCAGGCAGCAGCAGCCCAGGGGACATCTTCCCCTGCCCCTTTCTTGCAGGAGCATGCCACAGCACGCTCCCCCCCCCCCCTCCTCCTCAGCCTCCTCCCAGCTTTTCATCCCGTTTCTCCAGTTTGCCACAATCCTTTTTCTGTCTGCAGCCCTGGCCTTTCGTGGCATGCAAATTTAATAAATACTCTCTCTGTTTCTCCATGCTGGCTGTTACTGGGAGTGTTCAATAGCAGCTTTCCAGCCCCACAGTGAGCCTTTGAGAGCTGCTGTCACAGAACTGCCCCTCGCCCCCTCTGCACCCATCCTGAGCACCCTGGCTGGCCCTGCTCCCTGTCCTACAGCAGTGCAAGCACAGCATCCCCACCCCACAGCCACCGCTGCTTCGCCATCTGCGGGCTCCTTGTACCCCGCTGCTGAAGGAAATTAAATTGGCCTGACGTGTCTCATTCTTGACAAAGTTATATCAGGTATTACTCATCTCTGTGCTAACTTCCAGATGCTCACAAAACTGCTTCGGATTATTCATGCCAGCCTTTTTCTGGGATGGGAAGTGTTTTGTAGCTCCCCACTCCTTTGTGGTTGCTGGTCTTTGGCTACTTAGAGACTGCTGCCACTGATGGCTCTGAGATCCTTGCATGGAGTTTGATCCCAGTTTAATCCTAAAATGGATCATCCAGTCTAAAAACACAAAATGCACCACATAACATTTTATACTAAGAAATACTGAGGGATTGTTTCTCCTACTTCTATCATACTTTTGTCTGATAAAGAGGAATATTGTGGAGGGACTGAAGCATCCAGTTATTATAAATGAGAACTACTTTTTTCTCCAGGCTCACCAAAAGAAATGTTTACAAAGACAAACACCCTGACTTCCTGCAACATCCCTTCTTGTCAATGGGAATGCTTTTCTGCTGGATGTTCCAGTTATGCTCATACATCTTTCAGGCAAGGATCTTTCAGATGCTCTGCTCCTCCTTGTGTAATATGTTGGCTCTGAGTCTTGGCTCTGCTGAAAGTGAAGGACACTGAGAGCTCTTGGGGGCTTGGAGGGTTCAGTGGGATAGCCATGGAAAACATCCAGAATTAAGATGATATTTATGAAACTCTTTAGCAGGAACATTCAAAAGCTGGTGCTTTCTCACCCTGGAGTCCTCCTGAGGCTGGGCTTGGGGTGCTGGACCCCCTTGCAGGGGTGGTACCTGCATGTCCACAGCATGAACCACATCCTCACCTGGATCCCAAGGAGTTTCAGCTCCTCCAGGAGGTCTCCAATCACAAGAGAAGCCAAGGCCCTTCTCCAGTCCTGCCTGTCTGAGAGCCTCCAGGAATGCTCCAATGGGATGTGGCATTGGCCACATGACCAAGGCGGGCTCTTGAATTTTCCTCCCCAAGATTTTATTCTTTAAGGTACTGGCAGTGAGAAAACCCCCTTTGCAACCTTCCCCCAGCTCAAAGCATCCTTTATAAAAATAAAGTGCCCAAAATAGCCCTAGACAGTGCTTGACATTTGCCAGACAGCTGCTCTCAAGAGTGCTACAAAGGTTATGGATTGCTCTCTGCTTCCCTCCTCCTCCCACCCCACCACTGCCTGCGTGAACCTTGGAGCAGAGCCAGGTTTGATGGGAGTCTCATGGTTTGAAAAAAACAGATTTGAAAGGGAGACAGGATGCAGGGAGGTGTTTGTGTGTCGCTCCTCCTGTCCCAACAGGCAGCTCAGAGCAGAGCTGGGGCAACTTCTGCAAGGGGAGCTGCAAGCCCTTGTGTGAGCTGTACCATGGGCTGGAAGGATGCTGCCACAGCAGCCCAGTGTCCACAGTGCAGGGGTGTCCCCACCTGTGCTGCACTGAGCACCACTGCTTGGTCCTCCAGGTGTGTGAAAGCACAAAGGGAAGGGCTGCCCCAGGGTGTACACCTCATCCTGGTGCAGCCAGGACCTGGCTGCAGTGTCACAGGCTGTCCTGACAGATCCCCAACAGATGCATGGTCAGACCAGGAGTGCCTGGGAAAGTCATGGCTTGAAGGAAGACTTGGGAGTCCCCTTGGGTCCAAGGAATCTGAAGAAGGAGCAGTCAGGATGGGAGAGCAGCAAGGATGCAGTGATCAGTGCTGAAATTGGCACTGCAGGAGAATGTGGGACACAAGGAGAGGCCAAGAAAGGGCCTGGCTAGGCAAGCTCTGCAATGAGAGGCAAAAGGAGCCCAGTTTAGCAGAGAGAAGCTTGAAAGATAATTGAAGCACCAGCAAGAGTCAGGGAGACCCTTCATTCCAAAAGTGGCACTGACTCTATGCAGCCAGGGGGTTTGTCATCTTTCCTGGGAGCACCTGAGAAGAGTTGCAGCTGGAGACAGGACACTGCCTGGCCAAGAGGGGACCTGAAATGACTTGGACAACTGCTTCCCATGGGGGCTGGCCAATGTATCTCAAACAAGGACAAGGTCTCTTTGTGGAGTGGGAGAAACACTCCTTCTGTGCAGCTGGTGTTCTCTGCAGGGAACATAAAGTTGGGGCTTGAAAAGTGAAAGATAAAGACAAGAACTTTAAAGCTGAATACATAGAGAAATTCTTGAAGTCCGTTATCTTAATCAAAATGAGAAGACTGCAGCAGCAAGGAATGACCCAGTTTTGTTATCTAGTAACCAAATAAATATATGCATGCATTTTAAGCAAAAGAATCAACAGCTTTTAAATAGAAAAAAACATGCACACAGGAAGGAAATTGGTCAAATTGAGCATCTTTGAAATGTTAAGTGCAGCAAAAATTTGATTTATACTTAACAAGTTAGGAACAGAGGCCTCAAAGAACTTTTAAGTTCCAACAGCTCGACCAGACCATGCTGTGCTGCACTAGAGGCAGGGGAAAGGGCAGGATCACAGTCAGCTGTATCCATAACATTACCAAGTTTGGGAGACAGCAAATACTGGGAGGTCTTCAGGTTTGGGTCTGTTTTCCCTTATCACAACTGTGGGGTCACACCTGCTCAGGGCAGGGCTGTCCCTGCTCCCCAGGCAATGCTCAGGGCTGTGCTGTGGCTGAGGGATGAGGATGGGGGGATGCCAGAGAAGCCATCTAAGGGAGCTGGTGACTCTGGCAGAGCCCCACAGCCCACAGGAGCCTCCTGGACAGCCTGGCTTGCTTGTGGGGGGTTTTTTGTTTGTTTTGTCCTCCCACTTTTATGTTTACAGACAGTAAGGATTCCAAGGAAGTATATTTCTGGCTGAGGCCACGCTGCCAGTTTTCCGCAGGATCTGTCTCATTTCCTGGGACGTGAGACTATTTTAAGGACTCTTCAGGTCTCCAAGAAAAGTAACTTCTAAGATGTTTTTTAGTGCCTGTTTCTCCAGCCTGCACACTGGTCTGTCCCTGCAGTTTTACCACCCAACAACTTTGATGTCTAGGAGTCTGCAGGGCTCACCTCTGAAGCATTTCCCATCACATGTCTGGCTGTTTATACCTTCAGGAGGTATAAAGGAGGCACGCAGCCACCCTTTGCTGTTTAAGGACTGTCTTGACCACATCAGTAGAGTGAGAATTTCTAAAAATAGATGAACTGGCAAGCTTCTCAATCTGGAAAATGACACGCTTTTGAAATCTCTGGAAAAGAATGGATTCCTTAAAGTATAGTTTACAAATACTGATTTCATTATTTATGGTAGCTGTAAAGCACAGTGCATTCAGAAAGCATCGTCCCATTGAAGAAGTGTGTTACTCATTACCACAGCTTTAGCATTCCAGCATGTTCCTCAACAGAAATGTGGCCAAGAGAACAAGCTGGAGGCATACACAGGGGCAGCCTGGGGGGAAACTGCTTCTCATTTCATGTTGGAAAGGGGCTGTGAATAGAAGGGGAGACTCAGGGGGAGCACAGGGGCCTGTGTTAGATTCTCTGGCAATACCAGACCAAAAGGTTAAGGCAAAGAAATTAAATAGTAGCAAATTCACAGCTGGACAGAGAAGGAAACAGATTATTATGAAGTGAAAAGTCAGCCCAAGACCCCAGTGAGCCAAGGCTGGAGCTGGGTATTAGAGTGGTGCTTCTCTGGCTAAGATGCTGGGGACTGAAGGTTAGGCATAAACCTCAGTCTTGGAAAGAAACACCAATGTGTAAAGTACACAGATGATCTCAGACAGGTATTTTTCCTCCACACTTGTTCCTTCAGTACCCTCTCCTCCTGTGTCTCCTCAGTACACCCAAAATTTCACATATTCTTTGCTGTTCTTTCTTCAGTTCTCAGCTTAAGCACTGCAGTCTCTAGCATTTCCTTTCCTCACACAGTGTTCTGGGCAGAGGCTAACTCTCCTCTAAGTCTTTTGAAAAGTGCCTAGTTTTCCTGGGAATCTCTCTCAGGATCCCAGGATTTAAATTTCTCTGGGATCATTGTGTTTATCCTGCCACTATGTTGTCCCTCACTCACTCCACTTTTTTCATTCCTAAAGCCACTGGTAGCCAGGGGAACGTGTTCCTTTTTATGCCAGCTGTCCTGCTCTTATTGTTTCTTTTAAAAGATTTATTGCATCGTTGCTCTCTGCTCCTCTCACTATTTCCACTGGTGTATTTGTAGACAGAGAGAAGCATTGCAAGACTGCCTGCACCTGTTCCTCTGAGCCCTCCTTCTCTTCTGCATCTTGCCCTTCTGTGAAACCCTCCTGCAGGAATTCCATGCTAGGCTTGTGTTTCACCCTTGAGTCGTACCTTTGGAGCTCTGAGACCATGCTCTGAAGTCTTGGCACTGCAGAAGCAAGAGGTTTCTCAGGAATGTTCTCTAATGGCTTGGGGTCTGCTTCAACTGTTACAGCCATGTATAGATGTATGAGTGTGTGTGTGTATATATATATATATATATATGTATATGGGAAATTTCTGGCATCCTACCACAATGGCAAGCAATCAGAGGGTAATTTCTTGGCACTGAGGGCAGTGAATCCAGCCCCTCTGACAGTGCTGGTCCTTGGCAGGACCCTGCTCTGGCTGCTCCTCCTGAGGACCCACAGGCACATTCTTTAGGAATACTGCATCCATCACTTTAGTACTGAGGGGATGCTGAACATCCTAAGTCCTTGTCCAGATGGCTGTGTCAGTGTCATTTGCATAGTCGTGGCTAGAGTGGAGACTTCTGGACTTTTTCTATTCCTCCATCAATGCATTTCACTGGGAGGTACATGAACAGCCTCATCCATGTTGCTCTGCTGTACAGCTGAGAGGAGGCTGTTCCTCCCACATGCTGAGAAATTGCCTGCCATTAGAACATACTCCCCCAAAACCTTACAGGCTGCTGCCTCCCATGGCCAGCACAGCTGGGCATGTGTCTGTCCTTGGCTCTCACCTGGCTAATCACACCACGAGGCACACACTGTCCTTCAGCACAGCCACATTCAGATATCTCACCCCTGAGACTCCGCAACTCACTGGGCAGCTCTGAGATCCCCTGCAAGCACCAGCACCCACCCAAACTGCCAGAGGCAGCAGATAAGCACTTGCCAGCAATGCACACATTTAGGCCCCATCCCCAGGTTGTTCTTGGCTCGTCTCCCCAGGGCTGGGCACTGCCCAGGGAGGTCAGCAGCTCTCCTGAGGCAAGGAATTAGAGCCGTGCTGTAATTATTTGCTCTGTGATGTATTTATAACTTTTACATCTATCTGACATTTTATGGCCAGGCATTACAAGAGACAACTGCTTTCCATTACTCACAGCCATGAGCTCTCATTCACGGCTATTTTTCCTTCCTGTGACATCAAGTTGGCATGGCACAGTGAGGCCCAGTGCTGGCCTCATTGGCACAACCCAGGATGCTCCAGGAGCTGAGCAAACAGATTGCCACCATGCAGTGATGGACCTCACCTTCAGTCAGACCCTGGGTCGAAGATGTGCTTTTCCAGGGTGATTTTTCTGGCAGTAAACCCCCATTAAGTGTGACAAAAAAGTCCAATTCCACAGTGGCCTATTGCTGCAGGAGTCCCATGTGAGGTCTCACAGAATGAGATGAGTGTCAGGAGACAGAAGAACCTTGTTTGTCCCCTTTGTGAAAAAAGGCAGCAAGTTTTAGAGTTTCCCAGGAAGGGTGAATGTGCTCAGGTCCCTGCAGTGGGAGCCACACGCGGCAATCCCCTGCCTGCACACCCCCCTCCTGTCTGGCTTCGGTGTCAGCCGCCAAGTTGGCATCCCTGTCCATGCCTCAGCTGACACAGGGACAGCAAGGACTTTGCACCATCTGGGCATGTGGAAAGTGTGACCAAGGGACAAATGTCACCTTTGTGCTGATGGCACCAGACCCAAAGCACACAGACGGCTCCTCTGGCAGCCCTGGCTGTGGAGGGAGGTAAGAGAACACCAGCACACTGCAGACAGCTCCTCACACTGACCCCTCCTTTCTCCTCCTGACTGAAATTTTCCAGCCTGCAGTCCTGCTGCAGCCAGGGCCAGGGGCAGATGTCTCACTCCAGTTGCATCCTGCAGAGCACTGGAACAGGAACATTCCTGCTCTGCTTCCAGGCAGTGTGACCCTAAGAAAAACCCCATCTGCCTCCTCCTTGCAACTTCACCTCTGCATGCTTCAGGCATACAAAAGGTTTCACAGGGGCAGTTACATGCTCCATGAAGATGTCTCAGTGGATTGGTGACTCCTCTGGCTTGGAAAAGCTGGACTCCAGTCACTCTTGGTCTGGCTGAGATATCTGTGACAAGACAGAACTGAGCGTCCCCCTCTTCCCTCTCCCCTGGTCTGTCTCATCTCTGGTGCCTTTCAAACGCCACTGTCATTCCTGGATGCCTCAGAGATACTGATTACCCCTGCCTGGATCTGATCTGTGTCCATGTTTGAGCTGGTATCCTGCATTTCCCTCCAGTGTGCCATCGTGGTGACACATGGAGCCAGTCTCACTGCTGGAGCAGTTTGCAGCCCACTCGTGTCCCCGTGGGGTTCAGGGCTGTGCACAGTCCAGGCACTGCACACAGCAGAGGGACATCTTTGATCATGAAGCATCTTCCCACCTTTTGGGGTCACCCTTATGTTTGGGCTCTTCTATGCCCACAGGCATTACAAGATGACACATGCACATTTGCATCTTCTCCCTTTGCTCTAACAAATTGCTTACCATTAAAGTTGCTTCTCACGGCTCCTCCTGTCCCCCTGTCACCCTGGGGTGGGAGCATCTGCACTCCTGAGCCCCAGCTAAGCCAGGAAATCCAAGGAAATAGAGGTTATAAAATAAAAAGAGGCTTCCTAGAGCTCAACTTGCAGGGCCTGTCACCCACCACCAGCTGCAGACAAGCACCGTGAGAAAATGGAACAAGCTGAGAGCCCTGTGCAGCTCCAGGCAGCCTGCAGCTGCTGTTCAGGGAGGATGGAGCAGCAGGCTAGGGATTAGGGAACACAGGCAAGGGGGGTGCCAGGGCCCCTGGTTTGGTGTGGGAGCCAAACCAGCCGCCAAACGTGCACCCCAAAGCCCCTGGGGTGAGTGATGCTGTGCCAGAGGCTCTGCAGCTTTGGCTGTGGGGCAGAGATGAGACAAGGGGACTGTCAGTAAGTCTGGGGTGCCCGATCACCCTGCTGTTCCAGCCCATGCTGTTTCTTCCAGCTCAGGGATGGACACCAGCTGATCCCGGGGGTATGTCCCTGTCACTGTGTCCCGTGCACTCAGCACAGAGGGGAAGAGGGCTCCAGGGACGGGGTGCTTTGCTCTCCAACACCTCACACCCGTTCCCTTATCTGAAGGTGTGAGGTCCCATCCCCATCTTGGGGCCATCTCCTGTGCTCCTCTGGGGGTGGGGGCTTTGGCTGGGTGGAAGTTTCTTCCTGCAGCTTATGGGAGCAGGGCTTGGGGCCAGCAGGGAAAAGGAGGGGGGAAACTTTTCTCTTTGGAGAAGAGCTGCTGATGGGTGATTAATGGCCGTGGCCAGACCACTGGGCTTGTGCCATCTGATAAGAGGCCTTCTGACAAAACAGACCTGTTGCTGGGGAATTCATCATGCCTCACTCAGCAAGCCATCAGATAAGAACAGGGCTGGATCCCTCCCATTCATCCTCTTCATTCCCTCTTCTCCACCCTCTCCTTTCACCCTGTTTGCCAGAGCGTTTCATTCTCAGAAGTGAACTCAGAAGTCACAAGAACTCTCTGCCATGTGTGGGGGAAAGAGCCAAGGCTAACCCTTTTTTAGCGTTTAGGGGCAGGGGCTTTCAGTCCTGCACTTTTTATTAGTTCCCTTGTAGGATCTCATGCAATTTCTTCTCTCTTTCATGAAAATTATCCAGTTTTAAACCAAGGGGTCACACTTAGAGGAAAAATATGTCTCTGGGAGTGGCAATGTCCAACCACACACTTTTCATGTGTGGTTTTGTGTCAAACTCTGCCCATCTTGTGGGCTGTCACCTAAAAATTAGACCTACCATGTTTTAGTTAGGGACTACTTTTTCAGCTGCTAGAGGAAGGAAGTAGCTTTTGGAAGGCTGTGGTGCTGTGGATACCACTGGCACAAGGCTGCAGGGTGTGTGTTGCATGTGTGTCTGTGCAAGCCAGACCTCCCTGCTGGGAATGGATGTGATCCCAGACAATTGCACTGGAAAACCCTATTCCACTCAGAGGGTCTTGGGAAGGGAGCCTGGGAGGCTTTCAGGTTATCCACGGGGAGCAGGGAGAGGCTGCCTGGGCTGCTGAACTGGGCTGGGCTGTGAGCTCTGATGGCACTTTGGGTTTCTCTGTCCTTCCAGCCCTTTCCCTCTCCCAGGCCAGAGCAGGCTCCCCGGCCCCTTGCCCAGGCTGCCCAAAATACCCCAATTGCCAGCACTAATCTTGTCATGGGAGTGGGATTTATCATGCCACTAGGGCACATTGCAGTCAGGGATCTCCAGCAACCCTGGGGTCACATTTTGCTCTCTTGCAAAGGATGGGGAGAGGGGTGGAACCCAGCCAGGGCAGGCACCATCCAGGGTGTGCCACCACAGGCCATTCATGAGCCTCAGACCGGGGCACTTCCCACACCTCATCTTCAAAAAGGCTTTTGCAAGCAATGTCCTGGAGCAGATTGAATTAGAGCCTAATAAAGCAGTGGTAATTTGCAAACTGGAAATGCTCCAGAGAGCCCAGGACTAATTATTAAAGTCTTCCTCCTGCCCTGCCTTGCCCTGGAGGTATCTGGTTGAAGGTAGCCAAGCTCTAGCCCAGCTGTCCTGGCTTTCCTTCCACGCCCTGCTCCTGTGCTTGCTGTAATTCTCAACGTTGAAGTTTTCTCCCATCCTGGATGGAGTCTGATTAACGATAGGACCAAATACTGACCAAAATAAAAACTTAGCATCAAAGAACTGGGTTTGGTTTAATTTTTTTTTTTTTTTTTTTTTTTTTTTTTTTTTGCTATTGAAAATGTACTTGTTACAGAAAGCATTTGTTGTTAGGGTAAGGATTTCAAGCACAAAAGAGCTTTTGATTTTCCTAACACCAGTATTTGAATAAAACCAGATTTTTTTAATGATAGCATTTTGAGGGGTTTTTTTTTTTCTTTTGACCTTTAAATTAGAAACTGGAGTTGGAAATATTTTTTAAATCAATACTTCTGGCTTAAATGCTTCTTTTTGACCAGTTCAGCTAAATCCCTTCCTTTTCCAAAGCAGCAAAAGCTCCCAGGACTTGGCAGGGTTGGGTTCTTGTCAAAGCATCCTGCTTCTCCCTTGTCATGGTGGGAGAGTGATGGTGACCCCCAGACCTCTCCCAGGGTCAGTGGTGACAGTGCTGACTCTGGGGAAACCTGTGGGGCTGGAGGATGGTGACAGCCCCTTTCTTCTGCTGTGGGGACAAGACGTGCCCCTTGGAGACAGCAATCCAGCATGGGAGTTCAGGGCAAGGTGTCACCTCTGTGCCATATGCAGGATCCCCATACCCTGCTGAGCACCCATGGGTGCCTCACAGGGCTCCTGGTTTTTAAAGGGTCAGGGTAGCCAGGGGGCTGTGAAACCTGCTTTGCTGCTTTCCACCCCTTGTACTCCATATGCTGCTCATGGCAGTGCAGGATCTGCTGTCGGAGGGTTTGGTCCCACTGCTCAGAGTGTGACAGCCCCTTGGCCAGGTTTCCCGAGCTGCCTTATGGCAGCAGGTGCCCTGAATTTGAGCCGTGGGCTGCGCTGGGTGTTGAGAGGTCAGGGTGGCTCTGCCATCCCAGCAATGTGCCCGCTAAGCAGGATCAGCAGTGAGGAGAAACGTTATCCCAGCGAGCCCCCTGAGTGCTCAGCAGCTAAGGTCAGAGCAGAGGGGAAGCTATTGGACCCCTCGGCCTGCTGGCAATCCCCTGACGGCATTTTTGTTGCCCTGCTTGCCAAACCTGCTGCCTCCCAGTTGGCTGAAAGGGAGGGAGCTGCACAACACATGCAGTTGTGCCTTCAGCAGCAGGGTCAGTCTGCACTGTGGCACCTCTGGCAGCAATGGGGCAGCCCTGGCCCCACACACAGAGGAGCATCCAGGAGCATCCCAGCAATCACCCCAGCACTGGGTGATGGCAGATATCTGTAGCACTCCTCAGACACTGCACCAGTGCTGTGCAAAAGCCAGCCAGGGGACACTGGAGAGCAGTGGGACTGGGGCAGCCAGCAGTTCTACCATTTATCTGTGCTGTAGCTCAGCCCTCACATGCACAGTGCACCATTTCTAAGTTCGCTGGTAGGGGATGGGTGTTACTGCTAAAAGAGCACTCAGATGTCCTCTAAGAAGGATGGGATAGCTCTGCCCAGCTGGGCCATGCAGAGCTGGTCACTGATGGTGCACTGGTGATCCTGGGTGCTGCTGGGCACCTCCATGAACACAGGAGAGGTTTAAGCCAGCTAATTCACTATTCCCACTTTTGCATCACATGAGAGTCAAATGTTGCCTAGCAAATACAGCTGGGACATAAACACAGTCATTAGCACTTATGTACATGTATGATCCATGCTCCAGTGACTCACTGGGGAGGGGCAGAGAGACAAAGGGAGCCCAGTCTGCCTTTAAAAAGGATCTGGACCAGCACGACAGAGATGATGAGCTGCCATAGCACAGGGCTCGTTAAACCTCACACTCCATGTTTCTTCCTCCTGCCAGCACAATCAGACCTCTGTGGAGTGTCAGGAAGGCCAAGGCTTATTTGGAACTGAGCTTGTAAGCCTGGGAAAGACTTGGCTGATCCTTCATGAATATTTGACTGATGCACTTGGAAAGTGTAACAGAACCCAAACCAGAGAACGGCTGCAGGAGCTGTTTGCTTTTCTTGCTCAGTTCTGGCAAGGAGAAGCTGATGACCCCGAGCCTCTAAGCACAGTTCCTCCTCAAGTTAGCTGTCCCAAGTCAAGGGCTTTCAAGCAAGGACTTTAGGTCTAACCTAATGCTGACAGCAAATATTTTCTCCACTTGAGAGGCCATGTGGGGATACTTCCAGTCAAGTAGGGGAGCAGCAGGCACAATCTTGCAATCAATATCTGCCTGTGCTCCCAGGGTGGACACAGCCTGGCTCTGTACAGGTGACACATCAGACATTGCCCTTGCAATGTGAAAGGCTGTGAGCCATCACAGCTGTAGCCAGGTAGTGAAAAAAAAGTCCAGTAAGATGCAAGAGTCCTAAATGTTCTCACTGTGTTGGAGCTTGTGCACAGTGGAGGGCTAGAGAGGCCACACTGCTTTCCTCGGTTTGCAGAGATAAGCCCCAGCCATGCTGTCCAGTCAATGCCTGGGTCAGGGTTTTCCCAGAGCCTGGGAGCATTTGCATCCAGTGTTTGGCTTGGCCCATGGTCTCTAACACCCCATGGCCTCATTCTGTACCCGCTAATATCATCTGTCTGGCAGCAGCAGATTCCCAGTCTGCACAGATGCTACCCAGGAAAGACTCCAAGCTAATTTTATTAAGAGCTTTGGTTTTTTTGGGTTTGGACAGCAGATTTAGAAAGGGGTGAAAGCCTGAGGTCTGTTTCTGACTGTCTCTCTGAATTTGCATAGCTCTGACCAGCATCATTCTCCAAAAGTTTCTGAAACAGCAAAAGGTGTACAACATGCTGACTGGAGATTAAGAAATCAATAGTAAGGCAGTTATCAGGGATATTCCAGCTCTCCACTGGCTGCAGAGCATTCTGGTAATCTCTTGTTGAAAAGGGAGCAAGTCCACCTCTCTTCTCACCCCTTAAAGCTATTGTTGACAATGGACCCAATGTATGGAGAGCTGTGGAATCAAGTCTTAGGTAAAGTGGGCACCTGAGCATGGCTGTTAGCCACTCACAGTGTCCTGGGCACCACAGAGCCTGGTGGGAGATCTTTTGGGGGTCTGCAGGCACAAGGTCAGCACTGGACCCCTCAAGGGGCACTGGAGGCAGCTGTGCTGGCAGGGGCTAAGGGCATGTCAACAGCATGATTTCAGACTGCAGCCATCCTACCCTGCTTATTACAAATTCCTCAGCCATCCTAATGGGACCTGAGCTTCCTGTAGAAGAGGCTCTCACCAAGTGTTCTTCTCAAGAGTCACCTGGGCCCAGAGCTATGGCAGAGATGGTCCTGGGACTGACACACACAGGACACACTGCAGGTTGGGGACTGTTGTCCTTGCTCTACCTGGTTTGGGATGTAGACAGGAGTAGGAGAGCAGGGCAACACTGCAGAAAAGCAGAGGGTAGAGTAGCTAAAGAGCTTTCTTTTAATTGATCCAGGTTCACTGAGCTTGCCAAGTTAATGAGTCCCCAGCAAGCAGCTTTAATGAGAGCCCAAGGCAGGCTTAGGAGAAGATGAAAATGAGGGCAGAAATAGGTGCTTGTCTGTAGAGCCTGGTCGGCTGCAGCCAGCACGGCAAGGAGGAAGCTGGGGAGGGCTGGCAGCAGGCACAGAGGCACCAGCCAACCATTGAACACACTGCTTCAGTGCTTTGCATTGCTGCCCTCCTGCCAAGCCCCAGCCCGGCTCTCCTGCTCCCAGGGTCGGCAATTAATCCCCTGGCAGGGGGCTGGGGGGAAAAGGGGGACAGGCTGTTCCCCACCCTCTATTCAGCTTGGTCTTGCTTTTTGTGTTTAGAGCTGCGGGCGTGGGGGCTCCCGCAGAGGCAGCCAACCCCTCCACACAGAGCTGAGGGCCATGCTGATGCTCCAGCTCCAAGCTCCTCTGGGAGATGCCGTGCTGACAGCCCTGCAACACCCGAGAGGGCTGTGGTGGGCAAGGAGGATGCTGGTGAAAAGGAAGGGGGGCTGGCTGCTCCCCCAGCAGCTGGAATGTGGGTTCAGGAGCATCCCCCCCAGCACCCAGCCTCGTCTGCCTTCTCTGGTAGAGGAGGGCAGGCATGTCCAGTGCTGGAGCCAGGGCCGAGCCCACGCCAGGCAGGCTGACCATGGCCAGGGCTCTGGCCGGCTGCAGGCACCACGCAGCCTGAAAGGGGCCATTGTCTGCCCGGGGCTTTGAAGACGAAGAGCCTTGTACAAGTGCCAGGTGGTGAGAGTGCGGCATGGGGGCAGCTCCTGCCTCCCCGAGTGGCTGCTCCTGTTCTCAGCACCCCACACCCTTCATCTAGAGGGGGAAAAAAAAAAAATCAACATAAAAGTTCAGGGAAACAACTGTTTCTAAAGGAAAACCAGGTCAGCAGCCCTTCCTTCACCACCCGCGGTGGCTGTGGCAGGCGCAGGGGGCTCAGATGTTCTTTGTCACCCGCAGGGCTGGGGGCTGGCAGGGGAGCTGCGCTGAGGGGAGCGGGGAGGGAGCGCAGCGGCGTCCCAGGGCGGCCAGCCCAGCTCCTGTTCCGGGGCCAGGGCCGGGGCTGGGGCTGGGGCAGGGCAGCTGCTGTGAGTTCACTGGAGCAGCACTTTCCCACAGTCTGGAGAAGTGACACATGGCTCTCACACATTCCTGCGCCGGCAGGCTCGGCCGCGCTTGGCCGGCAGTCAAGGCGGGAGGGAGGGAAGGGAGGCTGGGAGGCCTGAGGGAGCCTGCGGCTGCTGCAGCTACTGATTAGCAGGTTCCGACGTTGGCAGCGGCCCTGCCCGCAGAGGGAGAAGGCAGCGGAGGGGGCAGAGCCAGCCCGGGCTCAAGGAGCTTTGTGCGAGCAGCTTAACACTCTGGGACAGGCTCTGATCCAAGGCTTCCCCGGGGGTTTGGCTCCCCTCTGTCTGCCCGGCTGTGCCCGGCCCGCGGCGCGGTGCCCACGCTCCCTGCCCCGCTCCCGGCACCCCTGGGCGCTGCCCGAGCACAGGTGGGTCTGCATGGGCACTGCTGGTGCCTGGGGGAGCACTGGAGCCTGCAGAGAGCACAGCTGTTCCTGCCAAGCAGCAGGCTCATTTCCCAGCAGGCTGGCCAGCTTGCCCAGGGAGCCGGGCACGGGGTGCAGAGCATTGGCAGTGTCCCAGGGCACCTGTGGGTGCTGGGGCAGAGCACCCAGAGAGCTGCCAAATGAAATCCTGGTGCTGGAAAGGAAGGGTCTTCCCACACACTCCCTAGGACAGCAGTGGAGGAACAGCTGCCCAGGGTCTGGGCCCTCTTTGCAGGCAATGTTTGCCCCCACATAAGCTTTTATTTACATGCACTGGGTATTTTTTCTGAGTTTGTGCTGACTTCAGAACCTCATTCCATGGGCAAGGACTCGGTGTCTGAGTTTCCAAGCTCATTGCACTTTGCACATTGCACTTTGCAGGTTCCCAGGAGGCCAGGCAAAAATCTCCCAGAGCTTCAGCTGTCCACTTGCTCCCAGCCCTGCCTTGCAGCCAGGAGACTGTACAGCCCCTGCCCTTGCTCCTTCCCTGTGTCAGGAAATGAGGTGCACCCAGGTGTGCCCAGCTCCTGCCAGGTGGAGGATCGGGCTGCACGCCGGGGCTGGTGATTCACAGTGTGCTGTGCCTGGCATTCACAGTCTGCTGCAGCAGTCCAGGTGGTTCCCAGCCTGCCTCCGCCGGGGCTCCATCCCCAGAGCTGCCACAGGGCCTGGGGCACTGGCTGTGGGGCTGGGCTGGGGGCTGCTCCTCACCCCTCTGCTGAGGTGAACCCTCCCTTGTGATAACATCAGTTTCCCAGCCCTGCAGAGGTTGCAGTGCTCATTCCCATGGAGCACCTGTGGCTTCAGTCCCTTTTCTCTGGGAGCCCAAAGCGAGGACAGGCACGTCCTGGTCCCTGCTGCATTCCACCATTGCCCAGCTTGGTGGGAGGAAGGAAGAGGCTGAAGATGACCTTGCTACCCCCTTCCTCTCCCGTGGGGGAGACTCCCAGGCTGAGGTTTAAGAAGAACTGCAGTGTTCCACATCCCAAGGCACTCTGCTTGGCATCAGGGACAAAGGTTTGAGTGAGCTGGTAGTGACACCACACTTGCCCACATGTCTCTGTCCTACTGTCATGTCTCAAAGCCCTGCCAGGCTCCCACTGACATTGCACGTTGAGCTCCCAAAAATTCATTGGGCTCATCCAGCTCTTGCCCAAGTCCCCACAAGTTTACACAGCTGAGCCCTGAGCCTGCCTCCAGGGCAAGGCACCTGGTGGCCACAGCCTTAACTGGGGTGATGGTGGCTCCAGCTCTGCCCCACTCTGCCTGTGGGAAAGTCATCTCCTGCCTGTTTCCACTCCTGTTTTGTGTATTCAGGCCACGAGTTCTTCTCTCCAGAGCCTGGAGCAGCTCCAGCCTTAGGTGGGGTCTCTTGGTTCTGTCATGCAAAAGCTGTGGCAATCCGAGTGCTACACCACCACAAGCAATTGCATTTACAAGTTTCCCAGTCCTCCCAAAAGTCAGAGGAGCTGGTTTCATGCCTTCCTGCCCGCTCGCCTTCGCTTGCTCATTTTGTTTGATTCCAGACTAACCATGACCTTCTCAAAGGCTGGAAAGGGCTTTTCACCAAACAGCTGGAGGCAAACCTGGGATGGCCTGGGGATTCCAGACAATGCAAACGTTCTCTTTTATCTTACCTATGTATTTTTGCTCCTCCCAATTAGCTGCCTGCTCTGTCTGATCCCTATTTCCCTGCGGTTCCTTCCAGCAGCCCTGCCTTAGAAACCTTTTGGTGGAGAAGTACATCCCCAGCCCTGCAGCTCTTCCGACAGCTCTCTGCTGGGTGTGGGTGCTGGCCCTGCACTCAGGCACCAGCGAGGCTCAGCAGGCACTGCTGCTGCAGCTCGTGGCAGCCTGAGCTTTTGGCCTCTCTTCTGCAGTATTCCCTGCAGGAGTTCCTTCCCTTGGCCTCATTACAGGTGGCAGGAACCAAACATGCCAAGTGACTGGGGGCTGCTTAGACATCTCCAGGGAAGAAGCATTGGCTTTCAGACCTTTGTCTCCTCTTTCTGTTCATCTTCACAAAACCTCCAAGAAAAGCTGAGGGGAAAAGAAGTTGAGCAAGACTATGTGTCACAGTAAGGACAAGTCTCTAGCACTGATAATTGGAGTGGACAAGCTCCTTCAAGTCTTGGGGATGGAGCCTGACTTTCCATTTTCCTGCACTGGGAGGAGGGAAAAGCATCCATCTCTTCTTTCAAAAGAATACAAAAACAATTAAAATATAGGCTTCAATGGTACCACTAATTGGGTCTCAGAAAGCGTTTATTTATTTGCCATGTGTGATCCCCAGGTCAGGGAAACCATAGTAAAGAAGACCACAATTTTCAAAATTCTCAAAATATTCTCAAAATTGTGAAGGAAGCAGAACAGCTTAAGACCCTTTAAACTATTTGCTTTTACAAGAAACCAGATAGCTGTATCACTGCTATACAAGTGCTGCTGATATGTCCTCTCCCTGCACTTGGCTGTTACCTGGCTATTTCAAATATTATTTTTTGAAAACCACTTCCATAAATCAACAAACACACCCCAGCACCAGCAGAGCAGCCTACGCAGCTGGAGAGCTGGTGGCCGCTGCCAGCCACTGAAGTAGAACAAACCAGCAAGAATGCAAAGAAATGTGATTAATGAAAGACAGACCACAAAGCCTATAAAAACACATTTTTTGCTCTTATTAGAGCAAGGCAACTGTATAAAAAGGGCATGTAAGCCCAAGATGACCAGCCAGAGGAGGGTAAGGATTGCCACCACCTTGTGAACTTGAGGAACCTCTGCCTGCCTCTCATGGTCCCTGCTGCCCCATGGACAGGAGGAGAGGAGGATGCACCACAGCATGCCTGGCTAGCAGGATGTGCATCCCTGCTGGACCCAGTGGGTATGGAGGGGAGAGGCACAGCAGGATGGTGGCACTTGTGAAAGGATGGGTGTTGCTGAGTGTCCAGCAGTTTGTTGGCATCACACAGCTGAGGGGAGGATGCAGCAGTATTTCATCACTTGTGTCTCACTCATTGGTGCCTCCCACCTGGGGAAATGTTATTTTTGCCTTCTCAGACGCTTCTTTTCATGTTAAAAATAAAATGTGGAGGGGAAATATTTGTTGTCATCCTAATTCAGCTTAGTGGAAACAGTAACAACAGTGGGAGCTCAAGGAGGAGATCAGCACAGTACCCTCCCTTCCCAAGGAAAATAAAAGCTACTCTACATCCCTGCCACTGGCACAGCCTGGGCACAAATATTAAAAAAAAAAAAAAAAAAAAAAAAAAAAAAAAAAAAAAGAAAAAAAAGAAAGAAAAAGAAAGCTCCTTTTTCTGCTCTTCGCGGCAAGATCTCCTCGGCGAGTGCTGGCAAAGAAAGGCATCTTGTTCAGGGGCTCTGAAAGGCAAGATGAAAGGGGAAACCTACATTTTTCAGCCCAGCCTGTTTCTGACATGGGAAAATAGCGCAGACAAGAATAGATAGCTTGTTGGCTCATTTTTTCCTTGACAGATTATCTGTGTGAATGCACCGTATTAAGCCGGGAGTAAGACGCCAGGACCCCCCCACCGTGGCTCTCCCCCTTCCCCAGCTACCTTGAGAGCAGCGAGGAGTGAGGAGCTGTGATTTGTGAGTGCACAGGGCTCTGCAGGAGCACAGGGCAGCCATCCATCACCGGCCACCTATTTTGCCACCCCTCGTGTGCTCAGCAGCCTTCTGCCCCCGCACTCAGGCTCCTGCACGCCCTAAAAATACAACTGTAACCATGTCAAAAACTAAGCTCGGGTTAGGAGGAGCTGTGCTGAGATTAATTTAGTGATGCACCCTGCAAAACATGCCCCAGCAGGACCCAGTGGGTGGTGGTGTCAGAGCAGGACACGCTGCTATGATGGGACAGGAAGGGGTGACCGTGGCCATGGACAGCCCATGGGGGCCTGGGCTGGTGCCAGCCCTGCTCTGGGGTGGCACTCAACTCCCCGAGAGAGCCCGTTTTGCCTCCAAATGCTGCTGCTGCTGTGGCAGCTCCCTCCCACGGTGGCTTTTGCCGCACTCAGTAGCTCAGAGCCATTGTTCCTAGCCCAGCACACGGGTCATTAGTTGTGGCTGGCTGTGTGACCCACCAGCACCATGACCCGTGACGGCGGCTCTCCGCTGCCGGCTGCGGATTGCCAGGCACCACGTCATTAAAATAAATGTGCAGGTGCCACACTTAGAGCTTGAGGGAGGCTCATGCCAGCCTCCTGCCCGCCCATCTCCCAGCTGAATCAGGCTTGCACACTGCAAAGAAAGCAAAAATGGCTCAAGTGAGGGCTCTGTGGATGCCTGGGGGGAGGCTGGCGCTGCCTCCATGGGCAGCAGGAGCATGGCACCATCAGTCCTGCTGCTCCCATCAGTGGGGTCATGCTCCTTGCTTCTCTTTAGAAATGAATCCCTGTCAGAGGGCAGAATATGTGGCTGCTTTGCCCAGCTCCAGGCATGTGTACCAAAAAGCCTCACTTAGGTCCAAAACTACACAACAGCTAAAATAATGCAACTAAAAGTCCTGTGCATTTTGGATCATCTTTGTCATCTTCTGAGCCATTTGAGTCCTGTTTCCAGGTTTTACCCCACAGGTGGATGAAAGAACTAGCCAAGTTATTAGATGATGGCATTCCTTTCCTCACAAGGCTCTAGTAGGACCTCCAAGCCACCATGCCCCAGATGCAGCAAGAACCTGGTCACCAGCAGCAACAAAATGCAATCACTGAGGCATGACAGGACAATCAGGGAACGTGCATGGCCAGACCATGGGTCAGTGGGAAGATCTCCCCTCCTCCAGCACCTGGGATGCTCGCTGGGCTGAGCAAAACCTGTCCTGCATCCCCCTGCATCTTGCCAGCCCTGCAGCCGTGTGCAAGCGTGTGCAGGTGCGTCTGCCCGGGCGTGCAGCAAGGTGCTGCCTCCTGCCTGGGCAGAGTGTGTGTGTGTGTGTGTGTGTGTGTGTGTGTGTGTGTGTGTGTGTGCACAGGGAGGCCTGTTTGCATATGAAAGTGGCCGTGTGCTCCGGAGGGCTGTATCATTTATTGTATGATCTTATCTGGCGCGTGCCTCAGCCGCCCTTTCCCACACTCTGCATGCTCTGCTGCCAAGGCCCCGGGCTTAGCCTGTCAGCATTACCCGGGCTCAGCAGGCAGGCAGTAATTCCCTGAATAAAGAAAACATTTTAAGGTTTGACAAGTCCAGCATTTGCATGTCTGTTTTCAGAGAAATAACCATCTCAGGGGATTAAGCCCTTTTTTTTTCCCATCCAGCCCAAAGTATGAAAACATTCTTGACATAGTTGCCTGAAAAAAGGATTTCTATAGAGTAAAATACCTTGCGTCCTGCGTGAGTCCAATGATTTGCTTTGGGCGGAAGGGGGAAAAAAACAGAAAAGGAAAAAAGAAAGAAAAGAGGCGCTCCAGTCCAATAGGTTGTTGGTTTTAAAGTGGGTGAAACGCGCCAGCAAGCACCACAGATCCCAGGCGCCGCACACCCCAGGAAGGATTTGTGTCCCTCCCTCGCTGCCCACCTCTTTGTGCAGCACTGGCAGTGCCTGTCCACTGGGCTCCCGTGGGGCTCGGCCGTGCTGGCACTCAGCATCAGCACTACTGCTGAGCTGAATGAGTCCCCCCTGCTCAGCAGAGCCAGAGGGGCAGGCAGCTGCCTGGGGAGCAGGGCTGGGAGCTCTGGGGGGCTCAGCTGGCTTGAGGCATGTCCCAACACAGGGACTCTGTCTGCCCCTGGAGAATTGCCTGCTTGCTGCACAGCTAAGACAGATGACATGCTGCCACAGGAAAGCACTGATCCCTGGAGCATTGGGAGCAGGTTATGGCAGAGGAGTGTAGCCAGGTTTAGGGTGCTAAATGCCCATTTTATTTACTTGGAATAAATCAGATTTACAAAGGGCTTGTCACCCTCTGACTCCAAGGAGGAGCTCTCACTTTGCCAAATTCAGGCTTCCCAGGATTTGGCCCTCTGGTGCACTGGGGGTACTGGGAGAGACCAGTCTTTGCCCCAATGCTGTCTGGCAGCTCCTGTGCTGGCAGCTGCCTTTGGAGCCCTCAAGCAAGAAGGTGCACGTGGGAATTACACACACATGCCAGCCTCAGGCCTGGGTTGGTGATGAGCATCCTTCACTCCCCTGGGCTCTCCAGCACGGTGCTGCTCTGCACACCCGGGGATGCTCCCAGCTGTGCTGGCCTCCGACTCCCATCCCGCCAGGGCTGCTGGTGGAGCCTGTTTGTAATTTGTCAGGGTGCTTTGCCTGCCTCCCCCCGCCTCCCCCTGTGAGCACACTGGCTTTCTTCACAGCTAAATGAGGCTTTAAACCGGGGGATAATACAGCTTTAACACGGAGAGGCTTAAAAAGCAAAAGTGAATCATTTCTCAGTTCTCCTTCCCGTAATCTCTCCTGGTAACATTAATTATGAGTTTGCGCAGAGTGCCCCAAGGCAAGCGCTGCTTTCCCAGGACAATTAAAGTTACTTAATTATTAAAAACCGTGTGTGCTGTTCCTGTGCGCTCCCCAAAGCACCGTGAGGCAGGCGGCCTGCCTCAGCTCACACACTTTCTCAGGGCAGCGATTGAAGCGTCTGTGGGAAAGTCTGCTCCTTTGTAATTCCTCCGGCATAATCTGCACAAATCCCAGCGCGGGCCCGCACCCCGGAGGGCGAGCAATGCCGGCGGCCAGCCCCTGTCCCTGCCCCTGCCCCTGCCCCTGTCCCTGCCCCTGTCCCTGCCCCTGCCCCTTCCCCTGTCCCTGTCCCTTCCCCTGTCCCTGCCCCTGCCCCTTCCCCTGTCCCTGCCCCTGCCCCTGCCCCTGCCCCTGCCCCTGTCCCTGCCCCTGCCCCTGCCCCTGCCCCTGCCCCTGCCCCTGTCCCTGCCCCTGCCCCTGCCCCTGCCCCTTCCCCTGTCCCTGTCCCTTCCCCTGCCCCTGCCCCTGTCCCTGCCCCTGTCCCTGTCCCTGTCCCTGCCCCTGTACCTGCCCCTGTCCCTGCCCCTGCCCCTGCCCTTGCCCCTGCCCCTTCCCCTGTCCCTGCCCCTGTCCCTGCCCCTGCCCCTGCCCCTTCCCCCTTCCCTTGCCCCTTCCCCTGCCCCTGCCCCTGCCCCTGTCCCTGCCCCTGTCCCTGTCCCTGCCCCTGTCCCTGCCCCTGCCCCTTCCCCCTTCCCTTGCCCCTTCCCCTGCCCCTGCCCCTGCCCCTGTCCCTGCCCCTGTCCCTGCCCCTGTTCCTGCCCCTGCCCCTGCCCCTGTCCCTGCCCCTGCCCCTGCCCCTGTCCCTGCCCCTGTTCCTGTCCCTGCCCCTGTTCCTGTCCCTGCCCCTGCCCCTGTCCCTGCCCCTGTTCCTGTCCCTGTCCCTGCCCCTGCCCCGGCCCTCGCGTGCGGATGGCAGTGCTGGGGCAGATGGCACGGTGCTGGGCACAGGCACTGCCCAGGCTGCTCACTACTTCAGGAGGAACCTCGGGGGGCTGCATGTTGGTGTGGAGCTGTGGAGGATGCTGAGATCTCTCGCCACTGCTCCAGGCTCACAGCAGGGCTGGCCAGCCAGATAGGCAGCAAATGGCTTTGAACCAAAAAAAACACTGACTTGCCAAAGGCCAGGTGGTGTCCTGACAGACGAGTCGAGTCCTGCTGCCCTGGTGCCTCCCTCTCCTTGCAGAGGCTGTGCACCCAGCAGCTGCTGTCCAGACACCCACAACACTTCCTTATCTCTGGAAATGTTCAAGGTCAGGCTGGATGGGGCTTTGAGCAACCTGATCTAGTGGGTAGCATCCCTGCTGGTGGCAGGGCAGTTGGAACTAGACGATCTTCAAGGTTACTTCCAACCCAAACCATTGATTGCATGATCCTATGACATCGTGCCAGCGTGCAATGCAGAGACAGGTTCAGCTTCTTTTTCTTCCTGACTCAAGATATTTGTTAGTGTGGCAGAGGAAATCTTGGTCAAGCCTTGCTCATAAAAGTCAGGGAGGGGTGAAGGTGCTGCACAGTGGAGGCAGCAGTGGTGGGCAGGGCAGCATTTCTGGCTGGCAGCTCAAAGCTAATGCGGCACATGGAGAACAAAGCACCAAGGCACAGCTTCCTGCCTGACCCTTTGCATCTCAGAAGGTGCCTCTGTGTGCTCAGCTCAGCCTTATGGTCTGGTATCCTGGTTCCTTCACCCTTTTCCCAGGCCAATAATTTCCAGCTTGCAGTGCAGGAGGAACCCCAGGCCCTGCTGTGAAGGGGGCAGGTACTGGGGGGAGCACAGGAGCTCAGATGTGGGTGAGCTCTGTCTGAGCTGCTTGCAGTTGTTGTGTCAGACAGACTCAGCATCAGTGGTGCAGCTTTCCCCACTTTGTGCTTTTGGCTGCCACTAGAGCCTGTGGCCGAGTGTTTCACAGCTGAGCAGTGCTGATGGAGGCAAAGACTTCCTCCTTCTTGTTTTAGACATATTCTCAACATGATTTCACTATTTTAGTTTGATGCCAGGTCTCCCTCCACCTCCTACTCTGACTCCTGGGACCTCTATGACCTTCCTTCAGCTTTTCCTAGCTTGTGTGACAAGCCATGACATCTGATCTTTCCTGATCTTTTCTCACCATGCCTCCAAACTCTATTCCCAAGCATCTTTAAGGCCTTTCTCAATATTTATTTCCTTTACATCCTTTTTGAGAAAAAAATACTCCATATACTACTCCAAAAGAGAAAATATTTAGTTGTTCTCTCTTCTTACCGTAATGATTGCTGTCCTGACTCTTTCCCAGCATGACTGAAGAGGGGGTCAGCATTTTGCATGGCTATTAAGGGCTGCTTGTCTGTGAACTGTTGCTTTGCCTTTATCAGTACTGAATTTCATGTGCCATTTTACCAGCCTGAAGTTTAATACTGTGAGCTCCTGCTTTAGTTTGGCTGTCTCTAAGTCTTTTAACCAGTTGTTTTTCCACGCAAGACGAATGTCTCTTCAGTCCATTGGGTATTCAGGGCCTTTTGGAGAAGTGCCAAGGCAAAAAAAAAAAAGTTTTGGAAGTGTCACTGCTCCATGACCGGCACATTGCTCTGCTCCCCATGCTTGCACCTCCTGCAAGGTGGTGTTGAGTCTCCCCTAAGTGCTGCATTGATCCAGATCTGTTATAGATGAGTTCTCCCAAATCACCCATGAGATCCCCTGAGCCCCTCTGGCTTCAGCTCATGTTTCCTTCCTCACCCTCTGCCCTAGGCTGGCAGGAAAAGCTGGGCACCACCAGTTGGGCTGGCATTGCCTCATCCCATGTGTGCCACCTGTAGCCTCTCATTTTGTTGGAAGATGTCTCCAGCAGGCCCCTGTTGTGGGACAGCCCTGCAGGAAGGGTGACAGGCACTATCTGAGCATTCTCAAGCCACCACTCAGCTTTTCTACTGAGGCTTTGCCTTCCCTGGGTGCTCTGTTCATGCCTCCATCATTCACAAACTGCACCAGCTTGTTGGCTGGTTTCCTGCTCCTGGCATTTATGCAAATACGTTTATTTTCAGGTTTTAATGTCTTTTGCAAGTTCTTCCACAGACTTTTAAATTCCTTTTATTGTGACTTTACTTTTAACTTGCCGAGGTTTCAGGCTTACTTTTAAAGGCTGTCTCCACCACTAACTGGTTTGCTTCTCTCTACAATCACTGGGTTGTTTATAGGTCCTTCCAGAGTGACCAAGTGTTCTGGAGGCTGCCCAAGCCCCAAGTGCTGCTCGGTGGCACTGGCAGAACAGGGCAGCTGTCCAGCCTCCTCCCCCGCGGACACCCAGCCGCCCTCTGACTTTTGCCCTGCGTACAGCAGAGGCTCTTTCACCCCCCTCCACATGCCCAGGCACTTCTTCCCTTCCCTTTGACAAAGCCAAACGGGAAACAAAGCTTTTCCCCAGCGCTGCCGGCAGCCCGTTTGACTCCTTGAAGTAATCGCTGTAATTGACCCTCGCAGGCGCTGGGCGCCGAGGGAGCGGGGCCGCTCACCAGCCGCCCGGGGTGTGAAAACCAGCGGCTCTCTGCTGGGCTGGCTCTGCCCCCCAGGCTCTGCCAGCGAGCCCCACGCTGTCCTCTCCCCACGGACACACTCCTGCTTCGGGGCTGGATGGGCTCCTGGCGTGCAGCAGGGAGAAAGCGAGAAGCATCCCTGTTTTCACCAGGTATCCATGTAACAAATAGGGTTGAAGCATCTTCAGAAATAGCCTGCTTTCAGCCAAAATCTGCCCAAAATTTGTGTCAGCAACTCTGGAGCCCCAGGATGTGGGGACAGGCCCAGCTCAGTGCTGAGGCTCTGCTCTACCAGCAGCATCACAGTCTGGGGTGGCACCACCCCTTCAGTGCGCCCACATCCTAGCCCAGGCTCTCTGCCACTCACTGCCCCGGGTCTGCAGCCTGGAAGCAGCTTTTCCTTAGTCAAAGGACATCTTGAAGGCATAGAGCTGATGTCAGAGGTGACAAGCACAACACATACCCAGTGATAAACACCATGGGGCTGGCTGCTGCTCACCAGTGCCTTCTCTTCCTCCTCCAGCTTATGGCAAGGAGCAGGCTTGTGCTCCTGTGTGAGGACTGGTGAGTGAGGCCATGGAGACACAATGCAAGGGATGCCTGTCCCTGCCAGTCCAGTCTGGCTTGTCCCTCTCATGTGTAGCTCATGTTTCAACAAGCAATGAGATTATTTTCTGACTATGACTGCTCTGCCTGGGAGTTGCTCTGGACCCTCTTGGTTCCAGTGGTCATTTCTGTCCCATTTTCTTGCCAGCAGTTTTGCCATTCTGTTCTAATGTGTTCTTCCTCTGACTCAGGCATGCATGTTGTCCAGCCACCCACCAATGCCAGGGCACTGAGCAGGAGCTCCTGGCCCCACACTGGACTCCACATCTCACTGTCCTGGCTGGGGAAGCATATTTTGCAAGCAAATGCTCCCTTTTTGTGTCCAAGTCACTGGTAGAAGGAGAACAGAGCCACCAGTATCCTTCTCCAGCTCTCCAAGCACAACTGGCTGCCATCCTTGCTCCTGTCCCTCCCTGTGCTGCAGCTCCTTTTTGAATCCTCACTCATCCTTTTCAAAGAGCATCTTCCCACAGCACACCAGTGCTGCCATGCATCGCAGCAGGCAGCAATCAGCTAGCATTTCCAGGTCTAAAAATGGTGTCTTAAAAAAACAGATCTCGGATTAACAAGACAGAATGCTCCAACCCCATCTGCCCTTTAAGCTTATTTTCCATTTACATCTCCTCCTTTAACCACCTTTCTTTCAACAGGCATTGAACATGTTGCATGTGAGAGAGAGTAATTTAAAGGATTGGCATGCTGTGGGCTGGGATTTCATGGGATTACAGCTTCCTCCCTCCCTGTTTCTCCCAGAGACATAATATTTGGGATCTCTGGCTGTGGTGTGACCGTGGGAAGGCTGTGGGAGGAAGACTTCAGGTGGGACCTGCCTCTGCTGACCTGTGAGTGCATCTCCTCCCAGGAGAGCATCAGTGAGTGGGGCCAGCCCAGGAACTGGTGCTTGCTTTCCCCTGCTGCTTGCAGCTTCTGCTCACTGTTGTTAGCCTCGTGCAGGTGTCCAAGGCAGAGGTTATGGACCTTGGCCAATCCCTGTGTCCTTGTTTCCAGTGCTAGCAGCTGCCAGCTGCAGTGCCATGTTTGTCACCCAGCATCCAGGGCAGATACGTGTTCGTTTCCCCTGGCTGTCATGCCCCAAGGATGTCAGCCAGTCCTCTGCTGTCACCCTGGGAGAGATCTGCCCTCCCTGCTCTCCAGAGGCCGTTTGCTTTACAATCTGTGAACATAAGGAAGAAATGAAATGGCAGTGGAGAATTCCCTTCAGCAAAGCTTTGATGGTGAAAAATGTGCTGTTGGGTTGTCTGTTACATGGAATTCAGGGAAAAAAAAAATACAAGGAAAAGAAAGAGGAAGGAAAGAGAGAAACCATCTGCTTTTTTCAGAAGTTCTTCACCCACACACTCAATTGGTGCTTCCCAGAACGGCTTTTTCTCCTCTCCCCTCCACTGCAGTGCAATCAGATAGTCTCCAAACTGCCCCTGGGTTAATTGGAACCAGAAGCCGCTGTCACTTCCAAGTGTTATGAGCACAGGGACCACAAGGAGCTCAGGTGTTTTGGAAAGGCTGATGTCAGAAGGGGCTGTGATGAAAGGCTCGTTGACAGCCTGCGAGGCGATGCTGCGGGAATGGCTGCAGGCAGGGGCTCAGCCCCTCTGTGGGTATCAGCTCTGCTCCATCAGCCCCACACTGACAGGCGATGTGACCAGGGCCACCCTGCACTGCTGGCTAACCCACAACAGACATGGCAAGGCTGCACACCAGGTCAGGGCCTTTGCTCTGCTTGTTTTGTGCCCTCATTCCCATGCTGTTATTTTTAGGGCATAAATAGTTCAATTTTCGTAAAGAAAAAAAGACCAGAATGGAAAAGGCTCTGAATCCCTTCCTGACAGGGAACAGCCAGTTACGGTGTGTGCCCAACCTCCCTTCAAAGTGCGAATGGCTAATCTCCTCTCAATAAAACCAGCATCATGTCAGGGTAATCAGCAGATGTCAACACTTTAATGACACTGGCAGAGTCCCAGCGAGGTCCGGAGGTTATCTCAGCTGCATCGTATTCCCACGGGAAAGGTAGATAGCAAGGTCCCTCCCTCAGGTACCACCCGAAGGCTCTCAGGCGCCCTGGGGCAGGCACAGCACTGCCGGCACCTCTGCTGCCGCTCCCACTGGGCTGCTCACGGGCTCCCTGCTGCTAGCCAGCCCCCTGGGCAACCTGCCTGTCTGCACGGGGAGGGGACAGGCTGGGAGGCACGACACGGCATGGGGTGGGATGGCACGGCACAGCACGGCACGGCACGGCACGGCACGGCACGGGGTGGGATGGCACGGCACGGCACGGCACAGCACGGGGTGGGATGGCACGGCACGGCACGGCACAGCACGGCACGGCACGGGGTGGGATGGCACGGCACGGCACGACACGGCACGGGGTGGGATGGCACGGCACGGGGTGGGATGGCACAACATGGCACGGCACGGCACGGGGTGGGATGGGACAGCACGGCACGGCACAGCACGGCACGGCACGGCACGGGGTGGGATGGGATGGGATGGGACGGGCTGCCTCGATCCCCAGTGGACGGTGTCGATCTCAGCTTCCCAGGTGGAGCAGCTCTGTAACCACAGCAGCTTCAGCACCAGGTTTATGCGCTTACTTTTACAACAGGCAAATTGACAGATTAGGCTGTGTACACAGATTGTGTAAACTGCTGGGTGCTGCCCTGTGCCCCTCGGCGGGCGCTGGCGGGTGCCCAGTCCTGCCCGTGGGAACAAGAGGGGAACAGGGGGGACCTGCCACAACACAGCCCAGCGAGCCTGGCGTGCTCCCCCATTCCCTCAGCCTCCAGAGCAGCCCTGGAGGAAAGCGAGGAAGGGGGGCCCATTGATTTAAGATGTGAGAAGGTCAAAAGTTTTCTCAAGCAGAGTTGCTATCACAACACCGAACACTTCATCCCCCTTTTTATCTGCCCCAGTATTTATTGTCCATGAGCAAATACTTGTGTTTTTATAAATTCCTTTAGAGTGAATCACCCTTCTCCTGTTTAAACCAGCAAAGACCACATCAAACAGTATCACTCCATCTAGAATTAATCATTAATTTGAAGTATTTGACAATATTTTGCCAGCATTATTTCTTCCTCTCCCCAATTAATAAAGGTTAAACCTCAATACTGGCACTTTTGCAGGGCACTTGCTACAGAGTGGTGTCACTGGGAGCTCAGAGTCCCAAACCCACTGTGGGCAGCAAGGGGAGAGAGATGCAAGTTTACACCAGGTTTTCAGGCTGGTGGAAGTGGCCTCACTGCTGCTTGCACATAGTGTGGAGCAAGGAGCTGAGCAGCCCTGGGATGCTCCATCCCACACCTGGGGAGCCTACATACATAGGGTTGGTGTCAGAAACCTTTTCACTTGGAAAGTGCAGAAAGGCTGACCTTGCCTACAGGATTGTGGGAGGAGATGAAGACTTCTGCCTGCTCTCACTGCAGCCTCTGTGAGCACAACTTCAGATCACGCCAAAATCTGATCTCAGATTAATGCATGTGGCTTCTATTCACTTGAGATGGAACCCAGCCTTTAAACACCACATTTTGTACTTTGGTTTTGGTTTAAGTCTCAGGCATGTGCTTTGCTAGGACACTGCATTTCATTTAAAAATTAGTTTTGACAAGGCCTTATAGTTCATGAATTCCTGCACGCCAAGTCCTACAACATGCATCCCAGTTTTGCTGGCCTCTTCAGAGGCACCAAATCGGGGTGTTTTTGCTTCCTGCTCACAAACAAACCATGAAACAACCTTGATTTTCCAGTGTCTTTATAGCAGAGCATTTTCCTGAGACTTTTGTGCCATTCTATTGCAGTCTTTGGACGGTTTGCAATGCAGCTTGATTGGATGCTCTGCTAGAGAGCATGGACGCTTGGTAGGTCCTGTGGCACTAGTTCTTGCTTTCAAATAGATGGGGAAAATGTACAAAAACACCATGAGACATGATGAAAGCAGAATACGGCCTGCTAAACACAAATAACACACAGGAGAAAGAAAGATCAGCCGTGGTAAGCTCAGCACACTGACACCACTCAGGCAGGCTGACAGAGCTCTTGGTCTCTGGCATTTCATGAGCACATTTGGCTCTTAATCTGGTACTCAAGGAAGCTAAACAGGAGCAGGCTTGGTGTTACTGCAGCTTGGGACCTTTTGGCATAGTTTTCACATTGTAACACTTCACAAACTGCTCTCCAGGTGCCTACAGAAAACCATTCTAATCCACAGGTGTCTTCACCTCTAAAAAAGCAGGGAAAAGCTCCCGTGCATGCAGCACAAGCAGTCTATCCTAGCTCTTTCCTTGTCCTCTCCTGTCTGTAGCTTCCAGTTTTTTATATCCTAGGGGACAGGGAAGCCACCACCATGGGCTGCACTCCTGGCTGCAGCTTGTGCTGCTCAGGAGTGTGGTGAAGATGGTGCTGGGTAAGACACAAGAGCTATTTTTTTACCTCTACAGCAGCAAGATTGCAGAGGCTGGATGACCTGTCATAAAGCCAGGGGCAAGGGTTGCTTCTTGTTTTGGAGCCAGTCACCTGCCAAACACTCCCCAGATTTACACCAGAAGAACCCTCTTTTATTGTGGTGCAGTAACAGAGAGAGCAGAGCACAGCGCTCTGTAGCAAGGGGCTGGGCCACCATAGCATCCCTGCAGGGATCATCCCTGCCCACTCTGGCTGCTGGCATTTCTCCACCAGGTTTATCACATGGTTTATCAGCCATGTGAATACACCTTTTTTATGGCATGATCCTTTCATTGGGCTTTTTGAAAGACAATGATGGGCCTTCGAAGGTTTGGCTGATCCTGTTTCCTGTATGCTCCTGAGCCTTGTATACATTTAAATTGGACTTGTTAACTTTATAAGGTACTTCAGACTTGTATTGTACTGAAATTGGCTGGGATCTCAGTATCTCCCTTATTCCCACGTACTTTACTCTTAGAAATGCTTTGTAGTCATGTTATTGCTGTTGGGAGGTTTGGCTTTAACAGCCTCCAATAAAGATATGGGCCTGCGAAAGGGCACCAGTAGCCCAAGATTATTCAATATCAGCAACTGAAGCGCAGGTGCCTTCTGTTTGCAGGGCCTCTCACTCTGGGCAGCAGCAGCCAGCCCTGGCTCCAGCAGCAGGCAGGAGAACAGGACACAGTCCTGCACAGATTCCTGCAGCCTCCCGTGGTGCAGGAACAGCCACTGGGCACGCATGGCCAGCAGCAGGCTGCAAGAGCCCCCTTTGCTGGGTTTATTTGCTGCTGCTTCTGCTTGCACCCTCACACTGGGCCAAGGCCCCACCAGTGCCCAGGCAGCAGCACCAATGCCTCCCCTTCCTCACCAATGCTCCCAGCTCACCGCCTCAGGTTCTCCCCATGCTTTTCACAGCCCCACAGCCATCCTGCCATCAGTTAGCACTGATGTGAAGCCTCCCAGTCTACTGCAGACATCCCCCATTTTTGGCTCTACATTCTCTCTTTACATTTTGTAATATTAAAGACCTGCATCTGCATAAACCTAGGTTTGCTGCTTTGCTCTCTATGCTGCTCCTGGAGGATTCCTGCCTTCCCCTGTGCTCCCAGGCAGCCTGGACACATTTCTGAGGCAGCCGATGGCAACACTGCCCTTCATCGCAGGGAAGGAAGGAGAAGGACCTTGAAATCTCATTTCAGGATATTTCATCATGTGAAAATAAATGTCATTTCATACGACATTCAAGATTACTTATCAAATAATGATCTGCCTCTTAATGTCTAGACTTCTGGAATCTGTGCAAATTAAATGTTGTACTTGCAAATGTATTTATTCATTACAGTTAGCAATTAGCACATAATTTAAGCAATTGAACTGTAAATTATCCCCTTGTTTATAAAACAACATCATCCTCTACTGGATACAGCAATATTTATTACAGCAATTAGTAACACATCAATTCTTGACTAGCTCACAAGAGATCTCGTATTAGCCCATATGAGGATGATTCTCCAGCATGATCTCTGGCACCAGGGCATGCACACAGCTCTGAACCAGCACATATGTAGCCGTGCAGCCTTTTCCAGGCAAAGCAAATGGAAAATGCACAGGAGTTTTCAAAAAATCCCATTCTTTGCTAACACCTGTCAACGGCCCAAGGGCTAATGGAGAGCTTTAGCTGCACAACAGCAAGTGGGAAAAGAAAAATGAGGGAGAAGCCACTCCATTCTAGCACACACCCTGCGCTGCTGTCAGAGTGCGCTAAGAGGATTTCAAATCCCCTCCTCCCACTGCCTGCCCTGGGCAGAAAAACAAACAGAAATCCACCGTCCCTGTGTCCCCCTGGCACGCCGCCCCGATCAGCTCACCTGCCGCCGCCGCTGAGCTCCGGTGCCGTTCGGGTGGCTCCCGGGACTGCCGCGGGCACAGGCAGGGCGGGATCGGGATCCTCCTGGCCACGCACCTCAGCACCGTGCCCTGCCGCCCTGCCCACGTGTGAGAAACCATTGTCTGCATGAGGCCGCTAATCCAAATGGCATGTGATCATCCTGATTCTCTGGATATAGCTAAAGGACTGATTTGAGCTTTGTTGTCGCCTTGAATAATGAATATTGATTTTAGGAATACAGGATTCTCATTATGTATACATTTCAATATTAGTGAGATAGGTTAATTCTCTTCGTAACGCTGCCAAACTAAAACAAAACTGAAGACACCAGGGAGATCAGGCACCAAGTGCAAATGATTCATTGTACCCTGGATTTATCAGAGTCTATCTACTTACACATCAAGAAAGTCACTGGCTCTGCAAAGGCTCCATTCTGCAGTATGAAAGCACTGCAGCATGAAGTATCCTGTGTTTTCCTGAATAAAGGGATACAGGAATAATGGAAATGGGAGGGCTGGCAAGTTGTGACCAATCCCATCTGTCAAGGGAAAGTGCCTGGTGTCCCAAGGGCTCCAGGACCTGGTCAGACCAGGGAGGCTGAGAGCTCTGTCCCCACCCTTGATGGGCACACAGCCCCTGGACTGCCTGTCCTGGCCATGCTGCCCTCAGCACAGCTTCCCAGTGTGAGGCAGGGCTGCCTGTCACAGCGTCTCTCAAAGGTTCCAAATATTTTCTTGCTGCATCATCGCGGTTGCCAGGGTTTTGAGGATAACGTGAAATTTACACAACACTCTCCCTGCTGCCAATTCATGGCACGAAGAGAAGAGATGGTGATCAGCTGGTAAATTTAGCAGAAAGCTCAATGGCAGTGATCAGTCTAGGCTGCTTTCTTGGTCTGATTAATACCAAGGAGAAGGAACTGTGTTGGAAAATATGATTGATTGCTCTGCAGAAGAGCACAGACACTATGACCAAGGGCTGTCCCTGTGGGATTCATGAGTCTGCAGTAGGTGAAGGTTGAGTCCCCAGGGAACCACATGCCAAGGCTCCCACCTGCCCTTGGCCACAGGCGCCGGCAGGGCCAGGGGAAGAGGGCAGAGGGGGCACAGAGAAGGGTTTGTGTGCTGGGAATTTGAGGGCAGGCTAACGCACCCAGCCACAGGCTCCCTGCGCCGAGGACGGCTGGCGAGACTCCCACCTCGCCACGCTCCCGCCCACGGCTTCCCATCCCCTGCCTGCGCCGACCCAGCTGCGCACAGCTGGGCTGCAAACCGCACTGCTGGTCTGATCTGACTTAAAAGCCGTGTTCTGGAAAAGCCTGCGGGGTTTCCTGCAGCCACAGCATGTCAGGGATCACAGACAGCTCAGCACACTAGTGCTGCAGCAACACAGCTGGAGACTGGACTCAGGTTGTGGAGCTGATGCACATCTACCTTCATCTGGCCCTCAAGAGGGTTCCTTCTGCTCAGTGTTTGGGACAGGGACATCTTCTGTGCCATCCTCATGCCCTCTCCAGCCCCACCACTGCCAAACTCACAGTATTTTCATATATGTACCCCTGCCTCATAGCTTGTAGTCTTTCCATTCCCTGCAAGCACGCAAGCACCACAGCTCCAGCAGAGACCAGCAGCCTCAGGCAGCAACACAAGTGGGATCTTAATAAATAAATAACTCTGCACTCACTGCCAACACCTCCCACCACAGAGGGAGTGAACCAGAGCCGAGATGCTCCTTCTCCCCTCTGGAGCGTGGCAGTGACTGTGCATTTATTTCTGGTTCTCAGAGGGATGCAGGCTCAGCTGTCTGTCCCTCTGCCTAGAGCTCCTATATCTTACCAAGGATACTGGCTGTTGTAGTGGAGTGGGACTGCTCTGTCATGGTCAACAGACTGCAAACCAGTGCTCTGTTGAACTCCAGGCATGTTGCATGAAAAGAGCATCTCTCAGAGAATAAGGCAGCTCATAGCCTCTGGCTGATACAGCAGTGCAAGACACCAGTCCAAGCTCCACAGGAAATTTAAGGATGTTCCCAGAGCTTGTTCCCAGCTGTGATGCCTGCCAACACCCAGGCTTGGTTGCCAGCAGAGGACCAGGCTGGAGCTGGGGCTCTGGAAAGGCACAGAGGGGAAAGCTGGGGCTGTACCATCTCATGCCCGTTAGCACATTGTGGCTGCTCTAGCCAAACCAGCAACCTCTGAAGTAACGCCATGGGTATCAGGAAGGGAATTCCCATCCACATGGGTGGCATTTCACAGCTGCCAAAATGCCCTCCCCGCCAGCTCCCCGGCAGCGTTTCCTTGGTTCAGCAGGATAGGAGCCTGCCAAGAGGAATCAGCTTAGCAAGAGATCCAGGTATCCTGGCTCTTGTCCCAGAGCCTTTCTCAGCACAGAGCTGAGAGCCCATGCTCCAGCCTAGGCTTGGATGGGCGGGGGAGATGAAAATGGTTCTTCATTGTCCGTCCTTAGTGACTCTGGAGTTTCTCAGACTGGCACTTTGCTACTCAAGCAAAGCTTTGGCCTCTTCATTCCACAGTTTCCTGCACCATTCCCAGGGATGCCTCCCTGGTTGTGTGGACAACAGAATGAAGGGCACCAGTTCCTGGAGACCAGGATGCTCCCTCCACACAAGGGGGTGTCACTGCAGAATGGCCAGAGCTGCCCCAAACACACCCAGCCTGACTCACACAGTGAGCAGTAAAATGAATAAACACTTCAACCTCTCTTCTGCAGTAGCAGCCAGGGACAGCTGAAAGAGCCCTGGGGAGGGCTGAAAGGTTTCTGGGGAGCTGCTGCTACACAAGCACCACCCCGAGGCTTGTCTGACAGAGCTGGGATCCTGGGTCTCAGCAGGTCTTTGGGAAATGGGCTCCCAGTGGAACAACAGGGCAGGACCTGCCATAAAACCAGGCTGCTGCCTTAAAATGAGGCACTCCTGCCATTGAGGGGGCCAGGCAGTGACACTGCTGCACAAAAGCTGCCCTCTTTACTGCAAAGACCTGGTGTGTAGGGGAGCAACATCCATGAAAGCTCCCCTTCATCTAGGGAGCTCTGTCAGGAAGTGAGTTTGAAAGTGACCTTGTTCCAAAGACTTGGCAAACGTTTACAGAGGGGAAATAAATCCTGAAACCTGCACCCAAACCTTCTGAGATCACCCCTCCCAGGGGAGCCGGTTTGGTATGGATTGCACAACAGTTTCTGGGATGGGAACTACGAGCAGAGGCAAGTGTGCAGGGCTGTCCACAGGAGACACCTGTGCCAGGGACATGTCCCTGAGACACAGCACTTGTTTTGCAGCCTTCAAGGTGGTGACAACTTTGAGATGTGGCCAGGCTAGGTTTTCAGCCTGTGACCCCAAGAGGAAAGGCTTGCTATGCCATTCCTAGGATCCAGCTTGCAATCCAGTTCTTACAAGCAAACTTCATTTCTATTTTCTGTGTTTCCTAGGATCCTTCAAGCTTTGGATATTAAAACACTTGGATCTCTAGAAGCACATTTTGCTCATCTTGGCTGCTTTCTAAAGGACCGGAGAGCAGGCACGGCCAACCCTGCCACCTCCTCACCTCCTGCATGCTGCACCAGCAGCAGCATCCTATTTTATTCCTTCCCACCCCTGGGCCCGTGCCCAGGACTAGTCTAAATTTTCTTGCCAACTCATTTTTCCTCCAAGATGTTCTGCCAGTCAGTAAAGCCCTGATGCATTGGCTAAAGGTTCTTCCCAAATCTGTTTTGGACAATTCCCAATTTGTAATCCAAGATGACTGCCAGACCAAGGCAAAAAAAAAATTTTGGGAGGACTGTGGGACAGGGAACATCCCAGTCCCTGGAGCAGTCCCTTATCTCAGGGTTTCACCTCCCCCTTGACACCTCTTTCACAAGAGAAGGCGGGGCTAGAGATGCCCAGATCCCCGCAATGGTTAAAAATCTTTTCACTACCGCCTTCCAACCTAAACTTGGCCTCAGCCATTTCGTTTCCAGAGACATCCTTCCATGCAAATCCTCCCCTTCCTCTCCTGATCCCTGGGGAATTCACAAGTATACGTGCTTCCGCTCGGAGATCACAACCCTTGCACATGAAGGCATTTCACAGCAGCAGGCAGGCGGAGGAGATGTGCAACAGGGACACGCCAGCGTCGCTGCTCCCACTGCCCCGCGCAGCGCTCGCTGCGCGATCTAAGAAGCATCCAGTGAAGCAGAGGCTTTTAGAGCCCAGTGCCCCCAGCCCGGCTCCTCACACACCCAGAAGTGAATGGCACCCGGCGGGCTCTGCACTGGCCAGGGTGGGAGCTGCTCCCTTGCAGTGCTCAGGTCACCGGGGTGGGCGAGGGCTGGCAGCCCCTAATGACAGCCTGTCCTTGCTGCTGCCGCGCTCTCGTCCCACAGAGACACCGACCTGTTGCCGGCAATTACAGGCGGTTTGCAGCTCCTCGGCTACCACAAACACAGACATAATTGCAGCCTGTTCTCACTCCGGCCGGGAGGGACCGGGCTGCCGCATTTCCTCAGCCCTTTGCAAATCCCCGCAGGAGGGAGAGAGAACACCAGCTCAGTAATTGTCTTAACTTTCTTCCCCACCAATATATGCAAATATCAGCACCAGAAGAAATATTGATCCAGAGGAGAGCTTTCTAAGCTCTTCAAAAACAAAGTACAGTTTTCAGGTTAATCTGTTGTCTCCGATTTCCCCAGGAAGATAACTGTGTAAGTGCTTGTCGGCACTGACTTCCCAGTCTCGGTCTTTTCCTCACTCGAGTTTGTCCAGCTGCCTCGATAATTGAAACTTAACGTCAAATATTATTCATCTGAAGTTAAAACTTACACGCTGAAGGCTGCCTTTTTTTTTTTTTTTTTTTTTTTTTTTTTTTAATCAAAAGGCTTGTGGCTCCATCAAGGAGCTAAAAGAAAGCTTGGATTTGTACTTTTCCGCAGTTTAAAACATGACACTCTCCCTTTTATTTATTTTTCCTTTTTTTTTAACTGCGAAGGCTCAGCAGGCAAGCCTCTGCAGGGACAAGGGCTTTGCACCGGTGAGATCTGCAAACATGTCTCTTCTTTCTTGAACTTTATTTTTCTCACGGTCTCTGAAAAGGCAAGATCGGGTGATACGTGTGGGATTGGCCCTGTACAGGTGCAGATCAGGTACAAGAGGAGGTGGAAAAACATTACTGTGTATACTCAAGAAAAAAAAAAAAAAGAGAGAGAGAGAGAGACAGAGAAAGAGCGAGTGAGCACATTTTTGAATAGGCCAGGTCTAGTTCTTGGCAGGATGACTCAGGCCTAGCTGGCAGACTATGGGAATAGGAGTGTGAGAAAGTCAGTCAAGCGGAGGGGAGAAAAAAGGGATTCAAGGCCCCAGGCAAAATACTTTTTTTTTTTTTTTTTTTTTTTTTTTTTTTTTTTTTTAAAAGTAACCCACAAACTGTCCAAACCAGCCGGAGGTGGCAGCAGGGCGGCTGGGCCAGGGCCGAGGGGCAGGCACCTCCCTCCCTCCCTCGCTCGCTGCGGTTTCGCCTGTGCCCCGCGATGTCAGCGCACGCACCGCCGGCCCTGTGCCCGCGCCGCCAGCCCGGCGGGCGAGCCGGGCACCAGAAGCCGCGGCGGCCACCGCCCTCCGCCCCGAGTGTGCCACCGCGCACCTGCCCCGTGCCCGCGCCCCGCCGGGCACCGGCCCCGCCCGGGCACACCTGCGGGGACAGGGGCAGCACCACGTGGCACTGCCCCGGCGAGCCTGGGGACACCGGGGCGACCGGAGAGACCCGCTCTGCTATGGGGAGCACTGGGGAGAGCTGGGCGACCGCGGCAATGCTGCGGGCACCGTGGGAGGACGCAGCCACCGCGGCGCGCCCGCGGTTCGCCGCAGCCCCCGCACACGGTAGCTGCGCTCCGGCCACCACTGCTGGGCCGAGCCCGCCGCGTCCCGGCCATCACCCCGGAGGGCCGCGGCCCCCCACGGCGCAGCCCGCCCCGGGGCCGGCGGTCCCCGAGGGGAGCGGGCGGGGCCGCGCCTGCCACGGGCGCCAATTAACCCGGTAATTAGCGCGGCGCTCCCCGCGCCCCCCCCCCGCCGCGGGCGGTGCCCAAGGGGTTAAACCGCGGCCGCCCGCCCCGCGCCATTGGCCGGCGGCCGCCGCGCGGCGCGCAGCCAATGGGCGGGCGCCGTCCACGAGCGGGGCCGCGTGCGGGCGGCGCCCATTGGCTGGGCGCGAGTGTGGGAACGGCGGCGGGGGACGTTTCACACGAGCCGCGCGCGTGCGGCGCGCGCTATATAAGTAGGGGTGGCCAAGGGCGCGCGGCACCCGCGCCCCGCCGGCCGCGCTGCCGCCGCCCCGAGCGCTCCCTCACGGCCCGGCCCGGCCCGGCCCTCACGGCCCCCCCCCGCCGCCGCGGCGCCTCTCCCCGGCCGCGCACCATGCCGGCCGACCTGATGGAGAAGAGCAGCGCCTCGCCGGTGGCCGCCACCCCCGCCAGCGTCAATGCGACGCCCGACAAGCCGAAGACGGCGGCGGAACACCGCAAGGTAAGGGAGGCTGGGACGGGACGGAGCGGGCAGCGCCGGGCGGAGCCGCGGCGGACGCTGACTGTCGCCTCTCTTGCAGTCCTCCAAGCCCATCATGGAGAAGCGGCGGCGGGCGCGCATCAACGAGAGCCTGGGGCAACTGAAGACGCTGATCCTGGACGCGCTGAAGAAGGATGTAAGCGGAGGGTGGTCGGGACGGGGGGTGCGGGGGCAAACCGCGTTGCCGGGCCGGTCTGAGCCCTGCCTGTTCCCGCAGAGCTCCCGGCATTCCAAGCTGGAGAAGGCTGACATTCTGGAGATGACAGTCAAGCACCTGCGGAGCCTCCAGCGAGCCCAGATGACTGGTGAGTCCCGAGGGGAACCGGAGAGAGGGAGCTGGGGTGGCGCTGCCTGCACCCCGGGGGCTGGGGGCATCACACACTCTGCCTGCTCGGTGGAGAGGGGAGCAGGAGCGCCAGGGTCTGCACCTGCATCCTTGGGGAGTGATGGAGGGGGAGTACTGTGTTCTATATCTGTATTCCTGGTGCCAGTGGCCCTGCACCTGAATTCTGTGTGCTGGAGAGTCATGGGGGACACAGTGCTCCATCCCTGCTGCTGGGGGGTGGTGAGGGGCAGCATGCTTTGTGCTAGCATCCCCAGTAAGGAGATGCTGGGAAGGTCACTGTGTTTGTGCATTTCTGGTGCTGGAGGTCACTGTGAGGGCTGCGGTCCCAGCTTGAGCTCTCTCTGCTAGCAGAGCTGTGCTCCACACATGGATCTGTTTTGGGGGTGTGAGCGGCACAAGAACCACTGGAGGGGACTGCATTTCCAACTGGATTCCCAGTATATGGGGATATAAGGAGATCTTTGGGACTTGTCTGTTTCCCCACCTGAGTCCCTGGTGCTGGTGGACTTGGTAGCAGAGGGTCTATGCTTTCCATCTGAATTCTTGGCACTTGGGCACATAAGACATACTGCCAGAGGGGCTGCTTTCCCAGTCTGGATTCCTAGCTCAGAGGGGCCCTGGGTTGCAGTGCTGGGGGGCTGTGCACCTCTGTTCCCTGTGGAGCCTGCTGACTGCTGTGTGCCTCTCTCCTCCCACAGCTGCCCTGAGCACAGACCCCACAGTACTGGGCAAGTACCGAGCCGGCTTCAGCGAGTGCATGAACGAGGTGACGCGGTTCCTCTCCACCTGCGAGGGCGTCAACACTGAGGTGCGCACCCGGCTCCTGGGCCACCTGGCCAGCTGCATGACCCAGATCAACACCATGAACTACCCTGCGCCCCCACCGCCGCCCCCGCTGCCACCAGCCGCAGCCTTTGGGCCACCCCTGGTTCCCCCAGGCAGCGCTGTGGGGCCGCTCCCGGGCATGCCCTGCAAGCCGGGTGCCGATGCAGCCAAGGTGTATGGTGGCTTCCAGCTGCTGCCAGCCTCTGATGGGCAGTTTGCCTTCCTCATCCCCAGCACTGCCTTTGCTCCTGGTGGAGCTGTGCTGCCTCTGTATGGTGGCCCACCCACAGCTGCCACTGCTGCCTCGCCGCCAGGCCCGCCACCCGGCACAGCCGACTCAGTCTGGAGACCCTGGTGAGGGTGGCGGGCACCGGACTGGACTTGGCACTGCACCCCGTGCTGCTGGCACGGCTGTACATAGATTATATGTTCATATTGGATTGTGCCTTTGTACCATAGCACTCCCTTGACAGTGTTTCGTGTTTTACACGAGATCTTTTTTTTTTTTTTCTTCCTTTCCTCCCCTTCCTTATGTGACACCAAAGATTGGGGGTTTGTTTTTTGGTTGGGATCTTTTTTTTTTTTTTTTTTGAATGCTCTTAAAATAAAAGTTTCCCTTCCATTTTGGAAGGCCTTTGGAGAAAATTGGAGCTCTGGCATGTGTGCATAAGAGGGAGCCCAGTTCCTGGCTGCTTATGGATCTTGCTGCTCCAGGGCTGCCTTTCCTGCTCGCCAGGCTGGAGCTGTCACTCAGATCCTCTGTCCCCTCTGTCTTGTGAAATCACCTGGCCCCTCTCCCTGCCCTGGGGCAGATGTAATTACTGCTTCTTTGGGAGCAGCTCAATTAATCAGACTTGTTAAAAGGAGCTTGTATTTGCAGAGCTTGTGAATGTGCTGTGGGAGGCACCTCTGCTCTGTTCTGGCACCTCGGGCTGATGGAGTTGGTGTAGCCGTGGTAAAGCAAGACACTGAGCTGCCCGGGTGAGCCTCATGCCCTGGACCCGGAGGAGCCTGCTTCCCAGGCTGTAGTGTAAATTGCAAGTGACTCCAGTCAGTTGATTGAGAGAGCGGTGCCTGCCAGCTTCTCGTGTTACAAAAGCAGTGGCTCTCCGCAGGACAAGCCTGACACGAGTGCTCCTGTCTCCTGGCTGACGGGCTGCAGCAGGCGCTGGGCACCACCTCCACCTGGACTTAAAAGCATAGAGCTGTTCCCGACCCTGAGCACCAGCCAAACTCTGCTCGATGATTAATGATTTGCATGTGGTTTTGATAGAGTTGGGCATTTCCTCTGCTGTTATATGGAAAACACGTGGTAGAGGGAGTGATGTAGGGCTGCAAGGACTCTGTAATCCTGAGCTGCAGCTGACCCCTGTGACTTGGGGATGCCCTGTTTCCAGGCAAGATGTAAGCCATAGATAGTGGCGAGCAGCAGTCTCAGGTTACGGCTTGCATGGCCCTGCTTAACAAGTCCTGACTCAGAGCGGACAGCTTCAAGATGTGCCAGGATCCACTGGGGTTTCCGTCCAAATCCTACTGCAAAAGCTTGTTGGATTTTGTCTGGATCAGCCAGGTGCTTGAATGTATCCAGGTGCTGGGGAGAGTGAGACCAGATAGATTGAATCTGTTGGGGTTTGACTCCCCAGCTCCCCAGCTTTGCTCCTGGTAAAGAAACATTCTTCTGATCTGAAAATATATCCTGGGAAATGGGGGGGTTGGTATGTGCCTGGGATATCTCTGCAGGGTGTACTGATGAGCCTGGGGGCAGTGGCAGCTTTTTTTTTTTTTAAGGAGCGGATTTCCCTGGGATGAGCTTTTCTTTCTCTCCTCCAACACGTTGCTGGCCTGCCTGTATTGCCACCCTCACAGAGGCATCTCACAACCAGGTTTTGTGTGCAAGGCTTGGGAATATCAGATTTGCTGCCCCAAGGCAGGTGTGTAGCTGTACAGGCTGAGCTTTCCTTTCCTTCCACCAGCCAGAGTGTCACCTTTCTGCACTGGAGGTACTGAGGCTAGGACTGAACCCACCTTGTGTTCAGAGAAGTGCTCGCAGGACCCGTCTCACAATTCTATCAGACCAACTCCTGTTGCTGGATGGCGTGTGTGGAGCTGATGTAGACCAGTAATGCATCAGTGTAAGAGTGAATGCTGTAACCATCTGAGCAGAGTCTTCCTTTTCTGCTGAAGCAGTTGGTTTGGAAAGCACATTAGAAAAAGGAGACTTTGCTGTAGGCTAATGGAGAACATACAGCAGATCCCAGAGTGAAAGACAAGATGAACCTATTTGCTAATGGAGTTTAAATAGCCTAGTATAAAGCAGATATGGCATGCTTGGACCGGTTTCTCTAAAGCTTACTCTGTTTACTCTATCCCACAGCCTGTTGACATGAGAGATCTGCTTGAGTTTGTGAGCTTTAAGGGGATCAGAGCAATTCCCAAGAGCTGTGCTCTTGGTGCCAGTTCACTGAGCCCGTGACAAATTGGGATGACAAATGCAGGCTGTGGGTCTGAGAATCATTGTGTGTGGGAATTCTCCTTCAGGTGCAGCAAATGCCTTTAAACTGATGCTGTGGGATGAGCAGGCAAGGGTAAGGGAGGGCTGGGGAGTGTCAGGGAAGGTACAGGGCTGAGCTATGATCCTGCATGAGGACTGAGCAGGACAGGTAGGAAAAGGGACTGGACTTAGTGCTGCCAGTGCTTCGGTTGTCTTTCCTGGGTACCTTGCTGAGCCCTGTCTGCTAATGGAGGGGATGCTGGGAAGGGCTGGAGGCATATGTTTCTCTCATGGCCACTCTTGGGTCGGTCAGCACTTTGCCACAATCCTGTGGGTGCATTTGCAGACCGGAGGGTGCTGAGCTGGAAGGAGCAGTGCTCCAATCTCTGCCTGCAGCGCACCTGCACGGGGGTCCGTGAGCTGGGGGCTTTTCCTGCCTTCCCAGCACCCTGCCCTGGCCCCCACCCACCACGGAGCTTACAGCCCCGGCTGCTCCTCGCATCCCCGCAGCTCCCTTCCATCTGCTGCTGCTGCCGTCCCGGGAAACCTGTCATTAAAGTCAATTAACTTTTCCCACACTCCTCGTGAGCGGTGCAAAAGCCCCTCCTTGCTTCCTCCTTGGCTCTTAAGTGCTACCATATGGCACAGGCCCCCCGCGCCCCCCCACGCCCGCCCTGCCTTTGATTCCAGCCAGACAGCCGGAGCTTTATGATTTAAGCCGGGAGAGCCCTCGTACCAAGCCCTGGGCCGCTCTGCGGCCAAGGTGGTTTTTTTAGCAGGCAAGGCTGTTTTCTGGCAGGAAATGAATAGCTCCAGATGAGCTCAGGAACCTGAGAGGTCGTGAGAAAGGAGCGAACCCCCGGCGCGGTGGCGGGCTGCCAGCGGCGTGGGGGAGCGCGGGCGGGAGCGCGCCGCTGCCGCCGCACACGAGCGCGCCGGCCCCCGCTGGCAGGCGGCGGGGCCGGAGGCCGGCAGCCCGCGGCCGCACGCCGCCCGCACGCCGCTCCGAGCCCCGGCCCCGGCGGCACGGCCCCGCTGCGGCACAGCCCCCGGCCGCCCGTCCCCAACCAGCCGCGCTCCTGCCAAGGGCCCGCGGCCGGCGGCTGACCTTGGGCTGCCATCCAGGCGTCCGGCCCGCAGCGAGCGTGGGGCGGTGGAAAAGCAGCCTGGCAGCCGGGTTGGGGTTTGGGGGATCCGGGACAGTCCCCCCGGCAGCAGCACTGCGAACCTGCCTGGGGGGCTGCGTGCAACGGAGCGTGAAAGTGGGTTGGGGTGGCTGTGTGCTCCAGCCCCGTGGCTTCCAGTTGCGACACACAGCCCCATGGTGGGACCGGACTTGCCAGCCCGTGGCTCTGGCTTGCACCAGCACCTCTAGGCCAGCAGCCCCCTTTGCTCTGCCGCTGCCCTGGGGCAGGGAAGGGGACCTGTGATTTACAAGGGTGACGTGTTTTACTTAAAACAAGTCAAACAAAAGCCCGGTTTGTTTTGCGGAGCACAGACTTCCTGGGGGGATCAGCCCAGACAAATGACTCCACTCCCATTTATTAAACATTTGTGGCCCTGCGATCAGCTGGTGCTGGGAACGGCTGGGATAGTCTTCCCTTCCCAGCCTCTGCAGCAGGAGTGATTTCTCCTAACGTCTCTGGACAAGCAGAGCTGTGCCCCGGGGGTACCTGCTCGCCATTCCAGTTCCTTTCAGGTGTCCAAGGACAGTGATATGATCCATACAGGCCATAGCCTCTAGACCATTTTCCTGCTCAGCCCTACACCAGCATCCACACTGAGCACTGGGAGCAGGCTGGGGGCACATGTCCCTTGTGCCAGCACCATATGAGGGTTCGAGGGGCTGTGTGGCACTGAAGGGGTGCGGGGTGGGAGGGGGGGCTGCTCCTGGTGTGTTTGCCAAGGGGAGGGCAGGGGCAGCAGGGCAGGGCAGAGGTGCTGTTTCTGAAGGACAGCCTTGGAGGTAGGGCTACCTGCAATCTGTAATGATTAGGAAGCTGCTCCCAGAAGGGGTTTATTGCCAATAAAGCCAGCTCAGCACAACTGCTGGGGCATTAACCCTTATCTGCCTGGCGCGATAAGAGCCCTGGGCTTTACCTTCCGGCCCCAAGAGAGCAAACACCAGCCACAGGGCATGGTACAGACTGCACCATGCCCTGTCACCCTGGGGACACAGCCAACATCCTGTGTGCGTGGGACGTGCTGTCCCAGCACGTGCTCCCAAAGCCCCGGCCCCGGCTCCCCCCCGCCTGCTGCCCTGCACACAGGGGTGAGCAGCAGGAGCCACGGGGGTGAAGGCTCTGTACCCAAAGTCCCGAGGGGTTCAGCTGTACAAAAGCAGCATCCTGCTTAATTAAAAGCAGACCTGCTGTAATGAGCCTGCCAGCACAACAGCGTGGCTCAGGCAGTGCTGCTAGAACAGAGGCTGGGACTCAGCCTCACTGCAGGACTTAGACATGAGGTGGCTCAGGGGCTGCGAGCCAGGGCTGGGTCACCCTGTGACTGCCTGCAAAGCCATGTCTTTCTCTGTGTCCTCCCAGCCCTGCCAAGAAAACACAGCCTGTCTGATCCAGCCTGCTGTTACCTAGCACCTCAACAAAACTCATCCCTAAAACTGCTCCTGGAGTGGGGCCTCTGCTGGGCTCTTCCCCCCAGGTGAGATCATGCACCATCCCTGGGCTGTTGGCTCCCATCACACTGCCCAGCCCAGCTGGTACCAGGACAAGCAACGATCGTTCCTGCCCTGCAAGGGGGACATGGACATCTCCCAGGCTGTGCCAGGAGGAAGCTGCTCCCTTCTCGGGACTGCGATGGCACACACTGCTCTGGATGTAGGTGCACTGGGATGCCTCACAAGAGCCTTTCCAATGGTGACCTTTTTGTTTCTGTTGTTTTGTCAGCTTTTTCTTGCTGCTGAAGAGGTCAGAAGTGTTGAGGAATATACTTAGTGCAGGTACCTTGGTGTGCAAGCTGCAGGTTGTTCTCTGGACAGGGGGAAATGGCTGGAGCTGCAGAACAGGAGCTGTGAACTGGCACTAATAGTTTTACTACCAAAGGATATGGCAACCTGTGGCACAGCACAGCAGGGAGGTGGCTGATCACCCAGAGACTCTGCAGGACCCGATGGAGTGAGAGACCCCAGGCTAAATATCACCATTGGACCAAGAGGCACATACAGTGCAGACTGAGAGGGTGTAAAACTGCAGGAATTGCTGTGTTGAGGTCCCTCCCTGGGAACACACAGCTTGACCTGTTGTCATGTCACTGCACCATGATTAAATTAGGAACCAGAGGTCTGGACTCTGTTATGGTAAACATGGAGTTGACTCAGGGAGTGAAACTTGTCTGACTGTGTGTGTGGGATGTGCAGGGAGTCAAAGGGGGCACCCGGCACCTCACTGGAGCCACCCACTGCGAAGGGGCTTTGGTCCCAGCAGTGAAAGTGCAGGGTGCTGTGAATGACCCCCAGAGTGGCTCCTCAATGCTCAGACAGGAATATCCCTTTAAAAGGAAGGCTGTCAGCAATGACTGGAGGCTCCCACAGCTTGTCCCACTGCAGAAGATGGGCTGTAGCTCTGTTCTCTGGAAAACATTATGAGTTCTCGAAACCATAAAACAATCTGGCTGGTGTTTCTCCCTCTGACGCTGGAAATCTGGACAGTGTTTGTAGCAAGAGAGGGAGCAGGATATAGACACATGCCGAACCTCAGTTACGTATCTTGCCTGGCTCTGACCCTCACAGCCCTGCTGCAGCCCAGGCAGATAAACCCCACATCTCATTTGGCAGTGCAGACACACAGGGGGCATCTGCCAAACAAAGGAAGTGGTACTTGGCCCCCCCAGCCCAGCAGCATCCTCACTGATGCTATGACTGGTATAAACCAAGACCAACACAGGCTGATCCTGCCAGGCTTGGGAAAAATTTGGTTTTTTTTGCATCTCCTGTATAAGGCTGAGCCTCATCCCTGCCTCCATCAGCAACAGGCGCGTGTCCGGAGCTGGAAGACAACCTGCCTTTGTTCCAGCAGTGAAATGATTCCTGTTTATGGCAGGGGAGAGCAAATGGTCCATTGCACTCAGGCATCTGACAGCAACATGTAAATGCAAAGGAATACAGGCCAGGACATCCTTCAGGACTGCATCACAGTGGGTACTGGAGGAGATGATGAGCCTGGAAAGGAAGGGAGAGCTTTGGGATGATGATGCATTAGGACAAATCCCTCCAGTAATCAGTGTTTCCAACCAAACCAGTCCCCTGCATGGTGAATGGACAGGGAAATAGAGCACTTATCCCTAGCTCTGCATCTGGCTGGTCATCAGCTACACGAGGGTCTTACAGCAGAGACTCCAACAGGCCTGATGTGTGCTTCCTTTCTCCCTGCAGCCAAGCCTTGCTCCTCACTGTGGGATCAGTGCCGGTGTGTCCCACAGTACAGAGCTCTGCACTTCCCTTCCCACGGGGCATTTGCTTTCAGCCATCCTTCAACTTTTATTGTACTTCCAAACAGAGAGGCTGGCAGCTGGACAGCCTGGGCTGGTGTTTCTGAGCAGGCTCCAAGCAGATGTTTGTGCTCACAGAAGGGGCTGGCGCTCGCTGCCTTCCCCGCTGGGCTCAGCTGCGTGCGGGCAGGCTGCAGGCAGAGCCTGTGGGCACCCCCTGCCTGCAGTGCTGCCTCTTGGGGCAGCTGCCCCCAGAGATTTGAGAGTGGGTCTGGTGCTGGGCACAGGCTGAGTGGGGTCATGTCTGCTCAGAGGGATGAGGAGCGGGACCACCATGGCCACCCACGGCTGGAGTAATGAATGAGGGCTGTGGGATGAGAACCCAAAAACAGGCAAAGGGGAGAGGGGCGTGGCTGAGAGCTGCATTGTGCTTGCTCAGCCAGTGTCACGGTGAGCACGAGGGTCACAGAGAACTTCTTGGGAAGGTCCTCCCAGGCTGGGACAGCTCACAGCACAGTCACCACTCCCTCTTCTCTCATCCTCACCCCCACTTGCAGATCTTGCATGGGGTGAGGGGCTCTTATCACTCAGTGTTTGCCAGTCTGGCGGAGCACTCTGTAGTTGCAGCTGATTAACCATCACCCATGTGAAAAAGGACAGGAAAAGGTCTGCCAGGATGGACTGTCCATGGCCTCCCATCCTTCCCAGGGAAAGCTCAGACCCAGCTGGTCGCATGCATGTGCTGATATTTGCGGGTTGCTCTGGCTGTGGCTCTGGTGTCAGCCACATTTCACAGCTCGGAGCTGTCCCTGTTTTGTTAAAACCTGACAAGACACCCCTCTCAAAGTAAACACAAGCCAGTTTATTGCTTGCTGGAGTAATTTCTCAGGAAGGTCAGGAGGGTTTTGCTTGGGGCTTGAGACAGCCTGCTAAGCTCCACTGGGGAAAGGTGTTACAATAGCACCATGGGCTGGGAAGAACAGCACTAGACCCTAGGGATGCCTGCAGCCTTCTCTAAACCTTGGAACATAGTCCTATTTGTCTTCTCTTGCTCTTCAGGGTGCTGTGCTCTGGGTTCCCCCTCCCACTTGTTTATGTCAGTGATGTAGAAAATTGTGATGACTGTAATTGCCAGTGGTTTTCTGATTGCACGTTCACCTAGTTTACTGGGCTGGAGACAAAAGAGCTAAATCCCCTTCCAAGATTTGAAACTGTGTCTTCCAATGGGCAAGAAGGAGAAGGGGTTAACTTACGTATTTGCTTAAGAAGCATCTGGATGTAAAATAAGACAGATGCACCTCAGGGCAAGGGCAATGCCAACATCCATGGGGACTGCCCTGTGACACTGGCTCACTGCCCCCATGTGTCTGTCTGCACCAGGAAGGCAGCTGGGCAATCCCTCATCTCCTCCAGGCTTCATGTGCAGCAGGCTAACCCCTGCACAGGCTTCCAGATCTTCTGCCACCAGTCCCTCTGCAGCCCTGGCAAACTGACAGAAAGTTTTCCCCAAGGGCTCAGGCACCACAGACCCGGCTTCTGTGTCAGAGCCAGCCCAGCATCCCAAGAGACTGCTCCTGTGTGTCCCTGCCTCCAGCCGGATGCTGCCAGGAGGATTTCGGGAAGGGGGAGCCCCACCCTGAGTGTGAGATCCCAGCAGGAGCTCGGCTGCAGCTGCAGCAGGGCTGAGCAAAGCGATGCAAGATGTCTGGAGACGGCCAGCTACCGGCAGGAGCGTGTGGGAGAGGAGCTGCCCTCCTCGGGGCCCTGCCTGCGCAGGAGGGACCACACAGACACTTCTCCATCCAGCTCTTCACAGCCTCAGCATGCCTGCAAAGAGCAGCACAGATTTTCCATCCACACCCAAACTGGGTACCCACTCCAGAGCTGCTCCATACCCCCCAAAAAATACGGGAAGGGGGCAATCTAGCCCCTGGCAGGGGTCTGGGGGAGCTGTGTGTGTGAGGCTGGGTTCTGGGGTGGGTCAGGTATTTATTGGTCTCTGGGGTCACTGTGGCTGAGGAAGTTTTGCATGGGACCCCAGGGATGAGTGAATGACTACTTGGCCAGGCAGAGCCCATGAGGGCAATCTGGGGAGCAGGACAGCAGAGCTGAGGCTGGTGTCAGCAGGACACAGTGATGGGGACACCCTGACACCTCAGTGTGTGAGCTGGGAAGTACCAACAGCTGCAGTCCTGCCAAGCCTGCAGGGAAGGACCCTGTGCACAACCACGTCAGAGCACGTTCGCACCGAAGAGTAAAACTTCAGATGGCGGGTGTTGTTTCAACCCCAGAGCCTCCTCAATAGTGAGCTGCCCTCCGGAGACCTCCCCTCTGGACACAGAATGGAAGTAGCAGCCTCAGCACTTTGTCAGGAGCAGCGAGCTTTCTGCCTCCCGGCCCCGTTGAATAGCTGCAGAATTCATTACAGCCCCGTTTCACTTCTCCCTCCAATTATCCCTGTGGACAATGGGCCGGGGCTGCAGCGGAAGGTCCCTTTCAGGAGGTGCCGGTGGCAGGACATGCTGCTGGGGCTCGGCCGAAAGCTCCTTTGCTGGGGGGCAGTGACCTGAGTCCTGCCAATGCCACTTTTTGGCTGGGGCAGTAGCATACACAGGGTGGCAGGGCCAGCTCAGCACCAGGGACTGGGAGATGCTCCCCGCAGGGCACCAAGCACTTGATAACAAGTGCTAGCCCCAGTCTGCATAACACCTGCAATATGTATTGTGGGGTATTCAGTCAAAAGTAAGATACTGAAGATTAATTAAGTGCCAGACTGTCATTTTATCTGTACAAACACAGTGGTGATTTGGTCCATTCAGCACTTCTCTGCACAGTGACTGTGAAGCTGCAAAGACCCCAGGCGCTGCTTCACTGTGGCTCAAGGGACTGGGCTCCTGCAGGTGACACCTTGATGTCATTCTCACTGCACTGGCCAACCAGGTCACCACTCTCCAGCAGGCCATGTGTAGGTCCATCAGCTTCTAAGGTGAAGAAACAGGCAGCAATCATCACTAGAACCACTGGGGTTCTCTAAGAGCCTGGAGCTGGTGTTGAGGATCATGGGATGGATGTGATAACTGGGTAAGGGTTGGGATGCACTGGTCCCTCCCTGACAGCTTGGGGAGGCCCCTCACTCCTGAGATGTTCAGCCCCAACCATGCTCATTGCAGCACAGCTCCCCACAGCCTTCCTCCTGCCTGCAGAGCAGAACTCAGTGAAGGCAGATTTGAGTGGGGATTATGATCAGAGTAAACTCTGGTGTGGGGAAGGAGACAAGGGGCAGATGCCCAAATTCTTCAGGCTTCATGGGGGGAATTTGCACAGCTGCACAGGCAGGGAGATTTGTGCAGCCTTTTGTTTATCTGTTCCTTCCACTGCTGGCTTTGCAAGACTTAAGGGCTGTTTTGGAGGAGCTGACATAGGAGAGTGACTTTCCACCAACAGGTCCAATCCTGACACACTTGAAGCCATTGCCAAAGCAGACTGTGCCCAAGATGGAGAGCCTGCAGAGAAGCCCCGGGAGAGTGAGACAAGGACTGAGGAGAGACAAGGACTGAGGACATTTCCGATGGAGACAGACAGGACACTCAGCCTACTTAGTTTATCAGGAAGAAGATCAAGAGGTGGCTTGATTACAGTCACAAGGACCTTAGTTCGTAAGTATCCTGGCAGAAATAACAAAACAGGTACTTAAGAGCTCTTTAATCTAGCAAGGAAAGGCAAAACAAGGGCCAATTGCTCCACATTTCCAGCAATCCAGGTGATTAACTCCAGAAGGAGAGGCAGGAACACAGGCTGACTCCCCAGGCTGCTGCAGGGCTGACTGGGAACTCACACCTCAGTATCACCTGGAGCAACATGTTTTACCTTAACATAAGCTGCAAGAAACTTTTGGGGATGGCAGAAAGACTCAGAGCTGGGACAGGCATTGGGTCCCCTCTGCTTGGGCTACAGATGGCGCATCTCATCTGGTGAGGTGGTCACCTCTGGTCCTTGGGACAAGGCAGAGAACTTGTGGCACTGTTCAGGAGCAGTGGATTGGGTGACATGGGGTGCATGATTCTGGCCAGAGAATCTGCAAAATGGTGCTTCCATTGAGACTGCAGCTCTTGGTGCCCAGGGGATGTCCAGCTGCTGATCTTCCAACTCCTGAGCAGAGGGACAATTGATCCCCTCTCTGCAGGCTCACAAACTTGACTAAAAGCTCCTGAGGCCACTGAGAAGCTGGATCACCCAACAACCAGCAATACCCAGAGCAGATCCTGATAATATGCCCCTGGGATCTCCCAGTGGACACAGATAATGGGTGCTGAGCAGCCCCATCTCCATCATGCCATATCACAGTGAAGCAGGAGGAACAGAGTCCTTATCTCATGGATATTTCTATTTAAGTCCTATTATCTCCTCATTTTTTCTATTTTTCTGATTAAAAATCAACAGCCTGGCCAAGGCCTTGTTGCAAAGCATTGGGAAGAGCCCTGTCCCGAGGCAGTGGCGTGGGGACCCTGCGTGCAGCCCTGATGCCCGGCGTGCTGCCAGTGGGGCTAACAAAAGGCCAGCAGCAGGGCCAGCCCATGCTGGGAACGCAGCAGTGCCGCTGTTGAATAGCTCTTCCCGCACAGAGGAAGGCATGAAGAGGCGTAATCAAATAAGGGTATCAGCATGGTGCTCCTTGAACGGCGCTCCCAGCGTGAGCCGGCGGCGGGGCCGGGTGGAGGTGACAGGTATCTTTATCCCACCACACAGGAGAGCTCCAACGTCCCGCTGGCAGGAATTTGTCTGCAAATTTTCCCCCATTGAAAGAAGAGAGGGGGCCAGCGAGGCACGGGCTGAGATGATCGCTTGATTAAGGCCAGGGCAGGCGAGGTGGAGAGACGGGGCAGCTCCCAGGGAGCCGTGCTCCCAGTCCTTAACCTCTCCTCGGGAGACCGCAAATTATATCTGTTAATGTATCAGCCCCCTGGTATCCTACAAATAAGTCGTCTGGCTAAGTGTGTGTCAGACGTTCACAGGAGGAGTTGCTACCTTCTCATCGTTTAATCATTTTCATCATCATCTTTTAATTTATCTTGCAATAAGCTTTAACCCGGTGAGTCCCGGGGAAGGTAAGTGAAGGGGCTTACCAGCCCAGCTGGACTGTAGACACAAGCAGGAGGCATTGGATTGCAAAGAGAGTTTGAAGAACAGAGGGAAACAGTTTTATCAGTTCTCCCGTGAAAATGGGAAACCCTTTGCCATGGAGACAGGAGTATTCCCAGCCCTATTTCCCATCCCGCTCCCCTGCCAGCTTGCGACATGGGGATGCACTGAGCAGGGTCCTGTGTGTCGGGGACCAGGAGCGGCTGGAGGGAGGATGCTCCCCGAGTGTGCTGGGACTGGGAAGGGAGGGGGGCACGTCACGCACTCCCCTGGGTGCCAGAAGTGATTTACACAGTGCACCCGAGAGCAGAGTCAATTAAGGTCACATTTCTGTGTTGCTAAACAACAGGCGGCTCTGGGTTCAGGCCCGCTGAAAAGGAAACAAAAGCCACCCCTTGAAACGGGGGCTTTGAGCGGGTTCAAAGGAGCACGGAACAAAAGGCGGGCTTTGTGGCTGCCCTCGCCCGCGCCTTCCCGGGCCCTTCCGCCACCAGAGACACCGTTCATGTGGCAAGGGGGAGCTTTTAATTGTCCAGCACAAACAATGCTGGCATATTTAGGCCGGCCTCATTACAGAGCCATCCGAAATGCTTGAGAAGCATTCCCACCGCTTAGCATAAATAGCAGAAACTCTCTTTCACCAGCAGAGCAGGTCCCATCTGCTCCCAGCCCGGCCTCACCTTGACTTGCAATGGTGAGCCCACAGGGTCGGCCCCTCTGCCCCACTGCTCACAAACTCTGGTGCACAAACCTGCCTCCCTGCCCTCACTCCCCTGCTGCAGGAGCAGAGGACAGGATCTCCAGGGATTTGCAGAAAGGGGTGCTCAACTGAATTGGCTGCTGAGGCAACCCTGCCTGGGGTTTGCTCTGCCCACCTGTCGCCAGCAGCTTGGCTATGGTTGTTGGGAGCTTGAGGGGCATCATTCACACCTCCTGACTGTACAAGGCAGTTTGCATGTGGCCCCACTGGGTGCCGGCTGATGTCCCCTGTGGGGAATGAGACAGGAAAGGTCTTGGACACCTTCCTCAGCTGGGCTGAGAATAACACAGATGTTTCCCAGAGAGACACAAACTGAAAGAGGGTGTGGACTCTTCCTGGCTATGGCTGTTTCAGGTTTACACCCCATTGCACTTGTCAGAGCTCCCTACCAGCTCCCCAGCTGGTGCATGGGTGCCCTGGAGTGAGCTGCCTCAGCAGGACAACCAGGGCAGGCAGCCTGTTTCCACAGTGTGGGTCCTGGCACACAGCCTTGTCAGCCCACAGAGATCAAAGTGAGCAGCATTTTCCGACCAATACCTGATCCTGGTGCTGGAAGGGAGCTAGGGGACTGCTGAGTGCCTCCTTCACTTTCCCACAACCCTACAGCACCAAGCACACCGTGGGCTCTGCACCTCTGGGCTGCATTTCATGGTACCACAGCTTCTGTCAGCTCCCTCTTCCTCCTCTTTTGCCTCCCCTTTCTTGCAGGCAACCAGCTCTCCACACCCTTCAGTTTATTAAAAATCCTGGGTACCTTGGAAGAGACAACACAATAGTGTACTTGTTACAGCTGCCCAGTATTAATGGACTGCCCGTTTTGATTTTAGAGTGGAACTTTTGGCAGAAAACCAGAATCCAAAAGGGAAAATTGCTGTAAAGCTCGGCAAAAAGGGGGTGGGAAGGGAGGAGAAACAGCCTGTAGCTTTGATCAGGAAAGCTTGAAGATGAATCATGGTGATGCCCAAAGCAGATCTGCTGAAGTTTGATTGCAAAGAGGGGAGCCAGGGCTGGTGCGGAGAGGGGTGGCCAGAGTGGTGATGGAGCTGGGGTGGAAGGGAGCCCTGGCAGCCAGAGGTTCAAAGGCCTCTGCAGCAAAGAGCAGAATTGGAGGATTATTCACTTTCTATATTTCCACTTCTGCAGCACACATGGGAATCTAATTGGCCAGGATGAGAAATACAGCTAGACAGTGTACAAGTGGACTTGGGAAGACAAAAATATTTGCAGCTGCAAGCCATTAAAGGCAAACCCAGCCTCGCTCTTACACTTTAATTACCCTGCTGTACGCTTTCCTCCACGTACCAGAGCTAATGTCAGCTCAAAAACCTTTCTGATCTTAAAAGGACAAGCACCAGGGCAGCAGCACTCCAGAGCAGCAAGGGCTGAACACCTCGCAGGGTATCAGGCATCAGCTCTCACCCACTGCCCCAGTGCAGACCCTGGCACTGCCCTGCAAGGCTGATGGCAGCCCTGAGTCACATCAAAGAGATTAACCTGGCTTTTTGTGGAGGAGAGGCATCCAGTCTTACAGACTTAGAGCTTTCCATGCACCTCGTGCTCTGCAAGGTCCACCCAAGCTCATCCCAGCATTATCTTGCTGTGACAGCAAGTGATAAAAGCCTTGGCAGTGATCACCCCAGTGATCACTCTACAGCCTCTCCAGTCCTCCTTTGCTGCTGCTGTATTTCAGCTGAAATGTTCATTTCCCAGGGTCCAAAAGCACTGGCAGGGAGATTTCCCCTTTACTGGCAGCTGGACCCACCCAATAGCTGGAGGTGAAGGGTGACAGAATGACCCCACGTCCTCATCTCCACCACAACAGCCACATGTGCAGGTGACTCTTAGCAGTGCTGACCCTAAGGCAGCCCAGCACTGCCTGCAGGGGGCTCTGAATTTGGTGAAGGGTGATGCAAGGACCATCACAGCCCAGTCTGCCCAGCCACCACCGTGCTGCTCCCAGCTCTTTGCTCATTTCCTTTTCAGCTCCTGCACCAACACCAAAAATGTTATTCCAGGTGCTGACCCCAGAGCTGCTCACTCCCCCACATGCTTCACTTCTTCTGAAACCTGAGGAGAACTGAACTAATTTGATGCCATTTTATTTCACTGCTCTGAGGGTTAACCTTGTGCCAGGCATTTTTAGTTCTGTGATAAACACAGAGAGGAGAGGACCCACAACTTTGCCCAATGAGCAATTTTTTTACTGACTATTTTGCAGCTTTGATGTAATCCCCTTTCAAATGCATGAGCTTGTGGGGAGAGGGTGTTTGAGTCTGGGCTCATTTAAATTGAGCTTAAAGTTGCTTGGCAGCACTGAAGGGGAATTGCAGGACATAGTCAAGGACCCGAGAAGGTAAGGAAGGACCCTCAGGGAGAAGAACTGAAGTGAATATATGTTGTTTGTACTAGTTTGAGATTTTAAAGGTGCATGCATGGGACAAGGAGAAGACCTGCCTGGAAATGCTGGTGCTGGGACTGTGCACCAGGGTGTCAGCTGAGACCTCCCTGGTCCTGAGTCCCCACACCACCTGTGCTGGGGGGCTGAGACAGCTGCCCTGATCCCGCAGGAGACATTTCTGGGGAAAACAAAGTCCAGCAAGGAACTGCAGGAGCAGGGGGCTCAGGAGCCCATCACTGCCCTGGGATTTCTCTGCTGGAGCCATTTTGAGAAGTGTGTGCAGGGTGACGCTGTGACCCTGGCACTGCCGTGGTCTGATGGGCACAACACAGCAGAGCCAGGACAGAGCAGGGACAGGGCTCAGCCCTGGCAGCAGCCAGCAGGACCCAGCTTATCTTTCTATTGCCCCAAGCCCTGCCTCCCTGGCAGGACAGGGGTGTGTGCCTGCAGAGCCCACCTGTGCCCAAGGACAGCAAGGGGCAGCGACAGCCATGAACGACAGAACGACAGCTGGGGAGGTGAAGTGAAGGCTAAATTAGAATGGTGGGCACTGCTGGCTGCCAGCCCAGTGCTGCCTGCCAAAAGCCCTTTGGCAGATGAAAATCCAGTCCCGGTGGGAAGATGATGCCTGGGGCTGGGCTAAGGGCACAGGAGTGATGTTAGTCCCTCCACAGGGTGCAGGCTAGTGAGGACCATTCCGGACATTGTGTCCCCAGCAGGAATTTTCCATGAACTTCTCTCACACCCCAGTGGAAGTTCCCTGTGACCCCCAGGAGAGAACTGGCTGGGGGACACATCTTGGGGCCAGGGAGCCAAGGAGGCTGCTGTGTGCCTGGGCCAGCACTGGGCTGCTCCTGGCTCTGCCCTGCGCGGCTGCTCCCGGCCCCTGCTGAACCCTGGGGGGCAGCACCGGGGGAGCAGGGGCTCCAGATTGGAACCACATGGAAGCACATTTGCAATGAATTAGGCTGGAAGCCAGCAGCTCTTGCTTGGCTGGGTGTGCAGCCAATCTTTGGGGATTGTCAGCTCCTCCCAGGTTTCCACAGCGGATGTTCCCTGGCCAGAGTGCAGCTGGGCTCTGTGCAGAGCTGTAGCCAAGGCAGCCCAGAAGGAGATGAGCACACGCGCAGGCAGGGACCCCCGCCCACACACAGAGCCCTGCTGGCTCAGCTGGGCCCCCACATGCTCCTGGCCTGGGCTGGGAAAGGTTTCAGGGGCTGAGGATGCTCTGGGACAAGGCGGTGGTGGTGCACAGGATGGATTATTTGGCCACTTCCCAGCCTGGCAGCCCCAGGGTGAGCATCGTATCTCGCTGCCTGCCCTGGCTCACTAGCTCCTCAAGCTGCACCCAAAATTAAGCAGATGGGGAGCTCTTGCTCAGGCATTGTTGTGAAATCACATCTTGGGGTACCTGAGAAAAGGGCAAGATCCAAAAGGCGGGGAAGAAAAGCTCCACCTGGCATCCCTCTCGAGGGGTGAGAGGGTTAAGGCACTGGTGCAGAAAGGCTTTGAGTGTGCATGTCAAAGAATGACACTAACAACTCATGTGACAACCTGCCAGGAAAACTTTTCAGATCGTAATTCGCATAGCGTTTGTATCATGTTCCCTTCCTGTTTAAAAAGGCAATATGGGAACCGTGCAAGGGGTTATTTGCTGGTCAGGCCGATCTACTGGTTATGCTCCCTGTCACGCGCGTCCCTTTAGGAAGTGATGCCACCACGACAGACATAATTTCTAAAAATAACACCATCCCACACATTAGTCTCTAGCACCATTTGTTCTAATTATTCATTTCCAGCTAAAGAATAATGTCTAATCATTAGCACTGGGTGCATACTAAGCCCCTGCCAGATCAAGAAGTTGGGCTACCCCCCACATGCCAGCTGAGCATCTTCCTTGGTGGCATGTCCTACTGATGGCAGAGAACACAGAGGGGACGCTGCCTTCCTGTGCCCAGCTGAGCCATTTCAGCCTTCACAAACCAGTCAGGAATATTCCACTGACACTGCACCACCTCTCTGGGTAAATCCTGGGGGCACCCAGAGTCCCTGTGCAGCGGCAGAGCCAGAGCACAGTGCTCAGCTGGGTGTGTGTGGCCCCAGCAGCACTGTGGTTCTCAGATAAGGCCATGTCTGTCTTTTGTTTCACGGGTGAGGGTATTTATGAAATGACAGGCTGCAGTGTTAATCTCTGGTTGGCAAGGGAGCATGCCAGCAGCGTGGCAGCCAGGCACAGCCAGCAAAAGCCTTTTGCTGCAGTTGGGGCAGGGAGGTGCTCGGGGAGGTTCTGGACATCAGCCCATCTGCCAGTTGCTTTCACCTCCTGCACTTTGCACAGCCCCTGCACGCTGACACACATTGCTTGTGCCCAGCTCCTGGTTCAGAGGGGCTGGGGCAGGAGCTGCCTGTGTGTGGGCATCCCCGCTGGGTTAGCTGACCTGCAAGCCCCCCACGTGCTCCTAGAACGGCCCTGGAACTACACTGGCCAAAATGCAACTCCCCCTTGGATTGTTTTATCACCCACATAACACTGGTGAAGGAAGGGAGGCCACCGCCAGGGAACATCTGGGCTCCATTGCTCATTGTCTGAGCAATGAGCGCTCAGACACTCATTAATTGATGTCAGCGCCGAAGACAGAAGGGACGTCAGATATTAAATAAACACGGGCGCACTCTGCAGACCGAGGCAGTCCCCCGGGGAGGGCGCGCATGGCCCCGCAGCCGCGCGCTCCCCGGCACGGCCCCCGGCAGGGCCGGGCGGGCGGCTCACCACACACACGTGCGAGCGCAGCCACACGCTCGCCCGCTCCCACACAGCTCCGGTTTCATGTCAGCAAAGGCAGAGCCGCGTAAAAAATAGTCCTCCTTTTCCTTTTTGGTTTTCCAGCAGGAAGATTATCTGCAAGTGCAGAAACCGCCAGAAACTCTACCCCATGAAAGAGGGGGATGTGTGGAAGGTGGTCAGAGCCCTCCAGGGGCTGGGCTGGCTGCTGTTCCCCATCAAAGTTCCTGCTTGGGGTCCCACCTCTGGCAAAGGGCAGCTGCATGCCAGTTCCCAAGGGTGTGCACACACCACATGTGGGCTGTGTCCTGCCTTTACTGGCGCACCCAGCCCCTCCTGCTGCCCCCAGAGTCCTGGCACAGCCCGGCATCCCACAGGTCTCTGCATCCTGTCGGTCCAGCCAGCGGGAATGGACAGTCCCACCTCTGCTTCCACCGGGCTGTGAAAGGCTGTTTTTCCCTCACTCCAACTTCTGAGCACCCAAAGTCTTTTCTCCTGCTTTTTCCTGCCTGTGCTTGAGGAAGAGCAAGCAGGGGAGCAGCCTGACCCCCAGAGAGCAGGGAGGCCTGTGACAGACACATGCTGCAGGGCTGCTCCGGTGACTGCCAGCCCGGGGGCTGAGCGAGCCCATGATTAATTCACAGGCCAGAGCAGCTCTGCCCCACAGCCTGCCTGGAGCCAGGCACAGGATGGGCTACTGGCCCAGCCCCAGCTTGCAGGGCTGGTTCTAGAGCAGGACCTGGGTGCAGCATTACCCTGAGGTCAGCATTATCCCTGGGGCAGGCTGTGGCACTAAATTGCTTTGACGTGTGTTTTAGAGCCACACCACAACACCCAGATAAGGCACGGACCAGCACCGTGCAGGTGTGCAGGAAACTCCTGACCTGTGTCCACTGCTGCTGCTTTTGCTGCAGTGCTGCAGCCAAGTTTCCTCCATCCTGTGGCATCTTCCACTGAACAGGAACTATTTCAGCAAGATGCATTCACCCTGCACAAGTGCAGGGGGGAAGCAGCCCCAGCAGGCTGGTAGGTGCCCAGGCTCAGCAGGGGTGGTCTCCCATCCCTCATGACGTTAAAGTTGTGTGTCCTGTAAAGGGCAGTGAGGAAAGGGATGGTCAGTGAGACGTGTCCTGTCACACAGGAGCACGGCACCAGCCAAGGGCAGCACACAGGGCTTCCTGCTCCTGCGTGCAGCGGGGACTCATTAGCTCAGGGCTGGCTGTGCCTACTTTATTCTCTGGCAGCTTTTGTTCCCTTACAGAAATGTAGTCTCTCTCTCCCTCGCCCTTAGCCCCTTTTAATATTAAGGTCAATAGGTTGACGATTAAGCAGGAAAAGGGCATGAAGAATCAACCAAATTAAATCTTGTGTGCAAACAGGTGGGTGTGAAATTTCAATCAATGGCTGGTGTTAGCAGGGACCCCTGGGATCACGATTTCCCAGGGGAAGACTGGGAAGCCCCGGAGGGATTTGGGTACAAAAACTCCAGACATGGGAGAATAGAAAAAAAAGTCTTCTCAAAAACCAATATTGACAAGGTTCCTGTGTTTGCACCCCGGCTTTCCCCGACAGCACAAAGAGAGATGATTATCCCGGGTCCGCTGGGGAGGGGAAGACGGGAGCTCAAAGGTGAACCAGGCCCCCACCCCCGGCTCCCCTGGCCCCAGCTCCTCCACTTAATCCCCCTCTCGCCCAGGCTTTGAAGTCGCCAGAGGTCGAATATGGGATGTAAATCACGTTAGCCGCAGTGTGTGATCACAACGCCGCTGCGAGACAATGCCGTGCTTCCCCCGGTGCCCCGGCATCCCGCCGAGCCGCGGCCGGCCCCGGGCTATAAACATCCCCGACATCCCCGACATCCCCGACATCCCCGACATCCCCGACATCCCCAGCATCTCCAGCATCCCCAAGATCCCCAGCATCCCAAACATCCCCGACATCACCAACATCCCCAACATCCCCAGCATCCCCAACAACCCCAACATCCCCAACATCCCCAGCTCCCCCGAGCTGCGGCCACAGCGGGCACCGAGGGTGGGCTGCGGCCGGGGACGCCCATCCCAGGCGGTGCAGAGCCGTTCGAGGCCGGGAGCCCAGAGCAGGAGGCTCGTCCCTGGGATTAATTAGCGAAGCTGCGGCTGCGGAGCGATGTAAAACACGAGCCGTTCGCTGGGCGTTGGTTCCCGGGGCTGTCCCGCAGCGCTGCACATCTTGTAAGCATTAGCATCACGTAAGGGGAGCCTGCACAGAAGGACCTGGGGTTTATTGGGCTGTAAACTGCGTTGTTCCCGTTACAGTAACGACGTCGCTGGTGGAGAGATGTGCCTTTAGCACATGAGGCTCGGGAACCAGGTGTGCCGGAAGGAAACCGAGCAGAGTTTGGAGGCTCTGCTGTCACCAGTGGGATAATAGAGAGAGAAACAAAGCAGACGTGGGAGGAAGCGGGGGTGGCACCAAGGACATGCTGCCCCTGCCCCCAGAGCTGCTGTGCTTTTCAGCCCTTTGCGTTTATCTGTCCCTGCTCCCTGCCGTGGGGCTGCACACCCTGCTCTCCGCCCGGGAAGTTCAGACCCGGCTGCAAGGGGTGACAGGGAAACAGCAAGTGGCTGCTGCCTCCTTGGCTCTGTTTTGATGGACTTTGCTCTGCCTTGCTCCAGCACTTCCTCTGCCTCCTGTGGGAAGATGTGACACATGGGGTTTGCTGCCCAGAGCAGAACACGGGCACTGTTGCCCGAAGGAGCAGCCCTGAGCACCAAGAGCTTCCTTGCCCTGTGGAAAAGCCACCCATGTTTAATTTTCCCTTAATCACAGAAGCAGCCTCCGAAAGAAAAGTGATAGAAGACCATGACAATTAACACATTTCCTATTTTCCCATTATCAAAAATGTATCCATGCTCTGCAGTCAGCAGGTTGGCTGGTTTAAGTCTTTTTTCACTGGTTCACACCTAAACCAGGATGGATTTCTGAGGACCAGAGCTTACCAGCCATCACTGTCTGGCTACATAGACCTGGATGAACTGCATTATAGGCATGTTCTCACTAGTCAGGCTCCAAATGCCCCTGTTCTCTCCCTGAAGCTGCCATCTGTCTTGGTGGCCCTGTCAGACCTTCCCAAGCAGGTGCCTGGTGGGAAACAGAGAACCTGTCATACTCCACACCTGGTGACAAGTGACAGAGAGGATGATGAATGCCAGGGACCTCAACCCCATGCCATCAAACCTCTGCACATACCCACTAACAGGAGCCAGGCACAGCTACCAGCCCACCTCACCCTCCCACCCCCAGGATCCCCTCCACTGCTGTGCTCCATCCCTGCTCACTGCTGCAGTGCCCAAGCACAGGACCCAGGCAGTCAGAAACTATCTGCTTTCAAAGCCTTTTTCCTTTCTTCTAAATTGCGAGAACGGATGATTTTTTTTTTTTTTTTTTTTTTTTAACAAAAATATGTTGTTATTGTGGAAAATATCCGCTCTCCACAGAAAATGCCTTGCATTCGCTGTACACATTGTAGACCATACCAGAAAACATCTGATGTGCTTCCAAAACCACCGGGGCATTTCTTTTCTTATTAGGGTGGAAATTTTCTTCAGGAAACAAGTTTTACCTAGTTTGCACTGACATTTGCTGCAGCAGAAAGCAAGCAGCCCTGTCCCCATCTCACCCCCTCATCTCCAGGAGGCAGCATCACGGCATAACTGAAATCTGCAGCACAAACCCTGGCATTGATTCCAGATTTGGCCCAAGTCCTGTAAGCCCCCAAGCACCAACCACCAGCACCCACCCAGGCTGTCCCCAGGGGCAACCATAGTTTCCTGGGGCAAGATGATATCTGTGTGAGAAACACTGAGGAAAACACATTATTTTACTGGTTTCTGGCTTTCAATTAGTGTTGATGCTGTACAGTCGTACTGGCTAACAGTAAATAGTTGTTTATCGATCAAAGTCAAATATGGTCATTTCAGTTTAGTATTTTCTATGATTATTCTATGGAACAGAAAAAAAAAAAAGAAAATAAAAAACATACAACCCTTTGTTCATGTCTTTCAAATTCATCTGTGATTAATGTAGATGTCAGGATTACAACAACTCCAGCCATTGGTTTTTCCACTGTCTGTAGCACACTGTACCTGAGGACAACTATTATGATCCCTCCACAACAGCTCTGACTGGGTCTAAGTTTGTCTGCAATATTTCCAGTTGGGGATTACTCCTTAAGTTTATTTCCCCCAACAAAGCTTCTTTGCAAAGAAAATTGTCAGTGCTCCCTCACCTGAAACCTGCCTTTCCAAGCACTTGCCACCAAGTGTTTTCAGGTTCAAGCCCCAGTGGTTTCCCTTGCACTCTGGAGAGCCTGGGGCTCCTTAGGCAAGGGCTGCCTTCTCCAGAGAGCAGCCCAGGAAGTTGCTGAGGTGCCGTGTGACAGCCAGTCGGGCCACAACCATATTCTCTATTTCTTTCCCTTTTTTTCCCAACAGATTTCTGAGAAAACATCTGCTGTGCCCTAAGCCCACACCAGATCTAAAGATCAAAATAAAGGACTTTTGTCTTTTTATTAAGCATTTTAGCAAACGTGACTATTACATTCATATTATATTTCCCTGTTTTGTACAAACACGTTTAAGTCAGCACTAAGAGGATTACGTTTATGGTGCACCAATCTCTGCTCAAATGGGTTGACTAAGGAAACTCTTGTTAAACAGTATTTTCTCTAATGCCTGTTGCTTTTCTTCCTTGCTTTAGTGCTCAGACGTCTATCCAGGCTCCCTAAATCCACCCTCCCCATAAGCTTTCAGATCAAGACTCTTCCCCCCTCTGCCCCCCTCCACACTCTTTAATACAGCTGAAGATGAACATTAGTGCTTGGTTCAACTGCACTGGAAAGGGAAAGGGCAGATTCATCAAAATCTTTATACCTCCATAGAAAAATGTAGCCTTTTGCCTTTCCTCGAGTGAATGTCTTTTCTAGAGGGTATTCATTAGGGGTTTGGTCTGTTTTTGCAGACAGCTCCACAGATGTTGACATTTTTTTTCTTCACTGGGTTAAGACGCCTTCTATAGGCTTTCAGTCTTCATTTGTTACTTCTTTATTATCCAAGAGGGGTTTTTCTTTTTTTTTTTTTTTTTTCCGCTTCTTTTTTTTTTTTTTTTTTTTTCCCTTTCTTCCCAAGGAGTTGACTCAGTTCTCTGAAGAGAGCAGTGGTAGTCAGGCTCATTATTATCTGGGGCCCTTTTCCATGGCCCCGCCAGGCCGGCCGGGGCCGCGGGGCCATTGTGGCAGAGCAGCAGGTAGCTGTGGCACAGCGGGGTCAGCGCTCCGGCCTTTGTGCGCCCGCCTCGTGCTGCTGGCTGCGTTTGTCCGGCGCTGGGAAAGGTCAGGAGCATGCTGCTGCTCCGTACCTGAGCTTTTGTCTCCAGCCGCTGCTGAGAACTTATGTAAATAATTCATTGGAAAGCAATCGCCGGACAAGGAGGGGGGAGCAGAGGGAAGGGTGGGGATGTGCGGGCAGGGTGGTACCAGAGGTACCTGGTCCGTCAAATGCGCTTGCCGGAGTCTTGGCCAGAGCTGCGGTGTGCTCAGGAAGCCACGGGCCTGCCACATTCCATAAGGCTTCATATCATCACTTCCGTACACCAAGATAGTGGTTTCCCACTGCAGACTTTGGCAGGAGAGCCATTTGTGTGTGGAGGCTTAGTGCATGGTGCAGGCAGCAACCCGCACTGAAATCCCCATCCCTGAGAGCAAACACACCGCAGTGTGCCCAGGACCCGTTACCCTTGCCTGCAGGCATACACCATCCAAATACTCTCATCAGCAGCAGTACCTCTACCTCAGCTCCCACAGAAAGTTTACTGTGTATCTTGAGATTTTTCCACATAAAAGATTGGCAGTACAGACATGGGGACTGGCAAAGGCATCATAATTCTAGTGGTGCTTCAGGACCTGCTGTAACAGAAACCCGAGGTAAGGAGTCCAGCTAATCCACAGCAGGGCTCATTGTGTCACCCCATCACTGCGGGCCATGCATTATCTCAGGGAAAATAAAGCCCTTCTGCTCTTCCTGAGAGCTCTCCCAGCCCATTCCCACTCTGCCTGGAGTCACCAGCCCTGTGGAAAGCATGGAGCTCCCCAGCTGTGCTCCCAGCAGGAGCTGGTGTTGGGGACAGGGCAGAGGTGACAGGTGTCTTTATCCCACCATGCAGGAGAGCTCGAAAGTCCTGCTGGCAGGAATTTGTTTGCAAATTTTCCCCCATTGAAAGGAGTGAAGGGACTGATATGACTGCTTGATTATGGCAGGGGCTGGCAAGGAAGAGGGATGAGGCAGCTCCTGGGGAGCTTCCAGTCCTTAACCTCTCCTACACAGCTGGTTGTTTTAGTACCTTTCTGGGGTGTGTTGGCTCCAGCCATGGGGCAGGGGGTGGGCATTAAGGGTGATGTGGTCCCAGTTAGCAGTCACTATCTGAAAGACACTGCCTTTGGTTGGGGAGGGAAGGAGAGCAGGCATGGCTCCCTCCTGCCCCTCAGAGCTGCAGGACTGTGCCAGTGCTGGGTACCCATACTGAGTGCCCAAGCACTCCCCAGCTGCCCTTGCACAGCCAAAAGTGGAGCAGGAGGAGAGCAGCTCCCCCCTGCCTGCTTCAGCCCTGTTCTCAGCCTAAGACACTGAGCTTGACTGGAGTCCACATGACAACATTGATGAGGAGGCCAAAATCCATCACAATCAGCCCCCACCAGTATGCTAAAAGCTCTTGCCATTTTCTCTTTTTATCACAGCTTTAGCAGGAGAGCTCCCATTAGCTTTGCACATCATCCCTGGGGAAATGGTGCTGATAGATGTGCAAGATCAGGCAGGTGGATTTTCTTTTCATCACATACGCTGGAAAAGCCTTCCCCTGCTAAAAGCAGGAGACTGAGCCAGCTCTTGCAGACTGCTAATGATGCACCTGGAGGGTCATGGCTGGATTTCAGGCCCCTTGCTCTACTCTGATGCCTGGGTGCTGCCTGGCCCAGCAGGCAGGGCAGGATCTGGCCTAGAACAGTACTAACTCAGAAGGATTTTCCTTTGGGCTGGAGCCCCTGTTTCCCCCTGAATGGAGACTGGTCCTCTCCCAGTGCAGCATTTCACCCCAGCAAATTCCCAGCACAACCACGGGCAGAAAGTGGCTTTTCTGTAACAGTGGAGTGTTGGGATCTCTGGCTGTGCCTGTCCTTTGTCACCCTGCTGTTTGTGCTGGCCATTGCTCCCCCTGAGCACACCCATCTCAGTGGTGCTCACACACACTGACCGGTGTCAGGGATAGGAAGGAGCCCTGGGCACGGGATCCACAGCAGTTTCTGCATGACCATTACAAGTGCTGAGGTTTATAACCCAGAAAATCTGGGCTCTGAAGGGCTCTATCTGGCGGGGCGAGAGGCGTGCCGCCCTGCCCAGAGCCACTTTTATGCCATTGTGCCTTTTCAGCATTGCATTAAGGCAGCCAAAGAAGGGGGATTTTTAATGGTTCCAGGGGAACAAAGCGGAAACATTCGACCCAACTTCATTACAGAATCATCTGAAACGCTTGAGGAACGATTCCCACTAATTATCATAAATAGCCGAAAAAAATCTTTCCCTCCCAAAGCAGGTTCCAGCTGCCCCTCTGTGTTTTCTCACCTCCACTTCCAATAGCCTGACCCTGCCCCTGCACAAAGGGGAGACCCCATCTCCGCTCCCCCCACGCTCAGGGGCTCTAAAGAAATACAAACAGGCAGCAGATTAACAGCACTTGTTTGCACCTTAAACAAACAGGAACTTCCACCCCTCCAGGCTCTCTCACTGCCCAAGGCAGGATGCACCAGCTTGTTTTTCTTGCCCTTGCTCTCATGCCCTGCCCAAATCCTGGATAAAAGTCTGGACAGCCCAAGGCATGAGGCAGACAGGATGAGAATGCCAGGGGTGTCTGCCCCTATCTCCTTGAGCCTCATCCCTCAAGGTGTGTGTCCTCTTGCTGCCCCATCTGCCCCTGGGGAAGTCAGGCCCCTGCTGCAGTAGGGCTGTGAGATGCCAAGGGCAAAGCAAATGAAGGAATGTCCCAGTTCAGCTCTTGCCCCAAGTGTCTCACAGGGCTCCTTGCAAGAGGCAGCCTGGCGTGGCTGGGTGGGTTCTGTGAGTGGGTGTGGAGAGGGATGCTGAATGTGAAGGATGGAGAGGGGGAGACAAACCATCCAGAGGAGGCCCAGAGGAACAGTGCTGATGTTCAAAGAGGAGGCATAGCAGCACACTGAGCAAGGACTGCCAGCCTACAAGCCATCTCTGCTGACTGCAATAGGGGATGGATGAGTGCTGCACATGCCTGTGCAGCCAGACCTGAGGCTGATCCCAGCCCTGCTTCCTCTGCAAGAGAGCTGCCCCAGCTCATCCTCAACCTGCAGGTCCTATGTTGTCATCCCACCTCTCCAGTGGGATTGCCAGCATCTCCCTGCTCCTATAGGACCAGGTGCCAAACCAGCTCCTTCTTGCTCTGCCCAGAGCACACAGAGAAGCCAGCCCTCAGCCTCCAATGCCTCTCAAACCACAGCAGCAGCTTTTGAGATGCTGCTTAGCACATGTCTGGGGCCAGCACACGAGGCAGACACGCAGGGAGGAAGCAGTGGCAGCGTGGCCACGAGCTGGGACAGGTTCCCATCACAAGCCAGCAGTGAGACTTGCCCATCAGAGGCCCAGGCTTGCTCCTCGTGTGGGTTATTGTGCAAATCCCCTCATACAGGTGTTCATTGCATGAACATTGCAGCCACAAGAAACAGTTTTTCTTGCAAGCGTCCTTCCTGCCCATGGGGTGCCCCAGCGACAGGAAAGAGAACTGAGACAGGTGGCAGGGACAGGCCACCACACCCGCAGCACGGGTGGCTCCCAACAGGGCTGACATGCAGAGGGTTACAGGACAGTGCTGCAGCATGAGTGACAGTGCTGTGGGAACCACTTCTCATCTGCACAGGGCAAGGAAGAGAGCCAGCAGCAGCTGCAGGACTCCCAGGCCCTGCTGGAGACCCCCAGTCCCAGCGCTGCTCAAGGACACACATGCATGGTGACCTGTCTCTGCTTCCAGCAGTTGGTCACCTGAGGCTATGAGGACCTCAGGCAGTCACAGCAATTGGGAAGAGGTGTAGAGTGTCACCAGCTGTCTGGAGATGCCACACAGGGATGCTCAACTTTTTTTTTCCAAAGCAAGGACCAGGGGCATCCTGTGCAAGAAGCAGTAAGCAGAGGAAAAGCAAAGTGAGGTGATGTCTTGTTCAGTGTATGGGCAATCCTGGGTGCTCCTCACCACATGGTGCTGTGAATCTTACCTGAGTTCAGAGAAATCCACAGATTAAAAATCTACCAACCACTACCCAGTGCAGTGGCATGCTGCAAAGGGATGCCTGGGCTGCCCACAGCAGAGTGGAGAGGGTGTGCTGGGGACTGTGCACAGCACCTGCCCCAGCCATGCTCCTTCATTGCAGTGAGCTGTAGCCCTGAAGCAGCAAACACTGATCTCTCTGGTGCAGATCCCCATGCTCTGCTCCAGCTCCACCTCCTCTCTGGCTGCTCTTGCTCAACAAGCTGCCCCACAGGCTGCTCAGGACACCCTGCATCCCTTTAAACTCCTTTCCTCCTGGAGTACACTGGGGCCAACAGGGGAAAAAGGGAACAGCTGCTAATTCCTCCCAGCCCAGCCCAGCCATAACCCTCCAAGGACTGCCCTTAAGTGGTGGAGGGAGCTGACTCTTGCCTGTGAGCCGGCTGCACCAGCCTGGCCCCGGGAACATGCACGCTGAATTTTCCTTGCAAATTACAAATCGATCATAGCAGGAAATTCCCGTGCTGAGAACACCCTTGGCTGTTATTATTTTACAGCACTCTGAAGCACTTAGAGGTGTTCTGGGCACTTAGAAAGATGTGGCCCTTTCGGTGTATTATGGGGCAAATTAGTTTTAAAAGCAGTTGTAGGAATGTTGGCCATTTGGCTTCCAGAGCCGGATGGGCACAGGTGGAGGCTGCAGGGCTTTGTGCTGCTTTTGGGTACAGCACCTCCCCGCAAAGAGGGAACCAGCACACTCCAGAGTGAACACCTCGTGCCTGACCCCAGCTTTATTAATAACCAGTAATTAATATGAGAGCGGACATGCCTTGTGTCTCTGAAGACCTTTTAAGATGTGATTATGTTGTGCTAATCTCACCCCGAAGTACTTCCCTGTTTAGACTGCACTGGGCCATTAAATATCTGAAAAGCCAGCAGAGACCCCCCCTCATCACCTCGGGAAGTGCTTGGGGTCTGTTCCCCAGCAGCCAGCCCCCGCTTTCAAACCCTCTAAATCAAGTATTAAGCCGAGTCCATCTGGATTGCCAGAAAAAACACTCCCTCCCCCTCATCTGTATCTCATTACCTGCTGTGCCAGCCCTGGCCCCGGAGCCGCTCGCTCCATCCCGCCCAGATGTGCTGCCCCGCGCTCGCCTCCCGTATTTCACAGCCGTCAGCAGGACTTCAAGGAGTAGCTGAAGGGCTTGTAACACTGCACAGGTTCTTAGCCAGGATGAATATCCAGGTCCCTAATGCACAGCTGCAGGCACGTGCTCTGGAACAATGCCCCTTCCTCCTCCTCCTGTCTTGCACCAGGCAGGGGAACTGGGGAGCTCAGGGCTTTGCTGGCCAGGAGGTTTGAGTTGTTGTCCCACTTTACCTTGTGAAACACACGTCCAGACTATTGCTTTTCAGGGATGCTTTCACTGGGACACCTCCAAGCCAGGCAGCCCCTACACCACACAAGTGGGGAAGGCCACCCAAAGGCAGGACAAGATGGAGCAGGCACCAGCAGCAATGGCAAGGAGTTAAAGACAGACACCTATAACCCTGTAGAAACTCTGATCAAATTTGGGAGCAGCTTACCTTGCACAGGGCAAAATCAACACTGAACCTAGAGCAAAAAAAAAGGTACCTAGGGACCCGAACCAATCCTGTGTTCATCAGCTCAAATTCTCCTGGAATAAATCTTCCCAGGAAAGATTTCAACACTTTCTGTGATGGCAGAAACCACAGAGGAACCGCCACTTTTGTTTAAGTTTGGCACTTCCCCGGGCCTGGCAGGAGCCCAGGACTGCGGAGGTGAAGGCTCATCAACCTTCCTCCCAAGTTTCCCAACAGACCCGCTCCCATCCTGCAGCCAGGGCTCAGCCCCAGGTGAGGCTATGGTAAAAAAGCACACGGCCAGCCATGCTGAAACATCACTCTTTCAGAGGGGCTGGCTAGGCAGCACCACAGAGGGGTTTTGGGAGACATGAGATTTAAGAGTGGGAAGAAAAGCTTATCTATTGTCTCACAGTGCCTGTGGAGGGTCAGCCCTGGTCCTCTCCCAGCACTGGCTGGGGACCCTACACTCAGCATGCAACAGGAATCCCCCACAGCAGTGTGCCAAGAAAACCCCCAGCATGAAAATAGTCTTCTCACCAGCCCATCAGACCTGCAGGGGAGACTTTAATATTAGGGAGGAGAAAAGGGAGAGGGACTGGGAGGAGGTCTGTGTATGATGGTGGTACAGACACTGACACATCCTGTAACGTGGCACAGGGAAGACAGGGCGCAGGGCAGGAAGCCTTGTGGTTATCCTTCCTCAAGGACTGCAAGCACCTTCCAGGGATGGGAGGAGATTCGGGTAGGGGCTCCCGACCCTACGAGCGCAGAGCAGCCGTGTCCCGTGTGCGGCGAGTCCCGGCCGGCGGCTGCGGGGCTGCGGCGCGTCGTGGCCGGTGACACTGCCGGTGTCGGGATGCCATCTAGTGTCCCTCGGCAGAAGGGCCGTCAGGCAGGGACACGGCGCGTAGGCTGGCAGGCTCCAGCATCGCCGGGAGCCATCCCAAAACTGCCTGACTGCTGGGACCCCTTCCCTGGGATCGGCCTGCGTGCCGGGACCCCCATCCCGGGGCCAGCGCGGCTGCAGACCCCAGAGGAGGTCAGGCAGGGGAGCCAAGCTCAAGGTGGTGCCATGGCTGGCTCAGGGGTGCCCGGAGCAGCCAGGGCCTGAAGGCTCAGCAGCCTCACAGGTGGCCCGGGGTGGTGGCGGGTGTCCTGGTGAAGAAGGAGAGCCACCACCCCTCCCAGCAGTGTGCAGGCTGCCTGCAGTGCCAGCACGGCCAGCCCCAGGGCCAGGGACACCTGGCACTGCCATGGGCTGGTCCACAGGGACATGCTCCTGGCACGATGAGTGGGGGAGGCTGGCCGGGGGCTCGGGCTGGCTGGCGGTGCGGGGATGGGAGGTGCTGGGAGCGGGACGGTCCCTGCCGGGGCAGGAGCGTGCTGGGGGGCGGTGGGGGTGGGCTGAGCACCAGCTGTGGACAAGTTCCACGTGGTGGAATAGCCCCATTCCCTGCCTGGTGCAGGAGCACGGTGCGATGGTGAACGTGAGGCCAGCGGGACTGTGCCCAGAGCAGCAGTGCTGGGGAACGGCTGCAGAGCCACGGAGGGAGCAGAGACAGCAGGGGCTGTGGGTGTCCCCTGGGGGATGGTGGCTGGCCTCTCCCTGGGCACTGAGAGAGCAGGAGGCTCTTGCCTGCTGGTGGCTGCCAGTGGCCTTGTTGGCACCAGCGTGGTGGCAGAAGCTAGAGTGGGTGGCACAAGTTCTAGGTGGGTGGCCCCGGGAGATTTTGGTCTTACGATGGCTGAAGTTGAAACAGCTGATGATGAGGTGGTGATGGAAGCCTTGGGCATCTCAGCTGATGGTGGTGGTGTGGCAGTGGAGGCCTTAGGCAGCACAGCTGGTGATGAGGTGGTAATGGAGGTCTCTGACAGCACAACTGGTGATGAGGTGCTGACGAAGGCTTTTGGTAGCACAGTTGGTGATGGTGAGGTGATGGAGGACCTGGGCACAGTGGTTGTTGATGGTGAGGTGATGGAGGACCTGGGCACAGTGGTTGTTGACATTGTGGTGATGGAGGTCTTAGGCTTATTGGCTGTTGATGGACTGGCACTGAAGGCCTTCTGCAGCACAGCTGGGGGTGGGATGGTGACAAAGGCCTTAGATGGCTTGGTTGGTGACAGAGTGGTGAAGGCAGCCTCCACTGGCATGGTTGGCAACACAGCAGAGGTGACCACAGGTGAAAGAGTGGTTGGCAGTGTCCTGATGGGAAAGGATGCCAACGACAGCGTGGCTGGTGCTGCTGTGGACACGACTCCATGTGACATGAATGTTGTCCTTTGTGATGGTGTGGCATTAAATGGCAGAGTTCCTGGGCAAATCAGGTGTTCCTCCTTCAGCAATGTTACTGCTTGCCCTGCCAGGTGGGGTGGGCTCTTGCAGGAGACTTGGGTGGACAGTTTGACCTTCTCCCTGTTGCCCAGGATCCAACGGTACAGGTAGCAGAGGTTGCAGTCACATCTCCATGGGTTGCCACTAAGATACACTGAGCTGAGCTTCTTCAGAGGGTTTAGGAGCCCTTGGGGAACACTCTCCAGCTGATTCTTTCGAAGGTTGAGGGTTTTCAGATTTGGGAGAGAAGCAAAGACCTCTTCATCCAGAGCAGAGAGCTGATTTGTGTCCAGCTGGAGGTCCAAGAGCTTGCTGAGCCCACTGAAGACTCCTCTTGGCAGGGCTGATAGGTGGTTGTGGGACAAGATGAGTTTGCCAAGGGATGTGAGGTTGACAAAGATGCCATCTGGAAGGGTGGCCAAACTGTTCCTGCCCAGATCCAGCTCCCGCAGGTGGGGCATGGTGTCCAAAAGGCAGCAGGGCAGCTCCACGATATGGTTTGAGCCCAGAGTCAGCAACTTCAGTTTGTTTAAACCAAAAAAGCCCTGAGGTGGGAGAACACTGATGAGGTTGTTGTCCAAGAGGAGCTTCTCCAGGTGAGGCAGGTTCCTCAGAAGCATGGGTGGCAGTGCCCTGAGCCTGTTGCTCTGGAGGCTGAGCTCCTGCAGCTCCAGCTGACTGTCTAGCAGTCCCTCTGGCAGGTCCTGCAACTCATTTTCATACAGCCTGAGGACTTGCAGCTGGGTCAGTTTGCTAAAGGCATTCACAGGAAGAGTTGTGATCCTGTTTCTAGACAGATCCAAAAAGGTTAGATTGACAAGAGAATCAAAAATGCCTTCTGGAAGAGAAGGAATTGCATTGATGTGCAGGGAGAGCTCTCCCAAACTTTTCAGCCCATCAAACAGGCCTTTGGGGATGGATCTGAGCTGGCTGTCTCTCAGCTCCAGCCTCTGTAAACTTGGAAGGTTTTGGAAAGTGCCCACAGATAGTTTTTCTAATGAGGCACCAGAGATGTCCAAGTCCCTCAACTTGTCCAAATTATCAAAGGCTCCAGGTTCAACAGTCTCGATCTTGTTGCCAATGAACAAAATCTTGATCAGATTGGGCATGTACCTGAAGGCACCTTTCCTTATAGCAGTGATGCTGGTTTGCACAAAGATCATCTCAGAAACAAAGGGCTTTGCAATCTTTGGGATCTCTTTGACATCATTTTTTGTCCCTCTGTAGACCTCCTGGTAGTCTTTGGGCATTTCATATGGATCTTCACCCAGGATTTGATCTTGGCAATTATGGGGATTGAAGGAGAGGAAGAAAAGGAAAAGGAAATGCTGGTACATTGTCCTGGGGAAAAAAAAGTTTCAAAAATCAGTTATGAAGAACAAGAAATCTCTGTCCATAGCTCATGAGCTGTTCACACTGTTGTTCAACTCTCAGGACTCTCCTATTCACCTGCCATGACTCATGCCTTCTCTCATGAGAAGGAGAGACTGGACAAGCAAACATATCCTGCATTTACACAAGTTCACTGCTGTTGGTACCAAGGGATGGAGAGGGAAAGCATGCCAGCTCATGGCTTGCAGTGGGAGATGCTGCAGGAGGGACAAGGGCTGGACAGTCTGTTCTCTGGCCCTTCTTCTCACATGTTTGAACTGGGTGAAGAAGGCAAAGTGCTGCTGCCCATTAGTGCTGCCCCAGTGGGTCCAGTTAGTCAGCAGAGCAACAGCCCATTCAGGCAACAACAGAAGCAGTCAGCCCTGCACTTGCTAATGAGGGATCAGCAAGGCTCCCAGGAGCCAGCCAGGACCAGAGGACCTTGTGTGCTTAGAATTTCCACACTGTACTGGGTAGACTTGTTATTTCATAGCTGCTTCTCTCAGTTCAGGGGGCTGATTTAAAACATGGCTTCTAAGCATCTCTTTTTCAGGATTCTTGCTAATTGCACCACATTTTGGCCTTGGTTATGCAGCTCTGACAGACAGAAATAGTTAACCTGTGAACAGCAACCCAGATTTTCAGCAAGGCTCATTAAAACCTTGGAATGTCCACAGATGAACTCTTAAACACCTAACATTTGGGGTCTGACCTTGCAGGTAGGAAGTAGGAAATCACTGATGCACACCTACTAGTAGAACCCACTCCTTCCATGGAAGCATTTGGAAACACTCAGCTAATACATTAACTGGGGTTTAAGTGCCAGGAACACCTTACTGGGACCATATTTCCAACTTTCAATTCACATCCCTGGGTGGGAGCAGGGAAAAGAGGTACAGGTTTCTTCTTGGGTCACCATCAAAGCTGGCAAATAAAACTTACACTGTGAGGGTAAATCTTCTAGGAACAGTAATTTTTTTAAAAGAATGTTGAGACATACAGGAGACTGAAAGCCACTGGGTTTGAGTAAAAATGGGTGGGAAGTGACACTGGTTGTGCAGGCTGCCCCCCAGGGCTCCCAGGCAGAAGCCACTGCTGACCCCTGCCCATCCTGTCCCCAGGGACACTCAGGTGGAGGAGCTGGAGCTGTGGCTGTAGAAGTGCCTGCTTCAAGGGCAGTGCAGTGGGTGAAATGTGGAAATGGCTGAGTGTGTGGGGATGAAAATAGACAGTTTTGAACCACAAAGCCCTTTTAAAACCCTCACTGTGGTCCTGTGCTTGTCCCTACTTCAGGCAGGCAGAATCTTGGAGAAATGGTCCCAGCTCATAGCACTGAAGCCTCCCCTGTTCCTTGCTGCAAGGAAATGACCAACAGCCCTCCACACCGCCCCTCCCTGCATATTTTAAAGAGCAGGAAAAGCATTTTGCATCACTTACTTGGTTGAGCACTGGCAAACGAGTTCAGCCCCCGGAGTGAGCCATGCCACGCGAGGAGCCAGGACACCGGATGGGGGTCTCATCACCTGGCCAGCTCTTTATCCACATCCCAGCACAGGGCTCGGTTTCACGTGAGTCAGGACACAGGTCTGTGTGGGGAGATAAGGGGCAGCAGAGGAGCTGTGCCCCAGGGAAGGAGGCCACAGCAGAAACCCCTCGCAGAGGACGCAGTCACGTACTCCCCTTGCCTTATCTGCTGGCACCACTTGTCTCGTCACATCCAGGGAAAGCTGAAGATCTCCAGGCCAGCCTGTGTGCAGGCAGTGGTCTCTGTGGTCCCATATCTCCACCAGGATAACTCACCAGTTTCACAAACACCACCCCCACTGACACAACAGACAGCTGCTTCATTCCTCAGCATTTGCCTTATGTAGCTAACAGTGCAGTTCTGAAGCCATTTGTAAATGCTGATAAACAGTGAAACATCTGTGGCTCGACAGATACAACAACACCTGGGCTCTGTGCTCAGCCCCACAGCTCCACACCTTGCTGGCCCTAGTGTTGTGTGCTGCACCCCAGTGCAAGCCAAAGACCCTCCCATGGTGACACCCAGAGCCCCTGGCTAGTGCAGGGCATCCTGTGGGATGCTCATTTTGCAGCAAACTGACAGGATATCCATCGCTTCCCCATTGGTAATTGCACTGATTGCATTTAAACTTTTCCATTTTCACCTGCTCCTGTACTAGCTCAGCTTCTGCTTGCTGGGTTTCATTGCACTTTTCCTGGCAAATTAAAAAACAAGCTACTGCACATTTTCAGCAGCCTTACCCCTTTCCAAGGTCAACGCCGTACGGATCCGTGTCCGCCCGCGGAGCCCGGTCCCGACGGCCACGAGATGGTGCCGCAGCACCGCCACTCGGCATGCACGGACACCGACAGACACGGGACACTCGGGGACACTCAGGGACACTCACAGACACGGACAGACACACACGGACCCGCGCTGACAAGTGCTTACACCCCTGTGTGTGCGCCCACACTCGCCCTCCCAGGGGAGCTCACGCCTTACCTGTCACCCCCGGTGGGCAGCACTGCTGGGGCTTTGTGCCTCGTCTCCACAGGTCACAGAATCAGAATCCCAAGATGGGAGAAGTTGGAATGGACCAGTGTTAAGTTATCTAGTCCAATCTCCTCACTGAAGCAGGGTTCCCGGGGTACCCACGGCTCTGTTCAGATGGCTTGTGAGTATATTCAGAGAAGGAGACTACAACCTCACCACTGGGCAACCTGTTCCACTCACCCTTCTTCCTCTTGTTTATTTGAAACTTGCCACGTTAAATTTTCAGGCTGCAGGGCTGCAGACCAAGCCCTGACACGTTGGCAGTACCTGCCTGTGCACACCTGGGCTGGAGCTTACGTGCAGCCAGGCAACTCATGCCCCTTGTTGGGCAATCAGCAGCAATCACCCACACCTCCCTTGACAACACAAATGTGTGTCCTGAGGTTTTGCCAGGCTGCAGCTGGGCCTCTCATCCCTCCAAGGGAAGGTGGCTGCAGCAGGCAGACATGAGCACACCCATGAGCATGCCAGGGTGGCATACTCACCACCAGGCACCTGTGCCACACCATGCACAGCTCCTGACAAGATCCCAGTGTACCACATCGACCTTCACTGCCTCTCCCAGCCACACAGACAGTGGTGGGGGCAACAGAACGATTCTTCTCTCTGCCATGGGAACTAGTAGCACAGAAATAATAGATAAATTTTAATTATATTTGAAATACACAGGAAACACATAGCTGAGAGGATAAATACCGCCAGGCCAGCTGCTGCGGAGAGCTCGGGGACAGCGGTGACCATGGCAGCGATAGCAGAGCGAGAAGGAGAGCTGTTGGTTTCCCGGGCTGGTTCAGAGGTTTCCAGAGCAGAAGCAAATGCCTGCTCAAGCTCTAGGGCGCAGTGGGGACAGCTGGTGACGCGGTCTCGTTCCCGCTCTGTGCTGTGACGAGGACACTGACCTGCAGCGTGCCGCAGCGGGAGTGCAGCACCCAGGCGCCCCGGTACCCAGCCGGCCCCGAGCCCCGCGGCTGCCCGGGGGGAGGCAGGCGCAGGCTGAGCCGCTGGCAGGATGTGGCATTGCAGGCCACGCTCACGGCGCCCTCGGGGCTGGTGTAGGTGCACTGCCCCGGAGCATCTGTGTCCCAGCCTTCCTCTGGGGACACACCGTGCGCTCCCGGGCACTGCAGCTGCCCGTGGGACACCTCCAGCAGGGACTGGCCCTGGAGAGCAGCTGGACCGGCACAGAAAGCTTGGCCGTGGATGAGGGGCTCGGCAAAGCTCTGGAGCCAGTTCAGGAGGTGGGAGAGGCGGCAGTCACAGAGCCAGGGGTTGTCAGAAAGCCCCACCCGCACCAGCTGCTCGTTGTCATCGAAGAGCCCCGCGGGCAGGCGGGCCAGGCGGTTGTGGTCAAGCAGCAGGGCGGTGAGGAAGGGCAGCCCGGCCAGCAGCCCCTCCGGCAGGCTGGACAGGTTGTTGTGGCTCAGCTGCAGCTCTGTCAGCCGTGCCAGCCCCTGGAAAACCCCCGCGGGCAGGTGACCCATGGCATTGTGTGAGAGCGCCAGGGTTTCCAGCACTGTCAGGTTAGCGAAGAGCTCCTGGGGCAGCGTCTCCAGCTGATTGCGAGCCAGCGAGAGGTGGAGGAGTCCAGGGGTGCCAGCGAACAGGATGGCAGGCACGGTGGCCAGGTTGTTGCCCTCCAGGCTGAGGACAGTGAGGTTGAGGAGGCCTGTGAAGATGTCAGGGGCCAGGCTGGCCAGGGCGTTGTGCTGCAGCTGCAGCCGCCGCAGCCCGCCCAGCCCGGAGAAGATGCCGGAGGGCAGCTCCTCCAGCCCATTGCCATCCAGGTGCAGCTCAGTTAGCTGGCCAAGTGCCCTGAAAGCACCAGGAGGCACCTGAGCCAGCAGGTTGTCACTGAGCTTGAGGACACGGAGGGAAACAAGTGGGGCCAGCAGCCCATCGGGCAGCTCAGCCAGGACATTCTGTGACAGGTCCAGGGCCTGGAGCCGCCGGAGCGGGTGGAAGATGCTGGGGGGCAGCGCCTCGATCCTGTTCCGTGACAAGCTCAGGTCCTGCAGGCTGCAAGAGCCGGTGAAGAGCCCTGGCTGCAGGGTGCGGATGGCGTTGGTATTGAGGGAGAGCTTGCTGAGGCTGGTCAACCCTGCCAGCACCCCAAGGCTGATGGCTGGCAAGGGGTTGCCTGACACCTCCAGCTCGGTGAGGCTGGGCAGCCCCTGAAAGGCACCAGCCTCCAGCTCCTGGATATTGTTATTGATGAAGACCAGCTTGGTGAGGGTGGTGCTGGGGCCCAAGTTCCCTCTGTGGATGCTGCTCAGGGCTGTCTCCACAAAGAAGAGGTGGGTGGCACTTCCTGGCAGGTCCTCCGGGATCTCCCGCATTCTTTCACTTGAGCAGAAGACTTTTGAGGTGTCATAGCACTGGCAGGTAGGGGGGCAGGATGGGGACAGTGCACCCACCAGCAGGGACCCCAGCCCCAGCAACACGTAGATCACCAGCCTGCACTGGAGAAGGAACCAAGCATCACCCCATGCACCCACAGACAGGCACTGCTGGGAAGGGGTTTCTGCAGCTAGAAATGCAGCAGGATCAACCTCTGAGACACCACCAGCACAGGCAGCTGCCCTGGCCATGGGGTATCCCTCCAGCCCTGCTGCCAGCACCTCTCCAGCACTCCCATTGCAGGAACAGGGAGCACTTCCCTCCCCAGTGTCTTCCCAGGGTTTTTATCTGTGTCCCAGCCCACCCTGTGACAACTGGGGTGACGTCACCCTCACCAAAGGTGGCAAGCAGCCACATCCTGCAGAGCAGCAGCTGAGGTGGGACCTGTGTGGGTCCATGGAAGTCTTTGGGGAGCCTGTACCCTCATCAGATGTCTCTACAGGCACAAAGCTAGGTTCTAGGGCAGGAGAATATGTGAAACACAGGGCTGTGCTGCACACACTGGAGACAACCCTGCAGGGCTGCTCTGAGCTCAGTGACGATAGGAGTGGGCTCCACCACTCGTATTTCTAATTGCCTGTCGGGTACTTCTTTTTCCATAAGGAAACAGAGGAGCACCCAACCCGCAGAAGAATATTCTGTCTGACCAAACATCTATTCCCAGCCCACAGAACCACTTTTTGAGACCATGGCCTCCAGACCTCTGCCAGTCCCTCCATAGTTGGGACACATGCCAGTGCTGCCTCGTGATGGGGGATAGTGCCCACCCCACAGCAATGGCCACCTACAGACACCCCACATCAGCCTGGACTCACACCAGCACTTAGAGCAGCACTGGGCTTGGCATTTCCTTTCCTCCATCTCGCTTGTGTTCACCAGAGCCAGCAGTGGCTCCCACCCATCCCAGGCCCCCAAACTACCCAAGCAGTGTGGGCACCACTTACCAAGTGTGGCATCACGGGGATGGTCGCCAAACCCGCGGCAGATTCGCAGGGATGCTGCTTGCTGAGATGGGACAGTGTTTTCTGGGGCGGATGGGAAGGCAGGGACAAGCTGTTCCTGCTGGGGCGGAGCTGCCCCTCGCTGCTTATCGGCAACAACAACCCGTGTCCTTGGAGCACTTTGAAAAATAACCCGGCCTCAGAGGAACTGAGGTGAGGCCAGAGGCAGCTGCCTGTGAGCATCCTGGCAAGGAAGTGGGATTCTGGCCCCAGACACCCACTGGTGCAGGGGTGGTGGCAGGCTGCTGCTGTGGTGGCTCCAGTCCCACACCAAAGTCAGCATATTGCTTCCAGAAGCCCCCTAAGAGAACCCCAGGACTTTATTAAATTTCACTGGCCAACGGTGCTCAAAATATCTCTGCTATGAGAGAAGAGACCAGGTGCAGCACAGCAAGGCAGATGAAGGTTGAAGATGATGTTAGAGGTCTTTTCCAACCATATGATTCTATGGGGAGGGGACCACTGTGGGATCATTATGCTGGTCACCAGGGGTTTTGCATCCCAGCCAGCAGTGGGATGGTGAGGGACCCATGAATCAGCTGAACTCCTAAGGAGTTTCAACCTGCCCAGAGGAGCAGCACACACTACCATAAAAGTTGCATTGCAAGGGCCTGTGTTGGCACAGGCTGGGCTGGCAGCAGCCATAGAGGCACCCCCAGGGGCAGGAGGAGCAATACTTTACTGCACTCAGTCAGTCTCATGGAGCAGATGGTGACACATGGAAAAACACAACTCACAAAATCCAGTGGCAGCCAGCTCTGAAGGGAGCCAAGCAAGTTCCCCACCACCCCAGCAGCAGACTGTGCAGGAGACAGCATCTCCATCAAGCAGCTCGCTGAGTTCTCACTCTCCAAAAGCCCACCCACTGCTGTTGTATGGCTTAGCCCTCCTGGGTCCATCATCCCAGGCTGGAGTCCAGGGACCAGCAAGGGCTCTGCAAACACAGCCCACCAACCCTCTCCCAGTCTCACAAACCATACAACCTTTTCCTCAACACTGTAAAAATCTCTGAGGAGTGGAAATCGAGTGCAGCCCCTGTCCCTGCTGGGCCATTCCCCTGCTGCCCATCCCAAAGGATTGAATAAACATCTCTTGGCACTTGGAGTGGACAATGGCACTTTAATGAGAAGGTCACACATCAGCACCCAACAGTCCCGTGACAGTCCTGTGTCTCCTGTTACCATGCAGGACTTGGCCCAGAGGAGTGGCCCATCACGTGCACCAGCCTGGAGCTGCTTGTGCCATCACTGGCTACTGAGGTGCTATGAGCAGCCAGCAGTTTGAACACCAAACACACACCTTGTCCCACAGCAGCAGCTCTCAGGCAGCCTGGTGCCACTGCAGTACACATGGAGGTAAGCTGAACCCCCCCATGGTCACACTACAGCTGGAGAAGGAGCTGGATACAGGTGCTGTGGGGGATGGCATGACACCCATCTGCAAAGTGCAGAGCAGCGAGCACTCTCTGACCCCTGTGAGGTGTGACTGTGATGCCAGCATCCCCCCAGCCACGGGCTGCCACCAGGCAGGGGCACTGGGCACACACAGGAGGGCACTCAAGGGAGTAAGAGGAGGATGAAGAAGCTTTGTCAAGCAGTGCAGGACCAGGGTGCTCACTAGCTGGTGGAGGGTGTTAAGGAAATGAGGGTCCCACTCCTCTGCCCTCACAGTGGGGCCAGTGCAAGCCCCTGGCACTCTGCAGGGCTGAGGCAGGAGCACAGCACCAGCATTCAGAGAGGGCTGGGGGGCTGCTCCTGCCCAGCCCCAGTGCCAGCACACTGTCCCATGGCTCTGCTGGCTGGAGAAGGGAAGCAGGCAGATGCAGGGAGCAGGAGACAGTGCTGGTTGTGCTCTGGCCTGCCCTGCCTGCAGGCAGGGAAGGCAACTGGGACACAGCTGACACACTCAGGGTGTGCCAGCCTGGCACAACCCAGCCCTGCAGGGAGCCCTGCCCAGGCACTGGGGAGTGATGGAACAGCTGAGGACATGCAGCTCTCCTGGGGTGAAGGTGCTCGCTCGGCTCCTGGCCCAGCTCACACTGCCTGCCCAGGAGGGGCAGGGGGGAGGCACGGTGGTGCAGGAGGTGGGGACGGTGGTGAGGACAGCAGGCAGCATGAGGGCAGCAGCACTGCAGGGAGCAATGCAAGGTGCAGGATGGGGAATTCCTGTTATTTGGGGTAAAGCACCATCATGGCCAGGCCATGGCTCCTGGCTCGAGGGGTCCCTTTCTGCATCCCACACCTCAGCTGCTGGATGGGGTAGGGAAGGAGCACAGAGACTCCACTGGAGGCAGGAGGGGCTGGGGATAGTGGGCAGCCATGGGAGGTGACTCGGTGGGGAGGCTCTGCTGCAGAGCAGGGGCAGGGCAAAGCAGAGCAGGACAGTGGTACACACAGCACACACGGTGATGTTGTCCCATCCCAGTCAGCATGGGCAGCTGATGCAGAACCACTGTCATGTCCTGTGACCCCACAAGCACCTCTGCCCTAAGGGTCTGCCAGATACTCAGGCTTCATTCGGAGCCTTCATCCTCATGAGCTCAACATGGCTCTTCTTCCTACAGCCATAGACCACCAATGCCACCAGAGCAGCCAGCAGGGCCACAGACACCAGCACGATGGCTGCTATCACCACCCCACTCTGCAGGCGTGTCAGCCCCCACTGCCCCCTCTCCTCCTCCTCCTTCTTCTCCTCCTCCTCCCTTGGGGAGGCCGGCAGCCCCGTGGGGGGCTCCATTGAGGCATCTTCTGGTGATGCTGCCTCAGAGGTGCCAGCAGGGAACAGAGTGCTGGGATGGGGAGCAGAAGTGGGGGGCTGGGGGTTGAGGAACGGGTCCTTTGGCAGCCTGGCGATGGGGACGCCCTGCAGGGCAGGAGGCTGGGCACACAGAGGGGGTATCTCACCCACCTTGTGAGGGTTCTCCTCCAGCCAGCCCTGCAGGGGCACGATGCCCTTGTCACAGCGCCAGGAGTTGTTGTGCAGCCTCACCTCTCGCAGGACCGTCAGCGGGGAGAAGATGCCGGCAGGCAGGTACTCCAGGGCGTTGGAGTGCAGCTGCACGTGCTGCAGCCCAGGGGTGCCTTCAAAGAGGCCCCGTGGCAGCGCCTGCAGCTGGTTGTGGTGCAGAGAAATGTTTTGCAGCTTGGGCAGCCCCTCCAGCGTCCGGGCATCCAGGCGGCGCAGCGCGTTGGAGTGCAGCGACAGCTCCAGCAGCTCCCCCAAGCCATGGAACGCCAGCGGTGCCACCGACCGCAGCCGGTTCTTGCTGAGAACCAGGAGCTGCAGCTGGCTGAGGTTGCTGAAGACTGCAGTGGGGAGGGTGGAAAGCTCGTTGTCATAAAGCCAGAGCTCCTGCAGGTTGGGCGTGGGCCCAAAGGCATCGGGGGAGATGTCCCGCAGGCGGTTGGCGTACAGGGTGATCTTGGTGAGAGCGTGCAGGGGCATGAAGATGCCGCTCGGCAGAGCGGTGAGGAGGTTGTTGGACAGGTAGAGCTTCTGCAGGTTGGTGTTGTGCACAAAGAGCTCCGGGGACAGCATCTCCAGCTGGTTCTGGTGCAGCCCCAGCTCCTGCAGCTCCGGCAGCCCATCGAAGGCGCCCTCCGGGATGCGCCGGAGCCGGTTCTCGTAGAGCCGCAGCACCTGCAGCCGCGCCAGCCGCTCGAAGGCCCGGGGCGGCAGGCGGTCGATGTTGTTCCTGGCCAGGTTGAGCTTGGTGAGGCTGGTCAGCTGGTCAAACACCCCCTCCTGCAGCTCCTTCAGGTTGTTCCCGTGCAGCTGCAGCTCCTTGAGGTTGCTCAGATGGGCGAAGTGGGAAGGCTCAACCCGGAGGATCTGGTTGCTGGAGAGGAGCAGAGACTCCAGCTTGTCCAGAGGCTCAAAGACCTGCACAGGGAGCTCCTGCAGCTTGTTGCTGGCCAGGCTGAGGTAGCGCAGGTCGGGCAGGTTCTGGAAGGCGGCGGGGCTGATGCGTGACAGGGCGTTCTTCTCCACGCGCAGCCCGATCAGCAGGGAGGCGTTGCCGAAGGCGGCGGCGCCCAGCTCGGCGATGCGCGTGTTGATGATCTGCAGGGTCATGGCGTTGGCAGGGATGGGGCTGGGGACCGCGGTGATGTTGGCACCAGAGCACTCCACCTGGGCGCTACGGATGCACTTGCACTGCTCTGGGCACTGGCTACTGGCCAGCTGGATGCCCACAAGCAGCAGCAGCCACTGCTGCCAGCCTCCCTGCTCCATTGGCCTGCAGAAAAAATATGGGAAGGGGGTTCAGCCCCTGCAATTTTCCAGCTCCCAGAGCCACTGTCAGGGATGGGTGCTGCTTTCCCCCTGGAAAAAGCCGCTGAGGCTGTGGCCATCCTGCTCCCAACATGGCAATGAGGCAGAGAAGGATAGGAAAGGAAGGCTTGGGGCAGGCAAGGCTTGGATTAGCCTAGGCAGGAGCTCACAGCAAGACAGAGCTGGAGGCCACAGTGCCTGGCTGCCACACCACAGCTATTAGTGGCATCCCTGGCGTCCCAGCTCTCTTGGCTTCTCTGGCAGCTGGGAGAGTGGTTTCCTCTTTTACAGAGTGTGGCGAGCTGCTACCAGCAGCACTGGGCCCCCAGCACCACCAAAGAGCCCAGACCTTCACCAGAGCTGTCTCACAGCACCTGCAGTGGGTCCCAGCATTGTCCCAGCACCTCAAGCACTCTCCTGGCTCTGAGCTCCTGTTGGAAAGCCAAGAGCAGAGCCTAGGGATGCTTTAGCTCCAGTCCTTGGGACCCTGGATCAATAGGACCCTTGCCCACTCTCCAGCACAGGCTGGGTACAGGCAGGCCCTGTGCTCCCCCCATCCCCAGCAGGAGGTCTCAGCCTGGCCAACTTTAGCCATGAGTGGGGTGTCTGGTGTGGGCATGTGTATGCAGGCTGGTTCCAGGGACGGTGCCCAGCAAAGTTCTCCATTACCCCACGAGCACAGATACCATGGACACCCTCTCCTCCCTCCCTCAAATAAAGCAGCAGCTTTGTGGCAGGCTGGCATGGAGCAGCTCCCCATTAACAGCTTCATGTGGCACAAGGGACAGAGAAAACCAGCAACTCCTCCTGCTCCCAGCACAGCTCAGCCAGACAGGAGAGTCAGGCAGCACAGGGCTGCCAGTGGCCCAGCTGGCACCCAGGCTGCTGGGGCACAGCCCTGCCCTCCTCCCCACCCGGCCCCAGAGAACACTGTGGAGCTCAGGCAGAGAGGGAGGAACCCTCCACAAGCCAACACAGTTTATGTTTCACATATGGAAACAATCTGCATCCAAGAACAGCTTTGTTTATAGCAAGACATTTATAAACTTCCCCAAAAGCTCGGCACATCAAAAGCCCTGCTCATGTCACTCCCTGGTAAGGCAGCAGTGAGAGCACCCACACTGGAGCAACCTTCAGGAAAGGCAGCTGGAAGCTATTGACCTCTCTTTTTCTTCTAGGGACAAAAAACTTACAGACAAAGAGGCTGAACATTCTCTGCTGCTCAGCCCCTCAGCATCCCACTGCTCCCCCCAAAATATTACATTGTCCCCCTTAATTTTTTCTGTTGATCATTGTCTGGGATACATTGCCTATGTAACTCTTTCAGCTCCCACAGCATCTAAGTGGTCTCACTTTTTCAGAGAACACTTGCAAGATAAACATCTCCATCAAATAAAAAGGTGCTGAACATGCAGATCCACCACCAACCCTCAGAGCTGCCCTGGGAGTCCCCAGAATCTGTGTCCACTCCCAGGGGCAGCAGGAGAAGGAGACTTACCCGAGTGTCCTGCAGCCACGAGCGCCGAGCGAGCACAGCTCCGTGCTGGCAGGAGAGCAGAGTGTGGTTCATTCTTCCCCTCCCAGTATATAACCCGTCCAAATCAATGAATCAGCACAGGGGCAGTGGCGGGGTTAGGGAAAGCACTGGAGCAGAGCTGCTTCCAGCTCCCATTTCCTCAGCAGAGCACGCATCTCAAGGATGGAATTTTGGGTTTCCCCCTCCCTGAACTCCAGTTCTCTTGTAAGAAGACAAGCAGAGGGTCCTGTGAACTGCTGCTTATGTCAGCCAGTGCCCAGGCAGCAGCTTGGCCCTGGGAGTCCTCCTGGTCTCCAGTGTGACACAGCCAGGTGCCCTGACCCATGGGGGCAGACAAGGCAAAGTGTGACCCTGGGCACAGCCCTGTCCTTCCCTGGCACAAGTTCATGCCAGGGCTGCTCCACAGCCCTTCCTTGGCACAGGCACAGCTCTTGTTTCCCTGTCTGTGGCTCCTGTAATCAGAACCTCTGGCTGTGCCTCACCTCAGGGGCACCAGTGCAGGCAGACCCCTGGCACACTGACCCTGCCCAGGTCACAGCTCTCATTGCCCCCACAGCCACAGATGCCAACGGGCCACAAACCCATGAGCATCTGGGGGCACCATAACCAGTGCTGCCAGGAGGGAGCACCATGCCAGGGTCAGCAACTGTGTGGGTGCCAGCCAGGGGCCAAGCTGCTTCAGACAGCTCCCAGTAAGCCAGAGCATTGCCCCTGAGCCATAGGAACACCTTGGCACCAAGGAACCCCCACTGCAGGCATCCCTGCAACCCTAGAGCAGCACAATAGCTGCTCCCAGTGGCTGCCCCTGCTCTGCCCCCTCAGCAGCTCTGACCCACAGGTGATGGAGCCTGGTACCCAGGGGGTTTGGAGAGCATCCATTGACTTGTTCAGGGACACCTGCTGCCACCCCTCCCCTGCCCCTCCAGTGCACTGGGGTGCCGTGGGTCCCATCACCCAGCCCAGGTCTCCCCACCTCGCCCACCTCCTCCGGGCAGTCCCAGTCCAGCAGCTACCGGGAACGGATATTCCGGAGGAAGCAGCTAAGGAGAGTCAGTGTGCGTGGCCCCTTTGGGCTTCCTGGAGAGCCACTGCAGTTCCTGGCTAAGCACAGGGCAGCTGGGACTTCCCTGACTGCCTCTAATCCCTTCCCAGCCACAACCTCTGCTCGGATTCCAGGTGGCACTGACGAGTGCTCAGGATGGGAACAGCGTGGGGCTGCTGCTGCAGAAGGGGGAGGAAATGTGTCATGCTGTGAGAGGTGGGAGTGTGCAGGGCAGTGGAAGGGACAGCTGCTCTCTTCAGAGAAGGGGCCAGAGCAGGACAAACAGCAAACTGCAGGGACGGAGAGCAGAGTTCCCAGAGAGTCTCAAAGGAGGGAGACAGGGATCGTGGGAACATGGTAGGGAGTGGGACCTCAGCTGGAGGCCACAGCTACCAGTGTCAGATCTCATGTGAGGCCCATCTGCCACAGGACATGCTGGATGGCCATGGACCCCCTGTCTGGCTGGAAAGTGAGTGCAGAACCTGAAACTACCCCTGGCCATGCTTCCTGCCTGCTCTGGGGCAACATCCAGGCGTTTGGGAACAGAGGATGGGCATTTTGAAAACACCACCCACAAGTGTCCTAGTTCACTCTAGTGACACAGCAGTTTCCCAGAACCACTAGAACTAGAGGTCAGGCACTGGGCATGGGAGCTGCCTGCTCCCTGCAGCCCTGGCACAAGAGCAGGGCTCTCACAGCCATATCACAGCCTTATCATGGCTCTGTCTGCCCACTGCCAGTGCTGCTGGGCTTCTGCCCACTGTGACTCATCCAGAAGCTCACAGCTTTTCAGCCAGGCAACACAGAAACTAAACATCAGCACTTCCAATAAAGCATTGCCCTGAGTCCAGCTCATCAGAAGAATGCTGGACTCGCTTCTTGCCAAGCAGTGCTGCCCCAGGTCAGGCGGGCAGGGATGCCATGGTGGGTACCTCAAACACCCTGCCCCAGCAGGAGGGGCATCAGATTATGGTCCTTACCACAATGCAAAGTTTCAGTCCAGGTAACAACCCTGACAAAAACTCATCTGCCTCTGCCCAGGCCTCAGGAAAGTGCCTCTGGCTTCTGGCCGGAAAAGATGATTATTTTCAAGACATTGCTAAAAATAAAGCAGAGCTGAATAACAAATGGCACACGCCCCTGAACCACTTCCTCAGCCACTGCTGGAGGTGAGCACATGGATGGCTGCCCCAGGCCACTTGCAAGGGAGAGGAACAGAGGATGTGAGAGCTTGGGACAGCAGCATGTATCCGCCCCACAGACCTGGAGGGGAGAGGCAACTCCTGAGATGGCAAATGGATATGACTGAGAGTGAGATGAGCATTTTGCAGGGAGAGGCTGTTCCACACAGCCAGGAACTCAAAAGGTGCTGGATGGAGTGGAGTGGGGCTCATGCTGCAGGAAAGCCCCAGGTTCAGCATTGCCTGGTGGACCTTTCCCACCTCCAGCTGCACCAGCCAGAGGCTGAAGCCTCCCCGACCAAGCCCTGGACAGTGTGGAATCACTATTGAATCCCTGCACCTTCAAGGGGACAATGGAGCCTCAGAAGAGCAGTGTCACTTGTTGCTGGAGCTGTCTGCCTTGCTACAGGATAGCAGCACAGTCCCGTGTCTGTCTGTCCATGCTGGCACACCTCCAGCACATCCTCATGGCCAGGATGGTGGATGCAGCAAAGCTGAGTGGCTCTGAATCACCAAGGGACTCGAGACTGCTTGGAAAAATTCATGTAATCGCTAAAATTAGCAGCTTGTGGGCTTGGCTGGGAGAGCACATTGTTCATCTGCCAAGCAGCTGAGCATGCTCACCCACGCCATGCAGCTGAGCTCCTCCCTCAGCCCCTGCTCCCTGCACACCTCCAGCTCCTGCCTGAGCTGGCACCTGGGCAGGATGGGACCTGCCCATGGCCTGCTGCTCCCCACAGTGCAGTGCTGGGACCCCCAGTTACTCTGCCCTGCTGCAAAGTGCCCACCCTGCTATGAACCCCTCCTCCCCTGGTGGGCCCTGGTGTGCACAGAGACCAGCTGGTCCCAGGCACCAGGCCAAGCACTGCTGAAGCGGAGGAGGAAGGTGGAGGGCTGGGCTAGGGGCCACAGAGGGAGTCCTCCCCCTGTTCCAGTACAGGGGAACACCTCTGGGCCTGAGCTCTGCAGCAGGACCCAGGTTCTAGCCATAGCTGAGGGGTGAAGGAAGAGGAATTAGTCCCTCAGAGACTGGTGCTGGGGGCACCTCCACCCTTAGAGAAGCACCAGCAGCCCCGGCATCACCACAGCCCACCCTAATCCTTTGAGGAGCCCAAATGAGAGAGTTCCTCCACAGGGCCAGTGATCCAGCCATAGTGACATTTTCCCTCCCAGCTTGTGGAATGCAGGGCCAGGGCCTCACTGCTCATGGCTGGATGATGCTGTCATCTGCCCCAAGGGATGGGGACATGCCCTGCCTTCCTGGGAAAGTGGTCCTGCCAAGTGGGAACTGAGGGAGGGAGCAGTAGCAGCTTTGGTCCATGGAGGATGGTTAGCAGGGATGGCCCCAGGCTAACCTCCATCCAAGCACCAGCACCAGGCCACCACAGCCCTCCTGGAGCTCAAGGAAACAGCATTCAGGATCTCAGGCTCGGTGGGGTTCAGCCCAGCAGCAGAACAATCCCCTCCAGGCTGAGCCCTGGCTGAGCGAGAGCAGCAGCAGCAGCAGGGCTTGGCCCGGGCTCAGGGCAGTGCTAGGCTGGAAGGAATGCAGGGCTGCAGCCAAGTCCTGCAGAGATAATCCGGGGCGGAAGGAGCTCGTCCGATGTGTGCTCTGAAAGGGGGAAGGAGCAGCTGCAGCAGGAGGTGATGGCATGGAGCTCCTACACTGAGAAATGTTTCCTGGATCAGCTTCATCTCTGTGAAGCTACCTCTGGCAGTGCCCCAGAGACCTCTTCCCAACACACCAAGGGGGAAGGGGCCTCATTTCTTCCCAGGACAAGCCAGCAGAGGAGTGAACAGCAAACTGCAGAGCTGCTGCCAGCCTTCGCTGGCTCTCTGCTCTGAGCTTTTTCCATGCAGAGAGACACAAAGGCACAGCTGGAAGTCTGGCGTGACAGTCCTACAGCAGCAATTGCACAAGGGCTGAGCCCAGTTGTGGATGGGTCTGGGTGCTGCTGGAACAGAAGTTCCCACCCTGCAGTGAAGTGGGACACATCCCCCTTGGCCCAAATAAGAGACTATACCAGGGCTTATCCACCCACGAACACCCCCAGGTGAATACAAACCCAGATTTTGGCTATAAAAATGGAGTCATAACACCTCCCTAGTTTGCCACTCCCTAGCTGGGATAAAGCAGGAGCTCCAGGCCTTCTGCTCACCATGAGTCTGTAAACACTCATGGCCCCAGCCTTGTCTGGTGGGAATGTGCCTTGGGCTGCGTCTCCTCCCTGCTCTTCTGACATCCCTAGGAAATGCTTGATATCAGGGCTGCCAAATCAGCAGCCCCAGGCAAGCCATGCTGGTTGGAGGTGTAGAGGAGACACAGCCAATGCTCCATAATGTCAGGCAGAGGTTCCCAGGTCTCCTGTCCCACAGCCAGCAGCTACATGCACTCCTGAACCACGCAGCACTGTTGGGGGCCTTCTACAAGCACATTTGCCATTACCCTTCTTCTCTTTGACATCAGGACAAGGAAAATCTGAGGTGCAGGCTCTGATCTTGCTGCTGTGCATTGGAGGACTGAATTGCAATTCACAGGCAGCTGCCCAAGCTCACTGCCCTCTGCAAGCAATGCCAAAGGCCCTCCTGCAGTTCCTGGTCTCACAGGGCAGAGGTGGAGGGATGGAAAGGACCAGGACACCAGGGACACAAGGAAAGGGTGTGTGTGCTGGTGGCTTGGAAGTGCTTGTTGCAGCGGCTGTGAAACAGGCAGAGCTGACAGCGTTTGTGGCAGCAGCTCATTCAATTCCCCTCCAGCACCCTGTGCTTTGGGGACTCTCTGGATTCAAATCCCAAGCAAAGGAGAACAGCATTTGTACTGACATCAAGCTGGAAACACAATGAATACTCCCATGGCTTGACACAGGGTAGGTCACAGCTCCCACTGCTCCAGGATTTCCTAAAGACAGAGAACAGGAGCAACTGCTACAGCAACAAGCATTTGAAGGGATGGAGTGAGCTACACCTAGTGGTGTGGTACCCAAAAACTCCCAGCCAGGATGTGGTCCTGGAAGCGGGTCCTTGACTAGGAGGTCTGGATATCATGCAGGGCTGTTAACCATGACTCTGCACCCCAATCAGGAGCAAGAAAGTGGAACCAACCCCTTCAGCCACTGTATGCAGATGTGCTTTGCATTCACCTGTTCCCCAATATCAGGGACCCACTGGATCAGGGACAGCTCCAGGTTCTTCCAGCCCACTGTGTTCTCACCCAGCCTGGTGGCAAAGGCTGAGCAGTAGATAATGTGAGTGTGGACTGCAGGGATAAAGAAAATCCTTGCACATAAAGGAATGGTGCTTTGAAGCAGCAGCAAGGCAGGGCTGCCCAGAGAGAGTTTGGGGACCAGCCTGTTGTCTTCCTGCATGCCACAGCTGCATCATGCTGACCTAGACAACTATCACTATTCCAGGAAAAACAGAAATGGGGCATGCATAAGGATATCCTTGGATTTCTCAGGCCAGGGAGATTTCAGGAAGGGCTGAGCTTCACTGGGCAAGAAACAATGAATCAGAGGCAGTTCAAAACAGTACACCTCAGAGGAAAAGTTAGTAAACCACCCCAGGCACTCATTGCTCCAGCCTTTTGTTGTCTGATGACTTCACTTCCCCCGTCTGGCTCAAGTGTGGGGAAAGCCCGATGACAGCACGTGAAGTGGAATCATCCTGGGAAGAGGAATCATCCTCGTCTCAGCACTTGACTGTACAGAGTGCTGTGCCAGAGCTGGAGCTCAGTGACTGCACTGGGAGCCAAGGAGCAGCTGGGGGCCCAGCTGGCTGCTCTGCAGGGCTGGGGCAGCCAGAGCAGGGCTCAGGAAGGCGGCAGCTGGTGCTGCCCTGCTGCCCGCAGGTTGGACAGCGAGGGGTCGGACCCATACCATGAGCAAACAGGTGCTTTTCCTTAGAAATCAGACACTGTGCATCCAACTGCCCGAGCACACTTCCTTCACTGAGGTAACAGCCACCAGCATGGTTTGTAGAACCGTTTCCTCACCAGTCTGACTCTGCTGATCTCCTGCTGCGAGCAGCTGCCTGCGTGGCACCGCGCGACAGCGCTGGAGCTGGCACAGCACTACGTGGTCATTACAGAACCTAAATTTGTAACAACTCTCTGTTCTTAAACACTGCATGCAACCACCCAGAACCACCACTGAGAAAACTCACTGTTGGTTTTGTGCTTCTCTCAAATATATTGCAATAAATATTCTGGAGCATCTGCTTATGATTCCAGTCACAGTTTGCTTTGCTCCACTTGCAGTGATTTGCATTTCTGAAATGGCTCTAACTCCCATTTAGCCAGGTTTGCTAAATTTAGTTAAACCTCACCAGCAAGACAATGATAATTTAACACTATAGAAGCACATTCTCTCTTTTCACAGCCTGGAAGAAGAGTTTAGGCCCAGCAGCAGAGCTCTCTGAAATAGAACAGTCACAGTTTATCCTCACTACCTAGAGTAACACACAGTAGAGAACCAACCACAAACCTGCAGGAAATGCAAGTTTTCTTCACCTCAAGTCTGTCATGCACATTTAAAGGCCATCCAGAAAAGTCTCTTACAGTGACAAAGTCAGTTACAAAATGCCTCCTGGAGTAGAGGCTCTCTGGTCCAAGGAGCCAGGGAACCACACCCAGAGGTTTTTAAGCACATCAGAGCTTTTAAGAACAAAGTCCCATAATGTAGATGAGAGCTGATTGTTAAATTCCAGAGCAACTAAAGCACAGGCAGTCTGACAGCCACCAGTCTACTTTTGAACTAAAATATTCATACAATTCAAAATATTAATAAAATGCTAGTATGAAGACCAAACCCCACACTATTGCCTAATAGCCACCTTTACACATCAACACTTGAAAGGACTGAAGTCAGGGAAGAGCAGTATATAATAAGGAAAAAAATAGCAAGACTGAATATACGACTGAACACTCCAAGTTGAAGTTGTGTGTGTTCCCCAGCCAGCTTTGAAATGGAGGTGACTCTTCGTGGCTCTCAGTTCAGGCAGGCTCCCTGCCCCCCAGCTGCATGCTGCTGTTTTGCTAGCCAAGCCCAGGGCAGACCATTCTTCTCTCTCCCAGCTCAGCCAAGACCAGCTCTCAAACCAAGTCACTTCTGTGGAACCCATCCTCAGTCCTGGGCATCCTCCTGTGTCAACCATCATCCCTGTGTCATGCAGCCAGGAACACCTTGTTTGTCAGACCATTGGCAAAAGTTTAAGGATGAAAGTGTTTACTTGAACTTTACAAAGTTTCCAGAAAACCTCCAAGCAAACAATAAAATACATCAAGATTATACTTCCTAGCTCAGAATCTTCCCCCACTGTTAACTTTAATTAGTGCCCCTTCTTCATGCCATGTCCTGGAAAGGGGCTGAGGACAGAAAGCAAAAAGTTAAGACACTTGCACACACCCCCATTGTTTAAAGGTCCTTCCCAGCATCTCCTCCCAAAACCACCACTTGTTTTCTCTGTAGGAAGACAAAAGATTGCAGGCAGTACAGGGCATAATAGTCCTGGAGTACTCTGGGCAGTCTCTAAAGCACAGTAGAAGCCATGCATCCATGTAAGAGTTCCTATATTGATGGCATTCCATCTGGGCAGTGAACACTCGGCTGGCAGCAGCCTCTGGCAGGGACAGGGCTGCACTCCAAGGCAGGAAATCCACAACACACATGTAGGTAGAGGTGACCACAAATACTTTCATCTCACTCCCTGGTTTCATGCACCAAGTGCTGTACCAAGTGATTACAATGATTACAACCACTCTTGGGAAATGCTGTGGGGTGCATAAAACTAATTTCCATTATGTTATAAAGACAAGGTCCTTATGGTCTTTGCTATGAAGATTTGTAATCCAGATCTGAATAAAATATTAACTGCTCGAATGTTCAAAAAGCATCCAAAGCAACACTTCCAGCTCTTTCTTGGGCTGGATTTCTCTATCTTCTTAATATTCTTATCAGAACTACAGGCTGAGCAGGAAAATTCCTGGAGTGCAAGAGTTGCCTGGTGTTACCCATCACATACAGACTGAGCACAATGATTACAGTCTGGAGTGTTAAAATCAAACTGTGAACACACAAGAATAGCTGGCAATAAGTAACTCTGCTAATGAAATAGGGTTTAGCATTGCTGTGGGCTGGAAACTCATCCCACCATTCAAGAGTAGTTATATCTGTCCCTCTGACACTGTTGGTTCGTGCTATGCTGGGAGAAGTTTGAACTGGAACATCTGAGAAATGCAACCCAGGTTGTCCAACATCTTCAACATGGGAGTAGGTAAAACCTGGAGCTGCAGGAGGAATTGACGTGGGTGTGCTGATGGTTTCCATGTTGGACAGCACTGCTACAGCACTGTCCCCAGATGATATGAAGTGCTCCACCACAGGAGATGTCAAAGTCTGGGAATAAGTTGAGGTGAACATCTGATATGGCACAGCTGTGGTTGGCAGGCACTCTGGGTCATCGATGCTTAGAGACACAAGAGAAATATTCTGCAGTGCCATTGGGCTGTGGCACATTAGAGATTGCACATTTTTAACTATTGTTGTGCTCTTTTGGAGCCATTCTTGGAAGCCAAGAATTTGGCAATCGCATTTCCAAGGGTTGTTGTCAAGGACAACTTCTTCCAGCTCAGGTAAAGCAGTAAAGAAGTCTGCAGGAAGAGACTGCAGGTTAGTACTATTCAGGTAAACTTTCTGGAGGTGCTTGAGATTTTGAAAGAGGTTTCTAGAAAGAACCTCAAGTCTTGTGTCAAAGAGGGAAATGTTCTGCAGTTTCTGAAGGCTCAGAAAGATTCCCTCTGGCAAATTGGAAATATTACTTGTATGGAGAGAAAGGCCCCGCAGTTCATTCAGGCCACTGAATACATTCCTAGGAAGAACTGTAAGCTCTGGGTTAAAACTCAGCACAAGAAGCTCTAAATTTGTCAAGTTACTGAACACAAAGTCTGGTATTGTTGAGAGCTTTGTGTGATACAGCCATAGGCTACCAAGATGCCTCATCTCTCCAAACAATACTTCTGGAAGAGACTTCAGTGGGTTCCTGTACAAGGTCAGTTTAGACAGATCATGCAAGTGCAAAAAAAGCCCAGAAGGCAAAACCTGCAGCCTGTTTCTGGAGAGTGTCAGGGTTCTTAGTTTACGAAGACAGTGAAATGCATCAGGGGCAATGGAATGGATGTTGTTGGAATGCAGAAAAAGCTCCTGCAGCTCCTTCAGGCTATCAAACATACCAGACTCTATTGAAGACAGCCTATTAATATAGAGCATCAGCCTCTCAAGCCTGGTTAATGCACTAAATATATTTCTAGGCAGTGCTGCTAAGTAATTTCTTGACAAGTTCAGTACTCTGAGTTTGGTGAGTTTCTTCATCACATCACTGGGAAGTGCTGTTAGTTGGTTTTTGTTCAAGTAAAGCTCTTGCAAACTAGCCAGTTTGTCAAACAGATTTTCCTCGATAGATTTCAACCTGTTATTTTCAATGATCAGTTGCTGAAGCTGCACCATGTCATCAAATGCTTCTGAAGGAAGCTCAGCCAGCTTATTATCTAGCAGTTTGAGGACTTTTAGCCTTCCCAAGCCTTTAAAAGCCATTGGTGAAACCACAGAGATGTTGTTTGAAGTCAGGATGAGATGCTGCAGTTCCACCATCCTAGCAAACACATCCTGCAAGTACGATATGTTAGCATTTGTTATGTAAATTTCTGTCATGTTGCAAGGCAGATTTAACAATTCCAGGTCTCTTATGTGGGGGCCAGAGCAATAAATGGCATTTTTTGAAGAGCAGTCACAATTCTCAGGACAAATAGATGCATCCAACTGGAAGAAAAGCTTGATCATCACTGACAAACGGAACACCAACATCCTTGTTGAAGTGCCAGAAGCATTAGCTGTTACAAGAGATAAGAGAGAATCAGGATTTGATCATAGGTAACTTAGCAGCTCACAAAGCTGTGTGATTATATTATAAACCCGCAAATATGTGCAAAATTTCCCTTGGCTTGAAAGCAAACTTCAAAATCTCTTTTATTGTTGACTGCCAGTATTTTTGAAGTGCTCAGCCTACACTGAGAAGTACAGATAAATTAACTTTTGTAAATCAAGTACTCCTTGTTTGTATTCATACCAGTTAACTACAATCAAAGTACACAAAAATCATGATAAAATGCTTAAGTAGTCAAAAGATATATATTTATTTGAACAGAAAAGCATTACAGAATCACAGAAGGGTTTGGGTTGGAAGGGACCTTAAGGATCATGTATTTCCAACTGATAGGGACATCTTCCACTAGATGAGGTTTTGTATATTATACTAAATTACATGCCAAAAATATTTTCAAAAATTATCAAAAGGTCCTGCACTCACTGTGTTTTTCCATTGTAAGTTATCTGAGATTTAAAAATAAAGTTTAGCCTGCAAAAATAGACAATGGAGGTAAAAAGGTTGTCCTGTACTTTGGTGAAAAGCAAAACAGCACCATCCAGTTAAATCCTGTCTCAGCATTTTCAAGTGATGGTTTCTTGGAACAGCCCAGGAACACACAAGAAGGAACAGGCTATTTTTGACACAGCCTGAAATAACACAGAAGACTCCATGTGGCACAGGACAGTAGTGAGCCTCTGATAACCAACAAGTCTCATTTCAACAGCTGAAGGCAATACCAAGCTATCAGCAGTGGTATTAAAAGTACAGTGAAATGAGAGGAAAGAATTGCATGAAATTAGATGGGAAGCTGTAGCAATAAAGGCACATCTGCATGAAACACACCACAAAGCTGGAAAGTTGCATACATTTCCAAAACAGGAAAGCAATCGTTGTAGGTATAAATGGTAATATTTAAAAGAGCAAGTCAAACAGAAACCACAGTCTAGAAATACTTCCTCAATGAAATCAACAAGTCCAAGTGTATCAGAAACCTGGATGTCAAGCACCTGGCTGAGCAGCAGAACAAGCAGCAGCTGGACAGCTGGAATAGCTACATAGACACAACTTCCACAGACTAACTGGGATAACTGACACAATGCCAGTCTTCTGCCAGGAAAAAAGGGGAGAGGAAGGCTCCATCCCCACAGGCTCTTTTGCAGGGGCAAGGATGAAGCTTTCCCATACCAACCCCACAGACAGACTGCTGGGTACAACCCCCATCACTTAAAGATAAATCAGGAAGGACAGCAGAGCTTCTCCAGCACCCAAACTGCTGACAAGAACATACCACAGTGGACCCAAAACAGCTACATGTCCAAACCAGCTACTGCATAAAAAAAAAAAAAAACAAAAAAAAAAAAAAAACCAAAAAAACAAAAAAACCAAAAAAAACCAAAAAAACCCCCAAAAACACAGAAGAGCAGAGGGGAGTGCTTAAAAAAAAAAAAAAAAAATTTAGGTTCAGATTATTGAAGTCCGGTAAAATCTCTAACTCTCCCTCTGGAAGGGAAGGACATGGCATTTAGTGCTATCAGCGACCAGAAACATGGTGCCACAAAGCAAGATCTCAGGGCTTTTCACAACTCATTGAATGAGACATATGCATCACCAAAAACCAGCACATTACACTCTTCCAAAGGTCTTTCACACGTCAAACAAAAATCTTTCAGAGATTCTCATCCTCCTAGCAATCCTCCCCACCCCAAAGCTCTCATAAGCCAGTGATGCTTTTATCTGAATAAATTTCTAACTCAGCCTGTCCCTGATCCTACCTATCCCCACGAGCAGAACCCTTCCTCCAGAAACACACTAAGAAATTTCTGTTTCAAGCCCTGACTGGCATTTCAGCCTGCAACAACTTAACTCAAGAGCCACAGGACAAATACAGGATTCAGTGAGACGAGAGAAGCAAGGATCTAGAGAACCAAATGGAGGCAAAACCACCCAACTTGCTATGCTAGAAACTGCAAAATGCAGGTCCCTTGGAAGGTATGACTACAAGCCTCTCTGTAAAATCAGAAACTGCCTAACACTAGACTGTAGGTTTGTGAGGTCTGTTTTCCTGGTCTTATAGCAAAAGATAAGACAGTATACAAGAAGACAAGTTTAGATGCTCAGAAATGCTAGAAAGCACTAGCTTTGACAAACAAACAGCAAAATGGTAGAAATTCTTTGCAAGGTATGAAGGCTGTAAGTGCTGCCGTGAGAACTGGACAAGCCTATAAGTCTCAAACATGCAGAGCTGCTAACAGTATTTTTTTAAGAAACATTTAAAGATTTTAACAGTGCAGAATACAGTAATGCCTACAATAAAGATCATAATTATACATTCCCATGCATTAAAATTTCTCAAACCCTCCCTCACATGAGACACCTGGCATTCCAGAAAAGACACCAGCCTGGCTGGTAATTTACCAAAGCCTGGTCCACAGCCTCTTTCCCTTTCAGCCCCCTCTCAATATTTCTCAAGACTACAAAAGGATGCCAAGGCAATACATTAATACTGTTACTATATTAGAAGTCTCAAATCCGTTTTGAACTAAGTTTTTTACAACACTGAGCACGTGTATTGCTTACAGTGGTGCTTACCTCTTTTACTGTCTTGCAGGTTCCTAAACTCATACAAGCATGAAAAAGGAATTTTGAGCTGTACCTTAGAAACTTATCTGCTTTTTAAAGGAACTTACTAGGAGCAGAGCAGGCAATCAGGCTTCACCATGACACTGCACTTTAAATGGGAAGTACAACAGCAAAACGCATCCTCCAGATAACACTTTCACCAGTATTTGCCCAGTTACTGAGACAGGACAAAGGCCAAACAATATTTGAAGCTTTAGAGCAGATTTTTGCATACAATTGTTCAAGCAATCAACTTCCACAGGTTGTATGTAACTCCAAAAGTAGGGCTTGAAGCCACACACGTAACAGGAGAAAGTTTTAAGTCACAATGGCAGAAAATCCCCTTGTTGCTTCTTTGGCAGTGATATTGGAGTATGTGCTTCAGACAGACCAAAGCAAATCTGAGTGAAGTCAGAAATCTACACTCCAATGTGAAATGTGAACAGAAATTTCAAATTTGTCACTGGTCTGCTACATAGGTTTGAAGGAGTGGACACATCCACTTTAAGCCAAGTGCTCATACCTTCACAAATCTGCTCTGACTTTTAATTTCTTGCAGGATTTGAGTCAAAGCAGTTTCTGTAAGGAATGAAGGGGCTTTTTACTTAATGCTTTGGCTAAGCATTCCAAGGCTGACACATTTAGTTTCTGCTTTTCCTCAAAATCTTCTGGAGTGGCAGGCCAACAAAACCGAAAACAGACCTGTAACATTCTGAAAGAGAAAAGCTAAGTTTTAATCACAAAAGCTTGAAATTGAAAGACTAAGTTTTTGTTATTAAGTAAAAAGGTATTTTAAGTATCTTGTCTTCAAGTTTAAAATAATGTGCTCTGCCAATGACTGCTTCAATGGAAGGTGAGACACAGGGTAGAAAAGATGTCCTCATTTCCACATGATTTTCTTGAAGATGACTGTGACAATGGTGACAGCTCAGATCATGCCATGTGTCCAAACAGAAGGAACATCTGAATAACTGAAAGTGGAAACAAGTTGCTATTCCATGTACAAGGTCTGGCTTTAGAATGGCTCTCATAAGCCACCAGGTGCAGTCAGTGGGATCCCCCTGCAGAACTCCAACACAGCAGGCACCCTTCCCACCCTCACCTGCAAAAATACAGAGGTGCTGAGCAAAGTATCCATGACATCAGAGGGACTAAGCCTGTGCTCTTTAAACAAGCTTTGGATCTAACACTATAAACAATAATCAAAACAATTTCATGAAACTAATGAGAAGAGTTAAAAAATCCATTCATTTAAATTTTATTTTCAAAGAGCTTCAGTCACAAAAATGATTTACAAGTCTATTTACAATTCTATTGTACAGTTATTTATGTATGCCTCTTGACAACAGGGTACCATTCTAGAGCAGCAATACATATTTTAAATACAAAGATGTAGTATCATTTCAGATTTAAAAATAAAAGGTAGCTGAGCTTCTAGAGAGCGCTGTAATGATGAACATTTTAATCTGTGTTAGGCTTGAGGAATTAATGACAAACTAAGTAGTTTCTGGTTCACATAATTATTAAACAAGTTGCAGTTTGTTGAAAATAGTTTTAAAAACCTGAAGCTTTACTGTATATAAAATCAACATATTCAAGACTCTAAAAATTGTCAAAACCCCACAGCTTTCCCTTAGACATACAAAACCCTAAGTTTACAATTCAGAATTTCATGGGAGAAATCCTACAGGACTTGAGCTCTCTCATTTTGTGATGACCAACATAAGCATTAAAAATTTGCAGCATAAAAAGGACTCCACATCTGCTTAGTATTATACTGTATATACACATATACAGTACAGGATTATTAACCCAAACTGGGATGACTGTTCAGCACAACCTTCATGAAGAAAGAAAAAAATAAATATAATTAAAAATCCAACAGCTTTTTAAAAAGTGCAACAGTAAGAGTTTCCAATTTAAAGTTACGATGAATATGGACAGTCAGTTCTGTGGGTTTTTTCAGCCGCTTCTATTCAAGCATTATTTGCAGCATTTTCTTTTTACAGTAGATTTAGTTCTATAGTACATGAAACTAGAGTTACTGCTAATTGAATCTGAAGGGAAAGGAAGAAAACAACTTTAAAAATAACCCTGAGGGATATACAATTTCATGATCTTGTAATTTATTTCTAAAAAGTAACATTTATTATTTAGCAACTGCTTTTCTGGATAGACCAGTCCTTTAAGTATGTGCATAAATAATATTTAAAAATCAGTAATATTTACAAATCCTAATACATCAAAATAAAATACGTACAGATTGAAGTCTGCATACACAAATAATTTAATAATAAATCAAACTCCTCAACATAAGGCCAAAATATACAGCAGGAAGAAAATGTCTACCCAGTATCTAGTGGAGCTCACTAACTTGGTCTGTTCACCTGAATTTAGATTTCCAAGATGAACACTGAAAGAGATTTTTTTTTTCACTACAAAATGAATTTCATCTTACTTCAAAACAGAAACTGAATACACTAGTGCAGATCTAGTTTGCTGCATTTCTGAAAACCAGAAAAACTAAACTGCTCAAAATGAGAAAAATTATAGGTGGTGAAATTCAGATCTTGGGCAGGAAGGCATAAATCCCAATAATTGCAGAAAATGCAAAAGCTTATTTTGTGGCTGAACTTGCAATACGAAGACAGATTCTCAGAAAAGCTGATTTATTATTCTTGACAAAGCGTCAGAGCTCAAGCATGCAACCTCAGGAACTTTTACCAACCCTGAATGCAGACCTGGAGGAAACAAGCTTCCATTTGCAAAACATTCAAGTTTACTAAGCTCATGAGCCATTAGTCACTCAGTTACGTGAAGACACTTGGCAATTTCTGTTTTAGTAACAGTTCCCTAAAATGTTCTCCAAAGACAAGTCCACCTTAATACAGCTGTTTCCTCCTCACTTTCTAGGTAAGTCTAATAAACTAGAATAAGACTGAAAAACTAGCTTCAGAAACCAAACAAGTTGAGAGAAATTATCAGTTTAGGAGAGTATTAAGAAAAGCATATAAAAGGGAAAAACATATTTTCTTTCAGTTCTCATGAAATAGCAAATCTAAAATGGTCAATGAAAAGGAAAGCAGAAGCTTATGCGTTTAAGGATAAGTCACAGCTCCCAGGTCCAAGATGCATAGCTTCACAATATTTTTCAACTAAAGTATTATTTTTGTTTAGATTTGAATACTACTTATGCAGCTAAGAATTATTCATCATCAGTTATTCCATGCTACAAAGGTTTTGTAAAATCAACATCGGCAGAAATTAGCCAACTGACTCAGGTTCATGACTAATTAATGCATCCAATGTTTGCAGACCCTTTAAAAGCTACCAGTGTTGTTCAATGTTTATGACCTCATGAAGCCAGGATAGTAAGAACATTGCTCTGTTGAATGAATGCTAAGAAAACCACTTCCCCCTTTCTCCCTGCTCCACTCCTCAAAAACAAACAACAACAACAACAGAAATCAGGAAAAGAGTTGACAGCTGGACTGGAAGATAGTACACCATATGCATACTATTTAGGAGGAGCAAAAACTTCAACAACCAAGTTCTAGGAAAAGGTCTTCCAAACCATTTAGCACCACTTTTAAATTCCCTGTTGGCACAGTATATTCAACACTGCAGAAACCACAACATGATTGACATTAACATGGTTAATGGTTGGACTTGATGATCCTGAAGGTCTGTTCCATCCTTAACAATTCTATAAGCAGCAGGGCATCCTGTCCATACTGCCTTACAGAACAGCACAAGGGAATTAGGCCTGATCTGAAAAATTCTGCTTATTAAAACAAGGCTGGAATGGAATTGTATCCACAGGAATTTAAAAGAACAAAACAAGACAACTCAAAATTAAAAAAAAAAAAAGAAAAAAAGGAAAAAAAGAAAGAAATCCCTAACATCAAAACCTCAAATTCCATCATCATAATATGCACACTTTAAAACAATCCCAGCCAGCCAGTGAGTTTGAGGCCCTCATTCCACAACTACTCTAAAGGACCTGACTTCCTTCTCTAAAGGATCTCTACAGAATCATGACTTCTTCAGACCCCAGATCCCCTCCCAATGCTTGGAGGTGTCTGGACCAGCTAGTTGCCCCTGGTCAAAAAGAGACTGATCAAGACTCAATATTTATCATCTTCCCAAAGACATCGAGGAAGACTTTTCCAAATATTTATGAAGTTGACAATGGTTTGGAGATAAGCAATTTGTGGTTACAACAAAATAAAAGAAGAAAAAAAAAAGTTTTCAAATTTGCAAGTCAAAGTGCTGTCTGCCTCTATCTCTTTGTAGACCTATTATTCTAGTGGTCTTGTGTTCTGATACTTCCTCATGGCAAAATGATGTATGGCTACCCCTAGTGCTTAAGCAGCATTAGTGGTGATACAAGCTTTTCTTTTTTTTCATCTTTTTTTTTTTCTTAATAAATAAAATCTGCATAAGCTTTATAGTTCTGCAGCAAGACAGACTTTAGCTCCATTTTATCTTAATTTTGTTTTGTAGCTACATGTAGCGCTTACGACATGGGCACTCTTTGAAATGCCTGTGCTCTTAACGTGCACAAATCCCACATATGGGCATGTGACAATAAACCTCCCTTCCACTCCCATATCCCTTGCAGCAGTAACTCTAGCCTTACTACTTCAAGGCATATAAGAAAATTATCTTTAGATTTACAAATAAAACATGGTCCACAAAGGGATAATCCAACCCTTCTGCTGGAAAAAGCAAGGTCTGTGGAGAAATACATAGCTAAATGTAATAAAACATGACATAGAAGAAAGTGTTTAGATTCTCCATCCTTCTTTCTCCAAAAACTTTAGAGTATAGCCAAATGGCTCCTCCCCTGGAGGCCACCTAAGCCTCTCCCTGTGGTTAGCTAGAAAAGAAGTCAAGAAGCCATTTGAAAGCACTGTGCTTATTTCTTAAAGACAGATTACATTCCCAATTCTTGCTGTGGCAGACTAAAGAATTGAACTTAGAACCCAAACATTACACATGGAAACACTCCTTACTAATAGGGAAAAACTTAGAGGTACACACACAAACTTTAGAACCGTTCTGAAGCACAAAGCTTTTCATCAGTCAAATAAAAAACAACTAAACAAACAAAATAACCCAAATCAACAACAAAAAAAACCCAAACACACAAACCCTCAAAACCATGACAAGGTTATTATGCACCTCTAGCACAGCCATGAAACCATCACATCATAAGGTTTACATGAACACATGCCCAGATAAGCAAGTTAGAACAACTATTAAGATACTCCAGGCAAATAATGTGAACCTGTTTTAACTGCCCTGCAGTTTAAACCTTCAAATGCATCTCATTTAGGAACAATGAAATCTGAAAGAAGGTGGAAGGAAACACAATCATTTTTGTTCTGCCTAAGGTAACTTACATTTTTAAAATGTACAGCCATAAGACACCTGGCTCTGAATTTTGTATTCAGAGAGACAAAACAGTTGGAAATATCTGCATTAGAATTTGACATTTAGCACACTGCAGTTTCAAATAAAGCCTTAAAATTACATTCTTCTGAATACTACTAAAGATACATGCCACCAAATCCACTGCTACGTTACAGTGATGATTTGATATGAACCATTTTCTTGGGATGATGGTACTTTTGCTTCTGTTGTTGTCCTGGGTTTTGGTGGCCATTCTGGATCAACCAGCAGTTCCTGAGCTAGGTGCATATACTTGGCTTTTGGTGTCTTCTCTCTACAACCAAACAGGGAAGAAAGGAAACAGACTCCACAGCGGTCCCCAGCCTCCTGCAGAAGTGAATAGATTTGAAAATTGGATTACCATAACAACAACAACAAAAAAGTCAGCAACAATACAGTAAATCACTAGAAGAAAAACTATTATTTCAGTCTTTAATTTCCTATTTCATTATCACATTGGATTGGACCTGTGTACAGTAATTCTTCTCTTGTGTCATCTCTTCTATAATATGGTAGTGATGACATTCAAAAACATTAAGAAAAAAACAAGTATTTCACATTATTGTAACATCTAAGACCACCAACAGTTTTTATGCATATTTTAAAATCATTTCAATAATCACAGATAGAACAGGAAACAATAAGTTATTTGTTGGAGAATAAAAGCCTGATCTAGAAAAAGCAAATTCCCACAACACTTTATCATTGCTAAAACTGAAGGCAGCCAGTCAGACAAAAGTAGCAGAATTTAACTTGCTGGTATGTGAAATCTAAATAGTGCAGGTATTAGTAGCTATTTTAAAAGACACAAATTATTAAACTTAAGTCCTCCTTCCTATATTTCCTCTCCCAGTCTTAAATGCATGTCATTTAATTAGCTGGGGAGGAGAAATACCACTCTTCAGTCTTGAGACTGAATCCCTCTCATGTCTCAGACAGCACTGACAGTCTGCAGGGCTGACATTTTAATGGTAATATATTCTATAGTTTTCATCATGCTCTAAATGTCTATCAGTTGCTGAACTGAACCAAATGTGAGCTGTGAGCAGAGTTTTCAGTCTTCAGTGAACACAAAACAATTTGTTCTACAGCAGCCTCAATAGGACAAATGTAAATTTGAAGTGAATACATTTAAAAAAATTTAGTGCTGAGAAATAAACCACTGTAATTCTAGCAAGCACAAATAGATAATAATCAGCCAAAAGTAATAAGCTAAGAGGCTTAAAGTAAAGCTGGTTTTTATGGGATTCACATAGATTTCCTTAATGTATTAACAGCAGAGGGGTAGACCAGACCAAAATTCATGGTCAACTAAAAATCTTTCAGTGTCCTAAACTATCTGAAGTAGTAACAGTGTATTTGCATTTGCCATCTTGTTTTATTTGTACATGCTGAAAATTACTGCTCTCAGACAATGACCTAAAAGTCTAAACCAAATTATTTTAATTGCTTCTAAGCAAATCAAGATGTTCCCAGTCCTAGCACGCTAACTTGTGACACCACAAATAAAATTTGCTAATGTGGAAACTAAAGATGAAGTGAGAAAAGTCTTAAAGCAACACTCTAGGTTTGTTTCACAGTTCTTTCACACACACTAAACTCTTAAAAGCGTCAATACAGAGAAAAATATAACCCCAGAAGCCTTTGCTTTTAATATTCCAGTTACAGAAATCTAATTTAAGTAGACTTAAGCTAAAGATAAGGCAACAGACACTTATAGATAAGAGACAAAACCAAATTAATCCACATGCACTCAAATGAGGACAGCAAAATACTCGTCTCCAACCTGAGGCGGCTGGGGTATGGTGAGGCGAGATTCTCCTGGTTTGTCTCGATTGAACACAACCTTCCAAAGGATCATATCAAGGAGGACATTCTGTGAGACATTACAGTGAGTGGGAAGAGTTAAAGAAACTAATGATCATTTGTTGTTAGTGTGCACATCACAAATAAAACCTGAAACAGTGTGTTAGGCATAACTAATTCAGTGGCAAGCAAAATGGAGAGTTTATGCTACTTGTTGGTACTTTTGTGATAAACATTTTCATTATTAAAGTGCTCACAAAATTTAAGACTATGAACGTGTACTCTAAAATCAACAGCAACAATGACCAAAACTGCATCCAACAACATGGGTAAAAAACATAAATACACATGTGTTTCAATACTCTCAAAACCTGTGAAGCACCACATGAAGACATGAGTGCTTAGAGCAGTTTCCCCATAAACCATCTTTCACATTACAGTGCATTTCATTTTGGAGCTATGCTTTTTACACAGTCTTTTTTAAACCAGTGACTTCCTCAGAAAAGCAGCAATGGGGTGGCAAAGCTGAGCCACCAGCAGGAATGAAGGAATCTGGTAGGTATAATTCCAGGTTTTTAAAAGAGGGCAGAACTTGAACAGGATGTTGAGCATATCTGGTTATCCTCATACAGCTGTGTGGGCAGACTGAGGAGCTTTGAGCAAATCTGGCAACACAGGTGTGAACCTGTACCTTCCATGGCCTCAAGCCTAACTCTGATCCTTGGACAGATTCCATTTCTAACATCTGACTAACCTCTGCCATTGAAAATGGGGAGCTGATTAGTCAAACTTTTGTAACACATTTTTATAATGTTTATGATTTTATAATATACCAGAATTTTATAATGCATTTATAAAGCATCAGCCAACAAATCCTCAGCTTGTTAGATGTTCATTTTTGAAGCCAGTCTGGTTTAAGCATGTCTATACCAGGCATCAGGGGTAAGGAGGAACAGCTGCTAGGATCTGTCTTTGTTGTGCAATATTTTCTATCATCTGGTAGAAAGAATCTGCATGCTTTGTGAACCATGTCTGGAACCCACAAGGAAAGAGCAAAAGTTTTTCAGAGCATTTCAGAAAACGAACAGAAAACAACCACAGTCAGAAACTATTTCTGTTGTGGAAGCAATTACAAAGCTATAGATGATCACAGTGTGACACAGAAGTGTCACACTGGTAGGTGTGACTAAAGAAGATCCAATTCCTCATGTATCACGTAATTATGAGACACTTAAAGAGAGAATTCCTGAGGAACAGCAGAACAAACTCTAGGTGAAATACAGGGTACCATGGAAGGACCTGCCACCAGCAGCCTCCTCCACATACTCAGAATGTGACCTGTGGCACCCACTACATTTGTAGTGAAAAGTGTAGGGAGCAGAAAATCCAGCCAGGAACACAAGGAGAGAAAGACAGTGAGCTATACTGGAAGTGAAGGAAAGACATAGCCTGGGATTTCTAAACAACACACTGGATCCAAGGAGCTGGCACCACATGACAAAGCTTTAGGGAGTGTGGACCAGCACTGCTGGAACTGGGCAAATGCAGTTCAAGAGGTGGGCTGAAGTTACAGAAGGTGAAGTGTGCATTGTAAAACATGGTTTGGGATTTGAGGATTGCTAGACAACAGTTCTGTTGGGACACCTGCTGTACAGTAAAACAACTTATCTGCCATAAAAAAGCATTCAACTTACACTTAGAAAGTAGAAGAAACTTGGTTTAAGACAAAGCATAACAGCCCAAACAATTAGTTCCAAGAAGTAGGTACTTCTGTTTCATTACTAGAGTACAGGTAACAAGATAAATAGGGAAGTCTGTCTAAAAGAAATGTGCCAAATCATCCCTGCAATTTTGTTAATGAAAGTTAAATGACTGAAGTGTAGAAAGATGCTAACTCAAACCTGCATAGGAGAAAGAGTGGGGTGAGGTTTGAAATAGTGGGTGAAAGAACACAGTCTGCAGGTAATAAATTGCTTAGGTAATGCTTAGTAGAAATTCACAAGTTTTCAGGCTGATGTGACAACTAACAAGGCCCAGAAGTGGAACTTTATAAACATGTATTTAAACCAGAGCAGAAACATTTATCTTTGAGAGCCATGTGCTGATATGTGGATTGGCACACTGCACAGACTTTCTACTGCAGCCCTTATGCATTCAGAACAGAAACACCACCAGATTCTATAAAAGTTACAAGATCACCTGCAGAACAAAGAAGCTTTCAAGCAGATGGTAAATTTATTTCTCTCAGTAACCTTTATCACTGGACTGAAAATTGAATAGGAAAAAATATTTCTGTCTAGGAGGTTTGTTTTAAATTTATCAGAAGGCAAAAAGAGCCATGATTCTGAAGCTTCAGAATAGCTATTTTCTTTCAGTGGTGAAGACAGCAATATACATAAAAAACCTATTAAGCATTCACTAATACAAAAAAGAGAGAAATAATTCAAGGGCATAAAGGAAAATCATCACAGGAAGAGTTAGAGTACAAAAAGGACAATGTAAGAAAGACACAGGAGCTTTAATAGTGGATAAACTCGTTAACAACTAGACAAGAGGCCAAGAAAATTAGTGTCTACTGACATGTTTTGGAAAAGACAAGTTGTCCCCTGCCATGTGAAAACACAAAAACATGTTCCAATAGTCAGCAACATAAGAGGGTACTTCGCAAATTCTATTTGGAATAACATTTTCAACATAAAATCTTGATAATTTTGTTTCAAGTATCTGAAAAAAAAATCTTTGTTTCAGTTAATTTTTATTAGCTCACAAATAAAGGGACAAAACATGTCAATTGGACAGACTATTAATGCTGTAGTACTCTTTGAAGGCCAAAATTATATCATCCAAGCAAGTATTATGCTGGTTACATTGACAGCAATCCCTCACATTGCAATGGAAATACTGATTAGAAGCTGTAGAAAATGTTACACAGTAAAAACAGATAATTGTAGTGTGCAAGCACTAGATAATGTTGGAAGGCTTTTTCATCTTGCAGGAAAAAAAGTGACTCATGACCAAAACCCTAATATATTCAGGTTGGAAATGACACGTCAGTTAACAGGGAGCAGAACTAACCACAGGAATAAATAACTGACTGTGAATCCAGACTTCTGGAAGATTTATCTGCCCTACTTTGATTCTTGGAAACAAAAACAAGGCACCTGGACAAAAGGTACGGCATGTTTCTGCACACATTAACTCTGGAATTACAGCAGAAGAGGTCAACATCCAGTGTGATTGACTTCAGAGAAGCTCAGTGATGGAAAAAGCAGACTTGCATGAACATCTCTACTTCTGGACTTTGATCATATCAGACAATTGAGTTACAGGGACTTGCACTATTCTGAACAATAAATTATGAGTATGATCCAAATAAAGGAAGAGGGGCTTCCCTAAGGATTTGAGCTAGTTCTTTAGTATGTTGTTATTCTGAAGAACACAGAAAATAAAAAATGGAGTATTTTAATATGAAATAGTTGAATTATTAAGTCTTCCAACTTCCTCCCTGCCCCAACTTTTTAATAAAAAAATATTTTAAAATTACACTTTAGAAACAGAAGGTCCTAAATCACCTTAAATCTAGTTTACAAGGACATTTGTAGAAATACACACTTAGCAAGAAAACAGCAACCACTCATACTGGCATGCTGTGAAGAGTGACCTAAGTAAAAGACAAAAGTGCACCCTGAAAAAGAAACACTTAAAAGAGAAACATTTTTTCCATGTGAATTTCTCACCTCAGTCAGCACGGATATAACTGCATTTAGAATAACGATGATGACAATTCTCAGGCGCCACTCAGGTGGCAAACACACAAGCTGTGGAAACAAATTGCCAGAGGTTAGAAACACACATGTGAAGTAAACACACATTCAAAACAGACTCAGCATTGTAAATTCTCCCTTCCCCAGCCAGTGATGTGAAGCTAAAGTTCTGCAGGGGCCATGCTTGCCCCAAAGGCAGCCCATCAGTTCCCCCAGGAAGCTGACACACCCACAGATCTGCTGACTCACCTCAAGAAATTCATCAATAGGCTCAACAGGATGCAACATGATGAAAAATATGAAGACATAAAGAACTATAACAGATAAAACGAACAGAACTGTAAAAGAAGAAAAAAAAAATGTAATTGGACCATCTCACAATCAAGAGTTTTAGACAGTTTTAACATGTATCAAAAGTTCATTACAGCCTGAAAACAAACTCTCTTCTCCCTCTAAACCCCTTCCAGGCAAATTTGGGCAATACTGGTTGTGCTGATAGCCATAAGAGAGAGAAGGCCTGACTCCTTCTCACTGGCTCACTTGTGGAGTTGAAATATATATACACATATACTTCTACAAATTAAGCAACTATTAACACAAATTTCTCCATATAGTTTAATATTTCCTTATTTTAGCTGTAATTATGAGAGGATAACTGCACTATGATCTCCTAGCAACACTATTACTTCTGAAGTGGCACAAGAGAATTGTCAAGAAGTTGCTTGGGAGTGTTATTTGGAACTCTATATACTAAGAAAGGACTTACAATTTTTGTAGCATGGTTGTCTAAAGGGCTTTCCTTTCGAAAAGACAATTGCCACTATGAGGTACTGAAAGCTGGATATAAAAAACAAAGTTGTGTTTTCATAATTTTTTATGTAATGTTCATCATGAATAGTCTCATTCCCCTGGTGTGCAGAGCTGGTGTTCTTGGCGTCCAACACATTGCATGCACTGAAACACAAAAAACAATGAACACTGAGTTATGGGGAAGAGGCAAATAAGGCCCACTTAGTTACACAAGTAATGACACAATAAATTGCTACAGTAGTAAAAAAGCTTAAACTTGAGAACATGCTACAGGTAATAAATAATTCCAAACTGTGGCAGAGACTGTAGCAATTTTTGTGAATTCAGAGATTCAAATTCTTTTATGCTGCCAGTTTGTAAATTCTCTATATAAACTGTTTAAAAACTATTATTGTAGATAGACTTCAGAGACAGGTAAGGAAACACTGCAATCTAAAAACCAAAATTAAAACACCTCTTCATTTTCAAAAATATTAATTTGATTTACTGTAACTCTAACAAGAAAGAAAAGCTTTATAATACGAAAGAGAAAAAACAGATGTTAACCATAAATTTCTACTTTCTACCTCAACTGTCCCAAAGTTGAAGAGTCATTAGACCAAGCAATCTGATTCTGACCCAATTTTGCTTTTCAGCAACTGGGTAGCTCTCATACATTAGTATGCTTTTCAGAAAAAAATCATCAGACTAGCAAGTTGCCATAACAGAAACTTCATTTTCAAACTCCCCAAAGGGGGAGGTGGGGTCAAGAAAGAAGAGAGCAATTATTGCCTTTAGCTTTCCAATCACTACTGTATCCTGCACAGAGCCACTGAAACACTTACTCAGAGTCTGCTGTCCAAGGCTCATACCAGGACTGCTGCTTGACCCAAAAGAAGCCCAGGATTTGGAAAGCAAGGCAGATGATGATCTGAGACAGCACAGAACACAGAAGTGGACCTGAGATAAGACCTGATGGAGGCCTTCGTGCAACAAGCTCTGTCCAAGCAGGGTTCAGACTCACTGCAAAGAGAATAAAAAACAAATGACACATTGCATCATTATGGTTTTCAAGAGTTATCCTGTTTACATTCTGTGGGATTAGAATGGCTTGCTCATGACATCAGTTTAAAATTTAGTCCAGAACTGCAAATGTGAAACCACCTTGAAAAGACCACAAGGCCCCAGAACAACACCACAGTGCCTTCTACAGGCTGGTTCCCCAGCAGCACAGGAAGGCAGGGGACAGTAGCAGCCATGAGACTTAAGGAATTAGTAGTGTCTGGCCAAATTCCCTTTGTCTGGCACAAGGACTTACAGCTTGCCTCCTCACTTCTGGACTGCCATTGACTCAATCAAGACATTTTTACTAAGTCTGAAAATGGAATTCTACTGCTAGCCAGTGAATTGAATGCTAGGCTCATACATGGAATCAAATGATTCACTAGGAAATACTTTGAGTGTAACATTTTGTGGATAGAAGTCCAAAGTAAAAATACAAGGAATCAAAAACATTTGAACAAGATGATATTGCAACAACTCCTGTTTTGATTTCAAAACCAGCTTCCTGTACTGTGAAGACTTAGTTCCCCAAGATTGTGCCCACAAACTACTTCTTCTAAGAGGATATTTCACAAATTTCAGATGAGTCTAATTCAATACACAGTGGTGATTTTGGTTTCTTAATGCATAGATGTAATAGTCATAACATCTTCACTGCATATCACAGTGTTTTCTCAATACCACATGTAATTAGATATTAAAGAAAATCTGAGCAAGCAAAAAGTGGTTCACAGAAGCCACTGGTAATGGTAATTCAGTACAGTACTTACTAGTGAAGACAACCACCAAAATGATTGCCAAATCAATGAAGAGAAACTGGAAATCTCCCAAATTGCTCAGGATCTGGAGAGAAACCACAAATGAAACATTGGTAATTTCTTCACACCACAAAAAATTCATACTGACACTCTTACAGAATTAATTCTTTGAATTTCACTCTGTAAACAAGATAGTGTCCTGTCAAACTGACCTCCTTTACCTGCAGGAGTCCTGAATACTCTACAATTCACAGAACAATTCCTGAAGTATCATAGTATGAAACCATTTCCTTCTCAAGATGGACAAGCTATTTGTAATTGAAATTTGTAATCAAAATTATATTTTTGAATCTTACATGCCAATGCAATAACAGCTTAGGCCTACAGCTCTTTAAACACCATGGCCTAACTATGTACTCATACAGCTGTCAAAAATTACACCTCAAAGGTCCTTTAATACTCTGCACCTTTAACTTGCTCAGATTACAAATTAAAATACAGGATTTCTACCACATGCCACTAATGTGAAACCAATCATATGAACAGGAAATATTCGACTTTGCTTCCCCCCCACCCAAATCAGTACTTACAGTTTCTTTCAATTCTTACATAAAAGGAATGCATTGCCCTTTAAAAATAGTTAGGATATTTCAAAATACTGAAGGTTTTTAAATAACTGAAATCTGTATTTTTGCTTTGTATATATGCTTATTTGGTATTCACACTGTAGAGACTTTTCACAGCCATTGCCTTTTCTAAACAGATACATTCATGTATTTTGTATGGTTAATGTGGAAAAAAACCCCCCAAAATACTAATAATACTTTTAGTCTAAATGTATTTTTGAATGCATGTGTTGTACTCAAAAGGACTTGCAATAATTTGCATTTAATATCTATATATCTATCCACTTTCAAATCTCTGAATTATGCTGACATTGCATAGCTATTTACAGAATACTTACAGAATACAGCAAAGTAACAGTGATGTACTGGATGATGCTGTATAATGCCATGAATTTAAACACACAGAAGGAAGTTATTAAAGCAGCACGGCCTTCCCTGTCAAAACAGAAGCAATCATGTAACTACAAAGATTTCTGTAGAAGCAGTTAAGTTCTACCTACCAAAATGTTAGCTGCAATTAAACACACCAGCAAACCCTTTGAGGGACATCAGGCTACACACATGCAGAGAAACAGGAGTCAGAATGCTACACTTCCCCCAACAACAAAGTTGTGGTCATGTCTTCTGAACTCAGCCACAACCTAACCTCAGTTCTCTTTGGACTTTATGTGGTTTTTCAACAGAGGTTTTAAAATTAAAGTCTTTTTACACAAGCATCTATGAAGCATTGGTTTACAGCATGGATTTAATGAACACACAGTCAGCCACAGAACTGATGACTTCAGAAATGTTTCTGATAATGCATTACTTCATTAGTTCCCTACAGACCCCTAGGTTCTTCTTTGGCTGACCTAACTTCCAATTCTAGAGTCAACAAATTGGTCAAACCCTATTTAGAAAATTTGTCTTCTACTTTGTATGATGCTGAGCAAATATCTGAAGATTTTTACCGCTTGCAATTACACACAGCCTTTATGGACACTAGAAAAGTCAGTAAGACAAAATTAAAGACTAATGTGTAGAAGACTGGTCATGCTTTGAAAAATTAATTTTACATGGTCAAAGTATTTTACAACAAAATAGTAAATCATGCTTATGGCAAGGTTTTCCTCAGAGTACCTTCATAAAAGAAACAGAACCACTAAAATGTACAGATTGTTCTACAACTCACACTGGTTTCCTACAACATCGAATATATACTAAAATAAAGCATGTATAATCATTTACACAGACAAATTTAAGTCCACAGTGAGTGGCATTACCTGATCAGCTTTGGCACACAGGAAATACTGGGTGTCCTGGAAGTAAATGGTGATGCCACGGAAGCCTCGAGTTCAGACAGAGATATACCACCATGTGCTCTCTTTAGTGCCTGCCAGGTAACATTGAAATAGAGACCATTTTAGAACTTGCCTTCAGCTGTACAATTTAACTGAATAGTTCTGTACAGAAAATAAAAATATACTTACCCCACAGTCATTTGCTCCATCTCCACACATGCCCACATAGTAACTATAAAAACCAAACAGACATCAGCATTCTGGACCATTCTCCAACCACAGATCATTTAGCTTAAATCACTAATTACTTCCATATTACTTTGAGTTATTCAGGGTTTGCATAACAATGGGTGATCATTAATGCTGAAATCAATTACTGTTGCTGTTATACAATCAAGGAAGCAGACAGAAAAGTAACATGACAATGACAGGCCAACCAAAGCAACAATGGTTAATTAGCTCTCTATCACCTCAAGGTGGTCTAAGGAATCTCTGCTCTAGGCAATGACACTTATGTAGTATTTTGTAGAGGTGCAAGACCTGACACCAACAGTCACATATTGACCAATGTGAACAGAAGCCATCCTGATAATACTTCTGTAATACACAGAAGACACTTGATGGGTTTGTTTCATAAATCAAGCAACAGCTTTTCTAAAATGTTAGTCAGTTTACGCACATATTCCTTATTAAGAAATTCATTAAAAGTCTGACACTTTCTCAACTAGCCAGCAGATGGTACTACTCTCCTTCTATCAGATCAGCTAATAGGCTGATCTATCAACACAAGGAGTTCTATCAGCCCAGCATTTTTCTTTAGGCAAAACAGCTAGCAACATGCATACTTTTTGTCTCCTACCACACCAAACACATTCAACCCTGTCATATTCTATGCTCAAGCAAATACTTACTCTACATTTTGTAAAGCTTCCACCAACTGAGTTTTCTGGTCAGGTGCCATGCGAGCAAACACAGTGCCATGTAGCACGAGCTGCAAGACAGAAGAGTTCTTAATGCTCACAGGGCAAAGTCTGCTCACCATTGAAAGTGCCCAAGCTCAAGTAAAATGCTTACCTTGGGTACCAGGTCCTGAAAATGCTCCAAAATCACTGCAAATGACTTCCCATTCATTGCAAAATGGTATTTTGTCATCTGGAGATCCTCAAGGCTTTCATGGACCAATTTAACTGGAATATCCTATCAAAAATAATTTAATATTCTAGCTGTAATGCATTTACACAGATACCTTGCCATTTCAAGCTAATACTCAGAGGGGTATTCCTAGAGATGCCACACAAGACTAGGTTTATAAAAACATCACTTGAAAAAAAACAACTCATACAATAAAAACACATATTAGTAAGAAAATGTGGTTTAATGTTTCAACTACAAGCAGCTAAAGAAGTTTTAATAGACTGAAATGTTGGGGAAAAAAACCCTGCAAAGTGAAATGTCAAATGTCATATCACAGTTGAAAAACTACCTCCCCCAGCTGCTTTACTAGTCCTTGGTATTTGAAGATCTGAAGGTTAACTAGTATATCAATTCTGAACTGACACTTAGCAGCAGATTTACTATTTAATGGAATAATATAAAAAGAACAGTAAAACTAACTGCTTACACTCTAAGGGCATAATATGGTCATATTACCTCTGAGTTTATGGCTGGTGATGAACTAGTGCATTTTGCGAGGGTATCTGCATAATGCCAGTTGATCCTGGCAGCCTGCCCATCCTTTGGAGGTAGTGCTTCAGCAATAATGACCTTATCCTGAGGTAGAATCATTCCACAGTCTCTGGCCACAGAGATAGCAGTTAACATATTATCCCCTGTTAAACAATTGCATTTAAAAGGGTTTCAGTCAGAAAAGAATCAAGATCACACACTGATATTTATTCCCTGTAAGAGAAAAGCTAACAATGTCTGTATTGAACTAGAAGGTCTGCTCCACATAGCAGTGCCAAACTCAGAGCAAACCAAGCCCACAAACAGCAGCCAAAGCCTACCAGGTAAAACCCCTTCCTTAGAAATATTGTGTGCTGCTTGGAGCTACAGAGATCTCTTATTGATCAAATCTTAGTGTATATGGAACATCAGGCAGAAAGTTGGCAGCCATTTAAAGTACTGCTTTTTACACAGTCACAGAACATGCAAACACAGAACTGTATTGTTAGCCTAGCAAAACATTCCAGAATCACAACATGTGTGATTTAAAAAACACATATTGTATGGAAAAACACTCAACACACACATCTAGCATGCTTACAAGGACCTAAGTCATTCTCCCACAAAAAAGCCAATACAAAATGTATAAATCAAAATGGTAGAGACCCTCAGGATATGCAGTCCAACTTCCTGCTCAAAGCAAGTTCAATCATAAAAATAGACTGGGACTTCCACATTGCCTGATTTGGAAGGCTTCTAAGGATTTTCATTGTCCAAGTCAGTACCAATTAGCTTATACTTGGAGCTAGGGAGAAAAAACTACAAAGTGGAATTAAAGCCTTTTCTGGTTCCTCTGGCTTACCAAAGCAACTTGCACCCAAAAAGAAAAAAATAGGTGTCCGAATATTCTCATCAGTTTCTGAACCTCCCTGTTGCTATAAACACTGACACTAAATTTGACTTCATACACATAATTAAAACAAGATCAAATAGAGATGGATCTTTGAGTATGAATGTTTACATACAAACCTGTAACCATGACAGTGCGAATGTTGGCTTTATGCAAATCTTCAAGTACAGAAGGGGTTTCTTGCTTTAACTTGTTTTGCATTATAATTAACCCCATAAAATCCATGTTGCTTTCAATAGCATCTCTGATGAAAAAGAGACAAGGAAGAGAAGAAGATTTACAATTATTAGATGTAGCTTTAAAAGCCTGTTTTTCTGCTTATCCAAGTAAAGAACCATTTAACTTAAACCATTAAGTTAAAAATACTTTATAAAAAGTATTTTTTGCTTTATAAAAAGTGACACGAAAGATATCATCACAATAATTTATACTTATTTCCCTTGTTTCAATTGAAAATCAGTGTAAGAAAATGTTGTTTCCTCTCAAGCACAATTTTCAGTTTCCTCCACAAGAATGCTTTCTAAATGAAATTAGTCTCAAATACGTTATAGCTAGAAAACATGCTCTGAAACTAACTGCATTCACAGGCCAAATATTAAGATATGTTTAGAGTGCACATCTCTATTTTCAAATAAGTTGAACATTAACATAAAAGCTACCACATTGTTATAAAGGCATGTAAGACTAATAGGCATTAGTTAACTAGGTAGAGAAATGAATTCACTTTGGTTTACATTAAGAAAGTGTATTTACAAGTCTTGGGTGCTCTACTGCTAGTGTATTTTCACACCTGAAAACAGAAAACTCATTTCTCTGCTTTGCCAAATGTTCACCTTGGAGACAGGGCTGATACAAAAGAGCACAGTCAAACCTGGCATTTCATAACTATGCTACACATTCAAGCACTGTGGGAAAGATGACATTATTCACAAAACCAGGCTCAGCTGAAAAACAATTCACAGGAGGTACTACTCTTTGAAGGAAGAAACCTTTCTGCCTTCCAAATCTCTGCAATGAGAAAATGCATGCTGCCTTTAGGAGACAAAGAAATTGCATCAAACATGCATAGGAGAATTTCCCCTACTTGCCATTATCCTTAATAAACACAGATGAAGTAAGTATGTGCAAGTAAAGAAATCAGACGAGGTTTTCTGCCAAAATTGTGCAAATTAGTCATCATGAAAATATTATTCCAGTTCATTTCCAGCTTAAACCTCATCCCCTGAATTCACTTCACTGCAGAAAAAAAACTTCCTTATCTTGCATGTCCGGGGCACAACTAAAGAATGCACAGAACTATGCATGTCAAGACAGAAAAAAGCTAAAGAAGAATAGTAATTTATTTAAACAAAAATATGCATTACATATTAATTCAAAGAATGAAGTTTTTAAAGTCTGTTACTTATTAAAAAAGTAAAGTCCCTCTTACCTGCTAATAGTCTGCACTTTGTGCCATGTAAGCTTAGACTCCAGTTTTCTGTGAGCAAGAGCAATAACTCGGAAGCCCTGTTTAGTGTATTCTTCCAGGACACGCTCAAAGTCAACAGGAACTTTAAAAAGATCAAGCTTTGAGTTATTAAAATAATAATATTTCAGCTGAGTTAGAGAAGAAATATAAATAATTTGCTCCTCTACCTGTTTCCTGCTTACACAAGCTGGCAATCACTTCTGGGGCACCTTTCATGTAGGCATCCATTCTCTTTTCCCCCAGAACTCTGGCTATCACGCACATGCGCTGCAACACTGAGGAAAATGGAAACTGGCGCACGATTCCAATCTCATACCCAGTCTGTGTCACACAGGAAGGGAGGAAGAAAAAGATTGCATCCACATACATCTTCAGAAAAACAGGTATGTGCCAAATGAAAAAGCATACTTACCGACAGCTCAAACAATTCCTGAAAAAAAAAAAAAAAAAAAAAAAATACAGTCACTCCAAATATCAATTTTAAGTATTTCTTCAGCTACAAACTATTTCAACACAAATCAGTAAATGAATCTGCACAGCATTCTTGGTATCAAGTCATATTGTATTTTCAATGGATTCCATAAAAGCTGAATATACTGCATCTGTTTAGCATCCTTTACTTTAAGTGAGACACAGTAGAACTGTAGACCTTGACTTCTTTAATAGAATTTCCAAGACCTTTCACAGTCCTAACTGTCTGTTTAGCTTTCGTAAATGACTAAAGTACTATAGTGTTTCAGAATTAGGCCACAATTACCAAGTATATCCCTTCCAAAAATAATGTAGTAAGTTGCAAGACTGTACAGATGTCAACTACTGCACAGTAATTACTGCTGTGCATATACACTGAGCTCTGAACAAAAGAAATTCACTTCTATCTACTACAAAATTCAGCTTATACAAATGCACTGACTTGTTACACTCTCCTACTACCCTACTCTGTGATAATCTGCATATACATTCACATGCTTAAAATCTGCCTTTGTGAAATATTTGAAAATACTTCCAAATGGAACTAGAAGAAACTTTTAAGTAGCTAAGTACATTTGATTGCTTTAAAATGTGTTTCTTCAATTCAATTGCTTTGAGTTTTTATACCATTTCTTGATCTGTTGCTTGCTTGGATTCTGGAGAAAGTTGTTTTGAAGGTCGAACCACTGTTGGCATGATTCGATTATGAAGGGCTGTTTCCTCTTCAGTTGCTTCTTCTAAAATCTGTATTTAAAAACAATCAACTAACTTATATATTCATTAACTTTGACTTGCTCATAATGCAATATTCAGGGGGAAAAATGTCACTTACCCATCCTATTGCTTCAAACATCTTCAAATCAAGAGGATCCCCAGAAAGCACCCCTTCAATTTTTGTAAGGGAATGACAAGTTGCCATGCAAGCAACAAACTCTGACTTCAGCAAGCTCTCACTGCAAGCCGTCTCTTCCGGCAAAAGGAAACTGAAACAATGAAGTAATAATATACTTAGCACTATAATTATTTATTATGAGCCACTTCAAAAGGTTTGTTTAGATTAACAGAAGAAAATTGACTGCACAAGTCCTTTCACTTGTATTTTCACACATCACAGAAAACAAATTAAGACTCTGGGCTGGAATCTTCAGAAACTATCACAACTTTTTCCTCCTTCAAACATGCAGTGTTCATTCCTTCCCTGTCTAGTTTGATCTCAAACAAATCCCTCTTATCACTTAGTACTTAACTTAATTAGCTAAGCTAATTCATTTTAGCAACCTGAAAAGTCATCACTTAGGAGGACAGGATTAAAGAAACATGAAACAATATCTGCAACAATTCTGTAGTATGACAGTGATGAGATCTCAGACTCTAACAAATAAAATTCTACCTCAGCTTCCCTGTGAAGTTGTAACTTCCACTACACCTAAACCACAGTTCAAGTGGCACTCCTATAGCACATCACAAAAATGTAAACATATATGAGCTCACACTCAATTTTCTATTCTATTTGCTATCAGATCTGAGTTCATCCTTACCGAGCATTTTCCACTCGCTGAATTCCCCAAAGATCCAAGCCATCCTCAGTAAGTGTGCCAGTCTACAAAAGAGACCAAGGGGCATGGCATGAAGAAAAAGCCTTCAAAAACAAATTATCTTCTGGCAAAGCAAAAATTAACAGCTATTTTCTTCTGTTTTCACATACAAATCAAGACTTCAGGACAGAAAATACAGTATCTCTCTTGCTTTTTGGTAGTAATTAAGTTCCAAACTTGTTAAATAACTTTGAAAAACATTCAAAGCAGTCATGCTCTTCACTGGAGACAGGACAAATGAAAAAGTCCTTTAAAATCCAAAGATGATAGCACATCATCTTAATATTCAGGGACTGGGGATAATGGAAAATGGGTACCAAATCATTAGTACTATCTTACATAGTTAAAACAGTAGCTGAAATGTACTTTCAGTTGAAATAATACAGTTAGTATTATTATTTGAGATAAAAATCTAAGGAGGAAAATCATTTTTATCTAGGAAATAGGCAACAGCAAAGAATTTTGGCTAACAGCATTACTATCTTTCAGTCATGTCTGGTAAACAAATAATAAAATACTCTCACACAGCTTTTCATTGAAGCAAATGAAAATGAGAAAAAGTCTGACTTCACACTTGAGTTTTTCAGCAGCTTGTGTGCTAAATAAAGTTCTCAGTAAGCCTCAACTCTCACATTTCTGAGGTGCCAGTAGTAAGCTGGGACTTGGGAGTCTTGAGATAAGAAAACAGCTCAATTACAACAACTTTTTAGAGAAGATTAAATTAAGAGAGTTAACACATGGTAAACACTGAATACTGGAAGCTAACAGATCAGAAATTATCTAGCTTACATGAAAAATAATGAGTCTTTCCTTTTTGTCTATACAAACTCCCTTTTCTGAAACAATACCCCTCAGTTAGCAAGCTTTCAAAATTCACCTAACCTTATCAAAACACACAAGATTCAGCTGGCCACAAATATTTATCCTTTGTGGGCTGATGCAGAAGATGCCAATTTTTTTCAACCTTCTTTGTGCATAAACGATGCCAGCAGTCATAGCAGCAGGGAGTGCTGGAGGCACCGTGATAGTGATAATGTCAAGAGACTCGATGATGATGGTACGAGCTGGAACCTGCAACAGAGGTCAGAGTTAATCAACAAAAACTCACTGCTTACAGATTCACTACTTCACTAATGTGTTACCAAGAGCAAAACCCACACATTGTTTTCCCCAGTACAGTGTGTTCTGGATTGCCCAGAAATTTAGCACAATCTTCAACCACCATCAGCAACCATAATAATACAGTCCTAAATTATCCACAACCCATAACTTCAAAATTGTACTTTTCCCCCTGGAAATATATTACTTTAAAACATTAGCTGAATAATGCAAATTTTTTTGAGAGAAAAAAAAGCTAAACAAAAAAACTTAACAGTTACCAGGTTATTCCTGGATAAGGATTTTTTTGCCTGCAGCATGTTTTAGATGTGCTGTATCCTGTTTCTTCCAACTGTATATAAGTCAGATGGCAATCTTACATATAACAAAGATAAAAATCTAGTAATTGGGTCAAGAGAAACCACAGTAAACTCAAATTTCTCTGTAAGATATTTAAATTCTGCTTCAGTGCTGATTTTTTTTATTTCTCAGTAACCTTGTCTCATTTCAATGATACAAAATAGAGCAAAAGGTTTTTCACTTTATATCAAATCGTTTCACATAATCTGTCACCCCTTTTCTAAAATAAGGCAGTTCTGGACTAGAAATTAAAACATACCTCATTTAAGATGCTATGGACAATTGTGTAAAGAAACCCAATGCCTGCCACCACCACCAGAGACAGGAGAAACAAATAGGCATCTCTGTAGAGCTTAAAATCAGTTGGCTTTGGATACAGTATGGAACGAACAAGCTGGCCTTTAGCAGTACTAAAGCCTAGAAATAAAGGAATAAGTTATTTAAAATACAAACAAATGCAAAGCTATTAAAATATATTAAAAACCTTAATAAAACCCTTAAGCTACTGATTTCATTACAACTGTTTCTTAATATCCATAGCAGATGTTTTGCAACACTGTAATTAAGATGCTTTAAAAATATATGTGCACATCATACTAAGGGCTTCTCTCCTACGGCAAGGACATGCAGGTGATACAGATAAACCCCTCCTCTGCAGCAGCAGCAAATCCTCACAGGGTTTGGCCTGGCAGAGTTTGGTGTACTGCATTTTGTCCCTCACAGTGCAGAGCTAGTGGGTTTATTTATTGTCTAATTAAGCCAGTCCTTGCAAAACAGAAGATGAAGATATTCAGAGTCCAACATTAAATACTTAAATAGCAAGTCTCCATAAGGTCCCTTGAGAGCCAGAATGAAAGATGCAGAAAAAACTGCAGTGCAAAGAGTCATCTTCTAGAGAAAGGCACCTCCTGCTGATGGCATTTTGACAACTAGGAGACTACCTTCTAAAGGTCTTACAGTTGAACAACCAACAGATATCCCAAGGTCCTTCTTGAACTTTTGTCTCAACGTTTAAAGACACCAACATTAATGCCCAATTCTGTGCACCCAAAACATTTTCTGTCTGCTTAGACTTCAAAGTCTATTACTACAACCTCAAAATCAATGTCAGGTCCTCTGGCATTAGTGACAGCTCCCTGACAGCTTCTCAGTCTGCAAGCCACCACAGCAAAGGCCGAGACCTCCACTCTGACATTTGGCATATAGGATTCTAGCAAAACAGAGCAACTATGGAATCACTCAAAGTAGATGAGCTCATCACAAGATGAAAAGCCATGAAGCCTCCAGGCTTTGAATTTACTACTGCAGAATACAAACCATGAGCCTGTTCAAAGAAGTTCACCATGTCTGTATGTACTTGAGTATTTTGCAAGGAATGATTTGTAATTCAACATAGCGGTCAACAAAAAAAAAAAAAAAAAAAAAAAAAAAAAAAAAAAAAAAAAAAAAAATCAGAGTTACATTCTACTTTTTTTTCATGGTTTTACAGAAGGGTCTGTAGCTACACACAATACAGCACAAAACAATAAATTAAAACCTCATGGGGTGTCCTTAGAATACAGTGCATATACAGATAACTTTAGTGTACAATTCTGTTCTCTAAAGCAAAATAACCAATTTTGAATTCTTTTCAATTACAAATACAAGCCACAATGACATCCATCAACTGAGTTTTAGGAAGAAAGAAATGAATATATTTTATGTGTATTTCAGCTGCAACATCAACATGTTAAAGGTTTAAATTGAAGAGTACTTTGGGTATAGTCCCAGTAGATCAATCTTATATCCTGCTTTATGACAAGATTAGGACTACATGCCTTTGCACACAACCACATTGAGTTCTGTTCTTCTACATCTTTTAAGGACTAGATTTTTAAGTACCTTCAATTTTGTGGAATTTCTCTCCCTTTTAGAAGGGGATTTTTAATTTTATCTCACTGTGTGAGAATTAATTTAGCTCTTACTATCAAAGATTTTAGGAGCAAGAAGCTGAGAGTGCTGTGACATCTATCCTGTTCTGTGAGGAGTAAAAATCTCTGTGTTCCTGTGAACCAAAAGGAGAACAGAGAATTTTGCATCACTTTGCTTCTCTCTATACATAACCATAGCAAGAAAACCACATTTGTCCATACATAAAATCCAAATAAAACCCACAAAGTTGAATTCATCCTGTTTACAACAGGAGCTAACTCAGACCTGCCATGGGCAAAAAACATTTTTAAACACAACTTCCAGTGTCAGTGCAGTAAGACTCAGCACGTTGGGCTCCTTGTAAGAGTTACAGATCATGGTATCACTCTTCAAAACAAAAAGTACTGTCCTTCCTGCAGAGCAGGAGCAACATGCCCTCAGTAATTCATTTCTGCTGCTATTTGGGCTCAACCTGCACACCAACTGGGCATGTGAAATTTATTTAAGAAACGAGTTGAGATGGATATTATCAAAGGGAAGATGTGTTCAAGGGAAGGAGAGTAACTCTTTGAAAGAAAAGACCAATAAAAGCCTCAAGAAAGAGAACAAAACAAAAATAATCAAAACTTTTACTGCTAAAGCAGACTAACAGAAGGTGAAAAGAAGACACCAGAATAAGAAGCAGCTAATTAGGATGAAGTTATTTGTTAGAAAGCTTGCTTTAAATAGCAGTCTAGTCAATGCAGTCCAATTTCTTCTATCCAATACTACTGTATCTTGGATTATAGCTTGCATTAATTTATTTTTGGTAATTTTCTTAAGAAGACCTTTGTAAAGCAGAATCCCACAATTGTACCAGTTTGTGCAATTGGTTTTCATAGACTATTTGTATCATTTAACCCCAGATCTCTAACACAAGAATTAGCATTTCTGTAGATAGATCAAACTCAACTACAGACAAAGAAAAACATTTGGCATTGTGAATGACTCTGCTAAAATCAGCTGTTCTCCACTATTCACACAAACCTTTTCCAAGAGGCACATGCAGTTCAACCAACACACTACCAAAAAACCTCTAAAGGACATGATAACGTATTCAATTAAGTTTTAAGTTGATGCTGAAGACTGACTAACTTTCTTACTCGCCAGTGTTAATTTTCAGACCATCATCTGTACATTAAGAAAGGATAACCTTAGCAATCAATACCTGTTCTCACTACCAGAGCTTTGACCAGCTCTCCAGTGTAGAACCGGGTCTGAATGACGTTGGTTCCACAGAACAGCGTGTGCCGCCTGTGCACGTCGGGACTGTAGATCTCATCTCCCACCGCTTTGGGGTATTCCGAAGGATTCGGCAGATTAATCTTTGTGACAGGAACACTTTCACCTTAAAGGAAAGAAAGTCTCTAAGCAAGATCAGAGAAAAGAGATTTTTTTCATTCACAACTACAAGTAGAATAATATAATCTCACTTCAGCAGCACACAGGCAGACTTAGGGAAGTAATCTTCCTTTCAGAGTGCTATTAGGTAGTCTCTCATTAGCCTCTCACCTATTAGCCTCAGCTCAGCAGATTCCTTACCTAAATGCTATTTAACTCTATTCCTTACAGAGCTTCTGTGCCCTTTACTTCAAATCACATAGATGTAAAGCACAATTCATTAAAAAAAAACAAACAAAAAAAAAAAAACACAGGACAAACTTCCTTCTCTTGCTGAAAAACATCATCTCCTTCTTTACTAAGAAAAATTAGAAGCTGAAGAAAATTATTCTCAGCTCCTTTGGTGACTAAGTACACTCAAGCTAGAACTACAATCAATTTTTATCAGTTGCTAGTAGCAGCAAGAGCATCAAGTATATTCATAAAAACTGAACACAATAGAACACACAATCTCTGAACTACAAATTTCTAAAGACTATCAATTTGGACAGATTATCGTAGGAATAACAAAAAGTCCATCCTAGTCACTGAAACTGTCCTTTAAATATATTAGATCCCTGGATTCAACATATGCAGGCACAACTTGAGATATTAATTTTTGGTTTTAAATACAGTAGAATATTCTACTTACTACCTTCATTTTTGGAAGGAACTAAAAAGTTTGAGCAAAAATTTTCTGAAGAAGCAGGCTTCAGAACTCCATCTGCACTGAGAACACCATGCCAAGAGGCAGGAAGACAAACTATCAAGAGGAAATCTTTTTAACAAGAAACCATCACTCATTTTTGGAGTTTCCAAGCAGTATGAGGCAGCTGCTGCAGATAAGCAGGGCACAAGTACATAAGTACTTCAGAATATGTCTAATTGTAAGAACATACACATTTAAAACAAAGGAAACATATCCACTTCTGCTAAAACATAGTGCAAGTAAGCATGCACACAGGTATAGACTGATACTTTCAGTCATGCAGCACTGTGTATCAAGTTCACCTTACCTGTTAGCATACTTTCATTTACAATGCAAGTACCACTGAGCAATACTGCATCACAGGGCATAATTGTCCCATTGGATGGAATCAACATGGTATCTCCAGGCACAAGGTCAGTGGAAAGGATTTCTTCTATTTCTGAATATTAGAACACAAACAGGTTTACTTGAAAATAGCCACTACCTACAAAACCTGATAAAGATCCTCACATGAAGACCTAGGTGGTGACAAGTACAGCTACTAATAAAATGAAGCATGACTTCATTCTATAAATGGCATGAAGAGACTTTATACAGAAAAAGCCATCAATAAACCCCAATTCCACCACAGATTAAACTCCAGAGCACATGGGTAGAATGCATGTGACAAATAAAAGGAATCAAGCTTATACAAAAGATATTAATGATTAGCTACAGCATAACTGCAGTATAAAGACAAGAGTCCAACAAAATGTATGCACTAAAATCATGCATCACAACCTTTTGGATACCACACCTTTAACTGCTGTGGTGTCCAAATGAGGGGAAGTTCAGATATCATGTTGCAGCCCTTGCTGAGGAATGAATTGTGTAATGGAGACCAAACACACGTGTATCTTTATGTCAGGAAAGAAACTAGAATGACAACTACATAAGTGGAATGCTAGAGAATAAGGAACAGCAATAGGACAAGCACCTAATCTAGAACAAACCTGATAACTCACTGAAAATACACATCTAGAAGGTTAACCCTGAACACATTACACTACCTAAATTCTATTTTGAACTTCTTTTCCCATGCAATTTTGCTAAGGAATGCAAGCATTTCAAGCTGATCAAAGAAAGAACAGATGCAGACCCACTTTACACTCACACTTCATGAGCAATTCAAATTCAACCTTCCAGGCCACCTGTGAAATTTACCTTGGTTTCCTCTGCAGACAGAAACCCTTACAATGCTGTGAGCTGCTACCATGTCATGTAACATAACATATTGCTGCAAAGGGAAGAAAAGTTCATTATTTAAAAGTTCATTATTCAAAGCTTGCCTTCTTCTAAATGCACATTCTACAGTGATGAAGTGATAAGATTTTCTACTAACATTCTTTAACAACAAAACACTTCTCAAAACATTCTCTTGAACATAGTTTAGAAAACTTATGGGCAAGTAAAGTCTGCATCAACCTGTACAGGCTTATATTTTTAACAGCATTCTGGAAGCAAATATACACTGTAATACAGAATATTATAAAATCATTTGATCATTACCATTCCAAAGTAAAAGCTGCAGTAGTGGTATGAACTTTAATGAAAGCAGAAGTTGTTTGGTGGTTTGTTTTTTTTTGTCTCTGGTCTGAATTCAGAGATTGCAATTTAAGGATAATTACCAGTGTGATTTCCATCAGCTAAGTCTATAGAGAAAACTGAATCACTAGTTTAACAATCCATATGTTTCACTGGTGCTCAGTTCTGTAGGGTTTTTTCCAACAAGGAAACAATGCAAGATGAAATCACTGCTGTCAATACATCTTGGTACATAAACTTTTGTCCAGGTTTTATTTAAGCAAAGTAGTGTTTCTGTTATCTGAGGCCAATCTATTGATTCATTAGTGTGGGAAGTCTACAAAGATCTCAAAGAAAACTATAAATCCAAATTCTTTCAGCTCAAAGAGAGAAAATACAATATTCTACCTGTATAACTCCTATTTTCACTCTTGTAAAAATTCTTAAAGATTTGTAGGCAATTTCACAACAAAATAAGGCAATCAGTAAAAAGCCAAAAAGATGCATCCATTTTCTTTGAACTTACCTTTCTAATGGTGTAGAGTGAGCTAACAATGGATATTACAGACATAATCACAATTGCTAATGCATAGTAGTGATATTCATCAGTGATCCACAATATCACACTGAACAACTGGAAAATGTAAAAAGGGTTGAGAACCTAGAAGGGTGACAGAAATTCAAGTTACACCAAAAGGTCAAATGCGTTCTCCATCAGAACAAAGCTGAAATTATACTTCTCCAAGAAAAGACAATTCAGTTCTTTAGACATAACTTTTGTTTGGTTTGCCAAAATGATACTTTTTATCACTACCTGCTCAGCCCCTCAGAAGCACAGTTCTCACTCAAATAATACACAAATACTGAAGATTGCATACATTTTCCCCTACACCTCAGAACAAGGTAATGGGAATATCTGATGCACCTTAAGTGATAATTCTTAAACCAAATGGGATGTTATTTTCCATTTGTTTCCATTTGCCTTAAGTTCTTACTCTGTTAGATCAGGTTGGAGAGTTTCTTTGTTCAAAAGTTCTACTGCATTATCATAGCACATGACAACAAACTAGTTATTCAATTCCACCTGATATAAGGAAAATGGAACAAATCCAACATCACATTTGATTTGCTGAATATGTTGTAATATATTAGAACATGTGACAACATGTGTTCTCTCTCATGAAGAACACAAGTAATTTTATGTTTTTAAATTAACTACAAAAAATAAATAAAATGCTGACCATTTTAAAGAATTCTGACATGTTTTCTAATGTCCTTACTAATGCACCAGGCTGTGAACTCTGCAGAGCTTATAGCTGAGGCCTCTTTGATTTTTAGCTCTAAGGAAAGCTGGATAGCTCAAAAAAATTGTCCATATGATTTTGTTTTACAATGCTGAGCTCTAGGGGAAGGTTTCCAACAATTAATAGTCATTGCACTTGAAACAACTTTCAATGATATACCATTTTTAATTTGTTAAAGAAAATATTTTACCTCCTTAACTAGAAGCTTAAAAATGGAAGGCACTTTCACAGCAATTTCATTTACTCCATAGAATGCTTTTCTGCATTAAAAAAGAAAAATACAAAAAAAAGTTAAGATTTTTATTAGGAGTCTTATTGATGTCAAAGTAATTCCACTAATTGGATAAAGTGTAACATGTCCCTAAATCTGTGACTCTCTTCTAATTTATCATCGTTTCAAAAAGTGCTTTTCAGAAAACATTTACCTAGTGAGATGTTCCAATACAAAGATAATTATTTTATACTTCAATTTAAACTGTACCTTATTTTTTAGATTCTTTCATAACAAGATTTCTCTGTAAACTGTGTATGGGTCCAATGTTATTAAATATGTCATTCTGAAAGCCAGTATGTGATTCTCATTAAATTAAGCTTAAACAAATGTTAGCTTTTACCCTGCAGTAAGACACTGTTTTCAAGGTCCTGTATCTTAGTCTTATTCTTAGAATGAAGAAATGCAAATCGTGAGAGAGGGAGCAAGAAACCAAGCTCTGATGGGATCAGAGCTGGTTAAATGACAGTGACATGAAAAAGCCCTTAAAATGATCTGAGGAGAAAGGCTTTTATTTAAAAAAAGACATGAATTGCCAGAAGATTCATTGATAAGCAAGCAGATGCTCCTATATTTTAACCTGTATGAATATCTCATTTTCAAAAAAAACAGACACTGATCTCTCAATTGTCTTCTGGGTTTTTTAACACTCTGAGCACAGGTAATGAAACAAACAATTCTTCTGTCAAGTACTACTGCAATATTACCTATAATCATGCATTCCCTTGGTGAGTCCTGTGCTGTGCTCGTTATGAATTGCAGAGCAGAAGGTAGATTCATCAAGACCTCTAAATAAAGGAGAAGTCAATGAGTTATTTAAGAAATCTGATACTTAAAATTAAGTCTTCCAACTCAAAAGAGCTAGGTCTTTCCCAAGAGGTAAGCACCATTTTCTAAAACAACAAAATCTGTGGACTAACGTGTTCTTACCAACGACACATTAAAAGCAATCTTCTTGTTGAAATATCTTACTCTGTAGCATAGTCATAGCTATTCCAATCAAAATAGAGACACTTAAAAAATGAAGTAGAATACTAGCGTAACTAGTATTCAAAGGCCTCTAAAAAGTGAGCAAGTTTTATGAAACATTACATGAAATCAATGTGGATTAACATTTCTTCAAATTATCTCTCTTGACTCTAAGTAGTAATGGAAATATTTTAGAAATTATTCTTTATCAATTTATTAAATAAATCTATACCACAACTATTTTACAGCATCTTAATATCAAAATGTTATCCATTACTAAAAAAACACATTCTACATTTTCAGTTCTTTCTTATCACCAGAAGACCCACTTTCACGGGACTTCTCATATTGTGAAAGCACATGCTGGCTTTAGGAGATCTGCAGATATGCAGAAACACCTAAAACATCTTTATGTTTACAGCTATGAGATTGTGTTGACTATCAAACTCAGTAAATCAGATGTATGCTGCCCAATAGCCAGGCATTTTCTTGTGGACATACTTTGGATGCACAGGAAAATATCATCACCTTCCAAAAGGCTTTCACAGATGCCACAACAAAACCAGCATCATTCCACACAAATGTTTTTTGAACAGGATATCTATTAAGTTATCTATCAAAAAGGATTCAGAGCTGTCCCAGTGGAAAAAAACAAAAAGCCCAACTCTTTATTGTGCTTATTTAGTAACAATTACTTCCATTCTCTAGAACACAGGGAAAGCTTTATATATCCTCACGACTGCAAAGCCTAGGATCACGTTTCCACCAACTGCTTGTACAAGAACAGAAGATGAAAATTATGTATTAACCTTGCCCTAGGTTTACATGGTTTCTCTAAACCTTTTTAAGTTCAAGGATTTTAAAAATACTATTTTAGATTTAAAAATACAGAAAATTCTGTTAATAGTTGTGTTTTTCCTCTCACTCTTGTCATGAGTAATTTTTCTTTTCCTGTAGGAAAAGAAATACAACAGTGGATCTAAGGAGGGTCCCTAAATTTAAGTGCTCTATATGCAAATATGTATACCTATGTGTGCAATGTCCATGCAAACACAGAGCTTCTAGCACAACATTCTCTGCTTTCTACACTACTGTAACAGACTGAATTCCCATGGCATTAAAAAAAAAAAAACCCTCTGTGCACAGTTTCTTATATAAAGCACTCATCAACCCACTCAGAAATTCAGTTGACAGTAGCTAAAACAAAACAGACATCCAAGGTCAGAGTTGCATCCTCTTTGGCTATGTGACCAAGTCTGACTTAGTCCAAGAACAATTACACTTGCATTTCCTGTGTTTAAAACAGTGATCTTAATATTATGGTAATATAAAAAGAACAAGGATATGAAACTCAAGCTCTCATAACTCAATTAGTCGCCCAAGAAATCTTAATTTGCCCCCCTCCTGTGTTGTGCAAAGCCTTTCATTATGTGATCCAACTGTTCTGCCCCTGAGTACTTGCATAACCAGCAGCCCAAAGTGAATGCTCTTCACTATGCAATGATGTGCTTAGGTCACAAATACAAGCATGCTGCCTGCTTTAAGGCTTTTACTATAAAGACCTCTGTCTCACACACTGTCTCTACAAATAGTAACTTGATTCTCTACCATGATATTAGGTAATATCAAGTTTTGGTTTATACATATAAACTGAAGAGCAGAATAAGAAAATGTATCTTGGAGAAGGACAAATTTGTCAAGACTTCAGAATATTTATCATTCACAACCTCAGGTATTAATTTGCACATGGTATCTAGTACTTCACTACACGACCATACACTTTAGAGAAAAGTTATAACAAACTGGCCTTTTTATCTGACCTTGTGGAAAAGTGACTTAGTACTCTAACAGTATCCAATATGTCTCAGATCCAGTTCTTCCTCCTCTTTATTATTCAATAGCTAAATAATCATGTCCAGCTCAGCTACTGTACCTGACTAAACAAGTGGCCAGGCTCAGTCATGGCTAATACATCAAACAAATGAAAGTCTGGCTTATCAGCAAGAATGTGATTGAATAAATGCTCACATAACTTCACAGGCATATCTGAGATTTTTCCAGGGCTTATAAATTGGCTGAGTTATCACAAGAACATCAAAAGGCACAGTCGAAAAGCCACAAATGCCAAGTTTCAAGTCACTGCTTTAATGCTAAGGAACAACATTTTTTCTAAACACATGGAGTCATATGATTTTTTTCCAGTACCTGTTCCTAACATACAATTATAGTTTCTCAGTCTCATCTGTGGGAACTTTCTTTTCTTTTAGTTGCTGAGCTAGACTCTAAAGGAGTATCTAGAAAGAAGAGCAGTTCACCAAATGCCTTCTTTGCTCATCTTTGTGTAGATTTTGGTGCAGTTCAACTGGATCTGATGTCCTTTATTACTCTTTAGTAACAAAAAGAGGTCTATTGCATTGATAAAAAGTGTCTTTTAGTGGGCAGCACTAGATTGTGATGCACAGTATTTTCTTTTATCAAGTAGCCCTGTTGCATGATGTTAAGAGTTGAAGAAAAAAGTTTTCATTTCTGTGATAAGGCCTTCTCATAGTGCCAAAAGTTAAATGAGCACAGGCGTCTCCACTTTTGGCAACTGCCCATTAAAATAATAAATTCAGATCAGAAACATGATCTCTTTTAAACTTAAATCAGCATTCACTGTTTGTTTGAAACAAAGACTCAGTGAGCTCAAACAGCTGGACAGAAAATAACACTAATTTTCAGCATGTTCTTAGGCATGGTATTTTATGGTTTTTTAAATGCAGTTTGAAGTACAACACATAAAAAAAAAAGTATTCTTACCGTACAACATCAAAATTTTGAACTGAATCTTTCCAAAAATACTTCACACTGTGATGTGTGAAATAACGAATCTGTAAGGGCAACAACACAAAGATGTTAAGCTGGTACCACTTAACACCTCTCTTCTGACTGGCCTTATTCTGAGAGGTGACAGAAAGTGAATTCAGAAAAGCTTCACTGAAAAATGAATACTTTTCTTTCAACATAATCTTTCACGCTTCCCACAATTTCCAGTAACTGGTTATTGAAGAGATTTCTTTTCCACCCAAAGAATGAGTTAGCCTTTCAAACAAAAGTAGCAGCTCACATATTCTGTACTCTGTGTGTTTACTCTCAATAGTACTGGAAATATTTGAGAAATATAGTATTGCCAGCATAGTATTGCAAGTTTACTTACAGGCAAATATTTTTTCGGATCGTTTTTATTCTCTTCTGCAGCAGATTCAGAGAAATGAACAGCATGGCCATTTGACACCTTGTGTATGGTAGGGTTAGGATTCTGAAAAGGACTGGCTCCCAAGGAAGGCATAATGCGAACCTTTGCACAAAACCATATCTTGAATTCATCCTTTAAAAGAGGGGGAAAATGAGTTAGCTGAAAAAACATTTAAACAGCATTTTAGTACAACAGCTATAGGAAAATCACAGCTCATAGATTAGCAGAATACAGAATCACAGAACATATCTCCAAATAAATAACAGCTACTTTAAGAATAAATTGATTTTCACAATTCTAAAAGCGTATTTTTGCACTTGGGTCAGCAGTTTCACCTTATTTCAACAAATGTATCTTTGCTGAACATGGGAGGGGATACCATGTTTCAACTTATATGAACATGGTATTTGTTCTGTAACTGTTGATGACAACAACATTCATGCGTTTGATTCTTCAAACTGAAAGACAGACTATTCACTATGCCCACTGCAAGCAGCTGCCAGTCTTCCCAGAGACAGCAAAGCTACACAGGAGCACTGCTGTAAAACAGTCATGCCCACTCTGCAAGGCAAGGATTGGTGTATTCTAGCAAGCAGAAGGAGCTGCAGTCAGGGAGAAGCATGTCCCCTGCACACTTACAGTTGTCCTCAGCAGAACCACCCCACAGTCTTTAAGCGCAGTCCTTTTGCACGTCGCTTTCACACGCCACTGGGGCATCCAGTAGAGCAGGAGGAGGAGGAAGCCACCAGAACAGATCACTCCTGCAGCAACCAGCACCAACCTCCAGCGACACAGATCGTAGCCATAGATCTCCTGTGTGGAAGCAGAAACAAGTTATCATGACTCTCTTAATTACTGTGGCTTGGGATGCCAGCATTAATTGTTTCAAAACGTGCAGTATTTAAAGTAAACAAAATTTCAAAGCTATTCCCTCTTTTTTCTTTTTTAGGGGAAGGAAAGATTTGAAACATTTAATACATGGTGAAATGGAAGCTAAAAGGAACACTGTTTTGCTTAGTCAGAAATATATATATCAATAAAAGCCTGACAGGCAGATCATCCACACTGTGTAAAACAGTTTATTGTAAGACTCCTGTCTGCACTGCTCCCCAAGGAATGAGGTTGTAACACAACCTGCCTTAACTCTCAGTGAACAACATTTTTGACTATGACACAGCACAAGTCAGCTCAGAATTTAAGACCAAAAGTGTGTGGTTTTGCCAAATGCTGATTTTATGACACAGCATTTGATTAGCTAGCATTCACAGTTTTGAATTACTGCAGGATGAATTTAATACATTCTAAAAAAGCTCCTAAATATATCAAACATCATTTTTTAGTACAGAAATTTGCTTATTTTGCCTGCCATTTAACAAGAAATGCTACTTTATAAACTCCAAGACACAGTTAAAGGTTTTGTAGCTTGTGCCAGTCAGAAAAACCCTTTTCCCATGAAAAAAAACCCCAAGCATTCAGTGTGCAAGCACCAACTTAACTTGATGACAGCCAGGAACAGAAAATAATTTAGTGATTTACTGGACACTGTGCTACATTCCTGAGTTTCACATTACATCATTAGATTATATTTCCTGCTGTAAAAGGGCAATGAAGTTTCCCATTGAGTCCCACCCATTGTTCATATTGACATGAGCTTAGTAGATTTTTTTTTTTTTTTACATTTCATTAAACAGAGTTAGAAATTGTTTAAACTTCATTCCTAAGAAAAGGCTTTTCAAAAGTTTTTTTTGCCACCTTTGCTGATGACAAAAAGCAGAAATAAAGTCCATTCTCTCTTACCCCCAAAACACTATTTATTTTAGCTATAAAAATAAGAACAAAAGACAGTGAGAGAAGTTAATACTTCTTTTTAGGAAAAAATACAATTATTTCCTCAAAAAAATTAATTATAGTGATCAGGCCATAAGCATCTCCTGTTCTAAGATGCATTTGCTTACTTTCTGTATTAGAACTGTCTAGTGAAGAACTACTTTTCCTAGTAATGTGCACAAGGACAGAACAAGAACTTTAATTCACAGAAACCTATCATTTTTTTGAAACAAAAATCCCTATATATACCAAATGTACTAGAAAAATCCCTATGAACCCCAAGTGGGCAACAAATTGAAATATTAGCTGCCAGTACTTTTCTGTCAAAGCTTACTGCTTTTTTATATAATGAAACATTAATCTGTTTTAAAAAATCTCCAGGATGTGGAGGGAAGAAACACCAACTAACCAAAGAAAACACACAATAATAGTAATAATTAAAAAAAAAACCCAAAACACAACCCAATTTGTTTCCATCTTCATGTGTAAGTAGAAATGTTAAGCATCAAAATGTGTTATCTGTTGGACTACTCAACAAAAACCTTTCCTATCCCAAGACTAATTTCTTAATACCAAAAAATATTGCCAAGGATAACCTTATAAAATTGCTAAATTGATTTAAACTGAGACAATCCACTTCCTGATCTAATATGTCCCTTAAAACAGAAAACCCTAAAAATGTGTTTCTGTCTCTGTATAAAATAGATTAACAGAATTCATTACCATCTCATCTTCCTCTGCTTTATTGACATATTTCTTCTCTTCTTTCTCCATGTTTAGTATGATATGGAACTTCTCGACTTGAGATATGGAAGACCTTCAACAAGAAGACAAGAATTAAAAACTGAAGCAACATTACTATTTTACACCTAAGTTCTAGGTCATTTCAAGTTACTTTTGGTAAGTGCATAGATACAACACTACACTGACAAAATATTAATATTTATCTTCTATTTGCACTATTACTAGTTTCTAGAAGTAACTATCCAAGCAGGTTTGTAAAGCTTCATGACTGAACATCAGATGAATACAAGTGAAATACTGTAGAAAGACCAGGCTTTAAAAGAGAGGGAAGAAGCTTGTACCAATTTAACTTGGCTACATTCTATATGCAGCAAGCAGTTTTTGGTACATTTTAGAAGCTTCATGATGGACATGAAAATTAATCCTGTTTAAAAAAAAAATAGCTTAAAAGTAGGTCAATATTACACATTTGTATCACTCTATAACAGCTCCAATGAGATGCCTTCAGAATTCAGGCTATCCTTAAAGAGGAAAGGCACAGCAACCCTGGGATCTACACTTCTCATCTGAGCAGAAGAATAAATACATTCTTAAAGACCTTTAGTCTCCTGTTTACTATTTCTAAATCACAACATGCTTTTTGGCCAGTCTTTCCCCTTCTTTCCAATTCCTCTACTATTCAATTTGCATTAAAGTCTCTCACAGTTGCTAATCTTGAGAGGTGCTTTGAGGACAGATTATGACCACAATTTTCATCAATAAGAAAAGGCATGGAAAAAATATGGCACTGTCTATGGGATAAATGGAGTGCACACAGTTCCACAGTTCCAAAAGGGCAGAGCTACAAACAAAGGCTAGAACACACTGTGAGGCTTATCAGAATTTCTCTCACCACAAAAGCAAGTAAAATCATAAGTACCACATCAAAAAGCCAAATTTTTGAAACTTAAATTGCATCTAACCTTCATTTGGGCACTCCTGTACATGTTAATTGTATACAGTTTATAATTAATGCACAGGAACAAACAACTACCACAATTAAAATAACTAAATAGCCAGTGCTCACCTGCCAAGACATAGATTAACTATAATTCTCTGCACTGACATGATACAGCCTTCAATTTTATTTACTGCATAAATATTTATTTACATACATAAATCTCTCAGAAGACAGCACTTACTACCACAGCTTATAACCAGTCCTCAAGTCACAGCAGAAGCAGCTACTCCAATAGTCCTTTTCCAGGCAGTTATTAGTAGCACAGTAAGTACAATCACTACCAATTTCCCTGTCATTAGCTCCCCAGCATTTTCACAAACTGAATCACCAGCTCCAAGGCAGCTCCTCTCAAAGCCAGCCCCTGGATCCATGCACTTACATTCACCAGCAATGCCAGCTCCAAGGGTCCCTCCTCCCAGCTCCAGCAGCTTATCAACAGCATCACATCCACACGTGTTTTCTGCAACCTACCACCTCCTTCCCAGTTAACCCAATAAATGAAGCAGGAGCCCAACAGGAAAGGTTTCTTTTGCTACTGGATGTCCTCAGAAATCTATTCCCACTGCTGAATAAGGTCCTAGTAGAAGAAATACACACTCAAAAGAGAAAATTGCATTACAGCACAAAGCTGAGTCTCAGGTGAGAAGAAGCTCAGTACTTCATAAATTGAGTGCTTGATACAGTTGGCATTTTGCTCTGAATGGAAGGAAGCTAACTTGGCAATAACTGCCTCTTTTGATTGGAACATCAGCTCACACTTCCCTTGCCTTAAGCTGAAAATTTTCTATTGCTATACTATAGTTTTACTGCAGATTTATTTGGAAATTAAGCCACACAAGTCACTGAAGTTCTAAAACACACTTTTGTTTAAATTGCCACTTTTCTTTAACTAAGGAGCTTTCTGTCCTGGGAAAGACAAAGATAATACATAAACCCAGTTAAAAATCTGTCCTAAATCTACACAGGACTGCTAAGAAAGCTCCTGAGGACAATATTTGAGTTAATCACATCAAACAATTTTATGTACACCACAAAATCACATTTTCAATCCAGAAGTCATGCAGCCAGAAAAAAATTCTGTATTTACAGAATTATACTTCTAATAGAGTTCACAGCTCCAGGAAAGAATTACTAGGTTAATCATACTTGAACTAGTCTGCTCTTAGACAAACACACATTTCCCCACTATAATGTACAGTAACATCAAAAAGGTGCCTGCAGGCAACTCTCCAACCTTGATGGACATATCAAGCAGGAACTTGATACAGGAAAGCACCAGGCAGAAAAATAAATGCAAATAGCTTCGAGATCTCAACTGAGATCTCAACTGAGATTTCTATATGGCCAATATGTCAGCACAGAGACCTTATGGGACATCATGGCAGTATGAAAGAAGTGTAACTGCCTTCATTTAGGGTTGTTCCACTGCTGGGAAGGAACATCAAGTTGTAGGTCTGAAGAAGTATGAAAGGAAATCTCAGCACTAGCAATAATTCCTGTGGTTCTGCAAGCTCTTTCAACAGCTGGGCAGAATCAGACAGGGAATACATGAGGAGAATTAGGAGGCTATTTCTGACTCACATCATTAGCTCCATCTGCATTATTTTATACAGACTCATTTGCTGAACAACCTTCAACTAACACACATTTTCAACATGGCACATACTGCTGGTAATTTTCCATATTAAACTCCAATTCAAATCTCTAAATTTAAAAAGCATTACAGATATATTTTCTTTGTTCATGGGTCATGAAAATTATTCCTACTCTACAACAAAGTACTGCACTCTTCTTCCTCTCATATCCCTTCTGGCACACCATCAGCCCAAGCATATTATCAGGAGTTGAAATAAGTAAGTTCTTTGGTTTATCTCCCACTGTCCTGCTGAAAGCTGGGGTTGAACACCACCATGGACTCTCCAGGGCTGCCTCCTTAAGTGACTTCAGGCTGCTGGGTCAAACTGAAAAAACCTTACCAATCTGCATATGAGTTTTACTTCCTTCCTTCTATAATATGAGGGGGAATTAAACATTTCACTACTTTAAACCTTTACTTAAAAATTTAGGTATATTCCTTCAACTTTTCAGACCATAAGAGAGTATGACATTTTGCTAGTACTCATATTGAAGTGAGGTGGAAATCCACCTGCAATAAGCAATATGAACAAGGGAATATCCAAATATAATGTGCCTCTGATGCACATTACAGGCTGCCACTCAGCTTCTCTCCAGACCCGGAGCAAATAGCCAGAGAAATCCTCTCCTCCTTTTAACAAATTGAAAATAGCAACCTTTTAAAGAAAGAAAACTTATAACCAATGAAAATGGTGAAAATTAGTATTGCTCCACTCACATATTTTACTCATTGAGTTGTTATTGTATAGATAAGAATACCTTAGAGTTAGAGTAGTAGGAATATCAAAAAAGTCTATTTAAAAAATGCTGTTTGCCACTGAGATTAAGAGAATGCAATCAATTGCAACATTTTGTAACAATGTAGGTATAAATTTAACAAATGGTCTAGAGATCAGCTGAACAGCATCTGAACTCTAAGTACTTTTACGAGCATACATATGAGTCACAAGCCTAAACAGTAAATCTGCAACTTTGCAAAACACAGTATACCAAAATTAAGTTGAACAGCATTTCCAATTTGTTACTGTCCTGAAGAGTGTGCAGCTGTGAGCAGGACAGCACCTGCAGCTTCAGACTTATGTTGGTACTATTTTGGAGCCAAAATTAATTGGATCACTGAAGAAATGACAGCAGTGTACAGAGCTTAAAACTGTATGCATCCCTCACAATGAAGAAAATGCTTCACTTTTTCTCAATTACTATACCACTCCATATTTGTTCATCTATTCTGACTGAACAACCATGATACCAAGCAATTGTACCAAAATATTTGTAAGCAACAGTTTTAGCAACAGCAGAAAAGATGCAAGTGAAGTAATAGCATGTTTATTAAGGAAACTGAGTAAGTCTCTATCAGCACACCTGAAGAGTTCTGCAAGCCACACTTTTGAGGGACCACAGGCTTACCTCAAACCAGTTTTCTAAAAGCTGGCAAAATCAGTAAACTACTTCAGTGCAAATTTTACCCTTAGGGTTCTATATTTGGGGTGGGAAGCAAAGACAATCTTCCCTCTGTTGCCCTCAATGTTTGTCCCAATTCCACAATCCTTAACAACTAAATAATACACATTGCTTCCATTCTTCCAGTTTTTCAATATAAATGGAAGTTTAATACCTTCAAGGGAAAATTTTTCAAGTCTGGACAAATTACAGCTCCAAAAGAAGAAAGTTATGATATCTCCTATAATCACTGGCTAATTTAAATCCCAGATTTCTCAGATTAAAATGTAATTTTTAAAGCTGAAGTCCCTAATAAAATCCATGTATGGATACATATAAAAATCATTGAGTTATTACTTTTGCTTATGCTTTTATCATCTGTCTAAAATATGTGAGTAAACTTACACATTTCTATCTTAAACACTCCCTACTTTATTCTTTTCAGATTTCTGTAAAAAGTCCTATGATAACTAATAGTTTCTCTTACCAACAAGCAGTCCAGCAGCTGTCCTCTGCACTTGCTTTTGTTACCATGAGCTAGTGAGGCAGTTCTTAATAACGGAGACCCTATCTACAAGGGAAGTCCTGACAAATGAACTATTTTGTCTAAAATCTAAAAAAAGTCTCCAAGGGCTTTTCAAACTGTTATCAAAAGATTAACATATCAAAGAAAATTTGGCACTGCTTGGAATGCCTTTTTTTTTTTCCCTCTTCCCTCCAGTGTGGCCGAACAATTGCAAGACTGTGGCCGGGCTGGCGCAGAGGCTGCGCTTCCAGGCATCAGCAGCCCGGTCCAGCTCCTTCTATTCAAACAACAAATGCTCCCCAGGAGCCTGCAGACACTTGCAGGGCTATGCACAAGCCCTGATACTATCTGCCCAGCTAAAAGCATCTATGCTTCTGACCAAACCCTTCCTTGTATTTACAGCGGTTGTGAGCGAAGACAACAACATTCATTTTGAGGAGCTCAAGGCAGCAGGTCAGAAATGCACACATTTCTCACTCTCAGCATTTTGCAGTTTATCACAGAGCATAATGAAGTAATCACACACACCAGACAACCTTCAGAGACTGAGTGCTACAAAGCTAAGAAAGTGAACTTTGTCACTACCTGAAAATACAGAAAAAAGGTGCTTTTCTGTACAAGACAAGGCTCAACCAGCTCTGCTTTGGTAAGAACACAAAAAGCAAACCAAGAGATGTAGCAAGGCTGACGGAAAAAGGAACAGACACACAAATGAGGCCAAATTTCAAATTCACCTCTGTGCCAAGATTAATACAAGTAAATCTTCTTTAGCACCCTATGTAATCACTCTCAATAAATAAATCAAAGTAAACTAATACAGGAAGAAAATTAAGAACAGAAAAAACCTGACTGACCTGCCTAGAAAACAATCAAACACAACTCCTATTCCTGACATTTGAGTTATTGTCCTAGCAAGTGACTTGCCTGGCTCTCCTGGGTCCAAACAGGCTACTAAAGGACAAAATCTTCTTTTTCAGAACTTATTTACAAGTACATTCTCCAGTAAGAGGCACCTTACAACTGTGTTGTTAAAAATTAAGTTTCTAAATAGCTCAATGTTATGAAAAACCTTTCATATTTTTGAATAAAAAACACCTTGGAAGTCATCATCTTCAACTGTATCCCAACTGGCTGCCAAAACACAAGGGGAAAAAAGGGGATTTTTTTGCAACTAGGAAGGCAAACATTATTTAGTCACTCAAATTCAAAACTTCTGCACTTTAGAGCCATACATTCAACAATTGACACCAACAAGAAATCAACCCTACAAGGGAACAGACCTTACAAAGGCAATGTTTATCCCTAGGGCTTATTTTTGTTACAGTACCATGAGATTCCCACACACTGAAATCAGTTACCAAACAGTCCATTTTTTCCAAGAATTATAGTTAAAGTTTTTGGGATTCATGCAATGGGCCTGAAATGGAGGGTAAAAGAATTGTTACATATACACAAAACACCAGCTAATGCTCAATTTCTGCCATACTGGCAGTAATGAAGTTAAAACTGAAGAAATACTCAAACTGGAAGAGCCATAACAGGCCAGGAAGAAGAATGAATGCCTTCTGAGAAAATATTCCATCTGAAATACACCTGACTTCTTAGGAAAGATGGAAACTCATCCTGGTCAATAGTTGACCATTAGCAGAAAAGGATGGCAGTTCATTTTCCTTGACACAATGAAATAAATATTTTCCTATACACAAGACTAAGAATCTGTAAGAATTAGGAAAAAAAAATATAAAATACTCACAAGCACATTCTTCCTATAATGTATTTCATAATATACTGCACATACTAAAAATCAATCACCAAAAAAGCAAATTTGGACCCAACATTTCCAGCTTGCAAGGGATGGAATCAAAATTTCTGCCCATATTATGTCTTGGACATAAGTCCTGTAGTTACTTTTCAGTACTTCTCTTTAACCTAAGATGTCCTACTTTAGCATCTATAAAAATAATGTATTAGTTCCTAAAATTTCTCCATTGGCAGCTTTTGAAACAAGATGGGCAGAATCTGCAGCCACTGAGAATAAAAGAAGGACCATTTTAATACACTTGCAATTAAGAATCTTTAATTTAAACAGCTATAAGAAAGTTCTACTAAAAGGCACCTTACGACTTCTTGTCACCAAACAGTCAATAATCAGAATTCATCACTAGTCTCTGTACCTCATTAAAGGAAAGAGTTTCTTAGCTGCTCTTTTTGGATTCTCAGTCTCCAAGGAGCTTCTGTACACAGATATGCCTGCACTCCACATTTCTGCTTCTCAGATTCTGTTTCACTGTTGCAGGTACCCAGACCACAGCCATGGTGTGTGCCAGATGGATTTTGCTATGCCTGGACTTGGAAAGATCCATGTCTGAGCAGCAGCACAATGCCAGAGACATCTCACACCACCAGGCAAACCCAACACCACATGTGAGAGTCTCTCTGCCTGTCCCCAAAACAGAAAACCCATGTCACTCAAAGACCACCCTGAAACTCAAACACATCCCTTTACAGGTGATACATGTCTTAGGCAAATATCACACTTTTGTGACTGTAAAAACCAAAAGGTAATGACTTTTACTTCAATGTTTATTACCATGAGCTTACACATGGAACACACTTGTAAAGCTTTCAGTATTATTTAAACATATCTGTATTTTTAGAAGCATGTGGTTTACAAACACAGGAGATACTCCACTTGAGAGGCAACCTCACCTTAAGAAATGCACCTGATAAAAATGGCAGCTGATGCAGTTCACAGATCTCCAGTAACTTGCAGCTGAACCCTTAAATACCAAGTTATCCACATAATGTGCAACAGATGCTCAGATAAGACATACAAACTAAAATAACTATGGAAGATCAAAAATCCTTCAACTGTATTTTGAAAGGAATTAAGGTTATAATTTGTACTACAAACAAAGCTTAACACTTTAGTCAACTAACCAAGCTCTAACAATAAGAATGACATAATAGTTTAATGAATACATGGAAATTTTACAAGTACACGAGCTAAATTTTAACAAAGCCCTCCACTCAATACCTATTTTATCACTTCCCATCTTAGGCCTTCTGTTATAATACAAGCTTTTGTTTCTGTGTTTAGGCTTAAGGAAGACCATTGTATCCAACAATCACCAAACCAAAACTGTATTTACATTTGTAGAGTGTATTCTTTGTAAAGTATACTGTTTGCAGGCTGTAATAGCAATTGCAATATTTATAGTAGAGTACAGGCTACATTAAGGAAAGATAATTCTACATCTAACAATAAACTCAGCATGTCAATTCATCATGATAACAAAGTACTATAGCCAATACCAGACTCAAAACTTACTTTCTAACTGGTCTTCAGATTGTTATTTTCAGACCACTTAGAAACTTGTTATTAATACAGCAGCAATGAAGAAGTTGAAGATATGTTGGAAGAGAATTTAGGAAAGTTGTTGGTCATCTCAAGGACAATTAGTCAAGCATTTTATCACCTAACCTTCCCAGCATCTCATTTATCTTACCTCGAGCAGCAGCTATTCACATTAACAACAATTTTAAACTGAAAAACCAAGCACCAAAAATCACAATCACCCAAAGCTTGTTCCCACTCTAAGGCTCACAGAAACAGAATCTTTATCCATGTCCTTTCAGATTTCTGGATCTCTTACCTAACTGCCATGAGGGAAAGAAGACCTGTCCCACAGTCAGGGAATCCAACAAAGCATACATTTATTTTGGATGCTTATTAGCTCTCTTGTCTCTTGGAAGAGTATACCAGACATTTGGGTTAGAATTCACAGACTGTGTTTTGTTTGTTCTTGGAAGAGAAAGTCAAACTGTTCCAAATACCTTGGGTAGGGCATGGCGCCATTACACCCAGCACGAGCTCTCAATAGCAGAGCACTGAGGCTGTTTCCAAAGAAACCTTCCTTTCTACTTTACTCAGCCCTTCCATGTGATTAAATAACCAAGGCTATTATGGATAGATAATGGGGATGGCAAAGATGCCCCATCCCAGCACCAAGAGACCAGCAGCCATTCTAGAGGAGAATTGGGAGTCTGAAGACCCAGACCCAGCAACAATGGGTCCTTTCAAGGAAGCATTTCCCCTTAGGGGCTGTGCCAAGAGCCCAACCTTTCCTGTGTGGCTGCCGCCTTATTGTGCAATGTAGAGTATCTGCTTCCTGGGATATATTTGCTTTTGTGGTATGGATGCTCAATAAAAGGAGGTAATGACTTTTTTTCCTCTTCCTCTTAAATTCTTGGAAAATATTTTTGAGGTTAACATAAGAACATTTGTATCAAATTTCTCTTTGTCTGCAAGGAGATCATCAAGCACAACTAGACTAATCACAAGAGAGATGAACTTTCCTCCAAAGTTTAGACATTTAACTTATGTTTCCTCAGAAGCACACATAGTGGCATACAGCTGTGACTACAGCAGTCACACTCATCACAAGCAAGCTACTGGCTTTCATGTCTTCCTTTCCCATCCTAATTATGACTTAGGACCTTTCACTGCTTTCAGCCAAGCATTCTCAGACAAAGCAGCAGTATTTCTTCAGTTTCCTGAAGTCAAAATGTAAAACTTAGATATTCTGAAGTTCAACTATGTAACTGCTAAAAATACACAAGATTATATTACAGAATAACAGATACAGCACCAAATTGTACTAAATTCTAAAAATGTATTCCGTAAGAAAATCTATACATTAAACCAAGGGTTTCTAATGCTTACTGAAACCATAATTTTTGAAAATAGTCATAATAAATTGACACAATGTCTGGAAGTATGAAGCATATTAACTTAACTTAGATCAGAAACATTTCAAGGAAAAAGCTCTTGTGTGCAAACAACTTGTCAATCAACAGAAATACTGTGCATGACAGAAACTGTTAAAACTCTAAATATCATATAATGACACTAAATATAAATGATAGAAGACTGTATAAAAGAATTTAATTCAATTTTAGATGTCACATATGACAATTTATTTGTTTTCATCTCAAATTACAGTAACTGAAATAATTAACAGAAAAATCTGCAAACAAGTTCCATTCCAAGATTGAGCTGCTGTACAGGACAATTTTTCATGCACGGGAATTTATAGGGCATGACAGCTTAGCTCCTGAAAATGATTCATTTACCCTCAGAACTACTATATGAGGCAAGACGAAAAAAACAACAGGGAAAAGTTGCACTCTGTTTCCATGAAATGAAGTCTGACAAAGACAAGAAGAGAACAGACCTACAGGCCTGTAACATTTAACTCCATGCCTCCATGCCCACAATGTAAACCTTGGCCCAATTCCATCTAGCTACTATGTCCCAGTCATTCAGAACAGTCCTACAAACCCAGAAGAGCTTCAGAGATTTAGTAAACAGTTGTATTTCAGAGAAGGACTTCTACAGTCCATGAAATTAAATTAACTCCCCACATCTTACTACAATACATTTCATCATTGCCTTAAAGAGCTCCGTTTAAATGACACTGTTCAGTGCTCCTTGAGAATGACTTCCACAGCATCAGCAGTGGGAGACATCTCCTGTATAATGGAAATAGACTGCAAAAATCTGACAAGGGATATTCCTTCAACTGCTGCAATCTTCTCAGTCCTAATGACCATCAGCAAACGTCTTGAGTCTTGCCTCTCCCATAAGTAACAGCTTTTGATCAGTCCATTTACAGTGAGCTTTTATCCTGAACCTACCTTAAAGGAGAAATTCTGCCTTAACATATTTTGTCTGCAGCAACATTTTATCTCTGTTTGAAATACCTTTCTTCTTTCTTTTGTAGCCTATAAAAACTTTATAACAATTTTAAGAGGTGTAACTGTATCCATCTTCTCTGCTGTGAATAGGAAAGTTTCCTTAAAAGCAAGACTGAAATGTTTCAAGTACCTGAAGTGTATCAAGGAGCACTTTTTCCTCAAGCATTGACCTCACAAACTGAAATATCACCACTGTCTAGCGAAATACTCAGAAGTAGCCTCTTCCCAGATAGCTCCAGTCCAGATGCTTGACCCAGCTTTCCCCCTTCAGCCTTGCTTTTTCATAAATGTTAGGTGAAAACAGAGGTCAGCTTCCTAAAGCCCCACTGAGGACTGTCACAATTTCACTTATATTAAATGCTCAAGTAGCTTTAACTCCATACCCTTTGTATCAGAGCCATGGAAGAACAGAAAGCCGGGCTGAAGGCTAATAGAGCAACAAAACAATGGGCCAGAAAGGTCAGATCAAACGTGCATTTCCCCTGCAGCAAAGGAGACAGCACTGAGACAGTCACATAATGATGCTCCCCAGGGCACAATCTCCAGTCCCAGGGACTTACAGTTCAAGAGTTTGATGACCCAAGTACCCCAGCATTTTATTTATTACTAAGTGGATTTTTCCTGAGGTTTTTAAAATTATTTGGTGGCACACTTTAAGCTTGCCAACATCCTGCAAAGAACTCCTGAATTCACAGAGGATTCATTTTGCCCTTATTTTGACCCTCAATCTATTAGTTTTATGAAAGTGCACTTTGGTTTCTCCTTGGCTACAGCATTCGGAAAAGGAAACTGCCAAACTACTTAATCTGAATATAAGCAAAATAATCAAAAATATTTTGAAAAATATTGAAGCTCTGAATATTACCTTATTTCTGTGGGACCTTAAAAAAGAAATCAGCCACCATTTACTATGTTTTTACTGTCTTTCAGGCTGATGTTATAGGTACCAAGCTCTTTCTCATAGCTGTACATACTAGCACACTTTCAAAATTAAAAAACACTAATCTAGCTAAAATCAAAATTAGTATCCAAAGAACCAGGATGTTTTCTGATAGAGTGACACACAGATATAAAACACTCTTCAGAAATCCAATAAAGATAGGAGGGGAGGATAGAGCAAAACACTACACAGATGATTCACCATAAAATGCTGCCCCACAAATTTAGCAAACTCAACTGGGTATAGCTCAATGTCTGCACTACCAAAAATTACAGCCTCCCAAAAATGTGAGCTCAACAAAAGGTGAACTAATTTCATTAAGCTAGGCCAACCAAATTTTCTGAGAGAGCACACCAAACTACATTCTTCTGCTGACAATACCTCATCAACCAGCACAGCTGTCTTGACTATAAGGCTGCATAAGTTCTGCTACCACACCCATCAATGTCACATACAAGTGTTATCAGACTTCAGCTACATAGACAATTCTGGCATTTAAGATACTATTTCTTCACAGACATTTACAGAGGATGACAGCAAGCAGGAAACTCAGACTATACATTTGTTCCAAATGCAAGGTGCACACTACACTAATTAAAAATACTTTGCTCTGAAACCAGAGTCAAAGGCTTCATGTCCTGTTCCAGTAATGGACTTTTGTGGAACAGCATCTCCAGCAGAGTCAGCCGCTATTTAACACACCAGACAGTCACTACTGAAATGACCACAGGCTAAGAACTGGAATTACAAATGCTACCAGCATACCAGTACCAGCTTAAGGCATAAAAATCCTCCATAATACACGCTCAAAATGTAATTATGCCAACAGTCTCCCTACTGAAAAAACTTGTCTCACTCTGGGAAAGAGATTTTTCTGGATATTGGAAAGGGTGGCAGAAGGAAGAGTGCTATGAGGACTACCCCATCTGCACACTACTGAGTAACAACTCTGTCAGGCTGATAATTTTATAAGTTATTTTTCATTTTGCTCTCATCCTACAAAAGGCATGGAATATGTGTGGTGAAATTTTATTTTTGCCTGCTCTTTACTAAAATTCCTTCTCATGGAGAATACAAGTTCATTAAAAAATGCAAATTACGTTGCTAACAAAAACTGAAATTTATAGATCAGCTAAGGAAAATTAAGAAGTCAGGAGCACAAGCAGACTTTCAACCAACCTAGATGGTACAACAATAGTTTTCCAAGTGCTTCAGCTCACTCAGACACATTAAATCTGCCTCTGCTCCAGACACATGCCCTTCACTAGAGGCTGATCTCACCCAAGCAGTAAAAAGTCATCACAGCAATACAACTGTAACACAGCAGAAGCTGTGTTTCATCCATACGTTGTTGATTTAAAATCTGTCCAAACTGGACTCAACACCATTACTCTTTACCACAACACAAGTCTTTGATATTGCCAGCATTAAGGCTCAGTAGGCTGTGTCTAGCAACAAAGCATGGCTATGATGCAGGAGAAGTAATGTCAGGACCCTCTCTCAAAGCACTGTTTAAGGTTTTGAGGTCCTCACCAAATGGACCAACTGAAGATAGGGATAATGTAAAGAGAGCACTCTGCAAGACTGCACGTTTGACAGCCCTTTTATGTTTCCATTGGAATGACCAGTTGGTCTGAAAAGAACTTTTTGCTGGCTTGGCAGATCTGAAGTACTGCTCTAGTGACAGAAGCACCACTTTCATCCAGCAGCACCCTCAGACAATGACTGCTCAAGCCAGTGGAACAACCCTTTGAATTCACTGGGCTTGGGATCAAGCCTCCACAACTTAGTGACAGCAGCAGATATGTTAAGAACCCTCCATGCCTCAATGATAAAAATAGATCCCCTGTTTAAGAAACAGAGGTAAGACAAATCATCCCTCAGCTCAGAGAAAAAAATCTCTAGCCAACAGTAATAGGGCTTTTCAGGAAATTTACCTTTACCAAAAGTCATACAGTTCAATAAATATTATTATGGGGTAAAGGTAAAGCAGGTAATACAACTAAACTGTACAATCTCCCCATTGGAGGCCAACCATTATCCCTGTCACTGACCTTTCAGCTCCTGCTATCTACTGCTGCATTAAATGTAGCCTCCAGAAAATAAGCTCTTGCTTTGTTCATGTAAAACACCATAACAGATCTTAAGGGCAGAGTTCATAAGGGTAACTGTATTTTCCTTCAATGACTTGGGAGATATGATATGGCAGCAAAACGCATAGGATTAATTGAAGTGTTTTCACACATTCCAGTTACATTACAAATCAATTGCTGAACTAGAAGGATTAGCTGGATCCTTTGTTTTGCCGTGCAATCTACTGCAGACAATCAAAAGCAATTATAATAGTGCATAAAATGATACATAAAATAGCACAGCTACTTGGACTTTCCACTTTGCAGTGGGTCCATCCTCACTTAGTCTCCCTGTAGTGGTAAATATAACACCACATGGGAACTGCAAAGAGATCCTCAAAGCCAAATGTGGAGCTTTGTAATGAATGAGAAACATTACAGGATTATCACCTGAATCTAAAGCAGTAATCTGAAAGCTACTAAGGCTACTAAAATCAATAGAAATTCATCAGTGCTCTGCTAGGCTTAACTCACACAGACATTGCTAACACCATGGAGGTTCAGAACATCCTGACAGCACAAGAAAACTCACTCCATTTGCAGGAGGCAGTATCCAAGAGAAGAAAGTAATCCAGAACACCTGTTTCCAAACAAATACAAGCACCACAGTTCCAACCATTCAAATATGTACAAGATCTAAACTCACACAATGCAACCAAGAGATTGACAAAAAGAATACTGTAGATTTCTCCCTCATTGGCTCAAACTCGACATCAACTAAAACTAGAATTTTATGAAATGAGATGAAAGGGACATGAGCTTAGTCTATTCTCCAACATAAACCATATACCATTCTTTCTAAACATACAAACTTGTTCTTCATGGCCACACGTAAAGACTTCCTTAAGTACTACTTTAACTGTGAGAAATGTTAAAAACTTAGTTGGTGTTTTCCATGATGAAACTTAATCCTACTTCAACCTGCGCATCATGGCCACTGAAAATAGCATTTCCTTCTTACAAATCTTTTAAATACTTGAAATCTCTTACATTCCCCCTAAACTCCTCATCTCTTGCCAAAATAACTTGAATTTTCTTCCACATTTATGAAGTTGTTTCCTCGAACTCTGATCATTCACATTTCTCTACTCTGAACTCCTTCCAAGTGGTCCAAATTCCTCTTGAATCTTGGCACCCAAAACAGATGCTGTCTGCACAGACTGTACATCAACAGCAAACAAAGCCAACGGATTTAAACTTTACGTCTCTCAGACAATACTCCTGTTTAAACATCCTAGTGAGATATTTGCCTTTTCTGCAAAACAGCATGACACTGACTCATATTTAACTTGTGATCCAGTACACCCCCAGGTCCTTTTTCTAGTTACTCCTCACCCTGCATTTCCACAGCTGGCAATTCCTGCCTAAGTGCAGTACTCTGCATTTGTCCCTATTGAATGTCATGCTATTTTTCAGGTTATTTTGAACTCTCATCATGTCCTCCAACACACAGCCCCTAAGAATTTAATAAGCACATTTAATCAGCCAGTTGACTAATATTCTCATTAAAGGCAACCATACCCAGGACAGAATCCTTCAATGTAACTTCTCATTTTAACACTGAACTGTTAATTACTGTTCTCCAGATAGGATCATCTACCCCCAGATCATGCCTCCATTTACTTATGAGGCCATTAAAATGAGGAAAACCTTTTTATATCAAGCAATTACTTCAGGAGACTAAACCTCCACTGCTTCTGCTATAGCCACTGAGCTTTCTGCTCTGCAGTAAAAACATATCAAGACTTCAGACACAATTACTTTTCCTACAATTCAGTTCAAGCTGCTGCATCTTCCAAGCACTTGAAAATAGAATGTTTGCTTATTAATCTCAACTGATGGAAAAAACTGAGACAAAGTGAACTGTCAGAGTGTAACTCTATTCTTCAGCTCTCTTCCTCTGTAACTGTCTGAAGACTCATCCTTTGCCAGTCTTCTAGTACTTCTGAGGAGTTCTAGGTAAGATTTTTGAGCTGTTTTGAGAATTGTACAGTGAAACTTATCAGGGTCAGCTGACACAGAAACATATAGTAGAAGTACACTGTAGTGTAAAATACTACCTTGTCACAAATATTCCTAAGATAAAGCACCTGAGTGACACTATGTGAAAGAAGACAAGCAAAACAGGCACTAAGCTCTTCAGATGTTCTGCACCTTCTGCAGACACATGTGCTCTCTACTGAATCAAGTGAGGCATTTCCCAATCCTCCCCCTCCTACTAACATACTTTTACAGGTAGCTGCCTTTTATGTCTCGTGCTGCTTGCCCATTCCATTTGCACAGTAGCCTTTGTGATATTTGCCCCTACTAGTCTCTTACATATATTCTTCACAATGTGACTCAATTTTACACTCTACATATATTTTCTTCTCGTGTCCCAAGTCAGTTAAGCTTGCTTAATACTGTTTCTCAAAAACCTTCTCATTACACTGTTCTCCTACCATTTAAAAGAATCAGCTGTGATTTCCCAGCCATTGCCATTTATCACCTTCTATTTTGACATCTTCTACCTAGAATGAAATCTGAAGGAGCTGCCATTTTTGCTACTGCATGGACCCTTTAAACTGAAAATACCACTGCCATACAACTCTGCTAAAGGTCAACAAAGGAGGAGTTAGGTATTTTGATTTTGAAGGATGATCTTTTAGTCTTAAATACCACATTAAAAATCTCACTCCAACTAAAAAGTAATGGACTAGCTACCAATTGTACTACCACATCCTCTTCCAAAGAGCTGTTTTAAGATGAACAATGCAATGGCACAATTCTCATAAAGCAGAACCATAAACAAAAAGATAAAATTCTGTCAAATGAAAAACACACCATGAAAAAGTGAAAATTCAGAATGAATGCAAATGCAGCTAATTCTGGTAAATTGAATAGAATTATGAATGTGATTGACACTGCACCACTTCAGAGCAATCAGCAAGATTCCATGGCCAGGCAGACCCCTTCCCAATCCCAACCTGTGCACAGCACCCCATGAACATAGTGCAGAAATTATACATTTTAGAAAAGGAGCAGCAAGACACAGAACTTCAGCTTTTTGTGCCAATCATATCCATAACTCCTGAACAGAAACTGTGAATCACCCATCCTTTTTTATTTAAGTCTGCTTTTCAGCTACCAAAAATTAAAGTTTACAGTCTTACTTCAATCAGGAATAAAGGTGTCAGACTTGAAGCTATAATACAGCTACAGTTTACTGCAAAATTAACTTTTGTTCTCTGCTATGCAGATTATTTAACAAAGGAAGCAGCTTTTTTTATGAATGAAAACTATTTTTAGCTCATTGTGTAACAGTGAAAGGGAAACATTTTAGCATTACTGTTACTTAAAACATTGAAAAAATGTTTCAATGTGAAATTAGGCTTTTTGATCTAGGATTTCTCTTGAACTTTCTAATGCTAATCATAAACAAATACAAGCATAGTCAAAATGTTGGGAGTTTTTTCACTGAAAGTCCACAAAACCTATTTATCTGCACAACAACATGATTCCAAACCCAAAGCAGGTTTGACCATAGTAGATGTCATGCTGTGGAGACCAGTAATCCCTGCCCAAAAAACCCTGCACTTAAATACAAACTCTGTTCTCCAAGGCAAATCTTGCAGACATTCAAAAGATGAGCCTGAACCACTCATTTTCACATTACAGTGAAAAGGTTTGGGCACTGAGTAAATTAAATCTAAGGAAACCCTTTTTTTCTAATTTCCAAAACTCAAGAGTTTTAGAAGATTTAACTAAAGGTCTTTGTTTCACAAGACAATAAAGGAATGAAACACCTTCTCTCCATGCCAGATACCATCAGATTCTGACTTTATAATGCTGGTATCCTCATCATCTGCCTGCCACACAGACATTAAATAAGGAAGGCTACAACCAGGCCTCCTGGTCTGCAGTTAAAGATGCTTGAGCACAGCACTCAACAGAGACATTTATCACAGCAGAAGTAATAATTTCTACAACAGACCTTGGACAAGCTAGGTCAAAGTAATCCCCTGCTGCAGATTTCTGTTGTTTACAGAAATAAAGCAAACTATCTGAAGGTTTCCAGAAAAAGGAACAAGGGTGCAATGGTCAAAATGTTTGATGAAAACCTGACCTTTCCATGTCAGTTCCCAGTTCCACTACTGATTTCCTCTATGACCTGGACACTCCACTTAGACCTGGCTTTAACAATATAAAGGTATTTTACTTCTACAGAATAAATGGAATTTGTTTTCATCCCACAGAAAATCAGTATCTTGTTGGCTGTTCTATATTCCACACAGAAAACAGTAGGACAGTACCTCCTCAAGGCAAATGGGAAAAAATAATCTGAGGGTCCCATGTCAAATACAGAAATTTATTTCCTTTTAATAATAATTTATTAGGAATACAGCAAAATAGCTTGTCTGATGCACCATGCCTGTCACATGGCACAGTAGCAGAAGAGGACTGAATCACAAAGTTTCTCAATCACTCAGACATCATGATGCAACTTCCCTTCCTGCTAGGCAGCCCCCACGCTCCCTTGCAGGCACTTCAAGCTTCCTGGCCAGGCAGCTGGGACCTTTCACCTCTCTCTCCAGGTTAGGGATGAATTACTGCCTACCAATGCCATAAAGTCCTTCACACACTAGAAAGAAATGAAAAAGAAATACAGCAACAAACGCCTGATCCTAGAAGACAACTAACAGAAAATTTAAGAAGGGAGAGTAAAATGAACTCAAAATCTAGACAGCACTTCAGAAAGACATCAAGCAGAGCTTGGAACAGCCCCACTGCTCCTGAGAGTTACTGGGGAAAGCAGCAGCTGCTGTCCAGCAGCTCTGCTGGAGTCTGCAGAGCTGCTGAGCCCTCTCACTACTTACACCTCCTTGTGTCACAGACAGTAAGCCTTGGCCAACACTTAAGTTAACAAAATGATCTCTTACTTATTTTCTGAAGCACTTTAAAAACTGATAACCCTGGAGCACATCAGTTTTTCATAGCTGACCTAGGTGCTCACACTGGAACACTAGATGTAGCCAGAAGCCAGTGTTCTTTCCCACAAGTGACTACACCAGCAATAGATGACATTTTTGTTTCACTAAGTCATGTTAATGATATGCTTCTTAGAAGTCAGGAGGGTTATAGTAGTACCAATAAATTTCCAAGTCAATTGTACAGTTCAAAGTTTACACAGTGTATTTTCTTTAAACTTTGTTAAACTGCACTAGTAATTAGCCGACAAGAAAAAGCAGCTAACAGCAGTACATAGCCATCAGTGTCATGCCAAATACCAAGACAAACGTTTCCTCAGTAGATGTGTAATAAAGATACACTGCTGTCACTCATGACACTGATACATGGACATTAAGTTTATGAGGACCACACACTATAGAGTAAATTTAAATAATGTCAAAAAAGCTGTTTCCCAAAGATTATGAAAATCAACGTTCTACAAGATGTAACAGTGCTGTACAAAATTTTAAAAAGAGGTAAAAGTAGCATTACTTTCAAACAAGATGGAATTGATGGCTGAAAAATATTGCTAACCTGTCTGAAGAGCCAGTGTGTGGACAAATCTCATACATACAACAGCTGAGTCACCTACAACAACAAAAAAAAAAATCCAGTCAGAGTAATAAATTGGTTAAATGAAATATAATCTCGATTGCCCTTGCTAAGAAAACACCACACAATTCCAGCGAGTGCATACTGCAAAGAAAACACATTAACGAATTCTAACTCAGCAACCTCAGAAGAGGAAGCAGTCAGACAGCATGGCCAGACAACTATCAGCACTCATGTTAGAACAGTTTAGTTAACACCTCCCACTGCTGGAGGCTATGCTATCTCAGCTTCTTGAAGGGCTCCAAAAGCCTCTTCCAACTACAGCACCTGCAGGGATACACTGATCCCAGCGGGCAAGCCAGAGCACTCATGGCAGCAGCAAGCTTTCAGAGCCAGTACTGTAGATATTCAAGTTTTTCTTTCCCTTAAGCATCAATTCTGTTAAGGTTCTCAGTGTTTAATTCACCTAGTAGCTGTTTATCCCTGAACAGGCATAAACAGGCCTCCTCTTAGGGATGACGCAGTGGCTGTCAGAGGTGCTCGCAGTGCGAGATCCCCGTCTCCACAGCTCAGCTGATAGAAAAGCGCTCCATGATCTTTGTCAGTAGCAGGAGAATGCACTGACTCATGTGCTGAAAAAAGGATGAGAGGCACTGAGTCCTCATCTTGGGCTGCGAAAGTTTCTCTTTGGTACAGATCACCAGCATTCCCCACCGACCCCGCCACTGCAGAACACGCTGACGTGTGCCCGGGCAGCGGAACGCGCCGTGTTCGGTAACCGGGAGCGTCGGCAGAGCTGGGGGCCCGAGGAAGCGGCACGGGAGAGCTGCCCGAGCTGCCGAGGGGCCCCGACAGCCCGGGGCGGCCCCTGGGCAGCGCGGGGGGGCGGCCCGGCCGCTGGGCCGGCGCCGCACGTGTCCGGACACCGGCGGCCGCCACACGCCGGGCGCCCGCGCTCCTTCCCCGGGCAGCAGGGCCGCACCGGCCGCGGGACCCGCTGCACCGCACCGGCGCCGCCACAAGCCCCGCGCCCGCGCCGGGGGCTGCTGCGGGCGGAGGAGCGCCCGGCGCGAGTACGGGCGCTGCGGGCGGGCGGCCGCCCCGCGCCCGGCGCGGCGGAGACTGCGAGCGCCGCCGGAGGCCCGCGGACCCTCCCTCACCTGCCGGGCCGGGCCGTGCCGTGCCCGCGGCCCCACTCACCGGCGGCCTCAGCGCAGCCCCATCGCCGGCGGGGCGGGCGCGGGGCGGGCGCGGGACCGGCGCGGGACCGGCGCTCCCCCCCCCACCCCGCCCGCCGCGCGCGCGGCTGCGGCTGCCTCGCGAGGCGCGAGCGGATCCGCCGCCAACCGGCTGCACGCGCCGGCCGCGCTGGGCGGGGCGGGGCGGGGCGGGAGCGGAAGTGACGGCGGCGCGGCACGCGCCCACCCGCTCCGCGCCGGAAGAGCTGGGCGTCGCGGGGGGCGGGGGCGGGGGCGGGGCTTCGGCGGGAGGGGCGGGGCGGGGACACGTGGGGACACGACTGTGAGGGGATGGGGATGTGCGGATATGGATATGGGGATATGGATATGGGGGGACATGGATGCGGGATGATGTGGATTTGGGGGACGTGGACATGGAGACATAGATGTGGATATATGGGTATGGGGATATGGGTATGGGGACATGGCTGTGGGGGGACACATGGCTATGCGGGGAGCTGCGGGGCAGGACGAGCGGTTCCCTTGGGACAGGAATGGCAGTGGGTGTTGTGCTGCAGCACCTCAGGGTGGGAGTGGGGGCTCCCAGGGTCCCCCAGGCCATGCGGTGTCCTGGCACTGGCGGCTGGGCGTTGTCCCTAAAAGCTACACGGCAACATTTCCGTGGCTGCAGGTCCAGCTCTGCCAGTTTCCTGCAGAGTTACCTCCGCTCCTCAGCTGTCCTGGGATGGGGAACACCACCAGGCCAAGACCTTTGCAGCTGCTGTTGGGGGATTTGGCTTCATCCAGCGCCAGCGAACACCGTGGCAGGATTGACAGGCTACCGAGGCACCAGGTGAGCATCTCTGCACATCTCACTCAATGTGATCACTAGGTGTGTTATGGACTGGTGAGAGAGGGGAGAAATCCCTGTAAGGCATGAGTGTCCTGGGCACTGCCCGGGGGCTCCTTTGCAGACCCCAGCTCAGGTGTTGGACACAGCCCCATCCCTGCAGTGGGTCACTCAGCTCTTCCCCTCAGCTTGACAGAAGAGATAAGGGATCTTTCCTATTGTCCTATCTACGCCTGCTTTTAATAACCATACTTGCTTCTGTCAACTGTCTGCTCAATTTTGAAGAGCACTGCAAACCATTTAGAGGATTTGTAAACCACAAGAGGATCTATATTTCTTTTCACATAGTACTATTTTTTCCAGTAGTTCTTCTCCACTGCAGATGAAGGAAGCCATTGACTGGTACATCTCATTGCATGCAACCCCAGCAGTGACTGAACTGAAGTTACATCCATCTGGCAGAACATCACATCACCCCAGCACCATTCTGGGCTTCCTGCAACAGCTCCAGTGACTCCACAGCTCTGAGGTGAGTCAGCCCAGCATGAGAAACCAGCAGGAAATTCTGTCAGTGATAGAAAGAAAATACATCGTTTTCTGTTGGCTTGGTGAGTTGATTCACTCATGTGACCACTGTTTAAGGGAATGAGAGGAAAAGAAAATGAGAAACAAAACTGCCCCTTTTGGCAGCCACCCACACATCAGGCATAATGCTTAACTGCTCTGACTCAAATCAGATGGACGCCTTCCTCTACTCGAAAAAACCCTAAAAGCATCTATTTTCTGTTAATGTGCTAACTCTACTGTCACAGTTCTCTTCTCTGTTGACTGCACACTTCACTGACCACCTCACTGCTCTTGCCAAAGGCTGGTGTCAGCCTGGCCAAGCTTCTGTCCCTGTTTACCTGGGACACACCAGCTCGTGGGTTTTATGCATGACTCAACAGCTACTTCCCCTGATTCTCTGGAAATTCAGTGATACAGTATTTACTGAGAAATCAGTACTAAGAGTTTGGTGATCTTCTCAGGCAATATTAAAATACTTCTGCATTAAAGTTTTAAAGATTGGTATTAACAAGTGATTTTCATTCACTCTGGTTACATGTGAAAGACCATGTGAAACACCTCCAATTAAATATGCTGAGACTATTCTGTCAATTTTCTGAACAAAGATCAGAAAAATTACTGAATAATTTTGGGGTTTTTTTAATTGAACATCAAACCTAAATCACTGCTAGGATTTTTTTTTTGTGCCTCAGGGAAATGCCACTGGTGATCAATGGTACTGGCCAATATATTTTCATTGAATTTCCCTAGCTAGTTACCCCTTTTGCAAACTGCTAAACTACCCATTGCTATCAGCTTGCAAAATTCCCATCTATGTACGTCTTTATTATTGCCCATTCTTCCCTTTTGAGCAAGATGTTTTGTTTTAAAACCAGAAAAGTCTCCTTTGATGCCACTGAAATTGTGAGTATTTGAGTCACCTAACAACACATTGATGAAATACTCTCCCAGTTTCCATTTGGATCACACTGAAGTATTTCCTCAGACTTACTTTTGCTCATAACCTCTTCTAGCCTTGCAGACTTGCTAGCAGTGTCCCCAGTACAGTCATAGGAATGTGGGGAGATTCAAATAAGTACCCTTCTGCCTGGGTGCTGGAACAAGAGAGGTAAAACACATGAGTAGAAATAGTTTTCTAGGTCATACAGACCTAGAAATTACTATGATGAGGAGAAGCCAAGGAGATTTTTTTTTTGGATGAAGTACTGACTAGTAAAAAGAGCCTATCATATGACTCAGAGGAAAAATATTATGAAATTATTAGTGCTATTAAACAGAAGCTCTTATTCTGTCATCCCCTATTAGTAAAAGGAGTTAAAAGGTTTGCTTTGATATATACATTTCTATGTTCTTCATCAAAATTCCTTTAGTAATTTTCAATTAAAGATTAATTTCTCATCACAGTTTTCAACCCATTGTATATTCTAATGTATTATCTTTATCCCCATTATAAGGCTTCCCTTAACACCTAATTGCTTTTCATTTTCAGTCGCTGGCAAATTTGAACTCGTTTATTGCTTCACAAACCTCAAACCATGCAGCCTTTTATTAACTCAGAGATTAATTTTGTGGTTGGCACACTCCCTGCTTTCCAGCTCTCTTGGCGTCAACTCTGGTTTGTACTGCTGGAAGTGCCTGGCAACCTCAGCTCTCCTGCAGCATTCCTGGCTGCAGCTTCCCTAGGGAAGGGACAGCTCACAGGGCATCACAAGTTATTTCTAGGTATACACCTAGAAATCACAGCATTCAGTGCCTTGAAAACATCAGGTATTTAATCTGGTAGAAAAAATAAAGTAAATTACAAGAGAATTACAAGAAAAACAACCATTTTTTTCTCCATTCTGTTCACCTTAAAGAGATTGATTAGCAGAAGGAAATGAGCCAGAGAACACAATCCAGCATTGTCAGTGCTTCTGGAAATGTTATGGCCATTCACAGCCAGTGTAATTCCTCCAGACTGCTCAGTGGGAGGAGGTAAGCAGCTTGGGGCTTGAGGACAAGAGGAGTGGCAAGTCCTGCAGCCTTTCTTAACGGACTTCCCATGACTATTTTAATTGCATAGTTACATATATTCCACCTGAAATCTGAACTGGTTACAAGTCCCACTTAATAATAAAAGTTACAAGTCCTTTACAACTTTCTGTGACCAGATCATTTTTTACACATGACATTTCTCAATTGCTCCCTCCCACCACCTTTTCCCCAGTGTCGAGGGCGTTCGCTGTTTTCTGTGTCTGGCTTTGCCCCACTGAACCCTGCACTCGCTCCCAGGTGAGGCACAAACGAGCTGAACAATGCTTATTAAGTGTACAGCATTTAGTGAGTCTCAGACTGACTAATCACATTTTATGTACTTTCCCAGTCTGACTGTACCCACTGTTATCTCTCATCTGTAACTGTAAATCCTCCAGGGCAGAGACCAGCATTGTTACCTGTTGTATATTACCTAGATGAAAGGGGGCCAAGGATATTATGTGCTTTGGCAATAAACAGCATAAATACCATCATGCTTTAAGAACATTTGTGAAGTTTTTCTCCTTTGCACATGGTTTCTAAATCAGGCAAGACAAGAACCTATCTGGGGATCACATTTGTGTATGAAACCTATCTTGTGCCAAAACTAAGATATCCAAGTAGCAGAGAAAATAAATCAGAACCTACTGTTTATTTATTCAGTCTCTTTAATGTGTATATATTCGCGTGTTCCACCCTGCCTTTTCTGGTAGAGCTGTATAAATATGTGCCTTAGCTCAGAGGAGGTTATGGGACCCACCTCTGCAGTGCACCAGCAGCCAGCTGGCCACATCTGGTCCCAGATGCTGCAAGCACAACTCTGCTAGCCTTGTACCAACAAGCCCTCCCTGAGGACAGCTCTGGGGCCTCCTGTGGAACACCTCTGGCCCTGTTTGTTTGACTTTCCTGGCAAGGGTGTTACATAGGGGGTAAAATCCCCATAGCCCACTCTCTCTAATCCTCATATATCCTTGGGCAAACAAAAATAACCTCATTAGAAAAGGGGCTGAGAAAGGATACGGCTCCATGCCTTGGCTGTGTGGACATAACATTCCTCCTACTACCTTTATGTGTTTTCTCTGACCTCAGTTGCTCGCAGGCTCTGCCAGCTTAGATTTTCAAGTTCAGTGGGTTGGCAACAGCAGTGGCATCCCTCTGGGCTCTCAGACACAGGCATGGGATCTGCATGGGAACATGACTCTTGAACTGAGTGCCAGAGCTCGTGAACACACAGACAGGTATATGGTGACCCATTAAATGGAGGTTAGCAATTATAGTTTCACTCTGCAAGATGATTCACGTGCAGTTGAAAGCCACAAGTCTTTAAAAGTTTCCTTTGAAAGCTCCTTAAACTACTTTGGCAAGCCTGAGTTGTTGAACAATTTATCACTTCTCTGCCAGATGAGCTTGTGAAACCGCTTTAAGAGGAAATTGTACAAAGTGCCCAAGATTGTCACAGATGAAGTTTCTTTTCTCTTGTGCCACCCAATCCTTTTTCCCCCATTTCTCAGACATGCAGTTCTCTATAATTTAAAATAGCCTGGCTAGTTATTTCCATTACAACAGCAGCAAATCTAGTAAGTTGCATGTCTTTAACAGCAAAGGAGAATTCATTGATCCATTTACTTGAACAAGTTCTTAAAAAGTCCCTTTTTATAGTGGATGAAATAAATAATACTGTGCTTTCCCATTCTTCTGGCTAGCCAAGGAAGCAGTAAAGTCACTCCTGTATCCAGATTACTTTTCTGGTCCTTTGAAGACTATTCCTTCCACAGAAGTTACCTTCCACTCTTCTGTCCTGGATCTCTGCTGCCACAAATGGAACCACTGTAATGGAACCACTGTGGAGCTACTTGGTGCATCCTTTTTGTTGGTACTTGTCCCTTTCCCTCTCCCTTCTATTTTTAAAATAAGGCAGAAGTCTTTCAGTCAGTAGGACTGCCAGCCTTTGCTTAGCTCATGTCATACCTAAGGAAAAGTGGGATCTGAGTGTCTTTATCTGCTTTCACACCTCCACCATATTATTTCATAAAGGTGCCGTGCAGCACACACACAAAAGCTCCCTGAGGGATTGTCTCCACTGAGGACACCAGTTTCCTGATGGCTTGCAGAGGGTTTGTCACATCCAGCCTGCAGACTGGGCTGAAATCCTCAGGCACCACATCAGCACTGGTGATCATAACAGCACAGCAAAGGCTGCTGCACTATGACAGAGGGATGAGTTTGGCAGCAGTTGTCCCAGCCAAAGGGAAAAATTGCCAAGGGGGCCCTGTAGGTACCTGCAACACTGCTGACTTCACTGGGAATATTCCAGTAAACAGAGGGAGTTTCACCCTCACCAATGGACAGTATAAACACCATACTAGGTAACCTATTTACAGCTAAATTACCCCAGGACTGCTAAGAAAAATAAAGCAACTAACTAAACAGAGCTAGAAAACCCCCACATACAAACCTTCAATGTGAGACTCTTGAGAAACCATCACTTCTACCCTGCAAAATACAATAGGCAAAGAGCAAGTATCGGTGCTTTTATTATTTAGCTGCAAGTATTTTACTGTGAAATTAATCTGCTGATCACTGCCCACCCAGCACAGAGGACAGATTCAAGCTCTCTGGCAACTCTCCTAGCTGAAGAAGGTGATACCCTCTCCAGCTGAAGAATGCACGCACACTGCTAATGGAAGCAGCTCGATGTTTTGATTTCATATTAGAATTGCTTGAAAATAGGACCTTTAATATCTCTATTGTTGTACATTTCTCTCTCAAAGTATGTTTAAAGAACTTAATCAGACTCATTTCCTTAATTTCAAGCATATCTCTGTAAACTTATTATCCCAGGCTGATGGCATCAAAGACTAAATTAGGAATGAAGCCAAGTGAATAAAACCAAAGATATTTCCTTTCAGTTACTGTGCAGCCTTCACAGGCTGCAGAGCATTAGAGCTGCTGAAATACCACTGTCACATTCTTCAAGATCTGTGAATTGGTATCTTGCTCTTATACCCTTGGCAGGAAGTGAGGACATGTTCCCTGTTACACTTCACCTGACAAAGCTGTGCTGTGATGAGCAGCTTTAGATGTGTGGCACTGGAAAAATGTCTTTGAACTATTGCTGTTTGGGTTCCCAGTTTCTGAGACATACTTATCACAGCAAAGCTACCCTACTAAACAAAAAAAAAAAAAAAAAAAAAAAAAAAAAAAAAAAAGAAAACCAAACAAACCAAATCCTAGTCTTGATTTTTATAGCATATGAAAACCTTGCTTTCACCTTCTGTCCTTCAATATCATTTGCAGTGAAGCAGCAGACCTTGTAACTGTTCTGAGCCAGGCTGGAAGTCCACACAGGCCACTGTGCCAGCCATCTCTGATGGCAGTAAGGAGCTGAAGTGCTCTGAAATCGAGGGCAAGGTGACACTTTGCATACCCTCCCACCAGGTGGCCAAACATAAATCTCTCTATTACAGCCAAGTCACCAGGGACCGCAGCATGGGCAGGAAAAGGGACATTTCACATCCACTTCTCCAGGACTTCTTCACAGATCTCAAACCAAGAGGCTTCTGTCCTGCCAAGTTAAGGAACAACTTGTAATCCTTGCTGTACCTGGGAACTGGACACAATTTTAGCATGGTCCAGGACAGATGAAGCAGTTATTGCTGAAGTGACTTTTGCAACTTTGTTCTCACAGCACCTCCTGGGAAAGTGCTTGGCAGACTGGCAGTCGGTGCTGTTACAACAAAGCAGAGGGCTGGGAAGCCTTCCTTCTGCTTTGTGCTCTCCAAAGGCTCTGCTTTTAGAGAGGACAGGAACCAAAGCCTGTGTGCCGCTCTTCTCCCTGGCATGGCGCCTCACAGAATGAACCAGGTTACGCTGTCTGATCATTTGACCCAACGTCAGTCATCCTCGACAACTTTTTCATCTCTGTTATTTCAGCTAAATGGGCAAAGTCCATGAGTTTATGATGATCTGAGACACTGTGTTTCTGCAATGCCCTCTGATGCCCCGGTGGCTCCCCATCTGCTCTGCAGACTGGCAGCATTGCTGCCGTCGGGACGGGCGTTCCCTGCCCACATGGCCCGGCCCCAGCTGGAACAGAGCAGGAGCTGAATGTGCTGATGGACAAAGAATGTCTTATGCAAGGGCTGGAGAAGACCAGCTCACCTTCAAGAGACTGAAAAGCAAGGCAGGGGAGCATTCACAGTGTGGGAGCCCAGTGCCCCCGCATTGAGGAGGCTGAGATTGCTGGTGGGCAGCAGCACTCCACAGTGCCAGGCAGGGCTGCACAGCCAGGGAGCCCCCAGGCCCCAGCCAGCCCCATGCACAAACCAGCTTTACAAAGCACAAGGTAAGACCACGTTAGAACATCATTCTGCTTTTCTGAAACTACCGACTTCAGAAGTTACCTGTGTTTCCTTTGCCCTCTGCTTTCCAAGCCATACTGCTCAGGCTCCCTCCATCTCTCCAGTCTTTCCTCGGCAGGAGCCAGGCCTGGAGCAGTGCTGTGAAGAGCTAGGAAGGACAGTCAGCTGCTGACAGAAGGCAGGGCTTGCATGCACAGGAGTGGCAGTGCCCTGCCAGGCCTTGCAGTGCTGCAGCCAGACAGTAATGGGCACTTCTGGGCTTTCTCCTTCCCCTGCTCTTGCCAGAAGATGTTTTCCCAATGTGCTCTTCTTGGCTCTGCAGTGTGGCAGCTCCAAAGCCACGACTGCGAAGTAGCAACTAATGCTGAAAGAGAAGCTGCTGGATCCTTTCCACCATTCCTTGCCCTCTGGGGTCCTTTCTTCTCTATCCCTGAGGTTTTAGACTAAGAAAGGTCTAATTACTCTTGCAGCTGGTAATTACTTTTGCAGCTCCACCCTAACAAGCAGCTCTTCTGCTTCCCCAGGACAGGTCATGCCCTGACAAACACCTGGCTGCTTAGTTGCTCCCGACACTCTTGGAGCCCTGCAGACACCCTGGGCTGAGTGGTGGGTGCTCTTGGTGGCTGGGAAATGCAAAGGGAGGTGCAAGGAAGAGAAGTGCACATCCCCCTCTCACACACAGCCGTGCAAAGGAACTCACTCCTGTGCACTGCAGCTTCTTGCAGCCTTCCCTGGAGGCTGATGGAGACCTCCCAGTGCTGTGTCCATGGTTCTTGGGCCCTTGATGGCTTCATCCAAGACTGCCTGACTCCCAGGAATCTGCCTGGATCCTCCTTGCCTACTCTCCATGGCTACAAAACTGGCAGAGATGATCAATAACAGAGGTGTCTCCTCACAGTCCAAAGCAACTAAACTCCAGTCACCCCACCTTGCAAAGGATACCCAGCAAACACTGAAACCACAAGATCTGCCCAGACTTGACCTGGTGCTAGTCCTGGCCAGCCTGGTGACCTGGGCTGAGCACTTCACTCCCCCCACACCTCTCAGAGAGTGGGGCTGAACAGGCAGATGCATCTGCAGCCCCTCAGGAAGAGCTAAAGCTAAAGCTGCACCCGCTCAGAGCATTCCCACCCTGGCCATTGTTTTGGGAATGACTGGAAAATGTCAGCAGGGCACTGGGTGCGGGTGGGGGGGTCAGGAAAAAGGAAAAAGAGATGATTAGATTTTTTTAAAATCAGCCAATAAATTATATTAACTTTTCCATTGACCTTTTGTGGGGTCACATTATCAGACTAGTGAATGTGGTTCATGAAGATAGGATTATGGTCAGATTTCAAACTGTGCAGAAAGTGCATCCCAAGCAACATGCCAAAATGGAAACGTCAGCTCTGCCAGATGGGTGTGCTTCTCATTATCCTCCCGAGGAAAGCCAGATCCACCACCTACAAATATTGTATATGTTATTAAAAGTGTCTGGTTCCCAGGGAGGCTGGGAATTGCATAAGGTCTGCCTTTGTCAATAGTGCCTTTTACTCCTTTCCCCTTGAGACTGTGGTGGCACAGGAGCAGCCTGTGAAGGGACTGGTTTGCCACAGGCAGCCAAGATCACTTTTCCCCACATGCTCTTCCAGCTTGCCATGGAGCAGACAGCTGGCAGTGGGCAGCTTTCCTTGGCCAGGGCATGAGGACTGGCCTGGCATCCTGGTGCTGCCTTTGGGGTGGGATAATGTCCAAAGCCTCGTGCAGTGGGGGAAGAGGGTGTGAGGGTGCAGCTACATGTGCTGAGTGCCTGCAAGGGAAGCACTGCTGCCCAGTCTCTGACAGGGCTTAGTAGGTGTTGGCAGAGCTGCAGCACTGGGTCACGTCATATCAGCTCCCTATCATGAAGCCAGCAGCAACAGCACCTTCTGCAGCTATAGCATCTTCCAGGACTGTCCCAAGGAGCAGGAAGAGTGCCAGCCCACAGAGGCAGTGAGCCTTCTGTCTCTAGGGCTGTTGTAGTCCTCAGGACTCAGAGAGTTGCCCTGTCCCTTGGACTGCAGCCCTGGCACAGACAGAAGCCTCCTCTCTGCCCCTGCCAGTCCAGCATGGCCAAAATTAGCTTCCCTGCATGTGTGCTGGGTAGAAGAGCCACGATTATATCTCAGAAAAGTATTATTGTATTCCTCAAGCCCTATCTTATCAGGGAAAGGAAAATGGGACTTTGACAAATTGCCTCTGCAGTGGCCGGGGGTGAGCACATGATTTTCGGTAATCATCCACCCTGTGGTCGCCAGTGGCCACTATTGTTCTGAGCCCTGGCTGTGCCCTGTGGAGTCTGGGCAGCCATGACCCTCCTGAAAGCAAGAGAGCACGCAGGCCTGGCCACCCTCACCTTGGCTGCACCCAGTACATTGTGTTTGCAGGTGGAGATGCAGCTGAAGTTAGATTGATCCCTTTATCAGGAGCCCTCAAGTGCTGATAAGGTGACATCGCCTGCCTGGAGCAGGAACTTGAACTCTTTTGCAAGGGGAGATGGTTATCAGCAGTCTCTGGCAGGGCTGTGCTGGCTCTGCAGCCTCACAGCTGGAAGCAGAGCTGAGCTCTGAGCCTGGGACGGATAGGAAGGGTTTGTTTTGCTTTGCACAATGGCTGCTCAGATCCTGTCCAAGAGCAGAGCAGAGAGCACGGCAGGGCACTTCAAAGGCACTCAGCCTAGTGCTGTCACCACACAGGGGATCCAGCGTGGCCAGAGGCCGTCCTGCCCCCGGCACGCTCAGCCTGACCCCAGGGACAGCTTGGTCCCTGAAACACCTGTTGCAACAGGAGACACATTGTTCCCAGTCCCAGGACAAGGAGGATCATCACCTGAAGTGCGTATGTCATCTCACCAGGAAGTCTAAGAGCCACCCACTAGCCCATCTCTGCCTGCAAAGCGTCCATGCAGGGAGGGGAGCAAGGCACTCCTGTGTTCACTCCTTGCTGCTGCAAGGCCACCTGGGGACCCCTCCCCAGCAGGGTCATGAGGACCAAAAACCTGTTCAATGGATCCACAAACCACATTCTGTGGCAGAGCAGGGAGCAGCAGGTGCTTTGCTCACACCTGCTGCAAGCTACAGGGCAGAAAACCACAGGGTGGCTGGTGGCCAGTGAGACAGCCAGCATGGTGCAATGGTGTTCCACAGGGGATGTCTGCCTGGCCTGCTCTGCTGGGAGGGGGAACAGCACTGGAACCATGGTGGATGCCTACAGCCAACCTCACTGCTTGTGCAATTCATTGGGAAGCTCTTCATCCCCCTAAGCATAACTGTGTTTGCTGGTGGGGTGATCCCCATCAAAAGGTGCTGGTGCCAGTGGCAGCTCCCCAAATACCCCAGCAGAAGCAGTCAGTGGGGGCTACTGGGAGCAGGCAGAAGTTACAGCAAAACATGTTGCACAGCTGTACACCTACCTGGTGTTTTGGTGTTTTGTGCCCCTTTTTGCTCTGCTGCTGGTTCCTGCTTCCCAGAGCTGGATGAAGGGAGAGATCGACAGGTGCTGCAAGTGTCACAACCATCCCAGCAAAGCTGCTACTAACTCCTGCATGTCTCCCTATGCCTGCAGCTCAGCCCTCTGCTTTCTAGAGCTGGGTTGTCAGAGTGAAACCAAGTGGGAAAACCCCAGTGGACTGAATACAAGATCTGAAAGGGCTGAGGCTGCTGATCTCCCCTTGCTGCACCTCAGGGCAGAGGACAAGTGCAGATGCTGGAAAATTGCAAACTACAGGAGTGTGTGATGTGCGCAAGCCCCTCCTGTGCTGCTCCTCCCCTTGCTGGATCCCTGAAATGTCCCTTCCCTCAGCCTGTCCAAACACCAGTGTGCACCTTAGGGGCTCCCATCCTGTGATCTCCATGAGAAGGGACCAGGCACTGCTTACCAGGCACAGCACCCATCCCTCTGCTTTCTGTATGCAGCTGTAAAGGATGGAGCACCAAAGCAGCCCTTGGGACACACCTTGGGGCCAGTGCAGAGCAGACCAGCACAGGGCAGCCTCCTGCAGCTCACCCTGCCTCTCCCAGTGCCACAGCCTGGGGGCTTCCTGAGCCGAAGAGCCAGTGCTTGCCTGCCCCCCTGAACTCTTCTCATCATTCACCCCAGCCTTGCTGCCCAAAATAGCCTACAATGATTTCCGCAGTTAATCTGGGCCTGCTCTGAGCCTGCAGGCTGTAAGCTGAATTTGGCTCTAGCCAGCTTCATTTCAGACCTCCCTGTCCCCTTATTCTGAGACATAGCAGAGACACTCCTCCTTTCCTTTCCTCTGCTATCCCAGTGATACCCATCCCATCATATCTCCTCTTTGGGACAGGAGGCTCGCCTCTATCCTTAGTGAGATGCCATCTGTGCCCCTTGTGCCTCTTCTTGTGGCCTGTTTAGCTCTGGGCACTGGGGGGTTCCCTGTGCTGTACACACATCAGATTCTCTTTCGTCCCTTTCCCAACCAGCTCCCACACTGCATCATGACCTGCCTCTTCTTTGGCAGCACCTAATCCTGCTCCCAGCCCTGCCCTCATGGACACCACTCTGTCCCTGTCCACCCGACTCTGAAACATTACCTATAACACATAGAACATGTTGCTCTGTCCCTCAGCCACTTACAAATGCTTTCAAAACCTGCCACCAGCTTTGGGATGTTCATATACCCAATAGAAATGTATCACTAGCAAATGTGGCACCGTGCACCACCCTGCTCTGGTGAGATTCCACCTGCACCCAGCTCTGGGGTACCCAACAAAAGGACATAGACCAGTGGGAGCAGGGCCAGAGGAGGCTGTAAAGATAATCAGAATGCTGAAGCACCTCTCCTATGAGGAAAGGCTGAAGAAATTGTGGCTGTTGAGCCTGGAGAGGAGAAGGCTTGGAGTAGACCTTAGGCTTGCCTTTCAGTACTTGAAAGGGACCTGCCAGAAAGATGAGGACAAACATTTTAGCAAGGCCTATTGTGATATGACAAGGGATAATGGATTTAAGGTGACAGAGGATTAATTTAGATTAGGTATAAGGTAGAAATTCTTAACAATGAGGGGAAACAGTAGAACAGGTTGCCCAGAGAGGTAGTAGTTGCCTCATCCCAAGAAACATTCAAGGCAAGGTTAGATAGAGCTCTGAACAACCTGATCTAGTTGAAGGTGTCCCTGCTCACTGCAGGGGTGTTGGACTAGATGGTCATTGAAGGACTCAAACTATCCTATGATTTCTCTCACAAGAGTGAGAGTGAAGGACACAGATGGTCCCGTGGGATGGAGCAGGAGCAGCCCAGGCTCCTGTTGGTGCAAGGCTCATTGTGAAGCACCAAGAACACTGCTGCACACCCCTGTGCCAGCCAGACCCTGTGAGCTCGCAGATCCCAGCTCACACAGACATCCTCCTGAGCTTTAGACAGCAGCTGAGGTGCCCACCCCAGCGTCTGCAGCAGAGACTTTTGTTTCACTTGAGGTTATCTTATCGCCATAGGAAAGGCAATACAGCAGAAGAATTTCCTTTCCTTTATGTTTCCAGCCTTTCCATTGTCTGGCGTCTGGATTTCTGAGCCTTGCCACTCACCAACGTGCTCAGGCCTTTGGAAATATGAATGCAGCCCCTTCTTATCAGCAGGAGCTCTGCAAATGCTCTTTTTGCTGCTGCAGGCAAACCAGGCAGGGTCTGGTGGCCCCATGCCCCATCCTCACCCCATTCATGGGGTTTGTTCAGGGGATGGTAGTGCCAGGCAGCAGAGCTTGATGAGAATTGACCAAGGCATTGGAAAACCAGTCTTCCATTTCTTTCTTCCTTACATGGCAGACCATGAGTGACGGGTCAGCCCTTCACTGAGCACTGAAGACATACTCAACCTGCTGGATAGGTTTCCATCTCACTGGTCCATGGCTTGTGGTGCTAAAGTTAGCAACCAGGGATCACCCGGAAATATGAGCAGTGAGCCACAGTGAGGACTGTCCCTTTCTCCTGCCTTGCTGGGTGAATCAGCTGGCTTCAATTCCACTGGGCATAGCTTGTAAGCCTAAATGCACGGGGAAACAGCAGCACAATCACAAGAGGAGATTGCTGGGTTTGAATCCAACTGTGAGGCTGGAACTCTTCCAAAGCCCCAGTTCCAGAGCAGAAAGGTGAGAAAGGGGGACCCCCATGCTGTATCTCAGCAAGACAAGTATGAAAGATGCTGAGAACTGTCCCTGCTCCACCAGGCACAACACAGCATGGCAGCCTGTGTGGCACCCCAGAGCTTCTCACCTTCCCCCAGAGAGTCCCAAAGAAGTACCTTCTGCTGCTTATTGCTTGCTTGGCTGAGGTGTTTGGATATCCTGAAGGGCCTGCAGCTTCTCTGAGGGTGCCTGGGCACAGCACAGTGCAAGGCTGAGCAGCAGGGCTGGATTGGCTCCTCAAAGTCCCACTGTGAAGAAAAAGGAGGTGGCAGTGCCCCAGGCAGGTGCCAGGGAGCCCCAGGCAGCCCCATGGGCAGCACGGGACCTGCACTGCCTCCTTCCAGAAAGGGGAACAGGCTGCATTTGAAACTAGAAGCTTTTTGGTTCTCCCTTTCTCCATGGCAAAGTGCAAAGCAGAATAGTGCTGGTTTCCATTTTTCTCACACACCTCCCTTGCTGCCCAGGAGGGGGAGCTCCTGTGAGGAGGGGGCTCAGGAGCACATGGAAGGGCCAAGCAAGATGTGGAGTGTATCAAGAGAAAGAATCCCTTTTCCCTGGGACCCAGGCAGCAGAGGCTCCTGAGCATCCCCCTGCACTACCCTGAGCACAGCCAGTTCTGAGAAGCTCCAAGCAGAGACACTCTTGCTGAAAACCTTCTGAAATCCCAGATGACCCTGCACTGGTCTACCAATGCTGACCAAAACAAAGGGGCTCTGTACAGGCTTCCAGCTTCCCTTTGCTCTGGGCAGACAGCAAATGCCTGGCTGGACTGTGGGACCTTCCCTCATGGATGATGTTTCTGCGTTTTTGCCTCAACTCCCAAGTGACAGTGGGCTGGTGACATTTCCAGAAGGGCAAACCCAAGTCTGCTCCACCCAGCACACGCACCCCTCCTGCCCTGACACCACCCATGGGACAGGCCCTTTTCCCACAGCCACAGCAAGGAAGAACACTGGGGCAGAGTTCCTCTGACTCAGTAGCAGTTTCTTTTCCTCTTGTCCTCACTGCGACCTCTCTTCATGTCCCAAGATGTCTTGGGCACCTCAGGCATTTAGCTTGGAGAGATTATTTTCTGAGGTATACTGGAGAGCTGCTCCCTGCCTCTTTCCCAGCTATCCCAGGGTATTTTTCCCCAGTATTTTTTTCCTTCTGCAGCAAGGAAAAAAGCAGGATTAGAGCCACCACACAGAGAAGGGGGACAGCACAATACTGCTCCTCAGAGGCAAGTGGGGTAAAGAATCCTGCAGGAGCCAAGCAATGGCATGAATCTCCTCACAAGAGGGAAGGAGCTGTGACCAGAGAGGAAAAAATAAAGGTTGCTTCTTACTTTAAAGCAAGTGTCTCAGGACAATTAGAAAAAAGTTGCTTAACTTTTGTAGAAAGAGCTTGAAAGGTCCTGGACTCAGCTGGTGCCTTGCCATGGCCAGAGCCATGCTCCCCACTGTGGCCCTCCTGGCCACCTCCTTGCCAGGGTGCCTGGGAAGAGCAGCTGGTGAGCCACTCTGCAGGGCTGTGGTGGGTGGGGAGTCCCTGGGGACCCACATTTCTGCTGGGATCCTGAACAGGACCCAGCACTGCTGCTGGGGCAGGAGGGCTGCTGCTCTGCTGGGAAAGGCCGGCCCCTAATGGCAGGAGAGGGGGAGTTCAGCCTCCTCCAGACACAACCGAGCTGTGCTCCAGAACAGCCACAGCCCACACTGCAGCCCCTTGCTGCAGCTCCCTGGTACAAAATGCATCATCCCTTGATCCTAGATCTGAGACATTGGAAAAAGATGGGACACCTGACCCTGACAGCCCCACAGTGTGCAGTGGGGTGATGGGCAGAGGACTGGTTTGTGTAGTGCTGGCACTGCCAAGCTGGGGGGAGTGAGGCTCCTACATCACCTGTCACTAACAGCACTTAAAAGAGCCACAACAGAATGGTTTAGGGATTTGCATCCTGGCATCCCCCACCTCTCAACTGCTCACCCATGATGCTTCAGGTTTTGGGAACAGAATAAAAAATTCTGCTCTTCCTCAAAACAAGACTGCAAAATACATTTTTGTAGTAGCTAGATGGCAGCTCAGACATGCAATGGCAAGTCCTGTGTGTGAAGCAGAGCACCAGTTCTCTGGACATCCAGGGCAGAGCTGGTGATTCCACCACAGGCTGCCAGTGCTGCTCCACAGGTGTGGCACCCAGTGCCATGCACAGCACAGACTCACTTGTGTTTCCTGGGACACCCTGTGCTGTGGGAAAGACTGCAGGCTGGTGTGAGACTCCCTGAACTGGGCCCTGCAGGGAGAACTGTAGTTCTCAATGCAAGTGCAGGATACCAGAGGCCAGCTCAGCTTCAGACCATATTCCCAAGCCAATTTTGCATTTCTGCTGCAGATATCAGTGCAGGTGACAACATCACCCAGGCAAACAAGCTGCTTGCATTGTAAAGCAAAGCCACCTGAAAGGGGAGATAGGTGCTGGAAGTGCCGTGGATCCCAAAGAAGAGACTGGAGCCAGTTGCAGCCTGCACACTTCTTCTACACACATGAGGCACTTGAAGAAAACAGCACTCCAAAATGGAAACTGGCCCTCTCCACAAAGCAGTGGAGCAGCAGCTCATTCACAGGTGGCCAGGGCAGAGCACAGCATCTCCTTTGTGCTGGGTCTGACAAGTGAGCAGTGCCCACATGGCCTCATGCCTGCCAGCTGCTGCCAAGTGCTGCACTGGGCTGCCAGCAAGGCCCAGCTGGCACTGCCCAGAGAGGAATGTGGTTCAGAAACACACCAACATGGGCTAACAATTCAAAATGCTTTGAAAGGAGAAAAACAGAATAGAAAAAAAAAAAGTACATCTTCAATAAAAGATAATCCAATTTCAGTTTGACAGGTAATAGCTTCACCCAAAACAGTACAAAAGCAAAGGAGTGTTTCTGAGCAATCAAAGCAGATACTTTTCCTGCAAGGAGAGTGGAGAAGTCAGATCAGAGTGATTTGGCTAAGACACAATGTTTTCAGGAAACAAAGGCAAAGATCACCTTTCTCCAGGAGATCTAGATTAAACAGTCTCTCCTGAGAATCTACTTTCTGCTCTGGTACACTGATTTAAAATACCATTGACCATATTAATTCAGTGTAATTATACTTCAACTTTACAGATGGCAGGGAATTATCTTCCCTCCAGTGATGTAATTAGGAACTCAAGAGCAGGCACTACAGGGGAAGCAGGAGCTGAGGTGAGAGCTCTGCTGTCAGGGGATCCTCTGCATACAAGTGCAAACTGGCTGTACAGGACACAAAGGGTCACAAAGTCAAAACTGGCTTGGTTGCACACCCCACATTTGCTGTAGCTTTGCTCAGCAGTTGCTTTCATCTCTCCATCCACATTTAAGGCCTGGAAAGTACTGAATTACAAGACAGCAATCCCTTTTTATAGTATCAAGAGACCAGCATTATGTGTTATTCCACAACCTAAAAACAAAGCATGACTCGTGTTTGTGAGCTTTTCCAGCCCTACCATTACTCTCTGTGCTGAACAAGGAATGAAGAGCTCTGACCAAATGCACAAACATTTTCTCAGAAGGGCAGCTGAAGAGTCAATCACACTTTAATTTGACCCCAAGTCTTTTTAGCATCAAATACTCATGTATTCAATTAAAATCTGCTAATAGACAGTTCTCTGACTTAAAGCAATGAGAGAGAACTTGACACACATCTAGGAAGTAAAATCTCAAATATATTTAAGGAGAAATTAGCACCAGACTTTTAGCCAGTCATAGGGAGCCAATGTTTTAAAATAACAATGGGAAGTCATATAAAAACAACTGATACCAGCTCAGTGTAAAGGATATAAAAGCAACATTCTCCTTGCATGGTGTGCTGTGCTCTACTCAAGCTGGGAAATAGGGAGTGGTTACAGATTCTACAGAATAAGGCTGAAAATAGCAGAGAAGGAAGAGGGCAATAAGATCTTTGTACCTCGTGTCAACACACTAAAGCATTTTGTCAAACCAACAAAAAACCCTTAAAGACCAAAAAAAAAAAAAAATAGTGTCTCAAAATGTAACATCACTCATTGAAATTCAACTGTTTAAAGATTTTAGTCAGTTTTACAGGGCTTGCTTTGATTGCAACAGCTATAAAGTACATCCTCTATGGAAGGAAAAAACATTCCTGCACAGATCCATCTGCTCCCACTGAAAGGATGTTTCAACAGCAGTCAAATGTCTGGGCTGGCTTCCAGATAACATGAACAGCCAGGTCTCTTTTGTTCTCAGAAGGGATGAACTCCAGCCACCCGAGCCCACTCTCATCCCCTGCCCAGGCAATCCACTGCAGAGAGCTCCCAGGTGAGCTAGGGATGCCCACTTATCTGGCTTTTTCCCACTCAATCAAGGCCTGTGAGACAGTGCAGTCCCTGCCCTGAAAAGGCACAATACTGGTGCCACAGCTAAGCCTCCAGGTGCTTGGTGATCCTGCGGAGTTTCTCCTTCTTGTTCCTGTTGCCGTGCTTTTTCCAGGGCTTCCCCACCACGCTGCCAGGAGTGGGTGCAGTGGCAGGCACGAGGCCGCCCCCAGGCCGGTAGCCCATGGCAGCCCGGACCCCCTTCATCAGGGCACGGACATTCTCCTGGAAAAGAAACAAGCACCAGTGACAGAGGAGACATTCAGCCACTGCAGGATGTCAGCAAACCCAGAGCCAAGCAGGCTCAGCCCCTGCTCCAGAGCTGCAGGATGGTCACAGCAGGCAGCCAAAGCCTGCCAGCACTCCAGCTCTGCCAGGCTGTGTGCCAGTGCCTGCCATGCCATGACACCACGGCCCAGCCAGGATGGATCAGCACCAGGATGGATCCTCACAGCCTCTGCTCTGTGCACAACAAACTGTCTTCACAAATAAATCTGGAGCCCAGGAAAGCCACAGATCAAAATAAGTTGCTCAAGTCTGGAGTGTGGGCAGCATTGACAGGGCTCACAGCTTGTGCCAGCACTTTGGGCAGACAGAGCAACAGTCTGGTAATCCCAAAAATTCTTTTCAGGTCACAGTCTTCTGAAATAGCTCACTCTTATTTTATTTTTTTTTTTTAAGCCTGAGTTTTTGTTTTCAAAATGCATGATTATTTTAGCTGTGCTAAACACATGGTATTTACATCTAGCTAACCAAACAGTATGGGACATGCTATCTATGACCCATCCTGCCCACAGCTAAAAACCTGCTCTAATCTTTGTCAGGTATGCAAATCTGGTCAGTTATGGATTTCATATTTCACTATGAGTCATTAATACACTTTTTTCAGTAACGTAGAAGCAAAACAGATACCTGTAGGATCTAACAAGAATCATACAAGTTCAGAAAAATTCTTATTTTCCACCTAATTCTGAGATTTCTTGACTGGATTTTAAATCAGTTTGCATTCTTTTCATCTGATTTCAGGTTCTGAGTCAAAACCTCCAGCTAGTACTAAACCAATTGTCTTAAAAAAGCTTATCTCATCTTCTAAATACATCAGCTCAGGAAAGGAATGTCAGTTTGAAGGACCTATTAGTTCAAAACTATGTTCTGGGTCAGTGGCCATGTCATTCCTCCTTGTCTTTTTTCCCAGTCACCCTCCTGTTTGCTCAAGATTGATGTCTGATTCCTAATGACAAGGGTCACCCTGCTGACCTCTGAAAATCATCTGTGCACACCTCATTAGCCATCTTTATGTCACCTAGCACATTCCCAGTGATTTAGGAGATAACAAAAAGAACAGAGAGCTCTTGGGTAGAAATTACATGCAGATCCCACAGCATCAAACACCATTAATTCAACCCAGCACACCTCCATCCTCAAAGGTGATTCTCCCCAGCAACTACAGATGAGTGCTGCAGCAAAAATTCCTAGAACAAATCTCTTCCAGAATTTACCTGATGGAAAAAAGTTTTGTCCACCACATTTTCAATTTGTTTTGCTTTGGTATTTTTCTCAGGCTTTGCCTGCCTAGTAGCCTGCACAGTTATACTGTCAGGGCATCTTTGATGTTGGTGCTGAAAATCATTTGGGTCAATACCAGGAGGTGGGTGGCAATATAACAGCTTCCCCTGTGAAAGCAATGGGACACAGTTAATACAAAAGAAACTCTGAGATGAAAGAAAACAACTCCAAACTAAGGGCCTGAAGTTTAGGGGCTTACACTGGCAGACTATCAGTACACTTTATTTCTTCTCCCAGGTAACAACTGGCTTGACTCCTAAGTTAAAGTGCTATTCCACTTCTACATCAGGGGATCCTATTAAGAAATTATCAACAGAAAGTTGCCAAGAGGTGCTGCAGAAGCATGTTATTAAATCACTCAGAGCAACAGTCCTTAGTGCCAAATATTGGTCCACCTGCACATTATGGGTTAATTTCCTGATTATCTGCTAGCTATTTTGGAGATACAATTATTTATTTAGCTGGCACCATATTTTTAAGTAACCACCTCTCTATGATTAGGCAGCTTGAGAAATTAAATTTATTCTTTTAAAATGTAAAAGCAGCCCAATTTCAAGAGTCTTTTGATACATGGTGATTTTATCCAGAGAAATAGAATTTACTTAACTGTACTCTAGTGCAACCTTTAATTCCCCTCTGAGAAGAGAGGAAAACACAGATATAGGAAGCACTTACATTGACATAATCTTTTAATACATATCGAGCTGATCTTGGCTGGTCTGGCTGTCCATGAGCAGTCATAAAGCCCCTCATATCTGGAAGAGAAATCCAAAGTATATTCTGTGCAAGTACAAGAGAATGTTAGTATGTTCTCCTCTGCTGCCTAACCACCCATTTATATCCTCTCTCAAAAATACTCCCTTAGAAAGAGGCTTCTCTTGGAGAAAGCAGGGAAAAAAATAAAGGGAAGAACTTTAATGACTGTAAAGGTGCTGCAGAAGCATCCTGACCTGAAAGAAATTGTAAGAGCAGAAATCTCCCTACTAGCAGAAAACTGCTAGGGTTTTTGGTTTTTTTTTTTTAAGGCAGAGAATGAGAATTCACTGCATTCTTCAAAGTCTAATTCAGACACAGATGGTGGGAGGTGTCACCACACTATAGACTGGTAGGGCATTTCACCAATATTTTCCACACCATCACAGTATCTGTCAGGTGAGACTGGCAAAACACCACTCCAACACACACAGGAGATGAGCCATTAACAAAGACCATTCCTGGGAGGAGGGCAAGTCCTGTCAATGAAGTCCAAAGCACAACAAGCCCAAGCTGGGCCTAACTTTAGAAGGTTCTCCTAAGGCCATGTTCAGGACCATGCACACAGTGGAGGTGACAGATTTTAAAAGGATCATCACTCACATCCATATGCTGTTAGCAGCTCCTCAGCTGTTGGCTTTCGGTCTGGGTCCTCATCTTCCCTTGGCCTTATGATACTTATTCCATAGGTTGCTTCTAAAATGTTTCGTGGGATATGCTGGCAAACATAAGCTAGTGAAGGAAACCACTTTGTGATTTACAGCTACACAACTAATCTTGCTCTTGTCACTCTAAGAGCACACACAAAAGAGTGACTTTTGTATTTTGTTGCAAACCAGAAAAATAGCACAAGTCTGACAACACTACTAAGTTGAAATGAGAGAAGAAAAGACCAACACAGCAGGACTGTTTCATCCAGTGTGTCCCACCTTCCTCACAGCACAAGCACATGTGTTGCCAGCAGGGCTGGAACATGCTACTTGACATACTCCAGATCCAACCCTTGATACACTCTCACAAATCCCATGCAAAGGATATTAGAGAAATAGGTGGAACATGGTCCCTCATCTGATCTATAGGCAGAATTCCAGAACAAATCATTTCTGCTTTGGTAGAGACGAAAGATGGCATCACCAGACCGGGGCAATCACAAAGGCACAGGCCAGGCTCCACATACAGGGTCTACATGATAAATAACCCATTAGTTCATTATGGCAAGTAGTGCCCATGGAGGAAAAAGGAACAACAACAAGAAAAATCAAATGCATAGATGAAACATGGGTGCAAATGAGAATAAGCAGAAATTCCACTAACACAGGCACCTGCCCTGCTGGTCCCAGCCAATGAATTAAAGAGATCAGATGTGGAAGACAGCAACACTTTCAAAGTTCCTAAATAAGGTGTCCAGATGGAGGCAACAAGATCTTCAGCTCTCCAGTCTGATGGGAGAGAAGAAAGCACTCCAGAAACCTTCAAGTGTGTTGGACCTTCTGAAACAACCAGGAGTTTGAAAAGTACAAATCTCACAATGATCTCACACTATAAGCACAGGAGTTGCTACCTCAAAATCAAAGCTTGATCAATATAAAAACATCAGCAAAACTACATTCATTCACAGAAATTATGTAGACAAGGAGAGTTTGAAACCTTGACCATAAGCTATTTGGATGAACAATCACTTTAAAAAGCTTCTCTCCTCATGACTGGCATTGGAAAAAAAAGGGACAACGCAACTAAATAAAATCAGGAGATGGAAAACATGCTCCATTGCACAGCAGTTCTCATGAGTGACTCAAAATTGAGCACGAGTTTAGAAGCAAGAATTAAAGTCCCAAAATTACACACATCAAGACTACCCCTCTTCAACCTACTCTGCTGGCCACAGTTCAGGATGGCAGAGTTCTCAGTGAGTGCATGTGGTTGCAACTAGGTCATAATGAAGCTCTCTTCCACTGGGGAAAAAGACTGATGTTATTTTTTAAAAATACCTGGAAGTGTTTTGTACGGCCTGGTGTAGCAGACACTGACACCTTCTTATTTCCAAGGATTGTGTTGATGGTTGAACTTTTGCCAACATTAGGGTAACCGACCTAGAAGACAAAGAAGTGAAATACTATTAGGCAGGGTGATGCCAAAAGACTGACAGAGCTCTGACACAAAAGTTCTTTAATAAAATATACTAAAAAAACCCTAAGGCAAGCAAGGGGGCACACTGAGCTCCAGGAACTTCAGTAATCATTTTTGCACTAAACCCACAGTGGTTTGTGCTCGCTAGTTTTTATACTCCTATAGGAAGTCAGGCTACAGGATGATTTTTTCCCACTGAGAGCACATGGAATTAAGCTCCATTTAAGCACCAAGTCCAACTCACCAGCCCAACATTTACTTCCCCATCCTTCACCCTTGGTCCATCGTGCATAGTTTTGAATATCTCCAGCAGCTCATCTCTCTGTACCAGGTGGCTGAAATTCCTGATGTTCCTGTTCCATTCCTGCACTCCATGCTGTGCTGCAGCACCACCAGTCCTGCTTTCCACCTTCTCTGGAGCAACAGCATTTATGCTGTCACCAGCTTCATCTTCAGAACAGGTTTGCCAGTCCTCCTCTTCATCATCTTCACAGTCTTCATATTCATCACTGCTGTTATCACTCACCAGAACCTGATTTACACCTTGCCAAGTGCTGCCTGTGGATGCTCTCTCTGAGCTACCTGTTGCTGTGTTATTATCTTCTTGACTGGAGCCTTCATCCTCAGAAGTGCTCGGGTGCTGCTCTGCCCCCTCAGCACCCAGCTCCTGTGGGAACAGCAGTTCAGAGGTGAAATGCAACCACAACACCAAGCCCTGCTGCTGGCTGCAGTGCAGGCAGCTGTCATCAGCCAGATCTCAAGAGCTGACAACTCAGTGTTTACATCATACTGGGGTTTTTTAAAGGTCTTAAGTAGGATGTAAGAAAAACTAGCCCATTTCTGGAGAATGACAAAAGCATGGCAAGAGGGACTGTTCACAGCTTCTCTGTGAAATCATTAAGAAGTTCCTCTCCAGAATGAATGTGCGTACACCCACACTAGTTTGTTTAAATTGTTAAGTGTTCCAAATAAAAGGAATAAATGCTGCTTTTTCAAAATGTTCAGAACACAAAGCCATTTTGTTTCATGTCTAAATATATCATTAAAATAATTTCAAGCTGTTTTCAGTCTACACTCCTTCCCTGCAGAGAGTTTACATTAAAAAATGAAGATATTTTCACAACAAAAGTATTTTGACTTTTCTTCCCAAAAAATGAGAAGAGAATTAATACCTTCAGTCTCATTTTTAAACCAGTCTGTAAAAACATTCTATACAAGGACTGCAAACCAGATGAACAGAGTAGGTATTTTTGGAAGGATATATGGGATATTCCACAGCTGAATGGCCATAACAGAAGCAGCACTTATTGATAATATGTAATTTGGGGCAGCAGCTCAGTTTGTTCCACTGGGTAAATGGCTTTTGGGTACTTAAGGTTCTCTAAGATACACCTCCACTCCCTGGGAAAGAAAAAAACCTCTGTACAGATAACCCCATCTCTCACAGCATCCCTCTTGGAAGGTTTCCAATTCTTTCAATGAGTTAAAAATTTGCAAGCAGGTCTACAAGGGCTGTTTCTGTCTTCTGCACTTTGTTCACCATTTTACTCTCCTCACCTCTATCTCTGAATTGATCCTTCAAATGTTGTTTACAGCTGCACAGGTGTTTAAAATAATCCTTTTGTGCTCAGGTATATCACAAGGGAGCTGCCAAGCAAGTTACCAGCAGCAGGCAGCACAGACCTAGTTTGAACTGGTCACCTACAGTACCTTTGATTGTCCACACAGCCGTTCACTCTCTGCCAAAGCTGACCAGAACACCACCTTGACACCCTCCTTCTCAAAGAACTGTGCCCAAGCAGCACGTTGCTCCTCACTCAGCAGATCTGCTTTGTTGATCAGGATCATGTTCTCCTTGTCATTACTAACTTCCTTAACGTAACTTTCCTAAAGAAAACAAAAGAAGGATCAGTTTGGTTTCAACTCCTTCCATCCCAAGACAATACAAGAGCAGCAAGACAAATTACTCCATGCAGCTCCACATGAGTGTAGCCAAGCTTACCACCCCTGGGTTGGTGAAGTGCTGTTTAGCAGACAGCTACAAGAACAAACTGGAGCATGCAACTACCACAGCACAGCTTGTTGCTGGCTACATGTGCAAACATCTTGTCTATTAGAGCTGTGACAAGACACTAATCAGCACCCTGCAGCAGGAGCTCCCAAAATAACTATTTGAGCAATTTCATGTCTCCCTGATGAAGTGTTTGTAATTATAAAAGTGCCTATTTATTACAAACTTGTCACTTCCACAGTTTCTGACCCTTTGTTATCCTCACCCACTTTTATTCCACTATGCTTTTACATAACACAATTCCTTTATGTAAGGCAATGAGGAATAATAAAATATCTGCAATGTAACATCTGCAGAAGTGCCTCTAAATCCACAACACTGTGTGAAATACCAAAAGACAAAGAAAAATAATTTCATGCCAGAATACTTGCATCAATTAATAAGATATCCACTTTGGGACAACAACAAATGAATGCATTAAACAAAAACTATATCACATAAACATTAAGACACCAAATAACGACAATATTCAAGAAAGTGGTTTACTTACCAGATCTTGACATCTAAACAGAAGGGGGTTTCTGGCATCTACTATTTGGACTACAATATCACTGCAAAAGTAAAGAAAAGAGCCATAAAATACTCCTTCTTACCTTGCCTCAAAGGAAGCTCTAAGATATAGCAATTATTCACTTCAGGTTTTGCTTGGAATTTTAACACTTTTAACTGTATTATCCTACTAAATACCTTCACTGAACAACAGAGCATCTCAGCAGCCCACCTGCCCAACAGAGCCATGCTTGTGCTACAGGCCATTGCTGCTGTACAGTGCTTCCTCCTCACTTGGCTCATTCTCCTGTACAACTGCACAGCCAGCAAGGGGAAAGAAAACATACCAGTTCTGCCAACCCATCTACCCTTCAGAAAGGCTCAGCAGGCTTGAACCACAGTAGCAGTACTCCATCCTTTAGAATGGTACTAAAAACTGTGATAACACAACTTTATTTCTGTCTGTTCTCATCCTCAACTGGCAGGGTGGTTACAGAGGTAAAGAAGAGCTGGCTTTCCTACACAGCCAGATATTTTGGAACTCTGTTGTCCTCCTTGCATTGAACAAAGCCTCCCACAAATGACCAATGATATTGGGTATTTTCAAAAGTTCCTCTGTGTTTTTTGTCACAAAAAGCATAAAACAATGAAAAATAACCTTAAACTTCAGTAAAATATGTTGCTCCCCCATGCAAGCAAGACCTTGCAACATGCTTTTAGGAAACACCTTCCAAACCCAGAGACCAGGTTGCCACCAAACACATGAGCAGGACTCATTAGTTCCACACAGTAATTAAATGCAATGGCTTCAGATCCCAAAGGTATCCATGCTTCTTTTGTCAAAAGGAGGGGAAAATTTAACTACAGCCTCTTCCACTAGAACTTCTCCAAGCAAGTAATTTAAAATACTGCCATATATTATCACATGCTGATTCTACTTGTTTGACAGAGATTTCTTTTAGGTCAGGACAGCTTCAGAACACCATGGGTTGAACGAAAGAACTTCAAGCCTCACTAGGCAGTTTATTATGTATTAAAAAAAATAAAATCAATAATCTCCCCCAAGGGTATAATTTAACAAGCCACATGGGTACAAAGAAGGATTGCACAGTTACAGACATTCAAAGACCAATACAAGGGAAAGCTGACACCATCATAGTGGGATGGGATACAGAGAAGTTACTGAACCACACTGCTGGGAACTAGTTTGAAGCAAATACATGGAAAAGGCTGATAACACATCAAATTATCTGGAAAGGTTAAAGGACTGAGTGACTTTTCCATTCACTTCTGTGACAGCATCCTCACTATACATGAAATAAAAAGCCTCAACAGGAGCAGAAAGGCATTACTAACACTGGTATACTCACACTGCACATCATGATACCCTAAAATGGATGCTCCTGACCAGCACTCTCCCAGCCAAAGGCCCAGCAGCACTTAGTACAAAGCCCCTTCTGTGAAAGGACCAGCTCAGCATGACCTCACTGGTGAAGTATTTTTCAATTTTAGGAAAATGAGACGAGATTATCTCAAACTTAATTACTAGTGAAATTAAATGCCCCAGTTAGATTACTGTAGCAGATAGCACTCTTATTGTATTACAGCTTAGCAGAGCAAACAAAGCTATTCCTGTGGTATGGCAGCCTGTCATCTTCTGTGCACTGCTGCAACTTCTCTGTGGCAAAGGCCCAAGGACCAAGAGGTTCCTGACTTCCCAACATCACTTAGTCCTTGCCTCCTGCCCCTGAACATCAGCTGCAGCTGTTTGCTTGGGAAGGAGTTAAACTTGGCAAGACACCTCAAAGGCACTTTCTCAAAGGAGGCTTCCAACACAGTTACTGGGAAAGGCCAAGAGGAGCAGCCTCTGAAGAATCTTCAGAGGCTCACAATAAACCACCTGGAGATCACAGTGTTGAGAGCTAGCAGGCACCAGAAAAATGAAATCACGGCAGTGCTGAGAATAAGACACTAATATCTTAATAATTTTTCCTGTGCTGAGATACTCGAAGCTTGTCTCAAAAGCTGTAATTCATGAAAATACATTTAATATCACTTTCTAGAAAGTGGATACCAAAATACTTTACCTTCTTTCAATGACTCTCCAAAGCTGACGCCAAAACTCCAAGTTTCTTTCAAATGGGGTTAGAATTAACTTTTTCTCTTCCTCGAGGCTAAGGCAAAACAGAAAAAATGATGTCACATCTGGTCCATGGCAGGCTGTAAGCTCACTACCAGCTCTTCCCTAAACCCAGACAGCTTTAGTTTTGCAGAGAGCAATGAAACAAAACTCTATATATAGAAGTACTACTTCTGATGTTTTTTCAAACAGATCAAGTACTCAGGTACACTGCTGTCAGTGGCACTGGTTAAGTAGTGACACAATGGCTCCTGATCTTTTTAATGTGGAAGTAGTAAAAGATGGAAAGAACAAGAACTCATCAAGAGTCTGCCTGTGAGATTTGAGAGCCATGATAACAAAAGAGAGAAGTTATCCCAAGTGCCAGCAGTTTTTTCTTAACTGAGTACCACTTGGAAAAAATAACTAAATTTGGGGATGGCATCTGAAATACCTCTATACAATCTTTAACTTGGTGCTGCCACCATCTGAACAACTTTACTCAGGGTAAGAATGGATTTGTAGGGCGTGAGCAGACACCATCCAACCCTCCAAGGCAGTGGATGCAGTGCCAGACCAGCACAAGCTGCTGTATGCAGGCTGGCACCTCTGCCTTCTCTTCAGAGCAGTGCTGTTGCTCTTAAAAGACACATCCAGTAACCTTCTACTTCACAGGCAAATGAAGAACATCACATACCATCCTGCATTGTTTTACAAGAACATGAACACACAAGATAGCTTTGCAGAGCTGACCACAAAGACATGCTGGACTGTGGCTGGGATATCCAGCCTTCCAGGACAAGGTCAGAGGGCTACTGAATAGATGTTAGTTTTATTGGTCCAATAAGGACAAGTACAACCCACTGCTTCCAGTGTCACTAAATGCCACAAGCTACTTACCCAGCCACAAGCAGCATACTCACTGGGCAAGCTGTCGTCTCCACTCAAGAAAGCTCTCTCTCTCTGCTTGCTTCAAGTCCTCTGCACTGGTTGTTCTATCCCAGTGTGGCCTATAACAAGCGTATTTTGAAGTGAGTGGTCAGAAATAGCAGCTACATTACTTCAGTAAACATAAAGAACATGAACACCACACATTCAGCTATGCTGAGTTAATGGCTTATATGTGCATGCAACTGTTTTCAGTAGCTTTAAGTACACCTTTCCAAACTCTGTTAGCAGAGAGCATGTACACCAGATACCACCAGAGCTGTTTTCTTTGGCTAAGTTTTGTAGTGTCCTTAAGATGGGCATTAATCTCTCTGCCATTGACAGAGCTCTGGAAAGGCTTACCAGGCAGCCTGGATACACCTGTACAGCAGTGCCAAGCTTTGGGCAGGAAAGCCACACCATCAGTCCAGAGAGGCTGGCACTGGCAGCACTCACATGGCAGACAGGCAGCTGTGCTGTGGGTTACAGCCAGTTCATGAAGACTGGCTCTGCAAAAGCAGGGTATTGCCAACCTGAGGGCTGTTCTGCCACGGAGGATGAGCCACAGAGCCCCGCTCAGCCAAGGGGCCAGCCCTGCAGAGCTCACCTCCGCGGGATGCGCAGCAACTCCTGATTCTCCTGGTGCAGCTGCCGAACGCGCTGGGCCTCCTGCGCTGTGAGCAGCCCCGTGCAGCTCTGGGCAGACACGATCTGGGCATTCAGACGCTCTGAAGGGAGAGACAGTCACCCAAAGCCACCTGTCCCCAGCCCTGCCACCAATCCTGTCCCTGCCGGCCCCAGCCCTGGCTCAGGGCCTCACCACCTGCCCCCAGTTCCCACCCGGCCAGAAGCACTGCCAGCCCCCATCCGCACTCACTCCCCCGCAACCGGTGTCCCCCCGCCCGGGACCCCCTCCTCAGCCCCGGGACCCCCTCCTCAGCCCCGGGACCCCTTCCTCAGCCCCGGGACCCCCTCCTCAGCCCCGGGACCCCCTCCTCAGCCCCGGGCCCGTCCAGCCGCTCACCAGCCACGAAGCGGGTGCCGGCCAGCTCGGCCGTGGCCAGGAACTCCTCCAGCGGGCTCTGCTCGGGCGCCGACCGCAGCTCCGGGCCGCGCTCCGCGACCACCTCGCTGGCGTGAAGCTGCCGGGACAAGGCACCACCGTCAGCCCGGGCCGCGCCGACCCCTCCCCGCCTCCCCGGCCCCCCACTCACCCATGAGGAGGCGCTGCGCCGCTCCAGCCCGCGCTGCCGCTGCAGGCTGCGCCCCAGCCCATCGCTCCGCTTCTTGCCCATGTGCCACCGCCGCACCGCCGGCGGAAGAGGCGGGCTGACCGCCGCCTTCCACGGCCGCTTCCACCGCCCCTTCCGCCGCCGGCCCCTTCCGCCGCCCGCCGCCTCCGCCGCGCCCGCCGCGGTGTCCCGGCGTCTGCCGGCAGGGGGTGCCAGCGCACCGGCACCGGCACCGACACCGGAACCGGCGCCACCGCACCGACACCGGCACCGGAATCGGCACCACCGCACCGACACCGGAACCGGCACCACCGCACCGACACCGACACCACTGCACCGACACCGGAACCGGCACCACCGCACCGACACCGGCACCGGAATCGGCACCACCGCACCGGCACCGGCGCCACCAACACCGCACCGGCACGACCGCACCGACACCACCAACACCGACACCGGCACCACTGGCACCGGCACCGACACCACCACCACCGCACCGGCACCACCGCCCCGACACCACCGCACCGACACCACCGCACCGGCACCGACACCACCACCACCACACCAGCACCGACACCACCGCACCGGCACCACCGGCACCGCACCAGCACTACACCGGCTCCGGTCTTCTCCGGCCAGCCAGCCCATGACAATAGGACACAATCTGAACCTGCACAAGCAGAGGTTTAGGTTGGACATTAGGAAGAATTTCCTCACAGAAAGGATGATCAGACGTTGGAGTGGACTGCGCAGGGAGGTGTGGAGTGGAGTCATCATCCCTGGAGCTGTTTAAGGATGTGGCGTTCAGTGCCATGGTCCAGTTGATATGGTGTTGGACTCGATATCAGAGGTCTTTTCCAACCCAGTTGGTTCTGTGGTCATCCATCCATCCATCCATCCATCCATCCATCCATCCATCCATCCATCCATCCATCCATCATCCATCCATCCATCCATCCACCCACCCATCTTTCCATCCCTCCCACACTATGGTGCTCAGCATGGACGCACATCTCTCTGGCTCTCCTCTCCTCAGGCCCAGCTCCAACCCCTTTCCTCCCATAGCAGCCACCAGGCCCACCAGTAATGAGCCCAGGGACATGGTTCACTCTCACCCCAAGGTCAGTGCTACAGCCAGAGGCCCTGGCAGTGGGGTGACATGCAGGGCTACCAGCCTCAGCCCAGCCCGTGGCAGTTCCAGCAGCAGTAGAGCCAGTAACTCTTGCTGGTTTGGCCTGGTGCAGATGCTATCAAACCACATCGTGCAAAACCCTGCCTGGCAGCCAGCCATGGGGGCAGGGATTTGTGTCTCCCTCTGGGGAAAGCCACCAGCTCCTGTGACTGAGGTGGACCCTGCACCCTGTAACACACCCAGGCCAGTGTGGGTTCCCCTTCCCTAGGGTCCATCATCCCAATATAGCAAACACTGCATGTGAGGAATGATGGTGCCAAAGCAGGATCCTGGATGCAGCTATGGGAGGTATGCTATGAGGCTGCTGGCAAAATCTAGCCACAGTCTGCTCATCTCTGCCTGACAGAGGACATTTCATGAGCAGGCAGGGAATCACTGAGTGGATTTCTGGCAGGTCCACGTCAAGATGGGAAAGAAGGTTAAATTAATAAACAACTTGACCTGTACTTGCTCACAGAACTGATTTATGAAGCATTTCTCCTTTATGGGTGCTGGGTTAAGGCCAGACAGTTTTCACTACAACTCTGTAATGTGTATCAGTTGTAACTGAAGAATAACCTGCCCAATCCCTGAAAAACAGAGGCAGACAAAGCTTAACATCAGGAGCTGGCCACCAACAGCATGGCAGCATGCACAAACCCCCTGGGCGGGAGCAATCTTTTCTCTCTTCTCTTTTCTTTCTTTCTTTTTTCTTTTCTCTTGCTCGTGATGCCTCCCCATGATAAATGCCCATTAGGAACACACAGTTTTTCTTTTCTTCTTCTTTTCAAAGTCAGTAACTGTATGGCATAAATTTCCCAAGGATGTCTGAACCTTTGCCATGCTCATCCCAGGCTCTGCCACCACCACCAGCCTGGTCTGGCCCCTCCTTTGCTTCCTAAAGGCAAATAAGAGATGAAAGGAGACTCAGGAGTCGCCTTTTGATTTAGGCAAAGTGCTTCAGTAGAAGGCTGGTGGGCTGCAGACAGCAGGCAGAGATTTAGTAAAATCATTTCTAATCAAGTCATCTTTAATAAAACCATTTCAAGTCTTTATGTGGGCACTAAAGCAGTAATATATGTACTCATTATTGTCTTTCTTTTGTACTTCAGTTGAAAGTTACCTTCCCTCAACAATGCATAATCACCAGCCAGAGCAGCCAGCCAGCCTGGCTGATCCCCACGCCTCGGGTCTGGCAGCACTTCTAACCCCACAGCTGAGGCACGTGCAGTGCCATTCCCAGGCTGCCCAACCACAGGAAAAATGCTCTAATAATCCCATTGGCACAGCCCTGGCAGCACAGCCTCAGCACCACCAGGAGCTTTGGCTGGGGGCTCTGCCAGTATAGAGTGCAGGGGCCCTCCATAGGACTCTAGGTGCTGTGTTCAGTGGCATGAACTGAAAACAGACACTCAAGGACAGGCAGTGCTGGTGCAGTGGGAAAAGGAGGCTTGCTCCACCACCTGCAACCCATCCTGGGGCAGGGAGGTTTGAGAACAACATGAAGAGCAAAGGTCTCTGCATTTAGATTGGGATGTTTTTCCCACACCCCATATTGCTCTTCCCCCCCCCCACCCCCTTCCCCTATTTCTAGCCTGAAGTGCTTCAGGGACAGTTAACTGCAGGTATTTTCTACCACCTTTGTGGGGCCTACTTAAGCAATGCCCAAGTTGCCCTCATCCTTGCAGCAGATACATTTCTGGATACTTCATAAACACCAAGCAATTATTTCTGTCTGATGATGCCAGCACTACTGTGAGGGTCACTTTGAGCAGAGCAGTGCTGAAGGAGATGCAGACTGGGTCATCCAAGTGGCAAAAGCATCAGAGCTGAGGTAGTAATTGCATATTTCTACTTGCCATGTTTCTCATCCCTTTCCCATTGCTCTGCTGAGCCTACCTAAGCAAGACTGAACACGACGGCCTGCTGCTCATAGGAGACATCTATGCATGGATTAATCACACTCAGTGAAAAGGGACACTGAGATACAGCTGCTGTCACAGGATCTGCACAGAGGCAGCTTGGCACCAGAGTGTGCGTGCCAAGAGCACAGCCGGGCAAGGAGGGCTGGGAGGAGAGGGGCATGCTGCTGTCATGTGGTAAACCTGTTGAATTGCAGCCCATTCCCATATGATGCAGTAGCTACCACAGCATGCAAAATGAACACAATTTTTGCTGCTGGGCTTTTTACAACTCAGCTCTCTGACAGAGGTTCTCGGGCTGGAGTGAGGTGTTGTTCTGGGAGAGAAAGCACCCCTGTGCATCACAAAACCTCTCACCACTCCTTTGAAAAGCAATGAGTGCCCAGCACTGCTGGCTCTTTGGGAGGTGGCTGCAGCTTTGGGAATTCTGACAAAACCATTGCATAGACAAAGCAAAATCTACTGTCCTTCCAGCACATTGTAATCATTGACTTGGGCTTCTTTCCCAACTTCTGCCTTGGAGCCAAACCACTGCTCAAGTTTTTGATGCATATCCTGAATATTATTTAGCAGCAGCAGCAGCAGTTCTTCTTCAAAAGCCAGTGATAACAGTGCATTTTTGCCTAAGGAAAACACTGTTCTTTCTGGACAACTTTTTCTCCATTTTTCTTTAAGGAAGCACTGGGAGATCTCAGGACCGTGTATCTAAAATATTCATGTGATGGCTATTCATTATTCATGTAGGTTCACAATGCTCAATTCAGTGGTACTGCCAGCCTCAGCCTGACAAGCAGACCCATTAAGAAACCCTCCCCACAGCAGCCCTGAAAGAACACCAAGACAATTTTGCTCTGTGCACAACTGCAGCTGCTTGAACCCCCTTCTTTCCAGCTGTACTCAGAAGCAGGCTGGCACTGTAGGAAAAGTGGGAGCTTGTTCCACAAGGTTCCCATCTTTTGGTGAAGGTCTTGCTCCTCTTTAGAAAGAGCAGCATGCTGAGGAAACTCAGAATCAGGGCTGCGTGCCAAGGCTGAGCCCTGAGAAGGCACCAACCCCGCTGGGGCCCTCGGGTGAGTTTTTTAGACTCCGCTTCTTCCACCAGCCCTGTGAAGATAAAATCACCTCCTTGCCTGGCAGGGTGGGGGCAAGTTAATTAGAGAGAACTGCCTGTCTCTTTGAAGGCACAGAGCACCGGATGGGAAACCGATGAGATTTCTGCAGCTCCCATTGTGTCAGCTCTGCTGGGAAGTCTCACCCGGGCTGCCCACTGCTGCCCCTCCACATGGCCCCATGGTGGCAGCGCCCAGGACACAGCGTTGAGCAGAGGATGTGCCCCAACAACTCCTCTGTGCCCCTGGACTGGCAGCATGCTATGAAGATGGATGTCCAACACCAGCCCACCCAGCCAGCCCCTCCGAGGGTGCTGTGACACCCCAGGGAGGGCTCTGCTCCTCTGGACACCGGCTGCCCTTCTAATTATAGCAGGGGTGCAGGAAGCGCCGGGGCCGCCTGTGCAGGAAGCGGGGTGTGCCGCTCTGGGTGGCTGAAAAACAAGCGGCAGAGCTGTGCCGGCACCAGCACGGCCCCGCCGACAGCAGAGCCCCGGCCCCAGGGCTGCTGCCGGCCTTGGGCAGCCCGAGCAGCGCCGGCATCGCCCTGCTGCCCCAGGGCATCCGGGCCTGCCAAAGCGTGGAGTTCCCACAGTCTGCACATGGCCCGGCACCACCTGTGCTCCCAGCCCCGCTGCAGGATGGGGTGCTGCTCCCTTCAGAGAGGCAGGAGGGCAGCAGGGGTGGCATGTGGCTCCCATTAAACGCTGTTAAGGACCCTTCTCCCTGAGCTGTCCCCTGCCCTGCCAACCCATCTCAAGCTGCCTGCACTACTCCTGACTTGCTGCTGGCCAGAGCTGGATGTCGGCTGGCGGGGCTGGAGGCCACAGCACCCTGCTTGACACAACCAGTGTCGAGGCTCAGGAGCCACTGAGTCTTTCCACTTCATGGAAAAAAAAATAACAGTTCAGCATTTCCTTTGTTCGGAACAAAGAGTTAAAACTTTGACATGTTTCATAGTTACAGAGACTCTGAAATACTTTGTTTCAGAACATACTGAAATGCCAGTTTGCAGTGTTTCACTCTGTGTCACTTCAGCTGCTGTGACACAAGATGTACTGTTGCTACCTGGGGAGAGAAAGCCTGACTTGTTTTCATACACTGACAAAATCACTACATTCCCATGAATTATTTTGGTCTTGTCATATCAACTTTCCCCACCACTCTCCCCAACAAGAGATCCGCATCAGCTCCAATTCCAGCTGCTGGGCACAAAATCCATCCCTGAAGTGGGGCTGCTCCTTGCAGGGTTTCACGCTCTCCCATCAGACAGACCCTGGCACCTCCCCACGCTGCCCAGGGCAGTCAGCATGGGCAGCCTGGCAGTTCCCTCCAGCAGAGGTGTTGGACAGCTGCATGCTTGTCTGCACCCCAGAGACACCGTGCACCCTAGAACCTACGGGCTCGGGATGGGGTGTGACCATGGGTTCCAGCACAGACTGGAGTGGCCAGGGCAGGAGAGGGATGGAGTGGAGGGAGTGGAGGGAGTGTGGTCTGCCGAGGGCCAAGTGCAGCACTCACTGTGCTGCCGGCTCTGGGCCGCAGGGCAGAGATGGTATCTTGCAGATTTTCCCACGCCTCACTTGGGATTTGCATGCGTGCACTAAGGCAGGTGATGCTCGGTAGCTGCTGGGATATTGCATAAATACAGAGCAGGCTGTTGCACTCCCCTCAGGCTACAGCGCCGTGCAGATAAGCCCCCAGCATGCAAGCCCTGCACATCACGGGTGCTGCCGGCCTTGGAGGCCAGGAGGGAGCGTCGTGCTCAGTGGGAAGCAGGCAGCACGTCCTGGCCCCACGGGGCAGGCTCTGCTCTCACCGCGCCTCAGCTTCTCCTCCCGGCAATGAAATACACATATCCAACACCTTAGGAACAGCCCCAAGCATGGAGCAGGTGCCCCAAACTTAACTGGGCTGCTCCCTGCTGCCAGACTTCACCCAAAAGCTGTGGCACAACTCCTCAGCCCAGCACAGAACTCAGATCATTTTGTGTGGGAATTGCTGTCACAGACCACCATGATTTCTAATGTGCTCTTTAGCTGCTGAAGCGTGTGGCAATCATCCCTGCTGAGAACTGAAGCAGTTGCCACATAGCAGGAAAGAGCTGGTCCTGAATTAACTGGGCCCATTAATGAAGCAAAGAAAGCTACAATGGTCTGGCACACCGACTGGCGAGCAAGCATGGCGAGCCAGATTCCATTCTCAACCAGGGATGTGACCACAACACCTACTGCTGCACTTCCAAGTCGTACAGAGGCAGGTATTCTGCAGTGCTGCTGCTCCCTAGCCACCATCTGGAGCCCCCAGTGGGTCTCTGAGGTGCTGATAAGGAAACCTGTATCCCGAGAATGCAATGCAGAAATGGCAGTGCTGCTGCCTTGAGACTGGGGAGACCATGATGAAGACACAGGGGTCAGAGCTCCTCCTCTGACCAAACCCCTTAGACACCACTGGGGTTTGCAGACAAATATGCCCAAGGGCTGTTGGAGAGCCACAGGGCACAGCAGCCTGCACAAGCCATGCTGTGAAAACTTGGGAGTCTTGGTTCCTGAGCACAGATCACTTCAATCAGGATGGCAGAGACCAGCATGACTGCAAACAGCTCTGTGGGCATCATTATCAGAAGTGTCTGTGTACCAGCAGCAGACCCCCCAGCTCTAACCTCCCTCCAGAGGCAGCACTGCAGGAAGGTGTGTGGGCCTCCTTGCTTGCTCCATCCCACCTGCAGCAAACACCTGCCTGCTGAGCCACCAGCCCAAGGCTCAGAACAGGTTCCTCTGCCCACAGCTGGAGGCAGGCAGGGTTTTGGCAAAGCAGCTCCCTGGCATGGAGAGACGGCTGTGCCCACGCGTCTCAGAGGAGTGGATGGGGCTGCTCTCAGCCTTGCAGCTCACAACTCTGCTCAGGCAGGTGGCAGCTGCTGAGCACTGGGCAGGCATGGGTCTGTGGGTCTGAGGAGCTGTGGTTCAGCAGGACACCTTGAGGGAGAAGGCAGATCTTCAGGCACCTGGGGACTGCCACACAGTTGCTATCGGGCTAGGAGAGCAGCGAAAAGGATGTAGCAACAGTACTTCCTTCAGGCAGAAGAGAAGCAAAAAGCCCTTTATTAAAGAAACAAACTACACTTTTGTAGATTAGATCGTGGAACTGAGGATAGACTTGATTTCATTGGTGCAAGGAAGGTGACACCCTTTGTCACGTCTCTCATGCACCCTGCAGCTGCTTACCTTTATTATTAATTCTTCCTCTTATGTTTTCTTTGAGCAGCTTGAGAAAATCCAAGGCCGCTTTTCCCTGGCTTTTACCAGTATCCACACCACACCATGCGTGGGTGTCAGATGTCACCTCAAGCCATTGGATTTATTTTATGTGCACAGCAGCATCTTCTCTTTTCACCTGGCAAGACAAAGAAGACAAAAGAAAAGTACATTGAATGCTACATGGAGATGAATCAGCTGTACAAACCAGTGTCTTTCTCTCCCTGCTATGCAGTGGGATGGTGCTGCAGGCTGGCAGGAGCTGTCTGACACAGGCTGCAGCATTGCACATAGCGCTGTTATTGACCCAAACCTACCACAGGTCTCTGGAAACCATGGCTATGGCCAGGTGTCCCCTGGGACCAGCTGTAGCTGAGAACTCTCAAGGGACAGTGCTGACCACACTGCCCTCCAGTGAGGGGGATTTTGGAAATACAAACAAATGGGCAAGTGCTTCTTAATAGTTTTTGATGCCGGTCACTGTGATTACTTGCAATTCCCAAATAATCTGCTAGATGGCATGATGTAATAATAGTAATATTATTAATAATAGTAACAACAACAACAATGACAACTACATACTGATTTAATTGACCCAAACTCTAGAAATTATTTGTCAAATAATTTAGGCAAGTGGTTACATATTTTACTGCACAAGTATGTACTGCCCCCTTTTTGTCGAGCATTTATCCAAATTCTGGAGAAGCTCCACTATCTGCAACGCCGGAATTTCTGTTCTTTCTGGCAAGGATCTGACACATGACACAAGAAGCTATAGTAACAACACAGAGACCAACTTTCTCATTATGTCTGTGAGTGTACTCAGCAACCCCAACAAGAAATTACAAGACAGCTTCTTGTTCTTCGGCTGCTGCATATAAATAAAGAGCAAAGGATTACTCATACATAATAACTAGTATTTGCTGCATGCTCTTCAGGTCTCAGAGCTGGACTAACCAAACCAAAGGAAAGATCATGTTGCGAGAGCGGGATGTGTCCATGGCACACCCTGGCCGGGCAGGCTGAGGTTGGGGGTCTCCCGGCCCTGGGATCTTCCACAGCGTGGGGTCCCGCAGTGGCCTTGGGATTTTTACCAGTTTAAGAGGATTTTGGGCAGACGGATCCCCCACGGTGCCCTCTCCATTCTCCCCGCCGGGCTGAAAGCTGCAGGAAGGGCTCTGCACCCACCCTCCGCCCGTGGCCGTGGGCAGCGCGGTGCGGCGGGACGGGCGCACCGGGCTCCGCGCTCTCCGCGCTGCGGCCGCACCGGCGAGCGTCCCCCGCTGGAGGCCGCGCTCCGCCGCGAGCGGGGAGGGGACGGGGGCCGCCCGGCCGGGCTGGCACCGCCCCGCGCCCGCCCCTGCCCGCCCCACGGCGCGGCGGGGCCGGGGCTGGGGCCGGGGCCGGGGCGCCGCGGCGGGCGGCGCAGAGCGGCGGCGGCGGGCGGGCGGCGAGCAGCGAGCCGCTGGCTCGGCGGGCCCGGGCAGCGGGCGCTCCGCCCTCGGTGCGCGGGGCCTCCCCTCTCCGCGCCCGCGGAGCGCGGCGCCCGCCTATATCTACGGCCGCGGCGGCCCGGCGCCCGCAAGGATGTGAGGCGGGCGGGCAGCCCAGCCGCCGCCGCCGTGGCATGCCCCCCCGCGCCCGGAGCCGTCGGCGCGGCGCCTAGCCGCGGCTCCGCGGGGCCATGCTGCCCTGGAAGCGGAGCAAGGTGGAGCTGGCGGCGGGCGAGGCGCGGCGGCAGAGCAAGCCCAAGGGGTACGCGGTGAGCGTGCACTACTCGGCCCTCACCTCGCTGGCCCGCGCCTGCCCCGAGAGCGCCCTGCACCGCGTGGGCAGCATGTTCCGCTCCAAGCGGCGGAAATTTCGCGTCACCAGCGAAGACCCCACGTATACCGTGCTTTACCTGGGCAACGCCACTACCATCCAGTCCAAAGGTGAGGGCTGCACCGACCTGGCCGTCTGCAAGATTTGGAGCAAGAGCGAGGCGGGCCGGCAGGGCACCAAGATGAAGCTGACCATCAGCGCGCAGGGCATCCGCATGGCCCACGCCGAGGACAAGGGGCTGCGCCGGCCCGGCCACCTCTACCTGCTGCACCGGGTCACCTACTGCGTGGCCGACCCGCGCCTGCCCCGTGTCTTCGCCTGGATCTACCGCCACGAGCTGAAGCACAAGGCGGTGATGCTGCGCTGCCACGCCGTGCTGGTCTCCAAGCCCGAGAAGGCGAAGGCCATGGCCCTGCTGCTCTACCAGACTTCGGCCACGGCGCTGGCCGAGTTCCGCCGACTGAAGAAGCGGGACGACGCGCGGCACCAGCAGCAGCAGCTGGTGGGCGAGCAGAGCATCCCGCTGGTGCCGCTGCGCAAGCTGCTCAACGGGCAGTGCTGCTACAAGCCGCCGGTAGAGCGGAGCCGCAGCGCGCCCAAGCTGGGCTCCATCACGGAGGACCTACTGGGCGAGGAGCAGGAAGAGCGGGCCATGCACTGCGACTGCGAAGACATCCTGGAAGCGCTGGGCGAGCCCGAGGGCGAGCTGCTGCGCCCCAGCACCGACCGTGGCGAGAGCCCGGAGCTGGGCCAGCTCCTCCGCGACCTGGGCGAGCTCAGCCTGGGCAACGACCTGCGCTCGCTGCGCGCAGACCTGCGCGTACGTCGCCTGCTTTCCGGGGAAAGCACGGGCAGCGAGTCCTCCCTGGAGAGCAGCGGCACGGACGGGGCCGCCCCGCCCGGCAGCGACGCCGAGCAGCCGCCCCCCGGCGACCCCGAGACCGGCTGAGCCCTCGAGCCCATACGGGCGCGCGCGGTGCCGCCGGGGCGCACCGGGTTCCCTCCGGGAATGCACGGCCCCGCCGGGGCGCACCGAGTTCCTTCTGACCCTTCCGGGAGTTCACGGTCCCTGCCGGGAGTGCACGGCCCCAGCGGGGCGCACCGGGTTCCCTCCGGGAATGCACGGTCCCTTCCGGGCGTGAGCGGCGCCGCAGGGGCGCACCGGGCTCCCTCCGGGAATGCGCGGCCCCGCCGGGGCGCACCGGGTTGCTTCCGGGCGTGCATGGCCCCACCGGGGCGCACTGGACCTCTCCGGCCCGGCCGAGGCCCTTCGGGGAATTCCCGGTCCCACCGGTTCCCCGCGGTGCCGCCGCGTCCCGCAGCATCCCGGGGAGCGGCCGCCCCTCCCGTGCCGGTGGCCGCCGGAGCCGGACCCCGACTCGCCGCGGCCCGAGGAGGGGAGGCGGCCGCGGGCTGTTTACCTCCGGCTCAGCCCTTGAAGATCTGCCAAATTCCTGGAATAGCTTTCCCCGGGGAGGGCGGCAGGAGGGAGGTGTTGCGCCTTGTTTACAGTCAGAAATCTCACATCCGAGAGGCCCCCCCGCCGTTTTCTCCATTAAAATCACTCCATCGTGCTGTCGTGTCCAAGAGGTTTGCACTGTTGTGAAGTCGGGGGTTTTTTATTATTCTTTTTAAGTTAGACCTTTTTTTTTTGGGCCCCGGTCTTGTCCCCGGTCTCAATGCTCTAGATCTTTTGCTGTGCAAAAGAAGACTACTTGTGGCTGTTCACCTGTACATAGGGAAATGTATGCAAATACATTTTGTTATTTTTAAGAACACCACCATTGCGATCTCCTCTGTTTGCACATATGTGAAGAAAATAAAAGATGATGGTAACTTAAACTGAGGTCACTGTGGCAATTTGGGCTCTGTGTCGATTCCTGTAAGCAGCTGGTAGGGGGGGGGGAGGGGAAAGAGATCCTTTGGGAAGTGTTGTAGGTGCAGGAGAGCACTGCACAAAAAGGCTGTTTGAAGCATCAAGCGTGATTCCCAAGCTCGTTGGAAATGTTACACTACACGGAAACACACTGGGTGCTTAAGGACTCTTAAAAGGCACAGGGTTGAGGTTTCTCTCCGCAGCCTGTAGTGATGGGCAGGGAAGTGTGCTCTGGCTGGATCCTAGTACGGGGAAATCCAACGGCGGGGCCCTGAGTCTGGGCACTGGGAATACTGCACAGCGTTAATGCCACCTGCATCCAGGAGCTGCAGCTGGTCCCTGCTGCTCACAGTGCCAGCCTGAGACAATTTTATAACCTCACCCAGGGTAAGCAGTGAAGTTGATTAGCCACGGGACTGCCGCGGTATTTTTAGCTGTAAATCTGTAAGTGGCAGGCTCCCAGGGCAGAAGAGATGTTCCGGTTTCATTTGTCCCCAAGTGGAGGTATCAATTAAGGGATAATTAATCTGGCATTTCTGATGTCTAAATGTTTTCCACTGTGCCTGTGCTGCAATCGGTGGAGTCGCAAGAATGTCAATGAAAAGTCCAACCAGCTGCCAGGGCCAGGCCACACTCCTTGTGCAAGGAGCCTGCCTTGGAACTTGTAAATACCTCATTAAAACCCATTGCAAAATCTGCCATCACACCAGCGAGACCATTGTCTCAGTATGAGTCAGCTTGAGGAGGAAGGCACCGTGGTGTGGTTTTCATGGGGCAGTGGGGAGAGGGGGGAATCCCTTCAGAGTGGGCACCTTCTTTCCCAGGCACCTTCTTGCCTTGTGATGGGCAGCAAGATTCTGCAGGTGATGGTGGCACTGCTGGATTTGCTCAGGCCGGCACTGCAGAGACACACCTTGCTAAAGGAATAGTGTGTCTTGCTGCTTTTTCCCAAACAAAGCTCCCTTTGCCTTTCCCAGGGAGGGAAGTGGCACGAAGGGGAAATGAAACACCAGGGAGAGCTTATCCCAAAGTGCTTTCCCCAAGATAGGGCTTGCCAGACTGCCTGGCTGGCAGCAGGGAACCTCCAGTGCCCTGTGCTGAGGTGAGTGCCCAGATCCATGCCCACAGCTCTCTGTCACTGCCTCTCTCGGGACAGAGGGAGCAGGCAGTGCTTGGAGCACCTGGGGAGCAGAGAGGACACGCCAGGGGAGTCACAGGGGTTAATTAACTAACCCCGGGTGTAGAATGACCGGGTGGTGTTTGCTTTGTGTCCTCCGTGTGTGCTTAAAGGTGGCTAATGGCCTGAGCTTAGTCAATGCCTTTCCTCTCTCCAGAAGAGCCATCATGTCTGCAACAGTGAGAAAAGGTTTTTATCGCATGCCAGGGCTAAAAGCACAATTCCCTGAGCAGCAGTAGCAGCAGCCAGGGCCTGAAGCGTTTCCCCTTGAAGCCATTAGCAGGGCTACTGTGCAGTTTCCTTAGAGGCCTGTGCAGATCATTAGCAGTAGAGTCCAAATCCCTTTGTGCCCGTGGTATTTTGGTACTAGAACCATAGAAAAAAAATGTTGTATGTACATCTGCGGTGCTGTGTAAGGTTATTCACGTGAGCTTAGCTGCCCTCCCCTCCCCATAGCTGCATGCCTGGGCCTGCAAATGAGCACAAGTGCACGTGAGGAGAAAAAGATAATTTTATTTTCCACTCAGCAAGTTTGAAGGAACATCTTCCTAGAAAAAGGAGAGGAGAAGAGAACGAGACTTTCTCTCCATTAGATTTGAGTAAAAGGCTGAGCTGCTACTGTTTTTACCTTTTAAACAAGTAGCTGCTTGCTAAGCTGAAAAGTCTACTGCTGGCTGATGGGCAGGTGTGGGGAAGTGCAGCAGGGCTTTGGGAAGGGCTGTTCCCATATGTGAGGACAAGCTGTTCTATGGTCTCTGCTCGGTGACAGGGCTGATGCCAGCCCGAGCCAGGGCTGCTGCCCACTGGCAGTGTCCCACCGTGCGTGGCACTGCCCCTGCTCGCGCTGTCAGCAGAGCCACGCTCCCTGTCCATCATCCATCCATCCATCAGCACTAACTCAGCCCTGCAGCTGGGCATGGTGAATCAGCCCCTGACGCAGCAGAGGTGTGAGGGCTGTGCAAAGAGCAGCACAGGCTCTGAAACTGCTCCCCAAGAGCCGGCAGTCCCATCCCACCGCTGCCTTCCCAGCACAGGCAGGCACTGATAGCTCTGCCAGTAGGTTGGAACTGTGGGGAGAGAAGTCAAATGCAAAAAAGGTGTTTGCAGAATTACATGTCAAGCATTGCTATCTGACCCCTTGGCTCGGTGGGCCAGCCAAGGAGGTTTCCAGCACAGCAAGGATGAATGCTGAGCTTCACATCTCTCTGACCCAGCAGGCAGTGTGTGATGAACTGGCCAGAAAATGCCCATAAAAAACAACACAACACTAGGAAAGGCAATGATCCTGCTCTGAGCCTGACACATGGAGCTGATGCTTTGGCAAGTCAGCTTAGGTGCTGCACCAGGTGCCTGAGTTTCCCGAGTGTGTTATGGCTAAACAGAGCATGTGATTATTCCAGACAACAATGATGAGTCCCAGAGTATGAAGAGATAAGGGGAAAAGAGCCCTTTTTGCTAATACTATTTATTGACTCTGTATTTACTGGTGTACTACAGATTTTCTCCTGAAAATGAGACTGAGTGGGACTACACAAATGTGGAAGCATTGGCAGGATCCCATGTACAACTTCTTGTTTTTCTGTGCCCTTAGCATGCCCTTCTCCCATCTTTAGGTCTTCCTCATCCACAACAGGAAAAAATATCATGTGCAACCATAAAAATTAGCCAGTGGTCAAGTGGAATGAGCCAAGTCATGAAACGACTTTTAGCCCAGACTCTAGTGCTGATTTAAATCCAGAATTATTAGTTTAGTTTAGTTTGGAGATGTGCCTTGCACAGGGCACATCCCGTTTGCCTGAACAGGGGGGATGATGTGGGAACTGCTGGCTGAGGGACTGCTTTGGACTCTGGATGTGAAATCTTGTTGAATGGCACCAGGTCAGTGATGAAAACCTCTTCCTTTTGGGGGGCTACAGGCAATCCTCAGCAAACCCTGGGAGAGTATCAAACAAACCCTGGGACAGTTCCAAGTCACCTTCAGCACACACACTGTGAATCTCAGAGAAGCAGGAAGGCGTCAGGATTTCCTCCTTGGCGATGTGTTGGAGAAGAGCAGCTGACCTGTCCCTCTGCTGCTAGTCATGCCCAAGGCATCACAACTAGCACATTGCCCAATTCTTGGCCATCACACATTATTCAGTGGGGAAAAGATCCCCAATTTCAGCCTGCAGGGAAGGTACAGGGCAGACAACCTACTGTCAAACTGTCCAAGGGGTTGTGGGTGACAGCACTGCACAGACCCTGCTTTTCTTGGGCAAGGGTGGGCAGGGTCCCACTGATGATGAAAAAAACTGGTGTGCTGTGCAAGGAGGGTGCAATACCAGCCAGCTATGCCTTACCTCCTGCTTCTCCTGGAGGTGGGAAGAAAAAAAGCCTGCATTTCCAAGGTCAGCAGCAGCCCCAGCTCCTGCAGAGCTCATGTGCTGTGAAGGCGTCTCCCCCTCCTCACCCCAGCCGCTGGTAGCAGCAGGGGCTGTTTTCCCCAGCAGCTGGAAGGAGATGATGTGCAAGGACAGGAATGTGAGGGCAGGCAGCCAGGGCAGCACAGGGACAGCGTGGGGTCCCAGAGGCCAGGCCAGGTCGGTTCATCTGCGGGGCTCAAAGGGCCCCATGGAGGAGCTGAACTGACCTGGCCTCCAAGGTTCTGCTTCTCTCCACGTCTCCATCACCCACCCCAGACAAGGTGACATCTCCAGCTTGCTGCCTGCTGCCTTGTAGGGGCCTGAATCTTGGTCAATGCCTGGCAAGGTGCATGAGCTGGAGAGGAACAGAATTGTCCACAGCTACAGCCCAGCAGGAAATCAAAGCTATGCATTCAGAAAACCATGACATTCCCCCCTGCCGGTGGGGACTCTGCCAGTGGGAGGGCTGAGTGCTGTGAAAACACTCAGACAAACAGTTATATAATGAAGGACAAGATCCCAGTCCAGCCCTTGGCTCAACAAGGCAGCTCTGCAAGGAGCTGAGCTCCAGGCTGCAGCTGCCCAGCGCCTTCCAAAACCAACCCTGGTCACTGTGGTCTGTGCTGCTGCTGAGGGGTGGAGGTGGGAAAAAGGCTGCAGAATGCTTTTTCCCAAGATGGGAAATGTTCTGCATGCTCAGACTTGGTAAGCCCAAGAGCACAGCTCCTATCTGTGGCTTAACTCAAGTCACTTTGATGGTAGGAACTGGGTAGATCTGGGACAGGATAGTCCAGGTCTGATGAAGGTCAGGGTCTGCTAGCTTCAGGCATCTCAGCTTTCACGGCACTGCCCAGATGTCTTGGGTGGTACATCGTGGTATACATCATCTGTGCCTATACCCCAAAATGGGGGCATATGTCCTCAAACAAATGTTCTCTGCTCTGTGGGAAGGGCCCTGGAGAACTGGTCACAGCAAACGGCTTTGCCTCCTCCTGCTCGGAATGGAGGGCAGCTGGGCAGCCTGCCTCCTGCAGCTGGCCCTGCTGCCACCCCACAAAGAGGGGTGGCATGCTCAGTGTCACATGGGGGTCTGGAGATCCCTGCTGCTCTGGCACAGGCGAGCAGGGGACACAAGGAGAAGGCTCTGGGGTGGGATTCAGCTCTCCTCCCAAGGCACCATGCAGCTGCACTCGGTCTGCTCGGATGCATGAGCAAGCTGAACTGTGACACTAATCAGAGCTGACAGTGTTCCTGGAGGGAGCTGGCAAAGCAGCAGCACCAAAGTTGCTGCTGCTGCTGGGTCTGACCTGCACCAGGCTGGTCTGGCTGTGCCATGGCCCTTGAGTCCTGCCATGCTGGGGTTTGTGCTCACTCCAGCTCCACAGATCACAGTGGGAGGTACATCCTGAGCCTCAAGGGACGAGAGAGGCATTGCCCAAATCCAGCCCCACCGACCATCCACCCAGCATTGCTCTGCCCTTTCCAGCCAGCCCTGACTGCAGCTGGCCACTGCCTTTCCCAGTCCTGCACATTTCCCTCTGCCTCTCCCCTCTTATTGTGGCTCTTTGCCCGCAAATTGCCCTGCCCTCAGCACCACTGTCTCTCACAAGCTCTCTTCCTACACCAGTTTCCTGCTGAGTAAGAACTGCCACTTGCTGCTGTTTCACAAATGCCATTGAGGATTGCCTGCACTGAAACACAGTGCACGCAGCCTAGAGCAGTAAGGATTCCTCCTCTACTGGGCAGGGAACAGTTAAGGGAATTAGGATGAAAAGTTGATACAAATAATTTGGTAGCTCCTGTAGGAAGATTGCAATTTAGCTTAATTATCATAATTACATTTTCAATCTCTCTGCTAATACTTATGAAACAATAGAGTCAAGTGTGAATGCAGCTGCCTGCATTTCCTACCAGTGACTTCTCATTCTTCTGCTTAAAACAAGCCCGTGGGGACATTGAACCAGGCAACAGGAACTTCAGGTAGGGATGTGATATTTCCCCAGTACCTTATTTTGGGCATTGGGAAGCCTCATTCTCCTCTGCCTGGCACAGGGATTTTAACTTCAGCTCCAGGATCAGAATACGATTGTTTGAAACTAACCCACTTGGGTGTAAAAACATCATCTCTTCTGCTGGAAGTGGAGGAAAATAGTCTGGAAATATTTCTTTCTGAGCAGGGAGACCCACACTTTCTCTGCCCAGTCTGTAGTTGATGGCCCCCAGAGGCAGGTCCATCCATATTTATGGTGGCCCAGGAGATAAGACCAGTGCAAGCAGAGAGCCAGGCCTAGGCAGCTGCTGGCAGGAACATTCATTTGTAGCAACTAATCAAAGCTGAGTGCTAGTGATGACTTCTGAATATGGCCAAGATCATGTTTAACCTTCAGCCTGCTCCTGCCTTTGCTCACTGGGAAGAAATGGATGCTTCCTTCTCAGCAGCAGGGGCAGGTTCTGTACCCTGCCCACTGCCTTCTCTGGGGGTCCCAGGAGAGCCTGACCAGAAGGTGTCTTGCCAGGGCCCCAGCAGCAACAGGCACCATGGCCAGGGGGCAAATGAGCAAGGGGAGGATGCAGCCACAGAGAGCTGAGTATGTGCTGCCTCCATCATGCATAGATGCCTGAGGAGCACTCAGGGCCATGGCAAGTCCTTCCCCATCCCAGCATCTGCCTTCATTTGAGATGTAGCACACAATACACAGGTCTCTGTGCTGGTCTGCCCTTGGCTCTGCACAGCTGCTCCACCCCACGTCCCAGTGTCCAGCCATGTCCCCCCTGGCATCCCCAACACCTCCACACATCCAGCTCTGATCAGAGCAGGACTGGGGCAGGTGTATGAGTTTGGGCCCCCTCAGGGCAGTCTGCCACTATCCTTGCTGGTGGCACTGTCCTGCCACACTGCTCCGGCAAGTTGTGGGTTGAGAGCTGAGCTGCTTATCTTTAGTGCTGCTCTGATCTAATTTTACTTTCTCAGGTAATGCCCAGGCTTTAGAGAGTATCTTGTAATGCAAAGGCTCTGCATGGCAAGGAGGGGAGTCCCTGCACTAATACAGCAGTTATGCAACATGCACTGCTACAGCAGTTATCCCACATGCACTGGTACAGCAGTTTTCCCCCACACCAGTACAGCAGTTATCATGCTGTACATCAGTTTATGTGCACCAGTACAGCAGTTACCCTACATGCATTGGTACAGTTTCCCCTATACCAGTACAGCAGTTATTCCCCATGCATGACTTGCTGTAAACCCTCTGGCTGCAGTGCTGGCTCAGCAGATTTCCAGCAGAGCATACAGCATGGTCCAGCTGTGCAGGAGACCTGAGGTCCACCAGGGTCTGCTGGAGCTGATAGTCACTGTAAGATCTGCCTTCTCTCTGTTTGGACTTTCACTGCAATCCCATAAAGACATTTTGGTTGCTGCTGCTTTGAAATAAGATGAATCCCTGCCTCTTCACAGCTCTCAGTGCTGTTACCAAAGAGAAGAACACCAAGGAAATCAGACTGTCAGCAGAGAGGCAGAGGAGCAAGGACCACTACAGGCAAAGGGTATTGTAAGGGCCTGTTGTGCAGCAATAGTAACACCAAGAGTCCTTATTATACCTTGGGATAACCTAGAGGCGAGGTCCATCAGCCAGGCCATTGGTGTTCATTATTTCTGCTCCCCCATCTGGGCTTCCAGGACTTGGGATGGAACCTGAACTCAGGTCACTCATGGCCGTGCAGCCTCCCTGTGAAAGCAGTTTCATGTACACTTGCACTCACACTGCCCCAAGGCACCTCTGTAAGTAAAGCTCTGCAGAAGGCTATTTCAGGAACCAACATGACTCTCCCTGATGTCAGGACCAATTAGTTATATCCTGCAAAGGAAAAAAAAATCTACTAAAGCCAGCTCTGGTGGGACAATGACATTAAGATGTTCCAGCTGCTCATCTGGGTTCCCCAAGCAAACCAGAAGCTAAACATAGCCCTGGGAAAATGGCAGGAGGGGGTGGCTGCTGTCCTCTGCACTGAGGTCTCCTAGGGCAATCATCTTCTGTGTGGGACATCCCCTCTCTTTTGTACTCTGGAAGCTCAAAGGTACTGTGCTACCCTTGCTCTGCCACTGCTCAGACTATAGCTCCTGCACTAGGACAATAACTGAGATCAGTCTGAGCTCATCTTTGTGGGCTTGGTTTGTGTTTTATCCCACTTGACCAGGCCATCAAATCTCAATGTCATTTTCCAAGGAAATACTCATTTGAAGGAAGAAGAGGAAAAAAATAATTAGTCAAAACAGTGAGAGACAGAGAATTTTAAGCATTTCATATTCTCATTGTCCTCCCCCACAATGGTATTATCCTTCTCTAAATAGATGCTGAACTGAAGACATAACAACACCCTACTTCCCCCAAACAGCTCGAGTGAAACAAATGCAGGAAGTTTGAAGGGGTTGGAGCAGAGCTGTGGCCAGACAGGAGCCTAGGCACCCCCATGGGCTTCTTGGGGCCATGGGGGCTTCACAGGGCTGGCAGCTGAGCTGCAGTGAGCCAACACCCAGGGTCTTGTCCTCATGAAATAGGGGCTGCTGCCCTTGCACTGCAAAAGAGCTGATATGGGAGCTCCTGGCCCTCAGTCCCAATGTCTTGGTGCTGTCCCCCTCCCTAGGAAAGCACCAACAGGGCAGCCCTGAAGAGTGGCAAAGGCAGCAGGAGGGACACAGACTGCACAGCCCATCACAGCTTAGTCCAGAAAGCTGCTGGTGGTGGGCTGGCCTGTCTGCCCCTGGCACAGTGCAGCCCACTGGGAGCAGCTGCCAGCCAGCACAGCCCCAGTGCCAGTGTGTGATGCCATGTGTGATGGGCAGGGAATCAGTGTGCCCTGGCTGGGAGCAGCTGAGCTGTGCTGCAGTGCCTGCTGTGCTGTGGGGAGCCCTGCTGCTCCCTCTGTGCCGTGCGTGGGTGACAGGGGCACCCCAGCCCTGAGCAGCTGCCACGGTCAGTTCCTTCAGATGGGGGATTGAGGTTCCCCTGTCACACCCGTGTGCTCTGGGGACAGCATTCCCTGCCCTCTTCCCGAAGCTGAGGGACATTCTCTCTCCCAGGCAAGTGCCAAGGCTCACCGAGTACCGGGGCTGTGCTGGGAGCCCTGTTTGATCAGGACCAGGGTTATCCCATGCGGGGGCAAAGCCCCTGGCAAGAGCCACACTGAGACAGGCAGACGTGGTTTGTCCCTGGGGAAGAGGCAGCTCTGCCTGCAATCCCTTCGAGCCTTGACCAGGTTCAGCTCTAGAGAAGATGTGCGACTTAAATCACAGTACTTCAACAACTTTTCACAATTGTCTTTAATGGCAGAGCCATCAGCGAGGCACTCTGAGTGCAGTTAGACCTTCCCTCCCTGAGGAATGCTGCTAACTGAAACTAAAGCACAGAGGCAAGGAAATTGCTCGATGAAGTAGTTTGGTAATTGTGAAAAAGAAGAACTTGTTTTCTTTGTCTTGCAACAGCAAATTGCACAACATGACCTGCAGTGGCTTCAGCTCGGCAGGTTTTCAGGAGAAGGTTGTGGGGTGATCTAAAATCCAGCTGTGAGGAGGGAAATGATTCCTGCTATGGGCTGGATGGTATCTATAAGGAATGTGGCAATGGGGGATTGGGGTGGCAGTGATTGTGGTTGTTTTCCTATTCGGGTGCCCTACCTGGGCATGGGTGAGCTCTCCTCTCCTGTTTGGGGGCCAGTTCAGAGAGGACCTGGCTCAGCCCCAGGGCTTGCCTGTGTTCCCGGGGTAAGGTGAGCTAACAGAGCTTTTAAAGAGGAGCTTTTATGAGCTCATTTTGCCGGGTTGTTTTAAGAACCATTATGGTGATGATGACTTTTAGCCTTGTAACATAAAAATATCTTTGTCAAGGTGAAGAGATGCTCTTCAAGCCAATCCAAGGTGGAAGGAGAAGAAAAGTCACTAGGAGAGGTCAGTTAGAATGAATTACTTGTCCTGCTGTCATCCCTACATACCTCAGGCCCAAGCTGGATGTGCTAGGTGCAGGACAAAAAAATAGAAGACAAAAATACGTAGTGCTGAGATGAACCAGCAGCAGATATCAGAAAGAGCCCAGGTCAGGAGAGCAAGCCCAGTCTGAGGTCCCTCTCCTTCCGCTCTTCTGATTCTTTGCCCTCTTCTCATTCCTTCCTTTGCCAGGTGCTGCTGCCCCATCCTGGCTTTGTCATTCAGATGCAAATGGGAATTTGAGGCATGAGGCAAAGGACCTGACACCTTACATTTAATTCAACTCACAGAAGTCTACTGGGTGCTAGTAGGAAAACAAAAAAACCAAAAAATAATCCCACAGAAATCTTCCATCTCGGTATTATCCCACTTTTAAATGGTAAAATCTGTGCTTTGTTCTCAGCTGTTGTTGCAAAAGTGAACCACTTTCAGCCTCTCACCTTACTGGTGGGCTGCCTCTATGCAGAGCTGCTGAGCACAGCATGGAATGAGAGCCCTCGATTGGCCTAGAAACCTGGAATGTGTGAACCTTGTTAAAATGCACACAGGGAGCTGGGCTTTGAAGTGGAGTGAAGCCAAAAGCCGTGAGTCCCCACAGGATGCTGTGTGGCTGTTCCCAAAGCTGTGGCTGTTCCAAGGAGCACACTCCAGCTGAGAGACACGCTGTACCTGACAGTCAATGCCTCCAATAACAGCCCTAGAAATAGCTCAGTGCTAGATGGTGCTCTCAAGAGACTGATGAATGTTGCTGACTCTCTGCAGCATCTCACAGCTGGATCCTTATGGTTGCACCTTCCCTTGGCTCACCAGCACCAGGCCCTTCCTTGAGGGCCTGCAGCACCTTTGCCTGATGAGCACTGAGTTTTGCTCAGCTGGGATGGAGTGAAAACATCTTTGGTTCTGCAAACATTGCAGGCACATTGGCCTCCCCTGGGGCTCTGCCTGCCTGAGCAAATCCAGCATGCAGAGCTGCCAGGATAGTGTTTCCCTTTCTTTTTGGAGATGTGACTCTGGGAAGGGAATGAGCTCTGCTACCTCCTCCAGCTGGGAGAACGCCAGTGCTCAGCAGTGCCAGCTGGTGACTTCCTGGGATCATCATGTCCTGCTCAGCCATGGGCTGCACACTCTCATTGCACTCTGTGGGGCCTGGGATGCTACAATGAGACTTAACACCCCTCCAGCCCCACTCCCAGCTCTCTACATACCCTGGGGCTGCTGCCACTCTGAGCTGGCTGGAGGGTGCTGCCTCCCAAGTCATCCCAGATCCTTCTTTATCCAGTGGCAGGTGGCCAGGGAGAAGCCCTGGCCTCAGCCAGGAGCCAGCAATTTAAATGTTAAATGTTCAATTAACAGAAATGGGACAGCAAAGGTAACACAATCAGCCAAGTTCCTCCTGCCATGGAGCCAGATCCATGCTGTTGGCTGCTGTGCAAGATCTCTGTGCAAAGTTGAACTTCATTTCCCAAGTGGCCACTGTTTATCAATGAACAAAGTGAGCCCTTGCCCATGTGAGCAGCGCTCACCAGCAATTCTGCACAGCACAGCAACCTGCAGCTCTGGAGGGTTGAAGTCCAGAAAGCCATTCTCCCATCCATCCATCCATCCATCCATCCATCCATCCATCCATCCATCCATCCATCCATCCATCCATCCATCCATCCATCCATCCATCCATCCATCCATCCATCCATCCATCCATCCATCCATCCATCCATCCATCCATCCATCCATCCATCCATCCATCCATCCATCCATCCATCCATCCTCTCTCTCTGCAGAGAAAGCAGGGATGCTCCTCCTCTCAGCAGGTAATGTAGGGAGGATAATTCACTTATTAAGTAATTTAGTGCAATTCTTAGTTATTAATACTGTGCTTTCTATTTTTTTAGGTTCTGTGTAATTGCTCCTCTGCTCTGACTCATGCTGTTCCAGGGGGTAAGAGCTGTGCACTGTATCAGCACTGCCTGCAAGATGCATGAGCTCCTTAGCTCCTGCCTAGCCTGGCTGAGGGGATCCTCTCCCCTTCTTTCCATGCCAGACCCTGACCAGGGACAGCCTGGTCTCTGTAACCTGCTCCAGCCCATGGCCCCGAGCTCCTGCAGCAGCACTGATTTCTCTGCAGTCACTCTACAGGGGAAAGAAAAAAGCTCCCTGGTATCTGTTTTATCTGTGTCCATCTTAAGCTCTGGAGAAAGGTGCTATTAGAGCTCAGCAGAAGGGTAATTTTTTTTCTTTTTACGTGATTGAAATGAGTTATATGTGCAAAGCCATAAACTGTGTCTGATGCCCATCTGCTCTTGTTCACCCACAGTACCTTTCAATTAGTGTCCCAGATCAGCACCACTGGGGCCTGATTTGCACCCAGAGATCTCCAGAGACCCCAAGCCTTCCCCTCCCCAGTCTGCTCTCCCCAGGGCCATTGCAGTGCTGCAGAGGCTGGGCAGACAAAGGCTGTGTGTGAGCAGCCTGGCTTCTGACCCAGACAGCTCCATGACTGGGCTCCCAGCCTCAGCCCCCATTCCAAGAGTTCACAGAGTGGCCACTATCCAAGCCCTCCTCAAGGACAGGGCATTTCACTCAGTCACAGCCCTCATATCCTCACTACAGGTGATGTGTCCCATGCTGTGGGGCTGTGCCAGCCTGCATTGCCACCCTCTGCCAGCCCTGTCCTTGGCATGGCCTGGAGGCAGGGGATGCTCTGCCTGGGGCTGCCGTGAGTGGCAGCTGGAGATGTTTCAGGTAGCTGTCCAGAGGGTCTGCTGAGCAGCCAGGTTCCATGAGTTATTTATCAGCTCTGGGAGGGAAGCTGTGATAAATAATACATTGGCACTCTCACATTCTGCGTGCATGGGTCTACAGATAAATATTTCATTCTCAAGGAACACACACAGAAGCTTGTTGATAAATAAAAATTGGAAAATGTTCTATTGGATGGTTTTAAATATGAGTCTCCCCTTGCATCTGAAGAACATGGTGTACCTGGTGTACAGCACAAAGATGCTAATTTCCCTCAGCAGAGGCTGCCTAAAATGTATCACTGCAGCACATTGGGCACAGTGCCCAGTGTAGCACACACACCCCAGAAACATACAGCCCTGGCTTTTCCTTCCACACCATTATTTTAACATCACTTTTATAACAACACTATTCAAGCAGCTTTTCTAATTATACCTTGCACCGACTGGGCTCAGGACACAGCAGTCAGCCTTCTAAATATTAGCAGAGAGACCCAGAAGGCAGCACATTTGCTCTTGTAAGTGTCATTGGAATTTGCAGTGTGCTCAGGCCTGACTAGCAATGCCAAGCTTGTTACTGCTGTTTAATTAGGCAGGTGGCTTTTCCCATTGGAAAAACATGATAGGGAGTGGGAAACCCATGGGTCCCACCAGCCCTGCCAGCAGCATGGAGCTGCCATGAGCTGCTTCCTATGCCTCTTGGGGACCCAGAGCACTCCTGGGCTTGAAGGCAGCTGAAGGGATGTGCAGCCTTCTCCCCAGGGAGCTCCTGCCCTCAGTAATTGCTGCTTGGAACACCCCAGAGCCCACGACCCAGGACCAGCACCCACATGCAGCTTTGGCCTCTGCCAGCCCAGCACCAAGGGCAGGTGAAGGAGTTGTTTTTCTCCTAAGTGTGGTTTGTAGAGCAGATCTCTCCTGGCTGTCTCTGAATGTAGTGTTGGAAGTGGATTTAGCAGGGTCATTGTTCACTTGGCTTTCCAGAGAAGGCCATGGGCTGCAGATGCCCTGGCAGAAGCCTCTGGCAGAGCCTGGGGAAGCAGCACACCCCAGCAAACAACTGAGTGCCAATCACACCATGCCTGGCTGCTTCACCAGGAGACGCCTATGCAACATACTGACATATTTGGAATTTTTCCAGTGGCTGGATTTGGCTGCACTGACTTGTGATTTTTTATGAGTAACCCTGTTTTGTGCCCTGCTATCACAGCTGGGTGCTGTGCCATGCTGGCTCTGGTCCCAGCAGTGTGCAGAAAGCTCCCAGCACCCACTGTACCACACTTTGTGCCACCGCCCAGAGCAACAACGAGGGATTTCTCACCTGGAAATCCCAGGGACTGGGCCAGGCTGCAGCAGCACAGCTTGGCAGGCAGGCTTTGATCACGGGCCAGGGCTTGTCCCCAGCAGCGGTCCCAAGCAGGGATGCAGCACATCAAAGGGCAAGGAGGAATAGCTCCTGCTGAGCACAGCAGGGCTCTGTGCCACCAGACTGCCCCAGGCCCCTGGGAAAGGCACGGGCAGGGAGCCACTGCCCCAGGGAGGGGAGGCTTGGAGGAGCTGTGAGGCAGATCCAGGCTCAAGGAGGAAAACCAGGGGAGATAGTCCAAGGAAGGAAACACAGCAAGGAGGCAGTGGTGGGAAAGCCAGTCAGGAGGCTGGTGGTGTGCCTCCAGGAATATGCCTTGTGCTCTCTGGGGTCATGAGACACCAAGTCACCTGGGTTTGTCTTTAGCAGCCCTTCTCTTCCTCATCCTCTCCTAGGCTCCATCACTAACAAAAGTGTCCATCCTCTTGGCAATGAAATTGTAGCCACGTTTCTTTCTCGGCATTCCCTGATGGGCATTTTATCCCACAGTCCCCCAGGAAACTGTTCTGCCAGCCAGAAGAGTTAGAACACATTAAACTTCATAGGGAGCAGGGAAGCCCTGCAGGGTGCAGGACTATTCCAAGAGGCACTGCAACTCAGGTTTTGGAAACTGGACTGCCAAGGGGACACACCTGACAGTACTGGGGGATGCACAAACCTGCCAAGAACCTGTGGATGTGGTGGTACAGGATTGCACCTTGCAAAACATGACTTGGCAGGCAGTGGGGAGAGGTGCTTTGATGTCGTGTCAGCCAGCTGGAATTACAGCCCAGTCCACTCTTCCTTGAGGGACTTCTGCATCCCTGGGAGGAGGCTTTCAGACAGGAGGGCACCACGGTGACATTGACAGGGGCTGCACTGCCTGTTCACTCTGAACATGGACTGCCATCCCTGCTCATGCTGTACTTTTATGCCCTGGCACCTTCTCCCACCTGCCATGTGGCATCACTGCCAATTGCCAGCAGAGGTTCACTTTGCCCATCCTCCTCTTTGGCAAAGATTTTTTGTGTGGTAGCACCTTTTGCTTTTCCCCCACCTGGTTCTTGCATGAAACCTGCAGAGAGATCATTCTGTTAAGCCTAGGAAGTCTGAAGCCACAGTACACGTAACTAATGAAGTGTGGGAATTTTATTTCTAGTCTGATCTAATCCCTATGCTGCAGGTCCCCACTTCTTCCAGCTCCATTAGGAAATTCCCATGCTGAGTAATATGGCAAGAAACAGTCTCAGAAGGAGGATACATTGCACCCAGGCCTCATCTCATCCTACTTTGATATTGGTTTATCACACTGAATAAACTGAAGTAATTGTGCAGAAAATTGCTCCATCCACATCATGCCCATCACACATAAGGATTTTCTGCTCCGAGTAACTTGCTGTCACCAGTGCTCAGGCCCACCTCTGACAGCAGTTCCCTGGGAGCACCAGGCAATGTAAGGGTGCTGTGGGGGCCAGGAACTTTATCCCTGGGACAGCAGGGCAGCAGCTCACAGTGGGACAGAGCAGGACACAGGGGGCAGCCCCATGTTGGTGCTGGTTTGGGGAGTGATGCCTTCACAGTGGTGGGGCAGGGGCAAAACCACCATCTCCACAGGAATATGTGTCTCCTCTGACTGGTGTCTGCAGGCAGTGACCAATGCCCAAGGCTCTGACTAGTGCCCAAGCCCTGGGCTTTGTTCTCCACAGGACACTGACCAACATCCAGCTCCTGCTGGTCCTGGCAGGGAAGTGCTGGGATGGCAGGGTCAGGCACAAGCAGGTCACAAGGACAAGTGACTGAAATGTCCTACATAACAGCGTGTGGGAGAAAAGCCTCCACCCCAAGGACTCTTGTACTGCCTGTGACAACCAGAAAGGGAATAAAAATAGTGTCTATTGTTGTGTGCAGGCAGCAGGCTGCAGCAGGGTTGTGTAATGGTACCAGCCTGCACAGGCTGCCTCTCCCAGACATAGCAGGGAGAGCTATGTGGGTCAGCTGGGCACAGCTCAAAATGGGGCCAGGTGGCAGTGGTCCCTGGTGGGCAGGAGGGATGACCCAGCCACTGTCATAATGCCCAGCTGGACTCCCCAAGCTCCAGTCTGGGGCTGCTGCCAGCAGCTGGCACAGTTCTGTGCTGTGCTCCCCCAGCCTGCCCTTCCCTGGAGCAGGCCAGGTCCTGCACCTCTCCTCTAGCCCTAACCAGCATGCCAGCTCTCCTCTGGATGCTATCCATTTTCCCTGCCTCCTCCCAGGCCAAAGATCCCAAAGCCAGCCAGGAGCAGCCTCACTGCTGCCCAGTGGAGGAGACACTCCACTGTGTCCTGCTGTACACAAGGGATACATTTCCCCCTAATCCTGGTCTGCAAAACTGTGAGATTAAGAAGGGGAAGAGCTTCCCAGCAGCCAGCATGGCATCAGCAGGAGCCAGGCCAGCTGGACTGGCAGCTGTGCCAGGGCAGCCATGCTCCTGTCCTCATCCTGTGCACTCTCAGATTTTGCAGCTGGTGCTTTGCCGATTGTCTCACAAATTGCTTTCCTTTACCATGGTCCTGTCAAGTGATTTAGCAAAGCCAGGATTTTGCTTTTTTATGGATTAAACACAGGTCTGTTGATACCAGCAGGAGCAGGTCTCTGGCCAGAGCTGTGGCTGCAGGGTAAGTGGGTCAGGGAAGCAGCTTTCACACACACCAGCCAGAGCTCAGAGCTGCCTGCCCGCTAGAGATCATGCCCAGCACTCTGCCAGCACTCAGAAATCACTTACAGATGTGGCTCAGCACAGGCAAGTGCCAGCAGCTAAGGTATTAGTGGGTTTTGATGTATCACCATGTCTTAATCTGATCAGAAACCCCTGGCTGACAGTGGGTTTGGGTGGGAGTCAGACAGGGTCCAGAGAGGGTGCAAAGCAGGCCAGTGTGGCTGATCCACCTGACCTGCACTAGGGACTCAGGAGGGCTGAACAGACACATCTGCAAGGCAAGGGTGGGGGGGCTCCCCCAGCCCTGCCCCCTGACACCCCAGCTGAGCTCTCTGCTCTCCTTAGTGGCAGCAGAAAGCAAAGGGCACAGGTGATGAAGGCAGACAGCAGACATTCAGCCCAGCAGTAAACCCCACCTCATCACTTTATGACAGCCCTGCACAGCTTTTCTTACAAAGTGCCAGAGCAGGATGTTCTCATCTTGCTGTAAATCTTCACTGTATTCACCAGCACTTGAAGTTTGTCCCTACTAAATCCCTGTGTGACTCTCTCCCTCCATCTGGGGAGCATGCAAATACCTTTAGAGTTGATAAGTCCTTTCTATGTCGACTTTCAGGTTTATTTATACAGCAAAATATCGCTTCATTATAATGCAAATGGAGGAATCCCTGGGAAGCAGTCAAAGCAAGCAGGGAGGTTTGTTTGCACCGTTTCATGTCAGACAAGCTGGGATGAAAGGATCAGCCAGCAGGAGCCTACAAATGCCACCTACAAATGCCACCGTGCTTTTGCCGTGCTCATGAGGAAAAAGGGAGCAAAATGGGGCTCCTCTCCATGCTGCTCTGGTAGATCACCCTCCTTCCCATGGCTCCTGGCCACTGCCTGATCTACCAGTGCCACCAGAACAGATTTCCACTGGGATCAGCACTTCCCCCACTGTACTGTCCAGCCAGCTCAGCAGCTGCTGGGCTCTGTTCAACCCTGCCCCCAGCAGCCACCTGGCCCATTGCCCTACAGCCATCCTGCCCACAGCCCCATGCTTGGTTCTGTCTTCTCAGACTGCTCCTGTGTCTCTATGGCCACCAAAAAAGCAAAGTCCTCTGAGCAGGTCACTGGTGCCCAGGATGGCAAGGGGCTGAGGGCTGTTGGTGCCCTGCCTGTGCATGCAGCAGAGCAGCAGAGTGGCAGCAAGGAGGACAGCAGGTGCAGCAGTGCCAGTGAAAGGCTTGGCATAGGAGGTCATGATGCATACCAAGCAGCCACCAAAAACAGCAGATCACTACTTGTCCCTAGGGGCAAAGATGGGGACAATTGCCACCACTCACGAGTGTGTGGGGCATGGGGACAACATCCCCTTCCCAAAGGCACTGCAGACACGGGGACACCCTGTTGGGGTGGCAGCTGGTGCTGGTAGAGCAGTAGGCCAGTAAAGCAGGATGCTGTCCTGGGCAGGGAAGCAGGGCTGTGCCTGCAGCCATGGAACACTGAGGAAAGAGGATCTCTGCCCACCCTCTTTGTGAGCAGAGAGATGGGGAAGGATCCATGAGAGGCTGATATAGGTTCACAGCTACAGACCTGGTGTGCTGTGGAGGACTGGATATTTGCAGCTCAAGAGGAAAGCCTCTGGCATGGCTTAATCCCGCTGAAGCAACTGTGCTTAGATAGAGCCACTAGGTGCAAATGGCTCATAATGAGGGAGTTTAGTTGGATGAATATTTCTAGATCAATTGCAGATCTGCTTGATAACACTGGCAGCCTAAATGCGTTTGCACTATCTTTTATATGGGGAGCTCAGTGCCTAGTGGCAGTGACCCTGGGCCAGCTCTCAGGGGGTGCCCTGTTCACATCCCCAGATGAAATGGGCTGATTTTCCCCAGGATCTGACTGTCCCTGCTAGGGGACACATAGGAAAGGCTCCTACCTACACAGCACCAAATATTTAGCTAAAAAGCTCTTGGGACACATGTGTTCCCTTCCCTAAAGGGGTGCTCTCCCTACAAATCCCTGGCACGAGCTTGACCTACTCCAAGTGCCTCCCCATAGGAAGATGTCAACATTGCAGAAATAATCAGCCTATTTTTAAAGGTTAGGAATGCTCCTAGCAAATCCTCCCCTGAGTTTCTTTCCCCCCAGCTTTTTCTCACCCTCTGCCTCTCCCCTGAGATAGCAATCAATGATACCGCAGGTTTAATTAATGTTTTTGACTTACAGCACAGGGATGTGATTTCTCCTCTGTGCTTTTGCCAGGAGTGGTCTTATCCTGCCAAACAGGCAGGTAATCTGGGCAGGCAAGACTGGCTTCATACCTGCAGCTCTAACAGGGTTGTGCCTTTGGGATTTGTGGTAGTGCTGGCAAGGCAGCAGAGCCCCAGTGCTTGCACCAGGCATCCAGCTGTTGCTAAAAAAGCTGTGAGCTGAGGCAGAGTAATGCCACGACCTACACAGGGAGGGGAAGAAGAGGAGGCCCTCCCTGGCACAAGAGCAGCCAGACTGGGTTCCTGCCCAAAAGGATGCCTTGGTGCAGGGAGGATGCTGGCATGGTCAAGGGACATGGAACCCAGTGCATTTAACTAGGTAATCCTTGCTTTAAAGCAAGAGCAGCATCAGCACTGGCCTTGCAAACCTCAAGCCTTGGCAGTGACTTCTCCCCACAGCAAGAGGGACAAGCTGTTCCCACAGGACCCCAACCATCATCTCTGCAGCCCTCAGCCCCCACTGCCAGTCTCTGCCGTGGTGCAGCACTGGTGCCAGCATGGGAACACCCAGAGAGTGCTGAGAACAGCTGGCACATTGCTGCTGTCCAGGGCTGTTTTGGGGCCCTTCTAGTTTTGTCTGAGATGCTCAGACAATTTAAAATTAGATTTAGCCTTGGTGCTAAAAAAGAAGTGCTAATACCATTCAGCTGGGGGCTAAAGATGGGGCCACATCTATTAATAACCCTGTCATTTTCACCCTCTGGAGTGGGATTTCAAGCCAGCCTTCTCCAGCACAGCTGAAGACTCCTTGTTGCTCAAGAGCTACCTTTAGCCATGACTGTTTCATGCAGGTCCAAGAACACTCCATGCAGGTGCTTACTTCTCATTACAGGGATGCTTCTTCTCCTGGGGTGTTTAGCTAGTGCTGATCAGCAGAGATATGCCATCAGAGCCAAGGCAATCTCTGCTGGCAGTGTGATCTGGAAGATGGTCAGGCAGCCCTGGGAGCAAGGCAGCAAAGGTAGGAGGAATGGGGAGCTCAGGGCACGGGCTGCACTCAGCAGGCACGGGTTGGTCCAGGAGTAACAGAGGCTTCAGGTCCCCAGAGACATCAGTGTCAAGCTGGGAAGGCAACAAGTGCCAGCCACAGCAGGGAGAAGGCCTGGACAATTCAGTGTCATGGGTCTCCATTCCCATGCAATGTGTGCTGCAGATGGGGAAGGGAAAACTCAGACCTGCTCCCCTCCCAGTGACACCCGCCCTGTCTCAGGTGGAGCAGAGAGACATTGGATAAGAGGAGGTGATGATCCTGTTTTTCCTGGTCCTGCCTGCATTCTCATGTTATTGTACTTCTGAGAGACCAAGAAAAAAAATTCCTATGGTCTGTGTGAGGTTAAGTCCATTAATCAGCTATTAAACTAAAGTTTTGAGCTAAAATCTTCCCAGAAAGGTGCTGACTGCATGCAAAGCAGGAGTTACCCAGTTCACATTTGGCTGAACAGGAGTACCTGTGGGCAAAACATACCCCTTGCAGTGAAACAAAAAAGCCACGGATGGATAACACACCCTGAGAGCAGAGCTTTGCCTCTTCCCAGGCATAAATCACCCATGAGTGGGCTGTGATGTTCTCTGCTGTGTGAAGCTCCCTGCAAGCACTCCCTGCTCTGCAGGCAGCTTAAATGCTGCCTCTGGGATGAGCAGGCTGCACCCTGACTTGCTTATTTTGCTGTCAGCATCCCCAGGGTCCCTGGGCTACCACAGGCTCATGAAGCAGGGCATCAGCTATCCACCAGGCTGGTACCCTGGGCAGTCTGTCCATGGTGAGCAAGTGCTGGCACCTGCTGCAGCCATGCCAGGTACAGAGACCCCCACAGTGCCTGCTCCTGCTGCTTCTGGGGCCCCAAAATGAGGCATGCCAGCAGCCATCCAGGAGGGGAGGAGATGACAGGCAGGCAGCCATGGTTGCACAGCCCCTAGTTTCCTTAAGAAACCAGCACAGCAGCAGCCCTACCTCTGCCTGAGCAGGTGAAAGCAGGGATGGGGCTTGCTGGAGGAGACAAAGAGCAGTGCCAGAGACAGTCACTCGGTCCCACAGGGAGAGGACAGTCCTGCTGGGGCAGCAAAGCCATGCTCTGCAGGTTTGCAGTGGCCAGGCTTGGTCCCTGTGGATGCAGCTGGGGAATGGCTGTGCTGCACTGCAACCCCTGCCTGCAAGGAGGGGGCTGGCTGCTCTTCCCAAAAGCAGCCAGAGCCATAAATGTTGGTCTGTGCCAACAGCTCTGCTGCTCATTTACCCATCCCTGGTGCTGCTGGTGGCTGCACTGGAAGCACTGAGCACAGTGTGTGCTGTCCACCAGCCAGCTTCACACTTCTGATGAGCAAAGAGCAGGAGGGATGACAGTTTCTCCATGCCACGTGTGCCTGGGCTGCTGGGAGCCATCAGCCTGACTGGGAGACTGCAGCTGGGGCTGCAAGGTGGCCGGGAGATTTTGTTAATTGCTTGCTGTCAAGTTTCTGTGAAAGTTGAGACCTGGTCGATTTCAGGCACTCCAGCCTGGGCAGTGATGCTCACCGACCTCACTGCTGCTCAAGAAGCTGTTTGAGCAATGAGCCCAGCCCTGGCTCTGTCTCTTTCCTGTGCCTATTGAACCATTTCCCTGGCAGCAGGGATGCTGCAGTGGCAGGGGCATGGCCAGAGCTGTTGGTAGCAGACAGACAGGGATGCTGGGGGCTCTGCAGTCTCTGGGCTGGGTCCCTGGATGCCAATGTGAACCTTCAGGAGCACCCCTGGCCCTTGCTCCTGGGGGCTCCTGCTCTTCCTGGGGACCTGCATGTACCCCAAAGTCAAGCTGATGGGCAGCACCATGCATCCCCTTGCTCCCCAGCCATCACAGAGTGGCTCTGGCTTGCTCCAGCCTCCCCATTCAGTCTGGCAGGGGGGCAGCAGAGCCGTGCACCGAGCACAAATCCCATTAAACGCTCCACAGTGCTGAGCTGCAGCTCCAGGCTCTGAGCCTCCCAAAGGACATAAGGCTGCTTAGGACACCCTAAGCTCTTCATGCAGATGAGTACTACTTGAGGCCATCAAAGAGGTCTTAAAAGCTTAAGGCAGGTAAATGTTTAAACTGCTCTAAGCCCTCAGTGTCACAGCCAGGCCAGAGGGAAGTCCCCAGCTAAAAGCCATCTCTGCATAGTCACCCTCTGCCACAGCACAGCAGCACTCAAGGGCCATCAAGCCCTCACTTCCCCAGCTGCATTGCTCCCCCAAGTCTGTCCTTGTGTCCCTGCCATTCTCCCCCAGCACACCCTCACAGCAAAGGCTCAGGCTGCTGTATCTCTCCCACCACATTTATTCTCTGTCTAGATGGTGGTAGTTTTGATATGCAGCCCTCCAAATCCCAGCTGTGCATTCTGCTACCTCTCATCAGGAGAGTAATGGAATGAATGCTTTTTCGTGGGCAGTTACACACTTAATTCAAGCTCTACCCCTGAAAAGCCTGAATGAAATTGCATGGAGTATAGCTGATGCCCCAGGAGTGTTTTAATAAATAAATCTGGGGGTTTCAGTGGGATCTTCAATACACACTAAATTGAAGTCTGTCACAAACTTTTCCTCTTGCAAAGACATTTCAGAATATCTTTTATCCACAACAGCAGATTTTCCCCAAGTGGTTTCTTGGTGTCACTAATGACTTGTTCCTTCTAGTTGCAAAGAACTGTATTTGCACTAACAGTATACCACAAATTACTTCACTTGCTTCCAAGATGCTGGAGCTGCCCTTAAGCTTAATACTGCAAGTTATTGCAGGTATCTGTGCCTCTTTCCTCTGAGGTGCCATGAGAAAAGCCTTGCTGCTCATCTCTCTCCCAGGTCTTGTGTTCCTACATGTTTATTGTCAGTGTGGGAACAAACTCAGCTTTTCAGTTTGAGCTGTGCATTTGCCCTGGAGAGGACCCTGAATGTGGAATGCTCACCAGCTGAGCTTCCATCCTGCACCTGCAGCCATTTCCCCTCCCCAGGCTCTGTTAACTCAGGAAGTGCCACCAATGTAGCATTCCCAAACATATTCCCACAGAGCAGGAATACTGTTCCCCTTCTCAGAGCTGCCTGCCCTGGAGCAGGACTTACTTTCAAACCACCTCTTCATTTTTAGGAATGTTTATTGTGCCTTGATAATCACTGGATTTGATGGTCCTAGAGGTCTTATCCAACTTAAATTATTTTATTCCTACATAATCAACCTTCAGTTTGCTGTGTAAATTTGCTGGGATACACATCACCTGCAGCACACAGGCATTGCAAAATCAAAGCAAATCAATGTTTTATTTTAACACAAGAAATATCATATCCAGCCAAGAGGTTTGACACCTGCACACATCCTTTCAGCATCCTCCCCAGCCCAAGCCACTTTCCCACCTTGTCATCCCATCTAGTGCACAGCACTGCTGCTCCTCCTGTGGTTCCAGTCTAAAATGACCCATAAGGGACATCTTGTGACCTTCCCAGCTTTTGCAAGGAGAGGACACAAGGACCAGTTGTGACCAGTGCTACCAATAAGCACCATTCCCTCTGAAGTTCAGCCAGGAAAGTGCCTGGCAGTCATGTCCCCAGTCCTGTGTGAGGGATGGATGGATGGATGGATGGATGGATGGATGGATGGATGGATGGATGGATGGATGGATGGATGGATGGATGGATGGATGGATGGATGGCCAGCATGGATCACCACTTTTAACCCTGTGACAGGCATGGGAATTTACTCTTGGGTCTTTCATAGGTTTTATCTCAACACAGAGCCATAAAGAAAGTGGAAAATGCAGCCAACCACTTTGATGTGGATCAACACCAAGAGTTCCCAGCATTCAGGCAGTCACCTCAGACTCCCTGGTCACCAGAGAATGTTTTCTTCTTCCAGCTAAGGGCAGAAACTTCTGAGAAAACCCCGCTCCAGCCCCAGGAACATGGCACGTGTGAAAATATATTTGGAGGGAGGGGAGAACTTCCATATGAAAGAAGGAATTGACTTGAGAAGAAATAGGGAGACTGCAGCATGACACAAACATGAAAAGTACATTCATGAATATAGACTGGGTAAGACAGCCCAGAAATACTCATTTCCACATTTGCAACTGCAGATTTATTTTGTATGCAGGACAAATGCTAAAGGGGCTCCAGGTTCCTCCAGCAGAAACCTGCAGCAGATTCTTGGGATGCTCCTGTGCTGCTGCACCAAGCTCAGACCCTGTGCATGGGGACACACCTGCAGGTCTCATCCTAAAAAGCATTGCTTGTCACAAATCACACTGTTGGGAAAGGAATGAGGGATCTTCAACACACTTCTTTCCAACACCACCTATTCCTCCTCTTCTCCTGTGTAAAACTTTGGTCCCTAACTCACAGCCACAATCTGGGAGACCCCAGACACCCAGCACAGCAAATACTGGAATATATAGTTCATTAAGGCTGAGGTTCCTTTTCTGTTGGAGGATTCTCACATGTATTTCACAGTTTCTTTAAAAAAATCCAAACCCAGACATGCAAATTGAATTTTTTACTATGGTGCTAATTTTCATACGATTTCTAAACCTAAAAAAAAAAAATCAATTTATTAAGATGCTAAAACCATGGCATTACATCATGAGACAGGAAAACAGTGAGAGAAGTTATTAAAAAAAAAAAAAAAGGTCAGGCTTACTCAGCTCTTAATGTAGCCCAAATGATCACTCAGGCATCCTTGGAATGAGAATTTTGAATTAAGGGTGATGATAGCCTTAAATAATAACCTCCATGCTGTCTACAAGGCTTTTATTTTATTAACTCCAGCATCTCAGGCAGGATGATAAATTCACTCACTAATGGTCGAATAGCACTTTTTCTTATAGCTTGTATTTTATTTCTTTTTTGCAGATACCATCTCTGCAATCCAGTCTGTGCCAGTGCTGACAGCACTTGCAAGGAGCTTTTCTGTTCAAGTGACTTTTAATGACTGAGCAGCTTTGCTGCTGGGGAAGTTTTGGTCCCTGGGATGAAAATAAATGGGACATGCCTTTATTTCTCACTACTCTGTGCTTTGCCAGTTCTTTTTTTGCACAGAAATATCACTTGAGTCCCCAGGACATGAAGGAGCACATTCACAACCCCAGCCCTCTGGTCTTTACTGCCTGGTTCAGCTTCACTTCTCTAGGTTCAGACACCTTCATATTTTTTAGAAATACCATGATTCCCTGAACCATCATTTATATCCCACACCCAGTCTGCCACTAAGTTTGTGTCAGGATTGCTGCAAGGGTGACAAGGACCCTGCCACTGCTGTGGGAATGCAGTGATTCAAACAAAGCCTTGCCTCAATACCATGTCTTGTCTATGGACAAGGCAGGCAGCAGCAAAGAACTTTTTTGATTTATACTCAGGGCACAGGTACAATAAACAATTCGGTAAATAACATGAAATGCCAGCTGGGAAGGGCTGAGTCTCTCAGGGAATTTTCCTCTTCAGAAAAGCTGATTATTCAACAATCTGACATTTAAAGTGTCCTAAATTTCTTAATTTAGGACTCACAACTGTACTCATAACTGGAAAATGCAATGGTGGCTATCACCTCTGTAGTGACCAAGGGGAAAATCCAAGTTCTGATTCCCCTGGCCCCTTCCCCTGCCTGGTATTTTTCCATGGCCTGGTTACCCTTTGGACACATCCCAAGTTCCTTCCTGTGGTGGTCTCTGAAATTCATTTAAATCAGGAAATTACTCTGCCTGTTTTTCTCCACAGACTACATGTGTCCAGGCTGACAAATCACAGCAGGATGGATGTCAACCATGATTTAACCCTTCATATCCACAGCCAGGCCCTTCTGAAGGCTGCCTTTCCTCTCACTTCAGTGTTCCAAGACCACAGCTTCTAGAAAGGCTCCTTTTATTTCCCCTTGACTGCATCCTCCCTAACTCCAGCTCATCAATCCTCAGGACTGCTCACAGCCCTTGGGACTCAGGTGTTTTGTGCCAGTGCCTGCTTGGCTGCTCAGTGGTGGCACTGGGGACCCACAGGGGACCCACAGCACCCCTGGGACCACGGACTGGACACGAGGGAAGGGGCCACAGGCTGTGCAGAGGCTGTTGCTCAAAGAGACCAGAGGGTTTGCAGGTGTTGCTACAGGATGGGACAGGGCAGGGGCTGTTCTGCAGCCAAGCTTGGGGCAGCTGAGCAGGTCACATCTCCCCAAGAGACAAATGAGCCACAATTGCCTTCAGTGATTAACAGCAGCTCCTGACAGCTCCATCAGCCTTTCTGGGGCATCAGCTCCATGGGGAGGACCAGGGACTTTTTTGTACTCCTTGCACAAATGACCAGGCAGAGGTGGCACCTGAGCTCTTGCTGGGAGCACTGGCAGGTTTGGAGGCCAGGCCTGCTCAAAAAGGTCGTTCTGCTCTTTTAAAGGACTTTCCCAATCCCTATGTGGGAACAGGTCACACCCATGGTGGGGCATGTAGCCAGGCATAGATTTAGGGTTGACTGTAGCCTTTAAATTCATATTGGGGATGATTAGGAGAGACCCCAGGTCCTCATGCAGTGATGATTCATTTGGCAAAGTCATGTATGTGAGAAACCTCCTAACCTGGAAGCATTTTTCCAAGTAGGGTAAATAGATGGTGCCCACTGTGACCACCAGCAAACAGCCCAGGCTGGTGCATCCTGCCTGGCACAGCTTTCTGCAGAGGACCAGAGCCAGGAGGAGGGAACTCAGAGAGATGGGCCACAGCAAGGATAAGCCAGCCAAGGTTCCCATGGCTCCAGCTCAAACAGCCAAGCAGAGCCTGCTGCTAGAAGACAAGAAGTTGGAAAAGGTGATTAATAGAGACTTGAGTTCTTTTGAAATGGAGAGCAGCTCCTCAGACAGCAGCTGGCATGAGCCTGCACAGCTTCCAGTGGGAAGGGAGATAAATGCCTGCCTGGACACTGTCCAACCCAGTGTGAAAGGAGACATATTAAGGAAGCAAACAAACCCATTGCTCTCAGTCCCAAGGTGCTGAGATGGGCTTGTGAAACTCCAGCTTGGGCAGGGGCCATCCCAGAGCCTGCTGCCTCTGCCATTACACCAGGAGGCAGTGCCAGGCAGTGTGGCAGGGTCACAGCCACCTATACACTCATCCCTGTGTGAGCAGAGCAAGGCCAGAAGGAGACAAACCCTTCCATCAAAGACACCTGGACCACGAGGTGTGGGGAGCTGGTTTACAGCCCATGGAAAAAATTCCAGAAGTTGGCCAGAATGAAGATCAGAGCTACTGATTGTTTCAAAGTCTACATTGCACTCACCCTATAAATCAAACAGGAAGATGCAGCAAACTCATTACAGTGAGATTAAATGTATTTCTCACTGGTGTTATGCCAATTCCATGGAGCTTTGCTTCATCTCACTCATTTCCAGGGGGTTTAACTAAAAGCTTTTTCCTTGCACTGTTTGTGATGTGGGTAAACAAAGCACCAACTCCTGGCCAGAGTGACAGGGGATGCAACACTGAGCATCTGTGCTGCACAGCACCTTCTTCTAAACAGGGAATAGATTGGGTGAGTACTCCAAACCCATGTGAGGGTGGGGCTCCAGTCCCCTTCACCCAGTAGGATTAAAAAAGTCCTGCTGGTCTCCACTGATTTGCTCCAGCTTGCAGCTGTGTCAGGTAGCCCAGCCACAAAACACATAAGTGAAGGGAATTATTCTTTTAATTAGAAATAAGTCTCAACTCTTGAGTAGCCTGCAACACCTAAATGGCTGTTTGTAAAGAAAATGTTTTATTTCCAGGGAGATGGCTCACTTATGACAGCTGTAAAACCCGTTAATGAGAAGATAAGGGTTCTAGAACTATTACAAAATCCACTGATTTCTTGCTTCAGTGCTCTTACAACCAAATTTTCACACAGGATCATTTGTTTAGCAGACGTTAATGCAGCAAAGGTGAGCTAACTGCATCCAACATTCACTTACTCCCAAGACACAGTCACATGCTCCCAAAAACCTGTCTGCACGGCTCCTGTGCCAGGATGGGGCCAGCACACAGCCTCTCCCCAGCACAAGCACGGTGCAGTGGCTCCAGTGCATGCTTGCTGTTCCCCAGGTCACTCAGCAGGCAGCTGCTGCCCCTCTGCAGCCCTCCTCCACCCAGGGACCTGCACAGTGCCTGCCTGGGACAGCTCCCCTGAGTCCCAGCATCAGCTTTTGGGCTCTGCTCCTCATCTTCACAGTGCTCAGAGTACCCTGCAAAACCAGCCAGCCCACGAGGAAAGGTCCCTTCTTTGCAGCTCCTTTCTTGTGTGGGGCAGCCTGGACAATGTTATGACAGCAAGTGGGGGTGGGAAGAATGGGGTAGCTACCCACCCTAATGCTAATCCCTCTTCATAGGGACAATAGAGGAACACATCCATTCCCATAGGAGCACCACTCAGCTTTACACATTAAACAGAGTCTATTAAACCAGACAGCTTCTCCTGAAACTGGCTCTGTATAGTTTAATTAAACTCTACAGATAGCTTCACACACACAGCTTTAACAGGAAGGCAGAAAAACCTCACTGCAAAAACTCCAGCAAAGTCACACCAGGGCAGAGATCTGGCCCCCAGTGTGTAGGAGATGTCTGGGGCAGAGGGACTGCTGGCAATGCACCTTCTGTCACTGATGCCCCTGCAATGCTGAGCTGTGAGTGCAGCCTGTGCTGCTGCTGCCTGCACTGAATTGCAGTGCACTGTCTCCATTTATTTGATTTGTATCGCCTGAAGGAAAATGCTTTTGCTGTTTTCATGCACTCTAAGCATTTGGCTTCAAAATAAAAGCCCTGGGGACCTGTCATCACATGCTTTCCTTCCCATAAAGAAAAGGCAAGATCCAGTCTTTTTGAGCTGAATTGCAGAAAAGTGCTCAATCCCACCACTGCTGCTCTGCCTTGCTGGGGGATGACCTTGCAAAGGTTATTGTTGAAAGCTTCTGCCTCCTCCTGCTGCAGCCTGACATTGGAACTGCCTCATCCTTCCTTCCTGCTCTACCTGCAGGACTTCAACAGCCTTTGGAGGAGTCTGAAAAGTAGCAGCGTGGCTCAGGTTCTTCTCCCCTGAACAAATGTCTCAGAACTTGATCCTGCATACCCACATGCACGAGTGCCCCCTGCTCTTCCACTGGCATCACAGGGATGCCCATGTGCCTGGCACAGCCCCTTGTGGATGGGAGCAGGTCATGCCTGCTGGAGGCCTGGCTCTCTCCCCTCTCCATTCGGTGAGCTCTGGCAGGATTTCCTCCTCTCCAGACAGGCAGAGGCCATGGGGAGGCATGTGATGGTGTGTGTGCTGTGCTCAGTGCTGCTCCTCCTGCCCTGCACACACATGCATGACCCAGACCTCAGCTCTCATGGATGTTAATGGCCTGGGTGAGTCCAAAATGAAAGCCCAAATCAGAGTTGCTGGGAAAGAATTTCTCTGCTCTTGAGAATAAGGAGAGGAAATTCAGTTTCCTGATTTCTCCCAGTGCAGGTACTGGTTTCTTTCTCACCTCAGACACTTCTGAGCAGGGCACTTTCTGTGTGCATTGCACAGACACACAGACCATGGGGGATGTCACTGCTGGCAGGGACACAGGCAGCTGCAGTGTGCTCCTGGCTCCACTTTCCTCCAGACACCTTCACACGGCTGCCTGGCACCTCTACAGCTATCCAGGCACCCACCCACAGGAGCTTCCCTGCCAGCCCACTACAGCCATTGGAGCTCATTCCTACTCTAAGAGGAAGAAAACTAAATATTTTAATTATTTAATTTACAGTCTACTGCAGTCCCTCAGATTAAGACATTCAGTACAGCATGACAAAAAAGCACTGTTTTGCTCTAAAATATTTCACTTGCTCTTACAACACTCTTACTGCAGTAGCAGACCTCACTCCTCCTGTCTCTCACTTTATCTTTGCCTCTCCTCCCTCCCCCTCCTGTTTTTCCCATCTGTGTTTGGAGCAGAGGAAGCGGAGATGAAACACAGGCTGCTGACTCTTCCTGCAGGCTCTGGATTGCCCAAACCAATCGACTTTGTTCAGTCTCTGCCTTCCCCTGCCCACTTCTGACAAGCTCTGCAAAGATCACAATGTATTTGCTCTGCTCCCAGGGCAGTGAGGAAGATGAAGCATGAGTGCTCAGTGTATTGGCACAGAAATTACAAAGAAAGGCTCTGCAGTGGTCAGAGCATTCAGGGAGCTCTGACCTGACCCAGCACAGGGCCCTGGTTAAACAATTTGCTGAGAGCTGCCAAGGGGCTGTGCAAGCATCAAGCAATGTGCTGCTGGCTGCACAAACTTACCTGCTTATTCCCTTTGTTAGGGTTTACACACAGACACACACGGTGCCTCTGAAGGAATAAAAAATGGGTCTTGAAAGCTCCTAGGGATTCTGCAGTGAACTGTGGCATTCAGGATGTGGAGGGAGGTGACCCCAGCAGCTCACGGTTCATTCAGCAGCAGCTCGTGGGAGTTGCTCACCAGAGAGTGAAGCCCAACTCCCTGCCCTACTTCTCTTTCAGAAATACATAATTGTGACATTGTGTTACATAATTTATCATGTTACATCCAGATTGGGGCCGTCCTTGTGCAGCTTATTCTTCTGGGTATTTGAGCTGCCAGGGAGGAGAGACAAGAAGTGCTACCCCACAAACAGCCACTGCTTTAGAAAAAGCTTTTAGAGTTCTGAACAGTCTGAGACACCCTATCCTTGAGCACACAGTCCAAAGGAGTTGCACAAGCAGAGCTTGGTCTGACCTGTGAGATGGCAACTGCCTGCACTTTGTATGAGCACAGCTCCCTGGCACTTCTCTAACATAGTTAGAGTTGTTGGGGTGTTGGAAAGGAACCCAGTACATCAGCAGAGCCTTCCCCAGACAGTCTGTTCCTCTCCCCATTCAGCCTGTTCCTTCTCCAGTGCTTCCTCCTTTGCTGACCAAAGGCTCAAGGAAGGGGCAGCTGTGAGTGGGTGAAATCCTCCCCAGCACTGCCAGCCTCACTGGCAGCACCTGCAAGGTGGCCTGTAGAGCCAAGCAAGCCAGTGTCTGCTGGACAGACACCCTCCCAGAGCAGGGCTACACACTCACAGCCACAGGCAGGCTAAACTGGCCAGAAAACATCTGTGCAGAGCAGCAGGGACTGTGGTGCAAGGGCTTGTTTTCCAGAAGGTGCTAATGCAACCAGAGGCTCCAGGAGTTGTGCAGCAATTCCTGCACCAACCTACCCACCTGTTTAACCTGGAAATGAGTCTATTAACCCCAGGAATTATGGCACTGCCCCATCCCTGGGGCCACCAGCCTCCACCCAAGGAAAGCATGTCCAGGATCATGAGGAAGCTGACCATGCCTTGGCCAGAGCAGAGGTGCTGTGGACAGCCAGGGCTCATTGTTTCTCTCCCAGTGCCACAGTGGTGGCCCTGTGTATGGCCACCATTGGTGAGCCCCAGAACAGCCTTACAACCCCTGCCCACCCCAAACCTTGTCACAAGACAGGGATCTTCAACAAGGCACCACCAGGCACTGATGGCACGCAGCAAACAGTCCTTGCTGCTCCCAGAGGGAACTTCCTTGTCCATTATTGTTTTTAAGTGATTGCCACAGGGTTTTGCTGAGTCTAAGCCTGTTCAGTGCAGGAGCCAATGCAGTGTGGTACCCTGGAGCTGTGGGGAGGATGGTTACAAACCCAGCAACAGGCAGAGCTGCAAGAGTCACAGGGCAAGAAATATCCCAATACCACCAATCCTCACAACAGTTGAACAGCCAAGGCACTCAGGTACAGAGTTAAACACCTTATTGTCGAGGGAGAGAGGTTTGGAAAACAGAGCTGTTGTCCTTCTTTTCTGGAGAAGACTACAGCTTGTCCTGCCTGACAGGCAGGGTTGACGCCTTGCAATCCAGTTTTCTCAAAAGTTTTTAATGCCAGCTGACATGAGTTTAAAACACTGCATTCAAACAGATGCTCTGACCAAGTCTGAAGGGCAAGAGAGTATTAGAGATGCCATTTGGCTATTACAAGCAGCTCCAAGGGGATCAGCTCTTGGTGTTGCATAATTTAATACTTTAACCAATTAACTAAATGACTAGAAAAGTCTTTCCTGGTAATACAAGCAGATGACACAAGCTGATGGTGCCATAAACAGCAAGGAGCACATGCTGCTAGTGCCAGTGATCTGAGTCACCCAGGGAACAGCCCCAAATACACCTTGAAACTGTGAGCACAAGGGCAGGCTGGGACCTGAGGGCACAAGTGCTGGGAAGGATGAGAGACTGTTCAGGAAGCAATGGCTGAGGATGTGACCTAGGGACCACAGCTGATGGAAACACCCAGGCTGCCCTGCAATGATGAGGCCATTGACAAATCACTGTTCTGTGCTAGACACAGCACCCAGAGAAAAAGAAAATAAAGGTTAGAAATGATCTCTAGAAGTCTCTGGTCCAACCTTCTCCTCCTGTCAGGACTGTTGCAGGCACTGGATCAAGACATTTGAGTTTTGGGGATCTCAAGAACAGTGACATTGCCCAGCACCCTCTCCCCCAGGGACCTGGCCCAAGCCCATACCAAGCTCCTGGCACAAAAAAAATGGGGGAGAGCTGCCTGATTACCAAAACAAGGCTCCAAAGTGAAGGGTATGAAGATAAGACATTTCAGGTGTAGTTGGTATACACAGACATGTCAGAGGAAGAAATTAACCATCAATCACTGCTCAAAGATACCAAATAACACCTCATGGCTAAAATGTAACACGTAACAAAAGTCACTGGAACAACATTAGCAGTTTTTCTACAGTGAGATCACACAGTGACAAAGTTACAGCAAGCTGGAGGAACCAACTGTTGCTGCATGTCTCAAGCATAAGGAAAAGCCACCCCTCCACCATGAGCAGAGGGGTATTTGTACCTGCCTGCATCCACCTAAATAGCCTAAATATCTGCAATCACCTAAACAGCCTCACCAGAAGCATCGGGGTGCATGAAGCCAGTGGGTGGCCAATAACAAAAGCCAGTGAGGGCAAAGTTCAGGTGTGTTGTGCTGTGGGATTGGGCTGGGTGCCAGGAGAGCTGTCAGCCTTATGCAGCTGTCCTTGCAAGGTGGCAGCTGATGTGCAGCTGTGAGGAGCCCTGTACCAGCTGAATCAGCCTTCCATCATACCTCTGTTAAGCCTTTTTGTGCTGTTCATACCTACAGCCACCTGTCATTGCATCCTGTCAGGGTGTGGGTACAGGGCAGGGGCTGGGGAAGCAGCACCCCAACTCTGGGATGTTGTCCTTCCCCCCTTCTTCCTATTTCCTTCCCCCTTCTTGTGACTGAGTCAGTCCCTGTGCAAGCCCAGAGTGGTGACAGCCAACCAGGCACGTGAGCTCTCACATGGGGCCTGCATCCCTGTGGAAATGTCCCAGGGCTGGGATGGGTGGTGACCCTTTCTGGGGTGCAGAGCAGCAAGCTGGGAAACAAGTGATGTTTGGGGGCTATCACACAATTTGGTGCCTACCCTGTGGATGTGCAGCCCTTGGGTTGCAGCAGTCTCTGCTTCTGCATGCAGCTCTGCTCAGGATGTGAAAAGAGGCATTTGGGATGTAGAGCATCCATGTATTTGTTGGGGTGAGGGTGGCCAGGCAGGGCAGGTGCAATGAGCTGGAGCAGGGTCATGGCCCAGGGGTGCTTCCATTTAGTTCAGCAGGAGACCTCATCATTCCCAGACACCTAAAATAGCTGCCAGCCAGCTCTTGGGTGATCTACAGGCAGAACTATGTCCCAGCCACGCAGTGACCTCCTTCAAAGAGTGTACAATTAAAAAGCAAGTTTGTAATTTGATGATTTGTAGAGAAGAAATTAGCTGCTAGCTGTGTCTTGCTGGCCTGCTGTGATGGCTGGGGCACATGCTGGCTCGGGAGCCCTTGGGAAGGATAATTATTGGGATGGGATCCTCAGGATTGCAGCACAGTAATGGGAGATGCTGCTCACCTGAGCACCTCAGCCTTGGCCATGCACTGCAGTGTTAGAGATATTTGAGATACAGCACCTGTTTCCTACAGCAGGGGCAGGACCCTTCTTGATGCTAAATGTGGGAGAGTTCCCTACTCTGCCACAGCCCTTGTAGGCAATCCCAACCTGCTCCAGCTGTGCTGCTTTGGGGGAAAGAAGGACCTTCAAAAGCAGATTTCTTTGTATTTTCTTATTACTATTGGAATCAAACCTGTTTTCTGTGTAAAATCCCAGCAGCAGAGCCAATGTGCTGCCAGGGAGGGGTGCATGGAGGGACCCCATCCCTGCACAGCACAGCAGTGAGGAGCCACTCACCTTGTGGGGCTGCTCCTTTGGAGCATTGCCTCACAAGATGCTCACATTTCCACTCCCAGGGGAGCCCCCTCCCTGTGCTTTGGGTGTTGGCTCCTGTGCTGTAAATCGTGTGGGGGAAGCACAAAAGGCTTATCTGCCCCTCCTGGGATGAAAGGCAGCCACTGCACCCACCCTGCAGGAACCTGTCCAGCCACCCACCTCCACCTCTGCTCTGCCTGGTGCAATGAGAGCCCAAGGGGAGCAGCACCTGCTGGTCTGTGCCCATACAGGGCAGGACAACACCACGGCCACTGGAGCAGCCAGTGGTCTGGAAATCTGGAAGTCTTTGTCCCAGAACAGGGTGTGCAAACAGACACCCCAGAGCAGAGGCCAAGAACTGTCCCAGCATGTGTCAGCCTAACCCCCAAAACTGGCCAGAACAAATCACAGGTTTGCACATCTCAGGGTAAAGGCAGTTGCAAAAATAAATACCAGAATAAAAGGCATAAATCTATGACAAGCTGCATGAACATCACGACTGAAGGAAGGTTGAAGGAAGCAGTGAGCACAAGGAGAAATCTCTGCCCAGACCAGAAAGGCAGAGAGTGACAAATCATGTAGGCAGCAACCCAGAAAATGAGAGGTATTTGATAAATATTTCTGTTCAGCATTTGGGAGGCAAAAGCCAAAAAATACAGCATGTTATAAAGTAAAATATAATCACAATAAAACACTTTCGATCCTACGAGAGCTCCAGGAAGATGTTAGACAATAGCTACCGGGGTTAGATTTTTAAATCAGCAGGTCTGACACATCGGTGAGCACAGAAAGGAGCGGGGGAAGGAGCACCTGATTAGCTCCTGTGGGTCCCTGGGACTTCCCCCGGGGTCCCAGCACTGGCACAGTGCCTGTACCTCCATGGAGTAAACAGGATGTCCCAGGCTGCTCCAGCTGACATCAGCCCTGTGCTGAAACGGCCCTGACCGGATTTGGCTGATAAAGGTTTGAAATGGGGAATTATCATTAGTGTCAATTAGCACTATTTTATGAAAAAGAGATCTTGGCATATCTCTGTTCTTGGATTGTCCCTATCAGCCCCTCTGGTGATGTAAGCAGCTTGTGTAAGGCTTTTGGCAGCTCCAGCAGCTTGGAGTGAGCACGGGGAGTTCCTGCGCTGGAGATCCAGACACTGCAGAGCTCCCCAGCCTTGCTGCAAGCACAGCCCTGCTGCTCAGCAGGTGTTTCCTGCAGTGGGGATTGATCCTCAGCCCTCCACTATTTACCACCTTCTCCATTTCCCAGTGAAGGCAGAGCTCTGAGGCTCTGGTGAAGCCATCCTGGCACAGGTACCAGGGGCAGGCGGCACTGACAGCACACCTGGGCGAAGGGACTGCGCCCTGGGTAGCTGGGGGACAATCTCCCCTGAGAAAAAGATGCTTTGTAGGGAATGGACTGAACAGAGCTATCCAGGAGGGATCTGCAGCCTCCCTGAGAGCCAGGCCCAGTGCGGGGTTAGCACCTCAAGTGACAGGGAAACTGGCAAAAACCCACAGAAGAAGCCAAGGACCCACAAAGAACTGAAAAGACAGACTTTTAATGGAGAGAAATTCCTGGGACACCATCAATGCGAGCCAGAAAAAGAGGTTAAAGGGCTAACTTGATCCCAGCTTATTAAAGCTCTTTTTGATGTGATTAAATGTTTGGCAGTGCCTCTGTTTGGCAGACAAGGATGAGAGAGGGCTGTGGTTAGAAGTAAGGCACGGATTCAGTGTGTGAGCACCCTCAGAAACACCTTGTCAAAGCCTGCAGTGAGTTCCCCATCCCTGGCAGTGCTGTGGCCAAGCTGTGAGCAGGCTCAGAGAGACACAGCCCTGGACAAAATCTGTGCTGACAGAGCAGCCCCCTGCCATGGGCCCTGTCCTTGTGCCAGCCCTGCTTGGTGGGGTGCAGGCAGAGGGAGAAGCTGTAGATGGACTTTCATAACTATTGACATAACAGTCTCAGGGAGGGATCTGGATTTACAGCTGGCCTCTCCCTGCCTGGATAAGCCCTGTCCTTTATCATTTACCTGGAACAACAAATTATGCTCTCCATGGGCTTGTCACTTACTGGCTTTTGATGGACGCCTCTCCTAGGCAATTCCAGGTGAAGAAGACAGTTTGCTGCTGACAAGAAGCAGTGAGGAAAGCCTGGCTGATTAATATACTGTCTTTTTTGACATGCATGCTAGAGATAGAGGAGTGGATAAAAAGGTGATGATAAGCAGTGTGATTGCAGACCCACGAGGGAAATGAACAGATACTTCAAATTGGAGGCAGCAGAGCACAGCCCGGGCGACAATTAAAGATGGATTCTGCAATCTGTCCTTGTGTGGAGGCCACTGGCTTCTCTGTAATTTGGAGTGTAATTGGAGTAATTACTCAGAGCTCACCCTAAGGAGCATGATGGAACATCATTTTGGGTTGTTTCTCTCGCTGGTGATGTGACAGCTCCTTGTAAATCACTCTGAAGTACCTGAGTGTGATGCTGAAGGAACTGGGCACAGGCTGTGCTGGCCCCTGTGACCAGCCTGTGAGAATAGAGCAAGAGTCCTTCAGCAGCAGAGGTAGTGCTCAGAAATTAATTGCTGGGCAATTATTTAATTCATGCTCCTTTTTCCCCCTCAGATTTCCCAATAAGCATTGCTTGGCAGGCTGGGCTGCCTGTAATCCCTGCTCCACATTCAGAGCTGCATCTAATCCCTTCCACAGGCAGCTGCCTTTCCTGTTTTGTTCCCCATGTCCCAGTCTCAGCACACTTCCCTGTGACTCAGAGACGTGCCCTGGTGGTTCAGTGCTGCTGCAAACCATCCATCAGTGCTGCAGCAGAGGTCACTCACTTCAGTGAAGATGTCACAAGCCTGCCATGGTGTGCTTATTCTGTCAATCCCAGATACTGATCCATGGGCTGCTGCTGGCAGTGAACAGTCCCTACACAAGCTCTGTGGCTGCAGCAAGTCTGCAGCATCCCCTGCATCCCTGTCCAGCCAGAGGCTGGGCACTCCCAGCTGGCAAACCTCCCCAGCATCCCACCCAGAGAGCCAGCTGGGGCTGAGGCACCTCCCAGCTGTGAGCCACAGGCAGGCAGGCAAAGCAAAGAGGGTGAAGCCACACACCAGCCCAGGGAGCACAGGACATTTATTTGGGAGTAAGAGCAGAGCAGTGGGTTTTGAAGAGGACACTGGGGAGCCTGGGGCTAGAAGGTGCCCACACCATGAAGCCAGTGGGACAGCAAAGCAGGGGCAGGTAGACCTGTCCTGTCTCAACAGGTCCATCTCCAGCAAAGCCAAGAGCAGCACTGACAGGCATGAAGGTGTGGGTGATCCTGGGGGAGCAGGAGGATTCTGTGAGTATTTTGAAACTCAGAGGGCGGAAGGCTTTGTATTCCACGAGCAACAGGCCAGTTTCTGTGGCTCCTCTTCCCAAGGGAGGAGTTCAGCAACACTGGAAATCAGACTGTGGCTTTATGCAAGACTGGTCATGGCTGTTTATTGCTTCTCAGAGGCTCTGTAGAAATCCTGCTCCCTGCTCCCCAGGCTGTAGCCTGTGAGAAGCTGGTGTGCTGCAGCCCATGCTTCCCCAGGGTTCTCAGGGAGCTTGGACACCCCACTCCAGCAGGCAGGGAGCCCTTCTGCAAGGTGCCCCCTTGGCTGGAGCTCCTGGTGCTTCCCAGCACCGGATCAAGCACAGTCATTCTTCCCGGCTGTGGCAGGGCTCTGCCAGGAGGTGTTGATTAGCTTGGCAGGTTGCTAATTGCCAGGAAGGGCCAGTACAGAGGTCAGAGTGGCTGTTCTCTGGGAAGAGGAAGGTCAGGACAGCTTGGTTAAGTGTGTGGATGCTTGGGGAGAAGGGTTCCCACCAGTGCCAGGGCTGCAAAAACCCTGCTGCTGAAGCATGGCTCCCTTTTAAACTACACTGGTTCTGAAAAAACACAACCAAATGTCCACCTGTGTCTCACCTTGAATCAGCACTTCACATGCTGGAGGAAAACAAAGATCACAGCATCCAAGAAAGCTTCTCCAAGGTGCACTAAGAGAGCTGAGCCACAGCTGCATGGTGAGCTTCTCCTTGCCCTGTGCTCAGTAGCCACCAACACCTCTCTCCTCAGTTTTAATGTCTTTCTTTTTAAATTTTTTTTTTCCAAATCATCTGAAGCTTTGTTCTGAGGCTCCTGTCTCAACTTCATCTCAGCAAAACATGGAACAAATATCCATGCTCCTGATCTGCAGCACAGCCTCCTGTGCCTGTGTGCTAGGAAAAGCAGCTTCTCACCCTCCTGCCCAGGATTCAGAGCTGGAGAGGGTGGCATGAAGAACCTCACACACCCACACACCCATGTGCAAACCCATACTCACATACACTTACCCTCCCTCAGAGACTTGTTCCCTCTCCTCAGCCTAATGTTCTGTCACCCAGACAAAAGGGACACCTGACATTTTTGGCCAGGTGTTGAGTGAAGCTGGTCTCTGAGAGATGGTGAGGGTGTTTAAAGGCTTTTGTTTATGATGTCTGCTAAAGATAAGCCTTCAAGAAAGATGAAAGATGCCCTTTGGAAGCAAGAGTAAGGCAGGAATGAATGCCAGCCTTAAATTACTGTGAAAGCTGACACTACCTTTTAACATCCAATGTGCACAAAGACTGTGACCCCCCACACCTTGAAAGAAGCCTCTTGGATTATGGGCATGACCAATAACAACTGGAGGTAATTCCTGCCTCCTCCTGGCAAGTGCTAAAGTGACAGTAGGTATTGTCTTCCACACTATTGCTTTTCCCTTGGAGGCAGAGGTTCACAAGGTGTGACTATAAATCCATGCAGAAAGCCCAGCTGATGTTCTCCTAATGTGGAATAAAGAGTGGAGAAGAGGAGCCCTGGCTACAGCAAGGTCTGGGAGCAAGGAGTGGCCAATATTTAGGGCTTTCACCTGGCTAGGCAGAATAAAGCATCACTTCTTGATTTATTTTGCATTTTGGTTTATACTCACAGACTCGTGATGAGAAACCTTCCATGCAACACACATGAGAAATATTTCTTCAGGGCTAAAATTGTTTACTGGACTTGCTAAAATCAGCAGCAGGTTTTGAGTTTCCTCTGAGGCTCTCAAGGCTTTAAAGACAACACTGTTGGCAGGTATTTCACCTGGCATGAGTCTGAAAGAAGAAAAATATCTGAGGCCTCCAAGATTAACTGTCCTTTCTGTGAGAAACATTTATCACTGTTCAGTCTGCTCTCCTCAATCTTTATCAAATGCCTGTGACCAAACATCTTTGCTCTATCTGAAAGCATTTCTTCCTCAACAAACACAGATCATGCAATGCTCTCCCACACATACAAATCTCATGTTGCTAGAAAATTACTGTTTCCAGATCAGCCAGGAAAGGAGTTTTGCTGTCCCACTGTACTCTGTGGAACACGATGTACTGTTCCTAGAGGCTAAAACCTCCCAGGGGGAGGACATGGGGGCCTTAACAAGGGTGATTCTTCCCTCCATCCTCATCCACAGAACCCTAAAAAGCCCAGCTCCAGGAGAAGGGGTCTCCAGTCCTGAGAATCGACCCAGCCCATTCTCATCCTGGTTGGCAACATTCCCCAGCAAGAACCACCCCAAGGCCAGGAGGGCATCATGGACCTGCCCAGAGGATGTTCCTGGGAGCCAGGAGCCACCTGCTCCCTTTCCTAACAGCAGTGCTTAGAGGGATCCCAAAGGCTTGGCACTGGCACCAGAGGGCTGGGAATGAGCTAAGAGTCCTGAGGCCAAATTTTCTCCTAAAGCAGTAAAACACCCTCTGGTTGTTTCCAAGGGGTATGGGACAGCTGTGACCCACATCTCTGTCCTGCAGTGGGACAGTGCAGAGGGACAGGAAGCAATCTCACAGCCTTTCCTGCTCTATTCCAGCCAGGCAACAGAATGGAAATGAAGGGGTGGAGGGGGGTGTGTGTGTTCTTCTGTAATTAGCTTAGTTTGATCAAGGACAAAATTGGTGCAAGCAGAACTGAAGGAGACCCATCCCAAACAGCACCAGGGCCCTGCACTCAGTGTGGGAGCTGGGATGGGACACCCAAACCCTTGCACACAAGCCCAGCACAAACCCTGCTGGCAGTTTTCCTGCTACACTGAACGGGGAAATGTAATGGCAAAGATCCATGTTTATCCGTAACTATGGAAAAAACATATTTCTGTCTCCACCAAATATCCCCCCCACCCCACCCCTCCCCCCAAATTGTTGCAGAGGTTTATCCAGGAGCTGGAAGGTAACAGGACGCCTGGTTTTGTGGCAGGGCTGGGTATGGCTGTGAGATCCCTGGAGGTTGTAGGAGACACCAGAGATGAGCAGCAGACAGAAGCTACGTGCATTGGATACAATACCTTGGATCTTCTTTCATCCAGAAAATAAACTATCAAAGATTTGCTTGAAAGGGGCATTTCCCTTGCTATTGATACTTCCAGCTGTAGAAATAACAATATATTTCCAATACTTGTTTGTTACAGCGGTTTGCAAGGAGAAAAAAACATTGCCAGACTATTTCCAAGGCAGCAATGAAACAGAATTAACAATATTTGATAATATAAAAAGTAAACTACAAGTAAATAGTTTGAACTTCAGCAATATTTGCAGCTGATAATGATAATGTTCAACTGATGAGATGCTATCCTAATGACACACTCAAGGAAAATGAGGAGGGATATTTGCTTCCAGCTAATTGCTGAGCCTGTATACCGTGCAACACCACAAAGCACATTCTGAATAAATCATCATTTGATCTTGAAGGTTATGCAACAAAACTTTTCAATTGCCTTTTCTCATCATCAAAAGAATTTTGGGATTACAGAGGATAATTCATTTTTTCAGCTCTGAGAACATGGAAAAGCAGAGGCGTGCCCTGACAAGCCAGTTATCTGTGTGCTTTGCCATCTGTGACAACCTGAGCAGGATCCCAGCTCAGACAGTTCCTGGTGTTGAAGGGCAGGGATGGTGGCACTGGGCAGAGGAGCTGCCAGTGCTGGAATCCCACTAGTGCTGCTGCCCAGTCCTGGTGTTGGGCACACTCCAGAGGATGGGCAGGGGGAAGCAGAGCAGCCTTTGGCATCACCCTCAGCCCAGACACCCACCCACCCACCAGAGCTCAACACAGCTCCAAAGCCAATCAGGCTGGTGCAGCTCCTGTGTCCTGCCCCAGGCAGCTCCACCTGGCTGTGGGGCAGCAGCTCCTCCCTTCAGTGCCCACTGCTCCCACTCCACACTGCTGAGCTCTCTGTGCCACCTTGCAAAGGATCATTCCTGTGCACCACCAGCTCCTCATTGCCCCCCCCCCCCACATCTTTTTCAGCACAATCCATCATTCCAGCATAAATTCTATCTCACCTGGTGTTGCAGCTCTGTTTGTACCACACAAAGCAGGTGTTCCAGAGCAAAGGCTCCCCTCTCCTGGGGCCAGCACCTGCAATCTCCCCTGCCAAGCTGAGCCTCTTGGCTGTACGTGACTCAGCTTTCCTCACAATGCACCATACATTTTTTACAAGGATGGTTAAAAATATCACAGTTTGATCTTCCTTATGAAAAAGACTGTGGCATCGAAGAGAGAAATTAGAAAAAAACAGGCAAATTTGGTTCATAACTAAAACTGGACAGCAGCAGAGCACAGCACTCTGCCAGGAGACTTCCTTCACGGCATCATGCTGCTCCCAGGGAGCTTCTGCAAACAAAACAAATGGGCTCAGCTGTTCTCCCCATATCTGGAATTTGGAGAAATTAGCATGCACTTTACTGTGTTTTACAGTCTGAGCCCAGATGGTGTGTAGGAGGAGCCCTGAGAGCCCAGTGCATGCCCATGTGGTGGGCAGTGTGCTGCTGGGACCCCAGGACATCACTGACATCCCAGTGTCCTCCCACAGCTGACAGCTGCAGAGGGTGTCTGCAGGGTGGGCCCCATGGGACAAATGCCTTCCCTGGGCCTGTGTGGGTCAGCCACAGGCTGTCCTCCTTCAGCCCAGCCCTTCTGCTGGCCACAGCACTGATTTAGCTGTGGCAGGCCCACGCCTGCTCTGGCAGGACCAGAAGGTTGCTATTCTACAAGCAGCTATAAAGGGCTTGAGCACTAGGACAGTATCAATTGTGGTTTTCTGACAATGGATCCACAAAAAGCAAAGTTATTTTGAGAAGGGTAAATGTAGCCCAGACCATGATATTTAGTTCATGTCTGCCCACAGCCCTCCTGCTCTGCTGAGCACGGTGGCACTTCAAACTCCACATCTGTCCTGGATGGTACTTTGGGGACAGGGCACCTTTGCTTTCTAGTGTTGCTGCTCCTCCAGGAGGAATTCTGGCTGCAGGAGATCTCTCCAAACATGCTCTGCCACCCTCCCATGCCACTCTGGGCACCTATATTCATCCTACCTGCTGCTGCTACAGGCATGTCCCCAGCATCCTGCACCACATCCTTCCCAGCCTGCACAGGATGCTCTGGGCTCCTGCTGAGCTGCCCACACCACCAGAGCAGGGTGGGCATCACCCCCCTGTGAGGGATGTGAAAGAGAAACTGGGAAAAAGACCCACATCACCTCTGGACACCTGGCTCCAGGTCAGCCTCCCATACCCTCTAGTCTGGGACTTTTGGGACTGGAAGCTGAAAAGAGAGCCAGAAAACCTTGAAATAATTCTAGGACCCATGTTGGACAGTGGTTTCTCAGCCTCTGCTTCTTTTTCACTTCTAGAATCAGGACAGTGTGGTCCCTTTGCAGGGAGGCTTGGCTGAGCCAGGCTGCAGAAACTCAAGGGCAGGAGGAGCAGCAGAACTGCAAACACCAGTAACTTCATACTGGAGACCAGAGAGTCATTTTTCAGGATTTGCACATGGTGCTACCAGCCCAAATCCAGCTGGCACATTTATTCATTAAGAACCTGGTACTGTGTTTTTATAACAAATGTATGATTGCCTTGGCACTTGCTACTCAGCCCAGCATTATTTAAAGTCTTCCCTTATTATGATTATTTGATAATGCAGTCTATTACACACAGCTCTTCAGGGAAGGAGAACATGAAACACTGCACATTTTATATCCTCTTTGTTATTTGCAGGTAAAAGTTCACCAGAGCAATGACTGGTAAAAAAAATTTAGTGGCATCTGCTGAAAAATTTTTGAGGCATAAAAGTAAATGACTCATGATAATATATTTCATTGCATTTGCCTTAATAATGCTGACTTCTTCTATTTCCTATTTTTACAACATTGGCTGCTTCAAGAATGTGAAACACAGTTTCACTGGAGGCAGTTTGCTGGACTCCAGTTTCTTTTCCACCATATGGAATTTTCTTCTAGATCTGTTCCTGCATCTTTTCCAGGTAAGATGTTTTTGACTTGGAAAATTTACTATCTGGTAAATCTTACATCAGAAAAGTTTTCTCATCCTTTTGCCTAACTTGGGAATCAAACTGCTAGCTTGGGGTTGCCAGCCTTTTCCTTTGACACTGTCACAGGATTGGCATCCTCCTTGCCTTGTGCATAGGTGTTACAGTGAATTGCCACTATTTAACTGGAACACACTCCAGCCCTGCTGGACTCCAGGCTCTGCTGTTTCCCTTCTGCAGAGTGCAGTGGTTTACAATGCCATGACATCTTCACGTCTATTTCAATTACTGAACAAAAATTGCTGCTGGATACCTTCACTTTCTGTAGCACTAAGAGCTCCCTGAACTGCTGAGCACAGATCCTGCAGAATTGCCAGGTTTTGTTTGCTCCCAGGAGAGGGTGTGAATGTTGCTGATTCTCCTCAGCAGCACCATCCTTGTCCATAACCTGAAGGCTGCTTTAATCCCAGCTCAGCATTAGTGGCAGGTTCTGCCATGTCACCATTATACCCTATTTTCTAGATAATGATTTTTATTACAGGACCATCAGCTCAGCTGAGCATCTTTTACCTGGCCAGCTCTCCATGCCCCCATTCCACAGCTGAAGGGCTGTGCCCATTTATTTTTTCCCTACTGCTACTGATGTTTTTAAGCATTCCATAAAACTCCCCTCTCCTCTGAGCTCAGCAGATTATGCTGCAAGGAGACATCTTTTCTGTGTTCCCAAGGTAGCCAGAAAAGTCCTCCAGCACAGAAAAGAAGAGAGTTTGAAAGGAAAAAGCATGCAGGAAAACAAATACACCTGTGCTCTGACACATGGCCCAGAGCCCCATTTGCCATAGGGCATCCACAAGTGATTTATTCCCTAAACTGATACTGTCCTCAGGACCTGAAAGTGTCCATTTATCCTGACCAGCTCCAAGAAGGGGATGTGTTGTGACAAAGGCCACAAACATTTCAATGCTGCAAAATGCACTAAGAGCAAGAGGTCTGTGGAGACAGTTCATGCAGTGCCTTCTGAGAACAGGCTCTGCTGGCAGCCTGTGGCTTGCACAGCTTTAGGATTTTCCCCAACAGGGTCACAAATTGCTGCTAAATGATGGCTGACCAGGAGGAGAAGCTGGCACTGGAGCTGTGACATTGGGACAAGCGCCTTGCCAGGGCTGAGTGGTGCCAAATCCATCAGGAATGAACACAAAGGTGCCCATCTGTTGTTCCAAGGAGAGTTGGAACCCCAGGGCATGGTTTTCTACCTGCCACAACGGCAACATCTGCCTCAGGAAAAACATATCTGGCTCTCAGGAACACCCCACAAACTGCTGAGCATCCCCTCACTGGTGAGCAATGCCAAAGCCTCCTGCAGGTCCAGACCTGTGGCTCATTCTGACAGCTCCAGACTCTGCTTTGTTACAGCTTTTTCTTCAGGTAGGTAAATTGTCTAAATTAACACTGAGACTTTCAGTACAATACAGCTAATGCCAATGAGGTACCTCAGGAAGGTAATTTGCTCCAAGTGCTTCCCTTGTTAGCAGCTGATTAGTGAATAAATAATTTCCAGAAGAGAACTGGACAAAGCAAACCCTGCTGGCAATGAAAAGGCTATAGGACCAGGCAGCAATTTCTTTGCAATTAGTAATTAAATCTGCAAAGGCTTGTGATGGTCAGAGACAGAGATACTAAAAACTTGGTTAAAATATCTACAGGTGCTGGGGAAAGTGTCCCTCCGTGGGTCTGCAAAGCTTTTGAGGAAACACTCACAAAGCATTGCAGCAACCTAATAAAATCTGTATTAAAAGGAAAAGCAGGCAGTTGCTGACCTGTGTTCCAGGCTTACTGCTTTCTTTTTTTTTTTTTTTTAATGCCATTTTCTGTGTCCCTCAGGACAGACTTCACGCTGCCCATGGCTCTGTTGAAGGCAGAGGGGTGGTTCTGGCCCCTGCCTTCTCTGCTGCTGCCAGGCATTTCTCAGCAAAAGCAAAATAATAGGTTGGCTTTTTATTTTTTTTTTTTTTTTGCTTTGTAAAGTCAGAAACTCCATCTTAGCACTGAAGCCCGTTGTTAGGCTTTGTGTTATTCTTGGCACGTTGACCGAAGTGCGCTTGGTATGAATAGCACAGCTGAAAAGTAAATAATGTATCCTCTGGGATCAGCCGGGAGGGAGGGAGGTGATATTGCTTAATGGAGCACCCCAGTGCCTGTTTGGGTTAGGCTCACAGTAATTGCTCCCTAGGTGAGTTTATACCAACAATTGATTATTTCAAATGGGAAAGAAGTACAAATGAGTAAGAGAATAAACACTGATGGTGTTATGAAATGCAGGAGAGGAGAGCAAAAATCTCATGCAGCTCCAGCACAGGGCTGGAAGCAAAGCTGGGCAGAAAATAATGAATACTGTTTTCTCTATGTGCAATTTCTCATGAAGGCTGAATGGCATAAGAAACTGAATTTTTCCCTAAAGCTTAAGCTACAGAGCTATTTTCCATAGCCCAGTCTTCTACAACGGAGACCCCTTTGCCTCCCATTTCCTTCTCCACCCTGGGTAACCACGGGGCTCTCGAGATGAGCAGCACTTTGCTGTGAGCCAGCAGGTGAGAAGACAAGGAGCAGGAATGTCTGATGGAGGAGCTCTGGGCTGAGTAACCTTAGGATAAAGCCCAGCATGTCCTTGCAGAGATCACTGCAGCTCTCCTGTGGGTGCAATGTGCCCCATCCCTCGCCACCAGCCTGTGCTGGTGGGACTGGTCTCCTGCTCCCCACAGTTTCCCCCATTGCTGTGTGTCACAGCAGCTATGCCACACTTGCCACTCACCAAGGGCTGCCTTGAGCCTGCTGCATCTCCAGAGGGGCTCCAACCAACCCATAACCAGGCTCTGGAGTCTGCAGGTGCCCTTTGCTAGGCAGGGGGCCAGTGCCAGCCCTCTGGAGACCAGGAGCTGCCTGTCAGTCCCAGTGCTGCTGCAGGGTCACTACAGCAAATCCCCAGTCCTCTTTAATGGTTTCTGGGCATCTTTCACCATGATTGTGCTGGCAGCTGCTAAGGGCTGGTTGTCCTAGCCTTGGACCAGCATCACAGGACCAGGAGAGGATGCTCAGGTCTGAACTTGTGTGCCTGGAGCAACTCCTGGCTGAGGATGGGCTGCAGCAGGAGGGTGCAGGAGGGCAAAGAAGGGCTGGGAAGGAGAGTCCTCATTTTTCCAGGAACGGAAGGAAATGCCGACTGGGTACTTAGTCCAGAACTGCCTGCGGGGTGAGGGCTCGTGGGCAGGCAGTGCCCCGGGGGTGCACAGCGAGCTCTGCTGGGAGCAGCACCCTGTGAAAGGGCTGAGCCGGCAGCCCACGAGCCAGCCCCAGGCTGCCACGGCGCTCTCTGCGGCTGAGCTCATTAGTGCCTGCAATCAGCAGGGCATGAAGGGGAGATAATTACACAGGGAGCTACGTGCGGGTCTATAAATAGCACGGCGCGGTGCTCGCTGCCCGCGCTGCTCGGTCCGACCCGGGCTCCGGACGGGGCTGGGCTCTGCAGGGGCTGTGCCACGGGGCTCTCCAGGCTGCCGCGGGAAAACCAGCAACGCTCGACTAAATGTTGCATTTAACTACGCTTTTCCTAGCTGGAAAAAAAAAAGAAAAAAAGAAAAAAAGAAGAGATAATTTATTTAAAAAAAAAAATACCTAAGCAAAAGGTTTCAGCCTTAAGGCCATAGTGGCCACATGTAGGTGTTCTCCAACATAGAATAGAACCTGGGACTTCATAGAGATGGAGAAACGCTCCCAACCCTATGGAGAGCATCCTCTGACTGCAGGTAGAGGGCACAATGCCTGGCCCAGCTCCAGGGATGGCTGTGGGGCAGGGAGAGAATCTAGCCCCACATAGTCCTGCCTCCCAAGGTGTGACCTGCAGCATCCATCATGGTGCTTTTGGGCCAGCCCTGACACTCACAGCCACCCCAGAGCTGCTCAGTCCCTAGTAAAGGCCACTTTTTTTCATCATCCCACCCCTCCCCTGTGCTGGTGACACAAGCAGCCTGGCCTGTATTTCCAGCATGGCCATTTCCAAACTGATGGCAAGGTTCTGCCCTGGCATGTGAAGCCCCTTGTCTCACTGGTGCCACCAGTGAGACCTGACCAGTAAGCACCAGTAATCCTCCCCATCCTTCAGGGTGCATCATCACAGTGCATCACCTGCCCCAGATCCTGCCCCGCTGCAGCCTCCAGCAAGGCTGGCTGCCTTGCCTTGCACAATGAGGCTGGATCACCTTGTTTTTGGTGAAAAATGTAAGTCTAACACAGCAGGGCACTGTGTCTTTCCCTCACCTTTAATCACTACTTTGCTGTTCCCTCCCTGGGGATGAGAAAGTACTTACAGACAAGGTTTTGTGGTATTTGGAAATTGATTAGTTCAGCACAGCAGAGAGGGCAGGGTTCAGGATGCAGCTCATACCACAGCCTGCTGCCTCTGCACATCAGTTTGAGGGAAGAGAGCCTCTCTCCCAGCCATTCATGGGCATGGGGGAAGGAGCCCAGGACACTCCTGGCACATATGGTATGTTATTAGGTTAAGCCACAATCAGGTGCCCACACCCCTCTCTTGCACATGCACATCACACAGATGTACACATGGGGTGCAAAACAAGCTGGGCTGGGCTGGAGGTGGTTAATGAGCCATGCAGTCCCTGACACAGACCCCTGCAGGGCTCACTGAGGCAGCATTTATTCAAGGAACAGTGTGCTCAGCCTGCAGCTCACTCATCCACAGCACAGGCAGTTCCCAGCTCCTTCCAAACCAACCCTGCCTAGAGTGGTGATGATCTTTAAAAATCCAGCTTGTCTATTTGCATTACTCACATGGGACAGATGTGGGATAAGCTATGTGGGGCACCACACTCAACTGCCCAGTAGATACACATCAGCTACTTTTTAGTCATGATAAGAGCAGGAAACCTCCTATTGCACAGGACTTCAGTTGTGCCACAGAAAAACAACCGAGCATGTCTGACATCTGCAGCTTTATTCTCATATGAAAGGTTAAAGGCAAAGCTAGAAAAATGAATCTATTGCTACATACTCACTGAATACTTCTAGGACAACACAGAGCAGTAAAGCTTTTATTGCTAAGAAGAACTAACAGAAGCCTTGAAAGCTTATCTAGCATTCATTTTTTGTTTGTAAGCAACCCAATTTGAACCTTTTCAGTCTTTAAAGCCCTCTTGCCTTTCTGGAATGTTTCAAAAGGAATATGACCTGAGGACAGTGTCTGCTCTCCAGAGGGACCAGACCAATTCTCTGCATGAGGTGCAGAACTGGGCCACCAAGGAATGACAAATGAAAACTGCTTGCTGGGGACTCCTGCCGACCATCAGACAAGGCAAAGCTGCACAGCACCCAGGCAGCTGGACCCTGCCTAGGGCAAAAGCAGCAGTCTCTGATGGCCCCTCATCTGTCCCCATGCCCCAGCAGCTGAGGCACAGATGGACATCATGGATTTCATCAAGCAGAGCCAGGAGCTGAGCCCTGGACACAGTGGCTGTAGATGTCCTGTTCCAACAGCTGAACTGCCCTTCCTCTTGGAGGGTGAGGCTACAGGCAGTAGGATATGGAATGCTCCCTGGATTATGCTGGATCAGAACTGGTCACCCTTCCTGAGGGATTCACAGTGCAGCCAGTATGGCTTTGCAGGTCCTGCTGCAGTCAGAGCTGCCCCTTGGGGCAGTGGGTGCCTTAATCTTCAGGGATTGGGGTATTGCAGTTCCCATGGTAAATTCTGACCTCCCCCTCACACTGGAAGTACTGGTCAAACACATCACTGTATCCATGGTCCCTCCACCATGTGCAAAGCTGTCGGTTCCACGTGCAGTCAAGCACATGGAAAAGCTCTGGATGCTCCATCCCCACCATAGTGAAGAAATCCTGGTCCCCAAGGTGGCCCTTGAAGTGGTACTTCTCTGTCAGCTTCTGCACCATGGTGGGCTCCAGCAGCTGGTTGTAGAGCTTGGACTGTCTCATGGCTTCCAGGTTCAGGAGCAGGACACCACTGTTGAAGCCTGGCAGCCCATCAGGAGGGGGCTCCCCCACTTTGGTTTGGGGGTTCTCACGGCGATACTGCCAGAAGGTGTGCCTGGAAAGAGAGGAAGAACAGGCACAGGGATGTCAGGGAGTGCAGCCTGAAGAGCAGCCACCTCAAGTCTGGGCAGGTCAGGATCACAGCACAGGATCTACCACCCACCCAAAGGGATCTCAGCATGCTTGCCTTCTGTCTGGAAGCACCCAGCCTCTCAGAACAGCCAGTGCATCACAGGCTGCCTTTTTCTCCATCCCCCTGCACAGGATATTGCCCAGACTTCAAACCACGCTGCTCACCACCTCCTAAAGCCCCTTTTGTTTCACCAGCATCATTCTGGTGAGTCAAGTGGACACAAGATCATGTGACTGCTCACACGGCTGTGCAGAGACAAAACCACATCCCCAGTGCCTTGGGTGAACCACCAGAAGTGTCCTAATTTCAATTACTTAAGCAAGCAGCCCAGAAATTTGTCTTCTTTCTCAGTCCTGTGTCAGAGAATACATACACCATACATACACAGGCTGCTCCCACTTGCAGGAATTGAAATAATCCCATGCTATTCCCCAAGCAGCTGGATCTGACCCTCAAAATTGCTGCCATTCAGTCTGAGTGTCTTCTTCCCTCAAACAGCATCCTCTGCTGCAAAGCTGAGCACCTGAGAGCAATTTGAGCCTGTTGTTTCAGAGGAAAGCAGGAGGGACCTGTGACCCCCACCACCATCTCACAGTCCAGGCCTGTCAGCACTGCTCTCTCCTTCCAGCCCTCTCACTTAAGGTAAAGTTATTTTTTTTTACACCTTGCTGTGAAGATGTCAAGGAGAAACACTCTTAGAAAGAATAAACCAAGACTGCCACTGGTTCCTCTTCAAACCTATCAGACACCATCCAAGTCTCCATGAAGCTCGAGTTAATGAGAACTTGTTGGTAGATTTAGCACCCAAATGTTTAAAGTGGTCCAATGCTTGGAAGCTGGAGCTGGACTCCATCAGATGTAAGAAAGATGCAGGGACATTTGCCTCTGGGAAAGCTCCAGAGGCAATGCTCTCTCACTGCAAGCATTTACATTTAAATTTTTTTTCTAAGAAGCTGTGTGGGGCTCCCAGTTGCCCAGGCACTCTTACAGCTTGTACAGATATCAGACTAGCAAATCCATCCTTCTGGACTGTGCTCTGGATCAAGGTGACTGCCAGGATTCAACAGCCACCAGCAGAATTATCCCAGCAGAAAATGTGGCTCCATTAATGATGCCAACTGTGAATATCTTTTTAATTTCCTGATCTGCAGAACCACAAGCATCATGCAGCATCACTTCCTTAAAACTTTCCATTAATGCACTGATATTTCCCATTTCATTAAGAGTCTTTACACCACTCCCTTTCATGTGATTCAGAACAGAAAGGGTTTTTACAAGTGCCAGTTTTCCATGGAAGGAGGCTCAGTCTTGAAGCAGTTGTATCCACGCTTACCAAGGAAGGGGGGTGGAGGATGGGCTGGCTCATCAGAGCTCATAGGCAGCAGTGTTTGTTGAATCTAAAGGGTGGGGAAAGGATAAAGGGCTCTGCCTCTGCAAAGAGCAGCTGTGTCTTGAGGCAAGGACAACTCATGGATGAGTTGCTCCTTAGAAAAGGAACATTCTCTATGCAGCAGTATAGGGAAGCTCAACTTGCAAAGACAAGCACCAGCCATGTGCTCAGATCAAGGGAATGGCTCAAGCCCACCTCTGCATCCTCTGCTCTCTGCTTCTCCCCAGCAGTGGCAAGAAAGCCATCCCCCTGCCCAGAATGTACTGCTGGAAGCTGGCAGGAGGGAGAGGGTAAGCAGTGCCACAAAGGGGAGCACATTTCCAGCTCCACAGCAGAGAAGCTGACTCTTTTCACATTCTAACCTGCAACCAAACACATGCTGCCCAAGCTAAGGGACAAGATTACAGCCACTGCAAGCAGCCAGGATAAAAAAACTGCAAGCACCCAGGCCCTTGGCATTGCCAGGCCATGGGGGGCTAAAGCAAATCTGTGTCCCATGACTGAATTTCCAGCAATGCTGCTCCCCAGATGACTCGTGGATGGCTGACAGCATGCCCTTTCCTACAGGAAGAGGAGGCATACTGACAAGCAGCAATTGTTCAGCCCTTCCTCCTAGTGCTGGCTGTGACAGGACTGTCCTCCCCCAGCCCTCTGTGGGGTGTGGGGCAGGCAGGGAGGGCAGGGCCATCCGCAGGGAGTGATGTGAGCTGAGATCCAGGATGTGATGAGCTGCAGGTGGCTCCGCAGTGCCCATGATCTGGGAACCTGCTCACAGCTGAGCACAACCTTCCCCTGCTGGGCTCAGGCCAACCAAGGGAAAGGTATCCTGGCAGGGCCACTGGCAGCTGTTTAGATAGGCTTTTTCTTGGCTTTTGTCTTTCAGGCAGGTTTTGGTACAGTTCTGTAGGGGCCAGGACAGAGAAGAGCATGGCTGAAAGTTAAGTCCACCCAGCTAGAAGTGGAAGAAGTGATGAGTATGAGAGCATTGTTCTGTTCAGAGGAGAGGGGGCTGGCAAAACACAACAACCAGCCAAACAGCTGACACAGCCTGTACCCACTACACTCTCTCCTGCCTGACATCAACCCTTGGCACCCACCTCAAATTTTGGCAAAACATAATGGGAAAACTCCAGGGGCTGGATGAATGTGCTGTCAGGATGTGCCCTTGTGACAATCATCAAGGAACTGAACTCCAGCTGGATGCAGTGGAAACGTCTCCCTGACCCAAGACCCTGGAGTGGCCAGGACCTCCCAGGGAACAGGCAGCTCAGCAGGGCAGTGTGCCCTCCTCTCTGTGCCCCCAGCACCAGACCTGGGCAGGAAGGCAGCCGGAGATGCTGGCACCACCAGGATGAATCGGGGCAGGAAGCTGTTAGCCAGGAGAAAGGGAGAATAAAGGAAGAGAAGGCATGGGGGGCTTTTGTTAACTGCTCCAACCCATGTAGATGGGAGGGGACAGAGGTGACCTGTGGCCCCAGACCCCGTGCCACAGTGCAGGGGAGCTGAGCAGGGCCTGCCTGCCTGCAGCCCCAGCAGGCTCTGCTTTGAGGAGCTGTTTATAAACAGAGCCGGCGTGTGCTAGGAAACATCTGGAGAAGAGCATTTCCAAGCATTCAAAGGCCAGGCCCAGGCAGGCCAGATAAAAAATGCTGCTTCCAGCAGGACTTCCCTTGCTGGCCCAGCACAGGGCGCTGCAGCCGCACCTCCCCTGCCTCGCAGCCCCGCGGCCACAGAGCTGCCATCCCTTCCAAACGCCTCACTGGGGACAGCTGCCAGGACACAGGGACCACCCCACCCTCCAGCTGTATTCTGTAGGGCCTTCTCCTGTTTTCATGTGCAGCAAGGGACAGAAAAGTGGGGGAAAGACTTTGTCCAAATTTGTGAACTTCCACTCATTTACTTCAGTCCTCGGTTATGGGACAACTTCATGAGATTGAGCTGGAAACCTCTGGTAAAGAAGCAGCGTGCCTGAGCTGGCAGGAAAGGCAAGATGCAGGGGTTACTGCCAGCTGGGAGACAAGTGCTCAAAGCACTTGCCCCACAAGCAGCAGAATGGGCTTGTGTGCCTATACCCACCTGATGTTCTAGAGGCTACAACCCTGCCACACCAGCTGTGCAGCTGCCACTGGGCTTGCTGCTGAGCACGTGGATCTTCCCCATGCATCCACATCTCCAGGAATGCCTCCCCACACAGGCATCTGGGGGATCAAGACACCAGGTCAAAATGACATCAAATGAAACGAGATGCCAGCCCAGACCCAGGGTGGCTGTGGTTAGAGGATGCTCCTGGAAGGCTGCAGGGTGCAGCCAGTGTGCACTGCATGTGCCTATGCAGCATGGTACCCAGGGAGGAAGACTGCATGGCCTCTCTCACCAAAGGGGAAACAAAGCCAACAGTCATGGGATAAAGCCACAAAAATAGGGAATCTACAAGTTTGGATGCAATAAGCATCCCAGAAAGAGCTCCTTGCTGGAGCTCACTGATTTGCTCATACCTCTTTCCAAGGGCTGCCAGTTTGGGCAGCTGTCTGCAGAGCAGGATGGGCAGCAGCAGCAGCAGGTCAGTACTGAGGATGCATTTTGTCAGCAAGCCTCTCTCACAGGGATCAGAAGCTGGGGCACCTTGAGCCCCATTCAGACAGGCATGAGGCTCCTGGAGCAGAAGAAAAGCATGGGCTGCCAGCCATCCCTGTCTGAGCCATGCCAACAGCAGCCCTGCCAGCCCAAACACCAACTAAAACAACAAGTGCACGCTCTCCTACCTCAAATACGATGTTCAGCTCCTGAGCCAGAACACAGATGGCTGCTGGTGTTATCCCCAGCTGCAGGCATGTGCCCAGCTGGCAAACACCACTGCTCCTGTGCAGTGAGCAGTGAGGCACAAGTGCACCTTGCTCCCTGCTCCATTTGCTGCCAGGACTCCCTGGGGGGCCAGGAGAACATGGCACCTGGCTGTGGTCCCACCAAGCAATCCCTGGCTGAGCTGCACACCTGGTGGTGCCTGGGACCTGGTCAAAGAGGCAGATGGGATGGGAGCTGCAATGTGAAGTATGTAGTGTCCTGATGGGGACAGGGGATGTGCCTGAAATGGGAGACAGCAAAGGGGAGACCCTGATAGCAGCTTCTGTCCTGCCTGGAGTATGGGCACTGGAGAAGGGAGAGTAATGGGAATGAGGGCATGGTCCACTCAGGGTCCTTCATCCTTAGCATGAAGAACACAACCAAAAAACTTCCCTGCACCCTTCTCCTCTTGGCTAATCCTCACTGTGGCAGGCAGTCAGCTGTCAGTCCCTTACCATCACTGTGTTCAACTAAGATTAACCCTCAGGAAAAGGCCAGCTCCCCCTTCTCCCTCTCCTCCTACCTCCAAAAGGCATTGCTGCAATGAAGGTGGGTCCTTCCAAGTTTCTGCCACACAAAGGGAGGCACCCACTTGGGGCTGCACCCAGAGCAGCACCCAATCCAGCTCCCTTCTCCTGCCCTGGCAGCTGGACCTCGGCCTGGTGAGCTCAGAGGCTTTGCAACAAAGCAGCCCTTGTTGCTAATTGCTTATTTTCCATGTGCCATTGCTAAACCCTCCAAGGAGCCAGGGCAGCAGGTTCAGTATCAGCCCACTCCACAGCACCTTAGCTGAGGCTGAAGAGTTTGTGTAATCCAGGAAATCCCAGCTCCATGCCTCTCAGGAGCACCACGTACCATGTGCAGTGGCATCACCAACACAGCAGTATCCCTTGCCCTGCAGGGGAAAATGTCACTGTGGGGCAAAACAATGCCAATTTCCATCCCAGGACAAAGGGCAGGATCTGTTGGTATGCACACCAGGACCATCTTACCCTTCTCTGAAAGGTTCAGGGTAAAGGTCCAGCTCAGGCATGGAAAATACTGATGAAGCAACAGACTGTCCTTCAATGAGGACATCAGTAATTCCCTAATAAACTTCTCACGTAATGTGCAAATTATGTGCTGGTCTCTACCACAGCCCAGCCTGCATGCCAAACTTTTAAAAGGCCTGTATTTAGAGCAGCAAATTGATTCTCAGTGCTGACATTTCTGTGTGGACTTAGTCCAAAAATGGGAACTTTTTAATAGATGACAAATGACAACTTGTGAACACAGCTTGTGAGCAAAACCTTTCTGTGGGACAGATTTTCAAGAGTGGCCCTCCTCACCACCAAACATTTGTACAGCCCACGCCAGTGCTAAAGTCATCCTCCAAGTAGAGGTGGGACCATAAACCCCTGTCTGGGTCACATCAGTTTCCTCCCCTCTATAGATCAAACACCTGTGGCACTGGTGGCAGTGCAGAGCAACAACCTGTGTGTGCCAGACCATTCTCTATCAGCACCAGTACAGGAAGGGGGACAACCCATCCACAGGGACACTCTAGAACACTGTGGGACTAATTACCACTAAAATGCCAATTTTCTATTAAAAACTGTCAATAAACTCTTCTCTGGCAGTGTCTCCTGCCTGCCTTGGAAGCACAGGCTGCCTGCTCTAGGACATTCTTGCCTGCCAATGGGACTCTCAGGAACAGGGGAGATGCTCTCCCATCACAGAAGCTCACCTGCTGATTAATATTATTAATACTGTTTGTGATAATCAATGCACAGTTGTGGTTGTCAGATCTTATCCAATTTATTTATTGCTTTTAAATTACATTTCATGTTTGCATCATAGTGGGAATAAATTGGACTGGTCCTATATATTAATGATATTCATAGCTGTACATGACACAACTCTTGACCTTCTTGGGTAATTTTTAAAATCAGAGGTAAAGCTGAATTCCTGAAATTAATTCTGCTTCCAGCTCCCTGCGGGTCCTGTTTGCTCTGTAATTTTGGCTGCTTCTTGGCAACCACTGCCAAACAATTCCTAGAACTGTAGCACTTGCTACAAATCAAGTCAAAGTCTTGAAATGGTCTAAAATCTAAAGTGTACAGGGTTTGAACTCTGGGCAGGCAGCACTGACATCACAATGGCACAAATGGTAGGCACAAATTTTGCCTTTACTCTTGAGGGGCCTGGGGAACAGAGCCCTTTGAGGGGCCCAGCTCTCTGCTTCCTCAGGGCAAAAGCCCTTGGAAAAGAGTAAAGCCTCCAAGTCAGGGCCACCTGCCTGCATGAGAAGTCCACCAAACCAGGAAAACTCAGACAGGAGGACTGAAAAGTTCCATCACAGGCAGCAGCCCACCTGCAGTGTTATATCTTACAACCACCACTGCTGCCTCAGCCAGGGAATCCAGCTGCTCCTTGCTTGCAGCTGTCAGCCGTACTTTGGGGTTTTTTTTAGATCTCGAGAGAAGGTACAGAACATACTGTCTCAGCCCAGACTCTGACAGCCTGGCCTGGCTATGGATTTAGCATTAGCCTGCTCACAGCCCAGGATAACTCCTTTCCTCTTCCAAACATCTGACAAAGTGACTTAGCGCCGAGCTGAGCTCCAGCAAACACCCAGCGCTGCAAGTGCTGCACAGTCCTGCTTTCACCCCTTAATGGCCTTCTCTGGGTTATTTAGCAGCTCTTAAACAAACAAAATGCATGTCACTGAGCACACAGCACGCTTACAGCAGCTCCTACATGAGCACGAGCAGAAACAAAGCTTTTCCTTTCTACAAAATAATGTCCTGTTTGAGTTCTCCCTGGGTTTTAGGCAGAGGCAAAGGCGAATGGCCTTGCAGTCACACAGGGACCCAAGTGTCGGCCCTTTGTAGTCTGGAGCTGCCCCTTTGATGTAGATATCCTTTCCTACTGGACAAACTTATCATTTCCAACACTGTGGATTCCCAAGATGCCTCAAGCTTTAATTAGCTTCTTGACACAGGGAACAGCAGTAAAGATCTCACCCAACAGCAGAAGTGGAGGCAGCAGTTCACCATTCCAGCCCCAGCTGTGTGCATTCCTGGACCTGTGAAGCTCTGGGACTTCTCCTGAAGCCCATCTCCCTCCTACCTGGAGGGGGTGAAAGTATCCATCTGAGGGCCTGTGGTTAGGTCCTCCCTGTTGCCAGCAGATTGCTCCTTCCCAAGAAGACCTCCAAGAGGAGCATGATGGGAGCAGTGCTGAGAGCCCCAGGTGGTGCTGGCACACTGGTGGGCACCAGAGTCCACTGCCACTGGCAGTGCCAGTGCCAGCAGCAGCAGTGCTTAGGCAGAGAAGAGGCTGAGATGGTTGTGGGGATGGGAGCAGGGAGCACAGCCTGGTACACAGGCCTGGGGTCAGGCCAAGGCTGCTGAGAGCAGCTGTGCAATCAATACCAGTGCTCTGCTTCCTCTCACATGCCACCAGTGTGACCAGAGGGATCTATAACCAGGAAACACAGTAAGAATAGGGTTTAAGCTCTGCCTTCAGTAATCTGAGATTTCAGGACATTTTAGGGAGTGCCACAGTATTTCCCCACTCTGTTTCTCTCAACCACAGGGCTGCTTTAAAATGGAATTCTATCCCTTTGGCACCTGGCAGCACCCAATTCCTGTGTCTGGGAATATGTACTGAGCCACGCCAGGCTGGCAGGGAGGCACAGGTAGGTGTGAGCTGCCCTGGTGCAAGGATGCCATTGTTGTGCCCTGATGGAGACCCTGCTATGCCCCAGGTGCAGCCCCATGCTCACACCTGGCCAGGAGGCTGAGGAGCAGCAGGCTGTGCTTGCATCACCAGCCATGGCACAACTACACTGCAGGGAGCCCAGCTGAGCTGCTCCATGGGTTGGGCATGTACCCACACAACTCCCAAGGACAGTGACCTGCCTGCCCATCTGGTCACTCCCATGCAGGCTGCACTGCAGTGCTTCTGTGTGTGTTTCCTAGCAGGGCTCAAGAGCACCAGAGAGCCTGGACTTCTCAATTTGACCAAGATCTGGCATGGAAGGTTCAGTGCAACATAAGTATTTATACAGACCACTATCACTCAGTCTATGTAGCCTGGTGAACAGGACTGGCAAGCACAACTGAGCAGCTGAAATGCTGCAGGGGACAACAGGACTTTTGATTAAGGTTATGACTCTGAAGAAGACCTCCTTGCATGGAAAGTCTTTTGGATGATACAAACTTCAGATGGAAAGTCTAATCTTTACATCAGTATCACTCCCACTGAAGCCAGTGCTCCTGATCTTGGCCACAGTGTGAACCCTCTGCAGGCAGACACATAAGCAGGTGTAAGTCAGCTTGGGAAGAGGCTCTTCTGCAGGCCAATGTTCAAACAACAGCCTGGCATAAGGAATCCAGTGCTGCAATGAAAGGCCCACAAGCATCTAGGAGGCTGCTGCAGTACCAGTGACCTCAACAACCCCACCATGGGGGCAGCTTCTCGTGGGAGGAAGCTCTGCCTGCAACCCTATCCATAGAGGTGTTGATCACAGCCCATGCCCCACACTGGATCCAAAAGCCACAGGAAGGACAACATGCCTGACCCATGGACAAGGTGCCTCTTTTCCCTGCTGTGGCTGGAGAGAAGAAAACCTGACAACGATGGCCTCAGACCTCAGATCACTCCCTGCACATGCCATGGGCTCATGCCATCTCCCCCTCTGCACCCAGGACTCCCTGCCAGACCCCGCAGGGTGATCCTTGCCCAGCTTCAGCAGGAGCTACTGCTCTCACCCTGAGAGGCCCTGGAGGACAGGCCAACCCCAGACTGTGCAACAGTTAAATCCCAGCACTGGCCTAGCAGGAGGGCCGGGAGATCCTGTTGCTCAGAGAAATGTGTTTGTCCAAGACAAACAGTGGCCGGGCATTGTTTCAGCATGAGTCAAGCGAGTGGAAACACTCCCGTGCCATCCTGTTTTGCTGTCTGGAGGTTTCCCCTACCTTCAGGATATGCAGACAGGCTCCAGGATGTTTCCGACTCACTGTTCTCTTACTCCTGTTTCCTGTGAATGTCTGTGCCCAATGCTGCTCGTTGCACCACTGCAGCAGTGTGAGCCTTCTGCAGCCCAACCTGTGCCTAGAAAGCACAGCCCACAGCCAGGCAGCCAATGGAAACAGATGGTGACTTGATCTTGATCCATTTTTACCATTGCTATACATTGCTATAGGAAAGATGGTACCCAGAACTTCTCTGGCCACTGGCTTACCCTGCCCCAGGGAATCGAGTCCACAGCTTCATGAGCAAGCTCAGAACAGCTCTGCTAACTTATCCCAGGTCCTCTGATTTTTGGGGCAAAGCTGGAGCTGCAGAGAGCTGTGTGAAATGGTGAGGAAAACATGAGTGGCAACACAGAGACCCCACAATCACCCTGTAATCCTCCTCCTGCCCCACAACCATTTTCCCAACTGACACTTCAAGCCTGCACACAAGGCAAACAACAAGGCTGGAGCTGACACCTCTTATTTCACACCTACAGCATGTTTTTCTCTTTCTAAAAGTATAAAAATAGTAAAGATTTTTTTTTTTTTTACAAAGACACCCATGCTTTGTCAGCTCATGTTTGTGTCTGGAAACCTTTTAGCAGTGAGGTGTGAGCCTCACAGGGTGCAGGGCTTGGCAGGAGGGCAGGCTGGAGTTTGCACAGCTCGGCCCACAACGGGTGATCTGGCGACAAGAAGGATCAGGAACTTGTTTTCATATGAAGATCAAAACAACACAAGAAGAAAAGCACAACATGGCCCAAAGTGACCCAGAATGTCAAAACTACAACAACAGAAAGTTCAGCCCAAAAATGCAGCCTGTGAGGGCTGCTATTGCTTGACATGTTTATCCCCACTGCAGGTGGCAGGAGGGAGAGAACATGGCTGTGGCTTGGGTCAGGTATCCACTGCTCAGGCCCATGATCCCGTGCCTTGTCCCCTGCCATGCTGAAAGGCTCTCCAGCAGAGCACCCCAAACTTTAACTCAGTCCCCTCCAGGCATGCCTGGTCCCACAAAACACATCCAGGCAGCAGATCAGCATCCCCACACCCTAGCTATGCACTGAAATAATGCAAAACCCTGCAGAGACAAAAACAAAGTGATTCCACCCTGCACTAGTTGCAGGCAAAGGAAGGTTTGATTTACCCGTTGCAGGCTGCAGTGCTAATGACAGGGATCTGATTGGGGCCACAGCCCCATGGCCACTCTTGGCTGCAGCTCTTACTGCCAGCCCCTTTAAGCTCTAACAATTTGATATGATTATCTGGGGCTGGATTTACCATTCTGGGCACCAAAATCCTGACAGGATACCCAAAGCAGATACAGGAGCCCTTTACTCTCTGAGCATGGTGCCACCCTATGGAGACAAGACCTCAGCATATGCGTTCCTCCGGTCCCAGCTCATCCTGCCAAGAGTACAAATCAGGAAAGAGGCAACACTTATGCCCCTGACAGAGAGATGGCTTTTTTCCATCTCAGGAATTCTGTAGTTTGAGCAATCACACTATTTAAAATGGTTTAGATTTCCAGGGAGAAATTGGTAGTGATTAATGACCATCACTCCCCTTTTGATGAAGTTTTCTGTCTCAACACTCTTCCCATCTGGATGTACAAGCAGCAAGAAAGGCTGGTCCAGATCTCTGCAGCTCAGCCTTTGCCCAAGAGTGCTGCTGGTCATGCCTAAGGAGGCTCAGTAGGGAAGTAGGCTTCCAGTAAGGAAGACATACTGACCTCTTACACTTTTTTATCTTTCTCCAAGAACTCTTCCAGTAGGATTGGGAAATCTAGTCAAGCCATCTCAGATGCTCCAACTCAGCTCTGCTGAGATCCATTGAGGCATCCTGGGATGATTATCTGATTTACCCTAGATTAAAAGAAACCTGAGGTCTGTCCTTGGAACAATGCAGGCTAAACGAAACCAACTTCTCTAAGCACCTGGAAATACCCATGTCCCTGAATCCCACCAGTGGTCCACAAGTGGGAAGGGCTGGGCCACTCCTTTGTGAGTGGTTTCCAGCACAGCTGGCAGTGGCTGGTGGACCAAGCATCTGAAGAGCAAGGGACCACAAGGTCACCTTCAGGCTTGCAAGCCCAGGTCAGCAGGAGTTGCCCATTCAGCCTTCCCTGGAGGAAGCAGAAAGTGCACTGACACTCCAGAGACCCACAACCTCACTGTTGCCCAAACTCGATCCCTACTCTCTGCAATACTCCCAGCCAAAATTTCGAGTGCCAACACACAAACAATTACAGCACCTCAACAGGCATGGCTGGGCAAGCATACCTCTCTCTAGATGGATTAGAGTCCAGGCATGGACTTTGGCACTGATGATCAAAGAATTTGGCTCTAGAAGTCTTGTGATGGTGTGTGAGAACAAGCAAATAAACCACAGCAATACTGTATGCTTTGCTCATACTGATTTACAAGTTTAAGTCCCCCTGCAGGGATCAAAGCAGGGAGACCACTGCTCCCCAGTTTTTCAAAGAGCAACCTGAGTTGAAGAAAAGCCACCAGCCACCGACTGCCCATTCCCTGCTCCCCACAGGGAGGGGGCTGTACCTGTACACTGGTTGCATTTCCCTGGCAATCCCAATGACTGCTCCCTCTGGGAAGTTGTCAAACTCATCAAAAAGGTCTCGGATGTTGGTCTTGTACTTCAGGTCCAAGTCTACCTGGATGATCCGTGTTATTTCTGAAAGCACAAAGAGGAAAAGTCAGCAATACAAGACAAAACTGGAATCCATGATTACCAGCAGCTATGGAGGAACTGAACCCAATGAGGATTTGGTGCAGTCTGCTCAATGGGCAAGACTTGACCAACTCAGAGCAAACACAATCCAGCTGCAACCTGTGCACGAAGCAAATAAACTTCAACCATCATGAAGCATTTACCACTGTGTGTTTACTTCAGAAATAATTTCTGGTGACCCCTTGCTTCTATCCACTATCCACTTCTATCCACTCCCTCCTTCCTTCCAGAAGACTGGTTTTCCATATAACAGACAAAAGCAAGAGGTAGCTTCAACAACCCAGCCTCTCTCCCTTTCTGGAAGTGCTTCTGTAGTGCCATCCCCACATAATTCCATGTTTACTTTCAGCTGCCAAGTCCATGAGCACTTCCCACCTCCAGCCCAGAGAGCATCCATCCCTGGCCCAGCAGTCCAAAGCAATTCCCATCATGGACAACATCAGTTTGCCCCATGACACCTCCAGTATCACCTGCACAAACCCATCAGCTCCCAGCAGCTTGCCATGGGCTTCTCTGAGGAAGAGATTACAGCCCTCTGCCTGCACAGAACTGCTGGTGATCTGCACCAGCCTGGAAGACTTTCTTATTGCTCATGGTACCCTCTCAAAGGCAGGGGAGGGTTGTGAAGACATGGCAGCATACTTGCAATGAAATATCAAGAGCAAGGAAAGGCTGGGGGACTTAATTCTCAAGGCTAGGCCTGAGGTTGTTAACAGGGTCAAGCTCCTGCCCAAATTTGTCCCAGTCTCCTCTACAGCACACAGGACTGAAAAATGGAGATGCTGCTTGGGAGAGTGTGCAAGAGATGTGCCTTGACAGGACTGCTTGTCCCAGGCAGATCTGGGGATGCTGCATGGATAGCAGCAGGCCAAGTGCAATGCAGCAAGTGCAAACACTGCAAGAGATCAAGCCACCAGATGGGATCTCCCAGCCACGAGCAAAGCAATGGTCATCTTCCAGCCAGGCCAGCTCAGCCCTTCTCAAGGACTGAAAGTGGAGCCACCCCCAGGGCATTATGTAATGCCCCCTCTATTTATATGTGTTATAAAAGCCAAGAGCAAATTGGCCAGGTTGCTTAGCACTCGGCACTAATTGGATTGTAAGGCTGTATCAACCTGTTTTGGTCCCACTCATCATGCATAGGTGCCCTTACAGCTCCCTGCAGGCCAGACCTGCCTGTCACCACCAATTCCAGAGCAATTAGCAAACCAAGCCTTCATCCCTTCTCCTGCCCAGTACCTGCAGGCAGGAGGACAAGCCCTGCCTGCCCTCACTTTCTGTTGCCTGCATCTGCTGTGCCTAGGGGCAGGGTTTCCCATCAGGCTGGTGCTGCTGGGGCAGTGCCACCACGGTTCCTCATTCCCTCACCCTGTCATGCTTGGGACAGGCTGCTGGCTGCTCCTGGCTGCTGAGAGCAGCAGGCAATTGCTGTGTTTTCAGCCTCCAAACCACCATGGGACTAGAGACCCAGAGGCACCAAGAGCAGCCAGGCACCAGCAGTTATCCTCCAGCACAGGAGTGCAGATTTGCATTTTCAAAAGTGTTCATTGTTTGGTGTTTGTGCTTCAAGCAGATGCTGGGCTGTACAGCAGCTCTGAATTTTTTGCAGATCTTGCACTAATCTGGGACTCTTGGCAATTGGTCATACCTACCACATTGTCCTCATTTAAGAACAAAAAGGCCCTGTGAGGTTAAGCAAGAAATACACTGCTAACACTGCGAAGCACCCAAGCAGAAATATAAATCAAGGAGAAATAGTGTCTAAGCTACAACTTGGGCTGTATCTCTATTTTTTAACATCCATCACACTCTCTCTGCTAAAGGGAAAGGCCGTGCTCCCTTTAGCCATCAGTATGGCAATCCTCAGGCCTACCTAGTATTTACCATCACCATAATCCTCTGTTTGCAAAGATTTAAACCCCAGGAACAGTAATTCACCACAGGCTAAAGCAGGTCTTGACCTGAAAGCAGTTTCCCCCAGCCTTCTGAACTGCCTCAGAAATGGCCACTGCAAGTAAAGCAGTGGATTTCTGCACTGAGGAACAAGACATGTATCCCAAATGCACCAAACCTCCCCAGTGGCCCAAACTACAGTGGGGCAAACCCCCAAATCCTAAACATTACCAGACTTGAGAATACCCAGATTGGTGACAAAACTCCAGGACAAGAAGACCTTGGCCTTAAAGCACAAGCTCAGCTCCAGAAAAATGTGGGGAGCCTGAGCTCTACAAGGTACTGCTGAGGCTGGGAAGAGGGGATGGGATTCCCAGGGGCATCCCAGCACCACTCACCCTGGTGCACAGCAGCTGTATGACGCCTCATCAGGTTTTAATTAAATCAACTGTGAGACACGTCATCCAATTGTTCTCTAAAATTCCAGATGAACACCAACTGCAATTAATCACAGAGGAGAATGAAAACTGAGCTTGGAGGAAGTTCCAACCCTGCCTGCCCCAGCACCTCAATGGGTGAAAGGCTCTGGGGGTCCCTGTGCAACCCAGAGCATGCTGCCTAGCCAGCTGTCCCCAGAGGCCCCAGCAGAGCAGGGAGCTGAGCTGAGCACAGCTGCAGTGCCAGGCAGGGATGCCAGTGCCACAAGAAGCCCAGCATGGAGACACACAGTTTATTTACACAAACACCCTGGGTTTTAGGTTAGAGGCTAGCCTAAGAGGCTTAGAGGCTTCCCATGTTTGGCTCACCCCAGCACAATGGTCCATGAAGTGCCTTGTGCTTCCCCCAAAAAATACTCACTAAGAAATTAGACCCAGAAAGGACTAAGCACTTTTTAAAATTTTTTTAAATTTTAAAAAAAAAATTGTTAAAGCAAGCATGAACTGCAACATTGAGACCTAAGTGAGCATGGGTGACATTAAGCATCGCTTTGCCAGCTGCAGCTTGCATGCACAGACTAATGGCTGGGATGATTTCTCTGCCTGCACTGGCAAGGGGCCAGGCACTAATATTCATGATGCACCATGCTCTTTTGCCCTTCTACCAAGCGCTTTGTCCTGGCTGCCATGTGGGGGTGAGGAATCGCGTGCTCTCTCAGACACAAGCTGCTCAGAGGGATCCAGCTGGAAATGTGGGAAAAGGCTGAGTGTTCTGCTCAGCAGTGAGTTTTCTAACTTTGCCATACTGTGTAGAACTCTCCATTCTGTCCAGCTCCAGCGTGGAAAGGGGAGCTGTGCCATTCAGAGCAGAGATGGTCTCCATTAGCAGTGACAGCTTCATAGCACAGGTTGGCCCCATTTAAAGCTCGTAATCTTTTACTGCAGCCTTACATCAGCAGCTACAGCAGGGCTGTGCTCCAGGCTTGGCTCAAAACCAGCTTCCAGCCCTGTCCAGAAGAGAATGGCCACATTCAGAGATGCCTCATCCCACAACCTCATCCAGTGAGGGGGCAGAGGTAGGCAGAGGTCATGCCTCTGTACTCTGCTGCCCCATATTCTCTGCCAGGACCCAGTGAGGCTATAACAGCACACACAGACAGGCATCCCATCAGTGTGCTGGAGGATATAGCAGGTTGTCTGCACGCTCTGAAAGGCACCCAGGAGCCCCTGTGGCAGGGGGCAGCCCCTGCAGCAAGTCTAACACAGCCCTTCTCAGGAAGCATGGACCCAGGGATAGAGGAGGTGTGCAGTGAGCCAGGTCACCCCACCACTGGAGCAACACTTAGGAGCAAATTTGGTCTAGATGAACAATCTACTGGGTGACACACCTGTCTATGGCAGGGGGCTGGACACAGATGAACTTTAGGGTCCCTTCCAACCCAAATAATTTTAAGATTCTATGAAATTGCCTTCCCAAAAATGTCAGGCAGGATCATGAATGGCAGCAGGGACACAGGGAGGAGGTGAGCTGCTTTGGCAGACCTAGGAAGAGTTCAGGGAATGTCATGCAATGAGCAATCAGCAGCAGCTCTTACCCCTCAGCCCTTTAGGACCTGCTCTCATTGTTCAGAGCAGCCTATGGATGGGCAGCCTTGAACCTGCCCACAGAATAGGACTACTTTCACCTAACCTGAGATGAGAGGATGGACTCTGAGAAATGTAAATAGTGGATTTATAACTATAGACCATTAATGAAAGGTGAGGTGAAGAGAAGATGCAAAGGCAGGAGCCTGCTGAGAGCAGGAGAGGCTGTTCTGCAGCCAAAGTCATTTAAGTTCATCCCAACAACTTTCTCTGTATAAGGGCTGCTCCCCTGCAAAGCTGAGCCCAGACAGCAGGAGCAGGGCTGGGATCAAGTGCTGACCTTGGCTCCAAACCCTCCACTTCCTTACAAACCACACAAGATCCAGGGAAGCAGCATGCCACCACTGGCAGTGGAGAGGGGAAGAGTTGTGTCCAGGAACTTAATACTGAAATGGAGAGCTGCAATCACAGCACAAAGGGCAGAAGCTGTCCAGCAAACATTGCAGTCTAAATCATTGATAACTGAGCAGTGGTTTAATAGATGAAGAGTAGTAACAAGAATCAAAATGCTGCACATGCTTTAACTCTCCAGCCCACTGACAGGCTCATGTTAGCACAAGCTCAGCCCCCTCAGAGTAAAAAATTCTGCCTGCAGCTGGTGTGGGAGAGGAGATACTGCAAGCAACAGTGGGATACCAGGAGGGGGCAGGACACCACCCCACCAGGCTGCACTGTGCCCAAATCTCACACACACTCCTGAGGCAAACCCCTGTCACCAAAGCTGGTGGTGATTTGCCTCTGCTCCTGCTATCCTCTGCATTCTGATGCTGCATGCCAATAAGGAGAGACTCCTCCAACACAGAATAATGGAATTATTTAGATCGAAAAAGACCTTTAAGATGATCGAGTCCAGCTGTTAACCTAGCACATATCAGGTGGGAGCACCTCCCCACACCTTCTCTGCATCACAGCAGTGATTTTTGGGCCAGAGGTGCTTTAAGAGGTGAGATCAACAAGGGCACTGCTGGGATTGCCAGCCTAGCTGTGTGATCTAGGCACATCACTCTGCCTTTTCCCATGGAGCTGGCACCTGCCAGTCCTGCAACGCAGGGAGGCAAGACCCCACTCCATCCTTCAGGAGGCAGCATGGGGTGATGGTGAGGGCTGGGACAGGGAGCTGCTGGAGGCAGAGCAGCTCAGAGAACCTTCTGAAGGGCCAGCAGCAGCTGCAGCCAGCATGGGTGACAGTGCAGCCAAATGACGGGAGTGTCCCCTGCTGGCTGCAGCTCTGGCTGTTGAGGGCCTGCAGTGGGCTGTGGGGAAGGGCCAGGGGGTGGCTGCTCATTTTGCCACTTGCCTTGGACCACCAGAAAAAAGAGAGCCAAGCAGCCAAAGCTCTCTGGGTTGCAGTTAGAAGGGCTGGGGATCTCAGGTCTGCTGGTCTACAAATGCTGGGCACACCTGAACAGCTGCCCCTTCACCTCTCTGAATCGCTTTGAGCAGTATTTTTTTTCAGTCAGGTGTTTTAGCTGTCCCCATCATGACAGGCCATGATCCCAAAGGAAGAAGGAGCTGTGAAGGATCAGCAGTGACTTTCAGATGGCTGCCTTGGGCAATAAACCTGCTGGAGCAGGGCAGGAGCCGCCAGCTCCAGTGGGCAGTGTGCCTGCAGGAGCAACACACAGATCCACAAAGCTGCCTGTGCTGGCTGTGAAACCAGGATTCTCCGCCCTCACTAGCTCAGAGAGACGTGTGGCCAAGAAAAACTCCACTCCCACAGCCAGCACCAAGGCCAAGCATGGATGCAGAGTGGGTGACAGGCTCCAGAGGTCCCTATGCAACCCAGAGGGCACTACCCAGCAGCAGCAGCCAGCTGTCCCCAAAAGCCTCAGCTGCACCAGAGAGCAGGGCACATGAACAGCTGCAGTGCCAGGCAGCGATGCCAGCACCTCAACAAGCCCAGTGTGGAGGCACACAGTTTATTTACACAACCATACTGGGCTCTCCATCCTGCCCTTCATTAGAGGCTCCCTGGGTTTGGCTCGCCCCCTGCACTGGCAGCTGCCCCTGGCTGCTGTCCCTGCTGCTGTCAGCAGGGCTGTGAGCAGCTTCCTCTCTGGCTGTGTGCTCCCTTGGCCAGGCCTTGTTTTCTCCACACACAGCCTCCCCTCTGTGCCCAGGATTAATCACTGCTGCCTGCCCAGCTGACCTCGGCAGCACTGGAGAGCCTCGCCCAGAGGAAGCTGCCAAGGCAGGGGCATACGTGCACGTGTGCAAGCATGACACATTCCTCAGTGCTTGCTGCCACTGTGCTGGCAACTGGGGGAGCTGCAGTCCCCCTTCCCAGGACATGGTGCTGCTCAGAGCCCACCCTCCCAAGAGAAGATGATGCTACAAAGCCCTGCACCAGCAGAGCTTGCCAAGGTGCAGAGCAGCTTACCTTCCAGCTGTGTGCTTCAACATTGGTCCTCAACATCTGCCATGCAGCCAAGGGCCCCTCCTCTCCTTGGGACAGCCCAGCAGCCACTTCCCCCACCAAACAGCCTCCCTCTCTGTGCAGAGTTGAGGGCAGTGCAGCAGGCAATGTGCCCCAACTGCCCGGCTGCTAACCAGGTTTCTGCAGCACTGATTAGGCACCCAGCAGAGCAGAGCAGTGGCTACAGCACAGCAGCTAATCAGCCTATCAGCTAATTAAAAAATTAAGCTGTCTGCCAGAGCTAGATGACAAATCATTGCTACCACCCACACAGGGCAGGCACCTGGGTGAGCTCAGGGGTCTGGAGCAGCAGCAATGTTCCCAGGTATTGACAGTGGCATCACTTGGATCGCCTTGCTCCACACCCTGCAGCCATCTTCTGAGGGAAGGGGAAGACTCAGCAGGAGATGGATGTGTTTTGTTCCAGGAAATTAATTTTTCCTGTGCATCCAACTGTCCCCTTGTAATCCATCAAGGTTGGAGAGACTAATATTTAGCAGTACTCAACACCTTGGCTCTTAACTGGACTCCAAGGCAGCAACATCACTAGGCACGCAATAGGTTTCAGGATGGAGTTGGAAATGCTGTTTGCCTTGTATTTAATATATGCCACTGCTGGGGGAGGAGTGTGAAAACACTTTTTGGAGCTGGAGAAAGAGCAGCAGGAAACCTTTTAATCAGACAAAATAAGATTTGATTCTAGGTTGCTATAAATTACAAAAGAGTGGATGGAAAGCTATGAAGTAATGAGCAGGTGAGGTGGAAAATGAAACCAAAAAGACACAGGAAAATAAATTTTCTGGGCTCACATCCCAGTTAACTGCACACACTGGGGGAAAGGGCTGCAGGCAGATTTTGTTCTTGTTTCTTCCTGCTAAGCTCTAATGAGCTATGGCAGAGCAGGGACAGGCTGTGGGAGACAGCAGCCTCAGCATCAACACTGGGTGGCCCCCAGCAGCTTCCAGCCCTTTGGGGATGGGGCAGCTGGTCTGGCTGGGGAGGGAGGAAGGCAGCACCCATCACAGCACTGGGTGATGAGACCCTGCTGCTCCATGGGAGCAGGGGGAGCAGCCAGCCCTGACCTGACAGATCTAGGACATCCAAAAATAATCGACGGTGGCACTGCGGCAAGGGGCAGGCAGTGGAAATGATGAGAAGTGACACTACCCCCCGGGGGCTGCAGGCCATGCTGGCCCCAGAGGCAGCAGTGCCACAGGGAAGGGCTCTGTGCTGTGATGCAGGGCCCAGGAGCCTTCCAGGCACTTGCTGAGCAGCAGCCACATCCCCCTCATCACAGCAGCCCTTCCTGACTCCTTCTCCATACCAAGGCTGGGACCAAGGCACTCTCCTGCCAAGAGAGGCATGTTCTACAGGCAGCCAAATCGGGTTAGCAGCTCATCTCAGCAGATGTGGACCCCTTTAAAAGGCCACAGCCTCCAGTGCTTACCTAGGGTGGGCTTAGTCAGAGGTCTGCTGTTGCCTGCTCCTGAAAAGCGTCATGAAAACAACTCTCTCAGCACAACAGGCTCACCCCAGAAGGAACAATGGCTGGCACAGCTATCCCTACTGCTCACAAAATGATAATTCCAGTGTCTTCCCTTCCCACCACAGGATCTGACATAAGCATGCAGCTCAGAGACAGGCTGGGAAGGGAATCTGGCTGTTTTTCACGTGCTTGTGGCATGAAGCAGGGAGAGAGGTTATGAGAGCACATCACACACTATTGATGCTCCCTCCATCCCTGTAAAGATGGAAACATTTTTGCCAGAAAGTAAACCCTTCAGCTATTGCAGCATCCCTTGGGAACTGTGGTTTGGGAGCACATGGCTCTGGGGCTGACTCCCATGACTCTGCCACAGACTCCAATTTTCTGCCTTTTCCCAACATCTCCCCGTTGGTAGCACACAATCAAGCCTGAAGCATTTGGGACATGGGTACTCTCCTCCCAGCTCTCAGTCCTCTCAACAGCTGCATCTCTGCATTCCCTGGTGTGGTGGGGCTCAGCAATGCTCAGCCAGCAGAAAGGATCAGGAGTGATGCACTTTCAGAACACTCACTTATTATCATTATTACAGAGATATACTGAGTTCTGTGGGCAGCTGCCCTGTGCACCAGGAATTGCTCCGCAGCTGACAGGATGAAGAAGAGGGAATGATGTCTGCCCATCTCCTTCTGCCAGGCTTCACCTCAGAGACCTCTGATGCCCTGTGTGGCACAGGATGTGTGCAGTGCAACTCTGTGCATGGGTGCTGTTGAGGGGACACATCATGCATGGGAACATGGCACCCCACAGGCAAACAGAGCTCAAACTGGGCAATCCTGTGCTGTGGATTCAAACAGTGCAGATACAACATTGAATCTTCATGCATACATCTCTACAAAAGCAATCAACAATATCTTCAGGATGCTGCCCGTGGGCTTTTCCAGAAGGACACTAGCACAAGACAGTTCCTAGTCAACAGTAACAGACTGTTTTCCTCGTGCCTCTGTGCTAAACCCCTTTCCCCAGCTCCCAGGCTCTTCACAGCCAGCAGCAGGAGTGCTCCAGGTACCCAGCCTTGGCACAGGGAAAGTGCCCTGAGAAAGCAGAGCTCAGCTCACTGCCTGCTCCAACACGTCTCCTGGCTGGCCTTTGTCTTCCCTCCAGCTCTGTTTGGTGGGAAAGGCATAAGCTGATGTTCACAGAGGCCTCTGTCTCTGGGCTGGTACTCCCAGAGCAGACAAAGACTGATATCAGTTTCGTGGGAGACCAAGCTGGAGCCAGCAGCTGGATCCTGCTGCAAGCAGCACCAAACCCCAAGTGACTGGGGCTTGGTCATTATCAGGCTGCTTGGACAAACATCATTATAATCTGGTCTATGCTTACCAATCAGTACAGCTGTTGATAATGAGCTGGAGAAATTGCCCTGTTCAGAGCCTGAAGCCAGGGAGACCACTGGACTTCCCATCGATCCTGATGTGTCACAGGCACTGTCTGGACACCCACCATGAAGCCAAAGGCACAGCTCCCTGCTGGCAGTCACTTCCCCTGACACAGTGCTGCTTATTCACCCACAGCAGCCACTCCTGCTTCCCCCAGCCACCCACAGCTGCATCCTCCCAACACATTCCTGCACAGCTGGCAGCCCCAGGACACAGAGGGGCTTGCTGCCCATTATACGGAAGTTGGCCATGATTCCCCATCCATGAGGCACCTAAAGCATCCTGCAGAAAGGAGCTTTACAGATCACCACACTCTGTTCTGAACACCCTTCTCACCAACTTTACCCAAGCTGCTGGCTCTCCCTTGGCCCACCAGCTCCTGAGGAAGACTACCTATTAAACAAAATTCTCCTGAAAACCATCTGACTTGGGTCAAGAATAGGTGTCGAGAATTCCTTGGGGAGCTCCCAACTTTCCCAGGCTGCCCTCCTGTCACCTCAACTCCTCCCCTCACTTGTGGCACCAGGAGTCTGTCCCCAGATCTTGCCTGCCAGACAGACCTGCCCAGACATTATTCCTTCATATATCCATAGAAGGGTGATAAAAAGCTTGCTGGGCCCCCTGAAGTTACACAGTTACTAAAATGTCAAGTGATAGAGGGATCAAAGCCAGTCAGAAAGGAAGAGGTTCCCTCTGGATGGGCATACTAAAAAGGAAAATGAAAAGGTCTGGGTCCTTGTTCTCCTTCCTTCTCTTTGCACTGCTCTGCAAGTCTCAAGACCATTTCATGCTGGCACTGTCTCCATCCTGGCAGCTCCTTCTAAGCCTGAACCTGCTTGTCCTCCCTGTGTAACTTTCCCATCACTTCTCCTTTGCAAAATCATTCTGATGGATCAAGTCCCACTCCAGCTCCCCAGGCCTGGCCACACCACATTAAAATGGGATTTATGAGCCTCGAGCACAGACAAGAGTTATGCAGTCTGCACTTCTGCGTGCTGCATACCAACTCCCCAGCTGGCTTAAATCAGATTAACTCCACTGATGTAAGACATTTAAGGCAAGAGTGATTTACATGATTTACACCATCTAAGAAGCTGTTACACTATAACTCGGCAGCTGCAGGTTTTAGATCTGAAGTTTTTTGGGCAAAGATCCCAAGCAACAGTAAACGACAGAGCAGCTGAGTGGCAAACCCCATTTGCCTCCAATGCAATGTGCATGCAGCCAGCATATGTCCCACAAAAGTCCCTAAAAAAATAAAGAATACCTAGTGTTCAGTTTTCAGTGCCACTAGTCTGCAAAGTAAATGCCCCATCACAGTTCATAGGCTCCAAACAAATCACTAAATCATGATACTGTGGAAATGCCTCCTTTCAAAAAAAGTAATGTATTTGGTAAACTAAAGCCAGGCAAATTTTAGTACAAGGTTGCTTGCTACTGAAAAAAAACCCACCCTATGGACTGATAAATGCAAATACAAATGAACATACCAGAGAGTTTAATATTCAGATCAGGATCTTCATTTCTGATAGAGGATGCTCAAGCTTCCAATCAAACTGGATTCCACAAAAAAGTGATGCTAATGCTACAGAGCCAGATGTGCTTGGAGAGGTGCACAAAGACACAGCACTCAGGGCAGAAGAAATGGCAAAGAAATGCACCAGGAAAATGGTAATACTGCCTGAAAAAGAATGTTTGGTCCTTTCTCCTCCAACTCAGGAAATTGGCTTCTTCAGATCAGCAGATACCAGCTTGTCATTCAGGATTGGGCAAGAGCTCAGTGCCATTCCCACATCACCTGCAAGCCTGTGAGTGGGGAGCAGAGCTGCAGCCTTTCCTGATGCCTCTTGTTCAGTGCTGGCCACACAGGGAGGGGGCCAGTGAGCCCTGCCAGCCCCATAAATCACCAGGCACCCAGCACAGTAAACCTGACCTCCCTTGCAAGGAAAATATAAATCAGCTTTACTAGCAGCCTCTGAAACAAAAACTAAACTCATGAAACTGTAAAAATGCCTCTTTAAACATCCTGTGCCCCAAACAGACCATTGAAAGCCCTGTCAGGCTGAGGGAGAGTAAACAAGCTTTCCAAGAGATAAGACGCCTCATGGGTTGATGAACTGAGAAAAGGCATTTCAGACTGAGCAGCTTCTTGCTGGCAGGCAGCAGACAGGGATATCTTTAGCACACAGTAAAGACAGAGCAGGGAATCAGGAGGAGTAAATTAGCCAGCATTAATACCATCATTTGTATGCAGTGTACTTCAAAGCATTCACAGTACAGACAGCACCAGACACACACAAAATTACCCAAGTCTGAGGGAGAGCCAAATAGAGCACATTTGCTGGAGCCCACAGAGTAATGACCAGTGAGCTTGGATGGGGCCCTCAGGGCCACCACTGCCCTGCTGTTTAATGAGGTAGCATGGGAAGGCTAGGAGGACAGGGAAAAGTCCATAAAGGACACAGAAAGCCACATGAAGCAGAGTAGAGATAGAAGCTCCTGAGTAGAGCCAAACTGGGACAGGATTCAGCAGGGGCACAGGGGAGGTATATCTGCTCACATCCCAGCAAGAGTGCACCTGAGACCTGTGTAGGGAGTATTAGAGCTGGCAGAAGCACCAGATGCCAAGGAAGCTGCTGGTACCAGCAGTGCTAGCCCTAGGAATATGTGGGAAAGAGCCACCGTTGTGTGACATCCACAGCTTTGAGAGGCTGGTCACCTCCTCCTGGGGCAGGTGGATGGCCAGGCAGGGTCCCAGGGCTCCTTGCCACCGCTGGTGTGTCAGGCCAGCAAGGCAGCTGACAGAGAGAGCCCAGCACAGGGAAAGGACAAGCAGGACTGCAGGAGCTCCAGTGAAGGGGTCTGGAGCCCAAGGATAAAAAACCCTACTTGTGCAGCCAAAGACTAGACAGCACACTGGTTCCATGAGAGGAAACTGCACACAGCCAAGGGAGGAAAACTTCATCAGCTGAGCCAAGCCCCTTCTGCCACCAGCCTTGTTTATCTGCAGAGTTCTTGTTGTTTCTGCTAGGTAACAGCAAAGACACAATAAGGAAACTAATGATCAGTGGCTGCTAATCAGCAAAGCTTTCCAAAATCTCCCTAAAGCCAAGAGGAAAGACTCACAACTACTCTGCTGATGCTCAAGAGTGCACAGCTATACCACAGACACACAGCACCTTTCTGCTGGCACCCCAAGGGGAAGGGGGCTGTAAACACACACAGAACTGACCTGCTTGCTCCTATCATCTCAGGGCATAAAGGCAGGGCCAGCTGCCAAGTGACAAGGAGAACCTCCTGCCACTCGTGCCAGCAGAGACCTGGATGTGGTCTTGGACTGATGAGTACATTATTCTGCAGGAAGAAGCAGAAGCCTAGGCGTCCATCCCAAAAGTTTATTAACTTTGTATTCAAATAGCACTGGACAACACTGCTGTGCAGAGGAGAAGAGAGCCCGTGTTGCTGGAGCACAGCAGAGCCTTACCTTTGGGCATGATGCGATGCATTGCAACTGACAGGAAGAAGATGGAGTCGCTGTAGTAGGTCCCCGATCCAGCGCTGAAGTGCTTCTGCATGGCCTCAACGATGGGAAACAGCTTTTCTGTCAGCTCATTCACATCATGGACTATTACCTGGCAGAGACACCAGAAACACCACTCAGCTGCTGCTTCTGGGGACAAGCCCAGCTCCAGCAGCCTTTGCTCAGCCCCTACCAGCACAGTAAAGCACAAACAGTGTGGTGGCATTGCAGCTGCACAAAGGGGTCTGGTTGCCCTGGCCCCTGCACATCCTCTTGATGCAAGAACTGATCAAGTGCAGGGAAAGGACAAGGACTTTTACAGCCATTTTGGAACTAAGGTGGGCAGGAACTTGAATCCCCACACACAACCAAGTGTGTTCCATGTTTTGGGCTGTTTCTCTGGTCTGTTCCCACTGCCTGATGCAAGCACATATCTGGTCTCCCATAGGGAGCCCATCAGAAGAGGCAGCAGTTTGCTCCAGGCTCTGGTGTGCTGCCGTTTAGAGCCAAGCCAGACCACGTCACTTACCCTGAGGACCAAGGCTTGCTCCCTGCTGCAGAGGCAGGCTGGGACAGGGCAGCAGCAGGGATGCAGCCCGGATTTCCTGCTCCTCAGGCTGGAGGCAAGCTCTGCAGCACGTCCCGGCGGGGCTGCAGGGGGAAAGGGAGCACAGGCCGCAGCACGCTGACGAAAATCCAAACATCAGGAGCTACAGCAGAGCTGAGCAACTTCTGTAGATGGATCTCAGCCTGCCTGTGCTGGAGTTTTGCTGGAGCTCAGCCAGCACTGCTCTGCATCCCTCAGCCCTGCGGGAGCCCATGCACCAGCATGGGCCCTGGCATGCCTGTGCCAGCTGTGGCTATGTCCCAGAAACAGGAGCAACCTCAAATGCACCTTGCCAGCTACTGAAATTTTACAAGCTTATAATTTATTCTGGTCAAAGTCCAATGAACAGGAACTTTCATGCAGCTCGTTATGCCCACAGAAGGATACAGGTCACTGAATCACACAAGTTAATGAGAGGGCTTTTCAGGATAATTAAGAGAGAAGAGGGACATGACCATGGTGCAGATAAGGGGGAATGCAGCAACTTGAGTGTGGAGACTTGAGGTCGTGCCGTCTTCTTCAGGCCAGGAAAAGCAGAAAAAGCCCTGCTGGAACTAAAGTCCAGTGAGGCCATGACATTGCAGCAGTACTTGAATTTTGGATAGGGGAACCTATTGCCCTTGTTTGAGACACACTTCCAGAAGCTGGCCCTGCCTTCAGCAGGGAACACAAATCACAACCTTCTGTAGTTGCTCTCAAACTAAACTATTTCAACAGTTCCAGAGTTTCACTTCTTTCCCTACTAAAAGTTCATCAGCTGAACAAGGGCCCCTGCACTATTTACTTAAAACATGCAGGATAGAGTGCCTAATTTTTTTAATTAGAAGAAAACCTAAACCAAGTCAAATGCTTCAGAGAAGGTGGTTCTGGAGCCTGTGCTGGTGAAATGACAATCCTCTCTATAGGGTGCACAAGGAGGCTGCAAGGCAATGAGCAGTCTGGAGCTTCTTCCTTCCACAGCTTTCTGCAGAACACATTGCTCAGACCAGTGCACTCTCACAGCAGAATGGACCTCGCTGGATAGAGTGTTGTGCTCGTGGCACCCACAGTATGCTGAACAAGGTGATGTGATGAGCCTGTCCTGGCACAGCCAGGATGGCTGAGCCCATGGCACAACACTGCTGGAGGACAGGCACAGCTGAGGCCCTATGACTCTGTCCTGAGGAGGGCACCCTAAAAACCCAAGCTTGGCCCTGGCCCTCGCTGACAGCTGGGTGCCGTAGGGGCCATTGTGCAGGCTCTGTGCCCCTCAGGCAGGCTCTGTGGCCAGCATGTTCCCCAGGCTGGCTCTGTGGCCAGCACGTTCCTCAGGCTGGCTCTGTGGCCAGCACGTTCCCCAGGCTGGCTCTGTGGCCAGCACGTCCCTCAGGCTGGCTCTGTGGCCAGCATATTCCCCAGGCTGGCTCTGTGGCTCTGTGGCCAGCATATTCCCCAGGCTGGCTCTGTGGCTCTGTGGCCAGCACGTCCCTCAGGCTGGCTCTGTGGCCAGCACGTTCCCCAGGCTGGCTCTGTGGCCAGCATGTTCCCCAGGCTGGCTCTGTGGCTCTGTGGCCAGCACGGCCCTCGGCAGGGCGGCCCTGCTGCTGGGCTCGGAGCCAAGGCCTGCAGCAGAACAGCAGGAAAAACACAGAACAACATGTACCAGGAAAGTGCATTGGGAGAGCTCATCAGCAGCCACACCTGGCGTTGGATAGCACAGCATGGTCCTCAAGACACTGCAGGGGAGGAAACTCCGTCACCATCAGGCAGTGCCTCACCCTGACCCTGCCAAGCTGCATGGCCGGTTGTGCCATTGCGGTGACAGCAGCCACCCCAGGTGACCAAACAAGCAAACCACCACTGCTCTCCAGGTGCAAAGGCACTGACAGCCTGTTCATGAAATGACACCACCAACACGGGGATGTGTGATGCTCTGCTCCCAGCCCAGCTTGGCAGGGGCAGCTCTGGGATCTGGCTGGACCGGAGAAGCATGGAAGGGAAATACAGCACCTGTAACCACTGTTCCACATCCAGCAAAGGCAGCCTGAGGTGTGTACAGAACGTAGGAGAGGGGGAAAAACATCAAACCAGTTCCAGTCACCTCTGAAGTGAGCACTGCCAAGCACCAGTAAACTTATAAGAGAAATACTCCTGAAACTCCAGGCACAGCATCATCTGCCTTCCCACTCTTGCCAAAGAAAACAGGAAAACAATGTCTTTTGCCCACCCTTTTGTACTTTTGCAAAGCAAACTCCTGAGCAGCTGAATTTTGCTTTCGCAGCCACAGGCAGCCTCTCTGGGACTGTAAAGCCTTCTTCTCTTCTCATTGCTGACTTTAGCACAGCTTGTTAATCTGCCGCTAATTTTGTACTTCGTTATTTATTTGTGTAACAGCTCTTAGTAAATCCCTGTAGCTAAATCCGACCACGTTCTCTGAGGACATTAAGAAAAGTTCTAGGGGTTTCCTGCACAAGCACAGTTTTATAAACACACGTCCCACACTGACAAAAACCCTTTCTACTGATTCACTAGGAAAAAACACCCTGCACTTCTTGTCCCTTTAACTTTCTCTCCTTCCCACGTCGATCATCCTCGCAGGTCTGCAGCATCCTTCATGGGGTTCATCTAAACAGGAAAACGGGATGAGCTGAGAGCCGAACGCGTAGTTCCTGTTATTATGGCAGGGAAATGGAAACAGTAAGAGAATCCGCACAAGGAGTCGCAGCACAGCCTGGAGTAGCAGGAAACGGGGCGAGCTGGTGCTGTTGCAAGCACAGCGCCGGGAGAGGCTGGACAGGCTCGCTGCCCGGGGGTCGGGAGGGGCTACAGAGCCTCTCCCCCTGCCACCCGTGTGCGGGACACGCTCTGCGCTGTCACAAAGCCCGGTAAGAGCCCCGAGCCCCGCAGCGCAGCGCGGCCGCGGGCCAGGCCCTCCCTCCCTCCCTCCGCCGCACACGCGGAGCACCAGCGCCCTCTGCCGCCGAGCGGCCGCACAGCTGGGCCACAGCTGCGCCACAGCTGCACAGCCAGCGGCAGCGGGGACGCCACGCAGCCACGGCCCACGCCCGGACTGCCCTGCCCTGCTCCCACACACCCACAGCCCCTCTGCCCTCACTCCAGACACAGCCCCCGGGCTGCAGCCGGCTGCTTCAGTCTCCAGGAGACTTTGAAAGTTACGGAATCTGCCTAGGGAGAGAGAAAAGCTGTCTACAATCCTCCCCAAAGGTTATGATCCAAGTCTCACTCTGGGCTTCACAATCTAACAGAGGAGCCAACTGATCTCAGCTTTGCTAGGATGGGAGGCCAAGGCCAGCTCCAAAAGCAGGGCCTGAATCGCTTCCTTATGAAGACAAAATGTTCAGGGGGTTTTATCAGTCCTGCCCCAGTGGCTCCAGCTGTCCCCTGAGCACTTTATCAAGCCTTATATCTGGGTCTGTGCTAGGAAAACAGCACAAGAACCAGGAGAGTGTTCAGCAAACACTGAGAACAGCAGGAAACGAGAGGTCTCAGGATAGAGATGGGTTACTGCTGGAGCTGCCTGAGCATCAGGATCAATTATGAAACATTTTAGCAGGAGCACCATTAGTCCAAGCTAGGCATAAGTTTCCCACTGGTAAAGAAGAGGAATGGGGTAGGCTACAACAAGAATAAAGTGCTGTCACCTGCTGGTGTTGGAGAAACTGGCACAGGATTAGGACAAGCCTGCATGCCTGAGAGGCAGAACAGCCTCTGCTCTGTACCTAAAATCAGAGAAATGGACTGGTCCAAAACATACTGGCAACTAGCCGCCAGTGAAACCAGGGTACATCAGGCTCTGCCAGGAAAGAGAGAAGCAGCTGTCCCACTGAGCAGATCTCAGTGAGATCTCACCTGAGGCCTCCAGATCGTGCTGCTTACTTACACCCAGAGCAGTTCTAGTGCCAGACATACTCACCAAGCCATGAGCCAGGTTTCACTGTGACTCCACAGCCATCTACAGAAAGGGGCCCATCCACAACAGACAAATCACTTCATGCCTCCAACTCCCAGCCCATGTTGCCCTGGAAAGAGAGGCTGGCAAGGCTGCCTGCAGAGAATTTTGTTTCCTGGAGGGGCAGAGGGCAGTCAGGCAGGCACAAAGGGGTGACTGCAAGGGATGTGCACACCATGGTGGCCTGGGGGTCCTTCCACTCCAGGGGACATAACACCACAAGCATGGGTTGGGCTGTTGCACCACATCAGCACTGCACCACCATGGGGCAGCCAGTCCATCCTGCTGTAGAATGCAGGCGTGCTGCAGAGGAAGCTGTGCACACCCTCCAGACAGCCAAGCACTGCTGCATGGTCTCCCATCACAGGTACATGACCTGACTGAAGGCCAGCACTAGGAAAGGACTTGTTTAACAAAAATGAGCAGTATAATTATTTACCAGAAAAGTGTCTGTATGAAAAATATCAAGGTTACACTTCTAGTTACATCTTGGGAGAGTTCAGCTAATATGAAATACAGGACTTAGGAGCAATGAAAGTTACAGCAGGACTAGAGGACACTTCCAAGCTATGCTCTGCAGCAGCACCTCAGCACAGGAGAGTCAGGCTACCTGGAATCTCTGACCTTAACACCCCTCCAGTTTTCAGACACCTGTTAAATGCAAAGGAAAGCCTGACTTTGCATAAACTACACTGGCTGTGGATTTGGGAGGCAGGAGCACCTCCCTGGCAGGAATATTCACACATAGGTGCACTCCAGCCCCTGCAGGCTCTCCGTTCCGGCTCTCAAGAGCCACTAGCAGCAGGACAACCTTCTCTCCTGATTGGAAACCATCGAGATACAAGCACACGTGGTCCTTGTGTCGAGATGCTGAAGCAAAACTAACAGGGGCTGCAGGAGAGCAGCACTGCTTAGAGCAACTGCTTTTCTCCAGCACAGGGGGTGTGCCCGAGATGTTCCCAGGCCACGCTGCTGCCCAGTCCCAGCTGAGAATGCCTGGGCTGCACCAGGACACCTCCCCGCAGGCAGCAGCCCTGGGGACACAGAACAGGACTGGGGAAGAGGGGGAGCTTCTGCAGCACAGCGGGAGCGAGCGGCGCTGCTGGCAGCCGGCACACGGGCCGTTAGCTGAGGGAGCTCCATCCCGCTGGATTGTTGGCAAAGCCCCGAGGGGAGCTCACACCGGACACCGGCAGAGCCGCGCTCGCTCCCCGCGGGCCCGGCCCGCCCCGGCCCCCCGCGCACCTGGTGGCGGAAGGCGGCGCCGCGCAGCAGGTCCCGCAGCAGCCCCAGGCCGATGTCGCGGCTGGCGCCCTCGGTGACGAGGTGGAGGTGCAGCACATCGGCGGCGCCCAGGCGGCCGTGCCGCAGCAGCGAGCGCAGCGCCGCCTGCGCCTTGTCGCGGAGCGCGGGGTTGCGCTCCGCCTTGGTGAACATGAACAGGAGGTGCAGCCCGCGGGGCCCCGGGCCGGCCGGGGCGGGCGGCGTGGCGCGGAGGCGCCGGGTGGCGCTGGAGAAGGTCTCGCCGCCGCCGCCCAGGTAGTAGAAGGCGCAGACGGCCAGGGCCGCGGCCGCCGCCAGGGCCGCGGGCTGCGGGCAGCGCAACCAGCCCCGCCGCGCCGAGCCCCGCAACGCCGCCATGGCGGGGCGGCCCCGCCCCGGTCTCGGTCCGCCCCGGCACCGCCCCGCCCTCGGCACCGCCCCGGGCCCGGCTCTCCCACCGGCACCGCCCCGGGCCCGGCCCCTGCACAATGACACACCACAGAAACTACACTCAAGTTTTAGATACAAAGTCTACAGCCGTACATAACGCGAAGGAGGGCGGAGTATACAGTCTGTACAGTTACAGCTTAAGGGGGGAAAAGGTTTTTTTACATTTTACTGCTGGAATGCTTAAAAAACACCGAGTACAGAGGAACCCGCGGAGAAAAAAAAAAAGTTCATTATTTCGGAGAGATTAACGTCTCTGCTTGAGGAAACGATGATTTCTTGGCGATTTCTGTCAAAATATGGAAAACTTAGGCTCCTAACAGAAAACTGAATGGAATTTTTCCTCCTCTATCATCTCCTTCCATGGGAAGAGAAACAAGAAAATACTGTTTGCAGAAAGATAAAGCAAGCATACGAAAGGGTATATACCAAAGTGGTACACTCATCCTTTTCCCCAGTAGTGCCTTTCCAGAGATGTCCCTGTTTTAAAATGTGCCTTTGTGTAAGCACAGGAGCAAGGCATGTTTGCTATCAGACTGCACAAGCCATAAACTCTAACCTGGGAAAAAGTGTCCATAATGAATGGGGCAGATATTGTAGCCTGAAAAATTGATTCTCAAAATGCTTTGTGCATTAAAGAATCAAAATAATCAGCTCAGTACTTTTGACACTGTAAAATTACCACGCCTTTTGTACTTACATATTATTATTTGCAGTTTCATCAAAGGATCATTTCATAGCCACTCTGTTATTTGAGATTCTCAAGATGAAGCAGCAGAGGTAACATCCACAATTTAAAACAAATGACTGCAGAGAAGCACCAAAGTCCCGGGAATATGACATCAATCCTCCGATTGTTCTAGTCCTCACCTTTTATGTTTAGTGCTACAAAGTTTATGCTCTATCCAGGAGATCTAGTAATTTGGACAACACGTGTGTACTGATGTCATAACGCAAAACAGGAGAAACTTCTCTTGTATAGGAATTTTCTGACAGCAGTTGGAAGGTCTGGTTGCATTTTCTAAAACTATTTCAGCTTAGTATACAAACAAGTAAAATATAAAACCCCACGGAGTGAAAAATGCAGTATTAATACAGGATCCTTTAGCACTCTAACATTAAAAGCCATGAATGGTAAATCTAAAACCTCCAAAATGAGTTTAAAGACTGCCACTGGTATCAGTGACTTCCTGGATCAGGTCCTAATGGGCAGAGAGGCTGAAGTCCACAATGTACTAATGAGCACCTGGAACAGACATCCATCCGATGGCAATGTGGGCTGTTTGTGAAAGCAAGGAAATCCCTCTACCATCTACCACCTTCACCCAAATTCATGTGAACAAATTCCAACTGTCTTAACACAGGCAGTGGCAGAATTCAGTATGATAATTCAGAAATTTAAGTTCATATGCACTGTACTGACACTAACATAAAACCTTATGAACACTCTAAACAATGAGCCACCAGAGACACTATTTTAATCAACATGCAGTAGATATAAATTACACCTCTGAAATCAAGATTCATTAGAATGTAAGTTGAATTCCTCAAAATTTGTCATTCAAAGAGACTTTTGGAACACATGGTCTATAAATAGGAAAGATACACTATCCTTCAATAGGCTAATATAGAAAATTACTAAATATCCATGTAAAAGATGGTTTTAAAATGTGATAGGAATCTTCTGCTTTGTCCCTCACTAATCTATTTTATACCTACAGATAAACATGAACTGGAATTGAGCCTTTCCATTGCCTGGTATAAAGCACAAGATGTTAACCCACAATGGAACCTTACTGTCTACTATTCCACTTAGATTCACCTTGTAACAGAGCCTGGTGAGACTGAGCCATCAAACTTAATGGTACATTCATTTCTGCTGGTAAGCAACATGTTAGCATTGCACCTGACCTGAAAAAGGCTTTAAATGATTGCAGTTTATACTGGACATCCTATCATACCTGAAATGACAGGGGAACTAGGCTGAGGATCCCAAGTGACATACCTACTCCCTAAGCCATTAAAACTCCAGCACTCCTGACAAGTCACACCACCTGCCAATCAATCAGGTGTCACCCATCCTTTAGCACAGACAGACTGATACTATTTCCCAGACAGATGAGAGTCAGCAATGCAACATGGACACGCAGAGCTACAGGGAAGAAATTTTTAGTCTAAAGAAGTCATCCTGCAAAATTTGTCACAGAGATTTTGTGGCCAGGGAGGAAATCACCAGTGGAGATTTGAAATAGGTCTCTCAAACCCTTTTTCCAGCAAGCTGGACTGAGACAGCAATTATGCCACTAAGCTTAGGCAGCTTTACATTCTAGCCAATCCCACTACACACTGCCTTCCAGCCAGGCTGGGAAAGACAAACATTTAGAAAACCCTATGTCTAAGATGTATATTATGTAGTCATATCTTACATTGTTCCATCTGGACACCAGGAATCTTACTTTCTCTAAGAGCTACTAAAACACCCATTTGCTGGTAAATACAGCTGATTAGGAAGTATATTATAATTTCATAGGCAGCTATCTAAAAATCAGCTTAACTAAAAATTACTGCTTACATGTGATATCCTTAAGTTTCTTATTATTCAGACTAAATGCACACTTTAAATGGGCAGCATCTGCTTTTCCTACCATAATTAGACCACATACAAAGCAAGAACTGTCTTGCAAGATTCTTCTGCTTGGAAATAAAATCCACTGGAAAATTCTACAACACTACTAATTCTGTAGCAATAATAATATTCAGATTTGATACATTATTAGACATTTAATGCAAAATTATAAATGTTTGAAAGATCTTCTTTAAACTTAACATGCCAGAAGGTTTAAGTTTACCATAGTTTACAGATTTCAATTTGTTTTATCCAAGTTTTGCTTATCTTTCCATGAAGAAAAGCCAATCTATTTTCTAAATACACTTAAACAGCAGGTTAACATAATGCCACAGCTATTAGGATTACTGAAAACTCACATTGATACTACGTCACCTAAAAGCTCTGCTGAAATTGTCTCCATAGGGCAGACAAATAGAGGATAAAGAATTGCATCTGCTAGTTTGGGGTTTATGAGGATTATTATCTAGATATAAATAACCTGATATATAAGCATATATCTAGCAATAGCATTTATACATGCATAAGGGCAGAGTGGGACTCACTACTGAAAAAAGCAAATTGTCTTGCTGCCCTCAACACAATTGTGAGACTGTGCTCATTCATTACTTCACAAAAATGTGCACTGAAATTTGTTTTTCTTGTAAACATACACATCATTGCAAATTACACAAGGGCTACTGCTTCCTGACAGAAAGGACTGATTGCTCAAAATTTAGAGTGGCTGCAAGACATGCGACTTTTACCCTGAGCTTAGGGCTAGTAGTGGGAACAGCAAAAAGTAGAAGTAGCCTTTGTACAACTATTCTACACAAACTTCATTGGCTCAGTATTTACTTTTATGTCTCAAATTTCAAGTTTTCATGTCAAAATACTACAAACAAACCCCACATCATGTCCAAAAGGATCAAGTTTATTTTTCATGAAAAGTTCCACATGCTCATTTATAAGGATACTTGCTGCACTGAAAGCTTAATTTAAGAGGAAAAGAAAAAAAAAAAAGGAAAATGGACTGCCCTTAGGAATTTGGTCCCCAGGATATATCCCTTTGTGACCGACCTGCAGTCACCAGCACGAAGGCCAGCCTAGTGCTAGAGCTTCCACAGTGAAAGCTGGCAAAAGAGCAAAAGTCATCACATCTGTTATGAACAGCCTACCTCTAACCAGAGTCAGTGTAGGAACAAGAGAATCTGTTGAGTTGCAGTCCCACAAATGGAAGGACAACTCAGTAAATCATTACCCAATTTCCCTTCCCAACAGTCCCAGAAAATGCAACCCAGACCTTCTTGTCAGAGGCACATTCTTTATGGCAACAGGAGGCCAGATGACAGTGGGTGACACTGGGTAGCAAAGCTGCTGAGCCCATCCTGCAGTCAGAGCTCTGCCACCCCCGAGTGCCAGCTGCAAATGCTGGGTCTGTAACTGGGGCTGCTGCACCCTGAGCTGGCAGGTACTCAGGGCTTTGAAACATCTTCAGCTGCTGAGGTATATGTATTGTAGAACATAAACCAACTCATACACTTCCCCAGCTACCACAATCTAAAGCTACATTGGAGTGGTCATTTTATCCAAACTATCTAACAAAATGCATACAATTCATTCTGTTAAAGTAAAGAAAGACTTGCACTATAAGCTTCAGGTTCTTTTCCTTCTTGATACTTAAGACTTGTGGGAATCTGACTGCTGGAAGCGGTTTAACTTCTCTGGATTATTTGATGCCATTTGAGAAAAGTCACGAAAAATGTCCTGATAAATTTCATCTCCTAGGTAGAAAAGAAAAAGGAAACAGTTTTAAACATTTGTAATAGTCAACATCACCCACCACAGCACAAATGCCCTACTGTGCTATCAATTACTATGTAACACTTATTCATGTATGAAAACTGCTTCTAGATGGAGTGATGCCGATGTGAGCTCTGAGGGACTGGTTACTCGCATGCATATTCTGTAGAAGCAAATTAAACAAAGCCAAACTATACCTGAAATAGTACCTCACAGGCAGCCACACAGAGGAAAGGTCAGAGTTAGAAAGGAAAAGTTAAAGCACTTAAAAGTAACTTAAAAAGAAAAAAATATTTATTAGCTGTTAAAGAATAAAGTCCTTGTTTTTGCAAGGAACTGCTAACCAGGACTCTACAGAAAAACAGAATTATGGCATAAATAAAGATTTACTTGGAAACAGAGATCAGAATTCTTACAGCCAAACAGAACTCTCCATGAAACAATCCAAGAAACAATCAGCAAGCAATAATATATATTTAAAAAAGCAATCTTAAGTGGATAAATTATTGTTATTTGGGTCTATTACTTCAGCAAAAATAAAATTTCTACATTCATTTCATCTACATCTTTGATTATGTTTTTCAGTTTGATCTATAAGAACAATGATACTTGCTCTATAAATTTCTTTTTTTTTTTAAAATCTTCACCCTTTGTGCTTAAACCCAACCCTACCACTAGAACATATTCCAAAATGTGTTCCTCCCCCTCCCTGTCTACACAGGAAAACATTCAGGAGCAATTACTTCTTGAGTCATTGTCAAGTCATTCTTTTGCCACTTTAAAATTGACATTTTTTCACTCATTTTCTTTCATGTTGTAGCATTTTGGGCCTTGAGTTCAAGTTCTGTTTTAAAACACTAATCATACCCTTTTGTCCTCAAAAGGAATTAAATGCATCAGACATTGGGTTGGTCAGGACCTATGCAGCCATCCAAATTTTAGAGTCTTCCCAACACAGATGGTCACACAAGACACAAGATCCCAGCACTACTGTTTCTTGCTGACAGTTTGATTAATAGCATGACAAAGAAATCAACCCAAAACCTCTCTCATCATGTATGTTGAATATGAAGATTTTTTTTTTTTCCTAACATGACTGTGGAAGAAAGAAATGTTTTTGTGCTTAAAAGTTTGCACTACTGGGAAAAGTTACATTGTTTTGTTTTTCAATTTTTTAATGCACATTTCCAAAGTAAAAATTATTGTTCTTTTAGAGATGAGACTCCATTCTTTTAAAAGCATTTTCATAAATAATAACTGACCTTACAGAAATATTTAATAGGGCAGTAACACAACTATTTCTAGACTTTAAAAGATGAATACATTCAATACTGCTCTAGTGGGAAAAGTCAGTTCTAGAGAAATTCCCTTTTGGTTTTCAGATTTAATTTCAAGTATGGTGCCCCTGCCCATGGCAGGGGGGTTGGAACTAGATGATCTTTAAGGTCCCTTCCAACCCAAACCATTCAGTGATTCTGTGTTCTAGTGATGAATCAGGCACAGGACAGGTTTTATTGTAACAGCTTGTGAGAACTGCTTGCTCTGGAAGACAAGCACAGAACAGAGCTGTAACATTCACCAAAAGAACAGCTATGAAGGGCAAAAGCAGAATTAGGCTTCTGTGATAAAAGCAATTATGCTTTTAATATATAAGTGGGTACCATTGGTGAACAGCAGTTCAAGTTGCCATACTTGGCTCTTTCAAATTAACTTGAAAGAAAAAAAAAAAAGCTATTTTTGCAAGATACATTGTGGCTCTGGCTTTGTCTCTATTACATAACAAAAATATTACATACAAAAATAGACTAAAATAAAGTGCCCATTTAATTTGCATTATGTTGCATTAAAATGCTTAATACTGTAAACCTTATAATTATTTTAAAATTCTACATTAAAATTGAATTCTGGAAGTTCCCTTTCCAAGCAATGTTTTCCCTAAAGTGCAGATTCTATGTACAAAAATATTGTAACACTGCTTTACCATTTAACACCAGAGTAACTCAAAAGGCACACATCATACATTCAAGAAAAGGTAGGAAGAAAAAGTAGCAATGCTAATATCAAAGAGTTAGCAATATGTACTGTAGCACCAGGAGATGAGCACTCAAGTATTATACAGAAACAGTACTAGGGTGCATATGGCTTCTACCACCAGAAATAACCTCTTAAAGCTGGTTTCAGCTAGTTCCCGTTCCAGGAATATTTTGGAAGACCAACTGTACCTTGCAAAGCAATATATTAATTCTCTCAGTAGCTCAAACCAGCCATATATATTTAAATGATAATTTTTGATGCCATTAGCTACATGAGCAATTGTTTATCAGCTGCACTGGTAGAGCTGAGAAGTAGTTAGTTGGCTTCACTCTGATGACAGCAAACTCATACAATGATATTTACCCTCACATAGCTACCAGCAAATATACAATTGCCTTGAAAATCCTTATTTTCTTCTAGAATGATAATTTTGGAACACTGGAGTTCTAAAGTAAGGGCAGTGCAGATAATTTAACATGTATATGCAGTGAAAAAGATCTGCATTCCTTAAAACCACAGCAAGGTGTGACATCTCAGGTTTTGTGCTTACACTAACATAACCCTTCCACAGGGGACACAAACATTCAAAACACTCAAATATTGACTCCCTTTTAAAAGAGACTTGAACAAGTATGAAGGGAGCAGAGCTGTGTTATCCAAAGATAGAGTAAGTTCTTCTGGCTGGGATTCTGTGTTACATTCTGTGTTCTGCTTGTCACATGAATTTCACAAGTTACCCTAATGAAAGCCTTCCCTGATTTTGGGCAAGCTCTGCCTGTTGTGGCAAATCTACTCTTCACTGTCAATCTCACCTTACCAGCTGTAAAGCATCTGAGTCAGATTGCATCAACTGCAGTCTCTAGATTCTACTGCTCCAGACTGGTAACATCCCCCCTGCCCAATCCTCATCAACCAAAACACACAAGGGCTTTATAGGAGTGAACTGAGAGTACTCAGCACTCAACCTGAAAAACAAGGTTCAGTGTGACAGTTCACCTTTCACTTCTGCCAGGAACAGCAGGGTGTTTTTAATTGTCTAACTTCACAATCAAGTGCGCCTCTATTATTGATATTTGCATGATATTAAATTACCTCCCTATGGAAGCAAATATCACATCAGAACATGGTGTAAATTAGGGCTGAGTGCCTGAGAATAAAGTTGCACAGATGCATTAAATACAATTTGTTACTTTTTTGGTGGAGTTGGCTCAAGTATCTGCCAGCTTCTATTTACTTTGCAACCAAACAGAAAGAAACTATGCATACAAAAATACATACTTAAGAATGACTGCTTTGTTCCTTATTAGTATCTTAACAAATAAAAATATTTAAAAATAAAATTTAAGGAAATAATAATTTCCTATTTCTGTCTGGAGTCAGTTTGCAATATTTGATGTACACTTTATACATTGGTGTGCAAGCATTTTTTTCTTAAAAAAAAGAAAAAGCAGACCATTCCACAGGAAGGAGAATGGTGTCCTGGAATAAGATGAACTCTTCAACCGTCTCTGAGAAAGCTGAGTCAGAAAGCTGCTACTACATAATGCCAGGTAAATCCTAACATTACACAAATATCAATGGAACAGCAATAGGAGAAAACTGTGGACAACTATCAGCAAAATAGGGTGGTCATGGCTGTACTAACACACTGCTATAATGATGCTCTTTAAACAGTCTCCTTTTAGCTCCCCTAAGTACTCTGACAAAGTCACACCACTGAATTTCAATGAAGCTTTAGAACGTGTTGGTTTATAAAAAAACATTATTGTATGAAGTAATCTGAAATTTCCCTCAGACACTAAGAATCTAATTGTAAACTGATAAATTCCTGTATACACTTCTTATACTGCATCTCAGTGTGGTTATTAGTAGAGTATTGACCTGGCTGCCCATAGAGTCCTTCTGATTCACGCATTTCTTCATTCATCCTTGCCAAACGCAACCTGCCATTCAGAAAACAAAAGGAACAATGTCATCTTTCAAGCACCAAAAAAAACTACAATGCAAGACTTACAATGCTCTCCTGAATCTCACATCAAAGAGGTCATCTACCAATAGAGTATTTTGATTTTTCTTTTGTTCCCCCCTGTTTTTATGAAAAGGAATTTTGACATTTCTTGTATTTTTAACTTGAAACAGAAGAGCAAAATTACCTAGTCAGAAAACAGAATGTACAACTTACAGTGTTACAATATCTGCATTTGCAGCTTCCACTGCTATACTCAATGGATCTTTCCCATCTTCATCCGTGGCATGTTGGTTTGCTCCTCGTTTTAGGAATAAGCACACTTGCCTGTTTAGAAAAAACATTGAAGAATATTTTTGACAATAAAGGAAAAATGCTAATAAAGTCAAGCTAGATACAATGTATTTAGCTTAAATCACCAAAAGTCACATATATCAAAGTAGTGCAGCTCATCTCAAACATATTAACAGAGTAGTAAGCAAACCATTTATTTAATCCACATTAGAAAATATGTATGTTTTGCTAGTGGATGAGACTGCTAAATCAAAATATTATTTCCTCTCTCACAACTAGAGCTTAAGAAAAACTTGTATCATTTGAATTAGTATTAAAATATCAGAATATCTGATATCTGAAATGAAGAAGCTTCGCATGAACAATTACAGTAAAGGATGGCCATGCACAAATTGTGGAGCAGTGAGTTACCCAGTGTGTCCTAGAACTGTGGCATGGTGCAGGGGCCCCCTTCCTTTCATGTCTCGGATGTTCACATTGGCCCCATTCTGCAGCAAAAATTCACAAGTAACCAATGAACCCTACGGAATCAAAACAAAGAAACAACTCAGCACCAGATCTCCAGAATCAAACCAAACCTCTTCTGCTTCTCACCACTGAGCAACCCAGCAAAGGAAACAAAAGGGAGTTGCTTCCATATCAACTTTAAACACTACCAGGGCATCAAATTCCTAACTAAGCATTAACAGGAAAAAATATTTCAGAAACAACTCCAAAAGAACACTGTAAACATAACTTTAGCATCACATTATCATTCATTAGGGAAGCAAGCAGCTCACAGGAACAAGTGACACAAAAATATCATTATTTCCCTTGCTCTCCTCCCCCATCACTAATGCTGTATACAGCACATACCCCTCTCACTGCCTGAATGAGTGGTGTTGCTTTGTTTTCTTCCACATTGACCCAGTTTACTTCAGCTCCATGAGCCAAGGCTTCTGCCATGTGGGGAAGATTCTTCTCAAAGGCAGCTCGATACAACCGCAATCCTGGACTAGGCTGCTTGGAGTCACAGAACACTGGAGACTCTTGCTTGTCTCCTTCTAAAATAAAAAAAAAAAGCTTACCTAATCCTTGCTTTTACAAGGTACCTCTCGGAATTCTGACCAAATTGCCATCTTCCTGGCAATAGGCAGCTCAGCTTTTGCAGAATGCCATGTATTGTTGCCCCATTCTGCCAGGGCAATTCACAAATGCCTTTAGCTCCAGCATTCAGGCACAGTCTCTTCACAGAACTATTACTGCACAGAAAACATTCTCTCCACGTTACTGGCACATGTGTATATACTTCAATCTACATATTCCATGTAATTTCTAAGAAATTGTTTAAGGTTTGGAGTGTGTTTCACTGTAAACTGCAAGGTATGAATAAAACTAATTTTCTGCAGAGATGCAGTCATACAAACATATATTTATCTGCAACACCTGAGTGTGAGGCTAACACTGTTCTGACCTAATTTTTGTTAATAAATACCACTGTCATTTCCCAATTACTTTCTTTGGCTATAATCTTTTGGAGCAAAGCATAATCTTTCTCTTCATCTCAATAATGGTTATATGGAGTGAAGTCTGGGAGATAAAGATGTTGTTACACAAAAGCTTTTGTGAGTTACAGTATCATGAATAGTTCAATAACATAATCAAAAAAGATGCAAGCCAGATGCTGCCTGCCTACAATTACACCTGTGAACTACTGGATTTAAAACATACCTTAAAACAGTGCTTTGATGTAGAAGAATAAGTCTGCTTTATAAATAATTTTTTTGGAAATTTTGAGAAGCTATACTCAATGTATCTGTCAGAACAGCATGCTAAAATTAGCAAATACTTTTATTTATCAACTTAAAGAACTTCTGAATTGAGGAAATGATGTTTAAAGACTTGGTCAATTCCACATAAATAAGAAACAGAAAAATTAAGCAAGAATGCATAAATAACACATAAATGTCTATTATCTGTAACTCAAGAAGAATTATGTCTCTGCAGATTTATTTATTTATAAAAGGATCATACATTTCTGTGGAGACACTTCTTTCTCAAATGCAGCATTTCTCTATCTGCAAAAAAAATCTATGTTTTGGGATCAGTCTCATCTAACTGGAAAAAACCCATAGTTTTTTGACCTCATTTAGAAGGATTAAGTGTCATTTTTGGTAGCAAGCCCACAGGAAAGATCATTCAGGCAAATTTTACCATTGCTAAAGGCATTTCAATGAGGATAGCAGATATGTATTATATCACCAAGCATGAATCTTTTCTTACAAAAAAAACTCCTTGCTGCCAAGTGGTTAATTTTCATCTTAAAGTGCAAAGCCTAACACACCTGGCTCATATAAACTGTTGGCTGATATAGTAGAGGCAAGGTGCTCTCTGCTGTCATCAGTGCTTGGCTGGATCCCACTGTCACTGCTTCGGACTGTTTGGGAGAGAAACTGCAATTACTATGCAGAGCTGAAGCTACCTGCTCCTCACAGATACCATGACAATAAAGCAAGCTCTTGTACTTGGTCCTGAACACAATTTTCAAAAAACAGCTTGTTCTTGTTCAGTATTGTTAATACAACCATAGAAGAATACGAAGTCATATTTTGTAATCATAACATTTACAATGATAATAATAATATATATCAAAGATAAGTAGAAATGAAAAAACTCAGGATAAGTAAAAAAGCTTAAATTATTTCATGAAAATACTAAGCAACGCCGCAGCCTGGAGACAATAGATGGAAGCAGGGAGATGGCCACACCACACAATGGATCACTAATGCAAATACTGAACACGCTACAGCTGTAGTACTTACTACTACGGAGTTTTGAAGAGGTATCAAAGTAGGAGAAGAGTGAGTCAAGTTCATCAGGACAGAATAGAGACTCCCGCCTCGCCTCGTCGCTACTTACAGCAACCGCTGGGACATGCAGGTTAGCAAAGCACAAAGCAGGCAGGAAGGAAGGGACAGGGCGGGAAAGAACGTTATTGGAAAAATCAAGAAGGGTGAAAATAGGAGGAAAGAAGGTGGTTAATATGATTCTGAATTATAAGCATCCCCATTCCAAATCCTTCCCCATGTAAAAATGCACATCTCTGAGGAAGTCTTTTCTCCCCTACACTCTACACTAGGCTACAACCACTAAAACCAGATTCCCAATTCTCTGCACAAGGCAGAAGTCAGTTAATATAAAAATATGTTACCTTAAAAAGAAGATGGGTAATACAGCTAAGGAGAGAAGTGTGTAAGTACCTTTTGGGGATGCTGCACCTTGTTCCCCTGCCAAAAGAGATTTCTCAGGGCCACTGTGCCTTTTTTCTTCCTGACTTGGAGGCAAAACTTTTGTTCCAGGCTCAGGCAAAGGTAATGATGCAGCTTGCTTCTCTACAAACTTTCTTTCCACATATTTTGCTCTGATGTACGCCTCTTTCTCCTGCCTGTCATATAGAAAATCCCTGGAGTTAGTAAGTTAATATTTTAGTATTTGCATGTATTAAAAGAACATCTATTTTGTACTAAAGTCAGTACCAAAATTGTAGCTTGGCAATGCACATAAGACACACTCAGAGTACATTTTCAGAAAGATGCAAAGCACACTGTCACTTTCTGGATTCTTGATTAAATTTTGAATAAGGCTCAAAAGGAATTAATTAAATTAAGTTCACAAACATGTATTTACTTTCAGACAGAGACTTTGGAAAGTGATACGTGGAAGAAATAAGCATTAGTTACTCTGTGTAACCGGCATTAAACCTTTATACATGTTTACATGTTAATAACCAAGTAATAAACATATATTTAGTTTCTTATGTAAATATAAATTGCAACCTTTGTTATAGGAACATTAAGATTACACAAGAAAACAATAACAAGCCCTAGGTAGGCACAGCCATCAGATCTACATCACATACAGGAGTATTTTTCCTTGTAACCTGAAGTTATCAGCTTAAGTCACAGCAGCAGTTGTGCCAAACTGATAAAAGGGGCTGTAATTATTGCATTGAAACTGCTGAAAAGCAGTTTCCACTAGAAGGAATATCTAGCAAATTTCCTACTTTGTTTATATTATCATCACTGTCTCCAAACTGCCAACACTTCACAAAACAGTTTTCTACACTATAAAACTGCTGGGCAGCAAGCAGCACAGAACTGGAAAGGTAGTGAAAAAGCAAGTTTTAAGAGACATCCCATACAGCAGCACAAAACATTGGCAATCTACCTTCAAACACAGATTAGCATCAGAGAAACAGAAGACAGCAGTACAATGATTTGAAGGCTGCTGTAAAGCAGCAGAGCTCATTTACAAAACAGGTTGGAAGATGAGAACATTCTGAGGATCAGGGAACAAAAGTCACTGTAAACAAAAGGAACAGCCACAGGCTCCTTCCAGGAGCACACACACACTAAGTACAGCTGGCTGAGCTGGTATCCAGCAGGGAGGAAACAAAATCCACATGTCCACAATGATGCTCTAGAGGTGTCATCAAAAGGAGGGAGTGAGATCACAAAAGGAACAAACAGGAGAAGCAGAAATGGGCCAACAGAAGGAATAACCAATAAAGAGAGAGAGCGAGAAAAGGGAGAGACAAGACATACTGGTGATACAGGGAAATGAGTACACTAAAGGAGTATAACACAGTTAAGTGGCAGTATCTTTTACAGGTGGAGGCTGAAGGAAGCAACAATTAAAGGAAGCAACAGGCACTGCTGGTAAAATACTACCTTTGACTTCCAGATTGTGGCTTCTTTACTCCCATTTTTTCCAACTTCGCTTCATATATTCTATTTATAACATCATTTCCCAATTCACACATAAGCTATAAAGCAAAATAAATAAATTCAAACATAGTTGCAAAAAGTTTTATCTATCTATTCAGTTGTTTTAACCTCACTTAGCCTATATTTACAACTTAGTGTTTTCACTGGTAAAAGTACACTTGCAGAAATAAGCATGGGTTTATATATAATAATGAAACAATCAGTGAAGAGAGAGACCAAATTCTGAGTAAGATGATAAAAAAAATAAATATAGTCACACTTAAAGTGCTTGAAAAAACAACTACCAGAATGACCTGCAGGCCTCATTAACAAAGGTGCTTTTCCACCATCTTTGCCAGGAGCTTTTCTTACCCCATCAGCAAGAGGCAATTCAATCACCTGTCTTCCACCTTACCCAATGGACATTTTTGCTAAACCATAATCTGATACAACTATAGCAAAAGAACAAAGACAAAAGCCTACTTACAGGAGAATTTAAATATTGCAATAAATACACTTGTTCTTTCTAATACAAGGTAGAATACTTAGTTCTGGTATTTATGTGAATAGTACAAGGGGTACAACTATTTTTTTTTGGAGTGGGCATGAGGAGTTGCTTGATTGTTTTATCAGCATGAACACATTGACAAAAAATTATTTAACCACAAAGCACATTTTCTTCTGTTTGTTCAGAATAGAGAACAATTCCTAAGTGCCAGAACATCACAGCTAGAAGCAAATGCTTTGCAGGAATTACCCAATTACACACACGCATCCATGCACGAGTTCATATTTCAGTATTTCAGTGCCACATGATTTTTATAACATGGTTCAAGCTAGAAATTTGTCACAAACAGCACACAAGAGAATAAGTATTCTGTGAGAGGTCAGAAGCATCTCACTGTTAAGAGCTGACATTCAAATTATGGAGTATGATCATGCTTTAGGCTGATAAATCACTACCAAAATTTTCAGCCCACTGAAAGACATTATTGGTTTGTAAACAGATTTGCCTTTTTATATGTTGAATATATCAGATTAAACTTGTTACTCAGTGTGCACTTGGGAACCTGAAAGCGTTGTAAACTGTTCTGAATTGCAAATTTGTAGCACAAATTACTATGGAGTATAAGAAAGCAAGAATTCAAGTTAACCAACACATTACTACAAACATTTTCTGCTCAAAACTTCAAGACATACACTGGGTACTAACATGTTTCCTGCATTGAGCTTTCTGCTGCAGAGGCTTTAGAACAACAAAGTACCAAATAGAAACCAGTTTCAAAAAAAATCATACCTTTAGAAGTTCAGGTTCCCATGAATCCAACGTTAAAGATCTTACTTTTGAAAAGTGGACTCCCAAGCTCCTAAACAACAAGGAAAGAAACATTAACTTGTAACTACATGTTATATCTTACCTCAGACAGATTTACCATTAATTTATGCAAATAAAGCAGTTACCTTAATTCTATTTACAAACAAGGGTCTCTAATGTTCTTTCAATATACCTTTGAAGAGGCAAATACCACCCTTCCTAATTAAGCCAATGCACAAATGAAATGCAGTTGTGAGGAGTTCCCCAACCTGTGTATCCCAGAGCACTCGATGCACAGTGTGATTCCCAGGTTGATACTGGCCCAGCGAGGATCTGCCAAGCCACAGTCACAGCAGGCAGCATTACCAGGGATACACTGCACTCGCTGCAGGGCACTCTCTCCTTTCAACAACTTCTCTTTTGTCTCACTCCCAGATTCTAAGCTCCCAGTAGAAGGGGATGATTTCTTTTCCTGTTTCTAAAAGAGAAAAGACACAAACAAACCAATTAAGAGACACATGCTAAACTAAAGAAATTGAAGTCCTACAGATACTGACTGTGCACTAAAATCCAAGTAAAGTCTCCTCTGGCAAGGCCAAGGAAAGTCACAGAACTAAAAAAAAATTGTTTAGGTTTTCAGAAGATATATAAAACTGAATATAATAATATCCTATGATTTTTAAACACACTACATAAAAATCTCAAAAAACCATAGGCCATAGTAATATTAACCTGATGAAGTGAAAAACAGACTAAATACAATTCACAGCCTTCAAAATTTCATTGCATTTCCACTGGAAGACAAACAATGGATTGTTTTTTTCCTTCCCTCTCATTAAAAGAGGTTTTATATATCTAAAATTTATAGGATCTACAGGGGGATTGTTATTTGGTGGATTGCTAAGCTTACCTCAGATTCATCCCCTTTCTCTCTGTATGCTGTGGCAATACTGGTCTGAACAGCCTTAATCCACGCCTGCCTCAGCTTTTCCGAGTCAGCCTGAAGCATGCAGCTCCTGTGACAAAGCACAAAGCACTCAGAGACAGTGGCCAAGCAGCTGACACCCAACCACACACTGCTCAGGGGTCTGTTTCTGTGGAACAAGTTTCTTGCTATGACAAGTGTACAGTTTAGTAGGCATCATCTAATAAAGATATTTATTTTAAGACCACAAAGCAGCTGAGTAATGCTAACAGATAAAGAAATGACTTTTCCAAAAACACTGACAATGGCTTAGCTTCCTATTCCTTTTTTTATTCCAAATTTTTCTTTTTTTATATCCTCAAATGTTTTTTATCCCCGTGACACAAGACACAGGTATCACTCATTGAAAATACACTTTCATTCACTGAGATCAAGAGAGAGTAATTTTAAAGCTCTCTGAACTACTTTTCTCATCAACAGTAAAAGAAATAGGTCATGAAGTATAAAACTGTTCCAATAATTATGGGTTGAAAAAGCACAGGCAACCAAGAGCAAAACACATGTTATATTGAACTACAGTTGGGAATGCAAACATCAGGATGGACAGCAATCTATTCAGAAGAAAAATGTAAGGAGGAGTAGACAGTGCAGATAACCTTCAAACCTAAAAACAAGTCGACCTTGTATCAAAGACTTAAATATGGTCACATCTCAAAACCACTAATGATGAATTCATGTCCTGCCCTTGCTGTGGCAAGATACCAAATGCACTGCTGAAGCTGAAAAATAATTTTATTTGGTAGTTTAATTTAGTGCATTCTGAAGTATAATTTAACATGACTGAGATAACAGCTTATTTATGTGCTTCTCTCTCATTGTACCAATCAGAAATGTGGAGAAACTGAGACCTATTTTCTACATTACTAAGCAGCTGATACCATCAGCTACTACTAAGCCACAGCAGAGCTCTGCACCACAAGCCATTTATGCAACATGCACAAGAATGCATGTTTATTTCAATGCCAAAAGTAGACTAAATACCAGGGACACTTCTCACAGCATCACTTAATCTCTGCCAAAATTTCAGAGAACAGAATTTCTCAGATACTTTTCCTGTTTTGATCTATCCCAAGAGAAATATCAATCTTCCATCTTAAAACAACTACATGCAATGATTTTTATTTTTAAATAAACATACTCCATCACTTCTCCTTACTTTGTTGGAGAAACCACCTCAAAACAGAAACGTCTTTCTATGTCTTCACAGTGCTTAACTGTGCAGAGCCTCAGGTCTTCAACAACTACTGTGGGATTATCCTAAGAGAAAAATGTTAACAAAAAAGTCACAGAGAAAAAATAATATACTTGACAGTAAGAAAATAATTAAATCCTGAATTATTAATAATTGAATTATATTTGCCTGATTACACTAATTTTTTCCTCCAAAATAAAATTTGAATTCTGTGGATTTGGAGATACTTAGTGGGATAGATTTAGATAAATTTTAATGCTTAAGTTATATTCAATAAAATTTAATTTTCCAAACTTTGGAGAATTTCTTTTTACCTACGATCAAATCTACTGAATAATCAACACCTTAAATTTAAACAACAATATTCAAACTACAAAGATACTTTAAGAAATGCCATTAATTAATCAGAAAAGTTATACCTAAATCAGCAGTATTTTAAGTGTCAACTAAAAAAACCCCAGCAGATGAATGCAGTGATTTTGAAAATTTGATTCAATTCATAAGAATTCCATTCTGAGCTATCAGCATTTTAAAGGTGCAGTTAAAAAAAGAGCAATAAGAATTCACAAACACAAAATGCCCAACCAAACATGCTCACACAAACTCAACTGTGTGTTTCCTTTCCAACCACAGAAATGAAGCCCCTCCATTTAACAGCATTAGGGAACAAGGAACAGCCTCTGATCCCAGTCTGTTTGCAATGAAGAAAAATGAATTCCCAAAAGCTCCTTCCTCTTTTTTTCCCCCCATCTCCATACAGTCTCTATTTTTTCCCAACCTGAAGAACAGCTACAGCTCCTTGGTGCAAATGCAGATTCTAGAACAGCAAACAAAGGAGCAGGGGCCCAAAACCTGACTGAAAAGGCTTCTATGGCTTGGGGCAGAGCTGGATGTGCTTTAAGATGAATAAATATTTAATATAAATGCTGCACTTCCCACCAGCAACAAGGCAGATACTGACTGCTGAACTACTGAGTGTTTTCAATACTAAATACATGAATATAGCAGCCCTAACTGCTTTGTAACAAAAGCTTTTGTGCTTTTTTTCCCCAGCTGCTGAACTGGGTGTATGAACCACTAACTGGAGGGAGCAAGTCCTCAAAGAGTTAAACACAACTGCTCAGAGAGCAGCATGGAATATTTAACTGCCAGCAAGTGAGCAGAAGTCTTTTGGGACCAACAACTTTTAAAGCTCTAACTAGGTTACAAAACCCACAGCAAATAAAGTATGTGCTTACAATCACTGCACAGGAATCTCAGAATGTCAGTCTAGCTATTAGTCTCATTTTACAAAGGGAAAAATTTAGAAATTTAATTTAGCAAAAAGCACTAGGTCGTTGAAGATCACATGGGATGCCACATCAGCAGTTTCCACAATCAGTCAGGAAAATCATCACCCAAACCCTGAACTATCCCAAGGCAGTTTTCAATTCCTACCTTAAATTTCTTCTGGTACACAAGTTGGTTATTTTGTATTGAGAACCAGCGCCTATTCAAATGGAGAGACATCCAGAGAATACATAAGTGATTTTACAGTGTTTATTTGACTGAGATGTGCTAACATACAGTCTACAAAGAGACTGCATAAAAGAATTCACTAAAGCAATGCTGCAGTCAGTTGTGGGAAATATTTAATGAGAATAACAAAAAAAGGGAAAGCGGAGACAAAACAGAAAAGAAAGCAAGGTTCAAATAATTTGAGTCCTAAACAAACACATTCATGTTATGACAACATTAGTCAAGCTATCACACAAAACATTTTAATTTCAAAGAACATTTCCTGCCATACTTTAGCAGCAAGTTACAATTTTAAGTAGTTGTTTGATAACACAATTCAGATAGTTTGAATAACAAAAATATTTAAACAGATGCAAACTAATACTGAAATATTTTTGGGAATAGAACTAATTTACTAAGGCAATGAAATGACTTTGGTGTTGCTATCCCATGCAGGTTTAATATCTATCTACATTGGCCATGTCTTAAAATTTTTGATCCTGAAATAAAAACACTATATATAAAAACTAAAAAACAAAAAAAATAAACCAATGAAAATCTTTTAAGTAGGAACCTAACTTAAGCCTCAGCATTGAAGAAAAGTATAGAATAAAAGATTTAATGAAGGCATCCTGTAAAATCAAAAATAAATTATACTGCTTAAAAACACCTCTGAACTGTATCCTTCCTTGTCAAACTCACTGTTCACAGGGAACATCTCAGAGAATGGAGAAATCACTCATATTTTGTAACAAATTACCTCAGATCTCTAACAATGATGTTTTGTCAGACTACTGTATGAAAAAAAAACCCCAAAAAATAAAACCAGTAGATATAACCATGCCTCTCTAGCTCTTCTGGGATGGCCAAAAGAAAAGCTAACCAAATATCACAGTTTCATTTTCACTAACAAAAACGAAGAGAACTTAAAATCTATTCAGTGAAATTTACACCTTGTTTTGTTCAGGCTTATATTGCAAATCTGTGTTTACCACAGCATTCTTCTTCAAATATCTCCAATACCCCACTTTACCACACATCACTTTTCCCTGCACTGCCAGTTAGTTTGAATGGTAACAGTGTACAAAACAGTGTTGCAACACATCTTGTTATTGTCTACAGGCTGTTGAGCTTCAAGCTACAGTTTACTACAATTAGTAACAAGAGGGCCCCACGGATTTATTCAACCACCACAAGCCATTCATGGAAAGAAGTGCACAAAGACTGTTAAAAAAAAATTAATATATACAAAAAATGTTAGATCCAAAACAGAAAATCTAGTATCTGTTAGAAAGGTTAGTGTTTCATAGACAGATGAGATTCTACCTTTTAACAATCTTTTCAAATGTTGTGCAGATATATTTAATTTAAAAAGCAACAGGATCTTCTGTCATCCTTGACTTTTTCAATTCATTAACAGCAGTAGTTTTAGTCACTGCTATTGAAAAGGTATCATCTTTACTATCTACTTACAGATGAAGTAAGAATTCCCCAAATATAAGGCAGGTTATTGCTATATTCATATAGGAAACTCAACAAAAAAGCAGACTTGAAAAGGAAATAAATTAATGTCTTTTTCCATATGCTTTCTTTGAATGTAACAAAACAAAACAACATGAAAAGCAGTGCCTAAGTGATAAAGGCAGTGGTAAAGGGGAAAAAAAAAAAAGCAGCCTTGCCCCAAGACAACAAGCAATGGAGCAAATCCCTAAGAAGACTCTTAGGAAGTGCAATTAACTTCATTAATGCAATGCTTCATTTGTTCTACAGCTAAATATTCCATGAGTTACTCTAGTAAACAAGCCCTAATCTCATCAGTTGCACATAAGTGAACACATAAATTGTAAACAAATATGTGCAATCTTTAAATCTGCTCTAGAAGTTTTGAAGGTACTTCAGTCCCTTTTTTTTCCTAGTAGAGAAATTAAATCTGTTGAAGAAAATTTTTCAGTCCAGCCAAAAAGGGTGCAGGTTTTGGTGCTTTTCTAAAATAAACATTTACTGAATGAGATCAACAATTTAGAATGTAGGATAATTTGTAGATCACACTATAGAAGTAGAGTTAATACATTTCAATTTTTGCTTAACAAGATGAAAGTGTGAGGCTGCCCTCCAAGGTGTCAGTACCACATTAGTTTTATTCAGGCCAAAAACTTGGAGTTATTCCTCATTAACCAAATACCATCACAAAATTCTACACTTCACTGTAGCAGACAGACAGCATCAGTCAGGAACTTCTGGGGTACAATCTCTACTGAATGTGCTGCTACAGGGTAACCCAAATCTCTCAGGTTCTAAGAATAATTTAATAAATCTTCAGGCACTGTATGTGCAGTAATTGATTATTACCAAAGTTTCCTTAAATGTCATTCTGTCAAAAGCAAGAGAGAAGCATGGTGAAGGAGAAAACACTCTTGGCAACACTGAAGTAGTTTACACTGTCTCACTTTGTAGTAGTTAAATATAGTTGTTCCTGTTTAGAAACTGAATGTTTTCCATCATTTATACTTACACAATTCAAAATTGTATTTATTAAATAGGAAACACTGCAAAATCTATAGAAAAAAACCCCACAGTTTCTGAAAACTGAAAGTAATACTGAAATTAAAAATTTGCATTTTATATAAAACAATGAATTGTGCTTTTTGATTCTCAGAAACAGTTTTCCCCTCTAGTTGCTAGCAGCACACAACTAAAACAGAGTAATTAGGAATGCACAACATTTAAAAGTACATGTCTATTCCCAATGCAGTTAATAAGTAAAAGAAATCTCATCAACTTCAGCTGGGAAAAGACAAGACATTGATCTTGTATACTTAGAAGTTTGAATGCAGAAACTTGGCTTTAATTCCTTTTTTAGCTAAAAACTTAGCTCAATCTTCCTAATTTTTTTTAAGGAGTTGAGCAGGTATACTGGCATCCCAGGCAGAATCCTTCTGTTATTTTCTTAGACTGAGTCACTTATACATCCATTGCAAGTAATCAAAATTAAATGCAGGGTTAATGAAGAGCTTTTTGCGTGCCAAGAAAACATTGGGAAGGTATAAAAGAAGCTGGTTGGTACCTGATGTGATCTGGCTTTTTCCTGTCATGTGAAAAAATGGGGTAGGATTAAAACATAAGGGAAAGGAGGAAAAGGGATGAAAAATGCAAAATGAGCAAAATAAGAAAAGAATTAGCATGATCTGAAAATACAGCAGAATTAAAAAGGAAAACATCTATTGCATCCAATCTAAAACCTATCTGGAATACCCTAGTAGTTTGACGAATGCTTTTCTCCTTACAGACATTTATTCTTTCATCATGATGTGGACTTCTTTTTCATTTGAATTTCTGGGAACCAAAACAGCTTTCCATCTACTGCTCCATAATAATTGCACCTGACTCCAGTTCCTGATGCCTTAAGAAAACTGGTGTACAATAAGGTATATAATTTACCAACAGACACACATACATTCTAAACATGTTACTAAACCTGTTACTCTAAGTCTTTGCCATACAAAGATATAATTGTTTCCAGTAAACAGCATTATCTGAAATACTTGTGTACATTACACACTGTCCTTTTAGTCACATTAAAAAGAGATTACAAAAGCTGCATCTCTTTCAAAACACAGTGATACAGCAAATAGCTCAGGGTTTACTTTGCAGCCTGCTCAAACACTTATTTGTTTCTAAAGCCAGTGTCATGCAGAACCATCCCAAGAACAGGAAACTTGATGCAAAAGCCCAAATAATTAAAGTCTTGAGATGATGAAACACGAGCTGCCAGGTGCCTCAGGAAGAAACTTCATTATGCTAGCAAGACATTCGTTTGGACTGGAAATAAATTTTCATTTGCCACCACAGATTTGCACCCCTTCAAAGGGCTGTATGATACTGCCTTTTTTTCCTCCCCCAGCAACCAGACTTTTCCCAGGATAATACCACTATGGGGTCCATGAATTCACTGACCAAGACATGCACACAGAAGCATCACAGTTCTCTCATTTGTCAGCTAGAATAATATTGCTGTGTCAAACCCAGAAAAAAAGATCTATCATACCCTTATCATACCATACCAAAACCTATCATACCCTTGCCTCTTCTCTTCTGTTTTTAATGCTGGCAAGTATCTGCTAATAGTGGCCATTGCAATGTTTTTTGATGCTTTTAATTCACTCCTGAAGGAGTTCTTAAAATATCTAGATCAACATAAGACTAACTCATACCATTAGGGGTAAAAGAGAAGTCTCCATTTTAAATACATACTACTACTAACAGTGCTTTTGGCAGTCAGCAAGAAAGACCAGTGCTGTCATCCTCAGTTCAGAACAGCAGGAAATTCCAGTATTTCTAGGCAAATTCTTCTAGTTTTATTTCAGCTGGTTGATTTTCCACCCACTTTTCCCAAAAATGGGGATATAATAAAGCAGAAAAGTGCTAATCTATAACAAAAATAAAAGTATCTTGTCTATCTTGACTTCAGCTCAGAATTTCTTAAAAAAAAAAAATCTCTAAATGTTTCCTCCTTTGATATTTTGTAAAATTTTGCACACTAAACAGTTTAATGCAATGACAAAAATCCTCTCTTGTACTTTAACTAATGGCTGGGAGAACCCTCTAATCTCTAGTATAGGATAAACTTCAATCAGTAGCATCTCCCCACAGCTGAAACTGTAACACAAGTAAAACCTTCCATCATGGGAAACAGGCAGTGGAAAATGGCAATGACCACTTTTGTGCCTATAACATAGCAAGCAATTAGAAATGTAAAAATAACAAAATACTTCTTTATTTTTACTAAAACATAGCAAAAATGGAGGGGCTAGATTTAGAAATTAAAAACTGTCTTCATTAAGGTCTTAGATGTGTATTTTATGTATGATAAAAGTAGTTTAATAGCAATTAGTAATGGTTTGTAAACACATAGAATACAGAATTTAAATGATTGATTTAATATCAGAACTAATCCAACCCTATTTTTGCCTAAAAGCATCCAACTAGTCAACCACAGTGAGACAAATTATCAAGACTCTAATACTAAAATGGTTAAAGGTTTTGCTTTATTGAATGCTCTTGTGATAAACAGAAGTAAAAACTAAAAGTAAATATCAATTATGTAATAAAAGTAGGCACCTCTGATTCATTAACAAGCTGTTTATCTTTGACCTCCTGAATTATTGCTTGTAATGCTTTTATTATATTTGTTCAAAGCTGTAACTTAATCTGAAGGAATGTCATTGTGTATCTTGATTTAATTACAATTTCTCCTTATTAACTTTGCATCCATTTAAATTAGCAACATACAGAGGTTATTTTTAATTGGATCCTACTCTCTAACGACTTTAAGGCAAGAGACATGCACAGTATTCCTAAGAATGAAGCTCTGTGGAAGCAGACACTCCAGTCCTGCTCTCCCCTGTCACCTTCCAGCAGAGCAAGGCCTTCCTGCTATTCAAAACATGAAACCAGAGACAGTTTTGCCATCATCAATCCAGCAATGGCAAAAAGGACCCTTTCAGCCCCTTGGGAATCCAATAAAGGATGATCTCCTGTCCTATTACTGCAGGCTTTTCTCAGTGTGCTAACACTAACGTTTTACTTCATACCAGGAAGGTGCTTTTGATGCATATCTTCTAGTTTTCTCCCTTCACCATCCTTTGATGCTTCACAGATCTGTCTTGAAGAACTCTGAATTCGGCTTGCATGAAACTAACCCAGCCAACTAACTAACCATTACAATTACAGATGAATAATCAGGCCAAAGGACCAGAACAGATTCTGCCCAAAGCAAAATCTTTTGTACTGGTTGCCCATGACTTGCTAATACAGATACAGTCTTATTGACACCAGTAGCCCTTGAATCAGTTTATGGATTTAACTGAAGAGATCCAAATTTCTTACAAGCTTGTGGTGTGCTGAGATGCTCAGGGATGTATAGAATAATTAAAATTGGAAAGGACCACCCACTCAAATGCACATTCTGTCCTTTGAAACTCAGCAAACAGTTTAACACAAGTACTGCTGAAAAATTGCAGAGCATAGTAACAGAGAGCTCTATATCACAACAAATTACATTTAAAATTCAAGAACTGTATTCAATTGTGATGTAAATGCTCCAGCATATATATTTCCTTGAAAAATGTACACACCCCTGGAAATGTAAAAGAAATTCTGTTCAGGAAGAAAAATACTTAAATATAAGTATATAAATAAGTATATTTTACTACATTGTTGAAGATATATGATTAACAATATATTTTGAATTCCCAAAAGGGCCATCAAAACTAGTAAGCAAAATTCACTGCACAGGACAGGAATTTTAAAAGATAACAATTACATTGCTTATCTTTCAGGAAAAATAACTTGAGTCCTTGATTGTGTTTCTCTGCTTCCAGTGGCTATTCAACTTCTATTTTACTCTGTCTTTTAGCACTTTCCTAGTGTACACCTTCACAAAAGGAAGGTTTGCAAGCAAGTAGGACAGAAAACAAGGAAAAATGGCTTTGAAGTATCATCTCGAAGTTAACTAACAGTCAACCCTGGTGTTTTGTCAAAACTATGGAGTCAGTGAGTTATAGAGATTATGAATCAGATGAGAATTCAGGTTAAAAAGCAGTATTTTTATAAGCAGCAAAAAGTGGTTCTGAATAATTACCTGTTCCAAGTCTTGAAGGCATTGCTGGCTCGCTTGAATAAATAACCTTCCATAACGATGCCATTGGCTGCATCTACATTGTATTCTAGTTTAGTATCATCACTGGAATAATCCTGGTACAAAGCAACAAGAAAAACACACTGCAGTTCAAATGAAACTTCAAATATGAGCAGTACTATTGTCAAAGAGTAAATATCTAGGAATAAGGTTTGGTTGCAACACTTATTAGTCAAACCATGACTCTCAGCCCCGATCGCTTGTTTTTTAAAAAAAGCAATTTTAGGCAATGAGAATGCTGAAGATTTTTACTTTACCTGCAACAAGGGGAATTTCTTGTTCAGGTACTGGTGGCCTCTACAGCCAAACAGAGGGCAAACACTGCTGACAGAGCATCTGATATTTCAACTGTGCTCAAATGGTCTCTCATATAATCCCAAGAAAGGGGACAGAAAAGCAGAGGAAAAGAAGCCATGAAAATTAGGAGTCAAAACAGCTACAGCCTATTGCAGACACCTGTATGAAGCCAGTAGTGCTTTAGTATTTTCTTCAGCTCTGTTGTGTTGACAGCTAAGCTGCATAGGAACTTGGAAGACAAGTAATCAAATAAAGATGATGCTATCAGTTAACTCTAGAGTAAAGTAATCATGGTGCTGGCACTGATGACAAGATCTTAGCAGTAATTTTTTATTTATGATCTTGGGTAAGATTACAAAATTACGAGTAGAACAAGGGAATATCCATTTCCATCAACCTAACAACAACTAAAACCAGCTAATAACAATTAATAGCAGCTTTCCAAGCTTTAGAAAGGCTGACTCTTCACATCTTTAGCAAAGATAGGCTAGACTAAGTAATAATACATGTAGTGACCATTTGCATTCACATCTCACTGAGAACACCATGGGCTCCTCCCAGGGAGGTAGAGTCCAGATATTCAGTGAGGGGGAGGCCAACATCTACCAGGGGTGCATGAAAAGGCACACATGGTATGATGGCATTTATCACAACTTTGTCCAGAGATGAAAATATGCTGTAATTTTATTTCACTCTTATGAAAACACATATCCTTAAAGTAAGACTAGCAACATATGGCTTCTTCCCCTTAACAAGGGTGTAAGAGACACATTACTGAAAATTAAATTTAAGAAGAAAAAACCCAAACAAGTTAAATACTGAAAAGAGAGAACATTTTATAATATTATTTTACTGAACTTTCGGTAGTTACTTTTTGTAAATTGCAAACATTAGCTTTGTGTGAAAAGTATATCTGAAAGTCTGTTTTGTACTCTGCTCCTCAGGAATCTGCCTATACATAAAGGAAAAGAGGCAAGAAATACCTATGAAAAAAGTAGCTTCAACACCAACATGGTCATTAGCCCCAGGTAATAGCCCAGGATGCACACAAGTTTCGTGCTACACATGATGTTTACTCTTATACATGCAGATGGTTTTGTCCAATCCAAGGTTAATTACACATGATAGTGAAATGGTTACAAATATTAAAATGGGCCCTTAAGCTCCCCAGTCAGAACAGCACAAATTCCTTAAAATTAGTCCCTGTTTTCAGCTACTACTAATCTGGATATCTTAACTAATGTAGAAATGTTAAATCCAGATTTTTATTAAAAAATTGACAGATCAAGGCAAGAGTTCTGAAAAAAAATGGAACTATCATATCACTACCATACACTGATCTGAATAAACATACTAGTTAAAAATAAGAGCTTCACCAAAAGAAAATCAAATTTTTATATTATTTAGCATTTAATAACTTTGATTTTCTGCCTGTTTTCTAGATCAGAACATGCTGAACATAAAAGGCTTCATATAAGCTCTCAAAATAAAAAGAAAACCACTATGCATAAACTTAGATATGCTGAGGTCACATTCCCTACATTCCCCAAAACTGGTAAATTAACTTACCAGCTCCCAAACATAATGAAATCTGCTGAAGATTTGCATCTTCCTGCCTCAGTGATGCCTAAAACTCCTTGTCTAGTTAAAGACAACTTAGATTTCCTCAGTCTTTTCTGTCTAAACTACTATGTAGTCATATTTTCCTCTGAATTTGGAGAACTGCTGCAAAAAATGCAGTTGTCTTTTCCAACAAGCCCAGATCTATGCTTAGAAGGTGTATACAAGCATGACAAGAAACCTTTGGAATATTTATCACACCACACTCTCAGTCAGATTATCTAAAGTACTGAGCCTTCTCATGAAATTAATTTAGTGTAATTTTTAATTACTTCCCTGATTGAATTCCACTTTTACAGAGACACTATATAATGAGACACCAGAGTATAGGGACAAATGCCAAGTATCTCCTTAACTGTACATGGCAGACTACCAGCTGGAGGGGGAGGGAGTGCTTTATCCATAAAACTTTATCCATAAAGTTGTGGTCAGAAAAACATGACCAAGCAATCAGAAAAAAGAATGTGCTCCATTTCAATTCCATGGATAAAAGTAGAAAAAGAAACTAAATTATCTGTGCTTTGATCTTAGTCTCTGCTATTCTATAATTTAAAAAATAGGAGCAAAGCAGTCATATTGTAGTTTATTTTTATCTTGTTGCATGGAAAAGTTTAGTGAACCATGAAAAATAATCTGGGATGGAGAAAAATCCACCCATTTCTTTCCAATGTCCTGCATAAGAGAATCACATGTTAATAAAAACTCAGTCACTGTATGTGATTCAGAATTGTGTATTCCCCCAGCAGGCACAAACTGATAAAGACTTAATTTTAAACATAACTAAACTAACTCAGTGTCAGTTAGGACAAAAGTAGCTTTCACCTAACCAGAACTAAGAAAATTTAGCCAGTATTAAGTAATTTTCACTGACATGTTACATGACACACTTCATCCAGTTTTGAAAGAATAAACATCTATGGCTTCTATTCTGACACTGGTTTTTCACGGTTGGCTGCTACTGGAAGACAAACGTGTAGAAGTGGGTTATACAAGTGAAGCATGCTTTCATGCCTTTCTCCCCCTTTTTCTTTAAATGTCCATGGGCTGTGCCAGCAAACCAGCTGGCAATGGAAAAACAACTTTCATCTCCAGAAATAATACTAATCTGGTGTGTCACAGAACACTTAATATTCTTGACAGTGTTTCAGTGAATGCATTTTCCTATGAACGTATCAATTCATCACGCATACGTGATTTATTTCAGAGCACGTTTTCTGTTTCTCTGTGTATGATTTTTCTTTTCCCAAAATAAAAGCCCCCATACCTTTCAGTAGCAGAGCTTTTAATTTACTTAGACAATTGCTATCAGGCCATGAAAACTATTCAAACTATTTTACCAGTAAATCTTAGGAACTATATTTTAACATTGAATGTGTAACCCAATGATTTTTTACTTTTAGAAACAGCATTTTAAAAGTTTTTTTTTAAAGGCAGTAAATGGGAGAGCATAAGTACTAAAGAAAACACTACCCTGAAAAATTAAGCCAGCATATACTAAACAGGAGACACCAATTGTGCAAACTCCCTATTTAGAAAGTTGCTTTAATTCCCTTTCTATTGGCAAGAAATGTTTGTCATGCTTAAGCTGAAAAGTTCATCGAGGAAAGGTTTAAAACAACAGACACCACAAGCAACCAGGTTTACAGTCCAAAACAGAGTGAGAGAATGCAAGAGTGCCATTGAGCAAACCAGTCACTTGAAATACAAGCACATCTTTGGTTCTGGAGACAAGAATTGAGTCTGCTCAACTTCTCAACAGCACAGTTTATGCCTGCTTTGTGATTGTGGCAGCATCTGGTTTCCTATTACCTTGCTTACTCAAAATGTTAAGAATTTTCAAATCATTCTCACTCCAGCTGTTTCCTGAGCAGTTCTTCGGAAGCATTTTTTTACTTTAATGAAAAAGGGATTTGAATACAACAAAAACTATTTGAAGTTCAATGCAAATACTTTTCCTGTATAATCTCCTTCATTTTAGAACAAAACATCTGACAACACCAAAAAGCCACAAAGCTATTTACAGGTGCAATTGATGTTTAGAATATTTCTTAATTAAACGTGTTGCTACAGCAATAGGCTGCAAACTGCTCAGAAAACAAGAGTCATGTCTAATGTATTGACACTATGACACCACTCTTTTAATATGAATCTTTCCCTATAAAAATATATTGCAAAAATTTCCCAGAATGATCATGAAATTTCATTGCATGCATTGCTCTAGTTTAATACAGAAAAATAATTTCTTAGACTGAAAAAAAAAAGTTTCCTGCACATTTGATGAGTAAATAGATGACAAAAATTACAAGCAATTAAAAAAAGTAAATCAGATTATCAGCTCTGCTAAAAAAGAAATCACACTGTATTGGTGACCAAGCCCTTCCATGACACTTTTAATAGCCTCTCCATCTATAGCCTAATTGAGTAGGACAATGGTTATACAGAAAAGTGAGATGGGTTATTTAATTAGTGCAATTATTCTGCATGCATATGCACATATATGCAAACACAGGTAGTGGGTGGGCAGGTGTGTGCACGTATGCACTTACCTATACATTTCAGAAAAGGAACTGTTCTTTATCCACAATGAAGGAAAGGCATCATTCTGAAGCATTAGATTAGAACTACAGTATATTAAATGCATATATACCTCAAGGAATATTCAACACAATAAGCTTCAGAAGTTTCAGTTATAAAACATGGAAGGATTTGGCATTGGAAGATTTGGAATTTGGGAACAGAATGGAAGGCAACATGACAAGACATGAGAATGGGGAATAAAGTTGTCATCCAGGACAGGGTGACCAGATGACAAATACTGATAAAAAGAACAAGATCCAAAGTCTAAGGCAGCTCTGAAATCCTGATGAGCTGGAAGCTAACTTAGTGTGAAGGTTGGGAAAAGCAAGTAGGAGACAAAAACAGATGTGGTTTAAATAAGAAACTAAGAAAATGATTGGACAAGCTGTAAGAGGGATCTCCAATAAAGCACAGTCTAGGTATTATTAGCACAATAATGCAACAGTGACTTTGCTGATAAGGACAAGGAGACAACATTTACAACTCAAAACACAGAACTTAAGAGGACAAGAAACAGTACATTCTGACTGCCATGATTATATTTTAGGGACAGCATTAAATTGTTAATTAAAGTAAGCAACAATAAAAGTAACATCATTGTGCTTGTCACTCCTACTAGAAATCAAGAACATTTATATTGCACACATATATGGCTTATCAAGTTTCATGAAGCTTAAAAGTTTCTGTAATAATTGAAATTAGTAGAAGTAGTTTACCTGTAAAGCAGCCTTAAGCAGCATTTGAAGAAAAAACAGACTGTAAACACTGTTGGCAACACCAGCAACCATAATTCAATGTAACTAGTTATTATTTTTACAGTCAATTAAAAGATAATTGCTCAAAACTTACCTCCTTCACCAAGCACCACTTATCTTAAGAGAGAACCTCTCAACTATTGTGAATTCCTGAAACCAAGCCTTTAAGCCCAAAAAACTTTGAATTCAATCTTCAACATTAATTCTCAAGTTCCATCTTTCCCATTTTCCCCCTTTGTTCCCCTTCCTTGTCTGGAGTTATCTCCTGACTCCAAGCACAGCATGTCAGCTCTGCTCTGATCACCACATCTGCTCAATTTCACAGGAACCCTAATGCTTCCCACCAATTCCTAAAGGGATGACCAATAAAAATGTTTTCAGCAACCAAAAATATTATCTTCTCCCATTAGCATTAATATTGGCTTCTACGAAGGCTACCCAACTTATAATCTTAGCATGTTTTCATTCCTGAATTTATTTAGTTACCAGATTTCATTTATATTGGTTGGGATTTTTTTGTCATTTATGCCACCTGAACAGATACAGAACATATTAGAATCAGAGTAAGAAGTGTTAAGAAGTGTACCATTACCTTTAAACTGGTATCTAATCCCTTTGAAAAGTGTCTGTAGTATTAGCTCAGTGGAAATATTTTTAACTTCTAGCAGTACACCTGCAAAACCAATACTGATCTAGAGCTTCTGAAATACCCAAACAGAAGTCATTACCCCAACATGAATTATATATTTTTTTCTCAAGAAGTAAAAAGAATTATTGCACAAATCTTGCCCAAAACATTAATTAAATGTTTTGAATGCCATGTCTGTGCACAGTTGTACCAGTGCATTAGACACTCCTTACAGAAGTTTACTTTTGCTCTTCATATGCAACAGCAGCTGCCACATAAGTTCCAAGTGCTGCACTTGCATTTGGCACAGTCCAAAGTGAAACCTATGGCTGTAGGGCTGTGCAGCACCTCTTCTACAAACACACAGCATGGAAACATAGAAACCTGTACAATTTATTCAATTAAAGATGTAATAGGAATTAGGAGTTCTACTGAAATGCTAGAATTCCAGCATTCAAATAAACTTTACTGTTCTATTTATGTTTCAGTAAAAACTAAGCATAATACTTTGTTTAGTAACACAAAATTAATATCTGCAATCCAACCCTACACTTAATGATGTGTCAGTATGTTTCTCTGTGCTAAAAATACCATCCCTTGTAGATCTGATGCAGAGATGCTGGGGAGAGATGCTACAGATAGGAAAAAAAATAGTGTGTGCAGCCTGCCTTTTACAATTCTGTCAAGTACCTTTTGTTGAATAGTGGAGTGCTTTTGTTCCATATCTCTCTTCTCCTTCGCAGCATCTACAGCCAACTGATCCAGCTGTAAAGAGAAACAGAAAATTGGATCTTTAAATTATCGTAAGAAATTTGGCTCAGTTGATTTCACAATGCTGATTAAAACAAAAAAAGAGAACACATTATGTCTAGACATTGCAAGACTTTTATTTTATTTGCATAATATAATTACTTCTTTGTCACCAATTGTTTACCTTGAATTACCACTGAAGCCTTGTTTAAAGCACTGCTCTGCCAGCCTGAATTAACCTCTACAAAGGTGTACATTTCTTGTAAGCACTGGAAGAACTGTCTCAAAGAGCAGCATGGTGCCAAGCATATGCGACTCTGTACCGCATTGGTGCTCAGTCTCCCAAGAGGATGACTCATGCTTTAGCTGCTCTTCCTGGCCTATGCAGCAGCACTGGCAGGAGCTGCAAAAACTAGGAGCAAATGCTATGGATTTTTCCCTCCACAAAGTGGGAGAACTGTCTCAACCAGGATTTTGTGTCGATAGTTTTGATCAGCCGACCAGCAGTACTCGAATAAGATTGCTTGAAATCTTAGGAAGAGACAATCAAACTAATTTTGGAAATAAAAACAGGGTTTTGACAGCAACAGAGATTATCACAGAGGATGTCTAAGTTAGCATCCTTACAAAGTCTGTGATAATAAAAAAGACACTACTCAAAATATTTCATTTTACAATCTCAAAAAAGAAAAAAAAAAAAAAAAAAAAAGAGGGGGGGAGGAAATTTAAGATACCCTGTAAGAGAAAGTTTCATTGGGGTTTTCTTCTGTGGTTGGTTACTTGTTTTGGTTGTTTTCATTTTATAGTTTTGATTCCTTTGGTTTTGTTGCTTGTTTGTTTAAGTGAGAAATGCAGTAGAGAAGCAGATGCTGCCTGGAAGACCAGTTGGTTTGATGCTGGCACGCCTGATGAGCCCCTTGCTGGCACAGCTGTAACACAAGGCTGCCATTACCCAGCCCCAGTGCTGGCAGCCCTGGGCTGTGGGACAGGCCTGGCTCTGCTCCAGGCCCACAGACAGAGCAGCAGCACCAGCTCCCAGCTAGGCACTCGCCTGGCACAGGGCACTCATGACTAACACATCCTCTGATCCACACCAAGAGGATCCCCTCCACCCGCTCTCAGAAACACAAGTGACAGGCCCTGCCAACTCTGGCCATTTCCCCAGTCTTTTACTTGCCCTGCTTGACATGATATAAATGAGAAAAAAAGGCAGTAACAGGCCTTTACACCCTCATGCTAGGCAGTCTCCAACAATTACGGAGACATCAGAAAGCTGAAACATCTGGATCCAATTCCATAGCCTGTTACTTTTTTAAACTCTTCTCTCTCTGTCTTCCCCTCTGGCCCAAAAGGCTGTAGCAGCACTTGCACACCATTCAGGTATTTGTGAATAGGAACACACTGAAGGTTGAAGTGTCCAGATGCTGCATCTAAGCAGCTGTAAGACTTAAAAATTACACGAGAGCCTCCAAAACAGAGACTGGGCTCAAAGATTATTTTGCATCAAAAACCCTTGGGAAACAATTTTTTTCCATGACAAAGGTGAGAGCTGGGTCAAGTGATGTACAGAAGTTTACAGATACCAAGTTTCTTGCTAAAACTTCAGATCCAGGAATCTGCACATGGCCTCCAAGGAATTCTTCCTTCTACCCCATTAGATGAAACAGAAGGCAGTCACCCAGGATAGGGCAATTACCTCTAATTTATCTTGAGTACAAGCATTTGAGGGAACATTTATCACAGCCAATACAAAATTATTAACAGCAGTTCATTCCATCAGTTACTTTTTTACAATGAAGACAGCATTGCACCATTCCTGTCTGCAAACTCAAACCAGAGTTCCTTCCTTTTCCCTCAGGTGAACAGCACATCAATTGCTTTAAAAGAGACTAACAGCATACAACAACTATCAAAAGCTGTTGCAAATGACAACTAAACTATCAAAATCCCAGTCATTATAGCATCACTGGGTAATTTTCAGAAAATTAGGGTTTTCAAACTACTGCATTTACTGGTAAATGTATTTTAATAAACATTATGCTCTAATTGGTGTTCTGAGGAGAATTAAGTCAGACTAAAATATTTGGCTTTTTGAATAGTCATCTCAATGAAAATCCAACTGTTTTCTTTTTGAACTAATACATTTCATATGAAAAGAACCAAAAGCCATAGTTGCCATGCAAAAGCTCACATTATGCTTGCACACCATCAAAGATTCCTATACAACGATCTGATTCCCAAGGGATCCTGCCCTGACCTGAAGTACTCAGAAAGCAAAATTGCTTAATCCTATTTCATCACATTAAAACAGTCACTTTGAAAATACAGACAATATAATTCAAAATTGCAACTATACTATTTAGGATCAATTCTATTACTTCAGATGCTGTTAACCCTTGTAATTAAGATAATACACAAAATTCACCTAGGAATGAAAACTCACTCACCAACAGAAGGAATCTAACAGCATTTTCACAAAAATCCAGCAAATCCCTGTTATATCACAACATGCTTTGTTAGGCAGAAGCTTCAATCAGTACCAGCTGCAAAGCCATCAACTGTTAAAACTTTCAACAGTTATTTACAAATCTACTTCTGTCATGAAAAATATCCATTACTTAAATGCCAAGGTCTGCTACGAAAGAACAATTCCTCAACTTGTACAACTTTAGAATCTTCAGTCTATCCTTGCTCCAATTGCAATATATTTAAAACATTCTTAGTTATGGATTTGCTAAATTTAACTCCTTCAGTTGCTATGATACCAGCACCAAAATGAATGCTACACAGTGCTCCTTACCAGATCTAGCAAAAGCATGACCAGACATTCAAAAATAACCTTGTGTTTTCTTGCTTGAATCACGTCAATGAAATGGAAGCACTGAAGCCTGGCTGATAGCATAACCCACAATCAACTCCACAGTTGGTGTCTCCTTTCCCTATCCTCTCTTCCACAGAAGTATAGGACACATATTACACAACCAGACACTGCTGTTCAACACTTACAACCCAAACTGGAAGGCTTTTGAAGAATAAAGGGCACAACTATGGAAGAGTAACATCCACCTGAACTATCCAAGTGTCCCTATTACACCAAGACCCAACATGCTTCTACACGTAATTAAGACCCACAGAAACCCAACTGGGGCCTACTCTAGCAGAAAAATAACTATTCAGTCATTGGGTTGTTGGAGTTATTTTCTAAACTCCCAATCTGCTCCACTGCACAGATCAGAACAATTTAATCTCTTAGACATTCAATGACACATCTACTGAAGATGAATGTAAAGGTTTGCTGTAATTTATTTGCTTTTTTACCCAGACAGACAATTAAAAATTTGGTTGGCTGCTTTGTGGATCTGTTTGGGAAGAGGTGATAGAAGGGTTAGTATCAAAACACATGTTGTAAGTCCTCAGATAGAAGCAAATAGAAAGTGCCCATATAACTTGCACTGAAAAACAAGTCAAGACACTGCTGAGTCTTCTTCACAACTTCTTCTGCACCATAGACAGATCTTCATTTTAATACTGTACGTTCCAATCTATTTGCATAACTATTTTCAATGTTTCCTGTATCCACCTGTTGGCCATGGTCCATTAAGCTTTTCATGGGTCCCTCACTGAAAACCCAGAAGTGTCAATGGTCTCTTTTTAAACAACAAAACTGGGCAAGAAGGATTCCATGCAGAAACTAAATTTTGCACTACTTATTAAAATCATACTTCCATTTTACGATCTAAGTTGCTAACACCAAAGTTATATATGCACACATCAAAATTTAATTATGCAGACTGCATAACTGATACAGTAAATAAAGTATACAAGTAGAAGGAAAACCAGACTGATCTATATTTTATTATTAGATATATTTATAAACATGGGTCATATACAAAAATTTTGAAATCCAAATAATCCAGTATCCTGAATATCATACATCACAGAGCAGTGCATGGCTATCCTAAAGTATGTAAATCCTAAAGGTAGTATTAATTTTAGTAAACAGAAAACTTTCAGTTTGTAATTATATTCATTCCTTTCATTATTTTTTTGTCTTTATCATACTACAATTCCCTTTTTGTCAAATGAATCTATGAAGTACCTGATATGTAGGCATATATAAAGATTTCCTCAATTTCAGCATATAGTAGTTCTACATTTTTAAAATAATTTGTTACCTGTGCGCCAAGATCTTTCATGTAGGGTTCAAGTTCACTAAACAGATCATAGCCTTGGTGGAAAAAAGCCAGATGTGCATACATAAACGATAACATCTAGAAGGAACAAAGTAAATATTTATTCCCTTAAAAACTGTATCACATATCCCATAAATATGTCACTTACTTCACATAACGTGTGATTTCAGGTTTAATTTCTCCTCACAAGTCCTGACAGTTTTACATCAATACCTCATAGAGCTTCCAGTGTTGAAAAATAAACTTGCAAAGTAAAGGAAGAAAAGAACCAAGCCAAAAATCTCAGAAGTCAGTTGATAGCATTAACCCCATGAGCAAAGTAAAAGAAATCTACTTAATGGCAGAAAACTACTTCTAATTCATGTCACCTGAAATTTTTGTTATCTCCTTTTTAACTGGGACATGTAGGGTAGAGAGAGGGTATAGAATATTTTACTAATGATCCAAACCCATAACTTTATGTATATAGCTGAGAAGACTGTCAGGCCTTAAAATAGGAAAGTTGGGAAGGTGCAGAGTAGAATAGGAGGCAGTTATAAACGAACCAAGGTTTCTGGTTTTTAAGGAATTAAGAAAATTACAAGAGAGAAACTTCAGACATTTGAAAGAATAGTGCTGTTTAATTTGTCACTCTCTATAACAGACTTTTAATAATGATAATATGATACAGTGATAATGGGAAGCAGAAAAGGGAATGCAATGTAGAAAAAACTGGCGTGTAGGCATAGCTGCTTATTCATTTAGCAGATTCCATATTAAAATTTGCCCTGGTCTTAGAAAGAGCAGAATTCATCTTAGAATAGATTGTAAGCACTTAGTGTTTACAAAGTAATAACCCCGACCTAAATAGCAGAACTCTTGGCAAACAAAGTTTGATTTTAACTGTGGAATACATACCAAAGGATCAAGAGTAGTAAAAACTGTAAGTGTTCAAATCTGAACCAGAAGGATTGTCAAAAACGGTTAAACATGTATGCTAAGCTACATTAAAGGCCAAACTGACTGTCACCAAACTGCCAAATGTACTGACATTTTGATCAATAAAAGGACCAAATTTTTAACACACTGCTTTGTGGTCATATTTTTCATTTCAGACGGATTAAAATATTTGGTATACAGAGGATAAAGTATATCTTACCGATTTTAAGATTTCTGCTCTTCTTTTAGATTGAAGAACATTAATCTAGGAAAAAAGAATAAACAAGAAATTTATTTTATTTTAAAACTTCTTATTTTATTTGCAATTTTCCCCTAAATAATCACATCCAAGCTTAAAACACCACAAGAAGACAGCTCAATATCAGACTTCCCAAAGTACTTTAAAAAGATGCACTCTAGTTCTGTCATGATATCAAAGTGATGCAATCAGAGAACACTTGCAAAGCTTGAGCTTCATGATGATAGTCACAATTTTCTTGTATCAGTAGGGAAAATACAAGACACCATGTGCTAGCTAGAAACAATATAATGCACCTTTTAAGCAAGGACAATTGGTTCTCATTTTCAAGAGATTGAATTCAAGATGTTTCAAGCAGTGTGAGTTAAGCCAGCCCACCAACTCCTCTCAGAAGCTGCACTCAGCACTCCTGCCTGGACAGAGGGAATGATGGGGGCAGGGTTACTTTTTCTCAGACTCAGACTATTTAAATATCCCAAAAGTAGTCCCAGGCAAGCAAGAACATAACAGTTTCAATAAGAAATTTTCATGTATACCTGCACTTTTAAGATAGCTGAAGTCACTGGTTAACAGCGTTGCCCTAAAACTTGAGGAATTTCACATTATATAGAAAAAATAACTGATTTTTCAAATCCACCTAGCTCCCCTGCCTTCTTTGTTCTCTAATCTTTAAAGGTTGCCATCCAGAACTACAGATTTTAGTTTAAAAGACCCACTTAGCAGAAACAGGCATGACTTTGTAATTTAACACCTCTATGTCAGTTTAGGATATCAGCAAAATAAATAAACTTGCTGAAGCTATAATCAAAACCAGATTCTACTTCTATACTTAAGTGGACATTATTTTGGAAAACTTTCTGCAGCAAAAATAATTAAGATTTGTTTGTATAGAATAAACCCTCAGTCTGTGAGGCAAAGAAAAATAAAAGGAAAGCAAAGGTTTTGAATTACAGTTTAAAGCCAATCTAGCTACAAATAGACCACAGTTGTGAAGCCATTTTCCCAGAAGAATCAGCAAGTCAAAAGAATTCCTAAAGCTGAATTGATTTTTGTCCACACTGAAAGATGCTGAAATTGCTCCCAGTTACTCTAAATGCATCTTTATCCCAAGAACTGCTCATACTTTGAACATAGAAATTCTAGGAGGCAAATACCTGCAATTCAATGCACACACAAGGAACTGGCCTACTGCAGCAGTGATTGCCAGCTTCCCCCACCATGAGTGCTTGCACAAATAATCCTCTGGGGCATAATTCACACAACTTTTTAAACACTAAAATTACTTCAGTGTTTAAAAAGAAGTAGTTCAGAGTTGACCACTGACCATCATGTTTGTGAACACGCCCAGGCTGACATTTTACAACTTCATTTTACAACTCCTAATACTATTTATAGACAAGTTAATTAAGCTTTAAATGACTGACTGGACTGTCACAAATCAAGATGATAATGTCCAATATGAAACCAACTTCATTGTAAAGAGCTGTTCTGTGTTTGATCATAAGAGAAGCTCAGACCCATTTGGAGCCCCAAGCCTCTCACACCATCTGAGTTGCAATAATCCTGTTTTGCTGTAGTTGTGGGTAAGTATGAAGCAGATGGATTTTAAGTATCAAAAGAAAATGTATTACTGTATTACAGGATACAAAGCAGCATGACAAAGAACAACTCTCAACACCCTATGGGAGATATTCATTAAAAAGGTAAAGGATAGCTAAGTTCTTGACTCCCTTTACAGCACAATGCCCAACTCTGAGGCATTGAGACAACCCAAAATATAATACAATGTTTGAATACAACCCAAAGCATACAACTAAAATTGCAGAAGTACCAAATATCCTGCATCAGATTCAAGTAATTTGTATTTCCTAGGCTAGGTTACAGTTTTTACCTTAAATATATAAGATACTGCAGCATATCTAACTCATTAAACATTTAGGTTAAGTATCAAGCAAATACTGGGGGTTTTTCCAAAATTATTATGTTCAACTTGAAAATTAAACTGTGTCATTGCAGCAAGGGCACTGAATACCAGAGCATTAAAGCAATAAGAATGCATCAATTAATTTTCCTCAGATTTTATTAAAAGAAAAATTGCTTGCAGATAAAGCTCTTCCTTTTTCCCTGAATCTCCACAGCTTCTAAGAAGCTTAAGAAAAGAACTTCTAACATTGTAAAGGACATGTCTCTAACCATATGTAACAAATGGTTTTGAAAAGTAACTTTATTGCAGCCCTTACCTGAAGAACATAATCCAGAGCTATGTGTCGAAAACACTTCCGTGTTGCAGTCAAAATATTGGTTGCTTCCTCTACCTCATGTTGCTTATTTCTTTGGACTTGGGCATTTTTCACCAGAGCATTCTCCTTTTCTTCACTCACTTTTTCAAACTGTTTCTTTGCATCTTTAAATTTCCTAATATCTCTACAGAAAAAAAGAAATATGGATAATAAATTAATTTCAAAGCATGAAAAAGAGCTTAAAGCTACACCAGACAGGGCAAGCTTGTGATTGCTTTAGCTAGTGTCTTCTTCAAATTTTATATTCTTCAATACATGCTTGGGCCAAAGGGAAATCCACAAATTATGACAGAAGCTTCCTGTCTTTCTTTTCCAAGCAAAGGACAAAATTGAAATGTAACTGAACACATCTAATGCCTACTGGGAGAAAGCTCTGTCCCCCAGGCTTAGGCAATTACAGTATGTAATTAGATCAGTAATTCATCCTATTGCAACATTTCTGCAGCTGGATCTAAAGCCCCAGTGATTTGGGGTGATTTTTTACAAAGCCTTAATACACACTTCTCAATTTATGGGTGGCTGTTTACAGAAGGGATGCTTCACTTACTCAAATTAGATTATAAAAATTCCATTTTATATATAATTTTCCCATTACCAGTGCAAATTAACTTACTCTTTAACGAAAGACTGAAGCTGTGTTTTAATTGATCTTTGGATTTGGTCAAACAGAATCTGAAAGAAAGCATTATTATGTAGGTCAGTAACTTAGAGGTACTTACACCTTCTGATCTCAGAAATGTAAATGGCAATAACACTGAATTTGAAGAGAATTATTATTAAACCACTGTGTCTCTAGTAGCAAAATATAAATCCCTTCACGGTAGTTTTGAAATAAATAAAAGATAAGGAAGAAAGCAAGGAAAATAACACAAAACCAAACATCTTTTGCTGCTCTTTTCTTAAAGACTGTGGTAATAAGGAGAGATAAGAGCTCCTGGCATCTTATTCTCTCATCCTAATGATATGAGACATGCCTGGTTTCACAGAAATTTATTTATGTTAATTGTACAGTTATATTCCTAAAGAAACAACTTTGAATGTTAAGGAACAATTTCTTTGGTTTTTCACAAAATATCAACCATTAAAAGACAAATGAAACCACAGCAAGAACATGCTCTTAACTTGTGAGGAAAAACCTCAGCTGGATTGAAATTGATGCCAAAAATGTAACATATATGCAGTTAGTATGTAGTATTTAATACCATCTCCTTTACATAATGTGTTCGTAAAAAAAACATCCACTCTTGCACTACTAAAAGGAAAGGCTAATTCTTTCTAAGAATAAGTTATCTAAGCAATACTTCCGAAATTTCTTATGATTTGGGAAGGCTGGAGGGGCTGGTGGGCACAAAAATATAATTAACTCATTCAAATTGTGATGTCTAAGATGTTTGTTAATTTTTTAAGGCCAAAGCACACCCGGATATGAGACAATCTGTATGTTCTCTTAGGACCCAAAAACGACTAACTGGAAAATTAAAACAAACATTCTTCCAGCTTCACATCTGATCTCTGGGTTTTAGGATGGAATGGAACAGGTCAACGGCTACCAGACAAATCCTTTTGTCACTTGTTACTGTGCAGACAATAAAAGTTGCCTCAATTTCCAAAGCCCCTCTACACTACCTGTTTCCTGCATAACAGAAATATACAAGGCAGTATCACAAAAATAAAGTTAGCCCAGCTGAACAGAATCTCTCATAAAAGGTAAAGATCTTGAAGGATTAAATAATTTTCTTGAAAAATCAAGTCAAAACTTCAAAGTTTAAGGTGAAAAAATGTTTTCTTTAAATGCTCTCAGTCTTAGATTCTTTCTTAAGACTTGGAAATGAGAAGCTATGCAATGTCAAGTACTGACAGCAAAACCTTTACCAGCTCATCTCTCTTTTCAGAAACACTGAGGGAAGGGAAACTGGCTGAGTTGAAGCCCCTCATTAGCAGTGGTACTGTACCCTGTATCCAGTCTTCATGCTTGGAGGTTTTCAAAACCAAAGCAACCTGCTCCAACCTCATAACTGACCCTGATTTAGGCAGGCAGTCAAACCTCCTGAGACACCTTCCAACCAGAACTGTATCTACCAGTAACACATGGAAGAACCTGTTTGTATTCCCACTTTGGGAAACCAGAAAAGCAGACAACTAGAATAAAGAGCTTCTTGACAAACTGGAAGTCACACTGGGACTACTCCCACTGCTGACATTTACGCTTGCCAGTGCACCAACCAAGATCAATACCAAAAGATAAAACCAGATGGGAACTCAAATGATTAGAGGACTCCCAGAAACATGAGTCTTGCATTCTGCTTACAGTAATGAAGAGAAAAAATGTGCTGGGCAGAAAAATACACAGACATCATTTTCCCTAAAAAACAGAAAGTACCCAGACCATGATCTGATTAGATTTACAGCCTTGTCACATACTACCTTTCATTCACTCCAAGTCTAAGACAGTTGCTATTTGCCACAAGCTGAATCAGTGAAGGTGCTGCATTTCTCTGGTCCCTGGTCTTACTGGAAGCAAAGCCTCACATGAAAAAACTGACAGGCATCCAGACCTCAGTGGGAACATCTCCTACCCCTTCCATCCTTTCTTTCCTCTCTCTATCTTCTCTGTCCAGATGGCTGTGTCACCTTGGTCAGCAACAGACCTGTCACTCTGAGCCAGGAAGCCCTGTTGAACTAAGCAGATTCACAAAAAGCAGGGCAGGACCACAACACATCTGGCAAAGCAATTGTGCCTCACTCCTGATGTTTGTGCCTTTGGTAAAAGCCACTTTGTTCTCACTGTGCCTCAGCACAGCAAGGGTATGGAGGAGAGAAAAAAAGCAGGACACAACTCAGATTGGTCCTACTTACTAGATCTGAAAAGAAACCTTTAATATGGTTTGTTCTTTGCTTTCTGCCTTCAAACAGCCCAAAAGGGAGAGTTGTGCTATGCCAAATTTTACCAATGCAGGGCAAGCCATGATCACATATACTAACAGCAGCAATAATACAGGACCTATCAGAGGTGCCCAAAAGAGCAAACAATAAATAAAACCATGATTAAGAGAGTAACCAGCAGCAAGATGTGTGATGAAGAGACACAGCCTTGGTTCATCTGCTCCATCTAATCTACAGAAATCACTGTCATGAAAGTAATGCTTGCTCCAGTACTGCTGCTTTGAACCTTGGCACTCCCTTCTCTCTACAACCCAAAAACCACTGTTCACTTATTCCTTCCAAAAAGAAAACTATATGCAAATCAGAGGTGCTTATTCTTGTGCATTATAAAGCATGGGGGGAAAAGTAGCAATAATGGAAAAGGCAATCATTATTTCAGCACAGCGAAGGTATAAACTAATAGTCTGTAACTGTTACCATCATTTTCACTCAAAAAGATTAAACTATTCAGTATTTACTGTCGTAGAGCACCAAAGCTTACAAAATAAACCAAGACAGAAATCTGCAGAAAATGGGATATTTATAAATACTCTGTAAACAAAACATTAACAAAATAATTTTAAATATAAAACAAGATTTAACACCATTTAAACCATTACTTGGCAAACTCTATCAAGAAGAAAGGCTTTACATTAATCTATCATCAAACATAACTGGAAGTGAGATATCAGAGCCATGTTGTAGCTAGAAATACTCACATTATGATAATTGATCATTTCCTGTAAGGTGTCAGAGAACTTTGTCAAATTGGTCTGTAAAGAAAAAATAAAAGTAGTTTAAGTTAAGCCCTACTAAACACACAGCACAAAAGCAACAGATCAGAGGTTTAGAGCTTTTCAGTAAAGAACTTTGAAATTAATTTTCCTTGTAGCAAAATTATGAGACTAAAACCATTAGACTAGAAGGAGAACATGGTTGTAACCAAAGAAATCTATTAAACACACAAGCAACAAAAATGTTACTTCAACCTACCCGTACATAAAGTACCAAACTGAAGGAAAACAAGAAAAATTCAAATTGACTAAAAATATGGGAAGCTCGCATAATTTAAAACATTAATTTACAGTATTTAATATTACACTAATTAATATTTTTCACATTTAATACTCTTACTCAAAAAAACTGGTTAACATGTTGCAATCACCAGTGCACACACTAATCTAACACATTTTCTGAAAACTGGCAGATCCCTGTCACTGCTGAAGCTAAATAACACAGACACCTGCAGTGCACCCCAGCTGGAAAAACCCTCACTCTAGAAGAGATATCAAAGAAAAAGGAGCAAAAAGGCAAATAGTACCATAAACTTCAACTACTCCTCTTGCCATCTGTTACAATGTACCTTGTTTAAGTTATGTTTCTCTCCCTCCTCTTTCACCTCCAAGAACTTACCTCAACCAATGTATCTTTACAGGAATATTGTGCAAGGTCTCGAATTCCATTCATGAACTGCTTGTTGGCTGTGCAAAATGCTTTCCCAGTATCAATCATTGCAATACAAAGCTTCACCAGCTAAATGAGTATAAAAGGAGAAAGAAAGCAGAATGCTTATTTTTATTTGGTTTTTACACCATCATATAAACAAGAACACACTGAGCTTAGTTAAGGCTATGAAATAAAAATTTCGAAAGTTAAATTCCCACCCTCAGATTCCATGAAAAACTTTCTGCTGTATAGTAACAGCTATAAAAACACTACTCTAGGTCAATAGATATGTTACTGGGAAAGTTACAGCTCTATAATTTTTTAAATTAGTTTTTCCTTGATTTATTGTTAACTGGGATGTTGCACATACTTCAAGAGAGTTTTACAGGAGCAAAAATCACAGCAACTAAAACACATCTGGTTAGAACACAAGCAAATAATGAGGTTATTGTGGTTTCTAAGGGAAAAACACCACAAAACAAACAAAAAAGAAACCCACACCAGTTGTTTCATCCTGAGACACTCGGAATACAGGCACAGGAAAGCAAAAGGCTCTGCACAAAGCACAGCTGAAGAGCCATGGTTACATCTCAGGAGGTGAAATCAATCATGTTTTCACTCAGAGACTAATCTCTGACTGTTTTCCATCCCTACCACTGACTCCTTCAGTCAGCACCTCAGCCTCCTGTCTGATAGGAGTCCTCAGTATCTTGTGAGGGATGTTTTCCCACTTCTTGAACCATAAATGCACTGGGCCATTAATGTAAGGAAGAGGGGTTACTGCAATTGTCAAGATGCTCTCTTGAGAACTGGTGCTTTATGACTGAGCTCCCTCACCCTAAACCAAGCTGTGAATAAAACCAGAAGATTGAACCTTCACCTCTGAAAGATTTTTCAAGGCTGGTAAATAAATTTTCATGAAAAGCAACACTGAAATACTTGATCCTATACTGGGGCAAAGAAACCATCCAAGCATCATTCCTGCCTTAATCACCCAGTAATTTTTATGCTGACTCAGATCCTTAGGAAAAAATGGAAAGTTGAGTGTGATCTTCCACATTCTGATGAATGTCTAAGTTGCTTGAACAATGGACAGAAAAAAAAATTATGATCAATATAACCTTTTTCCTTCACCTTTGCTTATAGTTCACAAGCCTGAACCAGGCTTTCTTTTTTCCAGAGAGGACAAAAGTGCAGACAATGTAGCCCAAAGTCAAAATTGTGAGACAATAAAATCAAGTTTAGTATGAACTACTGAGCAGAAAAAGTTACCAACCAAGCCTAGCCAAATTCTTACCCTCAGGCCATAGTTACTTCAGCTCACCCAAGAAGCTTGGCTTTCAACTTTAGTATTGTACTGCAAGGCATTGAATAATGCCACTTAAGGAATATGAGAACTGTTTTCCCCAAAAACAATCCTTTCAGAGTGGTGGAAAAGCCAAATTTCCAAGACTGATTTTGCAGATCCTTTAAATACTTACACTGTTTGATCTACCAAAACAGATTCAACACTCCTACAGTAAATATACCCACCAGTTTCACCAAGATACACACCAAATCAAAATTAAAGTTCTTGAACTTATTTTGCAAGAGCAAACTCTTAGATTATTAACTACAAAAAACTAGAAATATTACTATGAGTTGTAAAGAATAAGTCTTCAGGCTTCATCTTTATTTTTCCAGCTCTCTGCAGCCAACCCACAGCTGCAGGAAAAAATGGCTGTATTCAAAAAGCAGTTAAGGAGGTAAACAAATGACATCTGCCTGCCATGTGAAAACACGGATAAAAATAATTTAAAACATTTAGCACAAATGCAAAGGAAAGAAGACTTTATACAGATGAAAACCAAAAACAAGCCACTCTCAAAGTACTAGCAAAGAAATAACAGAAGTTTCCAAAGGTGAGGAAACCAATAAAGAGATAGTAAAAAGCTGAAAAGATGCTACATATAATTTTTTATACATGCATAAAGCATGACAAAGCACAGAATGAATTTTACAGTCAGGTGCCCCACAAAACAGTGAAGGGTAGATATCTATATTTTTATCTATCTGACTGCTGTGCCTCAGATTAACTCCCACCAGCACGGATTTTAGACCCCCAGAGCAGGGGGCAGCCGGCAGCACGCCGCCCCGGTGAAACGGGCTCCCGGGCCCCGCGGGTATCCCGGGAAAGCCGAGGCGCCCGCAGCAGCTCCCCGGGCTGAGCCGGGGCGCAGAGAGGGGCCGGATCCGCAGGGAATTGCACAAGCCCCAGCCGGGGAAGCAGCGAGCTCCCGCCGCGATCGCAGCTGCCCCTGTGCTTGGCTCCAGCTTCGCTCCGAGACCAGCTGTGAGCTCCACCTGGATCCCTTCCCTCTGCGGAGCGCGGGGCTGGCTCGGCCCCTGACACTTCCCAGCTGCGAACTTTAAAACAAAAGCGAAACACACTTTTTGATGTTTTTAAGAACAAACATTGTTGAATTAAAAGCTTACCTTGTCAAGTTTCAGTTCCAGCTCTGTTACATCTCCTTCTACCTCTTCTAAAGTTGCCCTGCAAGCATAAAAGAGGTTTTCTTTTAAAATTTTACACAAAAATACTCTGAGTCTGGGGAGAAGGGGCAGACACACATACATTTAACTCATTTATTGCCATCACAGTTTTACTTATATTTCAGCTGTAAAAAGGCATTGATTTTAAAGAACCACAAGAATTGCAGGAAATTTGATGGGTAGAAAGAAGCAAAACTACATCACTGCTAAAATGTGGTCCATTGATAAATATTTGAGATCAAATCCTAATATCTGTCACACCAAAATAGGTTTCTTCTGTTCTTGTATAGACAATAGTCTATATGTTTGAAGCTAACAACAAAGGAAAGAAACTGAAAGTCAAAGGGAATTTGGTGACCTCCTGGCTCAAACCTGCAAATGGTCCAGCTATTTCATGAATAACCTTGCAATGAGATTAGAAAAAAATACAGCACTTGCCATGTGTCAATTAACCTGCAGGGAGTTTGAATGGTACACTTGATTAGATAATTTACCTCTAGTCTAGATTGGTCAAATCTTCCAGGCCAGCCAAATTTAACCTGCCAGTAAAAGCTGCTTTCATGGAACACTGCTAAAGCACAGCTTTTTTTTTTTTCCTTGAAAGCTTATGTTTCTTTGGACACTTCCTTCCTCACTGCTACCTAAAAAACCAGAAGACTGAGGATGGATGACACTTTATTCAGAGTCCATGGACATTGCTGCTTTGTCAGGCTATTGCCCTGAGAGCTGAATGGACTCATTTCTGGCAAGGAGTGCCCTTGCTGCCATCACAGGGTGCTCATTCTTTCACTCATTCCAGCATTACTGTTCATGGAGCCACACTGTTTACCAGTAGTAGCCCGCCTTGGGGGAAAAAAAAAAAAAAAGTAATAGGAAGTTTTCTGTAATGCTTTTTGGAAAATTGGATCAGGCATTTCACATTTCAGTCCAACAAAAAAGCCCAGCTCTTCCTGGAAAAAGTTATACAGGCAGGGAAGAATGATTTGGAGCAGGAATTTCTTAAGCCAGCTTTATACCGCTGAGGAGAGAATACACACAAGCACAGCTTTACTGTCTCTTGCTAATTCCATTCTAGTTCACATGAGTACAAGCCAAGAACACAAAAAAAAGAAAAAGAAAAAAAAAGAAAAAAAGACTGGATCAGGCCCCAAGATCAGGAAGAGCAGTTTACCAAATGCTGCCAATTGCTTGCAGATCTCAAACACTGAGCATGACATTCCCAGCTTTTGCAGCTTTCACTACACATAGCTGCATTCCAATTCTTGTGCCTCAGTGCATTCCCACTGCTATGTCCTAGGTTTTATATCCAAGCAATCTCTGCAGCTACATTTTGGCTTCTCCCTCTTTGCTAGATTCAGACTATGAAGGATTTCAGGAAACATCAAGTTCTCTTTTACTTTATTTTCCTCCATAACTGATTCATTTCTATTTAAGTCTCTAGCTAATCTTGTTTCAGAAAGCATTAAAGAGAATTTAAAAAAACAAAACCCAAAGGAAGAAAAAGTATCTCAATATTTAGACTGTAATTTTGTATTCGTTTGTTTATAATCGCAGTGCAGCAAATTTTTATTTGTTTCTTTGGCATTAACATAAAAGCACGATTAAGTAGTTTGTTTACAGAACTGCAGCAAGATCTGATAAGAGTATTATTTTTTAGTGTTTTTAACTGGCAAAGAGTTCTAGCTCCACAGGACTTAATGAGCTAAAAGTCTAAGATTCAAAATGAAGAACAGAGATAACGGCAGTTAGAGTAGGCAGAATGAAGACAACACATCTGTTCAGTAATTAAACCTCTATTCCAAGAGGCAAATTTGCAAGGCAGAATAAGCTCAACTAGAAGAAGTAACAGAACATCAAAAAACTGAAACAATGAAGGGTAGGTCAAGCAAAAAGAAGTATAAAGCAAAGCAGACAGAGGTATCACAGGAGAGACCCCACTACCACCCAATTCATTGCAGATCTCTGAACCAGGCACCAGGCTCAGGTTCCCTGGGCTATTGCCCACTACTGCCATGTAATGGAGGGACAGCATATCTGGGCCCTACAGCTGCATATGGATCAAACAGCTGTGGGGTTCCAGCCAAACTCCACTTTAATTCTATGGTTCTTTGCATAAAAATGACTACTTTCACTGATTCCACATAAAAACTAGTAGAAGTCATTATCATGCAAGCATATTAACATTAGCTCAATATTGGATTACAAGCACAAAAACAATGGAGAGGATGCCCTCAGACTATGAGATTAGAGACACATACATCCAATTATGTAACACCTAGTCACAAAAATTGTCTTCATGTTTTCATCCTGGGCTAGCAATACGTGAAAAACAGCTGATCTCAGCTACGTGCTACGTTAATGCTACCCTTGTTTTTCTTAATTTAATACTTTCTGAAGCCACAGAATACAAAGGTGTATTTCTCTGTGTCAGGCATAAAGTTCATAATTGTGAGCAAATGTCATGTCCACAGCAAGACCCGCTGTCCAGCTCTAAACACAGGAAGTGGTGGTGAAATAGCTGAGGACCAAGTGCCAGACCTGACGTGTACCAGAACTGCTGCTCCTTAGCGAGATGGCAGCTGGGAGCAGGCTTGCAACACAGTGGCCTCAGGCAGAAGGCTCCAGCACTAGGAACAAGGATCAGATCAGGTCCAGTGTATGAGTCAAACATCTGTGGCTTCCCAAGATGTTCAAATACTGCATGGCAACGCACAAAACCAGAACAGCTGCTTAAGGGTGGAGGACAGCTTTTATAAATGAGCTGTCTCCCATACTCTTCATGCTTTGTAATGGGGACTCTCAGGAATGTGTTTCTTGCCTCTGCCATGACTTCTCTCCACCACCACCCCCCCTAAAACACAGTTCAGTTTGCTAGATACAGCTTCCTGCACAGCTTCAGTGCAGGAGGAATACAGGAGATGATGGAAGAAAACTGAAGACCTGACTTTGCAGCCATTTAAAGATGATAATGTCACCAGTTACCCAGCCCAGCACATGTGAAGGACAGCTGAACTCTGATGTCCACCACAGCACTTCAAGTGACCTGTGAATGACTTTCTTCCAGGTTAAGGTACTTTGAGAATCCCAGGAATCAAACAGAATGAGGATGGATAAACTCTCCTCTAAAACAAGAATGGGTCACTAATTTATCCTGGAGTAATGCACTACACACAGGTGAGCACAACACCACACACACCGAGGCCACGGACAGGAGTCTGCAGGCCCTGTTTGCTCTCAGAGTGGTGATCACCAGTGCTTTTAAAGTCAGCTCCTCTGCAAACAAAATCCAGCTGCCATAGAAGCCACACCCTGCCTTTAGTCTCTTGCTCATTCCTTCATCATATTCCAGTTTGCATTTTAAGAGTGTGCTCCTGAAAATGAGGAGGCTGGAATCAATGTAGTCACTCTAAATCAGATGCTGAAAAACAACAAACTGGAGAGGTCAAAGGTGCTATAGGCAACTAACTAATAATTATTAATTCTAGATATAAAACATCATTATAAAAAACATTCAGAATAATAAAAGTCCGGTAATAAAGGATTTTTCAATACTATGTGTTTATTGTTTTTCTTTTATTGAGAAAAGCTTCAATTCATTTCTTGAATATACTTCCAGAAGAACAGAAGCAAGTCACAAAATCAATTGCTATTCATTCTGGGGTTTTTGAATACATTCATATATTTGGGCTCATGAAATGGAAAGAATGGATTTTTACCACAGCAGTTTCAATGGCATTACTGCTGAAGTCTAGTCCTCAAATCTTAGAAAGACACAGTTCTGTTACTTGCACATATTCTATGCAGAACAGCTCCCTCCCTAATGTGCAACTTAGGCTTCACTAGAGATGACATCCTTTCAGCCAATATCAGCTAAACCTTAAAGACAGCTTGATAAAAAAAGTGCTACTGAGTGTGAGAGCCTGGAAATAAGATACATAAGTGCAAGATAAGAATATGAACCTGATGATTCACATGAATGTCTTCTCCTTTATGTCAGAGCCTATCAGGTGACAGATAACAAAAAGGACAGCAGACATTAATTAGAGGACAGACTATGACCTGTAGTGTGGTGCAAAGGTAAATTAAAATGCAGATGTACCACAGAAGATATTACACTTGCTCACTGTTTGGTCTGCCTTGTCTGTTCCTCTGTCTCCCCTTCCTCCCACAGCAGTTGCACCTTGGGATCACCCTTCAGATGCAAAGCAACCACTCACAGATGAGTTCAGAAGGAGCCAGAGGGACTGCTGAGGGCAGCCTCAGGCCAGGAGAGCACACACACCACAGTGACTAATGCCACTGGACACTGCCACTTTTCACTGCTCACCAAGGGCCATTTGCTGGTCACCAGGTTGCAAAGGTCCCTGTCCACCAGCACAGCTGCACAGGGTTGTTACTTTTCAGAGGGAGACTTCACATTCATCCGAGTTAAAACTTTAGGATCTTTCTACCTGTGCTTTCCCCTCCCTTGCTGAGGTTTTGCTGGATAGCAGACCTACCCTCCAGCTTCTCAGGGTTTCCTCCAATGACTCTGTACTTCATTTGGTTTCCTTCTTGTATAGTGAGATATACAAAGGTGTCCAGAGGCACGTTAACCAGCATGCCAAGAAGGAACACAGCTGATACATGTGTTATGGCATTAGACAACCAGAGACTAAAAAAAGAAATATGACATATTGAGGGTCAAAGAAGGCATACAAAGAACAGTAAGGCCTAGTAACTTTGGGTAACAGCATGGACAGATATAAGAAGAGTTTTACAACTTATGAGATGTGTCACAACCATTAATATGGTGTGAGGAATGAACACTGTTGCAGCCTGTCATAGAGCCCACTGAAACCCTGGTTTGGCACTGCAGAGTTTTTTCCCCACTGGCACAGAGCCCCTCCATACTGAGTAAGAGATGATGAACTCTCCCTGACACACTAAGATAAAATACCTCATTCATGCTAGTACTCCTTACATTATTAATTCTTCAGTCATTGCCACACAACATTTTATCAATAGCTTGGAAAAACTTCTACGTGTCCTACATGAACAGTAGAACTTTTAATCAGAAAGTTGAACCCTCATCCTGCAATCCTAGAAATTTTCTATGAGCTTGGGGGATTGAAATATGGAAATACATTTCCTGAACAGAAGAGCATGATGTTGATGAATAAGCCAAGTTTTCAGGTACACAGCAAGCACTATCTGCATTTCAAATTTCCCTGGAGAAACAGGAATCAAGTCCTCAATATCAAAAGGACCCTTCCTCCACTCCTCTCAAGTCACACTTCTCTTAGAAATAAAGCCAAGTTATTTACTGAATTCATAAAATTATTAAAGCAAAGGTCTGCTTGTAGGTATCACTTTTTAAGGTTGTCTGTATCTACAAGGTTTAGTTTCTCCTCAGTAATTCACATGGTCTGATACAACAAGCAAGACAAATCTTTTTAGGATGTACACTTCCCTTAATTAGTTCTTTACTGTGAGACTACACACAGCTCAAATATAATGAACATTATAAACAAATCAGTCTTCAAAATGGAACAAATTCTATTGCCCTTAACATACACATCTGGAAGCCAAACTCTTTACCACTAAACTTACACTAGCATTTAACAGTCTGTATCATCCAGTCTATCACACACAGACTACAAGGATTTCTGTGCTACCTGCTGGACTTAAATTTTTTAACTTTTTTTCCTCACAGCTCTTTTGTAGTAAATTGCCTGAAACACTAACAGTTTTATTTTCCCAATGGCTTTGCCTAATATTTTTCTCCTAAGCTTTTTCTACCCCAGGACAGCCTGACAGTAAGCCTAAGCAGGAAATCAGCAACCTGTTTCCTCCACAAAGAGTCTGAGAAGCAGAATTTTCTTCATCTTTCAACTTCAGTGTTCTGTTCATCAAAAGACAGCTGTTAACATGATGGGGACACAATGGCCATGAATGCTTCACAGAAAAGAAGTTGATTACACTGCAAGTTGATAAGAATGCAACACATTGCAATACATGTCCTGCACAACTCTTGAAAAGCTTTTTAGGAGGACTTACTATCACATAAGGAAGTAGGACTACGGTATCAAGATCTTGCAATAAAAAAAGGGCTGCAGAAAGGAGCTCAAGGAACTGATGGTGTTGTACAGAAGCCTTGCTGCTGAAAATTTGCCAACATCACAGAGCTGCTTTAATCTTTTAAATCTCAGCAGCTATCCAGGATCTTGAACACAGAAGCAGCAGATGGAATGAAGGATTTCAACATTTGAAAACTCAAGTATGTAGTAAGGTCAGGAAGTGGAAGCATAAATATAACCATCAAGCAACCAACTGCAAAAGATACAAGATAGGACATCTAACAAATACACCCTGTTAGCCTCAAGATCTGGAGTTACCAGATGCTAAGACCTGTCAACTTTGCTTATAAAAGCTTTAAGTAATAACAGTCTAAAGAACAGCAAAGAAACTAATCCCTGAGTGAAAGGCACCCCTTATGTACCTCACCTGCAGCCAATGCAAAAAGAGTAAATACCACTACACAGCCCCAGCACGGCATTCTCAGGATCAATATGCACAGAACTGATACAGCAGCACTTAAACCACCAACACAGGAAACCACGTGTAAAGTAGAGGCAACTAAAGGTCTGAGTACTGTGCAATTAAACAAAAAGATACCATATAATCTTCCTATGAATCTTGTGTTTACTTCAATTTCAGAAAAATTAGGTTATATCTGTCCCTTTCTTTTTGTAACTCCCTAGGTTGCTAATTTAAACCTTATACCAGTTACAGGAGCACTGCTGTGTACAAACCAGCATAAGCTGGCAAAGCCTTTGTAATCAGAGCTCACCACGTTTCAGAAGAGCTGTCTACAATTCCAACTTTATCAGGTGGATCTTCTTTACTAAAACCTGAGGGAAGTTTCAGATTTGCTATGAAGACTGAATCCCCAGCAAGACTCTTTTTGTCCATTTCAGAAGTTGAATATTTCAATAATACAGTCACAAAACCAGAATGTTATTTGACAACCAGAGAGAAGGCTGCAGCTTTGCTGTATAGACAAATTCTGAGGCTGAATTTTTTGTTTAGATATTAGGTGAACATACATATATGGATCTCACTCACACTCAGTCACCTACAGTGCATTTTACATGTAAATAAAGAGTTTTATTGGGCAGTTTTATTGTTCCCACATATTGCAAAAGGCAGTTTGCTTGCCCTTTATGCCTTTGCACTGAAGCAGCCAGACAAATGGATCAGATCTCAAACAACAAGAGTGCATAAGCATTAGAGCAGGACAATAAAGAAATATAGTGTATTCATGTTTTCCTCAAATGTACTGTTTTCAAATTTGGAAAGGCCAGTTGCCTTTCCTCCTCATCCCTTTCAAATGATAATATTAAACTACTAAATAAAAGCATTTGGAACTTTATAACATAAAAACTACAGAATGCTTGCAGTACACCCACAGCCCTGGAACTTCTTAGGGTACATTTAGTATCTTTTCTCCCACTACCTTTTAGTCATCAAGAGATTTTAAAGACCAGGGGATTTCATTCATCTATCAAAGCTAACTGCAGGTAAGCTGTTTTTCAACCACACTGAAGCTGAAATATTCTTTAAGTATTACATGTTAAAGGTTTTTCATCTCAAATCAACTGCAAATATTTTCAAACAAAATCTTGCCAGATTGATATTTACAATACAGTGGATATTTTGCAATATTAGGCACATTCAATGCTTCCCTTTGTCATTTTTCATCATTCTTTTTTGGATAAATCAAGTAGAACAGAATAAATAGGCAGAGACATTCTTCAAGATCAGACATTTGATAAAAGAAATGAAGTTAAATCAATACTTCTAAAAGTCATTCTCCACAAACTGGAGAATTCTTCTGAAGAATAATCCTGTACATTCTTTTGAGGAATAATCCCACAGAGAAGGTATGTAAATGTGTGTAGTCTTTTCAAACAGAGCCCAATTTAGCAACACAGAAATTCAGCCAGAACTGCATCCTCAGTGAAACATCAGATTCCTCAGTTGTCTTGAACAGTTTTTATCCTTAATAGCAGCCCAGTCTGGCAAAGCCAACACAATTGTTCTATTATTGCAGTGTGCCTTATCTGATCAAATACTGGTATCTATGCACAGATACCTGAATTAGTCAGCTAAAGCACCTTTGGAAATGATAGAGCAGAAACATGTGATTTCCAGGGTGCAGTTCACCTTATCCTGACACACATGACTAAAATAAACCAAGAACTGCTTGGGATCAAACCTTAATAAAGATTAATAGTTGTAAGGAGCCTAAGCCTAAGATCTGGCTTAAGAGGAGGGATGGTACACAGCAGATGAGATGCATTCTCCTTTTCCTGTTTAAGGAAGTTAAGAAAGGAGGGGCCTAGGTCATTATTTACTAAACACTTTCTATAGACAGGAACTCCAACGTACACTAATGGTACAAGTCTAGGAGAGACAAGATATAAGCTACATTTACAGCTGGCCCATGAGTCTTTACAGTGCCTTCTGTTAGTGCCAGTTAAGATCACAAGTTCCAACACTGTTGCATCTACATTACTTTTCTTCTTCACCCACTTAGTTCTTGAGTTGTCTTAAACCAAAAGTAAAACAATACCAGCATGTTAAATAGAACCAATAGCATTGTTATAACACCACATGTTCTTTACACTGAAGCTCATCACAAGAATCCAGACAAATGCTGAGACTGATTACTTACACAAAGTACTCAAAACAAAACCCCCCAAACCCGACACAAACTACATCTTTTTCATGCCAAAAATTACCAACATTGAAACACCATTAGTGCCCACTGACCAGCAGCTTGAGCAGCAAGGGAGACAGTGGAGAGCTGGAATCTAGGAAGGCATCAGAGGGTGGGACAGGACTCACACCAGCTCTCTCTGAGCAGAGAGAGATCCCTGCTCAGACCACAGGACAGGGACAGAAGAGGCTCAGTGCCTCCCTGGGTAGAGCCACAGAGCAGAAACCTAAATCTCTTCTCCCAGGTCATATTTCACATCTCTTTTTTGACAGGCAGAAGGGATAACATTCATGGACAGAACTCTCCATACAACACACTCTTCCTTTGTTCTAAAGGATTGAATTCAAATTTACATCTACAATATGTCATTCTAAACATCAGTACACTAAAATCTGTTATGTGATCTCCAGAATACATATTTCTACAGTAACTATAAGATCACTAAAAATTGAAGACTAAAATATTTCAAATGCACAGAAATGTGTGTTTGATATGCATGTGTTCCTACTTAACATCTGGCACACAGAAAGATGGAAATCTGCAACTGTCTTGCATAGAATATTTTTTTTTTAAATTTTAGCAGACAGAATACATTTCACTACATAAGACTTCTCCAATTTTTTTGTATTTTATCCAACTTAGAAACTTCAAAATCACATCACGCAAATTGTCACTAGCTCTGCTTTGTTTATCAAGACAAAACTGTAAGCAGAGGTTGTCCTTTAACAACTGCTGCTGAAGGCAGATCACAAACTCATGAAATGAAAAGGTAGTTTGTACACATGCACCTACAGTCAGATTCTTGCTCAAAACTATGATATAACTATTTCAGTGCCCACTAATATTGAAATGTTAACTACAAAAATTATCCAAGGGTATTGTGCCTGAATACTGCAAAGTCTTAAAGTATCAAATAGATAACTTAAAACATCAAAAAGGAATCCTGATTCACAGACAGACCCATGTCACACTACCAAGTTTACCAGCCATTTTAAAGGTATCTCGTCTGTTCAAAATCTCCTCTCGTTCATAAAAGGAACTTGAAGGATCTATTTTGCAATAAATTATTTTCTTAGTGGATCATTGTGTCTTTTCAATTTGAAAATGTATACCTGGCATCACTCCATAAATTAGATTTCTCCTCACACAGACAGTGTATCACAACAACACAATGATCTACTCTAGGTCTGAGGCCTGGCTACTTTTAATATTTAATAAAGTAAACATTAACCATAAAATCATTATTCTGCCACATGGACAAGGAATCCTCTTGAAAAGATTATCAGGAAGGCAAAACAATGTTTGAGTCTACTGGACTGCTTAAAATTGTCCAATTTATGATCCTAATGATAATATCGACTATTTCTCATGTTCACAATCTAATATTTTAATCATGTGAAAGAGTGACAACAAAACCAGGATTTAAATTGCCTCACACAGAAATATGGAAAACTCCTGCATATATTAACATAACATTACAGTCCACACACTGATCTGCATGCCCATGGTCTCCCACTGCAGACAGCAACTTCAGCCCTTACTTTTGTTACCAATCTGCCACTAGGAAAAGCAAAGCACCTAATTCACTACCTAAACTCACAGGAATATCTACATCTCAAAACAGCAGTATCTGCTCACAGAAATCACAAATGCATTTACACAGTTTAAACTTCTACACATCTTCTTAAAATGAATTCCACATGTACAAGTGAGAGACAAAAAATCCTAAATTACTCAGAATTTATTCTTCTATTTCCTGCCTATGTAAACATGACACTTTCTGCATTTCCATCATCTTGAGATGCTAAACTGATTCAGGCAGCAAGGCCTGCATCAAGACTAAGGCAAAGGGTTCTTGTCTGTAAACAGTAATTTCTGTAGCCATTGGAAATCAGACATTTTCCTCTCTTTTTTTCTCCCAAAACAGGTTAAGAACAGTTTGCTTCGAGAATCTTTTGGACTATTTACTCTAGTAAAAAGTTAAAATAATTTAAGCCATATTGTTCACTGCACGAAGTTAAGAACAGGAAAAATGCTGACTAAATAATGTGGTTCTGAATACAAGGTTGTCAAGAAGCTAAGCCTGAAAAAAGACCACAGGAGGGTGCAAACATTGCTGAAATCAGCACATTTGCTATTCACAGGCCAACAGCTTCACAGATACGTACAGTGAAAAAATAGAGCCACAAAAAGTCCATCTAGCTCAAGACACAGGTTCCTACTTTATAGTTGCCACCTTCCCAATGAATATTCTATTTACTGACTCTGTTTTCCAGAGATTTTAACATTGCTATTCCCCCCCCCCTCAAAAAATATAAAACTACCATCTCCATAACTTTGGTTCTTAATGTAATTACATAAGAAGTGCTTAGCCAACATAAATGAGACACTTGAGGCTAAAGAACCAAACCTCTTCAAATCTATATTTAAAACCTGAAAGACTATAAGGACTTGTTTAATTACAGTTCCATTTCACACACACATAAATAAGCTGTCCTTCTAATTCTGCAAGTACTCATTAAAGATCAGCTGTACAGGCTTAATTAACATCAGTTCTTCAGCAACCATCCTGCTGCTGTGCTACAGCAATGTTATAACACACAGACTTTGTCACTGCTTCCACTCTAAGTCCCTTCTCACTGTGGGTTTTTTTAAGTATTTCCAGATAAAAATGTAAAAAGACCAAAACTGAGGAAGTTAACATTTTAAGTTCCTATTAGCAATTTAAAATATAGTTAAGATTCTAAGGTTTGCTCTTGTTAATGCAAATAATAATCAATCAATAAAGAAAAAGAATCACCATTAAAAACCCTATTCTTTGTTATCCACAACTGCACCAGACAACTTTTTTTTTTTTTAATTTTAAAAATTTAGGTGTACTAACCAAATGAAGACATCCTGATTTCAGGATACATTTCTCTAATCTCCATTTGGAAGGGTTGTTAACAATTTACTACTAAGTTTTCTCCAATTTAAAATATTTCAGTGTGAGAGATTTTTCACAGATGTATTTGAGAGTGATCTTCAATGCACCTTCTTTATTCTCTAATGATTTCTCTCGAAAAAAATGCTCTAACACTGGACACTACGTTCAAATATATCTCCCTTTCTCTAGGTCAAGCATTTTCTTCATGTACATTTAAAAGGCATAGTTACAGATTTAAAAATAAATCAACCATTGACTAGAGCCTGAGCAGAACAGGACAGTCACTGCAATCTCCACACAAGAGCAGAATTAGAAAACTGGAATCAGTTTAACTCCACCAGACTCCCAGCAGCATGGACAGGGATGCTGTACACGTGTAACTTACCCACACCCCACCAAGACTCCTCCATGTCACTTCAGCTACAAAAAGTGCACTTCTGGAGTCTCATACAGGAAATTATAAACGCTAACCACCACGTAAGTATGAAAAATGCTAAATGCAAACTCACAAGCAAATGCTTGGCAGCTTTTCCTTTCGACTTATTGTATCTTTTTTCCTATTATTCTGCAATACTTTCCATCCTCCCTTGCCAAGTATGTTACAAACTTGCTTTTCAGTCCCAAACACCAAGGGCAGAAAGCCCAGACCAAACACTTCTTTGGAAATTTGTTCTAAAACAGCTAGGTAAGTCTGAGCAGAACAAACAGATTTTGTATGCAGAGTTCTTGGTCTCACTGCTCTTCATAGTTGGGATGAGGCTGAGCTCAGCCCGGGAGCAGCCTCTGGTTTCAGAGGAGCCACATGCACACAGGAGGGCTGAGCTCTAAACCCAGGCTGAGCACGGGGGAAAGCACTGGCCCTCCAGCACCTTCCACTGAAACTCAGAACTGAAGGGACAACTCTCCTGATGCTCCTATTTCTATATTTACCCCAGAAGGTAACAAGCAGACCAAAATATATGGGTTAGGCACTTTTGATAATTTCTCTGACTACTGAACATAACATATTCCATAAGGTTAAGTAAAGCACTTTTTTATATTATTCAGTTTAAGTAACAAAACGTTTACCATTATTTGGGAAACAGATGCTTAGTGACAAACCTTTGGCTACACAGTGCAAAAGAAGAGAGAAAAAAACCCCCATCATAAATCTAAAAAGGCAGAAAGTGACACAAATGACCTCTTCAACCAGCACCCCCCGAATAAGCATGAGATGCACATCAGCTGGCCCCACACAGACAGAGCAGGGCAAAAGCCACAGGAGAGGAAAGCCAGCACATAGCAGGGAACCCCAGTGACAATCCAGCCTTACAGCACAGCAGGCCTGCCCATCAGAGCAGTGCTTTAGCTTAGCAAAAATGGAATAACCACACTTCTACCCAGAAACTACCCACGAATACTTTTACTAAGAATGGTAATTGACAACAGTTTCATTTATATTTTGATCTACCTCATTCATCTATCATCTGTTCTGCAGCTGGGGTCTCAGGAAATTAATAGAAATTTAAATGCAAAAAATATTAAACTTTGGCAACAGTGATAGATAAGGACAAAGAAATTATCTCAAAAACACAGAGCTTTTTATTAAAGCATTTTTAAAGACTGGATCAGCCTGAATGTTTTTGAAGAGTTCTACAATTGCACAGACCACAAGCAACTGAATTTTTCTTTCTCTGTTATTTGTTGCTGATCAAAATTGTTAACTGCTACTTAGAGCAGCTGCATTTCCACACCACTTAAAATTGCTTCTCCTTTCTAAGAATTTAGTTCCAGTGATTTCATCTGGTTGCTACAGTGATACTTCATTGAGAAAAACATTCTATAGGCAGAAGAAGAAAAAATGAAAATGAAACAGCATTGTAGAAGCCTGTTGCATTAAACTCTGAAAATTAAACGCTCACTGTTTAAAGGAGAAAGAATTATTTCACAAAGCTATTTGCATATCAAAAAACTAGTGCAGGAATGTGTGATTATATACACAGAACTTGCCAGCACAGCTCAGTTCTTACTGTTCAAGGACTGCCCCAAGGCCCCTCCTCAGCCAACTTCTTCATTTGATGGGAAGCCATTGACACATTTTAGGAGAACTGCAAACGCATTTCCTCGCCAGATTTTTGGTTTGTCCATGTTTTAGGAGAGGAGATCATGACAGAAAAGCATGTGATTTCAGCAAGATTATTTTCAAAGGTTTAGAAAAAAAACATAACTACACCTTTGCAAAAGTTTGCCTGAACTCATAGCCTTTCCCACTATCTTAAAAATCAGCTTCTAAACATCAAATCCCCAACCCCAAACTGATCTGGCATGTTGTAAGTTTACAAATTTAGTGATGCAGTAAGCTGTTATTGCTTCAGGTTTTATAATTCAGATATTTCTTTATCATCTACTGGAGGGAGAAAAAAACTAGTATACCTTACCATGAAATAACTCATCATATGTCTGATGTGAAACTTTATAGCCATTAATATCTAATCAGACATCAGCATCTCAACAGCTGCAATCCATGGTCCTTCAAAAGCACTTTCAGCAAGGAAACAGACCTTAGGTTCTGTGATTTGGGACCCAATTAAATCTCAAAGCCAAGAAATATCAATATGAACTTCACAAGAAATAGATAAGCAGGAAAGAAATCCATGTGGCTGAAGCTGCCTGTAGCAGCATGTTTTGAAAGATTTAAATAGTTCCCCATGAAAAGAGGGATTCAGTGACTCAGGAACTCTGATTCACCCATGTCCTCCCAGTTATCACCACGACCATAAGAAAGTAACCTGCGACATTGCTACCCACTCCATACCTCCCAACAGGTTTATTTAACAGCTCTGACAGGTACACTGACAGGAAGGACAGAGGCTACACCCTCCTGCTGAGCAAGGCAGAAGAAAGCTGCTCAGCTTTGCTACAAGGAACACAGAACAAAAAGCTGCTTTACGTCCACACTACTCCCTGCAAGAATACAGGACTTTGTCACGACCTTGCTCTACATTAGTATCATCCCCAAATAAAATCACTGCAGTAATGTTCATTCAGAAGGTTTTTACTGTTTGGGTTGACTAATTTACACAAACATAGAATTACCAAAATTATAACAACGAATATTGATGACTAGTAATGAAAGATATGAACTTTTTCAGAAATATTACAGAAATTTTGCCTTGCAGTTTTAACCATTTCCTATCAGTTAAAGGTTGTAAGGATGTTTTGCTGGCATCAAGTGATTACACCACAAGGTTTTCTGTGATGTCTTCAAAGGCAGTAGTACCAAATTGGAAAAAAGACCATGATGTTCTAGAAGAACTTAACAAAGGGTTTTCTCCATTTTTTTTTCCTTGAAGGAAAGGAATCAAGAGGGGCAAAAGGAGAATGTTACAAAGTGTATTCAAATGAACTTACCTTGAAGAAATAGCAGCACATTCCTGCTGACAAATATTAGTCACAACTTCTTGTTTTCTTGAGTGTATTAGTACTTCAGAAGGCATGAGTAGTTTAAAAAAAAATTTCACTACTAGTACAGTTCCGTGGTTAAGTTATGCCAATCTACAATTGCATTGTCACCACATGGGATGGACCAACATTAAATACAGTTGTCTCAAAGTACATACACTAGCAAGCATGTAGAGCTCAGGACAAAGTTTTGTAAAACAGCTAAACCAATGTAAAAGTTCCCTGCTGCCCTAAGGGAGGTCTCACTCTCCACTGCCTTCCTCTAGCCTTGCTTCTGGCAGTGAAGTTTCCTCTCTCTACTCCCCATAAGCTTTAGTAGGTTTCATACCCACTGAGATGCTGACACAACTCACGAACCTGGCATGAGAGCCATCCAGTCTCTTCTGCCAGGGTACCCAGCTCATTGAAGGATCCAACAACACACATCACAGTCACCAAAAAACCCATGGGAGAAGCAGCCAGAGCCAAACTGGCAGCAGAAGCAGCAGCAAAGGAGGGAAGAACAGGAACTCCAACTTCTGCCAAGGATAAGCCATTCAACCAACCTTCCTTCTCCAACTTCCTCTACATCCCAGAAACCACAAGATTGCTAAAGCTGATACAAAGAGGAGGCGTGAACATATGTCCAGAGAGCAGAGAAAGAGCAGTACTATTTCCCTCCACATCCAGAGCTCACCACTGAGCTACAGGCACTTGAGATATGGGCACGGTATGGGACAGGAGGGGCACAGCAGTGACACATCACTACATGGAGCTGTCTGTGTCTCCATCATCTAGCAGGATAATACCAGGCACAGAAAGTGATGTATATAGGCACAGATCAGCCACACATCACAGAGACAGGCACAATTATGTTGATTAGATACCACAGTGTAAAGTACACATACAGAATGGGTAAAAACATAAGAAAAGACTGAGGGAAAAGTTGCCTGATACAAGCAGAAGTAACCCTACAACAATGATAGACAACTGGTCACTGGACTGGGGAAAAACAAAGGAGTGCATGCCTTGCTCTGACAACAGGAAGTAAGGCGATATTGAGCTTGTTTGCTACTGCCACCCCGACAGTGGCCACACCGAATACGGACCACGCAAGACACAGGCAGGAGACAGTGGGAACAGAAGTGTGAGCTCAATTCTGAAGAATTCTGAAGACCACCAGAGTTCACCCTCCTGAGCCCGAGGCTCAGCTTACACTGCTCCGGCTGACGAGCATTCCCAGCACCCGCCGCCCGCCACCATTCACGCCCGTCTCCCCAAAGGCAGTGACCCAGCAGGGCCCGCTGCACACTGCGCTACCCGCTCCGAGCCCAGAGCCCGCACACTGCCCACCCAGTCCCACGAACCACACACGCTGCCCCTTTCCCTGCACTGCCCACATCCCGCCTCCCCTTCCTCCTCAGACCCGCACACACGGCAGGACCCGCACCGCCGCTGCCCGCCCCTCCGCTCAGGGCCGGCTGCCCACTGCTAGCCAGCACCTGTCACCCCCGGGGCCCCACAGCCCGGCCCGCCCCGCACACACCCGGCCCCGCTTCCTGCCCCTCGGCACGACCCCGGCCCGGCCCCTTCTCGGCGGTACCTGAAGCGCGGCGAGTCCTTCAGGCACTCCTCGAAGTCCACGGTCACCTTCATGGTGGCGGGGCGCGCCGCTGCCTCCGCTGCTGCGGCTGCTGGCGGTGGTGGCGCGGCGAACCCGGGGCGAGGAGAGAGCGGGCCAGGGCCGGCGGGGCGGGCGGGGCGGGGCGGGGCGGAGCGGAGGCGGTGCTCACGGACGGGGCGGTGACCGGAGCGCCCTGCGCCCGCCCCGCCCGGGCGCGACTGACGGCCCGGGCAGCCAGCAGCGACCGCCCGCGTGAGCGAGGGGCACGCCGGCCAATCACAACGCGAGAGGGGAGGGCTCAGCAGGCAGGGCGCCCAATAGGCGCGGCCGCTCAGAAGATGCAGCCAACCACCGGCAGCGCAGCGATTGTCCCGCCCCGGCGCGCTCAGACTGACAGCCGGGCCCGCCAAAGGGCAGGCGGCCGCGGGCCTCCCGCCAATCGGCAGCTCCACCGCCGGGCTGCCCGCATCACAGGCCCCGGCCCGGCCCGCCCGGCCTTCGCCGCCGTGACGCCGCTGGAGGCGGGGCCGGCCGTGCGGCGCCGGGCTCCGCTCACCCGGTTGTCGGTACTTGCTTGATTTTTTAAAATTACAGCTATTCATTAAACGGGAGGACCTCGCCCTCGGGTGAAAGGCTCGGGAAGGCCCGGCGGGCCCTGAGCCGGGCTCCGCTCCGGCCGTGGCGCCGCGCGGGCTCGCAGGCACGCACCGTGTCCCTGCTGAGGGGCCACCCGCGGGATGACAGCTCCAGCCTCGGCTGCTCCTCGGTGTGATTCACTTCCAGATAGAGAAAGGCTCTCGTGGGGGGAGACTCGAGCCTTTGAAGGAGAAATGCAAACCTCAGGTTTTCATGTCAAGGACTATCAAGTGTGCGTTCTTGAGCTTCTTACCAAACCTTTGTCCGAGAATACTTTTTGAACTAGAGCGGATCATATTTTGGAGTAAATCAGAGGGAACAGGACCATGCTGCAGTCTCCAGTTTGCAGTGAAGGACAGCAGAATATTGTAATTTCTGATAGTTTAAGAGAATACAGAAAAAGATCTTTAACCAGTTAGGTGTTGGTTATTGTTCCCACATGTAAAACTGACAGACAGGAGCACCATCCATCCCCACTCCTCAAACGCAGCGACAGGGAAGTTGCTATCCAGGTTAAACTTGTCAGAGATGACGCAGTCACAGGGATGCCGTGCTGGGAAGCTGACACAAGTAAATGATTTTCACTCTTGTTTCCTTCCGGAGTCTGAGGAGCTGCCGGCTTCCAGCCACCCCACTTACTCCTGGCAGCTTTCACACCCTCCCTCACCCAAGTATCTGCACTAAGTTTCACCTCCTTTTTTATCTCTTTCGGTTTTTCATATTCTTCCCATTCTCTCTCCTCCACTTCCTTTCAGTGAACATGGAAGGAGGGGAACATAAAACTTCTTTCCAAGAAGCTGAATGCCTACTGTACCCTTACTGTTCCTCTCTCAGTTAATTCACAGAAGCAGAGGGATACTTTTTGGTTCAGTTAGTTGTGGTTTAGGATGTCAGGGTTTTTTCCTAAGACTGGTGAAATGTCAGAACCAAATTACAAGTTACACAGATGTAACGCCAGTATTTTGATTAGGGATTCAAGACACACCCACTCAGGAAAAGCAGCATGTTAATATTTGTATCACTGAGGCTGCATGTATGTTGTGAAATCCACTTTTTCAACTTAAGTACGCAATTGCAAAGAGCCCAGCTCTGTTTTGAGGAAGAGTTTTACGTCCTAAGAAGTAGCTGGTGTTAGTCATTTTCCATTACACCATGTACTGAGTGATGACTCAGTGTTGACCATGTTGACCACTGTTGACAGACCAGTTATGCTTAAATCCTACAACACACAAAGAAAAACAACTTGAAAAATGCAACCTTTTCTGTGGTATTGGATTTTAAGTTCATTACTCAGGTTACCAGATCTACCCTCAGGTCTAGGCAAGCCAGCAAATCTGATTGTGTGAGCAAACCAAATTTCATCAAAATTACAATAGATGAGAGTCATGAGGAAATTACAATACTGGTTTAAGAATTTATCTAGGAACACACCTGCCAATTTTAGCTGCCAGTTTCTTCTGAAGAGCTCCAAGAAGCCAAACATTAGATTAGTATTAGTGCTGTAAGGTAGTTATGAAAACAATGATTTTATTTATGTTGTGACACTTAACACTAGTTTCAAACAGAATAATTACATTTGTGAGGTGGCATCATAATACCACAAAAAAGCATATTACAGAAACAAAGAGTTCTGGTAAGATGTACAAGTTTCACATGAGAGAGTGAACTGTGGAAAAAGTATCTGCAGTTTCTATGAATTGTATACAAGTTGGTGGGAAAGAAACTAAAGACACACACACAAAATCTATACACATGAGTTAAGGCTCTTATTTGCAAGTGATCTTCCTATTGGAAGCATATTGAAAATGTTTTTCTAAACAGGATGAAGGTTGAAGACTTAAACCTGTGCAAGAAGATTCACAATTAAGGTGCTGTGGAGCTCACTGTCCATGTAAGTAAGGACTGTGTTTGTTTCCTCTTTACACCACTCCATATTGTACACGAGTCATTACCATATGCACCTAAAGATTAAGAAGTGCATGCAAGCTAATTCCCCATCAAATGTAAAAAGAGAAAAGATATTTCTTTTCCTGTTCCCATTCAGCAGGGAACTCTAACTGATATTTCTCAAGCAGAAGGAAATCAGACATCCCTTTGTAAAAAAAGCTATATGGAGTTTCTGGAGCTATTGCAAATTAAAACTTGCCCGATTTAGCTTTTAAAATACATCAAGGCGTAAGCAGAGAAAACCATGTAAACCAACCTTTCAATTAGAAGCAATGTCAGGGACATCAGGTTGCACTTCTGCTGAGGAAGACAAAGGAGCACCGTGAAGAGAATTTTTGCGAGCACTGAGAATGCGGAGAACAAAGCCTTGAAAAAAAACCCAAACTAAATCAAGTTTCAAAATAGCATCAAACTTGGAATTTAGGTGTTTGGTGGCATACAAAAAGGGAGATCACCCAAGCAGCTTAAAATCACCTGAGTGATGAAGGGACCTACTGCACATTATGTGGTTCAGTTAAAACCACCTTCATGAATTCGTGTATCTCCCTCAAAGCTACATAATCATTTCATTAGGGATTTTGGAAGCCATTTCAGGAAGAGATTTTATTTGAAGTTAGTAGAGTTTGTTTGTTAACCAAAATGCTTTCTAGATCTTGTAAGGTACAAACAATCTGCTGAGCACCAGATGGCCTGGCATACAAGAAAGGGGGAGGGGGATTAAGGAGGGCAGGACATTAGCTGCTGCTGCTGGATTCTACCTTAATTGCAGGTACAAAGTACCCATGGGTACTTAGCACAAAGTACAAGTGATATGTTCCACAGCCTCACAGATCACAGTGATGTTACCTGCACACATTGCTCACATCCATGCTCAGTCTGACAGCGACAAGGTTTTGCAAGCACTGCCATCCTCTCAGCAAGATTTCAGTGCCCAGCTGGGGCAGGCCAGGCCAGCAGCTGCTCAGGCTACACAGGCCAACACTCTGGACACTGCAAGCTGGTATATAAAGGGTACAAACCTGAAGTTTTGAAATCCTATTCTTGGGAGCCAAATTGAAAGATATGGTAAGTGACTTGGTGAGTCAGAAGTATCTAAATGCTTACCCTTTGCCCCTGTTTACTCTATGCAGGTGACATTTCATAGAAGAAGAAATAGCATCCTGCATGTTGAAAAATTAGCATCACCACGCAGGCCAGAACAAAGAGTTCAACTCTTTCTTGTGAAACGACTCGATTATTCTTGATTCAGGACTTTAGAATATTAACTCAAAACTGACAATCTTGTTACCTATTAAGGAGAGGAGATAGTTGGGAAAGGTACACTACAAAACCCAGTTAGCACAACTCACAGGTATCTTTGGCAATGCATCCAGTCTAATGAATCATTTCTGTAAATATCTTTCAGAAAACAGCATCCTATTGCCTTATTCACTCTCAGTTTCTCTGGACCTTCAGGAAAGCTCACACTTGAGAATGCATGTAACTGTAAAATAACTCATTCCTTTATTCAAACTTCACATATACAGTGGAGAAAAAGACATTTTAAAATAGATCCATATAATTATATGGATTTTTGCAACATATCAAATTCAGATCAAAATTAAGATATACACTGTATTTCATAACCAAGCTAAAGCTTAAGTGTGTACTTTGTGTAATAAAACCCAGAAACTACTCTGAATACTGGAACATTCCCAGTCAAATTCCACCCAGTGGGAAGTTTTTACAGCAATTTGGAGGTGCAGAATCCCTCTTTACAGCTATACAACCAAACTGTAAACAAGTATTTGAATTAAGCAGTTTCCCTTCTAGCTTCCAAAAAGCCTTCATTTTACAAAAGCAGTTGCTGTAAGTTGCAATGGACACAGGAAGATTTAGACCAGTGGTTTTCAGTATGGAAGTTGCCAACCCCAAATGAGTAGATCAACAGCAGTTATCTAATAAAAAACAGCCAGAGCCTAAGCTCAGCACATCTTCAGTCCTGATGTATATTTCTTCGTGGCTGGGTGTTTTTCCTCAGGTGCTAACAGCACAAACATTGTTCATGCAACTGGAAAGAACCAAACATTTGAAACAAGAGCCAGAAGAGCAACAGTGGATGGGATTTTAAGAGAAATGCTTGAGGAAACTTGCACGTTCTCACAATAAGCCAGAGAGAGCTCACAAAACAACCAGTCCTGATGGAAGAGGTTATGAAAGTTAAATGCAAAGTTCAAGTTAGCCATTTCCAGTGTAAAAACACTCCCTCCACCAGATGTTAGTACTGCTTTAGTCAGAAACTAACAATTGATTCCAAACACCGCTCTGAAGAAATAACAGCTCTTGTTCTAAAGACTGGGAAAGTGCAGGTAAAAACGTACTGAAATCTAGATTAACAGGTCAATGCTTTACAAAAAAAGTTGTAGGACTTGAATAATCCCTTTTTAAACTGTTTAACACATCTGATAAATAGCTTACATGCCAATCTGTCACGCTGTACCGTTTGGCTCTTGAAACCCAAAACTTTCTGTATGAGACACCACATCTAGAACACTCTCAAATAAATAGTGAAAACCCAAAAGATAGTGAGTGTTTCAAAGCAAGAGAAACAGTACATCACACAAGATAATCAGCGCTATACATACAGGGAATGCCATTCTGGTTGAAGAAATTATGAAGCAGTATTCTCCATGAAATACTAGGCACAAGAAAAATCAATTAGACAGTGTTTTCTGCCTAATGGACAAGTCTAAAATGAACATTCTTGGCAATACAACATTGTAACTGATATGCTTCTTAACATTTAAGAGCCTTAATTGCAGAAATCATGAAGCGATGTTTATATTTGTGTCTTTGACAAGCAGTTACAGTTCTGGACAGATTTCTTCTATGCTGTGTGCTCTACTTTCCAGCTGGTCACGAGTAACATGTGCTGCATAAGAAAGATTACAAAAAATAGATAATTCTTCACACCCATTGAATACTTTCACAACACACACAAATTTCCTCCTGAAATCATGTCTGCTTCTCCAAAGATAATGTTTGCCAACCCATCTTAGCAATGTATAAGCTTTTATTTGGAGAGTGCAGAAACTTCTCAAGCAGTTGATTTGACCCTCATGCTCTAAAGAGATGGCCAACAGCACTGTTCAGCACACCAAACAGCCCCCAGAACTGGGAGGATTTAACTCAGGGTTAGAACTAACACATGAGGTTCCTGCAACACCAGCAAATACAGTACTTCCCAGGTCAAATTTCAGTTCCAGATAACACACTTGAATTGAAAAAACCCCAAGTTTATACATGAAGGAGCACAATCAGTTGTATTTTCAGGAAGTTAACTCATGCTTTTGAGCAAAACCACCACAATAAAACAGAGAAAACTTCTCTTCAGTGCTGATCAAAGAATATCTCATCAAAATGATAATATTCTTTTTTAAAAGGCGAGTTAGGTTTGGATATGAGTTAGATTTGGTAACATGCAGTTTAACAAGCAAACAGCACACTTAACCAGCAGAACTGATTGCTGTGTGCTCCCAGCCTTCACATCTAATTCATCTTTAGGCTGATGCTTGCCCTGGTTAAGAAAACACAACATATTCTGCATCTACCAAAGGCCAAAGGGCACACCTAGTCAGTGACAGCTCAGCTGCTGGGTGCCATCTGAGCAAGGTTAGCAGAGCAATGCAGCTAAATCAACCAGAGAAAGAGAACAATAGTCTTACTGCTTGTCAATTGAACTGCTATAGACAACACCCTCTGACTGATACTTTTGTGTAGCAGAATCCAGGTTTGCACTGAAATCATCATCCTTAAATTCACCTACATCAGAAATATTTCCTTCTGTGATTTCAAAGGGAATTTATAAAGGAAAGGTTTTTATGGAGAGAAACAAAGGTCACTTCTGCTGGCAAAGGAGAATTCTATTTATATTATTCATGGAGTCATAAATAGCAAATAGCCAGTGATGGTGAAATGCTGAAGCAAGCAAATGTAGAATCATAGACTGGTTTGTATTGAAAGGAACCTTCCATGTATATGGAAGGAACATCCAACTCCAACCCCCCTGCCATATGCAGTCTATTACAATTTCTACTTTATTTTCCACAGAAGAGCTTGGCTGCCAGAATCCATATGCATGGGATAAGGCATGGCTACTTGAGGCAAGAAAGGAATGATCCATCCATTTAAAACACTTGGTTGCCACAATGAAAACAGGAGCAAAAACATACAAAGAAGTTCTCACCATCACTGACTGGACTGGCCATCTTCATTTCAATCAGCAAGAAATCTCAGTCTGTAACCAAGAAGTGCAACTTGTATTAGTGGACCTGGTGGTACCTGACAGGAACTTCCTTAAACCTGCCCTAAGTTTTTAGTCCCTTCCTTGAAAGCAGAGTGTAGATATTAGAAGTATACTGTTAGTTTTACTCAAATACAAACCAGACAGAATTAAAGGGTAGAAAGAAATATCAGATCAGAGAAGCACAGAATCTTTAAGGGAATCTTCATGGATAGAAAAAATTCCAAGTGAGAAGAGATTCTCAAATTGCCTGAAAAACAGCCCCAGGAGCCAGCTGAAACCCAGAGTCACAACAGACCACTAAGAAATACCTCCTGTGTCACATCTTTACTTGCAACAATTGTCAGTACTGCAGAAGTCACATTATTCCATTGGAATAAAAGGACATTGCATGGCAGCTCTCACTCATATAGACTGACTGGCATAAATAGCTGAGTGGCAGCCACATCACCTCATGATCTCCACAACTTCCCAAGAACTCAAGTTAAATGGAAGGATTTATAAAAATATAGCTACAGTACAACATGCAGAAAACCTAGGACATTTTCTTTGAAGTTAAAAGCAAGCATCAGGGCTGTTAGTCAGTTTAACAGAGTGAAGCCAAAACAAGCCATTGCAAAAATCAACTCCTGTATCACTCAGTGCAAGAGTAAAGAAACCCTCCCTTTTCTGCTCTAGACAAAAGAATTTTAAAATAAAATTTCAAGTCAAAGAGCTCTTTGAAAGTTATCCAGGTGCATAATCCTTCCATATACTGTTCTCAGGAACATGAATAGGGTTTTGATTTCCTTCCACAAAGGAAACAGCCTAATTTTTAAATACTCAAGTGCTTAATGTAACCAAAAGCACAGCATGACCAAAAGCACAATGACCAAAAACCCCAAGTAGCAAGTGTTAAAGCCATCTATTTGAGAAACCTTCTGTAGCTGTAATTAACACTTATGAATAAGTGCTCTTCTGTGCCCTCAGAATACAGATGAGAGAGCAATAAATAATATAATCTCAAAGAAGTTATTTCAGTAAAACTTTGACATTAGCATAGCTATATGCTGGACATTTCTCATCTCAATGTAATAATTCCTTAAAATGTAGGCAGTGACAGAAGACTGGCTTTTTGACACTTTTGTTCATATCCCATCATCCTTTGTCCAACCCTGTCTCATAATCTGTCTGAGGACATTCGATTCACCAGCTGCTACAAAAGTGAATCAGTACTTAACCTCAGAAGAACTGATCAAGGACAGGGATTAATGGCTGTGATAGCTGATATAGAGATTAGGAGATAACAAAACATGAAGGTTAAAGCAGAATGATAGAAAAGTGAAGAATTGAGAACTACATCAGGTTAATGAAAAGTATTTCTATATGCTATGGTGTGGAGGTGTACCAGTTAGTTAATGGGTTGCTACACTGGCAGACGCTTACATTCATGGAATCTATTAGCCATGAGCAGTCTAAAATTGATAATTACCAGTTGTGGCTCTGAAGCTGGTTATGAGGAAGGTGGAATGGACTTCAACAATAGAGATGGAAAAATGCTGCAAAGGTCTGCCTTCTTTCCACTGGCGAATGCAGCTGGGGAGCGGAGTTGCCTCTGTTTTACAGCAGAGTGCAGAGAGATGGCAGCTTCAGGCCATGCAGAAAGGTCATACGGTTGGCTGCTGCAGCCCTCCTTTCCCCTGGAGAGTGAAGTTCTAGTAAATAGCCATTATAAGGCCTATGTTCAGTTACTGGATAAAGTCAGTCCAGTAATGGGGTCTCAGACACATACCAAATGACCCTTTCAGTGCAATTGTGAAGGAATTAGTCCTCCTGTAGTAAAAAACAGGACGAAAAGGTGCAATCCGCAGAACTTAAACACGCAGTTTTGCAAAATGCCTTTTTATTGCGTGGGATTTAAATGAATTTTAGAAGAGTTCCTAGTTCACATGGTTGTGAAAAGCAGATGTGAACCAAATTAAACCCATGCAGCATCTTCCCAAGTTTGCAGACCATGCTAATATCTCATAGCTTTGCCAACCACAGATGAACAAGGCTTACAGACTTCACTGCCACCAGTCTCATGAGCAACAGATGCATGGTTTTTTAATGTCAGAAATTTATTCAAAGTGCTGTTACATAAAGAGGTGGGGAGTGAACTGTAATTATTCACCAAAATACCACCACAAAAGTCTAAGACTTTTCACCCAGAGAGAAGTTTAAAGATGAAAGAGAAGGTGTCAGCCTCCATAGTTTTAGGAGTTTCCTGTGAAGAGACAGCCCTGAAACAGATTCCAGCAACAGCTCCCACTTAAACATCCCAGACTTTATTCCAGTAGCTGCACTAAAAGCGAAGTTGAGAGTCTTATCCCATACTATAGCAATGAACATTTCTGCTCAAGGACAAGTCTGTATTGAAGGCCTAACAGCAGTTTTACATTTCAGTGTTCTTCCTCAGGAAGATATATAGTCCTCGCAACAGGGAGGAAACATTGATGGTAATTTCCCATTGCTGGCTACAGAATGGATTGGGAGGAGAATGGGAAATGACCCACAACAAAAAGCCAGGCTCTCCCATGTGGCCATCAGTGTTCAGTACAAGACAGCTCCTCCTTTAAAAAGGGTGCTGGCATCTTCACTGCCCAAAGTCAGCTAGGCTGGGGAAATGGTAAGAAGTGGAGATGTTTGCTTTTCTGTTCACAACAAAAAACATCAACAGTGACAGGTAGATAGGTAGCATGGAACAAAACCTATCAAGACCCATTGAGCATTACATACATACTGTGTACTGTACTCCTTCTATACATACACACTGGACTCCTAGTCATTCTCACACAAGAGTATATTCATTTCCCAACAGCTCCAAGGGCCTCCAGTACTTACAGGTGCTTTTTAATTAATCAGTAGCTCACCATGTTCGGTAGCTTCTGTACTCATTGTTTCTACATCTGCAGCATCACGCATCTCTTCATCCTCATCATCTTCCTCTTCTTCACCATGTAGTTCTTTTGCAATGAGCTGCCTTGCCAGTTTGATGTTTCTTCCTTCATTGTAGTGCATTTTTCTCTTCATTTCAAACTGTTTCTTTTTCTCTGTGGACAAACAAATGGAAATAGTTGTTCCTTCCCTTAAAAAAAAAATCAACATATTTTCTTCAAAAAGGAGCACATTGAATAAAAATTATTGTCTTCAAGCAGTGGAGTGTTCCTTTAAAATGAGTCTGATTTACACAAATGATAGTAATTGATGTACTGGAATCTCAGAAGTACTTTTATAAGAACCTGTTTGCAACTAAGAGCAAGTCTGAACCACAAGAAGCATCAGGCAAAAGTACACAAAACTCTGAAGTTTCACAAGCCTTCTTTCTAAGTAAACTGAAGGACAAACTGAGACATAATGCTGGGATAGAAGATGAACTTTTGCAGATGTGTGTCTTGATTCCTGGCTAGCCACCAAAGGTCAGTTATGAGAGATATATTTACCACATGTAGAAAAAAATATTTTCCACTTTCCCCATGGCCTGAAGCCAACTCTGCTCCATATATTAAACATTAGCATATCCAGCAGTAATGCATTACAATTAAAGCAAATTTAGTTTTCTGCCAGCCCCAACACTTTGCTCTTTTCCCTCCTTTAGAATAGCATAGTTTCACACTCCAAGTTAAGGCCAGGAAATTTGAGAAGCACCAGCTAGATAATACAAGCCTGAAACCTTAGAAGTATCATTGTTTGACTATTGCCTCAAATATTCTAGTCCAAGTTAACATGAAATAACATCTCCGTTAAAGATGTTATTTGCTTTTGAATAATTGAATAATTCCTATTGCATCCATCTACCACTTGCTTTGAGAACAACAGAAATATTTGTACATTTGCAAGCAATTAGCAGTATTTTATTTGCAGTGTATTCACTGAATTATGTTCAGATTAAGAACTATTCCTTCAACCCCAAACCAGAACTTCTTAGCAGGAATTCCCACACTTTAAGCTTAGGGAGGCAGCCAGCAACAAATTCCTGTTTATATGCAGATCCCAAACCAAACATTCCCGATTAGAAACAAGCAGCATATTTGTTCAAACACTATTTATCTCTGTTTTCCAATCACAACATTTTTCTGATAGTACTTCTTTGCAAATACATCTTATGGAAAACCTGAAGCTATTTGTAGGAAAAGAGTCTAAACTAAAGAAAGAAAACCATTTATGCTTACCCCGTTCTTCAGGTGTTAATTCTTCATCCTCATCATCCTCTTCACTGCTTTCTTCTTGCCTTGCTATAATCTTGGGTCCTCTACCTTCAGCTGCAGCTGCCAGCCTACATAAATCATGCAATACAAAATGCTGAAACAGCAAGTTTTTCACTATTTAAAATACATGACAGTTCAGAACACTCATACAAACAGCTCTGTTCATTATTTTTGACATATTTCTATGTAGTGGCAACCTGCAAGAGGTTTAAATTACCAGCAGCACTATCAAACACTGAAAACCACTTAATTTGACAATAGCAAAAATGAAGCTTCTAGAGAAACCAGCAACATCTTTCCATAAAGAAAATATACCCCAGGAAAGAGCAGATTATCTTCACATTTAGTCAGGGTTTTTTATTACAATACTTACTTTTTACTCAACACATCTGCTCTTAAGGGCTCATATTCTGAATCACTCACTGCATCCTCATCATCTTCTCCTATCATGCTTGAAGGACAAACAAAAAGTAGCCTTTATTAGTAATTTGCTCGAGTTTGCAGTTCACTCAATAAAACAGTCAAAACCTTACAACACTCGATTAATTACAACACTCAATTAAAAGACTTTTAATGCTTTAAAAGCTTTCCCAATCAAATTTAAATATTGATATGACATTATATTCCAGTACTGAACAAAATAAAAACAATAGAAGTCAGACTTATTTATTCCATTCAAAGCCTAAAGTCTGCTAGAACAAACCTTCTAAACTTTGTCCTTTACGACAGTTCTCCTTATTTAGAAGTTCTGTAGATCTGAGTATGTTGCATACACCCAGCAGGCCTGCACAGTAATACTACATCACCCACAAAGTAAATTTTGCTCTAAACCCACAACTCCACCTGGCAGCACACAGGACAACACTTGAGCAAACATACCTGTGGTAAGGAGTACTCGGCTCATCAATTTTCATCAAGCCATAATCTTTGCCTGCAGGGTGGTACGTGGCTATGATGTTCATTTCATCCCACTTCTGGGATTTTTTACTGAAATAAGAAAAGAAAGTTAAATATTCTTACATTCTAAAACAATTAGTTCTGCTTTACCATAGAAGGCATTTTTAAAACGTCATCTGATCTCTACTACATACTAAGCACAAAAAATATTGTTATGACAGACACATTCAAAGTATTAAATCAAATCAAATAAATCAAAGTATTAAATACTGCTCTATACACACTTAAGTCATAACAAATTCTCAGTGTATCTTAATTTCTCTAACAAGTCACAATAGCTAAACAAACTCAATAATCTCTAAACATATTCTTAATCATATAATTCAGTCTCCTGGTCTTGTTCAATGACTATCTTGTGAACTGCTTGATTTGACAGTAACTTATAAGGGGAAGAATTCTCTTTTTACAACAACCCACAAGACTTCAACAGAACCCAACACCTTTCAGTTCACCTCTACTGAGGGAGCTGAAATGATTATTAGCAAAACTGTTACATAAACAATAGCAACACAACAAATCCTCTCCTGCAGTGAAATAAGTAGCATAGAACAAGCTGGTTATTAATACTGCTTCTGTCATCCTAAATTGGAATCATAAGCCAAGTGATTCACTGCTATAATTAAGCCGAGGGAGTTTCACATTTTATACAGACAGGCACCATTGATGCTACATCATCTAGAATTTTCTCAGTCAACCAGAAAATGAACCATTTTATGTATATTTGAAGAAACTAAAGCTCACCCACACTGACTGCTTATTGACAAAATATATAAGCCACAAAGAAAAGCAACTGCCTTGTGACAAGAGAAATTGTCATCCCTGTACTGATCTAAAAGCCACAAAAAAATGTTCAATCAACACAAACCATCATGTTTCATGTTTTCTCTAAAAAGGTTATTGCAAACGTTACATAAGGTGGTCTTTCCCTTAGATTAAGCCAATAAATTTAATTTTAGAATAACATAAAAATTCCACAAATTAATATATTCTTGCTGTAAATTATTAGTCGAGGAAGCAAACATTACAGGACTTCGTGGGCTTTGTGGGGGTTTTTGTTTGATTTGGGGTGGTTGTTTGGGTTTTTGGAGGGGTGAGAGGTGGCATTTGGCTGGAAGACTTCCACTTAACTGGTTTTGTTTAAACACAGGCTGCTCAAAAAACAGATATATTCAATCTCAATAACACAAGTGCTCTTGAGCAGAATAGTATCTGTAAAACAAGATAAAGCAAAATTTCAGGGACAAACTACGTTCTGCATTTACAGGATCATTGCATAATACAATGTGGGTGAAAAAATCTAAAGGCAAGAAAAATAGATGTGGGGGTTGATGCTGAATCCAGCATGCCACAGGCTTACACTCCAGAAATTAATACAAATTGAATGATCTTAATCCCCTCAGCACACAGCAACCAGTGCCAAGGTCTCATGTTCGAGGCTTCAGGTCCATTTAATCATTTTGTGCAAACACAAGGATTGCAGCATAAGCGGACACCACGTGAGTCAGGTCGTGGCTCTGGCAGGGCGGGGAGTCATGAGCTTGGTGATGACAAAGCAAGAGCTCCTGTCTAGGAATGCCACTCATTCAAAACTGTCTGGTTAGGAGTCGAAAAATCCCCAGTTTACCCAGTTTAACACAGCCTAAAGTTCATCCATGACCAACACAAGATGCTCACTGTGTTGCAGTGAGGATTTTTACCAGCCAGAGCACCTGGACAATGGCACATGGGATACACAGCCCCTGTAGAGAGACAGAGCTCAGCTGACAAGGAAATACAACAGATGGGAGAGATTCCCATCACATGCTTTGTGTTCACTTGCCCAGAGCACATCAAGGTTTACAGCCCAGGCTCACAACTCCACCTAATAATAATATTGGCAATCTTGGAACAATCCCTTTGGCATGCACTGTGCTGGAAATCAGCCCACACAGAACAAGTCAGTGAGTCATAAATAAAAGACTCAACAAGTTTTTAGTGGCTTAGTTTTTCACACTTATTTTTTTTAAGCTCGAATTCCAACACTAAAAACCCTGGCTGTGGAACACTTCCTAAAGCACAACTTAAAGTTCACCTAGGGGGAGAAAGAAAAGTCATTAGTGGCAAAGACACAAACATGTCATTTCACCCCTGCTTGTAAAAAGCCCTTACAGGAGAATGTCTAAGTGCTCTAAAAAGCCACACCTCTCTTGTTTGTCTCAAATTTTGCATGCTTAGGCATGTCTGCATAGCACAGCACTAATGACAGGGCTTAGGACCATGACAGGGAAATGCATCCTGATACCCTTCAGATACAGAAATAGGAAATCTTCCTTAAGAAAATGAGGCTTGAAAAATCTCGTAAGTGCTCATTTGTATTTTCTCACATCTTTAAAAATACACAACTTCATTTGGCACCACACCAGGTGGTGTGGACAGGCAAGAAGTTTCAGCAGCAGTAATAGCCCAGGAACAGCTCTCACACCTCACTTGCTCCTGTCATAACAGACTCACCTCTTCCAACACAGCTGCTTGTGCACACACACACTTCCATAATTCCTTTGTAAAATATCACACCCACTTGCTCACATGCTCTTACACGGGTCTGGAGGCAAAAAATATGTACCCCAGTGTGTATGCCAAGCACACATCTGCCATTAAAGCACAATCTCAGCTCTTAGGTACCAGTTCCAGTGGTGTCCCAATTTCTCAAGCTTCCTTTTTGCATCTTATTTTCATTAAGGAAGTTTTCCAAACAATGTTACCATCACAAGGTCAGTAATGATGCAAGTACATGAGAGCTCTACTGAACGTGGTGCTTTAAAAGATGACAGCTGACATAATGAGCTCTTTCATCTACAGATATTTTTAAAGGTCTTCAGACCTTAATTTCAATATCAGAAATAAGCAGAAAAAAAATAAGAAAATAGATACCTGAATTTATTAACTAATCTTTAATCTCAAAAGAAAATCACAATTGTACCACTTATCATTCTTCTAAAAATAAAATTATTTTCCTGAAATCAGAAACAACCCTGATGTATTGATACATTGTCAACCAAAAATAATACCTGCACAGAAACCATCTTTATATACTCCCTGTACTGATCTTTCCAGGAAATTTTCTAATGTAGCCTGCCAAGTTTAGCCAATGTCTTTCAATTTACAAGGCAATTTCAGAATTAATCTGAATTTGCTGGCTCACGTTGGTAAACAGGAAATAGAAGCTGGACTCTAGCCCACTAACTGCTTCCCAAGAAATTACTGTGTGCAATAACCAATATACCATACACTCATCAGTTCATACTCCAATTTCTATTCGTTTTTCAAGATGGTACAAAAGAAGCTGCTGAAAATTAAACACAGGCTACCAACAGCCAGTTGTAATAAGTCTGGTGTGGTACTAAGCACATCAAGCTACATAATATTAAAACTAGAGAAAAGAAAAAAATCACATTTGTGTAACATCTTGCTACTTACACTCACCTGTTTCAAAGACATCATCTCATTCACTCACTTGAAATTTTTCTCTGGAAAGCAAGAGAAGCTAACACAAGCAACAGTGCAACCCAACAGCTCTTCTTTCTTACCTTACTGACTTTAGACTATATTCATGACTTAACTAGGCAAAGATGAAAGGAATATTACTGTAATAATAATAATAAAAAAAAAAACAACACCAGCAAAACCATTTTATTTTATCATTATTTCTCTCCTTAAAATACTGAATAAGGTGCCAAAAAAAAAAAAAAAAAAAAAAAAAAAAGAAAACTGTCCGAATCAAATGTGTAAACACTGAGTTCAAGTCAAAGCTTGCTCATCATAACTTGATGGAGAATCAGAGCAACGGCAGCCAGCACACGCTGGGTTCATCAAGAAAAGTGTAAGATTCTTACCCATCAAGGACAGGCGCCGGCCAGCTAAAGACACTTCTGGCAAACTTGGACTAACCCGGCATGTTATAATTAAACCAAGATTTTAATGTCCTTCCAATCACAAACAACACGGCTGTGCACATTCTAGAGTGTGAGATCTTTACGGATGGATCCTGCTCAGCCGAGAATACATCTTGATGATGTTTCAGCCCAGGAGAGGTCCCCTCTCCAGGGACATGCTTCTGATTACAAGAAATGAGCTGCCTATGAGACGGCTGAGAATAAATCGAGCGCCTTTCCAAACTCTGAACTATCCTCGCAGCATGGGTAAAACCTTTGTGAGCAGCCACACTGAGCAGGTGACAGCGACTCCTCGGCAGGAGCCACGGCGACAGCTCCGCCGGCCGCAAGCGGGCAGCGCCCCCGGTGCGCCCCGGGCATCCCCCTGCCCGCAGCGGAGCTCCGGCCTCGGCAGCAGCTGCCAGCCGGGGCCGAGCGGAGCCGAGCTCCGGGCCCGCCGCCGCACCGGGGGCACGGCACGGAGCCCCGCCCGGCCCGCGCAGCATCCCCGGGCACGGGGCGCCGAGCAGCGCCGGCTCCGCGGGCCGCTCGACGGAGCGGCACGGCCGGGGGGAGGCCCTGCGGGGACCCGCCGCGGACCAACAACCACCGAGGCCTCACCCCTGCTCGTCCTCGTCGCAGGCCTGGCTGGTCTGTCGCACCCCCAAAGCCGCTCCCGACGATGCTTTGCTGCCGCTCTTCTTCAGGATGCCCTTGATGGGCCCCCGCCCCGTCGCCGAGGCGTCCGGTACCGAGGGCGCCTCCATGGCCGCGCCGCCCGCCCGGATCCGCCGCCGCCGCCGCCCCGGCCGGGCCCGCCCCGCGCCAGCAACGCCGCCTCAGCCCGCCGCGCCCGCGCCCCCTGGCGGCCGGCGGACCGACCGCGCCCCTGCTGCCGTGCGCCTGCGCCACCGCGGGGCGGCGCTCTGCGCGCGCGGGCACGGGCACGGACACACGGACACAGCAGCGACACACGGACACACGGACACACGGACAAATGGACACACGGACACACGGATACACGAACACACGGACAAATGGACACAGGGACACACGGATACACGGACACACGGACAAATGGACACACAGACACACGGACACAGCAGCGACACACGGACACAGCAGCGACACACGGACACACGGACAAATGGACACACGGACACACGGACACACGGACACACGGACAAATGGACACACAGACACACGGATACACGGACACACGGACAAATGGACACAGGGACACACGGACACAGCAGCGACACACGGACACACGGACACACGGACAAATGGACACAGGGACACACGGACACAGCAGCGACACACGGACACACGGACAAATGGACACACAGACACACGGGCACAGCAGGGACACACGGACAAATAGACACACGGACACATGGACACACGGACACACGGACACACGGACACACGGACACACGGATACACGGACACACGGACACATGGACACACGGACACATGGACACACGGACACAGATACACGGACACACGGACACAGGGACACAGGGACACACGGACACAGATACACAGACACTCGGACACAGATACACGGGGACACAGTGACACGGGGACAGAGGCACAGAGATGCCCGGTCACACAGACACAGGCTCACAGGACACAGAATCACTGAATGGGTCAGGTTGGAAGGAGTCACATTGCACAGGTGTGTGTCCAGATTGTTCTTGAATCTGTCCAGCGGTGGAAACTTCACAGCCTCTCTGGGCAATCTGTTCTAGTGCTCTACCACCTGCACAGTAAAGAAGTTCTTCCTCATATTCACTTGAAATTTCCTGTGCATCATCTTCTGCCTATTGCCTCTCATCCTAGTTGGCAGCACTGAAAAGAGCCTGGCTCCATATTCTTGGCACCTCCCCTGCAGATCCATACCTACTTTGATGAGGACGCAGAGGTCTGGCTGTGCACAGGGCCGGGGGCCATGCACAGCCTGCACACCAGGAGGTGTGTGCTGCCCTGCGGTGTCTGCACATCCACGGAGCTCTTGGGGCTGTGTGGGGCTTGTGCCTGTTTGGCACTCCCACACGCATTTCAGAGTTTTGCACATGCAGGGTGTCCCTCGTGTGTGCTGTTGGCTGGGGACATTGGAAAGCACAGGCAGGACAGGCTGCAGCTGTGCCCTGGTGTCCCCCAGCTCTCTGTGCCCCCATGCAGAGATGCCCCTGGCACAAAGTTGTTTGCCAGAGCAGCCCAGGTTTGCCACAGTCTCTGTGGCACAGGGAAGGAGCCAGCGTGGTCTCTGAGGGCCCAGGCATCGCAGGGTTTTGTGTCTGAGTGAAACATTCCCGTTTCTCAGCCGCACCTGGCGATCCCAGTTCCCAGCCAGATCCAGTGCCCAGCCCATGGGGCTGCAGGTTCCTATCTCTAGGGCTCAGTGCCTGCATAGCCACTGTGCCATTCTCACACAGAATGAGGGCTGCAGCAGCACCATCTGTGTGAGAAGGAAAATAGGAACCTGATGAAGCAGTGATGAAATGATTACACCCAGAATCTGACACACTTGGGAGCAATCATGCAGTTGTTTGTTTCCTGGCACGTCCATCATCCTTATAGCCTGAAAAATCGGGTGGAGTGTTTAATTCTGTGTCACAGGAACTGTGGCATTAGGATTTGAAAGTTTAAAGGGATAATGACTTAAACATGGCAGTTGTTTCTGGTCCCTCCCATCCTGGCCTCTTCTGACTGATAAAGATTAATGACATATCGGCTCCCTGCTCAGCTCCTGTAGATCTCCCAGGGCAAGAAGGTGCTCTGCAGTACACCCACACCACCAGAGTCCCACCAAAATAAGAGCAGAATGTTTCCTGCCGATTTACAGCATGCTATATCCATGTCATTATTTCTTCATGTCAATAAAAGCAGCAGGAGATGGGAGTCAGCCAAAGCCACAACACAAACTTGCTGGCAGGGCTCAGACAATGTGGGGTGCCCATACACCCGACCCCAGAGAACCAGAAACAGCTCCAGGCTCCTGGAATAAAACCATTTGCCTTCAGCTGTGGTTGTTATGTTCATTGCAAACCTGCTGTGGCAGTGCTGTGGCCTCAGAGGAGGGGCAGACCCCACACAGAGCCCCCCAGCCTGCTGGCAAAGGCTGTGCAGCTGGGAAGGTACAAAAGGCCTGAAGCAGGTATTTTTATTTCATTTTTAATGAGTTGCATGAATGCTATTCAAGCAGAGTTGTCGTGGTGCCTGCTGAGCACCTGCCAGGGCAGATGCAGCACCAGCGGGCACTCAGCACGTGCAACAGCAGTGGGCAGGATGTCAGAGCCTGCTGGTGTTCAGGGAAAAGCCTCTGGAAGAAAAAACAAGGGAGCAGCCCCATCTCTTTCTGTCTGCTTATAAGTACAGTCAGAGCTGGCCCCTTGGGAGGCCAGGACTAGAATCATTAGAGGCAAGAGAAGGGCATGTATAGACATTAGGGATGAAGTGATGCTGAATCTCCGGACATTTTTAGATTTAAAATATGAAGGGCAAAATACCTGATTTCTAGCAAGGAGGTCTTCTGACTTAGCAACAACATATGCCTACAGTCCTGCATTGGAAAACTGTCAGGACTCCCAGTCTCAGTTCCCAGGCTGCGGGACTGACCCACCATATCTGGATGCTGCTGCTGCTAAGGCAGTGCCCACAGTGCAGCTCAGACACTGTAGATTCCTGGCAGGCCCAGAAGCATCAAGACAAAATTTGGAAACAAACATGGGGCTGAGTGATGAGTGATTTTTCCCCAGGACTAATACTTGCACATCACAACTCATACCCTTTCCCATCCAAGTACTGGAGGACTCACAGAAATAGCAGAGTTTCAGGTCTGCACTTCAGGGTTCCTTTCTTTCACCATTAGCACTGACTCAGTCAATTATGCAGAAAAAGTCAGACCAAGACAAAAAGAGGGATAAGAGAGATACAAGGCATGACAGCAAGGAGTAACTCTGGGCTGGCACTCTACTGTTAGCAAAGAGGAAACTACTGTTAATAAATTTCTCAGGTACACAGAGAAATTCTAATGGATAACAAAGCAAGCAACAAAGTTTATCTCTGGTCTGGTGCTGTGTCACTGCATGCCAGGAGTTACATCTCAGCAGGGCAGTTGGCTTGATCAGTGGGCATCATTTTGTCGGTGTCAATCTTGTAGGACTGGAGAACACTCTTCAGCTGCTCCACGGTTTCTGGGTGCATGTCAGGAGCTCTTGACAGAATCCAGGCATAGTCCATGTGGAAGAGCCAGAGGATGTTAGTGCAGGAGTAAACCAGGGAGTAATTTTCATAGTCAGTGGAGATGACCCAGTAAGGGGCAGCAGGCATAACTAGGAGAGAGGAGGGCACCGTGACTGCCATGTGTAAGCAGCTCTGGACAGCCCTGCAGCACCACAGCCACAGTTCCTGGGACTGTTCCCACTTTGGCTGCTGCATACTTGTGGTCAGTCCAGGGAGCTATAATTTATAAAAGCCTGTCAGGACTCCCTGTTCTGCCATAGGAACTTGAGAAAGACACAAAGCCCTGACTATGAAGGTCTTTCTGGGAAGTTAATGCCGTGACCCGAACAGCTCTCCTGGGCTGATGAAAGCCAGCCCACCCTCACCAGTGTGAGGGTGCTGGCTGCTGGGAAGGAGCTGCAGTGCTGGGAGCTGACACTGGTGATAAGAGGAACACAGACCACCACCCACTGCCATGGGGAGCCCTGCCTCAGGGAGCCAGCTGAGCCCAGAGCTGTTCTCTGGGGCTCACACCTGGTGAAGGTGGTTGGGGCTGCACATGCTGTGGGTGAAGTGGCTGCTGGAGATGCCATAGCAGCACAGAATTAAGTCTGGCTGTGCTCATGGAACAGTCATTGTACTTCCTTTGCAACTACCCCTCCTCCACCCATTTCTCCAAATAACCCCTCTGTAAAAGACAGCTATGAAGCTGTCAAATAAAAGGTGTGAGGGAGCAGAATAAAAAGTGATCCAAGGGAACACTGCAGCTCACTTTCCAGTGTTGCTGCAGACAGAGGAAAGTGCTGTGCAATGTGGCAGAACCACAGCAGGCCCCTGTCAAGTGTTACAGTGACAAGAGAAGGAACAAGCAAACAAAACCATATTATTAATGGTTATTAAAAGCCACTTGTAGGTAGAGGCAGCGTGGGCAAGTAGCTGCACCATAGTGTGCAGAGAAAAAAGCTTATTCTCGGCTCTTGCAGCACTGTGGGGCTGCCTCCCCCACCTCCCCACCTTCCTGTCCTCATCTGTGAAATGACCTGGAGGGACAGCAAGGCTACTGATGTTCTTGCTTTGAGATCAGCTGGTGAAGAGTTCTGGACTGCTGAGGGGGCTGTTGCTGTAAATGGCATATCAGTGTGACCAAAGCTCTGCCTGCTGGTCACAAGGTCTATTTTACCCCTTTGCTGCTGTGCTGAAGTCACATGGGGAGCTGCACCCCTTGCTTTGCAGTTTCTGACCCCTGGTGCCATGGCACAATGCTCAGACCTCAGCACTGCTGAGGCCATGGGTACTGGGAGCCTTCCCACTACACACTTACACCAGTTAAAGCGGACGCCCAGCTTGGCTGGCTGCTTTACATCCATGTGCATGAGTTCTCCTTCAGCTTCATTGATTTTCCCATTGGCACTAAGGGGAGAATGACAAAGGTGAAAAATAAAGCCAGGAAAGTGAGAGATAATTTTTTTTTTCACTACCACTAAATCACTCCTCCTGACACAACTATCTGTCAAGAGGTGGCAGAAATAGGTACTGGTAAACCCAGCACCCCTGAGGATGTTTTCAGCAGCACTTGGGGCACAGCAGGTCCTGAGCCAGGTACAGCTCCGTAGACTAAGATTAAACTGGCCCAGCACCCCAGGCTGCCTCTCCAAGTATCCCTGCCAGTGGGATGTCCTTTGGTTCCAGGGTGACAATGACACAGAAGAAGGAGAGCAAGACCAGTCTGCACTGGGGAATCCAGCATGGGAGCACGGGAGGATCCCGTCCATGATCTTGGATGTGCCAGGGAGCAGCTCAGCTCCTGGTAGTTGTGGAAGGCACGTGTTCACTTCTGTTTAATCACCTGTGCTTTTTCCAGGTCACTGCACATTCCTCCGCACGCAAATTACCTGTACCTGTGTGGTGAGCCAGGGTTTCTTTGGCTGCTTGTTCAGAGCACTGCCCTGCTGGCAGCAAGCCCTAAGACTTGAGCTGCCCATCTTATAATAGCATTTTTGCACGGATGCCTCAAGACCTGGACACTGCCTATCAGGCAGGAAAGTTTCATGCTTCCCTGTAAAACAGGAACAGCCAAGGAGGCAGAAGTGAAAGCTGCCAGCTGCAGAGGTCAAGGGTCTGATGCTGGAACCATGCACAGTGCTCACCTGTCTCAAAATATCCCTAATATCTCAGAGTCCTGAGCTGTTGCAGTAGTGACAGCAATGATGGGATGAATCTCGCACAGATTAATGCAGGCACAGATGAATGTCCAGCTGTTTGCCAGGCACAGCCCGAGCAGTGGAGCTGCTGAGACAGTGCTGGTCACTCAGTGAACGGCAGGGATGCTGCTCTGCTCCAGACACAAGGGATGTGTTCCTATGCTGTTGTTATTGTGAGCCAGAACAAAGTCCCCATGCCATGCCAGGAGCACAGGGGACAGCACTGCCTTCACTGCTCGCTCCCTCTCATCCATTCAGCCACTCACAGCAGCAGCTCACAACAGCACAGGGCAGTGATGGAAACAGACAAATTAACACTTGCATCTTTCTGTGTAAAATACCAGGAGGACTCAGGATAATTGCAAACTATCTTAATTGCCTAATAAAGGAAAAAGCATTCACTTCACCACTGATTTAAACTGACAATGATTTCTGATCCCCTCGCACAGCAGTTACTACCTGTGCAAGGTAAATTCTCCAGAAATAGGCTGACAAATAATTGAGTAAAAATTGCTCATGTGTGTCACCTTCCCTGCTCCTTTTCCTTGTATCTCTTTACTCTGGAGCAGAGAGGAGCACAGGGCACAGGCACTTCTGGTCATTCATACAGGGGCACAAGGTTGTAGCTGCCACCCCATAGCCAGCCCCATGACTCTCCTCAGAACAGGACCCAGGGCATCAAGCTTCTCAGCCATCTCTGGAGATGACAAGCCAGTCAGGGGACAGATCCAGGCTATTTTATGCTGAAGTCGCCATGTACATTTGATCTATTTTCTTATCACTCACCTTGGAGAATGAGACAGACACCTGTTGATCCTCAGATCATTGGCAGGAATCAGAGACCCATCTCTCTCAGAAGAGCTACTGCAACCACAGGGTGCCTCCCCCAGCACCCTCAGCCCCAGACATGCAATTTAGAGAAAAATTAACACCCAGGACAACAAGAGAGGTGACAGGAGTGCCACTGCCGCAGCGAGAACATGGCCCAAACACAAACACTTACAGCATCTCCTTGTTGATCACCTTGAACTTCCCGTTCTCCTTCAATGAGTAATTTGCCTGGATGCAGCTTCCTTTCTCAAAAGTTGAGGGCAGCTTCTCTATCTCGTACCATTTCCCCAAATACTGACAGAAGAAAGTTTAAAGAGATGTTTTGAACATGAATGAGCTTAGGCAGAGCAGCCTAGCTCCTTTGTCAGCACAGTTTTTGCCCCTCAGTGGCTGGGGGGTAGCAGAGCTGCAGACCCACACTGGCAGCTGTGGCACAAAGTGTGACCAGACCTGCCACCACCCCCTGCACCCAGGCACCTTGCTGTCAGTCCCATGCCCCCTTAGCTTGCTACAACCTATGAGATTTTTAGAAAACTTTTCACACCTGGTTGATATCGAATTCTTCTTGAACTGATGGATCTGGGCATGGTCCCATATGGAAGATCTGGCCTTTCCCAATGCCGAAGAGGCTGAGTAGGACCGAGAGCCGCACTGCCGTGCCCAGCATGGCTGCACTGGGATGCAGGCGAGAAATGGACCTGGGCAGAAGGAAAAGAGCTGAGCTGAGCCTCCCTGGAGCACAGCTGGGTGTGAAATGCTGCACAAGGGACATGCAGCAGGGCACCTCAGGGGCATTGCAAGGAGGAAAGAATTATTAGAAGAGTGCCAAAGAAGTCTCAAGGTAAAACAGCTTTAAGCCCTGCCTGTGCTCAGGCTGTGCCCAGCAGCTCCATGAAAAGCCAGGCAATGCCTGGTGAGAAAACTTGTACTCATCACCCACATCTGATATCCAGCAAGATGCAGGGGTGATAAACATCTAAGGACCCACAGGAGCATCACCATTTGTCCAAAGCTGAGGCAAGGGGAAATGCAGGATATTTGCTTTAAAATGGTGGAGCACAAGGAACATATTCCAGAGCCAATGGAGAGCTGGGGTGCTGGGACATGGATGTACACCTGCAGTGTACACCTGCATGGCAGGAGGGGCATCCCCAGGAACGTCAGGGCTGCCTGACACTGATTTGGAGGGGAGAGACAGTGCAGCTGCCTCTGGAGAGGTCTTTGTGTGCCAGGATATACCCAGCACTTCAAGGTGGGGAAATTGGTAGAGATTCAAATCAGCAACAAATACAACATGAACTGACCCCCAAAAGCATGGAGTGAGGAGGGATAGGACAGGTTTCCCTGCAGAGCAGAAGCAGGAGCTGTGCTGTTCCCAAAGAGTCACTGGAGCCAGGATGCTGCCCCATGTTTGGGCTCTGCTTGGGTAGGTTAGACCCTGAACAGCACTGGGCTGCTCCACTTCCCTGGCTGGAAACTCCTCCACAGGAGCAGCAGTAACGTTTTCCCCAAGTTTAGAAGAAAAGCCCAGATTCCAGCACAGGCACAGGCCCTGCTGCAGACACAGACAGTTCCCATTTTGAATCTCCCAATTCAGACATACCTTGGTGGACGAGGTGCAGTGATGCTCTGCGGAGGACCAGGGCGGCAAGGAACAGCTCTGTGGTGAGCTCTCTGCTTCTCTTTATAAGTGTGCTGGGATCCTCATTATTCAGCTCTGGCACAAGCCACTCCCTGGTGCTCGACGTGTTTAGGTTTTTTGGCAGGCCAGTCAGCTGCCTTAGATCTGCAGCTGGTACGAAGCTGGAGATGGGCTGCAACTTGGCTGCTCACCCAGGCAAACAAAGGCACCCCACGTGTCTGGATATCGCCCTGCAGCTGCAGAGCCCTTGCAGCCACTCACCAAAGCCTCAGGCCTGGCTGCAAATGGCAGGGGAAGGAGAGAAATGCCATAGCCTTTGAGAGGGGCTGGGGACAGCAGCAGCTCCCATCCTGTGTTCTCTGGTCCAGCAGCAGCCATGGCCATGCTCCAAGGGGGGACATGCAGCCTCCTCTGCCTCCTACTTGAGCCCTGGAGATCCACCAGGCCACTGCAATGTCCTTGTCCCCATCACAGTCACTTGTTGTGAGTACATGAGGAGCATGAAGCAGCAGGATGCATCACAGGTTTGTCTGAGGAGCTGTAAACCTTCCAGCAGTTTTCTTCTAGACTTTTAAATCTTATTACAAGGAAAGATGCTGGTGCAATTAATTCCATGCTGACCTGGCACTTTTTCCAACTGGTGCCCAGCAAATGCCTTTGACAGCAGAGCAGCCATCTGTGAATGCAGCCGATCCCAAGAGTTATACAAGAAGGGCTGAGTAATTGACAGGAAGCTCTCCGTGTTTAATTACATTTTAATCTAATCTCTGTTGAGACTTTCTCTCTAGGTGTGTTTTTACATGCTGCTCTGCATGCCTTACTCACACACACACACACACACACAACACACACATGAGCCCAAGTGACACCCCAAGAGCCATTTTAAAGCTCAGTCCTGTCCCTTTCTGGGGCAGCCCAGCCCAGGTGTGCCCTGAAACACAACACAGACAAAGTGTGTCCTCGGACCTCAGCGAGCACCAGAGCTGTAACTGGCTCATCCAACACAGAGCCAGCAGCACCAGCTGGGGGTGAATGGCCATGGGGAGCACACAGTCCACGGTCTGCCACAGCACTTGGCACGGGGCAGAGGAGCATGCAGGGCTCTCCCTGACTCCATACAGATCATTAGTACTTTGGCAGCCACCTACGTCCCTGATGGGGTTGCTCTGGCTGCCCATGTCAAAGTCAGAGATGTCCTGTAGACTTTCTGCAAGCCCCACATTCACCTGCATCTCTTGCAATACAAACAGGTTAAAATCAGGTAATTCCTGGACAGACCCTGACCTGAATGGTACAAGTGCTGCCATGCTGCAGTGCACTGGTGGGATTCCCCACACAATGCAAACCAGCAAGCAGGTTTTCTCCTGAGCTCAGCTGCCCACATCCTGCAGAGCAATCAGAGGAGTAAGTCCTGCAAAAGGGCCAGCTTGGCCACAATGGAACATCTGCATGTGCAGGTGTGTCTTCGTGCTTATCCACATCTGCAAGTGGAGCACTCTCCTGTGGGATGGAGCATGAACCCCTTGGCTGTGGTGGCAGCAATGTGCCCTCAGGTGGAATGGTTCTGAGCAAGTCTTTTACACTGCTGCAGCAGGAGGGGCTCCTGCTTGCCCTGGTCTACAGGTGCTGCCCAGTACTCAAGGGCTGCCCTGCAGTGCCAGCCCTGCCAGGGCTGTATCTGGGTGGTTGGGCAGTGCCATTTTGGCTCCTGGCACACTGCAGCCAGAGCCACACCATCGAGGTGTCCACCCAGCCATGCTCCATGGACCCTGCTTCAGGAGTGTGCAGGAGCGGGCTGTGGCCAGGACACTGAAAAGTCAGGAACCAGCAGGAGCTGACACTCCTTGAGCCCCACTGATAGTAGAGATGACAGGTGGGCTGGGCTATAGCCATCAGCCTCCTTGCAGCCAGCACCAACAACACTGGAAGAAAACCCCTCTTTGCAGGAAATCCCTGGACCTCAGAAGTGCAGGAGCTGCAGTGGAGCCCTATTTCTCCACTGGCCACTGCCAGGAGCATCCCATGGGTGCCAAGGCACTGCACAGCTTGAAGCACAGTTGATGGGAGCTGACAGCCAAGCTAGGATGTCTCCACACAAGCACTGGCTGTGCCTTCCCCAGGGGCACATTTCTGGGCTCTGCCTGACCACAGAAGGAAGCACCCAGTTATCTGCCTGCTCATATCTTGGAGTGGAGCAGGTTTGGGATGCTGCAGCTGAGTCTCTGCTTGGGGCCAGCTGGCCAGCACATGTTCAGAGGCCATCCCAGGACCATCCTGTCATTCCACCTCCAGCACCACCAGCACCCCTTGCCTGCACAGACCAGAGCCTGCTCCATGTCCCACCTGACAGGATGGCAGGACAGCAGGAGTCTGCTCTGAGCCACTCCAGAGCAAGAGTTTGGGGAAAAGCATAACCTTATAATTGCACCTAATTGTGAGGTGGGAACAGTCATCTCCACCTGGTGTGCAGTTTGTACCCTGCAGCAGAGGAGGGGCCACACATCAAAGGGCAGGAAGCTGGAGCAGGGGAGGGAGGAAAGGAAGGAGAAAAGCTGTGCAGAAACCAGGGCAAAAGAGGGGGGAGGGGGGCACCAGACACTCTCGGAATGCTTCATGCAAGAATAAAACCTCCCCCACATTTCTGGGCAATGAGGCAGCTACAGGGCAGGTTGCAGGGCTTGTGCACAGGACATGGACAGGGAGGTACCCAGGGGCTGCAGGAGGATAGGGCAGCGCTGCCTGCAGAGCAGGGGACCTGTGAGAGGGGGGTGGGTGCAAAGCACACACGGGGTGAGGTGGCATGAGCCACACAGCACATCCAGGGGTGACGGGGGGAGCAGCTTGTACAGACAGACTACATTGGCTGGGATATTCTCACACTGCCAGTTATCCATTTCAGAGACAAAGCTCATCTGGCTCCAGTGAAAGCATGCAATAGCACTGAGTGCTGCCAGCAAAGAAAACCCCCTTGTTAGAATAAGCTACAAGTGCAGATTAAGTTCAGCCAGCAGAGGACAGGGCAGTGTCACTCCACCTGGGACATTCTACCTGTAGCTGACCTGGCTTAGTGCAGGAGTGAGATTGTCCTGTTGCACCCCCCAGATAGCAGCTCTTGGCACCTTTGAAACAGAGCAGCTTCAGCCAGCCAGGCCTGCTGGGGACCTGGCTCCCCAGGGAAAGGCTGTTGTACCACACTGGGTCTCCAGCTGGGATTTCAGCAGCTGTATAGAAGCCCCCAGCAGCTTGAGAACCAGGATAATCTGGGAGTGCTGAGGCTCCCACCATGGAGACAACACTGTTTGCAGGGACAACTCTTTCTGACTCAGGTGATGCCTTCCATTTTGTCTTTTTCCTCCTCTCCAAGAAATGGGGCTTTGTGTTGGCCAACAAGTTGCAACGTGTATATAGAAACAAAAATCAACAAGTAGGAGACAAGACAGAGAAAAGAAAAGCAGGTGGGAATTTTCCTCTGTAGGAGTGGCAAAAAATGTTTTGAAATCTGTTTATGCAAAATGGTGTAAAATTTTTAATTAGATTTAGCAGCAAAGGAAGTAAACAGACTCTGAACACATGTGCTGGCCTCTGGGATATGTGAACTTGGTCCCATGCAAGTGCACAAAAGATGTTGTCATTCATTCATACACAATTAGTGAATAGCTGTCCACTTTGGAAGTTATCCAACTATGTATTCAAAACACAAGAAACCAAAGAGAGAGAATTTAGAAAGTCAGAAAACTAGAAAGGGTATTATTATTTAAGGGACATTATCATGCAGGACTAACAGTATTTCTGGCTGTGCTGAGGAAGGCTCATCAACCTAACTGGTATTGCTGCCATGATCCTGCAGAGAGAGAAGCCAGAGGAATATTTACTCTTCAGAAAGTAAAAGGATAAACAAAACAGAGAGAAGGAAAACAAGGTCTCTGTACACAGAAATATATTGCAGATCTGGACCAGTGACAAACCTTTGCCCTAGTGCCATCTCACCCCTATGGATGTGCTCACTGTAAAAACTGGAGTTTGAGCAGTGCCCATAATTCTGGGGTTTTGCTGCATTCCAGTGTCCCACATGAAGGGCTGCCTTATGCTGCTAAATAAGGTTTAAAAAGTTTTGTTGATGCATTTGCTGCTGGGTTCTCAGCAGACCCTGGGTACTGACAGAGCAGGCATTTGGCCAGGTGAGGAGTGAGGAGTGCACAGCCTAAGGGGGCAGAGTATGACTTCTCCAGTGGTGTAGGAGCAGATCCCATGGGCATTTAGCAGACTGCTGTGGGTCCTGTCTGGGAATGCCCACTCAGATTTGTGCATTGTGGACACTGCAGGGCCCTGACTGTATGACTCATCTCAGCACAGGGTGCTGCTCCCATCCTCTGTGTCCCACTGAGCCCAGCCCAAAGAGCACCCCAGCTGCCCTGCTCTGCATCACCTTCTCAGAGGAGAGCTCCCACGTTCCCCAGTGGATTCATGACGGTTTTTTTTCTCAACCAGCAACATTTAGCCTACTGAAACATATTGTAAATGATCTAAAAAAATGTCATTAAGCATGTTTAGAGAGCTTTTTCTGCAAAGGTATTTTCTATTCTCACAGAGGAAGCACAGTGATCTGTTCACTGCATCACCAGCTCTGCCCAAGAGATGCCCAAGTAAGGCTATTTAAAGCCCACAGCCCTATTTTCTGCAGCTAAGCCATATTTCAGCCCTTAGCTCAGGCATGCATTAATTCAGTTACACAATTATATTTTCTATGACCTATATGCAACCTACATCTTTCTCATGATACAGATTTATAGTGAGTGGGTAATTGCAGCTCTGCTCACAGAAATAGAGAACAGCCTCTATTACATTAAGAAATGCAATTAAGAAATCTCCTGCAGATTATGCTGTCCTGCCAGCTGAGCAGGAAGCCCTTCAGCAGGGACATGGGCTCTCCTGCTGCCAGAGCACTTTAGAGCCTGCTTCATGTCAGCAACTTGCATCAGCTACCAGGAGCCCAGGAATCACACAGGGACTTCAGAGGTGGCCTCAGACTCTCAGATATCCCTCCCTCATATGCCTCAAGGCTGTTTTATATATATTTTAGATATGCACCATGAAGATCCAGGAGCAACACTTTGGCCCTGAAGGACTTTTTGACCAGCCAGCACAGCATTTCCATTCCATGTCTCTGAGTCCCCCAGTCTCACACCACAGGTCAGAGGAGAATTTTAAGAATACCCTTTCAGAAAGAGCAAGTCTCACCCCTCCACACAGGCTGAGAGCACAAAGACACTGGCATATGTGTTTGGCTTTGCCTCTGAATAGCTGCATTGAGGCCACCGAGCCCAAGCACACACAGCTTGCATTGAAACACAGATCTAAGTGTTTGCTAGACTGAAATTTACATTGTACAGAAAATAAATAACATAAACTCAGTGATCAGTGCTCTGACTTTGGTGCAATACTTGGTTACAGTATAAAATGGCACAGAGATACCATTCATGGTGAGTTTCATACAAACTAGTTGGGAGATTTTAAGAATGATTACTTTAGAGAGCATTAAAAATGCTTCTATCTGTGCTGCACCCCAGGAATTCTAGTCAGGTGTGTATTTCAGTGTAAAGAGACCTGGCATGAGGACATGCCTGCATTATCCACATGTCATACCTTGCATTCCCTGACATAATTATTCTTGAAAAATGGTTGTTAACCATGAACTAGAACAAAAGCTTCTTACAGCAGGACAGATAGGCAGGAGTATAGGAATTTCGCTGTGATGCAATAGATCAACCTGGGACTGATTTTGATTCTGTAAATTCCATGCACAGACAGAGCTGGAAGCCAGCTCATGACTTGTGCCTGTAGGAGGAAAAACTGTCTGCAGGAGGACCTGGGGTGCCTGGGCCAAGTGCCATCCCTGCCCACAGAGAGCTAACTGGAGCCTTCCTGCTCCTGTTAGTGTCTGTTAGTGCTGCAGGAAGGGAGCAGCCACCCCATACAGGTGTCCCCAAAGCCTGAGGGAACCAGGCAGCTCATGTGTGGTTCAGGGCTGTAAAAGTGGCAGTGATACAAAAAGAAGGTCCAGATGTGCTCTTGGGCTACAGAGTCTTAGGGACTTGTTTGTTGATAAAAATGTACAGCAAAAGAACATGTGCAGGGAGGAGATGAGGTTGGGACTTAGTGTGTGGTCCAAGAGTATATGGGAAAGATGAGAAGTGTTTTCTGTGTGTGCATGTGATGAGGCAGCAGTTCCCAGTAAAAGCACTGGCTCCATCCCCACACCAGTGCTGGCCCTGAGAAAACTCATTGCTGGAGTCCCTTGTTGGGATGGACAGAGCACTGCACCCACTGGATGACTGTGTCCTGCACCTCCTTAATGTCACCTCGTGCCAACAGCCAAGCCACTACACCATTTCACCCTCTTTAAAGATGGCCACTGCTACCCTGAAGTCTTTCTGAGTCCCCAAGTAGATTTTCTGCAGGCACTTCCTCATGATCAAAGTGCACCTCAGCTGTATTGGAGTACTTGATCCTCATTTCTTCTTTGGAGGGCTGCCAGGCCAAGTACCTGCACAAGCTTTCTACTGGGAGGGAAGCAGTACAGCCATACTCCAAACACCCACTGGATGTCTCCAGTGGGACACAGGAACTGACACATCCCTCCCTGCAGTAAGTGATGGAGCCATGGGCCCTTTCCAGGGTGCTTTTCCTCTTCCAACAACTCCCTCCTTTGTCACGCTCCCTGGAGCAATGTTGCCTCTCATTAGAGCTGGAAAGGGAAGGTGCTTTGCTGCACTCTGAATGCTTCAACACCTCTGAGCAAGCAGAAACCAGGAAGGAGACACAAGGACAGCCTGCTGGCTGATTGTCATAGTAATTCTGGTTAAAGTCTCACCAGGAAAATAACGTCTCCTACAGCACTTGACCCCACAAGGTGATAGGTACCACCCACACCCCTGGGAGCACAATTGCTCTGGCAGGGAGGCCCTGGAGAATTTTTCCCAAGGTGCAGTTCAAGGTCCCTGGGCAAGGTGCCTGTGGGGTGATGGTTAACCTTGGAGCCTGTTTAAGAGCAGCACAATGGTGTTAATGCCTGCCCTCAGCGCTGGCACCTTCCTCTCTGTAGCTCTAACAATTCAGAGGACCTTGTAGCAGCTTTCACACAGAAGACTAGAGTCACCATATTTATTATTCTGCCACAAAAAGTTATTCAGCCTTGGGAAGGAAGGTAATACCTATTCTGGCATCAATTATAACAACAAAATGAGTCAAACAACATGCATTACATTGCAGTGGTTTTCTGCTTTCCTGCAAGGGCAGGGTGGTGGCAGAGGCAGCTGGGATAGTAAGGGAGCTTAGTGCAGGTAGAGTGATTTATTCAGGGCATGTAGCAGTGCCAGGGCCAGAAATGCTTAATCTCAGTCCTTGGCAGAAGCCTTTCCACTAAACCATTAAAACAGGCCAGTTCTTACCTGGTTCTGCTGAACACTCTTTCTACAGCCAAAGCAAGAGTTCTTTCATTTTTCCTGTTTTGACTTTTATTAATGTCTTGGCAAACATGGTGGAGGAAGATCTCAGGTGACCAGATCTGTTCTGTCTGTATGCTGGAGCTGGAAACAACTGGGAAACACCACTGCCCTTCTCAACATCATCTGCTAGGTCCTGCATGAAGAGTGAGTTTCCATACCAGGAGCTGTGTGCAGGGGGATGGACAACCTTGTGCCATGCTGGCTGAGAACAGGCAGGCACAGGGCAAGGCAAGAGCCAGGAACTGGTAGGCAGATTAAATATCTCCACATGCTCTTCAAAGCAAACTCAAAAAACTCATGGTTTTGGGGCCAGTACCATGGTGCTATGGCAATGAAAGTGCAAAGATGGCAAGTACCATCGAGTCTTAGAAAGCCCTTGCTCCTAAAAATACAGTTATTGTTCCAAAAAGTCAGAAAACTTCAGATTCTTTCTCCATATTGATTCCTTCAGGCTTGAGAGTGTCTGATAGAGAGGATTCTTTCATTAAGGATGTGACAGTGATGTGCTTCATCAGAAGATACCAGAAAAATGCCTTCCTGGCCATATATGTGGGGATAAAACACAATCAGCTTCACTGTTAAGGGCAGAGGAAAGCAATACTGCACATCCACACCAACGGGTGGGCAGGGACCGACCCCCTCTGTCACTGCTCTGTTGGCAAAAGTGCTGTGAAACAAAGCACCCTCAGGGAACCAAATTAAGCTGCCCTGCAGGAGTGAAATACAGTATGTTCCCTGCACCATGCTGTGATAAGTGCACTGAACTCTGGCTCAGCCAAGCACTGTGCCCAGAGATGCCTTTAGCACCAGCAGGATGATGCTGCCAGTCATCCTGCCAAGGGCTTGGAGAGCTCTTCCCTTCAAGACACCACAGGAGAAGGCACTGGATGCTTCAGGAGACCTGCACACACAGCTACTTTGTGCCTTCTGATAAGCTGCTGTCAGGGCTGAGGTATTACTTATCAGTATTTTGAGGTGAAAACACAGGTCTGTTCTTGCCTCAAAGAGCACCAGGCGAGAGGATGATAGGGCTGTATCAGTACCATCCCCATGGCCCTTTCAGTTACTGCTGAGAATGAATTAACTGTATCTGGCTCCAGGCCAAGTGGAGCTGGCTCTCTTACAAATTCTCTGTTTGTAGCATCTCTCCCCAGTCCCCAGGGCTCAGGGTGCTGGCTGAGAAACTGGCTGGTATTGGTTTGCTACTAAGACTGGGTTTGCTACTGAGACATTTTTCAGCATTGTGGTTACACAACAAGCTGTGAGCTTGTGTTTCAAAACCACAGCCAGAAGCACAGGTGCTGCTGTTGCTATTTACACAGCACCAACATGTTTGGGGAGGGTCTTTAAGCTAGGAAGATAAACCCACCCTGGGTTTCTGAGCTATTCAGTTTCCAAAAGGCTGAGCAAGCCTCCCGTGTGTGGGTGCGCTGGGTGGCACTGTTGCAGAGCTGGGGGCTGTTGAGCAGAGCTCCCTGCAGAAACCCCAGGCCTGCAAAGGTCCCATGGCCATGCACTGCCCTGCCCACTGGCAGAGGGCTGAGCCAGCACCTCCCTGTGCAAGACAGGTCCTCAGCAGCCTTTCTTACCTCCTTCAGCTGTTGTGAAGAGCTTTAGCTTTTCCTAATCTGCAGCTGACATGATTGTCCAACTGACAGTGTTGATGTTTTCTTTTTTTTCTCTCAAGGAAGAGAAAAGGCCCTGGGGGAAGCAGTCTGCCTGGGAGACTCCATAAGGAGACTTTTTGGAGCAGGGCAGAGACTACCAGAAGCAGAAGTAAGACCCAGACCAGGGGCAGAGGAGAGCTGTGCTGAATAATCTCCCATCCTGGTTTCAGGGCACTGCTGTATGTGAAATCACTGCCATCACAGGCCTCCTTTTCCCAATAACATTTCTGGCAGTGGGCAGTTTCTCAGCTACAAGTTCAAAGCCAGATGTGCAAGAAGTGCTTCTCAAATGCTAAACTTTCCCCTAATACGTATCAACTCCATCCCAGGTGTTAAAGTAACAGGCTATCTAGCAGACAGTGCCAATGCACCACACCACAAATCAACCATAGGAATCATCTTTCCCAAAACAGGAGTACCCATAATCTTGAGCCCATTAGGCAAAGGAGAGCAATTACTTTACTAACTTTCAGGTATCCCTTGTGCTGTGGTTTCTCACTAGTGCTCTGTAACCAGACAGTACCTACAGGGCTACTATTTCGGAGGAAAATGTCCCACAGAAGCATCATGATTATATAATCTAGGAGCAATCACATCCTGCTGCCCATATAATTGTCCCATTGCTGGGTCTTGTCCATCAGCATGTCAAGTGTAGCTCCCAGGAACACCACATGGCTGGCATTGGTACAGCAACCTCTTGGCCAGCTCCATGGCTGCTTGGGGTCTTCAGCACATCAGAACAGCAAAATTAAGGCATCAGCCACCCTTGACAGTGGTAAAGACTTGTGAAGCCCAGAAGAAGTTTAGATTCCTATCCTTTGTGTAGCTCCTTGAAGAGGTAAACACAGGACAGTCAGTGAAGGACCTCCATAGGAACTTGCTGTGTCTTGCCTCTGCCTCAATTGAATCACTTATTCTGCAGCTCTTGCCATTCAGAAGAGATATTTGACTCTCAGCTTTTGGAGCTTATCTTTATTCCCTTCACCCAAAATAAACTCTTTGCCATTGCTGCTAGTGGAGGTTTCATACAGGAGCTAAATCAGGAACCACAGGTGTCTTAAGGTCTGCAACACACACAGAGACCTGCCATTGGTTTAGGGCTGGAGTTTTGGTCAAGACACAAAGAATCTGGAGTGATCAGGAGTATGTAAACTTGCAGTGATTGCTTGGGAAACCCCAGGAGGCTCCTTGCTGTGTCAAGGTGAGCCCTACCAAACATGGCATGCAGAGGACTGATCACCTCTTGGTTCCTAGTGCCATCACAGAGAACATGTTGATTTGAAGGGAAAACCAGGATCACTTCACAAAGGCTAAGAGGTGCACTAAGAAGCTGGACCATCACTGCCTTCAAAGCATTGTGAGAAACATGCAGAAAAAGGTAGAACAGTGCCACAGCCTCAGCAGCTGCTGCTTGAAAAAAAAGGAAAAAGACATGGCAACCTTTGGCATTGTAATTCCTTGTAGGATACCACAGCAGCAATGAGCATGGACTTCCATGGAATTTCACTGAATTTCTCTCTCTTTTGTCTTCTGGCTTTTAAGGTCACTGTCAACTGGAATTGAGTTTTCTTTCCTCTGTTACTCACAGCAGAACAAAAATCTGTCCTCAATGCCATATTAGTGCAACTCTATGGTGAGAAAGAAACATGTACACTTCTCTTGCCCTCCGACACCCAGAGCTCCCGTCCTTGGCAGAAACCAGATCAGGCACTAACAGCCCTCCTAAGCACTTCTCAGGGGGCAGAGGAGGGGACTGGGGCTCACATGCTGTGAAATCCTAACCCTGGCTCAACCACGAGGTCCTTGCATGGCCTTGGACACTTTTTGCCTTGCCAGTCTCCGTTGTGTCTTTGGGAAGAGCTAATCCTTATTACCAGGCAGCTGTAGCCCTTGGATTAGTTACACACAGAGTGCTGAGGCAATGAATAATGGACAGCACTGCCCTAAACGATCTCCTTCGAGGGAAACCACACAAAATACAAACACTGATGGTGCCTGTGTTTACAGAGAGGCCTCTCTAACTGCCTTCTGCTGAGGAAATGGGCCATGCTGCCCATTCTGCTCCAGGCAGTTCTCACTGAGCCTCCACAGTCCCACTGCCTGCTGAAACATCATTAATTGTTATTATTAAACCACCTCCTTAATTACCAAACCTAATTAAGTCTCAACCTCAGATTCAGAAGAGGTGGGAAAAGAAATGTAGAAATGAGCACTGGAGCCAAAGACGTATGTTTTAAAAATCTCACAGTTTATTTTTCTCTCTGTGCAAATCAGAGCTACTTAACATTAATCACATTTCACAGTGCAGGGGGCAGAAGTGATTACTCTTTAAGCTGCAGTTCAGTGGGTCCTTCTGGGTCCTGAATCCCAGGAAATCTCCACGTGCAGATGATCTGAAAAGACACAACCTGCACAGCAAGCAGTTGTTACTTGTAAGACATGCTGCCTTGACAGCATCTCCAGGGGAAACCTGCTTTCCTTCTGAAGGCATCACAGCATTCATGGCTGCATGCAGTCTCCAAGAATTTGCAGCCAGTGGCATACAAAAAGATTAAGGCACAGCTTCCAAGTCAGAGCTAGCAGAGACAGATGAAGAAAGAGCAATCAATAAGCTCTTTTCACAGCCACTTAATCTCACATAAGGCAAAACAGTGGAAGAAAAAGCTGGTCCCTAGAGTAAGAGCCTCAGGTGCCAGCCTGGCCAGCAGCACCTGCAGATCACTGGCTGCTCCACCAGTGGTCACCACTGGAACACAGGGCATGGAGCATGAAGCCAGGCAGCCTCAGCACTTGGAAAAGATTGTCAAAATCCTGTGTATGGCCAACAGAAGAGACCCTTCAGGATACTGGGCAAGGGTAGCTCATATCAGTTATCAAGAGGTTCTCAGAGAAGATGATTGTGTGACATGGAGATTTCATTGTGTAATTTTAAAAATAAGAAATGTGTCCCTTAAAGCATTCCTCCAGAACTCACAGTCAGGCCACACTAGCTGCACAGTGCCCCATCACTGTTCAAATGCAGAAGATAAATGAAAAAAACTGATTTGGAAAACCAGCAGCAGCTCCCTCCCCTCATCACTTCCAGAGGGAAGCAGGGGAATGGCTGGACAATGCCTGTATCACAGTTGAGTAGTTCAGGCACCTAAGGCAGTAGTCAGAGAAGCCAAATTTTTTGCTACATCAGCTTAAACCATATCCCACAGAGCTCAGCAGCAGCAGGTGGAGAGGGGCTGCTGAGAGATGGCTCAGACTTCATTATTAGAAGGGCTTTTCACTGCCCATCCTGTGCCCAGTTGTTGGCTCTGGCATCTCCTGGCTGGGAGGGAAGAACCCTTCTTTGCAGCAAGGTAATGAGGCTATTTAGAGGCAGTGTGGCTGTTTCCCTGGAAAGAGCAGACAGTCCCAGCACAGCAGAGCTTCTTGGCAGTATCAGGAAAACAATGGAAGGCTGTGACTGACCCATTTTCAACCAAACGGAAAACTCTGCTTTTGTTTCCCATTTTAGTTTCTCCCTTCAAGCCATCTCATAGCAACGGCTTTGCTCTGCTATTAGCAGTTTGTCCTTGTAAGGAAAAGCCAGAGCCCATTAATAAGCCAAATTTATCACTGGGTGAACTCTGCTGACCTAGTTACACTAGCCACATATTTGACACGTTATATTTACCTTCCTCTGCTTCCTTCATAGTTAAAAGGAAAGCACCATTCAATTTTAATCAGCACAGCAAGAAACACAAACAACAAGAGTAAGGGAAAAAAAAAGAACCAAAAAACCATCCTGTTCTAGCATTCCACAACAGGCGACTCAAAGTGGAAGCACATGCATCTCCAGAGGAGACACAGCAGCAAGGAGTGCAGAGTTCAGCCCTAACCTGTGTGTGAGTAGGAGCTCTGGAGGGATGCCTGTTTACAGGGTGGCCCCAGGGATGTAAAGCCAGTCGGCGATGGCTGTGGGCAGGTGGGTCATGACCTGCAGCCTCACCCACCAGTAGGTCTCCATGGGGTTGTAGCGGTTCTTCGGGCGCGGGGACGTGAGCGCTTCAGTGATGTCACTCAAGACCAGAGACATGTCCTTGAGGCCACTGTTGACGAAGGACTTCATCATGGCCACGTGGCGGGTGAAGTACTCGCTGCCGTAGTCCTGCCGCACCGTGTGGCTGGCCCCGCTCCACAGGGCCTCGGCCTGCCTGTCAATGCCGGCTGCCGTCAGGATGCCGGTGGCTGCCACAAAGTTACTGGGCTCGATGAGGATGACGCGGACCCCCCAGCGGTACATCTCCTGCCTCAGGCAGTCAGAGAAAGCTGCCACCCCAAACTTGGAAACACAGTAGCAGGAGCGAGATGGACTCGCCATGCGTCCCAACATGCTTGTGATATTCACCACACGGCCTAGAGAGAGAAGATAAGGGAGAGAGGATGGGCTGCAGAAGGAGCAGCCAGAACATCCCAGTAAAAGGGTACTTAGTTGGATGATGCTGATTTCTAAAATCTGAATCTGGAATACACATCCCTGTCACGGAGCTTTTCTCTCCTGCCTCAAACAAGGCTAATCCCTGTTCTGACCTCCTCCAGGGATGGTGCATATGCCTCTGCATCAAAGAATTTACAAAGCATACAAGATATTTCCCTCATCTTTTCCAAGTAGGGAAGTACCCTGATCTTCTGAGACTGCTAGCTGTGTGTTCTCAGGAGTGTGTCCCACTCATGCATCTTCTTGCTAGAGAAGGGCTCAAGCCCCCAGCCTGGAGTGCAGAGCTGCAGAGCTCTCAACTCTGTATGATGCCATACAAGTGGTCTGGTTCTTTCTGCAAGCTCAACAGCTCATCTGCCTAACACACGTGTTAGACCCGAGCTGGATGGCAGAGAATGAGTGGAGATTTCTCTGTACCTGCAGCATGAGCAGCACAGCCCACTCACCCAGCTGGTCAGCCACAAGTCTCTACATTGGCCATTCCTGGGACAAACAAGAGGAGACTTGATGTGCTGCTGTCCATGGGGCAGTGGAGAGCAATTGTCCTAATTCCTACCAGCAGCCTGTGTCAGCCCTTGAGGCACTGCCAGCAGTGACAGCAGTGGTCACTCCTCTGTGCATGTCTCAGCCTGACAAAACATGTGCACCATGGCTTCAGATACACTTACAAATAAGCCCTTGAAATTCCACCAGCTATTTTTACAGAGAGAATTCTCACAGCCATGGAGCACGACATCCTCCTGCAGCTCAAAGTTTCAGCTGAGAAACAAGTGGGCAGCTCTGCTGTCTCATACCAGACCTAAGTGTAACTTAGAGGGACTGTGAGAACCACCTCCTGACCTGATGGGTACGATACTTTTTGTAGTGAGATGGAGCTTGTTTAGTGGTTAATTACTGTCTGGGAATGGTATCTGAGCAATCTTCTTAATATAGACCCCGTTTGTCCTCACAGAACACACACCTGTACCATCATTCCCACACATGCTAAATAAAGAAGCTCTTCAGGGTTCTGCTCATACATACCTTTTTCAAAATAAAACAAAGAGTTTTGATAATACCATTGTTTTGTAAGATATCTGAAATGGCTGTTATTGACTCTCATTTATTCTGTCACTACCTGAAGTCACCTGTGAATGGAATAACATGAAGGGAGAAGATTCAGTTATCCAAACACGACCTCTCTGTGGACTCTGGATTATCCTGTGTGTGTGATATCTGCCAACACTGCACAAAGGTCTCTGATATCTTGGATGCTGAAGATAGCATCTGCTGTGTAGGAGCCTGCCCCAAGAATAGCCTCTACTACCAAATGCTTACATGACAGCCTCAGAAATCCTCCTTGGACCACACAGGCATTCCCCCAGGTACCACTTAGATTTCTAGTGACATCTCTTTGCTGTGCTACAAAAGTTCTGAGCCTTACCACGCTGCCCAGCATGTACCTTTAGCTCTGCGAATGAGGGGCAGGAAAGCCTTTGTCACCCTCACAGTGCCCCACAGGTTGACCTCTGCCACCTTCTTGTAGTTGTCTAGACTTGCAAATTCCACCTCTCCGAAGGTCGAGACACCAGCGTTGTTCACAAGGCCCCACAGACCTGCCAACAAACACATGATTAAAGAGTGGGGCAAGGAAGAGTGTCACAGAGAAAACACTTTCCTTGTTGTTCACAGTAACCTAAAACCTTAACAAAGAACTAGGCACTTTAGTAGAAATAAGTTGTAGAGAAAAACCCAGCAAGGAAATGGAGTCTTCCTATACAATGGGCTTGTTTGGAACATAAGGAAAGTGATGGGGGCACACAAGTATTGCCTCCTGAATATCTCCTGAACAGTCAAATGCTCTTCTGGGGCTTTATAAGGCTGCATCTGGCTGACTTTCTTTCAAGCCTCCTCTTGAGCCCAGATTTGCCTCCCCTCAGTGACTTTATAATGAATTTTGCAATTTGAAGGGGGCTGGACTTTCTCCTACAATTAGTAGTAAAAAAGGGAAAGAAAAGAGGTATTTTGGATTTCTTAATCCCCTTCACAACTCTGGCTTGCTGTTTTGGAGAGTGCATGGTATTGATTGACTCATGACCTGGTTAACAGCTGCTGTGTTTTAGTTCAAGTATTTGCTTTTCCTCAATCCCAATTTTATCAGGAGTTAGAAAACTTACTCTACTAGAATTTAAAAATTAACATCTTTTGTGCATGCAGTCCTGTCAAAATTAAATTGACTGCACTTCCCAAGAGCTTCTGTGATGAACCCTTTGCATGTCAGGACTTAGCAGGTCAGCAAGGACTTGACCCTTCAAAGTGATTACTGCAGGACCAGTACCCAGTGGCAAATGTTTGTAGGGCTGAATCCATACTTCATGGATTTATTAAAGCATGGGACTATGCAGCAATAAACTGCATGAGGAACAAACAGAGGAGGTGGAGGATGACAACACAGCTGCTCCTCATTAGATGTCCTGCCTTACACCATGTTATTTTTCACTCTGTTGGAGTCAGGGCTGGACTGTTAGGGCTGCACTGGACTCAGCTGAAGTTGGGGCCCCTTTCCACACCAAGACCTTTCTTTTACCAAGAACTAACACAGGGCTAAGAAGGAGTCTTCATGTCCAGGGAGCTCCAACATTGCTATCAAAAGCACCAATGTCATGCCAGCCTGTTGATAATAGTTATCAAGCTCTCTCTCAGAAATTTTTGGGCTATTTGCCCTGCCTCTGCTCCATAGCTTCCCTACTCTCATGTATGAAAGTGTTTTAACTTCCACCCTGTATTGATTCAGATAGCAACCATGTATTTTACCAAACACAGCAAAGCAAATTGCAATATTCAGCCAATGTGCAATGGAATTTATCCTCCTGTGGGACTTAAAAACACCAACATGCCCTTGGCAGACTGACTCTGTGCTCTCACATGGGCCCCGGTAACCCTGCCCCGTTCCCAGCTAAGGTCACTCTCCCTGAAGGTTGTTGACCAGCTGTGTACAGCAGCCTGTTCCTGCTTCACCCACTGAAGTTCCCAGTTTTAGTGAGTCAAGACAACTGAAAATCACACTGATCTTCATTAAGCACAGCATCTCAGCCTGCAAAGAAAGGTCTAACTGCCAGCAGGAGGATCATGGAAACAGGGCATGTGATGGAGTAATTTCACTAACAAAAAAGATGCTGAGAAAATTTGGCAGGGATTTACCAAAGACATAAACTGACCTCTGTAGAGTATTCCTTACAAATTCCTGTAAATTTCTGAACAGCAATTTCCCATTTCCTGGGTTGTGATGTTAGTTCTCATGAATGTCCCTGAAACATTATTTACAATAGTTTGTTGTTGGAATTCCTTTGCTCACATCAGGGCATGTTACAAACAGAACAAAGTGCTGAGGGGAGCCCAGTCACAGGGCTGTTTGCTGGACAGCAGTGTGTTTATTGAGCAGAGCCTTATCACTATTACATCTCCAGAGTCAACAATACAGTGGGAACTGCATGAGACCAAAAACAAACGGGCGCTCCTATCAAAAGAGTTCAGCCTTCTGTACACAGCACAGGGAGAAGAGGTATAAAGAAACGTACAGTCCATGAGCTGTTCTGCACTAGCTCTTCTGGGGCCACATTCAGTGTGCAACCACACCTCTGCCCAAGGCACCTCGGTCTCAACAATCTTTACATTCTATTTATTGAGAAGCCTCAAACCTCAGTCACACCAATGGGCCTAAAAAGAAGCCTTTGTTGCTTTGCAAACTGTGCTGAGGCAAACAGCTACAGGAGAAACCAGTCTAACTTGCTGATCAGGGATGCAAGACTTCTCTGTCCCTGCTACACACACAGTTTTGCAAACACTGCTGTATTCATAGAAGCAATAGAGCTGCTCCCTTCCAAGCTTTCACTCAGTGGAAAAAGGCTTTGTGCTATCACTGCTGTTGCTGGGCTCTTCAGGAAAAGCTTACGAAGCTGTGAAAAGCATGATGAGGACTGAGTGATTGTGTAGGAAGAAAAATCATGCAAAGAGAACATGTGTGGGATCAGAACTTGTACATTACTCAGTTATATTTCATATGCTTGTTTTAGAAGGAAAGGTGTGCTCACGTAATTTGCATGAAGATTAGAGCTGTTGTTATTTACTAGCTTAATACTTGCTGTGAACAAAACCAGGGCCATGGCAGACTCATCCAAGCTTCAAGATGAGCAACCACCTTCAAGTCACAAGCCTGAAGTCTTGAAGCCACAGATGTCAAACTTCAATTCACCCCCAGCCTGTGCCTACAGCTGCTGGCCAGCTTGCTACTGGCATAGAAGCTGCAGAAAAGCCTACGCAGGGCAAGAAGTCTCACCTCATCACATGGGAAGAGGTCAGGTGGTGTCACATCAGGCTCTGACTGTAAAATCACATACCACTGTGAATGCACTTCCAAGAAGGAAAGATGGGACTCTTATCTCCCTTGACATGCTTTTGGGGTCCATGAGTTGGACTCATGCTTAAGGAGATGTGGATTAATGTCATCTATGCCAAGCCTACCTGGATTCCACTTCACATCACCTCTGGGATGTTGCATGGCAACATGGAAAACATGGATTAATCTGACTGAAGATTAATCCAGGTTTGGGGGCAGTTCAAATCTGTGGTCCAGCTCAGCACTCAGTTTTACCCACACAGCAGAGGGAACAGCAGCAGTAAGCAGCCAGGGCCCATCACCTCTTCATTAGCAGGGTCACTTGCAAGGTCTGCATGAGCTAGAGGCACGTGTGGCAGGACTGCATGGAAGGGATCAAACTCTGGCCGTTCTATGCCCTTCACAGACATTCAAGGACAAAGACACAGATACTTGTGGGCTTGCTGCCACTCATTGCTTTTTATGGGATGTAGAGTTAAAGGCTAATCCTCCAGCCAGTCTTGGTCTCTTTCCATGTGGCGGCCACATTAATAGCAAGACAATTGTCCTCACTGACCTGGGCAGAGCACAGCCTGACTGCCAGCCCACACTGTCACAGGCCTTCAGGCTTGTTAACCCTCTTTTGGTGGTGCACAGAGAGAAAGACCTGGTCAATGCATGGACTGCTCTGTAGAAAGAATTCTGTGAGCAAAAGATCCCTACATACCTTCCTCTGGCTCCCTCAGGGTCCTCTTCACAAAATCCACAGCACGAGCCACCTCCTGGTCACTGCACACATCCATCTGTAGCACTTTCATCCGGTCTGACTTCATGTTCCTCAGCTCCCTGGCTCCATCACCATTCTCATCCTGTTCAGCAGAACAGAAAGGTGTCCCAATAAGATGGACCAAGAACAGCAATGCAGCTTGAGGCCAGGCATGTTCACATGGACAGAAAATAGAAGCTACTGACATTGCACACACAGGTGTAAACTTGGTGCACAAATATGCACAAACCAGTGTGCCATCCTCCTGTTCCCTTCAGCACCACTTCCAGAACTGCATCAGAGACCCAATGCCCTGAAGCACCACAAAGCCCACCCTGCTCTTGATCCTCATGATGAGTTTCACATGCTTAACAGGCTGAAATACTGAGCCAGCTGGGGAGAACCATGGGTGACTCTCTACTGCCTCAGTCTCTGTGCTCTATAGGTAACATAACTTGTACAGAAATTGGAGTCAGATGGTCAGGAATACATGCTCAGTGGACATCTGCTACATGATGGCACAATTACAGACATGAGACATGAAAGGAGATTCTGGCTAAGAATTAATTTTTTTTTTCACTCTGTAGGCAACAAGAACTTCATGACTCTGCTTTCCTTTCCACCCTTTTCCTTTTTTTCCTTCCCACCCCAGTGTTATCATTAAAGATTCTGTTACTATGTTGTTGGTTTGTTTTTTTTTTTTTTTTTTTTGTTTAGTCAAATGTAAACACAGTTAAAATTTCAAATTTTACCTGCTCATTTCCAGGCAAGATTCCTGCCTAAGCCTTACAGCCTTGCTCAGGTGGTAAATAACAAATAAAAGTGAAAAGAGCACAGATTGCCCACACAGTTCCACAGCAGGTTTGAGATTTAATTCACAAAACTATTCTCTGAATCACAAGCTCTGCCTCATTAGGGAGGAAGAAGTTATGAATTGGTGAGTCACCATGCCTGGCTGCCACTCTTCCTTTATCACTTGACACCAACTCCCACAGCACAAGGGCAAGCAAGGTGAGCAACCCACCCACAGTCACCTGCTCAGCAGCCTCTGCAGCCAGGCAGATATAAAAAACATGTAGCTGCTTAGTTTTTTATAAATATCTCAGGCTATTTAATTTATGTAGTATACAACATCTCATCTCCACCTTCAGTCCAGTGAACAATGATACATGATGAAGGAAAAGAGCTGAAATGTCCATCACAACATGAGCAAAACAGGGCAGTTCTCTTAAAAATCAATATGTAGTTGCACTGGCATTATGACAGTAGTAGGAATGAGTTCTTGGCTCCACAGCTGCATGTCATTTCACAACTGACTTACTTCCCAGTACAACAAGAACAGCAAACAAAGTTTGAAGCTTTTCTAATGCACATCAAATGTGGTGATGGGCTGTGTTGGCCCTCTTATCTAGTCATGAAAACAATCTCAAAGTGGGGTTACAAATAATCAACAACATGGACACCAAAATATTATATTCCCTTTGAAAGAGATGAGGGTTGCATGATGCCTCACTATATCTGAAAGATGCTCCTGCATCTCACAAGTTATATAAAACAAATTTCCACTGATTATCAAATTAAGAGGAGCTAATTCAGCTTGTAAAGAGAGATATTTATTCTATCTATGTAAAAGCAAAACTATAACTATATCTGCATTCAAGTGCCAATTGTCATTTGAGCACTGAAAAGACCTTTCCCTGCATTTTTTCTTTAATCTTGCACAATACTTATAAAATAAACAAGAAACATTTCCACTGCTTTTTGAGAAACAAAGTCATAGACTGGCAACTTAAAAATCCAGTAAAAAATGTTTGCATTGTTCATATGGAAATGAATTTTCCCCTTTCACCAATGCAACTCTACCTTCAAAGTTGCCTTCCCAGCTACAATTTACTCTATTGACAAAACATATTGATTTTGGAAGACTGACTTCAACATGCAATATCAATTGGGATCACATTTCATAGTTGCAGACAACATCTTAGCCACTATTTAACTGTACAACAAAGTGTTTAATTCTTTTGTCCAGAACACCTCTTCACAAATGAAGCAGCTACAGATTTTTATGGAAGCAAATGAACACCATCTTATGTTCTGTGGTCTTTGGGGACTTTAAGTACATTCCTTGTTAAGTACCACATGGTACTTCCTTCTTGTTTTTTTAAGTGGTAGATTTGTTGGCTGGGATAACACCTGGAGCAGTTCCCACAGGAGCAGTCAGATCACACAGATGTTCAATAGTGGAGAGCCACCCTGTTACAGACACAGCCATGGCTTTTTCCCAGGGAAGCTCCTGGGATTCAGGATTAGGTCCTGGCAAGCACTTGGGCACCTGCAGTGAGATGTCAGGGGGAAGCAGGAAGCCACAAACACAATGCTGAGCTCCCATGGGCGCAGCCAGCTCACTCCATGTGCACCAGTTCCTCCCCACCCTGCTGCCAACCCACGTGCTGCCTTCCTGCCTTTCCTGAGCAGAGCACCTCGTGACAAGGAACACCTTGTTATTACTGGATTTTACCTAATTGATTTCAGACTCCATCCAACCTATCAGGATCATTTTGTTCCCCAAAAGGTCTATAATCTCTGCATGGTTCTGTGCATATTTTTGTCCAAGTGCAAACTCTTCTGGGGGGTACTTCCAAGAATATGGTCCCGGGACTAAACAGCAGTTGCTTAGGGCATGAGTTTCCTCATGAGACTATCATGAGGGACTGTAACAAACTGTAACAAAACCCTTACTCAGAATACATCTATTCCTTCCCCTGTAGCCACTCTGCTGCTCAGGTAAAATGAGATTAGATTGACACAGCACAGTTTGTTCCCAGTACATTTATACAGGCAGGGTGCATCACACTATGATCCAGTCATTTGTAAAACTGACAGGGCAGTGTTTGGCAATTGCATCAAGTGCACTGAAGGTGAGCTGCCTAGCTGGCAATTCCAGAGGTCTATCTCCTTTTGGAAGGGAAGTAGAATATCTGCCCTCTTCCAGCCCTCTGGAAATCCCCTGGCTTCCAGGTACTCTTGAAAATGTCCCACATTGGGCACAAATCACAATGGCTCATCCTCTAAATGCCCTTAAGTATATTTCATCAGGTATGGTGAACTTGAGCACATTAGTTTATATACACATCCCTTGTTCTTTACCTTTTCTTGCCTACAGCCCTCATGATAACTGCTGGCAGTAGGCATCTGAAAACAATTCATTCTTTCTTTCAGTAAGATCAAAGAAAATAAAATTATTATTATTTTGACTTTTCCTGTAATTTCTACTTTAAGGATTATTTAATAATCTATTTCTGTGTGGTTTTACCATATTAATCCTAATATTAAATATATTAACAGACTTACTTGCCCTTGCTTAATGTAATCTCTTTTGCACTTGATCCTTTCCAGTTCTATCCTAGCCTGCATGCAGTATTCTTTTTGTTCCTGTAACTTTATATTATATTTGATTGTCTGATCGTTAAGAAGCTCCTGATGTATCTCACAGTCGATTATCCTGTATTTAACACAAGAGCTTTCTGTTGTGATATAGTACATCAGAGGTCCTTTAATTCTCTGTATAAAAGCATGTAAGTGATGATAGACTAACTAGGTGTGAACTAAGAGCCTGGCATCTGCTTCATGACAACTGCCTCCATACCTGCTCTGACCCTACTGAGAACCTACAGCAGCTCACAAGCAATCAAGCAAGCAAGCAAACAGGCCTCAGTTCAGGAGCATTTAGTTTCTTTATAGGGTTTCCAATGGAGCCTGTCCCTCTCTGCTCCACACCAGCACGTGCCTTCCAAGCAGCCCCCTCAGTCACTCTATTTTCCCTCTCCTTTCCATACATCTGCTGCTCTGCAGAGTGCCTGACTTGCCATCAGCTCTGAGACAGGCATCTCAAAGCAGCAAATGACGTGATTACTGAAGGAATTCCACAGGCTCCATATGGAAATTTCCAAGCAGTGGCAATAATCCAACAGGAGTCTCTTGCTCTCGAATTACACAATATGTCAGCCGATAATAACTTTCCCTTCTGGTGTGGCGGAAGAACGTAACCTCTGCCATGATCACACAGGCAGAGAAGGCCACCTCTGTTTGTTCTCACCCTTAGTACTCAAAAATCTGTAGTCATAATGCCCTGATGTGATCATCTTCAAATGGAGAAATGAGTGACCATGAACTGATTTTGAACAATTCAGGTCCGAAATCTCATGAGTTTTGACTAGCAATATTGCAAAACATGCATAGTAAAGGTAAAATCCCAGCTGGGATGGAGCCAGTCCAGTTTATAAAACTGGTTTCACAACACTAAGCTGTAAGCCCTTTGCAAGAGTAGGGACTGGGATGGGGGGCTCTGCAACCCTTTCGGATTTAGTGCAGCTAAACTTATTTTTTACAAGTGATGCCACCTGCCAAACACATATAACAGGAAGTGAAACCTAAAGATGTCAGAAATGTGTGGTAAATTTGTTTATTCAGCGATCCATAAACTGAATACTTTGTACAGAAGTTGCAGAAGCACAATTGCAAGACATTTTGGAAACAGAGCCTTAATAACGCAGGAAAGGCAGCTTGGAGATGAGTTTGGGGAGGACATCCACAAAAAATGACATTGTGAAAGACAACAAAAAGCCACAGTGCCACAGTAATCTTGGCCTACCAGATTTATGGTGGTATGGAATTTCTGAGAGGCTTCCTGCAGTGAACAGTGCCACACTGTACAAGCTACTGTACAGACATGCAGATGACAGACAATCCCTGCCCTAAAGAGCTCACAATTACAGGAATGAGGTACAAGATACAACAGGCAGATGAAGCAATGGGAGACGTAATGATCCCTGCCCAGTGTACCTCTCTCAGGTTTTGAACCAGGGTAAATGGAGACTGCAAATGAAGATGCTTTCACTTGAGAAGTGTTTTTCTCTAATCAGAAAAATTTTGATCAATTTCACTACTCACCATGAGCAAGCATCCAGCAAAAACAGTAAATCCCTTTGCATGAAGGCATTTTGCCAAGGCATGTCCAAAACCTTTGTCACAGCCTGTTATTAGCACCGCCTTCCCTTCAGCCTGTGTGGGGAAAGACAGTCATAGGATACCATCAGACATTGCAATGCAGGCACCACCAGCACCCTGCCCCACAGCACACGAGCCACTTGCAGTCCTGCAGGTGCAGGTGCAATTCCAGATGCAAGTGAGTGGCACCTGTGTGCACAAACAAACCAGCTCCCAACTATTGTGAAATCATAAATTTATTCAGCAGCTGGTCTGTAACAATTTGTGTTGCCTTGATACCTGAGCTGGAACAGTAACTCTTTCTTTCAAGTATCAGTGTCCAAGCAGAAAAGAAACATCTCAAAAGAAGTTAGTGATCCACCAGTTCATAGTAAGTAGCATAGAGAACATCCAAATGGCAGGACATCACAGACTTGAACTGTACAGCAGCTCTTTTAGCTGCTGAGTGACTGCTGTCTGTTCCCCACCTACTCCCACTCTATGCAGCATTTTCCATGCTGTATTTTAGCATGCAGGAATGTGACTACAGGTTAGAGCTTCCTTCTGAAACTCTGCAGTCTTAAGAGGAACAACTTATCAAATCCTACAGTTCTCTCCTACATTATTATTATCTTTTGACTGACAGGTAAATTGAGAAAGAAGATTTGATATGCTATCTGGTATGACACAACAGAGATAGATATGAAAGATAGATATGAAAGCAGAATCCCAAATCCTGAAGAGAAGCCTATAGCAAAACACTGCCCATTTACCCTCTGTCTTTGCTTGAAAGTCATTTCCTCACCACAGGTGTGAAGCAATGAACTAACACTTAACCCAGTTAGAAGGCTGCCAGCTGCTGTGCTGCACAATGCTCCAAACTGAAACCATATCCATGAGGCAATAATATGATAAAGCAATAAAAATCCAGAGGATGCAATAAGGAAGTGAGGTCAGCTCCATCTCTCTGGAGATATCGGCAACTAATATTGCCTGTTACTGTATTCACAACGGCTGGAATATAAACATACTTAATGAATTACATTGGCTGGTCCAGTCACATTTTCAGACAGAAATGGGTCAATCACCAGCACTCTCTCATATCTTGCTTTGCTGGCATGTGGTTTAGTAAAGCAGCAGTCAGGGATGATTGCAGGGTGATACGATCAGAGCATTACTGCACAAACTCAGAGTGAGCCTCAGCAGAGAACAAGAAGCAAATAGGCTACACCCTGTCCTATAACTCATGTTGAAGTAACTGCTCTCAAAGGGGAGCTAAGATGTGAAGCTGAAACACGAACTGATCAAAAATCTATGCTGCATTTATAATACAAACACCCATATTAACATTAAACTATAACCTATACTCAGACAAAAAGCACCCTGGTACTAGCTCTATTAAAACTCTAAAGATAGCTACAGCTAAAGGACAAAAGGTAAGCGACAATTAAGTATACAGTGCTCAGTCTGAATTTAATTTAGAGTGACACAACTCCAAGAGAGATGAAAATCAAACATGAACCAGATCACAGAAGTTGTCAAGGTCACCCTCCATAATAACTGAACAATAAAGCACCTGACTACAGCATCATGGCTCATAACAGAGAGAGGCCCCAGCAGCACCAAGGGGTGTTCTGGATCTCACATCTGTACCTGTGCCTGTTTGTACCATGCCTGATGGACAGAGAGCTCCCAAGGATGACAGCAGGGATCAACTCCATTCCCAGCTAAAAGGATCCTATCCCAGAAAAACTTCTGTACACAGAAAAGCCCAATCACCCTTATCTTTTGAAAGTTCTGAGATAAGGCTTAATAGGCCTGCTCCTGAAGTTTGATAGGGCCAATTTGCAGCTTCATTTGACTCAATGCTGGGACAGGTAGAGGGGACCAGTTATCAGCACAGTGACCTTAATGAGCATTCTGAGGCATTCGGGTGCCTCCCTCACTCGGGGTCATACAGCACTCCAGTGCTGGACAAGGTGTCTGTGATCTGCTAAGAGCACAGAATAACTGCAGAAGACTGAAGAAATTGAAGCTACCTTTTCAGCCTGTCTCTCTAGATAATGTGCAAATAAGCCATACTTACCTAGACTATCTTTTTCTAATGTGCCACTTGTTTGGGGTTTTTTTTGATCCTGTTCCCTCTTGTGGCTCCCCTCACCATCCTCTGCTGTTATCAAACAGATTGATTTTAGGATAAGTGCAGTTACAAAGTAAACTTGGCTTGCTCCTTTTTCCAGGGTTGAGAAACTTGAGGTTTTCAATCCCAGGAAAAAGAATTGAAAATATTCACTAAAATGAAGGTATTTTCAAAGTGGAACAGAGGCGGGGAAAGTAAGAGAAGAAGAGTGGGTGGAAGCGTGAAGTGGGAAGTTGAATCAAGATGATCAGAGGGATGGAGCACCTCTCCTATGAGACAAGGCCGAGAGAATTTAGATTGTTCAACCTGGAAAAGAAAAGATTTCAGGGTAACCTAATTGTGGCCTTCTACTACCTGAGGGGAGACCATATACAATAGCATGTCATGACAGGACAAGGGGTAATTGGTTCAAAATAAGAGTTCGTTTTGATTAGATATTAGGGAGAAAAAAATTAACTGTGAGGGTGCTGAGGCCCTGGAACAGGTTGCCCAGAGAAGCTGTGGATGCCCCATCCCTGGAAGTGAGGCCAGGGTGGACAGGGCTCTGAGAAACCTGGTCTAGTGGAAGGCGTCCCTGCACATAGCAAGGGGTTGGAACTGTTGGGTCTTTAAGGTCCCTTCCAACTCAAGCCATTCTATGATTACATGAACATGTTCCCCCTCCAAGCGAAGCACTGCGGGGGGGGGGGGGGGGGAACAGCGGCCGCACCGCGGCCCGGCCGAGCCCCGCGGCAGGGGCCTCATGGCTCCGGGCCGTGCCCAGCTCGGCGCTCCGTCCCCCTCACAGCTTCTGTCCGGCTCCACCAGCCCAGCCCGGCCCGGCTCGGCCCGGCTCGGGCAGCGCCGCTACAGCCTCGACACCTGCAGCGCCTCAGCGCAGCCCGGCCCGGCCATGAGGGGTCCGGCGCCATGTTGGGCCTCGGGGCCCCTCCGGCGGGCTCAGCCGGCGAGCCCCGGCCCCTCGCCGCGGTACTCACGGGCAGGGCGCGGCGGGCCCGCCGCGGCAGCAGCAGGAGGAGGCGGAGGAGCAGCACCCCCGCGGCGCCCAGCGCCAGCAGCAGCCCCGCGCCGCTCCGCATGGCCGCAGCCTATCGCCGCCGCCGCTCCGGCCCTGCCCCCGGCCCGCCTCCCGCCGCGCTCGGCATCGCGGCCCCGGCCCAGCCTCATTCAAACGGCAGCAGCGCCCGGCACCCGCCGGCTCCGGGTAAGGCGCGGGTGGCGGCGGGGCGGGCCGGGTGGGTGGCGGTGGCCCCGCGGAGCTCCGGCAGCCGGCTCGCACGGTGACCTTGCCCGCCGGGGGCATCTCCTCTGCGCGGCCTCCCCGCGCGGCCGCGCCGCGCCCCCTCCCGCTGCCGGGAGCGCCTTCGCGGCCGCGGAGCCGCGTCCCGGAGCGGGGCCGGGCCGGGACCTGCAGCGGAGCTCGGGCCTCGCCCCTTCCTGCAAACCTTACAAAAACCTGCGCCGACACCAACCGTGCTCCCGAATTCGATCAAACCGCCGGGGTTTCTGAGGATTGGCCGAGCCAGCGAGCCTCCTGAGCGCTGTCCGCTCCCTCCCTCCCCATCTCGGCGCTCACCGCTGCTCTTCCTGCGGTAATTTCGCTGGATTTTAGCCCAGGCCTGGTTTCCAGCAGGCCCCGAAGCTGCCGCGGTGGCGGCCCAGCCTTCGGCAGAGATGCAAACCACCCCAAACAATTAGATACCATTTCTTAGCTTTAATAAAGGGGGCTAGGAGATGGTTTTGTGCCTTGGGTTAGTTTTATCCAAGATAAATATGATGGAAATTGACGTTTCGTACCGAAGTCTTGTCCTTGAGATGTTTTCATTCGGTATTGAGTTTGTTGGTGGTTCCCTGTGCTTCGTCCAGCATCACCACCTACTTAATTACAAAAAAATTTATTTTGAACTGCGTGGCTGTACTAGCTGTAAAGCCAAGGATTGTTTTGGAAATATGTAATATAACATTACCTGTCACTTGAAGTTATATTTTTGTTTTATTAAAATTATTTAATATAGCTTGTTTGATATAATATATTCCATATGAGTGCCTTAATTTTTACCTGTTTCAGAGAAATCAGTTAAAGATGCATTAAAGAAGGAGAAATTAACATTTCCTTTAAATGTCTCCCTGCTTGGTAGTTTCCTTAAAATGCTTTTGCTTATTTAAAGGCATCGTGGGGAACTGAAAGTTGAACTGTTTATCTGTATGAGGGACTGCAAGGGGAGAAGATGAGTTCCTTTGGACTTTATTTTCCTGTTGAAATACATGGAGTCAGCATGTCTTACAAAATAATTGAGCAACTAAAACACAGGTGCTATCTTGTGTTGCAGAGCTAAGGAAGAACAGTTTTGCTTTTGGTAGAGTGTGCTAGTTGAAAACATGTTGGCCACCAAGCTGTCCCGCCCTCTCTTGAACTTCTCTGTGAAAGTCCTGAATTTCAAGGACCCAGGGAATGGCTTTAGGTAAGTAACTTGGTGGAAAAGAAGAAAGAAGGACATCTTGAGTAAAGCACATGTGAAAGACTCGCTTGATTTCAGTGGGACAGTTTATTTACAGAGTCACATGGTGGTTGAGGTTGGAAGGAACTTCTGAAAGTCATGTGGCCCAACCACTCTGCTAGAGCAGGGCCTCTTTGAGCTGGCTGCCCAGAACTGTGTTCAGGTGGCTTTTGAGTATCTCCAGGGATGGGAACTCTAGAAGCTGCTTGGACAACCCAGGATTCAGTCACTGAGCTGAGCACAGCAGAGATGACTCTATATGCAAGGAGAGGTTGTCAACATGTTGGGGTTTTTTTTTTTCTTTCTTTTTTTTTCTTTGTTTTTTTTTTTTTTTTTTAACACTGCAGTCAAAATGTTGTAGAGTAGAGCATTAATGCAGTATCCATCAACAGTTTGGGTTTTTTTAATATCAGCAAGTAAGCCTTGCTTCAGTGCAAGAAACTGTCACATATTTCTTTGACTTCATTAAAGAGGCAGTGAATCCCATGAAGTTGAGAGGGAGGGTTTTACTGAGAAATGGAGGTGGGCTGAGTAATTAGGCTGGATTTTTTTTTCTGCAAATGAACAGAAAATTGCTTATCTAATTCTAATTTCTAGCTCTGAAAAACCCCCAGCATTTATATTGCTGTATGATTAGAACTCTATTAGTCCAAATTCAGAGCAAGTTGAGTGCTTTCCCTGGCTTGTTTTAGAGTGGGGTTCCCAGACAGCAGTGTGTGTACCACTAATTGTACATAAGCCATTTAAAAGTGGCTCATGGCCTGTTAAACAAGAACTGCCACTTCCAGTGTTGCTGCACTGCTGCTGATAGTGATGTCCAGAATCATCATGGTCAAGGGTGGCTCTGGTAACAGGGTGTTGTAGATAGCTAAGCTGTTAAGAGATTTCTTGTGCAAACAGACATAGATAGGTCTTTTATCTCCTATCTGCTCTACATGCACCAGAGTTCACCTGCAGGAATCTACTGTGGCCTTAAAAATACGAATTAATGTTTTATTACTTTGAGGAAAGAATTTTCAGCATATTCTTGTTTTTTTCTTTGCATCTTGTGTTTTGCTTACTGTGTATTTGTGCTTTGTGTGTCTTGTACTCAGGGCTAAACTGTGTTGCATTTGCAAGTCCCCACAAGTTGCTAAACCTGCAGTGGAAATCCAGCTGTTCATTGAAAGGCAGTGCTGCCACTATACCAGTGTCTTATTGCACTGGAGCAATATTTATGTACTTGACTTTTTTTTGGTGGAACTAAACAAAAGCCAGTGCATGATTAAAAGCACAAGTTCAATTTGAGGACCATCTGTGCATTCTAAAAGTCTCTGTTGTGGTCTCTAGAATTCAGTGATGCAGAATGACAAAAATAGCTTCTGGTGCATTAGTGTGCCATGTGGGGGCTCACATCACTCCCTGGCTGTTCCTGCTGATGACATTCCTGCTCAGCAGCAGCCAGCATCTGTTTTTCTTTTGCCCCTGCCTTCAGGTCAGGATAGGCAGAATGTCAAGTAGGTATTCTCTACAGATTGTTGTGAATTGAGTGCAGCAAATCAGTGCTCTGCATGAAATAACAGAGCCAAACATGACACTTAAAAACCCTAGTTCATTCAACAAAAAGAAATGTTAGGAACGTTTCTGGGCACTTTAAGACACACCAAGAATCTTATTGTTGAGGTAAAATTTCAATCCAGGATTGCAGGTCAGTGATGTTAACACACACTTTGCCTGGGGACTGACTGACCTTTGCAGCAGTTAAGTTTGCTATAGCTATTTCAAGAGCTGATTTGGCTTGTGACACTCCAAGTTAGAAAAAGAGCTAAACTGTTTCAGGAGGGTGAGTGAACACTATTGCCTGAATATGTCATCTCCTTTCCCATCTGGTTCAAAGCTTCTGCCCTTACAGATCTCTTGATTTCCCAGGATGTGACTGGGAGAGCCTGTGATATCTGAGTTGGAGATAATCATGAATGATTATGCAGGTTTACTTAGAAGACAGAGAAGTAGACTGCAAGATAAGCTCCGGGAAGGAAAGATGCTGTTGGAGGAGCCAGAGGGTAGATGAAGTACAGCAAATCTAGGGGAAGGCCAGAAGGCTCCAGAAGCACAAAGTCAGTGCCTAAAGTAAAAATGGAAAAGCTGATAAAGTCCAGACAGGTGACTGACAAGGACAGAGCTTGGGGTCACTCTGATTTGTTGTTCAGGCCCAGTTTTGATGATGACAGGACTTAAGACAGAGTGATGCTACTGGGTAGCATAGCTTTGCTGAATGGACTCTAATTTCCTCAAGGCATTGTTGCTTTGCTCTGGTCTGTCTTTGTGAATATGTTTTGTCTTCTGGGAGTCATACATACTATGCGGAGGAGCTTCAGATCTGCATGACAGGTATTGCTCAAAGACAGTGTTTCTTAGCTTTAACAGTTGCAAAAAGGGGATGTAAAATCGAGGAGTATCTAATGGGGAGGAGTATCTGCAGGGGAGGAGGTGTCATCCTGGATGAAATAAGGATGGAGCTGTGTGTAAAAGGTGTGAGACAAATCCAAGCAAGTTCAGCATCAGGCAGGGTGTCAGAGACAAAGCCACAGCAGAATACCTTCATCAGACAAATTAATAACTTCCCATACCCCAGCTTTGTGCAAATCTTGTTGCTTTTGAAAATGTAAACACTGCACTACCTGTTTTGTCAGTGGAAGCAGCTCTGTGCCTCCAGACCAGGAGCTATTTTAGAATACTTTGTGATACCCAGACAGCTTCTGCAGCTGGAAATAGGATCAAGGTCTTTGGAGAAACAAATGTGTCATAGGAAATAACACAGTCTCAGACTAAGGAGAAGCATAGACTAGATTCTGTCTTCCCAAATGACAATCTACATGATGTAGGTAGGCAGCACTGCATTCTTTTTCATGTGTATGTTGCTGCAGCAGAGTATGGACAAGATATTCCACATCTGACTGTTCTGTTGTTTTGGATTTTTTTTAACAGGCCCATGCAAAGATTTTCCTTCCCTCTCTTGTCCCCATGTGGCAGCCGTTCTTATGCAAATGAAGTCGAGCAGGTGAGTGTGACTGTGGCTTCCAGGATGTTCTCTTGAGCAGGGGTTTTAAAATCCCTGCAGCCTGGCTACCAAACTCATCTTTCCAGTTTTCCAGAAAGACTCCAAGCTGGACCTCTTGAGCATACTCCACATTCTTTCCTAGCACCGAGCTTCCATTGACGTAGCACAGCATGTGCTGCGAAGGATGGAAATAAACAATCATACGAGTGGGTTTTTTTCTATTTTTGGAACTCGCTCAGCAGATTAAATGTTCCACCTTACAGTGGAGAGAATCTGCATGACAAATTCTTAATCAAGAACTCTTTCTGGAGTTTAAAGACATGTAAATAAATCAGTGTGTCCTCACCATTTCATCTGGAGAGTGGCCCTTTTTAGCAGCCCTTTCCTTGATGATACTGACTTGCCAGGAGCAGTGCCAGGCAAAAGGAAGGGGTGTGTTTTGTCACCTGTCTGTCTTGTGGCACAGCACTCGGCACTGTAGCAGTGCTAGAGCATGCACAACTTGCTCCATAGCTCTGGAAGAGAGTTTCAGAGGAACTCAGATGTGATTCTTGCATCACTGCTGGGCTTCCAGTGTGAGGAGCCTTTGCTGCTTCCACCCAGCTTCCACCCTAATCAGTCCTTGAGTATGCTGGGGGCAGCTGAATTTATAGATTATTAAAAGAGATGAGTCGAAGTGAATTGCAGGCGATTGTTATGCAATCCCACCCACAGCAGCACCTTGGATGTGCAATTATTGCTGTCTGATGGCACCATCAGATTTTTAGCTTGTTATTTAACTGCTGCCTGTCTTTTGGTTAGAAAAAGGAATTTGAAGAGGGAAGGAGGTATACTTCCATTTAAATTGTAAGTTGGAAAAATAGGAAGACCAAAAAAGCCCAGCCAGACAAAAAAATTATGACCAACTGGTCTTAACTGCATATATTAACCCCACTTGAATCTTCTTAGGTCTTAGAACCCAGCTCTAGAGGGCTTAGGTGCTAGAGAGAGAAAGATGAGTGAGCAGTCAGTAAGATTAAACTATATCCTTTCTTTAGTCAAACTGTGTTTTCCATGCCCTATGGGCTGCATGCACACAAGAGTGGACTTCTGCCTGCTTTGAACATACAGGAACAGTTTTTGATGAAGGAAAAATATGTCTTGGGAACTGTCAGGTGTATTTTCAGATTTCAAGATAGATATGAACTGCCAGACCATGGTGGTTTGTTTGATCTGTTTGCCTTGGAAGCCTGTTTCCAGAGGTGCTGAATTCCTCCATGTTGGGAGGGCAGTGATCCTGCCTTGCTGGAATGAATTCAGTATGAAAATGTGATTTCTTGTGTTCAGGAGGCACTGGGTGGCAGGAGCTGGCAGTGAGTGTAGAGAACATCCCTGGGACAGACTGCTCCTGGCCAAGGACATGACTTGTTCTGTGCACTGCAAATCACTAATTTCAAATACCTAACTCCAGTGCATTTTGTTCTGTTTTGTTTTGCAGATTGGCAGCAGAGCTGTGCTTATAACAGGCTGTGACTCAGGATTTGGATTTGACTTGGCCAAGCACCTGCATGACAAAGGTTTCATTATTTATGCTGGCTGCCTGCAAAAGGTAGGGGAAACAAAAACTGTTCTTTACCTATGGCATGTGCAGCAACACATAGCAACTCCAGTCTTCCTGCTCCACTGCACAGCTTTCTGCCAAGGAGAGGGAGGGTGGTTGGTAACCCAAAGACACAGGTGCTTGAATTTCACAGAGCAGAACCAGGACTGAAAGGTATCTAGGGAGGTTCTTATTTAAATCACAACATTGTGGTCTGTTCCATGTCTGATGAACTGCAATTCCAAATAGTTTCATGCATTTAACCATAAGCAAAGTTTGGTGTCAAAGTGTAGTTTGGACCTTTGGCCCTGCTCTCAGACCATGTATATTTATGCAGGCTTTATTTTGATTAATTTTGGCATGCACCAAGGCACCAGCAATTTTATGGCATGTGTTTTGTGCATATTGTTCTATATTCATGAGTAGCCAAGCTATGGTGTGTATTGGGTGTCTCCTGAAATAATTGGGTAGGTGATGGAGTCTCTAGTGCAAATGAGAGAAGTTTTAGGCCACAGCTTAGTGAACACAGCCTTGATATGCTCTGAAAGAGAACTTGGTGTGGCAAAGCATTGGTAGTCATGGAGAACAGGAGAGTTTTAGTCTCTCTCTCCTTATGAAGCACTGCACTCTTTCAGCTGCACGCCCATTTCCTAACAGAAACAAACTTACTTCTCAGGATATCCTGGGGTGGGTCAGTTAGTTTGATCTAATCTTTTTGCTCACTCATCACTATAAATGTGTCTTGAATAGTGATACTATTTAAAGAGTATTTGCCAGGTATTCTTTAATGTTATCTGACTTTTTACTATTTTTTTTTGCCTTATTACTAAGTTTTGCTTAACTTAGTAGTTTGTTTCTGCTGCATTTTTTAAAAAGAGGTGTGTCTCGATAGCTCTGTGTCATGTGTGTGTTCAAAGATTTATTTGTTAACTGTGGCTCCCTCTACAGGCGTCACAGCAGAACAGGACACTTGGTATAAGCTGCTGCCTTTCAAAAGGGCTCAAGACAGAGGGTAGATGAGTACCTTTTTAATAGATGTTTCTACTCAGCTTTTGTAACTGAACATCAACATTAGAGAATATAAGAACACTGCAAACTTAAAAAGCACTGCTTAAGAATTGCCTGCTTTTATGTTGACAGAAGTCTAAAACTTCAGAGTTGCTAAGTTACTTATAGGTTTCATTTCTTCTGTCTGAGCTGCTAAAAAAGCACAATTTTCAGTGCACGTATATAACAGTTACTGAAACCTCCCTTCTATTTTTTTGTCTTCAGAACTCATTCTACTGAATGCATATTAGTGAAAAATCTTGGCCTCTGACAATTTCAACATAAGCTGACATGCACCAGCATGCCAGAAGTGTTTTAGACTTTGATCAATATTTACTTCCTCACAGAAAAATCAGCAGACAGCTTTGTAGTATCATTCTGTAATTAAATATTGCTTCTTCAGCTGAACTCTCACGTCACGTTCCAAAATCTGTGTGGCCATGCCAAGAATGGTAACAGCAGTTGTCATCAGAAAACACTGGAAAATGCCAAAGCTCCTTAGTTAGCAGAGTGGCCTCCCATGTGTCTTCAGGCCATTATACTTTCTGTAGGACAAAAACAACTCTAGGAGACTGAGCTCATTTTTCACTGTACTCCAGGCTTCTTTAGCAAAACCATAAGCAGAATTCTGATCAGAGTGTAATTATTGCTGGTGCTGATTTTAGTAGCAGAAAAAGCTTGGTGTTTTTAGATGCTAGATGAAAGTGGAGGTAGAAATAAGGAATATAATCTTTGGCTTGGATATATTTGACCTAGCCCTGACATAGAGGATATGACTCTGAAACTTCAGTGCCACTGCCATGGGTTTGTTTTTCATAGCACACCTGCACATCAGAAGAGAACTGCTGCTTGGGGAGCCTGTGTCCTCAGGGCATGCATGGTGCTTAGGAATGCCATGTCCTTACTGCAGATTAAAAGTATGTGTAGTGCTCACTCTTTATTAGGAAAGATTTCCTAATGTGGCCAGATCCTGAGCAGCTGACTGTAATTTTAGTAGAGGAAACATGAGAGAGGAGTGTAGAGTCATGACTGAGGGGAGCCCAGGGATGGATCTGTGCTAATAGTGTGCTGTTTCACACACAGTTACTTCCTAATGTTTTCAGTGGCAAAGATACTCATGTGAGAGTTGTGAGAGCTGCATTGCCAAAAGACAGTAGTAGACTGGATCCAATGAATACTCATGCTGCAGCTGTTTTATTTTTACCTCTTTGGTTAATATATGAAGAAGTCAGCTGACACAAGATGAAGAAGGTATTTTTCCATCAGTATCTGTTACCATTGGACATATGTGATGTTTGTTGTCAGGAGTGTGGTGGTACCCCTGTTTGCTTTGCTGTGTGTGCTCAGGGCTGTTGTAGTTTGCAGGGGAATGAGAAGGCAGAGATCCTCTGAGCAAGCTGGCAAACAGGATGGCCACTGTAGGGCTCAGAGCCACAGGGTGTTAGAGACCAAGGACACACAGATACAGACACACATCTCTGGCAGCAGAGATGTACTGGTCAGGAGAGCTATAGCATGAGAAGATCCTTTCACTGCTGTGTATGGGCCTGGGGACAGGCTGCATCCCCTGCCAGGAGACACAGTCACCGAGTGCCTGGCTTAAACATCTCCCATCTGCCCTTGCTGAAAGCCAAGCAAATGGCTTTGCGAGTGTGGGTTAACATCTGGAGTCCATTCCTGGCCAGGATCCCAGCCCAGGAGTCCCTGTCCAAGCACCCAGCTGCATGTGGGTGGGAGGGCAGGAGGGAGCTGGCTTGCAGAGCCAACCCTGTCAGGGTTGAGGAAGAAGATGCTGTGGAGGTCCCAGCAGAGCTATGAGGCCTCTAAGGCTGGTGTGGCCCAGAGATTTTGTAGTGAGATCAGGGAAAGAAAGACTTGGGCCTCATTTTCCTTCTTTCTTTTAGCAGTATCTGCTGTTTTCAAGAGACTTGCCTGTTTGCATTTGCTGATTCCCTGATGGCATTCCCACATTTACCCCTTGTATGCTTTCCAGTGCTTTTCCATATAGACTGCTTTGGCACCACAGTGCTTTTTGAGTGAGCAACAAACTTAGCACCAAACTCTTTCCAGTCACTCTAATACCACCATCAAATTGTGCATGAGACTTCTAACCACTTCTTTCTGTAAGCAGTGTGCTTCCCTAGGAAGAGAGAGCAGTAGATGCCCTCTCTTAAGGACAGTCACTAGCTGGTGTTAACAGTCTGTGATGATATATGGAAGCATGGAGGGGAAGACAGGAGGTGTCAGGTAGTTACATTAGTGAAATGTCTCTGAGCACAGGGTATAAGTGCAGGAATGAGAGGAGCCAGGGAAAGGATTTTTTGGAAGAAAAGTGACACAGAGACAGGGTTGTATGGCCACCCTCATGTGATATCCAAAGTGTGGTCTCTGAAGGGAACTCTTTCTTGAGGGACAGATGTGCAGATGGGCTCAGAGTGCAGACAAGCTCCATCTCATTGACAACTGCCTGCTGGCATCTGACAGGGAGTGCCTGTGGCTTGAGCTGTTCAGAGCAATCTAATATCATTCAGTCAGGAAACAGGCCTGCTATGAAGTACTGGCCTGTTCCAGCTCAGAGGAAAACAGCTCTCTAGCCAAAACCCCTTATTTGTCAGGAGTGAAGGGCATTCTGATGCTTGCCTGCTGATGCAGACACAGTGAGGGAGGCTACCTGGAAAGTTGAGCATAGTTGGGCATAGCTTGATCTCAGGCACTTGTACTGGACAGGGAGTACTTGCTGGGTGCCTTGTTGAGGCAGATCCAGCTCTGGCTTCTTTCTTGGTGGTTGAAGCAGTTTGTACCAGCTGACTTGGTACAGGGCTCATGATCAGATGGAGATGCTTGAGGGAGGGTGTTCTGCAGGACCAGTCTTGTCTGCTCCCCTTCTTCCTAAGGCTGCAGGACTGTCCTGAATATTGTCCTGTGCACTCTTTTTTGCTTGATATGATATTTGGTATGTGCTTGATATTCTGCACAGATTCTTTAGCCAGATTGAAACCAGCAATTTCTTCCCTTCTAGGACAAGGGGCAGGGTGGCTCCAAGGAGCTGGATGCCATGAAGAGTGATCGAATGAGAACTGTCCAGCTCAATGTCTGTGACAGCAAAGAAATGGACCGGGCAGTGGAGCACGTGCAAAACAGCCTCGAGGACCCAGAGAAAGGTGGGTGTGTGCAGTGGGCTCTGAGGCAGCAGAGGGGCAGGAGCTTCCTTGGCTGGACTCTGAGAGCACTGTCAGGGTGTATTTCAAAAGCTGAGCATGTGATTGAAGGACTCTAATCTTTGAGGAGCAGCTGGGCAGAGCAAATGGCCTGTTTGAATATTGTACCCTGTCAGAAAGGAGCTTCCCACTTCACACAGTGTCTGCAAAGGAAACTGCTCTGTTCTCCACTAGCTCCTGTAGGGACATTGGCAAAAACCAGAGTGGTGTTCAAGGCTCTGGTATTAGTGCTTTGTTCGTGTGAACTGAAGTTTATTGTGACTCCCTTTCTGTTGTAAAACCTGCCCAGTGCCCAAAGATTGGGAATTAACAATGGAAGTGTCTCCCCCGCTCTTTCAAAAGGCAAAGAAAATGGAGAGGTCTTCCAAAGAATTTCCCATTAAGCCAGCTGGGTATCATTAATGCTATTGTAAATACTAACACTTAGAGTTCAGGGGTAGCTGTATTGATTTTCTTACCCTGCCTACTTCCTTCTACTGAGGTGATGACAGCAAATTCTGCTGCAGTACTGTGAAAATTGCCTTTGCTCATACTATATTTTTGAAACCTTTCCATCCTTTGAAGTACATTTTTCTCCTAAAGGATATCCACATTCAACACAAGGTTGTTTTAAAGCAGAGAACAACCTGTAGTGTTTTGGTTTGGATTTTGCAAACCAATTTCTTTTGATTTTCTTTGTATTTAATTTTCCTGTATTGATCTTCTATATAAATTAAGTTTACTAGCTCTATATTCTCAAGCACAAACCAGGATAAAGTTGCCTTTCCTGAGCTTCTTCTGATAACAGAGATCTGGACACAGTCAGTCAACAGATAAGAGTGAGTTTTTCTAAATAACAAGACAGGAGCCTTTCTCAGACTTTTCTCAGCATATTTCCTGTACAATTAGAGTATTATATGAAGTGAGTTCATTTTATTCAAAATTCCTTTGTAGTCTTTCTTTGTATTGCCAAATAAGTAGGTAGCTTCAGTTGTTGTAATTTTGGTTGCAGCAGGATAAAAGAGAGAGGCTATGGCATGCATTCTCACCCATGCCTACACCTCCTTCCCAACATTGCAGACACTCTAGTGCTTATGGTGACAGAAGGGATTTTACTTTGAAAGAATTACTCTTTTGTTTCTTACAAGGTCATTCCTATTCTTATTATTTGCATTATATATTTTGCTTTTTAAAAAAAATCATGATGGATTAAAAAAAGAGTGGCAAGGAGAACAGCTTAGGCAAGGCTGAAGTTTTCTGTTTGCTGGTTCAGAACTTCCTGGGAAGCATCATTCACAGTACTTTGTGGCTGCAGTGTTGGGTGCACATCTCCATGGTAAAATTTGTTCAGGAGACTGAAGTGTGCTCTGGACTCTCTTCTCTTCTGGTCTTCACCATCACAAGTTATAATGAAAAGCTCTGTTGTGTGGTTCAGTAACCTATTAGCAAAACTAATAGTGCTTGGTTTTGTCCTGTAGGGCTCTGGGGGCTGGTTAACAATGCTGGGATCTCCACATTTGGGGAGGTTGAATTCACCAGCATGGACACCTACATGGAGGTGGCTGAAGTGAACCTGTGGGGAACCGTGCGAACCACCAAGGCTTTCCTCCCGCTCATCCGGAGGTCAAAGGGTGAGTAGCAGACCTCTGACTGACTCTCCCTGTGGCAGGTCCCTCATCCTGTCACATCTTGATGTGTTAGAGGCCAGAAGGTCTATGGCACTTCCCTCTGCACCATTGACCACCTTCCTGCCTTCAGAGACAGAATGTGGCCCCCAGCAGACACGTGGATTGCTTTGCCTTTCTGAGGTGCACAGCACAGCAAGGCAGCAGGCCTGAAAAACAGTTATTTCTCTTTCCCATATGTTCTGCCTTGTCCTGCAACATCCCACACTAGATCTAATCCATTATACCTTCTTTTACCTGTTCAGAAACTGCAGCTCACAATAAATCACAGTGGCAGGAGCATTCCTCCCTGCTATATAAAAACCAGCTGTGGCGGGGTGGGCAGCAGCAGTGTAAAAAGCTTCTTGCAGGGGAGTTGCCATTTTGCATTGCTACTCTGGGAGTCTGTGATGTAGGAAAAGAGGAGGTTGTACAGCAAAGGCATGCAGATCTGGAGCTTGCATGGGTCTCAGCATAAAAAGGGGCAAAAGCTTTCCTGTACTAGGGCTTACTGCCTTACTAAATGGGAGTATTTTTCACTCTTGAGGCATCCACAGACATTAACAATGTTGCCCTGCGCTGTAGGCCTGGGCTGGATATGGCCTGGGCAGCCCTTTTTCCACCACAGAAGTTTATCCACTTCTGAGTTCAAGGTTTCTCTTTCTAACACAACTTAGCAAAGCCTGGTAGAAAATGCAGAGAACTCCAAGCTCTGCACTATAAGAGACTACAGTCCCTTACCAGCATTTTCCCCAGCCCAAGTGGATGGCTTCTGGCAGGGAGAAGGGCCTCTGTGCCTGGAGCCATAACCCAGTTGTCATGTGGAGGAGTGCAGTGGCCTTAAGCTGCTCTGCCCATTGGTGGTACAGAAACAATTCATTCCCTTTTGAGAAGCAGGCACTCAGAGCCACCACTGGCCTTTGATTTGCAAATAGACAAGCTCAGCTTTGGTGCCAGAGGCTTTCCTTGCTCCTGCTTTCAGTTGTCTGGGCTCAGTCCAAATTGCTGCTGAGCAGTTCTGTTTCCCCATGTAGGCTCTGTCCAGGCTCTCCTGTGTTCCCCAGAGCACTGAGCTTTGTGTGTTATCATGTGCCTGTTCCCTCAGGTAGAATGAGCCATTGGGCCATTGCCTAGGACACGAGCAGGTCAGCCAGGCAGCCCTCAGCAGGCAGGAGGGTGGGTGCACGCTCAGGAACGTGTTGGGTGGTGAGTGCCAGGTGCTGCTCCGGGCCGGGTACCAGGGCTCAGCTGTGCTCCGCCCGGCTCTGCCCAGGTCGCGTGGTGAACATCAGCAGCATGATGGGGCGGATGGGCAGCCCCGCCCGCTCGCCCTACTGCATCACCAAGTTCGGCGTGGAGGCCTTCTCCGACTGCCTGCGCTACGAGATGCAGCCCCAGGGCGTCATGGTCAGCATCGTGGAGCCCGGCAACTTCATCGCCGGCACCAAGCTCTACAGCCCCGAGCGCATCAAAGCCATCGCCGACAAAATGTGGGACGAGCTGCCCGAGATCGTGCGCAAGGACTACGGCAGGAAGTACTTCGACGAGCAGGTCAGCAAGATGGAGTCGTACTGCAACAGCGGCTCGAGGGACACGTCGCCGGTGATCGAGAGCGTGGCGCACGCGCTCACCTCCACGGCGCCATACACCCGCTACCACCCCATGGATTACTACTGGTGGCTGCGCATGCAGATCATGACCCACATGCCCGCCGCCATCTCGGACCGGCTCTACGTCTACTGACGCCTCGCTCGCAAGATAGCCAGGTGGGAAATTTGGTTTAAACAGAGCTTCGTACACACTTCCCATTAGTCCTTTTAAAATTTTTCTAACCTCATTTCAAAGTACTGTATTTTAGCTCTAAAGGGTTCATTTAAATATCTGATGTAACCTAAAAGGCAGTAATTTGCAAGGGATGTTTCGTAGGCAGGAATATGTTATGTTTGTACAGGGACAATGATTTTTTGCTATTTATTTCATGTAATCCTATCTTTTTTTCACCTCGAATATGAAGCTATAATCATTATTTAAGCTGCGATTGCTCTGAAGCGTTTTCAGAATAATTTCTGCTGATGGCCAAACACAATCTTCACAATTCCTGCCTAGGATGCAGTCTTCACACCATAAAACAGAATCCCTGCATGCTCTAATGGCAAACCACTGCTTCCTCATGACAAAGAATGTCCAACTGACTTTTCCAGGCCTGGTCACAGTAGCCCAAGGCAGAGCAGAGACTTCTCTAATTTGGGGATCAGAACTCAAAATGCTCAAGGTGCTGAAACTGAGCAATTGACCCCATCTCTTTCTCTCTTAGAATTATACTGATGCAACATTTGAGAAAAGGAACCAGTCTGTTTTTCTCACGTGCTTTCTTGCAAGGGAGTTCAATGGCCCAGGGACTCAAGCTTGCAGACTTTCCCCGCAGGAGTTTCTTACTCATATGAGCATTCCCATGACTGTGAGCAGCTTTACGCACAGGACTGCAGGTGTCAGGATTGGCCTGCAGTGACATTTCCCTTCTCTTCACCAGTATCAGCATGAACTCCAGAGTTAGCTTGGAGGGGAGTTTCCCTTGAGCTCCTGTGGTTTGTGAGGAGCACTGTGGAGCAGAGAGGGTTTAGTCACATCAGTGAATGCCCTTCTTGCCAGGGACCTCAGTTACAGCCAAGTGTTTGTACAGCACCTTATGCAGAAGGGCCTTAACCCTGACCAGGCCTCCAGTACTGCAGCACAGGTGATGATAACAATAATAACTTCCATTGAAGGAGTCACTGAAATACATGCCACATGACATAGATCTATCACAACATCCATAACAATAAAATTAACTGTAGGAGCAGTCTCATTTCCAAGATGGTTGTTTACATATCTGAGAAACATTTGTTTTGTACTTTTAGAAAAGAAAAGGGGAAAAAAAAAAGCCTTTCATGGGGAATTCAGGAAGAGTAAATTTTTTTAATCTTGAAAGGCAAAAATAAAAAGTAATTAATGACCATTGTTAGTGAAGTTGAAAAGAAAATATCTCATGTGCTCTAGTAACATATTGTGACATGATCAAACTCCTTTGGCTTAATAAATGTATACATGAATGGTAACAAAATTCAGAGGCTCTGTATCTTTATTTTTTAAATATATAAGGTGAAGGCTCATATTCTGTAGTGGTGAGGCTCATTCCTGTAAAACACACACAACATTGAGAGGTCCATTTGCAATCTTGAGCCTTTCATGTCTGTACTGGGTATTGCAAGACTTTTGTAGGAGTACCAGCTGTGTTCTGCATCTCGTGACAGAGGTGCCTAACCCCTGGACTCTGTGTATTCACAGCTCTTAAACCTGCATTTGTGGTGGACTTTTGCAGATTACAAAGGATTATTATGGATTATTCCTAAGGGATCAGGAAAGGAAACTGAGCTCTGAAGGGGGGGTGGGTTGTGGCAGTGATTCAGCAGGGTAGCACACAACAGGTCACTGACAGATTCCCAAATAAATTCCAAGAAGAGAGTTGCTGGCTTCCAGAGCTTCCTGATTTTCTCTAGAATCCCAGCAGTGATAGCTACATCTTGAGTGCAGGGCATATTCCTTCATTTTCCAATACAAGGACTCCTCTCTAGGACAAAACATGAGTATGAACTACCCAGCAGGCACAAGGACTGAATTGCAAAGCAGAGCAAAACACCTGGATAACACTGTCTGTTGCAGATGATACAGCAGAGAGAGAAAAGCCTTTACAAGGAAAGTACTTGAAGTATTTGTAGTCTAAAATTTAGTTAGCTCTTAAGATGATAAGTAGCATTAAAAATCATGTAATTCCACCTGGAATGCTAGCTCCCAATTTTACTGCTGGGTTTTAATACAAACATCAATGAAGACATGGGAGAAACTCAGCCAGATTCTCTCAGTTTATCTCAGAGACTCTGGGAGCAAATGTAAATGAGCAAAGGTGTTCAACAGCACCACGTTCATTCCCAGCCAGAAGGACAAAGGTGAGCAGGGATAACTGCACTCACATCTACATGACATTTATTCTGGAGGCTTCTGAACTCTCCCATGAGGTGGCCCCAGGGAGCTCTGGAGCTGTGCCACCACAGCAGGGCCGGGGGAGATGTGACAGTCCTGCTGCCCTGCAGTGCAAGGCACAGGGAGCTCTGTGGTTTTGTACAATGGGGAGGCAATGGGTGGGTGCTCCTGTGCATCCACAGCTGTTCTAACATTTCTGTGTGAGTTTGCCTGACTCTGGGAGAGTTTGGCAGCAGATTTGTGGTCAGGAGGGCAGCAAGCTGGCTGGTTTTTCTGCTGGGAACTTGGCAATGCCCCGATTTCAGGGTTTGCCCTGAGAAGCGCATTAAAAGCTAATCCCTACTGGGTTTGCATGACTGTCCTTTTGACTCAGAGCACTTGAGGTCTGCCTGCACAGTGCCATTGCAGCTCCTGGAATAGCTTCAAGTTTATTTGAAAATGGAAAGAACTAAAGAGGACTTGGCCAGGCACCTGGTACTCTCAAGGCTGCCTCAGTGGCAGCTTCTGCTCCCTCAGGAGGAGCTGGAGTGGCTGGAGGAGTCTGTTTGTAGGAGTGCACACACCTGAACTCCAGTCTTGTCCCAGGTGGCTGGAGGAAGGGCTCTTCCCAAAATTCTTGCCAGGCAAAGACCCTTGGCAATGATGCAACAGATCTCACTGTGCAGTGTCCCTTAGGCAGCCTGAAGTTAAAAATAGCTTTCCCTTGGGTGGTGGGAAGTAGCAGAGATGGACTAATTTTAACTACAGCTTTTACATCTTGTTCTGAGATGAATGTGGAAGTCATGAAGTCCTACCCACTTCAGGAGTCCTACCCACTTTTTGTTCCTGATGATGAGGGTAGTGGCATTTAGTGACTCCTTACTGCCACCTTATCAGGACAAAGTGCAGGGATTTCCCAGTTGAACAGATCATTTCACAGCCAGAAATTCACACACCTTCAGGCTCCCAGGCCCATGCCTCAGCTCCCACATCCTGGCAGAGGTCTGGCTCTGGCTCTCTCCTGGTCTCAGCCCCGTGGGTCTGGCTGAGACTTACCCTGGAGTGGCAGTTTGGAAACAGGACTGTTCTGGGAACAGAAAAGAGGAGAGACCACTCATGTTCAGGCATTGTTAAACATTAGAATGAATTAAATATAATGATTATGTAGGTCTTGAACTAAACATAAAAGTGGCTCAGTTGCTGAGCTACAAAGTCAAATCCCTTTTTGTCTGTTCTGAGGTTGGACTGAAGCCAAGGGGGGGCCTTACTTCAAGGTGTATGTGCAGCTGCTGTCACTTCGAGGTTGTGGCTGTGAAAAGTCTCTCTCGAGAAAACAAGAAGTTAATCATAAGCATAACTCACACATCTGATGACACTTCCCTGAGAAGATACCCTCAGGATCACTGCACTGTTTTCTCTCCCCTCTTTCCCAGCACTGGTGTAGGGTTTGCTGTGCAGCCTTGGGGTACTTGGAGCAGCACTTAAACTGGCACTTCCCTGTACGAGAGGTTGTGCTAGCCTGGTACCATCAAAGCAGTAAGCATGGAGTTCTTCCTCACTGAGCAGGAGTGCAGGAAACAGGAGATGCCAAGGCCAGCAGCAGCCTGTGCACCTGTCACACGATGGCCACCCTTTGCTTATCAGCAGCCATCACCTGAGCATCACAGCCTCTCTGGGTGCTGGGTTCCGGGGTGCTGTGAGTATGCCCTGATGCTGGCAGGCAGATGGGGCAGCACATCTCCATCTGCCAGCTGCAGGGACAGACTGCCTGGAGCAGGCTCAGCACTGCCCCTGCCAGCAGCGAGGGTGGTGGTGGCAAACACGGGGGTGCCAGCCTGGCCTGTGTTCCTGGGGACCTCCACCCCCACCATGCACAGAGGGACAGGCAGTGGCACAGATGCCATCCTGCAGCTCTCCTGCAACCAGTGAGGGACAGTGGAGGTGGTTGCCTACCATTCTCTAACTTCCAAAGAGTCTCAGGACCTCAGGGCTGCCTGAAAACTGAAAATCAGGCTGTTCTGCTTCCATAGCCAGCAGGCAGCTCCCTGTGGTCTGTGGGGAGCATAGGGGTGAGGAGTCTGGCTAAGGTGTAGGTTATCTTAAAATAATTTTTGCTAACATAGTGTTTTGTTTGTGGTTATTTGAGGATGCTTTTTTTGTCAGCATCTCTCCCTGATCACATATGAATATTTCTGGGTTCTAGGGCTCAGCCACCATAATGAACTAGAAGAGGGAGTAGACCTGGCTACAGCCTCCTCCAGTCATCCTCTCACTCCCCCCCTATCACAAGGTTGTGCAATTATTTGTGTGATTTCTAGCTTCAGCAGAAAAGCTTGGGAGACCTGTGTCACCACCCCCACGAGTCCTGGGGAAGCAGAGCTCTCTCAAAGCGGGGGTGCTCTGGTTTCTCAGCCATGCAGCAAGCAGGTCAGCCCACCCACAGACCAGCTGGGATCTGTGGTGATAAGGAGCTGTGCCCTGGGAATTGCAGCCTCCCTGCAGCCACCCCAGACAGGTGCAGGCCTTGCCAGGGACTTTGGCTGTCCTCCCTTTGCTTGTCTGACAGGCTTCAGTGTGCTGGTCCATGGGGTGTTTGCTCCCCTCACTGCTTACCTCTCCATCAGCAAATGGGGCACTGAAGAGAGGGCTCGTCTTTCCCAACAATCTAGTCCCATGAGTTTAGTCTTTTATGTCCAAGGAGGACATAGAAAACTAAAATTTCCCTCCTGATCTTGTGCAGGCATTCATCCTTGAGCTCTAGTTTCCAGCCAGAGTTGCAAGTTGGAAAACAAACCAGAGCCTGCTCATCTCCTCTCTGAATACCCACACACCAAAATCCCCAGAAAGCTTCTTGCTGGAGCTGGGGGTGAAAGTGTAAATGCTCCCATCCTCGTTTCTTCCCCTGCTGTGAATGTCAGAGCAGTAGCCTAAAAATGCAGTAATATCAGGAGCCTCTGGTGGTATTTCTGACTTTGCCTGGAGCAGGATGAACCACAAATCTTGTGAGATAACATGTTGCCACAGAGACTTCCAGCCAGTTTTTCAGGCCTTAGGAGTCTTAATGCTGCCAGAGCATCTCAGCCAGCCCACCCTGAGCTGGGTATTACTAGCACAGAAAGCAGCAGCTTTCTGTCATATCCATGAAAACAGGGTGAGTATTTGGTGCTTCCCCTATCTGAGATCTTGGAGGTATTGTGGAAAACTTTACCAGGATCCAATCTACCACACAGTGAAACTGGGGTATTTGTTGTTATGAGACTGAAAGCATGACTAGTCTGAAGGAGAGACCAGAAAAATTATAGATTAGTTAACCAAATGGGTTATTTGGGATATTCTTGATGCCTCACCTCTGAATCTGCACTGAGTTTAAAACCAGAGGTCTTACTCCCTGATAGGTCATCAGGGCCTTGCCAGTGCCAGCTGGGGTTCCCCACCCTGACCGTGGCTCAGGATCCCATTGCAGCCCTGCCTACAGCTGTGCATTTCAACTGGAATGGAGATGGAAAATGCTGGTCTTCTGTCCAGTGGGCTGGATTCATCCCTACAATGCCAGCCTGACCCCTCTCCAATGGAGAGAGCCCATGATCCTGCTCAGGGCAGGAGCAGCTCTCTGGGACACGGGGTGATCTGCTCTGATGGGGATGCTCCTGCCACGCTGGCACTGCCTGCACTCAGCCTGCTGCACTCAGCAGTGGAGCTCAGCACCTCCCTCTTTGTCCTGCCTCTGCTTCTGGACCCTCCTGCTGCTTCTCCCTGTGGAGAGCTCCCTGTTGTCCCCCTGTAGCCTGTGGATGTGGCTGTAGTGGATGTGCCTCTGGCTGGGTGCTGGCACACAGCAGAGGGGCATGGAAAGCAGAGGGAGCTGCTTTCCTCTGGCTGGCAGTGCTTTCCCTGAAGCTCCTCTGGATGCCACCCTGCTCCTTGCCTCTCTGAGCCTGCTCTCTGGGGATCAGCTGTGCCTGGCAGAAACCTTTGCAGGTGAGGGAATCACCTTCCAACCCACAGAGACAGGGATTTGCATTCCCTTTGGTGATGTTTTGGAGCAGCCCTACCTCTCTGTGTTGTTACCAGTTTTCTGTAGCACTGAGTCCCTCAGCAATGAGCTCACCTGCTTGGAGCTGCACTTCCCACAGGCAACACCACTGGCCTACCTGGAAACCTGAGTGCACAGGAGAGAGGGGGCCAAACCCCAGCACAACCCAACCCAGCCCTGCTTGGATTGATACTGCCTGGACAGCATTCCTAGAGATACAATCCTTCCTTTTCACTTTCCTTCGAGTTCTGGATTCTTTCCTTGTTTCTCAGCTCCTGGGAGATCCCTTGGGCTAATTCTCAGCCAGATCAGTGCACTTGCAGCTGTGTTGTAGGCATTAATGAGTGGCGTGGCAGGGCAGCAAGATGCTCCCAGGATTTCAAGAGGTTGGTAGATTTTCTTTTCTGCTGTTATTTCTACAAGCAGGTTTCCTGTGCAGACGTGGTGCAGTTGGGAGATGTGGGTGTTCTGTGGAGCAGCAGGGGATGCTGCAGGATGAGATGGGCTGGGCAGAGGTGAACAATCATTCCCCAGGCCCTGAAAAGTTCCTTTCAGCCCTGGCAGATGAGAACAAGGGGTGACACATCTGCCGGTGACGATTCAGCGCTGGCACAAAGCACAGACAGAGCCGAGCCATGCAGCAGTGCTGCAGCTCAGGCACAGGCTGGTACCACACACGGGGCTGAGCCCCAGCCACCTCCCTGAAAGGCCCTTTGTGGCCCTGGCTGCTGGCCCCAGACCCTGTGCCACAATCCTCACTCCCAGCCTTGTGCCTGCATCCTACACACAGATGCCTTTGTGACTTTCTGACCCGCTGCAGTTCTGCTCTGGTTTGCACCACAACAGAAACCCAGGCCAAAATCCATCAGAAATTCCTGTAAGTGGAGTGTGAAGCAGGAGCAATGTGAATTTTGGGGGTTTCCTCTAGATGTGGCCACTCTCAAGCTGTGCTGAGCAGAAGGCTCATGTGCCAGTGTCTGAGCTGTGATGCCCTCCCAGGACATCATCCCCTCCAAGTGCCACATGTCCCACGTGGCACTGAGGGTCACCAGCTCTGCTCCTGGCAAAGGCCCATGCCAGAGCTTCTCACATGGCCCCAAGGTCTGTGTGCAGGAGCTGACCTGGCTCTGGGTGCCCACTTAAACACAGCTCTGCCCAGCAGTACTGGGGCTTTACTTTGCTGCTCTGTCCCTCCCTGCAATAGAGAGTTTGCTGTTAATCCTGCTCCTTGGGAGCAAGTGGTACTGTAGGTGGCTCTAGGCTGGGCTCAGGGGTGTGGCCTGGCACGTATAAGGTGTCACAATGTGGAGGCAGGAGTGGGCAAATGCCCTGGTGTCTGAGAATAACATCTGGCATTTTTCTTTCCCTTTCCAAGGAAGTGTTGGGGGACCCTGGAGGACTGATTCTTCTGACTGCTGCTTTCCCTCTTGCATAATTCTTTAGGAAAAACATCTGGCCATGCTAACTCCATCCCAGAAATGGAAAAAATACACCATAATTCCCATCCCAGCTGATAACCAGCTCTGATAAGGTGGGACACATGATGCAGCCTGGCATCTTCAGGGGATGCCCACCAGGCTGAGCTCCTGCTCCTGCAAAGCACCACTCCCTCACAGCCATCCAGCTCCTAGCCATGGAGATGGGACTGCCAGGACAGCTGAAATCTTTTAAATGTGCTTTTTGACAGGATTCACTGTGCTTTGATACAGCAAAGAGAAAGGGAATCCAGCAGGAATTACCCAGTGTCCTGTGAATGTCTGTTAGACTGCAGTGAGTATGAAAGCAGATGAAATTTTTTTAGGGCTTGGCTGAAAGATTCTTTAGGCTCCACTCTTGGCAGCGCTTTGAGCTGAGCTGGCAGCTTGGGTCCCTCGAGCAGTTGGGAGCACATGGGAGCTTTTGAGGCACTGCAGTGCTGGGCGGAGGGCAGACAGGGATTTTGCTTTGGCAGTGCTGCTATTAGCTCAGTCACAGCTGTTTTGGAGGATTTCTGACAAGAACAGGCAGAGCTGGATTTTAGCCAGCTGGTAACCGGGTGGTGGATGTGTCTTCAGCTGTAACTGTACCGGTACACATTGCAGCCCCACAGCAGAAATTTTAAAACACCACATTCCTTTAAAGACATAATTTTGGAGGAGGTGTGAGTGCCATCAGTGGCAACACCTACTGAAGTGTTTGTAGTAGTCTCTGAGTATCCAGAGGGAAATGCAGGTGTGGCTATTTGGAGATGCTCCTCCCAGCCTGGGGCTCTTCGCAGTCAGGAACCAGCTGTGGGTGCCCCAGCAGGGGCTGTGACCCCTCTGACAGGCAGATCTGTCACCCTCCTACCCTTCAGGATCAGCCCTTCTGCAGCCTGATTACAGACCAGGCTGGAAATGCAGACAGCGTGGTTTCAGTGTGAGTCACTGAGGGTTTGGTGGCTTCTCCCTCCTCCAGCTCCTGGCTCTCTGTGGTCAGCTGCCAGCAGCAGCTCCTGGCCCCAAGGAGCAGATCTGCAGCCCTTCACTGCTGGAGAGAGGTTTGTATGAGTGCTGAGCAGGCTCAGAGGGAGCAACTAAGAGTGCCAAAGATCTGGAGATCTTTAATCTTTTTTGGGAAAAGTGACCCAGAGATGGGTGGTGGGGAGGCTGGACTTCCCAGAGATCCTCCAAAGGGGGATCAGCTCCTGTGGGCCTGCACTTGGCGCCTGCTGTGCTCCCTTTCCCATCCCTGAGCTTCTTGTCTTTCCTGGGAGCACAGAGACCTGCCCAACTTGCTCCTCTCTGCCAGCACGAGTTCTTGATGTGCCTGGTTTGCAAGCAGGGGTGGGTTTGTATTTAAAATTAGTGTTACAGCTGGGGCACATGGACAAGTGACCAAAATTAGAACCCTTCCCTGTTAGATGGGAACAGAAGAAGCATTTTTGGTGCACAGTGTTGCTGCAAAGTCTGTCTGTAATATCTGTAATCAAGCCCATTATTTATTGGTATAAAATTGGAAACCCAGAGCAACTGAAGGCTGCCCAGGGTCAGGAGGAACAGAAACACCATTTTCTAACTCTGATGCTCTGAGGCTCCCCAGTGAAGGCTGTCAGTACTATTTGCAGATATCACTGTGCAAGAGAAAGACAATTACTGCAGGAGAACCACTTCTCCTGGGCTTAGTGATTCACCAGCCTGTGTGGGTGCCACTAATCCCCACGGGAGCGGGGGCAGGTGGCCTCTCAAACCTGCTATTCCCTGGTGGAGCACTGCAGTAATGCTGGCAATGCCATTTTCTTTTCCTCCTCAGAAAATACTCAGAGAGGGTGCAGGACTGCTCTGCAGCTCATGGCTTTAGCTGGACCATGCTGTGGGCTTTTCCAGTGATTCCTACCATCCTGCACTGGGAATCCTTTCTTGCCTGGCAGAGTCTTTGCCATTGAGTTTTTCCTTGCAGCAGCAGCAGCTGTGCTGTGCAGACTGAGGTGAAAAGCTCATCATATTCACCCACATTATAGGTGTTCAGGGAGCTCCTGGACCCTCTGTGGCTCCCCACAGGTGTGATCACAGGTAACCTTCCTGGGTGAAGCACCTTGAGCCCTCCCCTCACAGCAGCCCTGTGTTGCAGCCCCTGTGCCAGCTCCTGGGCTCTGCTGGGGGACACCTGGGCCCCTGGGGATGCTCCTCTCTGCCCTTGCACTCCTGGGGTGTCCTGGCTTTAGAGTCATGTCCTGCACCATTCTGCACTGGCTGGTCTGACACACAGCACTTGGCACAAGCCATGGAATAGTCTGTAATGGAGATGTTGCCTGCAGAACTCCCTCTGCTCCTCAGCAGCATCTGAAATCCCTGTGCCTTCTGTTACATGGTTTGTAAGAAAAAATAGGTGATATCTAGGCATAAAAGGCACAATATAAGATAGGATGATGCACAGATGAACCTAAATAGGGGTGCAAGTTGAAGAGATGCTCCTTCCCAGCAATTCTTGTACTGTAAAAAATCTGTAAAAATTATTTACTGACTGCCTTTGCGGAGAGGAGACTTGTAGGGAAAAAAAATACCTTCTTTTCCTCCAAGCTTAAAAAGCCTGGTAAAAACCTGTGTTCGTGTGTTATTTATTGCCAGAAAATATTTGTCTGGCAATTATAATCACAGCTAGTATCTCCAAAGTGTCTTAAAGCTTAATTAGCTGATCATTTTTGTTAACAGTGAGATAATTCTTGCCTCAACCAGTAATTATCCCATAGCAGCTTACAGCACCTGTGTGCAGCAGCTCTGTGTGCTCAGGAAAGACCATTTGCCAGCTCTCCTGTGAGTCTCCACGAGTCATGGCATGGAGTGCAGAGCTGTGCTGGGGTGGTGATGGAGATGAGGAAACCTGGGGGAGGAGTGGCTGTGGGGACCAGGGAGGCAAGCAGCAACACAGGAGAGACACAAACAGGAAGAGTTGAGCCAACATGAATTCATCTGCCAGAGAGATCCACTCAGAGAGTGATAAAATGCCCGTGGGCTGGTTTTGTAGGGGTTTCCTGGCAGAGTGCCATTGGGACCAGCAGAGAGAGGAGGTGCTGCTGCCCCTCAGCACAGGGCAGAGAGGGCTGCACCCTCCTCACCCTTGCAGGAGGTGCTTTTGCTCACCTGAGCCCTGGGGGTGACCCGGTGCTCACACAATCCTTGCAGCATCTCGGGGCTCCCTCCGACAAAGCCAGAGGAAGGAGGAATTGCCTTCTAGCATGTTCTAAAGGGCAGCATACTGTAAAATTCCTTACCCTCAGACTAGTTTTAGCCCTCCTGTAGAATACATTTTGTGTCTAATCTCGGTAACACATCAACTCGCCACCAGCCTGGCAGCGCGTTCCGCTGCCGATGAGTAAGAGAGAAGCCTCCCTGCGGCAGGCACATGTGGAACCCTGCTCCTGCAGACACCTTTCCAGGCTGATTTGGGCTTTAATTGAAGTCGCCAGCCCTCGTTGAACAAAGCACCACTCGGCAGGCGGTGCCCCTGTCCGGCTCTGGGGGCGGATGGATGGGATGATGGGCGAGCCTGAGCTCGGGGTCCAGCCCGGAGGGACACACGGGGCTTGCACAGCTCCAGAATGAGCTGTGGGGGCTGTGTCGCACCAGGACACGGCTCATCCCTCCTTGCGGGCACCTACAGCCCGTTTAAATCTATTTCAAGTGTTCTGCGGAGCGGGGCATCCCTCAGGCTCGGGGGCTGTGCTCACCCCGGGTATAGGAAACCAAACACCGAGGGAAAGCAGAAGAAGGAAATGGTGCTGCTCATGGGGAAGCTTTGTTGAGCAAGGAAAGACAAGCTCTCCTGCCCTGTATGGGCTGATGGGTTTAGCAAGGAGGAAGCCGGAGCAGCAGCAATCTGCGCGCCCGGGGCCGGACAGCAGCTGCTGCTCCGAGCCCTACTCGCTGCCCGGGATGATCCCGGCACACATTCCCGTTTGGTTCCCGGTTTGGCGGAGGGGGAGGAGGTTGCAGCATCCCCTTCCGCTGCCGTCCGTGCTGCAGAGTGAGTCAGGGCGATGGAGGAGCCGAGCGACAGGCGAGAGGCGAACTGGCCTTGTGACGGTGATTCAGCCCCTGCGGGCGGTGCCGGCGTGAGCAGAGCTATTGTTTCTCCCCAGCAGCTGATGACAAAAGCGTTCTTGCCCCTTTCATCGTAGAGGAAGAGATACGAACAAACGATGTGTAAAACTGATGAGTGATGCCGGGGAGCAGCCTGCGGTTCTCGGGCTGCGCTGCACGCACCACGGGACGATGTCGCTGTCGCTGTCGCTGCCCTGCCCTGCCCGAGGCTCACACGGCTGGAGCTGCCCGGGGCTCAGCAGGGCCAGGGCAGCCCGGGAGTGCCACGCCAGCTGTTCCTGCGGAGTCTGCAGCAGTCCCCGCAGCTGTGTGTGTCACCCCGCGCCCCAGAGACACCCCTGGAGTATCCCCTTCATGTATCCCCGCAGCTGTGTGTGTCACCCCCGCAGCTGTGTGTCACCCAGCGCCCCAGAGACACTCCTGGAGTATCCCCTTCATGTATCCCCGCAGCTGTGTGTGTCACCCCCGCAGCTGTGTGTGTCACCCAGCGCCCCAGAGACACCCTTGGAGCATCCCCTTCACGCAGGAATTTGCTGGGTCACGGCACTGCCGCTGGGACCTGGGATTTGGGCAGCTCTACAGACTACAAATCAGTGAAGTCTGCTGAAGTCTGAGTGCTGTGACCAACAGGGAGTGATAATCCTCTGCCTCTTGTCGAACGAGGTTTGGGGGCATCCGGTGAAACTAGCAGAAATATGTTCATCACAACAAACGAGGAAAAACTGTTTTACAAATCTTGTATTTAAGTTGTTGTCTGTTGCATGGCAGAGAGGCTACAAAAATTTTACAAGGATTCAAAAATTGATTCGTTGTATTAGGAGAAGATCATACCTGGTGGTCACTAATTCAAATACAACCTCTCAGCTGGAAATTCTTTGAACCAAGTGTCAGTAGATGTGGGGAGGAGATGCAGGAGTCATGTTTGCAAGCTCCCCTGAAGGTTCACTCTTCCCTTGTCACAGGCTGGGGGGAGGTTCTGCCAGCCCAACTCACTGTTTACACATCCTTTTCTCAACAAGTGTGAAATTTATAGGTTCTCATGAGTAATAGGTGGACTTTGAACAAATGCTCCAAAATTCAGCATGGTAAAATTAATATGAAGCTGAACTGGAGAACCCTAAATCATCTTTTACTGACTTTAGCATTTTATTCTCCCATTATTTACATTTTGCACTTGCAATTTAGATGAAGCCTAAGGAGCTGCATGTCAGATTAATGCATGACTGATAGCAGCTTCAGGACATTCAGACAGCAGCAATATGTGGATCATTGACAGTGAATATTCATAGGGATAGATCAGCTTGAAGGATTAAAAGCCACATCCTAGAGGGATATATAATGAAAACAGGAGTAATCAAGTAAATGAAGCAGAAAAGGTGTAGCTTTATTGGCTTTTTATAGTCACTCTCTCAGAGTCTCCTTCAGTTCCTAATTACTGTTGCTGGAAGATAACAGCTATTAGCAGTGGCTACAGATCCTGAGCTCTTTGAAGTCCTGAACAATAGGCCACAGGAGGTGCTACAGGACCTTCTTCATTTTCTCCTTAGTCTACAGCACCCCTGGGTCATGCAAACTGCTGATTGCTGTTTCCACCAGCAGCGTTCCCAGTCACCTTTGATCACAGCCACCTTTGCAATAGCTTCAAGGAAAAGGCTTTATTTTGATGGAATAAAAATAATTTGTTGCCTGATCATATTAAAACAAGCCCAAGAAAGGCAGTCCCTGTATCTGTCTCGGCAGGGAGGAAATGCAAACTGTTTTGGGCAGCACTGAGGTCTCACCAGGGAACTTTCCCCCCCATCTGACCACCTGGTTCAGCCTGCTGACAGCAGCGCCCCAAATTTGCCATGCCCATGGCTGTGTATGAATGTGAAATAAAGCATCAGGCTCATTGACAGATCCAGCAGGCACACTGAGATTCAGAGTGCACAGAAGGTCAGCACTTATCTCTCAATTAAACCTGCAATCTAAAAATCAAAAACACTTTCTAACTGTTCACCATGTGGTTTTGCTCTAGTTTCACATCATTAAGATGTTAGAACACAACCCTTTTTCCACACACCACATAGGTACAAGCTGATGTTTGGTTGCCTTGTCCACTGCCAGCTGATTCCATCTGTTTTGTCTAGGGCTTTGCAGCATCAGTAATAAATGATTCACTCTGAGCATGATGTTTTTATGCTTTCCATGAGCAGAAACTATGGGAAGGATGGAGCTCTGTCCTTCCTGACAACTGCCAGGACTTTCTGCATCATTTTTGCACAAACCTTGTTCCAGTCTAGGAGTCCCAGCATCAGTGTGGCACAGCCTCACTTTTTTCCTTGCTCTCATTCATTTGCATGGCCAAAAATCCTGGTGTTATTTACTGATTAATTGTCACTCCCCACTGCTCCACATCTTCATCTGGCCCTGGACTGTGCAGCTTCTCAGAGCTCCCTCCCCCACGAGCTGGAAGAGGCTGTGTGGATTTTTTTGTGCTTCCAGCCAGTCTGTTTTTCCTCTGTGTTTGGGTTCAGCTTTCCTGGGCTGTGCAGCACAGAGCTGCTTGGCTGCTGGTGGTGCTGCAAGCTGTCCCTGTGGTCTGGAGCTGCCTGTGATTCTGCTGTGTAAGAGCTTTCCTCACATCCGTGTTCCTCTGAATTTGCTCTGCTCCTGTTGCTCTGCCAGGAGCCTGCCTTGCCTGGGAAAGCAGGAGGAAGCAGGACAGTGGTGGCCCAGCCCTGGGCTGGGGCTGGCCTGGGCATGGACTGGCTGTGACCTATGGATCAGCTGGATAAGGGCAGGTCTGTGGGTGGGTGTTTGCAGGGAGGACATAAGGGAGGAGCTGTTGGGAGGAATCTGGGCCATGAGAGGTTTTATTGCTGGTCCTGGCAGCTGGGAACTGGGCTAGGAGCTCACTTCTTTGGCAGCCCACACTAGTGAGTGTTCCCTTTTAGTCAAAACCTCCAGATCTTTGTGATTTCTGTGCACTCTGTGGACTTGTGTTTCCATTTCTGATGAGTTGTATAAGGCTGATTTTTGCTGAAGTGTCTGAAAGTTTTCAAGTGTTGCAAATGCTGCTGCTGTCCAGGTGTGAAGCTCTGCTTTGTGTTGGGGATGGGGAGCACTGCCCCAGGCCTGGGGCTCCAGTGTGGCTCCATCAATAGTCTGGCTCACAGGAGCATGCCAGGTTGACAGCAAGAAGGATGGGAGGACAGAACTGGGGTGCAAAATAATGCCAAAATGGAGAATTCTGCAAATCTACAGAGTGTAGCAATGGACTTATGAAAACATCAACTTTATTCAGATTTTGCTGACATAAGTTGCTGTCAAATGACTTTTCCTCCTTCTCTCTGCAGTCCTATATTGCTGCAGATGCTGTCCTGCAGCAGGAGAACCTGTCCCTGATGGCTGCACCAGAGCTCTCTCAAGCATGTATTGTAGTGAGAGGCTTGTTGTGCAGTCACCATGAGGTGTCACAGGTGTTACCTTCTGCACAATTATTTGTTTTGTTCCTTTTCCTGCCCTGGTGAAGACCCCTGTATGTTCTGATACTGTTTTGGCTTTGTTACAGCTTTCACCCTTCCAAATGCTCTGTTACTTTCAGGTGAGCCATCACCTCCCAGCTCAGTTAATCAGATTCTCATTAGCTTTGGTCCCCTGCTGCTTTTTCCCACTCTGCTGCTTTAATCCTGCTCTGATGTGACAAGCAAGGCACATGGAAACAGCAGCTAGGTTATGTTCTGGAAATAGTTCTGCCCTTTAAAGCCCTTGGTCATATTTTTCTCTCTGGTTCTGAAATCTTTCCTTATTGACCACTGTAACCTGCCACCAGAAACCTTCTCATGGAAACCACTGGTGCTCACATCCTCCACCACGGCTCTTGGGAAACCAGGGGGAAAACCACGTTATTTTGACTGCAGTCAAGAAGCTGGGGAATTGTTTTCTGCAAGGTAATCCTGTGCCATGTGTGCCCAGGAGCTCCTCAGCACCCTTGCTGGCTGCTCAAAGGTCTTGGCTCCTTCCCATTCAGGAGCTGACAAACATCAGCTCATGACCAGAGCAGAGACTGGGGGTGGCAGATCACCACAATGGGGCTGGGAGGCAGGAGAGGGGCAGCTTCACTGCTGGTGCTGAGTGAGACCCCTCAAGGGAGCAGCCTGGGAAGGAGGGAGGGCTGAGTGGAGCACTGAATAGAGGCTTAAACTTCACAGAATTTTAGGATTTTGCAGCCCTGATATTCAGTCAGAGATAAGTGTTCATTCACTTGATATCTTAAAAGCTATTGAGAAAAATAAACATTATATATGGAGTGTTGCTTTGCTTAAAGAATAAATAGTGATGTTCTAGCATCAGCTGACATATGCTAGTCAAAAATCTATTACATGGAGAATCCAGAATCCAGTGATGGTGCCTCTGTGACATGTGGCATCCTGTTCCTGCACATTCATTTTTTCCCATGCTTTTGAGTTTTCATTCTCTTCAGTATCTCATGTGTGATGTAAGAGAGAAGGGGGAGAGATGAATAAATCAGAATAATGAACAAGAAAATTTTCTCTACTTGCAATTCAGAGTTTTGAACAGCCTTTTTGATGAAACCCAGAATGTATGAGTGCTAGTTGTCAGCAAGGAACAGACAATTGCAAAATATTCTTTCCACAGGAAAGGGCCTTGCAGCCTGAGGCAATATTTCCACAGCTTTCCAGTGTCTCTGGTCACTTATAACAGGTTTTCTCTGTTTTATGCAGCTGTGGTCTGGCATGCTGTATGACAAGGAAAATTTTCAACTTATGGTTTGCAGACGCTGGATTATTAAATAAGTCCTGTGCAGACAGAATAATGGCTGCCTGTGGGGTTTTTCTGGTTTGGCATTTTTTTTTCCTCCCTTCCCTGAGTTGGAATATTTTCTTTCCCAAAACAACTCTGAATGTCCTTGCCTTTTCTAAACACAGGATGATTCTGTCCTCTCTGGTGTGTGAAAACAGGCAAAGAGTCATTCCACCTCCACTCCTAACGTGCAGGGCAGGGCTCCTGAATTTTGACTTCTACAGAGATTAAGTAGATAATCTTAAAATAATTAAATCCCCTATTCCTTTTTTGTGCCTATTTATGCTTGGGACACTTACCTACTTCCCTCATGTCCTGAAAAGCAGCCCTGCAGGAGCTGGAGTATAAAGAGCAAGCAGCTGCTGCTTTGCTGTGGTGGTGGTGAGGGAGCAGGAGCAGTGCCTGGGTGGGATGGGGCTGCTCCAGCAGCAGGCTCTGTTCAGATCTGATGCTGTGTGCACTGTAAGGTGTAGGCCTGGGACTTCTTCCCAGCACTGAGATTTTATTTTGCAGCTTGATGAACAGAGCTAACTCTCCTTCCCAGTGCTATAGCCAGCAGAGCACAGATGGATGCAGCCTGGCCATGGCATGGGGAGCCATGCTTATAAAGGGCAGGAATGATTTGCACAACTCCAGCCTGCACTGACAATGTTCTTGTGGGGAGTAACTGCAGCTTCAGAAATGCCTCATCCTACCAAGGAAGAGCCCTAGGCAGTAATGCAGAAATAACAGGTCTGTATTGATCCATGAAAGGGGAGCTCACCTGCCAGCAGGCTGGGTTTAGCTTGTGCTTTGCCATGGCAGGTATTTGCTTCTGATATTTCCCTCCTTCATGCCTGGTTCCTGGATCCCACCTCAAAGATGCACAGATGTAATAGTTCAAAAGACTTGTGTGGAAGAAGAATCCAAGAAATTAATAAGATAACAGGAATTCTACTCAATCTTTATGCTAAAAATTTTCTTGGAAGTAACTCCTGGGCATTCTTAAACTCACAGAAGAGCCCTGGATGTCACTGGGGCCAGTGTTTGTCTCTAGAACTGTCTTGAACCATGTCCCCAGGCACTGACCCTCCCCAAGGCCTTGTGTCTCTGCCAGCAGATTTTGGGCTGCAGTGGAGGCAGCCCTTACCATCCCTCTACAGTGCCATATTAATATACAGTTAATGGCAAACTTTGCATTAATAGCACTGAAAATTCAAAGCAAAGCATCCTGAAGGGTGTCCAGTTTTGCCTGGTGCTGGAAAGGGAGTTTCTAAATCAACATCAGTGCTGCTTGTGTGGAGTAAAGAAAAGAGCAAGTTAATTATTCCCTGCTTGACACAGAACTGGTTCTGCGTGATTTGCAGATTCTGATCCTTGTCTCCTTAATCAGCCTCTTTTCTCTCTCACCACCCACACAAAGCTTCTCTTTCTGCCTCCTCCTGGTTCCTGCGTGATGATACTCGTTCCTGCTCCCATTCATGGTGCAGGCTCAGAGCTCTGACATCAGCCCTGCCACAGCTGGTGCAGGCAGCCCTGTCCTGGGCACCTGGGCAGAGCATCCCAAAATCCAGGGGCTGGCCTGACCTGCTGCATGACCACAGGCTCTGATGAGCAGCAGGATCTGTCCTTCCACCAGCACAGGGATTGCTGCTGTGCCCAGGGCATTGCTGAGGGTTCTGCAGGCAGCACAGCTGTGTGGCCACAGGCAGGCAAAAAATAAAGATAACTGACTTGCAGCCTGGAAGATTCTATTCAAAACTAGCCCTGGAAAATCCATCTGATTCTAATAGAGACTTACTTCTGTGAAAATTCTTTACAACAGCTCAGTTGCTCCTCTGTGTGTTCATACCTGGGGGAATGTGTTGGTTTCTGCATAAATATGCACAGGTACAGCAGCAAACAGATTTCAGTATGAGTAAGAATAAGATAATGTTGTATCTGCGAATTTTTGCAGATGCTATTTTTCAGCCAGGGGGTTATACTATGGGCTATGGTTTGGGTAACCCAGAAAAAAAAACCCTTGCTGTGAGTTGCAAAAACTCATTTTCCATGAAGAAGCCATGTCAGAGCTTTCTAAGAGATAATTCTACAGCTACTTTCTGTACTCAGAACAGCTGAGTAAATAAACCTGTTTTACCCACAGTATAAAACAGTTCAGCAAATGCATGTCATCTGGAAAACAGTTTTAAGATACAGGATCATGAGGCTAAATTCCAGGAGCAGGAATGCTGATGGTCTTGTACCAGGACATTTTGTTGGAAGATCTGTCCCCACTTCTTTGCTTCCTGAAAAGAGATGTGATACTTATGGATTTATAACAGAGGAAATCCTTGTTCAGATGCTGTGACTTTTAGAAGAAACCCTTCTAGTCTGGAAGTCAGATGGGAGGGGGGCTGAGTGGGCAGTGAACACACAAATGATGCTGCTGTAGGATTGCAGGTGTAAATCTGCTGCTGCTGTTGGCCCTGAAGAGCCAAGGCAGGGTGGGGGAGGTGTTTTAGTGTGAAAAAAAATTAGGTTATGCTGACTATGGGGTGAAGCAAAGTCTTGATTCAGATTTATCTGATTGGAGGCTGTCCCCATTGGCACCATCTCCTAACCTGAGTCCCCAGCCAGCTTTGTATACTCACTTGGTGGTCCCAAAAAACATCCACCTTCAGAGATGACAAACCACTCAGCTCCTGTTGGCTTTAAAGGTGGTTGTTTTGAGGGTTTTTTTTACTGCTTGGTACACTGATTCATGTTTCAGATATTATTAGCATGTACTTAAAGGGTATTTTATAGGTGCTACTTTTAAGATCTGTCCCATTGAACCAGTATGATCCTGTTGTGTTTTTTAAAGTCAACTGGTAGAAAAGTTTTTGCATCTGCTCATAAGGTTCTTGGTTTTGCCTTGTATTTCTGGTAGGGGGTAAATCAGGAAGCTTTTGGTGATTCAAGTCAAAGTTGTTTCTCTGCCTGTTCCCTTCCCATGTAGATGACAGACCAGAATCAAGTTGTACTGATTATGCCAAGGAATTGCTGCTTCAGACAAAAATTAAAAAGAGAATTTTGGGTACAACTTGAAGTTATTAATGTGAATTTACATATGGAAACTTGTTTTTAATAGCTTTCCACATCACAAAAATTTCTCACTGGAGAAATAGGTCACTTGAAAAAAATCACCTATTTGAATATTTTTCTGGTTCTCCAAGAGGCTTGCTATTTTGACACTGTGCAAATATTTTGATGTTAATTCAGCTGGCACTGCAGTGAGTTATAGCTGTTGTTGAAGTAAGTGCACAAGAAGGGAAATAAAAGAACAAGAATGCTTTGAAATATGCCATTCTGTGAACATAGTTCCTAGAGGAGACATGAATATAAAACTAAACTTCTCTATTAAAGTGAGTGTTTATTATTTCTCAAGGTTGTTTTGACCAAAAAAGAACAAACATGTATCATTTTGCTACCAGATGTTTCCAGAGGTCTCCGTTGAGGTCATTCCTGCTGAGTGCAAAGCAGGTGGTGCAGGGAATTAATGGGCAGCAGAACAGAGAAATGCTGTGGTGCTTGCAGGGGAGGATGATGACCCAGGACAAACCTTGCTCTGCCCCAAATGCTGCAGGTGCATCTCCCCATTGGCTCCTGAAAAGAACAGCAAATTATTCTCTTCTCAGAAGAATTTATGTAATTTCTACTCTAAGTGAAAGAAATCTCGTCATGGATTTAGAACAAAACCTGTAATTTCCAGTTTCCCCCTGCCCTTTCCTTCTGTGGGAAAGGTTCAGGCCTGTCTGGGGAGCAGGGGACCAGACTGCTTTGGTTTCTGGCTGCAGCAATGCTCATCTTCCCCTCCTCCAATCCTGTCCCCAGGGAGTCCAGATGGAGCAGGTGGGACCTTCCTACCCTTGATCCATGACAGGCAGCAACAAGTACACCACAGAAATGCAGATAGGGTGTATTTTTTTCCCTGTGGAAGCCTTTTGGCATGTCTGAGCTCCCCTCTGCCTTTGAATCCGGGGACTGCTCCTGAGGGATGGGGGCTGCTCTGCAATGATGGGTGGGACAGGAATGTCTCTCCTCTGGTATGTCCCTGGCTGTCCAGCTACCACTTCAACTCTGCTTGTAGTGTCCTTGTCAGGGTCTTCTGATCACTGCTGCAACCTTTCCAAAGCTGTTGTTTCCCCAGATGCTTGGCAGTTTCACTGAGACTGACTGATGGAGACTGCTAACCTGCAGGAACTGGAGCATCACCAAGAGACAGGATTTGGGAGGTAGAAAAGTTGTCCCAGTTTGCAGGGTTTATAGATTGTGAACAGCATTCACTTATGGATTTCACTGTGACTTCACTCTTTTGCCTGGCAGAGCTGAAGCTGAGTGGTATCACAAGCATGGATAGCTCTGGCAGATGTGGAGAGGCTTTGGGGGACACAGCTGGGGCTGTTCTTGAACTGAAGGGCTTGAAGGCATGGAATAACTGAGGGTCAAATCCTACAGGCACATAGAGGTGGTGACCAGAGCTTCCCCTGGGGAGCTGCCCCACTGCAGTGGCAAAATGTCCTGGTGCTCAGACCCTGTGGATAATCAATCAGCTCCATGAACTGAATGCAGCCTCTCCATTTATGCTCTGTGCCATCAGGGGCTGAAGAAACCTGCTGTGAGCAGCACAAGGGAAGGCTGGGGAAAGCTCAGCTCTCCTCCTGAGCATGGTGGTGGTGCCAGTGTTGCCACCCAAGCTTGCTGAGCTGCAGACACTGGGAACTCATCCTTGTGGGAGCAGTGTAAGAGCTCTTTGATACCATGACAAAACCCACACTGGCTGAGCAGTACTTGGTGTCCTTGTAGCTGTGTGGTGGAGCAGAGGTGCTGATTTTTAAATTGTTATTAGCAGTGAATTATAGTGTTCAGCCTCTGAAAGAACTAGTGTTGGTGGAGCAAAACCCCAAGGGCTTAGTGCTCCTGCTCTCACTGTGGCACTGCTGGGATGGAAGTAGGACCATGTATGGACACCCAGAATGGTCCTGCTTAGAATATTGTTTTTTGTAGAACTTTGCTTTTCTGCTCAGTTCTGTAATTCTGAATTGCAAAGACACAGTCATGGCTGACTAGACCTCTAAATACTGTGATAGTAAAAGTCTTTTCTGCTGCTGGCCTGACACAAAACACTGCACCACTAGCAGGCAGCAGCAGCTTTAAATGAGCTCAGCAGATTCACAGGGACAAGACAGATTTGGATGGCTCCAAAGGGGAAATAGCTTTAGGGTGAGGGCTGGACAGTCTGTATGACCACATCAGTTAAACAGTGATGGGGAAAAGGCTGGTGAATGTCTGCAGCAAGCTGTGAAGGAGAAGGACAAGATGGGTAAATGTGTTGGGAAGTCTGGTCTCTGAAGGAGATACAGAGATCTCCGTACAGTTCCCACAGTTGTTTCAAACCAAGGATTTTTAATTTTCTGGCTATGCAATTAGCTTTGCTGTGAAACTCAGCAACAGATATTTTACCATGTCCCTTGGGAACATTAGTTCATTAGTTAATTAGTTTACAATTTTAATTAAAATTGTGCTGCCTAATTTCTTTGAACTATACTGACTTGAGTGGTGTGGTGCCATTATCCCACAGAGCAGAAGGACACACCTGAAGCTGGCTGGCTCTCACCACTGCTGTGAGCAGTCCCTAAGGAAAACCAGGAGGTCCAGGGACTTTTAGTCTCATGTGCTTTCAGGCACATGGTGTTTCTGGGAACATTTCCCTGATACATGGTCATCCCACCTTCTGCCCCATCCAAGGCACCTTTGGGTCCCATTGCTTTTCCCACCCTTGCTGAAGGAGTCCTGGACTTCCTCGGTGCTGCAGGGCTCTGGACATGTCTCTGGTGATGAGGAGACAGGTTAGAGATGCAAGAGGCAGAATGACAGGCTGGGTTTGAGCAGCCTCTCAGTGTGTTGCTGGCTGTGGAGACAGGAGAGAAAAAGAACCTGTGGGTAAAGAGCCTCTTCTACACCTTAACTGGTGGTGCCTGGCTGGTACTCAGCCACATCAGTCACAGCCTTTGCTGGAGATTAACAGGGCAGAGATGTAGTAAGTGCTCTGCAGAGCCTGAACAATGTAATTACCCTCCAAGTTTGTGCCAAGAGATTTTTATCTTCCATGAATGAGCTGGAGGGTGAAGGGCTCCTGGCTTTTATGAAAGGCAGGAAACTCCAACTCTCCAACTACTATTTTATGAGCCAAGAGATTTGACCACCATGAAGCAATGTCTGTGTCATTAACTTGGCCAGACAGCCAGAATATGTCAGGACAAGGGTGGTGACTAACATTTCTAGAATTTCTGCTAGAAATGCTCCTGAATTACTCCTAAGCTGCTGTTCCTGGAGCATCTGCTGTCACCAAGGGGTCTGTCCTGGCAGCACCAGAGCACCTCTGCCAGCTCCCAGCCCTTGCTGGCAGAGCTGCAGGTACTGTGGCCCTACAAGCACCTTGGCACAGTCTGAAGTGAAGCTGCACAGGAGGAGAGAGGCAGGCTGCAAGAGAGGAGTGCTGTTTCTAGGGAACAGGAGGACTTGGCTGGTGTGGGTGTCTCTGACTGCAGCCATTATCCTGCCCTGTCTGCTGCTCTTCACAAGTGAATCCCTTTTGATCTGGAAATGAGTTTGGCTTCTTGCCCCACTGTCCCAGTGGTGGGAGGGCTGGAGCTGTGCCCCAGCCAGCCTGGCCAGTGTCTCTTGGTGGCTGAAATAACTGTTTCCTCTCTTGTTCCTGCTCTCTGGTGTGTTCTACAGAAGAATGAGGTCTCCCCTGTTGTGTTTTGCAGAACTATCCAGCCATTTGGTCCTTGCTAGAGGAGGCTGGTTTCCTGCTGGTGTGCTCTTCATGTCTCTTGAAATTAAGCCAGCTCTTCTTAATGTGGGCAGCAAGAGCAAACTTCTCTTGTGCCAAAGAGACAAACTACACCTCAGATTTGATGGCAGACCCTTATGGACCTGTGATGGTGATTCCTCTTCAGGCTCATCCTGCCTCTCTCAACACTTGTTTCTGTTTCCTCCATTGTAGCCTTGTTGTTCCTTTTTGTTCCTTGTCTTTTAGCAGAAGCATCTTCAGTTTGTTAATCCCCCTTTGATGGCAGGTCAGCTGCTTCTCTGAAGTCCAAAGGAATGAGCTCCAAGTCTTCATTTGACTTTCAAAGGAAGAAAGAACAAAGTCTGGCAAAATTCCTTTTTGCACAGTCCATATTCATTGTTACTGTGCTCTTCATTATCTTGTACTATTTCAAAATTTGTTTTAAGATCTGTCTTTCTAATGCAGTTAAACTACCAAGCCTCAACCTTTCTTCATCACTTCTCCTGTCTTAAGATCTTCTTAAGATCCTGTCTTAAGTTTTGCACTTCCCTAGCCACATCCTAATGTCCCAGATGTGCTCAAACCCTGCTATTTCTGCAGCCTCTTATGTCAGTCAACTCCAGTATGCAAAACTATGGTTTTCCCCCTCTGAAAATGGGCTGGAAAATGGTGAATTAGTGTATATCACATTATCCTTCTTGTTTCTTACATCATATCCAACACTATTGGTTTTATATTGTAAAGTAAGGCAAAGAGTTAACTTGGCTTGGGGCCATCCTGGGATTAGCATTTACCCCATTTTCTCTGTAGAAAGACCCTCCCTTCTCCTTCCTTTGATCTACTTGTTCTCATGTAGCTGACTAAACTTGTCTGCTTGTGTAATACCTCCTGTGAGGTGTCATTTGGTCTGAGGATTGCCAGAGGTGATAGCCAGATGCTTTTGACCTGCTGTGTGTATTGGAGCCTTTTCTCTTATTCCCTATTCCATTCCATTGCAAATTTCTGCATGCTTCAACTACTCTTCTGAGGTGCTTAAGTGTGCCTTTTGCTGCTGTGCTACTTCAAACCCTTTACCTCTTTTGCATGAGGTGTAAGTACCACAGCAACTTAGTAGCTTTTCTTCCACTTTTGGTCGTGAATTCCTCAGCTTAGCTGATTTCTCATTTCCTAGAGATGATCAATTTGCCTTTTGGAATTGGGAATTTGGGAACATGTTTCTTAGGGGTTTGCTGTAAATCAGTGTGTGCTCAATCAATAATAATTTATAGTTTTTCACAGGCTCTGCCAGTGTGTGCTGGAGCACCCATCACCACGTGTGTCTGAAGGGCTCCACGGATCCTGTGGCACTGCAATCTCCTGTCTCTGTGTCTCTGTGAACTCCTTTCACTCTGTAATCATCCTCACCTTTGTCTCTGCTTCACAGGCAGATAAATCTCTGCTCTGCTGTTCACTGGCTGGTGACTGCTTAACTCCTTGGCTCTCCTGCCTTCCTCAGCCCTGCCCTTTCAGCCAGGGCTCAGCAGTTCATGGTCCACCAGCTGGGAGCCAAGCTTAAGGAGGAAAAGGCTTATTCATGCGGATCAGGTGATGGGGCACTCCTACAAAGCCTTGCCTGGGGAACAAAGCATTTTTGGGGCTTGCCAAGTTGCCTCTAAGGATGCAAAAACCACCTCCTGTGCAATTCCTTCCCTTAACAGAGGGAATTCAAACCTCCCCACACGGCCATGTGGTGCCTGTGATTATGTGGGCACAGTGCAACCTTCGTGGCTGCTGTGTCCTTGGAGGAACTGGCAGAGAGGATCACAGCTGGTTTCAGCCTCCTCTCTGTCAGCTTTAGCTAAAAATTAATAGCACACAAGCTTCCTCCATAGCCTCAAACTTGGACAGCCAAAGCTTCCCCGTGGCAGTTTGCTTATATTCACATTCTGGTTAATGATATAATTGAGATGTTTCCAGTGATTTAAAAGACTTCTGACTAAGCTCTTGGCATAAAGAGGAAAAAGTGAAAGCCAGAGTCAGGGGGAATCAAGAATTCAACAGAAGCCTTTGAACCAGTTTTTGATTTACATATGAATAACATTGATCTGCAAAGGGAATTGTGTCCAGTCATCCCCGACAGAGGCGCCAGGCAGGAGCTGCTTCCATGCTGGGAGTCTCCCCCAGTTCCTACTAGGATTATTTTCTCCACCATGCTTTTGTGACTGTGCACTTCTACCTACTTACACAGGATCTCACACAGATGTGAATTCCCTTGATCTCAGGGACAGTGAACCACAGAGCCCAGAGTGACTTGGTATGTAGAGCAGGGATGGATGTGCAGTCCTGGAGGTCTGGGAGTGTCACATGCTGATGCAGAAGCACAAACAAGGTGTTACAGTGCCTCAGTGCCTGTGCTGGTGGTGGGACCAGCAGAGACATCTCTGCTGCCAGGCAGTGCCTCTGTGCTGCCTGCTGACCCTGTGACTTGCATCACCTCCTTGCCTGGCTTCTTGACAGTTCTGCTCCTGGAGGTGTTGGAGATGAAGGATTTTGTGGGGTTTTACTTAGAGGAGGCACTGGAGCAGAATGCACAGCTTATAAACTGCTTAGAAGCCTCTAAGCTTTACTTACCGTTCCTTCTGGGGTAACCAGCGTCATGTGCCAATCTGACTAATGCTTTTTAGAATGCACTAGATTAAAGGTGAATGTGTTGTTTTGGATTTAGCATTGGAATGACAGCATTTCACTGCTGTTCACATACAGCTTGTCAGGGATGATGAACATTTCCTCTTCCTGTACTCTGCCAGTCATCCCTGAATGTGACAGCAGCAGCTCAGTGATTTCATCCCTGCCCTTTCTGCATACATCCATAAAACACACCTGCACGCTGTCATCCCAGCCTCACACCACGTGAGAATATATTAGCAAGTCAAACACTGAATTCTCATATCTAGGTGTTCTGGTTTTTTATATTTCTGGGGTTTTTTTTCTGAATGTCAGCCTGCACAGGTTGATAGTCCAACCCAAAAGTGGTTCTGCAGCTGCACATCTTCACTCCCAGCTGCAGTAATGTTAGCAATGGCTGTAACTGAGGCTGAAATTGTACTTTAATTCCCACAGGAGCTGTGCAAGCCTTGTTTGTATCTGGGTGCCACTCCAGATCCCTCTGATTGTGTAGAAGGCAGCAACCTGTGCTTTCAGACCACCTCAGCACCCTTCCTACTCACTTGGCTTCTTTCCTTTCTGGCCACTGTTCCTGTGTTTTACTGCTCCAAAAGTTATCTTTTCCAATTACTCCAAAATATGTACCAATAGCTTTTAACTGAACAAGATTTTGATTTCAGATTTCTTGCTTTGGTTGCAGGGAGAAGAGGGGAGGTATTTTTACTCATGAGCACTCTGCTCTCTGTGCCTGCACTATTCTGCAGGACACCTCATTGCTGTCTTGCTGTGGTTGGTTTAGACTAACCTTACATTCATGGCAATTTATATTTAATCTGCTGTCCAGATCTAGTGCTTCTGAGCCACTTCAGTCCACGCGCCTCCTTCTCCTTCCTATTTTGGGCTCCTGGTGCTTTGACACTTCCTCTGTGTAGCTCAGCCTCCCAAGCTTCAGCTTACGTGAAATCCCCAAGGCAGCCAGCTTATGTCACCATCATCCATCAGGGACAGCCACAAAGAAATCTGCAGCTCAGTCGAGCTGCTCTTGCTCCCATTCCTCTGCAAAGGGACAATGCAAGATTAGGGAGAAGGCAGGTGTGCTGCAGAGCTGTATGTGTGATGTTATGACATTTGAATCAAAGAAAATAATGTAAAACTCATTTGCTACAAACCCCACCTTTGAGTATATGAGTGTTATATAAAGCAATCATTTATTGTGGTGTTAAAGAACTGTCAAACATCCTGTATGGATGGGATGGTTCTTTTGTCAGCAAAAGGAAATGTCTTTGTTCACAAGATGAGGTGGAAGAGAACTTGTTGAGCTTGCCTGAGCATATGTCCAGGGTATCAAAACCACAGACAATGTACATCTCCTGCCCTGCTTTGGTGCAGCCTGGATTTATCCTATTCCCCGTTTTTGTCCTTCTGGCAGAGCTGTTGAAGGCTCTAAGTGAGGAGCTGCAGCTCTTTCTCTTGCTCTGCCAGAACTTTGAAGGATGTCACCTGAAAGGCTGTTTTGAGGAAAATTGGAAACCTGTGTCCAGCCACAAATGAACTGTCCTTGGCCTGAAGAGGACTTGGGGCACTGTGTACAGATCTTGGTCATGCATTCAACAGAGCCTGGCACATGGCTCTGCTGCTGGGTGTCCTGGCTCAAGTCACTTTGCCACTCGGGTCACCTCCTTCCTGCTCCTTGCCCTGCCAACACACAGGGACAGGACTGCTCCAGCAGTGCAGATGAGAGACACCCCAGAGGTTCAGCTGCACCACGGGCTCCTCTGCAGGTGCCAAGAGCAGGGCACAGAGCAGCAGCTCTTCTGCTGCCCTGCCCAGAGCTGCAGGGACCAGGTCCTTGGGAGAGCAGGCTGCCACTGCAGAGCTGATGGAATGCAACACCTCCTGTTACTCACCAAGTAGCTGTTATCTGTCTCTCCAATCCTCCTGGCCCTTACCAGGCTCAAAACCTGTTTGTTTCTTAAACAGCCCCATACCATGCTGTTCAATAAAGTGAGAATTTTGTGCTTGAGGAGCACTGCTCTCTAAATGACTGTTGTCCTGTGCTGCAAATTAACAAGATTGCACTGGGTTTGTAATCAACAGCAATTAACTTGCCGCAGAGGTTGCAAGAGAAATCTTTTGGCACGTTGCAGTCTCCTCTGATCTTTTTCACAGCACCCAAACCATGGTACCAATGTTTTGCACAGAGCTCTTTTCTGTGCAGCACCAGGGCTTGGGGTGTCTGCAGGGCTCTGGCCCCCAAGCCAAAGTCACCACTGGGGAGTGCAGAAGACAGCCCAGAGTTCATGGTGTCCCACAGAAACCTGCTCTGTGCCCTGCTGTCCCTGCATGTGTGACCCCATGCCAGCCTGGCCAGCTGGAAGGTGAGTGCCTGCTGGACTGCTCAGTAGCAGTGGGGTGCAGGCCAGCCTGACTCCCCACAGATCCCACAGGGAGGATCACAGCATGCCCACTGCCTTTCTATCCTGCTGCCTTTCTACCCCAACCTGGCATTTCTCTCACTTTTCCTTAGGATGGAAAGAGCACCTGGAAGCACCTAGAACACCTGCACTTGAGTCTCCATCCAGGGACCTGCTAAACTTCAGCTGAATTTTCTTTGTAAAAGGTCTGACATCCCTTCTGACCCTCCCCTTCTGCCCTTCCTGGGCTGTGCTGCTGTAGTGAAACCTTCCAGCAGGTCCAGGTCTCTGGTCCCTGGGATGTCATAGCATGCCAGGTTGTTGCTTAGGGAATGTGCATCCCTGGAGCAGAGCTCAGTGCTCTGCCCTTCCAGTGAAGGCAGGGATCCAGCTGACCAGCCAGCTGCTTCTGCAGATAATTGCAGTATCAGTGAGATAGAATTAGATTACATTTATTTCATGATCAGTTATGTTCAAGCTCTTACACAGACATCTTTACTATGTTAAATTAAAATTAATTAATTGCTTATTCTGGGAAAAGATTAACATCTAAAAGCTACATAAGACTTTCAGGGCTTATCTATTTAGTAGTGCTTGACTTGCTTCTACAAGGCTTGATCTTGCCAAGTCAAGAATGAAACATAAAGTTCATTCACTACAAGTGAACTGGATGTAGCACCTGAGTTTGTACTCCACACATTGCTGGTAATTTCCTGCTTTGTTTTTACTGGTGTTCCTAAAGTGTCCTGGATAGAAATTGGCTCAGATGGTGGATGACAGGACATCTGTGATGTGCTTGAGAAGGGCAGTCAGGAGGCAGTTCCTTTTGGGATAGGACAAGGGGTAATACATGGCACAGTATTTTTCCCACATCAGAAGTGCTTCTGCCAATGAATATTTCCCTCATCCCTCCCTTCTCACTGCTGGGAGACAGGTCACATCCAAGCAGATCCAGCAGATTTCTGGAACGTGAGAAAATATCTTCATTTTTACCTTAATTGTCCTAAAATTTCAAGGTCTTAAGGTGTCACAGTTGTCCAGGCAGCTGGAAGAGAGACCCTCTAATCCATATTCTCTACATCCACTATCTAAAAGATGGAGCAGCAATGTTCTGAAAGACTCCTGCTAATGCAGCATCAGCAATATATTTCAAAGTAAAGAATGTTGCTCCTGCAGAGGCCAACAGGATATAGTAGATAGGAATCCTAATCAGCTTCTGTATATGGGACTCACTATTGAGTGTCTCTACTTTCCAAATTGCTTTTGGAAGTGGATTTCCATGGCTGATCACAGTTTTTTGTAGTTTGTTCTCCCTCTTCCTGCCTGTTCCCATATCAGCATAGATATTCTGACAACCCAGAGACTGGTGTTTTATTTCTGTCATTCCAGTTTTTCTCATGTATTATTAGATCAAGATGGTTGTCTCTGTCTCTTTCACTTCACTGAATCTGCTGTAATGTAAAAGCAGCACTTACCTCCTCTACAGGTGTTTATCAGGAAATTTTCACCCCCAAAACAGGGCATAACTTTATGCCACCTGTGTTTCCTGCACTTTTGTGAGAAGAGGTTTTCCACTTGGAAAGCCACAGTGATGGACATGCCCTGGGTCATACACCACAGAGTGATTATCTCTTTAGCACAGAACTCAAAAGGCCATTTGCATCCCACTACAGAATCTCTCCCCAGGCTTCTCATACTTTCAGGCAGCAGGCCCCATTTTTTGTGGGAATTTTCTTTCTCAGACACACTCTCACACAAAGACTTGTGCTGTGCAGAGAAGGTGTAACCCCAGTTCTGCAGCAGATCAGGTTTGCTGTGAGCAGAAGTAAGGATGTCCTGTCTTCTGGCACTCAGCACCATTAGATCCAAAGCAGGATGCAAGCCCCTTGTCCCCAGGTACCTTTGGCTGACAAAATAAACATGAGTTCATCCTGGTTTTCTCACCTCTCTCCTGCTCATGTCAGAGGTGAGACTGAAGCTGTATGAGCAAATGCACTGTGTCCACCAGATCCTGTGTTGCATAGATATTGACTGTAAACTAAAAATAGTCTCCTTTTAAGTGTCATAACAGTAGCTGCTACTTAACCCCTCCTCTTCAGTTTCTTTCTGGGCTCCAAAGTGGGGGAAGAATTTGCTGTAGGAAGAACATTGGGAAAAATATCAACTCTTTTTCTTCATTTTTCTTTTGCCTTGCTGGAAATGAATGATGGGCTGCAGCTGTCTATATGACATTCACACACACTCAGACACACTTTTACACAATCACACGCACTCAGACACACTCTCACACATTCTTACCCACACACATTCACACCTTTGGTTGACAAGGGTCTGCCCTGGCTCATACACCTTGTGAAAAGTCACAAAATCCACGAAATCCCTGTTTTACTTCCTTGTTCCTTTCCCCTGGAGGAAAACAACTTCGTAAATTCTGTGGGTCTTGAGAGAGGTGGGAGGTGGGTATTGACCTCCTTGGTGGGTCTTTACTGCCCAGTGCCAGGAGGTGACAACTGCAGTCTGTCCCTTCTTGGGCTGCAGGAGTTCACCTGAATACTTCATTATAATATTCCACAGCACATTTAGACATAGCTAAGCAGATTCAGTTCCTTTGGCTCTGTGGGGTAGGTATCTTGCTCCAAGCTTGGCTGTGCATGTTTAAACATTATTAGAGTTCAGATGAAATTGCTTCCAGCTGCTTTCACAAAGCCTAAATATTGCCAGGGTCCTATATAATGTTCCTTTTCTGCCAGATTGTGGCCTCCTATACAGAGATCTTCAAAGACCAGTTTCAACGAAATCAAATTATTTTAGAATATAATTACCTCTCACCCCCTTAAATTTCATTGTGTTCCAAAGAGTTTCCTGTAAATAGATCCCACTCTTTAAAGGAGCCATGCTATTCTGCAGTGCTGGTGGGAGCCAGCCCTCACCAGGCTCCCCTGCATTGGCAATTCTTGGACAGACAGTGCCTGAGTAGCCTGTTAAGTGATAAAACGTCAGATTTCTTCTCCCCAGCACTGCCTGTGCTGATATTCAGCTCCTGCAGGAAACCATATGGCTTCCAGAAGCCTACCCACATACCTGTATGTGCCTACACAGTCCGTGAGTCACTTCTACTGTTTGGACACCCCTTGAGTCATCTGAAAATCTGTGAAATTTCCATGTCTCTTTTCCATGCAATCTCTTAAGAACTTTAGACAGTTATGTATAAGGATTTACATATGCATTTTTTTTCCTAGTCTGTTTTTGGTTTCATGGGTGGTGATACACTGGCACTTCTTATTTTGAAGGAAATTGAATTTTGATGAGAGCAGAGCTCTGGCTGCAGCTGTCTGGGGAAGGGATTAAACTAAAAAGGTGAGACGCTTCTGAAAGAAGGGCTTTAGGAGCAGGAAGTCCAACACACTTGGGCTTCCAGCCTTTCTTTCTGCTCTGGCAGGACCATACCTGATCACTCCTGACCCTTGGTGTGTTTCTGTGTCCAAAGGCTGCTGCAGTGCTGCCTTCAGTGGGATGTGAGTACTTTGGGAACCCCTGACAAGACTTTGCAGCACTAACAAGGGCAGAGATGGAGCACACTTGGGTCACTCAGGGCATTCTGGGGACTGACCCAGGGCAGCAGGGTTTGGGGTAGATTTCTGTCTTCATGATCCTTCAGCTTCTCAGCTGCAGGGACTCCAGCCTCAGACAAGTCTCTCTGCCTTTTATCAATTGCATGACAAGATAATTTTGCTGCCTCAGGACAGCACAGGTGATGTGTACACTTTACCTGTTGCTTTTGCTGATGAAAGTAGGGAAAAGACAGCTCTTTCTCTTTCCTCTATGGTGGGCCAGCACTGAAGATGCATTATAGCCCAAATTAAAAGCAGCAGCCCCAAGGTTTGCTGCAGCAGCAGCATGGAATGATGGAACCAGCCTGCCAGAATCAGCTACTTTTGCAGCTGTACCCCAAATGCAGGCAGTGTTGGGTGTATAATCTCACAAGCAGCTGAAGAGGAAGGAATGTGTAGATAGATGGTTCTGCTGTGGAGTGTGGGAGCTGACTACACTAAAAGCATCTATGTCTCCTCATAAAGATTCTGCAACCAAATGCTGATTCTGTGGCCTTATAGAGCCAGAAAAATAGTCAGAGGTACATATGAGTGTTTTGTACTACTGGAAGCAGCAGCGTGAGTTTGTAGAGAACTTCTTGTTGTAATTTAGATTAGTAAAATTGTAAATTATGTTCATTAGAGCAAACAATCAGGCCACTTCACCCTCTGTGAGAGAATGTGCTGCTTTATTCACCTACCCCAAAATGCTGCTCAGTACAGCCAGTGATGTTCCTACTGTCCCTGTACTGTTGAGAAGCATGTGTGACCTGGAAAGCTGCAAACGAGCACACAAAAGCATTGCTAATTTATAACCTCCCACCCTTCATTCTGACTGGTACTCTTTTAAAAAATTCACTCTGTAGAATAACAAATGAACCCCAACCAACAAACCCATGATATTTTCAAAATGTGATAGCAAACCTGGATAACTTGCTGTGTAGTGTTTAGTCAAACAGTATAGGTACAATAGGAGTTTTAATATAGCTACAAGGTATATAAATGTATCTATACTGGTATATTGTGCGTGCATCATGTGTGCATAAACAGGTGTATGTATGCAAGATGCACAAGGTATGTTTCATAGAAATAGATCAGGAATGTGAAGAGTAGAGAGGACAGGAGAGCTTCAAGAGAAGGCTTCACTGAAAGCTGCTTCAGTGCAGAGTGTTCTGGGGTGCTGAGCTCTGACACAGCCCTGCTGGGGAACTGCTCTGCCTGCAGATAGAAAACTCAATAGGCAGCTGCTTGAAATACTGGCAGCAGTGTGCTTGCTAATAAGAGGAGGAATAAGAAATTGAATAGGTAGAGATAACATTTCCTATCTGAATGTGTGCATTCAGACAAGGAACAGAAATGAGCTGAGTGGCTGTTTTTAGGAAGGTTTGTTCCTCAAGTGCTGCTGGAGGGATCAGTGTAACAGAGCTAAGCCCATGTAATGTGCTCCTTAGTGAGGAGAAAGTTCAGAGGGTGTTTCTGTCAGAGTCTGCTGCTGCTCAAGGCAGAAGGAATGCTCTGGGAGATGCCTGTGCCCCAGGAAGCCTCTGGCAGACCCCAAGGGCTGCTGCAGCCCCGGGCACATCCCAGTACCTGCAGCCCTGCCCCAGCTGCTCCCACTGCTCAGGCTGTGAAACTGCCTCTTGTGCAGCCCAGAGAGCTTAACTGATCTTGGCTATTTAGGGGAGCTTGGTCTCCAGCTGAGCCTCTCAGGAACTCCCAGGGAATGGTGGTGTCTCCTTACAGTTTTCCAGGATGAAGAGGCCACCAGGAGCAGAGAGCTTGAGATAGAAATGATAAGGCTGGGCACTCTGCTGACTTGTGCTGCTCCATCAACAGACTAGCAGGGACTCATTTGCACTTCCCATCTTTCCTTCCAGCTGAGTGGGCATCCTCAAATGACCTGTGGATCTCTGTAGGATGGGCTGCTTTTGTAAATTTTTTATATGGTAAAAGTGCACTAAGAAACCAAAGCTATTGTTTAATGAGCCTAGAGATGACTCCCAGGCTTGCACAGATACTGAAAAGATTTAGGGGTCTGTAAAATGAAAACCATTGTCCTGCTTACAATATATATCACTGCTGAAATTGTCATGGACCAAGGCTGATGATTTCACTCTGACTGTGGTGATTGTGGAGTGATTTCCCTGGCTCTAGCAGAGATACTTTTGTGAGACATTGGACTCTGGCTGCCTGGCCTGAAGTTTGCAATAAAATGGAGTTGGTCCATGTGTAGGATGGTAAAATCTGCAGGGGAGTGATATGTTTTCCACATTTTCAAAAGTACTTTCCACCCATCCAAAGAGGTTACAGAAATAACCTGCTGCAAAATTTTAAAAAGCAGCAAGTGTTTATATTATGTGGAAAAGTTAAACTTACCAAGGGCTAGACCACATAGTTTACTTACCATGCTGCTTGGGTAGTGAAATTTCTGGATTTCTGTGAGTCAGTAGGGGCTGAGGGCTGGATCTCCTCCTGTCCCTCCCTCAGGGTGCTGTGACCCAGCATGGACAGCACAGGGCTGGGCAGTGTCGCCAGTGAGGAGCAGGGGAGCAGCAGAACTGAACCTTCCTGGCTAATTGCAGAAACTCCAAGAAGTTCACATAAGGAATCAAGTGAGAGCTGAGGTTGTTTTATACTCACATTGCTTTGATGCTTTCAGTTCTGTGGCCCTATATATAAAACAAACACAATGGGTATCTAGCAGCTAATTCTAGCCACAGATATAAAAATTAGCACACCTCAGTTGCTAATTCCTTGAAGGTATGAGCTGCTTCTGATGTAAATATGAACATGTGGCTGCTCAGCACAGACTTGCCACAAGATTTTCATTTTTAGTTGCATTTAGCCAAAGCAGACAAAAATAAAATCCGGAGAGGCAAAGATGTATCAGAAATTCTCTGGAACTACACTGAAGCTGTATCCTACATAAATAGCCTTAGCAAACAATAATTACCACAGCCAGCATGTTTCATCATATTGTTAAAGAGAGTACAAACAGAGATAATCCCTTCTGAACTGTAATGTAAGGCCATACATAATGATTGGACTGCTAGTTTTGTTTTTCATGGTGGAATCTCTTCAGAGAGTTTAAATGAACTGTTTGCAATGAAACTGGATGTTTCCTCCAGCATGTAATAATCATAACCAAATGAGATTTTAATTAATAATTGAACAACTCCTTAGTGAGTTTCTGAAATAGGAGGCATGCTCTACATCTGCATGATGCCAGGAGATCTGTGAGAATACTGAGCTGTTTCTGATTAGGAAGCTGAGAAGCTGCCCTTGAATCCAGGCCAATGATGGTAGACTTGAGTTCTTCTCTTAAGCCTTCCCTTAGTGCACAAGCCTGGAATTTCACACTATTCTTTGTCAGTAGTTGATTGCTGTCCCATCCTTGATAAGATTAAAGTCAAAGCAGTAAAAAACAAACCTAGAGGATTTATCCTGTCCCCTTCCACTCACCTGGGAGGAGTTTATCCAGTGTTTTACTATGTCAGAGATGTCCTCAGCAATCAGAATAATCCTTGGAACCCTTGACTTTCAAAAAGTTGTCTTGAAGCTGCTGTACATTAACACACGGTCTGAACCACTCACCAGAGGACCACAGAAATGTCAGGATTAATGGCTCAAGAGCAACACTTTATGAAAAAGAATGTGCTGAAATGAAGCCAACCCAAAATCTAAATCTTTGTATCCTGTTTTCCTTCAATATAGAGCAATTTCAATGTAGATGCAGCCCAAATCTGGCTGTGAAATTTACTTTTGTGTTTAAATACATAGTCCAGTCTGTGAGTACCTGAGGTAAAAGGCACCAAGCCTCCAGGAGACAGAAATGAAAGGACAACATGTGCTTAGAGAGGAACATTTTAATGTGTTCAGTCTATAGTGATGGGTGACTGCATCAAGTCCCACCTTGAAACCAGCTCAGTGACTCGTCTTCACTTTTCTGGTTGGAAGCAGCTCCAAACCTCACTGCTCATGTCCCAGGAAGGGGGACCTTTGTTTTTTTGCTCAGTAGCCTTACTGACCTGAAGATACCCTGTGAGGTTGCTCCCTCTGGAAATCCCAGATTTCCTGCTCTGACACCTTCTAGTGCAAATTTCCCTTATCTGGACACAGATGGCCATGGTTATGTAAAACTCTAGGTGAGGTCTCACTGGTGTTTTGTGCAGGACCATTAGCATTGCCCTGTCTGGTGTAAACCTCACTCCTGAGGCCCCTTTGATTATCTTCCCCTTTCATGGCCTTAGTAAGGTCTCACAGTCATCCTTTGTTGACTGCTATTGTTTCTTGCCTTTCTCTCCTGCCCAGTATGACTTTGATCTCTTCTATTCCAACTTCACAGCTTTTCTTTTTGCTGCAACTTTTCATGTCATCTCATGCTTCTTCTATAAGCCTGTCTTTATGAAGCAAAATATTTACTGATGAAAGAGAAAGGAAAATATTTTACCTCTTAGTCCACATAGTTTCTGCATCCACTTAAAGAAACTCCACTGATTTCATCATTAAGCAAATACATAAATGAAAACCATTTCAGGACAGAGGCTTACACACCACCAAGTTAATGTTTTATTTGGCCACATTTCCAAATTATCAGGAAAATGGGAGAAGAATTGCAAGCATACACCTGTCTTCCAACTTTTCTTGTCCTCATGAGTCAGTCCTGATATCGGACAAACTCGTTACTCAACGCTCTCTGCTGCTGCAGAAGTGCAGTTCTGAGAAGGAATGTGGCACAGCCTCTGGTGATATCACCTTTTACCTTGCAAAAATCACAATTGTGGTAACTAGAAGACTTTTTTAATGAAAATCTGAAAATAAGGAAGGCCGATGGATTATTTACAGAAAGAATCTATTCTAAGAACAAAAAGCAAATAAAAGGAATAGAAGCACTGGAATATCAATAGTAAATAGCCCTACAGTACATGTTGCCTCTGAATGTGCATGTTTGATTATTGCTGCCAGCTTCCCTGTAGCTTTCTGGAGCATCTAGCTGGACCCTTGGACCCATCTGGAGAAATTATCTGTCCATACAGCTTTGCCAACAGCAGCAGAGGCTTAGGTCAGTGTATTCAGAAGTAGTTTTGATTCTAGGAACCTAGTATAAGCTCTTTGGGAACTTACAACCAGAAAATGTTAACATTTTCATTGATTTCAACTTGCAACAGTGTTTGATAAAGAAACTGGGGCAAGGTTAGCGATACAGAAGCAACAAAGCTTAAATGAGTTATCTATAACAGAGGATTTACTGAAAGGACAAACAAGAATCTGCTTGTGAGTTGGTAACAGGACTTTGGACTCTGATAATTTCTTTTATAGTCAGTGAGAGTAGGCACAATACCACTAGGATTTAAAGAGTGGTTTTAACAAGACCCACATGAAGGCTCTCTGCAGAGAGAGAAACTGGCAGGTTTACAAAGATTTTCTGCACCTAAACATGTATCAAAATATAATAGAAAAGCTGTGTGGACACTGCAGGATCTCAGTACCACTGGGTGCTCACTCCCGGGGTGAAGGGCAGGATGCATTAACTGTGGGCAATTCCTGCAGCCCCTAGGTCCTCTTCATCAATAGATCCTGCAAGCTGGACAGTTTCCCAGGTTTCTTCACTGTTCCAGCTCTGCAGTTGTTCAATGGGACACTGGAGGACTCACCCCTTAGCTTCAGTCACTGGCAGCCTCTCCCTTTAATTATTCATAAAATTCCAAACAAGACTAAATTTTTTCTTAAATTATCCAGCTGCATTCCATTTTAATCCCCCTCTTTTCCTTCACATATCTGTGGTACATATTTGCTTTTATCCTCCCAAAACTTCTACACAAACAAGGAGGAAAAAAAACCATTAAAGGGAAGGTGTGCCTGATAATTCAATTACCTGCTCACCACCAGTGAGCCAGGAGGGCCAATTTATGCTGACTCCAGTAACTCCTGCTCTCAAGTGATCTCTGCAGAAAAATTCCACAATCTCAAGGAGCAAGGAGTGGGGCAGGGCAGGAATGGGAAGCTTGGGCCCTGTGCACCCATAGCCCAGCTTGTAGCCAATAATAAGCACAATGCTACAGATGGAGCCACAATTTGTGAAGGGCAAGGCAACAGTGTGCTGGTTGTGCTCCTGCTAATTGTCCTCAGATATGTATTTCCCCAGCTTTTGGTGAGCTCAAATGGTAGGTGTTAGCACAGGAAGAAGGAATTTTAAACAAGTTTAGCTGTCTGTCATTCCAGGAGAGAGAGGGTTTACTATAAGAGCTCCACATGCTCAGTGTGTTTGCAATGTTTGGAAATACTCAGTGTTTGGTGTGAAGTACAATGTCTTAATACATTGCAACAAAACAGTTTATTTGGAGAGTCACTCCTAGCTTTGAAATAAGGTACTTTCTGACAAGTATATTTTGATTCCTATGAGCATCACTGCCAAACCCCCTTTCTATTTTTCCCACTCACCTAATCTAGGTACACGTGCCTGTAATCCCAAAATACAGAGACTTTTTGTCTGTTCAGGTGCACATGATGGACAATGTGGTGGTGGCAGAGCATGTACCTCTCACCCTTGTGCAAGAGGCATAAAGCTGGGCACAATCCCATTCTTTCTGCTACAAATACTACATTGTTTGGGTTGGGAAAACAAAAGTGTCTTGATGTGACATGCTGTGATGTCATTTTGCTGTGCTGATGGATCTCGTGGTTCAGGCACACCAGTTTCTGTACTGGGGTGGTGAAAATCAGCACACAGCAAACCAAGCCATTGACTGCAGCTCTGTTTCAAGGCATGCTGGGGACTGTGCCACAGAAATAAAGGAAGAGACTTCCATGTTATTTACCCTATTTCTATAGAGTAAGAGTGGCTTCTGCCCTTTCTGAGAGATGGTGCTACTTTACATAGTCTGTATCTGAATCCCACAGTGAGGTTTTAATAGCTCTTTCTTGTGCTTTGTCTGAACTAGAGTGCCTTGCTATTTTGGGGACATTTGTTACACTTTCATAGGATGTGAAGAGTTTATTTTTAGTAGCAGTTGTTTTAATTGGGTAATGTGAGCATACAAAAATCCATGAATTTACTTTCTAAACACTCTTCTTAGCATTTTTCAGGCAAACCCCAGGGCAACTGCTGCCTCCCTCCCAGGAAAACACTGCTCAAGAGCCTCTAATGTGCTCTTTGAAGGTTTACTTCTTGCATCAGGTTTTCACACAGACAAACTCACTTCATACAACATACCAACCTCTCTGCTTAATTTGACTGGGAAAGTTAAAATAGGCAGGTTATATAATGATGTTTATCTTTACATCAGGAAGTCAACTAAGAAGCTGTTAAGCTGATATTATATAACACAACCCTGATTATAGAAAGTGTGGAGGAAGATGGTCTAGGTTTATGCATGTCATATTGGCAGTAATTGTTAACAATTATAATTAATATTGTTTTGTATGCTTTTGTTTTTGATGTTTTGCAGCCTTCCAGAAGATGTTGGACCATTAGCAGCCAAGCACTGAATTTTAATTGTTTATAAAAATTACAATTGCACCCTTCTATACATTAGATACATATATTTAAATAAAACATTCTAAGTAAGGAAATAGAAATCTCATATTTCTTATAATGCCCTAGTTCCTGAGCTGGAGTAATAAAACTCACTCTTTTGTAGGATTGTGAACTGTCCCAAACCCAACAGACAAATCTTATTACAAGAGCAACAGAAAGATGTGTTGTATACACATGGCATACAATCCCTAATAGAACAAGAGCTCAAACAACTCCAGCACACACAAACTGCACAATGATAGGGGAAAAATAGTCTTTTAGACAAAAAGAAGTCCAGTTTTCTCTTACTCTCCCTGTAAACAGGAACACGTTCATCTACTAGTCATGCCCAGCTGGACTCTCTAATGCCAAGGATAAAGATATCCTTGTATTCTGATGGAGATCAAATTAACCTGAGACAAGTTTCAGTTATGAGGACAAACTGGACATACAGTTCACAAATGAAAATCATGAAGATTTTATTACTGTGGAAACTGTCTTCTCTGTATTAAAAAGAAAGAGTAAAATTAAATAAGCAGAGATGTGTAAGAGGATCCCATAAGAGTTCCATTGAGTAGTCTTAATTAAATTTGTTGTACTGTGATTTTTGAAAATAGAACTTTGATTTTAACAACTGAAGATCAGATCCTTCCCCTTGTAACAGGCAGCAACTTATTTTACCCACAAGAATGAAGAAGACAGACAAAAGTGAGCTGTTATTTCAACTGTTAGCAGTATCTATGACAGGCACGTGACTCATGGGTGGTGTGACAGAGTAACTACAGACTGTATTGAAAAGAGTAACTTTAATCTTTAGGGGCCCCACAAAAATTTTCTATTTATAATAGCTTTTGCATGGAAAAAAAGACACATTACCGTTCTGTTTTGATTCAAGTGGAATGCTTCTGCAATAAGTTGTCAGCATCTCTTATAACCCACAGAATTACAGATGATAATGGAAAGGTGCTCTTCTGAAAAGACAGCTCCTGGAAGGTAAGGCTGAGGCACATGATCCAAACTTATCAGAGTATCCAGATGAGTGGAGGCATAATGAACAAGCTAACTTCACTCAGGCTTCATTCCTTGTTAGGCAGGGGAAATGAGGTTTCATTAGTTTCATTGCTTCCCCAGCTAGTTGTGAAGCACTGCATCGAGTTTGCAGGGAAGTGAAAGCTTTTCTGCAGCTCTCAGAGATCCCTTCATGAGTATGAATTCTCAGTTCTGAATGAGTAAGGGAAATCATCTGCTTTATATAGTGACTGTTAGTACTATATGGTGAGTTTGGATACTAAATCTGACAACTAAGAGAGCATCAATTTTATTATTTTTGTGTTTTCTTTCATTAGTAAGTAAAACATTTAAATATCTTGAGTTTTACTCATTATTCTTCAACAGCCAGGATTTCTTTTTACTAAAATTAATACCATAACTATATTATTCTAGAAATTTTCCACCTTATATACCAGTGTCCATCTTTAATTATGAACAGATGTACCTGTATTTATTTAATCTATCCCACCTTCTGTTGTGATGGAGTATGTCTCACCTTGTAACTACTGTATTTTTTGGCCATTCTAATAACTGTAAATTCCTGCCACGTGATGATGTCTGCAGTCCTTTTTTCTTGCTGTTCTTGTGTTGATTGACATTATGTGTGGATCTAGGGGGTGTTTTTTGAAGTCTCCTGTTCTGAGTTTGTTATACCTCTCCAGTTACTGTGTGGGACACCAGCTGCAACACATCCACTGCCCTGCCAGTTTGAGAAGTCTGCACTGTCAGCTGGCTCCAGTGGGGCTTAAGGGGCTCACCAGGTAGCTGGCACGAAGTCAAATTCCCCTGTGTCCTGCTGCCCTGCCTGTGGCCACAGTGTGACTGCCTCAAAACATAAGGAGCTTGGCAGCATTCTCGTTCCCTATGGTGTTGTGTCAGCTCCCCAGGTGATGTTTCTAAAGCAGAAAGAGCCATTTTTAAAGTGGCAGCTGGACTGCTTTGAGGAGTAGGAGCTGGTGGAGGATCAGGTACAAATCTGTGGCAGGGCTCACTACTGTGATCACTTGCCAGAGCAGGCAGCTGCCAACAAGCTCTGGCATAGTTTCTCAAAGTGGGAAAACATCATCTCTGTTTCACTATAGTTTATGAAACTGGGGTTATTAGGCTCTTACACAGAGCTGTTTTTTTCCCAATGTACAAATGGCATGGGCTAGGACCAGGTGGCTGTTACAGAAGGTTTTCCAGGGTAAAAAGCTTGTGTTGTGTTGTGCTGGCCTCCCTGCTGCCAAAAGCTGCCTGGTCCTGCATCACACATCCCCCCTAAGCTGTAACAAGCTGCCTGTCCCTGCCAGAGACCATCCCAGGCAGAACATCCCAGACACACTCCTGGCAGCAGCTGCAAAAGAAGGAATTTTAAAGGGGAAATCTGAGAGCAGCAAGAAAACACCATTGGTCAAATCCTCAGATGCATCTGAGGACTAGAGTGGCAACAGGATGCTGTTTTGTGTAATTGTCCTGGAGTTCCTGTGCCAAGGGTCATTTTGGACCAGCCAGGGCATGCTAAGCACAGCATAATGATGATATGACCACACTGATGATGATACTGATCACACCAGTCACAATTTAAGCACAAGCTTTTCTGTATGCTGCCTGTAGTGGTTTGGTATAAATGATATTGCTTAAGTTGTGATACAAATGATGCTCTGGTTCACACTCAATTTTCCCCTCCTCCAAGGGAACTACACAATTTCCTGAAAGCTGGAGCCTGAAAAAAACAATGTGTAATACAGGATAGTTTTGCAACACTGCCTGTAGCTGCAATGTTGCTAGTAAAAATGTCATTTGCCATTCATGGGATATTTTCTGTATGTGCTGGAATTTCAAGCCCACTTTCCATGCTGAAGTTTAATACTGTGCTTTCTGGTTCAACTGCTTTCAATCAGCAAACACACTCCTAGAACAGAAACAGAAGTGCCAGGAACCAACATCGTTCTCTGAGGTACAATAAGGCTCACCTAATTGCTTCCTGACTTGCTGATCCATCATCCTGACCCCTTCTTTGATGTTTCTTTTCTTTTTTTCTTTTTTTTTTTTTTTCCTAGAGCATTAGTAACAAGTGAGAAATGCTGTTTCAGGGTGTTATATATGGGATTATTTCTCTATCCCCAGCACAGTGACCGTATGTAATGGGATTATCTCTTATTTAAAATAAAAAATACTTGGAAACATCAAATACTGTGTATGAAAAAGTAGTTTCTTTATGGAGGTTACTTTGATTGTGAAAAAAATTCCTTTTGTTTTGTTTTGTTTTGCAATAATACACTTATGTCAGTCAGCAAAACCAACCTGAATGCTGCAGATGTCTCCTTTCTGCTAGCTAAATTTAGATTGTTCTTCCTCTCCTTCTGTATATATATATTCCTCTGACATCAAGAGGGCTATTGCCTCTTTGCAGCACATTTATTGCTGTTGTAAACACTGAAAACTGATGAGGCCAGATGATGGAGGCTTCTGCCAATGCCTTGTCTTAGCCTGCTTTCATTTCAAAATATCTGAACTGGTACCAGCTGGTGCCAAAATTTTGAGATATGAAAATAAAACTAGAAAGGAAGAAAATGGGCAATGTGTGTCAGCACTAAATGTATGTCTGCTTGCTTCAGCGAGATGTGTGAACACTCTCACAGTACAAAGCTATGGGAGGAGGTGAAGAAACTCCTGGCACAAATCAAAGAACAAAACATAGAACTATTGGGGAGGGAAAAGTTATTTTCTAGATCTGGGTTAGATCTGTCATGGTGTAAGTTTCCTTCAGATTAGGTCTTTGGCAAAGAGAAATCTAGTTCTGATTTTTAGACTTCAAATTTGTGAGAGTTGCCCAGGAGACTCCTTTTAGGTTCTTTGGATAAGTTCTTGAACATTTTCAGTTGTGCTTAAATCTAAACAGTGTAAATGGAAATGTGAGCTTGGATTTAGGGAAAAAAAAAAAAAAAAGCAGCACATCAGTATTTGCCTTGAATTTTGAAGTCTCTTTCTGCCTCTCATATGTGTGTACATACAGAGTTTGAGTGTATCAGATCAGAGGCTCTGGTTGACTGTCCATCTGATTGAGAGAGAAGCTAAATTCCCTCTTAGAACAAGAGTTACCCCTACATCCTTTAGTACACATTACATTACATCCTTTAATATGCATTCCCTTTTAATGGGTATGTAGAATTTGCTGCAAAGTCCACTAAGCTCATGTTTCTATCCAAGACACCCATTTCTATGCTCTGTCATCTCTTTGCCATCTTGCAAAATAGCAAGCTGTTTTGCATTTGAAGGGAACTCCTTACTATTTCCATGCCAGTTTGAGAAAGTAACTATCATGATTCTGACCAGCCCCCGATGTCAGCCTGTGCTGCCCATTTCTTTAATTTTTCAGGAACAAAAACTTTTCATGTTTTCTCCCATGATGTCCTTATGCTGACCTTATGTGCTGTGTTAATTGCAGCAAAGCTATTTCTTTATCTTTCTTCAAGTCCTTCCTCCTAATCCTGATCTTTACCAGGATGACTGAAGAAAGAAAGAAAGAAAAAAAAATAAAAAAGCCAGCAACAGGTGGATGCCAGTGCCCCGTGTGGAGGCCGGCAAGGTGTGTGAGATGCCGCTGCCTGTGGCTTGACGCCCGGCCCGGGCGCGGCTCGGTGCTGCCCGCGGCCGGGCACGGCTGTCCCGCGCTCCTTCCCCGCAGGAGCCGCTCCGCGCCCGGCGCTCCCGCAGCTCCATCCCGCTCTGGGGCGGCTGCCCAGAACCCGCCGCAGCCGAACGGGGACAGGCGGTCCCGCAGGTACCCGGCGCACACCTGGGGCCGCCGCGCCCCGCCGGGCACCACCAGGAGCGAGCGGCGGCAGGGACGCTGCGCTCAGGGGTGGTGCCGCCGGGGGCCGGTTCCCGTGTCGCGCCCGGGCTGCCCGGTGCCCGCGGCGGGACCGGCGCTGGTTGCGGCGCCCCGCGGGCCGGGCGCGGCGGGCGGGGCGGGGCGGGGCGGCCCCTTTAAGGCGGGGAGCGCTCACCTGCCTCCTCCCCCGCCCGCCGCCAAGGTACCGGCCCCGCGCCGCGCCCTGATTGGGCGCCCGCCGGGCCCGGTCACGTGGGGGGGGCGCGCTCCCCCAGCCTCCAGGCCGCCATTTTGGCTGGAAAGTTTGGAATTTCCGAGCAGTGCGGGCGGGAGGCGGCGGGAGCGCCCCGTTCCTGCCCGTCCCGGCGCCGGCCCGCCGCGCCGCCTGCACCGCGCTGTCCCGCCCGGCCCGGCGCGGCCCGGCCCGGCTCGGCTTGCCCCGCGGAGCGCCGAGGCGCCGCGGCGGCGCCGGCGGGAGCCCCGCGCGGAGCCGCTCGCTCGCCGGGCGGCGGGGTCGGTCCGGCGGGGCCGCTCGGGCGGGGCGGCCCCCAGCCCGCGCCCGGCCGGCAGGGGGCGCCGCCCCCGCGCCGCCCCGGGACAGCCCCGGGCGGGGGGCGCCATGCCCGTCAGGAAGCAAGGTGAGCGCCGCTCGGCCGGGGCCGCGGCCGCCCAGCCGCCGGCTGACAGCGCTGCCGCGGCGGGACGGGCGGGGGGGCGGCTGGAGGGAGCGGCGGGCACCGTCCCGCCCGCGCTCTCCCGGTGCGAACAAAGGAGCTGCTCGCCGCGCTGGGCGGTCCCGGCCGCGGGGGGCTGTTGCATCCCCGGTGCTCCTGCCCGGTGCGCACCGGTCAGCCGAGTGTATGATCTCCGCTTGCAGATACCCAGCGAGCCCTGCGCCTCCTGGAGGAATACCGCTCCAAGCTGAGCCAGGCGGAGGATCGGCAGCTGCGGAACTCCATCGAGCGGGTCATCAGCATCTTCCAAAGTAACCTTTTCCAGGCTTTGATAGGTAAAGGATGCTGCTTTCAGTCGGTGCGCAAGCCGCTCGGTTCTTGCTGATGCTGTCACTTGCGGTGTTAAGAGCAAAAGGTGTTTTACCCGAAAGTTACAAGCCATGTGCTTCTTGTCGTTGTGTTTTTGTTTTGCATAGTAACACACGTGTTGTTACAGATCAACAGTTCACTTGTTACACGTACTTCCTTTATTTGAGCCTTTTAACTGATCGAGACTGCTGAAAACTGTGGAGTAGTTTTAAATTCTGTAACATGTTATCTTAGATTTATTTAGATTGTTTCTCCATGCATCTAGTAAATTTCTAAGGAGGGTGCGGTTTTTTTCTGTCTGTATGTAACAGGTTAGTGAATGAATTGTAATGTTTTTAGTCTAAGGAGTCAGACAGTTCCTGTTGAAGTCTCTAAAACATTACAAAGCGGATATCTGAAGTGCAAATTTAACCTAAAGTAAATGACAAGAAACCTCGAATGCTTCTGGGAGTACTACAGTCATCTCTTCTCCTTTGTTGTGTATTTAAGTATAGTGAAAATACTATTCATTCCCAGTTTACAGTCCTTATAGTGCTTGAGTTAATAGATTTCCCTAAGTTCTTAGAAACACTTGCATGTAATTTTGAATTTCCTGCCTGTCTTTGGAAAAAAATCCCTGAGCTTAAATAGAACTTGCAGAATCCTGTCTTTATTTGGAAACTTCTGCAGAGAAACAGTGAGAAGTGGTTTCTTCTTGATTGATTGATTGTCACTATCTTTATGACAGCTAATGTTAGTTTACCCTCAGGAATAAAATTCGTTCATCTTTTAATAGTAACCAGTGTGTGAATTGGACTGATGGCAAGCATTGTAGCTATATTTGTTACTTGACTTACTAGGTGGTTACTGTGCTAGGGTGCACATCTTCCTCCCCCGGGCTGCAGCTTCACAACCTGTGTTGTGGTAAAGCACAGGGACAGGCAAAACATAAACTCGTGTTGCTGCTGAATGTTTTCTTCTGGAGCATTTATTTCATCTTGTGTAGATTTTCAGAAGACAGTGTTTGTGCTGGGTTTTTTTTCTTATCATGTAACTTCGTAAAGGGTAGTTATGAAAATAGGTCAGTTTAAAGAATCTTTTCCTTTTAGGAATTCTGCATTTCTCTTCATTACACAGTTGATGCTAATCAACTCCATGAAGAAGAGCTAAACATAATCCTTGTGGGACAGACATGAACGGATTCACTCTTTGTCAGATCAGAATGTTGAAATCTTGTGTCAAATATTTAATGTACAGGGACAATACTTTTTATGTTCACCCAGAAAATTTCAGTGTTGACTACCATTTTTCTTGTTCTGGGTGTGTGAGTGTGTGAGGGTTTTTTATTTTAGAACTCTTCAAGGCCCATGCAGTACTCTGATTTCTCCCCTTCATTGAAAGACACCAATCTGTTAACCTTTGATATTCAAACTGCAAGGTTTAGTTGCTTCTCATATCCACATATGAATCTTCATTGTTTACAACTCCACACCTAGTAGTAGTAGTGGACTTGAAAGAGCAGGCAGCCTCATGTCTGCTGGCTTTGTTCTGCAAGAGCAGAAATGAGGAATGTCTTGTTGCCTGGGTGGCCTCTGTGGCCTGTTTTCTTCTCTCTTGTATGAAGCTGCACGTTGACACCACAGGACTCTAGTTTTTCTTGAGTTCAGTTCATCTGTGCATGCACAGCAGATACTTCTTGGGAATGTTGCATTAACTTTGCATTTCCTGGGTCCCTGTATGATTGGTTATTAGATTGCATACATGTGTTCCCAAACCATCTGGCAGAAGGCTGCTACTTGCAAAGCAATTAATGCTGTCAGCTTGGGTCTTTCTCCTTTTACCTGCTACTTTCTGTGGAAATATGTCAGGGATGTTCTTGGTCCTAGCAGGCTGCTCTGGCTGTTGTTTTCCTGGAAACACCTTTTATGGTGTAATTGCTGCATGATGGGAGTAAAGAATGGGGAGACTCTCTAGAAAAGATGTGATCAGGAGGATCGCTGCAGTTACTGGGAAGACCTTGAGCTGGCTCCTGCTTGTCCTGCTTCCATGAAGATCTGGGAGCAGACTGGATGAAGTATTCAGTTGTGCTGGGGGTTAGACTTAACCTGGAATTCTTCATTGGCCATTGCTTTATGGCTGAATTTAAAGTGTGTGTTTTATAGGAGTTGTGATGTGTTTCCAACTGAAATAGCCAGTGCTGTTCTGACAGCAAGTTTCAGGCTCAACTGTACCAAGTTATTGCTCTTATAGATACTTCTTCCAGAAACTGTGCTACTTTTAGTTTCTGGTTTGGGTGCTTTTTTTTCTCTCTTTTTCTTAAAATTAGCAATACTAAAAAAAATCCCCATTAAACTTCATCCATTTGTTTTCTGCTTTTTCTGCCAAGTTACTGCACTATATCCAGGACTTGTTTGCCCATAGTAGGTAGGTTTGTGAAGGTTGTAGTCAGGATCTGCTGTCAACTTCATGTATCTTTTTTAGTATAATTTTTGACTTGGCAATCAAATGCTGTTCTTTCAAGCAATGAATAGCATTATAATGAAGAAAGTTAAATATTCCTGAAAACTAGAGACTATAACAGTGTTTCATGTTTTTAGATATGAAAAGGTTTTAGAAACTAAAGAGGTTTTAGAAATTGAAAAGGTACTTTTTTGTAACGTCCATTTGGTTGCTGAAGAACAAGTAATATTAACTTTTCACTTGAATTTTTATGTTATCCTCTCCTTTTAGTTCTCTCAATAAAATTTTAGTTCAGCAATCCACAAGCTTGACCTTGTTCTTGAGTTATGGCTTTAAACGGCTGGAATTAGACCAGTAACTAGTCAGTGTCACCAGATCCACATTGCAAGTGTTGCATTTTAAGTGATGTAACTATAAGAACTTTGTATCTGTAACAAAAGTTGTAACCACATGTGACCTCCTTAAAACAGTGTCTGAAAAAGCCCATTTTTATATTTTCTGTCCTCCATAATGTGGTTTTTTCCATTCCTTCAACCAGCTATGTGTAATAATGAATGTCTAGAACTTAAAGTAATACTAAGGACCTGTAATTAAAATCAACTTTAGAATACTGTCACTTTTAAGTCAATTTCCTTTTGTTCAGATTAAAAAATGTGTGGTATGTTTTCTAGTTTTTGATTTCTTGTTTTCAGTTAAATTGGCTTGTTCCTGATATTCTGATAATTAGTGAGCCAATTTATTAAGAGACCAAAGGAAAATATCCATATACAGAACCATGGCGTAGACTTATTTTGCTTTGGTATGGTATTTGATATTTATCTTCAGATAGTGAGGTTATAATTCTACAGGTGAGTTCTCTTCTCAGCTTAGGCACTCTTTTACCTTTTCAGAAGCTACAGGTTCTTGAAAAGGTACAGATATATTTATCTTTTTTAAAATATAGGAAGAAAACCACATGCAAAAGCAACACGTCTGAGAGAAAAACATATGAAGCAGACTCCTGTTTATACACACAATATTTTTGTTTAATTAAGATCTGCTTTTAATGGGTATCATGTTGAGATTTGCCATATTAAAATTGACTTCTAAAATTAAAAATATTACAGCTATAGCTAGAGACATAAGGTAGTTTGCTGCTTCAGAAGAATTCCTTTTCCTGACAAGAACTAACTCTGTGTGCACTGGTGCCAGAAAAAGGGAATTCTAGGAGAGTCTGCATACACTGGCAATGCAGTTGGGTGTGCTACTCTTCTTGCCTGAAGTAGGGTGTTTTTAATCTGTCTATCTAAATATCTATCTTACCTAATTTTGTAGCTATGCATATACATGCTGTTTAGTATAAATTGACAAATCTGACTAGAGTAGGTTCAACATGTTGAATTTCATTGTGTAAGCAGTCTCATTTGTTTCACTTAAAGTTCTTTTGCATGAAGATCTGCCTTGAAAATTGTGCTTATTCACTGGCTCTTCCTAGCACTAAACATTCAGTGTAGGAAATTTTGAATAAAATGTTGTAGTTGTTTCAGTAATCTTTACTAAACTGAAGAATGGCTTCTCCCAGTAAACATGAAGGTGCTTTTAACTATAGTTCGTATGAGCCTTATTAATTGAACAAAACATATTACAAATGCTACTAATGAATTTTTATACCCCAGAAAAGTAAGTCCTGTCTCTGACAACTTTGAAAGAAGTTGATGGTTGCATAAAGTAAGTTCTTTGTTCAGGTTTCTTAGACTGAAAATTAGAGGAATATAAAATTTAGTTCACAGATTTTTCATTTTGGTCCACATTGGCTTACAAATTAGAAAAACAACTCTAGATTTTAGACTGAAGTAGATTGGATTGGGTTAGCACTCCTCAAAGTTGGTCCACTTTGGAGTGGACTGGGCACATTCCTGGTGCCTGGCATGTGGCCTTGGCTCAGCTGTGTGTCAGCTCTTTTCACTCCTTCTCACTTCTCACTTAGCCACCTTGGGAATATTTCCTATACTTGCTGGCTACCTGGAAATCAAATACAGTTAGACACAAGCTCCTCTTCTGAACTGAAACCAAAGTGCTTGCTCTTGGGGAGACCTCAGTAAGAACTTTTATTTCAGGAGTATAGTTAATAGAGCATGTGCCATGAGGGCACAGTTAACTCTGCAGATTGGCTTGGGCCTTCCCATTTTCAAAGGTTACTGAAGCCTTGGTGCCTTTCAGACTCTGCTGAATAAGATTTGCATTAAGAATCAAGAAATTCTTGACAGTAAGTTGAGGATCTTTTTAGATAGTCAGTGAATATTGCTGGGGTTCATTATTAGTATGTTTTTCTTAGGGGAAGGTTTAGAGAGAATTGGATCTTCTGTAACATTGGATAGCATTGAAACACTGAAATCTTGTCCTTGCTGCGTTTTTGTGACTTTTTTCCCAGATTGCAACTTTTGTAATATAACATCTATTCTCATATTTGAGACTGAAGCATCCATGCAGTATAACCCTTGCAACTTTGAGTGTTGATTGACTTCTGGACAAGTTTCCTAAGGTATATACTATGGTTATGCTTGTTTTGGTCTCCTTTGAGTACACACAAGTTGGTCAGTTTTACAGAAATTTGACTTAGGGTTGTGTTTACAAAGGTAGTTAAGTACTTGATTACTTTCATCCAGATGGAGGGAGGATAAATATTTTAGTTGGTGTCCAGATGATTGGAATGTTAATTCAGTCATTGTTAGTATGTTTCTGCTCTGAAGTTTGTCTGAATGTCCCAGTCTTTGGAAGCACTTCATGTCTAACTCTTCAAGGAACCTAATAAGTGAAATAATCTCATTGCTCCTCTTTTTTTAAAGGATTACTTGCTATTTTGTATGTAGTGCAGTTTGACAGTTAGCTTGCTTTTTAAAGTGTTTTCCACCCTCTACTACATGTGTGTGACAGGGCAATGTATTGAATTTTTGGGATTAGGTGCTGCTTTTGGTAGCCTAAAATAGCAAGTAAGTAGTAAGTTGAGTAGCTACTGGTATGCAGATAAATAGTATTGTGGCAAAAGTTTATCCTTGTGGTATTTCACTGACTGTGTGTTCAGTGTTGAATAGCTGCACTGTAGAATATATCAATTGCAGTATTCTCTTCCCAGGGTTACCATTGAAAGGGTCTGTTGACAAAAAAATCTTGTCAATAAATCTGGTGTTCACTCAGGAGCTGAAAAGACAGAAGTTTTGAATAATTGGTCTAGTTTCCAGGTTCTGGGAAAGTTTGCCCTCTGGCCTGTCCTTTCTTTATTTCCCATGTTCTTTCACCTCTTTTCCCTAGGTGTGCTGCCTATCCTCCCATACTTCTCTCTATGCTCCTGGATTTGCTCCTAATCTCCCTCATCATTTGCTTCAGTGCTGGGTACAGTGTTGAGGAGGGGGAAAAGCATGAGAGAGGGTATTTATCCTGATCTTAGTCCTGCTTCCACAGTGGTCCTAGCAGCAAGGGCAGGCAGAACATCTTGTTCAGGTCTGCAGCTGGAATACTGTGTGTCCCCTGTGCATCTGGCTTGCCTGTATTTTGAGAGATGGAGCTTGTTTTGGTGCAGAGGGAAGGAATCTTTAAAGAAACTGAACTGTAGCAGCTGACTAGGAGTCTCCTGGCACAGATGGTTTCCTGAATTATAACTAGGCCAAATTTGCAAGATTGTTAAGAGACTGCAGAAGGTGTAGGACTGACACTAGAATAACCTCCTTAGCTTCATGCCCTTTGCCCAAGTTAGGGGAGGCTCTAGAGCTCTCTGATAAAGCTTTTCTGGGAATCTTGTCATGTGCAAGTACCTTCCCAGCCATACCCTCCAAACAGCTGACTTATTTTGGCTTGAAATGAAGTAGTCAGCCTAAGACAGGAGCAGCAAGGATAGCATGTGAGCAAATTGTAAAAGCACTGCAACTTCAAGTGGTTTTCAGAAACTGCAGGAGAAGCCCTAGTGCTGGAGGAGATGCTACTGTGAGGCACACCCAGCCTTGTGTTGCCACCGTTGGCACACAATTACCTTGAAGCCTGAGCTTTCTGTAGCTAGAAGAAGCTAATGCTAGTGTTGTCTCATCTAAGCAGAGCTATGCACCTCTATAGAAGCTCAACTAGGAGGCTTGAGTGAACTCATTCCAAAACTAGTTTGATTTTTTTGAATGCTTTTGTCTGGTGAGAAACATCATCAGTCCTGTAGACTGACATTATCTAGGGGACATACTATAAATAAGACTTAAATATAAGGTTTTTGTTGCTATGGAAGACAGTAGTAGATGCATCCCTTTAAGAAAAAAGTACATTGCTGTAGTGGCTGCTGATTTGCACTGGTGTTGATGTATTTGGGGAGGGTGGATAACTGGGAATTAATTTTTAGTTTGGATACTTATTGTTTGTTGAGGGGGTGGGAGGTTCTTGGGGTTCTTTGTAAGGCTTATACTGATGACTAAGTGTGCATGAGGAAATACTAAATCAGGAAGTTGTGTGACAGTTTTTCCTACCTTAATTCTGGACATAGAAGACCCTGTGAGTTTCTGAAGGAAAATTGGATAGAGACAATGTGAAGGACTTTTAAAAGAAAGATTGGATCTGACACAGGGTATAGTTGACATGGTGGTGTTGGGTCATAGATTGGACTCAATCACAGAATTCTTTTTACCAACCTAATTGATTCAGTGAAGATATGGTGAAGAAGGGATTAGGAAACAAAGAGGAAAATATGAATTAATAGTTTGGAAAGTATAAGAGGTCAGGCTGGTAAGGAGCTGAATTTGTCTGAGTATAAAAAGCAACTAGAGGAATAAAAGCAAACAATTAGATTAAGCACCAATTAATGAGAACTGGAAGTGAAAAGTGGGAAATAACCTCCTCTGGAAATTGAGTTAAGCAGAGAAGTGTGTGCAGAAAGGATGTTCAAAGGGCAGGACACAGTTACTGATGTTGATGAAAGAGCTGGGGATCAGTAGCTGGATACTGCAGCTTGTGGCAAAGGATCTTGTAGAGCAGAATGTGTAGTGAGAAAGCTGCAGCACGAGTTGTTCCTTAAATTTTTATGAAGTCTTGATTGTGTGCAGCAGTTTTAAAGAAGAAATAGATCTCCAAACAGCCAGCCCTGAAAGGGGCTTTACAGGGGTTGTGAGGCTGGTTTTCAGTTCTCACAGTACAAATGCAGACATTTATTTTTGATCAGACACACACACACCATTACAATACAACTATTGAATATACAAATAGAATGCTTGCTTAACTGTGGTCATTATCTTGGTAAATGGACATGAAGCTTTTCTTGGTCTTTGTATTTTTTTTTTTTTTTTGTTGATCACTAATCATGCACTTTTTAAATTGTGCTCTACTTGTATTAAATGGATATTCTTAGCTTGACATAGCAGATTAAGTAAGAATGCATGATTGAGCCTTCCTTGGAGTTAGTAGGAGTTGCTTTATGACTGAAGAATGAAAGTCTGTAGTGTTGGCAGACTCTTTTTGCCTGTTCTGACAGTGATCATGACTCTGTTTGGTCTATACATTTGTTATGTTGGGCTGTTAAGAATTTGGCAGATACCATTTATCTCAAATTGCTCTGAACTGAAATAGCATGTTGACCTTTGTTTTCTTTCTAGTAGTTTTAAGACTTGAGTTTTCAAGTGCTTTGGGTGCTTTGGCAGGAAGCCCTAGGAAATAAAGCTGTCTTTCCCTCCCCTCCTTGATTTAGAGAAGTACTTAATTTATAATGGAATGGCACCTTTTCCTAGATAACACACGGGTAGTCAAATTCTTAACAAACCTGTTTTTTCAAATATGGGTAACATCATAAACAAAACCAGACACTTGCATGTGCTCCATTTAGATGAACAAATGTCTGAGAAGAGGCAGACCAAGGAGAGATGATAAAGGATTTGCTCAGATGGACTAAAATGAAATAAGTCAATTTTTGATGGAATTCATAAACTCCTTGATTGCTTACAAGTTGGAGGGAGGGAAGTGGCTCTGAGAAATTCTCCTGAACAAAGCTGGTATTGAAAAGCTTTGAGTGGTAAACTCTGTATGATGATGCAAAGCTATCTAGTGTTTTGCTGACTTGCTGGCTTTGGCTGAAATTGGTTTATCCTGCTGTTGAAGATCTCTCAGAAAAGGAACATCTCTCAAGTGCAGGATTAACTAAGTAGCTGAGGCATGTAAATCTCGGCCATGCTGCCATGCAGAAGGACCTTGACAAGCTGAGGAAGTGGACTGACAGGAACCTCATGGAGCTCAACAAGTAGAAATGTAGAGTCCAGCACGTGGGGAGGAACAATCCTATGTGCCAGCATATACTGTGTGTCACCCAGATGGAAAGCATGCTGCAAGAAGAAATGTGGAGGTCCTGGTGACAAAAAGTTGACCATGGACTATCAGTGTGCCTTGGGGCTAAGGTGGTGAATAGTCTTCTAGGCTGCATTAGACAGCATTTTAAGTGCCAGCAGATAAACCCTTCCCCCTTTGCATTTTAGAATGCAAAACATGAATTTAGATTTTATAAAAATCATGAACAAACAGAAAAAAACCATGAGCTTCCTAAATTAATTCTTGCTTGTATGCAAAGCTGAAAACCTTCAGATGGAGATACAATTAATACAGCATAGACAAATGGGACTGTTAAATTCACATATATTGTGGTAGCAGTTTATATCTTTGTGTAGTGTATGATGTAAGGACAACAGTTGACTGGTTCACATGGACAGTGTCCAAAGTAGTCTGTTATAGTAAATGTGTCACTGTTTAATTTCATGAAATGCTAAGCTTGTGTGGAATTTCCTGGCATTTATTTAAGAAAAAACTTGTATACCTCACAAATGGTCAAGATGCTTAAAATATAAAAAAGCAAAGCCCAAAACTAGAAGGTTACTGTGATCATCAGAGGAATCCTTTCAGTTTAAAAAAGAATAAAGCACAGAATCAGTTAAGGTACAAAGGACCTTTATGATCATTGAGTCCAACCTTTCACACAGCACTGCCAAGTGCACCATTAACCATATCCCTAAGCACCACACCTACAAGTCTTTTAAATGCCTCTTGGGACTCAGCCATTCTGGACAGCCTTTTCCAATGCTTGACAGCCCTTTCAGAGAAGAAATTTTTCATCATTTTCAATCTAAACCTCCCCTGGCACCACTTGAGGACATTTCCTCTTGTCCTATTGCTTGTTACTTTGAGACTGACACTCACCTCAACTGCAACCTTGTTTCAGGTAAATAGTAAATGCCAGTGAAATTTAATTAGTTTCCTCTATACCACAGTACAAAGGTTCAGTATCAGAAGTCTCAAACCAACACCATATAGAAAAATTACATGGAGCTGCTTGATGCTTTGAAAGGCAGAACATATGAAAAGATGGTCAGAAAAACAGGGAGTGGGAGACTGAGTAAAGGGAATCTTTCCCATGGAGGTGTCAGTGTTGACTGTTTCTTTATCCTCACTTACGTTTGCTGAGGTTATTGTTTGCTGATACATTCTATGCTACACTCTTTCTTCTCTACTTTGCAGTTGCATTTGAATTTGTTATATACCATGTGTTTATATATGCTGGATATTCTTTTTTCTGTCACCCCTGACCTTTTTTTCTGCCCAGTTCTCAAGGTTGGCTTCCTTTAACCAGTAATTAGCAGTTGCTGAGTTGTTTGTAGACTTAAGGCCTCTGATACCATCCTGTGTCTTTTTTCAAGGCCTCTCTTGTCATGCTATGCCTTTGTTCTTTTATGCAGCTTTTTGTTCTGAGGTCATAGGTAATCCATTCTTTACAGAATAATCTGTTTTTATTGGTATGTATTAGCTGTTACACACACAAATGTAAATTTGTACATTCAATCTGTGTGTATGCATGTTCTTGTATTTATGTACAGCTTTTAGTTAGCTTTGGACAATTGTGTGGTGTAACACTGATTTCACATATATTTATGCATGCTATTTATAGAATATATGTAGCAAATATTTATATGTGTTATATATAAAAATATTTTTAGAAATAGGTGCTAGCTCACACAGCTGTCTGAAGCTAAGTAAAAGCCATGCAAGTTAGATGAGTCACCTGGTCCTTAGATAGTTGGTGGTAGAGTTGGACAAGCTAAAACAAAGCTCTGGGCAGGCCAGGACGAGTGCAGAGTCCTGGTTATTCACTTAGCACAAGCTCATGGCCTGTTACCAGCAATGCCAACACCTTGTATATGGGGTTAAACCACTCTCTTAAGAAAATGCTGTTATAGCTATCCCATCTTTCACTGGCAAAGTTACAGTTATCAAAAGGTTCGTGCATAACTGAAAACAATGAGATTTTTTAGCACATGCACTGATCTTAGGTTATCCTGATTAGAAGTACTCCCCACTAAATATATGGCAAAAATAGCAGATACTGCACATACCTGTACAAACGAAAAACAAAGGCTTTGTTTGATTTCTAAGGTGCAGGGAAGAAATTGATCTTAGAGTGTGTTATGTTGCTGGTTGGAATCTTTGTCCTTAGAGGCAGATTCTTTAGACAGAATTGATGTAGCCTCTTGAAGTGCCCTCAAATATACTTTAGAAAAGAATTGGTTTCTGCAGTTCTGCTGTTCTTTTAATTATTGTTCTGTGGTTTTTAGTGGAGCTGGATCTTCCTTGTAAAGTGGATTTGGGTTCCAGTTTGTATTTGGCAGATAACTTGTTTGCTTTAAAAGTGAGCAGTTTTAGCTTCTGTCCTATCACGTTACTGGTGAACAAGCCTATTCAAAGAACAAAACTAAGATGAGTGGAGAATATGAGAAGGGGGTGAACAATACACCAGCAAATGTCTTTTAGAGTAAAATATTCCAGTTTTTCACCATTTCTTAGCTTTTCATACTACTAAGAGGGTAAGAAATAGAATCTTATTTTTCATCAGAGTCCTCCATTGCAGACCTGGTGGTCTGTCGCTTGCTTTGTATAGGCTTTTATTCTTTGTGCTGTCAAATGTATTTCTGATTTGGCTACTTAATGTGGTTTTCCTTGTAGGCAGACAAAATTCCAGGGTGGTTTTCTCTGTTGCCTACCATTCATCACTTTTTGTCTCTTTAGATTCCTGAAACTCTGTGCTCCTATTTTTCAAGTTTCAGCTCTTCTTTTAATGTTCTGCTCTAGTTTCTAAATGTTCCTCATCTGTGTTTTCTTTTAATGTCGTGTGATACCTGGTTTGAATCAGTTTTCTGTAACTTAGAGATATAATCTCTGTTGGAATTAATATGGGAGAAAAATGCTGTAATATCAAAATAGCATATCCTAGCTTGAAGAGGGAATCTGACCATAAATGCAACTAACTGCAACTTGGTATTTTGCTACCTGCTATTTGTAGTAATTAGGAAAATGTTAGAACTTTTCATAAGCTAATGCATCCTCACATCATTAGCATGTGTTCCGTACATATTCAAGTGTATTGATGCATTGCAATACTTTTGTGAGCTGATATATAGCTCTAGACAAGAAGAAAGAATTTTTAGGTTTAATTTAATATCATCTAGGTTTCTGGCTTTATGAAAGTGTATTTGTCAACTATTATTTTTGTGGACCTAATGTGTTCAGGGTTCATAGGTGGCTTGCCTGTACTTGTACGTACTTAATGTTTGCATTCTGGATGGTAAAAATGGAAACTATTTTTTTTAGAAGGTAGATATTATCATATAGACACTAAGTTGCTAGAAACTTTGTGGATTTGGAGCAAGTCCAGGATACACAGAAACTAATCCCCTCATTAAGTGGTGCATGTATGTCTTGCCATCTTTTATTAGTGAGTCTATTGTGGTGTCTTCCATGGAGAAGTGGAGGTGAGGTATGGGAAATTCTGTGCTTTTGGAAATAAGAATTCTGCAGGAGAAATAAAGGCGACCTCCGCTGGCAGGGACTTAAAAGAATAGTAGCAGAATTGAAAATCAGTGTCCTAGATTTCTGTTGCAAAACAGTTGCACAAATAACCCCTTGCCATAAATAATGTAGTGATCTTCCTGGCTTGGTTGCTGTGGATTGCAGCTATAGAATCAACTTAAACCACTGCCTATTTTAATACACAAACTATTCTCATTGGGAGGGGTAAAAAGTCTACTGAGTGTGCTTGATTGATGTATTGATGTTAATGCAGCTACAAGACAAATTTGCAACTGAGGGAGCTAATGTGAAAGATAGATTTAAAGGCAATTTGTATCTCTTAGGCTGCTTTGCTCCTGTATATCTAGGTCACTTAATGTCTTCTGCAATCCTCGCTGCTATTTCTTCCAATCAGCAGCGCTAAGAGCACGTATAACTTTAAAAATTAATGTAAGCTCTTGGTAGGAATTCGACTCTTGCTCAGAGGAAAGATACAAATGGAGTTCGAGAATTTCAGTTTTCTGAACTGGTAGAGAGCAGAAATGCAGTGAATATAAGAACACATAAGACTGGTAGGCCAGCAACAGTAGTTGCAGCTCTTACTTGTGTGGTCTTTTTTTGTGGGGTGGCTCTATGAAAGAATTGGTTGTTGTGCCTCTGTTACTGACTCTGGGCTGTTGCTGGAAAGCTACAAAACTGCAGCTTATACTCCTTACTCATGGCTGGGTTCTATTTCCTTTGGCTTACTGTGCTTGTATGTTTATCTTCTATACAGTTGGTGTGATTAAAAATCTGTTTAGCAGAGTGTTATTTTGAATAAGAGACTAAAAGCTTTACAGGACAACTTCATTTGTTTGCCCTTCCCTTAGCCTATACCTTTTCTGATTTTTTTAAATTTTTTTTCAATGTGTGTGTTTTTTGATGTGATTGCAGCTGTGGTAGCAAGTTTGATACACCTATACTTCATAGGAACACCTTTGGCGCTTCTTTATATTGTGTTATCTTTATTGATGCTTCGTGGAGTGAGTAGGATGTCAATAAATAATGTAATACAGCCAAATTTTTGTTTCCCAGAAGTTTGCAGCTGAGTCTTCAGGTTATAGAAGAAGCTGTTAACAGTATGAATTACCAGTCATAGCTATGAACTAATTAAGTTTCATCCTACTTCTGGTACTGGGACTGAAAAAGCAGATGATGCTTATCCAAATCAATTTTCCTTTTCCTAACTTCTTGTAGCTTCTCTCTCTGCCCTGCTGATTTCATCAGTATACTTCTATGTCTGTGGACATTTAATTGAAACATGTACGAAATTGACCTTCTAATGTTGCCCTTGAACATTAGATTTCAGCTAACCAAAGTCTACATTAGTTGAAATTATGTACACCAGAACTTGAAACATAGGCACCCATCCCTTCTACTATTCCACTGCAGTTATTTCATGTGCTTTTGCTGTTCCTGCTGCAGCTTGTGCTCTTGGGCTCAGTGGCAGAAGCCCAGAGTGAGTGGGGGCACAGAGAGTGAGTTGTGGGGGAGGTTCATGTGATTGTTGTGATTCCTACAAATTTACCCACAGATAAAGCCATATCTAATTTGTTTTGCAGGAGGACTATGTAGTTAAAATCAGAATGTTAGAGTAATTATCAAGCCTAACTACAATTTTTTTACATATTTAGATATTCAAGAATTTTATGAAGTGACCTTATTGGACAATCCAAAATGCATTGATCACTCTCAGCCATCTGAACCAATACAGCCTGTGAATACCTGGGACTTCTCCAGCCTTCCAAGCACAACAGTGACATCAGAAACATTGCCGAGCAGCCTTAGCCCCAGTGTAGAGGTATGATCTAGAAATCTGCTTTATTTTTCCTGTTGAGACCATTAATTCAATGTTGTTCTCTAAGTTTCCTTCATTTTATAAAATATTAATATTCAAAGAAAATGTGCATTATTAAGATCAATAGTCATAGGGGATTTAATTATTGAAATGTTTAATAACATGTATGCATTTTGCTTAGTCAAAAATTTATAAACTCATTTGTCAAATGCACCATTAAGTGACCATTAAATTGGATTTATGCTTTGATTTTGGAACCTCGCTGACAGGTTTAGTATGCTTATACTCATCCTTACTAGTAACTTTTGTGTCATTACTTAATTAATTATTTGGGAAATCTGAGACTGTGTCTTTCTGATTCATAACCTTTTCAGTATGATCATTAGAAATTCTCTGTATATATATAGAAATATATATATATTCTTCTATATCTATGCTCTGGAAGGACTTGTTTTTGAAAACTATATGCAGCTAGTTGTTACTAGTGAGTGGTTAGAGAACTCATCAGGAAAATGGACATTGATGCACAATCTCCCTGATCAATTTAAACTTAAAATATTCCTTGAATATTTTCACATAGAGCTTTTTTTATCACCAAAGAGGTGAACCTAGTTCTAAGTGTGCCCAGGAAATTTCCAGACCCACTGGCAAACGTGTGTGAATTTCTCAGTAGCTGAAGGCAGTGTGCTTTGCTGATCCATTTTCATGAAATGATTGTAGAGCTCAGGAGGAGCACTGGGAGAGATCAGCCAAAGGGCTGGTGCTGTAGCCTGTAGGGAAGCTGGGAACTTGTACTACTCAGTAAGATAAAGTGGCTGGGATGCCTTGATGAGTGAACCTTGGTCAGGGGCTGCTGGGACTGTGCAAGAAGGTTCACTTTGCTGCAGATCATAAGTGTGTGATGTGCTAATGAGTTTGTACAGATAAAAAAAATGCTTGTGCTCATTCTAGCTTTTTTCAAATCTGTCATACTGAAGCTAGTATGAAATACATTGGGATGCTTGAAAGGAAACTGTAGATTAAATCCAAAACTTGTGTTCCTTTGAAAAGTAAAAAATGGCCAATAGATAAAAGATCAGCCAAGTCAGGGGCATGAGTTATGTATTGCATAGAATAGCCATTAAAATACTTTTACATGAAAAAACTGAGCAGCCTAGGCATACTGGATTTTTTAGGTTTGTAGGAGAATTGGATGTCTGAAGTGGGGAATAATGTGTGATGCTAAATCTAGATTTTGTGATTATTGCTTCCAGCTCTCTGCAGAAACTGTTTCAGCCCTATACAAGTGTAGTGTTGTTCTTGTATCTTTCCATGTGTTAGATGAAGATGTAACTTAATTACCAATAGTTTTTTTTTTCCTCATGAGCAATTGAGCTGCCAGGAATACAAGGCCTTGTCCTTGACACTGCAGCAGTGACAACAGGCACATTATTGTGGCAAGGTCACTAATGCCTTGAAAGGAAGAATTGCTTGGTTTGGGAAAGCTCACCAGAGATGTGAGTGTCTGTTCTCAGCTCACTGTTTGCTTCTCCAGTACAGTCTGGTGCCCATGCTGGTGTTAGCTAACAGAACCTGATATGGTGTGGATTACTTTGTTATTGTTCTGAGTGGCCTGGATTTGAACATTTATGGCAAAGTTACCTGTCTTCCTTCAATATTTTTTGTCTGAGTGTCATGAGAAAATCACAGCTGCTTGACCTTCAGTATATGGAAGTGAGGTTTTAGATTTGCTTCCAGTATTTAAAAACATAGCTGCATATATTGTTGTTAATTCCAGTTCATGTGAAACTGAAAGCAAGCTTTTCTCCCAGTCTCTGTCACTTACAGTAAATGTTACCTTGTATTTTATTAGTTAGAATACTGTTTCCATGTTAAGTTGGAAAGTAAGCAAATTTGAAAAATGGTAGTTTGGTGTTGGCTTCATTTTCATTTTCTAGTATATCTGAATGTCTTAATCAATATATGAAAATTTTTACATAAACATATAATCTCATACATTTTTGTAGACCTTAATTCCTTCTTCAGTGACTGTTTTTTTTTTTTTTTCTTTATATACCTGCTAGCAATACTTTTCCCTCAATATTTCAGTATTTTAAAATTTAATAAAAATTACAAGGAGAAATTCTCATGTATTCATGTTTTATGTTCCACATACTTGCTATGAGTAGTATGTGAAAATTTGTGTTAATGCTTAATGCATTTTAATTTCAGTAATGCTTTTTTTAGCTACTTAGGATATTTTAAAAATTTGTTTTATTTTTAAGTTTAATAAACCCAAGAGTGTAATAATTCCAGTACAGCATGTATTTAATTGAGTGATTTGTTTTGCTTGCTGAAATTTATTAGAGACTGGGGGGGACTTGGATTTAATATATCTGATTTTGTTCATAGCTAGCTTTTAAAAATAATTTCTCACTTTTCAGACTTTCAAGGCTGCTGTCCAATTCAGTGTTAGTTCACTAACCAGACACAAGCAGATTGGCACACTGTATGCATTTGGAGATTATTTTAATGCTATTCTGTGTCTTGCTAGGCTGGTGAGTCTGCAGGTGATATGAATGGAATGGGTTTTTTTCTTGCTTGGGCATTGAATTTATTTCAACCCTGTTTCTTTTACCTCACTGATAATTTTTTGCTGTAGTTACTGTGGCCCAAATGAATATTCTTCCAGCTGACACTTCCATGGTATATGTGAGGGTTGCTTGAGAGTGGGAATATAATGCTCCCCTAAAGAGATTAAGGATTGAATTACAAGAACTTTCTACACAGCTGACTTTGGGAATGACTTTTTAGCAATGTGTGCTTGTGTATATACATAGAATAGTGGTATACAAGCTTAGGTTGCCCGAGGACTTCTCATGGCACGTAGCCTATTTCTGTGTTTTCCTTCCTGCTCCTGAATCCAAAGGCTGGTGTTTGAAATCCCCAATGGTTGTGTTTTAGAAGTTAAAAGTTTTCCTGATCACAGCAATCTGTTTTCTTTTCCATGCTCTGTATTTCCTGGAACATTAGTAGTTTTATTTTTTTCAATCTCCAGTACAAAATTATGAGAGGAAAAAAAAAAAAAAAACCCACTGAAAAAAGTGATTCAAGACAGTGATAAAGCAGGAAAGGAATGTTAATCCTTTCAGTACTAGGAACTAGTTTAAAAAAACCGAATGTGTGCAATCTGAAAAGCACGAATGGTTCATCCCTTTCCTTGTGTACATTAAATACTGAGCTCAAGTGTGCCTGGCAAAGCCAACAAATGTGAAACAAGATCGCGGCACTGTGCGAGAGCAGGAGGGAGCGGCCCCGGGAGCTGCTTGCTGTGAGCTGTGCTGCCATCTCTAGGTGGGACACTCGGTGTCTGACAAACACACGGTGAAACTCCAATCACTGCAAGAAATCTCTGACCTAATGGAGCAGTGTATTGCTAAGGAAATAGCCTTGCGGTATTCTTTTTTATCTTTAAATCTGTTTTAGTATTTTAATTGCTTTAAACCAGAGAAGTTATGATGTTTGCTGTCCAGCTTGAATTTAAAACTAGCCACAATAATTTGATTTTTAGATGTTGAAAAAAGCCCCACTGAACAGTGTCTCAAAGGAAACTTTTTGCTTTAGGACATGGAACACTATCTGGAGTGTCTTAGAGTTGGATGAGGACACTTTTGTATTTAGTGAGAAATGGGCTGTGAAGGACTTTGGTCTGACCTGTGGTTTTCCCATCTATTTGCACATGCCCATGTGTTTGGTGTCTGGCATGTAGAGACTGGCTTGCTCACTCTCTTCTAGGGCTTTTTGCCAAATTATTCTTTCAAACAAAGAAAGCAAAAGAGGAAGTAATGAAACAGCTGATAAGTCTGCAATTGCAGCTAAAATTTGATGCCAAGGCAGAGTGGAAAGGAAACTTGTTAAACGTCTCGCAGTCACAAAATAGCTCAGTATCACCTATGAAGTCAATTATATTGTGAAGGATTTTGACCAGCTAAGTCCTGAAAATCTCGAGAACTGGAAATGCAAAACTTTTCTGGTTAATCTGTTCCAATGCTTGACTATCTTCAGGGTAAAAAAACTTCACCCTATTTTTGATTGAAATTTCTGTTTCAATTTATTTGTAGTTTCTAGCGTTTTTCCATCATACAACATGGGCTTGACTTTGTCTTCTGGCTAATCCCACTGTAGGTACTGGAAGGCTGCTTTTAGGTTTTAAGCTTTTTCTCCAAGTTTAAGAATTCTTGTACCCTCATTCTCTCTTTAAGTGTCAAGGCTTCCAAAAACTCTCTCACCATCTTAATGTCCCTCTGCAGAACCTGTTCCTTCTTCTATGGAGCCCCCAAAAAGGAATGCAGTGTTCCAAATGCTCTGCTGGAAATGCCAAGCAAATGGGAATATTAGTTTTATGTTACTACTGGCTGTGTTTCTGTTAATGCAGCTCCTGTTTTCCCCCTTTGCTGTTAAGGCCTGCTGCAGGCTTGTGTTTGCTTTGCTCAGTGTCTGTCAACGTGAGTATTTTGAAAAGGGATAAAGTTAAACTAACCTCATTTTCACCTACAATAAAGGAGCTGTCTTTGTTTACAAAGCAACCAGTAATGTCTTCTTAATCTTTTTTAAAATTGTGATAATTTTGTATAACTTATAAATAAGATAAGCTGATGTAGTCTGGAGGAAAGAATTTTGGATGTCTAGTTCCTAGTGCAATGAAAAAAATCTGCATTTATCAGTGGCAGTTTATATTCAGAATGGAATGGTACATCAAGTAGTTAATCAGGATCTTAGTGGAAGTCTTGTGAGGAGGTACTTACATATGTGGAGTATGTTATTAAAGTTTTTCTGTCTCTGAATTTTAGCTCCAATATCTTCACCTTCACATTAAAAAGTCATCCTTACCTGTTGTATTAACAGGCTGTTCTGGTGAAAATCCCTGACCTGTTGTACTGCATGTTCAAAGAGCTTCTTTGCCTTAATATTTATAAAGATTCAGTACTGGTTAGCTTGATGATGCTATGTCTAATTGTTGTGCTCCTTGTTATTGTACTGGTCCTTTATGCCCTGTATCTGTATGTGTGTGTTGCCTGTTGTTTAGATCAACTCTTTCTCTGCACACATGATGTGCTTCTTTATTTCAGCAGCTAGTGTAGTCCTGGGTTACTCAGGAGCTTCATTGCTTTCTGTGTGTTAACTTCACAGTGAGGAAATGGTATTTGGCTTGATATGTATTCTGTCTTCAGTACTTGAAATCCAGGCTGTTTGTACAAAGAAAAGAATGTAAGTCTTGAACCAAAGCTGAAAAAGTCTTCCAGGGGCATGCTTCTGATCAGAGTGAATTCAAAAGCAAATAAACAAAATCCTGATGCTCAGTTCAGGATGTATACACAAGCAATAAACCCCTGCTGTTTCTAAATTTCTCAATTTGGATGGAAATAGACAACTCACAAATTCACTTTTTAAAAAATCTAATTATTTAAAAAAAAATTGTAATAATTACATCTTGCAGCCAGATTCAAAGGTAGCTATATAAATGACATCTTGCACTTTTAGTGCTTTCTTTACTAAAGTAGCTGTGAAAATACTTGCAGATATGATAGTGCTTGATCTTTACTGAGTCTTTGATATGTCTCCTCAAATATTCTGAGGTTGGGCATTTGACATGCCCTTGTGAGGCTGAGCTGAGCCTGCTTCTCTGGTTACACCTGTGACAGCTCAGTGTTGTGTGGCTTTTCTCACAGAATCCAAGAGCAAATTAGCATTTAAATAACCACATGCACTTTTAGATTTGTGGATAGATGAAGAAATTATTTATCTGCAAAATCAGTATTTTCCAAAGCACTGTTTACATTTGCATGATTTATTTCTGTGCATAGTTTCTGTGCATTAATTTTCCTTTATTTAGTTATCTGGTGGCTTTGTAGATAGAATCTGCCACACTGGAAAAAGAATAAGACTGTAGGTACAAAAAGTGACTGCCAAACATAACCTGAAAGAATTCATAAGTAATTCAAGGAAAGAAAAACCCATCTCTTACAGTTGTTTCTCACGTGAGAATCATCCTTTGTTGCTTTAATATTAATGCCATGAGTAGTGGTGACTGGAAATGCATTTGTTCTTTCTGGCCAAGCTGTATAGCATAGTCATTACTGGTTGTTACTGAGATCACTTGGAGCTGACAGGACAAAGATTTGTTTTTAATTAGAATGAATGACATTGAAGAAATCGCAATGTTTCTCACAAATCCAGTAGAATAATAATTATTTTAATGACTAACAGCACTATGTGAAAATGTATTACTCTTCAGTGCATGAAAGGATGAGTTTTCATGCATTTCATGATTATGATTCAAGCTTTGGTTCTTTAATATCCTTCTGTTCCTTTTCACAATACAATTTAAAGGAAAGAAAGTTCCAAGTTATTTTATTAAATTGTTTAATTACAGTAGTCTTCTGGATTTTTTACCCATTTCTGAATTTGAAAAACTGTCTTCTGCTCTCAAATTTGGCACATACTTGCTCACTCAAAGAGTTTTATTACTTGTTTTCAAAAAAACTGCATTATTTTTTCTGAAGAAAATGCTAAACTTCCTGAATATTTGAGTCTTGGTCAATATTTTTTGGACGTTTATTTCTTTTATATGCATTATTTCCAGTGAAAAGGCTGCAGAAACAGCTTTTGGGCTAGGAAGTACTTTTTTATGCATAGTGCTCTTATCTTTGAGTGCTTATCTCTCTGTACACTGTATTTATGAAAATGTATATTGGTGTTTGTCACAAAATCTTTTGGTCTACTGGTGTGGAATTTTTTTCCCTGTGTGTGGACACTTTAAGCTGAAGATGGGTGTTGAGAGAGCCATGTACAGTGACCAGAAGGACTTTTAATCCATTGTGGTGGTGCAGTGCTTGGTAAAGGGCTCTAATGCACCTTGGTTGTGCATCTTGCTCTGATTTGGGCAGTGCATGTGTTACTACAGTTCAAGCACACTTGTTATGAAATGACTTTGCTCTGAAGTGTTTAGGGTGCTTGTTCATTATAAGAACCTGATCCACAAATCCTCAGGAAAGAAATGCCTTTTCCTTACCTCTCTGAATAGGTTTCTTCTACATCTCATAGTCTGTATCAGCAACTTGATCTTGGTTCTTGTGGAAGTGTAGTGGCAAGTGGGAGAGGAGAAAAATGATATGATAATGATCCTTATTTTTAAAAGTGTCCCAAAGAAGGCAAGAGATCAAAACATTGAGAATAAAAGTTTTTGAGTGGATTGTAGTCAGTGTTAATCTGCAGAAGCTTAATCTTGTACCAAGGTGGCTGAGAGAAATTTCAGTGATGAGCAGGATTGTTAATCTTTGCCCTTCATGAACAGAGCACGAGGACAAGCCAACTTTCCATGTGCTATTGGGGTTCCTAGAGCTGTTTGTTATTTGGACTGACTGCATGTCTTTTTGTAGTCACTGAAGATGTTTCTGACCTAGATACTGCACATGTGCCAAGTTACCTAAAAATGCATTTCCTTACTTTTCTTTAACTTTCTGGATACTTGCACTTGGATAATTTGCCCGAACCTTACCGTCTTCCCAAAAGAATACTTGGGAAATTCAAGAATTTCTTTGTGAGATACCTTGTGTGCATTCAACTATAAAAGTAATCCCTCCCTCCCTTTTCTGACATAGGAATGTTTCATCAGCTTAACTTGTTTCTTTTGTGTTTTTTGAAGTTAGAACTTTTAGCCTTCTGTCTGGGTTCAGCCAGTTTCAGCAGTGTGAAAGATGCATATTTTTCCCACTGATGCTTTGTAGTAGTGAGAATTTTACCTAGATGGTAGCAAGAAATTCTTCACAGGTTTTATAGACAGTGTAAAAAGGAAAAAATATCTCTGCCTTGGCTTGGACACACAAGGTAAAAATCATCTTTGTGGTTGAGAGGCGTAAGATTTATCTTAAAATTGCATTCAGGTTTGTCCTATAGAGAGATCAACTGCCCACAAAATAAAACATGTGATTTTGGGAAGATTAGTTTCCTTATATACCAGGTCAGCCCCTTCCCCCCCACCCCCCTTCCAGTAGCCCCCCACACCCCACCATGTCTCCCAAAATGTATGGAAGAGTGGGAGCAAAATTGCCAAAAGTTTAAAAGGAGTGCTCTAGAAGCACAGTATATTCTAGAGTTTTGATGCAAAATACAGTCAGCTGTACATCTTGGGATAAAAGCAAAATGATGCAGATATGATTTATTAGCTTGAAATTGCTCATTGAATTTTTTCAATATGCTTCATTGTGTTTGCAGCAAAGCTGTTAGTGGGGGACCTGATAGGACAAGATAGTGAGAACTGAGTTTATGAGCTGCTTTCAATGCCTCTTGTGGAAAATTAATGTAATAAGGTCCTTACTGATGTATGGAACTGTCAGGTTAGTGTTTCAGAGTACACAGGAGGTTGTTTTGTGCCCAAGTGTTAGGCTCTTCCTAGCAGTGCTAATTAGGCTGAGAAGACAATGCCTGTGCATTTAAACTTTGCCTTGTCACTGCATTACAGCCTTACAAAAGGAAATGAAATTCTAGGTTAATTCAAGGCTCAAAATAGCATTTCTCTTGCAATATGCATTGCTCTTTCCTTGCCACTTTCTTCTCTCCCTGATCTACATGGAATATTCCATTCATTACTGCTTAGGAAATCAGTTATTTTGCAGTCTGCAAATGCTGAAATGACGTTAGAGGAGAAATACTTGTTTGCAACCAAAACTATTTTTGAACAAACGCTTCATTTTAGAAATTGTAGCCAGCTAAGAAGAGCTGAATTGAGATTTTTTTTGCTGTAAAATAATTTTGTATTGCATTTCATCAAATGATTGCCTGTGATGCTCATGTGTTAGGTAATCCTGACAGAGGAGTATTTGAAATAGAATACGGAGAGGTACTTAACTGGTATGGAACAGGATTTGACATCTTTTGTAGAATATTTGCAAGGATACATTTAAGTTTTTCAGACACAGATAACCAAAACAGGTTAAGAATTTTTTGTGAAACCTAAAGCATTTGTGTTTTAGCCTGCTGCTTTTTCTCCACGGTGTTTCTACCTCTGAATGAATCCAAAGAGAGCCCTGGCACTCACTCAACTGTTTTGACTATTAAATAAGTGTGCTTTTTCTCATTCTGTTGAGATGGTGTTTAGCTGTGACTGAAAATAAACCTTTTAAATGTTTGGAAATATACCTGGAATGCTGAAACGATGGATTGCTTATGCATTGTAACAACAAAGGTAAGATGATAAAGCTTTTGATTAATGCCTGCAATCTTGGAAGTTCGTGTTGAATCTTTTCAATTTTTACTACCTGTAATGAAAATGCCTTGATGGTTTTCTGGGTGATATTTTTTAAACTTTAAACTGCACAGATAATGAAAATAAATTTCATAGTTCTTGCTAAGAACAATCATAGATGTTAATGCTTTGAAGAGCTAATTATGCACATATTGAAGTGTAGTAGAATGATTTTTTTTTTCCCCTCGTTCTGCAGTAAGGCACTCTCTTTAAATGTGCTAAAATAGTAGTTTGCTTTTTATTCCAGAATAAGAAATTCCAAATGATGTTTTATATAGCATTTATCAGGATGTTTTTAAAATAATCATCAAAGAGAAGAATATGAATCTGGCAAGTCATGTCAGGGATGCATATCTTTCAAGATGCTTTATTATTCTGACATCTTGATGCTTTGAGATGAAGACACCCAGATAACTTAGTGTCATTATTTCTGTGCTAAGATAAAGTTTTATGTAAGTTTGTTTTTACTGCAGTCCACTTGTAACTGCTGCAGGTAAAATCTGATGCATAAGTGTAATATATTAATACTGTGCTTGTAAAATATTAGCTTGGTGAGTTTGGTATTTTGGAGGCTTCTTATTTTCATTCAAGTAGTAAAATTGTTCTGTATTGCTCCCCTTTCCCTGGATGTTGAGATAGTTGCAGTTTAATTTTTTTTGAGAAACTGATTTAACTTCTAGCATTCTTCCAGATAATTTGGAATGATAAAACTTGCTTATACAAACTACTCCTTCTCAAGGCTGAGAATAAAATTGAACATCTTTGAGAAGATTTGATGGATTTAATGATAGTTTTTAGAAAAGGAAAGATGCTTTCTGGGTTTTTTGACACGAGAAAGCAAAGGCTGACTGGAATGAATGAAATTACCTTGTCTCTCACTAGCAAAGGAGTCTTTCTGAACTGTATCTGAACTGTCACAGTTATTTTGGAAGTTAAATATTCCCTTTTAAATCATGTTTGAGTGATATTAATTTGTAGCATTTTGGCTTTATTTCTTTTAGAATATTCTCTTTTGTACAGTGAGATTGGGATTGGACAGTGATTGCTTCAATTCATTGATATTGATATATACCTTAATTTTATTGTACTTATTTTTAAAAATGCAGAGGCAGAGCTGTCATTTTTATAACTAAAGTGCTTGACTTGAGTTTTATTTTGTGCTTTTGTTCAGCTTCACATATTTACTTATCTAAGAACAGAAAGACAATTTATATGGAACGCTAAGCCAACAGAAAACATTCTGTGAAAAAAAAATGTTGTTTTTTATATTAGCCTAGCTCTATAGGTGGTCAGAAAGTAAGACTGCTCACAGAAATGTTCAGGAGAGGCAGAGATCATCTCTGCACAGCACAGATTTACATGGGGTTAGACTGATGGAGCATTTCCACCTGCAGTTATAAGCACTTCATCCTTCCTGCTTGCTCCTTGTGAAGTTTTGGATCATTTAACTAAATGCTGCTGTCTACTAAAGCTGTTTATTTCAAGTAGGGCTTAGAAAAGAACTGTTTGCTTCCCTGTGTACCTGTATCTAATTACTCAGAAGTTGTCATCTAATGAAAAGTACATTCTTTATGCATAAACCTGTATTTCAAATCTCAAGAAAAAATCAGTGCATGTAAGAGAGACAATTTTGAAATCTGCATTAATTTAATGTATGATAGTATTAGGAAAAATGTTAAATGCTTCCCCTTTCTCTAGCTTGAATGGAGGCATATTTGAAACAATTAATTGTTACTCCTTATTTCTGACTAGGGAAGAGAAGAATTTGGCCAGTGAGATGAATTTTCTAGTGTATTTGAGAAGTCTTTTGTAATCTGATCTTTGATTTTTCTGTTTTGCTTAATTCAGAATTCAGATCTAGTCACAATGGATAAACAGGTCCTTAAAGTAATTTCTATCCTGTCTTCAGAGACTCTAACTGGTTTACTTTGCCAGATCTAGTGCAAAGAATACTGATTAATACAGTATTTTTTCCTCCTTATGTGGGCACATTGGTTTGATGTAGGTAGGCAAATTTGCATCACTGCAACCATGGATACTATTAAGAGCAGGCACGTGGGCTGAGCTTACAGTAATGATTTTTATTTAAGTCACAGTTTTAAATGAATTCATGGCACTTAAAAATACAGTTTATGGAAAGTCGTTGATTTTTCCAGAAAAAGCAATTTTTAGCAGTCATTCTTAACTTTGTTCCATAGTATACTTCCAGTAAAGCAGTTGAATTTAAAATGACAATGATCTAGAATAGCTTTAAATAATATATCTAGCCTGACAAGTGTGAAAAAACACTTGTTTTGTACCATTTTTATTTCAAAATACTAAGAAGCATCGTGCTTGGACTGCTCCAGAGCAGTGTCAGTGTGAAACCCCTTGTTTCTGACAGTAGCCAAACTCCAGTATTTTGGTAGAGGACAAATGTGTAATGTATCAACCTGTTACTAAGAGAGAAAGGCGAAGGGTTTTTTCCTAAGTTGTGAAACTTAAGCCTCCTAAATTCTGGGTCTGAGCTCATGATGGGGCTGCAAGGTGCCTGGTCACAGGAGCAGTTACAGCCAGCGTGGCTGAGGTGGGGAAGGTGGCACTGAGTTTGTGTGATTCCTGCAGCTTTCCTCACTGGGCTGTGCCTTTCACTGAAGTTCAGACTCCCATTGTTGTTATAGTCAGTATTTGGAATTTGCCTCAGCTTAAGTGAATTGTGCATAATTGAATTTGCACTGAAAGTGATCTTGTCCAGCCACCTGCTTAAAGAAGTGGCAGCATCAACTTAGATCAGGTCACTTAGGGCTTTGATTTGCTTTTGTAAGTGCCTCAGCCTGTCTCAGTTCAAGCAGTCTCTCCTCCTGCTGTGCACAACAAGGGCCCAGTTTTGTTTTCCTGGTGTCTCCTCTTAGAGATGAGAAGGCTGCTCTCAGCTCCTGCCCAGGGCCTTTCTCTGGGTGAACAAGCCCAGTTCCCTGAACCTTTCTTCACTGTGCTTCAGCCAAGTGACCATCCTGGTGGTTTTCCACTGTACCAGATCCTATATTCCAGGTCTAGCAAGTGTTTGAAGAGACAAAAGAGAGGTTGTGATGCAAGTTTTAGCCTTTGGTATCATGTACTGTATGCATAAAACCTGAAAGCTTCAATGTTGGTAGGAAACAAAATGTGAGAGGCAATTGTGTGAAAATAGAAACATTGAAAAGCTAAGCTTTATATATAAACTTGATGGAGAAATTACTTAGTGGGCCCAAAAGAAATTGTTTTCCCAAGTGGAGGAACAAAATACAGAATTTTGAATTTAAAATTGTAGATGAGATGCAAACTAATTATATGGGCAACTTTTACACTGAAAACTTAAGAAATACTTTCAGTACTTGATAGTACGCAACAGCTCTTCCAAGTTGGCACATGTGACTGGTGTGTCATAATGGGTTTTGGCCAAGGACTTCATTTTACCAACATTCCAATACTCACTAAAAAGCAAATCGCTTTCCAAATGTATTTGATTGGATAAGTCCTAGTTATCTGGTGAGCAAGTTGAATAGTACTAATAGTAAATCATTAGACTTTGCTATGTCATCTGGTTACAGTGTTGAAGAAAAGGGTGCAGAATCAGTCAAAAAAGCTTTGGGAAGTGAAAAAATGGTGCAACTCTAATGTTGGCAGCAGCCACAGATGGTATGATACTGCTCTTGCATGTAAGCTTGATGTATAAGGCAATGCCAAAGAAAAAGCTGCCTACTAGATAGTTGGGAAGTGTCAAAATAAAGGATGGTTGTCTGCAATCTAAAGGTTTGGCCAACTTTCATGTGGAGTAGGAGACCAAGTGTGTGAAGAATGTTTCCCATATTCGGTTTAAAGGGTGTTTGACAAAATCAGTGAGGAATACATCTTGAGAATACTGACTTTGTGGTCATGCCAGGGGAAACAATGTCCCAACTTCCTGTATTTGTGGTTGTGAACAGTCCTTTAAAGAGTCTGAAGTTTTAATATACAGAGTGAACTTAGGCAGAGGGTCAGGCTTCTAATCTCTACTGGGCAAATAAAGAAGCCCAGTGCAACATTAGATAGCTAGTGGTTAATTCTAGAGATTGTAACTAAAGAAATAAAGAAATACTATGTTTTGTATTCTGTGAATGGAACTGAAAGTGGTTTCTCAGAGTTTTGAAGATGAATGTTTTTCAAGGTGATTCCTGATGACACCAAGAGTGATGCAGGTGGCAGAAAGGGATGATGCAGGGAATAGTAAAGGTACCTGATAGGCAAAACATGAAAAGCTGTATGACGAAGTATGGACTAACTTAAGGGAAATCATTAGTAGAAGTTTACATTCTTCCTGTGTATCGATTGCAAAGATATAATAAGCTTTCTGCATTTAACTTCTTTCTAAGGAAGTTCTCTGGATTTCAGAGTTCTCTTTCTGTTAACATGTTATTTGATATTCTCCCAGCCAACAGCAGTTTAGGACTCAAGAACTTCCTGAGCCAGAGGTACTTGCTCTGTAGTATTCTTTGGCTTTCCCTTATGTGGATTATCTAGTCTCATCAAAATGCACATGGAATATAAAACAAAGGTATAAATCTGTGGTGTTTGCTTCTTATACAGAGCATCTTCTAAGTTAATCTTTGTTTACTTGTGTTTGCTTGCTCTCTCTGAATGGCTGCAAGTATACAGCGTTGTTTAATTGATAACCCAGAAGTTAATAGGATTGTGTAGTTATTCATGCTGGCATCAGTAATGTTGGTATTTATTGGTGTTTTTGTGCTCCAAGAAACTGGATTGCAGTCACCCAAGATGTTTATGTGAAGCTGATGAATTTTACATGAAGCTTTTGTGCTATTGTGTGTGTTTGTACTTATTTCTCCCTTCTGGTTTAAATGAAATAGCTGCTAATTAATACTAGAAATAAGTGACAAATGGGTTATATTTGGTTATTCCACTAGGGAGTTGGACTGACTCTGAGAACGTGGTGTGGAACATGTTTAGACTGAAGATGCTGAATACAGTAGTAAAATAGGAGAATAATTTCCTGAAATCAATCCTAAAATAAGACCCTTTCAAAGCATTTTTGTAACTCCATTTGCCTGCCTGGAACTGTGTGGATTTATTTCAGAGGAGCTGATGATCATAACCTGAGTAATTTTTCAGGTATTAATGGCAGCAGAGTGGTGTAGCATTCATTCCTGATCACTTTTGCTTTGCTGACCTTGTTTACTTCGGGAAAAGAATTTGATCTATAGCTTGACTGTGAAATCCAGCTGGTGCTGCTGAGAATGGTTCTTCTTTTGTTCACTTCTCACCTGCTAGGAACCTGCCAGAAATCTGTATGCTTTTCTGCTGGCTACTGAGTGAAAACAGCTCATGAAAAAGTCAAACAAGCACTAGATCTATTGAAAGCTATCTGCTGGGATGGAAAGTTATTAGCTGTTGAGCAGTTCAAGTGATTCAGATGCCTGTGAAAATGCAGGTAAAATGGTAAGACTTACCAGCTCAACACTTCAAGAAGGAGAAGGTGAGAGGAGCAGTGATTCTCTGCAGCAGAATCAAACTGTTTGCTCAGTTTGGCTGCTGCTCATGGAACTGGACCCTCTGAGTGAGCAGCTTTGGCATAGTTTCCTGTTGTGATGAAAACAGTGGGAGAAAACAGTGGGTGAATAAATGTAGGGTTGTTCGTAGTTGGGCATATGGTCTCCAACACGATTCCTTCAGTAGACGGAGCTATTTAGATTTCTTGATGGCAAAAACCCCAAAAAGCTTCCTCTTTTATTTGAAGTGAGATTTCAGGATGGCTGATCTCACTGGCTGATTATCTGGTATGCTGCTAGTCAGATTTATTTTACTAGCCAGCACTGTGCTTGATCACTTTTGTCAATGCAGTGCATTGCACCAGGGCTTTGTTAACATGAGGGGTGTTTTTACACTTTATTTGAGGCTTAATCATAGTCTGATGTTCTGTCAGGGGGTATTACTCATACTTTCATAAGTGGGAATAACATTACTTGAATCTCATTCCTAGGACTGGTATATACCAGACCAAAAAAAGTAAAACTTTGAAAACATATTCAGATGGAGACCATCACTATTTAAGGGATATTCAACCTTGTAAGGTTTGTAAGATATGTTTCTTTAAAGACCATACACTGCCATGTCTTGGTTTGGAGGAGGGAAGGACATTCTTTAATGAAATTCTAATGCATACTTAAAGTATAACTGAGAGCTGCTGTCTTAAAGGTCAGTGTGGGCAGGAATCATCAGCATTTTCTGAATTAATCTAAATGCCCAACAAAGAATGAACAGGCATTAGGAGGTTTTAGTGACAAACTCATATTGCCTGGAAGAATGATTCCCTACCCTTCATGCTATGAAAACATAAGAACAGTAATTACTTCCTTTTTTCAGTCTTTGTGCTCTAACAGTGAGTTTACTAGTGCCAAAGAATTACTGCTTTGGTCACTCTAGTTTAGTTAATTCAGGTACAGTTCTCCTCAAAAGAACTCCAGACTCAAAATATAGAAGAAATTTGTCATAATTCTGCAGGCTGAAGTGATGCTGCTGTTGCAGTTAATTTAAAAAAGAATCCCCAACCAAATCACCCTTCTGCTGCTATTTGTAATTAAATTCTATAATAACACTTACTCAAGAAGGCAAAAGGAGGACTATTTTATTACATGAAATCTCTTACCTGCCACATTTCATCTTTCTTCAGGCCAAGGAAATGGCAAGGGAATACTTAATGATCTAAGTAGTTAACTTGGTATTTAACTTAGAGATCTGTGATTAATAAAGGCATCTTAAGAGCTGTTTGTAGAAAATTTCCTGGAAATTTGCCACTTGTATGGTGAGAAATGGATGAATTTCTTTATTCCTATCTTCCTAATAGGTTGTTTATAGGATCTGGTGTACACAGCTGGTTTTAGGCCAGGAACTATAGTTCAGGTGACTGGAAAGAAGTCTGTAGTTGGGCTAGAAGCTCCATGATCTTTATAACTCTGTTCCTGATCTTATTTTGATTGATTGAAATACTCTTGGGAGGCCACCAGGGTATTCTGAGGAGATGAGAAAGTTCTGTTTTACAGTCTGTTATATAAGGGCCACTGCAAATTGCACATACACAGCTGGAAGCCACTGCACATACACCTGCACTATTAGAGTGGTGAGGGAAGGGCTATCTGGGAAGGAGAGGCAGGAAAAAAAAAAGCTGCAAGAGTTTGTCTTGATGGCTTAGGGAATATGTTTCTGAACCCAAAAGATGATTTTCAAATGAGATGATGCTGAAATGGGAACAATAAGAATTAAGCAGAAATAAATTAAAGCTGGAAATCAAAAGGATCCTTTCTACTGAAGTAATTAGTTAATAAAAGACTTTTATAACAATAATGTAGATAACACAGGCTCATTATGATGTAGCTGGATGATTTTAAAGATCATATGAAACTGTTCATTATATGTTTAGATTGTGAGAGACCTAGCAGAAAAATCTGTCTCACTCTGCATTTTGAACCAAAATCATCAGATTGGGTTGGATCAAAAAATAAGGATTTTTTATAATCTCAAATCCTTTAAGCACCATTTGTAGCATATTCTAATGTATCTCTACTGTCACAGGGATTGTAAAAGTATATATCTGATAATTCTAAACAGGGAAGTTAATTTCAGATTGATTGTTTCAGCTCTGTGACTGCTAACTGGAAATCTGAAAACCTTTACTTTTTCTATCACTAATTAAAGTGTTTCCTCATCTGTTCATTCAGGGACTCAAAATTTAGGTTCTGTGCATCGCCGGTGTTCTGCATTTGTCAGCAGCACATTGAAACCACTTGGGCACCAGATTGTAACTGTAGTGAAGGAAATGAAAACCTTGTTTCTTCCCTGTTTTTTTTTTTTTTTGTTTTTTTTTTTTTTTTTTTTTTTTTTTTTTTTTTTTTTTTTTTTTTTTTTTTCTAGTTCAGATCTGATGCTTGCATGTCTTAGTGATTTTTTTTTTTTTTTTTTTTTTGTCTTTGTAGAGAGTGAAGTGTAGTTCTGTAAAAGCCAGACTTGGGAAGCAGGAATATACTCTTATCTTGAGTAGTTTGCATTCTTTCCTTAAAAGGCTGCTGTGGCAAGCAGGGAAATGCTGTCGAGTGGCAGTGGAGAACTGCTGCCCTCTGCTGTGTTCAGTGTGCTTTGCTCAGGTTAACAAACAGGGACAATGCGGGATCAGCTCCCCAGAACTTGCAAAGCTTCTTTATCCCTCTGGCATTTGAAGGAAGTGAGGACATTCTCTTGGGCGGTAGAAAGAAATGAGGTGTTAACTACAGGTTACAGAGCTGATGTTAATTTCTTGACTTGCTGATCATGAAGTTGTAAAGTCTTGTTATTGCATTTTTTTTTTCTATATTCCTGTATTATTTTGGGAATTCCTTTATATAGTTAATATTCATCCACATCCCTTATCCAAATGTATACATGTGGTAATTTTCATTAAAATTGGATTATCCCAGCCTTCATTAGCCTAGTTAATGATTTTCTGTAATGTGAGAATGGGCAACACTAAACCAACTTTATTTTGGTGATCTCTGCTTTTTTTAATGAAATGTCTTAAAGGCCTTTTGATAACTCTGCCAAATATTGTTTGTAGCTCTTCCTTTCTTAATTTAAACTTGTGTGTCCTCAGCAATCCAAGTGCTATGAAAGTGACTTCAACTCTGTGATGACTTCCCTTAAAGCATCAAACAAACATACAATGAATGTGAACTTTCTTGCCTGCATTCTGTGTTGTATGGCTTTGCTGCCCAGCACTGCAGTGCATTAAGCTTTTTATGATTTTCATTCCCTTTGCCTTTCCCCTTTCTGTTTGTTTTTATATCAGCCTTTCTTTAACTAAGAGTTAAGGTGCCCAGGGGAGACCTTGAGTTGATCTGAATCTCTGATGCTCTGGTAGGTGATGCAAATTGAATTCTTTGGAGTATAGGTACTCCTTAAAAATGGAGTTGGACTTGCAAGTGAGCTTTGTGGTTTTTTTTCCAACTATGACTGGCAGTTCATCTGAAGATGAGGCTTAAGTTAGATATTTGGAAAAATTCTTCACTAAAAGGAGAGTTGGGCATTGAAATAGAGAGCCCAGGGAAGTGGTGAAATCCCCATCCCTGGAAGCATTCAAAAGGCACGTGGATATTGCACTTGGGGATGTGGCTTAGTGGTGAACATGGTAGGGCCTGGCTGATGGTTGGACCTGATGAACTTTGAGATCTTTTACAGTCCTAGTGATTCTATTTGATGATTGTAAATGAAGGACAAGTGCCCTCTCCAGTTGCTGTCCCACTCCTGAGATAGTGATTGCACATTTTTATTAGATCTTGGTTTGTTGATTTGCTCTGTTCCTTTTTGATGTTTTTGGCAATGAGTTCTGCAGTACTTTCTTTTCTTTGCTTTCAAATATCTGCTGGGTTATTGAATTGTCTGCTAATGCCAATGTTGTCTTAAATAGTTAGTAGTAGTGTTTTATATGCCTTTTCTATGTCATTCATCTTTTCAAAGATTGAATGTCATATTCCCAACTCAGCTGCTTGCTTTTTATAAGATGAAGAGCTTTGTCAGTTAAGCTTCTCAAATAGAAGCCACTGAGTATCTTTATCCTTGATATTATTCCCTGTATTTTTTTTATTATTTTTGTGGCTTTTGTCAGATGAGATGATCAGAAATGTTTCCAATAGGCAAGATATATTATTCTCACAGTTAGACAGAAAAATAATTCTTTCTGGTTTTATTTTTCTTCTTTTTCTGAGCTAGTAGTTTTGTTCCACTTGGTGGTTTAACACCCCTCTATAGTTTTAGTTAAGGTTCTATTTTCTAGGTGTTTTAAAGGCAGCAGAGGAGAAGAAGAAGTGGAGAATGACCTACATTAGCTATAACATGCTGTCACATTCACTCTGGTATTTGGGTCCTAAGTGAAGTAATTTCAAAGCTGAAGTAGGGTGTTATTTTCTGTATCATCTTGCTAAAACACACTAAGAAGGAATATTCTGTTTTGAACAGTTGTGCAATTAGTTTGCCAACAGCTGCTGGTGTTTTTTAAGGACTGGTACCTGCCAGGACTGTTGCCCTAGATTCCTGCTGAAATGCTGTGGTTTAGAAACCTGTATTAATATGCAGAAGCTCTGGGGTCGATAAGTAGCATTGAGTCCAGGATCAATATTTTGAAGTTTGCTTGTGGTCAGGGAAATGGTACTTGGTAATAATAAAGTATTTAATGCATCATTGCTTGAATTCTTAACAAAGTTTGGCTGTAACTTGACAGTAATTTTCACTGTAAGAATAATGATTTTATGTTAATGAGCGTTTAGATAATTCAACCTGCTATAAGAAAATGTGATGTGAGATTCCTTTGTGGAGCTAAGTTCGGATTAAGTAACAGTTCCCACACTTCTTGCTTAATCTGCTCTGTCAGGGTGATTCAGTTGTAATTTGTGGTTTCAGTTTTTAAAGATATAATCTTCACCCCCCAACTCTATTTTTCAGCTTGTTTATTAAGGTATCTCCTCCTTATTTGCAAGTTCTGAAACCCTTACTGTACTGGTGACCATATTAGTGAGCACTACGTAGGAGAATGAATCTTCTAAAAGCAGCACAAATAGTTTAAAAATATTTTTTAGAAACTGGGAATAGATGATACTAACTTACTAGCAATGTCAGTGCTACCCTAAACTGTTTGTGGCTTCACCTCAACTCTCCCCTTTACCTTTCAGTTTCCCAGGGAGTGGCAGAAGAGTCAATGACCTGCAGGCAATTACAGCCTTCCTTACCTGTTCTCAGTTAATAACAAAGTGTAAATCACTAGCACCTTTACCACCTGGATTGGATAGAGATGGCAGTTGTAGTCCTTGCCTGTAAGAGGATTTGCATTTTAAGATGGGGAAAGTGATGCAGTTGCAGTGAATTAAAACTTTAGGCTAGCAAATGCTTTTATCCATTGGAACCAAAAAGTAGCATTATGAATCTTTTCCCATTTAGGGAAAGGTATCATCTCTGGTTTTGAAATGTTTAGATTAATTAGATTGATATAAGAAATAAACAATTGGCATTTCCTCTTTAAGCATTGTACCATGTTGTATGAAAGTTGTTCTGAAAACACTTGTTCCAGAACTTAGTGACTTTCTGCGTATTCAGAAATGTATGGTAAGTATTTGAGCATCTACAGAACAGCACTGCTGTTGAGATTGCATCCTGATCTCAGCAGACTATTTTATAATTGAGATGTGATCAGCCTTCACTGTTTTCAAAACAGCAGGATTGAAGAACTGAGTTGCATTTGGCTCTGGGAACCACCTTCTCACTGTTTGCAGGGGGGGAAACCCCCCCATTACAAGTATTGTGCAAGCACTTCATCTCCTGGCTATGAGAGGTTGTTAGCCTCATCTTTTTTCTGCTCTGCTGCTTTGATGTAGCACCAAATATGTCAAATTGCAGTCTCTTCTTGATGTGGTGTTAAGCAAGCATGAAGAGCAATCGAGATGAATCTGGAGTAGTTTGAGGCTTCACCAGATAAAAGACATGTATTATTAATATATTTTCTCTCACTCATTTTCACTTGTTTTTTACCAGTCTGCCCTTATTTTTTCAGGGGAGGCACAGATGCTTTATTAATTCTTTGTGAATTATTCAGCAGCAGATCTACTTTTTGTGGCTACTTTGCACGGACGATTTAGAAGGCATTCCACTACTGAAAACTGCTTCTCCTGAAGGGGCTTGTTAAAGATAGGATGGGATGAATCAGATTCTGAGCTATTCTACAATAACTGAAGGATCTTCATATGTTATCCACACTGGAATAAACCTCAAAGGTGTTGTCCCTCTTTCTTCCCATGACACTCCCCCTTCAACAGTCCCACATGACAGTCTTAATCAAACTAGACTTCTGATAAGGCCCAGTAGGTGCATAAGGAAAACCATGTTTTGGAGGATATGCTTAGCCTAGTCAGCCTGGGTCCTGCAGGGAACAATCCAGAGTGGAATCACATCCTTGCTCTAGCCTGGTCTTGACACTGTGGAGAGCAGTTCCAGCTAATCACACCCTGCTGGATTTAACCTTTCCCACTGAGTATAGCCTCGAGAATATAACCTTTCTTGGCTGATAATTACTGCTTGAGATTAGAGTCCATCCACATCAAATACAGTCTGGGTGAAACCTTCATTGTAGGTGTGGGGAAGGGATGGGACAGGGCTGTAAAGCTTTTGGGTCTTTTAGGGCTTTTATCGCTTAACAGTTTTATCTTTGTGATTCAGTGTCTGTTGTTCACTACAAATCTTTTTGAAAGTTCCATGAAGCCATTTAGGGCTATTTATCCATGCTTTTTTTCCTCCTATATGGACAGATGGAACCTACACATCACAGGCAGCTTTAGATTAATCACACACTTTTGCTCTGAATTATTTCAGTAATGTTTTTTGAATGCAAAGATGTCATAGTTTTTAATACTAAAGGACTTTTCAGGTCAGACTAGTGGCAGGTTTGGCTGGGATGGAGTTAATTTTCCTCTCAGGAGTCCATATGGTGCTGTGTTTTGGATTGTGACAAACTGTTGATGAATATGCCAGTGTTTTAGCTATTGCTGAATATCACTCACACCGTGTCAGGGTCTCTTACTTTCTCACTCTGCTGCCCTGGCAAGTAGGCTGGGGGTGGGCAAGAGGTTGTGAGGGGATACAGCTGGAGCCTCTGACCCAAAATGACTGAAGAGGTACTCCATGTGTTTTAATATCTTGCTCAGCATTCATTTAGGAGGAAGTGGCTATTGCTGAGGTTGGCCATTGATCTGCTGGTGGTTAGTGATTTGGCTTGCCTTATGTGTGGCTGGTTGGGTTGTGGTTTTTTAAAAAAAATATTTCCCCTTTCACTTATTTATCTTGACCTATGAGGTTTCTCCTCTTGATTTTTGCCTTTCTGATTCTCCTCCTCATCCTGCTGGGAGTGAGTGAGTGGCTGGTTAGATGATTACCTGTCATCTAGGCTCAATCTAGCATGGACTGTTTCTGGACTGTTAAATTTGTTTGAAGCGATGCAGTACATTCTGATTTTAGGAATTTTCTGGTTGAGTTCTATTCTGATCACAGTACAGTGTATTCAAAATACTGTATTTTTTTTTCTCATTGGGATGTTGGTAATATAATAAAATTTTCTGCAGTGACTTTAACAGAAGGTCAGATAGAACCTGTCTGCTGCATGTGCAATGTCTTTATTGGATCAAACTTCAAGTATTGCAAAAGGAACCATTTATTTTCAGTCATTTCCTAGTCAGTATTGAAGGTGTTCTCCTGACTGGTTATTTCCAGCTAGGAAAAAATAACATTGAATTTTGACTTTCATAGTAGTCATACTAGCCAATTCTGTGACTTCTTTTATTCTCAGGAACTTTTTGTGTGAAAACTAAAGATGTAAAACATTCTCCAGTAGTGCTATAATACTTTCAAAACATCAGAAGAAAAGGAAGGTGTTTCACTCAGGGCATTTTTAATTCCAAAACATGCAGTGGCTTCATGCCTGCCTTAGAAAACATGACTACCTGTAACTTTTGGTCAAGGTAGCTTCTGATTTAATATAAGTTCTTATGTAGCATTTTGCTAGACATTCTCCATTTTGGTATTCTTACTCCCTTTCTCATTATATAAATTCTGCTTGTTGTTGCTTAGGTAGCCTTAGCCTCTCACTTGTTTCCCCTTCTGGTGGTGGGGATTTTTTGTTGTTAATTCTATACTTGCTATCCAATTCTGAGAAAATTGCACATGACTGATATGCTCAGAGACCTCTATTCCTCTAGTCAGTTTGGCTGAAGTTAAACTGTAGTGTTAGAATTAGTAAGAGGCAGGAACTGACAGATGAATGATATGATGAAATAGCTTTGAAATCACACTTGGAATATGTAGGACCTCTTTTCAATGGTAATTGTCAGGAAAGTCTGTTTTTCATGAAGCTTTGCTTCTGAATGCTCTTCAGTCTGTCACCACATATTTTGAAGTCTGATTATTTTTGCATATAGAAGACATGATAATGCAGACACGTCTGGCTTCTTTTTCCAATATGGCATTATGTTTTTCTTCTCTGTTTTGGACTGAAAAGCTCCTAAAGCAAGCTTATCCAAATGCCCATAGTGATGGTCACTTAGTTGGAAAGGGACACAGTCTTGTCTGTTTTTTGGCTTGACTTATCAAGGCTTATGAAGGACCTCATTGGACTGATGTCCCAGATCTGTCTTATATGTAACAATTTAAGACTTGGAATGAACTGGGAGAAAAATCACAAACACCCACTGAAAAGTTTCTATTCATAGGACCTGTTCTGGGCATAAATGCCATTGCAGGGCAAGTTTGAAAAACAAAAATGGCAACTATTAATCAGCTTTCTCTTTCCAAAGTAACATTTCATGTTCCTTCTGAAGTTAATGAGGCAGTGGTATTCTTCAGGGTTTTGCAAACTTAAGACAGACAGCTGTATTCTGGAAATTTTTATATGAGAGTATTAAGCTTTTTAAAAAGGATGTATGCACATCAGTGTTCTGAACTATATGTGCAGCAGTGGCTGCTGGTTTAGCTCCTGCAAACATGTTGACCTGCCAAGCTGACAAAAACATGTTTCTAAACCACAGAGACCTGTTAAGGATGCCCTTTAGAAGGGGAATTTCAGCTCACAGGCTTTTGAGTTTATAAACCTCTTTGCCCAAAAGAACAGTGTAAATGGTTTTTTGGCAGTTTAGGAGCATGCAGTACATTTTTTGGCTACTCTCTTAAAACTGGCTTGGATGGTCATCTGATACTTCAGGGAGCAAGAGCTGCAGAGCCAAAGAGCCTCCTGGGTGCTGATGGATGCAGTTTGCACCAGACATCAGGTGTTCTCAAACTAGTGTTCAAATTTCATTTGCCTTATAGAAATTGCTTATAAAATTACTGCTCCTTGAGTAAGAAATCATTACAGACATTACATTAGACTCTGTGCTAGTATGGGGTAATCTTACACCAGCATCCAAACTGTTTCATGGAGCTCTTTATCATTTTGGAATTCTGTGTACTCTTTGAAGACCTTACAGACTACAGTTATGCAGAAAAGAGGATAAAATAAGTTTATTAGATTTAAATAATTCCAGTGATAAAAAGTATATTTAAAAAAAATGGATTGTATTACATATGCCAGAAGTGCACCAGCTCAGCCTCCTGAGGAAGGGGACACCTAATCTTGAATTCCACCAGCTTGGCAGGTGCCTGCAGGAATACTTAAAGGACATGCTCTGTCTGAAGAACTATGAAGCCTTTTCCTTTTTTGTTTGGCAGTCTGAACAGTTGGTACATTTGTCAAGTTAGACAGTCACTACTCATTTCATTAAAAGCTCCCAGACTTGCTGCTTATGAGATTGCTGTTTCCTAACCTGTGTTGTATTGAGGATACAGGTGGAACACATGGATCAATGAAATTGGTACTACTTGTATTCCATTAAGAATAGTTGGCAAGTGCTGAACTGAAGCATTAAGTTTCTGTGAAAGTCTCATAGTGTGGGTTTTTTTTATGATATATAGCTCTTGTTTCTCTCTATCCAATATTCTTAGTGCTCAGGAGGACTTCAAAGTAGGAGCTTTATTTTCAGACAACAAAATTAGTCTTGCTCACTAATTGAAGATCATAGTGATGTGGGTATTTTTATTGTGCCTGTGGGAGCCATGCATAAAGATAGGTTATTGTCAAGTAAACATTCAAACAAAACCTGAAATAAAGACAATTCATTTTAGGTAGTGTTTATGTAAGGATGAAACCAGTTATTTTCACTCAGAACACTTTTGAGGAAACATGGAAACAGTGAGCTCTGACTGTAGGAGCTTTTATGTGCTAATATAAAATACAGACTAATAAATTGGCAATGAGAATTGATAGGTAGTTAAGGCCATATTCTTCTAATTAATGGCTTAGTCATTGTGTTAATACATTATTTTTTGTGTTTTGAAATGCTAGTTCAACCTTCAGTTTGAATCTGAACACTATTTAAGTGTAGATTTGTTTCTGTAGAGTTCAAAAGTAGACTTAGAAATCTTGTTTCATATGTTTCTGTATATGAGAACATACTATATATTAATATTTCAGAAAGATTTATGTTAACAGTTGGTTTTTTTTTTTTTTTTTAAAAAGCTTTTGAGCACAAGTAATTGTTTTGACCAAGTGAAACCATTACAGCTGAATTTCAGGATTTAGTGAGCAAGATGTGTAAGAATAGATGTCAATTTTATAAGTTTAAATATTGTATTTTTAAGCTTGTGGGCAGGCAAATGTGTAAAAAGTTTCATCTTTTTATGAAGGTCAAGATGATTTTGTAGTTTAACCAATTTATTTATCTACAGCTGCAAATATATATGGCTGAAAGATTCAGATGTTTTATGTGGTCTTCATCAACAATGTAGATGTAATTGCCTCAAGTTACTTAAGCTTTCTCTTCCTTATTGTATCTTACTGATGGAATCCTTTGTGGATGTGTAGCCTGTATCTTCCTCTTATTGATTCTTCTATGCCCACGGCACATTTAGAGCTTATATTTTCTGCATCACAAAAAGCTATTTCTGCAACATTCAAGAACTGCTTTTGGCTCTTTGACTTTATTTGTTGTCATGAAATTGCCATGCATTTGACTGTGTGTTATTTCAGTGAGAAATTATGTTATTACAATGCGATTAGAGGTATGGAAGTAAGGTGGATTGTAGATCCATAGTGCATAGAAAAGGTTGTTCAGTGAGATAGGAACATTGTTATGTTTGGCAAGAGACAGAACTGTGCCTGTGTTCCTTCCCCTTGTGCAGCATTCCACGAGAGGTGTTTGAGTATGTGCTCAGTTGTGCTGCACCCTGTTTCTTCAGTCAGGACTCTGTTTACTTGGACCCCCAGTCAGCAGAAGGAACATAAAGAGGTTTTAGGTTCCTCTGTCAGCCTTTCTGTTTAGGGTTATCCTTGGATATTCTTGCAGAAAAACATAACCTAACTTAGCTAGATAAAGAAGGTGCATTTTTTATTTCTTTACACTAGTTTTCTTTTTTTGGTGACAATTAAGTTCAGAGTTAAATTTTTTCCTTTGGCCCTGCACATATTGCTGCACTGGTGTGCAGAAGATGATCTAATGTGGGAAATCACGTCTAAGGCTATTTGGTGAAAAATTGTAGGTCACTGCACATGGTGGAAAGAAAACTGTGCTTATTAATATGGAAATACTGTCATCGGTAATCCTTGGAGAGTCTACCAAGAACAAGGTCCTCATGCAAATGAAGTTTATTTTGAGGTTTACTGTGGGCTGAGTTACACATTTTTCTCTAGACATCTTGCCTTAGTTTTGGTTTCATCAATCTGCACATTTATATAAAGATGACTGTCTCAGTATAATTCATGAAGTTACTAGTTTGAGCTGGAAGTGTGGATGCAATTTTACACTACACTAAACTTGCTACCTCAGGGGGTGCTTATCAGGTAAACCAAACAAAGTAAAAAGGAGATAACAAAAAAAGCTGCTACAGATGTAAACTTAAGTGAACATTTACATCCTAAATAGAGTTCTTTACAATACTGCTTAATGCAATAAAAAATAGGAACAATGGCTAATGTTATTTTATTGAAGCTTTTTTGCAAAGGCGTGTTAGCTTATGGTACAAGAGCAGAGTAATTGCAGGGAGCATGATTTTGTTCAATTTCATAAATTTTTGTAATGCAAGTTATTAAAATACATTAATAGATTGAAATCCTGCAGAGATCCCTGGACTTGTAAAAAAGGAAATAAAGTTTGAATCTCATAAGGCTTGATTAATAAACAAACCCCAAACAAACCATTTAAAATTTTTGCATCTTAGATTTGTTAGCACACAATAAAGAACAACAAATTCTAAGGAGACTATGACAGTATTTACCTCAATTGTAAGGAATAAAGCTTTTTTTCTTGAACTCTTTTAAATGTTTCTGTAGTTGTTTGAAATGCTTTACCAAGAGCTCTTTGTAATCAAATCAATGCATACTCCAGACTGTTCGTGATTTCATAGTGCTAATGGGGAAAAATAGCAGTTTCTGATTTTATTGTGTTGGAGAGTATTCATGCATTTCTGTGCTTTTTCTTTATTACTTTTGCTAGACCATTAGGAATTTTACTCAGCAATTAAAGACCATTTGTTTGACGTGTCAAATAACCTTGAATTTTTAATGTTTAAAAATGAGGATTAAATATCCCAGAGCCATTAATTTTGTGGTCTGCTGACACTTCCTTGAAAAAGCTAGTGTAAATTGCAGATCAGCAAATTCCCTGCTGTTAAGCTTACAACGTCCCTGGTTTTATAATTGCACACAGCTGATTTTAAAATGGGTTTTCACATGCTCATTGGTGCAGTGCGAAAGCACCTTGCAGGGAGCGCTGGGTTTATCTCTGTCGGGCCGTGTAACGAGTCCCTTGCTGCAACATCTCGCCCCTCCCCTAAGCAAGCAGCACACACTGAGCAGGGCTCTGCTGGAGTTGCTTCTGTTTTCATGGAGGAGATAGCAGTCCTCGCACTGCAGCAGGTGGAGCTGCCTTGGATCTAACCCGGGCTTCTGGCTGAGAGGATCCGAGTGTTACTTTGGGCCGTGAGACAGTTGTCACTTCAAGCTGGCGCTAACGTAATTCAATATAAAGCTGACTCCAACATTTTAAAAATGGACACGGGATTTTTTCTTTGCTTTTTTTATAAGATCTGGTTTCTAACGTGAAGCAACATTTTTCCTGAAGGATTCAACCTATTTATATAAAGGCTTATTTTGAACACTATGGACCTAGATTAAATGTCAAAGACAGGCAGCAAGCAGCGCTTACAGAGGCATTTTTCTGGAATCTCAGTCACGGATCGATTGAAGTGCACAGGGTCTGAAAAAATGTCTCCTAGCATAAAAAACTTGGATTGTTTTTCTCCGATGCTATGCCACTGTAAAGTAGCATGTACCAACAACACAATATCTTTAATGTTTGGATGTAAGGTGGGTCTATAAAAGGACTTTCCTGGAAATGTAAGCTGCATTTAATGAATGATTGCCTTTGTGTCTAATGTAACTGTACCTTAAATTTCTGGTTAAATAAGTGTGTTTTGTTCTATGCCTTACTCAATTTTCTGAGCTCTTAGTGATGGTGACAGAAGTAATGAATTATCATGCATACTCTTTAGAGATCCCTTCGAAAAACATTTTGAATTTACTGAATGCCGCATGTAATGTCGTCATTCTTCGTTAATCAGCATTAATCATAATGTAATCAGTTTATTGCACTTGGCTTTCATTTTCTTCAGCTGTAGAGAATTATATACACAGGAGACTTGCACTGAGATACAGGGCTGGAAATGCCTCCTGACATCATTTTGATGGAAGCAATTGTTAGTGGCAGGTTTGGGTTTAACAGTGCCCTCGGGCATTTAGTCATTTTAGGACTACATCAACTGTTTAGGTTTCAGAGGAATAAAACATATAATTTGGTAAGCATCAGCATGATAAACAGAATATACTCAGTGTTGTGTTGAAAATGTTTTATTTCTTTTCAGTAAAATTAACATGCAATGTCAAGAATATGAGGAGAATGTTAAGTACTGGAAAGCCACTTCAAAATTAAAGGGACGTGTGTATGAAGTTTACTTTTGAGGCAGAAATTAGGAATTCCCTTCTATCTAAAACTTTCTTTATATATTCAGGGTTTCCAAGTCATGTGTGTTATTTGTGACAAAATATTTCAACTAGATTTTATCTTATTCAGTGGGATCAGTTGTGTGTGTACATATATACTCACATATGTGCATGTGCGATGCATTTATATATACACATATATGCATGTGTATATGTTTCACAAAATTTTGATGGTGAATAAATGTCACCTACATTGGGAGGGAGGAATCTAAATTTTATGGCTCTTTTGATAGTGTAAATATTACAAAACTTAAAGTTGAATGTTTTATTTCGAGGAGGAGGACTTTGCTTTGTTTTGCCTTATCCTTCCTGCGTCTAAAGCATTTTTGAATTGGAAATATGCACCTATTTATTGATGCCATTTGGAAACTACTTTATGTAACACTAATCTTTCTTTTCTCCTTTTTTTTTTGCGGAGCTGCCCGCTCATTTGCGGGACACGCTCAGGTTGGAGGGGAGCGGCGCGGTGGGAGCGGGGATGCGGCGGGCAGGGCGCTGTCCCTTTAAGAGCGGCCGCGCCGGGGCCATGGCTGTGGCGGGCTCGGCCATGGCGGCGGCGGCGCGCGGGGCGGCCGGCGGGGGGCGCTGCGGGCGCCGCTCGGGGCACGGGGCGGGCGCGGCTCCCGAGCGGGGAGCGCTCGGCGCGGGCTCCTGGCGCTGTCCCGGGCCGTGACCGCCCCGGCTCCGCTATCTGCCCGTGAGCGCGGGCTGCAGCCGCTGCCCTGTGCGAGCTCCGTGCCTGCGCTGCTCCCAGGCGCACGGACCGAAGGATTGCTGAGAGATGCACCAGGCTCTTGACAATTTCTAGGGCTGGGTCCTCTGAGAAGATACAGCCCTTGGATTTAAATGACAATGTGAAACAGTAATATGGTATACCTGTACCAGTCTTTCACATATTGAAACAGTATCACACAAGTAATCACATTAAATAGTATTTTCAATCTTCCTTTATAGACCGTATACAAAGAACATTCACAATCTGAGTCTATCTTCTTTATTTCTCTTTTCCTTGGCCTTCTGGAACAGGGGAACTTTATTACAAGTATTTCTGGAGTTTTTGTAAATGTAAATGTATTTCTCTTCAGTTGTTTTATTGTTTGTGGATGTCCATGACATGAAGCATTACATGAATAAGTTTAACACTAGCTGTGTGTTTTGACATATGATGGAACACTGTGACCTAAATAACCATGTTATATTCAAGATACAATGTCGAGCTGAAGCTGTTGAAGAAGGGTGAAATGCCTTACGTCTTTGTCATTCTTTAGTGTTTAGAGAAAACTTAGTGCATTTATTTGAGAATGAAGCAATTACTCAAAGTGCTGAACTTGGTTTTGAAAAAGCAAACACAAAGATCAAAAACTCTCTCCCCCCATATTGCAAATCATTCACTTTATCATATGTTGATGCCTAAGTTGAAAATAATACTGAATGTCCTATTCCATGATCAGTGAAAAAGTTCTAAAAAAGACACAAACACTATAATAATTTCTTGCATTACTTAAGCTTCTTTTGTTATTCACAGCCTTTTAACTTATCAGTATGAATTACTGTTTACCTTCAAAGAGATTTTATTTGGCTTTCGTAATCTTCTTGTTTTGTACAAATAAGATGTTTTCAAGTTGACTTCAGTTCTGCAATACTGGAGCATACCTTTAGTTTTGTGTCTGTTCTTTCTTTGTGGGAAGGAACTATTGTTTTCCTAAGCACTAGTTTCTACAGGACTGCAGGAAAGACTTGTACAAATCACATTAGCATCTTTAACATACTCTTCATTTTGGATTTGTTTTGTTTTAGCAAGGTGTGCAAAATGTCTGTATTGTTACTTTTGTTATTAGAGTTGTTGGAAGTTACTTTCTGCTGAGGAGTGACAGAGTTGTGAAAGCTGGGGAGATCTGAGAGCTGTAGGTCTCTTTACCTGTTTGCTTTTGACATTGTAGCCAGATCATTTTATGCAGAAATGGTGGTGTTGCATGTAAAACAGTGCTTCACAATAACTTCAATTGCTGGAATGATCTTTGGAAGGGTCCTTTCAGATTTAGTTTAACTGGTAAAATGGGGAAATTATTAAACAAGGACAAGAATTTGAACTTGGGGAATACTGTGCAAGTGATCTAAAACTACTATTGTGGAGCAGAATCCTTTGGGGCAGTGTCTGTCAGAAGTATTGGATTAAATGTTTAGCACTTGGTTGCTTTGAACTTAAAATTAAGGTTATAAACTATAAAGCAGTTCATAAAGCTCCTTAAAATGGAGTTAAATTACTTGGCCACTACCTGATTGAATATTGGGAGGTGTGCAGGTGAGACTGTCTGCAAGTTCAGAGCTGCTTTGCCACATCTTTTTCTCTTTTGATGTGTCCCTTGCTCGGCTGGTCCTTGTAAATCGGGATCTCCTTGAGCCTGGATTTGGGTGTGGGATTGCATTCTCTGACTTGTAAGCAGAATAATGACCTGCTCCTAGCCACTGGTGGTGGGTTGGCTTTGCTCTTTGCCTGCTTTTCTCCCTGTTAGGCCAGCATTGCTGTGTGTCTCAGCTTGTCATGAGCCACTTCAGGGAAATACAGAAAATTTGTTACAGCTGGAAGAGAGTAAGAAACCTTCTGCTGGATAAGCCTGCTGAGCTTGCTCACTGTCTGAAGTCAGCTGTGTGCTCCCAGCAAGGGGCAGGGAGATGAAGTTGTACAGTCTGACCAAGAGCAAGTGAATGTGTTCTGCTTCCTCAGACCCTGGCTGTCCTTGGAGAGAGCTGGGCTGTACTGTGAAATTGTGTCTTTAGACCCCTATGGAGGGAAGTTGTACAGGGCTTTGGATGCAGCAGCACAATTAACTTGGCATGACTGGAGCAGCTGAGTTCTTGTTCAGGGGCTGGCAGCTCCTGGGAGAGGAAGGGAAGGGACAGTGGTGGGTGATGGCTCTTTGACCAAGCAGCTCACTTGAACTCACTTGTGCTGCCTCAGGCAAGAGGCACTGTATTCACTGTATTCACACTGTATTCAAGGGTGGTGCTCTGTAGTAAAGCAGTAGAAACACTTCCATGGAGAATTAGCTGTTGCAAGATAGAGTAGTTTGCTTTATTTAAAGCACTTTGCTCAAAAGTAGTTTCTGTGAAGGACTGTGGTACTTTTCAGAACAGGACCTAGTGTGAATATTATGTTTTCATGCACTTCACAGAATCAACAAGGTTGGAAAAGACCTTTGAGATGCTCAAGTCCAACCTATGACCTAAAACCACCTTGTCAACCACACATGGCACTAAGTCTTTTCTTAAACAACTTCATGTCAAATAGTAATGTCAGTCTCAAGTACTACATCAAAATCTAATTAGCAATTCACTTTTAAATTTTTTTTAGAAGGTTGTAGGCCCTGTCACTGCCTTTTAGGGGAGAATTCTTTATCACAACACTTTTTAATTTTTAATCAAAATAATGAAACACCGATCTGTTAAAATTTCATATGCACTATTATAAGGACTGATAACACACTATAATGTAAACATGTCTGTTAGTGAAATCTAGAGCCTGTTTGCATTCAGTCATGTTCAAGCATCTGTGTCTAATAGTACCTGTTTCTAGTAAATATGTCTGGTTTCAGGAAAAAAAGCAAGATAATTCTATGCTTTGTCTAAAGATACTAACTGTTCTGTAAAGGAAATCAGTTTTGATTGACCTATGACTATGCTTAGTGTGTTCAGGGTTTTTTTTTTTTTTTTGTGTGGATGTTGCTGTGTGTGCCCTTGCCCCCACAGTAAAACTGGAATGATCCTCTTCTAGCTTCTACAGGACCTTGTCTGAGATGATCTGGAAACTAAATCCACTTTCAAATAATTTTCCTGTATTTCATAATGAAAGCTTAAGGTCTGCTAGGGATGTTTTGGATCACGAGTACAGCAAAATACAGCCTTCATCAGTGGAGCAGGCTGCTTTCAACTCACAGAATTCCTACTTTCTCTGATGCTGCAAGACATTTTCTCTGCTTCTTGGAGTTCCAATGTTTATTTTCTCTAATTGACAATGCGGTCTAATTTATACTCCGGTAATGTAGCCTTGTATTTTTGGCCAACACTTTGTTTAAATTATAATTCTTCTCTGTTTCCACTGTTTAATATGGCTGTTCTAGAGAGCTAATGTCAACTCCTTTCAGGGTTTTATTTTGATAAGTGAAAAACAAGTCAATCTCAGAAAAAAGATGAATGGCAGCTATCTGAGACTGAGCAATCCAGCATCTCACTGCTGCAGGGAAAGGAAATAAAAAAAAAAATCTATCTTCTGGTAGTAGTGAGTTATTAAGTTGATTATCTCATGAAACCTCTCTGCTAAAAATTTGAAAAATTGGGGCTTTTTGAGTAACCACTGCAATTTTTCATAACTGTCAGACTTCACCATCTCTCCTTTGGTACATCCAGCTGAGGAGAAGGTCTGGAACTGTTTGAAGTTGGGTTCTGGTGGTAACAGAAGTTGTAATGCTCTTGCTTTTTTCTTAGAAGTTATTTCTTATCTGGAAGAAGTGGGTCTTGTGCTTCTCTACCAATTAGTATTTTTCCTTGAATTGCTTCTACTGTACAGTTGGGTTAAGAATGTGGTAAGCATTACAGGAGCTGGTAACTGATAGATCATTTCAAGCAGTTTCTTTGTAGTTTATCCTGTAGATCTTAACTTTGTAGTCTTGTTGGTGTTTTTGATGAAGGGAATGGATCTTTGTGGTAACCTGAAATCGAAATTGCATGTAACTCTTGAGAGGGTTAGAAGTTATGCACTGTTTGCCAGCTACTACCTTGGTGTGGTGCTCCTGTGCTTACAGACAAAGGGTTACTTGCAGTTATGTACTGGGTTATGATATAGAAAAGAATTATCAAAAAAAGTCTAATTTTTACTTAAGATGTAGTATGTAGACCTTGGAATTCTGTTTAAAAGAAACTCTAAGGAAATATCTTATATCCTAAATGTGCTTCAGTAACAGGAGTAACTTTCCCCAAGATTAAATGAGTATGTGTTTAGAAGGTTTTTCTGTACCTTTAATAATATGACATGCTTTCCCTATAAGCTAATAATAACTATTTATGTACCTGGGAGTATAGTAATAGTGAAAATGAATGTACTTAGAAAATGTTGGGGTGTTTCTCATGGACACAGTAAACTCTGCTGGGATTTAGGTATCTTTATAGTAATCCCAGGTGGGACTATAAGGGCTGGAACATTTTTGCATAGGACCAGTCTTTAAACTAAAAATACTAATTAAAATTTTTATTTATAGGTTTTATTGCCTTGAAGTCAGCAAGGTCATAAGAACAACTATTTCTGTCTGACTTAGTATTTGTGGATAATCTTTTCTGATTTCTGTGGTGGCCTGATGTTTTCCTGTAATTTTTTCCAGAAATACCGCTATCAGGATGAAGATACCCCCCCACAGGAGCACAGCTCCCCACACATTGCCAATGAGGTGACGGCTCCAGAGCTGGTCCATGTATCGGAGAAGAATCTGTCCCAGATTGAGAATGTCCATGGATTTGTTTCCCATTCTCATATTTCACCAGTAAAGGTAGGCATTTTTAAAGTTCAAGAGTGAACTGTTTTGGAATGCTCCTCAGGAATTTAATTCTGTGGGGCAAAAACATGGATGCAAAGCACCTCTTTCTGTTTTTTTACAGAACCGCTCATTACTGAAATTTACTTTGTAGACATTAAAGCATTGACTTAGTTCCACACATTCTAACTAGACATGCATGGTGGTAAAATGCCCAGAAAACAACTATAGGTAACTTAAGGGGCACTGTAGTTTGTGCTGTTGGTTTCATTTTGGGTTTTTGGTCAGAAACCTGTAGAGTCAATTCCAAGTTTGTTTCTAGTAAATATTTTAATTGAGGATCTGTGTGCAATATGTAATAAGCCACGTAAAATATATGTCTCTGGAGTTTTTCAGCATGCAGCACCATTATTTCCAAGATTACTTCAGAAACTTGAAGACAGATTTAAAGATCTGAGGTTTGGGAGGGGGTAACAATAAGCAGTTTTATTTACCATGTTGGTAGATAGATGTAGCTCAATCATGTTCTGAATAGCAGTGTTTTTGTGTGTCAGACTAAATGCCATTTTCTATAACATCTCTGAGTCTTTATGGCTGGTTTTGAGGGAAAAGTGGAGAAATTATTTGACACTGGGGAATGTTTGGGCTTCAGAGTGATGAGATGGACTTACATTGTGGTAGGCTTATAGCTTGGTACTTTAGCATGAATTGTTTGCATGTGATAGTGTCCTTTGTAACTGCAAAGAACAGATGCTGTTACACTGAGAGCAGCCCTGGGGAGAAGGACTTGGGGGTGCTGCTGGATGAGAGGCTGGACATGACCCAACAATGTGCATTCATAGCCTAGAAAGCCAAACATGTTCTGGGCTGCATCCTAAGCAGGATGGGCAGCAGGGGGGGAGGGAGGGGATTCTGCCCTCTGGGCTGCTCTGCTGAGACCCCACCTGCAACAGGGTCCACATCAAAAGGAGCAGGCCCAGTGGAGGGCACAGAGATGATTAGAGGGCTGGAGCATCTCTCCTGTGAAGAAGGGCTGAGAGAATTGGGGCTGTTCATCCTGGAGAGTAGAAGGCTCCATGGAGACCTTAGAGCCCCTTCCAGTCATAAAGTGGCTGCAGGAAAGCTGGAGAAGGAATTTTTGTAAGGTCATGTAGCCATAGGACGAGATGGGGAATAGTTTTAAACTGAAAAAGGGTAGATTCAGAGTAGATATTAGTAAGAAATTCCCATGGATGATGAGACACTGGCACAGGTTGCCCAGAAAAGGGGTGTCTGCCCTGTCCCTGGAAGTGTTCCAGGCCAGGTTGGATGGGGCTTTGAGCAACCTCATCTAGTGCAGGGTGTTAGAGCCCATAGTAGGGAATTTGATCTGGATGATCTTTAAGCCCCTTCCAACCCTAACCCTTCTATGATATTAAAAAAAAATGTTTTGAACCTAGTTATATTTCCATTTTTTCAATTATGAGGAAAAATTTTGTTGAATGTATTAGCTCTTTATCATTTACTTATAAAGATTCTGTAGAAGAACCAACTGTAGTGTGTGAGTGCAATTGTTTTCCAGCTTTTTTGAAAGTTTTAAAATGTGTATGATGATATTGAACCAGTGATTTTTACTTATATCTCCATAATGAATTCTCAGTATTTTTCCATAGTCTTCAGCTAGACAAGCTGAATTCTTTAAGCCCTAATGAATAACCTTTTAGAAGTGGGCTGTATTGCCCTCTGAAGAGCCTTCTGAGAATACTCATGTGACAAAGCTTTCAGTTTTGGGAATGGCTAGGACTTAACTTGTCTTGTCTCTGAAGTTAAACACACAGTAACACACTTTCACATGTCTAATTCCCTGAGTTTATTGATGTTCTGAAAGTAATGAAGCATCTTTTATATGCAACCATTTGAAATAAATTTTAAAAGATCCTCTTCCTCTGGGGACTTAAGGCCAGCTCTGTTTATTCACAAGCTTTTCCTAATTCCTTGAGCAGTTACTCTTGCCCTTTAGAAAGCATAAAAGGATCAAAAGGCAAAGAGAGGAGCTGTAAAATTGTCTGGAAGAAAGAAAGAAAACTATTTTTGAAATAGAATTAATCAAGTGTAGGTACAAAATATGTTGAGGCCTTGTCAAAATACTGTGTCTTAGGTCTCTGAGATGGATTGCTGTTATCTGTCTCACATTGTTAAATGCTGGGAAATCATCACTCAGTAGGGAAGAATGTTCATAAGGGAAGTATTATCTCAGTTTGTATTACCATTTTTAGCATATATCTGATCATTTTCACGTAACTCCTCTCTATTAATTTCAAAGCAATGTATGGTTAATTGAAATTGTTCAAAGCTTTGTTCATCTGAGAACTGGGATGGGTATTCCAGGTTTCAGTTGTTAACCAGTGTTTTATGTAATTCTGAATTCTGGTGCTAATTGACTGCTGGCTTATTTCTCTCCTGGAGGAAAAACCCAAGGTTGCTATTGTGTTATTAGCATAGCTGGTCTGCTCTGCTTTTGGTCTGATCTGCAAAAGATGTTCATAGTTTTGGCATAGCTCATGCTGAAGATCAATTTAACAACAACAGCTCTGATTTAAGAGTGCTTTGTGTGATGATTTATTTGGTAGGTTGGCTTGGTGCACTGTGCAAGGAACCAGGTCTTGGCTGATATACAAGGTCTTGATCAGCTTTCTTCAATAGTCCATTGCTTAAGGAAACAAAATGTAATAGAAAATATTGTGTTTATGTCATTAATAAAACAAAAAATAATAATATAAATAATGAATAAGAGGAGTTTACTTTTTGTTTTAAATATAAATGCTAAATGCACTTAAAATTTCAAGTACAGAGTTGGTAGTTTGAAGAAGTCAGTGGTTTTATGATTTTATGTTGCTTTTTAAGCAACATGTGTAGGCCAGTAAAATTGGATTTTGAGGAATACCTTCTCTTATAGCAAGCTGTCTGCAGTATGGAGCAATAATATAGAAGAACAGAAGGAAAGGAGGATACCTGGTTCTGTCTAGCTTGCATTTTGTGTTTTGAGAGAAGCTTTCAAATATTATAGGACTTAAAATAGCTTTAATAACTTGAACAGGTAAATCCTATTTTAAATAGTAGTTTTCAATGACCAAAAATGCAAATGTGTATCCCAAATTTTTAGGTAAGTATGTGGCTATTTATCAAATGTAAAGTACTGTAGTAAATGAAAGTAGTTTAACTTATTTGACAGGGGAATGGGCTGCCTCAGTTTCAGATTGGGTTAAAATATTGCACATTTGCAATTAGCATAAAATAAGAGAGACTAGCTGTACCAATTTAAAGTTTGAAGGCTTATAAGGTTTTGTTGGAGTGGAAATTTGTCAGTTTAAGCAGAAATGTTTGCTTTCTGTGTCTCTAGTATCAAAGAAGTAATCTTGGACCAACAGATTTTGTGTCCTCTGTTCTCTAATACTGTGTGGAATGGAATGCTAATACTGTAAAACACCTTTAAAAAAAAGTATTTAATGTTATAGAGAATCATGTAGAAATCCCAAATGTTTTGAAGAAGGTTTTCAGGTAGGTAAGCAGCGAGTAGAGAATTTCTCCAGGGTGGGGTTTCCAATCGCTCCGGAGGCTCCGGCGCGGGGCAGCTGCGCTCTGCGGAGCGGCCGCGGGGCGGCGCTGCGGGACAGCGGGATCCGGCCGGGAGAAACCGGCCACGGACGGGATGCGCTAGCTGACCTTTTCTATCAAGGAAAAAAACTTGGAATAACAGATTATCGCAAGGCTATAAAATCGTGGGGCAATAAGGCAAAAAGAATTAGTAATCTTTGTTTAGAGCAATGGGTGTGACAGATTATTTATCATATATGTGTATATATATATGATGTAGCATGGTAATTGAGTATTGAAGTGTAGAACCTGAATGGGGCTTCCAAATATTTCTGTAATACGTTTGTGTATTGTGTGTTGGTATTTGGGGCTAATATTTCATTGCTAATGCAGAAACTCTAAAGGGAACATGTAATAATTTGTAGGCTGTTAAGTATGCCTTGTACTGGAAAAGTATACCATGAATAGTATGATAAATCTTTATCTTGGTCTCAAATAAATTCTTAATATTGCAATATTCAATGCATTTCCATTATATTCATAATTCCAATTTGAAATTTGCACAAGTTTTAAAAAACTTTCCAAAGTAGTTGATAAGTTTATAAATGATATTATCATGTGGCTGCATGTGGTAACAGGAAGCTAGACTTACTGGCTGAGAAAAATTTCTATTCTTCTTCCTTTAATCAAATCTTTTTCAATCATCAGTTGCTGGAGATATTCACCATAGCATCAATCTTCAAAGGGTGTGAGGAAAATGCCTGCTCCTAGCTTGTTCCTTTCATGTGTCACAGATATGGACAGCTGAACAGAAATTTTTTAGTTAGAACATTGTACTGGCTTTGTTAGCCTAGTAAGGGGCCTAAAATTGCTTTTTCATGCACATGAGAATTTTAATTGCAGACTCAATCTTACATCTATAAGTGGCTAAAGACATTCTACTGGTTGAACGTATGGTATATTTAGAGCAGCTTTGTGCAATTATCAGTGGAGTAGGAGAATACTCTAGAAATTGTGAGAAGTCGGGTTGGGTTGGTGGGGGAAGTCTTTAACTCGTAGTTCCATAATCATGGACTCTTGTTTGTATTTCATGCAGCATAGTTGGCCATTTTTCCTGTCCTCACATGTTCTAGGAATGGTCATCCCTGTGCAGGGGGTGCTGGGGACAGGCAGTGCAGGGATCAGCCCTTCCATTGCTGGCTGCCTGCTCCATCTCCTGCACGGAGCTGGGATTCTGGCTGGGGCTGCTGTGTTCTGCTGCAGTACTTGTGCTTCAGGTGATGCAGTAAAAATCCCCACTTCCCTTTACCAAAGGGAACATGTGGATTAATGTTGTTTATCCATTTAAAACAACTGGAGGACTCTTGTAGTTACATAAACTTATGTCAGAGAATAAGACTGACTTCATAATATTATGACATTAAATGCAAATGACTTACTATTTTCCTGTCTCTGAACAATGAAATGCTTCAAATTGAGGTGAAATACTGTTCCCCATTGAATAAAAGATTGAGGTTTTACCCTTAAATTCTAGCTCAAGGAATATTTTTGCCCAGGTGAAGCACCCAGGGAAGCCTTTGAAGCAGTAGCTATACCCAGTGGCAGTGCCCCGTGCTTTATCTCTGCTTACCCTTTGCAGTGTCAGATCTGGAGAAAATATTCAGGCTCAGTTTGCATCAGAGTGCAAGTAATCTTTTATTAGAATATAAGCAGCAAGGCAGAGTTTGCCTTCTTTGGCTCTGTGAACCTCTATTGGAGCTTGTGATGGTGCATTGAACAGGGAAGGATCATTGTACACCTTCCCTGTTCACTGCTGAGAGAGGCAGTGGGTTCCTTGGGCAGTTGATTTGACCTAGTGCTGTGAGTGCCTGTAGAGTGAGATATCCTTCAGCCTTTCTTCTCCTCTTGATTAGAAGCAGCAACTTGTGGTTTTGTGCTCCATATCCTGTACTTTGTGAAGTGGACATAGTTTCAAGGAAATGTCTATGGTGGTTCAGCTGGTACCCAAACCTTTGCTGAGACAGGCTTTGTAATGCTAGCACAAGAGTTCTGCTGACTATTTGCACTGTCTGTGAAATAAATATCTTGTGCCCACTCGGTATATGCCTGCTTTTTTTCACATGTTTAGTCATCTTTGGAAAACTATTTCCAGGACCTAATGGTATTTAAGCTTAATGATTTTAAATTAACCTTGATTTGAAACTGCTTATCTATTAGTGCTGCAGTGCTGTGTAATAGCCCACTTATTCTGACTGTGGTATCACAGAAATGAGATATGGCAAGGTGGTACTTGTTCTTAAAATAGCTTCCAGAAGGGAGAGGAGAAATTGGAACTCGCTCTCTTTTTTGTACTGGCAAAACATGGTGAAGCTGTTCTAAAGAGCAGAATCAATGAGCATGTGGAGAAATGAGAGATGAGAAAGCAATGAATGCATTGCAAAGAGAATTTCTGCTGCACAAATCCCTTAAAGCATGTGCTTAAAAATAATCTTGATGTAAGTTTCTAGGTTTTCTTAGATGCAACAATAGATGCACTCAAAAAACATTATGGGAACACTTAAGCTGTCATGAAATAAGGAAAAAAAAATTGGGATTTAGTTGTTAAACCAAGTAAACAAAAATGCCCCACCAAAACCAAACCAACAACAAAAGAAAAGGGTAAGGAAGAAGATTTGTAATTACAGAGGGAGGTTACCAGAAGGATCTCAGAAGAACTTGTTTTTTCATTGCATTATCTAATAGGAATAAGAGCTCAGGGTTATAACAGATTAATGGAATAATCATCTCAGTACTCAATTTACAGTCAAAAAGGCAAATGGAACACAAGGAATAATCAGTGAAGCAAATGGGAATAAAACTGCATTATCTTATCACTCCAGAAATCTGCACCATTCATTATCTTGATTAAGAAGGCAAATTTAGATGCTCAAAGAAGAACAACAAGAATGATCAGAGATAGAGGGCAGCTACTGTGGAATGAAGAATGAACTACTTTGACCCCTCCATTTGGTAAAGAGTTTACTCAGGAGATACCAATTAAACTATAGTCAGTAATGCTAAGTCTCTAAAATTATGAAAATGACTAGGGAATGGGTATTTCAGAAATTAAAATTTATATCCAGAACTGTAGATTAGCAGGTGATAGTTGTTTTATAGCCCATAAACACAATGACCTACAGTCACCCTCTGAAATAATCTTTCAACTGCTGGTGGTCTTTTGGTTGCTGGCTATACCACCCAATGCATTACAGCATACATTGCTTCTTTCTTCAACTGCAAACAAGCACTTTTATTTAACTCCTTCCCATTAAGCTGTATGGGAATAGCTGTTACATAAATGTGCATATTTACACTTTCTTCCTTCAATGCTAACAGTCTCCTTTCCATGTGAACCCAAATCTTGTGCTGATAAGATTAATAGGTTCCCTTCTTTTTATCTCCTTTTCTCTCCAATCTCCTCTGTTTTCTCAAGTGTTTCCCCAGAAGTCTTTTAGAGCTTGTGGAGCTGTGGTTAAAACAACCTTCTCTGTTATTTGGGAGAGTTTTTCTGCTCTCAGGAAGTCTAATGGTTTTTATGATTTGAACCGTGCATTTTTAAGGTTAGCCAACAGTCAAAGTAATTTTAACTTCCTCTTTGCCCGAGTAGATTTTCTTGTCCTGCTCCAGTATGAGCGGGTAGGTGAGGTTAACCTGAAGATACTGTTTCCATGTAGAAATCAAAGATCACTTGACATGTAATTTGCAAGTTGGTTTATGATTGTTAGAAGGTTGCAATCTGTTACTTTTTTCTAAATCGAGAACTTTGTAAAGCTTTGCCATCTTCAGCTTCTGGTGTTAGGAACATACATAGAATATTGGGAATCATAAAGAAAACTTGAAGATACTCTCAGGCATGCTTATTTTTAGATTGGTATCGTACTTCAGTGGTCACACTTCAGAGGAGCTGTTATGCAGTCTCTAATTAAAATGCATTGCTCAAGTTCTTGATAGGTTACTGATTTTAAACTCCTGTAATTGAAGAATGTGGAAATACATGCAAAGGTGTCAGTTTGTGTTTTATAGTGAGAAGTAGTTGACCAAATCTGCCCAATTCTCCATAAGGATCTGCTCAATAAATTCTTGTCAACAGAGACAAGAAAGAAAAACTGTAACAGATGGACTGTGGATTAATCCACACATTAGAACAACCTAAGATACAGTAATCAACATCAAGTTGTCCTAGAAAGGGGTTGCACTATTTTCACCCGAGGTTTTCCCTGAGCTCTCGGTGCAGTTGGGTTCATTTTGATGACTGAAGCAAGCCTCAGGAAACTTGCATTAAACACAAGATGTTTTTATCAGTCTGGCGTGCCAAAAAGATGGGCAGGAGGTTCATGAGCAGGGTGCGGAAGACCAGGCAGTTTAATCTGCCCAGATTGGTAGGTTGTCTGAGGTGTATTGTGAGTAATAAGGTAATGATCTTTTATATTAAATATTTATATTGAAATAGATCATTATAGAATAATTGTGCTGGGATGTTTACTTGTAAGTTGGTTTCAGCTGTAGGATATATACTTTTTATTGATTATGTAAATGAGGCTTGGTCAAGAATTGTCTTTCAGTCCTATCTGAACTAAAAGTTATGATAGACTTTCTAGCATCTCTTAGCAAAAAGGGTTAACCATTTTTTTTCTCCACAGTATTTGAGTCCTGAACTCCAGGGCTTTGGCTTAGAATACTGCATATACCTGTTTATGAGAGTCAGACTTAGGCCAGTAAAAGTTTGTTAAATCTAGAATTCTGAAAGTAAGAAAGAACCATGAGTTTATATCTACATTTTCAGTATTGTTTTTGTTCCCATGCCTGAAGAGTTTAAGTTATGTAGTCTTATATTTGAATATCCAAGTTCTAAACATTTCTTTTGCCTCTGTTTTTGGTCAAAACCTAAATAAGTCCCTGCCATTGTTTTAGGTGATTCTTGAGTTTTCTCTGTTAAGACAATCAGTTTTTTTTCCTTTGGGGTTTGTGCTTATTTTAGCTGATACTCTGTTCAGCTGAGTGGTAGTAAAACTAATATAAGACACTTCATATGCTTCAGGGGGACTGTTGTTTTTTTGTTTAGAAAGGATAATTGAGATGTAACTGCTGCTTCTGTTCACAAGCAGTATTTGTTGCTGTGCCTTTTTAATTTTAGGTGTGCATTCTGCTCATAAAGTTATGCCCAGGAGACCTTTATCTGAGAGATTAAAATACAGCATTATGTCATGTTTTGACTTGTCTCAGCAAGCTGATAATACCAATTTGCTTGGATATAAAGTCAGAGGAATTGTAGTCCAAGTATTTGATATTGATTTTTACATTTAGTAACCACTGTGATTACTGTATCTTGCTAATTGTCTCCAGAACAAATAATGTTACTCTGCAACCTCTACAAGTGCAGATGAATCTTGAAGTATATTTCTTAACCTGTAGAGATATGTGTACTGATATAGAAATCTTAATTATGTGCTATTTTGTTTTGGGGTGGGAATTTTTTCAAATCTTCAAATTCTCAATTCTTGCCTAACAGTAAATAGAGTTTTTTGTTTTGTTTTAGTGCGTGGGGTTTTTGTTTGCTTTGTTTCTAATTTTAGTCCCATCATTCAATATCCAGAATATGAAAAAGGGGTCAGGGAAGCTCTCTACTCCTTTTAGGACTTCCTGCAGTTTCTTGATGAGCCTCCCTGTTCTGCCTGCTGACTCTGAGGGTAATCATTCACAGATGCAATTCCAGCTGCAACATCTGTGTTGATGATTTTCCTTTCTCTGGATTTTGCCTTTTCTGTGCAAATACAACTTTCTCCAGATTCTGCTTGTGGGTTTTTGTCCCTCTGTGGAAATGCTGTTTGACTGGAACAAGCCCTTGTTTTTACAACCTCCCACTGTTTTTTCATCTCTCCAAGTGACCATTCTTCTAATCTGGACTCCTTTGTGGCATCCTGATTTTGTGGTATCTCTAGAGCTATGCTTTGCCTTTATCTTCAGGTTGCTTCATAACATGTAAAAATCAGGGTTTGTCTCATCACCACAGTACCAGCTCCTTCTACAAATAACTGCAACTGTATCTGCTCAGGCGTCAGCAAATCTTGCTCGATATCATTTCATCCATATGGAGTGTAGGTGACACAGATTGCTGCCTTGCATCAGCAGCAGGATTGCATAACCTCTTCCTTAAGTACTTTTCTGGATTTCTCTCTCAATTGAAATTAAATCATCATTGCTTCACTTTCAGGAAGCTTTTTGTCCATGTGATGCTTTCCTGAAGTGCTGATTTCTAAAATCACTTTGTAATTGATGCCATAGTGGATTATTGGCAGTGTGGCAATCATCCTTGAAAGAACTGCCTTAAAACATAGCAAACCTCTCTTCTCTTCAGACAGATTGATATAACAGTAAAAAATACCTACTTGGTACATTTCTTGTCCATGTATTGTGGTGTTTTCTTGCAGAATTTTGCACAATATTCTTCCATGTGACTTTGTTTGGAGCCTATGGGGAGAAACAGAGAGAAAAATGAATTCTTGAAGAAGTTATTTTGAATTTTTGGGCTCTAAGATATTCAATAAACTGTATAGCAGTGTTGACATTCAAGGCTATGTGTATAAGAAGATAAATATTCTCACCTTGACTCTTTACAAAAAACTTGCAAATCAAAACACGTCATTTGTACCTTGTTCCAAACACCTTCAATCATAGCCAGGGGTTAATCAGTTTCTCTGGTAATAAATTTATAGCATTTTTCAGACTAGGTATTTTTTTGTGTCTGGAAAAACGTAGAGCTCAGAAGGTGCTGCAGTCTTCCTGTGAAAAAATTCCTATTATGAAAAGCTTTTCCATTTGCAAGGGTCATTGTATCTACTGTGTCTCAGGCATTTCTCAACCTCCATTATCTATCTTCTGCTCATAGCTTTAAGGACACTGCACAAGTCAGAGCCAGTTTCATATGACTTGCAGTGATAAGCCATTGTGTTTTATAAATATTAATAAAGTCTGTCTGAAAGGTGTGCTCAGAATATTGGCATGTGGTATGTTATGGAGCTGTGCTGGTGAGTAGAAGTAAATGGTGCATTGATCTTGCTACGACAGATTTCAATTAATGTACTTCTTATTTCTGCTTGTAAGAGAAGCCAGCAGGAAAAAACCTGTTATTCAGACTAGGATAGCTGTCAGTAAGAATTTGTTAAACAGCAGATTATGTTGCAACCCAAAAAGTATGAGAGGGAATTTGATAATTCCACTAAAATGCACGTCCTGAATCAGTGGATTTTTAGAATTATGTGTCTGAAGGAATTTTTCTGCCTTTGTTTATCATATGGAAAGTTTTCTACTTTAAAAATGTTTACCTTGGTGCTATGATCATGTAGAAATATAGAACAAATATTTCTGATAACTTTTGGCTTTCAAGAGATGAGCTGGTATTGAAAGCTTGACATTTAACTGATTTCCAAAATAATCCCTCCAATGTGAGCTGGAGGATTTTTTTAAAAATAGTTGGCTATAAAAATTTGAATGGTGAGTTCTGTAAGGTGATTTGAGTTCCATATAATCTTTCAGATAATTATTCTGAATTACTTTTTGCTATGAAGAGAACAGATAAAACCTATAACAGTAGTACTTGTCATGTGCATGGGAGATCAAAATAATCGTACTGAAAAGTCATTAGTGAATAGTAAGATTTTTTTGGTTTTGAATTATTCTACTTTTTGGAAGTAATGTGTAGTCAGAAAGATAGATACATATATATATACACTGTTTTCCTAATATGCTTGCAGTAGCCACAGAAATTTGGGCATATGTTACATAGGTGTTATGAGCTGACACATTCACAGAATATGAACAACAGAGTGTGGACTTGTTGTGTTTAATCCTAGATCTCTGATTTTTCTGGAGGGTTAAAAAAACCCCAAACCACAGTAGAACAACTGTACTAGGCACCCTCTGATACATAACACAGAATGATTTTTTGTGGCACTGTGCTTCACTCTCTCTATAGTTGTTTTATGCACAAAAGAACAGGGAAAAATAAGAAGAAATCAGCAAATAGTTGTTTCTTAAATATTTTTGAACATGATATTAGTCATTTTGCTATGTTGAATGTTTTCATAAAGACAGAATCAGTGAAAAGTGCAGTTCTGCTCTATATTCCCTGTTCTGTTTGCTTCAGGTTCATAATTTATGCAGGCAAGGAAGTGAAAAGATGCTATTGGATATTTCTACAGGCAGTGATTGAAACTTGGTTATTTTTGATCTGTGCTTTCTCCACCCAGTAGCTGTTATCATCCACCACCATCCTCATAGCTGTGAATTTGTAACGTTGTACTGTACCTGCTACCCAGTTTCCCTTAAATATCTGTTGGCAGCTAGGAAGAGAAAGCAAGGTTTTCATTCTGTGCGTTCCGAAAAGGAAAAATAAGGAAAACCTTTGCTTGCTGCTTTTTTTTTTTTAATTGCTCAAGATTATATTCATCATTGTAATCACAGGTAGAGAGGGAATGTAAGAGGTGGAAAGCTTTTGAAGAAAAATAGCACTAGCTAGCAAGAATTTTGTTTTCCTGGTTTGTAAACGATGCTGCTGTAATTCTATCTGCATTTTTTTTTTTTTTTTTTTCCCCCGTGCTCATTCACCACTCAGCAGCTGGTAGGGAATTAAGACTGCCTGGCAACCACCTGCAGAGCTGCAGAGATGAATTACATTTTCGGAAATAACACACTCCTCTATTCTCGCACCAGTCGAGGCAACGCTGCCTCCAGCCACAGCTCTGTAGGCCCCAAACAGAAGCAGTGGGCAAAGAAAGGCTCAACAGATGAGTTACGGACTGAGCCTTCCCGGTGGCAGCAGATAGTGGCATTTTTCACTCGGAGACATGGCTTCATTGACTGCATTTCTGTGGCTGCCAGCTCCACCCAGGTAATATGCCACCTATTAAAGCCATTGTGTCTGCATGTTTGCTGGTTACTTGTTAGTCAGAAAGAGCAGTTATTTATATATGCATGATTTCGTGTAATCTCTCATTTATGAATGGCATTTTCTGTCTGCTTTCATTTTCGTATTTTAAAGAGCTCTGTATAATTTCTAGCATTAAAGCATGAAATGGAAACGCTAAATGAGGTCTGATTTTTATTTATTTTGCAAGCAGTGAGCCTGCAGCAATCTTAAATATGAGGTATCCTAATGAAACAGTGAAGTATTGAAAATGTAGTTTGTATTCTGGTGCCTTGCTCTGGAGGGCAATAACATGGTTAAGAAATATCAATTCCGTGGCTCTAGTAAGATGTCAAATCAAATAGACTATGTTTTTAATGGTTAAGGAATTTTATGTAAAGAATTAAATAATTTGAAAACTTAACTCCAGATAGCACAATTTCAGTTCTGTCACAGCTTTCTAGGTTTTTTGGCTACTAATAATATACAGATGAATTAATGTCTCCCTTACATACAGGGTGAACATTCAGTAGTGCAGTCTGTAAGAAAAACATGATATTTTTCAACTTCACTTTTGAAAATCTGCTCTATGTAATGTTTGTGTTAATCATCATTCAAAGTCAGGTAAAAGCAAACAAGCTAAGTTTCAATTGTGTGGCTTTTGGATGACTTCTGAAGGTTGATACTGAGAGAAGTTTAAACTTAGTGGCATTAGAAAATTAGTATCTCTCTGGAAAATATGACTAAGACCTATGGAACAATGCTGAAATGTCAGAATTATTTAAACATGGGAGATTAGGTTTGTTTTGCTACTGTCAAGTGAAATTCATCATTAGTCAAGATGTCTTGAATGATTTAACCTGAAATACTACAAAAACTTATAAAAGAAGAAAAAATTTGTTACCCTCAGATACTGGAACTTTATTAGGATAATTTCTATCTGTTAATAGTTGATTCAAAGATGGTAAACTGGCACTTTGTCTGAAGTCTGCTTATTTTTACCTTTTTTTGCTTAGGAATTTGGAGTAAACAATGAAAAGGAGAGCTTAGAGAGGAATTTAGAATTTCTTGTTGCATCTTGTACGTGATGTGGAAGATGCATCTTGTAATTTCTGTAAGTGGGTCATTTTACATCTCCAAGTGATGCATTAGGTAGACATACTAGCATTTAAATACTGAGGTTTTTTTAAAAGTAAAAATATACAGTATTAACCTTTTGAAGAAAAATGGTAGTTGCTCTCATTTGTTTAAAGCTTGAAGAAGTAATATTGGAATGCATGAAGCTTGCAATTGGACTGATTAGTCAGGCCTAGAAATCTGCTCATAAATGAAATATGGAGTACCCTCTGCTTTGAGTGAGGATTGGACCAGATAAAGTTCCTGAGATCCCTTCAAAGCAGTGATTCCATGAATATCCAGTGTTTGTACTTTTTTTCTGCTATGAAAAAGATTGCTTACCTCTGGAAAAGCCTGCCAAATTTTTCATAGTTCTGATAGTTCTTCATTAAAAAGAACTGCTTATACATGTTCATGGTCAGAAGGAGGGGAAAAAACATAAAATATTTTGGAGTGGTTGTTAAAAAAACCTTAATGAGCATATTCAGAAGTCATGCATTAAAAACATAAGAGCTTGTTGAAGCCACTTCCTCTGGAAGGATGCTGTACTGTCATCACACCTTATCATTCACTGCAGCTGTTCTAGCCTCAGGAGAGAGAAAGGCATTTGGAGGTTGTTCATTGTGGTGCAATTTTGTTTTTCAGTTCTCTTCAGTTTGTGCTCTGTGCTGTAATGTTCTAAACATTTTTGATGCCTTTTATTTCTTCATTTGAGCTACATCCCCATCATTTCAATGTAATCACATCTGCAGAGTCCAAATAAGTAATTAGATATGATGCACTTCTCTAACCTGGCCTGTAGAAATTCTGTGTGTTATTGTGGGCTTTATCGAGTCTTATTGTTGTGACATCGTGATTTTTAACAGATACAAAATCATTTGGTGGTTTTTAAAGGAGTTGTCTCCTGCTTCCCCTGTGAATCTGCTACAAAGCCCCAGTTTTAGCTGTCCCTTAGTTTGCTTGGCTTTCTTGGATGGCATGAAGTGGTCATACTTGCTTTGTTCCCCCCATCTCCAGAGAAAGGGAGATGACTCTGGAGATGGGGCAGCACATGTCAGTTGTTCTGTGGGACCTGCTTGGGTCACCCTAGCCCCAGCAAGGTGGTAAGAGGACTTTGGATTTTGAGGTAGGGTATTTTTTGAGTAGAGTTTTGTATCCTAAAGAGGAAAGGCTGAAGTTGATGATGGGTAGAGTAGCACTGCTTTTTGCTGTAGTCATCCCCTGGTTTATGCCCAAAAGAATGCATCTATGTCCAAGTGCACAGTGCCCAGCTAACCACACCAGAGTTCTTTAGGAGTCCTGGAAGCAGGTTTAACATGCTCAGGAATTTGAGGACTTTATTGTTTCTTCCTTCTCATTCTCTGTGATGTAGTGTTAGTCACTCAAATAGAAGAATTAAGGAATTTGATTAGGAGCCGATGTATCAATTTTTGTCAACAAATTTTAATTTTTTTTAATAAAAGCAAATCTATGCTATGAAAATGGAAGGTAATGATCAAACCAAGCATACAACAAATTTATACTGCCATAAGGGTGAATAACTGTGCCATGAGCTTAGTAAATACACCATTATGCAAATGACAAATAATGGGTGGTTGGAAGTGCTGTCCTAGCAAGAGATATGCACAGTGCATCAAGGATGATTGCTGCATCAAGAGCACTGCTTTTTCCTGAAGTCTTTCCAGAGCTCTTAGAAGCCCCTATTTTTGCCAGTCAATCCCAGCTATTGTGTCTCAGAAAGCATTTTAGCTGCTGGTATTTGGCCCATGGTGTGCTACAAATGCAGAAACTGATTTGTCTGAATCCCACATGTTGTTAAACTGATTCTAACAGCAATGCATGGAGGCAGTTCTTAGCACATAACTGAGCACACACTTGCAGCATTTGATACTGAAAAATTGTTTAGCTCCTTGAATATCCCATGCTCATTTTTACTTCTACTTTCAAGGGCATATTTTAGGAAAGATGAAAAGGATCAGGGCAGAAAAATAATTTGAAATGTGCTTTAAAATTTCAAAAACTTCATTTTAAATTTCAGAGCTTATCAGCTGCTTTTGTGAGTTGCTTGAGCTTAGTCATTTCTCGACTTTATGAATCTCCCTTTTAAGATCTTGATAAAAGTTTTATTGTGTCATTAATCCTAGACTATTGCTCTGAGTCATTGGAATATTATGGACGTAGTTCTAGCATGTCCAAAATGCTGTGTCTAGTCACACATCAGCATAGAGGTGTTGTCAGGTGTGATAAAATGACAGTGATTGAAAAACATCACATCTCTACCCTTGAAAAACTGATTTCTTAGGGCAATATTTATTATCCTTCGTGTATTTTGATATATATTGAAGTATTTATATATTGTTGCTGTTAATATTGTGATGAATGCAGGAGAAAGCAGCTTTAAATAGTATGTGCTTTGGGTGATTTTCCTTATAATAATGCACCATCTGAAACAATAATGAATTTTATTGTACTAAGTTTTCTTCTTATTCTTGATTTTTAGCTATGTAAAATCACACATTTGTAGAAGCATGAGTTTATTTTGCAAATTATTTCTGCCACTGGTTGCATTTTCTGTAAGATGGTAGTGCTAAAAGCAGTATGAATTTATTCTGTGAGAGGAATGCATTAATATGTGTTCCTATTGTTTAACCAAAGCATTAGATGACTTTTTTGGGAACCTTACATTTGTTTTGTAAACATTTTCTGAGTACAGTAGAGATGAAAGCTTCTCAAGACTGTGAAATTTGCTTGACATTTTAGAGGCAGGCAATTTCTAAATCATAACAGTATCAATGCATTTTAGGAATACCTGGCATGGCTCATGCAGTGCCGTGTAGGCTTTGCCAGCATCCTGCTGGTTCCTGCTGTGGCAGTGGTCCCCTCTGCTGGGGTCAGGCCTGTGCAGTGATGGGGCTGGGCTGTTTCCTTTCAGTGCTGTGTGACTGCAGTGCTGCCATGTGCAGGTTAGCTCAGCTCATCACCTGCAGTGCTCAGAGAGCTGGGGGAGTGGTGTAAGAGCTGAGCCGGTGCTCCAGCTACCTGCAGGCGCTGCTTCCTGCCACAGGGGCTCACCTTCCACTTTCTCTTTCCTCTTCTTTCACACCTCTGTCTCCCTCAGTGCTGGAAACATAATTTCTTCATATTTCTCTTGCATTGTATCTCAAAAAAATTACTTTTCCCAGAATGAACCAGAAATCTGGCAAACAAAGAAGGAGACACAGAATTTTTTGCTTTTGGAATTCTGCTGCTGCTACAGCTGGGGCTTTCTGTCTGCACTGTGCCCAAGAGTCTGAATCTTCAGGCAAGGCAGACACTGGATCCCTTTTTAATCCATTGCCTTCAGCTAATAACTCAGGTGGACTAAAAAGCTCTTGCTATATGAAGCCCAGTGCATGGAAGCCTGTGAAAAAGGTAGGACTCTTTAGGGCTGTTATATAACTTTCCTTATTTATTTTATATTGTTATAGTTGCCCTCACAGTTGAGGCTTGTATTGATTGACAAAGTGTTTGGAAAGTCAAATTCAGGCCAGTCTGTCTTTCATCAGCTGTCAGCTTGCTGAACAGCTCTAGCATGGCTCCTCTAGTATAGCATTTCTGTTTTGCTGCCAAAGCTGCTGTGCATGTTTCACTTAATACAATTATTATCTAAATTACTGTCTGACAGAACCATGGAATCTAAAGTGAAAACTGTCTTCTTCCTGTTCTTCTATTTTGGTCCACACCATCAAGAGAGCTCTCCATTATGATTAGGAATGGGCAGGATATTTCCTTTGCTTTGAAGATTTTAGCTCAACAGAAACTTCGTGGATGTTTTTGGAAAACATGACCTTGTCTTTTAGAATGATCTGTGCATACATGTTTGGCAGCTGACATGGTATCCTGTTGTGCAATTTAAGACTTCTAGTGTAGACCCAGCTCAGAGTTCTGGTAAACTTTGTGTCCACAGCCCTTCTGGGATTTATACAAACTCAAGGAGAGAAATTGTTTTGTTAAACAAGAGAAATGAGGATCTTTATGTGCACACCAGCTATGCAGTATCTTTTGAGAAGGATTTGATTCTTTTTCCTAGAACCTCTGCTGCGTCATTGCTTTTATCTGTATTCCAAATCAAAAAAGGAACTTAAATTTCTCCTGATGAATACCAATTACTTTTTAAAATTTTCAGTGAACCATTTAGGCTTTTGAATTCCCTTATTTTTTCCTTTTTTTATTTTAGGATGGACATGCTAACTTGAGTGAAGAATGTGTCCATCACTCATTTCAACATGCTGCTGATTTCTAAACTTCAGCATAATCATACTGTGAAGCATTTCCAGTACAGTTCAATTTTGAATTACTTTGAGAGATCCAAAAAAAGGACAATGCACGGGAAACATCAGCCTGCTCATGTTATGTTTCTCATGTGCAATTGAAATGAAGTGCCTCGTTCTTGTTTATTGGTATAGCCACATAATTCACATTTTGTTTATCATGTAATGGCTCTGTAGCAGCAGGGTCCCAGTGGATCTTCCCTTGAGGGAAGGATGCTTCTTTAAAGCTGCTTCTAATCAGTCTTTCCAAATTAAATTCAAGTGAGGATTGCATAGCTCTAAAGCTGATCTCAAGAACGCTCTACAGGTTTCTCCAGTTAGAATTTAGGAGAAATCCTTTTGATCAGTTGGCACTTTTCCTCCATTTTATTCCTTACAGTGTGGATAGGAGCATTCCTGTTTCACAACAAAGGCTGATAACCTTGTGCTATCTGTTGTGGAAGCTCAGAAAATATAATACAGAGGCCAAATTTAGTACTGAGATTTGATGGCTTGTTAATACCACACCACCTAGCAAGTTGTCCCTGAATCCTTTTGAGGATCTGCTTTTTCTGGTCTTTCCCAAAACACCATTAGCAACAGTAAGTCCTATACAGATCAAAATTAATTATGTCAGTGTTCTCCCTGAAAGTAGCTTGTCGTGACAGAAAATATACTGCCTAATCTTTGATATACTCTTTTAAACTATAACTTTTTTTACTTGGGATCATCCACTGGCCTCTTAAGTGGTTATCTCTTGCTACTATTTGAGTTTCTCCCAGGATCAGTGTGTTTGGACTCCAAGACAAATCAATAGTGCTGCCTGACTCTCCTGAGCCATAGAAGTTTTCTTGTGCCAACATTGCCTACTGGAAACTCCTGCTACAGTTTAAGTTTTTACTTGTTAAAGTTTTAATCCCCACTTGACCAGCATGGCCATCTGACCACATGATGGTTCATTTCCTAAGAAACTGTCAAAAATGCCCAGACTGGTGCAGTTCTGTCACTTGCCTTTTGAAAGACCTAAGGCCTCCTTCCATGTACCAGGTTTTTGTGGCTGCACACACAAGGCTCAATATCCAAAGAGCACACTTGGAAGGACTGAAAAATCATCTGAAAGTAGAGCAAGGATTCCCTTCTGTCTTATCTTGTATAATTTAAAAAAATCTTTGCCACCAACCAAAGCACTTTTGGACTTGTTTTCCAGTTTGGTATTCCTCAGGGTGTCTCTGTGCCATTTACTGCTATTCCATGTGACTTGTTGTCAGTATTGAATTTCATCTTGTTTCCTATAACCCACTTGTCTAATACATCAGCCTTGCTCCACAGCTTGTTTCCGTTGTGCATTTGCTGCCCTTCTCTTTTTGTTGGTGTTTAACTGCACACTGGGATGTAGTTGAGCTTATGTGTTCTCCAGACTGATAACTGATATTTATGACTCATTTTGTCTCTTGTAAGCTTATCTTGGCATTTATGAATTTTCAGTCTATTGCTATATTGCAGTGTTTTCTTTGTATATTCTTGACCCCTGGAACAGTCTTTTTGGAACTGATACATTTAAGCAATGGTTTCCATAAAATCAGATCACCTTATACATACTTTTCATTGGAAAAACCCCCAGAACACTGGTAAAATAGAATTGCTTATTAATGTTTTCATGTCCTTGAAATCAGCTTAAGCTGATTGTAATCAGCTTTTGAGCTGTTTTGTAAGTTGCCAACATTTTTTAAATTGTATTGAGTTAGTATTGTTATTATTGTTATTGGAGACTAGTATTATGCAGCTGTGTCAGTCTTCTAAATAGGACTTCAGGCATTTTATGGCATGCAGGCATAATACAGGATTTTTTGGTGGTGGTGGAATCTTCACTTTTGTCCCACTCCTTTGTGTGGTGCTTCCTGGAAACCACTGTACCGTGGGAATGTTTTGGATGAATCTTCTGGCATCTTGTCTTGTATTCTCTTTATCAGTGCTGCCTCACAGTGTGTGTGTTTGCTTATTCAAAATTGTTTCTCTGAGACTGATGCCTGCAGAATTCAGTTGAGGAGCCTGTGTTCTGTTGCTCCCAGGTAATAGTGTTTGTCTTTTATAGCAAAGCAGGGAGGGGAATAGAGATCACTTGTGCTTCTGGGCTACAGTTCTACTTCAAAGCAAATTTAATGTACTAAGTAAATTACACTTGTTTTTCTTAGGTAACTAACTATCTGAATACCCAGAGTGATGTGGCAGGTGAGAAGGGAGTCAGCTTTCCCACTGGAGAGAGAAGGAACTCTGGATTCTCTCTGTAGCATGTAGGGTAATCAGTCTGAAATCATGATAAGTGATTGGAGTGTTCATAAAAGTGTCCTATAACTGTAGATGATATTCAGGAACACCTGCCATATGACGAAAACTTGAGAACCTCTACTTAGTTCATGTAAAGAAAAGTCAGATTATATAGTCACAGACTATAAATATGTAGGAATAGATTTCAGAAACTAGAAAGCTTGTTTATTTGGTAGAAAAAGGCATCTGTTTTTGAAATCAGATAGAAAACTTAGTTTTAAAGATGGATACTAATATAGTAAACCTTTTGGAAGCTTAGTAGGACAAGATACAGTTGCAAAATCAGGGTAATAAATTAGTATTTCGTATGTGAAAAGTATAATGACAGATAAAGTTTCTATGTAAAATGTATGAAATGTACATCACATGTATGCATGTAAAATGTATGTAAAATACATCACAATCTCTGATCCATCATCTGATATAATGGCTTTAAACTGCTCTTTGAAAGCTGTAAACTGCTAGAAAGCAATTTATATATTTTTTTAAATCCCTCTTTTTATTGCACTTCTTTGCTACTGCTTTTAATTTCTCTTTTAACTCTGTAATTTAGATGAATGCAGGGAAATTCTGTGTATAGCTTTTTAGACTTTGAGGACATTAAGTCTTGTTACAGAGCAGCACTTGAGTAGTTAGATGCTAAATTGAGTGCTATGCAAAGTGACCATGAAATATTGCTGATGAAGGTGTGATAGTACAAACCTAAAATTATATTCCCAGATAGGTGTGGAATGCCAGAGTAGATGCCTATCTCCAAGCAGAAAACTAGCTAGGGCAGTCCCAGCTTTGAGCTCTGAGTATTTCCTACTATTCATTTTACTGTATGAAAAATAATAAGATTCAAGTGCCAATAGAGCTTAGATTAATGTGCTCAGAGGCCCACATGGCCAATAGGAGATGATATTTATTCAGGATTGCTTATTAAATTTGTGTTTAATGTGGCTGAACTGAAGAGGCACATATGATGCTCTTTTAAAAAGGAGCAAAGCTGTACTTTCTGAGACTGCACCTAAGCAGGTCTGATTTCCTTATTGTATAGAATTTGGGAAATTCTTTATTACTACAGAAGAATCAACAGGTAGAAGGATAGACAGGTGTTCTTAAGACAAGTCAGTTTCTTTTTATAATGGGAAAATAAGGACTTGCAGATCATCCAGACATCTTTGAAAACAGAGACCACATAGATCAAAATCTACATGGGAACATGTGTCGTAAGAATGTTTTTATAATTACAGAAGTATTTGACAGCTGTGCTTCTTGCATCAAAGTCTGTTAAAATTAATGATGCCATGAGATAAAAGGGATATTATAGGCTACAAATGAAGTATTTCAAGAAAGAGACTTTGGAGTTGTCACTGATGATTGTATGAAAATGTCACCTTAGTATACCATGAAGTAAGAGAAAGGGTAAATGAAATTCTGGGTATTATTAAAGAGGTAGTAGCAAATAACACAGGAGATGATCTGAGTATATTTATTGTGTATAATTCTAATTTGGTGGAGGTTCCGTTTTCCTTGTCTTAGAAAGGACATAGCATAAGTAAAAAGGAAAAGAGTTATAAAGCATCAAGAGGAATAATCTAGTTATCTATAAGGATAGATAGCTTAAAAATAAACCAGAAAAAAACAAAACAAAACAAAAACCTGAGGGAAAATAGACAAAATAGAAATGAAGTTAAGAGGGTTCTCAACTAGAAATTCTGCAATAGATACCTAATTCTGAATCTGTCCTGTAAAATTTCTTCTAACATTGTGAAAGGCACTGATACAAAATGCTGTGAACGAAATGAAGACTCAAAAAGAAAATTACTTAAAAGCAGAGTTAAATGGATTTGCACAGAGCAGGTGGCACAAAGCTGTTACAGAGAGTGGTTCAGGAAGACCTTGACTGTCAGGTTCTGAGATGGCTTTCTGGGAAAATTACTGGGCATATGTCTAATTCCTCCTTGCCCATCTGTCAGTTTTTACTGCTGGTAAGACTCTTGACCAGGTGGGCCTTTGCTCTCATCCAGTATAGCAACTTTTGCTGGTTGTGTGGAGTGCTGCTTCTTCCAGTGGAGAGGGACATGAACTGTCAGAATAATTTATTTCTCTCTGTGGTGCACTGTGTTACTTGATGTTTTTGAATAAATTATACTAGAAAAAAAAAAAAAAAAAAAAAGAATGAGAGTAAATGTCTAGAGGATGTTTAAAAGCCTGGCAAGAGCACAAGTTAAATGCAGATAATGCAATCTCAGTTTCTGGCCTTTATTTGTCACTCAGCAATCATGATCACCTGACCTAGAAATCTCAAAGTCTCACAAGGAAATGTGATCTGATAGATTCATCCCCTGAGTGATGCGTCAGTCATGAGAGGATCAGAGTGGCAGGAATTAATCTTGAAATGTATCTGAAAGGTTAAATTAATAGTCTCAGAGAATGTGACTAATGATAGAAGTAACAGGTGAATTCACAGCTGTTGCCCTAAGGCATTTCTGAATTAGAAATATTCTTGCCTTTTCTTACTATACCATCTCCTAAGTACAGTAGATACAATGCTGCCCATCTTGGAACCACAGATGGTTCATCCTATGTTCTGGTGCAGTTGGGAAATGGCAGGAGTTCTGGCAGGTTGGGTTTTATCTGGTGTTAATTTTTACAATACATTACTGCTGTCACTTAAATTCAAGTAATGCAGGACTTGAAATACTTAATTGACAGCAGCAATTTGGCTTTGAGCCTCAGAAACCAGCACAAAAAGTAGACATTTTGTTTTCTGGTTCTTGAAATTTAAAGCAAGTAAGTACTTATATGTTTATAGCATGATCACTTAATTTGTTTTTGCCTATTAGACCACTTTCTTATTTCACAGTTTTCAGTGTTAATTTTTCTCCTTTCACCCTATTTATTCACCTGCTTTTTATCTTTGTCACTGTGCTCAATTTTTATCAACTTTTTGTCCTTCAACTTCAACAACCATAATCCGATGAAGTAGAATATACTGTAAAATATACTTTTTTACTTGCTTTTCCAATGAGCAAAAAAGCAAAACTGCAGAAGAAAACTACTGGCATGTCTGTCAAGCTGGTGCCCTAGTTTCAGCAGCAGCCAGGGCAGAGAGTTAGGGAAGAATATAAACCCAGGCCAAAGAGCTGTGATATTTCAACTGAAGGCTTTCAGAGATTTCTGCCTATTCCAGTAGAGTGATTCCAAGAGCTGGAGGTGACTTGTGTGTTTGATAATGCTGAATCCATGAATTTTCATGAACTTGGACAATATCCTTTTAGTGGCAAGGATTCAACAGTCAAAGAGCAGCTTCTGCTTGCTTGTAGTGTAATGAGGGAGAGGAGAGTTGGGTTATGGGACCTGTTCTTCTGCATCTTGTTCAAAGTTTTTTAAATGTAAGACAGTGTTGGAAAGAGAATTCAGCATATTTTTAAAGGAAATAGGAATGAAATCAGCTGAGTTACCAAGTTGGCAGTTGTGGGTAGCAATAAGAAGCCATCAGGACTGTTGTTGCATGTATGCTTGTGAAGAATTCAGCATGTGTTGAGATAAAATGCTACTGCCACTGGTATGTGCAAAGCCTGTTGTTAATGAAGGAGTGGCTCTAGTATAAGGCCAGTTTAGCTGTAAATCAAGTAATTAATTTTCCTTTTTTTCCTGACATTTATGTCCTGAAAGCTAATGAATTTCAATTAGTGGGTTGTTATAGATTACTTTCTGGTGTGGTTTTCTGTTTGCTGTTTATTAAAGTGAGGTAAATTATGTTCTGCTCATGCTTAGTGTTCCAGGGCAAATTTATTTAACTTATGAAAATATTTTAAGATAATAGATTGTTCATAGATTAATGCAGTTTTCAATAAAATAATAAATACCTATCTTAAAATGGGAAGCTAGCTGATTCACTGAATTGCTTTCAGATTATTTCACTACTCCTTCTTTTAAGACTGTCCTTTGAGTGCTTCACAGGCAGTGGAGTTCTATAAGTAAGTGAACCTCAGTGTTTCTTATCCTAATTGTACTTTAGATAAGATGACTTTCATGTGAAAGGTTTCATATGTTATGAATAATGATTCATGAAGATTTACTCAAAAAAAACCCCAAAAAACAACCTAACAAAAAAACTTTTGGAGCAGACTAGCTGAGATAGTTTTGACCATTAATTGGCAAGTCTCTAGTGTTGATCAAGATCACTTTTCAGTATCAGAGCTAAATAGGTGTAGGACTTATTTGATATTTAAATGAACTGTAAATAACAGAATGGGCATTCTCTCTAGGTTTACTTCTTTCCTGAATAATTGCAAAATGATTGCAAAGTATGTGTTCTGAGAAACGTGGGAGTAGTACCCAACCTTTAATATTGTATTTTGATTTAATAATGCTCTTAGGCATCAACAGTTTATCACATCTCAGTTTCCTAGCACAGCATACCCTTTCTACTGTGAATATCAAAAACTAAAATATTGACACCTGAGAGCTGCCATTATTTTTCTATAATAAAGTCTTAGAATATGTTTTTTCTTTGTCTTGGCTTTTTCTGATGTTAAAACCCTGCTTGTGGATCTTTGTGGATGCATTAGCATTATAATGAAAGCTATTATTCTTAAGGCTGATGTTATTTAAAAGGAGCTTTCTAGGTCTTGCTTTAAGTTGCAAATTAAATGCATTAAATTCATTCTCAATAGCACTTATGAGCTTAATGAGGAGTCTTGTAATTCTGCTTTGAGCTGAGAGTGTTGAGTTGCTTGGTGAATACAGATGTCTGACCTACTGCAAAGGGTTCAGTACTGGGCTTTTGCTTAGTATGTGAAAAACAAAAGCCACAGGTTAATTTTATTAAAGCTAATATTAACTTTGTCTACATTTTTAATGTTATGGATCTGGAATATGACTGAGATTAAATTCAGTCCCTGGGAGATGAGACAGGATAAATTAATTTGAACACAGTCTTTCTGAATACCTCATATAAAAAGGCAAAAGCCCAGCTTTTGGTCTGAACAGCAAGAGAACAGGTTGGTTGCTGTAACTTTTTTTTCTTTCAAGAGTGTTGTTTGTATTTGCATGAGATTCTTAGGCTGTTTTTGTAGATAAAGACTGCAGTGAAGAATTGAAAGAGTAAATACACTGTGTTTGTCTTCAAATCAGTTCAGGTCATCCTCACCATCTGTGATTTTACTGATATTCTGCTATCTTTGTTTTCCCCCTTCAAAGATATTTATTTATATTTTAAGTTTAGAGTTTTAAGTTCATTTGAGTTCATTGTAAAATGCTGTGGGGTTTGAGGAGGAAACTAGGTTAGAGAATCAATTTGTTGACTGAGTTAAAAAAAACCCTAACAACACAAAATCAAGCAACCAGATAACCCCTACAGTTTAGAATATCTAGCATGCTAATGGTGTATCTTTAAAATAGTCTGCTCACACAGATAAGATTTTCAAGAGCTGTGGTTCACTCTGAAAAAGGTGAGAGCTGAGGTCACAGGCATTCAGACTAGTCCTTTTAATCCACAAGCTCTGGGTGGATATGTCTTTTCCTTTTGGGGATCCAAAAAAACTTTCATATCTTTGTTACAGTACTTACCTGAGCTGGTGTTACAGCTCCAATATGAACTTGCCTGTCCTCAAAATCTTGTTAAACCATTGTGTTTACTAACTTACCCCTTCCTATGTGGGCAGACCCTGTCATGTTTCAGACTCAGCTTCTTTGTTGCTATGCTTTCTGTCCAAACTCTCTTTGGAGAGACCTGGATGTCATCCAGGTGGAGATCTAGGGGTTTTTATTCCTTTGTCCTCGGGACACCGTGGTAATCAGTCTTTGCTCTATCATGGCAAGGTAGAACAAGAGCACCTGTAAGGGGTAGGAGTCAGAAACAGAGATCAGAAATCCAGTTATCTTTGCATCAGAATGTTAGGAAGGCTTCATCCTACCCACCCATGGGTTGAGGCCATCCTGATCAAACTTATCATTTGCCCAGGTCAGCTAATAGTGAATTGTTCTTGGTAATTTGTAATTTAATTTCTTTGGAACTCCAATGTTGGGGCTGTAGGAAAGTACTTGTTTTATGTTTCATCTTCAAATGCTCTTGAAGTTACATTTTGTTTCAAGTAGCGCAGAAATACACACAGGAAAAATGTTCACATCTTTAAATTTATGGGTTAACAGCCCAAGTCACTGATGTTGTGGTACTAAGGACTTGCACTGGCTTAGGGAGGAATAGGACAGATGGTACATGAGTTTAGTGCTAGCTGTGTGCTCAGAGTTAGATCCTCTGGGCAGCACACTTGGACAGCATGGATTGGGAATGAGGATGAGTGGCAGTTGTGCTTTATTCTTGTCACTGTCAGACTCCATGAAATGGTCTATAAATCCCTGAAGGTATTTTTAGATGAGTATTGACTTTTGTGATTTTGAGGAAGATGGATGCAGAGTTCTGTAAATAGCACACTTCACTAGTGACATGTCCTGTGGCATTCTAGGATGTAGTTCAGAGAAAAAGTGCAAAACTACACTGCAGACCTTAGATTATATATCCCTAGAAAGAATTTGTCTTTTAAATTCAGCTTTGTCAGTGGGTATTGGATCAAAATTGTATCTTAACGCTTTTAACTTTCGTGCACTTTGGAAGATATTTTATTTTCTACTTTCATGAAGAGATGATGAATATGGACTTGTTTTCATCAGTCAAGTCATATTAACAGAAGTTGCTGATTTCATAGTATCTGCTCGAAGGCAGTAGGAAGGGTGAAGTACAAAATTATTTTTGGAGTATTCTTCCGGCTACTAGAAATGCTTTTTGAAGTCACGGAAGTTGGTCATCAAAGCTTTAAAAAAGACCTTTGCAGAAGATGTTGCTGGTGAAATATTAGTACTATTATCCCATTCTACAAGTATTGTTGTTATTCAGCTGTTGAGTGGGTGGTAGAGAATATGGAAAGAAAATGATTTTTGAAGAAAAACTACTTATAGAAGATTGCTGGTACTTTAACAAATTGCTGCAAAGTATGCACTGTATATTTGATGCAGTAATTTAAAGAATAAAATATTGATGATTCAGCTTTGTGTTAGCAATAAATTGTTCAGAGTTGGTATTTAATATGAAAGCACAACCTGATCTTGAACCCCCTCTGGTTATGAAAAATCAGTTAGCACTTGATATTAGAGTAGAGCAGCTCATGCTAATAATTAAAGCACTCTGCAGAGAGCACTTGCTTTCTGCAGTCAAAAGATGATCTGCCAAACCTGTGCAGCTTCAGTTACACAACTGTGTTTTATAGCTTTGGGTTGTGTATGTGCCCCACAGCTTTGCAAGAGTTTTTTATTCTACCAGTGTGACTTCAAGGCAGACTCTGCCTTACCTCATATGTGAATATAATTGGGTGGACTGATCCCGTGCCTCTCAAAGATCTCAATAATCTCTTTTAGTAACATTCTTCTTCTCTTCCTTTTCTTCTGTTTTTGTAATGTTTTCATTTTCTTTACACCATGGTTGTTCTATATAAGCATTACTACACTTTGATTATGCTGTAGTCACTTTCTATCCTGGTATACCACTGAAATCTCAATGCATCCTGAGCTTTTTCACTGGAAAGTCTTAAGGCACACCATGCAACCCTGTGTGGGTTAGGTATTTTTGCTGTATATCTTGTTCCTTGACTGTGTTTTGGTGCTTGGACTGTTGCTTTTGGAACTATAATTGACTTCAAGTTTTTGTTTTCTTTTAATTGTTGATACCTTACTGATGTCACCTCAGGGACCAAAGGCATGATGACTGCCAGAAAAAAATTCACGCCCTTAGTAGTTTTGTGCTGCATCATGTTTGTTCTTTTGCCACTGAAGTCAAAAGGTCTGAAAACACACAGCAGACATGTGAATTGCTTTGCCTCATCTTTTGCATTGTGTCTTCCCCTTTCTGTTTGGAGGAGGATGTAGGACACCAGATAACTGAGTTCCAAGAATGTGGTATTCAGCATCTCTTCCCCTTGCCCTCAATTTTCTTATTAAGCACTCTTAAAAACTAATTTATTTTTTGTTGTAATGAACACGCTACTTAGTTTATGTGTTTTCAACAAAGTTGATGCCTCCAGGAATAAAGTGTTTCTTTTGAATTTGGAACATCATGTACTTTGTGATTTATTATGTATGCAAGAGAAAAGCCTTATACCCCAAGCCCCTCTTCTGCTTCTTTTCTACATTTTAGTAATTGGACAATGTCATGCTGGGTACTGATATGGAAGTAAAAGGGATGGTGTAAATGCATCCTGCTAACCTCAAGCAGTCTTGAATGTCTCTGGAAAACAAATGTTTGTGGTCTACAAAAACAGCCATTTAGCAAGCTGTTGCCAAAGAAGATACTGATACAGGGGCTTCAACACAAGACAGCTCCATCCAAATAATCCTTGCAGGCTGGAGAATGTGCCTCAGAGCTGCTCAGTATTAATGCACCTGTGGACATTTCTCAAAGGAGAAAATGTTATGATGTGCTGGTTTTGAGCTATTTGCCTTCATGCATATTCACAATATGAACTTACCTTCCTCTCTGCTTTTGCCCTTCAGTATCAAAATCCAGAGGTTCCTGGGTTCTCTGGAATAGAACAGCCTGGGTGCACCTGCCCACGTGTATTAGGGGGACCCAGTCCTCCAGCTCTGGAATGCTTCACAAGCCAAAGACATCTCTGCCATGTGCCTGCACACATGGCAGAACATTGGTATGGCCAATACATTTCTGGTTTCCTGTCACTAGCCAGAAACATTTCTGTCTCTGCATTATGAATATTGCATTAATGGTATGTTCTGTGGCTCTTGATTACATCCCTTCTGGATAGAAGATGAGAGATGGCAGCTCTTGGTGATTAGAGGAGCATCTGTCAGTACCTATTTATCTCTCAATATTCATGCTATAAATAACTGGAGATGTTTGTACTTAGGTCTGTATGTCTATTCCTTTATTCTGCTGACTCATAATTTAAATATTCTCATTTGCTCTAGGAAGGTGTGATGTGAGATGGAGAATAACTAGGTTTTAATGCTGTGAACTGATGAAATCTCTCTGTGTTATCTAAATACAGCTGATCTAATCAAGTTGTGTTTCCTATGAGATGGTGTCCTTGATTCTCATCACATCCAGCACCAGAAATTCAGACCCACAGCATATTCCTAGAACAGACTCACTGGGCAAGAGGCAGGTGGTGCATGCTGTGCAGATGTTGGTTGTGTCCCTGCTGAGGCCACTGATTTGAGCCAACTTCTTTCCTCTCTAAGGCTGGGAATATAGGTGTATTTAGCTGTCAATTTTCATATAGATGCTGGGAAATGACCTTTGACCCTTCCTTTTTTCTAAAATTTAAAATAGGCTGCTAAAGTTAAATATTCAACAATATGATTAAATCAAGCTAGTTCCTCTTTTTTGTACTGTTTTGGGGGAGTGGGGGAGGGATTAATTTTGGAGCTTTTTGGGTTTTGAATATTGGAACAAAAATGTATTATAGAGATGATAATGCATCCTTAGCATTAAAAATTGAATGAAAAAGAAAAAATATGTTAATTTAAATATCTTAAAAAATTAAAATTGTATTAAATAAATGAAATTAAAAAACAACAGTGTGTGCCTGAAAGTTGCTGTTTCATGGTGCTGCTGCATTTCAGGGAAATGCAACTCTTAAAATTATTAACACAAAGTAATTCTTATTCTTATTGTATTAACAAATTTATTTTCTTTGACATTTTAATGTTGAAATTTTGTACAATGTATCTAACTGCCCACTCACAATTCATGTACTTTCAATCATAAACTTCTTGTAAATTCGTTAATTTTCTGCACTCATGAAGCATTCATAAAAGCAGAAGAATTTAAAAAAATTCTAGATGTAAGCCTTCAGGCTGAGGTGGTAAAACAGAGAAAAATTGAGGGATTGTATGAGCTTATGGGAGAAATAACCTTTTGTAGCTTCTTTGTAATAGTCAGATGACTTTTGCCCTCTATTCAATAATTTGTGCATTGCATTGATTATTTATGCCCAGCAAATTGACTGTTGTGTGGTGGTTCAATGGTGCTCTTTAAATAGAGTGAGAGAGCACACAACATGCAGACCTAGCTAATGCAGAGCATGTAGGGTTTCTTCCTATAACCATAATCTAGAAAACTTATTTTTAACTTCCTTAGAAAGATATATTTTCATTTATTTTCCCTCTTTAATTTGGTTAGGTGTTTTTGGTTGGGTGTTTGGTGGTTTTTTTTGGTGGTGTTTTTTTTTCCTTTGACTAAAAGGACTCTTGGTGTTGCAACTTTGATGACTACTCGTGGTGGTGAGATGGGAACACTCAAACGCTCTGATTTAATGAGGAGCCCAAGAATGGAAATGCATCAAAATCCTCACGCGCAGCCAAAGCAGCTGCTCCGGCACCCGCCGTGGGCACCGAGCACTCGGGCACCTTTCAGCTCCTCCACCCTGCCTGTGTCTGCCAAACACAGGGGGAAATTTGTAAACCTACGGGACAGTGTGAAAAAGAGCCCTACAAAAAGCACAGCCAAAGTAAAAGCTGCTAGTGGTTGGGTGTCTGATGGCTCGTGCTCTAATTGCTCTTTAGGAAAGGTAGGTGTTGCACGACGTGGCTGGAGTTTTTGTGCAAACTGGAGAAAGTGTGTTGCATTTTTTTCTTTCTGTAGTTTTATCCCCGCTGTTTCTAATTACTTCCTTACTTAATTTCCTATTGTATTTTATTGCTGGAAATGAAAGTAGCAATTATTAAAATCAGATTGGCGAAGGAATGTTTGTTCTCATGTTTTCCAATCAAGGTTGCTGCACTTTATACAATACGGGGGTTTACAGGAAGTTCTTGTAAGCAAGGAAAGTTTAGTTTGCTGGATTTTTGTTCTCCAAAGTGTATCTTTTTATTGTTTACTAAGAACAGCGTTATAGAATTTGCTGGCTTAGTTTGTCTCCTTGAGCAGGTGTATGGTGCTCTGATTTACCTACATATTAGCTGGTATTTCCTCCCTGAAGGACTTACTGTGTGTGGGTTAAACACAAGAAAATGTCTGTGTTCTTACTCTTCACAACATCTGGATGTAGTATTAGATTTGGAGGCACTCAGTTGAACACTTAAAGGCATTGCTGTCTTAGCTTTTGGGAACATACCATTTAAATGATTTTTTAAAATACAAATTTTAAAGTACATCATTATACTTTGATAAATATAAAATAACTTTTTTATACTGTTGTAGCCGAATGACTTTTCATTGTAGGGATTAGCACACGTAGTTTAGGCTGGCAGATCTGTGCAAGTGAGTTATAGTTCAAGTCATGCATTCCTACATAGAATAATGTATCATAATTGTGTGCTGTAATTCATATGTATTCAAAAGATGACTTTTAATTGTCCTGCTACTTTCTTTCTATTTTATATTGGTTTGTATTTGTTTAAACCAGAGTCATTGAATGCTTTAGTCATCTTTATTGAAAATTATTTTGAGAATAAGCTTTTATTTGTCAGAATACTTCGGTGTATGCTTGGAGAATTCCTAAAATGGCCAATACTTCTTGAAAATTCCCAGAAAGTGGAGTGTTGAGGTGATATTCTGGGATATTATTCAGGTGCTGTCAAGGTACCTGTATCATATAATCATTTGTAGACTGATTATGTATCTTAATAAAACAATAGTTCTTCTGTTAGAAGGAAGTTCTAGGTCTTCTTTACCTAATGATTTAAAATATTTTCATTTCTTGCCTTGTTCTTCTTTGTGATTGCCACAGTGCCTGCATCAGTTCAATGTAGTCTATGAAACATTTGAGTGCAGTCTTGTCTTCATTTGGATTTGCACATGCTTTGAAGGTGGTTGTGTTGTTGCCTCTCCTTATCCACATGGTAGTGGAGGAGGCTCTACAGGATTCTTGGAGGAGCAGGGAGATTTTAAAGTTCAGTGGATCCTAAACCAACAGCACAAAGAGAGAATACAATGACTGTATGAATAACTTAGGAGGCTTGACCCTAGAATAATTAAAGGATCATGAACAAAGTCAGTTTTAAAATAATAAGGGTAAAACTTGAAACTGGTTGGGAGAGTTTGTGAAGCACTTGGGGATGAGAAACCCATAGAGAAGAGACAGTTAGAAATTAGGGAAAGAAAGGAACCATCTTTTGCAAAAGGCATATTATTTTTTTCCATACCAATTTATATTCTTCCCCACCTCCCTCTTTTTAAACACTTCAAATTTTGAACTTTGGTCTGTAAATGTAAGAATGCTCTAATGACATTAGCATTCTCTCAAGATATCAAATATATTTTGTGCTTTTGTTTTTTTTCAGTAATTGCAATGTTTTTCACCAGCTTTCATTTTGGGAGGATTGACTTTGAGCTGAAAAAACCCTGTAGAAATACCATATGTACATTTAATATGTGTTGCTGTTCTTGGACTGTTAATGCAAATAGCATTATTAGATATTACTCTTTAATTTGGTGGCTGCTGTTGATGTATGCTGCTTTGTATTTTAAGGTCTCAAACTTTTCAAACATTTAATACTGTTATGTTCTGGGGCTTTTGTTCACTTTTGGGAGCTAGTATTTTCTTTTGTCATTATGCTTCATTATTTTTAAAGATCACAAGAATGTCTTGGAACAACCAAATTGCAAGAGCTTTGATTTTCTGTTCAGCTTGTAATGTTGGTGATAGTTGCCAGCAGTTTGTGTTGCTGACAGCTTGTTGACAACCAGTATGTGAACATCTCAAAAATATTTGAGTCAAAGTTTTGCTCAAAATGCTGTTTGGAATCTTATTCCTTTGCAGCTTAAGTGTCAGTAGCTTTGCTGGTTACTATTTGAATGAAGATTCCCAAGATCAAAATTCTCCTAGTTCAGTAAATCTATGTCAAGATCTTTGAGAGATAAATTAAATCTGTTTTAGGACCTTCCACATATTTGATTAAAAGGTTTCCTTTGATTATTGCTAGGTTTAGAAACCATAAGATACTTCTGATTTTTTTTCTTTGTCAGAGAGGAATATTATCTTTGTTGAGTGCTGTTAACTTCTGTTTTTTGCACTCTGTTGTATATTGGTGAAGGGATTCTGTTGTGAAACCAGCTCACAAAAAGCTTGTTCATTGACCTGAGCAGGTCTTTTTTATTGGACCCCAAAGTCCCAGTGCTGCAAGGAGAGTGCCTTGGTGTGAATAACCCAGCTGGGCATGTCCAGCTACGTTGGGTTGCTGCCCATCAGTGCAGTGCTGGGAATGTGCTGCCATGAGCACTGTGGGGTAAAGGGACTGTCTGTGTTCTAGTTAGTCTCCAAATCCATGTGCTAGCTCATAGTTGTTTATGCTGTTAAATTTGAGTCTTGTTTGTTTTAAATTGTTCTAGTTTTTCTTATTTTTGACATTTTGTTGGTGATTTTTAGCCCACAGAAGCTGTTCCTTCCTCTTCTCCCATTGTCCCTGTGATCCCTGTCCCACCAGTCCCTGCTGAGACCATCCCATCCACCATACCACAGGTTTTTATGCTGTTTTGTTTTATTTTATTAAACTTGTTCAACTTTTATTTCTTTAATTTATTTTGTTGCTTTGTTGAAATATGCTTTTTGCTGCTCCCACACTCAGGTTTGAGGTGAACCCTTAGATACACTAGGATTTCACTCCAATGTTTGTTCAGTTTATGACAGCTTTTAGTGCATTTAAATATTGATATTTTCATATGGAAGTGACTAGTAAGTTCTGAAAGAACTAAAGAAAAAAATAACCACAAGAATGGAAAGAACCAATAGAATATCTTGTGTTTACATAATAACTAGAGTAATTTCACCCTTGCTGAAGTGTTATTGCTTGATTTATTTATAAAGAAAATGCTTTCTCATCTCCTATAAATACTTAATACATGTCTTTCCTCCGTTGCACTTGCATGGTGTTTCTTGTGTTCTCTACCCATTTGCTGGTATTACTGTTTTTGGTGGGCATTTAGAAAAAAAAGAGATCTTTTTACCTCTCCATTCCTAACATATTTAACACATAAAATGTGTTTCCCTTCTGAGCCTTCATCCACACCCCCAAAACAAAAACCAAACCCAGTCAAGACAGGTGAAGGCAGTAACATGCGTTAATGATAGGATCTCCCATGTAATTTGGAATATGTGACCACAGCATGGCAAGCTATGGAACAATCCAGGATAGACATTTTGCAAATAGATTGACATTCTGCTTTTTTTTTTAGTTTTTTGTAACTTTACTGTAGCTTTCAGTGCAGAAATCTAATATGATGAGTGCACACCTTCTGAAAAGATGGTTCAATTTTTGGAATCATTTGGTGACAGGTATTTATTAACTTTAAAGGGAAGTTAAGCTATCCAGAAAATTACTTGAAAATTTTTGTAGTATAGATGTCAGGTTTTACTTTTTTTCTTAATTTTTACTTTCAAGCTACTGGATAAGCTTGCAACAGGTAATAATCTTTATCTTTGCAGAGTTTTTAATTTTTGCATAATCTACAATTGGCAAAAAATTTTGCTGTTGCCTGTTTTATAGTGCAATTTCCAGTGGATGTCTGTTCATTTGAATCTGTCACCTGTACTTCTTCCAGCAGGAAAACCAGAAATTTGATTAGTTTTAGAAATACTCCCTTCTTATAGGGGGATTCTGCCCACATCAGGATTTGAGATGGACAGGCCACTGCAACCATGCCCAGATAGTCCCTTTGCAATGCCTGGCAGAGCTTTTCTCATTCATCTTTGAAAAAGATGGTAAAGTGCTGCTTTTTGATGGAGAGTTTGGATAAATGTAGGAGTGTTAGCAACAATCATTTAACTTCCAGAAGGGGTTTTGCATTCATTGGCTGATTTGCATCTCAAACATACTGTTCACCAAACCTTGCCTACTAACTGCAGTTTTGCTTTTAGTTGTCTTTTTTAACATGAAAAGAAGAACATTTGTCTGCCTCAAAAATAAAAATTATGGGGAATCGGCTTTTACTGACACTGTGTATGCTGAATATAATTGTATGTTGCAGAAATCCTAATGTGAAATAAAAAAATATTCCAAAATGGAGTAAAAAGAACATGACTGAGCAATTAAACCTTGCTTTCTTCTCAGCAAAAACATAAAAACATATAATTTAACTATATTTATTGCAACCTTAACAACAAATTATTGTGATGAATAATGGATTAAATCTTTTTAGTAAAGGATCTTATTTTTAATTTACTCTCATTTTAATATAACCTGCACTTGAATAAGGAGCAGAAAAGGAAATTTAACTTAGTGGCAGAAAATGGTTGTGAGGGATAGTGTTTTGACAGAGTTTTTTATTGTGACATTAATAACTAGTGCTTAATGTCTCTACTGCATGAAGTGTGCTTGTGCTTCTATTGAGAGAATTGCTGGGTGAGAAAGGCTTTTGATGGCATTTTGACAGTCATTTGTGTCATTCTTTTTGTTTCCTCTTACTTTTAATTGTCTGCTCTGTTAGCATGTGTAGGTCCTACCTGATTTTAAGCCCACAGGCTTAATTTGATACCAGATAGATTGGTCCTGTCTAAAGATGGGAGATTATTCATCTCAGCCTTTTGAAAGGCACTTCTGAGTCATCACTTCCTAGGTTTAGGAGCTTTCAAAAATCATAAATTCTTCAGAATTATGTTGCTGTATTAGTAATGAAACAAAAATACTGAATATTAATAGGTTAATGCAATTGTCACGTTTTTGTAGGTTTTAACTTTGTCTTTGCATGAGTTTAATACTGGCTTCTTTTACAGCCTATTAAACTATTCCTAAATCTATTCACACACACATACATACCTAGGAGATTAAAAAAAGGAATGTCTTAATTTTAAAGATCATGTGTTTTTATATCTATTAAAAATCCCCTCAGATTCATTAAAGCAATAAGGAGATTAGCTTTCTTTAGTGCCACAAACTTAATAATGAGCAGTATTTAAAGTCTGGAATATATCTGGGCACTGTTTGTTTTGCTTATGTTCCTAGAGCAGGCTCGATGCTGCCTATTTTAAAGGCAGATAGTTGATGGATAAATGGGAAATTGTTTATTTGGAAATATTTCATATATTTATATATATATTAATATATATTTCCTATGGGTTTTCTTTCAGTTGTAACCACATTTTTCACAGAAAAATTCTCAGTGGTATGAGACTAAAAGTATAAACTGAAAGTGTAAATTACTCTAGTGGTTCCTGGCTTGTAAGAATTCTAATATTTCAGCTTTCTGTGGCAATAATCTCTGACTGCTTATGGCTTGTTAATCCTTAACAATTTTCTGATGGAAGCACATTTTGCTGTGTGGTAAATGAATGTCTGCTGTGGCTTTGCTTTTGCAAGTCAGTTTTGTAGGTCTGTTCTTGCTTAAGTTGCATTTCTGCAGTTTTCCATTTTGCAGTTTGTGGAGGGAGTGGTTCACTGCTCCTAATGGAAAGAAAGGGAAATCAAATCCACTGAAAATTGGTTTTGAGATACTGAGTGATAAAACAATCTCTTCATATCAATACCACAAGTACTGGGGTAACTGGCATCATGTCAAATGGTAGCATGACTCAGGTTTTCTTTTGAAAAACAAGGTAATAAATGACAGAATTTAGATATTAAATATGATCTCAGACCTCCCTAACAGTGTGGTTTTATGTCAGGGAAGCAATTTGTCCAGGATAGTAACAAGTGTTTTAGAAGGTCAGTTGTGAGATTCTCAAGGTCATGCTATCTTTTAACAGAACTTTGAGAAAGCCAGCAAGTTAAATGCTGTAAAATTATCATTAGTAGTGCATTTTCTTATGCTGTATTTTTTATTTTTTTCATTTTTAAAGGCAAATCCCCCTCCAGTGCTGGTGAATACAGATTCTTTGGAGACTTCAACATATGTAAGTCTACACATGCTTTCAATTAAGACTTTCAATCATGTTTTATGAATGTAATTGTGTATGCCTGTTGCTGCTGTTTAAAAAGACCTATTTTATCTCTCTGATGGTGCTTCATTTTGTCAGCTCTCATGATGGTTATTTAAATTCCTTTAATAGCTGTTTGAAAAAAAAAGTTTCAGATTGCAGGTAGAATTTTTCTGTGTACCAAAGTGTGACAGTGCAAAACACAATTGAGATTTCAGAGGTTCAGTGTTCAGAGAACAATCTGTTTCTTCAACTGTGCAGGCAAATGCTTTAATATTTCATGTGCCATTTCTGTTGCCCTTCTCATAAAAACATTTCTTCATGTAGTGGCTATACTTAAGGTTTTAGTGTTCTAAATGTTCATAAAAAGGAATTGGTTCTGTTTGAAACATTAAGGTAATAAGTGTAGTTATGTGGAGGCTGAAATTTTTGTTTGTCAGGCATAATTACAACATTTATATAAAAAGTCCATCATCCAGGGGAAGGCTCTGCAGATAAAGCTTAGCTTAGTGGGTCTGAAATACCTTTGAAACTTAGAAGAGAGAGATTAGGTCAGTGATTTTTATCATGTAATATATTCCTGCTCCTGTCTCTGCTAATGTTTGGCTTGTTAGATAGATAAATTCAAAGGTGATTTTTCAAAAAACGAGAGAGAATATAGGACTGAACTGAAGGAGAAGATAAAAATACTGGGGGGTTTTATTTGTTCCTGTTTATGTAGATGATATTTGAAATTGGATTACAGAGCTTTGTACATGGAAATAAGAGACTGCTTAAATGTATTAGGATCGGCTTTGTTTTGTGTAATGGCAATGAATAGGGAAATGATTAATCATCCTTGTTATTTATTTAATAAAAAAGAAAAGAAAAGAGCACTGCACACTGATCAATCATTGTGAACCTTTTGCAGGTACTGTAATGCTGGATGACTGCTTCAGTTAGCACATGTTGTCATTCCTGTAGATAATAGCTCAAGGACCAAGCTACCATAAAAACTTCTTGATCACAGTGGCTTCTTTTGTGTTGGTGTAGCAATAGATCCAGTTTCATGTATTCAGAAGGTCAGGACCTCATCCCTTTATAATAGAGAAATATCATGTGTTAAAACCACCATATCTTTTCCACTGAAAAACTACTCAGGACATAATCATTTTTGAGGTACTTTGTAAAGATGATAATCTGTTATGTGTGGAATGGATATGGCTTCTGTTGTATTAGAGGAGACATAATTAGAGAGTGAGGGATAAAAGAGCTTGATATTAGACAGCCTGTAAAAGTCATGGCATTGCCAGCTTTTGGGGCATTTAAATATATTAAATAAATATAGGAGGAAGGAAGTAGCTTGATGTTAATTTTATTTGGGATGAATTAAATTCCCTTTTTAAATTCTCTGCTAAAAAATGGTCAGATTTTAAAACTCTTTCTTCTATACATGTTTTTTATCTTTAGTATGCAAAAACTACAGAAATCTTAGATATTCTGTATCTTGAGGATAGACAAGGTCCTTTGTAAAATAATAGTATAAATGTTATTTCTTACCTTGTTAAATATTTCATCCTAAAAGGCTAGAAATAAGAAGTTATCTATAGCTGCTGTATGTAACTGTATGTAACTGTGGAGGAAAGAATTTGAGTTCCAAGGTATCTTGGAAAAAAGCTTTCTCTTGAATATTAAATATGAATCTGTTATTTAATTGATTTTGCTTAGTTTTGATTTTTAATTTTTTTTTACTTCTGATATTTCTTTCTTTGTTTTGTGGGCAGCAAAGAATGTGGGAATCCTTTCTAACTAGAGGATGACAAGCCTTCTTTCTAGGATTTCTGGTTTTTGTCAAGCTTTATAAAGTATTCTTCTAAACTCATCTTTTTGGCCATATTTTAAATTGCTGAACTTTAGTATGTATGTAACACGATAAGTAGTAGTGTAAGCAGTTGTTAAATGTTACTTTAAAAGGGTCTTACCCATTTCTCATGGGAAGGTAGTATAAAGCATCAGTCCTTGATTTTTTTTTTTCTCTGCTCAGTGCAGAAAAACAGTAGGAGAATGCTGCTATGTTCTTCCTTACAGTTCTCTACCCCATATCCTCTTTCTTTTTTCTCAGTTTCAAGTTGCTGTATAGCCTGAGGATCTCGAGCATTTTTTCTTCCTGGCAAGCAGAAGTAGAGAGCCTGTGCCTTACAGTAGTTGTGTAGAACAGTCTGCTCTCTGAACAGGCAACTTTTAAACTCTCATAGAAAGTTTCTCTGATTCATAAATACAGAATGGTGTGAAAAGTACATGTCCTCTCTGAGCCCACTGGTCACTGTGAATCAGCTGAGATTTGATGGGAATGAACTGCCAGCCAAGCAAAGTGGGTTGTGTAAAGTGTAGGATTCTCTGTAATCTCACTTCTCTTTTTTTTATAGGTCAATGGCACGGATGCAGATTATGAGTATGAAGAAATTACTCTTGAAAGGGTAACATGCTGAATGTACTCTGTTTGAAATGGGATTTATGATATGAAAAATAGCAGTTCAAACCAATTCTTACTCTTTTTTTATTTTAGGTAGATTGTTTGACCTAATGAAAAAAAAGTACATTCAATTGCTAAGCAGGAATTGAAAGTTTGATTAATATCCTTGACCATTGAGAGTAAGATGGGAGAATGACCTCCTGTAAGATAGCCTGCATTTAATGTTGCTACCTAGACTTGTAGAGACTAACAGCACATATTCTGATTTAATCTCCTGTATTGCTTTTTTTTTTTTTTTTAATAGGCTTTTGCTTATATACCATTGAGTTTTATATTGAGATTGCAAGTGGCACCATGTCACATGCATTTCTTTGTTATTCTACATTGAGAAGAGACCACAGTTCACTTGAGGTGCACTGTTAGCAAAAAGACAGAAAGAAATTATTGTATTTAATACAATATACTGTGCAGTTCTGGTGGTTACTGAGAGGGTGAAGAATCTTGCAGTTGATGGTAAGGGCAAGCAATCCTTGAAGAGAAAAATCTCAGTCTGATTCTCTGCATCTGTGGGGATATATTAAAGGTGGGACACGAGCTATTTAAAGGCTTTTCTCTAGGAAAAATAATGTGTCACTAATAATTTAATGAGGAGCAACTATTTGTATGAATGATCTGGAAAATCTGGCACATTAGAGATAGATTTTATGTAGTTTATCAAGTTCAGTGAGAAAGCTATGGGGCTGGAACTGTCTCATACAGGTATGCAATGACTTATGTTCTCCTTATGTGTGTGAGATGTAATTATGCTTATTTTCATAGAAGTAAGTTATATATGTAGCATACTACTTAAACTGTCTTTAAATACTTTTGTTATCGGTGAAAATGATGTAGATTTGGTTCTATAGGGTATCAAATACACCAGAATACCTTGTCCCCAAAAAATAAATATGTATCTTTTTTTTCCCCTCTACCTGTAGGGAAATTCAGGACTTGGCTTTAGCATTGCAGGTGGTACAGACAACCCACATATTGGGGATGATGCAAGTATTTTCATTACAAAAATTATTGCCGGGGGTGCAGCTGCACAGGATGGAAGATTACGGTAGGATGAATTTCTGTGTTGGGTGTTGCATTGTATTTTAAAAAGTGGATAGGAAACTTTCTGTTACTTTTAATAGTTATATCCTGCATTAAGTGTTAAATAGGTTTTCCTTATGGAAGTGTTTTTGTGTGAATCAATATATGTCTCCCAAACGAATATCTGCAGCTTAGGAAAATTAAGTGAACTTTTTTTATTCTGTGGTATAAATCTATTATGCCATATGTTTCATAGTCTTTGATTCAAGAAAAAGCTTAGACAGATAGGATAGGTAACTTGTGGTTATCCATGTGTGGATTTTGTGATCCACAAGGTAGGTGAGTTTATTAATAACCCTTTTTTATGCTTGGTAATAATTCAGTGTCTTAATTTTTCAAAGATACCCCTCCACATTGACTGGAGGACAAATTTTTTTTTCTCTTTGTGTTACCAAGAACTTGTCCCATAATTTCATGTGCAAATACCTGATGTATTATGGGTTTTAGTCCTAATGAGCTTATTTCAAGGCTTCATTTTAGCTTGTTGGCCATTGTCAGAGGTACATCTGGCAGGACATGGTGACAGGTGGGCCTGACATTGCACTTAGTGTAATGAGGGCTCAGTGGCACTGCAGCAGCATGTTAAATGGAGTGGAAGGCCAGCACTTAAACTGCTTGTGGAAAGCAAGATTGACTTGTTCATATCATGGCGTAAAAATGAGTGTGTTTTCATTGTGTGCCTGCTAGTTTTGATTTTTAAAATTCTATTTTCTAGCCATAAACAAAAGGTGATTTTTACAAACATCTTTGTAAAACACTGTCAAAATGAGGCACATGCAATAAGGTGCCCTCTTCAGCTGTGAATTAAATATTCCTCTTAAATATTTTCTAGTGATCCTTCATTTGTTTTTAAACACTAATAATTAATTTTAGAGCATTGTATTGAATGAGTAGAATTTTGGAGACAAATCTCTGTATTTTAAAGTGTTAAAATATATTTTAGTGTATTGTAGATAAAATATTAGGCTCCTGATGTGTGCAGTCTGCTGGAACACAGCAGCTGAGTATGACTGTTGCTGTCTCCAGGGTTAATGATTGTATCCTACGAGTAAATGAGGTGGATGTTCGGGATGTGACTCACAGCAAAGCAGTGGAAGCCCTGAAAGAAGCAGGATCAATTGTGAGATTGTATGTCAAAAGGAGAAAACCAGTCACAGAAAAAATAGTGGAAATCAAACTTGTGAAAGGCCCCAAAGGTATGTTGGAAATATAAAGTTTCTGTTTCGTAAGGATAGAATAGAAACTGTTCTTGTAGAATGCAGGGTTTTCATTTAAATGATAAAAATGTTTCTGACTGCATCTAGTAATTATTAAGTACATTAAAACTAGAGGAAAATACTTAATTGGATTACCCATTAAGGATGTTTGAGAGATTAGAAGTAATTTAGGGAAAGTAATTACTGGGCAATGTATCTATAAATATATGGATGCTATAGCATGGTGATGCTTATAGCTGTGCTGTGCCCATATTTCACAAAGCATGAATGATCTGGCTTTTGGTTTTCAGAACTTGTGTACAGGTTACATCTTTTCTAGAGCTTTATTTTCTAGAAAATTATGGAGTTCACTTGTAAAGGCATCAGAATTACTTTAGCCAGACTATGATATTATATATTTGTGTCATACAAGGAGAGTTATTATTTATAGAATAATATGAATTTAAGTAAGAATTTAAGTCAAATGAATTCAAAAAAGGTTTCTTGAGTAATGCCTTTATCTTCAAGCAGGTCTTGGTTTCAGTATTGCTGGTGGTGTAGGAAATCAGCATATACCTGGGGACAACAGCATTTACGTAACCAAAATCATTGAAGGTGGGGCAGCACATAAAGATGGCAAACTTCAGATTGGAGACAAACTTTTAGCTGTAAGTAAGAGCTGCATTTTTAAAATGATCATTCATTTTTAGGCTCAATAGGGGCATGATTCAATTTGTGGTTAAGCTGCCTGGAAATCAGTGATAAAATTAAATCTGCATCATTCAACACCATCTCATCAGGAGATCTGAAATTTATTCCTCAGCCTAATGTTCCATGCAAAACCTGTATAAATCAGCATGTTTATTTCTGATGCCTGCTATTATTTTTCTGAGATCTGAGTGACAGAATTGTAAAAAAACATACAATGGGATTGTTTCTCTTCTAAAAAGAGAAGAATGGAATGGAACTCCTTGTACTGGTGGCTGGCCAGCCTTTAGCCAGCCTGTGGTGAAACTGCTGCTTATATTGCATTTCAGTGTTTGCAATGCTTCTGAATGGCATTCTTATTTTTTAAAAAAGCTTAAAATAGCTTCAAAGTTGAAGCTATTTTCTGTCTTCTATGCACAAAGTAAAAATAATTTTCAACTCTCTTAAATTCAATCCACAATTTTTTTGTCCAGATAGAAGAATGAGAGCCACAGCCATAAATTTCTGAATGTATTTCTGAATTGCTAACTCTTGTAAGGTTAATTGTTCTACACTCTTTCTTCTAGCAGTATTAGCTTCTCTAAGAATACAGATGCAAAGAATATATCTAAGGAATAGAGTTTTCCCCCACACCTAACAATTGGCAAAGCCCAGTTGTTCTTGCACATTATGAAATTAAATGATGAAAGTATCTTTAGTCCCTTGGGTTCAGTGCAGTACAAGCTTTATTTCCTGTGTTGCCTGGAATTATCTGAAGAAATTTCTTCCCTTTCACAATAAGAGAGGGTCAGCAGCTCATTCACTAAGGCTGTATATGAGATAGAAATTGTTAAGGGATTTTTTTAAAATTGAAGTGGTAGTGTTTCACTCTCATAACATTAACTTAAGATAGTTGTGGTTTGCAGTTGAACTAGTTCTTGTTACTTGATATGTAAATCAGTTATTCTGGTACCTTCTCAAGTTTTGACCCCTGCTTTTTGACATCATGCCAGAATATATTGTCCCATTACAAGGTCTTTAACATAATTAAGTGTGCTTGTGCACACTTACAACATTTTGAGTGTCTTATTTGTCCCATTAGCTCCCCAAAGTCATATGTGCCTTCTTTACAATGTTGTGGTCAATATATTTATTATAATCCTTCATAGGAACACTTGTCTTTCTCATACTTAACAAAGCCTCTCATATAATTTTATGTAACCAGTTATGTCTGTGGCACATGAATCCTAATAAAGACCCTCAATGCCAGTGTTCTAACAGCCTTCAGTGAGTGTCCTATGAAAACAGTACATTATTCTGGGTTGAGAATGTTTGTTTTTCTCTTCAGGTCAACAGTGTTTGCTTAGAAGAAGTTACTCATGAAGAAGCAGTGACTGCCTTAAAAAATACATCTGACTTTGTTTATCTGAAGGTTGCAAAACCCACCAGCATGTTCATGAATGACAGTTATGCTCCTCCTGATATCACAAACTGTAAGTTCATCTTATCTTTCTGATTTAATTAATTTTCTCTTTAAGGTTTTAACATATTTCATTTTTAGTAATTTTACTGTTGCAAGCTTTTAAAACTTATAGGAGGCAAAAATCTAAGTTGTTTAATGAGGAAAATTATATGCTATACAGAACAAAATGCTATGACTTGTATACTGGAAAGACAGCAGGAGCAGGGCTCCAGGTATGTTTTTGTGGCTGTCATGGCCAGTCCTGGAAACTCAGTGTAATTCATCACTTGCTGATGAGTACAAGGGGAGAGAACAAGTGCCTCGTGCTCTTGGGGGTGTGAAGAGTAGAAAGCAATGCACTGGGAGGGTGTTCAGTTTCCTGTGAACTAAAGAGGTTGGTGATACTCTGGTGTTTTTCCTGGTTTTTTTTTTTGTGAACTCGCATTGACTTGAATAAACTGAATTGGGAGGATGGGAACTTCTTGCTCTGGTGCCTGCCCATGATTGTTTTAAAATAATCCAACTTATTTGAAGTCTGAATTCAGTTTTGACATAATTATTGACAATTTAAAAAAAAACCTGATGAACACTGTATTAAAAAGTAGTTACAAGAATTTCTTGTTGACGTAAAGGTACTACTGACAAGAGTATTTTCCTAGTCAAACATACAAATCCAGAAAGTTCAGGGGTGAACTACAATGTAAAGAAATATTTGAGTTGAGTATACTTCAGGAAGATTGTTATCATTTAGTGGTTGGAGAAAAGGAAAAGAATGATATAACTATATTTTCAAGGCTGAACCGACTGACTCTTCTGGATGACTAATTTTACTCATGAAATGGTTCTAGCAGAGTGTTATTTTATGTATTGCTTTGTTTCCTGCCATCAGATATGTGCAATTGATATGTAGCAATGATCTGTTTAGGTACTTCTTCATATGAGAAAAAGGAACACTTTGGGACTGATAGATGTAATTGAAAACAGTATGTGAACAACAAACAAAAGTGCAGCACAACAAAGACTGAAGTACCTTATAAGCCCATCATTTATTGGCAATAGCTACAGTATCTTAAAATCTATTTGTAAGCTTATTGAATTACAATTTGTAGCTAATTAGGTTTTATCTCCACTGTGTTATTAGAAGGATGCTCTTGAAGGCTCCATTCTTTGATATATCTAATTTTTAGCCTCCACTGATTCTTCCCCAGTTTTCTACTCATATATATTATGGTTAGATAGCAGCCATTTTCCCTTGCTGTATCTAGTTTGTTCAATTTTCCCACTGTTTCCTTGGAAAGTAGACTTCCTGTACTCTCTCTGTAGAACTGGTCTGTTCATATATTTCACCTGAAATTCATATTTTTTGGAACAGAGAAGTCTGATTTTTCCAGTGTTCCTGGTAATGTTGCAGTACTGCAGTTACACTGCTGTGGACTGGGATGTGACAAACACTGAAGGAGATAATCTCTTACTACTGTCCCTTAACTCAATCATTACAATATTTACTTTGCTCATCTTTTGTGGGGCCAAAGGCAAAACCTGTAGAAACTTTGAGGGGAGGAAGGTGGAGAAGGAGCTGATTCCTGATAATCCCAGTGCTAATAAACAATGACAGTGGGAAAGACAGTGGCTGTTGGCTGCTGGACCTCTGGTCATGCAGAGATATTAATTTCTCTCAAATGGTGGATGAACTGGAGATTCAATTAATTGAAGGTAATTGCATCATAACCTGGAGCCATAAGAGAGGCAGTGACATCTTCAAGATACCTTCTCAGCATGTCCATTGGCTGGACAGATCAGGAAAGTTCTGTCAAGGGTAATCCCACATAGCTGCCATGAGGATCTCTCTGCCACCTTGCCATGAGCCCTTAATTTCTCAGTAAGTATGACTCAGTGTCACATCCCTTACTGGAGATAAATGGCCTGGTCACACGTGTAGGCTCCTTTTGTCCCATTACCATCCTCCCTCCAGAGATTATCTCTGTTTGCTCTCTCTCTAGGGGTGATTTGAGAGATGGAGGCATTCATTCTGTGCAGCCCAGTATCCCATCTTTTGTGGGCAGTGTCTCTTCTGTCCTTTCACTGAGAAGTGAAAAGCCACTCTCCTGATCTTGTCATGTACCTCAAGCTCCAGCAGCTGCTTCTGGGAACGTTTATCCTCATGCTCAAGCACTCTGAAAAATGTCATGGTTGTTTTTCTCAGATTCCAGGCATCTTCTCTGTCTGTCTTTGTCCTTTAGTGACCCTTGGCAAGATTTATGGGCTGTCTGTACTTTGGAGTAGATTTTTTGAGTTTTATTTAATTTAGCTACAATTTCCTTGGGTTCTTTATCTGAAGATACTCTATTTTTCACTGGTTCTGGTAGACCAAAGAACTTTACTCTGCAGGGTGCTGGGTTCTTTGATGAAACTCTAGTGTTTCTTTTCCTTACAACAGGAAAGAAAGCCTTTTCTACCCAAGGCTCCATGAGCTTGTGTCTCTGTTGATCAAAGCACAGCTGGCTCTTACTGCAGCTGGTATGGAGACTGAAACGGAATTTTGAACCCAAAGCAGACCTAAAGATCTTGCTGAGGTGTTTAATGACTTAATTCCAGGAAATCAGTTTAGTCTTTTCCTCAGTCTTTCACTTATGAAAAACAACTGTGGATGTCTGAGCTGCTAAAGGCTGTTTTTCTAATAGAGAACAGAACAAAAGCTTTTCCAGTACCTCTCAGCATTTGCACATGTACAGTGGAAATCTCAAAGGGAGACATCAATCTCCTCAAGGGCCAATTCTGCTTTATAAATGACATGATAACTTTGCAACCAGAAAGCCTCTGCATTCTGCAAGAAGCTGCTTGGTTAGAGAACTCTTACCAAAAATTATATATAGTATAATATATAGTATTTCATACTGAATTTAGCAGATCAATACAGGGCTCCAGATCTTTAGACTGAGAATTCTGAAGTGCTTTTACCAGATGGTAGATATTAAAGAGGTATTTTCTAAGATCACCTGAATTGTGAGTCAGTGTTAAAAGAGTTACCAGTCTTCTTTCTTCACCTGCTTGGGAGGGGTTTTTTGTTTGCTTGTTTTATTTCTGGGTTTGTTTTTTTGCTTTTTTAAAAAGTCTCATTTTATGAGAAATATCTAAAAGCACAGTGCACAGTACTTGGTACTTTACAGAACTTGCAGTAGATTGTTCACTGTGCTAACTTGTGTTGATATGGTAGTTAATTCAAAAGTCCAAGTTGATAATTTGGTTTGTCTCTAAGCTTTTACCCCTGGAACTGGTCTTGTTTTGTTTTAAGGCTGCCTCACTTGCCCTGGTGATGAAGATTTAAAATGCAGAGTTAAGGATACTGAAGAACTGTCTGAGAACAAATTTCTGTGTCTAGGTTTTGTGTAAAATCTGGTTTCTTTTAGAACTCCTGTAGCAAGAGTATCAGCTACACAATAGTGTGGCCTTGTCAGGTGGTCTGATGGCTCAAATGAAAGGACCAAATAAGTTAGTATCCATATAGCTAATTAAATAATTTGATATTTCCTTGGGGTTAGTGCCTTAGAATAAAGGGATGTTTGATCAGAGGTTTCTGAGATTCTATTTTATGGCACTATTTATGGGGAAGAGTACAGATGCTGTGCCAACATTGTACATCTGGGGCTGAAAATTGAACCTTGTCATTTGATATTTATCAGAGTGAGTGAATGGCTTCCAGCTGTCTGTGAGGGAAGTTACTGCTGAAAATCTTGTTAGAGAAGAGTTGGAAGTGTTCAAGACCAAAGATTCAGTGGGGAATGAATGTGGAAAAAAAAGCTTATGGTTGTCTGCAGTTGCTCCAGAGACTGGGATGTGAATGGGTGATGAAAGCTTGGCCACAGACCTGGAACAGTTGATTACTATGTCTGTTTCTATTGCTTCTGTGAGATTTGTATTTTAGGTCTTGAGGTGTGGATTGCCAGGCTAAACAGTTTCTTTACAGTGCTCTACATTTTCTTACTCAAGAAGAATGCAATTAGGAAAGATTTCTTCTGAGCACATTGCCCTCTGAGTGCTGTTTGCCACTCTCTGTCAAACTGGAAAATGAGAACTTCCAGTATAGAAAGTATGGAAGTGCAACACAAGTCCCCTCCCCATGTTTATTGTGTGCAGAGGAAGAGCAGCACTGTGGGTGGATGGTGCTGTGCAGCATTGGGCTCAGCTGATGTGTGTGATAATCACAGCTGTGAGCCTGCTGGAGGGGACAGGGACCAGGAGCAGTGCAAACTGCCTCCCTCATCTATACAGAAATGGTGGTCATTTAATGGTTCCTGGAACAAATATCCTGTAATTTGTTCATATAAATGCTTTTAAGTTATTCAGTTGTAATATTACCAACAAGATGTAGTACTTGCTGTTTAAAACAGCAACATGTGAAGTGCATGTAGTAGAATATTAGAGTCAGAAAAGTGGCTAAATGGTTTTTGAGAAAGAGAACTTGCTTCCAATACAGGCATCCTTTGAAGATGCATCTGTGATGCATTTTTGACTCCTAATCAATTTCAAATTATTTTTTCCTTTGTGCTTTTGTGCATTAGTACAGTATTTCCACCCTGCATTGAGAAATATAATACTGGAAGGTAGGGAATAATCAGTTTCTTCATTAGACATGAATGCCTTATCATTTCTTAAATGGCCTAAGTACAGGAAAAGAAGAATATGTAATAACAGTAAAAGACAATAAAGTTTTTATTTTATTGTCCATTTTAGAGATTGTAGTTGTGATTGGTGTTCTCAGCTTACAGATAATAGGAAAATAATAGGAAATATTCAATTTTTTTTTTTTTGTCTAGAACTGTCTTAGGTAAAGGAGAGGGTGGATTTGGAAATGGAATTTCTTCTTAAGAGTCTGACTCTTCCTGTCAAAGCAAGTTGATTTTATGCATGCAGTTTTCTGTTCATCCAAAAGACAGTTTCTTTGTCAGTTCCATCAGTAATAATATTTACCTGGAAATAGAAGTTCAGATTAAGATTCAAAAAGTGATGGCTTGCCTTCTATTTCTGTCATGTTCCTCATGAATATGCTTCAGCTATGTCTTCCATCTGAAACAGTTTCAGGAAAGGGGCAGACATGGTTTTGTGCAGGAGCTCCACAGAGCAGCCTCTTTGTGCCTTGTGTAGGTTTGCTTTTATGGAACTGAGAGCACCATCCTTGAGAGGGGGCCAGGCTGTTTCAAGCAAGTAACACATGTAAAACTTTATAAAGGAAGCAGCCAGTGTTGTTGTGGAACTTTACGCAGGTCTGAAATAATAAATTGATTGATAGCTGACTTTTAGTCACTTGATGGAAGGATAAAAAATGTAAAAAGTAAGGTCATGTAATAGGTAGTGTGTATGTTTCTCAACACAGTGCAGTTAAAAGCTTCAGGAATCCAAAAAACAATCATATGAGAAGTACTGTAAGTCAATGAATATAGAACATGCATCTAATTGCTTCCTTTAAAATATGCATCATTATGGCTACCATTGACTTGTTGAAAGCAATTTCAAATTCATTTTGTGGAATGAGATAATTTGGTGTAGGAACAGAATGTACAGAGCTGCTATACTGTGCAACAGTTGTTCAGTTTTTTTACTCAACACCCATTTTCCTGCAGTTGGAAAAGAGCTCGTAATGTCTTGCATTTAGTTTTTTGTGCTTTAACTTCACAATTTTCTTAGAAAAAACTATTTATGTGTGGTTCTGTTTTAAGCAAAAAGTGCGTGCAATGACATGGCAATAATAACGGTGTATTAAAAAACTTTTTTCTATAAGTGAAAAGCAAATATTTGGTGATTTTTGTGGAAATCTGCTAAATTTATCTGCTTAATTGCTAAAATTTCAGTGTGATTAAAAACTCCCCAAGTTTTGAAGTTGATAGTTAGGTATCCAAATCTCTTACCAGTGCACAGAACCTATGTATTGTACTGGGACAGACAGAAGGAGGTGGAATCTATAAAATCCTAATCCTAAAATCCTGCAGGGAGTACAAGGATGAAGGTGGAATGTGTGTTCCTGCTGTTCCAAAAAACTGTGTTAGGAATCACATATGTGGAGCAGCTCTTAATGTTTAGGGAATTCTCTAATGTGAATGCTTATGCTGATCATTTAGCAAAAGCAGCATTCTCTTTGCTTTAGTCCTCATGATGCCAAGCTGCAGGAGGGAGCTTCCTTCTCTCTGTTATAGAAGGGCTCCAGGTACCTCTTGCACTTCAGTTCTGAGTTTTGCTGAAGCCTCTTGTGTATCCAGAATTATGGTTTCCAGAAGTGCTGCATAGTCTCATGCAGCTAACTGAAGGGTGATATGTCTAAATTGAATAGCACAATTCCTTTATCAGCTGGTGCTTTTAAATTGTTGAAGCTGTTAATAGTGGGTTTTAGTGCTTGCTGAAATGTTGACAGTGTTGCATATGACATGTGAAGAATTTACTGCATACAGGTCTACTAGGAATCTAGAACAATACAGACACAATCCAGCCCAGATTGAGTGGTTTGAAAGATGACTATTTTGCAAATATATCATGTATATATACATATATATCAAGGATACTCTTGATAAGTTTGTATATGACCCAAACTTTTTATAATGGTTTAAAAAGGAAAAAAACAAAAGGAGAACATGCAGATTGCTTCAGCAATCTGTGCCATGTATGTTCAGTTAAAGAGCTTTGGGTTTAGTGTCAATCCTCAAAGGTCAGCTACTCCATCAGATACAGCAAGTAAAAGCAAAGAGTCTGGCAACTTCAATAATACTGAATCTATGAAGTGTCCCCACCCTTCATGTCTGAGCCTCAAAGTTTGAAGCACATACTCCAGGAAAAAAATATTTCCAGTTGTAGAACATGCTTTATAATAGCAAACAGTGGATATGACTGTGCCTTAATGAGCACTGAAAATTGATATGCCTAACTTGGAAATATCATGCACCTTCTTAATTATTTATTGGAACAATTCTTCTGGTGGTGTAGAATATTTTCCATCAATTGTAGTCACTAAGATGCTAAATTTCTTCTGGTATATGTGTTGTGGTTCAGTTAAAACTTTGCTTCAGTCAAGTTAAAAACAGCTTTAAAACAGATATATCTCCAACTGTTCCCATGGGCTTCAGTGATCCACAGTAACTGTTCCTAAAATAGTTTGAGACACAATAAAACTGAAAAGTTTGCTTACTGACTTAGTGATGAGACCAGGGAATGTACAGGTTTAGCACACTATTTTAGAACTATGATATTTATAATATATCATTTAAACTGCTGTAGTTTGTTTTTACAAGAGTTTGTTTCAGTTGTTCATTGTCTGAGTTCCTCCAGCTCTTTTTTGGTATTATCCTAATGGCTTTTATTGTTTTCCTTCCCCTCTGTGAAGCTTATTCTCAGCCAGTGGATAACCATATCAGTCCATCTGCCTACCTGGGACAGTCCCTGCCCCCAGCATCACCAGGGCGATATTCACCAGTCCCCAAGGGGATGCTTGGAGATGATGAGATTACCAGGTAAGGAACAGCCAAAGCTGAGTGTCAAACTGAGTAACCAGGGAAACTCCAAGATGTGTTAGTGGGCAAAATGCTGGTGAACACTATATTTTATTTCAATAAATAGACGTTAGCTTTTTAACTCTTGTAACATTGTTGTAATTATAAAACTAGTTATATTTATATGTATATATATACACACACACACACACGTTATTTATCAGTCCAAGAATGGCATTAAAAACAGAAAGCTGTGGAAATGGTGCATGCATTGACAGATTTTTTGGATGGTATTATGAGCAGACCAGAGATTTTCTTATTTTAAAGCCAGCCTCCCTGCCCCCAAAGACAAAGGTTTGTTTTGATGGATTCTAAATCCAGAAAGGCTGGAGAGCTCTTAATCCTTTGGTATTAACAGACCATTCGTTACTTTGCTGTTTCAGTAGATTGCATTAATCTTTTGTTCATCATTGCTGATAAAGGGAAGCTCTCGTAATTTTGTTGCCCTTCTGTTCTGCAAGCATGGGGATGTTACACTGCACTTTCACTGTGCTGTTGCTGAATTGTGTCACACCATCATCTGATATGGATAATGTCACTCAGATTCCAAGGCAGGGCCCACCAGGATTGAAACCTAAGTGGCATAATAAATTGGAGAATTGATTTTAGTGTAGTGGAAGGTAGGATATGACTTTGTACTGATTTTTGACTTAGGGTTAGGTGGACATATAAGCAAAAATGATTCTGTCTTGTTGATATCATTATAGTTTTATTGCTTTCCCTTAAAATTACCGTAAAAGGCTGTTTTTAGATTTCTTCTGCAATGTAAAGGCTATTCAGAAATTGTTTAGATTTTCTTTAAATTACCTTCTGATATTATACTCTCTCCATTCCAAAGAGAGATTTATAAATTTTGAGTGTTATTTTAAAAGATACTGCATCTTTCTGTTCTGTTTTTATTCATGTATTGATATGATACAGAGCGATACGTATAGAGATTTTCACAATGTCATTTATTTGTAAGAGAATAGTACTCTCAAAAAATGTGTATAATAGTTGATGGAGGTGAAATTTTAGAATTTGGCCCTAAGATGATTTAATAGATAGTGCAAAAATTGAGTGATTTTTAAAAATTGGACTAGATTATATTTTTTGTTTTGGAAAACAAACCAGCTTCTTACTTTATCCTGTAAATTAATAATTAATGCCTCCAAATACTTAATGTCCATTAATTGTTCTTTAGTGCTCTCTAGTGATTTTCGAAATGCAGTGCACAGTTTCTCTGTTTTATTAGAACTGGCTTTTTCTGAGATCATTTATGCTTTACTTGTATTAAATCGAGTAGCAGATAATAGATTTTTGGAAGGAGTCATTCTGCATTAGAATTTGACTGGCCTTATCAATATTTCTTCTTTCCTTCCCTCATTCAGGTTAGGAGGGGATCCTATGCAAAAGAGTGCAACAGCTTGCTTTAGTTTAACTTCTTCAATTGCAGTCACTTTGCTGAAATTGAAAATGTATTTGAGAATGTCACAACCTATGCTGATGTTCTTGAGCAATATGAAAAATATTAAGTAATGACATTTAGTGCTGAATAGGATTGTAGCATAATAGGAATTTATTTATTCATACATACATAATTATACATTTGTTCAGTTCACCTAACAACAGGGAGGGTATTTTGTTTTGCATCTAGAAGCTTTTCTAGTGGTTTATTTTACTTTTACTCATACCTAGTGACCAAGATTTCATATTTCTTTCTTTTCCTTCAGGGAGCCTAGAAAGGTTGTCCTACATCGAGGATCAACAGGTCTTGGTTTCAACATTGTTGGAGGAGAAGATGGAGAAGGAATTTTCATTTCTTTCATCCTTGCAGGAGGGCCAGCTGACCTGAGTGGAGAGCTTAGGAAAGGAGATCGTATAATTTCTGTAGGATTCTTTGTTTCTTTAATTTACACAGCAACAAAAGTTTCCCTCTCCCTGCATATTAATACCAATTATAATTAAGCAAAATTGTTATTAACTGAGCTAAATTTTAGGTAATGGAATAGATACCAATATACTTCCAAACTATCTTACATTGTATTTTGGAAGTTATTTAAGAGTAATTATATCCTTTTAACAGTAAATCTGATATTAAAGCACATCTTTATTTTAGTTTGAACTATGAAAACTGCTTTTGGTCTAAAATGTGGAACCCACATTTCTGCTTCAGTTTATTTTATGATGCTGTTTTTAAATCTGCTGCACTGAAAACAATGCCAGATTCACAGAGAGTGTTGCCTGTCACTGGGTGTGGTGACAGCATGGTCTGTAGGCATTATTTGGCTAAGAAGGTCCCTGAACCATCACAAAAAGTAACATTCTCTATTTCTCCTTAAAAAGAAAAAAACACTCTTAAACAATAAGAAAATTGACCATTCACTTAATTATATACTATGATAATCTCAGTAATTCTTAAGAGGGGTATATGTGAGAGAGGATTTTATTGACTTTTGATTTCAGGAACAATGCTGGGAACGGGAAATACACATGACATAGAAACTAGTTTGTATCCAGTTAATTTTTTTCCACAGATGTGTGTTTTGTGGTGATAAGCACAAACATTAATTTTGATAAAGTTCTTTTCTGTATTACTTGTAGGTAAATGGAGTAGATCTAAAAGCAGCAACCCATGAGCAGGCAGCAGCAGCCCTGAAGAACGCAGGCCAAGCAGTGACTATTGTAGCTCAGTACCGTCCAGAAGGTAAGGGTTGCTTTATACATTCAATTTCTCTTGTTGAAACTCAGAGAAAGATCATCTACAGTGTCCTTCCATCAAACACATCTTCTGAAACAAATAATGTAATGGATACTGTCACATATTTGCAAGTTACCAGATTGGTGCATCTGCAAGTGTTGCTGCCATGACTTGCTACATTTCTTGCTTTCACCATTACAGAATTTCTGTTTCTTCAGTAAATACAGCCTCTGTCATAACATGAAAATTAATCCAGTAAATCCAGAATTTAATAGAAATACCCTGTTGTTCTTTCATATTTCCAATTGTCTTCCTCCTTTAATATGGTAATTTATATGCTTTAATAATAGGAAGATAGAAGACTAATTCCTTCTTTGTTGTGTTGATTTAGATGATGTAAAGAGGCCATCAGGTTTTCATTCCTTGATTTCACACTGAGCTGTTATTTCTATTTATCCAGCAGTTTCTTCTGGTCCAGATTAGACTGCAGCTGATGCTGATTAACCATCCTTGTGTGTTCTGCAGAGCACTACATCATCAATACACATATTTGTCCTCTTGTATTTCTGCAGCACATTTGATATACTTTTGTCTATTTGAAACTTCAGAAATTTTATTGTCTAAAATTAAATGCTTGAGTCTGTAATCTAATCTATTATTGGTATTATATATACTAAGATGTTTCTGTTGATTTATCAATTATGATGATCAGCAGGTTTCTCCAGTTTTGCTAAATTTGGTAGGCCAGCACTGAATCTTTCTTGCAGAGACTTGTCTCTTTGAAACTTTCCTTTAGCAGCACTGTCAAGGGGTCAGTGTAGGTGTCCATCAGGACTGGACGTGGAGCAGGGCAGCACACTTGTAGTTGTTCTTTATTTCTTCTTTTCTGTCGTGTTTCTTCTGTCCTGATCTCATCAAACGTTTGAAGCATTAGCTTTCACATTCCCCAACCCCACGACCTGCATCAACATCACATCTCTCCCCTTCCCCAGGAACTCTGTTCATAATAAGTCCAAATGATTGGTTTGTCTGCTTCCTGGTCAAATCCCTGCAGCCAGCCTGTGTTGCTAATGTCTGTATTGTCTCAGGAGGCTGTATCTTGGTCACATGTTCCATCTGTACATTGCTGTGTTCCAGGATCCATTTTCTGACAGTACTCACTCTGAGGCTGCCTTTTAAAAAAGAACAGCAAGATCAGCATTGGTTCTGAAATATTTGCTTGGTTTTGTGTCAGAATTGTCAAAGATTTCTGTTGATGCACATTTGGTCTATCCTCTGCTTGGCTCTTCCGTGTTGTCACGGGTGGTTCAAATTGTTGCACCTCCTTGCTTCTCGGGTAGGAGCCCCACACCTTATTGAGAAATAAAATGTATACTTTTATTTATCTCTGAGTTGTCCTTTTCAGCACCTGACCACTTTTTTTTGTTCAAAGAGGGCAGTTATGGTCACTGTTTCTTCTGCCAGGAAGGCATGGTGAGGTGTGGCTCCTAGGAGAAGGACAAATGTTTCTCTGGTGTGGAATATGTGCTTCCAGGACTCAAATGCTTTGTTTTCCTCTCTCAAGGATATATGCAGACTTCATACAAAATCAGCAGTTTTTCAGTCCTTCCAGGCTTTAAGATGAAAAGAATCCTTTCATACTTTGAAAGTCAGAACCTTTTAGAAGAAGGGAACTAAACATTTTGGACCATTTCTGCTTTTTCAGAATTGGAAATAACACCTTTCTTCATTACCATTTGTACAAGTAGATGATTTATTTTCTGGCAATGTGTATTGAGGTACTTGTCTGACTGCTGAAATTCTGAGTAATTGCACAGAGATTTGCCCAGAGCAACATACACTGCCTCTTAGAGTTACTCAGTAAGTGTCACTTGTAGATTTCAAGGCTAGAGCTGTACTTATTCCTTCATGGCTATGGACCAGACTGTGCAGCTGAGTTTATGGAGAATTCAGTTCTCAAAGACTTATAAGGCCCTTGAGAGGATGCATTTTGGAGAAGTTATTCAAATTGCCCGAGATTATGGGCAGACATCTGACAAATTAATCAAAGAAAGGATTGATTTCTCCCCCTCCCCTCAGGATGCTTGGTCTGCATTGAGCATCTTTCCTTCTGAAACAGTGGTATCTTAAAATCTCCATTAGGAGTGAAGATACTAGAATCACATTAGGGCTCACTCTACCATTTTGAGGTATGCCTTGAAGGAAAAGTGAAACTAGAAAATTGAGATAATTGTACTTTGGAGGCAAAGTATGAATTGACTCATGGCCAACTTGCCTAAGAGAGCTGTAGCTACTGGTGTCTGACATCTCTGCCTTATTCTTACTCCCAATAAAACAAGCTACCAGCTATCAGTTTCTTCTTGTCTGGTGTGGGAGGTAAATGGAATTAGATACTCATTGTTTACATCTTAGAGATTAGTAAAGAGACTGTTTCCTTAAAGGTTACTCTTTGTTTGCATAGGAAAGCAATCTGTTGGTGATTTGACTTTTCAAATAGAAAATACCATCTGTGTGATTGAGTGCACTTGATTAAAGTGTGTGTGTTCTTTGGTCATCTTCAAATTTTCTAAATGATAGCTTCACATGGTAGTCTTTTCTCCTCATTAGATTCATTTAAATGGTAAACTTTTAATGTATATATATATATATTTGCATGTTTTTATAATTATCCTCATTTTTTATTTCTGCCATTTGGAAACAGGTTAACAAGTGTTAAAATACTCATAAAATTGTTGTTCATTATTGGTGTTTCTCAAATGTCTTCATAAAGATGGAGAGCATCAGTTGTAACTGTATTGCATATGTATTTTATTTTTATTTATGAATCCAGCAGGGTTTTGTACAATATGCTGACAGCTAGGACAGATCAAGGAGATTCTAGACATCCATCAGGGTTCATTATAACTGAGTAAAGAGATTCAGTATGATAGGAGCATTTGGAAGACACATGGGACTGGCTCACTTCACTCCCTGTAATTGTATATGACAGTTTGTATGTTCATAGATGTGGTGGGGAATGCTAATTTATGTTTTTACATCCTATCACATTTCCTATTTTCCCATCATAAGTTTCCCATTTGTCTTTCTCCTCCTATTTTTGGGAAAAGAGTATTTTTGCAAGCAGTCCTCTCATAGGAAAGCCTGAGTTAGGCTATAGAAAAATGAATCACTGGAAAACTCTTCTCATGTAAAAGCTTACATTTTCCATATCTCTCTCTTCAAATCCATGGTAACTAAACTCTGATTGCTGGGTTTGGGGTAGGCTGAAATTGATTTTATTGAATTTGGGTTCAAATTATGTAACCTCTGACTTTTCTCTCCCTTAAATCTCCACAATGTTCCTTAGTTATGGAATTGAGTGAAAACTGATGTGATTGCATTCTTTAAAATGTCATCCTGGCCATTCCTTTAGTTTCCAGAAGTGTTCAATAAATTTGAGAGATGCCTTATAAAGTTTTTCTGCTCCACTGAATTAAATTCCAGCAACTTGCCAGCACTCTTAGGGACAACTAAAAGCCAAACATGGAATGTGAGTGTGTTCTGCTGTTTACAGAAGTGGCTCCTGTGTCAGGCTCCCCCACAATTGTACTCAGTTGACCTAAGGCTCTCTCCTTGTAGGCTCCAGGCTTTATCTTGCAACTTGACAGGAGCTAATGTTGGAAACTGGTCACCTACTGGGTGCATCTTTCTGTGGTGCATACATGCCATGGGTGCCATACAGAGTCTCCCTTGCTGGACAGATCAGTGGGGCTGAACCTTTGGAGCTGGATGCTGCAGAAGAGGGATATGTAGTCATGAGCAGGAGTTTGTGAGAAAGGAATTATCATGTAGAAATATGATTGAGAAGTCAGGATGTTGTTCTCATTTTCACCTTTATTTGGAAGCTTTTCCTTACTCCCTCGCTTGTACTACAAATTTCTGCCTCCTTTCAAGACATCACTCATGAATAAAAGGGATTTTGCTTTACTGTGAATTCAACTGGAAAAGAAATACTGTGACCTGGAGCAGTTTCAAAGCAGGAGATGTTGCTTCAGTGCACAAAAGTGTTTTGATAAGCCATTTTAATTTGTAATGGCTTCTGATCTATTTAATTTTCATGTTGCTCCCTGGCTCTGCAGGCACCTCAGCACCACTCTGCTGTGTCTCTGGGTTTCCTGCAGAGGTAGGATGGCAAGGAAGAATTGTAATGTTGGTGCAGAGGAATGAGAGGAAGCACTAAACAATTTGGATACGTGTGTCTCGTGGGAGAGGGGATTCAGAATGGTCAGAATTATGATCCTGCTGCATAGCAGGGATACAGGAACTTGACTGCTTGAAGGGAATGTAGTGAGGAGAGGAGCAGAAAGGGGGAAGTATAGGACTGCAGAGGCTTCCAGTTCTTGGAGGGCTGTTTCACATTGACATCCATTGTTACATTCATTCAAATTAGAAGGTCATCTGAAATGTAATAATAATGTTGCCTCAAAATTCAGAAGGTTAGATTTTGCCATTCCAAAAAGGTAGGAGGTGCCAGTGGGCTGCCATAACTGTATTATAGTTTGAGTGCATTTAAGTATTTAAAAATAATAGAATAGGCAAACAAATATATTAAAAATATGAAAATATATTTGATTGAAATAAGATAGAAAATAATTCAGTGGGTTAAGCTTTCTATTGTAGTTATACTCTGCTAGATCTGAACTGAGCTGTATTAAGGATGTGGATAACATTAATTGCAGTTACATAAACTGTGAAGCTTGCTCTTGGAGGGCCTTGAAGAAGGCAGCAGGCCAAGTCTATTGACATCAGCAGTCATTCACTGGTCACTTCATCTTTCCCCTAAGCAGGGCAAAATTCAGACAAGCCTGTCATGACAAGAAAGGGTACCAATCCTTTCTGTTTCCCAAGAATCTGCCTTACATACCAAAAATAAAATTACACTATCTCTTCTGAATAGTAAGATGTTTAAGTGATCAGATTAGCTTCATGTTCTTAGGTGATCTGGTGGATCAGTGTAAGATTAGGAGAAGGTGGAACCAAAACATTAAGAGAAGACTTCAAAGTATTTTTATAAAGCAACTGCTTCTGAATCTGCATTGTTTGTTTAGGTAGTTAACACACATTCATTCAGTTTTAATAATGGAAACTGTGTATTTTTCATTATCTCTTGTCTTTAAAACAAATGAATTGAAAGAGGAAGGAGGAAACACAGAAGTTTTGTTAGAGCTCTCTGCTCAATGGCCAGTGTGTGGCTGATTTTTCTGTTTACAATGCTGCATCTAGGTACTGTTTCTAGTGGAATTCAAAAGAGAATAACTAAACTCTGGGAAATGGTGCCATTTTCAAATGTATAAGCTAAGATTGTTTTCTGAGCATTAGTATTAAAATACATTGTAAAGCTGTCTGCAGAAGTCAGCTGGAGTAGCATGAAGCCAATAATGCTTAGTTTTCAATAATTGTTTTTTATCAAGGCTGAGCTTCCCTTGCATTCTAGATGAGAACATGGATTTTCTTAAACACAGGTAATTCAAAAGATCAGTGCATCCTGATTTCATAAATTGAAAAATTCTTAAGAAAAATATTTCAGAAAATGTTTGCCCTGTGTTTGGGTATGTGGTCCCTGGTTTTCCAAATTTCTGTTCCTGCTTGTTTTGTACCTGGTTCTACTCATTTGCAAGTAATCTAGATTAGTCAATTAGAGTACCTTCAAAAGTGGACCCATTAAGATTAGAAAAAGGGTTTTACTATATATAGCCCTGATAGATACTATAAGGCGGCTTACACATGTTTTAATCCTTTAAAACCTCACTCCTACTCTTTAATATACTAAATAAAATTGTTTGTGAATACTTGCTAAGCTTTCAGCAACATGTTTAGTGGATTCAACTCAGCAGTGACTGGACCTAGTCTCTTTCTGAGTTTTCCAGGGTCTGTGGGAGGTGTTCTTAAATGGATACAAATGCAGTTTTTCTAATCTTTTGAAATTTCTTTCAGAATTTCTTCTATGAAGTGATTAATGAAATACAAGCTCATTAAACATTAGAGTGCATGAAAGTCACCAACAGCATGTGGAATTCATTGTGGTCTGTCCCAGGAAATGTTAATATCAAATGACAAGCATTGCAGCAAAATAATATCTCCTCAAAAATGATTCATGGTGTTTGTATTGTGGTCCATGCATTTTAAAAGAAAAATGGAAGATCAATACAGGATCAGTGTGATGGTGGCCATCCTAACTACTAGACTCCATTTATCTCTTTGGAGGCAGCGTGAAAAGGAAAATTGAATATTCAGAGAGTTGAGAAAAGAATATAAATCAGTAGTTATATAAAATTGTCATCACAAGAGTCCTGCTTAGACAGATCCAATGGGCCCTGCTAAAGAGGGCTTTCCATAGACAGATGGGAAGAGAGAAGCAAGGGCCATGCTTTTTAAATTCAAGTGCAGTTTTTCAGCTCTGTGTGGGTTCAGTAGATGCAAGGATCTCTGCCTCTCTGCGGTGCTGCCATCTGCTCCCCGCGCGTCCCGGCTGCCCCCATCGCTGTTCCCTCTCTGCTCCTCACTGAATTTCCCACCCTGCTGGAGCCTTCTGCTCTCCTGCCCCCTTTCTAGAATGTGTGTTCCAGACCAGATGCATTTTCATTGCAGCCTCATTTTCCTCTTCCCCTGCCTGCACAGACAATTCACCACTTTTCTGTTTATCTGTGTTTTGTTGCCCACCAGATGGGCAGTCCAGGAGAGTTTCAGTGATCAGATCCTTTCTGGAGTTCTGATTTTAATTTCAAGTAAATATTGACATTGAAAACATTACAGATTTCTAGGTAAAATCACTTTAGCAGCTTGGAATCAGAGTAATCTTCCAGGATTTGCTAATCTTCCCTACTTTTTCTTTCTTGCTATGGAATACATGCAGGCATGAAATAGAGCAGATTTAGTCTAGTTTTGCACCATCTGCTTATCCAGTGTAATTTTAAATTTTAGACTTGAGCCCAGATGTGTTCATCCTCTGTTCTTAACAACTGATTATGTGTAAACCTGAGTAGGCTTTGGGTTTTTTCCTTTGGTGATGGTGGGGATCTGTTGGATAAATGCCATGAATTGAAGCAGGAGGTTCTTGTGCTTCCTTGATCTCTCTGATGTGACAGTAGATACTGTTCTGTCTCTGCCTCAAAATTTATTGGAAACTTTGAGAAAATTCTAATCAAGAAAAGATGCCCTTATTCTAATGTTCTTATTTTATTGTGTTTCATGGTAGTTTTGCTGCCTGATATCCTTTATTTGATATATATCATCAGTAGCTTTTTTAAAATTCAGACCTTAAAAGTTGCTTCTAAGTGAAGTTTCATTCACTGCTGTTTAATATACATCTGGTTTTTGGAGCCTGACCAAATTCTTATTGAAAGTATTGAGATGTTGGATTGTGTGGTTTTCTTTTGGTTTTGAATTTCTTTTTGGGTGGGTGTCTGGGTTTCTTATACCCCCATAGTTCTTATTAAAACAGTATTTCAGCATCTCAGTGTTTTGATGGCTGTGGAAATTGGAAGTGTATTTATAGATGGAGTTCCAATGACCAGCCTGCTTAATTTGGGTTAAAATCACTTTTACTTTTTCATATAAATAACTGATGTCCTTTCTGTTTGGTTACCCTGATAACACTACACCAGAAGTCAAACACTTTCCTTCCCTGCCAAGCTCTTCATTTTCTTTTCACCAAGAAGGCAGAACATCCTTTTAATCTTTTTCACTGTGCCTGTTCCAGCTCCAAATTTCTGGAATGTTGATGTAACTAGCCTTTCTTTAAAAGTTACATATTTATATGTGCATTGTATGAGTTTGTCACAGCCAACTACAGGTTTGTTCTGCTATTCACTGTGATTTATGGGAACAAATATCAAATTTGTCATACACTATATATGGCTATTATGCATAACATAATTAAGAAGGGAATTATAAAGAGGGTAGTTCTCTAGCATTTGTGAGAATCTAGGGATGATAAGCTGAAGGAAAGTAAGAGATTGAAGATGCAAAAGACACTTGATATCCAACTCTTCTTAAACACAGAGATAGAAATATAACCTGTCCTAGACAAGGTAAATTAGCAGAGCTCACATACATACAGCTTCATACAGCTGATGTTGAACTAACCTTACTTTGCCAACAGGGCACAGGTGCTGCTCTTTTGTGTTTCAGACCAACACTGCTTTTCTAATGCCATCAGGAGTCCTACTGCTGTCTTATCTTCTGTCTCCAGCATTAGTTTCAGTACCACTGTACCTAATACTAAGGTTTCATTTTTAAAAACCCGAAATCCTGTGTACTTTTCAGCTCCAAACCCAATGATGGTGAGAATTCTATCCATCCTGTTCCTCCCAAAACCTTCTGTTAAGAGGAATGTAACTCGAAATTTAGCTAGCTCTACATCAAAGGAGCTCACCAGATTCTGACTGCACAGTGCTTAAGCTTCTCCTAAATATGAAATTTCTTGGCACTCCTTCTTTTCGAACATAAAGCCTTCTCAGTCCCAGCCCATTAGTTTCCTTTTTCTACTTTATTCATATGGCAGGAGCCTCTGTGGTGAAATTATTCTCCTCCTTACTCCTACAGATGTCCTTGTCATTCATTCAGCACTTACTTACTTCCCAGGAGTTCTGATGAGAAAAATTAAATTAGTTCAGGAAGCTGTAACACCAGCAACCAGAGGATGAAATACAGGATAGAGTTAAGTAATACTGGGAAGTAGCCTCCTTGGTTGCTCTCTTACATCTATGTGCTACATAGGAGGAAGTCTGATTCTTCAATAAAAAAAATGACACATGATACAGAAATTTTTATTTTTTCCAGTAGCTATTGCAAAGAGCTGCAGATATTTTGAGTATTGAACAGGCTGCAGCACAAGAAAATGCTGGGATTATCTGATCTTTTCCATGCTTACTTTCCTTTCACACAGGGGCTTACAAAATTCTTTTAGGTTTATCGTTTCTTGGGTATAAATAAGTAAAATGTGGTGATTTACCCAAGGCCCTGCAGGGCAGCAGTAGCACAGCAGGAGTGGGCTGTTCTCTCACTGCACCTGAGCCCTTCCCCTAAGGAATGCTGCCTTCTAAAAAATGTCGTTTTCTTACATTCCTCTTTGGTTACTGTCCTGTTATCCTACATTCTTATGTTATTAGTGATAACATTAGTACTGGTGGAAATAATGGTTTTGATTCTCTTCTCAAACAACCTTATCAGTTTCTTTTTAGTGCTGGTAAAACGTTTGGTCTGAAATTTATTTGTTAAAAGGCACTTGGTGCTATTTTAAAAACTAGGATATTTTAAAAGCTACTAGCTTTTGCTTATAAAGGACAAAAGTTAGAGTTATGGAAGAGATTGTTCATATTGCCATAATCTGGATAGGGTTAATTATAGATGCTACTGGTGTCCACTGAGTGTGGGGAGACAGGGCTACAGAATATAATACGAAAAAACATTCACAGTTTTTAGATGGGTGTTGAAGGAACCCTAGCTCAGAGATTTTCTCAGGCTGTTTTATTTTGGAGCCCTGTCTCATCTTGCCCTGGCTGAGTGGCCGTGGTGCCCGCAGGGTGCAGCTCATTGCCGGTCCAGCGCTCACACCCCTGGCTCTCCCAGCCTTGCCTTGGTATAAGCTGGCATCACGTGGTCTCCTGGGGAAGGTGGTGGCTGCACAACATTTCCTTTGACTAGGGAGGGTTTACAAGTGGATCTGTTGATCCTGAAGTCCAAACTATTCAGCTGAAGGAAAAACTTACTTGCTCTGAGTTCGTATTTTATGCTGGCAGCATGTAAGTACCTCACTTCAGGAGATGGTTGTCCTGAAGAAGCAATTACTGTTTTCCTGCCTGTAGCTAAAATCCAATGCATTTAGCATAGTTTTATTAGTACACGGTGCTGCTTAAGAACACAATCCGTTTTTCCAGGATTAACATTGAACATAATTCTGTGGGGGCAGTTTGAATCTCTAATGCCGTTTACAAGTGGATTGAAATTCATGCCAGAATTCTGGATATTTTTTTCCTTTCCTGAGCTCCTAGAGGAACAGAAGATGTTTTGCATATTTCGCACCTTGTAATGTTAAATTCTTTATCTCAATCAAATCTGGTAATTTTGAAGTACAGACGTTTTTTACTTTCACTTCATAACATTTTAAATTTAAAATATATAGTTCTTCCTTATAAACATGTATTTCATATGTATGTTCCAAAGTTTCCTTTCTGTCATGGATTAAAATTTATCTGTATCTGTCTTTTTATTACTATGAAATTGATAATTATTAGTAGAAATATTTGTCTTAATTTGAACAAATAGTTACTGGAAACTATAGATTACAGTCACAGAATTTTGAAGTGTAATATTCTTGTGTATTTTCTTTGCCTAATCCAAATTATTTCAGATTCTTTTTCAATTTACTAGCTGAAGTTCGGCAGGAAATGAATTGCCATGCCTGTCTTTGTTACAGAATACAGTCGTTTTGAAGCTAAAATCCATGATTTGCGGGAGCAGATGATGAACAGTAGCATTAGCTCAGGATCAGGATCTTTGCGAACCAGCCAGAAGAGATCTCTCTATGTCAGGTAATCATCTTTTTCATAGCATTGCTACTGTGTGTTTCTGCCCTCCTCTAGTCTTACTATTTTGGTATTTGCTTTTCATACAATTATTTACTAAGTGTTAATAAAGGGATACTTATATGCAAATATAATAAAAATAAAGTTTTATTTAGACTGCTTAATATAGCTGAAAAAGAAGTGATATCCCTGAGAACCCTATAAGAACTTTGAAGAGTGGTGCTATTATTTGCTTTCTGTCCTTTGATTTGAGAGAGATGATAATCCTTCAGCAAAAACATTTATTTCTTCTGTGTATGTCTGTGTATGTGACATCTAAAGAACTTGCTTAGTTCAGTTTATGTTTTTGTGACAGTAGTCTTCATATTCTCCCTTGTTAAGTACTTGAATTAAGATTTATGATACCTTTCTTAAAGTTTGACAGTTTTCCATCTTATTTCCTTCAGCTTACTTTAGTTGTTTTCTCAGCTTTATTAAGGAATCTTATTTCTCTATCCAATTGAATTTTGTTATGGGTTATCTTTCCTTGGTAACCAAGAGAAAATGCAAAACAAATGAACTGGGTATACCTCATTAATTTTCTCATATCAAGTTAAACATAAAGGAGGCTGAAAGGAAGTGGAAACATAAGAACATGAAGCAGATGAAAAAACAGGTAGTTTCACAGGAAAATTATGGCAGGGTGTAGTTTGTTTATGTGTCACTCAACTCCTACATTTGTTATCATGTACTGGTAAAGCATAATGTTTCAGTATGGAACATGGGTAAAAGGATGGCATTTTAAAAAATAAATTGGTTTTTGAGTTCCCCAAATCATCTCATCTCTGGACTGAATCAGGGCCAGCAGTAGCCTCTTGGTAGAGAGGCCAGAATATTTCACTAGAGCAGGTCAGCCTTCAAGTAGTTCTGATGTTTGGATTAAACATGATTTAAAATGTTGTAGGACCTCACTGCTTTACCACTTAAAAGTAAGCAGGCTCAGGTGCTGTTGACTTTTCCCATCCAAAGCAGGTAGTGTTTTGTTTGTGGTGTGTTCTGTCTACTGCGCTGTGAGAAAGGAAACAAGTCATACACAAAGCAGTTTCCTGAGTAATTGCACCAATGCTGAGGAAAGTCATGGTCCTTTGTAACTATTTCTGAATGCTTGACACACATGGAGCTAAATACTCATAGGGCTTCTGTTTAGCTTGACTCTAACAGGTAGTTTCTATGTTTTGACCTACTGTTTCTGTAGCTAAATTCTGTTTTCTCAGATGTGAGCCTACTTTTCTTCTTCTGTTTGCCTTAAATATTTTGAGAGTCAGAATTAAATCTTTAAAAATAAATGCCTTGAATACCAAGGCTAAGTTCTTGATACCACAGTTATCCATATACTTGATATATTGAATTTCCACAAGTAGGTAGGTGCACATATGGATATTGTGCCAAGATCTTAATTTCCATAATCCCAAGATTTATTGCTTTAGCCCTCATCATATAACTAAGCCTAAACAATTCTAAATGCTTTTATTTTGCATTCAATCACAGCAGCAGAAAAGCTATTAAATAAAAATACCCTGAAAATCATCTCTGCTCTTTTCTCAAAATCATGGTAACAAATTAGGAAATAAAACCAGATACATTATTGTATCCCTGTAAACACGATACCTTTAGGACTAGTCTGCCAGCAGACAGCATTTTTTGGTATTATGTAATATTAAGGAAAAGGCAACTGTGTTTGCCTGAAAACACAATTTGGAGTAAAATGGCAGATTTTTCTTTGTAATTGTATGTATATAAAAAATGATACACAGCAATTTAGGAACCAGCCCTTGGAGGGCAATACAAATACAACAGTTCAGCAGCAGCTGACTCCATTTGCACATCCTGCTATCCCTCCATACCATCCCCCTGCCCCCAGCTAATTCAGATGTACTGATGTGTCTTCTCTTATTTTGCTTTCTATTTCTTATGGTCTTTGTTCTGAGACAGGATCTCTCATAATAATGTTTCTGGGTTTGCATCTGATCTATATCTATGTCTAGATCTAGATATATATGCTGATCTGGAGATTCAAAAAGCACATCTGAGATTCCTTCATGGTATCAAGAATCTGTGATAATACATGGAGAGAGAGTAAATCTGTTCCATATTTCATCTCATCTTCTGTGGCAAGTCTCAGTCTGCAATGTGTGCAGCATTCAAAATCAAAAATTACTTTTACCTTTGTGCATTTTTCTGACCAGCACAATACATTCCAAATTCAAACAATGGTACTGATTTGTGCTTGAATCAGAGCAAAAAATGGTTATGTCTATAAGTTGAAGAAATATAACAGTTTTAAAATGACTAAGAAATCTTAAATAAATCCTTTGAAAAAATAAGATCTGCTATCAGCAGCAGGCTAAATTCACTTGCCTGCAGTTTAATTGGGCCATCTCTATGTTATTGTCACAGTTCAAACATTAAGTTTCAAACAACTTTCCCAGAAACTCAGAAGAAGAGAACCTTCTTTACAAGCTGACCTTCATTTATTGCAAAATGTAAAATTAATTCATATTTAATGAAATGAAACATGGAGATGCTTTGCTGCAGGAATTCCTGGTTGCTTTGTTTGTTGAAGAAATGCTTCATTAAAATTTGGTCAGTGGTCTCTGATACTGGAAGTAATGAGTATGGCAGGTGAAAAGATATTCTGGAAAATTTGGCAATGTTGCAGAGCCATTACATTTTTGGCTTTGAAGCATAAACACTCATGAAATATGCAGCCTAATTTCAGTTTCTCTAGACTTGTGGGTGAAGGAGATGGGTTACCTTTTTAGTGCTCTTTAGTTTCTGAGTAATACAAAGTGAAACAAAAGGAAGGACTTGGTGCTTTCTCCAGAAAATAATTTTTGGTACTTCCCATTTAAATTTAAATAGAACTTTACACTAAGTATCAGAGGTCTGAATTCAAAGCAGTAGTTGATGAGGATTACTAAATTAATTTTTAAGTTAATTAGTGTTTAGAATTTAAAATAGGTAAATGTGTAAATTTTTAATCTGTAATAAAAGTCTCCATTCAGGAAGTTAATAGAAGCAGTATTTTTTATATTCCAGCTTGTAGATAAAGGCATCATCTGGGCTGTGAAGTGAGTTCTTGGTTGATGATGTGCCAGGCATACAGGAAAAGACATGTTAATCACTTCAAACCAAAAGAAATTTCTGTTCATTCTCTTGGTTTTGAGGTCATTTATAGGATCATTAGCAGTTCCTGGTATTCCTATAAATGTTAGCTGCATAGTTTTGTCACTATTGTGTGACACCATAAACAATCTTTTTATAAAATTATCTTCATCAACTTTGACTTTTTTCCCCAATAAAATGGGAAGTATTTGATGAAACTTCCTTTCATTGTGCAAAATCTGCTCTGTGCACTCATTTATCTTGTTGGAAAAGCACATATTGGTAATAATGACTTTATCAATTTCTCCTGCATTTTTTCACATGCAGTCAACATATATGTTAATGCTGTTAGGCCAAGCTCACAGCTTTTATAAATTTATATGCAAACTCAAAAATAGAAATTAAAAGTGGAGCTGGTAGAAATCATTGCGTGAATGCTAACAAGAAATCTCAGGAAATAAATGTCATGATGCATTTAATTAATTCAGTGAAAATGTATACAACTTGAATCTGCATTGAAAGTACATACTGGATTATGTGTGGTTTATTTTGAGATATGAAATTATATTTGTCCAGAGTGTTTCTTGAACAAATGTGCAGAATAAATGTAGAGGAATAACAACTTCCTGCCTGCATAATTTTCTTACCTCCAATATTTAAGCTATATCAAAGAAAAGAATGGTTCTGATTTAAAAAAAAAATTTAAAAAAAATCAGGATTTTATTTTTATATATTTTATAGCCCAAGAAAGGCCTGGTGTCTCAAATAACTCTGTTTTGCAATAGATACTGAAGGTGAACTGGTCTGACAATATTTTGAATTTTTTCCCTGTAAACAATTTGGTTTTGGTTATGAATGAGTACAATTCACTCAGTGCTTCAGGAAGGCATATATACATAAATACACAAAGCTGAAGTACAGTTTGGAGCAAGCAGGTTTTTACTTACATGAGTTAAAATTTTCTGTGATATTAAAAATCTACCAGAAAATGTATGCAAGACTACTTTTTGGGATGAAGAAACAAGCTGAATTTGGACAAGGAAAATTGCACCCTTTTAAATCATGACTTTGTAATCTGTTGGTACTACTTTGGTTTACACATGAGCTGGCAGATTAAATAATGTTGAGGACTTTTTGGACTGTGTCATACAAGCACTTATTTCACACAGGTGAGGTTCATGAACTGTTTTCAAATGTAAAAGAAAATCTTTTAGAAGGCAGAACCTTAGCAGTATCTCTTCTGTTTGCTAAGAGACTCCTGTCATCTTTCATTTCAACATCCTTATTAAAACCTCAGCTGTGCCAGGGAAAAACATGCTTCACATATCTTCATTTCCTCAGGGAACTTGTCCAGGTAGATGATCCAAAAGGCAGAAAAGATGTGACCTGTTATCCAGATCAGTTCCATAGTGGGATGAACCATGTGCTTTTCCAGACAGCTGTGCTTTCTTAAGCAAAAAGGGCAATGTTGTCAGTGGCATAAACCAGTGTTGCTGCCAGAGGGAATGTTAATAAAACTGTAGTCAACAGCTGCTGTTCAGGTACTGTGAGTGCCTGTTAATTGAAAACAGGCTTACCTTAGGAAAAACGACAAGATTCTCTCGAAATGGTCAGGAATTTCCTGAAAGCATGTCTGTAAGGTTCTCTGTCATTGGGTACTACATTGGCAAAGTGGTGACCAGATCATATTTCAAAGTTCGACTTTTTCCCTGTGAGCAGAATACTGACTTTTATTTTAAAGACAGTAATAAACTGTGCTAAATTACTAAAAGATTTCAATTTATAACTTGTGTGAAAGTGCACTTTACAGAATTTTTGACAGTCCTGTATGCTTTAAATACTTGGTTGTCTTTTTTATCCTAGGCTGACATGTAACTTGTTCTGTGAAAAGTACTTATTGAATTGCAGGAGAAGTCTTCTGTAGAGCTTTTGTAAGGCACTAGAGGTTTGCTCTGGATTAAGTTTTTCTGATTTATTAAAGCTTAGAAGTGTGTGGGGGTACTGTACTACACATTCTGTGTGTGTGTGAGAGTGTATTCAGCCTTCTTGTAAGTACCTGTCAGAATGATGCAATCATTTATGAATAGCACAGGCAGCTTGCTTCATATTTTGTGCTATTCATACTCTCCTGGCTTTTTCTTGCTTTTTTTCTATGTTTAATTTTTTCTTTTCAATGTAGAGCTCTTTTTGATTATGACAAGACTAAAGATAGTGGCCTTCCAAGTCAAGGATTGAACTTCAAATTTGGTGATATTCTCCATGTCATTAATGCTTCTGATGATGAATGGTGGCAAGCACGGCAGGTAACTCCAGATGGAGAAAGTGATGAAATTGGAGTTATCCCCAGCAAACGGAGGTATGTCATACTTTATAGACTTGGAGATGTCTGCCATTAAACATCTGATCTGATTAATACATATATTGTATATGCTTATCTCTTTCCTATTTATTCTGTACCAGATCAGCCACTTGTTTAATTTTTTTTTTATTATTTTATTTTTTTTTATTTTTACTCATTTACTCAATGAAAAGTTCATTAAAACACTATTTAGCCTTAGGAATTGTGTGCTGAGGTTTATAAAGGTGGTCCACATCCACCTTCTCTGTTCTCACTGTCAATAAGTTGTGGTTTTAATAACAGTACATGTGGATTTAATATCAGTTTAAAAATCATTTCTGTGTGAAAAGATGCAAAGTATGAATGGATTTTATTCAAGTCATGACACTATCATGAATTCTTTCTACCCAGAACGTTGAAAACTGGAAAATCATTTTTTGGTAGCCAGAGCCAATGGGGATGAGGTTTTTGTTGTCATACTGGAGACTCAACTAAGAGTTTAGGTGCTCTGAATCTTAATATCTGCTATTGACTGATAATTGAGGCTGTTCACTTGCTGTGTCTTGTTTCCTCCTTGCACTCTATGGATTTATTGAACATATATAGCCACAAAATAGTCCTGATACTCTCACAGCTCATCACTTGAGAAATAACAGTTTTCCATTAGGAGGCTTCCATTTTCTGAATATGTCATAAGCAATAAAATGTGTGGTACAAAAGGTACACAAATATGCTTCTGTTGGAACAAGTGGTAACTTGACATTCTGGAGTTTTGCTGATTCTGACATTTTTGTGTGTGTTTTTATGGTAGAGTTGAGAAAAAGGAACGAGCTCGTTTGAAGACAGTGAAATTCAATTCCAAAACAAGAGGAGATAAAGGGGTGAGTTAATGAAGTGCTAATTACACCTGGCATTGTGAATGGTAACATTTTTCAGTGGTTTGTGTGTGGAGAATCACTTTAAGATCTGAGTGAAAAGACTAAATCCTATCAAATAGAAATGAAATAATTCTGAGCACCAAAGCAGCCTTTAATTGCTAAAACACTGAAAATTATTTAAAGAATTAGTATAGAAATACATATGCTTCTTAATACTGTAATTTAGTAGGAGCTGTATATCCTAACCAAGTATTGACTAGTGCCATTTTTAACAGCTCTGCACCATATGTGATTCTGAAATTTAAGAAAGAATTCCACAACCTTACCATTTCTACCAATAGTATGTGACTAGAAATTTCAGGACTTGGCACAGGCATTTTAGATGTAAGAGTTTTCTAAAATAATAATATATTGCCATTTAAAAAAACATGAAGTGTCCTTTAAGCTGCTGAGGAATCTAATTTTTAAATAGTGATTATATTTTTAATTGCACTAATGCTGCAGCATTGGTTAGTTGTTATTGTAAATCCCACAAATGCTTTTTAGGAATTTATTTCAGTTAAAATGTTTACATAACTTCAGAAGTCACATACATAAAATATTAAAGCTTCACTATTATGTCCTGATAGTGTAGGACTGCAAAGTATAAAGATTCTACAATTCATATCTGCTACATGGCAAAGATTTCAGTTATTAATGAAATATGGTGGTTTTCCCCTATAAATATTTGTCTAAAAGGAAATCAATCTCTTTAACTACTTTCTGATTCACACTTGTGGTACTGCCCTGGAAATTCACTGGATTATTTGCAGTATTTTTCTGTTTTGGTGCAATTGTAGTTTGGTATTGGAATAAAATGTTATCAATTGGCATGGTAATTTGAGTTTGCTTTTTAGAAGTCATATAAAGAGAGGCTTAAATACTTCAGATAATTTTCATTACATTAAATAGTTTTTCAAATGTTAGCATGTTCTTTGAAAGATAATTGGATGGTTTTAGAGTGTGTCTACCAATTAACTGTGAACAGTTCATTACTGATGCATTTGAAGTAGCAATTTGACAAAAGCAGAGTTGGTGCACAGTCACTGTGTACTGAGAGCACCAAAGCAATGCATGGAATACTGAGTGGAAAAGCAACTACGCTTGCCATTGATGTAGAACTGCAGTTCTTTTGCTTTAGTAACATCTCATTTTGCAAACACTTACACTGTTCAGTCTTTTGCTTCAGCTGTAAATGTTTTAATGTCAGAGTTTCTCCTTGAAGTGTTCCTCCTGTATTTGTAATGATGATACTTTTCCCAGTAAGTTGACTGCACTATACATGTCCTCAAGGACTATGTGCCTTCCTGTCTGTGTGTGCTAACACTCCATAAGCAGGATGAAATACCAATTTTATACAGTTTTTGAAAATTTCTATATTAAGATCTTGAAGAGTAACCCTAGTGATGGCAAACATTAAAATCCACGTTCCTTTCACTGCAAGGAAGGCTAAAAAATCTGGAGCAAAAATGGTTGCATTTTATTCTTGTTTGTTCCTTTTGTATAAACATTTATCTCATTTTCTGTGCTGCTTCTGATTTAATATATTCCTGCTTATGATGCTGGTGAATGATTGCCAGTGGGCTTATGAAAAATTTAATGCAATTACTATGCATTTTCAACTAATAAGCAAATCCTTCTAGCTTTTTATAATCATGGTATCTTTTAAAAGTAATCTTTTTGCTAATCTTTTATGCAAAATCAATATAATATTACTTTTATTTTCTCTTTTTTTTGACAATGGAACTGACTCTGACCATTATACATGCAGTATATAAAGTTTCTTATTAGCTCAGGAAGACTTACTGTACAGAAAGTTAAAATAATTATTGTGAAGTATTTTCAAAATTATAATGAATAAATTGATTATGTTTTATGAAGTACAATAAATCAGCTACTCATTTTAACTGTATAGATTGCACATCTTTACCACCTCATCTAAACTGAACCATTTTAGCTTTATTACATTTGTCTTTTTTTACCAAACTGGTGGACTTGAATGAAACAATAGTAGATGTGAGTCTTTTACTTTTTGAATTTACATTATAGTATTTTTCAGTATACACCAAGGATCTCCTTTGGACATATTTCTTTGTTGACCTTATTCTCTAGATTTCATTACCCCTCCTGGTTGTGAGAAATCATTTGCACTGACTTGACTTTTGTTAGAGAAGGCCAGGAGGACCATAACATAAAAATTTGCCTGTGCCAAGTGTGATTCCTGCAGGCATATGATTGACTTGAAACTTGATCCTTTGTCTATGTGTCAGGTTGATAATTTACCAATTTTTACAGTGGAACAACAGTTTTAGTCGAACACAGATGCAAGGCAATTAAAGGTTTTATGGATTTCTTCCTTAGCACAGTATTGTTATTTCCAGAGCTCAATGTCACTAATTGTGCTCCCATGGTACCATGTGCCTCTTTGATACCTTGTAATTTAAAGTAATTTTTAAAAAAACATTGGTAATGAAAATATCACTAGATGTTTAAGTATCTGCTATTGCTAAGCACGTCTGTATTAAAACAGATGGCCAGAAGGATTGTTAGTCCTGTAGCAGGATGCAGTTTTGGTGTGGGATAGGAGCACAACTATAGACATTCTCTTTAGGAAGGCCAAGTACTAGTTTTCAATTGTACCAAAAAATGTGGCCCATCACTTGAAAAAACTTGAAAAGTCCTGTTTGACTCCTAGTTCTCACTGTAATTCATTCCGTGCTTAATGCTGGATGAAAGGATAATCTGCCTTTTTGCAACTGTGTTGCATATAAAGGAATGTGAGCTCACATCAGCTGAAGAAAGACAAACAATTACTTGAAAGCTAAAATGTTTCAAATTTTAGGTAGAGGTGTTAATAGAATCTTGCTTGCTTGATTTTTTTTTTTTTTTACAATACCTTTTAAAAGATGTTTCTGCGATGCTTTTCTTACTTCTTGCTGTATATAGACTCTGCTTAGCTTAGAAATAAATAGTCCCCTACAGCACAGGGTCTCAAGGCCAAGTTGGGGGTTTTCCTATTTTGCCATCGTTTTTATTGTCGTTTTTTTGCAAATGAAATGACAAATATGGCAAATTTTGTTTTTCCAAAACTGGTCATATGAGTCACTCATGCCTAAAGATGGAAGGGAATTTCTGCTGATTTTAAGTTAGCTGTGTTAACTCTAGTTCTGGGCATAATTGCAATTAAAACATAACTGATTTATTTATACTTCAAGGTTTTTTATTGACTTGGAACATCAAATTAGAGGTGCTATAGTCATGTGATGTCTTCAGCAGAAGACATGGCAGATATTACTAAAGCCTGTGCTAATTACCTATAGAGATACCCATATAGGAATGAAAATACATTGATGCTGTCCATCATTTGGACAAGGATCACAATAATAGTTTATATTCACATGGATGTAAATGTCTATGTAAGTAACTCTAGAAATGCTTATTGCAACTGAGATGCAGAAATTCTTCAGCAACACGAGCAGTTAATGTCAAAAGTTGCTGAACGTGATCCTTAAAATAAAGGCATAGAGGGTTTTTCATGTGGTGATTATAAGTGCACTCTTGAAAAACATAATTGCCACAATAAAGTAATGAAATTAGTTTGTGTCTTTTGGAAGGTAATAATTGTATTAGAACACAGACTTACATAGAACAGAGTAATTCCTTTCAGTGAACTTGCAGTGAATTGCAATAGTAAAAAACTGATACAAGTTTTGGAGTTTTTTCTTTTTAGTTGGCTGGTAATACTGGCCACAATACTTCAGATGTTCTGTTGTAATATTAGCTGTTTGCAAAAGCCTCAGCTTTTTCTTTTTTTTTTTTTCTTATTTTTTCTTTTTTTGTTTAAGTACTGTAACCCCTAAATGAGAATATCAGTGGTTTAATAGACTTTCAGTCAATTAAATGTTAATGGTCTGGCCATCTTACAGCAGCCTAGTTTTCCACTTTTTTTAAACACTCACAGCAAGCCTAAATTTGTGAAATACAAATCGAGCTGTATAGGATGAACCAGTTTTCTCAATGCTAAACACATGAACATGGAGGATAGGAGCAAAATCATGATCCCAGTCTCTGTTTCTAATGAGCAGAGAAGATGAGTGTTGAACTGAGATATGCACTGCATAATGTGGTTATAGGAGTCAGCTTCCACAAAGCTGCTGGTCTGGGCCTTTGTTCACACAGACATTAGACATCCTTTGTTTTGCCCCTCCTTCTCTTCTTCAGCAGTCATTCAATGACAAGCGTAAAAAGAACCTCTTTTCCCGAAAATTTCCCTTCTACAAGAACAAGGACCAGAGTGAGCAGGAAACCAGTGATGTTGACCGTAAGTATGAGGCACGGATGGAGAGCGCAGCAGTAGAAGGGCCTGCTAGACTGCACTAGGGTGTTACCAAGGAGACAGTTCCGGGAGCTGCAACAGGCCCAGACTGCACAACCCTGCTCTTCAAATAAAACTTAACACAAGCGTCCCAGTTTGAAATAAACTGGGCAGTACTGTTGACTAACTGGAGGAGGTAATTGCCTTCCAGTGCTGTCAGTGATGCTTCTCGGTTTCTGACTTGGAGAAGGAGGCACAGTATTCATGAAAGTAGAATGGAGCTTGCCAGCTTCTCAAATCAGTCCTTTAGACTGGTTTATCAAAAATCATTCATTCTAATTTGATTTTCCTAATGAAGAGATGTTACTCTGATTTGCTATATTCTCAAAATGTAGTTTCATAAATTTGCTAATTCAGGCCAGGTTCAAAACAAACTGTTCTCTGCCATTTGCATTACTGATTGCACTTCATGTGCCAGTCAAGTCAAATTGTACAGACTTTTTTCCCTGTGATGTTCTAGGAACTGTCTCCCGTCGTAGCGCCAATTTTATCTATTACTGACAATTATTTTCTTTGTGATTGTCTTTTTATTGCTTGCCCTCTGGGGACTACTCTGCAGGAGGTCCCTGACGACATGGGATCAAAAGGCCTGAGTAAGTGATCAAAATACTCCCAAGTTATTTTAACCTCCATCTGAAAAATTACTACTTTTTTTTTTGACAGATCTCTTTGAGATTGGTGCTCTACTGGTATAAGGAGGTTGACTAAAACTGGTTCTTATGTTTTTCCTAGTTGGCAATATTTTGGAGTTTTTGCTTTCAGGAACATGTAAAGTTTATGTGACTGTCACGTTAGTTTTATTTTTTTTGTTTTCAGCTTACCAGTTCTTTCTTGTTTGTCCTTAACAGTACTGTGTTTTTAATTTGGTGATTATTGTTTAATGTTACTTATATCTTGTCCTCATATTTTTATTTATTTAAAAATAACCTTATGACTTTTTACCATAACAGTACAACCACTGCCATGCTACTTTAACTAGTAACAGTTTTCATTCCTCTTTCTAGGCGACTGATGTTTACAGCTACTTAAAGCAAACAAAACTTTTCCTTAACAAATGCCATGGGAGTTTTTCTGTCTGAATTATGATGCTTTTAGACCACGTGGAGGGCTTATAGGGGTGACTTGAAGCATTTTTTTATTTCTATTTGAATCCAGTGAGGTTCAAAAGTTGCTGCATACTCTTAGCAGATCTGTTAGTGTGTACACACCCCATCACTAAATGTATTAAAATGACAAATGAAAAAAGCCAAGACCTTGCTTTCATCACAGATATTAAATACATACACTGTTAGACACTTATGCAATAGCAAAAAGGAGGCTCTATAAGGATGTGGCTGAGGGTCATTAAGGGTAGCATTTCTTCCCAAGGCATAACTGTAATGCACAGTGTTTGTGAAACTGCTTGTAAGGGCCAGTGTTCTTCTGTACCTGTCCTCAATTGTGAAGTAGAAATTCTAGTAGCTGTAACATTCATTTTTCAATTCTGAAATGGCTGGTTTCAAAGGAATTCATGGTCTAAACCAGAAGACTTTTACCAAGCTTTATGGCCTTACAGTTTAGAACATAAGATCATAAGCAGTTCATGTGGCTTTATGATCATACATAGTTTGAGCTGTGTAATATGGTCCAGAAAGTCTTAGATGATTCTGTTCTAGAAACAATTGGTTTCTTGTCTGTTTTTCAGAACAGACTTTTAAAAACAGCCTTATCATACCTAATGCAAGTTGAATTACATGATACACTGTATTTCCTCTAATATACTCCAGTGTTTTCTCAACAAGAGACTAAATGTAATCAATAAATTGCCTTTATAAAAGTTGAAATGCATAATCCTAGGATTTTTACACAACAAAATTCATCCTGAAGTGAAAACTTAAAAAATTGTAGGATTACATGTGAATTATGAGTGTACTTTTTATAATCTTATTTTATGTGCTATTAAATGTTTTTCTTTTTATTAACACCAATTCCTTTCATATGAAATTAAGCTTGATCCTGAGAGCTATGAGAAGTACGTTAAAACTTTTATATGCAGTATGTATTGATTTCAGCACATTGATATGAGTATTGTCTTTCATCTGGATTATTTTTTGTCAATTTTCTTTCTGTTTGACTCATGCCATTGGTGTATGTTCCTTATTTTTTCCCATTGTGTTGCAATTTCAGAGCATGTAACCTCTAATGCCAGCGATAGTGAAAGTAGTTACCGTAAGTGTTTTTAAGTTCTTTGTTTATTCAGAACCTTTGTTTTGTAGCTCCTCCTTTGGTTTTGTTTGTCTGTCTTTTCTGGGTATTTACATGTTATATAGAACTTCCCAGTCAGCTTCAGGAGAAATCTGTGTTTATTTGGTGGACTACTGCAAATTGTTCCATGTCTTTGTTTTTAAAAAACTCCCTAGAATCACTGCAAACCTGCTTTATGGATATTTTTATTGTCTGTGATTTTCTTCAGTTCAGCCTAATTTGAATTTACCCCTCTTTTTTTTTTTTACATTTTTTTTTTAAATTACACAAGCTTGCTAGATCTGTTAAATTTAAATGTAAATTTAATGCTGACAAATATAATTATATGTAGCTGAGCCTTAATACTGGAAGTGTAACCAAACTGTGTAATCTGTTAAATAATGCTGCAACTATCTAAAGTTTTTCACAACTGATACTCATATTTAATATGTATATACTTCTGTGAAAGTACAGATAAGCAAACATGTATTTACCCTTGCTTTCAGCTCATTTATTTTGTCAAGTGTGGGTGCTTATTATGAACTGTCTTCAAAGCATACGACACACATTCAGTGCTGGAATCAGTTTTGATAAATCAGCATGCCAGTTCTCTCTCTCTCTCTCTCTCTCTCTGAAGACATAGTGTCTTCTAAACACCATACTCAGTTTGCTTTTACTACAAGCATAAGCTCCAGTAGTGTTTCCTATTACCTGAGCTGCAGCAGCACTCCATGCTCGTGGTGGGTAATAGGCTGCATGGTGCTGCTCTGCTGTGCTTTGACATGCCTTAAACCACAGCAAGAACTTGAATCCCACTATTCATTTCCAGTGAGCAGCTTCCCAGTAAGGTTGCAATCTAGACCTGGAAGCCACAATAGACCAGAGCAGGACCATAGGAAAGTGGAGGATATGAAGAGAAAGATGAAAAGAAAGATCAGTGAAAGTCATACAGTGGTTTGCTGCTCAGCTCCTGGCTGCTTGCTGTTTAATGGGAATTGCAGAAATGTGCAATTTATGTCAGGGTAATAAGGAGGGTGGTTCATTAACAGATGTATCTGTTTGGCTGTAGATCTTTTCAGAGGTGATGAGCCACATTTTCTTCCAGATGATGACACTGAAGGAGAGAATGTATATACAAGTATACAAAGGGCTGGTGGTGTTGCAGACTGTAATTGAAAAGAAACCAATTGAGGGAGGCATCTGTGTTCCCTGAGAATAACACAGAATTGAGCACACATGGAAATTGCCTTTGGCACACAGAAATTTTAATCATTTTTAATGACATACCATTAAAACTCTATAACTGTGTCTGTTTCTTCTTAAATTTGCTGCTTCCCTCTCTTTGCCCACTTCCAAGGTTTTTCTGAAAGCTTGCTTTATTTACATTTAAAGCTCATTATTGGTACTACTAGTTAGCTTTTTACTTTACTGTTACTTGAGAAGCCATGATTTTATTATGAATGTCATGGATTTGTTTATCTCAATGTGTAATTCTGAGCACTTTTTTATTAAAATATGATTTTAATTTCTTCTTACTGCTGTCTAATATGAAAGTTATCTTGATTACAGATGAGTACGGTTGTTCAAAAGGTTCATTCTGTTAATACTAATTTTTCCAAAATATTGAAAAGCAGTGACAATATATACTTTTTGCCCTCAATCAGGGGATGCTTTTTTACTTTTTCTTATCTCTTTAGTAGTTTGCATAACTAAATAACTAGTTAATGCTCTTTGACCTTATAGTAATGTGACTTCTCCAAAGAAGTATCTAATTCTATGTGAGATGGATCTTTCACAGATGACTTGATAGTTGGTGATTCCCTATTCCTCTCTCTAGCCTAAGAAGGGTTCTGAAAGTATATACTGTCCTTCTAAAATCCATTTGCATGAGTAACTTTTTGAGATATTAAAATGTACAGGTTGCATGATTTCATGTCTGTCTTAAGGTATTCCTCACTTGCAACAATGTAGGAAATTACAATCTTCATGTATTGCTGTAGAATAGTTTGAATGCAAATTTACTGCAAAATAAGAGAAATATTTCTGTTAACGAAATGATAACATTTAGATTGAAAATATCCGTGGCATTTACTTTAAATACAGAGTAGATATATAAAAGCACTTATGCATTTATAAAAGCCTTCATTTGCCTTCTGTTTCTACATAAATTGTGATGTAGCCTTGGTATGTTACTTTGCCTGTTTTAAGTATGGTTTATGAACATCAAAGAATGTTCCAAAATTAGACAAGTGAAATATTAGAGGAAGGTATTTTGTTCAGTTCAAAGTAATGTCATTTTTAATTTGAGCTTGTGTCGTCAGAATTATAAATTCTCTGCTGTCACAATTAATTTTTGAAAGAAATTTTACTCAGACATATCATGTTAGACTAAAAGTAATCTTTTAGAGAGACAGCAATTGAGGTATATTTCAAATGCTTTCACTAACATTTAAAAAGCCTACAGCTGCCCAAGTTTAAGATTCAATTATTTTAGTTTCATTCACTGCTAATGTGCTTCCTGGAGCTGAGAACAATCCCAAGCATTCTTTGCTTTCAGCTTTGTCTTTAAAAATTAACTGATAAAGTAGTAGTTATTTAGTATATATAGACATAGCTTTTGGGCAGAATTAGAGTGGCTGAAGCTGTTTATATAAATGCCAGTTCACAATAAAATTAATGGAATATCTGTATGCCTTGACATAAATGGTTGCCAGCCATAAATATGGAAAAATGTTATTGCAATAACATAACAGCTGGCTTCAGAGTATGGAGAGCATTGCTGCTGCAGGTGGCATTGCTCTAGCAGTGAATGACAGCATGCATGCAGGAAATGTGGGCAACAGCACCTCAGCAATGCCTGAAAATTCTTCTTGTGCTTGATGTAAGCTTGACATGCCAGCCTACACCAGAAAGTTATTTCTACTCTATGTGTCTTATGCTTTAAAGCTGGGTGTTTGGCTTAGCTTTGTGAGTTTATAATTCATTGCTCTCAAAAGATGTCCCTCATCAGTGTCATTGTAATGCTTATTGCTGAGCAGTGTCTGTATCATCATAGTCCATGGAATGACTCAGTTGAAATATGTTGCTGTAGGAAAAAAATACATTGATATGTCTTTGCATTTGCATTTTAGGTGGCCAAGAGGAGTATGTGTTGTCATATGAACCAGTCAATCAACAAGAAGGTTTGTAGATCTCTCTTAGTATAAAATAATCTGAATTGTTAGACTGCTTTGCATGCTCTTATGTACTAAGCACCAGGATAAACTTCTTCACCCTTTTTCACTTGTAACTTACTGTTATTCAAATGAATAAATCATAAAGGCATAAATTATTAAATAAAATCTCTAAATTATTTAGTGCAGAATCCAAATGTGTGCTGCTTCAATAATTTCTTGTGTGGTTTATATTATGGAAAGAAAAGACAGTATCCTTAACAGCTTTGCCAGTGAGAACCTCATAAATTATAGTTTTCTTCTGTTTCATATTGTTTTAGCATTCTCACTGCTTCTGTCATAGCAGAAAGTATATGAATAGATCATTTGTCCATTTACCAACTTCAATTGAAATGTCTCTAAACAATCTCCCATTTCTGTATGGTTTTCTTATATGGTTAATTTGGTTAATAATTGCCAAGGGATTTTTTTTTCCAGAAAGAAGTAAAATTTAATGAAATGAAAATGAAAATCAATAGGAGAAAATATTTTTTCACACTTGCATTTAAAAAAATGCTTTTTACTGATTTACAGTGGAATGGTTTTGTGTCTTTTCACCTTGGTCTTGTTTGTGATTTGCTGTGTGAATATAGACACAGAATTTTCAGTGTTCCAAATCACTAGCACAGGTGCTACCAGTTAAGTGACATTATTTGATACATAGTTCATCTACTTGTAAATTATTCTGATGAAAGGAATATCCTTTCTTAGAATGAGAATACTTATCTGTTACCTATCAAATAAGGTGGCAGTCAAAGTAAATATGCATCATGTATAAACAGGCACCTTGAGTACCAAGATTTCATGTCTGGCTTCCTGCAGTGAGTGGTGTGGCCAAGTTGTTTTTAATAGCACTTCCAGAAATCTTCCAGAAATAGTAAAAATTGTTATACAAGGCTAAGAGAGAGTGCATTATTTATGTAATCTAATTTGAAATATTGTAAGAAGCCAAATAAAATTATGGATGAGAAATGCTTGAATTAAGACCCTACCAGAAATTGGGAATTGGTAGCCCCCTTTGATGTTAAGTGAGTTATGCCTAAAGCAGGAAACTGGAGTTTTGTCACCCCCACAGGAGAGCTGCTGATGTGTGTGAGCCCCATCACCAGAGGGGCTCACAAAGGCAGGAACAGCAAAGATGTTTGTTAATTAATTAATAAATTAGATACTGGATTCAAGACATTCCTCTTATGAATATAGCAATGCAGTGGAAAGGAAATAGCTCCGAGTCAAAATATATTTAATAGGCCAGACTTTAATTAATTGGTACTTATTTGTGCAGATAGATTGAACCTAAAATTAAAATTTGTACTGCTGAATTTGCATGATCATGGCAACATACTTAGGCATTATTGTCTTAATGGTTCTTACAGTGTAATTAGACATAATCTGCTTAAACTTAATTTTCAACCAAAATCCCTCTATTATAAATAATTAAACTACTTTTAAAAGGTACTACACTTAATTTTGTAAGGGTGTTAAAAGTTACAGAAACTATTTATATTTGAGTTGTTTTGTATGTGTGTGCTTAATTGTGGTCTTAGAGGAAAAGGAGCTTCTCCCAACACAGACACAGACACAGTTTGTGAAAAGGTTATTTTTTTCCCAAAGGCTTCATAATTTAAGATAAATTTTCAATCACTGAGAATGGTGATTTGAAAGTAAAGGTCTATCATCTTACTATGACTATAGTATTAACTGATTGATGTTCTTAACATGTTTTTCTTCTCTTTAGAAGTACATATGCATTTAAGTATTAAAATCATTGCTGTGTGAGAAAGCTTATTTTGATGAACTCTTATAAGTTAACAATCATATGTTCTATAACTGACATTATTCCTTTATGTTTATTAGTGAGTTACACTCGACCTGTGATTGTTTTGGGACCCATGAAAGACAGAATAAATGATGACCTGATCTCAGAATTTCCAGACAAATTTGGCTCATGTGTTCCACGTAAGTCTCAGCAATACTGAAGCAATTTTATATGATATTTTTCTCCTAATTGTTTAACATCCTCTCTATCCTCTGGATTAAAAAAAAAGCTAATATATTGTTTAAACTTCATAGACCTATCTTAATATTGTCAATCTCATTGTGACAATTTTGCAGTATAAATGAGAAACTTTTTGGATATTGTAGAGAAAAAAATCACTTTTTTTTTGTTTTGCTTTAAAAACTACTGGTTTGTATTTAAAGATACTACTAGACCAAAACGAGATTACGAGGTGGATGGACGTGATTACCATTTTGTCACTTCTCGAGAGCAAATGGAGAAGGATATTCAGGATCACAAGTTCATTGAAGCTGGCCAGTACAATAATCATCTTTATGGAACAAGTGTCCAATCAGTGAGAGAAGTAGCAGAAAAGGTAAATCAGTGCCACTTCCTTTCATTTACTGAGGTGATTACATGCCTGTGCTGACAGGGAAAAAGAGAAGAATGGCAAGAAGCCATTAGGAATATTCTGACTTTTAGAGGAATTTGTATATAACTAGAAATAAAGTGTATTGTCACAGATACATTTAGGGAAATAATGAAGCTTTGAAATAATGCAAGCATCATGTTTAAATTGTGGGAAAAGAGCAACCACAATGTGCAGTCTCATTCAGAAAGACTATAGATGAAATAATTGGAATTATAGGCTGATTAGCCTAGCTCACATACACAGATCATTAACTAATTAAGAGTAGTGCTGGTGGAGTTAATTAATATGATGATCCTTTTGACATAGATCTGTGCAGAAGAAAACTTGCAAAAATGTTATTCTTTGTGCTCCTCATGGTTTTAGCTAACAAAAGGAAGATAGCAAATGTAAAGAATTCAATTTTTCAAGTGTTTTTGCTATAACTACCCATATATTTTGAAGATTGACCTTAATGTTTCTATCCCAAAGTGATTTGAATTAACTATTTCTTGCAAATTCTAATTGTTTCTGAAATCTTACTGAAGTTGACTTGATCTGCCTGTAAAAAAGTGGGGAAGTGTGTTTCTGAGAGTAAGGTGCCTGTCTTAAAGAAAATATTTTGGTGAAAATTTTTTGTAAATGTTCCATGTTGAGTTGATGAGTGTTGTTCTGCTGCTTACAAATCCAGTGCATTTACAGTAGCCAATGTTATCTGATCTCTATGAGAGAAGGACCAGCTATTTTCTAGGTGGGAACTCACAAGTTGGGGGCATTATCTGTCTGGACATGCAGAGGGTAAGTGTGGCTAGTAACCCACAGGGCTGTAGTTTAGTCCTCTGGAAAACTCTGTGTACCATTTTGACCAAATGGATGAGTATTGCTATTTCTGGCAACTGAATTTACTAGAAGCAAAACCAGAACAAACACAGTGAGATTCTGTGGGTCAAGTAATGTTTCCTTCTGTCTTCATCACCACATGGAATGGAACCTGGCCTCATGAGATATAGTGAGAAAAGGAAAGAAAAGAATATTAATTACAGAATTGTTCAAGTAAATGAGCAATACTTTGTATGGGAGACTGAACAAAGCTGTGAAACTATCATATGTGGTTAAATGATGAAATTATTGAACAGCTTAAACATTATAAATCTGTTGGCAGTTGCTTCACTTGGTAGCAAAAATACAATTCTTCAGTTCCATTCTGGACCTGAAATTGGCTCCGTTATTTTCTTTATCTGTTGGGATTAGTAAGGTACAAAATTGCAATTAATCTTTCATAAATGGATACAAAGAACAAAGTATTACCAGATGTCCATGCAGCTAAATTTCTTGCACAGGCACCATGGGACTTTGGGTAGATGTGGCAATTTCTCAGTTGCAGCTAACATTATTTTTCTGGGAAACAATGGCCTATCCTTCAAACCTTTACTTCAAAATCATGACTACGTTGACAGGGCTGCAAATTGGTTGATCTGGAACTACTCCCATCCTTGTATTCTTTTCCATCTGGCTGAAAAGATGAGTCTTTTCAGTGGGTTTTATTGCTGGGATACAAAAGGTGATTTCCAAGTTTTCTACAATCATTTTAGGAGAAGACAGAACAGCATTGACTGCTATTACTCCAAAAGAACCAAAGACACTATTCTTAAAATAGCCTTCAGTTGTGCTCATTTGCCCATGCTTCCAGCTGATCCCTGTCTCTCTCACTTCCTTACCCACAATGGACACAGCTAAAGATGCTTTCTGGTGCTCATGTTCAGTTATAGAAGGCACTGGCAGCTGTGCTGAGAACAAATGTAAACAATCCTAGTTATTTCTTCCACCAGGAAGCAGAAGCATGTCAGTAATTTCAGACATTACTCCAGGAATGATCTCTCAGGAGTTCAGGAATGGTGTTGTATGATATGAGTAACCTTTGATTATATGGTACTTGTGGGTTTGTATCCTGGCTCACAGATTTCTACAATTCACATTGGTCTCCTGTGGGAGAAAAAGCTTTTAATATAGTCACCCAAGAGTGCTTTTCTGTTTTTCTTCCCCTGTACCTTTCTAAAATGACAGTATGTAAAATTAATCCTATGCTACTCAGAAAGGAAAGAAATAAAAATGTGTGAGGTGGAAATTAGCATATCTGAGATGAAAGGAGCTGAGAACAGGAACAGCTTGGGATGAAGCTGGAAAATTCTTTATAGAGGGAGTACAGAAAGGGGGAGGAAAGCAGCCTTACCACACTGTCTTCCAGCTACCTAAAGAACACTCAAATTATATTTGTTTCTCAAGAGATGAATGATAAATCAACACAAATAAATTGCATTCACCATCTCCAATGTGGTATTTCTACTGCCTGGTACCTGGAGGAGGAGAGGGCTTGTGTGCAGTTCCACCTGAATATAGTGGCATATTTCCCTGCCAGCAGGGGTGGGCACTCCCTTAGGTGTGCCAGTTCAGTTATCTGGCTCCTCTCTAAACTGCATCTGTGACTTGGCCACCTCCTTAAAGCATTCTGAAATTAGTACTAAAACAAAGTGAAATAAAAAATTTTGGTGGTGTGGTTGAAGTCCAGCTGTTCCACTATCTGATTCTGCATTGCTGATTGGGCTGCAACCTGTGCTGGAGGAAGGAAGCAAAGAAGAAGGGTCAGGAACATATCAAATGATGTGTGATCCAGTAGAGAGATTGGGGGACCTTGTGCCAAAGTGGTGAAATCAAGTACTGTTGATGCAAATACTCTAATTTTCTTTGTTTCAGTGGAGACATGTTTTGTATTCTAAATTATTATGCTATGCTGCTTGTGATTTATACTTTGCTTAGTGCCATTTTTCCTTTTCTCTTACTTTTTAGGGTAAACATTGCATTCTTGATGTCTCTGGTAATGCCATCAAAAGGTTGCAGATTGCCCAGCTGTACCCAATCTCCATTTTTATTAAACCCAAAACAGTGGAAAATATCATGTGAGTAAAAGTACATCAGGCTAAATGGTTTGAGACTGTTGTATTTGAAAAGCCAGATACAAATTATATGCAGACAATTGTAATGTTTGTGTTTTAAATAATATTTAATTCCCAGAAATTAATTTTTAGGGACTTTAAGATGGAGCTTCTAATCCAAATTAAAGTGCTTGAAAACAAATGTCATTGTGTCAAATTCCATGCAACATAATGCCAGAACAGCTCATTTCCACTCCAGTCCTTACCTGTTGTCTTTAAGGTTTAAACCTTTTACTAGGATTAATACTCAAACAAGAGTTTAAAACTTTAGAGACTCCAAGTATTTGATAGTGTTTATAGAAGGTGTAATGTTTTCATTTTCAGGGAAATGAATAAACGCTTAACCGAAGAGCAAGCCAGGAAGACATTTGAGAGAGCCATGAAACTGGAGCAAGAATTTACTGAACACTTCACAGGTGTGTTTTGCTTGTGACTGCTTACTTGCCAGAGTTGAAATTTTATTGCTTCTAACATGGGGAGATTGGTCAAGTCATGACCTTCAGAAGCCCAGAAATGAGCCCTCCCTATTCCCATCCTGACAGGCAATTGCTCCTTTCCTTTCCCTTGTGTTCTCTTCTGCAGTGTTTTTGTGTTTGCTGCCCTGTTCATTTATTTTCTGTGGCATGACTTTTGCCCAGTTCTTCTCCCACATCTTATGTGGGCAGAGCTGTGAATGCAGCAGACTGCTCCAGCTGGACAGAGACCCAGGATGGGCTGGTCCCTTAATAGAGGAGGAAGATAGAGGAACCAATAATTCCCTGCCCAGTCTTCCTGCTGCCTTGTTCTCTACATTTAGTGCTACACAGTTGTCAGTTTATCTGAAGACAGCACGTTGCTCTTCCTATAGCTCTCTGTCTGCACCCAGAAAGTCATGGGACTCTCAATGGATCTTGAAAATTCCTCCTATTATCTTGCAAATGTGTCCAGTATGTTGTTCAGAAAATGAATGGGTTTATTTTAATCATTATCAATTTTTAATTAGTAGCTGGTATTACCCCAGGCTGTCTCAGGGCATTATATAAGATACTTCTCCAAGAAATTAGGGGACTTAAATTATGATGTTTCAAAAACCTCAAAGACTTTTTGAGTGCTCAAGTGTTTAGATCCATGATTTTTCTCTGGAATATAAGGTTTGTTGACAAAGGAAGATTGTCAGACTTCTCTCCTTGATAATCCCGTTGAAGCCAGAAATTCTTTTCTGAATCTTTTTGAGATACTTGAAGCCATTACAGATCCCAATTACAATTTGGAGGCTGCCACCCATGTGAGTTGGGTGGTAAAACAAAGTGTGAGTAATCCCTAATCTGTTGGAAAATACCACATCATGTGTGTGAACTGAAACCAACTTCATCGGCAGGTTCTGTTTCCACAGACTTAAACTTTACACTGAAGTATGTGAAAAGCACATCCTTTTTCAGCTTTGAGGTTACTGAGGTTTGGAAGAGGTGTGGTTGAACTTAGCTGGAGAGAAGATGCTGAAGCTTATGGCCTTTTTGCCTTGCAAAGACATTTCTAATTCTTTCTAATGCACTGTTGTGCTGTGAACATTACACTTGGCCTATAACAATGAAGCAGCCTCCTCCCACAGGCAGTACAGCAGCACATAAGGAGAAGGTTTTAAGAGATAAGAATGGAATGGTAGGAATAAAAGGGAACCAATTTGCATGAAAGCAAAGCTCAGAAGCAGCAGTACTCTATTAATGCACAGAACAGTAAGTCTGATCTGCCTCCAAAACTGCCTTTCATGCTAAGTTTACTTCTTGGATTATTGACACTGAGATTGTGACACTAATTAAAAAGAAGTTGCTGTTACACAGTGATTCCTCTTCCAGGATGAAATGTTAAGAACAGTTCAAACTTCATTTTCACCAGACTATACTTTTATTCTGTTATGTCAGAACACATCCATATTCTCTCATTTCTAATTAATTTCTAGCCTTGGCAAAATACATCAATTAGCACAACAGGAATGATAAGAGATTGCATTTTTAACTGTATAAGGAAGCCTCTTGTCTATAAAACTTGAATATGTTGTCTGGAGAACAAACTCTATGAGTTCCTCCTTTTTTCAAAGGCAGAGGTAGAGCTGGTAGAGATCTCAAGATCAGCCAGCCTTGCTGTGCAGCTTCAGGGTCGAGCGGAGGAGTTGACCAGCTTGTGAGGACACAGCCCTGCACTTTCTTGCTTTGTGTTGGAAACACAAATGAAAATTAGGCCAAAAAAAGTACTGGAGGATGTGAATTGACTCAGGCAAATTGGAACATGTGGCTAGGAAAAGGTTAAAAACTCATCAGTTGTTATATATATACTTGATAGAACAGTGGAAGCCACTTCCTGTCCCCAAGGAAGTGCTTTGTGTGTCCTGCAGTACCACTCTGTGCTTCACTCCAGCACAGGAACCAGCAATGTCCATGGGTGTCTGTTCCTTCAGCAACCAGGAATCCTCCTGCCACTCTGAGGGGAAGGAGCAGCTTGGTGTGGAGCAGCCTGGGTTCTGCACCTAGAGGGATGATTGCTGATTGCCACATTATGTTTTGCAGCTATTGTCCAGGGAGACACTCTGGAAGAAATCTACAACCAAGTGAAACAGATCATAGAGGAACAGTCTGGTCCTTACATCTGGGTTCCAGCAAAGGAAAAATTATGAAAACAGATTTTTATTTTTCATTTTATAACTGACATCACCTACTACATCTGACGACTCTTAAGCCCTTCCAGTGGAGCCTGCCTCTAGTTCTTTCCAGCGTGGTTCATACCCTAACCATCACATTCTGCAGTTCCCATAATGCTTTACATTTGGTGTCTCTCTTAGTTTAAATAATTTGTATAATTGTGTGTTGTTGGTTTGCCATTTTTCAAACATGACAGTGGAATGGCCTGACCAGCTATTAGTTTAGGGTGGGGGTAGGAGGGAATTGCTTGGTAAAATTCCTTAATGTTTAAGGGAAAGTAACTTTCAAAGATTTTTCAAAAAAGCTTTATAGACATTCTTTTAAAATTTCATAATAATTGAAAGAAAAGTTGTATTCAAGGAAGTTGTAAATTATGAGTAACTTTGCACGCTTAACTTTAATAGCATGGTTTGGTCAGGGCAATCAATTCAGGTTTTATTTTTGGAGCTCAATCCTATTGTCACGGTATCTTTTTTCTTTCCAGGCAGTTAGAAAGAAACTTTCAAATTTTGAGTTAGCATTTTCATTAAGTCCCATTACTACTTCTAAAGGGATATTCATTTTCATAATTTCATATGGATATTCTTATAATCTATTTTTTCATTTTTTGCCAATAAAATTGCTAGGGACAAAGATGTGTAATGTTTTTAATCTTCCTCATGAAGCACTATTTATAGTGTGTTACAGAAATTCTTTATAGATAATGGTCATCACACTTTTTGAGCCTAAAAATAGGTTTAGGTGCTAGGAAACCTGTATTTTTCAGAGGAATGCCAAATTTCCATTGGCAGTAATTCAGAAAACAGCTGCAGAGATGGTCATTAGGGCAATGAGAGAATGATTCATAGCCTAAAAATGTGTGTGTTCTTAGGGGTCAGATTTTAATGAATATTTTACCCACAATAACTGCCTATTTTGTTATAATAAATATATATATATTAAACTTTCTTTAACTAAACTCTGTAACTATGGGAATTATTTTCTTTACATAGTTGCGCACACGTATAAATATATATATATAAAATATATATTTTTCTTTTACCACCTACTCCTAGCTTTTTGTTTTGAATAAAAATTAAAAAACCAAATTAGAATTTACCTTCCTTAATCATGAAAAAAATCAAATGGGCTGTGATGGCTGGGCACGAAGTCCAGGGAATATTAGTACAAGAAAAAAATACATGCAAGTTCTCCTCTTTCCTACGCAATCCCAGGTGTTTGTCTTCCCCTGTCCCCTTTGTAATATGCATGTCTTAACCAAAGGGAGAATTCAGAGTCAACAATATATTTTTTTTCTGTACGTGTTCGTCTCGGATTGCACAGGCATAAGATCTTCCATTTGCAATGCACAAACTTCTGTGCTGAATGTTATGAATACGTTGTACCAAAACCTTCAACAATGAAATTCTCTAATTCGTATTATTTGGTACCTGCCATTGCTTGTTTGCAACTGATTGTTTTTGAGAGGATGTACTTATGGCAGTCATGGGGCAGTCACACAACCAAATCAGTTTGGTTTGTAAAGAATTATCAACACTATCCATTCCATTTGTTAGAAAGAGGAGAACAGCTAATAAACTTTATTGTACAATATATTTGTCAAGTGTGTTTTTAATTATGATAAATACAGGTGGTGTAGCACTGCAGAATAATTGACCAAGACTGTAAATGAAAATCAGGTGTTAGAGAAACACTGGTGGCCACATTGGGCTGCTGAAGTGACTGCATTAAAATCAGGTTTAAACTTGTGACACAATTATTGCTGATGATGGGATGCTAATGAAGCTTGCAGGAGGTTAAAGCTGCTGGTGCATGACCCAGAAGAGTTTCTGGTTTTCAAGATCTGGGAAATCAGGTATGCTGCCTTTCTGAGAATTCCTGCCCATGAAAGAACATGGTGTACTGGATTGATGCAGCTTTTCATAAATAATGTCATAAATTTTTAAGATAGCTAGAAGTGTACTGTTGTCTCCCTCTTTGAAAGTGACTGAGGTGTCTTGTGAGACATCTTAGAAGATCAACTCTAAAAAAAATAGAAGGATATGATTCTCTATCAAATCTGCAAACAGTTTTGAGATCTCTGTACTGTATCCACTTCTTTTTACCTCTTTTTTAACCCATCAGAAAGAGCCCTGTTCAGCTGAGTAGGTCTTGCTACTCAGAGGAGGATTGCTCTTTCATATGCTGGAGTGTCTGAGTAGCTGTCACTGAACTTTGCCCCCAGGCACTTGTCCTGTAGCAGCCAGGTATCACCAAACACTCCACTCTGACTGAAGTCCACAGCAGTTACCTTGCACTGTTATCATGGGGAGTGAAAACAAGTCTTCAAGAAAACCCAAAGGACTCTGGAGTATTTGCTTTGCATTTTTAGTTTTGTTTGTTTCTGATGTTACCTTTGAGCACTGGCAGAAAAGTTGATTCTGAGAGCCCTTGATGCTCCTTGTTGTCTTACCTTGTGTAATTGTCAGGGTTTTGCATTACTTAGTGTTTCTCTGGGTCTTGTTTTCCAGCATTGGGTGCTGATAAATCTTTAATTCTTGGCTAAACTTTTCTGTATTATGCATTATGTTTTACAATGCATGCACTTTGCTAAAAGCTTCTAATTTAACAACCTGAGTAATTAGGAAATCCAAATGTCATAAATGGCATCATACTGATGCATTATTACTCTTTTGCTAGCCCAGTGGAGGCATCATGGATTTTCTTCTTGCCTGATAACCCAACTATTTGCAATTGCTATACACATACATACTGTTAAAGTATTTGTTACCCTCTATTATTATTGTAAAATAGATTATTTCCTTGTTGGCATTTTTGCTAAATCTTGCTGAAAACTAGGTTTGGAAATTTAATGTCTCCTTAAAGCACAGATATTCATAGAGTTATGAATGAAAGAGAAAAATCTGACGAACTGTGCTTGTGTGATTGATTAGAGAGGGTTGTGTTTAGAACAGACCTGTACAAAAAGGCTGCTCTTCTGCCTTCTAAACCATTCCCAGAGAGGATCAGAAGAACCACAAGAGAGCCCTACTACCAGATTTGTGTTTTACTGCCCTTGCAGTCTTAAGCAACTGGTGCTAGGACCGTCAGTCATGTCATCTGTGTATGAATGTAAGCCCTTCTGCAAACATCAGGGAGAGAGGGCTTCAGATGTTAACCTGGCCAGTAGGAAGAGTACAGGAAGGATCTGAGCAATCCTTGGGTCCTTGAAAACATTTGGAAATACTCCAGTGGCACCAGGTTATTCTTTAACACTTAAGACAGTAAAGGGGCAATTCATTGCAGAAGCCTTAGGGAGCCAAGAATCAGAGTTCAGCCATAAGGTTTTATCTGGAGGGATCATTCTCTATTCTTTGAAACTTTTTGAAAATTGAAATAGCAATTAATTGACTCATCTTTGTCTTACAGGTGCTAGTCAGGGTTAGAGCTAGCATCCTGCCATACTACAGTCAGGTAGCTGATGAGTGCTGGAGGCATCCTGCACCAGTCTTGGCCATACAGTGGGATGCACAAAGTTGTGTGGCTCACACTCTCCCTGGGTGTGAGGACTCACAAGACACAGCCCTTCTGTTTCTGAGCAGCACTCAGTGGCTTTTACCTAAACAAAGTGTTACAGACAGCTAGTTGATTGACTAATAAGAAATAAATAGGCAACACAAATGAGCGGTTGCTCTATGAAAGTTACACTGAAATTCACAGTAACTTTTAGCAGAGCTACTGTCAGTAGTTTTGATTCTTTCTGGGAAAGAATCCTTCCTGGGACTTAGACCTTAAAATAAGTCAGAATGATTCAGCTATTTTATAACAATTGCTATCATATTTCAGGAAATGTGCACCTAGCATGTGCTTTGCCACCTGTGGAGTGTATAGGCTTTTCTGTTGTAAGAGTCTGGACTTCTGATGGTGGCTTTATGCAATTTGTGACAATGCTGAGAATGTGGCATCAAGTAAATTTCTACTCTGCAGGATAAACTGCTTACCTTGAAACTCCTTCTGCTTGCTGAGCCCAGGTATAGGGAATACACAGATCTGAGAGTGAGGATGTGCATCCACAGCCCTGCCCTGTGTGCCCGTGTAGCGGTTCAGTGAGTGAAGTCTGTGGGTGGTGCCAAGGCAGTAGCCACCTCATTGGTGCCTCAGGTATTTTGCAATTTCCAGGTCTGATGTTTTTTTCCAAGTGTAGAGGCAGTGTGAAGAGAGGCATGCTTTCTTTTCCAGCAGTCATTGCCAGGTGACGTGTGCTGAGGTGAGCAGGGTGTATTTATATTGTTGGACAAAGTGCATTGGCAATTGAATGCAACTGATTTTCACCTAAGAACAGGCTGGAGAGAGAACTCTTGCAGGAGCCTTGATCTCTGGGAGTTCTGAAGGCTGAAAAAATCACAGATCCCAACACATTTACCATGAAGAGCTGCAGAAATGTTTTCTATCTTCTCTTCTTCCATGTTGGTAAGTGTCCTCCAAATGCTTTTAGTGTGGCATGGGAACTCTGTGGAATGTGAAAGAGCAGAAGGAAACTCGAACCACTTCAGGGCCGATCTCATATGGTCAGGAAAATAAACAGAAGCAGTAGAAAAGGCTGTATTGAACACCATGTGTATATCTTGATTCATTCGTGTCAAATGTTGTATTTCCTCAGCACTGAATGAGTTTTTCTGGTTCACTGGTGTCTGTTTTTCACAACAATGAGCAGTTCTATGACACTTTATAAAAATAGAAATAATTGCTTTATTTCACTTCTTGTGTTCTGTGCAATATATTGGCTTTCTCATGTCACTCACAAATTGTATTAGTGAGTGGTTTTAATTTCACCAGAGGTGTAGGTGCTGTTCCTGAAGCACTCTTCACTTCTTCAGAAAATAAATGGTCCTAGTTAATTATTTTCTTTCCTCCCCCCAATTTTTTCCATTGACAGCCCTTGATACTGTAGTAGTAGCAGCTGTATACATGGGTATTTGATAAGATGTTACACAATGCAGTACCAGTACTTTAAGGAGTTACTGGGATATTTGTGAGTGATAGTTATGGATGTGTTAGTACTCCGAGCATATTTCAAATGGAATTTGCCAGCTTCTTCCATTTCAAGCTTTATATATATCTGCTGGTATACAGAAAGACCAAAATTGAGAATAAACTTGGGGTTCAGACACTGACCTGATGTTTTAAGCTGGTTTTCCTTGGCAGTAGGAAGAGAGGCTAACTGCAGCCCTTGTCTGATCAAGCCCATTTCAGATGGGCTAACTTGTAAGGAAGGAGCCAGGATATTGCCCAGATCTGACCTTCTCCTAACCACAAAATTTAGCAATTTGGAGACAGACCAATAAGGACTTGGTTTTGATGAGTGAGGAAAAAACCAAGAGATTCAAGCTGTTTCACTATTTTGGCTGAAATACAGAGCTAAATGAACTTTGTTTCAGGTATATGGCTAATGATTTTTTTCATACAGTTCATGCTTTACTCCCTGTGTGTCTTTATATAAAATCAGAATGCTGAGGCTGAAAAATGGTACTTAGCATACATACACACTGAGATGCTAACTCCCCAGTTTAATTTCTATTTGCTTATGTTTATAAAAAGAAAACCCCAAAATGATTTTTTTTCAGGATTTTTCTTCCAGTCTCAAGGAATTAATGGTGAAAATTTCACCCCAACAGATGAGGCAGTACAACATTAAGTTTCTGTGGGGGTGTATTTTTACCATGACCTGTTGTGCCTTTCTTCCAACCCTCTTGGTTCTCAGAATTCCTGCAGCTCAGAGGTGGGCAGTTGTTTCTCCCTCTACTGGCATATGCTGCCCTGAAAGCTTCCTGCAAGCTTTCCAAGTCTGACTTAGTGTTTGTTGACAGCAGTAGAGTTGGCTCTGTGTTGCAGAGGAACAGCAAGCCAAACCCACTGTTTCAGTACTGGATCTTTTGGCATCAACAGTCTTGTTTAGTCTGCAGCCACTAAGTCAGAAGGTGCACGGAGCACTATCGGGCACCAGCAGAGTCATTTTTAACTTGCACAGTCAGATGTGCAAGCAGCTGCATGGCACTGGGGGGGGGCAGGGGGCAGTTAGAGGTACTAGAAAACCACATGATAAATGGTTTACAACAGACTCCAGCTTAAAAATGGAAATTGTAGACAAGCAGTGGAATGTTATGTCCCTGCTTACGGAAATGACTGTGCCTGTTTGTCAGTGTAACCCACGCTCGCGCTCCCATTGCACCGCACTGTCTGCGCACGACGCATCTCCCTACAACAGCAGCCAAGGGTTTGTAGCTTTGGCACTTAGGAGGGTGACATTTGGGGCCACTGAAAGGCACCTTTCTTTGCTAATTAATGGAAATCTCCACTAGTCAACTTGAGTCTTTTCATTCATGGCTCTGCCCTTCCCTTTTCCTGACTGTGGTCTTATGAAAGACTGTTTTGAAAGGCCAAGTTTACTTTTTAAGTTTTCATAATAAAGCCTAGTGGCAAGGCTTTTAAGCACCTAAGGTTGCTTCTTAAATTCAGACCAATAAGGGCTGGTGCAAGACTCCTGATACTAGCAAGCAATACTCGAGACAAGAGTTGTCTTTGGACAATCTCTTTGGTCTTGTATCATATTATTTTAAATAATAATTTCATGTGGTTTTAGCTTGATTAAGATGGTGTATTCTGCAAGGTGTTTAAAACAGTCTGGCTGGCCTGATCTATTCCATGGTGTCTGTATTTCTTATGTCAGAAACAAATGTCATTGGATTTCAGTATCTGTGTCTGACCTTGTGGTCAGTTCAAAAAAGCTTCAGTATTCACATTAATTGGAATGAAAGTGGGAATCATCTCTAAGGACTCATAGTGAAGTGAGCCCTGATTTTTTTCTGTTTTGGGGGAGAAGCAAAATGAAAGTTTGTCTCTGAATGGTAAGCTCTGTTACAAAAGCTCTGATGGGTTCTGTAATATTTTCTCTTGGTGTTATGTTTGCAGCTTTCAGCCTGGAGCGTGTCCGGTGGTGCACGGTGTCTGAGCAAGAACTTTCCAAGTGTAATGACATGAGCAAGGCCTTTAGTGAGGCTGGCATCCTTCCTCCTCTGGAGTGTACAGCAGGGGGGTCAGCTGCTAACTGTACCCAGATGATCAAGGTGAGATATGAGTGACACCAGTGTCATTAATTTAATTTCTCCATGTACCTAATAGTAATCCCCTGGCAAGGTGCACAGTTCTGTGGTGAGTGTGTGGCCACCCAGGCATCCATCCCTCTGCATCCCAAGGCATATCTCTTTAAAAAAAGGCACAGAGGTATACATATGAATTTGAATGGCCCCATGTCATTTGTCTGGCTGCTCACATATGGCCAGTCATTAGGAACACAGCTAAGGTTTTAAATATTTCCTCCCGAATAGTAATCTTTGATTTGGGAGTTATGTCAGATTTAATTAACAGATATTTAAGAAGGGATGGAGCTACAAGATGCAGACAGTATTAAAGCTGTGCTGCTTAGCCACTAAGCAGATTCTACTTCGATAAACTCTGGCTCAAACTCCCATTTCAGGGTCATGTTATGGAAATTGCTGTATAAACACATGAGCTGAGTGTAATCAAATCAACTCTCCCAATACTGAGTACAAGAGGCAAAGCAGCAAGTGGGGTGAGCAAAGGGCAAACCTCTATATTAAGCAGTATTAATTCAGCTACCCAGAATGTGCTCACCTTCCAAAAGGAGCATGCCTCTGGGGAAGGTTTTAAAGACTGTGAACATGTGGATTTGCAAAATGATGCAAACAAAATAATTCCCTTCTTTGGAGAAGGTAGGAGGTAAAAAGTGGATGTTGGAAGAAGTGTGGAGGCAGGTAATCATGGTTGTCAGGTAATCACTGGCACAGTGTGGGGAAGGGAAGGCTGGCTGGCTGTGCTAGCAATGAATGTTCTGTGTAGATATGCCTGAGAACCAGGTTTTTGTGGAGATGCAGCCTGTCAAGGACAAGAGGTGCAGAGCAAGGAAAGAAGGTCTAAAATAATAGTTTGAAGGAAGATGAGACAGATGATTGTGTGGTTAAAAAAAGGGAACACATTTCAAAAACTAATATCTTGTCATTTTTGTCAATGAAGCAGAATGGTTGTCTGACCCCTAAGACTACCTCGTTACCTCTTGATAAATACTGTTCTTGAGCAAAGGTGTCAAGACTATTGAAGAATGCTGAGAGCAGATACTGATACAGATGTGGATCTTACCTTGGGATTAGACAGGACATTTTAATGTGACATCTTCCCCAAACCACTTGGCTGATTGCTGCATTGCACAGAGGGACCCGTTAGACTCTGCAAAGCAGATTATATAAAGGGCTGATGAGTGTCTGCTTCTGAAATACTCAGCTCACAGAATTGCATTTGCAAGCCATTGGAAATAGCAGGCAGGCAGACAGCATGAGTAAGTTGCTTTCTGATAAAATGTATTTTCACTGTAAGGCTTCAGACAAGACTTTGTCCTTTAGATCTTCTTTCCCCCAACCTTGTGCTAATAATCTACTAGATACTCAAGCAGGCCTACTCTGTGTAGGGCTGTGTGGAATCCCTGAGTTGGCATCTGCACTGAACTCTGATCTTTGAGGCCAAGAAGGGAGCAGGACACAGTGGCTTGAAGATGCAGATGCTGTTTTGTAACATTGCATAACTTGGACTTAGACCTGTGAATGTGTTAGCATATGGATAAAGGAGAAAACCTCTTTGATTGAAGGTGTGTAAAAATTAAGAAATACCTAAATATTTAACTAGAGAACCTGACAATATTTGATATGACCAGAGCTGATTTTCAGCAGGTCTTTAAAACACTTATGTAGGTAATTCTCAAATGTTGTGACACACAAAAATAAACTTCCTCTGAAAATGATGAAGACAGTATTGACATCACATGTGTACTTACTAAAAAATTGAAGGTGAGTCCCATGCTTTTGCTAAATTTATTGACAAATGCTTGCTGAAAAAAAGCCCATACTGCTGTTATGTCATTTCATCTCAGCAGTAATTGTGTGTTATTTAATGGAGAGATGTGTGTCTTGAAAACTAATTAATGTTAAATAAAACAATAGACCTTTTTGGTCTTGTTGTGCTATTTTTACAAAAGCTATTTATTAGAGGCTCTGTGTCAAAACAGAGCTCAAAGGTTCAGCTTTTCAGTCAGAAAAGTGCTATTTCCTATGAAAATATAGCCCTATAACATATCTCTGTGGCAGTCCTTTCCATTTTTTTATCTGCTCTACTTTCAGTTCACTACCAATTGTAGAAGCTCTCCCTGAACTAATTCTCCCTGAATTCGCCTTCTAACTCCCACCTCCTCTCCTGACAGGTGTCCCTCCTAAACCACAAGTTGTGTTTCATTCCTACACTGTCCTGTGCTCTGACCCTCACCAGTGGAATATCACATCTGCTTATTCAGAAAGATTGTGTCTGTTCTTGAAGAAGCAAATATCTCCCAACCCCAAATCCACTTCAGGTTCCCTTGGATTTGTTCAGCTCTCATTCATGAGAAGCAGCTCTTAGGACATCTGTTGTTTCAGCAAATTGATGAATATCATCTTTTTTCCTCCTTCTAGCCAAACAAGTAAATTATTTCAAATTACATGGAAATTTCAAATCTGGTTTAGATGTCAACATCGGCATATTACCTGTGCTGTCACACAATCCCTTAAAAATGTTCAAGCTCTTTATGTGGTTCAGCCTGTGGGAAGTTGCTGTGGTGTGCTAGGCAGTCCCAGCCCTGCCCTGCCCAGTGCTTTGCAACCTCCCAAGGGATGGAGAAATTAAATGACCCCTCCAGGGCCAAACCAGAGATTAAGCAAACTGATAAGAAACCTGGAATCAGCTTAGAAATGCAAAATGTCACACTGCTGATTATTTTCTCAGCAGTATCTTGTGTCTGTGTGAAATGCCCTCTCCTGGCTCCCATGGCTCAGTACACAGTGGGAGCTGGTTCTGCTGCCAGGGGTGTGTACAGCAGTTCTCTGGCCTTGCTGCTGGGGGAACCCCCATCCTGTGCTATCCAGAGCAATCCTGCAGCTGCAGCAGGATCCCAGCAAGCTTGGTGGTACCAGTCAACAGAAAATATGTGGTGGTGTTGGACACCTTCCCCAAAGAGGATGCCTCAGATTTGTATTCTCCCAATTTGAACACTCTTTTTAGATACTTTCCTCCTTCTCATTGCTACCTGTTCCCCACTCACAAAATGCATGTCTGGCTTGTGCTGAGCTACAAGCCAGGAGGCTCTAAGGGTGCTTTGGAGTGCACTTCAGCATTTGTAGCTCCAAAATATATTATTTTGAACTATCTGTGTATGATCTAAAAATGTATCTACTTTATATTAAATCTTCAAGCGTTGGGGCGCTAGCTATAGACGTGAAAGAAATTTCAAATTTAAGGGCTGGGCTTTAAGATTCTGCAGAGAGCTGCAGCATCCATTTCTAAGGTTCCTTTGAACTATTCAGACTAGTGAAACCATCATTGTGGAGGGCTGGTTTCTGCATTGCTTCTGCAGGAAGGCAGTTCTGAAGGTCTAAAATCCTTCTTGGTAAGAGTTGTTCATAAATTTGCGTGCCTTAAAGTAACTGGGAAAAAGAAAACACAAATGCATATTAACTAAGAGCTTCTTCTAAATGTGTGGATACTCTGGTTATTGATAACTACTCATAATTAAGCTTTAACATGTATTCTGCCCTTGTCTGCACAGGATGACTTGGCAGATGCAGTGACCCTCAGTGGCCGTTTGATTTTCCAGGCTGGAAGGGAGCATGGTCTGAAACCTGTGGTTGGGGAAGTATATGATCAAGGTATATTCTGTCTAAATACCTTTTAGATTACTTAAAATGCATAAGAAAAAGCTTGCATTTTACTTGGAGTCTTCCTAAAGACTCTAAACAGTGGGTAGTGGTCAGGTTCCCTCTTGGTTGCTCCTGTAAAAGACTGTTTGGGGAAACAGGAGACACAAGGCTGTGGCTGAGTCTGTCCTGAAGCATTTGGGTCAGAGAAGCTGTTTCTGTCATAAGTTTGTTGCATTGTTTTTTGTTTGGTTTTTACTATCTCTCTGCTTTCTGTGTTCTCTATTCCATACTTTACAGATTGATGAATCATTAAGCATAAATCACTAGGTTTATCTCTCAGTCCTATACATCAGAATAATTAGATTTCATTTTTACTAATGTATGATTACCTGCTGGAAGAAAGGAAGTACTGGATTCTGCTTCTCTGGGTGTCCTTAAGCTTTGAGTTCCTTTCAAGGCAGAGACAATAATTCAGTTGTGACTTGTCATCCTGACTAAGGGCTCAGTATCAACATGTTTGTGTAGTTCAGAGTTGGATTATATCCCCCTAACTTTAAGATGTAAGGGAAGGGAGAGCTCTGGAAGCAGCTTGCTGACAGTGCTGTCCCATCACTCTGTTGTCAGATGGAGCTGGATTTGTTTTGTAGCTGAGTTTAGTGTTTCCTGGCCAAAGGCATCCTCAGGAGGATGCTGGGGTCAGTCCATAGGCTCTTAGATCATCTGCAGCAGCCTCCCACCCCATTAAACACATCATGACTCTGGTGAGGGACCTGTACTTTGGCTTCTCAAAACCAAATGGGCCTCAGGATCCAGAGGCTGACTATCTCCATTAGTCAGACTATGAGCTCAAATCAGAGAAAAGTGGAAGAGATTTAATTATTTCTGGTCTAAATAAAGTCAGATTGAATGATCTTATGATCACTTCAAACTCTCAGCTCTTGACTCTGAGTTATATTAAACTGTAAAACAAAGAGAACGAAATCAGCTGTGATGCTCCAGAGACATCAGTTGACTCTGCTGTTACAAATTAAGATCAACTGGGGAGTAAATGATACTGGTTTTAATTCAATCCAAATATATTTAGAGTTATAGAAAACTTCTTCCTGAAAGGAACCTCATTTTCAAAGCAGAGCAACCTCCAAAGTTAGAGCAGATTTCCTGTGGACTAATTGTGTCTGTTAATTTTATAAGACAATTCACATTGAAAAAAATTACTGATTCACAGTCAGCAGGTTATCAGTAAGGATGTGAACACAGTGACTTCCTTGTGGGTAAGGCAGGCACAAGAGTCAAAAAAATCAGTGTATGTCACTGTAATGCTGCTGTGGGGCTACTTAGGTTGCTTCTCTTTCTTCCTGTGCTGCAGAGATTGGAACTTCCTATTATGCTGTGGCTGTGGTAAAGAGGAGCTCCAACATCACCATCAACAGCCTGAAGGGTGTGCGCTCCTGTCACACCGGCATCAACAGGACTGCAGGCTGGGATGTGCCCGTGGGTTACCTCACTGACACTGGGCACCTGGCAGCAATGGGATGTGACCTTCCCAAAGGCAAGAGTGCCAGGGCAAAGATCTCTTCAGCAATGCTCTCTCAGTGGTCTTGGGACTGACTGTGTGTGTACAGAAATGTGCAACTCAGCTGCTGCTTTGTTCTTTGATGCTCCTTGTATGATCTAATGTAGGTCTGATGAAGACTGCAGGGTTTTGTTTTTTTAAACTTGGAAATCATCTTTTAAGAAGAAAATAACTTGTACCTTCTGGGTCTTTTTAGAGATGTAGTGTGTGGATGTGTTAAAATGAAATTGATCTTGTTTATTCATGCTAAAAATGCCTCATTCTAATTTTGCATTTAGCTGTAAGTGACTACTTCAATGCAAGCTGTGTTCCTGGAGCAAATGGTGTGAACTATCCGAAATCCCTCTGTCAGCTCTGCAAAGGGGACTCGGAAGGACAGAACAAATGTGAACAAAATTCCCAAGAGCAATACTATGACTACAGTGGTGCTTTCAGGTAAAAATCATGTTTATCAATTTTTTTATTCCTATACCCTCTCCTTAGTCATCATGTTCAGGCCTCACTGACAGTAAACTGAAGCTACAGAGCTTCCAATCTGTTAGAAAATCTGCAGTTTTTTTAGGATAGCCATGCTTTTTACTTGACTGATCAAAAGTAATTCTTAACCCATTATTTCAGGTATTCATGCCTGAATATTAAAACCAAATGAATATTTAGCACATATACTGGCAGGGAAAGCCCACTGCTATTTGCTTTGTTCAGCTGTTGACAATCTGAGTGTTTCAGCAAGCTGTACTGACTCATCTTTCCCAGTAAAACTCTTTGGAGCCTGAGAGCTGAACTGCTGCCCTACTTGGCTATTTCAGTTATCCCACCTTATCTGCTCTGAATTATTATCAAGTTGTTCTGCCCTCCATTTTTGCACACTAGTCTTTATTTGTCTCCTTTCTGTCTGTGTGCTGTGTTGCAGCTCCCAGTCCCTGAGTCATAGCATTAACAAGGGCAGAATTTGCTTATGAGAAACACTTTCTCCTCCCTGTGTATTCCCCAAAGGATTGTGTGGCTGCCTGAGATACAGAACTGTCCTGGACAAAGAAGGTCATGATGCTTGTCCTCGGCAGCACTGAACATGTTGTTCATATTCACCAAATGACAATGATAGTTTACTTCATGCTCTAACAGCCACTAGTCTCTGCCTTGAGCAAAACTCTCAGCAGAAGGAAATAGGTCAGTGTTTGTGGCTGATGGAACAGAGCACAGAGCCCTTGGGCTGTCAGCCAGTGGTGGCCAGAGCACAGGGGTTTTATAATGCATCTTTGTGGTTGCATTTATATTTATCAGGTGTTTGGCTGAAAATGCTGGAGACGTTGCTTTTGTGAAGCACAGCACAGTGCCTGAATATACAGATGGTGAGTAATTCTGAAGATTGTTGAATAACAACTGCAAGGTCTGAAATACAGTGTTTGCAATGACAGTGTAATATCAAATCTTTGTATTTTGAATTGAGGAATCAGCAAAAAAAATGCTGAAATAGTGAAAACAGATCTACCCTCTGAGGTGTGCGCCAGGAGATAGAGATTTTTTTAAAAAAATGCTTGATAGGTGGAAGATGGAATCTTAAGCTGCTTCTGGAAAGAGATTTTCAACAGCAGAAAACCCTTTTTATATAGACCTGGGCTGTTACATTGCTCCAGTCTGCTGAGGGATTCAGTGGAGGCTAGGTGAGAGCTAACTTTCCCTATAATGTGGAAAATACCATGGGCATAACATTGCTTTAGTAACATGGATCTGTCTGACCCAGGGGAAAAACAAAACCAAAAAAATGTTGTACGTGATCCTAAACTAGGGATGCTCTTGATACTGCTGCAGGCCCCAGTACAGCTCAGTGCAGTCTCACAAATGTTACAGGACTGAAGGACCACTGTGCAGTCAGGAACAGTTCAGAGATGCTCAGATGTGTTCTGCTCCACAAGCGATGCTTGGAGGCAGAAGCAGCAGCCCCACCTGATGTGTGTCCCTGAAGCACTCCTGTCTGATTTCAGGGAGAAGCGGCTCTTCCTGGGCGCGGCGGCTGCGCTCCCGGGATTTCCAGCTGCTGTGCCGCGATGGCCGCAGGGCCGATGTCACACACTGGAGCAGCTGCCACCTGGCCCGCGTCCCCGCTCGCGCCGTGGTTGTGCGGCCTGACACAGACGGGACGGTTCTCTTCCAGCTCCTAAACCAGGCACAAGTAGGAGGCCCTTTCTTCATTGCTGGGAGGGTTCTCCCAGCTGTCTAATCAAACTGCAAACAGGATATCTGAGCACCTTTGGCTCTGCGGGGTTTGAAGGGGTGTGGGATGTCACACATCCCAGACAGAGCAATGTGTGACAGGTGCTTCTTTCTTCTTTAACATTACAGCAAAGATTTAATGGGTTGGGTGCCAAGTTTCAGATGTTTGACTCTGCAGTCTATGGTGCCCAAAATCTTCTGTTCCGAGATGCCACCACAGAGCTTGTTGCAATAACGGCTCAGAATTACCAGGCATGGCTGGGTGATGACTATCTTCGTGCCATGGAAGCCCTGAGCTGCAGCCCCAACAGTAAGTTGTGTGTGTAGATTCCTCTTTATAAGCAAGAAAAAAAGATAGCTGATAACACAGATCATCTTGATTCTGCTTTATTTTCTTTTCATTCTTGGAGTGTTATGGCATGAGCAAAGGTCACTTTTCAACCTAGAAACAACATTGCATTGCAGAACATTTTCCTGTGCAAATTGGCCAACTTTGTTACAAGATGCAGGTATTTTCTACCCTTTCTTGGTGTATGAGAGGCATTAATCTGGTAAACTGCTACCATTGACTTGTACTTAATTTTTTACCTGCTGACGAGGGGAGATAATAATGTGCTGCTGCACAAATGCCCAGGCAGTCTATAAAAATGGATGAATGGATTCTTAGCAGAGGATTTCTTCCCTAAGCTGAAGGAAACCCTCAGTTGATCTTTATTGAAGCATTATGGTCCTTCCTGCTATCAGAACAAAGTAGAAATTACTTGATATGCATTCTGGGAAAGTCAGAAACACAAGTTGCAATAATCTTTGCCTTAGGAAGCTTAAAAATCCTTGCAACTGAGCCTCCCAGATGTGATCTGTGCCGTGGCAAAGCCCCTCACCTTCCTGACTTGTCTTTTCTGGGCATTGCTCTGTGACTGTCAGATGTGAGGAAGCTTATGTTCAGGGTGGCTTTTTGCTGCACTTAACATATTACAGCTGGATTTAATGGTCAGTAATTGTAGGAATTGTTGTCCCTTTGCTATGGAGAGGTTTGCAGTGTGGCCTTAACTATTTACCAGGTAAGTGGTTCCTGGTCAGGTGTAAGTCTGAGCTGGAGGGATGGGGAGCAACAAAGAAGGAAATATTTTCAATAGCATGTATGGGACACATGAGAGTGGGCAGTGTGAATCCTCACTGTCTATTGCAAAGAAAGTGAATGTAACGTTTGCTTTTCAATTTTGTGCAGCAATACCAGAAAGCCTGAACTGGTGTGTTGTATCCACTGAGGAGATTTGGAAATGTGGTGAAATGGCTGTTGCCTTTAGAAAAAAGGATTTGAAGCCAGCAATTCAGTGTATTTCAGCTGAGACAAAGGAAAAGTGCATGGAGCTGATCCAGGTAGCTGCTACAATCCTTGTGCCATAAACCAGATGGACAGAAGCTGCTCTCTGCTGGGTGGGTGGGGTTAGGTATGTGCACTCATTTGGCTGGCAAGTAGGAACACTGGATTTCAATGAGATGATTCTTTAGCAGTGTGATGCTCTTTTGCTGAAAGCCTTGCCCTTCAAAGTGCCACAGGTGTGACCATAAAGGTGTCATCATTATAGCAGGGAAAGTATGTACTGGGTTTTTTCACAGATATCCTATATTTCATTTTTCAGAAAAAGGAAAGTGATGCTGTAGTTCTGGGTGGAGCTGATATTTACAAAGCTGGGAAGACATATGGCCTTGTACCAGCTGCAGGAGAAAGTTACTCTGGTAAGAAGATCCAGAAACATAAATATTGACTTTATTTTCCAGGTTGCTTGAAAACAGCACTAAAAGCACAGTCCTTTGTTCCTAGCCCAGCTGGGAAAGCTGTTTTCAAACAGCTCACATCATGGATAGAGAAGGATATGAGATGAGCTTCTACAGTGAGACTACTTTCATCTGTCCTGCTGCAGGACCAGGTTGAGTCTTTAGCAATTTTGAGTCTTTTACCTCTTCATTTGTTTTTTGAATTCTGAAAAAAAAAAAAAAAAACATTTTCAGTGGAAAAAATACTAATCACCAAGGCAAAATATTTTCAAAGGAAGCAAAAATACAGAAATTGCACAGCAGATTCTAGTTAGAAGCAAATTCTTCCTGTCAATGTGGCTGCTTCAAAGCCACTGATTCAAAGAGGGCTTGTGTCCACAGTGTCACTAAGAGTGTTATAGAGTTTAAACTTGCTGCCAAACTCACAGAAGTTTTTATGCAGGTTTGAAGTTTTCACATAAAAATAACTTCTTGAAGAAATTTGCTCAGAGGAATGTATTTATAAGAGCTGATGGGAACAAGAACACTTTCATCATCTTGTCTGTAGATTATTCAGCTCAGGTGTGTAGCAGTACCATCTTACAGACCAGAGTGAATGCAGCAGTGTGAGGCAGTAGAAGTGCAGAGTAATTCCAGGTACCTCCATGCTGCCTGACCAGCAGATTGTTGGTGCAATTGAAGTTGCCACCTTAGAAGTGTAATGGATCCACAGATGATCACTGAGCTGTGGGAATGCTTAAGGGAAGCTCTAATGTGTTGTTTTTTTTAATTTTACAAGCTAATGACAGCAACAATGCATACTATGCTGTGGTGTTAGTGAAACGAAATCTGTCCAATGCATTCACCATCAGTGACCTGAAAGGGAAGAAGTCCTGCCACACAGGATTTGGGAGAAATGCTGGATGGAATATTCCCATTGGGATACTAATTAAGAGGGGGATTATTAAGAACAGAGACTGTAATATTCCTCAAGGTAAGACAACAGTATTACATATCAAAAAGATAGTAATAGTCTAATAATAAACTTTAATTAGGGAAGTGTTTGTGGTATTTCATAGTTCCAATACACTGTTAGTCGTCTTCTGGCTGACTAAATCCAGCTCTCAGCCTAGTAAGTGTAAGCTGTGCTCCATCCCTCTGAGCATCCTACTGTCCTTCCAGTGTATGAGCTCCAGTCTATCCATGTCCTTTTAACACTGGGATCTCAGAACTTGCCACAGATGCCAGAGGAGAACCTTCACTTCCCTAACTGCTCCTCCAGCACACCCCATTATCCTAAGCACTGATAATGCATCCCTGTGCCCCTGTCCAGGATTTTATTGCATTTATTTTCAAGCTGCATTAGGTAATGAAACAGTGTAGCCCAACAAGAAAAAGATCTGTAAACACAGAACTCCACATTCTAATTTTGCTTGCCTATTTCTTATCTATCACCTTAGGAAGCTCTTTGGTTTGATTACACAGTCAGCTAAATAGTGCTCTGAAAATATTTTAGAAGTTCTAGTTTGTGAATTCCAGTAAGGTAGCTGTAACTTGTATTTCTAGTGTTCTACTGAAACCTTCATTGGTTATAACTTCACGATGTTGTAGCTGCCTTTTTTTGTGAAGAATCCATTATTTTTGTCTTTCCCCAGCTGTGAGTGAGTTTTTCTCTGCAAGCTGTGTGCCCTCAGCTGAGCAGGCCAATTACCCAGCAAAGCTCTGTCAGCTGTGTATTGGAGATGAGAGTGGAAACAACAAATGCAGTGCAAGTAGCCAAGAACGTTATTACAGCTACAGTGGAGCCTTCAGGTAACTGATGCCTACAGCTGTGATTTAGTGTGTCAGGCTGCTCAAATGCAAGGAGCACCTGGTTTCCATCCCATTCAGCAGACAGAGGTTATTGTTGCTGCAGCAGGTGCCATAAATGAGGTGGGATGTGTGTCCCCAGATGTCCCCACCAATGCAGGTATGGCATAAGGCATTGCACTGGCTCACCACACAGCCTTTCCAGCTTCCTTCCTGTCCTTGCAGACAGCCAGGTGGCCAACAGCCCAACCCATATGTCTGAGCACCCACCTTGTGAGGATCAAGTAGATGGTTGTTGGCCTCCAGTCTTGCTTTAATCTAGTGGGACAGAGTGCCTGCCACTCTGGATGGGCAGGTCATCCATAGGGAGCTCTAGCAGGGAAGCAGGCACACAGTAGCCAGGACCTGGCTGCTCTAAATCCCTGCAGAGGATAAAGGCTCGTGATGGGAAGCCTGGAGCCTTCACCATGATTCATTAGTGACTGTAGCTGAAGGTAGATTTCTGTACAGCACAAATAGTTATGGTTCAATTACCAAATCCTCTTCAAAACAAAGTATGTTAAAAATAGAGGAGGGAATATCAAATGGAATAAATACTTTGTGCAACAGTGTGCATGTACAGATGGGGCCAAACCCAAGGACTGTGAAACTCTTAGACATGGAAGGAGCACTTCCTTTTCCTGACCTTCACCTCGGAAGGTAACAGTGCGTGTAACAGCTGGCAGAGAGCTGCCTTTTCCTTCAGGGGAGGAGACTTCAACAGCAGCTGCCTGGTAAATAATGAAGTGTTAGATTTGGGCAACTACTTTTTGCAAATCTATTTAGTAGAGTCCAGCTGCTCTGATGGGTACATGCCTTGCAGGCAAACTCCAGATCCTCTGCTCTACTTCATGGACTAACAGAGCCAGCTCCCAGTCACCAGATGAATGAGCAACAAATGCTGTTACAGGCTGTGCGAGCCTTGCTCATAATTCTAAGATTGTGCATTTGATAATAGTGCCACACAGTCAAAATTTGTATGGAGGACACTTCTCTGGTTTTTCTTACTAACTTTGGGTCCAGTACATTTGTTTGCAGGAATGCCTGTAAAAAAATTGCATTCTAAACCTATGAGTTGTTAAAAAAATGTGGTTCACATAAAGATCCTTTGAAGTGAAAGCATTTATATCTTTGACTTCCTTTAGGTGCCTGGTAGAGGATTCTGGGGATGTGGCATTTGTGAAGCACTCAACAGTTTTTGAGAACACAGATGGTACTTAATTTTACATGTTTCTTTATTATAAAAATTAATTTTTCTTGCTATAAACCATTCATTGCTTGACAATGACCAGTTTTTTGGTTGCTTGTTTTGCTTTTTTTTTTTTTTTTTTTTTTTTTTCAGGTAAAAACACTGCCAGTTGGGCCCAAAAGTTGAAGTCCAGTGATTTCCAGTTACTGTGTCCAAATGGTGCCCGTGCTGAAGTCACCCAGTTTGCTGACTGTCACCTGGCTCAGGTGCCAGCTCAGGCTGTTATGGTTCACCCAGATATCAACGTTTTTGCTCTGTATGGACTACTGGACCGAGCCCAGGTACTAATAATTGATTTATTTTTGGGGGGAGTTATATATGGCCTTGCACAGTCCAAGGATAAAGACAATGGGACCATGCTGCCATATCCTGCCTCATGGCACTGGCAGCATGTGCACAGCCCTGTTGGGAGTGTGACAGAGAAGGTAAAGTACAGCCCATGTAACTCACCCAGTAAAACCACCCTGGTGCACAAGGGACTTCAGCTTTTTGCCCAGCCAATGCTTGCAGTAGTAATTTCCCAGGAGCTTAAGGTGTTTTTCCATGGCTTTCCCCCATTTCTGTGTTACTTTGAGGTGTGCAAGAAACAGAGTATGTACTAATGCTTTTCCATTCTGGAATCTCCCTTGGACTGCAGTAGAACTTTGCAGGGTTTGTTTATGCTGCAGCCATGTACATGGTAAACCATGCAGGCTGAGTGTGCCTGGCTGCCACAGCGAGGTTCCTTCTTCCCCATCCTGAAGTTAATTAGTTCAAAATTAAGACTGAGCAATATCTCCATGCTAGGCTTCAGTCATGCCTGTAACTCCTGGGCACCAAACCCTATATTGCATAACAATACTGAGGCAGGAGAATTTTTTTAAAACTACAGCTCTTTTTCCAAATAATAACTAAAAACACAAACTCACAAATGCTGTTCTTGTAATTGCCAGTGGCAGAATTTTGTATCTGATCTACTGGAGCATCTAAAAGCAAACATGTAAGACAGATTCTGCAATTGTGTATGAATTTTTCATCTACAAAATGGTTCCTGTCATCTTTCATGTTGTATGACAGGAACATGGCACTTCATCTTGCAAAACGCTGAGAATTTTTCATTATTTTCAGGTCTACTTTGGAAATAGCAGCAATGGAAATGGATTCAAAATGTTTGATTCTTCAACTTTTCAGGGAAAAGACTTAATTTTTAAGGATTCTACTCTTGAGATTGTGCCAGTAGAAGAGAGGAGAACATACACAGACTGGTTGGGGAGTGAATATCTTGAGTCCCTTGAAGGGATGCAAACACCCCAGTGCTCTGGGACAGGTAATAAGATAACACAATACTCACTCATGGCTGCTGCTATTCCTCTGCTTGTTTTATGTCAGATACAAGGCTTGGACTAGCACAGTCCAAGTGGGAACTTTCAGGCCACCTCTGCCCTGCCACCTTCTCTTCAGAAAAGCTGCTGTCTGGATAACATGCTGTGCTATCATGTGAATGCCTTCCTGCCTCTTTGCAGTGCAAGTGCCAACAGCATCTACTCATCAGGGAGTGGGGTAGGGCTAGAAGCTGCCCCTATCTGTGGGGTTGGGTTGGAATTTGGGGAAGAAACCAGCAATACAGTATCAACATGGTTTTCAAGATCAGTCTTAAACTGGAGCATCTCTGCCATGGTTGCTGATATTGAACCACCCAGGATTCCCCAGAAATGTTAGATGGATTCCATGTTTCTGACCTGGAGAAGAATTTCTTGGAAGGCAGTATCAAAACTCTTGTCTAGTGAATTCTCTCTCTAGTGGCCTCCTGGCTGGTTATGTTCAGACTCCACATCTCTGCTTTACCCATCCTACCCTGTTTCTCCTGAGCTCCATTGCTACAGAGGTAAGTGTTCAGAGAATGGACAGGCTGTGAACAGAGACCAGTCCAGCTTCTGCCATGGACAAAATCTTCTACCTTCCAGCAGAAGAAAGTAGGAGGAATTTCCAAAGTCACTGAATGAAAAAGAAGCCCAGAGAGACTGGAAGGGGGACAATCCTTCGACAGAGAAAAGAACAAAGCCAAATGTGAGCATCTACTGAACTTATTGACTTTCCACACCCAGTGCTCTCATGGCTGGCCAGAGATGTCCTATATCTTTAGTTTGATGCAGCATTCATCAAGAACCTCATGACTGTCCTCCTTCCACACGGAGCAATCTTGAGTGCCTTGTTCATGAAACTTTTATTTGCTGTAGGTGAAACAAAGTGCTTCACTAAAGTATTTTTACAGTAGAAAGTAGCCATTTCTACTGGCTGTAGTATTCAGGTTTTATTTTTATCCATAGCTGCACTAACCACAGATCTTGCTGTGCTGCTGGTAGGCACTGTCCTCCTGACTGCAGAGACCACCTCATGATCCTGGGATGAACAGACATCTGGTGGAATAAAAACCTGGTAAAGCCAGATAGTAATCATGTAAATAAGTGAATATAGCAAATAAAATATGAGAAGTAACCACACTTTAACCATCCTGGTAGCTAAACTACTGCTTTCCTGGGACATGGTTTGCCCTTCCCTTTCACTGGCCACTGTTCCATTGCTCCCAGTTCCTGGGGCTGGACGGGACACAGAGGGCTCCCAGTCCCGGCTGTGGCGCTGGGGCGAGTGTGTCTGTGAGGGAGCAGAGGCCGTGCCCGGCTCTCAAACCCGTCACTGCTGGCAAGCTGTGCCGGCTGCGGCCCCGCTGTGCTGCTGCTCCTTGTGCTCTGGTCACTTGCCAAACAGCGGCTAAGCAGGAGCCGAGCGCCCAGCAAGGCCGGTGGCATCCTGTCTGGCCTGTATCAGGAACAGTGTGGCCAGCAGCATCTGGGCAGTGATTGTGCCCTGCACTTGGCACTGGTGAGGTGCATCTTGAGTGCTGTGTCCAGCTGTGGGCCCCTCAGTTCAGGAAAGACATTTAAGTGCTGGGATGTACCTAGAGAAGGGTCTGGAGCACAGGTCCATGAGGGCGGCTGAGGGGCTGGGGGTGTTTAGCCTGGAGGATGCTCCAGGGTGACCTTATCCTACTCTACGGACCCCTGACAGGAGGGCTGTGCTCCCAGGCCGTGACAGGACGAGGGAATATACTCATAGGACTCATACTCTCAAACTGTGCTGGGGGAGGTCAGGATGGACACCCGGAGGAATCCACAGAAAGGGTGATTAGACACTGGTATGGACTGGCCGGGCGGTGGTGGAGGCATTTAAGGACATAGTGGCCGTGGTGTGGCTGACACGGCGGTGCTGGGCCCGGCGCTCCCGGCCTCACTCCAGCCTCATCGATCCCGGCGCCCCGTGAGCTCCAGCCCGCGGGGGGCGCTGCGCATGCGCGCCGGGCTCCCGCTGCGGCGCCTCGTCCGTGCGCCGCGCGCCCCCTGCTGGGCGGCGTGAGGGGCCGGGGCCGCCATGGTGGCGCGGGCGCTGTGGGCGCTGCTGGCGGCGCTGCGGGCGGGCTGGTGCCTCCTGCCGCAGAGCGGGTACCTGCATCCCGACGAGTTCTTCCAGGCACCCGAGGTCATGGCAGGTAAGGCGTGCGCCCGCGATGGGGTGGCCCCCGGCAGGCTCGAGGGGACGCGGAGCGGCGCCGCCACGGGCACCGTGTCCCGCATCGCCGGCCCGGCGGGTGCTCCTGAGGGATCCCGCTCTGTCGCACAGCGAGTCCCGCAAGCCGGGCAGGAGAGGATCCGCAGGGCTGGCCGGGTGGGTGCGTTCCTGCTCTGTGCTGTCCACAGCGAGTGGCGCCTCGAACCGCATTACAGTAACAGGCTTCTCGATGCTTTGTGAAAATGAATGGTACGCTCCTTAAAATGTCAAGGTTGACGCCAGTTTCAAAAGTTTAGGAGCTGCTCTGTATTGTGATACCTCTTATACCAAGTAGTATCCCTAATGCTGAATTACTGAATAAAATATATTATCTATGTATGTATTTTTCTCTTCCTTTGTAGGAGATATTTTAAACCTTCAGGTCTATTATCCATGGGAGTTCCTTTCCAGCTCTCCTTGCAGAACAGTTGTTTTCCCATTAATGACATCAGGAGTTATGTACTGGCTGATCAAATCTTTGCAGCAGTTGGACATATGTTCAAGTTGCATCAACAGCTACACTCTCCTTGTATCTCCTCGCCTGCTCTTTACAATCTTTTCTTTCATACTCGACTATAGTGTTTATCGATTGGCCCCTTTCTGGGAAGCAGATCCATGGAAAGCACTGGTACTTCTTGCTGGATCATATGTCACGCTGGTGTTTTATACAAGAACATTTACCAACACACTCGAAGGACTTCTCTTTGCTCTTCTCATGGTACTGGTTTCTTCAAGGAAGTCCAGTGGCAGCTCAGCAGAGCCTACAAGCAGCTCTCTCATAGGTGTCATAACAACTGCTGGGTTTTTCAACAGGCCAACCTTTCTGGCATTTGCTCTAATGCCCCTGCTTTACTGGGCCGGTTTAATTGTTGACTCTCAAAAGAGCATTAAAACTCTCATAAACCACTTTTTGAAGTTTATCCTATGTGCATGTTTTACCGCTTTTGTTTTCATAATTGCTGACACCTTCTATTTTACTTCTGTGAGCTTAGACAACCTCTACAGCACTAACAAGAGCAACCTAATTGAAGCAATAGTTCAATTACATGACAAAATGGTAGTAACCCCCTTCAATTTTCTCAGCTATAATCTTAATCCTCATAATCTTGCACTGCATGGAAGTCACCCACGAGTTACACATTTTACAGTCAATGGAGTGATGTTGTTTGGGATCTTACATATTCTGGCCATCGGTGCTGGCTTTAAAATGCTAAAGAAATATATCCGTCACTTAATGCTGGTCAGGTGGTGTTACCGTGGGCTGCCTGGGCTGTTGGTGCATCCTGAGGGCAGTCCAACATTGCTGCTGTTTTATTTTGTTCCTCTGGCATTTCTCTCCCTGTTCAGTCACCAGGAGCCTCGGTTTCTCATCCCTCTCATCCTGCCGTTGGTGCTGTTCAGCGCGTCACCAAACAGAGCTGTGAAATGGAAACTCCTCATTGTTCTCTTCAACCTTCTGGGGGCACTTGTGTTCGGGTGCTTACACCAGGGAGGGCTCATTCCCTGTCTGTTTCACTTGGAGCAGCTCATCCATTCTCCAGCGTCCTCAAGCCACCCACGGCACTACACTCTGCTCTTTGCACACACCTACATGCCTCCAAGGTCTCTGCTCAATATCAAGAAGACAGACGTGCATGTGGAAGTCATTGACATGGCTGGGGCTGGAGAAAAAGCCCTCTGCCAGACAGTAGAGCAGAGAGCAAGCAATTTTACCTGCAGTGACTGTCATATCTTTATTATAATCCCTGGTACCGTCAGAGACACAATTACAAAATGTGGTGTCCCATTCAAGAATGAGACTTTGATATTTCCTCACTTATCAATGGAAGACCCACCACAAATATCTGTCCTATCCAGTGGAAATTGGAGGAGTCAGTTAGGACTTTACATACTCGAGCTAAACAGAGATCATCAGAGCCTTTAAAACAGAGTTTTAGTCTTTTACTTAATTTGGATCTGATGGTGGTGTGTGACCTTCCTCTTTTGTACACCTGCCTTTCAGCACCAGCAGTGGTACTGGGAGCTCTCCATGTCTCTTTATTCCCACTCCTCACACTCTTAGGGTAGCCAGTTCTGAATAGAAGCTACTTAAAATTTGACTTACTCAGCCCTGTGGTGTTTCATATGAACTTTCATAGGTCTCCTGATGAGAGAGGATGAAATCAGAGCCCACCAAAACTGTGACTGAAGCTTAGCTATTTCCATGTGAGTTTTACTTTTGAAAGCTCTTGTAATCTCTGACAGCGTTTGGGGACTGTGGGGTGTTTACTGATAAGAGGCATTAATTCAGCTGGAGAGAGGTTACAGGGTTAGACAAAAGCTGGTCTGACTCAGTAATCTTTTATGCTCTTTAAAATTCATTAGACCAGACTGCAGTCACAGTACTGTACCACTGCCTTGGGTGGGTCTGCCTTGAAAAATCCCCAGCGTTGATCTGGCAGAATCTGATTTAGAACATGGAGGATGCTTCAGCCTAAGTACTTGTGCTAAATCCTAAAATCCAAGCTTTGCCTGTTTAGCCTTCCTTGCCACAGTTCCATCCTCGTGAACGTGCTACCCACGTACCGCCCGGGGCAGCCCGGGAGGGCAGCGCTGGGATGGCATTAAGCGTGCGCGGCGTTCCGCGGCTGCAGCTCGGGCACTCCCTCCCCTGCGCGCTCCTGCCGCTCGTCCCGCAGCTGCCGCTGCTCTGTCACGACTGTCACCCCGGCAGAGTGCGCGGCAGGTCCTACGGGAGCTACATCCAGGAGCACAAAGTGGTAACTGGGAGGGATTTGATCCTTCGTGCCAGTGGATCAGAAGCATCTCTGAACGGGCTCAGCACAGGGTCAGAGACCCCCCGGTTCTGCTGCCGTGGAGGGAAGGCACCGCCGAGGGAGGAGCCGCATCCCTTGCGCCCCCTTCCCGTGCACCAACTGCTCCCCGTTAAATCGGCTCAGTGGGAATGACAGCTCATATCCTGGCTTTCCACTGGAGAGCAGTCTCTTTTAAAATTGGACAGCAATAACTGGGCTTCAGCTACAATCTGTAGTTTTGCCAATGAGAACTGGATCCAAAACCTCCTGACTTGGCACATGCATTGTAGATCAACCCTCTCTGAAACAAATCTGACACTTGAATTATTTCTGCTCACAAAGGTGGTAATGCTTTTGGCAGTTCTTCACCCATACAACCTTACATAAGGTCTTAAGACCCAGGTTTTCAACAGAGGCAAGAATAATACAGGTTGATGTCAAGCTCCAAGGAGAACCTAGGAAAAATGAATGTGTGACTGCATTTTCCAAACTAGGTATGACCTAGATGTTTAAGGAACATTGGTCTTGTTCTCTTGTAAAGCATTTTGTCTTGTGTTCTCTGTATGCTCATCCCACATCCTTTATTCCTCACTGCTGGGCTGCCTGTAAATTAAAGGTGAGTATTTGGGGGGAGGCAGGGGGAGAGAAGGGGCCTGTCTGTTTGTACTGGTGACTCTCAAAGTCATGTAAGCAGCTGTGAAAGCACCATGACAGCAAATGTTATTTCCAAGTTAATTTTCTTTTTGCTCTCTTAAACTGGAATGACACAACCATGTGCCACATCTGGTACTCCATGTCCTGCCTCCCATTTTCAGTTTTCTTAAACAACTTAAATCTTGAACATTACTTTCATAAAATTTACGAATTCTGGCAGTCTGAGTGGGGTACATCTTGAATCTCTTGGAGGATGTAATGGAGCACCATTCCCATGGGATGATGACTTCTCTCTACCACTGCACAGGTAACCTGCAAGAGAGCCAGCAAGAGAACTTGGGCTAGAGATACCAGCTCAGATTAACAATATACTGCTTTTGTCTTGTCAGCCAGACCTTTGAGTTTACACTGTAGATGCAGTTTCTCTGTCCGTGCACACCTGGCTTTGTTGCCGGAGATTTAGATTTGCCAGCAATGCAGGAAACTGTATCTCAGACAACGTTCTTCTCACCTGGGATGATACAAGGAATGAAATGACCCTCCCCAGTTAACAGAGCCTCTACTCAGCTGGATCAAACAGTGAAACATGCTCTGAAGGAAGGTTAACTGCTGTAGTGTCATAGAAGTCATCAGAGCAGCATCTTTAGCAAACCTGCCCAATGCATTACACATGATAGATGCATCCTTTTCCATTATGTATCTGTATTTCCATTTTTATGTAGGGTGGCTCTATTGTCCCTTCCTGTAAGATATCCCTTATCCTGTACATCGTCATCAACAATTAAAACCCTTTTTGTAACAAAGCTGTATCAAATATAGAGTATTACTCCTGTATACACAGACATTGTTACAGGTACTCCCATGAGAATTGTGGTTTTATTTCAAGTTTCTTATCAGCACTTAAAGGTACAATCTTCACAGCATTGTGGGTGATTATAAAGTGAGTTTGCTTGTTCCTGAGAACCGTGGAACGTGTATACTGTCTTTGAAATGGAAATCCACGAAACCGATGAGGAGCAGCTTCCCGTGTTCATGCTTTCCCGAGGAGTCGCTCCAGGCCATGCCATGCGGAACGCACCGTCCAGTCCGCAGCTCGCCATCCTCAGCTCGGGCACCGCTGGAGTCCGGAGCGGCTGCCGGGGCTCTTCTCCCGCCGGTTCCAACGCGCTCCGTGCGCCCGGCGCAGGGAAGCGGCGGCGGTTCCCGTCTCCTCCCGGGCGCTATCCGCAGCTCCTACCGCTCGCAGCGGCGATCACGGCGCTGATCCGGGGCGGCCGCCGCGGCCCGGCCCGCGCGGCCACGGCCACCCCCGCGCGCGGGCGCCGTCCTTGAGCTCGGCGAGGAAGGCGTCGCGCAGGCGAAGCAGGCGCGGGGCCAGGTCGCGCTGGCCGCGGGTGAGGGCGCTGGCGGTGAGGCGGGCGGCGGCGCGGATGGGCCGCGACTCCGAGAGCCGCTCCACGAGCCGCGGGCTGGAGAGCAACAGCAGCAGCGCTCGCAGCAGCGCCATGGCCGCCACTCTCGCGAGAGGTGCCGCGCACCCCGCCCCGCCCCGCCGAGCTCGCGAGAGCCTCGCAGCGCCTCGCCATTGGCTCGCGCCCGGCGGCCGCGGGGCGCGTGCGCGGGGCGCGGGAAGGCGCCGAGAGGCGGCGGGACCGGGTGGTGTCGGTGCGTCCGGTGCTGGGCACAGCCGGGCCGGGCCGTGCTGGGTTGGGCTGGCCTCGGCCGGGACGGGCCGGGCACGGCAGCGCCGCCATGAGCTCCAGCGGGACCCTGAGCATCCTGCGCAGCGACTCCTACGCCGAACTCAGCCAGTACCGGGACCAGCATTTCCGGGTGAGCCGCGGCCGGGGGCGGGCGCCGCGCGGTCTGGCCGGGCCGGGCCGGGCCGTGAGGTGACGCTGTGTCCTTGCGGCCCAGGGGACGCGGTACGACCAGGAGCGGCTGCTGAGGAAGAGCTGCACACTGTACGTGGGGAACCTCTCCTTCTACACCACGGAGGAACAGATCCACGAGCTCTTCGGCAAGAGCGGCGACATCAAGAAGGTCATCATGGGGCTGGACAAAGTGAAGAAAACCGCCTGCGGCTTCTGCTTCGTGGAGTATCCTTGTGCGGGGTGGCAAGAGCGGTCAGGGTGTGGGTGAGCTGCTCAGCACTGCAGGCTCTGAGTCACGGGGGAATTCTCCGAGGGTAAAATTATTAGTTTGCTAAAGTGTCTGGCGAGAGAGAGCAATGCTGGGCTCACGGTTAGACTTGATGGTCTTACAGGTTTTTCCAGCTGTGATTCGAGCATACACTGCATGTCGAGCGGGGTTAGCAGATTGCTTTCACTTTGATGCTTTAACCCATACATCTCTTAGGTAGTTGACCTCAGCAGTAAATTCATATTCTCCCTGCCGAGGGTCTTTCTTTTTGTGCAAACACACATGTAAAGTTTTTTTGGCATCTTTCATCCCTGGTTGTGTGCATGTTTCTGAGGATCATTCTGTTACTGGTTCCAGTTAACTCACCAGAGGTGAAAGTTTGCAGCATGAACAGAGCATGTGTGGGGCCTCCCACTCTTTAGCAAGAGAACTTTGCTCTGTTAAACGTTGGCATGGTTGACAAACTTAAGCCAGTATATGTATTTTTAATGCTTGAAATATTGTGTGTTCCTCCTTTTCACTAGCAGTTTTCAGTAGCTAGTGAAGCATCATAAAAGTGCTTCAAATGAAGACTTGGTTTTGTAGCTGATTTGGTACTGTTCTCTTTTCCATGTGGTGAAAATAGAAGTCCATTTTTTTCATTAACCTATCCTAAGGTATTATGCCAGAGGAGATGCTGAAAATGCAATGCGATACATCAACGGGACCAGACTTGATGACAGGATCATAAGGACAGACTGGGATGCAGGATTTAAGGAGGGTAGGCAGTATGGCCGTGGAAGATCAGGGGGGCAGGTAAGTTGTTGTACAGCCTGCAGTTTTAAGGAAATGGTGACTCTGCCAAACTTCTTGGATTTGAATGAGCACAGAACAATTTCAGAAATAGCAGCTTAGGAGTCATTGTTTAAGATAACACTGGGAGACATCTGATCAATGGCAGTAGAAATAAATAACTTTTCATAAATTTCACTTAAAAGTACTTGCAGAAACAGTTCTTGATTGCCTGGGGAAACAATGCTTTTAAGTAAGCCCAGAAAATATAAGAGGCTGTCAGGAACACACAGCACAGCAAGCAGCTGGCTTACCCCAAGTGGAGCAGGTGACAGTGGCTTATTCTGCCCAAGCCCAAGGCTTGGATTAGAGAGTTCCCAGACATGATGTAAGAGGAAGTTGGTTTATGTTGTTCTGAACTTCTGCATGCTGCACTTTGCCTTCTGTTTGGTCAGTCAGCTCCATGTAGCCACTTGGGTGTTGTGATGTCAGTGTGACTGTATTCTAATGGTGTAACAATTTTTGACAAATTGTTTTTCCTTCTCTTTGTGGACTTCCCTTTCTCCCTCCTTTATTAGGTCCGGGATGAGTATCGGCAAGACTATGATGCTGGAAGAGGTGGCTATGGCAAAACTGTTCAGTGCCAGTGACTCCTCAGCTTCACAAGAGAAGCAAATCTGCATTGCAAATGTCCCTAGGCACAAAGTCGGTCCCTTGCACACAATTCACAGGAGCTCCTATCCACGTTCCTGTGAGCACATCCTATGTTCAATACCTCTTCTGTTTTAATACCAGGATCCAAAGCATTGCAGAGGATCTGGGAGCAAGGCTTTAAGCATTGGAATGCTGAGGCTTTGGTCCCAAAATGCTGCTATACCTTACTGAAAGGAGCAAAGATGTAACGTTACGGTGCTTTATTTTTTCTCTGGCAAAACTTGATTACTCTACTGGGTTTTGTTTACATTGGTATCCCAGGGTGGAGAGCAGTGATAAAGGATGATTATTGGATTTTTCACAGATGAAAGCAAAAGGCCTGAAAAGGAAGTAGAATTTCTAGGGAAATTTTTCAAATTGTACAGAAGACTTTTAAGTTGCAGATTTTCTGGGGTTACTGGATTAGCATCCTTTTCCACTGGTGCTGTTCCTAGAACATTTAGATCAACAACCATAATAAAACAAATCAGATTGAGTTCAGGAATCCTGAAGTTGAGAAGCAGCTGAGCAGAGAGCAGGAAACAGACCTCTGCTGTCTTCTACAAAGTATAGTTGTGACTGCATGACAGAGAAGAGCAAATGCAAGAATTACAGTACTATTATTTCACAGTTTGAGTATTAGTATTTTGTCCCATCTGGTACCTCTCTACAGCCTTAATATTTAAAGGGCAGTATCTTCTCTGTGCCTGTAAGGGTTGCATGAAGCCAAGTTACTCCCAAAATGGGATTTTTGTGAAACCAGGTTTATAATGAGAAAGTTTCTTCCCAAAATAGGTTTTCTGTTTGAGAAACTTGATTTCAGACAACTTAGAAACAAAAGAGTTTTGGGAGGAGCCTTGCTTTCTACTGAGCATGTGATAAGAATGGTAAAAGAATTTCAGAATTGTGTAGCTTGTGTTTTGTTTTTTCTCTTTCCATGCTGGGTCCTATTCATACTGCTTGTTGATGTGTTGGAATTTTGATGTATTGCAGACATAGGTTTAAAAAATATGATCCCAAGATCAATTAAATTTACCTGCTGAAACAAAATAGTTTAAAAAGGGCTTTTTTTTGTTACAGGGCTTTGGAATTTTTTCATGGACTTCTGAGTTCCATGTAAATGACAATTCCTAAAGTTTTTTGCAAATACCTCATTGATCCTTATAAGCTTTTAGAGGTATACAAAATTTGATCTTTACTCACTGAAGGTATTGTAGAAAATTTTGATGTGTTTCTTGCATACAGTTCATCACAACTGTTTCTGTAAATAGAAAGATAAGTGAGATTGAACAACTCCTTACTAAGGAAGTGTGGGTTTGATGTTTTTTGTCATGTAGACTAAAACTAGACTTTTGGGATCACAGTTACCTTTTCCAGTATAGTACATTTGATTCTGAGTTTACAGTCTGTAATCTGCTGTAGAACACTGCTGAAGTTTATTTAAGTTTATTTTACATTGTATCAATTTTGTATTAAAAATATGTTACCAAAAAACTCTAAAGTCACTTTCTTTTAAATAAAGCTGCAACATTAAAATGGTTTGTTACTTTTTTTTTTTTTTTTTTTTTTTTAAAAACAGAATCAGTGAACTAAAAAAGGTATTCAGACTTTTGGTCACATCCTTCATTTTAGTCTCTTTTAAGATGGAAAGAATGAATATTCTTTCCTTTTGGATTTTCAGTCTTGTTCTGTTCTTACTTGGATTCTGAAAGCTGTTTAGGTAATACTCTTCATTATGGTTTGAATTTCTTTGGATTACAGGACAGAAATATATGTTTATTGATAGTGAAGTAGATGTGAAAGTCTTTGGTGTGTAAGAAGTAATTTTCAAGATGATCTTCCTTATAAAAATCAGGTTTAAAAGTTTTTTATTTTAAGTGCTGCCAGTACTTCCCAAAAAGTCATTCTCAAATGAGATGGAGGTGGTAATTGTCTGTCACAACAGTCCCTGTTCTTTGCTGCTTATGTGCAATGGGTCTGAAATGAGTATGTTTTAAAGTGAGATTTTGTTTTGGGAGATACCAATCTCAATGGGATTTAAAACCACATGAACTCTTGTGAACTCTTAGAATCTCAAAAGCTGGTATAGAAGAAATTGAACATGGTTTGACTGTTGCCTTCCATAATTGAAATCAGATCTGAACCTAGTGCTTAATTAAAGGAACTGAATCAAGTCTTTGAAAGTTCTCTGGGGATTTATTCAGCTTTCTGACATGCTGGTGCATTGTGATTAGGTTGTCTTGGAAGGATAGAATCTCCCATGTTTCTTGGACAAGCTACTCCATTATGATTATAAAGGCTTTAATGGAAGTTGAAGCTCTGTGTTAGTGTTTCTAAGAACTTTGTCATAGTTAGCTACTTTGATGGAATTGTATCCATAAAAAAAAGCAGCAGCTAAGAATATGAGTTGAAACTTCGATATGCCTGATGGAAGGGAGGCTGTTAGAAATTAAAGCAGTGACAGCTTCAGTCTCTCCCTCAGACTGGTGCAGGCTCATGGGGTGATTTACATGCCTCTCTTAGGCAGCAGTGGCTGCAAATAAAGTTTATATTCACAGCATTTGAGTTTTGGTATTACAGGGTAAAATCAGTGGAGTGTACAAGCATTAGAGACATTTGTTTTTAACGACTGACACAGTCACATTAGCAGTGTCTCACTGCAGGCTCATTCCAAGGTGCTCTGTGTGTTAAGTTACTTCACTGCCCTGTGCAGCAAAGTTCCTTCTTAGGTTGTGCAGGCACAACTGTTGGTGTTAATGGTCCTTTCTACACAGACAATTCTGAAAAAAAATACTGAGACTATTTAAACTAATGTCCAGCACCTCATTTTCCACATCTTGTCAGATTGTAAAGGAAAAGATTGATGTCAACTACTAAAATTGACATGGTTTGTTCATAGTTTCATCTCTCAAGACAATCCTAGTCAAAAGAGTGCAGTCCACAGAGACTGCTCATAAACTCTTATCTATTTGAGTTTCTAAAGCACAAGGTGTACCTTATGCCAGAGCACATAAATGAAGACAAAGTAGGGTGTGCATATTTCTTTGTACACTCAGGTTTCTTCTCCTAGCTGAGTGTATTTGGTACTTTCAGGTATGTCTAGGACCATACCCCTGTAGGTGATGTATCAAAAAATTGATGGAGATGGTGGGAGGAACTCTCCTGGGCTTCAAAACACTGTGTTTTTGAATCCATGAAATTATAGTATTTGTACATTAAGACTGTGTAACTATGTACATAAGACTAGGTAACTGCACAAAAATATGAAGTATATTGCACTTCTGCCAGTAGAGGACAGAGTTATATGAGAAGAAAGTTTCCTGATCTTGAGAAACTCCTTTCTGAAAGCAGGAGAGATCAGTTCTTGTATCAAAGTTCCACAATTTATGAGGTGGCCTTCCTGCCACTCTGCTTCCTAACCTGCTTTCTGAGACAACTATGTGCTTTACTTCACTGAGGTAGAATTATTCTCTAAGGTTATTTTAGTTTCCACCTGAAGGCCATTTGAGTGTCTATTTAGGTTGTTTACAGAAAAAGTGAGAGACAAAAAAAGAAAATATAAATAGAAAGCCAAACTCTTCTTTGCAGCTCAGAGTAGCTGGTGAGTTCAGACATGACAAGAATGTTTCTTTCAGCAGGAGGATGAAGTTTGAGTGAGGAGCAGGTGAGGTGCCCGAGGCCCCTCTGGTGGTGGCACTGCCCCGGCGGGGGGCGGCTGTGCTGCCGAGACTTTGCCAAGATTTGGTTGGTATTCTGTTATCTTCCAGCCAAGTCTAGGCAAAGCCAGTTGTTTCTGCTCTGACAGGAAAAACTGCCACTGTTCCAGAAGCTGTGTGAGGGGCTGAGGCAGTATTTCAGGCACCAAGTTGCATAATGTGAAATATCTTCTATCAAAAAACAGCGTGAATTAAGGTTTACTCAGTTAGTGACTGAGAAAGCAATCTTCTTGTGTGCCTTGATGAAGATATTTGTGAAAATAAGACTATATATGAAATAATTTTGTTGGGTTTAATTTATTTAATTAGAGCTCTCTGATTCCTTTTTCAAGGTGGGCCATCTATTAATTTTTCTGGGACTGATGTGTTTGCAGTAGCATAGTATTGAACCACAATTTTTGGGTTTTTTCAGGTATAATTAAAATGCATCTTTTCTCAAAACATAATTTGAAAACAAATGGGAAATAAGAGTTGTTATTTTGCTGTTTGTCCAGTTGCATGCAACATAAATTACAAAATAAATAAGCCTGATTGAGTCATCTTGTCCTTGTGTTTCTGGACAATTAAGCTTTCCCCTTCTCTACCAATCTCTTCCTGGATGCAACAAAGTGCAAAGGAAATTCTAATTTTCTAGTTAGAATACATAAGAATATGTTAAGTGTTAATAACACATACCTGTATTATTGTAGTTGTACATCTGTAGCTTGCATGCAGTTCAAATTGCATTAGATTGTTTCAGTTTTCTGACTTTCTTACTTTAAAATAATGCAGCTGTTGTTTTATGCTTTGTGTCTTTATTTTTATGGGCAATTTTCCTGGTTTGAAAATTGTTGCTGTTCTGTTCAAATTAATTGATTAGAAGTTGGTGCTTTTTGTTTTGCGTTTGATTTTCTGCAATATCATTGTTTCACATCTTAAATGGCTTTTTTGAAGACAAAAAGCCCTGTCAGCTGGTGCTGCTGCCACAAGATGTCGTGAGAAGCCGTGTCTGGCTCCAGGGTGAGTGGGGGCTGCCAGGATTCTCTGAGGAGCTGCTGTGGAAGGAGCAATGTGTTCTGAAAGGGTCTCATTTCACTGTGCAGCTAAGGCAGTGTCTGTGTTTCTTGAAGAAACTCTTGCATCTTAGAATTATGCTTGAAACAAAAAGGTCTGGTGATGGATTAAATGGTCTGTACATGCCCTGAAGCAGTGGAGTTAGGAGTGCCTTAAGGTTGCTGATGTGTAGGATGCCTCAAAACACCAAGCACCATAGAACTGAAAGTTTGTGCAGGCTGGGAAAGGACTGACTTGTAGTTTGGGTTTTTTAGGGTTTTTTTCCCCCTCCTGAATTTACTCCAGTAAGAGGAGGAATATGTTTCCATTAACTGGAAAGAACTTGTTCCCATTAAATCTTCACTTTCGCTTCTGCTTTAAATTCCTAGCTGAATTTGCTCTTTGGAATCTCCTTATTAATATGAAAAAGCCTTCAAGCAGAGATCTTAGGAAGTTCCATCCTGTACAAATGCCAGGAGCAGGTGTGTGCTGGTGTCTGAGCTTGCCAGGGAAAGGTATAGCAGAGATTTTTTTAAATTACTCAGATCTGTCACACTCACTCTGCAAGTCACGGTGGAATTTTTGATTAATTATTTTATAGGGTACAGCGCTGTCAGGAACTTAGTTCTATCTCCCATGGAGTTCAGTGAGATCTGTGTGTGTAGTGCTAAAGTACTGAATATGTTTTAATGAACTTTGTCTACTTATTTCTCCATAAAGCAAGCATGTAATGTGTGGCCTGCCAGGAGAATTCCTCTGGGACCAGCACTGACTCCTGAGTTGTATCTCAAAGTGAGTTAGGGAAACTGAGCAAAACATTTTGAAAGGGATTCCAAAATTTCCTCAGGATAATTGTCTATAATCACATGCAAGACAGAATTTTTCTCAGAATCCAAGGCTATGATGGCCAGCTAACATTACTTGGTTTACAGAGGTTGACAGGAAAGACATTGCTTCTGAAGAGTGCAGAAACCTGGAAGGATATGAAAAGTGAGGTAAGATTCCAACTAATTTGTCAGTAATTCAGTTTCTAGACACAAAATGGTCATCAAGGCAAAATTAAACATTAAAAGAAGGCCAGAAGCCTGAATAAATATATGGTGTCCATCAGCAGTCCCTGAATACAGTGTTGATTCTGTGTTTAATCATAAATTTTCCTCTAAAGATGCTTAATTGAACTTAAACAGGCATGAGAATGACTCATTCCCTGTTAGAAAACAAATCACTTTGTCATCTGTGAAGGAGTGGTGCTGTTCCTTGTGCTCTGTGAATTGTCCTCCTGGCTGGGCAGGCTGGAGCTCTCCCTGAGCACTGGCACAACATCCTCCTTGGTGACAATATGGAATTGAGACTGGAAGAATGAGCCAGAGCTCCAACTTCAGACAAATCTGAAGATAATGAGCGATTCCCAGACACAGAGTTGTCCTGAGAGAGGAGAAACCGCATGCAAAGCTGAAAGCTGCAAGCACCAAAGCTTTCAGGTGCTCAGGGCTGTGATGACAGTGGAGCTGGCTGGGCAGCACTGCTGAGAGCTGATTTGCACTGGAGGTTTGCAGATATGTCCACATGAAGTTTAGTCTGGATAGAACTTAATGTGAGAGTACTGGAATCTGTATTTCAGTTTTATAATGTTGGACATTTTAATAGATTTTAAGTAAATATGGTAGTGCACATAAAATACGGAATTGTCTCTCAAGAACTGCTTTTTCAGTATTAGCTAGGAGTTTATGCTGGGCTATGCAGTTAACAAGGAAGTTCTCTCTTAGCTAACCTATCATTACAATCCTAGGGAATGACTCTCTTGGTGTTTTCCAAATACACAATACCTAAACAAAGTCAAGTGTAAGTCTAGTGTAATAGGGCTTTTCAAAAAGCAAGTTTTAATTTATTTTTAAAATTCTAAGGTGCAATTGATTTTTTCTAGTTTAGAAAGCATATAATAAAAATGCATTTTGTGTTAATATTTTTAAATAATTCATTATTTTTAAACATTTTTATTGATGAATATATTGTTGCCAGAACTTCTATCAGTGACAATATAACTTACAATGAAGATGTGAGTGACTGAAGCTGTAAAGAAATAGTGGTGACAAAAGCTAGAGGTAAAGCATCAATTTCTATTAGTTCTTCCTTTTAAATGGAGGAAAAGTGTTCTGGATTTGTAAGGATTACATTGTTGCTTTTCAGACATGATTCAAAGATGGGTATTGAAAGAGAGAAGGTATAATATGTCCTTATGTCATTAGGAATTCTAGTTCCATTCAAATAAGAAATGTTCTATTTATGATCCTTAAAGAAAGCCCTCAGGTCATGAACAGTATTTCCATTTGTTGAGAAAAATGTCAGAATAGTTTCCTGAAAGTCTGTACAAAATGAATGGTCCTTTTTGATCCCCTTTATTCATTCAATTTCGGTGCACATTTAAAAAATCATTGAAGAATTAATAAAAGCTATGTGTAAACTTACATAAAACCCCCTCTGTGAAATTCCAATGTTTTTTTAGTGTATTCACAGCTTAGTTTCTGAATGAAATAACTGTTGATTCCAGTGGGCCTGAACTTGTTAGTTGAATATACGACAAGGAGGACCCTCTTTTGATTTTCTTTAGGGTGTGTGAAGAATTAATTCAGAGACCTTCATGGCATTACTGTGTGTAGGTCAGGGAAGAGAAAGGGGGACAGAGTTTTTGCTGTCATACATGGGGGGTAGTTTTTTAAGAGAAAAGATTTCAGTTTCTAGATATGAGTGACATTAGAATATTTTGCTAAACGTGCTGAGCACTTCAAACTTCACATATGTGAGGTTATTTTGTTTATGAAGAAAACACATCCTTATAAACAGGGACATAAACCTAGATGTGAAAAGCTTTTTCATCTACTGCTGTACTTGCACTTCCATAATCTGAGTACATTGCAACTTAGCAATGTGGAAAAAAAGAACCACATTGATGAGTGCTGATGCAACCTATGTGTCAGCAATGACATCATTGCTGCACTGCATAACAACACATTTGTCTTTTGAATTCTGTTTGCCATTTATAAAATTGACTAGCATCTCTTGATTTTTGTGGAAGGCTGATTAGGTTCTGGGCTAACTCTGGTAGGAGCAGAGATGCTCTGATCTGTATCACTTCTGCACTTGTGCAGGTGGGTCCCTGTGATAGGACTGTACTCAGCAGCTGCCATACAGAGATCTGTGGGAATGACAGCCATTGTTTCCAAACTGTTATCTCTTTTTTTTTGTTTTGCTTTATTTTTTTGTTTTTTGGGGTTTTTTTCCAACTACGCCCTAACATATCAGTGTATTAAAAAGAAACCTGAATATTTGATTTTTTTCCCCATGAAGCCAGGAAATTGCAAGTTGATTTTTTTGTTATAGCAGCATGATTCATACTTTCCTTGAAGAATTACAGTTAAGCATCTTAGTTCTTCTGCTAAATGCTGAAAGAAAGATTTTAGTACTTGCCAACTGTTCAATTCCCTATTTCCCTATTTCTTGGCCAAGCTGTATATATTCACTTACTGATAGCAAATTTTCTGTTTTCTGTGATTGCAAAGTTTACCACAAGTAGCCTGGCATCCTTCCTGTAAAGAACAGGAACCAGTTGCATTCTCAAAAGCATTTGGCTGTTTCCTCTCCTCATGTAGTAAATGCTGTGTGCAGCTGTAATGCAGCTGTTTTGAGTGCAGCAGGGAGTACAGACACAACCTGCTTCAGTGCACAGCCCACATCTGTCCTTGGAAGAATTCAAAGTGACAGGAAGCATGCTGAGGCCATATGTCAGCAAGGCAGAGTTCAGAGAACTCTAAGCACAGGTTTAATTTCTAGCACAGCTTTGGAGGCAGTTGTGTCTGGATCATTTAGAGCAAAAGTTGCCATTATGTGTCAGCAGTTGCTTGACAACTTTGAGCCAACTTGGAAATACCTTTCCCAGAAGCTCGTGTTTGACTCACAAAGTGTTGGGACTTAGTTGCATTTCATTCGTTTTTGTGTGTGAGTTATTTTTTTATGTATTAAAGAATCAAGGATTTGTAAGTGTTGCCTTTGTTAAGGGCCTTTGCAGCTGTGATCTGTACTGAAGGGACATTTCCTCTGTGAGTGGTCTGGTATCTCTAATATCACTTCTGGGAGACCTGGCAGAGGGACAGTACATTGTTTTTAAAGCTCTTCATCAGGTCTTAATCCCTTCTGAGTTTGGGAACACTGAAATGAACTGTGTGTTTGAATGCATTTGGCTAAACAATAGCTTAATATGAGAAAGATGGCAACTTTCTGATGTGATTCTTAATCAAGAAAACAGAATGCTCCCTTTCTATTTATCTGATAAAAGGAGCAGTATAAATCAAACAGGAAAAGCTGAAATTGTTCATCTCAGTCCTTGGCTGACCCGTGTCAGGCAGACATTAATAGAACAGCACAAAGCAGGCTGCCCAGGGCCTTGTCCAGCCAAGTTTTTAGCAATGTCTCCATGGAGGGAGACTCCACAACATTTCTGGGCAACCTGTTCTGGTTTTTGGGCATCTATTATAAAAAGGTATTTTTTTGTGTTCACATGGAGTTTCATGTGCTTTAATTTGAAAATAGGTTATCAATCAGTTTTGTATGTGAAATTTCCATGTTTTTTGAAAGTGATGCTAGAGTTTGAAGCCATGTGACTTCCTGATGAACTTTTGCTTCCTCCATTTTCTTTCAGTGTCTCTGCACTAGCAGCTTACCTGTTAGCACAATGTCCTTTCCTGCTTGAAATTCTCTCATATATTCTTTCGCTTATGTTCCAAACTGCATGGATGATAATACCACACTTGATTGCTCTTCTCTGTATCTGTGTAATTTGATCAGCAGTGCTAGTGAGTGCCTTCTGGCGAGAATTTAATTGATAAAGCCAGATTTGTCTGCTGAAAATGAGGAAAGCATAAGGTGACCTAATGGGAAGCTAAGGCCAAAATATGAACTTCTGGGGAGAAGGCATGGAAAAACTGCAGATCTCTGCCTTGCTGTGAGTTGATTTGTGAATGTCAGAGCCACCAAATGTATACTATATTCTGCCTCAGAGTCACATATTTAAGTTAACTGGGGTAACTTTAATGTTGTTGGAACTGCTGGGTGCTGTGACCTGACCCTCAACTGCATTTGTAGCTGTGTGTTTGCCTTCCTGCAGTCTTGCACAGTGCCTGCCTGGTACTGGATAATGGAATCATAGAATCATTAAGATCGGAAAAGATCTCCACGTTCATCAAGGTGGTGGAACTTGTCAACTGCACCATAGTACTCAGTGCTGTTTATCAAGAATTCACGTTGCAGTTGGTGTGAAACCTGACATCATCCCAAATAACATAGTTACAGTCAGGATAGTCCCTGGATAGTTGTTAATACTTAGTTAAAATTAGCAAAGTATTTTATTTCCGAGAAATTTATATTCCTGCCATTTGTGACGTGTTTGGCTTTGGCCAGTATGTTCTGTTCATATCCTGTGCTATTTTTAGTAACGCTGATTGTCCTTCTCCCCACTTCTTTTGCAAAACAGAATAATATGTCTTTTTATTGGTATGTGTTACTTTCACACGTGGGTTCAGTTTCACCAGTGATGAAAACCAGATGGATCAGTCATGTATGAAGAATAGTTTAATCTGAGTGCTGCTGGGCTAATTGGAGGGGGCTAGTGGATGTGTGCCTTTCTTTCTCTTATACATGCAGATGAAAGTGTAATGTTAAATTGGACCCTGTCTTCCTGTTTCCTTCCACTGAAAAGGGACAAAAGGGCAGAACATGTAATTTTTTACAGGTCTTGAATTTAATGGTTTTCTGTAGAGAAGCATTTTGTGTAAAAAGCATTTCTGGGGCTGTGTTGAGTGGATTAGCTAAGGACCTGCCCGAAATGGGGTTAATTCCAGGATCATCAATGGACAGTGGAAGTCTCTGTCAGAGCTTCCGGCTGTGGCAGGGAGATCAGCCAGGTTCTGTGTTGACATAAGGTTTTTCCCTATCATTGTGCAGAGTGTGTCTCATATTAGCCAAGCTCCAAACAGTATTAATAGATGCCAAACACATTTTCTGCAGCTCTGTGGGAAAGATGTCGAGTGGCAATTTATCACTTTCACTCACTCTGACCCAATCAGACCCACATTACCTGTACAGAAAATTGTTTGGGAGGGTATAATTCTCTACAGCTTTCCATGAAAGAAACTGTTACTCATTTATCGCCAGACTTAGTTTTTATGGCTGTTTATGATTCTTCTGCTCATATGGGAACATGTGGGGCCCCAGGAAGTACCAGGACTCTGAGAACATTTTGGGAGATGCTACTGTAGTGAGCTCAGATGCTCACTAAATGCAGGGTAGCATGATTTATATCAAGATTTGGCTGTTAATAGTAATAATAATTTTCATAGTTGAGTCCAGATTGGACTAGCACATCACAACTAATATAATTTTAAAAGTATGTGATGTGAATTTCTTGCTACTGTTGCCATTGAGGCAATGAATGTTTGGGTGAAAGTCCATCTGTGTGGATCACCTGGTTATTTTCATTCTGGTTAAAAGTCAGGCTGTGTAAGCTCTAAAGCTCAGCTCATCTCCTATTGTGTAAAGATAATTTTAATCAATAAGGTGACTTTTACCTTAGGTTGATTAATCTTGTGCTCCTTCTTTTTCAACCCCACACTATATCTTAATAAAAATTCTTTGTTAATTTTGAATTTCTGAAATTTGTGTTGAAAAGCTTCTAGTTCTAGTGACCTGTAATGGACTAAGAAAATGACTTAAAACATTAAGTATAGAGAAATAAAAATGCATTTTTTAGGGAAGAAAAAAAAAGGAAGGCATCTTTGAATAAAGCTTAGTTTACTAGTTTTTAGAATTCATTCTAATACAAGTGCTCAAGGACATAGTTGGCAATGTATTTAACAGCAAGTAAAGTCTCTTCACAGGTTGGCTTTATCTGAGATTCAGGGAGAAGGAAACCGTATGTCCCGGTGTCCCGGAGCTCGAAAGTGAAAGAGTACTTGACACCTTGGTCATAAGCCCAGTCATCAGAGCCCCCTGCAGCAGGGTCTGTTGGGAAAGAAATTAAATAAAGCTTAACTGGGAGACAGTGGCTACACATCAAATGAGAAATACTTTGGAGTCAAGTCACAGAGCCAGGAATGCAGAAAAAACAGATAAAAAGAAATATTCAGTGAATTGATTGATTTATCCTTCTCATGGGAAAGCTGCTGTGATTTTAGGCCATTTATGAGCTTTGTTCCACCTGATTTGTGCAAACAAATGTAAATAAGCTAAAGTGTTCCCTCCTTGTCACTACTGTGGGGAAACCATGGGAGAAATGTCTAAGGAATCAGAGAATGGTGTGGATGTGTGAGAGGGTTTAGAAGCACTTGGTATCAGGAGCAAGTACCCTCTCACTGGGTGGCTTTATGAGGTTCACAGAGATGGGAAAGAGCTCCATATCTGGGATTTCAGCTCCACCTTTTTCTGCTGTACAAAGAGTACCCTCCCTTTTCAGTAGCTGGTACAACAAACACAGTCTCTCTTGCTAAGGAAGGAGTCTCCAGAATTGCCAAGTATCACCAACACATTTCTAAAGGAAGAATCGCTAAAAATATTGTAAAAATTGGAAGAAACTGCTTTTAAAATGTATGGGAGGGGGTGGTTAACTATTTGAGGAAGGAGAAATGGGCAAGAGAAATTAGCTTCCATATTTACTTTAGGAGATCTTAAATATGGGAGATATTAAAGTTCTATAAATCTAGCTTTGTCAACCTCAATTTGCTTTTGGCACTGCAAAGGCCATATCCACAGCTGAGTTCTGAAGAAGGATAGAACAATTAGTCATTGCAAATTACAAATACGATTGTAATTAGTATGTGCCTCAGAATGTAATGCAAACTAAAAAGAAAAGGTGTTGCTAGAGTGGTTGAAGGATTCACATCACACAGTGGAATCAAAGGATTCACATCATCTTTGACTTGGAGATACTGGAAATGCAGAAAATCTCAGGTCAAGGTTTTTGTTTAAATCTAAACTGTATGATTTAGGAATTCATGCTATGCACATTAATTCATAAGCATTTTACTTCATCTCTTGACTTTCCAGGGAGTCACACACTTCCTGGGATCCCTAAAGAATAAATGATCCCATAATTTAGAAATGACAGGTCCCATATATAACTCTTAGTATATGCATGTAAAGAAAGAAGGGGACTACTTAGAAAGATGAACAAGAATCACTATAAAACTGCATTTTATAGTCCTAGTAGCACATATTACAGATTGTCAGTATATTTAAGTCAATACTTACAGATTGTTTCTGCTCCTGGACCGTATGTATATTGAGTGTTGTACAAACTGGCCAGCTCTTTGGAAGCAGCACTAGCTATGGAGTTCTGTAAGAAAAGAAGAATGATAAATGCAGATTTTCAGAAGCTTGCTGAGTGAATCTAAGCAATTACACTGTTGTATAAACTGAAAAGCCATGCTTTTATTTGAAAACTGTTGTTGACCTCTCAGTATGACTAAGTGTCAGTAGCTGACAAGGCCCATCTTGTCCTGGTGTTGTGGAAAGAGTTTGTCAGTAAAGAACTTTTCTCAAAGGTTTAATGGAGTGTGCTCCAGTCTGTGTATGGTCTGTTGCAGCCTGGTGTGCAGCCCAGGGGGGTTTGGACAGATAAGGGGACAAGAGGGAACAGCACTTTCTAGACTTAGAAGAAGCTTGTACAAGGTTAAAACTAAATAAAGAACCTTACTTAGAGATAAGAGAATCTTAGGGAATGGTAATAACTTGGTACAGTAAATTGCAAACATACAATAGCCTTTCTTTTCCTTCTGTTTATGCAGCTATAAATTCAGAGTAGAGTCGGCTCAGTCAGGGGAGCTCAACATTGATACAAGTGGAAGCAGATTAAGGTCTTATAAATATTAACAGCCAAAAAAACCATAGATTACCCTGAAACCATATGTAGTCTCATTAATTTAAATTCATTTCCTGTGCACAGAAGGACTCATTCAACTCCCACTGATTCAGTGAGGGTTGGATCAGGCCCATCAATAGTACTATGAAGCTTTGTGTGTTTGCATTTAGGAAAATTACAGACTTTTCCTTGGAACGTGTGACTTTTCCAATTCTTCATTATACAACATGTTGGTAATAAAACATGAAAACTATTACTAACAGATGATAAATATGAATGATTTTTGAAAGCATATGTTCAATATAAGAATAAGCAATGGGTTGCCATATATTTCTTTATAGCTTGCAGCTGAATGGCTTACTATTCCAGGAATTTCCTCAAGCCCTGTCCTTCTCTGTAGGTTACACTCTGGCTTACTTCCCAGTGGAAGATATTATTGTAAAATATTCTCTGTTCATCCTTATGCTTCAAGTGTTCTTCTGAATTACTCAAAAAGGCATATTGGACAATGTATTTAGAAAATTTTAGTAAACTGAGAGAACTTTCTCAGCTTCTAAAAGACAACATCACATGTTTGCATTACTGGCAGCCTACTCTCTAGCCTAATTGCAAGTGTTTCCCCATTCCCAAATATTTGGTTTTGAACATTTTAGAGTTATGAGAGTTTGCTCTAGGAATCTGTGATCCTTTAGCATATGAAGGATATTTAAACAAGGCAGACCAAAGGATACTTGAAGCTTGTCTTTCCAGCTATATCACTGACCATGCTGAATGTGGGGTTTGGTTTCTGGCCTCTCTATCTCACTAAGACAAGCAATTGCAAGAGGAATGTTGTTGCTCTGCATTTCATAATCTTGGATCCAGAGTAATTGGAGTAGCTGAGCTCTCTCCTGTGGTCTTTTTTATTGTTTGGTTTGGTTTTTTTCCTTTCTTTTTTAATCCCTCAACAAATTGATTTTTCTAAAATCCAAAATTTTTAACACGTGTTGAGAAAATGATAGAGGTTGGAGTCTGCTGTCTGTTAGTGATGCCATGTTTTCTTCAGACATCTGTTGTTTATAATATACATGTTTAATTAGCAGCTGAAATTGAGTCAAATCTTCTTTCAATAGAAAATAAATTTTTAAATGTAAACTGATTCTTCCTTCCTTCAAATATATGCAAGGTGGAAATAAAATTTGGAAAGTTTGTAGGGTACAATATGCAGATCTGTTGGTAACTGGTATTTGCTCTCTTTAGTTAACTAAAATAGGAACAGCAGAACTGCTCTGTGGGGCTGCTTGACCCAGGGCATTTGTTCCCCCCAGTGGTGAAATGACAGCTTTAAATCATACCAGAACAGACACCAGAAGAAAGGATGTCAGGAAATCTTTTTACCTGAGGGATTTTTTTGTTGTTGGCCAGGAAGTTGTAAAAATAGAGATTTGTAGAAAGAACTGTTGAGATTTCCAGCTGTTTAGAGGCTAGAATCCAAATAAACAGCTCTCCAGGCTGGAGATAAAGGTGGTGTTTCAAATGACCCTCTCTAAGTGAAAAACATGCCTAAGCATTTATGACTTCATCATGAAATGAAGCTTTATCAGAAGTTTTGATATCTTTTTGTTTTCCATTAAGTAATTCTCTAACATATATTTGCCTGGTAGATTTACAGTTCAAAACCTAAAAGTAGAAAAATAAATTTCAACTTTATAGTAACTAATGTAATTTCTTAATAATACAATATGAACCAGCAGGAATAATATGTATTAAGTAAATACTTTTGTGTATAAATACAAAATATGAGTAAAATGTGTTTGGGTTTTTTCAAAATAGCTCAGTTACTCAAAGCAATCCATAAGAAGAAAATAATAGGGAGGTCTATGCAGAGGTATATAAATAATGTCCAAAGTTTTTCAAAAGTGTGAAAAGTAGTTTGGGTTTTCAAGCCTGTAAATTATTTAGAATACACCTGCAAGGAAAAACATTGTTTTCCTTTTGACCTTTGAGGATACTCTTTGTTGCTCAATGATTTTCTACATCTCTTGACATAACAGGCTTAACTGAATTGTTGTGGTTTGTTTGGAGTTTGTTTCTTTGGGGTTTTATACTGTTAAGGATCCTTATTTTGCAAGGAAAATTTTGCTGAGATTTATAGTAGCAGAGAAACAAGTGGTGCCCTGCAGTCGAAGAAATAACTCCAGAGTAATACCTTGTAAGTGGGAGCAGAAATGGCTTTTCAGCTTCTGACTCCCAGCTGAGCTCTCAGAGCTGGTCATTTCAGCAAAAGGCAGCATTTCCTGTGCTCATCACCCATCTGTGTTTACACTGCAATTATCAATATTTCATTTGATCTTGTGTACAGAGTGTGTGAGCCAGGACACAGCAGAGTTGTGTTCTCAGTTGTCATTATCTTACATAATTAACAGCTTTCAAATCTAGATTTTTTTTTTCAATTATTAGCTTTTAATGAAAGATGTGGTACTGATGTCTCTCACCACGTTGGAAGTTTGAACTAACAAGGGAAATTATCAGGCTAAGCATATTTTGTATGTTAATAGGTAATTTTTGTAGGAGCATCTCCCTCATTTTACTCTTGGATCATCAGTTTGGATTTGCCAGCAAACTGTGACCATTTAGAAACACTCCACAGATGTTGATATGCAGCTGCTGTTTGTGGACAACTCCCTTTCCCTCTCATCTGAGAGTGGTCTGGAGAAGCCTTCTCACTGCTTCACTGGACCCTTTGCTTTCTTCCCTCACTGGATTACAAACTGATTTGCCCAAGGCTGAAAGCTGCATTTTCCCTTCACATCAGTCTTTCATGCTTTACTTGTTATGTAAAGGGACCCTCAACTTCCTTTGTAACGAAAGTCTGAAAATATGGATTTGCTAAATTAGCTGTAGCCAAGTGAATTGAAACTTTTGAGCCTTCTTGTTTTGCCAGTAAAAAGAGACTCCCCCTCAAGGGTCCATGATGATGTGTAATTTAGTTCACTGTTTTGTTGTTGCTCATGTGCTCCAAGAGCCGAGAGAATCCAGCCAGTCAGGACTTCAGTGGAATGATTGTTTTTCTTTACAAGCCTGTTTTTCTGTGAAGTTTCTAAAGTGCTTAAGGAATCAGTCCCTAGTGAGAGGGTTTCCACTGCAGCTCAGTTGGCCCTACACCGGTTGGAGACTCTTATCTATCAGCCAGACTCACATATGAACTTGATCTGGATGATGCTGCTACTAAACACACCCTTTTCACAATTTTAAGACTGCCAGTAAGAACAGTTCTGTTGTGGTAAACTCAGTGGAGGAGCTGTGAAGCCAATTTCAATTACTGCTTTCCTGCCCATTTTCCTGTTTGTTGTCCTTCCCAGTTGACTTTAACAATATTTAATGTAACAAGTAGTACAATCACAGTAATATAATCTGTGCAATAGCACAGATACAACAGCAGCAAATTGCAAATCCTTATTGGCTTGTCTGAGTCTCTTGGATGTAGGATTTTGCTATCCAACAATTCTTACCCACAGGACTTCAAATATCTTAACCATGTTCAGGACTTCACAACCAGGCACTAAGTTAAATAATCAGACTAATACTCACAGTCATGCTATATATTTGAAATTCACTCTTGCAGGGTGTAAAGACTCTGGGTTTATCTCCACTTTCTAATATGTCCTATTTTAAGCACTCAAGAGGAAGTGAAATGCTAGACCCACCCAATATGGAGGGTTAATTTTGGTGAGTTGAGACAACAGCCCCTGCAGTATGCATACAAGTAATATAGACTGGAACTATCTTGAGTTGTAAATGAATGTAATATTCTGCAGCCTGTGAAACTGTAACACACCTACATTACTCTCATAAGTGAGTATCAGCTGCAGACGTATTTGGTGCCAAATTTAACTGAGAGATGTAATTGAACTGGAAAGGAAGGAAGGACATGATGCACATGCCTCTGCTCTCTCAAGCTACAGTTTAGAGCCAATTCAAATACCAACAAGAACTGATAAAGCTAGATTTGTCTGCTGAAAATGAGGAAAGCATAGGGTGACCTAATGGGAAGCCAAGACAAATATATGAAGTGATTGAAAGATATGGGCTGAACTGTTTATGATAAGTCTGATTAAATACATAGTTCTTTATTACAAGAGGACAAAAATGTGAGTAGTAAATTAAGGTTGAAAATAGTCTTTTTGGGGTGTGGAGAGATACTGGTCTTGCCAAGCATATTTTGTTGTTGTGAAAAGCTAATGCTTCTGTTCCCTGTAGGAGAGGGATTCAAGTGTGTATTCTGTGTTTGGGGAAATACACCAGGGTATAGTAAAGAATGAGCCAAGAGGATTGTGAAGCAGACAAAATGTGATTCCCCAAAAGGATGACATATTTCTTTAAGGGTATCATTGCAAGAATATTGTGTAACTTCTGAGAAATTCCTGACCTAGATATTCCTGTCTTGGGTGTTTTTATTTTTGTTGTTTGGATAACAATGCAAGTTTTGTGCAATTTCTAGGTTGAGGGGACAAAACAACCCTGAATAAAGGGAAATAAATTTGGGGAAAATCCTTGTGAGCTGTGGGATTTGTAACCTCACAGCTCCTCATGCATCTCTGCAGAAGAGGGGGAAGTTGTGGGAAGGAAGGAACATACGTGACTGGTTGAGGGATAGTTCTAATCCCTGGCTCCAAGTAAGTTACAATAACTTCGACTTGTTCTTACTTGCTGAGCAATGCATTGGAACATAAAGGGGTTCTCAGAGTGCCCTGTTCTACCTGACAAACCAAAACAAGAAATCACCAGAAGTCCTACAACTGAGGCTATAAACAGAAAGTCTTTTGAACCCCAAGGACACACTGTTCACTACATGTTTAGGGAAAGAAGGTACAGGCATTCTCTGGACCTTTCTCTTCTCCAAACTTATTGTCCTTAAGCTCAGATTACTCAATTTTTTGCACCCTTCTGTATCCTGGACACTGGAATGCAACATAAGGCCCATAGCATTATGTTGCCTTTAATTAAATACAATGGAACAAAATGTTATTAATGAGAAGCAGACATGTGAGGTTTTGTTTAAACACATGTCCAGTTGCTCACTGAAAGAGATAAGAAATTGCAGCTATATTTCCTTTAATTTATTAGATCTGTCAGGGTAAAAATAACATCTAAGATAAGATAATGGCACTATAAATTTTGCTTCTTCATTTAAAATGATTTTTGATTATTTTATTTGCTCAAACCATATCTATTAAAATTTAAGATTCTCATTCTTCAGCATTTCTCCAAATTCTAAATTTAGACAGAGCTTTTAGACATTAAACACAGCAATTGGCATATAAAGTAATTCGTTTTTTTGTAGCTATCTTTTCTCAAGCAAATACAGTTGTTGATTGAAAATATTAAAATTTCTTTAGTCATAGCTTAAATGAATGTATCTTAGTCATTTGAACTAACCCAAAGACCTGATCCACAGCCTCTGGAAGTCAGTTTTTCTATATAATTCACTGACACTGGAATGCATAAGTTCATTCCTCTTTAATTATCTCAACTACAGGTAATGTTGATTGGGTGATACTCTGGCCTCATTGTCCAAAAGGACTTTTGGCAACAAGCCTTCCCATGAAAAATCAGATACTGCACAGGTTGAATGCCTCTAGCATCCTCCTGTCTCTCTTGGGATCACCAATAGAGGAAATAATTTCTCTCAATTAGGATGTGCAAAGCACTCATAAGGTCACCTTGTCATGGTGGTGAGATTTGTGGTTGCTCTATAGAAGAATATAAAGGAACTCCATCTGATACCAGTGTAACTGATTTAAAATATAGGATAAAATGATATTGGAAAGACAAATATACAAAGAGAAATCAAATGGCTGAAGATGAATATATCTCCTATATTCCTGAGCAATTTAGTTTTTATGCTCTATGGTTACAACAGAATTGTCTTCTATGGAAGGAAATGGCAAATCACATAGGTTCTTTCTTATGGCTAAGGATTTTTTCAGTAATAAGTTGTCAATGTACTTTTTCCATTTAATATTTTGAGAAACAGACTGCACTTCTAGTTACATTTCATCACATTTGCTCTTCATTCAAAAAATGAGGGCAGAATTTCATGCAAGTTTTTGACAAATAAGAGCTTTGTGATCTTGACAACAAAGCAGCTTCAAGTGTTTAGTGCTGTTTATTACTTTAGACTGAACTGTAATGTGTGAATTATAAAGCTTTTGTAAAAATTGAAGGCAAGACCTTCCTACTACTCCCTGTAATAACTTCAGTTATAAAATTCCTGGAATATAAATTAAGAAAACAAAATATTCTTTTTAATTTAATCTTCTCTTTAAGGCTGTAAAATAATTTAACATGAAACTTCACTCTTGGCCTCAGTTTGTATTTGTGTTCAGAACCAAGACATGTATTTTGGAGCACTCATAAATCTGTCAAACCTGCACAACAGAGCAACACACATTGTTGTTGCCTTGGACTTTTGGCAGCATCGAGGAAAGAGGGGGGATCAAAATGTGTTTGTTTTGTCTTGCTGTGTTGTTTTCCCTGCCAACAGATTCTAATTGCTAATATGCCAGAGAACTGAAGTAATTTTATTATTCATGATTCTTGATTCTTGGCCTATGACATGTTTACAGCTTTTGTACACATTTTATAGTTCTAAACTTTGTATCTGTTTTTAAAGATAAAAAAAAAATCTTTCATAAATAGCATTAGAGCGTGGCTTTTCTCTATAAATGATAAAAGAGGAATTGTCCTTTAAAATACCACATTCATCCCCACTTCTAAACAAAATGTTTGTGTTTAAATCTAGGCCTCTTGGAAAAGGCCTCAAAACTGAAACTTTCAATGTCTTCTGTATCTGTTTTTAATTATATTTTTGTCAAGAACTGCTTCACTGTCTTGACCCTGTACCAACAGGAGTTTCACCATTTTACTTCAGTAAGAACTAAGGTTCTGTAGTAAGTGGCAGAGAGAGATCCTTGCCTGCTGTTGTTACCTGTTGAATTATTTCATGGTTATTACAGTCTGTCAAGCTGGTATCTTGGCTTACAGGCTGGAGTCTTTTTATGTAAAATATTAAAGATACACATACAGCAGCCTCTGGAGTCAGCGAGAGGCAGTGCTGCACCGCAGAGTAGATTTCTGGATGGCATGACTGGAAGACAACTGACATTGTGTCGAGTTCATTGTGCACATGGAAATTAAATAAGGCTCTGAAATTCATCTTGTGCTTGAGCTATCTTGAAACCATCATGGTTTCCCTTGCTCTTGCTAAGAGTAAAATTTCAAAAACTGACGATATGGATTCTTTCCAGATGTTAAAGAAACTGCTTGAAGTTCAAGGGTCCTAAGTAACAAGTGATGATTTTTTCTTATGCTATTCATTAAGTTAAAATGACAGAGACTTACCAGTTCCTGGTAATTCGATGGCAAATTGTAAGTGTATGAATAAGGAAACAGTAGCAGCTGGGAATAGGAGTGGATGGTCAAGTAGGCCTTGATTGTAGAAAGATGTTCACGAATAAAATCAGCCAAAGCCTTGGTCTCCTTTTCAGACTCAGGTGCAGAGCCACAGTAAGTGGAAGCACAGGGGGATTTTGAGGCCCCAAGAGCTGAGGAAAAAGGTGAATTTAATGAGTACTTAATGAAGAAGTAGACTATTAGGAGAGTCATGTTACACCATTTTTGTAGGTAAGCCTTGGAATCCTGCTAACACACATGCCATATCAGAGGAGGGAATATTTTATGTTGTAGTTAAGATGCTGGAAAACATCCAGAGCAGTGAATAAATATGGCCTTTACTATGTGCATGGTTGGAAGAAAATGAATATGGATGTAAAGATCTATATTATGGGAATGTTTTGGGATATTGATTTGCTTCAGTACTTAACAGTCCTCTCCTTGCATATCTTCTCAATTTCTAAGGCACTTCCACAGAACAGAGAAGTGGAAACTCTCTTTTCATGAAAGCAAGCTCCTTTGGTTTCTGTTCTGAACTCAGAGCTCTGTGTGTGTCAATGTGTATATATGTGGATACATGTGTGTAAGTATGTATGTATATATATACATATACATAGGTGTGTGTGCAGATATATTCATAGAAGTGGCCATACTGATGATGCTACTAGCCAAAGTTTGGCTTTTTTTCCCAAAGCTGCTCTAAAAACTAAAAGCAAGCTACTCCACAAAAGTTCACTCAAGCTGAAGCTGGACTATCAGGTAGGGAAATCCATAATTAGGTATATTAGCCATTGCACTTGTGTGTAATTACTTGCAACTCTGTTAGGAGACACTTACTGCACCAGCCAGCATTAAAATTCCTGTTGGGATCTGTCCCAAGGCAAGTGGTCCCAGCATTTTTAGAGCGTGTCTTTCTCCACATGCGGTCCTGTAACAGGATCATAGATGAAAACTAAGAGTGTGTTCTGACAGTTGACTTTTCCAACAATAAGAAAGAAGAATGTACTTACATTTGTCCAAGTGTAAACATAACCATCAATGTTAACAACAGGCAGAACATAGAAGTCCAGCTTGTCAAGCAGTGTGGTCATGACAGTATCTTTTCCATAGGTCTCCACAGCCTATTTGGAGAAAAGTAGAAAAAGCTGATAATGCCTTCACATATTTGTATCTCCTGTGTGTGTGTAAAGGCCTGGATCTGGGCCAGGAATTAAGGACTGTGGTAGAAAAAGTCATCCAGGTCACTCCAGCACACAAGATGACATCCCTGTGTTATTACATGTGCCTAGATTTGCATTGACTCAAACAACACTGCTGTTAGAAAACCATCTTATACTGCTAAATAAATTATAAGATGAAGGAATGTTGATTTTGAACAGGATAATAGATCACTGGAAAGAGATTTCCATCCACTAGCTTCTTGATTACAGGCAGAACAATATTACTGTCCATATATATTCCTACATTCTAACACCTTAGTGGTCTGAGTTTAATTTATGTGAGGATGAGAAGTCATTATTTCCATTTTTTGTATCTGTTGTGAAGAAATTTCATCGACAACCAGAATTATAGAGAATACTTCTAAGTAGCATCCTAACACATTTCCAATCATAATTCTGTGGATGCATTTATTCATAGGGAGACAGATTTTCCCCTGCACTTTCCCAGACACAGATATTGAAAAACAAACGGAAACTCTTGCAATATCCTCTATATCCTGATTGTTCATGTTCTGTCACTTGCTGTGCTTGTTCACAGATTCATATCAGTGTTGAGAGACTGCACAATGATCATAGAAATTTGCTGTAAGTTTGTTGCACCCATGTTTTGCTTACACAGCCATGAAGGGCAAATACACAGGGGGCAATGCAATGGAAAAAGGCATTTTTTGTCCTTTAACTGATATGTAGGAGGGGGGATATAAAATCTAGAAAAGCAGTTTCAGATTACTTGAAATTATTTTTCCTAGGTTTTATTTTATGGGGGTTTTTTGGTGGTTTTATTTTTATTTTTTTTAATTTTTTTGTTATTGTTTTTGAGATACCTCTAGCAATCCACCTTGCTCATGTTTTTCTCTATTTTTTAACTTTTATGTCTAGAAGCAATTCCAAGTGAAATTCTGATGATACTCAGAGGTCTGCACTTTTAAAGCACTTCTGCCTATGGACACACTGAGCAGAGGCACTGCTGGTGTCAGGTGCACCCATGAATTAAGTGACCAGACAGTGAAAATGACAGCTACAGTGACGTGAATTGCTGAGAGAAAAATGGTACCTCATACTGTCTGCAGCCTTATTAGGCACTAATGAAATCATATTCCCATTGACTCCACCGAAATGTCACTTCCAATTTCCACTGCTCCCTACACAAAACTGCATGCCTGTCTGATAGCACTGAGATTATACTTGCCACCAAGGCCTCTGCCAGCATGGCTGGCTCACACAGATTGGCTTTTCTTCCCTTGGGTTTGAAATTCCAGCTGCTGCTTCTGGTGTGGTTTTGTTTGGTTGGTTTGGTTTGTGTTTTTTTTAAATCTTCCAACAGAAGTTATTGCAAAGTTTGGGATTCAGTCAGTAAGTTGCTCTGCTGAATTGACTGATCTCCCCATCTGAGGGGTAATACACCTGTCTCTGTGAAGATGACTGTGCAGCATTTGATAACCCCCACCTGCTTTATAGTGATGGTGAGAAAGAAAATATAAAGGACATAAAATTGTTTAATTCAAGACCTAAAGTATCCCAGAATGGAGTGAAACTAATTTCACATGTGCAGCTCTTCCATGAATAGGGTTTCATATTTTAGCACCTTTCTGTACAGCCTGAGGTGGCAGCTCAAAGGGATGTATGTGCATTTCTCTCTTCCTAAGTGGAGCTTAGGGAGCTTCATTTAGAGTCTTGCTCCTTTCTTTGGTACATTTCCTCAGTGCTGAGCTGAGGGTAGGTTTGCATCCTCTCTGCTGCCTTTCTGAATAAAGCTGGTTGCAAGGAATCCACCACTTGGCACTGCAGCAAGCCAGCTCTTCTGAAGTGCCTTCAGGTGCTTCCTGATGTGCACTTGAATTTTCTTATTCCTTATGTCTGTGTACAGAACAGGCTATATTTATAGTGTTGTTAGAGACATTCCCTTTTCTCTCACCTTTCTCTGACTACAGGTGCAAAAAGCAATTTACAAACTGAGAAACCATTGCAGTTGTCAGTACCTCTAAGACATGTTCCAGGTTGTCCTAAGCTGCTGAAAAATCACAGGTCCAAGCACAAATATCTGGTTTAAGTAGTTACACCTTAACCCTCTGAGGTGGGAAGAAGGCATGAGCACACACATATTTAGATGGGAAAAAGGCAGTGACCTGAGCTCTCACTGCTCATTTAAGATTTTCTTAAACAGAGTTGCACTTTTGTAAAATATTTTTTCATCATTTAGCTTACTGACCTCTTTCACAAACCACTGGCAGAAAGCAGGGCTGATCCACTCTCTTGCATGGAAACCACAATCCATAAAGATGGCCTTCTTATTTTCACCACTTTTTCCCATCTAGGAAAAAAAACAACAAAACAACAACTCCTCAGGGCTTGAACAAAATAAATTGCAGAACAACTCCGTCAGATTGCTGACCTAAAAAGTCAAATTTATACAAAAATAGCATTCCTTGTTTAAACAGAAATCTCTGGAGGGCTCCCAACTGTAGCTGACCATGATTTTCAAGCTTAAAAATATTCTTAATAATTTCATTTTTAATTATCTATATATTCTTCCCCCAATTATTTGATTACTCTGCACTGTTGATTTATTTCCCATAGTGTCTCTAAAAGTATGTTTGAATGATATATTATTGTAAATACCTGTGCATTTTGTGGCAAGTACACTTTAAGTTCTTGTCTTATTAATTCATAAGAGTTATGAAAAAAAAATAAATCTGTGGTTTAAACCCAGCTGACAACTAAGCACAATGCAGTAGCTCACTCAGAGCAAACTTGTGGGCCAGCATAAGCATAGTTTAATGAATAATAATAATAGTAATAGTGTTGAAAAGGAAAATAACAAAAAGAAATAAATAAACCCCAAGAAAGACAAGTGATGCAAATGAAAGCAGTTGCCCAGCCAGTCCCTCTGCAGTGGCCCTGCCCCACCTTTCCCCTAGTTTATCACTCAGCATGGGCTGTGTGTTTGGGATATCCCCTGGGCAGCTGGGGTCAGCTGTCCCTGCTGTGTCCCCTCCCAGGTGCCTCTGCCCTGGCTGGTGGTGTGAGAAGCAGAAAAGGCCTTGGCTCTGTGAAATCACTGCCCAGCAGTAACTAAAACATCCCTGAGTTATCAACACTGTTTCCAAACCAGCAGGAATCCAAAACAGCCCCATACAAGCTCCAGAAAACAAAATTAACTCTACCCCAGTAAAAACTAGCCCAAAATTATAATATGGTGAAGATAAAAATTTGTTTCCTGTTGGCAGAAACTGACATTTATAGATGATTTTAGAGCAAATGGGTTTACAAACAACAGATGGAGAGACCATAAAGGTAGAAGATCATTCAAATAGCTCTCAGTAGTGTGATTGAATTTATGTCTGAACTTCTAATAATTCATTTCACCCCTTTAAAAAATATAAATTTTTAAAAAAATCATAGTAATAGTAAACAAAATATATTAAATTTTCTGCTAATTGCCTATTACTTTAGACATTTTGTTAGCATCATTGGTGTTTTACTATACATCACAGTCTTGCAGAGGTTAATAAGGGAAGGGTCTGGCATGAAGAAATTGAGGCACTTACTTTGAGAAGGTACATTGGCCGTCCTTCATATGTTTCCCCAATTACACTACGAGAGACAAGGTCTGGGTTCTGATCAGCAATATCAGCAGTCCAAGCAGCAATCTGTTTAATAAACAGGTTAAATCTATTGATGTCTCTGCTCCTCAGGTCCAGATGCTCAGTCTTTCTGAGCATCTAATGTGGCCTAATATTTAATACAATTTGTAGATTTCCAAGGAGCCACTGCAAAGATGTGAAGAGTAACTTGGCCATGATTACATGTCTAGAAAAATGAGCAGGGCTGTGAAAAAAGGAGGAAGGGATTTTATGGTAGGACATGAAGAGCTAGAAGTGAGGCAGGGAATAGGATTGAGAGGTTTAGCAGAGGAGATGAGAGAATTATTGAAAAGGAAAGAGGAAATTAGTAGTGAAGAATCTCAGCCTGGTCATTGGATTTCAGCCAGAGGTTCCCTGCAGCATTGGGAACAGAAGTAGAGGAAATAAGTGTAGGTTACACAAACTAGCTCAATAATGAAGAGAAAGGAGCTTGGGGGCATTATCATACCAAGGGATGGAGCAGAAGAGGAAAAGGGATGAAGGCTGGAAGCACTGTGACTATAGAAGCAGAGTACCAAGCTGATAACGTGATAAATTCTAGACTTTACCGTGTCCCAGTCGTTGTACTTCTCGTAGCTGTGGCTGGAAGTACGAACTTTGCTGTCAAACTGGGCATCCATTGCAGCCTGCAGGTTGTCAATCAGAACTCTGCAAGAAGGCACCATGAAAATAAACATGCAGAAACCCAGCAGGAAAGTAAGGATTTCAAGGTCTGCCCAGCATTTGGGCTGCAGAGAGTATGAAGGGAAAAGTGGGCAGGTTGAAAATAAGATATATTAGTTTCAAGTTTCAGCCTATGTCCTGCCTCAACCTTGCCTCCAGAAAGACCAAGGAGCAATAGGCTCCTGCCAATTAGCACCTGCCTCACTCCCACACTAACAAACCTCCAGGCTGGCAACAGTTTGGTTTCAGAAAAATGGCAGAGTGTGTCTCAAAATGAGCTCTAGGATGCTCTTGCCAGTTTCTTCTGCCTCAATACCTCAATAGGAAAATGGCCTTCTTGAACTTTCAACACTGGAGAGTTAGTCTTCAATGTTTCAAAATCAGCAACCCAGAGATGTTTGCCTAATGAAATCCCCTGTCAAACCAAACTTCCAAAGGTTGGCTGTGGTTTGACAGCTCTATTGCAGGTGGCATTATCCATCCTCCAAGATACTTTATTGCATGTGAGGTGAGCTATTAAGTAGAACACACAATTGCAAAAAAACTCAACATCCTGTCTGGATTGGTTGGATCTCTCCTATTCATTTTTCCCTGGGGGTGACACAAAGGCACCACTTATCACTAAGCATGCTCTTGAGGACCTTTTGCTTATATTTCAACCTTGGCTATCAAAAAATTAAGTCCTCTTGTTTTTCCAGTGCCTGTCTTAAAACTCTTACAAATCTTATTAATCCAGGATATGTCCTTGATAATCTGTGAATTGGAGAGGGGAACAGGAGGCCAATTTGTGAGGCACCAGCAGCCTTCAGAACAAACATTGCAAGTGACATGATGTCATGGCACTGCAGCTGCACTTCAAAAGAATTCTAACAGCTTGGGCTGTCACAAGGACGATCCACTCAAGTTTGTCAGGGACAACTTCCAGACATTCTGGCCTTTTGTTGCAATCAAAAGATTTGTGCATGGACCTGAGGTAATTAATGAATATTATAGGAAAACTAACACATGTAGAGTGACTCCTTTGCTAAAGAGGAAATTTCACTGAAATGGGATTCCTGTGCTGTATGTGCACTGTGGGATTATTGACCAGTAGAGGCATCCACAGGAGAGATGAATTTGTGACAGGAAAATCAGTTGACTAATATGAAAAGCTCAAACAAATCCTCCATAGTATTTAGTCCCCTTCTGATCAAAGCAGAGTAGTGAAAAAATACTTACTGATACTCCATTCCACTCTCTTTCAAAAGATCTTCAACATCAAAAGCCTTCTCAGCTTCTACTCGGAAATCAACTTGCATTTTTGGCTTTACCAGTGTGACAGAATCTGGCTGCCAAAAGTCAACCTGAGAAAAGACCAAATGAATACATAAACAATTAAATACATATATGTGGCTGGGATTTTTAGGTTGGTGTATGTGTGATGGTGAGGTTGTGATTAATATACTGGGTTTCATGCCTGTCCTGTTACACTGATTCAGCATTGCTTCCCACAAGTATCAACCTAAATTTTATGTGGGAATTAATTTAGATTTTCTTAAGCCTTGTATTTTATATGGCAGATTTCTGGAGATGGCAGTGACAATTTCACAAATGTCAAGAATTCTCCAGCATCTGCATTCATGTAGAATTGTGACTATTATAACAGTATTTACAACTTCATTAGTTTTTACATTTTCTTTCCATTTTTTTTTGCTCAGTTTTTTACCTATAAATGTTGGAGAGAAATTATTATAAGGGGTGAACTATATGAATATTTTACATAAATCAGCTGAAAAAGACTGTTGTCTGTATGAGTGCTTTTAAAAAGATCTCTAAAGCTGATATGAGGAACCTGTGCCTTTGAAGATGTTTCATTCCAAGTGGACAAACAAGTGTTATTACTACTTCACTTATTTTTGCTGCCGTAAGCATCCAAGCCTCTGGATTTAGTGCCCTGTTGAAGGCCAATGGAGACAAAGCTGATTTGCCAGCCTAATGCCTTTTCACCCTTTCATCTCATTAAGGTAAAAGAAATTTGGGTTGGTTATTCACAAATTATGTGTCATCAAGTGAGGTGATTGTTCCAGAATATAAAATTACATCTCTCCTGATGACTGCTTTGTATTATAATGGTATTTCAGGGATGTTTTCCTAAAAGAAAGAGAAAACAGACAATCATTTGATGCTTCATACTTAAAAGCAAGTGTATATATTATAAAAACATATATATACCATGTATATAATATATATATATATAATTTCCTTAATATTGGCAGCACCATTCCAATAGTATGTTCTTCTACAGAAAACTGTCCCAGCATGCTGTAGTACCCTGTTGATGATAGGTCTCCACATCTGTACTTCATTAAAAATACCATTCTTTCATCCTACAACTAATGGTGTCTTTTTCAACAACAGCTATTTTACAACATCAAAGCTGAACAGAAATATTGAAAACACATTTGCTGTCTTTATTGTTTTTCATTGTGTCATCATGTCATCATATATCTACATCAAGGTCAGTGAGAAACATGCTGCTTGCAGAGAAAGGAAGCTTTAAAGGAAAGTCAGAGAAGAAAAGTTGACATGAGAGACTAGAGGCCAAAGGAAAATTCATTTTGCTGGGAATATAAATTTTTAGATCATTTTCATGAGGAAAATGTTTTGCCTGTAATGGTAAAAGTTCTGGTTGGAATTTTCATGATTTATCTAATACATTCTTGGAAGCATTCCACACTGAATACAGCATTTAAGATTTATTTATTGTAATAATAAATTCTGATGGGCACTTTGACATGCAGGCTAGGTAAACCAGACTTTCTTGGAAGGTATTTGAATGTTTTGTGTAGCTCTACTTTTATCAACTTGTCCTATTCCTTCTGAAGAAACAATACAGCTGACTTGAATGAAATAAAGATTAGGTCTTTAATTCAGTAAATATTTCTTTCAACTACAATATAACCACTTCCCCAAGTCCTTTACCTCCATGATGTTGGCAAGGAAATTGAGGATTTCCACCTGCTCATCATTCTGTGGAATCACACGAAACACCTTCTGTCTGCATAGGGAGAAAAAGATTTGATTTGAAACAGCTGAAAACCTCTGATCACACAGAAGAAATCAAAATACAAAACTCTTACCTATCAAAGGAAAGATCCTGCAGGTGAGCAGAAACAGATGCTGCACCTATGAGAACCAAGAGTGCCCACATTTTTTGGAACATCTTTTCTGTTCTTTGTGTGCTTCTTCTTGTGCTGCTTTTATAACTTGTTTTGTCCTGTGTTTTATCAATTATATGTTGGAACAACTCACTGATCAACTGATAGTTTATTCCCTTGGCCTTGTTTTATTTGCATACTATTTGTAGGGTGTGTTTTCTTCTACACCTGTGAAAACAGCTGAAAGTCTCACAGGGCCCTGGCTAAAGAATCTTGCTATTTGAGCTGGATAAACTCTTGATATGAGAAAACGAATTCAATTTACTTTGTTATTTTCTGTTTTATGTGAGTTTAGATTTTTTTTTAATAAGTTGGTGCTGAATTACAAACTTTATAGTATTTTATTGTTACTTTGTATAATTATAGATGTCCATCAGATGTTTCCTGGTCTTAATCACAACATTGGTCTTCCTGAGTAATATAGGTTTGACTTTGACATGTTATTGTCAAAGAGGAATCTACCAATTGGAATATGCACCAATTAGCTTTTTTTTTTTTTTTTTTCCCAGCAGAGGAGGAAAGTACTGAATTAGTTCTTTGCTCACTTCACTGAATAGTTAGCCAGGTGTCTGCAGAACTGAAGGCACAGAAATTTCTAGTAGCAGTAGGGCTGTACCTACAGCCCATGCAGCACAGCTGCTGATTCTTGTGCATTCTCTAATTTCATCAGGTTTGGATCAGATGTAAATATCTTACAGGTTAAGCAATACTGTGGAATTTACTAAGAAGATTAAATGAAATGTAGTCATTCAAATGCTTTTTTATCTTTAACTTTCGTGTTGTGCCTACTCTGAAGAACAATGCTGTGTTTGCATCAGTGCACTTGCATCTGTTTCGTTTTCATTAACGAGTAGTTGGCATTGAATGCAACGTTAATTGTCTGTTGATTTTGTGTCCTGATGTGACTGATGTTTTCGACAGGGAGCCTCTAAATAAATCAGTGTACAAATAAATATAAAATGGGATTTACAAGCTCAGTTCTGTCTCCTGTTATGCCTGAGTAACCAGGCACATTAAAGGAGTTCAGACCCAGATACTCTCTACATATATGTGTGTTACTTAATATGAGAAAATTTATAAGAAAATTTATTAAGAAAAAGATTATAAGTTGTCTCAGATGATAAGATGTAGTTACAGTTTTACAGTTTCAAGGTACAGAAATTATAATTGTCATTGAACATTTTAAGAATGAATGTGGCATCAGAATTGACACCTAATTTTTATGAGATTCTCTGGAGTCAGCTCACTAAAGCAGCCTTAGATACAGAATAGCTAGAAATATATTTTAAAATCAGTGTACAGTTCATGCTTATCAATACAACCCATAATTAACACTTTCCTAAAAGGAGAGTGAAAAAGTCGACTAGGCCTACTTATAGAAAACTGTCTTTGCCAAGCCATATAATTTGAATTTAGCTTGCAATTAATGGCCTAATTTGTAACACTGCAAGCTCTTGCCCAGTAATAATCTTACTGAGAGAAGCCTCTGAGGACAGATGACATCAAGAGCTGTTCTGACAGTGTCAAAACAATAGTGCAGAGTCTTCAGAAGTTTTAATTTTATGGTGATGAGATCATCACTACAGATATAGGTATCAGATAAAAGGTCTGATCCCATAAAGACAATTGCAAACAGAATAACGTGGAGATGATTAAGCACAGATCTTGCAATGAATAAATGATCACAAGAAGCAATCAAACAATTTGCACATGTCATCATTCCCTGTTGAGAAGCATTTTGGAAATAGAAATTGCCAGATTTCAAAGTCTGAGTTTACTTTTATTAAATTGCTTCATGCAGTTGGATATAATGGGGTGTTTCTTTGTTTTTTATTTAGGTTTTCTTTTCCAAACAATCAGTGATGCAGTATCAACTACTCAGTTGGCAAGCATCACTGAATACTGGAATTTGTAATGGCAGTTTATGCAGTTTCCATTCCAGACTGCATAAAAAACAAACACTGACCTGGAATCCTACTTAAGTGATTTATTTTGCACCTCAGGATGAATATTAGTCAGCTTAGCTCATAAACTAGCTCTAAACATTGTCTTATTCTTCTAACTGTCTAACATAAGTGTTTAATACTTGTATGATTAAGGGGCAGAATAAGGATAAATAAAATAGCAAATCAGATTTGGTTAAGCCATCTGTTCTTTTTGGCATCTGATTACAAGCCAGCATCATCAGTTGGCCATGGCTGAGTAAACCTTGGCCTATCACAGACAGCAGAGCATTACCTATGTTTCTGAATAGATTCAGAAGGAAAAAATAATTTTTTTTGTAATCAAGAAAGTAACAAAATCCAAGAGGAGAATGTGTGGTAATTTCCTTCAGTACATGCATTTTTTATTATACTTAACATAAATGAAGCTAAAAACAGTGTCAGCAATTGCAATTTTGTTGTGGTTGTTTGCTTTTTAGCCTCCTATGATGTTGTCACTCACAAAGAATATTCCCTGTAAATAACTGGCTACATTCCAACTGAAATTCATCTTTGTAGTAATTTCTCACTTCAGTTTCTGGAATAGAATTACTCTAGTACTCCACTTTGAAAAGCATATGAAGGTTAACCACAGACTGATAAAGGAAAAAATGCACATCAATGTTAGCATTTCAGAAGCATTCTTTATCCTACAAAGCCTTTCATCCCACTTGTTATCAAACTGAGTCCAAAAATCTGAGGATAAATAAGGTCTGTTTTTATGGGAGTTTCAGTAGACAGAGATTTCCTCAATCTGATAGTTTGTTAATCTACATTTTAAAAAGTCCACCATCTTTTAGTTACAAAATATTGTCAGTTCTAACAATCCTTGATTTTCAGATTTATCTTCTTAATATTGTTTAATTTTATTATGTTCAAAAATATCAGCAATGTACAAATCAACTCTGCTTATATATGTTATATAGCAAAGTCCTCACATATGCACATGTATTTGATGTATGGGCACCCTCTTATGATCATTTTTTTGTTAAGGTAATTTATTCTAACCTTAGTTTTGAAGAGTAATACTATTGAATGTATTCTGAAGACCTTTGAGAGTACTTTGAAGTGGCCAGGATCAGCAGAATCTACTATCCAGCATATGATCCAAGCTTTCTTGGTACTTTCTCTTTATTTATATATTATTAATATTGCATCTTTTAATTCATCAAAGGCTTCTTCAACTTTAGGGCCCTGGGACATGCTCATATCCTACTGTTTTGGAAGCTATGTGTAGGTATCTTCTTTTTAATTTTTTTTTTTCAGATTTGCAGATGCTACTTAATAGGTGAAGAGATATTGGATAAGAAGATAAAAGAATGGAAGTGATGAGATCAAGGGTATGGAGCAAAAAAAGAAGGAGCTCTCATGACTTTGAGACGTGTTTGTACTTTTGATATTGACTTATCAGCTGAGAAACAGCAGAATTTGTAACTTGTTCTTTTGTAGAGTCAGTGGATTTTTGCCAATGTATCTCCTGTGAAATAAGTGTTATATTTTTACTATTGATCTCTAGGAATCAGGATTGGCTGTGGTATTGAAGCTTCATTGTATGATCCATGCACAGCTTGCTAAGGATTTAGAAAGTATTTTATTCCCCTAGCTAGAAGTTGTATATATAATATGCATTCAAATTCATATTTGTTTGAAAAAAAAAGCATGAAATATACTGAAATAGAAGTAGTGAATAAAGGTATTTGCATACCAGGATTCCCAGAAACCAAGCAGAGAGAATCTGTTTAGTGCCAAACAGAAAAAAAAGATGTTTAATGGAGCAATGAGAAGGACTGACCTCACACCCATTGGTTGTGGAAATCTGCTTAATTAGCTGGTTCTTGGGCTGAGCTTTCTATTAGTACAAGACTGTGGCCAGTTCTCATACTCGAGCTGTGCCATGATCTCTGTGAGGCTGGCAGGGTCATGGCAGGACTCAGTGGCAGCTCAAAGACACACAAAAGCATAAGGCTCTTCCCCTTACAAATTTAAGGCATTGGGATCAGCATGTGGTGTGGAGTGAGATCATAATTACAGCAAAAAGTTCCTGCTCCAGAAAAGTACAGGAGTAAGTAGACACTCAGTGCTCTTACTGACAGAAGCCAGTTTCAAATCCCATCTTTGTGCAGGTTCTATCTGATGGGTCTAGGAGTTTCTCTTCTGGGGTAGATCAGCACATCATTCACTCCTATAAATATCCCAACAATGCCAGAAACAGCTGCTGCTGAGGTGGTGCTGGAGTTATTCTATAACATGACACAGGAGTGTCTGCCCACTGCTGAGGCCTCTCCAGGGTGTGTAATTCAGATTGTTAGCATGTTGTCTTCCTCAGTATTCCCCTAATTCCCATCCTGGGCTCTGCAGGGGATGAAGGTAAATCAGACTGTCAGTGTGCACTCATCCACCTCCAGTTTTAACAGAAGGGTTTAGACAGACAGATGGATCTCCACTTCATCCCCCTAAATATGATCCAGACAGTGATGCTCTATTGGTGTTAGCTGAGCACAGCAGGATCACCCCGGGTGGGAGCAAAGGCAGATGACAGCTAACAGGAGAGTCCAGGATGCATTAAAAAAACACCAACAGGAAAGGTTCAAGGAAGGGAGTGGATTGAGCAGCTTGATTCCACCCTTAGGCTTAGCTGAAATTTCTTTTTGCAGACTGCTGGGTAATTTACTGTTCTGTTTTGCTTTTTGTATGTGATGGCCTTCATGGGTGATGTAAATCATGAACATCCTGCATAGCTTGTTTTTCTTCTGCAGGCTGGATAAATCTGAAGCCTAGTGCTTAGACAGTCGCCTTCAGCTCTGATGATTTTGAAATCTGGTGCCCTTTGCTGAGAGACAGGTTATATCAACTGGTGTTATACCTGGGCAAAGGTTGGAGTTCTACCATCTCAGAAAAACAAAACTATTTAGAAATAATAAAATTTTCTATTCACATCTACTGAAATAATCCAAATTCACAAGCTACAGATGAAAGTAGAACTCTACTATAATCAAATAAAACTTTGGCTAATTCTCTGGCTTCCTTCCCAACAAAACATACATGAAAAGATCAATAAAATTAGTTCCCTTCTTGCTTTCTAGAGGGGTTTTGAGTTAGACTTCGAAAAACATACTGCAAAAAAAAGAGAAAAAAACCCCCAAACTGACACCAAAAGAAGCATGTAAAAACACCAAACAAAAAAATGTTCAAATAGATTCCGCACATCAATTTGTTCATTTAAAAATATATTCCTTCTTAAACAGTCTGTCAGTTATTAATTGATCACAGGTATTCATAAAACTCTTCTCAAATCAATTAATGGAATAATAAGCTCTATTTGGACAGCCTTATTAGAACATACTAATTGCAAAAACTAGTGAGAGCTCACTCATTACAAGAGTATGGGGTAGCAAATTAAGTTGAATGAATTAATATTGGCACTCTGTTCCTCTGTGAACATGTAAGTAAACAAAACTCAAACTGAGCAGAGAACCTTCTGACTTAAGCAATTGTTTTAGTTATTTGTGAGATATCATGGGGAAAAACGAACAACAGATCAAATACATGCTACTGAGGGGTGTGGACCAAAATCTGACCAAGGTATGGATTTTTTCCTATGTTCCTTTTATTTAAAGGAGTTCAACTACAAAAGATAAAAGTGGACTTTAAAAAAATTTTATAATTTGCTATTTTTAGTAAACAGTAGGTGTCACAGAACAAAGGAAAATTACAGAGTGCAAACTATTTAATATTGTCACCATAGTCAAATCTCATTTCCAGTAATTTATTCAAAAATAAATTCAGTTGGACAAATGCCTGTTAAACTTGTATGAAAAGGGCCTCAATGCAGCAAAAGAGAAACAAGTTTCAGAGCATCAAGTACACCATTCTTGGGAAATACTTTTGCCTGCACACATGGAATATTAAGCATCACAGATAAGACAGCTGCTTTAAATTCAGCATCCATATTCTTCTGTATCACACCCAGGCATCTCCAGATATTTAAATTATTTCCCTTTTCTGCTTGGTAAAGCATGATTGAGACAAAATGTTACTTATACCAACTTGATTGGAAACAGTTTGTAAAAGCAGATTGCAATACACAAATACTGGGACTGAGCAGGTCATTTTAGACACAGGCCTTTTGCTACTAAATTATCTCTGCTTCTTAGTTATATATTGGTATAATTCCTAGCTTCCAACCCTGAAATCAGATCTACTAGGAAGGGGTGAAGGAGGAGTAAAGAGAGAGATCATGCTTTGATCCACTGCCTTCTGAAACATCACAGCTGCCTGAAATCCTTACATTTACTGTGAATTATTTAAACCATTTTTGGAAAGAAAAATAAAAAAAGAAAAAAAAAAAGTATTTTGATGTGGAAAGGTTGCTGTAGTAGTGTTTCATAGAAAAGGTAGAAAAGGAACCCCAAGGCCAGAGCTGTATTTAAAGCCAGTATGTCACACCCATGATATTCTGACTGACTCCAGCCATGGAGCAGCTCAGCTGCTGGTTGTGTGCAAATGTCATCAGGAAATCTGGTCCAAGAGCCTGGGCAGATAAAATAATAATTAAAATATGGAATATGGAATCTTTAGATATAGAAGCAGCCCAGTGCTGCCAGCTAGATCAATTTTTTAAGGCTGGAGGAGAGAAGAGAGTTATATTTTAGTTAAATAACTCGTAGATTTTATAATCTAAATCCATGTTTCTTGTAAGGTTTGAAGAATTGTTGTACTTTGTTCAGGTCTCTAGTATCAAGGTTTCCAAGGTGAAAATTATGAACCTTGTAAAACACATATGTTCACAGTACAAATGGTTCATCATAAATGTAAGTCACTCATGGCTCTTTCAGAATTTGCAAATAACAGCATAAAGCAGAGGCTCTCCTGCTATCTTTGTACTGAAAATCCTGATATCAGTGTTTGAGGGCTGTTTAGTGGGAGGAACTGCAAGTTCTGGGAGTCAAAAGTAGTTCAAGAGCATCAATTTTAAATTATTTCCTTTGAAACAACACCTATGGTAGAGGAATACCATCCCAAGGGACAGGATAACAAAAAACATTGTGCTGAAATTGTGCTGAAGCTCTGCCAAGGCCTTTTCTAATCCTTCCAAGCTTATCACAGGCTGTATTTGTCTGCTGTAAATTATAGTCAGTATCACAAACTACAGCCTTAGCACAAGGCCAGCTCTGTTTGCAGGGAAAGGCAGGGGTTTTGCCTGGTTTGAACTGCAGCAAGAACTGAGGAGCTGATGTCTAACAACTGAATTATTTCATCAGCTCATCACCTGCCTCAGAAGTGTCTTGAAACCTGTAGAAAGTTCAGACCAATTAGTTATTCCTATTCCTTTGTCCCACAGCTGCATAATTTGTGTCATTCCTGATAGGTATCCAAGCTATCTTTTCTTAAAATTTTCCACTGCTAAGGTACCAAAATTTCTCCTTATCTGTGTTGCAAAAATAAGTAGTTATATTTGAAAATTGATGAGTGGATTAAAAAGGTTGAACCTTGAAATGTGCAACTCAAGTCTGGTTTCTTGTCTAATGAGCCAAGAAGAAAATGGTGAAGGAGTGTAACTGCAAGTTCAGGCTGCCAATACAATACCCCATTTGACATTCCTCCTCTAAGAGGTTTTATCAGGTTTGGTTTAGGCCAAACCTGTCTACAGTGCAGATTTCTTCCCTACCTGTTTTTAATGCTTATCAGGTTGACTGTCTAGGTTTGGGTAAAACCTTTAAATCACCTTAAATATCCAACAAAGCTCAGACTTATGCCCAAGTGAGACTGAGACTTAAAACTAACCAGTCAGGAATTCTGATGTGGGATTTGTGGAGGATGCAATGCTAGTATTGAGTAAGCTTGAGCAGAAAATTTTACATCCTGGTCTCTGCTACAGCCATCTCCGTAGACTCAGAGACCTCTGCCAGAGTAACCTCAAACCTCTCAGTGCTCTTCTTCTGGGATTGCTCAAGGACACCTGGGTGGGACACAGCATGGGATGGCAGAGCAGGGCCGTGGAGATAGAGCCAGGGTGGGACAGGCTGGGCTGGGACAGGAGCAGAGCTCAGTGTCCATCACATCACTGGGGCTGGGACACAGCCCAGGCTGGGCTCAATGGGCTGCTGGGCTGGGCAGGGTGGGAAGCTCTCAGGTGCTGCTTGTCAGGCTCACCGAGACACAAAGGTGTTCTCAGAGGCTGGGGATGAGTTCTAGAGGAGTGGGGCGGCAGAATGTGTGTGCTCTGCTGTGGGATTTCCAGGAGCCAGGTGGAAATGGAAGCACCCAGGAACCCCCTCTCAAGAGGCAGGGCACCCCTGCTTGGGCTGGGGTCTCTGTGAGCCCTATGCTGGATGGGGAACAAAGTCTTTATGCTGTGAGAGACCAGTGAAAATGCTTCTCCTTCAGCAGGACCAAGGCCATGGTCTCACAGCCCCTGGGAGGCTGAGAACAGCGAGGACAGCTCTGCTCTCTGGGGTAAGCTGGTGGCTGAGTGGGCTTTGGCACAACACAGCCACAATGAGCTCCCTGTGCTTGGGGCAGCTGATAGATGGAGTGAGCACACACTCTTGGTGTCCTGCAGGTCAATGTCCTGGTGAAAGGCAAACCTGAGCTCTGTGAGCTGCGTGCCAGTGGGAAGTTCTGCTGTGGCTGGGTTTGTCTGTGAGAATTTATACAGCCAGGATTGTGCTTGTTGGGCCAGGAAAGCATGGACGTGGCCAAATCCTGATCTCAATTGCACGTGCACAGCTCCCAAGGCAGCAAGGCTTCATTGTGGCTCAGCACTTGGCCTAATGAGGGCTTGCATGGCTGCAAATAATGTGTGAGGCACACTGGAGGGCGAGCAAACAACTGTTCCCTGTGTCGCTGAGCTCTGCTCTGCAGCATCTGTTTTGCTTCATCATTTTTTAAAAGAAAGCCACAAATATTTTTCACTAGGGAGTTGATAAATAACAGTGCTTACATTTAAAAAAAAAAAAAATCAGTGGGGATAAAAGTAAATCTTCTAGTGTATAAAATCTTTATGTTTTGATTTGAGTATTAATTCACAGATTGTCTCATATTATATTGTTCCTTGCTCAGTCAATCCTATGGGGTTTTCTCCCTCAGGAAATCACATGGGGCGATGTCTTTGTGTGATTTATTTTTATTTGTATGTCTAAGTTTGCAGAGAATTGTCTTTCACAGCAGCATTTTTACATGAAGATTTGTATTCCTTGGAAAATTTGGCAAACTGGGGCGTATTTAATAATTTGTCAATGAAACTTTCAATGAAATTTGTTGCAACTTTGTGGATGCACATGATGTGTGTGATGTAGTAAACTAAGTAGATATTTTATAGGAATGTGTTCAAAAGATTATATTACATTTTTTCATTGTTCAACTGCTTTCTGAGAGAAAATGTGTTCTAGCAAATGGCAGACTACATGTATGAACAGAAACAGGGGTAGCCTAAAATCTAGTTTTAGTATTTCTCTAATGCTTTTTTGTAATGTCTTTCTTGTCGGCATAACATTTAATTTTAAGAATAGACATAGTGAGGAGGTCAACAACAAAGCAGGGGAAACAGTGTTCTCATGTGAAATGGAAGAGAAGTCTGAGCTCTCTGCTGTGGAGGGGCTCCCTCTCTGTCAGCTCTGTGTTCTCACTTGGGAAAGCTCAACAGGAAAACTCTACTTCTTCCTGAAGCTTGTGGCACAAGCACAGGAAGGTGTTCCCCTCTTCTGGAGAGAGGAAGTGGTCTGTAATAATTATGTTGTTGATAGGTGTATCTGCTTGCTTGGTTGGAATGGAGACTGCTCCATTTTTACCTTCCTTTATGGTTACAAGGTGATGGTGAGCTCTGCAGTGGTATTTGGAGTGAGCTGCTGTGTGTCTAAAGTTTTGAGTCTTTTTTTTTTTTTGAGTTATAGGGTTGGGATTGGACCTTTCCAAGTTTATTGAAATACTGTGATTAGGTTAAAGACAAGATTCAAATTACATTAGAGAATACCAAGACAGAGAACCTTGTTTGAGAAACTAAAGAAAACAAAATAGAAAGGGCTATACCTAAATAAAGATAACAGGATGTGAAATGAAGAATAAAAACAGACCCTGAGATCTGTGCTCTTTCTAAATGAGAAAACAATTATAGTAAATGCAGCCCCTACATGCACAATCACTGCCCCCAAACCAAACATGCAAAAATCAACAGAGCACACATTCCCCTCCTACCCTTTATTTCACTGACAATTTCTCAATATTGCTGTTCTGCATTAAGCAGTTAAGGCAGTATTGCAATGTAGTTGCTTCAAGGATGTTTTCTGATTTTTGAATAGGTGACAGGAAAAGAATATGGTGATGGGTCTGAATGTGATCCTTGCTATGAAGAATTGTGGAAGTTCTCTGTTCCATCCAAGTCTTGTTGTATGAATTTGATAGTGAAAAACATTTTATGTTTCATGACAGCATAGATACTAAGATGAAGGTATCATGGTACAAATATTTTTGCATTGTCTGGATAAGCTTTTCTTTTTATAACCTACATATCACTGACAAGAATTTTGACTGGATTTATTAAAATTGTTTAACAATAATTTATGCCCAATAATTCCTTCACTGTATTTCATTGTATATTTTCTGTTGTTGCACAGCATGATCTAAGTACCAGGTACTGAAGTGCATATTGCTACCTTAAAAACTCTGCTTGGGTGACAAGACTGAGTTACAATTATGAATTAGTCCTTAAGTCTCCTATTCGACTGTGGGAGCTTCAGCCAAATGCTGGCACTGGGCAATTAGCTGATGTTAACCTATGTATTCAGTTTTGGGTAGTCTAGAGCAGATTTGATGTTTCATTTCCTGAAATAAACAAAAGCAGCTTCTGAACTGTCAGAAAATAACAGTAGTTCTTAAGGGCTAATTGCAGATCTTTGTAATGGGCTTGTTGTTCCATCAATTCTGCTTCAATCAGGGAAAAATACTCTTAAGTGCTAGTAAAAGTTTTTATGCTGCTAGGATTTCCTCCTGCCTTAGTCCTCTCAATTTATGACTTTATTCTGCTATTTCTGTTATTAAGTGACACTTTACATGGTTTTAATGCAAATTGCTTCAAACTTTTTGTTATTGAGGCAGAATCACATGAGGTTAATATCATGATTAGTATATGTTACAAAGAAGTACTGGGTACTGCACAAACCAAAGAAGATGGCTAGGAAGCTGCTTCATAGCAAAAGGAAAAAGAGTATTTAATTCTTCAGTGTTTTCTAATTTGGCTTGGCTGTGTTTAAAGCAATGTTTGAAAGCAGATGGATCAAATGCTTGGCTCCAGCATTTTGCCTTGATCTGTTCTGTATTCATGCTCTCAGATGATGGCACAATATATGTTATATTTTCATACCTGTCTTAGAGGAGATAAAATGATTTTTCAGATGCTATTTTCTCTATTTCTAAAGTGAACAGTAGCATGTGATATGTTTTAGAATCTAATATTGTCTCTTCATTGAAGCCAGTAACTAAATTCCAGCTGACATCAGTGTGAACAGGATCCAGTGTGTATTTTGTACTTATTTGAAAAATTTATTTTACACTTAAATGCCTCTCTGCATATTCTTAAAACCCTTCAATACTGTGCACTATAGGGGATTGCATAGTTTTCTCTTTTTTTCCCTCATAATCTTAAAAATGATAAGTCTTATTTACCAGACTAACAATTATAATCTTGTCCATAGAGCAGTATCATTTTAGATGGGAATAAAACAGGTTTTGGCACTGCCAAACAGAAACCTTACAAGTGATGTTTAGACTGCCCACAGAAACAGCTGTGATAGGTTTATGGCCAATGTTTACAGCCCTGCTTTGACTTCTCTACATCAATGTCAATGCTTGCTGTTACAAGGTGCAATTTGAAGATTGAAATGTGGAATATCAAGGGGTTTAAAGTATACTTAAATGCACATTTTTTACTTCAATTCCTATAAATCCTGAAGATTTATATCTTTGCATGAGCCTGAAATAATACTGAGCCTTTGGACCACTTCTGCCTTTTAGAGAGGCCCTTACTTTGAAATCATGCCATTTTCAATGTAATGAAATTAATAGTGGGAACCACAGCTGCATTGACCTGTCTTCCAATATTTACTGTTTAGTGTATATTTTAATTTTTACCCTCTGTGAAAAGAATATTTTATGTCCTGTTACTCAGAGGAGGAGAAAGAAATACTGGAATGCCTGCCAGCAGAATCCTGTCAAATGTGCAGTCAGCAGTTTACATCTAAAATACTGTCGAAATTGTGATTCAAAGCTTGTGCAAAAGAATGTTTGTTTTCAAATTTGTTAGAGACCTCCTGAGAGTTGCTCAGTGCTTTAGGGAAATCAAACATTTCCCAAATTAAAAACATATAGGCAAAGTCTTTGATGCCTTAGATGTTTTCTGTGAAAACACATATTTAAAAACAATGTGGGATTAACAGAGTGTGTGTTGGAGCAAATTGTTAGTATTGCCCATGTGTTTTTCTCCACTGTTACATTGAACTTAACCCCCAGAGAGCATTTCATGCATAGCTGTTAGGAGAAAAACATAGAGTGGAAAGCCCAAAATTTAAGTGTAGACATGATAAATCAAATGCAAGGCTTTGCCAAACAAAAACAAGCCCCATTGCTCGTTCTAGTCCATCCTTGCAGTGCAGCAGTGGTGTGTGTATGGTATGTGCTGGCTGGCACTCTTATCAGGGCTGACAAACTGTAGGCATTGCATAGTAGGTGAAATTCAGGGATATCTCTACCCATGATAATCTGCTCAGAATGCCATTGCCTGTATGGGGGCAGGGGAGTGCATTTTATTTTGCCATATGTGAAACTGGATTCCACTGCTGTGCTCTGTGCAAGTCTGAAGGCTGGGGTGACAATCTCCTTGTAGCTGCAGGTTCTGGAGCTTGGCAGTATTGATCAGCTTCTGTGACATAACCACATCATCAATCAAGTGATATGTCAGGAGAGATAAAGGCATGCTCTGTCATGGACTAACCTTGTCAAAATAATTGAACTAACTTGGCAGAAAATTTAGCCTTTAAATAGCTCCAAGATAAACAGTGAAGTGTAAGGAAAATTTTATCTTGCATGAAAAGTTTGCAGTTGACTTTTGGGCTGGAACGGAGATAAAAATTGGAATATGCCTTTAGTGGTTTGTTTTTTTTTTTTAATGTACTGTGTACTTTTCTAGTGTCTTGACAGTATTGTGATTCAGTTCCACATTTAAATCAAATGCATATTTCTGGGTCACAGTACTGAATGTTGACATATTTGTTATGCACATTAGTGGTGAATCCTCACGAAAAGAATTGTAGGAGCATATCCCTTGCTAGAATGTTATCTAACACTAAGCAGTAAGTACAGTGCATTTTTTACAACAAATGTTTAAAGTATTCTTTAATTAACAGGATATTAAATCACAAACATTGCTGATAAAAAAAAATATTTATGAGCAAGTTTAGAATTTCCAGGGTATGAGCTGTACAGATAATGTACATTTTCTAGAATCCAGTGTTCATGTCACATTCTGTACATGGCTCTCCTCCATGTTGCCAAGTTAAGGATAAATAAGAAACAAAACTGGAGAGAAACAGTCTAAACATGCAGTGTGGAGAATTAGTTAAACTGACACTTATTTAAAGTTATTTTGTTTTAATATTTTCAGTGTTTCAAAATACAACCAGTCTGATGTAGATGGCTCTGTGGAAAAGGTTACTGGCTTTGCAGTTGTTAGCTGTTGGAAATGTGGTATTTTCTTTCTAAACAGAGCAGTGCATATCTGCTGTGTATTCTCATGTAAAAATTACAGATGACAGTTCAGAGAGCCATCATAGGTAAGCTATGATGAGAAAATTAAAAATAAGAGAAAAGTAAGAGAAAATTAAAAATAGCAGAAATATAATTCTTCAGAATTTAACATGTAAAAGTGGCACTGTATAGTACAGTCTAGTATACAGAGTATGCCTTTCTACTGCTTCTTTCCATTTGTATCTAGAATAATCACATGACAAAAATGAGATTCAACATTAACAGTGCTCTGGCAGGTGATATTACATCTCATGTGCACTTATTTATGTCCTGCCTTTGAGAGGCATCCTGCAAATCATACATGTGGCCTCACTTCATAGGTGCTGCTGTACAGAAAGAGGACTTTGGGTTTGGAATCTTCTTCTCATGCTTGGGAATTTTTTCCAGTGCAAAATTTTATTTTCATACAAATTGGAAATGGCAAAATCCAATCTACCATTATTTTCACTATCAACCTCTCCTCCCCTCCCCAGTCTCTTCTTTATTTGCTGGAACCTGATGCTGTTTCCACTGCAGCCACTATGATCTGGCACTGCTTATATTCTAAGTGGATATATTTACATTAAATACTCAGCTACAGGCAGCCTGAGTCTGGCTGTTCAAGGCCATTATTCATAATTTAATGTCATCCTGTATTTAACACAGTATTCTAAATAAATATGTCCCTAAAATTAAATTTAGTTTCTAAAAGGTTAAGCCTAAATTTGGCTTCAAACTCCAACCTGTATGTAGGAAATTTGGCAATTTGCCTAGTCTCCACTCCAAGTAAACTTTATTAACTTAGTCTCTTCTGGGATACAGAAATGAATTACTGAAGTGCTGTTCCACATGTGATTTTGGAGTTCCTCTCCAATATGAATTGCAGACACAAGCTGTATATCCCAAAGATTTAAGGGGGAGCTGGGTTAGGGGTAAAGAGTAAGGAATTAGTGATACAAAATTTTACAGCATTACACAGAAATACTTTAAGGATGATATTGCCTAAGATATATATAAATATATATATCTGTAGTTATACAGATAATATAGTACTTACAATAACACAGAAACAGATCTCTCTGCTTTGGGTGCTTAACACAGAAGTGGAGACGACTTTCACAAAGACAATTATTGATGATCCTCTGTTTTTAGTAATATTTCAGACAACAAAAGTTCTTGTATAATCAAGGTAAACTTTTGATATAAAACTATCTCTATTGAAATAGAAAACATTTAATATTCACAAGCCACACTTTACAACTGCACAAAATGATTGAGAAGAAAAATAATACCTTTTTGTTACCTAACTTGCCAACTACAAAGCTGGAGCCCACAGCACTAGTGCACTAAAGAGATGACCCAGTGCTGTTCTGAGGCCTGATCTCTCTGTCCCTGTCCCTCGAGTGCCCTGTCTCATCTGCAGAGCTCGCTGGTGGCACTGAGCTGGACAGCTGGGCTGGGACATTGAGGATTTGTTAGTTCAGCCTTGGCTGGGAGGTCACCTTTGAGGTGCCCTCAGTGATTGATACAACAGCCCTCACTTTGCAAGAGCTGCTGGCAGGAGGGTCTGGCCAAGCCTACAAAGCAATGCAGAAGAGCAGGGCTGGTGCCCTGACCTTGTGAGCAGTGCAGGAATGGTTTGACATGTTCCAAACTGAGCAGGAAGAAACTTTGAGGCTCTCAAAACTTTCTGGAAAGTTTTACTCAGCTGAAAGATTTATTATTTTTGTGTGTGTGTGTATGTGTTTTTCCCACTCAGTCAGTTGCAAAGTAAATATTTACATTTAACACTTAATACATCCAAATTCAGCAAGTCCCTGAAGTTTTAGGCCTTCAACCACCCTCTCCCAAGGATTTGGTTTTCCTTTCAGTGGCACATATTTCTCTGGGAATATCTATGCTTTAAACACCTGTACTTAGAAAGGATGTCAGGTTTACCAAAATACACTTTTGCTGAAGCACCAAGGAATATTCTGGCCATCTCCTACCTGCCCCACAGCCAAGGGTCCCCAGCAGGGCCAGACTGTGCCCTCTGCCTCACCTGTGCTCTGCCTGCCCCATGCACAGACCTCCAGCCCCTAGGACAGGGCAGGGTAAGAATCAGCAATAGCTTGTTTCTCAGCACCTGCCTTGGTTGCAGACACATGATGGAAGAGGTGTGGGTGTCTGTCCTGTGGGCTCTTCCCTTGGCTGTCAGTTTGGGGTGTGGTGAAACTGCAGCATCTGGCTGTATGCAGAAACAGTGCTCCAAAAAGTTTACTTTCTGCTGCTACACAGTTTGAGCTGCTGGAGAGTTTTATCTTTTGATTCTTTTCAGTATCTGCTAATTTGCTGAGGTTTTTTTTTGTTTTGTTTTGGTTTGGTTTTTTGTTTTTTTTTCTTTTAAGGAGCTAGAATATTTCACTGCTGATTCTCCTCAGGAGAATGAAAATTTCCCTGCATTATTTAGGAAAGCTTTCTCCTCCACTTTCTTTGCCTATCGATTTAAGGTCAGTGCTTTCCTCAGAGCACACAAGGTGCAATCTCTTCCTACATTTCCTCCAGTAATACAGCTGAATGTGCATGCTCCTGCTTTTCCACATGGCACAGGCAGGTGCAGACAGCACCACTAGTTTAGCCTCTTAAAACTGTACACAGCCTCTTAAAACTGCAGGATCTGGCATGAAATTATCAAGTTCATCAACAAATGGGTTTGATTTTTGTCTTCTCTTTGAGATGGCTCTTCTAGCAATGCAATCATGTTTTGCAAATGAGCTCTCTATTGTGGTGACTGGGGACACTGGGTTTCAGTGACCAAAGGGAAGAATAGGTGATGAGGAAATGCTTGCTTAGACCCAGTCAAGGAAGTTATTGGCCTCCCAGATGTACAAGTCTGTGTTTTATTAATACAGGAGTTTTGCCACAGGTCAGGATCTTCAGGTCCTTGAGATGGCAGGGAAGTGAGATGTAAAGCAAACTTGTGGCTGCATCCAGCAGGTGGCAAGCACAGCACACAGAATTATGGCTGGACAGAGATGCTTCTGCCAGGGGAAGCTCCTGATGCTGCTCAGAATGTACATGTGTGTCCATGAACAAAATACACAGATAAATGGTAATCTCTGCCAGTCCTTTGTCAGCCTAGAGAGTGCTGGGGCACTGGTCCTGTTCTGGGTGCTATTGATAATAATACATTGATAATATGGGATTATTGCCATATTCAATTTAAGCAAATGGCTGTTTCACATGTAAGGATATAAGCTAAATAGAAAGTATTCAGTATAAAAATTTAAATATATCTTTAAATTACATGGTTAAATGACATCCAGGCTTCAGATGTTGAGATACTAGCTTGCAATTAAATTAACGTAAAGATTTAATGAAGGACCTTTTTTTAAACATACAGCTTTAGAAGTTTTGCCTAGTCACAGTGCCTTGTGATGCATATGAGTAGATGCATTGTTCCCATTTTTACAGCTGGAAGAAAAAAGGCAAAACTGAAAAAAACTTTCCTTAGGATAAGTGAATGAGAGTACAAAGACTTCTAGACCTGGTTGTAGTCCCATTTTTTCTGTAAAAGTTATTAAACTACAGAAATAACTGTTTTATTGTGTTCTGATTTTGATAATCAGAAAATATGGATAATCCAACTATTCACTATGTGAGACAAAGCCACATTACACATAAGATTTTGAAGATTATAAATACCATAAATTCTTAAGGGCCATGTAATTATTTACATTATATATGTAAAGTTTTGGATTTTTTCTTAAGTTCTGTAAGTACTTATGAACTCATTTAACTTTGAAGACAATAAATGGGTGTGAATCAAGCATAAATATTATCTGAAGGTCATTATTTGAGGTAAAAAGGACACATATGAGACTATCATTGGTGGAAACTTCCTGCAGTGCTTATCACCATTCCTCTTGATTTGTGTTGAGTTTGAGCCAGACTTTAGTTCTGATTTATGCTAGTATAAATCTGAATTTGTTCCATATAAATAAAAAAATGTTCTACAGGGAGCAAATACATTTGGCATAATTTTATATAAATGGAGAGAAATTCTGTAAGAGCCAAGAGTAAAGCTTGATCTTGGATGTTTTGTGATGGGACTAAAAGTATTATTAGTTAAATTGGTACATAAGCATTGTCACATTTTTGCTTATCAGTATATGAGTTTACTGAATGTGCAGAAATTTGAATAATGAAGTGGATTTGATTAGCTGGTAACTTATCTCACTGAGTGCCCTGATTATAACAGAAAAATAGTTTTAAGCTTTCTGATCACCTCTTTTCCAGAACTCATGTTTTCAAATACAGAATTTTACTTTTAGTCATACAGAGTATGGAGTCAACTCCTTCTGTATGTAAAGTTCTCCAAAGTCAGGGTGGAAGGCTGAGTACATGCCATTTCTGTGTGCACATATATAGGTTTGGTTTTTTAACTACTATAAAAATACCCACTGGGATATAAACGTACATTTCTGAAGCAATGTTTGAAATGTATGAGTAGGAATATAAATCTAAAAATATATTGATTCTATATTTAATAAATAAGTCTGCATTTTATTGCATATATTATTATGAAAAAATTGCCATTAAAAAAAATAGTAGCATAAATCAGAATAAGACAAATTTCAAGGACCTTAAATTTCCATTTCAGTTTAAATTTGGCCTCTATATATAGCATATATTTGAAAATATATTATAAATACGATTATAGGACATTTATGTAATTAAAAAACCAACAAAACAAAAAACAAAGCTCCACTCCTTCAACAGAATAGCTCACATATATGCAACTCAGGTTCTTTGTACTTCATGTCATTTATACAAACTTCTCCTTTTGTGAACTTAAGTTAGGAGTTTCCCTCCCCTCCTTTTGTAGCTCCAAGCAAATCGTGGGATGCTGGCAGGAGCTCTGACACACCTGTCCAACACTTACACTGCTTTCAGTAAAGAAAAACAAAATGAAAACGAAGCAGTCCTCTTTACAACGTAAGATGAAAGGCCACTGCTGACTCTTTACAGTATGATTTCTCTGAGGTGATCCAGTGTTGCTGCAATGAGCTGTGATGTTCAGGACCGCAGATGAATCTTGTTCTTGCTGCTTCGCACACGAGGTTGTTCAAAAGAAGAACTTTGTGAACGCCTCAATTGGTGTCGAAAGGCCCGGCAGTCTTTTTAGTGTGCAAGCGGATATTTTCTGGTGGCCGATAGGAGAGGGAGCTCATCTTGGTTGTTAGGCTTGGATGTGTGCTGACGTTCGGTGGGATGTATTTTATCAGCTGAAGGAAGTATTTTTTAAAGTTTTTTCCGAAAAAAACATAAAAAAATGGATTCAGGCAGTTGTTAAAGTAAGCAATACAAATGGTGAAGGGCATAGCTGTATCCACAATATCGGTGATTTTGCAGTCTGTTATTACATGTAATTGAATCAACACATCCAGAAAAGTGAACACTTGATGAGGAATCCAGGAAAAGAAAAAGAAAAATACAATTGCCACAATCATCTTAAAAATATCATCGTTTCTAGTCTTATTTTTTTGAATTTGATATGCCTTCTTCAGAGTCTTCCAAATCAAGGTGTAGCTTGTTAATATGATCACAAAAGGAATGAAAAAGCCCAGCAAATTTTTGGACAAACCCAACCCGACGCGGAGCGTGGTGCTATTGCTCTCGTAGCGAAAGCCGCAGACCGTCATGTTCAAATTCTCGGCGAAGAATATGTTGCGGTGGATGATGACGGGCAAGCTGGCCACGCCGGCCAGGAGCCAGATGGCCACGCAGGTGACCCTGGCCACGAAGATGGTGCGGCGGATGCGCGAGCGCACCGGGTGCACGATGGCCAGGTAGCGGTCGATGCTCAGGCACGTCAGCAGGAACACGCTGGCGTACAGGTTGAAACTGATCCCCGCCGAGGCCAGCTTGCACAAACAGTTGCCAAAAGGCCACTGGTACTCCATGGCCGTGTAGGCAGCCCAGAGGGGCAGAGTTATCAAAAAACACAGGTCGGCCAGTGCCAGGTTAAGAAGAAAGATGCTGGCGACTGTTTTCAGTTTCATGTAGCAGTAGATGACAATAACGACCAGGCTGTTCCCGAATATGCCTATGATGAAGATGATGCTGTAAACGGTTGGAACCATAATGTAGATGTAGCTGTGCCTTCCTGAAACAGGACAGTCCACGTGGATTCTTTTAACAGATTCTTCAGTTGAGTAATTAGGAATCATCTCGAGCTCTTCAGCTGTAAGCTAGTTTCAGGGAGAAAATATGAAGCTCACACCTAGAAGGGGAAAAGAGAAAGAAAGCCATATTTGTGATAGGGATTTAATTTTTAACAATTCTCAACTAAATGTCGAGTTTTTTGTCAAGTATAACACCATGTATCAATGTCTTTGAATTTTAAAATAAGCCATCTTCAAGTGTTTTATCAACCAATTCCTATGCTCTATATGTCTCTATCTTAGTTCATGTTGTAGCCTATGTTTGCATTAATAACCTGATTCCTTTCTACAAAGCAAGGAGGGTAATGCCAAGATTTAGGTTCTTGATGACTCTATCAAGTTTAGAATATCTAGTAAAATGCAAGTAATAGACACTTTGTCAAGATATGCCATACAACACTTCCCTGTCTCTTCAATTCATTTAGTGTATTAGTCTTGCTTCAGTTGATATAGATGTCTCAAAATGACATCAGCAATTTTTGCCATGTTTAAGGAATTAAAGTCAAGCAAATAAAGAAAGGCTCAGCATTCTGATCACATGTGACACTCTAGTACATCCTGAGCAAAACCTGCCTTTCAAACTGTACCAAATCTCAAATACAAGGTGTTTGGCTCTGTGGAAGGTCAGCCTATCCCTGGGACAGGGAAACCACAATAAAAAGATTTCAAGATTAATCCTTTTATCTCATCCCTTGGTTGTGAAAGTAACTTTGACAGTAACTGATATGTTCTGCGACATCAAGGTCTGGCAACATTTGCCCTGTCCCAGCTACAGGCTGGTGCTGTGTGGTCAGTCTTTGGTCTCTTATACACCCACTAAAATTACAGCCCAGAACATTGCAGTAAGAATCTGTAGTGAAGTTTCTGCTCAGGAGATCACCTGTGACAGGCAATAATGTGGATCAGGCTCAGTTAAGTTTTCCCATGGTCTCCTCACACACCTCTTCAGTGTACTGTGTTCTGTTGTGTTGTGTTGTTTTGCTTCCAATTTCCCTTTTCTACCCACATGGTGACCTGTACTGTTTCATGTCAGTAGTATCTTTAGATGATGCTAATTAATAGCATATGTTCTTTCAAGAAAGAGTAACAGTGATTCTACTACATTTTCAGAAATGTTTTAAACAAAAAATAATTAGTTAGGAATAATTGTCAGCCACTCTGAGGTACTAAATTCCTTGAGCATATTGTGGAGTGCTTGGGAAACATAAAAAAAGGCAGAACAATGTCTTTGTCAAGAATTTTGTCAAGAAGTAGTATTATACCTCAATCTACCTCTGTAAGACTTGTAATCCTGGAGTTAAAAGGTTTTGGTAACACTGCAGTCAGTGGAATTGTGCAAAAAATGTGTCTGGCATGCTATCAGTTTTAAGTTATGCTAAGGAATTGCAATCAATAAATAAAATAAATCCATCAATGTTTTCAGTAAATGACAAGGAAGCAGAAATGCATAATGTGGCTGCTCTTGGGTAAACACATATGGATTGCCATCTGGGTATCTGAAAACAGTCTGAATGTTGCTGTGAGAATGAACCTCATAGGAGCTGTAGGTATGAAGCACACTAGGGAAGGCACTGCTGATCCCAAATGGAATTTTAAAATTTCCTGGAAATTCTAAAGTTTCAGAGCTAGCCTCAGGTGGATCTGCTTCCTTGAGCACAACTATAAGTTCAGAGCATTAGGAAAAGCTTCAAAACTGGAGAAGGTTATTTTTTTTGGAAGGCATGGGTCCACAGCTGTGCTGAGTAGTGAGAGAGGGTCACTGCAGCAATGTGAATTCCTTACAGGCAATGATTTCTTTTCCATAGCACCTTCAGTTTTTCCTGTTATTCTCACTTGCCACAGTTTGCCCCAGGATCATGGCTGTACACATTCAAGCAAAGCAGATACTTCTGCATAGGAGGAACTGCAGATTCTTTTAAAATACTACAGAAATAGATGTCTGATATAGCTTTATGCTGCCAGAATTCAACTAAGCAGGTTAAACCACTGGCTTAAAACCACTGCATTTAACCACTGGTTAAATGCATCTATTGAAGTTGTGCACATGGGTAACTCCATGTAAACATCTCAAATGACCTGTGTTAATATTATGATAATTGGATCATTTTAAGGCTGATACACAAGGAGCATTTTCTAACAGGATTGATTTGTGACTGTGAATGGTGTGGTGGCATCAATCTCAAAAAATTATCTGGTGAGCAGCAAGCCCCTGTTCTGAGGTACTGTCCTGTTTGACCTTTTATCTTTCTTAATTACAATGATTACAGTAAGTCACTAATAATGAAATCCTTCAGAGTGCTCAACCATCTATTATTTACCACTCCATTCATTGCTTCTGTTTAGTGAACATGCATCCTTAATTAAACTGCCTGTGGAAGCAAGGAATGCTGGGCTCATGCAAGGTAAACAGCACTTTGCTACTGAAAGATTAGAAAGGACTGGCTGTGGCTTTCTGTGAGAACTTCATCAGCTAAAAATAGGGAAGCAGATGTCACAAGTGAGATTTTGAGCAAAAATGTACTTAATATTTGCTATGACAAAGACTAAATAAACTCAGGCTGACCAATCCTGCCACAGCTTAGCCATCTTATCACTAGGTAATGTGTTCTTTCCTTCTTCTGACAGTGGGTGGGTTATTTGCTGTTCTTACAAATGAGAAGACAGTTCCATGTTTAAAAGGATACTGCATTCTATTTTTGTGTAACGTTTTTGCACAGGGAAAAAAGAGAATGAAAAATGTTTAGAGCAATATGTTCAATATATTAGCTGTATTTTATTTCTGGTGGCATAAACTTTCCCTTATCTTAAGAGTTTAGTCCCCCCTTTCCCAATTTATTCTAACTGTTGAGATAGTAATGACACACATGCTTTATTGCAAAGGCTTTTAGCGTCTTTTTCTATCCAACAGAGTAACCCTTTTTATCCTCATGGCCTTAGTGAATAGAGCTGCTTCTATTTCACACACACACTTCAGCACCTTCTCTGCTTTCCTGGAGTTCCTGAGCAGTACCAGTGTGAAGCCAAAGATTTACCTTTCTCCTAGCTCTTATTTCTTCAGCTAGTTCTAATAGTCCGTATCTCCCACTGATGGCTTTACTAAATGCCTTTAATCCAGAGTTTATAGATGAAGGGAAAGAGAAATACCAACAAGGGTACATAATTTAAACTGTGGTGACTTTAAACTGGGTGCTTGTCATCACTGCTGGTACCTTCCACAGGTGTCAGCATCTGACTTTGTGGTAAATGCCAGTAAATCAAAATACTACTAAAAGGAGCTGTGATAGCTAGTACAGCACCAGACACTGCCTCAGGAACACCAAGAACACAAAGCAAACCTCAGCAGACCTGTGTGAGCAGCTGCCAAGCTGGCTGTTGCTCTGCAATTTTGGATCAGGAGGTGTCTGACATCACAACAAACAGAACTTGCAGGACCTTGTTCTGCCCTTTGCATTTTCTTTTAACAACTGTGCAACTGAGGCAACTGCCAGTCTGTTGAAATTGCTGTCAATTTTGTGATGTTTGCTTTATTGATTTAAAAGTATGTATCTTTTTAATGCTGTAACCTATATGTGGGTTTTGTGCCTTTCCCTTGCAAGACCTCAAGCTGGTCTGTTCACTTGAGCTGCCTCTATATAGCTGGAAAATAAACTGCCTGTGATCCTTTCAGAATCTGGTTCTCTATAAAATCAAAACCTCAGTTGGTTATAACTTTTTTGTGCTAGCAGAACAATTCCTGTTACCTTGCAAATGTGAACTGTTTATGTACTCTGACCTTCTCTGTAAGAACTTCTCTGTATTTATTTCCTCTGCCACACTTCAAAAGAGTCTGTCCTTCTGTAGGATGGCTTTATAGCTTATTCTGAGAAGAATGAACATCTATCTTCTGTTTGTTCTCATGGACTACTCCCATTAATTTTCTCTTCACTTCCCAAGTGTGTTTCAACTACTCAGTTTCAGTCATAAAATTTATGTGAAAAAGGATAGATGAAGAGGCTTTTTCCTCTGGGAAAAAATCAATTCTTATGGAGTGTCTAAACAGTAGAATTGAGGGTGTGTATGATTTTGCATGATTATGGAGGAGGAAAATGATAAAGTACACAATTAAGCATAGTCACATTTAAATTGCTTTGAAGTTTAACTCATATAATACAGATTTTGACCACTAGAGGTCTGTATTTCCTATTTTAAAATAAGAGACTTGATGTTTTATACTCAAGTGCCATCACCTTTTAAAATATCCCCTCCATTCAAGATTATTTAAGATGAAAACATAAGGCAAAATATATATAATTGTATTTGTGCATATTTAAATTTAATGTAGCAGAGGTAACTATTTTCACTTTATTGTAGCATCTACCAGCTTCTAATTTCCTGTATTCTGGCACATTGCTGGTTCAGTTAAGCTTCAGTCCAGTTCTTGCACTTTTAAGACTTAGAATAAGATTCTGATATTTTATTTTTTCAAAGATATATGCAGCTTAAACTCTCTGTGACCCAAATTAAGAAGAATATTTTAAAGAAACTTTACTTTAGCAATGCAGAGGGGAAAATAGTGACACCTATTCATGCAACTAAAATTGTTTTAGATCTAAGTAGGCATGTTGTTAATCATACAGCTCCTTTTCCAAATATCAGCCAATTCTGAAGGCAGATATTTTTACTGTTGAAAATGATACTTCAGAACTTTTTTTTTTAAATTAAGGGAGTTTTAGAAATTGAAAGGTAACTCAAATCTTTACAGCCTTATCCAAACAGTGTGTACATTTTATGAATTTTAAGCAATTTAATAATTTGAAAATACAAGCATATTTAACAACACCAACAACCCCCACTTTTACTAATATACTTGGATTTGTCATTACCTCTTTGGACAGTGCCAATGCATGATGCTGTTATTCTGTCTCAATTAATGTGTTTACCTAAATAGTTCCCTAATGCTGGTAAGGGCAAACAGCTTTTAACTCAGATGGAGGAGAAGAGTTATTAGTGTCACAATGAGATTTATTTTATTGAAAATAGTAGATGAGCAAACTAGAACCAAAAAAATGATATAAACTATACAGTCCTGTGCCAGATGAGTTGGACTAGTTGTATCTTGTCCTGTATTTATGTCCAATGGGTTATACAGTGTCAGGGTATCTCTGTGCACTTAAGGGATGTTTGGGTACAAGCACACAATGTTTATATCTTTCAGCTGCTAAAAATAGGAGCATTGAGAGAAGTGATATATAGAGATGGAAAACTAGCAAGCTGTTGGCTGGATTTATCATACAGAATAAAGAAAGCTAATCTATTATTTGCACACATACGCTTTGTATTAGAAATTGATGTGGCAAAAATTGCCATAAGTGAAATTTTCTAAACTCTAATTTATGGAGCTGTGGAGTGATGAATAAAACCCTTCAAGTATATTTTTTGGATGTTAAGTGCTAATATACTACCATGTAAGAAGTGACAATTTTTCTGGTCTTTTTAGCATAAAAATAAAATTAATCAATAATCAGCTGGCTAACCTAATGTCTGCTTCTCAGGATCATGTCATCTCCTCATACTGCTAACAATGTCATTTACTGCACATTAGATGAAAGTAAATGAAAGATAAAATAAAGGGATTTCAGAACTAGGTAGGACTAGATTTTCTAGAGTTTTCTGCACTGATATGAAAAGTGTTTTGAATAGCAGCACAACGTACTACTTCAGTATGAATACACATTTTACTGCAGGTTTATAACTTCAAATTTGATGCTGGGTTATGAAATACCTTCAGGGTATTTGGAAGTACCTGAAAGAATCAATAATTAACCAGAATTAAGTCACCAGTCCCAGAACGAATAAAAATGAGATTAGTTTGAGCTGTGAAAGGTTACATTCTGCACGGTTACTTTCTCTGAGTGATAGTAAATGAATGAATTAATGCATTTCCCTTATTGCAGTTGGAATTGCCTATATAAAATATAGTGTGCCCCTTGTGATTTTTTTTTAATAAAAGCCAGAAATCGAATTCAGGCTTGTTAAGTACGAGTGAAGTAATTTGATGTATTTTAAGTTTCTCTTCTGACAGCTTAGTTCCATGGAATAAGAAGTTTCAATTTTTTTTTTGTCTCTTTGTTTTTTAAATTGCATTGCATGGCACATTCTACACTAGGATAACCCCACATCTGAAATTTCTACACTGCTTCCATATGTGATGCACTATAAGATTCTATGTCTATGCCTATGAGTAATCTGAGAAGTGAGGGAATTTATGTTAATTCTGGCCTTGATCCAGATCTATACTTCAGTCTTATATTAAAAATTCTGTGGAGAGGCAAGAAAGAAAAAGCCATACTGAAAAAGAAAGCACTGCTGTGAGCACACCTTATCATGGCCAATTTTAATAGCACAGGTGAGGTATCTCACCTCCTTCCAGATCACATATAAATCCCAACTGGCTTACTGGGCATTCCATACACCCATGAATCTGTCTAAGTTACACAGTCCTATTCCCTGGAGCTTGAAGGCTACTTCTTCAATATGCAAAAAATAGCAGTAACAACTCTTCTTCCTGCCCAGCTTGTAGGAGAAATGCTATTATATTACTGTGATTTCAAGCAAGTAGAGCTTAACAAGGGGTTAAAATACATTTTATGTGCTGTTTTTAGTATCACTGCTCTCTGATCACTCCTGTTCTTGCTGGAAGGAATGTTGGAATGCATCTGACACTGAAAGAGTTTTTAGTTTCACTGTCCCTATCTTGGTCTTAGTCAGTGGTTGCACTCGTCCAGCAGAAGGGGGCTATTGTGGAGAGTGGCCTTTTGGGGAGGAAAAAGGCTAATTCCATAAACTGCTATAGTTGCAAGGCAGAGCTTGCTTACCAGCCTCTAGATAAAAACAGGTGAGATTCGTGTAAACTCTTGGTTATGTTAATGGTTGTTAATAATTTAGCAGAAAAAGGTATTTCAGACAGATGCATGAAACGAGAAATTATAATTTCATGAAATGGTTACTGCATGAGTGACGTGCCCACAGCAATATGAAATCACTGTCAGAACCTCTCCTATTGCTGGCAGAGATTGCAACAGAAAATGGAATGGAAAAGCCAAAACTTCAACTATTTCCTCAAGAACCAAATCCACTACTTCTGGGAGAAACGTATTTTTCTCTGTCTTTGCTCTTTTTCTGTATTACAGCTTTACTGTGAAAGACACAACTCAATCAGGGGTGTTATTAGTATAAATGTACCAAAAGTAATGTTTTAATTAGGTTTCTGTTGCTTCCTCTAGGCAAGGATGTTTCTAGGAAGAAGGATAGGGGACACAGCTAATAATTTTGTAGATAAAGATGGGAGGTGATAGCACTTTGTGGAATTTCCAGTTAGTCCAAATAGAGGCTTCCTTGTTTTGTCTAGTAGTTTATTTTATTCAGATATCACAGTGTCATTTGCCCCTATTCCAGAGTCATGTAACTCTTCTGCTGAGGCAGAAGACACAGAGGCAAAAATGAACATGATGTATTCAGTTTATTTACACTCCTGAACAAGTTTTCTTAGTTAAAGGTGAGATACTAATATGATCAGCAACAAACTCTGAAAAATAACTTTACTTCTACTTTTCTGGTACAAGGAATTGCTTTTCTGTACCTTCCTGTAAAACAGTAAGAAAGGTGCCACCAGAGAGCTTACATAGATTTGCTTCAAGTTGTAAAGCAAATCAGTGACATTTTGACATGCATGGCAACATTCTGATGAGTGTTGAAGCCTTAACTGATATGTTAATCCTCAAAAGGAATCCCTAAAATCTTTAAAATCACCAGGCTGGGGCCATAATGCACCTATGAGCTTTACAGGCTCAATATCCAGTCCCTTCTACAGGATGGGCTTTTTATTTTTACATCCCACTTCCCACCCAACCCTCCTGCTTCCCCCTGAAATATAGAAGGCAAATGTAAATTAATTCATAACAAGTTTTAGAAATGCATTGTGCAGAGCAAGTAGCTTCATCTGCAATGAGGGCTCATCAGAAAGCAGGAGGGAAAAGAAACACTGAATATTCTCTGCTTCTACTCCAGAAGTGGAGAGATTTCCTTTATACAGAGGTGTTCCACTTTCTAATCTAATGGAAATTAGATGAGCTGACTGAGAGAAACTCATGTTGCATACTGTTACCTAGAACGACTTTCCTTCTCTAAAACCCTCTAAAGAATCCCATTCCTGTTGCCTTTCACCAATGTGGTTAAAGTTAGTAACAGAATCTTTTGCTTTGAGTGCTGAAGGCATAAACTGAAACACAAACGTGTGCAGATGCAGCATCATTTCTATGTGAACACAGACAAACCAGTGCCATTAAAGTGTCTGTCATGGTAACTATACCAGCTAATGTGAAAGCTTTATCACTACATTTCCAGTGTCATGGCTAGTGATTTCCATGTAACTTCTCACCAGTCAGTTCTACAGCTCTGAGGAGAGCAAATTTTTGCATTGAACACTTTTTATTCTTTTGACTTCGTGCTGAAAAATAGTGTTTGTCTTACTGAAGAAGCAAAGGCAATGTATTGTGGATTTCTGGGCAAGGAAATGGATGTTAGGTTTCAACATCTTAGTTCAGAGGAAGCTTTGTCTTGTAATTCAGCAATCTGTAATAGGATTTGGTTCACTGTGTCTGACTGAGACATTTGATTACTTTTCTTATTATATAATTAATTTAGACATCCTTACAGTGGGAAAATATCACACAACGGCAATACCCCTCAGAAAAGACTTTTCTTCCCTAAATGAGAATGTTAGGAACAGCCTGGAGGGAAAAGTTAAAAGATTAAAAGCAAAAGATCAGCATGGAGGCTTCTTAATGAATCGCTCATTAGGGTCAGAAAAAGGGAACCAAAGGCAGAAAGGAAAGAAAACAGTATGAGTAACTGGCAAAGTACAAGAGTTTATTCAGACAAAAAAAAAATCTTTTAAAATGGTAATTCAGCTAAGCCCAAGAGAAGTTAGTATCATTGTAAGTGTTGGTAGGTATAACACTGAAAGCATAGAGGCCCATTTGTGCTTTCAGTTGCACAAAACTCCTGTTAATGGCAGATCATTATGAGGACTAGAAGAAAATTTGAGAACATATGAGTCAATTGAACTAGTGAGTTTCTAAGGGGTTAATCAAAGAGAAGAAAAGGTCAAACATAGACACCTTAATCCATGTCAGTGTGAAAAGTATTATCACCCATGGAAAAACAAGTTACTATGATCCTTAGTGCTTTGTCTGGAAGGCAGCACACTTAATAGAATGATCCCAAAATAGATGTTCTGCCAAATTTGTACAGCTTGTTTCCTGTTTTTAGCCCCCAAAGTAAAATTTATTGCTTTATTTTGAAAATTAAATTAATTGATGAACTCTCTTTGCTGTCCTGATATGTTCCTTGTGGGTACTGAGGACCAGCCAGAGGTAGCAAAACAAAGGCAGCTGTTACAGCTGGAGTGAGCTAATCTCTGACATTGTGAATCAGTGCATCCTCAAGCAGGTGCAGTCTCAGTTCTCAAGAAAACAAAAGTGCATAGAAGCCCAGAAGGGGTAGTGCTGTGCCTTCCCAGAGATGCTAAATGAGCTTCACTTTAGTGCTAGGAAAATTACTGTGCAAATCCTTGGGTGTGTGGCTGTCCTTTACTGACATGGCTTTTATTTTTTGATGGTATGTTTAAGAACATGGAACGACATCATAAAATGTAATTAAAGGTAAAATAATTCTGAACCCTTTTTCTTCAAAGTGCTATTCAGGAAGCCCATATAAAAAATATTTTTACCTGATTTGAGAAAAACTGTAGTAGTCTAATCATGGCAAGCTGCTAGTAACAAAACCAAAAGGAAAACACTAAAGACAGCACAACTAGAGTTCCAGTTTGGTGACATATTTTGATTCCCCATGCCTTCCATTTCTGACTGTTGTACATTGAGAGTCTGAGGACCGAGAAACAAACCCTGAGCAACTCTGGTGGTAGAGGACTAACTCCCCTTGGTGAGGGGAAAAAGCAAAATTGTACAAACTTCTAGGCTTGGGCAACAAGAGTGAGTGGAGAAAGGGGAAAAGATAAAAACCAATAGCAGTTTATAAAGAAAAAGATGAAAAGGCACCACACATCCTATAAACGTGGTCTGGGAAGGGCATGAATGGTTTCTCAATAAACAAACTCAGGCTGCATCTTTGTACATTATGTGCTGCCTGCTTCAAGGAAAGGCTCTGGCCAGGCTGTGCTGATGCTAAAGCAGAGTTAAATGAAGGCCAGCTGCCAACAGAACATTTTTTAGAGAAGTCAACTCGTGCATTTTTCTCCTTGTGTAAGCCCCCCATCATGAAAGCACAGCTGTTCAGTGGTTTTCTGGAATGTTTTACTTTTTTGCATGTGTCCCTCTGAGCTAGAAATGCTGAGGCACAGCACTTTCCTTCAGTGTCTCCTCTCTGTTTTCAGAAAACTGAGTGGATTCAGGAATCCACTGAATTTTAATTTCTATTTCTGTCCCTAAACTTCATCTACTGATTATTAGATTCCACTAGCCAAGGATCTACCAGTAACTCACAAAGCTGATTAACCTAGAAGTACACAAAGGAATAGGTGAATTAGCTGAAATTAGGAGTTTAGTAAAATCATTCTTTGTTCTGGCTGTAACCCTAATTATAGCTTTCACCTCAAGCAGTGAAATACTGTCTAAATATTGACCTTGCCCAAATTCAGTACTAGTTTCTTTAGATATTTCCAGTTATCTTTTGCTGTAGCCTGCTTTTTGTCTTGTCTTCAATCATGCCATTCACTGCTGCATTGCCAATCTGATCTCACTTTCCTGCTGTGAGGCTGTTTTTGGTTATTACCCGTTCTCTGTGCCTACAAGAGAAATGCTACTCAGCCACAATAAAAGGAGATAAACACTACAAATAGTAACCAAGCATTCTAGCTAGCCTTTTATACAGTGAATACCTGGACAGTTTTGCTATCAAACAAAACACAAATGGAATGAAAATTGTAAAAGACACCTGGCCAAAGGCCAAAATCTGTAGTTCTTTCACATGATGGTGCAGCAGAGAATAGTAACAGCATGTCATTTGGAACATGATATTTTCCTATCCTTTGTTGCAATTCAGTTGAAAGCTCTGAGTAATTTTAGTATAATCCAACATTTATCTGAAGATAAGACCAAAAATTATTAGACCAGCAATTCTATTTCATATGTGCTTTGTCTCAAACAATCACAGCTGTTAGGACTTACAGTCAAGATAACCTCTCTTCATTTGTTTGTTACAGCTGAGGTGAAAAAATGTCAAGTATGAGTACCATAACTCCCCTTGTTTGTCAAATTTGTTAAATTCCACAAAATGTTCCAAAGTGACAAAGATTCTTCTGGGGCACATCTGGCAATTTTAAGGGTTTCTTGTTTTCTTTTGTTGGCAAAGGCATTTTAGAAAATGGTACAGAACATGTAATGAGTGCTCTGAGTAGAATGACTGTCTATTGGTGAAAGTGATCTTAAGAGACAAATTTGTTGATGGAAAGGGAATGGAAAGAAACACTGTCATTAGTAAAAGATTACTGGCTTGCTCTTCACTGGAAAGGGTGTTTGGGATCAGAAGGAAGAGACAAAATGATACTGTGATTAGTAACTCTCTTACACAGTGGGACAATTGCACTGAAATAGTTCTGCTGGAGCCTTTCTGCTCTTCAGGCTGCAGTGTTCCAGCTTCATGAATGAGATCTGTGCATCTTGAAACTCAAAGAGTACATTAGGGCAACACCTACTCAATCTCTCCAGTGCATTTGAACTCACCTCCTGCTTACATGCAAAAATTTTAACTTTTTTGCAAAGTTAATTCCATGTTAGTAGGTGAGGTTCAAGGCTCAGCAACAGCAACCTCTTTATTCCTGTTGGTGTTGTGGAAACTAACCCTACAATAGTGAAAATAATGATGTCCTTTTCCCCTCCATTTCGCCCTCTTTTCAGAAGTGATCCACATTTTAAATTCTGTTTTCAGAATTCCATGACATTTCTAAAAATATTTTTTTGTAACATTTTGCCATTTTGCCTTCTCAAACCTGATCCTAAAATGCAGAGGCTCACTTCTTAAAAACACCATAGTCACCGTTAGGACTAACTGTCCAAAAATGTGAACTGCCATCCAAGAACACTGAAAAAATCCTAATTAATTTTTGAGAGGAACACGTGGTAAAACACAACATCTGTGTCACTGCATTTCTGATGGAGTTGTTGTATAGCTGAGAGCAGGAGGAACAAACAGCAGCAGTAAACAAGATAAGACTTGAAAACTGAGCCAAGATTACCCAGAGGCTAGAGATGTAGCTACAGGCAGTAGAGCCTAGAGGCAAGCAGGCTGCTGTGGGTCTGTAACAGGTACAGGACTGCACTGGGGCTGTACCTTCCCCAGTCCTCCCAGCTGGCAGCTCCCAATCTCACCATGCTTACAGCTCTGGAAAGATTCCAAGTTTATTCTTCTCCTTGTGAGAGATGATGGTTGCTGTGCTGCCATCACTCCTTTCAGAAATAGGTGAGGGGAATATTTTGCTGTCCTACCCACCTTCCTGACTTGGCCATTTGTGCTCTTTTTGTCATGTATCCAATATAAAGCCCAAGCTGATCTATTTTTAGGCCAATGAATCTTGATAACTCATCTCCCCAGCTCAGCTTTAGATACAACATGTCCAAATTCAATTTTAGTTGATCTTTCATTGAGGTAGTCTCCTAGAAGATAACCATTAAATTCAGTTTAAAAATCACACAAGATTAATCACGTTATGTAAATCAGATGTAGTATTTGATTAAAGTAATGCATAAATATCCATGTTCTGTATCCACATCAAGATGAATATGACCTTTTAGGAACTCACCAAGGTAGAATAGGATACTTGAGGTGCAGAGAACATGCCAACCACTTGAATAATTGCATGCTTCTTAGAGTGGGATTAAGACCCCTAAAATTTGGGCAGCAGTAGCCACGGGTGAGCTTATGAATACTACTGGAGACACTAATAACTTCTGAAACACAAGAAGTTCCAGAGAAAAAAGAGAGGTAGTGAGCAAATAGGAGTAATTTGTGACTGCTTAAAATGGTTTAAACTAATACTGTGCCTTTGCTTAAACAAAGTTTTGACTAGGACAGTGTAATGAGAGTTTGTAATTTATGGAACTTTAAATTACCACATTAATTACTATGCTCAACCATAGGCAGTACCAGAGAAAAGAACTATCTAAATATGCTCCTTTAACAAACATGGAGGATAAAATTACCACAGAGGAGAAAACTTAGGAGTAGAAAAATGCAGTTGGTGCCCATTACCCAAAACAGAATTTTTTAAAAATGGACATTACCTCTGAAACTTACTTCCATGTCAGCCCATACATGTCTAGAAAGTGTAAATAATTCACCACATTTACATTCTACATCTGCCTTTATTTTTATAGTATGACAAAGAGTGAAATTAAATATATGTTCTAATATTTAATACAATTAAAGATAATATTATTCAGGAAACACGAATACCATCATTTATCTTGTTCCAAGAGGACTGTAAAAAGCAGGTTGTTGAGTTTTATATCTGAAAGTTAAAGGCAGCACTCTCCTCACTTCTGTAGCCTGTGGTTACTGTTACTTCAGGCTGGTATTTGCTGCCTTTTAAACCAGTAACTCCAAGCTGCAGTTTGCACTTGCTGTCCAGCCCAAGAAAATATTTGCAAATCAGGAAGGCAGGACACTTTACACCATGGAAAATGAGCACACTTTTGCTCACCTCCAGTGCAAAAACTCTCTCTTTTTTCAGCTATTACTATGGCAAAAGAAAGGGGAGAATGAAACCAGCTATATTGAAATTTAATGATAAATGTGAACTTTTGAATTGTATACAGGGCCATTTTGATTTCTCAGTTCAACAACATAAACTAGGAAACATGCAATAATCACAACTGACTTTGCTATGTAATTCAAGTTGCAGAGAGGAAAATTATGCAGAAATACATGTTCCTGCTAGAAAGGCATATATTTTAAATTCTTAATATGTGAGCAAAAGCTGAATTTGTAGGCACTTAATATTTTTGAAAGATCCTTTAATTTAAAAGATTATAGTGGCAACAAGCAAAATGGACTGCCATAGTCAGGAGTATGAAACATTTGTCTGACACTAAAACAGACCTAAAAAAGCCTTTCTACATCATCATGGTAATTACCTGCTTCAGGCCATACTTAAACCTCCTATTCAGAGAAAAATCTAATCATGTTAGTGCTGCGGGTTCAGACAAGTGACAAGAGAAGGCTTTGTATAGGCTTCCCTATACAAAAAAAAAAAAAAAAAAAAAAAAAGAAAATCTCTCTTTATACCTTTATCCTGTGATTTTACTGAGTCAATTTACTACCTTGTCCCATGCTATGCAGCACAACACAATCCAAATGAGTGCTGCAACTTTTGGAAGTGATGGAAATTTACAGTGAACTGTAGCATGATCTGAATCCTGCTGTCCCTTATTGCCTTACATCTCATTATTCTAGGGGCTTTGCAGAAATATAGGAATAGGTGCAACTGATTACTGAAATATTACTGCTTGTACACATCATGACCTGACTGACTTACACCAGTTGACTTACATGAAGGCCAAACTGGTAACATTAAGTGTTCTGATGCATGGGGATGGGAAGAACAGTAAATATATTACAGGACTTCAATTGAACTCGTTGAAGAACTCTAGTGCGAATCCAAGAGAAGTTTAGAAACTGGCTGGGTAAAAAAGGCAGGGATCCATTTTAACTTTACTAACTAGAATTAATCTCTGGTTGTAGATCACTCCAATTCTTGCTCTGCAGAAAAAGGATAGATGTGGTCATGGAGAGTGTATGCTACAAAATTCTGATTAAACCAATACTTGCTGCTAACTGGTGGAAGTTGCATTGCCAACCTGAAAGACTGAACTGTTTGCACAACTCCCAGAAATCATGAGCATCACTTCTGCTGTTTGATTAATTTTTATCATGAGTTTAGCAATAAAATTTAACTGCTCATCTGATCCTGAGCAGAGGTGCCAGGGCTGCGCCTCGCAGGATGTTGGAGTTACTCCTGCGAGCGCTTTTCTCTTCAAACTGTGGCCAAGGCTCAGAGCTCGCACCGGCAGGGCTGCAGTCTCTTTTCTCAATAATTGTGCGGAGCGGGTCTCGCAGGGCAAGCCAGAGCACGGGGGATTAGGAGACTGCGCTTCGTCGGGACCGATCCGCCTGTGCCAGCTCGGTCTAAGCCAAGCGCAAATTCAGCTGTGCCGCGCCCGCAAACGCTCCGGTTGTCCCTGGCGCTTACCTGGGTCCGGGCGGGGTGGCTGAGCCCCGGAGTGCGCTGGGCTGAGCTGGGCTGGGCTGAGCTGGGCTGATCCGAGCCGAGCCCCGGCGCGATCCCTGCCGGCCGCTCCGCTCCGCTGCTCCCGCTCGCTGCGCGGCCCCTCCGTTTATAGCGGGGGCGTTGCGGCACAGCCCCGCTCGGCGCTCCCCACCCATCTCCGCACGGACCCCGCTGACCCGCTCCCTCCCACTTCCCTCCTTCCCCTCCTTCCCCTCCGTCCCCGCCCGCCGAGGCGGCCGAGGCTGCCGGGCGCTGGGGGTGCCGGGCTCTGGGGATACGGGGCACTGGGGGCACTGGGGGAGCCGCGCTGGGCAGAGCCAGCTCCAGGGATTTGGGACCGTGCGGGAAGTGCGGCGGCCAGCGCAGCGCAGGCTGCAGGATGGGGCGGGGGATGCACATCAGTGGGTCCCTTGCTTGCCTTTGCCTCCAACTTTCAAGGGAAGGGATCGCGGGTGATGAACAAACATTCCCAGTTTCTCTAAGGCTCCCCCGGGCCGCCGGTGAGCACAACTGAAATGTTCTGATCATCGCTAATGAAGTTAAATGTATAATTGCTACAATAAATCTGGCGAACTTTCTCCTCTGGGAGTGGAGAGGAGCAGAAACAGAGGAAACCCCCTTGGAATACATGTTCTAGGAGGACTTTTCATGTCACCAATCACTGTCATTTAAAGAAAAGATTTTGCGTATGAAGGATTTTGCTTGTGTCTCTCTCGATCTGCTAAACAGTTCAGGAAACAACTTTTCAGGCAGAATTTGTGACACTGTCATGCTCATCAAGAAAAGGATTTCAGAAGTTATGTTCCATTTTAGGACCATCACACCCAGTTATGGACAGAGCTAAATCTTCCAATGGGAGCTGCACAACTGTGGATTGCTTCCCAATCTTTTTATACATTTAGTGTGTTTTTGAAGGCCCTCTCAAGGAAGATACAGTCTACAATGGCAACATCCTTCAAAGGTTGGCAGTATAACTTTATTGTGGCTAAGAAAAATTACAGTCTATTTAGTCATAGTGATAGGAGAGGCAAATCAAGAGAAAACATTTGGACTCTGCAGTGATAACAACTAATTTTTTAGCATCTGCACATGTGCAATCAGTAAGGCCTTGTCTGACTATAATTTGTTTTTTGAAAATCTGTTAGCTAAATCAGAGGTTCAGATAGAAATGCAGAACTGCAGCACATTGCATAAATTCAATTGTTCCAGGCCATGTCTGATGGGCCATGAGTGTGTTACATGAAAGCACTAACTCACTTGTGACATAATCTTTTGCCCTGATCTTATTTACATCGTGACATCTGCATTTTTATCAGAACAGCAGCTAGGAGTGAAGCAGTCTATATAGGCAGCATGCTGCCCTCCAGCCACTTGAGGAGTTTGTAGTTGGCTTCCTCTCTAAAGAGATCATGCTGAGAGATCTTCCAGTGATGAACCATGTGCATGTTCACAGATTTATCATGACAGAAATCACTTGCTATAAACATTGTTCAGGCCTGAACAATTCCTAAAGCTGGCTGCAGCAGTGGGCTGTGTTATCCCCATTTATGTTACTGGTTTTATTACATGGAGCTCTTGACATATGGGACATTCTTTTTCTATCCAAATCATTCTTTGCACACATGTGACTGGTTCCCAAACTCTACTGAGTAACAATGTATTTGGCAGCTATTGCCCCCTTTTGCCTCAGTGTGTCCTGCAGGGTGGAGCTGGTGGGCAGGAGATCTCCATGAGGTGACATTTGCAGGGATTTCAGCTCTCCTGGAGCTGAAGGAGCTGAAGCCAAATTCCAGTGCCAGCATCAAACACTGGCTGCTTACAGTGCTTCTGTATGTGTGAATCAGTTGTGCTCTTTATTCACTGCCTAGGATCACTTGTGCCCTTTATTGCATTCCATCATCTCTTCAGGAAAGTATGAAGAAAGTAGATGATAACTGTTTTTTAAACCAGAATAAAATGAAAAAAAAAAACCAAAACAACCAAAAACCCCAAACCACAACAGCTTCTTTTTCAATTGGATTCTTTCTTAAAAGATGCATATAAAATTGAATTTTGGTCTGCATCTCTCTGCTGCGTTCAGTTCATCTCTGGGTTATGTAAGAGAGAGATGTAATTTAATGTAATTTTGGGAAAATCTCTTCACTCCCAGCAGTTTTGTGTCTGGAACCCCAATAACAAAATTGTAACATGATGAGCACTGTAACATCCACTTGCTATAGAAACGTGATTTACAGGAACATCCAGTGAATAATAGACTTGATGACTAGAATTCTGTTTTCTCTGAGCTGCTGTAAATAAAGAGGCTTCTTCCCACCAGAACTGATTGAGGTGTCTGAAATGTGGAAAGGCTTTCAGGGAGCAGGTTTCATTCTATTGCTTGTGTTAAGAGCAAAGAGCTGTCATTAAGAAGGTGACTGGACTGGGCAATTTGATTGCTATGAAATGAAATAAATAGCTTTTCTAACAGCAGTATTTCTTAAAATTGCTAGTGGTCTAGTGAGAATAAATAGTTTAAAACAAATTCTTTATTGGGAAGTCTAAATTATATTGCCTTTAAAACCCTTTATTTTTTTAGTAATATGTTTGGAATGATTCACATCTGAACATTTTAGCTGTAGTTTTTTTACATTTTCAAGATATTTTATTTCTTTTTGCTGGAACAAGAAGTACAAAGTTATTTTCTTTGTTGAAAGCTGATACTTCTTACACAGATCCCCATGCTTCTGCATGTCAAGAGGCTGGCTTGAGGAAAGTACCACAGGTTGTGAGGCATTTTAGTTCTCTTCATTGTCTTATTTCGTGTTCATTTCTGATGCATTTTCTCACTATTGATTCTTTCAGGAAATAGACTGGACTTTTGCACATAGATTATATCTGTGAATTTGCATAGAGGCAAATGAGTAATTCAGATGTGGAATTACTGGAAACCTGGATATGTCCTGGTAGCAATCTGATATGAGTAAAGCTGATGATTTTCCTGAAGATAAGACAACTTACAAAAGTTGTTTTTTAAGAACACTGCTTGTCAAAAAACTCTCCTGCTGCCATAAGAAGTATTTCAGTTCTATCCTGTTTATATATCTTAAATGTTTTCTGAGAAAAGGGACCTAGAATTGATGCCAGGCCAATGCATCTGTGATTTGGAATTTTTTATCCATTTTTGTCTATGATGAACTGTGTTTTCAAGAGTGTGTTCCCTTCTGTCAGGTCTACTAAAAATGAAAGTTACTGGGAAATATTAAGGAAATAAAATTTTGAAAAAAGATACATTGTAATTCTCACTGTCTCTCTCTCTAGATCCCAAAACCTTTCAGCTGCAGGAAAAATATTAGGAATAGGAATGTATATTACTGTTGTCATCCACTCACTATGTGAGCCAGCAAAGTAATCTGTGTTTGTGTATGTGAGAGGAGGAAAGAGCAGAAGAGAGTGAAATATTTGGGACAAGCAAGGGAGGTCATTTGCTGACTTTTGAGCAGCAGTGGTGCTAATATCCACAAGTTCTGCCTCTCCAGAGTGATGGAAATTTACATTTTTTTTTTCTGATGAGGTCTGTGAACAATTAAGATATTTAATCTCTTTCCAGGAAGCTATATGCTTAAACTTGTAGTCTTTCTCAGCTGGCATGCTCTAATTGTATCCCTTATAATCACCAGCAAATGGGGAGGCTGGAAAATATGGAGATTGTAAGGAAGCAAATCTTTCAAATCTCAGCATTTCCTTAGCACTTTAAAGTTTAAGTGGTTTGATTTTGATAGGTAAATAGATTTTTTGTTTGGCTTCTACTGTGTAAGAAGCTGAAATGAATGAGAAATGTGTGAATCATTTTCTGAAGTTTATAAAATAGGGCAATCATGTACTTATTTTTATATGTAGACTTGGTTTGCTTGATCATTAACAACATGTCATTTTCCATCTAGTGGGTTGGGTGAGTTTTTTAAGTGAATGAAGATAAAGGTAGTTCTTGATAAAGAACCTTTTACTCTGCTCCTTATGCCTTCCACCTGGCTGGAGCGGGGAGAGCCAAGAAGAGCCTTCTTTTAAATACCTCCAGGAAATGCCAGGCTGGAGCAAAAGTGTATCACTTGAAAGCAGGCAGAAATTTGAGGTCCTTTATTCATCAAACATGTTGCTGTGCTTTTGAAAATCAGCCCTGTTCCCTCAGACTTAAATGCTTTAGTTTTCAATAGTTTTGTTTTATCCCAGACAGAGATAACACTTAATTTGGATTTACCATTTCAATCTGGCCTGTGAATCTTCATCCCTGCTGCATGATCATGGCCATGTTCTTTCTGGGAACTAACAACAAAATATTATATTTAAAATGTGTTTTCTAGAATTATGAATGCCATTAAATATAATATTACACATATTGTGCTAATCAAAAATTATTTTTATGAAATTCAGCACAGGACTGTGAACACTGGACATGGTCATGATCCAAAGTCTGTGAAGTTTGGCTCCCATTTCTAGCTCTGACACTTCCTGTCTGTTTGCAATTCAACTCTGATCTCCACACAATGCCAAATGAGCATCATCATTTATGTTTCAGGTTTTATGAAAGCAGAATTTCATAACAAATTATTCCTGTGAAAGGAATCATGTTTAAATTCCTTAGAGCTGGAAGCAATGATGATGACATTTGGACAGGCCATGTGATTTGTTCTCAATTTGTGACTTTGTGAGTGCTTTTAGTGGGAAGCACATTGTATCCCCTCATTTACCCTTCCTTTGAGTAAATCAGCTGAGCTGAAGGAAGCTTTATGGAAAAAACTATGTTCAGAGAAGAATGGAGTTAACACTGAAAGGAACACATTAAATACTGAAATAGAGAAATCTAAGTTATAAAATTTATGACTGGTTTTATTGTGCTTCTTTTATTGTGCAGCAGAAAAGGATAGTTTAGGCACTTCCTCTTGACATGCTAATGATGTAAGGCTCTTGTAGGTCAAAATAACTATCCCATTTAATTTCTAACTGATCATAAAATTATCAGTTTCTGAGAAAGGCTGCAGTTATGGTAAAGCAAGATGTTTGCATTAGTCACCTCTGAAAATGGGTGTGGACTAATGTGTAATTAGTAATTTTTGAAATGCCTTTTCTCAAAACAACAAACAAGACTTCCCATTGTGGTCAACTTAAATACAGTATGTATTCACAAACCCACATTTTTACTTTGAAACAGGAAGAGAAACAGAAATTAGTGTTTGAGCTGGCCTCAATTTATTGTTGACACTAACAATTGTGATTCAAATTGGAAGGAGAGTATCAGTGATAATTACTATGTGAAAAACTCTCTTCTCCAGTCTAACTGTGGGAAGATTTAGAGGTCCGTTTTTACTTCTGGAATTCTATAAATTTACCCATAATTACAGATAGAAGACCCTCCTGACACTATTTACTGTGTTCTTTGAGCTAAACAGAAGTGTAAATAAATGGGTTTTCCTCTCTGAAATTGTTTGTAAAAAACACTATCTTCTAGTTAGCAAGTTTTGCTGTTTCTGAAAAAGTGTAACCAACAGGAGAGTAAAAGATGGTTTTTCAACACAGAGTTTACTGAGCAGCATCTTTTGGTTCTCTCCACAAAAACAGAATTTCTACCTCTTTTCATCAGAGCAGTTCAGAGTGGGGATGGTAATTACTGGAGCCATAGCTGAACACCCAGTGGTTCCAGGCACATCAACCTAGCCCTGCCCCATTCCTGTGGGATAAACAGACACTGCAGAAGTATTATCATCACCTCACAGGTAGAAAAGGCTGTTTAATTGTGCAGTAACTGATAGAGATCATCAGAATGCTCGTGGCAGAGTGAAAATTCAGTCTCCTTACTCCCTCAGCCCCAGAGCAGTGCTATCTGCTAAGCACTGTGGTCTGAGAATCAGCACTTTCTAATCAAATTATTATGAATAGAGCAAGCATTTTATACAGTAAGATAAAAAGCAGCTAAATTCCAATACTCACCAGGCTGATAATGTTAAAAGCAGGTGCAAGTTTCCAATATGGACTAGGATCTGATCTACTGGAGACACAACTCTTCCTTGAAAATCTGTCACTTCAATCAAATGCTAATCAAAGTGCCCAGTGTGCTGCTACAAAGGTGTGTGTGAGCTGCAGAACCAAAGAGCTTGACTTCACTGTCTTATGTCACTACTCACACTCTAGACAGATAAAGTGCAATATCCTGGCAGAGGAAAAACTGGGGGCACTTAATACCTAATGCAAATGTGTATAAATAGCTAGAAGATGGGGGTTATTGTTTTTCAGGAATTCCTCAAATTTCAACATATGTGTTTGTCCTGAACTGGAACAAATAGATGGCCTCTCTGGTGAAGGGAAAAGTTTGGAAAAGACAAGCTTAGAATGACCAGGTTGATTAGAAAAATGATGGTTTAAATCTTGTGCATCTTGTGGTCAATGTAATATATGATTATGTGTTTATGCATGCTATGTTATCAGAACACCATGAAAACTAAGGAATATGTTCTGAAGACATCATTTCATGGTTGAAGCAACTTACCTGATCAGAATGATTCTGTCATTGCATGAACAAAATTAATGAGAATTTTTCTTTCAATGTTTCTGTGCATGTGAAATATTCATTTAAATAGAAGAAGACTGGCATAAAAATATGAACTTTTAATAATTACCTTGGATCTATAACACTGTTTTTGAAGGTGTTTTCTTACTTTCCTGACTCCTATGAATAGCTCAACAAGTATCCATGCTCTATCACCATCTGAAATACAAAACCAGATTCCCAGTAAGACTGGTGTTTACAATTTTTTCCAAACCTGTGAATCTAGATCAGTTTGCAATTTTCAGACACTCCAGCAGTTTGGAGTGTTTGCATTGGAATCAGAACTCAGGTTTGGATCCAAATTTCATAGTATAAATCCCCCAGAGGTTCACAGTTTCACACATGGAGCCTTTGTGCCTTTGGAAGTGCCTCCACTGTGGAGCTGGAGTTGCTCCTGGGAGAAGAGGCTGAGCAGGAGCTGCCAGCTCTGCCCTAGCCCACCAGGGGCTCTCCTCACCCCCAGAGCTCAGGCTGGCTGCCACTGGTTAAATGACTCTGCTGTCCTTTTCCTCTCTGCCCCTCCGTGTCACTGAGGGTGGAGGGCTGACAAAAACGCTGGGACTGGGTAAGAAATGTGGGAAAGCTGCTGGGGCAGGGTGGGGGTGACACTAATTGGTGGTGCTGACTGCCTGGCTGGAACTGGTGTCTTTCACAATTACTGAATGTCTTGGAGACATTTGTGCTAAGGACATCTCTCTATGATTTCATATGATTTAGAAATTTCAGTGGCTTTTTTTTTGTTTGTTTTTGTTTAAATCTTGGCCAGCCCATGCTGTCATCCCTACTTGTTAGGCATTATCTCAGTGCTCTCAGACAGCCTGGCCAGGCCAGGGTGTGTCTTTGGCACTCTGGTTTCATGGCTTTCAAATGTTACCTGTTTTCACTGCACATTTTGTGGACTGAGTTTTCTATCATCAGCTGTTTTTCAAAAAAGTAAAAGTAGCTCCTAGGCAACCTTAATGAATGGTAAGAACATGTTAGTTTGTTCATAATTGAGATGACTTTAGCTTGTTTACTGTGATGTATGGTTTTATTGCAAGGGGCTGACTTAGCTTATTGACAAGTGAACTATGTAAATATGAGGATGAGAACAACAAACCCCCAGAAGATCACAAAATGGTTATTAGGATTTTTAAAAAATAATTTACTTTTTTTTTTTTTAATTGAATAGGTTTATACTGTGAAGCTTTTAACACCAAAGACTACAATTTAGAATGCTTTTCTCTTTAGAAAACATGAATTACATAAGGTGAATTACAGTTTCCTAAAGCCTAGTGCATCTACAAAGAAACAGAAGAATGTACAGATATGTAAACATATCCATATAAACTTATGTGTATTCTCTGTACACTTACATGAACATATGTAAAAAAAGCATGTTTACTCCCATTCAATTTTTTTTTTCTCTGAAGTATAGTTTTGTATTTTTGTGGTGATCCTTTATTAACAGGAGCTTGGACTACCAGGCTTATGAGGCAAACACTGGTCATAATGACTGTTCCTAATTTTCTCCTAGGAAGGGTCAGGATCACCCTGTCAGATGGTGCAGGCAGCAGTCATTGAAGTCATCTAATGCATGATGTCAATGTGCTGAAACATTACTAAAACCAAAACACTAGCAGGGACATATGAATCCTTTCAGAAAAGTACTGAATAAAATCCATGATCTTCCTACAGGCAGTGAGGTTGTATTTATGAACACATTTAATCAGTAAACTTAATTTTTGGAAGAGTCTGGGTAACAGAGTATGTTGCTGCCATTCCCAGTTTATATTCATTCCACAGTGTGTTCTCCTGACCTATCTGCAAGTATTTGGATGCATTTTCTGAAGGAAGAGCTGACACAGCCCAGCTGGAACAGTGCTGTAGCACTGAAGGAATGTAGACTGCTTTGAATAATTGGTGAAGAACATACTTATTACCTCCCTGTTGTGGCATGTTAACTTTGAAACATAAGCACATATAAATCTTAGGGAGCAGACACTACCTTATAAACCTCTCTTTGGAAGTGCCAGGTACATGCCTTTCTTCATATTTCAAAAAACTGTTTACAGGCATCAAGATTCTGCATGCTTTTCAAGAACTGGTTGTTTTTTTGTTTTTGGGTTTTTTTTGTAGTGTTTGAGTCTTTGTGCACAGGACTATAACCACGAGAGATTTACTTCAGCATTAGGGCAAGTCGACTGGAAACCATGTCTGCTCTGGTTTAATTGCATTAAGCCAAAAAAAGAGAATCCATACAGGAAAGTGTAGCTATGTGATAGAATAACTCTTTATCAATTCACAGAATCAGCAACATTCTTGGTAATTTGCTCTGTATCTGAGCAACGTGAGATGGCAGACTATACTTTGTTCTGTTATTTTTTTTTTTGAGCCAAAATGCAGCACTCTTTCTCTCACAGAACCTACATTGTTTTATAGTTCTATTTATTTCTATAGGCCTATTAAAAAAACAAAAAAAACAAAAAAACCCAAAACCAAACAAAAAAAAAAAAAAAAAAAGGCAGTTCTAATTTGGAAGTGGAACTAGGAGGAAAAACTGGCCTTTTTTTGCATTCTCAATTTAAAAAGCCATTTTATTTTATTTTATTTTATTTTATTTTATTTTATTTTATTTTATTTTATTTTATTTTATTTTATTTTATTTTATTTTATTTTATTTTATTGGTATAGTGCCCCACTATCCTAAAGCATCATTAAGATCTGTGACTCTTACATTTTTTTTCCAAAGGACTCAGCATTTTCTTCTGTATTATTGCTGAGAAAAGCCTAATATAGGGTGGTTCAGGTTGAAAATTGATAGCAAATACCATGTCAGGTATTTGTCTACAGATGTATTAAATTAGGACAAATGGAAAGAAAATAGCTTGGAGTGTTTTAGCTTGGTGCCAATATCCTTTCATGATTATTGAGCATTTTTCTTCCTGGTTTTAGTGACAGGTATCTATAGCTTGTTTGTAGAAGGGAAACTCATAGTAAAAGCAAGAGTTCACCAAAGTAGAGCAGGATGTTACAGTAGGAACTCATAGTTAAGAGTTTAGGCCTCTTAGTTTTGCTCATTGAGTCAGAATAGAAAGTGGTGATCTAGAGGTTCAGCAAATCAGAAATTATTATGATGTTTTTTTCTCTCTCCTTGACCAATTTTTCTTTTAACTTTGCTGGAACCTCAATGTTTACAATATTGTAGGCCCATTATTTCCAAGGTTAATTTTGAGTCTTTCTTGCAAATGTTTGGATTTTTTTTGTTTATTTGATTTCCTTTTGTTAGGCTTTATTTTGGTGTTGTTGTGATGTTTTGTGGTTTTGTTTTTTTTTTTTTTAAATGACATTCCTTTATCATCTAAAGTATTGCTTAGAAGAAAATAAGGCTTTGAGGGAAGCCCTTAATTCTGTTTAGGCTAAGGGAAAGTGGTATGATGAGAGTTAATTGGCCTTACTAGTGAAAGTTATAAGTCAAAATTGAAGTGCTGCTGCAGGCAAAACTGAATTCAGTAGAAAAAAATTGGCAGAAACAAATTGCTACAGGATTTTTTTTTTAAAACATTATTTTATTAAGAAAGTGGTGGAATTGATCAAGAATATAAATGGAAAAAGAATTTAGCACAAACCCAAAACATTTCTAAAAAGAATGACTGCATATTCAGAAACCCAAATTCCATTAATGTGTAATTCTCATGTTTTTAAATGCAAAAGTCTATATGAACACTAATATTCCATGTTCCTTTTCCTTATGGAAAAAAGGTATGAACCACTATCTGATGTATTTCATGTTTTATCTCTGGGATGCCAGAATCATTGCCCAGAGCTCACAGATTTTTAAATTTATTTTTGTTCATTTTAAATGCTGTTTTATGGAGAATGTGGGGTTTTCTTGAAGTACTTTTTTTAATGTCTTCATCTTACCAGTTTGCAGGTAACCATTTGGATTAGAGATACTTTATGCTAAAAATTCACATTTAGCCCAGTAGGGTAAGAGTGAACAGAGAACTGAGTTGGCTCAGTTACCTCACCCAAAAGGCAATTCACATGGTAGCTTTTGTCTGAAGGTTTTCACAAGGTGAATACATGCTCACAAATCCAGAATTTTGCTCAAATACAGCGAGAGGACATAGGGATGGCAACTGAGGAGCAAGAGCATTTGACATGTGTGAAAGGTCACAGGAAGGGTTTGGAAGGTGTCACCTGGAGGGAACACCCTGCCCCTGGAGAGGGCAGGCTCAGCCTTCCAACCCCACAGCCATGAGCAGGCAAACAAAACCCAACAGCTTCCAAGAGCCACGGGGAGGACTTGTCTGCTTTTTGAATCTGACTCCTGAAACTCTCACCTGGGGGAGGTGAATGGGAAAGTTCTGTCAGGAATTATCTTGGACTGGGGCGTTTGTGAGGTCTGGTGAGCCCTGCCATGCTGCATGAAGAGTCCCAGCTGGTGCAATGTCTGGATGGATGCTTTTCTTTTGCTAGTGATAAAAGTGTGTTCTGGAAGCTTAAAATGCAGCAAAGCAGATTGGTTTGTGTTGTTTTGTTGAATAAGAAATGGAAGTGATAAACCTGAACATACAGTGAATGTGGAAAGGTGGAGAGGGAGCCAAGTTGCAATGAGCTCACCAAGGTGCATCCACAGGCCTTGCTTTAGGAGAAAGACAGAAAGGAAAACGAGAGGAACTTGGTGGGGACCTATTCTGACAGTGGAAATACAAAGTAGAAATTAGTCATGACTAGGATTCATCAAAGTGACTAACTGCTGTCAGCTGCATAAAAATGGAAGGGCCACTTCAGGGTTAAATTCTCTGGCTCATGAGAGGCTTGAATGAGTGGAACTCCAGCTGGATGATTAGGAGCTGCAGCTGCAGAATTTGGGTACAGAGAGAAGCAATGACTTGGGGGCAAGAAGTTGAAAAGAAAGAGGCTTAATCAGAGGTGAGGATGACACACCTTGAACGTTGCCTGTTCAAGAGTGGGAGAATAAATAAGTTAAAAAGGTAGGTGGCTGATGGAAATACAAACATGTATCTGACTTTGAAGAGTTTTGATACTTCTTGTAGGATGTGTGAAAAGCCATTCCCTCAGCAAGGCAGTCATTAAGTTTTGTGGCTGACCTGCAGAAATGAAATGAAACTCTTTCCTTAAATAGAATCAATACAAGAGAAGCACTCAGATGGTGCACAAGCACCTCAAGAAAAAATGGTGATGATCCAGCTAGAAATGTGGAAATTAATGAAGACTGTTGTGGTCACTACAGTGATTTTTTTCTTCTTTTTATAATTGCTGTAATAATTTTATGTGCCTGGAAACTTAAAATGTGATTTAGTGATCACTTAAGCTAGTGATTAAGCTTATAAATCACTGTTGTACTTTGAAAAAGTGGTGCAAAAGCCAATTTGCTATGGTGATTTGCAAATTGATGTGCATTTGAAAGACAGTGATGTCAAGAAAAGGACTGGTAACTTGTCAGGAGCCCTGAGAATGCACTAAGTAGGTGATACGAAAATGCATTTGTTATCACCCTCACACTCATGTTAACCAGGTGAGGTCTTGAGATGGGGGAATGCAGAAAATACAACTTGCTATCAAATCCAGACTTTGCTATCAGAGGCAGCAGAGTTGTGTGTTTATTACACAGGCAATTGTACTCATTTGTACTCATTTCAAACACACTTGTTTGGCTGACTAACATTTACACAGCCAAGTTTATCTTGTATTCTCTCACTGAAAATTGTCATATAATCATGTAAGCTTTGCTTGCTTGCCTCCCTGTTTCCCCTCCTATATGCATGAAATGAAATGTGTCTCCTGGTCTTCAGACTATTGCCTTTTTTTTCCACTTTATTTGAAAAAAAGTAAAAGACCAACAACAAAAAAACCCTAAAACAAACCAAAACCCCCAAAATCTTAACATTAATAAAAATTCTCTAGTTCATCTGCACATAAACTTGGTTTTGCATCCCTACATGACATGATTATGATACTGGTCCTGAAACCTTTGTGAGTTCCCCTTTTCAAATTTATACACAAGGCCTTGGTAACTGCTGGCTCAGGACAGCCAAGGTGCATATTTTGTGTGAGCTCTTATCCACTGACATTAACAGAAAAGTTTCCTTTAGCTTTGGGTCGCATAAATCTTTGTGTCCTGAAAGGAAACATAAACATTTGCAATGGTTACAGCAATGACTCACAGATTCATGTAAACTAATGTGCAGGGGATGTTAACAGTGTGATTAGCTACTGGGATCTGTGTTACCAGCCATTATTTTAGCAATGGTAAGTGGCACATTGAAATCTCAGTGTAATTTTCCTTTCTCCTTTCAAGCAGCACTTGCAGCATATTTGTCCCTTTTTTAAAGGGTTTATTTCAATGGACATGTCACAGTTCTTGGCAAAAAAATTATGATCTTTTGTCAAATTTTATGCTATGTAATGTTTGTATTAGAAGGGAATATGGAAAGAAATTGGTACAATAATCCCCCCCCCCATTCTTCCTAAAGAAATCTACAGTGATAAACTCCTTTCCTGCTCTTACTTTGTCCGTATCTAAGATATTGGAGCACTTTACAGATGTTATTTAGGCTTCATAACAGATCAGAAAGTAGGAAAATATTGTTAGGTTCACTTAGAAAAAATTAGGCTCTGAGTGGAAAAAAAATATCTGTTTAAATGCTAATTGTGATGCTATGAAATAATCTGAGGGAGGAAATCACACATATAGTGACAGTCAAAATGTTTGAGAAAATTAGGAATGAAAGCAGTAATTAATTGTAAAAATTTGCTGGGAGCCAGGAGCTAACAAATACAAATTTCTGAGAAAGTACCACGCATTTAACAATGATTATTTGCAGAACTACCCTTCAAATTTTTCCTTGTACCAGTAACAATTTTGATATGCCAAAAAATTGTTTTATAAATTGAGTCTGAGTTGTAATTATAAATGTGGTATCTGGCAGCAGCAACTTAATGTTGCCTCGTAGCACTTTTGAAAGCAAACAACTGCCACACTCAAAGAACAGGAGCAAGATTAATCTGTGCTGTTCCTACAAAGTCAAACATTCTGTTGGCTTAAGGCAAAATCCTTTCTGTCATTGTGCAGTGTGCTGGAGGCTGAATTGAAGGTCCAAGGGCTGAGGGTTAACTGTTCTACACTGCACACTGTAATGCTAACCCTAAAAGAGGAGGGCAGTGCACTGCCTGCTTTACCTCAGCAGGTTTGCTCTCTCTGGTGCTGAGCTGGGAAGGTGCAGGGCTCACACCCTCCCTGCAGCACTGGGGTGCAGGGCAGAGCTCTCCCCAGGTCACTCCTGCTCCACTCTCACAATCCATGGATTTATTTTAGTTTCCAGGAGCCGTGGGACAGGCCTCCAGTGCTCAAAATCAATATTAGCTGATTCTTTCCTTTCATTTTTAATACATAGAGATAGATTAAAATGTTGTTATTACCTTCTCTGCAAATTAAATTTTATTTCCAAAAGGTGCTAATCCTTGTTGGAAGCTTTCTGGAATAACACTATTGGTTGAATGTTAATGGTACTTAAAATCCATGCAATTAATATACTTATGGACTTAGAATGATAGATATTGTCCATAAAATCTGAAATTGTGGGAGGGTTATATACACTTTACTCAGTGTTTAACTGCATACATTTTAATAAGATTTTAAATATCTAATTTGTATTTTTATTTCAAATAGCAATAACATAACAATTGTGTACAAAGGGGATTTATAAACTTAAAAAAAAGCCCAACCCACATAAAATTCATGATCTGCATTAATGCTTATTATCCTAATTACAGTCGTCCCTTTTGAGGCAAGCTTTGGTGTAAAATAATTAATTTTGATGCCTGCAGCTTAACATTTGTAAGTTGCTTCCGCCAGTTGTCTTATTGTAGAGCCCACAAGGGTGGAAACAGATACTTAAGTATATTTTGTTATTCTAATCAGTCTTTTCATAGATTTATAAGCCTTATCTGCCTTGGGGGGATCAGAGCACACAGAATTATTCAAGGTTAATATGTTCCCAGGTAAAAAGAAACATAAGAGCTCCCTAAAGCATATAGGAATACAGAATATGGTTAATTTTGCATCAAGTTGACTGGCACATGTTTGCATTTTCAAGTGCTTGGCTCCCATCTTTCCCCAAGCTGGGGCTGCTGGTGTCACATTTGGCTAATTTTGCACAACTACCCCAACACAGGTTAGAATTCGATTTTGTCATTTTCTGTTTGAAAAGGACTTCAAGGCACTCCCAGTGATTGTGATTGATGGGGATAGCAGATGATTAAAACCACTCGAATATTGGAAACAGCTTTTAATATTGACAGCCCCCTGGGGGTTAGTGAGGGGCTACGAATGCTGGCAGTTTCTGCCTGCCCTGCATTTGTGGAAAATGCTGAGCACTGGTGGTGGAGGTTTAAGTGGGAAGAGGTGATACAGCCCAGTTAGGGGCTTCTTTTCCCTGGTGTGGTGGTTCATTTGGTTTTTGGCGTCATTTGGATCTCAGTGACACAGGAGGTTATGAATGGGTACAGGTTCAGTATTGAGACCCTTTCAACCTTCTGATAGGCTGAGAACAATAAAACTAAAACAACTTGCAGGAATGTTGGCATTGACCAACAGCTCTGTTGAGATGGCTCCACAGCCCTTGATACCTCCAGAAATCTGACTGACAGCCTCTTGTCCAAGAGCTTCAACCAGCAGAAAGGAGGCTCTGCCCTTAGAAAGGCAACGTGGCCCACTGTGATTAGCCCTGCCTGAGGGAGCTCACACTTAGCTCAGTGCTGGCAAGTAGAAGAAAAAAACATTGTCTAACACTGGCAGGAAGAGCAGAAAAACAAGGGATCAGAAATAAAATGAGAGCTATTTTAACCATTCATAGAAACGGATTTGAAGGAAATAATATTGGGCAAATACCTATTCTTCTTAAATGCAGATTCTGTCAGAGAACTGTGTACTACTTGTCTGCTTTTCAGTAAGAAAATAGGCATTGTGACTTTTAAAAAATATTTTTATAATTTGATTTGGCTCATCTGTAAAGATTAGATCCATTCTAAATTATTCTTTGAGAGTGGACAGAGAAATTGGGCTCTTTCTCAGGATGTGTATTTGCACTTTATGAAACTTTATAAGAGCTGGAGTATGAATCTGGGATCACAGATATTATAGCCTGGAGTAGGCAGTGTTGATTCTACAGAGGTGGTAGCCAGCTTTGATCTGAAGTGAAGCAATTATTGTTGCACGTTTATTTGCATCCGTGAAAAGATAGGAAGTGAAATTTCTCTTTCTTGTATTCTAAAGCAAAATATGAGAGTTTTTGTCCTAAAATTCCAAAGTAGTTAGTGGTGCCAGATGAGTCAACTATCTGGAAGACCACCAACCCTTTGGAGCCTTCATGTGTCTAATAGAGAAATGATGCTTTTCCCCCAACATTAATAGAGAAATGCCATTGAAATGTCAGTTAAAGGTGGGGTTATTTTGTCATTGTTCAGTGTAAAATATATATTATATTAGTGACTTCATATGAACAGCCGGGTACTGAAGCTACTGGCTTTGACTCTTCCTCCCAAAATTAAGGTTTCAGATTAGATAATACAAAAAGACACTTTCCATTAATAGAAGGTGATAATTCTAATAGAAATGTCACTTATCTAACACCTTCAAGTTGTTTCTCTGTTGCTGGCACACACTTGACTTTGGATGAGCAGCTTTTTATCTAATGTTGCTCATCAGTGAGGGCTGTAAAATTGAAAACAGAGCTGCAGATGCCCATATGGCATCTCTTCCAAAGCATGTGCGTAAATGGCCTCTGAACAGAATAAAGCAAAGGTCTGGTACTTTCTGTCACTTTTTGTTATAACTGTGAAATTGAGCAATATATAATATCATGCAGGAGAGGGAGAGACAGGATTTACTGCAGTGGTGAAAGCACAAACCCAATAACTAATTCATCCTTTTGGTAAATTCTGGAGTATTACAAATGTGGGATGTTTAATGAAAATCCTGTCTCAGGTTGCCCTGTGATCAGTCAAAGTAAACTTCATATCCTAGCTCAGTATCAAGGAAATGCTCATCTGTTTTACTTAACACTTTTAAAGAGATTTGAGGCAGGTTGGGATATGGTCTTGCTGTGTCTTAATTTGTATGTGAAAGCATTCTCATATATGGCAAAGTGCACACTTGTGTATTTTACAGTGTTAAAAAGCCTTGTCAGTATCTTTCTTGTTTCTGAACTACATTTTCTTCAGTTTGCTAATTAAAATGAGCAAAAGCCACACAGATATCTGGTTTTAATTGTGGTGTTTATTGGATAATTCATAGCAGATTCCTCTTATTCACAAGTGTTCTGTCAAAACATGTGTTGCATTGTTCTCTTACTGTGTAAATGCAGTGCAGTGGTCACAGCCACAGTATCAGATGTGTTTGCCAAGGTGGTCAGTGGCAGCACCAGCAAGGGTTAAGGGCAAAGTAAGGGATCCACTCCTACAAACACTACCAAAATCAGAGGGAGTAACACTGGTAAGTGAGAGCTTGACTAAGATTAGTAATGCACAGACAGTGACTGCTGTATTCTGTTCTTCAGAAAATTAATACTTGACCTCAGTAACTGGATGAATGTGATTCTTTACAGTGAATCTGTTTGCTGTGCCAAATGTGGGTTTGGATGCTCTGTGAAACTGAATCACTTCTGTGTAAGGGGGCGTGTCACAGGCTATTGCTAAATCTTTTGCTAAAGAGTCCTCATGGAATGATGAAATCAGTTTTAGGAAAAAGTACTTCTCACTTATGGAACAAATTTTTGGAAGATGCACCTTTCACAATGTTCTCTTGAAAATCTGTTCCATATGGAATTTCTTAATATTTCATTATTCTGCAACCCCTTACACAGACAACAACATCTTGCAATTTAAGAATGTTCTTTTGTGTTAGTTACCATGCATGGGTGTTAACTCTGGATACATATGTATGTATTGTTTTAATCCCATCCTTTTCTGTAGCTGCTCTGATGACTCATTCTTATTTGATGGCTTATTGGTTTTGATAACGTTTTCTGCAAATAAAAGACAAAATGTTTTTAAAACATAGGGCTGAGTACATCGTGTTAGTGAACATCCATGTGTTTGTTGAGTTCTAAGCAGTGAAAATGTCACTGCAGGTCACCTGAGTTTTTCTGAGCCTCACAATACTTTCAGTGTTTAGTTGAAGGTCCCTCTCCCTCTCTGGACTCCTCTCTGCTCTCCAGCTGCAGTTGTGTGACCTGACTCCCTGGTTCATTGCCTCTCTGTCCTACCTTGTCCCATTATAACTTTACACTTAACCAGTCTCCCTCCTTCAGTACCAGTGCAATCCCATCCTTATGCCTTCAACGTGTGTGGTTCAAAAACAAACACAAAGCACAATCTGACCATTGTGAGTCCTGGCTCTGCCTGAGCTAACCTGGCCCAGGCAGCCTTACAACCCTTGGAGTCCAGGCAGAATTTGCCATTCAGGTGGCTGCAGGAAAATGCATAGGCTTGGTTTCTGAAAGAATTGCATAACAGATGTTTCCATGGCAGATCTCTTTGACTTTGGCCTTTTAATCAGTTTTACTCAGGGAGTTGGTTTCTTTCATATCTAGGAATCATAGAAATATAGATTATATAGGCTTTATCTACATTTAATTCTTCCTCTTGTAATGTTTTTGTCCTGTTTTTCTGTCTATTTCTTATTGTTTCTATTTGCACGTTAAATACTCTTGTTTTCCTAGACTAGGACAATGCAGTGTTACTGTTCTACATGGAGAAGATCTTGACCTGAAAAGGCATTTGATTTTCTTTGGCTGTGCTTGCTGTTAGGAATTAGCTCTCAGAAAATCAGTATGTTGTGTGAACTTTGAAAAATAAAGCATGCCTTCCAGACTGAATCTTGCCACATCCTGTGTGCTATATAATATTTTGTTTGTTTCTGTTAGCCTATACACATTTTTGCTGCATTGACTGAGGGATGGTTGTCCTGAAGAATAAATGATGCAAATACAACACAATATAAGTAGTGTCAATAAATACCAGTTTTACTGGATATTATTTTTAAAAACTGTAAAATATGACATATGGTGAAACAGGCTGATTGTGGGCAAATTGTTTATAAGATTAAATCTCCTTCAAAAAATATTTTTAAACCTCTCCTCATTAAACAATTAGCTTTTCAGTATTCTCTGTATCTTTTTCCTTCTATCCATTCACATCCTCAAGGGTGTGTACTGGAGAGAACTTCCACCTGTTCTCACTAATATTTATTCCTTTCTTAAGAATTCAATCATTCCCTCTGAAATGCCATGACTGATTTGCAGTTTATTACTATTTTTCTCTGCTGTTGGAGAATTAGTGAAGAATAAAGCCAACATTTCCTAACTAAAGAATAATGAGTCCAAATTTCCAAAGAAGCATTCTTATCTAAATTCTCATGACCATAAGAATAGCTGATATGTCTGAATACCATATAGGCTTATGGTATCCCAAAGTGTCAAAAATCATGATGTTACCTCATGAAAACTGTTCTTGGAAAGAAGACAGTGCTTTAGGAAATATGCAAATTACTTTTGTCTGCCATTTAACCATGGCCTGGTTAAACACACAATAGGTTTTTCTGTATCTTTTATTAATGTTACTGTTGAAGAGTGCATGACATTTTTACTATTGGAATAATTCTGTGTTTTAATTTATTATTTTTATGAATGAGGAATATGGGACTGGTCTACGTGTAGTCCAATATTTACTTTGCATGAAATTCAAAATGTGTGTATGGCTAATAAGAAAAATATCTTGGCTGACCTTTCAGTAAATTCCAGGTTGTTTATCTGCTGATAAGTATGCATCATTCTGTTTTTATTTTTTGTTTCCTGTGCTTCCAACAGAAAGTAAAACCTTGTGAGCTAACCTGCCTTGAGTTATGCAGGACAAACATAATTTTGTGCTTCAAACACAAGCCCTGTTATTATTGATGCTTCCCTTCAAGTCGTGTACTTCTGTAATTAACAAACAGGAGATGATACTGAGCTGCAGCCAACTCCTCTCTAATGATGAGTCAGGTTGATTTTTCTAGGCCATATGAATCACATTTATTTTGGTGCCCTGTGTGCTCCACCTCTGGCACCTTGTGCATCATTTCTCTTCTCACAAGAGCAGAGTCACCTGAGCAAGGGGTCCCTGAGAAGGGGACACAGCCCCTTCACTGAGCAGTGCCAGCGATGCCACGCACTGACAGCAGGTTCATGTGAAGCTCATACCCAAACTGAGCAGGGCAGCACATCCCCTCTGCTGTGTCCTGGTGTAATGGATTATCCTGGAGCCTGTCCTGTGCTGACAGGTGTTAGTTTCCACAGAGCAGGCATGAATGCAAGGCTTGTCCAGAGGAAAGTGTGGCTCCTCCTAAGACAGCATTGTTCTGTGGGTTTGTGGTTTTTTACAGGGTCTCCTGGATTGTTTTCAGAAGTTCATCAGAGAGAAGCTTTAAAAAAGCTCTCTTGACATTTGCTCCCCTTCTATGCTGTCTGTGTATTTTGGACTTTCTGGCAGTAGGTTTATATGTATGTCTTATTCTCTCAGGCTCCCCAAGAAGTTATTGGTGGATTCTTACTGCAGCCATCCCAGTTTTGTGTTGCTCTATTCCCCTGTCAGCAATGACAGCAGCTTCAAGCTGAAAAAAGAAAAAAGTTTTAATTTTTTTTGTTTACTTACTTGCTAAAATATAGTCAGTTATACTGTTGCTCTAAAGGAGACAAGAAAGGGCTTCAGACTCCCTTTCAGTACCTAGAAACAGCAAGGAATAATAATATTACATCAGCTGTAATGATTCACCGTGCTATTCTGGTAGTGATACAGATCAATACTGCTCCTCCACCTGGGTGTGGAATTGGTGTTTCTGGTTGGGATCCCTGCTCCCTGGTTTCCTGTAGCCCACAGTGGTGCATCTTGTGCCCAGGGTGAGTGTCCTGGGGCTCGGGGGAGCTGTGACGCATTTCTGTGCTCGTCGGAAATGAGTCTCATTACCCCTGAGGACACTGTGTTGTCATTGCTGTCACACACACATGCTCTGCTGCCAAACAGCTGTTAGGAATGGGAGATTCATGTTCTGCTACATTTATTTCACACTTCACACATTTGTTCTCACCTCCAAAGTGTTGCATGGTGCTGTGTCTAATCATATTTTCATTTGCAGGCAAAGGAGATTTTCAGAACATCTCACTGTGAATGGTTTAGCAATACATTTGCAATAGAATAATTTTGGTATATTTGAGGAATGGATTATCCACTGATAAAGTGGATCCACACTACTAACAGACTTAATCCTAAATTAATAGATTCATACCTCTTGACAATCTGTTGAAAAACAACTGCTAATGCAAATGTTTAAGTGAATTGTGTATATATTTCATTTTATTCAGCCCTATATAAAAACCTTCGTATATACCTTTGGCACATTGATTTCTAATGTGACCTGACAGCTACTGTTTGTATAAACAGCTGCTCTGTATATAAAAGAGATTAAAAATAATAAAAGATCATAAATATAATTGGGAAAAGCCTGTTTACTTTCAATTGCAAAGCATCATAAATACCAGTGACTGGAGTCTATTCTACTACATGCTGTGCTAGAATCTGATTTGTCTGATTTATTTAATGAATTGCTGAATAATTCAATTCTAAAATATGGGAGATGTTGTACCAGTAATGCTTCAGAAAGCAAAAGATTTAAAATATATTGTAGTACAACAATATTAAACATATTGGAAAATAGGTCCCAAACAGCAAAATCTTGTAATTGACCATTATTTAGGGTATAACTGGACATTTTTATTGTGTAATATGCCTTCATTTGTGTAAACATCTCTATTGGTAAATAAGGACTTAACTTCATTTAACACCCATAAAATTACTTATTGCTTCAAAGCTGAGCAAATTAATTCCTTTTCAGTATGATAAAAGAGGAGATTGTCTTTTGGCTCTTTTTTCTTATTAGAGAGGACTCCAAGAGCACCTTCCTCTTAATCAGAGTTGGATAGCAAAAGGAAAGTAATGAAGAGAAACCAAAAAACTCCAAAATGGATTAAATGAAGTTTCTTTAAAAATTCTAGTGAGAGTTTTCTGTGTCTCTGCTGTTTTCCAGCACGGTGGGTTACTGTCCTGGGAGAGCAGCAGAGGAGAGAATCCCTTCCTTCCTTCCTTCCTGAGGGATGCCCTGCAGCTCTGCTGGCTGCTCCCCCTGGCAGTGTGGCTCTGCTTTCCAAGGGCACAGCTGCTGCAGGGATGGAGCTGGAAAAGGCTGCCAAATCTCACACTGTGGGGCACGTTTTTCCTGCTGTATTTATTATGTGGAGCGATATCATGGGACCTGTATGTGACCCTGTTGTGCTGTGTATGAGCTGCTGTCCAAGTTAGCCTTAGGTGGTACAAGTGTGGCCAAAGCCAGAAGGCAGCACTGACCTGCCTGTGGTAGGTACTCACTGTGTGAACAGCTGCAGGGACAGTGCTAGAGTTCTTTCTTTAAACAGAACTCCATGAGGTTTGCAAGAGTGACCTGTCCTTCCCCTAAAACAAGCCAAATAATAAGGATGTTAATAGCAACAGGTGGTTTGTGTCACCCTTTCTAATGCCACCATCTCTTCCTGAGATTTCATAGACAGAAACAAGTGATTTTAATTGTTCCTAAGTCTTCTAGATGTAGCAAACCTGACTTATTCCTTCAGCTGCAAGTCCTAGTCAATTAGTTCATGAAAGGAATGACTATTTTATTAAATTCCTAATCTACCAATCTAATAATAAAATAATAATTGCATATTATCACTGAACAAAATTCTCAGTTATAACAAGAACAGCCTGGTGGATTTCCCTTTATCCATTTCTCCACAAGGTTGTCTGTGTTGTGGGCACAGTGCCTTGACTGGCTCTGAGAGCACATGGGGAGGGAACTCTACATGACTCTGTGAGTGGACAAAAAGGCAGGAGATAAAGCTTCAGGGAGAGCAGCACAGGTAATGCCTGCATGACTGTGGACTTGGGGCTGGCAGCTGAAATTCAGGAAACAAGTCAATAAACCATCATTTACAGTTCCCTAAAATTGCTGTGTCAGCGTGTGGTGGTCAAAAAGCCAACAAAATATTGGGAAGCCTCAGGAATCTTACTGAGAGGGAGGCAGAGGCTGCTGCCTGTATCTGCTGGGATGTTAAAGGGAATAGGGAGGGATGTGTCCTCTGACATTCCTAGTGGAGGAAAATCAGATACTGGGCAGAGGGGCTCTAGAGAGTGTGCTTATGTGCTCTTCCCAAGAGTTTCTCTCAGTGCTGCCATGTGGAGTATGTTTGCAGTGTATGCACGGGAACCTGGTTCCATTCCTCACATAATCAGTTTAAATCTTACATTTTTCTTGAATGGATATTTTGGGACAATCCTTTAGCTGACAGGTAGAATAATTTTGAAGCTGTATGTCCACATTTGAAGATAAGAGTTCATATAAACAAACAAGGTTGATATGGGGCCTCTTTGTGTATTTCCCACAGTAAGAAGGAAGCATAGCCTAAAGAGGAGATGCTTTTTATATTTAAGAAAAATAGTTAACCACTTTTCTGTATCATTGTTAACATTCCCCTTGGATAAAATCCAGTGATGAACAACTTCCTTATGGAAGAGGTCAAGGCTTTTCCCTCTCCCATAAGTATTAAATGTCAGTTATATGTTTGAGAGTAGTGATGCAGATAAAGATTAAGAGTCGTGGGGCCAGTGGCATTAATAGTAATGTAAATTGTCTGCTTTTAAAGGAGGCACAATGCATGTCTATTATTAGGAACAGGGCAAGAAATAAAAATGCTTTGAATTTCCCACTGTACCTACAGAAGTCTAAGCAGGGCAGAGGTTGTACCCATGTATGGGAATGTGTTAGTGGAATTCTGTTTGTGCTGTGTTACTAAGCAGAACAGTGGCATATCAGACACAAGAAGTTAAGGGCGAAAGGAAACCTTTAGCAATTTTCTTGTTATTTGAATGTTGCAGAAGTTCAGTCAATTTAATATCCTCATAAATGCCCCATTCTGATGGGTGGGATCTGTTCTGTGGCTGGCAAGATCCTGCAGCTGGTGTCTGTGCACTGCTTGCACATATAATGTCTTAATAGAATCACAGAATTATTAACTTTACTCATATTCTACACCCTTGTTTCCATAAGTATTATTTACTTCAGCTACAGTGTGTAAACATTTCAATTTAGATAAAGACCTAATTTATTTTTGTGCTTGTATAGTAAAGCAAAGTACTTTTTTTGGCATTGGTCAAAAAATAGCATTTTCTCTTTTTTTTTTTCTTGGTTACTGTCAAGGGACTTTGATTCACTGAGGGAGAGCTGGTAATTTGTACACAGAAGACCACCTAATGGGATTTTTTTCCTTGCATTATTACTGGGAACATTGTCAGCATTTAACTAAGAATTTAAATTTAAAATAATTATTTTATTTTAAAGTGAAACCTTTGTTAAAGACTTTAAAAGGAATACTTTGGTTTTAGAAAACACCATAAAGTTAAAGTGATGTTTTTTTCTTTGACAGTCCATCAGACTTGTGTGGTCATTCCCCCTCAGCGTCAGACCTAAACTGTTATGAGATTTAAGTTTAAATGTGTGAAAAATGAAGAAATGAATGGATGATTCAGGACTCTTGGTACCTTTGTCTGGGGCATAAAAAAAACTAGCTTTCAGGAAAAGTATTTGGATCAATTATTAAATTCAGTAAGGGAGACGAGATTTTATTTCAGAAAGTGTCCAAATTCAATTCAGAAGCTGAAGTTTTAAGGTTTTCTTCTCTACCCCAAAGCACAATAAAGCTGGTGCTTCCAGGGAAAACCACTTAGCTCCTCAATGGCTATATGGGGTAAATTATTCTTATTTTGTGTGATTAATAACAGGCATTTAGGAGAAATATAGATTTGTCCTACTGATGGATATGAATGGGCACATTTAAGAGTTCAAACCTTTCAGCAAAATATCCTCAAGTTAAACTGGGGCTAGAGAGCTACAGAAGAGCAGAGACTTGGGACTTACAGTGGTGACTTGAACGAGATGAAGATTTTGGTCCAGTTAATTGTGAGTACCAAATGAGTTATTAAAGAGCTGGAGCTGTGGGATGCTCTCGAGTGTTCTGGAGTGCAGACCAGGGCCTGGGTGGTTTTTTTGGATAGTTACAACAATGCCTATTTTAGTGTGTTCTAGTGTGCTGCAGTTTTCCATGATGGTTGCCTGTCTGAAACCAAAACATCATGGAATATTTTAATTAGAAATTTGTATTGAATTCTGAGAGAATCTGTTGTCAAATATTTTTTAAGAAAGGAAGATGTATTTCAGGGAACTTTTATGTTAGAGGCCCTATGCTTTGGAGCAGGAGCTTCCTGAGTGAAACATGGTCTTAGTCAATTTTTGGGTGTGCTGTTTTGTGGCAAAAAGAAAAAGTCACTTCTGCTTTCCTAAGTCCTTATACTGACATCTGGCCTGTCTGTGTTCGACCTGGAGGCAGGGGGAGTGTCCTCTGATGCCTTGAGAGGAGAGCAGGGAGGCTGTGGGTATCATCAGCCAGCAATGTGAGTGGGGATTTCAGTGTAGATCTGCAAATTCTGAGTCTTGTCTCTGTGATTTTTGTGTTCTCTGTTCTGTGATGCAGGAACTGATTTTTCTCCCACTGATGCATGCATCTGCAAGCTGGTGATGATGATAAAAAACTATATTTTAATTGATGGATTTTCTGGGAAAAAGTTGTTGTGGAAAGCTTTTGCTAACAAATGCTGTTAAAAATGTGTCCAACCACTTTTATCTGTTATTTTGGCTGGCTTTGTAAAGTCAGCCTAATAAATGTCTGGAAGCAGAGAGGCACTTAGGTGTTTAACCTTCACTTCAGCTGGCTAAGGCATGGTTTAGAGTTTCCCCTTTTTCTGGGAATATACACAGAAATAAAACTCTCAAATGCTTGGTTCTGTAAACGTTCCATTGGCCAAAATCCATGTAACTAAAGGAGGGCCCTAGCTGTACTCCTATTTGGAAGGCAAAGTGGTTTGCACATGTGAAAGTGTATTCTAGCCTGGAAACACGAGACTCTGCTCTGGGTACAAGAAGGTGCTCCCTGTTCTGCAGTCCTGGGTCTCATGATCTGCACTCAATAGTGAACAGCCAATGTAATTTCCTGGCTAAGAGGCCTTTTAAGAGGTTTTTGCATGTGCTAAAATAGTTTCTACACAGCTTTAAACAGAGCTTAATTGTGGAGAGGCCTTTGAACATACATGTCTGACTTTATCTGAATCATTGGGACTACTTGCCATGATGCTTATCTTCATGTAGTGATCTGTCTTTTGTACTAAACTGTTCTAAATTAAAGACAATATCTGACCTTTATGAAAGGGTTCTTGCTTCACATGTAGTCCTTGTTGCTGTGCAATAAAATCAAATAGTAAATTCTAAAATCCATAAAGTCAACTGAAACGTTTTAAAGATTAAATTGAGTCTGGTTCTCTTGGGCTTTATGCTTTACTGTCTTGTATTACCAACCTAAATCTATTTGTGCAAGTCTTGCTTTTTGTGGTAGAACTATAAAATAAGCTAAGAGGTATCCATGGAAGTGTCATAAAGAGTTTATGGTGTTCATAAGGAGACTGTCACCGCCACCCCAATCTTTCATTTAGCAGCAGCCTGCTTTGCAGACTGATGTAGTAATGCACAATAATCCTAAAGGTGTCTTCAAGATGGAGTTCTTATGAAGTCATGTGGCATGGTTGTAATTTTGATCTGTCCTGCCTCTACTGAGCATGGAAGTAGGACAGGGTTTAGCACTGAATTGCTTGGGCCTCTTCTTCCAGAACTTTATCAAATTATTTGGAACAGGATCCTTAAACTGTTAAGCAATACCTGAGTTTTATAGTGAAGCTGTAACACTTGGAGAAAGGCAGAGACATAAACATTTAAAAAAAAAAAGGAGGCAACCAATAGAAATGACCCAGAAAATACCCGACAAGTCTTTTTCTTTTTTTCCATTGCAAAATTTATCTGATTTAAATATAGTGAAATATGTAAAAGAGGAGGGAAATATTTCATTATTTCTACACAGCTGATATCTTTCCAAATGTGTATTCCATTGACCTGGCCAACTTTAAAATGATGTGTTTTCCTTCTTGGCACAAGAGATCTCTTAGTTTTTTAGAAAAAGTATTCTTAGTGAGCTACATTCTCTGAATAACTACAGCCAGTATTTTTTTTTTATTTTATGATGAGTTAATGGTGACCTGTGACCACTGGTATTTTTTTTTTTTTCAGGTAATTCTATGGGAAATTTCTACAGATTTTATGCAATTTAGATGATCTGTTTTCATGGAAGAGGTTGTGCCCATCCAGGAAATTTGCCATCACTGAGTGGTTCCTATGGAGTGTATTTGGTCTGAGCACAAAAGATTGTTCTCTTCTATGTGCATTTGGAGGTTTTAGTGCCCAACCTTCACTCAAACTCTCACAAAGTCTGCCTTCCTTTTAAGTAATACAGTCTCCCTTCTCACTTCAAAAACTGGAAGAATCTAAAGTGTTAATAATTTAGCTGTTTACTTGAATTCAGTCTGAATGCTTTAGTGTTCTAGTACAGGGGGGTTTTTTTGTTTGTTTGCTTTAATATCTTTAGCAAAGTGAAATTAACTTTGCTTCTTACACTGGCAAGTTTTACTATCTTCACTAGTTGGAGCAAATGCATGTTGGTTACTTAGAAGTAAAAATATTTGGAAACTGTGATGTCTGTGCTGATGCTCTTAACTCTGATCATTTAGCCAATATGCAGATTTCAGCTAATCTGGGAGTCGTTCTGTCTTTTAGTTGTCATGTCTTAATTTTTGCTACAGACCATATGAAATCTCGTGTTCAGCTGAATGGAACTTTAAGTATGTTTTGCCAATCTTAATCTGATTCAACCCTCATATTGGTTTAAATCAGGGAAATCAGAATGTATTTCATCAGATGGAGTGATGTGAAACAGTGGCTGGACTCTCAGGTACACTGCTCTGCTATTGAATACAAAACCCTTTTAGGCCATGAAAGACAAAAATAGATATTTTCTTCCTTCATGTTTAGAATAATGGAGACATTATAGACCAGTTACAGCTTCTAACCCTCACAATCAAGGCTGGCTAAAATGAAATCATAAGCATTGATTCATGAGGGGAAAATGTAATATGGAAAAAAAATCAGCACTGGCAGCAGTCTTGCTGGCTCCTGGCAACATGGAAATATGGTGGCAGGCATGTGTGCCTGTGTAGACACTGACCTCTATATACTCTCTATATACTTTGTTAATTTTCTGCTCTTGGGTCACTTTCCAGTGTAATGCCCATTTTCATTGTTGTAAGAACTGAGTAAATACTTTGAAGGAAACAAAATTGTTTGCCACCAGCTCCTGCTCTGCATCAGTACAAACAATAAAAAGCCTGCAGTGTGTGTGATATCTCTTCTGTAAATTCTCTTTTGCATCTGAGCACTTTCTGAGCAATAAAACTGATGAACTGATGAACATTATCTTGTATGGTGCTGCATTTCTGCCTTGTGCAGGAGGACACACCAGAGCTCTCCATGTGAACAGGATAGAAACCTGCTGGTTTATCCCAGGCTTGCTGCTTTTTTTGACATCTTACAAAATCTTGGGTAGCCCTGGCTCTTGGCTGCTGCACATGAAATTGTTGGCTTTGGGGGCATGTAGGGTGGGAATTGTCTTCTATGGAGAAGTGATCTATACCATGATGGAGCTGAGGACTTTGTCTTACTTGTTTGAATAACTTGTATATTTGTGTTTTTGTATATTTGTGCCCCTTCAATAATGCCAGTGAATTTTAGAGAAACTGACATGAAGTAACAGACAGTGACAGAAACAAAAGTAAAGAATTGATTTTCCATTTTCCAGTCCTCTACCTGCTAAGTCATGGATAATCATACCATCAATGGAACAATCAATGGTAAAGGTGGAACAAAAACAGATTTTAACATTAAATGGAGCCTCATTCTTCAGCAAAAATGCTTTCTATAAAACCTAAGCAAAAAATTGGTTCCTACTAGCCCAATTTATATTAGCTAAAACAATAAAAGTCCAGAAAAGAGCAACAAACAATTATGCTCAGTCTGTAGGCAAAAAATAGTAAGTTCTGAATCTACTCCCTTTTCATAATTTAAAAATATTTTTCTATTAATGGAAATATTTGTTGCTTTGAAAGTGCCTTTTTTCCCTCCCAGGAGATTTCTTTCAACATGGGAACACTGAAAAAAACCTTTAAATAAAATACATGATAATTTCAAAGGATTCTTGTAAAGACAGCAAAAATAAAAGGGGAGTTAAATTTTAGATTTATTATAGTGTTGTGGAGGGGGAAGCCATCTGTGTTATCTGATTTAAACATAAACACAGCAAGCACTTCTTAAATGCAAGATGTATAAACAGTTCTCAGTATGCTAAATATTGTTGTGGTTTAGTACATATAAACAGAAAATCCTATAGAAAAGCCAAAACATGGTTTAAATATGTTACAATCTGTAACAAAGGGAATGAATTCTTCCTTTGCTGTTGATTGATCATGAACGATACCAGGCTTAAATTGCTCTCTGTTCATTTAGTTATTATTTCTTTTGTGCAAACAGGATAAAAATTTCAAACAAAGCAAATTTGAAACTAAGATATAGTTAGTTGGAGGAGTCAAACAGAAATAGATTTCATTGTAAAGCCCAAAGCACTTGTTAAACTTCAAACTGCATTGGATTTGGTCTCAGTGAAAAACCTCGAGGCTCCCAAGAGGAGAGAAACTCGCCCAAAGCAGATCTTCATATGGGAAAAGCATGACCATAAAGGTGCATAGAGAAACTCCAGTGTGGGTATTAAGCAATAAGGATTTACAGGTGCAGTTTTTTGCTAGCTTCTGTGGAAACAGCTTCAGTACCAGCTTGTTTTGAAGCAGACAAATAAAGCTTTAGCAGCCATATGTCAAAGACAAGTACTATAGCAGAATCAAATGGAAACCAAAATAGGGATCAGAATAAGAGATTTTTAAGATTTAAATTTTAAAAAAAAGTCCTAACCAGAGACATCAGTATCTCAACAGCTAGGAAAAAAAAGGACATTAAAAATTTACAGATATGTTCCTGTTTTGATTCATATTGGACTATTTGAAAGGGGGAATAACCTTTGTTTTTCCTTTGTGTCTGTGGAGGCCATAAGACACATGAATACTTTGTTGTCATGCATTTGGTATTTAAAGTTCATATCCTGCTGGGTGCTCTGAGTCCCATATGGAAGAAAGTTCCTGTGTTTGATAAAAATATTCCAACAGTCTCACTTTTTATATTGAAACTGTTGAAGAAAAAGGGCCATTCTTTCTTATGACTCTCATTGTCTCACCATTTTTATTTACATGTGATATTTCCAACCTCTATTGCATGCAGAAAACTTGTATTCCAGCACAGTGCTGGAAACCCACATTACGTGTATTCACTTTCAGAAAGGAAATTGTTTAGTTTGGTTTAGGTTTTTGGTTTGTTTTTTTTTTTTAATAAAGTCAGACTGATCATTTGGAATCAGAAGAATGGCATTGCCGGTGTCTCTAAGTTTTCATCTGAGAGGGATTTGGAACTGGGGAATATGAAGTCCAGCTATGCTCTTGCTTTGCTTAGAGGTGTGACATGCCATATGATTTTTGTACAGCTGAGTGAATAGAATTCTGGAACAGTGCTGGGATACTGAATTATGTTTCTAGATCTGTTTCTTACTTGCTGTGGAATGTAATTATATGCTTTAATATTTTCTTTTCTTGATTTCTCTACCTGCAGAAGTATTATATTATAATATTATGATGATTTTTGCATAAAAGAAACTCTTTAGATGGGAAGGTATAATTCTTACTAGCTAGTAGTAGAATATCATCTGTTCCTCTTGCATAATTTCTTTTTACAGAGGAAAAATTATTGGATGGTGCTGGAGCAATATCAGTTCTATTAATTCTGATGTGCCACATCATGGGCATGTTTGGATACTGAAGTATAAAGGATGCCTATAAATAGGCATACACAGACCACTGACTCCTGTTCTAGCTGTTTATGGAGTGAATGGATGCAGGAAGGGTTTTCATGTCTTCTGCTCAGGACTGACTAAAGTAACAGGCAGATTACTTCAGAGTCAGAGGTTGACCACAGCAATCTGTAGTGTCCTGCCAAAATCCACTCCAAACTTGTGAATGAAATCACAGTTTTTCTTTTTGTTTGTTCTCTTGAAAGTAGCTGAGAACATTACAGTAGCCAAGTAAACTCTGGGTAAAGTAAGCAATCACACAGCTTCCCATTCCAATTTCTGTTTAGAGAGTACTAATGATATAAGGCAGCCCACAGCTGAGTTCTTAAAATGTTTTGTTCAGCACATTTTTTTCCTTTCACGTGCAGTTGACAGTAGAAATGTTCTTGTTAACTTCTCTGCAGTACAGTTCACTCAGTTGCTTCTAAATCCAGATGTGGATTTGTGGTCACTGCACTAATGAACTCCATATTTAAGCCAAATTTAGGCTATCTGTGCACTCCAACATACAGAATGGAAAGATATGCCTTTGCATATATATGTCTTGGTAAAGTGCAATGCCTTTTCCTTGATATGGGATAAAAAAGTATTTTCCATTTTTGTAAACTGCATTCTTTGGAAAGTGGCCACTAAAATTACGTATGTAAAGCTGTATCTCCCTATGATAGAACACTCTAGTAATAATGTTAAAAGGTAATATTTAGAATGTTGCTTGTGCCGTTTGGTGGTGCTTTCAAGCTTCTCTAGCACAGAGAAAAGCAAAGGAGGGCTGAGCTGTGTGCAGGATGTGCTTTCACAGGGCTGAGGAGCATGCAGAATGAAGCCCAGATGTGCTGGAACAGGATGTAACCAAGGGCTTGTGAGAGAAGGAGGTGGGTGAGGCTGAGATTTGGCTTGTGAAAAGTTTGATGGAGGAAGTCACGTGTGTCGTAAGCCTAGAAGATGATTCTGAGCCAAAGAAGTCAATGAAGATAGTGCTGGTTTGTGTTAGCTGAAGGTCTGGCTGATTTTGTTGACTTTGGATGTGCCCTAATATCTTCAGCTCTCTCACTTTGCTCTAGGCTGCCTGCTATGCTGCCATGTTTGTGTAGAATGAGATTAAGCTCTTTTTCCCAAGACATACACACTTCTGGCTTTAAGGAAGGATTTCTGAAGTGTGTACAGGCATTTGTGGAATGCATAGGAGCATTCTGGGGATGAGTTTTCCTGGGGTTGATCTTAATCAGGCCAATTTCCACCTCCTCAGGAGCTCTTTGCACTTGAGGAAAAGAAATACAAAAATGAATCTGAGCCTGTCAGTGCAGTTGGATGATATTATTTACCTGGGTCTCTCTCCCAAACAGCATTACTTGGGCATTGTTGAGAAGGGGAGATACTTACACAGGTTGCATATGGTGTACTTAAATCTTTTTGTCATAGTGTTGAAGGATGGGCTGGGGACTGGACAAATGGTTATGGTACTTTGGTGGTCCAGAAATGGGTATGAAGATGTCCTTGAGCTTCTTGCCAGAGTGGTGTCCTTCTGCTCCATGGGTGCTCTGAGGTGCCTGCTTAAGAACTATTTTCACTGCTGCACCTGTATTTGTGTGCACAAATGATGTGGGGTTGGAGCAAACAGTCCCCTGCATGAAATAGGGGCTGGAGCCTCCTGTCATGGCTCTCTTACCTTTTGTGTTAACCTCATAGATGGAGAATGTGTCCAGTGCTGAAAATGTTCTTGGGGCACATCTTGATTTGTGGTGAAAATACAGCCATTGGGATCTAAGTGAAAATATATATGGGCAGAGTAAAATTGTAAATTTTGGGGATTTTGGCTTCCTCAGGAGAGCTGTTTGAAATCACTGCCAGAGGCAGAACATTTGTGCTGTTGAATTACAGCTGCAACTCAATGTGGCAGGTCCAGTTTTGTGTATTAATGTTACTTTTACTGTAGCTAGCTCTCATCCTTGCCAGCCTGTGATTAGAGTCACTTGGCAGTAATTTTGTGGATAAAATTTACTATTAACTGATTCCTTTTTCTGCTATACATGTTGTCATTTTTATTAAAGTTCCAAATTTCAGTATAGCTAGTGGCCCTGTTTAGCATCTGCTCCTTAGTTTACAGAAAGCTTGTGGTGACAAAATCCCACAATATTACAATGACCAATATTCACAAGTAACATCCATTTTAATATTCTGCCATGAGTTTCTTTCTCTACAGAAGTCTGTGCTTTTGCACCTTTTATTTTCTTTCTCAGTTTTCATGGCAATCTTATCACTGGTATTTTTTCTAATGCCTTCTGTGTGTTACTGATGCTAATTTTCTTTTCATGGTGAGATCTGACTTATGTGGTTAACACTACAAAATAAAATTATCTTATTCTTAAATCTAAGATTAAATAAGATTGCTATTCATTTGTTCTGGGTTATTTTTAATCTGATATCCAACTTTCTATTTCTGTGGTTACTTCTCAAACTGTTTTCCTGGTATTTGTGGCTGGGATCCCAGGGGATATACAAGAAGTCATTTTGCTTACAGTACTTTATTTAGTAAGTGCTTCAACTATTATTTTAGTTACATTTTCACACTTGTAATTATACTAAAATAGTACTGAAATATTATATCCAACATTTAAATGCTTTTCTTCAAGTTATTTTAAATATGTAGCTGGAGAAACGTGCTGTGGAACTCCTCAGAAACACTCCCCATTTGCAGGAATTAGGCCTACAGAGAGCAGGAGTGATAAAGTCCAGCTCCAGTATTATAGATGAGGAAATGGAACACAGAATAAGTCTTGAGTATAAGAAAGCATGAATGATCTAAAAATATTTATGTATTTTCATCCTGAGTTGATGAATGTGTGTTTAATTTAATGCGTGTTAAATTTTAATGAGATTTCATTTATCATGAAAGTCAGCTGTAGTGTACAGTATTCTGGAAAGCTGGACAAGAGCAGCAGCTGCCCAGTATTTTCTAAAATAGTGAAACAATGAGGTTTGGAGCTGTGAAAAGGTTTATTAATAGCAAGAGAACTTATAAAAAGGAATTTTAGAAGGTCTTTGAAAGAAGATAGGAGGCATAAGCTTTAGTAAGGGAAGTGAACGTGATGGGAGAGCTCAGGTGCTTCTGTAAGAAAGGTGTGAGAAAGGGAACAGTGAACCCCAGTCATTCCTGAACAGGAATGGATTCCCAATGAAAGGCTGTGTAGGTTTGGTTTTTTTGGGGGGCTGGGGAGGGAACGAAAGTCTTTGAAAGAAGCTTCACCCAGGTGAAGGGTGCTACTTTACAGGAGCTGAATGTTTAAGAGTTTTTTCAAAGATAATTCCTAAATGAAATACAGAAATACAAAATTGGTTTCTGGATTTTATGCTGATAAAATTTCAAAACTAAATTATGAATTTATATATGACTGGTGATAGTAAGGATTCATTAAGAACCAATTACAGACACACTGACGTATAAAAGAGATATGTTTAAGAAACCTGAAGTGCAACATGACTTTTTTTTTTACATAAGGCAGTCTTCCTTGAAAATCTTATCTCCTTATTGTAGGAGGTCTTTGGATTTCTGTTTTAACTTGTTGGATATTTAGAATTTTTTGAAATTTCTACTTCTGTGGTTATGCCTGCTCTTTACCTTCAGTCTCATTGCAATTGGGATCTACATCTATCTTTGCATAGAGGAAAGACAAAATTCATCTCCATGGGTTGAACAAGCGTTAATAATTTCAATACAGGAATTTGCAGAGAAATTTTAAATACTTTATACTTTTCTCCTGAGTCAGTGCAATTTAAATCTAACACTGGGAAACTGTTACTTTGGGGCTGGAAGAAATAATGGCAAGTTATTAGTTATGATGATAAGTGCTAAAAAATGTACACAGCACATAAGGAACCATTTAAAATATATCAAGAGTGAATCATTATGAAAAACATTGGAGGGTACTTCTTATTTCCTCAAGGATTAACTTGGAAAGAATTACTTTTTCTTGTTTTATTTTATTAATGACTTTGGCATAAACAAAGGTATCGTGTTGATGAAACCTATTTATGACAAAAATTAAGGAGGGAACATAAATTTAGTTATTTTACATTATAAAAGAAAGAACTATACAGGCTTGGAGACCAAAGTAATACAAACCCTTGTCTGAGCACTTGGGAATTAAGACATCTCTTCCAGATGCTCACAGATGGAAGCAGTCAGGGAAGAAGGGACCTGGGGGCATTGATTGCAGACTTTTCCTACATGAGCCACCAGTGGGACATGGCCAAGGAGAAATGAAGTGTGTATCCAACCAAGTGCTCCTGAAGGGTGACTCACATGCAGACACTGGAGGGACCTCTCTGGGTATGGTGTGAACAATTCTAATCAATCACGACCAAAAGATGTGGATGCAAACTGGAATGTCCAGCCAGGATCATTAGAGGAAAGGAAACTCCCTGTACAAGAGGAGATGGAAACACACTTACTCAATGTCACTAAAGAAAGGCTAAAGAGGATGTTGTGGTTGCTTATATCAGGAAGAAGAGGATTTTTGGTACTTAGTCTATTATTGTCCAAATGGTACCAAACAGCCTTGCATCAGCTTACAACTATTTGTATTTTAAAAAATATTTTCAATAATAAAGTGTGAGGGTTTTGGAAATGCCTAGCTATTTCAGGGTTTAAAAAAATTATTTTTAAATCAGAAGAAGAGATTCAAATGTGTGTGTTAGTGTTAAGTGTAATCTTTTCCTCTTTAGACAGTGTGTTGTCAAAAGCTGCATCTTTGAGACAGCAAGAGAATGATGATTTTCTAGGTCTCACCCCAATTTCCCAATAGTCAGTAGACAGTGGATCAATATTCTTGAAGTGGCAGCTCCTTCAACACCTTGTGTTGGTTGAGGTTTCAGCTTCAGATTGATGGCCCAAGACAACTTATTTATGTGATCCTTAACAGTGTAGTCCAAAGTGTTCTGGAGAGGGAAATGAAGCTTATTCAGCCATGCTAAAACAAATATTTGAAAGTATTCAGAAAATATGTCTTCTTAATTGATTTAATTTCAGCTTTTCATTCCTGAGAAGTTTCTCACCTCAGCTGCATTGTTCCTTTTATGTGAACACCAGAAGAATTACAGATCCTCATATCTAGCTGCCTCTGTAGATTCAGCTGCTGTTTTGAAACCCTGTATTGCTGTGGTTGTGATTTTTAGGCCTCATTAGTATATGTGAATAAACTAATGACTTAGCTCAGTATGATTTGGCAAAACCCCTCCCCTTTTCAGAATATCCCAGCTGTGGTCAGTTCTCCTGATATTTTTGGCATGTTACCATCCATGCTTGCTGCTAGGACTGGGATCTAGGAGAGAAAGGAAAACAAAATGTTCATTTAGGTTAGAAAAGAGGGTAATTTCTGCCTTTTTCTTTCTATTTATTCACTGCTGACTTAGCTTCACTAGCTTGTGAATTTCAAAATTTAGAGGGGTAAATGCACAGTGCTCTATGCATCATGTTACCTATGTCAGTGACATGGTGTTTATGCAAACTTCTATATAGAAGAATTCTCTTTAGTGAAAGAATGTGATGCAGAAGGTTTGTGTAGAATTTTAAAACGAGATTTAAAGCACAGTACAGCAGCATACAGAAGACATTTTGAAGATTGTTTCAGTTCTCCTTGACATATTAAGAGTGCTTTCTATCTGGGAAACTGCACTGCCAAGGACTCAAACCAATGCAACTTGAGTTATCTAGGCAGCCTGTGTATTTCAAACTGGAGTCATGAAGTTTGAAACCATCACATCCAGCTCAGAGGGGCACTCTGCCTTTTCCAGGTCTCCTCAGGAGAAACTGTCCCCTTCAAACTGTGCAGCCTTAACAGTGATATGTGCTTTAATTCCTTGGGAATCTCACCTGGGGATGATGCTTATGTCTTTTAGTTGGATGGGAATTTAAATGACTTTGAAAGACCTTGGACTGAAGCTGAAAAGCTAAAATTTTTGATCACATTAGTAACTATATTCTTTGTGTCATTGAGGTATTTAACTTGATGGTTTTATTTTTTTATGATCACTTCTCTTTTAACTGAGGACTGATAAGACAGTAGGCTTCATTTTGTCAACGGAGGAGCTTCTAAATATATTGTTGGGGATTGCATAGAGTAAAAAAAAACAAACTTGCAGGTAATGTTGAGTTTTGTTGTCTGTGCTGTGGGCAGTAACATCTGCCTATCAGAAAGGGCAATACCAGCAACTTACATAACTGCAGCTGCCAAGGTGTTATTCTAGAGCAGATCAGAAATATCTTTGCCAAGATAAAACAAATTTTTTAACCATTAACACCTAAAAAGGATGTTCAGCCTCAGAACCATCAATATTATGTTCTGTTTCTGGTACCACAGTGCTGACCTCTACCAGCAGCAATGCACTGCAGACTAACATGGAAAGGTTATTATATTCTAACTTAGATTTCAGATGTGACCCTTGATAGGTTTTTCAGTTTTCTCTTCTTTGTTATTTCTATGAGCCCGGATTTCCATGTAATGTGATCAGTACTAATCTTTAACATATGTGCCATTCTTCTTTTCCCATGGTTAATATAACAGATGTAAGCTCTGCTTCTGTTCCATGCAGCATTATTTTACTGTAGTGTTGGAAACTACAAATGTCATGAAGATTTAATTTTTATGCAAATGGATATGGGGCCAGAAAAATTATGTCTTAATTACCATTTACAGTTATGTTGGTGTCTTTGAAATTAGAAAACAGTATATATTTGTTGGCTACACACATCAACATATGAATAGAGAGTGCTGTGTACTGAACACATGTAACTTGTGTGTCCTACAGAAGGAATACAAAGCAGAAAAAACATCTCCTGCTATTTTGTTGTGGAAAATAAATCATTCTATTTTCTGTACTTTTATTTCCTTTTAGATGCATCCTCATCTTTGTTGGGTGATACTCTCTTAGGACTGCAGGGCTGACTGTGCCCACTCCATACCATTTTTTAAGTACAGTCAAAAGGAAAGGGAATTATTAGACAAAATTTTATGGATTGTATACCAATGGGTGCTATTTTCCATATGACTTCAATACTGCCAAATTAGTGCTATGAGCCTACCAAGTGTGATAAATGACAACAGTAGGAGATAATTGTCCTCCATGTAAAAAACTTGTAGGAAAAATCCAGTCTGAATTTTATTTAAAATCAAAGGGGGTCTTGTCATCACTGTACTTGTTAACAATTTACTTTTCAAGACATACATTTGTTTCACAATTAAGGGGATATATGTAACCTCTTGAGAGTTAATCACTGTGAGTATAATAGACCTTTTTTGCTAAGACTGTATTGAAAATAAGGATTAAATTACTTTATCTTCCTCTTCTTTTGTAAATATACAGTATAACAAGTTGCAGTGTTACTCGAAGTGAAGCATTTCTGCCTTGCATTTGCCCTTTATCTCATTGTAATGATACCAGAGATCCAATGTAAATATCCTTCTGTTCTGTCCAGCAACCCATTCTTTAATTTGGTGTAATCAGAAAATAATAACCTCTGTAAAACAGGCTGTCAGGGAGAAATAATAGGGCTGTTAGACATTTGGCAAAACTCCACTGCATACTGCTGAAATACAATATCCCAGTTTTGCATGACATTTGTCAAGACTTGGTTGCTGTAATGTGCTGGGATGATCTTCCTATCAGACAGCACCCAAGAGCAGACCCTGAACAGCCAACCCTTCACAATCTAATGAGCAAATCTGGAGAAGTAATCCCATCAGGAAGGGTATGTAGTGTATCTCTCATTACTCTATGTGCCACCAGTTCTGTACTTCGAGTTTTCATATGGTTCCCTTTTTCTTTTTTCCCTTTCAAGGCATTATTTTTCATGGCAGTAACTGTGAATTAACCAAGTTCTGGGTAGAAAAACCTTTAAAGCATATCTGGATCATTCACCTTTTTTTTTTTTTTCATATTTAAAAAGTCTAATATTTATTTTTATGAGCAAGTTTTTTCTTCTTTATTTGCAGTACTCCAGGAACACCAAAATAGTCTTTAAAGTGATTTTTGGAAGAAGGTAAAGACTTCTTTTAGCCACGCTGTGGTGCCTGGCAGCAATTCAATTTGTTGCAGTCAGAGGACATTTAGTACATCCAGTGTATGGACACGTGCAAAATCTTGCATAGGGTACACCATGTGTTGAGAAATGTGCCACTGTACACTCCTGAACACAGTTCTATAGGGCTCATAAATAAAAACTGGGGGGGAAAGGGAAGCCTCTTTTAAAGGTTCAGTAGAGGAAAGACAGCTGAAGGAAGACAACCCCTACATAAATGCAAACAAAAGCTGCTCATTTAGTTATACACAAAGAGCAAATTAATGGAAAAATGGGATAATATTTTTCAAAACATAGTTCAAGACCACTTTTGTAAACCTCTTTTTCAGTGAGAAGCTATTTGAGTTGCAGGCTTTCCCAAATGGAACAAGTGTTGACATTCGGGGAGAAAGGAAAAAGGCAAACTTATTTTTTGACTTAGTGGGAAAATATTCTTCATAGCACCCATATTGATGAGAGTTTTGGTGAATAAAAAGGAGATCTGTGCTATTAGACATGGCTTTCTGCCTTTTTTTAAAAGTTCCTCCAGTGATAGGTTCGTAAGTGCTGTCATTTGAACCACCAAAGATAGGACTTAAGTTTTCTTTTAAAAATCTTATTTCCAGAGTAATCAAGATTTTCTGCTGATTTAAAATTGGGATAGTTTGTGACTCAGTTGTGTACTCTGTGCTGTTGAAGATCTGTCCCATGGACTGGGGTCTGGGGAAGTGTTGTTTTTCCTGCCTGTGGCAGGAGAGCAAGACAAATCAACTCTATCCATCCCTTCCATTCTGTGTTGAGAACAGCACAGTGTGAGCTCTTTAACCTTACAGCACTGAACTCAGTCCTTGTCTGCTAAAGGACTCCACTGTTGGTTGCAGAAATGTCAGCTCTACTTGGTGCTGTTATTTTGGATATCAGCATGGACTGATTTCTCCAGTAGATGACAGAGCTGTGATTGCTCTTGGGCTGGAGGTTGAGTTTCAGCTCTCTGGATGAAGTTGAATGTACTTCATTTCAATGTTTGGTATATGAAGAAAACTCAACCTTCGTGTTCTTGAATAGCATTTTTGGGAGTTGCATGTAGTAGAAGTTAACACAGATTTTTAGGACTGTAGCAGAAGTGAAAGGAGACAGGAGTGATCACTGCATGGACATTTATGCTGAGATAAAATCTAGGTCTTGCAATTTCTCTTGTGAAAAGCAAGCTGGAGCACAGGATGGGTCCCATGGTGCTTGCAGCTTCCTTCATGCAATTACATGCATGTCCTGTTAACAGTGAGTGATCCTGAACAGCATGTTCCCCATTCTTTTCTTTGCTAGAAGTGAGGTGACTGCCCTTGCAAGGTTGGAGAGCATTGTTCCCCTAGACTCTGTGCTCCCTTCCAGCTCTGCAGTGTCTGTCTGCTGTCTGGGATTGATCTGTGTCTCATAGACTGTGGAGATGCTTGTTAGTACAGTCAGCCCTCACTGGTCAGGGAAAAGTTGGTCAGACAACTGATTCTGTCTGATCTAGACAGAAAATTTAATTTTGAGAAAAATGTGAAAGAAATATTAAAAGCTTGTCAGGGCTGTGGCAGCTCTCAGCTTGTCCTTTTTATTAATTTAAGGGTATTTGAGTTTTCTATCTATAAATTATTTCATTAGCAGAAAGTTTTTTTCTGCTTGCATGTACTTCATGTAAAAATCAGGATACAGGATTTTCCTGTAGTACTCACAAAAGTAATTCAATTGAAGAAGGTAAATGTATTGAATGTGCCAATCAGGGAAAGTAATGCATGTTCCAGTTTATATATGTGTATACATCAATAGAGATGTAGATACATATATAAGTGTGTTTGTGTGAAATGAGTTATCAGCATTGTTACAAATGTATATTATTGTTTAAAATTTTCAACCTAGTTATTAGAATTCTGTTACATGCTTATGGACTGTTCTGAATAAAAGAAAATACATCCAGAGAAAAGAATTGTGAAGTATCAATTTAGATTTACTAATAGTAATAATGTCCTCCTACAGAGTTACCTTACAAAGAGTAACTACAATGGTTTTTTGCTTCATTAATTTGGTAAATTAAATAAACTCTGGCTGTGGAGTGAGATATACTATGTTTTACATTATATCTGTTATTTTAAAATTACAAATAATTTAAAAACAAAGACAATCTAAGCTTCTTCAGATGCAGATGAATTATCTGTTAGTTTATCAATCTCTAGATACTATGACTTGCTTTTTCCCTGGTATTTTTCCCTGGTACTGTTGCTAGCCCATCATGCCTTATTTAATGGAGTGATTGGAATAATGTGTTTTATTTCCATGCTTAGAACTGCCTTCCTGCTTAGTTACAAAGCCTTGCTCATGCAAGCAGCTTTCTCACCTGGCTTGTAAATCTCAGTCAGCTGTGAAAAGTTCAGTAGCCTTTGGGTATAAAAGGAAAGTATGAGCTAGCAAAAACCCTAACGTGATATCTTGAAGCAGTAATAGAAGTTATGATGTTTGGAAAGTGGCAAAATAGCCAACTATATTCTTCTGTAAATGAAGATGAAGGTGCTAGTTTCAAGAACATGGTATTTAACTAAAAAAGGATTATTTGTGTATTGAGATAGTTCCATTCTGCTGCATCTGTAGTTAGCCTTTATTATGAAAGCAGTTAAAAAATATATGTGAACTACATAATTCACTTGAAAAATTTTCCTTGATCTGAAGACCAACCCTCACTGGTTTTGAAAGACTGATTCTCTGATATGGATTCATTTTCTGAACGAGTACTTTTGCTGAAACCAAGTTCTTTTACCATGGATATTAATGTTCTTTTTCCAATAAAATAAAATTGGTGAACTGAGATTTTATTTTTTCCCAGATTGCTATAAATAACTTACTGTATTTCATGTTTGGTTGTGACCTATGTAATACTTACAAAGTGAGACCTGCAGTCTCTGCTATTGCAATGCCAAAGGCTGGGTCTGTGCCCTCCCTGGGAACATTACTGTAATGTGTTGATAATTGATTCTGAGAGAATTGGAGATGCACCTGTGAACAGGGACACTTTCAACTTTTCAAATACTTCTCAAATTCTTCTCCTACCCCTATTCTCCCAAAACACTGGATGTAAGTGTTGAGTATATTTTAGGGTTATTGTATCCAAAGTGAAAAACTTTGTCTACTAAGAGCATGATGCTATGTTATAGCCATCCTTTGCACATACACACTGCCAAAACAGCCCCACCACACCCATAATATTTCTTAGAAAAGCCAGAGATTTTCTCAGCCATTTGTTTCTCTTTTTTTTTTTTTTTCAGGTTTTCACAATAGCCAGATGGTTGAGCTTTGTAGAAGATAATTTTTTTTAAAATGCACTAAATTAATAAACAAATGCATTATTAATTTAAAAATATTTGTTGTGAAGGATTTACATTCTTTAAAAACTAAATAGTGATGTACATATATACCATGTCAACATGTTTTTACTCTATGTTTAAGAGCAAGCACAGCTTTTGTCTCTCAAAATCTTTGGAGTGAGAGTCTCTGAATTTGTAGTATACTTAAAAAATAGGACAAAACTAATTTCTATAATATTATTATTGAGATAAAGCTCCATGGAAGAGGGGATATTATGGCTATATGTTTATGAATGTATTAAAATGAAAGTAGTAAATAAAGTTATTTTATTTGTATCCTTTGTAATAACTGATTTGGGATTTAGATTATCTTATAGAAGGAAAAAAGAATCCTCTGTTAGGAATGGGTTCCTGAAAGCTGGTTTTCTTTGAAAAATAAGTTACATCACTGTGGGTGCATTAATTTTTTTATTAAAAATTTCCAAAGAGCAACTAATGAGGTAAGCTGTACTGATGCTTGTAAAACCATTGTGGGGAATTTTACTAGCTGTGAATTACTGCCTCACTTCATAGTTCAATTAACAGTTCTAACTGTAGATTAATTAAAATGTCAATCAGCTCTGAAAAGAAGCAAAATTGCATCTTAATTTGATTTGCTGCTGAGAAGGCTAAATGATGGAGCACATCAGACACTGAGGGTTCTGCACCACTGGAGAATGCAGCTACCCAAAACTTCTCACAAATGCTTGCAGTTGGAGAATGGTCTGTCTCTGATGGGTTGCATGTGCTGAGCTGCATTTTGCACAAAAAAAAAACAAGATTAGGGGTTAGGGGAACAGATTCTCTATAAGGGGCTGTACTGGCTTAGAAGACTTTAGCCACGTTTTGTGCATGAAGTTGTGTACTATGACTTGGCAGAGAGAAATATTGCTGCTTTTTTCACACTAGGCCCAAATTGTAGAGATTTCAAAGTAGTGGGGAGAATAGGACTTGAAGGAAAGGCCACTTTTTAACATCTTAACATCTTTTTTTTCTCCAATTTTAAGTTTTTTCTTTGTGAATAAAATTTTGGTTGTGATCTGAACACTAAGTTACGTTATTCTGACAAAACCCCTAATTCTGGTGACTTCATGACGTTAGATTGTTGAAATGAGTTCTTCTCAAAATAGATCCTGGTACTACTTTCATCTGTCTGAAACTGACAATCAGTCAAGCAGTTTGCTTTTCTTAAAGATTTTTATATATTTTTATTCTTTTATCCATTGCTTGCTTTGACTGATGATATAAGTGAAAAGATATGAGCACTGACTTATGGGGGCAGAGCTGGTCCCAGCCTTGAACGAGGGATTTTCAAGCCAGACATTGGAGGGGCAGATTTTATTACTCCTGAGAGATCCAATGTTCCTTGTTATTCTTAGCCTCTGATCATTACTAAAGCTGAATGCTGCCCACAGTTGTCTGTTGTTTATCCTTTGAGTTGTGGAATCTGCTATGCCTCTAGGGTACCAGGCCAGGGCTGGTAAATTTATGGGACTTTGTTTCTTCGTGTGGATGTCCTGTTCTGGTCTTGAGGACCATTTTGAGATTGCATGTCTGCACATATTAGATTTTTATGCTGTAGCATGATGCACCCATAGCCTTCTAAAAAGTAATTTATAACACAAAGAAGAACTTTGGTCTTGAACAAGTCCTTTCTTGTTAAAATCATATCATATCATTGTATACATTATATATTGTAGCATTGCTATAATTCAGATCAACTAATTTGGTTATCATTCTGTTTTCATTAATTCCTTTAAGTCTAGAGCTGGGTTCATCACATTATGTGATGTAGCTGGCTGATACAATAATTTATTTTTAATACCTTTGTTTGGAAATCATAGATATTACCAAACACTGCAAGTTATCACATCTGCTGGGAGAATTGCTTTCTCTCTGTACTAGTGCTGTGGTTTCTGTTAGGTAACACTCTTCTATCTAGTGCTAACAAATTGTAGTTTCTTAGCAGTACACTGCAGACAGCATGCTCTTGGATGAACAAGAATGCAGATTTCATAGAGTCTAAACTTATCATTTTCCTGGAAGTGATACATAGCAGTGATTTGTTCCTTCTGAAGTTTGCTGTGTAGCAGACATAACTGAGCATTTTTTCAAATGGGTACTTGACACAGGGAAAGTATTAAAATAGATTATATTGTGATTTTGTATTTGGATTAGATGAAAATGAACACGACTTGAAAATGAACATCTTGAAACAAGGATATCCATGAGTTATGTGATTTATTCACACCTATTCCCCCCCAAATGCAAAGGAGACATTTCTTTCCAGTTGTCCTCTTAAACAAGTCACTGTGATTGCCTATTACTAATCTCATAACTTGCTTTCTTTTAAATTTAGTATCTATCACTTGAAAAACAAAATAATAAATTCCATACGCCTATCTACTTCACATTTCCAAATGTCAGCATAGTGGTCCAGTATCAGAAGTAGGTTGTCAGTGTAAAATGTGAGCATTTATGACATTATTTGATGCATCTAATTTTGTAACTGCATAAAAGTGACCATATAAGACCATTCCACTGCCAGGAGAGAAGGCTTTGTCAGAGAAGGCAGGTGTGAACATGGTTAGTGCCAGTTTCTTGCTGGTTTGGATGCCTCATTATCAAATTAAGCAATGAAACTTGTGCTTCACAATGTGCAGCTTAGATGGGATTTTGCTTTAAAAGTTCCCATCAGTAATAGGTATAATTTAAAATTATTTCCATCATTTAAATATTAATGAAAAGCCTGAATAAATAATGACTTTATGTAGTCAGATATAACCATCAATGAAAAATCTGCATTTTTATTCATCATCACTGTTATTAAAAAAGTCAGGTGGAAATTAGGGCAGGGCTGATGGCATAAGTTGCTCTTGTTTGGTGTTTAAATAGCTCTTGTTGGTCTTATTGATGTTAAATAGTCCTTGTTTCAAAATTTATGTGGTTATCACTCATGTTCTGGGAATACAGCATCTTTGTGCCAAGACTGTAATCCAGACTTCTCCAAAATTTACGTGAATTGTGCAAGGCAAGTGAAAAGAGTAATGTAGGAAAAAATAAGGGTCATATTTCAATATGCATTTCAAGAACAGTGTTTCCAAAAAGTTCTGTGTTTAATGCTAACAAGATTGAGGGTTTGAGTGCTTGATATGAGGAAGCATATTTCAATATTTTTCTTTATTTAGCTCTTCAAATGTAATGTTTTGCCTTTGTGAGCAAGTGGAATGAAGCAAATACTTGTAATTATTAATGTTACTTCAATTTTTTTTTTTTTTTTACACTCAGACATGTCAGGGATTACTGGACTCTGCTGTGCCAGAGAAACAGAACATGCTGTGTTATTTGGATGTAGATGAAGTGTTTATTTAATTGCACTGTGATAATAGATGGTTGCTATAGCTTGTAGCTCTGTACAACAGAGCTGGATTCTGTAGTGCCATAGACAATTATATCCAGCTTAACTGAAGTTTTCATGTGACAAAAGGGAAGAATAAACATCCTGTATTTCAATTGAGTTAGAAGGCAGAGTGAATTATGAATTGATAGTTTTCTAGAAAATGTTTGGCAGACAGAGTAAGGAATTAAGCCCTGTGATTACTGAAGTAAACTTCACAGAAAAAGATTGGTAGAGTACAAGCAGTTGTGTTACCTTTACTCTTATTTTGGTGAAAATAGAAAATTACTTCTGAGAAGTGAGATTCAAGAAGCTAATAAATACTTGGATACTGTATCTCTTTCTGGGGTTGAGATCGTCAAGAACTGGACAATGTGTGCAGAAGAGCTGGAAGGATTTGTGGGCTGGTGAAATGCCATTGTATTGAGAGCTATCAGTCAGCCCAAATTTTTTACAGGACAATGATACAAAGATTTTGTATCATTTTGTAATAGAAAGATAAAAGCAACATCAAAAGGTTTTCTGAATCACATGGAGAAATTCAGAGCAGTGCTTGGAAACTGGATCCTGAAAAATTCAATGGAGAATAGAGGAAGAGGGTCTTTTCTAAAGCAAGCAAGGGAGCACTGCAGTGTTCATAGAAACCAGCAGGCAGTGGGAATTCTGTGCTCTTGCTTTGTCTTCAGTGTGTATTGCTGAGAGATGCACCAGCAGCAAGCACAAACAACAGGAGCAGGACAATAGAATAAAATGCACAATGTCAGAGACCCTCGGGGGGCCTCATTTCCTGAGAAGATTGGTGGGAATTTGTTAGTGCATTACTGGGAATGAGCAGTTGGTGGTTGAAGGAAGTATCTCCCTGGAGAGCAGATAGCTTCCATTGCCTGTGGATCACAGCTTTTGCCTCTGCATTTGGTTTGAGTTGATGTGCTTGTAAGAGGTACATATTTACCCTGGAATCAGGTAGAAGAGAGCAGGCTCTTTGGAAGAGAACATTGTGTCTTCAGTCTTAGGAGGAAAACCTTCATCCTTAAGATTACTCCAGATCCAAGAGGGCTTTCAGGCAGGCACTTCTGAGAGTCTTTTGCACAAGTTTGCAGTGGCAGTGCTCTATTGTTGGTTCCATATGATGAAATTTAGATGTTTGTTTTCACAAATGTGAATTTGGGAATTTTTTTTCTGTCACATTGCATAACTGAGGTAGAAGCAGTGAGATGCTATTTTATGCCTTGTTAATAAGAGACTTCAATCATTTGTGGTTGTACATAGAAATGGAGTGAGTCTGTTCTTGTTGAAGGTTACTACCAAAAAACACTGGCAGGAGGAGAATTATTCATTTTTAAAGATGAATGAAAATACTGAGATAAGGGGAGAAAAAAAGAGCAAACTTTGGAAGTGCTTAGGACCCTAGAGAATTGGACTTTGACTTTATATAAACATGCTTTGTGAAGAGAATGTTGACTATTTCCTCCCTTTTTCAATTATTTCATTTAATCTGCAAGAAGGTGCAGTGGCTAAAACACTTCTGTAGTTAAGAAATGCTGAGGAGCTCAGACTTCAGGCTGAAAGGGGGCCAAATTTAGGCAGGGGGAGACAGATATAATTAGTACTGGAACCTGTGGCAGAAAGGCACAACATCATGTTTGCAGTGAATTGCCTGGGTAGAAACAAAATTCTTCAGCAAAAATTGCCAAGTCTAATGTCTAATTAACACAAGTTTTGTGCTAATGAGGGGAAAACTAATGATTCCCATGGCAAAATCAAATGTTGTAGGAGGATTAACATCTCCAAGGTGCTTTTACCTCCTCTAAGGACAAACAGGGAAAGAGGAGGGGCCATCACAGGGTTTCTTACTCTCACAGAAGGAAACAGGTTTTGATATGATTATCCCTATGCCCTTTCCCAGTGTTATTTTTCTTAGTGTGGGGTTGTTACAATGATGATGATGATGATGGCTCAAGATAAAGACTATCAAACTGAATCTGAATTGTTCATATAATCATTGAATTCTATGATACCAACCTTGCAACCTACCTTAAGCCCTTGATTTGAAAGGCTGAGAAAAGATGTATTTCCCCAAAGATAAGTGGTTAGGAGTTCCTGTTGCTTGACTTGCTGTTTTTCTCACTTCACCTATTCCTGTCACTCACAACATAAAATGGCATGAACAACAAGAGGTGAAACAATTTAAGGTTTACACTGTGAATTTTAAAAAGAAAATGTGTCAGGAGTGTTCTGAGCAGTCTCAGCCTTCCTGCCTTTATCAGAATGGCAAACACACAGTTTCTGTAAGTACAACATATTCAATTGTAGTTTTCAGTGTAGGCTCCTTGTCTCAATAACTTCACACTGATGTTATTAGGATCATTTTGCAATTAGTTATCACTCTAGTAGCATAGCACTGTATTGGTGGGGAAGGGGTGTTTTGGGGTTTTTTCATTTGTTTGGGGGTTTTTGAGTGTTCACAAATGCTTTTTAAACTTCAGGTTACAATGTTGACAGGCTGTAAATACTTTTAATCTTGGCACATGGCAATGTTTTGAAAGACAATTCCTTAGAGAAAGACTCAAACAGAGCATTGTGAAACACATAAGTCTGTGGCTTCAGCATTTACTGTAAGGAACTATGTGTAGCCTGTCGTCTTCTAGAAGATCATAAATTTAGATTTCTGTATAAGGAACACCTCTATAAGTAAGAGAAAACCTTAAGATAAAAAATGAAATTATTTGAAAGCTAAATTCTCCATTAACAGGAATGTTCTTTATTTACTTTTACAGTTGCCTCTTTGCTTGTAATAAATTAATGTGTGCATTTTTGTAAGAAGGTTTTAAGAGTTGTTTTATGTGGCATTATTCCTGCTGTCTATCAATAATTATTCATGGTCTCTAACGAAAGTAGTCTGTTCAGTAAAAGAGTTCCAAAATGTTCCTTCCTTCAAAGGACCATGTTTGCATAGTCTTGTTTTAAGTAGTTCTAGTTTTGTATTCATCAGAGCTCCATAAACATAATGGGAATTCACATTTTCGCAGGGCCAATCCACAATCCTGCAACTTCTGCCAAAATTACTTTCAGTGTAGTTGCAGTCTCTAGAGACATAAATGGTTATCACAAATATGTAATAGGAAACAGTTCAGCATTTGCATTCATTTCAATTTCTTGTCAAAATTTAGAGACATGAAGGGAAATAAAACAAAAAAGAGTAATGTTAACTGCATGAGTTATGATGTTCAAAATGGGATGAGGTAAACTTTCTGAAATTCAATTTTCATTGTGATGTATTCTACCCTTGAACAATTCAATCCAATGCAAGCAAAAAAATATCCACTAATCATTGTAAAAAGCAACAGTCAGGACATGAAACAAATTACTGTATAATTGAAAATGAAAATTCGTATATTAATTTGAAAGTTCATGTTCCTAGGGGTAATTTAGTTACCTTTAAGTATGCTGGCAATGAAATGAAATGCCTGCCCTAAATGAAAAATAAAGTTTTTGTGTGTGGAAGGAGAGTTACTAGATTACCTAAACTTCTGGGTAAAATTCTTGTATGATAAGGGTCAGGACCTTAGCTATAAAACTCTGAAGAAAAATATGCACTTGGGTTATAGAACAAGTAATTAATGGTTGTCTGTAACATTGAGCCTGTTCAATCTGTGTAATTAGAGCAAATCAGGCAGAAACACAATTATCATCTGTGAAATGCTATTGTACTACTTCATTTCTCTTTTACACCTGAGATGGGACATGACACCTTAATTGAATACAGCTTGATGCTGCTGTCCAATCTCAAGGCAGATAGAAGCTGCCTTCCTCTTACCAGAGGGTGGTGGGGGGTTGTAGAGCAGGTGAGCCCATCCCCAGTGAGGGAGAAGTTCACACCTGTGTGCTCAAAGCATCACAGGTTAAGGTCCCTGCTGGTCAATGCCTGTGGCACCTTCACTGGCCAGGCTCTTGCTCTAGGTTTGTCAGCAACTTTTGACATTGTGGAATATCAAATACTCATGGTGGCAGGTCTTGGAGTCTGCAGTGGTCAATCCTTTCCTCAGGCAGGCTCTTGAGGAGCTGTCACACACAGTCCCCTTTTCTTTCATCCTGGTCAGCCTGTGGGGCAGAGGCATGAGGGTGGAGGGAGAAATGGGCTACAGTGCTGCAAATGGCATAAAATGCTGTAGGTACACCAAAATTTCTTTGTTTGGAAGACATGGCATATGCTTCAACTTTGGGCTCAAGTTTGACCCACAGAAGCTGGTGATGAGATTAGTGTGCTAGGCTACTGTACATATCCGTGACATCTCATTAGAAATAAATTATTTTCTACCATCAGTCTGAAAATGTCTTAATGCCACTTGTGGCAGCAACAATAAATGTTGTGTTATAATGCAAGCAATATACAGCATCACTTGTTTTTTTATCAAGGCTGTTCAAGTTTACCAAAACAGGCTCCAAACTGGCAAATTTTTTTTATGTGCATGTTTTTCCAAACTCCTTTTTTTTATTTTTTGTTAAAAGTTCATATGAAAATTTGCAGTTAGTGCCTTGCAATGTGTTGACATCTATGTCTGAAGGTATTTACTGTATGGTATTTTAGTCTAGTGCTGGATTTTCCCACAGCAGCAAAATCCTTATATGTCTAAATTATAACATTTCATGGCTTTAATGACTTCCCTGTTTGCAGTGGTCAATTGCCATGACAGCAGCATGAAAAGGATGATAAAATGTGTTTTCATGCCTCTGGGATATGCTTTGACCTGCTGGGTCAGAAGTGAAGACTGATTCTGCTTAGGAGCTCTCACCTTCTCTGCACCAAGCTTAAAATTCTGAAATGCTAACCTAGATGTTTAATGTGCAGAGAAAGAGTCATGAGTGTGTGTAAGCAGGAAACATTCAGTAGAGAAAAAGCTTCAGGTTTCCTTAAGCAATATCAGAAATTTTTTAAGACAAAAGGGGAAACCCTTTCCTTAAGGCAGCAGGAAGAGAAACTTCCTCATGTTCTGTCAATAGGGGCACATGTCAAAAAAAAAAGAGTCTGTTTTCTGGATTTGCATGTTTTGTAATGTAACCAATTTTCTAAAACCACATAGCAACAAAAAAGGGATTGAAATAATTCAGTACAGCAATTGTTAAAAGAAAAGGTAGCTACTGCAGGAACTTGCCAGCACCTGTCTAGTTAGAAATACTCTCTGTGAGCTGGTGCTGAAAATCAAGGAAAGGCCAGGGGAAAAAGTGTGGGCTAGGAGTTTCTATTGCTTACTTAATATATATTTTTGATGATATAACAGTTCTTTAGGAAGTAGTAGGGTACTCCTGGAGATGGTTCTGTTTTTACCAGTGCTGGCCTGCAAAAGAAGCTTGTAGATATTTTAGTCCATTTTGAGAATCTTTGTGTGTGTGTGTGTGTGTGTATAGCTTGGTTTTATCTCTCTCTCTAGTTATATATCTGTACGTTTCTTTTAATTTAAATTTCATGCAGATATCCAAAGAATCATGACAGTAGGTCTGCCTTCTTTCTGTCAGTATAGTCATTAGCAAGCTGTATTGAGTAATGAGTTTTTAAGCAGAGCTCCCCTCAGAATTAGTGGGGTATTCTACTTAAAATCAATGTCAGAGGATAGTTCTATGTCTTTGCATACATTAATTACATAATTGAATTCTGCATGCCATAAATGTGTAATTACAACTACTTATGTGAAGTGCATGACCAAAAGCGTGAAATTAGAGGGTGCAATTACAGTATATACAGTATTTGAACAAGTGTGATTTAGCTTTTTGTGTACTAAATATAACTTAAAAATAAATAACAAGTTCCACACTATTTAGAGAATATTTACGTAATATCCTCTAAAGATTATTATGAGGAAACTGATAACAAAAAAGCAAAATTTACCACCGTGGAGAAAGTTGAAGCTGTAGAAGAGTTTTTCCAGGAATTTTTGTATCAGAAGCTCAGTAATAAAGTCTAGCCTTGCTACCTGTCTGATCTAATGCAAGATGGGTGACTGATTCTTCAGCTTGGCTTTGCAAGTATTTTAAGACTGAGACACAGGGAAGTGTAACAACTGGGTTCTTTTATGGATCTATCAGCTTTTTTGGAACTGAAAATTTCCTGGGGAGTTTGTAAAAGTAACCTTTAAAAAAAAAAGTATGTTTTTCTACAAATACAGAGTGTCTCTTCTGGACTACGAACTTTTCTATTACCTTGAGGCACTTTATTTTTCAATGTTTTGATGTGCACAAAGATACTATATGCTTTGCTGCAGTGCAGGAGTGTTGTGCTGTAAGGACACTGCAGATTGCACAGCTCAGTAGGAGGTGTGTGAATACCTTTTATAGGTAGAGATGAAATAAGGGAGATTGCTGAGGGTGAAACAAGTGTTCCTTCTCTTTCCTCACACAATCGGAGGTGGCTGCTGCTGCTGCTGTATGAAGCAGTAATAGGTTGTTGTGTTCTCTCTTCAGGCAGCTGCCACCAGCCTTACCTCCTGCTGCTGACCAAGAGAGCCACTCACAGCAGGGACAGACCTTCCCAGGGAGAGAGGAACAGGTCTGGAGCCCCAGATGGCAAAAATCAGTTAAAGGAAAAAGACCCAAACTGGTCATTTGTTCACCAGGGCCATTGCTCTGCTGCAAGGAAAAGGTCACCAGGAAAATGGTGCCTGCTGGGCTTTAGATCTGATATGTTCCTTCCTTTCCCAGCCCTGTGTGAGGGGATCTATTTGTGTCTGCTGCCTTCTGATTGTGAGAATTGTTTCTTAAGAGTTATATAACAAAATTTCTGGTTTCATCTAAACCCAAGATAATAATAATAGAGTAGCAAACACTGAGCCAATCCAAGTCCCCCACCTTCAGAACTCGGTGATGTAGTTTCTATATCATGGTGGTAATGGTGAGCTTAGACATCCAAATGGCCACAGAACAGATTGTGCCATATTCAGAAAGGAACTGCTTAACTTCAAATGGAACTTCAGGTTAAAAGATCTTCAGGTTGAAGATTCCTAAAGAATTTTTTCTTTTTGTTGTCCTGACAACTAATATTTGCAGAGATGTGGTCTCCTACCTAGGAGCTGTTCTGATAGCATCTGCTATAATTTCTTGGTGACCCTAGAAAATGGTAAGCATGAGTTTTCTGAAGGAGCTCACAACCAGCTTCACACAGTATTTCTGTCTTTACAGTGCTTTAGAGGCAGGAAAAGAGAAGCACAGGCAGCAGGGAAGTCTAAAGTATCATAGGGAATAAGGATTATGAATTCCTTGCACTGAATTTTTCTTTTGAGAAATTTGAATTTTTTCATTTGGAAAAATGGCTTTCCTCAAGTATTATAGTGATTTCCTAGGAAAACTATGTTTTTTTAAGTTTTATAGAAAAAGTATTGTTGAATGAAAATGTGGAGCTACTGTAAACACCACTGGTCTTGTCACCACACAGGTATGTTTCAGGAAGTTTTTTGCAAGATCCATAGTCACATTTCATTTTCTGATAATCTCCACCAAGTTCTCCTGGAACTCATGAAGTACATGGAAATAATGTGCCTTTGTTTTTTTTGAGGGGGATAACAAGCCTTGTTTAAGAGACTTTTAGTTAGTCTTAAAGCCTGTTTTGAGTTGGCAAAAGTAAGGCCCTATTGGGTTGGGGTTTTCAGTTTAAAGAAATGCAGGTTTCCCAATCATACTCAAACCTTACAAGAAAAATGCTCTGCATAGATTAATGGCCACATGTGGGAGTATTCTGATAAACTGGAAACTTATGCAACAAGGCCCATGCCTTGGAAGCAGGTTCCAGGGTTATAAAAGGAAACTATTCTATAAATTAGACTCTTCACAGTTCCACCTGCTCAGTAATGCACTTTACAGTTTCAGGAGCTTGCTCTTTGTTCTTATTTTGTATTCTAAAAACATTTGCATATGAGAGCATCAGTTTGCACTTTCATGACAAACATGCACAGAAGCTTTTTTTTTCCTTCTGTGGTATTTTTGTAAATATTTCCATGGTGATATTTAAATTCACTTGATCATTATTATTCCTGTCATTCTTATGTTTACAAATAACCACTAACACTTTGAGGGAAATATGCTACAGTCTTCTGGCACAGAATTTCTCCTTCTGCAGGTTCCCAGAACTGTTTACATACTTGATGCATAAAACCCTCACTGAAGGTGAGGTAGGCTTGAATAGAATCTCTGCTTCATTTTCACTGTAACTTTGTAGGAGACCATTAAGTCTTTTCCCATCCTCAGTGAAGCTAAAGTAAGACATAAATGAAAATAAGGGCAATAAGCCAAACTAGAAGACTGGAAAATGTACTTGATGTATGCTAAGCCTAGTAGATGGTGTCTGAGTGGATTAAGACACTTCTAATTGCTTGACACTGGAAATCTCCATCTCAGCTTTATAAAAAAAAGAAAGAAGATTTGGAAATTTTTACAACATTGAATTTATGCATTAATTGGGGTGTGAGCCGTGTAGTCTAGTAGCTAAAGCCAAGGGCTTGGCAATAAGAAGATCAGGGTGTGCTAATTACATAGTTTGGATAATTTTCCATTGTCTTTTCTTATTTTTTGCTTTGCTTTACTTGCATGTATGCAGTGGGTGCTCTAAAATGCAAAAATCAGATTTAAACTTTGATCTGTAATTCCACATGAAACCTTTCTATGGAGAGCTTGTATAAATTTTGTTTGTATTCTTCATTATCCCATTTTGGGCATTTTTAGTCCTCACCTACTCTGATACTTCAATTATAATGCACAATAGAGACTTCTGTTCTCAACCTGTCAAACAGTGCTGATCTCTGTCCATGCACAGGAAGAAATATTCTTTGCTCTGATATTTCTGAATTTCCCAATGACCTCTTACTTGCAGAGTTCATCTGGAGAACCCTGCTTTCCTTGTGCAATATCTCCACCAGTATTATCAGGAAGGAAAGACTTTGTCTTACTGCCTTGAATCTGAAGACTACACAGTCTGTATCTCCTCCCTGTCTTGCTGTGCTCTCTCAACCCTATGGATCTGTTCTTTCCCACTGTACTTGGAGGTGGGGGGAATGTAAGCCCCCTATTGCCACAGCTGGTCAGAAGGTAAAAGGGAAGCAAGAATTTAGATAATGAACTGTAAGACCTTCTACAGAGTCAGAAGTTCTGTCTTCCTGGCCTGCTTTCTGGATCATGATATCTGTGTGTTTTGCTGATGGCCATCCTGAGATGTATTAAGTTCTTATTGCTGCACCCCCAAGAATGTTGGGCATCTTCCTATTCAGATAAAGCATAAAGTTTATTCTGCTTTCAGTTGAGAGAAAAATTGATATTAGTGTGCACAGAATTGCATCAACAGTAACCCCTTCCTAAGGTCTTGAACCTTGGTCACTTTTCGAACATTCTTTTTCAGTGTGAGGCAGAATTGGGAAAGAGAGCTTGTCTTTTTCCTGTGTTGAGAGAACATCATGTTTATGAAGACCGTTCTTCATGGAAATCAAAATAGATAATAAATTCTGCTGTGAATTAGAGGAGAACTTTGTTGGAATTCTCTGACACTTCAGTTTCCTCGTTCAGGATGTGCTGATGAGCACAGGAGGAGGTGTGAATCCAGGGCAGCCAGAAGATGAGGTGCAGCAGACCAGAGTAATTTAAAAGTGTAAGTACTATGCTTGACATCAAGAGTTGTGTAGGGACATTAATTACTATTATTATCATCAAATAATACAGGTCAAATAATAGGTCAGAGAAGCAAAATGTCCACAGACACTCTGCTCAGAGTACCACAGTTAGCTGCCTCTGAGAACACACAGTACTGTTCCAATTAATTGAGAGAATAGCTTGATACTTCACAGGTTGGAGCAGCCAGATCATTCTAAAGCAGTGATTATCTTCCCTCCTACACAGAATGTTTAATTTCAAACTTAATTGTATCCACATTTCCGTTTCTAATTAATCCAGATATAGAAATGCTATAGTAACCGAACAGCGTGTCCTTTGAGGAAATAAAACATGGCACAATCCTGTGGCACCAGAGTAATCTGATTAAAGAGATGTTTATGTAACATGGGTCTTTATATGTTGACTAATTTCCCATATGCTTACTATTATTGTGGTGCACTTCTATGGAAGAGAAGAGAAAATGTTCCTCTTGCTTGCTTTATGCTTTGGGGTTTCCACTGTCTCTAGTTTGCCATGAAATTTATGGATGTGATGGAAAAGGAAGTCAGCTGCTATGTAGCATACACTTTTGCACAGGGCAAAGATGCAATTTCTAGTAGGAAATTTCCACCCCTGGTGCCTGCTCAAGGGATTAGATGCACTGATTTTCATATAGCTAACAGGGTGTATCTTTGTAATTTGTATCCTGCAGTTCTGAGAGGGTCAGTATTCCCAAGGCCAGGATGACCTGTAAGAGACTGGGAATTAATTTGTCACCTGTGATTTTTGTGTGTACTGAAATGAAAGGCTTCAAGGGTTTCTATGGATCTGAACCACACTGAAACTCAGAGTTATCAGAGTCCTGTATGTGACAGACCTCCTCCAGTGGTGTGTCAATTTTGTTGCTGCTAGACAAATATATAACCATAAAAAAACCAAATTCTGGGCAAAACATATGGTTGAACTTTCTCTGAATATTAATTTTCATCTTAAAGAAAGTCTTCTGGAAAGAGCAAGTGGGATTATTTTGTTTTGCTCTTGTTTTTTGTCTGGAAGTTCTGCACATGCACTTGTTTTGATGGGCAGAAGTATGACTGATATTTTTGGAGCTGATTTGGAAGTTCTGGCAATGAAAGCCTTCCCATGTTTTAGGAGGGAAATGGAAGAACTTTAATACTGATACACATTATTAGTAACACAAATAGGAAACAAACCACTGCTGGATCTTTAATAGGGTGTCTGGTTGGAGTTAATCTAGTGTTTAGATTCTCATAGTGGAAACTGAGTGTGCCAAGGAAACCTTGTTCATAAGGTGTCTCTGAGGGATTATCTTTTATACTTGATAAAAAAGGGAAATAGGTTTTGTTTGGGTTTTCAGCAGCCTCTGAGGAAAGAGTTTGTGCATCTCCTTTGAAAGCCTTAAGTTTTGGTGACATCCAGCTGGTGTGCTGGATGAGAGAGACCAGCTAGAGGCTGGAAGATGCAGTGGGAGGTCTGCAGGCAGACCTATGATAGGAGAGTTGATGCAGTGAAGAGTTTCATTTCATTCAGCAAAACACCTTTAGTGGGAAAAAAAGTGCTTAAGTGCTTATTTAAATATTTGATATGGAAATTCTGGTTTTGGGGGAAAAATGCCTCTGAAATCTGGTTCCAGTTCTCAAAAACATCTATAAACCAGTCTTGGAGCTGTTTACTAAGAAGAGAGCACCACCTTGTGTTAGTAAGTCACTACACCTTAAACACCAGGCATTATCCTGTACAGATTAATTGAAAAACAAACATGCACATTTTTCCTCATGCAGTGGTCTTGTGCTTGTGCTGTAGAAAACCAAGAAAGAAAGAGTTGGAAGTGCAGTGATTAAGAGCTGGATATGTGGTGTGAGGGTCAGAGCACAGACTCAGCCCATGATGGAACTCTGGGCTTTTACTGAGCAGAGATTCTTACACAGAATTCAGATTGCATTTGTGGGATCTGAAGCTATTCTGAAGAGCTTTTTCAATGAATAAAATCACAGTGTATGCATTGCCTGGTTTGAGTGTTATCAGAGTGCACATCTCTCATAAGCACTGATGAGCAGGATTTCTGTGTTATGAGACCCTTGCTTGCTGCATATTCAAAGTGATATCTCCCAGGGTCTGAGTGCTCTGCCATGCCTGAACCAACCCAGGCATTTCTCTCACATCCATCCATAGTAATTAGGATGATCATCTCTTCAGAAACACAAATATTCATTTGAGATTATTTTACCGTAAATTTCTACTGAAGCTTTCCTTTGTTTTTTTATTTTTTTCCCTTTGATTTCTGTTTCAGCTAGTATATGCTAGAAGAAACTCTTTCAGAGATGGGCTGTTTGAAGTTAATAAATAGTATGATGTGGGGATTATGACAAGTAAAACTTCGAGATATTTTATTCTATGTATTCCCATAAGGTTGAGATAAATTTGAGATGCTCCTTAATGCATAAATAAGTTTCAGGTTATGTAACTAGCATGGTGTAGAAGATTGGTTTTTGTCAAAGAAAAGTTTCAAATGTATCAGTAAAAATGGGTTCCATTCTGAGTTCTGCAATCATCTTCAGTGATATTAAGAAGAATAAGTAGGAGGAAATTTTGTGGCATTGAGGTCAAAAGCTGAACTGTTGGAAGCCACATTTCAGTATGTTATAAATATTCTTTTAAAATGGAGGATTTGGATGTATTTGGATGTATTAACTTGATTGATTGCATAATAAACTCTGTAAGCATACAACCTGGATTTAATAATTCCAATTTATTCTTTATTACCAAAAAATAAATCACAACAGAAAAATTAATCTCTGCTGACACAGGAGTAATACAGATATATTGCATATTATCTCAACCTTAGTGAACAGACTAGGGAAATGTTCCCAGAAATATTTTGTTAAGGCATTTTAAAAAAGTGGCATACATGAGACTTTAAACTGGTTGCTTGACTATGGATGCATTTCATCTTAGCAATCTTTGATTAGCAGTTTGAAAGCAGTTGATGTTTTTGCATTGTTGTTGAGACTTCATTTATTTTATATTGTGAAGGAGACAGCAAAGGCTTCAAGATCCCATTTATTTGCTTTTATACAAAGATAAATTGAATTAGGGTTTTTTTTTGTTTGTTTGTTTTTTTTTTTTTTTGTTTGGTTTTTTTTGGTTTTTTTTTTTTTTTTTTTTTTTTTTGTGAAGCAGAATATTCTCACAGCCAAATTGTCAGGGCCAGTTGTTTTTTGGGTTTTTTTGGTGTGTCTGTGTGATGAATATTTCAGCAACTTTATTCACAACTTACTCTGCAGCCTTAATCCATAACATTCTCATTTTGTACAGATAATTTTCATTATTTTGAAGCCCTTTTATAGATGGACCTGGGTTCTGATTAGGAGCTCTTTTCAAAGGAACTTAGCTCTTCCATCAGGGAAGTGAGCCTGAAGGAAAAGAACATCACCATATAATGGGTCTAGTAGAAAACAAAACAAAAAATCTTTGCATTTCTAAATTTGAATGTAAATGCCTGACACTAAACTGAAATTGTCTTGTAAGTGGAAAAACAGAAAACCACAGAGAAATAGGACTTTGAAGAACTGAAAAAAGCAAAGAAGATTTTAATCTATTAGTATTAAAGTATCCCCTTATCAATGAGACAAATATATGTAGTGTGAACGAAAAACACAAATCTACTTCCAAGAATTGCACTAGAGCTCTAGATATTTAAACACTAACATACTTTTCCAATACTTTAAAAGAGCAGCTAAGCTTCAGAATGAATTTGATGCCAGGAGCAGAGGCATGGTCCCTGACTGGAGCTGAGTATCTGCTCTGAGTATCTGCCCTCAACCATATCAGCTCACACAGTGCTTGTCACTCTACACATGTGCTCCCTGCTGCTCCCAGAATCCCAGCATGTGCTCCCAACATGTGCTCCCAGAACATCCCAGCTGTGTGCTATCAGTTCTGCTCTGAATCCTTTGTAATACATCAGATGAAGCCTGTTTTCCCACCATGGAGGCACGGTAGATTGATGGGTTTTGGTGAAAAAAGATGGAGATTGCTGCAGGTTTGAATGAGGATTCTTAGTTCTGGTGCCTTACTCAAAGCTACCATGACTATGCCTTTAGAAGTGCAGGAAATTTAAGTGTCTTGTACTAAACATCATCTCAGACAAGTGCATTTCAATTTCCTGTGCAAAGGGGTTATGGATCCCTATTTTCAGAGCAGTAATTGAAGCAGCTAAAATTGAATTAGTAACACTGGTTTAGGTCAAAGAATTATCAAGAGCCAAGGTGTAAGAAAACATTTCAATTCCAATATTTTTGGATAAATTCAGATAAAAATTAGTTGATTTCCATAAAAAGAGATCTAATTTTTCTTGTTTGCTTTAGTACTAGAGTACCTTTAGTGCTCTAGAATTCGATATTGTTGATGAAGAAAGATGAGAAAATGGAAGAGTAGTCTTGGTATAGAGGGAATCTTTCTTATTTTCAAGAACTGTTTACACTGAGTGTAAAATGGTGAAAACCTCACCATAACTATGTACTGTCTAAATGTTTGTAGGGTACTGAGATAGAATTCAATTAGTAGGAAAACTAGAAGAGATGGATATAAAAAATTATTAGTTCTGAATAATGTAAGAGACTACTGTGTGAATGAATATAGCAAAAAATTGTTGAACAAAGCTCCACTGTTTTGGACTTAAAATCCAAACCAGTAACCCCATGCCTACCTTTATATATTTATGATTATTCATTGAAAGCAAGATAGTTTTTCTCACAGGAAACAAAATAAGTTGGTCTATATTTCCTGAAGTTTGTGATCAGCCATTCTTTCCAGTGTGAGAAATGTGAGTAGCCTATATGGAAAATAAACTTTTCCAATCAGAGCATCTGGATATTTGTTGAAAGGTAAAAAAAAGACTTTTTCATTAGATAAATCTGTCTCAAGGTTCCTTTGTGAAAGGATTCCCAGGTCTAGGATGACCAGGGTCTGAATGAGTGTGTAGCAAATTTCTGTGGCATTTCTGTGTCAGGGATGAGGCAGGGATTCATTCTTGTTCACAGGAGGAATGAGCATTGAGTGTTCTGACCTGCAGCCTCCCAGGGGATTGCCTCCTCTGACTTTACATCTTGCCTCCCACCCTGCTTTGCTGTGGTGGAACATTTGTTTTTTCAGCAAAAAGCACTGTGAAAGCACAGAGATTAAAAATGTGCTAAGAAAAAAGTGAAATTTAAGGGGAGAAATGTATTCTAAAGTGCCTCAGTGTAGAATGTCTTCCAGGAATCAATTTTTTCACAAGTAAACCAGGGTAAGAAGGGAAACAACTGGTAAGGCCTTTCCTGCATAGAATTGTGTATCTGCTCTTCCTTGTAGAGGCAAAACAAAGCAGGAAACACGGAGCTGCTTCCCAGTGGTGGCTGCTGCCTTTTCACAGTTGTTCCAGCATGTGTCCATCATATAGCACAATTAGGAGGATATCTGGAATTTCTGGGATTTGTTTCTAATCAAAGCTGTGCTTGGAGCTTAGTGAGCAAAGGTGAGAGGAATTACCTTGTCTGGTGAGCAATAGAACACTTGGAAGAGTGTCCCTGGGAAAGCTTGTGCTGACAGAGCACCTTGGCAGGGCTGCTCCCCCAGCTTGGTGCCCTTGGCATGTGGAGCTGTGAGGCTGGATCCCCCCACTACACTGCCCCTGGAAGAAAGAGCTACTCCTGGTGTCCCCAGGCTGATTTGCCCTGCAGAGCACAGAAATCATCTGTTTTCCCCAGGTCCCTTTGCCCACACATCCCTGCAGGGAGGGAAGTGCTGTGCCCTGAGTGGCTTCTCTAGGGCTGCTCAGTTTGGCTGTGACTACAGTATGCTTGGTCTTCCCATCATTTTTCCTATGGCCATGCTTATATTTTTGAATAAACAGTTTAATTCTGTGCTCCTTCTGCCCTTACTGATGTCACAGCTCTGGCACTCATCTCATCTCTCAGCTGGCATTAAGGGTGATCTCCTCATGGCAGGGTTTCAGTTCCAAGGGTCAGCCATTCCATGGGTTTTATCCAACTGTTTTTATCCCAGAAAGATGACCTTTCACATTTTAGCAGTGTTCCCTTACCTGTTGTTGCTTCACACTGCAGATGCTTCGTTTTAGCTGCAGTTGGTGTACCAGGGCTCACAGTGAGTGCCCCCCTGATGGGGAACAGCAGTAAATCCACAGTTTGAGGTCATGTCAAACAATCACTGCATAGATATTTCAGTGCTGTCTGGTTTAGTTTGTCCTGCTAAATAAGGATCTCTTGAATCTCCCAGCTAATCAGAATTTCCCACTTGCTTTCAGTATTCTTTCTTCTGGTTCCTGTCTGTTTTCCTTGGTGTTCTCTGCCTTTAACTTCCAGCCCTGGATCTGTCCTGGCCTCATATTGTGCCCCAGAGATCAGACCTATAGTGGATCTTTGTTTCTTTCCACCAAGGCACAATAGATCCAGGTTTTATGACTTGATTCTAACTTTTAAAAGTTGCTGGAGTAAACAACACCTGCTATATTTTAAAATGCAGGTGATGGGGATTATTTTCTGTTTTGCCTACCATAGTATTTCAAAGAACAAAACCTGTTTGGTGTGGAAAAAGTGAGTGCTACTTTCTTTACAAGAATTCAACACAAAGGTAGTTTATTAATGCTATTTACAGTATTCACAGCCTTCCTGTGTTTTAGGATCTTGCCCTGCTCTGCTTAAGGCTACAACAGTTAACTCAATGACCACTGTATTTTTCACTTTTGTGAAGTATTTGTGTTTACCTGCAAAAGGGTATTTCTATTTGGCTGTTTACTTGCTTGAAAGGTATAGATTAATCCTTCAACATTTTTCCTACTTTTCCTGTTCAAAATTTTGTGATAAATATGTTTTTATTCACTGCTTGCCTTCATAGGTTGCACACATTTTTATATGATTTCAAGAGACACATGAGAAACAATAATTTGGAAATTCATTACAATGCCAGGGTTTATACGCTCTCATTAAGCATTAATTGGTAGTTGATGGCTATTGCTATTTTTAACACCATTAGTTCATAGCAATGTAATTAGTGATGCTAAGTACAGGATCCACATTAATAGCATTACTAATTGTAAATCTGGAGATAGAAACACAAGATGACTGGTTAATTTCTAGGCAATATCTCATGATAATTGGTTATAGGACATTTGTGCTGAAGTAGAAAGGTAAATAATTTAAAATCTTTTCTTATAGTCTGCTCTGTACTTTGCAATAATACAGCCTATGCTGCCCACATTTTAGTCTTGTGAAATACAATGCCATTAGCACCTCACAGCTTCTGCAGTTATTAATTTCCATGCTTCTCAACTCTTTTATTTATACTAGCAACTGTGAATTAAAAAAGGAGCAGAAGCAATAAACCAATAACTTTATGGACATTTTCCTGAAGAAGCTTTGTTTTAACAAAACAGTGTTGTATATGCAGAAAAGAGAGGAGATTTAAAATAGTTTTTTAACTATATAGTGGTTAGAGGCAAGTTACCAAGTTACAGCTTACCAATGCTGTCTTTTTTTTTGTTGTTTTTTGAACATGAGATTCATACTAGCCAACAAAAAAATAGGTATTTTTCTAGGTATTAATAATACAGTGATTGCAATATTTAAATTCTACTGATCTAGAGTGTAAGCAATTTTTGCTCTGGCAACTATGTGATAGGTCTTTAGATGTAAAAGTCCTTGTGTGCAGATATCCAAGCTCCTTCTCTGCCTCTCAGTGTCTGTACAGGCTCTCATGGAGCCCACATCCACAGTGGAACTGGGGACCTCCTAAATATTAAAAAATAAGTAACAAATCAGCATGATCTTTTCAGCTCCCAGCAAGTAGGAGTACACGTCTTGATTAGATCCTGAGTTATATAAATAGTATAAGAACTGATATTAGAGAGGGAATGGATGTGTGTGAAAGCGAGGCTGAAAAAATTAATGATGCATCTTTACAGCCTTACTGAGACCTCATTGATTTCCATGGAAACCTTTTCATTGACTTCAGTGGGTCTGGTGCTGGAGAGGGTGGCTGACAGATAGTGAGGTGCTTGCTCTGGTCTGGCTCCATTGTGCTCCCAGCACTGCCTGCTGCTCAGCCAGGCTTTGCTTCCAGAGGCCTTTAACTGCTCACTGATTGAGGGAGCCTTTAATTTGGAGCCATTTTCTGTGCTGAGGAAATGCTGATAGATGCTTTCTAAACCAGTGCCTCAAAGGTGGTGCTGCTGCTGTAAGTACAGACATGCTATAGGCAAACCAAGAAATTGAAAATACAGGGAAAAGGTAAAGCTGTCAAGCTGCATCCAAACAGTTTTTCCCAGAGGTATCTTTGGCCCTTCTGACAGCATAGTGAAAACCAAGGAGAAAGGTATAACACTAACCTCTGGAGTCTATTTTTATAAGATCCTTTCCCTGAGCTGAAAATAATTTGGTTTTTTTTGTAAATGGCAGAAATATTTTGCATTTCTGGATTTGTTACATACCTTTCCCCCACCATCTTGCCTCACCTGATTTGGCAACTTACAAAAGAAGTTCTGAGAAAAGGAAAGAAGACATTTCATGCTGATTTAGCAGCAAAATTTCTGTCTCTGTACATTACAAAAATTGTTTGCTTTCTCTGAGCAGCATTATTTTTTTGAGAGAAAATTTTGAAAATAGGAATTGGAAAGTAAAGTTGTTTTGTGAATAGAAAATACTTCGAGTTCCTGCTGCAGATCTGAACAGTATTGGAACTGGAACTGTAAATCACAGCTGTTCTTGCTGTCACTTTTCTTACTTTATCTGTTTGTTTGGTGCAATCTGTTTAACAGGTGACTCTTACTGAGGTCACATGTCAGGAATGATGGGAATAAATAACACTTCCCCTGTTGTTTGTTTCTGTCCTTATGTGATAGCCAGTTTAGGACAAGAAAGCTTTTTTCCTCATTGAAACTGTTCCACACTTGTATTCTGAGAGCCACCTATTTTCCTCTGTCCAATGCAAATGTCAAAGCAATGTATTGCTTTGTAATTCCCTTCAGACTGCAGAGAATACAGGTAGTGGAAGGAGAGACGGTTTCCCTTACTGATAATATAAGGATTGTTACCCTTGCTTTCACTATGGTGATGTCAATCCCTGATGGCTTTCAGACCCAGAGAGAATTAGCAGAAAATATTCTTTTCTATGTAAAATGAAGGTTTGGATCTGGATAACACACGGGCACAGAAAGGAGCAAACCATCAGTGCCATTTACATGATCCTTAACTGGGCTGAAGTGCTTTTCACTGGCAGCCAGGCACTGAGGCAGTCAGGAGCTGGGAAAACCCAAAGTCTCATCCCACCATGGATGCTGAGGGCTTTCATGTCCTGAGTGTGACATTTTAATTCAGCTCCATAGGGCTGCAGCAGACTTCTCTCAGACTTATTTGGGTTCTAACATCTCTAGACTACAACATATGCAACTGATGCACATAGAAAATGGTGTAATACATTTTTGCATGTGTTAAGGTATCTATTTCTGTAGTATTTTCTATTTTTTTGTAAACTTTTTTTAGGTCTGCATTACAGACAATGAGACAAAAATTGAAACAGTCATCTAAATGTTTCTATGCTGGTCTCAATTCAGTTATTGACTGATTGTGAAACTGCTCTCTAGACTGCAACATAAATGTCTATTATTTGTCTGTTATATAGACCTGTTTGGTTTTTTGGTAAGAAGGAAGAATCAGAATGGAAAGTAATCTTTTTTCCATTATTTAAAAAAACAGTTTGACAAACATGCTGGTGAAGCTTCTTTTTCCTCTCCTTTTTGATTTGTTTGGTTTTGCTGGTTTCCTTAGAAGAGAAGAGCAGTCAACAGAAAGTGATGAGTTTTATTGGGTCCTAATAAATTACAATTTGGAAAAGCAAAACCATACCTTATGATTTAATGTGTTTCTGAAAGGGAGAGTTTAGATTGAGCTCCCCCTCCTTCCCTGCCCCATCTCATGGGAAGGTTTGTGCATGAGTTTCTGCAGGAATCGGGGGACAGTGGAGTTTTCTGCTCACAGGTGCTGAGCCAAGGAAACTCATCAGGTCTTGCTGAGATCTTGGGTTTATCAGATACTGGTGTGGCCGGCTATAGAAATTAGTGCACACAGCTGTAGGTGGCAGGAAAACACGTAGGCATTTATTTAAACTATTAATTTTCTCAACAGGTACATTAGATACACATTTAATCAGTGTTTCTGGTCAAAAGATAGTTTTCCTTAAGTTGGATCATAAATTGAATGATTATTCTAGCCTTTGCTTAATTTGCTGCACTCTGCAAGGATTAAATGGTTAATGATATTTTTGGGGTGGTTTTTTTTGAGGAAAATAAAAGTTGATGCAGATACCTCCTATTTTTAGTTATCATCTTCCAATTAAACAGATACGTTCAAACACTTTCCGCCTTTTTGAGGCAGGCGAGGAAACCGCCTGATTCGAGGCAGATCAGTGTAGAAAGCAGAGTGATTGTATTCTCTCAGGACATTCCGCAGGTCTCAAACTAATCCAATTTCTTTGTAAACCGAACGCGCTCCCCGCGGCCCGGCGGCGCTGCCCGGCTCGGCCGGCAGGTGGCGCTGCAGGGCCGCAGTTGGGAGCGCGGCGATCCCGATCCCGATCCCAACCCCTGCTTTAATCCCTATCCCTGACCTAATCCCGATCCCGATCCTTGTCCTGATCCCGATCCCGGCCCCGGTCCTTCGTTCAAGGTCCCGCAGGCTGAAACCCCGGAGCCGCTGGAGGCGGGCACAGCGCTGCTCCCCGGGCTGTGCCATCACCGATTGTTTTCCTGCTCAGTCCCGCACCTCCCATGGCTCCTTCCCGGCGGTGCGGGGATGGAGTGGCCGGGGAGGCTCCGGCTGTGGCTGTGCGGGGATGGGGAGGCTCTGGCTGTGCCATGGTGGTGTACCAGGAGAGCCAGCAGCAGTGCCCTGCACTGGCCCTCCCAGCCCTGCTTCCCGATCTGGTGGTCACCGTGGTCCTGGAGGATATTCCAAGGAAAACCAGGGCGAGATACATCCCTAGGTGTGCAGTCTTGAAACACTTAACCTTGTGTACATTTCCTCTGTGCGGGAGATGGCTCCTCAAACTGGCTCCTCCAGGTAACCCAGATACTGGGTTAAATCAATCTGGACACATTATTCTTCTTTAGAAGGAGCTGGAACAACCTGGAGTGGACAAGTGAAGAGCTGTAATCGATAACATCTCACAGCTGAAGCCAAGCTTGGGGACCAGGTGTAAGGTCTGTGGGCAGAGGCTCCTGCTTTGCTTCTGCACAGTTCCCTGCAGGACCCTGATCCATGGCCCAGCTGCCTAAACACTGCCAGGGTGCAAACAGCACCTAACTGACTGGGGATACATTTCTCAGGACACTGATGTGAGTTTCTGCATTTTAATATTTCTACCTTACAAACCAATCTACAGAGCTTTTGGTTTCTCATGACACTTGTAGTCTGATCCTGGTTCAAGTTTACCGTGGGATTTTGAGTTATTCAAACTTTTAGTAAAGATTCCTAGATGGACTCCGTTACCTGATATTTCTGAAGTTTTTTTGGATATCCTGATGATGAATAACAAAGTGTAAAGTGTTCTTTTTAAATTTATTATTGTGACTAATGCCCTTACAGGGTATTATCTTAATGAAAAATAATCATTTTTGTGATGCTTGTGCATTCTGTTAATTTACTTTAGATACCAAAAGCTAAAATATATATTAATTTAGGAATGACAACACTTTAGCAATGTTTCCTATTTCTTACCTTCATGCTTTTTCTGTGGCAGTAACTTTTGAATCTTATAACAGAGGTACCAACCTGATTCATACTGGAGTAGAGGTTACTGTGAAATACTGTAGAAACCTGAATTAAAGGCTAACCCTTTGAGGAAATCTGGCTTGGTTTAAAAAAACTTAAAGGCTCCCCTAACCCACAGCTTGTATTTTGTGGATGGTAGATTATGATGGTGGGTTTTTCCACTGTGCTTTTTTGGGATGCAATATGGTACTTTCTAAATAAGTGAAGCCTTAGAAGGTTCACTGTAGGCAATATTGTAACAGGAGTAAAAGTAAACTGATATTTAAAGATACACGTGCAGTCGTTATTGCCATCTAGTGTTCCCGTGCCTTTATGGCATCAAACACAGTCACGATGTGGGAACTGTCTTGCAGCTTCCATCCACTCTTCATTTTGCTTAAGCAGTGCTGATAGGATGCTTATTTTTATTTGCAATTAAAATTTTTAAATTTTTAAAATTTTAATTTAAAAATTAATTTTAACTGAACATTACTACATTTTTTTCAGCGAGTGTGAGACTCATGGTAAAGCAGGAATTTCAGACAAAAAGATATAAACAGTTCATATGAGTATATCCTAATTCAAGGTAATGTGGGCAAGGATGATAGATGAACAAGTTATATGTTTGAGAACTTTATCTGAAGATATATTATGGAAAATATGTGTAAGAAGTACTGATGTTTATCAAAGTAAATATTCCATGAATGAATCAGTGAATTCTCTTAAGAGTTCCCAGGAGGGCTCTGCCATTAAATCAACTTTGAGAAGTCCAGTGGGACTAAGTGGTGAGTTTTTTTGGTATATAGGAAAGAACTGTAAATGAGTTAATGAAGGACTTTTTCAGTCCCAGTTTCAGGAAGTATGCTAATGCATAAGCATATGTGTTTTAATTATGGTGTTATTGTAAGATGCTATTTATATCTCAGTAGCACTTAGCAGTCCCAGTGCAGACTGGAGCTCTGGAGTGTGGGTGTGAGGTGGGAGACAGGAGGCTGAGGGGTGTTGCTAATGAATCTCAGTCCTTGTTTGAGCTGTCACCAGTTCCTTATAGAGCAGGAAGGAGAAGAACATGAACTTAATTTCTTGTTACTGATGTAGACTGGGGTAGAAAACAATGCAGTGCTTTTTTTTTCTATGGCAAAAGAAGCTTGTGTTCAGGAGCCCAAACTAATTTTCTGGATCCAATTCTCAACCCAAATGCAAAAGTCATTTGCAGACCCCTTCTTAGTTTTAATTACTGTGTCAGACCCAAACTACCAGGCAAATCTCAGTACTGCCTCAAAGAGCTTTTAGTGAGTTGCATGTTCACTAACAAATTGAATTTGGGGAGTCCTGTGTATAGCATTATGTCTTAAATTATTCACAGTTCTTGAAGTCTTTATCTTCAAAGCCTGCCTCTGGTAAAGTCTCCGTATGGCTCAATTCACAGCTCTACCTGAACAGCTGCTAATGAGACCTGTGGTACTACTAGATGTATATATAGCCACATTTATGCTAAAAATGGCCATAGGGGACATAACTTCTGTGGCTACATTAAAGATCTTATGTGCTTCCTCTTTTTCATATAAATATGTTTATCATTTCTGCCTAGGTTTTTATTGTATTTTATTATAGAACTAAATTTTTCAGAAGAGCTCGGTTGTTATGTAGATAATAAAGCAAGAACTTATTTTGTTGGAAGTCCTGAGGTTTTTTATAAGGAATATTGTTTTTTACCACACGGAGTCTTTCTGTGATGGCTATTTCTTATACTTTTTGCACCTTCTCCTTTCCTTGGTTTTCCTCATCTTTAATTTTCTTTTTTTTTTTTTTCCTCTGCAAGAATCAGTTCCTCCTTGTAGACTGGTATCCATCTTAGTAGGAGTACCCCTGAGAGTTAGCTCTGCTTTTGTGAGGTTTTTTGGTCATAGCTGTTTGTTGATTTTTGGACTGTCAGTTCCTAAAGATAAGCAAGGCTTATAGCACAGTTTGAAGAAGCAGCTCTTCCTGCTCTGAGCTCAATGCAGTCAGTGTCCAACTGCTTGTTTCAATTGTGCCTGTGTGTCTGTTTGTGGCTCTCATCAATAAATGTTCCCATCACAGATCCAGTGGAGTGCCAGACAGAAAAATGAGACCTGCACAGCATATCTGTGAGTGTTCTTTGCCCTGTGAAGGAAGCTTGGAGGTGAAACACAGGGGCAGCTGGGGCTTGCAGCCTGAAATGGGCTGTGCTTGCCCAGTGTGGATGCCAGCAGCTGCAGGCACAGTTTTCCTGGAGCAGTCCATGGACATGAGAAGGTGGCAGATGCAACTTCAGCTCCAGCTTCCCTGGTCTGACCAGCTTAGGTTCAATGTTGTTATCACCCATCCATCCTCTGAGCCCTTCACCACCATGGCCATAGGTTGTTTTCAGCTGGTTCATTCTATCCCACAAGTCTTGTGCCAGCTTTCTCCAACAAGACTGGTCTGTGATGATGTCAGTGTGAGAAAATATCATGCATTTGTGGTTTCTGACAGCATTGTGGTCTGCCAAAATAGGCTGCTGATGTGATCCTGGACTGAAAGTCATCCTAGGAAAATCTAAAATCCTTGTGCTGTGCTGTAGGTCAAATTTTAACTTTTCTGAGGCTGATAATCATCCCTCAGGAGCACTAAGAGGTGTTCACCCAGAGCAGAATTGCATGCATTGTTCAGGATGGAGAAGGGCTCTCGTCTTATTTTGATTTATCACAGCCACTTCTTCAGGTTCTTTTCTCTGTAAGCCTGACATGTAGTAAAAACAGATTCCCTTTTTTGCCACACCTAATGAAATAAGCACATTTCTTGTGTTTTGTGGTATAGGTTGGTGAAATTATAGTCTTAAAAATGACAAGTTATTGACACATCTCCATTAGTGAAAGGCTTGACTGTATGCTCTTCCTGCATAAAGATGCACCAGTTGCTCCCTTACAAATAATGAGCATGGATTTCCAATACTGCTTTCAAGGCAGGCCATGAACTAAACTAAGAAAGAAACAAAGTACCCTGTTCCATCTCCAAATTCCTACTCAACCACATCCTGCTCAGTCATCCTACTCAAATGCTTATCATCCCCTGTGCAACTCTCTTTCATATCCTGATATTTGAAGTTCTATAGTTGTGGTAATATGTTGAAACATATTTCTGAGAGTTTGGTAGGTACTGGGCTGTCTCAACATTCCCAGCCTCTTGCAGACATAAACTTGCAGAAGTTGCAAAGGATTTGGGCTGATCCTTTAGAGCAGATGAGAAATGTGCACGTTTATGGTATGTTGTCAACAAGAGTAGCTATAAAAAAAATTAACTCATGTTGCTCTTAGTCAATTTATAGCAATTTCTATTGCTGCAAACCTCAGCTTTGTTCATACTGCAACCAATGGAAAAGAAACCCAAAACACCAAAACCCAAAGCAAAACCACAGTGAGAAATACACAAGTATTGGAAAGGGTTGCAGATTTGTCAACAATAAGAAGCATTCGTTTTTGTTTGAAGGTTTTTTCCCTTTCAAGAGTTTATTCTGCAGTGCTCAGCAGTTTCTCAGGCTGTTAATTTCAGAAAGAGTTAAGGGCTCTTATGGTGCCCCAAAGTTAACAGAATAGTTAACAGAATAAATTAATTTGGAGGTAAATCTGTACTTGTCTTTTAAGTGTTATATGCTTATTTATGTGGCATGATACACTCTACTTTGAGTTACCTCCTTTTTTTTTTTTTTTTTTTTTTTTTGTAACATCAGGTGTGCAGGCATACAAATATTTCTTTAAGAAAAAAGCTTTTTAAAAATAATAAAAATATATAACTCTAGATATTTAACCTATCATTCCTAGATAGTTGCAACTTCTCAAGTGAAAAATAAACTGCCCATTTTGTGTACATTTGCCTGCACACATTTTGCTAAGATGGGAATAAATTCCTTCATGTATACACCAGTGTCTTCTGTTTTCCTGCAGCAAGTACTTTCTTTGATTGATGTACTTGGAAGCAATCCTTATCCTCATTCATTTTAATTGAGAGTAATGAATTTAGAGCTTTTATATGAACAGATTGGCTTCATTCCATTTCTAACTTTCCTCACCTTTGCTAGGAACACAGCCTGCTCAGGGCTGCATTGGAAGAGGTTCAGAACTCAGTGCAGCATTCCTGGAGTGGACAGTATCCCGTGAGGAGCAGCCATCTGTTTGTAGACAGGCTGATATTTCCTAACAGCTATGATTTTTGTAGGCAGGTTCTTCCTCCCCACCACTACCACTGAGGAATTGCTAATCAGAAATTAGTTTCTTCTCTTCTCTGATTTGCACCAGATAGAGCAGAGTGTCCACAACAGTGATTCAAGTTGCTTTGTATTCAGTGTTCTAATGCCATTTGGGGAAAACTTTAGAATAGAAGAAGAGCTTGTCTTTCTGGTGCTTATGTCCTTTAAAGTGGATGTTCTTGGCATGAAAAAGAACTGCTAGACTCTGGTCACTTACAATGTAGAAACACTGAAATTATCTAAGTTTATAAATACTTTAATTTCAGCTTTTCCTATATTCACTCAAATATCTTACTTTCAAGAGCCTGAGAAATAAGGGATGTAATTCTCCTGCTCCTTTTCAATTTTGAAGGTTACTCTAAAATTAGCACCAATCCCCCAGGTATTTTTGTTTCTCAGTTATATGGAAACTCTGGTGTACACCTGCTATGGGAGAAGTCCCACTGCCATTTTATATTCACACACCATGTGGCTGTTTGCACACTGATGATGTAATGGCTTTGTACCTATGGAGAATTTGAGGCAGCATGGGGATAAACTGGCAAACACTGGCAGTACTGTGCTTGCAAGGAGCTGCCAAGCTCTTCCTGGCTTCGTGATCATCAACAAGAGAATTCCTCCTTTTTGGAGATTTTCTCCTAATGGAGATTTTACCAAGTGTGAAGTAATCAGTGAAGTTATTGGCATCAGTCAAAGCCAAATTGGTGTGGCTGTGCCTATTTATCCCAAGTGAAGGTCACTTTGTTCCTGAAATGTGCAAATAAGATGCTAAGCAGTAGTCCTCTCTGCTTTGAAATTTGTTTTTGTCTTAACTCATTGTCTGGAAGGGGTGGCAGGGGACGGTGTTGGCTGCACTGGCTGTCTGTGCAGTGCATGGACATGCAGAAGACACTGTGGTGTGGAGGGTCCTTCAGGGCAAATGCCTCTGCTTGTTCCTGTTTCAGTGACGGGCTTGGTTGGTTTTGGAAGGTTTTTGTGTTTGTCCTTAAGAGAAATGTAATGACTGTGCCTAATCACAGGTATTGGGAATGGTTTCCTGCGTGCCCCTACGCTGCACCTCTAGCAGAGATCTGGGCTGTGTGCCAGTCATCCCTCCAGCATGGTGAGACAAACTGGGATCCAGCCTTCCCTCCTGGAGCTGGATTAGCACTGCCATGCTATCAGTACAATTAATTGTTTTGTCAGTAAAGGTATCAGGAATGACTCAGAGAATATAGAAGAAGCAGCTCTTTTGAATAGGAGGGTATTTTTGCAGTGTTGCTTTTCTGATCATAACAGCACCTAAATGCTGGGAGAAGTCCATTAGCTGTGATAAGGCTGAATTGTTTATTCAGTCTCAGAAACAGCATTGTCAAACCATTTATAATTATCCTTTAAAAACCTGGCCAGTTCTTTGAGTCTTCTACTATTATTACCATTATAATTCACATGTGGTTTCCTCATACATGGGACCACTCACACAGAAAAGATGTTGGCATTATTTCTTTAAATTCCTAGATTGCATAAAAGGCAGAAGAGAGTTTGCTTCCATCCTGCAGTATGTTCTGCACACTGCTGTTTTCCATACAAATTCACAGTTAACTGTAGGGCTGATTGTCTCCTCTGCCTCTGTGGGGACAGGGAGATGTTTTGTTGCTGAGGCACAATACCTCCCACGCTTACTCTGGGGTTCCTGCTGCTTAAGCACACACCCCATGCTCCTGGCTCTGCCCTGAGGTGCAATCCATCTCCAGATTAGTAGCAAAAACCCCCCTGAAGTTGGGCAAAGTACAATCAAGCCTCTTGGAAATTAGTTAAACCCTTAGAAGGGTGTATTTAAAAGCAAACTTTCTGCAATCAACAAAGTACAGCTTTCATCATGTGCTCCTGGTCAGAGACTTCCTTTCCTCTTGATGGCCATTTAGCTTTTTTTCTGGGCAAGCTATCTCACATGAATTTCCCTCCTGTTAGTCTGTGCTTCAGCTGTGCTTTGATTTTGTTTACCCTGTCAGAGCTTACTGCCTTTTGTGCATAGCTGCCATTCAGCTATTTCAGGTTTTCAAATGCATATATGCAATGTTACATGCAATGTACAAATACATTCTTCAAAGAAGATGTCAAAACAAGTTTCAGCTCGTTTTCAGCAGTATCTAATTATAGATACATAATTAATGAGTCTGACATTTATCTTTCTTAACACAAAAGACCATACTTACAAATAAAAGCCTTTCGTACAGTACATGTAATAGCTCGAGCATTAGTTGAAGAGAAATGGGAATTTAAAGCATGGTAAATTCTGAGGAAATGAAAGTATTTCTCAGCTAATAAAATATAGGTTGTTACTGTGGTTGCTCACAACTGTTACACCTTGATACTATAGAAGGAATTTCTGATATCCAGTTGCTAAAAATAAATGGTAAATCTCCTGTAGAAAGGATAAAAATTTCATTAATGTAAAGGCATCTTTCTCAGAAAGCATCTATGCACTGTGTCTGCAGCTGTTTTAGATGAAAGAGGTGGTATTTTCTTTCTTGTTTACTCAACAGGTTTAACATCAGGTATAGACAATGTCAGTCTTTTTGTTAGTATTGACGAGTATCAATTTACACATTCCTTTGTAACATTTCACATACTCAAAGCAATATATTAATCTAGTTATTTATAAGGCTAATAGTATAGGGCAAACTCCTTCAAATATCTTTATTGGCCATTTGCATTAAAGAATGGCCATATTGTGTGCCATAATATTTCATCTACTTCAAGAGGTAAGTACTATTTCTTATATTTCTTATAGTGTAAAACAGTTTCATTTGGGACAGTAGGATTCTCCAAAGTCTTTCAAGTGTATTTCTGGATATGATTTTTACTTTCTTCCATGGGAAACTAATCACAAATAAATCACAGTCAACCTTTTCTCTTATAGCAGTACCTGGTCTCTGATGAGGCAAATAGACATATTTTGTGATTTACAAATAGGATTAATCAGTATGTTTGTGGAGCCTTATATTTTCTATATATGTTTATTTTCTTAAATACAAGCTGCTATACATAAAGTGCCAGCAACAAAACATCTATATTTTTTATTCCATGAAGAAGAAAGGGAATAATCAACTGAACATTTCAGTGGCTCAAGCTTTGGAACTGGTATTCAGTAAAGTGGATGGGAGCTGGGGAGAGAAGTGAGCTCATATTTTCTCTGCTGTAGTCTATGCAAGGACTTTCCCTAATTGAAATGGTCTCAGCTTATGAGGCAATGGATGTATCTTAATGCTTTTGCTTACAGAAATCTAATTGTCCTTATTCTTTAGTACTACTTGAGTGAGTCATAGGAAAAGCAGCTGGTGAACATTATTTGTCCTTTTGCAGTGACAGTGTGAAAGTTGAAGGTTCTCTATTCCGTACTTGATAAATTTAAATTAGTTTTTCAAATTACTCTTTACATCCAAACATAGCAATAAATAAGTGTATTATCTTTTCACATGTTGGAATGGTAGTATATGTCTTGGTTAGATTTAGAAACTTTGGTTATATAAATTTGTGACTCATATTTGAAAGTTGTTTGTAGTAATGGACATTTAAATCCAGCTATTTATAAAATAATACCCTTGAGGATTTCCTTCTGGGAAAGTGGAGGGAAGAATGACTCAGCATCCAGAAGAAAATGCCTGTTCTGCACAGCACAGCATGCATGATGTTTGCATGAGATACCACTTGCTGAAGTGATGCAGAAACTTATTCAGCCAGCATTTTGTCCTCAGTCTGTGTGTTTGCATGTTCCAGGTATTTGGGCCTGAAGCTGTTTAAACAACATGCAAATTAGGCTGCTGTATTGTAACAGTATGAAAAGTCCTGGGCTTGCCTGTGGGCCCATTTGGGAACCTTTGGGAGCAGGTCCTTGCCCTGAAGAGCTGGTTATCTGAGCAGTTACAACAGGCAAGGGGGAAAAAACAGAAAAGTGCAAAATTGAAACAACTTTCATGATTCTAAGCACAGATTGGCACTGTAATACCCCTTTTCTGAACTATTTTTAAAGAAGGGTCTAGACTCACCCTCTTCACCTTGACTTCCCATCTGTAGTTCATGTTTTAGTGTCCTGTTTCTTCAGCTGCTCCTGCAAACCAAGCCCAGAAAATGTTGTGGCATAAAGGATTGCACATATGGCAGTCTGGAAGGAGCTCTGGAAAAGGAAACCAAACAAAAATCTCCAGTTTGGATTTCAATCTCTGTCTGACTGTAAGTCATCAGGAAAATAACAGGCACAAATTTTGTTCCCCTCATCATCACCTCTGCATGTTGCTCCAAGTTTGGTTTCAAGATTTTTGGTGTTTTCCCTCTGTCATCTCTTCATATTACAATACATCTAATTTTCATTTTACGATGTGTTCTAAACAAATTTTTCCATTTACTTTTAGCTGTAGGAATTATGGTTTGATTTGTTTTGGTTTGTTTGCAAGTGCAGATTTTCAGTTTTTACTACAAGATGACATTTAATGTTTAACTTAGTCCTTATCATCGTTCTTTTCAGTTGTAGGTGGCTTCCTCTTTCTTTTTGATTCTGGATGAAGGCTTAGTTAAATGCCTATTTAAGAACTGATGAGCAATTTAAAGGATTTAGGGGAACATTCTGTGCTATTATATGCAAATACATGCCATGCATGGCTCCCTGTGTTATTAACCTGGCAGTCATTTCGTGCATGACTCCCCATCTTATTAAGCTAGCAGTATGGAATATTTGATTTACTAAACTGCTATGAACTACCTAGTGTGCTAATACAGGAATATAACTTTTAAATTTCTTTGGAATATCTATCTTTGGAACAAATACAGGAATACAACAACATTATTTTGACAGCTGTGCTCAGTTTCTAAGGTCTATTTTGGTAAGCTTCACAGAACAGGTGGAGAAGTACCTGTGATTTGAATAAGCCATACAATGACTGAAAATGAAAGCCATCAGATTAATTAGGGCCCTTCAGAATTCTGCAGGCATTGAAAGCCCAGGTCTGTGGTATACACTTAAGTGTTTAGTGTACAGAGCCTGTGGGAGTTACCTACAGGTGCATGTAGTTCTCAACCTAAAACTCTACCCCAACATTTTGCAAACTGCATATATCCAAACTCTTCCTACATCCTGGGCTTTTGTTTCCATAGCAGCATTCAATGGCCATGGGATTTACTGGGGATGGTGGGGGAAGGAATGTATATTTGCTGTCTTGGTTCAATGCCAAATGAAGAAGGAATTATATATGCAGGATGTTGGATTCTTCCTTTAGTGTCCATTTCAGCTGGCATCTAATGTCATCCAGATAATTGCAAGCCACTCTGCCATCATTCAGCCAGCTGCATAAAACAAAACAAAGCGAAATTTAGGATTAAAAGGAAGGAATAGCAATTTAAAAGGCTTTTAAATGTTGTTTTCTCTCTTTCTCAATCAGAAATACTCAAAAGCCTTTAATTTACCCCACCCCTCATGCCCCTTCAGTGACATACACATACACTCACATTTGTATGACTTCGAGTGCGGCTGGCTTGATGATAATATGTGAGCATTGAGCTGCCCAAGAAAATGCCACAAGCAAGAAATGAGGTCAGATAATGACATCCAAAACCAGAGCAGAGGGAATCATTCAGCATCCTCTGGTAGTTTGATTGCAGCTAAGAGTGTGAATCAGCTCCACTTTTATACCTCCTTTATGTTGGAAGTTCTCTTAGTACTCTGTGTGTGTGCTTTGGGTTTGGAGCAGGCATCTGAATCACAAATGCAGCATAATGCCATACATACAGTATGGGTCATCAGAGGCTTATTTACCTAGAAGGATGGTGATTCAGAGGGCTGTGGAAGTCTCCCCTGAAATGTGCCTGTGCTCTGCGGTACTTTTAGCACTGGCACAAGCTGTGAATATGCATTCAGAGGGAGCTCTGTGGAAAGGAGCCTGTTACATGTGAAGGGAGGAGGGTATGGAGCACTGCTAGGACTGGCTGGGGAAGCATGTGCACACAGCTGCCTTGTGCAGGGAGAGCTGCACAGTGTGTATGTGTGTCAGGGGATGTGCTGATGACTTGGCTCAGCAGAACATGCTCAAAATACAGGCTTGGTAGCAGGTCCTATTCAGCACACCCAGTACAATGCCCAGCAGAGACCACGAGAGCCTGGGAAGCCACCTCTGGGTGGGCTGAGATGAGGAAGATTGGGCAAAACACACCTGGTGTGGCCAAGAGGCCAAGGGCAGATTGAGAAGAGGTTCAACTCCCTCTCCTTTGAACTTTGGAGGAAAAAAACTCAGATTTTGGCAGGAAATTGGGCAAGTTCTGTGTGAAGCAGGTCTGCCAAAGGACAATCAGTAGTCCTAAATGTAATAAATATGTATATATTTTAGAATAAGATCATTATATCTTAATTAATGTTTTAAAGATACATTTGCTTATCTCCTGTCTTCATTAAACTCATTAATTTTTTCTTTCTGCATTAATTTTTTTTCTTATTTTTATAGTTGTCTGTCTACCTCCTCACCCACCCTCCTTTCCTCTTGAGAACAAAACTGATTTCTCATTTGCTTTAAAGGATCAATGTATTTCTTTTTCTTTTTGTTTGCTATGATGGTGGGTTATCTCTTCTTACAAGAACTCTTCATCAAAGCTGGACTCTACTTACCTTGCTGATCTCTTCTGCTCTCTTTAATTTTCATTTTGATGATTAGGTGTCTAGTTTGTAAATGCTTTTAACTTCTCTCTTTGTGCAACAGAAAGTCCCTCATTTTCCTGTTGTTGGCTGACCCTAGCCATGAGATGAAATAACCTCTGCAAGAAAAGTGGGCAGCCAGACTAAGAGAGATTCTTAGTTAACCATTTGAGATCAAGCTAAGCCTCTTAATCGACTGGAAGAGAGGTTATCTAAGTGTTTTGGAATCATTCTATTCATAAGGAAGAAAATGAATGGCCCTGAGTAAAGCAGGGTTGCTATTTAGTCTTTGTGGATCAGCTCTACACCCAGATATTGATTATTCAAGAAACTCAACACTGACTGTTTAAATTAGGAAAAAATAATCTAATGTACTTCTATACACAGGTAAGCCAAGTCCTGCCAAGTGTCAGTAATTATCAAGGCAAATTCAATCACAGTAAACATATTCTGTTAATCTATTTGAGCAAAGAAAATTATACAAAACTACCTTTGCAGGTAGAATTCCTGTGTGAAGAATACAGTCAAGTGTCTCAGTTGATAGTCTGATTTTTTTATTTCTGTGGGTAACTGAGGAGAAGAACAAAGGTGAATAGTATCCCTGACTAGAGGGACTACTTACAGTAGGAAAATAGGGACATGGTATATGATGGAGTGATTGTGGGTGAGCAGAACAGCATAGGAGAAGCAATGAGAACTCAAGTGTGGAAAGCCTCAATGACAAACCTTGTAAATGCTTCTAGCCTGGATCATACCCCCAACAACTGCAATTTTACAAAGATGTTTTGTTAATTTTATTTTTTTTCCTTGTTTCTGAGTGAATCACTTACTGGCTACTGTGTTAACTAAGCATGATAACAGAGCAGGTTCAGCCAGAAAACTTCTAATGGTGGGGCAGCTAATTCATCTGAGTAGTCCATGCAAATAGTCCAATTTGACAAATTTCTTTCTGGAAACATGTAAAGTTTCAGCTTGGTCCCAGGCAGCTGCTGGAAACATGCCAGCTCTGAGGTGAGAGGCACAGGATGTGGAGGTTATTTGGCTATTCTGCCAGGTGGGCTGCCCTGGCTCTGGGGCTCCCAAATTTCCAGGCTGCTGCCTGTGAGCCAGGGCAGGTGAGCAGCCAAAGGTGTGAGACAGCCCACCAGGCAGCAGGGATGGAGCTGTAGTCACTCCTCTTTTGGAGAGTATTTCTGAATTGATGAGCTGAATAAATTCATCTCAGGAGCAGCAAAATTCTCTTTGAATGCATTCTCCTTTCCTGCTTTACAAGTGGAGGAAACAAGGGCAGGGAAACATCCTGAAGGACAGAGAAGGAATCTTTCCTCCTTTCAACTAATGTATCTTTCCTCTACATATTATCAAAATTTAAGCTTAAGAAACATTTTTGAACAAAGTTGTGAAGCTCTCTCTCATACAGAATTGTAGGCCCAGAAGCCAAAGGCAAGCTAAAGGTTTTTTCAGTCGTGAGAAGGTTGTGTAGCTTCACTTAAATGTGTCCTTTTCAATCAGGTCAGTTAATCCAGAGGAAGAATTGTGCTGAACATATTTTAATAGGTTTGAACCCTAATTTTGCCAGCTCAAATCAAAGGGACAGGGATGGCAAGGCATCCAGTCTGAAACATGGGAATGTCTTCCCAGGAATCCTCCTGCTGGCTGTCAATGAGTTGGTGTGCAGTGTCCAGCCATCACCATCAGCAAGCAGCTGTCACACCTTTGGCTGAGCTGGGGCTGCTGCTGGCTGTCCAGTGCAGTGCACAGCTTGCTGTTTTATTCACTTGCCTGCATTTGCTAGATTTTGTGGACTGAATTATTCATACAGTAGCAATTGTCAAATGATGTGGGCCAGAGAAACTCATTTTCTTGCAGGACCCAACCTGATGTGGCAGTGAGCTGTTATGTACCACACCAGAATCAGCAGCTGCTGCTTTTTAGAGAGGCAGTGCTTCACTGATGTACACTAGAAAGGCAGCTGCCAAGAGATGGCCCCAAATGCTTCAGAGGCAGCTGTTTGCCTGGAGAAGGTGCTGACATTGCTTTGCAGATACCAACCAAAGCTGGTAACAAAAAACAGAACCATGCCAAATGAATGAGGAGATGGGGACTGTCTTAATTTTGAGTTTTGTAGCAGGTTTGAGCTGTACTTTCCCATTTTCCTAATTTCTGATTATATGGACTGCCAACACTGGACTAATGTTACAGGTATGTAAGGTTGGATTCCTCTTGTTGAGTGTGGATGTGTGGGCACAGCTGCAGTTTCCTCCTAACAGCAAAACACAGTTGTCTTGAGCCTGCCCTCCACCTCAATCAGTGGCTGCTTTGAAAGTAATCAGAGAAGCTGTGACTGTGGGAATTCAGGCCATGCTGCCTACTGTGCACAATCAAATATTAATGTGTGCCAACACTGTCCACATATCCCTGGAGACAGGAAAACATTCAAAATCATAGACCTTTACCTTCTCTAGAGCTGCTGCAGCATTTCCTCTCCTCTTCCCTTCCCTACCACCACAGACTTTCTCAGAAGTTTCTAAAACTCCATGCAAGTCAAAAGCAGATTTTGCTCTGAGATCAGCACTCTGTATTTTCTATACTCAAATCTGGGGACTCAGTCATGCTCAAGTCAAGCTCTTGTTCATTGCAGGAAAACTTGGGCCCTTGGTTGTGGAGGCTTTAAAGGCTGGAGAAAAGGTTTAGGGCCTGGAGACTCTTGCTAATATGATCTGTCCAGTAGGAAGCTTACAGGAGAAACCTAGAGCAGAGCTGGAACTTGGATTTGGTATCAAACATAGTAAGAGGAATGGTTCACCTAAACTACATATATGTAACCTAGCATTATTGTTCCTGTAGAACAAAAACACTTTGTGGTAGTAGATGGATTGTTCAGTCTAGCAGAGAAAGGCATAAAAAAGCTTAATTGGTTTATACAGTGAGAGTAATTAATGCCTGGAACTCAAGGAGGTTTAGATAACGTCTATTGCTTGTAATCAGGGTGGAATATCTTCCTATACCTCAGCCACAAGAAAGGAGCTTGAGATAGAACTCATTGTATTGCATCTTTAGTCTAGTACATGGTTTTTAGTCTAGTAGTTTAGTACATGGTTCCTATTGAACAAAGAAACTGTGAATAACTGCTCTTAAGTTTTGCCTTTTTTTCTTCACTAGCGGTTATTTTGAAAGCAAAATGGAAGTGAAATCCTACAGCTGAGTTTGATATCACAGATGAGATTTTAGTCTGTGAAAATGCCTACTTTTTCGTTGTTGTTGTTAATTTCAGCTAATTGCAGTATTGTTAAAAATGAGATTTTTATTTCTCCGAGAAAACTCTTTTTAGACTTCTGAGCCTGTGTAACACATAATGGAATAAGCAGGTACAAGCCAGATGACAAAAACACCCTCTACAACATTCCCTCTCTCTCATTCATGAAGCACTATTTGCAGGCAATGTAATCTAAAAAAACTGTAATGGTTTAGGTACTGTTGCATTACATTCCTTATGATCAGAATAAACTATAATCAACAATTCTGCTTTTTCTTCTATTGTAAGAATAAATAGTAAAAACCAGCAATTCCATTTAAAATTACTTTAAGTGGCACTACAGATTAGACCAGTGAAGAATTGTTTGCCTTACAGATTATGAACTCATGAAGGATTTCTTGATTATCCCTTTTCTTGGTAATATTATATAATTAACTTAGCAACATTCTGAGTTTTAATAAAGATTTTTATTGCTGTATTATACAAACAAGTTTCATTTTTCCAGGTCTGCATGTAGGAGAAGTGTTAGCAAAAATAAATATTCTAATCACTTTTGTCAAAACAAATTACTAACAATGTCTTTACTATTCTGCATGTGAGAGCTACTTGTAACATTCATTAATCTAACAGTTTATGATTTTGATTTCCAGATGGAATGATTAGCATTTCTAAGCTTTTTATAGTCAAACTGCAAAAATAAGCCTTTTTCAGGGGTCACTGCAGGCAAATAATTCAAGTCTAACACATTGCCCAGTTAAACATGGTGGTTCCTAAGTAATTAATTTAACACATTTTTTCTCATGCCTTTTTTTGAATACGATTTTTAAAAAATGATTACCATATGAAACAGTGAAGTCAACTGTTATTATCTCAAATAGCTACAAAGGTAATTTCTACAATTTTAATTTTCTTTTGTTTTCCTAGATCTTTTCTGATCAAGAATACAACACCTCACCATACTGCAAAAATCAAATAATAGATTGGGATTGGGAACAAGTTTAAGTTTTCTTGATTTTGTGTGTGAACAAAACTGACTTAATTTTGATCAGTTTCAAGTGTAGAGAGCAGTGGGTGAATCTAACTGTACACTTTTATATTTAAATTGTGCGTATCATTAGACAGGTCTACTGGGTATCTTGTGGCATACCTGGTAGAAACTTATCTCAGTTTCACTCTTTTTAGCCTAATTCTTATGCATATTTTCCTTCAAGTCATCTGCCAGAGGGAATGGTGACAGTTCTGTGAAGTATCTTGTTCTGGAAAATTCTAGTGGCTTCCCTTTCTCCTACAAACAATATCAAGTCATTGCTTTGGTTGGAAAAGCTGAGATCTTTTAGCCACCTATATGCAAAACCATTTGATTATTTTTTATAATTCAGGGTGTGTAAATTCCCAGCCTTATTCTTCCTAAAGGACTGGATGGTGATGTGGTGACCACATGACTATTGCCATGTCAGTTGTCTGAAATAAGAAATTCCTTCCTCACTCCAAATGATTCCCTTGAAGAGGGAGCTGGGCTTGAAACCCCCCTGAGATTCCAGCCAGTGTTTGTTTTGCCATGAGAGCTTTGTTTCTCTGGGATTTGCAGGATTTGCAGCAGTTTGCTGTAGTTTAAAATGAACTTAAGTGCTTCAAACTAAGTGACATATTATTACATTAAATCTGACACAAACTCTAAACTGCTGCATCCTGACTCGAGCTGCAAATGCTGTTCAACAAGACTGAGTGATGCTGCTGGGGCAATGGGAATAGAAACCTCTCCCCTTTTGGGAGTCAGCAATAAATTTAGTAGCAAAGTTGCAGCAAGTGGTCAAATTCACAACTGGAATGCTACAGCAATACACTCTTGAAAGGGATATAGAATTTCATTTTCCCTCTGCAAAAGAGTTAACTGTTCAAGGGGTAAAAAGTATGAAACTTACACAGACCTTTGGATGCCCTGTAGTTTCCAAAGGAAGGATGCTGACTTGGTGACTCAAAGCACACTGAGAAGAGGCTGCTGCTGCAGGTTTAATACAAAATTTTAAGTATCTGTGCCTTTCTTTTCCCACATTTTTAAGTGCATTTAACTCCATTTCTATAGAAATATAAGAACTCAGCAAGTTCATGTCAGAAAAGTGCTTATAGTCTTTGCTAGGTGATTGAAAATAGCTGGCAGTACTTGAAAGCTTTTGAATGTAAACTAAAAAATGCTCCAAAGCGCATAATGCAAAGAAATGCAACAAGATAATGAGTTGAAAAGTTAAGAATGTGATTACTACCTGTTATGGTATAATAAATATTAAATATTTAATATTTAATATATATTCAGTGCTTATTAGTGGACTTATAGGCAGCTTTATCAGCATTTAATTTCTGCAGCAAAGGAGAATCTGGTCCCAGATCTTCACAATTTCTAAATTCTGCATAAATGCCATAGTCAAATAATCTGCTAAAACAGTGAAATGAATCTGGGAAGGAAGAATTATTTTTTTTTTTCAGTCTTTAGAGGGGCATGGGAGCAATCACAGATTTGTTCACAAGGGCAAAATTCTGGCATAACTTTATTGATTTAAGTGGATCTGTGCATGATAAACACAGAAAGCTCAGAATCCATCCCAGCATGCTGCAGGCTGAAGGCTTACGTTTGCAAAACTATCCCACAGGCACAGATAACTGATCAGCTCATATTTTGCTTTGCACAAGTTTTATTACTTAATTTTTATGTGCTTTCTCTTCCCCTTTATTGACTTTAATTAAGTTTTCCTTAGGGTTTGAGTGCCTGGCGAACTTTGACTACCTAAACAAGTAATCCTGTTTACTCATCACATTATCCCAGCTCCACTTTTGGGCTGAAGTGTGTATTTTCTCAAATTCTGTTGAAACTATTGCTGTTCAGCATTTTAATGATGTACTAAGAACTGCTCTTGTAAAAATGAGGCAGCAGCTTTGCATGGCCCATTTGAATAACTAAATTTAAGATTTTGTAGCTGTGAAAGGAGTATCTTTTCAGGGGAAACTTTGTAAATGGCATAAAAGCCAAAACTGCCTCTCCTCACGCTTTGCTTGAAAATTTTTAAGTTTTTAAAAGATGGACTGGGTCACTTATATTGTAAATTGCATGAGGTGTGCAGTTTGGCATCCAAGCAGTGAAACAGCAAATGCAGCAAGTGTTTTAAGTTTAATTTATGTCATTTAATGCTTTAAGATATAGGTATAATTTTGGAAATCTTTTGCTAAGTGTTATTGATGGTTAAATTTTAGAAATCATGGTAAGGCACTTAGTTGTTCTATATTTTTAGTTTATTGAGGGAAACTTTAGCAACTTCTTTTTAAATTCTTGCAAGTTTAAGAATTTTTATATTATGAAAAATAAAAACCCAGGGAAAAGCCAAATGAAATGAATGGAGAAACTGTTAAAGTTATTAACTTTTCAGGGAGAACTCTAGTGGGGATAGAGCCCATGAAGAGCTATCTCTGAATTCTCACATTCTGTAAAATTAGCATTCTAAATTAAAAATGATGAAGAGCACACCCTTCTGGCACAACAGATGAGCTTTATAGACAAAACATTTGTTTATGTCTATCTGTGTTCACAATTATTCTGAAAAGTCCTAAGAAAGAGAATGAATGCTTTCCTGAGGAAAAAATGTTTATAACTGAATTTTAAAATAAAAGCAAAATTTATTCATTGTTAAGACCTAAGGGAAAATACTTTTTTTAGTGCTTGGAAGTATATCTGATTTGGTTGTCTGGTTCTAACACAAGGAAATTCATTAAATTAGGAGGCAGGGAAATAAAAATACAGCTTTAATAAATGCAGTTATTAATTTCATGGAATTGAAATGAGTGTGAGAATTAAATACAGATGTTGATACATCTGTATGTACAGTTGCAGCTAACTGAAAATAAAGTTCTCAAAATTAGCTTTCTGCTGAACAAGGAGTATTTTTGTGATACAATTCCATTTACTTTGAGTTCTTGGCTATTACTTGTGTAAGAAAAAGTTTACTTTTTAATGTTTTATTGTAAAACCCTTATGTTAATAACATTAGAGTTGTAGAGTTCAACTCTTAATTTCAAGAACATGTTTTAATCTTTCCAGTCTAAATTTCTTTCATATTCTGTTGTGGTTCTAAACATCTAGGTCTGTTCTAAAATTTTTGCTCTGGTATCAATGACTGCTGTAAATTCACAATGCATGAATAAGTACAGTTGCTCAGAAATCACTTGGTAATTGTGAGGAGTAGTGCAGAAAGGGGTGATGGATGTGAGTATGAAACCTGACAGTGACTAAGCACCTCTTCAAGTGAATGGACACTTTTGGGAGCTATTTCTGTAATAAAGGAAGACCTATAAGGATACCCATAATGGCAGAATCAAGCATATGTTTAAATGTTTGCAATATAAGAAATATAATGATGCAAGCCTAGGATGTTATGGTGGCAGTGGAGCCTGAGTCTCTGTGAACAGGATGACTCTGGCCAGAAGTTTCAATTCAGCTGGATGTGTCTTTGCTAGAGAATAACTTAATTTTCACCATGGCTTTCTGTGTTGCATGTTTCCCTTTTGGGGTTACTCTTGACAATTATCAAGTAATCCAGGATTTTCATTCTATCCTGCTTTAGTCTTCCAAACTGTTAGTTCCAAACAGAGAACTTCAGGAAGCTGCTACCCTGGAGAATATCCTGGACATGTACATGTGCATGAAACCTTGCAGAGGAGTGAAGGGCTATGAATTGGAGATGTAATCATCTGAGAGATCCAGGCAAGTAAGTAACTGCATTTCTATGCACTTTCAGTTTCTCTAGCTAAGTGTTTTGTTTTATTTGGAAGTTACAGACATAGGACCAAACCATACTGCAATATTATTCAGAATGTGGGACCTCTCAAATTAGAATGAATTTTTTTGGAATAGAACTTTCTGAACTGGCTTAATAGCAACAAACAACTGGAAAACCTTAATCCATGGGAACTGAATTCTTCCAGAGACTCTGTGGAACATGAATGTTTTTACAAAGTTTTGTAGACAAAATATTCCCCAGCATAATCCGTTCTCATACAGTGTCAAATAATTGTCTTGTATTTGATGGGGCTTCAATTGATATATTCTTCTCTTAGAAAATGCATCACTTAGTAAATGTTTCCTTGAGCTTGAATCTGGTTGGTCTGCTGAATATATCTTGTTAAATATGTGGTGGAAATTACATAATATCAGATTAAAAGAAATAAAATAACACAATTACCTTCTTCCAAATCAGATAAATAGAAAATTCTATTGAAACGACACCATTTTGGGACTGCCATGGTCAGACTTGTGGAAATAAGCAAGATTAAAACAGCAGTTCCTTTAATGGTGGCCTGTGTCATTTATGGGGCTTTCATGAGATCTCCTGTCAGCTCACGTTAACCAGAAGTCATTGTTTCCACTGGAAACTTTGACAACTAGAGGTGTTTGGTTGCAGTGGGCCTTGTTACTTATGTCTTGTTACCTTGTGATAATACTGTAATAGGTCATTACTGCTCTTGTTATAGAGAAAAGGATTTAGTTAGGTGATGCATAGTGGCTGTTTCTGTTCAAAATGTTTGCACCTTGAAGCTGCAATGCCTCGTCACATCATTAGAGTACAGCTGTAGGAAGAGGGAGAGCACATTTACTGGAAACAGCCAGGGTGGAATGGCATATGTGTGTCTGTGAGTCAGTTTTTAATATGTTAATGGCAGTATGAAAAATGGGCACTTCCTGCTCCTTTGATGGTGTTGAGGGGAGCCCTGTCCAGCATGAACCCCTCTATTTTTAGGGAGAGCATGAATTTTCTGCTCCTGCAGTATTTACAAAACCAGAAGATGAGGAAGAGGCTGAGATGACAGCGCTGACTTGAGGTTAGTTTATTTCCACCTAATTATTTAACAGTGCTTAAACACGTGCTTAATCTCTCTCTAGTTTTAAAATCATAGTTTAAAGAAATCTCTCATAAAAGTGTCCAAATGAAACTACACACCACAAAATCTCTTTAGAAAAGAGATTTTTAATGGAAACACTGCCGCAAGATTTATTGTGCTGGTTGTGAAATTGCACTGTTATAATAAGGGTTAAGGCTCAATTGTTCACTCTCCAGCAGCAACAACTTTCTCATTGGAATCTGAAAATAAACCCCTATGAATAAAATGACACCAAAGACTTAAGTTGTTTTCTTGAGACAGCTAGCCTTTTTGTACAGAAGCTATTCTGAGGTCTGGTACTGTAGTTCTGCTGAAAAATTACACTGGCTTCCCAAATATCTTAATGACTTTTCTCTCAGCGGTTGGTAATGGTGAAATGTTATTCTAGTAACCATAATGTCTCTCATAAAACAATTGCATACAATATGTACTGTACTTCTATTTTAGTGAGCACTTCCATCGGGCTTGCACTGCCAGTAGCCATTTAACATTTCATAGCAAACTGCTCACCAGTCCTTCAAGTGTAATATTGCAGAAACAGTGAAGAAATGCGTGATTAAAAGCATTCACTGAGAGTGGACCATTTAGTTCTACCCTATCTTGCAAGATAAACCAGCCTAGGTGCTCATCATATAAATGACAGTTCTATGTGGTCATTTAATTTTACGATCTCAATTCTCGCATATATTGCTAACATAAATACAGCCTTCTCCTGCAGGGAGGTCTGCTGGGTATTATAAAATCAGTAAGACCTCAATGGGTTCAAATGGACATCTTTTATAATTATTGCTATAAAATTTCTTGACAATGCATTTTGTTGTCCAATGAGTAAAGAAAATGATTTTCTGAAAGAATGGGTTTTGACAAAGAGAGCAACGGAGCTCAGGGATTTGTTCCTGTGCTCAAGCATATTTAAATTACCTCCGTTACTCTTACCTTTTGGACAGAAGCCAATATCCTGGAATAACTTTTTACAATGAAGCTCCAGTCAGAGCATGGCTATATTTCACATTGTTTTCTGGTGTGGAGAGACAATGTAGGATAACTAGAGGGAAAAGATTAATTTGCTCTTTAATGCAATTAAATTCTATTTGTCAAGCAATTCTTTTTACAAGCTCTTGAAGAGATTGGGGAATCTGAGAGAGGATGGGGGCAGTAAATGTATTCCCAGAAGTGGTTTTAAGGGAAGAAACAGACATTTCCATACTGGATTTCAGGACAGTCCTATTAGCTGTAAATCAGGAGGCAGCCTGTTACATCTTTTTTATAATTCTCTAAAATTCTTCTCTTTCACCTGTATCTGCAAAGAAATTTTTATGTCATTTGAGCACATTTACACAATAAAAAGGTATTAAGCTTCCCTTGGAAGGCTGAATAGCAAAGTTTCTATGCTTTATTTGCCTTTGGGACATGGTCTTTGCCTGCAGAGTATCTGTGTCGGGGAGCACAGTGGGCTCTGGAGAACACGATCCAGCCAGGGGCTGGAGTTAGGAGACTCAGTCCTGGTGTCTCCTTGGACATAGAAACTCAGAAATGATTCAGCTGCTTAGTGCCTCGATGCACTAGTTACTGATTCAGTTTCATAGAAAACATCTGTAGCAGTTGTGTTGGACTATTAGTGAACTATGAAACCTTCAAAACAGAGTAGTATCTACACCTGTATGGATAGGCTGTATCAGTATCATGATTTTCTGGTTAGTATATATATTATGAAATGTACATCGTATGTTGTGGAAGGAGAGGCAGTGTTCTCATGGGTTGGTGTTACTTCATGAATTTGATTGAAATTGGAGTGATTGATGTTAGCCTATGATTTAGTTCCTCTTGTCCATCTCAGAATGAGCTGGTCCACATTGCACGAGGGTTCTCTGACACTTTGTTTTACAACAAATGTATCTCTCACATATCAACGTCACTTTTCTAAACAAATGTGTGCATTCTTACATTATTTGATTGCCCAGTGTCAGCAATGGTGGCATTCTGGCCTCTAAACAGCCTTGGAGGTGCTGCTGTTACACACAGATGGTAACAACAGAAATTTAACACTAAATATGTTCTGGAGTGGTAAGTGCAAGAGCAATATGCATTTACCCCAGGAGTCAATGGGCTGGATACTACATAATTATAGTAATGAAGTTGTAGGTTCACAGTTGATAAATAACTGTACAGTAACCTTTGATAAGTTTAGGTAGCAGGCAAGTTCACTTGTAGCCACTACTATATTCATTGAAAAAAGGTGAAGGCAAATGCAAAATAAACAGTATATATATTACTGTATATGAGGGTTTTAAGTGTTGGCAGCTCATGTTTTTGATTTTTTTTTCCTGTGCAGTTCTAAAGCCATTATATTAATTGTTTTTCTTACCTGGAATGAGAGCCAAGTGTCTTCAAATACATTTACCTTTGAAGTAATTAAAATAAAGTGTCTACTGACCATAGCAAATAAGCAAACATGCTCTGCATAAAAATAAGCAATGATAAGGAAAAAAATGTTATGCAAGAAAACAGCAAGGGAAAAGAAAAAAAAAAAAATTTTTCTTTACTGGAACCTTAGCAAACAGAATTGATTATTTTGAGCCACCTCACACATAAACATGTGTTAGCTGCTATAGCTTGGAGATGCCTGTTAAGAAGATCATCAGACTTTTGTGTGAAGAGTTGAAGCCAGCTTCTTGCATCCGTGTTTCAGGAAGAAATTATTTACAGGAATTCCAAGCACTTTGGGAAGGTTCTCATTACATGGAAATGTTTTCATGCTTTTATAAGTATTTATGCAATATGAAGAAATGAGCTTGGGTGAGTGGCCAAATTCCTAAATGACACAAAATAGAAAGGATAAGATAAGAAATGGGGACTTAGAACTAGGTGAGAAAATGTAAATAGTTTGAGATCTAAACTGATTTTTGTATTTCAAATGAGAAAAGTTCTTCTGCCCTTTAGAAAGGTACATCACAGGTAAAATCTTCCAAAATATTTATTGCTGAAATTAAAACACCTCAGTTCAGTCTTCAAACTAGATAAATTGATTTTGTTGTAAGGCAGCAGCTCAGGCTGTGCTGCTTGGGTGTTTTCAATACACAACAGCCAGGAAGGGAGTCCTCAAGCCCAGTTTGGTCAGGACACCTCAGCTGTGCAGGCAGCAGCTTCCAGCAGTGAGCTTGTGCTTCACTCACTGTATTCCCCTACCTGGTGCTGTGCCCAAGAGCTCTGTGTCCTCCTGCTCCCCACTGTGAGATCCCCTGGGTTCAACTGAGAAAGGTGCTTGGCCACTCTAAATATAGCTTGGTCAACCACTTGTGTTCCATTGTAATATTCATGAACACTTGTGCAGGTTTCCAAAATCCTTCCTTTAGAAAATGTTGTGGACAAAATTGCGTATGCTGACTGTTTATAGTAGTCACTAATATATTAAGCAATTTATGGGTTTTTTTCTATTCACAGGTGGAGTTTCTTCAGCATTTGTCTGCACCCAAAATTCATGCAAGTGTGAAACAGAGTTAACCAGCAGCCAAAATAGTAGATCAGTTTTCAGACCACATGGTACTGCTACTTAATGCTTTCTGCCTTTTTTTTTTATAAAGATGTTTATGACACTGCCTGTATGAACAAGCTTAATTTAAATGATGTGAAAACATGCAACAGATTTTCCCTGTACAGAGGAAATGTGCATCAGATGCCACAACAGTTTCCATAACAAGCCATTTACACTTTTCTGACAGTGCTGAGACTGCTTGATACAAAAGTGGGATCTGTTCCTTTGCTAGATAGAGGTACAGACTCCAGGGAAACCAAGTACATTCTCTACAGATTTTTTAATTCATTTTAGTAATACTATTATTTTTCATTTCAGTGAAAGTAATTCTGCAATTATTGCTTTTATGAATCTCAGCTGTGGCCACTCTGTTTCAGGGGCTGTGTCCCAAACCTGGGGGCCTTTTAGTACTCTGGAGATTTTTTGATATTCAGTGAAAAATTCCCCAAATATTGCTGGTCTGTCTTCCCTGTGTCAAACTCCAGTTAATATGCACTAAATTCTTCTGATTGTTGGCTTAATCCTGCTTTGGTGTTATTTCACTGCAGAGAATCTCCTTTAAGAGTATTGGCTGCTCTCAGATCTTTGACATGTCAGCACTCAACACTTCTCCCTCCCTGCAATTCATTCCAGTTGCTGCAGTGCATATGTATGGCAGCTCCTGTGGGCAGCAGCGTGGAAAGAAAATCAGATTGGACAGTCCATGGGGTGGTACAGCATCAATCTTTAGTGGTGAGCTGTTCCTGGATCTGCTGAAGTGCAGGCAGTAGCAGGCAGTTTGGAAAGCCTAATGATTCTTTAGATTTAGAAAATGTGCATGGGGACTATCACTGAAACTCTCTGAAGTCAGCAGACAGACTCCAGTGGATTTGGAAGGGCTCAGATTGGTCCCACAGGGCATTCTGGTGATTTTCTGCATACACACTGCTTTTCAAATGACTTGCCTTTTGGGTCTCTGGGGACATAAGATATTCCCAAAATACTGAAACATCCCAGCAGAGGAAAATTAACCATTTCTATTTGTATTTCTGTCACCTTTTCTTGGATTTTAATGTTTTCTTAAAGAATTCTGACAATAATAAAGAAGCAGGGTTCTTCTAAATTGTCATACAAATTTTAAAAAAGTATCAGGTATATAGAGTAATCTGTAATACAATGACAACATTTTTCATGTAAACTTTTATATGCAAGGACAATGAACTGCCTGTACACTGAGTTTATCTTGGAGTCAAAATTAAACCCACAGTAGCAAAAGCCAAAAGAAAAGAGGTCCAATCAGGTCCCACAGGACTTCTGGGCATGTTTTCACTCAGTTCAATGTCTCATTTGTATAATGGACCTTAAGCCTGCCCAAGCTTATGAAATACTTGGGACTTACATCTCAGACTTCTGCAGTACAACTTGGAGTAATTGTATTGAAGTCAATGGCCCATATCTTGCCACCAGTTCTTAAATAGAACTTCTAGTGAATTTCAATAAAGACTTTTGCTTAAAAGTCAACAGCACAGCATGGTTCAGGGAAATTACAAGGCTGCAAGCAAAAATGTTAGTTTATTTTTTCCTTTTCTTTTCAGAATACCCTGTGTTTGGTTCTATAAAATAAGATTATTGCCTTGCATTGATCTGAATCAGTGTTGCTTCAGTATTGGATCTTGGAGCTCTTAGTAACATGCCTAAGCTTCACAGACAGCAAAATTAAATAACTTTTAATTAACACAGATTGAGAACCTGGGAGAGATATATACCTGTGTTTCTTTAAATAAAATCTTCCTTTTTGACAGAATGGAGCTTAGCCACATTGCTTCCAGTACAGCCCTTACATTCATTATAAATTTCAAGCTTCTTTTCTCTTGTCCCAACAGAAGAAGTTACTCTATGGTGTAGAACTTGTTAAATTGCAATTAAACTCCATTCACTCCATTCATAGGCAGTGCTGCTACCTATGTGCACAAGTAGAAATCAGGAATTTTGAGGAGGAGGTCAGTGTTTCAAAGGAGGTGGTCAGTACCAGAGCTGGGGGATAGCACCAGGAGCAGACTTTATCTAATGTGCTGGGGAAATGAAATATTGCAAAGAAGCAAGTGAAACTAATGACTGGCTTATCTTGCAAGGACTAAAGAAAACTCTGAAGAAAATTTTTCTCATTCTTCTTTACCTAATTTTCAAGCTGTTTATGAAATGAGTGCCAGAAGCTTGCTACACACCCCAAGATCTGAGTCACCATTTCTGATGGGTGATGGAGGCAGAACTGGATGATGTGTTCCAGTCAAGCATTGCAGTTGTTGTGTGCACATGTGAGTGTAAAATTTGGGCATTTCTCTCATTTTTATATCTCTTATCTGCATGTCCTACCTGTGACTGGCAGCACCTAGGACAGAAAGGCAGCTGCTCATAGAGCTCAGGTTTCTCCATCATATTGTGATGTGGACCAAAATGTAATTTCCTTAGTGTGGGTGAGATAAAATGGAGAGAGCAGAGCTCCTTTAGCTTGCTAGGAAAATGGTTCAATGGCAACCACAATGCTGGAAAAGGGTGTTGTGTGCATGTAAGAAAGCAGAATGATGAGGTGGGGACCAGTGTGTATGATAAGGAACAGGTGGTCAATAATCAATTCAAAGTACATAAAAATAATATCAATTTGTAATGTGTAGGAAACAACATTTTCTTATTCCTTTTAGGTTTTAAACCTAATCCTGGTTTTGCTAATTTAATAGACTATGTTCTTAGGGGACCCTGTAAGCAGTTTCCTGTACTCATACTATGAAGAAGAGATGTAATCTAGCTGCAAATGCTCACTGAGGAGTCCTAGTGTGGCAAGAGAACTCTCTGCTGGCTATTGTCAAGCCAAATGTGGGTCTGCACTACTGGTACCTTCTCATAGCTCTGCAGAGACCACATAACACTGATGTGAGGAGAGAGAAGGTCCCTGCCTGCCACACTGCACTTATCATCTGTCAAACTGGGGCCAACTGAGGATGGTATATTCCAGAAGCAATGAGCATGGGCATATGAGAGTAAATTACATGGTAATTTCAGAGTCCCAGCTGCCCTAGTGCAGCTGCCAGTGATGTACTTTGTGCTGGGGTAGAAGTGAGGTAGCCTGAAGCTGTGAGCTGCCTCAGATAAGCCATGTGGGAAGCTGGTGTCCCAGCTTTTTCCCACAATGTGTTTTGGGAAGCTCACACCTTACCAGCTCCAAACTGCCAGGAATCCCACAGAACTGGAGGTTTCCTCCCAGCTCTTCCCACTTTCTATAGCAAAGAGGATGGGGGCTAGAGAGATTTTTGCTGCTTTTATGCCTGTTCCAGAATACTCTTTGGAGTGAAGGAAGCAACAGTGTGAAAAATATTCCCACTCTCCTATTTTGATATTTTTTTGTTTCTCCCTTGCTCAGTAGGGCAGTTTTATTTGATAATACAACTGTCCTGAATCCACCTGATGGAACTGCTTAAAGGTGAGCTACTTTAAGGTGAGCTACTTTAGATACTTGGCAGGAATGCACATTGTGCAATGACAAATATCTCTATCATCATCAAGTACTGTAAAGCTATTGGTGGCATAAGGCAAGATCTTAGCATCTCTGTTTCAGTCAAATGTGTTTTAGTTTTCTGAGAGACTTCACTTCTGAGAGAATTTTCTGTAGGTGTAGATGAACACTCCATAAACAAATCTGTTGCACATTCTCAAGGCTCCAGTAAGCACATTAAACAGAACAATGTACAGGAAACTGCACTTCACAGAAAATAAGGTAAAGATACAAAGTAGTCCAGGATAAATATAGGTAAGTGGGCTCTGTGTGTCCAATAAGTTTTAAAGCTACTCAAAATCACATGTTTTCAGATGTCATAAAGATACTTTTCTATAGCTGTTAGGTAAGAGATTAATAGAATTTCTGTCTAAAACTATTTTTAAAATATATTGGTGCAAATATTTTCTATTACTATTATTATTATTGCTTCATTTTCCCTGAAGTCTGGAGTGCAAGTATGAATTTACATTTGCAGAGATGGTTCACTGCCCATGCTTATAGCAGAGCAGGAACTATCTGTTAAATCGAGTCCAGCAGCTGAGCATTTCTGTTAGCCCTGAAAAGTAGTATTTGTTAATTTAGGCACTGCTCCTTAGGATTGTGGCTAATAAAATAAAACTTCATTGGAGGCCATCAGCTTGGCTTACAGGTGGAGAAGCACCTGCCTTTCAAAAGATATAATTTCAAAACATCCTGTGAAACCCCTTTACAGTCAGCAGAAAATGCATGAGGTGCTTTTGTCCACTGTCACATAGGTTGCCCTAATTCAGTGAAACATCTTGTTCCCATGTGGAGGCACTCTTACTCCTCCAAACTGTAATCTCATTTTGTCCTGAATATTATTTATGTTCCTTCTCCATAGGTTTGAGTGAGTAATAGGAGCAGAGAGAGAGAGCCATCTTGTGGAAGATCACTTTACTATCGTGCAGTTTTAGGTGCAGGCACTTCAGAAGCTAATTCTGGAGACCTTATTTTTGCAATGAGAGACCTCAATTACAAGTGAGTGTCCTATAATATTTATACAGATGTGTCAGTTTCTGCACAAAGCAAGTTAAGTGGGAAGGGAATGATACTATTCCAACATTTGCCTGCTGGCACTTGATATGTGTGAACAGCATGTTTTTCGCCCCATCTTGAACTACATAATCAGCAGTTTCTTCTCTTCTTTCCATACTGCTTCTGTGCACAATTTAGATATTAAATATATATCTTGATTTGCTTTGTAACAGACTGCAAATGAAGCTTCACTGCCTCATCTTGGAAATGTGCAGTGAAAGTAGAGTTGAAAATAATATTTTTCCCTTCATGCTTACTGCTTTCAGTTGAATAATTGCACAATTCTTACAGACTACAGAAAACATTAAAAAGCTGTTCTCATCTACAGGTTCCAGCCTGAGATGTGCAAAATGCTGGTAATGAAGCTGCAAACCACGTGGAAGCAGTGGCAAGATCCTTTGTGCAGCAGAGAGGGGCTCTGGCTTCAAGCAGAAGAAAGAGAGCAGAGGGCATCGTTCTGAGAAGAGCAGATGATGTGGGTCTAGGAAGGTCTGAGCTCTTGATAAAGTGGAAATGAAAGTGATGCCTCATGTTCCAGCTTCCCCTCCTGAGTTAAGGGGATGAGCTCCACTTTTCAACCCCTGTATGAGGTAAGGGTCAGCGATTAGCACACGACTGTCTGGTACCTTAAATGCTGCAGCCAACAGCTGCTCTGAGGGTATCAAATTTCCAGTTAATCAAAGGTGTAGATCCTTTTAAACATGCTTGGTTTCTTTATCAATAGGAAATTTAGCCTTGATTTAAATTCTTTAAAAAATGTCACTTTTTTCCCGTGCCTTAGTTTGCAAAGAATTTGTGAGATATGAAGTAGGGGAGATCAAATTTAATCCAGTCTAATGAGATCTTTTCATAGATCAATAAGAAATTAATGCGTACAGATTTTATTTTTTGCATCCAGAATCACAGCGTACCTTTATTTTGCAAGAATATATGTTTGTGAAGTGTGGGATCTGAAAAATCTAATTCATTAGTTGTTGCATAAAGCTGGCAAATCTGTAGCCATGTGATAATGTTGACTTAAAAATTAAATCAGCCATAACATTGGTAGACTATTATTTTTCTATCTCAAAGCACAGAGTAGCTTTTAAATTGAAAGAAACTTTCTCTACCAAATGATATAGCATTTCCCTTTCTTTAAAAAACCAAACTGAAAGCAAAACCCATATCAAATCGAAAATAGGTTTTAAATACCACTATAATATAAAATTGTAGAATTATGGCATATACTGAGTTGGAAGAGATCTACAAGGATTATCAAAGAATTCCTGGCCCTGCTCAGCACCATCCCCTAGAGTCACACCCTGTGCCTGACAGCATTGCCCAAACACTTCCTGAGCTCTGCCAGGCTGGTGCTGTGACCACTGCCCTGGGGAGCTGTTCAGTGCCCAACCACCTTCTAGGGATAGAATCTCTTCCTGATATCTAATCTAAACCTCCCTTGAAAAAAGCTGCCCCCAGCACTGGAGGTGAGGCTGTCCCAGTGCACAGCAGAGCAGGACAATCCCTCCCTTGCCCAGCTGGTGATGCCTTCATGACAGGGATGTCCCTCCTGGCTGCCAGGGCACTCCTAACTCATGTTCAACTTTCCACTGTCCAGGACTTCCAGGTCCCTTTCCATGGCACTGCTCTCCAACCTCTCATTCCCTAGTCTGTCTCTACTTCCAGGGTGGTCCCATGCCAGGTGCAGAATCTGGCACTTGTCTGAGTTAAGCTTCATACTCAGGGTGATTGTCCATCCCTCTGAATTCTCAAGGTCTCCCTGCAGGACCTCTCTGCCTTTAAAGAATTCAACAGCTCCTCCCAATTTAGTACCATTGGCAAATTTATTTAGTCTCCCTTTGAGTCCTGTGTCCAAGTCATTAATTGTAATGTCCTAAGCAGACCTGCTCCATCAGTATCACTGTCTAGGAAGCATCATTCCCTTCAACTTGATGGGCTTTCTCTGCAGCTGCTCAGCAATGCTAAAGGCCCTGTCCTTTAGCCACAGAGCCTCCCCCAGACAATGACTGTTGTAACTGAAAATACCCCAGCTGTCCCAGCTGTTTTTCCATGTAAACTGTCTTTCAAAATAGTTGAAGACAAAATGTAGCATTGTAGCTACATTGTATTCTGGCTTTTTATGATCCTTCATTAGAAACTCAGAGGATGTGTGTGTGTGTGTGTGTGTGTGTGTTAAGCTGTAAATATCATTACCTATTTCTCATTAATATTTCAGATTCCAAAATTTACAGGCTACTGTTTTCATAAGCTAAACATGTTGTTTCTGGATAGATGAGTAATGAGTGGTGCAGGAAGTTTCAGTAAGATGAAATAAATCTGAGTGTAAAGTACTGTGTAGCCTGATTTTGCCTTATTTTGGTTTTTTTACTGGAATAGTCAGAGGTGAAAAATGATGTAACATTTGATTTAAGTTTGGTTATTTGCCTGTGTGATATACAGATGCCATAATATTTCTTTAGTTTTTGTCAGATGTCAAGGTACCTGAACAGCTGGTAAATGTTAATGTCTTAAAGATAACTGGTTTACTGTGGCATATGTTTTCAGCTGACACACCAGTAGGTGATCCAAGCAGAACTATAGCAAAGATGGGGGGAAGAGCAGTCTTTGTCTCACCTGCATGTGAACAATAGAGTAATTCAGAGCAAATAGGGTCCAACTCTGTCCCTTTTGCCATCTGAAAGGGATTGCAGGTCTGTGGTGCTGTGCTGAGCCAGTGGCTGTGGCTAAGGGAGCCCAGGGAGGTGGAAGGAGCACTCAGGAGGATGCTCACTGCCTGGAGGCTGAGGGTGGGGAACTGGTGCTGGGTGGGCTGAGGGAAAGGAACTGGATGGATCCTGCTCTGCTCTGAATAAAGTCCAACAAATTGGCAGTGGCAAGTTTTGTCACCCAGAGAAGGCACTCAGGTACTGTTCAGTGGTATCGTGCAGTTCACAAATATAAAACTGCTTTCAGTGAATACAGAGGAAGTAAGAATGAGTCATGATGAGTGCTCTGCATTATTCTGATGTGTATTGTGGGTTTCTTCAAACTTGTACATTGCTGCCTGAGTGAATGCAGCTACATGTCAAGGAAGCCTTTAAAATGGTCTTTAAAGCTGGAAGAGGGAAAAGGAAAGTGCTGGCACAGGTAAGATAACATCAGATGCACAGCTTTAAATTGTCACAGTAACAGTCTAGAGTAGGATGGCTTACATTTTTAGGGCTCACTTGATGGCCAGGGAGAATTTTTATTCTTCTGTCCTGAAGAGAGAGAGAGAGGGGTTTTAGAGAGATGTAATAGGGAGGTTAATGTGATGCAGACCCTGGGAAGAATCAGGGCACCAAGAAATTTCAGGGGTAGGGCTTACTGTCCCAAGCTGAACAGGTAGCCAGGTTGTCTTGACTACAGAAAAATAGGATATTGGTATGTAGGAGGGTGTATATATGAAACATCAGATCCTGAGAAAGGGCTGTGGAGCAGAGCCACTGGCCAAGTGACAGGGATGTGAGCTGTACCAGGAGAATGGGCAGCCCAAAGGCTGAGGTTTCAATGGTGGTGTGGAACACACTGTTGCAGGAAGTGTCTTTCAGTAACACACAATATATTAAAATCCAACTTTTTGTTTTCTGTAGCATTTCAGGTATGTATTAAAAACAGGATATTACTCTGATAGAGTGTGATCAAAGGTCTAAGCATTCTTTTTTAATCCCTGTTTCTGATACTTGCTGTATTTGTACACTCTTATTAATCAGCTCCAGGATTCTCATAATGGTCTAGCCGGAAACAACTGTATGTTTTTGAAACTGGGGCACGTTAATTACATTGGTGATACTGAACAAGTAACTTATCTATGCAGTTCAATAGATAGATTTAATAAATCTTCAGCTCTTCTACTTTCATAATATAAACTCTTCAGCCTGGACTGCAAGTATTGCTTGATAAGTGCCAACAGCTAACATGACTGCTAACCTTGTTGTGACTATTAAAATATATTGACAGGACTCTTCTGAAAGAATCATATATAGTTCTGAATAGCTGCCTACCAGAGGAAAAAACAACAACCAAGTTAGAAAATCTTCAGACCTTTGCTACAGGCTAATTATGGTATGAATTGTGTGAATTTCATTTGTACTTGCGTATTTATATATATCTCATTAATTTGTTACAAAGAGGGAAAAAATCATTACTGTAGAGTCAAATTGCCTGTAAATGACTTAAGGAATATGTTAATGATCCTGCTCCAAATGAATAATTATAACACAGGTGCACTTGAGATGTGATCATTTAACTGACAGCACACAGCTTCTAATGTCTTGAATATCCATGATAATGGTGATGTCATAGCAGCCAGTTAAAATAATCGCTCACATCCTCCATTTAATACACAGGAGAACTGTGGGTATAATTCCCATATAGAGCTATTGCCTTGCTTATTTAAGGAATGGTTAATTTATAAACAAATCAAGAAGTCACTCTGCATTGATTTTCATGCAATATGCTTCCAGTAAAATGTCAGGCTATTGTCTCCAGTAGAAAATAAACATCGAGGGCAGAAAGGCATTACTGCATCAGTTTGATATTACAGTGTAAAGGAACTTAGCTCAAAATATCTGAGTTTAATAAATATATGAATTGTGCTTCACCTGCTTTGCTATCAATATCCAGCTAAACCCTTTGTGTTTGTTGTTTTAGAAGTCCTTGCAGTTCAGTCCCTCTGAAGCTGATGCCTGTGGAAATCAGGGATGTGTGCTCTGACGTGCACAAAAAGCCCCTGTCTACAGATGTGTTGTCTCATTAAGAAAAGATTTGACCTCTGTAAAGGCCAGTCTTCTTCTGGGCTTATGCCCCACTTCATTTCACACAGCTGTGCTACACATTAAGCTTTCCAGTTGTATTTGTGGTCAAGATCAGATTTTAAGTGTCGAACAGTCCAAAATTTAAATAGTCTACCTCGAATGCACAGGAGTTCAGCTCGGTGTTATCTCCATGATAAGAGCAATGAAATTGGAGCAGTAGCTAAATATAGAACCGTTTTTCTGCATCTGTTTCATGTGTTGTCATGTCATTACAAATAGATGAAGAATTAAATCTCTAACCTGTAATGAAGTTTATGAGGAAATCTTGGGGAACTCCTAATGTAAAAGGCGTTGTTTCCAGTTGAAGTTAGCACTGAATGCCTTGAGAAGAACACAACCACTTTATTTAAAATAATAGTACTGTATTGATGCAGGTTATGTTAGCAGCAAGAGTCTGTGCTAGGAGGGGAAAACTCTTTTGAAGATATCAGTTCCAAAGCATAATAAAACAGGTGCATCTTAATAGGTCTACCAGGAATGTTTTAGCTGTTAGCATCTTTTAAATGCTTCTGCTGAGAAACCCTGTTTTCATAACAAGGTTGGTGAGTATTAAACCTGTGATAGTTCTTTCTGGGATTATTATAATTTATAAAAACAATAAAAACCTGCTAAAAAACATTTATATATTTCTAAATGTTGTAATCCAGGGGTCCCACTGATATTTGTGGTGAAGGATATGCCTAAGGGCACATAACCCTGCTTGTACATTGCCAGGACTGCAATCTGGTTTATGACAAAACAGATTCATTTATCTCCAAATAAATAAATTACTTTTGTGAACATTTAGAAACATTTGCATAATTAGGCTGTAAGATCTTAGCAGTCTTTTTCATAATAATTAAACTAATCTAATCTTGGACAGGGTAAACAGACTTACTAGGCTGAGAGCAGCCTTCAGGCAAGGAACTTACTATATTCTACAGGAACTGTAAGGCTGATGATGTTTGTTAATTATGCAGAGCTTTACTCCCCAGTAATAGCAGCGTTTGTATTGCCTGAAGCTCAGATAGCTACTCCCAGGCACATAAAATTAGGCTCTGGGTTTTCTTTGTCATTCTTTTAAAAAACCCAACAAAACAAAACAAAACAACAAACAACCAAAAACAAAACAAAAACCCCCAAAACACAAAACCACAACAAAACCACAAAAGAAAACAAAGAAGATGCTTCACAGTGATCATACAATTTCAACAAGGAGGCATTAACCTCACAGCTTTGGATCCTGGAGCTGCACAATTGGTTCCCTCTGCAGCCTTGTGGTCCAGATTATCCTCAGATCTGGACTCTTTCATGCCATACAGAGGCATGGAGTTGGGAGGTTTGGTAAAAGAAAAGCAGAAGACACCACTTCATTTTCTGGGGACCTCAGGAAGAAAAGGTTGAGACTATCAAATAGGTCTTACCCAGGACTCAATCAAGATTTATAACCATAAATAAAAAAGATCAGAAACAGTACCTAGCAAATTCTGAAAAGATGTTCTTTCTTTAAAGAGTCTGTCACCTTTATTTAGTTTTATATGAGCCATCAGTCCATGAAGACTTCAACTGACAACTAAACTCAAGGAGGATTTGTCTGCTTAAAAAAAGGGCATGGCATTAACAAGGATGATATTCTAGCTCTACAAGTTTATTTTTTAAAAATAATCTCTTAACAAAAATGTTTTATAGACAAGGATTTAATTTGTAAATATTGAATTCCTTAAAACTAGACATGTAAATCAGGAAATTCTCCTGATTTTTTTTTCTTTGTGCTTTGTTTAATTTGGAATATTTTTATTTTTAAAAATTCATGTGATTAGACCTTAAAAGGCTGATTTATAGGTTATAATTTTTTTCCTCAGAATTTGCATACAAATTCATGATGCATTACCTTTTTCAGTAAAGATTTAATTATGTCTGGATAGGAATAATGATGCTTGACCCTTGCAAGGCAGGTGGTTAAACCATATGAAAGTGGTGCTGTAAATTGAAGCATTGCCTCTAATAATCAAGGGCTGGATTTCACTGCTACCAAGAAGTAGAATGCTTTAGGAATTTCTCTTGTTCATTTCAAAGGTTGTTCCCTGAGTAAATTATGTTAGTTGAAGTTTTCAGAATCTGACTCTTCAAACAAGTTACATCAGGATTTGCATATGAAGAGGGACTCGTGGATCTGAATGACTACCAATCTTTTAAAGCCTTGAGGGCCAGAAAATCAGGAACAGGTGATGCATCTATGGATGGTTTTTTCCATAAAAAATGAGTGGGTAGAGACAAGAAATTGGCAGGAATTTGTTTTCAGCTTTTTCCTCTTCTGCTCTGTACAGCTGAGCTATCCAAAGATGGTGTAATGTATGGATAATAAGCAAACATCCCATGGCCAACTATTTTCTACACAAGAACAATGCAAGATATCAACTCTCCCACTGCAGTTTGAACCACTCTGCTTCAGGCCTTATTATTTTTTATTGTGCTTTTCATTCCCAGGCACATTATTTTGCCAAATTTGGTGAGTCCTGCATGTCTGCCAGTCAGTGCTATAAGTCAGTAGGTTGTTGCTGTTCCAGTTAACATTTTGTGGTATTGCCAATGGCATGAATTCATATACCACATATTGTTCTTTATTGACTTTCATCAGGGAATCATACAAGTTTATTGTATCAATGAAATGAATCAGAAAGCAAAATCCTGGTTTAAAGCCATGTAAATAATGTTGCTCTCTAGTCTCCAGGTGGCCTTCCAAAAAGTTTCCTTTGACAACCCAGGCTATGAACCTCTGAGCTAGAACAGTTTATCCCAGTGCTGCACAAAGTCTAGAAAAAAGGCTGGAAGGGGCTGCTCTGGCTTTTCTGGCCACAGGAACATCTCTTGGTTTCTGTGAGGAGCACACTTTCACCTGAAGCCCTACTCCTCCTCTCTGCAGTGCATTGCTAGATATGCAGTATTTATTTGCCAGAAATCCAGAATGCATTTAGGATAGAGGAGCTGCCAAGGCAGGACTACCAGATTTATAGTGTATAGTATTAATGTATAGTATTATAATGTATAGTATTTATAGTGTATAGTATTAATGTGGCACCACTGCTGTTGTAACTTCCATTCTAGTGCTATTTCCCACTGGATCACTGCTGAGCCCATGGACTGGTGCAGGTCAGAAGAGTGAGCAGGAGCAACTCCAAGCCTCTTGTCCTGGTCACAGCAGGAAATCTAGGAAAAGTCACATTGCCTATGCTGTTAGCAAAGAACACAGATTTTTAGATTATGATAAATGGCATTATGTATAATACTTGGTGTCTTTGGTTATTTATTGCCTTTGATAGTTTGTCTTTAACATGAAGTTAATTATCAGATTAGATTTAATAAGTACATAACTTGAACTTTTAGGAGCTGCTTGTGTGTTGCTGTTCATTGCATTTGACTATATACTGTACAATGTAATATCCCCCTTTGTCTGCCTCATTAGCAGTAGAGGTAAATGACCCCCCTTTAATTTTTTTTCCTGCCCTTCTTGAATTTTCAGTTATATTATAAGAAGAACATATGAGACTGACTGCTGTTTTTCTCTGTGGGGACAAAGGATGACCAGGATGGAGATGGTGCCATTCTCTCTGCTCACCAGACTGTCTTCATGTTAGAGTTAAATTTTCCCTCCCACTCATCTCTTCAGAAGAATGAGAAAATGGTACATAAGCTGCTGCTTCGAGATAAAGTTCATTCCTGGGTGCTGTCTGAGTAGGTGCAGTTATGTCTGCTGCTCTTTCAGGACAGAATGTGAGATTTGGGATAAATTGGCCCATCAAACCCATGTACCATCTATTTGCAAAATGGCACAGCATGCTGAGGACATTAGATGCATCTGAAGATGGTCTTAAGTTGAATATATATATATGACCACAGATAATTAGAATAACAGGGTTTTTTATAATTATAGTTTTAAGAGAAATTTGCATTGTTATAGGGTCATCTATTATAGACCAGAAAAAAGCTTGATTTATGAAGATTATACACATTTTTCAATCCCTATATAGAAAGAAATGCCATTTCTAGCTATAGCTTTTTTTTCCTGTCAGCTCTGTCTTGATGTTAGATTTTCATTGGGTGAACTAATTTCAGGGCTTAAACCCTGAATAGCTGAAGTAATGAATATTTTTGTTAGTATAAAGCTCATTTTCAACAATCACTTGTGATCAAGGTATTCAACATTATTTTTACCCTGTGTACTCTTTGAAAATGGTATTTTAGGAAAACTTGGTATATACAGGTATCATTCTCTTGAGAGTTTGAAAGGGGAAAAAAAATTAAAAATTGTCAGCTTTCTTATTTCCAACACTTCAAAGCATATTTAGTAAAGATATGTTGACTGGATTTCTGTATAATTTTGTGTGAATGATTTATCTTGTCTGGTCCAGAATGTAAACTTGTTAAACATTGTAAATTAGGGATTTTTTATGGGGGGGGAAATGCTTACTAATTTGCATTATAAACAGCAAATTTCAGGCAAGCTATGCTTTTTTCCAGTAGTGTTAGAGACATAGAGTGATAATTACAGAGTGGGAATTTTCAAAGGTGATTAGAGATCAAGGGTATGGGCCAATGACCCAGGTCTCCTTAAATTACTTAGATTGTTTTGAAAAGTCAGGATGGTTTCATTCTCTTATTATTCCTTCACTATAACTTTATAGATAATTATAATATCTTGATCCCTCTTTCTCATTAACTCAGTGGATGCAGGTGTAAAAGTTGGCATACTCCAGTTTTGCAGTATGTCACATTTCTTGCTCTTTGTATTTTATTTGTGTACCAGTGTCAAAAAATGTTACAGATGCATAGAAGATTGGGAACAGTGTATCAAAACAACAGTTATCAGAACTTCAATATTGACCAGAAGGATATCAAGGAAAATGATTGAATGAGTTGGAAGTAAAAATACCCAAGAAAAGTGAGACTGAAATCATCAGACTAGCATCTCAAGAAAAATAAGATACACAACTTTTGCCTGTAAGTATCTATGCATTTTTACTGAGGTCATGACTAGTGACTATTTGATTTGTTAACGAATTCCATTTCAATTGGTTTAAAAATTTTGGAAGGAAATCTGCTGTTTAGAAGATATGAAAGAATGCAGATAAATTCAGCCATTCCTGGGCGAAGTGAAAAATTTGTTTATCCAACTGTACAGTAAGGGTCTGAAATGAAAAACAGTAGCACAGACATAATTTTTGTGATCCCCAGTGCTCTTATTTGGAATAACTTTAGTCTAAATCTGTCTACTGTATGCACAGCAGAGGCAGGATTGTTAGGAGTCTGGTCTAAGTGAGAAGGGAAGAAGGCACCTGCCTGCTAAGGGTACAGTGCAAATTATCCCACCAAGGTGAAAGGACAGGAAATATGGTAGGAGCCCGAGCTGGCTAAAGCAAGAGCACTTCCCAAACTTCAAACATGAGAAAGGGGATTGCATGAAGTGGAAACTAGGTCAGCTCACTACAGCAAACTGCACCAGATAAATCAGAGGAGCTGTTGGTGAGAGAGGGAAGGCTGTCTTAGGGGACAGTGCAAGGGCTCAAAGGTTGAGCCTTTTCTGCTGGAATTCTGGATAAAGGTCAGCTGCAATAAGGTGGCCTAACACCAGCAGCAACAGGAGAGAATGAGGAAGAAACACGTTTGATAGCATGTGTAAAATTTAGGTGTCTTCATGCCAGCTGGGCAGGTGAACTTTGTTCTTGGTGCTTAATGGGTTGGTTGGTGAACTCTCAGAGCCTCTAACAGTTATCTGCAGGAATTTCTGAGGGGCAGACAAGTTACCTAGATAGTAGAAAATGTAAATTTAGTGATTATGTAGAAGGAGTGGAAAAAGTGAGGAATTTATAGAATATCCAGTTACTGGAAAGACACTATACAGAGACACTACAGAGCAAGAGTGTAACAGTCATTCACTACAAGTTCTGTGTTGGGTGTGCGTCCAAAGGTTTCTGTTCTGGGTCAGGTATTATTCTTGTTTTCATTAATGACCTAACCAATGGGTCCATTACATTTCCAGGTGCCACCAAACTGGAAGGAAGTGACACACTAGGTTTACAAAATGCATAGGAGAGCACAGGAGAAATAAGAGTTTTGTAGAAAGTGATGTCATGGTCCTGGTGGATCACACAGGTCAGAAGTAAGTAAAAACTGGTGAACTCTGGCAAAGTTTTCAAGTTGTGGATTGGGATAAAAGCATGTGGAATAATGCTACTCTACGCACCAGGAGGGTCTGAGCAGGACTATTTGTTCCAGTTTTGGACACTCTACTTCAAACAAATTGTGGACCAAACAGAGGCAGTCCAAAGGAGAGCAGTGAGAGATTTTAGATATTGGGACGTGGAAGAAATATGATAAAATAAAATTATACTGAAGCGTGTGTATGTATATGATAATAGGCAATGAAAAAAGAAATATCTGCTAGAAAAAGAAAATAAATTATTTGTTCTCCATGTATCTGAAGAATAAGCAAGGCAGGCCTAACATGATGCAGGTTAATTATTTCAAAAGCTTCCTGATAGTGGAGGATGTTACTGTTCTGTGAAAATCATCATATTAAGCTGTCAGAGTAGTCTATGGAATACTCGTTTTTGAAGGTCTTTAGGAACAGCTGAGTATCTAATATAAGTGTTTTAAGCACAGTTATCTCTAATTTTAACATAGAGCAGATGAAATTTTGTGCCTTTTTCAACTGTTTTATTCTACTTTATCTGCTATGTGAGTGTAAAATGAGTGACAAATTCCAATTTGAACCACCACTTGCAAATCTGGGCATGAGGGATCTTCAAGTTCCCTTTTTTACCTACTGAGCTCTGACTCCAAGCACTATTTCTTGAAAGTGTGAGTGATGGGAATATTTTCTGGGATGGGAGTGTTTCTCTTTCTCCTCTTACTCTCCAAGTACACCTCCTGTTGTGTATATAACCCCTGAGACCTGAATAACCTGGTTATGTGTATGGTGTAAGGCCATATTCTACCCAGAGCTCTTCTTTCCCTTTCAGATCTCTGGGGTCTCTTGTGAGCTGGTGTAAGAATAGTCGGTGCAAAAGGTTTCATTGCATGGCATTTTCTTGCTAATACAACTCAGTGACCAAGTCAAGCACATAGAAAATGAATGATGAGTTTACTGCTAAAAAAACTGAGACACAAACTTTTCTTCATTGGAGTGTACCTTTGAATGATGGGTGTATAACATTTCTCTACTTATGTGAGAACTGTAGCCTATGAAATCTTCAGTTTATAAATTATTCATTAAATATCCCCTAAACTGAGTGCAAGAGAGCCATAAACCCTACTTTTGATAAATAAAAAGAAATTAATTTTCTGTTGTCCAGCTCAGAGTTGTACAAAAAGATTCTGAGAGAAACAAAGGGCGGAGAAAAAGTCACAGATAAGCATCCATCCTAGATAACACTAATGCTTCTGGAGTACACAGTGGGGAAGATATCAATTGGTGAATACTTGTGGCATGCATCTACCTGACCTAAAAAAAAAAAAAAAAAATCTTGACCTGGCTTATTCTTCTTCAATCCTAACTTTACATTAAAGGGAATAAGGCTTTGTGAGCTAGTTGAACAGTCAAACACAAGCAGAGAGGGAGGGCACTGTATGCAGCAATAAGCTGTTTCTTCCAGGGAAAGCAGGAATGAGTTGGATCCTTCTTCATTTGGAATAAAATGGCTGTGCTGAGGTAATGATATATTTAGATAATGCTCTTCTGTGCTTTGGATCCATTTTCCTAAGTTGTGTATTCTTTGGCAAAGAGCTGAAACTCTTCTTTTGGAAGCTCTGTTTCTTGTCTTCACAGTTTTACTGACAGGCTCTGAGGAGGTCAAGCCATTTGGGGTGCTGGTGTCCTGGCCAGAACCAGGGCTGTTACAGACAGTTCTGGGAAGGGGTCATGGGAGGATAATCCATTTGATCCCAGTGACAGGATGAAGACAGGCAGGGGTGGCACTTTAAAGTGCTGTTTTTAGGAAAGTGGGAAAGCTTCTGGGAAGGGTGGCTGACCACAGACTGGCAAGCACATTTAAAATGGTTTGGATAGTGGTGTCAGTGCAAGGGACATTTGACTCAGAACTTCTTCCAGGGAAGACATATGCTGCTTCTTTCACATGACCATAATCTATGATGAGTGTGTCATCTGTTGGAATGGTTATCCCAGGCTCTCTGGGAATAAGAGGCCTCTTAGAGCTTCTAAAGTACCCAAGAGTGAACTGTAGGTGTTCTTGTATTAGTCAGATGCCCCCACTGCCTGCAGAAGAAAGAAGTGCTGCTCAAAGTCTAACACTGCACTGATCTATGCCTTTGGAGCAGTCTAAAAGTCTGAGAGTTGTCCTTATCTGTACTTGGCTAAAGCAGGTGGGTTTTTTCTCACTTGATACCACATGCTGTTTCTGCCTCAGCACCTCTTTACATCTGTCAAAGTGATCTTGAGCTCTACTTCCTTCTGCAGTATCTGCATCTTCTTCTGTGTTAGAATAAGCCTTTGTGGTCTCTGTTCCCATTTCAATGGGGCAGAAGCTTGGCTGCCTTTTGCAGCACTCCAGTTTATCCCATCCCAGGCTTGATATGTGAGCAAGTGTGAATGGGCTGTCTTTGGTTAGGACTGGAGTTCATGTGCAGTAACAATTGTTTAGGTAATTAAGAATTTAGAAGATGTAATACCAAGTTTAGGATATAAAACTACTCTGTTCCATGGAAAAGAAGTGGGAAGATGTGACAACTGCCCTCTGAATGCTGAGAGGTGTTTAAGAAAAGATATCTCACCTTTTTTATGTTCACTCATCATTTGTGACTGCCTACAGAGTAAGACAATTTACACTAGATGCCTAGGTAAAGTAAGGAGAGATGAATCCCATCATTACCAGAGAATTGTTTAATTCACTAGATAAAGGTTGCGCCTTTAGAAATCTGCTATGAACTTCATAGATCACCTGTGACTTCAAGTGAAACTGAGAATCTTTTCAGAGCCTGGATATGCTGCCTTTATGACTGTTCTTACCTCACCTGCTGCTTGCTGTTTTATTGCAGCAGCCTGGAAGGCAGCTTTCCTTATACTTCCTGAAGAATGAGTGTGAATGTTCCTCAGGTATTTTAATTCTTCAGTAGAGACAACATCCTTAACAGAAGAATGTAAACCTCTGCTTCCTTCTAATTTGCTAGGTGAATCAGTTCTTTCTGGAAATTTTCTTGTTTATGATCCGGATTTTTAATTAACTTTACATTTTAGCAAAACCCCATAGATTCATTTTTAGCTGTAAACTGTTGATACAGTTTGGGCATCTTATCTACCATCTCTTCAGCAGTGTGTACTTCAGCATTATTGACACTTCAATTTCTCTATCTTGTGTAAGAGAAAATTAGTATCCCAGATACTCATTCTCCTCTTTGAATGGTTATGCTTTCATACCACTCAGCATTAAGGCAGAAAAACAAATGTCAAACTGAAAATCATGATATCTTGGAGCTGGGAGATATGTAGCTCCTTCAGTTTTGATACAGAGCCTCCAGTCCTTATTTGTAGTGCATTAGTTCATCCCCTGGTTTGAAAAAGTGTAGCAAAAATTTCCCATCTCTTCTGTCCTGAATGTTTTACATACTCTGAAGGGTTATACTCTCAGACCATTTTTGTAAGGAGTGAATATTCAAAGTGTGTTCCTTCATTGTATCTCTTGGACTGTTGATAAATGCAGTTCTTAGTACTGACATTCCCTTGAGCTGTCCCTTGAGTAGAGAGCAAGATTTATTCTTGGGGTACTTGGACTGGGTAGCCTGAAGTGAAAAGTCTTCAGATACTATTGCCAGTGTAGAAAATCATACTGCATAAGAAATCCAAGATTCAAGCAGAAGTAGAGGGCTTGTTTGTAAAAGAGCCAAGTTAAAAGGTAACTGCTCTAATAGTTTGTAGGATGTCTAATTATCGAAGTTATGCAAATAACATCTTTTGATTTTTCCTTGTAGTCCTACCACATTGTTCCTTTTGGATCTGTCTTGACTTCATGTACAGAGTAAACAAAACAAAACTAGCAAACAATAATATCACATTGCAAAGTAATTCAATGTATGGACAGCGTGCTGGTGAGTGGGTTTTTGAGGGGTTTGGCTGTATTGAGGTTTTGATGGGTTTGTGTGTTTGTTTTTAAGCCTTTGTCCTAGCAGGACAGATAAATGTTCACTTTCTCTTCTCGATATGGGATCTTGAAGAGTTCATTTCCAGTCTCTTACTCCGTTATGGAAAAGCAGAATGATATTCTGGCTGACGACAGTGCGGTTCCCAAACGTTGCCATGGTGATCACCTATGGAGCATCACTGCCACTTTCCACAACAGCTCAATTTAAGATTCAAGTTGAATATTTCCATGATTATGGGAGGGTAATTATTTCATTACTCAAGGGAAGAAGATTTAGGAGGTAAATAGCTCTTCATTAGTTCTTAAATGATTTCCCCAGTCTTTTTAGGCCACAGAAATGCCAAATATTAAAGTGACAGAAACAGAGGGTCAAATTCTCATCTCCCTCTTCCTCTTGCTTACTCAGCCCCTTCTGAACAGCCAAGAAAGTAGAAATGTCTCTAACCATTAAACGCTCTTGAAACTTCAGACATTTGATGCTTTGTCTTTAAAGGCTGCTTTTTTCCCAAGGTGCTCAAACATGCAATGCAGCCAAAGTGCAGAAAAATTGCAGGTTGAATCACTGACCACTCCAACTTTGAAAAGCCACAAAAACAAGTTGAAGGGAGGCACCCAAGGTTCTGGCCTGTTACTCAAGAACTTCTTTGTTTTAACTGTAGATGTTAAGGTCTTTTATGGCTAGGACAAACCTGATTTTTTAATCCCTTCAGAATTTGAGGAACCAGAAACTTGGACTACAGAGTGATTATGTGGGAACTATTGATACCTTCTGTTATTGGTGGTGATATTTTGTGGAGGTTTATGTGCACATTTTAATTGAACAAAGCCATCTATTTATAATTAGAAATGGATGTAAAAAAACTAAGAAATGAAATGTTAAATTCTACTGGGAACTTTATAAAAAGTTAACCTTTATTGTTAATTGCAAAGGGACTGTCTTCTACTAATTAAATCAGAGGTGGAACATCAAATAGGTTTTACAAATAACTTAATGGCTTGTAAACAAATAATTGCCACAGCAAAATAAGTGCACATAACAGAAAGAAAACAATTATATTGTAACACTGTTATTAATTTGTCCCTTCATGTTACAGAATATGCAGGTCACAGGAGACTTTCATTAGAGAAGAAAGCTTGCATATACCTCCCTTTGAATCATACTGTTTGTTAGAAACCAAGGGTGAAATGATTCATGATTGCCTGTATTTTTATGTTTTCCAGAAAACATAAATGAGTAGATTTACATAATCACAATAAGACATTTCAAGAATAGGGGTGCAAATTTTTTTAGATTATATCACCAGGCTGCTGAGTTTTCAGGACACTACTAATATGTCTAGACAAGCAGCTGTTTGTGTTGCTTTGGCTGACTGTCATTGTGTTCCTTTATTTTTTATGGCCCGGGGTTCAGCAATGATGCAACTCTGTAATCAAGTGATTGGGAATAAAAAAGACACAGGAAAATACTGCAGTGTTATGCTAAATCAGACTGAGGTAGAACATGGCTAATCAACATTTTTCTGTTTTGTATGCCATTTCTCAGGGATATCTGCCAGAGAGAAAGTAAGGTTAGGTCACAGTGGAATTAACTGGAAAACGCTTAATTTTTCCCCCCACAAAAATCTCATTAATGGAAGGAGTTTTTCCAATACCAGTTTTGTGTCAAACTATGGACTTTCAGGTGGTTGGCTTGACTGTCTCACAGAGATTTCTCAATATAAAATTCCATTCTGTTTAGCTATGACTTATCCATTGGCTCAGAGAGACAGGCACATGGCCAGCATCTGCCTCCTGAACAGTTTAAACAGTTCCTGGGCTGGGGCTGTGTCATGCTCTTTCTGGAGCTCTGCTGGCATCAGGAGTCTGCAGTAGGAATGAGCCTGAAGGGTCCCTTACAGCTCAGCAGCCAGCACAGCCAGCCCTGGCCAATTCTGCACAGGGTGATGGATCCCCACAGGTGTCACATCCTGTTTGAGAACCCCCTGTGAATCCCTGATCTCTTTCTCTCTTGATGACATCAGGGATTATTTAGTGCTCTTGACCCCTTGGTGTGTGTTACAAGTGAAGAAGAGTTGCTTTAATTGAAACTTTTACAGACAAGTTCTAGCATAGAAGAGTAATCTATTAGAGAAGATTTTTACTCTAATTTTCCATGAAAAAGCTCTCCAATATTTTGTTAGTAGATGTTAGGGAAAAAAAAAAGTAAAGTCCTATTAACTTGATGAAGCAACATTTCAATGCAGTTACACTCAGGAGCAGTCACCTTCTGGAACAGTGCCACCTTTGCCCTCAAATACCCACATGTGTGTTTACTGGTTGACATTCACTAAAAGTGAATTCACAAAGTGATACAATGTGTGTTACAATGCAAAAATTCTATTTGAGATTAATACTAAATTAGGAAAGCTTATAAAAGATAGATGCACAAAGCAATTGACTTTTCATAGAATCAGGATCATTCAGGTTGGAAAGAGCCCTTAACATCATCAAATCCAACACTAAAAATCCACCTCTAATCCATGACTCTAAATGCCTGTTCACATGGTTTTTACACATCTCCAGGGATGGTGGCTCAGTGGTTTCCCTGGGCAGCCTCCAATGCTTCCAACCTTCACCTTTTTGCAAAGAAATTTTTCCTAATATCCAATTTAAGCTTCCCCTGGCTAAAGGCCACTCCCTCTTGCCCTCTCTTGCATGGACAGGTGATGGTGTCACCTTTAGAGCTGCCTGCAGTCACTAACAACTTTGGACTCACTGCTGGCCAGTTGCTAATTCTATGTTTTCCTAGCAAGGCAACAAGATTCTACCAGAGGAATATACAGTAAAAATACAGCTGGAACAGAGGGTAATGCCTGGTAGGAGGGGATATATTTCACTTGAAGTGCCTGCTAAACAGAGTAATTTCTGTTCTCACTTCTGTGTAAAGTGGAATTTATGCTGTTATGCTATTTCTGTTCTGAAGAAGAATGATTTAGCAAACTGCCAAGGGTGTAAACTGAACAAGGTGTGATGTCTGAAATTAAGGAAGCAAAATGAAAACAGTAGCTGTTCTTGAGTTTGAGCTTCTCATGTCTACTTTATCTGACTTAGGCAAGTAACCAGCTTGGACACAATTCAGCAAACTATTACTCACACTTACTCACTGAATGTATTCACTGAAGTAAATCACATAAGAGAAAAATTAGACTTTAGGTAGCACAGCATTTCTTTTTCAAATTAGTCTTGTTTTGATTTCCTGTTGAAAAATTGTATTTTGAAGTAGCAGTGAAATCCTGCCCAATGTCACAAAAATAAAACTAGTATCAAATTCCTAGAGCTGTGAGACTTTGCACTCAAAATCTTCCTATTTCTCTGTAGGTTGAGGTTTCTTCATGAAGGACCATGCAATCTAGCTGGTACCTTTACTATATTTTAAAGAGTCTTTTTCTCTCCTACTGTGTTTTATAATGGTGTGGGGCTTTTCCAAGACACTGTAAGTCAGTTTTATGATTTTGCATTTCAGGACTAATCATGTTATCCTGCTTTTTCTACTTCATACAAAAAAAGAAATCATGACAGACATTGAGCCTGGATTTATTATACATAAGAATTCACAATATTTAATTATCTAGCAATTTCCTCCATTGTTCTAAAAAGATTTTAATTTCTTTATTAAATATAAAATATTTAGTGCTTAATTTCAAAGATATTGGGGCATTTTGTCCCTTTCAGAAAGTTTCCTGAGTCTCATCCTTATCATTAGTCTATGGCCTATTTTATTTTATTCCAACCAAATTTCAATGAGTTAGTAGAAAATGTTCAACACAGTTGAAAAAGCTGTTCTGAAGAAGTTGGAGGAGGCTTCTCATTGCTTCTCATGTGGTTTTGGGTACAAAAGCTCCCCAGACACCTTCAGGATGAGGGGAGCTGTAGGAGTATTTAAATGCCTTCTGTATGGTGAAAGGAAAACAACGTGTGCTGCCTGGGAATCACTGCAAAAGCATTGCTTTGCTGCCAGTTTACCTTTTTGATTTACCTTTATCATTTTCAAAACTAATAGGATAAAAGCAGTGCTTAAAATATTTAAATGTTCTTCTGTTTTAAAGCATATGCTGGTATTCTGGCATTTACCTGTAAGTTCTCCCCAATTCTCTTTAAACTACACTTTCAATAATTTTTAAAAACTAACTAAGTAGTGCAATAAAATATTTAAAATCATATTTGTAATACTTGTGGTAAAAGCTTTAAGAGAGAAATGGTGATTTTTGCCTTTTTTGTCCCTTTAATATTTTTTTAATGAATCTCATATGGTTTTCCAGTATCATAAAAAGATTCAAGCTTCAATTGAGAACACAGTATACTAGAACTAGAAAAGATTTCTGCTAGCCCAAAGAGTTGTATAGAATATATTATTTCAGTTGGAAGGGACCTACAATGATCATCTAGCCCAGATGGTTAAAATTTGAATATATTACAAGCATAAGAATTTGTGGCACATTGTATATAGGATAGAAAATTTAGATTTTCATGGACTCTGAATTTAGCAGAAGGATAATTGCTCAGAATTTGAACATTGAATGAGAGAGCAGAACCAACAAGTAAAATCTAAAACCCAGCATGTGCAGCTGGTGCAAAAAAAAAAAAAAAATTGTTATTTTGATTTTTGTAATATTTATTTCTTAAACTCTTTCTATAGCTTTATTTGGCCCAAGTTATCCATCAAAGCAAAAAAAGAGGTATTATTTGTCCAATTCTGTTTGCAAATTTCATTTAATTGCTTGCAGTTGATGATTTTTCAATTGCAGGTAGATCTGATTTGAAGGTATTTTTCAGTGCTCTGCTTCTTTTACAGGGAATTAAGAAGGTACTGTTTTCAGAAAACAAAAAAGGCAAGCTTTTTGACATTGGTGTAGCTGAATGAACAGAGGAGAGACAAGGATTACCCCACCTAACTCATGGTTTGAGTGTCTCTACCAGATGCCCATTGGTAAGATATAATGAATGGAATAATGAGCACATGTGATTGTATGAAATTTTAAAAATTGTGGCTCTTACCTAAAGGAGAGTGAAGCTATAATCAGTTGATAGATTTGCGGCTAATATTATTTCTGTTGAGATTCATATGTTTGCTGCTCTGTAGTTAGAAAATAAATAATTAAGATGTAGGGTGGAAAGACATGGGGATTTGTTCTGTGCATGATTAATTAGCTTATTTGCTCCAGTTTATTTTTGATCAAATAGAAGATGCTGAAAGAGTATAAAGTAAGGTCCTTAATATACTCCAAGGGCCTGTTTCTGCCCCAGTTGACATTAAAGACAAGTTCTTACTGATGTGACTGATGCCCTAATTGCCTGGGTTGACATTGATGGTTTCTCATTTCTCAATTCCAATGGCTTTGCTCTAGATAGGATGTTGGGATGATGTCAGCTTTCTAAGCAGTGATCACAGGAAAAAAATAATTAAATGGGAGATTAAAGAGCTGGAAGAAGAAAATGATGCAGCAAATGGCTGGTGGCTATAAAGCCACCTTGTTACAGGTGAGAACACACTGGAAGGAGGAGTCTCTCTGTGCTCATTTTTGATATTGGGAAATGCATTTGCATTCCCTGGGTATGTTGCACTAACTTTCCTTGCTCAGAGTCACAGAATTTAAATTAATAATTTTAAAAGAACCATGTTGTCTGAAGGTGACTTGTTTATTTTTCAGCCCAGAGCCCACCATTAGCAGGTTTTTTAACCTGGTAATTTTGTTTCATTTTTCGCCTCTTTGTTATTCATTTTATTAGACTTGAATGCAGCCTTGCTGCATTGTGATTCTTCCTCTCTTTTTTCCACATGGCTGCCTGGTTTGCAGAGGATGCCTCCTTACAGATGTGTTCCTTCCCCTGACAAACAATTACCCCTGTTCCCCTCTGCAGGAGGCCATTAGGACATCATCACGGGTTCTGCTAAGTCATCTCACAATCACAGTTTTGTGCAATCACCTCTCATCTGAGCCTATCTAGGCATATGCCATGCAGGGAAACTAGCAGTCACAAAATGCAGCACCTCCAGGCATATTATTTGTTATTTTGGTCCAGGAGTGTGACAGATAATGGCCACTGTCTCAAGGTCTCATTGGCTGCAGGGACTGGCATTGTATGCAGAAAATGTGGAAAAGCCAGGACGGGTGAGCACGTTCCTACTTAATAACAACAGAAGGAACAGTTTTGTATTTTCACTGCATATAAAAGCACTAAAAAGGCTGACTCAAAAGGTAATGTTTGCAGAATTATTCCACTGAATAGACCCACAAAGCTAAATTTATGTGGCATCTGTTCTTTATTACTTATGATCTGTGTTTATGAGCTGCGTGTGCAAATGGTAATTGTGTCAATAATTTGCTTCATATTTAGCCTAGTTATCATAGTGGAGCTAAGCATTTAGCATTATTAGACAAACAAAATACATAAAACTGGGCACTTTTAAGCTTAAATGTGCCAATTATTAGGAGATACTCCTTAAAATCCAGACGTACCAGGTGGGTCCTTCCATGCTAGACTAAGAAGAGCAGAGAGCTCCATTTCTTATAAACAATTTCAGAAACTGTTCACACTTTCCCCCTAGCTGTTCACACAGTTCTAACTGGTGTTAAAAAACATCCTTAATTAAATATTATGATTCCAAGGACTGTGTTAGACCTTGAAATAAATGTGACCAAAACTGAGTTTTTTGATAGAGAGAAGCCAGCTGTTTTGTGGAAGACTCTCAGTCTGTGTAAATGTTACAAACTGCTGAATTACTAAAAGGCCCCTTGATATATGATCTCATGTTGCTTAATAGGCCTCAGATTACTTTGGGGAAAAATGGGTTTTATTGTGTTAATCATATGAAAACGAAGTTACTAATCCCTATCTAATTATGAGGGGTTTTTAAACTTGTAATAATATCCTAATTATTTCCTCTTATTGAAACAAGTCTTGTTCTAAAAGTAATCCTCAAGAAAGCATATGGAAAACAATCCAATGAAATACCTTGGCTTTAATTTTAATTTATGTGGATTCTAAACCATTATTTTTTTGTTATTGTTGTTTCAAATATTATCAATAAATATTGTTTTGTATTGTACTCTAAAAAATTTCCTCTTCTTTTTTGATAGCTCTCTGAGCAGAACCTTAATTCAAGTTCCATACAAAATGTTTAGTTTATGATATTAAATCAAGTGAGTATAGACTCAGGACAATCAATCCTGAAATAAATCACAGAACAATGCAATTTAAGATTATTTGACTGCTGACAGGCAGGTGATTAGATAGCATAATCATTTCCTCTGCTCTGTCTGCCTCTGAAAGTACTCTGGGTTTGGGTATTTTCTACTGCAAGGTGAAAGAGATTGGAAAACCTTGGGGTGGGCGGGGGAAGGATAAGACTATTGAGGATAAGGAAGGAATAAGAATTTATGACTAATTGTGTAGATACCACTGAGCAACATCTTAACCTCACACCCAAGTTAAAATGCCTTTGCAGCAAATGAGACTGAGAACTGCAAAGTGAATCTTGTAGTCAATGGAAGGGAAAAAACCCCACGGTTTTCCTGCAATGAGCTCATCAGGGAGCTCCTCCCTAATTTAGGCTCTAGGTTGCAAAAAGAAGTCTTTTTTTTGTCTTTTTTTTTTTTTTTTTTCTCTGACACTATTAGATCAAAACAGTACCCAGGCATTAGACAGTATTTATTAGCTTGTAAGGCCAGAGATAATGATCCCATTCAATCAGAACTCATGAATAATTCAGCAGTCCCAACTCCACATAATTTCTGTCTTTACTTTTAAAACCAGTAAAGAACCATTTGCATTGCCTTTTTGAGGGGAGGGGAAATGACAGTAAGCAGAAAAATAAAGCAGTTTTTTTTCTTTTGGTTCTGCTTCTCAAACATACTCAGCTCTCTTAGAATGTCTCCCTTCCCTTTCTCCCCTCCTATCTCCCAGAACAAAAACGACATCAGAATAAATATTAATCATGATACTATTGAGAAGATGCTGTACACTAATTATTGTCAAGAATAGTGCTACCCATATTTATAGAGGATTTTGTAATCACTGCAATTTGTTCAGTATTGTTACTTATACTAGCTGCTATGAAGTAATTACAGGTTTTTCTCTTCTTTGCGTGCGTGTGTGTGTGTATGTGTTGTTGTTGGGGGTTTTTTGGTTTTTTGGTTTTGTTTTTTTTTTTCGTTTTGGGTCTTTGTTTTAAAAGAGTACTCACACTTTTTTTTTTTTTTTTTTTTTTTTTTTTTTTTTAAGCTTTCAGGCAAGATTGCAAATAATCTTTTCCCTATAAGGAGTTTCTGAGAAATTAAACATTCTTTCTGTGAAATTTGTTTCCTGCTGTTGAGCTGAAGAAGCCCAGGCTAATGTGGTACCCATGAAGCTAAAGGAAAAGTGCTGTGTTATATGTCCCACTGAATGGGAGGCACAGGAGGAACCTGAGGTTTGCAGTATCTTGGAGCCTTTTTTTACCTCACTTGCCCAGCTTAGTTCACTAAGTGTTACTTATTGCAACACTATTTTTCTTTTATATGGCAAATCCCACACTGCTTTAGATATTCCTCCTTTACTTAATGCTCTTTGCTTCTTCAGGTCATGCTGAAGGTTATTCTGTAGGATCTTGCTGCTGCTTTACAAACCCACTTTTGTATTTCGTTTGTGGTCAATTGTGACAGCAGTGAAGTGAATATTACATGGTTTGTTCCTTTTCTTGGGCACCATAGTAGGGACCTGTTCCCCTTAGTCCACAGAGCAGTTCTGAGGTGAGCCTACCAGGGGAAGGCTGTAATTTGCATTGATGCTCCCACTGCACTCCTGAGTTGGATCCCTGTAAATGAGTAGCATGTTCCAAACACCAGCTACAGCCTATTAAAATATTCATTGCTTTGCTTACTGATCTGAGCTTCTGCAAAAAAAGAGGGATTAGAGATCTTCTATAAATCAATTATTTTTTTGTTATAAACACAAACAGCTTTGCTGAGCCGTGTGAAGGAAGGAGAAGCATTAGCAATGACATTCTGATGCTGTCAGCAGCACTCTACAAGAATGCACAGCTCTGACATCTCTGTTAACACAACTAATGCAGATGTCAGGAAAGTCATCACGTGCGTGTGTAATGATGTGGAGAGTGGATGTAGACACTGAATTCACATCTATGATGCAGTGGGAAATATACAAATTATCTTTCCATTTTTGTATGAGTCAATGGCCTGTCATTCCATATCTGGGATTATATATCCCTGGAAAAGAGATAGAAAGAAGGGTTTTCCTGAGAAAGCATTTTAAGAGCAGAAGCTTGAGTTCTAAATATACTAGAGAGTACATGTCCTTACTGTGGATGTACTTGATGTGCTTCCTTGTCAAGTAAAACAGAAAACAAGTGAACTGAAACCTAATTGCTTTCCTTCATGAAGTGATATCCATTTTTGAGAAAGGAGAATGCATTCTGGCCCCATTTGAACCAAAATGCATAGAGGGCAAATAAGCAGGAGCTCAGCAAGCTGCAACTGAAGTAAAAACTGTCAATAAATCCTGAGGGACTGAAGATATATTTGTTAACTTCCAGTATCAGTCTGAGTGAGAGTGTTTGTGTATTCATCAGTCATTAATTAAAGGCCTCTTGGGAGATTTTAAGATCTTCATCTTGGATTAGTAGAACTGAGCAAAAGGACAAATTGGGCCCTGCAAATTGCCACAAAGATTGAAAGTAGTGAGTGAAAAGGATGCTCAGATTTCCTCATAGGTACCATGGTATGAGAACTGCTGGTTTAAAGGACATCAACATCATGTGTTTACACTGCTAATAGAAAGGCTGCAATGGTACTTGTACCAACAGTTGGTGCTAAACAGTAAAAAACCCCAGAAATTTAGGGCAATGCTGTGTTCATTTTAGCAGAAACTAATGTGGTGCTTGTGAACTTTTCCATCAGTTTTTAGTTATGTCTTTGCAGAGGAGTTTGAAATTGAAGTATGAAAGGAATAATACCTATACAACTGAATGTTTAGGCTCATCCTTGTGTACCCTCTAATCAGTCTTCATGTTTAGAGGAAACTTCAATACAAATGCTCATATAGAGGAATATGAATGTGATAGGGAATTCAACATGAATGCCTGAGTGCTCTGGTGAGCTCTGAAAGTAAAATCTGATCTGTGGAGTGATACAGGTAAGGTCCCTATGCTCATTACAAGTGCTGGGGATTTCAGACTGCCTGTCTCTCCAGGTCCCTTGGGCTGAATGCCCCTCAGCAGCAGGTGCACAGGAGATGCCTCAGGTTTCATCCAGGGACTGTGCATCCTGAGAGTGCCCTGCAATATGAGGCAAAATGTGGTGAATGACGATGGCAAGGTAGAAAAATGAATTCTGGTTTTGAAACAGAGTGCTGGTGTACATATACCCTCTGAGATTCTGTAATGCTGGTAGCTATCTCTAAGTCATATAAGCCTTAGGTAGTTTCCACTGAACTCAGAGGGATGTTACTTGTACTGGTGTTTGTGGGAAAGGAGATCAGATGTTGGGTTTTGCCAAAAAAGGAGATTCTGGCTGAAGCCTGTGTAAATTTACATGTCAGCACATGTGACTCTAATTGCCAAATTGGAATCTAAATGTGCAGCCACCAGATATATTCAAACCATATGCAATATATCTGTAATGCAAATCAAATCTCATATGTTTCACCCAGGGACAAATTTAAGCAGTTGAGTAACTTAGTGTGGAAAGTCCTTATAGTTTAAAAATAAACACAACAACAATGATAATATGTGAACAGAATCCATCTTCTTTATTGGGATGTATGAGGCACAGCATCACCAGCTGGGCTAGGGAGGGATTGTCCTGTTCTGCTGTGCACTGGGACAGCCTCACCTCCAGTGCTGGGGGCAGCTTTGGGCACCACAATGCAAGAAAGATACTGAATTATTAGAGAGCATCCAAAGGAGGGCTGTGAATGGTGAAGGACCTTGAGGGGAGCTGTGTGAGGAGCACTGAGGGCACTGGGTCTGTTCAGCCTGGGGGAGACTGAGGGGAGACCTCACTGCAGGTACAGCTTCTCCTGAGGGCAGAGCAGGGGCAGGCTCTGATCTCTGCTCTGTGCTGGCAGGGACAGGAGCTGAGGGAATGGCCTGAAGTTGTGTCAGGGGAGGTTTAGGTTGGATATCAGGAAAAGGTTCTTCCCCCAGAGGGTGTTTGGGCACTGGAGCAGCTCCCCAGGGCAGTGGTCACAGCACCAGCCTGGCAGAGCTCAAAAGGCATTTGGACAATGCTGTCAGGCACAGGGTGTGACTCTTGGGGATGATGCTGAGCAGGGCCAGGAGTTGGACTTGGTGCTCCTTGTATGTCTCTTCCAACTCAGAATATGTGATTCTGTGATTTTTCTTATCATGAGCTGTATAATTCAGCACACAAATATCACAGCATTATTTACTATTACAGGCTATTTTGTAATGGATAATGATGTACAAACAGCCTGGGCCATGGACCTTAAAGTCAAAGTGATAATTTTAAACATAATTATATGTATACCTAACTTCACATTTGAATTCACTGGGGCACAGAGGTGCACACAGCTGAACAAGCATGTGAGTAATCATTTTCCAGAGCAGAACACAACTTAAATCTTCATGGTGCAAAGGTCAATTATATTATGCCCTGAATGTTTGTATATTAAGCATTTCCCTTTTCATTTGGTGGGGGAATTATGTAATTTTTATTGTGTTGCCTTACCTGTGATGGTTTCTAAAAAACAAGCAAAAGTTTAGGAAGGGGTTTAGAATCTTGCTCCAGACTCATGTAATGCCAAAAATTTTTACCCCACCACCCCATTTCCTTCCTCATTCTTAGAACATTCAGGTTGTTTTGCACTGTTTATGATAAACTCTGCCCAGTGCCAAGCTGTGCATCAGGAATTACCTGCAGCAGTTTTATTTTCAGCACTCTCTGCAGCAATTGCACTGACACACACCAGAGTGCAGAAGTAAAATAACCTCCATCTTTCTCCCAATGTCAAGTGTCTCAGCATCAGAGTTCAGCATTTGAATGCCCTGATGTCTTATAGGATTCCTGAGTTAAGCAAAAATATTCTGTAAAGTCCATTCAAACTCTTCTAATGATGTATTTAAGCCTTTGGAAGTTAAAACCTGATCCTACTTTCTCTGAAGGTGATGGGACTCTCCTGCAATTGACTTCCATGGGAACAGGATTGGCCCCTAAGTCACTAAATAACATTTTCCATGGTAATAATTAATAACAGCAGTTTTGAAGCTAAAGAAATTCCTATTTTTTTAATTTTTTTTCTTTTTTTTTTTTTTTGTAATGCCAGTATCCAAAATTGCAGGTGGATTTAGGAAGAGAATCAAACAATTATCTGAGGTATTTTCAGGGATGACAAGCTCTGAAATCAGGACACATCCAGGGCTGCAGGCTGAGTGAGATACTGCAGGATGGATTAAGAACTATCAAGTGCTGTAAGAGAAAGGTAAGTATTATTGATTGGAGGTGGGCTAGGAAAATAATATGCTAATAAGGTGCATTGCAGAGGTCTTAAAACCTGGCAGATGCATTTTTATAGGGGGATGTTTGTAGTGTGAGGGGTTGCAGAAGATGTGTCTGAAAGGAGACCCAAGGGGAAGTTTAGTCAATCTTGGATGCTTTTTAAAAATATTGTCTTGCCTTGTGTTAAATAATGAATGCAAATCTCCTTTCATGGATTTAAAGCTCTGATTGCTGACATGGGAAAACCAGAAAGGTTTTGTTGTTTTTTCTTTTTTTTTCTCTTTTGTAAAATAACACCAAATGACATGGATATCTCTTTGTTCTCACATATGAATTTATCTTTGTTTTAGGATAAAAGGAGCACCAGATGTGACTGGGACTGCATTAGCAGAAAAGAGCTGTGCAGAGTATTGTGGTTTTCATTTGTTAGGGTTGTTGGAAACATTTCTGTAAGTGCCTTTCAGCAGACAGCAGTGTAGCTTGCAGCTTGAGGTTCAAGGAAATCAAAAAATACAATCAAGTCTCTGATTTAGTAAGAGAACTGTGCTGTGATGTGTACAACAGTGCACCCTGGCTATTATCCAATTGGGTTTCATTAATTCTAGTAGTCCTTCCATGTGAAAATTTACAGCATCACATGATGTCAATCACATATTAAGCAGTGCCATCATATCCAGTTGCAAACTGCACACAGTCCTGAGGCAGAATTTTTGTTTTGATCATATATGATTCTATGCTAAATCGTGTGGTATTTTGTCCCACTCCCAGCATGGTGGTTTGGCTTTCCCAAAGTCTAAGACAGGGAATGCATCTTTCTGAGATTCTAGCCAATCTTCTGCCTGTCTTTTTCCCATTTTGAATAAAATGAACACACAGCCATGTAAACAAGAAATGGGGGATCAGCCCTTCTTTGGTTATGGACAGAGTATACCAGAGACAACTTACACTTCTTTTTAAGAAGTAATATCAAATTATATTCTGCTTACTGTGGAGTTAGAAGCAGTAATGGTGCAGGCAGTGATTCTGCAAGTTACCACCCATCAGCTGGCTGTTAGTAATTGCTTGTTGTGTTCCCAAACTTGTAGAAACTAAGAGACAATTTAGGTGATGTCCTCAGTTGATTAAGATGATCTGTTATTCCAAAGTAACCTTGCTTTCCATCAAAAGAGACACTATCTCCCCAAGGAACTTGGAAATGTAATACAATAATACTTTACCTGATTCAACTAAGTAACTGAGTGTGAAGTAACTTATATTGCATGACTTTAAAGAATCTGTCTATTAGCTGCTCTATTATATTGCAGCCCTCATTAGCAAGGTAATTCATCATACTGGAAAATGTGAATTGTGCTTTATGAATTAGTATAATAATATTCTGCACCTGGTAGTTATTAATTCCGGTTCAGTCTGATTTATCATAACATTAAACTATTCAATCTTGAATAGAAAAGAAGTTAGTTTTCATGTTGTTCCAAGTTACACTGTGTAGAATGTTTCAGAATAATAATTAGATATTGGATACTACTATATTTTCTGAGGCAGAGATACTGATTGCTTGAAAATGATATTTAAATGACCCTACTCTGCTTAGAAACCATACAGCCTAAATTGTACCATCCATTGCTGCTGGATGAACCTATACAAGAACATTTCTTTCAGTGAGAAATGACACTATTTTTGTGCTGACAGTTTCTGTGTAATAATAGTGTTAGGTTTTGCCAACGAGCTACAATTGTTTCTAATATGACAGTTTGTTGAATTGTTGAATTTTGAACAGAGAGTAATTGAAAATGTACATTACTGTGGACTTCACTGGGAGAGACAGGGGAGGGTGGAATTGGAGTTTGCTTCTGGCTCTAGTCTTGTTTGAAATGCACATGATGCAGTTCTGATTGTGTGAACAATTTTTTAAACCAGTCTTAGAAAGCAGTCATTTACCAGCAGTTAGCAGGGAGATTATGCTGGGGAGATGATACAAAAATGTGTATATTGACTTAAATTGAGATAGATTGCTTTAGCTTATTCTACATGCTATTTCTAATAATATTGAATGTTGGTAACGATTTCCCTCAGAGAATCCCAGAATTCTTTATAAGCATTTAATGAATTTTCTTTTGAAAAACCAAGCATGTCAGTGTTGAAAGTACAGGAATACACTGTAAGGTAGTAAGTTGTGAGAAGAGAGTCTAGGTCTGTTGATTCCCTGCTTTAGCTTCTCTGTTGGGACACTTTTCCCTGGGGCTGTGACAGAGTCAAGGCAAGGTTTGATCTGGGATATTGCAGTGTCTGGTAGAAGAACCTGGCACACTTTTACCAAGGAGCTGACAAAATTGATTGTGAATGTATCAGCTGGTTGCTGAGGGCTTAGGTCGTGTTAGTGACAGAAGAGTTTGTTGATTCTTGCTGTCAGGGACTGGAGGCAAGCTCTCTAGTGAGTCTCACCAGGTTTCATATGGATCTACAGCTCTGGGTATCAATGGTACTGCTCACAAGGGTCACCAGGGGGCTTGAGAAGAGAAAGAAATACTGGGTAGAACAGAAACACACTTGTCTCATTCTGTGCTGCTGGCCCTCTTCCTCTCAGGATAGCTAGTGTCCATATTTTATTCTCACACCATTTCTTCACTGTCTAAAACTCCTTTTTGTGGCCAGATGAGTCTCTTGTTCAGCTTTTTACTTGGGACTCCAAGGCAACAACAGTTTAGAACCTTATGCTTGCCCTGTTTTAGGTAATTACTATATCACTGTGTTTTGGAGAAGCTTGGCAAAATCTTTAGGTAGGCATCTAAGGAAAGCCATGGCCAGCTTTAACTCCCTTCTTGTTTGAAGCTTTTAAATGAAATTAAGTCTGCCACTCTGGTAGTGTTGTCAATTAGAAAAGATATTCCTTAACTGAATTACTACATGGTATGATGTGAGTAATAAATTCAAAAATTCAAATAAATTCAGAAGAGATATCATGTAAATTTTGTGCTTTATAATTTGCAAAATACTTTTCAGTAATAATTTTGTCTACATTGCCAAGTGTCTCCATATGTAGAGGTATCTTATGCTAAGTTTATTCATGGTTCACATTACAAAATCTTTCACTTATTTAAGAACTCGTGTTCCTAAAATACATACAAATGCCTTTGTTGGAACAGGGTTTTCTATTTATGCATTCTGCATTGTTTAAAGGGTAATCATTTGTACACACTGGGAATATATAGGTTTTGATTGTATATTAGATGCTTCTGAGATTAGAGCAAATATGAGTCTCCATAAATGGTCTAAGCTACAGAGCTGTGAAAAGAATGGATTTTCAATTTTCTGAACAAAATGAACTCCCCCAAATTATTTTAGCTCAAGTGAAACCTTTTTCCAACCTGAAATGGATTTTTAACTTCTTTCTGATATTAATTTTTGTCAGTTAAAATACTTTGTATGAAAATCTCAATAATGCTTTCAGAAACATTGAAATCAAATGTTTCAGAATTGCATGTGTTCTGAATTTAATTTTTTTGACTAGTGCTGCCTGGTGAATTAGGTCCAAGTTGGCACATAGGCATGGCTGACCTGACTGCTTTTCTGAGTGAATAAATTATTTGTCTGAAAAGTTTTAGCATGCTGTACTCCTGGCAGAAATTCATCTGGGTGATTGCCACCTTTTCTTTCTTCCAGGGTCCAGGAGTGAGAGCTGAGGTTTTTCCTGTTTACTGACAGCATTTTAGCTGGTTGAAATCAGAAGAGCTCTGGTGGATTTTTACCTGCTGAGGAGCTGTCCCCTTTTCTTCATTACTAATGCCTTAAAATCATTCTGGCTTGATTTTCAGTTAGTTCACCTTGACTTATTGTCCTTCATTATTTTAATATTCATTTATGGTTTTGATCACCTGCTGACTCAATCATTTTTGAGTCCTTGTATTGCAATAACTAATTTCTAATACTAACAATCTTGACTTTTCTAATAATTGTTTATTTTCTTTTTTCTCTTTTTCTTTTGTTGGCCTCATTAATTTCCTGTTACAGATTTTTTTTTTCTGACACTTCAACTTTTTTCATGACAATGATGATTAATAATTTACATTTTACTTATTTAAACTCATATCATTTCTTCCCCTTAAACTGAAAATTGCTGTAGAGTCCATTAAAATCCCTCAGCTAATTCCTGGTGGGTTCTGACAATCTATGGGAGTTCTTGTTGCTAGAGTAGCATTTCTTGAGGAAAAGTAATCCTGATTATCTTTTTTTTTTGGCTTGGAACTGGCAACATACAGGAACCAGTAGAAAACAGGTTAAAATTTTGAACAGGAATTACAAATAGAAAAATCATTGTGTTTCCATTGTTTTAGCTGTTTATTGATGTTACCTCTACTGCTTCTGTTCTGCCTCTGATGGGAACCTTGGCAGCAAATCTCTGATTTCTGCCAGTGCAGAGGAAATGTAGGGCAATATTGCTGGTCAAACCCTGCATCAAAGGTAGTCCCATGTGTAAGATGGATCTTTGCTTTACAGTGACTCATTCTCTGTGTGTGCATGCTCTGAAGAAGAGAAAAAGCTGCTACTTCAAGTTAACGTTTCACTGTGAATAATTTACTAACACTGATATTCTTCTAGTTCTGTGAATATTTTATGATAAGCTTTGCAAAGAATCTGTAAATTCAAGAGTGAGATCAGCATGAAAAATGGCTTCCATTTAGATTTCCCTGAGTGTATTCACTATTTTGCAACTGTGCTCTTGCTCATTCGATGCAGTACACATGACTAGGTATAAATTAAGAACTAGGTTAATTGTTACAGTACAGATTTTATGTGTTGTACTGGAAAAAAGGCCTTGTAGCAGTAGATCAACAGACATTCTTTTTCATTTTGGCCCAATCATTTAATTGTCCCTTATTTTAGTTTATCTGTAGTGACAAGACAGTGATGTGAGGGAGAAAAACTGAAGTGAAATCTTTTGTCATATTTCACCTGAGAATTTCATTGTGTTGTAACTACAGCATTTAAACAGCACCACAACAAAGATCAAATTGGTTTAGTTCTGAAGGAATAATTCTTGTCTTTCTTTTGCAAGTGCTGGCTGTTAGAACTTCAAACATATCTGCAGCTTATAGATGTCTGAGAACACAAAGCACAGCACACCAAAATCTGACTTTGGTGCTTTTATTGGATAGTGTTTCTCTCTGAGTCTGATTTCTCATTCTGAAGCTCTCCACTGTAAAGGGGAATCAAAATCAGGTACTGTGTGCTGGTTTGGGACTAAGGAGGTTCACAGAAGCTCAGGGAAATATGTGCAGAGGTTCTACTCCCTGGCTGTACAAACTGCAGCTCCTGCTGGCATTCACCCACAGGGGCAGTGGAATGTACTAATCCTTAGGGCTGGGTACACTGTGCTAATAGAAAAATCAGCCCTGTAAAGTATTTTCAGAATGTTTCCTTTTCTGTTCAGAATACCTCTGTTGTGAAAGGTTTTGAGAAAATGAACCACTGCTTGAAGTGGAGGGGGAAAAATCAGGTATGGTTTTGATCTCAGCAGGAGCCAGGAGTCAGGAGCTGCTGATTCTGACAGAGGTGCAATCCTGATTTTTGTATGAAATGGGGGCTGTGGGGGTCCCTGCTCATGGTAATAGCTTGTTCTTGCATGTCAGCACTGCTGGAACTGCAGCAGTCCCCCTCAAGCACACAAAGGGGGATGTGCCACTATGAGAAGCCAAAGTCTGTTGTCTGGGGGTCTCCTGGCTCCAATTAAGCCTGAACTCGCTGGGGATTTTGTTTTCCAGCAGCCTGGGTCTTGCAACCACCTCTCTCAATTGACTGGTGGGATCTTCTTCCAGCCAGCAGGGTTGGTAGCCCCTCCTGCACACTGGGGAATATGGGCTCAGTGGCATCCTGGGCTTTGCAGGGACCAGAGCAAGCAAGATTTCCTCTCTCCCCAAAATTCCCAAGGCAGCCTAGGAGATGAAGAGCCTATTGTGGATTTATGAGAGGCAGTAGCTCTGGAGTCAGGCCACTCTGCTGTGCTTTTAAAGAGCTACAGAGAATAGTGGCTCTCCCCAGGTAGCTGCAGGCAGTGCAGCTCCAGCTCTCTCTCCCAAGGACTGGCAGCTTGCCTGTCCTCCAGCTCAGCCAGCGATGGAGCAGCATCCTCCAGAGAGCACCAGCACCTCGAGGACTAATGATGGAAACACTCTTTCTAATAAGCTCAATGCCATTAGCAGTTTTCATTCTCAGGGTCTCTGGTGCTGTGTAAAAGCCTGAATAATATTTAAACATATTTTAATAATGGGTAAAAAAACCAAAACAAAACAAAAAACAAAACAAAACAAAAATGGGTAAAAAAAACCAAAACACATCCAAGCGCGTGGCTCTGTGTGTGTGAAGGACTAAACTTAAACCTGAGCAGTGTGCCATGACAGGGTATGTCTTTCTTGGTATTGAAGACAGGATGTATATTGTGTGGGGTGGTTGGTAGTAGAATATTTGTTCTCATAAGCCAGTGCAGAAAACTTTCTGATTAGGATATGCTGTTCTGCAGTGGAAGTTGCAACCACAAATTTTCAAATATCTTTGTGGCATCTCCATGATGTGTGAGGATTTATTAAAAAGTTTCTCCTTGGTCAGGCAAGAGGTTGAATGTGATCTTTCCAAAATCCTGGTGAAGTGCAAATAAATACAAAAATTCAGATTTGCTAGACTTCAGGGCAGTCCTCTTGTATTTCCAGCCCAGAGAGAGTGATTGTAACTTTACGCAATGTTTGAAAGGACCAAAATGAAAGCACAGAAGTAATTTTGCTTTGCTGGTCCAGTGGCAGGAGAGGCAGTTTGAGGGAAGACAAAGCGCCACCAGTACTGGAACATCGTGAAGGCCAGATACAGTATCTCTATTTGAGTACCATTTACTCACCTGCAGGAATCCCAATTAACTGGAATTACCACCCCAATTAAGCAGCAGTCCTTGCCATTAAGTATCATTAGGCTTAATTTGGTTCCCTGGGAAATGTCCCGATTAAGCGGATTTCATGATTAAGCACCTGTAATAAATGTTTTAACTTACATGTAAAATTCTTTTTTATTTCATAGAATCTGATCACAAGCACCCAAATAGCAACTACTATGCCAACTACTACTTTTGTAGTTTTGTTTTATTAATTGTCTTGTATATGTTAACTTCTTGTCTTGGCTTAGCAAAGTTTTGACAAAGAGATCTTTTTTTTTTTATGTAATGATTTTGTAATGCAAACATATCCCTGCATATCTGTCTGACAGCCCAGTTAATATTTCCTCACTATTTCTTAAGAGAGCAGCAAACCTCATGTGAACATCAGTAATATTTTGAAGAAACATTTCTTTGCTATCCTTTTCCCAGCTGTTGCTTTCAGCTTGATGGAAAAATAATATTTCACATCCAGAAACAGGTATAGAAATATCTCCAGTACCAAAATGTTCAAATGACCATGCACCAGGTCTCATTTTTCCAAAAATAGGTGGTAACAGGTAAGATGTTTTATAGGAAAGATCTCTTGCCTGAGTCTATGGCCTAAAGTAGGGCCCATGTTGCAGATTCCAGGAGAATGTAGAGGTACCCCAGACAGCTGTAAATCAAGAACCACATCATCCAGCCACAGAATCCCAATGCTTTGTTTGGGTTAATTTACTCTACAGCTCATGAAATAAAGTCCCTCTTGAGGGACTAAACAATATAGTGAGAAATGGAATGGAGAATTGTGGGGTTTAGCACTGCAAATGCATAAAAACCTAATACTACCTGGTGGTGTGAATGTGGGCTGGTGAGATGTGATTTATAGACAGAGAAGACAACCAAGGTCCCTTGAAAACTCACATTTAATCATGGTGTCAGATTTGCAAATGTTGCCTCGAATAGCAGCAAGTTCATTTGCCAAAGAAACATGGTATTATTGAAAAGTGTTTATTTGTGAATCCCAGAATCTTTTCTTGAAACATCTCTGCTTCACTGACTTCATTAATCCAAAACTGGGATTGAAAAGATTCTCACCAGAGATTTTTGGCCCTATGGCTAAGCACAAATTTAATATGAATTTATTGTAGAAGTTATTATATGGTTGCAGAAGAACCTTACTCCTCTAAAGAGCTGGTGATTATTTTTTTTTGCTGAATTTAAATTTGCACATCAGATAAAAGAGATGGGAAAAATCTCTTAAAAGCAACCAAGGAAGAAGCAAGAAAAAGGAAGTGATTATTTCTCTAGGATATTAAACTGGAAAGGCATAGGATGGATCAGAATAAGGGACTCCTTTAATCTTGAATAGGAAAGTATGACCAAGGAATCCTTTTGTGCATGTAAAGATCAAGGGGGTTTAATCACAAAATAGTGATGGTAACACAAATTAATTTCTTGGATCAGAAGACACTAGAAAAAATATAAGGGAGTACAAGTACTTCATGGCATTATGTACAAAGGGTTTAAACATTGTGAATAATGCCATGTACACATTCCTTAAATGGGCAAAAATGAAAAGGTCATGTAGGGAAGGGAAGCACTTCTACATACAGTTCTAATATATGCAAATATGCTTTGGGTCCCTCAAAGGCTAAGGAAAACATACCAAGAAGAATAGAAACTCTTCTAAATAGTTTTCTAATCTCAGGGGTGTGGTTCTCTCTCCTTCTCCTCCTTCTCACCCTCTTTCTGCCCCCCTCTCTCTTATTCTGGCTCTCTAGCTCCTCTCTTTCCCCCACCATACAGGTATATTCAACAGCAGAAATAATATGAGAAATTTTTGCAGTTTCCTTTAGATAACTCCTGCAATTGCACTGGTCAGAGAAAAAATATTCAAATTATAAATTGCTTAATGTAGGTTTTTCTTTTGATGTGTGTATAACTCCCATAAATGTTAATGCTAGATCTGGGCTTCAAAAGGAGAATATGTCCCTTGCTGTACTGTAAAGTTAAGACGCAAGGAAATTTAGAAAACTGAAAAGCCCATCTGCCTTGACACTCCTGCTATTTATTTGGCTTTGGACTACAAAGAAACAAGATAATTAAATCTCTATACATAATATTTTCTAGTTCTCCTGCATACTAAAAATATCCATTTATTAATATCAGTTTATAAATTTCTATCAAGTTATTAAATATCATATTGACCACCTGACCTTAAATCTTCTAGTGATTTGGAGCATGCTAATGTGAGACTTGAAAATAATTCATTGCAAAGATTGAGAAGAGGTCTAGGTAATATGAACAGGTGCATCAATAGCTAAAGCCCTACCTGTAAACCTGGAAATGATCATCTGCCACAGCCCTGGGTTTCAACAAGGAAAATGTGAGTGCTGTTTTATTCAACCAAAACCTTTAATCTGAATAGCATGGCCTTCCTCCTGGAGCCTGAGTCACCTACAAATGATGAGACAAAAGCCATGTCAGCCAGAGCTATGGAAATGGGGATCACACTCACTCACACGGATGGCAGCCTCCACAGGATGGCCAGAAGATATAAGGAGAGAAGCACTCTTCCATAATGTAAATATTATTTATTATTTATTACTCTTCCATTTTTCACTCTTCCATAATGTAAGTTTTAACTGGGGTGGTCTGGTCGTGTTGCCAAGTGCATATTTTACTGACTGTGTGCTTTCTTCTGTTTGGCCACCTTTATGGAAATGGAGCTGTAAGAGGGCAGTGGACAACTGCACATGACAAGAGATATCGTGGGGAGCAGGTTGAGATCAAGAGGAAATCATGAAGGCATTTCATACAGGGATATTGGATGTTCTAGTAGGTGATTATGAGACCATGATGGAAGTCTCAGCCACTGCAAACGTTTCATGCTGTCCTGAGTAGAACAATATGGAGCAGAACTCTGATTCTGGAGTTCAAAATGACAAAAGTGATTTTGCACTTGCTTATGTTCCCTGCAAGGGTGCCTTTTCCAGACCAGAAACAATGATGTATTTGTACTTCATTCCAAAGTGGACTTTGCTGGTTCAAGATATATCAGTGAATTTCAAACAGTCTCAGAAGTACCTTGGTTTTGGCTGCAGATGTGTATTGCTGCTTCCTACTGCCTGGATCCCTTCAAACACAGTGGAATTCTCAACACGATAAAAAGTGATGCTTTAGAAATCATTTCCATAGCTGAGGCTTGTATATTCCACTGAGAAGTATTTTGTCCATATGGGGAAATGCAGAGGCAGGACCTATAACTCAAACACTGCTCTCTTTAAAAAGCAGTGCTGCAAACCTCTCTGTAATCACTGAAAATAATCAGGAAAATATCTTGGAATAACTTTAGTATTAATTAGTATAAATAAAGTAATTCAGGCAGTCTGTTAGGCAATATTCTATTATCTCTTTTAAAATAACTGTTGAGGGACTTCAGATATCCTAGATAGCACTATTAAACAAAAAATTCTGCAGATTTCTGACTTCATTTATGAAGCCAGGCTGATTTCTGAGATCTCTGTATGCACATCCTATGAGTTTGATGTTAATTAATACTAGGTGAAAAAAATTCACTTGTAAACAGGTTTAGTGATCAAAAGTAACATGTTAGGGAAAAAATACTTTTGCTAGCTGCTATGTATTTTGCTTTTTATTTTCTATTTTATTTTTATTGGCCTGAACAACGTGATGTTAAAATGCTGGCATGTGTCTTCCCCCCTTCTGATCATCTGATCTCAAACAATTGTTTGAATCCTGAAAAAGAGGTCCCTTTATTATTATTTTTGTTCTTTCACATGATGAGAAATCCTCCTGAGGAGAGAGCTGGTATCTGTGGAAAGCATCTGACTTCTGAACAGATTGTGGGTTAAAGGAGTCAAAGGAGTCACTTGGACAATACAAACAAGTAGTCATTTATTATATGCAAATATAACAGGTTGACATAAAACCCATGACTTCACTCAACTAGAAAATAATACTATAACTGAGATATGTTTTTGAAGTTGCTGTTTAGCTTCATATAAGGGGAGAAAATCTCCTGTAGCTCAGATGGGCTTATTTGAAACTAAAGCTTTTGATGTTATAATGTGCAGTCTAAATTCATTAATCCCTCTGTTCAAAAAAAAAAAATCTCTTAAATGAGTAATAAACATAATAATGAAAATAACTGCCAGGAAGAACATGAGTTACATCACACTTAGTGTTCCAGCTAAAGATGAAAATTAACTTTGGAAACAGGTTACGCTAAATGAATTTAATTTGTGTTTTGATACAGAATGTTTAAACATGTTGTTATTTCTGGCACCAGGGCTGATAGCTATTAAATGAGAACATCTAAGAACATCAAAGGAACTGGACCTTTTATACTCTTCAGCACCCCCTTGGAGATGTTTATCTGGGCTGTTATCTGGATCCCATACAAGCATCGAACAATGTGCCAGTCTCACCAAGTTACTCTCTTTTCCCAAAAGTTCTGACGCATGCATTTCCTGCACAAATGTTCCATATTTTAGAGTTCACTACAAGTGCACAAATAGAAGTAGTTTGTACTAACAGACTTGACTGTAGATATTTGAAGTTTTTCTTTTATAAAGTATTTGAAATAGAAAAGAAAACTTCCTTCTGTTTGACTCAAACTAAGTTTCCAGATGTCAGGGTCAAAGGTTGGAGATAAAAGTATCAGGTTTTGGCCTACTCAAACTAGACTCCAGACCCAAATGTGTGAGATCTTCCCTAGAGGGGGTTCCTTTTGTGTTGGTTCATTTTTCTTCTTTAGCTTCTCCCAGTAAGAGGTCCCATTCCATGCTGCTGAATTATGATACTTCATCTCAATCGTTAAGACACTTAAAACTTGTATTTACTGTTTAACACTTGGCTGCAAGTCAAACCTTTTAAATATCTCTTTTTAAAACTTTTCCACTTTTGAAGGCTGTTAATTCTTTTCTTCCTGGGGCTTCAGTGACTGTGTGTGGGTCCTCTTGGCTGACATTACAAGACTCCTGCTCCAACTATGCCAAGAGTGTGCAGTAAAACAAGAGGCCTTACAATTTACACAGAGCCTCAGTAGATGTATAAAGGCTACAGGATATTAGCCCTGCTCTACCCTTGGCATGTTCACTGGCTTTTTGGTTTGTTTCTTTCCAACAGCAGCTGAAACTCCTTAACTGCCTGAGAGAAACATCTAAAATTGGTGCACAAATGAACAGAAGAGCCTGAAAAGTGGTTGGGTCGAAAACAAATATACATTTTGGGGTTTAATACAATAAAAGAAAGGTTGAGAGGGCTAATTGTTCAGGTCTAACCCATTTCTGGTCACAGGGTGAGTACTTCAGCTAAACCCTGAAGGTTTGCATGTGTGAAGAAAGCACCCATCTGGTCAGAGGAGGGCAGAGGAGCCAAGAGACCCTGGAGGCATTCCTCCTGCACTCTGGCTCCCTGGGGAAAAAGGTACTGCTTGGTCACGGATCCTGCCTTCACTCATTCTCCTCCTCTGTGTTTCCCTAGGCATCTACATTCCCATGTGGTGCACAAATGTGCATGCTCCCCATGCCTTCCCCCAGTGCTGTCCTGGCTCCACTCGTGGAAGCATGCCAGCTCTTCAGCATTTGGCAAAGAGGGCAGAGCACAGTCTGAGAGGTGACCAGCACTGTGACATTCAGTGCACAGACCAGTTTCCTAAAGGTGGCCTCAGAGATGGGATTTTACTCTGTCAAATCACCCCACTGAGCAGCAATCTTTCACAGGTATTAGAGGAATAACTAACAAAATCACTAAGGATAATTGAACTGGCACTTGCAGATGGAGACCAGAGGCAAGGAAGTAAAGCTGCATGAAGGACCCCAGAGCCATTATTTTCTACCTTAGTGCAGGAAAGCACTTCAGGATATCACAAAAAGTCTTTCAGTTGCCAAATTTAGTCCCTTGTGAATATTGGGTTTTCCCCATGTGTACAATGTGATGCTTTGTACTGTCTGGTTTAAACAATTCAGACAATAGGAACTTGACCACTTCCCTGGGATGGTAATGTTACCAGCAGTTTGAAAGGCGTTTGCTTGTGCTTTTTCTGTGACAGGGCAATTAGGGAAGTCAGATGCCTGCTATGTTTGGAAGTCCCTCGAGGAATGAGAGTCTGCAAGTTATGGTGCTGTGGAAAAAAGGCCTCTCTTTGTAAGCTGTCAAGGAGTTCTGTGCATGAGGGCAGTGGCACAGAAAGTCAAATGAACAGTGAAATCAGTGGAGGAAATGGCTGCTGACAGAACAAAACATTGAGGGAAACTTCACAAATGGCAGATCTAGTCTGAGTTCAGGTCAGTAATCACTAACAAGTTGGTGTAGCTGTAGAAATTGGACTTCCTGTAGATAGGGGACAGTCACAGTGGGACTATGATAAAGATGAGCTCAAAAAGACAAGGAAACGCCAGACAGATAGGAATGAGAAAAATTTCCATAGTAAAATCCTGGGGTCAGGATGTGCTGGAGCCTTGCTGGTAGTAAAGCAGCAGTAGCTGTGGGCTGGGGCAGAGAAGAAAGTCTGGGCTGGATGAGACACAGGAAGAAGGAAGAAGGGTAGACAGTCTCACAATGAGGCACAGAAATATTTGATATCCCGTGCACGCATTAAGGTTGGTAAACATAATTATTATAGGTAATTACTTTTATGTTGCTAAAGTAGGGAAAAGAAAGTTCCCATCTATTTTGCTCTACTGCAAACGCACAAATTGTTCCTGTGTGTTATATATATATATATTAGCATCATGGTAGTAATAATTTTCATGAAGGACCCCACATTGTAGTGATTTTAGCAGCTGCTATTTTATACTTTTCGTTTTTACATACAGGCATTTTTTGCTTGAGATGACTTGTTTGGTTTCAAGTCAACCCACACTAAATGGTTACCCTTGTTCAGCTGCAGGCCTTTGACCAAATTCTATTTCTCTTCAGTTAGTCCAGTTATTCTGATTTATTTTATCCCCTACCCACTCTGAAATAACAGAACTTCTTATCAGGTATTTTTGTTTTCCAGCTTCTTATACGCCAACTCTTTTGGGCAAAATTCTCACTTGGCCCTTGTAAGCCCCTGAACTCAAATCCAGTGGAAGTTCTCTGAAGTCAGGAATTATATGAGATCCACAAAAAATCCACATGGTTCCCTCCTTTTACTGATCCACCAGTAAACTCAGGCAGGAATTAGTGAAGTGACCAGAAAGCTCAGGAGAAACTCAGAAATTAAGGCACAGTCCTTTTTGGCTCTCAGCTGCAGAGCAGTTCAGTGAAATGCTGTCACTGCTGCCTTTTAACAAGTTTAGATTGCATTTTAAACAAGTTAAGCTATATTTTATACCTTTCCAGTTAAGAGGTCAAAAATCATATATGTTTCCAATAGTATATTAAAAATTAACCTGGAGCTTTTGAAAGTGTTAGCATTTGATTCTTTCTGAGGCCCATGTGACTTGAAACATTTTAAAATGCATATTTGTTCTTTTTTTTAATTAGATTTCATAAACTCTGTCCCTTTACATATTTTCTTGTTCTAACATCTGCTTCAGTCTGCTACTAAACACACCTGCAAGGAGTTTTATTCTTCTCATGCACCACTATTTGAACAGTGATTTTAAAGAAAGCAGCCTCTGACAGCTACCTGACAATGAAGAGTGAATAGAAGAGATAAGAGAAGTCATATTTAGAATTAAAATCCCTGAATTTATTTGGAATGCAATAGCAAAGCCACGCAGCAGGTCAGAGGGAAGCTTGGTTGTAGGTATGGAGGGGTTTTGCAGGGCAGCTTGACAGGACCATGCCTGAGAGTAGCTGGGCCATGGGCAGTGAGACACAAGGATGAAAACCTACACAGTTTTGTGCAGAATCACTGCTGGTGCTGCTCTGGGAGAGAGCAGAGTGAAGGAGAAAGCAGAGTGATGTGAGATGAGCACTGGCAAGGAAGCATTTGGGTCTGTGAACAAAGAAGCCTCTTGCTGTTTGCTCCCTGCTTTGCTTGCTCTCTGATTGTCAGGGGCTGGAGGTGATTTACTGAACAGTCTGGACTTTGCATTTGGTATTTTGCAGTTACATTTTAAAAACCTGGATTCAACTGAGGTGTTGTGTTGGGGTTTTTTTTCCTAGCTAAATTTGCACATTTTAGAGAAAATATGTTATTGTTTCCTCTTCTCTCTCTCCTTTCTGCTTCCGCTGTTTTAAATGGAAATTACATATGTAAAAACTTTGTAGGAACTGGGGTAGTCATATCCTGACAACAAGGCAAGCAAAATATCTCAGTAATTTATATCAAGAATTAATTTATTTATTTATTTTATTTTATTCTCTCTCTATCATATATATGTATCCATTTATCCATACACGATGCATCTCAAACATACATATGTCTCTCTGTGTGTGAATGCACATGTGCTTGTGTTAGTAACTACTTTTATTTTCCTTAAGGTGCCATCAAAGAATTCAAGTTGCAAACTTCCCTGGACAACAAAATAATTTTGACTCATCTGCAATGAGGTAATGACCTTTCCCTTCCCTTCATTCTTCTGTTGCACATTTTAATGTATTTTTAAAGTACATCAAATATAATCAAATATCGTACTATAAGAGAACCCATAAGCACTGTCAAAGAAAAACTGCTGTTTGATCATCTAAAATGGAATGAAGGAGAAATACACTCAGTAAGGTCTTTCTGTAGATTTGTTTTTGTTTTTAAAGCTACTTTTATTTTAGTTTGTTTTCAAAGGAAAAGAACAGACTGAGATTTGGAAATAAATCATGAGGTCACCTGAAACAACAACAGGAAAATCCAACATGAAACCCCTCTCAACTTATGTCCTAAAATGTTTTCACAAACTGGACAAAATCAATTATATTTGAGAGACAATGATCATTCTGATTGTGTGTTTTAATAGTGCTGTAATTGACCAGGAGTGCTCTTTTGATTATATTTGAAGAGGTTGTAGAGAGTACATCCAGACCTCTGAAACATATTATTTTAAATAATTTGTCATGTATATCTGGAGTCTGGCTGTAGTTTTGCTGTTCTAACATTGGAATACCTCCATCAAGGTCAGCAAGCTAATTTGAATTTTACATGTTTATTGACTTTATCATCTGATTGTTATTGTCTTAGCAATTTGGAACTGTGGAATGATTGTGGAGATGGCCAGAAGGTTGTCACTGATAGCAAATACTGTAACAGTTGTACAGTACACAAAGACATTATGTACCCTATTGCTGTCATTGGACTGATTTTATAAAAACCCCTGAAGGATATGGTCTTTTCAACTCCTTTGCTGCCACCTTCAGTTCTCCCACACTTATCCTTGTGCTTGGGACAAATAGGAAATACACTGGGCAACAACATAAACTTAATTAGGGAAGAAATGGGCCATTAAGGGAGAAGGTACATATGCTGGTAGCATTTCCAGGATTTAAAATGTGTCAATGCCATGTCTGTGAAGCAAAATATGAGTTAAGCATCAGAATTAGACTCTATATCTAGCAGAAAGGATTGAGAAAGAATTGCTCAGACTTTCTGCATAAGCACAGCCTAGAATTTGGCCTGCATTCTCCATTGTTGACACTGGCTTTGGTTGAAATGTAGGAGCTGAGTGCAGACACACAGGCTTGATTGATAGGCTTCAAGTGGCTTTAAATCCTCCAGTGGCTGTGTAAAGAAAAGAAAGCTTTTGTAACTTCAACTATTCAGCAGCTCTTATCCAATAACTGGTGCTACTTCTGTCTGTAAGCTTTTCTTCCTAAACTCCCATAAACTGTGGGTAAAATCCACGTGGATTTGGATGTCTCTCCATTGAACATCAGTCAAGACATCCACGGGTTTAAGATGTCACCTTGGGATCCTGACAGATGTTAATCATTTCTCCAGCTGCTTTAGTCTCTCACCATAGCAGGAGTTCCAGGCCTCTTTCTCAGAGTTTAACAATTTGCCAACCCCCTTGTAGAGTGCAGCCAAAAAAATCTTGTGAGTTTTTAAACGTCATGATAGAAAATGCTGCAGGTATCTGCACAGAAATCTTAGTGTGTCACAGATGGTTGTGTTTGCATGTGCTTTGAAGGGGGTTTGGGGGTGGGTTTAGGTATATGGTGTATGAGGGAGAGGAATTCAAAGAACCAGCAGCAATTCAGACTCATCCCCAATGGGATGCTACAACCCCCTAAGTACCCAACATGCTGTTAGCAAATCTATCCCCAAAGTACATGAACAAGGGTATATATTTCAGAAAATCAAATTAATTTAAAAGTACTTTTCATAAAAGTCAGAAGGAGCCAATAGAAGAAATACAGTAGGATTGTATCTTTATTTGTATTGTAACTATAACTAAAAGTAAATGGAACTAAGCCATTCCCTTAATAATTTTCTGCTCGATATTATAGTATGAGTATCAAGGCATATAAACTCAATGTGTGACTCAAGGCTTGTATAAATGGATACTTACCAGTCAGAGCTTTGCAATAATTTTCATAATTTAAATATTTTCCCCTGACACTTAGTAATTTTAAATGTAGCTTTTAACTGAATTTTTAAATTGGTATGGGTTATACTTTAATTTCATTAATGATCCTGGTAGCTTCTGAGTGATCCCATTATATTAATTCTTCTTTAACACTGAGTTATTTACTCTTTATTTCAGCAATTTTCTCTGGATATTATTGTTCCTTAGTAATTTGCAGCATCTAACTGATTCTGCTGATACATTAAAGAAGCAAAAAGAAAATTAAATTGCTGCCCATTTCAGTCAAACAAAATGCTCTTAGAGATTAGTCTGTAGCTAAAAGAAATGTGGAGTGAAAATTGTTGTGAAAACAAAAAAAAAATCATTTTTATGATGAGTAAAGATTATAACTACACATGAAAACAAAGTGATAAAGCTACAGTTTTACATCTCACAAATGCTGGAATAAATTAATAATGTCTTAAATGTCTAAAATCTTAATAGCTTTTTAAACTCTTTATAAAAAAATCTCAACAGGTTTTATCCATGTTTACAATTTACCACCAGCTTCAATGTATAAAATAATGGAATTTTTAAAGGAAATATTGTATAAGGAGCTTTTATATTTAAATTTTCAGCAGTTTCAACGAGTCTGTAAATGCAGTTAAAGTTTTATGCCCCCGTGATTCATAATGTGTATTCCTTTCAAAAATAATTTATGTAAAACCACTCCAGATGCTAGATGTCTTTATACGTTACAAAAAATAAGTGTATTGTAGATAGAAAAAAGCTTAACAGCAAGAAAAAAAATACTAATTTTACTAATTGAAAGAATAATTTCATCACTGTATGATGCTGCTTTCAGTAACACACACATTACTAGCAATAGACTGTGGGATGAGAATAAGAACCTTTGCTGTGGAAAGGGATGGGGTGGTTTGCATGGGGAAGATTCATAAAGACTGGGTCAAAGAAAAAATGATCCTGTGGACATTTTGGGGCAAATACAGTTCAGTTGCACAGCTCTGCCAGCTCAGGCATCAGATTTGCTCCCCCAAGCATTTCCTCACTTCTCTCAAGCACTGACTTTGTGTGGCTGCCCCAGTGGCCACCTGCACAATCACATTTTTACTGTCACCCCTGTTCCACATGAAAATGCAGCTGTTCTGTGACAGAAAGCAGACAATAACTGCAGCCCAGTGCTGCTGTGGGGTGGAACATATTGGCTTTTGAATGATAGGAGTTTAGTTACTCAGAGAGTCCATCTTGTCCTTCACAGTTTAATTGCTGTGATGCTGCTTAGAGAATTGGACTGCAGGCCAGGAGGATGCCCAATAGGTAGCTGATAATTCTTAACTTACATGATCCTCTAAAGACACAAGTATCTGTAAAAATATAGCAGTAAAGGAGCAGCCAGGGGTACACAGCTAGCTTGCTGGCTTCTCCACTTGCATAAAGTTTTGAAGTTTGTTAATGATAATAGAAGTGAAATGACTCCATCTGTTAGGAGAAATGTTTACTCCTCTGTATCAGGAAGCTTGCATCTCTCTGCAGCTTATTGTCAGTTTTACTTTGTCAGTTTTACATCAAGCAGCAGGAAAAAGAAAGCATAAAAATCAAAATGAGCTGAAAAATACCTTTCAAGCTGATTTACGGAATAAGATATATTACTGAAAAATATCTGCTTCCTTTGATGTTATCCAGCTCACCATACTATGCATAGTTTTATGGATATGAGAGGTAGGTGATTCTTGGAAAAATGCATGTTCTTCAAACAATAACAATTTGAACAGGTTAATTCAAAACCCTCTGAAAGTTAGACTCTGAATATATTGTATTATAATAATGACAGTAAAACACAAAAAAGCAAACAGTCTAGGGCATATCTAAATTTTGTGCTTGGAAGTTTAGGCTGATACTGCTACAGAAATTAAGATAACAGTTTGCCAAAGACCTGAGAAAAATGACCTTGAAAATCAGTTAAGGTCAAAGACCTACACACTTCTCTGACTTCTGCCAGAGGACTTCAGCTAAATGCCCAGTTTTCCTGTAATGCAACAAAACTCTGTTATTCTCAAGGAATCTAGAGCATACAGAAAAAACAATCTTCTGCTCCCTTACTGCTTTCCTTTTCACCTGTGGCTTTTTGGTCCACGTGATTTCTTTTTAGGAAAAAATAAAAAAAGAGAGGAGAGCAAAGAGGAGAGTCTAAGTAGCCATCCTTCCTCTAGGATGAGGCTCACCTCTTCCCCTCCTGCTCTGTATCCTGCTATCCTTCAAAGTGAAGGAGTGGTGTCTCTGAAGTCTTTGTCATTTAGCAGCTGTGGGAATTGAATTCATTTTGCCTGGTGTCATAGACAACCCTTCTCATCCCAGCAGCTACAACCTCCTAATTGTTTGGGTCTGTTCCCACCCCAACAGCCTGAGGAAGGGCAGTTGTCACCACTGCTGAGGCACAATGTGACCATAATGCATTCTCCTGAGCTGTGGGATAGAAGTGCACAGCCAGGCTGTGATCTGACTCCTCCAGGATGTGGGATTCAGCCTTTTGTCATGCAGTGGCTGAATCCTAGTTTTGGAGAGAAGGGTGACCCTTCAGCCAGAGAGAAATGAGTCTGACTGAGCAGAGGAGCAGCACAACAATTAAGTGACCTGGAGATTGTTGTCCCTGGCCCCTTTACATAAAAGCACATAAATATAGTTAGACATATGTAAGTGGATAATCACTGAATTCCTAAATAATCCCAGTAGCTAGGGGGCTTCAGTGGGCATCACTGCAGTGCAGAAAGCAATGTTACTATCCTCCAAATACTGAATAAACACAGTGGGACTAAAAGTGACAGTGAGGTTTATTGTTCAAGTCTTTGAGGGAGCTTCTAACAGCTGCTATTATTAGTGAGATTGGCGTGTTGAATTTGTTCCACAGTATATCCTGTAATCTGAGGATCCTAAATCAATGCACTCACCTGTCCAGAGTGAAGGGATAAGTCTTAAGGTGTTCATAGGAAACTTGCAGACAAAACACACCAGTGCTTACAGGGACTTGGAGGGATTTTCCAGGTTCAGAGCTGGGTCCCCACATGCCATGAGCTGCAGGAGCATTCAATTGCCTCCACACAGCAGTTTAGTTCCATTTAAGAATCTGTGTTCTGCTGACCTGTCTGCTATTCCAGAAAATTCTGGATCTGGATCTCTCCCATGTCATATCTGACAACTTTTGCTTCCTTTTCACTGCTAAATGTTGAATATCCATTTAATACTTAATGTCTGAAAAGCCACAGAAATCTTGATGCTGTGGTCTTTGAAGTCTTACTCTTGTTCACTGCTTTTCATTTCAAATTCTTGTCTTGCACGAGGGACACACAAGTTGAAGCCAGAAACAGCAAAAGTCCTGAAAAAGCTGCAACTAAACTGATTAACATTTTCTGTTCCAAGGTGACTTTTATTCTCTCCTTTCTGTTCCTTCATGTGTTAAATCAATCCTGCTAAGCAGTTAATATTCACATGTAGATTTAATTAATCTTGTTTTTTTTTTTCAAAATTACTGTTTTTGGAATTCACAAATGCATCACCTTTTTCAGAATAAGACCATAACATGATGCACTTGTCAGAGCAAGGGATTCTGTCCTGTTTGTGATTTGCTGCACAAAGAATACTAAATGTCTCACCCATGTCCCTCTTTCCTAGAAATACTTTAAAAAAAACCAAAAACTTATTATGGAACCTATATGTACTTCTCTCCTGATAGAATTAAATACATTTGGTGACTCTGTATTGGAGAGTTTTATAATGTCTGCTTGTTATAGACTTACACTGTTAGCTACTAATGCAGCATTTCAATATTTCATTGTGTTCAGCTCCTTTATCTTTGGAGAAAGCTATCTTATGAAGTAAGCAATGTGTTCTGACTGATATTTGCAAAAAATGAAAAGTCTCTGTTTTGGTTTTGACTGTTTGTTATTTTTGTGAGACATCTCTAGAATCTGAAGTACATTTTGGAGCTTGAGAGGTGCCTGAAATGCAGTGGGCATAAGAAGAACTACTGAGTTCTCAGCATTAGTCCTGTCTCAGGTTAGTTTATTATATTTGAAGTTTAGAATTTAAACAATATATTATCATATTTTGATGATTCTCACAGTAGAATGAAAATAAAAAGTGCTTAAAAACAAACACATACTTAAATTTTGGCAGGTAAGTCCTTCTTAGTTAACACTTCACAGAAATTACTTGTATGTACTTGACAACAGCATACATTTTTCATAAATCTGATTCTTGTGTTCTCAGGGAAAATATAAGGAAAGAACAGCAAAAAGGAATATGACAAAGATGACATCTTGGTAAACTCACCAAACTTATTATCATCTACAGTAAAAAGCTGGAATATCACCCAGGCATGTAACTTTAGGTCATTTTGTGCTATTTTTTGTCTTGATTTTTAGACTGTGGCCAAATTTAACAATCTTTCCTTTTAAATACAGGAACAGTGTAGTCCCTTATATCTTCCCACTGAGCCTGTTAAATTGTTGTTACCTGTAACACAAATGACAGCAGCTGTCTGCTCTGGAAATGAGCCTGGAAGTTTTTCCATTTGACAGAAATACTGGTACTGGTGGTATTGCAACCTTCCTTGTCTGAATTATAGCACTCTCTGCTCTTAGTTTGTTTTGTTATTAAATTATGGTTGTTTTTTTTTCCTGTTTTTAAGACCTCACCACTGGCTCCTCAGTGGATGGTCACTCAGATCCCTTTCTTCTTTCCCTATGTACAATTAGTGCTCTCAACATAATTTGGTTTGTCTCTGGCCTTATTTACAAACAAGACCTTACCCCAATGGCTGTGGTGGTACAACAACTTCTGGTGCTGTCCTGTTGTCCCAGGGATGCTGCTGCTGCCTTAGAAATCATCAGCAGACACAGTCCCCATTCTGCCCAGGGGGAAAGCTGCTGCTCTAGTAACCTGTGCTCTGCTAAACTGACCACAGAAATATCCTAGAAACCAGGGTGTGAGAGAGAGGAATATCTCATATGTGACTCCTGAAGGAGCCCAGTAACAGGGACAGAAGGAGAAAAGGCAGGTACCAGAAAGAATGTGGCTCTGCCATGTTCATTCAGCAGCCATGAGGAACGTGTCCTTACTTCTCAGTTGGAAAAGCTCTTTTTGTTTGCACCCTCCTCTTTAAATGATGTCCAGCTGTGGATTTAGGGAGCTTATCATATGGAAGTGTTGGCATTTAACAGCTGTGGTGTAAACAGCACTGTGTACCTTGCTTCAGAACAGTCTGGATCTTATAATGCATGTTACACAGATAGCAAATACCACACATCAGAAAACAATTTCCACCTATCTGTTGCATTTATGTAATATCAGTTTTTGCTGAGTTTATCCTGTCTGTTGCCAAACTTTTTGTAGCACAAAATTTACATGTTATGAAGGCAGTTAAAAACATCTCAATTTGTTTTGCTTTTGTCTTATTTAAAAGCTATTTCAGATTGCCCAGGCATATTTTTGTCCCATATCGCCAGCAGGACTCTTAAGCTCAGAATATATTATTGTTTTCTTTATGTGTTATGTGTTATCTGACATCTGCTTTCTTTGTCATGCCAAATCCTCCAAGCAAAATTTTGAAAGACCTGAAAGATATTTTTAGTAAACATCTTCTGGCAATAATGCTTAATTTCATCACTACTCTTAAAAATTTTGTCTGCATGATAATTGCTTCTGAGTTTCCATACGGTCTATCCATGGCATTTAGGATTTTTTTCCCTTTTTACTACACACCTCATGTAGCCGATGCCATAACTTTTAGAAAGATAGTTATAAAAAGGTAATAATCTCTGTGATTTCCATTCCCTTCAGGCCAACCTCCTGAACAGAAGAAAACTAAATTGTTGATGCATGAGAAAACAAATACAGTGCTTTTATATGTACTGTAGTTTGAGTCTTTCTCTATAGCACTCCTTTAAAAACACTATTGTATAGTCATCCTAATTACATGGTTGCTGTCTGGCCAGCAAAAGAAGAGTTCAACAAAATAACCTTCAGCAATTCTCTGAAGACTCCATTGGACTTTGATACTATTTTCTCCAGTTCTGACCTTAATCTGGGAATGGAAGTTATGTGAAGACAAAAATAGACTCAATGCTGAATACCCCAAATTTCTTCCATTAATAAATGTTGGTATATTTTGTGCAAGACTTCATTTTCTACAAAGCCAGACTGAATTTCTCTCCAGTGCCTCAGTTTTCCCATTCATAAGCTGGCTTACTCACTGATTTGAGATCTGTGGATGTCATGTGTGTGTAAAAGCAATCAAGCATCATTGTTCATGCCTTTATTTCAGGGCTCAAAGGATTCCATCTTCTGCCAGCCTTTGCCTGGAAGTTCTTAGTTATGCAAGCCTGTGGGAGCTGGTGGTTGCTTTTTGAATAGCTCACTTCCTTCTGGCCAAGGGACTGCATGGGTTTCAGGCTCACAGGTGGAGCTCTAAGTCATTGAGGAAGAGGGTTCTGTGGTGTCCTCCTCACACCAGGGCAGAGGAATACAGACCTCTCAACTGGGGTCCCATTTCAGTCCTGCCTCCAGATCCTGGTCTTACACAAGAAAGAGCAGAGGAGTTTAAAAAGGTGACAACATCTGCTGATTCATTTGCTTATCTTTTATTTAATCTTCCCAGGAAATCTTGGCTGGCATCAGATGCTGATTTCTATTTTTTTTTTTTTCTGTAAGCGCTATGTTTTAGCATGTCACAGACAGAAAAAATAGCTAAAAATGAATATTTGAGATGTAGATGTGTGATCTTTGGGGTAGAAGCAAGAGACCTGACCCTGTGCTTTAAGAGAACCTGCATCTGTGAATATATGAAAGGCAGGGACAAGTATGAGCCATTTCCTCTGTCTCTCAGCTGGGCACACAAGTGTGAGCTCAATACCATGCTGAAATGACTTTGCTCTCAGAGTGTGGGCAGATGCTCCAAAGACACAGCAGAGACTGGCCTTGTAGTCTGAGGGGAAGACAAAAATCTATTAATGTAAATTACACTTTCACATCTTCCCTTTCAAGCATTCAAAGAACTCCAGAATCCATACAGTTCAGTTTTCTTCCAGAATGTAATTTTTCACTTCTCTGGATTTCTACATAACTTTATCAAGAAATAAACAGGAAGCAGGGAGAAGACAGAAGCAAAAATTTCGGGAGTGATATAGTCATGAGAATCATACAGATAAATATAGGTAAAGCTGGACTGCCTCACTTTAAGTCAGCTTCTGAGTCAGTGGACACAACAAAGCTCCCTCTCCTCGGGGGAACTGTGGCTGCAAAGTGAGAAGGGGCAGTGTGGATGTGTGTGTGTGTGCTGGAATCTGAGGCAGCGAGAAAACAGAGATGCCTTGTTTAATAAACATATGCCACAAGTGTGAAAGCTCCAGTAATTTGGTTTCTAAGCCCTACCCACATCTCCAATTCACAAATTGTCTCTTTCATATGGATATAGGCTTGACCTTGCAGGCTCTCAGGCTTCGAGTGAGCAGGGTCACCCAGGGCCCAAGCCAGCGCTCAGCCTCCCCCACACATACCCCAGTTATATCTTTTTACTATCTCTGCTGGACACCGCACCTTTCTGTAATTATAAATGTCTGCTTTCTGTCACTTCAAAGGTTTCCCAGCACTGGGAGTCCTTCTTCAAAGACTTTACATTGCTGAAGAACCTCTGTCATTGACAGGAGGTCCGTCTTTGAAGTTTTTCATGCCATTTATTGATTTCCCCTTTTTAGGATGTTCATATTAGAAAAAATTTCACTGTGTTTGGAAATCTGTATATTTTTATGTTGTTGAGAGGTTATCACTTTGAAGAAACAACACTGTTGCAGCAGTACCTCCATATGAAGAAATCTGATAGTGTATCTGATGTATACTCTATGTCCCTTCAAGTTTCCATTTTAAGAAACTTCCTCTCTTTGTTTCTCTTCTAATTGTAGATTTCTTTTAAATATTTAAGTCAGTGGGAAATTGTAGTACCTATGTGAACAGGCCTGATCTAAAGGTCCTATCCATGTGCTAAATATGCAATTGATTTAGTGATGGAAAAAGTGAAAATACTAACTTTAGTTTTAATAAATGAAATGTCTATCTAAGCAACAGCTGTTAGAAGTGTTGTTACAGTGTTGTTCCCATAAGTCTGAATTTTCTTACATTCATATACAAAAGTACAAAATTCTATAATTTAAGACAGGAGGTTTTCAGGTAACCTTCATTAACTCTTTGCTAAATTGCTAAAAGGATTTGTGTGCACACCCACTGTCAGCTCAGTGTAAACTTAAATTCAGCCTCAGCATAAACTGCTTGGAGAGCAATGTGAGCAGGCTGGGCACTGGCAAGTTCATGGAAGCTGCTCTGGAAATTCAGCTGAAGCAAATAATGAGCACCTGGTAGGTGGAAAGGTCTTCAATGCTTCTTTCTAAAGCACTCTCTGATTGTGTTCTATTGGGCAATTTTGATAGCTCACATTTTTGGATACACAAGTCACATTAATTTTTTAGAAGTATCTGCCCGGCAGGGCATTTTTTTTTTTTTTTTTTTTTTTTTTTTTGGTGGGAGTGGTGCAGAGAGTTTTTCTGGTTTTTCTTTTCCTTTTGGTTTATATTGGATCCCTTTATTAATCTCAAGGGTGTAGGATTTTTGTTTTGGTTTTTTTAGTTTTTTTTTTTTTAATATACCTAGGGAACTGTTGCCATTATCTGCCAAATGTCTCAGAAAATTAAGGAAGTTTGGAAATTTCAAAGGAGAAGTGCCTTAAACCAGCTGCCACTTTGCTCATTTCAACCTTTGACACTATGAAGAGTTTCAAGGACTTGTCTTCTGAAAGTGTTTACCTTGTGAGGTGGCTTCCTGGGTATGGTAAGTTCACATTGCTCATCTATTCTTAAGGGGAAACTTTTGACCTTGGATTACTTCAAAGATCTGCCAGATTCTCTCTCTCTCCCCCATTCCCACCCCCCCCATTTTGTCAGCTCTTCTGTCTTTGCACATAGGTTAATGCTGGCCTTTTGTTCTTTAGGATCAAAAGCTAGTATTGCCTTATTCCTTGTATGCCCTAAAATACCATCTCTGTTCTGATCCATGGAAAAACATGGATGAAAATAAATGCCTGGGGTATACACCCAACAGAATAGAGCATTCTTGAAGATCCATAGTGTGCTTTAGAAAGCTGCTTTCCCCCAGTGATAAAGTTGACTCTAAGTATGTTTTAAGGCTGTCTTCCACTGTGCCACTGGGCAGGATTGCAGTGGTTCATTTTGTCTCAGAGATGTGCTGTGCACATGAGCTGATCTCTGGGTGCAGGAGAGATCTGACAGCTCTGTACTCAGCACACACTTGAGGACTGGCCCTGCATCATGTGCACTGTGAACTTTTTGTGGTGAGGAAGCATCAGCTGTGTCATGCCTGTGCAGAGAACACACTGGCAGTGCCATGGATGAGGGTTACACGCACATATGATTTGTGTTTAGCATCCTGCTTACCCCATGTTCTGTATTTCAATGCAGAGCAGACACTGCCCTTGCACACAGATCCTACCCATGTTTCCAGAAAACTACAGGCTTAGCTGGGCTGTGTGACACAGAAACTGATGAGTGAATGACTGAAGTTGCAGATTTACCCAAAACTCATTGCAAAAGTGTATGTGTTGCCAAAACACTTAGAGCTGTCAGGTATGTTTAAAAGAACACACTGCTTTGAAAATGCATAAAGATATGTTTTATGATATGTACAATACCTGGGCAAAGAGCCAAATATTTCTGGCTTTTTTTTCCCCACAGTTTTAAAAGATCCATTTTAAGCTTGAATATGGAAAAAACCTCAGGGAAACTGACTGATGTGATAGTGGCATAGAGCACCCACCTACAAGCAAGTCATAAGGATAATAAAGCAAGCTTCAGTCAGAAACCCTCAAGTTAATGTCCTTATACTGTAGCAAATATGGTCCAAGTCTATATTCTGTGGCTGCAAGGCTCCTATTTGGAGTCATGATACCATGGTTTCCCATTCCTTTTGTGATATGAAAAAAATATAAAGTTACCAATGGATTTTCAGTTATGTGCAAGCCACGCTCCTTTACAATGGTTGAAGAAATAAATTCTAACAGTAGTCTAGTTAGTAAAATAAAAATCCAGCTCTTCTGGAAATAGGCTCTCTACAACAGGAACCATGTATCCTCATGTTATTAGGATAAATTAATTCGGACTAAGAACCTGATGTTGCCTAGACTAAATAAATCTTACTTTTTCTTTGGGTTGCACCAAGAGAATATCCCAACTTTTTGCTCTCAGACAGGAGATGACTGTTCACCACAGCTGCTTTAAGTGCTTCATATCTCTACAGGAATAATATAGAAGCCTCTATTAAAAACTACCTGCAAATTTGCTGTTCATGAATTTATCCTAATTTTTTGCAGCCATCTGGAGCTGACTTCTGCTGTTCACATACCAAACTGAGCTGATGCTGTGGCAGACAGGGAAAGAGTAACTTCTCATCTTCTTGTACATGTTTGTCATGTTCCAGCTGAGACTTCCCTAACTATATTTTCTGAGTATTATCCAAAAGAGTTTGCCAATTTATGGAATTGCTACTGCATTACTACTACTCTCCCTAATTAAAGTTATCCATAATACTTGATAAGACCTCTACTCCTTTAGTATCTCCATCTGGTTCCAAAAGGACTATTCCACTTTCAATTAATTATCTGAGCTTGTGTAGTGCACAAGTGCTTGGTACTGCTGTACAGAAGAAATTATCAACTTTTCTGTGTCATCCATGTTTTCATAAGCTTTGATTCCAGTAACTTTTAACAATGAATGAAATTTATGTAAATGAAATAATATATATTTTTCCTTCTAATGAATTGCCATTGATATTTCTTGAATATTAAGAAAAGAGGAAGAAATAAAGTTTGGGATATATTATCTATCCCATATGTTTACAGCTTTCATAGAATAATTATATAAAGAATGGCTGCTTGTAGTGCTCTTCTCTGTGCATCATTAATGTGATACTCCTTGTCACTAGATTTAAACTGTGGCATTGTAAGACAAACATCCCCCTTCAGCTGCTTCCATTATACTGCATACTATTATAAAATGAAAGGGGGATGTTGTACTTTATCTCTTTATATATTATAAAAATAATGAAGAGGATAATTATCAAGGCTGTAGTGCAATTTCATGGCATTGCTGTCAGTTACAAACTGCTTGAGTTGCATTCCTTTGGTATAAAATGTCAAGAAAACCCCATGATTGAAATATAGTCATCTAATTAATTTCCATCTATTATTACTTTCACAGGCTGTGTCTGTGCAGAACACTTGCTGATGGTTAATAAAAAGAGAATGAAATGTAGGCAGTCCAGTTTTAGCTTTTAAGTTCTGAGTATATTTCCATGCCCAACCTTTCATTGTGATGATAAACACAAATTAGCACACTTAAAAAAAAATCTGAAACTTTGTCTGGCATTCTGTGAAGAGCCTTTGCTGAGTGTCTGTTTTATCATTTCTTTCTTCACTGGTTCAGTTCAAAGCTGAGTGTTTGAATTTGAAACCTTACCTGTCTCACCAGTTTCTTGATTTGAACAGCTTCTGCCATAGCCATAGGGTACCATGTAGTCTGAAGCCCTCTTCCTTCTTTTTACACTGCTGACCTTAATGCTTTTCAACCTTTAATAATCTCAGAGATGCCATTGGGTCTACATACACCAATAGTAGCAATGATGTTTGTATGACTGCCAGCCACTTTCTTGAGTTTTACTCACTGAAATTACATTAGGAAAAATACAGAGAGATATCCAGATTTATCACTTTATTTTATTTCATTTTTAACATTCAAAAGCAGGCAGATTAGATGCTGCCAGTAGTGGTAGCCAGCTCAAGCCTGAAGGTGAGCACTGGCTTCTACTTAAATATCTTGCTAATAAGAAACTCCAGTGCAGTCTGAGCAAATCTATGCAAAGAACTGAGAACATGGACACCATAGAAGTAGAGACTAAGAGATAGGTTGCAGTTTTTATTTGGATGTGAAAAAAAATTGAGGGTAAACCCTCATGCTTTAAACTGATGGCACCCTTCCCAGTTTTGCCCTAGACCAGATGTTCTTACTAAATCTCTTTCCATACCGAATTTCTTGTTTTTAAGAGAACCATAGCTTTTAAAACCCCTGGAAAAGTTCATTAGCATTGATAAGTTCTGCTTTGCACAGATGACACTGCCTCCTGCAGGCTAAGCTAGAAGTACCAAACATAATTATGGCAGACCATAAATAATGAATATACCTATCAGGACTGTGCAGGATTGTTTGTGACGTGAACATAAAACATTCTGAGAATGGGAGAGGCAGTTGGTTGGTATCAGCTGTTTAATTATCTGATTTATAGAGAGGGAGTTGAACCTGGGCTTGGGCCATGCAGGACAATACTTAATTCTGGAGATTTGTGCCTGGGTGGGTTTAAGTTGTCTGGGACAGACCTTTGTGCAAAGAAATCAAATGCTGGTTTTGCTCCTCCACTGCTGTTTCTGCAGCGCTTTAAATCCTCTGAGTTCTTCTGAAACCACTGAAAGAGCCAGCTGTGTACCTAGAATTGTTGGCAGCATGGCAGAGAGCTGCTGCCAGGTATTCCTAGTACGTTTGGCAGCTCAAATGAGGAATGAGTTAATATCTTTTTCCAGGGCTCAGTGTTGCATTTAAGCAGAACCCTGCACTGGAGGGAGCCACATCCCCTCAGTCATATTGCCTCAAGGACTTGTGTCTCAAAATGCAGAAGCCCTACTAGGTGTCCTGGCAGCCCAAAGTACTTGTCACTCTGCTGCTCCACTTCAGGGGATGAAAAATCTTTCTGTTTATATTGTCAGCCAATTCTGGTAGCCAAAACATTGGGTGAGTTTCAGCCATGGTCCTGCTTTTCCATCCTTCTTCTGTCCTGCATTTATGTACCACAGTAGAAGGACATAACAATGAATCTGGTTTTTTCCTATTCTTTGATGGTATGCATAAAAATCTGTGGGACATCTGGATGTCAGCTGGTCTTCAATTCAAACTGCACAAAGAATGGTGAAAAGTATTAGATATCACTTGGAAGAACATCATTTTACAAGGTCATTTTCTTGCCAGGTCCATAAATGAAAATGGAAGTGTGTAAATATCCATGTTATTTCCTTTTTATTTCATATGTGGTCCACTTAGTCCAGTGACTGGAAAGAACCAGAAGAATGTGCTTCAGAGGAAAGTAAAATTATTCTATTATCAATAGTTAGAGAATAAACTGACCTCAGTGAATTTTTTTCTCAGGAGACAGGACTGAGACTCTCATATGAAGCTCTTTTCCTTCCCAAACTTCCTATTGTCACAGTCTAGAGGTGTCCTCATGTTGCACCTATGTTCAACAAACATTTCAAAATAGATTGTGAGAGGGTTAGTTATTCTCTACAGGCCAAAAAGTTTGCCTTGGTTAAACTAGTGGATGTCTGGAGTCATCCCATTGTACTTGCTTCAGTTACTATATTTGAAGACACTGCTTATACTTGAGTGGTGGAAAAAAAATTCAAAAGCCTCTAACTGCAAAAGAGAAATCTAAAGCCCTTTTAAATCTCAGGCAGGGAGCTGGGATTTAGTAAGAAACTCAAAAAGGAAACAAATCCAGCTTGTAAATACAGATTAGGGTCTGATTTGACAGTGCATTTGGAAATTCACTGTAGAGCCCATCATAAAACAAATCCCCAAATCAGTGAGGTTATATGGAAGGATTCCCTGATTTGAGCATGGTATGGTGTTTGCAAATGGCTGTTCTGTGTATTGTGCTTTGCCAGGCTCATTTTGTATGATCTTCAGTGTGTTAAAGGCTCAAAGTGCTTGGTCATTATTTTTATCTCAGGGAGTCTGTGGATTTTACAATCTGCATTCCCCTTATGAACTCTCCAAGTCTAATTTCTTTGCTTACCTTCAACTGAGGCATTTCATAGTTATACAAATATGTGTTTATCTCTTGCTCTGCTTGAGGCTGTTCTAAACTGCCAGGATCTCATGGAGGGCTGGTTTCAGTAATGTGGATGCATCTGCAAAGGTGGCAAGGGATGCAACAGAGGAAGCATTCTGTAATGCTTTGGGGAGTGAGGAGAATACCACTGAAAAACAGGGACAGGAATGTCACAAAAGCCAAAGGTGTCATGTAATTCTGACAAATTCAGCATAAATTCCTATACAGACTCCCTGTTTTCCTGGCATGGAAAGCTGGTTATTTGCAGGACTTGCTCTGTGTATGTAATTTATAATAAAAGTCACTCTCTAAACAGCTCTCTTGAATCTATTTCAGTTTCTTCTGATCTCGGCTTACACAGTGATTCTCTTTGTGGGTTTGCAGTTCTCTATTTCATTGATTCCATTTTCCTTTTTTCCCCTGGAATTAGGTGCTTTTTCTTTCAGATCCCATTAAATGTCTTACCTTGAGAATGTTGGCTGCTTTCAATGTGCTGTTGGATCCAATAGCTGATACCCTAGCTCACCATCTGGCACTTGATTTTTTCCTGCCCTTGTGTCCATGAAAGAATAGTTTGTCAAAAATGAAAATGAAAAGAAAGAATTTGATGTGTTATGGGTAGCTTTTCTGGAGTCTCTATGTGAGCAACTGGCGAGACAGCTGATCTGGTTTTGTTTATATTGTTTAGGAACAATCTCTAAGTATCATTTAGTTCTCTTGCTTACTTAGGACCAGTTTAGACAAGTAAATAATCTCTTTAAACTCTGTGATATAACTGAAATAGGTGAATAATATTTGGCTTTAGATTACTAGGTGCTCAAATGAGTAAGAACTAAGAAGTAGCAAGTAGGAGCAGCTTTCCCTCTCTTCCATGCATATATACACAAGGACTACAGGGATTAAATAGACAAAAAAGAAAAAGCTTCCTCTTTGTGCACCAGAAGAGTCAAATGGAATTATTTATACTGTAAAACCAAGTTAGTACTTCTTCACTCTGGAACTTTTGCTATTTTGCTATTTTGTCTTTGTTGTTTAGGATGCAGCAGTCAGTAAACAAGATAAAACTTGCAGTTTACATGGCCTAAATTGAAGAAGCAATTTAAAAGACTAAGGGAAAGTTAGCATGCAAAAGTCAGTATAGATATAAGGAAGAAAGAGTATCATCATACAGCTTTCATTTGGAAATTGCTGGTGTGTTGGAAAAGAAAGGAGAATGATCCAGTACTAAAGCAAGAATATGGTGAAATTGTCCAAACATTTGAATTTTTGCTATACCTTCATACTGTGATAGAGCCCATATCCAGCTCCTGTATTAATTCTTCAATCATTATGACAATCAGACCAAGAAATTTGATGTGAAACTTCCTCAGAAGAATGACTTCAGAAGCACAGCACTAGGTGTAGGCTAGCTGCAGGTGAGGAAGGATGTCTCTCCAAGCTCAGGATCATTTCAATGCTAAACATATTCCTCTCTCACTGGCCTCATTCTGCTGTATTGCCTGTGCTGCTATGCTAGAGCTGCCCTTAATAAATACAAATAAAATGAGTCCCTTGCCTGTAAAATCTGACATAAAACTTCTTTGCTATTTCTTCATAGCATTTCCATTCTGATTATAGTAAAAAACTTGAAGATAGAAGAATGTTGAGGGCTGGTTTTCTTGTCCCAGATGGTTTTAAACATTACAAAATACAAGGCTGGAGTCTGGTATTGCTGCAGTCCAGGTAAAACAGCAGGAGCTATTGTAATACAGTGAGAAGGATTCAATAAATCTGAAATTGTTACAGCAGCAGTGGGGTACTTTCAACCTAATTCCTATTTCTTTGAGAACAATTTTGTAATTGAAAGTATTTATTTACAAAGTAACAGAGAGAAGTAAAAGTGGTGGTGTTTTCAGTTCTTAACTAGTAATCATAATCTAGTTCAATTCAGGGTAGAGCAGCTACAGTAGCACATGAGAAACACAAGATAATAAAAGAGTTAGAGCTGAAAATACTGAACATCTTGTACTTCTAATTGCATCCATCTCATAAATGAACAAAAACTTTAATTGACATGAAACTTATTACAAGAATCACAAAAAGCTGTCTTATGAGCCTTAAATAGACAAATGTTATTTGTAATAAATCAAATTCATACAATTAGATTGGTAAAGTGAAAATAAGTCCATTAGCAGAGCTTTCTGTAGCTACAGATGTCAAACATGTCAATATTTTCTTCTGTTAAGGAGCCTTTTAATGACAATTTTCCTATGCTGAATTCTGTTTATGGTAGAAATCAATTCATGTCAGTCCATTCTTAGAATACTACTGAAAGAAATTTTAGTAGTAAATTTTGAGAAATAATTGGTTAACAATATATCTTGGGTTAAATAAACTTCAAGATCAAAGGCTGAGGGATTTATTGCAAAATAAAACTTGTGAGCAGAGGCTGGATGCTTCAAGACAATTAATGTCTTTTGAGAAATATTAGAAGACTTCCTAGGCCCTAGGCAGACACAGGAGGGTTTGGCAAATGATATGCAAACCACATTCCAGGACTATTGCAACCATCCATATGAAATATGGAAGTGGGAAAGAAGTGGAGAATATATATTTATTGCATATAAATATCTTGTATGCAGTTTCACAAAAGGTAGGGTATTACACAGACTTGTTATCTGACCATTACAGTTCTCAAACTTGGGGCCAAATTATGCATGGGGTAGGACTGGGGGGAGCCTATTTCACTGCTCTATTTATAAAGGAGGGAATGTGTTTTCCTGATGAGGTCATACTTCTCCTGAGAAAATTAAAAGATTTTTTAAAAAACAAACAAACAAAAAGTACCCCAGAAACAGAAGAAATAGAGGTTTGATTCTGTCTGAAAGGAGGGCAGTAGTAGACTAGAGAATTGGTGCTCTCCTTCCAGTTTAAGAAGTTCTGACACCACCATTTCCATCCTTCATTTTAAAAGGTTTTTAACAGTGTTGTAGGATCACTGTCTAGGCATATCAATCTTTAGTTTAATTGCAATTCATCACAAAATACTGAGATCAGTGTTGTTTCTCAACACACAAACTGGATAAAGTTACCCCATCAAATTAGCTAATTATGCTGTGTGCTTATCCAATTTCAACATTTCACACTTTGTAAAAGATTGGGCAAAGTTTCATCTACCATGTCAGCCTCTATTCACTACAATCCTTAAATCCAATCCAAGCTTGGATGCAAATGTCACTAAAATAATTTTATAAAGGAAAAGCTCTTAAAAGAAGAGCTTACTATTTGCCATGCATCCTGTTTACACAACAACTCTATGTGTTCAATTACTTCAAGAAAACCATCCTGAGCAATGAGAAAATTGGAACTTGTCTATAGTTTGATTAGCTCCTGGAGTCTGGGGTAGAGCTATTCCAACCACATGGATTACAGCCTTTTTACAATGGAAATTGAGCAGAGGAGCACAGGCAATTTCACAATAGCTCCCCTTGTGGACAAATTGTTTTGGAATAAAAGATACTTTAGTCTGGAATAATTAGTGCAGCAATTATTCTAGAACAGAATAAGTGCACTAATTATTCCTACAGTGTCTACACAGGGACAAACAGAAAGCTATTGAAGAATGGCTTATTCTGCAATAGCTATTTTGGCCCATTTCCTCATATAGGCAAATCCTATTGGTGTTGTCAGCAGGTAATGAGTGTATAGATGGAGAATGTGGATGGATTGCATTAATGATCTCTTCCCATTAGTGTTTCTTTGTGCTTCACTTTTGTGTGTTTGCAGAGTTAATTGCTTAAAACTCCCTCTTGAGTCAGACACATTTCTAATCCTAACTTCCCAGTTCTTAACAGAGACCCTTCAAACTCTTTTGTGGGTGATCCACCATCAGCCAGCTGAACAAACCCATGCTCATATCTGACTGTAAAATTATTGATTTTCACCAAAAATTGTTGTTTTTTCTGGTAGGCATAAAAGTTTGTCCTGTGTTAAAGACCATTTATGCATTCTCCCCCAGGATTACTTTGCAAAATAGTTTTGCAATCACTGAAAAGCTGCTGGACAATTCACACTTGTGATTACTGTTTCAAGGAGACAGAAGATCCACGTGTGTGGAGAGCTGAGGGAATCACTGATAGAAGGGTAAGAGAAATATCCTTTAGATTCCAAACTATATTTCTCCCATATAATGAAACAGCATTTAACATTCATGCAACACTTCACTATCTTAATTTCTGAACTAAGCATGTTTTCACGCAGGTCACATAACCATCAATATCAATATTAGTGTCTTTGGCTTACTGTGCATGAGCTCTCTTGAGTTTGGAAGTGCACATTTTTCTGGAAGAAAGAGTTGTTCCTCCACTGGCATGTGACATTCAGGGCAGAGTTCTCACCTGTTCTCTTGCCAAAGGGTAGAGAAATGCCCTGGTGGGACAGGGAGGAGGGGGGATTCACCTACTCACATTAGGGACTCACCAGGCATGCAGAGAAGCCAGCATTTACTTTCAAACTGAAAATAAAGATAGGGAAAGTTTTCAAAAATGTCACCTATATAAGCACCTAGTTTGAATCGTTTTAAGATGATCTCAAACTCTAGCTGCAGGAAAGGAGAGAGAAATAATCTCTGTCCATTTAAAAAGGAATCACCAGGCAAATGCAGCAGACTTTGTCTAAGCTCTGCATAGGTTCTGTTTATGTTATTGTAGAAACTGTACCCCAAGTGTAGAGCTGGAAGGAAAATAAACTTCATCTTTCCATTCTCACACTAACTTACTGCATAAACTTGGCCAGCTCGTACAGCCTTTTGGGGCCTCATTTCTGTGTGTGTGCAGTGGGCTAAAGATACAACCCATAGCTGAAGCATTGCATTATAAAGGGTTTAATAGATTTACAGTCCAATCTGTTATGGAGAAGTCTAGCCCTTTAAAAGCAGGAAAGTTGCAATGTGAGATGAGTGAGAAGCAGAGTGGGATTGTGCTATAACAACTGAGACCTCTGTGCAATCTGTGCATGTGAGTTACTGCTTATTTCATTACCAAAAAATTGAAAAGTACTGTTATTAAGACCCATGAGAAGATAGTTTGAAAATTAGGGATGTATCTGTTCCTCTAGACAATATGCCTTTTAAAAATGCTTCTCTCAAAGACTAAATTTCCCTACCAAATTGAACACTACACTCCCAGTTAAAATCAGGTTTGCTGTTCATAACCATTTTTTCCAATACTGTGTCATAAAACTGTAATTTAGGTGATGCTAGCTTGCAAACAGGAGTTTAGCAAGGTTCCCGTGCTATGATTTCAACAGATCAAATTCATCACTGATGAAGTGCAGCCTCTTAAATGAGATGGTAGGTGATAATACTTAGAAATCTGTTTTCATGTTAAGAGGGGGCATATGAGGAGAAATTTCTTTGTCCCTCTCTTATTATGCAGTTCTGCTTCTCTTTCCTTTGTGCAGTAATGGTGGAATAGGATGCAGATGGGTCCATAACTGGAAACATTCTAAAAATACTGTACAATTCCAGTGCCAAGCACAGGAAAAAACACCTTATTTATCTTCATTGAGAAGTAGAGAAATGAGCTGTTTGGTGCAACAGCAATTTGGGCAAGAGAAAACTATTATTTTATTACTCTGATGATCTGAATAAAACTGTAGGAATATATACTGTACTATAGGAACATAATATCTAAAGGACACAATGACACTTTGTCACTAAAACGTCAAGATACTCAACATGTTTGCAGCTGCAAAAATGCTTATAGTTTGTCCAGCTGAAGTAACATTCTGAAATACAGCATACCAACAGGGTCTCTGATAAAATGCCTCTTCTGATTTGAAATGGCAAACAAAAATCCAAACAGCTGAAGATTGGTTTGTATTGCACCCACAATTTAAGGACCTGATCTGTTCTTTTGATCTCTATTTCCATCCAAATACTTTATGATGCTCAAGGAACAAAATCTTTCTGTGTTTTTGTCACTCCATGCTTTCAAACCCAATCTAGGAAAGTGTTTAGACTTTCTCACTTTAGACTTTAGAATCTCACTGAGTGAGTTGGAAAAATTTTGCAGTTCTCTGTGCAGAGTCAGACAAATCAGGAATTTTCAACGTTGCAATCCTCTCAGTGTTGGGGTCAGCTCTGACAGAAGAGGGAATTAAGTTTGCTCTTCCCCTGGAGGAACTTGCCATTTGCAATTTTATGTCCCAAAGGACTCTAGATGCAATAAGTTAATCTAGGTACTTAAAAGATTAAAGATAGGAGTGTTTAGATGGCAGTACAGTAGAAACAAGGGAACAGAAGGTGGCTGACAGGAGGAGGAAGGAAAAGATGCATCCTCATTATTTATAATAAAGAGAAAAGCTGCAAATTTAACCAAGTGTTTCCTATCCCATGTGTTCTTTTTTATTGCTCTCTAAGTGCAAAAAATGTTTATAGTTGGGTCCCCAGCTGGAATATTATTTAAGATCTCAGAGAAGAGATGAGGGTTGGACTCCATGATATTCATAGGTGTGAAGCTCTCTTCACACGTGCCTCATAGGTGTGAAGCCCTACCAAGCAGTCATGGGAATGTTTTCCCACTCCCCTTTCTGGTAACATTACACATTTTTATACAATGAGGCCTTAGGGTGCCACAGATTCCTCCTTAGTGATGCTGCTGAGCTCAGCAGCGCTGTTTTGTTCTGCATGAGTTTTAACTTGGAGAGAGGGAGGCTGCAGAACAGGAAAAAAAGTGACTTAGAGCATCATGAGCCTTGTGGGAAACTTCTTTGCAATGAGCTGTGATTGATCAAAAGATCAGAAGTTTGCTTTACCTACCTAATGATCTGTAGAGTCTGGTTCAACAGAAGAGAGGGGATTTTCTCCTTGCAGAACAGAAATTTTTATTTGAAGTGATAAAAACTCTGGATCTGTTTTCTTTACTGTGGGCAGCACTGGTGGGCATTCCAGCATTGCCTTTCTTTGAATTTATAAGGTTTGTAGTACCTCTTAAAATAACTACTCTGTCAGTTATAGAAATAAAGCAATAGGGACGCTGTTTTTCTGTTGTTTGGAGGGGGGATTTTGTTTGTTTGGGGTTTGTGTGTGCGTGTGTTTAGGAAGAAAAGGAAAAATCTATTCTGGAATGAGCAGAGATGAGTCATGTTAGGCAGCTCAGGGAATGTGGACTTTATCCAATTTATGTAATGAACTCAAAAGTTTTTTTGGTTTTGACAGACACAGAAATTTAAAGCAAGGCAGGGTCAGAGTTTCATAAATTATTTTCTTATTTTCACAGAGATTCTCAAGATCTTTGTGAAAAACTTATCCCATTAACTAGGCACATCATTCTGGCTGAAAGCTTGGGCAGACTTGACCAGTTTTTAATGCTGTTTCTGTAGAGATCCCACTACCTGAACCTGGTAGTATCAGAATAAGGGAGAAAAAAAATTATTGAACATATTTAGTGTGAGATTGTGAGTGTAATTTGAATCCTCCCAGCCTTTGAACTTGGTTGGCTGCTGTGCCATTGTAGGTCCATCTCTGGTGAAATAAACCTGCCCTGTTGAGTTCCTGTGTCCTTCAATGGAGTGCAGGAGAGTGCAATAGAGTTCCTGTGGCACCATAGAGGCAAACAGTGCAAAGGCAGGAGGAAAAACTGCACACCTGGGGTCAAAGGCTCTCCCCAATCAGGGTCACCACCACAAACTTCTGTGGCCACAAGTGTGTGATTTTTCTGTCTCTGAGACTCATTTTCCCAACCTACACAGTAAGAAATATGCAGAGTATATTCAGAACAGTTGTAGTAGTTGCTTCCTCTCAGCTGATCCTTAAGGTCAGCTAGAACCTGACTTAGGAACAGCCCCAGTGCAGTTCAGGGCAGAGGCAAGCAGACAGCCTTAAACCATTTCCAACATTTTTAGCAGACTGGCAGGAGTGCTGCAAGTTAATCCCTCTGACTCTGCCCTGCTATGGTCTGGGAAGCACCACAGCTCAAATGACAACCTGATAGGGGATATTTTTTCCCATAGCTGTTTGCACTGCACAGAAATATACTCTGGGAGTATTTATATGCATGTCACTGGAACTTGTCATGAAACAAGGTGAGACAGTATCAGGAAGGCTGAGAAAACCTGACCAAATACAAACTGGTGGTCCTAATGCATCCCTTTAGTAAATTTTTCCTAATACAAAGATCGGGTCTCTTTGAGTTACATTTGGATCATATAAATTCATAGCTTTGGGTCAGACTCATGAACAATCCTCTTTGTGTTCAGGAAAATCCTTTGTTTCTGTATTTTTAGGGTAGCTTTTCTAGATCATTATCCAAACTAAAGGATATAAATTCTGCTTTAAATTTCATTGGTTTTGACTTAGAAGGACTCTGTCAACGATAGTGCAGTTGCTCCAGTTTTGCAGTGGTACAAACATGTGCTGAAATCAGCCCATAAGCAACTTAGATTTGTGTGATATTCTCTGAAGAATTAATTTGTATGACAGTCTACATCTACACTAGGAGCCTGGGAGCCTGTCCTTGGCCACATCCCAGCTCCTCACTGGAGCAAGACCGTGGTACTTGGTGTCCTTTCTCCCCTCCTTTTCCTTGGACAGGAAAAGTGGGGAGTGTGTGCTTGATGGAGCTGAGGCACATTTCGACAGCTGCTTGGTTTGATGAAGAAACACTGACGACCTCAGGGCACAGGATGGCACACAATGGCACACGCTCAGAAATGCAGCCATACAATGACAGCTTGTGGTAAAACTTTGTGTGAAGTGTCTGGTCTACGAAGTGCAGACAGCTTGACCATTGTGTTTCTTTTAAAGCCCCTGTAGCACATGCAGCAACTGGGAAACATCAGCTCTGTGAAAGAGGGAAGGTGAGAGAGGGAACTGGCCCACCCAAGCTCTGACCTTCCCTTCTGAGCTTTGCATGTGGCAACAATTCCTTGGAGACTGGTAATTTCCTACAGAAGACTCCTCACCTGCTGTCACCTCAGCCAGGGAACAAGTAGTGCCTTTAGGTATAACTGACCATGCCAAGCAGTGCAGGCTCAATTACAGACAGAACTTGTAAATAAACATTTAGAAAGCTGCTGATCAAATGCATAACCTTGTGTAGACTGTGGAAGTGTAGAAGTGTGCATAGCAATGTATTTCAGGTTGCTTGACTCATCCAGAAGTAAAGAACCAGTTGAATACAGATCATGCAGGGGGTTATGCAGCTGGTGGGAGCAAGATTACCTTGGCAAGTTATGGGGAAAGAAAAAATGAACACATAATGGTGAAAAGCTAGCAAAGAGTTTGGCTGTGGTACAGCAGGAGGCTGCTCCTCCTGACTTGGAAAACAAAAGTGAGGCTAACTCCACTTCTTCAGTCTCAAGGTTGGAAAATGGATGAGTCTGTATTTCAAATGAAATCTTCCCCATGATGTCATGTCTTGATTTCTCTCCTCACCACTTAAATATATTTTAGGGAGAATATAACTGCTCTGATGTGTTTCATTTGCCCAGTATTGAATAATTTTCCAAAGATTTTAAAGAGAAAGACTTTGTTAAGGTTTCCTCAAAACATCTCCTGATTTCAAAGGCCCACTAAATCTTGATCAGTGCAGGGTAGGCTGATAGGAAGGAGTTTCACACTAAGTGCAGAATGTTTGTCCTAAGTGCAGATGATTCTTGTTAAACTTCATGCAAACCTTAAGTAAACAATGTTTTATTCCATAAGCAGGAACAAAAGCTCACTGGAGCAAAGTTTGGCAAAGTTTGTGGCAAACTATTTGTTTATTGAAAAGGAAGATATTCTGTTGTTTTTGAAAGAGAGCACAATGCTGCACCAACTTGGGAGAGGGACAGCAACTTTCTTTCTCACTTTCCTGCTCATTAGAGAAGTGGGGTGTTTCTTGTGGGAGTGTAATAACCTGACTGGAGATGACAGGTTCTTATTCTTCTGATGTTCACACTCTCCTGTCCCTGAGGGGTCACCTGAAGTCCTTAGGAAATACTATTGCTTCAGCAGAGAGGGAGACCTCCATAAAAGTGAGGAAAGGGAAGACATTTATTGTATTTATCTATTAATTTATCTATTAAATGGTTCTCTGCTGTGCATAAGATAAAACTTTGTAAATGTAGGGAATGCATAATTTCAATAGCAAAATGTCCTAATTATTTTGGCATCCTCAAGGTGTGTTTTATGAAGGTGGATATTGTTCCAGGCCTTAACTGTCTTTGGTTTAATTCCAGGAGACAAATAGTCTGTGTCTTTTTGAATTTCAGTGTTACTTTTTCCTTTTCATAGCCAACTTTTTTTCTCTTTCTGAAATGTGTAGCTTGGAAACGAGGTCCTTTTAATGAAGCTTTTGAGTCTCACAAAATATGATTAATCTGATTAGTGGTTCAGACTCTTTTTATGCTTACATTAACTAACACAAAGAGCCCCCCTACAGGTTAAAGTTTAAATGTGGATTACCAGATAAAGCTAGTCCTGACGAGGTTTCTATGGTGCAAGGAAAAATTGAATTTGCCTTTCACCTCATTTCAGCCTTTGTCATCCTGGTTTTTGCCCTTCTCCTTCATTCACAGTGAGGATATTAATTTTGCAGTAAAATCTTTAAGCAATTATGCAGATAGCTTGGAAAATGCAACATACAAACACACTATGAAAAGCTTAACTGAAAAATGGACCCCAGATATTCATTAAAACCAGATGGCAACATTCCTAGCAGCATAACTTTGGATGTTTGGACTAAATTTGTATCAATGTGCTACAACCAGACAACAAAAATGAATGAGTGTCATAATTGTATGTATGTTTGTGTTGTGCTTTATATTTATAAAGTAGTGAGGTATGGTACCTACTTTGTGAATGCCCTTTTTGATAAACAGCTAAGAAAGGCTATCCTTTTGCACACAAACACATCCATCTTTAGATAGCATTCCTCTGTGGGAGGCTTGCCTTCAATTTAACAGATAATGAACTTCTTCAGATGAATCAGAAAATTGATAGTGAAATGAAGTTTAGTATTTTGCAGAGCAGCATCTACCAATACAAGGATGTTTATAGTTTCAAAATGTAGTTTATTAAAAATGCTCATTTTTAGAAAAAATTCTCATCAATGTAGTAACCCTAGCTAAATTTTATGCCTAATCACTTTATTTTGCAGATTATTTGTGTTATTGCTCTTTCAGAAATGGCTCTAAGAAATTGGAGACAAACAGCACCTGCAAATAGCACTTAATTAAAAGCATGATTGTGTACAGGGGCTTTCTATGTATTTCTCTCTCAGCAATGAAGATGAAAAGGTGGTTTTTCTTTTCTTATATGGTATGCTCCATATGATCCAATAAAGCACAACTAACATAACACACCAGCCAGGGTAGACTACAGTTTCCCCTCAGTGCACACACATAATTTCCATTACTGCTAATGGGAGATGCATGTCCCCACACAGAGGCAAGAGGGATCTTATATGTACATGTCATACATATGAAAATATCTGGCATGAAAAGAGGTGTCTGGTCCTGACAAATTGCCAGGAGGCTTTTTTTTTTTTCTTTCTGTTAATTATAGTAATTATTTATCATGCATTAAAATAGTGAATTTGCATGGTACTATGTGCAACATAAATAAGCTGCATTCATTGCTGAAAGGAGCATACAATGCAAAGCTGGCAAACACACAATGTGAGGCACTGCATCCTCTGGAGTTATGGGATCCCTGTCCTGCAGATAGGGGATTTTAGAGGCTGGAATGGCCAGTCTTGGGACAGGGGGCAGTGTGACCCCAGCTGAGCAGCCCTCATTGCCACAAGTGAGGTGAGGTTTGTGAGCAGCAGTGGATGGTTTTTTTCTTATTGTTGGTTTTTGTCCTGGTTTGAAGGACAGGTGTCTGCCAATAAAGGCAGGAGCTTCTCTTTGAAATGGAGAATCTAAAACCCCTCCCTCCAAATTATTATAACTTTGAAATTAAGGGGCTCTCAGGCAAAGATATGGGAATTAGGAATAACAGTTCTTTACTAGGAAAATTAAAATGGAAATGCAGTATTACAAAGAACAATCCCAAACACTGCCAGAGTCAGAATCCAAGCTGACACCCATCAGTCAGTCAGGGTGGTGGCAGCAGTCCCATTCAATGGTGGCTGCATCCTCCTGCAGTGGCAGATGTGGTTCAGCTGGAGCAGTGCTCCTGGAGAAGGTGCAGTTTTCCTCTGAAGGGTCAGGGATGATGTGAAAAGGTCTGGTTTTCCTCTGGAATCCAGTGGAAAGGTATCTTGACGTCCAAAATCTCAGTTTTTATCTGGGTAGGAAAGGCTTGGCTCCTGCCCTGGCTGGAGCATCTCCCAGTGGGATGATGGAATTTTATCAGTCATACACCAGGACTCAATGGCCATGAACAGGAGATATCTCCTGGAGGGAGGATGGGCTGTGGGAAAGATATAGATGATTGCCCCAGCTGGTTTAAAGATGGCCCATTAGCAGGTATGTGCCAGGAAGATAAGGGTCACTGCCCCACCCGGGTTCAACAGATGGTGACAGAATACACATTGTTGGTCACATCCTGTATGGCAACCCAACAGTTTTGTCTAGACCCAAAGAAATCTATCACACATGTCTGTGTATATTTTATGTCTGTGTCAGCCTGTGCCCTATGGGAAATTAATCTGCTGACCAGTTGCCATAGGTTTTGTAGAAATTGGTAGCAAGGGAAGATGTACATAATTTCTGATGAGGGAAAGTGTCAGGAGTCCTTGCAGAACCGAGAATGTTCCACCTGGAGCAACACTTTCCACTGGTGACTTGCACCCCCTGAGGTCCTAGGGAATCTAACTGAGCACAAAGCCAGGGGAGAACAGGCATCTTTCATTCTGCCGCTCATGGAAGTACTTGTATTGTAATTGAAATTTAATCTGAGTTCATGAAATGTTTATGAACCTGGAACAATTGCATAAAGTTTCAGTCAGTTGCACTGCAGTTTTATTTGCATATTTGTTTTTGGAAAGGAACATGGGCCTTCAAATACTACTAAGAAGAATTTCTTTTCCTTTTTTTTTTAATCTTGATCTAAGGTAGAGTACTGGAATCTCTTGAGTAATTCCCTGGATTGAGAGGAGCCTCTTTGGACTCCATTTTCTCAACAGAGGTAGCTTGTGTTATCTTTGAAACAGTTGAAAAATAACTGGTGGCAATAAGCAGTGGCAGACCTCCCAAATTGTCAGCTGAGGGCTTCGTTTTGTATTCTCTCCCCCAGAAGGATCCCCCAGGAGAGTGCAAGGGGGAGTGCAACTGCCTGAGTGCTGCTCTAGAGACGCTGGAATGTGTTTAATTCAGCAGAAGCTGAAGGCAGTCAGAATTTTACACATTCGTTTCCATAAGGGAAAAAAAAACCGTCAGAGAGATTCTATCTGAGGACTTTAGATTATGTGGCTTCTTGAGCTGCTCCGGAGGTGTAGGCAGTTCAGAAAAATTTCTTGACCTTTTCAGGCTTCCTCCACCATGATGGTTCGATGTAGCTGTGTAAGATGATAGGTAGTTTACAGCTTGCCTTCCCTGGGGTGATGCTGATTTACAGCACGCTTTGTGTGTAATTTGGCTGTTGAGAGACAGCTTTACACCCAGCTTTTGCATTTTGGCTATGATGAGGACTGTAAAAATGCTGTGATCCTGGAATGTGCATGTCCTTACATTGTTTCTTCTTGGAGATGGAGAGTTTGCTGAGACTGGTGGTGGACTGAGGTAACCCACTGACCTAATATCTAGACCTAGACTGATTAGATAATCTTCTGAATGAATGCATATTTATTTTCCTGAGTCAATGGAGTTATTGTGCCTGAGCCAGTTCTGACTTCCCCTCAATTGAAAGAATGGGCAATGCTTCCCTTCCTCCTTCTCCTCCTCCTTCTCCTCCTTGTCTTTCTCCTCCTTCTCCTTCCTTGAGGTCACTAAGGCGTCAGCTTACTCATGCATCAGCAATCCTAAAGTAGCAGGCCATGCAGAGATCTAAGTTATTTTCTGGAATGCAGAGAGGCACACATCCATATAGATGTGGATCAGCAAACCAACAGGTTCAGTGCTGGGAGTCCCCCACTGTCCCCAGCTCCACCATGGACCAAGGAGGCCAAATTGCTTCTCCTTTCTTCACACATACCTTCCATTCATCTAAACTTCTAAATGTCTGCCCAGAGAATTGGCATGCTGGAGTCCTCTTGGACGACCCCTAAGAATCCCAGGCGGCAACAGTAATTACAGCATATTCTATTACTGTGCTTAAATTTTAATATCTGTTTAAAAAAAGGTAATGGCATGGGTCTGCTTATTAACAGTTATTGTCAGAACAGCAAAATGCTATTGAACTTACTTTGGAAAACAGCTCTAGCATAATATTGATGCTGATACAAGTATACTATCAAAAGCCTAAGCCTACTACCCTAAATATTCATTAAATGATTGCCTCAATGCATAATAGGCATTGGAAGAGTAATTTATATACTTGAAATAGAACAGAAACTGCCATATCAGCTATTTTTTCCTTTCTGTTTCACACATACACATGCACACATATTTATTTATATATATTTGGCAGGTGTAATGACAAAAAATTGTATCTATACATGGAGAATGCATGAGTCTCTTCCTGTTGCAGACAAGAAAACTGTAGGTTCATTCTTTCTTTCCTGATTCTTAATCGAATAGAAAAGTCAGCCTGGCCTTTATAAAAATAATTTGCAATATAATTGTTTTTAGAGGGGATTTTTAGATCACTTTGGAAACAAGCTGTTTAAACCTCTTTGAATCTGTCATAGTTAACCAGGATAATTGATGTTGATATTACTTGTAATATTTTCAATACTGTTTTATAGAAAAATGGGCATATGTTTTATAATTGTGACTGCATATATTTATAGTCAAAGAGGTGGGGGGCAGAATGTGAACTTCTCTTTTGATATTAGAAGTGAAAAAAATTAACTCAGCTGTGGGAAGGTTTGTTCAAATAAGCTTTACTTCTGGCAAGTTAGAAGTGTATCTTTCCTTCCCCTCCCCCAAACTGTTGATTTTATTTTTTTCCCTGTGTTGGCTTTTTTTTCTTTTTATCAGGTTATATATTCACATTGCTCGGCTGATGTTTCGTATTAAATTACAGACACATGTTGTGTCGAGTCGTTAATCTCTCAAGTGTAAGTCCAGTTTTCTTGCATAAGAAAAATCCCTTTAGATTCTTTAGGACAAAAAGCATCATGTATTTGAGTTCTCCAAAAGCATTTAATAAAGCATGAAAAGATATGACATCAATCCCACTAAAACACAAGGGCAAATGAATGATGTTACTGTAAATCTTTACATCAATCATGCCCAGGACTTTCGAAACAATATAGTTTTGTTTGCATTTCAGAAGTGACAAACAACTCTTCTGACTGGCTTAACATAGTCACTTTCCATTAGTCAAGACCAGAAGCAAGTCAGAATTAAAATGTGGCCCTTGGTTGCCAGGCAGCCGAGTTGTCTTGACATGGTGGTTAGTTTCCTTTTCATCCAGTGACAACAGTGAAATGAAAGAAGTTTTGAAAAACTTGATAATGGTTTTCAAAGGAGGAGGATAATTGGTGGGGCTAGCTTGTGCAGCTCTGTGTGGAAACTTTCGTCTGTGCTAAGGGAAGACTGTCACTAAAAATTTAAACTCTTGTACACAAACTTGACCTGGAATCTTCTCCAGGTTTTCAGTGGTTCATTTGTAGAACACTTCTCTCAGCCCAAGGGGTGCTGGGATGAAAGCGTTAGGACAGATGGGTAAAGCCCCAAAGGAAGAAAAGAATCAATAGTTGTGATTTAATCCATCAGTGAAAGGGAGGAATTAAGTAAAATCCTTAAAATGGGGAATTTGTAAAAGATCTTTTGATAGTACCTATAGCTGAAAATAATTTATCATCTGATTGCTGTTGAAAGTTAATGACATTTGCACTTAGAAAAGCCTATTTTTGACTTATTCTGCCAGATACTAAGCAATTTTCCTGCTGTTATTTTTGATATTCTCTAGACAATAGATAATTTAATTCAAACAAATTTTCCCAAGATGACAAAAACCTAAAGCATAACAGGATGATCGCAAGATAAGCTTTTGCTGCTGATGTTAATAATGCAAAAGCTAATGGGACATTAATATTAATAATAATATAAGTTGATATGAAGTAATATTTGTGCTAAACTGTTATAAGAGTCAAATGTATGCATAGCTGTCCATATCATTCATTTGTTAAAAGAAAAAGGCGGGGGGGCGGGGGGGGCGGGGGAAGCTCAGCAAAATGCACCCATAATGAAAGAAGGGACCAATTAGGGTTGGATTAACATTCATGGTTATTTACAGTTGTTTTTGTACTTGTTCTTGTGCTCTGACTTCCTAAAATTTCACAACCCAAAGATTTAGAAAAATGGGGTTGTTTAGACGCGAGGTGCAATGAAGTGGCTGCAGCCATTGTGCAGACACCACCTCTCTCATTATACCCTCTCAATCAACACTCGGCACACAGGAAACCGCAATAAAGCCCATCTGCCACGGTTAATCTGCAGGCAAACCCACACCCATGTCTGTGCCCGTTACTCTCCAGCCTTATTATTCTCAGATCCAAAGCTTCATAAGGGATCAGCCAAAGTCCATTAAAGTAAATAATAGCTAGAAATGACAGGCTTAGCAAGGATTGGGAGGAAGTTGAAGACCAATCTGAGCTGTGAGCTCTGATTAATAGAGAAAAGCATTAGGAGAAAAGGGGAGAAAAATGACCTCAGCCTGCTCCAAAGAATTCCTGAACCTTGGTTGTTAGGGCAAGTGCTACCATCTGAGACGTTAGTGATCCTTGAATTTCCTTCACTTTGATGCAGCTCAAATGGGAAAATTTTGAAGGTTCAGCAAGGCCCCAGACCTCAGCTGGAAAGCCGTCTGGAGTCAACCCTGTCAAAATTCTCTTGTGGAAAAGAAAGCCTTTATTAGCTAGATTGCAACAAAAAACCCACAGCCTCTAATAAGAAGAGAATGCATGCTATAGATTGCATATACATTAATTATTAGAGGGCATTTAATTGTTCTCATCTGTATCCAAATGTGCGCAAAAGTTCTTTTAAAATACCAGCCAGAATGTATTTAAAAAAACCAAAAAGGCACAAAACCAAAAAACAAAAAACAAAACCCGACACCTTCTCAGACTGTTTTCTCTTTGTTCAACTTAATTTTTAATAGAAGATTTAGTTCATTGCTAAGTGAAGAGATACCCTGCCTGGCCAGACTGGTACATAAAGTTGATGCTTGTGAGGATGTTGCATGTAATGCTTGCTCTCCATTATCTCAGCTGTGTGCTGTACATGAACAGAATATACAGAAACCAGCACCAAGTCAACCCTGCACAAGGATTTCTTTCTCTAGTGCTACAGAAAATCACTGCCCTAAAAGCAGAAACTTGGGCAGTTAAAAAATATTTTCACTTGTTTGTTTGCATATAATATCTACCTTGTCTCCAGCTATATCCTTGGAACGGGTTTTATTTTGATTACTCAGAAGAATTAACCTATGTTTACTATTTATCAGAATGTTTGTTTTTACTGCTTTTTAAAAATCCATTGTGCAGTTAAGAAAGTGCATGGGCCACTGTACCTTTGCAACTTTAGCTGGGCAAAATGCTGACAATAGGGAGTTTGTAAGTGATTTTAGATCCAGCTAAGGAATATTGTTGAGCTGATCAATCTCAGACAGCAACCCGAGCGGAACTATTCAGAAACATCTGGTACAGCTGTACAGGTGTTTCTCTGTCCCTGATGATTTTTTGGGGGAAGATATTAATGATCTGAATGAGGGCTTCTTGTTAGGGCAGCTCTTATGATGATACATTCCTTCTTAAAGTTTATGTTACAGTATGTGGTTTTCATAAACAAGATGAAGAGGATGCTGCTCAAAATGATGTTGCTGCCGTGAAACTGCTGATAACTTGGCTAAAGCCCTGCTCATGTGCACGTGATGCAATTTTCATATTTTAATCCTAAGTAGAACCAAAAATGACAATTATGAAAAGACAAAATAGATACCACCAACAGCTGTAATTGCTATCTACACTGCTCAAGGATGGGCAAAAGACACAGTAAATCAATATTAAGATCTCTACATATGCAGGTATCACAAGGACATCATATAACATCATTATAAGAAAATCCTAATAAAATTTGGACAGTTATTCCAAAGAATGCAGGATGGACATGGAAAGTGTGTGTGCAGCTAACTAGTTCTCTGCAATTTCAGCTGATGTCTTAAGAGAAAAGAAACCTCTGCCATTACAAAAGCAAAAGTGTCTTTGTGTAGGAAAAAAACCCCAAAACATATTCTAGGATAAAACTTTCTTTTTTTAATTGATGATACTAGTGAGAGTTTCAACATTTTTCTGTGGTTCATATAGGAACTGTAAGATTGTGAAGGATGAAGTGGCAGTGGCATTCCTTTCAAATACATAAGATACAATGCCTTTTTTTTGTCCTGAAACACAGGTGATGTGTTTAATTTGGAACATTGGGCCTCACTGCTAAACTGTCTTCTCAGACAATTCCATATTAAAAATTAAAAATATTTCCATGATCGAGAAATTGAACATGATTTTCAGTGGAGTGGAAGCAAATAATATTGCAATGCAGTTTATGCATAAGGTTTTTAGTAATTAAAATACAATGAAATATGAAAATATTGAATGTGAGCAAGATCTGTATGCCACTAAATATTCAAGACACTAAGATTAAAAAAAAAAAACAAACAGTAAACAAAGTGTGTAGGAACAGAAAAAGCAAGCTAAATACTCTGTGTAGTGGCTTCCTATTAAAAGGAACAAATAACCTACTTTGCTTTCTTGATTTATTCTAAAACCAGCACTATGAAATTGCAGAGAAAGCCTGCATGGAAAGCTTGACTTTAGCAAGAACCTTTTAGGGGTCTTATACCACTGATGACTTTTCTGCTTAATGTAAAAGAGAGTTAGCCTATCATCTATCTCTTGTCATACACATGGTGTTGTCCAAGATGTGTTTCCTCCTGACCTTACCCAGAGTTATCAAACAACCTTTTCTGTGCTCATCTTCTACACTCTCAAAGAGCATTGAAAGCAAGAGTCACAGACCATTATGAGTATTTTGGTGAGTTTTCTGTACTTTGCTTCACTGAAACAAATGCATTTTCCCATGTATTTTTTCTCCTGTTTCCAAGGACCAGACTAGCTAATAGTAGTGATATGTGCAGTCACTTCCTCTCAGAGCTCAGCCCCACACTGGAGATACATTTAGTTTTGAATATAGTTTTTGTCCAATGGATCAGGAGTACCTGGACTATTTAGCAATGATGTTTGCTCTTTGTTTAATGAAGGGACTAGTAACATTACAAATCTGAGCAGGTTTTGGGATTCACTGGATTACACAGGAGTAGAAATAATCATCTCTCAGCAACATTTTGATCAATCAAAGGAGTCCATGGCTGTAGCCAAACACCTTTCTGTCTGAGGATAAAAAAAAAAAAAAAAAAACACAGGAAAACAGATTGTGGCATTGAATGCATATTGCTCCATATTGTCTATTTTACAGGAACTCCAGTTTACAGTTTCCTCTTAGGTTATTGGTTAGCCTCCCTTGGATATTTTCTTGCTGGCTATACTCTTAAATCTACCTAGAGCTCACAGATATTCCTATAAATTTTGTTTATTTTACTCTAAACCCTAATTCCTTCCTAGAAAGAATATTTTTAATGACAGATTTAGTGTAGTTTTTCTGCTTATAAACATGAATTTGTGAATGTAGAGACAGATTTGGTCAATTTCAAAATATAAAAACAATAAGAACTAGTACTCTTCTGTCATTTTCTACTAAGTTCACCAAAAGCAGAGAGTTTTTTCCCTGTAGATCACCAGGAGAATGTATTTTCTATAGCCCAGTCTGCAGAATGATGTCACCTCCTGTTTTGTTTAACACCTGGCATGTTGCACATGCTATATATATGTTACACATAACTGGGCAGTTTTAATGAGAAATTGCCTGGGTGTGTTTTGTTGTGGTACAAATGTACAAACTGCAATTCTGGTTAAAGTTTACTTCTTTTAGTGAATTTCTGCGGGAAAAAAAATCCAACCTATGCTGGTAAGATGACAAAGCTGTATATGTTTAATAGAAACTGCAGTGAATAGAAATGCAAATTTATCCATTCCGATCAAAAGCTAATGACTATAAAATTTTCTGGTCAACCTTTGGCATAATTGTGGGAAGTTAGGGCCAATTCACTTGCCATGAGGCATCTCTGGCCTTTAGGTCCACTAGCATTTTTGACACCCATCACCTCAGGGAGCCAGCTCTCACTTTGCCCTATTTACTGGCTGCAAAAGCCCCATTTCTCATTCTGTTACACTGCAAGGGGTAAGCACAAAGCCCTCCTCTTCCTCTTTTGCTCTCATTTATCCTTACATCCAATAGCAGACAGATTGTACAGGGCACTATTGCTAGAATCATCAGGAACTTTTGCATCTGCTGCCTTCCTGAAATAGAAGGAAAATATAAATATTTGGCCCCAAGATAATTTATTTATATGGGAACAGAAATTCATTTCAGAGAATCCACCTCAAGGACTCCCACGAGTCTTTTAGACACCCCAGGATTACCTCCAAGAGAGCAGGGACTTCATTTCTACTGTAAACATGCTTGCAGTTCACCACAAACATGTCAATAATGGTAACAAATGGCCCCACTATGTGTCGTACATCGAGAGCCAGGGGAAGTGTGTGCAAAAGCTATTTTTAGAGATGAGGCAGGAGGACTCATTTTACTTCATGAGTAACACAAAGATTAAAACAACTGATATTTAAAAAATTGTTCTCAGACTGGGAGGTGATGTATTAAAATTTTTTTGGGAGTGAAGGGAGAGAAAAAGGAGCAATGGAGTGCTATTTATCCTGCCATTATCTTACCAGTCTGTGCCTCTTTGGACAGTAATCACGGGACCCAGATGCTAAGGGTAAGTGATATTTTCCCACAAGCAGTTTCTGGCTCGTTGGCAGCTTTTGCAGGCAGTTGTGTTGGCAGCCTTGGAGCTGCCTCTGGCTCTGTTTTGTGGCTTTGCTGTTGATGGGCTGCCTGGGCTGCCCTGTGCTGCTGGATGCCATTTCCCTGTCAGCCCATGGGCTTTCGGGAGCTTTGCACTGAGCAAATCCCCTGTGAAATAGATAAATGGGCTCTGCTGGGCAGAGAGGGAATCTGCTTCCTGGCTCTTGCAGACATTAGGTAAATTACTGCTTCAGGTACTTGGGGAACCTTTGGCCATTTTGCAGTTTTGGCTTCCCTAAGCTGGAATATTCATCACAAAGGCAGAGCCAGGTACAGCCCCAGGTGTTAATCTTTGTCCTCTCCCCACTTCATTTTTTTTTTTTTTTTTAAAATCTCTCTTTTATCTCTGCTACTCTGTCTCTGGTTTTTGCAAACTCTTTAATAGTACTCTCTTTATGATATATTAACAACACCAGACCATCAGAAAGTAAACACAAATATAAGATTTAAAAAATACATGAGTTCTGTACTTCACACAGAGATTTTTTTCTTCCAGTTTATCTGTAATTCAATCATACTTTAAAATATAAAGATGGTGTGTAAAGTACAGTTTTAAGTAATTCTGCACATGCTGTATTGAACATGTGAATAAGACTATCTTAAAATATTTTCAAACATTGTTTCTTCTATTAGATACATATGTTGCTATGCAGGCAATATAAAATATTTCTTTTACAAATGTATTATTGAACAAAATTAGAAGAATTATATTTATAGGAGATACTTATTAGTAAGACTCTTGGGCTTTTTATTAAATCAGTTAATAATATTATACATTTTTTGCATAGTTTCCCTTTTTTTGCCAAGCTGATAAAAAAAAAATACATTTCTTGAGTGGTGATTAATTTCTCTTTTATGGGTTTCTAATGTCCAGTTTAATAATTCTGGGGTTTTTGGTATAATTACTAAATTTCATATTTGTGAATTATTATAATAAAAATGCAGAAAAACCGATTGCATTCTGCTGCAGCTTCACCTGCAAAAGCAGATCTGCAGAGGGGATTTTCCCCCCGGGTGCTTCTATGCACTTTCTAGTGTGCTAGTTCCCAAAAAGCTGTCAGATCACTTGTTAGATTTGACTGGAATTGTGTATCATTTTCAGATCACTTGTTCACAGAATTTCCTAGGAATTCATATACTGAAAATGTTTATTAATTGGTATTTCATATGCTGTTTGTTTGGATTTTTAAACAGTAATAATGAACTCAGTAGAAATAAGAAAACAAAAACCCTCTTAGCCAATTTGTGTGAGCTCTTTTACACTTTGATGTCACCAAATCTGTGTAATTCTATCTCTGTCAGGAAATTACCACATGCCAGAGATTCCTCGATGAAATGCTGACAGTCCATATGCCTAAAAATGTATGATTCTTAAAATTTATTTTTGTTAGGCTGACATCAAAGACCACTGTGGATATCTTGGCCATTGTGAATTGATTGGCAATAGTTTTATCCAATATTAGTTCTGTGAGAATCTAAAGGAAAAATTTTTCCTCTTGCAAAAGGATGGTCTTGGGTTAAATTTGCAATTTTTTTTCTCTGTTTTAATTCAAACGCAAGTAAATTATATTCTAAATATAGGCATATTTAGAATATGTTTTTCCTCCAATCCAGTTTTATCAATTTTCTTTCAGGACAGTGGTTTGTGACAAAATCTCTGTGATTGCCAGTCCTCACTGGGTTCGTGCTGTTTGAAGATTTGTGCCTGTTACCTAGAGTTTGCAGAACTGGACTTGTGGACTGCAAGCTACTTGTCCCATAGGTTTTAAAAGTTAAGCATGAAATGCCGTGAGACCAGTGGAAATTGTCATTTTAAATGTTTCCAGCTTTTCTGCATAGGTGAGTTTGTACTGCTGGAAAACCAAACCAAACCAAAACAAGAAACAAACAAGCAAACTACAAACAAACGAAACCCCGAACCAACATCCCCCAACAAACCAAACAAATAAACAAAACCCACTGAAAGCGAGGAAGTGACATGCCAGCCCTGCCCTGTGGGCACAGCTGTTGGACATACCCTGAGCTATTTCTGGAGCGCCACTTTCCAAACTGCATCCCCCTTTTTAGTGAAATACCTGAAGGATACATTAGTGTTTCACACTGTCCGTCCACACGGCCGCAGGCTCCTGTGCTTTGCTCCCTAAACTGATGTGATTAAAGGGAATTGTTCATTTTCCTCCCTGCAGCGCTTCAGTGTTTCTGCAGAGGAGCCCCCGGGGCCGGGGCTGTGCGGGGCGAGCGCAGCGCGGCTGCTGCTGGCCCGGTTCTGCTGGCCCGGTTCTGCTGGCCCGGTTCTGCTGACCCGGTTCTGCTGGCCCGGTTCTGCTGGCCCGGCTGTCCTGGCCCGGTTCTGCTGGCCCGGTTCTGCTGGCCCGGCTGTCCTGGCCCGGTTCTGCCGGCCCGGTTCTGCCGGCCCGGTTCTGCTGGCCCGGTTCTGCTGGCCCGGTTCTGCCGGCCCGGTTCTGCCGGCCCGGTTCTGCCGGCCCGGTTCTGGCGGCCCAGGAGGTGTCCCTGTTGGAAGGCAGGGCCAGCTCCGCCGCCCTGACCCTGGGCAGGAGCTGACCTGCCCCAGCCCCCCGGGAAAGGTGACACAGGTAACATCGGCTGCTGCCATGGACAAATACCCACCTTACAAAAATATCTTCAGTGCTGGCTACTGTGAGAGACACAAACTATTCTTTAGGTGTTTGGGAAAATCGTTTTGGGTCAGGGAGAAATTACCTTGATGTATTTTTTTTTATTCATTTTAATACTTTTCAAGTTGGAGGCATATGAAATTTTGATGTGAGATGAATTGCGATGTGAGATTTATTTTGTAAATGTTAAAATTTCACTAGAGAAAGCTCTCGAGATATTTGATATTTATTAAACCCTCTTGTATTGAGGGAAAAAAAAGTATATTTACAGATCACACAGGGGTTGAAAATTTTTTAACCGCAAGTATAACACAAATAACCTGTGTGTTATGCAATTCCTAAGGATTCCTAAGGATCTACTAGAGACTGTAGAATTAAAAAAATATATAAAATTGGGAGTTACCATGGTGTGTATTCCACACAGGAAAAAAAAAATCTTACTAAGTTAGCCTAAGATCTTATAGCAGCCTGTCACAATCCAAGGTAAGTATGTTCCCTTGTATTTTCCATCAATATTTTTCACTTTATTTTTAGAATCAATGTCTTCTTCCAGCTTTCAGCTTTGGGATTTATTTCACCAGATCTGTCAGTTTTCCCATTCTCCATGCATTCTGGGGTTTGGAAGTTTCCTATCTTCACAGCAGTAACTTAAAACCTAGTGAGTTCCATTCTCTGCCTAGTAGGTACTTTTTATTCCCATAGTTTGTGGTTGATAAGTAGAATTTTTAAAAAATTAAGGAAGGAAAGTAAATTTAGTTTTTAGTGTCTTTAAACTCACACTGCATATTTTTGTTTAAAGGATAAAACAGAAACTCTTTTATTTTCTGAACAAATTTGCTGATATTAGCTCAAAGCACACTAATTATTTCCTGAAACTTTAAATTTTACCTAAAAGAAGTTTTTAAAAATTCTTTATGCTGTCACTGTGGAAAGCCCACAGAAGCAGGGATCCTGTATCATTCAGTAAGTTCCTTTTCTTGTGCTCTTGATTTCATTTCTCTGAGCTTTGATGTATGTTTTACTCCAGTTGTGAGGAAAGCATGCATAAAATACCACATGCATATGAGAATTTCAAATGTGAATGGATTTAAGCCCCAACTTTAAGGAGAGCCCTGTCCACAAAGAAAAAATGATTACCCATTAATTTTTAGACCTATAATCTTAAAATGTCTCAAAATGTCATGGAGGCAAACACATCACAGCCAGGATAAATCTTTCTAGCCTTCTTACTTTTTTAAAACAGCAAAGTTATACCTTACATGATAGCTTCAAAAAAGCACAATTTTCCTGTGTTTTGCACCATACATTTATCAGTAATCCGTTCTGTGTGCAACTTTAAGATAAAAGCTTGCAGCTACTCCACCGCTCGCTTTCCCAAGTCACTTAAAAAAGCAAAAATTGCAGCTGGAGAGGGTGGCCAGTAGAGGCCTCTCTAGATTTGCCTTATGATTAAGAACTCTGCCTGGAATCAGTCACAGTGAGCAAAAGTACTTGAAAAGATTCTGTGGCGTGGAGGGGGAAAGATCACTTTTTAATGCCCTTTTAAGTTGTAAGATGTTGATTAATGTTGCCCTTTACATTAATGATGTTTCAAGTAAAAGAAAACAAATTTAAAATGGATAAATTCTATTGAGGATGCATTAATTAAACAGAGACTTTGCCATATGCTGTGGCTGGAGTGCTTGCTGGCCTTTCTGTTGTTGTTACCTGTGTAAAATCCACCCCATCCTCTACATGAATGCCCAAGCTGAATAGCCATTTGAATGCAAGCTTTAGTTTGATTCGCCATACAAGGGGTACTGTGTCACTGTGTTTTCTTTCTAGGAGTCACTAAGTGATTTCTATATCTGTTGTCATGGTGATATAGCAAAGCAGGGGAAAATGGGGGCAACTCCAGGCTTTCTCTACACCCTCTGCACTAAGAACTAAGATGTTGTTAGCAGGCCTATAAAACATTGGGCTTTATCTGGGCCTTCTTTTTGTTCTCTGATTGTCAATAAAACTCATTTTAAGGGTAACAAGGACATCTAAATGTCATCTGTCACAGTGTTAGAGAGATTAAGTTTGTTTAGGAACTTGTGCTGGACAAAAGGCCACTATTTGTTCAGCAGACACAAAGCGGTGTTGGCCATCAGGAATCGTGATTTAGAAGGAAGCTGCCTGGAGCATCCAGGGAAGATCAGCTCACTTGCAGGTGATAGTAAGAGGCTCCTTGACATGACAGCATTTAAAACACCATCAAAACAAATATGGTTTTGAGTTAGGAGCATATTTATCAGGGTTTTGTTCTCTTGGGCTGTTTTTTTTTTTGGTTACTTACCAGCTTTGTAGACCACACGTTACTGGAGTAGCTGCACAGACCTGAGGGAAGAAAACAGCTATTGACAGTGGATGGCCTGTTTAAAAACATGACACACACACCTGATAGTCCTTGAATGGATAAAAAAAGAAGAGGGAAAGGAGGTTTTTTCATGGAAAATCCAACAATAATAGGTGCTGCATTAACTCAGCATTTACTTAATAATGAGGCTAAATGGAAAGTACAGATTAATGAAGACATTGGTGTTATTAAAATCAAATCCTGCGGTTCATATGCTTTTCTTAATAATGAACATTGTGGCTATTGGAGGGGAAGAACAGGATTTTTTCTATTAATTTGGCACACATCCCAGATCTCATTCAACCAGAACCTATCCTGTGCAGAATGCAACCGATGGCCTTTATATTCCACAGTCTTGCTGTTTAATATTTTTGTTAGTCAAAAAAAAAAAAGGCTTTTCTTTTTTCAAATTAAAGAAAAGGAAAGGGTGATCTTTGAGCTTAGGCAATAATTAAATAACACAGACCAGCCATGTTAATTTGAACAGAAAGGTTGGTTGAAAAATGTCCCTAGAAGTGAGATGTGATGGTGTTATTCCATTACAACTGCATCTAATTCTGACATTTGTGTTTTGGTAGTAATACAACGTATAATGCTGATTGATATATTTCATGGCTTGTTATGTATTTAGTGAGATCTAAAGGACAATATTCAGGACATGCATCTTGACAGGTAAAAATATTTTAGTCTCATTCGATAAGGTTACTGTAGTTCCAACACCAAAGAAGCAGCATTTGAGATGCAGCTGAACAATGGAGTTGGCAGAGTTGAGTGCTCATTTTGCCATATGCTCAATGTGAAATGTTTTTATGATGTGGAAGGAAGCTGCATAACCTGGCAGTGGGGTTTGTGCATCATGGCAGTCTGCACTCCTCACTCGAGTGTTTCCCATTATTGACCAGCCTTGCTCCCTGAGGGTTTGCAGAGTCAATGGAGGAGGCAAACAGCATGGCATGGGAGAGGAGGCACAACTCATGGAAAGGGATCCTGGCCCTCTCAGGTAGACAGAAGGGAAGAGCATGACAGAATGTTGCTTTTCCATGAATTAGGTCTTTAACTGTTACCTCAGATCAAGCCATCCACTTGGTTCTGCATGTGGATGAGTATAACTTTGGCTGAAGAAGTAAGAGCTCCCTGAGCATGCTCTGTTAGCTTCTGTTTTCCTCATATCACAAGGCTGCATTCATAGTGAAATTAAATGCAAACACCACAGTAAATCCCCTAAGAGTAAACCTTGTCAAATATGGGAAGTAAATCCCCTGCTTTGGGTGACAGTAAAAATTAAATATGTGCAACTAGGTGTATAGTAAAACTCAGCATAACATTTTCAGCCTTTGGACTCTGTTTGAAATAGCCCAGCCTCTAAAAGGTGTGTGGAGATTGTTGCTGTAAGGGACAGGAAGCACCCTCACTATTTACCCATCCCTGCCACGGAGGGCAGGCAGAGGGTGCCTGATGGCAGAAGATCAGCATTGCTCTGCTGTCTCTTTCTATATCACTATGTCCAGGCAATGTAAAATTGTGGCAGGGAGCCTCTCTACCACCTACAGCTCCCTCCTGTGAAAGAGGCTTTCCCATCCAAGCAATTTACATGGTTTTCTGACGTCTCTGTGACCAGGCTCTTGCAAATTACTTATTACCAGGAGGCCAGAACCCAGGCTTTGGTGTTCAGTCTTGGAATCAGTTGCAGGAAAAAAAACATACTGCAAGGATGTTGTGAGAAAAAAATATGAGTTTTTTTTCCTTTGCAGACTTTTATGATCTTGACCTGACACTCTTCTGTTTTCTATTATTTTAGGTATGTAGTCTGCTATTCATTCAGCTCCTCTCCATATTTTGCACTGAGCTACAAGACCAGACTTGGTCCAGAAGTCAGGAGATCCTGTCTCTCTCCTCTCTACTCTTCTTGCTTTGAAGAGCATATCTCAGTTTGTTTCTCTCTAGGGCAGTTCTAGGGTTTATGAAATGTTCTTGGGACCTTGTTGGACCCTTGTGCAAAGGGCAGTTTGATGATGTGAAATACCTTCTTACTGTGGAGCAAGCTAAGACAAAGGAATGAGTGACACTTAAGACTCAGGTATTTGATCCTTGTCCAGTTATTCTGTGATTAAATTTAGTTTTTTACATTTTCTTTTTCTGCCTCTGAGTGACAATTCCATGCAAATTGTCACCTTGGCATCACTGGGACAGATAAGTGCTACTCAGTATGAGAAAGGGCTGGAGAATTTGGGCTCATTGAGGAAATGTTGTAAGGCCATCAAAAGCCTGACCCCTTCTCTGGCTTCAAAGAAGTTATTGCTAAGTATTATTGAAGTGTTCAAACTGGGAAACTCATAATAGTGCTGGGAGCAGGAAGTGCTCCAGCTTCAATCCATGTTTTGCACAGGTGAGGTCTCCAGGAGCAAGCTGGCATCCTTTGAGCTTCCCTCGTGCTGCTGGGAACAAGGTGCACAGGTTAGAAGAATTTCAGGTGCACAAAACTGCTCCAACAAGGCCTGGATGCAAGGATCTGGATGCAAATCCCTTCCCTGCTCTGAGAACCACCTTGTGTTGTGTAATGCACTTTTTTGATGTGAAGTAAAGCCCAGATGAGTCCGTCCTGTCTCTTGGTGGGTGCCAGGTGTGTGACCTGAGAAGGAGCAGAGGGTGTTTGCCCACAGTGGGCAGGCTCAGACCTTTAGTGTTAAGTAGTGAAATTGCCTGTTTGTACACCAATTACTTGTATATTTTGGGTGTTATTATAGCAACTGCTTAGAAATTGGAAGGGAAATAATAAAACTACTTTGTGTTCTTACCTGACACAGATATTGCATATGGTCATACTTGGTAAGATGATTTTTCTGATAATACTTGTTTCAATATTATTCCTGCTTGTGGTTAAATAGTGAAAGAGCAATGAATTAAATTTCTACACTGAAAGTGTGTCACCTTCTGTTGGAATAGCAGGGAGTCAGAATATATTTTATTTTTATTAGTATTATGACTAATGGATATATGAGAGATGTGACTGTTCAAATTCCCTTAGTAATGAGCTTCATGTTACATCTGCAGAATAAGCCAAATGAAACAAGTTTTTGCAATGTAAAGTTAATTCTTAAAAATAATATGAAAAAATTAGCAAGGCAGCAAAAATTACTTTTACTATAGTTTTATAACTGCTCAGTTACTGTGAATTGCTAAGATTTGTAAAGATCTTTGAAGATGAAAAGCTCTGTGTAATATTATTATACTGGCTTTGAGAAAGTAAAAGGCAAAAACCCAGTTCATCCTGTTATAATCCTTTTAGAAATTTTAACAAATCCAACGGCTTTCAAGTAGTGGAAATATTTCAGAAAGTGTTACCACCACTACTGCTGTTGCTCCAGGCTATGTTATCATATACCATAGTGTGCATGGAAGCAAAGCTTAACTAAGGTCATTCTAATGAATTTTGAACAGTTATATGGACCTAATGTGGCTTTCTGTCCTGTCTGAAAGGCAACCTCTCCATGCTGCAGCACCCAGCAGAAACCCCTGAGTTGTCTTATCAGCCTCATCTGCATTTTTCATCATCTGAAAGAGCTGCAAGTAACACTCAGCCTATGAACTCAGAATATGTGTGTGCTTTTCCATCTTCAGCATAGGGGGCAGACAATAGGCTTTTTCAATCTCTAAAGAACTGAAAATGTATTTTATTCTACTATCTCCACTTCTGGCTCCAGTTTCATTCTCTCATTTTTGTTACCACATTTGAGTTCTTGAGTACTAAAGGACAGAGTTTGGCCAAATTCATTTGGTGTCAGCTCTCTCCTCCATTCCCAGAAGAATTGCAAATCTCCAGCATCATTCAGGGAACTGTTTCCCTATTGTTGACAGAAAATACAGGTTGAAATCCTGAACTCAGGGATTCCCATTGGCACTGCATGTCTGGAGAGCTGGTCTAGCATGGCCATGAGTCCATTACACTCAGTGCTGCTTCCAGCCCTGCATCCTTCCTCCTACAGATGCTATGGAGGAAACAGCTTTAGTGGCAAACACAGTAAATCCCCCCAGGAACCAAGTCAGAGTGCCTGAAAATAAGGGAAATCTCAGAGATTTAATGTCCTTTACCAAATATTATTTCCCATTCACTCCAACCACTGTGAATATTCTTTCCTTTTTTAAAGTTCAACCATGGTAAATTCTTGCTCTCAAAGAAATAGAGTGTTGTTGAGCTTCAAATAGCTGGACATGAGAATTTCCATTTTGTAAAATATAAAATACAAAAATTGAAAGAAAAAATTCACAAGAATTCCCCATCCCCACTATTGGTGCAAAATATTAATTGCTGATCACTGAGATGATTTGCTTCAATAGCATTTGATTGTTTCTTTTTAACATTTATCTCATATAGGGTACAATGAAAGCTGCTGAATCAACACATTAAAGCTTAAATGCAATATTTTGCTTTAGCTGAAAAGTGCTTGTTAAATTTATAACATTTGTAAATATTGTTATAGATACATTATTTAAAATGCTTCTATTTTTTACTACAGTGCACCATACAACAGAAGACTGAAAAATATTTTATTCAGCTTTCTACCTAGTTCAGTTATGGAAAGAAGATAATAAGTGTCTTTTTATAATTATTGCATTTGTCATCTTTTCTTTTCAGTAAATCCCTTGTTCTAAGGTGAAGTTTCTAACCTTTTCCAGCTATTCTATTTTTATACTTGGATCACGTCCTTCTTAAGCATCTCCTTTCTAATGTAGATAACCCTGTGCTTTTAACTTTTCTTCAGGTGAGGTTTGGTTTGGGGTTTTTTTTAGGTTCTTGACTATTCTTAATTATCTATTTTTTATCAGCTTCCCATTTACCTCTGCATTATGTCTTTTGCTCAAAAGTGATTAGAAGTAATGATATATTTCTGAAAGAGCATTATTATTGATAATGCATTTAAATGATATTTTAAGTTTTGCAAGCATATTTGCTGACTTTTTCACTGCAATTCAATGCTATCATTAATAATGTTTATGTCATTTCCATTCTTTCTGAATGGAAAATTAAAAGATTTTAAGAATTGCTAGAAGAAAAAAAAAAAAATCCCTGGGAAAAAACCCATGTATTTGCACATTAAAGTACATTTATTATCGTGGTAGCTCTTCACTTATCTGGCTTACATCTCTCCAAGGGTGGATGATAGTCATCTTTGGCTGCTCATCTTTGTCCAATGGTTTTGTCCAGGTGTGCTCTGCATTGCTTTTGATTCCACAGCATGAGTAGCACATAGCTGTAATTTTGCTCAAGCCACCAATATGCTTAAACTGCTCTGCATTTGTGTACTAGGTTTTTACATTTCACCTACCTGCATGTTCTTCAAAGTGAACATTGCCAAGCTGCTAAGATGCTTGGTGGATTCTTACCTAAATGCCTCTGCCTCTTCCACAGTTTCATAGAAAGTTGAAGGACTGGAAGCAGGGTTTGAAGGCATTTGTATGGGAGGCTTAGAATCCTTTTGCTTAGCTGGAGACACCCAGAGCTGTCAGGAATTTCTCTCTGGGTTTCCCCTCCTCCATTAGGAATGCTCAAGCACTGCCAGCTTGCAGAGAGACAATATTGCAATTTCCTGTGAGTAAATCTCAGTGCTACAGGTAGGGGCAATTATAAATTCTCAGTCTTGGCTTGTTTCACTGAGTAATCATTCCAGTGGACTTCATCACATATGTACCACAAACACTGCATGGTGTTTGTGTCTGTATTGACATAAAACAAAAGTTGCAAGATCAAGATGTGTTCACCTCAAGGTAGAGCTGTTGTTCCCAGGTACCAAGCATGGGTGGATACTTGATTATTTTGGGTTTTGGAGCCCTTGCCTACTTTATATCTTTTACATAGCAGTTTTTAAATTTTCATCTTCCAACTTTTACCTAGGTCAGCCTGATTTTTGCCTAAGCCATTCCATGGCTTTTTGTATGTGATCCCTTTTCTCTACATAATGAACCCAAAGGGTCTGATCCTAGACTTCCCCTCTCCATTGGCAGCTCAGGAACTTGCTTGAGATTAAATACAATGTCAGTCCAGTGTCTAAAAAGTCTACTGTTTATTACTAAGTCCTCAGATCTGTCCAAAGAATTACATGGCAGCACATACCCTCAACTTCTAAATGGCAACAAATGTTGAGCAAGAAAGATTTCAGAGAGCTGAATTATCTCGTTAAATTAACTGGAACATTTTAATTTTTACTAGAGTTGAGTGAGCTTGAGTAAATATGACGAATTGGACCCTCACTTCATTTAGCAGACATCAAACACACACAGAACGTTGCCCAATTTAATTTAGCCCTGCCAAGCTGGGAAAATGCTTGTACAACATCAGTGAAAAAGAAAAGGGCTAAAATTTACTCTCGGTTGAGAGTGCATGCATAAATTCCCTTGACATAAACTGGTGCTGTACATTTATGTATATATATATACACCATAAACGTTCCCTCAGGGAAAATGCTCCAAACACCTGCAACTAGCATTTGTGCTCCCATGACTTATTCCCAGTAAAATCAATAATAATTCCCTTTTGTTCTAAATGGAATATGAAACTCCTGTCTTACACCTCAAGTTTTATCTCCTTTTTCTCTGCTGTCTCTTATCAAACACATACCAGCACAGTCCTTGGTTCAGTCATGCTCAGTAGAGTGGTTGTTTTTTTCTTTTTTTTTTTTTTTCTTTATCCCCTGAGCTTAATGGGCACATTTTGTGAAGAGTGAGCCAACCAGGTAAATAGCTGCTACTATGGAGCTTAAGAGCTACAGCTCTCAAATTAGGAGGTGCTTTTTGTCAAATAGGCCTCTGTAGCTCTAATATTAGTAACAAAACAAGGGCTTTTCAGACAAGAAAAAAAATCTTTTGTCTGACTCTGTATCACACTTAACTCTTGTTGCCTTGTCAAATATGTCAATGTTCATATTATACAGCAGCATTCATCTGTGGATGCAAAAGTGCTTTGCAAATATTACCTCTTGAATACTTTTAATTTATATTTAACAACCAGGTTTGTGAGATGGTACTCAAAAAGAATCAGAGTGAACTATTTAAAAAGTTAGTATAAATAAATTATAGTGATTTATTTGCTTTCCTGTTGCTCTATAGAAAGTTGTTGGCTTGAGCTCCAGGGTAATGCTACCTAAGCATGCTTCAAAGAGCTTTTTTTCTCCTTTTGTTTTAACACCATGTCCACACATCTCTACATGCTTCTTTAATTCTAGTTTCAGCTTCTTTGCTGCTCTAACTGGAGAACATCTTCTGGTAGAGCACCAGGAATGAGGTACACAGGAGGCAGAATACAGCCCTGAGTAGAGGTGTCATGGTCTCAAATGCATCCAACACACAAAAACAGTCATCTCTTTTTTCCAACTTCTTAACTAAATTTTATTACTTTTTTGCATGCTTCAGAGGCATTAGCTAGAAACATTACTGAAGGAGTTCCTTGCCTTCAGGCTATGCTACTTGTCCCAGTGTTTTAAAGCATTTTTATTGATTTTTTAAGCAAATTTACTTTGAGCACAGTCTTTCATCCTATGTTTTCTGCCGACAAGGCTGCAAGCCTGTTTGTGGGGAAGGCAAATGCCACAGACACGTTATGAGCTTTAAACTGGCCTGTGAAACACTGCAATAGGATGGCTTTTACTGTTACATGTCTGAAACCACAATAACAGTGAGCTACCTACCTGCTCACTAAAAACACCCTGGATATGGTATTAGGCATTCCTTATCTCAATTTTTCAGCCGGTTTATTAGTTTAAAATTATTAAGTTTTGTGACTAGTCCGTTTGCTCGTTATATCTGTAGGAAATGTCAGTTTTGTGTTAAAAGAATGCATTGAGGCAGAGGGAAATGGAGAGAAGCTGCGGGCACGTTGTCTTTGGTGCTCTGCTTTTTGGGTTCCCTATTGGTCTGTCCTAGGTCTTGAATATGAGCTGGTACATGCCCACAACACTTCCTTGAGTTTTCTGACAACTGCTGGTGATTTTTCCCTTTGAAAACCATGATTTTGGCACCCAAAGCTGAGTTCCCAGACTGAAACATTTAAAGTCTCAGTCTTCGTTTTCATCAGAGATGTGCACAGACATGTGTGAGTGAAATGACATTTGGACTGTGCATCAAGGAATGGCTGAGCAATGTAAAGTTGTTGCTGTGGAAAAGATTTATTCTTGATGCCAGTTGCAGTGGGGATGCTCTCTGCCTAGTGAGGAATGCAGAGGGGCTGCTCATCCTTGGACCACCAGGCTGCTTTGGGCTGGTTTGTTTGCAGGTCTGTTTTAGGATCATAATTTTACAGACAGCTGTGCTGTGTAAGAAAGTTCAGGTACACAGGGCTAAAATAATGAGATGTGTTCCTAATGCAGAGATAAACATTGCCCTTCTATTTTTTGAAAGCAGATGAACTTGCTAGACCCACCCTAATGCTGTGGGCTTGTCTCCTTCCTGATGGGCTGCCACCAAAGCTCTAAACCCCTCGCACACAAAGGCACCACGGGACTCCCACCCTCGACATGAGCTCTCTGCCTGCCTCTGGTGCTGCCTGTCAGACCCACTTCAGCTGGAATCAAGGTAAAGAATCAGCAGCACTAAATACTGCAGGACAAAGGCATAAACCAGCTTTGTAACCCTGGGCAACCTGGGTGTTTGCTGACTGACAGAGTGAATGACAGCCCAGTTGTCACTCTAAAATATCGTCTTCTAATCATTCCAGATGTCACCCGACAAGATGATGGCTACTAAAAAGGGAATAATTTGGGAAAAGTCATAAAGCCTATTATCTCCTGCTGAAACCATTTCTCTTTGCCTTTCTCTGAAGTCTCTGCAAAATAGATCCAGAATATCCCACATGTAATGCACCAATGGTTCATTGAGAGAGGGTGTCCCTTAGAACTGCACTGGGTGCCCGTGACATTCCTAGAGAAAGCCACTCCTGAGCTGTGCCACCCTTCATGTCCTGGCAGGTGACTCCAATCTGGCCATACAGTGGAGCTGAAGTATTTCACCTCTTCCAAAACACAACAGGCAGCAAAAGGCTGTCATGGCAGCTGCTCACACACACAGCCTGACAAATCAGAGAGAGGATGGGGATGATCACAACAGCAGCAGAGTGCAGTTTCTGGGAAGAATTCTTATCATTATCTTTTCTCCTTAACAAAGAAAGAGATATCTGAAAACATTGTTAGGGCCTTTTCATTTTACTTAATTTATTCAATTGCATTTTAATTTCAATATGAAGAGAGGACTTTATTTTGAACTTCAGGCTGAATGAAGGGTTGCACATAAAGGAAATGTAACAAATGAAAAAAAGACAATCTCTTTTGAGAAGGACAACAAAACATCGTGGATGAAGTGGAGAAAGAGATGACAGAAAAGACAGAAAATTATGATATCTAAATCTTTAGCTTTAAATTTTGAAAGCATAGCCTGAACTGCTGAAATTAGAATATATTTTTTCATCCAGATAAAACTAAAAATGAACTCATAGATTGTTTCATTATAGCAGGATGTTTTAAGGGCATAAACTATAACTGGAAAACTTTTATTGATTTTTCCAAAATCTAGTGGAGGAGATCGCATACTGTGAGCCAGAAAATTCTGTATATCATTCATGTAAAATATCTCAATGAAATACACTGAAAGGTTGCTGCCAAACTTGGTAGAGAAGACAAAAGTATGTCTAGGACAACTACTAAAAATCTCTCTCCTTTCAGCTGCATTGGGCCTTATTCTGCCGTTGTCACTCACACTGGCTGATAACTGACTCTAGTCAATTGCAATGAAAGTAGTGGAATAATTTATGTTTTAAGGGGTTAAATTTGCTTTAATTTAGGCAGAAGATTGTAGTAATTTGTCTTAATTAATAGCTATCTACCTGAGAAATTCTGAAATGGTCAGGAGGGGCACAGGGAAGCATGGAAGAATCCCACCTATTAAAAAACAGGTTTTCTTACTGGCATTTCTATTAGTGAGACATACAAATACAGTTTCTTCTTTGACTTATCAGTTCCCCTTGCCAAAATATTTAGTTTTATCATGTGGTAGTTGTGAAGTGTTAGCTTGTCCAAAGAGCAGCTTGAGTATAGAACCAAAGGCTTGAACAAACAGTAGCTTGAGTAGTTTTGTGTAAGAAGTTAAGGTAAAAGATCATTCTGAAGTCCCCTCCCATGCCCCTTAGATAATATTGTTTCTGCTTTTAATAATATCTTGGCCATGAATTCTCTTTGTCATGGAGCAACCTAGAACAAGGTCATAAAATGTATTTATTTCAGATTTTGTAGAAAGTGATCTTAACTCTCTCTTGAAAGTTAATCAAATTAGGTATTGGTTGTCAGTGTATGTAAGTCTTAATTTTAGCATGGCTGTGTCTCATTATCTCTGTGTATACATACATGGGGTTTTTACGTTTGCACATTCTAGATTTCTTTTAAATCTATAGAGTAAATACATTTTTATACAAATCTACATGTTGTTCATTATTAGGATTACCCTTTCTAACTGAATTTTTTTTTTTTTAATGCAACTACTCCATGTCTTGCAAAGTTTAGCTAACAGACACAATAATGTGCTGGTGACCAGTAACTGTTTTTTTCCAGCTAAAGTTGACATATGTGCTCAAACTGTAGGAATTTAAAATCAAGGGGCTGTAAAAGCTGCCCCTGCTTGGTAATCAAGTCCTGCCTGATGGCAGAATTGTTGCAGTGATTCCACTGTGGCAGGCTAAAGTTAGGAGCCAGTAGAAAATTGAAATCTATGAGTGTGCACATCCATCTGTGCATCTGTGTACCCATAAACATTTGTTTTCTGCTGGCAATTCAAGTGAACCTACCCAGTTATGTATATTATAGCAAAGGACTTTGATTCTTTACAAAACTGTACATGGATTTTACGTTTGTAAACAGTTTTGTCACGTACACAATAAAAACCCACTAAAAGACTGGAAAAGTGCTTCAAATTCATTCTTTAAATATACCAGCCATAACCTGTCATTTCACAATATTCAAGAATGGGCTTTTTTGCTTCAGAAAATTCAATAATTTTATGTGTTCTGAAGACATTTTCTCTAGAGTTTTGCTGTTGGTTAAAAACCTGAAATGCACTCAGAAACTTCAGTTTGTAAAATTACTTAAGCTGGAATTTAAATCAGTGTTTGCATAGTCCCTCTGAACCTATGGGTCTTATGGAGCTCTGATGTGGATGGAAAGTGTGAAAGGAAACACCAGGCCTGTAAGAAGTAATAGTCAACAGTAGATATTAAAAAAATGTCTGTGAGGAACCAAAGGCAGTCAGTTATTAAATTTATTACTGGATACTGCTAGCAGCAATTTTAAAAAAAACAACCAACTTCTCTTCCCTCTGATATTTCAGCTGTCCATTTCGTATTGTTCCGTTCTTTAGATTGTATCACTAATATCACAGCTCCAAGGAAGCTCAAAAAACTCTAGGACTGGCTTGTATTTGTTACCAGTTTTCTTTCATTAAATGATAAAGAAATGATAAAAATGCTCTTTGTTATCTTTTTCCTACCAATTTCATGCCCTTAAATACAGTTCAATTTCTCATTACTGTGCCTTAGTGACTTGTTTTGAGCTACCCATTTTAGATTTTACTGAGTTTTGTATGGAAATTGCATCTGCACATGCTTCCTCAAGACCAATAATTCATTAGACATCTGGATTCAAAGAGTGATATTAGCAAAATAGTGAATTAAAAAACACAACTGACATTTTTATTATATGAACTGCATTACAGTGCTTTGGCAACTGGTGGTTAGAAAAGTACAGCCAATGTCAACAGTCACAGGAATCTCAACACACAAGCCTGGTTCCTCACCTCTTCCTCACACATTTGCCACTGGCTGCTGCAGGAAACAGGACTCTGCCAGAGAGATCTTTGCTCTCATCCAGTTGTTCTTATGCCTAAATTTTATGCTTTGATTTTTCTTCTCTATTTTGCAGATAGATTGCTGAAGGATAAAAGGACCAGAAGAAAAAATTCCCTTTTTTTTTCATTCTCGTCTGCTTCTCAGTTTACAGTCTCTTCACTGCCTAGAAGGAGGAAAGAAAAAGAAGAGGAAAACAAATATTATGGCATGCTTGCTTTCCTGAGGCTGGTAATCCAGCCAGTTGCAGTCTCAGCCTCTTATAGCTCAGTTTTCCCAGTAGCTTTAGGAGTATTTCCTGCAGGCTTGGCTCTAGACCATGGGAGACTTACAATCTCTAATAATTTATTCCAGGATCTTGAAACTTTTGTGTGATTTTCCTATAAAGAACAGTTTCTCTAGAGCATATTAGATGGAAAATATTTTGCAAGTTCATTAGAAGAATTTCCATTAAAAATCTGTTTGAGGGAGCTCCTTCCTGATTCTGAAAATGAAGTTGTAAAGGAGCAGTCTTTTTTTGAAGTTGTATTTGTACTGGGAATTCTCAGAAATCCCAGCCAAGAATTACTGCAGCATTGTACAAGGCTGAAATTCCCTGTAGTTCTATGTTTAGCACTTGCTAAGACCCCATGGCAGCATATGCTTTTCTAGTCACATATTTAATCTCTGTGACTGAAATGAATGCAAAATTTGCTATTTAGTTTAGTTAAATTAACTATCTTCAGTCATCTTGGTCAAACTTGAAAACTGATTTATTTAATATCTATCAAAATATTTCTGTTTACTCTTGATTTTCTTAATTTTTGCTTGAGCAATTAAGTACTGACACCTCCTGTGAAGCTTGGACAGGAATATGCTTGAATGTTTTGCTAATGTAAGTTCCAGGATTGGATCCATTGCTACAATTTTTGGGTTCTTTTGAGAAAGGTGAGGTTTTAATTGGTCAGCATAGGAATCCAACACTTTAAGAATGATTGAATGCTTTATGTGTACGGCAGTTGCCCTTGGATATGTATTGTATTTAAAGGTTAAATTAAGCCTTGATGAAAGTGTTTGCCTTTAGCTGTTCATTGCTACTTTATCTATTGCTTCAGCTGTGAAAAGCTTTTTTAATTTGGTAGAGGTTTGTTTGTTTCTCGCTGCTAAACTTTTCCAACATTTTAAACTTCTGCATTACACACAGGTTTGGATTTTGGCTTCTCTTTGGAGTATTTTACAAGGACAGAGATTTTACATGCTAAAATGCTTTCTGTAAAACACAGCTGTAAAAAAAAGTGAAGTAAGTCTATACTTTATGGCTTCTTGAAACTCTGTTCTCTTTAAAAAGAGTTTATGTAATTTTACATAATTCTTTTGGCAGGAATGTTTATTGCCCAGCTGGGTGAAATTATTAATGTACCTCTCAAGCTGCATTTTCAAAGATCAGTAATATATATATATAAACTTCTTTGAGGGTCCTTGATATGCAGGATTTTTATTGGAGACCCTTGTTCCACTTCAGTAAAAGGATGACACAAGATGTTTACTTTTAAAAGTCTCTGACATCCTCCTGAGAATGTTTTGATAGAATGGCATACATTTGGTTACAATTAGTAAGCCAAACAATTTTCCATTGTTATCTCACTGTGTTTGTCTAGACCCTGTAAGGAGCTTTCAGAAAATATCCATCTCCATGTTTCAGTTAATTGATTGCAAGTCCAGTAGGATTATTCTATTTTATAAAGCTCCTTGTCCTTTTAGTTTTATCACAGATTTTACACAAAGGCACGTGGTAGAAAGCAAAAGGGAAATACTGGCATGGTTAAGCATAAAGAGATATTGTACTTGTATCAGGGCTAATATTCCTCTGTGTGGGAAAAAATATCCATGTGTTCCTGCTACTTCTGTGTGCAAGATGTTATACCCGAGGGCTGAAAGTAATAGTAGCTGGTGCGAAAGTATTCACCAATATCAAGTGCAGATGAAAGCTTTTAGAGCCAGCTGAAAGCTGAGTTAATAATTCTTCAGCTTAATATTTGAACTTGCACTCTGTCTGGCATAATAAATGATGGGTGACTTAATTTCATTTGAATTCTATTAGAAGTGTGATAAAAAGACTCAAATCCTTATCTGACATCTTCGCTGTGTTGTTTTGGTTATTTGCCATATTTGCCATATAATCTAGAATCTCATCTTTCCTTTTGTATGATAGCTGAAATACATCTTTCTGTTGAATATTTTACTTTCTCTTTAGAGACTGATAAGTCACAGCCAAGATCATTGTCTGTGTGTTTGGGTAGCAAACATACCCTGCTCTGTACATCCCATATTGCCTGCAGTTGTTTGGAGGTTACATGATTAGCTGGCTGTAATGTGAATTAGTGTCTATGTCACAGAAATTCCCCGTGCAATTATCACCCCTTGGAAATGCTGCAGTGCCAGGTTTAGGCCTGCTAACAAGGACTGGTGCTTCTGTGCCTCCTTTAATCATCCTCTTTTGTTTACACTCTTTTTGGAGAAGCCACTGATCACAACTCCTGTAACAGTAGGTACGTGCTGGCAGCAGAGAAATGCAGAGCTTGTCGTATTCTGCTTCATAAACCTGTGTCCTTGAAGTCTCCTGCATCCCTGCCCTGTCAGACTGGTAAAGATGTGCTACTTTTATGAATTCTTGGTAGGAGTGGTAAATACTGAATTTAATAATTCCATTTTGAATTAGGTCTTTAACAAAACAATTATTGAAAAGGTCAGCTGGGTTTCTGAAGGGTGCAGTGGAAGAAAAGCATGAGAAAGCAATTTGTCCTGCAAAGGAGGGAGAAGGGACTGCACTTGAAGCACTTTCTGCAGTTATCACCTGGGATATCTGGGAAAGGACTGACTTGCCCAGAGCTGTCCCCTGTCCTGTGCTGTCCCCCAAGCAGGAGGCAAGGGAAGGGCTCAGCCGTGGGTCTCTGCACACAACGTGCACCTCAGCATCTGCACCAACATCTCTGTGCAGCAAAACCACAGTGCCTGCTGTCTCCAAAGCTGCAACCAAGGGTGTGGGCCCCTCAGAGCATCTCGACAGCAAATTCAGCCCTTTTCATTCCCTTGTCATCAGAGCTGAGTTATGTCAGTTCCTGCTCTCCAGACCAGTTTGAATTCAATTTAGCTGGTGATTAAGTTACTTTGTGTGAATTGGATGCTGGTAGGAATGTTTGTTCAAAGGGTTAACTTAACCTTCCCCAAGGTTGTAACGGACACTGGAAGATCAAAAGCTCCTCCAGACTCTCAAAGAGAGAGGCAAAAAGATTGCTTGCTTTCACAGTTTTCAGTCAATGTCTTCCTTCTGGGAAGCAAGTCTGTGTTTAACATACTTAAAACTCGTGGTACAAACAACTCATTTTGTCTCTAATCATAAACATAATTTGTCTGGTTTTTCTGTTCTTCAGATTTGTGCAGTAGCCATGTTTGTCAAAGTATTTGGCACCAGTGACATCATCTTTGTTGAAATGCCGGACAGCGTGATGAGTCCCAGATGTTAACACACACCAAAAGTTGAGAAAGAATTAAATATAAAGATCAACTGTAACAGCTATGGAGGTAATAAAAAGTGATTCTGTTTTCTTCTAGTATTTAAAAATAATTATTTCTGTATTTTTGAGGTTTGTTTTGCATACATGATCAATTAGGGGCTGTGCTCACTATTATGTGTGTGCATAAAGACTGACTGAGATGTGAATTTGGATGAATGCTGAATAAAGCATGATCTAACTTCATAATTGCACTATTTCCTTTGTGGTTTTTTCCAATCTTTTGCACTTTGCTTGTGCAGATAATGATATATGCAGAATATGTGCACTGAGATCTAAACATGCCTCTTTCTTAACTGCCAGGATTTAATTTGTCATTTGGATAAGGGTCTTGAATGGTTATGTCAGCACATCATGTTTTCTAATGTTCTATAACATGACAGGCCAATGTAACCAAGAGTAGCACCACTTCCTAATGACATGTCATGTCTGTGAAACGTAGAAAGGATGTGACTTGATGTGAATCAGGCTTGAATTTTTTTTATTTTTCTTTATTTTAAGACAAAATCCCCCTCTGCACTCCAAAAGTAGCTTTCATAGAAATATGGTTTAGGGGAAAAAGAGGAAAAATCATGCAGGTACCTGAGGATGGTTTCATAGTGACCACACATCTACCCAAGTGCCTCATGCTGCCTGGTAAAGGAAGCATTAACAAATAATATATCCATCCATCTAGAGCATCCTCAGAGGGATAAGGCTGACCCAACTAATATTTGCATGGAAAATCAAGCAGAGATGTTCCCTTAATTTTCTACTGATAATGAATACTTTCTTTGGATCATTCTGTTGTTTAGATATTGTTTGATATCATGAAAATTCCGATATCCACAGTCAAAAAAATTGACTTGGAAAATATGTTTTTTTAACTTAGTGCGGCAGTTCTCCAGGTTTTATAGGCATAATAGAAATTGTATTAAAGTCATAGAGAGAAAATAGAAATGTAGACTTTTCACATTAGGATATTGCATCCTATAAAAGTGATTAATCAGTTGGATATGTAACACATATGTCATTGTCTTGCTTTAAAAGTCTTCATATCATAAAAAAATATAGAAATACATCAAAATATAACCTTGTTTTAGTTCTTCTTAGTAGATTATCCTTCATCTCTTTTTTCAGAGTGAAAGTTTTGGCATTAGTCTCAATACAAGTTTTCTGAAACCTGAGAGCAGCAGTGGTAAGTTTGTGGAGTTGGTTGTGCTGCAGTTTTCTCTGTGCTGCTCAGTTCTGAGCCAGCCATATGACATTGACATCTCTGAGTATGTGGGAATTATTCTATTTGCATTTTTCTTACCTTTTCTTTCAGACTGCATGCTAATTTGGGAATAAACATTAAAACCCAAATAACTTTTATTTCTGTTTATAGGACTGCACTCAGTTTACATCTAATGTTGATACATGAAGAATATGGGATTTTTTTCAAGGGTTCCTAAAGCTGTTAAGACTTACAGGTGAGTCTTTCAGGTACCCTTACTAAACCTAACATGTCCACAGCATTTTGCTAGATCTCATTTTCAAAATTACTTCTGTTAGTTATGGGTCTAATTCACAGTTCTGAAAGCAGCTTGGATGCTTAGTGCATTAGATCTCACTGACCTTCAAAGGGACATCTAAACATTTATGGTCAGATACAGAATGTCAGAGGAGCCTGGTAGGATTCTTTTTATAGTGTTTCATCACCTCAATCACTTTGAAATCACTTTAAACATTTTCCTTCTATTTAAAAAATGGGGCATGGATTTCTAAATCATATATGTACTTAAGAAAATATTACCTGTAATTTTTTTTTTTTTTTAAACCTTGTGAATACTCCAGGAAAAAAGTTTGTTGTGGATGCAGCATGTTAGTAGGAAATGTGTGCTATGAATTTTGGGATGGATCTTGAGGTTTTGCCACTGATGTGTCATTTTTAGTCATTACTTGCTGAGCTGTATCATTAGAAATCTGAGTCACATAAGCCATGTTTAAATTACATATTAGATGACCCAAGTGTTTAAGGCAAGCTGGTGTAATTCAGCATCACTTTAAACAATTTATGCCACTGAAGATCAACACCCTCAATGTCCTGCATCTTCCTGAGTGGAATTATTTCACCTTCTCAAGTATTTTCTTATACCTCATTTTAGTCAGGACCCCCTACCTTCTCATACCTGGCTTCTCTGACTGTCTTGTGGCACTGATGCAATTACTGTCTCTATATACACCCTACTGTTAGTCTTTAAAAATGTAAAAATTACACCTGAAACACAAACATACCTGTTTCAAATAGTGTGTGAATATGCTGAAGAAGAAAATCTCAAGGGACAAAACAGAGAGAAGTTTGCTGAGGGATGACCAAAATGTTAGTTGCATACAGTTATGAAAATACAGTATACTATCATGTAATAAAGTATCACACAATATAACATTTTTTCTATGCTTTAGTGTCATTTTTATTTGCTGAACAATTAATAGGTTTTCAAACAGAATAGGTTTTCAAACAGCTTTGCCAGTTTTGATTATTTTCTTTCATACCCCCATCCATTTTTCTGGCAGTCATTCCCTTCCATTCTTGTGGCCAGAGAACTGTGCTATGACATGCTGAAAAACATTTACTAAGGTGATTAAAAGTCATGTTCAGAATTATTGATTACACAGCCAGTGACTTCTTGCCAGGCCACTACATTTATGCCAAACTGTGTTATCAGACTCTCTGCTAGCATTGCTTTAGTGCAGTGGCTTTTCATCAGTTCTCCTTAAAATACATTGAAAAACATTTTCCAGAAGCTGTGCATGTGATATCAAGTACAGGCTTTGCAGCTGTGTCTGTGATTCTTAGAAAGGTGAAAGAGCAATGACTTAACACTCTGTACCACCCAAGTCTGATTATTTTTTTTTTGTCTAAGGTCACCTTTTCTTTGTACATCTTGGAAAATTATCATGAATATTTATGATGGCATCAAAAAATCAAGCAGCTGTAAATTGTTTACAACATTTTTAAGAATATGAAACCAGCTTCTACTATAAATCAAGTATATCTGCTAGAACTGGATGAAAACTGAAAGCTCTTTGGTTCCATCCTATTCTCTTATGTACCTCAGAGCTGAAAAATCATCTGTAGCATGATTCCAAAACACTAATGTGGATAGATAAAAGGTAAAACCTGAAATAAAGTATCAAATTAATCATTCTAAAGATAGCACAGGAAAGTAGTTTAATGAAATATTAATCTGCAATAGATGCCGTAAAACTTTGTGGAAACTTTCAAAATGTTGAATTACAGCCTGTCTAAAATTTTATCTCATTATGTTTCTTTCCTGCCTTTAGAAAAATACATTCTTCCATCACACAGCAGTTCAGATGTGTGTATTTGAAAAAAAGTGCACATTAAAAATGTACACAATATTGTCTTCAAATATTTGATGGATTTTTCTTCTACAGAACCACAATTTACAATCTGCTACAAATTTAATAGCTAGCTGGAGAAATAGGCAGAAGTAAACAATTTTAAATCTTGGCACTGCTGCCAAATTGGTATTTAGATGGCATTTATTGTACGAAAACATCAAAGTACTTGGTTTAGTTCAAACTGGAGGAATAATATGAGGTGCACCATTTGCCTAAAAATTATCTTGAATGAAAAGGAGGATAACTGTTCACTCCCTTGGACTGTGATTTTTAAACTTTTTCTTGCCAAGTGCTGCCACCAGAGCCCTGGTGACAGCAGCCTCAGCCTGCAGCCCTGCCCAGGCTCATGTCAGGGGCCAGAGCCTTGCATATCACTTGTGTTGTGTGGATTTCAACTTGGGAGTGCTGTATTGAAGCTCTTAATCCATAAAAATGCAACTGTGCTAATAAACAAACTATCTGATTTAGAGACTGCAGTGTCATTTTACCTCTCTTTGGAAGGTTTGATACTTTCTGTATTTGGTTTCTCCATTTCTCCCTACCTGTTAAATGCTACTTGCACTGTCCCTGGGATTTTCACTGAAATAGTTTTGACTTGGAAAGCATGTGGGATTATAAGGTCTTCCCTCTTTCATGTTTAAAGAATTATTCAAAGATACTCAGAGGTCCACTTTGCTAGAGGATCTTTGCTGTCTGCCATATAGTTCAGTCCATTCAATAAGTGGAACAATAAACTCCCTTTCCTTTCCTGCTGCCCAGAGTTAGACTGTCACAGACCATCCATCCCTGAGCAGCACTGCACTACAATTCAAGTAAACCTCCTTCAACCAGCATGCAAGCCTTCATCAGAAGGCAAAACGCTAGTCTGAGAGGATAATAACTGAGACATTCTTTTAATAAGGACCATTTTTAAATGTTAAGAATGACTTGTTTTAATTGAAGGAGAGGAAAGGGACTCCTACCAAGAGTCAAAGAGATCCCCCAGAGCTCTCTGAAGTCTTCAAATTGTCTTGTATAGAAATGCCTGAGTATAAGAAATGAACAAAGGTTATAAAATCTTTCCAGCCACCTCACTGTAAAGTTCATCTGAGGAGGTTATTCTCTTCTACAGTTAAAAATTTGGCTTTAGTTCTAAATGAGATACCTGACCACTCTATTTACTGAAGGCAAATCATGAGACTCATTTTATAGACCAAACTTTTGCTGAGTTTGTGTAACAAGGATGCAGAACAATTACCATTCATCCATTCTTTTCAATCTCCTATACAATATCCACCTGTTCTGTCAGACAGCAGGAATGTTTGCCACAAATACAGACTACTGCAGGGACAGCAGCAGGTGTATGGCAGCAACAACTAATCAAATCAGCTGAATTGGAGGTGTGAACCACATTGCACTTCTGTGCAGTGAAAATGAGCAGAAAGGACAGAGCTAAACGGTGGGGAATTTTTGTTTTGTTTCATTTTTAAGATCTTGTTTCTAAATTATAGGCAGTGCAACTACTATGTGCAAGAAAAAATAATGAGGACTTGAAAAGAAAATGACACTTCATCCTTCCTGCAAAGGACAGACAGAGTGACATAGGTATAAGAGACACCCATTGTAATCACTCTCAGAAAGCAAGGCATGGGTTTTGATTTTCCTAAAGAAGCAAATGCAAAAGAACTCTTGTCTGTACCATATGACTCATGATGCTTCTTTACCAGGCTTAAAGAGAATTGAACTTGAGTAATAGCACCATTAGAGCTCTTTACCAGGAGCTAGTTCCTGTGGTTTCACTGGGTCCAGCTGCTGATGACTCACAGAGGAAGTGGCAGAGATTAGGTGCACAGGGAAAAAATCAGAACAGCTCAGAAATAAAGGAAATCAACCAAGCATTACCTTTTGTGCACAACAGAACAATGGCTTAACAACTAAGGTTCAAAATGATCTGTCTTATTCCCCTCATTATTCCACAAACCTGGTGCTATTCCTGTTGGAAAGACCACCAGGAAACATGTGAACCACTGTGGAATACACACTGTAATCCATGGAACATCTCAATTAATATTCCCTCTTGACTACAGCTAGAACAATACATAGCATCAAGCAGTTTAATCTCCGGCAATAATGCCTTTTGTAAGATCAAGAGGTCTTTCCTTGAATTAAGGTTTAAGTGAGGATTTTGAAAATTAGTTAGATATTCTGCATAGTGTGTAGTGGTGGCTACAGGTTCCCTAGCTAGGTAAAATGCAAAGACACAGTCTGGTTTTCATTAGAAATATTGTTGTTAGTAGTTTCTCCTTTGTAAAAAGGCTTTGTTATACAAATGTATATTCAAGTTTGTATAAAATTTAAACATTGTCCCTGGTATTCAGTTTTGTGCTAAAAACAAAGGATGTTCCTAGCAACAAAAAGTTAAAATAACTAACTTAAAAGGGAAGATATGGGAAAAAATATCCTGGATCTTGATTAAATTACTATTGTACAGTAGTAGTGCTGCTGTTAGATCACATCACTAAAGTCTTGGACATGTAGCTCAGGGGGTGTTTTCTTCTTCAAAATTGCAAACAGTTTAAGCTCTAAACTGTTGGGGTGGAGTTCTGTCTGAGTTGCTACAGATTGATAAAGTAGTTTATTAGAAAAACATGCGACTATTTTGACTAGATTATACCAGTTTGTTAAAAAAATTTTTGAAAATTAATATTAAATACTAAAAGCACCCTATAAAAAAAATATTGCTGATTTTGCTAGATCAGAGATTTATCCTTGTTTTTAAAAATAAATTGGAATAGACAGTTTCACTCACGTTCCACATCTTATTTTCCATAAGAATTTCAGAGGCAAGATCAGTTAGTAAATATTCAGAGACACATTTTATAAACATTTGCTGTAGTGATTAATGTACAACAATTCACAACCAGCTCTTTAGATTATCAAGTAATGCACTTTACTTTACATGTTTACCATCAGGCATTTCAAACCCCACAAGGTGACTCTGTGACATTGGTGCATGGCCTCTGCAGAACAGAGTTTTGAAAAGGCCCACGCTGCTCTGAGCTTCAGGTGTGCTCCAGCTTATGCAATAAGCACTTGAAAGAACATTGCCAATAAAACAGATGCTTCTCCTGGTGTGTTCCTGCGTGGAAACCAAATATGAATTCTCTCCCTGGCCCCTGTTCTCCCCAGTGCCAGGGCTGCATTGTGTGCAGTGGGCAATGAAGGCTGCATTTGGGATAATGAAGGTGGTGCTGTGCATGGGGAGGTGCCAAGCTGCAGCACATGGGGTGCCTGGGGGTGTGTGGGGTTCTGCTGCACCCGTGGCCCTGGGCAGAGCTGCAGCAGCTGTCCTGCAAGGCATGGAATTCCTCTTCCCTGCAAGCAGCCACGTGGCCTTCATGCACTCAGGAGCACGTGGATCAGGTCAGTTCATTCACTCTTCTCTATTAAAAGTCCATTATTTCTGTTTAAATATTTCCAGTCATCTCATCCATGTCGACTCTTTGGCACATAGGTGAAGATGAAAGGGATGAAACCTTATTCCTATGAATGCCATAAATATATATTGAGAGGGAGGGGAAGTGAAATGGAGTTAATAAGCATTAGAAATTGTTTATTTGATACTGTTATGCTATCCCTTTAAGATATGCTAATATGAACTGCTGTCAATACAACATCACTTAGTTGGTTTTCATCTGGACCTTAGAGCACAACAAAATTATTAGTACATAAATCTCTACTAATTTACTCTAGATTATGATTCTTTCATCAACATGCACATATAAATTATATCATTAATCATAATGATTTCTTTCAGTATTCATATGTAGTTTCTTGGGAATCCCACTGTAATTCAGCATGAATTAATGTCCACTTATTGGAAAGCACTACCTACACTGATATTTCCAGGGGAAAAAAACCAACAACTGTGAAGCATCTTAAACTACAGCCTGAATGACTGGGGTGCTGGTAAACAGCCACCAGAGGAGCGTCGCCCCAGGTGAAGGAAAGTTCTCCTAAAAGCAGTTTGCTGCAAAGCTCATTAGGCCAGATGGCAGCCTGTCTTCCAGGAGCATGTAAAGCACTTCTGAGGGAATGGGAGGACTTCTCTCTCCTTCACCCTGCCTGGGGAATATGCAGAATGAGGGGAGAGCTGAAGCAGGGGGGCATTGCTGGGCACTGGAGGGGGCAGTGCAAAACCATCTGCTGCACTTGTTTGACAGGGCAGAAGCAATAATAACTCCATCAGTCTTAACAAGTAACACTTTCTAATTGGCCTCAGCAATAAATTTTGCTGAGAGAAGTAGCAGTATTCATCTGCTTTTCTGCAGAGTGGACTTCAGCCATGAATTTCATGCTTTGAAGTGGCTGGCCCATAGATTAAAGAGGTCAAGGACCTCTTGTGGGTGAGATGCCTTGGCCTCAGTTTCCCTCACCTAAGAAATGCAGCTGCCTCCTTGAGAAGTGCTGTGCCCTTTCTGGAGGTGAAGTAGGATTCTACTTAATCTAGCTATCAAATATATAAATGGAACATACATATATACATATGCATGCTTCATAAGTGAGACAGTGAGGGGGAAAAAAAGGAACTTCTGACTATAACGAAAGATTCATTAGGAAAAATGAACTAATCAGTGCTCTCCAAGGAGAAATTCATTCTGTTTAGGAGGCCGTACCCTCTGCTGCTGCACATACTTAATATAATTTATATTATTATTTAAATCACTGCGTAAATTTTAGATACTTTTAAAAATCAAGTTAATGGACCATACTTTACTGCTTAGCATCATTTATATCAAGAATTAGTGTCTGTGGAGATAATATACGCTAACACAGAGGAGAAAACACAAACAAGCAAATATCATAAAATTCATCTGTAGCATGGGCTTAAAATTGAACTGCAGAAATGAGCCCTTGGAAGAGTTGTGTGTTGTGTGGTACAGCCTTTCCTTTGAGCTGTGTGCCCTGGGTGTACTCTTGAACCACTCACCACCATATAGGGAGCCCAGTCTGGCACCAAGCTGTCGTGGCAGAATATTTATCCTACTGGGAAATATCTCCCTCTCCTCACTTGGGATGCAAAGGAAGACAAGAATCTAGCATGACTTTCCCACAGCCATAAGATAGAGTTGGCAAATGAAAGAATTCTTGGGGGGAAAACAGGCACCTATAAAAACTGCTTAGGAGCTGAAGAGAAAGGCTGAGGCACTTTAAATAGACACAGCCTAGAAATAAAGAAAGATGGAAATAGAGAAAGATAATGGGAACCTGAAAGAGTGAGAGGATCCTGGCAGCTGAGATAAATCCAGGGCCTTCTGCTGTGGGCTCATTAAAAGACAGAATATATTTCCTAAAATGTCTTACCTGTACCAGGCAATAAAACAGCTGTGCATCATTGCTTCCTTCAAGATAGCTGTGCTGTATTTCATTCTTCTTTTATTTTTTTTAACAAGGAGCCCAGTTTCTCAAGCTTTGACACAAAGTCTTTCAGAGCCCTGGATCCCTGTCAATGTCATGCTGAAGCTCAAGTCACAGAGGTGATCCACTGTGCTGCCACTGGAGAGTGGTGCAGAGATGGGACAGCCCAGGGATGCAGGAGGCACAGGGGAGGACAGGGACAGACCCTGGGAGATGGGAAGGGGGACACTGGTAGTGCAGAGGGCTGCTGTTTGCACTTCCTGCTTCATAGAATCATAAAATAGTTTAGGTTAGGAAGAATCTTAAAGATCATCTAGTTCCAATCCCTTAGTCAGGGACAGGGATACCATCCACTTCTCTAACTTATGTTGCTTCTGAAAAATAGAAACCTAGGTAAAGAGAGAGTGATGTTGTCCTTGGAGTGGACAAAAAAGTCAAAGCCCACAGCTGAGAACAGGAGGTGTAAGCAGGGGATTCTGGAAGGCAAAGGGTGAAGCAGAAACAGCACCTCTTGTCATCCCACCATCAATGAAGCTTCCCTTTCTGTGGGGAGGATAGAAAATTTCTTCAGATTTGAGCATTACTTTCTGATTAACTAATTATGTACAATTTCATTAAATATGGTCTTCCAATAAAAAAAACAGTTTGTAGCTGAGAATATTTTACTTTTGCACCTCATAACTCAGCCCTAAATTCATCCATATTTCATATTCCCTCATTTGCAGTCTGCTTTCTTCCTGCCTGACTTATAAACTTTCTACTCTGTAAAAGTTTTGAGGTTTATCCATCTAGCAGATGAAGCTCAAGGAGTAAAGTCTTTGTTGTAGTCACAGATAAAAAAGTAATCTTTTATTAACAGAGATAAATTTGAGCCTCTGGCATCTTACAGCTGGCCCTGACAAAGTAGATGTAGTCAAAATTTAATTTTAAACACAGAGAGCAAAATTCATAGGCTGCACATTGTCACATCCTCTTTGCACCGGCTAGAATTATGTTCTGCCAAGGGGACAGTGAGAAAAGCTGTTTGCCATTGTGATGATTTATTCCTACTTAAGGCTGGTTTGTTTGGGAAGTGCAAGTAATTTTTTACAAAGATGTGTTTTACCTTGCAGTTTGGAACCCCAAATACCTCCTAATTCTTGAATGGGATTTTGGACAGCTTTTTTTTTCTTTCAAAAAAACCTCCTAACAATTATGTTTTGATCAGCTCATTCCATATAACAGTAATTGCTTAAACAAGTGCTGTACCTAAATGATTAGTTGCTGCCCCAGTGTCTGCCTGCATTGCTGGGTCACCTGGAAGTTTTGTACTAGCACTTTCATTGCCTATACATAAATAATTTTCTTTCCTGATGGATTCACAAGCTGCTGCCTCAGAGTCTCCCTATGTATCATCTGTGTACTGCCCAGAGTCTGCAGCTGAGTGGGTAGATTGCTCACAGCAGCCTACTTCATCCATGTCCCTTGGTTTGGGGCGCGGCGCGCTTGCAGCTCGGGCAGAGCAAATAACATTCTGGCCTCCTCTTCCAGCAGCAGATTAGTGACAGCAGCAGGCAGACAACTTTTGTCCCCAGGGAATATTAGAAATCTAGAGCTAGAAATAGATGGATTAACTGAAATGCAACCCAACCTCTGATCTACATTATTGTCTCTCTTCTTTATCTCACAGGGGAAGCAGAGATAAAGAGTGATAGACACTGATAATGATGGAAGTCCTCGATAATACACCGAAGTGATAAACTTCTTTGTGGCCCTCATTGTGCCCAGTTGTCTTCAGCTGGTTATGAGCTCTAGCCTCAAGCTATTTACACCATGATCAGGCTAGTAATTAGCAAAATGTTTAATATAATATAGAAGCAATTAGGAGGTGATAACACGCAATTAAGATGTGTTTTCAGATTAAAGATTTTATAGTGCTCTCTTTCTTGAAAAGATAAAGTGCCTATCTCAAAATGTCAAACTGCAGTGATTTAATCTGAGTTATTTTCAATTAATATGCATGTATTCTTGCGATGTGTTCACCGTTGTTATTGACATTGATAAATTAAGCTCATCCCAGCAGAATTTATCCTTGAGTCGCTCTATATTTCCTGAATGTCAGTTCTTTATTCGTATTTTTTTTTATGCCTACAAGCTGTGCATGATCTAACTCTAAGTCCCTTGATTCATCCCTGGGATTACAGTAATGTGTCAGTCTGAGTGGAACAATAATCTGAAAGGGCATTGTTATAAATAGTGTGTTAGAATATAATTGTTTGTCATGTCGTTTCTCCCCTTTAAATCCCTCTGAGTCCTGTTTAAGTAATTTAGACAGCTAGAATGACAAGAGTCTTGAGACTTCACTTATAGAGTTGTCCAACCAGTCTTCAGCCTACCCAGTCTTTTGAGACTGTCTCATCTGCAAAGTAGGAAGTGCAAAGAACAGATGAGTTCTGACTACACTGTGGATTTGTTATGAGATTTTGCTCAGGCCATTTATAGAACAATGTAAATGCTACTGATACTAATTTTTCCCTGGCTAGTCAATGAAAATATGTAGAAAATAGAAATTAGGGTGTTTCCTATCATCATTTAAGAAGTTAAAATCCTCAGGATGTTTTTTGATTAAGTTCCTAATTATAAAAATTTAAAAAAAAAAAAACACCATGACACAGGAAAGACAGGTTTTTTATTGCAAAAAAATTGCTAGAAATGAATGTCCTATTAGATCATCCTGTCCAGCTCCTGAATCATGCAGGATTATTCTCTGTAATGCATTTTTCTGCTGTTTGTTTCTGCTCTAGATGTTTCAGACATGCAATGAAGCACCCAAACATCAGAGGATTTGTACGCAGCATGCATCAGAAAGGTTTTTCTCAATTTAACAAGTATTTCCTCTCCTGTTTCTGTTAAGTATTTCCCCCATAGCTAATGCTAACAGTTTTCAAATATCTGTGTTTATGTCTCTTCTCTTGCTCTTTCTAGGGCCCACTTAATGATATTTTGTTCATATGTGGTTGCACAAAGGCAAGTTAGCTGACAGTCATTGCAAAGCATTGGCTTTGTGTCACGCAACTGAGATTAAACTCTTTTGAAACCATGGATTTAGCAAAGTAAGATGGTATAACTCATCACATCTTATGCTGACTGGCCAGTCACTGTTATCATTTAGGGAGCTAACCCATTTCTTCAAAAGGCTGCTTGAACACATTGAAATATTGCTGTCTGATAAACCCTGAGTCACTGTTGGTCAAACCAGGCACATTTGATTCTTGCCTATAAATAAGCACCTGCAATATTCTTCATTAATTCTGGAGGCCAAGTTCCAGCCTCTCAGTGTCTCTCAGGTAAGTCACAGGGGATGTAGAACAAAAAGCAGCTCTTGAATGCTATGTGTGAATACCTGGGTGTCATTCACCTTGATAGAATTCAGCTCACTTTCACAGAATTTTTAAAATACTAGCAAAGAAAAAGCAATACAATTAAAGGAAGCTGCCTAAAAGCTGTAGAGGTGTCATCTGGCACCACTGTTGATTATACAGAAAAAATTATTGACTTTTACATATACAAATGATCTAAGAAAAAGCTATGTGAAGACTTGAAAGAAATACTTTCTTTTGCCAGAAGGAAAAGGAAAGTATTAAGAACCGCTGCTGAATTTTTTTTGGTGAGCAGGTAAACATTTGACTGTACCTGAGCCCATGGGGGCAAGGTTAGCTTTTCCCAGCTGATTTACCCTACCAGCACCAAGGGCAGATAAAAAGCAATGGCAATGTAGCTGGCAAGTCCTAACAGCCTGTTTTTTCTTGGATTGGCACTGGAAACCTTGGATCTTCATCCTGAAGCTGGGGAAAGCCTCTGGTTTACCATGCTCGCTCCCTAAACAAGTAGTGCAGTAGTCCAAAAATGTTAACAGAGGAAGATAATAAATCAGATTGGAAAGGATCTGAATAAAAATTTCAGATGTTGACTATGTAAGACTGATACATAAACAAATACAGAGGCCACAGAAATATGTTAATGACATTGGGATATGACCTGAGAGAGATGTTTCTGTGCTGCACTTGCCTTCAGATACAATTATAAGACCATTTGTACAGTATATTCTTGTTTAATATTTTTCTTTACAAGCTATCTATCAATGTCATACACAAAGCTTACGGAATCATGCTACTTACGTGTTTAATAATAAATAATCTTTCCAGGAGCTATTATGGATCTAAGTATGGTTATAGTAAGGGTATCCAATAGCTACTTTAACTTACACAAATATCTATTTTGCAAACTTGCAGACTTGATTATAATGTAACCTAGCTATGTATCAAATTTAGTTATACTTTTCCTTCACATTTTACTAAAAAACAATATACAAAATATTCTCAAATTGTGTATGTGGTCCTTATGTTATTCCCTCACAGAAGAGAAAATGGCATTTAAAATAATGTTGTAAATGGCACTAAAGTGAATTTTGATTTTGTTTCCCTGGGTTAATTTCTGCATTATTCAGAGATTACTACAGAGATTACTAGATTTCTACATTACTCTGAATTCAGAATCAGGCCCAATATTCCATGCAAATGGTCTTTCCTGTGATGCAACAGGAAAGTGAAAAAGATCAACAGTATCAGCCAGCAAACAAAAAGGCACTGTTCTTTTTTTTTCTTGTGTTTGTTTCTCTGTTTTCACATTTATATAGTACACATTTAAGAAAAAAGAGGAAAACAGATTTTAGCAGAGCTACCTTTGAACCTTAGAGTTGCTTTCCAACACTTATTGCAGTACTAACAAGCCACAGGTGTACACTACAGGAGCGGGTGAAAATGTAATTGAGGGGTATGATGACAGTTAATTGTCCATAATGTATTTATCCCAAGATGCACTTATGCATCTGTTATATATTTAGGTATTTGTTACTAGTAGCTTTGGTGATACTTAAGCAGAGGGGCATCTATGTCTAAAAGACAATAAAAAAAGGAAAATGCTATCAGGGGGCTCTAAAGTGGCGAGACAAAGAAAGTTCGTCTCTTTTTCACTGTCTCTGAAATGAATAGGTCTATTTATTTCAATGGGCTCTTTTTTCCACATATGCCATATTAAGGTTTGAGTACAAAAATCTCGACTCCTGTTTCTGGATGTACTACAGAACTGAATTACTTGATTACCTGCAGGCATTTTAATAGTGATGTATTTTGATATTTGCCTTTCTAATATAGTTTCTTCTCTGTTTCAGCTTATTGTTGTTATAAAACAGCTTTGCACAATAGACTAAAGTAGTGTCTATTCACCCATTGACACATAGAGGATTTATGTGTGGGAGTAACCCACAAACTTCCCCTCCTCTTTATTGCCTCCCTCCATGCATGCCTTGAGAATAGATGTGATAATTAGTATCTACTTTTATCTATATTTGTATGCCATCCAGACATTTAAGATAAGAACAGCAAGTCACTGTATTGAAGCAGTGTCCTGAATTCAAAATGCAGTGACACAGCTTGGATGACTTTGCAGGATTATGTATTTTTGGGGCCTACTTCTGCTCTCTGTGAAGTCAACAGCAAAACTGCCACAAGGGTCAGCAGTGAGGAGAACAGAAAAATGAGGTTATTCTTTCGGGGATTTTTCAGCAGGAGCCAAGGAGCTTAAACCAAACCACATATCTTTAAAATTTGGTTTAGATTGGATTAATAAGAAAATAATTTTAGGGCAGTGGATACTACCAGGACACTCAGTGAGTACCTGATTCCTGCAAAGGTTGTGAGGTAAATGGAGAATCTGTACAGGGAGAGAGCTTGTCCCACCTCAGGCAGAGGGAGCACTGAGATCCCAACCCAGCTGTGCAGCAGGTGATGCTCTTTGGAAAGCTGACCTTTCAGTCGGACTATCTTTCTTGCCATGAAACTGGCCCTGCATTTGGGTTTGTTAGCACAGACTCAAGTTTAACAGTGTTTTGTAAGGGGGACAGTAGTCCCACTATATGTAAGATGGGGGCCTATATAACCACATTATCTTAAAAGACCAGAGCTCAGTTCATATCAGAAGCTGTGCTCATTTGAAACTGCCCAACATTAGCATCTTAGAAATATTATCTGAAGTTGCTGAAAACTGGTATTAACCTGCTGCATGCTTGGAGTGCTCTGATAAAATGCAGTTGCTGTGGTAATTGTTATATTATGTTCAGAAAAGTGCCAAGAATATAATTGCTTGCAAAATGACTGTGCAGTTCAGCTTTAATCTACATGGCAAAATTGTTTACTGAAAGAAAAAAAAACTTCCAAGTCTTTGCATAAACAAGTATATTCAGAAGTAGACTCTATTTAACTTTTAACACCAAAATTATGCTCACAGTTTATTAACTAGATGCTACTTGTAACATTTCCTGCTTGTTAAAAACAAAACCAAAAAGCACAGAGCACCCAAGAAAACCCAACAAAAAACAAAACCCCCAAAACACAACAAACCCAAACCACCATAGGATGATTTCCTTAAGAATGTTCTCTCAGGTATGTCCAGAATATTAATTAGGCCCATCTATTTCTGTAGGATAATAACAATGTCCAAGAACTGAATGGAATCTGTGACCTGTGAAAGGGCCATTCATATGCTTTAGTCTGCCTTAGCACATTCCTTAACAAGTGAACATAGACCTTTTTCATAGTCATCCTAAATGTTTCAACTGTGTATTTCATGGTTTGGTTCTTGTGTCTCCAAAACACATAGCTTCCCCCCCAACCCCCTTTCTTTCTTTCTTTTCTTTTCTTTCTCTTTACTCTCTCTCACTTTTTTTTTTTTTTTTTTTTTTTTTTTTTTTTTTGGTCTAGTGGGAAGTATTCCATGCTCTCCTCATTTAAATGCTTATGCCTTTATGGTTATTTTTACTGCCATACCTATGGGGCTTCTAACTTTATTGCCTGTAGCTGAAGGATATTTTAAAGGAATTAAATTTATTCAGTTTAAATCTTCTGGGGGATACAACAATATCTTAAACAATTAGCAATAATTAAAAAGCATCTATTCGAACTGTGCAAAAAGCAAATAGATTTAATTTAAATACAGTAGTCAGGACTAAAGGTTTCTTTTTCATTAAAACCAGGAAGGGTCTTGCCTCCTCCCAAACCTTTCTTTATTTTAGGCAACTTTTTATCAGTTACTTTTTAAAAGTATTTTATCATTTGTTGGTTCAGAACATTTCCCAAAGTGTTTGCATCAGGCATTGCCAAAGTCTCCACAGGGCTGACGTGGGTACACTGTTTCACTGCCTAAACTGAGGATAAAGCTGCTTGGAGCCTTAAGAGCCTGTTCTGTTTAATGTGGGTCTTTCCATGTTCTCCTCACTAGCTGTACACATTTATCTGCAGAACAGTAATCTAATGGAGATCAGATCAAATATATGGAATTGCTGCATATCCCATTAAATAGAATAATTAGAATAAATAGCAAAACGTCATCAGAAATATATTACAAAAAAATCTCTGCTCAGTGTGTGATTGTTGGATTTGGTTGGATTTGCTGCAGTGACTCTCCTTTGGCAAGTGATGAGTGTGGGCAGTGCAATATTCACAAGTGGTGTGAGTGCCAGGAGCAGTTTCTGCTGTGACTGCTCATCAGACATGCTGGCAGCACCTTCAGGTGAGACTCCAGAAGCTCCTGTGGCTGCACCTCAGTCAGGATCCTTCCCAAGGCAGCCCCAGGCCTTTCTGCTTGGCTGTAATGAGTGATCAGAAATGTGAAGTCAGGTCTGGGACACTTTAATTTGTGCTGCTATGGTCGAATTAGGCTGGTCATGCTTGTATCTGCTCTTCTCCCTAACTCTCTGTTCAAAACTATGTTCACAAGTTTTATGAGGGTTGTAGCACAAAAGTTAAGGGTTACAGTCTCATTAAAGTACTTTTGGTAGCAATTCTGAGTTAAAGATGCTTGCCCCTACCTCATCACTCTTGGTGTCACGGCACAGCTCATTGATATCAGAGAAGAAATGTGCTGGCACAGGATGGAGGCCAGTGCCTGGCAGCCAGGGAAAGGGAGCATTTCACTAAAGCTGAGCAGCAACTGCTTGTGCCAGTGGAGAATAATGTCTGCAGATCTGCAGCTTCCCTGGGTTGTAATCAAAGTAGCAGATTCAAAGTGAGAAAGTTTTGTTTGCATAGTTTGTCAAGGTGCTTAAAAACACATGGATGCAGGTAACTTTCTTTTTTTAATTTACAAAAAATGTATATACTTAGCTAATGTGGTTTGGGGTTTTTTCAGCTCAGAGTCTGAGGATATATTCTTAAGGAGATGAAAGGGAAGGGATAAATTCCAGACAGTTTGTTGTAAGTGCCAAAGAAAGTGACAGCTATCTACATGAGCAAAATTTCTAGCAGTGCCTCACATCCACTGGAAAATGCTTAAGAGTCCACAAATAGAAAAAGGTTAAAAACTACTGACCTAAATAATTGGTTCAATTTTCAAGACTGCTGAGCATCCAACTGTTCTCATTGATTATAAACAGATGATGATAACGAATAACAGCTCCCTTAGTTGATGAAAGGCATCTTTTCTGGGGAACTTGTCCACAGATGCTTAGAAGAAGGATACATCTAATCCAAGCCTTTGATAAGAAGGAACATTTCTCCCTTGATTGTCTATTCTGTATGCATAGTGTACATAAATATTTTTGCTTTATTATTCACTATCTTATGATTCTTAGAACGTGGTAAAGAATTGAACTGTAGCTGATAAGAAGAAGCATAAGACAAGATCTTATTTTCATGTGTAGATTGTATGCTGTCTTGTGCTGAAACAGCTTTCATATTTACTGTATTGCTTGACCACCTTTTTAAAATTTAGTAAATTTAACTTCCATAATACAGAGGAGCTAGAAAAATTTATGAGTAATGTATTACATTTTATACCAGCTTCATGTTTTCTTGGTTTCTGCATCCAACAGATTTTGTGTTTTGATTCCATATTGTTGTGGTAAATACAGAAGAGCTGTGTTGTTTACTGGGAGGAAAACTGTACCAAGTAGTACCAGGAGAAAATTGTATCTTGCATTTTAATTTAAAATTCTGAACACTCTCCTTAAAGTTTTTCTTTTTGATGTTGTGATTCATATACTTCAGATCTCTTGGTTTTTAGAACTTTGTTTTAATTAATCTTTTGAAAGTTCTTGCAAGATTGATGTGGGCAGAGAATTTTGTCAGTCTTGTTTTACAATACTAATGCTTGTGGCTAAGAAGAATCTAATGAAAATACGTGATGTTCTTTGGTCCAGGGGGATTGGGTTAGAGAACATCTAAGCAGCCTTGAGATCCAAAAGCTCATGGGCCCTGATGGGCTGTACCCATGCACAGAGAGACCACTCACCATCATCTCTGAAAGGTTGTGGCCATCAGAAGAGGTCCCTGAGGACTGGAAGAAAGCAAATGTTACCTGGAGCTCAAAAAGGGCAAGAAGGACCCAGGGAGCTACTGTCCTGTCACCTTCACATCAATCCCTGGAAAGTTTATGGAGTGTCTCATTCTGGAGGCCAACCCTCATCCACATGGGTGACAGGAAGGTGATCGGGAGTAGTCAGCATGGATTCACTGAAGGTGAATCCTGCTTGTCCCACCTGATTGCCTTCTATGATAGAACAGCTTCCAAGGTGGATGAGGGGAGAGTAGAGGATGTTGTCTGCCGGGAATTCAGTAGGGCTTTGGCTCTCACAATGTCACTGTAGGCAAACTCAGTGGAAGTGTGGGTGGACAGTGAGGCAGATTGAGACCTGGCTGAATAGCAGATCCCAGAGGATTTTAATCACTGCCAAGGGTCTAGTTGGATGCCTGTCAATTGTGGTGTCTCCCAAGGTCCAAGACTGGACCCAGTACTGTTTGACTTATCCATCAATGACTTGGAGGAAGGGCCAGATGCCTCCTCAGCAAGTTTGCTGATGGCACAAAGCTGGGAGGAGTGGCCAGTACCCCAGAGGGCTGTGTAGCCCTCCAGAGGGAGCTTGAGGCTGGAGATACAGGCAGAGAGGAAGCATCTGAAACTCAACAAAAGCAAATGCAGGATCCTGCACCTGGGGAATATTAACCCCAGGCACCAGGACAGGCTGGGTCCTTGTGTCCTGCAGGTGAATTAAGCCATACAAGGGGTGAAGGCAGTGACAGCTGTGCAGCTACTGCATTGGCTCTCCTCACATACTGCTCCTTTTAGTGACACCCAAATGCATTTAAAACCATCAGTTTCACATTGTGACTTAATAGTTAAAGAGAACTTGTTTAATAAATGCTTAAGATCATCCTCTCCATTCAGGAGAGCCAAGAAACCAAACTCAGAGAATCTTGAGGGCTGTAGAAACAGGAAGGCTGCTGAGAACACACACATGCAAATGGCAAATTTGATTACAACGATGGGCTGTCTGTTTTGCAGCTCCTGGAAGCCCACCCTCAGCTATAAAAATGCAAAAATAGTGCAACAGGCAATGTGGCAGAACAGGGCTCTCTGTATTCATTCACAATTAGGTGTTCTATTCTGTTGTCACCAGATGCTGCCACGCACATTACACAACAGAAATGGGATTAGCAGGAATAACAAAAACCTGTCAAAGCACAAAACCATGGCCTAGTAGTCCTGACAAATTAAACAGCCTACAATGAGTGCCAGAGCATGAAAATCACTCACCCTTCCTCTACTATCTCTGAGAGGTAGGCAGTAAATGCCTTCTTAAAGGCAGGCCACCATGCAGCCAACACTAGACATAGAGGAAATAAGGGTTTTTCATTTCTGATGGAGCGTGAATTAAGGACAAACCACCTTAACATAACTAGTGAATATCTGAAAGATAGATGTTTCATTCTGCTAAATACAGAATAATTCACATGGTTCTGGCATGTCTTAAGTGGTCCACATTACAAACCCTGTTATACATAACAGTCCATTTCCACATATAGGAGCTTCCATGGAGTGCTGTTAATTTTATTTGTGTTTCTGTAATGCAAGATCAAATAGGCCCAATAGCTATGTAAAATCCGTGTTTTGCTAACCATGCTCATGCTGGTGGATCATCACCATGGGATGCTGGAAGATTCAGAGGATGAGAGAAGACTGTAAATAAACTAGCTCCAAGGCTGGAAACCAAGGCTGATGAGTTGTGTATTACTCTGAAATGGCTGCAGTGTTCATAGATTTTTAAAATAAAAACCGAAAGTTCACATCTATTATAGCCTGTTTTACCTATCTTGAGTTTAATAATGGTGTCATTAAGCTGAGCAGCCAACTGTGCTTGAAATTTTTCTAGGGATATATGACAAGTTGCTTTTTGTAGCACTGTTGTCCATCCTGCATCAAACTCATGTCAAAAGCAGTGACTTGTAACAAGCTTTTTCACATGCTTTTTTCAAGGTTTCTTTTGGCTTTGTGGGTTGCCTGTCACTCATTCTCCCTTAATATTCCCTATAGATGGTGATCATTGTCTACTTCTCTTGCATCTGCACTGCTCTTCAGCTGGGTGTTTTTTCTCTGAGCCACTCTCAGACATTATTTGCTTGTCCTAAACTTGGTGAACTTTTATTCTTGCTATAACCTCATCTGTACAGTTCCTCATTTTTGCTATGTGTGATTTCTAAAAACAGAAGTGATGCCCACATCTGCTATAGGGAAATAGGAGCTAAGTGGCTGAAATATCAGAATCTTTAGGCAGTATTTTAGATTATACTTTCACAGTGTGCATTCCCCCCCCCCCCCACCCCCCCCCCATACTTCTTTAGCTTCACTTTTCTTCCTCCCTAAAGAGTGGCAGATAAGTCACTCAGCTTTAGTGGTACTGTAAGTTTAGATGACCAATTCAGCAAAGGTGACAAATGCTACTTTCTTGCCTCTTTCCTGACCCCATAAGATTTCCAAGATTTCTTCTGGGAATTATTTACAGAAGATGTATTTCTTCATCTGTGGCACAAAACCCATTTTTCCCCTTTATTTCCGCCCTCTGAGAAAGTCCTTGGAGTAATAGGTAAAATGTCAAAAATAATTAAGAAAAATACTGATATACACTGTGGCAGAGAATTATACCTTTTGAGATGGTTGTTGCCATCATCTGTAATCAGTCCCCTGACAGATATAAATACCAGCTTTATCACCTTGTTTTAGATGATGATGTGTTGAATCAATGTTGATGAAGGCTGTATTTTGGCAACTTCAGTTAAAGGGAAAGAATAGTTTCAATTGTGAAGCAGAGAACATAAGTTCAAAGTAGAGTAAGTACCTGACACAGAATACAGGCATTCCTTTATATAACATCTATTTAATCCTGTTCATAAATTTTTTTTCTCATATGAGAGAAAAGGGCTGACAATAGCACAGTTCTGTCCCAAAATATTTGTGACTAAGAGCTTCCTTTTTGCCTGGTATGAAGACCATGTATCCAGTGAGTACCCATGCCCAGGAGCAATGTCTCTACTTTCTGGGCTAAGTGGCTATTTGGATTATTAGGTGTTTATGTCCTTAAGAAAGAACCTTTTTGTCCTGCATCTTAAAAGAAAAGATCATATTTATTTTCAGGGGAAATGTATCATGACTAGATTTATGGTACCATGTGCTCAAAGATCAAATTGCATGACCGCAAGCATTTATATTTTTATTTATAGGAATTAATATAAAGGAACAAGTACCTTACATGGAGCTTAAGTGTTTGGCATTTATCTTTTTCAAAATGAATTAGAAAGGCAAATGGACTTGGAATGCCAGTTAAAAAGCTAGGATGACTCACTGTAATTTATTACTTTTTACATTTAGGTAGATGCAAAGTACAAGTTATGGTGCCCACAGTTCAACTGCTATACTATATTTTATGAAGTACAAAGTAGCAATTGGTTTCATAAGGGAGTAAAGATTTGGCACTAAATCCTCTTCGACTTTTAAATGATACTTCTGTATTCTTTGATTTTTTATAAAAGCTTTAACAGTTATGTATACATAGTAAGTATGTACTTTAACCTCTTTGGATCTCCATATAAAAAGCTTTGCATCCACATGCAGACCTCTATAAACCATTCAGAATGTTTCCAGACCTCGGGAATTCCAGGATTTTGGGACAGTGCTCAGGACCAGAGTTCTCATGGTCTACATTACACTTAAAAATTAGCTGTGTCCAAAATCCTCAAAAAGGGCCCGCTGTGTTCACATGATGCACAATCCCTTAAGCTAAATGAGTGTCAACAAACTGATCTGCTCCCTCAAATCTTTTGTATAAAAACTATATTCTTCCAGATTTTTTTATGGAAAGTTTCTGGTATGCTTCAACCTCTCATTCTCTACCTTTAAATATCTTTCTTCCTTATCTTTCTATTCACAGCAAAACTAACAAAGGAACAATTATCCAACAATTATTATTATTTGCATCACAGATACAGCAGATCTCTAATGATAAGCAATATCTCAGTGTTCATTTGCATTACACGGGCACAAAAAGCCATGGAAGCTGACTTGGGAAGTCCACACATTGGTGCCTTCATAGAATTCTGTTTTCTGGAAGCATGGAAAACTCCCCAGTGCTTGAGATGTGCATGGACTCTCACAGAACACGATCTGTGAATATAATCTAATACATGTATCAGGGAGCTGAAGAGTGCATTGTCTTTTCACGTAAATGTATCAGCAAAGTCCCCAGAACTAATTTCTGGAAGCAGTAAGGAAAGCTGACAGAGCATAGCAAAGCTGGAGACTTTTTCTTGTTGCTCAGCAGACTGTGTGGAGTGTCTGGGCTCAGCAGAGCACTGCACACAGTCAGTAAAAATTGTTGGCATCACCTGAAGAGTACTGTTATCTCTGGAATCCTGCCTGTCATGTGGATAGCTTTCATGCACAATGTGATGTGTGGTATGAAGCAAGTTCTGTGTGCCTTCAGCAAGAATGCAAACCAAGAGCTGCAGAGTGTAGCTATGCAGGAATAGCTAAGGGGTAACAATCATTGCCTCCTGGTGCCCCAAAACCTGATTCCACTGGAGCTGCTGCAAATGCCCTTGTCCTCACCTCACTGCTGGCTCCACTCTGCTTTGAATCAGACTCTATCCAGCTGGCATTGCAAAGGCTAAGTCTACCTTTGAATTCTAGCTTGGATCAGATGGGAACTTCTAAAGCAGGTCTTGTGATCATTTCCATTGTTTATGCTTTTGCTGGTGTTGAGGAACTATCTCAAGTGCATGAGCTGGAATTCATTTTGAATAAAAGTAAACCAACTACATCTGATGCATTCCAGAGAGAAATAGGTACTTGGGCTGTGGAGTTAAACAAAAGACAGTCCAAAGTAAAAAAGAAATTAATTATTTAACATTAAAATTTCTTGTACTGTTGCTTTCTGATCCTCACTGTCAATTCTTTTGCTCTAAAAATATTCCTCTGGTCTGCACTGTTTGCCAGTGTGGATGTAGCCTTAAGGCTCAGCTGAGCTTGTTTTTCCAGTGTAGAAAGATCTTTCTGATGGTTTCAGAAATTGTTCAGTCTATCTGTGGTTCATGTTCTTAAAGTGTGAAATGGGGAAGATAACACTTAACCATCTTTATCAAACAGTATGCATAGCAGATGAAAGCCCAAGCAAGTCTGAAGTGTAGCAATATTTTAACTGCTACTACATCTCCAGGATCCTCCTACAGTTCTCTGTGCTGTATACACACATTTTAAAGTTGCTAATCTGAACTGTAAAAATACATCCAAGTTGATGGCAGTGCACATAATCAAACCCTCTTAATATAAGCTCTGCTTGGTTTCCCATATGATTTTTAGTGCCTGGTAATTGTTTATGGATCAGTTTCCTCTGAAATGCTGCTTATGAGTGTATTTAGAAAAATGAAGGAGAACAGCAGCTTCTCTTGGGGTAGCAGACAGTTGCTAAATAAATCTCTACTAGGAAGGTGCACTGTTACCCTAAATGAGGCATAAATAATGAATCAAATTTTAGAAATAATAATTTAACTAGTGCAGTTTGGTACCATGAATGTTTAGTGAGAGAACAAAACACAAAAAAAAAAAAACATGTAGTGTTTTGTTTCAGCTGTTTTAATAATGCTCAGATTTTTTCAGTGAGAATTCCAGGTCAGTTGGATTGTTTTCATTGAAATTTAAAAATAAAGTACTCCCATCTAAATGAAAATAGATTTAGGTTGGCTTTTTTTTTTTTTTTATGAAAAAACAGAGATACTTAGTACACAACATACACTAGATTTGGATATCCAGCCATTTTTGTGGAATTGCAAAAAACATGATAAAACACAGTTTGCTATTACTGTTGTTGGCAGTACTTTGAACTGGTGAAAGATGCATTCTTTATTATTCAGATTTTTTTTGCTTTCTGTGTTAATATATGATAAATGCACAACCAGTAGGTAAGCACATAAGATTTGAGATTTCCTTCAGTGTTTTAAAATTAAGTTTGAGCCATCCTAAGTTTCAGTTCTCATTGGTAGCATGATGTTAATAAATCATCAGAGCCCCATTGATCAACTGGCTTATTTAACATTGTACAAACAGCAAGAACTTATCTGGGCCACAAGCCCCACTCTTTGCAATTAAGAAAGTTAATTATTTCACTCTGACAGGTTACTAAGTTCTCTCTAGCCCCAGAGTTAATACAAAAATATTAAGAAGAGATTTTTGGGCAAAGAATAAGTTGGGCCAGTCCTGATCCCAGACTGAGCTGATCTGGTCCAGGTGAGACCCTCATGTTAGTTCAACTCAGAGCCTCAGTTTCTACACCTGAAAAATGGGGGAAATTATTTTGGCCCTTAAAATGTGGTTGCAGATTGACTGGCTCCCATTCATTTCAACCCATTTTCTACTCCTGCTGTAGGATAGCATCTCCCAAGTGCTGCAATCTTTAAGAAATTATCTTAGACTTCAGTCTGACTTGGCTCATTACATGTTTCCCTGCTCTCCATTCCCTGCTCATCTTTCTTTGATGTTGCATTATTATACATTACTTTCCCCACATGCACTTGTAGGATTCAGCTGGCCTTATTAAAACTTTCACTATCTTCACAATGAACTGGCTCAGTTTTCCATTTCATGTAATGAAAAGAAAACATTGTCAGATAGAAAACATTAATGGCACAAATTTCTGCATCTCACTAAACATAAACATTTAGATCTTCACACAATAAATTTAGTGCAATTTGATCTAACACCAGCCTGGTATCTAAATTAGGTCTTAGATTAGAACTGTCATCAAGACCCTTTCCTCTAGGGAAAACGAGAAATACTTGGAAAATAATTCAGCCCATTCAAGGTAAATCATTAAATACAAAATGTGAACACTTTCCATGGAGCAAAGGAGCAGCCACAGACCCCTGGAGTCCTGACTTCACATCCTTCAGAAGGAACATCCACAAAGGTCATATTCTTCATCCTGCTGAGAAGGTAATGCAAAGATAAGAAAAAGGACCTGAAGATCATGACTGCCTTTGAGATGAACAAATGCCCACTATTTTTTCTGGTACCAGAAGTATGAGGATTAAATGAAGGCAACACACACAGCCCCAAAAGGGACCATGATGATCCTCTGCAGTGTGAGTCTGTGTGCTGTGATTATTGATCCTTTATGGGGCAGGTCAGGAGGCAACTGGAGAAGTTTGTGGAACCAAAATTCATCAAGGTCTGCAAGTGGGAAGCCTCTAAGCTGCAAATTTTTGGAGGCTGGCAAAGTTTTCTGGCTAAGCATCACTAAATCCTTGTTCCTTGCTTGTATTAATTCCCAGGCATCCCTGTGGTCACTGTTGAGGCTAACAGAGCTGAACACATCTTACAGGAGCTGGTAAGACCTATTTTATGATATTCAGTACCTGGCATCCTTCACTGGGTGGAGGCAATCTGTGTCTCTGATCACAAAGTGTGGTAGTGGGGTCTCTGTGGAGGCTGTTCAGAGCTGCCCATGGGCCTGCTGTGGCAGCCAAGTGTCACCTATGCAATAGCATTTGTTAAAATTAAGTCTCTAATACAGCATTAGATTGAGTTGGAAATGAATGAGCTGATAGAAATGCTATCTGGATGATCACATTTCAGTCCAGCAAGACTGGATTTCTTTTCATTTGAGGGAGCTCTGATCTAATTTTGTATCTTCCCACCAGATTTTTATTTCTCCCAGTTGGCAGTGTGCTGGGCTACATTCTGGTAAAGAACACAAATACTTTCTAACTGCAAACCATCATGTCATCAGCTTTTCAGACTGTTATCTGCAACTGTTATTACTATGCTATTGTAACCACCACTTTTTTCCAGATTGAATGTGCTGCTATTTGAACTCTGATCCCATGGATAGAATGTGAGCAGCACCTTTAGTAGGATGGCAAATGCTGTCTGCTAAACCATGGCCATAAAACAGCCATTGTTTCTTTGTATATTGACCAGTGAAGAAAATAAACTCTGTTTTTTTATTAATGGATGAATTATGTAAATTAAAATATTTAATCATTTTAAAGCATAGAGTGTGGATGTGCTAAGTTGTTTGTAGGATTGAATTTCTAATAACTTTTTTAATTGGAGGTTGAATTCAGGTCCAAATGGGCAGATCTTAATAACCATATAAACCACTAATCACACCACTAGGCAGATCTTGATGTGTCTTCAATAATTAATCCAAGCAGATATCCTTAAATAATTCAGTGATTTTTAATTAAAGAAAATAGGGTATTTAGTTGATTTTTTTAGTCTGGGGAATATTTATCAACATGATTCCACGCCTTTACTTTTCTCTAATATTTTTTCTTTCCCTGCTTGGTATTTTATGACTTCTGGATTCTTTCTTAGTTAAATATTTTTCTAAGAGCAGAGACTTTGATTTGTAAATGTGAATGTGATCAATAAAAACCTATGGCTTCAAAGTGTCCTTATTTATATTTAAATCCTCCCTCTCACCTGCTGTTTGTTGCTTTTTAGTTATGTCACCAATCCCACTGGAGCTCAAATAATTTAGCTGGTCCTCTCTAAACTCCCAGACATGTTCCTTTCCCATGTACTCTTCTGTCCCTGCAGCTTCTGATGTAAAACAGATTTAAGTTTGTGTAGAGCAGAGGTCAACATGAAAGCCTAAAACAAAACAAAACAAAAAAAAAAAGCTGGCATTCAACTTTTAGCTCTGGTTCTTATTATAACTCAAAGCTCTATTTTAGTCATTTTAAAATGGTGGTATTGTTCTACATCCATAACCTGCCTTTCACTGAGTTTCTTACTGACTGTGATGCCCAGTTTAGATAAACTTGTAGACTGGCTGATGAGCATTTGGATGAACTGCAGGCAGCTATGGTAAAAGTGACAATTATTGTGCAACATTATCTCTGTGAATTTCACATTTATTTTGCTTTAGATTATGGCCAAGAGCAAAGCTTTGAACTCGTTTCTCCTATTCCTAAGCAGTTATTTGCAAAATCATGACTTTGGTGAACCTTTAGTAAGGGTAGTGGGAGCAGTGGCTACATGAGATCTCTTCAGTGACAGATTTCCTAAAAGTTTATTGACAAGTGCTTCAACATTTATTAATTGTTTTTAAGCAGAGCAGCTTCTCAATTCTATATTTTGCAGTATCACATCCCTTTCTGAAAGGCTGGGTAAATAATCCTGAGTTAAGTGTTGAATGAGGATTAAATGCTGCACGTTATGGCTCAATGTGTTAGTCCATTTACCAGTGCTGTATGCATGCACCCAGCCTTCTGCATTTTTCAGTGTTAATCAGATGGAAATAGCAATTGGAGGTGTAATTCAGTGTTGTGCTTAAGGTCATTAAACCCTGTGGTAATGGGTAAATCCAGAGCCTGCCTTATCAGGCAATTTGGCAAAGAAACCAGTGCTGTTTCACTGAGAGGATGAGAGCTGGACAATGACTGCATCCCTGCTAAGGGACAAAGCCCCACTGTAACAATTTCCTGGATTTTAACATACATGGAACATGTCTAAGGTGAAGAGGATCTAACCTGAGTGCCCACCAGCCTCTCCTGTTCCTGGCAGAGGAGTGTGCCCAGAGCAGCCCCAGAGCTGCTCCTTGGTGAGCACCAACAGTGTTTGTCCTGCTCTTCAGCTCAACAACCATCTTGGGAGTAAATTCCTGCGATAAAACTGCTTTTTTCACAGGATTTTCATTCATGCAAATGAATCCTGAGATGAGATAAGAGGCAAAGGAAGGTATTCATGGTAATAATTAATTGTAAATCAAAATAGAAATGAATTATTGTAAAAGTTTAGGCCTTATCCTGCAGTGGGTTTGAAATCAGACTGAAGTTAGGACGCAAGAGGTAGGAGCTCCTTCATGGGCACTCAGTAAAGACTTTAGTCTGTACTCTGCAAAATCTAAGGCTAGGTCTCAGCTGTGAATTTGCTATTGATTTAGCACCTCTTTTGCTTCTGGATAAAAGTGACCATTCTTTCTTCAGTGGTAATTTATTGCCCCCATGGTAGAGATGGCTCCTCTGTGGAGTGAGAAGATAGGGTAGAATGTGGAGAGCAGATAAAAAAGTCACTGGTGAAACAAAGTCCTCTGAAAAAGTGTATGGAGGGGTTTTTATGCCTGATAGCTAAAAAAACATCATGGCCCTGGGCCTCCAAATGTGTTTGATTCTTTTGTGTGCAATAAGGAATTTGAGCTCTTTGAGCATTTTGGGGAAGGTCAGGTGGTTAATTTTGAAGTGTTTGCCACAGCTGTGTAAATGTTAGAGAATCCCATGAGGCCTTGAACACATTTTATAAACTCAGGAGCTCTGAGGTGGGCGTTGTAAGAGGCAGGACTTTACCACAAGAAAAGGAAGAAGGGAGAGTCATTTACAAATGATTCTGAGGTGGAAGGAAAGGGAGAATATCATGTAATTTGGATCCTAGATGCCATGGGGTATGCAAATAACAGACATTCTTTATAATCCATTGAATGCCAATATTTTGGGAATTTCACCAAATGTTATTTTAGTGCTTAAAAGTCATGAATTCAATTTCAAAAAAAAGGCTTTAGAAATTTAAAATAATAGAAACAATACATCCAATGCATGTTTGTGATAATGTGGCACATTTTCAAGCAGTCTCTGATATTAAGGGATATATGCCTTGTCTTTTTATTGTTAGACTTAACATATTGTATACCCTCCATTGTAACAGAAAAAGACTGAGATTTACATAAAATCTTAAATTGGAAATATTGTCCAGAAGGCAGTAATTTTCCTTCAAATCTGGCAAACCCTCTTCACTTCTCGTTTCCATACTAATCAGAGTGGACATTATTGTATGCTGATTAAAGTTAGCAAATTACAATTTCCTGGTCCTATTTCTACCCTTTTGCATTACAAGATTGAAAAAATGGCTGCTCACCATCTTGAGGATTTTTAAATGTTATTTTTTGTGATGAAATCACCAAAAAGAAATTTTGATACTCTCTGGTTAGAGTAGAAGGTGATCACATCCATCTTGGGTATGATCAGTGAATTTGTCTGGGCAATGTGGCAGGTTAGAGCATGGGAATGGGTTAAACTGAAGTGGTAAAAGACTTTTTAATTATTTCATAGCGAAACAAGATTTAAAAAAAAAAATCCTAACTTTGTTGATGAAACCATTGTTTTGGAGCATATTCTGTACAACTCCAGAAGTTAAACTTTGCATTTCAACTGTCTTGCAATTCTTCCTTTGGAAATACAATATCCAGCCCCAAAACTACTACAGCTCTTCATCTTGGTATTAGATAACATCCTGTTGAAAGAAACATTCTCTCAAAAATGTTCATTGGTTAAATTTCACTATCATCAAGAGTTCAGAGTTCGTGCTTTTGCACTCCTCATATTCAAGAAATTATTGCACAGAAATATGGCAATGTGTTGCATTTTGTTTACTGGAGACTCAGATTCTCTCCCCTTTATTGTTCTTCCACAATTAGTTCACAGAGGTTCATCAAAATAAATATGGGTATTTATTTTACCCAGAGAGTTGTCCACAAACAGGACAATCAAGACACTATTAATTTCAAGAAAATTCTTTTTAATGCTTAAAATAATCTGCACTGCATTTACTTAAACTAATTTATTCCTTGATTTTTTCTTTCCCTGCAGTTGGAGTTAAGTAAGTGAAAATTCTGTCTACAGAATCTCAAGTTTCAAAAGAAACATAACTCTGGATTTTGGATGGTCTGACTTCCTTTTCCAGGGATATGTCAAGTCCAGTATTTCAGTTTGAAACACTGATGTGACAGACTGCCATAATGCAATGTGTTTAACCACCTCAGTGATGCATCAAGTGAAAGGAGTTCCCAAAGATTCAGTTCACACATGCACACACACACAAAAAAATGAGGTATAAACAGTATGGGAAGTGGAACATAAATCTTTTTCACATAGTTTGGCACAAATTCAATTATAATTTGTAAATGTTCAATCAATTAGACCACTCAGTTGTTTAACTTATAACTTTGAAGGCAGATTATCTTTTCCAAGAGGAAAGCTTCTCTTAACCAAGACCTTTTATGTTAACTGCTCCAGAAGGAAAATGCTACATTTGCCAAAGAACATGAAGAAATTCAGGAGAAAAGCGTGTAATACCAGTATGTCTTTGGCTGAATTTCAGTATTTTTATAGGAATAGGCTAGTGAAACCTTTAAACTGCCAAATGACACACAAACAATTTTCCCCCAGAAGAAAAAAGAAACCCACACTTTTTTCCCCTTACATTAGAAATAGTAATCTAGTGTCTTTATAATGTTTAATACTTATAGTGAAATTCAATATTAGTTGCATGTACACTTGGAAGAAACTGCATGAGAGCCCATTAAATTGTCCTTAATTTTCAGATGCTTTCCAGAGACTTACACACCCTTTACTCGTAATTTCTTTAAGTTCAAAACCTGTCAATTCCCACACAAGATGTCACAGTCTCCATACATTATCAATAGTCACTTCCCAAACACTGGGAACTGCAGTTGGCACCTGGGTACCATGGAGGGGGGTTTGTATATACAAGATACAGAAAGCTAAGAATGGGAAGGGAGAGATATCAATACCAGGTGGGACACAATATGTACTGTTGTGTTTTTTGAATTCCAACTCTAGGAAAGGGCTGGAAAAACCTTTGTGTTAGACATTTTTTCCTGCTGCAGAAGCAGAGCTTGCCTGTCAGAGAGCAGGAACACCAGTGTGTTTAGCAGTCCCTGATGGAACCAAAGCAACAGAGACACACAGGAGGTGGAGGTGTGTCCCTTGTGCCAGCTGCAGGGCTGGTTCAGTGAATGCAATTTATGTATTGATGTCAACCAAATTTATTTATGTATTATGTAAGCCAGAGCTGTCTGCAGTCTGGGACCAAACTGGAGCAGTCCATGAGTGGCTGTGGCCCACTGACAAAACAACTGAAATATTGTTCAAACTGAAAACATTGCATTTACTCTCTCTCCTATTGAAGGCAGTCACTGTGTTGGCTGCACAAGAATTTTGACTGAGCACTGAACATGTCGACCAAAACTAAATCATAACCAGAGGCTGTCTGAAATCTTGTCTGCCAACAAGCACAGCAGAAATTATGTCTGTCCAAGCACTGCTGCTGCTGGGTTAAGATGCATGTAAGGCTGAGCTGCCTCACTAATTCTGGCTTAGTGCAGGAGCCTTGGCTGCCTGCTTTTGTCTGCATGCAACCTTTCCAAAAGCACCCAAGTATCTAACCAGCCTGAATCTCATTGAAAGGCAGATAGCTGAGAGGTGACTAACATAAACAACAGCCCAAATGCAGCGAAACTGCCTGGAATGGTCCCATAAATCTCAGAGCTCTCCTTCTGCCCGAGTTTATGTAGCTGTACTCTGTGGAAGCTCAGTTACCAGCTGAGTGTTAAACAGTGTTTAGTTGGCCAAAGCTGGCTGATTTTTTGAAGAGTGAGTGGCAGCTGATTTTTTTCAGCCTGCCATTGCCCACACCTGTAGATCTGCTATGGGACTTTGCAATGGCCAGAAGATATTGGTCTGTAGGTGCACGGTGCTCCTTGCCTGCTCCATGTGCACCCAAGGTGATGCTGAGTGGGGAGCACTCCCACAAAACCTGTGGCATGTCAGCTTCTTTAATTCAGTGAGGACTGGAAGATTTTTTTCCTTGTGGATTTTTTACATTCAAGTCAGGCTTCACATAGCCCACAGTCTAAAAAAAAAAAAAAGAAAAAAAAGTCCTTCACTACAGAGACAAATAGCAACATGTGGCTGGAAGATAACAGAAATGTACATGCAAGTGCAAAAATTAAATATGGAAATATGAAAATGAAGTTGTTGGGTTTTTTTAAGCAAAAGAACTGATTCATTTCCATTGCTGGAAATTGCATGGGGTTTTATTTCCTCAGCAGCTGATCTCAGAAAAACAAAATAGAAAAAAAATATCCACAGATAAGATGCACCAGCACGGTACCCTGACTTTTTGCTTTGCTTTGAAAGTGGGAGTCCTCTGCAAAACTTTTGCAGCTGGCCTGGAAAACAACAACAAAAAAGATAAAGGCAAAAGAGTACATTAGAACTAAATGTGCAGAATGCAGATGTGCAGCCTTCCTGTACTCCCTTCTCTGCCTTCAGTCTTCCTGCAGTTCCATACCTTTCCAAGAAACCCCGGATTTCTTTTAAAACACTGTTCATTTTTCACTGTCATTTTCTGCAGCTCCTCCCTCCCTCCATATCCCCTCTTCCTGTTCAGCCCACACTTTTGCCAGATAGTTAATGTAGAAATGATTACCTCAGCTCCTTGCAGGCTCTGCCCCTGCTCTGTGGTGCTTTAAACAAGCTGCTTGGTTGCTGGAAAAGCCTCACAGTGCTCAGCAATGAGGCTGGTGAGCCACATCATCCTGGGGGTGGCTGTTCAGAGCTGCCTCCAGGAGCAGCAGAGAGATAGAGACAGACTCCAGTGTTAAAGAGGCAGACTGTGGGGATCACTCTCTCCCTTCTCCTGTTAATGATTCAGTCTGTATTTACAGAGGAACAAAGTAAAAATAAATAAAAAAATCCACCAGTGGGCCTGTCTTTTTCATTAGTCCCCAACAAATGAAATTATTTAAGTATTCTTTGGAAGGGAAGAAAATCAGTTATCTAGTTTCTTCTTTTTATGCAAGGATTTTTTGTGATCTTTGCCCATATTACATTTTAAAGTGCATGGTTCTGGGACTGTCCCTCACCAGGGGCCTTTGCTGTGTCAGGTACAATTAGAAACTGGGGCTAATTGGGGTCAATATTCCATTATATGAAGCAAAGTGATAGGGAAATGAGTTTTCATTTGAAGGTAACTGTCCTGGCCTGTGTGTGGAGGCAGTCTTGAATGGAAAGAAACAGAGGCCTTTGCACTTGCAGACACCAAATTTTTGGGGTGCAAAATTAGCAGTGACTTTCCTATAAGAATACATCCCAAAAAACTGCTAATGCTCCAAATCTGAGATGCATTTTTGCCCTCCAAAACACCAGAAAGCACTTTCGATTAAAAATGGTTTAAAATACATAGAGTTTTATAATCAAATGGTTTCAACATTATCTAAAAAGACAACTTTCCACTAAATAAACAATAAATAATCTAAAATAGGGGTGGTTTATCAGTCCCATGCTATACAGCAGAGCCACCTGACAGGCCACCCCTCATTGAGGGGTGCAGGGCTCTGCAGTGTACCAGGAAAGGCCATTAAAAATAATTAGGAAATCTAGTCTTTCCCATCTGACTAATAACAAGATGTGCTTCAGAGCATGCTGTTCTAAAGACTGGAGAAGGCAGGACCAAAGTTGAGTGGTGATGTCTCCTGGTTAACAAGGTGCTCAGGACCCTGAGCAACAGGTGTATGAACACTGAAGGGAGTAATCAGAGAGAAAATTACATGGTTTTTATAGTTCATAGAAGTATAAAGAAATGAGGTGGGCTGGGGGTTTTTTGTTGGCTTTTTTTGTTTGTTTGTTTTTTGGTTTTTGTTCCTTTTTTGGAGTTTTTTGTCAGAGTAATATCATTATCCAAATGAGGCAAGAATCCCTTTTTTGCACTCCTTTTGCTTTTCATTGTCACCCACACACCCTGTTCCCACAATTTGTGTTTTACTTTGCACAGGTATTTACTATTCTCAAATTGTTTCCACTACTTTGAGATCTGATTTTATATGTTTCTTTCTCTTTATGTTTACTTTTTCCTTACAATGCTTCTCATTAAACTTTTTCTTCCACCTGACTAACTCCTTTCCAATTTTTTTTTCATACTCTAGAGAGTGTTTTTAATTTTCCTGGCCAAGTAACAAGCTTGACCACTCCTCAGCTGTGAAAAGTATCTTTCATTCTGTTAGATGTACAAATTGTGTCTCTTTATTTTCATCTCCTTTTTTTTCCACCACACAGTACAGTTCCTTTAATCACTCCTCCTGTTTTTCTCAGGTCAAATGTTCATGTTCAGAGATTCTAGAAGGTATCCTGCCCTGAGGATTCATGGCACCTGCTCATTTCCTGAATGGGAAATCTCTAGCAGAACTGCTGTTTATTTAGTATATTTAAAGCAGTGTCATATCTCTGGCAGAAGCCAGGGCCTAAATATTAAGTTGAAGACACAGAATTTTGTGATAACAAATGATGATGACACTGCTTTAGAATCAGGTATCTTATTTTCCAGTAATTCAAATTAATTATTATAATGCTGGAGATCCTTATAGCATCAGATTTCTGTTTATTCTTTTGGATTTAATCTGACTTTAGTGAAATAATGTGATGCTGCATACTGACAGCCTAAATATCCAAAGTGAGGGAAAAAGATGTTCCTTTTTATTAGTTTTGAATTTGCATCTCTCTATTGCCAGTCCTTTTCCTTGTGGAAACAGAAGGGGAACAGAAGCACTAGATCTATATTCTCTGGACCAACCATGGTTTCACACACTTTTAATCACCTTCTAGAGGAAGCTGTTCTATTGTTTTATACAATGCAGTTGTACCACAGCATTTCAGACAGGTTTGTGAAATGCAGTTCCTTCTACCCCTGCTGTTATAATTTTTTAGGATATTAGAAAAGATCTTAAGCCCAAAAAGTTGGATTAAGATCTCCACTTCTCCAAGAGTTGAGTTCACCATCTTCTGTCATTGGGTTTGCAGTTTTTGGTCAGTCTGGGAGAGGTTTCAAATATTCCCCCATTCTAACAAGCAAGCATGTCCAGAGGCAGCTGTTTTTACTGTTGTACTCTAATGAATGAATGACTGAGCCCTAAAGAAGGAAATTTCTTTTCTTTTATCCATTATATGGCATCAAAACCTGAATTCAAAACCTTCTGCAGTTTTAAGAGGTTTCCCTCAGTGTCAGTGGGTTTTCCTGAGTAAACTGTGCATCTCATACTACTCAGACCCTAATTCCTGTAAAGTCAGGCATTTATTTCGTTCCACAAGAAACCCTTTTGTGTTATTAAAATACAGAAATGCCTAACTGACTAACTTCCATATAAAGGGGGAGGGGAAGGAGCCACACATAACTTGAGTTACTCGAGCATAAGCTATTTTTATTCAATTGAGCCCTTTAGTTCAGATTAGGATCATAGCTTCCTTTGAATGTACACATTACTTTGAGTTTTTAGTTCAATGTTGAAAAACTAACAATTCTAGACATCCCTGGCAAGTTCAAATAAAAATCCATTAGGAACTTCTGAATATAAACCTCGCTGAAAAGTTGAACTTATAAAAGTGCCTGTCTGCAGTGTATATGAATCTTAACAGGAAAATAAGGAAACAAGCTAAGATGGCAGGGGAAAAGTCTTGTTTGCATTTTTCATCTTAATATTAGGAGAAGAAGAGCTGTAGGTTATAGGAATAAATTTGTAGTGGATTCTGAGAAAACAGTGGAAAGGTTGTAATTATAGAGGGTGGTACATGCATTTTTTCTTCTAATATCTCTCTGTAATAAGAGGCAATCACGCCACTGTCAGATTATTTTAGAAAACTATTGGTTGGTTTGTTTATTTATTTGTCAAATATGACAAGGGAAATATATTTTGTTATAGGCTATTGTTAATATAATAATAATAAAAGACCATTTTTTTCTTGTTACTCCACTGTCTTAATTAAAAAAGCCTCTGTTTTAACAGATAGAAAAGTCAGAACTGACCAGGAAGAAAAAAAAGCCAAAACTCTTCTCTAAAACTACAACATCCGAAGGACGCTGTAATTATTTCCTTCTCTGTAAGTTACAGCAACATATTGAAAGTTAATAAAGATAAATGTTACATTTACTGGGTAATAAGAGATTGTGGAAGGAAACAAACAAATGTAGGATATAGTGCATCTAAGTAAACACAAAGGTTGTAAAACCTTCAAACTCAAATATCAAGAGCACTGCAAATTAATGCTGCACACAATAGACCCTTTGGAAGCTAACTTAATCCACCCCCATGTATCTACATGAGGGCCATGCATAACAATGCATGAGCTGGATTTCCATTAGAGTTTCCTCTGCAGGCTGTCAGTTGTTTGAAGAAATAACAATTTCCTAGGCATGAAAGCTTTTTCAGAATGTTCCCACTGATGTGTAATAAAAGTGACTTTACTTTTTTTCCTGCCCGGCTCTCCTTCAGCCCCTCCCCCTGAGATGTGACTTCTGGGGGCAGAAGAGGATGGACTTAGACCCTTGGCCCCCTACCAGTTTACCTTGCCAGGATTATCAGTGCAGGTGTTAAAATAATTGAAGGTGTGGTAGGAGATACAACCCCTAATAGCTTTTCCTATATGGAGATTACCTAGGTAGAGAATGCCAGAGTACCTGAAGAATAGGCAAGTGAGTACCTTATTAACATAGCACCATTCAGCGGCAGCTGCATATCTGGAAAAAAAAAAACCTTTAAAGAGCCTATTCATCTATGTTAATGGGCCCATTGCACAGTACATTGTGTGGGAAATTAAGTCTCTGGCTGTGAACTTCCTGTGCTGTGCAAGCTGCCTTGACTCTTTTTTATTGCTTCAGTGTTATTATCTCCTCCTGGAAATAAAAACAATCATGTTCTCACATTTGAGAAGCCAAAACATTCCCAGATAACAAACTGGTTGAAAGTTTCTTTTGTTTCCCTTATTAAGTGAAAAAATATGTTTTGAAATTAAAGTAAACCCTAAATTAACATCAAAGCCCATCAAATTAGCTGAGCTGTCATACGCATGACAATGTTGGGTTTTCTTTTCCTTTCCCCCTCCCCTGTAAAATACACAATTTAAATTGCTTTCGTATTTATTGTTCCTTCCTTGGAATTAATTTTTGCCACAAAATATGTTAATTTATTCAAATGAGACATGATTTTTGAATGTTTGACTGGCAAAAGAACTGCTTTCCTGCTGAAAGACTGAGGTAGAAAATAACATTTTTTTAAAGCTTTTCTCAAACATATAGCCTCTTTCCATTTGAGCAAAGAGTGGACCATTTCTTTAAAAGGAGGTCAAGGAAAGTATCTTAAAAAATGCTTATTTAACTACTTTTCAATCTTTGTCATGAATTTGAGAATAATATATAATGTTGTGCAGTCTGTATCACTCTCAAGAAAGAATTATTATCAAATATTTAAACAATTTTCCATCCTCTCTTTATGATCCAAGTGCTGCACGTTGTATCATCGTCATCATTATCATCATTATCTTCATCATGCTGATAAAAGGACTAATGATCAATACTAACTGATTACAACTCAATTAACAAGGATCTTCTCAGTGTAAATTTTTTTTAATCTTGCCTCTTCTAGTCCTTCTGCATTTTCAAGTTAACCTAATAGGTTCCACTATTTAACATGTTTAATGAGCACACTGGAATATAAGTGAAATCATTATTTAATGCTGTATTTAGTGCTGTACTGCTTCCACAGTACATACTGAATTTCCCATGGGCAACAGGAATATATAAAGAGCAGCCAAAAAAACCCAAGTATTCAGTTAGAAAATGGAAGTTCTTGATTTTAACTGCAACAGATTTTATCTCTTCAGATAAGCAGCTGTCTAGAAGTCTTGTGGAGATGTTCAGGAGAAGCTCTGAATAAGTTCCCACGCAATACAGAGTGTGAGGAAGGCAGTATGGGAGCAGCCTCCCAGTACAAACCATCATTTTATCCAGTCTGTTTGCTCAGACATCCCTTGCAACCGTCCTATTTTTCATGAAAATGTTATCCATGAGCTCTTTGGGGCAAGGATGGCTTGGCACACATGGCACCTTGCTCTGTTTTCTGTGCTTGATAGTGCTCGACAGTGTCATCATAATGCAAATTATTGTTGTTCCTGGTAGGGACTGCACTGAGTGCTCTTTGCTTATCTGCAAGTCTGACAAGTGATAATACAGTAACATCAGAGAGGAAATCAATATTTCATATTAGTTAATGATTTAATTATGGAAATTCTTCCCTTAATGCCATTTGTTAACTAAAGTCACCATAAATTGTATTCTGTTCAGCTCATCTTTCAGTGGCACTCTGAATTACACCTTCCTGACATTTAGATATTGGAATATTAAACAGATTTCTCTTTCCAGTCCGGTCCAACACTTTGTTCACAATGCAGGCCATCTGGGAATGTGTACCCATTAATGATCTGGGAGGCACTGTTAAGAGTTCGCATATTTTAAAAAGTCAGAGAAAATTAGAACTGCAGGAACACCAACATATCACATTCTCATTACATAAGCAGAATTGTCATCTACGTTATTATTTTTTTCCAGTAATATCTTGCACTGTATTTTTTTCCTCTTTGCCCATTTGTTTATTTTTAAAACAACTTGCAACTTCTTTTTTCTTTTTTTTTTTTAAGGCTGGAATTTAATATTTTATAGTGTGCTGTTGAGAGTTTAAAAACGTAGAGTGCAGTCCCAGGCCAGCAGCTCCCATTTAGTCACTTTTACACAGCAATATTGTTTTTATGTAGCTAGTACGTTGTTGGCATTTCAAGAATCACAGAGGCGCCAGTAATTTGGGTGCAAGCAAAATTTTTTTAAACAGTTCCTGTAAAGATAATTCAGATTAATGGGCCATTTACAGTCTTGCTAACTTACTAACTGGCTGTGTGCTCTAGGTAATCAGGGTGACATTACTGCCGGCACAAAAATGACATCTCGTCATCAGAAATTTTCTTCATTGGCATGGAAAATGCCAGGCACATCACCTCTTACTGTGTGGCCACCACATCTATTAACCTTATTGATTTGGAGTCATGCTGTGCCACACTGGAAAACTACTCCCTGCTGAAAGACTCAAGTGGATCAATCCTGAACCATGAACAAAAACTCAATAACTAAATGTAGTAGGCACCTTTCTCCATTAAGTATTCCTCAAAGTAAATCACATTAGAGACCATCACTGTGAAGAACTTACCTTGGGATTCTGTGATCTCCCAAAAACCAACAGGGAAAATAGCAAAATAGGAAGGCAAAAGATTGCTAAATATACTTTATATCTCTTGATCTTGTTCTCAAACATCTATCTTTATATCATGATATTTTAATTTTATTCTACAACTCTGTTCCCCTTTCTAAACCATAAAACATTTTCCTTGCTGTTTGTTTTTCATTATGATTGTCCCTGGTAAGCCATCTCATATTATGAAATAGAAAGTTTTCTACCCTTTATGAAACCTTCAGCATTTTCATTTATTTATATGCATTCATATTGAGACCCTCATTGTGACAGGGTTTGAAAATGAAACAAGCCAACTCCTTTCAGCCTCATACAGTTAACAAAGAAGTTAACAAAAGGACTTCCAGAGCTTCATATTTCCTGACAAAAGATAGAGCAGGGCAGCAAGCCCCATTCATATTTAAATGTTCCTGGCTTTGGAATTAAAAGTCCATCTTTCATGTTACCATTTCCGTTCCTCACTTTTTGTTGGTGTTTGCTGGCAATGAAAACTGTCCCAAACATTAACATGACTCTTCAGCTCAGTCTACAGAACTTCTGTTCTCAGAAAATATTTTGTCACAGACAACTGAAGATTTCTTAAACAGCACTTCCAAAACATAATAGCTTATAATTGTCTTTAAAAACTGATTTAGGACAAAAAAAGTCTGGGTGCAACCACTCTGTGCAGCTGAGTAAGTTTTTTAAGGGACCCTTCTCCTCAGAAAAATTATGCAATTACATGAGTAAGGGGTTCAGGATGGGACAGGATCATTTCTGTTCCTCAGTACTGTTATGACTTTCCCCAAGGGTCTGATCTGAAAATTTGGCAGCAAACTGAAAGCAAAGGGTTTAATTTTGCATTAGTTTTGGTGTTAATGGACAGAACAAAGTTCATTAAAAATACTTGCACTGTGTTCAATCCTGCCTGTTGTCTGTATACATATCTGTATTGCATATTTTAATGTTTTATTTAAAAGTAAATTCTGGATTATGCAAAAAGAGGGAAAATAAAATGCAATGACATATTAGAAAATATCAATTACTTGGGAAAAAAAGTGATTCCTCAAAGCCATGTAAAAGTCTGGAAAGTATTCTTTTTATTCCTTAGGAAATAACCCTGGGTGTCTAATTAATATCATGAAATTAGGCCATTATCTGAAAAACTGAAAAAGATCTATATAGCACCAAAGTTCAGTGTTTGTCCCTGAGCTCTAACACAAGATGTACTGTGTGAAAGTCTAACATGGGATACACCATATATCATCTCTATTTAGAGCCCCTAGGCAGGAAGTATGGATAAAAAAAATAATCAAAATTACTGTTTTTCTTTACTGAAAGCCTCTAAAGGATTCATTGGAATGAGTTCTGTCTGCCCATCTAATTGATAATTATTTAATTAGCAATTTATATGATAATGGGATTTTACCCCCCACCAGTCCATCTTGTCTGTAAGAAAAATATAAGTAGACAACCTTATGTATTACTTTACCACTTTTGGCAGTTGGCACAAGATATTGTGGGCCAGCGTTGTGATTTCCTACAGTTAAACCATAAAAGCAATGTATTCATATATTTCCTTTGCCTACAGTGTTTCCTTTTCTCATTACTGTGGGTGACTGGCACTCTCACAATGTGTGTGGGTGCACAGGCTTGTTGTGTCACCGTGGACAGTTCTAAGAGCAGCTTCATTAGTTCTTTTTACAACAAAAGCTAGGTTTTTTTTTCCTGCCTTCTCTTTCTTTCCCTTAGTTGGCATGCGGGTTGAATTTTTCTTGGACCCCCTGCTTGACTTTTTTTTTAGAGCTCCTTTTGAACAGTGCAGCAGTGTGAACACTAGGAATTGTAACTGATAGACTGTTTGCAGGAGAACTCATGAAAGTTCTCTTTGTTCACTTCACATCAACCAGGTTTATGCAGACCCTCCCCCATCTCAGGGAAAAGGAAATCCACTTTTAATTATACATTGATGGGAATCACTGTATAGTGAAATTGCATCAAGTGGAGAATGCCCACTTTATTCTCTTTTATCTGAGAATCCAAAAGAAGAACTGGCATAAAAAAATGGATATGCAAGCATAGACTTCCCAATATAGAGCCAGGCCTGCCTAATTTAAATCAATCTGCCAACTCCACTTCCAGTCCTGATTAAAATTTTCAGCTGAATCTTTACACTGTGAGGGTGTCTTGTCTTTAGTCCTTGAGCCTGGAGGTCTTCTTTTGAGACCTTAGCCAAAAAAAAAAAAAAAAAAAAAAAAAAAAAAAATTTTTTTAGTGTGCAAGAGTTGGAAGCATAAGGTATTTTCAAAATTTGAACTGAATATATATATTTTTCCCTTTTCTGCCTCAGACAAGCAATTGAAATTGCATAGAGAGTCCTGAGGGCAAAAAGAAAGAAGATATATCTGGGTGGCAGAAGGAAAAGATTACATAACCTGGTGAGAAGTATAAGCAAACAAGAGGAAGCACTTTGTGTCATTTATGATGTTGTGCCCAGTGAAATGAATGGAAAAATTTTCAGCAGCACTTACAAGGACCTCTGAGATTATAAATCATTTGAGTAATCTGCTAATAAATATGTAATGTTAATTTTCTTTATTTTTAAAATTAATATCACAAGATACCATTAATAGAGACAACAAAGCAGGATATTCAGCTTTATTGTGTATATTATCAAAGTTTACTATGGTTATATTTGCCTTTTGAATCTTCCAGTACAAAAAGGAAATACTAGTGCTTTTCTCAGACATTTAGTCAGGAAAGAAATACTTTTGAAAATGTTTGTGATGATAATTTTTATATACTTTCTTAAATAGGTTCATCTTAGTTGTTTTGATTAATTTATTTTATGTAATTTGTAACTGTTTTATTTTAATATTTTATGACCAAAAAAAAAAAAAAAAAAAGGTAACACTCTCAAAAGAAGTGTTGTGAAGACCAAAGAACAAGCAGCCTGCCTAGAAACATTGCACAACTCTGCCCTTAGGTGTTTAAGCACACTCACATAAAGGGAGCTGGGTAAGAGAAATGTTCTCCATGGATATTAGGAGGAATGTGGGCCTGGCAAATGAAGGAAGGTGATGTTGATACATTCTTACATCAAAGACAAAATCCTGATTACCTCAGGTCAAAGACAACAGTGCAATTCTGTCTCACAGCAACACCACGAACATGCTGAGCTGTTGATGGGCCCTTGTCTTAAGGAAAAACAATATGTGCATTACATCCAAGTAGAGCCTAGAAAAACTCCATCTAATTCCCACCATCAACACTGGATACACTCCTCTGCTGGGTCAAGTCACAAATGAGTGACTAATAATCCTTTTGGCCCCATTCAGACTGAGATTTCTACTCCTCTGCTTTCTCATATTATCCCAGATATTCTTCCATGAACTTTCAAATGTAACTTTATTTCTCCCCCAGTAAAAGTCTGAACAAAAGTGTGTGGATGTAGCCAGGGGGGATGAGGAGATGGATGAGGCAGAGATTAAAAGTTATGTAGTCTTACAGAAACTGACTTGGAACAAATCCATGACTAATCTTCTAGTCTAGAATATCCAGTGAAAAACAGCCGTGAGCCCGGGAAGCCTCCTCTGAACTTCATCTCTTTACTCATTTGCAGTTCTCCAAGTCATCTACAGATATCTGTAGTGACAGAGAAGTTCTAAAAAGAACAGGAGTTTTCCACAGTATTTTTTATTTATCAGTTGGAGCCATGAGTTTCCAATTTGAAGGTAAGGCTGGACCCAAGTCTGTAAGATTACATGAGTCTGTCCATCAGGGCTCTGCTATGCCAGAATGAGAGCATCATAATTTTCCAGGTGGTCATAGTTTCAAAGAACAAGGAAAACAGGAGATATTTAAGAACTAAATACTAATTGTTTTGGATTTTTTTGGCAAAGTGATGTTATACCAAATAAAGTGATTTGAAATGATTCCTTAATCCCCAGGAAAGAAAGGAACAACTCTTAAAACACAAATCCCAGTCAGATCCCAGGACTAAATCTAAAATTATTCAGAAGAGGCAGCAGGTCAGCTTCCAACCAAATGAGATTTCACTGTAGCCAACCACTAAATGACACAGAAGCATGGAAATTGAGGCCAAAGTCGCTGGGGAGACTGATCCATGTAGAGGAGCCTCAAGAAAAAGACTACAGTGGAACAACTGATGCACAGCAGGAGTTGCCTGGAAGTGGTGCCTCTCTGCCTGCTGTGAGGGAATTATCCAGGGAGAAAAAGATGGGAATGGAACTGACTTGGGAAGGCTGAAGGCAGGAGCCTAAGAATCAAAAAGGTAGCTTAGAAATATGGTAAAAGTAAACGTTAGGTTTGATTGTTCTGGTTTACTTCCTTTTTACATCCGTACTGGAGGTTATTTAAGAGTCCTCAAAGACCAGCCTAAGGTTTGCTGCTGAGAATAAAGCTACTGAGATGGATAATGTTCTTACAACAAAGGAGTTTAAAAAAAAAAAGTGGGAACATTTTCTTGTCATGGCTTCGTTGTCTGGATTTTCTATAGCTCTCCTAGAATAGACCAGGGCCACTCCTGCTTTCAGTGAAGTTGCTCATTCATTTACTCCCTCATTCAGTGATTCTAAAATCAGTACTTTTTTTCTTTAAAGTTCAGAAAAAAATATAGTTCAGCAAGTTTCCTTCTGTGGAGAACTTAGGATCAGTGTTTGACAGAAAAGCCCTTGAGGCTGCCATGCTTTAGTTGGAGTTCTGCTGAACTGAACTTGCACATTAAGTACTGTGCCTTGCTCTCTCCTGCTGAAGCATCCCTTAAGACTATGTGTGTGTGTAAATAAAGGAAAATGGGATACAGCCTCAGGATTTATGCTGTGTCATTTATGAAGAGGCTGTTTGGGTTGCATGGTGAGCCAAGAGTTCCTGGGTTGTGGATACACCAGCCATATCATCCATTCTCAGTGGGATGCAGCAGAAGGCAGTCATAGCAATAGAAAATTCACCAAGCCAGACTTGCACACCTGGATTTTTCTAATTTAAGCTTACTTTGGAACCAGGGCTAATGTAAAACTGATTTAAAATATGTAAGATTTAAGCCTATAGGTTCTTCAGTAATCTTAGGTTGCTCTGCAAGACCATTCTATTCCATATAATAGGATATTATTATTAATAATAATGAGAGGACAGATTTTTCCTGTTTGTTCATGTTGATGCAATATTGCCCAAGTCCTCACAAAGGTAAGGATGTGTAATTGGATTTTAGATCGACAAGTGACCCTAATCTTAATGCCCATCTTAAGCAAATGTCCTGAATTCAACCACTTCTGGCAACAATTTTCAGGCAACTGTCACCATATTTGTGGAGACAGAAATGAGATCAGAATTTCTGTACTCTGCTTGGTTGTGTGTAGCTACCAAGGCTGACATCTAATAATGGAAAAGCCTTTGACAACAACACATCTCTTTTTGTAAGAATCTGAATAGCAGTGACAGATCAGGAACCCCATTTTGATGCTCACTGCATATTTTTCTTTTCTCCTCAGTTCAGACACACTCGTTTCATTAAGTTGGGTCAGTTAGGTCAGGCAGCCTTATAATTATCTCCCAGGACCAAAGCTCTGGCTGAACTTTTAGTTCAGAACATTGTGTCTTTCCTGGGACCTCGTGGGGTTATCCTCCATTTCACTTCAAAATTACGAGGATGGATTCTTCTGTGCTCGTGTACACTGTGTGTACCTGCCAAGTCCTCGCCTTCCATTCCTTCAGGTAGTCTCAGAAGCCACTGATTATAAATGCTGATCTGACTCAGTAAGCTTTCAGCAGCACACCTGAGGCTCCCATTTTCTTTCATGGTGAACAGGTTTTCTTTCTTTCTTTGACTTTTTTGAGGAACTGATTCCAAAGATTTTATTCACAGTAGTTAACAGGTGTGAATTGGTGTTTGCTAGCATAAGTGTCGTGCTGGGTAGCCCTTTGTTCCCCTCCTGCTGCTTCCCTGCTCTATTATGGCAAAACTTACTTTAATAGGAGTTTTTTTTTAATGGTTTGTACAGTGTGTATTTTTAAAGCATATTATGGAATAAAAGTGAATACCTATCAGAACAATGTGTTCCTCTGAACCTCTAACAATTGGGCAGATTTCTTGATTTCAATGGACACACTCCAGAAAAAGAGACTTCTACCACCTGAGCAGGAGTGCTAGAATCTGGCCCTCAACAGATGCAGTTTTGTTTCCACCAGCATGTGCCAATTAAAATGATTCTGCTGTAATAAAATATCAGGAGACAGAAAAGGAACCGCCGTGAAGTGAGGCAATACTGAAGAGTTAAGCACTGTTCCAGCTGACACAGATCCCCTGCTCCATTGGCAATAATGACATTCACTTTGCAAGGTAGTGCTGGGCTGCTGAGGGCTGATTCTGATGCCAGTGGCTGGTGTGAGTCATTGAGGGATATTAAAAGATCATGTTGGATGGGCGGCAGGAAGATCTGAAGCCACCAGAGATGTGGAGCAGAAATAATAGGAGGAGTGGCAAGAGTGACACCATTTCCAGGATGTCTGAATTAAGGAGGAAGGCAGGAGAGGCTGAGCTGTGTTTGAAATACATTGCCAGCTCAGTTACAAGTAATTGTAGATAGTTTCAGATACTAGTCTCTCAAAAATGAAAATTAACTACTAAAACAAAATTTTAGGTTTACAAGTCTTAGTGACAGTGGGTTTAGCCAGCAAACATAACCACAAAAATTGTTCCTTCTGATAAGTATTTCTCTTTGAACTGGAATATATAATCTACTGAGTTAACTAACTCTCTTTACACCTGTTTCATGTCTTTCTAACACAACCCAGCCTCATGGATATTTCTCCTGATATCCATAACTTGAGAAGACACTGAATCCTCAGCTCATATTAAAAGATATATCTTATCTTAAAAACCTTGTAAAAATAAGAATGTCTATGCACTGTGGCTTTTTTTTGTTGTTGTTTTTTGGTTTGTTTTTTTTTTTTTTTGCCTATTTCACTTTATTGTGGCTAACACTGCTGGTTTAATAAGATCTGCAATGCTCGTATTTGCCAACCCTTTCAGTAATTATAACTTAATTTCTGTGCAGTGACACAATTTTGAGCAGATTTCACTGCTACAGATTGTGATACTTTAATTTTCACAATTGCCCTTCACAGATCAATTTCTTTCTGTTTTCCTGCTTGAGAGTTTTAAGTCTAGGGGTTGTTTTTCATATGTTTGTTTAAAATCTGTTTCAGATGGGAGAAATCCAACATCAAAAAGTTAAAAAGAACCCCAAAGCCAAGCAGCCAAAAATACAAAACCAAAAAAGCCAAACAGAGGGGTTTTAAGAGCAAATTTAAAATGCTTGTGGAAAAAACTTTTGTATATAAAGGAAACTTTGCTGCATCACCAATATGCCAGGGCACACAGAACTCCTGTATTGAATCATACTTTTTGTCTCACTAAATTCCACATCTTTTAAGAGCTCTCAGGCTTCTTGTATTCCCCACAGACTTTGTAATAAACCTTGCATAATGCCTATGGCTGGCAGAGGAAAAAGACCTAGATAAAGAAAAGGTTTATCCTTGGAAGTATAGAGCTCTCCAAAACTGAAGATCTTTGTGAATCTGCAGAGGTCCGTTCCCAGTAACCAGAACCCAAATAAGGAAGGTTAATTTGGCAAAGTCAGACATTGGAAGGGATACACCCATTTAACCAGTGGTAGATAACATGAAAAGTCTGGCAGAAATGAGCTAAAGCAGAAATTATTTTTAAAATACATCAGTATTTTGTTGAAAGAGAAACATTTTGGGGGGGTTTGTTTGGGTGTTTGTTTTTAAACAGAAAGCTTGCTTTTCCTCTAATGTCCAGTTTGAATGCTGAAGGAAGAAGAATGTGGTCCTGCAATCCCTCTCCAAATGCAAACTCACACTTCAACCTCTAGAACTGCTTTGCCTAGAGTCTAATGTTTTGACACTAAGCATTTTCTCTGAAGTAGTCATATCATTGTTTCCATATATTTAGAAGAAAAATCAACATTTTGAACAATAATGCAAAGCAACCTGAGTTCTCCAGATAGGTCTATTCATGTATTTTTAGCTGTCAGAAGTAGAACTCTAGTTCATCAATTACCTACATTACATTCACATCTTCCTTTTTCTGTTAAATCATGCACACATATTTTTAATTTATTAGTACTGGATAAGTGGCCAACTATGTCTGGAAGCCTTGTAATGTGTAAATTACCCTAGCCAGTTCTAAAAAAGAATATGTGTCCATGAAAGTGAATTACTCACAGATCACAAATGAAACCACCTTTTCAAAATTATTTCAGATGGTCTAATTATCTGCAAAATGTAGGATTGGTTTTGTACTGTTGACATTTGTTAATATCCACCAAAAATGCTCATGGCATTTTTGTATGCACAGCAGGAAAATCAGTATGGAACTGGAACTTGTTGTTAATAAAACTTGAAAAGCACAGCTTAAGGTCTTTCCTGAACTAAAAATGGTTTAGGCTTCTCAAGCCTACATACTGTCTTAGGGTGAAAGCATATGGAAAATACACATGAAAAAGCAATTACAGGAAGATTTGGGTTCAGGGTATCGATATTAATTAGAGGTGAATAATACTGATTTGAAAACTTGACACTTCAGAAATGGCAAACCAAAGCAATCACTGACATGCCTGGAATTTGTATTACCTGTCCAAGCAATTTTCTTTTTCCTTCTGTAAGTGCATGGTATTGTTCATTTCAATAAGATATTACAGACAGAGACTAGACATTCAATTCCCCCTTCTTCAGACAACTGGGATTTAAATAACCATTCACTTCAGTAAGTGGTATGTCTATCACAAAACTCCTTTCTAACTCTGTGTCTGTGGTTGCATATGCATGGTTGATATATAATTAATAGGCATTTTGCATCCTTCTGAAGAGCAGAAATATGTAGAGTAGTCTTTTGGGTGTTTTTTTTAATTTGTGATACAGGCAGTGGATCACTGGTACTGAATATATGTCAAAATGATAGAGCTACATGTGTAAGAAAAAAGATCTTTTACAGAGTTAGATCAAAGACAATAAGGTTAGTGATATACTCAAGATTATGTCTCATATTAAACTAAGCAGGCATCTCTCTCCATTAAAATATGGTCCCTTGTTATCCACTGATCTGTTTTGATTTCATTTTTCTTGAAACAAATTTAGTACCAATAGTATGTGTGTGCTGGGATTGATTTGCAAAGAAGAAAGATTAAATCTGGTTTATTATCTGTCCATCTTCAGAATCAATACAATGGGTTCATCAGAATCTGCTCAAAGTCCTGAAAGGAGCTCCTGGAGCTCAATGTTGAAAGTATAAATGGAGCACTTAAGTAATGTCAGGTCACAGCAGGAAAGAAAAATTAAACTTTAGGAGCAGTCTTCAGCAGTAGGCTGTCAGGAGACTCCTTCAGGTTTGCCCTCACAGGACATGAATATAAAATGTTATTTTGGATTGAAGAGTAAATAGAAGATATTTTGCAACAAATAAGAGAAAATAAGCAGGATCTAATTATAGGTATCAGATTTTATGTCTCCAGACAGAAGTCAGCAGGGAAATTGCTCAATTTTAAGTTTGACACAAGGTAACTTAGTTAAGTAAGAATACTTAGTTAAGTATGAATTTCTGTGAGAACAAATATAACTTTGTAGGAGCTCAAAGAACAATGTGAGATAAGATTGTGTGATCAAGATACTACATCTGGGTTTTCTAAAGACCTTATAAAGGACCCCTAACCCAAAAGATCTAACATTTTAAGAAATAAGAGAAACAGCTTGGATTAATAGGAGACAACAAGTAAAAATAAAAAAAAACTTTTTTTACAACAATGAGTGGCTGCTCATAAAGCACATGATGATTTTTGCACTCTTTATATTATAACATTTATTGAGGGAGGGAGATTATTCAGAAACTGTCTTTGTTTACAGATGATACAAAATTGTTTAAGGTTGAGGGATCTACAGCTGACTGTGAAGGTTTGGAGAAGTATTTTCTATCCAAATGAGGAACAAAATAGGCCATTCAGCATGTGTTCCAGTTGCTAGAAAAAAAGCACCTGAAGTCATCTGAGGGGGGATATGTCCATATGACAATGGGAGAAGCCATACACACAGCCAGCCCTTGGATGTGACTTTACATGTCTATGTTTGGGAAACTGGTATATTCTAACTTATGGAGAAAAACAGTCTTAGGCATATATAAAACTGGCTTGCAAATTATTCTGGTAAGAGGTTTTGAAATCAATGTGTATGGGTCTCTGAAAACATGAGTAATAGCAAAGATTGAAAAATGATTGCTAAGCAATATTAGGAAAAAATAAAAAGGGGTAGGCTCCTGCATAAAACTGGACACTGTGGTCAGTACTGATCTTTGAATCTCTGAAAAGATATAAGAGAGCTGGGAAAGGATTACAAGGGAAATGGGAAGAATGTAACTGCTTTCATATAAGTTCAAGTACATTAGAAGTCTTCATCTCGCAAAAGCCATGTCAGAAAAGAGATATGACAGAAAACTATGAAAAAACATGAATTATGTCAGAATGTGAGCAGGGAATCATCATTCACTATTTCTCACAGTATGAGATGCAAGGCTCCCACAGCAAATGAGCTTTTAAGGTTTAAAATGGAGAAAATGCTGCCAGTTGTGGACTTCATTTCTATAGAAAACTATGGAGGTTAAAAATATAGATGGACTGAAAAAACAATAAGGGAAAGTAATGTAGTTTTGGTCCATCAGTGATTCTTAAACAAGATGACCTGGAGGCAACACTAAGCTAAGTAACTTTGTAAGTCCTGCTTTTCTGGAGTGTAGGAGGAAAAATGGCTTTATGCATGCCACTGTCTCTGCTTCTCTCTAGCCAATGACCAATGCTGGAGCCAAGGAAAAACTATGGAAAATTTGGTCTAACCAGCATAATCAGACTGATTCTGCATTTTTATTATAAGATCCTTCCCCTTGACCTATAGTGCACTGGCTTTTCCAGAGCATAAGAAGTGGAATAAATAGGCAGGGTCTCTTTTTCAACATTGAAAGCCAAGAATAAATTTTTAAAAAGTCATAATATGCTAAGAGAAACAAAAGAACCCTTCAAGAGGTTCTTTAAAAAAAAAAAAAATTCATTGTCTCATTTTTGGCTATATTAGCTCTGAATCATAGAACATTCATAACACTCCTTATGCTGACAGTTCTGACTACAGAAACAGCCTGAAATCATCATCGAGTTAGAGAAACTGCTGGAAGAGAACAGCCTTTGAGCAGTTACAGAAACTTTACATAACCAGTCAGGACAGCAGCTGTGTGAGGGAAATTCTGGAGAATGGTAGGTGCACATGCTGAATTCAGACAAGTATGAGTCAGTTAAGAGAGGAAGGATAACACTACTATGGGGAGAAAGAGAAACACAGGAAAACAACAATTCCAAAGGTCAAAATCCTCATGGATTTTAATGACAAAATCTATTAGTGGCTGTTTCTAGAATTCCTATTTCTGGTTGGCAACCCCCAGGTAAACACACTTCCACACTGCCCTGAAATAGTTGGCTTGCACCTCTTACAGATCCTTCACAGCCTTTTCCACCCAAGCAAAGGCACCTAGAGCTTATTCACACTTTTATAAAGCAGTTATGCCCAATTCTGGTACATTCCAGACTGTGCTGAAGGAAGCATCTTTGCAATGTGGCTCACTGAGTGAGCTCTGCGGGGTTTGTGTCAAATCAAATGCCACTAGGAAAGCTTTATGAGAAGTCATCTTTCTCTGACATGCATGCTAGATGCTTCCTGCCAGCTGGGATTGTTCTGAGCTTTTGCCTGTCCAGGGAGATGTGTTTTTCTTTGCAAGGACAAGTGGCATCCATTGACAGCCTTTAGAGAAAGCTCTGCTTTATTCACAGAATACACATGGGCAGCGTTCAACTTAAAAATTGTTACAGGTAATATAGTGGTTACAGCCAAAATCCCAATCTGAGCCACAAACAAGTAATAGGATAAAGCAGGTTCTTAATATTTGATATGGCAGTGTCCTAGGACATTAATTTCTGGAGTCTGGATAAGAAAAGAGGAATGTACCTCAAACCAGGAGGACTAACACGAGACCAACCATATGCCTTAGCAGATAAATTACAACTTCAGACAGTGTATGAGAAATAACAGAAGCCTGCCAAGACATGAAGGCAGGGTAAGAACAGCTTAGCAAAGAAAGGTGCTTCTTAGCAGAATCAGACCTTGCAAACCAAATTAAATAGATAGCAAAAACTTTCTCAGTCACATGAGGAGAAAATAACCAAGAGAATCGCTGTGCACTGAGGACAGAATAGAAATTAAATGTCATCTAAGTGAGACCAAAAATCTAAATTAAGATTTAAAAAATAAAAAAATATCAAAATGAGAAAATGAAATTAAGTAAAACATGAATTTATTTTTTAGAATTCATTTAGATAAACGTCTTATCTCACACCTTTTATTTTAATGACAACTTGATTGTCGAGATAAAACAAATGCAATAGATTCAACCTTTCTGCTCTTCAGTAAAGCATTTGATACATTGCTACATGGGGAATTACTAGTTAAATTGAAAAAGATAAGAGCAAGTATCAGGACTGTAAGATAAGTAAAGAAGTGACTGAACAAGAGACAAGAGTGAGTTATGTTGAAAGGATTTCTCTCTCTCCCTGGAGGAAAGTTGCTTGTAGAGTTCCTTTAGGATTGGTCTGGGGATTAATTTTATTTAATATTTTCCTTAATGGCCTAGGCAGAAAAAGTAGGAGTGTACTAATTAATTTGCTGATGATACAAAACTGGGAGATGTCATGAATACAGAGGAGGATTGGAATATTATACAGGAAGAATTAAATGACCTTGAAGACTGGGGTAGTAGAAATGGGATGGAATTTAAGGTCGTGCGCTGCAAGGTCATGCACTTAAGGACTAATGAAAAGAACCAGCTATGAACTGTAGGCTCATCAGTGGGAAGTGACAGAAAGAAAAACCACCTAGTTGTAACAGTCAATCACAGAATTACTATGAACTACCAGTGCACAGAAAAGGAAAACATGGTTTGGAAATATATTGAGTAAAATATTTTTAATGAAGCTAGGAGAGTATTTATGTCAGTGACCAAGGTGCTTGTTAGACATCACCTTAAATTCCAAACCCCTATGGTTAAGGTGCAAATTAAGGTGCAAAAAGGTTCTGGGATTTTTAACAGCTGCAGAGGTATGCTGACTAGTATGATGATCAGAGGAAAGGATGGCCTGTCTGAAAGAAGCTGTGCCCAGCAAAACAGAGGCTGGAGAGGTAAAAATTGCTATCTCTAAGTATACAAAGAGGTAAACACCAGGGAGAAGAGAAAGATCTTGAATTCACACAATAATTTTGACATGAGAACAAATAGACTTAAAGTGGCTATGAATACATTTGGACAAGAAATGGGGGAAAGGAGTGTGGGAGTAAACACAGAGCGAGACAGATTTATTTGCTGGGCTGATGTGATGTGATTCATGTCCCAGCACATGCTTGAACCTGATGACTCCTGGTCAGCCCTGTGCCCTATTTTTCAGGCAGCCTTGCTTACAGTCCTTTCCTTGGCTGTTTTCTAGGACATTCTCAGTTGTACTTGTGGATATATATTTTATAGTATAACCTCCTTGACATAAATATTAGATGATATCTTTAGCCATCCATTCTCTTCTTTCTTGAGAGGCAAACAGCAATAACCAGAACAATAGAATGAAGCAAAAATAAAATTACTGTTTCTTTACAAAAAAAATTGTATTTTTTGCAAAGTAAAAAATCTAAGAAGAATATAGTAGTAGAGAAAGTATGCACTTGAGTCCCATCCACTCAGAAAAAGACATTTAGAAGTAAGAACTGCACTGACAGTCTCTAATTTTTGTCTTTTTGTTCCCATTCAATATAATTTGCAATCATTTTTGTAAATTCCTCAAGTAATTTCAAATTTAGAGATAAATACATCAACCAAACCACTTTTAGCATGACTTAATATTAATTGTTATTAAGTTCTTATATTCATGTAGCTCCTTCTCAGAGAATTGTACTTGCAATATTGGAATCTTGTGAGCATTACAGACTCTAATATTTTATAGCAATAAGTTGGTTCATTTCTCAGTATATAAATATTTTCTTATCTTAACAATTGTGAGGTTATAATTCCTCAGTTTTATTTCATTGCTATCAACAAGAATAACTGGTGGAAAAGGGAGCCCTCAGTTCTCTCTCTGTTGAGTGATGTGACTCAGTCATAACAAGTGGAAATTGTCCCAAGGTTCTGTGCTGTACTTGTGGTATAAAATCAAAACAGTCATATTGCACCATTAATGCTGTCTCAAATGGATACTCTTATTTCATCCTGAGAAATTCTCTCCCTAGTATGTCTCAAATCTCATTCTAGTGTTTCAAATTAGCAATGCAGGGGTTGAGAAGCAGCAGCAGCACACTCTGATACTGAGTAAATACTGACAATCCTGTGGTTCCCAGGAAAGGATCCTTCCTTTATGCTAAACTAGTAAATTAAGCAGGTTTCTCATTGACTAAGGAGCTATGGCTATTGAAATTTAGAGATTATTCATAATGACTGCTGCATCTGACAAATATTGAATTATAACATTTAGTCTGTGTAACCAACAGCTTATTTCTTTTTGTCATGTGCTGTTGTGTTGTGTTTCATCAACTTCGGAGACGATGCAAAATAATGCAAAGTGACACCATTAAATACAATAAGATGTGACATAACACATTAGAAATTTAAAGAATGAAAAGCTTCAGTCAATTCAGGAAATGGGAACTCTGTCCAAATTTATTGTGACAAGTAAGAACAGTGAAAATACTAAACACTGTTTTCAACCAGAGGGCACCATTGTTTTTTGACCACCCAAATTGCTTGCAGATACTGCCATCATCTTTATTTTTAGTTTAATTTAATAGCACAGAGCTGCGAGCTTTTTCAATTTGAGTGGTGTTCTTGTTGTTTTGGGGCTTTCCTCTCCTCTCTCCCCAGCCTGCCATAAGCATCTAAATATCTAAATTGGCATCTGAGTGACTTGGCGTGTTTGTGGGCAGCTTTCCATTCCAAACAAACCCGTTCCTTGACATTTCAAAAAAATGTATTGCTAACATGTTTCCAAGGATTTTGTAAAAATCTAATTCTGTGAGCACAGGCTCAAAATGGGTGAACAAAAAAGCATCTGTATTAGTAGAAAAGAAGTGTTTTCAGTTCATATCTAGGGTATGTTAATTGAAAATCTAGAAACAGGCTGCTTTCCTGTAGAGTACTAAAATGAATTCGAATATGAAACAACTCTCTTAAATCTGACTACTCCAGACTTTTATTTCTCACATTTTCACTGTCATCTATTCATATCTGTCTGGTGATATTTAGGTCTGCATTAATGGATTAAAGTCCACATTGATCTCAGTTGGAAAATATGAGTTGCTGTTGCTGATCACCCTATGCTATTGCCAAAACCTTCTCCTTTGCTAGTAAAGTCAGATTCTATTGAAGTCTATCCCAAATAGTCATCTGTATAAACAATGATATGTGATTCTAAACTTCAAGCACATTTTCTGACCAGCTGTACTAACCATTTTTATGTAAGTTTTATTTAAGGGCAGCACTACCATGCCGTGAAGTCAGACAATGAAGAGATTAAAACTATTTTTTTTTAAAAGCCTTTTTAGGGCCTGGATGGCTCATTTGATCGGACACCAGCCTTTCATTGCAGAGAAAAGCAGCTCATATCCAGCCCTGACTGTTATGTTCAGAAGTAATCTTTATGAGATGCTTACAAAATGTTTATAATGAAATGAGTACGGGGATTCTTGGTTTATTGTCAGGACAGTGAAGAAGAACACGGAGCTGTCAACTACTGCATGAGCAGGTGAAAATTAAGTCTCCCGAAAGGGATTTTTAAAAGTGCAAAGCTCATACAGGCACCTAGCTAAGTGAATAATAGACAGGTGACTGCTAAAAAACACATCTTCCCTGGAAAAATCAAAATTAAATTGTATAGCAAATCCTTCTAAATCAATAAGTGCTATAAAAAGCCTCTGTGAAGATTTATTTTTGTGCACAAAAGGATAAAATCCAATGTTCATGGAAATGGATGAAGAAATAAATGAATTAAATATATGCTCTTCTGTCAAACTTCTGACACTTTAAAAAAAATAATGATTCTGAACAGATCCTTAGCTGAATAGTACATCTGATTAGCTCCAATAGCTAGATTTTGTGTAAATCAGATAGCAATATATAACTATATAACTATTTTTCGGAGCTAAATCTCCCATTATTTGAGCTTTGTGTATTATATCAGCTGAGAAAGTGGCTCAAAAACGTTCATCTACATTTTAACGTGAATGGGGATACAAATTGGTAACATTGCAGTAGCAAAAAAAAAGTCTTGAAAAAAACTTAAGGCTGCTTGAGCAACTTTTGTGAATTTGTTACTATGAGGTAGAATAAAGTTCGATACTGATGAAATTTAAAGCCAGTTTTTAATGTATTTATACAACTAACCACAGGTCATTTAAAATCTGGCCTGTAAGTATTATTGTCTGTTTAAAGAAGTGCAATTGTGGCTGCACAATACAGAATTTCAGTACACCCAGAAAAACAAGTCCCAGGAAAGCAGTCTTCCAGCTTTCTGTATTTCCTAACTGTAGTTAAAGAACAGCTTAGTGATTCTCAAAATCTGATTACAATTTTTTTTCTTAATGTTTAATGACTATTAGAACTTGGCAAGTTAAAGCTGACTATCAAAAATCTATAGGCTTTCCATGAGCTAATGGTTGGCTGGTATATTAAAATTGTTAAACTCTTTTAAAAATATAAGAACTCAGTTTCAAGTTTTATAAAATAGCAAAATTGTTGTCAGCCAATGAGAAACCACATTTCTGCATATAAACATAGGCATATGGACATATGTAATGCATTCACATTGCACAGGTAACATGTGTAACACATGCTGAGTTTAGCTGGTTATGGAAAAGGCTCCAAGAGGTTTCTAGGGCTGTACCTGTTATCCCATCCTGCTGCATGGATGCAGATGCACTGCAGTGAACCTCTCCATTCCTGTGCCCTGCTTGTTCTGCACTCTGCAAAGCAGAGGAGGAACCCCAGGAATGAGTTAGTGATGGGAGAAGAGCCATGGACTTCATCCTCAGCTCGTGGCTTGCATTTATGGCAGCTCTTACTTTTCCTGTGTACAGGGAAATAATCTGGGAGGCTGCACACCTCACTCCCCTGGGATGGCCTGGCTTCAAACTGTGCCTTCAAAAGAACAACTTGAAACTGGCATGGCAAACTGCTTATATTGTAATTTATGAACTCAGTGGTGAGTAAAATTGTTGTGTATTCTCTATTCTTGCAGTTTCTCAGTGCAGGTTCCTCAGTAACAGCCTGCCAGTTTAATGAAAGCACGGGCTGGGAGAGAGGAGGGTTATTCCCATTTATTCCTTGGTGCCTCTGGTACAGCTGCCAAGAGAACAAACTGAAGTGGGGTTTTTTGTGATGTGGACATCTGCCCACTGGGTCTGGAGCAATACATTCCATGCAAGTCACCAGAAAACCACCACATGGCAATGACTGCCTGTCACCAGGGACCTGTCCAGATTTGTAACCTGGAGCAGAAAAGTTTTCTAACTCAGCCTCCTCCTGGGCTTACCAGTATCTGATCATTTCACAGTCAGAAAAGAGTAACACTCCTCAGACAGCATGGATTTTATGCACCAGATTCTGGAATCACTTTTTCAGTTGTGTTTGCTGCACCTTTGATGCCCTCAGCACAAATTCCTGTTGTATAAGAAATACAAAGATGCTCTATGCCAGGTCTTCATAGAAACCATTTATCTTTTGAATTCTTTGGGATTGTTTTCATTTGGTTGTTGCTTTTTTTGTTTGTTTTTTTTTTTTTTATGTGTACATCCCCATGCTGGCTTCTGGAAAAAGCTGCCTTGCAATTTGTGAGGATAATAAATATATACAGAGCTGTTTATGGATGGGATGAGGGATCTTAATACTTTCCTGTACTGAAATTAATATTAGAGCAGGAAAGATCTGTAAATTGTGTGGCATTTTGAAGTAAACAGGAAACTGAATGGCAAATGTTATTTTCACATGATATTTACACAATTTATACATTATATAAATATGTATCAAATTGTCTTGGAAAGAAGTGGAAATTCTGATAAAAAAAGGTGAATTTGCCCCACAAGTTGAAGTACTCCTTATATAGCTTTAAACCATACAACAGATGTGAAATAAGTTGCTAGTACTTTAGGTGATGTTAATATTGTTAATGTTTAGAAAAATCTTTCAAGTTCAAATTCAATGGCTTTTCTCTTATCTTTTCACATCTTAGAGATTCCAAACAGGGAATTAGATATTAGGAAACAGAACTTCTTAAAGCTTCAATTGCAAGGAGTTCTGAGCAAGCAGTATGCAGCCACTGTTACTTTCAATGTTTGTATAGTTTCAGGTCCACAAAGGCAAACAACCTCTTGACCTCACACTTTCATAGATGGGAAAAAGTTATTGAGCCTTTATTTTGCCATATTTCAGATTATTACAATATGCAAAAGAAACATATTCATCGAGAAAAATAAAAAAGAAATAATGAAATCCTAAATTCTCAATTGTTAAACCATCCACTCCACTTCTAATTGTTTTTAAATCCTGTTAGTGCTCAGTGCAGGGAACTGAAAGGCAGAACAAAAATAACTTTAAATCCACATAATGCTAGTTTCTGTCAAATGGCAAGAAGATTTTCAAATGGCAAAGCTTTTTGCATTCTCATTTGAGCATTCTGCCTTAGTGTAAAAATGAAGGGAAAATAAAAATCAAACAATAACTGAACTTTGTTGTGATGTCCAGATTAGAACCATGTTCTGCACACAAGTGATGGGCATGTAAACCCTTCGTATCAGGAGATCTGTCTGGCACTCATCAGGCAGTGCTACTTGATCACAGCTGGATAAAAATGCACACCCAAGGCAAATCTGTAAACACCAGCTTAATCTGCATGGGAAAAGTTACTGTCATCTCCTCCGACAGAAAAAGCCTCCAGGACATTCCAGCAGTAACAGTCACTTCAGTTTGTTACAAATGTTGTCAGATTTAGACACAAAACCATTATAGATGTCAGAAAGCTACAACTGAAAAAAAAAAAAAAAAATGTATTGGTTTTTAGGTATTTTGGTTTAGAAAAATGAGGCAAGTCAGTAGTTTTGTGATATGACCAAAGAGTATGTGTGGAGGCACTTGCCAACAAGCTACATATTAGACTGTAATTCACTATTCTCTAGGACATTTAAAGACATTTTTCTTCAGGAGAGGGGTTATAATTTGGATAATATTTTACAGGAGTCTTTTTAGTGCAGAAACATAAAACAAGTCTGTCTTTAGAATATGTCAAAACATGCTTCTGACTTTTTATGGTTCTGAAGAGAGTCATATTTGCAACTGCAAGACCAGAGTACATTATTCTTGTAATCAGCCCTGAAAAACACCCTAAATCACTTAATCATCAGAATAGTTAATAAACTAATTAAACTAATGCAGAAAAAAAGGATTCATCAATTCTAGACAGTTTAGATAAATAATGCAGTTAGAGATCCATAGTTTAGTTTATCTTTTTCAACAGATATTCGCATCGTCTTCAGAGCAAATATGCATCTACCAAAAAAAAAAAAAAAAAAAGGAAACTTTCATTTAAATTTAATGTGAGCTGGACCAGACCCTAGAGTTCTCAATGTGAAAATCATAATGGTACAAATTCCCTCTCCGACCTTGTATCGTCCCTTCTACTCTCCCATGCCCACACTCATGCATAACACAGACGTAGAATGACTGGTTTCTGCAATGTGTTAAATAGGAGGAAAGGGAGCATTCAGAAGAAAACTAGGTATTTGGGGCTTTCTTCAACCCAAGATTAATGTCAAGAGATTTTTCTTAGCATTAGTGTCAGTGCTAGCCAGGAAAAATGATCCCATTAAAGGGCCCCTCATGAATAATTCATGAGGCCCAATTTAGCGTTAGTACTGAGGGTGAGAGATAAACAGGTGATAGAGTTTGTGGGGAAACCATTGCACTTGACATGGTGTTTTGGTGTTATTAATATTATTTTTATTTTAAATCTATATATGTATTAGAGGAAGAAGACATAACTTGTGTATTAAGACTCGGGATACTGTTCAACTTTGAGTTGAGGATTTATGTGATCTGTGTTTCCAAATCATTAGTGATGAGCTATTCCCCCTAAGTGCATTAAAGTAAAAAGCTCCACAGACAAGCTGGTAATTTAAGGGCTGTGTTTGGCAACAGGATTCGTCAGCTCTTTGCTGTTCTCTTCTAAGTCCATTGTGAGTATAGAAGAATAGTTACTGAATATAGCAATTAAGGGTTTTTTCTCCCCAAATTAAAAGTTGCATTTTTGCAATAATTGTGGTAGTTGAATAATTTATGTCCATTTAAATAGAATAGCATTTAGCATTGAAGTTTACTGAAAATCTTTTTGTGTTTAATGTAAAAAGGTGGAAACAAAACTGGTGTAGAAGTACAGGGAGGCCTGTGAGTATGAGATTATTATCACAGCTGTGCAAACTGTCAGACTTCAAACCACTATTAATTGACTTCTTTAAATTATAGCATGCATTGGTAGATTCCAATCAACTAGAAGTTACTAGAGATGGAGCTAGAGTTGGTTGAACCATCTCAGCTGGTCACAAAAAAGCTACTAGTAAGAAGGCTTTACTAAGAAGCCTTCAATTTAAGCACTATGTCCTGCTGATTTTCATGCTTTTAGAAAACAAAAAAGAAGAGAACAGCTCAAAGTGACTGGGTGCTGTGCCTTTTCCATGCTGACCCTTGGAAGGCCAGGAACAATTAATATCTCTGTGTCCAGGTTATGCCACTGCTCTGCAAACTTCTCTCCTTCTCAGCAGTCATGGAGAAATGACCATCAGCCACTTAATGGGTTTTTCATTGTGTGTATTTTGCACTCCTCACTTTTAGTTAGAAAAACCAGTAGAAAGAGGAAATCAAAATCCCCAGGATCTCTGAACACAAAATTTGAGACCTTACTATGCCTATGTGTGTTGTGCCTGGTAATGTGATTGTTTTCATTTTATCATACCAGTTTTTACATTCAGCCATAGGAAATGATTCTGATTTTCATCAGTAGAATTCCATTGCCAGTTCTAAGTTGCAAGGAAGGCAAATGAGATCAGCATACATCCCCCTGGGTTTATTCCAATAAATATCTACTGAAGATTGAATTCTACCAAAATGCCACTAGGATTTTGCTCTAAATAAAAATTATGTCATTGGACTTGTGGCCTCTATTGCCATGATCTGTGATCTGTCAATCCCAGATGCTCATTCCCATGCAGTGGCTACAGTTTGCATGGTTGAGCTGGTTTAATCCAAAACTAGGATGTCTCCACCAGTGAGTGATTGGCCTAGAGGCATGAAGTGACAGGACAGTACTTCAAATTTAATTTACTTAAGTGATGTTGCTGGTCTTTCTAGAGTGGTCACCTCTGTGGGACATTGGTTTTGTAAGCTAAATGCACATTTCTCAGTGTATAATAATCACTACCCCCTTAAGCCCCATAGGGCGACATAAATCTACTTTAAAAAATTCTGTAGTGACATGTCCATGCAAATGATAGTATAAATTCCTATAGTAAAAAACACCATCAACCTTCCAAGTTTCAGTTCTTAAAAAAATATGTATCAATATATCAAGCCTGTAACAACAAAAGTTGTACTTTTTTAACTGTGCATCATGAGCACCAAAACATTTGGGCAAATAAAAATATTCTCTGCTTTGAAATTTCTGTTTTACCCTCAAAGTGGTTAAAAAATGAAAGTGAAATGCAATCTTGTGAACCAGTTTTTGAGGGAATAATAGTACAGCACACAGACAACAGGTTTAAAGCATCAGGCTGAAAATGTATTAACCTGATTTTGTAACTCTAAGCACCAATCAAACAGTCCTGGAGTCCCAGCTGTGGAAGGTAAGGCCTCATGCCATGGACAAGAGATGGGTTTCTCCTACCTTTGCTCTACTAGTTGCCTGGGATATTCAGCTCACTGCTCAGCAGGAATAATTGGGATAAAGGATTCCTCTCTCCACTTGTCTTCAACATTTCCTCCTTCTACAAGGATCAAGATCAACAACAAGAATCAAGGATCAAGATCAAGATCAACTATGGGGTTCCAAACTTGAGTTCACCTGGGGATCTACTCCATGGATTTGTTGAGAAGCTGAAAGCATGATGAGGACACACTGCCTCATGTTCCTGCATACACCTTTACCCTAAGGAAAAAAGGAGAAACAACCATGGTCAATGAGGTGGGTGAGTTCAAGGTCTAGTGAGAATAGAGTAGGAAAGATCCATTTTCACTGCAAGGAGTGTCTCCCTCTCTTCTTCTCTCCTTCCCTGCTTCTCTCCAGAGCTTTTCAGGCTGCTGGGAATATATTTTCTTGCTTCTCTGGTGAAGCCCTATTCCCAAGGGGAGGAAGAATGACACTCTGACATACTGGCATACATTTGGGCATACCTTTCTCTTCTGTAAGATTACTGTGTAGCCCAGTAGAACAAAATATGTGTGTGTAAATACATATTTTATTCTTTGGATAGTTGATAGCTATGTAAATTGTATGTTCTGTCGTTTTTCAGGTATAAAAATTATGTACTTCTACAAGTTTGGAAGTATCTATGTTTTCTGTTGCATTTGAGGTGCTACGTAAACATTATTCTGTAAAAATGCTTCTACCTTGGATTATACTTGGCATGCATTTACATTGTAATATTACTGACACTGCCATTTAATTTGCCTACTTGCTATGGTCTAAGTGTAGGTAATTTACAAACCTTTAACAATGTTCAGCTTTCCTAAATGGTAGGGAGAACTGCAATTACACTTAAAATGCACTGGTGCACTATGTGTCAGCAAAAAAGGACCTACAAAAGACATAATTACAATGTAATTGCCCACAAGTTCATGAAGTAAACATACATTATTAGAAGGCACTCATCTATTCAATTTAAGTGACATTACAGATAACATATTGCATAAATAGGAAGCCATTTTGTGACTAGTTAGTATAATAATAGGAGTTGAAATTAAAATGTGGTATACGTATTCCTAAAAGCACTTCAAGCTTAGCATCTGCTCGATAGTGCCTTGCATTATGCTCTATTTCCAGTTTTAAACATTTGAATATTCTCTAAGGATATACACCGATAAATAATGACACTATAAGGTATCTCCTTAAAAAAAAAGGTTTCCAACAAATGTTTAAGCTGCCTAAGGCAATTCTTATCCAAGAAAAACATCAGAAGAATAAAATTATTACAGCCAACAGGGAAAAATTCCAGGAGTTATTTTTGATGAGCAAAATTGTTCAAAACTATGCAAAATGTAAGCTCTATTTCAGTTTTGGTCATTTGATGAAACCTGGGTATGTATGGGGATCATGGTTCTCCTACATCACACCAGAAGGAGGATCTAAAGCGTCTGAAAACTTTCATCCCAAGTGCACATTTTAAAGAATTTGACTTTGTACCTTTTTTATGAAAAGCAGTTGAATATGTATATAGATAAGATTTGGTCACTGGAAGTTGATCTCGTTGGATCACATCAATTCTGGACTGTGCCCTTGTTTCTGAAAATTTCTAGAATAGTCTTTGAAAGAATTCAGGGCAAATAATGGCTTCATTCTCATAAAAACTCTGGAATGCTCATTTCTCACATGATGGCACCATATCTTCGTGAATAATTTTGTTGGTTTTCCAGCTTGCTAACAAAATAATGTGTTTATCCCGGGTTCCCAGTCCTTGGAGAGGGGTCAGGCTCCATCTCAGTAAAGAATAGAGCCAGAATTTTGAAGCTGGGGCCTGTTAAGTTAACAAAAGCAAAGATCTTCCCTTAGATTATGCATGTGCTGTTGAGAACTTAATTAGCGTTTTAAAAAAATTTTTTAAAAAATCTTTACTGTTAAGTTCTTATGTACTGTGCTCTCCCACTGAAAAACACAGTTCAGTTTGAAAGTCTGGCAAATATCTTAGGGCTGTTGGAGCCCCATATTTAATGTTTTGCTTTTTTTTGTATGACCTTACAAGCAGTCTGACACAGTGTAGATCCAGAGTAGATTGTTTACTTTTAATTTGCTCATAACAATCTTCTCTGCCAACTTTTGCAAACAATAATGATATCATAGATTTTTACTTGAGAGTCCACACTGTTGAACATGCTCCTTTTTTTATTTATTTATTTGTTTACTCTTTTACCTCTTTCATTAGATAAATATAATAGTGAATTACAAACTTGTTACGTATTTGCTTTTGGAAAACATTGTCTGATATTTGATATTGTACCAGGACTCAACCTAAATTGCTTTAATTCCTTGTACCTGCTGTGTAGTTAGATGAGATCAACTAGACAGACCTTTCCCATTGGTTAAAGGTCAAAAATAGCCTAAAGACATGTTGTTTACAGCACATCATATTGAGAAATATACTTTTCATAGAAAGTATAACCATATTTTCATTAACAGTGATAAGAAAGCTTAAACAGCTCTGTGGCTATAACTACAGAGGATTATTTTTAATCACAAATCTATTTTTAAGAAAACGTAGAAGAACAAAATTCACCAGAGAATATTCTCATTATTATTTTACCATAATTATTACAGATTATGTAAAATATTGTTCTATTTTTCTGGTATTTGAATACATTTGAGAAATTCCAGACACTTCAGAGTAAGAGTCATATTCTGATGACATTTATATAACTATAAATAACTTTAGTGACGTCTGCCCTCTGCAAAATTGTAAAGGAGTCCCTGATGGCTGAAGTTATAACTGATATTGTTGAGTTTTCTCATTTTAATTATTTTTAGATGTTAAGATTGAAATTAATCAGTTTATTTAAACTTTTCAAATTATTTCATCCTTGCAAAAAAGAATCAAACTATTAACAAATTTTTAATGATTTGCAAGGTTATTTTTTTAATGTTTTGTGTTCTTTTTTAACAGAACTGGATTGAATTTTACACTTATCTATAGTAGTTGAGACTCAGTGATCACCAAAGTGTTGCTATAATCGTTTTTTCAGGCACTGATATTGCTTTTCGTTTTTTAGGAAAAATTTTCAAAATTCTTTGCTAATTAGCATAAACTTATCAAAAACACACAGCAAGCATTTTAGCATTTGAATCTATGTTTAGTATACAGTTTCCCAAGAAAATATTTATTTCTATGTTTTCTACTAAAGAAAGATAATACAAATTTCTCATCACTTATACCAGATCTCAAAATCTCAGTATTTCACTTCAAAACAGTTTATATGGTACTGCTAAAAAAACAATTGAGTGTTTTCTTGAAGTACTTAGGCTGGAAAATCACTTTTTTATTGAGCTGAAATGTTTAATATGTTTGTTGAGAATTTCAAAGCAAGCCAGGAATATTTTGTATTTCAGAATTCATGTTCATCAGTAGGTGACTACTGAATTTAGTTGCCCTTTCTTTCTTATGGGAGACCAGGAAAGATTCCAGACTTGGATGTAACCATTATTTCTTCAAAGCTGGGGATTTAAAAAACCTCAATTTAAGGAATGTGCTCATATTAAATAGAGATTATAGAAGCAGTAGAAGTTGTTCCCATGCCGTGATTTGAAGGGACCTGGATTCAAAAGCCTACATTCCCTCTATATGTGAGATAAATACAAACATCTCCAGGAAAAGATTCATCAAATTTAAATAATTACAGGATTTCTTTACAGTGGAAAGGGCTGCAAGAATGCACCCTGTCAAACAGTGCATTACTAACAGGCCGATAGTTATTTGTGTGAAATATGAATAATATGAAAATTTTGTAGTATGTAGTAGATGACAAGACGATGATGAGTTTGTCAGAGTAAAAACAAAGTGACCCTATAAAGTCCAAATGCAATTTCTGAAAAAAAAATGGGCATGATTTTTCCAAACATAGAGATGTGGTCTTGTGGTGCTGACATCCTCCCAAGAGTCACTGTTCACACAAAATCTGTTCACACAAATCATGTCTGAGAAGAAGGAATAATATTTTTGAGCTTATATGGCTTAACATTGTCAGAAGACTAGACAGAGAAGACCTGTTAATTCTGTAATTTATAACAAATTATATAACATTAGTTAATTAAAGCACCAAAGAGGAGGAAAAAAGCCACAAAAATATGATGAAGAATTACTTTCAGGTATTTGTGGTGGCAATTTGCCTCTTAGGAGAAATTCCCAGAGTTATCATAAAAGATACGTGCTCCAGCCTTGTACTTGTACTGAGTGGAACTATCAAGTCCACTAATGTCCAACCAGCTACTTTGGAAAACATACCTTGATGCTGACTTTTGAGGTGCTTTGGCAAATCATGATTTGCTAATGTTTTTATGTATTTGTTGGTACTGGAAACTACATTAGTCTCTAGATGTGAAATCAAAGTAATTTGTAATGTCGGATACCTTAGCATTTTTGAATATTCTTAACAATGCCTTAAATTCATAACTGTGCATCATCATTCTTGGTTTACCTTTTTTTCAGTAATTGTTTACCAAATCATGCATATTTTTAAAAGAGTACTTCAATGAAATGAGTGTGTCTTAAAAATTTAGCAGGTGGAGAGTATATGGCTAACATGGACAGCAGAGTCCATGTTTGTATTTTATATGACAAGAGCACTAACTTGGTAATTAAGTAAATATTGTAATAAGTATGGCTCTGACATCCACTTGAAGGTTATAACTCCCCAGGGAACAGATGCTTAATTTGCAGCCGTGATAATAACAACCTAATGAACCTCCCATCTTACTGGATAGCTTAATAAACTTCAAAGAAAACAAAACAAGAATCTATGAGTAAAAGTACATCCTTAGCTTTTCATTAAGCAAAATGAGCATGAGTCAAGGCCCAGCATGGCTTCCAAAGTTAAAGCTACCAGCTACAAAGCAAATGTATGCAGAGAAATGTACAACAAAAGACATAGCTTTTAAAGCTCCAGTTGAGTTTCCATAAATGTTGCTTACAAAAGCTACCATTCTCTATGTTAACAAAAAGTTGTGGATATGTTCTTCACTAAATCCTCTTTTCTCATATAATCCACCTTGTGCACTTTATCTCAAGTGTGTTTTATCTGATCTAATCCTGGGCTCATTCATTCTCAGATAGAAGCAACAGGATTATTTCACACTTAAACTAGGCCCAATCTTTCTGTGGGTCCATAAGAGGACACCTGGGTAATGAGAAATTATCTGTGGAACAAAAGACTAAGCAGGTGCTGGGGGAAAAAATGTTCTTTAAAATAGAGCAATTTTTAAGGAAAAGATAAAACATTTTTATTCAGAAAAAAAATGTTCATAGGAGGCACTATTTTATAAAGGAATGAGATTACACCATTAGAACCAATATTACTTGGCACAAGTTTTATTAGGGAAAAAAAAACCTTTTTCAGTCACCCTAAAATGACATTGATTTCCCTGGAGTTAATCTGGATTTTAATGGGTATAAAGTGAGCAGCATACAGGATATATCAGAATATTAGTTTTAACCAGGTTCAGAGAAGTCAGTCATATCCAGTCACAGCTTCTCCCTTGTTCTACCAGACCTTATTTTAGCATACTTACAATTAGGAGGAAGAGGAGTTTCATGTCTCAGTAAATTAACTTGAGATTTTCTTTGCAGTAGTGGACAAGACAATTCAGACATAAAAATAAAACCCTCTGTTCCACCTCCACCCCCCTAACATGGGGACATGGATTAGTACAAATCAAGTTCAGTCTCCTTGGCTTGACTTACCTATATCTATAGCTATATCTATATATCAATCTCTGTTCATCTCCATTAGCTTTTAGAAACCACAGGATCACCTCAAATACTGTCTTCCATCTATATCCAGTGTACATCAGACTCTTGATATAAAGGTATGAAGGCAGAGGAAAACTTTACTGGTTTAAACTATGGAACAGTTCCTCAGAAGTCATAAGGTGATAAAATAAATAATTATTTCCCAGTCTTTCTCTCCTCCCTTGTTGTCATCAGCCTCCTCATGGACCATTGTACAACAGAAGAGATTTCATCCCTTAATTCCAGAAGCCCAGTGGGACCATGGACTGATGACTTGACTTTCTGCCTGGTGGTCTTTTGAGTTTTCTTCTCTCCAAAGAAATACAACAGAAGCAGAGCGTGTAAATAGTTTCACACTATTTAAATGAATATATTATTGAATTACTACACTAGAGACTGAAAACAGATATATACTGGGGAAAAAAAAATTATTAAAGAGTGGAAGGATACAGACTAATCTGCTTTACTGGCTAGTAGAGAAGAAATGTCCAGTGGACTCTCACACAGCTGTCTGGTAGAAGTTTATTTCTTTTTTCTTTCGTAATATACAGTGCTACATTATGTTGTTTACAGAACAAAAGATTAAATGGTCAACAGATGCAAGCATTTTATGGTCTGTGTCTTTCTCTTTTTCCCAATGAGTATTTGGCAGAACATAAACAGTTTCTTTTACTTTCAGTAAGGCAAGCTTTCCTCACCATCTTGGTGTCCCCAGTTCCTCCCAGCTCATGGGACAATCCCTGTGCACTGACCAAAAGGGTGGAGACTGAAAAAGACAGTAAATAAGTTAAATATCCAAATCTACAGTTAATAGTGTTTTCAGAAATAACTAAACCTGGAACAGCAATTCTCTGTCACATGCAGGAATTCCTCTAACCAAAGGCACATCTAGATTGATTTGATTAATTATCTTTCGTAAAAGTAGGAGCAGTAATTCAGTACCTGCTGTTCAGGGTTATTTAACCCAGGATGTGTTTTTTAGGACACTGATAGAAAAATATCATAACCATTTTCTGACTTGTCATCCGACAGCAGTTTACAGAAATGCAAGAAAAATCAGGCCCATTGACTAGGTAAGAGACGAAATTCAAAGCTAAATTAATATATACAGTTGCATATCAATAATATCATTAAATATTATCAGCCTTTGAAGATCTCATTGCTTTTAAAAATGTACGTTAAAGCAAGTTTTTGCTTTTACCTATCTCACAGTAGTACACATTTATCAATATAAAGTATGTTTATTAACTGTATTTAAGTGGATCTTTCCACTTCTTTGTTACAAAATGCCACTTTTAACAGAGCTGTGCTCTTGACTAACCTTTAATTTGTGTATAGAAGATATGTGGTTGCAAAACTTAAGGCACAAAAACAAACAGCCCCTCTCCATGGCGGGAGGCTGGAACTAAATGAACTTGAAGGTCCCTCCCAATGTAAACCATTCTATGATATTGTGACATGACATTCAAGGAAAAACAGCTTTCTGGGCTCCAAAAGTACAGTTATTGGAAAGGGACAGTCATAAAATATTTCATGGAACAAATATCACCCTTAACTACTCGAGACTCAACATGGAAAAAGTGCCTATTTCCTAAGGACTGTAATTTGTGCACCAATTTTTTTTTCTTTTATCTGAGTAATGCAATAAAAGAGTGGCTATTTCTTTGGAAGAATACAATTATATTAAAGCAGATGGACCTTTACAGTCTAGTTGGAAAACAAAATCTTTTGATCTTTTGAAACAGTGTTTTGGAACAATCATGACAAGATACTAAACTGATATTGCCATAGTTAATTTTTGATTAGTTAAAAATTACTTGCTTTTTTTTCCTCTATAATGCTCTTCCAAGTATGCAAATTGGAACAAGTTATTACAGTTTCAATGTTTAAGAACCAAGAAAATCGCCTGCAAAGTGATGCATGAATAAATAAGATCTAGATGGTCTTATCTATCTATCTATCTATCTATCTATCTATCTATCTATCTATCTATCTATCTATCCATCATCTCCATATATATCAATCTATGTATACCAATATACAGTTATATGCTATAATCTATTTATATTATGCTTCTTGCTCTTCTGACCAGTAGATAGTGGTAATTATCTGTGCATTGGTACATGCATGAGAAAGGGAGAACAGATGTCCATGATTATGTAAGTTATGGTAATTAATAGTAGATAAATGAAACAAGTTTGTTTTTGTTGATGTGTCACTTGCACACTGCTCCTCTTGAGCATTGGGTTACATCCTGTACACGATCGCCTTATTGTCTACTGTCATAAAAATTCCAGTTCTGTTTCTGAGCAGTCACAGAATGGGACTTGCCAGCTGTCATGGAAAATGTATTCAGTTTCATTTCCACTTAATTTATCTAATCTTAATTCTATTATTTTTTTATTACAATTATTTAAGTGCTTGGGGCAACAATCTAAAGTAAAAACAAATAAACAGTAGGAGTTCCAGATAATTTGTAAGTGATCTGAAAGGTCTAATGGAAACAACATCATTACTGCAGTTTTATTTTTTGAAAGGTTAATATTATAGAAGCTTCATCATTGCTGCTATAGTTAACAGTCTGTCAACACTGACATGTTAAATTTCTGCTTCACGAGATTAAAGGCTAAACTATAAAAACTCACCCTGGACAGGGGAAAAAGAAGTTGTGAAATAGTGTTTAGATATTCAAAATCCCTGTAACTACAGGCCTCACATCACCTTCATATTCAGGACTGTCTACTTGAAACAGAAGAGCATCCAAGCCCATGATTAATTCCATTTCTCTTCTGCTAAAGACTTTCACACAGAGTCACATGCCAGTTTCCATGGCTGTAATGAAATCTGAACATACACTTAAAGATGCACATTCCAAAGTGTCTTTCACCACACTGAGGTAAAGTTGTGGTTTCCCATCCTGGGCTTGGCTGATCATCTCCTTTTCAGCAAAAACCGTGAGTAGCTGCATTCAAGTCATCATCTCCCAGTAAAAACATGGGTTTGTTGGGTTTGTGCTAATCATAACCCTTTGCTTCTGTTTAATTGCTGAGCCCACTTACAGTTGCTCTCACAGAGTCTGTGTAACCACAGAATCCTCACTGACATTCATGCTTCTCCATCACCTTTGTTGCCTTGCCTAGATCCTCCCCATAACATGGCTGGTTTAGAGTGCCTTGCAGAAAATTTTATTTTCTCTTTTTTTTCCTGTCTAATGCAATAAGCCATTTATTTATGATACCCCAATCTCATTTAAATACCTTTTTTTTCTCTTTTTCCTGGTTTTTGTACTCAGCATTTAGATGGTATGGTACATGTCTCACTCTGTCTGAGCAATAAAAGCACATAATAAAAACATATAAGGAAGGTAATAAACAACTCATTCCAAAATAAGAAATTATTAATGCACAATTTAAACCTTATTCTAAAAGTTTCTGTTAAGTATGAAACTAGTAAAGTCAAATATTCTAGTGGTCTCATAGTGACATGGTGGTTTAATTTAATCCACTGTGTTCCAGGACATTTGATTTGACTAAGAAAATGCAGTAAAATATCCTGAGCCTGATCTAGCTATGACTGAATATGATGCAAGGTTTTCCAATGGTAAAATGTAAGGGGAATCACCATGAATGGCTGAATCTGAGGCAATGAGAATTCAAAAGGAAGGTTTTTGAATGACATCTCAGCTTCTAACTTCTGGGATTTTCAGCAGCATTTAGCATTTCTTTAAAAGAAATTTGGATTTAACTGGAGATAAGCAGCTGCAGACAGCATTACTTATCTAAGATGATTCTTCTCTCCATTTGAAAGAAGTCACAGGAAAGAAAGGCAAAATTCCAGAGTGATGACTCCATAAATGGTTTATTTAGAAACTGAAACTTGATTTTGTTTTCTAGCAGAAACCAAATGTGTTAGTTTGATTTGGATACAGTATATTGACAAAGGGCGGGTTGTTTCTTTTTTTCATCTAACCCTGGTTGCAGAGATAGAGAAAAAATAATCAGTCCTGAGAGTAAACAATGATCCAAACTCTTTGTTTGCTTGAAATGGCTGACCTTGCTGCAAGGACATATCTGCACAGATGATGGTGCCTCCGGAAGGAGTTATGGAATCCTGGCCAGCGACTCAACCCCTGTGTGAGCACAGCCAAGGCTCCGTTCAGCTCTGATCCAGAGATGTGCAGCCCCGGCGTGCCCGGGAATCTGCTCTGCACAGCCTGGCCCCATCTCCTCCTACACAACTGTGTGCAGGCAACTGAGATTCCCTCTCCAAGGGGGGCAGGAAAAGCTCGATGAGCCAAACTCCAATGGGCCAAAATCGGATGAGCCAGGATCCGATGAGCCAAAATCCAATGAGCCAAAATCCAATGAGCCAAACCCGTGCCCCCCGTGATGGCACAGCCGCGGTGAGAGCTCTGATGGTCACCCTGCCCGCAGGCCGGAGCTCCCAACAATGCACACCCCGACTCCTCCTCTGGCTGGTGTGAGAAAGCTGTGACACAGAAATCACCTTCTAGCTTGCTATTAGGAAAGTTTAGCAAATTGACTGCTGCTAAAATAAGAGCTATGAAAGTTCCATCTGCAGCTCAGTCACACGGGGCAAATCTCCCAGGCCTGACGCAGTGGGAACACCCATGGAGCGCGCTCAGCGGGGGCTGACCCGCCGGATAATGGGGATGCATACCGAATGAATTGGAAGTAACACCTGGCCTTTGTCTGGGAAATTACCATTTTTTTAGGCCAGTCTTCAAAGCTGAACATTTCTTTAGGACTCTGGAGCCATTGAGGAGGCAGACAAAAGGAAGAGAGTCATGGAGAGACATGTAAAAGCTGTAGGCCCAGCAGAAAGGGCTAGAGGGTACGCGAGAAGGCTGAGGGAACAGAACTTAAAACCTCAGCATAAAATTCCAGTTCTTCCCATGCGGATCGGTTTTTCCAAGGGTGAAAGGAAAACGCGTTTTCCAATGCATTTAAGTGATTTCATTACACAATTATGTGCTTGCCTAAACTTTAGCCACATACTGTTACCCATCCTTGCAAGTAATCAGTTTTTGGTCTGTGTTTTACAGCATGTACTTAGTTTAAACATAAAATACATTCATGTCTCTGTGTGCAAAGAGACACATTCACCAAACTCCGTGCCCTGCCTCTCATTACAGAGAGAAGGAATGCATCTTTTCTGGGCAAACATTGCTGTAGAGGAGTAATGCTTTACCTTTAGAAACATCCAACATCCATTTACTACATATATCTAATTGAGAGAAAATGCCACTCTTCTACACTAGCATCCAAGCTTCCAAACAAATGCTCAACTCACTACATTCCAGAGCAAAACAAACCATTGCACAACCCAAATGGAGAGGTATATGCAGAACACTGGGTAGTAACATTCTCACAGATATCTTACTCTAGTCTGAGACTGATCCAGCATAACATCAGTAGGTTGAAGCTGGTAGAGCTACACAAATACTTAAAATTTCACACTTTCTCAAATGTTTACTTTTCTGGATCAGTCACTTGTGAATTATTGGGCCTGGAGCTTCTTGGACTATTCTTGGGGGAGGGATGTGATCAGGTCATAAAAAATGAGAATGCCATCTTTATAGGGACTTAGCAGTCACAAACTGCAAGCTGATCATCAGCCTAACTGCATGTCATCCTCCCCTAAATCAGATTAGTCACAAATGCTTATCAACTGAGCCTTAAAATCCTGATATAGTTTGAAAACATGCAAGTTTTTATGAAAGTTATCTTGGAGACTCAATTAAAAAAACCTCAAACATGGCAGCTTTGAATATATCTGGTGACAGTGCCTAACAGCCAAGAGGAATCAGGGAGAATTGCTATGTAAAGTTACAATCTTTTCAAAAACAAGCCAGTTAGATTACATCCAGCTCTGGAATCTGCTGTCAATGCCAGCAGCCACCCTCAATATTTTTGTCTTGTTTTGTCTTTGCTAGCTCACAGCTTTGTGACAACTATTAGTATTTGGAGTAAATTATGCAGCTTTGATTTGCAAAGGCAGAGAAAATTCTTTCTCATCTGCTGGTAGTACCAGGTCTGCCCAGCCTGGGCAGTTCTGTGCAGTCTGGTGAGCGGTAGAGGTTACATCAGCCTCCAGGTTGGACCATTAGTCTCAAAAAACCTCTACAAGCATATCATGGATGAAAGGACACTACTGTCCCAGGAGAGCAAGCCTGTGCGTAGGAATTGACTCAAGTCCATACAATATCCCTTAGTTTGGTGCAAAGCAAGGAGCCAATGGTTTTTTAGCATTCCAGTGACATGCTGGTAGATCTGGCAGCTATTTCAGATTTTTCTGAGCACTATTGTAATCACAACAGCATGTTACACCTTTGCAGAGATGTTTCTTGAGAAATAAAGTGCATAGTATGGACCTAATAACAGGTTCAGTACAGCTGTACAATATAGCTTGGTTGAGCAAAGATTTTCTGGCTTACATTTCTGTTTCTCTGTCTCTTCTACTACCAGAATTGATTTTCCCCCATATTGTCTCTAGGTCCAAAATTAAAGGATCATATCTATTTCTTTTTGGAGCACCCGTTTCCTGCTTTGAAATGTAAGGTAAGTAATAGTGCAATTTTTATTTTTTTATATTTTACTTCTAGAGCACAAATAAGGCTGCTTATATATGCCTCAAGTGCCAGAACTTGGCATACTTATGCTCTAGTTATCCAGCTGACTTTTTGCATTTGTTAAATTTTTAGTACAGTATGTGGCATTATAATCAATGTACTATTGACAAAAGCACTTGGATCACACACTATTTATTTAATTTACTACACTGACTCTAATTAAGTAAATTTAATTCATACATTGTGTTTTCCTGGCAAATTCATGTACATTATTGAGAAAGGGCACATGGATTGTTTAGCAAACCACTCTGAGTTATGACAGGGGCCTTGCTTTAGGCTGTTGATCATTAACCTACTCTTTACTGAAAACCTTGCTTGCTGCACATGTTGGGCAGTACCTTGTGAAGTCTGGCCATGCTCTGCAGCATTTTTTAAAGTCATAGCACAAGAAATATTTTCTGTAATCTGAAAGGACCATAAAATCTAAATCTCCAACATTTTTAGAACCAATTATATCAAAGCAATCTGATTGTCACTCTTTTGCACATAGGATTCTCCCACCAGTAAGTAGTCTCATATTACAGGCATAAAAGACTGATATGCATTTTAGCTCCAGCAGACTAGCTGCAGCTGTGTCACATTTGTGTTTCCTTATTTTATGTCCTCCAGTTATCTAGATTAAAGTTGGAATAGCATAGCACTCCACTAGATGACAGGCTTGGTTTAAAGCCAGACCATTTAGTGATGTTTATCAAACAATTTTCAGCTACATACAGTAGCACAATTCAAAAACCTGAGAAGACCCTAAATTACCAGGCGTGTCATGAGAGGTCATTTCTTTTTTTGGATGGAATATTAAAACACTCTCCTCACAAATACATGGAGTCTCCCTAGTCAGGGGCATCTGTGAAATAATCTGATTTCATTTTTTCTACCCAGTTTTGAATGAATGTGTGACCCTCATGGTTCTGAGCAATCTTACCCAGTCGTTTGGAACCAGAGATGGAAAACGTGTCAAATCAGTGGCCCATGAACTTCAGAAAGTCCTGCTTTCAATAGCTCATTTTTGTGTTCTTTGTTCTTATGCTCATTTAGTCTTTGCTTGGTTGTGATTTCTAAGCTATTAATGACCAATTCAACTCCATGGGCTGCCTTCAGGCAATGGTGCCTTAACTTGCATCCCTGTTAGGTGCAAGTTCATTTTGAGCTTCCCTTTTATTATGCTGGGACAACCTTTAGACCATCACAGGTATTTCCAGGAAGAGTATGACTGCTGATTCTAAAATATCCTGAGAGAGGATGCCTCCTGAGAGGCAGAGGGCAGGTTATTCCTGGATGCTGATGGCTGTTGGGGCTGATACCATGACTGGCCTTCTGAGTAGGCTGTCATAGGAAGGAAAACCTATCCAATGCTAACATTACCTGCTCCAAGGAACTTCTTCAAAGCTAGATTACTTTTTGCATTAGAAACCCAATTGAAGTAAATTATGCATAACGTAGATTGAAACTGTGTTTTGAACTTACAAGTTTGCCTGTTGCTGCTGTGGAAAAAAAAATCAATAACTATGTGCTGTACAGAAAAAACAATTCAACAGCCTGACTGCATCACTGCCACCCCTGTCCCAGCTTGGGATGTCTGTAGTGACCCAAGCTGTGCTTACAGAGGATTTCTTGCACACTGAAGACTGACAGTGAACTTGTGTTAACTTCAGAGAGAAACAAGGTTCATTACCTGGTCCTTCTGAAGGAGGCAATGGCTGCTCACTTGCTTTGCCAACACCATGATTTAAACAAGAAAGCTCTGAGAGCACCCCCAACACCTCTCCACTACTTAGGACCAAAGCACCTCTTCTACTATACAGTAGTTTATAACAAACAAGCTGTAACCAACAGCAAAACCAGCTAGCACTTGACAAAACTCCATAAATGTATGGAGTTAAGAAATTCCAGATAACTTGAGCATCTGCAGCAATAACTTTACAAGAGAAACTCTTCTGTTATAAAAGCAAACAAGCAAAATACACCCTGATGCTTATAAAGGTTAAAGAGCTAATGGTATGATCCTTGCAAATTCTGCTTCATTCATTATTCTTTTCTCAGTAAAACCAGTAAATCTTGTCCTTTAGGCTTAGGTTGTCTGCATTTATATTTTGCTATTGAGTAAAAATATCCTGTACACTTCCCCTTAGCAATATCTGTGTTTTAATATTACAGGACCTGATTATTCATATTCTGGAGTGAGTGGAAATGTTCCCACTGATACCAGTGAGAGCAGAATTTGGTTTTTAACTTTTAGAGGACTGAAGGCATCCTTAGAACAGCATATGCTCTACTCTCCACTTTCTTTGATGACTTCTAACATTCTTTTGATATGGACTCCAAAATAAACCATTTTCTTCTTTGGGTATATGTGTTGAAAAAGGCTGAATAGCAGAATAAAACATTTTGTGTTTCAGGCCACCCCATTTAAACCAGAAACTAAAATAGCTGTTAGTTAGAAGAAAATACAGAAGAATAAAAATGCTGGGCAAATCTCCTGAAACTCATGGAAATACTGTACTGTATGGTGTAGGCACATGTGATATTGTACTGACATAGCATAAAAATGTCACTTATGCCCTGGTGTCTGTCTACAGTCATGAGCTGGATATTCAAGGAAAGGTCCTGTGAGCATCTTGATTCTGCTCCTCTGCACTCTGCTGAGAAAGTAGTTAAGCAAAATGGATAGATAGGAGGGTAAATGTCATTTATAAACACAGAAGCCCAGTGCTCTGACATGCTGATGGTGGAGGGAGGGGTAAAGGCACATCAGGATTAGATTCACTCAGCATTCACTTTCTCAGAGTTATGATCAGAATAAACTTTGATGAAGTCTACATTTAAAAAAAAAATACCCAGTGGCTAGAGAATTGTGAAAGATGCCTGTCAGTCCTGCATGACACTGAGATGTCACAGCTCTGATTGACTTCATGGAATACAGTTGATGGAATAGATGATGGAATGCAATCATACTGTTGAATGCAGTATTCTGGAAAGATGCTTCAATGTTAAAATTATGTAATGTAAAATCTGGGAAAGAATCAAATAGGATATAATTGGGTAGAACAGAACAGAAAAAAATTTCCTTTCAGAGGTTGAGGTTTTGACTGCAGCTCTGAAATGAATTGAATTTTCTTCTTTCTGTTTTTTTCTTAGCAATTAATAATTATCAAATATTCTTTAAGAGCTTTGACATCTGTTAAATGTAATTACTTTCTCTTCCATATGTAAATCAAGGTCTTTCTTAAAAAAAGACACAGTTTATACTTAAATTAAGTACTTTTATCTGCAATTTGCAAGTTAAGGTGCATGTAAAGCCTGTGGCTACACTAAGGGCTCAGTTGTGCCTCCTAGGCACAGTGTTAATTAAAGGGTGATGTGGATTCATACAGCTCTGAGGAGAACTCTGGAAGGGATTGTACCTTGGAGAGGCACAATGCCTCCAGTGCAGCACAGCATGTCAGTGAAATGCACACGCTGTGCACCCCTGCACTGATGCTGCTCAGCTCCCCTGTGGGCCCATCTCCTCCCCAATCCCCTCATCCACTTTGCTGGGCTTCACACCCAGGAAGGGACAGCCCTGGCACCTGTGTCTGATTCCTGCATGCCAAGGGAAGGGTGGTGCTGACACCCTTTACACTGCTGATAACAATTCAGATAGGATACAACCTGGCCAAGCATAAACAGAAATGGCCAAGTGTCATTCTCTAGATATAGGTTCTCTTTTTACTCGGTGTCACATCTTTCAAAAGTCTGACAGCATGTATGATGTTTGAGAGCTTCTTACATTTTATCTAAGCCCATACTATATAGCTGATTTTGAATAATTCTATATCCATGCCTGATTTTGTTCTCCTTCATATTTTTCATCAGGAATCATTTTTCCCTGGGGCAGCTCTCTTGACACCAGTGTAGTTTTAGATATGATTTACTCCTATGCAAATAAGATCAGCATCATACCTATGGACCTATTGTTTAGAATGCTGCCAGTATCCAAAAGATTTATTCTAATTTCTATGTAAATAATATCTGTGATCAACTTAATACGCATTTAAGGGTTTTTCAAGGCTGTATTACTCACTGGATTAAATGTACATTTTGGTAATATATTATTGCCATTGTACATCCAATAGATCTAATTCAGCCCAGGGTGATTTTTTAACACCGGGTAATAGACCACTGAAAATAGGATTTATTATAGAAATGCCATGACATTCTTATTTATAGTATAATAGTACAAATTGCCCTTATAATAAATACTCTTCAGTTATCAAATCATTAGTCTTTTATGGTAACACTGACAAATGACCCCATAGGCAGTATGATATTATTAATGTAATGTATTAACTTTCAATTTTAAATTGGTTATTGGATCTGGAACAACTGCACGTTATATGATGTAGTTTAAGCAGGACTTGTGACCTAAATCTGCATAGTTTTACAGCAAAATGTGACTACACATAGTGCTTTAGACTATCCTTATATGCAGCATGAAAACAGTACCACTCTGAGCCCACAACTCAACACAGATCCATAGATTGCATCCACTGAGGGGAAACTGTTATCAAAGAAAGTCTAAAAGGAAAATGTTTAAATCATGCAGAAAATTTTGGTAAGTCATTGTCATTATTGGCCCCAAGAGAAAGCAGGTCAATTATTAAGAGCTGATGAAAATAAAGACAAGAATGAATTTTCTTTAAAATTTAACTTTTGAGAGATCTTTTCTTACCAGCAGGTATTTGTTTCATAAGCTGTTCAATGTTACTATAGAAGATACAACATTTAGTTATGTATATTGGATCTGGAAAAAGTGCAGAACCAGGGTCCTTTGTAGAGATTTTGCATTTGTATAAAGTGAAATAAAATAATCAGGCAGGATTACAAAAATGTTATAAAAGTAAGCTTTGCAAGAAGTATTTATTTAAACAATGAGATTGGCAAGTCTAACAATATAAAAAATATGCTTAGCAACTTTTCATAATTTAGATTATCAGTACTCAGCAGATACATTTTTTTATCCTCAGTTCAGTCCCATATTTCAATACTAGAAATACAAATAATTTAAATCATTAATAATCTCAGAATGAGGTACTATTTAATTATATAAATGTTATGCTTCAGCATCACCAATAATTTATTCAGAATTTTAAGTGCTCTTTTAATGCATTAAAACTCGATTGGAAAAAAGTGAAAATTTTCTATTTGTCTTTCTGGTCAGTTGGGTAAGATTTCTTTTGCTTAAGAGAAATTTAGCACATTTTTTCCAGCAGCCAGTTAAGTGTGGTCATTGTTGGTGCCAATAGTTTAGACAATCCATCGGAAAAATAAAAAGTAGTAATCACAATGGGATGCTGGGAAGATTTTTTTTCTTTCCTATATCTTTCTTATTTTATGCATTTTTCTGTTGTGGAGAAAATCTTGGTTTCTTGACTTGTCTCACTCTCATTCCAGCACCCAGCCTCACAAGTCAAGTAGAGCAGCTAACTGGATGATCAAAGTTAGGGCAGCTGGCTAGCACCCCCAGACCACATTATAGCATGGAAAAATTCATCCTGGATCTCAGTCAAAAGTCTCTTCCCTGTCTGTCCTCTCCCAGCCAGTTAACATAGTCTCTTTTCTTCAGAAATTCCTGCAACTGAAGACACAGCTTTATCCCAGGTGGAGATTCCAGTGTTTCTACAATCTCCACCTGAAAAACATTTACAGATATTTCTGCAGTCCCTTCTACTCACATTTGGCCAGCAGAGCATATCTGTAATTTTATTAATTTACACTGATATGATTTTAGTCTGTGCATTAAGCACTCATTAATAGGCAGTAAAAGTATGTGTTTATATCTGTCTGTCTTTATCAGAAGAAAGCAACTCTATCCCAACTACTATGTCATTCATGGATAGTCATCTGAAGTGCATCATCCTTCACTCATCCTGTAAGAATGTTCTCTTTTCAGCTCATCTAAACAAACTCTTCAACTACAGAATGCAGCAGCTTAAAGTCCAGTTCAGTATCCCTTGTCAAAGCTTTTGCCCAAATGAGATCTGACATGTCTCAAGGACCAGCAGTTGCTATGAAAATTAAGGATGTGGAATCACCCAGGGAACCAAAATGAACCTGAAACAACCCCTAGGTCCCATTCTCTGTGTCTGCATAACAGAATTCATCACCAATGCTTCATTTTGAGGTCAAACTTTTGATCTAGGTACAAAAAGAATTCCTCACTGACTTATACCTGCAGTTACTTTTGGAGATGCAATTATACCCACTATCCCAAAGCCAGAGGCCAAGTCAAAACACATTCTAAGAATCAGACACTGAATTGATGGTGGTGATGCAAAGGCCTCAAACAGCTGCCCATGCTCAGTTCACTCTTGGTCCTAAGCCCATTGAAGGCACTGTGAATCTTCCCTTTGACGTCAATGGGCTTCAGATCAGGTCCTGAGCAATTTTTTAAAAACCTCAGAGAAATCAAAACCATTTCCTTTGGAATGAGACTGTTCACACCCCTTAGTGAGGACTATTTCCTTTCCAAACACAGCTTTTGTACCCAAGTCACATCAGCTTAATTTCTATTTTTACCAAAACCTTCATTTTTTAAAGAAGCAGGAAGTATGTTTTTACTTATATTTCATCTACTACCATCTAATCTGGTTTTGTTCAACTTTCAAAAATATCCCCAGCTGGGCAGACCAGACGTACAACCAAAAATGCAAAACATTTTAGAAAGTTATGGCCATTTAAAAACCCCTTTTTTAAAATGGACATTTCTTGCAGAGGGATTGTCCCAACACACTGCAGCCAGTACATTTCAGTAGATTATTTTGTCTAAAATGTATGGCACCTGTATGTATAACCTGAATAAAAGAAGTGATACAATACTAACTGTTATACAGTTAGTAGAATATAATGACAAATGAAAAATACTATATAAATTGATTTATAAATGTTTCCAAATTTGAAAATAAATTACAAAGTATAGTAGACCAGGGAGAGTAGATCTAAGTGTCAGGATCCAGCTCTGTCTAACCATTTCCTGAAAATCATGGATAATTTTGTCCATGACAAACAATCTTTGTAACGACCAAGAGATGAGTGAGGTGCTCCCCCTTTGTTGAAGACTGTGAGTGGTGAGTGTGTGTTCACTGCTTGGATAGAACAAGGGTGCAAAGATATGTTCAGAGACACCATGTTAATGTGCAGAAAAGGCCAAGCAGAGTACACCCATTTGTAGCTATTCCCTTGTGGAAGCAGTTCTCCCATAAAGTTTTGCCTGGAGACATCACTGACCAGTGCACTGCAAATATTATCTGGGAGACTTTGTGTCCCTTTGCTGAACGCCAAAATGCCTATATTGTTTAATGAACAAAAAACCTGCCATATTTTACTGTTAAGATTCACGTGTGCCAATGTTTAAGTATACCATCATTTCAAAGGATAAGGTTATAGAGGATCTTTGCTCCTTGAACTGAAATAACTGCTTATGGTGATGGAGAGTCTATCTTAATTAGATTAGCTGAGTTATCATGGGAAAAAAAGACTAGATGAGCCAAGCATAGGCATGACAACCCCAACTCAGTGATGGCCATCTCCCAATTAATGTTGATTGCAACTTTACTCTGGGAAACAGCACTCTCTGGATAAGTTGCTTCCTGAAGAATCTCCTATGGACTCTTCTAGCCAAGTCTACCACTGTGTTCCTGTCGTATTGGGCCTCCATCCCTCGTGAGAACATCTGTGTAAAACAGATGGATAAGGTGATCTTCATCTGCAGTTTCCTCTATTGTTTCCTGAGCATTCTGAAAAGATGTAGCTCTCAGGGGCCCCAGACCTGTGATTTTGATGCAGAAGCAAAAGTACATGTTTTGCAGAGGAAGAATGTAGATCTTGTGGGGTACTTATGATGCACAGTGGTCCTGAGTAGAAGCTAGGTGAGACAAAACCAGATAATTCCCTTGGTGAAGCATACCTCAAGCTTTATAGTGGACAGTCATGGGATGAGATAACACAGAAGAGCTCAATACAGAAAAACAGTCTGAGAAACCTCTTCCAGACTGAAAACAGCAGCTTAGAAGCTTGAATGAAAAGGATTATCAACTACTGGACTGCAACATTTTCTTCTCCTATGCTAATGAAAGACTTAGCCTGAGCAAAATTTATTGTCCAAAAAGGACTTGTTCTAGAACCTCAAATGAGGCCAGTAGCAGGGACAGAGATGATTAGTTTGCTACAGTATGTGAAATTGCCCCCAAAATATCTACTAGGCCTCATATCAAAAACAAGCAGACCAGGGAGTATAAAATAAGCTTTGAAGGCAGTGCAGGGGGTCACAAGTGTTTTTTGGTGTGAGGGTCTTAGTGGCCTCAGCTGATGTCAATTTAAAGAGACAAATTATTATACCAGAGGCGGGAAAAATAATGTGGTATTATTCCCCGAGGTATCGATATCTCATCAGACACTTTTTTTTTTAAATTAAACAACAAGACAAAAAAGAGTTGGGGGAAGGGAAGCCAAAAAACAACCAAAACACCCTAAACCAAAACCACCACAGCTCCTCTGAGTATGAATTTAACCAAATAGTGGCCCGGTTTTATTAGGTTTTTTAATCCCATGAAAAAACCTCACTTGCTTATCTGGGTAATTGGGACTTTTCTTGTATCACGACAGTTCAGGAAGCCTAAAGAAAAGGGCTATAAATACATACAGAAAGAGAAGCAATGAATAGGCAGTCATCCTGTGGGTTTAAGAATTGCCCTAGCAGATACCAGACTCCCAGTTCTAACTCATTTCTTTAACAGCACTGGTGAACATCAAAGAGTACAGCACGGAGCATGCTGAGTCCCAATTACACACCTCAAAAGTAAATGTTACTTCAATGGAAAGTCTTTGGAAATTCAAAATTAAATAAAGGCCAAGATACCCAAATGCTCTCTAAAAAATGTACACCCTTACTGATAACAATTGTTTCCTCAAAATACATAGTTATTAATGTACAACACTACATCATTTTGTGAAAAATTATTTCAGAAATGTGTTAAGAGCCCATATGGGTATTATACTCTGCAAGATATCAGGAAAAGAAGTGTCAAATAATTAATTTCAGTGAATTTCTATTGTTTTTTAACAAGCTGTTTTTTGACACAGGAAATCTTCTGAGCTCAGCTCGTGTTTAAAGGAGAAATAGAGTTAGTACAAATAATTGGTGCGTGTTGAAGCTGGGCAAGCACGAGCTGTTTTATTAAAAAAAAATAAAACAACTCTTTAAAAGCTGTGTAAACACTCTGTAGCTAAATACAAGTTCAAAGAGTTATGTCTTTCACATCATTTAGCAAAAAATCATTGCAACAACCGTCTTTGATTATTGGGTTGTTTTGCTTTTTTTCTTTCTTGCCACAGTAACAAACAGATTTTTCTCTAACACCTTAACCCAGCACAAGGAACCAAACTTAGTCATGTGGCCATAACATTATTTCAAATAAGTAATGGATAAGGAAATTAATAGATTAAGTGGCTTTTAATTTCAGTTTTGCAACCTTCCTAACCTTCATGACAGTGCTCACATGCATAATCCTGTCACATACACTTGCCTTCCTGTATTTAGAGTATCCAATGAACTGGCTATGGCATGTAATGAAAGAATAGAAGTAACTTCTACAGCACATACAATGTTACTTAAATGGAATTATTTTCACAGAAAAAATTGCTATGCCATGGTAGATATGCCAATACTACCTTGGGTAATAGACATCAACTACCTAAAAGCAGAATATGTGTGTGAGTGCTTTATTAAACCTCTGCATTAAGGTACTAACAGGAGTTTGTGCCCCTTACTCCATAGGGATTGGTGTTTAGTTCATGTTTTACCTGTTCCTACCTCTAAGATTTCGAGTAGTTCTGGTTTTGTTCTCAGAAAAGTACAAGAATAAGCTTTTTCCTAAGGAAATTAACATAAACCAGGATTAAGAAAGTTTGTTGAGCCTCTTCTACTGTTATTTTTATTCTAGACTGGATGTACTGCAAATAAGATGTAGATGTGTCAATACAGAAACACATAGCAGATAATTCATGCTGAATATCTTCACTGATGGTCTAATTTTGCAAGACCAAATTGAAAGAAGGCTTCCATTTGTCATACAGTAAAAATAATCATCAGATTTTCATTTCTTCAAATATGTGAGAATTGTGATTTTTTTTTAAATGTGCTCTTCATTGCTCCATAATTCCCTTCCTCTCACTGTTTTTGATATATTTTTCTTGATTTTGTTTTCTATAGCCTTTTTACTTCATTTATCTCTTTCAACCCATGACCATAAGATCTTTTCTCATTGTAATGGGTTTCTCTATTTTATTTCCTTTCTTTTCTTTTCTTTCTCATTAGTTCAGCCCACCATAATTCTGTAGTTGATTTTTTAAAAGAACAGAGGATTGCACAAATGAAGGGAGGGAATTTACATTAGGTTTCATATTAAAAACAAGAATTAATCTTAACTTCAAATGATCTAAAATCCTTCAATCACACACTTTTTAGAATAAGCACCTATGAGTGATGCCCTATAATGAAGACATCTGTATTGTGTTAACTCTCCTTTGTGTTGTGAAAGAGAGCAGAAAGTCACTTGGCTTGCCCATGTTGGCAGTCCCCAGGCTGCCAGACCTGAGCCTGGGTGATGATTGCATCAGGTGCCAAAAGCCACAAGGGGAGGAGCCAACAGCTGAGATTTGCAGAGCAAGTGCTCAGCAGAACCTGAGAGCCCCTCTAAAGCAAACATTTAGGTGTAAAAGGAACCATTTGGATATAAAAGTTATTTAGATACATCTGCTTGATGAAGCAGCCATCAGATCTTACAGATCTCAGTCTCAGGTGTGGTTGATCAAATATGGGCAGAAGCAGGTTTGGATACAGGATCAGTCAAACCTATGAACCTCTCCATTCAGACAGATAGCAGCCACAGCAGTACTGAAGCTAAAACAGAGAAATCACACAGCAGGGAAGCAATGCACAGTAAAATGTGAGGAGCTCTGAAGTGTGCGTTCTTATCTTCACCCCTTTTTTTTTTTTTTTGCATGCTTTTGATCATTTATAAAATAGTTCAGAACTGCCAGTTAATACTGGATCTAGATAAATGACAGCAGTTCCTGCATGTCCTATAACATGTGGGATGATAAGGGTTGCTCTAGGTATAGACATTTGTGGGGGTAGTTTTGCTGCCATAAGAGCTAATTTTTAACTTTTTTTCCAGGAAGTCTTGGATTGTGGACCACAATTTACTAGTCATTCCTTGTGGCTCAATATCCCCTTCAGCATGGTCCAAACCACAAATATGAGTCACTAATTATCTTTCCTTTGTTTCATTAGAATCAAGCCTTTTTACTTTTGAATTTTTTTATTACTTATCAAGTGCACAAAAAGCAAAATTTCTTCTTCATTGGTACAAGAACGTGCACATTTTTACTTTTTGTTGCTTGCTATTTCAGTTTTTCAATAACACAGAATTATCTGCTTTGTAAGGCCGTAATTTCTGTTCCTGTTTTACAGTAAATCACCAGTTTCAGGACAGTCAGAATTTCAGGAAAATTTGTTTTCAAAGTTGCTGCAAAAATATGATTTTTCAGCTCAAACTTAAGAGGGTAGCCTTCTGCCTAGACAATATCACCATATTTTGCTATTAGCAATTATAAGGAATTTTCTCTTAGTGCACTGGTACTAGGCTAGTACAGAATACTTTTAGATTTCAGGTTACTTGGTTCAAACTGCAGTACTGTGGAACTTTTCAAAAACTACAGTGCACTTAGCCTGTTAAAACAGCAGATTTAATCCATCTTTATAGATCACTGATGTTAAAAACAGTGATTTTCAAAGTATGCCTTTAAAGCCCTCTTATTTCCTAAACCTGTTTTACCTTTCTTTGCAGTAAGAATGCCAAGACAAACTGATATATCCCCCTGTAGTTAGAATTTATTCAGAGAATATACACAATATTCCTACCTTTTAACCCTACAACAATTCCCTCAAATTATCTGCATACATGGAGAGCCCTACATTAGTTCCTGACAGCCTAAAAATCCACATCAGTACTTCCATATTTCTGCACAGGATTTCCCAGACAAAAGTATGCATTCACATACCCTTGAAAAATTTGAGGTATGCACAATAAATCCATTACTTTCATAACACGTCCGACGTACTTGTGAATGTGCAGAACTGGACACCACATGCTAAATAGCTGCTGTGCCTCCTGCAAAACAGGGATGCACTGTGTGTATCAGAACCTCCTGGCAGCACAGCCCAGCACTTTCTGGAGCCAGCAGACTCCAGAGTCAGGGCTGAAGAGCAGGAAAACCCCCGGGCAGCTGGAGCCCCCAACAATGCAAGATCGCAAGTGTGCAGCCTTCCAGAAATTCCCACAGAAATGATGGAGCTGTGCTGGTCAGGGCAAGGCTAGGATGTGACTCTACCACCTTTTCTCTCAAGAAAAGACAGTCTTTGGAATTGGCTATTGCTTTAGATCAACAAACAGAATCAACAAAGGGCAGGACACGTATCTGTGTAAGGATAATAACAGGCACATCAAGAAACCCAAGAACAATTTAAGCCAATGGAAACAAGCAAAGCCAAAATATCTACATCTATACACAAGCACTCTGGCAAAAGATAATATTTACAACAGATGTTCAGTCTCTTGTCCATTTTCTGCAACTCCAAATTTCAGGAGACAAGCTCTGCTTTGGCAATGTTACCAGGCATACTTAATTCAAGGCATTAAGAAAGCATGTATGCACTTTAAAAGTTTACATTCATGTTGTGGGGGAAAAAAAATTGAAAAGAGAAAGAAAAAAGAGAAAAACATAGGTAAAATGAAGGTGCTAGAACTGACTCTGTTTATTCATCTCTACATGTGAATGTTGCTGTGGTGCACTTCCTCAACCAGAACACACTGACATGCACAGACAATCAGGCACATTGAGCCCAGCAGCAGGGGACAGGGGAAGCAGCTGAGCCAGGAGGAGACAAATTCAGGGCAGATCTCAGGATGGCAGGGGAGAGTATATCAGAAATAGCAATTTTACATCCAAAGAAGGGTATTTTCTTCTTTCAAGAGACTTCTGTGGCATAGTCCAAAAATGGGATGTTAGGCATACAAGGTTTAATTGCTGTTATTTCAGCTCTCAAAAAAAAAAAAAAAAAAAGCAAATGTAAAAAAACCCAAAAAACTATGTCCCTTTGTCACGAGATGAATTTGTCATCATATAACCATGGTAAAAATATATGAAGAATATAACATATCTTCTTTGTATTAATATACACTATAAAGAAATAGGTCTAGAGCTCAGGACACAAATGGAGCTTTAGATTAGCTGTCAACAATGTCATATCCATGTTAATAATGCCCTATTCATGCCTGGGGCTGACAGTCTTTCTTATTTTTATTCACAAATTCCATTTAATAACAGCAATAAGTCACTCTAGACAGTGTATTTCTAAGGGATTTCTGCACTTCTCAGGTGGTTAAAGTCACTTGACCTTCGGCCTCATGCCTTAAAAACTCCCTAAGAGATGTGCTAAATTGCCCAGAAATACATTGCCTGTCATGTCTTGTTGGTTAATTAAGGGCCAGCCTAGATGACCTATAAGGACTGCCCTTAAGTAATTACTAATTGATCTCCTACTCAAGAAAAATGAATAAATTCCACAGCAGCCGCACTGTCACATGGCATTTACTCACATTCATATTCCTCCAGCAGAGGATGAAAAGCACACAGTACAATCCACGGGGTGGACTGAGTGCAGAGACACCTTCAGAGCAGCAAAGCCTCAGTCCCAGAGTTTGTCATGTCTGGTTGTAGCCACTGTTCTCAGCCCTTGAACTGAGACAAAATACATTGCCTGAAAATCAATGTTTGTAGAGAATAAGAAATATCTAGTATTTCCCATCTGGATTTAACTACTTTGAAAAATATTTAAACTTTGTTACAAATATCCAGCCAAGGAATCTCAGCAAGAGTGTTAAATTGTCACTTGATGAAAGCCTACCAAAACAGGCAGAGGAAACACATTTCAAAGGTCTTTTCAGAAGAAAGGAGGTGGAATTTAGGTTGGTACAGGAGAGGTTTCTGAAGCTTTTTTTAACCTAAATTGTTTATCAGTACTCATGACAGAAATTTCCTGGTATTTTCTGTTTAAAAGTCCAAAAACTGCTGCTTATCATCCATTTTGATAAGACAATGAGAATTCTTAGAGTTGCATCAGGAATCTGGGCAATGTATAGGAAGATATTTTCAGGTATAAGCAATATGAATACAATGCCTAACAATATTTATTAGCCTCCTGTCAGCCTCAGTAAGAGCACATTTGTATATTATCCTATCCAAGCAGTTTTCAGATACTGACTTCTCACAACTATACTAGCAGTTTTCATGTCTCAAAATTACAGAGTAAAAGAGAACCACTGCTGAAATATTTCTTCTGGACTCACTGGATGAAACCCATTGGAGTCAAAGAAAACATTTCTGTTGACTGCAGTATAAGGCCAAGATTTTAGTCCTGTAGAGGAGTACAAAACTTTAAAAAATTTGGGAGACACTCTAGTACATTATATCATATGGTACAGGAGGATAAGCCATTATTTTTAGTGCCTCGTATGAAAAGCTGCAGTGGTTCCATGCTTCACCTGATGCTTTGTGCAGGGCTTTCCCCACTCTCTTTCCCCACATTAGAGGAAGAATTGCATTTACCCTGATTGCATAGAAACAGGGAATCTGAAATCTGGAAACACACTCTGATCACTGCAGGGGCACAAACACCTCTGGCATAATGCTAGGAATCACATTAAAACACCTGTCTCACTTATTAGATGTTTAACTGCTTTATCTTTCCGACTTTTTAATTTGTTAAATATTGAGGAGTCAGTGTATGTAAAAGGGTAAGTGTAAGAGTAGCTAAGACAAGGCACATAAATACACCTTCTGGTCATTATGATTGCATAACTGATTGCTAGGATTTGACTCCGTGTACTGCACTGATTGTTTTAAGATATCAAAATATTGATAAATTAAATAAATGCAACAGGCATTCCCGAAGCTTGTTTGAAACAGAGAAACAGCAAGTTAGGAAGGGCTGCTTCCCCCATCTGGATAAAACCAAAGGGCTGAAAAGCAGAATCAGATCCAACAACTGCCCTTTCAATCAGTCCCCTGGTACTCTGTGTAAAAATTACATCCTGACCTATTTCTGCAGTTGATGCAATTCTGGTATGTTTGATTAAGGTGGCTACTGACAAGATGTGTAAACATATGCAATATAAGCTAATTTTTGTGATATAACATTTCTACAGTTACAGGCAGCACCAAACTGGCATTTCTAGTGTGGGTTTGGTTTTTTTTTCAGAACCTTGGAGCTAAACTAGATTTTTATGATGTTAATTTCATCTTTAACAAACATCAGTATTTATGCAGCCTCTTCTGTAGCAGTAAAATATATTCCTTTAAAAATAAGGGAATAAAAATAGTGCTAATTCTGATTCCTAGTTTCTTGCAACAGAAAAGGCCTTTGATGTCATCATATTCTGCAATGATTTCTGTGTTTTTCTATAACATTTTTCTCCCTACACATGTGGATTTTATATCCTCTTCATGTTGGTATAGCATGAAGTCTTATGTGGAATTTAGAGGATCTGAACTAAATGTAGCTAAAAGGAACTTTTGGATGAACTGCCTGGGATTTGTTCAGATCTGTTAAAGTAATGGGGGAAAGCACAAAAGGATAAAGAAAGAAAGGCCTTAATCTTTGTTCCATGAGTGATAAAGCAGCATCACATGGGTGAAAATTGGCCTGACCTTCACCCACATGATGCTGCTTCTGCCTCAGCCACTCTTTCTTTGCTCTGATTAACCGAAGATAGCCTCTTTCTCTGCAAGGAAAAGTCAAAGAACAAAAAGAAAAAAAAATCTGTCTTAACTATAAAAGGTTTATTTTTTTAATCACAGTTGGGCTCATACAAGCCAGTTTCTAATCTTATTTTTTTAAGCTAAAAAAGTGCCTTTTTAGAATTTCTTTGGCTCGGTTTCTTTAGCCCCCCCCTTCAAACCTCAGGGCCTAGATCTTAACTTGCTTCCCTTGGATGTGCTTTGTTGCTCATCTTCACTTTTACATGATAGCTGTTTGACTTAAATGGGTTGTGCGCCAAAGGATTGCCCCTTGGGGAATGGAAAAACTGGAGGGAGGGAGAGGAAAAGCAGTACTCAGCTGGTTTAAATGGCATGTACAGTATATCTATTGGCAGGGTATTGCCAATGCTCCGAGGAAACTTTCAGCTCAGCTTTTACCACTGAATGCCAGACACTGAGACATGATTTTATGTATCAGATTATCCATGTTCACACAGACTAAAGAATTTACTGCGACACTGTTGTCAAGCAGTTCCTGTGACTAATATTTTTAACAGCAGGATATTTAAAATTTGACAAGGATATAATAATTCATTGTCCAGATAGTCAACATGCTTGGAGAGCTGCTAATGTCTTCAAAGGTTTCAAGAGGGCACACTGAAATTAATTTCTTTTGCAACGTGTGCTACATAAATATTTTTGTTACGCTGTTGCAACAGGATCAAAATGTATTTTTAATTGGATGTTAATCTACTAATCATCACTTAAAGTCAGGATTACGTAGGTACATGTAAGTGTGAATGAGATCCTGTAAATTATTGGCTAAATCCATGGGCTGGCTTCAATTTGCACTGGTCATTTTTTCCCTTGGGAGCTAAGAATATATGATGCTGTGCAATATAATGGAATGTCATTGTAATGTGCAATGTCTGTTATTGTATTACATATCTGAGATAGGGAATGAGGAAAGACCTCCCCAGCTTACCTACAGCAGGCATCAGACACTGGAAACACTCTGTATATTACTTAGATGTGTTATATTATGAAATAGCAAATTACTCAATAAGTTCACAGTAGTTTCTAAAATTGAAATCAGACATGCCTATACAAGCATGCTCTGTCTAAGTCTAATGTGACTACCACTGATTAATTAGTGTTGGAAACAACAAACACCAATTCGCTGTGTTTAGAAATTTTGCAGCAGCTATGATTTATGAGAACATTCTTAAAATAATACTGATTCTAATTTTGATATGTGAGTACACTGACTCTAACAACATCTCCTCTTCTTTGGCAGTGGTTTCAGAAGCATCAGCATGAGTCCTTTTCTGGCCTGGACAGTCTCTCTAGCTATATGTCCTCACATGCACAGCTGAATCCATTATTTTTTAGTGATATAACTGAGATTCACAAGACCTAGATTTTGAGTGTGTAGCAGTACTAGTCACACCATCTAAGAATATGTTTCCATTTGTTTTCCTGAGTAAATTGCACCATTGTGCCCACAGAGTGCCACACAAAATGCTGTGGTTGTAAATATGTTCAGCAACAGTTAGGATTTGGATGCTGATTCAAAGCCCATTGAAGTCAGTGAAAAGACTCCTATTGATTTCAGTGTGCTTTGGCTCCATCACTTGATTCTTTGTTTAGAACTTCTAATGATTATTTAGTACAAGAGGCATTACTATGAGCTTTGGGTGCTGCTAGCTAAAAATAAAATTATAATGAAAGAATCTTTCAGGGGGAAAAATTATAATTTCCATAGCAAATTTAAGTTAGCTATTTAACACATATAATCATCAACACATACAAATTGATGAACATTTATGGGGATTCATAAATGCTTCCATAGAACATACAAACACACATACATCCCCCTCCATATTCATACAAATCATACTAAGAATTCAAGATACAAAGCTCTAGGTACTGATACACAGGAGAGTCCAGTGATATCCAGGGTATCTGCAACATCCACTGGCAAATGCATCAGAGCTTGTAGAGTCCTGCTTTCTTCTGAAGTGGCCCTAGGAGGCTGGTGACAGCCCCAGACCTTGCCAGATGGCATCAGAGTCCTGGTTTGAGGCAACTGGAGGCAACCCTGAGCCTCAGCAGGTAATTACCAACAATGGATTATCAAGGTTCCATATATTCATCCTACAGAATTGTTTTTAAGCTCAGAATTTGACAAACCAGCTGGTTTTAATTTTGTGGCTTGAATCATTATTTCATTAACAAGAGGACAGTATTCACGATGACATATAAAATATTGACGCAATAGGCTAAATTTAAAAAGATGGAACATGCTGAAAACCACATTAAAAAAACAGGAATGTGTTTTTATTTAAACCACTAAAAATACTTTAAAATACATTTTTGGTTGAATTGTCTGGCTCTTTTAGTGTTTCCCAGTGCTAAGAGGCTGCTTTCACACACCCAGAAAAGCTCACACTGTGCATATATAGTTCCACCCTCATCAGTAAGGAGGAAACATAATTTGGTAAATTCACCTGCTAGTTAGTAGCTATTGACAGGACTAATCTGAAGCCTTCCTCACCATGAGAAGAAAATGAGGTCCAGTAGTTTTTTAATTTAAAATAATCTGAGCCAGCCATTGTATTTTACTGAAAATGCACGTTTCTACATATTAAATTGCTCTACATACAGCTTGTTTTGTATGACTTTTTCAGTACATGGCAGCTGCCTTAAACAAGTTTGAAAGGGTCCATTATGGTCTTTTGGGTCAAAATTGTTTTTTTCTAAAGTGCCAAAGTACTTAGTTACAGTGAATTGGTAACACAATATCCACACCATAATATGCATATCGTGCATGACAAAAGGCGAATAATTTGTAATCCCCATTTAAAATAAAAGCATAAATACCTACTGTATTCAGCAAATCTGAAATATTCTACCAATACATATTTAAAATAAACCCAATGTGTTCCTGTGAAAGGCAACATAGTCTGTACTTTTTTGTGCAACTTCCTGAAAATTTATAGTTCTTTTTAAATTTTTAGGCTTTTCCCACTTCATTGTTAGCATGGTTTCACTATTTGAATTTATTTTAGGAAGTCAACAAATTAAAATCTATGTGCAAATAGCAGCAATAAGGGCAGGAGAATCTACATTAAGTGTAATCTCTCAGTACAACAGAAGTTCAGACCAGAATGGTCTCATTCACCTTGGAGGGCCCATTTCAGGCTGTCACTCACACCAGGAGTGTGGTGGTGACTGCTGTAGCTGTAGTGCATGTCCACACTGCTCTCCTCCTTCATACAGTCCTTACTTGCCACAGATTTACTCCCTCTGCCTGGTGTTTCTCACAGATTTTTATTGATAATATATATAAACACCATCCCTCCTTCTGTTACATTTGTTCAGTGATCCACGTGCAGTATACATAATACAGGGACCTGCATTCATTTGCAAAGCCTGAAGATATTGTTCATTATGTTTTATGTGCCAGAATAGATAAAAATTATTCCCAGAAGGGTGCATGTTTAAACTGGCAAAGAAAGATGATTGACATCTACCATAAGTACTTTTGTCAAAGCTTTGGCATGTTATCAGTTTGCAAAGCTATTCTAATGAACAGTGCCCATACTCACCAGATGTGCTATCAAGAATATGCCAGATACTTGCAAAATTCTGCTGCAGCCTTAATGCCAAATTTCTATGACACAAACAAGTCAGGCTACAAGTTCTGCTAGATAAATTTGATTGGATAAAGAGTTGAGCCTAAAGGGTCAAAGAATGTAAATAATTCTAGGCAGGAGCCTACCCTCCTGGCTAATTTCACTAAATGTGGATTATTATCTCTGTGCTCAAACACTAAATTGCCTTGGATAAATTTGCAGCTTTAATACTGATGCAGGCAGAAGTAGAAAATGCTTAATTAAAATAAGGCTTTATATCCGTATCTCAGAAATTAAAAAAAAACTACAGTATTTAATATTCCTGTTTGTTTATCCTTTTATTCCCAAGTGCCCACTGCTAGCTCACAAACATTATTGTTTACATAGGGTAAAAGAACAAGAACTAAAACAAAGTCTGTCACAAACACATGAGGGAGGAATTAATTCTTTCAGGCTTTCAAGACACCAAGAGCTTGGCAGAGGTTTTCAGCAATGCCTTTAAGTCCCAGTTTTGAAATAAGTATATACAGAGAGCTTTCTAAATTCCCAGCACATGGCAGGCTTGTGCTTAGGCTGGATTCACATCTGCTCTGACTACCTGAAATCTGCAGAGCAGTAGAAGATATTGGTGAAAATCTTGATTTCTCCTGTGACTTTGTCAAGTATTCCCCAGCCTCACTCATCATTCAGATATGCCTTTACGAACTGCTAATGTTTTAAGTATAAAACACCAAATAAATTATTTTAATTCAGTAATTAATACAAAATATTTTGTTAAAGTTTAATTCTTTTGGGGGCTGTTGGGGATGATATGTTAGAAACAAAGTATTAGACTTTTGTTTGGCTTTGTTCCAGGAAGAAGGTACCACATATTTGTGGATGCAGATAAGAGCTGTTACACAAACTGGGGATATTTTAATTTCATTTCCTTGAGAATCTACAGCAAAATTCTGAAAAATTTAACTAGATTATCATCACTTTCTTATGAAACTACCACCAATCATCCAATCACAGTCTGCCATGGGATAGTAAATCCCATGCTGCAGATGTCTAAGAGCACTCTTTGTACTAAAATATGCACTGCCAATGATTTCAGGAGCCCAGATGCTCTCAGTTATGTGGAAAAGTTCATGTTTGGCTGGTGTCTTCCCACTTGTCCTTGCCATGGGAGGGAGATCCTCCCTTATGGCCTGGGGGGCCCAGTGGCAGCATTTCCACCAGCTTCATGTCTTCCCTCTCTCAGAGTTACTGTGCATTCATACAGAATAATACTTTCAGAGTGCAAGTGAATCAAGCACCCCAAGTCTATTAGAGTGTGTGTCAAAATTACAAACACAGAGGTTGGTATATATGCATGCTAATCATTTCTAGTTATGCATGAAGTTAATTTACAAAAGAAGATTTACATTATTTTAATGGCATTCTCTACAAATAATATTCAATTATTTCAGTTTGGTTTTTATGCCTTTTTATGTTTTGCTCATTTGGAGATGTGTATTCATTTGCTTTATCAATAATATGAAAAATTAATGGAGCTCTTATTAAGGTTAAAAGCACCTTAGAGAAGTCATCACTTGCCAGCTCTGTTTTATTACTACGATTACAACAAAGTTGTGTTGCTACCACTTGGCAAAGCAGTTACTCCCTTTTCACTGGAAGGTTTCAGGTTGCTTTCCTGCTTTTGCTCCTGGAAAGAAGCATTTGGAGCTGTCCCTTAGAGCTGCACTTGGAGAGCAGCACGGAGGAATGGCATCCCTGTGTCCTCCGTGCCCAGCATTCCTGGGACATCCCAGCCTCTTCCTCAAGCCCTGGGCACACAGACACTCAGACTCTGCCAGCTCCTGTAGCTCTGCTCCCCATCATCACCCTGCCAGGCACCCACCCTCTGCATCTCTCCTCCCATGCAGACACCACCAGCCCTGGCTGTGCTTGGCCCTATCTCTTCCTGAGCTCAGCTGGACTCAGTTTGCTGGCCTGAAACAGTGGAATAAATCTCACAATTTTTCCTTTATGAGATCTAATCCTTCCAGTTTCTTGAAGGTGATTTTCCTGTTGATATCTGAAGATGAATGGCAGGATAATACCCATGTGAAATATAAGTGGACAGCAGCATCAGATCAGAAGGGTAGTGAGAAGAGAGAGAAAGGAAAATGATGACAGGGCACTTTTTGTTAAGTGCTGAACCAGTGAAGAGGGTCTCTCTCTGGTTAATGCAATTTAGTGATAATTCTTTGGAAAGGAGAAAGGACTCATTCACAGCTGTATCAACAATAGCCACTCTCTAAAAAAAAAACCAAAAAAAAACAGCAGCTGACTTGACATGTCAAGCATCACATATTTGGCTATGAAAGCAAAGCACAAGCCATGCTGGCCAATAGCACAGACTTGGAATGATGCCACTGAAAAGCTGGTCTGTAAACTGATGCTACCTTATTTCTTGAATTCTAAGAGGGCTTGCTGAGATTTAACAGCAATGCAGAACTACCACATTCCTCATAGATATTTCTTTTCTTGTTACATGAGATCCATGCATGAAGTGAAAAAGAGCAAATGAACATCAGGTTTACATCACCACTGATATGTGAATGATTGATCACCCATTAAATCACATACAGAGCCAGTAACAGCACACGGGGTAGTGTTAAAGCAAAATGTTTGATATTCTGTGCTCTAATTAAACATGGAAATAATATGATGCAGTCTGTATTGTAAATGTTATTGCAGATTATAGACCTAGAGGAGAGGTGTTATGCCACCTTTATAGCCTCCAGTTCCTGGAGACTGACTTAGAGCTGCCTCAGGGCTGCCCTAAATTACACCAGTTGGTAATGACTCCCAAAGGGCTGCTATGCATCCAGTGGTTGCTGGAGTGTAAAGTATTTTGGCTATGCCAGCAGCCCATCATTTCACAATGGAGGCTGCGAGCAGCTGGCATAGTGCTTGGAGGAAATCCCCAAGTAGTGGTTTAAGACATTTTTCTAACACTTTTTGTCATGAGAGTGATATAAAATAAAGGCCAGATTTCACAAAGACACAAGGGTTTTTCCATTTTTATTTAAGCATCTGTAGTTGTGGTTTGATAAACTTGGAGATGATGGTTTCTATAGGATTTCAGAACAGGTATCAACCTAATATTGCTTCACTTGGCAGCATTCCAGGTCTCTGTTCTGGCCCCGATTCCCTGCCCGTGCAGTGTAGCACCACCAGCTGTCAAAGGCATATTCCTGATTTACATCTGTGTTAGCAAAAGTAGAACTGGATTTCCCCTTTTATATGAAAGTTTTTCACTTCAGGCCTATATTTCACTCTTTCTGGAGCTGCCAAAACATGGGTTTGCATGCACAGAAGATCCTTTGAGTACATATTTCTGTAGATTGTTCTAAAGCTGGGCCGATTCAGAGGAGTGATGGGTGCAGATTCTCTGTACAGAGTGTGGGCTGTGCCAACCATTCTTACACAAATATCTCAAAAGGTCAGCTATAAAATTATTACTTAATACTGGCAGTTTGGAAGTTGAATTTTCATCCATCTTTAGGATGTTCTCCAGTGAACATCCTGAAGACAGTAACTGTCTGCTCACAGCAGAAACTCATGACCCTCAAGCTAAGCTAATACAGTCCAAAACTCAACTGATGACAGTGTTTTCAAAACTCTGAGGCAAAAAGCCACCACTTATGATCTTACTAACTGTTCTATAAAACACAGGGAAAAATAAAGTAATTTACAGAGATATACACAGCCCAGAAAAGTAACCCCCTGGGAAGCTACCCAGGGAGATGGAATTACCAGTTCTGTACTAAAGATATCTCTTAAAAAATGTCCATAAGCCCAAATAACATCAAGGAGAAAAATGATCTTTTGAAATGTCCCAGGATGTGAACTCATAAAGGACTGACTTTCCATTTAAGTGGAGAAAGGTGAGTGTGCATGCAAGGACTAGGCTGTAACCTTCTTAAAAGGAAGCAAAACATACCATCCCCTTCTCTTCCACCAAGTCTCCCCTTTGAGCTAGTGCTGGCTGGCAGGTATGCACAGGGTGGCAAAAGGTCAAAAGGAGGATGGATGAAAGAGTCTAATACTGCATTTTCTCTTTTCCCTACCTCTGTGCAAGGAGGACATGGTCTAAAACTTCTATCCTCTTCCTGGACGGTTCAGAAAGCTGTGAGAAAACTTCTTTAGTGCCCTGTACATATTCACAGAGAGATACATGATTTCCCAAAAGAAATTGAGTAAAGTTAATCAGAAAATCATAGAATTAAACATACTGTAATGATCAGAAAGGGGGATCATCTAGCCCATCATTTTGCCTGAAGGCAGAATTGATTTCAGACTGGTAAATCATGATAGTAATTCCATTTTTTAATTATTAAATTATTTTAATATTAGTAGTACCTGTTACTATGCTTTAAGCATAGCATTTGGTGCTTAGCTACTCTTTCTGCAACCTGAATTATATCATTATATTAGAATTAATACAGGCCAAATACTAAGGGTCTGCCACAGTCTTAATATGCTTCATTTTTTCACTAGATCCATTCTGGAGGTTGAAAGAAGCCTAACTAAACTTAAATGGGTTGTATTCTACATATCAAAGGATCCTTGCCAAAATTTCCGTTCGATTTAACAGTGTAAATTGGCATAAACCCTTGGAAGGCCAATATTTTACTCCACATTTCCAACAAAGCTGGAATATAGTACCTGGGGACAGGAAACTCTCTTGCTGTGATGTAAAACCTACAGATTTTTCTCTCCAGTGTACTTGCAGAATTTGTTCTTGAAAGCAGCTAGGCTGGGATGGACAAATACGTAATTAAAGGGAGCTAAAGCAGGAACAATAACGAACAAATGCCATTATTTTTACCATAGTTCTTGGGGGAAGCTCAGGTAGAGATGTAGAAAGTCAGTTACTGTGATGCACTTCACTTAGCATGGGTTCATGCAGTGCAAAGAGCTTAATGTCTGCAGCTGAGCTGGGCCTAATGGGCAGCAGTTGTTATCTGTGGAAATGGAGTCTGTGAGAGGCAGCCTGGCTACTGCTCCTGTCTCTGATGGCTACTTCTAACTTATTTTGCTTAATTTTCATCCAAAAAAAGCCATCATCTGACTGGCCATCCCAACCCCGAATTTTGCAGTCTGAGCCCATTGGTGAGGGTTTAGTGAGGAGAAGGAGGGAGAAGAGGAGAGTCTGCAGAATAAATCTGGGACTGGGGACTGAGGGGAGCTGCTGAAAGACCCATCCACCTGACCAGCACCCACATTTTTACAATCTTTTCATATGGCTTTTACATATCAATGTACACATATGTACAGGTAGGTCTTCCTACACTTATTTCTCTCCTAAATAACCAGAAACTGCTGTAAATCTTCTAACAGGCTAGCATAGACCTTTGCATGCTGCCTTACACCACAGACTGAAAACTCCTTCCCATTTCACCTGTCTCACAGCAGTCCCACAGGTGCTGAAAAGCTCCTGCAGTCAAACCAAATGAGAATAACCCCACCAGTGCACCACCAACCACTCCATGTCCTGCCAGCTTTGCAGACTTGTTTATAGTTGGTATTCACCAGTAATTCATGGCCCTTTTAGAACACCAAGCATAGAAAATATCTTGTTCTCACCAGAATTAGGCACTCCCAGGCCTCTGTCCTATCTGAGAAGGTTTTAAAGTAGGAAAAAAGGTCACCTGTATTTCCTTGCTCCATATACAAAGGCAGGAGTATAAACGTACCTCTATGGAAGAAAACATTCAACTTAGAAAGTACTGTGAAACTCATCATACTAATCACCATAAACTTGCAATTTCTTAAGGCAAACACTTATTTACCTGATCTAAATGGATCCAGTTTAATAAGAATCTCATTTATTATTTATGTGCCTTATAAAGCTTCTAGCACATGAGGAAGCTGAGTAAGTAAGGAAGTTCACACAGCAAAAACTTATTACCTGTTATTGCTATTCCTTGACAATTTTGATGTTTGCATGCTGTGTATGTTTACACAAAAAGTCAGACTCTCCAATATGATAATGTGAATTTAACAGAAATGTGGCTGGCTTCATTATTATTGTACAGCAAAATACTGCTCTGCAAGGTTTAAGTATGGACAGCTGGTAAGAATGAGGTCACAAATACTAACACTCCATGGAGTTGCAACAGAAATACAGTGGTCTGGTAGCTCTATTTTTCTAGATCCTGACAAGCCTTGGATAAACTGTGAAAAGAAAAAACAATTTTGTTTCAGTCCATGTAGAACCAAGGCATTGTTTATTTCACTCTCCCTGCCTTTTTAATGGTGGGTTTCTTATCAAACAAGATCAGGTTCAACCTTCATTAGGTCACCATTTGACATTCCAATTGTATGGGTGTCTTTGTGTAAACACAGAGTGAAGTGAAGCTCCATTTAACAGATGAAAGTGGATTCTAAAGGTTGAAGTTCTACCAACAAAACTCAAACCAGCAATTTAATTACATGCAGCCATGTGAAATTCCTACACAAGGCTGAATCCTGGCATAGGTGAGCAGGATCCAGGAGGCAAATCTGGAGTCCTGGGGTTAAATAAAACCCTTTGTCAACAGCACCAGCACACAGATTCTAATTGGGCTGGTTGTTTCCTCCAGGAAGGAAGATCTGTGTTTGAGACTGCTCATTTGGGGGGAGCAGGTGAAGGGAGGTGGAGCAGACATGACACAAAAATTTGGGGGCATTGTGGGAAAAAGGGTTTGCCAATCCTAGCAAATGGAAGATGCTGCTTGTTTTCCCGAGTGTCCTGCAAAAGGCTGCTTGAAAAGTGCAATGATTTTTGACAAATTGTCAAAATCTTTGAGGTGGCTCAGATGCTGTCAGAGCATTTTTCTCTCACCTCACACAAAGCTTTTCAACTCCTCCTATTTTAACAATCCTTACAACAAAAATTCATCAGATATTCTTTTGCTATTTTAAATGGCTATTGTTTCACTGTATTTAATCATTAAGGAACCAGAAGGGACCCATTTCATTGAAAAATGTTCGTTTGACCCTTTGTAAACAGCAACTTGGAGCATTTTAACAGGCTCTTCAAACTGTTTGGGCAGAAATAAAGCAGCATCTGGTTTGAAGCACACTTTCATATTGTATTGTTTATGTTGATAGCTTAAGTTCTTTGCTGTGCATTGTTATTTATGACAATTGAATGTAGAACATTTTTGATTCAAAGTGCTTTCATTCTACAGCATGGGAATAAGGCAATCAAAGCTGAGGTGACTTGACTGATTTCATTTAGGAGGTGGATTTCAGCAGGCCTATTAGTGTTGGAGAAGGGAGGGGGAAGGAAAGGATGGAGCAGGTAACTAGGGGATACAAATTAAAAAGGGTGAGAAATCTGGGAAAGAATCCTGCTGATGGTATGGACTATAAGAAATTTCCACGAGCCACTAAAGCCATGGGAAGAAATAGCAAGAATCTGTTCAAACAAAAAGGCAAGAATTCCATATAGATGTTCCTTTTATTTTTTTTAAACTGGGAAACTTGCAAGAAGACATAAAAGCTTCAATTCTCTTGTCCCCTAAGCCAATAAAACACACAAAAATACATACATTAAAAAAAAAAAAATTGATTGTGTTTTCTGTGTTATTTCAGAGTTAAGCAGCAAACCAAATAATGCATATTATAAATGTAAAATTAGTCAAATTAGTGAAAAATAAATAATCAACAATTATATGGAGTTATACCAATAGTAGCAGAACTGTCCCATGTCAAAGAAAAGTTCCTAAAAAGGCTTTTGGGACACCTGTTTTCACCAGACATTAACTATGTGTTATATAAATATACATAAATGCAATAATATAGAATTATCAAAAGTATTAATATCAAAAGTAATAATATAGAATTATCAAAATTATCAAGTATTAAATAAATTAATTAATCCAACATAATGTTGATATTCAGTAAATGTAACACATGGAAAAATGAACTGTTAAAGAGCAAAGTTTATGATTATTAAAGGCACATTAAAAGCCTTTATAAGCTTATAAGAGAGTGAAGTAAAAGTACTCAGGCTCTAAGGAATTCTGTTTTCTAAATATTCCAGGGACAGGAAGAGGTATACAAACTCTAATAAGCACAGCACATTTCCAAAGCAGCTGAGAAAGGCATTTATGATTCTGACTTTTCTGTTTAATTTATTCTGTCCCATGTTTCTATTTACTGCACAAAGTGCTGGTTTTGAAGCCAGAGCAGCTCAGTTAATTTGATTTCAGAGCTATTTCCCACAGATCATCCCCTAGAACAGAGCTCCTGTAAAAGCAAGCAGAAGCCTGACTAGCCCTAGTGCTTCCTCCCAGGCTATATGTTATTTTCTTAAAGACTCTTACTAGATTTTCTGTTTTCATCCGTGCTCAGCAATTCAGAATCAGCAGTATTATAGTCAAAGAAGTATAATTCAATTAGCTATTTTTTCCTGTTGTAATAGTAGCATCTTCAACTTGTGGTTTGACAGAGCTTTTTAGTCAGGGTGAATTAAGCACTGTATGCCTCTTTTGCCTGTTCTCCCCTCAAGACTTTGGCTCTCTGCTATTTAGTTCCTCTCAGGCTGTTTTCCTTTCATTTGCCTTATTAGTAGGTAGGTCAGTAGCTGATGCCACCTACTGTGGGCATCCAAAGGCTTTTCTTTTGTTTCCTTTTTCTTTCCCAAAAGCTTGAGAAGTTGCCACTTTCTTTAGTGGTGATTCACAAAAGATATTAAAAAATAATTTAAATCTCTTGTTAGGAAAAAGATACTGCACCTTCCTTTATAGCTGTGTATACACCTTTCTGTAAAGCATGTATAGTCCTAATGCCTCATCCAAATATCTTAAGATGGCAAAGGTAAATAAAAATCCAAATGGGTTATGGATATATGACATATTAACTAACATATTTCCATTTTCAGGGCTCTTTTTTGTCTATAATAGTGTGGTGGGTTTTTTTACCTTCTTCTACTCAGAAACCCCTGGAAGCTGGGGAAGGTCAGACCTTGGCTATGTTATTAAGACAGAGGGACAAATTGGCATCCATATATCAGATCTGCACTGTCTCCCTAGAGTATTTTTCCAGGAATCTGAACAAATGCAGAAGATAATGTTGTACTCTGGGTAATGCTTAGCTGTAGAGGAGTGTGAGGCAGTGTGTACATGTGCATGTGTACATATCTCAGCAGGAACAAATAAACTGTTGTAAGAAAAAGCCATTAGTATAGAGGGAAAAAGAAAAAAAAGAGGGTTAGTATGAAATGTCTTCTCAAATGCTGGAATGATCAGACAGGTCCTGCATGTGTCTTTACAGTCTAAGGTAACTCAGAATTTTCTCATACTCCACCATTCTTGTCTTTAATGCTCTGCTGTCATTATATCTGTCCCTTTCAGTCAATCATTGGCTTTGAGAGTGGTCCCACTAATGCCCTTTTTCTATATTACATCCTTTTTTCTACTGGCTACTATCTTATAACATCCTCTGAGTTCAAATTTGAAGCTCTCTTCCCCTGGCTTTCTTCTACTCATGAAGAAACTATGCAGCTATTACTCTGTACAGGATCACTCTTTAACTTTTGAATGATTGCCCCATATCTATCCTGTTATGTAAAATATTCCTCAATCATGCACTATATTTCCCTGTTTCTATTGCAGGCCTTGTTTTGTCTGTTTCTATAGCTATTTTTTGCCAGCTGCCATTGCTCCAGTGCAGTTGATATAGGCATAGCTACAGAGTATAATGAATGGCTTGTTGCAGATTTAAGAGAATATTTTGGGACTTACCTCACACATTTATATTCTCTCCTAAAGAGAGGTTGCTAACTCCAAAGAGTTAACATTACTAAATTTGTACTAATGTACTAATCTCTGAAGTTCATCAACGAGTTTCTGAACTTAAATCACTGATGCAAAATGTGAAGTTGGAGATCTCCAGATGACAATTTTGATAAATTTGTTAGTGAGAATCACTCCATGAATTGAATTTACTGATACTGGAATGACAAGAAGCACCACACCTAATTCATTAGGTTAATTTTTTAGAATTATTGTGGTGATTTCCAGTTTGTACAATCATGTTCCCTCCTCATTTTGCTAGTTTTCTTGCACTTCAAGCCCTGGAAAACAGCTACACAATTCAGTATAGATGCCCAGTGGTGTGTGGCCTCTGGAAGGCTTTCACAGTCATAACCATCTGCTCTGTATGTCAAACATACCTAGCCAAGCAGCTACTCTGCTGCACGACCAAACCAGTGTCAGGAATTGTTTATGCAGCAAAACCAGGTCTAAAGCACAAAATAGTGCTCACACAAAAGGAAGTATGCATGCTCAAAGCTCTATTAGTAGACAAAAACTTTGTCACGTGCAGAGAAATTGCAAAGGAGTAATGAATTGCCCTATAATACAGCACAAATCAATTCCTGTAACAGCATGTTTGCAAAGCTCCATCCACCCTGCTGCATTCCCTCCTTCCCTTTCCAAACTGAAGCTGTATTCAGAATACCCATGCAGAATGACCACAGCTGCTACTACATCAGTGTAAACAAAATTGCCCCAGCCTGTTTACAAATGTGCAAGATGCACTTGGTTATGTGTGTCTGAACATGAGCCATCAACATATATGCAATCAAATCAGTTGCAATGTATTGCAAAACATCCCCTGTCCTGACTGGTTTTCTATAAATATCAGATAGATAGATAGATAGATAGATAGATAGATAGATAGATAGATAGATAGATAGATAATCTCCCTATTTCATGCCTCTCATTTTATGCATCCTAAACTTTTTATTCCACTTTATAATCTCATTTTATAGCATATATAATGTTCTCATCTTTTGAACACTTCAGGAGGCTCTAAGCAGCATCTCATCTCCCAGTAACTCACAAACATAACAATTCAGATTTCTCTGTTGCTTCCTTACCTATCAGTTTAATGTTTCTGTTTGAAATGAAACCAAGAATAAAAACACTCCAAAGTGAATCCACTCCAAACACTCCAAAGTGAATTAACGTGGACATGTAGATGTTCTCTCACGATGCTTTTTGCTTTGGGAACTGTATTTGTTAAACTTTTTTCCTCTCACTCCATTTCATACAAATTTTGCTAAATTTTAAATTTTCTAACATTATTACACTTCATTTACTAAGGAACAGAGCAGTCATATTTTCAAGAGCATTTACACAATAAAAATTTTATCTTCAGCTGATTCGGAATTTTCCATGAGGTGCTTCTTTCGGGTTTTGGAAATGTTGTACTGTGGCTTCCAGGAAAGAACTTAAGTATCTAAATTGTTGTTGTTGGTTGGAAGTGAAGATCCAAAATTCTCATTTAGAAAGCTTTACTTGCAAATTCTGAGCACCACCAGTCACTTTATCATTTTCATTGTGGTATTCATGTAAACAAGAGGCTTGTCACGAAGATAGAGCTGGGACCAAACTGAAATGCAGAGAATAGAAAAATTGCACTTCTGATTCACTGTGAAAAGTTGAGTTACTGAAAAAGAAATTGAATTGGCAATGAACAGTTCTGTTCTGGCTGATTAGCAGAAACACCAAAGGCTACTATCCTGTTTCTACCAGTACAACAATACTTTGGACAGTAGGTGTTTGCATTTCTTGGGTTTGGAATCTTGACAACTGTTGTTGCCAGATCCTGCCTTCTTGCATTGCCTTTGACACTGGAAAAACATAACAACCACAGCAGGTTTAATTTTACTGTCTTATAAGGAGAAAAAAATGACTTAGAAATACTTTTGGATTTTCATTAATAAGCTAAATAATCTCTTAAGAAGTCTTTGGCAAAGCAACCAATAAGAATGAAGGGATTACAAACTTTAAGTTTTAATGAGAATTGGTTGTTTGTGGTTTTTCTTGTTCTGCCACAATCTATCGTCAGAAGAATGTGTATTAAGATTTCAGTGCCTAGAATCACAAAATCAAAGTATGGTATTTGCACTACTCATGTAGCTTTGAATTGGACTAGTCAGATGAATGGTTTCAAATGTGCACATTTGATTTTGTTGGCCATTTTTCCCTTTGTTTTTAGGCAGCACAGATTTTGAGGAAGGAATTCAGTGGCCAGCTGCCCAAATTAAAGAATAGTGAAAAGATCAAAGTAGTGCATATTGCTACTGTGGTAGTTATTAGCATTTGCGATACCTTTTTCTCATGACAGAACAGAAAGTGGCATAACATCAATCTTGTTTTGTTAAAAAATAATAAAATGGGGAATTGGTACAAGTACAGCTGTTTTCATTATAATCTCAAGAAAGTAATGTCAGAGTCCTCTTCAGAGGCTGTAATGAAAGGACCTTTGAAGAGCTGGGGTATTCTTCTGTTAGTCACAAAGGTACTGTACGCAGTAATTCCTTTTCTTAAGAAATGGCCGTTCCGTTAGCCCAACAGGAACTGATCACGAGGGTCCCACTATTGCTGAGATGGGGTCATGTAGAGTGGAAATATGAGCTCTATAACCCCTGACCCCTTTCCCTCTTTATTTCGATTCCTTTAACAATGCATGGTTGGCAGACAAAAACAATGGAAAGTTCCAATCTCTTTTGTTTGGCTTGGGAAAAACTCAAGCCAGCTCAGTTTTGTTTTTACCTAAAAGTATGTCTGGGTTTCAATTAAAAGGAGCTACTTTAAGTTTGCTAGTCTGTGAAACTTTGAAAAAAGCCATTGTTGCCCATCCATGATCTAAGCAACAATGAAATACAGATTCTCACAGTGTGTCACAGTAAAACTACGTCTCAGTTCTAACTGCAGAGGCTAAAACAGGATGGGGTGCTAGCAAGCTGCATTTTTGAGCCCCATACCCATTCATGTACACTTATTAAATCATTACTTTTAAAACAGGACATAGTATTTTAGAAAGTATGTGCCAAGGAAATACTGGCAAAAGGAAGAACCACAAACAGCACAGCTACAAGAACTGGTACAGCTTGGGAGTTTAGCAGGTGATGCCCTCAACCAACTGTCCCTTGTAGAAATGTCATAGGTTTTATTGCAGAGGGACTGAGAAGTCAAAAGTAGTTGATTCAGGACTCTTAAAAAACCAGAATTTATTACTGGATTTATATTATAATCTAAGATTAATAACACCTATTTCTAATCTGCTCAGAGTTTTATGAACAAATGCATTATTTTACAGGTCTGGACTCATGCAGAGGTGACTATTTATAACTTCATATTTTCTCTCATTATTATACAACTACTCAGTGTCTCCTTTATATCATACCTTGGTTCATTAAACAGTGATTTCTTTTAAAGCACCTCCTCAGGGTCAGCTGATAAAGAATTGGTCCATTCTAACTCACTGTTAATGAGCATTTGAAAGAACCTTGAATGATGAAGCAACATTCAACTGTAAGAAGTTTCCAGTGGAAATTTATAGTAAACACACACATTTCAAATCACCTGCAGAGAACTGTATTAGCTGACACCAATTTGTCCAGCACAAATTTGTCCAACACAGTGGGCATGATGAAATAAAGGAAGAGCACAATTGAAGTCCTTATCCTATTAAAACACCCATGATTTTTATAAAGTCAGCAGTTTATCTGTGCTCCATATTTACAGTTTACAGCTTTGGCTCAGTCCCCAGCTATATGACCTGTGCATGGAGATCTCTTCCTGGTCTCCCTTCCAGTGGAGGCACTGGAAGACCCTTCCTGTGAAAAGCATTTCAAGTGCTGCCTTTTCAGATAGAGTGCAAAGAACTAAACTATAAAGCAGCAATATATATATTTTGCAGGATATATAATTACAGCTTTTGAAGGACCACAACCAAATACTTTGAACAGTTTGTTATTTGTAGTTTTAATTATGCATTTCCAGCAAATATACTTATTCAGCCTTCGTTTGCTAAGGATTAGCAACAATTTGGATTACCCTCCAAATTGTAACTAATTTTTTTTTTCATTTTCTTACAGGAAAGTTTACTTTTGCTTTGTATCATTCTTCAACCCTAAAATTAAGAATAATTGCTTGATGAACTTGATGAACTTTTGCAGTTCAAAAGCAGTTCTTAAGATTAAGTTTGCAGTATCACACTGTGTTTTAAGTTCCACTGATAGAAAAGAATTTGTAAGATGCAGCTCTGAAGAAGAAGTCACTAAAAAAGAAAGTTTCAAGTTGAATTACTGTACCCACCCTTCGTACAGTTTTGTCACTGGAATAACAATAATTTAATTTAAATCCAATTATAAAGAAATATTTACAATAGAGATTACTAAACTTAGGAGTTATTTCAGTTTCAAACTCAGCCTGGCAAGAATATTATGGCTAGACCTAATCTAGCTAAAAAAGGTTTCCTAAGTTCCTTCTGAATAAGACAAAGCATATAACTTCTTGGTCATTGCCAACCACTTGACCAGCTCCAGGAAAGAAAAAATCTTTTTAAAAATAAAGCTAAATAAAAGAGGAGGTGGAGTGGTCCACCTTCTCTGTGGGTGCTGAAAGGAAAACATTTGTTACCTTATCCACACAAAACTGAGGTACAGAAGCTAAAGGTACATCAAGTAGGGAATTTCTGCAGGCACACATATTTCTTGTCCAGAAGATCAGCATCTAGGAAGTAAATTCCTACATAATGTACAATTCTAAATATTGTCATATTGTTTACACCCAGCAGTTTGATCAAAACCCACACATTATTATTTTGTTGCTTGAAATAGTAGTTTTCTCTTTATTTAATTCTTTATTTTTCTTCTATTTAATTTTTTTTTTTTAATTTTAGAATTTAGGGAGACAGTGGACCAAATTTGCTCCTAGATGTGTGCATGGCTTCCATTGTTTTTTGTGAAATCTCTGGGTAGGCCTCTGTTGGCAAAATTTAGCCTGATGCATGGTTCTGATTCACCCCGTATTCCTCTAATGTTCAAAATCTTAAAGATTATTTGGATATAATACATGAAAGGGAAGACAATATCTGGAAAAGGACAGAGAACAATTATTCTCTGTTTCAAGGGTGAATTGCCTTAAGTGAGCAGAAATCAGTCACAGGAGGCTGCTTGCTTCACTTATTTTTCTAACTGCTCTAGGGAAATAAAGATTAAGCCATTCTTTTATCAGGAAAGCCTTCTCCCCAGTATAAAGACACAATCAATCTAAATTGAAGGAAACTAAGATGCAGAGAGGGTTTGTTGGGCAAGTTTAGGCTGTATAATGACAGAAAAGTGTAGGGTTAATTTTTGATCTATATTTTACTCCAATATGTTCCTCAGAAATTGAGGTCAAAGATAAACACCTGAAATGTTTTATGATAATTTACTGAATAGTTGACAAAGGAGAGTTTCATGTCATCTGTATAAATTTTCTATAGAGGGTCTCTGCTGTAAAACATGGGTAGCTAAAGTACAAACTCAGCTTATTTTCTCATACAAAGTCAAATCAGGATGGATAAAAATAATTTACCCTACATTGAACCACTGAAATCCTTAATCAAATTTAATCCTGTTTCCCTCTTTTGAAAACTCAACCAAGTTGTGGTTCAGAGAGAAGGCAAACAGTTCCGGTACCCTGGGTTGTCAGGAAAGATTAAAAAGGCCAAATCTTATTTTTATACAAGTCTATACAAGTTCATGATTTTGATAATAAGAAGCATGCATTATGCACAACAATATCAGATTTTATTCTGCAAGACCAAAACTTAACTTGTAAGCTATTTCCAAGCCCAACTCAAAATCACATTCATCCCAGTTTTCTCATAATAGAAATGACAAAAATAAAACCTTTTTCTGAACTCAAGAAAAAGTGTGATTTTCCTCGACCTCTGATGATCAGAATAAAAGCGAACAAAGACTCAAACTACCCATATTCTGAGTTTTAAAAAAGAAAATGTGGCTTTTTTGCCCCTCTCCTACTTTTTTTGGTTAGGAAAGTTTTGTTGGATCCTAGTTTTGTGTATTTCTGAAACTGGGACATAGAACCGAGAATGCTCCTTGGTGAAAGATTTTATTTACACTTAAAAAGTCATTAGTTCTGCCAGAGTAGTTCATATTTACAGGAAGGAGAGATGGAAACAGGGATGGTGAACAGCACAAAAGCCACTGCACTAGATAATTCATCAGTTAAGTAGCAATACATGTAAGTACCCATGAATTTTACCTTTGTGTAAAGTCCCACCTTCATTGTGTTATCTCTTTAATCATGTACCTTTCAGCTTCCCAAAGGAAGGCATAGACTTTGTAGACTGATTAACTTCTGAGGTAAACAGAGATTTTAATAACAAATTAGTAAAATTGAGGGACCAAAGCAGCACCAAAGAGCATTACTCAGTGCAAATTTCTCTGTCCGACGAATAAAAGGAAAGCTTTCACCAAAGCTTTTTCTTGGAGCCATGAAGAGCTCTTTGAGCAGCAGTGTGCTTCCAGGAAAAACTGATAGGGCTGGAGAACCTCCATGGATATTTCCCCAAGTACCAAATGCACCTGGGAGTTAGAGCCCCTGCTCCTGTCTCACTGCAGAGAAGATGGGGATGGATTTCAGAAGTTGTATTGGCTGCAGGAGTTGCCCTGATGGATTTACAGGCCTACAGCAGCTGCCTTGTCTGGAAGTGAGGCTCACACCACAGTTTCTCCTGCTACATCTTGCTTTTGTAGTCTCAGATAAACTTTTTTTTTTTTTTTTTTTTTTTTTTTTAATGAAAAAAAAACATTTTGCAAGAGTCTTTGAGCTCAGTCCAAAGTATGCAGCCTTTTAAATAAACCACAGCATCTTAAACACTGATAAATTCACCATGTCACCAATTTTTAATTAGATTATTCCATTTTCTTGACTCAGCTCTAATGCTGAACTAAATTTCCACATATTATTAACTTTTAAATACTGAATTGTTCCAGTTGTTGATCATAACTGCATTTAATTCTTCCTGCATGTAGCTTTATTGTGTGCTGTAAGTTTAATTCTAATGTCAATCCAAGATGAAGTCAGCTGATCCTGCATTTTTTGCAGTGGTTAGAAATTTTAGTGCAGATTTTCCTTTGTGGAAAGTACTGTGAATTTAAGCATTCTATAACAAAACAATCAAGCAAGAAGAAATCCGTGAACTGAAACACTGCTAAGGGTAAGCTAATTTTTGAAAAAGGCTGGCATTCAGCAGCCCGTATTTGTTAACATGCTGGTGTCATTTGAAATTGGTTATTGTATTTCATTCCCACAGCAGATGAAGATGGTAAATTAGTTCAATTTGCAGATGAGAGCTCAGAGCCAACAGGAAGCTGATTTGTTTGTCACCATCCAGGAACTTACAGCATGAAGCAGATCTCTCCCAGCCACCTTCTGTCATGGGGAAAGGAATACTGGGATGTGTGTGTCACTTTGCTAGCCTGAAAAATGCCCTTCACTTCTGGGTGTCTTCCACTTTGCTTGTGTCAATTGCCTACAATTACCTTAAATTTCAAACATTTAAAGACAAATTGGTGATATGCAAAACTGTGACATATCAAAGACAGCTCATTCTTGCTCATTGAAGGCAGGAAATTCACTTCTCTAGGTTTCAAAACTCAGGGAGAAAAGCAGCTAGAGAAAGAGGCTGCTACCCTAGGATGAAGGTATATGGCACATTTATTTTTTACTTAATTGTCCATCACATTGTCCTGTAACTGTGGAACCCCTTTTCAAATTATGCTCTTAAGCCTGAAGTAAGGTCCCCCAACACTGTGCAAGGTGTGCAGGAATGTGCTACCTACACTGACTGTCTTGGTGGATTTCAGGAAAAGATCTGCTGGGGAGAAATGAAAAGACAGAGGGCATTTTGAAATGAGAGCACTTACACCTTAGTTCCATTTTTAAGAAACGGAAAGGTAATGGAAGAAATACCAAGTGCTAGTCATCTTTGACACCCTCATTATTAGGAGGTTTTTAAATTTTATTCTTGTGGCTCATATTCAACCTGACAAGTCATGTAGCGATTAAAAATTGGAATGCTGCAACAACAGTGTTAGAATTAGGATCAGTGACTGGTTTAACTCTCCCTGACAAGGAAAGCCTGGCAAATGACTCTGTTCCAGCCAGTAGGGAATCTTCAGCCTCACTGCGCACCACCAATGCATCCTGACATGTCCTGCCAAGACAGCCAACGTGGGCCTAGCAGATGCCCTCCCAAAGTTTTCTCTTCTTGCCTTTCTTGTTCCTATGCTGTTCACCTTTGGACTCTGAACTAAATGTTAGGATGTGCTTAATGGGGGATAGGTGCACTTTCTAGAACATGCAAAAAACTTGGAGGTAAGGAATTCGGCTTATGGAAGAGCTTTTTCTTCCTCAGCCTTCTGGAAAACAGAATTTTTGCAATGACTCAACCACAAGTGTGGGAGGTTTCAGAGCCCAGATTCAGAGGCCTAGAAGTTTCTAGAAGGAATTATTGTGGGGCAGTTACATGATCACAGAGAACTGAAACTTCCTTTACAATATGTGGGCTCTGCCTTGGGTCCTACAGCATCCAGACAGCCTCAGTGATATATTCAGATAATGATTTTGGCTCCCCTGGTATCTCTCTTTCTCTCTGATAACATGCTGCCCTTTCTGCTGTAGAGTTGCAGGACAGACGTCTGACTGATGTATTTGAGACATGGGTGGCTTAATAGCTGTGTTGTAATAATGACTGATTTTTGGTGTCCTGGGAGAACATCTCTCTTGGCACTTCAGATATAAAAAACAAGTGACATTTTGAAATAAACAAGGTCTACAGGTGGTAGAATTAGCACTCAATCTGTCATCCTGCATGCAAGGCAGAGCCACAGCCACCAGAGGATAAAAACCAGAAAGTAATTTCAGGTGAGCAGATTAGAATTTGGAGTTTATTATGAAGAAACAAAGATGCAAACTTCACTGTCTCTTTCTTCAAAGCTGTCGCAGTAACTGGGCACATGCAGCAAATGGCATTTCTTGAGCAGAAGGGCAAGGATGGGAGCAGAGTTTGAAGAGCCACAGGGGAGGTCTTGCATTCCCCAGGGCAATATAAGGCTGGATTCCTTGGCAGTTCTCCTGGGGGCAGCTTGCAGCATCAATTTTAGCAGGTGGGCAGTTTATTCACTTCCTTCATTTTCTTCACCTCATGCAAAGGTTGCAAGGATTGAGTCTTGACTTCGGGTTTGCAGCTCTGTATCCTTTCTGTGCCCCTTGGAAAAGGATTTCTTTCCTTCTATGCCAGAAGTTGAGATTGGTGATGAGATTTTAGCCAAATATACCAGCAATATCCATGGCTCTGCTGGCTAGAATATCTGAAAGTAAACAACAATTTTACCGAGGAAAAATACATTAGTGTTTTGAGGGTTTTTTAAATTCTATTTTCCTGGTTAGCAAAGTTTATTTCTAGGTGAGAAAATCCAAAATATTAGTCTCAGTCAAACTCATGAACCATTCCAGTGTAGATTTTAAATATGCAATTGCAGATACAATCTGTCTCTGATAAAATATTTTTGTATAATGTCAGAAGAGATACTAATCAGCTCTTGATTAATATTCATTGTATACATGTATGTATTCAGGAAATTAAAAGGCATTTTCAGACAATAAGAGAGCATACAGCACAAAAGACGTTCCTAGATAAATTGAAGCAAGAAGTGGTCAAGGCAATCTCTTCAATTCAGAGTTAGCAAAAGGCCAGGCACTTCATTTTTGCACTCATGCAAGAGGATTAAGAAAAACTGAGCTGATAGAATCTTGTGATCCACCCACTTTGGGTATATGTTTTCTAATTAATATGGAAATTTGATCAATTATCAAAATGCACTGGCTAATAGAGACATGCCATTCATCCTCTGTTCAATCCTACATGTGCTTTGGAAGCAAGAGGAGTGTTTTTCAGTTCTGCACTAATTTAGACATTTAAAATGTCATTAGTATTTTTTTTTTCACTTTTAAGGCCATCATTATTAGTATTTTAAATGAGCCAAACCAAGTTACTGTCCTGTCCTCCACCAAGATCATGCAAAAATAGCACACACAAACATATGCAGAGAATTGCATTTAGGGAGACAGAGAACATGACATCAACATAGTTATCTTTAAGTATCCTGGCATTTGCAAAGGCTAATCATTTCATAGAACTATTTGCAGAATCAGCTACTTCTCTGTGAAGTCGCAATAATCATTAAAGTAAATGAAAATTTTCTACAGCTCTTTCATCAGGGAACAGGAATCCAGTATTCAGCACAGCTCCCACTGGACCCAGTGGGACTCTGGGGAGGAAGCACGACCATCAGGAGGGTGCTGGGCACAGCCTGCCCTGCTCCTGCTGCACTTCCCACACATCACAGGGCCCATTATGGACAAAACTCAAACTGGACTGCTGAGTAAGGAGCACAGGGCAATGAAAACATTTTCACCTTTCATGTGTTTGGGGTAGTCTACTAGATCAAGGGTCGTCTGTTGATGTGTATGTTTTTCTAATCTTTTTTTTCAAAGACTTTGAGAATAGGAAGTGGATGGACACAGGGCAAGGGTAACTGTTAGAAACAGAAACAAATTAGGGAGCCAAAGCCTAGAAAATGGGTGCTGCTGATGCAAATTAAGAGCAAAAATATCAAACCATAAAGATGTAAATGAATGCTGAATGTTTATAAAGACACTTTTGGCCAAAATTTTAAACAATAACTGGGGGGACCATAACACCCACTGTTACACTAACATGAGCAAGCAAGAGCACAGGAGATGGCTGGTTATGGTGTTGTGTTGTCCTAATCCCTCTCAGACTGGTTACAGACCCAGTTAAGGAAGTCTGAGCTCATACACATCAACAGCTCAGATGGCAAAGGCCAGCCTTAATGCACTAGGAAAGCAGACTGGGAGAAGCCACTGTTAATTTGCTGCCTTCAGTGACAGGAATCTGCTGGTTCCCACCAGCCAGGCCCCGGCAGCTCAGCTACTGAAAAAGTAGGTGAGCAAAACAACCATCACACTGAAAACTGAGGCTGTGTGAAAACACACAGCCCAAAATGAAGCAGATTCACATTCTGAATTCAAAATACAACAGCTATCTTCTTCCTGTCGTGTCATGCATTGAATGCTCTCCAAGTGAAAAATCTGACAAAATAGAGAAACGATAGAAAGCTTAAATTTCATCTCCTTTCATTTACTTATATTTACATAATTAAAGACTGTAGCTTGCAAAAAGTGCTGTTTCAAGAGACACATATGTGCAAAACCCCAAGTCAAGACCATATCTTAGTGGACAAATAGATCTGACAAAGTCAGTAGGATTCACATTATCCAGGCTCAGAACAAAACAGAGGGATCTGCCTTGCTGGTTTGCACTAAGAAGGCTTCAGTAAATTACATTTTTCCATGTTTAGCCAGAAATCTGCTCATTTTTGCTTCCATATTCAAGTTCCACTTGAACAAATCTCTGAAAATCTTAAAAGTTTAGTCCTGTGCAAAGATCTCAAAGCTGCTAAAAGTGATTGCTCTCCCAGGCACAGTGCTAGGGCATTTTGCTATTGCTGTAGCTCAAAATATTCATAAGACCATTAATTTCATGGAGATGCATGTTCACAGCCATACTGTTAATGCTCATAAAGCATTTGCTCCCCAAGCAGGATGTAGATGTTCAACATTGGGACAATAGGTCCCAATAGAGGTTCCTGCCTAGGACTACCCTGCTGCAAAGGCTCTTTCACAATGTAAGGTGAAGAGCAACAAGTAAATGCCAGATTTTTTTTTGTTGTTGTTAATACCAAAAACCATGCTGGGATCATTACAATGCTGTTTCCCATTGTCAATGTACAGTTATTTGGGGTTGTTTCTAGTGTTTGTCCCATCTCCATAAGTGAGCAAGAGCAAGCACAATCGTGTTTGCTTGCCAAGTGCAGTGAGTTTATACACAGCTCCCTTCCAGAGTTTAACAAATTCTGTGTGGGCAGAGTAGGAATGATAGGAACAGGAGCCATCTCTTTCTGCTTTTTTTATTTAACTTATTTTGTTAAGAATATACTTTTTTCATCAATGAATAACAGTGGGGATTTGCCACCAAGCGCAGTAGTTGAATTGTGGCAGGTGAAATTCTGACTGTCTTGATATCAAACTAGAATTACAAATAGCATGTTATAGTTTTATCTAAATTGGAAGAAAGGATTATAAAATTCCTTTAGCAATAACTTGGGGCTTATGCTTTTTAAATTTCAAATATCAGTTTGAGTCTCCAGAATTAATGGGAGCATGTTGGAAAGAAACCTTAAATTAGATTACATTGTTTATTTTTGGATAACTCAAAGATTATTTTTCTATCTCACATTCATCAATAAAGAAAGAGTTAAATATAACTTTGGAAGGTATTTTAGTCATAACAGTAATCTCTTTATATATCAGTGGGTCAATAGTTCAGTAAAAGAAGGAACTATAACTTGAATAGACACTAATTAAAAGAATCAATTCTTATCCTACTACATATGTCCAGTCATATTAACACATTTCTAGATTTCTTACTCAGTGGACTAGTCAAGATTAAAGGATTTGCTAATATGGATGAACTGAGTATGCTTCCAAACTGACTGAGCAGATTTGTGAACAAATTAGTTCATTTAAAATTGACAGTGAAAGATTGATTTTGCACAGAATTAGTTACCTAAGGTATTCATCATTTCCTCTGCTTCCATGCACAAGACAGAGATCTGCTTCTTTTTCTTTCTGATTGTAATAGGACTGCTTACTGAGCACCTTTATTTTACAGCCATGATTGCAGCCTGTCATTCTTTTAATTTAGACATATTTTAGCCTCCACAGACCTTCAGAAATAACTTCCTTAAAAGCCTCAGTCTAATGACTCATTACATGAGTTGCTCAATTCAACCACAGTACTTTAAATTATAATGCAAGGGGAAAAATTGCTAATTACACAGAAAAAGATCCAATTACTCCTGAGACCATTTGATTCATTATTCAGATTGTTTTGGGGGTGGGGGTGGGAGGAGGGGTGTCTCTAAACATGGGGTTATGTATCAATGTATTGTGAATGGCTCTTAGATGTCAGATTTGCCATCAGTTATCATCATTCAGAGGTATCCAACATCTCTGTATTTTCCCCTCCCAATCAAAATAGAGTTTCCAGACTGTGATTCATGCACATGTGCCAGTATGCAGGTCTTCACTTTTAGCCATTAAATGACATTAGAGGGAAGTTATAACAATTCCTTTCTTAGTGCTGCTACATACAATGTCACTCACTGAGCTGCCAGGGGGGCAGATCTGACCACAAATTCAACTTGATGTGACCCACAAGTCACGAGTCCCTGGAGAGGAAAGTTCCTCCACTGATGAAACATGTGGTGCTTGATTTTCTGCCAGTCCAGGGAGATTGTTTGTGATTTGGCCATGGCGAGGTCCCTCCCATGGCTCGGTGTGATGTTTGCTGTTGTGTAGGAGTTGAAATCAAAGGGCACGGCAAACTTATCAAACTTATCTCTTCAGAGCCAAAATTACTGAGACTTAACTTGTTTCAGCTACCACCATAAACCCCTTTGGACTCTACAGAGTTAGATCACATCCAGTCTAAATTTAGGTTTTGCTTATGGGACATTCAGGGCTCCCTTACCAGGACTGCCATATCTTCTAACCTGGCTCATGTTTAAAGCAGAAGGGAATTGAAGTCAGCTAACTACATTCTGTTCTCTGTCTAACATTCTATTTACTAGATAATAAAAGATTTTATATGTGTGTGTGCTTTTAGTTAATTTTCCCAGATGTGAAATGAGATCAAATTTTGATCCAAAGAAGAACATTTAAATGCGATTGTCTGAGTGTTTTCATGCCAAAACTAACAATACAAATGAACATGATTGTAATGCAGAAAATTTGATAAAATCCTAATCTTTTATCCTACTGCAGACTATTGTTTGTAGCTATACTAATGTGAGATGAAACAATTTTAGAGCTCTCAAAAATTACAGCTCTTTCAAAAACTGCTCAGTCATAGCTCCAGTTTTCTACAGACTTTGCTAACTGGTTCAGCACTACTATTGTTCCCTGAAACATGTGCTCTTCCATAACAATTACTCTTTTGCAGTATTTTAGTCACATTTTTTGCAGGATGTCACTTTCTAGTCCACACTTTCATTTTGAGCCTAACTGTAATCAGCTCATTTTTTTCTTCCATTCATGCTTCTTACTTCTTACTTAATTTCCTTTTATTTTACCTAAACATTTCAATACTAATTGCTATTTCTGATTGCAATACAGCTCTCCTTCCATTTTCTTAAATTTTGCAGAACTTCTCCTGACAAGAATGTTATGTTACTTATGATGAATTATGCAAGAGCAATAAAATGCAAAATATGTAAATGGCACACGATTGTTATCTCGCTATTAAAGTGAGACAGTAACAGAATCTGTAATGTATATTAACAGGTTGTTCACATTTTTAATGCAGCAGAGGATGAGAGAAAAAATATTCTCTGGACTTTGTTCTGCAGTTGCAGGTGAGAGCAAGACATAATGAAGACACTCTCTCCACCTTCAGTGATTTGTCTTTCACAGTTCAATTCTGCCATTTCACAAGCTTGCTGGCTCTAGGGTTATGTGTCCTAGCAAATTGTTGTCTGTCACCTGTTAATGTATTTCCTCACTTACCTGATTGACAAATTCCCTGCCTTGCCATTGATTTGTGCGGATACACATGAATGTCTGATGAATTCAATCAAAGACCTCAACACTTTTGGGTAGTTTTTCCTGTAGAGGTTTATCTTTAGTGCATTTTGAGAAGTAATCCATAGCTGTTGCCAAATATTTGTATGTGTCAGGGTCAGCAGTGAGAAAACAACTATCACCATTAATTTGTGCTGTCTATACAGTTCCTATCCTGATGAGCCTGCCACGGTGCTCCACTGGATCACATTGTCTACCTCCAGCCAAATCTGACAGCTAACAGGCAAGTTTTGCAGGAGGGTCTCCCATTTACTGGATTTAATAGGACCTGTGACAGTCTCCCCAGGCTACACAGTAGTCCACAGACATAACAATTTAAGCAGATACTGAGCAGAGGGATCCCATCCTTATGCACGCCCCAGCAAGGAAAAGCCATGGGTTTTGACCAGCCCAGAGGTTTGTAGCTGCACTGAGTGGAGAGAGACAGCAACAGTGATGAGCACAAGCACTTTGTGCCAGTCTGGTAGGGAAGCAGCTCCCCTGATCCTGCCTGACTGACAGCTCAGCCAGACTGAGTAGAGCTTAGCATTGGTTTCAGCTCTAAGATGAAAGTCAGTGCTCGAGAGCTGAGTCACAGGATGGGAGAGGATGGGAGAAACAGGAGAATAATTTAACAATCCCCAGTCTCTCATGTGCTGTGCTTGTTTTCAAAGTGCATCCAGTTTCCCTGTTAAGAAAGGGATCTTGATTTAAGAGCCAAACATTTCTGCATCTGAAAGAAACTGAATTTTTACATCATCTTTCACTCATATCATGGTTAACATCAGTATGAGGATGTCAATCTGTGGGACAAGCAACATTTCAAACCAATTTAAATACTAGTCAATGGCACTCCTGAACTATCAAATATAAATAAATATAAATAAATCCTTCTAGCTCATTTTGTTGCTTGGTAAGCCGCACTTCACACACAGCAATGTAAGCACCTGGTGATTTCTGCTAAAAGAGTAATCCTTTTTGCATGCTATTTACTTTGAATTATTCTGCCTGTGACTCCTGGATTCCTTTGGGTCACTCAAACTCATCACTTTTTTGGGTGAGCTCAGTCTAGCAGTGTTGTGGCCTGGATCAGCTCTGCCTCTGCACTGACACAGCAGCTTCAGCAGGCCAGGAGCTCAAAACTGGGCAGATTTCATCCAGTCATAGTGAAGTCATATGGTGCCAAGCTTGAGTAATAAAGTTATACCAGTAACACAGCACTGGCATTAGCCAGAATCTGCCTTTCTCTAACTATATCAAGTTCAACATTAAAAACCATGTCACTTCAAAAGAGTCAGTGTTTTCCTCTTCTCCAGCCTTTTTTTCCTTGTCAGCATCATGAAGAGTTTCTACTCTTTTCAGGAGCAGGGCCTGCAGCTTTCACATTTTAAAAGCTTCTCACTTCCTTCGAGGGGATGGAGCAGGTTCTTACCTAAGCCTACTGATGACAGATTTACTGGGTCTGAGAGGGTGCAGAACAGGCTGTTAGAATAAAAAATCAAGCCAGATTTTCTGATCTGATCAGACAGGAGGAATAAACCCAGGAACCTTAGCTTATTTGTTTGTTTTCTATTTAGAGTGTTATTTATTTTTTATTCTCGTGAAGCTAAAGGATTAATAGTGGGAATATTAACCAAAGCCAAGCATAGTGTGAGAGCAGATGCTTTGCAAGCCTTTCCATACAGCCTTGCCAATCCTTCACAGAGCAGCTCTGGGTTACCACACTTTTCTCCATTTTTGTGTCTCTTTTCAGCAGCCAGTGCTAGCCAGAAGGAATTGAATGATGGCTTTGTGATTTAAAGGAGTAATCAGAAATACTAAAACACTATTGGGTATATTTTTTTTCATCAATGCAGGCAAGAATAAAAATTGTTTATTATGTGTGTGTGATAGGCTATAAAATGCACACAGTAAGAATATTAATAAGGATAATTTCAGGTTTTGATGATTTTTTCAGAACTTCAGAATTATCTCAGGCCTAAAGTGGGAGATATTTTAAGGAGCAAGGATTTCAAAAGAGTTTTTAAGCTAAGGTCTGTGTTTTGAATTATGCTTGCAAATGAACTGGTAGCCAATGTATTTTAAGACCATGTTTTCCTCTTTGCAAAGGGCCCCACAAGACAAATATATGCTGATTAGCACACCCTGAAATAATATGCTGTAGCTATACTAATTACTATTCATTCCCATACTGTAAGGGGACAGAGTACAGGAATGCAATCCTGTAAATTTGGCCCCACAATTTCCAAAGGATATCAAGGCCCAGAAAAAGGCACCAAAAGCAGTGAAGGCAGGTCCTGCAGGGAGCCACTGAGACCATTGGGTTGGTGCAGGCTGGGGGAGGCTGAGAGGTGACCTCACTGCTCTCTACAGCTTCCTGAGCAGGGAAATCAAGAGGGAGGTTCTGCCTGTGCTGACAGGACACCTGTGGGTGTTCCAAAGAACTGGAACCCCTGGAAACATCTGCATGTCCTGTTTCTTGTGGCTGATTCTCCTGACTCCATGTGCTATGGGCAGGGCAAGCATTGCAGTGATCCTCACATTCCCTTGCTCTTGCCACTGCCATCCAGGTGCAAATGTCTCACAGCCTCAGGCACCTCCAAGTGTTGGTGGTTCTTCTCATTTCCAAGAGCCAGGCAGTGGACACAGCTGCTGGGCATCCCTGTGAATTCATCCCTATGTTCAGGCTGGGCATATAAGGTCATTCATACTCCAGATATTCATTAGGTTGTGGGGATGCCAAAGAAAGGGTTTACTTCTCCCTGGGTGAACTTTGCAGAGATGCACAGAGCATGCAGGATTTCCTTGCCATTTCTTACAGTCACAACCAGCAGATCCAGCCCTTACATCTTGTGGAGTTCCATGGATTTCATGTTCACCATGGAAGAGTGAGGCATTAGAGGTATGATCTGGAGGGTTCCAGAAGGGGGAAATGTCTATACAGATATTTCTGCAGACAATTTTTGAGTAGTTTCCTTTTCTGCTACCCAGAAATTATTAGTCAGTTAATCCTTTTCATTTAATTTTAAGACAAACATTGTCTCTTTTAAAAATAAAAGTTTAGAGTACTATTTTCTTCATACATTGCACTTGACTGACAAATCACAGGTTGTTCCAGCTGAAGTTTCTGCTTTCACTTTTAAATTGAAGTTACATTAAAGTTTAAAAAAAACCCTGGAAAACATAAATCTGCTAGATATTGTTGCTCATAAGTTGCAAATTATGCCAAAACCATGTAAGCTGTATAACAGGAATAAAACCATAAAAATGGATTTTCGTAAATCTCAGAGTCAAATTATTGAACTATAAATATGCAATACACATATTATTGTGTTCATTTTTTTCTTCAGTGAGGTTTTTCCATGTCAAGAAATCTCATCTAAAAATTTGGCTCAGTCCTGATCCTTTAAAACTCTACTAGCTCTTATACATTAGCATTTTCATACTTCCTATTTATCACTATGCTTAGAATTGTTGCAGTGTGATAGAAAGAATTATTTTTGAAGACATAAGTAAGCCTGTTATCCACATGAATAAGGAAGATAATGCGGTGAATCTCTCTGAAATGCACAGCCTTAGTGTACAATCAGTGTATTTCTTTCATGTTTATTCCTTTGTCACATATTCATTTGTGAGGGTTCCACAACACGTTCAGTACATGTCATGAATTGGTTTACCACAAGTTTATCCTTTCAGTGCATTTTATTTCACTGGTAAGGCAATCACTGCACATTGGCAGATTTTTATGCATCTAATAACTTCATTCTCTTATCAAAAATTCATTTAATTGGATTTCAGACTGGTTTCACATAGGATTTGAATAAATGGAGGCATAGGTTGTAACGTATGAGTCCGTTAGCAGAAATTCATGCAAGTTAGTTCAATTGACATTTAATACAAAATTACTGCTGTGCAATTTACCTGCTTGAGTGTTGCTTTTGAGCAGTTTGGAGTGTTAGTGTCCCTGTTACTGGAGTATGCAGACAATAGGCTATAAAGGCACTGGACTGCTACCCTCTGCAAAGCTAAGCAAAACAGGGTAACTGAACATTAATAATCTTACTTAATCATCTGGTCGTCCTTGAATCTTCTAAGTCAAAAATGTTTAGCCCTTGGAGTTATAGATGGTCACTCTTGGCAAGATAAAACCACCAGAAGCCACTTTCAATGGCATTCACAGAACTCTACCATCTCCTGTTAGCACTTGGGGTGCAAAAATGGCCTTTTTCTATGCTCCCTTTGCACATCCCTCCCTCTGCAGACTATCTGTGCAGACATTTTAAAAACTGTATCTATTTCATTTGGGTTATTTGCTGCTGCTTTTTATTTATTTTTTAATGAAGCTTTTATGAAATTCTATATTGTAATTTTTCTGCCTATTGCAATTCCAAGTGCATTTATTATTAAAGTTGAATAACTTACTAATGAAAAAAAACAAGAATTCAGCTGCAGGGTACTTTGTGTTTGGGATATTCCACTTGCAGGAGTGTCCTTACATTTAACAGCACATGTTCACATCCACGTGCACACTTTAACACAAAGACACAATACCCACTGGACTATACCAGAACATAATTTTTAAATTTGCCATTTTAGCAATAAATTTCTAAATTGCTTTTAATATATCTCTCAGCTTCCCCTGGATACTTTATAAGTCAAGATTTAGCCATAAAGGTGATTTGCCAACATTAAAATCCTATGAAAATGGAGAGCTTTTTCCACCCTGGTGTTGTGCAAAAGTAACTAAGGACAGAATTTAGCCTCATGTGTCAAAGAAGGATTAGGCTTTCCGTGGTTTTGGTTTTGATTAAAATCATCATTGTTTAGCTGTACAGTATATTTATGAAGAAAAAACATGAAAGCAAAGAATATATTTTGAACATTAGGAAATTGAGGCAAATAAAAAGGTTAAAGAAAACTATTTCATAAAAAGGCATGTAAACATGTGGAATACGTTACCATAGACAAGAGAGGTAACTTAGAACATATGTTTATGAATCAGTATGTTCAAAAGAGAACAAGATGAGTTTCTCCACAAAGAGAGAATAGAGTGTGAGGAATGCAGGAAATTAGAGATGGAGGGGGGGAAGCAGAAAGGTTGGTTTTATGAGGATTAGTAGCTTTTAACAGAGCAAGGCTGTGAGCAGGTGGAGTTCCCACCCTGGTCTGAATGGCAAATGCACAGCTTGTACTTCAAACACATATCCCTTTCCAAAGGGTGAATGGGGTGGGGAGGAGAGTCTTCAGCAGCAGTTGAAAATGAACAGCTAAATATGGTAAAATCTAAATATAAACGCCAGGTTGAGATCTTTAATGCTCCTAGAGTTTTACTGTCAGCATTGCTATCCCAGAACATTTTTTTCTTCTTTTGAATGGGATGGTCCTGCCCTTACTGTTTGATAAAATTAAGTCACTACCAAAAAGCAGAACTGACCAATGGCTTCACAGACAATAAACACCTGGTAATTGAAGACTTTAGCTTCTTACTTTCTGCAGGAAAGCCAAAAGTAAGCAAGTCACTTTAAGTGTCCTCTTTTCTGCACAATCCTTTCAGGTCCCTGTCCAAAAAAGCTGTTCTGTACACACAGTGGAACACCTACATTTGAGGGCACATCATGCCTTGGGATCAGCTTAGAGGTCAGACAGAATATTATGTCAGAAGAAAGTCATAAATAAAAAGCTGACCTAAATGTAATTCAGAACACACAAAAGATGCTTCTGAAAAGCCTCTCCTTGCCCTGATCATCTGGTTAAGTTTTGCCTCTCAGAACTCATTTCTAGAAGGGTCTACACAAGGACACTGCCTGTACCCCAGGCAGCCCAGTCTGCTTCCCAGAAGTTTCAGGTTCTGTGAGAAGGATCTGTTTTTCTTGATGAACATGATGTTAGCAATCACTATAGGTAGGAAGAGTGACCGAGTGTTCCTCTGAATTTGGGATGTGCATCTGCATCCTTTTACCCCCTTCTTTAGAAGTTCTATATGCTTTAATACTTTTCCATAATAAAGCCATTGTTTTTCTCTCTGATTGACTGTCTAGTCAAAATGCAATAAATGGGTATGTTTGTATTGCTGGCAACTTCATGTCTGTGTATTTCTTTGCTGGCATACATCCTAGATCAATTTTGACCTGATCAAAACTTTTACTATTTTCTTTAAAAAGAAAGCTCATGTTAAAGTAGGGAGGTTTCAATAAACCTATGTGAAACCTTTTTATTCCCTTCAAATCTTCTATGAAAAGAAAGGACATTTTTCCCATGGCATTGATGCAAAATAAAGATTTTCAATTTTCTTGTGAAGGAAAAAAAAGCAAGAAAATCTGCAGAAAGCAAATTCATGGAGGGTAGGTATATAATCAGGCAAATCTTTGGGTGAGTGATATTCACAGCATGTGTTCACTATCCCCTATTCAGGAGCAGCCCAATGTGGCATGTGAACATGTACATGGACTGACAGAAACACCAAAATACCATGCCGAGGATCACCAGGAAATTCTGCCCTGTTGAGGAGTGATGCTGTTGAAAGGCATCGCCCTGTCTGCTCCTAAACCAGGCTTAGCCCCTTCCAACATCAAACCTAATCACAGCAGAGGGGTTTCTCTGCAGATGGGGGAGGCCACACTGCCTCCCTCCATCCTTCCACCACTGTGGTTGTCTCACTATAATGTCCTTGTCCTTGTCCCTGCTAGTGACATCTAGGGGAAAAGCTCCCAGACAAGCTTATTTACAGTGTTTGCTGTCCTCTCGTCACTGTAAATTGTTTGTGATGAAGTAGCATCCCTTTATGCCTCCATTTTGTTGCAGGAGGTGGGATGCTCTACGAGTGGATGCTTTTGTTCAGTGGTGGTTTCCTGTGCTGTTAAGTGGCAGCAGATGGTCGCCCCGCAGTGAGATGAGCCCTGGCCATGGTCCTACTGGCAGGGGCAAGAGCACTCAGCTGTCCCTTGCATCCGAACTGGTTTTATCAGGAAAAGCTGGAGAACAAGATAAAGAATCAGATTTCCCTAAAGCAGCTCCCCCATCCCCCCGCAGCATCTGTCAGGGCCTGCTGGCTAAAGCTCCACCACCCTGGGAGGCTGCAGACACCGAGGGAGAGGGTGTGCTGGGCCGTGCCGTGCTCACTCCTGCTCACAACAATATGCTTCTTGCCTTATGTTGCATTACTATGGATGCACAGTTTCCACAAAAGGGTTTTATTTTTCACGGCCACCTGTCCTTGCAGGTCTCCCTTTGCCTTCCCTGAAGTGATATTTCAGAGCTGTCTGTTATAATTTCATTTCTGACTTTCTGCAATTCACACTTTTCTTTCTCTGACTCTCACGTTAGATTTCTTCTATACCAAAGGTTCTCTTACATTTTAACAATGGTTGAGTTCAAGTTTGCTCTGTGCTGCTCTTCTGAGTACATACTTTTATTCCCTGGCTTATGTCCACTTTTTTATAGCATTCAGTGTTAAAAGTTTTCTTATCCTTGCTCCACATTTGGTTTCTGACAGCCCTATTCTGGGCATTGTGTTGACACAACAAATTCTTTCCTCTGGCAGTCATATTCCTGATAACATTAGATCTAGAGCTTGCCATCTGACTCTGTGCTCAGCTCTTCCTGCTACACAATGCACTCCAGCAGGACATTGTGCAATACAAAACACAATTTCCATGGCATTCTCCCAAGATGTGCTGCTGGTTTTCTCTTTGGCTTGTCATGTAAAGCCCAAGCAAGTTCCCCTACCAGAAATATCACTAGATTGATCACTGCTGTATCATTATTGCAAAGTGATCAGTCAGAGTGACAGATGGCTAATTGGTAAGTACAAGTGGTGCCCCCAACTGTTCCCCGGAAGAGTCTTGTTAGTAACCCCCTCCAACACCAAGAAAGCTTGGATCACCAAGGTGGGAGTGAGAGCAAGTTTAGAGGGGGCACACAATATACTAAATCACAGCATTTTGTGTTTTTCTTTGTCATGTCTCAGTGACCAATGTTTCAGGCTAAGCACTGTTCAGAGCTGAGTGGTCAGTGAAGCTGCCTGGCATCATCCCCTCCTTGTGCTGGGTAAACCCTTGTGCCACCCATTTATGCACAAACCACTTCCCCCAGCCCCAGCATGTGCACTGGGAGCACAGGCAAGTAAATACACCCCTGTTGCAAACTGAGACCTGACATTTTTGATGACAGCTTTTAACACAGCTCTTTGAATTTCATTTCCTGAGAAGGTTTCAGCCAGTGAAGCCGAGCTATTCATGCAAAACATATGCAAAAATGAGGCAAGCCCAGCAGATGAAATCACTTCTCAGAACGTGAACAAACTTTGGTGGAAAATGTTTGCTATTTTTCCCATGATAATTGAAAATTTGTGCCTGAGAAACCAGTATCTGCCTCTGAGCATGGACAGCCAAAGTTCAGGTCAAAATAATCACTGGAAGAGGCTTTGCCCACCTCTCAAATTGAACCTTTTTTTGCATGTTCAAAAAAGCAAGGCAAAGCTGTTGTGCTTGTTTATCTGGATGGTATGTTCATTTTATTGGGAAGTTATTTGCACACCACTGTTGTGCAACAGAAATAGTGGACTAAACAAAAAAAAATGTTGCTTTTCAATATTTCTGTTCAAGTCCATTAAACTTGAAAGTCAGAGGATGTTCCAATGACAGTTCAAGCACCATTTTTACTTGATCTTATTGTGCAGCTTTTCTTTATTGGAAGGGGTGGCTGATCTTGGTACTGGCTGTTAAAAGTTTTTTCAAAGTTTTGTGTTCTCGCATTAATTTGTACAGTCTAAAGAAGGATACATTGCTTTAATAATTAGTGTGGGGGAAATAGCACAGAAAAATTTTTATCTTTCAAAATATTCGTTCCTGGGCAAATGCTGTCCTAGAACTTTTGCACCTTCCCCAATAGTAGTTCTGATTTAGAGAGGAAGGAGTGACATAAATCTAGAGAAACTTCTTGGTCTACACTGCAATTAAATTTGCATAAAGTTACTGAGAGCAAAAGTTGGCCCATTCTCCTCATACACTTTTTCTGTCCTGTCACTTCATTGTTGCCATTTTATTGGTTTCCAAACATGGCTAGAAAACAACTAAAATCTCTCAGTAAAGTTTCAGCTTTGCAAATGTGTCATTCATCACCTGACTGTTTCTCTAATCACAATGACCAACATGTGCTATCTTTGCACTGCACATACTTCCATTTCACAGTAAAAATAATTTTCATTTATAGAGACTAAATTAAATACATATAACAACAAATATAATAAATAATGCATCTGTAAAGATGACTTGGTCTTGAAAAATGAGAAAGCTTACTTTACAATACTTTAGTTTTGGAAACAAACCCAAAGAACATGGAATCATGTAGGAGTTGGTTGAGACCAAGGCTGTCTAATTCTAAGTTTGTTTTTTAGTTAATCATCAGCCTCTGACTAGCAGCATCCACATTGTCTGGTTTTATTTTTTTTAATTTGGAGGAAAAATATCACTTTCAATTATTTTCTTTTTTAACTCAACAGAAACTGTTATGAAGGCCAGTCTTCATCAAGCTGAAATAAAGGGCCCAAATGCCTCCCAGAGAGAAAAAGGCAGTGGTAGGATCTCAGCCTCATATGAACTTTTAATTGAAAGATCAATTCAAAGGGTCACTGAGAGGGAGAGAAACATGGGTTGTTATGATCAAGTAGCATTCAAACCTCCAGTGAACCAAAAAAACATTCCTCTTCCCGTTCTTCCCCTGCAGCTGATTATTTCAGTTTGCAGTCAATTCTGCTTAATTTTTTTTTTTTCTCAACAAGTAATTAGACTGAATGACACCATTTTGATAGAAGCCTACACTTTAGATGCATCCAGCAACTGTGGTACCAACCACCTGGAAAGGTCAGCTGCAAACACCAGAGTCAAGGTCACGATGACTGAGGTGCTTTGAATTTGGCAGAACTCAAGAGCAGCCTGACTTTTAATATAAGTTCAGGGTCATCTATATTAAACACCCATCACCAGCTCTGAAGGTTAAATATGTAGATCAAAATGTTTAAGTCTGGAGAGGGGCAAGTAATGAGAGTCTTAGAATCAGAAATATGGAAACAGTATTCTCCAACCTGAAAATATTTTTAGGCACCAAGTTTGAGCAGTTCACAACATTTTCTCATAGAAAATTTTATTGAGGAAAAAGTAAAGGAAGAGAGAACTTTTTTTTCCCTCAGTAGAGAGATATGATTTGAGGGAGAACTCAGTAAAACTTGTCTTACCTTGCACATCTAAAAAAGAGAAGCAGAGTCTACCATAAAGCAGGGAAACAGTACAATAACTGTGAGACATTCTTTCAAAAGGCCCTTCAAAGGTTTTATAGACAGATGGATGAATAGTCTTCTCCATATATCTCTAGCCAGATTCAGATCAGTGCTTGTTACAGTATGTAGGTGCACCTTAACTCGGAACAACTGTTTCAGGTTATTTATTTTGAACAAAAAAAAAACCCCAACAATGAGCCCTAGATAGCAAATTAGTCCTTTCAGCTGTATTTACTGGCTCATGGGCAGTGTACAAACCATAAAATGTGACTTGGGAAAACTAATACTTCTTCACCTCAAGGTGAATATGCTGTGGTAATTACAGCTCCAGTTTTGCACCAGCCATAAGCTTTTTTAGATTAATTGTTTCAGTGCAGTAAAGATTGCTGACTGTGGCCTTTAACAAGGGTGTGGGGACACTCAAATGCCTTAAGCACTATGCAACTTTCTCATCACTCAGATGCTATGATAATAGCAGAAATAGTCCTGCTGCCACTCTTTGCAGACACTTCTTCCACATCCATGTGGGAGAATGCTCCCATCTGCAGAGAAATCCATCCTTCCCATCTGTTTGTGTCAATGAGTCGATCAGCAGTAACTCATCTTCCCAGCACACTCCTCTCTCCCCTTCCACGTGCTTCTGGGAAGGTTGTCCCATGCCATGACACAAAGGAGGCTGTGAGTAATACTGAATAATACTAACATTCAACAGGACTGTGGCTTACATGACTGTGGTCTAGATGGGGTTCTGATAAACTCTCGATGAAATGCCCTGCTGTAGTGTCAAATTGTTGTGGTGTGTCCACACTATTTCTGTTCTAGGATATCTGTATTAAAACCTGCAGTGAGTGCCTGACAATCTTCAGTCTTTCCTTCAGAGTGCTGCTGAATTAATTTCAAGTACGGTGATTGTTGTATGGTAGGAAAGCACATCTCTTTAATCAATATAAAGATTGAACTGTTTTACTCAGCAGTCTGTCTTCTGCATTTGGGCAGAAAAATGTGGACATGCTCCTCCTAAACAATACCTACGCATGCCATGCTGGGGTGCTGACAGATGGACATTCTGTATTTACCAACTCCCCCCTGTGGTTTCTTTGCTGTTGGATGTGACATTCTTCAGATGTCTGTTTTATGAATGTCAAAGACCACATGGCTATTTTGCAAAGAGTGGAATTGTTTAAGCAAAATCTTGGCCTTAGTCCCTATTTTAGTTTTTATTTCCTATGTTCTGCTACGGAGACCAGAGCAGGTCTTTCCAAAAATGAACATTCCCTGTCAGTGTGACACCTTTTAATTCCAATAATGAATAAACCTGGTCATTTGCTCTGTTCCATATTTAATGTTTTCACCTGATCTAGTTTCTTAGCAGCACTGCCACAACAGGAGCAGTATAAGATCTTACTTGATTTATCAAACTAATGAGTTAGTTTTATTGTAAGTGATTAAATGTGTTTTACTTTTTAAAGCACAGGAACTGAAAAGAAATGCATTGTTACAATCTGAAAATAACTAGAAAGATAAGTTCATTAACTTGCCTACACTTGTGCATCATAAAAACCTTGTTAAAAATTACTCCCTAGCCTGCTGTATTAGCTTCTTTATGAGGTAATTTCTCCATACAGTAATAAGATTTTTCTTTTACTCTCCAGTGCATATTAAACCCACTAATCTTCTTTTATAAACTATAGTTTCAGCCACTTTCTCAATTTACTCACTTTAAAGATATTCTCCTATTAATATTAAAGGTAGCAAGCACAGATACGAACTTTGCAAAACAGTCTTTCAGATTTATGGCACAATCATACCACTGCACTGCAATGGCACAAAAGGGACAAAGCAGTAACTGTCAAGTATGTCTCATGACAAACCAAACAATGTTTGTCCCTACAGAATTATTTTCCCATCACATTTATTATGCGAATGTACTATGGGCGTGTTTTCCCATCTCTGAGCATAAAGTCTGAATATTCAGTTCTCTGAGGTCTGCACAATTTGCATGGATGTGACTGATTAAAGACCTGCTCCACCAGGGTGTTGCTGCAGTTTTACACTGGTATCCACACCTCTGATTTAGAATGGATGCAGTCAGTCTTGCCAAGAGGAGCAGGTTCTAGGTCACCAACTCTGTTTCCAATAAAGCAGTGACCAAATTTCCCTTGAGCCACAGTGAATTTGTTCAATTGGTTGAGTATGAGCTTGGAAAGGAAAAATACAAATGGGCTATAAATTAACCTTTGTTTGTTCTCAGCTATAAAATAAGAGAAGTCTTAAAATTCAAGTAAATAATCTCTGCACTGAGTACAAGTAATTTATTATTGTCCTGATTATTGTTAGTATTTTTATTATTTGAAGTGTGGCCATCTCTTATTATGGCTCAGGAAGCCCTAGGGTCAGAAGCTGTGCAATTGTTGAGCAACCAGTAAATCCATACAGTACTTAAGAATCATATTAAATTTAATACTGTGTTCTGCAAAGTGCAAGAGTCAGTTTATCCGTACTTCTTTTTCTTCTTTTTAACATTATCCAATCTATTCATGTGTTCTAACAGAGGCCCCTGAGACACTGATTTCAATTATCATCTCAAATATCATCAGAATTGTTTCAAGATAAAGGGTTAGGTAGAGCATGGGCTATGTGCACATCTGACACTGCAGGATAACCTGCAAGCAAGGTTTTTAATACTGGCACAATTCCAGTCACTAAGAGACACCTAACTGTTAAACTATATCCAATTATACTTAGAAAAAGATGTGACTAAGGTGATGCTCTCTCAGACAACACCGAGAAACATTTCCTTCCATAGGGCTGCACCATTCCCTGTGCCCCTCAGCACTGGGGAACTCAAGTAAGGAGCCATCCCATTGTTGTAGGGCATATCCATTTTCAAATGAGTCGGTGTGAGCAATAACAAAGTGGGACAGGAACCTGTAACCCCTGAACAGATTGGTGCTGTAGCAGTGCATGTACTTACAAATATATATGAACATTCTTGCTGACTTCTGTGGAGAATCTGGTGGAAAACCAAGGGGTATACAGGAGTTTTGTGCTCCCGTTACCAGGAAGAAGATATAGGTATTCCTGGTCTTAAACAAATAAGCAAATTTTCATTGCAGTTTCTGAGGTTAGCAAATTACATTTGACTAACCAAATTTATATTTCTTCATAGTGTCACACTGTTCCTGTAAATTTGAAGATCATAGAAATGCAGAGCTCTAATATGTACCAAATATGTTTTTGATTCATTAACATCAACATCCCACCAAGTTCAGTTTAACCACTGCTTTGAGTCAGAGCTGACTGAAGAGTTACGGTATAATAGGACAAGAGTAAGAATAAAGCCTCTTGTCAGTGTAATGTTTATATAACATCTCTAGTATTTTGGAAGGGAAGAATGTCCCTGTGAAGTCCTGCCCTTTCCCAGAAAAAAACTTCCATGGATAATCTTACACATTGAAAAAGTCACTGGACTAATCCACAACATATTTGTTCAAAGTTCTCCTCTGGCAAAATTCACATTAATTACATCATCATAACAGAGCTGCTCACTCTGAAAACAAAAGTGTATTTACAATTTCAGAGGACAATAAGTCTACTGAACACTACTGAAGAATTTTTTAGTGCAAAGTTTTACTTCCATTCTTTAGATTTTAAAATGCACCCTAGTAATTTGTTCATGCATTCAGTGTTGACTTGTTATAGAAAAACACACATGCAATCAGACTGGTGCAATTTGATACCTTACAGCTAAAAAATTGAAAAAGTGACTTGCTGAAAACCATTGTTTAAAGATGTTCCCATGACAGGAGGGCAGGGAGAGAATGAACACAAGCTTATGAAATGAACATTGAAGTGTTTGCAAAAAAGCAGAGCACATGTATTCATTATTTGATACTTTCTGAAAAGGTATTGCCTACATTAAATTTCCAGTAATGTGTCATTTTTTATTACCCACAACCAGATTAGGCATGTTCCTTGTTTCCATGAATTACTCTTTAAGGAAGGGATGTAAGTTTGGAAGATCTTGCAAACATTTTTTATAACCCTTGTTACGTCACACTTCAGTAAAAATTTATGAACTCCAATGCATATTTAGTTCTAGAAGTTATTTGATATCTCTTTATTATTAGTATGTTAGTATATTAATAAAACCATGTTATGTGTCTAGACCTGAGAAATGCATGTGGCAACAAAAAGTTTCACTTTACTTTTTCTATCACTTCTCAGAATATAATTTTGCAATATTTCTTGAGTGACAAAAAAGTACTATGCCTTATCAATGGCTGCACCACCTTACAAATGAAGAGAAAAATAGTCACAATTAAATTTTTATTTTTCAGGAGACTAAATAGATCTACTTTTTTTAAATCTGTGAAGACACGGTAGTAAAGAATTCGATGCATTTGAGTCTCCAATTCTAAAGGTGTTTGCAAAGAGCTTTCTTAAATAATCTGTCTTTTAGTTATGAAAGAAGGTATTTTATGATAGTGGCAGGGAGAGAAGCCCACAGTGATATGAACAAGAAATGTGTCATTTTTACATGTGTATGGTCAAGACTACCAGTAATATTCCTTAAGGAAAATTTTGCCTAAGTACCAATTTTGCAGTGCTTAGGTGAATTATGAACTTTAGTTCTTTCTTATTTTAGGGCGAAAATAGCCTTGAATTAGTACCAAATTTAAAACTTGGTGCAGTTTTCACAGAATTACTATTTAAAAAAGGAAAAGACTCATGCTGTTTCAGAGAGCTTTCACTTGCACCTTTTCCATTCCACACAAAGAGCTGGAGCAGTTCTGATGTAAGTAACATACGGCTAATTTGCTGTATTTATGTCACGTTGATATGATACTGACAGTATTCACACAATGGAGCCATTATCTGTTAAGACATATGTCTTCCTGGTGTCTGGGTATGTGCAAGGGTCAGAGGAGAACCTGGGCTTTTTACAGACAGTCTGAGAAATTCAGGATCATAGGAAAGTGGAGAGTTATAATAGGCAGAATTATCTCTGCCCACTCAGAGGTCATGAGCATGATTTTCAGACATTTAGCCTCATTTAGACACAATGATAATGTGAGGTGCAAGCGCTCAGTTTTATTTCCGTGTATGGGTGAATCTTTAGTTTTACTGATGTAGGCAAGATTGAGGGAGCTTTGCTTTGGCCCCTTCCACTAAAATGGGTATAAATCATGGTTAAATCTGTGTTCCTACCAACCCAAACCCACAGTCAGGTACAAGACAAAGACCAGAAGTTTAGGCACAGGGGCGCATAAACTACATAGGGATCTGCAAAACACCACACCTGAATGGAACCCCTGTCAAGAAGAGATGCATTGCATAGCAGAGTTTAAATTGCTGTCCTTACCTCCTTCATTTCCATATTCAAAGCTGCTCTTCTCAGCTGAGACAGCACACTCACAAAGTAACCCACCAGACTAACACTGTGTCTCAGTGACATGTACCAAGTTAGCTGAGTTACATTAATGGGTGATGAGCCTTCCTGACCTAAAGCACAGATGTTACTCTCTTTCATACATTTTATATCCTATGTGGACATCTTTTTAAAGGACCAAACAGTTCCCAACAGAATATTTGTACCAAACCTTTTAAGGTTCATTCACATTTATTTTCTTTTATATTTTTTCACCCTTAAAGGTCATTTCACAAGAGATCAAAAGGAACCTTTTCCATTCCTCCTCTGCAGGTGGCCAGCAGCAGATTAACTACTAACAGAGACTTCAATATATAAATCTGAATGACTTGTTTTACACAGCAGTGCAATGCTACTATCATATGTTGTGTTTGCGTACATTAAAGTGTCTCCTCTAATTTCCTTCCCAAAATGATCCCTCACTACTCTTTCCCCAGAATAATTGCTTGCAAGAAATCATCTGTATTGATATTTATAAAAGGTACCTTGAAGTTGAATAAGTAACTCATTTTAGCAAAGAAACAGAATGCCTGCTAATAAGGTCCTGTAAGAATAAAATGTGCATCTAAAGCCAGCTGCCTTTGTCCCAGATAGGAGTTAGTCCCTGCAATCTTGTTTCTCCAGAGTTCTTCCCAACCCAAAACTGAGCCTTAAATTGTAGTAAGACAGATTCAAATGTGCTTTCCATGAGTTCTTGAAGCGTGAGTGTGCAAAACAAACAAAACCTTATTCATCTGTTTAAAAAAATGTGGTTTTCAAAAAAAAAGTTCTGCATTCAATTAGTGGAAAATTCAGAATGTTTCTTTAAAATATCTTTTTATTCCATTGTCCGCTATTAAAAAAAAATAAAAAATCAAATAATCTTTTTTTTTCTAATTGGGCCACAGTCTAAATAACATTAGCAGGTCCTTGCAGGGCTGAATACCATTGACTACTGTGCCCTTCAGCAGGTAAAATTGTGATTCTTCTTTAGTTGTGTTGCCCTATTTCTTTTAAGGTAAAGACCGGTGAAATAGTGAGGACTCCTCTTGTAAAAAAAATAATAAAAGAATGTCTGAGAGGATTCTGTGAAGAAATCAGCTGCTTATATATCCATTTTGCTTCAAAGCTATAAAAATAGGATGTTCGCTTCCTGACCCAAGTATGTAGGGCAGAGAATAGAAATGGGAGACTTTTTCACACTAAAAAGAACAGCTAAGAAATAGATTGGCACTCTCAGAAGGCAAAGTGATTATCAAAACTTAGAGATAACTTTCCAAGTTGTTATACACCTAAAGAGGGTCTATCAAACGATCTGCTCCTGCCCTAGACATCTGAAATTGAACTTTCCCATTGCACTACCCTGGTACTGTGAGTGTGCCTTTGCTCACAATACATCAATCAGAGCACATATTATCTCCAGACTTCTGAGTATTTAGGTAGTCTGCATTGAAGACAATTTCTCACTTCCCACCACTGATATTTCAATTAATAGTGCATGCCCCCACTGCAGGGTCTACCATCGAGCCTCCTGACTTATTGTGCAGATTTGATGCCATCTTTTAGTTTTAAAACAAAAAAAGAATCCTTTTTTCTATCATGTAGTAAATGTTTCCTGGTAATGTAAGCCATGCAAGACCTTTCCTTGTAGAGCCAGCATGTAACACCCCAAGCTGGGGTCCCAAGAAGGGACACAATCACTTCCATTCATGTGGGATGGGCTTTAGTGTCACAGCATGGCCAAGCATGACTTCAGCTTCCACAAAAGAAAAAGACAATGTTCTCTAAAACACTGTTCTAAAAAACTATGTATGGAATGTGACTTTTAGTGAACTATTCCAGGCTAGATTCACTTTTAAGGGAAGGGCAAGAGGGCAAGAAAAGAATAGCATGAAGATAATATGAATGAATATATTAATTAATAAATAATATGAAGAATAATTGGCTGCTCCTTCACTTCCTACCACAAAACAGTAGTTGTGTAAGATACATGTGCCAGGGCTCAGGAGAAAGCAGTCTCCACCATCCCCTGCTGGGAAGAGTAAGGTTGTGTTATGGTTACACCAAGGCCATGTACATGTGGTGCAATCACTACAGGAGGGACAAGCTCTCGGGCTAAAAAGAAGAAGCTGGGAAGTCCAGGACTGGCAGTCGGAAGAAGAATCCCCAGTTGTTCTTACCACCACAGTCCAAACCAGTCAATGTCTGCGGGAGTTAGAAACATTGAGTGTCCCTTTCTAGCTGGGTGGGAAATTCCAACTTCTACCAGAGCTTGGGAGATATTTTGGGCAAACAGTGCACTGAATAAGGAATGACACAGTTGGAGAAAAATGGGAGCCTTGGTTTTCCTTACAAGTGGTATTTTGGCTTTGCCACTGTGAGTGATGTTCCAAACCAAGCTGTGCACAAGACTAAACTGTAACACACATTTATGGGCTGGAGTTTTTCGGCATGTTCAACCTGCAGCACCCTTTACTTACTACCAAGGTGACACAGAGCCCATTGCTTTCTGTTGCATGTTGAATCTGTCTCACATCTCTTGTAGCACAGTTGAGCTTGACCTGTTGAAATCAATTAGAAAAATAACTCCACCATGTTATATTTTCCCTGGCATTTTGTGCAAAGCAGGATCCCCTAGCACAATTACAGGAGTCTGTCTCACCCCACTGTGATGTAACAGTCTGAGGAAGTGTCTGACTGGTTTTGACCTTCAGTAAAAATAGGTCGCTAGGAAATCTGGCAGCATTTGGCATAAGACACAGAGTGTATTATTTGTGTTTTAAGGTACTTAGGCAAATTCAGAACTTAGTGGCAAACTGATACTTTTTCATTATATAATATAATATAGGGCAATCTATAAAGTCCATCAAGACAACACTTTCAGTAGCATGAAAGCTTCCTCTTGGAAATATTGCATTCAGGCAGCAATGCCCAGAGAAGCACTGAGTGTTGACTATGGTAAACAAAGATTTTGGTCAAAGCAGGTCCTAAAGCAATCTGTGTCAGTGAAGGTACTGAGAAGCCTTGACTGTGTGCTATTTTTTTTCTGATTTTTGTCACATGTACTTTGTGAAGGATCACACCAATTAAATACCTGCACTGCACCTGAGACACTCATCACCTGATACTGAGTTCCAGAGCCACAGAATTTCAATAGAAAATACCTCACCTTATCAAAGTGTAGATAGGACTGAATTTTCAGCATTTTCTGGACTTATATGTATTAAATGACATTAATAAAATATCTGGTGCTTATACTGTAAATAATATTTGGATTAAGCTAACATTAATAGCTGCTAAAAATACCTCACTAAGGTAGGGGGAAAGTGAGACAAATCCCTCTATTGCAGAATGGACAATATTCTTATCCAATTCAGCAGCAGAGGAAGAGATACTCTCTCATAGCAGAAAGGAACTATTTTTAGGAAGCATGGGGCCACTTGTGAAGAGATAAAGCACAGGTGTAAGTGTAAGAGGTTTAAGCTTATTAAGAGAGTGCATTTAAGATGACAAACATGAAATTAATGCTTTGTTATTTTATTACTTGAAGACTAATGCAAATACATGGAATATCATATACAAGTTAGATGTGTTCCTGCAAAAGTGCACACATGCATTCTTGTAAACCTGCTCACGTTAGCACAAACAGAAGATTGCTCTAGCAGAAATGGTACAGCCTTTTCTGAAAGTAGCATGGGATAAAATTCCATTGCAGCCATGCATCTCTGAGATAAGATCCTGAGATGTGGCCAAGCTACCAGCTTTCAGAGAGGGAGAGGAGGTGTTCAGCTAGTGACTAGATAATCAGTGTCTACCCAATGACACATCTTCCTATTTAAAAATCAATTTAAGAAAGCATTGACTGTTTCTGACCAGGTGCCATAAAGAATGTCCTGCAGAACAGATTTCTACATGTTTTAAATGTTTGTCTTAGCAAAGATTTTAATCAATCTTTTGGGACCATAACTAAAAATTGCAATAGAAGTAGATATAGGAACTGGATCTTGCAAACTTTGCATGTAGTCATACTAAAAAAGCAACCTAATCTATGGTAGACATTACAGTCCTATCTGTGCTAACTTCAGAAAGTCAAAAATTGCAGTCATTCCCAAAAGACATTGAGACTTTTGAGAAAGATTATTTTTAATTTTTTTTTTTTTTAATCTTTTTCATTTGCCTTTCCAGTTTGGGCCTTTGGGATACATACTTTCAAGACTTCTCAATCAAGAAGCACTGAAATTTAATTTTTAGTTTTCTTAAGAGAAACTAAGACAATTGAACAATCACAGCTTCAGCAGTTGGGGCTCTAAGGAAAATACCAAATAGATTTAGATGTGATAGTATCAACATGCATAATGATTTTCAAAGTCTGTCTCCTATCCAGAAAATCTAATGATAAATTTGTTCAAGACAGAAGTCACTGTATGAAGGGTGTTCCATACAGAAAAAGACCCCATACTTGCCAATTGTTATTTGTTCTGTAGCCTTTTCTAATTAGTAGAGTTCCTTCAATTAGTAGCTGGAATTGGTTTGCACACATCCTCCAAATTGCTGTAATCAAGCCTCAAAGTAGGAGCCTGAAAAATAGAGGGTGGCAGAGTGATAATAGAGGGATTGCTGGTGACTGACTGTACATCCAGCACTAGCCAGACATGAACCCCACAAATCCAGACATACCTTTGGCATCCCAGCCACCTGTGTTTTGTTGTATTTCTCCATTCTTGCACATGTCACTAAAAGGCAGCATTAGGTCTAAAGCATGACAGATAATATGGATTAGAATAAGCAGCATTTTTCCAGGCAGAAATTCCCAAAAGAGGTACTCAATTCCTTTAAGAAACAGTAGTAGACTTAAGTATTACTAATGACTCACGTTCCTTTGCCCATTTCCAGGGTTTCTAATGAAAAGGCTACACTTGGTGCTCAAACACGTAGTTAGAGCAGGGCTGGGAACTTGGTTCCTTTTCATTCAAAACTCCCTTTGATAATAATTGAACTGTTAACTAATTAGTATAAACTCTGTCTGCATTGAAAAGAATGATCAAAATTATCAAAATATCAAACAAAAAATTTCAAAAGCAGATACAAACAGAGGCAAAAAATCTTTCTCCTTTTTTTTTAATAGGAAACAGCAAATTCTCAACCTATGGAACAACCCACTTGACAGGTCTTTTCCATCACGTCAGTTCAAATTGGACACACTGCAGCTTTTTGTGAACAGTCCAGCAATATAATATGTTATACTTGTTAGACCATTACATCAATTGGTGTAAATATTCTCTCATAGCCATGTCTCTCCTATTCAACCAGTTCATGAATGACAGCCAGATAGCAATTTTGTAGTAGTTTACATCAAACAGTTCAGAATAACTTTCCCCACTGTTTGGTCAGCCTGCTTTTCAGTCCAGGAACTGACAACCATCAGCACAACCAGGCTGTCAGGAAGAGCTCAGCTGCCATTTAGGGTTGCATGAGCTCTGCAGAAAAGCTCAGGAGTTATCAAGTCCCCCCCAAAATTGCAGTGAGTTTCAACCACACTGTCAGCCATTACACAAAGAGAAATGTATGCAAAAGTACAAATAAGACTGAGATTTTGTGGAAAAACTAAAGTGTCCAGAAGCACTCCTGCTTGGATGACTAAGATTTTATAAATGACAGGATTATCAGATGAAAAATAAAATAGGGTCAACTTCTGGTGACAAAAAAAACAAAAAAAAAAAAAAAAAAAAAAAAAAAAAAAAAAACCAAAAAAAAAAAAAAAGAACTCTGAAAATAATATTTATCAATTTTCATGTTTGTCCAGTCCACTGCATGGACAGCCATGAACCATGACAAACTAAATTCAGCATAGAAATTGTACTAAAACAAGATTTTATTATTTGATTTTTTTCCTCTGCCTTTGTTCATATACCTTGTCAGGAGAAACTGAATAAGCAGGAAGAACCAAAATAGCAAAGAAAAAATTCAAAATATTCCAAAAATAAATGGAGTGTAGATCTTCAGCTGGTTTAAATTGACTTAGCTGCACCAGTTCAATTGTTAAGTATTAAACATAATAATGTTTCTACAGATTTCATAGCAGGTGAGACTCTGCCTGTGCTCTTCAAAAAGGGCACTTTCCAAATTTAATTTTTGATTTCGAGCAGTTAGACAGCTCCTGTTCTCCATCCAGGGAGCTTGCTGGGCTGACGAACGAAAACTGCCTGCGTGAGGCTGACTGCCCCCAGTCCCACAAAGCCATCTATGTTCTTCAGTTGCTCTAACTCCACTGAAGTGGATGGAGTTGGAGCAATTTAGCAGCAGCTAATGAAACACATTCACATATCACAGCCCACAAAAATGTTCGTGCTGTATCTCTGCCCATAAACTGTGGACTGCTGGATAATACTGCCTGCAAACAGTAATCACTCGGGCACCATAAGGAGCTTCGTCCTCAGAGATTTACAACAGATTTTGCTCTCCAGTATTGAAATGCCATGAGCCTAAAAGGAGAAAAAGAACAGTAGGACTAAAGTGTGTTGGACATGCCAATAAATTAATGATAAATTATTAAAGCATGATTGGAAATATTGCCATTTTTCACAGCTGTCAGTTTAAGTATAAAAGCATCAGCACATTAAACTAGTTACTGCTTTTCCATAATTGAGACTTTAGCTTCTAGCTGTGCCCTGCAGCTTTTCATTAATCACTGGGACTGAAGTTCAAGCACAATGACAGCTTAGAAGGCATTAAATGGGCAAAGTATTTTCCAGGTACAGCTAGTAAAGGCCTTTTAGTCCTATAATCCTCAGCTAATTGTTTTTCAAAGTCTCTAAATAAAATCTGCTCATGGCGTCTCCTAGTGACAGAATTAGCAGCAGACTGGTTCTTTTTATCTTCCCACTCTTTCTCTCACCAAAATCTATTGAGTGTCTATATGTTAGCTGTACATAACAGGTGCAAATGGATTGTGATATGTAAAACTGTAACCGATCCGCAGCCAGGGACACATTGATTAGATTGCCTGGGAAACAAAACTTCCTGAATGCTTGCTCTAATCATACCATTTAATTTGTCACCAAAGAAGCAAGATGGCGTGGAAGGCTTCTGCACTAAGTCTCCTTTTAAACACGGGAGAAGGAAATGTGCAGATTTTAAAGTTCAGTAAAATTTGCATACTCAGTGCCCTGGAATAAACAGACATTTCTTCTGCTGTAGCAGAGGCTGTAGGTTCCCCTCTTGGCTTCCTAGTATTCCCTCCTTTGCAAAGATTTGTACATCAGGACTTAATAGATGTGCCAAAACATTCTTTCTTTTGTATAACAAATTATCAACTGCACCGAGATTCATTAATTATGTCATCTAATTGGATTGAGGCAGGTGCAAAATACCTCAGATGAAGTGGTCACTGGCAAGAAGGCCTAAGCACAAGTTTTTCTATTAGAAATCAGCATGTCTCCAGACTCCTGGAATTACTTTGTACTTATTGATTAATGGCCATAATTTATTACAGTGCAGAAGATCTTGCATTGAGTTAAATGTGTGATTAATCAATTTTCCATCAAATTATGAACAGCAGAACAGTTGCAAGAAAGAAAATACCAAGTGAATTTTTCCCATGGTATATGAATAGAGGGTATGAGGACTTCTGCTTGAGGAGAGCTAATAACTGTCTAGCACTTGTTTAATATTTCCTGCCATACTGATGAATGCCATCCACATAAATAGGCCACAGGTAGCAGTGATTGAAAGACCACCAAATAGGTTTTATAGCTGCCTCTCTTATATAATGAAATATTCTTTAAGCCCATCTCAAAACAATTTATTAATGCAAAATGCATTTCTGCCTTCAGCCTGAAATATATCATTGTTAAGTCAACAATATTATATTAAACCGATAACTGATATTGCAGAAGGAAAAATCCCTAGGCAATGTAGAGATGAATTTGAGATTTTGTGTACAGAAGCTCATTTTTATTTCCATCAGAAACACAGACATGTGACTAATTGATGTCACTTCTAATCAGCTAGTAATGCACATTACAAGTATAGCATGAGAACATTTGGGGCCCAATTGGAGGGGGGAAAAATCCCATGGTATTTCTATGTCTTTTATTGAGTAGAGTGACAAGCTTCCTTTCCCTGGTGAAGCAGCATATGCTGTAGAGTTTTATATTACCCTACATCTTCCATAGGATGTTTTGCTTTGCTATACACTGAAAAGATGCACCTTTCTCACTGTAGGAGAATGACATAAAATACAAGTTGACAACACTTCCGGAGGGCAAATGAAATTTAAATAACTTTTTAAAAAATATGAACAGCAATATAAAGCATTTGTAAAATGAAAGTGCAAAGGATTTTTTCTTAAATGTCTCTGTGATTGATCAAATTTTTTTTTTCAAATTATAGTGCCAGATTACTCACAGTGATTTAAGTTGGAGAAGCTGCCTGACTGCCATGCCCTTCATTTCCCAAGGTATATAGGAGTAATTTCTGCTTTCTTTGATGTCTTTCCTTTGTAACTGCCCAATTTCCAGGGTGTGGAGTGGAGTCTTATTCTTCCTTCTTGCTACAGACTACAGGAGATGGGCACTTGTGGCTTGTTACTGTTTCAAATACACAAATTTCCTTTTTGCTGTACTCAACTTCCCAACTAGGACAGGGACCTTTCTTCTCTGTTTGCTGCCTCTGTTGGCACTACTTCTGAGGTAAGGACTTCTGTTTTTAAAATCATGACCTCCAAAATGTCCTACCAAATCCTGTAGATGGTGCAAGGAGGCTATTCAAAATTATGCTCATTTTTTTGGTTGGCCAAATGTCACAGGGCCAACTGTGTAGAAATCAAGTGGAAAACAACTTGAAACTGTGTTTTTTAAAAATGTCTGCAGTAGTCTAAGCTGTCTGTAACATCCAAAAGTGACTATTTTTGGTGGCTTTTTTCGGCTTTGTTGGAAATTAAATGAAAGTAATCATGCTTGGCAAACAGATGGCTATATCTCAACATCCTACTGAAATCAATATTCCTTGCTTCTGTATATATCATCACAGAAAGATAACTTCAATGGATCTAAACTAGATTTGTTGCCAGAAGGAGAGGTTAGAAATTGAAATCTGAGGAAAAAAAATTATAAAATATGCTTTCTATTGTATAAATAAATTCTAATGTGGTATTTAATCAACAAATCATTAACTGCTGCATTAGGAATGTCAGATCTCACTTAATCTGCATGCTGGAGTGTTGCCTGTGGATGTAGGAGATCTTGCTTAAAGCTTCACTCACCTCAGGAAACTGAACCTGTAGAGGAAGTTCCTCCCTCATTCATGTTGTCTTTAATAATGGGAAGTGTGGGATGATTTCACCTCGCTGTGTTTTTCTGTGACACCCATTAAATGGGTGTTTGCATTTCCTGAGTGGCTGATGTACTGAACTTACCTCCCCCTCCAAGGAGAGATATCATGCAGAAGGGGATGGATGCTGAATCCCCATACATTTATACTCTGACACATACCCTATGATTTCTCATGTATGTGATCATGATGAAACATATGGAACATATTACAAAAAGTGAAGACTGGAGGTTACTGCTACCCTGGGAAAGTTCAAAATTGCATTTCTGTCTAGATGAGTGAAAAATTCCTGAAGCAACAGAAGGGCAGTCTATGAGAAGCACAAGTGTTTCACTGTGAAAAGATGTTTACAGTCACAAAGTGCACAAACATATCTCTTCTAGGAGAGATGCTTGCATATGTGTGGCCACACACAGAGTCCAAGAAGCAAAAGCTGATTGTAGGAACAGAATACTTATTTTAAGCATTCTGAACACTCCCCCAGTCCCCCAACCCCATTGAATCAGTTTGAGCCCTGGGGCCAGGTTTCTCATCAGCATCCAGCAAGGTGATAAGGAATTTTCCTCACTTGCAGTGTAAGGCTTTCTGGGAGCACTTGGGGATTTCAGTCACCCTCCATGGCTCCTCTGGGAGCCCAAACCAAGCATTGGGCACCCAGCAGCTCCTGCTGGCCCTTCATTTTCTCTTCTCCTGCACAAGGGTGCTGTTTGGGACTCTCTCTCCTCTGTGGGAAACAGGGTGCAGCCTGGCCATGTTCCAAGCCTGCAGCACCTGCAGTGACCAAGTGGCCCTCCCGTAATGTTTTGATCAGTGCTGTCTTATGCTCTTGTATTTAATACTCTTGCACACTCCAGTGTGTATTTTTTTATTCTTCTTTAAATATTAACTTTGTTACTAATTAGAAGTCTGCTCCAATTAAGTGAAGTCCTACAAGTGAACTCCCTGTGAGAAAAGTCTTTTTTGAGTAAATAGTTATCTACTGAAGGTTCTGAAATTTGAAGATACAAGCAGTTTAAATGCTACAAAATGTACCTTTAAAAAGTGTTATTTCTTATTTAATAAATCCAAAAACACTGTATTAACATTAGCAAAAATTGTTTTGAATCCATTATTAATGGCACTGAACAGAAAGTTCATTTTTGTCAGCTGTAGGCATTAGTCTGTAGCATGTTCTGAACATGTGTATTTGCCCTTGCTTTCTCAAAGGAACAAACAGATGTTTCTCTTGGAGATATTAACTCTAAATATATTTATTGTGTTGCTTTCCTTTCACAGTCTTTTATAGTTCTTCTGAAAACCTTTGTTTAAAGGTCATTTAGGTACAAAGCTGCAAATGTAAGAAAGTGTTGAAGGCAGGATTGATGTTCAGATGTGCTTCATGGCTTTCCCTGGACTCAGGAAGAGCTGTGGGAGATGCTTCCAGATGGGGCAGAGAAGAGAACCATGGGGTCATGGAAAATACTCTGGATAGCAGAACCGGGGGGGACAATGTGGGAAAGAGACTTACAGGTCTACACTGAGAATAGCTCTGGGAAAAAACAGGCAGCAAAATTTGGCTTCAGAGATTGAATACGAAAGAGTCTGAGGTGGGTTTGTATTTGGGCAACTAAAGCTATGTCAATAGATGGCTGGGAGTCAAATTACTTCAACCACATGAGTCTGTGTGCTTTTTTTGGAGCAAAGGAGCTGCAGAAACCAACACAATGGATACATGACCAGATGGGGGAAGCAAACCCTTTTACATCACAAAAAAAAAAAAATCCACAACTATATTCATCAGGCAGAATGACTCCACCTAAATCTCTTGAAATGAAAACTTCAAATAAATATTCAAAGCAATAAAAGAAGCAATCTGCATGTGGTATCTCAGCAGAGTTATATCAGCACATCTATGGGACTGTCTTGGCTCACATAATCTGAGAGACTCCTAAATAAAGTCAGTGCATCACCTGGAGTACATGAAACTAACGTACGGATATCATCATCCATGTTAAAACCAGAATTAATTAAGTCCCTTAAAAGCCTTCTGCTTCAAAGAGTAAAATGCATTTTACATATTGCTTCTTACAGATACATAGATTTCCAGATCTTAAATAAAGGCTAAAGTTCCTTGAGGAAACTTAATTCTTAAATTAAAGCATTGAATGCTTCTTGCAGTTGTCTCATGAACTGGGAGGCAGTATTTTACAGCTAGGATTTCTGAAAATTGCTCTGGCAATTTCATCTGGAACTTGCCTTTATATGATATTTGCCTAGTTGTGTCATTCTGAATGTTCACTGTCATTTCAGATCAAATTATTTGGATTTGGCAACTATATATCAATAAAAATTAGGTATGGAGGTAAGCTAAATGTTTAACCCTTAGTTATATTTGTTACAGTTAAAGCTGGTTCTTTCAATATTTACACTCCATTTATATTAATTGTCGTAGAGTGTACAGTCCTTGTCCTTTCTTGAGGACCAAGAACAAAGCAGAAGAAAAACAAGAGAAGCAGCAGTCGTGAACTTTGTAAAAACTGTTCCTGTGTTAGGTCACAGCTTGGTCCTCAGAATACTGAGGAGGAAGAGGAGTAGGATGTGGTGCCCTTTGGTTTATTGATAGTCACCTCTATGTATGCTGCAGTCAGCCCCTGCAGCTCCATCTTCAGCACCTCCCAGGACTTGTGCCATGCCACAACAGCTTCAGACAGCTGTTAGCTCCATCCTCTGCTGCTGTTAGGAGAATGAGATTATCTAACTTTTGCTTTAATCCTTAAGACCTTAAGCCTGTGCTTATGACATGTTCGATACCTCGCTGCAGCCAGACCTCTGGAGACAGCGAGCTCACCCACGAGAGCAGCTGCAGTCCTGATGTCCTCCCTCTCCCAGGGAGGGCAGTGAAGGGGAAAGGCAGCTCTGCAGAGCTCGTCCTGGCTCCCCAGAGCTGCTGCCAGCGGGGCTGCCCGGGGCAGGGCTGCGGCAGCTCTGCCAGCGCCTCTCCTGCCCTCCCCTCCCGGCCCCGCGCTTCTGGCACGGGCTCACCTGGCTGCCAGCCCCTGGCACCGGGCGCTGGGCAGGTGGTTTGTGCTGCTGTGACCTTGCTCCAAGCAGACTTCCTATCACCAGGGGTCGGCAACCCGAGGAGAGGAGCCGCTCCTGGAAATGCAGCCTCTGATCTGGGTATGGTGCCGCTCACCGAGGCCTGCAACAGACCAGCTTCGGGTGTCATGATCACCCTCAGCCACTGCTAGAGGCCCAGCTCCAAAAATCCCTGCTCAGCCAGATAAACCAGCATTTCTAAAACAACTGGCAGACAGCTAGTGAAGCATCCTGCTAAAACGGGGAGAACAAAATTATCCACACTCTCTCAAAGGAGCATGTTTCCCAGAGAGCGTGAATGGAGGGGATAGGCCAAAAAATCGGTGCACATAATGGCAGCAAACCACAAGCATGTAAATATGCAAGACCATGATCTGAAGGAAAATTTTAAACCTCATTAGTGAATGCTTTTTGCATTACTGCCTATATTTACAGAAGACAATACAGCACAGCTAACAAGGCAGAGTATGTGCTGGGGTGCAGTGCACTGGTACTGTCAGACCAGTATCAGACCAGTTCCCCGTGCTGTCCCCAGTTCGCACAGCCCCAGCAGGCAGAATGCCCTGCATGACAGCTTGGGCAGCATCCAGCACCCAGTGTAGTCACGAAGGATCCTCACACTGGCTCTGCTCAGTCCCTGCCCCTGGCACTCAGGGAGAAAGAGCTACTGCAGCTTCCTCAGCCTTAACCCCATGGGTGCAAACCTCCAGGGTATGCGGCAAGAAACAGGAGGTGGAGTTGGGGAGGTTTCTCTGAAACTCTCCATTCTCCATCCAGAGATAGGGGGAAAAAAGTGTAGTTCTACTACAGGGGATATCTTGTTATAAATTTTTTTTCTCCCTTTGGCCAACAGTAGCATTAAGGAAAGCTGATTTTTTTTCCCCTGCCATCCATGAGGTGTTCATTATTGCAAACAGTAGGAACTCAGTCTCCAAAAATATATTTGGATCTTAAGAAGAATAACATACAGACTTTTAAAGTTTGGACATCCATTTTAAAAGAAAAATATGAGTAGGCTTAACTGTAGTTCTTATGTGAATTTTATATGTCCCATACATTTTTTCATACGGTTAATACCAGTCAAGCATGGTTGATATTCTAGTAAAGCAGTTTCTTGTTATTTTTATTCAAAATATCCTCCTGAAGGTAAGTTAAATGCTTCATAGTCCCAAATCTAAAATTAAATTTTAGGAAAAGGTCCTTAAAAATGGTGTATTGTGTTAAGCCATAGATGCAAAATGTTGTTTCTGGCATGACAGATCACCACAAGTAACAGAATTAATTTTTTTTTTACAGAAATTACTAATTAAATCAACATAATAAAAATCCTTACAACCAACTTTTCCCTGCAGTCACAAAATCTGGACTGGGCTAAAAAAAACTGAGAAAAAAGAATTTTATTTTCAATTGCACTCAAGTTTACTTTGGGCCCTTTTGGAGAAAAGTGAGAAGCTGAAACTTTAGGGGAGTTTCAAGGAAAATGCTTTGGTGTGGTGCTCGACAGAGAAGGGGAGAAGAGTTCCTTATGGCAGAGGAAAGCAGGCTGGCCCAAAGGGCCCTAAGCAGCCCCTACAGAGCCTGAGCTGATCTCAGACCCAGCCCTGGTGCTTTGAGCCCAACCTGGAGACTTTGGGAGATGAGGCTGAGCCACTCTCCTGTGGACAAAGGGAGATATATACCTGTTCATAAACAGACATTTCCACATGTGCACCAAGGGACACTCCTCCACCACGAGCCAAGAGCAACCAGAAGAAAAGTTGGAGTAACCCTGGGATGAAAGGGCACTAGAACACTGCTAACGTGACCTCGTGGCTCTCTACCTTGCATTTTTAAGATTGCCATTCAGCCATTTTATGTCCCTTAAACTCTCTACTGCCTGCAAACCATATTTTATCCATCCCTTATCAAACACTTTGTGGTTACACTTCAGGCCAGATCTAAGCAAAGTTATTAATCATCTGTCAAATAAAATTGCCAGTCTGCTCCATCCTTATTCTTTTTCAATAAAGATCAATTGAAACTGTGCAAAAAATGTCAACAAAGTCAAATCTTTTTAAAAGAAAGCAAAATGAAAGAACTGTAAGCTGTGGTCCAACACACTTTAAAGTAACTAAGCTGTGGTTTTGGATTTGGACATATCTAAGCCAATAGGGGTGGTATTTGTTATTATTTATTGCTTAAATGTGAATCTTTGTTTTCCTTCTAATATGCCTTATGGAAGAAAAAGAGACATCTGTGCTAAAGTAACCAACCCTTATGGGTGGGGAAGAAACCATCTGGGTTAAAGTAACCAGTGTTTCACTAATTCTAAATCAAGAAGCAATTGCTACATGAAAAAAAAAATAATAATGGTGTATTCTTTAAATTAAAGCACTGAATCTGAAAAGCAGCATTCTAATCTTTTGGTACAATGGCTTTATTCACAAATATGTCTCTAACAAAAGTCATGTTGTAATGCAAAGCTGATGTGTGGACAAGCTAAATCCCAAATTTCTATTTTAAGCTTTGTCACACAAACATTGAATAAGTTTTGGACACATAAAAATCAGCAAGAATGGCTATTGTAGTTACAGTGCTGAAACCACTCAAACTGACTTCCAATTAAAAGTCAACAGGATTTTTATGCTGAAATTTATCAAGTATTTTTGAAAAAATTTATTGCAACATTTGCCTTTCAGTTGTTGTTGCCTTGCTGCAAGAATCTTCTTCCCATCTTCTGTGATCTGTGTAAGTGTGTAATTGTCTTTGTCTCATAGGGTTACCCACTTGGCCTCAAGTCAGGCAATAATTCCCTAATCCCATTGTCAATGCTCCATTCTACCATAAGCAATGTGGCATTGACTGTCTTCTTGCATGTACCAGCAAGACTGCAGCCCTCTCTGCAGCTCATCAAGATCTTTCCAGCAAGGTGCTCAGCTTTTACCCAGCTTGGGGAATGTTCAGGAGCAGGAAAGCTCTTGAGACACTTAACCACATTTCCCTGTACTGCCAACACCCACAGAGGTCACTTCTGCTCTCCTCCAAATGGCATTTTCTTCTGTCTCCAAGAGCTTTGAGTCATCTCAGCGTGTTTTTGATGGGACTTAAGTCTCTGTCCCAAGATGTTGAAGTATCAGTTGCTAGCCTCCACTTCTTTCTTCTGTGACATCAATTCTAAGCCAGGGTGATGTGCTGCTTTCTTTGTGCTGTGAGGAGGGAAGGGTCTAAGGCCCAAGTAAATTAACAACTTAGGTGTTTATCTTTGCTCTTTGAAAAGCTCTGAGAACCTGACTATCATTCCTCAGCTCCAAAGATACTCTTTATGATAGTGACAGGGGAACAAATCAGCTGCCAGATGACATCAAGCTAGTGATACGTTTCTGCCTTTTGACAGCCTAAGCCAGACCTTGGTTTCTTCCTTGTCCTGTAATTGTAACCTGAATATTCTTGTATGGGAAGATGCTTCAGTGAAACTCTGCTTGACCTTTACAACATCAGGCCCTTCCCTGAAAAGCCGAAGCCCAAATGTATATCTGGCATTTATTGCACAAAATTCTTCAAGAGACAAACAGCCTTTCCATCAAACTTCTTGAGACACAAAAGTACCGTGGAAGAATATTTATTGATATGGCTTGGATCCAAAATTATGCACAAAATAAATATTCATATCATCATTACTGCTCGGCTTTGACTGCTGTTCTCAGGAGGCCATAACAACCTAACTATGACTAACCTGGCACAGGCCTTTCATTGACATAACTGTATGGTTGTTCTGCTTCATACTGTCAGTGATGTATAATCAATTGCTGCTCCTTGATTTGTATTGCCTATGGCACTAGGGAAAATTAAAATTAGCATAAATTATAGCATTTAACCTTTCAGTACTAGCATGAGATGATATATAGGCAAATGGCAGGGTAAAAGAATCATTTCCACAATGTACCTTTGAAAAATGCATGCAAGTGAAATGAAATAAGAACTTATGACAATGTTAATTAACATTATGGCATCTTAATGGACTCATTTCATTGTAATGTTTGAAAAATGAAAAATAAGATTATTAGTCAGGTGAAATCCAACTGAGAAAAGTGCTGTCTGGGTATCTTCTGCCAAGTGGAGATTTTGCTATGAATCCACTGTCCGTGTGGTGTTGCCCTCTCTGGAGCTACAAATCAGGAGGCAGCAGCTTCAAAGGACTGCAGAAATAATGTCCTTTTCTAATGCTCTTTGGTCCTCATATTTAAAGCAAATGTTGGGACAGAATTGGCCTTAATTAAAAATAAATGTGTTTCACTGATGCTTCCTGAAGTATGCTGAAAAGTTGGGCTGGAGCAATTGCCCTTTGTTGTCAGGAAAACACCTTGCTGTGGATGAACAGTGCTGCAGTTCATGTCATTCATGACATTCATAGTTCTCTTTTCTTTCTAAACATTACTTTTTCCATTTAAATAATGCTTCTTACACTTATGATTATTTCTAAATCTAGAAGGGGAAGAACAATACAATCTAATCCCCTTAGCTGTTAACAAGTGAAAATGTGATGAAAAGGTGACTATAAATAAATATAAAATGTATTCAATTTTCCACATAGTTTTATTTCTTTCATTAATGTCTACAGGAGTTAAAGTATGAAGCAAGTGATCTAATCCCACTTCTGGAACATATAAAGGATAGCCATAACCTACAGAGAGATAGACAGATATATGGATGCACAGACAGGATAACATTTTCAAGGTTTCTGGTGAGAGAATCCTTGCAACAGATGTATTTTTTAATTTAGGATTTTCAGTACAGGCTTAGATCATTCATAATTATACCCTCAGACAAGGAGGGCGGTATAAATAAACTTTAATGGAAAGGAAACAGTCTGTAGAATAAGCATTTTCTTTGAATCATAACAACTGTTTGAATTTAAAAGAGAGGCTTTCCTTGAGGGATTGGATGAAAAGCATTTAAAACGTGGCAATCTTTCCCACTTTCTTCTTTGTCTGAGCAGATGGCTGCTGGTCAGAAAAGGCTGAATTTGAAAAAAATTAATTTGCCAGGTTGATTCTGGCCCTCAAACATATAACAAATGACCAGCACAGAAATAACAACAGCAGAGGGAGGCAGGAAATCAGACTGATCTCTGAGATCTGGTGCTCCTACTGAAGAACTGAAAAATTATATAGAAACTAAAACAAAATGTGCACTAGAAAAATAGCTCAAAGAAAGTAACCATAGGACCTTACTGCTCCAGACCCTGGCCATACACAGGCACTGGGACTTCCTTGGAGCTGGAAGGATAACAGCTTTAAGTCTCAACAGAGGGAAAGAGGGTGCCTGGAATCAGGCCTTTTTGCTGGGGGCTCTGATAATCCAGAGACAAAAGTCGATAGTGAATTCCAGAGCAGCAGCTGTGATGTTTCCATCTGGGGACCAGAAAACATCTGAATGAATGAGAGAAATGATCTAACAATCAATAACTTTTTTCAAGGCATCACAAGAAGCCTTTGAACAATATCACAAGAAGGAAAAAAAAAAGAGAGAGAAATGCTGTTCTAATGGAGGAGAAAATGAACCCACAAACAAGACCAAATTGACATACGGTATAGCATTATGTTCACAGGAGTAAAATGGAGAAGAGTCTGGGAACTGAGAGTTTCAGTCCAGAAAAATATTATTTTAAATGTTCCTAGCAAGCTTGACTATGGAAAAAAAGAATCCACTGATTGTGGTGACAAAGAAATGTTGCTCTATTTGATAGTAATGGATAGTTCTTCCAAAGCCAAGCTTCACATTTTACTTGACCAAAATTTTGTTCTGTTATGCAGATGACTACGTCTTGATCAAAGGCAAAAGGTAAGATGAAAGTTCACCTATCTGTTAGGGCAGCAGGGGGAAAGGGTTAATAAAAGAAAATGTAACCAGCCAAGAGATCCTGGTTCTTTCTCCCCGTAGTCTTTACTGGGACAGCAGTGTCCAGGCTACACGGTGAAGTTTTATAAAGTACCCTTCCAAATGCAGTGTGGTGGAAGTAGAGGATGGTGAGATCAGAAACCTTTTCTTGCCATCTGATACCATTCTCATAGAGAAGGTGTAAGCTGAAAAAGCAGACAAAGGAGAAAGGAAAAAAAAAAAAAAAAAACAAAGTCTATTTCAGACCAAAGCAGGCTCAACAGTGGAGCAACCTGCAATAGAACAGAAATCAGCTCAGGTATTTGAGGTTGAACAGAGTTCTTTTATAACTTACAGATGGCTGAAATCATTTGTAGGATTTAAGAATTTGCTGGTCTTGGTTAGTGTCCAGAAAGTCAGGAAACAATAAGAAAAAACAGCTTTTATATGTACTCCTGGTTTAAATAGTTTTCAGGGAGCGTTTATATGTTGTCTAGAGATAAACTTCAACCCAGAGTGATGCAGTTGCAAAGTATTCATCTCCCTGATAAGGTGGGATGTTAAATGGAGGTGTTGTCATGCAGTAAATGAGACCTGCTGCTTTGTGAAAGCATCAAAAAATAGCTGCCCATCCTTCTCATAGATAAACCTTCTGGTAAGATAACTGGTAAAGAAACTGCAGGAAAAAACCCAACCAACAAAAAAAAAAACAAAAAACAAAACAACCAGAAGATGTCAAAAAATCCCCAATGCAAAATCATTAGGTCAATCTCAAAATTCCTCAAAAATTCTATTGTAAATTCTCTTGGGCTTTCTATGTGGTTTGTTTTTTAAAAAAATTAAAATAACAGTTGAAGCCTGCAATAAGAAATGTATTTCATACTTCATATTTAGTAATATCACTCTGTCATACTCTTTTTATAAAAGGAACATATGTAATGTCTAGTCCATACAATTACACCAAAAAAATTCTGAAAACCAAATGAAATTATGACAGAGTTTGCAGGTAGTCTTTGGGGAATGGATTCTTCATTTAGTCCATTTAGAGTCCAGCAAACTCTGCTCTTTCTTCACTGGAAATTTGCAGGACTTTGGGACACTGCGGATCCTCTCTGTTTTGCAGAATTATACAAAATAGATGAACTATTGTTTGAAGAAAAAAGAAAGTCAGTTCCCAGGAGCCAGGTGCTGTCAGAAGGCACCAGTCTGTGGGGCAAGGGCAAGCAGGGAGGTCGATTTCTGGGAAGGATCACAGGAGCTCCTGCCTAGAGACCAGAACTGCTCTGCCTAGTGAGCATCCTGAGAAACACTTCCTTGAAACACAGTCGAAAATAATAGTCCTCATATTTTATGTCAATGGGTAATTTCAAAGATAAGCCACAGCTCTCTGTGTATTTTTATGAGGGTAGGAAGCAGAGGATGAAATATTTCAGAGCATTAGAAGATTAATATTGTGGGGATTCAAAAGTTCTGATGTACAGTTTAAACACTGTTGTAATGAAACTTGGTCTCTCTGTGCAGTGAAATACACACACTCTAATTATTTCATGACATTTCATGACACAAACACAAACGCAGAATATTTTATCACATTAAATAATTTAAAAAGTCATGGACAGATGAAACGCCATCAAGTATATGAACTTTAAACAACATCTTTGTGAATCACCTGAACTCTACAACCTTCCAACCTCCCCCTGCTACAAAAGCATAACTTAATGTTATGGTTTTCAATTTCTAAATGTAAGGCAATTAAGAAATGCTGAATTCCATCACATGGGATGCTGAGATCTTTCCAGAAGGGATCAAATCTTAGATTTACAAACTATGTCTTACAACTAAAAATATAATTCACATGTTTAAGGCTCCTGAGATGCTTAATCAATAATGCTCTGAGAAAATGTGTTTTTAGAGTCTATGAGCCATTACCCATCAAAAGCTGTAGGTTTGTAGCAGGAATGTTGCTGTCTTCATGTGGAAACTCATCAAAGTCTATTGACATCTTCTGTTTAATTGCAATTTAAATCATGGCGTATTTCATTAGATCTCAAAATGGATTACAATGCTCCATTAATTTTGTAGTTCTGTATGGGAAACTTCTACTAGTGACTCTATGGGTCATATATAGGCCCTGGTTTGTGAAGGGAGCTCCTATTGACATCAGTGTGAGTTCTGCACATGGACTGAAGGCATGACACGGCCCATTATTCTCAATTTTCCATAGTACAGTTTTCTGAGAGAACACATCACAATAGAAATTGCTTATCTGGGATGCATCAATAAATATGTTCCAGTTTTATTATCAAGACTGAAAAAATTCAAACACTTTCTGTACCCACATAGTCGCATTTTTTCTAAATTATATTGTCTTTCCTTTTTATTCCTTTCAGATATAATACACAAAACCATTGACATGAAAAAAAAAATCTGCTGATGAAGAAACACATCACTTATATTACCAGAAGAGGAAATGAACAATAGATCTTAACTAACTACAACTGGGAGTTCTATAGTTGATTTCAAATAGAAAGAAATCATTTCATGGAAGTTTTCTGCTATTCTATTTCACAACAGTGAGAAAACTTATTTTTAAAAAAATCTTAGGGACATGTTGGCCCAAGATGGACTGGCAAGTAGTGGAATGAGCTTGTATTAGAAGGAATACAAGTTGGCAAGCAGTGGAATGAAGGGTATATTCATTAAGAAGAGGCAGAGCACAAGGTGGTGAGAAGCAGGATATAATCAGCAATGATGGTGTAAAACTTAGTAAACAAAAATATACACAGAGTATCAACAGAAAAAATTGTAATGCTGAGATTTTTTTAACTGTGAGGGTAAAAAATAGTGGTAATTTTGTTCTCTGTGCTATAGACAGGGAGTACTGTAACAGTGTTAGAAGTTAATTGATGTTTGGTTAAAGACCTTTGAACCTGCAGCTTTCATGCCACTCACCAGGAATGAACTCCAAGCACTTGGGGCTCATCCAGACCTTGAAGACACAGCCTTCACTGGAGGCATGGCAGTGCTTCTCCTCAAACTGTGTTCTTGCCAGTTAAAATGTGGGAATGGTGCCCAGTGCTGTACACTTCTTTGACCCCACTGTTACCTGTGGGGTGGCAAACCAGACTTGTATTCAAAGCAAATTATGCATCATCCTAGCAGTAAGATTTGAGGGTTACTGAAGAATTTCAGTCCACACTCAATAAGGAATTCAGTTCAAGGCTTGTTCCAAGGGAGAGCAATGAGGAAAAGCAGAAAGAAGTGAGGGAAGGCAAGGACTTCTGGTACCTGCTGATGCCAAGGCAGAAAATAACCTACCCCTTTCCCAGAGCTGGCTCTCCACACCATCAGCACTGCATGCCCCAGCATCACAGCCCTTCCTTTCTCCCTCACAGCAGTACCCAAAACAACTGCTTCTCTGCCCAGAACCAGTCCTAAGCTGGAAATAATAATTTAAGAATTGCATGGGGAAAAGAAGGAATGAACCATTACAGTGCTGAGCTATTTCCTATCTATCCAAATAGAGTTTTTCTAGGGTGGATACTCATTGTTTACTTATTATATTGAACTTGTTAGTCACTGTGGTATGGATCAAAGAACTTGCCATGGCTCAACAAGTTGCTGCAAGTTTTAATGGATACTTTTGATGGACTACATGTTCCTGTGCTGAAATGCCATGCCCACATCTTTGATATTACATGGAGGAGGAAAATAAACCCTATCAGAAATAAACAATCAACATGGGAAAAACAGATAGCTTTGAATAGCATTCTGACTCCAGAAGAAGTTTCCCAGTAATGAATTTCATCATCACCATTAACTCCAGCTGGAAAATGGAGGTTTTGAACACAGTCAAGAAGAATCCATCAACAATTGAAAAAGTCACTGCACCTATTTAAATCCACTTCATCTTGTGTGATCCATTTTTACAAAGCACATGCTGAGTGCAGTGTATGAACCAACAAAGTGGTAAGTAAGACAGGAAGTGCAGAGAAATCTGATACTGGAATAAAGGGAGGGCTGAAGCTAGCACTGAGGATAAGGCTGAACCTGAGTGCTGACTGTAGTTCCTTATTAAAGATTGGGCTTAGCCACATTAGAGCCACCTACTCACCACTGAAACCCTCTTTCTCACTTTTCTCCTCAGCCCTTTTTATCTTGTGCTGCAGAGGAGGCATGGGAAGTTTTGAAAGGTGCTTCCTCTCAGTGTCAAGAAGCTTTCTCATCATCACCCATTGTCCCTGCTCCTTCACTGTGCCTGTGCCTGGGAAACTCAGCACTTCTCAGCATGCTCAGGGCTGGCAGAGCTGGATGGGAGGAGCTCAGTGCTGAGCTGTGATGAGCACGTGAGTGAAGCCTCTGAAGAAGACTTCAGTTCTGTTTCTGCTCTGGTTAGTGACAAATTTCTGTAAACCGATGGTTGTCAGAAAGACTGTCCTGTCTTTTGGCAGTGCTAGGATAGCACATTGGCTGTCCTTCAGCTGCTGCATTCATTGTTAAGGTAAGGCACCAGCCTTTTTCATTCAGGAGTGTCTTAAAAGTGTAGATTCTGCCCCTCCTTTGGTATCAGAGCCTTTGCTCAGGACAGGATACACCTGGGACCACCAAAGTCTGTCTCACCTAATCAAGGAGAAGAGGAACTATGTGGGAAGCTCATGCACAGTAACTAGTAGGCAGAAATGGGCCTGGAGAGTGTGCCAGATCTGGGATGGATCCACTGCTTCACACCACCTCAACCTTCCTCATCCCTTGGCAAAAGAATCAACTCAGAACACTCAGGGGAAGGGTTCTCATTTCAGGGACATTTCACACATTTGAAACAGGAACTGGTGAAGTACAGAAGTCTTAGTACAGACAAGTCAGTATCAGAAGGGGGAAGGGAAAAATTAAGAAAATATTCAGATTTAAGGAAGTATTAGCACTTAAATGGCTGTAGCTCTGGTATGTGATATCTGCATTCTGTTAAGGAGTACTCACAGAGCAACTAAATCTGTTCTCTTCCAGTCCATATAATCATACCTCAGACCAGGCCTGGGTAGTAAAATTTTTATTTTGTCACAGATTTATTAAATTACATGGAAATATTAACAGAGTTTCTTCTTCTGATTTTTTTCTTTAATGACTGCTTTCAAAAGACAGTAAATAAATTAGCCTCTATTGATCATGAAGCAATAGTTTGTACTTTTGATCCATGCAATTAACATAAAAAGATAATGTGTGAAATGCACAAAGCACGTGCATCATGAGTGAGTATTGTCATCAGTAGTCTTGCTTTTCAATAAAGAAAAAATTGTTTGGGGAAACTGGTCAAACAGCTATTGCTATTGCATCCACACACTGCTGATTTCTAATATTTTTTCTAAAGATCAGTAATGATATTCTATTAGGGTGATGAGACCAGAATTAATTAAAATAACTTTGTGCCTGATTCATGAAAAACAAAAAAATGCCTCCACAGCCAGGGGCCATTATTTCTGTAATTTTTCCATGGAAAAGTCATGGTGAGTATTCAACTTCCAGTTCAAAAAGAAAAGTTTTCTATTTATATAGATAGGATTTTAACTTCACAATCAGCTCCAGAGGAATGGCCTAAACACTAAAAGGAAAAAACCCTTCACTGTCTAGCTCAGAAATATTCTGAACACTCAACAAAACTCGAAAATATTTTCTTCTAAAGTTTATTTATCCACACCCGCTGCAGCTGCAATAAAAGAATATAATAGACACACAGAAGAAAACTGATACACTGAAATATTAATAGGTCTTTTGCTTTTTAATAAATAATAATTCCCATCACTGAATAATTAGAATGCCAAAAAGTTTTTAAAAGCATGAATCTAAATAAAGATAGTCATTAAAGTAAAGCAGGAGACGTGTTGCACTTCTCTATATTCGAGCAGTATGTTCCGTTCAACAGCTCGCATTTATTTACTTGTTTGCTCACAACACATCTCTCAGAAAACTGTAGCAGCACTGTAAATACTGCTTGCATTTCGCTCCTTCCCTTGCAATCTTTTTTTCCATCGTGAGCAAGAGCTATGTACCTTGGAGAGATATCCCAGCCAGCTGAGAGACAAATGATGTGGGCAGCATAACTTTATGAAAGTGCAGTGGTTAAAGGAGCTGTACGAGAGATTCTGCTCAAACAAAATCAGATGAGTATTGCCTGCTGGTTAGGATATTCCTGTGAAGGCCAAATCATATCATATTTCAAATCTGGCAAAATATTTGCAATATTATTTTTCCATTTTCTGGTATGATTTTTATTAAAGTGTATACTTGTTCGGTAAAGAACAAGCTCTAACCACCTACCACAAAGATATTATCCACACTTGTACTGGAAAGTAGTTTGCTTTCTAAAGTTACAAAGAATATTTAAAATTAATGGAAGAAAAACAACGGGGGTAAAAAAAAAATCTCCTCAGTTTGTTTATAGTGTGCTTTTGACAGCACTTTCTGTGTGGCCAGTGTTCGCGTTTCCTTTAGTTTCCCTTCGTTTATGTGTGCAACTTTCACAGCCACAGAGAGATTATTTGTAAAGATATAGATATATGTAATTGAAAAACCACAAAACCTGGCCAAAAGATGCAGCCAACTCACTGAATTTTAATCCTGTTTTTAAAGGAGTAGATCACAAATTTTTAGGGCTAGCTTGAATTTTTAGTACATAAAAACATTAAATTTATTACTTTCTTTTTTTCAGAGAAGTTTTCTTTCCACTTCAAATATTAAATCTCCATAGGGAAAATTGTCTTCAGGTAAAATGTTGTCTGAGAACAGAACCTACTCCTGCTTTAATATTCCTACTTCAGGAAAGTAACTTACTGATCCCAGATGACAGCGAGGATACAAACAGTAAAATCTCTTGCACATCATTTGTTTAATGAATTTTAATAACATTTTACTGCTTTTTTTTTTTTTTTTTTCCCAGAAAATACATTTCTTTCTAAATGCTGCTCTCAGCAAGATAGAAAAGTGAAAAAGAAAGAGGTTCTTATTTGAGTACAGATTGCAGGATCAGGCCCATTGATCTTGGCTTACTTTCTGCTTAGCTAGCAATATAGAAAAAAATATTAAAGACTCCTAAGGCCTTTTTCAGGTACATATACTACAGTTTCCTGCAGCCATAAATCCTTTTGGTTTAAAGAATTTCATCCCAATTACCAAAAATGTACATCCAAGCCCAAGTAAAATATATTCTTACTTTCTTGTTTGTAATTTTAATATTAGCTTTGCTTCCCTAAATAATTTCTTTAAGATCTTCAGGCTATTTTACACATAACTATTCCCTTTTTATGCATTTTCTGTCCTTAGATTTCTATTTAATACTTGTTTATGCATTTCTCAATAATTTTAAAACATAACCTCAAAAATAAAATCATACCTTTTCTGCTATGAAAACCCTTTGCTTTAATACAAATACAGTGATTTAAGCACCCTTCTGGGGTTTTTTTAGCTGTTAGTGTTCCCGGTCTCAAATTTTAGCATCATTATTTAAAATGAAGGAAAAAAATCAACTTGCAATTTAGACAGTTACCAAATTACCAAAACTAGTGCAGCAACTCTTAATGAGTGAAACCATTAACAATTTTCTGACTGCAGCCCCTGTTCAAATACCTTGGACACCTTGTTAGCACAGAATGAGGTGTTCAATCAAGACACTGGGAATTGGAAGTACCAGGGCACAGTTTTGAGTGGTGATTACAAGGGCATGAGTGTGAGTGCCAAAGTAACAGTCTTCTACACTGCAGGAAGCTGAGAAACCTTCAAGTCTACATTTGTAAATCAGCCTGGATGATTACAGCAGTCACAAGCAAAGAACATATGAAACAATTATTTGCACCGTTCTTTCACTCTTTTAATTTGCTCTTAAAACGAACACAGTGATATTAAGAGCCATTAGTGCTTTGTCTTTGAAAATTTCGTGAGACTTCATATCTTTCTAAAAAGCATCTTAAATTGCTTAAAAGTACAAATGTAACAAAGAACTATTGTTTTCTGATTGTTAAATCCCTTTCACATCAATAATCTAAGCTTGCATTAGCATTCAGATATGTCTTTGAATTTTCTTAGGAAGTATTTGGTTCATATGCAGAAGAGATATGATTTTAGTCTTTTTACTTTTCTGCCTCTTAATTGCTGTGACAAAGACAGTTTGCCTTTCTTAAATGAGTAAATTTTAAAAACAAATTTTGTCACATTAATATTACGTTCAGATGTAGATCTATTTCCATTCTATTAAAGCAAGAGAGTACCACTCTTTGGTGCTAACTTTACTACTTTAATTTTATAAAAAGAGTCCTTTATAATAGTTTCCATACAATCCACTCTTTATTTTTCTTTAAATCCATAAACTACAATCGACATGGAAATAATCCTGAACACTTATAAAACTCATATTTCAGACACAAAACTTGCAATTAGGAGCTACTTTCATATTAAAGATAGGGAATTATTGACTAAGGAAGGGATGAGAAAAAGTAAAGAATTAAACTATCCCTAGTAAAAAACTGGAAAAAGATAATCTATTTTTAAAAATTCAAAATATCCTGATACATTTCTATACTTCGTGGATATATATAATATATATATGTAGTTCTAATATTTCACTTGCCTCTGGTTTGAAGAAATAAATTGTGGTGGAAAGTATATAAAAATTGCTGCTTTAATTTAAGAGAAATATAATGTTTCTGCTGGGAGTTTTTTGGACAACTCATCTAGTGCCTTTTATAGAAATAAGCATAGTATATTATGAGCTTACTTAGCATCTCAGCTGTACTAATTGCTTATATTAATAGCACATTGAAATTCATTTTGTTCTTTTTGATCATCAAGAAACATTATGCAAGAACTTTTCACACAGGACCTATTTCTTACATGTATTATTGTAGAAACATGAAATACTTATTTCAAATTAATACATTTTCGCAATAATTATTTCCTTGCATAATTCTATTTTGAGCCTTGCAAAAATAGCTAGTTCTCCCATTTTAAAGCCTTCATTATGTTTAACAAATCCTGAAATACTGTCATATCAATCTCTGGCTTTACTACTGATTTCTGGAAACTCCCCAGAACAAATCTTTTAGCACTAAAAGAAACAGATAATTCTGATTCTGTATCTAATATTTGAAGACTCCAAAATTATTAAAACAATACAGCCAACCTGTACTAAAACAAAACTCCAGACTGTGAATTACTTCACTGTTAATGAGACGCTGGGGAACTAAATTATGCTGTAGGGAATGTAAAAGTGCAGCTCCAGGGATCTAAATTATGCTGTGGGGAATGCAAAAGTGCAACATCTCTGCTGCTATTTTGCGCTTGGTTTTTTTTCTACACAACTTGAAATTATGTATTGCTGTAAATTTTGTACCTGAGGGTGCTGAAGCTTTCAGGTAATATTATAAAGTTACATAGCACTTAAAAATATAGCTGAATATTCTTACCCCTCCCCCGCTGCCCAGCTATACCTACCAGCAGCTGAAAAAAGCAGTAATTGAAATTAAAGGCTCCTCCAGCACGTAGGAACGTCTGGGTTTAATAACCGGAGGGGTTTCAGGTGCAGAGGGCGCTGTTGTTCGTGTATTCTGCAAGCATTTCCTGAGCAGGGAGAAAAACAGGGATCCACCAGTTTAATGTTTGTATTTTTAAGCTTTCCATAAAATGTCAGTGGAATTGCTGACATATAGATGCTACCTTCCACAGTATGTGATGAGTTTCCTGAAATAAATCCTTTTCGTGGCAGTCTAGAAAGGAGATGCCAGCTATCGTCACCAAAGTGAAATGTTTTTCACTGTTTTCACTTTACAGTCCATTTACCAAGATTTTATAACCCAGCCACAAGGTTCCTTCCATCACACATTTTCATATAAAGATATTTCAGTTATTTTCATTTTAAAAGCACACCAGATGTGTTTAAGTGTAACTTGCAATGCAAAGTGTGAAAACAATTCAAAACACATCACTTCAGTGGCGTTCTTCTACATTTCTTTTTTCTGAAATATTCGTTGCAGTTCATACCTAGTTGTTTCAGGTGTTTTGCCCGTAACAAATTATTGTTAATAAATACACAAAAACCAGTAGAATATACCATTTACATCTTGAAATAATCTTCTGCACAATAACTTTTCTTTTGAGTTTTATGTATGCATTTCTTGGCATTATACCTTCACACACGTAACAAACAGCTTTAAAGACATCATTAGATCTTTGAAGTAAATTTTTTTCTAATTCCCTGTACAATGTCCTACATCTTCTCATGCATTCACAGTTTCTCTTTTCCCCCCACTGATGCAAAATACTACAATGCCTAAAAGAAAAAAAAAAGAAGAGTGAAAAAGAAAGAAAGGTAAAAATCTTAATGATAATTTAGAGCCACAGAAAGCCAGGAAACTTACAGTTACAGCTGAAATTTTGATTTAAACTTGAATAATTATATCTAAGGCATTTGGCTGGACAGGAAAGGATGGTAATCCTGCAGTCCTTTTCTGGAGTCACTGGAAGTTCGACCTCAGCAGGAATTACAGATTCAGGCATCCTGGATCAGCTCCTGTGCTGAGTTTCCTGTGCTACCTAAGCCCAACAGGGTGTATTAAAGCCAAAGCAACAGGCTTTGTCCAGTTCCAAGTTGTGACTTTAAATCAAACTAAACTGCTCAAGCAATTTTATTAAGTTCAACATTTATTTACCCATAAAATCTGACCTTACCTAAAAAGTTATTACTTGAAAGAAAGGATTTGAAGAGGATTATGTGATATACTTTACTTTTCTTCTCTAATAAATTTTATTGATTCCTATATTGCACTACAGTCTAATGCATCTGCATTTTAAAGTGTCTGCAAAGCATCCACCTGGGAAATCTGATTTTTAAAATGAAGCTACTAGGTTAAACAATAAATTTCGGGTGAAATAAATTTCTCATGTGTCACTCCTTCCATGGGGCTCTCCAACATTTACAAAACAAATTCCACATTTCAAAGAAGCAAAAAACCATCAGAATACGTGGCTGACCAAAACTGCTCTTTGCATGAGGTTTGTGTTGCCCATTAACCAAAACTTTACCTGGTTAAAACAATGCTTACATTCTAATAAAAACCAGCCATTGATAATTTTTCTCCTTGAATCAACTCTCATTCAAAAGTTTCCCACCTGATAAAGGCTTTAATATAACCGAGACAAAGTTGCATTTTATGATTGGCAAGTTCTTTGCGCCCCAGCTACCCCCCAGCCTGGTGGAGTGGGGCTCCGAGATGCATTTTGGCCCGGTCTTTATGTCAAATCACTGCCACCAAAACAATGGCGCATATTACATGAAAATCTTGTGCAAATGAGCCATAATGGAAGTGAATGACAATCTCGTAAGACCGTGCAGCAGGATTCTCCTTTGATCTGAAATATTGTTAATCTTTTTCAAACATAACACTAAGTATACTTGGCAAATCCTGGATGAGAAAGTCCCCGTAGTGCGGCTCTGTGGACAGCCAGGCAGGAGCCAAGCACACCCCGCCACAAAAAGAGGCACAGCCACCAGAGAGGGACACACCGACACTCAGCCATGAGCTCTGCCATCGCCACAAATTTGTTTATAATTCAAAGGCTTCTTCACCCATCTCCTCTTCCCGAAAACAAGCTAAACAATATGTCTATTTATTCTTAATAATGGATATTTGCTGCTGGATCACAGCTTCATTTAATTAAGAAGCTGCAGTATTTAAGATATTAAAATCCACGTTTCAGAAAGGGTTTGCTTTTACAAAACACAGGCCTTATTTATTCACAGCTTAAAAAACAGTCTCACTCTAAATTATAGTTTTAATATGATGTTGCGGGGGGAAAAAAATTCTAGCAACGTAAGGCAAGATTTTTCATTGGTAACAAAAGCATGATATAGGAGTTTATACTTTCCTAATGATGCTTAAAGCAAAGATCTGGAACGGTATGTCTCAGATGAGGTCATGCATCAACTCCAGGAGAGTAAAAACCTCTCCTTAGACTATATTACAGCCAACTCACACCTTTTTGTTGTGCAGCCAAATATGCACAGCGTATGTAGACGAATGCAAACAGAGTAAATCATGTTGATTCAGTGCTAGTAGGAAATATGCCTCTTCAGTTGTGTGCTGCTTTTGAAGTACTGCCTAAAAATCAGTCTTGGGCTTCAAAGAGAGGGGATTATAGCCTTTATCCAGCAATTAATATGGCTGAAACTCAGAATGTCAGCACCTGACGACTATACAGGCTGGACAGTAGCCTAGTAGGGGTCCAGTCCCCCTCAAGAATTGGAATTTACAATAAAAATGAGTGCATAAATAATATAAATGATAATAGATGAACTGAAATATTTTGGAAAGGAGCACAAAATTTTAACTTCTAATGACCTGTCTATATTTTGACATGCAGGGAAGAGGGGGAGTTGTGGTGTCCCCTGACCTTTAACCTGCCTTATCCACCTAGATCATTTTAATCTCCCACCAACTGTTAAGCAGAAAAGAGTGCTATTAAAGAGAAAGCTATTCCTTTTGCCTTCTTACATAGATCAGATGACAACCTCTCCAAGTCCCTCCTCTCTGTCAGAGTTCAAGGGTTCAAAAATGGTCAGAATATCAAGCAACAGAAAGCCAGCAGGACTGCTGCAAAAAGAGTTTAAGGACTTTATATTATGCAAAGGGGGCTTTAAAAAAAGGGAGATTCCATTATTTTGAAGTTTTACTCCCTGAATTTTTTTTTTTCAAATAGGTAGTTTCATTTCAGAAGATCATAGAGCTTCTAATTTGAGGGGGAGGATAATTCTTACATTATTACGATCAGCTCCCAAACTTGTACCTACATAAAAATCTTTTCCATATTAATTCTTTATATGTAGTTCCTGAGGCTTAGGTCACGTAATGTATTCATCCACATGTATTCATCCATAGCGTTGTACTGTAAATAAAATGAACACTTAATGATCTAGTTCTAGTCAATGTGTCAAGGGAAATAAAGTAAAATAAGATAAAATGAAATTAAATAAATTGGAGCATGCAGTCTTTTACTTCATAACCATCCTCAGATGGCATTTCCACAATGCTACATATAGCACCCTATTCCTCAGGGAACATCCAAGCTTTCTACTATTTCTCATTCTTAACCATAGACAGTTGTTATAACACGTTTCTTCCCAGAATTTCCACTTGCTTTGAAGAAAATATCCCCTGAGTACCCATGCTTAATGTACTTATGGAAAAGCAACTCTATATCATGACAAGCTAAACAATATGGTTCTTTAATAAAGAATGTGCGATATTAAATGCAGAGTTGTTATTTCAAAATGGTGAAAAATCAGTTTGAGGGAAGGAATATAATTGCTCAACATAATATAAATGGAATGGGTGCAAGCTGAATGTAATTCTTAACAGTGCCCCACTTTCTAAATATACATGTAATGTGTTTGTGTGCCTGTGTACAGAGACATGATAAACAATAGAATTTAGAAAACCGCGTTCGATTTTGGCTTTTGCATTAGGCCCTTCATATCCTGTGCATCCTAAAACGCTTAACAATGTTTCCATTGTACTTAACTAAATACAGTAATGGTGGTGCAAGAACACAATGGCCTGAGCTCTGCCTTGGACGGCCGAGCCTGGCTGTGACAGCCAGTTTTGGCTGGGAAGGAGGCTTAGCCAGTTTCTCTTCACAAAAGTGCCACAGCGATATTGCCTGGACAGGCAGCAGGGACGGGAGAAAGGGATTTTGGATTAACATCTCATCTGATGAAGGACGGCACCTCAAACAGCTCAACACCTCCCCGGCGCTGCACTGCCATGTCAGCATCAAGGATCAGCCCAAGCCCTGGTGGGAGACTTAAACTTGTGACCTTCTAGCCAAGAGGTAAGAGCCCTGCTGGCTGAGCCACACTGTCATTATTGATATGTGCTTGCGTGGGCTGACACCACTGTCGACTACAGTCTGACCTGAGAGTGGAAAATTGGTGCCCCCACAGATTTTAGTAGTAACCCCATCTCGCAGAAAAGCTTAGGGTTTTTTTCCCTATTGGAATTTACGTCTTCTACCAGAGAGCTGCAGTTTCCAGCAGATTCTTAATCTCTAAATACTGACTTCCTAAACACCTTAAAGGAATTGGAATACCTTTCAGACATATCTGGATTCACAGTATTTAAATAAAATTTTTTAGTTATAGTGTTTATAGTGCTTATAGTGTTTTTCAGGTAGAATGCATTTTTATAGGAAAGTTCCTGGTGGAGGAGGGAATATTGCTATAGTATTTTCAATAATTAGGATTCAATATTTATTTACATTTTACAAGGCAGTGAAAGACCATTAAGGCACCTTGCACCTATATAAGCCAGGGGATTTTTCAAGGACACTTTAGTATTGGTAGATAAGATACATAAAGGGGTAAGAAATGTGTTCAACTGGTATCATATGCTATGCACAGGAAAGGAAATCCCCTTGGGGAATGTTTTCATTACATTACAACATACATAAATTTGATAGGGAAGAAATTATCCATCTTGATTCTGCTTCTGCTGAAGTTGCCATTACCAAATTAGACAGTTGATGATTGCAGACTTGGACCCAGTCACTGAAGACTCATTCCAATTTGACAGTGATGTTAACCCTATTTAGCAGATGTTAAAATTTAAGCATCTGAAGACTATCTAGATTTGCAAAGTGATGATGTAAAAAGGAATTTTCTAGGGCTGAGGCATATTGTGGGTGTAGATAAACTTTGGAATAAATCTTTAGCTAGTAGTCCAGACAAGTTCAGATTTACAGTTTGATTTTTTTTTATCAAAACTTATAATTGGTGCTTATCCCAAGCTGCTAGCACCCCACCAAATTTAATTTAGAAGCACAAATCATAGCAGAAAGTGAAACTCTGCCAGATACTAGCAATAACAGTGCCAGCTAATTCTTACACATAAAAGAATCCCTCTCTCTCAGCAGATATCTCAGGGCAATCATATGTTCCTAAAGATACACTGAAAAGATGAACCAGTGATTTGACAGTGGGTAATATCCAGCAACCTTGTTTAATCAGATTTTAGCCTTCAAATCCTGCAAAGTCAGCTGGTTTCACGAGTTTCTGATTGCTTCAAAATCAGGGAGTGAAACAATGAATTAGAGCTGATCACCTACAGCTCCAATTCAGGACCAAACACTGGCAGTAAATATTCCAGAATGGGAACATGAATACAAGCTTCAGCCTGATTTCTCCAGCCTAGATAGGAGGCATTGAACTGTAACATCTTTTTTTTTTTTCTATCTGTTCTCTTTTTTTGTACAATGTGTTTGCTTGTTTATTAAAATGTTCACTGCTGTGATCCTGTTTTTTACCTGGGGAGTCGAGTGGATTTAAGATGACACATAGCTGTATAAATCTTATATTTACTATGCTTTCTGTAAAGATGTGCCTGGCTGACCAAAAATAACTTTTATAAGCCAAGAAAAAGTAGTGGAAAGGCAGGGTGAGGGAGACCAAGGGGGTTATGTGTTCTGCACAATGTGGTAGATTTACAGGCTGTGGTGTGAAAGCTGAGTCTCTTCCTCAGGAAGCCAGCCCAGTCCTGGAGAGCAGTCCTGCAACCCAGGACTCTCACTGCTGGATTCTGTTTCTACCCAAATGTCATTTCAGTTGTTCAAATCCCTAATCAGACAGATTTAAACCATAATCACACTGAAGACTTTATACTGAGATTTTTTTTTTTCCAGTAAAAACTTAAAAAGTCTTTGACCTGAATGGATTTTGAGAGGTTTTGTCCCAATCTTTGTAATGATTCCATAAATTCATTTTGGATAGATGTAAAGTGTATTTATGAAGCTAAAGAGTCCTGACCTCTATCCTTAGTTCATTGATATGGTCTGCTTCTTGTATATAGATTCTTCTTGTCTGAAATTCATAGGCCAATTCTATTACTATTATTATTATTTTTATTATCTTTATTTTATTTTATTAAATTTATTATAGAAAATCTATTCACATCCATGATTCTATGGATTACTTTACAAGGGCCTTTGTTCTTTGACGTGGTTCCCTTTAAGTTTGTCAGAAATAATAAGAGGAAACAACTTTTATATATTTCCCAAAACAAAAGCTCCAAAAATGGACATCAAACAAAATATTAAAGTAAATATCTCAGATATTTTATTTATACCAGTGCTCATAGCTCCAGGCAATTGAACTCCCTTACCTCTTAGCATAGCTTTTTTTTCTGGGCATTTTCCTTCCATATCTCCAAAGTGCAAGTCTACAACTCTAGCACTGCTTAGGGATGTGGAAACATCCCTAACATTTTTCTGAGTGTTGCACCTTGACACCAGCAATCACACCACACCCCTTCCTCAAGAGCCAGCAACTTGTGTGGAGTCCTTCCATGAGCTGACTGGGATCTCTGAAATCCATCTACCCTTGCTGAAAGGCAGCAACCTGAGAGGCAGCAGCCTCCAGCAGCACAATCTTCCCCATATTCTGTGCCAGCCCTATTCTCCTTCTAGCTCCAAAACCTCACCTTTCTCTTCAGCTGTTCCTACCCTCCCCCAGCACCTTGCCAGCCCAAACCTTCCCACTAAACTCACACATCTGCCCAAATCCATCTAGGGCACCTCGTCTTCACTTATTTTGTAGTTCACTTCCACTGGTACTGTCTCTATCTGTTCACCTTTATCTTCCACACTGCTTCTGCCATTACCACTACCTCTATGCTGGAGATCTTTCATGTCAGAGCCAATTGCTATGGTTACAGGCAATCTGCTGTATGTTTCATCTCCAGGAGCTGTAAATGAGGGAGTTTTAACAGCATTTGAGTAAGCACTGCCTTGTCCTTACATGGAGAACTCAGCCCCACTCAAATTCATCTATCCACTAGTTGCTGTTGCATCATATATATTACACTAATTCTACCTAGATGTACAAATTGACAATGAGCTCACATCTTGTGAGAAACAACAGATACAGGACTTTTATGTTATGATCTTTTTCATTTTAATGGTGTGCGGCCTTTCTGGTTAGTGCATACAAGCTCTGATTCTGGCTGAAGTACGAGGGAGAAAAAGATTTTATCATATTCATATCTAAATATAGTTCTGTAAAATGTTAGTGAAATAGAATATACACGCTCTGCATCCTGAAATATAAAATAAAAAATTACATAGTGTATTCGTTCTTTGTGCCTTAAGAAAATATTGTTGGTAGTCCTGAAGTTTTAGTATCACGGAGATTAAGTTCATAGCAATTGAGAATCAAGGAAAATATAATCTTAAACTCCAGTCATTCCATTTTATTTGTGTGTGTGTGTTTGTAATAAGGATGAGAGAGTAGGAGGCATTTCAACTCTGAATTTGGATCTATTTGTACCAGTCTAAAAGAAGGACAAAACTGATAATACTGGTATTTTGATGTTTTAACAGGTGAAAATCACACTAGCTAGAAAAACTGTTTTCAGAAACATAAATGCAAAACATGCCAAGGACTGATAGTTTTATACTGCTACAATTTTGCTTCAGAATCTGATAAAAACATTTTGCCTGATTTTATTTCCAAAGAAATCCAGCCACAAGCTCTTCCCACAGTTCTGTGTTTAAAAAGAAAACTGCTCATCTCTCCTAAATCTCAGTGGAATCAGGATGATCCCCACACTGATCTTCACACTTTCAGTTCAGTCCAGGTGTCAACAGAGTAAATTCTAGTCTGTCCACCCCTCAGATAAAACATTTAGTCACTGCTGCCAGACTAGAGGGGCACAAAGGACCCCCAACCCTAAAAGTTTGTGAGCAGGAAGCCACCAAACCAAGTGGTTTAAGGAGCAGCCATGGCCAGTCCAGAGCACATGGCTTCAGTGCACAGGCACTCCCAGAGCTGCTGGGGACTGAACTGACACCCCAGCTCCCATGATTAGTGAGGCAAGTCCCTGTTTTACACAGCAGTTCCATTGGATATTCTCTGCTGGATTCTCACTCTGTGACACCTCCATCCCTGAGCTGTTGGGAGCTGCAGCTCGAGTCTGTATCAGAACACAGTGCAAAGCTGCTCCCTGACCCCAGCACTGCCTGCAGTGAGGGGCTGCTCATGGGAAGCTCATTCCACGCTGCCTTTGGCTCCTTTGGCTCCCTTTGGCTGCATTCCATCTCTCCCAGTCCCTTGCCAGCACTGCCCACCAGCAGGCAGCTCCTCCCTGGAGACAGGCTGCAAAAACCCCTGACACTGCTCACTCCCTGTGCTCTGCTGTCCCCCATCCTCTACTGCTCCTCACCCAGCTGTGATGCAACCTAGTCCAGTGTGAAACTGGAACAATCGATGGGAAAACTGTTCTCATTTGTAATACAGCATCGTATTTAGATCTGGTATAATGCAAAAATAAAACAAAGCTAGGCCTGAATTTGGCTTTCTGTCTAAAATCTTACAAAGGGATGATGACAGCTGAATGAAATCAATATATCCTTTAGGCAAATGACTTTCCCTTCCAAAAATAAATCTCTACAAAATTAAGATTACGCACAGTCATTTCAGGGCCCCGAAAAGAACATGATCCACAAATACAATAATAATTATTCGATTACATATTTTAATAAACTCTCTTCCAGTTGATAATGTGGCCTTTTAAATCCCTCCCACCTCGGAGTTAATTACTCAATACTCAGCCCTGACTTTGCTGTGACTAGCACACTGAGAAAAGCACACACCAAATTCCTGTAGTGGCAGTGCAAAGCTGACCTTGGAAGGAGATGAATGCAGAAGAGCAGAAGTAGATCTGTAATGCAGCACAGTGCACAGTGCAGGACATGCAGGGGAAGCACCTGCTGATGCTGCACCCCTGAGCTCAGCCCCAAGAGAAGAGCCCTGGGCAGGACAGACACCCTCGGTTCAGGCTGCAGCCTCTGCCCCCAAACCACTGTGGTGCTTTGTTCTGTCATGGGCTACAGGGGTAGAACAACTGCAGAGCAAGTCTTGGTGCACCTGACAACAAATAAATGCCTTCATCAGCTCCAAGTCTCTGTTTGTTCATCAAGATAAATAAGGTGTGAGAAGGTTTTCAGCATGAATTTACCAATGCGGTTTGGAAATTTTCGCCTAAAATCTTAGGCCTGCTTTTTTTTTTTTGTATTTTTAGCATCAGTTGATTCCCTCTTCTAAATTTATGGAGTATTTCATGCTGTTTCCTGCTGTGGTCATCATCAGGTCTTGGCCAGGGGATCATGAGGAAGCAAGGCATGAATGGCAGAAAACCCTGTGGCTGTCCTAATCTACAGAATGGCAAACACAAGCTGAGCTCTGTGCAAAGTCTGCTGGGCTGTCAAAGAAAAATTACAAAGGGTTCCCTTCTTTCAGTGAAGTAATATATTTCTGACTTTGCAAAAGTATTTTACTTAGCCACAATTGCATCATATCTGAAATTATTTTATGACCTGAGGCGTGTGTAGCAGGCCCATCTGTTCTCCCATAGTGGCTCTGAGAGGACTGTCACCATTTCATTCAGTGCTTTAAAATTCCAAAAATGAAACAACTTCCATATTTGTTAATGAGATTTACCAAAAAAAGAATACCACCAACAAAAGAGAATACAAATACTCTCGATCTATGTCTTTCCAAGCCAACATTTTAACTTTTCAAATATAGCCACACAAACCCGTAACAATTGTCACTTGTAAAGCAGATTAAATCCAGCTAGCAATGAAAGGAAATGTGGCTGAAGGTTAGGAGCTATTTGGTAAACTACAGCTAGCTTTTACACTTGTGATTTTTAAGAACAAACCTTTAATTTTGAAATTCACAGTCTCTCCACCATTACAAGCCCCTTCAGGGCAATGATCTATCAAGTTCTGACTGTTTCAAACTGTTTGTGCTAGATTCAGCATCTATCACTCCTCAGACTTGCTGCACATTTAGCCACAGAGCCAAGAAACAATAATTTTCAATTAAGAAACCTGGAGAAGACTTGGGGACTTGATTTATGGTGCATGACTAATTATCAAATAGCTAGCCTAATGAAAATTAAGCTGCTGGTTACTACAAAGATTTAACTTCATTTTCTTGAGAAGAAGCTGATATGACCCAGAATATAATTTATTAAAGTTTTATTATATATTTTAAAACAGCAGAAATTATCTAATTAAATTTTTAAATGCGATTTTAAATTTTCTCATTCTTTACATTGTACACTGTAATGAAGATGGCTCATGCAAACTTATATCTGAATTAAAAGCTCTTTATTGCCTGAAGTTAAAGTGTTTCCTTTTGGATGGTGATGAAAGAGATAGGAATATGAAGGGCGATATGACAGAAATTGCTTTTAAGGCTCAGTGCATTTACAAGCAAAAGATTTTATTCAGCAGAGTTGATACACAAAAACTAGGTTCAATACCTAGAGTACTTTATACATAAAATCCTGGTTAGATATTCTGTTTTAGAATTAGTTCTGGAAATCTTTAGAAAATAAGTAGGATAATGCTCTATGATTCTTACTTATTTTTCATTCTTTGTGGGCAGGATTCACAGCTTAAAGAAGTCAGTGGACTTTCTTCTCTCAAGTATTTTCTTCCTGCTTATAACAGTCTGTTTCAGGGCTGCAAGGGTCCAGCTCTGCAACTGTGAGTAACACACACTTATCTAAGCAGTCCCACTAGAAACCTCCACGGGGAAGAGGAAGGTTTCCAATTAGGCACTAGGAGTGAAGACAGAGGACTCTTAATTATTATTTCTGCAGTGAACTCTTGGATGGAAATTCACAACACTATACATTTAGGGTCTCCAATCATACAAATATTGCATTATTAAGCAGGAGGAATTAGCAACCTTTTAAGTATCCAATGCAAACAACTCTGTATAGGTCAGTAGTCACTAGTATTTTTACCCCACATGTTCACATTGATTTTTTTCTGGTGTCCATCTACATAGAAAAGGGAAAATGAAACAATAAATTCTTCAAATAACTCTCATTTACAGAAGTTAAAAACCAAAGGTTTTTTTTTCAAGGAAAAAGCAAATCTATTCCTATGGAAGAAGCCAGCCTCAGTTTGATGTGTGTCACTGCAAACAATTCTCCCTCGGCTCTGAGCCCTGCATGCAGCACTCATAGGCTTTGTTTTGTGCACTTAGGCAAAACAATGGGGAAAGAAATATCAAGGTGAAATGACATAACCCCCTAGATTAGAGCAGCTGGTAACAAGACTGCTCAGGATCGTCACTAAAGATACTATTCACTGAAAGGGAGAAAAAAGGGAAGGAGGAAAGGATAACTTGATTTATTCAGGAAATTGCTTGTTTCTTCAGAAGGCCTTTATGGGGACCATCACTTTATGTTAGAAGACAGCTGGTAACCAGAAAGGGAGTGGGAATTAAATTAATTTCCTATCTAACTCTTTAAAGATCTAGGTTCTGTTCAAGTAGATGTACAGATACATACAGAGAGCAACTGATGCTTTTCCTTCAGTTTCCCAGTTGCAAAAACAGCCTAAACCAAGACTACATATTTTTAGTATTTTCCATTCTTAGGCAGCACTAAATCCTGATTAGCTGCAGTTTGGCTGGGAAAATTCTACCTACACAAAATTCTTTGATGGTTCCAAGGCCTTACGTGCTTACATGTATGTTCACAGACTTTATAGCTCAAATGGGCGACTTTCTTACAACAGGTTTGATATGAGAGACAACCTCAGACACAAAAGTCAAGAAACAATGCCTTGCACTAGTCCACGAGGGAGAAATCCCTCCCTTTCTCTCCCAAGGTGTTCTCCACTGTCTCTCTGAATTACTTGGACTGGCGCTGGGAGAGCATGTTGTCTTTGCTCTCCTAAACCCATTGTGTTGAACTGCTGTGTGCTGTTAAACAGCTGCCACAATTCATCCCTGGCCTGGCCATACTTCAATAGTGGGTGAAGTGATTCATGCATCTATGGACTGTAAAGTTTGTAAAGCACTTCAGGATCCTTTGACAAAAAGCTGCTACATCACTGTAATTTATTAGCTGAGCGCGTTAAGTCTTAATGACAATACCCTCCGAGGTAATGCAGCTCAGACTATTGGGCTGAAATGGTCATGAAAAGTTTACACACAAAACTAAATGTATACTGTAAAAGCTTCCTCTGTTTGCAGTCTGGGCTCACTGTCTGTCCACAAAAAGACTTCCTTGTCATGGTTGTTTCTTTAGGTTGCATGGCATTTAGGATCTGGAAATAAAAATGTACCCAGATCCTTCCTTAAACGGTGTTGCAGTGCAATGGAAGTGGTTGTTGCACCCAGCACAAAAATATTATCTGACTTAAAATGAGGGGAAGGTCTGTGCACTCATGCAAAGTTCAAACTATCAACAAAGATGCTGAGCACCTTTGTTCAGAACTTCCTTTTGTCTCCTGATTTACTGCTGTCATCAAACTTTCAAATAAGGCCATATAAAAAATATTCTGCTTCAAGTGAAACCACTTCCTGTGGGGAAATAAAAATACAGGAAAGCAGGGAGTAAGAAAAAACTATTGTAGTCTATTTCAGGTCTAGAATGCAACATTCACATCTCCATGTTACCATTGTGGAGCTTCATGTAATCTTAGCCACCTGATCAATGGTAGATAAAACAGAACACAGACCCCAGGGAGACAATCCTTACACACATACAGTATGAGTTTTCTGTATCTGTAAAATGTCGGAAATTTATTAGAAGAAGAGAAGGAAGTTGATCTGTATATTAAAACATATATGGTTCTTCATTATAGAGACTTCTCAACTAAAATTTGGAAAATTTTCTTTTTTCTTTCCCACTAAAATTTCACAGTTCTGGCCCCTCTCTCTATTCATTGCTGCTAACATTCAATGTCTTCTTATTTCAATAACAGATTCATATTCCAAGTAGCAAGTTAACAGAATCTGAGACAAAGAGGAGAATTGCAGCCATTTAGTTTGACCTATATAGCTCAGGCCATGGCTGAGGTACATGGCCCTGAATGTCATGGGGACATGGTTATCTGGGCCTCAGGTCTCTCACTGTCACTGCCTTCCAAGGAACATTTTGCTATCCTGGAAATCTTTGGTTCTAGAGATGAGAACTGGCATCCAGTCACTTTAAAATTCATGCTGTTGAGTTGTCATATTCTCAGAACAAGTCAAGGAGTGATATGTACATACACTCCCTGAGTCACCACCCCACTGCTCAGACTGGAGGTTTCAGTCAAGGGCAGGTTCATAATTTCCCAGGTTTACACAGCAGTGGTTTTCTCTGTAAAACCTGCTGGGTAATCATTTAGATGCATCATGGAGTATTATATCTTAGAAACTACCAGAAGATTTTTAAACTCCACAAAAACACCATATGGAGTTTGACTCCTTTTTTTATTATTTTGTCCCACTGACCTTTTCCTATTGGTGTTGGCTTCTGGTATAGGAATCTAATCCACACCCAGTAGCTTTTGGAGCAACAGCACTCTAACAAGCAGAGATGCTGGGGCAGTACACAATGTCTGATGTTATCTAAGTAATGCCCTGTGAGTTTCTTCTTTAAAAGTAGGACCCAATCTCTGCTTCTCACTGGGCACTGAAAGATCAGCATCTTCCAGTTTTCTCAATTGCTAGTGCAATGCTTAGTAATAATCAGCACAGGAATGAGAGGAGATGGAAACAATGGAAGAGAAAATACAAGCAAAACAAAGCTTACTTGAAATTTGAATAAATTAGCTGCTGATGGAGGGAGATGGAGCAGATGGTCAGTCAGAGCAACCTAAGCCCAGGCAGTCCTATGAAAAGCAGCACAAAGCCAAGCAGGCAGCTCGCAGAGGAGGGCCAGCTCAGGCATTCAGGGCTGGAGAGACTGGCACCATCCAGTGCTGGGACGGGCAGGTATCCCAAAGGCACCAAAAGAAAACACACAGCCTACAGTGAACCCGCAGGCAGACTGCTAAGAAAAACAACTAGAACACCAACTAAGTATCCACAGCTGTTCAGGCAAAACAAACTCTTAACTAAGCACCCACCACAAGATTCACCTCAAAAAAACACAAACTGGAGCATCTTATTTGTCCTTTAATCCCTGTTGGACCGAGAGGCCAGAAGAGTTAAGAATCTGTGCTCTGGTATGGTTGTACAGGTTGGAACAGCCAAAAGAAAACAAGCTCAGTGGTCTCAGATCATTTCCCAAAGGGACTCTCATGCCACTGCTGGCAAGAGCTGCCTTTCTCCTTGGCAGCCACAGCCAACACAAGGACAGAGTGGGTCTGGAGGTTGCCCACATTTTGCTGGACAATATTTTGTTAGCTCAGAGGACGCTGCAGGGATAATGAAGTGGGATTTGTATTTTCTGTTGCCCAGCCTCAGTTAAGGCAGGACTACAACAGGCAGGCAATTGCTTTAGCTGCCCCTTTTAAAAGCACAAACCCAAACCAAATTTTGCATTCTATTTTATTTTAAACATGATAGGACATGGCTGCATGAAGCACTAAATATGTTTTGAAGGGAGTCTTTATGCTTTGCATAAAAAATTCAGTGAATACCATCTTTACCCCTGGCAAGCACAGAGTTCATATTCAAAGAAACTTCATGAGAAGTGTGAAGGCAGATGCTTTTTTTTTAAGGTCACTTACTAAATTTTATATCAAAATACAACAGATAATAAGTGTCTCCCTCTAAATAAAGCAGTTCATGGATTCAGGAAAACATTTTTAAGTATGGTTGTAAAAACATAGTGTTTATAGAGAAACTGGTTATACTTTTTAAAATGCTTAAATTTTTAAAAGAAATATGATTCCTCTCAATTTTCTCTAGATACTAGATTATGGGCCTGAAGGTATTGCTAATTCCAGGTATATTCAAACTTAACAGTTGCTGCTTCTTGATATAACCACTCCTCAGACTACTGTACTATATTAAGTTTATGTTTTTGACAGAAAGGCCATGACAAGCTGACCTAGGATAAAGTCCAAATGCAACTCCTACCATGGATCACTGGAGAATTCTCAGCAGATTCTGGTAGACAAGGTCTTATCAGGGTGTTCCTATAGTGGAGTATCCGACAAAGGAAATCAGTGATTTCAGGAGTTTTTCTCCCTGCTTGTTGCTGTTTCCTGTTAGGAGATATATCAGATCTCAGATAAAAGTGTTAGTAAGCCTAAATAACCTTTACAGGAAATGTAAAGTCATCCTGGCCTCCAGCTCTGGACCACATAAGGCAAGAAGGGATTTATCTGCTTAACAGCCATACATACCTACGTCCTTGTATATGTGGCTTTTATTCCATATTTGATTTAAAGCACATTCTGGAGAGCCTGTATTTTCTCTGCAGTTAAAGCAAAACTTGCTGAAAACAAAACAATGCAAGCAAAGTAGAAAAATATCATAATAGTATAACTATGGAAAGCTGAATCATCAACAGTGTTCTCATATTTTATTGTGATTTTTCAAAGTGCTAAGTTTCTCTATTAGAAAGACATGGAGATCTAGTTTTACAGCATATTTGAAACACAGAGAAAAATGTTACATGCTGGGCAATGAAATTGAATTTTTTTTATTCTTGAAAGAGACCTATCCATTTCGTTCAGTTCTGCCATATTTTTAAGTAAAAAAACAATAGGAATCTACAAAAATATTTTGGTAAAATTCGTGAATATCTGCAGGGGTTCTGGAGCTAAAAGTGATATTTCTTCCAACCTTCATATGAATAACTCATCTGCTAGCCTCATTTTATTTAGCACAAATGAAATAATAAGGCAGAGACACAGAAAACTGTTTCTCTGCTCATACAATACTTCTCACTTGTTATAGGTCCATTAATACAAGCCAGGCAATTTTTGTGTTAAAGGCTGAAGTGATGGAGCAGCTGAGTGTGCTTGTGGCTAAACATTTTCAGAAGAGAGTCTCTGATGGGATTCTACTGTGCCATTAGAAGGAGCTGTGTCCTGAAGAGTGTGTTTGGGCAAGGCAGGTGAGCCTTAGGGAGCCAAGGCAGGGCTGAGCAAACCAGAGCAGAGGCTTTGACCCTGGGGAGGCTCCCAGAAGTGCAGCCAGGTGCCAGGATTACAGCTGGCAAGGTAATTCTCCCAAAGCCACAAAGATCAGCAAACAACACGGCTCACATGCTGCAGCTGGGTGTTTTCTTAATAAAAAATGAAGGGCAGTGCTGCTTTTTCACAAGCCAGATATTAAACAGTCTGTATGGAAGCTGCACTAAGGATTTTAAGAGAAATGTGGCAGTAAAGCAGAGAAGATCTTAGGCCACCTTTTGCAAACCGTGTGTTTCAGGTCTTGGGGAAATAGAAATTGTGGGCTTTACTCTTGCATCTTGATTATTCAAAATAAAAGCTAACTTTATCAATGTTTCAGTTTAAAACATGTATCATCCTACAAAACCCAAAGTCATTCCAAATACATTTGTTAAGGCAATTTTGAATATGTTGCATAATTTTAATTTGGAGTATTCATTTCCCCTTTTCTCCAAATTTCTCTAAATTAGCCTTCTGCCTTTCTCTCCTTCATATAACTCAGATTAAACATTTCTTGAAGAAATCATATGATTAGCATAACCTACAGTGGATGGGATGAAGCTTTACAGCTATGACAAATATAAATTTGGGTAATGACACTAAGAAAATATCACTACACCTAAGGTAGACTGGGAAATAGGTAGCCAAAGGTTAAATACCCTTCAGTATGGTTACAGTAATGATATTATGCTTTTTTCAGGATGTTTTAGATTGGCTTAATACATAAAAAAAATTAAGAGTAATTTGCCCTCCCCACCTCAGCTCTACTCTACAATGTAATGCAAATTAAACAATGTAGTATAAAATAAAAATATATCATTTTTTTCTCTGGTTTCTCAAGATTCCAGTTTCTAGCAAAAACTAATATTAACACACCATCATTCATAAAGATTGCACCATGCTGTGCTAGGTTTGTTTTTGTCACATCCTACCTTAAATTGTAAACCACCTTTGAGAGCAGCCTCGTTAATTCATTTTCAACAGGTCATTTTAGGGCCAGACCAGGATTTGGCTTTTGCTTCGGAATATTACAAGTGAACATAATGCCATACAAACAATGAAAAATGTAAATATTCACCATTTGCTGGAATATCCTCAGGTCAACCAAACTCTTGCTGTTTGTGATTAGTGGTCTATTAATGTGCTCTGTGGCTGTATCATCTTGCTTTCCCATGGTGACATTATAAGCCTATTAAATGACTTTATATACATAAACGTTGGGGGTGGAGGATGAAGGCATTAAAACATAAAGAGGAATCAACTTATTTTGTTTTTTGGTTTTTGCTGCTGTTCTTAGTGCTGTTCTTAGCCTTTTTAGCTCTCGGTGTAGCTCATGTCCCTCACTCTACAGCAGCTCCTCAGGGCAGCCAACAAGCATCCATTGCAACAAACCTTCTCTCTGGGTCTGGCTGCACTCTTTGGCCAGAGCATCAAGTTCTGTCAGGAGCTGGTCACAGAGAAAAACAGAGGTTTTCCTCTGCTCTATGCCTCAGAGTGCCTGAGACCTCTTTCCTTTCCATGTAGCACCACACAGATCTCATGGGTTAGTGAAAATGTGACTGCACACAAGGTTCTGGTTCCTCCCATTGGACAAATACACTCTGGACACCCAACTTCTTCCTAAAAACGCTCTTCAGTGGACCATTCATGATGGCTCCATAGGTTTTCATTATTACTCACTCATTAAGGCCTTGAGATTTGTGCTGGACAGTGCAGCAGAGGGAGATATCCTTGAGAATGTTCTTCCTGGTGCTTCTCCAGGAAAGCCACAAGCAAAGCTCCCATTCCAAGAAGGAGCCCTGGCAGGGTGGCAATTTCAGAGTAACCGTGCATCTCTTTGCCATTTTGGCCAGTATCTGAGCAGTAGTTTTCTCTGTATCCCTGAGAGGCATAAAACTAAGCATGCAAATGGAAACCAGGATATGATCACCGCTAATTTATGAAATCTGAGTTATTATAAACAATGCACATTTCCCATTAATCTCATAGAAAATATGTTTTGTGTTAGAAAAGCAGAGTAATTCACAGTTTCCGGGGCATCAAATTTATGAAATTGAAATATAATTTGAATTCCTGTAGGGTTAACAGATATAATTTTCACAATTCATTTAGCTAAAGTCACATTTTCTTCTTTTAACTCTCTTATTGGATGACTAAATTATGATGTATATTAAGTTAACCTTTAATCACTAAAAGCTGTGTTCAGACACTTTGCTACTCTGCAAATGTTAGCCAGGAGCAAGAGCTTTGTTCTTGTTAGGTGTGACCTTCCTGTGGGAAGAAGCCTCTTCCATAACAGAAGCATGCCATGTATTTTAGGCAAGCAAGGGTTTGCCCTTATATAGCCTTGGAAATTCCTAAATACAGCACTGTGCTATGAATCTGCTAGAAGGGAAACCTCAAACTCCCAACTTGGAAGTCCTGACTTCCATCTGTCATATCCCAGTAAAGGCGAGCATCTTTTCAGGTCCTCCCTTCCATAATGTGGAAGGTATTTATTAGATTTTTTCCAAATTAATCCAGCCCAGAGTTGGTTTAATAGTGTCATATTCTGCTAATTACACAGTCTTAACATTCAATGATGCTGGCTGTGAAATGTACCCAGCCTCAACATCTCCATTTGATGGACTTACTTGATGTTTTGGCTGCTGCTGTTCAGACCCATCTGCTTGAATGGCATTATGCCCACTCATCAATTGGTTGGACCTTTTCATTACAATATAGATGTCTATCATTTATGAGTTTATGCTGGTTTTCCAGCTAACATTAGACTCAACAGCCATGTAGTGAGTGCTTCATGGAAAGCAAAAAGCACACATAGTGACACAAAACCCTGAAATCTGGTTTCATTAACAATGAAGATAATGCAGTCGAGGTAGATGTATGTTTACATCATTCATTGGAAACAATTTATCAGCTGCATTTATCCCTTATTCTTTCTTTTTTGAAAGAAAATGTAAGCACAGGCAATTTTTCCCCCAGTCTATTCTTCTCTGAGTCAGCGGTAAATCTGTAAACAAGCGCAGAGCTTTCAAAGTTCAACCGCTGGGTATTTGTGTCTGTTCCATCATGGGGCTTTTTAATTCACATTCTGCTGTTTGCACAGACAGACTGCAAGAGGGGAACTTGTAAAAATGAATAAATAATTAATGCCTAATAATGAGTAATTTGTTACCGGGAATGATCTTCACACCAGTATGTGAGAATTTGGGCCTTCAGCTAAAGAATATTTGCTCCCAAATGCTACCTTCAGGAAAATCCCTCCTGAGTAAGCATTCACAGCAAAAAGAGAGATGACTGTAGACAAACTACACAGCCACTTGGGACTTTAATTCAAGTTTATGAACTTCATTAAAGACAATTTACAACATCTGTGGGTATTTTCAGTGTTTTTGCAGAATTCATTTTACTTTATTTAAAAATATACACCATTTTTCTAAATGAAGGATCAAAATTTTCTATCAACATCATTTGTTATGTTAAGTGCTAACCAAATATAAATCTGAAGATAAAATGGTGATATGGAATAAACTAATAAAAGAAAAGCAACGAGACAGATATTATTACTGAGATTATTTTAGATGCTCCTGCACTATTTTCAGTGGTGACATCATTCAAGAGCTTTCAAATAGTTATTTTCTCCCCTTTCTGTTACCTGACAAAATAGCAGCACCAGGAAAAGAATTTCAGACAAGAGTGTCTGCTTTGTATCACTAATTCAACAAAATCATTTCAAGCCTTTTTTAAAATAAGCAGTCCCACTTAAAATTTTTTTTGAGGAAATGTCACTATATAAATAAGGGAAAACTATATGAAAAGTCAAAATATGGGGCAGGATAAAGGACTTCTGAATAGCAATCCAGTTCCTTCCAGGTTTGCCAGCAGCAGTATGCTCTTGCATTTTTTTCTTTGGTTTTTAGAGGCTGGTGTTACTCCTGACACCAGGAATTATCCTTATACCCAGCCTGAAAGTCAGTCTTGAGTTGTCACAGAGTTCCAGAAGTGCTGGTTTCAGGGAAGAGTCTGTCTAAAAGTGATGACACTGTCTCCTCTGGAAAGTTCTCTTTGCTCTGAGATACTACTGAAGAAGGAACACTGATTTCTTGCTTACACTTAATCAGACTTGTTGACATTTAGATGGAGAAAAAAAAAGTTACTCCCCTGAATACATTAATGGTGCAGAAAAGAAAGATATAGATTACACGGGCCTTCTATAGAAGCAAATCTTGCATGAAGTTCTTGTCATTTGATTAATATCTCAAATCAAAAGTCTTACCACATTGCAATCTGGGAATCAAGCCAGCTAAGAAACTAAAACATATATTTTCAGTATAACTGTGTTCATAATGACAGGACCACATGGTCACAGCTTCAAATTAAATAAAATATGTCTATTACTGTCCTTTTTTTAGGACACCAGGCAATGCATTTAAAAACACAGCAAACCACATCTGCTTGTAGAAAGAAAGATACATTCTTAGAGAGCTGGTGATAGAGACCTGTACAGTGCTGGAAGCCGGAGTACAGTGAGGTCCCTTTGGGATTTCCACCTGGTGTGGTAGGGAAAGAATGACTACCAGTAATTTTTCTTTTCTGAAAATTCAGAATCACCTTTTTTAACCTTTTTTTTTTTTTTTCTTTAATGGACGTGTGCTAGACTGTCTTACTGGCAAAACCAAGTCTCATCAACTTATCACATACCTGTGCAACACTGCACTAAACCTGTGCAACACTTTCCTAATGAACATCCCACCTCTCAGTATTCACCTTCCTGCTAGGCCTGCTGTTACTATAGCCTTCTTTTCCTGTTGCTCAAAGCACTCCTATTTTAGTAAACATTACTTTTTATATCAAGCCTCATGCAGTTTGGCACCATTAATAATGGTGCTATTTAAGCACTGCCCCAGGAAAAGAGAAAGAGAGAAGTGCAGATCTCTGCTCCCTCTCCCTCTGCACACTCACTCCAGCAACAGCCCCTGTTCTGGGCAGCCCAGGATCACATGCTGAGGTTTGTACTGAGGCTGCTCAGACACAAAGGGATGCTCCTTTCTGAAAAGTACTTATCCTGCTTGTAATCACAGCAAACTTGGAATTTCTTTCATGTTCCCCAGTGGTGTTTTATTCTAGCAGGAATTAGTTCAGTAACTCAGAGAGCTGTACAGAGAACAACAAGGGTTGCATTTGAAATACCAAAACATCAGAATTTAAATTATTGTGCAAATACAGGGCTGCATAGAGAAAAAAACATTGCTTTGAGTAAACATTGCAAAAGGAGACAAACCTGGACATTATAGGATTTTTTGCTTATTTAACTTAATATAAAGTATGAAAATTAATGCGACATGTGGATAACTTGTTCCCTTCAGAAGGTGCTTTACAAGTCATAGATTCTATATGATGTTGCTGTTGCTATAGTAACTCTTTTTTTTATGGCATAGCAAATACTCATACAAAACCTTTTGACTTTTACTAAGAAAATTTGCATTCTCAAAATGTTTTCAAGAAAACTTTATGACCTAAAAATAATAGATTCATTGTCTTTCCCTCTCCCTTTCCTCTTTCTCTCTCAGCAATTAAAATTATACTTCCTTGGTCAAGGACTTACTCTGTGATCTAAAAAGTTATTTCATCCCACAGCTATATTTCATGCAATCTGGTAACTTTGAGCAAATTCTAGTGAGGCTTCATATGTTAACTACTGTACTAGATTTCCCTCTTTTTTTCCCTTTCCCTTTTTTTTTTTTTTTTATTTCTTTGTTTAAAGGTGATTAATTACTCAAATGCAGTGTGAACCATTCACTTAATACACGGTGAGTAAGCTCAGTCCTTTTTATCTTCCCTGTTTTGAACACCCAACCGGCCAGTTTTACCCCACTGAACTAATGCAAGACAAAAAAAAAAAAAAAAAAAAAAAAACAAAAAAACCCTCAATGGCACACACTTTGGATAAATACCTCTACACTGTACATTTGCCAAGAGAGCTTCTAAGATCAGCTCTGTAAATGTCATGATCCTTAATGCTATTGTGGTATAACTGAAGAGCGTTCCTTGAGCCCATTTGGCTGGGCTGACTAGCGCACTTTGTTTTCCCAGGAGAAGAAAGCAGAGTAGTAAACCATTTTTGCAGAATGTCATTCTCCCACAACAGTTTATGAAAGAAACATCTGTGACAAGAATCTTTAATGCTTTTCTCAAAGCCAAGCTGACAGTAAAAGAGCATTGCTAAAAGTGGCAAATCAATCCCATTCCACTCCTTCTAGAGCAGGACACCTAATTTGCTATGTATCACATGTATTTTCTTCGCATGTGCTGAGAGGCTGTGACATTGATGTGGTGGCTGTCGTCCAAGCTTCTGTTGAATAAACACTTTGGCCATATAGCAGGCACACTGGCATGTTTAGCAATGTCTGCGGTCCAGTGTGAATTTACTTCACCTCAGGGAAAAGTTTGTTTAATTTTTAGTTTGCAAATTGGGGATAAAAACAGTATCTTTGAAGGTTTGATTTGAAAACTTTTTAAACTTGGCTTGTTTAGTCAGAGGTTTTGTACTACCTGGAAACACAGACGTATGAGAAAGAAGCAAGTAACAACAAATACAGTTTGGCAGCTAAAAATTATTTAATTACTGGGTTTGTGTTGATTGTGTTATAAAAATAAGATGATTCAGCCAAAACCAGCCTCAAAAATAGTATCTAGATCTGAGAGAATAATTTTTGTATTTAGTTAGTTAAAACATCTGAAAGCTTTTACTGACATTGGACAATGAATCAAAGCTCTGGTGAGTGTGCACTGAGGAAACTGAGAGCTCAGCTGTGAATCAGAAGGATCCTTCTTAAGTAGCTGGTTTTTTTTAAAATATGCAACACTACTGAAAGTTGTGATTATCCCCAAATTAAAGTAAATTAAAGTAAATCCTTAAATAAACTTCTGATGTCTGTTACTCTTAAATTATTCTATTTGGAAGCATTTTGCAAAAGACAGTAAGGCAGGAAGGGGACCACAACTTTTGGCATGGCTCATACAGACTATAGCATTCTTCTTTCATGTAAGGATGTTAAATGTAATGCCTGTCTTGTCACATTTTGGCAAGAACACATGGGCCAAGCCATGCAGTCATTCAACACTATCAGATCTTCCCCTAAATCCCATGGGAGTTCTGGCTGAGGCTGGAGTTCCCAGTGTAATGAGATGGATCTAGATAGTGAACTGACAGCTCCAAGAATCTTTCCTGGCAAAGAGTATCCCCACATCTGAAAGCTGAGTGAGGTTAGAGGCTGGAGTGACAGGGCTGTAGTGAGAACACCCAAAGTGTATAACAATGGCAGATGGCTTGTACCTCACTCATTGCCAGGGGAATGGTGGTCAAACTGTCTGAACACAAACTTAGAACCCAAATTTTGCACTTAAAATAAGGGAGCCCTAGAGAGGGCAGCCATAAAAATGTCTTATGTCCAGGGAGCCTTCTGAATTCAGGCTGTGGCACTGGGGCTGTTGTATGCTATAAAGTTGAGAAAGTTCCAAAGAAAGTCTATTTATTCCATCAGTTGTCACAGATAACACTTGTTTGTATACATCTTTAAAGCCAAAGGAGTGGAATTGCATAAATAAAGGGACAGGAAATGAGAATATATTCCAAAGACATAATTGGCATCTCCATAGTTGCTCAATTAGAGGCACTTGATCAGATAACCAAGGCAGTCTGAGTTCTCCTGAATGTCCCTGTGAAAGTCAGCTCAGTGACCTGTGGGCAGAGTGAAAAGGTGTGGAAGAAACTCGAACACTAATGATATTCCAAATGATAATTCACAGCACCACAGAGAAACAGAAGACTGACTCACCCTGAGGCCATGTGAATGGAAAGCAAGGGTAGTTTCCAAAGCAAAAGGCAGACCTGAAAGATTTAATCCCAATGAGAACAAGCCACCTGTTCTGCTAAATCCATTTCCTCCCCATTCTTCATACCACCTGCCTTATGCAGGGGAGAAGGATTTCATGTCTTCAAGAGGCACAGTTCTGTTCTCTTTTTTTTTCAGCAAAAAAGTGCCTCCACACAGTGAGAAATGTCCCTTGCAATTTTCAAGCTCATTTGAACTTGAAAATACTCTCATCTGACTTCAATGGGACAAATCTTCAGCAGGGCACGCTTGGCTGGGCTGGATGCTTGTTGAGAAACCCAGTCTGCAACCACCTGTCGGCTGCTGGGTCCTTTTGTGAACATTCAGCTCTTTGAGAATACGACCCTATTTCTGCATCTGTACAGCTCCCAGCACATTCTGTCCTTGTGGAAGTGTGGAGCTTCAGACACTGCCCAAAGCACATGATGTTTTTAAACACTGCAATAGATGCAGTAGTGCACAGGCAAGCAAACAAATCCCTGCCAGATTAACCCTGAGCCCTGAATTTGCTCAGAGTACAATACAAGCAGGTAGTCTGAACACTACTGGGATTTTTAAAGCAAATGTAAATGGTGCAGTAGATAACAAACAGCTTTTTTTTTTAACTTGCTCCTCGTTTCCTTTTGTGTGCTCTCCTCCCATATAGTCGATATCCAAACATCAAAACACAATTTCGTTTTATTTTTCGGAGTTCATTTACTTACACTCAAAGGCTTTTGTTACAAAGAACAAAGCACATGTGTCTAACAGTTTGACCCTTCCTCCATCCTTCCCAAGGGGCTGCAATTAAACTTTCATTTAAGTAGTTATTTGGTGTGTGGGATACTATGCTAAAATACTTTGAATCAGTGGTTTTTGTAAGGCCCCCAGCTGCTCTGTCTACAGCACCCAGTAACTCTTCTGATCACATTGGAAAGACTTTGCTAATGTTGAGTATGCTTGGGAGGAGTGATTATTTAGATAGAAGAAATGAAAATAGAGAAAGGATTCTTTTTACGGAAAGGCACTGACTGCAAAGGACAACTGGAGTGTGTATTATGTGTCTGTCCATTTCTTGCCCATCATTTTGTTTCTGCCATGGGAATACATCAAAATATTGGCTTCCTGTGAATAAGGCACTTATTCATGACTTAGGACCTTGTAAATTCCTTATGTGATTGTGTTAAAATGTCCTTACATTTCCCATGCTCGTACTAGATTTTTATTTGTGCCAGCACACTCTCCCTGTCTCTCCTCCAGTGCCACTTCACATGCACAAAAATGGAAAATTTGTTTTCCTAAAAAAATTGCATTCTGAAATAAAGATTGGCTGATTTACAGCAAAAGAAGGAAGAAGTCTTTTGTTCTCATCTATACCATCTCTTGACCCCTTGTCATTATTTTCCACATTTTGTAAGAAATAATAGTTGTATTTATTTCTGAATTATTTTGGAGTTATTCCTCTTTCCTCATTGCACCCTCCCCCAGTTTGGTTGATTTTCTTTCTCATCTCATTTACTTCCTTGAAAGCATTCACACAAGAGCAACTTCATCCACTAGTTTGTGGTTGCAAACCAGATTCTTTTGGAGAAAACTCAGCCTAAAGCCATATGCCAGCACCAAAGTGGTACTTGAGTCACAACCAGGAGGGCTGCACCATCAGCCAGTCTCCCAGTGCACAGCTAATACATTCCTTACAGAAAATTTTACATCACATGTGCAGTGGAGACATCCAAGCCAGAGGTCCAAACTCTATTTAATTAAAAATAAGTCCTGTGAACCACATGAAATAGAGTTGTGAGGAGCCTAAGCACGTATCAATCCAGTTTACAAGATCTGTTTCTATTGCAGTGAATTGCAGGCTAATTTAATGTCTATAGTGCATGTAATGTCTGCCAAGCCTGCAGCCTCCCTTTCAGTGGGATCACTAAGAATCTCTGTGCCTTTTAAGATTATTTCCACAAAGTTTGAGACTTCATCTCTACAGGTTCACAGTTTCTAGAAGGATGAAATACCAATATTTTCATACAAGATGCATCTCTTTAGAAATCTAGCTAGAACTCATGGCACTCATGTTGAGATATAAATCCCTGTCTGCACAACAATACCAATAACAGTTCTTCCCTATTATGGCAAAATGTTTTTGCATTGACACTGTAGTTGTCAGCTCATATGTTTCCACCAAATGTGCACTCTAGGACTAAACTGAAACTGAATTTAGAATATTCTAAACTTTCAGGGACGGGCAGCCATTTGAACCTTGTATGTGCATTTCATGAAGGGCTTAATCAAAACTCAATCAATTCCCACCTCAGCAAGTTTAGAAAGGGATTAAAATCCAGTACCAGATTTGGATCTGAGTTTTGTGCCTGGGGGCTCATTTCTGTTATCAATTAGCTGTTGCTCTTGTGATGTATCAAAAGGCAGTAGCATATAGACTGTTGTTTAGAGATGTACATAATGTAGCTTTAAATTTCATTGGGAAACTAAACAAAACCTCTGGCCTTAGGGCTGCATGTTCAAATGCTACAGTCCCATAGTGCATTACACCAGTCAACACTTCTTTTCAAATACCACCCGCATAACAATTAACCTCACTTCAACCTTGAGGTCTCTGATTAGTGATGGCCTATTGTTTAAGTTCCATTAACATAGCCCCTGTGTTGCCCTATTCTCACTCAAATGGACTAATCAAATCAGTCACCAAGGACTTAAGCTCAGGGTCCAACTTCTTTAGTAAGCAGCAATTTTCAATTTAAGGAGAATGGTGGATGTCATCAACACAGTCACAATTAGTATAGCTCTGACATGGAAAACATTCTTAATGATCCCAAATTTGTGAAATATCAAGGGCCCCAGTAACTTGCAATATGAGAATTTCTATGTATAATAGAAAAATTACAATATCAATAGGGCAGTCAATGCATTACCTTGTACCAGACAAGGCTCTGAAAGGACAAACCTCAATCAGATTCCATTTAATTTCTAAAAGCAAATGCTGTTTTGAACCAGTAGAAATAAAAACACGTTACTGCATTCATAAAATGTTATTTTTTTGCTACCCACACCATATTTATTATGCAAAAAAGGAAAGAATTGTTTATTTTTCCAAATCCAGTTACAAAGTTGTTATTCTTGACATTCTTCTTACTTGGATTACACAACTATGTTTTCATTCACATTAGCTGATACTTGCTCTTTCAATCATTTGGATTTTAAAATGGTCTAGTATTATTTCTTTGAATTATTTTTAACACTGTCTTCTATTTCTGACAAGGTATTGGATGATTGGAGCACGCACAAACCTCTAAGAAGATACAGTGGAAAAGTCATGGAAAATACTTCACCAGCAGAATCCAAGGCCAAATCTTCAAGGGGCCAATATGCATGTAATGAGAGTTTCTGCCTCCTTAGCAGCACAGATACCCATGCACCACACAGGCAAGGAATTCTTTCATTTTCATGTGCATGCAGTTACTCCATGAGCAACACATATCTTTTACAGCCATTCACATCTTGTTTTTCTTTGAATAAGCAGCAAGAAGGCAACGTGGGAAGCCTCTGGCCATTGAGCAGGACACTGAGGATATCAAGGACTTTCAAAATGGAGCCTTTGTGGCAGATATGATTTTGCTGTGATTATAATTGTTAATTCCTATCTAATTGAAAATAACCCATTTGTGCTCTTTTTCTCTTGCCATTGTGTTTTCTTGCCAAATTGTCTCTGCTTTCTCAGTCTAATACTTTTTCAGACCATGGTGGAGTCATACTCTCTCATCTCCTCAGAATATGATGAAGTTGATAGATAATGTTCACACGTAGCTTTTCTTTTATGATCAGCTAAAACACTGCACAGAATAAACACTGCCAGACACATTAAGTGTTTTATTTTTCTGCTTCAGAGAACAAAATTTGGCAGAAATATTCCCTAATTTAAATCCAGCCTTTGTCTGCCTCATTGCTTTACACACCATGTAGTGAAAGAACTGGCTTCACACTGCTCCCACACCACCAGTCCATCTGACTGACAATAGATCCAATCTGCATTACATGGGAGGCTGTGTGAGTGGGCTATTCTGCTCCTCCATCTCCACCGACAGCTGGAACTGGACTTGGAGCAAATACCAGGAGAATTTGCATGATAGTCCATTTGGAGCACATATGCTATAAATTCACCATTGCTGCAAAATGGCAAACCATAGGCCCCGTCTACACAGAAGTTACACGAATTGAAATTAAAACCAATTTAGTCTAAACCAGAATGAACTTTGCGTGAATGCTCATAATAGTTTAAAATCATCTCACTTCAGTTTATCCAGCACCACTGGCTTTCCCCAGCAGGCAATTAACCAAGTGCAAGAGAAGCACAGACACTGCCAAGCAGTCTCCATCCTTAGCTGAAGTCACTTTAAACCCCACCTTTAGCCCCTTTAGTGTCTGGTGGGGGCTCTGCCTTATTGGCTGGGGCTGTTCAGCCACACCTGCCATTGGGAACTGGGGGAACTCTCACAATTCTTCAATCCTCACTTGTGTTACCCACGGTCAGTCACTGCCTCCTCCTTGGAGGACTCCAGAAGTGACAACACTCTTGCCCAGCACTGGATCAGGTTTGATCCTTGCAGTCCCTCAGGGAAGGCACTGGGGCAGCAGCTTCTGGAGTGGCAAAAGCTACTCACATTCTCCAGCCATTGTTTTGGTCATGTTACCCCTGGGCACTGACCCCCTGCCTGCACTGCCTCCTGTTGCTCTTTTGTTCAAGAGAAAACTTGTCATTTAGAGGCTGATTATTAGTTTTCTTTTCTCTTCCCCACCCGGAGTCCCCCTTTAACTGGATCATCACCAGTTTTAGAAGAGTTGCCCCTTTCTAAAGAAAACAAAACAGAATAAACAACCTCTTTCCAGTCCCTGCCAGAGCTCTCTTCTTTTCACCAACATCCATTTTCTCCCAAACAAAATGAAAGGACAGGGAGTAAAAAGACAGCTTCTTCCCTCCCTCCACAATGAAACAACAAAGAACACAAACAAAATTAAAATTAGGCATTTAAGCTGATTTTCACCACTTAACTTTTGACATGTTTTTGCAAATTTCGTTCAAGTCCCCTCTGAAGACTCAGCCAGTGAAACCCACTGTATCAAGTGGTGTTTCCAAGCCCTTTTTGCATAACTTCCCAGCCCACGATTTGGAGTGGCAAAGGCACCTTTCTGCTAACATGAAAATCGGAGACTTTGACACAACAAAGTATCTGTCCCTTTGAGAAGAAATCAAGGTTTAAATGCATAATTTTTCAACTTTATATACCTCTGAAAATATTTGAGGCCTCATACATCCAAACTCACTCTGCAAAAGGATCTCCAGGTGGGTGATTTATTAGAAGCTAAAGCCATTGCCCAAAAGTTCTGTTCTATTTTATGCCCGCGTAGTGTCGGTTCAGCTTCATTGTCTTGCTTTGAGAAGTAATTGTTTTCCTCTTCAGAAATATATTTTTCTTCCAGTAAGTCTGCATCATATTCATCATCTGGAATGTATTGGGAGCGCTGCACTGGGCTCAGCTTGCAGCTGCTCCCAATCATACCCAAGTGCTCAGAGCCGACCTGCGAGAGCCTTGGCAGGCGAGGGTGGCACCACCAGCCCAGTCACCACTCCTCCTTCCATCCTTGCACCCTGCTCTCTGCTTCCTCCCCAGGTGTCATTCAAAATGCCTTTTTTTTCATCCACAGAGCCATTCACAGTTTGAGAGCTTGTATTTCTTTGAGATGGTTTCTCTGTTTCAACATCGTGTTTCACCTGGCAGCCAAGATTGGCTGCGGTTGCATGAGATGAATAGCAATGTTGACTCTGTAAAATACATGAGAGTTTGCAGAATGACAGGCCATTCTCAGTGGATGTACAGCACAGGAGCAATAGAAATATGGGGAGTGTCTTGTTTCACAGAGGAGAAAAGAAAGGATTTATTTCCATTGGAAAAAATTAATATTCTTCATATTTTTGTAAGAATGTCACAACCACTCCCCTGAAAATATTCAGCAGTAGAATTGCTAAGAACTGTGCTCATTTTTGCATTGTGGGCTTCACCAGCAGTAGTATCTTTTCCTAAGAAGCTGTTAGGTTTTTTATTGGTCTCACTTAGATCTGAAAAACCCTGAAAAAAAAAAAAACACATATACATGAAACTCATGAGCTGTTACCGCCATAGGAAGGCATGCAAATAGAATATTGACTACTGGAAAGAGAAAATTAGAATTTAATTTACTAAAGGAATTGTTTTGTTTTTTTTTTAATACAGTATGTGCTAGTCAGGTGCTGCACATTTTTTCACTAAGACCTAGGTCCAGAAGAAACTTTCTGTGCTGGTCTATGTTCCTCCACAGCTTTGCAATCATCCAGCTTCTCTTGGGATTTGTCTCTGGTTTCAGAGCCTACCTGACTGAAGCAAGGCACAGATGTTGCTGCTGTACACTTAAGAGATTCCTCCTTCTGTATAACCCCAGTGCATTCTACCTCCAACCAACATTCCCTTTGCCTTTCCAAGAAGCACCCAGGTCTCTCAACATGCCCTTGTTCCCTTCCCCCCATTCCCATCTTCCCACTGCTCACCTTGAAGTCTCTCACCTTTTTTGTTGATGTGGCAGCCAGCCAAGGATCCTACTTAACTAAAAGAAAAGCACTTTTCTTTGGCTAAACCAAACTAAATGTGTGGAGATTAAATTAACTGGCTGAGTTACAAAATACATAATATGGTTGATGGTTGTGATTTTACAGCAGGTCCAGAAATATTCTGTTGTTTCCCTATAGATGGAAGGTCTTCATTTCTCTGTCTTCTTGACATAGAAGAAAAACTTGTGTCTATAAGAAAAAGATTGAGTAAAGGACTTTAGAGCATTTCAGAAACAGAGGACAAATGGAAAACTAATAGCTTTCTCTAATTTTTTTTTTTTAAGAAAACTCTTTTAAAATAAAATGGTATGCTTTTTATGGTGGTATCAAGCTGCCATACCACTTCACTTGGGGTTATGTTTGGAACTAGTCAAGCAGCTCATAGCACTGTGTAGGATACTGTTCAAGCCCCTGAATAATAAGCTGTGCCCATTGCAATAGTTTCAGCAGCATTAAGTCAGCTCAGTAAGGGTAACTGAATATAAGAAAACACCATTTTTTCCTCACTTAGACAAGAGCAGAAAGAGATAGTGAGCCCCTAGCACTGCATAGAGCAGGTGGATAGGAAACCATCTGCTCCACTGCTGCTGGCTTTCCTGAGCCTGGGGACCTGAGAGATGCCCCAGGCTCCTCAGCAGCAGTTGCTAAGGAAACATTTTAGGGAACCTTTTTCATAAATTCATAGTAATCTCCATTTCTCAAATGTCAAGGCTAATGACTCACCCTTTGATTGCAAATGGGATTTACTACCATAGAATTGCTGGCAGCCTTCAAAGCTAAATTGTATTTGTCAGCATTTGAAGACTTTTAGTACATTGGTTACTACTGCTCCCCTTGAGTGAGTAGAAAATGTAGATACATGAATATCTGGCAGAATTCCCTCAGATATATTTCAACCCTTTCCTAAGTTTCCATATAGGAAAGAAGACAGGTATTGGTCTGAAGGGCTCCCACAGCAGGGAATCCCCCAGGAAAGCCTGTGCCTTTGGGGGTTTGCTGCCTGAGGTGCAACCAGCCTTCTCCTGGGAAGCACAGACCCCAGCAGAGGGGAGCTGGGACCAGCTTAAAGCTGTCTCTGGGGGTGACCAGTAGAAACATGCACCTTGCCTCTCCCCCAGGGGTTACTTCTGCTTGAAGGCAGCTGGATTCATCCATGGATTTTCTGCAAGTCACACATGAATCCATGTCTTTGGCTTCCACTGATTAATCGCTCCAGCAGTCTGCAGTTTTACCCCTCGTGCATTTTGGATATCACCTGAAACGAGAACCTGACACTACAACATTTTGTGCCTTCACAATTCTTTTTCTGCCAAGTGCAAAGTTTGCAAATGCACTCCGAGACTTCCTTCTTCAAAATATTTGAGAAGTTATCAACAAACCAAACTTCAAGGATTGTATTTATTGCTTTGAAGGCAATACATATTTAGAACAAGATTCTCTCTCAAGTGGTACAGACTTCACCCCAGATGGATCTACTTCCAAGTTAAAAGCTTATAGCCCAGAATACAATTTTCAAAGTGGATATTTTAACTCCTGGTACTTTAAAAATACATAAAAGAATCTCAAATAAATACAGACCTAACCTCAAACTTTCTGTAAAACAATTTTTGGAAACACTTCACATTTATATAAATGCATATTATAAATCCATTTGAACAACTGGTTCATAGTGCATTTAACACACTTCCAGTTAATATAAAATAAATAATGTACTTTGAATGGATTGCATTACAAACCACTGTTACTCATGGAAATCCCTTCTCCCTGGAATTCTCAGTGACTGGTGTATGTAAGATACTGATGAGACCAACTTGTTGTCAGTAGCATCACATTGTTAGGGGACACGTTCCTTGACATAAAATCAGTATCCACCAATTTAGGAATTTAATGCACTTAAAACGTACAGAAATTCCTTCAGAGAAGCACTTGTATGTTATTTTGAAGTGTTTCCTGGTCACCTTGAACACCATCCTGTCCAAAACAGGAAGACAGAGTAAACACTCATCCAACTTTTGCTTTCTCTGCCTAGAGAAAATATATCCCTCAATCCCTCAATTGCACTTTATACCACTCTGCCCTAGAGACAGACAAATTTGCTTTCCTGTTGCATCTGGTTATGGGATTTTACAGTGTAGATTTGCTCATTTTCCAGCTTGAGTATTTAGCCAAATTGCCAAGTGCTGGGAGAAGGCTCCACTCTAGAACTCTTTTTGCTAGAATACAGAAAGGGAAATTCCTGCCTCTGAGATGCTGACACTGGTGTTTCTAAGGCCATTTATTTTCCTCCATTGATTGGCTTTTAATTCTATACTGTCATAGAATTTTGCTTTTACTGATACAATAAAATTAACTACTGTCAGTGTAGAGGTGGTCTTAGTTCCCCTTGGTTTCCAGCTGGCTCTGTCTAAAATCGTAATTTAAAGAATACAGTTAACATAGAAAATAAGTCTCCAAATCTTGACTGAAAACATGTGGCCCCAAAATGTAGATTAAAAATGAACAAACATCTGCATTATCATACTGTTTACCAAATGCTGAAATCAAAGCCCAGTCTGTGCACTATTTCCTCTTTCTGTAGCCAAAAAGTCTGCTTAGTTATTTCACACTACACCAAAAATCTGATAGTATGTTATTTTAGTAACACCGAGTGTTCTCATTCAGCTAATTATTATTTACATTATTTTTTAAAATCTCAGAAGAAAAATCCTAAGATGGCTAGGAGGATCTGTCTTTTCATTTCAGACTCATCAATACCTACAGCTTCTGCACCTGTGTGGTTTTTCTTGTGTGAAGTAAACTGCCATGATGCTGCACCATGTGCCACAGTGGCTCTGAAGCCTGGCTGATCCTTTGCTTGTAAACACCAAGATGGGACCTGCACACATAGAAACAAGCACAGAGTTGCATGGAGCCACAGTACATGTGATAGTGGTTTAACCTTTTAAAAGAATTGTTTTCTTGGTTCAATTAAAAAACAGAGATAGAGACTCTGGGAGGTTATGACCAATTTTACTCTCATACAGTAAACGTGAAATCCTGAGGACTTTGAAGCACTCTGTAATTCAAACAAAGTTTTATTATTTCCTGAAATGCAACAATCATCAGAACATCATCTATGTAGATTAACACTTTGTTGTCTTGCTTCTTAGAGCCCTAACAACCTGATCTACCAGCACAATACACATTCCTAATGCTCCCTGGTTGGTTGAAGTAGGGAATTTCCCCTAATTTTGGCAAATGATATGCTGAGAGAAACGTTACTTAACTCACCACACAGCCATAAATCTGCTTTGTAAATCTTGCACTTTTTGGAAGGCTTATTGCTAAAACTTTTGCTTCAGAAGCACATTTAAGGGGTTTAGATTTAATAAGGTTAAAAACCATCTGAGCATTTTGAGACTACAAAGAAATAATGTATCTGTAGTGTCCCTTGCGATAGATTAGAGACAGGGCTTGGTTGCAGTAATGAATATAAATGGGATTCTTTATTAAAGCCACTGGACAGAAGCAGGACTGTAGCTCTGCTCTCCAGCTCCCAGGCTAACTGCACAACCTATGCTTCCTAATAGCACCAGGCAAGTCTATCCTAAATCCTGGCCTAGATTCAGCACTTTGGGAAGGGATTGCCAAACTCCATGAAACCTAGCTGCTTAAATTGTTCAGCAGTGGATACAACTTCCAGAGCATGCCCTGCCAAGGCTTGCACAATCCCAGCATTTGCATGCACGTGAATTAAACAATGAAAAGGCTGGAAATTCTGCAAATGGGAATAGAAATCTCTTCCATGCAGAAATTTTTTTTTTTTTTCTCTGTGCAAGTTTAAGGATAAAAATGGGTCTGGGACTTGAAAGCCTAGATATTTGATTTCTTTAATGCCATTTTAATTACAAAACAAAGTTGAACAATAAATGTATATATACAGTGGAGAGAGGCAGCCACCTTTCCATCTGCCATAGCCAACATTATAGGCTCACTCCAAGTGTTGGGGAGATTTTATGGAGGCTGGACAGGGAAGTTAATGAATGTCTCAGGTCTTTGTACTGAATCCAGAGCATGCTCAAGGCATAGACAAAGTAGGTAATGGAGAAAGGAACTGGGTCCTTGATCCCAAAAAGCCCATTCCTGTGGATGCAGCCCTGTGCTCATCCTCTCTGCCAGGCCAAGGGAAGCTGAAGCCTTGCAGCCCACTGGCAGGCAGAGACAGAGCAGAAATGTCCCCTCCATCCTGCAGTCTGGTTGGCCTCATCCTCGCAGCCCAAGGCTCACAGAGCTCATGCAGGGGTGCAGTGCAGAGCTGGGACAGCCCCGCCATGGAGGGAATGCAGTGAGGGAGGATGTTGGTTAGGCTGTTGGGTCTCCCCGCCCTTCTTAAGCCTCAGTGGCTACTCTGACCTCCCTGTTCCCACTCTGCAGTCCCAAATCTGCCTTCAGTCTGCCCTTTGCCTCTGCTGCCCACCCCCCAGCCCAGTGCCATCCTCATGCTTTGGTGCTGGGCTGCTTCAGGGGCTGGGCTGCTCCTCATAGATTAAACCTACTAGTGTGAATCTCCTTTGAAGCGGGTCCATCATGCTGTTCTCAGACCACACTCACCATTAGGGATGCTTTTATCCAAGGAGCAGCAAATACACTGCCTTTTCCTAATATTTTGAGGAGTGAAGGAGAGTGTTTTCTCTGAGCTCAGACAAGCTGTCTGGATTCCAGCCTGAGGAGTACCTGCCAGAAACTCCAAGATCCCTGCATGGAAAATAAATAGACTGCTAGAGTCAAACACATTCAGTTCAGCTTCAGAAACTCCTGCAAAAAGGGCTATGGCAGACATTCAGGCTGTGGCACAATTTCTGTCCAAGAGGTTGTGCTCTGCCTTGTGCCTGCACAGCCAAACACCTTCCTGCACAAAACTCCAGAACCCTCCCCAGCAAGGGACTCGATGGGTGGAGAGGCTGTAGGAATTCTTGAGAGGTTTAATATCGCAAAAATAGGGACATGACTTTCTTATTTAACTGCCAGGGAGGTGAGGACAATGGGCTTGGGAGGAAGGCATGTGGTGGAAGACATTCAAAGGCCTTTTACTTGTACAGTGATGACTGTTGGTAGAAGGGTTATCCTTCAAAAAAGAAAACATGAAAATAAAAACAGAACAAGCAGACTCCCAAGTTAGAGAATACACATAAAAATGTTGCTGTGGGGGCTTCTGATACATTCCCCTCACCCCCTCCCTCCTTGTCTCTCTCCTCTCCAATACCAGTGCTCTAGTGCTGCACTGAGCAGAGGATTAGAATAAGCAGGAGGGTGCAGTGTAGGTGTGGGATCTCAGGATATCAAGAGGTGAAAGGGTGACACTACCTTCTGATTTGAAGAGCTAACTTGTGGAAAGCCTATGATCACATCAGTGGGCCACATGTACCAAGTGAGTGTTGCACATGTCAGTATATTAAACATATGTGGTTCTTATTTCCTATGTTAAAGGAATATAGCTTGCAAGCATCAGGGGGGGTGTTGTTATTTCAAATGAAAGGTAAATGTGGATTAAGGGTATTTCAAGATTCCCATGGTCTGATGACAGTGAATACCTGCAAAATGCAACTTTGTTTTTAAAGTTTTTCCAACATTTAAAATGTCTGCCTCACAAATTGGTGTGGGACCTGGTTTCATTTTAAAGGCTCATGGAAACAACCAGAGCAGCAGGAACAATAACAGCACCCTTTCAGAAAAATACAGGAAATCTTTTCAGCCAGATGCACTGCAGCACTGGGGCCACCATGAAAGTCTTGCAGTTAAAGAAACCTCACAACATCTTCTAGGCAAAAAGGGGATCATCACGTCTCCTAACACTTCATCTTGCATTAGAAATAATTCTTGCTCGAGGAAGCAAAAAAGAGCCAATAAAATGTTCCAACTTCATTCCTTTATTGACTTTTTGTTGCCTCATGTTATTAATAAGAATTTACAACCCAATTTACAGTGTAAGGTTTTAGCATGGACTATGCTTGTATGCAGTTTGAATTTTAAAAAACTTTGGGGCATCACAAATCTGGCAAAATCTTTTAAGAATTAATAGAGTTTTGTCCGGGGCCAGATTTTGTAAGAAGGTCTCTAAACTCGACCTTTATAGTTTTGTGTGAGAGGAAGTAGGATCTCCTGGGGCATCTTATGATTGGGGGTTTGGGGTATGAAAATGAGGGATTGGCACGTTGCAAACACTGCTCATGGCAGGGTGCAGGTAAAGAGCAAGGGGCCAGCCACTTTGAAAGAGAATTCCTGATTTTCAGGCCACATGAACGCACTTTTAAATGCCAATTTGATTGGTGGGAAGACTTGGGGGGGGGTGAAAATCAGAGAATAGTAACATTATCACTTTCTTACTTACATGACAGGGATATGAAGACAATGATTTTTGAAGCAGTGGATGTGGTGGAAGACATTCCGAAGCCTTTTAGACTTGGACACCGTTGACTATTGGTAGGGTTATTCAGGAAAATACAAACAAACAAACAACAATCAAAAAAACCCAACCCAGCAGCCAAAACCTGAGGCTCCTAAATTAAAGAATACACATTAAAATGCTGGCCAGAGGCTTCTGATTTGTATATTCCCATCTCCCTCTCCCTCACTCTTTCCTCTCCAATACTAGTGCTGTATTGAGTTGGAAACGTATAAATGTTACATGTAAGATGCAGCCTTACTGTTGCATCTTTATTCAACATCAACTTCCAGATGGGAACTATTTTTCATGGTTCATAAAGCCAAATCCAGCTGCTACATTTGGACCTACATAAGGAATCCACATTTTATTGCCTTAGCAGTGCATATAAAACAATTGCTGTTGTTTCTTTAGTACTGGTGCACCTCACATTTCTCAATACATTTTAGATATTTAAATTTTTAAAACTGTATTTTATAGTTCCTCATTTAGCTGTGCACCGTAACAAGATCCTGCTTTTACAACATTTTCTAGATATCTAACATAACTGAAAGAAAAACGACCATGGACAAATGGTATTCAATATAGCAGCCATATATTCAGTTACTTACTAAGAGTGTTCAGACAATTTCCTATGTAAACCACAATGATATTAAATACTTCTGGAATCTCAGCTTTATTAAGAGACAGGAAGTGCAAACTCAGGAGTCTCTCCCCTCCCCCTCGGCTAATCTGACTCTTTGATAGTCATGTGTTAGGAATAACCATCGAGTTGCTCCTAACGAAAAATATTCCCACAGCTAAGAGAGAGTTAACCCTTGCGAAACCTCAAAAGAGAGAGTGGAGCCCATGTGTTCACACAGAGAGAGAGGGAGGAGAAAATGCCCATTAGGAGGAAGTTTATGCCAGCAGCAGGTCTGCACAGCCCTCGCTGGCAGCTTTTCCACACAGGCACGATTCATTTGCATTTTCGGTGGCATTGTCGGAGCAGTGCAGCACATGCATGGCGGGGAGGACGACCCGGCTCCAGAACGAGCCGTGTTTGTGCGAGCTCGGGGCTCCCTCCCCGCAGATGTCAGGCTGCTGCTGGAGAGCAAACAAACCCCCAGAGAGCGCCGAGGTGGGACAGAGAGAGTTAATGCACGGCTATGACAGAGGAGCAAGTTTGCTGTGAATTGGGAAGCACAAACTATAGTAATCCCCACCCTGCTGAGTGGCTTCCCCAGAGGTCTGATACAGTGCCAAAGCCTCTTACGCATACTGAGACAAAGCTTATTTCAAGCCGAATTCAGCTCCTGAAGCCACCATACTGCTTCCTGACAGCCTCCAATTGCACTGCCTCTGTATTTGTGTTTCCTGCTGTTTATATTTACTTGTTCCCAGAGCCACAACAGCTACAAAAACAAATAGTTGCTATTTGCAGGGCTCTGTATCAACACAGGTAAAGTGCTTCGCTTCCCTTTTAGTTTTACAAAGATTGTGCAAATAGGCTTTTAATACCTCAGAGAGATTAATTTGGTAATTATAAACCAGTTTAGGAACACATGCCAAACAATTGGTCATATAATCAGCATCCTTGTTTCAGAGTATTAGCGCGGCTGAGGCAAAAGGTTTTTAAACCATAAGGGCTACACAAACACTCCCTTGATTATATTGCTATTATTTCCCCATTCCACTGAGACCCAAGCTTGAAATATCACTTTTTTGTTTGTCAAGTCCCTGTGGATGCTCTCCGGATCTGTGCTCCTGTCTCTTTGGCCCCTGTACAGCTATTGTGACGGAGTCTGATTTGGGTAATGGAGATTTTGTTTGATATATTTATTTAAAGAATCAGCTTAAGGAAGCCTGAGAGCCATCAATTCTCTTAATTAACTGCAGAGAAATGATTAATGCTATAAATATGGAATTGATCAGGAAAAAATTATAGTACATAGGATTTAATACGAGTTGTTTCACCAATATTTAAGACATTAAATATGATAAATCTGGTTCTGCGTAAAGTGTTCATAACTACCCAAGTTATTTATGCACCTCAGAAAATTCCCACCACAAACCACCAGGGTTGTTAGGCATCTAACTGGAAGGCAGCAGTGTTTTTCAGGTAGAAAAAGTAGTTTTTTCAAAATAAAAAGCTCCTCAAGGAAAAGGTCTATTTCAGCTATATGGCACTTCCTTAACCAAGCCAAGCAGAAAAGTTTCAAAGTATTTTGTTCTGGCCTTATCTAAAAAGAATATTTTCATTTCAAAACAGTTCAATTTAAAAATATTTTTGTTTCAGGCACATCGGTGTTGTCTTAAATAATGCAGAAGTTTCATTTATCAGGCAGTTTTCAAAAATACAAATTATTTTGTTGGAGGCTGGAAGATGGACCTCCAAGCCTTTCCTTTCAGAAGCACCCACACCAAATATTTCACCCTGGTCAAAAAGATGTAAGGAAAAACAAAGAAAAATATCAGGCAGGGGAACAATTCAATCTGTTGCCATCCCACCAGTGCTCCTCTCTTGAAAACTGAACTGCAGTCCAGAAAAACCCCTGCACTACTGCCTTTGCACCTCCTAAAGTTTGATTTTTATTTCTTGTCTGTCAATCAAAACCCAGCACAGGGGTAAGCAGAGAGAATCTAACCTGCACATCCAGCTTTTGTGATTCCCACCTGTCACCCAAAAGTTCATCTGCAGAGCTCTGGGGTGTGGCAGCCCTCCCTGACACTGCAGTGGTTTTGGCATTGTGCAAAGCCATGCTGCATCCCCTGTGCTGGCTGGTGTGGCCCTGGGGCTGACAGGGATGGCAGGGGCAGGTGGAGGGAGGGTGACATGGTGTGCCAGCCCTAAGGACTGCTGGCAGAAGTTGGTGGAGTTGTCCCCCCAAATTCAGTGTCTTTCTTGCCACAAAAATAATTAAAAGCTGAGCCAACAAATTACATGGTAATGTCAATGACTTTTACAGACATCTAGAAGACAGCACTTTTAGAGCTCAAGCATGCAGCATCAGAGACAACAGTTTTTTGTTGGTTTTTTTTTCCTTTTTATAATAGCTAGTCTCACAATTCTTCCTGTCCCCACTTCCCCCAGTCCCTAGAGAATGAGAGTTATGGAAATAACAACTCCTGAGACAGTTTCCCAAGAACTCTGTGCCTTGGTCCACAAGAAATGCAGTGCCAGATCCACCCACATCCGACAAGCAAGACATCCTGGAGCACTTTTAGGAGGAGATGTCAGAGAGCTAGAAATGTCACTGTATTCATGTACAGAGCATGGATCCACACATGGAAGTCTAAGCTCCCTCCCCAGGGAAGCTGTGTGAACTTTGCCCAATCTTTTCCCTGTGTTTGCTTTCCCCTCAGGATTAGTTACCACCCAACATGGGGTGGGAAGGTCTGTTAGAGGTCATTCTCCCTCTGGACAGTTATGTGGCTCTCAGAGCCTGTCCATGACCCACTCACCCGCTGCTGCAGCCTCAGAGGGGACAGAAGGGCCACCAGGAAAGGCTCTGCAGCTTTGGAAATGGATCCACAAAGGGCTCAGTCTCTGCCTCTGCTCAGGGCTGCTACCCACCTACAGCACAGGTAGGAGGGACCACAGTGGTGAACAAAAGTTTCAGGAACAGTGACAGCCCCCTTAAGTGGCATGAAGAAATAAGAAAATCAGAGAAATTTTTCAGTCTCATATAGATCTTGATATAGATTCTCTGAGAGCTTGGGGGAGGCAAATGTGTTGGCTGGTGACATGAGACACAGATGGGTTGGAAGGAGAAGACTCAAGAGAGAAATAACTGAGCACACAAGGGAAACCAGCAGCTCACCTGAGCTCCTAGCTGGGGCACAGCAAGATAGTGAATGGATGATGTGTTACAGTGTGCCACAAGCTCGATATTGCAGAGAGGACATTTGCACAACTAAACACTCAAAATCCATCTAAACTGCACATTTAAGTAGTCTGAATACAGGCACTTAAGGAAGCAGGCCTGTCTTCAGGAAACTACAGAACTAAGGCTCCCTGACATCTCAGCAGCTAGCAGACTCCAGGCAGAAAGCCATCTGTTAGGGCCTGCTCTCCATCCCTGCTCTCCATCCCTGCTCTCCATCCCGGTGACCCCGGTGGGAGTGGCGGCATTCCGAGAGGACGAGCACAACAGTGGTGCCACACCAACAGTGCCACAGCACATGCCAGCAGCCCCTGAAATCGAGGTGCTCGAGATTTCATTCTTCCATTGGATCCTCAGGCTTTTAATAATTTCAGGGATGAGACCAATTTAATTTTTATAGAGATGTGTAATCCGCCATTTCAGCACGCTAATTGAAATAGGCTGACACGCAGCTATGTGCCCTGCGAGCCTTCCAAAGCACATATCTTGGCACTTCCCACCAGAGGCTGGATGACATGGCTGGAAACCATACCAGATCCTCTGTGTTTACAGGCCTCTGCTTCTTCATTAGTGTTTTGATTGCTGGCTTTATCAGCAAACATCCAAGAGACAGAATCCACTTGGAGGAAATAATAGGAAGCAGAGCTGAAACAGATTTTAAGAGGTAAAAAATCAACTCTACCTGTGCTATTTTTGACAGCTGTTTATTTAATCACTTTGTAAACTCCTTCAGCAGTGGAAATGCACACATTTTCCTAATGCCAACTGATCTGTTCTTTAATTATGACTTTTATGATGCCTAGCCTAATTTTTTCTTTGAGTAATCTAAGTTTATGTTTTCTTATCAATTCAGGGGAAAAATGTTTAATTAATTTCTTTCCTCTCCTCAGGACCTTTTTTAGGTATTTGAAGACCTTTAAGTTCCCTTTGGTATGCTGTAAACAGCCCCCATCTTTCCAATTTCTCTAGTTCTGACCTCTTGGCTCAGGATTCTCTCCTTTCCTTCGTGTCCTTTTTGGAAAGTGCTGCCCAAAGCTTGCCAATGCTGAGGAAGGTAGAACATATACACCTGTCTTCCAGGTTACAGTCATTAAAAAATTCTCAGTAGTGCATTTTTCTTTTACACAACATTGTATCAGTAAAGACCTAAGTGCAGGTTGAACCCATCATAACACCTCTATTCTTTTCTTTAGAATCAAATATTTTATCCTCCATTCTGCAGCCAACTTTTCCACTGTATATGCAGTAAATACGTATTATTTTCTCTCCACAGTGAATAGCATTTTTTTCTAATCACTTCTCCAATCTGATTTCCAGTTCCACTCTCCAACATAGCTGCAGTTTTCCCAGGCTCATGTTCTTTGTGGTTGTAATGAGTACAATTGGTTCTTGCACCCAGGACACTACTGACACTAATCAGTGAGCACAGATCACAGCACAGGATCCTGCTTGGTACAGATTTCCATCAACAGTGTCTCACTGGTAATTGATGTCTCCAAATATATTTTTCCAACCAGGAAATACCCATCTTTTGGAGGGTTTCATCACAACTATGTTTTCTTAGCTTTTTTTATGAATTTATCAAGAGAGGGAGAGGTTAAACAGGATTTGAGGTATTTGCAATTTTTTCCTATAAGACATTTAATAATTCTTGATGAGCCTTGTGTGCATAGTGAAACAGTCTCAGAAGTCTTGCTTAAAGCCAAGCTCCCCAACCATGTCACTGTAGAGCTGCTAAGAATATCCCCATGACTCTAAGGGACATGTAAGTGTCACAGTCTCATGAACACTGACTCATACTCTGAGCTTGCATGGTTCCATCCCATCTTTTCTCTAAATATTACTCTTCAAACTCAAACTTTACTTAGAGATGTGAACTTGTTCATAACTTCCAGTATGTTTTACAGACATTTAATTAGAGCTTCACAACACAACTACTAAAAGCATGGATAGAGTCAAAATCCTTCCTTAACATGGAGATGTATCTTTTTAGAAAGGAGACTACCTGCCCATCTATGTGGTTAACTATAAGAAAATAATTCCATTAGGAGAATTATAAATTATAGTTGTAAGAAACCCAGTTCTTGACAACTGACTGAGCCTAAATTTAAAGAGTAGAGTCACAGAGATGTAAACTAAAATGTATACATTGGGAAATAAATTGAAGTTCAGTAATTAATGTGAATTGTAAAATCTTGTGTTACTCAATGACAACAATTACCATTAAAAATTTTTATTATTCTCATTTAAAGTACCAGCAATCTAACAGGCCTCTAAAACATCTATTTTGGTTTCTAGTTTAATTATCCTTCAGCTATACAGTCATTCATTTCACAAATTAAAAAAGAGGAGTTTACATATGGGGGGAAAGTGCAGTAGCATGGTAGGAGAATTTCTTGGGGGGACTCCAAGCAAACAATTTTAGTTCATTGCTCAAGCTGACAACTTCACAAAATTTAGGTATGGGAGCTTGGTTTCACTTAAAGTGGTAACATAGGAACCAGCCATGAACTTCTGATCCATGTGTTAATTGCAGTAGGATCACTCAGGACCGCCACTGAGGCTGAGAGCCATGCTAGGAAAACTGCCTAAAGTCACAGACAGGAAATGGAGACAAGAATTCACCTCAGCTGTTTGCTGAGGACATCAACTATATCTCTTCCTGGTGCTTTTTCTTGGCACTTCAAGAGAAGAAAATATTCTAGCTCTTCAGAAAGAATCAATGGCACACTTTTTCCTATTTTCCAGTCTTTTGTCTTCCCCTGTTGTTTTGATCCACACTGCCAAAATTACTTCATCTGCCTTTCTGATCAGAGGCACCAACATACCTTGTCTCAAGTTCTGCCATATTTTCAGAATGACACACTTTTGTCCCAAAACTTATCTGATAGTAAGTGGCATATTATTGGTTATACCTTGGCAGTTTGCTGTGTGCTAGTGTGTGAATAAGGCGCTCTATGAATTCACTGAAAATGCCAGCAAACAAAACTATCTGTAAAGGATCCATGAATGGAAATAAATGTCATTTTACCATAATTGTCCTTTAAGCCTGCTTCCATCTCTTAATTCCACTTGAGTTCTTCAGTATACGTTCCATTCTTACACATCTTTCACGTGGTCAAGAAAGCCTTCTTTGCAAAGAGAAGTGCATGCCTGATATGTTCTTTCATACAACATACTAACGTTGTTGTTCTTCCAACAAACATTAGTTATCTTGAATTAAGAGGAAACACTCAATAATAGTGTATACAGAGATGTGTCTGCAGCAATCCAAAGTGGCAGATGGATTTGAGCCCTGAGATGCAATTTCTTTATACATGCATGGTGCTGTGGGCCAGTGGAGCACCCAGGCTGCTGAAAACATGAGGCACTGTGTGTGTGTGTGTCTGGAGGAGCCACTTCATGGAGGGGTGCATGTTCCTGGAACCAGGATTCACCAGCTGCCTCCTTTGCCTCCCATTGCAGAGGGCAGAACAGTGCAGGAAAGGGGGAAAGAGACAAGAGATATTCAAACCATCTGAGAGGAATTAATAAATACCTATCTACTAACTGTAGACAGTGTGTGATTCCCAAAATCAACATTTCTTACTTTCCTGAAAAAACTCAGAGCCCCATGAATGTGAAATATCAGTAAAATAAAGGCTCCTAGGAGCATGAAAGGGTCACACTTAGAGAACCATGATAGGAGCATGAAAGACATGATAGGCTCAAAGGCAGAGTGAATGATGCCAGAAATGTCGTTTATTTGCAGCAGTTTGTACTTTCAGATGTCATTTCTCCTGTTGGAGTGTTTTGGTGGAGAGGGGCTCTGCTGGAGCCGTGCAGCCGGGATGGAAGCACCTGCCTGCAGGGAGGGCCTGAGCCACTGCAGCACACATCCAGAGGGAAAACAGATTTCCCTGCTCCCAGCCCAATTGTCCCACAGTCTGTGGCATTAATAGCATAAACAAACGTCTACAATAGCCCCCGCTCTTCTGCTCTGAAAGAAATAAGAAAAGACCTTTCTGAAGCTTCTGGGGAGAGAGACAAGGAGGGCAGAGCAGCTTCCCTCTCGCTCCTCTGGCTGATGTCACCATTTCTGTGGCCAAAACATGTTTGTTGCTAAGCAACTATGTATATATTACACTCTTCTGCTTCCATTTGGGATTTAACATATGCATTTTCACTTTCATCTCTGATGCATACTTACATTTGTTTGCAGTGGGTGCCAGAGTGAATGGAAGCTGTCCAGTATGGGATATGCATAAGAACTGAAAGGCACACACGGTGATTTACCAATGTGCATCATTGTTTCGCAGCACAGTTCAATGGGAAACCCACTGAGTGCCATTCACCAGCAGTTGGGACAATTTTTTCATTCAGGATGGATGCTGGTTGCTGTGTAGCAGCTACTGGTTCAAGAAGTGCAGCAGTTCTCAGATGTCATGAGGAAAGAGTGTGGGGAGAGTCTGACTGTTAATTATTGAAGATGGATTCCTTCTATGATGATAAAAGAGGTCTGTTCTTTCACCTGAAGTTTTCTGTTTTATGCATAAATTCACTTTTTTTCTACACCTCTCCCAATTACTTGACAGGCAATTTAAAAAAAAAATCACCTTTTTCTTTTGAATTGCATGCAGATGAACCAAATCAGTAGCACCCATCACTTGCACTTTTCTATTAATCAAATCTAAAAAGAAATAAAAAGAGGGTAAAGAGAAAAAGAGGGCAAGATGTGAGAGGTCATTTATATTACAAACATTCTGTAACAGAAGGAGAAAAATCAGTTTTAAAAAACTGTGTCTATTACTCTGTAATGAAATTATAAGAAAATGCTATTAGTCATGTCTGTACATTTATCCACATTGTGAGTTCAATAATTAAATTAGAAGATGTGACATGGAGTTTGCTAAACAAAAATCCATGCTATAACAAAAATGGTTTGGTATTGTCTCTATTAATAAGCATTAAAGAACAAAACACTGGAGGAATTCTTGGAGTGTAGATCATTTGGGTTTTGTTATGCTTTTCAGTTTAGCTTAATTTCCCACTGGATGTTTTTCTCTAAGTGTAGTCCTAGGATTATCATCACATAAGGAAAAAAATACTAAACTCAGTTTGTTACTGATTTTTCCTACTTTCTCCTCCCTGGAAGCCAGGACAGGAGAGGGAGCACAGAAAGGGTTCGAGGCAACCCTTACACCAGCCACCAACCTCTTTTCTGAGGGAAGACTGGAGGATTTTTTCTTTCCCCTGAAGCTCATGAAAAATGAACTTATAAAAAGGAATATTATATGAAAGCAACCTGCTTGCCTGCTCGTGTGCATTGATTCAGGGCTGTGTCAGCTGGAAGAAAAACTTTGCTCTGGGTGTGCACCAGCACAAGGCATTAGGGTAGGGTAGCTCTCTCCCATGACCTGCTCTTCCACAGAAGAGGGGTAATAACTCAGTGTTATTTTATGTACTGGCCCCTTTTGCCCTGTGAATTTTCTCACCCCAGGTCTGTGCAGAGCCTTCAGCTGGAGCACCTATGGCCAATCCAGTTACACTGCTGGACTGGACAAAGCAGGCTGCACTGCAAGTAAGAATCTGACTGAGCAGTTAAAAAAACAAATTACTTTTTTATTAAAGAGGCAATTGAAAAGCAACTGCACCGCACCCTAAAACCATCTTGAGTTCAGAATCAGCTGCTGTTTGAACGTTCCCTTCATGCAGGACAGTCTTAGTGCATTTAGCACCTCCCCACTGGTGCCAGGGCCACTCAGCAGCTCTGCAGGTAACAGAACTGGTGACACACAGAGATCACCTTCAGGTGATGCTTCCATGAGTTAAACTGTTCTTGAAAGCCAAAGAAATGTCCCTACTTGCCCCTGTCACTGTACACATACACTCTCCAAAATCTGAGATTCACAGAACAGCTGAAGGACTGGCAGCAGCTTCTACAGTTAACTTTTCTGCCAAGAGGATGACCAAAACTCCTTTAATATTCTTAAATTCACTTTTAAATTTAAAAAACAAGAAGTAACTTCAGTCCATGTTATATTTTAGCCAACTGAGAAGCATCTTAGCAATTTAAATTGGTATCAACAGTGGCATGACCAGGTCAAAAGAGCAGCACCTTTGGTCACAGCTGAAGCTGGGACTATTCCAGAGGCACATCCAAAAGCACCCTCCATGCTTAGTGAACATACCCCTCTCTTCTCCAAATTAGCACATCACCTACCAATAAAATAACAGCTACCAATAAAATAACAAAATAATATTTAGAGCACCAGTAAAAGTATTATTCCTTCCATTTCACAATGTTCAGCTTCCTGAAATGTTCAGCTGCAGAGGTGATTTTTCATTGTTTCCCCCAGAGTCTACATTTGGGGAATATTATGGAAAGCTGGAGCTAACACAGATGCACACATTCCAGGGATTCATGTGAAGTCCTGCCACTGCAAGTCCAGCTGAGGCGTTGAACCTTTGTGGACCTTCCAGGAAGCTTGTGAATTTTGTTGCCAAGTTCAAACAGCTCTAAAATACATAAGGAAATGAGATCCCATGGTATTTATACAAATTCCCATGTCAGACATAAACGACTACCTTTGTCTACTGTTCAACAAAAAAACAAACTTGCATGAATCTTTCCCAAATGTAGAAGCAGTTATACCATTGTAGTGCTAAATCTGGCAAAAAAAGCACATGAAGTGTGTGTGCAGAGGCTGCTTTGGAGGTTTTGGAGGGGTAAAGGTGGTGTTGTGATACTGCATTTTTAAATGCATTTTATCTGCTGTTGCCTTCCCTTTAATGTATATTTATATATATTATTTATACACATATATTTATCTAAGAGCCAGTAACACAAAATCAATAATTGCATAGCACTCTAATACTCGTAGCTCAGCAGATACACAAAATAGAATGGGTTTTTTTGCTTCTTGTGTTTAACTTTTTTTTTTTTTAAATCTGACAATTCATCCTGCCTTTAGGAAAATATTCATGAAGCAAAACTGGCAATAGAAAAATAATTATTTGAAAAACATTATATGAGGTGAGTTGTTGCTTCCCTACTGGATGCCACTTTAAATTGAGCTAATTTGTTTTACCAGTAGCTTAAGAAAACCCCAGCACAGCAGCATGACAATTATATCCAGGTGCAAGGACTTAATTCAACAAATTCTAGGTGGATCCTTCCAGTCAGCTCAGTGGGCCCCATCCTCAGCTGTGGCTAAGAACAGATGCCCTTGGAAAAAAAAAAAAAAAAAAACCACCACAACTCTGCAATCACAATCCATTGAATCTTTGAACAGTGAAGCTGAAATGTGTCCAAAAAAAAGAAAAAGATACTTTATATTTCTCTGTCCAGAGTATCAATTAAAGCATGATTGAGAAACAAGAACATCTGAAGACATAAATCCGAGAAAACAGATGCTTTTTGCACAATTGTTACATTTCAAATGTAAAAACAATAGCTCATCTACAAGATATTAGAGTGTGGTTCACCAGTTCTCTAAGATTTAGAAGAGACACCTGAAAAATCAAAGTCAAATCTAGCATTACTGATTTGGGGAACACTTTAATAAAACAATCTAACAGCAGGGCTTGCTGTTTTAATTGGTCTATGTCTTGACATAATAAAAGTTAAAACATCTTCAAAGGCAAGAATCCAGGGAAGAACACCACATAAACAAGCACCACATAGATATAGATCATAATACAAAAAAATTAGATTTGTAGGGGGTCTTGATCCTTTAGGAGCCAATAACTGCACAAGTATAATAATTCTCAAGCTTCATTTTTGACAACCTACAGTAACACAATAATGGTCTGCTCCTGGATCAGGCAAAACATCGACTGAATTCAAACAGAAAGATACTTTTATAACACTTTGTTTACATATCAATTATTGCAATGGGTTAAGACCAGGAAACAATTTACATCTAAACCCACAGTGTCACATGCTCATTTAATTGCTGAAACACTCCCAGATGTGTGCATGTTTTACTGATTTGTGCACAATATACAGTTACAGTCAATTATTGTATTAGCAGGAACAACAACTAAAGTTCATAAATGCATTTGTATCAAAAATACTGTATATGTGTATGCATGCCTAAATGGATAAAGATGGCATTTTTCAAGAACTTAGCCTTATTTTGTTACCATTTTGTTATTGTCATCATAATTCATGTATTCCAATTTTTGACTAATATTGCAAAACATATTTTCTCTCCTATGATTTTTACAACTAGGAGTTTACAAAATACATCCCAGAAATGCTGCATTTTGTGTTATTAAGAATTTCAACTTTAACTAACACTAATTAGAGGTATACCAGATGACTCTGATTAAACTAGTGGGTAGTGCTTATTCAGATTTAATGTGAGCAATCTGGACATTTTGAAAAACAGCCAAGCTGGGCTCAAATAAAAACCTGCCAAAAATCCAAACTCTGAATTCAGTCAGGCATGTAAGACTGGTTCCCATGAACATTAAAAATAAAATTAAAATCAGTTGGAAGTCTTGGTTTCCTTCAAACGAGAGAACAACCTCCCATACCCTCAAGAAATAATTCTGCCCTGTGCATGCTGCCCTTTCAAAGCCACCTCTCAGCACCCCAAACAAGCCAGGGAAGAAGCAGCAAAGAGAGGTTACTGGTTTTGTGGAGTGTATCAGCTCTGACATTGGTTTCTAGGTGAGGTTGGGGGCTCATAGGAAGAGGGCAGCTGCCAGTTGAAACACATTTTCCAAGACTGTCATCCAGAAATCGAGAGACATGCTTTTCACTAGCTTTTAATTTAAAACACACTGTAGAGTGACATATCTTATTCATCTGAACCTTTGAACATCTGATGTAAGGTGAGATTTAGGAATCAAACGTAGAGGGGCTGAGTTTTCTGCTGGTGTAAGATGACATAACCACTTCAGATAATGGACTTGTGGCTGCTCATATACACATTTGGATTTTATAGAATCCCCCTCTCCCATATTGCTCACTTGCAGTGCATGGTTTCTATTTATGCTGGCATTAACTTGGAAAGAAAAGTCAGAATCTAACCCACTGTGAGATATTGTATCTTAACCAGTGCTCAAATGCATCCATTTGAATAAATTTAAGAACATAAAGGTCTCGGGTCAAAATTCAATGGGTATTAATCTCTTCTTTCACACATACCTCCAAAATTTATGGTTCCAAAAATGAAAACATTGAAGGTTTAAGAAAAGGGCCACTTTTGCACTGCCTATTGCTGTATGGTGCAAAGTACAGAACTCCTCCAGGTGAGCTTATTTTCTAAAGCTGTATTTCTTTAACCCAAGATGCCTAAAGACAGGTAAGAACACTACAGATGTTAATCCAAACCACCCTGGGCACATTAAGGTTTGCTACAGTGAAAATGTGCTTTGCAAGGCCAAAGGGTCAAATATTTAAGATGTTTAAGATGTCTATTTCCTACTGGTGAACAACCAAATTATTGGATTTCAACAAGGCTTCTAAACTACACTGTTCGAAAAAGAATCATGCTCTCAATCAGTGTAGTTTCTAAAGAATTGCCACAGGATTTTTTTAAACTCTATTTTAAAAATTGCTGCCCTAAACAAAAGGCAAGATCTTACTTTACTAAACATTAATTTTTAAGAAACTTTGGGTGTATGTTTTATGCTTTCTTTGAATGGTAAGAACATACTACTCTATTGGAGACTCTTCACTTTAAAACCTTTGAATTCTGTGTGAAAATATCTTTTCAAAATTGAGCAGACACAAGCAGGAGATTTTTTTCATCTGCAGTATTTTTTAATGAGTGAGATTGCCAAAAAAGAAGTTAAGAGTTTAGATTTTCAAACTCAAGCTTAAATGAAATTAAGTTCTAATTCTGGTTTGAAAATTCATCTGTCAAGAAAATTTAATAGACTCATATCTCTAAAATAGGTTTCACCAAAAATACATATCAGTGTAGGATTAGCTTTTTACTTATTGTTGCATTAATCTGTTGAAGAAATGTTTTAGAAATAAAAACTGAAAAATTAGTAAAATTAACATATGATTAGAAAATAAGTTACTCTGTATTTTTCTGATCAATTTCTAAAATAATTTTATCAGTGCTTAAAAGTGCAGTTTATTTTTGCTTCCAACACTGTTCCTAGTGTCTGTTTTAGCCTATATTCCACAATGGATGATTACATCTATAATCATTATTGGTCACTGGTCATTAATTTATTTCAGAGTACATACCTCTGTGGGCAGTAATTACTGCACAGCCTTCAAAGAGATATCATTAGCAAAATGAGAATACAGAAAATATGTTAATTACTGTAAATGTTCTACTGGTTTCTCCCTGGAAAAAACACGCCTGGAGATTAAGATCATGTCTAATTTTTTCCTAGACAATATCATGTAACTTATAAGAATGAAAAATAAAAACTGTTACAGTGCAAGGAAAGAGGATGACTTCCAGAAATTTCAAGTTTCATTTTAAAATCTTGCAAGTACTTTCATGAATCAAATTGAAAACAAATATTTCATTTACTTTCAGGTAAAAACCCTTTTATGTCAAAATGTGGCAGAAGCACAAATTTTTCAGTCATTGTATTTATGCACAATCCACAACCACTGAATCCACCCACACATAACTAGCTAGTTATCTCTAACTAGTGATAGTGGGTTGGATGCTTAATAAACCTTATATACATTTGCAAAAGGTTTACTGTAGGAAGAGATCCTTGCTCCATAAACCAATGGCTTTCACTGGTGAAAATGCTGCTTGCCCAAAATCAGTAAAAATATTTTCCAGACCAAATTTTCAGCAAGCACTAAGATTTGTTAATGACACCATTTGAGTCTTCTGTGTGAGGTTTTGCCATCCCATAGCTTGGAGTTCAGAGCTAGCAGTTTTCAAAAGGCTCAGAGAAGGTTGGGTGAAGGAAACCAACCAACTAACCAAGCAAAAAAACCCAAACCTAGGCTCCTTACATTTCTTGATTCATTTATTCTTAAATGCCAGACCTTTCAGACAATTTTTACAAAAAAGATAAGGTACGTATTTTACTTGTTTTCCTTTAAGATAACATGATGGCTTTGCTTCAGTTTCTCCTGGAACATTGTGTGAATAGCATATCAGGGAAACTGATTTAAATATGAACTTTTTTCCCCGCATAAAACACATTCCCAAACAATCGTCTAATCAGGCTTTTCCTGCACAAGCAATGCCACCAATGTCCTACACATGATCTTATTTCATAGCTTGGTTCACAGACTTGCATATTCATGATCTATCTGGCAAAAGAAAAAATCTGCCTGTTGAAAGTGTATGGTTTGCATGGTGAGAAAGTGCTGAGAGAAAACAACATTACCAGAGGTTCACCTCAATCTGGTCATTGCCTTGACCATAAACTCTTCAAGGTTTCCCAGGAAAATTTTTCTTTTCAATTTGTGTGGAGAATCAGGAGGGAGGTGATCTTTTACACATGATCAAGAGCACATCAGCAGAGACAGGAAGGCAGAGGGTGACTTTGGATCTACAGGAATGCTCCAGCAAAAACTACAGAGTCATTCTGAATTTGTATTTCTTGGACTACACAGAAACTGAATGTGTGAATGCCTGTGGAAAAGAAAGCAAACAGAAAGCCTCATGATTGCATAGATGGGTGTGCAGGATTCATCTGAACCAACATTTGCCAATGTGGTTGTTGAAGTATTTACCCAGCACTGTATGACACCAGAGTGAATAAACTAAAGTGAAACAATTGTTTTCCATACAGCAAAAGTAAACACTCCATGGATATTTGACTAGAAAAGGTACTGTGGCATGGCACAGTATTTTGTAGGCCATTGAGACTTCCTTAATGTCCTTAAATTCATAAATTGGCTATTTAACAGTAACCAAGATAGATCAAAAATTTAACTTCCTATTCAGAGTCCGATTTCCCTTCAAAACTAAGCAGATTAAACGCCATCCACTGGTGTCCCCTCTGACAGCTCCACACTTGAGTGGATCATATTGACTAAACATCACAGGCTAGACAAATTCTTAGTTTTTGAAATAACTTGAGCTCAGTTTTTAAGCTCTCTGACATAGCAGTCAAAACTCCACTAACATGATTTACAGTTAAATTAAACATAAAAACGTCATCATTAAAATAACTGTGATAAGGTTAAGACCTAATGCCTCGTATGCTTTCCAAAGGCAGCCAAATATATAAACACTTTGGAGTGAGGTGCCAGTCAGTACAGAAACATAACTACATACACTGTTAAGCAGCATGCATGAGTTGCAGGCTTTCAATATTTAATGAAATATTCTCAATCCTCAGATTGATTCGCTTTTCGCCACGTTCACAATTATTCATGCACTTTATCTGCTGAGGTTTTTTTTTAAATGTGAAGCTCTAGTAATTTCTGTTCCCTTTCTAGAAGTAAGATTACAGAAGATCAGAATAAAGTGTTTTGATTTTTAGAGTACTGAATGGCCAATAAAATCAATCTATTTCATTGAGAGCCTTAACACAACATTGTCTGTAAAAAAAAATGCATATGTATTTTTCAAAAGAAATTAAAACAATTCTCTAACAAAAATGTTTTCTTCCAAAGTTTAATCAAAATGTGAATAGAAAATATTATATTCCTATAGATTCCTGCTTCACCACCTGGTATAACATTTAGGCCTGGGGCAGTATGAACTGGATAATTCAAATACAGTCTTAATAGTCTGAAATTCTTTTAAAAATAGTTAGGTAGCCCTAAAGGGATTTTATTCTTCTCTCAGGGAGAAAAAAATCCTCAAACAAAAAGCAAGCATCTTAAATACATGCTTAGTATCCCAAATTATCTCTTTACAAATATCTCAACAATACCTTGGTTTATGTTCTATGCATCTGGTGAAAACATGTCTTTTCTCCAGCTATACTTTGTCAAAAAGTCCAGTCCTTTGTATATGATTATTAAGGAGGAATGACCAGATTTAGTAATAAATTGCTTCTTCCTTCCTTACCCCAGAACTCTTCCCATTTTGAATAGGTGAAGTGAAACATACTGAAATGCTCATGGATACTATCAGCTGGAAAAAGTTGTCAAAATAATAAAATACTCACTTCTTGCAAGCATTTTTCATCAAAGCATTTTGCAGGTGGTTTCATCATTCCCACTTCCTCTAATAGAGGAACCAAGATGCGGATATGATAAAGATGACAAGCTTACAGGTCTACATCAATGTACACTAGCTGAGAATCTCAAATACTCTTTAAATTTCCTAACTAAAAGCATAAGTAGGAATCATCAAATGAGAATGAGTGCTAAGACAATGTCCACGTATACAGGATTTGAGCCAAGTATCACAAAGAATATGATTGAAGTCAGGGAAGCCTGTCCTGGGGAATGCAAAGACAGGAAGAGAGAGCATCTTCCATGGGGCTCTTTTTATGAGTGATGAAGATGAGTCCTGGTTCTGATCTACCCTCAGCATGAGGAATACAGATGACAGCTTGCTACTACTTCCCTCAAAAACAGTCAGATGTTTTCTGCCCTCTCCAATAGTGTCCAGCTTATTGGAAGGACATTCTGGGGAAAAAAAAAAAAAAAAAAAAAAAATCTGTGTTTTCTAGCAGATGACATTTTGCAGGTCTCTTCAGATTCCCAAAGCCAAGCATCAAACCTTTCAGCAACAGTTATCATCACAGTAGCTCTTAAGGGCCCCACACAATGAGGCACTACTTTAGTGTGCTGCATTTTTATGCTCTTGTCTCTGCTTTGGAACACAGGAAAATACCTGAAAAATTATCCCAAATCTGTTTCCTTCCTGGTGAAATCAAGAGGTGTTACATCATCTTTCACCATTTTTTAGTATATAAATTCCCTTTCAAGTTCCTTCAATGGCTTCCCCTTCACCTTTTGTATCATATTCTAGTATTTCATCTCTACTTCAAGGCACCACACTCTACCAGTCCTTCCTGTGTGTCAGCTCTCCTTTCCTCATAGTGAACCTCCTGCTGGCTCTGCTCTTCTCACACCACTCTTCCTAATGCTTCTTCATAACCTTCTCTCATGATTTTTTCTTAAATGCTGCCACTTTTACACAGAAAATCCGTTCCAATTCCTGAGCACTAACTACTCTTTTCCACTGGATTATTTCTACACAGCACTTTTTTTCAAAATTATAAAAAGGTTTTAATGTATACTGCAGAAAGGTATTTGGGGGTTTTGTCTGTTTATGAAAACTGGGTTGATATACAGTTTAAGACAGTCATGGAAACTACAGAACTCACAAAATACACCGAAAGAATATGAATATCAAGATAATGCTTTGGGGGAAAGAACCCAATAATTGAGGGTGCTGCATTACTAATATGGAGATTAAGGTAAAATAATGTTTGTTGGGGAAACCAGTGCTTACTCTATGTCTAAAAGAGCATTGGTTTTGAGGTAGTCAGCATCACTTGGAGAGAAAGTCTTTGGGTTATGATAGTACCATGAAAATAGCACTCAGGTATTTGGTAACACTGAAGTCATTCATACATAAGGAACAGAAAACAAAAATAAAGTCATTTATTCTTTCATCATACTGATCCATGCTACTCCTACATTTTGTAAACTGTGGTTAATTATAAGACCTCCACCTGGAAAAACATCTTAGAACTGGAAAATATGCACAGAAGAGCAATAAAGGTGAATGGTTTCTATACAAGGGATGACTCAGTCAGCTAAGACTTTTCATCCTGGAAAAGAGATGGCTTAGGGGAAAAATTTTGAAAAAATTATGAAGGTCCACAACGACCATGAGATAGAGATGAATTGCTTTTTCCTTTTTTCAGCACAGGACATGGTGGCCAAAGGAAGCCAGCTGATCCCAATTCAAAACAAACAAGCAGTTCTTCATTCATATGTAGCAAAATTATGTAAATCTTTGCCAAATGATGTGGCAGAAACAAAACTTTCCTGGTTTCAAGGGCAGGCTTAATAACTACTTGAAAAGAGAGCTGGAGAGCGTTAGTAAACAGACAAGCCACAGTGGTCTTAAAGTCCCTGAGCCAGAATACTTAGAAGCCAGAAAAATACTCAGTGGACAGATTTTACACATTTGCCTTAAGCATGCTGTATAATCTTCCCTTGACAACCAAGTTTGGCCACTGTTACAAAAGCAGTAATGTTAGACAAGCCCTCGTCTGAACTACTGCAGTTGCTCTTATGAAATTACTTCTGAACATTAAAAAAAAATTTCTCAGGACACCCCTTCATGTTTCTGAGCAGTGCTATGTCTTGAAAAAGCATTAGCACAAAGGGAGAGAGGAGAGGATGATGTTTCATTGGGCTCTGCTATGATCCAAGGGTGACTGAGATTTTAATAGCAGGAAGCAAACTGAATACAAGTCGGTTTAGAGATAATCTCACATGTACAAGACTGCTTATCTAAACCATTCCTGTATGTTAGATCCAATTGGGCTTTACACAGTTTAAGGCTGACTGATGCTCTCTCAGTTTTATAATAGGTTATTCCTGGGATCATTCAGAAGTACACTGAATGTAGGTGAACAATCCCCTGGCTTTGAGGGAAAGCTGAAGAGCTGTGAGGGAGGTTCTGAGCCTCTGCTTATCCTGTGTGCTCAAACATTCCTGGGAGAATTCCACTGCAGTGGAATAAGGTGCTGTCAGTGACCTTTTGAAAATCTTGGCCAAAAAGAAAAACATAGGCTGCCATCAACAGCCACATCACTTCTCAGTGTTCTCTTTGATACTTAAGTGAACAAGTAGCATTTCCTTTCTTGTTGCATACAACAGCAGAGCACCCTATCAGGGATTAACAAAGAATAATCCAGCAAAAATTATAGCCAGAGGATCTGGAACAGATTTCATGGGCTGATGAGACTTTGGCTAACATACAGCACTCACAACACTTGGAACATCTCCTGTGTCAATGATTAACACTTCAATGAGCATTCTGAATACATAAGGTATTTCATAGGCAGTAGCTGACCTTAATGAGGGCAAAAGATAAGTGAGCTTTTCAAATCTTAGGGGGAAAATGGTTTGAGAACACTTCAACCATGACAATATCCTGAGTCAACACATTGTGTCTGTAGAAGCAGGACAAAAATCCCTTGTGAAAGGTTTCAAAATAGCAGTGAAAGCCAACTTTTATACACCAATACTTAGAAAAATCTTGGAGTGTGCATGTTGCACAGGGAGGATGCACACACTCCAAGAAGGTTTGGGAGCACACCTGCCATGTTAAAGGATGTGCTCACTGGAAGCTTTGGAAGTGTGGCACACCACAACAACCTCTGGATGCCTTGCAGAACATGCAGGTGAGGCTCATGGCTCTTTTCTAGACCTTTGCAAAACATCCCAGAGACCCTTATTATCAATATGAGCAGTGTATAATTGCTGGAATGAGGTGCTAGACACAAATGTTAACTATTGTTCTTCAGACACAACATGCTATTTAGATAGATGTTGCTAAATGGAGCCTGGGGCATCCTCTCTGAATTCATATTTCAGCTACAGCAGAGCTACTGCCAGAGAAGGAGCAAGTGGATGTAAATAGTCCTTGAAATATATAAACTATTTCTAAAGTAAGTTAGAAATAGAATAAAATAAAAAATAAAATAAAATAAAGCCTGTTTCCTCAGGTAAATTACCTTTCTTAAACCTAGGACACCTCAAGGCAGATGGAGGTGAGGAAGGAAACTTCCTCTCTCACTACAGATGAGGAAGGAAAAAATAACACGCTGAGGATCAAATCAAAATAGACTCAAAGCTGGTTCTTACAGAAGGTCTTAAAATGCCACTGTTGTCCCTGTAGAGCAAGTTGCAGATTTCCAATACTCTGATTCAGAGACAGGGCAAAAGAAGGAACCCCACCCGAGGATAAACCAGGCCCTGATAAACCCTGCTGTTAAAAGCAGTCAAGCATCCAGGGTAGTAAACAATCCTTCTACTGCTCTCAACTGAACAGGAACAGGTACACTGCACATCTGAAAGCCAAGACTGCTTAAGATCTCACCCTCCTGTATATATAGACAAGGAGATTTCCTCCAGCATCCCACACACGGTGGGATTATTCCTCACTCCTGCCCACACCCTCCACTCATCTTCATCTGCTGCAATTGGCTGAGGCACATCTTCCATCCACTGATTTCCCTTCAGTTCAAGCTTTCCTGCTGCCCTAACTTTAGATCCAGGCAAGAGTATTGCACAGCTCCATTAAAAGTTAAGAGAAATAAACTATTAGAAAAATAGAAGGAGCACTCTTTTACTCAAGCACATGTAAAAAATTAAAAACCGACCGACCAAACAAAAAAATCCTCATTTCTTCCCTTGACATTCAGTAGAAAATAACATTAAGCATTTACCCATCTAGTCATTCCTGCTTAGGTCTTCTCACAGCTACAATACCCACCCTAAATTACCTCCTCCTCCCTTAATCACAGCAGGATTTAGAGTTACCCTGTGGTACCCCCCTTTATAGACTGGTGGGTGAATCAATTAAATCCCCACAGCTGGCTACCCTGAAAATCCCTGCACTCAGTTCAGGCAGCTGTGGACCTCCTCTAGCAAAAGGGAAATCATTAACTCCTTCCCAACCACGTCCTGGACACTGCTTTTATAACTTATTTCATACACCATAGTCACCAACAAAGCACTCAAAGCCCTCTAAGCTTGAATAACATGAAAGCTGAAAAATACCCAAAACACTTTGTTACCTCTGATTATTTTTTTTTACTGCAGAGACCTAGTCTATTAATTTCCATTAAGAAACTAAACTTGATAAATAGATAACATTACAAAAAGAAAATGTAATTAGCGTGTAGTCGTGGTGGATGTAAACTTACTGGTACCCAGGAGTAATAGCAGTTTATGTGAAAACTAGAATGTTACCATAATTATGAAAATGAATGTATAATTTATGCACATAATATGGAAAATATGCAAGGTGTGTAGAGGATATGATTATATTGTGTTTTCTTGTTTCTATTGATAGATGATAAATCTTTAGAATATGTTGAATCTTTGCATTATTCTGCATGATTTTTGGATGCCCATGATTTCTGATAAAGTTTTTTTTTTCTTTTGTTTTTAATTAAACTCCATTTTACAACAGCAGCCCTTCTTCTGCTTTATTATGCCAAAGAAGCATATGGAAATATAAACTCTGAGATGTTACTGATTTATTTTGATGTTGGAGCATTTTGCTCTTGTGTAAACATTTCTTGTGACATGAATATGGATAGTTTCAAATCTTGGAAGAGTTCATTACTAAAGGTAGCATATGTTTTTGACTCCTGAACCATGAGGGAAATGAGAACACCCAGCTTGCCAAACAGTAAATTGTAAACAGTTGGTACACCCCTAAGCAAAAGACTGAAATAATTACTGTATCTGTGTTTTAGAGTAGCCAGCTCATTTTTATGTCTCATTTTTGTTTGTTTTTTTTTTTTCATTTTGCTGATTTAATGTTTTTCTGCAAGGTTTGTAGATGCAGTCTAAATATATACTTAGGGCCTGCAGCATCATGATTCTAAGTGTGCAGATGTCAGTGTGGATTCATGGATTCCCAGATACCCTACGACCACGTATAACAGCCTGGCTCAAAGAGGCTGTCAGCTGCTTTGCTTCCAGATCTACTCATAAAATTTGTTGTTTTTTTAAACCTGGAACTCCATCTTGCACATACCAGGCTTCTCCAGGCCATTGAGGAGCTCTGAATACTTTCACCACTTTGATCATGAAAAGCAGAGGTCCCTCACAATTCCGTCACATTACTCAGAGCATGGCCAGAGCTGAGTGGCATGAATGCTTATTTTGTGCACCATCTATAAATTATTACTGTGATTTTCCAAGGAGCCTGGCATCCTTGTGCCCCTGCCCCTCCTGAAGCTGCCCATACAAATGTTAGAAGTGTTGCCTGCTGTTGTGGCAGCAAGGTCTGAGGTCAGGCTCTGCTGTGTACAGGGTCACCTCCACATATGAAAATAATGACATGGAGAGTGTCCCTTGCCTTTAAGGAAAAAAAAAAAAACCTAGAACCACACAGGTGGTTCTTCAGAGATATAGTAGACATCACAGCCTTTGACTGGATTTTGTCTGCCTTTTCCTTACTGACAATTTTTATTGGTCCTGCTGGAACACCAGCCTGGAATGCCAGACTAAAGAATGGGGCTTGGGTACACTCACTCTGTCCTGGTGCCTCCTTGGACTCTAGGCAAAAAATACTCAGCCATGACTCAGTTACCATGCTTGATTTTCCTTCTACCCTGCAACTCCCCAAAAAATAAGAAGATATTACAGAGAGTTTCTGTAGTTTACTGGTTCAGACACTTTTTGGGATTTGTGGCCACATCATCCCTGGCATACCTGGCTTGGATTAGAGACTTGAACTTGCATTTTCACCACCCCAGGCTGGTTTTCTAACTACCAAATGTGCCAGGTAACTCCCACTCCTCTGCCTCCATGTTCCCTAAATCTCTGTCTTACACATACTCTGAACACAGGCACACCTTCAACCCCCAGGTTCTCCTGGCAGTGGGGCACCTAATTTAAAACTCTCACTGCAGGGCTTACAGGCCACCAGCCATAGATTAGTTTTTTCATGGTTTTCCATATACTCAGTAGAATGTTCATGCTTCTTGCAAAATGAATTATCTCAGCATTTGGATGGAGCTGAAATAGTGAATGTAGATGAAGAACAGATACAGCTTTAAAAGTAGGAGAGAAAGCTGCCCAGTCACCCAGTTGCAACCCCATTGTAGGACTGCTTATAAGTTGCATCCAGCACTCCAGATAAATCTGTCCTGGACGTCACTATTTAAAGATCTTAGGTGCTTATCTGTCCTTGGGAATCTGGGTCAAGTGATTTGCCTAGGTCCATGCAGCAGGTTGGCAGCACAGGCAGGATTAGGAGTCCTGGGTCCTGAGTTATGGGGTATTGCTCTCTCCAGGGCATGGCATTACCTCCTCAGAACACAAATCAAACACTCCACATTCACTGCAAAACTTGGTTACAGACACAACATGAATTCAGGGAGGCACTGCACTCTACATAGTATCATAGGTGTGTGTATGGGTGCATTCAGTTGAAAAAGTCAAAAACTTATTCAAAATAAAACATTTCCCTCTGTGTGCTCCACCCCTGGGGAAGAGGAAAGAGCAGCATGCTAGAGGTATGATTGACATGGTTTAACACATCAGTGGATTGCCTTGGCAGACACTGTGGTAAACAGCATAACACCAGAACAGGCACAGAGGCCACACAGCCCTGCCTGGTCTCCATCTCCCCACCAGCTCCACCACTTCACCCAGCCCCTGAGCACCTGGAGTTAGGCAGCTTGACATGAGTTCTCCTCATGCTGTGCAGCTGCATGGATTTGCCCCCAACTTTGTGTTACTTTGCAGATATTGGATGGGATACTTGCCAGGAGCAAGCAAGAATTATACAACCTCAGAACAAGCATAATCAAATTGCTTTTTCTTAAAAAACCAGAAGTGATGGTTCAACATTTGGGCATGGTTTCAGATTGAGTATTTTTTAAGAAAGGCAAATGGGCTCTAACATTCAGATTTGTAGAAATATACTAAATCAGGCATGTATAATAAACCTTTCACACAGCTCTAGAAAGAATTCCTTTTGTCCCTACAAGAGTTATATATTTGTTAAATTCATCTCTTGTGTAACGTTATTGTTTTCCAGTGTAGTTACATGAAGGATGAATTAGACCCGTTACCAAATGATTTTTTACAAACAAATAATTGAGGGTTGCTGAATGAGAAATAAATAGACTCTGCTATTTAAAAGCCAAAGTGAGACAAAAACTGTTTCCCATATTAACTCCTTTAAATCTCTGGGGGGAAAAAAAGTATCAAAGGTCAGGAAATATAACAGAACCCTGCACTGCAAAGTTGCATGCTCTCTCAGCAAAAAGAGGAACTTAAGTACTAGTAAAGGACAAGGAACTGATCAAGCAGCAACAAATTCATTCTTCCAACATATAAAGAGTAGAACATAGCTTCTTTGTTCCACATTTGTCCCATGCAGTTATCAACCAGAATTTACTTAGGCTTTTATTCAAGTGTCATTGTGCAGACTTTTTTAAAGAGTGTGGATGGAGCAGTGGCACAGAGATAACTGCCCCATTTCTCCTTCTCTCATCTCCACATTTGATAGCCTCCACTGTTAAATGTGATCCCCTTCAAGTTTTTAGGTATAGTAAGATGTAAAGTAGAAGATAAAAGAAACATTTTAAGAGAAGTAAGGTGTGTGTAAAAGTTCACTAAGTATAGAGTAGTTAGTTTGGAAAGTCCTCAAAAAGATCCACCATGCTTGTGAATTATGTTATCTGAGTACAGCAGGCTTTATGGTACTTTGTAGCTTTTGGACAACAAACTAATATTTATTCCAAATGAGTACAGTAGAATTATAACTTAAAGAGTGGCTTTAAGAGTCTTCACTTCTGTGAATGTTTGGTGACATTTATTTCTTAAGTCAAACAGCCCTGCTTTACCTCCTGCTCTGGCTGCTCTTCTTGGAAGTTTCAGAATCTCCTCAGCATACTGTAAGATACTGCAGCAGAAATCCATTTCCTTTGGTTCATCTTGCTAGATGCATGGCACAGATTGCATCACTGTTTAGTACACCACAAACATAAACCACATGTCAACATAGCCAAGGCAGGCACTGGCAGGTGGGGCAGGAAAACCTTCTCTGAGCACTCTGGAGAAGAGGAGGAGAAACTAACCTCTGGGGAAAATTGCAAAAGAGCAAATCATTGCTCCACATTTGCTCCTCATCATTTGCTCCTCATGACAGGAGGAACAAAACTTCTGCCTGTCTCAGATGGGTCCCTTCCCATCCTCACCCTTCTGGGTCCAGCCAACACTGCCAACCTGCGGGGCACCTCCCTCTCAAAACTTCTCTGTGGGACAATTTTGTTCCATTTTGGGATATGTATTGTGGAGAAAGATGGTAAAAGCTATCAAAACACACAACTACATTTGGCTCAGTGTTTCTGGTATGCTTTTCCTCCAGTTACAACAAAAGTTATCTATTCAACTCCCTTGAAGGAAGCTTTCATCTTCATTAAAATTTATTGTTCCCTCTTCTCCCCTAGGCCTTCTTATTCTTAATTCTATCTTTCTTATCACTATATCTACTCTAAATATCACTTCTCTGCTTGATCTCCCCTCTGTTCTATGTTGGCTTAGTCACAGTTCCTTCCTACTACTTGTAATTTGCTACAAAATGATTTACCTATCAACTATAAAGAACATTTGAACATTTCTACCTCACCAGGGAAGATCAACAGGCGTTATTTTACTTTTATGGAACTCCACAGTCCCCTCAAGGCTTTTCTCTCAGAAATCTCTTGAGACCCTCACACCTCATCAGCTAACCTGTTTTCCATTGTATAGGTAGGAAAGTCCAGAGAGACAAAAGGCATCCAGACAGCACTATCCAGGTTTTGCAAATCCTTGGTTGGTTGACTATAAGCTAAGCCACTCTTCTTTCTTTTGTGATTTCCTACACCACTTGGATGTTCTTCCCCTTTTTTGTGCTGCTGCCTTATCTCCTTCTCCTGGAAATGTCTTTGTTCTTAAATCTCATCTGAAAACTTTCCAATTTCCTTTCCTTTTTTTGTTGTTACACAACTCATTTCCTTTACATTCTTTTCCCTTCCCTTTTTCCTTCTCCTGTGGCTCCTAAACTCAATCTATGTTTCAAAAATAATTCTGCTGCTATTTCTTCTTTATTTCTGATTTTCTTATGTTCATGCTAGTCTATCCTCAGAGACTGTTTTTCGTCTCCTTGAGAGTCACTGTGACAATCTGCATAAAACATTCCTTCTTTTCTTTATCTCTCTCTGCAAAGCATTTTTGCACTACTTTTTATGGAAGATGCTTTTATATAATTAAACTAGATTCTGATTGTATGGGAAATGAAAAGGCTATAGAGTAAGCAAGCTCTGAGGATACTGGAAGCATTATAAGTAACATTTGTTCTTTAACCATCAATATTTAAAAAATAAATAACACAGACATAGTACATTTGAAGGTTTTGGTACACAAAATATAATTTCTGTGTCCTCAGTGTAAATTAAATTTTGTGCCAGTACCCCATTTTGGAAAGTCATTCAAAGCAAGTCCTTAAACAAAGGAAGTCCCAGAGAGAGAAAAAGGAGACACTGATCTGTATTTAAAGTCCATGTCTGCACTTTCAGAGAATGCAGTAGTTTTCCTTTTCCTAATACTTATTTTTTCTTCCACGTCATGCCTCGTTATAGCCTGCCTTTAGCATATAATCTTTCAGTTATAGGTACTTTTTTGCTTCTGTGTCACCAACAGGAAAAGAAAATACTACTTAAATCTGTAACAGCTGCATATGCTTCCCCCAAACCGAATGCACTGTAGATGTGTGAGCCTTCACTATTAAATATTTTCAGCTGCTTATGTGATGTACACATGTGGCAAGTTAGCAAAGTGTTAGCTTGCAATGCTTCCAGCCAGTAATATATCTTTTTTCTCCATGTGTTGTTGTCTTCTGTCTTATGTACATCAATATAATCTTTACTACCTATCCCCACTTTTTGCAATGCACCTAATATAAATCTACCTGAATGTTTGCATAATAGGCAAAAAGATGTCTTAATATGGAGAGTTAGACAATTAAATGGAGAGCTCGATTTTATAAAATTTCACCAGTATCCAATGTGAAAAAGTACATGGGCTTGATTTGGTTTGGCAAGAAATGTAGGATTTTAGTTTCTCATCATGAATTCAGAAATTTCAAAAATAAGACAGTCCTATCTACTCTCTCCCAAAAAAATACTCACATAAGTGTCCTCAATTCCCTAAAAGATATTGACCCTGGCTGAAACAGTCTGAGGAGGGAGGATGATGGGCTGCTGGGAGCACAGGGCTTCTCCAACATTTGGACAAACCTTGGCTCATGCCTCTGTAATGCACAAGTCAGGTCTGCAAATCACAGTGTCAACTTGGAGCCACCTCCTTTGCACCCTTCAAATCCCTGTGCATCTCTGTAAACCTCAGAGAAAACAGCTTGTTCTGGGCAGAGTCTGACATCCCTGACTCCAGAGGTGCCCATGGCCACAGGAGCTGTCTGTGCCCTGTCCCTGCCACCTGCCTGGCTGTGCCCCAGCCTTTCTGCTCCACGGTGCCTTCAGCTGCACTCTGGGTTTGCACGCTGGCAAAAGAATAGCAACATGGAAGAATGGGGGCAAAAATTACCTTTCTGTCATCCCAACACAGCAGAGGATTAAGGCAGTCCAGCCCCAGGAGCACAAGGCTTCTGCAGTTGCTGCAGAAGGACTGAACCATCCACATTTTTCCTGACTCATTCAGTTTCATAGAGCAATAATACATCCTTCTATAAACCTGGTCTCATAGCTTATTTTTTCAATGTATAAAAAGCTTCATTTTCCAGGATTCCCCCCCAGCAAAGATCCCTCAGCAGTGATGGCAGTGGTTTGGTGGCTGTGCAGGCAGTGAGTGGCTGGGGACTCTGGCATTCCCCACTGCCTTGTGCCCATTAGCACTCACAGAGCTGCTTGTGTTTCCTGTCACAGCCCAGACATTGTCAGGTTCTGCTCTTCATATGTGGACCACTCCAGCAAAACAAAAAGAGAGAAGCTTTGTATTCCCATATGCATGTGATGTGTGTGGCCCATGGCTCCTGAGCCTTAATCATGAAAATGCCTTGTGAAGTCAATGTGCAAAGCTGTAGGTAGACTCAGTAAGATTTTGCCCCTATTATTATACCATTAAACAAATTATTATTTGACTAATTGAAGTACAGGGTGTACTGTAGATCACCACTTGTATTATTTCACGTATGACTAGAGTCAGGGAAAAAATACAGCTGTAAGTAAACCCCAGCTTGGTCAGAGCTTTTAAATCACCTTTTTTGCACACATTGATTATACTCATGTCTCCAAATAAAACAAGTTTTTAAAAGTAAAAGCCATATTATCACTATATAAATTAGAATACTCAACATTTCAAACATGCATATAAAGCAAATATCATGATAAGTATCTACAGCATTAAACTATTACATCCAAATTTAGGCTTCTAAATAAAATTGCTTGATTATTCAGTCAGTGCCCAACTAGAAGCTCTGACTTCAGCAGAGAGTTATGAGTATGGGGTCCACAGCCATGCATAATTAGGAAACTTAATATCAGTTTAGGACTAAATTTAAATCCTAGATATTTGAAAATTTTAGCCAACTATGTGAATATACTAGCTGTAGGTGTAAGATTTAGCTTCAATATGTCCAAATACACATTTTCAACAACTCTACAAAAATGTAAATTCATTCAAGTTTCCCCAGTGGCTTACCATGTTTCTCTTGTTAATAGTGAACAGTTTTAAGAGTTATCCATATGTTTTTTGTCAGTCTCCAGCTTTCTAGGATTACCTGTGTAGTGTGTCTTGAATGACACAAATCATAATCTCATAATTTTTACATTGTTGAGTCATTATGTATTGTGCCCATGTGAATGAAGCACCTTAAAAACTGATATTTATGTATTAAATCAAAGCAGATCTAGCTTGTGCCTTTCTCCAGCTGCAGGGATCTGAAGGGTGATGGCAGTATTAGTACAGCTGTATGCCAAAACAGCAAGGCTGCTGGGCAGAGAAAGCCACAATTGTACCTCCTAGACACAACTACTGCCTGGTCACCCTGCTTGCCTCTGAGAACATGGGTCTGTAATCATTCAGAATGGACTTTCCATGCCTTAGGAATTGCTGGTTCCGAAATTTATGGATTCAGTAAAACCATAGAAGCAGCAGAGATAGTTTTGTGATAGGAATTATTTTTTTCCTGTTAATTCAGTTGACCTTTTGTTGTTGACTTCCAAATGAAAAATATGTAGTCACAAATGTGAAATTAATATGAATTTCAGGACTCATGTAAACTAACTCCTCTATATTTGAAAGTCACAGGGTGCTCTCTCTATTTCCTATTATGGCTCTTAACTAAATATCCCCATTAGTTTCCAAAAGGACCTCAGTTCTCTGATTTACATTGATGGGGAATGTTCAGCAGCACAGAACAATGGCATTGTCCAGGCTATAAAGGTGCTGTAAATATCACTTTTGCTAACACAATATTTCTACAGATGCATCTAAATTCATACAATGAGCTGTATGTATGTCTCATTCTGTCAGCATTTGTGGTAAGCTTAGGCAAAAATTTTCAAAAAATGACCAATGCTTATGAGTGGTTTTTACCACAGAGAGGGCTCAAAAGATGCCAGTTCCTAAATTCTTTAAATCAATATTAACTTGGTCACCTCAGATCTTCAGGACCCCAAAACTAACCCCTCTGCATTTTTGGGAAAAGTGGCATGACTGCAAGTCATCTGTGGCTTTTTGAAACATTCACTCATGGCACCACAAGCACGAGTGACGAGATGTGGGGCACGAGGGATGTGGAGCCCACACAGAGGCTTGACAGTGGTCATCTGCACCATCAGCTTTCTGTAAGAAGAGATCTAATTCCAACAGCAGAATCTGCACCCCATGATTGACTGGCTCAAATCTTTTTGAAGGAGAGGAGATCAGTTGATCTATACATAGTGAGTAACTATTAAAATTTTCATATGTACTTTCAAACACCACCAAAACCATTTTTGAAGCATTTGGATTTTATATGTCTCACAGACATTTGCTGAACCTGTAAATATCAAGAATTATTAAAATAACTCCCAAATTTTATTAGGACAGTCCAACACTTTCAGTGATCAAATTCTGCTTTGTTTTTAAAATCTTTACATTCTATATCATTAAAAATAATTGTTACTCTTCTAAATTGCAGTTGGGATCAAGGTTCCATTGTGCTAAGTGCTGAATATTCAGAAGAGACAGTCCCTGCTCCAAAGAGGCTGCTGGTTTAAGAGACAAAAAAAAACAGAATCCAGATGGGGAAATGTGATATAGCATACAAGCACAGTGGTTAAGGTGATGATAGCTTCACATCTTAGCCAAGAGCCTGCAAACTGCACAGAACTGGTTGATATCCACACCCATACAGTAACCCATTGATTCCAGTGGGGCTCTGACAGGCAGCCAGAGCTTCCTTGAAAGTGCTAATGCCAAAACAGAGGTGTATTAATTCCTTCTCTAGGGCTTTTCCCCCTTCTATTTTATTAGTTCTATTTCTTTTAGGGGTTTTTTTACTTTATGCTACTTTCAGTTTTACCCTCTACACAGACTTTTAAATCAGCCTATACTGTCTCTGTTTTCATATGTAATTAAAAGTGTTTAATATAACATTTTTTTTTAATTATAAAAATAAAATCACTGTTTTCAATTTTAATTTTCAAATCTTTCTTTTATTTTTTCAATTAACTACATCCCAGATAGCTATACCTTGTGCAGTCTTCTTCTTTTACTGTTTAATGCCATCCTCCTCAAATCTCAGAGATACTTAAAACTTCTAGTTCTTGTTCCCTTCCCCTTGTCAAATTCTCAGAGAATCAAATTACTTCTTCTACAGTCAGCACAATGTCCTGATTATCATTACATTGTCTAATTTAATCTTTACTAACCCATTCAGCGATATGAATTCCAAAATAACGTACTATATGAAAAATAGTGTGAAAATAAACTATCTAGTAATGATTAGAACTCCTGCTGATTGCCTGGCTTTATGCGAAATGATGGCAATCACATGTTCAAAGCATGCCAACTGAAGTGTGGCTACCATACTTAGCAGTTTAGTTTCTCATGTGACAGAAGTATGAAATACAGCACAAGCCTTTCTGTGGCTGCACAGTCGTCTCTGGTGCTTAATGAGAAAGCTGTGTCAGAACTTCCAGCGAGGATGGATCTTTCATGTAGTGACAGGTAAGCAAAGAAACATGAGAGGACACAGTTTTCTGGGGGAAAGAGAGCATGCTGTTTGCTTCCATGAGAAAGTTTGTTATTGAGCAATGACTGGTTTAACTGAACTGATCCAGGGTTGCTGTGTATCAGTCGCAGCCTGGAAGGGTCTGACACCTTTTCATGGATGTATTAACACAATATAAATTGAAGAAATTAGATGGCTTTGTGCTTAAGATGTGCACACATCTGTATCAGTTTCACCACAGATGCCCCAAAAAGAAAAGTTATTATTTTTCTGAGCGTCTGTGTCATTATCTTAGGTCCTGTGTATAAATCTCACTGCAACCCACCTTGCACTATTCTTGGAGCTTTGCATGGTGCTGACTGGAAGCTGGTTCATGGCAGCACTATGAATTTCCTCTCTGAAAGGTAGGCTTTTGGGTTTCAGGCTTTTGCTTTTCTCTGGTTCTAAAATGGCAAACATGCAGTGTTATGCCAACAAAGGTTATGCAAGACAGACACTTTATTATTGGCAGGGAAGATATGCTTTGATACATTTCTTATTTCCAGTAGAACCTCAAAGTTTACTTTTTAGTTGCTGTAAGTCTGTCTGACAGCAGTTGTAATTTTGGTGAGATTACAAGGGCAAACATTCCTTCTGTCAATTAATGTCCTTTTGTCAGCATATTTTTCCTACTTAAGGAACCAGTAGGAGGTGGCTGACAAAATGCACTTTTGCCAATATACTTGTCTGCTAACAAAGCACTGTACAGGTAGACAAATCCTTGAGCAAACTCTCAAGAAATTTCTGTCTTTGCAAAGAGGAGTTTCTTCTGTTTGTAGATACTTCTGCTGGTCTTCAGGAGTTGCTCTAGGTACAACTTCTCTCCCAGAGATTACAGTGAGTATAACTGAACTCTGCAGTTGGACTGATGACTAAGATCTACTGAGTGAAGTATTTCAACTTTTCTATAGAACAGTCTGGACTCAAGAAGCAGAAAAGAAGCCTCATATACATAGGTGGTTGCAAGGTGTTTCCATATTGATACTGAAGTACCATATACCTGGGTTAGGTGCTGTCCTGTACAAAGCACAGTCTATTCCATGTGTCTGGTAAGCCTCAGAATCTGCCATTTTTGTACAGAGAAAGGCCCAGTGAAATTCTCCAGGAACAGCTTTTCCAGCAATTGACCATGCAATCAACTGCAGGACCACAGCCCACAAACACCAGGAGAAAACTGTATTTATACAATGTGTTTTATAGCTAATACTAGGTAATTCAGTTTACCTGTTTGTGAAACAAGTATAAATATTGTGGTACAGGCAGGAAGATAAGAGGCAAGTGTTATATGATACATTTGATATACATCATGTTGTAAGATTATTTAAACCTCCTAGAGTCTGAGTTTATCTTATTAGTATAGTTATGCATTCTTGACCACTGGCTCTACACCACACTTTTAAATCAATTTTATAGGTTCCATATTAGAGTACTACATCTTGCTTATGGGTTGGGCAAGACACGATATTTATCTAATCAACTCTAATTTACAATTTTTTGAGCCAATTCCCTTGTTGCTAGAATAATTCTTGGTTCTGCAGAAAGATCTTCAAGAGCAGACTATGCTTTAGCCATGCAACTCTCATTAAAAGCAGCTGGGACAGTAAGTCCTCATGTGACAAATTCAGGGATAGGAGTTTGCTAGCATGTGTCTCTCAGTCTTTGTGACTAATCAGTCTCATCTGGGACAGCACATACAGGTAATTACAGGACACACTTTCATTAAGGTGTAAATCAGTCACCTTTTTGGAAAGTGACATTCTCACATTGGCATAAAATATTGCAACTTTGGATGCCTCCAAGCAGCCATACTATTTTGTACAGTGCATGTGGAAGTAACTCCCTCTCCTCACAGATAACCCTGACCATACCAAGGCTTCTCCTACACTCAGAGAATGAAGTGGAAAAAGAAATATGACAATTATTGTAAAATACTACTCAAGCCAAAATTCCCTAACACTTTCATAAGAATATCCTTCTTTGCCTAAGTGAAGGTTTAGCCTGCAATTGTATAAGTCCTTCAGTAAATAGTGTAAATGGCCAATTTTAAAAGATATTTAGATTATTTGATTTAATAAAGGAGTTAGGAATCTAAGTATGCATTAAAATCCTCCCTAAATTCTAGTACATCACCATGTGTGGGTTCATTCATTAATTTGAAATGTGATCACAGCCTGCATTTCTACAGGACAGGATTTGGGATTTACTGCAAGAGGGATTACATGTTTGAATATTCTAAAAGTGGCATCCACTTGTTTTCATTTCCTATGTTTTGTTAAGGTTACTGTACCTTTGTTAAGGTTACTGTACCTTTACTTTAACCTTTAAGGTTACTGTACCTTAATATTACTTTCTCAAAAGTAATATTCCTACCATTGGACAGTCATATCATTTTCTGTTTCCTCTGTTGACCCTTTTTCCCAGGGTGTACATTTATAAGCCAAGGTTATAAACAATTAGTACAATCTAATTTTCAATACTAAGGAAAAGGATATGCTTGATTTGTCTCTAAAGTAGGTTACAACAAAATGAACATGTGAGTTTTGACTGAACAGAAGGTTGAGATAACCTGTGATATTTTCCAAATGTCAAAAAAAAATTGTTGGCTAGTTAGGGTTGTATGGTGTAGTTATTAATTTCAATGGGATTATGCCACAATAGAATCCTCTCAGTAATTTTGAATACATTTTCACAAAATGATCCCAGCAGCTAAAAAAATTAATCCTATTTTGTTCCTACAAAACATAGTCCAAAATTAATGTGTGTGCATAATTTATTGTACTTATCAAAATTCTGAATTTAATTTACCTATAAATATTCAAACATATACTTCCATTTTTAATTTCTAGTGTATTATTGAAAAATGACGTAAAGTCAAATATCCAGAACTAAAATTGATATAATTGGGGATGATCTGTCAAGATCAATAGTTATGCTGATTAACCCAGGCTGAGGATCTGGCCCAATAAATAGCTAACTACATAATGAGCAAAATAATTCACTCTGCTATTAATTAGAAAAAGAACTGAGAAACACTCCATCCGAGTACTGGGGTTTGCAGAGGGTGTTCCAAAGCACGTACACACTTGTGGGCAAGTTGGGAGCAGATCAATGTGTCAAGTTGTGGAGTTCCCACATTTCTCTGTTCTCGGCTGTAAACCCTTTGCATATTTTGGGAGTAAAGGAGGAGTCTACATTTTTTGCAGATGCTGGAAACATGCCAGATGCTCCTATTACAAATATTTCTACATACTGCCAAATGCTCCCATTGGGAATTCTCCTTGTATCCCCATAACTACTGGTTTTGCTCAGTCCATTACTCAATAAAACTCACCACTACTCCAGCTGGAATAGGCTGGTCTGAGAAAAAGGGCACCAGAAATTCAAACACATCTAGCTGGAGAAACTGGGCTGTTAATAGATCCAGTGAGCTGTGATTTATGACCCAATTTTTTTGCATTAAAAGGAAATACAAGGCACTGCCTCACAGGTGCAAATACATTTTACTAATTATAACAGTATTTAAAAGTATTATGTGGGAGAAATGGTCTAGTGATAATAGTTATAAATTTCTTTTAGATCTGTATTTCCATCTATCAATGACTTCAGTGGGGCCAAGAGTTCAGCTCTGATGTCCTAATGATTTGGGAAAAATTGGGAGTATCTCAGCTTTAAAAAAAAATTATTTTCCACCTTTAAGCAGTACTTGAAATGAAGTATGTTTTCCCTGGTGAGTCTGAAAGAAAAGGAATTCATGTATTTGCTACCTTCTACTTTCTACATGCAATTTTTCTATTTTCTTATCATTCTGTAACAATGAAAGATGCCACATTAGTGCATAGAGCCTTAATCTTAACCTGTCAGATGCATTCATTCCTTTCACTATAAAAATTGCATTTCACGTTTTCTTTCCTTAGACCCCCAAATTTACAAACACTTAAGCATGTGCTTAATATTAAGTCTCATTTGGTACAGAAAGCAATGAACTGCACTTAAGAGACACCAGTGCTCTACAAAAATATTTTATAGCTGTTTTTCTATACTATATTTAATTATTTTAATGCCAAATTGAACTGTTTCATCTCATCTCAAATATACCAGAGAAATCTTGAAGCTGCTCCTTAGGCTTCTTTTGATCTGATGAATATTTTCTGGTTTTGAGAATTTCTTCGAACAACCCAATGATTTAATGGCAGCTCTTTTTCCTCTAGCCTAGCAACAAAGCCAGTGCCATTCCACATTAAAGGCAATGAAAATAGACTAGGCTGATTTACAATAAAAATATTTATTTTTAATATTAGTGTTTCTGTAGTAGGTCACTAAAGGAATAATAAAAATGGTAGGCTGTTGTTACTGCCTTAAAAAATGGGATTTTTATTTAAGCAAATCATGTCAGTGTCTGAAGCCTACTGGATTATCTTCTAACATATGGTAAGTATTGGTTATGTGGTGTGCTGGCTTGCATTTCATTGTTGGAAAAGCATAGAAAACTGATTTTAGTATGCCTTTGCTCTTAGCAGCAGGGTATAATCATTTTTAAAAGAAATTATGGAATCAAGCATTAGCATACTGTGTAAATTTAGGATTTATGGAAGGATGTCATATATCACACACATATATTGCTTTGGGATGCTTAGGAAATCTTCACTACCACATGTCACTGTTTTGTAGTTGTTTAAAATGGTAACTAAGCACATGCAAAAAGATAGTAATGCCAGGATGGTCTTCAAAAAAATTACATTGTTAAGTATTTCATAAACATACTGAAACATTAATATATTACCCATTTTACAACCACTGAACTTTAAAGAATTTCTTTCTGTGAATGCGTCAGTTATCATTATCCCCGAGGGTATTAGCTAAGCCCCACGTACTCAGCCCCTTGCAACCTTGCCATTCTTACAGGATTAGCTTCAGGTGCCTGGAGGTGGGAGCATGTGTGTGGGTGGAATTTGGGGCTTTTTGCACCCACAGGAGGGAAAACCAACACTTCTCATCCCCTCATGTCCCCTATGTCCCTCCATGATGGGCTGTCCCTCCACTTTTCTCCATGTGAGGGGAGCAGGAGCTGCACCAGCAGGTGATGCCATTCCCACACAGCTCCAGTGGTGCAGGATGAACACAGAGGCTTTTACCTGGCAAAGCACTGGGAGATGTGCCCTGCTCTGGCACCAGAATATGCCTGCTGCATCTCCTGAAAGAGCAGCCTGCACATCATCACTCTAAACAGGAAGCCCAAATTGAAAGGTGAGAGAAAAGTACCCATTGCATACTTGCCAGCTCATGCTTACTGCTGAGGGTAGGCTTGACTTTACCCTTCACTTTAGATTTCAGCAGCTTAATTAATCTACTAACATCAAAAGGAAAATAATCTGTTATGAGCAGTCCTCCTAAAGACTTGGTGCTTTGAAACCTCATTTCAAAATCGGTCTTGCCTCTGCCAAAAATGAATGTAAAATTCAGAGACGAGAAGAACCCTTTCCTGGGGCCCTCCACCACTGTCCCTGTTGTTCCACCAGACCAGCAAGGTGCTCACTGCTATTTATTCTGTACTTTTGTCTAAATAAAGTTCTAAGCATGTTACTCATCCATACAGAGACAAAGCACAAAAATTGCAGAGGTTGAAGGGTATGGGCTGCCAAAGGCTGCTCTATCAGATTATGGCTGTAGGGAGGGTGGTGATTGCCTGAGAACAAGACAACTTGACATCTCACTAGAGGCCATCCCTGGCCTCCAGCCCTCAGCTAGGTACTTGCTTGATGGAAGGCAAAAAAGTAAAGTAAGAAACAAAATGTTGGTACACTGGAGCTCTTAAAATTTAAACTGCTCAAGAAAGGAAAAGGCAGATCCAGAACCAGTATCAATGATTTTAAATTGTAACACACAATGCCAGAGTCACAAATCACATCAGCCACTTGTACAAGCTGCTTCAAAGTGCAGCTTGAAGCACAAGACTCCCATCCCACATGCTCAGTGCATTGACAAGGACTATGACTCATATTTGCAAATATTCAGCAAACCTAACATAGCCTGTGACCTATTGCTTGTTCCTGCAAAAACCTAGTTAATCTGAAATCTCAATTTCTGTATTGCTCCATGGCCCAGATTCTCCAAGGTCTGCCATGCATAAGAGGTTTTGTTTCTTCTTGTTCCCCTGATCTGGCCCCTGGTTCCCCACTGGCATTTTGCAAAGCCTGGGGTCCTTGAAGGGGAAGCTGACTGCCTCTGCCCAGGTGTCCACCAGGGCAGTGCCAGGGAATGGCTCTCTGACCCATTAAATCATTTTGAAAATGCAGTTATATCTAATTAGTGTTTAGCATTGGCTGTCTTCAGTGTTTGCGTTGGTTTGTTTCCATGAAGTGAGATTTCTGGGTTATTTATTACTGCTAATATGTTCCACCACACTTTGACAGTCACCTTATGTTCTGCCAGTTTGGGGGTTTTTGTCAATTACCCTGATTTCATGTATTCCTCTGATCTTTATCTAAAAATTCTTCTCACTGCATCCTCTCAAGACAGAAATTTTTCCTTGTTTTCCAGATGGATTGTAGGGGCTGGACTGTAAAATAACTGCACAAGAAATAAGGGGTTTGTTTACAAACAGATTGACGAGGTTAGTTTACCCAAACACACAAGCTATCCAAATTTCACTTAAAAGAGAACTCTTGTACTGAAGGAGAGTAAAGAAAAGCTGTGTCTCATGGTCAGGTTTATATTTGCATTTTCCATCAAGGGGTTATTTGATCCCCTCTGCAGGGAGCATTTACTTGAAAGATGGGTCTCAGCCACAGTGTAAATTCCAATTCACTCTTCCCAAAAGTCTGCTGTTACTCAGAACATCCAAGTTTTGGTCCTCCTCTGTGCCAAACTTAGTGGAAGAGCTACTTTCCTTCACGTTTCAGCTGTCTCTTTAATATACACTCTTTCAGTTTATCATGTCTCTTTATCATGTGACAATATCAGCTCAAGCATGTGCAACAAACTCATAATTCAAAATTACTTGGCTCTGAAATACAAGATAATCTTAAGAAAACTCCAAATAAATACTGTAATACTATACTCACATATGTTATCTGATAGTGTGCACTGTGATTTAAATTCTACTACTGTCAAATTCTTTGAATCATTAAACAAGTGATACCCATTGGACATTTTGTTCATTCTACACATGTTTTGACATTTTGGATCAAAACATTTTTTAGCATGATTAGCTAACTTTCTTAGCAATTGTTTTCTTGTATGTAGAATAAACTAAGAACACTTTATCAGCTGTGGTGAATTATCCTTTCTAACTCAGAATTACAGAAGTATATTAAATTTGCACATTCAACAATGGAAATTCTCTAGAAAATAACAAAATTTATGACTCATGAAGAGCTAAAGGGTGTTGTGTCTTGACATTATGAAGGGCTGGGATATTATGAGCACACTTTCACCGAAAAAAATTTCCATTAGAATTAAGCTTAAAAAAAAATGTAGGTTTGACTGAAACCACCAAGGTTGCTGGCAAGTCAGTGCTCTGAGTGAATTGTGCAGCTGGATTACATCAATTAGTCCCAAAACAGAACATTAATTAAGCTTTTGCTAATATTAGTTCATACAATTGCATTCTGTTACAATAGCAATATTTTAAGGATGAACAGCAACACATTTTCAATTTCCCTGTAGACATTGAATACAGTCAGAACACAGTGTGCAATACATTTAGTAGTGTAATCAATTCATTGTTCTTATTTTCTTGAAGCTCTAGTAACAGTTAATTTTTTTTACTTTTATTTTTACTCTTTTATATCTTTATCTAATAATGTTTGTTGATCTGCTATTATATCATCTACAGTGAACAGTTCAAAGAGATGAGGGGAGAAGAAAAGGGGTGCATAGGAAAAAAGCAGTTATAACACAGTCATGGAAAGTAACAACTTTATCAAATACTTCATTTTATCCTTTTATATTGGAGCTTGCAAAGGGTTCAAACATGGTTTAACCACAAGTGAAGTGTTTAAAAACACCTTCCAACAAACCTGGTTTTGTATGAACATAAACTTTTGGAGTCAGCTGTGACCTGAGTCCCAAACTCCATTCTTGCCCACTTTTGAATGGGGCCAAGCTCAGTGAGTTGAGCTTTGTTTCCTCTGGAGACACATGAGAGCTGCCACAGACATAGACAGGAGCAGGACTGGCTTCTTTGGGAGCCCCCAGGAAGGATCTGGGGGTCCTGCATGGGAGGAGCTGCTGTCTGCCCTGGGAGGAGGGACAGAGACCGACCCTGATTCCAACTTATCCTCCCAAGCTTCAAACAGTTTTCTGTCTCAGCTAACCTCCTTCTGTACTGGGACATATTTTTCCACATTACAGCACTGAAGATTTTAATATTAAATATTCTTTTGCAGAAAAAAAGAAGTCAACACTGATGATGTTTTCCAGGAGCTCGTTTCCCCATATATATTAATATCATGCCTCACATTTCAGTGACTTTTATTCAAACTTACTACAGCTGAGTTGCAAAATGTTGTCTTTGTCCTTAAGACCATGACAGAGAACTTTATCTGCATTCAGATGCCTTCTGGTTTGTGGTATTTCAATAATAAAACAGCAGGATTGAAGGCTCATGATGAGAAATCTGACTAATTACCTGTTAGATGATAGATGGTTGTAACTCGGCAGTGCCAGTCACTGAAAACAAAACACTTCTAGATATCAATCAGCTCCCTGACAAATTCAATTTCCATCACATTCAGTGGACAATAAATGTGAATTTTACCTCAGCAGCTACATAGCTTTGACTTTTAACTTTCCAATATGCATAATGATGTTTTAATAAAGTGGAGATTTCTTTTAAGTAAATTAGTATTTAAATACCTGACATATTTGTATTTTAGGCTCAAAGCTGGTAGAAATAATTAATGTTGCAAATCTGTCTTCTGTTCTACTGCAGACAGCAAAGGTGTATTTAATAGCAGTATTTTTGTTTTCTCCATATATTCTTGTTTAAGATCAATTACTTACAATGCTTGCAATGGAGGTATTTACCCTCTTTTTCCAGCATCTTATCCATCTTTGTATCAGTGAGCTGGGTGCCGATTCTCCACATGAATCAAAAAACAAAATATCCAGCTATCACCATTATATACCAGCATATGGGTAAAGTTAAAACAAAGAGGGATTGGAGCATGGGATTGAATATGGGCTTGAAGAAACACCTCTCTTTCTTTCCACATAGGGACTAATTGCATTGTCAACATCTAGAAGTTGTGGATAAGCTTGTCCACTTCAGAATGAGTCTGAGTCCAGCGTGTTCAATATCCTTGCCAAAAGAATGATATTAAAATTAGGCTCTAGAGGTCATCAATTCCTTGGGCACAATAAACTGAAAGTAAAGATGAGATGTTAAAATTAGCCCAAAGTTATGGGGGATTTGCATTCTGGTATCACTGCAACTAATCACCCTGCCCTGAGCATCATACAGCAGAAAAGAGCAGGCTCTGTCTCAAACTCCTGAAATCTTCAGGTCTCATGGGATACAAATTCTCACCAAATGATTTATCCCTGCCTTTTGGCAAGTGGCTTCCACAGGACAAAAAGAACGACAGCAAAATTATATTTGTACTTGGTTTGGAGCACTATGTTTCTTCTATTTTATTTCACCCAATAAATTTTTTTTTTAAACAATAGATCAAGCCTTAATGCAATTGTCCTTCTTGGAGGAGCCGTGTTGATGTGCCCTGTCAGCTGTCGGGGCAAGGCGAAGCTCTGTGGACCCACCACAGGTGTCCACCCAGCCCTCGGTGCAGGAGCTGCAGGGAGCTTTGTCCTTGGGAAATGGGGACATTATTAAGCAGGTAACATCTGGGACCTGCTTCTCTGAGGCAACATCAGGGAGAGATAACTCTGTTAGTGTCAGTGACAGTCGAGGTTCCACGGCTGGCCACTGCTCTGTGCCTGGTTTGATTGATTGGCAGGTGCTGGGACAAGCTTTGTCTGCTCATTTCTCCAACCAGAAGCAGCCTCTGCCTTCATCCAGAGCTCCCCACACCAGCCCCTTCCCAGCAGGACCTCCAGGCTTCTGCTGGAGCACGGGTGGGCAGGAGACACTGGGGTGACCCTGGGGACCTGCCTGCCCAGGGCTGAGGCAGGGATGGAGGGATGGGGATGGAGGGACAGGGATGGAGAGGCAGGGATGGAGAGGCAGGGATGGAGGGACAGGCACAGTGTGAGCCAGTGCTGGGTGTGGAGAGCCCTGTGCCAGAGCCCTGTGCTAGAGGTGAGAGCTATGAAAAAAACTCGAGTGAAAAGGCTGAGAATTTTTCACTGGAGTCAGTTTACCCATCAAACACCCTACAGCAGCCATTTCTTCTGAACTTGAGGTTTTTTCCCAGGTCCTGCCTCAGCATCTCAGCATGAGCACCCCAGAAGAGCTGCCCGAGCTCTGGGCGTGGTGTGCAGGTTTCCCAGGGCAATGCAGGTCACAAACACCTGGCTCAGGTCTGCCTTTCTGGCATTACATTGGGTTTAGATGGTTCTATACTGGAAGCTGCAGCAAATTTGCCCTGCAAACCACATCCCTCTCTCTCTGCACCCTGGCAATTTGCAAGTAGCTGTTATTTTCCAATTTGCAGAAATGCACGTTGGGGTTTTTTCTGTATTTACAGGATGTATTTCTATTTTGTTTTAAAAAAGATCCTGAATAGTACTGCCAGAGTTGTCCCTGATTTTGTACAGTCAGGCCATCACTGTAAAAGGTGACAATAGATCTATGAATAAGAGGTTTAGTGCATCAGTGAAAAATTACATTCTTAAACACAGGTTATTAAAGATTATGTCACCAATCTGCATGCATGCACATACATATCCATATATTAAAAAATATGCCAGTAATCAATTTAGAATAGCATATTTTATTATTTTTTATGGAAACAATGATGGTTGTATCAACAAATTCTTCTGTTTCTGATTCTGCTAATGAATTATCAGGCTCACATTTATATACTACTTTTCATTAGAGATGTACTGAAGACTCTGTAATGATTTTTTTCTTAATCAAACCACTGTACAGAACAGATCTACTTAGGCTTTTCTAAGCAGCCTGACATCAAAAGATTTCAGAAGGACAAAGGCTGCTTTTAAAAGCTAACATACTATTTATGATTTCAAATGGCAGAGGTATGATTTAGCCTGTTTTATTACAGATGTTATAAATGATGTTTCACATAAGAATATTACTCTTTTATTGCTTTCCAGGTAGAGTTTCCACTGGCTTCATTAAAGGCCTGAATGTAAAACAGCTGCAGAACCATGAATTGGGCCCTGGCAAGTGAAATAGTCCCTTTTTTTAAAAATCATTTGACGTGGCAACATGGCAGCTATTTAATTACACTCATGCAAGAACAATAAATAAAGGTCCTATGACCTTTTGTTTCAATAAAATAAAATCTATTTATTCTTTTTAACTAAAATGTCATTTCCCATTTATTTTCCCCCAATGTGGTTGCCAGTGTCCAATTTTTAGGCTCAGTGCACAACAGTGATAAGGTCAAAACCTGAGACAGGGTGATGTGATTAGCCCTGTCCTAGGCTACCTCATAAAAATGTCTGCCATACAGCACATGCTCTGTCATGCAAGAAAAATTGTTTACAAAAGGGTTCAACCAAACAGAGTTGTGTGAACATGCCAAGTACTTTTTGCAGTCTCCTCTCAACTGATTTTTGCTAGTGAGATCAGGCAGAGAAGGAGGGGAATTTAAAAATGGGTAAATAGAAGATAAAACTGGACATTGTGGAAAATCAAAAATTGAGGTGGGTGGTCTGGCAGCTCGAATAACTGTTGCAGATGACCTTACAAAGCCAAGGTGTGATTCATCAATCCCAGAAGACTTGTAATATGTGATATTTTCCCTGCTTGGGAATAGGCAGTAACCCAAACAAAACCTGACCTGATGAGGTTTGGTTCAGAGAGGTCTCATCTCTCCATGAGAATAGGTGGAATTACAAGCATAAATACCAAGCACTAATATGGCACCGTAGACAGGGACTTTATTTATCATGCAGAGAGTGAAAACAAAGCTTTCTACTAGATTTATTGGTAAAAGGGAACAGAAGAATCTGGTATGGACAAACTGCATGTTCCCCACATCTCAACTGCCAGGACTTCCTGCCCTCAGGCTTAGATATATTTATTTGGTTATAATTCAGTAAAGTTGTGTGATTTCAAGCCATTCCAAACAAACAAAATGTCTAAGATATCATTCAAGGATGTCCTGACAATGCAATATTTTCCCTTTCAGATTAAAATTAAAAATTGAGATGCTAATTAAATGCTCTCATAAAGAGGAGTTCTACTTCTCAGAAATTGTTTTTATTAATTTTATTTTTTAAACAGCTTAAGGACTGTGAAAATTAAAATGGTGACAGTTTTATCTGGATGAAATTATTATAGCATGTACATCACTGGGAGAGAGACAGAAAAGCATATGGAATATATATATATATATTCAGAGCTTGATTGTGCTGTTTCTTTGTATTCAAAGGCCTCTTTGACTTCACTGGAAATTTTACATATGTGACAGTTGCAGAAATGAGTCCTCAAATTGTACAGAAATCAAATTTCCATGTTAAAGAGACCCTGTTTCTAATTTCACTTGGAAAAATCACAGTTTTTCATATGAACCCCATCTTGCTATTTTTCCAGCCTTTCTAAACATTGGTGCTTTTTATAAATGAGGGGCACTGAGGAGGAAAAAAAAATAGAGATAGAAAGAAAAAGAAGACTTTATATGTACCAGGGGATAAATATGTTGCTGGAACAAGTTTTTGGTGTTGAGTGTACTGTCAGGAGTAAAGAGAAACATGGATAATACCATTAGCGTCCCTGTGCTCAAAATAAAATATTAATGGCAGCATTTCCTGAGAAATTAAATTACGAGAGGAAAAAAAGTCTGAAAAATATGCATTCCACTGCCTTGTTGAAAGCCCTCACACAAATTATGGTCAAATTAATATCCTTTTGTCTTTAGCACACATATTTTATGACCTTGAGAGATGTTCTCATGTAAATATCTGAGGTTTTCTTATTCAGAGATGGTCATATTTTGCAACACTCACTGGCCAAGGGAAAGAGCATAACCATTAGCTAGGTTTGAATAGATGAAATTCAGTTGTTTGTTTGCAGGAGTCATAAGATCATCTAGGGTCTGTTTAGCCTCTACTTAAACCTCCAAAATCGTTCAGCTTCAGCTGACTTAAGGGCATTGATGCTGACCAGTCCAGTTTGTCCCAGCTACACTGATGGACAGGGAGACTCAGCACATAAGAAAAGTGTTCTTTTTGTTGCAACACTTTACAATTTCCTTAAGGTTCTTATTCAACCATTAGCAGTGACTCACTGGTTGTTAGATAACTGCAGTTCTGACTAAACTGAAAATAAAAAAATTGAAATCCATTCTCACAGAGGTCCTCCATATGTGATAAATACTGGCTGCTTTGCTTCTAAGAAGGCTATAATTATCTAAAATATAATTCATTATGTCAACTCTCCAAGGCACACTATATTATCAAAAGGAGTTAAAAAAAAAAAATCTAGATCATGACTATTTCAAAAAGATTATTTCTTGAAGTAAAGAAGCGAAACATTGTGACTCATGCCTATCAATTTTCTATTGCCTATACTCATTTTTATCTGAGAAAAGAAAGGAAAAAGAAAAAATTCAATGTCCTGCCAATAAGTCAAAATTGTTAGCATGTTTTATACACATTAAAATCATGTTTCAAGTAGGTTAATAATACCCCACCAGCCTCAGAAGCAGTGGAGAACACAACCTTCTTTTGCCCTGACTGTGATACAGGAAAAGGCTTGTTCCTGCTGAGACTATGAGGGGGCTGAAACTTTCCTTTCTCCATAAGTTCACCGAAAAACACAGATATTTGGGGCATAAACCTGCATTTAGTTGAATACTGTCAAATGAGGAAAATCTATGTGCCTCACACAGTGCTCAGCATCTTGTCCAACACTGGTGTGCTGGGTTCAGGTCAGGCCAAGCGTGTGTCTCCTACCCCAATCCTTGCAAGGAAGCTACCCCTAACACTGTTCTTACTAAAATTATGTAAATATGTATTTTCCACAGTCATAAATAATTTTTGCAGCTAGGTTTTCCCCACTTCTCCCCTATTTTCTGATATAATCCACTCTGCTAAATTTTTTCAGCATTGAGGCAAACATGGTTAAACCTAGGATCCCACAGCAGTATAATAAATATTCATCAGTACTACATTTGCCTTTATGTACTTCCCAAGCTTCAAAATAGCTAAATGACACAAATTTGTTACAGTGGTAACAGCAACACAATTATGGTTAGTGGCCTGTCGCTGCTACCATCCAAACTTCAACTTACAATAATACAAAACTCTTGACAGGCCATTCATGGATCAAACTTAAAATATAAGGAAAAGAGAGAAATGGTTTTAACAACTGAGTGTTTATGGAACTGCCAGATGACAAGCTAGTATATGGAAGAGAAAATTAAATGTACAGAGGAAAAAAAAAACAAAACAGATCATGCAAGTTGAAGATAGGTTTTATAGGTGCACGAAATATTTACCTTGATGCTTTTAAAAAACAGTACTTTTCTTAAAGGAATGGCAAGAAATGAAGACCCTGGGGGGTGTTCTTCTCCATGCCAGAGGCCCAAACTAGCTCAGGAGAAACAGAAATTCATCCTGCAGACATGAAAGGAATGATTTCTGCCCAGGAGGGCAGCAGGGAGCTGCTGGTGCTGGAGGTGAACATCTCAGAGGGGACCTCAGGAATAAATCCTCCTTGAAGGCTACAGGCACCTAAAAGAGAAGCTTCCACTCCCTGATCCATCACTAGATATTACACCAGAAGAAAGGGGTAAAACATACAATTTGGTGTTCTTCCTGATCTGGGCTTGATGCATGGAGCAGGAAAGGAAGAGGAGGAGTGGAATAAAGGAGCAGAAGAGAGGGATTTCTTCCAGTGAGTGGCCAAGGTCACTCAAGGCTGCTGCTCTACCCTGCCCTTCATGAGTTTCTCTCTCTTCCTCAGTTCTTTTAAAGCCAAAAGAGAAGAGCAACAAGCCCAGCTGCAAGTGACCTTCCTAAGGTGACAGTCAGTCCTCCCCAGCATCTTCACCAGGATGGATCAGGCTGGCCCTAAGAACTTGGGGCCTTCCTCGGGATTATCCCTGAAACAGGGTTCCCAGCTCAAGGAAGAGGTGCTCACCCATCCTCTCACAAAGGATTGTATATCAGAGTGCTACAACAGGGGCTTTGGATATTCAAATAGAATTTTTAGAAGAAACACATTCTATAGCTCCATGTTCCAGCATCCAGTGAACTCCTAACACAAATAATTAAAACTAATATATGGTTGTAAAAATAAATGAATAAAGTATATTTCATTATGCAGTATCCTTGATTTTTATGGTGTTTGATTACTCACTAATTTGCAAAATGTGGTAATCTGCAGTATGCATCCAAGTCATTAGTGAAATCATACTGTACTTTAGTCAACAGGCTGATGATCAGACATGTCCCAACAGCAGCCCTGTACAGAAGGGTAACATGAATTAAAGGCCCTGATTCTTGTTTTTATAGAAGCCAGTTTGCAACACTCAGGCAATGAAAAGGAACCATCAGCTTTCTACAGAGAGGTTCATGGGGATCTAAATGAACATTAAAATAAGTAATAATATGGCCAAAGGCACTTATGCCCCTTGGAGTTTCTTTTCACATATTTTATCTTTTAGTATCTCTGATTAAATTTGGTGAGAATATGTAGGTGACACCTAGAAGACAAATATAACTTGGTATGGATCAACAGCTTTTATTCCAACACCTAATTTTGAGAAACATATGTTCACTTGAACAGATATATGATGTTATCATTGGCACGGCTATAAATAAATATTAAATCCTCATCAGTCAAAATAAGGAGTACTCTGAGGTTTCACTTTCATCACATAACAATAACACCTCTGGAAAAACATTAAGTCTAAATGATAGCATATTTATTATTTGACAAAAACTATCTCACAAAATATTTTTGTTTCATTCCCAGATGATTTACATAATAGATTATAGCAGCTGCTATAACAATTCCAAAGTTGTTATTTCTCTGAGTAGTCTTTGAATCCTCTAACACTACAAGTGTTTTCCCAGATCCTATTTTTTAAATTAGCATGCCTTGAGAAAATACCTACATGTATTTTCCTAGAACAACGCTAGCTATTGATCTCAGCTTGACAAAAGTGGAAAAATTCATAGGTCATTTCAAAGTCACCTGTTGAACCAACAGAGAAGAAATACATTTCCCCTTCACCAGCCTAGAATCTTTAGAGAGCAGTGGATGGTGCAAAGGTTGTGGTGTGCAGCCAGAGCAGTGTCCTGCCACATTATCACAGCATCTCAGATTTTAATTTGGGCCCTGAAACAACTGGTTCTAACCTGAGTTCCTTCTCAGGCAAAACTCCTGAAGCAGTGGCAGGCCTTTGTTTAATTGTAGCCACGTGCAAAATTTATTTTGGGATGAGCAAATAATTAATCTATTAAAAGGTTCCATGGGACATTCCAAAAGTTGCCGTGAAAAATTATTGTCAGTGCACAGCTGAGATGCTGCTTTATAGAATTACCTCATAAAGTAGAACCGTGTGTAACTGTGTTCGTGTTGCCACTGTCTCTTTGTAAATCTCCAGAGATTTACAGCAAACACACACTGGAGCAAGGCCATCTAATATTTATAATGTTTCATTATTTTCATCTACTTGGAACAAAATTTGTAGACTTATAGAAAATCTGACAAGAAGTGTCAGAAATAGCAGTGTCCACTTCAGTATCCATAACAGTGCACAGAGCAGAGGCAGACACGATACCACAGGAATTGCAAGTGACCAAACAGCTGCATGACATTTACTCAAAATAATTTCTGCATTTAGCACACTTAGTGAGCGGAACTTGAAAATAGGGTCATTGTTTATTTGGGCATGGCAGAGGGGAAACTTTGGTTTTTTTACTAGACCTACAGAGTATAAATAGATCTGGATTGCAAAGCCCCTTCATTGTACTTCTACAGGTAAAAATAATATTTTAACTAATGACAGCTTTGGCTGGGGAAAAATTAAAAGGCTGCAGAAGTTATTCTGTAGTTTAACTCAAAGTCCTTCTTGGAAGAGGATGCACAGGTTGTTCCTGCACATATTCATATCAGAAGTGAGTTGTTTACAGCTTTTTGAAACACTTAGAATTTCATCTTAATACTTCCTAGTTTATGACAAGAAAAACTAGAAGCATGCAGTTTTCTGTTTGCTACCATCAGCCAGCAGGAAAATGCTTAAGCAAGAGTAAAACAATTTTTTTTATTACTGGTGGAGCCTTAAAGTATATGTCCAAGCTTCACTGAGAACATAGCACTGATTGGAAATTCTGCTAGAATAAGAAAACAAGAATTTGGCCCTTTCTCTGCAACTACTGACAACACTCCACAATTTCATGCTGTTAGGATTTTTTAATTAAATGAGCTATTCTTTGGTACACAATAGAACTAAAAAGGAGAGAGTATCTAAATATGAGGCTAAGTTTGTAAAGGAGTCTCTAGGTCCTTTGCAAATGTGTGCAGAAAATTAAAAATTACATTGATACTGAGGATTTCTAGATAAGCAGGTCCATATATTTTTAAGGGGCAAGGTTTTTAAATAGCTGTGCTTTTTGCTACAGTCAATAAGTATCATGAGAAGGAGAAATATGATATTAAGCAGGATCTGATCCTAAACTTATGGCTCCAGTGGGAACTGACTAAACACCATTTATAGCATATCCCAACAGAAACACTCCATTTGCTGTAACAGTGTTTACTGCATCTGAATTCTTCTAGCAGAAAACAGCTTTTTCACAGTTAAGTTCCAAATATTAGCAGTGAATTAATTATTATGTTATATTTGTAGGATCATGCTAAGGCTGAGAGAGGAGTGGGGTGGAGGGATGGGGGGGGTCCCTCATTGCTGTTACTCCTTGGCAAAGAAGATATGGTAATCTGGGCAATTTTCAACTTTTAGTCATGTGCCTGAAAAAAGTATTTGCTGGAAAGGACCTGATCAAATCTTTTGTATATTTGCTGCATTCCTACAAAAACATACATCTGTCTAAAAGAACAATATTTTAAGAAATATCCTGAAAGCGACCATTGCTTGGATAAGGTGATTTGCATGTCATTTCTATCAGCTCTGCAATACCAGCCCAGGTTTCTTTTCTGCACTTGCATCCAAACACAGACCTTTTTGTGCCAGACATGAATCAATAAATTTTAATCCAGAGTGTTACCTGTAGATAATTTTAATATAGAATGTTACCTGTAAACAACACACTCTAAAACAAACCAAGACTGGAAAGAGAAGAAAAGTGACGTACCTGTCCTGTGATTTACACTGTGCTTGAAACCTGTTCCGACTCAAAAGGAGTCTCCCATTGATTTCAGCACAGTTTGGTTCAGTCCCTTATTTCAGCCCTCGTGTTTTGCTAGTTTAATGTAGTCACCCTGATAGCCTTTGTCCACTGCTCCTTATAGGAACATTCAACAATTTGTTGTATGATTAAAAATGTCTGGGGAAGTATGAGCCACCAACTGTATATTGACCAAACATATACAGAGGCTAGACAACTCCAACAAATATGACAACAGAAAACTTATAGCACATTAAAAGTGTATTTTCATTTTCGTTTTAAAAAGATATCCTGGCTATTTCAAATTAACAAACAAGGCAATTATAAATGCTCATATTAGGGATATTCGCCGCAATGAAAGTCCTGCAGCAAGCAGAAATGATAAATAAAAATAAATAACAAATCTAAATGGATCAGAAAATATGACTGACAAAAAATTACTGTGAGCATATATAACCTGCTTCACTCACCTATGTGAAAGATAATGACTTTGATTCAAACATAGATACTCACATTAGATATGTAACTGCCTGTATTATAACCCCACTTCGTAAACCTAACATGCCAATAAAGCATAAAGATACAACAAGGAAAATCCAAATTTGAATAACTAAACATTTATTTTTTTATAAATAGGAAAAAATAACTTGAGTTCTGTATGCTGGCATTGCATTTACAAATTTTTGATTTTTCAGTCATACATATTAACAATTTCTTGTTTCTTGTTTTGTATCGCAGAGCTAATGGAAATACATTTCTATTCAGCACTCGTGTTATCTAGCAGATGAGCATTTCAGGGTGTTTCCTAGATAATAGTTATTTTAGATGTCAAGCAGAAACTACACTTGCCCTGTTGATTTTTTTTTTTTTAATGTGCAATACTCTGAAACCTAAAATTCCACTGCAAACCACCGTCTGTTGCAGTGCTTCATGCTGACCTGAGTGTAAACTTTCACCATTCAAGAAAGTCAAAGGAGGGTGAAATTTAAAGTGCAAAAATTTATCTATTTACATGGGGGGGGGGGGGGGGGGGTAAGAAGAGAGGGGAGGAAGGGAAAAGGGGGATTTTTTTTTTACACCTAGTCCAACTTCATGTCTAACGTGAGCTGTTTGAGCTTGCTTGGCCTGCAGCCTGCAAAGGTATCCTGTCAGGTTGGCTGTCCATTTTCTTTTTGTATGAATTGTTTGTAAAATCTACTCGAAATAAAACAGAGCAAGAGATATACCATAACATCTACATGAATTTTTTATCAACTTCTGAAGGGACCATTTTATATTCAGACTGTAAAAGGCACACAGAAAATAGGCCTGAGAAAGAATTCTGAACCTCACAGCATTTGGTTTATATTTTTTTGACTAAAAGTGAAGTGTCTGGCACATCATTCATTTCTTCCTGGAAAGTGCAGATTTGAGGACATGTTCAACCCTGCTCTAAGTTTAGACAGTTTCAGAATAAAAGGGAACTATTCCCAAAGTCCCTGCCCTCTAGGTCTGGTTTTAGATAATGAAGTTTCTGAAGGCGTTGCTCAACACAAACCGACTAAAGAGGAAAGGAAAAGAAAAAAAAAAAAAAAAAAAAAAAGGAGGGGGGGTGAGGAGGAGTAATATGACAGAAAAGTACATGTTTTTGCATTTGTTCTGAGTTTATTCCATATTATATCCCTCTGGGTGTAACAGCTAGCTCCCTAGGAAATTAATGGTCTGATGATTCAGGGAAATGTGGAGCTAGGTTCTTAGTGGTAAAATGCATGTAGATGAAGAGAGGGGTGCACAGAGGTTTGTAGATTTTAGTTTGGTAGGATAGACGTTTTCATAGATTAAGGGTTAATTTGGAAACGATAGGTTCCTAATAAAATGCCAAAGTTATAACAGTTTTATTAAAACACATCTTGGAATAAAGGATCAAATTCTCTCGGACTCAGCTGCAGCCCGCTGAGGAACCTGAGTAGAGGCACCATTTATTAGCAGAGGCGACTCCATAGAGAGGGGGAAATCGCTGTCGGCTGGGAACTCGGTCCCGCTTGAGCTGGAAGTTTTTCCTGAGGAGCTCGGGACCGGCCCCTTGCCGTGCCCCTGCCGCCGCTGCTCACCTCTTCCCGCGGGGAAAGGACATCGGGCTGCGCCACGGGAACGCTCCGCTATCTCTAAAGCACTGATCCCCTGGCCAGCCAGCCTGTGCACAGCAGCACTACCCGCAGATGCTCAACAAATGATCGCCTAAAACACGAAACCATGATTCCTTCCCTTTTTTCAGTCTGTTTTGGTTTTTTGTTTTTGTTTTTGTTTTTTCCTCCTAATTGTGACAGCAACTTCTGCAGATTAATCCCTCTCCAGAGTTTGCCCGTGCCTTGTCATGCCAGTAACATCCCGCACAACTTAACGAGATAAACCCTGACAAGCTAATCAGGCCGGGCGGGGGCTGGCACCGCGTCCCGGGGCCGGCGGCCGCTCGGCGCTCCCTCCGCCGCCCGCCCGCCGCGGATCGCTGCCCTGGGGCGGGCGGAGCGGCCGCTGCGGCCCCGGCCCCTCGCCCGCCGCCGCCGGCCGGCCCCGAGGGCAGCGGCGCGGCCGGGGGAGCCCGCGGGCGCGGAGCGCCGGGCCCGTGCGCGGCTGCGGAGCGGGACCGCGGGAGGAGCCAGCCGCAGGCGGTGACCGGGCTCGCTCCTCGGCGGCGCGCAGGGGACCAGCCATGAAGTTGGCGGTGCCCGCGGCTCCCCGCGCCTCTCCGCCGGGACCCGGCTCCTGCCGCCGCCCTGGGGCAGCCCCTGGCCCGGCTCCTTGCGCTGGGAGCCGGGCTCTGAGTATCGTTTTACCCGGAGAATTAGAGCGTCTAATTTATCCAGTCCTCATTTGCGACTGGTCTCCTGCTAAATTATGTCATCCAAAGGTCAGCCGGACTCAGCGGTTCTCTTCAATTTCTTAATTTTTAAAACAAACCAAAAAAAAAATCAGAAAAGAAAAAGAAAGGGGGGGAAAAAAAAAGGAGGGGGAGTTTGATGGGGGAGGGCGGGGGAGAGAAACCAGCAAGTTATTCAAATTCAACCTCATCTGAATAATCGTGAATTTGATCCAGTCAGAGCTGCAGACTGTACATTAAAAATAAACGTCCAGGAGGCATTTACTGAAGTTGATCTACTAAAAAAAATAGAGGTTTAAAAATGCAACGTCCGTCTAGCCCTTCTCCCAAAGATGGAGTGAGTTTCAGGTACTGCACGAACCTTGCAGAGTGGTATCAGTATGTCTGCAATACTTAGGTTGAATGCTTGAACCCCCCCAATCATAATTGTATGTTCACAAAGCACATATGGCAGCTGCATTCTTTGTATAGTTTGTCATGATCTGGTGTGTAATGTAAATATATAAGTTCCGACCGAAAACACAGGTTCGCTTTCCCCATAACGACCAAAAAAAAAAAAAATTTAAAAAAAAAAAAAAATGTTGCTTTGCAAACTTAAAAAGAATGACATTAGTGCCGTGCTACTGTCGGAGCCAGCAGTGATTATTTGGTCTGTTTGCTCCCATTCAGAGTTAATACACGACAATAGTTTTACTCTGTGCTGCTTGACGTGAAACCACTGGGGTTGGGCAATTCTGTTCCAAACAAATACAACTTCTACACCCATCCCTGGGACAGCTAGCCGACAGCTGAGCGAGTTTTGCAACGGAGAAAAGCATCACTTACCACGACGGGGATCTAGATCTCGGCAAATGCTGCCAGTAGGTCTGAGAAGTGAAAAAACTGGAAGGGAAGCGCAAAAAGGAGAAAGTTGGAAAGGGGGATGTGTGTGAGTGAGTGTGTGTGTGTGCGTGTGTAAAAGCCTGAGGGAAATGCGAGCACAGCGCTCCCTGCTCTCCCTGGTCGCCACCAAAACAAAGATCCAGGAGTTAAGGGAGCAAAGCTGTGCCAGATCTACACACACGGCTCCTCAGGGCCAAACCTCAGCTTCTCACTCACTCCAGCTAGCGACAAGGGTTAATGCTCCGGAGGGACAGGCTAGCCGGCCCCTGACACCATTGGCTAGGAAAAAAAGCAGGTTTAAGGTAAATTTGCACACGCTTTGCAAGTTGCAAAGGGATAATTTTTAAATTATTATAATAGTAACAACAACAACAACAATAACAATAACAATAACAATAATATTACTAACAGCAACAGCAACAACAAAATAATAATAGAGTCCATTCTTGTCCAGTCGGCTGAGAAGCGAGGGCACGTCCCCCTCCTCTGCCCCCGCAGCGAGCGCTGCGCGGTCCCGTCCTGGCGCAGATGCCCGCGCCCCGCGCCTGCCCCAGCCCACCGGGGGCACCTGGTTATCTCTGGAAACACAACGGAGGGACGAACCCGGAGGGGAAAGGGCTGGGGGGAGGGAGGAAACGAAGCAGCCATGAGCACCAAGTGCAAAGGTTCAGGCTCAGACTCAGAGATCAACAGTTTTCTTGGGAGCTAAATGATGGGAAAGGATTCCTACGTGAAGGCGTGGGCGTGTGACTCAGGTGTGTGCCGGGTGCCACTGTGCCCATGAGCGCCGTTCTCGCGCCCCTGCAATTACGGGGAGCTTCCCCTTCGGCTAAGCGGGAAAATGGAAGGAAGAAAAACGCCTGGGTGGAAAGCAGGGGGGAAATATGTATCAATATGCATCTGTTTAAATGTTGGGGCAAATGGTGACAACAGTGCGTGCCCAAGACAAGCATCCACTTGGGGAACTGAGGTCAGGATCTGCCCTTTCTGAAATGAAAAGGCGACATGATGGACATCGGCTTTATTGTCGCCCCTTGTAGTCGGCTGGGGCGTGCAGGGAGCCTCAGGCACGCGGGGTGAGGAACACAGGCACTCCAGGTGTGTTGGCAGGAGAGGCTTCCACAACCCAGCCCAGGCGCACACACCTATGGGTCTGCAGCGCCGGGCAAAGAGGGGAGAGGGGGCAATGGAGAAAGGTGGGTTATGGCGGAGGGAGAAGAGGGAGAGAGAGGCTACGGAAAGGGAATTGTGGCTGGGCGATTTCCAGTTACCCTGGCTCCACCCGAAAGGGCCTTTCTGGGAACTTCGCGGGTGCTGGGCCGGGCCGTGCGGACGCAGCCGTGCCCGAGCCGGGGAAGCGCCCAGGTGTGCCCGACAGCCCGCGCGGGTTCCGAAGGATCCTGCCTCCATCCTACCCGCTCCCCACCGGGCTTAGAGGAAAGAAAAATCCACGTCATTACGAAGATACATTTCTGATACCATGGGATGTTATTTTGCCACCGTACAAAAGGCTTTATAATCACTTTGTGCCGCTGAACAATGAGTACTGGGAATTACTACTATTTGTTTAAAAAAACACAAAAACCAAAAAAATAAAAACCTATATCCTACAAAGAAAAATGTGACAAGAGCCTGCGTTTCTTCCTCGGATCTATCATGCGATGTCGATATATCAGTAATAAAATATGATGGGCCGTACAGTACGATGAGGCTTTCTTAAGAGGAGCTAGACAGAAAGGAATCCATTACAAGAACCTCTCTCCCTTCCCCAGAGACAGTTCTCCTCTGGTGACTGTACCCGTAGCGTTTTGACATATAAGCCCACGAAAAGCCACTCGGCCGGCGACCCCCGGCGCTGAGAGCGGCTGTGAGGCGGGGGCCGGGGGCTCGCTAAAGACCCCGTGAAAGGAGGGAGGTCGCGCTTGCCCAACGTGCAGGGGGAGGCTGGAAGCGCCTGCCCGGGCGCATCTCTGCCCGCGGGCGGGCGGCGCGGCGGGGCAGCCCCGGGCGGTGCGGGCCGGGCCGGGCGGGCAGCACGTGCGGCGGCGGCGCTGCCGTGCGCGGGCGCGGGGCGGCGCGGGGCGGCGCGGGGCGGCGCGGGCACCTTCCGCGGGCGGCGGGGCCGCGTCATAAATATTCAACAGCACGTGCAGCCGCGCCGCGGGCGCGCATGCGCCAACGGGGCTGCGCCGGGGCGCGCGGCGGGCTCTGACACACAGACGGACAGACAGACGTACACACAGACAGACAGACACACAGTGGACTCGTACAGAGCACGCACACACTCACACAGCACTCACACACACATCACACACATGCAGATGTACACACGCCTCTGCATCACTCGCGCACAGCTCACACACACAAAGTACTCACACAAATACACGCACACCCCACTGACACGCACAGAGCATTCATACACTCGCAGAGCACTCACACACAGAACTCACACACACACAGAGTACTCACACAAATACACGCACACCCCACTGACACGCACAGAGCACTCACACACTCACAGAGCACTTACACACAGAACTCACACACACACAAAGTACTCACACAAATACACGCACACCCCACTGACACGCACAGAGCACTCACACACTCACAGAGCACTCACAGACAGAACTCACACACACAGAGTACTCACACAAATACACGCACACCCCACTGACACGCACAGAGCATTCATACACTCACAGAGAACTTACACACACAGCACTCACACACACAGCACACACACACAGAGCACTCACACAAACGCACACCCCACTGTTATGCACAGAAAGCTCACACACATTCACAGAGCACTCACACACACAGCATTTACACACACAACACTCACAGAGTACCCACACAAATGTACACCCCACTGACACTCACAGAACACTCACACACACAGCTTTTACACACACAGCACTCACAGACACAGAGTACCCACACAAATAACACATATCCCATTGACACGCACAGAGCACTCACAGAGCGCTTACACACACACAGCACTCACACACACAGCACTCACACACAGAGTACTCACAAAATCACTCACACCCCACTGATACGCACAGAGAACTCACACACACTCACAGAGCACTCGCACACACAGCACTCACACACAGAGCCCTCACACACATAGAGTACTCACACAAATACACACAGCACTCACTACAGAGCACTCACAAAGCACTCTCACACAGAGTACTCACACAAATACACGCACACCCCACTGACACGCACAGAGCACTTACACACAGAGCACCTACACACACAGCATCACACACACACAGGGTACTCACACAAATACACACGCATCCCACTGACACGCACAGAGCACTCACAGAGCACTTACACACGTAGATACTCACACAAATACACACACACCCCACTGACACTCACGCACCGCCCCCACGCACAGCCGCGGTTTCCAGGATCCATTCCCAGGTGGTCAGTCCTGAACCTCCCCGCTGCCCCCCGGCCCCCGAAAGAGCACAAAACACATGGCCCGGCGGGGGGAAGCTTGCTGATGTGGGGGGTATTTTCCCGGGCTTATTTTTTTCACTCTTTGGTCGTATTTCCTCACGGGATTTTTAGATGTGAAAACAGTCCTAAAGCATCTTACAGTTCTGCCCAGTCCCAAAACACGGCTTTCATTTTTTTTGCTAAGCAAAGCCGTGCCCACGTCTCGACAGGCGGCATGTGAGGACTCGGACTTGAGTGTGCCCCATTGATCCTGCACCCTGCCTCGCTGCAGCTACCCCAGACAGCTAATTCTGTGTTTGGGTCCCCAGATGTAAACACATGCACAATCACAGATGCACACATCGAGCATTTTTTTAATAGCAGTTTCATAGAGAGGTAGTATGATGGTATATATCTAAAAGGTAATTAATTTGATTTATTATACTTGAAAAATCCTGTCTGCAGTACGGGCGTCATCTGGAAACTTCATGCTATTTTATACTATCGTTCTAAAGCCGAAATAAATGTTACGAATTGATGACAGCTTCCAGCTGCATGATAAAAATAGCCCCTTCGCTTCACAGGATCGTGTTTCATGTTATCGAAGATGAACCAAATCTGACCCATAGACGTTCGCAGCAGGCAAAAAAAAAAAATTGATACAAAATAAAAACCTTGGCCATTTTTAATAAACAATGCTTCCAAAAACGCAGTATCTTTGCGGTGAAATGGAACCCACCTTCATACGTTCAGCAGGTTCAGGAAATCAAACCTACCACTCATTTAAAATAGAAATCTCAGTTATTAATCATTCTGGATGAATTTGGAAATTACACCCATGCTGTTAACAAATGCCACCCATCGTATATAACATTTGCACTGAAGAAGAGAGGTTCTGTGAGCCTTCGAAAATGTACTTCCGTGTAAACACATGAATGTGTGTCTTTCTAGAAACACCGCTCTTTCATTACGTACAGATGTAGATAAAGGTAATGTAAAGATACGAGCGCATTTGTAATACAGTCAGCAAAGCGAACGGTGATTTCGGTGAGCTCGTGTGCATCTGCGGCAGTGACCGTGTGCCCGTGAGTTGCAGGCACAGCTCACGCCGTGTCCGTGCCCACCGCGGGACCCCCGCGCCCGCGGAGCCGCTCCGCAGGCCGGGCCGTGCGGCCGCGCCGGGCCCCGGCCGGGCCTCCCAGCGCTCCCCGGCAGCAAAGCCCCGCTCAGCAGGGAATCGCCAGCCACCTTTTGAGGAAAATGTGTGGATTCCCGCGGAACGCCGCGCTAACCGCGGGGATCGAGCCCTCATCCCGAGGTGCCCGGCGCTCACGTGTGCGTGGGGCCGCGGGCGCGTCCCAGCCACGGGCGCGTGTGCGTGGAAATGCAGATGTAAACTTTGTAATGGTGATGCACGGTGTGCCTGGTACCTGCACAGCCTCCTTCGCTCACGAATTCCTCTCCCTCTGAGCTCCAGCGGCAAAACGCACACGGGTTCTTTTAGCGTCAGGTCACTTGAAATACCCTGCCCTTTCCAGAGAGGATCTCCTTCCCCATCCTGCCTGCTGGCAGCGGGATTTGCGGCGGGGCTCCGGCCCCGTGCCGGCCGCACCGGGGCTCCTGCGGCCCGGCTGTACAGCGGGGCTCCTGCGCGCCCGCCGCCCCGGCCCGGTCCGCGGCCCGGCTCCCTGCTCGCTCCCTTCAAAAGTTGCTGCGTGAGGAGCAAGGGTTCTGGACACAGGCAAACTTACAAAGTCAGAGCCGTTTACCAGCGTGGCCAGAAAAGCAGTAAATAAAAGTGTCCATGCCCTGTGCATCAGCCCAGGGACTGCTGCTTCCTCACGGCTAAAAGGAAGGCAATAACCAGACGAGGCCAGCGTGAAGCGGGTGTTCCCGTTTGAAGGACTAAAGAAGCTAACTTTGCCTTATGAATACCGGACTTGCATTTAATAAATTCAAGCGATCACTCACAAACCATGAAAGCGACCTGGAAGGCGAGTCTTACGCGGGGAAGTGGAAGCGCCTGTTTATTGTTTATATTTAACTTTCTGCGTGCAAACGGCACGAGCACGGCCGGGGGTTGCCACCCGAGAGGGGCCAGCACACCAGCCCTCCACACACCCACCCGAGCAGCCTCCTGCACTCCTCCCCGCCGGCACTGCCGTCCTGCTTGGGTATCTTCAAACACTCCTCCGCGGCGGCGGGAGGCTCCGCAGGCGCGGGAGACCGCGGGGCGGCAGACACCGGACCATGAGCGTTCGTCTACCCCGGGCCGGCAGCGCAGAGAGGCGCGGGGCTGTCTGCACGGCCTGCCGTGGCTGCGAAATCTACTTTTCCCACGCAGGAAAAGCACCGAGACAGAATCTCCAGAGACAGACATCAGAAAGAAATGATGGCCCCCGTTGAGGCTGGAGAGCTGGGGTCGGTGGTTCTCCTTGCAAGCCTTTGTGAGTAAATCCGCTAAGGGAGCCTTGCTAGAGGAAAGTTGACTTTAGAGACTAAAACAGTGCAGAAACAGCCGAGAGAAACCTCACAACCTCTCTCCCTGAAAAGCACTCCTCTCTCTGCCGGGGATTTGAAAGCTCCCCTCTCCAGAGCCAAGCGAACAGCACAAGCACCAGCATGGCGTGGACTTGAATTCAGCATTAACAATTCCAGCGCCAGTGATCGTCACTAATTCAGAACATACACGGGATGGAGACCAACAGTATCGCACAGTTCCCCCTCACCCCAGATAATAAACCAACAGCAGCAGCAACAACAACACCAGAATCATCCTTTCTGCTGTAGGACGCTCAAACAAACCTCAGACTGAAAGTTTAAAAGAATACACATTAACCAAGTGTTCCAATACACACAAGTAACAGATCTGTGTTAAACGACCACTAGGGACTTTACACAAGTTCAAAGAAAGTTGCAATACACATCTTTAAAATATCTCACCCTCACCACGTTTCTCTGGGTTTACTTTACGGATGGGTGGCTCAGACGACATCAACGATTCTTTTTTTTTCTTAAATACACTCAGGTTACATTTTTTATAACCGATGCCCGGTAAAGTCGCCGAGACAGCTACCCTCAAAGATTCGCAACAAGCAACATTTTCGACGCATGACACACTTTTTCCCCAGGCTCTTTTGCCCGCTGGGCTACATTTTCTCAAGTCCCAACACTTTCTGCTCTGGTCCCACCGGGCTCCAACTTTTTCTATCTCGTCGAACCCTGCAAGGTGGCGCTCTTTTCATTGAAAACTGATATTAGCCGTATAATAACAACATTTTGTAGAAAGTAAAGTTAAAGGGAAGCCTTCCCACGGGTGCTGCAGTGAGCAGGCAGCGATGCCGAACTGGCAGGAGTGGGGCTTCGCGGATGAGCAAGACGACAAACCCTCCCTTCTTTTCTCTCTCTCTTTTTTTTTTTTTTTTTTTTTTTTTTTTTTTTGAGGGGTGGGGGGTGAGGCGTGTGCTTTCGGACACTGGAAAGTCTCCGAGGGAGATCCCCAAATGTTACGAACAAAGAAAATTTCTTGCGGTGGGCTGCTGAGAGGCAGCGGGCTGTGCTCTGGGCGGGTTAGCGCCGGGGCTGCGGAGTGCCCGCACGGATTGAGGGGAGAGCGGCTCCCCCGCACCCCCGCCCCCCGAGCGGTTAATATGGCTATTGACTCGCTGTACACATAATATTTCTTTAAAGAAGCTGTTAAAGTGTCATCTTGGTCTACTGGAAGGTCAGTTTGTGCAATTCACTCTATGACATATCACAAGCCCTCGCAGCTTTAGCCAACCTCATGATTTGTGTTGTCTGTTGATATGTTGTCTGCTTAATGGGGCGATCATGCAAGCTACAACCAGGAACAAAGCCCAACAGTTCCAACAACCGTAGCTAAGTTAGTGGAAGCAGTACAGCTTGCAAATCTATCAAACTAAACTGCAAGGAAGACAATCTGATTTAGAGAAAAGGCGTTCTGCTACAGTCATTAAGCACAAGTAATTTAGATTTTTTATATTGTCTTCTCATTTACAAATTTACTGTATCAACGCCAGCCAATGGAACGAATTTCTTAAGTAAATGAGAAATAAATAAAAGAGATAGAAAGATAATCAAATTACATAAAATAATTCTTATGCCCTAGATTTATTTTTTTAGAAAGCTATTAACACTAGCAAAATTATAGTAATAATAATAACATAGCATAAGAAGTAATTGATTTAAATTAACATCACGTTTTAAGGAATATCAGCAAAGGAAAAAAAAAAAGAATAAGAAAAAAATCCAAATAAAAAATACACACAACAACAACAACGGCCTTCGTGAAACAGTGCTGTACTTCTTGGAGTAAAAGGCCCAAGCAAAGTCATGAATCCACTGCCTAAGAATTAGTTATGGTCATAAATGCCTTAAATTAAAATAGCAACCGAAATCTCCTCTGTTTTAAATCTCCTAATATATGTTATCCGAATTAATTTAATTTAGGGACCCAGTCTGTGCAGATTCATGGACAGTGTTAGGTGGAATGCAGCACTTCTCGTGTAACAATTCCCCACATTAATATTTATGTAGCATATGCAATCTATTTCTGTTATTTTTATGGTTGTTATTCTATGTCTGCAAAGGTCATTTAAATTATACTGCGGCCGAAAATTTGTTTCATAAATTTTGATATAAATACTAATTACACACTATAGTAATGCCAGCAGGGATCCTTTCATTTATCACATTTATATCACCTTCGCTGCTTTAGTGATGACATAATGGAAAGCAGTGAAAAACTGGGACAGTTTTATTCTAATATCCTAAAGCTAGTAGGAGTTGCAGCAGGTTGACTTAGTGAATAAGAATTCCTACCACAATTCTTGGGATTTAAGAATCTTTAATAAGGTACGAAATGTTACCAAACAGTTCTGTAAACTAAATTTTACATACCAATTCTTCTAGCCATAAATATTGAATATCTTGTAACAGGTATAACCGGACCTTTACATGCGGATAAATATGGAAATTAGGATTTATATACATTATGTTCTTGTATTTGCCAAAAGCAACGGACAGATATAGTTTATATCTTTTTTTTTTTTTTTAATATCACTTTACATAAACAAATGTAACAGTTTGACACGCAGATCCAGGCTTTCACTATACGAATTTCTTGACAGGACGTGTAACAACATTTTACTGCACTACTTAGACTGGACTTTGGGACGAAATGTTGCACTTTATACAAAAAAGCACATTAATACCAATAATATTCTGTTAGATCGACGTTTAGACTGTAATAATACAAAGTAATTCACATTTTGATACACATTTACTAGAACATTCTTGCCATTCAGTACAAATAGTTGAATTTCTACCTCTTCCCTCTGCCCCCCCACCACCTCCGCCCCCCCGCCGTCGCTCCCGCCCGCCCGCCCCTCCCCCCACATATATGCAAAGACCACAAATCCACATATCCCCTTATTCAACTTGCGATATAACTATTTACAAAATCAAACAGTACACTTTTTTTGTTGTTTTGTTTTTGAAGCTAATAATTCTGTATTTACAAGAGGGGATGGGGGGAAGGCCGCTGCCCGAGCAGACATGCAGTTGGCGATCTCTAATCAGTGGTTTCCAGTAAAGCCCTACACAGTTGGCATTTGCCCTGGTAACCTTGTCTTCTTATGCATTCTACTAACCCCTTCGCCTACCAAGCCTTGGAACAGAGCAGAACAGTCAGGCAAAATAAAAACGAAAAAAAATTTAAAAAAAAAAAAAAAAAGAAACAAAAAAGGAAAACTAAAAAAAAAAAAAAAAAAGAGAGAGAGAGAAATAATAGACAACCAAAAAAAAAGTAAAATAAAATGAAATTAAGTCTTCATTTTACTCAGTCCTGGGTCTACTGGCAGCATTTTATTTTTGTTTGCTCATTCAAATTTTGATTTGAGAATGTCCATTATTTTGGAGTCTTTAAATAGGGTATTTGTTTGCTCGCTTGGGGTTTTTTTTTTTTTTTTTTGTTTCGGTTTGTGTTTTGTTGTTGTTGTTGTTTTGTTTTAGCGTTTTAGACGTACCATTCGTTAAAATTTGATGTAAGCGTGCTGTGGCTGGACGTGTGATGGACTGCGGAGGAGGAAGGGGATAAGGAGCTGGCAGTCTGGTTTTCTGTGGATGGAGACACGATGGTTGGAGGGGTGGAGGACTCGTAGCCTGAGCTGGCGGCGGGAGAAGGCTGGGACCCCTGCGAGGATGATTCATGGACCTGCAAGAGAAAACCCGGGCAGAGATAGAGAGCGGCGGCGGACGGAGGCCTTCGGCTGGGGACGCAGCAGACAAGGGAACCCAGCGCCGGCCCCAGGCTCGGGCTCTCCTGCGGGGCTCCCCGGCGGCCCCGGCTCCGGCCCCGGCCCCTGCCCGCGGGGCCAGGCCGGACTGCGCCCCTCGGCTGCGTCCCGGCGCTGCCTCCCCGCCCTCCCCGGGTGAACCGCACCGCCCGAGGGCCCCGCGGCGGCGCCGGGCCCGGGGCTGAGCGCGGCCCGGCGGGGCGGGGGCCGAGCGCGGCCCGGAGCTGCAGCCGGAGCCGGAGCCCCGCCGCCCGCCGGCCCCGGGCCGCGCTCCGCCCGCAGGCTCGGCCCCGCCGCCCTCCGCCCGGGCAGGCCCGCACGCCAGGCGCCCTCCATTTACCTTCATGTGCTTTCGGAGGGAGCTGGGGTGCGTGTAGGACTTGTCGCACATTTTGCAGAGATAGGGCTTGTCGGAAGTGTGCACATGCATGTGCTTTTTGCGGTCGCTGCTGTTTGCAAAGCGCCTGTCACAGCCCTCGAACTCACACTTAAATGGTTTTTTCACCTATTGCAGAGGGAAGGGGGAGGGGGGGGGAAAGGGATCTGATTAAGCAGGGCCGGCTGGATCGCTCATTGTCACCGCACCGCCGGACGGAGCTCAGGGCTCCATTTCAAACACTTGCAACTTTCTAACTTCAGCGAGGCTCAAATCCCAAAACCTTTTTTCTAGTCTCTATCTTTTCCGGACCGCCGGCTCCGGCCAAGAGCCCGTTTCGGAGAGCGGGAGAGCTAAATAACTTTTTTTTTTTTTTTTTTTTTTTTTTTTTTGGCCCCTTTGGAGGGGCGAGTTTCCTTTCAACCCCAGTCCCGGGCACCTCTCCCTTTTCACAACGCTCCGAGCGAGAAAGCAGGCGTGGTGGGATATTACACACGATCCTCAGCGTCTAGTTTCCGATTTTATAGCTCGTTCTCGTAATATCTTACTCTCTCACCCACCCCAGCCCACTCCCCCATATTTTCTTGCCATATTGAAAATTATCCGGCCCGGGAAATCAACGAGAGGGCAGCTCCACAAACCCTCGGCAAAAGCGCTAGGGAAAGCGGCTCTGGCTTTCAGCGTTCAGGGGTGGGAGCAAGGGGAGATCTCTCTCCCGGCCTGAGGCTGCTGCATTCCCACCTCCCACGAAGGAAAAAGTTCTCAGGAATACCGGCGCCTCCCCTCCGCACAACAATAACACTGTAACACGCCGGGCTCGGTTTGTTTAATATCTATCGCTCAACGGAATTAAATATTTACCAAGCCCTGAATTGCAGAGAGGAGACGAATGAGCTGCCTGCAACACTTAGCACAAATTCTCATCGTGCCACAGCCAAAACTGCCGAACAATAATTAATTAAAACCTATAAATTTAAACAGGACAGGTTGCTGCGATCCCCCACCCCCTCGGCTCTAACAATCCCAGCAGCAAACCCTGCCGTCCTCCCCCTCTGCCTCGGCAGGGATCATTTTCTTTTTGTTGCTGCTGCTGGCGTGGCTGTGACCGAGCTCTTTTTGCAGCGGAGCTCCGAGCCGGCCTCTCCCGGAAAAAAAAAAAAAAAGCAGTGGTCCCTGGACCAAACCCCTTCCCCCCGTGCGAGCCTCAGCCAAGCCGGTCCCCGACCCCTCCGGCACGGCCCCGCGTCCCGCTCCGGCCCCGGCGCTCGGCGCTTCCACTCGCAGAGAGAAAAGCGACAGAGAAGGTTACCGTACCTGTATGAGTTCTTTTGTGTATTTTGAGATTCTCTGATCTGGCAAACACTTTGCCACAGCCTGGGAAAGGGCAGGGGAAAGGTTTTTCACCTGTGTGGACTCTGATGTGATTTACAAGTTTATATTTGGCCTTGAAAGGTTTCCCTTCTCTCGGACACTCTTCCCAGAAACATATGTGATTGGATTGCTCGGGTCCTCCAACGTGCTCCACCGTGACATGAGTCACCAGCTCGTGCATCGTGCTGAAAGTTTTGTTGCAGGACTTTTTGGGGTTTGACAATTGCTCGGGCTCAATCCACTTACAGATGAGTTCCTGTTTGATGGGCTGCCTCATGTAACGAAAGAAGGCCCCTGCCCCGTGGTGGGCTGCCATGTTCATGTTCATGTGGCCGTAGCCGTGCAGCTGGGTCGAGGCGTAGTGCTCGGAGCGGGGGCTGGTGACCTGGCCGTACTGGTCGGGTCTGCCGTACATGTCTCCGGAGAAGCCCAGGCGCATCTGCCCGTTCACCACGTTAGGCGAAGCGTGGCTGGTGGCTTGCTCGTGCAGCCCCGGGAAAAGTATATGTCCCGCGGCATCTGTGTGTCCGTGGGGTCCGGCGAAGCTGCCGGCGGCGGAGGCGAACAGGCTGTGCTGGGCGCTGGCGGCCGCCGCCTCCCCGAAGCCGCGGTTGCGGAACAGAAAGTCCCGGGTGGAGTTGAAGGCGGCGCTGGAATAGGAGCTGACATGGGTCGGGTGGTGGTGGTGCCCCAGGGCCGCCGCCGCGTAGCCGGGCGCCTGCGAGGTGAAGGCGGTCTGGCCGGCCGAGGCCAGCTCGTGGGTGCTGGGGTTGATTTTGAAGGCGCCCATGCCGTCGGCGAAGGGGTTGATCCCCAGCCCCACTTCTCTGTCCGTGACATCGGCCGTGGAGTGGTGGCGAGAGGATCCGAAGGTAGTGACTCCTATGGCGGGATACTGCGGTCCAGCATCCAGAAGCATCTTCCCAGCGTCGATGCAGCAACCAAAAAAAAAGCACGCGCGCACACACACAACGCGGAGAGAAGCAGCAGCAGCAGCAGCGGCGGCAGCGAAAACACCCTCTTTGGAAAGTCAGCGACGATCACCACCAAAGGAACCACATCAAAAACACCCCCTTCGGCATCAGCGCAGGGGGAAGAAAAAAAAAAAAACGAAAAAAAAAAAAAAAAAAAAGGCTGGTGCTGAAGGGGGAAAGAGATCTTCGCAGTTGCAAATAATAATAATAATAAAAAATGTGCCCCAAAAATATTCACTGTCTCTCTGCTTTGACTTTTCAGGGAGGTTTAAGTGGGGAGGGGGGGGTTGGGTGAGCTCAAAAATAAACTGGCTGCAAATAACAATAACGGCGAGAGTTCAACACAGGCAGAAAAAAAAAATTAAAAAAACCAAAACAAAAAAGAAACTTCCTTCAGTGATTTTTTTGGCTATAGGAATGTTGCAAAGTGGCCGAGAGATTGTTTCTCTCTCCTCTTCGAGCTTCCCCACACTCACCCGATTTTTTTTTCGGGGGGCCTTTTTTTTTTTTTTTTTTTCGCTCCGCAAAAAAAAAAAGGCGCAAATCATACACAATATTGTCTTTTGCGGTTTATCTTCCTGGGGAGAAACTTTCACCTCCTCAGCCGGGCGGTGAACGCGAGACTGATAGCGGCAATCATTCCTGCAGATAAATGAATTGAAAAGACGACACCGTCCCCCCCCTTGATGAATGGGAGCCGGGGGCGGAGCGCCGTGCGGGCGGACGTGGGCGCGCATTGGCCGGCGCCGGCTCCCCCTTCCCCGCGTCGCTGCCCCCGGCCCCGCCGGCTGCGGGCGCTGATTGGCCGCGCCGCCTCATCCATCGCAGGTATTGTGGCGCCCTGACACCGCTCTGACAAACGGGGCTGCGGCAGCCCCAACTTTTTTTTTTTTTTTTTTTTTTAATATATATAAGGTTCTTTTTTTTTTTTTTTTTTTTTTTTTTTTTTTTTTTTTTTTTTTTTTTTTTTTTTGCCATTTGCCTTTTTTTTTACCCCCACCCAAATATTTCCAGCGCATCTTTTTTGTGTGTATGTGTATGCTAAGGAAAAAAAAAAAATGCTCTTGTATTATTATTAGGGTTATTTTGTCCCCCGCTCTCCCTCACTCTGTCCCTCTGTCTCCAGCATTCTGGTAATGATGATTACGATGATTTCGTGGTGATCCTGAATTTTTAAGATCATTGAGCAACTTTTTAGGCTTTGGAAAGAGAAGCCCAATAGGGATTCGCGTCTTTTGAAGGTGTTTTCTTCTTATTTAAAACTGAAGCTCTACGAGAGTAGGTGCTGTGTGCACTTGATTTTATTTTTTAACACCAGGCGTGATTGCTCTGTGTAGCTGACTCTATCCCTCCATCAGGTTTCTGAAATAAATCTTGTTTTCTGCACCCATCAAAACGCAGGTGGGTGAGCACTCTTAACTTTCTAATTTTGTTGTTGTTGTTGTTTCGCCTCCTTTTTTGTTATTTTCTTCCTCTTCTCTTTCTCGTTCTCATTTTCTCTCGCTGTTGCTCGCTCTCTCTTTTACGGAGCCTCTCTCATTCAGGTAAAACTGTAAATTTTCCAAGTCTGCATTATTTCTCCTCCTACTGCATGTAACTCACGGTTACTTTTCTCTCTTTTTTGGTTTTTTTTTTTTTTTTAATTTATTTTAAATCCTCGATAGGAGCAATGTAAATTTTCTGACATTCAAACCTTTTCTAGTTCACAAATCAGTCACCCTTGTCACAGTTATTGAAATTCCTCAACTTGCCACACCAGGACGGTGGAAAAAGCAGGCGGTGTCTTTGTTGCTGACCAGGCTTTTGATCGCCAGAGAAAATTTACTTACCTTCAGATGAGTGAGCAGAAAAAGAAATAACACTCCCTTTGATTTAGTTAGAAAAATGCAGACATTTGGATTCAGTGCAAACATACAACACTTGGTTGTTTTCTAGATGCAACCCTCGATTAACCTGTCTTTCCCCAGCTCAAAGTCTATTGAAAAACTGTGGATAGTTCTTTTTTGTTCCCGCTACAAAGAGCCATTGACTATATATTAAAATGATTGTTGAAAGGTATAAGTATGGTATTTAAAAGCAGAAAACCTTTGTGGCTTAATCAATTAAGCCAAGCAACATTTGTACAATATTTTAAACGATGCTTCGGCTCTTTAAAAAAAAAAAATTCTCAAGAAACTTTAAAATACAGACCTCTTTGTGTGTGTATGTATAGATACACTTACGTATGTGCCCATGCGCGTACATAGATAAAACTGACAGATTATTTATTTACTCGGTCGCCTGCATATTCATTAGCTCTAATTATTTTCTAGTAACGAAAACACCAAAAGCTCGCTAAGAGTCAGACTCCATACATTTCGCCTTTGTTCAGCCCTTCACTTGCCTCCTTCGCAGCTCAATCCGAGCCCCTCCAATTCCTAGTACCAAACAAAGAAACTTTAAACTCATCCTCTCTAATTAAAACCGCTGGTAAGCAATCCGCAGCGCAGGTACTGGAAAGTCGGACCAGCAGCGCTACTGCGAGAACCCTTCTCGGGTGAGAGCTGCCTCATTTTGAGAGATATAAAATGGCCATTGCGGCTGGAAAACAAGCAAGCAAGCATCAACGACAATAAATAAACTTTGATACGCCTTGATGGAATGTTTCACTGCAGTTTATCTGCAGGCGCGGTGTTCCTGTGCTCGGTGCCTGGAGATAGCTTACAGAGCAGATCTATTATGCAATTTTCCTTGTATCTTGAGAGGCTTTACAGGGGTTGGCGGGGTTTGGGGGTTTTTTTAAGAGTAATTGTGAGCTGAATCTAGACGTTTGCATTTATTCTACGAAATCTATTTGATGGAATTGTAATAGCTTATAGCAACAGGTATACCCGCTCTAGGGAGCGCCTGGGTGTGGACACAGTCTTAAGGCGGATGTTGCACTACTTTCTGTATTCGGTGCTAAAATTAAGAGAAGGACAAGGTTGCCAGCATTATTGTGAAGTGTGCTGGACGATGGCATTCGGAGAGCTAGAAAGTTAGGTAGTTCAGTGCTAGCCTGCCTCCCAGTGCAAGGGGAAACCAGTGATCATTGCAGATCGGTGCAAAATATACGAGAAGGCAGAAGAGAAGGTATTTTTAGGAAGCGTATCTAAATATACAGTGTAAGAGTGAATGTAAAAAAAAAAAAAAAAATGTTGTGGGTTGTAGAAGTTATCAAGTGGGATTTGCGGTGCGCTCTCTGCAGGAAACGAAAGCTGCTCCAGTTCAAAGCCACATGCACCAACGTGACATATAAGCCATTAAAATATCATCCTGACGGCTCATTTCTGCTTCATCATACATTCCCTAACTGCTTCCAGAAAGCAAGAAAAGAAGAAATGAAGGATGACCGCCTCGATGGAAGCGCCAAAGAGGTGGTGGGTTCTTGGGGGAGGGGGGGGTATTGTTTCCTTCTTTCATTCTTTCTTTCTTTTGCATTCCCCTCCACCCCCACTTTTATTTTTGCCAGTTCAGAAATGAGGGGAAACCTTCAACAGGTCGCAGGGGTAAGTGCCTGGGTGTAGGGGGGTGCCTGTGCAGTCCGGGCAGCTGCCTAGCCCCCACCGCCTGCCCCCAGGGCTGAGCGAGAGCTCCCTGTCGTCGTGGGGGGGTCGTCGGGAGGAGGCTTGGCCACCCCTGGAAGAAGGATTGGTGCGGGGGGACAGCGCCTCGCTGCCCCTCGCCCACGTGGGGCAGGGTCCCGGCGACACCTCGGCGGGCGGGCGGAGGGCGAAGAGCCCGAGAAGCACCGAAGGGGGTGTCCGACACCTTCTGTCGGACACCGGGAGCAGCGGCCGCCCCTCTAAATGCAAAGGGAGGCTCGGCCTGGAGGCCCGCGCAATGCAGGGCGGCGGAGATCCGCGGAACGGGGCAGCGGGGTGCGCAGAGCGGGGTGCAGGCGCTCCCGACCCCGACAGTGGCCGGGATCGCTTCGGACGGGCAAGCACCGGGACCGGACGGGTCCTGGAGCTGCGCAGGCAGTGCCGGGAGCCCGGGGCGGCGTGCAGGGGCGGGCGAGCGCTGACAATAGCGATCCCCGTGGGGAGGCGTCCCGGGGGCGCGCTCCCCGCCCAGAACCTCGCCCACTGCCGCGCCCGATGCCACGGGGGCTCTCCGGGGGACCCGGCGCTCCGGCACAGCACGCCCTTCTTTATAGGCGGGTGCGGGAGGGACGGGGCCCGGGAGCTCGGCCGGCCCCCTCCGGCCTCTCCACGCCCCCCCGCAGGCAGAGCCGGGGGCGCTGCTCCGGGACTGGGTGCTGCCTCCTACCTGGCCCGGAGCCCGGGGAGGGGCTGCGACCCCGGTCCCGGCCCCGAGGGGCTGCCCCGTGTCTGATGCTGGCTGGGGAAGGGGGAAAGCTCCCAAATCCGTGCCAGGGCGATACAGCCGAAGGTGACCTCTGACCCGAACCCAACTCAGTGTGCCAGCCCAGGGTACCGGCACAGCGCCGACTGACGGGGACTGGCGCGGGCTTCTCGCCGTCCACTTTGCTGTCACTCCTTTGTCACGCACGAGCCCTCAACCCCGAGGTGTTCAGCCAGCTGCTCGGGTTTGTCTCGGGGTTCCCTCCACCCGGAGGAGAGGAACTTTATTTCTGCACCGAGCCCTTCGTGGGGAACGCTCCCTCCGCCCCGCGCGGCCGCGGAAAGTACAGGTTGCGTGACAATCCGGTGGCGGCGGGGCACACGCCGCCGCTGCTGCCGCCCACTCGGTCTGGCTCGCAACCCCGCCCGGGGCCGCCGGGATCCCGCGGGGCGGCGGCTGCTCCGGCCCCGGCACCTTCCACCCGGGGCGGGAGAGAGCGCAAGGGACGGGGGCGGGGCGGGTCCCATCGCAGCCCCAGCGCGACACCGGGGGGGAGATGGTATCCCCCCACTAGTGCCCGACATCCCAACCATTTGGGCAAGGGGGCAACCTCACCCTCCTGCTCCGCCGACGGCACAGTGCAGATGAGAAAAACTTGCGAGGTCGAGCCAGAGTTTCAGCCAATATTTACTCTGAAATGCAGAACTGTTTTGCCTTCCTTTTTGTCATCTGGTAACCATTTGAAATATTAAATTCAGAGATTTTTTTTTTTTTTTTGTCCAGTTTCAACAAGTTTTGGCGAGCACTTGGGAACTGAGCTGTCCTCCAGCCTCCCACTCTAACAAATAAAGCATAACTCCTGCAAATCTCTCACTAGCAGGGCAGTGTTGGCTGCTCTGACTTGAGCAAAGTGCGAGGATGAATGGAAGTTGACTGGGAATTTTAATTCCTGAGGGATTGCTTAAGGTTTGGCAGTAATTTTCATCACAGAAGCGAAAATACTGAAGTCATCAAATTATTTATGAAAGAATATGGCTGTGATACGATTATGAAGTTTCACGATTAATATCGTCAAGTGTTTGTCTTAATACAGATTTATTTTTGTTTACTAGCTGTGAAGTCCCTAAAATAATAGTAGCAAGAGTAATAATAATAATAATAATAATGTCATTTTAAGTGACTGATTCCAGATTCTAGTGTGCTATTCTGTATTAAAAACCAAACAAAAACCTGAGAATTTCAAAGATATCTGAAAAAATTCAGACTCAGACACTGCATCCAGCCCCAGATCTGCTCTCAGTGCTATTTCTGCCGCTCAAAGCAAGCTGTGCAAAGTTCTGCCTGTAGAAGTGGCAGTGCTCTGCCTTACAGAGAGCAAAGAGCAAGCTGAAAATTATAGGCAGGGAGAAGTGCCAGGGTGGTACTTTACTAATCCTTGCTGAGACAACAACTTGTGTTGGAGGCTCTCAGAGAGTCCGGAATTTAATTTCGGGACGGAAGGATCTGTAAACAATATAGCCGAGTGGGTAAAAACTTGCCTTACAATAGCCTGCCAGAAGGTGAATGTCAGATCAAAGGAGAACTGAAAAGATGTCCTTTCATATTTTTTTTTTCCCTAAATCAGCCATGGAAACTTCATGACTCCATAAAACATGTGCTGCTTTGCTAGAGAGACAGCCTCCAGTTTCCCCTCGGAGAAAGCGTCTCTTCTCCTCTCATTGCCTAACTTGTGTTTTGGTTTGGTTTTATTGATTGGTTCTTTTTGGGTTGTTTTTTGGGTTTTTTTTCCTTTTCTTTCTGAATCTGTGATGCCCAACATATAGAGTGCCTTAGTCATTTCATACCACACACAAAGGGTTTTGCTCTTAACTTTCTACCTCTCTCCTCAAACAGGGACAAAGTCAGGAAATGAGGCACAAGACTCCCCTTGTAATGAGGAAAAGAAAACGACTTTACAGAAACATCCTGGAAAAGTCAAGTAAGTTAAAATATGTCCTTTTTACAGTTCAAAGGAGACTGTATTTTTTTCAGCTTAGTGTTTAACGTACTTGCATAAACACAAATCAGCGACAGAACTCCCCACTAGCAGCTGCCTAATCCTGCTCAATGCCTATTCATTTGGAGGTTCTAGAATTAATATTTGACGACTCTCTCATTGAAACAACAACCCCTGACCCCATGTGATTGCACTGTCACATTATTCTATGACATATTCATCTTGAATTCATTTACGGACGATTTGATTGGAATGAGGTTTGACATGTATTGGATCCTATTAAAGAAGAAGACTTTGATCTTGTTGATGGGGTTTACATGATATGTATCATCTTTACCAGGGATACCAGGCTTCCACAATGTGGTGTCTAAGTAGTTAGTGACTGACAGCTTATCTGACAGGAATACCTTAATCTTGAGGTCCTGAATGAAATATTCTATTTAAAATAAGCATATGATTTGCTTGTCCTAGGGTAGCTCTAGGTCACAAAATGTGAGAGGCAAACCTAGGCACAAACCGTTTCTTGTCTGGTAGCTGACTTCCCATTGTTAGGGAACTCCGAAATACAGAAGTCCCCGTAAGTGCTAAGGGGCGAGGGAATAAAAACAAAGGCAGAGTGTGCTCTCGAGCTATTCGGTACCCTCTCCTCGCTGAGGTGAAGCTGGTATTGCTGAAAGGCTCTTTTGAACCACCTCTTCCTAACCAGCAGTGCCTTCTGCCGGGGCAAGCAGGGACTCAGGCTCAGGTCCTGCATCTGCATCCCTCATCCCTCCTTGCCACAGCAAGTTTAAGGGATATGGAATTGCACAGAGTGACTTTCTTGGTCCTCTCTGTTTCTACTTCTCGCGTTTTTTCTCATTCTCACAGTAAAGATAAGGGGTTTTAGGACTAATCTGTTCCGCTCCTCTCGTTTGGGATTTGAAGCCTAAAAAAGTAATCCCCGAAGCCTGTCTGGAGTGTTCCGAACATCCCGGCCCGGCCCAGTTCTCCGGCACCGGATGAATATTTTGTAGCTGGCTGGTCGCGAAGTTTCCGCAGAGGTGGAAATTGGGAGACCACGGGGTGGAGGAAAGTCAAATTTGGCTCTCTCCAATGCTTCCCGAGGGCAGGAACTGTGCCTTGAGCTGAGCACGGTTATGAAGGGGGCTGTGTCTTCGAAGCAATGTTAGAAATAGCGACAAGCATCTTAATGTCTAGGTAGATTACTACCAAAAAAACAAGGCTAAGGTAAAGCCGATGAGCGGCTGGGGCTGTTCCCACCCCGCAAAGAGACGTGCAGCCGGTTCCAGCCGCAGGCCTCGGCGGCCCGGCGGGGCGGGGGTGCTGCGGGCAGAGGCCGGAGGGTTGTCCCACCCCGAGCTGGGACAGGCGGAGCTCTGGGCCCCGCACGGCGCAGCGGAAAGCAGGAGGGACAGCTCAGCCCCTCGCCCAGGGCACAGCCCCGACATTCTTCCGCGAGAGCCGGGTCGGGGGCCAGAGGAGCGCCAGTGACTCGTCTGCACAACATGTCACCTCTTGAGAGCAGCCCTCCAGCTCGGGCTGGCTTTGGGGCCTGGGGCTGAGGACGAGGTCGCTGCCAGTCTGTTGGCCCTGCAGAAGCAGATGTTGACACATTTGAGAGTTTGCCGAGAGCCCGGCGTGTCTGATCAATCAGGGTTCAGGCCGCTGCCAAGAAGCAGGAGACCTCGGTCACCTCTCGAGTATGAGCTCGAGCTGCCAAAGGGCTGCACGGACAGGGGTTCAACTTTTCAAAACATTGTGGGAGATGAGCGGAGCCCGTCCGGGTCTGGGCCCACTTCTCTTCCCCGTTTCTCCGCCTCTCCGCAGTCATGCGGCGGCCCCCGCCCGCCTCCGCCCGCTCTCCCCACGCACGAAACCGGGGCTCACATCAACCTCACCTTACAGTGAGGGACACCGAGGGCCAAGCTCTCCTATGCTGCCTGGAATAGGGTGTGAGAGACAGCCCTGAGTGAGGGGAAAGCTGAGAGCCACGAGTGTCTAGCAAGAAATCATCACAACATTTGAAATGAATTTAGGGTAAAAGTGTTATGACATTTTTTTTAATTGGGAAACTCTTCCAAATGTTTTCTCCCTTGACTGATAAGTGTCAGAATTGATGGATAACAAGTATGTAGAGATGCAGTGTTTTAAGGATGTTTGAGGAAAGCAGCTTTATTTGGGATTCACAGTCTCAGTACATTTGTAAGTAACAGACTCATACTTCCTAACGTTTGTCTCTTGTGTGCACTCCTATTGAGATGGTCATGAATAGGACTGTCAAATCCATTTCGTAGAGCAAGTAGACTTGAAAGTTGAGATATTGTGAGGATGGTGTGTGGTTTAAAATGCCTGCGTAAACATGTTATGTAAGGTTGGGGAGCTAATTGCATCATTTGTCACTTTTCATCATCTCCACTCAGAAAGATGCGTGCAAGCATGTATCTACAGCTAGTTACCTGAATATCAGCCTAGTTTTACAGCGCAAGTATGGTAAATGCAAGCAGAGACAAAATATGTAATTGCAGCTAACCCAGAACATGCGAAGCTGTGACAAAGATGTCTCTGTGGTTATGTATGTCCTAAGCTTTAATCTTATGGTTTCCAATCATTGGCTTGTAGCTTGCATTATGAAAGTAGCTGGGTTGACATTGCCAAATAGTTTCTTGTTTTGCTATTTCACATAAAGCCTATTGATCACCAGTACTGTAAAATTCTTAAGGACATGCAAAATTCTATTCTGGGAGCTTTACCTGACATGCATCTGGTAAAGAATCCACTGGCAAATTAACAGCAATATATTAAAATGATGAGAGTTTGGCAGGATGGGTAGAGAATTAATTATTGCTGTATTTTATAAGACTGTGAGGTTATTGGCGGAGCCGTTTTGTGTCAGGATCCAAGTACTCTGGTAATGCAATGGGCATATATTTGAAGACTTGTTTTTCTTTCTTGGAGCAGAAGAATCTTTTCCCATGTTTCATTTACTTTTTTTAAGTTCACAATCCCCTTCTTAAAAACTTAAGCAGATACTTCCTCCTGTGCTGAAGCCCTAAGCTTTTCTAAACCTGTAAGGCCTCAGTGTGTCCAGCTGAAACCCAAACTTAAACTTCCACCACTAGCACGCAAACCCTGCAGACCATGTCATTTCCTTCAGGCGAGAATCATCATAACCTAGTTCATTTTGAATGTTAGGCAATGCTTTTCCTTCAAGCCAAGGAAGGGATTTTACATGGAACTACCGGGTGTGAGAGAAAGTGAGAGAGGGAAAGTGAGAGACTCCCTCTTCTGGGTTAAACATCCAGATTCATCTTGAACATCACGATTTCTCGCACTGCTCCGGCGGCCAGCAAGCAGATAACTGCTAAAACTTGTCAGAGGAGGGGGAAGAGATGGGGAGTCCCTCGGGCATCCTTTGCCGGGCTCAGGCAGCGGCCGCAGCCCGAGCCCAGGGCCGAGCACGCTTGGCCAGCGAGCGGCCGGTGCGGCTCCGGCCGCAGCCTCGCCGGGCAAGGACCTGTCCCCGCGCTGGCAACAAGAGCGAGGACCCGCCGCCAGGACCGGCCCCGGGCCGCTCCGACTGCCGCTGCTCTGGCCGGGCGGCGGGACCGGCGGGGCTGCCAGTGCTCCCGGGGACGAGCCCGCGGCTGCCCCGTGTCTCGGGCAGCGCGGCGGGCACGGACAGGGGCGAGGGGGAGGCCGGGACGATGCCCTCGAGTCCCGCGAGGCATTTTTTTCCTCGGTTGCAGGCGGAAGCCCGGCAGTGCCGGCCCCGGGCGGAGCCCCCGGGCCGAGACCCCGGGCCGGGCCGGGCCGAGGGGGAAGGGCTGGCGCGGCGGCGCATGCGCGGCCCGTCCCCGCGCGCGCCCCCCGCCGCTCCGGCGATCTCCCTTTCAGGCGGCGGCGGGACCTGTCGCGGTGACGTCACCGCGGCGGCAGCCAATGGGCGGGCGCGGCGGGCGCGCGGCCGGCGGGGCAGCGGCGCGGCCGGAGCGCGGCCCGTCCGGTCCGTCCGGTCCGTCCGGTCCGTCCGGTCCGGTCCCGCCGCGCATCAGGGCCGCCGGCCCCGTGCAGGACGGGCCGCGCCGTGCCACCTCTCCGGCCGCCGCCAAAGCCTCCCGCCGGCCGCCGAGCCCTCCCGCTGCCACAGCCGCCCGTGCGTCCCGCCACCAGGGCAGCGGGGCAGGGAAACTTTTTCATTTTGGGAAAAAGGAGGGGAAAAAAAAAAAAGAAAAAAAAGAAAAGTTTATTCCCCCGCTTCCCCTCCTCCCCTCCGCTGGCCTGTGTATCTCTCCTCCCGCTGTCAGGTGACTTTTTAGCGTTAGAAGCTAATGAGCGTGGATGCTCTGGGGATCCCGGTGATGGACCCTGCTGCTCTCTCCAGGCGGAACACGGCGCTCAGATTAGTAGACTTGGCGGGGGCTCCTCGCCACCATCACCGCCCCCCTCAGAGCATGACAGGCTTCCCGGGCGTCGCCGGGCACCCCCACACCACGGTGCCCACGCAGCCGGGGGAACACGCCGCCGAGTCCCGCCTCGGGCCGCAGCAGCTCCGGCCAGAACACATGGGGCACCGCCACCATCCTCCTCATCCTCCTCAGCATTACCCCGCGGCCCTTAAGATCAGCCCTGCCCCTCATCCCCACCACCAGCTCCACCACCATCACCATCATCATCATCATCATCATCATCATATGGCAGGCCAAGCCGAGGTGGTCTGTAGTCAAACGGCAGCGTTTGGCCCGGCGCAGTCACCAGCAGCCCCTTACCCCGTCTCTCACCCAGCCCAGGCTCTGGCAGCAGGTAGGGACTTCTTCATACGCAGAGACCTGCCGGCCCCACTCATGCCAGGGCTGACCGAGCAGCACCCCGCTGCAAGTTCTCACCACGGACTGTTTGTCTCAACAACAGGTAGCTACCCCGGACACCATGGTCACCACCACCACCACTCAGAAGCTGGGAATCCCTCTCTGTTCACTGGACTCCATGAGCAGCCTCCCCATGCAGCTCCAGGTGGCCATCTAAACGGACAGCTCAGACTGGGGTTACCTGGAGAAATGTACGCCAGGTCTGAACATTTCACTCAAGTACCAGCCTCCAGGACAGATCATTTTGCTGCTTCTTCGCTTCATAACTACGGTGGTATGAATCTGAACGTGAACCTGGCTCCACACCACGGCCCGGGTGCCTTCTTTCGTTACATGAGGCAGCCCATCAAACAGGAACTCATCTGTAAGTGGATTGAGTTGGACCAGACTCCCAAAAAATTATGCTCGAAAACTTTCAGCACGATGCACGAGCTGGTGACTCATGTCACGGTGGAGCACGTTGGAGGACCCGAGCAATCCAATCACATATGTTTCTGGGAAGAGTGTCCGAGAGAAGGGAAACCTTTCAAGGCCAAATATAAACTTGTAAATCACATCAGAGTCCACACAGGTGAAAAACCTTTCCCCTGCCCTTTCCCAGGCTGTGGCAAAGTGTTTGCCAGATCAGAGAATCTCAAAATACACAAAAGAACTCATACAGGTCAGTATGTAAAGCTCTCTTTACTCTCTTTCTCTATGTTATTCAGCATACTGGGGTGGTTTTTCTGGTTTTTATTTGTTTTGTTTTGTTTTTTGTTTGGTTTTTTTTAATGTATCCTTTGAGTTGTTATTGAATGCACGCCAAGTACTTCTGGAAAATAAATTCTCAGATTTGTTTGCTTCTTTACCGTTTGGAGCCGGGGGAGGAAAAGGGGGGGGAAGGGGAAAGCGGGGGAAAGCAAGAGCAAATCTCAGAATTCTCCGAATTCTCGTTCATATTTTTTCTGTTTGTGCGTAGAGGCTGCTGTGATGTTTATATGGGTAGATCTGTGTAAATATCGAATGATATAGCTACTATTTCTGCTAATTCACACTGGCTAGGATTCTTTTTTCCGATTTAAAGTAGTCGTGGGGAAAAAACCGGAATCATTGTGCAAGCTCACAAATTAAAAGTGAACAATGGAAGTTACAACTTGTCTAGTCAGTTTTGACTGATGTCTCTGAGATGCTGCTGCTCGAACATTGTGAGAATAACACAGCTGCGACCTTTTCGTTCAACAGTTCTGTTTTGGGCAGAGGGAGTTTCAAATGTTTGATCTGAATAACACTGACATTTTTAATGAGCATTGCCTTCCAACGACTTTCTGCATTCGCAAATATTGGGAGCTGCAATTTCTGATTCTCATGGGGGGGGGGGGGAGGAAGAAAAAGAAAGGAAAGAAAAGAAACCCTTGTATTGTTTCGGCCTGTACATTCTGAAATGTTATTTGCAGATCTGTTAAGTGAAATTGGGACATGTGTCAGAAACATCTGTTAGTTCTAGTTAACAGAAAATAAAGTAACACGATGGACGATCTTGCAGAACTACGTTTGAACTCTTCCGGCCAGGAAAGCATTTATAATTAATGAAATTGCACGTAGAAAGTTTTCACACTTCCAGGAGCAGCTTGTGAAGTTGTATTAATTAGTTTAGCAGCCGGTGTTTGTAGTCTATGGCACTGGCTTGTCTCTCTCTCTTTTTTTTTTTTTTTTTTTTTTTTTTTTTTTTTTTTTTTTTTTTTTTTTTTTCCCATTTCTAAAGAAGAAGATAAGAAATAAGCCCTTTTTGGAAAATTTAATCTGTTCCAGTGTAGGGTTTTCCACCTCCCACCCCCTTCTGTACAGCCTTATGCACTGCGAGGGAAACTACATAATCCTATTGTAAGATCTGCTTACAGCCAAACGATTTTTTTCGCCTTCCAGTTCATAAAACTCCCCTTCCCCCATGCTTGGTGCAGGGCTTGACCTTCCAGGAGTTGCATTTTTTATGATAGAGCGCGACGTGATATAATATGCAGAACATACACTAATTTCGTGTCGCTATCGTCTAAACATAGCACTGAGATTTTACAGCGACCGTCACTCGTCACCTCATTATTTTTCCATCGCTCTATGAGGAGTAAGTCTGTGTGCGGGGCGGGGGGGTCGGGGAGGGGGAGGTGGAGGACAGCATAGTTGTGTTCCTCGGCTGCCTTCTTGGCCCCCTTTTTCCTCGAAAAAGGGGTATCCCCGGGTCACGTAACTTGTATCCCAGCCAGTTCCTTGTTGGATCAGCACAGGTACAGCCATTAACCGGGAGAGCTCATCTCTTAATGACAGTGTTTTTCTTAAGTAAACAAACTTTTACTGCTCTTTAACGGCCCCACTGTTTGAAGTCTCTGAAGCAGAAAATGGTTAAATTCTTGGGAAAACTGACCTACATCGGAGATGCAGGTTCAGGGCAAACCCGAGAGCGAAGATTTGCGTTTATTAAACACCATTCGGCGCGTCTGTACTTTTGGCTTTAACTTTCTCGGTGATTAATTGCTGTATTGTGCAAACTCCTGCAGGGCCTTTATGGTTCCACCGTTTCTATTAAACACCCAGAAGTTGTCAAAAACGCAATGTTTCTGAAACCCTAATAGAACTCACTACGAATTATTCATGAAGACAGTTCTAGATTCAACAGGAAAATTATTGCCTCCTTAAATATTAATGACTTCTGATTTCTCCGAGGCTGGGGAGCAGGCAGAGGGATATCTGGCGATGTTCGAGTTTTTTCCAGGTTGGAGGATAAGGCCGTTAAGGCGACGGCAACGGGACGAGCAGGACGGGCTGGGATCACTTCAGCGCCTTCCCTGAGGGCCAGGAACAATAGTGCGAGGCGTGGGACGGAGCCCCGCTCCCTCCCTGCGGCCCCCGCCGCCCCCGCGCCTCGCCCGCAGCCCGGGAGCCGCCAGCTCCGGCTTCCCCCCACCGCCACTCACCCGGAGAAGTTGGTAAATACCTTAATCCACTCCCGGAGACGGGGGATTATGCCACAAATTCCAGGCTGAATTTCACTGAACACTTTTGCCCAGCTACAAGTGTGCGGGTAAAATGGCGGTTGAGGCTCCGTCGGCCGCGGAACTTTGTGCGTGGCCGCGGCTCCGTGCCCGGGCTGCGGCAGCCGGGACCTGTGCCGTGTCCTCTCCCTGCCGGGCAGGGACTTCCGCGGGAGGAAACCTGCTCTCGCCAAAGGAATACTTGCAAACGGCTCGGATGGCTCCTCTTTACTGAGGCGTTCAGGGAATGCAAGCCGGGCAGCTGAGAAAATGCTGCCCTCTTCCCTCTTGAAACCAGGCTGCACGGACGGACCTTTCAGTGGCTCTTCCCGGGGGTTAAGCGAAGTTGAACATTTTTCAAGTCGGCAAAGCGCAGTGCGGCGCAGCCCGCTTTTACCTGAATGGAACTCACTTTGCACAAGCGGAGTGCTTATGAGGATGGCTTTCCCTGGGGTCTCCTAACTTACTGCTTGCTTGTACTACACTAATATCCTTGATTTGTTGTCTCAACTTAGATGCTGAAGGTCAAATTATTTCCTTACGTGAAACTCTAATTAGATTATAGGCGGGCGTGTGCCTATACATATGCACCGCTGTATGTCGACAGTATTTGGTTACAGAATCCGCATCGTTTTGTGAGAGACCTTATTTTTAACCTCTTCCCTCCCTTCCCTCCAAGGCCAGGTATTTACCCATCCTCTGTGCAAATGTTAGTGGTGCAGGATATCAGTGCTCCTTATTGACTATTACAGTGAGGAAAGGGCATACTTTAAACGCGGAGCCATGAGCCTTTCCCACCCACCTTGCATAAAGTGCATTCATGTGAAATATTTGGAATGCCTTCCTTTATTTGCCTCTGCTCGCAGCCGAGCCCGATGTAGGCTGAGTCTCTCCTAAATTTAAACATGACGAATTGAGAGGGGAAAAAAATATAACCACAAACGCATAACCCAAGAAATTAAAAAAACCGAATCAAAACAAACACACAAAACCAAATATTGGAAGTCCTTTCTGCTACATACGCCATGATGGTGAACACAGTTGCTTTGTTTGCACTTCACGTTAAGGTTAGGCCATGTATTTTTGTGGAGTCCTCTCTGCCCTGCTATTTTTTGACTTTTGAGGGATGATGAGGGTATTTTCATAGCCGGCTGGTACAGAACCTGGATACCCCTTGGCAAGTAGGGTTTTGCAGTTTGCTATTGTCAGCGACAATAATGTCGCCAGCATTTCATCCTGCATCTGGCTGTGGCGTGTTTCCTTCAAAACCTCTTGTGTATCATCTACCATGCCAGGTTCACACGATTCGAGGTTAAACTTTCACACGACTCCAGATACACGATTGTATTTCTATTATGCGTAACATCACTTATTTTATGATCAGATAATTTAATCCCGATTGCAATTCCTTCAGTGACTGTGTATGTTGCAACGAAAAGGGAATCCTACACTCGCGACAGTGCCGTGCTCTGGCCTAGTCATCCTTCTGCAGAATCTTTATCGTTTTTCCCCCACAATCGATATTTCTTTTTGAAATATTTCGTACTTTAGGACACGGTATTAGCAAACTGGGGAGCGGGGAGAGGAAGGGGATGTGGATCTTCCATGGCATTAGTATTAAGTGGATGAAATATGATAACCAGGTTATGAAAAATATTTCCACGTGCCTGAGGGACTGTGAGAAATGTATTTAACATAAAAACCTTTGAAGGGATAAATCACTGACCGCTCTTTCTGCAGGACTTCCGAGTCTGCGGGGACAGCAAAAGTTTGCTCGGAACGAGCAGCTCTCCTCTAAGTTTTCCTTGTTTCGGAGCTTTGTCTTTTGCACAGCCCCTTACGATGGCACACACACAGGCCAGGGGAAAGAGAAGGAGCAGCTGGCCGGGCAGGGCGCTCCGGGTGCGGAGCCGGCCGCGCATCCGGGTGGCCACGGAGTGGCGGCTCCGGGGAATGCTCGGCGGGGCCCGCGCGGGAGGGCACAGCTAGTGAGAGGAGATTCCGCGGGGACAGGAGCCATGGCAGGGCCGGAGAGAGGGGTCCGGGGAGGCTGTGGGCTGCGGGGGTGAGGGATGCGCTGCTCCCGGTCCCGCCGCCGCCGCTAATGGCTGTGCTCGCCCATTGCCTCCTGCAGGGGAGAAGCCGTTCAAATGTGAATTCGAGGGCTGTGACAGGCGCTTCGCCAACAGCAGCGACAGGAAGAAGCACTCGCATGTCCACACCAGCGACAAGCCCTACAACTGCAAAGTGAGAGGCTGCGACAAGTCCTACACCCACCCCAGCTCCCTGAGAAAACACATGAAAGTGCACTGCAAATCCCCTCCTCCCAGCTCCGGCTACGAGTCCTCCACGCCCTCCTTGGTGTCCCCCTCCTCGGACTCCGGCCGGGAGCCCCCCGCCTCCTGCTCCCACGCTGAGCCCTCCGCGCCCGCGCAGCCCGCCGCCAACCTGAGCGAATGGTACGTGTGTCAGGGCTCGGGGCCCCCGCGGCCCCCCCGGGCCCCCCGGCGCCTCCCCGCCGCCGCGCCTCCCCGCCGGGCCCCGGCCCCGCTGCTAGGGAGCGCCGGGGGCGGCGGGCCCGGCCCGGCCCGGCTCGGCCGGCACGGGGAGCGCCGCTGCGGGCACGGGGAAGCCGAGCGGGAGCGGCGGCGAGAGGCGCTTGGCGGAGGGAGAGGGGCTGCGGAGCGCACGGGTGGGCCCTGCCCGCGGCCCCGGCACCGCGCACACCGGAGGGCAGCGCTCGCCTCGGCCCGGCGCTGCCGCCTCCTCCCGCCGCGCCACACACCCCGCTCTGACCGCCTTGCTCCAGTCTGTTTACATGCCAACTGATTTGCATTCCCTTTCCTTATCCCTGTCCTTTCCCCTTTCCTTCTTTTCCCTTCCCCTTCCTCTTCCCGTTTTCCTTTTCCCTTCCCTTCAGTGGTTTCATACAGATTTTCTCTGTACAGATTTTCTCTTGTCAACAGTACTGTGTGCTGCACTGTTCTGTTCGCCCACGATTTTCTGTGAGTGTGGTTTTTTAAAGAAATATATATATATAAACTATTATTTGTTACCAATTTGTACAAAATTGATCCATTAAATTTTTTGATTAATTAACCCGTTCGATGGACGTTTCTGTAAAGAATCTCCTTACTTTTCCCTCTTTCTGTATATAAATACATATATATATATATATATATATTTCCTCCCCCCACCCAGTAGTCGCTAATAAAGAAAGGCCCAGGGGGTGCGATGATTGACTGTCCATTTTAGCTCACACTGGTAATGACTTCTAATACCTAAACATGCGCGTCCCCACCCAGAGTGCGCTCCTGTTGAACCGTGGGCGCTGAAGCCTCCGGGGGGGCGGTTCTGACGGGCTGGGGGGAGACCATCCTGTGACATCACCGCCAGGGCGGGGGCCGGGCCGCCCCCGGCAGCGCGGGGGCCCGGGGCCGCTGCTCCACGGCTCTGCCCTGCCAACAGCCCCGAGGAGAAATGAACCGCTCCCACAACGCGGCTTTAGCATCTCCATCCTGTCCCAGAGTCTCAAACCTACAGGGTTCACTGCACTGGTTCAGAGAAAGAAGGGAGGGGGAGTAAAAAAATAAGCAAACACCAAAATAAATAAACAAAGCTCTCCACTGGGGTAGCTTGAAACTACCGAATGGTGCCGTTTTAATTACTCTAATGATGTTTTAGAGTACCAGATAGTATAGGCAAATAAATAGCATAGGCTGCTGGAAAGGGTTTCTATGGCTTGGGGAGAGAAGACAGAAGGCTGCTGTAAGCGCATCCTCTCGTGTCTGACAGATCACCTCCGCACCCAGGTGACTGGGGTTGCTGTATGTGTACAACTGCACACGCACGCACATAAACACGTGTATGTTGATACCGAGAAATATAAAAATGGCAGGAAAATAAATAGCTGGTCAGTGACTTAAAACACCCCAATGCCCGCTGCTTTCCTTACTATACACTGTATTTTTCTCCCAAGGCACCAAGTCGGCGTTCCTTTCTTCATCCGCCCAAACTCAACTTTTGTATTTAAACACCACGGATAGTGACAGCAGCATGTCGCTAACGGGAATACATTTAGGGAATCAGTTAGGTGAGAGCAATGTGTGAAAGACGAACCTAAACAGGGGAGAGTTGTACCCCTCTCCATGCCCCGAAACTTGTGTCATGGAAATCAAGAAGTGCAAAAGCCAGATGCGGATAGGAAGGATATTTCCATCATGTCCTGAGATCTGTTTATTTCTTTATTTCGATATTTACAGAAGTATTTGGATGTGCAGGCTAATCACCTTTAATTTTTCATTTGCTTGTTACAGATGTCTACCCCGTTGCTCTCAAGGTAATCTAGACAGACGCAGCTGAAAGCCTGAGTCTTATGCCTTAGACATCAAAGCAAGCTCGCACAAAGAAGTATTTCTTCACAACGGTGAATCTTCATGGTAAGTTAGGATTTCTATGGCAATAGGCAAGTCATACTTAAATAGTGAAAGGCGAAGTCTGGAGCCCGTCCAGTCTTTTCATTAAGGACATAATATTTACGTCTAACAGGCCATTTTTCTTGTGTATACAAGTATATATTTTTGTTTGACGCGAACTAAATCATTTTCATTTAATTTCCGGTAAACAAAACCCACGCGAACAGGGCACTTGTTCCAGACCATAATAAAAATGGATAAGACTGTCAGGAAGAAAAGGCCCGCTTGAACCGTCGCCTCAGCTCACTTTTGTTTCTGCTTTCTGCCAGGATCAGAGAATGCATTTGGGATTTGAGGGCGAGTTTCTAAAGGCAAGGAAATGGTTTTTAAGGGGGGAAAGAAAAGGAGAAAGGTCTAATCAAGCTCGGGTTGTTCAAAGGGCCTGATTTTGGGGTTGAAAGTGTGAGTTTTATGGTGCATCAGCATGCCACGTTAGGATCGCTATGGTAATGAGGAGAGCAATAGCAAGCGGCCTTCAAAGGAGGCACACTCCATTTGAGACAGTCTATTAAGATACATTTGCACTGACCTTTGGTTTCATGCTAGCTTAATACACTCAATCTGCTCCCCGCTAGAGATAGACTTCCTCCACCTAATGCACTTCGGCGGAGCTGGGTTTTGCTGGGCTTCACCCTCCCCCCCGAGGCGGGCTCCGTTCCGACGCTGTAGCCCCCAGTCTCCTTCTCCCCAAAGTAAGGGACTGCCAGCCCCCCAGTCTCGGTGGGAGCTCCCGCCCGCTCTCCCCAGCCCTTCTGACCAGCTTCTAGCACCAAAACTGGCCACAAAGCCTGAGAATTGCTTCCCTTTCCTCCCCACCGAACGTGGGAGGAGGAGATAGGATGGGGTCTAGAAGATCCCCCTCCTTGGGCTGCCTCTGTTTCAGGGAGTAGGTGTCCCGATGGAAACCCCCAGGAGCTGGAAAACGGGGTGAGGTCCGGGGGGAGATGGCCGTGCCCCCTTCCCATTCCCCCGGTCCCGCTGTGGCTGCGCGGCAGCGAGCGGAGGCTCCGCGGTGCGGGGAACTTGACACCCGCATGGCCGGGGCCATGGGCGCTGGGCCATGGGCCCGGGAAAGTTAGAAGTCCATGTTCCAGTAATTGTCTTGTTGTTTATTTTATCCAAGTACCCTAGTGAATAGGGGAAAAATAAACACGGGGGAAAAAAATTCAAACAGTTGAGTCGTCTTTAGTGCCAGCCCTTGTGGTTGAATAAAAAGGATGGTCCAATTTCTATTGAGCTGAGAAATCTTTGAAGTGGGAGTTATTATCTGAGAAATTCCTGCTCGTCGTCCTAACAACGCTGATGAAACGTAAAAGGTTCTTTGTCAGCGATTTGTTCTCCTCTCTGTCAAACTCACCCTGCCCGTTAGCTTTAAACCGTTTCTAAAGAGATAAAATCAAACTTTTAAAGATAACTTTAGGGGCCCAGAGGGTGCAGAAAATACCAAACTATCGAATCCTGTGTATAGACATACATCTGGATATATGTGGCTGTGTCTGCGTGAAACTCTGACTGTGTACAGATGTCCATAGATGTCTGTATGACCTTACAGTTCGAAAGTTGAAATTATGTCCATTGTTTTTGCGTTTCATCCTCCAAACTTTTCCGTCTAATAAATTATTCCTACATACTCTCGGCACAGAATACTATTCTTGGGCAAAGGCAGAAACGTTGGGTTTCATTAACACCAATTTGTGACCAACAAATGTTTTCTTCCCAGTAGAGCGAAAGCAAGAGCGTAGACATAGAGCAAATTCTTTGATCATTTAACAGTCCGAATACCTATCAAGCATGTATATACTGCAATGTATCGAAGTTGTTAACGCATTCAAAGTGATGGCTTCCATATGCTCTCATGTTTTATTGTCTGTGCGTGTAAGGATAGTCGAACTGCATCTCTTTTGTGTCTTCATTTTATAAGCATAACAGTGTTGTACTGAGATGATTCCCTGATCAAGTTTTATTTAGTAATTTCTCATTGGATATCATGCAATGCCCTGTTCGGAGCATGAATTCCTTGAAGTTGTAACTCATCAGTGTACTTCTGTTTTAGTTGTTAAAGAATTATCTGAGCCCAATCCTGCCATTCTAAGCCAAACCATGTATTTAATGGGACCTTTTCTGAGTAAAGACAGAGTCAAATTAGAGTGGAGTGGGTATTACTATTATTATTGTTATTATTTTTTGGTCTTTTCATATTTATGGAAAAATCTAGCACATTCTTTGTGAACTGTACAGAGAAGAAGCCTCTGAAAAAAATGTAGCTTGCATAAAAACATTCACAATGTTGATATTCTGTATCTCTTTCCAGACTTCTTATATTCCTTATTATTCTTTATCACGTGTTTGAAGGAATGTTCTGTTGTGTGCTTGAACATACTATTTATTTTTAATATTTGGGATTTTTTTTACAATAAATATTTATAAACATTTCATTTCCAAGGTTATTTTTACAAACGTGCACTTTCGAAATATGTGTTTGTACTGATGATACCGAGCCATTCCTAAAACACTGTGTAATCAACCTTCTCTTTCTGTTGGTTTTTATATTAGTTGAAAAAAAAATGCCCAAACCTGTGTACTATTAATGTGGTGTACAATCAAGTATTAATGAGTGGTTTTTTTGTTGGTCTTTAACCTTTTTTAATGTTAATCGTTTTAGGTTGGCATTTCCATTAAAAGAACAAAACAAAACAAACCCCTTCTCTGGCTTAATTTCTGAGACAACATTTTTCAGATCGCAGACTTCAAACCAATTTTACTTTAGGCATCGACCAAGGTGCAGGGTGCAGAAGCAGAGCCCGGTGTCACCCAGGTGGAGCTCTGTCCCTCTGGGGGGTGGGTGCGTGTCCCGGTTGCCTCTGCAGTGGCACCCTGGCTCTTCACGGGCACCGTGCGGCTCTGGGGACACCAATACTGGAATGTTGGGCACCAGCACTCGGGGGAATGGAGTGAGTTTTCAGCGGGCTCACCCCGAGAGGCTGCTGCTCCCCTCCGCCCCAAGGGCTGTTGTTTCGCAGGATGCAAGTGCTCTTCTGAAGAATTCCCCCCGCCACCCCTCCAGAACGGGTCCCCGTCGCAGCGAAATAAAACCCTTTTAGAAGGGTTTCCTAGGAGGATTTAGGGCGTTTTATTTCTTTTTTCAGAGATGGAATTCTTTCGCCAGCTAATGTAATCTGAAAGTAAGCCTTCTTCGCCTTGCGTATTGTCCTGATCGATGTTAGTAGGCTCCAGGGTTCCCGAACCTGCTCAGAGCTCCCTTCTCATGACAAACGCCAGCTTTGCTGTTTGGAGGGATGCAGCAGCCTCGGGCACACCTCGGCCCGGACCCGGCGGCGCCTTGCGCATGCGCTGCCTTGATTCGGTTTAGAAAAGGAAAACTTGAAAGAAGTTGCCTAACACAGAGAGATGACAAAAAGTTGGCTTTAGCTGCCAGGAATATTGTCAATAGAGAATGCATTTGACTACATGAAGGGAGAGAGAGCAAAAAGAAAATAATTTAAGAAATAATAGAATTCAAGGAAAAGAAATTAAGGAAAACATTTTTGCTGGTCTGTAAAAGACAAAAACTGGCCCATAAAGGAAAGGAGGGCTAACAGTACATGCTAATTAAAGAATACAATTCTATGGTCTATAATGATTGAGCGAAGACATGTACTTATTACACTTGACTGTCAACAAGGGAAGGAATGTCCCCTCAGACAACATGGTGAGAGACGTGTGGGCATTATTAGTGGCCCTTTTATAGACATTGCCTTTTCTTTCTCAATGCTGACAAACCATTTTGGAGGGAACCATCCCCTGTTGCTTCCTATCATCGATCCCCATGCAAGGCCCTGCATTGTGCAAGTGCATTAATTAAAGACCATTCATTTAACAAAAGCACATTGTATGCTCAGGAAAGGAAGATTAGAAATATGAATCAGTAACCGAGACCCGTTTCCGCCACCTTACCCGGAGAAGCGGAGGGGAAGGAGGTGCAGCGTGGTTAAACCATCTGCACCTCCCGGACGGAGCGGGGCTCAACTCCGCTTGGGCTTTTTGGGAGAGAAATTCTGAAACAGATTACAATTGAAAAAAAAAAAAAAAAAAAAAAAAAAAAAAAAAAAAAAAAAAAAAAGGGTTGTCAAGTGTCCCTGTGAGCGTCAGATTGCTCGACCCTGCTAGGCGCCTGGCCAGCCACCCGATCCAAGGGGCCGCCCAGCCCGGAACGGCCCGGCTCGGTCCGGAGCCGCTTCCCGGGGCCGGGCCCCCCCACTCGGGGGCTGGTGTGCGTGTGCACGCACATCCCCACACACATTTGTTATGTCAACGGGTTCTCTCCAGCTGCACGTAGAGACACAGGCACACGGACCTGCGTCCATCCCTCTCCATCCCTGCGCTGCCCAGATTTTTGCAGTCGGAAGGAAAAACCATCTGGTGCTCCAAAGCCGGTCGCGACATAAACGTGACTTATCGTGACAAGGTAGAAGGAATACGCAGGGAGAAGGAGGTTATGAGGGAGCGGGGGAAGGACAGAAGACGGATTCCCAGTATCACCCACATGACTTGCTAAGCGGCTCCAGCTCCTCTAAAACCTCTGGGCCATATGTTAGTTTATTTACACCCTTTGTCTTTTCGTGTGTAACCTAGTGAAATAATATTCCTGGGATATAAATGAAAGTAAGCTACGGTAAACAAACAAGGGCAGCGCCTGCTAAAGTGACATGTGACATTTCTGAGTTTCCAACAAAGTATGTCGTTCCCATGATTATAATGGGGCCAGGATAGCAATTAAAGCTTTTAGTTAAAGCCCCTAGATTTTTAATGCTGAATGACACGTTGACTCCATTTTCTCATAGATGATTTAGGGTTTTTTGCAGGATTACACTATGGGAGGAAAAGGAGGGGGAAGGACAAAAGTCACCGCAAAATCAACTCTTTAACAGTTAAGAAAAAATGGCACAACAGACTAAGGTGCTCTTAATGATGGCAACATCTGAGACAAACCTCTGCAACTTCCCGTATCTCTGACTTTATTCTCAGCTACTTCTCCCTTTGGATCCACCCCGCTCCGAGGCCAGGAGCACCGTGGCTCCTTCGGATCAGGCGCCGAGACCCCGCGAAGCTGCAGAGGGTGCGGGCAGCAGCTCCCGCACTTCAAAATCCGTGCATCAACTTCGTTTCCTTCGTCATGAGGCAGCCGACCTCATGGCCGGGCTGGAGCTCGCCGGTCTACATGGAAACCTTTTTCCTAAAATAAATAGGATTCTCTAACAGATCGGTAGATCTGAAAGACTTTTTTTCTTTCCCCCCGGTCAGTGTCACCCAGAGGATCGGCTCTGTACTGCCGCAAAGCCCTTCTCCGGGTCATTGCGGGTTGCCTGGACCGGGGCAGCCACCCCGGGGGGCCGGGCTGAGTCCCGGGCAGTGGGGGCCGGGCTGAGCCCTGCGGGGCTGCAGAGATCCCCGGGACGGCGCTGCCGGCAGCCAGCAGCTCCCTCTTGCCCCCCTTGCCGCCCCTGCCTTGCTGCTGCCTCTGAGGATACCTGCTACAGCACGCCCTGAAAATCAGACAAAAGCGCGGCCACCACTGCTCTCCCATAATCCCCCCAACCGTTCCGGGAACACACACAAAAAAATTAGTCTTCAACTTCTGACTAGAATCTGCTGGCTTAAATTATCGTCTGCCCTGGGTGGGGGCAACAGTGAAGCAATGTGAGCTCCCTGCTCCAGTGCCTGCTCCCGCCAGCGGCCGGGAAAAAGGGTGCGTCTGAACTTGGGCACAACTAGGCTGCCCGCCCGCAGCCCTCCCTCTTCCTCGTCACGGGGAGTCCCGGAGTGGGGAGTCAAAGGGAGGTTTCAAGGGGGGAGGTTTTGTTATCCCTACCTGAGGACAGATTAATCCTCGCATACACTTGATAAAGATGAAGATCTTGCTGGGAGGAAGAGGGAAAAAACGGGAAGGAAAAGAAAGGAATCGCTGGATTGTTATTGTCTAGAAAACAGGCCACCTTAAAAAACCTGTGGTAGAAATACAGAGAGTCCTTTAAGTGTGAAATATCATTTCATTGTAAATAGTCAAAAAAAGAGTCGGTAATCCAACTTCCGGAAACTGTTCTGAATTATTTCAGCAGACTCTTTTAAAAGAGGATTAGCAGGGCTTTAGGGGCAAAATCCTTCTGTTTTATTCAATCTCTGATTTTATGTTATAATTACTAGATGTAAAGACTCGCGAATTAGTATGCAGGCGTCGTTCAGACATTATGCAGGTGCTATTCTAATCATTCAGCTTTTTAATTAAGGAACGAGGTAAGAAAACAGAATCATAAAAACACTTTTGTGAGAGCTGAGAAAATCGTGAGCGACTGCATGAATAAAGCCTTTATACCTTATCCTGACAGGTCAGACACCAATTGCCTGACTTACGACCTTTTCTTGCTGAAACAATGGTTAACAGCTTTCTCACCTTGTTCCCATTATAGCCTTTATTCTCTCAGAGAATTTATGGAAATGGCCCTAAAATGCTTACACTAAAGAGGGAGATGCAAAAAGGTATTGCAATTTTAATTGGTGCGTGTCCCGTACAAAGATACTTTAATTCGGGGTCGTTCGGGAATTAAGGCACTCGGCTGGGCACGAGGATTTGGGTCGATCGAAACGGTTTGAATCATAAAATTCTCCTTCAGGAGAGGAGGGGACACAAACAAACAAAAAAGCCACCCAAAGTTGCTGGAATGCCCGGACAGCCGCCGCGGCTGGGACAGCGCCGGTCCCCCCTTTGTTCAGCGCATCAGAAGGCATCGTGTTCCTCGGTCCCGCGATGCAAACTTAAAGCCTTTGTGGGGCTTTGTTATTATTATTTAATTTCTTTCCCTTGCCTTCCTCCTCTCCCCTCCTCTCCACCCTCCCCACGCCTGGCACGACTGCATCACGTGTATTAACATATGAATGAAACAACCAGAGCCAATGCACTTAAGGTAATACCTATGCTCCGTTCTCGCCTGATTATCTTTTTATAGAAAGTTACATTAACTAATGACATTTACATAAATATGAATAATTAGTAAGGTAAGTAATTCTGCTCCGACGGGGGAAGGCGGAGTAGGGAAGAATCTGGGACCTGAACCCAATTTTCGTCTCCGTAGACCTGGACGCCGTTTCGCCCTGGCACTGGACAGGAGGCATGGAGTCCTCTGCGGGGAGGAGGAGAACTGTCACGTTTATATTGTTCTCTCTTCCCCCCCTATTTTTTTTCCCCCTAATGCGAAACTTTTCTCTTGTGCCCCTCTTTTATCTCCCCTCCAGACCTCCAGTTCTGAGCAGAGTTCAGTGGCTGTAAATGATAGGTTCCCAAAAGCATCAATCCGCGCTCCTCTAGTACTTGGCCGAGAACAATGCAAGTATTAGGATATCAGCAGCACTCGAAATGATCACGCGTTAAATTATTTTGCTTTCACGGATGAGGGGGCTTTTTTCCAATGTAAATCAAGCGCTTTAGTTATTAAGTCTGAACACTAATCTCCAACAACCTTTACATAATGTGGCAGAATGTGCCACACCACTTCGCACCTGCACTCTGAATAGAGCCGCCTTTTCAATGTAAGACACGCTTGTTGCCCCTGGGCTCCAAAGGAGTTGTGTGAATAAGTCAAGCTTTTTGAATACCCCTACTCGCTTTCTCTTCCTCCTTTGATCACAGAAAATGTCTTCTAATTTGTCCTTTTTCATTGTAACAACGTTTTCAAGTCTCTTTTTATTTTCCAAACCACATATTTATAAAGAACATAAATCGCCCCAGAAAACAAAAGTTCTCTCCTCGCCAACTGGCCGAGTAGCCTATGACCACTTTGTTATTCACAAGGAGAAGGAGAAAACAAAGTTCTCGCAAAGACTGTTGCTTCTCGAGTTTGTCCTAAACAAACGTTGAACTTTGGGACAGGACGAGGGGGGAGAAACATGTTTGTTTCCTTCAAAAATAAGGGAAGGTCCATTTGCCTTGGGGATCTGCTTGCTGCTCTCTCCAGGCTGGTGGGCAGCTGCGTTTCAACCTTCTACCGGCGATAAATGGAGAGAAAGAGGGCAGAAGGGACCGGTATCTCTCTTTGACCATTGGAGTGACTGAAGCCTCCGACAACTTCCTGAGTCCACCAGACAGCTCAGGGCGAAGCCAGCTGTAGCGAGGGGGTTTGCACGCATTAATTCTTAGCTGAGCTGCCCACTTTAACGACCTTCGAGGATAATGAACTCTAATTTATAAATCCGAGAAAGATGTCAAAGTTAATAGGGAGCGGAACAGCTGTAAGAAACCGCTGGGCTCCTTTCTCCCCCACTCCGCTATCTCCCCGACACTATTTTTCCTCCGAGGAGTGGGGCAGAGGCTGCCCCGGCACCGAGTGCGCCATGCCCGGCCCGCTGGCTCCAGGCTGCCCTGCCCGCCCCGCAGCCCCGCATCAGCTGCGGGGGCAGAGGCGAGAGCCCAGCAGGGATTCCACCCCCTGCTTCCACCTCAGCCCTTTCTCAGACATCTCCGAGGTGCTTTGCCCGAGTGTCTGCTAAGGAGCAGTAGGTTAATGGCATTTCAGTGAAGTTGCTCTCTCTGCAGGCTAAGCCCAACCTAGGAGTTTCTCACTCCTCCTTCTCACAGACGGGTTTCCGGACGACTCTTTAACATCCCTATTCATTAGCACGTTAATCAAGGCTGTAATCCCAGCGAAGAGGTGCCTGTGCATTCCTGCTGCAGCTAAAGCCGCCTCTCCAGCGTGCACCTATGTGCAGCGCTGCGCAGCGCCCGCTCCCCCCTCCGACGGGCGCTTCCACCGAGAGGCTGTTTCCTTACATTACCGTAGGCTCCGGGTAAGAAAACTAACAAACCCTTCTAATACAGTTTAAAACACTTTGATGTCTTGCCAAGAAACACACTTCCTTCAAGAGACAAGTCAACATTTGTTTTTCACATTAAATGGCATTTAGTTGCCACTGAAAAAATGATGCTGAAGGACCACTTTTTAATTCGATGTATAACAACCGCGGGGGTCTAAGAGAAAATAACGGCGAAAGCTATAGACACAAATAACTAAATTACCAAAACGTTAGTATATCTCCTAGGTTCATTAATATGTAACAGACTCCCCAGTTAATCTCCAAAAGCCAGTGTTCCCCCTCTAAAATAGCACTCTGGGACGAATTGTACAGGAGATCAATCACTGCTAATGCAGTAAGGTTTACTGCAAGGGGGGAAAAAGCTATTTACACCTTCAAATAGAAGCTTTTGAGATTTAAGAGTAAGGGTCATACATCACCAAGAATAAATGATTATGAATTGGTAAACGCGCCCTCCAGCCATTAGCTATGCGACGCGATTTATCATTTCTGGGTGTTTTTCTTTTTAAAATCATCTGGCTGTTTGAAAAGAAAAGCATGACGGAGAAAAAAAACACCGCGGGAAAGTTTGTTTTTGCATATACTATAAGTCATCAAAACATGGCTATTCAGAAATAAACGGGGTCACTTATGAACTGCTTAACGAGAGACAATAAAGCCCTTTCATTGTACGCTTTTATGACTCAGGGATCGGTGGGCTTCTCCCAGCCTCCGGCCGTCTCTGCCTTTTTTCCTCCTTTCGTTGTAAGTTACAAACCCGCGAGTGTTGTAAGAAATCATTTATACCCTAAAAAAAAAAAAAAAAAAAAAAAAAAAAAAAAAAGAAAAAGAAAAAAAAAAAAAAGGAAAATATTGCCAGTGTCTTTCCGTCGCCTGGCATATATTGAACTCAAGCTACAGGAGACATATTGCCAGTTTTGAACAACTGCCAGTCTTTTTCCAAGATGGTCAGAAACAGCCGTGTTTCTGGACTGGATCTGGACTGGATGTGGAGGACCTTCCTTAGATATATGAGATGGCGAGACAAGAGACCTCTAGTTCCTTGTCTCCATAAAAAAAAAAAAAAAAAAAAAAAAAAAAAAAAAAAAAAAAAAAAAAAAAAAAAAAAAAAAAGAAGGAGATGAAGGCTAGTTTGGGTGGAAAACCTTGCAGTCCAATGTGGAAGCCAGCTCAGCCCGTCTGGCGATATCTAGATGTTCTTGTTGTGTGTAGCTGACTCTTTATTTTTCTTATACTATTATCATTGAAACAGTTTCGCAATGCCAAGTAAACTTTTTTCCACTTAGACTCTCAGGGTGGTGGGAATCTTGTTCATCAAAAGAAATAATTTCCAATAAAACACATACTTCAGAGATGGGAAAGAATGACAGCGTGCTGCCGAAGGGCGGGGAGTGGAGAGCTGGTGGCCACCCGCCCCGGCTGCTGGGGAGCCGCGGTGGCGAATCCCAAGGCCCCGAGCTTGGGGCAGGCACCGGGATCTGCCGTCGGAGGAGACAGCCGGGACACCCGATGGAGAGGGGGCGCGTAATAAACGAGGTTCTGGGGGGAAGTCACCTGCCATCTCCTCGAAACCTCTTTCATCCCACAAGCAACTAAGCACCAGTCCAGCTGCGAGGTGCTGGCTGCGCACAGGGAGGACATCGAGGGCCACTTCTCTGGAACACTCTCTGGACGTGGCCCTCAGAAACGCTGGGCAGATCTTGCAGGCCTCTCGTTAGGACCTCCGCTCGGGAGGGCCTCCGGGGAAAATACAAAGTTCCCTAAATTCTTACTTCCCGCTGCCCCGGTACGTCGGGCTTCAATTGTGACAAGTGCCTGTTTTCTTAGGGTAAGAGATTTAATATATCTGGTGAAAGGGTCTGTGGCAGGGAGGCTCACAGCAGGTAAGCAGCTCTGCTAGGAGGCTTTTTTAGTCCCACTTCTAACACTCCTAACATATTTGCAAGATTTGGGAATAAAGCGGCTTCGTTTTAGTCTCGAGGACGAGCTGAGATTTCTGGTTTGTTTTACAAGCTCGTTACAGGCACATTTGGCCAACGGGCACTGTTTTATGTAAAGACAAAGACACAGAACCCATTCTGGGAAATGCGGGGCTTTTAGAAAACTCTGCTTCGTGGCTTATTGTCTACTGGGTGGTTTTGGAATAAAAACTCTCAAAACACAAACCCCAAACTCAAGGCAGTAGCACGCGATGGGTTGCTGACCCTCCGAGTGCAAATACCTTGGAGGCACATGGAGGCGTTTATCGGGGGTTGCTGTCCCCCTCATCATCTGGGCATCTCTGCTCCCCACGGTAAGCACCGAGGCGCTCTGTGCCGGCCTCGGAGAGCGGAGGGCGCGGGCGGAGGTGGAGCAGGTCCCCATCCTGCGCCACCCTGTGCCCCTCGCCTACCAAAAGAGAGGCCACGTGTCCGTGGACTTCACTGGGCCATGAGCAAGTGTGCGCTGTGCAGAGAACGGGGGACTGTGGAAACCTTCCCTGGGTGCCGCCGGTGGGGTGCGGAGAGGGCCGGCAGTGGCCGGCACTGCCCGGGCCTGCAGCCCCCTGTGCCCACGCCCAGCAGCGCCTGCTGCCCCCCTCGCTCTCCGAGGAGTGATAATAAACTCACAATTCGCCTTTGTCACAGGAGAGCAAAGGGAGCCCGTTCCCTGCCTCCCCGGGGTCCCCACTGGAACGTCCACTTCTTGGTCCACCAAAGAGGACTGGGGCGCAAGACATTTTGCTCAGAAATCCTCTTTTCTTTCGAAGCCTATCTCACAGCGCAGAGGAAGGAAAAAAATAATAGTCTGAGATGATCTAGTTATTTGGAATAGATGAAATTGTTTCCTTGAATATCTAATGTTGCAATTGCAGTTCGAAGTACACCCATTTCCTCTTTATTACATCATTCTGCATTTTATTTCTATGATTTTATGTTTTACTGCTGCTCCCGCAAAAGTCTATATTTTCAGCGTTATAGAAAGTCTCTGAAGATCCATAAGATTATTATTTATCTGACTTTCTGTGTCTCTGAGTGCTGTATGCATTATATAATTGCCTTAAAATGTTTTCATAAATTACATTCAGAAATGTGTCATAGTAAATTACCTTTGTAATAAAATGTAAAAAATGCAAATGGCTGTTGTCTTTATTACGTTTTAAACCATTGGTTTATCTGCACTATTTCACTTGTCAGTTGCACAATATGTTGTATAAAGGGAAAGCACAGTTTGATAACAGATAGATGGAACCTCGTGTGTAATCTAGCAGGCACGTACAGTTTGGGTCATTTCCTTATCTCCCGCAGAAAAGACATTATCCCCCTCATATTTACATACTTTTCAATATTTGTCAAACAATCATAAATTATAAATTAATGAAATGTTCGACAGTCTTCAGAGATCAGGCTAATGAAGACATTTACCTTTTTGGTGATTTGGATTCTCATCTTTGTAAGTTTAATGACATTTAGACTCTCACGGTTTATTAGGCTTTATTAGATTTGTCCTTCACTCCTGCTGTCATTCAGATGTCTCTGCATAAACATCACCTGCTTCAGGTACAAAAACAAATCGTCTTCTTCCTCTGGAGAAGCAGCGACACCACGCCTGGGCGCGGAGCGGGGCGCGGAGCGGGGGCCCGTGGGCAGCACAGGCCGCGGGCTGCTGTCCTCGCCCGGCACCTCGGGCTGCTCGCCACCCCGGCCGGGCCGGCAGCCCGCTCTCCGGCCAGCCCCGGCGGCCGGGAGCCGCTAAACGCCCTCCCAAGCCAAGGAACCCATCTGCCTTTGGTTACGCCGGAGCCCGAGCCCAGCCCGCAGACAGGCGCACCCAGCCCGACCCTCCGAGGCCACCCACCCCTGCGGGCTCCCGAGGGACGGCTGAGCGTGCCAGTGTCAAGTGCCAGCTCTTAGAGCGTTGGTTGTTCTTTCCTTGCGTTCGTGACGGGCTGTCCCTGCTGCGTGGCGGTGCCCGGCCGGGAGGCAGCCCGGCCCCGCTCGGCGTGGCGCAGGGAGCTCGCTCCCGTGGATGGTACCTGCCTCCCCAAAGCCATTGCATTTCTACAAATTAAGTTGTCTCCGGAAACGGCGATCGTCCTCCTCCACCTTTGCTGGAGGGGCTAAATCCCACCGGCCAGACCCTGGCGCCATCTTCCCGGGAACAAAGACTCGGGGGTCCCCAGGCTCGATGCCGCCTTATAATCGAGTTTCCTAATTTCATTACTCCGCTGGCAAATGTCAGGAGCATGTGTTGGGGCACGCTACCCCCGCCTCTCCCCCCGGGGGAGCTGCCGAGTGCCTCGACGGCCGGCCCGGCCCCGGGAGCGGGCAGCGAGCTCGGGCGCTGCCTCGCAGCCTCCGCGCTCCATCAGAGGTCGGGTGTAAACCTCGCGCCACGAACCTCGAGCATTATTTGCAGAGGCTTCCAAATATTTCCAAACAACGCTTTTTAAAAACACAACGGAGAGTTATTAAAGCGCTTGTTGGTAAAGTGAGCATGTGTTCTGCAATCATCAAAAATTGATATGTACCACCAGTAAAGTAATTATGCACCGTCCTGAGGATACGAGAACAGTACATTGTTAATCCACTTGCACACCCGTTGACTTGCAGCATCAGGCTGCAAATAGCTTAATTAAGTCATACACGTGGAATATAACCATATTGTTACATTGCATTATGCACACTATATCTCAATTTATTGGGACAATTAATGCCAGTGATAGACCTCGGGCGAAAAATATTAACCACAAAGCACTGAAGTTGCATTCTGGTGACATTTGCAGTATGGGAAGTAAACATTGAAACAAGGCACAGCCTTCGAGAACTGAGAGGACTGCTGGGGACGCCTCTGCCCCCAAGCCCGTCCCCAGAAGGCAGTGGGCAGCCAGACGGAACGACCTCCACATTTCTCAGTTCCTTAGCTGAGTCCTGACTTGAGAAAAACACCCGGAGGATCAAAACCGAGATGTTCTTTACTTTGGGGAAGTTTGTGTTGGTTGAGAGCTCCAGGATCGGTCCTCAGAAGGTGTGAAGTCCAGAGCAAGGGGCCTCAGAGCCGGAGCGAGTTTCCTCGCACACCAGAGGAGCGGTAGCATAGCGGGGCGGGGATTGAACACCAGCGTTTCACGGGCAGCCTACAGCTGGGAGGACACACCGGCCCGTCTAATATCTTACACACCGTAAACATGATCACATGTCCGGCATGAGCGGACACAGCCGACCCGGTGCGCTCGGATCCCGATAGAGTCGGGTCACAACGTGTCGGCAGCGTCCAGTCAGTCAGTGGCCGGAATGGGGAAGTCCAGCTGGTGACCAAGGTGGGGACGGCCAGCCCAGCCGGCAGTGCTCAGGCCCCCACCCAGGGACAACCTGCCCCCTCACTCTCTCAGACAGCGAGGCTACCTCGCCTCGTGGTCCCTCGAGGGACCCGGGGGGTGAAGGTAACGCCAGCAGCGCTCACTGCATCAGTATCCCCGGCGTTCTCCAAGCGCTCTGCACAGGCTCCGCAGCCGGGGCTTCGCTGCTCTGGGGGAGACGGTGGGACCTGTCCCACGCAGAGGAAAGCGCTGGGGGAAAGGGCCAAGGGGCAGCTCCGAGGGGCAGGGAGGCTCTTTGTCTAGATCATTTGTGGAGGCAGGGGCAGGTCGCTTTTGGCAGCATGCGACTGGGTCGTATCCCTTTGTCCTCTGATTTACTCCCTTTTCTGTGAAACCGTTGGAATAGGTGTTATTTTATGGCCAATAAAATGTTCCTAAATCAAAACCAAAACTTATTTGGTCGACAGATCTAACTTCTTCCTCCAAATTTTCTAAACGCCCCTCGACGGTGCGCTGTCATTCCCAGCGGGATTGGGATGTCATTGCCCTGTTCAAATTTCCCCAGCCTGCGTTCTTTGGGGATGCAAGAGGCGATTTACAGCCTCTCTAGTTCTTTGATTTAACGGATTTCTCAAGCGTTTTGGGGAAAAGGCGTTGAGAAGTTAACGAGGGTTCCCCCAGACGTCTCTCTTGCCCACGTCGAGGTGTCCCGTTCAGCGCAGCCACAGGTGGAGGCAGGAACACAAGTTAGATCCATGCCCTGGGCATCGGCGGGGGCCGCCGAGGGTCAGAGGTTGCTAGGAGGGACACAGGTGTCCGCCCACACCCCAGGACTCCTCAGCTCCCCCCACACACGGGTGGGAGAGCTGCTTTTCCCAAAGTTTTTCCTGCCAGCATCTTTTCACTCTTATTAATCGCTTCTCGTAAGCTTCTGCGCCAGCGGGGAAACGACTGCAAACTGGTTTCTGCTCCTGACCACTGCCGTGACTGGTGCCGTCTTCACCCCGGCAGCGCCCGTCGGGGAGCCGCTCCCGGAGGTCCTTAGGCGTTAGGAAACTCCGCAATAAATTTGCTCTGTGAAAGGGGACAGTGTCCAGTGCGAGCCTCGCCCACTCAGACAGGCAAAACCACGCTCTTTCCCCCACTCCTAGCTGGCTTTTAACAGAGTTATTCTCTATGTCGTTTAATCGTTTAAAAATTAAGCCAAATATCGAGAGTTCAAATCTCCACTGTCCTGGGGAAGCAGTCGGCTCTCGGGGATAGCTCTCGGCTGCCGAGCACGCCCGCAGCATTCCCCGCCCGCAGACCGGACCATAGGCAGGACCTTGGTTCCCCCTTGGTGGCAGCAGCACCTGCCACCTCCAGGCGTGGGCTCGGCGACTCCCCCATTCCCGCCATCCCGCGGGAACCCTCGCTCCGGTGGCCGCGCTACCTGTGCGGGTGCCGGGGCTCCCCCGCCGTCGGGGCTCAGGGCGAGGCGAGCACCGGGATGCGCCGGTCCCGGCCCCGGCCTGTCCCGGCGGACCGGTCGGGTCCGGAACGCGGGTCCGATCCCGCGGGCAGGGACCCAGATGAGGGGCAGCTCGGCGTTAGGCACTTCCAAATGGCTGCAGACCCCCTCCCACGGGGAGGTGAGGACCCTTGTCCTGCAGGATGGGAGAATTGTGGGAAAAGGGGCAAGAGGCGAGAAGATCCCGGGCAGGGCTGGCAAGGAGTTTTCGGTCGGCTCTGCCCCTGCAGATTATTGTCACCCCTGAACAGTCAGAACTATGTCCTTCGGTCCAGCGGCGCCAGAAACTGTCCGGTTGCTGAAGCAGGTGGGCACAGCCTCGGACACAGGATAAGGCGCCACATCTCTGCCCTCGCTTACAGTCAGGACAACTTTCTGGAAGCCTGTGGCAGTCTCCGAGTGCCACTGAGATCACAAGTATTGCAAAGCTTCTTCCGACAGAGTAGATTAGAGTTTATTAGTGGTTTTAGGGCTGTTTATGGGTGTTTCTTAACAATAAACCAAGCCCGCACCGAATTCAACCCCTTGTCCCATACAATCGCTAGCCTGTGGTATTTATTTTTGTTATAATTATTAATCGCAGTTATTATTCAGATCTTTTTATTAGTCAGAAGCAGGACAGGAGCTGATTCAAAGCACAGCCTTCATCTGCAATCCCTGCAGACCCTTAGGCTTATCCTTCCTGGTTATGGCCGGGAAGCCCTCCCTGGAGATGAGACATGAGGTGCTGGTAAATTAAAAAGTACCACCTTGCCCAGGAGCTATGAATGCCATGTCTTTTTTTTTAAACTAATAAAATATAAAAAAAAGTTTGAAAAATAAAAATTAAAAAAAAAAAAAAAAAGAGAGAAAAAGAAAAAAGAGAAAAATCCCCAGTTGAGGAGGAAATAAAAACTGTTCGTGATATATGGATTGCAAAAGTTCGCTTTTGTTTATTTATTTGTTGAGACACTTTTGGGGAGGGGGGAGAGAAGCGGGACAAAGCACGATAAACAGAATAAGAAGCTGAAAGTCTGGAGGACTGTAACTTTGGTGGATTGGTTTAAAGCGGGCAGACTGTCTACCTTTGGCCATCTGGCTGATTTAAGCTTTTGCCCCCATGCTGTATGATTTTAGCTTAAAATCTCTTCCGTTGCAGTGCCGCTTTTATTGAATTCATCAAAAGCAAACTTTCCCTGAGGTTTTTTTTTTTTTTTTTTTTTTTTTTTTAAGAAGGGCTAAAATAATAAGTCGACCACTGTGACATTCTCTGGGCTTAGGCCATTTTTCATAACGCAGCTGATACGCTTTTGTGCAGCTAAGGCGACCAAACAGATGAATAACGAGAAAAGTCTCTCGAAAACTAAAGCTTCCAGCTTTTCCCATCTTTAAAAAGTTAAGTAAAATGAGAGGTGCATGTAAAAAAACCCCTTCCAAATCCAAAACCCAAATCCCATCACGCCAAAGATCAGGGCAATACTTTTATACCTCTGAATGGTAACGATGCCTTTTAAACAACTTGCTGCACACACACACACACACACACACACACACACACACACACACACACACTCACACAAAACTTTAAAGCTTGTGAAACTGCCCAGGTGGTGTTTATAGGGCCGTAGCCAGTGAGTTGTAAAGAAATCCGAGACAGTTGAAGATTAAACTATTTAGAAATACATGACAAAACAAATTTTTTTCCTTAATTTTATTCCTGTTTCACTGTATCCACCGTATTTAATGCAGGGCTTAAAGGGTCAAGTTGTCTGCAGCACCAAAGAAGAGTCCCACAAATTGTGATGGTTTGGCAGGCGGGGGTAAGTTTATTAATATTTTTAACGTGTTTTTTCATGAGTGTATGCTTGTGTTTAAAGTTTGCGTTGCAAAGAAAATATGTCCTCGTGATTTTAATGTCATTTTAGCCATAAACCAGTTTTGCGCTCAGAATCACGTCTCTAAAATTGTTGATGTTCTTCCTGGAGTTTTGTCAAAAAAGAAAAAAACCCTCCTGCTTCTCCCAGCAGCAGAGCCAGGCAGAGCCAGCTCCCACGGTTCGGGACTGGGAGGCGAGTGCCTCTGCCACAAGGCAATAAGTAAGAATTTCATGATCTTTCGCCTGGGTTCAAAATAATAGTTTTAATTTGGCTCTTTGTTAGAGTTTTCTTTTTTTTTCTCTCTTTTTTCCTATCCCACTGTCATGTTTATTTTTTTGTTTGTTTATTTATTTATTTGTTTGTTTGTTTGTTTTACACGTGCATCTCCCAGACCTGAGTGCCTTAAGTCCACAACTGTGAACTCCCTGTTTATTATGAAAAGTACTGTACGTACAGCCTGGGTGGAAGCACAGCCATTGGTTCAAATAAAATGACTATTGATTCAAAGTGCGAGCCCTCCAGGCTGAACCGAGAAGGAAGGAATGGGTCATCATTTTTTTTTCTTTTTTCTTTTCTTTTTTTTTTTTTTTCCCCTTAAAAGAGAGAGAGAGAGAGAGAGACAGGGGGAGAGACACTTCTAAGATGTGAGTGTGACAACCCTCACCCATCCTTTGATTCTTCTATTTTTTTTTCTTTTTTCTTTTTTTTTTTTTTTTTTTTAATAGATAGCAGGAAAAATAATCCTATGAGAAATAATAAGATTTACTTGGAAAAATCGGCAGGTAGATCACCCTCAGAAATAAATTCCAGCCTTTCCTATTCAAAACAAGCCTTTTAAAAAATTGCAACGACGTGGGGAGGAATGAGGATTATAAAGTAACCCGGTTCCTCCTCCCCCTCCTCCCCACGCACTTTCAATCAGGAGCCAAACTGCACTTCCCTGCCACCGGTCTCTGCTCGCCCAATTTCTCCGGAGTTGCTCAGTGCACCGAGCCGGCTGGCGATGGACAGCCCATCTTCGTTTGTCAGGAGGGTGGGAAGGGAGAGGAAACAAATACAAGGAAAGAAATAAATAGCAAGGGAAAGAAAAAAAAAAAAAATAAAAAAAAAAGAGGTCAGACGAGTACAAAAACCACCAGCTTATTGGAAGGCACTTGTTAGCAACGGGAGGTGATGGTGCAGTAGCTGCACCCCGGGCACCCTCCGAGCTTGCAGCCCTTCCACCCGGGAGCTGTCTGGAAACGATCACAGCCGGCTCACAGCTAATAATGCCCTTCGCAGAGGTTTGGTCTGTGGTGCTCGGAGAAAACGCAACTTTTGCCCCATTGGTTAGCTAGGTGAATTAGCACACACTGCAACTGAACAGTACTTGACCTTTGCCTTTATGTTTGCTCAAATGTTTGCCTAAAACACAATCACCCTTGACAAGAGAGCATGCTACCGTGTGACACTGCCTATTCAATAGATAGATGTTCCCTGCCACACACAACCCAGTTCAGCATTTTAAATAGCTTAGGTATTTGTAAAAGCCGTATAAATTAATGTCTGATGATTGCTAGTTGCTGGTTAAAGAGCCGACTATTAAACACGTAAAATAAGAGTCGGCTTTAAAAAGCCCAAACCAGACCAAACCAAAGGATCGGCTGTACAGGGATATAAGGTCAGAAGAGCGAACTTGTGGCCAGGGCAATCAACAGATTCTTAATCTGCCCAATGCAGAGCGTGGCTTTGTCGAGCTGCACTAGCTGCTGGGGCTTGGGACCGGCTATGGCAAACGTATCATGGCACACATCCTCTCAGCCCAGGCACTGTCCCGGCACCGCTGATGGCACAGATATGAGGGCAGAGGTGCAACCGCACACCTGAGAAATTAATGGGTGACACAGGCGAAAGGATGGAGGCAGGCAGGTTACCTTGAAGTAAATCTGACCTATCCCTCTTCTCACGAACCTCTCTTGCTGAAATTGGGCAAATATCACAAAACTTTAGGGGAACCAACAAAAGTTGCCATTTGACAGGAGTGTTTTGTGCGTGAATTTGATCGCTGAAGCCTGGAGTCCGAGGCATCGCCCTGAAGCCCGCTCGGAAGGCACGGCGGAGCCGGTGGTTGCCGGGCTGGAGCCGGGCGGCTCTGGGGGGCGGCCGGGGCTCCGCGCTCCGCGTCAGAGGCGGCAGAGGACGGGACGGGACGGGACAGGACGGGACGGGACGGGACAGGCGGAGAAGAGGGTATGGAGCAGAAAACAGTCACCGTTCATAAATACAGTCACCCTTCACATTTATGAGGCAGAGCATCATTCATTAATAGAATGACACCTGATGTGCGGCTTTTGTTTCAAAGGATACTTTATTATTTGGAAACGTGATAAAGTGCCTCTCTGAAACAGAATATTTATGCCAAATGCAGTTTCTGATGTAAGCGGATACCTGCACATCTTGCTAGTACTTCCAGTCAGTAAAATACTGTGCAGCCGAACAGGAAAAGTATAAATGGTATTGCAAACAGTTGCTCTGCTTTGATTTACCTTTACTGTCTTCATATGGAGACTTTTTTTTTGATGATCGATTTTTTACTGTCTTTCAATTTTGGGAAACAGCACTTCCCCTCCTTCTCTCTCTGTGTGTTTTATTTTCACGTCACGATTTTGTTAGGAGCATTTTGAAAAAAAAAAAAGATTCATGTTTATACGAACATCTTTCTTCAGATCTAACATTAGCTTGGCATTAAACCCAAACAGATAGGCTGAAACCAGCAATCTAGTTTAGCCAAAACAGTTGTTGCAGAAGCGGGATTGAATGGCATCGAATGAGACATTTAGCTACTACTAGTTGCCAGTTAGACAGAGAATTTATTTCTATAAATAATTGAAAATTTTTGAATCGACAATTATATTATCTCGTTTACAACTACTTGGAAAATGATGTTTAGAAAAACAGCAATCGGACTTCACAAATAAGATATTTGCAATTGAAAGGAAACCAAATCTAATTTCTTTGGAGGCTGGCTGCTCCCCGATGAGTGTATTTGCCATGCCGCGGACACGCGTGGGGGGCGTGCCCAGCCCCGCGCCCCCCGCGCTGCCCGGGTCGCGCCGCAGCCACACCGACGGCAAAGGTCAGCGCCTGCCGAGCGCCGCCCCCGCGCTCCGGGGGGCGCACCCCTGCTCGGCTCCCCCCGCTCTGCCTGCCACACAGCCAAACCCGACCTGCTGGAAACAGCCTGCCCCACAGGCTGACATGATACCTCGGATTATTTGCCCCTGTGTGGCTGGGTTTTGATGTGGACACGTTTACTTAGGCTTGTAAATCACGAGTGACCTAGAATAACATAGCACGTACCCCTAGAGGCAAAACAACCGAAGTGAACTTTCAGGCCAGATGATATTCAAAGCGAAGTTGTGCGGAGACCGCCGGGGCTCGTTTCTGCCAGACAGAGCAGGGACAAGAGCCGCGGGGACGGGCGGTGCGGGGCTTCCCCACGCACAGCCGCACACGCCAGGCACCGCCTCGGCTCCTGGCCAGGGAACTCGTTGGAAAACTTCACCTCAAAGAAATGGGAGTCGACGCTGAGAGAGTTTTAAAGTGTTTAGGAGTGTTGTCCTTGATTTTGCTGGGATTTAGAGTCATTTGGAAAGGGAAATCATCTGTTAAAGGACAGACAGATTATTCTGTGCAGGCGCTGTCAATAATGATTTCAAAACAAAACCATCTTTTAAAAAGGAAACAATCTCTATATCAGAATTAAATATTTATATTCCCTTAGGTATAGAAAAACAAGCGTGTCTATTTTTTTCCTAGTGTCAAGAAAAAAATAATTGTGAAAGTTATAACTTATATTTTAAATAAGAGCTTGATGTGTTCCAGAAGCGATTGTTGTTTTCGACTAGTTTTGGTCGGGCGTTCTTTAATATTTACTAGCTTTTTCTTTAGGCACCTGGAAAAAAGTTTGTGTGTGGGTAGTGTTAGATTTTTTTTTTTTTTTTTTTTTTTTTTTTTTTTTTTTTTTTTTTTTTTTTTTTTTTAAATGCCAGCAGTCCAATCCCGGTCAGAAATTCTGTTCCTTTTGCGCAGAATTTTGCGCTGGAGTAAAGCTCTCTACCAGAGCACAGGGCACAGCGCTGCATCATCGCCTGTTTCTGGAATACCCACATGGCTTGCTTTGCCTTTATATCTTTAATTTCTAGAGGATGAGTTTTGCTGGCAGGAAGATCAAGGAAGTGTCTCTCTTCTGTATTTGCTATGCTTTGCAGGTATCTGTAATTAGAATAAGACACCCAGTACAATGAGCAGCTATTGTACGAGAGTTTGAAGCGCGACAGTTCTTCTTCTGGTTCAGAATCACTGCCTACAGTTATTCTCCGATTTCCGATGCCTATTATGTATACAATCGAGCCTATAATTACCTGCTGATTTCTTTGTAGTTGTTAAAGAGAGTTTGTAGTGCTCGGGCAATATTGTCCAGTCGTTATGTCTCCAGAAGCTGTCATGAAAGCCTGAATATACTCTGTACAGTCTGCAAGTAATCAATGAAATTTACGATCTCGACCCCCCTCTCCACACACATTTCCTGTCCAAAGAAGAAAAATTGAGATATGAAGGTGTCTGGGTCTCCTTCCCAGCACCCCTCACAGGGCGGCTTTGGCAGGAAAACGAGTGGCAGGCTCTGTAGTTTCACACGGTAGGGAGGAGCGGGAGTTTCCCGCGGGACGGAGCCCGGCGGCGGCGGGGCCGGGGCGCTCCGAGGGGCTGCCGGGGGTCCCCGCTGTGCGGGTGCCAGTGGCGGGGGAAGGGGCAGCGGCGGAGGGAGGCTGGAGACGCGCACGGCAGCCCTGCCCCGCTCCCCGCCGGGCTGCGGGCTCTGCCGGCTGCGGAGGGCGATGCCTTCGGCCGCAGACGGATCCCCCGGTCCCATCCACTGCGCTGGAGACACCGCCTCCCCGCGCCCTCCACTCCCCTCGGGGCCGTGCGTGGCTCTCCGTGGATCCCAGCTCCACGGTCAGGCTGCTGCTCCCCCAAGCCACCTCCCGTATTCCCCTCCGCCCGCGCCTCCCGGGGCCGCTGCAGCCCGGAGGGACCCGGGGCTTCCCGCGGGGATGGTGTCACCCGTCTCGGGCTGGGTGCACTGGCACCGGCCCCCCGCAAAGCGTGTCTGTGTGTTTGAGGGGGAGAGTGAGATGCTCCAGGCTGCTTTCCTGAACACCGACCCGCTGTGGCTTTTTTCCGAACTCTGTTATTAAAACAATGTTTAAGGAGTGTGCATAATTGTACAGTTAAAAGGCGTGGCTGATGCACCTCTGCTCAGAAGGTCGGATCAGGGTAGCAGCCCCCTGCCCTAAAAGATGGGGGAGGAGGGAAAAGAGGGGCGGGGGGGGGGGGACTGAAGTTTGACTAAAGCACTCTTAAAAAAAAAAAAAAAAAAAAAAAAAAGGGAAAAAAAAGGAGATAAAAGAGAAAAGCGCTTGCAGGCTGACACAATGGTGAATCCGCCCTGACCCAACAATTAATCTTGCCAAGAGAATGTGACCAGATAGGGTGGGAAGTCGATTCCCCGGGGTGGGTGTGCGGGACAGGAGGAGGAAGGGAGGGGAATTGATCTTGAGCTCCAGGCCTGCTGCATCTTCTTCCAGTGGTTATCTTTCAGAGAGGTGAAACACAGCCCTCTTCCATCCCTTCTCTGCAAGGCCATGGTACTGCCTGCAAGTGAATGGTGTGGATGTGGATGATGTGGATGTGTCCCCAAGTCCTCCCAGCACCATGCAAACCCACCCAGAGATCATTTTTATGACAGACTCACTTCTGCGGTTTCTGGGCACTGACTGTGAGGAATAAGGATGCTTCAGAGGGTAAAGGGTCAACTCTTGGGCACTGAGGGGAGGACTTTTGTTGGCATGGCATGAGATCTGTGTTCAAATATCCAATGCAGGTTGTAGGCAATAGTCAGGAGATGCTGTAAAGTTTAAGTCATGCCAGCGAGATGTAGCAGTGGAGAGTTGACTCTCTCCACGTATTGGATGATGCAGTCAGAACATCCCAGTTGTGATCTACAGCAGCACATTGCTGGGACATACAATGCTCTAACACCCACGTGCCCACCCAGGACTCTGTCCTGCTGGAAAAAGGCTGGGTCATCCTGTTTCATGTCTGTCTGACATAAATGATGAAGTGAGGTCCCTGAGCCCCAGGAAGACATGCAAGTCCCAGTACCTGCTTACAGCCATCCAGTGAGGGCTGTATCTGCCTCCATTTGCAGTCCACAGCAAATGTTTCCCAGCAGTATAAACCCAGACAAGCGGTCTGGTGGTCTTGTCTATATTAATTGACTTCAACTAGGCATTTTGAAGCTGGTGATTTACTTTCAAAAATAATTAAGAAAAGGTAGTCAGATAGAGAACAAGCTCTCACCAAGGAATTGTCTGAGTTTCAAAATAAACCTTCCTCTAACTTCCACTCTCTTCCCAACCTACCATATTGTCTTGCCCAGAAACTGACTCCTTCAGAGTAGGAAACCAGCCTGTGATGGAGTTAATCAGCGAATCGTGCAGGAACACGTTTTAACCAGGGCACCGAAGCCAGTGAAATCGATACAGCACAGACCAGTCATTTCTGTTATTTCCTCTGCTGGCATTTTAATGAAAAGGAAGTAGCTGTAATGCAATCCTTTTGGAGAAATCAACACTTCCCGCTGTTTGAAGCAAGGCAAGGAGCTGAGCTGGGTTCAAATCATGAGGGCTAATTCCAGGAGGGTTACAGGCATGGAGTACCATGTGAACTAAACCAGCCACTTGTCCTCCTGGAAAGAACCAAAATTAACCCCAGTTTTTCATCTAGGATTATTTATGACCTGTCTTACACATGTGACAACGACTGTTGCCACTTACAGAAGAAGTCTAATGCACACTGATGCATTTGCATGGACACTCCAGTTCTTTTTCCAACATTTCAGCATCTGGTGGTCTCCCATGGTCCAGAATTGTTTGATTTTTTAAAAAAGGGTGTTAGTCTCACATCCATGTTTCTAACATTTACACAAAACCATGACTAGCAGAACAGCATCGTTTTGCATCATTTGTTGAAATGTTTACTTACTTTTCATTGTGCACACCTTTTTTTAACATCAGCATTAATTAGTAGGTTTGGGTGATCTTCTCTGGGCCCTAAGAAGAGGTCATTGTCACCCCAGTGGTGTCCTGGGCCCAGCAGGTGGGAAAGCCCCAACCTGTAGGAGAGTCTCAGGGCCGAGGCTGAGGAGTGGGGGACGCCCAGGTTGGCAGCACCCGTGCTTATTCCTGGCTGCTTTGGGGAAGAGGAGGGGACAGGGAGGGGGGCCTTTGGCACACGCCATGCCCAGGGTCGTCAGGACTGGAGAGATCCCAACACACGAATGAACTACCCTCCTCTCCTGCCCCTGAAATTCTCAGGCACAAAAGTAGACCCAAATTATAAAAGCCTGTTCTGTGCATCAGCAACAACAACAACAAAAAAAGCGCCCCCTATTCTCCCCTGACTTTGTTCTTTTGATTTTTTATAGATCAAAGGCAGGATAGAGAAAAAAAAATTGGCAGGCGAAGATAGACATTGTTCTAGTGACAAGATGAGGGTCCCGAAAGGAGAATGCTTGCTCCATCGGAAGTGGCTGCGTGGCAAAGGGAGAAACCTCACTTTTCAAGCCCCTTTGCGAGGCATTGTCTTTGGGGCTGGCGCTGCTGCCATACAGTAGGGTCCCCATGGCAACGCAACCTGCTGCTGCTGCTGCTGCTGCCCCTCTTCCAGAGTTGAAGGCACTGAAAGGCAGCTGAAGTGACTGGGCTTAAAGAGCAACAGAATAAACAATATTTTGATTCATTGGGAGAAGAGAGAGAGGCTCCCGCCCCCCCACCCCCGCCCCCCGACCCATGAATGCTGGCATTGTCCATGCTTTTCTGAATCTGATTTACCATATCATAACCCCTAGGAAGAAGAAAACATCAATATCCCGAAGGAATGGAGATGTTTCTATGGAAAACCTAGGAATTTTAGTCCATAACAGATCTGGTGTAAAAATCAAAGAGATCAAAGGCGGCGCTCCCAGGAGTATAGATGCGTCTCTGAATTAAAGATGGACGATGCAGACTACAAAGTACTTTTTTTCCACCCTTCTTTATTCAGGCCTCTGTTTCCATTTCAAGGGAGGCGCTGTCCCAACATCATATCTGAGCCCAGACAGTCACCGCGAACAATGCTCGCAAAGGGGGAGAAACGCTAAAGAAAGCAAATCATAACAACCATCCGGTCTGGCAGGATTGTTTCCATTACAAACCCGAGTGCAACAATTAATTACGAAATTGAGAGGAAAAAAAAAAAAAAAAAAGAAAAAAAAAAAAAAGGAAGGAGGGCGAGGCTCAAGCGAAGCGATTAATATAGATGGCAAAGGCTGCGGGGAGTGGCGTTCGGGGCTCTGTGGTTTGGGGGGCAGGTTGGCTTCTCTCCGCCACTCCCTGCATCTCTGCATCCCAGCATCCCAGGCCGGCGGGTCCCGGCTCTCGGCGCCTCCCGCCGGCTGCCCTGGCCCAGGGCTCGGTGCGGGTGGAGGAGCGGGGCCGACCCGACCCTCGGGGCTCTGAGCGGCCGCGCCGCGCTCGTGATCCATGGGCAGCTCCTAGGGTGGCTCCGGGTCTTCTCAGGTTGGCACCAGTCCACCGAGTGCCACAAGGAAAGCAAAAACACATTTAGAACGTGACGGGGACGGTCAGGCACTTCATCACGCACGGCCCGGATCCCCTGTGCCAGCCGGGCTGTGCCCTTGGGGTGCGGGTACTCATGTCCCTGCGCAGCCGTGCCTTCTGAAAGGTGAAGTTTTTCCATGCAGACACCCCTGGCCCTTTTTCCCGGAGGCTGGGGAGCGTGGCGGGAGAAACGTGTTGTTTAGAGCCCAAGAAGATGAATATTAGAGAAGTCAATTAAGTTGTTTGGAAACACATGCAGGAAAAAAAAAGCGCTGGGACTACTGTTATGGAGAAAGCCAATTAAAATGGTTTGATAAGCATATGTATTAGCAACAAGTGTAGCACAGAGGTCAGAAACAACACTAAGTAAACAGAGTTGACAGAAGAGTGAATCTTTTGTGGCGGGTGCGCAGCTGTCCGGCCTCCCTTTGTCCGGGAGGAGGCTGGGTGCACGCTCCCTGCTGCCCTCTCCCCAACTCAATGCACAAAAACAGATTGGGATGTTCTGCATGCATAGGCAACATTGCAGCTCCAGTCCTCCCTTTTCTGTTCCTTCTTTAGGAGACAGGGCTCTCCAGACATTTTTTCCTGGCAGTAACAAAGCAGGGCTGTAAAACAGTTCAGAATAGAAGGGGAGAAAGAAGAGAAAGGAGTCCCCGAGGGGGAAAAAAGCGCCATGTCACTGGACAAAAGAATAGGAAGTTCAAAATAGAAATAAAACTGAAAGCAAGAATTATCTTGTTAAACGGAGGTGCTTTTTTTTTTTTTTTTTTTTTTTTTTTTTTTTTTTTTTTGTCCAGAGTCGTCTTTGTGAAAGTTTTTAAAGTATCACGACGTGGAACAAGTGTGTAAGTCCTCACACATACTTCAGTCAAAGATTCATGAGCTTCCGAAAGCCTTGATGGCTTATTTATGTGTCAGCAAATTCTGCAGCTTAAATACGTTTGAAAAAACAGATCTGGGGTTAGTCGGAGTCCCGCGGACATGGCTTTAAACGTGCGGGGCGGGCAGGGGATTCCGCCCGGGCCAGAGAAAGGAAATGAAAAGATCAAGAAGCAACGAGCCGGTTTCTTTTTATTCCAAGTCTGGAGAATAAACACAGGCCAGGCTGTTTCTGCCGAGCCCCGCTTATGAAGGGACTGAGGCGAACGCGTCGGGGTGGTGCTGGGTACATCGTTCAGTAGCAGAACACACTTTTCTTGGCAGAGCAACTGAGGTGCCAGGGCTGAGCTGTCCCGGCCGTGGGAGCCGGTCTGCGTCTCGGGGCTGTCATCCAGGTGATTTTCAACTTTGGGTGATCAAATATTTTCATGTGAGAACACATCACTTTCTCCTGCCACGGCTACCCCAGGAAAGGATGCATGTTTAGAAAATATTGTCTCCCTTTTTAGCCAAAGCTTCGGCATCACCACCTTGAACTCACCCTTAGTTCTGCACTTGTCTTTCTTGATTTAATGTCACCGGAGGAAGAAAATATAGTTAGGATCCGGGGTTGGGGGGGAAACGATGCCAAGACGGGTTTAGCAACAGAGTCCCAAGAGCGCACACAGCTCCCTGACTGCTCATCCTCTATGTCCAATATGGAGCCTCGCACGCCTCTCCCGAGAAACCTTCTCGGAGACAAGTTTTGTTAAAGCAGAGCTGACAGAGAAACCTCAGGAGAAGCTGTGCAACTTGGTTCCCAGGGGCGACACATGTTGCCCAATGTTTCCCAAATTGTCCTCAATACAGCCAGAGTATCTGCGGAGAGTGTCTTTTGCAGTCCCCTGAGAAAGTGATAGCTCTTGTGCGTTTTTGATCCTGGACTCTGGTTTAGTCAAGTTTTGGTTTGAAAAAGACAAACGCGAAATTTTATGACTTTGGGATTTGAATATGAATCTTCGGTCTGGGCACAAGAACACACCAGCCCACTGCAAATCAGAGAGGCAAAATCATTATAGCCTGTCATTTGGGTTGTTGTTCTGTCTTTGAAGCGTAGTCCAAGAGTAAACTTTTCTGATGAATCGAAGTCGTTAAATTTTAGTGCAGATGAATTATGGTTTAGCTTCTAAAATACTGCAAATGTTTAATAAAAATCATCACATCTGTGGCCTTTTAGAGACGCCTTGTTTCACCAACGAATATTCAATTTGAGGCATCTCACCCTTTTCTAAATGTCATCTTCCCAGCAAACTCCACTTATTACCATTATCAATTTTCTCTTTCAAGTCTGTCAGCCTCACGATTTAAGGAGACTCTTTGTCTTAAAGATTGCACAATCGGAAAAAGCCGACTCGACTCACACCATTCCGAGATTTCGGAAGCGTGGACAAACAGTCCCGTGGGCGTGTGCATCGCGCTCAAAGCCCTTGGAAGGGACACGCGGGGCCCGGACCCACCGGCCCGGCTGCGGGATGGGGGTAGGAGCAGGAGCGAGCGGCGGGCGCTGCTCCGCGGGCTCTGCGCGTCGGGCGGCTCTGGGCGGGCTGCGCCAGGGCTCCGCTCCCACCTGAACCCAGCGGGCTCCGCTCCCACCCTAACCCCGCGATCTTCTGAACCAAGGGGGCTCCTCTCCCACCCGAACCCCGGGGGCTCCCTTCCCACCCGAGTCCAGCCCTCCCGAGCGCGGCCGGCCCGGGCCGAGGCGCTCCCCCGCTCCCCTTGCCCGCCGCGGTAGCCGCAGCGCTGGTGTGGGTAGCGCGCACATCAACATGAACTTCAGTGAAACCAGATGCCAGGGTCTAAATTAATACTGGTGTTTTGCAGATTCTATAACCATTAAAGCATCGAATTAATTAAGTTCTGTGGCTTTCTTTAAGTCGAATGCTTTCGCTTTATTCCCATTAATGGGAGGCGGGTCAGCGCATTCGGGCACAACGATCAGATACTTTCCAGAAGTTTATCTGTACATCAGAACACGTTCTGAACGGATTCCAGGAGCACTTCGCTTCTCATCCGTGAAGCCTGCAAGCTTTGGAGAGTACAGTATAAATAACGCGCACTAGACTGTGTTTACAGCAGAGCAGACCTCAGTCTTCTCAAACTGGCCATTTGAAGGAAGGTTTGGATTTTGTTTTTTTTTTTTTAAGAGGCTCTTTCCCGTAACCCCGCCCTATCACAGCTAGGTAAAGACAACAGGCAGGGTCTAAGTTACAAATGTTTTAATGGGAGAGGGATTGACTGGGGATCTTTCTCGTTCATCCCCTTGCAAACAAAGATTAAAATGTTTCCTAGAGCACAGGAAAACCCGAAAACCCCGATGACCTTACAATTCACCCCGCACATTAAAACAGTGGCTGCACGGCTGCCTGCCTGAGAAGAAAAAGCAATAGACTTCAGCGGAAATTGAAACAAGGACATTTCTGCTAAGAACGGACTTGGAATGGTACATCTTTTGGATCAGAGCAAGACAACTGGGTTTGATTTTGCTTGGCTTTACAGGGAACACGGGAAAGGAAAAACCGCACCAAAGTGGGGCCCGGGGTTTCAGAAGTGAGCAGCTGATGTGCTTTTCTCTCCGCGCCGGAGCTGTGCTCAGCAGAGCAGGCAGGTACAGCTGAGCCTGCTCCGGGCTTTTGCAGCACATGGCAACACCGGAGCAGGAGGAGGAGGTCTCTGAACAGGCTGCGGATGTCTTTGCCAAAAAAGACGCACTCACCACCCCCGGCTCCCTAGAGCCACGAGTGGATCCCGTGCCCCGACCCCTCTCAGCTCCCCCCCGAGCATCTTCAAAGACTGTCCTTGTGCGCGGCTTTCGGCCATCTCTGGCCATTTGCTCGCCCTGATATAGCAATGCCATCTGGCACAGGGGACATCGCCGAGAGATCTCCTGCTCCTCGAGGAGCTGCGCCCTGCACAGTGGCACTACCAGGGCAGAGCAAACCAGTGAGCTGCCAGAACCCTTTAGGGGACACACCGGCAGGTTAATAGACAGGCGAGAGGCACGAGGGGGTGTCTCTGGATACTGGGGGTCGCAAGGAGCAGGGGGCCCTTCTCAGCAGGCTTTGAGGGAAACCACCGCAGCAGGGAGGAACTCGCAGTGTAGGACTCTTCAGTACCGAGTGGCTGCCTGCAGCTCCGTTTGAGCAGCAGAAATGAACGTGCTGCATTCAGTCCGTATTTCTCCCATGTTTAATCCCGCGATTAACCCCTCGTGCCTTCCCTCGCGCGTTCTCATTCAGTTAATAAAAGGAAAAAAGAAAGAGAAGATAACTGTGCCAGAGGCCTTTGGAAAGCCGAGCGCATCCCGGGGCTGGTGTCAGGCTCAGCTCTGCGCGCCGCGCTGCTCGCCTGGGGCCGGCCCTGCCTGTCACCGCCACCCCGACATTGTCGCGACACGAATCGGGCTCTGCCAGTGCCGCACCCGCCTGCGAGTCCAGGGTGGGAGGCCGGGGACAGCTCAGGACCAGAGAAATTCCTCCGATAGCCTCGAAGGTGGAAAGGTTTTGTACCTTCCCATGGCCACAGCCGGGGCTTGGGGTCGGCCGAGCTCACCAAGACCTTCTTAGGAGTGTAAATATTTCAGTCTTTCTTACAGGAAAAAAGCCAAACCAAACAAAATCAAAACCCCAAAACAACCCTGCCTGGGGTAAGTCCCAGCGCAGGAGTTTGCTGACCCCATCCAGGCCCTCCTTGCCACCACCTCCCCTTGCTCAGGGACATCACTGAACTCCGATGGTTAAGGAAAAATTGCTTCATTGCCAAGAGTCACATATAGAGTAGCAAAGTGCTGTAAATATTTTCATTACACTACAAAAATAACTCGATTAAAGGATACAGTTTATTGGAATAATGTGAGTGCATTTCAAAGAAACCAAATACCCAGAGTTACTCAATATTCAGACACTCGAGGCTACAAAGCAAGATGCAAACAAAGACTTTTGCAGCAGAATAGCTGTAATGTGCTGTACCTGAAGTAAGTCACTGCTGGGGAGCTGTGTCAGACACTACTAATTAACCTACTTTTCAATTGAGTTGATGTCAACTTTTTGTAAGTGAGGAGAGAAGAGCTCTTCCTTGGAAGATGGACCGAGCCATCGCGGTCCTTCAGCGTGCCCTCCACCCCGTTCTGGGGGACTGAGCAGCATCAGTCAGACAAAGCTACACGGTGTTTGATATGTGACTTTATTTGATTTGAGACTTTATTTGATTTGTGACTTTACGTGGCGTTTGGAACGCGCTGGGCGGCTCCAGTTGCAATCACTCTTTCCCCAGGAGTGACCCTCTGCCTCCTCGGCGTCACAGGGCAGTGGGCGGCTGTGGACAGCCCCCCCACCTCTGACTTCCAGTAAAGAAGTTGTTCTCTGCATGGGAAAGCAGCTCTTTGCTAGGGGGACGTAACACACTTCTGTTTTACTTTAGCAAACTCAGAGAATGAGGACAAAATTAAATTGACCTCTACATACCCATGGGTGCATCTGAGGGATGCTTTAGCTCAGCATCATGAAAATCTCCAAAATAGTGCCTAACGTATCCCCCACAACTCTCTGAATTTCTCATACAGACACAAACAAAAAGGGAAGATCTAGAATTTTTCTCTCTCCCATCTTTTTCCCAAAGCAAAACAATATCTCTTTACCGGCAAAACAAACAACTCTTCCTCAACTATGAATTTATATAGCCCTTTAACTAGGTACAGATGTGTCAATTTATATCACCTGTGGATCTGGCCCATGGCTATATATATAAATATATATATAAGACAGCACTACCCCCTTTTTTTTTTTTTTTTTTTTTTTTTTTTTTTCTCCCTTCCCTTCCCTTTCTTTTCCTCTTTTGAATGTTCCTGTTAAGGAAGAGAAGAAGACCTAGTAGGTTACTGGTAGGTAATTTATACCTGGGTTTTGTATGTTGAGGAAAATTAAGAAATTGTTGGGCTAGGCATGATGTGGCAGACAAAAAATTTAGTGGAGGGAGGACAAGGCTTAGAAGAACTCAGTGTAGAAAAAGTTGTTGGTGAGGAATAGGCCTGAGCAAGGACTGAATGCTTGCTTTCTCCACAGCAGAAGAGAGTGAGCTTGAATTGCAGCAAAGGGGGGTTGATGTAGATGTGGATTGAGGTCTCCACCTGTAAGACAAGCTGAATGTTGGAACTGACCTAAGGAGTTTTTGGGGTATTAATCCATGGTGGAGAAGCCAGACAAGCCTCTGGTAGGGATGACATGGGTGTGAAGAGCTTGCCTTTGAGGCAGAAGACTAATTCTGCAATCTCTCTAGCTATAGCTGATATATTTTAGATGAGAGAACTGACAGACTTGGCACTAAAAAGATAAAATAAAATCACTCAGTCCTTTAACATTACTATGCTAAAGGGGAAGAGGTTTAGACTTCATACAGGTCCTCTGACATTGCTCCCAGCAAGTGGGACAAACTTTGAGGATACTATGGCAGCCTTTGGCAGTAAAGGATTAGTAATTTGTAGAATTAGGATGGTATTTAATTATGTAATTACCATATTAAGAGACAAAGGGCAAGCCAAGTGAAAATGTGAACTTTGCAGTACGGGAGGACTGAGTGCTGCAGCTCCATCTAGGAGCTGGATTTGTGAGGTCCCCAGCTGATGTGTGCATCACTGAGGTTGTTTTGCACCATGTGCTGAGGCTGCAGGGGCGTTCTTAACTTAAGAGAACCTTTTACTATGCAGGTGACCACTTTTCCAAAGGAAGTAAGGATCTGACTTTAAAATCAGCAAAAGTGCTAACAGCCCTGAATGTCAATGTGAGTATTTAATTTGAATTTTCCATGCCTTTAATTATTCTGCCTACCACATCACTAGGAATAATATTCAGCAGGTTCTAAATGCTGAAAATGTGGGCGATTTTATACCTGTATATCTCTGAAATCAAACAAACAACTTTTTTTTTAACTGGGAGCTGAAGAAAAAATATGTTATCCTGAAGTCTCAGTTCTCAATGTATTGAAGGAAGTGTGCAAAGAGTGGTGAAAAATATGGAGGGAGCAATTTCTAATAGAAAACAGAACACAATTTTATAGTGCTCTTCCCTGGAATTTAGTTGTCATCCAAGTGTTTCCCATGAACAATAACATTCCAGATATATCCACCTGGTAGCAATGGGCACAGCTTTTGAGTTTAAATGTTTTTTTTAGCATATATGAACCTGAAAACATACTTTCTACTGGGAGACAAGCTGTTTGGTGAAGAACTCCCACTCTTTCCTCTGCTTTGATATAAAATTTCTCTTTTCATTTACCAACATACTTATGGAAATAATTTGCAAACATATTGTATCTCTTAAGTTTGAGATATTATGCCATTTGTTCCTATGCAGACTCCTAAGTGAAGGCATTGTGGGGGTCCTGCTTAAACAGTGGATGTGAAGAAAGCTTCATGTATTTCATGGGTTGGTGGGTAGGGACTGCTACAGCATTTCACCTCCTGCTTGTTGAACAATTGTGCATTAGCTTTTCACTTTTCATTTAAGGGAAACAGCAAAAAGTTGTGTGTAGCAGCTTTAGTCACAGAGATTGTGATATAAAAATAACCTCCAGACCTAAACTAATGCATTATCTGAGGGAAGCTGAAATAAACTGTTGGTGTGAACAGCCTCATCTATTTTAATAGATTGCTAATTCAGAAGAAAAACTAAATTGGGAAGAATGCTGTATTAAATAAATACCATATGCATGACTCATCAGCATGTTGCTCCTTTTCATATTTAATTATACTTAGGCTTCAAGGTCAATTGTTTACTTTAAGTTGGAAAGAAACACCCCTTTTTTAAAAAGCAAAATGCAGTAAAATGTAGAGATTTCAGTTGCTTTTGCTTCATGAAAGTATCCAGGACACTAGCTACATGACAGGGAGAACAAACTTTACACGTGATAATTTAATTTTGCAAAGTTTGCCATGCATCTGCTTTGAGAAGATAAAGGCAAGCAGAAGAGCAGTGCAGCAATTACAATGCCAGGCAGTCGTTTATATTGAATAGGTCATTCAGAATGGAGTTCTGGCAAGTGTAAATGTCTGCTGTGCTGCTTACAGCTCCTCTTGGGCACAATAAGATTTGTGAAAGTGTTTTCTACTTGGTGTTTCTTGAACAAACATTTTCTTTGGAGGAGTCAGGGATCTGTGTCTTTTTCTTGTTTGTTCTCCCTGAGCACAAATGACAATGTAATTATTGCATGCAAGGTAGTGGTGGTGTTGAGGGACTTTGGGCATATTTATGATTTTATCCGAGTTATTTAAGTACCTTAAACTATTTTTTTTCAGAAATGTATTAATTGTCTGTACAGCTCATATATAAATCTTACAATTTATGAAATTACTATTGTTATAGATGATGGATACTGACATTTTTACTTTTATGTACCAAAAGCTTGTTCTCTTTTTGATCCTATGAAATATCATGGCTTTCTGTGTAGGAAGCAGACTTGTAATTTGGATTTTTTCTGTACAGATACCCACAGTGGAGGGCTCTTTTTTTTTTTTTTTTTAGTTTGGTTTGACAGATAAACAGCCTTATATGACAATAAAGAGAACATTCTGGTGTGCTGCCACTTATGGAAGAAAAAAAGGCAGATGAAAATGTGATATAGGATGCTACTTCATGTAGCTGGGAGTAGGATTTCTTAATGTCTTTACCACCATTTATCATAAGTTATTTAATGAGATTATCTGAACCTGTTCACTGCTGAAATTAAAACAAACAAACCAGCAGAGTTTCTGGATTGTCCACTTTTAACCAATTTAAAAGTCATGAGATGTAGGAATTCAGCAAAGAACATTTAATTTTTATAATCATTGTCTCAGGTCAATGTACACCATAGATGTAACCAAAAGCAACCCTTGCAAATCCCCCAGTTCCTGCAGAATCTTGTGGTGAGGTGCATTTGTAGGGATGCTGGGGTTTGCTGAGCTCAGCCCTCTGTGCCACGTGGAGCTGAGGTGGTTGGAAACAGGAGTGGGTGCTACATCAGATTCCATTAAAGACCTGCTGATGGCTGGGGCAAAGAGCCCTGCTGACCCCTGCAAGCCAGCCTTGTCCTGCATCCCTTGGCTTTTTGGAGCACATCTTGGGACAGGAGGGAGTGCTGCTGGTGAGGAGGGAAATGGATGGCAGCTGTGCTGTACAAACAGAACTTTGCTGATTGCTTCCCCAAAATGCTTTCCTCCAGCACCTCTGGGTATACTGCAAATTTAATTTCAAAGAAGCAGATTTGTTAGTAATGTCATGCCTGGGCATTAGAGAGTTTTGTGGCGTTCTCTGCAGCCCAGACTGGCAGCCCTGTTCTTTGCTCTCTGGGGCAGTGGCAAAGCAAAAGGCTTTTCTAGACAGCAAGGCCCTTAAGGGATTTTACTGGGAATTTCCTTACTTCATGTGCATTGGTTTTGCAATGAATGTTTACTTGACTTATCCTTGTCCTACATTTAATACTTTTAGGGAGAGGAGAACACACCTTTGTTCTCTAGGAAAAGGCTTTATGTATTTATTTTAATCCCCCCCCCCTTCCCCCCCCCCCCCCCCCCCCGCCGCTTTTCTTAAATCTTAAAGGTAATTTCCTGGTTAAATTTCACTCTTGTCTCTACTTGGTGCTTGGTGGGCCTAAGATAGGGTTACCTTCCACCTACTCTGGTGGAAGACTGGGGGTTTGATTTAGTAATTTTTGCTTTGGCTGGCAAAAGTTATTTTGAGTGTTATTGACTGTATCATTCATCCCATTACATCAGATGGCAAACTTCTTTTTTTCCTGAACGTCAGCTATGTATAGAGGCAAGAAGAAAAATTTCCAGACCAAAGATTTCTAATATTCTAGAGGCCTCTAATTTCAGATCATTGTCACCCTGGTGAACAGCAAGGACCTTGGCAGACTTCAGTTTTATGTGTAGCAGAGAAAAAAAATTGAGCCTCTAGATATGATATGTCTGGCCTAATTCTGGTATGGTTCAGTGAGCTGTGCAGTGTTCTGCTTGATTTACCTCAGTGTAAACAGTGTTTGATCTCCTCTCCCAGATTGGTCTGGTCCCCCCTCCTTAAGTAAGGAAGTCAGGAGAAGTTTTGATCCCTATAGTCAGAGCAGTGGCCTGGCCTCCCACAACTTGTTTTGTTTGAGGGCCTCCTCAGCCAAATCTCCTGTGTTCAATTGGATGCTGCTGCTTCCAGGATGTGCTGCTTGTGTTCACCCTGCTGTGCTGGCACTTCTCTGCAAGCCTTTAGCATGTCTGTGTGCTACGAGTATCCCAAGATGTATAGATAGCTTTTACCACAGTGTGCTTGAATTCCATCTTTATTTTTAGTGGGTCACACAGATCTGATAAACTAATGTTTGTTTTCATCTGGATCATAGACCTCAACATGCCTTTTGGCTGTTTGCTTGTTTGTGTGTGTGCAAAGTGCAGAGTTTTGTAGAAATTTAGTACTGCAGGAAGAAAATACCTTTCATATGTGCTTTGCCTGGAAAAAAAAAAAAATCTAATTTTCCAACATTATGCATAGTTATGGTATTCTGATTTAATTACATACAGAATAAATATAACGTAGACCCCAAACTGGTGAGATCAGCTTTCAATCACAGCAGGCCATAAGCTCTAGTAATTAACCATACCTCCACAAACCATCCCTGCTAATAAATCCAGGGAAAAAAAAGAACACAGCAGAGGAAAAAAGAGAGATGGAAAATGCAACATTTTTATAGCAGAGGGCCAAACAGCACCCTGATGGCTGCACAGTACATCCCTAAGAAAACACAGTGAAGCATTTGTTTTACAGAGGTGCCTGAAGCTGGGGATGTGGAGCTTTTTGGGATGCTGGGGGCTCAGCAGGATGTGGGGCTCAGCCCCTGCCCTTCCCCAGGGCCCTGAGCCCCTTGGGGGGAGCCTGCAGAGAGGAGGTACCAGGGTACCCCCAGATGGGGGTGGTGGGGACAAAATTTTGTGAAGGATCTGGCTCAAGGTGAGGGCTGGGCTGCTCTGAGCCAGCAGCACCACTGCAAAGCTGAGCCAAGAGCCCGAGAGGAAATGTGGATTGTCCTCTCCAGTGAGGAATGGCAGGGCTTCACATGGATCAGTGCTGCTGCTTTTTAGTGGTGCTTGAAATTTTCCACTCTGCTTCTGATGTGCCACGTGCAGCCCTTGAAAGTTCCCAAACTAGAGTCTTAACAAAAGAGATATAAAGCAGGGAGTCATTCTTCAGCTAAAAACAAACAAAATTAAAGACATTCTAAATGAAACAATGGGAATTGTAGAAAGATCACCTGTTTCATTTCAGTCAGGCCCCCAGAGATATTAAACACACTTACTTCACAGACTTAATTGCCTCAGGATGAGGCAATCCTGTATATCTTTTTTAGAACCATTAATAACCTACTTCACCTGATTGCAGCAAGTATTTTATTAGAGGATTTGTCAAATGGTAAATGCAAGGACTTTATGCACAGATAAACAACAAAAATTGACCAAATTTAGCCTCCACTTACAGCTAAAGCTCATTTTTATTTTAATCTTCCATTTAATTTGAAACTTAATAGCTTTTCAAAAATTAAACCTACGTGATTTTCCTTCAACACTTATTTTGATTAAATCAAATATGCTCATTTGTACAATACTCAGTGCTTTGTTTTTGAGCATTGTTGAACATGTGCAATGTTATATTTGCTCCTTTTATTTGTGCCATGACATAGAAGAAAGCAGAAATTCTAGAAAGATAATGAAAAACTAGCCATCCACAATTTATATTTGTGTTTATTTGCTTGTGTTTATTTGCAAGAAAAGAATGCTACCCTTCAGAAGAAGCCAAGGCATGCACACAATTGAACTGTCTCATTGCCTGGATGGTAGAAAAGGGTCTGCACATTTCAGGGTGTCTCAGTGACAAGACAAAACTGTGCAGGGATGGTGGGCAGAGCAGGCATGGTGTCTGTGAGCAAGGGGAGCTGCTGCTGTGTGACATCCAGCCCTCCTGGCCCTGCTGAGAGAGAGGGCAGCAAACTGAGGGAATCCAGAGGGCAACAGCAACAAAACCCAGAACTAGCAAACGTCTCCTTCCATGAAAAGATGCAATACTTTGCATTCTTTAGCATTAAAAGGAGGGAAATGAGGGGCCTCATTTTTGTTTTCGGATGGAGAGGTAATAACAGAGGAAAGGCCATCCTTTGTTTAATTCTCTGAAACCTTTATTCACAATTGGTAAGATTAGGCTGGATATTAGGGAGCAATTTCTAGGAGCAGATTTTCTGTGTATGTGTACAGACCTTGATGGAAATTTGAAAAACCAAACAGACCTCTGCTGTTTGGAGGTGTTTGGAGACAGGTGCATCCAGCTCTGGGGCTGGACTGTCTCTGCTCCTCAGCTCTGTGTTCCTGTGGCTCTGACCCAGGACAAGGTCAGGCAAACGTGTGCAACACAGCAGAGACTTTTCTGTGAAACAGCAGGACTGTCTCTGGTCCTCAGTATGCAAGAGACATTTGTGGCTGGGAGTTAAGACATGGATGGAGAATGATGTCTGTCTGCCCTGCTCTGCAGAGCAAATACATTTTCTGCTGTTACCTTTAACATAAATTTGTATTATGAATTTACATTGCTGTGTTTATCTTTTCTTAAAATAAACTGAAAACCTAGCTTGGTGTTGGCACCACCTTCCAAAATGTTTTAATCTAAAATACCATTGTGGTGCCTCAGAGTGTTTGCAGTTCAAAGTCATATCACTACCCTTTGCAGGATCACTGCATCCCTCACAGAGCTCTGCAGCCAGAAATTCCCTCTTCTGACTTCTGGTAGTAGCCACAGTAGGAAAAGTAGAAATGAAAAAGAAAATGTGAAAGGGAAATAAAGTTTCTAGAGAATATGGCACTGCCTCTTCTTAGTCCTGTTATTTTTTATTTTGATTTCCATTGAAATGCGTGTTACTTAAATTAAAAAAAAAAGTATAAAATATAGAAACATTCTTGTGGCTATTAAAATCCATGTTCTATTATACCTGAAGATTCACAGAGAACTTTTTTGTGCACATTTGAATAGAAGCTCAGTAAGTGGCTATCAAAAAGAAAGGAAATTTCTACTGCAGAAATATTATTTCCTTATGAAATACATTATGATTTTCTCTTCTGTCATGTGCTGGTGACTTAAAGAACATTGTGGAAGATAAGGACTGATTATGAATTCTGTGTTGGTGAAGATTAAAGATTGCCCCTTAATTCCTGTTGAATTATTCTAAAAGGAAAATATCATGTCTCAGCAGTGGATTCTGGATATCTGCTTGTTCTTTGTCAGGGAAAGACAGAGATGGGGACTCTTGAACCTCAGGCTGTCTGTATTCTGAGGAGAGTGCACTGCCAGTTTATCAGACAAGCTCACCCCTTTGACTAGCTGGCCAAAGGAGAAAGATATTTTCATGTAAAAAAAGCCCTTTAGCCCTAAGCCTCTCCTGAAGTGTCTAAATTTCAATTAGAAACCTAACCTCAGGCACTATTAATGCATTTTTTTTTCCAAACCCACCTGTATTTCATTAAAATAAAATGGGATATGTGCACTTACACTGCAAGGAGAATATGATGAAGAAGGGAAAATCAGCCTTTAATAATGTTAGCTTATCATCAGTACTAGATTTAATAGCATTTGTATTTGTGATAAAAATCCAACTGGATCCAGTTCAGGACAGTCCTTTGTGAGTCAGCAGAAGCCAGCTTGGCACATGCTGCCATGTGGTCAGTTCTGCCCTGTATTTTTTGCAAGTAGGCTTGTCCCTTCATTTTCTTCAGTAGGTGCTCTTGACATCAAAGTGTTGTTGACATTCTCCTTCCCTAGGAAGGGTTCTATCTGCCCCAGTCACTAACTACTGCCTGACTTGGGCTCCCTTTGGGGCACTTTTTGACTTTCTAGCAGTTGTTAATTTTGTTTCTTAGTGGGGGCACATCTTTGTAAAAAGGATGGAGGAACCAGCTCTGAAGGGTCTGTAGGGAGGTTGTCTGTGTGTGCTTTGCTTACCAGGCTTCCAGCTCGACATCCCTTGGTGGGTTGGATTCAAACCTGCTCTTTTTGGCTTTCAGTCTGACTGTTTTCTGGGATGCTGCCTCCTAGGAACCCCAGATTGACCCTTTCTCCAGCTGTGTGTTGAAATCAATCTGCTGCAGTCACTGGCTGTTGAGGAGGGCTCAAGTCTGGTTAACCTGTGCTCTGCGGAGACCAGTCCTCCTCACAGGGAAGGGAATGACTGGTTTCAGTGTCTGCACTGGGCTTGAGAATGGGAGTGATGACAAGCTACTTGTCATTAGATGAAAACACAAGGCACTGTGTACATGTTCAGACAAATTTCTCAAGTAATTTATTACTTTTTTAAGGTAAGAAAAAAATGTGCAAGTTGGAATGTTTCATAGCAGCTCTGCAGAGAGTTTTTAAGACTCTTGAGTTGTGGGCTCTTACATTCCATTTAAGATGCATTTTAGGTGATTTAAGTTCTGTTTGGCTCTGGTCCCAAGGTATCAATAAAAGGCTTATCATTTTCAGTGACTCACTGCTCTCTGCAGACTTAGATTTCTACCAGAACACTAGTTTTGATAGAAAACTTGGTGTTTTCTGCACTTGAGACACTAGATTATAAAGTTATAGGACTGGAGAAAACCTCAAGAGATGAGTCAGTCAATCCTCCTTTCCCAACTATAGCTAAACCCATGCTTTAGTGCTGATGTTGGAATGTATATAGGAGACTGCTTGGGAATGGGGGAAGAAGTCTGGAAAATAAATAGCATCAATTGATTTCCTAGTTTAAGATCCAGGAAGGGAGAGTGATTTGGATATGAAAGCTGTAGCTTAAAATGACACTTTAATATATATTTCTGTGCCTAGGGAAGCATGCTCTCAGGAGTCTCAACACAATACCAGTTGTAAATGAAACCTCTAGGAGCACTGCTGCTCCTGCTGCTTCACCCATCTAAGTTTTGAAGAGCACCCTTCTCATGTTGTTTTGTTTGCTGCTCATCATAGCTGGTAGCAGAAAGTCTCTGTGTTATTGCTTTCTAGGACTTCACATTGTGTTCTTTTGGCTTTGCTTCATTCTAAGACCATTTTGCCATAGCTTCAGATTTAAATAATTTTAGTCATTGCCTGGTGAAGGCCACTCATTTTGATTGGGACCTTCAACCCCATTTGCGACTCAGCTGGTAGAATATGTTTGAAGTCACCTAGGTTGATGAGCTGTTGGACAATGGCTGGTGTCATTCCTCTCAGGTGTGAAGTGCTGCATGAGCAGAGCTTCACAAGCTCTGTGTGAGGGAAACAGGATAAATATGGATCTGTTCCCTTTCTTTAGGCAGACATGGATGGGATTCCTTTCTCTTCAAGGAGATGGAGAATGGATTTTAAAGGATGCAAAGGTAGACCAAGAAAAGTCTTAATTTAAGACTTCTTGTATGCATAAGAGGGGCTTTTGTTTTCTTTTGCAAATGGTTTTGGTGTCACTATGTGGGTGGCATTCATAGTACAGAGCTGGAAAAGCATTCAGAAGGAGCAGGGGAGAACGAAAATTCTCAGAAGGGAGTTGCTGTTATTCAGGAAAGTCAGTTTCTGCCTAATAACATTGCTTCCTTTTCTTTAAAGTTTTGGTGGTGTTCCTCATCAATAGAAAAATATTTTTATTTCTTAAAAGAACTGCTTTCCCATAAATTCTGGATAATAGAGTTCTGAAAATCTCCAGGTATGCAGGACACCCAGATGTGCTCCTCTTGGAATGTCTTTGTGCATATGAATGCATATGAAATCACCAAGCATCACATATCAAAATATCTTAATATTTATCCACTGTCTTATAATGACCTCCAAGAATGGAATAGCTCAAGTGATGTCACTTAACAAAAGCACCCAAACTAAATTCTTTTCTACACACTATGTAACCAAGTTCTTAAAATTTTGCCACAGCATACTAAAATGTCATAACAGTTGAAGAGCTGATTGGACAACTTAACAGAAGAAAACACTATTGAGAGCTAGAAACCCTGGATCCAGCATTAGGGAAATAGTTCAGGAAGTTTCTGTGCAGCAAATGGCTGGAATGGAGACTATTGCCATTTGTCTCCCTGAGTATTTGGCCTCCCTCTACAGGCACCAATGTTCAGCCACTGTTGGAACAGGATACTCAAACAGATAAACCCTGGTTTTACCTACAACAGCTATTCTTATCCCAAAGTTGGTTAGTTAGGCAACTGGCCAAGAGAAAAAAATACATATTTGTTTCTGAATCTATATTTGCTATTTCATTTATTAAAAAAAAAATCCTAACTTGGAATTAACCCAAACCCCTCTGAAGTCATTGACTCAACAAGTTGACTTCTATTATAAGTTAGTTTGAAAACTGGAAATTGTAACAGCAGAAGTGTAAAACCTTAAATACTACTGTATTAGTTGATTTTGCTTTAGACAAAGTGTTGGTTCAAGAGCAAAATGTACAGACCATGACTTTCAATTTCTTTTAAAGCCTTGTAGCTCTCAAGTATATTTTTGTACTGACATCTGGATATTTCAATATCTGAAGCAAATAGGAGCAAAACAGAAACCACCTGGATTTTCTAACTCCATATGTAGATGTAAATGCTCACAGTTTTGCCTTCCTTCCTGTTTTCTTTGATTTTTTTTTAAATTCTTTTCCTGCTCTGCTTGTTTGCTCTATGAAAGCTTCCTAATTGCTCTATTTTGATTTTTGAGTTCCTTTAAATAAGCACAATGCTGTTATTCTGCAGATGTGTAGGGAAGCCCTGACCTCTGCTGAAGCCTAAGGGAGACCTGTTGTTGGTATGACTCCACTCCAGGACTTCTCAGTGATAATCTCTGGGTCTAGGAGAAGAATTTTTATAGTTACAATATCAGGACCAACCCAATAAAATCTAAACTTCTGTATAGGTCATGGTATGTGTTTCACTCAGTTTTCAGTGTTGAACATTCTTCTTTTGTTCATCTGTGTAATAGACAACATTGAAATATTGCTTTGGGTCTGGATGTAAAATTCAGCTGTCATACAATATTTGGCTCACTAGACTTCAGTAGTTAGATGAAGAATTAATTTAGACTGTTGAATTGAAATAAATTCAGTTAATTGAAGTCAGTCAATAGGAGCTCTTTGTACATATTTGAAAGAAGAATGTAGACCTTTTTAAGTCTAATCAACTACAGAACATTATTAAGTTCCCATAAGAAATGGTTTAAGTGCAACGTGATAATGAAAAATGAGAGTGAAAAAATTTTCTTCATTTTGAGTAGCTCTACAATCTAGAATCTGAAAAGAAACCACTTTACATAATGGAAGGAGATACTTACAAAGCAGTCAGACTGAAAAATACCTAGAATTATAGAGGGTGGCAAATTAGAAAAGAGCTTGTAAAGTGATACAGTGGCAAAAGTAATTTTAGGCTGGAGAGATATCTCTTTAGAAACTAAGGAGGTGCTAATGCCTTTATTATGTGAAATGGTGCCTGCAACATCACACTGAGATCCGTGAGCCTCTGACAGTAGAGAAACATCACCAGTGAAAACAAAACGCAGCAAACCTGAAGCGTGCCTGGAGGCTGGGGCAGAAGTAAGTACTGTATAGACAAATGCTGATCCTTTCACTCTGCTTTAGAGTTGCTAATTTAGGAGTCCCCTTAAGGATCTAAAAGTCAGAAAAAGATTACAAAATGCTATCAATAACCAGCGTTTACCACCATTTCTTTACCTTCAGGTAGAAGACTTTGAACTTGACCTTTAGGTTGAATGTCTGGTTCCATCACTATATATTAATATTGCCTTTGAGAAATCCAGGGCCAAATAATCTGTGCACATCAGTATGACATTTCTTGGATTTGCCTCATTTTCAGAGTGGTCTGCATCTCTTGCTTTGTTGCTGAAGATGTTGAAAAGAGTCAGACACCTCTATGGTTTTCTTCAAACTGCAGAAGTGTCTGCACTCGGCCAGGGTAAAGGTCAATCCAGACCAATATCCTGCACTTCCCTATTGCTATGAGCAGATGCCTAGGGAAGAATGCAAGAACAACTGTGCAGTGGTACTTAGAATTACTCTTCAAGCTTCTTGGGGTTTTTTCTCCTGTACAAATTCCATGTTTCTGTTTACTAGTCCTGTTGAATTCCTTTTCTGTTACTTTCTCCAGATGCTTTTCAAATCCATATAGATTTTTTGGCAGTCCAGGTGTCTTCCAGTGAGGATACTTTCTTACCCTAACTATGCACTGTATATCAAGAATGCTCTATTTTCCTTCTGAACTTGACATTTACAAGTTTCATCTGATGGCCACTCAACTCTCCTGGGGAGTGATTGCTCCTTCCTCATACATCCTGTCCACATCATTCTTGATATTATGGAGCTTTACTATGTCTCTGTTAGTAATTTCAGGTTTTTTTTTTTTTTTTTTTTTTCAATTTCCAAGAGGCTTAGGATATTTAACCTGCCCCTGCCTGGAGGCTGTAGCTGAGTGTTGCTCATACTTGTCACCCTCTCCAACTCTTTTTCTGTTCTACTGTAGCTATTTGAACAGTTACATCAGTGTAACTGGAACTGCTCTCCTTTTGATAATTTACAAATTTGGCTTCTAATCTTGCAGCGAGAGCCAAAGGGGTTGAATCTTGATCAGCTGAACTGGGCTCAGTTTGCATCCCCTGCAAACATTGATAAGAAACTGGAACTCTAGAGAGGACCAGAACCACATGTTCTCCTTCCTGGTGCGTGTGAGCAGTGAGGACTGAACCATTTCCCCTGGTTTGCTCAAAAGGACTTTGCTCTTCAGTGGTGATTATATCTTTGTAAATGATAGTTATGGAGACAAAACCCCTCTCTGTTCTTTTGAGTAATTGGACAAAGGACACTACCCTAAAATGTGAATAATAATTTTTAGTTTAATAACCTCCCCCACAAGGTTCACTTTTGTCAGAAACAATCTTAGAAAAAGTCCCAGTCAAAGGTAAAGATTAGATCTAATGTCCTGAAGTTTTGGAAAACCATGAGAGGAAAAACAATCATCTGAAAACAGCCACCCAAAAGAATGATTAACAGGAAAGACAGAAATTTAAACAATGATGGAAGATTGCCCTGTGGATGCTCAAAATTTTCAGTAGATTGGCTTAAAGTGAGGGAAGTTCAGCGTGCTCATGAGCTCCTGCAGGACTGGGGCTACATGGAGGATGTGTTTTCTCTCTCCCCAGAGCTATATAAATGATACATCTTGGATGAAATTCATCCCCGATGTACAAGTTAAAAATAGAGACTAGAAACAATTCTTTTTAGATCTAAACATTTGCACGGGATAAGGACTATTGAATATTAAAAATCTGTGAAGTAACATAAAACAGAGCTGGACAGACATTCTCAGAGAGCTCTGTAAAAACTTACAGGAACCTGAGGTAATGATCAGGCTAGGAATGGTTTTTAAAAATAACTTTCCCCAGCTTTTTCAGGGTCTGTTAAATTTTATACACTGAAAAAATATTCTCTGAATGGGATCTCAGGCCATCAGAAGCAGACTTTCTCTCCAATTTTTAGTGCCAAAAGGATCTTCTAAAGTATCATATTTGCACACAAAGTTTATTTTACATGAGTTTGTTTATCTCTTCTGTCTCCAGGCTGCAGAGGGTGAATTCTGCTCCATGCTAATCAGGCTGGATGGTTAATGCCCAATTGGTGTTAAGTGTTTAGGTTTATGGTGCTATATAAGTAAAGCGCTAAATACAAATGAAATAAACCCATCATTACTACAGCTTGGATTAGCTTTATGGTGTTGTGTTCTCAAGATGTGCAACCCGTTTGTGTGTAGCAATTGAAGGTTATACACTTTAGATTATAAGAAGTTCAAGCATGTGGTACAGGAAGAAACATCAAAGGTTAGGCTGTTATTATTAGGACACTTCAAAGAAAAGAATTTCTGAAGCCTTTAAGTTTTACGGCAGGTGCATGAAGAGGTGCCAGGTCATCTCAGGGTGGTCAAAAGAAGACTACATTGAAACTAGATTGCATAGGACCCCTTTTATCTGTCAAAGACAGTTGGGACCCTGACTTGGAAAGAGTTTTAACAGTGATTTTGAATACTGGACATCAAGCCTCTCTAATTTCAGCTGCTCTCAGCATGGAAGCTCGCAGTCATGGTCTCTCCCAATGGGCACATCTGGGTAACAGAAGAGTGTCCTCCTGGCTTGTGGCAGACACAGAACTCCTGGCTGGGTCAGGCAGGCTGAGCTCCCCACGAAACACTCGGGGGCTTGGAGCAGATATTTGCTTCGATAATTATGGCAGTGCAGGGGGATGACCTCTGGCTCCTGCTCAATGTCTGTAATCCATTTGGAGACAAAAATGTCATTCTGGTGTTACTTATTTGGGAGAAGTACAAAAGGAGATTAATTGTATTTGTAGTTTAAACAAACTAGCACAATAAATCCAACACCTTCTGATTAGAACGTGATCATATGCCCCTAATGGGATATTACAGGAAGCTATATGGAGAATAATATTTTTACAATCAAATTAAGCGACAGTGATGGTTAATTTTAGCTTATTAGAGCAATATCTGTTCAGAGCTTGGAAAGAAAACATTTATTTCTTTAGCTTGCACAGACATCTCTTTCCTGGAGACTTGTATCTCAGCCCCACTTGCTCTGTGCTGTAATTTGTCAATTTAACACCACTTAGCAAGTATATTCTTCTTTGGAACATCATCAGGCAAAATAATGACTTTGTCTTAATAAAATGAAAAAGCAAAATGAATTATATATAGCTGACAAAAACATATTCCCTGCAACCCAACTGTAAGAGGGTTTCTTCTGCTAATGAATTAATACATTAAACAATAATAGTTAAAAACCATTTTACATTGCTTTGATCATTCACTTACACGCCATTAAGTAGACTAAGCATTTTAGTGTGAAAAGGCTGTGTTTACAAATTAGTCCAGAGGACATGTTTCACACTGAAGATCAGCACATATATTGTGTTTTATTTCAGCTGCACATGACACAACCTTAATATTAGAGCCAGATGATTAAAAGAACATTACCTGAGCCTTGAGAGTCACTGAATGAGCTATGCTAAATTGGTTGTTTTCTATTTTGTGATTAATTGTGCTTCTAAACCATATTTTAGTGTGCTTTGTTTTTCTGTCCCCAGTCATCCCATATTATTAAAGAGAAATTCTGCATATCTCTCCTGGAGTCCAATTAAGGATTTGCATCATGACTAGATTTTTCACTTTAATTACTGTATATAAAGTAGGTTTTGACTTATTTCCATATTTATCAAACTATGCAGAAGAAGCAAAATTCATCAAATAAACAGATATCTGTGGCTATAATTGCAGCCTGCACTGAGCATGTAGGAAGAAAATATGAGGGTCCAAATTTCATTATGTAGAACATAATAAACATCTGAATAATTAAACTGTGTGTAAATCAAATGCTTGGCAGTAGTAAGAATAGAGAAGAGACACCTTACTTTGATCAGAAAAAATACCATGTTTCTAAATATATTTTAAAAAATATATTTCAAACATAATTCAATCAGCACTGAGTAGAAATGCCTTTAATTTGTGACTGGTTATCTGGTGAGGGAGGATGTCATGTGCATTTAGAAACATTTTTTCATTAATAGTAAAATAAGCTTAGCTCTCCTTTTTGTATGAGTATTGAAAGCATGCTGGAAATAAGCTAGAGGATGCCAACTCTTGCACTGAAATGGCAAGTTCAATTATGACTTGCAGCCAGTTCTGATAAACTGCCTTAAATCAAATGGCATAATTGTTAAAGCAGAGGCTCTGTCAGATTTAACTGTGAGGACTTCATTGTTCACTTGAATATCTTCTCTTAGGTCTCAGTTAAAAGGAAGAGAGGAACATTTCTTTATTAAATGATTTCTAATTATGAGCTTTAATTAATGTTTTTCCACTTGCTATGAAGTAGTGCTAGCATCTTTTTCTGTTACATGTATATTGAACTCTGGTATTTTTATTTCTCTAAAATTTTCAAGGAAATTGCATTTCATATAGAACTGTGCAAAATTGTTCCAAGATAAAAATACCAAAAATAAAGTTTTGTGGACCAGATCTGACTTCAGTGTAAAAAACAGTGATGTTTAACAGTGATGTTAAAACAATGATAAGAACATAAAGTACATTCATGTTGATTTGTAGTCAAAACAACAATAAAAAAACCCAATTCACAACCTCATGTCAAGCAAACTTATACCTACTTACTCCAGAATAAAGCTGGATTTTTGACCGAGTTTAAAAAAATGGAATTTTAATTCCTATTTTGATTAGAATTTTACATAAGGTCTTTTTAATTTGTTGGAAAACTTTTTGAAAAAAGCATTTTATTTAGTTTTTTAGCATTTTGTATTTTTATAAAATTATTTTTAGTAATATTTATGGGAAGTGAAAAGCTACTCTTCTGTAATTGCATCTTTTTGTAGATACTGAAGTTGTTTCTTGGAAACAAGAACTTGTTTTATTAATTTATTTGGTCTAACCTATTGAATATACAAGTAATAGAGGAGGAGAAAGATTACTTAAATAATGGAGAGATACAAAACCTCATTAAAAATACTTTAAATGAACACACTAACAAAAAGGAGTTAAACCTTTGCAAGCAAGAGAAAGGAAAGCTAATCAAAACACCTGGAGGTAAAGAATATGTAGTGAAATTCTTGTCAAATTTTAATCTATAGGCATCTGCCAACACAATTTACACATGCTGTAAGATACTCAGGAGATGTGCTGATTGAACAAAGCAAATCTAATTTTGAGGAGAGGAGGATGGAAATGTGCCTCAGTGAATTTCCTAGACTGAGACCTTTCTAAAACCTCCCACACAACCACCATTCAGCAGAAAAGTCAAAAGGACCTCGGGCCATGCTGAAAGTCTGGATAAAAGCAAATGTAGGGCTCATTCTTAGGTGAAGGAGGAATAATCACAGGAGCCTCCATTAGCACTAACATCACTTTCAAGCAAGGTACTGCAAAACCTCTGACAGATGTAGTGCTGTGACGAGCAGCTTAGGTGTGGTTAAGCTTAGCTTACCGAATTAGGGACCATTATCTGCTCTTACATCTGCAGCATGTCACTCGTGTGTGGCACTGAGCAAACAGCTGACATGTCAGGCACAGGAGGATGGGAAGGAATGCAGGAAAGTCTGAATGACAGGAGAAAAGCCCAAAGCATGCTCTTGAAATAAGGTTAGTGTAATTGTCAGAGTGAAAACTTTCTACCAGGAAAGAAAGTGGGATGGCAGGAGTGTAAGGGGCAAAACTTGGATCCTCGTGTTTTCCCACAGCATTAGTGGTGTGTGCTCTCCTAACCCTCCTTGTTTTGTCCTCTCTGGCAGGCTAGAAAAACACTGATAGGAAATACCAGTCCAGAGCTGTATTCTGACTCATAGAGTCTCAACTGGCAATGTGTCCTTTTAAATGCAAAACCAAGAGCAAGGATAGAGGTGAGACTTCCTTCCTTGGCTTGTCTATTCCATTTAGGACTGAAGAATATCAGTAGAAACCAAGGGAGAAGTTTGTATCAGTGCTTGATGTGTTTAACTGAGTAAACAGAGGAAAAGCAAAGATACAAACAGGAAGGAATGCAAAGATGCTAAGGCTGCAATAACCACATTATATACATACATACATATATATATATAAACAATTTAATCATAAACACAGCAAGATGGTATTTCAGGAAGCTGACATACCAGTCATCCTATTGGTATAAAATTATTAAACCAATATAAGTCTTTAATGATCAACAGCATAATAAAGTTGTGTCTTAACATGACTGGGGATCAAGGGCTGATGTCAAGAAATTAACTTCCTAAGCCTTAAGCTGTTCTTCTCTCTGAGCTACACTGTAAGTATTAAAATGCTGTTTTTCACCAATAAGTAAAGTAGCTGAAAAAATAATTATGTGGCAGAGGCAAGGCAAGCCAGCTGCTCTCTTTGGTCACAGTCACCAATGGCTAAAATATCTTGTGCTCACAATTTCTGGACTGAGATTGGCAAGCTGAAAAAAATGTGGAAAGTGTGATATTTATGCCTGGGAATAAGAGAAGAGTAAAGGGGCAGAGAGAGCAGAAGAGCTCAGCTGATACATCTGCACTTAGCAAAGGAGGTGAACGGGAGAAAGGACAACATCCTCTGTCTTGAAGAGAAACACATTATAGAGAAATGCATTTAGGTTTACTGGCTCTCTTTCATCTGTTTTGAGCCTTTTCTCCCACCACTATCCTCCCCAAGGACTCACTTTTGCAAGGAAAGAATTGCATTGAGGGCTGTGATCCAGAGGAAGTGGTGATCCACAGCTCATATTTCTGGGACCTGGTTACAATTTGGTTGCAATGCAAAAAGTGGCCAACTGTGCAGTGGAGTTTATTAGACTATCCAGGTGTTTCCTGTACTTCCAGGGAAGGATCAAAGTTTGTAGTTACAAGAGTGCATAGACTATCAGAGTGTATGAAATATATCACAAATGTATTCATTGAAACTCTGTAGAGCTACTGTTGGAACTGTGCTATTAGCCTTAGAGACTTCAACATCCATATGAACATCAAACCAGATGAGGCAACATCTGTTTCCCTGGTAAGGCTGAGCAACCTAGATTTTACCCAGCCACTTGACAGGCATTCATAGGACAGGAAAAAGTATTTGATTTTCATTTGCATATGGTCTAGTTGTCAGAAATACAAAGGGACCTTTTTTTTGGTTTGAGAATTTTCAACTAAATTTCAACGTGAGAATTATTTTGCCTTGCCTAATCTGAGCAGTTTCCTCAAAATCAGATAGCAGTTATTATTTCTAGGAGTTTTTTAGCTTAAGTGAAGTATAAGCTTTTTCTTTCTGGCTTATTGTTAGCAGAGACAACCAAATTCTCTCGGTTGTGGATAATATGACAATCAATTTTATACTGGTCTTTGTCCTTGAAAATAAGCTTGTTCAGTGGTTGAAGTTCACAATCTATGGCTTAGGAGAGTTAGCTGGCAGTTTTTTGACCTTCATATATAATATATATAGGTATATCTTACTGACTGTTATTGGGAACATCTTTCCCAGTTCCGAAGCAATTTCTTTTCAATCATTCATTCCTTCTTTAGAAATATTCTTAAAAATGAAATGTTTTGAAGATTTAAGTATTTAGACACTGCAGTATTTCAAATAGAATCCCCTCTGCCCCCCTTTCAGTGGACACCTTCTATTTGTTTTTTTGCTAATATGAACATGTTTACATTTTCTTACTGTAATGCTGCATTCTTATTGTATTATAGGTTGTATTAAGTTCTTTAGTTACTTGATATGCTGAAATATATAATTAGAACCATTACTAATTACTATTTCTGCTCAGGTTACCCAAGGTGGTTTATTTCCATCTATTCATTTAGTTGTGCTTCATACTACGTTTACTTACTACATTTTAGTAAGAGCTCATCCGTAAAAAAAGTTGATTTTCATATTTATGATAGCTCTTCTCCCCAGCAGTGGATTTTTTTGATTTTTAATATGAAAATCACTTCAGAAGTCAGGCAAGCACTCGTGGGTCAATACCTGGCTTTTGCTGTCTTTGCTGTGTAGCTCCTGTTCCACTAACTTCAAACTGGATGGGTTTGAAACCTACTGAACTGTAGCACATAATAACAAAGCACTCACAGAATATAATGCCAATATCAGAAGTGACAAAGGCTTGGTAAAGAGTACTTTTGATAATAAAAAGTGCATACACGAATAAAAATATTTTTTGCACAAAAGTGAGAGCCATTGACTATCACTGTCATTAATTATTCTGCTTAAGGTTAATGAGACTTGAAGCAAAATGAAATTAACTGCACCTACAGAAAAGCTTTTCTTGCTTTGCACAGGGTAATGCAAAGGACATTGAACTTAGTTTTATACACAGAGCTGTTTATGCCTGAAATGGATCAATCCTTGACTAGCATAAGCCCAAACAGATTATTTGAGGGCTTTTGTAAGAGCTGCAGTGAGGCTGGAGAAAGCCCAGTGAGTGCAGAAACTCAGCCCTGCATCTTGTCTGAAGAATGGGGATTACATTGTGTTGACATACTAATTTGACTATATGAAACACACTTTGGGTATCTAAAGGGTCTATAAACATTGCAGTAAAGTTCTCATTACCTCTATTTGTACAGTACTGTGGCATAGGCAAAAGCTGGATGCTCATTGCTTAATGGTATCAATTGCATGATGATGCTAGTAAAAAGATGGCTTAGGAAAAGTGGGCAAATACCATATTATATTGACAAATATAGTGTGCAGATTGAGACCAAATTATAAAGAGTCTGCACAATCCACATAACTATTTTTAGGGCTGGAAGTGTTAGCATCCCTACTCTCTGTATGGAGTTTGTTTTTCATGTCCTATTCACTTTATCAGATTGAGAAGAAGGTAGGTGTGGTTGGGAACTGTCTGATTCCTTGGTTGTGCCCTCAGTGTTGGGTGACACAGGTGTGGAGCCATAGCAAGGCTAAAATGGTGGAGAAGGGATGACAGCTTCCCCAACCTTCAAGAGCTACTTATGCCAGGCACAAAGAGGGATGGGAATTTGAGGCTGTGCCCCAGTAGCTGTACTCAAAACTCAGAGAGCTGAACTTGGTGGAAAAATGATCTAGACCCTGATTCACAAATTCCAAGCAATGGGCAATACGAGATAAATTTAATCTATTGACACTTCTGTACCAAAGGAAAAGGCCTGGGTGTGTGCAATGGCAGTGCAGAGGATGTGAGGAGCTGCAATGTGTGCTGTGCTGGAGGCTGTTGTGCCAGTGGTGGTGGTGGGCAGGTGGGGGACAGAGATGGGAGCATCCCTTAGTGTGTGATTTCCAGCTCCTGCCATAGACATTAAATACTGCTTTTCTGACTTCCACAGTAGATAAATAGACGGTAGAAACTTATCAATATTGGTATTCTCCATCAGTTTGCATTGAAGGCCTCTCTCTACCTGCCTGTTCAGTTCATCCTGGATAGCTCTGTTACAGATAATCACTGACTGCATATTTCAATGATTAAGTTAATCTATTAATCTTGGTTTCTGAGCTTTCCACTCCTGTTTGCCATGATAATTCCATGCTCTTTGCACTTCCAAATTGACAACAGTGCAACTTCGCATTTCACTGTAAAAGCAATGGTTTTATAGCAACAACCTCCAGTGATATATGCAAAATGAGATTTGTCATCATTCTGTGAGTTAGAACTCAGTATAAATAGAAAGTGTTCAAAAGGTGTTATTTAGTAGTTTGCATTATGCAGCTGTCTATTTAAATCATTTAATTTTGGCATCTAATCTAACTCTGAGTCTCCATCAGAGACAAATAAGAAACCATATGTGAAAGCATCTGTGAAAATCTTTCTTTTATTTATGACAACATTAAAGAGAAGCTCTGATGTCAGTTACTTAACAATAATAGACGTTCCTTTGCACCTATAGTGCCTGGTTACTTGGGCATATCCCTCTGTGGTATCTTATACCTACTGCTGTTTGCTTCATTATATACAGATGCACAGCAGTGAAGACAGTAATAGTCTTTCTTAATTAAATAAAGCTAAATGTTAATTAGTCAGAAAAATTGATTTATTTTCAGTGCACGAGACTTTTCATTGTGTCTCTCTTCTTTTTAAAGAACAGGTTGGATATTTATTTAGGACTTTACATTTTTTCCTTTATTTCTGCACTGTATTTGGACTCTTGTGGTGGGATCTAATCGTCATAGAAAAATTATAGGTCTACAGATGTTTTCAAGATGTTACTCTGTCAGTAGCAGATTATCCCCTGTAGCAAAATCTCATTAAAGTGCAATTTACAGAGCTCTGCTGATGTTGCCATCAACCAAAATTAAAGGCATTAATTTTTCAAAGTTCACAGAAGTCCTTACATAAATGATGTAGCAGTTTGCAAGAACAATTTACAGAAGTGTTATTTGCAGAATTAACCTACATTAACAGAACAAATGTTGTAAGGGTATAAGAAAGGATTGGGCAGTGAAATTGCAGATGTTCATGGTTTGTTTTAGGTAGTGGGTGCAAAGAACTGTTGAAATGAAACAGTTCTTTTTCTTTGATGCAAAGTTGGGTAAGTAATTTGGAATCTGAACTCTGTCTGTGAAGAGTTAAACTTATAATAGAGTGATCACCAGTTGGGGACACCCACGGAGACCTTAAATTCTACTTTGAAACATCTGTACTTGATATCTCTTAAAATATTCCCATTTAGAGAATGAGTTTATGTAGCTCATGTTGTGAGTATGCCTCTTCAATAGAATACCAAATGCTTATCCAGGTATTTATTGTGTTAGGATGTCTATATTTTAATTGAGCCTAGAAACTCCATGTCAAATACACTGGGAAATTTCAGTCTATTGGTGATTTTTGGATCAGTACCAGAGTAAACCTCAGTTAAATCAGTGGGAGGAGATGGCTCATTTTCAATATTTAGAGCCATATGCATATGTAATGACCATGTTTAGTGAATGTTCACCTGGCTCTGCCACACCCCGAGGTGCTGGCCAGTGTGGCTGTCATGGTGAAGCCTCCACAGCCACAGTTATCACTTCCACTTCTGTACAGTGGAACTTCATTATCCAGAATTAACATTCAGTTGATCGGTAACCTGCTCCCTCTGACACAAACCAGCTGAGTGTGTGTTTGAGAGTTAAAAGTCACCATCTCTCCAGAACTGGAAGACAACAGAAACATTTTAACTTTGGTACTTGCACACACTCCCCATTCATGCATTGCTCTGTGTGTTCATAGAAGGTTTCACTGTAACAGGCTGATATAATTAAACCAACATTTTAACCTGATTTTTAATTTTTTTTTCTTTTTTTTTTTAATGGCAAACTGTTGTTTAGACATGAGCTGGTTAAGCTGGAATGGTATCAGGATGCTTTCCATGGAAAGGCAATGGTGGCCCTAAGCTTTAGTTCTTCTCTACTGTGTTGGGAATCTTGAATATCACTTTGGTTAAAGATGTAACAAAAAAGTTGCCCCAAACATTTGTTTTTATCTATCACTTGTTTCTATAATTCTCCCATTTTATCTAATGAAAGATTCTGATCTTTCAGAGAAAAAACCCTGTTTTATTTCAAGCAGTCAGTTCATTCAGGTTTTACCCCGTGTGACACTCACATTCCTGTCAGTTCTGAAGTGTCTGAGCAGGCAGGTATGAGCAACATTGTGCACTCCACCACCTTAGGAATGCCTCTTGCCTGAGCTCTGTTCAGCCTTCTCAGCTTCCAAGGAGCTGTTGGAGTTTTGTTCTTCAGTGTTCTGTATTTGCAGAAGAGATGCTGAGTGCTGCTTGCTTTTCAGTACCTGGTTACTGAATTTCAGAGATGAAAATGGGGCAGAGGTGCTCAGGAACAATCCTCCTGAGCACTGAGATGCCAACAGAGCAGAGCCCCACACTGTGCTGGCACTGTGTGGACTGGCTGACAAAAACAGAGATAGACACAGGAGCTGCTGGAATGGCAGAAGTTCACTGAAATGGCACAATTCCCAAGTATAAAACCACAGCCCAGCAGATTGCTTGTGAGTCACAGTTAGCCTTGGCAATTTGACAGCCAGGATATTTAAATTGTCTTTAGCTGCTAGAGACAGAAAAGCGAGGGCTGGATGGTCATGTTGGTCATCAGCTTGTCTGTATGTGCAGCAGAGCACAGGGCTGACCTGTGGGGACCAGACTGGCTTGTGGGGACTGGGTCTGACCCTTGGGGACAGGGCTGATCCAAGGGGATGAGGGCTAACCCAGAACTTCCAGATCCCTGTGAGTCTGTACACCCAGAGTAAAGAGTAAAGAAAGGGGACTGGATCAGGTATTATCTTGAAACTGGCCATGCTAGGGGAAATCTAGTTCATTTAGAACTAATGTACTTGTGTCTTTTAGGACTGGGTTTGCACAGCAGAAATTCCTTGAGCTTGCAGCAGCTGCAGTATGGGCATGTGTCTGATGGAAGTACAGAGCACGTCCTGAGAGGGCTTGCAGGTTGGGACCATGGGTTATATGGCTTAGAGACCCTGTAACAAGTGTCTGATGCATCAATCATCATGGTGTAGGTGCAACAATATACGTAAGGGAGAAGAGAAATTGAACTGCATTTATTGCCATTTTGTAAATGTTGGCTTATTTATAGAACCTACTAAAGCAATTTATTTTGGAATATGGCTGCTAGCACTATACCGTGATACACGTGCATAAATTTCATTAGAGATACAAATGTCTGCTTGCTCCTGTAGTATTCAGTGAGTCTACAATTAGGCAGGAGTTGCTTGATAATACAGGCCATAAATTTCTCCCACAGATTTGCTTCTAAGTTTTTGATTGAATCAGAGTATATAATTAAAAAAAATGCACATGGAATGGATCACAGTTGTTGGTAACATGCTCTGGTGTTTGAACACAAAAGTAATGGTATATTATAAGATTTTGAGTATCAGTGACTGCAGCTGAACATACTTAAATAAAACCAACCAAATAAGCAAACAAACAAGCCATGCTTTGTCTCATATTGCAGTTTTAATGATGTAGTTAGTGAAGAAGAGAATGCGATCCCTGATTGAAAATTTTTGCATCTCTTTTCCCAAGAGCTGGTGTCTTGATTTTTGTTTGTGTCCCTAAATATAGTGTTGTTTTTCAAACAGTAAAAGCATCAGCTTTTCTTCATATTCCAGCTGCCTCCGAGAGATTAGTATAAATCATATTGGCTTTCAATAGGAACATTTTCAGATAATTTGTAAAATTATGCAATGGAAGAATAGTTTGCAAAGGAAGAATATTGTGAAACCACACCACTTTAGCAATGTATCTGTATTCTGCAATAAGTTTTATTATCTGTCTCTTTTGTGTAGAAAATGTGTGATAAATTCTGACCATCGTCGTTGTCCTTTTCCTTTCCCATAGATGATAATGTGACTTCTAAGAGTTAAAACACAAGACCATTTTAAGGACTAGTAAACACATGTTCCTGATTTGCAGGAAATCATAATTTTTTTCCTTCCTGTAAGCTGCTCCCCAAGAAGCCTTACCTTTCTATCCCGAAACAGTGTTACCCACAGAAGTTCCTAAACACAAACCACTTTGACTCTTCCAAAAGCAGCGGCCCCGTGGCTGCGCTGCACCTCCACCAGCTCCCAGCCCGAGCTGGGCTCGCTCCGCAGTGTGCGGGGTTTAGAGGGGCTGTGCGGGGCTCGGATGGGCTGTGCGGGGCTCAGAGGGGCTGTGCGGGGCTCCGAGGGGCTGTGCGGGGTTCCGAGGGGCTGTGCGGGCTCGGAGGGGCTGTGCGGGGCTCGGAGGGGCTGTGCGGGGCTCAGAGGGGCTGTGCGGGTTCGGAGGGATTGTGCGGGGTTCGGAGGAGCTGTACGGGGCTCCGAGGGGCTGTGCGGGGTTCAGAGGAGCTGTACGGGTTCGGAGGGATTGTGCGGGTTTGGAGAGGCTGTGCGGGGTTCCGAGGGGCTGTGCGGGGTTCCGAGGGGCTGTGCTCGCTGCTGTGGTGTCGGCGGGGCCGCTCCCGGTGCTCATCCCGGTGCCGCTCCCGGTGCCCATCCCGGTGCCGGCAGCGCAGAACGCGGCGCCCGCAGCTGCCCCGGCCCCGCTCCCGAGGCCGCTCGGAGCCTCTCCCGCTGTCCCTGCCGTGGGGACACGGGGAGGACACGGGGAGGACGCGGGCACAGTGTCGGGAGGGTGGCACCGCGTCCCTTGCCGGCCCCGTCCCGCCGTGGGAGACCCGCCGGGTGCGGGAGCTGGCGGGGCTGCCCGGGAGCGCACGGGACGAGAGGAGCGCTCGCTCCTCCTGCTCTCCCGCACAGCCGGAGCCCTACGAAGCTCAAAGACTGCGTTTAAAAGTAGTTGGAGATAATGCAGCCAACGCTGTCAAATGCGCGATACGTATTGTTATGCTCCCCCAGAAAATAAGCAGGAACCAAAATAAAAGTGTTATATGAATATTTAATACGCGTTTGGCTATGTAAACGTAGAATGGGTTTAAAAAGAGATGGCGCAGGGAGGAAAATGTGAATGTTCTCAAAGAAAACGATATTTCTCACAGCTTTTGGTAAATGCTTAAACTTAACTTGGGCTTCACTTTGCAGAAAATGTGAGAACCATATGAATGTCTGTGCCTTATGGAAAACCATGAAATCTAAAAGCATGAACCTCTGTTCACTATTAGCAAGTAAAACCCTATTCTCTTTCTCTCTAAGGTCCTGATTAATGGATAAAAACCTTCTTCCTTGTTTTTTCACATTCTTTTTGCAGCTTCTTAAATGTGAGACAGACAATAAATTATCTGCACAGATCCTACTACATACCAGTTACTATTTGGAGCTTGACTGAGAAGGAGAAACAAATATGGGTATTGTGCAAACCACATTGGGTACAAACACTGCACACGGATTGCCACTTATAGTCAACAGCTGGGAATAATATGGGTCTTTATTAATCTGAATATTAGTATTTGCCATTTTGTTTCTTTTTTATGATTTTGACAAGATGGTGGGAGGAAGGACATAAGGGATTTCTTGGTGATAAGGATGCTCTTAATACTCCCTTTGTGCCAGTTTGTTTATTCCTCTTATGTGGGGTATTTATTTTCCTTTTAACAGCCTGAAACTTCTGTAATTAGAAAGAGAGAACTGAATTTAGAGCTGTACCAAAAATGGCAGTCCTGATCTGCAGTGCATTAAGAAAGGAGACAATGGGTTGAAGCAGGCAGGAGAGTGGAGACAAGAAATTTATTACTGGGCATTGCCTAATGAGATGAAAATTCCTTGGGATTTTCAAATAAGCACCACAGAAGAGCAGTATACCAGTGTTCATCTGCACAAACCTTCCCACGCTTCAATTTTAAAATAATAACTGTGTCTTGTTATGGAAGGACATGGACAGTGCTGGGAGGAAGGATGTGACTGTGGTTAAAGTGAGTATTGGATGCAGAAAACTCGACCTCTAATTCCACCTTTGGCAGTTTCAGTCAGTGGTAATTCACTCAGCGTGCCTCAGTTTCCCTGCTCATAAAGCAGTGCTGATTGTGTGGCTGGGCACAGGGGACAGCTGAAATGTACATTCCAGTAGATAAAGCAGTATAATCTAAGTGCTTCATGTTATTTCTGGTTGAAATCCTTGCTTAAACAAAATTCTCCGTGACCTCCCTGAGAAGAGCTGCAAAGGTCAAGGCTATTACATTTGGGCCATTATTACACTCCAGGTCCAGGAATAAGGAAATAAATCACAGATAATGAGAAAAAGTTTCACAAAGGTTTTTTTTTTTTTTTTTTTTTGTTTTTTTTTTTTTTTAATGGAGAAGAAACTAAAAGTGGAACATTTTCTTGAAAAAGGACATTTTCATACACTACAGAACTAACGATAATTTTACTGTATATTTCTAGTGTTTGCAGCTCTTACAAAAAAGATGGGAATGCTGCAGAGCCCTCTAAATCTCCTTTTTTTTTTTTTAATGTGGCTGCTTTTTGTGGTTATAGGTTTAGACATGATCTGTAAGATTTAAATTCAAAAAAAGATGATGAAAACGAGAGGTGAAAGTGTTTTTTGTTTTCTATCATCTAGCGCTCTATGCTCTGCTTTTTATGTCATTGTTTTAATAATTTAGTTAAATTGCTGGGAAAACAGACAGTGTTTAAATCAATGTAACAGCCTGGTGTGGACACAAGTGTGTTAGCTATAAAGATATTTATTACAGTATAGCTTTAACCAAAGCAAGCAGCAGTGGTATAAATGAACTCTGTACCAGTAATATTCTGTTTGTGATATGAGGTGGCACCGATTTTAGCCAAAACATTTTTTCCAGTTGATTTGATTACTGTGCTGTAGAAACTGCACTGAAGTAAAGCCTGAGGTGGGTGAGGATCTGACATGAACAAAAAAGGTGTAGGAGGATGTATCTTGGCTGTCATGCCAGATTGATTCTGAAAGAACTGGGAAGAATATTAACAAGGGAGATATTTACCTTTTGAGATTAGAATATTTGCTATTTTTTTCTTTTTTTAGATTAGTAACATTAAGTAGTGTTTTGGCTTTAGTAATGTTTCTATGCTTCAAATTTGTGGTATGAAAACACACGAAAATCTTTACACTGTGAAAAGATTATAGGATGGCTTTTCCAAGTAGCTCATTAAGAATTATCGTATTTTTTCAAAGGTTTATGTTGGAAATAAAAAGTCTTTCCAGCTTTTGGGAACTAGGTCTCCTAAGAATAAATTGTTTTATATAAAATGCTAGTATTTGAACTGACTCATTTACTTCCTGAAGATTGAGAACTTGTGTCATATCTGTAGAATATAGTGCATCTTTCTCCTTTTATGCTTCTGTTCCCTGATTATATTCTGTTTATTATATCAGAAGAGTCTGGGAGTAACTTTGTAAGTGAAGAATAAAAAACATTGCATTTCTTATTATAGGCAAAATCCTGCCCAAGCCATAAGAAGGTGAAAGCTTGGAATACACCCTGTGAATGATAGAACGATTTAAATTTTCTTTTCAAACTTCAGATTTGTTATGATTGTCCCACAGTTTCTGTGTATTGCTTAATATTGTTAATTATATTTCTCATGAAGTAATCCCACAATGGCAAACCAGGTTTTAATGTAAACACACCGAAGGATAGAATTAAGGTTGAATGTTCACCGTTAACGGTGCCTATCCTCATTTTTATATGCTTAACTCTGCAGCTTTAATATTGCATTAACTTGGTTTTTAGAGAGAGAGTTTTGCCCTAAGTATAAGAAAAATGTTGATCTTTTATGTTGTCAGCCAGGGCAGATGCAAATCCTTCTACTTTTTATTGAAGAATTAACCATCTCCCTCTGGAGCACAAATGCCAGCAGTACTGGTATAATTTTATTTTTAAGGCTATGGCTTGTAGTAAGCTGATTGAATGGCATAATATGTTCTATTCAAATCTGACTGCTTATGCACTTCGTTTCATAATGCCTTTGAAAATATATCATGTTCCAAGATGAATACAAGTTATGCATAAAAAAGCTGTTTGTTACATAGCTCGGAAAATGTGGAATCAATTACTACTAGATTTGGAGAAAACCAGGAGCCTTTATGATGAAAAAAAATTATTTAGTTGGTAGTAATAATATCAAGTTACAGTGCAACAAATTCCTTTCCCTTAGAATACCAATTCAGTTTTACTTCAAAACAATAACTCTTAGGGGATAGTGAGTGCCTCAATTAATATTATGTCAATTTGTTTTACCATCTGCATATATTTACTGACCCAAGATATCTCAGAAGGTCTGCCCTAAAAATCACCATGTTTACTCAGCTGAAAACAAATCCAAAAATCCCATTTCATTTTCAAGCCACCAGGATGTGTTAGAGTAAATTCCATGTGTTGACAGATCCTTCAGGTTTTATTTATGGAACAGCATTTGCGTGAGAGATAATAGGCTAAGAATAACCATTACCTCACCTAATTGTTGTCTCCTTAAGGCTTCTAAAAATGTATTTGGGGTTGGAGAGCAGGCAGCACAGGCGGTGTAAGGAGTCCACCAACTGGTACCGTCTGGGTTAGTTACTACTAATCCAATCACTTGGGATCAGATGGTCTTGTGGCAGCTTCTTCCCCCGTGGACAGAGGGACAGTTTTAAAATAGAAAGATGTAAGGACATATGGTAGATATATAATAGATATATAATAGCTATATTAATAACAGATAATAGGCAGCAATTGTAATAATTATAAAATAATGTGTCAATAAAGCATGCCAGGAAAGTATTGTGCAACTTGTTGACCAGTAAAAACATTTTTAAAAAAAGATGCATTTTAACCATATCCATGCAAGATGTTCTTTTTTACTTGTTGAACATTGTTTCTTTTGAGCAATGTGTGCCTCTGCTTGCCTGATATTTCCAGCCTGGCCCTGTGCCTATGGAATGGGGCAGGGGAAGGAGAGTGGGAAGTGGTGGGCATTTGGTGAGAGGGAAAAGGGGAGTTTGTGTGTCTGCCCAACCATAACAGCAGTAGATTCCCTTGCAAAAGACTATAGGACATTTATAAGCACCTTGAAAATCTTCCTTTTAGTCGTCATCCTACATTTCTCCATAAAAAAATCACAGTGCTAGAGGAAAGAATGTTCACATAACTTAATTCTTGCTTTCTTTCTTTATAAACATTGTTCTTTCAAAACACTTAGAAACACAAGAAACACCCTGAAACACAAGAGATCTTAGTAGTACCCTGTGTGTGTTTGGAAACTTTAAAAGTTGCTGAAGATTTGGGAAAAAAAATGACCTTTTCCTGATTGTATTGTTTTGACTCCAAAACAAAGACTTCTTAATTTTTAGTTCTTGTGCTTTTCTTAAGAAAATTGAAAATATTTGAAGGGAAGCAAAAAGCTTCCCTTGAATTTTTGGTAGCTGAGCACAGTTTGTCTTTGGGCAACATTATGTAAGTAATATATGGGGCAAATCTGACTCTTTCTCTAGAGAGAAAAAGACCAAACCTCACAGGTTATTTAATAAATAATCAGAGGACTGAGATGGAAATAGGAAGATTTTTTTTCTTTATGGAACCCACACTTTCCTAGGCAGGTGATTTCCAGTCACCCTAGACAGAGATTGAAGGTAATTTAATACAAATGTAGTGGGGTGTATGTGTGTCAATGTATGGACAGGAACAGGATCTAAAGATTCACATGTTGCATCCAAACCTGGAGAGATAAAGTGATCTACTATCTAGTGAACACTTCTAATTTAAAGTAGCTACAAATTATTATGAATTTGATATACTACAAATATGTATATACTACAAATTATTTATGAATTTTACATGTGTGCATTAACTGGAAAATATAGTTGGAGGAAGAATTTAATTTCTATGTACCTGTACAATGTTCCTAGTCTGTGGCCTCTGCCTGTAATTACACTTCCATGGTTGCCTTTAGGCATGCTTTGACTTAATCCACTGACTCCAGCCAAAGCTACACAAGATGTGAATTATGACCTTGCCTGGGAATGGCTTCTTATTTAGGAAAACACTTGAGTGAGTGAGATTAATGTTTCCCTGAGCCTGTATCAGAGGACTGAAGCCCAGACTTCTTTTGCAAGATTACATTGAGAGTGTACTGCTTTGAGTTTATAAAAGATATGAGCACAAATGTCTCTGGTGCTTTGGTAATCTTCCAGTCTGGGCCTGTAGTTCAACACTTACTTTACATGTGCTAGTACAATTGAAAAATTCTTCAGGACTTAGTAGATTTAAATATGAGATTCTTTGAATGGCACATCTATAAAGCAGCAACAAAACAAATTTGGGCCTTCAGCTGGCTTTTTATTTCTGAGCCAAACAACCTCTTTCTGATGAAGTCCTGGAGAGAAATGAAGATTCTACTAAATTCAATGAGAATTTTGCTAATGATCTGAATAAATCAGTCATACTTCTTCAAGATAATGTTTTCACTTCTTTTTGAAAAGATGCACCATTATTGCAGCTCTACAGAGAGACTGTGAATAGTTTAAAGGTCGCATAAAAGAGAGAACACATAAGGTGAAATCCTCACCCAGTGCAGCCACCCTAAGCAAGGTGCAACAGAAGAAAAGTTCCAAAAGCATTCTGTTTAAAGGACTCTTTCAGAAGAATGCTCCTCACAGGCTCTTGTAGCCACCTTGCATGCTAAGACTGGGAGAGGAAAAAGACCCAGCACAGGCAAACCTGTGAAGTTCAGGAGCTAATGGCATTATGTTTTCCTGGGCACCTGAATTCAGTGACTGGTGACACAAATGCTATGCTCCTGAGTGATTTTCATGAAGCAGGACTGCTGCCTCCCCCAGCATGGGGCTGGTCCTGCTCAGGGCAAGTGCAAACTGTGCCCCACTCCAGCCCTCCTCAGAGCCCACTGCTCCTTGCTTAGTGGCCTTCTAAGGAGAACCTTTGGGCAGTTCTCTTGGCTTATAATTGTTTTCTTCTCAAACAGTAAACAATTTCTGTGAGCTTGCTATGTAAGCAGTAAGTCAGAGCCAGAAGAAGAATATGAAGTTAAGCCAGCAGAACATGTGCAATGCCAAAGGCCAGGCATAATGCTTTTATTTGCCTGTTTTTAATTTGCCTAACTTTTTGGAACTGCTTTTTTTGTTACACCTTTAACACACAGTACATGGATGTGTAAACAAGACCAACTTCCTAAACAAGAGAGCTCATTAAAAGTGAACCATGTGTGAATCTGCTGCTGCTTCAAAACAGGAAAACTATCTTACCTCAGGTTTGGAGGGAGCGAGCACTGCAAGTCCTTTCAGGGCATCATTAGCATATTTTAAACTGTTAGCCTAAACAACATCCCCTGCACTGGCTCCTTGGGTCAGGGCCTTAAGGTATGCCACTCCATGTGAGCACTTCAAGAGCTGCAGTCCCTTAGCTGGAGATCAAACAAGATTTTCTCCACACAGAGAATTAAACCAACACATGAGGGTGCCTTTATCAAACTGTGTTTGATAATGAAGGCTTCAAAAAGCTAGGTGGGTCAAAATGTCAGTGCATTTCTTTTGGTCTGTTCAGGTTCTGTATTGCAATACAAATTATAGAGGGAAAGTCTCAGAATGAGAGATGTCTGTTATTTCCCTTGGGAACTATTTCATTATTGGCAAGAACTTCTCTATGTTTCCTTTCCCCCATGCTTCCCAATTTCTTGTGATTTTTCCAAGTCGTGTAATCCAAAACAGTCTTTCTGTCTTTATATCTGCCAGCATCTTAATTCCTTATCCACAAACTGATAGATCTATCTATCAATAGATCTGTGGGCAATTCTTGAAGGAAAATAATGTCTCTGGTATTGATTTTTAAATTAATGAATAGAGAAAATTAATACAAATCTTCCAAACATTCTGTCTCTATACGGTTTGCTTGGGTCAAGTTGCATGATGAGTTGAGTATGTGTGCAATAAAAAATGTAATTTGAATGCCTGTTGCTTTTTAAAAGCGATTTTATGCAAAAACTGGTGAAATTATGCAAAAAACTGGTGTCCATTATTGCATGGTAGTGGATAGACCATGAAGCTGCTCTGCAGAATGTAAAAAGCATGTAAACAATCAGAAAAGGGAATTTGAAAATGAAGGGAAGTGAGCAAAGAATACCAGCTGATGAATAAAACATTTCTCAAAGTTCAGAAAAGTCAGCTGGTCTATGTTAAAGTGGTTGCCAGGCAACTCATCTTTTAAAACAAGTACTTCTGTGGCAGATAACTCATAAAGACATTGAAATGGCAAAATTAACTGCTCTTGAACAATTTCTTCGATACATTAGGTACAAACAGGCTTTCATTCATCATCAGGCGTGCATATCTTCTTGTTATAAGTTTTTTTCCTTGAACAAATGCATGTATTTTGTCCAAAGCACTGCATTTTTAACTCTTTCATCTTATTCCCCATGAGGGAACAGCTAGCAATCCCTGCCTTAGATCTGGGCACTGGCATAAATCTAGTTTGGATAAAATAAGGGAACTCATTCTCTATTTTGAGAAATAGACAGTCTTGTTTGGTAGGATTAGAGCACTTGCATGTAAAGAGGGGCTTGGTTGCAGTCCACCAAATATTTTCCATGAGACAGACTGAGAGAGCAGCCAGAGAGGAAGAAGCTCCTGTAATAGATTGTAAAAAAAACTTCATGATGAAAACAGGAGGGTCCTGGTGGTTCTTGCTGTGTACAGGAGGATGAAGCAGTAACTGGAGGGGAAAACTGATCATATGGAATAATTTATTTGACTTTTTCCTTTCCAATTTTTAGCTGAACAAAGTTGTGTTGTTTTTTTTCCCTTACTATTGTGTTCATTATTCATGATTGCTCAATGAACACTTTAGTGAAACACTGAGGACAAAGGATGTTTGCAGGCTGATCATAGTGCCTGTGTTTTCAGCACTTTGTTACTTGCTGTTTATCATTTGTAATTGATCACCCTTCATGGTAAGATACTCCTTCCATCTCCAGATTGTGTAAATGAAAGTTTTACAGATAAGAAAGGGAAAATTGAAAAACTTTCCACAAGATTATTATTTTCTGTTGAATATGACAAAATTGTATCTTTACTGAAGTAGAAAACAAATAATTAAAAAGCTCTTACTAATTTCATTGGAAATCTGTAGCATTCCAAAATGTGTTTGGGAATGTTTATAAATTCTTTTTTGAGTTCCAGCTCATCACTGCCACTTGGAAAATGCCTGGAATAACCCACCTCTCTAAGAGAGCTGCAAAGGGTGGTGCTCCCTTCCTGGGTATTTGATTACTGCCAGCAATGCCACCACAAGTGAGAAATCCTGAATTTGTGGTTGTCTCCCTGAATTGCCTTCTAGTGGTGATTCAACTATAACCATTATTTCCTCAACCACATTCAGTAAAACAAAACAAAACAATCAATCCAATGACTGTGCAAACTACCTTTCCTGTAAAAGTTCAAATGTGCCACAAAAATGCTTATTGAGATGCAAATTAATGCAGTGTCGAGTGTTTTTGTGGGTAGCTCACAGTCAGTCCTTTGCAGTGCTGCTGTGGGGACATGTGGCTGATGCTAGGACAGCAAATTTTCACTTAGCATCCTGCTGCACTCCTGGGACATTGCACTCAGAGCAGAACCTGTGGCACAGACACCAGTCCCTTGGTAGCAAATCAGCCCCTGGATTTCCATCTGAACATACCTTAGCTTGGTTTTGGAGTGATTTTACTAATATATGTTAGAGAAAGAAATCAGGATGAAAGTTGGGCAATGTTTTAATATAGCATATTTTTCATGCTAGAGTTAAAATGTGCACTAGTTTTTAAGGTCTGTAATATTTTTTGTCCTCAGCCAATACAATCCCATTGAAATAATTAATTAAGGTACGGATAAGTTTAAGTCTCAGTTAGATGACACTTTTTAAAACAACATTGGATATTAGGGAAAGTCTATTCACTGAATGGGTGGTCTAGCATTGGAGCAGGCTGCCCAGGGATGTGGTGGAATCACCATCCCCAAAAGTGCTCAATAGATGTGCTGCTCTGGGACAGGTCTCAGGGGTGGGCCTGGCAGTGTTAGCTCAGTGGCTGCTCTTGCTCTTAGAGGGCTTTTCCAATCTATGATTCTCCTGATTTTAAATGCTATTTATCAGCATTTTGTTTACTCTCTCCCTGACTCTCTGACCTGTAACATTTTCTGTGCTCAGAGTACCCTCCTGGGCTCTGCAGTCACCCGAGGTGAGCGCTGGGACACGGCACGGGTGGGTTCACGTGTGGGGACAGTGATGTGATGTCCTGTGAGCACTGGCAGTGTCTGCTCCCACACCCCCATCAGTGGGCAAATGATGGGCTGGGATGCCAGGAACACCCCTGGAATACACAGCTAGTGCACCACCTTCCTCTGCATGTGTATATAAATATATATATATATGTGCGCGGATAATTAATGCACATAATTACTTAGATTGCTTGATACAGATACTTATTTTTGTTTGTAGTAAATATGTTGGAAGGCTTCAGAAACACAGTTAATGAGCCTATTTAGCTATTCAAAAGATACAGGATCTGAAACTTTGGTAGTAGAAGGTGTTGCAGGAGCTGTAGCTTTTATTCAATTCCTTGGGTCAGGCCACCAGCAGCTGTGAAAATCAATAAGGCTTACAATGATGAAATAAACTTAAAAAAGAGGCATTGACAGAGAATATTCCACAATGCCACTCTTGATGAGGCTGAGCCTGCTCATACCAAAATCTGAAGAAGTTTTAGTTTTTATTCTGAGAGCCTTTGGCCAACATCAGGAACTTGCAGAATTCTTTGGGCAAAGTTTTCCAAAGTCCAGTCTCCTGATGGATCCAAAATTAGCCTGATATCACAGTACTGGTGTACCCTGAGGCAGTGTGTCTCTCCATCACTCCTTCCTGCACTTCATTGATGGTTTTGGTGAAGAAGACACCAGTTTTGTTTGTTTGTTTTCTTTTTCAGAATGTTTCAGAGTATAAAAAACCCATGTAACCTTGCTGGTCTTGCGAGAAAAATCAAGTTGTGCAAATATTAATAGCACAGACCTGAGAGACTTTCATACAACTTGTTAGTAGTATAAATTTTAATATACATGGACAGCATTCCAAATAGTATTCCAGATACTGGAAATAACATAAATCTTCTGATGCCATCATAAATATTCTCTTCTCTTTCTCCTATACTCTGTCTGATTTGATGTCATATCAGATATAACTGCAAAGACAGCTGTAATCCATATTTTTAAAGCCAAAGGAACTATTCATAGTAGAAAACATATTCCTATATAAAAGCAGTCACAGCCAACACGTCCAGAAAATTTTTGGTCCCTGCTTTATGTGATATATTTGAAATAAAACCTGGTTAAACACAATTATTTTCTCATAGAATATATGATTTTGGACAAGTCTGATGGCCTTAAATTTTTTTTTTCCATGTGTTTAAAGTGATCAAAAAAGTATATTTGCCAATCCCAAGCAGTCATGAATATGTCAAGCTCCTGAACAAAGATGAGCAGAATAAATAAATAAAAAAAGAAAGTCTGAGAGAATAATGTTGTGTCTGTTATGTGCTGTCTCCTTTCATCTGCTTTATCATTCATGCTTGCTAGATTTTCTCTGCAGTTGGGAGGGTTAGAAAATGAGAAACTGAGGTTTTGCATAATCACATGATTCCAGGAAATGCACTTTTAGGGAAAATGACCAAGTGTCACAGACAGTTGACAAGCATGACAAGCTGTGAGAGGTTGCTGTCAGTTTCTGGATGTGAACTTCCAGTTTTTATGAACATAGATATACCATTTGTTACTTTGGAGTAGCATTTATTTATTAACTCATTTCACCAAAGAAACAGTCAACTTTGCAAGTGTCTTCAAATCATTTGCTGTCATAGGGTTTGTAACACTTTTTATGGCCTCTGTAATTTAGGGTAAAGTGATTTAAAGTATATACCTTGATTAGATCTACATTAGCCTTATATTTTTTACGTCAAATTATGTTAAAATGGAAATAATGATTAATTTTGCTATAGGAAATTTCACCGAGTTATAATAATTTCAGTCTTATCTCTTTGAGCTGCATGTTTCTCCTATTGCTTTAAAACTAATTTAGGCCACATTATATACAAAATTAAATCTTACTTTTATAGCTACACCCTTGGGGTTCAATGAAAAGACTTTATGAGCTAGAAATTAAAAGTACTGGTTGAAAATACTATTACATTATACAAGCTATTATTAAGGCAATTTGCAAAGTTGGTATTAAAACTATGCACATTTTTCATTGTTAGCACCCATATATTCAGCCAGCCCATGGGACCATTTTGTACATAATCTGGCAAATAAAATCAATTGAAAGGTAAACAGTAAGTCCACAGCATTTCTTGATAGGGAAAATTGCACTATAATAACTGCAAAGCAGATTTAGCTTCAGATTGTTATTAATTTAGGTGATGCACACCACATTTGTTAAATGTAAAAATCAGTTTGGAACTCTGTGTTCCACAAATATTGGAGAGCACACAGAAACTCTGAGTTTGTTTTCTCATACAAAACCCAGATACCTTATATTCAATGAAATTCAATTTGGCATAAATTTATTTTTCATCTTAAATGTGTAGTCACAGTTGATTTTTGACTCTTGCATATATTTCCAGGATTTGGAGGCAATATAATTGCTTGTTTTGCTTGGACTGTAGGTAACACAATGCATGGCTTAATGCTTTTATTTATGAACAGTGATGTGAAAAACCTTGCAACATGATTTATTGTCTTCTAATTTCAAAGGTGCTGAAAGAGCTGCGACCACCAAGAAGTAGAGTGGAATATCAAATGTTGGCCCAAGATGACAATAGTGAGGCAGAGCCACATGAGCATGCAGTTGGTCCTTTAATGTTATATATTTATATGATCCACATTGGAGCATCCTAGGTGTTTTATCAAGGCAGCACAACTGTGTTCAGACAGAAGGGGAAAAGATTTATTTTTCCTCTCTTGTGGAAACCCTATTCTGAGATTTAGACTTGTGATTTGTTTGGCCCATCAGTTCTTGCAGAGGAGTCTGAGAAAACACTCCCCAGACTTTTTGATGGGCTGATCTTGATTTTAACCAGACCAGGAGACAGCAAGGATGCTCAGGCTGCTGCAGCAGGTTCAGTGGGGATATTAATTAAAAATCTGTCCAGATTCTTGGTAAAACAGCAAAATTGTTCTTGCTACTAGCCTTTGTGGCAAGCTTGTGGCTCAGGAGCTGCCTGGGAAGGAAGAGCTTGTGTAAATGTGCTGCCCAGTCATGGGCAGCCAGCTTTCAGGGGATGCTGTGGGAGAGCTGAAAGACAGAGATCCTTTCCTTGGATGCTCAGCAGTCAGTCTCTGTAGGAAAAGTATGGATTAGGTGTCAAAGGTGACTGGCACACTGTATAATCAAGCCAATAAACTCTGTTCTGTTGCTGAGCAAAAGAAATTTTGACTGTTCCTGTTGTGTTGGGACAGAGGAAATTCCTTTCAGGAATGTTGTGTAGAGCTGTTGTGACCTGAAGCCTGCTGCCAGTCTGCACTGAGGGGTCACAGAAACACCTGAAGGTGTCTGACTTTATTTATGTGAGGGATCAATAACCCTTTAAATGAAATAACACAAGAGTGTAAGCTTTAGGAACTAATTTTGTTTTTTCTTTCATGTTGCAAGAAAAATTCAAGAAGAAACAGGATTTTATTTGGCTAACAAAATCTCCTTAACTATCCAACTTTATTCCCATTGCAGACTATAAAGATATGATTTATAGAGATTAAAGAAGCCTAATAAAAAAAGAATAGCTCTGATATTGTATTTAATTTTGACAGTCTCTATTATCTTCTTACTGTCCCTTAAAGAAAAAGCTTTTATAACTATGCAAACATTGATATTATTAGATATTCATATTTTATGGCCTTGGAAAATGTTGACATATAATTAATTTGATTATGGATAAAGTAATTGAATTTTAGATTGCCTACATTAATTTATTAAACACTGTAAAAGATAATAGATTGAGTGCAAAGGGAAATGGAAGAAATTATGTGTACTCAGAAAACTATCAAGGATGTTTAACATGTTTGTACAGAGAAAAGAAAAAAAAGACATTATGTAATACATCAATCAACCCATGGAGATTACATTTCAAGGCCTTTTTATATTGAACAAATGGAGCTTGATTTTTAGTCTTTTAGAAATATCTGAATTTACAATAGTATAAATTTATAAATAATGCATTTTACTTTTGTTGCTATTGTTATTATGGCCTGAGGATCAAAGCCTCAAATTAAGTACCTGAATTGAATATAACCACCCCTAAGAAATGATTATCACCACACCAAGCCCTATTTATATAACTTTTCAGATTTAAATAACTGAATTAACTTTAAAAATATTTAAATTAAGAAAAAAGTTTAGGGGTGCGGCAAATCAAACCACAGGACCTGGGAATTCTTACACACATTTATCTTCTTCACTGTGTGGCTCTCTTCCCTTGAATGGGGATCCTTCTCCAAGGAACATTGCCCACACTGACTTCAGGAAATTATTTAACATAGAGTTGGTATAATAATGGTCTTATAAATAAAATTGTATGAAACTGATTAGATTTCTTACTAAATGATATGTTCTCAGTAAAATCAATGAAAGTTCATGTGTCTGCATGCAGAGATCTCTTTGTGTTTTGAGGCAGAGAGATCTACTAATCTAATTTTTCTCTAATAAAATAATGGTTTTCATTCCTTGTACTCAATTGTATCTTCATCACTTTCCCATTGGTTTTAGCAAAAATATGTTAGGATCTTCTTAAGACTTGGGGACTTTTTCAGAAATACAAAAAATGACGTGTGCAAAGCTTTGTTTGGAATTGTTTTGGATTTTGATGTTGGAAATTCTCTGTCTTCCCCACTGCTTTTAATTTATTGTTTAAATCGTATTCTAAGGAAACCATACTTATAACAATCTTTGATCCCAGGTCTACAAACAGGTACATCCTTACAAATATGAAGAATCACAATAGTCAGGATTTACCCATACTATACACCTTCCTATTAATTCTCTTAATTGCACTGTACTTATGAGCTTTTTTCTGTGGTATGTTAGAGAAAATTTTTGACTTACAAAGGCTAAAGGAAAAAAACTCTTCAACCCTTATCAGGAGTTATTTCCTCATATATTTTAAAGGTGAATTGAACTTTTAAAGGCTAAGCTTTTCTTATGACAAAGGATGATAAAATACAGAAAATACATTTTAAGCTAATGTCTTGCAGTGTGTATTACCATATTCTTGTTAAAACAATATATTTCTTGATGGAACATCACTCAGTTCTAAATGAGGATTTATTTCAAAGAGAACATTTTTGTCAGTATGTTTTATTGCCATAATATACTACATTTGACATGCATAAACATCAAATTTTGATATGTTTAGGCCAAGATATGTAACCTTTCTCCTTTTTCAAAGTCTTGATTTTAAAATTCTGAATTATGCTGCACTGATTTGTTACCTTTGACGCTTGTCTGACACTCACCTATTTTGAATTGATGGGAGTGCTATTAGATTGAACCATTTCCTGGGGTGCAGTCATATATTTTTGAAATCTAATCACAATGAGCTCTTTACTACAGGAAACAATACATGGATATTGCTGACATCTTACAAAGCAGATAGAAAGAACAGAACATTAAATGCCCAAGTTAATTCCATACATAAAAGAGAGACTGGTGTAACTTTGTCTTATCATATTTCATAGTAGATACATATACAGATGTGATATAAACCTATTACTGCAATAAAAGCTCTCCTTTGCTACTAAAAACCTCTGATTAACAATGAATTTGGTAATGATTACTGTTACAGCTACTATTTAATGCAAACAAAAACTGGGCATAATTTTCAAATGTGGCCAAGTAGAATCTCCTTGGTCCTTGTTATTTATGATTCTGATTTTTGAAGGTCAGATTATTTTTCATTCTCTTTAATAATTCACTAAGTATACTAAATGTTTACTTCATGTCTGAACGACAACCAATCTTGTTTTAATTAAATATACCTCCTGACATTGTTTTAACATATCAGTGAATTCAAATCAGTTAGTAAAATGTTAAGCAAATCAAATTTGTAGTCACTCTCCACTTTGAATATCCACTTCTCTAGTTTCTTCCCACCTGCTGTCATGTGTTAATTTTTTTAAAGCATCATCTATTTGCAAAAAAAGAAAGAAATTGGTATTGTCTTGTGTTGTTTCATCCTTAAAGTGAAACCATTTGCAAGAAAATTATGGGTCCCTAGTGCTGAACTTCTTTGCATATTAATTTTGTTAGCCTTACCTCCTGTGGTCTTTAGTTCTGGAAGGCCTATTAGATAATACACAAGATAAATTTTCCCTGGTATCTTACAGCTAGTCAGAGGAAAATAATCCTTTCTTCTTAAAACTTAAAAATTGCAATATTAGCCGTGCATACATTCTCCCTATTTTATTAGTAAAGATTAATTTAATTAAGCACAATAATCTAGTTAATATTGGTTATATTTGTTTCCAGGTCTCAAGGAATTTATGCTTATCTTAATAAATGTGTCTCAAATAATAATGGATAAGAAATAGGCCCTGCACAAAATTCCGTCAAATGGCAGAGGCAGAATGGGCTTTGATGGAATTTGTGTGTTTTATCTGAAATGCAGAAGCCAAGGGAAGCTGAGTAGTTGGAATAGTTGTGGTCAGGCACAAACATCAGGCACTTCACATGGTTACAAAAGGGGATTTAATTGAATAAGAAGACACTTAGATATTCAGAATTAGAGAAAGATGATTGGTGAGGTTTACAAAAGTGCCCAAGCAGACAAGACACAACTCCTGTTTTCAGCCTGTGTCAGTGAATATTTTGGCATTTAGGTGAGTTTCTCTAAGTATCCAAGTACCTGGGAATTCCTTTGGATCTGTCTTGGGGCTATGATTACATAGCAGCTGACTTTCAGTACGTTTCGCTGTGCCTAGGAAATGAATTTGTGGTTTTTGGAAAGAAAGTGCTGGTGTTACATCTTCTCCATTTACAAATGACCAAATTACAGGTCAAATTTCTTCAGCTGCTTGAACATATTTGCTGTTTGCACCCAAGTACCATAAGCTTTTTTGTTCACAACAAAAGAAATAAATGGAAAGCCCTCAGTTTTTGACAGAGAACTTGTTTTTGAGTTATGTTTTCCCTCAAAACATCCTCTGTTTATGAACAATAGAACTGTTAATATCTCTCAGAACTTTATAGCTGAACAGAGACCAGTCAATTTGTTTCAGGATTTCCAGCTCATACTCTGAAAACAAAGTGAGCCCATCTTTAGGCTAAATTACATCATTATTTACTGGCACTGTCTATTGTTTAAAATGGCACACCAGGCCACAATCCTACACAAGCATATAGTAGTTTTCTTAGACTCTAAAAGTATGGTGGAAAAAAGACATTTTCATAGTTGCTGACATCTCTGATTTACAACTGCATTGGGAACTAGTTATCAAACAGGTTTCTATGCTGTTACCAGATGTTTCTAAAAATCTGTTTTATTTTTTAATGAAAATCCTTAAGGCATTCTAAATGCATTTTTTCCTCATATATATTTTATGTCATAAAAATGTTCTTAAATCACATATCACATGTAGATGTTCTTTGCTCCTGAGAACTGCTAAACCCTTATCTCTGACCCTTGCATTACCTGTGAGGCTTTCTGGGAAAGAAAATTCACCTTTTTTTTGCCCCCCCATACTAACCCACACCTAAATCAGACACACAGGCAGAGAGCACCCTTAACAGTGTGCCAAAAGTGAGAATCCACTCTTAAACCACTAAACTTCCTAAGGTGATTTCCTTCAAAGAAAAAACCCATTGAAACTCACAATTTATTCCCTTTTCTGTAAGTTTGTTATGGACAAACATGGACAGATTTAGAGTGTGGTATCTGCCAATGTCAAAATAGAATGACTTTTTCTAGTTTACTATGAGATTATCGATATTAATCAATTAAATATGCAAAACTTATTTTGTGTACTCAGATGCAAATAACTTACAGACAATGGTCTGAAAGCATGTTAAAAGGATTTTTCCCCAATTAATACTTGGCTATGGGATAAGTAATGAAAATAAATACACAAGCCATCAATAAGTAATCACAGACAAGATCTACTCTGTTTCCTCGGGCAGATCTTTTGACCTTTCAATATTCCTGTTGTCCCTCTTTTTGCATATTTGATCTGTTTAGGCTGTGGGGTGTCTGAAGAGCGAACTGGTTTTACTGTGTTTGTGGAGAACCCAAGCAGTTGCGAGATCTCGGTTTTCTGCAAAGCCTCAAGGCACTGCCAGGCCGTTGATGCACCAACCAATATTTCAATCTACTGAAGTTTCTGCTTTATTGCTAGAAACAGGATCTATCAATACAAAATGGCTTTCAGCCTGTGTTCTTTCATCAGAGTGCTCGCCTACCATGTGCAGAGACCTGATCTCTGCAGGGGTCGTTTGCTATCTCCTGATTTCTGCTACTGCTTTTGCATATGGCTTGTAGGAAGCAAGGAGGAGGAGAAGGATTTTACTGCAGATTCTGTTAGAGAAGAAGTGACATCACCAAGAGATAGAAAGGGGAGAGCAATGAGCTTCCCTGCAGGGCAAGGGAGAGTAAAGAGAATGTCATGGCAGTGTATTTGGGGAAGCAGGTTGGAGAGAAGAATGAACAGAAGGAGAGAGAGCAATAGAGACAACAGGAAGAAGAGTAAAGAATGAGCAATGAGACAATATGATTAGAGCTTTTTTTCCACCAGGGAGAAACATTTGCAATGCAAACAATTAAAATCCGTTAGACTTTCCTAATAATGTTTTTCCATGCATGTAATCATGGCGATTGCCAAAAGGATGGGGAGGAAACAGCAGGCAGGATATTTTTGGGTGTAAATGGAGAAGTGGGAATTGAGATTTGCAAATGGAAGACTGGATGATTTTTATCTTGTGGTTGGACATAGGTTATTGGCATGCAATGACAGAAGAAGTGGTCTGAATGGATTCTAGGGGATGGAAAGTATTCTGTGTCCTAAATCAAATTGTTCCTATTGACATTTACAGTTTTCATCAGTGTTAAATGTACAGACTTGTTTCTATGCTGCTAGGAAAATTTTTTCTGCAAGTATTTAATATATAAGGAGTGAAAATACTGCTTTTCAGTGACTGTAAGGCTATTGTAATTTCTTCCTTACTTAAAAGGAGAAAGTACCATAGTAGGAATTTTTTTGATCCTTGAGTAGCAAACAGTATCTGGCAAATGCAGGTATTTAAATCAGATGAAAATTTAATAGAAATTATCTTCAAAGACTTCTGGAATAAGTTTTAAATGTGGCCTTGTGAAAAGCCACTACATTTAACTCAGAGAATATGAAGGACCTGAGTGTGGTAGAGCCATGATCAAAACCTGTCAATTAAAGCCTAGTGCCTTTCATTGTTTCTACCCTGGCCAGCCTGTGCCAAGGAACAAAAAAGTGACTTCAGTAATCTTATTGATGAAATTCTAATACCAAATTGTCTTCATGTAAATGTAGCATTGTAATATATTTGTTTAAGTAAGGACAGGTACAGCTGCTGGGCTTGTCTTCCTAAGCACTGCACAGTAACTTTAATGTCCCATTTTTGTTGGGCTACCCTGGCTCTCCTTAAGAGTATTTGAGTGTTTTATGTTTTTCTTCATTGGAAATAAATCCTGAACTTGAAGTTCAGTTGTATTTATTTTATTTTCTTTTTATATTTGATAGTTTCATATTAAATAAGTGTTTAATGTTGCCACAATGTTCTGTTTCCCAGCAATTAATTGCTAGGTTTTATTTTCCATTTCATACAAGTTTATTTTATTACTTTACATCTTTGTCTGTTAAACTCATTAGCTTTTTCTGTGAAAACTTCAGTAATTTCTTTAGGGATTTTTTTCCAGGTCATAAATAAACAAGAAATAATCTTTCAAAATGTATTTTCATTATTATTCCCTCCATTCTCAAATACCTCTTGTCTTAACAAACAAAGCCAATTCTTATTTCTTCAGTAGTTTCTGTCACACTATTTGCAAATCATACAGTCTAGTGCTGAGTATTGTACTGGCATCTCCACAGATCTAAAATCAACCGGGGTAAAATTTCTCCTGCTGACCCACTGTTGCTTATTCCAAGTTTTCTTTCCAGTTTACTCTTCTATTTTGTGCTTTGATGTTAATTTTTCTAAGCAATAAATTTGATATTTCTCTGATGAATTTTTCACTATACTGATCTGTAGTATTCATATGTTCAAGAAAACAGATATAATTTTGTTTTCATGTTCAACATGTGTTGAAGTCACTTGAATGGCATCAGTAAGAATTAAACATTCTGGTTTAGATCTGATCCCCATTTTCAATTTGTTGAAACAGTCTCACCACTGGCGTTGTGTCAGCTTTCTTCAATCAATTTGTGCCTCCAAGGTTTGAAAAAGAATCTCTCTCTCTCTCTTTATTTATTTATTTATTTTTACTGCTTCCTCCTTCCTCCTGAATAGTTTTGACAGAAGCTTTTTTGTCATGTACAGGCATTTTGGCTTCCTGACCTAATCGTTTTGCTGATCCTGATTTTCTTCCATAATTCTTCTTGTTTCCTTAGGAAATGTAAATCTGCTGCAGCATCTGTTAGCTATCCTTGTTTATTAATAATTAGGCATGAATGTAATTATAAATTCTTTAATAATTTACCTTTACCACCTCTGAGAGGCCCATAACTGATCTCTTGTTTAAACATTTCAGATCTTTGTCTTACATTATTTTCATATATCATTCTCAAAGTGTTGACCACATTGTTGATACAAGCAAAATCTCATCCTCAGCTCTTGCCAAGAATTTATCTCTGAATGTGTTATCTCTTCTAATTGGACATTTGGGAGAGAACAGATTGCTGGAAGCTCAGCCCTATGGCTCCTTAATTCATAGCTGCTTGGCCCTTCACTAAATTAAAGCTGCATGGAGCTGCCTGATTTAAGAACTCAGAGTATTAAGAGCAGCAAAGGATGAGATGCAGCAGGGCTGTGTACTTTTATGCTGGTTATACACCCTATTTGGATCAGGCTCCAAACACTAACATTCACTTTTCTCCTAATTTACTTCTGCCAAATTAATACAGCTGAAGGAACTGAGCACAGAGGAATCTCCAGCCATTGAGGGGCTATTTTGACTGAATATGTAGTGGAAAATGAGATTAGCAGACCAGAAATCTAGTCCTCTTCAGGAGGTGAACAGATGTGTTCTTCCAGCTTCAGCTGTGCTGGTGGAAGATATTAGTGACCGCAGCCTGTCTCTGGGTGGTTATCAGGAATCCCAAATCCCTTCCACTCTGCTAGGAGCGCTCTCATACAAGCTTCCTCTAACCCATTTCTTCAAAATGCACTAGATTAGCAAAGATTTACTGTTTATCTGAGCTAACCTGGCCTCCTTGGAAGTGGAATAAGGCGGGGAGTGCTCGGGTAACCTGCTCTGCCAGCAGATCAGTAGGGGCAGCAAAGAACAGTGGGCAGCAATCCCTGTCCCTGGCAAAGCTGCTGCAAAGTACATGTCTGGCTAGAGCCCAAATGCTGCTAGATACACATTTGGTCTCCTTCCTAACCCCGTGGGAATTCCAGATCCATTTACTCTTCTAATTTCTGCACTTTAGACTATTCTGCTTTTGACAGCAGCACTTTGTTTATTTCAAAAGCTTTCATTCTCCCAGCGGCGGTGTGGAGTGATGATCTGGTGAGCAGGAAAAAAGAGTGACTTCTAACCACACATGTATGCTCCCCCTGGTTGCCTCCATTTAATAAAATTTTATTATTTGCTACCTCTAAATTCCTCTGTGATAAATCAACAGAATCTGCCATGTCACTCTTCTTTGTATTCTGAACCACAAAAAAAAACCAAAAAAAAAAAAAACAACTTCCTTAGAAAAATATGTCAAGAAAGACTGTGCCTACCCCATAGTGCTTCTGGCTCAAATGAGAAAAAACACAGATGTACTGGACACATTGTGGCAGAGATCTTCTGCTGGAACAAAAAGATACCAGAAAACCCAAATTACATTACACAGACTGGAGATTTGTTGCTTCCATATCATCAGATAAGGCTTTTTCATTTCTACATTGCAGAATAGTAATGATGTCATTCAATGTTTTAGCTTATATGTGTCAAGGATAATTATTCCCCTCGCCCCCAAATTAAAACTGTATTTATTACAGTATTCATATTTCTTTAGTTTTTCCCTTTGACAAGAAATTAAAACTTGCACATCAATATTTTTGACATTTTGAAGACAATTTTTTTCAGGCTGGGGATTTCAAAAGTTGGGGGGGAAGTGATCAAATCCTTAAATTGCTCTAAAGATTTCAGAAAACATGTAGATTTAATGGTCTGCAGCTTTTCAGAGAGGAATCTGAAAGAGAATGAAAATATTGCAATGAAAGTGGGAGCCAGGTCCAGATGTACATGACAGCCTTAAGAGAGTCAAGGAAATTGAGGGCAGCTGAAGAGAAGGTGCAGTGGGATTTATTGGCACCAAAAAAAGTCCCAGGCTTAGAGAATTTTGGTCTGACTACTATTTACTGTGTGTTTAATCACAGCGGCTTTGGAGCGAGCCAAATCTGTCTGGAGAAAGCAGAGCTGGAAAAGTAATGCTTTTCTATTTTTTTAACGGGTGGAAAGCTAGATGAGGGGAGAGCAAAATCAAACCAGATTTTGGAGTGGGGGAATGCAGCAGAAGGACGCGTTTCTGGTCCAGGCGCTGAGGCTGAGCATCCTCAGGGACTTTCAGTGGCTGCGACCCTTTCCCTGGGGATCGCTCGGCTACGTGCGCCCCCGCGGAAGATGCGGCTCGGGAATAACCAGGAGCTTTAAGGTTATTAAAGCTGGAGCACAGAGAACAGTCGCACCCTCCGGGGCTGTGCGAGCCCGGGCGGTCCCGGCGGTGGCGCTGGCAGCGCGCTGGAGGCGCCGGGAGCGCGGAGCGGGGCTGCGGGCACAGCGCCGAGGAGACGCGGAACAGGGTTACAGGGACGGGAGGAGGAGGAGGGAAACCAAAGCCAAAGGCTCAGGGGTGTTCTCCTGCCTCATTCCCCTGCTGGGGGTTCAGGTCTGGGTGCCGCTCTTCCACTCGTTTGCCTCCCCTAGAGGTGGGCGAGGTGAAAGTTGTGAAACCTCTCCCCTGGGTCATTCACCTCGCAGAAAATTTGGCTGCTGTGGAAAGCTTTCTGCGCCTGTTTTTTAGAAGAGAATAAAAGTTTAAAAAGTCCCCATGATCGTGGTATTTTTCGAAGTAGATTTAAGTTAACAATAGGCAGGTAGGTGAGCCTGATTAGCATATTTCAGGGCTTTTCTAGCAGTCATCATCCTAGATGACCCTCCGTTTTCATTGTTTTGACAATGTTGCAGAAGACAGATGGGATTTGATGTTCTGTAGATGAACACACACAAAGTTTGCCTGCTTCTGTTATTTTTTGTTGTCTTGTTTGTGGGTGCTTTGGGAATGTGACAAAGGTGGCAGGGCTTTGAAGAGAGTCCTTTGATGTCTCAGATTTTGGCCACCATGTCTCTCTCTTCCATTGGTATGTACTCAGACTTTCTCAAGAGAAAGGAATGTGTTGGTCATGCACTACTTCTATTGTAAATCGGAACAAAAAAGAGTTACTAGTTTAATATTTCCATCAGAAACACTTCTCTAGTGCTTTATCTGGGCTATCTTTCAATTTTTTAGTGGATTACTTACATAAAAGAGGGTCTATTAATGTTGTTCCATTGAACAGGTTTTTTCCTTTATGAACACTTATGTTTTATCTATCTGCATTTTTAATACATGGGTCTGGCTGACCTAGGAGGAACATGGGCAAATAGAGAACAGAGACATAGTTAGCATGGGCAAAATAACAGTTACAAATAAGGGACTACAAGAAAAAAAAGCATTAGATTGTCACACCGGGTGAAGAAAGGAGAGATTTGCAGAAAGCCTTGCAGCAGACCATGCTCTTCTCACAACAAATAGTTGGTTCTGATGTTCTTTTCGTACTTGATGATGTCATCAGAAACCCTGTGCTTGGAGAGAAAGCAAAATAGCTTTAAATATAAACAGCGATCAAGGTCAAAAACTACAGGAACAAACTGTATTTGAAATGTAGGTACATCTGAGCAAGAGTTACTAAAAGAACTAATTACATAAGATACTATACATACTTGGTGTTCCCCTCTATTTTTATATTTTGGTGATTTTACAGCTAGCTTTTAATTCTTCCTTTCCCTTAGTTTTGAGCAATCCACAGAAACTGGGGGAAAAAGAGATCTTGTCAAAGAACAGAATTTCGCATAATTTTTTAAAGTTTTTCTGGTTATGTTCATTTCAAGTGATTTAGAAAAGTGCTTATGGCAGCCCAGCTAAAGTTTTGGCAGGACTGAGATCTTTGGCTTTTCCTTTTTGAGGAACTTTATGTGATCAACTACAGAACCAATTAGTGTGATCACAACAATCATACCAGTAAGATCTTCCAGTATGACTTTCCTTGAGTTAGAGGAGAAGAGATATTTTTGACTTTATGCCACACTAAAGAGAGGATTATTTGTGTTTATAAGAAAAAGACATAAGCATTTAGATTTACAAATAATTGAACATTCAAGATTGAATTATTTTCCTATAATTTATTTAAAAATAATATTTTACCATAACATAATATCAGGACTCTGTTGTAAGGACAGTGGAAGATGTAAGATTAGCTCTTGGAACAACATGATAGATGTCTTTTTTATAAACATCTTGGGTTTGGAGTGGAGTATTTTGATTGTTTTACATGTTGTATGAGAGCTTTTATTCATCAAAGCACCTAAGCATGCACTTGAGGCTACTTTGTAATTTCTCATTTCTAAATGATTTAAATAATTTAAATTATTTCACTGCAATAAAAGTAGCATGTAATAACTCCTCCTTGTGTTTGCTGATCAGGGCAGTGCTGGTGGTGGAGGGGATGAGGAAAGACAAACATTTTCCTAGGCAGCTATTCCCTTGACTTCCCCAAAAGCATTGCCATTGTGAACAAATCCTCAGTGATGGGAAGAATTTTCTAGAGCTTGTTGACTTCCTCAGGGAGACTTTTAGCAACAGGAAATTTGAGCATTGGGTTCTTATCATGTCAAATTGCAATTCTTATCAGCTGTCTGTATCATCTTTTGACATAAAATCATAAATTTTTAGCAGCCTATATCAGAAGTTAAAAGTCAGTATAGAGGCAACAGTTAACTTTAGGTTGAATTTGAAAATCCTTTTTCTCCAGAAGACTCAAATTTACCAGCTTTCACATCCACAAATATTTAACATGTTCTGTCCTAATGCTTGTGTCTTATACAGATTTGATCCTAGCAACACCTTGGGCTGGAACCCAAGTCCTTTTAAATTCTACTGAAACAGAGTTCTTGGCATGAAGATTTTATTTTAATCTGGGGCAGATAGTCTATGAGCTGGAGATGTATGTAAGTGGGGCATGGATCAGACACTCCTTCCCATTGCTTGTGACCCCGTCATCCCGAATCATCCCTTGTACTGCTGATGCATTTGAAGACCACAGGGTCACTGGTAATTAAGACAGCTTTATAAAAGTGCTAGCAGTTGCAGCTGTAGGATGAAGAGTACCTGGAGTGCAGAATTTGTTAACCACATCAAATTCCCTTCGAAAAGGAAACCCTAGCATTTGTACACACAGTGCTGTCTCACAGGCTCAAGAGTTACACAGGGCTGCATTAGGTCACTATTTGGATGGATGATCTCCATCAAACATGCCAGGTGCTGCAGGAAGCCTTGCTGATGCCATGGTGGCCAGGACTTCCTCTCAGAGGCATTACTAAGCAGTGCTCCACATGCCTCAGGACCTTTTGGTTTGATGGTGAGGATGTATTTTAAGCAGGCATCTCTCAGTTGAAGCGTTTAACACTGACATATAAGGCACAGATCAAGGGCAACAGCCTGCAAAATCCTTTTTGATCTGTGTGAGAATGACAGGCACTGCGTGATAGCTGCAGTCCAGGTGGGAAAGATCAACACTGCTCCCTGAGCTAACCAAAAAGGTGTAAGGGTCTGGAGGGGAGAATTATCACATGTTACAGAGACACTGAGTAGGGAAAGAAGCCACTTTAAAATGGCATCTGAAGCACATAAAATAAATTCTGGGGCTTGTCCTGAATGCCTTAGAATGTATTCTGCCTGCTCAGTGTTTATCCTGCCTGCTTCCTTAACCCAGAAATTCTGGAAGAAAAGCATAGGTTGGAGAAGTACACCATCATCTGGCACATGTAGGCTGATATGCCAGCCTTGATACCTGCCATGCATCACAGCTTCTGCACAGTACATTGCAGTGACTCACGTACAGAAAAGCTAAAAGCAGGAGAGTGACACAATATGGCAAAAATTGTATTTGCACTCACATTTACAATCCAGCTGGTATCAGGACATTTTCACTTAGAGATGAATATCATGGCACAAGGCAAAAAAAAAAGAATGAAAGTAATAAAAATTATTTTTTCCATCAAGGGCATAATTACAAAATGTGGCTGCATCTCCCACTTGTTTTTCCAAACAGCCTTGGACAGTACATGCCGTTGTTAACACTGACAGATGGATGTAGAAACCAGCTGGAGAGTCTCTCTTAGATAGCACTCATTACCAAAGTATGTACTTGGACAAAGTTTTCATGGGATGAGTGTCATTAATTTACTGAACCAGCTTTTATGCTAGAGATAGGTATTAGGTAGCTGGAATGAAGCAATAGGTTCTGCTGCCTTTGAGCCATCCAAAGAAAGTTCAATTTCTGGAACAACCATCAAGCAAAACCATCAAGCAGTCGATTGGCAGATACATTTGCATCCGGCACCATTCCCTAAATGCTCCTTGTAGAGCTGCACACAAAAGTTTAAGAGAGGCACCCCATCCTCCCAGACTGCACTGTAGAAAAAAAGCACCACAAAGCTGAGTTTCAACAAGACCATTGAAACACTGGTGTGAGGGCAGCAACATCAGAGTATTTGCTGGGCACACAGAAATCTTGGGTATTACAATATCATGAGTATTACTGTACAATTAAACATGAGATTGAACATATGTGTAGCAGAGAAATGGGCCAGTCTTCCTAGGTTCATGCCCATTGCTCTAACCACTTGATTATACCAAGTTTACATTACTGTATCAGACATTAAAATCATGGGAGACTTTCCCCTGATTCTCCTGACCCTTGTATCACACCATTAAAGTATGGGTCACATAGTCAGTGACTTCTCTCAACCTAATGTCATAGGTACATTCTTGCTCAATTACTTTATCCTACTGTAATGGAGGACTTACCCTATCCTACTTCATCTCCCTAATGGAGATAGCAATTAAAGAAATAATCTACATATGTGACTGCACATCTGACCCTCTTTTTTTTTGTGTTATGCTAGAAGTGATAGCAACCAGATTCATTTCCCTCCTCATTCCTCTCTGCAGGCTGTGGTCCAGAGGCCTGCAGATAATCATCCCTGAACTGCATCAGGCAAGCCTAGTGTAAATACTTTTCCTTTCTAGAAATTACAAATTTGACAGTTTGCAAATACTTCCCTACATCAGTGCAGGTATTTTGGCCCTGCACATGAATGTGCATCTTCAGTGGCCCCTGCAAGGCAGTGTGGCTGGTATTTGTAGGCTGGTGCTCCCTGGCATGGCATCAGTGGCATGTAGAGCTCTGCAGACAGGGTCAGGTGCTGTAGCAGTGCCCTTGGAGCACGGCAGGGCAATCTCCACAGGAAGGCACTGTTTGCCCTCATGTCCCCTTGGCCAGGCTGTTGTGGTTTTCCTACCCTTCCCTTCTGGCTTTGTCACCCCAGAAGGATGCTGATGGGTTCTTTGAGTGGCTGTTTGTGCTGGGGTGCCAGAGTCTCTGGGATAATCACTTTACAGCACAGTTTACTGCAGTGTTGTTGTCAGAACAGCAATACATATCTGTTGTTGTAGCCAACTGGCATCCAGCTTAAGGATCTTTCCCTCTGACTATTTAAATTAGAGTCTGCATTGTCTTGTGTGATAATGCTCACAGAGCAATAAGGCAGCATGCTTTCTATGAAATGTCTTGTAGCCAGTGATCTTTTAAGCCTTTCTTGGCTTGTCTTCTGGTCTGAACATCTGTGCTCTGTCCCTCTTTCTGTGTGGTGTTCACTGCTATTGGACATTCTGCTTGAGGCAAGATCACGCCTAGTGTTCTGCACTTCCCATCCTAATTGTGGTATTGTGTTTTTGCTGTATATGCTCTTAATCAGCTTTTGCAATCCTTCCTGGAATGTGTATATAAAATTTGTGAAGTATTCTCGGATCCTCTGGAATGATAGCAGAAAAAAAGGAAAGGAATTTTTAAATCAATAAAATATCTTTTCAGTTTTCACTACAGCATTCCCTACATTATGTTTTATTTCAGGTCAATTATTATCTAGGCAATTTCTAAATGTGTGGTGTCTGGCACCAAAGAAGGAGCACACAAAACCCAAGGAAACCATCCTCTGCTCTCTCTCTTCATCCCCAAATCTTTAACTTTCCATTAGGATTTGTTAAAGTCAAGGAGAACTCTGAAGTTGTAGGTGAATAATTTCTGGGGCAATACCAGCCCAGAATGAGCCAAGAGATTTCTAATTTTGTAATTATTTTTTTAACATAATTTCCTACTTGTTTTTATTTTACTCTTCTCATCGTCCTGGTGAACTAGCATGCCTAACACAGCAAAGAAGGATTTTGTTTTATATTTGCACAGAGAATTTAACACATCTCAACACTGCATTTCGTGCAATCAGAAAAAGAACAGTAAATGTAATTGCCTTGTTTTGTGCCAGTAAAGAGTGGTCCTGCAACCTGTGTGGCATTCAGCAGCCCTGTGTGCTGCAGGGTGGGCAGCAGTGCAGAGGTGACTGCATTTTCTGCTTCTAACAAAGTCACACTTGACCTCTGACCTCATGTCTCACCCTTGGTCCCAAGTGTGGGGTCATCTCACAGCAACCACCTGCCCTGCAATGTTTCTCCCACAACATATCAATTGCTCTGGCAAAGCAATTGCATGCGTTTGAAAGATTCGCAGGCATATTGTTCCCATATGGAGTTCTCCTGCAATGAGATATTCAGTTGTCACTCCTGGGGAACACAGTGCCCCTTTAACCTCCACCCCAAGGCTTGTAAGGCTGAGTCTGCTGCTGAAAAATTCCCCCTCCCACTGCAGGTAGTGCCAAATGCTGTGTTTTACACAGATCCTTTCTGAAGCCTGTGGCTTGCCTCTCTGGTCCAGACTATGTTGCCTACATGTTTTTGTGGTCACTGCTGATATTCTTAAAATAAATATAATTAAAGAATAATATCCAGCCTTTGGCATTTCAGTGAATGAAGTAAAGGAGAATGATCCCCACACTGCCTTACTAAAGCAAGAATTCAGCATCAGAGGGAACGAAATGTTGCTGATCTGCTTCAAATGTGACCACAACAATCTAGCTGTGTATTCACAGAGAGAAAGTTATTAGTGTTGGAAAGTGAAATGCTGTGTAGGGAGAAAGCTACTGGGGACTTAACTGTTTTTGCCTCCTGCTTTGGCTGTCACAGATGTTAGTCACATCACATAATGCACTACCTGAAGGCGCTCAGCTACTACGGTGACGAGGGCAGTATAAGAACCTATACAGAATAAAAAACTGTGAGCAATGGTGTCCTGTGAGGATGAATTCAGGAAGAGGATGCCTAAGGGCTATACAACCTAGTGGGTGGTTTCACTAGCCCAGGAAATGGAAATAAAACTCCAAGTCTTGGTCCTTTAAAGGCTTTTTGTCCTTTTTTTTTTTTTTTTTTTTTTTTTTAATCATTGAACAATCAGGAAAGCAGGAAACAAATAATTTTGAAAATTTTCTAAGGACTTTCCACACAAGCCCAGAGGAGAAAAGGAACACCATTTCCCCAGGTGTCATCTGGCATTGCTTCTCCTGTGTTTCTCTTCTACCTTGAGCAGACCTATGGAGATTTAGGACATACTAAGCTGCGGTAGGCTGTGCTGCCTCCACCTTCCACAAATCAGTTGTCAAAGAAAAAAAAATTATATTAGCCTACTTATGTAATGATAGCCTGTTGAAAGACTAATTTTCTTCTTCCTTGGTCTCCAGAAACACTAGTGCTCTCCTCTCCAGTGAATCCTCAGAACCAAAGAGGTCCAAATAGGTGCTTTATCTCAGCAGGGTGGAGGAGGTGATTGCTCTGTGATCCAGGTCAGGTTCCAGGTGCCTAATGAGAGCAATGGGAGGCACTAAGTGCAGAGCTGGCCTCCAAATGTGGCTACTACACTTTGGACATTAAGCACATGCAACTCCTCCTGAAATCAATGGGAGGCAAAGGCCTCTCAGCACTGGAAGTAGGAATGCGATTCATCTCTGAAATCCAACTTTACAGAGCAGTCACTCCCTCTGAACTTGAACCACCATGACTTAGCTGCATTTAGGGCTGATGGAAAGAAATAAGCATGGCTAATTCTGGTCACCAGCTTATTCTAGGTGGCTGTAGGTAATTGGAGGCAATTAAGCTGATATGAAATGAATTCTGCTCCTGCTGTCTAAAATCAAGGACTTGCTTATGGGAAGCAACCACAGTAATGGGAAACTTTTGAAGCTAATTAATGTATCCAGTGGAATATTTCATCAGAATGGCAGGGCCAAGGACAGGATCATGGAATCTGTACTCCCATTACCTTACAGTCATCAGGCACATTTGCAATGTAAAGTTTAGACTAAAGATATCTAAAAAATGGGTACTTTTAGACAGACAGCTAGCAATTTTGTTCTATGATAGACATATTATTAAAACTGTCTTTTTTTTAGAGCTGTAACCAAGATATTTTTCAAAATCTAATAATTATAATTTTAAGCAAAATCTGCAGAAATTAGATACTGAATCTCATTCACTTTATGTAAGATAAATGAGAATTATGGGCAAGATATAATAGTAGATTAAGATTATGTTCTCTAGCTCTATTTCACAATACTGCAAGAATTGTAAAAGAATAATATAGGTAGTAATCTGTAACTATTTCAACCATTTTTAGGTTGAAAAATACATAGCAAGTGCTTAACTTCTTATTGTGACTGTAGAAGAAGAAGAATGTGATAACATTTGTGATAGTCCTGCACTGTGGAATTTGGAAGATGTTTCAGTTCATAAATATGTTAAATGCTTCCTTCTTTGCTATTGTACCTAATAATAAGCATGAAAATACACCATGTTGGATTTTCAATGGCTGACATTCATTCAGCCAAGTCTACTGCTTGCTCAATAAATTATGTATGTACATTAAAATATCATTTGTTGGATCCCCACAAAATGTATCCACTCTGCAGTGCACGTGATGTTGAAAAAAATGCAATTATATTTAAATATATTTCTGTTTTACCTGAGTACTTGTCTCAATGGCCTCATCCTCACTAAACGAAATTTGGTTTCAATGGATTTGGGAGAACCTGGTCCCCAAGATTTTGGCACTGTAGGGTAGTCGATTTTATTTACTGTTCTGGGCTGGCAGTCGCACCTTTTGGGGATGAATATTAATTCTCATCTTAGCATAATCATTTTAGAATATTCCCTTTGTTCCATTGCCCAGATGTGTCTCGTGTCATCAGCAGATGAGCTGAACAGCAGTGGTTTGACGTGCTCGGCGGCTGATTAGGCACACGGGCTGGAGGAGGCTGTGATGAAGGAATTCGTGTGGATGCTGCAGAGCTGCTTCTCACTTGTGCTGTGGTGTTAGGCAGTGGTAATGAAGGGCTGGTAAACAGGATGCTTTTGGGAGTGACTGGGTCTGTAGGGCTGCACTCCCATTGTCAAGGCTTGAATGTGCTTTGGGGAGAACCCCAAATATGTGCAGGGTAACATGCTGTCACGAAAAAGGAGCCTTTACCTGTGGAGGTATGCCCTTCAACTATTGAAAATACTTTTGAACTGGGGGGAAAAAGGTGGGAAATTTCTCCTAATTATGATTGGGATGACTTAAACACAATTTCCCTGACAGCAGTAGCACTATGCCTACTGTCTGACTATGTGAGAGGAGAAAAACCCTCCAGCTGGTGTTTTCTTGATCAACTTCTTTCAAGTGGAGAGGAAGCAAAAAAGCTGTAGGTTCAGCAGATGGTTTGAAATGGCCAGTGGCATCCCACAGCCTGTGCCTCTGGTACCTGGAATTCAGTTCTCTGACCATTGACACTGTTCTGCCTTAATAAGAGAAAAGCCATGCAAGAGAACAAAACTTGTTTATAAAGCTGTGTCTGAAATGGGTGATTAGGCATGAGACAGTTATGATCATTTGTCCTAGGCGCCACGTTGATCACTTTATAGTCTCAAATTGTCTTAATGCATTTATATTTTCTGTATTCCCACCAAGAGGCTTTTCCTTTCATTTCTCCTGCTGTAATGAACAACACATAGCAGCAACCAGGCAAAGAACCATTATTTTTAGTTGGTGGCCTATGTCTTCTGCAGCAACCTCCGACATAAGTGAGCCCAATTTTGTGACCATAATTACACATGGGCCCAACTGTTTGAACTTGCAATTGCACCCATTTAGAAGCTTTGCAATTGGGCAGTTAGTCTTCTAAATGGGGACAATTGCAAGCTACAAATAACTAGTCCAGCATTTAATTGCTGGTGTAAAATGATTCCTACAACATTGGAGGTCAGGTAGAAGTCCAGCTGAAAACAAAAAAAAACCACAGCCTATTTGGGCAGCACAGAGGAGGCATGAACTTTCCTGGTCAATAAATCTGCCAGTGAACTACAAATGGTTGCAAAAATTGAAAGCCACGTGCGTTTGTGAGGAGAGAAAAAAACTGCCTGGGGCAGTGTTGAGTAGCAGCAGTGCAGCAGGCTCAGGCTCTCACAACAGACAGGTAGATGAGCTGACTGGAAGCCATCCAAAACACACTTACTGGTATTTCTGTCACTGGAATGATGCTCAAAAAGCAGTTCCAAAAAGGTCACACTCCAGACAACAGCATACTAGCTGAGTTTAAAGACCAAATAGATTTGGCTTATGTTCAACTAAAGAAACTTTTATGTCACGGGCATATTTGATACTTAAAACAGTTTTGATACTTCAAAAGAGAAGTAGCACCACCCCTTTCAAAACCTTACCTCAAGGTTTTCACCATTTTTCTGAAGGCAAATGAAGGCTATTAATAGATTGATGCCTACTTTTTTGGTGGGTGTTATGAAAATTCTTGATTACAAACCCAAATAGCATCTCTGAGCTGGATTTAAATACATGTACATATTCAGGCACAGGGTTCTAATTGTTAACTTTTCCCTTTGACATTTTTATCCCATAACCAAGTCACCAGAAAGCATTAGTGAGGAAGAATGACTGATTTCAAGGGCGAGAGAATTTAGGTGTGAGTTTAATTTAAAGCACATTCTGATGCAAATCAAAGGAAGATTTTTTTTCCTTCTTTATAAATTATTTAATTTCAAAATATAAACTTCCAATGCAAGCTGTGTAGAAGGAACAGCACATCCCCTCATATATCTGTTTGCATTTTTTGCTTTGGTGTATTCACACTCTTAAATATTTGCTTCCCCAGAATGTTCTTTCAGGCAGATGAGCTTTCTGGTAGGGATAATTATGGAAACAGGACACTTTAAACACCTTTGAATATATATATATATATATATATGTATAAGGAATAATTTTTGTTTTACAAATATGGTACTGCAACCTGTTTCAGACAGCTTTGCAAATTTTATCAAAAAGTAGAAACAAACTTGATGGGTTTTTCAAAAATTTTTAGTGATTGCCTGTCAGATGAAGGACAGAGCAGTGAGAGGTGATTGTAATTATTACCTAAATAGCTCCTAATAACAAGTAAATTGCAGGGAATCTAGAGCTACTTCTGTGAACTATTCATATATAGAAAAAATCTGCTTTGTTATATAAATTACTATATCAATTATGCTAAAACTGATATTGCAAATGCCAAAGAATCCTGCCTGACACACTAATATTTTTTTCTTTGCTTTTCAATAAAATAATTTAATCATTTTCTTAGCAGATGGCTAGTTAAAATTTGAGGCTAATATCAATCCTATACAGAGTGAGGAAAAGGTGCACCTTTGTATTATCACTGAGGACAAGAGAATTTGGATAATTTCAAAAAAGATTTTGAACCACTGCTGTGAAGAAATAGGGAGAATTGCCCTCATATAAACTGGAATTCATCCATGAATTTTCTACCAGCTATAGGGTTTTCTACCAGCTATATGGTTTTCTACCTATAAAACTGCTGAGGTATTTATGTGTTTTGGCTCCATGCACACCATTTTTCCCATCAAAATCAGTTCTTACAATTAAGCATATGATCAAATATTTTGTCTGATTAGTTTAGAATACATTCCTGGGCTGACAAAGTCCCTCTGAGAACTGAATCCCACTGGGATGAGTTTATATCATACACTTGGTTGTGTTAGTGACTATTGGCAGTACTAATTCTGATATAAAATAACGTACACATATTTACATACATAAAAATCCACACATATATATATGCACATGCTGCATTCATACATATGCATTTGATTTATTTATATTATAGATATTGGATTTTATATTTTGACCTCCTTGGGCTGCAGGAAGGGGAAGGCACCTCCAGTGAGCCTGGCTGTCCCTTCTTGCTCCACAGTGTGTGGGTCCCCCACTGTGGCAATGGGGAGGTTCTTCTGACTGGAACACTGTTTTTCTGGTTTGTGAAATTGTTAATATTTACTTTTGGCTGTCGTGCACTTCAGATTTGTCTGCTTGGGAATACCTAGGGGACACGTTTGCTTGCAACACATTGCGGTTTAATTAAGCTGATTTCAGTTGGATTGTTCTGTGTGCTTTATGGCAAGCATGGAATAAGCAAGTGGTTTATTTTATTTATTTTTAAAAAAAGAACTAAAAGGAAATGGTACAATGCAGAAGCATTATAAACAAGTATCCTCTGGGGCAATTGTTTATTGACCCACTTTTTAGCAAAACACCATATACATTATCATGCTACATCACAACTATGATTCTGCTCTGTCAAACTGAAGAGGATTTCTGCCAGCATCTTAAATGAGAGAAACATTTGACCCTAAAACAGCAACCCCACATCCTGATGCATATGAGATAGTTACCATCTGTACAGTGCATAGTAAAATAGTGAACTCCTTAAATATATTCTTTCATGTGCCATTTTAAACATAGTTCCTTTTTCCCTTTTTTTTTTTTTTTTTCTTCAAGCTGTTATGGATGTTTGCCTAAATAATGTGCAGTCTGCTTTTCTTAAGTAAACATTTTCCAAATAGTGTTCATTAATGGCTATAAAGTAAATCCCAGTGCAAGCTGATCTTTTATGTTCCCCCTCCCTTATGTCCACATTTCTGAGAACATTGATGCTGGAACCAATACAAACCATCCCAGCTGTCTCCAAAATTAGTACTGAGAAAAATAAACTGTTCTTCAAAGTAATAATTTTATATAACTAAATAAATAAATATTGTCAACACTGGGTCAAAAATACAAGCAAAATTACATCAAATTCACTTCATAAGATGGATTGTATGAATGCATTTCAGTTCCTCTCTCATCATTCTCCTTTATATTTTTAGACAGTCTTTATGTGAATACAATGACTCCAATATCAAACATTTTAAATGATGCTTGAAATATCAGTCACTTGGCTTTGATGTCACACACAATTAAATTCAACCCATCTTCTCTCAGTTAATAACAGCAATCTCACCAAGTCTAGTGCCTAATTAATACAAGCTATTTGTCACATAGAGGTGACACATGTATATCAGAAAGCTTGAAATATTGTTTTGTGCTGCAGTAGCGCTACCCAGCCCTGCAATATAGAAACTGTCTTATGTGTGATTGTCTTTAAAGATTTCAAAAGGCCTCAGAGTTTGGTGTGCTCAAGCTGGGACTCGACAGTGCATAGAAGGCACTACTGATGTGCTGGCTCCCTTTAGGCTGCTAAATAGTGAGGTATTTAGAAAGAAAGGCTGCTGGAATTGAAAGGATCATACCTGATCATTCATTTAGGTGATCGGCAGAATTACGGATACGCAGTGCCAGTGGTAATTTGCTTAACCTGCAGTTTTTAAGCTATGTGATAGAATACACAATCACACATTTTCTTATTGTTGCATAAGCATTTCTTCATATTATTTATGCTCAGCATTTTTTAACAATGTGTTTCAGCCAGGGTTGCTGTTGCCAAATAAATGAGCTTGTCTGCCTCTTGTTAATTATCATTGTGTAATAAATAACTGTATAATAAGGTGGGCCTAATCCTGCCTTCTTAACTCAGGCAAGAATTCTGTCTGCCTCACTGGGTATTTTGCCTATATTAAGGCAGCAGACTTGGGACCAAAAATTGCCTACATTGTTAGTAGCAGTAAATTAAGGATAATTTGTTATTGAACTCTTCTTGTGAATAAAGCACAACAGAGAAACCCTCATAGGAAGGAAGGAAGGAAGGAACTCTGGATTAGTAACCATAGTAATACCTATGGATTTTCAGTGCATTATATTTTGCAGCAAGTGTGAAAGGCTTTTCCTGGATTTTTTGATTATATGTGTTTTTGCTTCTCTTATATATGAGCAGTAGGGTGTTTGTAATGACAAAAACCACCTGTAGCTCATTGGGGCTTACTTCCACCCAGAACTGAGCATGGGAAGGTCTACTCTAGCTGCTCTTGGCTCTGAGAAGGAGTACCACCACAAGTCAGGGGACAGCTGATGCAAAATTCAAACCAATGCAGTCTCTGGAGTCTCTCTTTGTTCACAGCCAGTGTTGCTGGTGGGCACAATGGTGTTCTAACTTCATGGGAATTTTTTTTCTCTGAATTGCCAACTGAGTGGTGTTCCCTAAATACAGGCCACTAAATCTGACAGAGAGAGATATAAGTACAGAGATGGATTGATGATTTTTCTCCCCTCCAATCTACCCTTTGCTAGCCCTCTGTTAAATACCCTCAAGAGTATAAAGCACAGGGGAAATTATCTCAAAGTCTGGCTGTTGCAATACTGGGATAAACTGTCTACCTTTCTTCATGGGATTTTAGGATACATAATCATGTAATTCATGGTCAGTGAGGGAAGGGAATCAGAGAGGCCCTTCTAACAGAAACAAGTGGTTTTTTTCATTACAGCTTAAGAAAATGTGAGAAGTTAATCTCACATCTTGTCAGACGTGTTCATTTTCAAGCCCATCAAAATGTGAGCCTATATCAAGGTGGAGCTGAACAATAAGTCAGACCTATATGCAGAAGAGTGGAGAGTGCCCCAATCTCTGTAACACTTGAGCAGAAAGGTGTGTTTGAGCTCAGTGGCAATCTAGCAAGCTAGTCTGTAATAGATTTGTGGTAAGAGGGTTTTTTTTCTCAGCTGTGGTATCTGTAAACACAAAAAAGTCGCCATCAGTGAAAGGAAAAATTTAATTGAAAACAATTACTATGAAGAGAGTTTAAGGGTTGTGGTGGATAAATACCTGAGCTCTGAAGGGATGTGCTGGTTAGAAAGATTAATGTGTTTGTAGATAGTGGTTGCAGTAGTAGCAAGTTGATCTCTTTATGCCAGATACATCATAAAGAGCCATGAGGAGTTTACAACCAATGCTGAAACTGAGCAGCAAGTAGGGCATAGGAGCAGAGTGTGTTCTGTGAGATGGAGTGGTTGGACACTGAAATCTGACAGTTTAACATTAGAAATCAAATGCTTCTGTTTGACAGATAAATTACTCACCACTTAAACAGAGTATTCAGAGTTACAGTGACTGCTTTGCCACTTGGCATTTCTACTCTGAGACTGAAAGAATTTCCAAATAGTAGGATTTTTACCTTTAGTGATGCAGCCTTTGTGTAGTAATTGCTAAATGAAAATTTATTCTAATACTTTGGAGGTCAGGTTAAAAGATCATAACACGATTTTCCATGCCTAAGATCTTTGAAGAGCTAGTTGCTGAAAGGCAAAGGTCTCCTTTGCATTCCTCATTTTTCTAGTACTAAATGAACAGATCATCTTCCTCCCCTAGACACACCTGTTAAAACATATTGTTCTTTTACTGCTGGTAGCAGTCAAGTCTCTGAATTAGAAATCTCTCAAAGTTGAAAGGAGAAAACCTATTGAATAATTAATTGATAAACTATTACTAGTAGAAATATTCTGGGGATATTAAAAATATTCTTGTATGTGGTGTAGGATGTGGGAAAACTGCAAAGTACATTTCCTCTGGAAATGAAATGGCAGGCTGCACAGAGTATAACTGTGATGTAGGGACAATGTCACCAGTATATCATGTATCTCACAGTGCTACAGTTCTCACTTAAAAGCATAGAATTAATTTCCTTGTGACTATCTTTTTTTATTTTTTTTTTTCGTGTGTGTGTGTGTGTGTGTGTGTTAACTTCCATCAAATTATGCTTCAGTTACCTAATAGACAAAATGCATCCTCCCTGATGGTCTGTCAGCTACTTCCTGCTACAAAGCTTCCAGGGGCTGGAGTGCTGGAGGCGAGCCACCCTGGCAGGTGTCCAGCCCTGGCTGGCCAGCTGGCTGCTGCTGGCCCTGCTGCTGCTCCTCCTGCGTGCAGCAGCCCAGAGCCTGCACAAAGGCTCCACAGAATCTTGGAGTGACCATTTGGATTGCCCAAACAGAGCAATAAGGCGCTGTCTGAGGGAAAAGGCGAGCGCTGGCTCGTGCCATATGCGGTTATGGAGAGTCTGTCCCCACACTGTCCCCACAGTGGTTAATGGAGCTGTGTTTTGTTTGTGCTGAGTGTGCCCAGGGCTCTGCAGATGATCGTGCTGGATGCTGCTCTTTTGCCATACTGTTTTAGAGCTACCCCCTGCATTTTTCCCTGTGCAGCCAAAACAAAAGAGATGTGTGTGCTGTGCTGTGCTGTGGGGCACCCTGGCCTGGCGCTCCCTCTCGTGATGGAAGCAGCAGGGACAGATCAGATCCCTTCCTCACCGTGCACTCACAGCTGGGCTGAGGGTCATTCCCCCTGCTCTCCCCTGCCCTGCTGCAGCCTGGCACCCTGCTGGGGCTGTGGGCATGTGCCCAACGCTGCAGGGCAGGTGTCCAGCCTTGCCAGGCTCCTCATCCTTCTAAGTTGGCATGCAATTTTCCAGCATCACTCAGAGAAACATCCCTGTGAGTGGGTCAGCATCCAGCTACCCGAGGCTTTGCTGTTCTCTGTGCAGTCACTGTGTGTCATTTCTGTGCCTCAGGATGACAGAACACTGCTCTACTGCTGTTGAGGTGAGTTGATTTTGACTGGAGGTGTTGATGAGGTGTTTCATGTGGCACTCAGGCCTGCAGCTCTTCAAGGGGACGTGGTGTGACCTGCTTACAGTGTACTGCCCTGCATTTATAGAGCATGTGAGAACTTCTACCCAAATCTCCCCAAACAGATCTTGTTTTGATCACTTCAAAAGTATAAATGTGCTTTATTTACCAGAGTGTTAATAAGCCATGCATCCCCAGAGCAAGTGCAGTAGGACTAAGAGAAGTGTGTGGGGCTGTGCCTCCTTCCACAATCTGACCTTATAAATTAACCCCTGGTACTTACCTGCTCAGACCTCTGTGCAGTAGATTTGGGTAGCACTCAGGCTAATGACATATACCTAAAAATCACTTCACTTAGAGCTAGCAGGGGTAATGAAATACCCTGAATAGGCTGGTGACACAAACTGGCTGTGAACAAAAACAATGAGTCCTGCCAAGGTCATTACAAAGGCTCAGTATTTGCCAATTATTACCACATATGTACACAGCTCTCCCCTTCACTCCCCAAAGTGAGATGAACCTGGTGAACTCATGTGCTGTTGTAGGCTGTCAGACATGGTTTGACCCTGTCTGGTATGGGGGCAGAAGGGGAAATTTTTGCTTCAGGAGCCCATCCCATATACAAAGAGTTTTATCTCACTGTTTGGAAACCAAGCACTCTGTAACAGAGGGTCATCCTCAGGCAGCTCCTGCTGAAATTTCAAAGATGTTGCTGGCTGGCTCGTGAGGGATCTTTCCTAGCTTTGTGTCTTGGTGTCCTCTGTTGGTGCTGGTGCCAGAGGTCCCCCTGTACCTTGGCTGACACACAACTGCATGTGGAGAGCCCTGAGCTCTGGAGGGATGGTGTTGGCCATTGGCCACATGCAAACAGGCTCAGACTGGGATTTGTTGCTCCACAAACTGAAAGTAAGCACCAATTTAATTTCTATGCCTTTATGAGCAATTTTAAAGGTGAAGGATATTTTCTTGCCGACGTTTCCATATATTAGATTGGGAAAGTTATCAAAATTAAGCACTCCACAGTGGGTAGATGCTTTGTTTGTAGTGAAATGGGCTTCCATAAAGTGATGAATTAGTGAAATGAAGTACTGAGGATCATCACATTGTATTGCCAGAACAATGGACGATTCATGAAATGATCTGCTTGTAAATAATTTCTGATATCTGCTATGTACAACACTACTGAGTCTTATTTTCTAAAATAAATACTGTTTTCTTTTAGAGAAAAAAAAATAGAGAGTGGGACTGCCAAAATATTAAATTACAGAAGACTTTATAATATAATTTTATTTCTTTATCACCATTTTATCATGTTTATGTAAAATGCCAAGGTATTATTTATTTTCAAATTACTATCTTGTTACATCAATAACATTTTTGTATTTTTTGATTGGTTTACATTATGATGAATGCAGAATGGCTACAAAACTTTAAAATGTGTAATATTTCATGTAAATATTTTACAGGAAAAATCTCAGTGTGATGTATGTTATTTCTGAGGTCTGTTGTTGACACCACAGAAAAGATATGCAAAAATAGAAATAAATAATTCAGTGATTTTACATTTCTTATACAACAGTATTGGAAATAATTTTGTTAAAAAAGTGATGAAATTCTTTTTGAAATGCTAAGGTAAATGGAGGATCTTTGAAATAACATCACAGACTTTCATTGATACATTTTTCCATCTAAACAATGTTTTCTTGAAATAAATCCCTTTTTAAAGAGTACTGATTTCAATAAAAATGGTTTGGCGAAAAGAATTTGTACTGAGGACAGATAAATGTTGCAAAAATAGTAGAGAAAGTATAATTCCAAAATATCTTACTATTTAGAGGAATTGTTTAATGTTGCATCTGTGACGATTTACTGAATAATATTGCACCTTTGCAGGTGAATACATCATCATCTGATGATGAACCATTTTGGAGCTATGTTGATGTCTCTGTTAGAAAAGAAAAACAGATTCAAAAGTCTCTCATCCTGTGCTCTTTAGTTGTTCTTACTGTTAAATTAATAATATCAATCAAATGAAAATAACCCACTTCTAGAGATGTCCTGTTCCTGCTGAATTCAGAGGGTGTGGAATAAATGCTTTTTAGGGGGTCTTAAAATATAATGAGCTGACAGTGTAAAGGATGGTTTTCTCTCCTGTTGAAGTCAAGGGGAAATAAGGAAACCTGGCCAGAGCTGGAGTTTCCTGCAAGTGGAGTCAGTGTGACTCCAGCAGTGTGGCTGTGTGTGAGCCTCCCCACTGCTCATTAAAGGATCAGGGCCTGGCTTAGGAAACTAAATCCTTATCTTAGCAATGTTATGTGAAGCACTTAAAATCAGGAGAACTTTGTTTCTTGGCTGATAAAACAAAGCTTGGATCCAACTACCTAGAGTTTGATTCTGCATTTCTTGCACATCAAGGAATTTGGCTTTACAGGGAATTTTAAGCTTTGAAAGAAATCCTGGATTAAGCTCCTGAATGATTAAAATTTAAGTGCTGTCAGATTTCTACATATAAAGTAAAAATAAAATAAAAATTAACATTTAAAAAAATAATACCCACAGTCTCCAGGACCTGAGGCAGGCTTGGAGCATTGTAATGGAAATTTCAGTCCCATGTGCCACAGTAACTGCAGCGCAGCAACTTTTTAAAATAGCCATAATGACGCTGTTGCTGGTGGTGAAGGGAAAATATCACAAACCCTTTCTTTCCCTAACATGTCTAGTAAAACTCGGTAATGTGCAGCCAGATAATATTTTGTTAATTTTATATGTGTTCAAAGATTGCTGATGGATACTTGAAAAGAGAGAAAAAGTGCTTTCCTTGGCATTCTTATGGAAGACACAAATTTTGGCCAAACAAAAGAAATGACAACCCTTGCAGAATGGAACTGACACTCCAGTTTCCCACAGATTTTTATTCACACAGTAAAATGTCTGTTTCTGGATCTTTAATTTTTAATTCTGGGTAGCATGTTAGTGTTTTTAATGTAAAAATATAATGTCTCCATTAGCCAGATCATCTGAGGATTTGGTCTCATTCTATGTGTAGTAGAAACCGGTCTTGTGCAGTTATTTATCGCCTCTCAAAAAAGCAATATAATTTACTGGAATTTTTTTTTTTTTTTTAACTTGATACATGAGAAAGTTAAAGGTCAGAGAGTGAGTGCTTTTTTGAGGGGCTGAGATAACTTTGGGCAATGATTCTTAGGGCAGATACGTTTAAGACAGAATGTTTTTTAACATCAATTTTAGGTATTTGTAACATACTTAATAGTTTACATTTAAACTATATAAATCAAAGAAAACATTTAAATTTGATGTCAATTGCCATTTTATGTCAAAATCACACACAAAAAAAGCAACAAGCTTTCAAAAGGCATAAAACATATAAAGTAGTGGCATATGTATGTCACCTTTTTATTTAGTCTTTAATTTGGTGGTATAAAATTACCTACAACAGTGCATTAAGTCAATCCAAACTCAAACTCTGAGAAAGCAGTAAAATTCTGTCACAGTAGAATAATAAAAAAAATTTGCAGTATTTATGGTGTTGAGAAGTCCTTATTATAGGTTACAGAACAAATAAAGTCTTAAGTTACCTCTTCTGATTTTGATGGTAACAAAAGCAACCATTTCAGAAATATAGTGGTGTTAGAGCAATCAAAGAGAATGCTTTCTTACCATAATGTTAGCATCATCTCAGCATGTGGTGCCAGAAAGGTTCTCTTTCTGCAACATACCACTAATCCTGCATTGTCTTTATTATCTTTATTTTCTGATACTTGCCCATGCTGATCATTCACCAACTGAAGAGATGGAACACTGAGGTCTTCAAATATTGATAAATTATATTAATATTAGGATACCTGATAAACTCTTTAGTATTCTTTGAATTCCAGGTTGCAGTCAACCCACTATATATATATATATATATATATATATATATATATATATACACATACATATATATATATGTGTGTGTGTGTGTGTGTGTACTAATATGGAATAAGTATTTTACACTCATATCACATAGGAAGATGAAATGATTTATAGCCCTGCAGTAACAAGAAAATGTCATCTCTGGAATACATGTTTATGGATTTATTTTTATAAAAGATGATTTTACATGTGCCCATCCCCCTTTTTGGATGTAAGAAAAATATGTGCCTGAAATATGTCTGTATTTCTTGGAACCTGTAAAAATGAATTGCAGATATAAACTGGAATGGTTGATTGGCACGAGCCCTTACTGGGATGTAGATTTGTGTTTTAAATTAATTTTGGACAAGTGAGGACATAAACTCTGACCACAGCACATCTTTGATGCTGACAACGCTCCTGCCCATTGAGTTTTTTTGCTGTTTGCAGTAGCTCAGCCTATAGACTTAGCTGTGAAAAATGCCTGTTATGAAATGCAGGATTTAACCTTTAAGTAATAGTAACTAAGTTATTGGTAGTGAGTGGCTTCACGGAAACCAAATATGAGAAACACTGTGAGTCCAATTACGTCATCTTTACATTGAGTGCTTTCTCATATTTCTGTTGAAGTAATTTCACATACCTCCCAAAATGACTCTTTCAAAATAATTACAAAATCATTTTCAACAGTGAATAAATGTGTAAAGGTTCACCAGTGATTTTAAGGTTGAAAAAAAGGGCCCTTTGTGTTAGATAATTTCATTGCTCTATGTTCACAAGTGATTAACTCCCCAATGAGATCTGATTGCTTTTTGTATTCAGACCAAAAAAAGATATGTAAAATGAGCAAAATGTTGTATTTTGAGCGCTGCCTATGGGGCAAGTTTAACATATGCTTTTTGGGACATCACAATGATTTTTTTACTAGCCATATTTGCTGCACATGTGCAACATGGTAGCCTGCCAAAATGCACACAATAGTTACATGATGGGTCACTGAAAAAAATAGATTTCAAACAGAGTATCTAAATACTTAATTCGTATACAGATATGGGACCTCTTCTAAGACACTGTGGTCGATTAAGGAAATAATAATATACATTTTATTAGAAACACATGCTGCCTAGAAACCCAGTTCCTTCTTCTGTTCATGCAAATGACAGCAAGCCTTGGACCTTAAGATGCTGGGCTAGAACCCAGCCCAATTGCACAGAAGGTAGAAAGACCCAAAAGAGTGAGAATAGTTGTCTTTTCAGGTGGGAAGAAGATGTAGACATCCTACAAAGAGATGAGTTGACATGAATATAATGCCCATCCTGTCACCCTTTCCCAGTACCCCATTTGTTGCTGTTCAGGATGTAAGCAAATGGAAATGTTTCAAACCATGCTGGGGCTGCCCTCTGTGTGTGACCCCTTTCACATCCCACCCCTGCCCTGTGCAGTGGAACATGACTTCTGCTGCTTCAGGACCTACATGGAACAGGGCAGGATTGCTTCTAACTGTGGATGTTCTGTAGCTCTGTGGCCACAGCTGAAGGAAGTTCCCAGCAAATCCACTTTAATAATAACATGGAAAATTACTCAGAGAGATGTTGTGCCAAGGTTGCTGGTAAATAACAATTTCCCAAGTCAGCCATTCAGTTAACATGGCAGCAGAGGATACAACAAGTCCCACATCAGTTTAGCTATCAAGTCACTCCTTCTTGGATGGGCACCTCAAACAACCAATGACCCCACCCTCCCCTCAGCAGGGACATGTGTGCTCTTAAGGGAGAAGGTTAGGGCACAGCACTGCCAATTCCCATGGAAATTGTGGTTTTTGGGGGACTGTGGGATTGCTTGTGGACAGCCTTTGGAAATAGGGAGGCACTGGGCTGTCATGGAGACTTATTGGTCTTCTGCACCTGAGGTGGTGGGAAATGAAGCTGAAGTGTCTAATGCACGTGTGTGCCTGGACAGCTCAGCATGGTGTCAGCAGTGCTCAAAGGATAGAGGGATTCATTGTTCCTTTGGCCATGTCCCAACTACAGGGCTGCCCTAATTTTTCAGGGTTGGACAGTGCCCGTTATCAGCTGGGCAAATGTTGTCTCTGAGCTACACTGCCTTAGCTTTGGCATAGTTAATTTTTAAAATCGAGGTGTGGGGGTAGCTGGCTGCTGCCACGTGTTCCTGCTGCATGTTTGTTGGCATGTGCTGGTAAACTCCAGCACCAGAGTGTGGTATAAATGGAGAAGTCTCCAAGTGGCTTCACTTGGGTACCACACTGACCATTGTCTTTGTGCCAGGGCTGGACCTGTTACTCCTCTTCATCTCTGCTGCAGGTTCTCCCCATCCAGGGCTACGACCTCAACCCCTCTGCTCCATTTTGCCTCCTCTGTGAGCACCAGTTCCAATCTCCAGTGATGACCATGCAGCATCTCTGGCATCATGGTTCCCACTCAGTCTATGCTGAAACCTGGGCTGGGAGTTGAAATATTCTGTGTTCTCCCCATGTACAGCAGCTGCTGCTGGAGATGCTGGGTGTGACATGAAAGCCCCCAGGCACAGTGGATCCCACTCTCACAGCCTGACATGACAGCTGTGTAAGCAGTGGGTTTATGATTTCTTTCTGGATTGAAATTTTTAAATTTTACATACTTTAAGAATATTTATAAAGGTAATCTAATAGAGTTGGAACTTCTTTTGTGTGTGTGATTTTTTTTTATTTTTATTTTTTTTTGGAGAAAAAAGAAAAATATTTTATCTGAATGTATGGAACAGAACATAACATTCATCTGTATTAATTCTTAGCTGAATGTGTCAAAAATGAAAACTGTTAGGGTAAGGTTGCATGACTCCTTTGAATGTCAGGTATTTATAATTGTTCTACAGGCTATCAGTAAAAAAGCAGCAAAGAATATCTGCATTCAGTATAATAAATTATCAAATAAAAATTCCAGTTTGAAGTTAAAAAAACTATTTAAAATGTGATTAGATGTGGAAAAGGAAGCCTATTACATTTGTCATAATAACAGTGTCTTTGATATATATGCTAATAGCAGGACTGTTGACACTGGAGAGATTGAAATTAATACTTGTCTATTAGTCCAAGGCCAGAAGTTGTTGCCTCAAACCAGAATAATTGATTCAGTAGTGCATTTGTCTAATGGCCCTGCATTATTCTGTGGTGTGCCAGAATGGATGGAGCACTCACAGCCTACCTGTGTTTGGGTGTACATTGTAATCCTGATTGTATTTACAACAATGTGAAATAGCAACGAACACAAAGTCAGTTGGAGGCATTTGAATAAAATGGGTGAAAATCAGAATCAGCTCTGTGGGTCCCCATGGGATTTAGAAGAGAGTCTTTTAGCCATGAGAGAAGCTTTTCTTTACCCCTGAAATGACTTTTTGAATATTTTTAATATCTCTTAGTTCAGGAATACATATTTTGGATGTGAGGAAGAAGAGTTAGCTGGGTGAATCTCCAGGAAATTCCAGGTGATTTAGTAGGGAACATTTCATTAGGAATACTTAGTCTTTAATAACGAGGGATATTAAAAACAATCATATTTAACATGGATATTTCTATTTGCTGTGGTAACATATTGAGTTCATTGATAATCCAACACTACTAGTGGGCATAAAAATAAATGTTTTGACTAGTGAGGAGCATAAGTCTATGTTTGAATCTATGTTTGCATGGACTCTATAGATAATAAATAATTACACTGGAGTTTCAAATATATGTGTGGTTCACTTTGGAGGGAAAGAAATGCATTTAGAGTAATATGGCTATTCTAGTGTTGACAATGACTTTTACTATTTAGAAGATAAACAGTAAATTTAATTTGCATAATTAAGTTAATCTTTTTAGATTTTAATGTAGTGTATCATGAGTTCCCAAGCTTGTAAATGGGGTTTTACTAGTAAAACTCTTATTACTAGGACATATACCATTTCCCCTTAGCATCAGCAGAGAGTGCAAACCTCATAGGTTCCTTTGTCTCAGGTCACCACAATTTTACTGTTTTTCCTTCTCTTGAGGGTTGCTTTAAAAATTGTAATAAAAAATAGAACTTCTGTGTAACGGTTGAAAGTCTATCACTTTGCAGGAAAAAAATTGTACTTCCAAGGGCCTTCTGCCATAAGGACTTTCTTGTAAAGATGCCTGCCTTTAAAATGCAACTTTTTTGTTGGATGAACAGCCTAATGTTCCATGCATTGTACTAGTAGTAGCATTTTATGCAACATTGAAAGACTCAATTAATTTGCATAATTCCATGAGTATTACCATGACTTTAAGGTAGGTTAGCTTGCTCAGGAGTCTTGCCTGCCCAATATGTATGTTTGCCATTTTGACAAATTAATCATTTCTGAAAACAATTAATTATACTTATGACAAACTGAACCTTATACCCATGGGTCTTAAATTTTTATAGCAGAAATCTAATATTAATGTGTATAAGATCAGTGATTTAGTGAGTACCTTAACAGTCAACAATGCCTAAGGCTGAACAAAATTAATATTTTGTTTCCCATCTGGAGACTTCAGTAAAATTAATGAGGAAGGGTGCCTTTTGTAATACATAATAGAAATAAATTTACAATATTTAACCCGGGGATTCTACTGACATCAGCATTTGTATATTTGGTCTATTTCCCAGTTTGGTGGATGAGCCATGCAAATATCAAAGAAGGTAATCCTGGCTGAGTAGAGGACTCATATTTATGCTTTTACTGGTAAAGGTAGACAACCAGATTAATTTTCTTATATGATGAAGTTCCTAATCTTAGAACAAAACATTTGTTTCTTCTAAGGTACTATTTGTATACAAAACATATTTGACCTTTCTAAAAATAACAAACAAGGGCAGCATCTGCAACTTAAGTGTTGGTTGCAAAATAAAACCTGGTGGTGAATGTTGAATCATTAACATGCAGAATTTTACATATATATATATATATATATATATATATATATATGTAAAGTGGCTGTGATCACTAAACTACAAGTTAAAATTCTTGTCTATAAGATGCTCTGGAAAATGACTCACTAGTCTGCAAAAGAAACAATTACATTTGAAGCCTAAAATGTGACTATTTAGGAGCATCTAAATGCAGCAGTAGTGCTTCAATAGTTGTAATTTTTTTTCTAGTAGTAAAGTCTCCACCTCTCCCCACTCTGACCCATCATCAGCAAAATGAACCAGAACAGCAAGAACCCTTCCATTCATCCCTTCCTGTGCTGTTTATTTTGGGATTATTAGTTATATGTTTTAATGACTTCATGTTTTTCAAAAGCAATTTTTATTAACGGCAGTGGCAAACATCCAATTGAATTCCTGTATCTGAACATCTGTTTGAGGTCTGAATAGAGCAGTTTTCCTCCCCCCACAAATATTTTGTAGCTAAAATATCATCCACCAATTCCTGTGAATTTTTTGTAATACCCTCCATCTGAAACTCATTGCAAACCAGGTTGTAGTTGCTAAAAATACATGTGTAATAAATAGTTGATCTGCAAAAATAAAAGGGAGATATTACCCGTGTGGTATGTATATATACTCTTTGATTAGGTTTTCTTTCCAGGAGGAATGGCAGATGAAATGTAAAAATAGCATAAAAAAGCTACACAGGCAACTCAATTGTTACTTAGATGGGAACAAACAACCAAATGTTGTGATGTGAGGTTTCCTGCAATTAATTGTAACACTTTAAATATCTCCTGTCTCTAATAAAAGAGAAGTTCTGGTAAAAGAAGAGATAAAGCGTGCCATCTACTGAACTTTATGATAAACCCCAGTGTTTTTCAGTGCTAACTCAACAATGGTGGCATTTGAAATAAGACTTAATAAAAAGGATTATGTGCCTAAATAATCTTGCTTAATTGTGTAATAGGTCTGATATAATGTGTGGATATAGCAATACAGTAATCTATGTGTGTGTGGGACTGAGAGGGAGACAGTATAATATGGTATTCTTTAGAGTTTAAAATCCCAAGTTAATACAGACTTGCAATTTTCCTAGTAATTAGAAGGTTTTTGGACCAAAAGAAAAGCATTGACAAAAAATACCAGTCAGATAAATAAATCTAATGTTTTGTGATGAGGAAAAAGTGGTTTTGAAGTCCCTACAAAAACAAAGCACTCAGTGCATCACATTTTGTATAAATCTGCATTATTAATTTGCAGTAAAATAGATCCAGTTGGAGTACTTGTTTTTTTGCATTAAATTGGTCCTTTGATGTTCTTTAATGCTTCAATTTAGCCTCTAATTTTTCAGAGCACAAATGCACCAGCAGCTGTTGAAAATATCAGTTTTGCAGTAGTGTTGCTGGCCAATAAAATCCCAACAAGCCATCTTCCTATCTGGCTGAACAAAATAGCACTGAAAAAGTAGTCATCTCTTTGAAGTATCACTCCAATTATAGGTTTTAACCCCACAGGTCACAGTTTGATTATTTACACAATGCTAGTGTAATTCTGTCTCAATTCTAGGCTTTCTGTACTTCCAAAGCATTCAGCAGCTCCAGTGGAGGAAATTTCAGACGGCTGCTATGATGGCATTGACCTGTGTTTGATAGGGTTAGACAGCATTTGGCTGATCACTGTATGTTTTGAGCATTATTTAACTTTCTATAACATTATTTAATGGTGAAAGAAAGGATATCAGGTTTACGTTTCATCTGTCTTTTGAAATGCATTTTAATACGTTTCTTCCATGATACTGTGTTTATCATATGTAATGTAAGCACATGGTCTGTTAGTAAAAAGTGCATTATTTGACCAGAAAAAAAAAAAAAAAAAAAGACTTGCTAACCTTACATTGTAAGTTTAGTCACGTGTCTCTATGCTGGGGTTAAATGCCAGTGTTGATGCTTGACAGTAAAAATGGGCAAATCCACCATGCTGGTTAAATTGTCTAATTTTATTACATTAGAGATTTCTTGGCAA